>NC_073239.2:82612500-87612500 GCF_029281585.2 Gorilla gorilla gorilla | reverse complement strand
CCTGGACTTCCAGCCCTGCTCCCGTTCCAGGCAGGGCCGCTGCCCCCGACTGAGCGGACGCTCCTGGACCTGGATGCAGAGGGGCAGAGTCAGGACAGCACCGTGCCGCTGTGCAGAGCAGAACTGAACACGCACAGGCCTGCCCCTTATGAGATCCAGCAGGAGTTCTGGTCTTAGCACGAAAAGGATTGGGGTGGGCAAGGGGGACAGCCGGCGGAGATGAGGGGAGCTGGCGGGCACAGCCCTTTCTCAGGGTTGGACCCCCTGAGATCCAGCCCTACTTCTTGCACTGATAATGCACTTTGAAGATGGAAGGGATGGAAACAGGGCCACTTCAGAGAGTCTCCTGCCCTGCAGGGCCTTTCTACCCGTGTCCACTGGAGGGGCTGTGGCCATCAGTTCTGGCTGTGTAGGGGAGGGAGGGGTGCATGCATGTCCCCCACCCTCCACAGTCTTCCTTGCCTTTAGAGTGACCCTGCAGAGTCACTCAGCCAAATCTGTCTGCTGCTCCCTCTCCTCAGCCAGTTGGGTGTGCGCAGAGCTGTCATGGAGTCCCTTTGTCAGCCCCGAGTTCAGCTTCCCAAACACCAGTGTTGGATATTCTGTGACTGATTTTGGTCCTCTTCCGCTGTCCCCCAACACCCAGGAATGGGAATCTGGCTTGGTTTGAGATAGGAGCTTTTCTGTGTCCTAAGCCCTTTCATGCTAGCGGGAAGACTGAAAGCAGGGTGGCCCAGTGTGGGGTCATAGGGCTTGATAGACCTGGCACTGCCTATCTGCACTTCCAGGTGCCCCACCTATTTATCTGAGCCCACAGGTGGAAAGGGGAACTGCCTCAGTGAGAACAGGGGGACGGGGATGTTAGGAAAAATACAGTAAAGTTGCAGTGAAGAGGTTCATGAAGTATGTCCTTGTTCTTTTTGGAAACTCTCGGCAAAGGGCAAACCAGCAACTACTGAGGGTACCCATCTAGCTACTTGGGGTCAGGACCTCGTCAGACCAGGTTCGGATACAATCATCTGCTCATCCCAGGAATAGTTTCTTGGGGGACTCACTCACTGGTGCCAGTTCTAAGTCAGAGACAAAATTCCACTGTCTGTTCCTTTTGTTGTCTGAACTTTATGTGTTACTCCCTTCCTTTGGTCTTCACTCTAATCCGTGGAGTTTGTGGGCTTTTGGTTATGTTTGGTTAGTAGATATCACCGCAATGCCCTAGAACAGCTATGAAGCAGAATACCATATGGCCACCTGGACATTGGGGCTTGGGAATTCACTCTCAACTGGGCCATCCATGTTGTGATGCCCTTGAAGTAAAATGGAGCCAGCAGGAGTACCTTCTGTAAATGCATGTGGCAAAGTGCTATTTATAGGGTGCCCAGGGAGCCGCTGATGTACAATAACCTTGAGGTCCCCCATACCGAAAACTGACCAAGGCCTGTGCACAGGTAGCCCCTCATGCTGGGCTCTGGACCATGAGCTGAGTAGGAAGGATGGCAGAGGCCAACGCTGACCTTCCTGGAAGTTGTTTCCTTAACTTGAATGTTGAGCTTCCTCTAAAGCTTTCTCATGTATGTCTTCTCCATGCCACTACTCTGAGGCCTCCTGTGTTATGTGTGAACAGTTGTCTTTATGTGGGAATGACGACTTGATTGGGAGTAGAGTCTCAAGGTCATTCCCCTCTTCCCTCAAGACTCTCTGAATGCTGCTCCACTGTCTTTTGTCTTGGAGGTCACTCAGCAGGTTCCTTGCATTTGCTGCCTGGATGTGCAGCTGGCAACAGTGATGAATTGGTCACTGCTCTTTCTCTATAACTGGGATAGATGTCCTGCCTTGGGGTCACTAAAGGGGTGACCTTGTTCCTTGCTTTATGAGCCCATTAGCACTTTGGTTCAAGGGGCCCACCAAGTCTTGGACGGGAAGGCGCTACTGGTTTTATTGCCCAAGGTTTTGTTATTGCTTATCTTCTGTGTCCTTCTCTTTGTTCAGTGAAGCCAACATGTAAGATACTGTTTTTGTCCCCATTCCCCTACTCCTGAGCTAGGAGGAAAAAATGTGAATCTTACCAGCAGTTCCAGCCAACCAAGTGATTCTTCTTCATTCTTGATGGGGAGAAGTACATACAAAGTTTGTTCCGACAGGGTGCGGTGGCTCACACCTGTAATCCCAGCGCTTTGGGAGGCAGAGGCAGGTGGATCACCTGAGGTCGGGAGTTCGAGACCAGCCTGACCAACATGGAGATATCCTGTCTCTACTAAAAATACAAAAAAATTAGCCAGGCATGGTGGCACGTGCCTGTAATCCCAGCTACTCGCAAGGCTGAGGCAGGAGAATCGCTTGAACCTGGGAGGCGGAGGTTGCAGTGAGCCAAGATTGCGCCATTGCACTCCAGCCTGGGCAACAAGAGCGAAACTCTGTCTCCAAAAAAAAAAAAAAAAAAAAAAAATCTGTTCTGTGGCCTCCTTCCCCCGGGCCCTCCATAACCTCAGGCTAAACCATGAACACATCTGTATATCCTTGGCTCCACTAAATGGCCCTCTTGTGGCCCTCCAAACCATGCTGCCTATACACAGTGCTCTGTGGTATGAAGCAGAGATTTTTCCTTTGCTCATTTTTAACTTTTGCCATTGTGGTAGGTTGCAGCCATCTTTCTAGATGTAGTGTAACTGATGTAGTGTAACTGAATGATGGTCACCTGCCATTGAGAGGTTGAGTGCCATCCTTACTTGTCCACTGTGGGGAAAGATAAAGCAAGCCTGGGTCTTTGCTAAGGAAATAATTGTACCTCAAAGAAGCAAAAGCAGGGCTATCCAAAGGTGCTACTGTGAGCATCCATGAAGAAGGAACAGTTACCATCTCTCAACTCCTACACACCTGGTCTCTGATGGGCCCCTGACTGCTGCACTCTCTCAGTGGGGCAAGGTTGGAGATGGGCTAAGGATCTGTATAGTAGTAGCAGGTCTCAGTGGCTTTCTATTGGCTCAGGTTCCCTTGTTCTGTGGTCCTGGTCGGGAACAGGCCCTGGAGCTGTGGATGAAGCCACTTGAGTGGCAGTAGCCGGCCCCCCTTTCCTCTGCCTTCCCTTTGCACAAAGACACATTCCTTCTGCTCTTGGCAGGTGCTAACTTCATGGAAGATGGTAATAGGAACAGATACTGCTCTCTGCCCCTGCTTCTTGGATTCTTCAGCTCCTACCGCTGATTCGGATTATCCCCTTTTGACCCACTTGGGGATCCAGACTGCTGCCAGGAGGCTGAGTAGATACCTCAGTTATCTGTATGTTATTTCTGAGAGGCTTTGGCGGATCCTCTTCACTTGGCATCCTGTGGCATCCCTAGGGTCTGGTGGTAACAGTAATAGCAACAATGATATCTTACATTTGGACAACTCAGAATAGTGCTAACTTTTCCTCCTGACCTTTGCAAAATGACATCATTTTCCTTGTACATTTGATACCCTTGCTAGTAGAGAAGGGGAAATGCTCAAAGATGAAAATTCAAGTGAAGAGAAATGAAAAAGTGGCTTGGACTAATTGCTGAGTGAGGCCACTGGGTTCAGAACTGAACAGGTTGGCTGCATTCCCCATTCTGCTTTTGCTGTGTGGCCATAGGCTTGTCTCTCTAGCCCCTCTGAGATTTCCTTCCTTTAAAAGCAATCATCACATGCTTTCCTCTCAAGGGAGTTGGGTGTATGTATCAGAGAAGGTCAGTGAAACACCATAGCTCCTCGCCAGCTCCTAGAGGAAGCTACTTTCATCTATACAGGATGAATCGCTGAAGTTGAGAGTGTGGCTCTCATCACCTTTGCCTTGAGGGAACTTGCCTTTTCTTTCGTCCTTTGGCTTCTGGAAGAGGAGTGATTTGGAGGTGGTTGAGCATGACTAATGGGGGCCGTGGTCAGGCCCATGCCCTTCTGCTGCATTTATATAGCACCTGGTGTTGACAAGCGTTCTTTCCTAATTCCCCCACTTGACTTGTCTGACGCTGTCTGCCAATGTCATCCTCACCATTTGTGTCTTACAGAGAAGGAAATAGGAGAGGGAGGTTGTGTCTTACAGAGAAGGAAATGAGAGAGGGAGGTTGGTAGCAACATCAGAGTGACAGTTGGCTGTCTCTCATTTCTTGGGGTCATCAGTCTGATTTGTTTAGAGCCTGGAATCATCCCAGTTCCTGGAAGAATCTTTGGAAAAGGGTCCCCTTTCTCTTGGGACATGTGTCATGGTCACTAAGCCCCCTTTCCCTCAGGCTACTGTTGCTCAGGACACAATGAGATACCCCAAGGACATCTAGACCTGACTTTTCATGAACTCTCTTGCCTCTGTGGTCCCCACATTGGAGACCTCCCTCCCTCCTCCTTACCTTGTGTGAAGGAGACACCTCCCGAGCAATCCTAACTCATCCAGCTCGCTTTTAACAAAGCAAAGAGCAGAGGGCACTGAAGACTGGATGGCTGTGAATGGCACACCTTGGGGTTGAAACCGTGTTGGCAGGAACCTGGTGATAAAAGCTGCCTACTTCCTGGGTGTGTGAATTTGCACATATCTTTTCCCCTCACTGGACTTCAGAAGCCTACTGTGAACTGGGGACGATGCTATCTACTTTCCCTCCTGAAGCCCTTCTAACTTTCACATGTATGGTCCTGGAGCCGTGAGTCCTGCGCAGAAACTGCAGCCTTGCCAGATTGCTTCCCTTGGTGCAGAAAAGTGTGCGTGTGTATGAAACATATGTACGGTTTTACGTCAAAAACAGTCGAATATCAGCTATTTCATATGGTTCACCCTAATGTACCTGCCTCTCTCTTTGGCTTTAGGTCTGAGAATGACTTGTCTTTGTCAAGGTATACTATTGTTAGAAACGCATTACCAAATGCATCTCCTCTGTCGGATCAGCATATTCCTAGATTAGGAATTCAAATTAATGAAAATTCACATGTGAAAGGAAAATCCATTGCTATTTCTGGAGAGGACCTCAGTCCTGGGCTTTTCCCTGGCATTGCTACCTGGGTGGGCGCTTACCACTCAGGTGCTGATGTTGGAAGGCAGGAGGAGGAAGCTGAAATCCTGCCGATTAAGGCTAACTAACAGGGCTTAGGTGCCTAATTATCATGACTCAGCCCGGGACTTATGGTTAGCCGTGCAGGCCAGGTGAGTCTCTTATGGACTTCCTCTCAGACTGCTCTTTCTCATTTTGTCCTGATGAGATATTGACAGTCATGTCCACCCGCTTCCTCATCCATTTCCCGTCTTGGGCCCTGGAAGTACGGGGGCCTCTGTAGGCTGCCTAGGGAGCCCTGGCTTTGCTCTTCATGTTGGGCTCACTCCATGATCAGGAGCCAGTAGGGCTGGTCCTTCCTGATTCTTACTGTCTGTGGTTCCCCATCCCCTACAGGGAGCCTGCTTTGGGCCTTGAGCTGGATAGAGAGAAGAGCTTTGGGGCCCAGCTGGTTATAGGAGCTGAGCTTTTCCACACCTCTCTTTGTTAACCCTTGGAAACAGACCTGCCTTTCACCTGACCCATCTTCCTACCTGTCTGGTCTGACCTGCCCTCTTTGAAAGCACTCATCACCTAGTTTTACTAGGCTGATTGGCAGATGTGGACATGATAGGTGTCTATCAAGATAGGTGTCTAACTAGTTAGGTGTCTCAGGATTGGACAGCAGAATACCATTCCAGGGGTGCACAGACAGGCCTCTCCTACCGGAACATGAGGGATAGACGTCTGGGCATTCTGAACCCAGAGGTCAGAGCAGTCACAAGCGGAGCCCTGGGGAGCGAGGGCCCCAGGGACATGGTGTTCCTTGCCCTGCGCTCACTGAAGTCCAAGGCCAGGTTTCAGAAGTAGTATGCTGCCCGTTCCTGAGATCCTTCACACCTGGACACCAACCCAGACAAAGCCTGACTTAAAATTTTGATACTGTATTTATCATGGAATTTTTCAATAACTCTGATTTTTAAAAAATACTGCATTGCAATATGATTTACCTTGATTACTGAGGTTCTTTTTTTTTGGCACCCCCTTAAATTTTAACCCAAGGTGAGGGCCTCACTCCACTCTAGACCCAGCCCTGCCTGCCCCTCACCTGGACCTGTGAGAGGGGCTTAGGTACCACTGTGAAATACGTTTTAAATTTTTACTTGCCCTTCCCCTCAGCTCCTGAGTGAGGCAGCGGCTCTCTGGGGGTGCTCGCATTTAAATAGGAGTGTGTAGGCTTACAGCAATGAAACATCTAGGAGCTTTTAACTTTGGATCTACACCTGGGTGTGACATTTCCTTGGTGTTCTCTGGCTGCCTTTCCGGCTCTGCAACCCTGAGGGCACTTGTGTGTGTGTGTGTTCCCTGGAGAAGGGAAGTGATTATGGCAGAGAGGCTCCTTTAGATTCTCCTCTTAAACCTCTTTGGAACGTGTTTGAATTCCAGAAGTGAATGAACTTCATTCATTCTCTCGTCCAGATTTCAGAAGGGACTAAAGTGAATGGAGGCTTTTTCACTCCCTGGCATGCCAAGAGCCACATTCCCTAGCTCTGTGCCTGCACAGTGAGTCTTCAGAATTTGGCCCATCACACCCTCTGCTAGTATCGTTTCCACCACCCTCCTCATCCTCTGTCATCTTTATTTCATTCTCATCGTTTATCTCTACCTCCAGTTCAGATGCCATGCTGGCTGTCGCTCTTTTCTTCATCACCATCAGAGTGAGGCAAAGATGTATCCTGGCCTAGTTATAAAGACGAATAATACATGATAAGAAATCATTAATTTTTTTCCACGTGGGGGGCGGTGCTGTCCTAATGATTCATATATATATAATTTTTGACTCCTTACAATAATTCTGGGATGTGGGTATTACCCCCATTTAAGAATGTGGAAACCAAGGCTCTGATGGCTGTGTAATTTGCCCAGGGTCACACAGCTAGGAAGCAAGTTGCTGATCTGCTTGGTTCCAAAGTCACCTCTCTTTTTCCTCTGAGCACATTTCTAAGCCACTACTTAGAAGCTCTTGAGATAAAGTTGGCCTAGCTCAGGTCCACCGAGGTTTTGAGATTGCCCTTTGCCCAAGGAGGAGTTGTGTCCTTGGCTCACCTGTCATCTGCCTGTGACTGGACTTGAACCCTCGCACGTCTCAGCTGACATCCTTGATGCTGCTGGCTGCCTTCCTCTCCCTGTTTCCTCTCCATGACTCCAGGAGTTTGAAGCACACAGGAGCTGGACATGTCAATTCTGTAGCTCTTCTCCCAATACCACTGAAGGCCGTGAGCCTCTCTCCTGTTTCCAGCCTGCAGGTGCCCTTTTGCTGCTCTTCATTCCAGCTTCTCCTCACTTTTCTCTCAGTCTCTTGAGCTTGGAAGCCTTACTGTAGCTTGTGTCTCCTCCCTGGGCGCTTGAGGTCAGGCTTTTGCCTTTTTGTCACATTGAGCCACATGCCTTTGATACACAGTTGTAGCAAAGAAGGGAGGTGATGAACTTGCTCACTTTCTTTTCTGATTTCCCTCCCTACTCATCCACAACCACTCCCCACCGAAACCCAGATATCTTATAGTCTAAGGCTTGTAGAGGATTAAGGAAAGGAATTGGAGATGGGTTTTACTTAGTTCACAGAAAAGCTTTCTTTGGGATTTTTCCTCCCCCTTAGGGCTTTTAAGTCTAGGTGAAGTGAAAGTTCACATATGTGTTTGTTTGGTTCCTCTGTAATTAGCTACTAGTTTTTATCCCTAGACCTTCTCTGCTCCAATGTCTTGTTCATGTGTCCTGACCCCGTGTCCTTGAATTCCCACTTTGCTTTGGGATTTAAGTTATTGTATGTTGTCAACAATATTTAAAGATGAAAAAGTCCTGAAGGAAACTTATCAGGTTCTTTCCTTTGGCTTTTTTTTTTTTTCTTTCGAGGTACTGTAAATTGTTAACTAGGGATGCCAAGCAGGCTTGGTTCAATGGCTAAACCTCTTATTGTATTACAGTGTAATGCTGATCTCAGCCTGGTCTCAATGCCAGAGCACACAGAGACTTGAATAAAACTGTTATAACGATTACCTCTGGTTTGTTGTGGTTCTTTGTAAACTCATCCTTTCCCCCTTTTTTTTCTTTTTTTTTGAGATGGAGTTTTGCTCTTGTTTCCCAGGCTGGAGTGCAGTGGTGTGATCTCAGCTCACCGCAACCTCCACCTCCCGGGTTCCAGCAGTTCTCCTGCCTCAGCCTCTCAAGTAGCTGGGATTACAGGCGCCCACCACCATGCCCACCTAATTTTTTGTATTTTCAGTAGAGACGGGGTTTCATCATGTTGGTCAGGCTGGTCTTGATCTCCTGACCTCAGGTGATCCACCCACCTTGGCCTCCCAAAGTGCTGGGATTACAGACGTGAACCACCACACCCGGCCTCTTTTTACTTTTTAATTAAACTGAAGGCCATGAGTCTCTCTCCTCTGTTTCCAGCCTGCAGGTGCTCAAGTAACTGAGCTGTTTCCAGGGAGTTTTCATATGTAGGAAAGAAAGAACTGGAGAAAGACGGAAATGCCGTAGAAAAGAGGAGGTGGGTGAGAAGCTTCTCTGAGGGTCTAGGAGCCTCCAACAGGACCATGGGAGCCTTTGTGAATGATGGTGCTGAACGGTGCAGTCTCTGCTCACAGTTGATTTTCACACAGCTCGTGGATTTTGGCTTTCAGAGCCATTTGTGAATATGTGCTGTCTCCTACTCCCTACAACTAACCATGCTGACATTCCTGGTGAAGTTGTGAATGGAGCTAAGAGGACAAACAGATGGAGTTATAGACATGTGAATAGGATTTGCCGGCTGTGAGTCAGAGATTCCTTGTAGCTCTGATGCTCTTAATTTCACTCGTGAGCTGTGTGACCCTGGCAAGTCACTTAACCTCTCTGGGCCTCTTCTGGAGCAAGCTGATCACAAAGCAGCCTTTGTGCTCTCACTTTCCATGATTTTATGTTAGGTGGGGATGAGGATAAAAGCAGACAGGATGAATCTTGTTTGAGGCCATTCTTCACTGCTTGAATCCTCTATTTCATCACTCAGCTACATGTGGAAGAAAACGACTTCTGAACTTAAATATTCAGACACCCTCGTGTGAATGCTGTAACCTTTCATTTCTCTCTGACCTCTGCTCTTTTCTCTGACACCTGGGGAGGGGTGACTCCGAGGTGGGGTTCTGTGCTGGATGCTTGGATTGTGAGGGCAAAGCTGACATTTTGCTGAGCCTTGAGGTTAGTTTGACCAGGATCCGGATAACCTTTGTAAAGCCAACTGGGCAAAAATGAAAAATTAACCAATCTCCTTGCTGGTGCCATATGGAACGGTGCCATACTATTTTTGTTTTGTTGAGACAGAGTCTCGCTCTGTCACCCAGGCTGGAGTGCAGTGGTGCCATCTCAGCTCACTGCAGCCTCCGCCTCCTGGGTTCAAGTGATTCTCATGCCTCAGCCTCCCCAGTAGCTGGGATTACAGGCACACGTCACCATGCCCAGCTAATTTAGTATTTTTAGTAGAGATGGGGTTTCGCCATGTTGGTTAGGCTGGTCTCAAACTTCTGATCTCAGGTGATCCCCCCACCTCGGCCTCCCAAAGTGCTGGGATTTCAGACATGAGCCAGGTCACCCGGCCAGGCACCATATACTGTTAACATGTATACAAATTGCTGCATGTTTCTGGAAAGCAGCTTGGCCATATGGTATTAAAAACTACAACACAGGCCTAGTAATTCTGTTACTACTCTATAGTAATAAAAACTAGTTTAATGTGTCAACTGTTGCACTAAGACCTGACCTATGTTATCTCATTTACAATATTTCAACATCTTTAAGAGTACATCCATTATTATCTCCATTTTACATTGAGGAAAGTGAGGGCCAGAGGGTTGAGTAACATGCCCAAGACCACACAACTGGCAAATAGTGGAGCTGGGACTTGTCTGATTCTGGCATCTGCGTTTGTATCATAAGATTGAGTTGGGGCCTGGCGCGGTGGCTCACACCTGTAATCCCAGCACTTTGGGAGGCCAAGGCGGGTGAATCACGTGAGGTCTGGAGTTTGAGACCAGTCTGACCAACATGGTGAAACCCTGTTTCTACTAAAATTACAAAATTAGCCGGGTGTAATGGCACATGCCTATAATCCCAGCTACTTGGGAGGCTGAGGCAGGAGAATCGCTTGAACCTGGGAGGCAGAGGTTGCGGTGAGCCGAGATCGCGCCATTGCACTCCAGCCTGGGCAACAAGAGCGAAACTCCTGTCTCAAAAGAAAACAAACAAAAAAAAACAAACAAAAAAAGATTGAGTTGGATGCAGACAAAGATTTACAAGTCATCCCAATGTTATTTACAGGATCATTCAAGAGACTACAAAAGACCCAAATAAGAATGCAGGTCTTCTGCCAGCCTCTTCCTCACCCAACAACATGGAATCTGATATAGTGAGAGCAAGAAGGCTCTCTTTACAAACTAGAAAACTGTCTAAATGCCTGACAACAGGAGGTTGCTTAAAGTCTGCTTCTTTTCAAGGCATTTATTGAGTACCTTCCTGTGCTAGGTACCATCTGGACACTAGAGATTTGCAGCTTCTTTAGCCAGGTTCTCAAAGACTATATTGTCTGGTGGGAAAGACCAAAATATGAAGAAATCTGTTTAATATAATGTAGTCAGCGCCATGATGGGGTGCTAAAGGAGCACTGTGGGCTGGGTTTAGCCTGAGCTGGGGCTTCACCTCATGGAGGAGACAGAACCTGAGCTGAGTCGTAAAGAATAAAAGATGCCAAGGTGGGAGATGGTGAGATGCTCCCTCTCCTCTCAGGCAGCACAATTCTGTGTCCACCTTTTTAAAAAAGTGAAACTTGTAATGCCTCACCCTGGGTTCCTAGCGCTGATTTTATCATGGACCATGTGAGATATTTTGTGGCCATTAGATTATTCATGAATAGGTTATTCATGAAGCTAAATTTTTCATGAATAATTAAGAAAATGTGAAAATGCTCATGATAAGCTAAATGGTAGGATATAAAAAATTTCAAAAGCAATTGGATCCCTATTATATACAGAAAATATATTTACATTTAAAAAAATACACACCTGATAGGCTCAGGAAAAAGACTGGGAGAAAGTCAGCTATCTTTGTGGGGAGGTATCATAGATGGTTTAAAAATGTTCTTTTGGAATTTATTAAACTTTAAAAAGAATATATGTTACTTTTCTATTCAGCAAAACAATGGCAAATAAAATAGTTTGAGGATGCTTTCCCATGCTAACCAGGTTCCTTTGCAGGTGTTCCAGAGGCCACTGGCTTCAGGGTTGTTCCCTGCCCTAAGCAGTATAACGAGGTGATTCCAGAAGCCCTGCTTATGGAAGGTAGAACTGGGGCCAACTTCCTGGTCCCCCTCACCCCTTTCTTCATCCCTTCCCTCCAGTGGAGAGATGGTGCTGGAATGGTAAGCACCTGCAGACTGCTAGCAGAATCCAGTGAGGGCACATGTACAGAGAACATTCTAAGAAGGAGGTGCTGTGGGGGTTTCCTAGGGGCACAGCTGGTTAGGGATGTCAGGTCCTGCACAGGCAAATAGCACGTTCCTACAACACAAGTACACACCCCTCTGTGAAAGGAGCTGCGCCAGGCCTGCGTCCACCACACCCTGTTTATGTGCCTATGGAATGTAGTTCATTCAAGGCTGGGGCTGGTGTCCTAATCCTCTGAGCCCTTGGTCCCCACCCGATCTAGTCCAACTAGCTCAAGCTGGAGAACATGTTTTGGCATAAGGGGGTGGGGTGGAGATGAGGGTGGGGGTCTGCCACTGTGTCCCCTCCTCCTCTCAGTCATTGGTCACACTGCTGCTATCCAACCAGGAGAGCCTGTTGTGGGGTCTCAGTGGGAGGCACTGGACACTTCTTTGTGACGTAAGGACAATGGGGAGGCTTGAGAAAGATCAGCCTAGGAAATGTGCTCATGGAACACAGGTTGGATCACGCCACACCCAATGTCTGCAGGAAAGGATCCACATTCTTGAGCACGGCCTTAAGGACCCCACCCAATCTGACCTGAGTCTACCTTCCCAAATGCCCATCACAATTTCCCTGCCTCCAGTCCTTCCCCATCCCTAAGACTCAACACTTCTCTGCTTCCTGAAACACTTGATTTTCCAGGAATGGAGGCCTCCTGCTTGAAAGAGTATTATCTTCTTTACGAACTGACTTTCTGGCTATCTACCTAGGTGTCTAAGAAGACTGCAACCTGTAAGTGGTCACCGTGGGTGCCGTGGCTCATGCCTGTAATCCCAGCACTTTGGGAGGCAGAGGCGGGTGGATCACCTGAGGTCAGGAGTTCAAGAACAGCCTCGCAAACGTGGTGAAACCCTGTCTCTATTAAAAATACCAAAAAAAAAAAAAAAATTAGCTGGGTGTGGTGGCATGTGCCTGTAGTCCCAGCTACTCTGGAGGCTGAGGCAGAAGAATTGCTCAAACGCGGGAGGCAGAGGTTGCAGTGAGCCGAGATGGCACCACTGCACTGCAGCCTGGGTGATACAGTGAGATTCCATCTAAAAAAAAAAATAAATAAGTGGTCAAATGTGAGGGAGAGAGACAAGGCAAGATGGGAAAGAGAAGAAAGAAATAGAGATCAGATTTCATCCCCTAGAAGATGATAGTCTCCCTGGTGAGACTGAACACGCTAGGATGCAGTGGAGAAGTGTACCAAGCACCACGGGACACCTGTAGATGGAGGGACATCCTGAGGGCCATGGCTAGTGTGGAGTGGCCCGATAACGTAGCACCTATTCCCACCTAGTTCTATACTTTACCCCACCTGAAAAGAAAAGACTCATCCCTCCAATCCTCTGACAAATGGTTATCGAGGGATGACTCTGGTCCCAGTTGCAGTGTGACTCGCAAATTCCAGTTCCATGTGGGACCAGACAGGTCAATGAGTGAGGCGCTCTTATGACAGGAAGATGCAGTGGGGAATGGTGCTGTAAGGAAAGGCATTCCCCATCTAAAAGCATGTCCTTAACTAATGCTCAAACACATCATCTCTGTGTTTTAAAACCCCTGAGGGTGAATGGGACAGAAAATGACTGCCACTTTTTTGGAATTTGCCATCTAGTGGGAAAATCAGCTTACCCAACAATTAAGGCACTGTGATAATCTATATTTCAATATCTATCTGTTAATGTCTATCTCTGTCTCTATATCTGTATTTCCTATATGGAGAGAGGGAGCGAGATAGGCACAAATAGGCAGACAAGAGGTGAGAAGTGATGTCCCAGTTGAGACCTGGAAGATGACTAAGACTTAAATAGTCCTGGGAGTGGTGTTAATGGGGAAGCCAGGTGTTGGGAGCAGCTGTGTGAAGGGGATTGGATTTTATCCTCTGCCAGCTCACTTATCTTAAATTCCTTATCTCACAGAGCACTTTGTTCTTGCAGCCTTTTCTTTGTGATAAGCACTAGTGTTAGGCGATAACTGGTAGGGAAAAAAAGATTAATTTTTACATAGGTCGAGATGAAGAGGGTGCTTCCAGCTGGGTTTTGCCTGTGCTATTTAGTTTGCCCTGGAGTGAGGAAAAAAATGTGTCTCTCAGGACACATTCTATGCAGAATCAGAAAAGGAAATGGAAAATAACATGTGGGGTGAGAGGTTTAGGAGATAAATTTCAGGCATAGGGGATCTTTTCTATGCTCCTATCTCTGAGCAAATGATATTAAAGTCAGAATATAACAGCCCCTCCCTCCTTCCTCCTACAACCCATCTTGGGAGTTTTGTCCCAGTAATGTAACAGTTTTCAATGTTTGGCCCGTCGATCCCTGGAGATAGGTGAGGTCAAAACTATTTTCACAATAACACTAAACTGTTGTTTATCTTTTTCACTGTGTTGACATTTGCACCGAAAAGCACGGCAGGTCAAACTCCTGGCATCTTGGGACGGGCAGAGACGGCAAATGGGACAGCACTCGTTGTATTCTCCATCACCAGGCGCTTGAAGTAATGGGAATGCCAGTTTCACTTAAGAATGCCCTTGATAAAGCAATAGCTACTTAGTAACATTACTATGTTAATTAAATCCTGACTCTTGCTTAAGTATATCTTTTTAACATTCTCTGAGATGAAATGTGAAGTCACGTCGTCACATCAAGTATTTCTGCTGTGTATTGAACTACAAGCTTGCCTGGAGGAAAAGCACATATGTGATTGAGTTGTGAGCTGAACTAGCTGCCTTTTTTTTTTCTTTTCCTTTTTTCTTTTCTTTTTTTTTTTTGAGACGGAGTGTCTCCCTCTGTCACCCGGCTGGAGTGCAGTGGTGTGATCTTGGCTCACTGCAAGCTCTGCCTCCTGGGTTCAAGTGATTCTCGTGCTTCAGCCTCCCAAGTAGCTGGGATTAGAGGCACGTGCCATCACACCTAGCTAATTTT
This sequence comes from Gorilla gorilla gorilla, assembly GCF_029281585.2. Classification (NCBI taxonomy): domain Eukaryota; kingdom Metazoa; phylum Chordata; class Mammalia; order Primates; family Hominidae; genus Gorilla; species Gorilla gorilla. The sequence goes on along the minus strand of NC_073239.2, from coordinate 87,598,115 downwards.
TGTATTTTTAGTAGAGATGGGGTTTCACCATGTTGGCCAGAATGGTCTCGATCTCCTGACCTCGTGATCAGCTCACCTTGGCCTCCCAAAATGCTGGGATTACAGGCGTGAGCTACCGTGCCCGGCCTTTTTTTTTTCTTTTTTAAATGAAACACTGTTTTTACTTGAAAGAATAATTGTCAAGCAAACTATGGTTATTCAGGATTGAGTATTTCACAGATATTTTCTTGCAAGTGAACAAAGTTAGCCTGTCACTTCACTGAAAACAACTATATTTGTTGCCAACGATGAAATTCAAGCTTTCAATTGAAAATTAGAATTTTGGAAAATTTTTGTCTATCATGAACTTGACCCTTCCCTTCCCTTTCTCCCTTTTTCCTCTCTTTTTCTTCCCTTTTTCCTCCCCTCCTTTCTTCCTCCCTGATAGGATCTTACCCTGTCACCCAGGCTGGAGTATAGTGGCATGATCAGGACTCGCTGCAGCCTTGACCTCCTGAGCTGAAGCAATCCTCCTGTCTGAGCCTCCGAAGTAGCTGGGACTACAGGGACTGCAGGCACACGCCACCACACCCGACTAATTTTTCTTTTTCTTTTCTACTTCTTTTTTTTTTTTTTTTTGGTAGAGACGGGATCTTGCTAAGCTGGTCTGGAACTCCTGGAGTCAAGAAATCCACTTGCCTCAGCCTCCCCTGCTGGGATTACAGGCATGAGCCCTCACCATACCTGGCTTTGGCAGTTTCTTGGTACCTAAAGTTTTTTTAGGAAATTGGTAACAGTATGAGTCAATGTGATTTTTTGATGTCATATAATGAAATGTGTCAACACTGAAGATCTGTATAACTCGAGGAAGCAATATTTCCCAAATGGCAGTGAATGAGATTACAAAATCACGCATGCAAAAATGCATTCAAAGTCGAAGATAGAACAGCAGGTTTTAACATCACAGTACCAGAAGTTCATGGATGTGGTTTCAGATTCTCCATTCCAGCTAACTTTTAAGAAACCATAACTTGTGGAGTTTTGGAATAATATCAAAGAAGAATACCCACAATGATCTTAAAAGGCTATTAAAATACTCACTTCTTTTCCAACTACATATCTGTGTGAGGCCAGATTTTCTTCATATGTTTCAACTAAAACAAGATATTGGAACAGATTGAACACAGAAGCAGATATGAAAATTTAGGTGTCTTTTAAGTCAGACATTAAAGAGATGTGCAAAAATGTAAAATAATGCCACTCTTCCTAAATTTGTTTTTGTTTTGGAAAATACATATTTTTTAATTAAAATTTGTTATTTATGTTAAACATTTATTATTGTTATTTTTAAATGGATCAATAAATGTTTTCCAAAATTTTTCAGTTTCATTTTTCTTTTTTTCTTTTTAGAGATGGAGTCTTGCTCTGTCGCCCAGGCTGGAGTATAGTGGCACAATATCAGCTCACTGCAACTTCTGCCTCCTGGGTTCCGGCGATTCTCCTGGATTGAATGCATTTTGAATGCATGATTTTGTAATCTCATTCACTGCCATTTGGGAAATATTGCTTCCTTGAGTTATACAGATCTTCAATGTTGACACATTTCATTATTTGACATCATTTCATTATATGACATCCATTGATTCTCCTGCCTCAGCCTTCCGAGTAGCTGGGATTACAGGTGCCTGCCAACGTGCCCCACTAATTTTTGTATTTTTAGGAGAGACAGGTTTTCACCATGTTGGCCAGGTTGGTCTGGAACTCCTGACCTCAAGTGATCCGCCCACCTTGGCCTCCCAAAAATGCTGGGATTACAGGCGTCAGCCACCGTGCCTGGCCAGTTTCATTTTTGAATAGGATAACTGTGATAGATATGACACATACTCAGGTGCTCTTTGGGGTCTTCAATCTTTTTTTTTTTTTTAAAGGGTACTGAAACATTTGAAACACCACCAGATGGCGCTGATGAGACCAAAGAACAGATTTCTTCTGTGTGTGCGTGAGAAACCAAAAAAGAGAGAGAGAGGGAAAATATGAAAGTGGGATCATAGTAGTGAGTTTTATGATGCGAAATTTCCTAATGGCAGTGATATTTGTAGTCGCTATAGGGAAAAAGTGACAGGCTTGGGAACCTAATCAATAGGTTTCTACAATCTAAATTAGATGAGTAGATTTATGCCAAATAATATGTTGGGCCTTTTTTTTTTTTTTTAACTTCCTCTAACAAAAGCTAAGCACATTACTTGGAGGAGTTCCCTGCAGCCTCAGAAACTCAGCAGATTAAATTGAAAGGGTTCAGTCTTTTCCATTTTGTGTTGCTAATAAGATAACATGAATCTCTGAGGCTTAAAGGTGAAATTTAGGCAGAGTCATTCCAGGAAGGAGTGTACTATAGAAACCTTGCAGCCTGCAGCTTATCCTCATGGGTCCTTGGAAGCCGTAAGTGGGGAGGAGGAAGTTGGAGTGGAGGCTGCTGAGGTGGGGACGGGAGAGGCTGCCTCTGGGATAGAGTTAGCTGGGTCTCTGGGTGACAAAATTGTATAAACGGCAGAGCTTTGTGTGAGGAACTATAAACAGGCATGGGAAAACTTGGAGCCAAATTTATTTTTCTTTCAAGGGCTGTCGGAAATAGCTGACAAAGGCCAGAATTCTTTTCCAGAGCTGAAGTTTTTATTGGCAATGCTCTTTTAAGGGCCACTAATAAGAAGAAAAGCAAGAGTCTGACCTGAAGGCTGGCTTCATAAGTGGGTTTATGAGCTGCTGAAGAAGTGGGTGCAGTGGGGTATCAACCCTCCCTCCCCTGCAGGCTTGGGGGGTACTCACATATTCACAAACACTTTTGGGAAACCCACTATGTCTGCACTACGCACTATGCAAGGTGCTGGAGCTACAGCGGAGACTGAAATAGACATGGTCCCTACCCTCAAGAGGACTTGTTTGACAAAACAAAGTCAACACTGAAGAAATCTAAACATTTTCATGCCAATGCCCCCACCCCCTACCCTGCCCCACAACTGAGTTTTAAAGTGTTTTCCTAGTCCACTCGGCTCATTCTCCGGTAAAACATAATCAGTGCAACTGGCCAAGTCGAATGGCAGGTTTTCCACACGAAGATGAGAGTCAGCATGATACTGAAAGGGGCTCAGAAGGGCAGGGGTGCTGCTTCACCTTGACTGCCCTTTCTTCTTGCCCTTCCCCCTTCCTGCCCTTCTTCTTCCTACAAATATTTATTGAGCATCTGCTAAGTGGTACGTGTTGAGACAACAAAGTTGGACAAGACATACTTTGTCTGTAGCCCGGTATGTGGAGTTTACATGTATGTAAATGACAATAAGAAGGGAATTGCAAATTGTGGTTAGAGGTATGAAGAGCATAGGGGATGGGAACCAATTTGAGATAATGATGGTCAGATAAAGTCACTGCAGGAAAGTGATTTTAAGTCAGGATTTCTTAACTTTGGCACTTCTGATATTTTGGGTCAGACAATTCTTTGCTACAGGGGACTATTCTGTGCATTGCAGAATGTTCAACAGCATCCCTGGCCTCTGACCACTGGATGCCAGTAGCACCCCCTGACTTCCACTTATGACAATCAAAAATATCTCCCAACATTGCCAAATGTCTCTTAAAGGGCAACACTGCTCCCTTTTGAGACCCGCTAATTTAACCTGAGACTTAAAAATGATGAGCTCATCCAGAGAGGATTGCACTGAGGGTTTTATAGGCCACAGTAAAGAATTTGGGGTTTATTCTAAGTAGGAGGCAATCAACATTTTCCACTGGGGTGTCATTACCTACTGTGAATTTTGAAGAGATCATTCAGGCTGTGGAGAGGAGGATGGATTAACTGGAGTCATAGAGAAAGTCACAGCAGTCATAGGTGGCTGTTGCAATTGTCCACCCAAACCCAAGAAATGATGGTAGCCTCAGTTGGGTGTTGATACTGCAGATGAGGAGAAGATTAATGTTCAACATTTTCAATGTTTCACATTTCCAAGAACATCCAGGTCTTGCCGATGGATTTGATATGGAGATTCCATCCCTAAGAATACCCCCACAGTGTTCTCTTTGCTCCCTGAGTTCATGGTGCTCTGTCCCCCATGATTCTGCTTGATGGTGAGTATCTCTTAAGCAATGGTTTCTGCTCATAAACCTGGAAAGGTAGAGAAAGCAGCACTGATTAATGAATGAAGGCCAATCACAGCTAGATCCCGATACTTCACTTCCAACTTTCAAAGCCACTGATGAGGCAAAATCCACTCAGCATCCCCAATGTAGTTGAGGAATCTTGTGTTCCTCAGTAGGGATTAATGGAGGCATAGTTATCTGGAAGCTCAGAGTGGGAATAAGCAAAGCTGTTGGCTTGCATGACACTTGGCCATGGGCCTCTTGACAGAAGCTGGAGGGTGACTGACAGGCATTTGGGATGTGGGGACTGAGGCTCTTTGGTGAAAAGCAGTGTTCCCAGGAAAGCGGGTGAGCAGCAGGGACAAATTCTTAACAACATATTAGAGGCACAAGTAAGGCCTGTCTGTGAGTTTGTTTTTAATTGCATAGAACATGGTTGCCAGGATTTTAAATTGTAGTGCTCTAAGCATGTAATTAAGCGAGAAGGCTTAGTTGGCACCAGTTGGGATCCCAAGTTGTTGATGCAGCTTATGATAATAATCTTCTGATATTAAAATTCAGAAGCTGAGTGTGTGTATGTCTCAAGCCCTATTTGTATGTTTTTCCTCTGGGCCTCCAAGCTCCAGGTAAAAATAATCAGGCTCCTTAAGTGTGTTTTTCATTGTTGGTGTGAAAATCCTTGTCTACGTCTCAGTCTGGCTTGTGGCAATGAGGTTCAGGTGAAGAGGTTTCTGGATCTGAAACAAAGGTCGATCATCTCAGTCCAGTCATGAGCCATCCCAGTCACTAAAATGCTCCATGCAATCTCTTCTTCTGCCTAAAATCACAGGATTTTAGAGCTGGGTGTGAACTGAGCAATTATCTTCTCATTTTCTATATGAGAAATCTGAGGGCCGGAGTCATGAACTGACTTTCTCAAAGCCACTCAGCTGATGCATGGCATCAAGAAATAAACAGGGGCCAGGTACAGTGGCTCACACCTGTAATCCCAGCACGTTGGGAAGCCAAGGTGGGTGGATCACCTGAGGTCAGGAGTTCGAGACCAGCCTGGCCAACATGGTGAAACCCCCATCTCTACTGAAAATACAAAATTAGCCAGGCATGGTGGCGGGCGCCTGTAATCCCAGCTACTCGGGAGGCTGAGGCAGGAGAATTGCTTGAACCCATGAGGCGGAGGTTGCAGTGAGCCAAGATCACGCCATTGTACCACTGCACTCCAGCCTGGGTGACAAGAGCAAAACTCTGTTGAAAGAAAGAAAGAGAGAGAGAGAGAGAGAAAGAAAAAGAAAGAAAGGAGGGAGGAAGGAAGGAAGGAAGGAAAGAAAGAAAGAAAGAAGAAAGAAAAAGAAAGGAAAGGAAAGAAAGAAAGAAAGAAAGAAAGAAAGAAAGAAAGAAAGAAAGAAAGAAAGAAAGAAAGAAAGAAAAAGAATCAGGCCTGGAACCCAGCGCAGAGTCCCTTCTTGTGTAACCCCGAGGTCCCTCACTGAGCTCCAGAGCAGTCTCTCTCTCACCCTCCCTCCCCTACCTCCTTCCACATAAATTTGCACCCTGTTTGAAATCAGTGGCTTGTTTTCCCAGTCTTTCTGCCGGAAGTGTGATGGCGACCCTGCTGCAGAGGTTTCACAGAGAGAGAAAGGGAGCATCACAGCTCGGTAACCACAATGCAGTGTGAAATGGTAGGAGACAGTTCACTCTTCAAGTCATCAGGGAGCCATTTCACCTGGCACAAAGGCAGCTTACTTAGTGGACCGTAATGGCCTGGAAGAGTTCCTGCCCCTCCCTGAAGTGAGCAATTTCCTCTGTTCAGCTCTGTCTGCACTGGCCCATTATATCCTAAACACACGGTGCGTTTACCTAGCAATTATCTGGAGTGGGAGCCAGCCCTTTCAAGAGGTCCTCTTTGATCCTTCCTAGGAATATCCTGGGAGGTGGGTGGGCAGACAGAGGGCCTCTTGCTGGAGGAGGGAAAGTAAGGCACACAGAGGGTTCCGAGAGTGTCCCAGAGTCAGGACTGGGTCTCTGGGACCCCTGGCCACCTAACCCCCACCCCTGCATTCTGCCCTCTTGGACTTCACCCCTGCATTCTGCCCTCTTGGACTTCACTGCTGCCCTGGCAGGTAGAGGACTTTAAAGAATCCCAGCTTGCTCCTCCCCAGGCCAGTGAAGGAGGTGCTTCTTATTAGAGGTGGATAAAGGTAAAGTGCCTGAGGATCTTTGGGATGGAAAAGCTTTTGTGCTCATTCGAGGTCCTGGATATCTTGGATGCCCTACTTTCAAATGTTCTGTTCTACCTGCTTGTAAGTTCATGTACTTATTGAAATTTATATTCTGATTTTTGGTTCCGAAGATAGAGACATTACACTTACTTGGAAATGGAATTCTTCACCCCCACTACCTGGTATCCAGTGTTGGACCACACAAAACCCTCTCTAGAAAGAACAGAATCAACTCAATCACACCAGCCTGTCATCTAGGGTGCCTGCAATGGGGCTGAGCAAGGACTTGGGAACCAGTTCTGAGTTTGAATCTCAGCTCCCAGCACCATAATTAAGGGTGTTTTCTAACTTCAGCGCCCATGGCTCCTCCCTGCACTCCTGTTTCAGAGCACTCGCCTCCAGGCTCTCCTTTGCTTGCCTCGGAGCCTTTGCACGCAAGCTTCCTTTTCTCTGGAATGCTCTTCCCTGTGAGAGCCACGAGCCTACCCCCTTCCCTTCTTCAGACCCTTGCTCAATGCCATTGTAGCGGCGTCATTTGTCTGGGGTAATATGCGAGCTTTGTTGTCTCACACCAGGGAAATCAAGGACGCAGATGCACAAGAAGTGAGTTTAAGAGCAGACATTTAATAGGCGAAAGAAAGAAAAGAGAATAGTTCTCTCTCCTACAGAGAGAGAAAGAAGGACTCCTGAGTGGGTTTTCTGGTTCTGTGGTGAAATGCACGGAGTTTTATAGGCGAGCTTGAGGAGGTGGTGTCTGATTTACATAGGGCCTGCGAGATTGGTAGGACCAGGTGCACTATTCGCATAGCGCACAAAGAAGCTGGCCATCCCACCCTAATCTTTTATTATACAGATGGAGTCTCTACCTGGCTGGCATGGGTTGCCTGCCTTTCTACTTCACATGTGGTTACAAAGAAAAGGGAAGAGGGAACCTCCATGTTGAACGCACCTGGCCCCCGGGTAGCCTTTTCCTATAGGCACAGCTGCCGGCATTTACCTATGCAAGCTTCCAGCTTGCTTATTTATGTCTGCAGATTGATTTTACAGGTGGCTCTTTGTTAGAAAAGAAATGATTTGGGGCCTGCTTTTTGTTAAAAGGGAAGCCTGACTGAGGACTCTCTTACCCTCATCAACTGCCTAAATAATTTCTTTTTAGCTTCTTTATCACCATCATGTGGAGGCTTTCCATGACCACTCTCTCTAAAACTGCAACCCTCCCCTCCCTCTCTCCATCATCTCCCTTGTTTTATGTCTCTCAATAACACTTACCTCCCTCTGGTAAGTGGGAGGTGAATATAATTCACTTGTACTTTTTGTTGATTGTCTGTCTACCCCAACTACAATGAAAGCTCCATGAGGGCAGGGATTTTTGTTGCCTTTATTCATTGCCATATCCCCAGAGTCCAGAATGGAATCCAGCCCCTTGGTAGGAGCTTAACAAATATAAACGAATACATAAATTTGAGCAAGTAACTTACCAAGCTCATGTCCTGTCTCTCTTAAAAGGATGGCATGAGAATTAAATACAACATCATTGCTATAGGGAAAAATAATGGCCAACATATATTGAGTGCTTATTCAGTGCCAGCTTTTAAATGTGCTAAGTGCTTTACATAAATCACCTTATTTAGTCCCCACAAAAATCCTATGAGGCGAGTATTCTTTTAACCTTCATTTTACAGGTGAGGAAACTGAGGCTTGGAAAAGTTGGGTCACCTATTCAAGGTCATGCAAAATTCAGACCCATATTTGTATGAGCTCAGAACCAGTACTATTTTTTTTCTTTATTATTTTAAGTTTTGGGGTACATGTGCAAGATGTGCAGGTTTGTTACATAGGTAAACGTGTGCCATGGTGGTTTGCTGCATCTATCAACCCATCACCTAGGTACTAAGCCCCGCATGCATTAGCTATTCATCCTGATGGTCTCCTTCCCCCACTGCCCCCAACAGGCCCCAGTGTGTGTTGCAGAACCAGTACTATTGACCCCAACAATGTATGGCCATGGCCTTGTGTGTAACCATAGCTTGACTAGTGCTAATTCTCTTCTCCAAAGCACATAGCGCAGCAGACCTGCACTGTCTGTCTGGCCTCTTCTTTTGGGAGCCTGTTCCTTCTACTGAAACCTGACATCTTGGAAGCATCCCCTGGTCTCAGGAGGCAGTGTGGTGTGGCAATGAGATGGCAAGTTTATTAACTGGGTGACCTAGGTTCTAACACCTCCTTTGCCCCCAAATTACTGTGTGATCTTGGGCAATTGCTTCCCCTCCGTGGGCCGGGTTCTGATGGTATAATGAGCATTGAGGTCCCTCCCAGCTTGAACAGTGCTGGGACTATTGGAGGACTCCACAGGGGTGTGTGGTGTGTGACTCATCTCAGGATCCTGCCCCCCGGCTGTGGCCTTGGCCCAGATCTGCTCATGAATGTAGAGTCTCCTGCTTTGATGATTGCTGGGCTTTCCCTCCCACACCTCTTGAGCTTGAATTTCAGGTTGCTGGATTTGAGTGGGAGGTTGGAGGAAGTAACCATCTAGTGATTTTCTAATCCCTTCTCTAGGGGAAAGCCCAAGAGAAAGAAAAGGAAGGCATGAGAATCATTCCCACCCAACATGGCACAGAGTCATTGCAGGAAATACAGTTCTCTCTGGGGAGCCCAGCACCCTGCAAACCTCAGGGACTGCTATAGCAAAGGACATCTGCCCAACAGCCTCTTTCCCATTCCCCAGACCTGCCTTCTGCCAAAAGCGTCCCAAGGATCCCCTTCTTCACTGACCCTAAAACTGTCTCATTTGAATTTCAAGTTCTTTTGTTGTTGTTGTTTGTTTGAGACAGGGTCTCACTCTATCACCCGGGCTGGAGTGGCATAATCACAGCTCACTGAAGCCTCGACCTCCCAGGCTCAATTGATCTCCCCACTTCAGCCTCCTGAGTAGTTGGGACTACAGGCACACGCCACCACCCCCGGCTAATTTTGGTATTTTTTTGTAGAGAAGGGGTTTCAACATGTTGCCCAGGCTGGTCTCAAACTTCTGGGCTCAAATAAGGTGCACACCTCGGCCTCCCAAAGTGGTGGGACTACAGGTATGAGCCATCATGCCAGACCGAGTTTCAGGTTCTAAACTGAGAAATCATTTTTTTCTCCTTGTGAAATGGAGGATGAATAAGCCAAGCTAGGCAATGGCTTGAGTTGTTTTCCTCAATTCATTTATTCATTCATCCATTCATTCAACATTTATGTGCTAGAATCTTTGCCAGAAACTAAAAGAGGAAATTAATTGGGTCCTGGCAAACTTAAATTGGGTAATTGGTAATTTGAGGAGAATTTAATAAAGAGACTATTTTCAAAGGGGAGGGCAGAGTGCAGGAAAACAAGGGGTAGTGCTGTCTCCTGGAGCCAGTAACATCAGGAAGATATTATCAAGCCTAGGCTGAAGGGATAAAGGGAGAGACAATTCCCAGAATCCAGAAGTAATGAGTCAGATGGAGAGGGCCACTGGGCAGAAGCTGTGCTTTGGTTGAAGGGCTCATCTAGCCGGTGAAATGATGACCTTGACCTTGACTTCACCCTCTTCTCTGCAGTGGCTGAATTCCATTTATGTATTTACTGCAGGTCAGCCTCCTGGGGCTCACAGGAGGGCAGAGAAGGGCAGGGAGGGGATATGGAAGAAAAAACAGATGACTTGTAGCACAGAAACCAGACAGTTTCTGTCCCTAAGGAGCCTGCATACAGTGGGGGAGCAGCAGTGCAAAGCTGAATGAATGCTTTAATAAATATATGAACAAAGTATAAGAGGAGCACAGGTGTTAGGAAATGAGCTGTCAGGAAGGGGTTAATGTGCCTGAAGGTGAGGGAGACAGTTGGTTCCAGGGAAGAAGATCCAGAGGAATTGGTTCTCAAAGGCTGATTAGGCTTCTTCAAGGAGGTAATGTCTAAACTGAGATTTGCAATATCAACAGAAATTAGCCAGGAGGCGTCCAAACATGGTGAAAAACATGTGTAAAAGCTGGAGGTTGAAAGAGAGTATAGAGCTCCTTGGGAAACTGTAAATGAAGAATAAAGAGCGTAAGGTGTGTGGGGGTGGGCGGGAGATGAAGTGGAGTAGAGAAGAAGGACCCAGGGATGAAGAATTATTTTGCCCGACTAAGGACTTTGAAAATGTGTCTAAGGCCAATGGCAAGTTTTTAAAAGGTTTTCATCAGAGGAGTGGTAGCATTGTGTTTATGTTTTAGAAAATCACTTTGATTGAGGGGAAAAGAGTGGGTTAAAGGCAGGTGGATTAGAAAGAATATTGTTTTTGTAATCTAAATGAGAGATGACAGCAGCCTAAAGTAAACTGGTAGAAGAGGGGATGGAAAAAGGTATTAAGAAGTCAAACTGGATGGGATTTGGGGATTGAATATAGGAATTTAGGAAGACTTTAGTTCTGGGGAGATGGTGATATGGTTCACTGAGATGACGAGCTTAAGAGAAGGAACAATGTCTGTGTGTGTGTGTGTGTGTGTGTGTGTGTGTGTGTATTGAGGAGGAGAGCGAATCATGGTGGAGAAGATGTAGGGGATTGATAAATTATCCAGTTTAGAGCATATTGAAGTGATGATACTAGGAGGATAACCAAATAGACCTGTTAGTGCTTTTTTTTTGAGATGGGGTCTCACTATGTTGCCCAGTCTGGAGACCAGTGACTATTCACAGGCATGATCATAGTGCACTGCAACCTTGACCTCCTAACCTCAAACAATCCTCCCTGCTCAGCCTCCTGAGAAGCTAGGATTATAGGTGCACACCACCATGGCTGGCTCTGTTAGTGCTTTGGACAAGCTGTTTAGAAGAGGTCTGGGTGGAAGCTATGGATATATATATATAATATAGCTATGGATATATATATAAATATATGTATATATTTCGCAGTCTCCTTTGTAGTTGGGTGTGATCATGTGACTAGGCTCTGGCCAATAGAATGTGAGTGGAAGTGATGTGTACAGCACCGCAATGGTACCCACATAAGGAAAGAGGCATATTCTCCCCTTTCGCCCTTCTTTCCTTCTTGCTGCCTGGAAGGGCAGACATGTGGTGGTGGGAGCTGGAACAGCCATCTTAGACCATAGGATGGAAACCTTGTGTTGAGGATGGCAGAACATGAAGCTGGAAAGAGCCTGTACACCAGACACCACGTGGGCACTCTATCAGCCAGGACTGATTTTATGTGGACTATTACTTGTTTAATTCACTATTATTTTGTTCCTTATAATAACAAGTAAATGGCTATTCTAATATATCTAGGATGGGGCTAAACCATGGTAGAATCTCCGGTTTGTACTACACAATGGGCCCCATCCCATTGTGCTATTATCATGTGCTAGGTATTGTGTTAGGTCTGTGTTACATATTAGAATTATTTTATCTAATTCTCCCAATGGCTCTGTAAGGTAGGCCTTCTTAGCCCTGTGTTAATGTTGAGGAAACTAGGCTTCAGAGAAGTTATGTCATTTACCCAAAGGAGCTCTGTCAGTAGGTGACAGAGTCAGGGGTTGAATCTAGGTCAGTGGTTCTTAACCAGAGGCAATTTTGTCACCCGGGAGACATGTGGCTCTGTTGAGAAATTTTTGGTTGTCACAAGTAGGAGTGGGGAGGGATGCACTCAAGGGTAGCAGGAATGCTGCTGAACATCTAAATATGCACAGGACAGGTCTCACAGTGAGGAGTTATCTGGCCCCAAATATCAACTGTGCCAAGGCTGAGAACCCTGGAGGACCCGTCTATGAAAAACTCGGGCTCCTTCCATTACACCAAATTGGGAAGTGGAAGTTAAAGAGGGAGTTATGAAAAATAATAGAGAATAATGTCATGAAAATAATATTTTAGGAAGCTAAACCTGGAGTGGTGAGAAGAATGAGCTGGAGATGGGAGAAACTGAAGCTAAGAAGACTATTATTGGAAGCCACAGACTGGTCCAGGTGAGAGGCAGGAAGGACCTGGAGGGGTGGATGGCTGAGGTCCATAAAGGGAAGACAAATTAAGTGCCAGTGGCAAGAACTTGACTGACAGCAGGTAGAGGATGCGAGAGGCAGGGAGAAGTGAAGGCAGACAAGGCAGTGGTGATTTCTCTTCTCCATGTGCATCCCCTCTTCCTCCCCTTCCTCCTCCTCCCCTTCCTCCTCCCCTTCCTCCTCCTCTTCCTCCTCCTCCTCTTCTTCCTCTTTCTTCTCACCCCTCCTCCTCTTCCTCATTTCTCCTCTTCCTCTTGTTCCTCATTTCTCCTCTTCCTCTTGTTCCTCCTTCTCTTCCTCTTCATCCCCTCCTCCTCCATTTCTTCCTCCTTTTCCCCCCATCCCTCCCTCTTCCCCCTCTTTTCCCTACAGCCCCCTGCCCCATTGGCATCTGCTTCTATCTTCCTTCTAGCTAACCCCTTTCTCTAATGGGCATACTCTGTTTTCCGCTGACCCCTAGTTCTAGGCCATGGGTCCCACCCCCAGCAAATGCAACATGGAAAAATCTTGGTTTCCTCAGCTTTGTTCGCTGTGACAAGAAAGAATGAGCTCCCACAGTGACAGCAACAGACTCTGACACATCTTTTCAATCTTACTTCTCTTTCCATTTCCTTTAAAATTTTTGGCCTTAAAAACTTTGACCAGTGTGTAGGATTGTTATAGAGACAGACAAGTGGTCCAGGAAAGAACCTCAGGGAATTTCCGACATGAGGGAAGAGGAAGGAAATCCTTTGTCTCACTTTTGTTGTTTCCTTTGGAGTGTTTTCCAAAGGACACTGGCCTGTTGACAAGGCATCCCAAGGGCTTTGGGGCTGGCCCTTCCTTTTCCTTGTCCCTGGTCTATGTCTGTCCTTGTAGCCTGGTGCCTGCTTCAGGGCTGGGAGCTGGGGTTGCCAGATATGCTCTGAGCCCTGCTGGCAGAAGCACTTGTGTTTGGCCTCTATCTCTGCTTCCCTGCCCTTCTCTTCCCCAGGTCCTCGGTAGCCCTGTTGAAAGGCCAGTGGCATCTCATGCCTTCAGAAAAATTTAGACAATAAAGAGGCTGCAATGATGAGCTGATTGCTTTCAGGCTGACAGCTAAAGTCTGTGACAGCCTGATTGCTTTCAGGGCTGACAGCTAAAGACTGTGTCGGCACTGAGTCAACCATCAAGAGGGAAGGTGAGCACCTTCCAGCTAATGCTGGGTTCCCAGCTCCTCCCATTGGCCTGTGAGACGTGCTATGTCCATTTCGTCTCTTCTCTCCCTTCAGCCTGTGTGCATTCCTCTCCTCTGGGCCCACTGCTCACCTGCTCTCATTCTGTTCTTTAGTATTCTGTTCTCTCTCTCATCCCACACTATCTTCAAAGAGAGCCAGGCCTTGGAGAACAGAGGGAAGTCCAAGTTCCCCTTTGGCTTCTGGCTCCCAGTGTCCCCTTTCTGTGCCCTTTGCTCACCCTTTTTCCAGGATCTGCCTCCTCCATGCTTCTCCACCCATAGCATCACTGCCTATTCCTAGGAAGGATTTGGATACCAGTCATGTGTATCTTCAGCAGCCTCATGGCATGATGTTTTGGAACACACATGCACTTGGGAACTTAGTAGCTTGGGTTGAAATCTGGGCCCTGTTCCTTCCATGCAACTTTGAATATGTTAACAAAAGTCTCCATGGTCAAGTTTCCTCAATCTGTAAATTAGAGCTAACAGTATATATCATGTGATTGTGAGGATTAAATGAGTAATGTATGTAAATACTTTGGACAGTGCCTGGCACTTGAGGAGTTTTATAAAAATTAGGTATTACTACCATATGAATATAAATGAATGTGCTTTACCTCAATAAGGAGATCGGTGAGTAGGAGAGGCCCCCTTCCGTGCCATGGCAAGCTCAATCAAGGGCCACCATGGGGTGACCAGGCTATGGGAATGGCCAGATCCGTGCCTGCTGCCATCAGCATGGCCAGGTGAACGTTGGTGATGACCAGAAAAGGCTGAGCCAAATGCTCAAATCAGCACAGTGGGCTTGAGACTTTGGGAGCCACTGTGGAGAAGAAGAGCACAGTTGAGATAGGGAATGGAAGGTAGGTTCCGCACAGGCAGGCGCGATGTCATTCCTCCTGTCACTGGGCTGCAGGGTGAGCATCAAGCCAGCCATGCAGGAGAACAGAAAGTGCACACTGCTGTAGAGGGGTGTGGGGGTGTGTGCATGGCCAAATAGAAGACGTGTTGCTTCCCTAGGAACCTGCTAGCAGACTGGTAGGAGGGACCGCAGTGTGTGGAGCACTGATTGCCAATAAAAACCATTTCGTTGTCACCTCCCTCCATATCCTGTGCCCTTGTTCAGGTCCTCAATGCAATTCATAGGCTTTTCTTTCCCCTCCCAGGAAAGGTCCCTGGGCAAAGCCTGTGACCACAGCCACACCTGAAGGTGTGTGAATTACAGTCTTTTATGTGTCTTCTTTGCTTTCTCTAAAAGGGAGGGATGGAAAGCTTTTATTTTTATTTTTATTTTTTTGACAGGGACTCACTCTGTCTCCTAGACTGGAGTGCAGTGGTGTGACCATAGCTCACTGCAGTCTCTGCCTCCTGGCTCAAACGATCCTCACACCTCAGCCTCCTAAGTAGTTGGCACTAATAGGCACATGACCCCCATGCCCAGCTTTTTTTTTTTTTTTTTTTTTTTTTTTTTTTTTTTTTGGTAGAGATGGGGTTTCTCCATGTTGCCCAGGCTAGTTCTGACTTTTATGAAATACACAGTATCATTACCCAGCAGGATGACAGATGTTAGAGATCCAGGACCTCATCCTGGTGCTCCCTGGCTCAGTGGTGGGGCTATCTTCCCAAGGGAGGAGTGGCAGATGGCACACAGGGCTCCCCCGCTCAACGCTTTGGGTGCACCGTTCATCCTGGGGCATCACTCACATCTGCAGTCCCAGGAGTTGCACAGGGTGCAGATTTGCCCGGGGACCCCAGCCTCAAGTGGGGTCAAAGGGACTCTGCCTCAGGATCCCTTCCTCCCTGTTCTTGGCTCTCTTTTGTGAAGAGCTGTGGGTGGGTGAAGGTGACCGTGGGGACTGAGAGCAATCGAATTGAAATGCAGGGCTAAGAGAGGCCATTGCTTTGGGCAGAAAGAGAAAATTCATAGCAGAGGGAAGAGCAGGTCCCAAGCTTCCCCACCACCCCCCATGTCCCTGGTCTCACCTCAAGCTTCAGAGGGCAGGATCCTGCCTTGGAGATGATGTACCAACACAGCTACCTCTCCACCAGTTCATTAGGAAGACAAATGCCTGAGCCAAATTCCTTAGGATTTGCCAAGAACCAATTCCTTAGGATTCTTTTTCTGGCAACTTCCATAGCATTGCTAAGCTAATGGAGGCATCCCAAGGATACATCTGATGCCTGGAGCAACAGGAAAAGCGGGAGCTCACAAGACGATCAGTCAGGTGTGTGCACCTAGCACAGTGGCAATGCCCAATGTCCTGATACAGACCTTTGTAGTTCCCTTGGGCTCAGGAGGAACCATAATGCCAAATGACACAGTCACATGGAAGGGCAGGGCTGCAGCCACAGTGACTCAGCAGGAAAAGAGTTAGTTCCCCAGAAGGATCTAGCTTGAGGAATATCTGAGGCCAGAGTGTAGTGGTTGGTCCGCTTGCTTTTACATCCTGCAATCCATTTATTGATAAAACTGTTGTGTTTTTCAATGTTAAGTAAAATGCTATGCAAAAGTATCCTCAAGCCAAGTCCCCTAGCTCCAGGGGTGATTATCAAAATAATGCCAGAAATTAATCCTTTTATGCAAGGATGTCGAGGAGGTCCTGGAGTCCAGGGGAAGGGGCCTTGGGTGGTTCAGGGTAGTGCCATTTACCAGCCTGGAGGAAAAGCAGTTTAATATTTTCAACAACCTATATTGATACACACGTGTTGGCTGAATGTCAGCCCTGCCTAGCCCTCACCTCAAACTGAAGTTTTATTACATAAGCATTGTGGTACTTACTCTTGCCTGAATATTGAAGAAACCCCATTCCTCATCTCCAAATCCCTCATATGGCTGTTTCTCCAATGTGAGTTTCAGAAGACTCCGAAGTGTGAGAAATCTCTCTGCTTTGACCAGTCTTTTGGGCAAGGCCTCATGTGTCAATAAGGGTGTGTCTCCTTCCTTTCCAGCTCAGTCCCAACTATTTTCTTTCATATAACACGTACTGTCCAGTGGAACTTCTTTCTCTTTCTTTTCACACACACCCTAAGCGTTCATGTCTGTAAGCCTTTGCTCCTGCAGTTTCCTCTACCCAGGTGCGTTTTTCTCTTCTCTCCTTGTGTCCAACTCATGGTCATCCTTTAAGGCCTTTGCAAATGCCACCTTTTCCATGAAAGTCTCCAACTATTCCTCTCTTCATAAATGATCTCTCTCTGTCCTGTGACATCTTAAAACAATTTTTTAAAACTTCAGTATGGCACTTCAGAATTTTGTCATCATCATTACTGACATCATCAACATCATCATTATTTGGCTGGATTCATTGAGAATCTACTACGTGCCATGAAAATATTCTGTGCTCTACAGTCTCATTTGCTTTTCTGTCTTGTAAAAATAATTATGTATGTATGTATGCTTGTTTTCTTCCTTTCTAGCATACAGTAATAAAGCAAATGGAATTTGGAATCAGATTTGGGTTTGGACCCGAGGTCCATTATTTGGTTGTAGGACTTTAGGCAAATTATTCAGGCTTCCTAAGCTTCAGCTTTCTTGTTGGTAAAACACTCATAATGATACTTACCTCATAAGGGGTAATTGTATTACATCAAATAATAATAATAATTGCCAGCATTTGTTCAGTGCATATTATATGCTGGGCAGTGCTCCAAGTACCAATTCTGTATTATTTAATAATTTAAATCCTCACAGTAACCCTATGAAATAACTAATAGTACCCTTACTGTACAGAGGGAGAATCTAAGGCAAAGAAGCCTGTCAGTGGAAAGCTAGAATAAGAATTTTGACTTTAGAATCCTCACTTTTGTTTTTTTTAAACTGAGTCTCACTCTATTGCCCAGGCTGGAGTGCAGTGGCACTACCTCAGCTCACTGCAACCTCTGCCTCCCGGCTTCAAGCAATTCTCCTGTCTCAGCCTCCCGAGTAGCTGGGACTACAGGCACCCACCACCATGCCTGGCTAATTTTTGTAGAGATGGGGTTTCACCATTTGGCCGGGCTGGTCTCTAACTCCTGACCTCAAGTGATCTGCCCACCTCGGCTTCCCAAAGTGCTGGAATTACAGGCGTGAGCCACCGCGCCTGGCCAGAATCCTCCCTTTTAATCATTACCAACAAATGCCTCTGTAGGGTGGATGATACCTGGCCTGGGCTGGATATTGTCTGGACAGTACGTAGCCCAGTATCTGGCAAGTATTTCAAAATTGGCAGCTGTAATTCTTATTCCCATTCTTACTGCTCAGGGCTGGGGTCTATCCTGTGCATCTCTGTTTCTCCACAGCACCTCATAACACTAAGAGCTTGCATTTGTTTAGCATTTTCCATGTGCCAGGGACTGTGCTAAGCCTCTAGCCCTAGCAAATGAATAAATGAGTGATTGAATAAATGAATGAATGAAAAGATTAGACAAAAGCTCTTGAACAGTGGGCAAAGACTATCTGAAAAGAGGATTCATCCCTTCCAGTTTACTTGCCAGGCAAAAAGATGAAGGGATGGAGGAGAGGCTTCCCAGGGACCTGAATAACTCCCAGTATTCATCAGCATTTTCATTAACGACTTGAAAGACGGAGTGCAGAGTATGCTAATCAAATTGGTGAAGCCTGCGAGGCAGAATAGAAGCTGAGCACTTATGAGGGAAGCTGGAGCTTGCAGACAGTACTTGACAAATTGGAGAAATAAACAGAGTTAATAAACAGAGCTTCAGGAGCTGCAGACTTCAAGTGGCTCCAAGGGATCAGCTGTCACTAATGGATTTGCCCAGAGAGATCTTTGACCCTCTTTTCCTTGGTCTTTGCCTGGCTTGACTGCATCTTTGGAGCAAGCCTGCCTGAGGGTTACACAGTTTCCTTGATGAGGGGACTTATTTGGGCCTGGAAGCCTGATGGGCGAAGTCCCCACTTCAAAAGCGAAGCTGTCCCCACACTTCTTCCTGGCCTGTGCCTTGCTCACCTAACCCATCTGCCTGGCTGTGTCTCCATGGAGAGAAGGGGCTGGCTCCACCTGCTCCCCGAAAGAATCAAGACTCAGTAAAACCATAAACTGACCCCACGTTGCCTGATCCCTACCCACCAAAATGGTGCTGCCCTTCTCTACTTCCTATACATTCCTGTCGTCCACTTCTTTTCCCATTTGAGGCTGCCCTGGAGGTGATTCTGACCTTGGCTTTTCTTGGGAAAATGTACTGGCGTGAAAGGAGGGGAAATGAGACAGTGCGATCTGCTGGGGAAACTCCACCTCTGCCCTGCCAACCTCTAAGAAGAAGACAAAGTCTGAGTGGTTTGGCAGTTATAGGAATGTGCGGGCGTTAGAGTCCCAGCTTCATCTTTCTTAAGTTACATGGTGTTAGGTAAGTTTTTTAGCTTCTCTGAGTCAAGCTCTTTTGGTTACAAACAATTGAAAGACACTTGGTTTATCTTTTTTTTTGAGACGGAGTCTCGTTCTGTCACCCAGGCTGGAGTGCAATGGCGCAATCTTGGCTCACTGCAGCCTCTGCCTCCTGGGTTCAAGCAATTCTCCTGCCTCAGCCTCCCGAGTAGCTGGAACTACAGGTGTGCACCGCCACATCTGGCTAATTTTTTGTATTTTTTGTAGAGACGGGGTTTCACCATGTTGGGCAGGATGGTCTTGATCTCCTGACCTTGTGATCCGCCCATCTCGGCCTCCCAAAGCGCTGGGATTACAGGTGTAAGCCACCTCACCCGGCCTTCTTCTTTCTTGATTGGCCTCAGGGTGCCTATGACCAGACACTGATGTTCCAGTCCCACCTTCATGAAGAGGCTAACAGGGAGGACAAATATCTCTGTATCCAAATCCATATTTCTGGGAAAAAGATACTGACTGGCCTCACTAGAATCAGGTTTCTACATTGGCCCAATCAGTCAGGACTGGCCTGAGGAGTGGAGGGTGGTGTTGCTGGGTACCAACAGGCCAGCAAGGGCCCATCTTTGTGGGTAGGTGAAAGTTCTCAGAGAAGAGAAAATCACCCAATTAGGTGTTCAATGCAGTCTCTGAGCCTCAATTTTCTCTTGTGAAAAATGGGGATAATATTACATGTCTCATAAGAATTGAATAAAATATTCTATGTAAAATGCTTAGCATAGTGGCTGATACATAGTAAGGGCTGCCAGTTGAACAATTGCTGTTTATTCAAGATAAACCTCACTGGAGTTGGTAGGAAGATCCCTGAGGTAGTGTGGGCTTGGGAGGGGAAGGGTAGCACAGAAGGCACAGGCTGGAGTGATGAGAGTGTGGGGAATGCATCTCCATTCATTTGTCCACTGGGGGAAACAGGGTTGTAAACCATCGGGGGTGTGGACACGCAAATGTTGTTCCTTCAGGAGGCCTGACTCCTAATTCCCAGCTGGAGAACAGGCCAGTGCTACCATGTCATGGGTTTAAGCACCCAAACCATCCGTTCATTTATTCTTTCATTTAACAGATATTAATTGAATACCTACTATGTGCCAACCTACTAGTTGCTGGAGATATAGCATATTTGCATTCTAGTAGGAGAGAAAGACAATAAATAAAGATAAACAAGTAAAATATATGTTACTGGCAAGTGCTAAGGAGAAGGCATAAAGTGGGAAGAGGTATGTGACATGTCAGCCAGGTAAGTGAATGTTAACATTTTAAATGGGGTAGCCAGGGAGAGCCTTACTAAGAAGGTATCTTTTGGTTAAAGACTTTGAAAGAAGTGATGGAGCTAGTCATGTTGTCTGGGGGGTGGGGGTTAGGGTGCGGAAAGATAATTTCAGGTAATGGGAACAGCCAGTGCAAAGGCCCTGAGGTGGGAGCCTGCTTGGCACCATTAAGGAATCACAGAGAGGCCAGTTATCGCTGAAGCAGATGGAGAAAGCAGGTCAGAGTATTATAGGACCTAATGATGTTGGACCCTGTAGTTCATAGTAAAGTACTTTAGCTTTTACCGTGAGTGAGGGGGAAGCCACTGGAGGATTTTAAGCAGAGGAGTGACATGATCTGAATCAGGTTTAACAGGATCGCTCTGGAATAGAGTGCAGGGGTCAAGAACAGAAGTAGTGAATCCAGTTAGAGGGTAATGCTAGGGGAGCTAGAGTTATGTCTTGGAGTGGGGTGGTAGTAGGAGTGGTAGAAGTAATCAGATTCCAGATATATTTTGAAGTTAGAACTGACAGAATTTGCTCAACTACTGCTTTGGCCTGCTAGCAGTGACATCAATTCCAATTCCAGGCCCCCAAGGTGTAAGTTGGTACACAATCCTTCCTGCCACCCGGTCCTTCCGAAACATGTCTGTCAAACACTCTCAGAGGTCACCCCCATTTCCATGGAGACCTGAGGTTTAGAGGACTCCCTGGGGTCACAGCCATGGCTACTGGAGTCAGGAAGCTCTGAAGCTCTCAAGAAGCATGAGGGATTTTGATGGTGGCTGCAGCTCTCTTTCAATTTAGTGACCTGATGGTCATCTCCAAAAGTCACATCTTCTTTCCCTTTTTAGTTTTGGGGTGCCTATTTAGGGGTCCCAGGATTGAGTTGCCAACCCAGGAACAAGTTGCCAACCTAAAAGGGCATGGAAGAACCAAGAACCATTAAGAAGTACTGAACTTGGAGTCCCCAAAAAATCGGTTTGTGTCCCAGCCCTGTCACCACGGGCCTTAGTCTCTTTAAAGGGGGTCCAATTAGATGAGCTTCTTTCAAGCTCTAAAGGTCTGTGAAATTTGGGCAAGAAAAATGTCTTGTTGGCCAGGTGTGGTGGCTCACGCCTGAAATCCCAGCACTTTGGGAGGCCGAGGTGGGCAGATCACCTGAGGTCAGGAGTTCGAGACCAGCCTGGCCAACATGGTGAAACCCCGTCTCTACTAAAAATACAAAAACTATGGCCGGGCGCAGTGGCTCATGCCTGTAATCCCAGCACTTTGGGAGGCTGAGGCAGGCAGATCACCTGAAGTCAGGAGTTCAAGACCAGCCTGGCCAACATGGCAAAACCTCATCTTTACTAAAAATACAAAAATTAGCCAGGCGTGATGGTACATGCCTGTAATCCCAGCTACTTGGGAGGCTGAGACAGGAGAATCACTTGAACCTGGGAAGAGTAGGTTGCAGGGAGCCAAGATCGTGCCATTGCACTCCAGCCTGGGCAATAGAGGGAGATTCCATCTCAAAAAAAAAAAAAAAAAGTTTTGTTATTGGAGATATTTACATCTGTGGACTTTGGCTCCATCAGAGTCCTCATTTTTTCAAATTGAGCCTCCTATACATCAACAGAGATAGGTGAATTGCATTTTTCCAAAATGGCATGATGACAGAGAAGATGCCTTCCAGCTAGACTAGCAGGCCTGGGCTAGGAAAGCTCATCATGCTTCCGTCAACAGGCCTCACTTCTGAGCCAGAGCTGGAGATGCTCATCTTGGAGGCAAGGAGTGAGTCAACAGAATGAGGAGCGCAGGAAGGCGACACCAGCAGTTTCGTTTCCTTGTTCCTAGTTGCCTTTACTCTCATGTTTCTTGTGAGTTGCCTTTTCAGAAAACAAACAAAACTTCGTGATTAGCCCCAGGGCTGTATGCACGACAGAGGCACTGGGAGAGTTCTTGGGAAGGGAGCCTGTCTGTATTTTTGGTGCCACCAGGTCATTCTCCTTTCACTAGCTCTTTTGGGACATCTGTCTGATGGGGGGAGCTGTAGAGAATTTGAGCTCTCCTAGCTTTGGACAAAGGGAATCCCTCTTTTGTGACAACACAGGGCCTGCCAGCCATCTTGAAACCAGCTTGGGAGTTGCTCCTTCAAGCTAATGATGTGAATGCCCCAATTCTCCCTTTGATACTCCCGAACTGGTCATCATGGCCCTTAAGACCGAAAACTAAAAAAAAAGTCCTAAGCCCCTCAGCCATATGAACAGATCCCCTCTTGGCCAAGGGAACCCTAGAGAAACCTTAAAAACTGAGTTCCCGGGCAGGATGGGATGGGAGGTCAGACACGCCTCCTTGTACGCCCCTCCCTTTTGCAGTTTAGACACCGACCAACACTAATGTTAAAATAGAGACCATGGCCGGGCGCGGTGGCTCACGCCTGGAATCCCAGCACTTTGGGAGGCCGAGGCGGGCGGATCACGAGGTCAGGAGATCGAGACCATCCTGGCTAACACGATGAAACCCCGTCTCTACTAAAAAATACAAAAGAATTAGCCGGGCATGGTGGTGGGCGCCTGTAGTCCCAGCTACTTGGGAGGCTGAGGCAGGAGAATGGTGTGAACCCGGGAGGCAGAGCCTGCAGTGAGCTGAGATCACACCACTGCCCTATAGCCTGGGCAACAGAGTGAGACTCCATCTCAAAAAAAAAAAAAAAAAAAAACAAGAGACCGTAAGACTGATAGAACAGACCCATTGTGGTAATAAGATATCAAGTTACAGGCCAGGTACAGTGGCTTACGTCTATAAGCCCAGCACTTTGGGAGGCTGAGGTGGGTGGATCACCTAAGGTCAGGAGTTTGAGACCAGCCTGGCCAACATGGTGAAACCCCGTCTCTACTAAAAATACAAAATTAGCCAGGCGTGGTGGCACACACCTGTAATTCCAGCTACTCGGGAGACTGAGGCAGGGGAATTGCTTGAACCTGGGAGGCAGAGGTTGCAGTGAGTCAAGATTGTGCCATTGCACTCTAGCCTGGGTGACAGAGTGAGACTCAATCGCAAAAAAAAAAAAAAAAAAAAATAGATACCACGTTATAAACAGGACCTAAGGCCATGCCAGGCAAAATTAAATCATTCACCCCTACATTTAAAGAATAAACTATATCCCAACTGTCACAAGGGTTTTCTTCTCTAGTAATCAAGCACTGGCCTCTGGATAAGCAATATTGAAAAAACTGTAGCTTGTCCACTGCCAGATGCTAATGGTCCAACCTGTTCCACAAGCCAAAACTACAGCTTTGATTGAACAAGAGGCTGATCTCAGTAACTTTCTCCTGATAAGTGCCCACTCACCATGGACTGGTTCTGGCATTTACAGAGCCTGCGCACTTGTGTGACATCGTGTCCCTGCTTCAACTTTTGGACATATAGGGCTTAATTGCAGTGCATTTAAATGGTAAGTCTCCACCCCAAAATGAACATGGGACACATGTAAAATGCATGTTCAGTATGCATGCGTCAGGACCCGCTTCATGAATATTTATAGTTCCTCCCATTACTTGTTGAATATATACACTCAGCCAAATTTACCCTTCAGCATAAATTTCTGTTCCAACTTCTCCTCCCTTGAAGTGCCTGCTAACAGTCTCTGCCGAAGGCTACTTTCCAGCTTGTCAGGTTGGCCACCCTGCAGGCTGTAAACCTGTACCAGAAATAAAGCCTCTTCTCCAAACTTAGAGATCTCGTGATTTTAAACCTGACAAGACCATATTTCCTGAATGGCCCCCGAATGAGTGATGCGGGCTTGCTGGTGATGCTGTTTGGGTGTCTTGGAGGAAGATTCATATACCATATAGTTGTTTTTTTTCCCAATTGAGACTCGGTGAACAAACTATGTCAGAATTACAGCTCACTTAGGGATTTTGCTTTATGATGCAAAAGCTGGGATGCTTAGACAATAATGAGATGGGTGAAATGCAAAATGAGAGCAGTGGAGGCTGAGGAAAGGAGAGGTTTTCATTAGGGCAACTTTAGGGCATAGGTCTGCCCTCGTCTTAAGCTTTGTGCAGGAGTAGGTGAAGCCGAAATGGCTCTAGCTATTCAACTTATTTTCTTTGCCCTTAATTTTTACTGAAACTCTTTTCTTTTTTGTGACACAGGGGCTCACTCTGTTGCCAAGGCTGGAGTGCAGTGGTGCAATCACAGCTCACTGTAGCCTCAACATCCCAGGCTCAAGCAATCCTCCCACCTGAGCCTCCTGAGTAGCTGGGACTACCAGCATGTACCACCATGGCCAGCTATTTTTTTTAATTTTTAGTAGAGATGGGGTTTCACCATGTTTCCCAGCCTGATCTTGAATCCCTGGGCTCGAGTGATCCTTCCACCTTGCCCTCCAAAAATGCTAGGATTACAGACATGAGATACTGCTCTGGGCCTATTGTAAACTCTTTCCCCTGGCTATTCACTGTTGAGACCTCAGTGGGTTATGAACACTATTATATGCCTATCACCAAGGATGCAAAAATGAGTAAGACACATGGTCTTACTGGGCCTAATAGCATGTGCCTGTAATCTCAGCTGCTTGGGAGGCTGAGGCAGGAGGATTGCTCGAGCTCAGGAGTTCAAGACCAGCCTGTGCAACATAGTGAGACCCCATCTCAAAAAAAAAAGAAGACACATGGTCCCTGCCCTTGAACTTTTGTCTAATGTGACAGACAAACATGTAAACTAATAATTAGATGCTCAACCCTTGGCTGAATAGCCAGAGATTACCTTTTAAAAATTCAAGCTGGTTGTTCTTAGAATAAGCTAATTCTTATTCAGGTCACTGCCCAAATATTTTGTGGATGAACCTTTCTTTTATATTCTTAGCAAGATGCTATACTGGTTAAAAGACTTCGTTTAAACACTTACCATACTCTTATCCCACACTTGCCTATGTAAAAGCTCAAAATTTCCCCTCTGAACACCCATACTAACACCCCCATCTTGCTCTTTGTTCTTTTGAGTAGGCCCTTACCAGTCAAACGGTTTTGGTTCCCACCTCAAGATCATGGTATGTCTCAGTAGATGATAAAGAACTATTTGCTCCAGCTCATATTATTGGCCTATACCTATGATCACAGCTTCCCAGTGCATCCCAGGTTCCTCTTCCTTAGTCTTCTACATTCCATTCTGTTCTGGTCTGGTCTACACTATTCTTTTTTTGAGACAGGGTCTCACTTTGTCGCCCAGGCCAAGCGCAGCTCACTGTAGCCTCGACCTCCTGGGCTTAAGCAATCCTTCTCTCAGCCATCCGAATAGCTGGAACTACAGGCATGCACCACACCCAGCTAATTAAAAAAAAAAAAATGTTTTCTGGCTGGGCGCGGTGGCTCACGCCTGTAATCCCAGCACTTTGGTAGGCTGAGGCAGGTGGATCATCTGAGGTCGGGAGTTTGAGACCAGCCTGACCAACATGGAGAAACTCTGTCTCTACTAAAAATACAAAATTAGCCGGGCATGGTGGTGCATGTCTGTAATCCCAGCTACTCAGGAAGGCTGAGGCAGGACAATTGCTTGAACCCGGGAGGCAGAGGTTGCAGTGAGCCAAGATTGTGCCATTGCACTCCAGCCTGGGCAACAAGAGCGAAACTCCATCCCAAAAAAAAAAAAAAAATACTCCTAACTCAGCCTCCCAAAGTGTTGGGATTACAGGCATGAGCCACTGTGCCTGGCTGGCACTATTCCTATTTTTTTTTTTAGATGAGGGTCTCACTATGTTGCCCAGACTGGTCTTAAACACCCGAGTTCAAGCAATCTACTTGCCTTATCCTTCCAAGTAACTAGGGTTACAGGCACATGGCTGTCACACCAGTGAGAACATGTGTCTTCCCCACTTTTGCATCCTTGATGATAGGCATATGATAGTGTTCATAACCCACTGATCTCTCACCAGTTAGTAGCCAGGGGAAAGAGTTTACAATACAGGCCAGGGCAAGGAAAAGAAGTGCACCTTGAATGCTCTTTTTTTTTGAGATGGAGTTTTACTCTTATTGCCCAGGCTGGAGTGCAATGGCGCAATCTCGGCTCACTGCAACCTCCGCCTCCCGGGTTCAAGCGATTCTCCTGCCTCAGCCTCCCAAAGTGTTGGGATTATAGGCATGTGCTACCATGCCCAGCTAATTTTGTATTTTAAGTAGTGACAGGGTTTCTCCGTGTTGGTCAGGCTGGTCTTGAACTCCTGACCTCAGGTGATCCGCCCGCTTCAGCCTCCCAAAGTGCTGGGATTACAGGCATGAGCCACTGCACCCGGCCATTGAATACTCTTCTATTCAGAGGTGCAAAGCCATCAGCCAATTCTAGACCCCTTGAGCTGCTTGAAATTTAATGAGAAGCTGATTTTGTTACCGTCTTCTTGCTTGTTTGCTCTTAGAAGAGCATCCATAACTTCCCATAACTCAGACAAGTCAAGGGGTTGAAAAGTGAGGCAAGAAAATTGAGCTGCACAGAGACAATGGGTAGAGCTGCCAGGTTATGAACTAGGCCAACATGTGACCTTCCCAGCAAAGCTCAAGATTCTGGTTCCCATTCCTGATAGAGCTCCAGAGGTCAGAGGCCAGACCCCAATCATTATGCAGCAATTCCAGACGGAGAAACTGTTTGGGGGACTGAATAGCCAAATGTGCCAGTGGGAGGGTAAAGGAAGCACCTCCACCTTATTCTCTTAAAACAAGCACCTTTTGGTTGGAAATCATAGCTTTTCTTTTGTTTAAGTGGTAACTGGTAGAATTTTTATATTTACTTTTAGATTAACTATTTAAAGGAAAAATCAACTCATATGGTCAGGGGAGGAGAGAAGACACACATTATGGTTTTTAAAATCCAACTGTCTTTTCTTAGAGTTGGATAAAAGGCAGGAAGGGAGGCCAGAGGTTTTGCAGGGAAATCCCTTAAATATGCCTCTTTTCTTTTCTTTGCTTCATCAGCAAACATTTATTATGATATGCATATTACAATATGCAAGAATAGGTCCTTCTGCCTGAAATATCCTTCCTTCTTCTCCTCCTTTCCTTTACAGCTTGGGCCTAATCAACAACCATTTATTCTTCAGACCTCAGCTCCCTGAGACTTTTCTCCCTTGAATAGTGATAAGGCTTAAAATGCAAACTGCCCCCAAAACCTCAAGTATGTGGAGGTATTATTAATCATTTGTAGATTTTTTGCTGAAGGCACTTTTGATGTGGAAGGGAGGAAGGGTAGAGAACAGGGGCTTGAAGTGAGTGGGAGGCGGGGGCTGTAAGGTGGTCCCACAGAGGGTAGCAGGGAGGTTTAGGAACGGGAGGCTGGGGATCTCACAGATTAATTTGGCCAACTTCTCAAGTTCTGAGGATGCTTGAAATTTAAATCAGATTTTTATCCTGGACATTCAGAACCTGATGTGGTTTTATTCCAGGTGAAGGAGAGATTAAAGTAGTCAGAGTGGGTTAGTACCAGATACAATTTAGGCTGAGAAGAGGATGTGCAAGCCCTTGACATCCTGGGGAGAATGGAGTGCTCACCATCTTGGGAAACAGTTTCCAACATCACAGTGGGCCAAGAATGTGGGCTTCAGAGTTGGACAGCCTGGGTTCACACCTTGGTATTTCCACTTATTAGTTGTAAGACTCTGGGCAATTTATTTGATCCCTCTGAGTCTCAAATCTCTCATCAGTAATATAGAGGTTAGAATAATAAGTACCTCATAAAGTGACATTTACAAACCCAATAAGGATAGCAAAAAACAGTTCTGGCACACAGGAGTCAACAGATGTTTTCTATTATAGGATTGGATTATTCTGTAGGGAGGAAAGTGGGGAATGAAATGGTAGGGTTGGGGGGACGGATTATAAGGGATGGATTAGGGTTGTGCAAAGAAGGACTTAGAGTTTACTCGGGGGCAGGTGGTTGGAGACAAAGGTGGTGTGTGGAGTCCTTACCTTGGTCCTCAAGATTTTTGGAATGGTGACATGCCAAAAGCCTTAGCGACACTTAAGAATACTGTGGTTTATTTATAAACAATATGTGGCTAGATAAAGGAATGGTCAGAAGGAGTATCTGGATACAGGGCGGGGATTAGCTGACTCTGCAGGCTGTCGGCCTGTGCTCAGGAGTCAGGCCACTCTATCCCCTCCTGCTTAGTGTGGTCCACAGACCAGCTGCATAGCACCACCTGGGATCTTGTTAGGCAGAGCCTTGGGCTCTGCTCCAGTCCTGCTGAATCAGAATCTGCATTATAACAAGATTCCTGGGTGATTCATGCATATATTTAAGCTTGGGGGGAGATGTGTGAGCTGCTGAGATTTAAAAACTCTTTTCACCAGGACAGAATGCCATCAGGTGATGCTAAGAACCTGATTACATTCTAATTGTAAACTAACTTTATACTTTAGTGGGCTCATTCTTGAATAAAATCTTTGTATATGGACCAATAGCAGGAGGAAACCATATTACCAATGTGCCTTTGACATATTTAACCTTCTTGACCCTGACTCACGTGGGTACGCGCACATGCATGCATGTACACACATGCACTCACACACACACACTATAACATCAGCACTATTCAGCATGAATTTTGATTACCAGACATAATTCCTGTATTAGTGATTCACTAGACATTCTCTAATGCATAATTTCTATTAATAGTCTTATTAAAAATTCCCCTATTGCCACTTACCAGGGGAGGCAGGAAATCAATTCAAACCTTCAGCAGTCCTGAAGGGAAACTTCAAGGTCTCTGTGCAGAGAATCCAATCCCAGAAGGACTGAGAGCCAGGTTAAAGAGTCTCTTGCTGTGTCCAGCATGGTTCCTTGAATACACCATTGCTCTGTGCCTCAGTTTCTCTTCTCCAAATGAGCCACATGATTGACAAAGAGGGTTTTAGCTTATTGAACAGACTCTCCCTTTCTTCTTTTGTTTTACTCTTCCTTTTTCTGGGTCCTAAAGAGACCCCAGGTTCTTTTAACTAGATGCTGGTGTCAACCTGAGAAGGTGTAGATTTAGACTCAGGCTAAGACAGTGAGGCTTAGAGGCTCAAAAAGTAGTTTGGTTACAGGGAGTGAAAGGGGAATAGAAGAAGCTAAAGGATTTAGTCCTTCTGCAAGCTCAATGCCAGCTTGGATGATACTTGAGAGTCCTAAATTATCTCATGCTCAAAGGTTTACAGTTCAGTCCACTGTGGATGAGGTATAAGTATCTTGCTTACACTGAATTACATGCCAAATGGGCCACTGGAATGCCTTTTTAATTTCTTCATTTCCTTATCATAGATGTTTCCATAAAATGAAGTCTACCAAGAACCTGTAACCATGCCTGATAGTCAGATACCCTGTCCCCATTGTTCTCACCTCCATCCCTTTGTGTTTTCTCAAGCCCCTTTACATGGACCGGGAAGGATCAATTCTATATGGAGTTACCTAGGATATCCTACCATGTATTTATGGAATATTAGGACTGTAAAAGACTTTACAGTTCAGTAACTCCCAAATATCAGTTTATGAACCAGTACTGGAGTTCTAGCTTCTAAATAAAATAGTTTCCTAGACCCCATCACATATATTTTTTAAAATGCTGGCTGGCTGATTCTGACTGACAGATTTCTGACTCACCTTTGCCCATTTATAGGTGAGTATAAGGCCTGCCACAAGCTCAAATCCCACAGCCAGGGATGGTAGATCCAGGTTCACACTTCCTCAGGTGTGGGTCAGGTGCCTACCTGCATTTCTAAGCCCATGTGTGTGTCAAAGAAGCAGAAGCCCTATAATGCTGAATCAAAAATAATCAAAAAGTAAAAATGTAAGGAACATTTTGATAAGGTGGCCTTGACTTTACCAGAGTTCTCCCCTGAAAGAAGGGAAGATCGATGTGTTTCAAACATCCCTCCCTGACCCTGCCCCCAGCCTGTACTCTGCCTGTCCCCGAAGCCTCACTGCTCTGAGGTTGGGGGAGTGAGGGAATGGACTATGTCTCTCCATGATTGCACAATTTCAGTTACTTCTAAATCTAGAAATATCATCTGCCTTATAGGCTGCCAGACTCCACTTAGGACTTATCAAAACAAACAAAGCAAAGCAAAACATAAAACCAGACCAAACAACAGCTTTCACTCAAGACTCCTCAGATGACCTTGGAAACCTTCGAGGCCCTCTCTTGTAGGTGACTGACCCAGCTCTCGGTTCTTCCCTTTGGGAGCTCTTTTCCTCCCTCCACATTGGTAATTTCTATGCAAGTGACTCTCAGACCTTCTTCTGAGCCGTTCCCCTTCCCTAGCACACATCCCACCAGGATGTCCTGTCATCACCTCCCTCTTCACTGCATCCTAACAGAACACAGCCCTCTCCATCCACATGTGTTATCTCCAGGTGCCCCCATTTGGCTGGCACTTTCACAATGCTTCTCATTTCCTAAGCTTGAAAATTGAAGGGAGGTTTCTAGTTAAGTACCCTGGACTCCATCACTGGTTTTGTCTTATGTTGGATAAAGGACAGAAGGAATTATTAAGTCTGTAGGTGACATAAAGTTAGGGAAATTAGCAGATATGGTTGGCAGAACCAAGATCAAAATGTTCACAAGAAGCTATGAGGAAATATGGAAAGCAATATGATTATATTTAATAGGAATGAAATTGTATTGCATTAAGATAAAAAAGTTACAATACTGTATTTTCCCACTTACATGAATGTCAGAAACAATTTTTGTTTTTGTAAAATGAATCTATAGGGCTAGAAATCAGAATAGTGGTTTCCTCTAGGAGTTTGAAGAGGAGATTGACTAGAAAGGGGCATGAGAGAAGTTTCTAGGGTGATGATGATGTCCTATATTGTGATTGGTGTATTGTTGCAGGAGTGTATTCACTTATTAACTAATGCTTGAGATCTGTGCATTTTATGGCACATAATTATAACTCAGTAATACAATACATGAAATTTCTTTGGAGTAAATATTGTTTTATTATTATTCTATATTGCATTATTCTTTAAAAAGTCATGGTATAAGTAAGAGATGGGGCCACAAGCATGCTACATTCCAACTGTGGAATGATTGGATAAAAAGGCAAGGCATTTTGCAATCCAGAGGTAGGGAAATGATGATGGTTCCCTGTTTTCCGTGCTGGCCAGTATAGTTCTGTGTGCTGTAGCTAAAGAGGGACACTTGGCCAGGTGCAGTGGCTCATGCCTGTAATCCCAGAATTTTGGGAGGCCCAAGCAGGAGGCCTGTTTAAGCCTAGGAGTTTGAGATCAGCCTAGGCAATACAGTGAGACTCCCATCTCTACAAAAATAATAATAATAATGATAATTAGCTGGGTGTGGAGGCATGTGCCTGTGGTCCCAGCTACTCAGGAAGCTGAGGTGTGGGAATCCTTTGAGCCCAGAAGTTTGAGGCTGCAATGAGCCATAATTATGCCACTGCACTCCAGCCTGGGCAACCTCGTCACAAAAAAACAAAGGACACTAATAGACTGAAAAACAAAGCTCAGAGCTGAAAAACCTGTTAGGAGAGGAGTTGAAGGAACTGAGAACATATAGACTGGAAACTAGGAGATTATGAAGACAGCTCAGATGACTGACTGTCCTTAAATATTTGGAAAAATGTTATATAGAGGAGAAGACTGTCTTTCCCCGGGCAGGGCCAAGGCAATTGTGGATAAAAGCTACTGAAAGACAGATTCAGCCTGACATAAGAAGGTCCATTCTATAAGGCAAAACGAACTAAATATGGAATGTGCTGTCTTTGACATAAGACTCCCTGGAAGTGCTCAGGCTGTGGCTAGAGAGCCAACTGTTGAGGACATTATAAGATTCTAATGTGAAGACCTATGGTTTCCTGAGAATCTGCTATGTGCCAGGCACTCTGCTAAAAGCCAGAGACGATCAACACCATAAGACATGGCAAAATAAATGAACAAATAAATAAAACAAAAGCCAGAGACAAAAATTAATGATATGATTATTATTCCCCAATAATTACCTAATATCAAATAACGCTTACTTCGTACCAGACACCATCCAAAGCAGTTTACATACATTATGACATTCCATTCTCAAAATAGTTATGAGGGAATGGTACTATTACATTCCTATTTTCATAAATGACACACACCACTCATACATGTTGAAGTCTGAAGTTGAACCTGACAAAGGGTGTGTGCACCAGCACAGGGACAGAAGTGGAGGCTCACCGAACAGACCGTGGAGCCTTCTTCCCCGCTAGGACTCTCTCTCATGCAGACTGCAATCTTGACTCTGTCTTGATTCAGCGGCAGCGGCTACAGAAAGGTCTGGGAGTGGGCGCACTGGACATTGCATGAAGGAGCTGGATTAAAAGAACCAGTTGGCCCCACCAATCTGGTAACTGTTTGGTCTTCATAGGATCTTCCTGAAGGCTGTACAACTTTGGTGTCCCATATGATAGCCACTAGCCACATGTGACTGTTGAGCAATTGCAATGTGGCTAGTCCAAATGGAGATGTGCTGGAAGTAGAAATTACACGTTGGGTTATGAAAAAAAAAAGTAAAATTTATCATTTGTAGTTTTTATATTAAGGATATGCTGAAATGGTAATATTCTAGGTATATTGGGTTGAATAAAATATATTAAATAGTTTTATTAAGACATAATGCACCATTTAAGATGTACACTCCCTTATGCTTTTAGCATATTTACAGAGTTATGCATCCATCACCACAATCAAGTTTAGAACATTTTCCTGACCTCAAGAAGGAACTCCGCACCCTTAGCTACCACTTCCCAGTCCTCTCATCTCCCTGACCCCTTCTGCTAGGCAACCACTAATCTGCTTTCTGTCTCTATGGATTTGTCTACTGTGGAGATTTCATGTGAATGGAATTATAAAATATGTGATACTTTGTGCCTGGTTTCTTTCACTTAGAATAATGTTTTAAAAGTTCATCCATGTTGTAGCATGTATCAGTACTTCATTCCTTTTTATTGTGTATAATATTCTGTTGTGTGGATATACACCAAGTTTTATTTATTCATTCATTGTCGATGTTGATGGGCATTTTGTTTTTTTTCTCTTCGACTTTGATGAATAATGCTGCTATGAACATATATATATATAGGTTTTTGGGTGGACACATGTATTCAGTTCTTTTGGGTATAGACTCAGGAGTGGAATTGCTGGGTCATAGGGTCACTCTATGATTAACCATGTGAGGAACTGCCAGACTCTTCCACAGTAGCTGCATCACGTTGTGTTACCACCAGCAGTGTATGAGAGTTTCAGTTTCTCTACACCCTCACCAGTACTTGTTACCTGTCTTATTCATAACAGCTATCCTAGGGGTTGTGAAGTGGTCCTGCATTGTGGTTTTGATTTGTATTTCTCTAATGGCTAATGATGTTGATGATCTGTTATTGTGTTTATTGGCCATTTGCATATCTTCTTTGGAGAAATGTCCCTCAGATCCTTTTCCCATTTAAAAATTGGATTGTCTTTTTAATTATTGAGTTGTAATAGTCCTTTATATATTCTGGACACAACTTCCTTATCAGATGTGGGATTACACACATTTTCTCTCATTCTGTGGATGGCCATTTCATGATGGTGTCCTTTGAAGCACAAATATTTTTAGTTTTAATAGATAAAAGGTCTAGTTTTTCTACTTTTTCTTTTGTAGCTTGTGCTTTTAGTGTCATATCTAAGAAACCATCAACTAATCCAAGGTCATGAAGATTTATACCTATGCTTTCATCTAAAAATTCTATAATTTTAGCTCTTACATTTAGGTCTTTGATCCATTTTGAGTAAATTTTTATATATAGAGGTGGGGTCTAACTTCATTCTTTGGCATGCGGCTATCCAGTTGTCCCAGCACCATTTGTTGAAAATATCTGGGTTCTCATTTCTAGTCCGTTGATCTACTTATTGTCTGTCTTTGTGCCAGTACCACACTATCTTGATTACTGTAGCTTTGTCATAAGTTTTGAAATCAGGGAGAGTGGGTCCTCCTACTTTGTTCTTTTTCCATATTATTTTGGCTATTTTGAGTCTCTTGAATTTCCATATGAAGTTTAGGATCAGTTTATCATTTTCTGCAATGACATCAGTTGGAATTTTATAGAGACTATGTTGAATCTGTAGGTCAGTTTGAGGAGTATTGCTATCTTAACAATTAAATCTTCCAATTCATAAACATAGGATATCTTTCCATTTAATTTAGGTTCTTTTAATTTCATCCAACAATCTTTTGCAGTCTTCAGAGTAATAGTTTTGCACTTATTTTGCTATTTATTTCTGAGGTTTTTTTGTTTGGTTGGTTTTTGAGAGACAGAGTCTTGCCGTGTTGCCCAGGCTGGAGTGCAGTGGCGCTATCTCGGCTCACAGCAACCTCCACCTCCTGGGTTCAGGTGATTATCCTGCCTCAGCTTCCCAAGTAGCTGGGACTACAGGAATGTGCCACCATGCCCAGATAATTTTTGTATTTTTTAGTAGAGACAGGGTTTGGGTTTCATTATATGTTGGTCAGGATGGTCTTGAACTCCTGACCTCAGGTGATCCACCCACCTCAGCCTCCCAAAGTGCTGGTATTACAGGCATGAGCCACCGCGCCTGGCCTATTCCTGAGTATTTTATTCTTTTTAAAATTTTATTTTAAAGAGACAGGGTCTCGCTCTGTCGCCCAGGCCAGAGTACAGTGATGTGATCATAGCTCACCATAGCCTTGAACTCCTAGGCTTAAGGGATGTTCCTGCCTCAGCCTCCCAAGTAGCTAGGGCTACAGGAATGCACCACCATGCCTGGCTTATTCTTGAATATTTTATTCTTTTGGTTTGTTTCCATAGTTTTATTTTCACATAGAATGTATTATTGAAAGAAATTTTCTGTATTTCTTTTTACTTTTTAAAATGTGACTATTAGAAAATTTAAAATTATATAAGTGGTTCACACCACATTTCTAACGGGCAGCACTGCACTAGAATAAAAAGGCTGAGATTAGAGAAAACAAAGGAACATAAAATAATGGGATATATTCAAGGTACTCATGACATTATGCCCCTGGAGCTACATGTGTGAGCTAAACTTGGTCTAGAATTTTCCCTATTACAGAAATCACAAATGTTGAAGGGTTCTGACTGCACTCAGAGAAAACACACCTAGCCGCTTGTTCCTATTCTTCATGGAGAGGCTTTAATCAGATGTAACCTGCAGGGTCTTCTGTGATTTCTCTGCCGTTTGGGCTTCCAAAGGTAGTAAAAGTGACATTGCTTGAGCCCAACATGAAAAAACAGAAAAAAAGTAAGAAGACAGCTCACGTGATGTTTCTCTCAAGTCTTTTCACATTATATCCAGGAAAAGGAGTACTAGTGTATTGTCATAGGCACCAGTCTGAAGCTTACTTATCTCATCGCTCCTGCCCCATCCAGCTGGCTCCCCTCAAGAAATTCTTCCTGGATCCTCTGGAGTTGGTATAGATTCCCTTTTCTGTGTGTTCCCATGATTTTTTTTTTTTGAGACAGGATCTTGCTCTGTCGCTCAGGCTGGAGTGCAGTGGTGTGATCTTGGCTCACTGCAACCTCTACCTCCTGGGCTTACATGATCCTCCTACCTCAGCCTCCCAGGTAGCTGGGACTACAGGCATGCACCATCATGCCTGGCTAATTTTTTATAATGACAGGGTTTTGCCATGTTGCCCAGGCTGGTCTCGAACTCCTGGGCCAAGTGATCCGCCTGCCTCGTTCTCCTAAAGTGCTGCGATTATAGGCGTGAGCCACCGTACTGAGCCTCCATGATGTTTTCTAGAACATTTCCTACACAGAACTGACACTGCGCATTTACATTTTTTTCTTCCCTACACACTGTAAGCCCCTCAAGCAGAGACAACACCTTGTTAACAATGAACCACCTAATGAAGTGATTGAAATAAGTACTGAGTGCGGGAGTGAATAAATGAGTACTGTGCTCCTTCTTTCTTTAGAAGAGAACAATTTTACAGCATGTATATATATATATACACACACACACACATATATATATATATACACGTACACACATATACATATATGTGTGTATATATATTTTGGAAGTGTACTTTGGTTCAGTGGAAAGAGTATTGTTTGTTGTCAGGAAACTGACCTGAGTTCCAGTTCGGATTTGCTGCTTACTATCTGTGTGACCTTGAATAAATCTCTTAATCATCTCTGGACTTGATCTCTCATCTGAAAGAAAAGAGGGTTGAACTACTGAGCTTCAAGCTTCTGTCCAGCCCTAATATTCTGTGAGACCTGGAAAACAAGGCAAGTCTAGGGGTCAAACGTAGGCTCCCTTTCAGACAGGCAACTCAACGGAGCAGCTGTGATGCCCAGCCTTTCTCAGGGGCTTCCACCGCCTCCCCCTCCTCCATGTCTTAGCAAATATTAATAGTCAAGGGCCTCGCTGAATGTGGTTTTTAATAGAATCCAGTTTCAGTCCATTTAGAGTGGGACTTTTCATGCTGACTTGGTAATTTGAACTATGCCATGCCTGATGGACTGAATACATTTTCCCTGCCTCCGCTGCCCGCCCTGGGCTGCTGTGGAGAGAGTGCTGGCATTGAGACCAGGGAGTGGGGTATCTTAAAGCAGCTGCAGACCAGGTATTTGACCTCATAGCCAGTCTTGTCTTTCCTGCCCTGAGGCATGTGATGAGGATACCAAGGGCACTAGAAGGGGAGTGGGCAACGGCTGTTCTATTTCCTGGCAATTGCCGTCTCCTTGCAGCTCAGAGGCTGCTGGCTTCTGGGTGGACTGTCAGGAAGAAAACAGCGTTTATCGTTGGATGTGACTGGAAGACAGCTGATTCCGAGAACCATCAGAATTA
The DNA here is from genome assembly GCF_029281585.2 of Gorilla gorilla gorilla. Classification (NCBI taxonomy): domain Eukaryota; kingdom Metazoa; phylum Chordata; class Mammalia; order Primates; family Hominidae; genus Gorilla; species Gorilla gorilla. The sequence goes on along the minus strand of NC_073239.2, from coordinate 87,561,170 downwards.
TTCCAACTGATTGCTGCGGAGTCTCTTTGAAGCCCGGAGAGGCATGGGTTGGAGTATGAAGCTTCCTCTGTCTTTCTACTCCCCACCTCCAAGTACTTGTCCTGCTTGAGCAGAGAGTAACCCAAGGGCCTCTTGGAAGGTTCCCTTCCTTCTACAGTGCAGAGAGGGGGAATGTGGAAGGTGAAAGTGCAGGTATTAGCAGCCACACTATAAACAAGGAAACTGAGGCCAGGGAGGGTGGGGGAAGGAAATAAATGTTTTTTCTGTGCTTATTCTGTGCCAGCCACTGAGCTGGGAGATACTTATTTCTTAGTCCTCCCAACACCCTTTTAAGGGATAAAACATTTTCCCCCAGCCTGGCCAAATTGGTGAAAGCCTCTCTCTACTAAAAATACAAAAATTAGCTGGGCATGGTGGTGTGTGCCTGTAATCCCAGCTACTCGGGAGGCTGAGGCAGAATTGCTTGAACCTGGGAGGCGGAGGTTGCGGTGAGCGGAGACCGTGCCACCACACTCCACCCTGGGCGACAGAGCAAGACTCTGTCTTGGAAAACAAAACAAAACATTCTCCCCATGTATGGGCGAGGAAAATGAGGGTCAGAAAAGTTAAACAACTGCACCGGGGTCACACAGCTAGCAGATGTTAAAGCTGGTATTCAAACAAAACTCCGTCTATCCACTGTAAAATGTCACATGGTTTGAAATGGTGGAGCGGCGTGCTCTGAAGTTTGCTGGGCCTCAGCAGTGGCCCCTTAACCTGGCTGGTTACCTCACGGCATTCAAAAAACTATCCTGAACACTATTCCTGTGAATCTGATTCAGTGGGTCTAAGGTAGAGCCTGAGATTATGTATTTTTAAAAAGCTCTTCCAAGTGATTCTGATATCTTGGAAAGCACAGGGCTGCAGCACGTGGCTTCTCTTCTGACCCAAGTCTCTTAGGAGATCTTCATTTCTCAGAAGCACAGATGTAGTTCAGCCCTGCATTTACCTCCAGTAACATTTGCCACTGAACCCATTATTCATTCATTCCAGGCTGAATGCTCAATGTTTTCTGAGTACCTACAAAGTGCCAGGCATGGTGCTCGACATTCTGGCTGCAAAGATGAATATACCACAGTGCCTGCCTTGAGGAACACCCAGGGTGTGCGGGAGATGAATGTAAACTAGAAACTCTAATTTGTTGTAGCAAAAGCTAGGCTGAGGTAGGCTTGTGTTGCTTTAATAATTCAGACTAAAGGACCAAGGAAGGCTTTCTAGCAGTGATCCTGAATTAAGGCCTATAGGAGTTAGCAAGGTAGAGAGGACTGAAGGGCTAAGGAATAGCCAATGAGGCAGAGGGAAGGAATAGCGTGGAAAGGCCCAGAGACCCAGCACAATGGCTCAGGGCAGCACAAGAAGCTGCACAGCAGTGGAACGTAGGATACTTTGGGAAGAGGACCAGGAAGTGAGGCTGGAAAGATCAGTGGAGACAAAATATGAAAGACCGTGTGTGTTGTTAAGGAGTTTGGACTTTATCCTAAAAGTGACGAGGCGCTACTAAAGATTTTATTTTTCCTGAGACAGAGTCTCACTCTGTTGCCCAGGCTGGAGTGGAGTGGCGTGATCTCGGCTCACTGCAACCTCTGATGCCCAGGTTCAAGTGATTCTCCTGCCTCAGCCTCCTGAGTAGCTGGGATTACAGGTGCCTGCCACTGCACCCAGCTTTTTTTTTTTTTTTGTATTTTTAGAAGAGATGGGGGTTTCACCGTCTTGGCCAGGCTGGTCTTGAACTCCTGACCTTGTGATCCACCCACCTTGGCCTCCCAAAGTGCTGAAGTTGTGGAGTGACATGGTCAAACTGTGTTTTGGAAGGGTCACTCTGATAGAAATAAGAGAATGAACTGTAGGCAGGAGAAGCTGGCAACAGAGGAACGAATTAATTGCAGAATTAAGACTTTATGTATGTCAAAAAGCACCATAAACAAAATTTGAAAGCAAAGCACTTGGAAAGCATATTTGCAGCATTTCTTGACAAAAATAATATTCTTAATAAAATTACAAATTGATAATAAACATACCAATATCAAATAAATAGAAAATTCACAAAGAAAGAAGTACAAATGGTCAATAAGCATATGAAAATGTTATTCGCGAAGAATCAAAGAAAGTTAAAATAACATTGACATACTATTATCCCAGCTATCAAATTGGCAAAGATTTGATAAGTGATGATACCTAGTGTTAGGGTGCACAGGGTACTCTCTAGGCTCCAAATAGGAGAGTGTTTTGGTACAAACTTTCTGGAGGGTGGTTGGCAACATGTATCAAAATTCTTAAAAATAGCCAAGCAAGTCTCTTCTTGGAGTTTATCCTAAGGAAATTGTTATAGACATGTGCAAAATTTAGCTACAAGAATGTCAGTTGCAACACTATTTACAATAAAGATTGGGAACAAATGAAATAATCACTATTTGGGGATTGATGATAAAAAAAGGGCCCATCCATATAATGAAGATGCTGTTGAGAAAGTTTGATATGCAGAAAATGTTCGTGATATTATTAAGTGAAGGAACAGAAGGAGCAAAAAACAAAAAGTGTCCAATATGCTGCCATTTGTGTGTGATAAAAGAATATATACATATGTTTGACAATGTGTAAGCATCTCCACTAGGATGCAAAATAAATTAGAGGGAAACTAGATGCTGGCAGACGGGGTAGGGAGAAGATTTACTTCTGACTACAGAGCAGTTTGTACTTTTTGAATTTTGTATCTGTGTAGTATTACATATTCTAAAATATAAATACACATTTGAAAAGTTATTAAAGAGTATATTCAGTGTATCCAGTTTTTGTTTAAAAAAACCCACAACTGTGTGTGCATGTGTACATTTACACCAAAAAGAACTAAAAGGTATATTCAAAAGAATACATGTTTGTCTTGGGTGGTAAGCTTATGGATTGGATTTTGTCCTTTTTTTCCTAAAACTTCTACAATACACACATGATGCTTTCACAATAATTAAAAAGCGTTAGTTTTTCCCCCGAAGAGTCCATCGCAAAAGTCCAGGCAGGGGATGACAGTGCAGGTCAGATGCCTGATTAGTACTCCAGCTACATAGGTCAGCAGTGACATCCGCGATGTATGGAATTAAATTACAGTTCTTGTTTTGGGGAGGGATGAGGAGAAGGAAGCTGAAGATTTGGTAGGGAGAATGAACCTGGTTTTGTGCTCTAAAGCCTTTGTTGGACAAATGCACAGAAAATTCAGCCCTATCACCCCAAACATCAACCAATACCCCAGGTAGCTTTTCTTCTTTGGGATTATTTAACTTCAGGTCACAGTGAATGGAGTTCCAATAAGCCTGTATATCTAAGTCACCAAACAAGCAGATGACCTGGACGCTTGTTCTATGAGGTTCTCAGAGGCTGTCTTCATTTCGTTCTGGTTTTCGATCTTTCTACATGGGATGGCTACAATCATATCCTGGATTGTCCAGCCCTGCCCCAGCACACTCAGGTAAACAAGACCTCTCTCCTGTCTCTGCATAGGGAATAATTACTCGGAGTCCTTCCTGATGCACAAAGACCAAGGGAAGACCCTGGCAGTTTGAACTCATTCTCCAGGTGACCTCTGCCCTTCTCTTCATCCTTCAGATCCTAACAAACCATCTGCCAAATCACAAACGTTCTAAGTTGGAGGCTTGGGAATGGGGGTGGGGGTGGGGGTCGGGGGGTTTGAACACATTCCCGTGTGGGGCCATAGGGTAGTTTTGGGTTAGGGTCATGTAAAGCCAGCTAGGAGGAAGAGGAAAGACAGCATAATATAGTAGGGATTGGGGAGAATGTGGCAGCTGAAACGGCTTCTTCCTTTTCCTCTTCTCCAGAGAGTGAGCTCTAGGTGAGTAATGGCAGGCCCCTCAATATTTCTAGCACCTTCCTGTAGCCCCCGTTGAAAGCCTTTGGGGAACTATGTGAATATAACTTATGCTGCCCTCTTCTGGGCCCCTCGGCTGTGATTGGATCCTGCCGTGGTGGGGCATCTGCTTACATAATTAACCCATATTTAACTTTGTGTTTCCTTTCGGTCTTAATTGTGACCCTTTCCCAATGCTGGGGATGGGTGATGAATGCTAGGTGAGTTGTTGAGATACATGCTGGCTCCATCAGTAAGTAGAATGAGCAATACACAGACATAACTGTTGGACCTCAGCTGCCTTTTTCTGACCTGTCACTGCTCTGACTACTAGGGATTCTGGCCTCTGGTCTTTTTGGGCCCTTGAGTAAATACATAAGGAGGCCATGTACTATCACTGACATCATGAACACTTTTCAGGTTAATACATATTGTCCTGTTCTCAAATGGTTATAATTGCCCAATATTATACTTATAGAGAGGCAACTAAGAAGTATAGCATAGATACTAGCCAGAGCTCTGGAGTCAGGCAGGCCTGGTTCAAATCCTAGCTATGCCACTAAAGGCCATGCAACCTTGGGATAATTAATTTTTCTGGTTTTCAATATTCTTACCCATCAAATGGGAACAGTATCCCAGAGTAACTGCATGAAAGAAATGAGATTATACATGTAAAGATCTGAAGATAATGCATTTAATAAATCCTAACTATTCACATTATTGCATCTGTATATATTTTAATTTTGTACAACATTGTCTTTTTCACTAGTCACACGAAAAATACATGAAAGTGCTCTGATAATTTTAAAGCATCATATAAATTAAAGGTGTCATTGGTCATAATCTCATATGCATTTCTTAACCCTTCCATTTCCTTGAAGACTGAGACGACATCCCACGTCCCACAGCATATTGCACAATGATGGGCAAACAATATGCCCTCAGTAAGAGTTTCTTGTTTGACTGAAGCAACATGGCATAGCATAATGAGCACAGACATCAGGAGACTAGGCTGGGATGAAATTAGTTTAAGGCAGGAGAGCCAGTCTGCAGTCATAATTTATTCATTCAACAAGTATTTGTTGAACACATTCTATGTGCTAGATGTTGAGTTCAGATAATTTCATCAAAAGAAGATTGTACAAGTTCTGACAAAGCCAAGCCCCTGGGCAGTCTCCACAATCCCAGCCCACTCTTAAAAGCACAAAGGCTGTAGCCACCATTGTCTGCCACTGGACAAACGGCCAATTGCTTTGGGGGAAGCCCCATCCTGCCTGGCTGTAAGTAGCTCTGATTGAGGGTTGGAGGAAGTAGTAAAAGTGAGGGAGTGGGCTGCTTCCAACAGAACTGACAGGAACTACTACCTGTTAATTTATTTTTATTTACACTGAATCAGTCCACAGTTCAATCCCCTAGCCTATACGATGCTCTTTCCCCTGGTCATCATCTTTCCCTCCCTGTCACCTACACAGTCAACCTGTCCCAAACCTTGGCCCACTTCATCCTGCCCTTCTGCGGTCACAGCTGCCTGCTGGGTGGGAGTCCGGGGGAATGGTATGTGTGGTCACCAGAGGGCACTGAGTGGGCTTCAGTGGCATGTGAATCCTGGCAGAGTCTCGGATCCCCGATGGGGAGAGGAGAAAGCACAAGCCAAGAGGAGTGGGGGAAGGAGGCAGGGGCTAAGTGATGGGTGGGGGGTGGGGGGTGGGAACTCCAGTGTACACATTGACAGTCTCTATGTCGGCTTCACCAGCGCTTCTGCTGTTTGTCTCGTTCCTGGATTTCTAACAGTTGCCTCGAGATGCTCTGGTTCTGGTCTGTCAGGAAGGTGTGGAAGGATCCAGCCCATGGGCTGTGTGCCTGCTGCCTGTGGGATGGTACACTTGCCAGGCTCCGCCTCTGTCAGAAGCACTGGCCAAAGTCAAAGCCACAACAGCATCCCAGCCCATGAGACTCCTCTCCAGCTGTCCCAGCAGAAGTCGGGCCCCTCTCAGTCGCTGACCTGCTAGAGGAGAGGATGTCTCCATTGTCTGGGCAACCTACCAGATTCCACATTTGCATCTCTCCTTTCCGTACTGGGAGGAGACAAAGAGTTGGGGTGCAACAGGAGGAAAAACGAGGAGCCAGAAGAAGTGGGGAGAAAGGGACAGAACCCAGGACTGGGCTCTCTGCCAGGGGATGCCTGGAGGTTCCCGGTCAGGCGTGGGCGCAGCTCTGGAGCTGCTTCCTGGTTACATGGCTTCTTTCTCTCTCTGGGAGCATCGGCTGAGTTTCATCTCCGTCAGCTGGATATACCGAATCACGTTGGTGTCTGTGAGGAGAGAAATAAACCTTAGGGAACACCAGGTGAGGGCAACTATCACATTTACAAGGAATTAGCAAAGGCTGTGTCTGCAGACATCCAACAGGCCAGGCTCACTCAACCAAGGTCCCTTCTGCCTATCCATGATGGCTGAGAGGGCAACTAGATGTCGACCCTCTCCTTCACTGTCTCCCCTTAGCAAATGTGGACAGGTTGGCATGACCCAGGGGACGTGAGAGAGAATGGGTGGGAGAGGAGAGAGAATTTCTCTCCCTCTTTCTATGCAGCAGCATATCCCAGTGGTTTCCCAGCCGGCGCAGTTAGTTTAGTGAGACCCCAGTTGGAGTTTAACATCAGGCAAGTTGCCAACTTCTCTGAGCCTCCTGTACCATCTGCAAGAAACAACCTCTATTTTTTTTTGTTTGTCGGTTTTTTGAGATGGAGCCTTGTCCTGTTCGCCCAGGCTGGAGTGTAGTGGTGCAATCTTGGTTTGCTGCAAACTCCACCTCTCAAGTTCAAGCAATTCTCCTGCCTCAGTAGCTGGGATTACAGACGCATCCCACTGCGCCCAGCTAATTCTTGTATTTTTAGTAGAGACGGGGTTTCATCATATTGGCCAGGCTCGTTTCGAACTTCTGACTTTAGGTGATCTGCCCACCTTGGCCTCCCAAAGTGCTGGGATCACAGGCGTGAGTGAGCCACCGCGCCCAGCCAACAAGCTCCATTTTTGAATGCCAACCTTGTGCCAGGTTTCTAACCTTCATGATCTCATTTAATCCTCACTACAATCCCGCAAGGTATGTATCCTTCTCCTCACTGTGACAAAATGGAATAGGGACCTAGCGAGATTGAGTCAGATGCCAAGGAGACACATAGTAAATGGTGTGTCTGGCTGCAAAGCCTGTCTCTCCTGAGGACTGTAATACCTGCCTCATGAAATTGCTCTGAAGCCCAAAATAGGTAAGTCTAAAAGTGCTTAAAACAATGATCAACAAATATTAGTCTAATGTAATTTTTTTAAGCTTGAAGAGTTTAAAATGACTTTGCTTTATTGTCTTATTTTTGTCGTTATAAGCAGGGTCAGATGACCACCTCACCAAAACTGGGGCATTTCTTCCCAGTTCCTGTTATTAGTGAGGATGGCATGGCAGGGAACAACTGCTAAGTTCCACACACACCATAATATAAGAGTGACAGGGCTGCCTGGAATAGTTACTTCTGGAAGTAGAAATGAATACTATATCATGCTAAAAAATGCCAGGCGTATCCTCCAGAACCGTGCTGGCAGATAGCAGTGCTCCAGAAAATTCTATTGAATGAGTCCAATGCTTAGTCTTCAAGCTGCTTACAGTTGGTGGAACACAATTTATGTACAGAAAATAAATCAACAACAAGGTGTTCTTTAAAAAGATAAAAAAAAGTATACATTTGGACATTTGTGACTTGATTCTAAAGTTCTTTAAAGACTTTTGAAAGGAAGATTGCGTTTAAAAAAAAAAAAAAGGCTGGGTGTGGTGGCTCATGCCTGTAATCCCAGCACTTTAGGAGGCCGAGGCAGAAGGATTGCTTGAGCCCAGGAGTTCAAGACCAGCCCTGGCAACATAGCAAGACTTCATCTATACAAAAAATAAAAAACATTAGCCAGGCATGGTAGTGCATGCCTGTAGTCCAAGCTACTGGGGGCGCTGAGGTGGGAGGATCATTTGAGCCCAAGAGGCGGAGGTCATAGTGAGCTGAGATCACAGCACTGCACTCCAGCCTGGGCGACAGAGCGAGACTCTGTCTGAAAAAAGAAAAATTATTAACCATATAAACAACAAAAATAGCAACATCAAGTCAAAGTTGTTTAAATGTTACTTCCTCAGAGAGGCTCTTTCTGATCACTTGGTCTAAAATAGCTCCCCCCTCTTTACTCTTTTTTATTTTTTTTGAGACAGTCTCGCTCTGTCACCCAGGCTGGAGTGCAGTGGCGCAATCTTGGCTCACTGCAACCTCCGCCTCCTGGGTTCAAGTGATTCTTCTGCCTCAGCCTCCTGAGTAGCTGGGACTACAAGTGCGTGCCACCATGCCCAGATAATTTTTTGTATCTTTAGTAGAGACGGGGTTTCACCATGTTAACCAGGATGGTCTTCATCTCTTGACCTCCTGATCCACCCACCTCGGCCTCCCAAAGTGCTGGGATTACAGGCATGAGCCACCGCGCCCAGCCTTACTCTTTTTTTTTTTTTTTTAGACAAGGTCTTGTTCTGTCGCCCAGGCTGGAGTGCAGTGGTGCCATCTTGGCTCACTGTAGCCTCCGCCTTCCAGGTTCAGGTGATCCTTCTGCCTCAGCCTCCCAAGTAGTTGGGATTACAGGTGTCCACCACCACACCCAGCTAGTTTTTGTATTTTTAGTAGAGATGGGGTTTCACCATGTTGCTCAGACTGGTCTTGAACTTCTGAGCTCAAGCAATCCACCTGCCTTGGGTTCCCAAAGTGCTGGAATTACAGGCATGAGCCACCACACCCAGCGCCCCCATTTACTCTTGATCTCTTTATTCTGCTTTATTTTCTTCACAGCGTTTATTACTACTAAGTATTTCATTTGTTTACTATTTGTTTGTTTGTTTACTGGTTGACTTCTAGCCATCCCTTGGTAGAGAGCCCCTCCCTGGGTTCTGTCCCCTCTCCACACTTTTTTTTCCCACTTACAATAGACAGTGAGCCATTATAATATAAGCTCTTTGAAGGCAACAACTTTCTTTTGTTCACTACTATATACCTAGCAATATTGTACCCCCTCAAAAAATATCTGTGGAATGAATGAATGAATGAATGGTGGATATGATCTAAGTGAATGCTATAGATAACACATGTCCTAAGGAATAGCATCTGACTGGAGAAGTCAGAGCATGCTTCCTGAAAGGTGCTGGGCTTAGCATCAAATTTGCCTGTTTGTATTCTGTGTCATCAACCAGATGTGAGCTCCTCATGGGTAGCGACAGTGTCTTTTCATTGATTCCCTTGGTGCTTAGCACAAATCTTGGCACATAGTATGAATTCAATATATATATATTTGTTGAATAAGTGAAGAGAGCTGGATTCTGAGTTGAAAAAAATGAGGAATTCTATACTCTATTTGAAGAGAAGAGGGGCCTGTGCTCCCTGGAACTCAAACCCTAGGCAAATGCATGGGCTGTGTGCTCCTCTTACTTAGGTCTTATCATATATATCTGATCCCTAATTTTGCCATCTCTGTCCCTGCCTGGCCCTCCTAGCCAAGAAAACTGCTGAAATGAGAAGGTCCCAGGAGCCACCAGAGCAGGGAGGAAGGAAGAAAACAGCTATTTCCGCCTTACCTGTTGGTTGTTGGGTCCTTGCTTCTTTCAGGTAATAGAGTGCTTTGTCATAGTCCCCAAGGTGGTAGAAGGCCACACCAGACCGGTAAAGGGCCTTGAAGTTCTCCCCTTCCTTCTTCAAGACTTTGAGGCAATATTCCTTGACTCGTTCATAGTTTACCAGCTCAGCCTGGAGCAGGCAGGCTATGGAGGAAGGGAGGGAAAATGCCATCAGCACAACAGTGGCCAGCTCTGCATGTTTCCCTTGAGTTGCTTCTCTCCAGAGGTTTAGCAGGGGTTTTCCACTGGGGTTTACATCTTGGGATTTGTCTTCCAATAATCCTAGCCTCCCTGACCAGTTTCATCACTAAAAAGCCATGTTAACAAGGCTTGAGCAAGTCACTTAACCTTGTATTATGGCTTGAATTACGCCCACCCCTCCACCACCAAAAGATATGTTGAAGTCCTAACCTGCAGTACACAAGAATGTGACCTTATTTGGAGACAGGATCTTTACAGAGGTGATCAAGTTGAAGTCATTAGAGTAGGGCCTAATCCAGTGTGACGGGTATCCTTATAAAAAGGGGAAATATGTACACAAAGACAGACACACACAGAGGAAAGACGACATGATAAAACATGGGGAGAAGAGAGCCATCCATAAGCCAAGGAATGCCTGAGGCTACCAGAACCTCACAGAGAGGCATGGAACAGATTCTTCCTCATATCTTTCAGAATAACAACCCACCAGCACCTGGATCTTGGACTCCTAGCCCCTGGAACTGTGAGATCATACATTTCTATTATGTCAAGTCACCCAGTTTGTGGGACTTTGTTGTAGGCAGCCTTAGGAATAAGCTACCAGAGGCAATCATCATCATCTTCTTCATCATCATCTTCATCATCATCATCACCATCATGGCCAATATTTGTTGAGTGCTTACCTTGTACAGATGCTGGTCTCATTGTTTTACATGTATTACTGATATAATCCTCAGAATACTCCAGTGTGGGTACTATTACTGTTTCAATTTTATAGGTGAGGAAGCTGAGGCCCAGAGAGCTCAAGAAATTTCCCAAGTCCACACAACGTGAAAGAGACAAAGATGGGATTTAAACTGAAGCTGTCTGGCTCCAGAATCCAAGTCCTTCCTAATCTAGTTGTTGGAGGGATTATATAAAATAATGGCCATAAAGTACTTAATGTGGGCTTGGCACATAGCAAGCATGAAAAAAATGTTAGTTAACATTCTTAGAATTCTTTTTAGTCTTGTACCAGTAACATCTGCCTCTGACTTCCCTCAGGTTCCCTTTCATGTATATTTGTCTCTGCAGTTCCTGAGAGAGGGGGCTTTCTGGTAGGCTGGTGACCAGCTCATACAAGCCACATGTCTGGACATGAGAGACCTAGGTGTCCCAGGCAAGAGGAAGCTATGGCAGGCAGGTCTCATGGTGGAGAGCTTCCCCATCCCACAAACAGCCATCTTTGAGTAAACCATGTCCCTTTGAGCTTTCCCTTACCAGCCCTGAGCCACAGGGAGCCACAGGGCTGGGACTAGAGTGATGACACGCCTGGAGGATGACTAAATGGCCTTGAAGAATGATTGAAATTTTGTGCCCTAGGCACCTCCCTCTAATCCCAACCCTGCTGAGCCACCTCACCTCCATTTAACCACTCAAATATCTAGTAGGCATTGACCAACGGCAAAGTATGTTGTATACTTTGGAGGGAGTACAAAAAAAGAGACAGGAAAAAGGCACCTGTCTGCTTCTTCAAAGCAAATAAAAACAGAGACTTAGGAGGCAAAACTGGTGCTTCTGTTCACAACCCGGCTGGGTGGCTGGGGGAGAATGCTGATGCTCTGTTCCTTGTTTGTGCCCAGACTTTTCCACACTGACAGAAGACACCTCAGGATAGAGACAAGTCACTGATTTCAATCTTCAGGGGTCTAACGTCAGTCATTCTGACCCCTTAAATAACTTCCCAGGTATCAGAATTGCTGAGATTTTTTAAGAGACCAGATTTTTTTTGAGCATTTAGGACCAAAAAACTCCATTCTTTCACAGAATGAGGAGAAATACACAGACTGTCAAGATGAAGGTATGAGAACCAGGAAGTGAAAGAGAATCAGCCCAGATCTAGAAACTGACCTGTCAGGTTTCACTGGCTGCAGGGCAGAAAGCCAAGTCAACAGAAGCAACAGGCTGCTAACCCCCGAGGGCAGCTCTTGTTCGCCCAGGACTACAATCTTCTGGTGCAACAGGGGGTCCTTCTGATAAGTTGATGTTACAAGCCCCCCCCACCCTCCTCCCTCTCCCTCCATGGTGGGGTCTTAGGCCCTTCTGTCCCCTTCCTCACCTGCATGTTGTCGGAGCCTGTGCTGGTGCTTATACAGCTGTACAGAGAGAGAGAGGGGTTTCTGTAAAAGGGTTCCTGGATGTGAACCTCACTGACTGCTACCTGTGTGCGACTTGGCTCCAGCACCTGCTCCCAGAGCTAAAAGCTGTCCTGTCCACAGCTTCCACGCTCCCTGCCTGAAGTCCTCTCTGACCGGGCCTAGCAGCCCTCTTCCCGTCCAGCCCTCCCTCTTTGAACAGACACTTCTGTTTGCTGACCCTGGCAGTCTAGGAAAAGGACCATTTAACAAATAAAAATAAAAATAAAATAAAATAACAGTTTTTGAATGCATAAAATGGTGGTGACAGGGGCAGGGGAAGCAAAGAGGCCTGGAAATGGGGAAGCCTCCCCCTTCCCACAAAGGGTTAAAGGAAACACAGCAATCAATTTCTGGCACTTATTTGGTAAAAATATTTCTAGTTCCCCTGCAGATCCGGTGGGAACTGGCATACCTGGCTGTGGACCAGGGTTCAGACTTTGGGGGAGGCAAGGGAGGCAGGGCTAGGCTGGTTATAGGGTGTGGAGCCTCAGCTGACACCACAGACAGGGCCCAGAAAGATGGAGAAATAGCTGGGCCAAGAGGTAGAATCTGGATAAGAAGTTGGGGTGCTAGGCCAGGACTCTTTTTTTTTTTTTTTTTTTTTTTTAAATGGAGTCACGCTCTATTGCCTAGGCTGGAGTGCAGTGGTGCGATCTCGGCTCACTGCAACCTCTGCCTCCTGGGTTCAAGCAATTCTCCCGTCTCAGCCTCCCAAGTAGCTGGGACTACTACAGGTGCCCTCCACCATGCCTCGCTAATTTTTGTAGTTTTAATAGAGACGGGGTTTCACCATATTGGTCAGGCTGGTCTCGTCCTGACCTCTGGTGATCTGCCCGCCTCAGCCTCCCAAAGTGCTGGGATTACAGGAGTGAGCCACTACACCCGGCCCAGGCCAGGACTCTTAAGGGAATCCAGGGGTGGAGGGGGTGACAGCCAGGCTGGAGGCTGGCCCCAGCGCTACCTGCAGGTGATTTTTAGGCACCTCTCTGCTTTGGGTGGGTGGCTACTGGTACATCTAATAAGCCCATGGGATAGGTAAGATGGGATGACAGCAGGCACGTGTGAGGGCTGAGGAAGTTAAGACGACGTGGACTGGCTGCCTCCTGATTGCTCCTTCCCCATCCCTGTAGCCATTAGCCAGGACCTGGGGTTGCAGTGGACCTCAGGATAAGTGGCATCGCCCCACAGTGTGTCCTCCTCATGGCTATTAATCCCTTCTCTGGTGTCAGAGGTGCTAAATACTTCACATACACTATGTCTTTTAATCCTCACATCAACTCCATGAAACAGGTTCTATTTTTATCCTTCTTTTATAGATGATGAAACTGAGTTCCAGAGAAATGAAGTAACTTGCTGAAGGTCACCCAGCTGGAAGGGGGTAGAATTAGGGTATCAGCCCACTTCTGTCAGGCTTCCAAGACTGTGCACTTGACCTCTGGGGTGTCTGTGGGGCTGCATTTGAAGCCATCGGAAACCCACACAGCCCCTGGGGAGAAAGAGAGGTCATCTGTGGAAACTCCCTTCTGCTGTGTTCCAAAGCTAACAAGCAAAAATTGATGCCTAACTGCTGGGCACTGGGCGGGGCAGTGGGATCAGCTGATGAGCTGACACCCGCCCCCCCACCCACCTGGGGCTAACAGATGGGCAGGGAGGGCAGAGGTCATGTTATCTCAAATATTCACATGTGGGCTAACTGCTATGAAGGACAAAGGTAGAGAAGGAGCATACCCAGGCAGGAGGGGCCTTACCTTGATCTAAAGTATAATGGGAGGCCTTCTTGGAAGAAGTAGCATTATAGCTGGGATCTAAAGATTGGGTATTTCTCAGCCTCAGCACTATTGACATTTTGGACTAGATGATTTTTTGTTACATGAGGATGTCTTGAGCCTTGCAGGATGCTTAGCAGCTCCCCTAGCCTCTTCTCACTACATGCCACTTGTGACAACCAAAAAATGTCTCTGGAAATGGCCAAGTATTCCCTGGGTGGTGGGGTGGTGGTAAAATCACCCATGTTTGGGAATCACTGATCTGGGTGAAATTGTGACTTTTCAAGGCAGAGCCAAGAAAGAGAGGGAGCGAGAGGGGAATGGCCTATTTCAGAAAGTTTGGGAAGCCATGCATGCCAGGTTGGAGCAGAGAACCAGAGGGAATGGTAAAAAAGGTGAAGCTGGAAAAGAAAGAAACCATGACACAGAGACCCTTCTGGTCCACGTAGAGGATCTGGGACTTCATTGTGAGGCAAGAGTGGATTTGGATGATGAAATGATGGTGACTCAGGTGACCAGAGTGGAGGCGGATAAGCAGGAAAAGCGGATCAATGTAAGTGGCATCCAGGAGGCAGAGGTGACCAGCAGCAGGGAATTTCTGCAATATTTTCTCTCTGCTGTCCACATTTGCAAGGTAGAGCCGTTCATCTGGGAGATCTTTATTGTCATTTTGGATTTCCTGATTGTCGAGAAGTGTTTCTCCATGTTGTGGTGACCTGGTCTCTGTTTGAATTAAGGATTATCATGTCACAGTCTCTATACTCTGCCATTTGGCATGCATCGATATTTTAAAGAGCACTGAACTAGGAATCATAAGAGCTGGATTCTAGTCCCATCTTTGCCACTAGCCAACATTATGAAAATTACTTTCCCTTTCTGGGCATCTGCAAAATGAGAGATCTAAATTTCACTAAATGATCTCTACCGTCCTTTCAGATCTAACAGCCTCTAAATACAAATGTTTGCCACTTAATAGAAGGACAAAATTGTTTCACTGGCTCCTCTTCAAAAGGATTTCCTTTCTCCCTATTAATCAAGGTCAGGTATCTTTTGTTGGGGAGGACAATCAGACTGGTAAAGCAGTGATCAAGAGGGCTTCTGTAAGACAACAATTAGATTCCTGCTGTGTGGATTTTTTTTTTTTTTTTGGCATAGAGATTGGATTATGTTCTGATGTGGGTCTTCCCAAGTCATGGCACTGGGGTGAGACCTTCCCTGAAGGGAGTAAACATCTCCACCATTAGTCGTCGTGAGCAGAGGAGGCTGTTGAGTTGGAAAGGTAGGTTTTGGACTGACTGGCAAGGGAGCCTGGCCTGGACTCTGTGGATATACTTGGATTCAAAGATGTAGTCACTTGGCAGCAGAAGAGGTACAGGGTGGAAGATGCATGGCAAAGGGCCTGAGCTCTCAGACAACCATATCTAGAGGCTCCATTGAAAGAAGTATTATTAACTTTCTGGCCTTTGGGTCTTCTGAAAAGGCTGAATAAATGCAGTGGCCTGGAATCAGCCAAATTGTGGAGAATGAAGACAAGCCTCTATCAAGGCGTGGGAAGAAGTGCTAGAGGAGAAACAGCCTTCCTTGAGCCAAACAGGGTGATAGCAGAGGTGGCCAGTGAACTTACAAGAGAAAGGCAAATCTGGGGGACAAGAATTGAAGCTGCAAATCTCCAACCACCCCTCCCAAGTACAGATTCCTCCACTGCCAGCCTTAGGCGGTTAGGGTGTGATCTTATGAAAAGAATTGGCAGGCCTTCTGAGGCCCACAGAGGGGTCGTGTTTAGCAAATAGAGAATCAGCTACTCAAAGAGCCCCCGGGACACTCATGCACACAGACGGAAAATCCTAAGTGTGATGTTCCCCCCAGCAACCACGCTGAGACCTCAGGCTAAAGCATGTTGAGTTCTCCTCACTCTGGCACCTGTTTTGTTTTTGTGTTTCCTGGTGCATACAGGGCAAAACGCCACCCACGGGCATGAGATAAAGGGAAACCAGATGAAAGGAAGAACAAGTTCATGCAATCACTGGTTTTCTTCTTATAGCTAACTCACTATAGTTTGCTTTTACCTGCTGAACAGAAGGGAAACATGGGCTAAATGGAAGGAAGACCAGACCCATCTGGGGCCAGCAGCGAGAAGGAAGAACCTACTCTACAAGGCTGCCTCACTGTTTGGGGTTGCACCGTATCCATTTGTACAGGATACGTTACAGTCCTCACCCTCAGTACCTAAGAATGTCACTTTATTTGGAGACAGGGTCTTTGCAGAGATGATCAAGTTAAAATGAAATCGTTAGAATGGGCCCTAATCCAATTTGACTAGTGTCCTTATAAAAAGGAGAAATTTGGACACAGAGACAGATACAGAGTGGAAAGATGATGCAATAAGATCTAGGAAGATGGCCATCTACAAAGCCAGTGAGTGCCTGGGGCTACCAGAAGTTAGGAGAGAGGCTTGGAACAGATTCTTCCTCACAGCCCTCAGAGGGAACCAACCCTGCCGACACCTTGATGTTTCACTTCTAGCCTCTAGAATGACAAGACAATGAATTTCTGTTATTTTAAGTCACCCAGTGTGTGATATTACAGCAGTCTTAGGAAACTAATATACCTTGCTAGTCACTGCTTTGTGAGATGGGCCCAGGAAATGGCCATTGGGTTCCTAGGGGAAAATTTTCCCAAAAGTTTGCCAAATTATTTGATTTGCTTTCAAATTTATTTCAAGAAGCAATGACATAGTAGTAAAGTGGAAGAAGTTTGGGATCTGGACAGAGCTGATATTAAGAATATTGAATGACTGGTATAGATCATAACCAAACCAAATAGGCAAACAGTATTGTACCAGCTCTGGGTGCCCTGGCTGAAGACTAATGCTGGGTCTAGAGATACAGTCTTGAGTTGGAATCTGAGCTCTGCCACTCACTAGCACAGGCCCGAGGGCGAGTTATATGATCACCCTGGGTCTTATTCTTCCCATGTTAAATAGGAACTTTGGGGGAATGCTTATGATGATGAAATGAGATAATTAATGCACATTACATGCTTCTCACAGTGCTGGGACAAAAATGGATTCTCATAAATACTAGTTCTTTAGAAAGCCACTTATCAAATATGGTTTGCCCAGCAATGTGTACATGAATTGGAGAAAATTTCCATCTTGAGTCCTATATACAATATGTGGTACATAAACAAAGCTACAGTGTAATTTAAAGTAGATTTTCTATCTAAAGTAGATTTTCACCCACTACCCACAAGGGCAGACAGGTATCAGATGGCCAAGTCCTAGAGCTGGAAATCTGCAAATGTGTGCAAATAATTGTTCTCTGTTACGCTGTCAACTTGTGACATTTGGATACTTCTCTTGTTAGCGATTTGAAATATTCCCCTGGAGAATAAGAACCCCGGCCAAGGAGATGGGGAAAAGGAGCAGAAGAAGGAGGTGCTGCATGATGCACTCAAGAGAATATGGCCCTGCACCAGTGGACAGTATCCATCCATCCTCCCAGAAAGGGAATAAGAGGAAGAGCAGGTCATCTTTATTTAGCATGAATGGGCCAGGCACTGCTCTGAGCATTAACTCATTTAATCTTGACAGCAATCTATTCTAGCTTCTAGTATTTTGCCCATTTTTTTCAGATAGGAAAATGGAGGCCCTAGGAAGTCAAGTCACTTGCCCAAAGTCACAATGCTAGTAAGTGTCAGAGCCAGGATTTGAATTTAGGTCATCTGGCACCTAAGACTCTGCTTTTAACCATCACACACACTGCCCTCCTAGGATGCTTACCTGCCTGTAATGATTCTAACTCAATTCCTTCATTAGACATATTTGAGGCATGGGTACTGCTTCCTGTAGGGCTTAAGTGTGAGACCCTAATTGTGCCAAACTGTTCTCACTTTATACGTAAATACTTCTCATCTGGAAACTTCCTATATAACCCTCCAGAACCTTCTCTCCCACTAGTTCCTTTACATTCAGAGAGAAAAACAAAAAACAAGCAAACAAAACCAACTGCAAAGTTTCCCCTCCTCCTGCTGCGGCTGCTTTTTTCCTAAGTTCTAAAACCACCAGCATCTCCAATTCCATTCAGAGTCTACTGTTATCCTAACAGGGCTGACATGACACGTTTCTGGTTTCTTCCTGAAACACCTATCTTTGCTTAGCTAGTGCTTGCAAAACTAACCCCCCAATTATTATTTTTTACTTGAAACTTTTATTGTGATAATTGTAGATTCACCTACCGTTGTAAGAAATACTACAAAGAGACCTCCCATACCCTTTACCCATTTTCCCTTAGTGCTAATATCTTGTAAAATGATAGTACAACATATTGGCTATGATATTGACACTGATAGAATCCACAGATCTTATTCAGGTTTCCCTAGCTTTACTTGTACCCAGTGTGTGTGTGTGTGTGTGTGTGTGTGTGTGTTTAGTTAATATACAGTTTTATCGTGTGTAGGTTCCTCTATCATCTCCTTCCTGTCCCACCACTTCCTCTTTAACCCCTGACAACTGCTAACCTGTTCTCTATTTTTAAAATTTTGTCATTTTGAAAATATTATATAAATGGAATCACATAGCATGAAATCCTTTGGAAGGCGCTTTTTACACTCAGCATAATTTCCTTGCAATGCATCCAAGTTGTTGCATG
The DNA here is from genome assembly GCF_029281585.2 of Gorilla gorilla gorilla. Taxonomy (NCBI): domain Eukaryota; kingdom Metazoa; phylum Chordata; class Mammalia; order Primates; family Hominidae; genus Gorilla; species Gorilla gorilla. Next base: position 87,542,806 of record NC_073239.2, on the reverse strand, counting down.
CACCAATAGTTCATCCTTTTTTAATTGCTCTGTAGTATTGCATGGTATGGATGTACTACAGTTTGTTTACCCATTCATCTGTTGAAAGATATCTGCGCTGTTTCCAGTATTTGATTATTACGAATAAAGTTGATAGGAATAGTCAGGTATAGCTTTTATTTCTCTAAGATAAGAGCTCAAGAGTGCAATTCCTGGATCATAAGAGAAAGAATTCCATTTCTTGTCATCAACTATGATGTTGGCTTCAGTTTTTTTTGTAGATGCTTTTAACTGAGATCAGGCAATTTTGCTCTATTTCTAACTTGCTAAGAAATTATTATTTTTTAAATATCTGTGAATTATAGCACATCCTTGCCTAATGGTAATGCTTTGCAGAACCTGTTAGGGGGTCTCTCTAATGAGTCAGATCTACAGGTACAATCATCAAATGTGCCCTTTAGTTTTGCAAAGAATAAAATTATTTTTCATAGCTACATTCTCAAATCATGATCATTACAGTTCTTTATGAAATGCGTCTCCCTTGCTCTTTCAGACAAACATCTCTAGAACATCTTTAAATTCTCACACAGCACCTACCACAGTGGTTATGCCCAACTGGCAGCAAGACCTAACGTATATACGGTGTTTTACAACTCATTTAACTTTCATGGAGACTCTGGGAAATAGCTATTATTAGCTCTGCTTCCAGGAGCTGAGGCTTGAGGAAGTTAAGTGACCCGCTGAGCCCACTTAGCTCTTATGGGGAAAGAGCTAGTGTTACTTAACCCCAAATCCCATATTGGTTCCAATCCAACAGAGCTGGTGGTAATGGTGGAAACCCGGACTGGCTGATGTCTGAAGGTCTTTATCAAGTCTGAGGACTGAGAACTCTGGCTCAGAGAGTTAGCACCCTCCAAGTGGCCGTTTCTTTGTTTGTTTGTTTGTTTGAGATGGAGTCTCGCTCTGTCGCCCAAGCTGGAGTGCAGTGGCACTATCTCAGCTCACTGCAACCTCTGCCTCCTGGGTTCAAGCGATTCTCCTGCCTCAGCCTCCCAAGTAGCTGGGATTACAGGTGCCTGCCACCAGGTCTGGCTAATTTTTGTATTTTTAGTAGAGATGGGGTTTCACCATGTTAGCCAGGCTGGTCTCGAACTCCTGACTTCAGGTGATCTGCCCGCCTTGGCCTCCCAAAGCACTGGGATTACAGGCGTGAGCCACCGTGTCCGGCCCACAAGTAGCCATTTCTTTGTTCACTCCAATGCCTATTTCTCCTGCCTGCTGCCCAGAGAGTCTCCCACTACTGCTGCTGCTATTTCTACTGCCAGGAGCTGTTTGGCTTTATCTAGGGGGCTAAATCTCCTTTGATTCCATTCACATTAATTTCTGACCTTCCACTTTTCCATTCTAGTATGTGCTTGCACTAGATTCAAACAAACACTGTCAAGTGTGTCTTTTGTTTTCTTTGTTTTAGCAACACTGTCTTTGGAGATCTCTCCTTTTCATCATAACCAAGCTGCTCCCTTGAATCCCTCTGATTCTTCACATGGATGCCCCACCTTTGGGATCACTACCAGAGCTGCTGCTTCCCACGCATCATCACTACACAATTTCGGGTAGGCACTCTCAGTAAACTTAGTCAATAAGGATTCACTCATCATGGCCTGTGCCCAGGGCTTCATAAGGAATATGGAAAGCATTCAAGAGATATTGATATCTTCAAGGAGTTTATATTCTTTTTAATTACCCTCTGTTGGCAAAAATAGCTGTCAAAGTGGCAGGTAAAAGAACTGCATGGAAAGTCAGTATAAAATCCTGTAAGCTGAAAGCTTACATTGACAGTCCTTTAAAGCATATAGGAATCTGCCCAAGGGAGTTGTAATGCCAAAGCTTAAGGTCAGCTCAGCCCTTTGGCACCAATCTGGGTGCTATGGCAGAACACTTAGAAGTTATCCCACCTATGGCCCCTTACTCTCACTCTTGACTTTGGTGTAGTAGACAGAGAGGGAGAAGGCAGTAGTGAAAAGCTGGTAGGACAGAGCTGTTGTTTGCTGGAATCTTCATTAACACCCCTTCCTCAGTCTGGAAGCGGGACTTTGGAGTGGCCAGATTGGCCATTTGGAATGTGAAGATGAGTGTATTCCCAGAAATATTCAGAAGAAACCCATTGCCCCATATTATCTTTTCCTTCTCAGCTCTGGCCAAGTACACACGTCACGTTCATTGGCAGAAACTCTAAGCCAGAATGGGAAGACCTTAGAAGCCAAAGTTCTATCCTGTTCTCTTTTTGGACATTAAAGAATGTCTCCCCCGTTTCAATCCCCTCTCCTGCCCCAGAGACATGTTCCCTGTTCCTATTGCCTCTCCCACCATCCTTCCCTCATGTCCTCAGATGGGTTTGGGGATAGGATAATTAACAGGCACATGTATAGTGGAAAGAGCACGTCTGTGGCAGCATTGTGCTGTAATCACAGAATGCTGGAAATAACCTAAGTATCCATCAGTAGATTAGTTAAATAAATAATGGGACATTGGTGCAATGGAACATTACACAGCCATTACAATCATGCTGTGGAACGTTGAAAAATATTTTCAATGAAAACACTGGTGGAAAAACATGAAGGTTGCTAAAGTTTGCACAGTATAAGCCTGAATGTTGTGAAAAATAAATGTGTGTGTGTGTGTGTGTGTGTGTGTGTGTGTGTGTGTATCAGGGTGAAGAATTATTTTTTCTTTTAAAAGTTCTGCTCCTTCTGTATGGGTGAAGAATTTGTAATATCTATAGCAGAGTTTAAAGGAATAAATTATCTTTTTGGAGGAGACTGGCTTCATCAACTGCTTCAGGTGGGGAAGGTGAAGCTTAGAGGTCAGTAGCAGGCACACACGTAGATGAAAAGATGCCCAGACTGCTTTGTATATGAAATGAAGGGAATCTGAGAGTGGGGAAACCTAAGAAGCTGAGAGGAGCTGGAGGGGAGAAAGAGTGCAAGCAGCATGGCGGGAAGCTGGAACCTGCCAAAAAATGTGAGTGGTCCATTCGAAATTCCTGGTGGTCTGATGGCCAAATGAGTTTTAGGAGGAAGAATTTCTACTATTCAATTTTTGAGATGTAAACTCCTTCTGCATCTCATAACCTTCAGTAAAGTCTAGTGAAATTATACATCTGTGTGTAGTGGTGCCGTGGAATGTGAAAAGGAAGTAGCAGCAACAGGAAGTCGAGTGGCCCCTTGGTTGTCATGCAAACAGAGTGAGCAGCATCCTGTAGGAGGGGAGGGGAGAAAAGACGGGAGGTCCCTGCAGTGGCCCCAGCCCACGTGAGAACAACCCCTTGTTTCCTAAATACACTGGGAAAGGTAGACCTGAAGGGGGTTGGCTGATGTTTGTTTTACATATAAATGATCATACACCCACACGGAAGAAAAACGGCAAGGAAATAAACCAAAACAGTTAACTGTTGTCATCTTGGGGTGGTAAATGACAAGAGTTTTACCTTCTTCTTTGTTTTTTTTTTGTTGTTTTTTGAGATGGAGTCTCGCTCTGTCGCCCAAGCGACGCTTGGAGAGCAGTGGCGCGATCTCGGCTCACTGCAACCTCCGCCTCCCAGGTTCAGGCGAGTCTCCTGCCTCAGCCTCCCGAGTAGCTAGGACTACAGGTGCACGCCACTGCGCCCGGCTAATTTTTGTATTTTTAGTAGAGACAGGGTTTCACCGTGTTGGCCAGGCTGTTCTCAAACACCCAACCTCAGGTGATCCACCCACCTCGGCCTCCCAAAGTGCTGGGATTACAGGCGGGAGCCACTGAGCCTGGGCTTCTTCTTTGTAATTTCTTATATTTTCAATGCTAAATTAAATTTAGCCTAAAGCTGCCTCCTCACATATTCTAAGTTTGGCCTAAAGGTTTCTTTGTACATAAGGAACCATAGTAAACTGAAAACTAGCTGGATGTGTAAACAGTCTGCAACCTACTCTTATACCAATCAACTGAGTTTTAGCCAATCAAAGGCAACCAAGTGTTCAAACTGAGTTCAAATAAGGCAAATGCAGAGCTGTTAAGTATCAGCTGTTTCTGTACCTCGCTTCCATTTTTTTGTACGGTGGCTTTCCTTTTTCTGTTTCGTAAATCTTCTTCCACCATGTGGCTGCACTGAAGTCTCTCTGAGCCTGTTCGGGCTTGGGAGGCTGCCCGATTCACGAGTCATTCTTTGCTCAATTAAACTCTGCTAAATTTAATTTGTCTAAGGTTTTTCTTTTAGTATCAATAACTTCTGCAACTATGATGCTTTACTTTTGTAATTAGAAAAAAAAAATTTTTTTTTTTTGAGACGGAGCCTCACTGTTGCCCAGGCTGGAGTGCAGTAGTGCAATCTCGGCTCACTGCAACTTCCACCTCCCAGGTTCAAGCAACTCTTCTGCCTCAGCCTCCTGAGTAGCTGGGACTACAAGCATACACCGCCACGCCCGGCTAATTTTTGTATTTTTAGTAGAGACAGGGTTTCACCATGTTGGCCAGGCTGGTCTCAAACTCCTGACCTCAGGTGGTTCACCCACTTTGGCCTCCCAAACTGCTGGGATTACAGGCATGAGCCACCACTCCCGGGCAGAAACTATTTTTAAAAAGTCACCACTAACCATTATCATCCCTTCAGAGAGAGCCGGGGGATGAGGGGAAGAGGAACTTGGGAGGAGAGGTGTGAAAAGGGATTCAGAAGGGTTTCCTAGGCAGAAAGCACTGCCTCTTCATGGGCACTGTCCTGGGGATGCTTAGGGTCATGAGGGACCCTGGGTGTTTTGGTGCAGGAGCAGCTGTGAGCGGATCCAAGGGACACACCTGCTAGTGCTCTCACTCCCAAGATGCCTGATTAAGCCAAGGACTTTCTTCATCCTACCCCAATAAGGAAGCTCAGTAAGCTGGCATCTGCCTGATGCACAAGAGGGTGGGTGGGGCAGGCCCGAGGCTGCCAGCCCCATGGCTTCTCTGTCGGATGTCTCCTTCTACGAGCCTCTGCCATCCTCTGTTTCTCTTCCCACCAGAAAGCCTTCTTTCTTGTTAAGCTCCCCTGGGGACTCAAATGATCACAGCATGTATCTTCTCTTCCCAGCAGGCAAATCCTTATTTTCCGCTGTCAGATTCTCAACTGGTCTGACTTGTGAGAGTGCCTGAAGTTCTTTCCCTGCTGTTTCATTTCAAAGACAGGGTCAGGGGGAATCCTGGGGCAAAGTGTGAAAAGTGGCAGAGAACAGGCACTGTCTAACTGAGCCTTATTCACTTGGAGAATCTCAGGCTGGAGATGATGTGTGCCTAGAACCCACAGTTTCTAAGTGTTTCTTAGACTGACCCAAATCCTGAGAAGCTGGAAGGGGCATAGACCCCTGACCCATGGGCTCTTGGTCATGGTGGAACTCTGTGGTCTTTCAACTAACTGATGAGTTATATGTTCACTCAGCCTCCCTTGACCAGGAATACACAAGGCATGGTGGTAGACAATGTCCACACCAAAGGCTATTGGCTTATACCTTCTCACCTCCCCTGTCTTGCAGACACTTAGGGAGATGGCACTCTTTCCCCTGGCCCCTGTTTTGTCCTCACCTTTTTGCTCACTTGCTTCCCGTGTTTCCCCATAGCCTTCTTTGCTGCATTCTTTCCCCCTCTCTTTCCCTATATTTTCCTCTGTCTTCATGCATACTGGAGTAGGAGTTAGATTCAAATATTAACTAGCATCTGTTACGAGCCAGGCACTGTGCTAGGCATGTGTGCATGTATCATTAATTTAATCACCATAACAATCCTGTGTGGTACATTATTCTTACTCACATGCTGTCATGGAAACAGAAGCCACAGTGGTTGGGTCCTGTCCAAGGTTAATGGAGGAAGAAGTAGGGAAGCTAGGATTCAGATTCAGATTTCACTATGTAAAGACCTGTTTCCATTACGCCACATTACCCCTCAGGTTTTCTGAGGTCTAGGTTGCTTCCTGTCTTTTCCTCTGTGTTCTATCTTCCTTCCATCCTCATGGGCACTCATGGGATACCCCCCTCTCTGTATAAGCATCAGAGTCCATTCAAGTTTCCAATGGTCCTGTGGTCTCCACAACCTGGAGGTGCAGATCCATTAGAGAAAGGAGTGCAGTTCTGATTGGACATAAGCAACAGGCCCAGAATCACATCCCCAAATGCTCAGATGCAGCCCAGAATCCCCAGGGCTTTCCAGCCTTGAGCCATGGGTAGGAACTCTCTGAGATGCTAGAACTTAGCCAGCAACTGTTCTCTCAAACTCTTGCCAGTCTGTTTATCAAAAGCTTTTGTTTTGTTTTGTTTTTTGTTTTCACTGCTACCAGTACTTCCTGGCCTAATATAGCTGGCATTGCCAGGTTTCTGATGCTGAATGGCTGCTTGATTAGTTGAATTTGGGGATAATCTAGGGAGATACAGCAGCAATGAGTACTATTTGGTGCCATCAACTTAGATTCCAGGGCCCAGATAATATTTTACATAGGCTTCAATTCCTACTCATTTTCTCTCAGAAATCCAGTGCTTGACTGTATCATCCAAGGAGGCTTTGACGTCCATTTGGTTTACCCCCAAATTTGCAAGGGTTGCCTTGGAAATCTCAGTTGGGATCATTTAATACTTATTGTCAGCACATACCAGTAAGCTGGAATAAAAGAGAGCTTGTCTCCTGTTTCCTTCCCCAAATCCGACTGCTCCCAGAAAGATCAAGGCAGGGAGGGGGTTGCTAGGAGCCTTTTGAAATCCTGGATAGTTCAATGCTTCTGAAAGAAAGCTTGGCAGGGAGCTGATCTAACCCCCAGTGTTTGCAGATGGGTAAACTGAGGCTTAGCAGGATGTGACTTGCTCAAAGTCACAGAACAAGTTAGCAGCAGAGCCTGGACTAAAACCCTGGTCCCAACTGCCCCCACTCCATGTTTTTTTTTTTTTTTAAACCAGAAAGGATTTAGATTTGGGCTGTGGAGAGACATAGCGAGTCTCCAGTAAAATCCAATGAATGGAATGAGTGAGCTTCCTTCCGGCTGCTCCGGCTGCTCTGGCTGAGCCTCCAACATGCGGAATTTCTAGACTCAGGAGCTAACAAGAACCTTGGTTGCTGAGCACCTACACCATGCCTTCCTCGACACCAGAGACATATGACTAACATTCAGAACCAGTTTACATCACAAGTGCTGACTCAACTCTCTTCTTTGCCTCACCAGAAGATTCAAACTGTCACTAATGTGCAACAGAGTCTAGGGGGCATGCTCCTACTCTGCGGGGTTCCATGCTGCCAGGATCTAGCCCTTTGTGTGGACTGGGATGGTGGCCACTGCAGAAAGGGAGACAAGTCTTTTTATGAGATATTAAGAGAAAGTTTGAGGCATTCAAACTTTTTTTTTTGTGGGATAATGTTGCTTGACAAGTATAGACAGGGCTTGATAATACCCAGAATGGCATTAAAATTATGTTTGTAGGTTATGTTTTCTTCAGGAATATTTTTAAAATGCAAATTACTCATAATTTCTCTACATAGATAACCCATGTCATCATTTTTCTTAAAAAAAAGTAATAATGTATGTAGGTAGAGAAGTCAAACATTACAGAAAGATTTAAAGTAAAAAGTTAGGCTGGGTGCAGTGGCTCACGCCTGTAATCCCAGCATGCTGGGAGGCCAAGGCAGGGGGATCACTTGAGGCTGGGAGTTAGAGACCATCCTGGCCAACATAGCGAAACCCCATCTCTACTAAAAATACAAAAAGTTAGCTGGACATGGTGGCGCACGCTGGTAATCCCAGGTACTCGGCAGGCTGAGGCAGGAGAATCGCTTGAATCCAGGAGGCAGAGGTTGCAGTAAGCTGATAACGTGCTACTTACACTCCAGCCTGGGTGACAGAATGAGACTATGTCTCAAAAAAAGAAAAAAAAAAAGTTAAAATCTCTCTGCCCTATTCCTTGCCTAGCCTCTTTTTTCAAAGGTAACAGTTAACTGCTTCTCTGGTATGACTTGAGACAATTTTCTTGAATGCGAACACTGTACTAGCATATATGTTTATTCTCTTATTAAAATTCTACACAAAGAAAATCATATTAAAGACTGTTCTACACTCTGCCTTTTCAAGTAATATAGGTTTTGGAGACTAGTATCTCTAAGCACACATAGAACTTCTGTATTCCATGTAATGGCCACACAGTTCAGAAAGAATGATGTGGAGAATTTTTCTTTAAGACCTGGAAAGGAGATTAGAGATCTTGGAATTCAACCCTTAATTTTCTGAAAATCAGAAAACCATGGTCCAAGAGATAAAATTCTTTGATCCAAGGCACACAGAAAGTTAGAGACAGAACTTGCAGTCCAGGTCCCTTTTCACTAAGCCCCACTTCTGCTACGTTCTTAAAGAAGAAGATGTCTGAAGAGAATTGGGGAAATTTTAGCCTTCAAAGAACACCCTTTTTATTTTCCTCATCAAGTATATTCTTTTTTTTTTTTGAGATGGTGTCCTGCTCTGTCGCCCAGGCTGGAGTGCAGTGGTGCAGTCTCGGCTCAGCGCAACCTCCGTCTCCCAGGTTTAAGCGATTCTCCTGCCTCAGCCTCCCCAGTAGCTGGGATTATAGGCACGCGCCACCATGCCCAGCTAATTTTTGTATTTTTAGTAGACACAGGGTCTCACCATGTTGGCCAGGCTGGTCTCAAACTCCTGACTTCAGGTGATCTACCCACCTTGGACTCCAAAAGTGCTGGGACCACCGGCGTGAGCCACTGTGCCCAGCCAAGTATATTCTTTAATGGCTGAAATGGACTCCTACTCTTCACATTTCTACTTCGATTTCTCAAGACCTCTTAACTGGAATTCACACACCCTAAAGCAAGGGAGGAAGAAAAGAGGAGAGACATGGGCGGGGATTCTGCAGTCTCTATGTTCATTAGAAATTATGACTCACAGGGCTTCTCACTCCCCACTGTCCATACAAATTCAGGTCACCTTCCTACTGACATGGGAGGACCTAGGGAAACAATGACCTGGTTTCAGAACACAGGACACTTTCCCCTTAACCACCCAGGATGGCCATGGAATGGAAGTCCTAATCACACAAGGCACGTTCACAGTAAAAGGATGTCTAACCGCCAGAAGGAAAGACTGGAAGATGGGCAAGAGAGTTACCCTAAAAATGTCAAAGCTTGTCTTTGCTACAGAGATGATATATACTCTGTGTTGCTTCAAAGAGTAGAATATTGATGGATTAAAAGAAATTTCAGTGAGACAAGTTTTATTATCTAAGGAAGAAACCCCTAAAGATGGAGGTGGTAGGGTGAATGGCTAAAACTGCAGGCTTTGGAATTACAGACCCAGTAGTTGAGAGATCCCAGTTTGCCATATACCACTATGTGACCATGGGCAAGTGATGTTAACTGTTCCAAGGTTGACTTTTCTGTCTCACAGAGTTGTACAGATCAAATGAAATTATATATACATAAGTTCATGTAAGGCGGTGATCTTGTCCTTCATATTAACTGCTGTATACCCAGCCCCCAAGCCTGGAGTCTGGTGTATAATAAGTGCTCAATAAACATTAATGGAATGATTGAATTTATTGGATCCCTAACAAGAGACAGATGCTGGGACAAGCATTTTCATTCATTTCAAACACATTTGTGGAACATCTACTATGTGCTGGGCTCATCATGGTAATCCTTTCTATCATTACTGATACCATTATTATTATAGTTGTTTTGGTGGTGGTGGTTGTCAAAAAGTTTGCTTCAGATGGTGGTGAATATCCCTATGATTGGAAATGCCTAGCTCATGTGGGATGACAAGCTGGTAGTACTGACAGGTGAATCCACGCACCTATATAGGGTTTGGGGTCATATCCAAATCCAAAATCAAAATTCTGATTTTACAGAAATCTTGAGCTTGTTAGTACCACTTCACACTTTTGGTGGGGATATGACATTGTATGTCTGTATAAGATAGTGAGCTTTACAGTGGTAATAAATAATTCCAAGGCCATATAAATACCACAAGTAGGCTAAACTCCTTTAATCCCTGTAGCATTATCTTTGGCTTTTTTAAGTCTGGTACCATTGTCCGAGCTAGACTTTAGAGTTGCTGCTCCGTGCCTGGGCCACACTAATCATCTGGGTGAAATGGAAAATTTTGTTCCAAATATGGACATCTGCCTTCCCAAAGGGGCTTAGAAAATCTCTAGTTGGTTGATTGAAACATTCAGTTTTCATCCTAGCTGTTTGGAGTAGGCACAGTCTGGTGGTGAAAGAGAACAGCTGTGAGAAGAGGATTTCCTTATAGTGAATCTGGAGGTCACCCACAACCAGTGAAAGCTCTGGGAGCTGCTTTTGGCTGCTCCACATCTTGGCCTTCCTGTCTGCTTTGCAGATGAATTTCCTTGCCTTGGAGGGGGCGCTCCCATGTATTTTGGCTGTAGGGACTCTGATTTCAAGATGTCCTAAAGAGTTCCTGGCTAAAAGCCACCTGACTTATTTCCCTTGGAGGTGGACTAAGGAGCTTCCAAATCCACTTTAGGAACTCAGCCCAGTGTCTAAATTTGTAATGTTCTTCCCAGTACCTTCCTTGAAAGCATTCTGCAAGTTTCAATTCTCACTTTCTTCCTTGGAAGAAGGTATTACAAGCCCCATTTACTTGACCCTTAAGATTTATTGGTCAAGGTGCTACCTAAGGAACAGCCCCAGGTCAACAACAGCTTAGCCAGTCAAGCTCTCCCATCGGGATGGCAAGATCTTGGCTGAGCATCTTGGCATGAGGCCTATATTCTTTTCCCTTCTTTTGACCAATCCTTACCCTAGGAATTCATCCTCTGACTGCAAGGTTACTGCTTGTCTCTAGCCCCTGACCTCCTTTTCACCACTGAGTTTTTAAATTTGTAATTCACCCATCTTTACACCAACATCTGTTGAATACCCTTTGTTCTTAGACTCTGCCTTAGAGTCTGTATCCAATTTTGTCCACCTCAGATGTATCCATCCAGCCATCTTCTGGTGTCCCATTGAGGGCTGGCTTCAAGGGTGGGCAACTTGTGCTGTTGCATAGAGCCCTACACTCAGAAGGAACCTGTACTTCATTTAATACTCTGCTATTGCCTTCTTGAAATTCTTAGTCACTTTATCTTTAAACTTGCGTTTTGTTTAAGTGAAGTCTGATGGGACAACACAGCATGAGCAGGGACAGAGGAGATGGGCACAGTACCACTCTTTGCTGCCCCATTTGCATATAGCATTCACAATGCCCCAGGAGCAAAGAATTCTAGGAGCCCCATGATGCGTGAGAGTTCATCAAGACTTAATTATGCCCATAACTAAATGAATATGCTGCCAGTCCCAAAGGGCCATTCTTTCCATTCAAACTAGAAATGGCTTCAAACATGGAAAAAAAATAATGTTCTCAGAAACACAAATAATCTAGGAACCCTATCATATCCTTTCCTACCTATGTTGCTTCCCCATATTAGCCAACCACTCATGCTGAAAATGATGACACAGAAGGAAAGGGTAGGGTCACGTGTATTCCCTTTTCCTTTCCTGGCTCATCTGAAAGCCTGGTGGAAAGTGCACATATGAAGTATGCATATAAAGTACACATATAAAAAAGTGAAATAAAAATAGTTTAGTTTATTTGGTGCAGCATTTCCACTGTTCTAGTAAGAATAAATACATATGCATGTATGAGCTACAGAAGTATAAATTGTATAATTTTTATAATTCCTCATATAAGTAAAGTGTTCTTATAAGTTCATTTAAAACTGGCACCACACATCATAAAGAATAGTAAAATCTATGCTAATAATTAAATTTTAAAATTTTTTATTTGCAATGACATCAAATAGCAAATACAAAACACCATGTCAAGTCGAGAGAAAGAGAGAACAAAAGAAAGAAAAAAGCTTTATCTTTCAGGATCTTTAGCGACACTTCCTCCCTGCCTTTTCAACAAAGAGTCCTACATTTCATTTCATGCTGGGCCCTGCAAATTATGTGGCTGGCTCTGATCCCATGGCTTTAAGACATGTCCACAAGCACTGAAAAGCTTGTTTCAAACCAGCACCATCCCAGGCATTTCCCAGTGTGACTTCCTTCTAGGCCTTGCCACATCCCTATCCCAAGGCTTCAATTGGGATCAATGGATATTAGCTGCCCCTTTGGTAAGATCAACAAAAATCTCCTAAACATAGCTCTGAGTAGATGGGAAAATGGAGGTAAAGTAAAATGGCAGGGGCTTATCCAAGGTCACAAGGTATCCCAGGGACAGAGGCACAAGCTCCTAGCCTTCAGGTCCAATGCCATGGTTTGTTGATTTCCATCTCTACTGCTGGCATTCGAGCCTTGAACATCATTTGAAAATACCAACAAAGTTATTGTGTGTTGTATCCCTTTGATCACACTTCTGCTAGGGCCACGACAGCCCCACAGGAACAGATGTAGGGCAAAAGACTCTGCCCTTCAAAGGGTTCTACACTGAACATTCCAAGGCCCCAGGGGAGTCCTGTGTCTTGTTCAATGTCAAGAAGAGTCCATCAACAGGCCAATACATGCTTCCTTTGTAGCCTCTGTAAAGATCAGATTCCTATGTCTCCCCAGGAAGGTCAAGATATCTTTTCTAATCATTGTATCAGGATTATTCAAAATTCCGTAGAAACAGAACGATCCCTACCTATTTCTTTGAATTTCTTGGAAAACAAGATACGCAAAAATCACATCCAGGGGCCCAGCACAACTAGCCAGATCTCTTCCAACCAAAAGGAAATCCCAGCCAGAAGAGACCACAACCTGGTGCCCTTTGCAAATTGCCTGCACACCCTTCATGCGTCCCCTCAAGTCATCCAAATAGGTTTTTAGACCGACATCTCTTAGCACATTCTAGCTGTCCTCTTGCTATTCTTTTGGAGGCTTCCATGTGGAGTACAAGGGTTCACTGAGCCTAGATGTATTCCAGAAGCCTCATAACCACCTCTTGTTTGGAGCAGTGATGCCCTTAGCAACACAGCTTAATTTTCCAGGTACTTCTGGGCTTGTAGTCCAACTTCCTCCTAAAACCCAGTCCTGTCTCTCTATGCACAGCTTTGTGTAGAAGGAGGATGGATCCTTGATTAAATATATTCAGACTCCCCCAGAACCTGGAGCTTGTTGGGCTACTCAGCTGGTGCTGCAGACCTGGTCGAAGGGTCAGTGGCCTTTCTTCCAGAATAAACCTCCAGTTGCTGGTCTCGTTTCTTTTAGTAGGCACACAGGGGAAAAGATATCTCATGGGCCATGCCGCACTGTTCTGGCTCTAACAGCAATACCAGTGATCATCTTTCCTTCCTTTCTAGCCAATGAGAAGTATAAATACACATGTAAAACTTTTCTGTTGCTATTTAAAATAATCTTCATGAAAATATTTTCATGAAATGTGAAAATGCTTCTGACATAAATAAATGGGATTAAAAGCAGGATACCTGATTGTATACACAGGAGGACCTCACCTTTGTAAACTGTTTACATTTATTCACAGAAAAAAATACAGGAAGGAAATACATCACAATGGGTTTCTAACTGGATTAGAGGTAATTGTGTATTTTCTTCTTTAAACGTTTTAGTGTTTTACAAAAGAAAATACATATTATAGGCACTGATTATTTTGTAATCTGACAAGAAAGGATACTTTCCTATTAGCTGGGACTTCTGAAATAGTCATCACTGATTTTATACATAGCCCTGAAGGAAACAAACATAAGGCTTCTACTTCTCCCCAGAGTGACTTTTATTTTATTTTATTTTATTTTTTTTGAGACGGAGTCTGGTTCTGTCGCCCAGGCTGGAGTGCAGTGGCACGATCTCGGCTCACTGCAAGCTCCGCCTCCCGGGTTCATGCCATTCTCCTGCCTCAGCCTCCCCAGTAGCTGGGACTACAGGTGCCCGCCACCACACCCAGCTAATTTTTTGTATTTTTAGTAGAGGCGGGGTTTCACCGTGTTAGCCAGGATGGTCTCGATCTCCTGACCTTGTGATCCGCCCGCCTCGGCCTCCCAAAGTGCTGGGATTACAGAAGTGAGCCACCATGCCCAGCCCCAGAGTGACTTTTAAGTTGAACCATCCTCCTAGCTAAATTTTCTACACAGGATACAGATTTTGGCTTTGACAAAATTGCTTTGCTTATAATCACTCTTTTCTTTCTTTTGTGAGACTTGACATTTGGAAATAGCCCGTTAGAGCCTTGAATCAAAGTATTCTATTTCTTTCTCCTGGTTACCAGGCCTGAGATCTCCCAAAGGAATTTCCAAAGTGCAAGGCTTTGGAGCCCACCTGAAACTGGGCTCAAGTGAGACAGAGGCCCAGAGGATGCTGACTTTGTGCATCGAAGTATGATGACAAGAACATTGCCTTTGGAGAAGAATGGCTCCGGAGCCTTGAGCTTTTTCTCTGCAAAACTGATGATCATATTTCTTTTACATAGATTATAAAGATTTAAAGAGACAATGTATGGAGGATGCCTAACAGCACACACAATTAATTATTAATATAAGTGGTGAGCACTGGAGAAGGCAGCAGAGGGGGAATATCTGCTATTGCTACTTTCCATTCTCTCACCGTTGAAGTTTTCCAGTGTGTGAGGTGAGGATGGGAGTGGTGGAGCTATCCAGATTTCAGTCCCGCCCTGACTGGGCTGGCCTGACCAAGGACACATCTTTGATTTCACCATGGAAAAGTAACCACGTCTGGGGTGGAGGGCAGGCAGTGCTAGCCACTGGCTGGCAGCCCTAGAATGTCCATGGATAATACTGACTAAATATAAGACTCCATTACCACTCCAAAGTCACCGCATTAGCAATCCACAGTGCCTCGTCCTCCACCCATGGCTGCTCTGCCCTTTAACTATTCATGGGGCAGCAGCCAGTATGCCAAAGACTTACAGGAACTAAAGGACTCAAGCTGTATCTTACAATGGATTGAAAGAGTCCATTTTTGCTGTGCTACAATTTTATCTGCTACTATTACTGCTAGTATTGCTATTAGCACCACCATTCCTCCAACTGCTGCTACTACTACTCTGACTATTAATCCTTTAAGTCTGTAAAGTACTTTACAATTTACAAAGTGCCTCCGTAGCCTGGGTTTTACCCGATCAAAGATGAGACTGGGCATGGCATTCTGGGAAGACAGAGGTAGGCTGGTACTAGAAACCTCAGAGGGAACAGAGAGATCTGCATTTAAGAACAGAGCAGAATTGCCAGTATTTATTTTCACTCCCCCACCACTGCCTCGGCTTCAGACACATTCACCATTCCCTGCCACACCCAGTCACTCTTCCACCCCTACCCTGCTCTAACTGTCCATAGACAGTTTAGGCAACCTCACATGTCAGGAACTAGGAGGAACTGTCCTTTGTTTGGTCGGAGAAGGTTGACCATGCCAGAATCTCACCAAATGGGGCAAGAGAAGAGGAGAGAATGCTTTTCAAGTTGCCTTTGCCAACCTCTCCCACCTTCTCCCAGGAAGGCCCTGGCAAGAGCCAGACTCTTCTTTTTTTAAGAGACTTTAAATATTCCTGCGCCTAAATTAAACAATTTTTAAATGCCTGATTTTGGCTCTTATCCCCAAAGGGAATGTTGGAATGTACACCTTCTTTGCCCAAGAGTAGGGCCCCCTTTTCCTTCACCTCTAGCAGCCAGCTGGCGTGAGGACTGATGCTACACATAGTGAGAAACGGGCAGGGAGGAGAGGGAGAATGCAGCATAGTTCAAGCCCAACCATGAACCAAGCTTCTTTTGAGATAGAGATCTTCACCTGGCAACCGGGAGCCCCAGCAGAGCTCAGAGAGAAGAAAGTGGCATTCTGGAATCCATTTTGCTCAAGATGCTGAAGGCATGGTGTCAAACTCCCCTTTGCTACTGGGGCCAAAAAACTTGGGGAAGATCTTACCTACAGGGATGCGGTTAGTTGGGGAAAAGGCGAGGACCAATCCTGGTGCTCATGCTACCTAAGGAGAGCAGACAGGTGCGTGGCCTCCCTTGGGACCCACCCGCAGGAAAAAGCTGGGCTAGCGGTGGCTGCGGGGGCCCACCCCGGGCGCTGCTTCCGCATTTTGGACCCAGGTCCACTGGTGAGCAGTAGCAGCAGCAGCCATAGCCAGGCCAGCTGGGTCCTCTTTTATCTATCCAGTCATTTCTAGGTGAGATTTACGATGTATGCTAGCGAAGGGACAAGAGATGACTATGGCCTTTGAAAGGCATAATCCTGAAAGTCACACTTTTTCCAAAGCGCCTCCCTCCCCGGTTCTCCCCAGAGCAATACAGTCACAGCAGGAGAATCTGCACCGCGGGAGCGCCGCAGTGGTCCGCGGAGGCACCGGGCCGAAGAACGGGGACCGCGGGGCGGGGGGCGCGGCGCGGCTCACCTGCCAGGCTGTTGTAACAGTCGATCTCGATGGCTTCCACCGTCTTGCTCTGCTCCTCCGAGAGGCGGCCGGGCTTCAGGGCCCCAGCCGGGGAGGCCGCGCGCGAGTCCCGCTCCCGTTCCCCGGGGAGCGGCAGCAGCCCCTTCAGCTCCAGCAACGCCCGGTGGTATTTGCCGATGGCTTCACGGAATTTCTTGTCCTTGTAGCACTGAGCCCCTTGGCTTTTGAACTCGTGCGCTCGTCGGATGAGCTCGGCCGGCTCGGCCGCCGCCCCGACCTGGCCCCTCGCTGGGGCTCCTCCGCCGCCGCCCGGGACGCACAGCGGCGGCGGTGGCCGCTGCCCCTCTCCGGCCGCGGGCGGGCTCGGGTTCCCCTTGGCCCCGGCCGCCGAGCCCTTTCTCTCCATTCGGCCGCCGCCCCGGCGCCTGGTGCGCGCCGCGATCTGCCCGCCGCCGCCGCCGCCGCCGCCGCCGCGCCTTCCCGGGTTTAAAAGCCGCGGGCGCCGGCCCCGCGCCTCGCAGGCTTCGTGGCGGCCGTGACACCCCGCGGCGGTCTGGCGCCCCGCACTCCCATTCTCCCTGCTGCTGCCAGAGGCTGCTCCAGCCGCCGCCGCCGCCGCCGCCGCCTTGGACGCCGGCCCCTCCCCCGCCTCCCGGCTCCGCGCCGCCCGCTCCCGCCCTCCTCCCTCCGCAACCTGCGGGTGGCGGGGGCCGGTGCTCGCGGGCCAGAGACTAGCGCTGCGGGGGGACCGTGGCCCCGAGTGGGGTGGCGGGGATGGTCGCTGACCCGGAAGAAGCTTGGCTTGCCCGAAGGAGGGGAGGATTAATGACAAAGACGGCCCCGCTCTTTCCCATTCAATCCCGCTCTGCGAGGCGCGGCTAGTCTGAAAGGAGGTGGGGGGAGGGGGGTAGGTGTAGGGGAAGGGGAGTGTGTGTGTGTGTGTGTGTGTGTGTGTGTGTGCGTGCGTGTAGGGATGGGGGGCGGCGGCGACGAAATGCGTGCAGAAATAGATTTCTTAACTACAAGAAGAGGTGCGGCGGGGAACAAGGGGCGCAGGCCCAAGCCGTAGCTGCTAGTTCTTTGCAGTAAGGTGTTAGTATTTTTTAAGGGGGCAGGGCCTCCTTTTTGTGGATCCAGGTTGTCGCTGAGGTGTGTCTTGGTGTGTGTGGCCGCCGGGGCGTCCAGAACGCGACGTGCTGTACAGCGTGTGGGGCGCCGTATTCTGGGGGCCTGTGTATGCGTGTGCTGTGTGCGCGCAGCTGTGCAGGATGAATCACAGACATCAGAGATGGAGAACACCTGTTACTGTGGGTCATCGGCTTGGCGTGCGTCCGGTCTAGTTTCCATTTACAGGACAGTTCTGTGCCCTTCCTCAGGAGGTCCCATTCCTTCCTTCTTTTGGTCGGTTCTGAGTGTCAGCTGTCTACTGGGGATCTGCTAAGGCTAAGAGGCAAAGATAGGCAAGTCACTCCCCTGACCTCAAGAAACTCCCAGTCTACAGGCGAAGATACACCACCCACCGGTAGAGTCGCTGGACCAGGTACAGATGGTGCCTGTCACTGGGGAGGAACGAACAGTGCTGTGCAGCCCTGATGGGGGGAGGGAGAGGTAGCTTTTTGAGTAGTGGTAGATCAGGAGGCTTTATGGAGGAAATAGCATTTGAGGACCTTGAAGGCTGGGTAGGATTTGGCATGAGGAAATAGAAGGAAGTGGCATAGCCGGAGTGAGGAAATCCAGCGGAAGTCCTGATGTCTGAAATCTCAGGTGTGTTTAGGGCATAGTGGTTTGATTTTATAGCCTAATGAGAAGTAGTGGGAAATGATTGGGTTGGATTATGGGGGCTTTTGGATGAAGAGTTTGGATTTGATTTTGGAGGCAATGGAGAAGCCTGACATATTTTTTAGTGCCCTCCCTTCCTTAATGTTAAGAAAAAGAAAGATTCTAAAGCACCGGTTGTCAGAGTGCTGTCCCCAGACCTGCAGTGTCAGCATCACCTGGGAAACAGTTAGAAATGCAAATCCTAGGATCCTACTCCAGACTTAAGAAATCAGAAACTCTGAGGGTGGGTCTCAGTTAACCAGTATATTGGTTCAGATATGCTGCTTTAAAACCTTCCTACTCAAAGTGTAGACCTTGGGCCAATATCATCAGCATCACAGGAGAACCTATCAGAAATGCAGAATCTGAAAATCCCACACCTACTAACCCAGAAGCTGCATTTTAAGGAGCATACTGGGTGATTTGTTTACCTATTAAAGTGTGAGAAACACTGCTGTAGAGACTTTGGAAAATACAGTAAAGTATAAAGAACCCCCCGGTCTACACCCAGTTGTATTCTTTGTTAATATTTTGATGTAATTCCTACCAGTTGTTTTCTAGGCATCTATATTTGTAAAAAGTGCTCTTTTAGCCAACATAAGTGGTATGGAACAATATACACAATTCATTTACTGTTGGTTGTTGTTGTTGTTGCTTTCTTTTCTTTTTTATTTTTGAGTCAGGGTCTTTCTCTGTCACCCAGGCTGCAGTGCAGTGGCATGATAATTGCTCACTGCAGCCTCAAACTCCTGGGCTCAAGGGATCCTCTCACCTCTTACTTTAGCCTCCTGAGAAGTTGCAACTATAGGTGTACACCACCACCCCTGGTTAATTATTTTTTTTGTAGAGACAGGGTCTTGCAATGTTCCCCAGGCTTGCTTCCTGTGCTTTTTACTTTACATTATATGTAATTAAATATTCTTTTAAAGCCTAATTTTTAATATTCTGTACAATATTCCATTGTAAGTGGCCGGGTGCAGTGGCTCACGCCTGTAATCTCAGCACTTTGGGAGGCGGAGGTGGGTGGATTACCTGAGACTAGAAGTTCAAGACCAGCCTGGCTAACATGGTGAAACCCCATCTCTACTAAAAATACAAAAACCAGCTGGGCATGGTGGTGGGTGCCTGTAATCCCAGCTACTTGGGAGGCTGAGCAGGAGAAACGCTGGAACCCGGGAGGCAGAGGTTGCAGTGAGCCAAGAGCGTGCCATTGCACTCTAGCATGGGCCGCAGAGGGAGACTCTATCTCAAAAAAAAAAAAAAAAAAAATTCCACTGTAAGTGTACCATAGTGTACTTAAGCATTCTTCTATAGTCAGACAGATTTTGCTATTATAAATAACACTGAGATAAAAATAATAGATATCACTTACATATAGTATTTACATTGTGCCAGGCATTGGGTTAAGCACTTAACATATAATAATCCACTGAATCTTCATAATAACTTAGTGAAATCAGTGCTATCGTTATCCTCATTTTAGACACCAAGTCACAGAGACTTGCCTGAGATTACACTGCTAATGGGTAGTGGAGCTGGGACTTAAACCCAAGAAATTTGGCTCCAGAATCTATGCTCTTAACTATCTTTATACTGAAATTTTTTTTCCTAATTTATTTTTTCTTACAAAACATTATTTCAAGTTTTAATAAAGTCTCGAAACACATTGTCAACTTGCTTCTCAGAAAGATTGTACTAACTTGTGCTGCCACCAGCAATGTGCTAGTTTCACCACCTCCTTGCCAACATCAAGGGTGAGCTCTTAAGAAATATTTTCTAATTTGATAAATTAAAAATGTATATAGAATTAAATGAGATAGCTCTAATTATAAAGGGGAACATTTTTCACATATACCATTGTCATTTATAGAGAACCTAGGGCTTTTAGTTGGACACAATTTTAGCGTGCTAAATTATATCTTGTATTTCTTTACTTTCCTAAATGCTTTGACGTTTTTCATCTCATTTGATCCTCACGTTATCCCTGGAGAGGGGAGATGATTCTCTGCTCACACAGTGCGTTTGCAGTGGTATCTTACAAGTGAGACATCATATAAGTTCAGTGGTTAAAAGATTCTAGACTCAGACAAGTGTTAGCTGGAATTCTATCTTGACTATTTCCTGGGCAAGTTATTCAACTTCTGAAAACTTAATTTCCTCATTCATTAAATGGGACTACTACTTACTTCATAGGGTTGTTGTGAAGCATATCATAAGTGCTCGACAGATGGTAACTTTAATTATTGCTCTTAAATCCTGTCATTGTTGGATCCCATAAGAATGTTGTGACAGAACTCCAGTTAATTCATAAATATTTGCCAACTGCCGGCTCTTTTTACTTTAAGGTATTGCATCAGGTAGAGCAAAGAGAAGAAATTAGAGGTCGGGCACTCCGAATTTTTGTTGTTACCAGTCCTTAAAATAACTTAGATAGGACAGGCTACAGGAGGCAAATATTGGATAAAGACCCAGGCCTGGGATTTGGCTCCTGTCAGAAATAAGACATGAATTGGGTCACAGTGGTCACAACCATTTAAAGGTAAGAAATATTGACATGCCAAATTGCTTTTTATTTTCCCACTGTGTGCTGGCTTAATGGTGCAGTATCTCACTCTTAGATTTTGGGTTTGAGGACACGGCTCTGAGAAACATGGAACCCATGCGTTACTAACCTGTGTATGAAGCAGAACTCAGCACAAGAGCTTAGTAGTAGCTCCGATAAAGGCGAGCATGAACGAGGAAGGGAGGGAATATTAAGAGCGGTAGCATGGAATGAGAGTAGAATTACTATGCCCATCTGTCCCGCTCCACAGAGTTGTCTGTGTAGGTCTAGAACCGTTCTGTTTGCTTGTTGTTAGTATGCTTCTGTCTCTGTTTAAGCCACTCATTGGTAAACGTGTTTTGGCTTCCCAAAAATGGTCTTCTTCCTTCAAATGGAATTAAATAAATGCCAACAAGAATTTCTTAAACGTTCTTTCATTAACCATTGGCCATATGCAGAGCACTATTTTAGGAAGTGAGAAAAGACCCAAATGACAGAAAATCTGAGCATGAACTTCAGAGTGAGAAACTCAGTGCTTCTCCATGCATGTTTATAGCAGCACAGTTCACAATTGCAAAGATGTGGAAGCAACCTATGTTCCCACTGACTAATGAGTAGATAAATAAAATGTGGTATGTATATACCATGGAATACTGCTAAGCCATCAAAAGGAACGAAATAACGTCTTTTGCAGCAACTTGGATGGAGCCAGAGGCCATTATTTTAAGTGAAGTAACATAAAAGTGGAAAACCAAAAACCGTATGTTCTCATATATAAGTGGGAGCTAAGCTATGAGTACACAAAGGCATACAGAGTGGTACTTTAGAGACTCAGAATGGGGAGAGTGGGGAGGGCCTAGGGATAAAAAAAAACAAAAACAAAACTATACATTAGGCACAATGTATACTACTTGGGTGATGGGTGCACGAAAATCTCAGAATTCACCACTGTACAATTCATGTAACAAAAAACCACTTGTACCCCAAAAGCTATTGAAATAAAAAAATACAAAAAATATAAAAAAGAATCTCAGTGCTTCTCAAACTTTAATGTGTATATGAATTGCTTGGAGATCTTATTAAAATGCAGTTTTCTGACTCTGTTAATTTAAGCTGGGGCCCAAGATTATGTTTCTTTTTTTTTTTTTTCTTATTTTGAGACAGAGTCTCGCTCTGTCACCCAGGTTGGAGTGCAATGGCATGATCTTGGCTCACTGCAACCTCTGCCTCCTGGGTTCAAGCGATTCTCCTGCCTCAGCCTCCCGAGTAGCTGGCACTACAGGCACATGCCACCATGCCTGGCTAATTTTTTTATATTTTTAGTAGAGACGGGGTTTCACTGCGTCTTGATCTTCTGACCTCGTGATCCACCTACCTCGGCCTCCCAAAGTGCTGGGATTACAGGCGTGAGCCACTGCGTCCGGCCCCAAGATTATGTTTCTAACAAGCTGTCAGGTGCTGCTGATATTGCTGGTCCATGGACCAAATTTTGAGAAGCAAGTGTTTAGAGGGAAGGGAGTGTAGGATACAGTAAATTCCTCTTCAAAGTTTAGCCTGTTAACTCCCTTTAAAATTCAAGAGGGAGAAAAATTGTTAAGTACAATGAGTTCTGAGTTCCTCTTCAAAGAACCAATATGTCAGTATGTTTAGCTTCCCTGTTCTTTGTTTCCCATTTTAAAGTTTAACTTCCTTGTTCTTTATGCCTCTTTGCCCCTAGTTTCAGTAAACAACCCCCTCCTAGCCTCTGTCACCTCTTTTGTCTGTAGTCATCCTTAGTCACCTGTTCTGTCCTTAGTCATTCTTAGTCATCTGCTCTGTAACCATCCTTCCTATGGAAACTACTCACCTTGCCACTCCAGCTTGGACCCTCACTCTCTTTAAAATAGGCAATTGGAATTAGCTTAGACTTTGTGGTCCAACCCTAGCCAATAGGGGAAAGACAGACGTAGGGACTAGCTGCGTTAGGAATAAGACCCCCTTACCCTCCCTTGTCCGGTGTGCTCTTGCCATTGCTCCATCTGTGAGATGCAGCCTTCTATAGAAGTAAATTGCTTTGCTGAGAAAACTTTTGCCTAAGTGCTGTTTTCACTTGGCGGCATTGAGCATTTACTTCCAACAAGAGGCTCAGTATCTTCCCTTCTTTCCTAATCTTCACTTTTTCCCAGAGAGGGGTTGTTTACAGATTGGCCAGATTCTAGGGAATCCATTGATCCACGTTTAACATGAACAGAGTTATGAACCTCCATTCAGCTTTCTCTTAATGCAGCAGGAATAGGTAAGCTGAATCAGGGCCTTCCCTTGGGATCTGGCCATGTTTCTCTTCCTCAAATGCATAGCTAAGTGTACATTTTTTGCTTGCATCTTGTCTAATGTGGCAGGAAAGAAAGTGAGATTTTGGTATGTCACAGGGAGACGAAGGCCCTTGTAGGCCTTTAGTATAGGCTGCTTGCTCTAACTTTGTTTTTTTATTTTGTTTTCTCAGGGACTGAGTCTTACTCTGTCGCCCAGGCTGGAGTGCAGTGGCATGATCTCGGCTAACTGCAACCTCCGCCTCCCTGGTTCAAGCAATTCTTGTGCCTCAGCCTCCTGAGTAGCTGGGATTGCAGGCACATGCCACCATGCCTGGCTAATTTTTGTATTTTAGTAGAGAGGGACTTTCACTATGTTGGCCAGGCTGGTCTCGAACTCCTGACCTCTAGTGATCCGCCCACCTCAGACTCCCAAAGTGTTGGGACTACAGGCATGAGCCACTGTGCCCGGCCTCTAACTTTGTTTTTCAAAGAGTTCTACACTAAGAAATTGGGCATTTATTCAGGTAACTGTAAAGTGGTATTTTAATTTCTCATCTGTCAGTGGCACATGCATATATGGATTCTTCATGAACCTCATGAAGCAGAAAGATGACTGGGCCACACGGCAAGTTTCTAGTACTCATGGTACTTTGGCCCAATGTCATCAAAACCTGTCTCTTGTTTCCTGACAAGCTAGCCTTGAACACACACCAGTGAATCCTGTGGATGCTCACACCACTAGCGAACAGCTCATTACTGCTGAGATAGGCTGGAAGATTTCCTAGAGAAGTGTGTGGAACTGTTTTGAGGGAAAGACTTTTGCATGGTCAACAGTAGAAGGCACAATATTCCTTTACAGGCTTCAAGCATTGTGTCTGCCCCAGTTCTGGATCTTGTTTCTGCCTCTTGGAGTCTTTGACTCTTCTGCTACCCACTGGTCTTGGAAGACTGGAGGCCCCTTTCTCTCCACACTCACTCTGGAGCTTGCGTACCTTCTAAACAGATGGCTTGTGCTGCTTTGTCTCTTCCTTCAGCTCAATCTCTTGAGCATATGTGAGACATATATTTGAATATCTTTTGTACTAAGCTAAGCTATTCAGGGTTTGGTCACATGACAACCAAATCAAAGCTATTTTGGGGATGTTTTTCTAATTGCATCAAACATTACAATTTACCTGAAAAATTATAGCATTTTCATTAAAAGTTGTTATCCATATTCAATCTTCAAATATCGCTCTATGGGAAAGCAGGAGATTTTTGAGTATTTTGTGTCCAGATGTAGCTAATGTGAGATTCATATTTTCATTCATTCTACCTTCTGCTCACAACCCCAACCCAACAACAAATTTCTCTATGATTCCAGAGCCTGATTCAGCCTGACCTTATTTAGAAAAATAAGGCCTCTCTACCTATCTCCATTGTCTCCTACCACCCAATCCATTCTCTGACTGCCTCATCTCCAGTATCAGTTGAAGCCCTCCTTGGGGCCATGATATCATTTATTTGGATCAGCTACCAACCTTCCTTAGGACACTCTTCTTTCCCCTATTCCATGTGGTCGGGTGGAACTGTCAATCATGGTGTCCTCTAGCTCCCTACACGGCCCCTGTCACCTCCCCCCCACTTGCTAGTACCTATTCCAGGCTTGAGCCCATTATGTTATTCTGTCTTCCTACACCATAGTGATTGGTTTCAGGGAGAAGCACATGGACCAAGTAGAGACAATCAGAGCTTTCTCTGAGATTTATATATATAGACATTGGAAGAGAGAAATTCTTTTTTCTATTCTTTTATACTCATTAAAACATAGTTTATTAATTTATTCTTAACTTTGTATTATGGACAAATTTAAACATACACACAAAAAAGAGTAGCATAATGAATCTTTAAGAACCTATCACCCAGCTTACACAGTTATCAACAACCAATATTTATTGCCATATGTTTAGTTTTCCAGATGTACTATTCTTATATCTCTATGCCTTTGTACTTACCGTTTCCTACATGTTTCGTGTTTCTGTATTTCTCATTTGCTTGCTCTTAGAATATTAGGTCTTCCAGTCAAAGTCACCCAGATTTGCCAAAAGACCTGGCACAAATGTCACTTCCACTATGAAGTCCCACTGACTTCCATATACAAGGTTGGCATTCATTCTGTTATGTTCTGGTAGCTCCCTTTTCATGCTTTTATACTGCATAGCACTTATTTATTCAACATTCATTCAACAAACTTCTATTGAAATATTTCACTGTTTTAGGTGTTGGAGATCAATGAATTAAAAAGGCAAAAATTGTCACCTTTGTAGAATGAGGGAAGACTGAAAATAAACATCATAAATAAATAAATTACATAGGCTGTTAGAATGTGATAATTGCAGTGGGAAAAGAGCTTAAGTGGAATTGGATGTGTGTGTATGTCTTCACATTTTAAATAAGGAAAATAAGATAAGCCATACTCATTACACTGCATAATGGTTGTCTGCTTGCTTTTTTGTCTTTACAACTAGACTGTAGCTATTTGAAAGCAGAGATTGTGTCTTATTCTTTTTATAGCCAAGCACCTAGTATATATATTAGCAAGCATTCTGTAATGGTTGTGGAATAAATGGAAAAAATAGAAGAATACAAGACACCAACTCTAAAGACTCTTGGTGTCAAGGAAGGTTTTTTTTTTTTTGAAGTGGAGTTTCACCCTGTTACCCCAGGCTGCAGTGCAGGGGTGTCATCACTGTAACCTCCAACTCCCGGGTTCAAGTGGTCCTCCCACCTCAGCCTCACAAGTAGTTGGGATTACAGGCATGTGCCAGTATGCCTGGCTAATTTTTGTATTTTTAGTAGAGATGGGGTATCACCATGTTGGCCAGGCTGGTCTCAAACTCCTGACCTCAAGTGACCCGCCTGCCTCTGCCTCCCAAAGTGCTGGGATTATAGGCGTGAGCCACTGCACCTGGCCTTTTTAATTTTTTTTTTAAGGATAGTATAGGTACATGGGAAAAAATTCAAACAGTACTCTATATAATGGAATATATATTAAAAATTCTATGTGTTCCTTCTTCCCCGGCCCCAGCCCTCCAAAATCTTTCCCAATGGCATCCACTATTACTTGTTTTTTATGTATCACTCCAGAGATAGAGATTATCTGTCTCTCTAGCTTTCAATGTAATATATCTTCAATCATAACTATTATCTTGGAAATCACTATATTTCAGTATACAGAACTGCTACATTTTGAAATATAGCTATATAGTATGTGTTTTTATGAGTGCATCAGAATGTATTTCATCAGGCCTCAGTCAATGGGTATTTAAGTAGTAACAAAGATGTTTTGATGAACCACTTAACTAGTTGAAAAGTTAGGTTGCAGTGTGACTCTGATGCATCAAATCTTTCATATTTAACTAAGTCAGTAGCTTACCTGTCAGGGAGAAGGCCAGTCTCCACACCTCTGTGTATATCACTTAATTTCACCCATACCCATGAGGCTGTTATTCTGAGACTCAACTTAGAAGAAACCTGAGGTTTTCAGAGGTTTGGTAATTTGACCAAGGTCACACAGCTTGGAAGCAGGTGTGTCTTACCCCAAAGGTCATGCTTTTTGCCTCCCTTAGAGTTTTTGGTATTCCTGCAATAAAGAGGATCTCTGCAGAATGCCTGGATGATCATCCTGGATGATCTTTGATTCTCTCCAATCCAAAGATGCTCCAACACTGTGCCACCCTCTGCTGTCCATTCCCTGTTTTTTCTGTTGGCTTTATGTCCTGGGAGGTTGACCTCTGCACCAACTGGGCTCTTTGCCCTCTTATTGAGCGTCAGCTTTGGCAAAAGGGAGGCACCAACATGAGACCGGAGGATAAGAGAAGACAGATTAACATTTTTTTCCCACTTCCTCCCTGCTTTGGCACCAAGGTTTTGGCAGCGGTCGATTTTTTTTATCACTATTATAACTGGGGGGCCCTTCCTCCTTGAGTCTACCTCTTTATGGGTTCTGGTAATACAATTTATTTCTCTCTCTCTTTCCCTTCCCTTCCCTTCTTCCCTTCCCTTCTTTTCTTTCTTTTTTTCTTTCTTCCTTTCATTTCCTTCCTTCCTCTCTCTCTCTTTTTCTTTCTTTCTTTTCTCTTTCTCTCTCCTTCCTTCCTTCCCTCCCTCCCTCCCTCCTTCCTTCCTTCCTTCTTTTTTTGCCTAAATATCTTCCCTCTCTTGCTAATCTCTGGATACTTCAACATTCTTTCTTGGTTTCTTTAACCATGCCCACACTTATATAAATAGTCTTTGTATCAAAAGTCTCTTCAGATGAACCATTCATTAGTTAGATTTTTGTCTTCTGTCATAATCCTATTATAAATACTATTTTAAGATATAATCCCTTCCAGGAGAACTTTAAAGACCTGATGCTATAAGGTTCAATGACATTAATCTCTAATGGTAAAATTTCAGGCTAATTAAGGGTAATTGGAACTTTTAACTCTCAAATTCTATCTACTTGGCAGCAGCCTATTTGGCCAAGTGCTAAGACTGGCTCTGCTGTTGGTTATATGTAGATTTTTTTGGTCATTGTCTTGTTCCTCATAAATTTATATGAAACTCTGATCCTGTAACCTTGGGTTTCCATTAGCAGACATTTAACATTTTAGCAGTCTCTTTTAAATCCCCCAATCCCGCCAATCACACTACTTTTTTTCCTACAGAATTGCTAGAGAGATATCTTAGTTATCTGTAGCTGTGTAACACATTACCCCCAAACTTAGCAGCTTAAAATATCATTTATCATTTTCAAACAATCTCATGGTCTCTGTAGGAGTCTCTTAGTTGTGTAGTTTTGGCTAAGTTATTTTAAGATGTTGCAGTCCAGCTGTTGGCCAGGACTGACGTTATCTGAAGGCTCCACTAGAAGAGATTCCAGCTCCAGCCTCAGTCACGTAATTGTTGGCAAGCCTCTGTTCCTTGCTGGCTATTGGCTGAACATCTTGGCATCTTGATGATCCACTGCATCATAGGCCCTGAGTGTCCTCACAATATGGTACCCAGCTTCCCCCAGAACAAGAGATCTAAGAGATCCATAATCTTTTAAAACTGAGTCTTGGAAGTGATATATCATCACTTCTGATGTAAAGTTGACCCTTGAAGATTGGGTGGGGGGGTGGTTAGGCGTGCCAACCTCTGTGCAGTCAAAAATCCTTGAACAATTTTTGACTCCCCCAAAACTTAACTGAGAGCCTACTGTTGACCAGAAACTTTATGATAACACATAAACAGTTGATTAACACATATTTTGTGTTATATGTTTTATATACTGTATTCTTACAATAAAGTAAGCTACAGAAAAGCTAATGTTATTAAGAAAATTGCAAGGAAGAGAAAATCTATTTACTATTCATTAATTAGAAGTGGATTATCATAAAGGCCTTCATCCTTACAATCTTTATACTGAGTAAGCTGAGGAGGAAGAAGAGGTGTTGGTCTTGCTGTCTCAGGCGTGGCAGAGGAAGAAGTGGTGGAGGAGATGGAAGGGAGGTAAGAAAGGCAGACACACTTGGTGTCACTCTATGGAATACATCATAATTTTTATCTGACATTTTTGCTTTTCTGTTTCTCTAAAAATGTTTCCCTGTGGCACCAATGCTTCTTCAATCATTTGCTTTAGCTTCAGTGCCTATATCATGGAAGGGTCCCTGTGGTGAAAGAAGTCAAAGACAGTCTTGAATAATTGGAAACCTTCTCCCAGATTTTCTAATGTCAATTAACTTTCTGGCACTGCTTCTTCTATTATGTCTTCTTCCTCATCATCTAGCACTGATTTGGAAGCACTCAGCTCCATCAAGTCATCTTTATTAATTCCTCTGGTTTGGTATTTAATCACTGTTGAATTTCTCTGAGATCCATATCTTGAAACTTTTATCCCCTACTTTTTTTTTTTGCCATATCCACAGTCTCTTTTCATGATTTCCTCGACTGGCTCTGCTGTAATTCTCGTGAAGTCATGCACAGCATCTGGACACAATTTTCTCCAGCAGAAATTTATTGTTCCAGGCTTGGTAACTTTCACAGCTTTTTCTGTAACACTGATGACATCTGCAATGGTGTAATTCTTCTAGACTTTCATGATGTTCTCTCTGTTGGGGGTTTCTTCCTCAGCACTAACAATCCTTTCCATAGAGTACCATATTTAATAAGCTTTAAAGGTCCTTATGACCCCCTTATCTAGAGGTGAAATTAGCAACATTGTGTGTGTGGGCAAGTAGGCCACTTTAACACCTGTAGTGTTGAACTCATAGGGTTCTGAGTGGCCAGGGGCAATGTCCAATATCAAAAGAACCTTAAAAGGCAGTCCATTACTGGCAAGGTGCTTTCTGACTTCAGGGACAAAGCATCAGTGGACCCAATCCAGAAAAAGGGTTCTCATTATCCAGGCCTTCTTATCAGCCAAAAGATTGGCAGCTGGTGTTATCTTTTCCTTTCAAGGCTCAGGGGTTAGCAGGTTTATAGGTAAGGGCAGTCATGATTATAAACCCATCTGCATCTCCATAAAACAGTTAGCCTATCCCTTCCTGCCTTAAATTATTGTGCTCACTTCCCTTCCTTACTAATAAATGTCCTTTGTGGCATTTAATTTTTAAATAGGGCACTTTTATCTGCATTAAAAACCTGTTCAGGCAGATATCCTTCCTCCTCAATGATTTTCTTTCTTTCTGGGATTTTTTTTTTTTTTTTTTTTTGAGACAGAGTATCAGTCTGTCACCCAGGCTGGAGTGCAGTGGCATGATCTCGGCTCACTGCAAGCTCAGCCTCCTGGGTTCCCACCATTCTCCTGCCTCAGCCTTCCAAGTAGCTGGGACTACAGGCACCTGCCACCACGCCCGGCTAATTTTTTTTTGTATTTTTAGTAGAGATGGGGTTTCACTTTGTTAGCCAGGATGGTCTCCATCTCCTGACCTTGTGATCTGCCTGCCTCGGCCTCGCAAAGTGCTGGGATTACAGGTTTGAGCCACTGTGCCTGGCCAGTATGAGTGCCATATTCATAATGGCATAAGTTCATCTAGTACTTTGTGGCTTATCAAACATTTTAGCCTCATTTAGATCCTTACAATACTACCTCAATGTGTAAGGTGAGGCAGTTTTTTGTTTGTTTTTGTTTTTTTCGAAATGGAGTTTCACTCTGTCTTTCGAGATGGAGTGCAGTGGCGCGATCTCGGCTCACTGCAACCTCTGCCTCTTGTGTTCTCCTGCCTCAGACTCCCAAGTAGCTGGGATTACAGGCGTGTGCCTCCATGCCCAGCTAATTTTTGTATTTTTAGTAGAGATGGGGTTTCACCATGTTGGCCAGGTTGGTCTCAAACTCCTGACCTTGTGATCCACCCACCTTGGCCTCCCAAAGTGCTGGGATTACAGGTATGAACCACTGCGCCCAGCCCTGAATAATATTTTATTGTATGTAATACTTTTGCTTATCTGTTCATCTGTTGATGGATATTTGGATTGCTTTCACGTTTTGGCTATTGTAAATAGTACTGTTGTGAACATGGGGTTACAAATAGCTCTTCAAGACCTTGCTTTCAGTTGTTTTGGATTTATACCCAGAAGCTGGAGTGTTGGATCATATGATAATTTTATTTTTAATTTGGTAAGGAAAATCCATACTGTTTACCATAGTAGTTGCACCATTTTACAATCCACCAACAGTGCACAAGTGTTCCAATTTCGCCACATCCTTATCAGCATTCGTTATTTTCTGAGGTTTTTTCTGTTTGTTTTTTGGCTAGTAGCCAAATATTACTGGGTGCTCAGTAATATCTCACTGTGGTTTTGATTTGCATTTCTCAGATAAACAGTGATGTTGAACATCTTATCATATGCTTGCTGGTCATTTTTATATCGTCTTTAGAGAAACATCTATCCAAGTCCTTTGCCCATTTCTAGTTGAGTTATTTGATTTTTTGTTGTTGAGCTGTAGGAGCTCTTTATGTATTCTGGCTATTAAGCCCTAATTAGATAATGATTTGCAAATATTTTATCTCATTTTATAGATGTCCTTTTCACTATGTTGATTCCGACTTTTGATGCACAAAAGTTAAGTTTGATGTAATCCCAACTGTCTATTTTTGCTTTAGTTATCTGTGCTTTGGGGGTCATATTTCAGAAATCATTGCCAAGACTAATGTTAAGAGATTTTTCCCTATGTTTTCTTCTAAGAGTCTTATAGTTT
Source organism: Gorilla gorilla gorilla (assembly GCF_029281585.2). Taxonomy (NCBI): domain Eukaryota; kingdom Metazoa; phylum Chordata; class Mammalia; order Primates; family Hominidae; genus Gorilla; species Gorilla gorilla. The sequence goes on along the minus strand of NC_073239.2, from coordinate 87,511,583 downwards.
TAAATCTCATGTTCAAATCTTTAATCTATTTTGAGTTAATTTTTGTATATAGTGTGAGACAGGTTTGCAACTTCATTCTTTTGCATGTGGATATCCAGTTTTCCCATCACCATTTGTTGAAGACTGTCATTCCCCCATTGAGTGGTTTTGTCATTCTTGTCAAAGATCATTTGACCGTATACATGACAGTTTATTTCTAGGCTCCATATTCTATTTCATTGCTTTGTCTGTTTTTATGCCAATAGCACACTGTTTTGATTACTGTTGCTTTATAATATGTTTGGAAATCAGAAAGTTTGAGTTCTCCAAATTTGTTCTTTTTCAATTTTTTTTGTTGTTGTTATTTGAGGTCTCTTGAAATTCCATATGAATTTTAGGATGGATTTTTCCATTTCTACAAAAAATGCCATTAGGATTTGATAGTCTTTGCATTGAAGCTGTACATTGCTTTGGATAGTAGGAACATCTAAATAATATTAAGCCTTCCAACCATGAACAAGAAATGCCTTTCTATTTATTTCTATCTTCTTTACTCTTTTCAGGAATGTTTTATAGTTTTTAGTGTACAAGTCTTTCACTTTCTTAGTTCATTTTATTCCTAAATTTTTTTGTTTTTGATGTTATTATAAATGGAATTGTTTTCTTAATTTCCTTTTCGAATTGTTCGTTGTTAGTGTATAGAAATGCGACTGACTTTTGTGTGTTAATTTTGTATCCTGCAATGTTGCTAAATTTATTGATTAGTTCTAATAGATTTTCTCTGTCTCTCTCTCTCTCTCTCTCTCTCTCTCTCTCTCTCTCTCTGTGTGTGTGTGTGTGTGTAGTCCTTAGGGCTTTCTATGTATAAAATTATGTCATCTGTGAACACAGGTAATTTTACTTCTCCCTTTCTAATTTTGATAACTTTTATTTCTTTTTCTTACCTAATTGCTTTGGCTAGGATTGCCAATCTATGTTGAATAGAAATAGAGAGAGTAGAAATCCTTGTCTTGTTCCTCATCTTAGAGGAAAAGCTTTCAGTATTTCACCACTGAGTACGATTTAGCGGTGAGCTTTTCATAAATGACCTTTGTTTTGTTGAGGCAGTTTCCTTCTATTCTTAGTTTGTTGAGTTTTTTTTTTAATCATGAAAGTATGTTGAATTTTGTCAAATGCTTTTTCTGCATTGAGATGATCATGTGTTTTTCCCCTTTCCTTCTGTTAAGTGGTGTATTACATGGGTTGATTTTTATATGTTAAAGTATTCTTACATTTCAGAAATAAATCCCGCTGGGCTATGGTGTGTAATTTTTTTTAACATCTGACTGAATTCAGTTTGCTAGTATTCTCTCGAGGATTTTTGCATTAATATTCCTCCAGGATATTGGTCTATAGTTTTCTTTTCTGGTGGCTTTTTTTTGTTTGTTTGTTTTTTTGGCTTTAGTCTCAGGGGTAATGCTAGCCTCATAGCCTTATAGAATGAGCTTGGAAGTATTCCCTATCTGCCATTTCTTAGAAGAATTTCAGAAGAATTGGTGTTAATTCTTTAAATGTCTGATAGAATTCTCTAGTGAAGCCCTCTGGTCCTATACATTTCTTTGTTTAGAGGTTTTTGATCACGAATTCAACATCTTGTTATTGATCTTTCATATTATCTATTTCTTTAGTATTTGATTCAGTCTTGGTAGGTTGTATCTTTCTAGGAATTTATCTGTTTCCCTAGATTATCCAATTTGTTGGTGAAAATTGTTCATAGTTTTATAATTCCTTTCATTTCTGTCATATTGATTGTAATGTACCCCCTTTAAAAAATTTTGTTATGTGAGTCTTCTCTTTTTTGTTTTTTTTTTAGTAAATCTAGCTAATGGCCTGTCCATTTTGTTGATCTTTTCAAATACAAATTCTTAGTTGTATTGATTTTTCCTATTGTTTTTCTATTCTTTACTTTGTTTACCTCTGCTCTAATCATATTATTGTTCCTTCTTATAGCTTTGGGTTTAGTTCTTCTTTTTCTAGTTTCTGAGTGTACAGTTAGATTGTTGATTTGAGATCTTTATTCTTTTTTAATGTATGCGTTTACAGCTATAAACTTCTGTTGTGCTGGACCCATATTGATTCCATTGATTCATATTGATTCACAGAGGCTGAAGAAGAGACCAGAGCCAGCACACAAGACATAGGGTTTATTGGGGACTTATGCACACAGTGGTCCAGGACCAGTGAGCTGGACAGGCAAACCACACCCATTTGTATCATGCATGTTATACCACATTTTCATTACACTCCCATGTAAATAATGTATGTTATACCACATTTTCATTTAGCAACCTCTACTTAACAACCTCCACTTGGTAACATCCATTTAACTCAAAACAAAGGGCCTTGATCCCCTGTACAGCCTACATTCGAAGGGATGGACCAGGGGTTTGGATGTTCTTCATAGTTAAGGAGTGAATTTCCAGGTTGGCCACTCCTGAATTCCTTAGCTTGAAATTCTGAACACACATTCTTCCTAGACCATAGGGTCATTCTCAGGCTATGCTTGAGTTATTGCTGTCACATGTGTCTGCCATACAACTTGCCTCTTAGCACTGTTTTCACTGCATCCTGTAAGTTTGTGTATGTTGTGTTTTCATTTGCAGTTTTCTCAAGGTATTTTCTAATTCCTCTTATGATTTATTTTTTGGCACATTGGTTGTTTAAGAGTGTGTTGTTTAATTTCCACACATTTGTACATTTTGTACATTTGTGGGTTTTTTTACAGTTATCCATATGAACGTCTTTTTTTTTTTTTTTTTTTTTTTTGAGACAGGGTCTTGCTCTGTCGCCCAGGCTGGAGTGCAGTGGCAAGATCTCAGCTCACTGCAACCTCTGCCTCCCAGGATCAAGTGATCCTCCTGCCTTAGCCTCTTGAGTATAGGCATATACTATAGGGACTATAGGCATGCACCACCACACCCAGCTAAGTTTTGTATTTTTGGTAGAGACAGGGTTTCACCATGTTGCCCAGGCTGGTTTTAAACTCCTGGGCTCAAGCAATCCTCCTGCCTTGGCCTCCCAAAGTACTGGGATTACAGGTATGAGCCACCATGCCTGGCTGAAAACATTCTTTGTGTGATATCAATGTTATTGAATTTGCTAAAACTTGTTCTGTGGCCTAATTTGTAGTCTCTCCTGGAGAATGTTCCATGTGCATGCAAGAAGAATTTATATTCTGCTGTTGTTGGATGGAGTGTTCTGCTTATATCTGTTATGTTCAATTGGTCTATAGTGTTGTTCGAGTCCTCTTACTGATGTTATTGATGTTATTTGGTTGTTCTACTCATTATTGATGTTATTTGGTTGTTCTATTCATTATGAAAGTGACCTTTCTCCTTTTAATTCTGCCAAGTTTTGTTTCATATGTTTAGGAGCTCTGATGTTTGGTACATAAATATTTGTAAGTTATATCTTCTTAGCGAATTGACCATTTTATCATTACATAATGACCTTCTTTGCCTCTTGTAACAGTCTTTGATTTAAAGTCTATTTGGTCTGATATTAGTATAGCCACTGTTGCTCTATTTTGATTATCATTTGCATAGAATACCTTTTTTCATCCTTTCACCCTCAATCTCTACATGTCCTTAGATCTAAAGTGAGTCTCCTGTAGAAAGCAAACAGTTGGATCCTATTTTTAAAAACTGATGTAATCAATTTCTGTTTCTTGATTGGGGAATTTAATCCATTTACAGTTAAAGTAATTACCTATAGGGAAGGACTTACTACTGCCATTTTGTTCATTGTTTTATGTATGTCCTATAGCTTTTTTCTTCCTCATTTCCTCTGTTATTGTCTTCCTTTATATTTCATTTTTTTTGGTAGCAATATGATTGGATTTACTTCTCATTTTCTTTTTTGTATATTCTATAGCTTTTTGTGGTTACCATTGCAGTTATGTAAGACATCTCAAAATGATAGCCTTCTACTTTAAATTGATAACAGCTTAACTTCATTGCAGACAAAATTCTGCTCCTTTGCAGCTCTATTCTCCCCAGATATTACTGATGTCATACACTACTTCTTTATACATTGTATACTCATTAACACAGATCTATTTTTAAAATATTTCTGTCATTAATATTTTATGCACAAAAATTATAACAGTATAGGTTTCTATATTTGGCTATGTACTACCCTTACCAGAGAACCTTCTATTTTCATATGGCTCTGTGTTGCTCTCTACTGTCCTTTCATTTCAACTTGAAGGACTCCCTTTAGTATTTCTTATAGAGAAGGTCTAGTAGTAATAAATTCCCTCAGCTTTTGTTTATTTCGAAGTCTTAATTTCTTTGTAATTTTGGAAGAACAGTTTGCCAGATACAGTATTCTTGGTTGACTATTTTTTTCCTTTCATCACTTTGAATATATCATGCCACTCCCTTCTAACCTGTAGTTTCTGCTGAGAAATCTACTGATAATCTTATGGAAGTTTCCTTTTATGTGACAAATTGCTTTTCTCATGCTTTCAAGTTACTCTCTTTGTCTTTGACTTTAGAGTTTGATTGCAATGTGTTTTGGTGTGATTCTTTTTGGATTTATTCTGGTTAGGGTTCTGAATTGAGCTCTTGAGTCTGTATGTTCTTCTTTTTCCTCAGATTTAGGAAGTTTTCAGCCATTATTTCTTCATATAAGCTCTCTGTCCCTTTCTCTCATTCTTTTTCTGAGATTTTAATAATACATATATTAGGCTACTTGATAGTGTTTTGTAAATCCCTTGGGCTGTCTTCACTTTTCTTCATTTTTTTTCTTCTTGCTCCTCTGACTCAGTGACTTTACATGACCTGTCTCTGAGTTTGCTGACTATTTCTTTTGCCTGATCAAGTCTGCTGTTGGATCCTTCTACTATTTTTTGTACCGTTATTATATTTTTCAGCTACAGAATTTGTTTGGTTCTTTTTTTATAATTTCTATCTCCTTGTTGATATTCTCATTTTGTTCGTGCATCATTTCCCTGATTTTATTTAGTTGCCTATCAGTGTTCACTCGGTCCAGTGTTTGTTATCTTTTAGATGGCATCTTTATGATAGTGTTTGTTATTCTTTTGGTAGCATCTTTATGATAGTTATTTTAAATTCCTTTTCAGGCAACTAGTAGATCATATTTCTTCAGAATTGATTTCTGGAGTTTTATTTGATCCTTTGTGCCATATTTCTGTGTTTCTTTGGATGTCTTAAAATGTTTTGCTAGAACTTGGCCATTTGAAGACCTTTCCTAGTCTTTGGCTTCATACAGGGAAAGACCTTCACCAATCAACCCTGCTGGAGGATCTAGGACCTCTCAAACCTTTTCTGATCTCTTACTCCTTCTGGTGTCTGCCTGTGGAACTGCGACTCTTACCTGCTACTCACCTCTTGTTTTTAGTGGCTTCCAAATGCTTGACCTGGTCCTGTCAGCACTGATTTCTGTTAGGTGAGACAGAAACTAATCCCTTGGGCAGCCCCCAGATAAGCCAGAACATTCAATGCATGGCTCATTCTTCTGTTTCCATCCCTGAGGGTGGAGCCTTGGAGTAAGGGGTTTCTCCAAAGTTGCTCAGGTTTACGCCACGTAGAGGAAAGGACACAGATGGGCATGCCAGATGTTGCAAAATTGTCTATCCATTTTGCCAGAATCCCTTCTTGGTTTTACAATGACCTGGGTGCTGTGGCTTTTCAACCTGTCTGTGGAGTTCATTCTGATCTGTATATTGTTAACTCAGTGTCCCTGTGGGGAAAGGAGGGCCTGTATCTTCCTATTCCACCATCTTGCTGACAACACTCCCTCCCGCTAAAGTCTTTCCATCAATTCCCTTTGGATTTGAGTACCTGAATGGTATAATGTGGTTCCTTTGGTGTCCTAATGTTGAAACTAGGATGTCATCAAGGTTTGATGTGTGAAAGGGGCATTTCAGACCCAGCAATAGAGACCTCTTTCTGAACAGATGGCTATTTCCATGTTCCTCAGATCACTCTCTTGACTACCACACATGTTTGAATTGTGTGGGATAGCTCTGGTTGCCCTGTGAAAACTATGGAATATGCGTTCATAATCATGGAGCTCCTGCATGTGGCCAGATTTCCTTTCCCTTCTCTTTTACCCAAGATCTTTTCAGATCTGCAGAATTGCATCTGAACTCCTGCAGATTCTGCTAGTGCTACAACAGTCTGTCACCAGCCAAGCTAATCATCCATTATTTATTCCCTGTTCTTGCATTCTGCCCCAGACCTCCCATAGGTAGAGATGCTGAGACTTTGTTGGTAAACTCAGGACTAGAGTGTGGGCCAAGGAGGAAGGTATTTGGGCACAAGGTGGGTAGGACAGAGAGAAAAAACTAGGATGAACATACAGCTTCATTTCCTCTTAACTCTCTTATATGAACCAGATAATTTTACACTAGGAATGTAAAATACCTGACTTGTCAAAACCAGAAATTCAGGGCTCTCTAAACTCCTCTAGTAAATAAAAGTTTAGGCTCACGGGTGGGGATTAAAGAGGCTGTTTAAGGATAATATTAAGAGAACCATAAAAGTACATATTATACCACAGACAGAATTTATTAACAGTTTCCCTTCTTTCTTTACCTCTTTCTTGTTTTTCTTCTTCGAGTCTTTTTTTTTTTTTTTTTGAGTTGCCTAGGCTAGAGTACAGTGGTGCAATCTCAGCTCACTGCAACCTCTTCCTCCCAGGTTCAAGCAATTCTCCTGCCTCAGCCTCCTGAGTAGCTGGGATTACAGGTGTGTGCCACCACGCCCAGCTAATTTTTGTATTTTTAGTAGAGACGGGGGTTTCACCATGTTGGTCAGGCTGGTCTCGAATTCCTGACCTCGTGATCTGCCCCTCTAGGCCTCCCAAAGTGCTGGGATTACAGGCGTGAGCCACTGATCGGCCCAAGTCTTTCTTTACTTTGTGTTTGCCAGCAACTAAGTTGCGTTGTAGTTGATAGATACATTCTATCTTCATTAAGTACTTTTCTGTGCTAAGAAGTAAAGAGACTGCATTGTTTTAAGTTGGCTGTTACTTAAGTTTCAAAGTGAATTCCCTCTCTTCTTCTACATACTAAGTTGGCTCTGATAATGCTACTACTTTGTAATATGGGTTGATAATCATGGAGCTCCTGAATATGGCCAGATTTCCTTTCCATTCCTATTACAAAGTAGGAATGCTACTACTTTATAGCATTATCAGAGCCAACTTAGTATGTGGAAAAAGAGAGGGAAGATCTAAAGAAGAATTCAGAATCAGAATCGTTAGATCTGAATTGTGGGGCTGAAGAGCAGTTCAAAGTTGTTGTGGGAATTGGGGCCTATCAGACAGTTAGAGGGAAAGTACAAAAAAAGAGGCCAAGTGTTCATTTTCTAGTCTAACCCATTAGCTTAGAGACTTTGGGGAGTACCATGCTCAGGATTTATTTAAAATATTTTTTTAAAAATTATGGTTACTTCCTTTACCAATCCTCTTTCAGTTAAAAAAAAAAAAAAGCCAGAGAAAGGTGAAATATTTTTCTTTTTTTTTTTTGTCCCAATATATCTGGGGTTTGGAATTCTTCCTGAGCACTAACAAGGAAATCTAGCCAGGCTTATGCTTCTGTGAGCCAAAAGAAGAGCCAATAGAATACTGCTTGGTGAAGCAGAGGCTGCCGTTGGCAAAGGAGGCTTCTGCTGTATGGAAAGGTGCTAGATTCTTCCAGAATCTAGCTAGGGAGAGTGGGGTGACTCAGCCCTTTTCCTGTACCTTTAGGGTTGAAAAATAAACCTTTCTGCCTCATTTTGGTCCTGAGCCAACCTGTAATGTTTCACCTGCCCCTTCCTCCTCAGCTACTTCCAATGCTTAGGCCAAAGAACTTGTTAAACCAAGTTGAATATAAAGTTTCTGAACTTAAATATCCTAATATTATAAAGTCAATATATAATTCAAAGCCATAATTTTAGCAGTATATCTTATGTGAAATGAAGTGTGATAAGCCACCTTGGTACAGGAACAAATTACGGAATCTTTGTATAGATGGCCGGGGGTGAGTAAGAGAAGAGGGTCCTTAGAGGTCACCTAGGCCAAAGTGTGGTGAGTACAGTGAAGTCTCTCAAGTTAGACTTTTCATATTCAAATCCTGGTTCTACCACTTGTCACTTGTGTGCATTGAGCAGGTGACAACTTCTCTAGGCTTCAGGTTCCTTGTCTTAAAAATGGGGACAATTGGCCGGGTGCAGTGGCTCATGCCCGTAATCCTAGCACTTTGGGAGGCCAAGGTTGGCAGATTGCTTGAGCTCAGGAGTTTGAGGCCAGGCTGGGCAAAATGATGAATCCCCATCTCTACAAAAAATACAGAAAAATTAGCCAGGCATGGTGGCTTGTGCCTGTAGTCCCAGCTATTTTTGAGGGCTGATGCGGGAGGATGAGTTGAGCCTGGGAGGTTGAGGCTGCAGTAATCCATGTTTGTGCCATTGCACTCCAGCCTGGGTGACAAAGTGAGACCCTGTTTCAAAAAAATAAAATAAAATAAAATAAAACAAAACAAAACTGTTGGGAGGATTAAATGCTAAAATCCTTGTCAAGTGTTTTCACTGAATTTCTAGGGCATAGTAAATACTTCACACAAGTTAGTTATTGTTGAGGTAAGTATTGTCACTGACACAAGTAAAAGATAAAAAAAAGGAGCCAGGATAACATTGTTGTTAGAGTATCGGCTCTGTGACCTTGGGAACACTATTTAACCTCTCTAAGCTCCAGTATCCTCTCAAAGCATTGTTGTAAGGCTTACATGAGAGAATATTGTCTCTATTTAGTTTAATATCAGCCTAACATCAGTGGTTACTATTTAGTCAAAACTGAGACATAGAGAGATTTACTGCCAAACTAGAAAAACACTGTAGTGTTCCCTAAAAATGGAAGTAGGGGCAGGGGGATGTAGAGGAGGTGGTGTTGAAGGAATCCCCCTGAAGTTTTGTGGTCAACCTAACTTATGTTTAGGCAAGGGCTTGCCACCATGCTAGTCTGGGCTGGGCTCTTCTTCCCTGGAAGAATGCCTAATTTTTTTGCAGTGATGAATTAGCATTAGAGAAGGGAGTTCATGGGACTATTTACGTGTCTGTGGCAGCTGCAAAGAAAGGAGAGGTTTGGGCATTACCCTAGTTCAAACACTTAAAAAGCCAGCTGCTGTTGTTTCTTAAAAACAAGGTAACCTTCATTACCACTCTCTCTAAGTCACTTTTTTCAAATATAGCCCAGTGTAGCGATTACAGTGAGGACTCAGTGATATAGTGAGCTGCCTGGAATGAAAAGCATCTAGAAGAGCTTGGCAGATAGGACTTGCTTCTTAATAAACACCAGGTTTTGGGAGGTCTTCATTTAGCAAGAAAGGCTAGGATATCAGAAAAGTATTTTAACTCAACCCCACAGCAAGACAATAAAAAATATCTATACAGCCGATTTCCTTTCATATTATTGACTCAACCACCACAGTGTTCCACTATCTCCTCAGTGGCTGCTAGGACTCCTAAGTTTATATATGGGATTCATGGATTTTTCTTAATTATATTTGTCCAGTTGACATCTTCACTTGGAGGATCCACTGGCACTTCAAACACAACACACCTAAAACTAAACCCAACTATTCTACCCTCTTTTCCAAATTGCTCTTTCAACTGTTTTGTATCTCAGTAAATCACCCAATTGCCAAGCTAGATATTTTGAATTCTTTTCCTCCTCACCCCATGTTTTTCACCAATTCCTATCCATTCTACCTCCTAAATATCTATCATTTTAGTTCATTTCTTTTTACTGTTACTGTTACTTACTTAGCATAGGTCATCGTCTTTTCAGGCTTAGATTATGATAACACATTTCTAAATTGAAATCTTGCCTCCTTGTCACTTGCCTCCTTAAAATCTTTCTTTAGTGTCCCACTGCTCTCAATTCCTTGGCATAGTTTACAATGATCTTACTTCTGATTTCTGCGACAATCTACTCTCATCCAGTCTTCTCATATATTCGATGTTCCAGCTATTCCGAACATTTTCCATTTTCTTCTTCTCTCTTGCCTCTTGGCTTTGGTTCATGCTCTTCCCTCTGCTTGCATTTTCTTACCTCTCCTTTTCATTTGGCTAACTTCTACTAGTCTTTCATTGTTTCTGCTTAAACATCCCTTCCTCTAGGAAGCCTTCCCCTTTCTCCCGTATGTGTTTAGTACCCTCTCCTCATGCTCTCAGACTACTCTGCTTCCTCCCTCATAGCTCTGATTACAATACGGTTTATCAGTGTTTTTGTCTGTATCCCTCGCTAGACTGAAATGTTGAGACTATGTCTATCTTAGTCACTGCTATTTCTCCATCACCCAGCACAGTGATTGGCACATTATAAATATTTTTTGAGGTTACATCGTAACTATTTTTTGAATGAATTAATAAATAATAACACAAAAATATCCTTTTATAGTGCAGGGCTTTTAAGGTTAAATAAGCCACACTTAGTAATGTTAATATGTAATCAGAAATGGAAAGATTCTGAAGTTCTCTCTTGACCTGCATTCCCTGCAAGTTCATCATTGGGAATTATCATCCCATCACACGCTCCGGTGCATGTAACCTATAGACAAGAGGGAGTGAGCCAAGTGCATGATGCATGAGTCTTGGGTTATAACAACAGCTTGAGATGTCAAAAGTTTTCATTTTATACAGATTCAAGAACCTACAAAGTCACTGAGATTCTCATGAGAAAACTTAGAAATGACATTTGACCCACTATTTTGCATTGAATCACCAAGAACTATTTACTGAATGTGTCACAGTATGTGTTGCACCATAGTCCCAATATCAGACAAAAATCCTGGCCTTTGAGCTTTTATTCACACACACACACACACACACACACACACACACACACACACACACCCCTTTATTTTATTAAAAAATTTAAATTTATTGTTTTAATTGATATATTGTTATTGTACACTTTTATGAGGTTTATTTTGATGTTTCAATACCTATTTATGTTGTAGAATGATCCAATTAGAGTAGTTAATGTATCCATCTCCTTATGTATTTATCATTTCTTTGTGGTGAGATCATTCAGAAGCCTCTCTTCTAGCTATTTTATAATATACAATATTTTACTTTTAACCATATTCACCCTACTGTGCAACAGATGACTAGAATTTATTCCTCCTATCTAATCGTAACTTTATACCTATTGACCAACCTCTCTTATCCTCCCTTCCTCATTTCTCTCCCCAGTATGTGGTAACCACTGTTCTGCTGTTTCTATGATACCAATTTTTTTTTTTTTTTTAGATTTCACATATGAACCAGGCAATATTTCTCTTTCTGTGTCTGGCTTATTTCACTTAACATGATGTCCTCCAGGTTCATCTATGTCATCACAGATGACAAGATTTCATGCTTTTTTATGGCTGAATAATATTCCATTGTGTCTATATACCACATTGTCTTTTTCTTTTTCTTTTTCTTTTTGTTTTTGAGATGGATTCTCGCTCTGTCACCCAGGCTGGAGTGCAGTGGCACCATCTTGGCTCACTGCAACCTCCGCCTCATGGGTTCAAGCCATTCTCTGCCACAGCCTCCCAAGCAGCTGGGATTACAAGCACCCACCACCACGCCCGGCTAATTTTTTTTTTTTTTTTTTTTTGTATTTTTAGTAGAGACGGGGTTTCACCATGTTGGCCAGGCTGGTCTTGAACTCCTGACCTTGTGATCCACCCGCCTCAGCCTCCCAAAGTGCTGGGATTACAGGTGTGAGCCACTGCGCCCGGCCTTCACATTTTCTTTATCCATTCATTTGTTATTGGACATTTAGGTTAATTCTGTATCTTGTTGAATTCGGCTGTGAATCCATCTGGTCCTGGACGGGGATTTTTTGTTAGAATTTTAAAATTACTGATTCAATGTCATTACTCATTATTGGTCTGTTCAGGGTTTCTATTTCTTCCTGGTTCAATCTTGGAGGGTTGTATGTTTCCAGGAATGTATCAATTTCCTCTAGGTTTTCTAGTTTGTGTACATAAAGGTGTTCATAGTACTCTACGAGGATCTTTTAATCTCTGTGATATCAGTTGTAATACCACTTTTCACATTTTTGGTTGCATTTATTTGAATCTTCTCTTGCTTTTTCTTGTTTAACTAGAAGTCTGTCAATTTTGCTTATCCTTTCAAAACACTAGCTTTTTGTTTTGTTTATCTTTTGTGTCATATTTTTGGTCTTGATCTCATTTAGTTCCTTTCTCATCTTTGTTTTCTTCCACTAGCTTTGAATTGTTCTTGTTTTTCTACTTCCTTGAGGTGTGACATTAGGTTATTAATTTGAGATCTTTCTATCTTTTGATGTAAGCATTAAATGCTATAAACTTTCCACTTAACACTGCTTTTCCTCTATCCCAGAGGTTTTGGTATATTGTATCTTTATTTTTATTTCTTTTGAAGATTTTTTAAAATTTCTGCCTCAGTTTAATTGTTTACCCAAAAGTCGTTCAGGAGCAAGTGGTTTAGCTTCCAAGTTTGTGTAGTTTTGAAAGTTCCTCTTGCTATTGATTTCTAATTTTATTCCACTATGATCTAAGAAGATACTTGATATGATTTAGTTTTTTTTTTTAATTTATTGATACTTGCTTTGTAGCCAAACATATAGTCAATTTGGGAAAATGTTCCGTGTAGAGATGAGAAGAACACAAATTCTATGGTTGTTGGATAGGATGTTCTTTAGATGTCTATTAGGTCCATTTGGTCTAGAGTCCAGTTGAAATCCAGAGTTTCTTCATTGATTTTCTGCCTCAGTGATCTGTCTAGTGCTGTCAGTAGGATGTTGAAGTCCTCCACTATTATTGATATTCTGTTGAAGCAGCACAAAATGGATTAAGATACCCCCAGTATCCAAACATAGGGAAATGCTTGCAAAACTTTGAATATGTCGGGATGCTTTATGCTCACATATTTCTTTTCCTCTTCCTTTCTCCTTTCTTGTTCTCTCTCAAATGTCATCTTGTATATGAAACCATTGCTGAAAACCCCACCTCGTTGCCCTCATTATTTTCTAGGTAGAATATTTTAATGCCTAGAGTATAGTAATTGTATAATAATAAATATTCACAATGATTAATTTTCGAACAAATAAACAAATGGGTATGCCCCTCATTCACTGGTAGGGAAATTTTTGGCAGGAGCAGTGGCTCAAGCCTGTAATCCCAGCACTTTGGAAGGCCAAGGTGGGAGAATTCCTTGAGTCCAGGAGTTTGAGACCAGCCTGGCAACATAGTGAGAATCCATCTCTACAGTTTTTTTTTTTTAAGTTAGCCTGGAATGGTGGTGCATGCCTGTAGTCCCAGCTACTCAGGAGGCTGAAGTGGGAGGATTGCTTGAGCCTGGGAGGTTGTGGCTGCTGCGAGTCATGATTGTGCCACTGTACTGTAACCTAGGTGACAAAGTGAGACACTATCTCAGAAAAAAAAAAAAAAGGAAAAGTTGTTTGTTTGTTTCTAAGGCTACACCCCTGTCTAGGAGAGCTTGTTCCTTCCTAATGGGTTTCAATTACCACCTCTACACAACTAACTTCTAAAGAAGTTCCAGTTCTATATCTCTTATTGCTTGACAGATATTCTGGTGGGAGAAATAAACCAGAAGCAGGGATAGTAATCAGGAGTCTATTACAATAACCTAAGTGAGAGGTAGTAAGAATGAAAATTGGGGACACGGCCAGGCGTGGTGGCTCACGCCTGTAATCCCAGCACTTTGGGAGGCTGAGGCGGGCGGATCACGAGGTCAGGAGATCAAGATCATCCTGGCTAACACAGTGAAACCCCGCTCTACTAAAAATACAAAAAATTAGCCGAGTGTGGTGGTGGGTGCTTGTAGTCCCGCTACTCGGGAGGCTGAGGCAGGAGAATGGCGTGAACCCGGGAGGTGGAGCTTGCAGTGAGCCGAGATCGGGCCATTGCACTCTAGCCTGGGAGACAGAGCGAGACTCCATCTCAAAAAAAGAAAAAAGAAAAGAAAAGAAAATTGGGGACAGGTTTAAGAGATATCTGAGCTATGAGTTGCCTCCAAGGCAGACGGTGGAGACTCTTGCCAGCGCTCTGAAATTACACAGTATGTGCTGCTGCCTACTTTTCCTGTGGCGAAGACTGACACAGTGAATGCTGACAGGACTGAGGAAGGTCAAATATTTTCAGACCCCATTCTTTTTTCCTTTATTTTTCTTTTCAAAGTCTGACGGGTAGGGAATCAGCAGAGTTAGGAAATGAAAAAGAAAATTTCAGTTTCTCTTTTCTGTACCCAAGCCCTGGGTCTGATGTTTGGTCTTTGCTTCCCAGATATATAAAATCAAAATAGCCAGTGCCCCTAGAAATTGCCTGACATTAAGCCAAAGCATTCCCTTATGCTTTTTATTCACAATGCATGGCTTTTGGCAGATTGGCATGCAGGACACCTGAATCCACCTCCATTTATTATCAGATATGGATACTCTTGGAGTGTGGGTCCAGGACTCAGTCCCATGTGTGATCTTTCAGGCCCTCCACAGGCAATTACAAGGTGATGCATGGCAGGCCTCATAGGAGAAGCTGCTCTCCCCACATCTGACTTGTTGTACCACCAGTGCCTTGTAGTTTTCTGGAGGGAGTTGCAGTTGAGGACCTAGGCCCCTTTGAGCTGCAATGCTAGTATGCATAACTGCATTCCCAGCTCAGGCACCTCCATTCAGAAGCCTCTTGACTGGGGCCTCTCTTGAGACACTTCCCAGGCACCTTTGCTGAGACCTTGTTATTGTGGGCCTTGGCTGAGACAGTTTTATCCACTTTGACTCCAGACCTTTTCACTCCTAGTCCTTCTCCCACTTTCTTTCCATGGCCCTATAAGTCCATAAAAAGCAGGAATCTTTTGTTTGGGGCTCCTTGGTAATGAAATGATTTCCCTTACCTGTGCTTCCATTTGACTATTGCCTGGCACTGTTCTATTGGGAAAAAACCCTAGGGAGCCAATGCCTTTCTCTTTTGACTCTTGCCTGCACTGTCACAACAAATGAATTGATTGTTATTTTCAGTTTGGCTTGTTGTCTTAATTGGTCACCTCAACACATGGTAGCTTGGCACACATCTGTTTGGTTTCCCTGTCTTTTAAGTAGGAATAAGAATATTCCATTTTAACCCTCTTCTTTTTTTTTTTGAGACGGAGTCTCGCTCTGCTGCCCAGGCTGGAGTGCAGTGGCGCGATCTTGGCTCACTGCAAGCTCCGCCTCCCGGGATTTTAATCTTCTTCTATTCTGGGCTCTGTGCTCTTTGAAATGAGAACTTTAACTATTATTATTATTATTACTTTGAGACAGCGTGTTACTTTGTCACACAAGCTGGAGTGCAGTGGCGCAATCACAGCTCACTGCAGCCTTGACTTCCCCAGGCTCAGGTGATCCTCCCACCAGACTCTGGAGTAGCTAGGGCTACAGGTGCGTGCCACCATGCCCAGCTAATTTTCTCATATATATATATATATGTGTATATATATATGTGTATATATATGTGTATATATATGTGTATATATATGTGTATATATGTGTATATATGTATATATATGTGTATATATGTGTGTGTGTATATATGTATATATGTATATATACGTATATATACACACACACATATATACACATATATATACACACACATATACACATATACATATATACATATATGTGTATATATATACACATATACGTATATACGTATATGTGTATATATATACACACACATATATACATATATATGTGTATATATATACACACACACATATATACATATATGTGTATATATATACACACACACATATATACATATATATGTGTATATACACACACACACACACACACACACACACGTATATATATATATATATTTGTGGAGATGGGGTTTTGCCACGTTGCCCAGGCTGGTCTCCAACTCCTGGGCTCAAGCTATCTGCCCACCTCGGTTTCCCACAGCGCTGGGATGACAGGCATGAGTCACCACACCCAGCTGAGAACTTTTATTGAATATACCATATATTCTACTTTATCTTTTCATTTTAGTGAGATTCAAATATTTCAAGAAAAGGAGAACGAAGAATTCAGATGTACATTAGACTACATTTGATTGTATAATAAAACCTCTAAAATGAGACAAATATTTTTCTTGGCTCACAGAATAATGTGACTAATTTTAGCCAGATGGAGTATGATTATGAATTAGCTACATGTAAACGAGATTTGAGACACTAAGCAATGACCCACTTTATAACTTTAAATTATACAGATGAGAGTCTTTGCCCCATGGTGGTTTAATTATTTTCTTGGAAGATATTACACATCTTCATTCAGAAACTTAATGAATTTTACAATTACTCTTTCCTCCGAAGTCACAAGTGATGATGCCCCATCTGGATTGGTAAAGAACTCACAGCAAGAAAAATCACTGATGTGGAAAAACTCAGGACAGCATTCTTTTGCTGACCGCTTACCACTTTTGCACGTACCCAGCAGCCCACTGAAGTGCTTGTACCTGTGTGCCTGGGGAAGGTGGGGAGAATATTTCTTCTTTTACCCCTCCAAGGTCTGTATCTTTATTACTTTGATAGTCCCTGCCTTAGTTTAGTTCACCATCACCTCTCGTCTGGATTATTAGGAACTATTCTTAATATACATCCAATCCACCCTCCACACTGACATCTGAGTTCTCATTCTCCAAATGCAAGCCTTCATTGACTAGCCAGTGCCTTCAGGATCAAGTCAAAATTCCTAAATGCAGAGGAGCCCTAACAAACTAGACCCAAGTGTCCCTTCCAGTCTCATCTTCCAGCACCATCACATTGTATGCACAAGGCACCGTGTATTTGTTCCTCTTGGAAGAAAATCCCTCCCACTTCTGTGACTCTACCAGCTCCCTGCTCTCCTCCAGCCAGAGAAAAGCACCCTTTCCCTTTCCTCTACCAGGAAAATCATACTCAACTTTCAATACCTAGTTCAAATTTCAGTTGCTGTGTTCAATATGTTAGAGGCAGAACAGCAAAATGGGAAAGAGTAAGGATTCTGGACACTTATGCTCCTCCATTGATCACATTTGTAAGATTGAGTGACTTGTTTAACTTCCCTAAGCTTCTGTTTTCTTATATGTAAGTTGGAGATTTAACAGTAACTACCACATCAGGTTATTGGCAGGATTAAATGTGACAATATTTTTAAAGCACTTAGGACTGTGCCTGGCATATCAGAAGTACTTAACATGTAAACATTAACTATTATTCTAGTTTTGCTGACATTTTCTCAACCCAGTTATATTTTGGCTTAACTGACTTTAAGAAACTTAATTTAATTAATTAATTTATTTTTGAGACAGCGTCTCATTATGTTGCCCAGGCTGGGGTGCAGTGGCTATTCACAGGCACCGTCCCACGACTGATCAGCATGGGAGTTTTGACAGAGGTTTCCAACCTGGGCCAGTTCACTCCTCCTCAGGCAACCTGATTGTCCCCTGCTCACAGGGGGTCACCATATTGATGCCAGACTTAGTGCAGACATCCAGTGGGCTTCAGGCACTACAGACTAGAACTCCTGGACTCAAGCAATCCTCCCCTCAGTCTCCCAAGTAACTGAGACTACTAGCATGCACCACTACACCCAATTAAAATGGCTTTTATACCTAGAATTATATTAGCTTGGGTGAATTGAATAACCAAGGTAACCGCGTTACCCACTCTAGTTCATTTATTCCTTAATATTTACCACAGCTGCATCTCATGGAGTGTGGTTTGAACAAGTTATATTGAACTGCCATGTGGCCGTGACCCTTGTAAGTATAACTCTATCAAGAACTATTAATCTGGGCTCCAGCTTTTGTATTTTGGGAATTCTGAGAGTCTGGTCAGGTATTTCTAGTGCTTTGCTTTAATAACAAGCAATATGAACATCGCCAAATAATTTAAAGATTCTACCTGTTCCGTGAAAGGGCAAAGCAACTCCTAAATGCCAAAGGAGATGAAAAACCAAAGAAGGAGGTGAACAAATCCACTTTGTTGGTTTTGGGTAATTTATTATGGGGAATTTACAGGCACAAGTGTGGTTTTGGGCATACGCAAGATAGGTAGATCTCCGTACCTCAAGCCCCCAGACCCAGGGCTTATATCTTGAGAAGAAAGCATACATGCTCTGGAAGGAATGTGTAGCCAGTTTTGGGCATCACAGCCTGTAATTTCTGTGATAACAAGCGTTGTTTTGGAGGAAACCTACAATAAGTAGATGCTTCTACATAAAGAGTAATACATCAGCTAGCCATTTTGGAGGCATTCCCCACCTCCTGGTTAATTAGAAATTGCATGGCAGATTCGCTTTTAAAATAAAGTAACTCTTGTCCCCATAATACCTTTGTAAAATCTTTCCACCTATGTTTGCTATGCCTGTAGGGAGACAAATACTTTCATTGAATGTATATATACAAGGCTTATTTTCATTACCACTTTGAACTTATTCAATCTAATTTCACATCTGATTTATTTCCATTTCAACTATACCTCAAAGTCAAATTTATTTTCATTCTATATTAAAATATACAATGATCACTATGATTTCCAATCTTGCTTTTGAGATCTGACAAATTCTTATGTGTAAATATGCTTTTCTGGTAAGGGGAGGAATAGATTTGCAACAAAAATTATGAATTACTTGTTTTATCTTTGAGTGTATATACGTATACGTGTATGTCTTATTTATCTAAAATACAAACTTAACCATGTTAAGAATAGAAGCCTTTCCCATTATTCCACACCTCCATGGGGGCTTTAGAACTGACTGATATTCTGTAAACTGATAACATCTATTACATCACTTTTCACTTTGTATTACAATATTGGATTATATGGCCATTCTGTACCCACCCACAACAGAGCTGAATGCATAAATAAATGAAGACTGCAAATTGTTTGTTTGAGTGATTTGTCCATGAATCAGACAAATATTTTCAGGTTTGTACATAGCATATTTTTTTTAAAGCCCTGAATGTTAACACATATACAATATGGTTTTACATTGTTTACATGGGTTTACTGTATATCCAAAAATTACATACATTGGTACTCTTCATTTGCTTATAACTTGAAGATAACTTATAGCACAAACTGGAGACAAGAAAAGACACTGTATTATAAAATCTATTATTTTCAACCTTTTTTTCCCTGCTGCTAAGGTTTATTTGGCTGATAGCGAACATTTAAAATCTTCTTATATTTTTTATTTTTATTTTTATTTTTTGGTTTTTGAGACAGAGTCTTCCTCTGTCGCCCAGGCTGGAGTGCAGTGGCACGATCTCAGCTCACTGCAACGTCCGCCTTCTGGATTCAAACAGCTCTCCTGCCTCAGCCTCCTGAGTAACTGGGATTACAGGCATGCACCACCATGCCCGGCTAATTTTTGTGTATTTTTAGTACAGACGGGGTTTCACCATATTGGCCAGGCTGGTCTTGAACTCTTGCCCTCAGGTGATCCGCCTGCCTTGGCTTCCTAAAGTGTTGAGATTATAGGCATGAGCCACTGTCCCAGCCTAAAATCTTCTTTTAACCCTGATCTGTGAAATGACATTGAATCTTACTCTTGACCACCCACAGAAATGTAAAGAATTAGCTCACTTTATGTATGGAAATCACATAAAGCCATAGCCACAGGGACAGACACTGGTGGGGGAAGGGTCACTTTCTTCTGGCAAGAAATGGAACAAAAACCCAGAAATTTTCTTCCTATTAATAAATATCTTGTAAATGTTCTCATATAAATATACACTATACATGAGCCTATGAAAATAAAATATTTCTCTATGTCCACATATTGTAGGTTTAGAAATAAATGTAAACTTCAGGAAAACGCAACAGGAGATAATTATAAGAGAATACAAACAACATAATTACTAGGAAGACAAGCCTGGGATCAGGGTTACCAGGTGACCAAACCCAGGGGAAAGTAACATGAAGGTGAATTGGGATATAGAGTCATCCATATACAGTTATCCAATTAGCCAAATGCCTGGGCCGCTAGGTGTCTGAGAAGAAGTGGAATTGAACATGATATTTTATGGTGGCTTAAGAAAATTTCCTACCAAGTCAACAGAGAATTGATGAAGAGAAGGGGACTATTTGCTGACATGTTATTTCCTGTTTCCTGCCTTCTCCCTAACCCACCTATTTGTCTCCAACTAAAATTTCATTAATCATCAATTGTCAGCATCTACAGAATAACAAACCTTTTTTTTAAGGTTTTTTTTTTTTTTTTTTTTTGAGACTGAGTCTTGCTCTGTCACCCAGGCTGGAGTGCAGTGGCACGATCTCGGCTCACTGCAAGCTCCGCCTCCTGGGTTCACGCCATTCTCCTGCCTCAGCCTCCCGAGTAGCTGGGACTACAGGCGCCTGCCACCACGCCCGGCTAATTTTTTTGGTATTTTTAGTAGAGACGGGGTTTCACTGTGTTAGCCAGGATGGTCTCGATCTCCTGACCTCGTGATCCGCCCGCCTCGGCCTCCCAAAGTGCTGGGATTACAGGTGTGAGCCACCGCGCCCGGCCAGTTTTTTTTTTTACATAGTCTAATCTTGCTTGCACATGAGTAGAATTTTCCAGATAAATTTATGTTTGTGTGTATGCGTGTCTACATACACATTTGCTCTCCTGTGTGCTGGGTTAAGGGTGTGAGGGAGGATAGAGACACAGTAGCATTGCAAGTTTCCAGGTAGAACCATGTCCAAAGACCTAGAGATATAAACATCTCAGACAGTCTGGGGATCTGTGAGAAGCTCAGTGTTGCAGGGGTTCTGTGTGTGCAGTGGTGATTTGGGGTTGAGAGATAATGCTGAAAAGTAGGTTGGGGCCCATTTACATTTCATGTTGTGGGCTGAAAATAGAGTCGGTAAAGCTTTTAGAGCAAGAAAACACTATTTATGGAAAAATTACCCTGGCAACAATGTTCAGGCAAGACAGAATGGGCACTGGGATGGAAAGAATAGCAGTGGAGATGCAGAGGAGAAGCCCGATTCAAGAGAGGAGCCTGAGAAGAATGGACAAGACTTGGCACTAGATTAGTGTGGGAGGTAAGGAAGAGGGAGTGGCAAGATTTCTTAGTAAGATCAAGAATACAGGTAAGAGTGAATCTCTTGTACTTTGAAACAGAACAGCAAGTTGGAGCTATCCAGTATGCAGTTACAAATATGTTCCTGGGACTCAGGAGAGAGGTCTAGATTAGGCTGTTTCGTGAGCCATGATAACACAGACGAAAACTGCAGCCACAGTGTGAATTAAATCATCCAGAGAGGAGAGTGAAAAGCAGAAAGATAGGAAAGATGAGGGGTTGGTCTGAGGATTAGAGGTCTTACAGGTAAAACAGAGGAAGAGAAGCCAGTGTAAGGAATAGGAAAGGAATAGGAAAGGAATAGTCTGAGAGGTGGCAGAAATACTAGTGGAGGGTAGTGCCATGGAGACCAAGAAAAGACAGTATTGAGAAGTTGGGGTGTCTAACACTGCCAGATTCTGTATCCAGCACTTAGAGAACGCATTGCTTTCTTAAGCACACATGATCATATAAGGCATGAAGCAAAACCAAATAAAAATTAAAGAATAGGTATCATGTAGAACATGTTCCTTGAGGACAACGCAATTGAGTTAGAAGTTAATAACAGGCCGGGCATGGTGGCTCATGGCTGTAATCCCAGCACTTTGGGAGGCCGAGGCAGGTGGATCACCTGAGGCCAGGAGTTCGTGACCAGCCTGGCCAACATGGTGAATTCCTGTCTCTACTAAAAATACAAAAAATTAGCTGGGTGTGGTGGTGCACGCCTTTAGTCCCAGCTTCTGGGGAGGCTGAGGCAGGAGAATTGCAATGGAGAGAGACTCTGTCTCAAAAAAAAAAAGTTAACAAAAAGATAAATTTTAAAATTCCATATACCTGGAAATTAAAAAATAACTCACAAATCAAAGAAAAAATCAAATCAAAACTTAAAAAAACACTTAGAACTAAATGATAAAAGTAATACTATACATCAAGACTTACGGTATACAATGAAGGTGTTTCTCTGGGGGAAAATTTATAGCCTTACATACTTACTTAAGAAATGAATAGAAGGCTGGGAATGGTGGCTCAAGCCTGTAATCCTAGCACTTTGGAAGGCCAAAGTGGGGGCAGATCACTTGAGGTCAGGAGTTCGAAACCAGCCTGGCCAACATGGTGAAACCCCGTTTCTACTAAAAATACAAAAAAAATGGTCAGGCGTGGTGGTGGGTGCCTGTAATCCAGCTACCTGGGAGGCTGAGGTAGGAGAATTGCTTGAACCCCGGAGGCGGAGCTTGCAGTGAGCCAAGATTGCACCACTGCACTGCACTCCATCCTGGGCAACAGAGGGAGACTCCGTCTCAAAAAAAAAAAAAGAAAATGAATAGAAGCTGAAGATTAATTGATTAATGTTCATCTCAGTAAATTAGAAAAAGAACAACAGAATAAAGCCAAAGGAAATAGAATAAAAATATGAACAAAAAAATGAACAGAAATAAGTGAAACAGAAAAAATACAATAGAATGAATTAATCAAGATAAAAGTTCATTCTTTAAAAATACAATCAAATTGGATAAATCTTTGGTGACATTCATCATGACAAAAAGAAGAAGGAAATATAATTAAAAAGGGAGACGTGGGTTTAGATATAGCCCAGATTAAAAGGACAATATGAGAATACATTGAGCTACTTTATTACTGATAAGGTCCCAGAATTACTACTTTCTTCCCTGCATTTTTCTTCAGGAAACTGTCCAATCCTCTATCCACAGATCCTTCAGAGTAAAGCAAGAACTACCAGCAGATTTCCAAGATACTGCCACAGCCACCTCCCTTTTGGGGTTTGCTGGGATTGTTACTTCAGATACAGCAATTTGACTTTGAGCCCCTACCTGCCATATTGAGTTGGCAGTCAAGGATCTTCCTTGGGATGCTTCTCTTTGCTCTGCTCCAGAATTAACCAAGCATCTCAGGGGCATACTCACCCCAAAGAATGTGGGGGTTATTAAATATTTTCTAATGCCATACTGGAGTATGATTATCTAGTTTGCCTTTGTTATTGCTTTTTGATGCCTTGATGGAGTCTTGCTTAAAGTTAGTGCTGTGTAATCTCATGGGCCCTTGACAACTATCCTGCAATGAGAGGAAAATCCACAAAGGTTCTTTGAGGGAAGATAATTCTGTTTGGCCTAAGCTTATTTGTACTCTATGTTTAGGATTCTAGGGTTAAAGCTTTATGATTAGATTTTTTTTGTTTATGATTACAGCCACTTCCTAAGGTGAACAGCTGCTTTCAGAATTACTGCCACAGGTCAGGTTTTGGCATTTGCCTTAATGGGTTGTGTAGCTTTTCTTGTAACCCTTAAATCACAAAAAAATTGGTACCATACCTCTCCCTAGACCACTGGGGCCAATCTCAGAGTTTCCAAGGTAACTTTTCAGAGATAATTCCTCAGTATTTCTAAGGCAATTTTCTGCTTTGTATAATGAAGTAGCTGGACTTTTCCTCACTAAATAAGAAGGAAAAACACCCCACACATTTGTCATTTGCTAAAATACTTTCCTGATAGGACACCAAACAAAATATAACCATGTTGTTTTTATTTAGAATATTAGTATAAATAAAGTTGTGCGTTTGGCATCATTCTAACATCAGGAGAGATTTTAAGAATTTTCTTATAACTTCCCATAAATCAATTTCCATTAACAATTTCATATTTCATTTATTATTGAATTAATGAAGTTTATTATTTATCTGAGGGCCATCATATCATCCATTCATTTATACATGAATTTGTTCATTCAACAAATATTTGTTGAACACCTACTATATCAAAAACACCCTGCCAGAGACTAAGTAAGTAACACCAGGCAAACACAGACATGACCATGTCCTCACAGAGTTTACAGTCTAGAGAATTTTTTTTTAGAAAAGAGTCTGAATTCAGGCCAGGCAATTATAGAGGTATTCCTATAAGGAAGGGCACACATTTCTATAGGTACAGAGTGGGATGACATGACATGTGTAAACTTAGAATATTGGAGAGAATGTTAGAGAAAGAAAAACATAGTAACGAGGATCGTGGTGTCAGGTATTTAAAGGGAGCGTGTGTGAAGAAAAGCTGTTTTTCTAGATGGTGATCTTATGGAGGAAGATGAGTACCACACATTATCAATTATCCATGAGCATCATTTCAACTTTAACCAATCAGAAATCATTCCCACTTCCATACTGAAGATCTTGTTTTTTCTCTTTTACTTGCATTCTCACACTTACATATTAAATTATCTAAGTTTCCAAATCCTAAAGCCTCAAAAGGTCATACTGTATATAGTGGAGGCAGGTACACATTTTAATATATCCTACAGAAAATAGATTACACCAGTATTACTGATTTTATGGAGGAGACAGTACATAGCAATTTTGTGTGCATGTGTGTGTTTTAACATAATAAAATTTTATTTCTTGCTTTGGATCCAGTTTAGGTCAGCAAGATGGCTCAGCACCTGTGGTCAGTCATTCAGAGACCCCAGCCCCCCAACTCCCCATCACCACCACTTTCAATCCATGACTTTAGGTTTTTCTGGCATCTAGCTGGTGAATACAGAGAGAGAAAGTGAAGATGGAACCAGTGTTTTTCACTGTCTTGGCCTGGAGGTAACACTTATCACTTCCATTCACAGTCCCTTGATGAGAACTGGCTACGTAGCTCCATCCAGGTGCAAGGGTGGTGGAGAATATAGCTTAGCTGTATACCCAAGTAGATAATACGTTTGGTGAAAAGCTAGCTCATCTGCTTCAGTCAGTCTCCTCATTTAAAAATGGGAGTAATAGCTTCTGCCTCATAAAATTGTTTTGAGGGAACAACTAGATAGTTCGTCAAAGTGCTTACACAGCTAGATAGTTCGTCAAAGTGCTTAGCACAGTGCCTCGTCCATAGTAAGTGGCTCAATAAGCACAACAAATACTTTTGACATCCATAAACAAATTTCCAGTCGGAACCTTTGTGGCATTCTACTCATTCAAATCTTTTAATAGCTTCCTATGTTCTTTGAATAAAAAATAAATTATTGACCAGGCTCTCTATCATCTGGCCCCTGCCTTCATTCCCAGTCTCTTTTCCCATCATTCATCCTTCACTCATACAACCCAGCTTACACTGGCCTTTCTGTGGTTCTCAGACCAACACCTTTCCCACTGTAGGGTCCTTGGTCCCCTCTGTCTGATATGCTTGTGCCCCAGCTCTTCACATGAGTGATTTGCTTTCATCTTCCAGGTCTCATCTCAGGTATCACTTCCTCAGAGAGGCCTGTCCTGACTGTCCTACCCAAAGTGGCTTCCTCCCTATCTTGTCTTCTCTTGTTTTTGTTACCACACTTTTTTATTTATATTTCTTTATTAATTGAAACAATTAATATAAAAGAAATAGAGATGGGATCTCGCTATGTTGACCAGGCTGGTCTCCAGCTCCTGGGCTCAAGCAATCCTCCCATCTTGGCCTCCCAAAGTGCTGGGATTACAGGCGTGAGCCACCTCGCCCTGTCTTCCTCAAGTTATCTTTCTAAAATGGAAGCTTGATCACATTTCTCCCATTGCCTACAAAATAAAGGTTGAGCTTCCAGGTCTTATTTACCATGCATACCATATGTTTTATTATCTACAGATCTGCATTCTGTCACTATTCTTCCTAATCTCCTTCTAGCCTAATCAAAACACAAGGAAACAAAAAACTAGAAAAACAAAACAAAAAGCTTTATGGATCACACTTTTTATTGGACACGATACTCCTCCTTTTTGCAATGTCCTCCCACTAGGCTCCCAACCAGGCCCTCCTGAAAAATTCTCTCTCAAAACTTTACTCTGTGCATGCACATACTTCTGTTGGGACACCTATTTTATACATACCATCTCAGGCAGAAAATTCCCAAACTGAAATGTACAGGCAATGTACTTTTATTCTACGGAGTTAACAAATTTTTAATTCCTTGTCTATGAGGTTGAAAATCCCAATTAAATTTATGGTCTTCCCCTCTTGCTCCTGGGTTGTGGTTAAATTCTTGGGGAGTCTTCACAGTACCTAAGTTTTGGAGAAGATGTAGGCACCGGCCCTCATCCCTCCTTCAGATTTTGGCATCCTCTTCCTAGTATCTGTGTGTTGTTTGCACATTTCTGTATCGTTTTGCTTTTACAGAGCCACACTGAAGCTTGAGAATCTGAGGCTTTCTGTAGCTTCCCCGTACACAGAATCATTCCCTCTTTGGAGCCTTGCTACCTACTCCAGACTACTTGGAATGCAGACATTTGCTCATTACTCTGGGACCCAGGGGTATTCCCTTTCTCTTAATCTTATTAATATTTCACTTCAGAAGCATTTCCTGTGTTGTGAAATTTTTCTCAGAGGCTTCTTTAATTGGTTTAGATTTTTAATGGATTTAGTCACATAAAAGCCAATGACTCCCAAATTCTTAAGTCCTGTCCCATCCCAATACCTGAGGCAGGGAGAAAAATATAAATGACCATCGTTCCTAAATCTGATAGCTCAGTGGATACACCCGGGGAGCTTTTAAAATTAAGAGACGCTCCCAAGCACAACTCTACAGCATCAGAATTTGTTTTCTTGACGATCACAGACGATCAAGACAGAATTCTTCCATCAGTGGTGGACGTGGGGCGGGACTCCACTCGGTCTTTCTGTCCTCTAAGTCTTCTAATTTTTTTCCCAGTAATCCGCCCTCCCGTTCTCCTTCTTTGGCCCATCCCTCTTCTAGTCTTTCCCTGCTCCCCTGCACCAACCTTTCTGCGTCCCGTCCCCTCCCATCCCCTCCCATTCCCCTACCCCACCCCACCCCACCCCACGTTTCCCGCCTCCCGCGCCTCTCCCGCTTTCCGCCCCCTCGCCTCTCCTCCCCTCCCACCCGCACCTCCACCCCCTGCCTCTCTCCTGCCCGCCCCGCCCCCTCTTCCGCTCTACGTCCCTCCTCACCCATGCGCACTCTCTTCAACCCGCTGCTTCCGGCGGCCTAGGCTTACGTTTACTTTGCGCCGGAAAGAGAACCTGTAAACGCTTTCGGAATTATGGCGGCGGTGGATATCCGAGGTATACTGTATTGCTATATTTTGTCTCTTGATTGTCTATGGACTAGTTTGGGATGTTATAGCTCGCGGTTTCAAGGTTTGGGTTCTTTTGTGTGAGGTCTCAAGCTTTTTTGAGTGGTTTTTGTGGACAACCCAAGGCTGTGATCTAGCGAAACGTTGACGAGTTTTTTTTTTTTTCTAAGTTCTTGGAGCGTCTCTTGGAAGCGTCGGAGAGAAGGGGTTGGAAGAAGCTCTGGGTTTTGAGCTTTCAGAGCTGGAGTTTTGTTCCACACACGTATCTCTGCAACAACATTAGGGCTATTCTATTGGAGTGAAGGAATGGCGTTTAGGCAGAGAAGGGAATGGGGTAATAAGCCAACTTGATTTGATTCATCTCTTGGGACTTGGCATGGTGGCTGCCTAATTCTTTAGACCGCGCCACACGGGTCCCTGAGCATGAATCCCAGGTATTTTCTTTTTTTTTTTGAGTCGATAATACTTTACATCGAACGTCCAGCAATTATTATGGGCAGGGGTCGTATTTTTTTCACAGCTGAACTGTAGAGGTACTCAAATATTGAATCAGTCAGTGAATAAATGTATGGAGATGTCACCCCTTAACTGCTGCTTGATCTTGGGGAGCATGTAGAGTTGTTTTTGTGTATACAGTACTTGATTTTTAAAAGGAGATGTTTGAGATGCCTTTTTTTAATATTAACTGGATTGGGGTCTAACACATTTATTACAAATATTCTCATTTATAGTTATCTGGCGATCTGCAGCACTTCTGGATCATGATTTTACATACGTGTCTCTATTTATTTCATCACTTGCTGATGGTTAGAATGCTGTTAGAATGCTTGGGCTATGTCAACATGTTGCCTTGCTACAGAATAAAAAAGAGAAATATTTAGTTTATAAAATGTTTTACTTATAATTCAGATTGTTAGGATCATGGCAAAGACTCTAAAATAAGAGTGTGTTTGGTGTGTTAAAGGAACAGCAAGGAGGCCAGTGTGGCTGGAGGGAAGTGAGAGAGGATGTGGGAAGGAGTTGAGGTCAGAAAGGTGTTGAAAGCTATGATAAGGTCTTTGGCTTTTCCTCTGAGTAAAACGCAGAGCCATTGGAGGGGTTTCCATCAGAGGAATGATGTGATCTGACTTTTTTTTAGGACTGCATTGGCTGCTGGGAACAGTGTAGGAGGGCAAGGGTAGAATTAGGAAAACCAGTTAGGAGGCCATTTCTGAAAATGTTACTTCCTGGCCTGTTGTGTATTTGGTTATTGCATGATCCAGTTATGATTAACTATCTAAATGGTCTATACTAATTATTTGGTTATTAACGCACTTCATCTGTCTCCTCCTTTATTTTATAGCACACAAAGTACATTTTACCTTTATATAATTTTTCTCGGTTGAGTCACTTGGCTCAAAACTGCCTGTCACCTTGAATTAGGTCTGACTTCTTTGAAGATGCCTGAGGTAATGACAGTATAAGAGAGATTGAAGTTTTTCAACCAGTATTGTATAGGCATTTTGATGTTCATGATTTACACCTAGTGGTGTTCAGTACAGTCAGTGGTATGAAGCATCATGAAAGCCAATAGCCAATACAAGCTCATTTATTAAAAGTATCTAGCTCTATCATGTCTTTTTAAAAGCTATGATTTAATTCTACGCTAAATATGAAACCGTGTGGCTGTAGTTAAGGGAACTCTACTTCCTGTTTATCCCTTAGCTTTTACGTCATTATCATCTCATCTACAATAATAGCTTCCTAACTTCTCTATCCTTAATTGAGAGATCTCAAACTGGTAGCTATAGATGTGTTCTTTTGGGCATACATGTTATTTGAAAATTTTGAATTCCTTGCCAGCATTAAGGATTTCCAATAAAAAAAAAAGTCCTTTCTAAATTTTAAATCTTATCACTTCTTCACCTAATGAAATTATTCTCTAAAGATATAATATACTTTATATTTTTACACCTCTGTATATACATTCTCTCTGCTTGGAATTACTTTGCCCTTTTCTCTGTGTAAGTTTCTATTTATTCTTTAACATATCATGCTAAAACCCACCTTCTCACCACATGAAAAATGATTTTCGTTTCCCCAGGTCCTCTGTAGTCTCGTAACACATTTCTTCATGTCTTTTTTTTTTTGAGACGGAGTCTCGCTCTGTCGCCCAGGCTGGAGTGCAGTGGCGCGATCTCAGCTCACAGCAACCTCCGCCTCCTGGGTCCAAGTGATTCTCCTGCCACAGCCTCCCGAGTAGCTAGGATTACAGGTGTCCACCACCATGCCCGGCTAATTTTTTGTTTTGTTTTTTTTTTTCTTTTTTTTAGACGGAGTTTCACTCTTGTTGCTCAGGCTAGAGTCCAATGGCGTGATCTCATCTCACCACAATCTCCACCTTCTGGGTGCAAGCGATTCTCCTGCCTCAGTCTCCCAAGTAGCTGGGATTATGGGCATGCGCAAACACGCCAGGCTAATTTTGTATTTTTAGTAGAGACGGGGTTTCTCCATGTTGGTCAGGCTGGTCTCAAACTCCCAACCTCAGGTGATCCACCTACCTCAGCCCCCTAAAGTGCTGGCATTACAGGCGTGAGCCACCGCGCCCGGCCAGAATTTTTTGTATTTTTAGTAGAGACAGGGTTTCACCATGTCTTTATCATAACACTTAATCATGTTATTGCTTTCTTGCATAATCTCTTCTGTTACATCATGAGAGTGTGTTGGTTAGGATCTATGTCATCCTTATATTCATAGTGCCTACTACATTTGATGTATAATAAATGTTTGTTGGATTGGATTCTTTCTTTTTTTCTAATCCTTTATCATTTTGTTTTCTTTCCCATAGACAATCTGCTGGGAATTTCTTGGGTTGACAGCTCTTGGATCCCTATTTTGAACAGTGGTAGTGTCCTGGATTACTTTTCAGAAAGAAGTAATCCTTTTTATGACAGAACATGTAATAATGAAGTGGTCAAAATGCAGAGGCTAACATTAGAACACTTGAAGTAAGTTATTTTAAGAAGGTAGCACTTTTTCCAAATACAAGTTTTGCAATGAACAGTTCTTTCAAACTGTGGATCATGAAGTGTAGAGTAGAACTTTTAGAAGAAAAACTGGAGTTTTGTTTGGGTTTATGCAAATTTGACCTGCAGGGTAACTATTAGTATTCACTTTTAACAGAGGTCTTTTCTGTATAACTTCATAATGTTTAATTACAATATAACAGGTTTAGATTTGGATCTGATGAGTGATTTTGGCAATGCTACTGTTATTCTCAACCAGGCAACTATAATTATTGTCTCTTTTATATCTAGTTTATATTACAAAAGTATTTGAAACAACTGTTGATATAATTTTCCTGTTAGCTAAATATTGAGGAGGAGCTTATAAAATTAAATATCTGTTATATTTTAAATGGCTTTTGTTATGGGGCAAATACAGCTATTGAGACAACTTATTGTTGCTTTTAAACATAATCTGTCAGGTAAAAAAATTTGTTGGGATGAGGATAAAGTTTTTGATGTTTTCTAGTTTGGTAGTATATATAGTTGTGTCTTCATGTTTATTTTTATATTTTGTATGTATTCGTAGATTTGGTCAGGAAGCATCATGGCATTTTGATTGCCTTTTTGAAACGGACACTCTTTGGTGTACTTTCCTGACTGAAAATACTTAGATTTAAATTTATAGTACATTGTTGTAGAGAAATTTTGTTGTTTAAAAACAAATCTTACTTTATCTATATGCCACCTGTCTGGGAAAACAGCCAATTTTACTCAACAGCCAGATTATAACACCAAACATAGGCAGTTTTAATCCTATTTAAAGTGTTGCTGCATTTTTATATAATAATTTGAATGTCTTATAAAATTATTTGTAGGGCATTTATAGATCTTTGGATGTCTGTGTTCTGTTTTCAGTCAGATGGTTGGAATCGAGTACATCCTTTTGCATGCTCAAGAGCCCATTCTTTTCATCATTCGGAAGCAACAGCGGCAGTCCCCTGCCCAAGGTAAAATGTGTAAACTTTAGGCATTGTTTTCTTTTTAAAATACCATAATTTATTTACTTCCTGACCTAACTTGTTTTTTTGATTGGTTTCTGTTTGGGGGGTCTCCAAGACCACATACATGTTCAGTACTATGCTGGAGGACTCACCAGACTTAGCATATGGTTGTACTTACAGCTAAGATTTGTTATGACAACACAGTAAGGGTACGCAGCCAGATTAGTACTGGAAAAAGACATGTCAGGTGGGGTCTGTAGGAATCCATGTGCAAGTTTCTTATGCTTTCCCTCTTGCTTGTGAAGGGCCACAGAGTGTGCCCTCCATCCAGCAGTGAAATGCAGCTGCATTCAATATGTCTGCTCAGGGAAGTCCATATAAGACTCTGAGCCAGGGATTTTTATAGAGGGTTGGTTGCTTGGACATCCTCTGCCCACCAGATTTTTAGATTTTCCAAAAGAAATCTGGTGTCTACTATAATCACATTGTTTGTACAAATTGTCTGCAAAGGCTGGTACAACCAGCCTAACTATCATATAGGAAATGTTTCAAAAGCCAAGTTCCACTAGTTGTATACTTGGATACCAGGACTCTTCGAGCATGCCCAAGGACAACTCTTCAAGCACTAACAGTCAGAGCGACTCACTGCATCAAAGCTACCTCTTTCTGTGAGCACAGTTGGTATACCGACTGAACGTCAAGCATCCCAAGTAATTTTGTTTTGTTTTTTGACCTCTGAACTTTTTATTGGCCTCCTGCTCCTCAAAGGGTACCCTGCTTCTCCTGGCTTAATGTCTCAGAATTTTGATGTTGTTGGTCTCAGACACCACTCTGCCATCCACTACCTGGCGGGTGGGGTCTTTTGGATGGTTTGCATGGAGTTGCTGCTGTCCAGGGCATCACCAAGATTGAAGTCCTGGCTGTCTTCCAGCAGGCGGCGGTAGGTGGTGATCTCAGCCTACAGCTTGACCTTGATGTTCAGCAGGGCCTCGTACTCCTGGGCCTGGTGCTGCCTCTCTGCCCCGGCCTGTGCCAGCTCCAACTCCAGGTACAGCAGGATCCTGTTGAGCTGCTCCATCTGCAGGGTATAGCGGGCCTCCACCTCCCTCAGGCTGTTCTCCAAGCTGGCCTTCAGATTTCTCATCGAGTCCAGGTCAGTCTCCAAGGACTGGACCGTACCTCTCAGCTCCATGAGCGTCACCTCAGCAGCTCCAACCTTGGCAGACTGCATAGTGACCACTGTGGTGCTCTCCTCAATCTGCTGAGACCAGTACTTGTCTAGCTCCTCTCAGTTCTTCTGAGCCAGCTCTTCGTATTAGGATGTCTCCTATGATCTTGGCGAGGTCCTGAGATTTGGGGGTATCTACCTTCATCGTCAACCCAGAGCTGGCAGTCTGGGCTTGTAGGCCTTTACTTCCTCTTCACGGTTCTTCATGAAGAGCAGCTCCTCCTTGAGAGCCTCAATCTCTGTCTGTAGCTGAAGCCGAGTGACATTGGTGTCATTGACCTTGCAGAGCCCATGGATGTTGCTCTCCACAGACTGATACATGGCCAGCTCTGTCTCATACTTGACTCTATCAGCAGCAAGATGGGCATTGTCGATCTGCAGAACAATGTGGGCATTGTCCACAGTATTTGAGAAGATCTGAGCCCTCAGGTCCTCGATGGTCTTGAAGTAATGGCCCCAATCTC
This sequence comes from Gorilla gorilla gorilla, assembly GCF_029281585.2. NCBI lineage: Eukaryota > Metazoa > Chordata > Mammalia > Primates > Hominidae > Gorilla > Gorilla gorilla. Next base: position 87,478,757 of record NC_073239.2, on the reverse strand, counting down.
TGACCTGGGGTCCCTTCTTATCCAGGTGCTCCTGGATTTTGCTCTCTAGCCTCTGGTTCTCGGTCTCCAGGCTCCTCACTCTGTCCGGGTAGGAGGCCAGGCATTGAACCAGGGTAGGTTCAGGCTTTGCATTGTCTCCTCCTCGTTCTGGATGCCTCCCATTCCTGCTAGAACCCTGGCCATCCCATGGCCAGGCTCATGTACCCCAAGCTGCCCTAGAAGCTGGTGGAGCGGGACATGGAGATCTGGGAAACAGAGCCTCCGGTGCCTGTATAGACGCTGGCCGTGCTGCTGACTGGCTGGGTGCTGCAGCTGGGCGCCTGGATGGAGCCCAGGGACCAGTAGTTGGAGAAGGTGGAGTGAGTGGTGAAACTCATGCTGTCTGGGGAGGAGAGTGAGAGGACAGGACTCAGGCTTTGCTGATGACCACAATTAACTTTTTTTTCACCTCAGTCCACTGAGTTAATTCTTTTACAAAATGCATGGTAGATCTGGTCATATCAAATTAACAGAGGATCAGTTGAAAATCCTCAGTGATGCATTCAACTAAAAGCCTTGCGTGGGTTATACTACCTACTGAAAACTTGGTTTAGAAACAACACTGAAGAGTGTAGAGTCCAGATTTGGTTTTGAATCAAAGAGCTAGACACCTTTTCCAGCGATGACCAGAAATTGAAGACATTAGAATCAAGCCAAGACCATGGATAAAGTCATACTGAAGAGAAGATTCAAGATAGGGGAGCCAGATGGGTGTTATTCTAGCTACATCTCTCAATTAGATACCCTCATTAAGACATTTATGGACAACCTTTAACTTGGCATTGTTTTCAGAGAATGACTTGATAAAGAAGTTGTGATTCTGGAATCCAAAATCAGTTTCAAAATCAAAGATCTAGAGTCCCTGCCCAGAGTAAAAGAGAACCTTAGAACCAAGGCAAACCAGCGACAAGACAAGATTTCCATGGTGAGAGGATTCAAGGTGTAGAAATTACACAAGATGGCAGTAGCCTCACTAGCAGCTATCTTATTCCTTAGGACCCAGCACTGGGGCACAAAAGCAAGCTCATTGCATTTGATATCTTAACACTGGACCCCCAGTCTGTCTTGCTCCAAGGTCTTACTCCCTTAAGTAAGGTTGACTGACAACAGTATTGGCATCTTTTGGGAACTCATTAGAAATGCACTATCCCTACTGAATAAGAATCTAATTTTAACAAGGTCCCCAGGTAATTCAGATGCACATTAAAATTTGAGAAGCACTGCTGGAGGGCAACAGTGGGCATACTTTTTCTGAAAAGGGCCAGTGACTAAATACTTGGGGTTTGTGGGCCTCGTAGTCTCTGTGACAATGCTCAAGTATTGCCAGAGCAGCCATAGATAATATGTAAATGATTGGATGTGGCTGTTTTCTAGTACAGCTTTACCAAAACAGTAATTGCTAAACCCTGCCTTATGGGAAAATGTCAGATTTTATTTCTTTTTATGAGAATCTGTTTAGCAGTTTGTGTCCATAGCTGTATTTATAAACCTTTTTTCCCACTGTTTTAGTTATCCCACTAGCTGATTACTATATCATTGCTGGAGTGATCTATCAGGCACCAGACTTGGGATCAGTTATAAACTCTAGAGTGGTAAGTGTCTTCACATTCTTTAAGCACTAAAGAAAACTTTTAATTAGCTACCTTGCTTCCAGTAATCAAACTAGAGCTCCTCTGCCTTGTGTAAGTTGCTGTAAAGTATTGACTATTAGAATGTCTTGAACTTTGGTTACTGTGAGCCAAGTCGGTGCTCAAAGTATATTTCATAGTCTCAGTTATATAGTAATTTAGGTTCTGAAAAACAGGTTCTGTCTTTGCATATGTAATATTTTGTGAGTATTTACTTTGGAAAGTTTGGTCGACCTAATGATAAATTTAGAATTTATTTTCCTTTTACAAGCTTACTGCAGTGCATGGTATTCAGTCAGCTTTTGATGAAGCTATGTCATACTGTCGGTATCATCCTTCCAAAGGGTATTGGTGGCACTTCAAAGATCATGAAGAGCAAGGTAAGTAGAACATCCATACCCTCCTAAAACACTTTTTGATCCTCTGAGAATGAAGCTGTTTTCTTTAGGAAAATGGCTGTTGATCTTTTCTAAGTGTGTTTCACTTTTTCATGGGATGATGGCTTTGTTGCAGCTGAGATTAATGTAACTAGATGTGGTAATAATAGCTTTCACATAGGAACAGATGCAAGTTCACTCTGTTAGGTAACTGGTAGTCTTTGTTAAGGTGATTCAGGGTTTTAAAATATTTGGGGCCAGGTGTGGTGGCTCACTCCTGTATTCCCGGCACTTTGGAATGCCAAGGCAGGTGGATCACCTGAGCCTAGGAGTTCAAGATCAGCCTGGGCAACATAGTGAAACCTGGTCTCTACAAAAAAAAAAGGAACATAGGAGAGACAGTGGTGTGGAATGAGCAGAGATGATATTCCTTACTTACCTGACTGTTGAGTTATCTTGGTATCTGGAACTCTTTATTCCTCCAGTCTTCAAAGCAGAGGAGATGAGAGAGATTGCTTTTTAGAGCCCTATCCCCAGATGGCCAGTCTGTTTTCTGATCTTTGCATCTCATCACCTCTTGTGGCTCCAGGTCCTCTAAGTTTCCATGTAATCTGCTACTGTCTTCATCATATTTTACTGTTCGACTACCTCCGGAAATGTGCCTATAACAGCATACTTGTATTCTCCATTTCCTTTTCTGAGAAATAGCAAGTCAGAATAAATTACTGAGGGAAACAGCATTTGTATAGAATTCAGACCTGTATCTTCTTAATAGTAGGTATAAGCAGGAACATTTGATGAAGGAAAGTTTGCCTTTGTTGACTAAAATTGGCCCAATGGCTCTTTTCCCCTACGATAACCAAGTGTTCGGAGTAACACTTATCTGGAATCCTTAATCCTTTCCTTAGAGACAGTTTCCCAATACACCTCCCTCCCAAGGGCAAATCCCACATGTGATTAACTTCAGAATTTCTCTTTCAGGTTCTTTTCTTTTTTTGTCTTCATAATTTTCTGTTTTATTATTTTTTTTTTAGTGAATTACAGTCTTAATAATTGAATATGGTAGCTTGAGTTTGTGAAACCTGGATTTCCATTTGTTCCTAGTAGGTTTTGTGAGAAAAGACCATTTAATACACTTAAAATAACAAAGGTAATTTCAAGCCAGTAATTTGGATTGTGATTTAAGTAATTATGAAAAACTTTAGCTTTGAAACTCTTACGGTTGTGCGTGCTTATATACCAAAACTGAAGTATCTTTAAAAGACATATGTATCAGCTTAAATGTTAGAATTTAACTTCAGTTAAGAGGGAGAGTTAACAACACTTCTGTATATGTGCTGTGTTTACCTTATTTTGGGAATTATCTTTGGTATAGCAGCCGTTAAAAATAATGAAGTTTGGGTATATTCATGGTGGATAAAGATTTGTAAAATATGAGACACCAAACTAAGTAGACAATGTTTTGATTTGGACTTCGTATTTTAATAGATAAAGTCAGACCTAAAGCCAAAAGGAAAGAAGAACCAAGCTCTATTTTTCAGAGACAACGTGTGGATGCTTTACTTTTAGACCTCAGACAAAAATTTCCACCCAAATTTGTGCAGGTAATGAGAATATGTGTGGTTAATCTTGATTTGACACTTCTTTATGGCATATATATTAATTTTTAATTGAGAACTGTTTCAGATGTGACCTAAAAGTACAATTTTCCTCATTAGTTAAAAACGATCTCTGTATCAAAGGAAAGGTTTCAAAAGACTTAGTGGAAGAAATGGGTAAATGGAATGGAATTAACACTGTTTTGTGTTTCTTACTGAATCTTCACAAACTATGAGGACTGCATGTAGATAATATTCTCATTCAAAAGGTTGCTGAAAGTGTCACAGGTGGTAACAAAACTAGAATATGAAACTCATGCTCTTTTTACTCTACGTGCCACCTTCCAGCCTGATGTAGTAGATATCTGAACAACCTAAATGATAGAATAGTGAACACTTGTGTAACAAAAAGAACAGAACATCTGAGGTAGAGTGTTTGGCATAATAAACAGAGACAGGAGTGATGAATAGAGATACCCTATGTTGGGGTTTTAAGTTATATGAATTCCACTGTGTGATTTGGAGGGGTCGGGAGGTTTCTGACAGCAATAGCAGATCCACCTGCCATTCTACTAAAGGAGCTTTTGGAGTCTAGTAGATATGGAATGGAATAGATGAATATGCTGTTCTCATGGCTAGTCTCAATTCTTCTGGACCTTTACAATGTACATACAAGATCATATACCCTGTTTTTGTTAGGAGCTCTTTAAGGGATTTTCAAGGGAAATTTTAAACTAAATGACATTTTTCACATGAGATGACTTTAGAACAGGCCTCCCCTTTTCTCTTCCCTGACTCTGCTGTAGTGAGAGATAGGTGCTATTGGAATTGTGATGTAGTGGTGAAGAGAGCAGAGGACACAAGATAGAACTCAGGACAGGAAAGCCAGTTTAGAGGAATCTCATCAACTGCACTTGAAGATGGAACATAGTCTGTTGAATAAATAAATAAATGAATTATAGCTGTAGTAGGGTGATGAGTGACCTCTACAGAATGTAAGAAGTTAGGTGTAGTTGACCATTCATTTGGTGAGTACATAGTGTATGCTAGGTAGGCCAGGGGAAGACACCTAGACATGTGCTGTCCAGTACGGTAACCATGAGGCACATGTGACTATTAGCATTTGAAACACAGCTAGCCCAGATTGAGTTGTAAGTGCATTATACATACTGGATTTCAGACTTGTATGAAAAAGAATGTATGTAAAATATCTCAGTAGTTTAAAAATATTGATTATATGTTGAAATAATATTTTAGGTATATTTGGTTAAATAAAATACATGTTTCTTTTTAAAAATGTGACGAGAAAATTTAAAATTACATGTATAGCTTGCATTTGTGGCTCACATTTCTTTTGAACAGTCGTGATCTAGAAAACGGTAATAGAACATGCAAAACCAGAAACATGAGTTAGTGAACATATGTTCAGAAACCAGAAGAATCCTCTGAAGGTTTACTCTGTGTTTGTGGAGGGGAAGAGTAATGGAAGATGAGACTTAAAAAATGGATTAAGGTCAGTTGAGAAGGATTTTGTATGCTATGCAAAGGAGCTGGGATTTAATCCTGGAGGCCTATGTTTCTTCTCTATTTTAAACTTGCAACCCATTACCACTCCCGTAAACATAACAGGCCTCCAGATGCATTCAGAGTTATTTTAAGTTTTAAACCAATAGCTATCATAACCAAAGGCAGACCAAACCAGGAGAAATTTTGTATAATGTTTTTCAAGTATATACTCTAGGAGTGTATTCTCACTAAAAACTCCTCTATCTCATCTTCAAGTGACTAGTTGAGAATTATTACTGATGGTGATAAGGACCCATTGGGTATTTAAAAGTAGTTGCAAGGGAGTGGTGTAGTCAGTTTTGTGTTTTAGGAATGTAACTAGTAACAGTATGGGGGGGATGCTTAGCAAATCACATGTGAAGTTTGGAGTCAGGGCACTTAAATTGTGGAAAACTTGAATTCTGTGGCCATAGGATAGAGAGGAGACAGATTCAGGAGGTATTTCGAGTCAGGATTGCTTTAATTTGGTGGTTGGATTTGGAGAGATTGGACAAAGGGTGATTCTGGGGTTTTAGGCCTAGAATTAGACTAGGTATTGTTAACTAAAATTCAGAATACAGGGAAAGAAACAGATTTTGGTTGAAATAACAGTTGTTAGGGGTTTGGTTTTCATTGACCGACCTAAAGAACATTCGGTAGTTTGCTGTTGTATTTGAGTCCTGAGGTACTCCAGTGAAAGACAACTTTTTTTTCCCCCCCTGGCTAGGGATGCTGCCTTGATTCTGTTTGCTGTCCTGTCCTGGTGAGCTAGACTAGACGTTATAGAAATCTCAAAGACTTTCTTGATTCTTAAAATAAAAACTCTTTACTTTATAGAAAAGTATGGTAATTTTAAAAACATGAAAGCAGAGAGAATAATTAAAAAATGAAACCCCCTCTACCCTTTAGCCTGCCTCAACAGTTATCAAAATGGCCAAGCTTGTTTTATCTCTTCTTCCCCTACTTCCTCCCAATTATTATTATTATTATTATTATTATTATTATTATTTTTGAGATGGAGTCTCACTGTGTCACCCAGGCTGGAGTGCAGTGGCACGATCTCAGCTCACTGCAAGCTCCACCTCCCAGGTTCACGCCATTCTCCTGCCTCAGCCTCCTGAGTAGCTGGGACTACAGGCACCTGCCACCACGCCCGGCTAATTTTTTGTATTTTTTAGTAGAGATGGGGTTTCACCGCGTTAGCCAGGATAGTCTCAATCTCCTGACCTCGTGATCTGCCCGTCTCGGCCTCCCAAAGTGCTGGGATTATAGGCGTGAGCCACCGCGCCCAACCCCTCCCAATTGTTTTTAAGCAGACTGCAGATTTCATATCATTTCAGTGAGTTTTTTACCTTTTTCTTTTAAAGGTTTAGCCATATTCATACTTATATCATCATATTCCTGAACCATTTCTTTTACCATCCAAGGGCCAAAAACCAACTCCCAAAGATAGAGTATATCCAGCTCTGTGTAACATAACTAGGAGAAAGATGGCTTTCTCTAGAACTATTAATAATCTTTTTGCTTTTCCTTACAAAAATTTTTCCAGCCTCAGATCTAGAGAAGAAAATAATCTACTTCAAGTCTCCCAGAACTTCTTTTAGCTCATATGAACTCCTCTTTACCCATTGCATCCTCCAGAACTACCTGTAGTTCGGATAAGGATACAGCAGGTATTCCTACTAATCAATTTTATCGAGCAATTGGGCTTGTGGTACCCAGGGATGTTGCCCCTGTAAGGGGATGCTCAGGAGAATATTGGAGAAGTCCTGTCTGCTTCTTTGAAGCTCCTTTTTCCATATTTTAATTCTTGTTACTGCTGGAAGTTGCACTAATACTGATGTGATGAGAGTTTCGGTCCTTGGAGCCTTTTATGAGGACAGTCTTTTTATTGCTGGTTTTAGAAGCTGCTAGAATACCATAGGATATTACTTCAACTAGGATTATCTAAACCAAAGCCACCTGATTAAATTTGCTCCAAGAAGCACTCTTGTTATATATCCCCATCTCAGACCATGTTCTACTAGTCTGGCAGGATTTACTAGAAAAGATTAGACAGTGTATTATGTTGGGTAAATAATGACATTATTCCAATGTCCAAATATAGTTCAGTGTCCAATATAGTTTAAATGTAGTTCAATGCTGACAGCAGAAAAATCCTCTTTTCAAATTTTTTACTCTCCTCAATGTTCCTCCCTATGTTTCCTCTCCTATTTTAAAGAAAAACAATTTATTCCGTCAAAATTACTTTGGACATGTTAAGTATTGATATTTTCACAAGATAATGTGATATGTGGCTTTGTTGGGGGTTCTCATGATGACTCCCGTATTTGGGGATTGCCAGCAGGACTCAGAGGACTCAGCATGTAGTTGTACTCAGCTAAGATTTATTGCTATAATATAGCAAGGATGTATATAGCCAGATCATAAGGGAAAAGGACACAGCAGAGTCTGGAAGAATCTATGTGCAGGCTTCCTTATACTTTCTCCTTCCCTTAAGAGGTTACACAGAGTGCGCTCTTCTCTCAACAGTGAAAATGCAGCAACATATGTGTGATATTTCTGCCCAGGGAGATCCATTAGAGACCTGGTACCCAAGGTGTGTTTTTGGAGTTGGGGGAGCTCCTCATGTAGGTATCCTCTATCTAGCACATACCAAAATTCCACAACCTCTGAAGAAAGCAGGTATTCAGCCTAAATTGCATTGTTTGTACAGTCTAGGCACAGTGAGCCACTATTATCAGGGAATGGTGGGAACCCTCCAAAAATCCAAGTTTCTAGACACTAGCCAAGGGCCAACCTTGCAAGCAGGCCTTTCTAAGTATAGCAGCCTCAGGCCTTCTGTGGTAACCTTTTTATTGCACAGTGGATAATAATGTGAAGCTCAGTTTTGGTCTTGTTAAGTGTAAAGATTCCCAGGACTTGCAGTTGGAGTAGGATAGTTGGCAGTTGTTAGCATCAACCTGGAACGTGTAATATCAGAAAATTTTGTAGTTGTTAGAAGTGGGAATAGGTAAGAAGGCCTAGGGAGGGCATGTAAATCCAGAAAGATTCAGCACACAGATGGAGGCATTAGAAATGAAGAGACTGCTTTTTTCTTCTAAGATGATATGGAAGTAATAAGGTATTTTAAATATATATGTGTATATGTATATAAAGTTATAATAAGTTTGAAGGTAGATGGTAAGGAAGTTGGTGGTGTTGGCATCCTGGTTTTGTTGTTGTTGTTTTTAAACATGGGAGACAGTGTCATCGGATGAGGGGTAGAAGAAGACAAGAATGTCATAGAGCATTTAACTTGGGGAATGGGGCAAAGGAGATGACAGAGCTTAATCAAGTGAAAGAATTGCTTGCAGAGTGAAGGACCTGACCTTGTTTCTAACCTCTAATGCTCTTATCTTTTTTTCCTATAGATTGGTTTTTAATAATAGACTCATCAGAAATCTCTTTTCCCTCCAAATTTCCCATGCCTGCCAACTTTAAAAGTCATGGTTCATCCATACTTCATTCTCCCTTCCCATAAGTCATAACCCCTAAGGAAATAAGACTCTGGAGTATTGAAAGACTTATTATTTCTTCCCATTGGATTCTACTGAACTGCTTTTTATAAAGCATTGTAGCCTGGGTATGGAGGTGGAAGTCTTTGTTAAATGTTCAAGTGTTTTTATGGTTGGTTGACTATCTTGTTCTAGTTTTTAATTTGTGTCTTTTCTGGAATGGGGAATAAGAAGTAGAAAATGATAAATTTACTTTATAGTACATACATAGTAGCTTTTCTTCACAAAGTCATTTGAAATGTAATTTGGATGAAGCTTTCATTTTATTAATATGACATCAGGAAGAAGAAATTTTGCCAAGTTGACCTGTTTTCTTCTTTTTCCTCTTCCTCCCCCTCCCTTTTTTCTAAAAAATTATAGCTAAAGCCTGGAGAAAAGCCTGTTCCAGGTATGGTTCGTGTAATATTCTTATTACGCTTGAAATAAGGTCAAACAGCTTGTAAATCAGTAACAACTATAGCATGTGAAATGAGCTGTGGTCATTTTGTCCTTCTAGAGCTGGGGCTGGGTCTCATTGGAAGAAGAATTGTCTTGGGTCACACATAAAATAACACTAATGATGGCTGATGAGCTGAAAAAAAAGAAAAAGAAAGTCTCATAATGTTTTAAGGAAGTTTACAGATTTGCGTTGGGCCACATTCAAAGCCATCCTGGGCCTCATGCTGCCCGTGGGTGGTGGGTTGGACAGTCTTGTTCTAGAGTCTCCCATTATAGTTTTTTACTCTTAATCTTTGAGATCTGCTGAACTGTCAGCAGGTGGTGCCATTGTGGTAGTGATTGTGGTAGTGAAAAGATGAATTGAGAGGGAAAAAGTAGGTATTGAGGAGGTGTGAGGAAGCCACTGTGATTCGAGGTTTTTTCATCAAATCTGTATTTTTACACAATGATGTTTTCTGTTACATTATTGAAAACAGGTATTGAACCATCATGGTACTGGGTTAGAATAATTATATATCTTGTTTTTACATACTGTCTTACTTAAATGCTATGTAGTTTTGTCTAGTATCATTAATTTCCTTGAGTTATCAGGTTGTTAGGTTTGTAACTGGGTTCTTGTATACATCTGCCTGGGGAAACAGCTAGATCTAGAACTTGAGATAAGCAGTTAAAAATGAATTTGAAAATGTGAGCCATTCATATTAACCATTTATCTCATTCCTCCCACCCATATCTCCCTCCCAAAAAAATCTACTTTTGATATCTAGTGGATCAAACAAAGAAAGAGGCAGAACCTGTACCAGAAACTGTAAAACCTGAGGAGAAGGAGACCACAAAGAATGTACAACAGACAGTGAGTGCTAAAGGCCCCCCTGAAAAACGGATGAGACTTCAGTGAGTACTGGACAAAAGAGAAGCCTGGAAGACTCCTCGTGCTAGTTATCATACCTCAGTACTGTGGCTCTTGAGCTTTGAAGTACTTTATTGTAACCTTCTTATTTGTATGGAATGCGCTTATTTTTTGAAAGGATATTAGGCCGGCTGCGGTGGCTCACGCCTGTAATCCCAGCACTTTGGGAGGCCAAGGCGAGTGGATCACTTGAGGTCAGAAGTTCAAGACCAGCCTGACCAATATGGTGAAACCCCGTCTCTACTAAAAATACAAAAATTAGCCAGGCGTGATGGCGGGCGCCCGTAGTCCCAGCTACTCGGGAGGCTGAGACAGGAGACTTGCTTGAACCCGGGAGGTGGAGGTTGCCCTGAGCTGATTATCATGGTGTTGCACTCCAGCCTGGGCGACAGAGCGAGACTTTGTCTCAAAAAAAAAGAAAAGATATTATTCCCATCATGATTTCTTGTGAATATTTGTTATATGTCTTCTGTAACCTTTCCTCTCCTGGACTTGAGCAACCTACACACTCACATGTTTACTGGTAGATACGTTTAAAAGCAAAATAAAGGTATTTGTATATATTGCTTCATCATGACTTTTTTCTTCATCATAACTGATATTTTTCAGATGCACTTTGAAGACACAAAGGATGTTAAAGTAGTAACTAAGCATATTTCTTTTTGTTCAGTTGCATAATCCTCAGTATTAAAATAAACAGTTGCTGACATTTTGGAAGATGAAGAAAAGGAAAAACCTCACTCACCAATACCATTACCCTATAAATACTGTAACGGTGTTGTGAATTTTAATCTTATTCTGTGTGTAGATACTTCTTTTTTCAATAAAGAAAAGGAATTTTATTTTTTTAAAAGTTATGGAGGCTGAGAAGTCCAGCATTGATTGGCTCCATCTGGTGAGGGCCTTCTTGCTGGTAGGAAGTCTGCAAAGTCCCTAGGCAGCACCGGGTATCTCATGGCAAGGGGGCTGAGTGTACTTGCTGCATGTAGATGCTTTTAAAACTGTACTTTAATCATTGCTTTCGTACAATTTTACTTTATTATATCTGTTGTAAGCTTTTCCCCATGTTTATGTAGTTTTTATAGACTGTTTTAGTGTCCGAATTTCTGTAAATGATTGTATCTCAGTTTTCTTTCTGTCTTATATTTGGGATTTTTTCCCAGTTTACATTATTTTAAGTAAGACTGCTGTGATTATATCTTTGTATAATGCCTTTTCAGTGTTTCATATTTATTTCCTTAGGATAGAGTTCCAGAAGTGGAATCACTAGAGTCTCTGCGTTTTTATTGCTCTTAGTCCATATTGCTAAGTTGTTCCTCAAGATGTTGGACTAGTGATCACTCAAACAGCGAAGTTTGAAAGTATGTATCAGGTTTTCCAGAATTGCTGCCACTGAATTTTGTCATTTATGTTTTTAGTGTTAAGTAGCAAAAGTGGTATTTTAGTATTTAAAGTAGTTGAAGAATTTCTCATCTTTTTCTGCTTTTATGAAATGTCTAATTTTATGTATTGTGTGAGATTTTTGTCTTTCAACTTCTTATTTTGACATAATTTCTGGCAAACAGAAAAGTTGTAAGAATAGTACAAAGAATTCCTATATATACCTTTTACCCTACTTCTCTATCTGTTACCATTTTTCTGTATTTTAGTCTTTATTTTCTTTCTCTCTTTCTTCTGTCTCTGACTCTTGCTCTCCTGTCACTTGCTGTTCTCTCTTTCTCTCTCTCTCTTTCGATGTTATTTGTGTTTCACCAGTGGTGCCAATAATGTCATTTACAGCAGAAGAAAATCCTGAGTTATGGGCCACATTTAGTTGTCCTGTCTTTTCAGTCTCCTGTAACCTGGAATAGTTCATTAATCTTGCTTGTTTTTCATAACCTTGATATTTGTAGTTGAAGCCATGCATTTTGTGGAATGTCTCTCAGTTTGGGTCTGTTTGATATATTCTCATGATGAAATTCACCTCACGCATTTTTGTGAGGAATGCCATAGAAAAGATGCTTACGGAGGCATGTGCTGTCAATTTGCTCCGTTTCTGGTGATGTTAACATTAATCACTTGGTTAAGTTAGTGTCTATAAGGTTACTCCACTGTAAAGTTATTTTTCCTTTTATAAGTATCTTGGAATATTTTGAGGCTCTGAGTATCCTGTTATTTCTCAAACTTTTACCCACTGGCTAGCCTCCATTGATAAGTCTTGCCTGAATCATTTATTACTCTGATGGTTGCCAAATGGTGATTTTCTGATTTCATTGTTTTATGTTATTAGTTAGCTTCCTGTTATAAACAGCTTTCATTTCTCCTTCCTTTCTAAAAATATCTTTGTGGACTCCTGGATTCTTATTTTCTTCAGTGTGTATATTTCTTTACTATCATTCATATTGATGCCCAAATTGTCCTAAATCAGGCCAGTGGGAGCTCCTTCAAGCTGATCCTGTGTCCTTTTGATATGACTTAATCATCCATTGAGTGATTTCTTTGCTGTTTAGCACAGTCAGATATTCCAGGCTCATTTCAACCCTGGAGCCAGGCACTTCTATTTCTTTTAGTGGAGAATAGCATTTGGAAATCAAGATCTGTGTGCTGGGTATGTTCATTGCTACTGGGGTGTCATTGCTTCTAGGCCTTTTCAACTGACAGGATCAGTAATGGAGTAAAACTCATTGTAATCGTGTAACTTATGTGGGTTAAGAAATTGAACTTTGCTAGTACCCCAGAAGCTCCTTTATGTCCCCTCCTGATTTTAACGCTTAATCACCTTCATCCTCAGTTTTATGGTAATCACTTGTCTTTGCAGTTTTAGTCTGTAACCATGCATCCCTAAATAAATGTTTAGATTGCCTATTTTAAAAATTTAATATAATTGGTTCAATGTGTGCATTTCATGTATGACTTCTTTTATGTCTGTGATGTTCATCAGAGTTGTTTCATTTGTAGTTATTTTAATTTCTGTGTAGTATTATATTGCATGAATATATTACAACTTTAGAATTCATTCTAATGGTGATGGACATTTGTGTTGTTCATAGTTTTTGGCTATTAAAATTGCTTTTATAAATATTCTATTTTTATGAACCTGTAAGATGCAATTTCGGAATATTCTAATCGTGTGAATATTATATTGCTTTTTGGTGTATATTATGGGCTGAATTGTGTCATCTTCTTCAAACAAGGTATACAGAAATCTTAACCCCCAGTGCCTTAGAATGTGACCTCATTTGAAAACAGGGTAATTGCAGATGTTATGGGTTAAGATGAGGCCATACTGGAGTAGAGTGGGCCTCTTATCTGATATGACTGGTGTCTTTATAAAAGGAAAGCTGTGTGAAGAGACAAAGGGAGAATGCCATGTGAAGATGGAGGATTGGAGTGATGCGTCTACAAGCCAAGGAATGCCAAAGATTTCCGGCCAGTCACCAGAAGCTAAGAGGCAAAGGATTCCCCTACAGGTTTCAGAGAAAGCATAGCCCATATCCCTGCTGACACTTTGATTTTGGATTTTCAGCCTCCAGAATTTTGAGACAATAAATTTATTGTTTAAGTCCCCCAGATTGTTGTACTTTGTTAGGGCAGCTCTAGGGAACTAATGCAGTGTACATAGGCTCATTTTACTATTTTATTCAAATTGCTGGCTCATGAAGCTCCCTTTATTCAACTTTAGTTGATGATGTGAAAATACTTACCAAAGTGGTTATACCAGTTTATACTCCAGCCAGCAGAGTATAAGGCTCCAGTTGTACCACACCTTTGTTGACCCTTGATATTGCCAAGGAAAAATTTAGTCATGTGTTCAGTGGTATCTTTTTGGGGCTGCAATTTACATTTCCTGGTAGTTGGTGATGAACATTTTTTCATATGTTTGGCTACTTGGATACTCATTTTTGTGTTTTCAGGTCTTCTGCACATTTTTTTTATTGGTTCATCAACGTGAAGTACATTCATGTTGTACTTTCACTTCACCATTATTCATCTCCAGAACTTTGTTATCCCAAATGGAAACTCTGTACCCATTAAATAGTAACTCCACTTTCCCTTTTTCCTCTAGCTCCTGGCAACCACCATTCTACTTTCTGACATTGACTAGATACCTCATATAAATGGAATCTTACAGTATTTGTCATTTGACTTAGCATGATGTCTTCAAGGGTTATTCTGTGTTGTAGCATGTGTCAGAATTTCCTTTTTAAGGCTGAGTAATATTTCAGTATCTATGTGTGTGGACACACATCTTGTTTTGTTTATTCATCTTTCAGTGGACATTTGAGTTGTTTCCATCTTTTGGCTATTGTGAATAATGCTTCTATGAACACTGATGTACAAATATCTGTTTGAGTCCCTGCATCCAGTTCTTTTGTGTGTGTATTCAGAAGTGGTAATTCTATTTTTAACTTTTTGAGGAACCACCATGCTGTTTTCAATGGCAGCTGTACCATTTTACATTTCAACCAGCAATCCCTGAGGGCTCCAATTTCTTCACATCCTCACCAATTCTTGTGATTTTCTGTTAATAGCTATCCTAATAGGTGCAAGCTGGGATCACTCTGGTTTTGATTTGCAATCCCTAATGACTAGTGATATTAAGATTTTCATGTGCGTATTGGCTATTAGTTTAGCTCCTTTTGAAACATCTATTCAAGTGCTCTGAACATTTTTTTAAATTTAATTTTTTAGACTGGATGTGTGTGTGTGTTTTATTATTGTTTATTTTTGTTGACTTTGTCAAATATCAATTGATTGTAGGTGTGTGGCTTTATTTCAGGGGCCTCTATTCTGTTCCATTGGTCTATGTGTCTGTTTTTGTACCAGTACTATGCTGTTTTGGTTACTGTAGTCTTGTAATATATTTTGAGTTTGGATAATGTGATGCTTCTGACTTTATTCTTTTGTTTAGGATTGCCTTGGCCAATCCATGAGTGTGGAATGCATTTCCATTTATTTGTGTCATCTATGATTTCTTTCAGTGATGTTTTGTGGTTCTTATTATAGAGATCTTTTGCCTCCTTAGTTGGATGATGTATTCTTAGGTATTTTGTTTTGTGCCTATTATAAATGGAATTGCATTCTTGGTTTGGTTTGCAGCTTGAACATTATTGGTGCATAGAAATCCTACAGATTTTTATATGCTGATTTTGTATCCTGAGACTTTGCTTAAATTATTTATTATGTCTAGGAGTCTTTGGCAGAATCCTTAGAGGTTTCTAGGTATAGAATCATATTGTCACTGAAGAGAGATATTTTGACTTCCTTTTTTCCCTATGTGTATGCCTTTTAATTCTTTGTCTTGCCTAATTGCTCTGGCTAGGACTTTTTGAACAGACACTTCCAAAAAGACATACAAGCAGCCAAAAAACAAAAAAAAATGCTTAATATTACTAATAATCAGAGAAATGCAAATTAAAACCACGACGAGATACCATCTCATGTCAGTCAGAATGGCTATTATTAAAAAGTCAAAAAACAGATGTTGGCAAGGATGTGGAGAAAAGGGAACACTTACACACTTGGTGGGAATGTAAATTATTTCTGCACCTGTGGAAAGCAGTTTGGAGATTTTGCAAAGATCTAAAAATAGAAGTCCCATTCGACCCAGCAATCCCATTACTGGGTATCCTACCAAAGGAAAGTAGCTCATTCTACCAGAAAGACACCTGCACTTGTATGTTTATTGCAGCACTATTAACAACAGCAAAGACATGGAATCAGTCAAGGTGCCCATCAACAGTGGATTGGATTTTAAAAATGTACCTATACACCATGGAATACTATGCAGCCATAAAAATGAATCAAATAATGTCCTTTGCAGCAACATGAAAGCAGCTGGAGGCCATCATCCTAAGCAAATTAACACAGAAATGGAAAACCAAATACCACATGTTCTGACTTACAAGTGGGAGCTATACATTGAGTGCACATAGACACAAAGATGGGAACAATAAGCACTTAAGATTCCAAAAGTGGGGAGGGAGGGGGGCAAGCATTGAAAAACTTATCAAGTACTATGTTCCCTACTTCGGCAACAGCATCGTTAGAAGTCCAAACCTCAGCATCACACAATATACCCTTGTATCAAACCCCCATGTGTACCTCCTGAATCTAAAATTTAAAAAACAGGCATCTGTTCATGTCCTTTGCCCACTTTTAATGTTATTTGTTTTATTCTTGTTCATTTATTTAAGATCCTTATAGATTCTGGATATTAGTCCTTTGTTGGATGCATAATGTGCAAATAATTTCTCCCAGTCTGCAGGTTGTCTGCTTATTCTGTTGATTTTTTCTTTCGCTGTGCAGACGCTTTAGTTCAAGTGAGTCTCATTTGTCTATTTTTTGTTTTTGTTGCATTTGCCTTTGAGGTCTTAGTCATAAGTTCTTCACCTAGGCCAATGTCCAGAAGAGTTTTCCCTAGATTTTCTTCTAGGATTTTTATAATTTGAGGTCTTACATTTGAGTCTTTGGCACATCCTGAGGTAGTTTCTGTATATGGTGAGTATTAGAGGCCCAATTTCATTCTTCTGCATATACCTAGTCAGTTTTTCCTGCACCACTTACTGAATAGGGTATCCTTTCCCCAGCATTTATTTTTGTTGACTTTGTCAAAGATCATTTTAAAAAATGATTTTTTTTGGTGGTTTTGAATTGTAGAAGTTCTTTTATATATTCTGGATGTGAATTCAGTATTAGTTTTATGATTCACAAAGATTTTCTCCTGTGTGAGTTGTTTTTCATTCTGTTGATAGTGTCCATTGATGTACAAAAAACTTTAATTTTTCTAACGTCCAATTTATTATTTCTTCTATTACCTGTGCTTTTGGTGTGATCCAAGAAATCACTGCCAAATCCAATGTCATCAAGTGCTTCCCTTATGTTTTCTTCTAAGTGTTTTCCAGTTTAAGCGCTTACATTTAGTTCTTTGATCCATTTTGAGTTAATTTTTGAATATACTGTAAAGTAAGAGTCCAGCTTGTTCTTTTGCATGTGTATATCCAGTTTTCCCAACTCCATTTGTTGAAAAGACTATTTTTCCATTGAATAGTCTTGGCACTTGTCAAAAACGATTGACCTTGTATTTGAGAGACTCTATTGTATTCCATTGGTCCATACGTCTGTCTGTATGCCAGTACTACACTGTTTTTGATTACTGTAGTTTTGTGGTAAGTTTTGAAATCAAGATGTGTGAGAACTCCAATTTTGTTATGTTTCAAATGAATTTTAGGGGTTATAGTTCTGCGCCAACCATTTTTCTTTCAAGGCTTGAAAGTAGTTGTTTCATATATTTGTTCTAGTGTTCTAGTTCTTATGATGTGAGGACGTATTTGGTGCCAGTTACTCCACTGTGGCAGACAGTGGAAATCTAGTAGTTTTCAATTTTATCAAACACATTTTATATGTACTTTTTTGGGAGGAGCATCTGTTGAGATAACAGATGATACTTCTCTTTTCTTCTGATAAGATGATGGATTACACTGTTTTCATTTTCATCCAAATGTTAACCGATGTTGTATTTCAGGAATAAACCCCACTTTTTCATGATTTTTTTTTTATGTACTATTGAGTTTAATTTGCTGAGATTTGGTTTAGGATTTTACACTTGATTTAACACTTAAGATTAGCCTGTAATATTCTCTTTCCTGTAAGTTCTTTTTTATTTTGGTAACAAGGTTACGTCAGCATCATATGAGTTGGGAAATATTCTCTTCCATGAAAGAGTTTGCATACCAAACAGTGCGGTTCCTGGAAGGGCTTCTAAGACCTTTATGTGTTTGAATGCTTGTTCTTGTACCTAGGCTTTGTTACCCTTTTCTTTGCCTTCCTTCTTCTTGCTTATTCTTCACAGCCCAGCTCAGGGAACATTTACTGTGGGAAACATTTCCTGAGTTTTCTGGTCTCACTGGGTTGTGAATCCCCCTTCTGTCTATTGTGAAGGCAGCTTAATCCTAGCTCTTTCCCTAGCGGGAAAACGTTAGCAAGTCATTCTATTATTTATTTTTGTAAGTGTTTCAGTGGCATGCTTAACACAGGGCACTGCTAATACCTGCTACAAAGCCCATTCTCCTTCCCCCTCATGTCCCTCTTCAACCCTCTTTATGTACCCTACGTAGTTCTGACCTCCTCCTGTTACCCTGCTCTCTGTGAATTACTCCATGCACATGGCACATGTCGGATATTGCCATCTGCTTGTTAGTATCCACTGTTGATCTTGAGTTTCTGAGGGTCAGTTGTTTATGGCTATTGAGTACATGAATGAATGAATGAGTTTTCTTATTTCTTCCTCCAATGTGGTAGAATCTAGCAATGAAACCTGTATTATATTTGGATAGAAGACTTTTAGTTGTAGATTAATTTTCTTTCCTATTCAGATTTTTTTAAAAAAATTTTATCAGCTTTTGTAAATTATATCTTTCTAGTTAGTAATTTGTCTATTTAAATTTAAAGTTAAGGCTAAATTAAAGTTAAAGTTAAGGCTAAAGGTTGTTTGTAATAGTGTGTGATATTTGAATGTCTGCAGAAGCTGTTATGCCCCCTTCTAAAATTTCTGACAGTTGCATTGATAGTTGTCTCTTTTTCCGATCAGTGTTAGTAAAGTTTTACTTTTTTTTCTTATCTTCAAAGAACAAACCTACACTTTTGTTGATATCTTTATTTTATTTTATTAACTTCTGATCTTTATTATTGCCTTAATTCTACTTTCATTTATTTTAATTTTTATTCTTTTTAAACTTTTTGAGATGGATACATAGCTTGTTGATTTTGCCAGCTTGATTTTCTTTTGCAGTTTTAGAATTGAGTTAAACATGCTAACTGCATTCCGTAAGCTTTAGTCTGTTGTATTTTCCTTAACATGTTGTTTTAAATATTTTTGAAAAATCTCACACAACACTATTAATTGACTCTACTTGGGTCTTCTGTCTATCCATATTGTATATTCAAATTTTTGTCTCCTTTTTAAGGCTCATTTTGAAATGCAACCTTTTCTGAGAAGCCTTTCCAGAAAACTTTCCCTCTTCTAAAGATCTATAGTTGTCTGGTAATACCTTCCTTATGACACTTATTTTTACCTGGAATTATAGTTACTTATGTATATCTCAGATCTCACTTTGAACAGCATGTTCCTTGAGAACAAACTCTCAACTGAAAATTTTAATAATATGCATATTTTTTAGTTTTACTGACGTATAATTTTAAACAAAATTTTACAACTTTAATATATATGTCTTGTTCAGTTTGTATATATGCATATACTAGGTGATACCATTACCACGAACAAGGTATTAGACATATCTGTTGCCTCTAGATTTTTTTGTGTGTTCTTTTGTGGGTATGGGTATGTTGTAAAGAATAGTTAACGTGGGATCTATTCACTTAATGTATTTAAAAGCAGACACGGGGTTTCACCATATTGGCCAGGCTGGTCTCAAACTCCTGAAACCCCATCTCTACTAAAAATACAAAAGTTAGCTGGGTGTGGTGGTGTGCACCTGTAGTCCCAGCAACTTGGGAGGCTGAAACAGAAGAATCGCTTGAACCTGAGAGGTGGAGGTTTCAGTGAGCTGAGATCACGTCACTGCATTGCGACCTGAGTGACCGAGCAAGACTCTGCCTCAAAAAATATATATATATTTATATTTTATATATATATATATACATACATATATTTTAAAGTACACAATACAATGTTGTTAACTGTAGGTACTGTGTTGTGCAGCAGATCTCTAGAATTTACTTATCTCGTGTTACAGAAAATTTATACCAATTGAAAAACAATTTCATGTTTCTTCCCCCTCTATCCTCTGGCAACTGCCATTTTACTCTCTGCTTCTGTGAGTCTAGTATTTTTTTTCGGTGCTTCATTAAAGTAGATTTCATCTAGTATTTGTGTGTGTTTGTGACTGGCTTTTTTTACTTAGCATAGTGCCCTCTAGGTTCATCTATGTTACTGCAAATGGCAGGATTTTCTTATTTTTTAAGGTTGAATGGTATACCATTATATATATATGCTGCGTTTTAAAAATTCACTTGTTTCATTTGTTTTTCTAGTCTCTATTTCATTTATTTCTGCCCTGATCTTTGTTGTTTCTTCCTTTTGCTAACACCAGGCTTCGTTTTTCTCTAATTCCTTGAGATGTAACATTAGCTTGTTTATTTGAGATCTTTCTTCTTTCTTTTCTTTTTTTTTTTTTTTTTTTTTGAGACGGAGTCTCGCTCTGTCCCCCAGGCTGGAGTGCAGTGGTGCGATCTCGGCTCACTGCAAGCTCTGCCTCCCGGGTTCACACCATTCTCCTGCCTCAGCCTCCTGAGTAGCTGGGACTACAGGCACCCGCCACCATGCCCAGCTAATTTTTTGTATTTTTAGTAGAGACGGAGTTTCACTGTGTTAGCCAGGATGGTCTCAATCTCCTGACCTCGTGATCTGCCCACCTCGGCCTCCCAAAGTGCTGGGATTACAGAGCCACCGTGCCCGGCCTCTTCTTTCTTAATGTAGCATATATTGCTATAAAATTTCCCCTTCGTACTGCTTTTGCTGCCTGTTATAAATTTTGGTATGTGGTGTTTTCATTTGTCTCAAGACATTTAAAATTTTTTTCTTTGACCAATTGGTAGTTCAGGAGTATTAATTTCCACGTTTGTGAATGTTTTACCTTTCCTCTTATTGATTTCTAGTTTCATATAATTGTTGAAAAAATATTTCAGTCTTCTTTAATCTGTTAAAACTTGTTATGTGGCCTAAGATGATCTTCTAAAGAATGTTCTCTGTGTGCTTGAGAAGAACTGCTGTTGGCTAGACTGTTCTGTATATAATGTTAGGTCTATTTGATTTCATATGTTGTTCAAGTCTGCTGTTTCTTTATTGATTTTCTGTCTGGATGACCTTTCCATTGTTGAGAGTGGGCCACTGAAATCTGTTATTGTATTGGTATCTACTTTCCTCTTTGTTCTATTAATATTTGCTTTATATATTTAGGTGCCCTGATGTTGGGTATATGCAATTGTGTCTTCCTAATGAGTTGACCTTTTTATCATTATACAATGATCTTTTTTGTGTCTTGTGACAGTTTTTGATTTAAAGTCCATTTTGTCTGATATAAGAATAGCCACCTCTGTGCTCTTTTAATTACCATTTTCATGAAATATCTTTTCTATCCCTTCACTTTCAGCTTAAATGCACCCTTATAGCTAAAGAGAGTCTCTTGTAGGCAGCATCTGGTTGGATCTTGCTTTTGTAGTCACTCAGCCACTCTGTCTTTTTTAAAAAAATTATAAATTCAGGTGGTGCTTGTTGTGTTGGTGTATTGGGTAATGCTAGGGTTTGGGCTTCTAATGAACCCATCACCCAAATAATAAACGTAGTACCCAATAGGTAGTTTTTCCAACTTTCCCATCTTCGTCCCCCACCCTTGGAATCCCCAGTATCTATTATTTCTATCTTTATGTCTCCTGTGTATCCATTGTTTAGCCAACTGATAAGTGAGAGCATGCAGTATTTGATTTTCTGTTTCTGCATTAATTCTCTTAGGGTAATGGCCTCCAGCTGCATTCATGTTGCTCCAAAGGACACAATCTCATTTTTTATGGCTGTGTAGTATTCCATGGTATATATGTACCACATTTTCTTTATGCAATCCACCTTTGACAGAAACTTAGGCTGATTGCATGATTTTGCTATTGTGAATAGTGCAGTGATAAACATACAAGTGCACATGACCTTTTGATAAAATGATTTCATTTCCTTTAAGTATATACCCAGTAGTGGGATTGCTGGGTCAAATGGTAGTTCTATTTTAGTTCTTTGAGAATTCTCCATACTATTTTTCTACAGAGGTTGAACTAATTCACATTCTCTACCAACAATTTATAAGCATTCTCTTCTCTACAGCCATACCAACATCTATTTTTTTTTTTACTTTTTAGTAATAGCCATATTACCAGTGTGAGATGATATCTCATTGTGGTTTTAATTTGTATTTTTATCTGATGATTAGTGATGTTGAGCATTTTTTCATATGTTTTTTGGCTGCTTGTATGTCCTTTGAGAAATCTCTGTTTATGTCCTTTGCCTACTTTTCAATGGTTGTTGATTTATGTTCCTTATAGATCATAGATATTAGTCCTTTGTTAGATGTGTAGTTTGCAAATATATTCACCCATCTGTAGGCTGGCTGTTTACTGTGTTGAAACTGTTTCTTTTGCTATGCTGAAGCTCTTCAGTTGAATTAAGTCTGATTTGTCTATTTTTGTTTTTGTTGCATTTGTTTTTGAGGTCTTAGTCATAAATTCTTTGCTTGGGCCAATCCAGAAGAGTTTTCCCTAGGTTTTCTTCTAGGATTTTTATAGTTTGAGGTCTTACAGTTGAGTCTTTAATCTGATTTGAGTTAATTTTTGTATATGGTGAGAGGTAGAAGTCCAGTTTAATTCTTCTTTATATAGCTGGCCAGTTTTCCCAGCACCATTTATTGAATAGGGAGTCCTTTCACCATTGATTGGTTTTGCCAACCTTGTCAAAGATCAGATGGTTGTAGAGGTGTGGCTTTATTTCTGGGTTCTCTATTCTATTCCATTCATCTATGCATCTGTTTTTGTAGTGTAGCAGTAAAATTTGAATTTGGGTAATGTGATGTCTCCAGCTTTATTCTTTTTGTTTGGGATTTCTTTGGTTAATCAGGCTCTTTTTTGGTGCCATGTGAAGTTTCCGTAATTTTTTTGTAGTGCTGTGAAAAATGACATTGGTAATTTCATAGGAATTGTGTTGAATCTTTAGATATCTTTTGGCAGTTTGGTCATTTTAGTTATATTGATTCTTCTAATCCATGAGCATGGAATGTTTTTCCGTTTGTTTGTATCATCTATAATTTCTTTCAAAAGTGTTTTGTAGTTCTCCTTGTAGAGGTCTTTCGCCTTCTTGGTTAAACATATTCCTACTTATTTTTTGTGTGTGGCTATTTCTAGATGGAATTGAGTTCTTGATTTGGTTCTCAGCTTGAATGTTATTGCTGCACATTCTACTGATTTTTGTACATTGATTTTTGTATCTTGAAACTACTGAATTTGTTTATCAGGTCTAGGAGTGTTTTGGATGAATATTTAACGTTTTCTAGGTACAGGACTATGTCAACAGTGAACAGAGATCATTTGACTCCCTGTTTTCCTATTTTGATGTCTATTGTTTCTTTCTCTTGTCTGATTGCTCCAGCTAGGACTTTCAGTACTATGTTGTATAGGCGTGGGGAGAATGAATGTATTAGTCAATTCTCATGCTGCTTATAAAGACATACTTGAGACTGGGTAATTTATAAAGGAAAGAGGCTTAATTGACTCACAGTTCAGCATGGATAGGGAGGCCTCAGGAAACTTACAATCATGGCATAAGGGAAAGCAGACACATTCTTCTTCACATGATGGCAGGAAGGAGAAGTGCAGAGAGAAGGCGGCGGGGGAAGCCCCTTATAAAACCATCAGATCTTGTGAGAACTGATTCACTATCCCAAGAACAGAATGGAGGTAACCACCCCCATGATTCGATTACCTCCTACCGGGTCCTTACCACACCACATGGGGATTATGGGAACTACAGCTGAAGTTGAGAGTTGGGTGGGGACACAGCCAAAGCATATCAGTGGACATCCTTGTCTTGTTATTCTTAAGGGGAATTCATTCAAATTTGCCCATTCAGTATGATGTTAGCTGTGGGTTTGTCATAAATGGCTTTTATTATTTTGAGGTATGTTCCTTCGATGTCCAGTTTGTTGAAGGTTTTTATGAAGGGATGCTGGATGCTATTGAATGCTTTTTCTGTGTCTGTTGAGATGATCATACAGGTTTTGTTTTTAATTCTGTTTGTGTGGTGAATAATATTGATTTGTGTATATTGAGTGATCCTTGTTTCCCAGAAATAAAGCCCACTTGATCATGATTAATTATCTGGTTGATATGATGTTGAATTAAGTTTGCTAGTATGTTGTTGAAGATTTTTGCATCTATGTTCAGAAAGTATATTGACCAGTAGGTTTTTTTTTCTGTATCCTTGCTAGATTTTGATACCAGGATGATGCTAGTTTTGTAGAATGAATCAGAGAGGAATTGTCCTTGATTTCCTATAACAGTTTCAGTAAGATTGGTGCCAGCTTTTTGAACATTTGGTAGAATGTGGCTGTGACTCTGTCTTGCCCAGGGCTTTTTTTGGTTGGTAGATTTTTTATTACCGATTTAATTATCTAACTCATTGGTCTGTTCAAGATTTCAATATCTTTCTGGCTCAATCTTTGGAGGTTGTGTTTTTCCAGGAATATATCCATTTCTCCTAGGTTTCCTAGTTTGTGTGCATAGAGATGTTCCTAGTAGTCTCTGGTGATCTTTTTTCTTTCTGTGGTATCAGTTGTAATGTCACCTTTATCATTTTTTATTGTGGTTATTTGAATGTTCGTTTTTTTCTTGAGTAATCTTGCTAGCCCTCTATCAATTCTGTTTCAATGAACCAACTTTTCATTTTGTTGATGCTTTGTTGTTGTTGTTTTGGTCTCAGTTTCATTTAGTTCTCTAATATTTCTTTCTTTTTTTTCTGATACCTTTGGATTTGGTTTGTTTTCCTAAGTCCTTTAGATATGACCTTAGGTTGTTAATTTGAGATCTATCTTTTCATGTAGGCATTTAGCACTATAAACCTTCCTTTAAACACTGCTTTTGCTTTACTCAAGAGGTGTGGGTGTGTTGTCCAAGAAGATACTTGGTATGATTTCAGTTTTTTTGCATTTATTGAGACTTGCTTTATGACCGAGCTTGTGGTCAAATTTAGAGAATGTTGCATGTACAGATGATTAAAGAAGTGGGTATTTGCGGTTCTTGGGTGGAATATTCTGTAGATGTCTATTAGGTACTTTTGGTCAAGAGTCCAATTTAAGTCTAGAGTGTTTTTTTTTTTTTTTGGTTAGTTTTCTGCCTCAGTGATCTGTCTAGTGCTGTCAGTGGGGTAGTGAAGTCCTCCACTATTATTGTTTCACTGTGTATCTCTGAAGTCTACTAGTATTTGTTTTATAAATATGGGTACTTTGACATTGGGTGCAGGTATAGTTAGGATAGTTAAGTCTTCTTGATTGAATTGAATGTTTTATCATTAAATAATACCATCTTTTTCATTTTCTTTTTTTAGCTTTGTTCATTTAAAGTCTGTTTTATGTGCTACAAGAATAGCAACTCATCCTCTTTTTTGTTTGTTTGTTTTCCATTTGCATGATAGATGTTTCTCCATTTCTTTACTTTTAGCGTGGGAATGCCGTTCCGTGTGAGATAGATCTATTGAAGGCAGCAGAATACTGTTTTTTAAATCCAATTTGCCACTCTGTGTCTTTTGAGTAGGGTATTTAGACCATTTACATGTAAGACTAATATCGATATGTGAGGTTTCATTTCTGTCATAGCTTTCTTAGCTAGTTGTTTTGTAGTCTCAATTGTGTAATTGTTTTGTAGCATCTGAGAACTTTGTACTTATGTGTTGTTTTATGGTAGCAGTATCATTCTTTTGTTTCCATCTTTAGAACTTCTGTGAATATTTCTTGTAGGGCTTATCTAGTGGAGACAAATTCCCTTAACAGTTGCTTCTCTAATAAAGGCTTTATTTCTCCTTTATTTATGAAGCTGTTTGGCAGGATATGAACTTTTTGGCTGCCATTTTTTTTTCTTTAAGAAGGCAAAAATAGGCTTCAGTCTCTTCTGGCTTGTAAGGTTTCTGCTGAGAAGTCTGCTGTTAGTCTGATGGGACTTCCTTTATAGGTAATTTGGGCCTTTTCTCTAGCTACCTTTAAGGTTTTTTTTTGTATTAACCTTGGGAATGGTTGTGTTGTATAGTATCTCTCAGGTGTACTCTCAGTTTCTTATATCTGGTTCTTGACCTCTCTAGCAAGATTAGGGAAGTTTTCCTGAATTATTTCCTCAAATATGTTTTCCAGTTTGCTTGCTTTTTCTTTGTATTTCCAAAGGCTTTGTTCTTTTTTTTGCTTTTATCTGGGTTAATTTGAAGGACCAGCCTTCAAGTTCTGAAATTCTTTCTTCTGCTTTGTGTAATTTGTTATTAAAACTTCCAGCTGTATTTTGAAATTCCTTTAGCAAAATTTTCAATTTCAGAAGTTCTATTTGTTTTTTTCTTAATATAGCTATCTTGTCTTTCATATCCTGAATTATTTTTCTAGTGTCTTTGTATTGGATTACAGCTTTCTCTTGGATCTTACTGAGTCTCCTTGATATCCTTATTTTGAATATTTTATCATTTCAAACTTTTCAGTTTGGTTAGTATCCATTACTAGAGAGTTGGTGCAATCCTTTGGAGGTGTCAGGACATCCTGGCTTTTTATACTGTCAGAGTTCTTGCTGATTCCTTCTCGTCTGAGGAGCTGCTACTTCTCATTTTTGAGTTTGCTATCATTGGCATGGGATCTTTTAATTTTTCAATCCTTTTTTACCTTGAGGGTATGACTGTGGTGTATGTTGTGTATGATCGTTTTGTTTCATTTATTGGTACTTTCAGTGGGCCAAGGCTGTATATGGGTACGTTGGTTGTGGATAGCCTCTGTGTAGTGACTTTCTTAGATGCTGATTGTTGTAGCGATGTATTAAACATATGAGCGGACACACTATTTCCTGTGGGATTGAGAGTGCAGGTGCATAGGTCTCAGGAAACTTATCTCGGACTAGCACTAAGCCCTTCTGGTAGCAGGTTTTTTGTTTGGTGGTGCAGTTCAGGCTGTAGTCCAGTAGATAGAGATGACACTTAAGAGTAGGAGACAGCTCATGCTCAGGCTGACGTCAAGTGGTAGCACCTGTGTTGACAGGAGGCATGAGAGGGGTTAGGGGGCCAGTGGGAACAGGAAGCAATCTTGTTGGGGCCTCCTGAGATCTTGGAGGAAAGGTTGGGGAGGTGCACCAGGTCCTCATCCTGAGTCAGCAGGAATGCCATCTGCTTCCCTATCTTGCCCCTGTTGCAAAGCTCATGACCTTAGTTCATAAATACTTTTGGTTCCTGGTTGCAGAGCAGCTGTGGGCCACCGAAACACCCTCTTGAAGGCTGGGACAGAGCCTCTTACCCCAGTTCAGGGCAGGCAACTCTGTGATTTCTCTGTTCTCTGTTGCTGGGATGCTGCCATTCTGTGTAGGGAGGGCGAGTTAGGCCCCGCCATTCGAGTAAACCCCATGCAGCATGGGCTTACTTTGAGTAGGGATGGAGCTGCCGTGAAAAGCTTAAAAAATGCTTTCTCCGAATGCATTCCCCAGCCCCCAGTGGGAAGAACCTCTGCTGTGTCTGCAATAGTGTATGGCATTGGATGGGTGGGAGATGTCCCTCTCTCCATGTTCATTTCCTGGTGTTGGCACTGCCTCCTTCAGCAATCAGTGCTGCATCCACATTCCCTTTGTCCTAAGGGGACTTTGGCAGGCTGCACTCCCTTGTTGGTAGCCCATGCTGGTGGTTAGATCTCCAGGGGGCCTCACAACTTCCTGGGGGCCCATCAGTCTCCTGTGCTTGCCAAAGCCAGAGTGGGTTGTAAGTTATATTTGTGAGGGTTCTGGTGGTGTGATGACTCAAGGGCGGAGAAACCCTAGGCAGGGCAGAGGTCCACTAGGTGTCTACACCAGTATTGCACCTGTCATCTCAGTTTGGGTCAGGGGAGTACATGAATTCCTACAGGAGCTAGCCAGCTGGTTCTCTATCCCTGGGAAATTCCCAAGTCACCACCAATAGCTTTGCCCTAGGTCATGAGGACAGAGGGGTTCCCAACAGTTTGGTGGTCAGCAGATTGTCAGAGGGGTGAAGGGAGCAGAGCAGCATTCCCACCTCCTTTTTTTTTTTTCGAACGGAGTGTCGCTCTTGTTGCCCAGGCTGGATTGCAATGGCATGATCTTGGCTCACTGCAACCTCCGCCTCCTGGGTTCAAGCAATTCTCCTGCCTCAGCCTCTTGAGTAGCTGGGAATATAGGCACCTGCCACAATGCCTGGCTAATTGTTTTGTATTTTTAGTAGAGATGAGGTTTCACCATGTTGGTCAGGCTGGTCTTGAACTCTTGTCCTCAAGTGATCTGCCTGCCTCGGCCTCCCAAAATGCTGTGATTACAAGCGTGAGCTACCGTGCCCGGCCTCCCACCTACTTTTTCTGCAGGACTCCAAGTTTCTCTGGGGTTGATCTCTGCCAGATTCTTCCTCTTTGTCTTTTGTTTGGGGAATTTAATTGATTTACATATGAAGTAATTATTGATGGGTAAGGGCTTACTATTGCTATTTCATTAATTTTTTTCTGTCTATTCTGTAGTTCTTTTCTTTCTTCTCCTCCCGTTTTGTCTTCTTTGGTGACTTGATTTTTGTAGTGTTATGCTTTGATTTTTTTCTCTTTCTCTTTTGTGTATCTCCTATAAGTTTTTTCCTTTCTGGTTACCATGGGACTTACATAAACATATTTCTAACAGTCTATTTTAAGCTGATAACAGCTTAACTATGCTCACATACAAAACTACCCATTTATTCTCCCTTAATTATTTGTTATTGATGTCACAATTTACATCTTAAATTGTGTATCCATTAATTGTTATAGTTCTTAGTACTTTTGTCTTTTGACATTTATATTAGGGTTAAAAGTGACTTACATACTTTACAATATTAGAAGATTCTATATTTACTTATATATTTACCCTAACCAGTGAGTTTTATACTCCTGTGGTCTTTCACGTTGCTATTTAGTGTCTTTTTGTTTCAACTTGAGTAACTTCATGTAGCGTTTTTCATAAGGTAAACATAGTGGTGATGAACTTCCTCAGCTTTTGTTTGGGAAATTTTTTCTTGCCTTCATTTCTGAAGGACAGCTTTGCTGGGTATAGCACTCTTGGTTAGTAGTTTTTTTTTTTTTTCTTTCAGCACTTTAAATATGTAGTGATCCCCTGGTACCTGTGGGGTTATCCAGGAAACTCCACAGATAATACAATCCACAAATTCTAAAGTCTGTTGTATAAAATAATGTATTTGCATATAGACCATGTACATCTTCCTGTATACTTTACATCAGCTGTAGATTACTCATTATACCCAATAAAATGTAAATGCAACATAAATATTTGTTCTAACTATATTACACTTTTTATTTAAATTTTTAATTGTTAGATTGTTTTTTGTTTTGCTATACAGTTGCTTGAATCTCCAGATGCAGAACATGTGGATATGAAGGGCTGACTGTATATATCATCTCACTCTCTTGGCCTGCATAGCTTCTGATGAGGAATCTGCCAGTAGTCTTATGGAGCTCTTTTGCCTGTAATGAGTCACTTTTCTCTTGCTGGTTTGAAAATTCTGTAGTTGTCTTTGATTTTTGACATTTTGACTAGAATGTCTTGTTCTAGACCTTTTTGGATTTATTCTGTTTGGGCTTCATGAATCTGGATGTTCATTTCCATGCCCAGATTTGGGAATTATTGAGTCATTATTTTTTTAATTAGGGTTTTTACTGCTTTCTCTTTCTCTTCTCCTCTGGGCCTTCCATAATGTATATATTGGTTTGATGGAGTACCATGATTTCCTTAAGATTTCTTCACTTCTTTTCATTATTTTTTCATTTTGCTGTTCTGACTGTAATTTCAAATTGCCCATCCTCGAGTTTTCAAATTCTGTCTTCTGCTTGATAAAAGTTTGCTGTTGAACCTCTCTTGTGATTTTTTAAATCCAGTTATTCTTTAATAAAATCCAATTTTCTAGTATTTTAAAAATTTAATTATATTTATTTTATTTTATGTTATTTTTGAGATGAGGTCTTGCTGTGTTTGTTGCCCAGAGCTGGAGTGCAGTGGTGTGATCATAGCTCACTGCAGATTCAAACTCCGGGGCTCAAGCAATCCTCCTGCCTCAGTCTTCTGAGTAGCTGGGACTACAGGCATACACTATCATGCCTGTCTATCAAAAAAAAATTTTTTTAGACAAGGGGTCTTGCTGTGTCACCCAGGCTGGTCTTAAAATCCTGGCTTCAAGCAGTCTTCCCACTTCAGCCTCTTGAGTAGCTGGGATTACAGGTGTGAGCCACAGTGCCTGGCTAAAAAAAAAAAAAAAAAAAAAAAAAATTGCATCTATCTCTGTTGATATTCTCAGTTTGTCCATGTTTTATTTTTTGATTTAATTTAGTTGTCTATCAACATTCTCTTTTATCTCACTGAGCTTCTTTAGGATGATTAATCTGAATTGTTTTCAGTATTTGAAAATTCCCATTTTCACTTCATAAATTCCCATTTATTTTGGGTGAGTTGGTAGAGATCTATTTTCTTGCCTTTTTTCAATGTTTTCTTGATTCTTCATGTTTCTTATATGATTGTATTCATGTCTGCACATTTGATGAAACAACACTTTCCCTGTGTTGCAGAGCAGTATAAGCTGTAGAGAGGCACCCTCCCTTCGTCTCTTGTTCCTGGCTGGTCCAGTCATTTAACTGTCCCAGGCATCTAAATTCTACTGTTTTTAATGCTAAGTATGAGACAAGATAGAAATCAGGCCCTTGGAAATGCACTGAAAGTTTGGGGACAAAGCTCAGTTTGTTTTTCCCACTCACTCCTGAAGAGAAAGCCTTAGTTCTCTGACTTTTACCAGTCTTGCTCAGCAGCGCTGGTGTAAGAGTTACCTGCCCCCTCTGTTTTGCTCCTAGTTGTCTCAGGCTCACAGGCTCTACCAGTCTTTCAGTGCTTCAAATGTGAGATGACAGAAATTAGCCCTTGGGGAGTACACTGAAATGGCAGTAGGCCAGGCAGCTGGCACACTCTTCACTGTCTCCTTCCCACTCATGGGAGAAGTCATGGGCTGAGGTGATCCTCTGGCTCTGAACTAAGCCAGTTTGGGGGAGGGACTGATGTGGGAAAATTAAGTTTGCTCTTTGTATTAGGCCCTTCTTTCATTGCTATAAAGAAATACCTGAAATTAGGTAATTGATAAAGAAAAGTGGATTAATTGGCTTATGGTACTGCAGGCTGTACTAGAAGCTGCTGGCATCTGCTTGGCTTCTAGGGAGACTTCAGGGAGTTTTACTAATGGCGAAGGTAAAGTGGGAGCTTGCATGTCACATGGCAAAAGCAGGAGCAAGAAATAGAGTGGTGGGGGGCAGGTGCCACACTTTACAGCAGCCAGGTCTTGGGAGAATACACTCACTATTACAAGGATACCACAGAGCCATAAGACATCCAATCCTGTGACTCAAACACCTAACAGGTTCCACCTCCAACGCTGGGGATTACATTTCAACATGAGTTGCAGGCGGGGACAAATGTCCAAACTATATCACTCTTCTTCCTATGTTGGTTGCAAGTTTTCTCAGCTTTGTTTTTGTGTAGAGTAACACAGTTTTTTAACTGGATTAAAAGTTTCTCACACAGGTATTTCAGTCCAAATATTATTTTTGTGTTTCTGAGGGTAAACCAACACCAGAGTTCCTGCTCTGCCATCTTGATGTCATCTCTACACATCTACTTTTTTTCCCCTAGAATGTCTCTCTCCCCTGCTTGCAATATAGCAAACCTTTTCCTTTGGGGAATTGTTCATTTCTGTGTACTCCAGTTGTGTGGTTGTAATGAGGGCTGCTAATTATGTGTCACTCTCCTTCTGGCTTCAGGGAAGGGTGTGTGGCTTAGACCTGGCCAAACGGGTCATCTCATTTGGTCCAGTTATGGTCATGTGACTCAAGCAGTGACAATGTGTTCATTTCTGGATTTCTAAATGGCAATTGTGAGAATTCTTTTCTTCTCAGATTGCTAAGGAATATGAATCCAAAGCTGATTGAAAGTTGTCAAGTTTCGTTAATGAATATCCTACTGTAGGGAGTATGGTTGGCAGACATTGAAATAGATGTAATTTAGAGAAATGACAAGCTACCAACATTGAGAATTCTTACTCAGAAACATATATTTCTCCATTTATTCGGAAGTTGTATTAGTTTGTTCTCACACTGCTATAAAGAACTACCTGAGACTGGGTAATTTATAAAGAAAGGAGGTTTAATTGACTCACAGTTCCACAGGCTTAACAGGAAGCATGACTAGGAGGCCTCAGGAAACTTACAATCATGGCAGAAGGCAAAGGGGAAGCAAGCACTTTCTTCACTTGGTGGCAGGAGAGAGAGAAAAAAGGGGGAAGTGCTACACACTGTTAAACCATTGATCTTGTGAGAACTCACTCACTATCATGAGAACAGCAAGGGAGGAATCTGCCCTATGATCCAGTCACCTCCAACCAAGCCCCTCCTCCAACATGAGATTTGGATGGGTACACAAATCCAAACCATATTATTTCACCCCTGGCCTCTCCCAAATCTCATGTCATTCTCACATTGCAAAAATACAATTATTCCTTCTCAAAAGTCTCCCAGCCTTAACTCATTTCAGCATTAACTCAAAAGTCCACAATCCAAAGTCTCATCTGAGACAAGGTAAATTCTTTCCATTTATGAGCCTGTAAAATTAGAAACGAGTTACTTCCAAGATACAATGGAGATACATGCTCCCATTCAAAATGGGAGAAATTGGCCAACACAAAGGGGCTATAGGCCGCATGCAATTCTGAAACCCAACAGGGCAGTCATTAAATCTTAAAGCTCCAAAATAATCTCTTTTGACATGATGTCTCACATTCAGGGCATGCTGATGCAAGGGATGGGCTCCCAAGGCCTTGGGCAGCTCTGCCCCATGGCTCTGCAGGGTACAGCCCTCCTCCCAGCTGCTTTTGTGGGCTGGCATTGGATGCCTCTGTCTTCTCCATGTGCTCGGTTCAAGCTGTCCATGGATCTGCCATTCTGGGGTCTGGAGGATGGTGGCCCTCTTCTCACAGTTCCACTAGGCAGTGCCCCAGTGGGGACTCTATGTGGGGACTCCAATCCCACATTTCCCCTCTGCATTGCCCTAGTAGAGATTCTCCATGAGGGCTCTGCCCCTGCTGCAGACTTCTGCCTGGACATCCAGGCATTTCCATACATCCTCTGATACCTAGGCAGAGGTTTTCAAACCTCAACTCTTGCCTTCTGCATCCTGCAGGCCTAACACCATGTGGAAGCTGCCAAGGCTTGGGGCTTGCACTCTCTGAAGCCATGACCCAAGCTGTACTTTGGCCCCTTTTAGCCATGGCTGGAGCTGGAATGGCTGGGATGCAGCCATTCCCACGTCCCAAGGCTGCACAGAGCAGTTGGGCCCTGGGCCTTGCCCACAAAACCATTCTTTTCTCCTAGGCCTCCAGACCTGTGATGAGAGTGACTGCCAGGGAGGTCTCTGAAATACCCTGCAGACATTTTCCCCATTGTCTTGGCTATTAACAGTCAGCTCCTCTTTACTTATGCAAATTTCTGCAGCAGGCTTGAATTTCTCCCCAGGAAATGTTTTTCTTTTCTACTATATGGTCAGACTACAAATTTTCTAAACTTTTATGGTCTGCTTCTCTTTTAAATACAAGTTCCAATTTCACACCATCTCTTTCTTCATGAATATGTGCATGCACTTTTAGAAACAGCCAGGTCAAATCTTGAATGCATTGCTGTTTAGAAATTTATTCCACCAGATACCCCAAATCATCTCTCTCAAGTTCAAAGTTACATAGATTTCTAGGGCAGGGGCAAAATGCCACCAGTGTCTTTGCTAAAGCATAGCAAGAGTGACCTTTACTCCAGTTCCCAATAAATTCCTCATCTCCATCTGAGACCACCTCAGCCTGGACTTCATAGTTCATATCACTATAGGCATTTTGGTAAAAGCCATTCAATAAGTTTCTAGGAAGTTCCAAACTTTCCCATATCTTCCTGTCTTCTTCTGAGCCCTCCAAACTGTTCCAACATCTGAATGTTACCTAGTTCCAAAGTCACTTCCACATTCTTAGGTATCTTTATAGCAGAGCCCCACTCCTGGTACCAATTTTCTGTATAAGTCCATTCTCACACTGCTATAAAGAACTTCCTGAGGCTGGGTAATTTATAAAGAAAGGTTTAATTGACTCACAGTTCTGAAGGCTTAACAAGAAGCATGACTGGGAGGCCTCAGGAAACTTACAATCGTGGTGGAAGGTGAAGGGGAAGCAAGCACTTTCTTTACATGGTGGCAAGAGAGAGAGAGTGAAGGGGGAGGTGCTACACACACTCTTAAACCATCAGATCTCATGAGAATCATTATCATGAGAACAGCAAGAGGGAAATCCACCCCATGATCCAATCATCTCCCACCAGGCCTTTCCTCCAATTCAACATGAGATTTGGGTGGGGACACAAATCTAAACCATATGTTTTCTGATTTTTGAAAAAATTTTATAATTTTTTTCTATGAGTCTGTCACATTTCTTTTCAGGTTTACTCGTAGGTGTTTTATAATTTTAGTTGATATTGTGAATAAGATCTCCCTCCCTACCCCCATTACATTTGCTAAGTGGTTTTTGATATGTTACTGGAAAGCTGCTGGTTTTGGAGTGTTTATTAGCATCTTTATTCAGCCATGTGCCTGGACCATTATAAAATCTTTTTTGATTGAGCCTTTTTTGTATTCTAGGTAGACTATCAGAAAGTTCATAAATAGTGATAGTCTCATGTTTTTATTTCTATTTCCTTTCTGTTTTAGTAATACATTTAAGATTGCCATTAAAATATTGACAAACAGTTATTCCAGGCAACATCTTTACCTCATTCATGAATGTCTTTTAATACTCCAGATTATTTTCTATGAATATTTTTTATTCACAGCTTTTAATAAATTTTATATTGGATGAGTATTGAGTTGGATGAAAACATATTTTGAGAATGCTTTAGATTTTCCTACATTTTCTCCCCTTTATTCTTAATGTAGTGAATTAGGTTAATGGATGACACAATAACATAATAATTATTATTAACACAAGAGCAATAATAGAATAACCTCCCTATCTTTGTCATAGGCTAGTCATTTAAATACATTCCTTTATTCAAATGGATTTACTTCATGGATCATCCCTCCCTTGCTTTCTTCTTTCCTTTCTTCATCTTTACCTCTCTCCTGCTTTCCTTCCCTCCATCTACACAGGTCAAAGGAGCAGCAAGAATAAAGACCCTGAGGTGGGTGTATGCTTTGGTCTGTTAGTGGATCAGCAGGGAGACCAGCTGAAATGAACAAAGGGTAGAATAAATAGGACATGAATTAGGTAAAAAAGGAGAGAGCGATAGTGATGGCGGGAGGTATATTGGGTACAAACTTGTAAAGCATTGTACAGACTTTTACTATGAATAAGATGGGAAGCCACTGGAGCATTCTGAGCAAAGTAATGATATGATATGACTCATATTAAAACAGAATTTCCCTGATATATGGGAATTGAGTGTCGAGTATAAGAATGGATGCAGGAGACATGTTAGGAGGCTAAGGCAATAATCAAGGTGGGAGACAATGGTGAATTTGACCAGGGTGATAATGATGGGGATGGTGAGAAGTGATTAGATTTTGAAGGTTAAAACAACAGGATTTGCTGACAGATCGGTTGTGTGGTATGATGAAAAAAAAAAAAGGAATTAAGGATGACTGTAAGCTTTTTTTTTTTTTTTCTAGGCAACTTGAAGGATAGAGTTGGGATTAACTGAGATGGGGAAGGCTGTGTGTTAAGCAGGTTTAGGGAGGAGGTGGTGGGAGGAGGGAGCTAAAGAATTCACTTTGGACATATTTATTTTCAGATGCCAATTAGACATTTCAAGTGATGATGCCATGTAGGCAGTTTTTAGGTTGAATTTAGGTTTTACAGAAGTCCCAGGCAGGAGCTATACATTTTGGCATCATAGAATATATATGGTCTTTAATACCATGAGATGGATGAGATCATCAATAGAATGAGTACAATAGAATGAGTACAGAGAGAGTTAAAAAGATGTCCAAGGACTGAGCACTGGAACTCTAACAACACTTAGTGTTGGGGAAGATAGGGAAGATATAAAATAATAGCAAATGAATATGACAAGTAGCAGCTACTGAAGTGATCCCATGGAAACCAAATGAAGAAAGCAATTCAAAGAGGAAGAAGTCATCAACTCTGTCAAATGCTTAGTTTTTTGTTTGTTGTTTGTTTATTTGGCAAATGTTTTTCCCTTTGCCTGAAATGTGTGTATTCTGCTTCCCCACTTTTATTTGTATATTTGATTTATTTTTACTGCATTTTCATGTCTCCCCTCCAATAACTTGTACTTCCAAGAACACTGTGCACACCCATGTTATAGCATTTACCCCACTCCACTGTAGTTCTGTACTCTTATCTGTTTCTCCCCGCTGGACAATGAGCAACTCTGAGGGCAGGAGAGTCTCTACAACTCTGAACACTGTACTTGGCACCACACACACACACACACACACACACACACACACACACACATTCATACATGTATAACACACAGACACACAGATATATATGTTTGAAAGTTAAGTAATTCACCAGCATCATTATCCAGACATCTAATTGGCAGCTAACGACAGCTAGAATCTCCAGGGTTCCTTTCTAGTAGCCAGGGTAGTAAATATCAAATCCGATCTATGTATGTTTTCTTACCAGATTCCTTTTTGAAACTACTTCACTGGAGATCCTGGGCTTTCTACAAAATCCTTGTATTTGACTACAAGACTTTTTATATCTCTTTATAATTTTTTGTCCCTTTATGGCTATTTTGTTATTCTTTGCTTTGATTGCTTCTACCATTTCTCCTTCAGATTTTACAAAGGGAAGCTGTACCTGTCAATATTCTGTCTCTGTGATTGTGCCACACACTTGTTACCTTATATCTGGTTAAAGGGTATATCCACAGAGCTAATATGATAAAAATAGTGGAACACATTCCAGGATTTCCTACTGAGTGCAATCCTACCTTAAATGGAAAGAAATGAGTCCTTTTTAAGGACAAGATGTTTAATTTAAAAAATTCAGTGCCTGTTTGTCTTTCAATTAAATACAAGGAACCAAGAAAATCTGCCTTTGATCATATCTTCTTAATCAAGGGTGTCCAATCTTTTGGCTTCCCTGGGTCACACTAGAAGAAAAATTATCTTGGGCCACACATAAAATACACTAACAATAGCTGATGAGCTAAAAAAAATTGCAAAAAAAAAATCATGTTTTAAGAAAGTTTATGAATTTGTGTTGGGCTGCATTCAAAGCCATTCTGGCCCACATGCAGCCCATGGACAAGCTTGTCTTAATTAATGACCTGGAAGTCACTGGACAGTGATCATGCACTATCTTCTCTTTCCAAAAATGTTTTCTTTGAATAAGTGAATACTTTGTAATACTTCTATTTCCTATTTAAATCCTAATGACATTTTCTTGAGTAAAAACTTTGTTGAAAGCAGTACTCTGATAAAAGTGTAAGATAATGAGGCAAGGCAAAAGAGTGTGAGTAGAATTACGGTGGAAAGAATTGTTAATAGTTGGGGAAGGAGACTACCCCATAGAGCTGAACCACTGTTTGAGCTTCTTCCATAGCCGGTAAACTCACAGTAGGTAGGGTCCACCCATATAAACCGTGGCAATCTTATGACATTTCTCCAATTTGCAGTCATATATAGAATAATTGACGTAGCTCCTTCTCATATATATCTTTTCTAGACCACACAAAGTGCCATCTTTTACTTGCCCAATATCAACTGTATCCCTTCCAAAGTAATAGTTCCCCAACACCTGGGACCATTAACTGATTTTTTAATTATAGCATTATGTTGTTTTACCTTGGAAATTGTTTATATGTTTTCACAGTGCACTCTCACACAAATTATTTGACGAAGGGCATCTTTTGTATATTAAACCTTCCATGCCACAGGGACTGAAATGATCTCCTTGTATGTTAATTTTTATAGCAGCTCAGAGAGGCATTCCTTGCTGTCTGGCCAAAAATATATCAACATTGTTTATTGTGACCGTTGCATATTTTATGATAGGAGTAGACACTGTAGACCACAAAGTGTCCTCTCTGATACACAGGGATCCTCAGGGCACCACCTTGCACTTTCTTTTTTTTTTTTTTGAGGTATACTCCCATGTATACCTAAATCCATGCATACTTAAGTCCTGTAGTTGGCCCTGCAGAACCTGTGTATACGAAAAGTTGGTTTTCCATATATGTGGGTTTCACATTCTGTGAATACTGTATTTTCTGCATCTGCGTTTGCGGAGGGCCGACTGTATTTATTGAAAAAATCGCACATGAGTGGGCCTGTACAGTTCAAATCCACGTTGTTCAAGCGTCAACTGTATTTCCTCTTTTGTTAAGCCAATTTCATGGCGACAATTGAATCCTATCTTATCTGGTGTTCGAACATATGTGGTAAAATGCCTTATGGGCTCGATTTCATAAGTTTGCTTGGTTATCTGTATCTGTGCATCCCTCCAAAGTTTTCCAAAGGGGTGCTGAGAACTCCCAGAGACTTGGGGCTGGGGGCTCCATATAACCGTGATAGTAGCAGTCATCTTGGACAAAGGGCTTTTCCTCGTGGGGAGCGTGCTGCTCCGTGCAGGTGAGCACTAGGAGGTGCCTGGAAAGGAAGAGCCTTTTAGGCCTTAAACGAATGATGTGGGTGTGGCGCCGCAGGTGCAGGCCATTAAGACAGCCCTCAGACTTGTTGAAGGCCCCACTTCGCCGGGGAAAATTCTGGGGAATCACCACTTGGGCGGGGCAGAGCGCCAGTAGGGCCTGGTTTGTGCGCCGCTGGCAGGGGTCAGGAGCGTCTCCCGAACAGCAGGAGAGCGTCCTGCTGCAGCCTTCCGGCTGCACATGTTTCAGGCAGCTGCCTTCTGTAAAGACTTGGTTGGTGACTGCTAGGAAAGTGGGCGTTGGAGACTAGAGTCGGAAAATGCTCTTCGGAGGAGGGAGCCCTGCCTCGTGGGTTTGTTGGCCGCCACCCCATCCGGGAAGTGGTTTCTCGTCCTTGGTCCGTTAAAAGGAACAGTTGCAGGTAAGGCTGGGATTCTAGGGACAGGAAGCTGGCAGGAGAGAGGTTTAGCGGAGAAAGTAAATGGTGAGAACAAGAGGGAATTGAACCAGAAACTAAGTGGTTTGAAAGGGAGAAGTAAGAGGGTGCAGAGGGACGAGTAGAGACAGCAGAAAAAGTTGCACTGGGGTGATGGAAATTAAAGTAAATTCAGAAGAGAGAAACGTAGGGAATCTTGGCCGCACTGTAAGAGGCTATGGAAAATTAGAGCCAAGGCTGGTTCACCCCTTAATGTCTGTCGTGAAAAAAAGAAGGTAAAACTAAATTTTCAGTAAGTTGTTTCCACAGAGAACTGATAAAGGTTTGCTAAATCTAGCTGCTGGCTGTCCGTAAAAGGGATTTAATGCAAGAGTTTCCCAAGAAAGACTAAGAGGGTGTTCGTATATTTTCACCAAATTCCTGCAGTAAATAGTGTGCATGTTATAGAAAATTCTCTAAACAGTGTGATTTTTCACCTTTTTAAAAAAATTGACAGTTAAAATTGTATATATTGAAGGTATACAACTTGATGATTTGCTATACACTTGCCTTATGAAGTAATCACCACAGTCAAGCTAATTAATGTATCTACATCTCACACAGTTATTTTATTTCTTTTCTTTTTTTTGTGGTGGGAACACATCAGATCTACCTGCTTAGTAAATTTCAAGTATAAATTACAATACTGTTAACGATAGTCTTATTGTTTGTTGTACATTGCATTTCCAGAACTTATTCACTTTCATTACTGAAACTGAGGCAGGTAAATAGGGTCTGAAGGCTAGGAACATAAGGGCGATTCACACTTCAGCTATAACTGGAAATATTCTCTCCATCGGGCGTACGCCGTAAATGGCTTCGTAACTTCACTTCATCCTCTCCATTTACATAGGGCATACCCGAAGCAACCAATGGAATATTCTAGCGGGTATTTAAACTCCTAAAAATTCTGTCACGAGGCCTTTGAGCCCCCATGCTCGGGCCCTCTCCCACACTGTGGAGTGTACTTTCATTTTCAATAAATCCCTTCGTTCCTTACTTGCTCTGTTTGTACGTTTTGTCCGATTTTTTCAAGATGCCAAGAACCTGGACACCCTCAACTCTTAACAAAACTTTGTACTCCTTGACCAACGTCTTCCCGTTTCCTCCTACCCCTAGCTCCTAGCAACCACTATTCTATTCTCTGCTTCTGTGAGTCTATTTTAGATTCCACTTATAAGAGATCAAGCAGTATTTGTTTTTCTGCATCTGGCTTATTTCATTTAGCATGATGTCCTCCAGGTTTATCTATGTTGTTGTAAATGGCAAGATATTCTTCTTTGTTAAGGCTGAATAATATTCCCGTGTGTGTGTGTGTCTGTGTGTGTGTGTCTATCACAATTTCTTTATCCATTCATCTGTCGACAGACATTTAGATTGTTTCCATATCTTAGCTATGTGAATAATGCTGCAGTGAACATGAGAGTGCAGTTATCTCTTTGAGATCCTGATTTCAGTTCCTTTGGATATATATTTATAAGTGGAGTTGTTAATTGTTCTAGTTAGTAGGTAGTTCTATTTTTAATTTTTTAAGGAATCTCCATACTGTTTTCCACAATGGCTATGCCAATTTACATTCCCACCAACAGCGTACAAGGGCTCCATTTCTCCACATCCACACCAACATTTGTTATCTTATATTTTCCTGATAGCAGCCATTCTATAAGGTATTTTATTTTATTTGTGGCTATTGTAAATGGGATTACTTTTTTATTTCATTTTCAGATTGTTCACTGTTAGCATATAGAAATGCTACCAATTTTTGTACCCTGCAATTTTACTAAATTTATCAGTTCTAATAGTTTTTTGGTGGAGTCTTTAGGTTTTCCAAATATAAGGTAATATCATCAGTCAACAATAATCATTTGACTTCTTCCTTTCCAGTTTGGATGCCCTTCACTTCTTTCTCTTGTCTGATTGCTCTAGCTAGGACTTCCAATACAATGTTGAATAACAGTGGTGACAATGGGCATCCTTGTCGTGTTCCAGACCTTCAAGGAAAGGCTTTCAGTTTTTCCCTATTCATGATGCTAGCTGTGGGTCTGTCATATATGGCAGCTTTTTTTATGTTGAGGTATGTTACTTTTATACCAGTTTTTTTTTTTTTTATCATGAAGGGATGTTGAATTTCATCAAATGCCTTTTCAGCATCAGTTGAAATGATCACATGGTTTTTGCCCTTCATTCTGTTGATATGATGTACCACGCTGATTGATTTGCATATGTTGAACCATCCTTACATCCCAGTGATAAATCCTGCTTGGTCATGATGAATGATCTTTTTAATATGCTTTTGAATTTGGTTTGCTAGTTTTTTTTTTTTTCAGGATTTTTGCATTAATATTGATTAGCGTTATTGGCCTGTGGTTCTCTTTTTCTTGATGTGTCTTTGGTTTTTGTATCTGGGTAATACTGGCCTTGTAGAATGAGTTTAGAAGTATCCCTTTCTCTACTTTTTGGAACTATTTGAGCAGGATTGGTATTAGCTCTTTAAAGCTTGAGTAGAATTCAGCAATGAAGCCATCACATCCCGGATTTTTCTTTGCTGGGAGACTTTTCATTATGGCTTAAATCTCGTTATTTTTTATTGGTCTGTTCAGGCTTTGGATTTCTTCATAGTTCAATCTTGTAGGTTGTGTGTGTCTAGGAATTTATACATTTCTTCTAGATTTTCCAATTTATTGGCATATAGTTGCTCATAGTAGCCACTAATGATCCTTTGAATTTCTGTGACATCAGTTGTGATGTCTCCTTTTTCATCTCTGGTTTCATTGATTTGGGTCTTCTGTCTTTTTTCCTTAGTCTTGCTGAAGGTTTGTCAATTTTGCTTAACTATTCAAAAAACCAGCTTTTTGTTGTTGTTGTTGTTGTTTGTATTTTCTTCATTTCAATTTCTTGAAATGTTGATCTTTTGTATTTTCTTCATTTCAATTTCATTTATCTTTGCTCTGATCTTTATTATTTTTTCTTTTACTAATTTGGGGTTTGGTTTGCTGTTGCTTTTCTAGTTCTTTAAGATGCATTGTTAGGTTGTTTATTTGAAGATTTTCCTTTTTGTTGATGTAGGTGCTGTGAAAGGAAAGTATCTTGGACCCCCAAAATCACTAAGCTAAAGGGAAAATTCAAACCCAGAACTGCTCAGGGCAAACATGCCTTCCATTCTATTCAAAGTCATCCCTCTGCTCACTAGATAGATGCATATTCTGATTGCCTCCTTTAGAAAGGGTTGTCAGAAACTCAAAAGAATGCAAACATTTGTCTCTCACCTATCTGTGACCTGGAAGTCCCCTCTTTGCTTTGAGTTGTCCCCGCCGTT
The DNA here is from genome assembly GCF_029281585.2 of Gorilla gorilla gorilla. Lineage (NCBI taxonomy): Eukaryota > Metazoa > Chordata > Mammalia > Primates > Hominidae > Gorilla > Gorilla gorilla. Next base: position 87,436,384 of record NC_073239.2, on the reverse strand, counting down.
CTGGATGGAATCAATCTACTTCTTACATGCATTGATTGATGTCTCATGTCTCCCTAAAATGTATAAAACCAAGCTGTGCCCTGACCACCTTGGGCACATGTCATCAGGACTTCCTGACACTGTGTCATGGGTGCACATCCTCAAACTTGGCAAAATAAACTTTCTAAATTAACTGAGACCTGTCTCAAATTTTGGGGGTTCACAGTGCTTATATCTGTAAACTTCTCTCTTAGTATGGCTTTTGCTGTGTCTCATAGGTTTTTGTATGTTGTGTTTCCATTACCATTTGTTTCAAGAAATTTTTCAATTTTCTTCTTCATTTCTTCATTGATCACAGTGGCCATTCAGGAGCTTATTATCGAATTTCCACATGTTTGTACAGTTTCCAAAATTCCATTTATTATTGATTTCTAGTTGTATTTCATTGTTGTCAGAGGAGATATTTGATGTTATTTCAGTTTTTTGAATGTTTTCAGAGTTGTTTTGTGGTCTTGTCCTTGAAAATGATCCATATGCTGAGGCAAAAAAGGTATATTCTGTAGCCATTAGATGAAATGTTCTGTAAATGTCTTTTGGGTCCATTTGGTCCATACTGCAGGTTAAGTCTGATATTTCTTTTTTATTTTCTGCCTGGGAGATCTGTCCAATGCTGAAAGTGGCGTGTTGAGGTCTCCAGCTATTATTGTATTGGAGTCTATCTCTTGCTTTAGCTCTAATAATATTTGCTTTATATATCTGGATGCTCCAGTGTTAGGTGCATATATATTTACAATTGTCATATCCTCTTGATGAATTGACCCCTTTATCATTATGTAATGACCTTCTTTGTCTCTTCTTTTTTTCTTGAAATCTATTTTGTCTGATATATGTATAGTGACTCTTGCTCTTTTTTGGTTTCCATTGGCATTGCATATCTTTTCCCATCCCTTTATTTTCAGTCTCTGTGTGTCTTTATAGGTGAAATACATTTCTTGTAGGCAGCAGATTATTGATGCTCCCTCTTTGGGCAGGTGTCAGGTGAGCACAGCCCAGTTCTGCTTTCTGCCGTGACAGGGAAACACTGAGTTCAATGCAAAACCTCACAATCTCTGCACTATCACTCTCCCAAGTGCGCAGATTCTCTGTGCCAGGTGGGATGGGGCAAGGGTCATGTCAGCAATTCAAAATTGTCTTTCCTACCCTCTTCAGCAATAAGAAGTCAAAACAGGGCACTGTGAATGCTCACCTGATTTTTGGTTCCTATGAAGGTGCTGCCTTTGTGTAAATAGTTGTCAAACTTGGTGTTTCTTCAGTGGGGATGATCAGTGGAGCTTTCTATTCAGCCATCTTGCTCCACCCAAAAATCTTTGCATTGTATTTTTAAAGGTGTTTTCTCATGTGGCTTAAATTTTCAGATTTATTGCCATAAAGTTGTTCCTTAGTACCTTCTCATTGTTTTGAAAATATGTATAGGAACTAATACTTACAATTTGTGTTTTCCCTATTAATATTGATCAATATTGCTAGATATTCATAAATTTTATTATTCCTTTCAAGAACCAGCTTTTGTCTTTGATTTTTAAATATTTTTTAAAAATTTAAACATCTATTAATGTTGAAAATTTATTTTTAATTGACACGTAATGACTATACATATTTATGGGATATAGTGTGATGTTTGATATATGTTTGTAATGTGTAATAATGAAATTGGTGTAATTAGCATATCTGTTACCTTAGACATTTATCATTTCTTTATGATGAGAAAATTCAATATTTCTAGCTATTTTGAAATTTACATTATTGTTAACCCTACTGTGTAATGAATTATTTTGTACTTTCATTCTTAGTTTTTATTTTATTCTGTTAAAGGTTTAATTAGGTATTTTCTCTGTTATTTTTAAAAATCACTTTTTATATAAAATATTTTCAGTCTTTCTCCTTTCTCATATATACCCTGAAAGCCAGAAATTTCCATGTAAGCACTGCTTTAGCTGCATCCTACAAGTTTAATATGTAGTATTTTCCTTACTAGTTATAAATTTTCTATTATGCATTTTGAATATATTTGGACCATGGTCATTTAGAAGGATGTTCTTTAATTTTGAGGCATGTAATTATTTTCTACCTGTAAGAGTTAAAGAGGAAAGAAACATGAAAAGCGGCTCAACAGCCAAAGACAGGTTTATTTTGGAGAATAAACCTGAGAGGGGCTTCTGGCCGATTTTGGTCAGGAGTGCTCTCTCTTACAGACTAAGAGTTTCTATTGGTTTTAGGATAAGAGAGCTTATCACAGGCTTGGAATGTTTCTGTGTGGGGGAGAAGTTTATGGCGGGGTTGAAATGTCTCTGGTCAGAGGGGAGGTTATCTTGGGGCTGACATCTCTCCAGCTGGAAGGGAGGTTATCTCGGGGCTGGCGTGTCTCTGGTTGGAGACGGGTTTATCTTATGGTTGGAATGTTTCTGGTTGGAGATGTCACTTGTGGTTTATGGTCATGCTGACCTTAGCCATTAGGCTGATGCACTTTGGATTTAGGCAGTTTTTGATCAAGATGAACCTTAAAATGGCAGTGCTTGTCCAAGATGGTGATGCTCCTGCTCTGTCAATCCAGACCATATAGTTATAAAAAGGATGAGGGATGGCGTGTTCTTTCTGGCTACTTCCTGTGGACAAGGGGTTGGAGAGTTTTCTGGTCTCAGAGTGACTGTAGGAGTAATGCCATCTCTAGATGTTTTTGAGTAGTTGTCTGTGAAATGGCCATGAACCTGTCAGTTAAAAATCTTTGAAAAAGGTTTAGTAGGCAGGGTAAGAACATTAGTCCTAGGCATATTATTAGGAAAGGGCCCAAGAATGGGATGACCCTTGCTATTATTTTGTTCCCAAACCAATAATCTATTTGGTTGTTTTGGTATTCCTTTAGCTTTTTAGCCCTTTCTTTAAATTATATAGCAGTGTTTCATACTAGACCCAACTGGTTGAGATAGAAACAACATTTCTCACCCAATAAGAGGCAGAGATGCATGTTTGGAAAGACCCATGTGTTATTTTCTATTAGTAATTGTTATTCCTGCTACGAGGATAATAATTAAGCAAAATGCTACAGTAATTGAGATTCTGTCTGCTATTCCACCCTAAGGGTGCTACAGTATATAGTCCTACTGCAAATAGTAGAGTCTGTAAAGCATTCCCCCAAGGGTAGCATAGTAAATAATTTCCATTAAAAAGTTTTAATATTTGGCTTAAAAAGAGAGGTAGGAATGACAAGAAGTATTTGGTGAGGTAGGGGGTATTGGAATGTAATTTAAACAGTAGAAAATAATAAAAATTGAAGAACATTCGGCAACACTAGAATTTAGCAACAGGTATGCAATAGTTTTTGAAACATAATTTTCTTTCTCCAGTTTCCCATTTTTATTAAAAGACAAATCACAGTAGGACTGGTTTGCTTTATTATACTTGGTTTAATTATTTGCATACAATACAGCAAGAATAATTGTTTGTTACATAGGCCTCTTTTTTTTTTTTTTTTGAGATGGAGTCTTGCTCTGTCCCCTAGGCTGGAGTGCAGTGGTGTGATCTTGGCTCACTGCAACCTCCACCTCCCGGGTTCAAGCGATTCTCCTGCCTTAGTCTCCCAAGTAGCTGGGATTACAGGCATCTGCTATCACGCCCAGCTAAGTTTTGTATTTTTAGTAGAGACAGGGTTTCACCATGTTGGCCAGGCTGGTCTTGAACTCCTGACCTCAGGTGATCTGCCCACCTTGGCCTCCCAAAGTGCTGGGATTACAGGCGTGAGCCACCATGCCTGGACATAGGCCTTTTAAATTGGCTTTGATGGAACTTTGTTCCATAGTTGGAATCTGATAAGACCATTTTAAAGCCAAGCCCAGCCGTGGATTTGTACCATCAAATACCTATGAGTTGGGTGAATTCATCTCCTCTTGAGGTTCCAAGATAACTTGGGGTTCCTGGCCTGTCAGAAAGTGACATTCTTTACTTATCACAGGTCAGAAACCCTGTACAGGGACTGTGTACACAAAATATGAGGCCAGTTTCCAAAGGGGTTTATTAGCTTCATAAGTCAAGTTTGATTCCTTAAAGGAAAGCACACCATTCCATTCAAAGCCTTGGTAAAAATAACCAGTTTTTCCAATTGTGTCCTCTTATAAAAGAAAACAGATTCGTATTGAACTTATATATGTAACTATATTGCCATAACTTAAGAATACTCACAGATAGTTTCCAAATTCTGGAGAAAATCAGGTAGAGAGAAACAAGTATGCTCCAAATTTTGTTCATGGGAGTATACTAAATTTTTAAAAGCTGTCAGTAGCTCAAAAGGAAAGTTTATTTGACTTTGAAAAGCAAAACAAAGGATTAGCAATATTTTAAACAAAACATCAAAAAGATCACTCTAGTCTCCCTATTAGTTCAGTTCATGCAGTTAATTCCTGTCCTACTTTTTATCAAAATCCTTCATTCAAGGGCACCTATTAGAGCTTCACAGCAGTTATAAAACCACCTTCTAAAGGTGGTTTTATATAAACCAGACAAGAATTGTTTATGGATGACAAAAAGTTTTAGGGTAGCCAAAGTTAAAGACACAATTACCTTTGTGGCACACAATAATTTGAACATAACAATTATAATTATTACTGTACTGATAATGTATAGTGTAATTATTACTGATAATGTACAGTAAGATATCAGAATTATAAGAGTCTCCCATAACTTTGGAACACATACCAATAACATATTTATACAAATATAGTCCAAAGAAAACCAAACACTATTTTATATCTGACAGTGCTTCCTGTATGCTTTTATACCAAATAAGCCAAGTTTTACCTTTATGTTAGTGTGCTATTAAGGTTAAACTCAATTTTTAATAAAACCTTGTAGACACATGTACCTCATTTTAATGTTTGACCATAAGGTAAGATTTTTATAGACCTTTTTTTAACCCTGTATAATTTTTGTAAAAGAGCAGGTTAGCGTTTTAAAAAAACCCACTGTGCTTTTAATGCTCAATTTACAGAATTTCCTTTACAATTAACCTTTCAAAACTCCCTTAACCCTTCATTTTTATTTTATTCAACTTAAAACAATTCTTTAACCTTTTAATCTAGGTAAAAATGTGTCCTAGGTCTTACCTAGCTGCAAACCATGCAAATTGTACAGCTAAGCATATTAGTGGCATTTTATAAAGCATTGAGGAGGCCTAATCACTTTTAAATTGTACATTTCTTGCATAAATTGCCTTTTATAAAATTTTTCGTGACCTTCAGACAATCTCTCACATGCCTCAAATTTCTGACTTGTTGTAAACATTCCTTTCCTTAACCAGTTAATTTACTTTAGGACAAGAATTTACCATATAAGATTATTTTTTGCCTGGGCGTGGTGGCGCACACCTGTAATCCCAGCACTTTGGGAGGCTGAGGTGGGTGGATCATGAGGTCAAGAGATCAAGACTATCCTGGCCAACATGGTGAAACCCCGTCTCTATTAAAAATACAAGAATTAGCTGGGCGTGGTGGCATGTGCCTATAGTCCCAGCTACTCAGGAGGTTGGGGCAAGAGAATCTCTTGAACCCGGGAGGTGGAGGTTGCAGTGAGCCAAGATCACACCACTGCACTCCAGCTTGGCAACAGAGCAAGACTCTGTCTCAAAGAAAAAAAAAATATTTTTATATAAATTCTCTTTAATATTAAAGATGATGATAGTCCTTTGCCAAAGCAAACTTCCTTCATGTCTGTGGACTAGACTGCCTAAGGCCACAAGATTAGAAGTTAGGGCATTTCACTAAATAGTTCAAGATGTAGCTATCTTTATTAAACCAATATTAATGTTTCATTTGTTAAAAAAATTACACAAGCAAAGATTGTTCTGTTTGGGCTGAGTTATAGTCTTGTAGCCTCTATGACAAATTTTGATACCTTATAGTATTTGGCAGAGATAAGTATAAAATTGCTTGATCGATAAATGCAAATAAAAATATATGGTGGCAACTCTTAAGACATTTCTAATCTTACTGTGCCAGTAAGTTTTAAAGGTTAAAGTCATGTGAACTGAAAGTTTCCATGGCTTTTACTTTTCCCTTAAAAATATTTGATTTAAGCACTTATTTTTCTTAGGCCAATTAATTAGAGCTTTTTAAAAATAGACATTGCACACGTAACACATATATAGCCACACACAGACAACCAGAAGAAGATCCAATAGTTATAATTTTTTTTTGGCTAATTACCCAATTGGATTATTGGCCTTCGGGTGAGGCCCTTTAAGAACAGGGCTAGGGGCCAGGCACAGTGGCTCACACCTGTAATCCCAGCACTTTGGGAGGCCAAGGCAGGCGGATCACGAGGTCAAGAGATTGAGACCATCCTGGCCAACATGACGAAACCCCGTCTCTACTAAAAATACAAAAATTAGTTGGGCATGTGTTGCGGGACCTGGCCAGCATCCCACAATGCAACAGGGCTCTCTCTTTGTTCCCAGGCAGATCGGCAGGTTGAGAAATAATAGACACACACAAGATAGTGAAAGCTGGGTCCAGGGGGGTCACCACCTTCTGGTCCCATGGTGCTGCCAATGCACTGAATATACCAGCATTTATTATTAAGTTTAGTGAGGGCAGGGGTAGGTTAGTGAAGGATTTAGGGTCATTTGATTATGAGGTGAGATGGTAACATGGGGATGAAGTAATTCTTTAACATAACATCTGTATGCAGAAGTACAGTATACAGAGATAAGAATTTACAATATAGTGTGTGCATCAGTAATTTCTAACAGAGCCTTAAAACAGAAACACAGTCTTTCCATAACCTATGATTAGCAAGATATTAATCAGCAGTAACAGTTGCAGCAAAAGGTGGTTACAAACAATCCATAGAAACAGGATGTGAAGCTAGACAACCAGTTAGACCACAAATTCTCAGAAGGGAGTATGCCTTAACCCTAAAGAGGCCTAGAAGAGCCGTGGCAAGATGAGGGCGTTTATAGCCCTATCTTATCCACATAGACAGGTGCCCCTCATGCGTCCATTTATAGGCTCCCCACAAGGGTCGCATTCCATTCCCAGAGCTATGAACATCTGCTTTTCTGGGATAGGAATCTTGGTGATGTGAAACCTCCCTGACTGCATGTCCATTCATAGGCTCTCTGCAGGGCGAAGCACATCACGTGTTGTTGGCTCGTCTGGCAGGCCAACCTGGCATTGTCTTTACACAATCCTGCATGCAATTTTGTATTTACAATAATCAGGAGCATTTCATCTTTTATTCCATAGCAGTAGTTTCAGGGGGGTCTCCCTACAGGAATCGGTGATGTGAAACCTCTCTGACTGCACGTCCATTCATAGGCTCTCTGTGGGGGGAAGCACATCATGCACTGTTGGCTCGTTCTGGCAGTCCAACCTGGCATTGTCTTTACACAATCCTGCATGCCATTTTGTATTTACAATAAGTAGGAGCATTTCATCTTTTATTTCATAGCAATAGTTTCAGGGGGTCTCCCTACAGGCATGGTGACACGTACCTATAGTCCCAGCTACTTGGCAGGCTGAGGCAGGAGAATCACTTGAACCCGGGAGGTGGAGGTTGCAGTGAGCTGAGATCGTGCCACTGCACTTCAACCTGGTGACAGAGCAAGACTCCATCTCAGAAAAAAAAACAAACAAACAGGGCTAGGAAAACAGTTTCCAGGGCCTAATAAACAAGTATATCTGGAAGACAAAGATGATTTTGAGAAGTACTTATCCACCTCTAATTCCAGCGGTTCTGTGAGGAAAACAGATTTTTCCTGAAACAGGATTTTTGGTGCCTTTTCTGTTTTCCCAATGAGTCCCAGGACAACAGAAGTCATTTTAGTGTTCTTCATACATGCACCAAGAATGGGAAGACAAAGTGGACAAAAGTAATTCAGTTAACTGGGAAAAAACCTTTTCCAGGAAAACAAGATTTATGAAGAGAAAAACATAAAGGCCTTTTGGATATACTCAGCTTGGATATTCGTTTTAATTAAGCTGAGCACTCTTTTTCATCGGGGTGAGGGTGGAAGTTAGAATTATATAAATATCATGCCAAGTTAAATTAAAGGATTAGGTTATGTGCCAGGAATTCCCTGAGATAATGAGGGGGATTTTCAGAGAAAGATCCCAGATGCTGTTTGATCTGTGACAAATCAGACATGGAAAAAGGCATATGAATGCAAACAGTGCCTTCAAACCCAGCCACTTCTCAGAAACAGAGAATAGCAGAGATGGTTTTTGAATGGGTAGCAGGTGGAGAAGGAGGAGGAGTGGGATTTGGGGCTGAAGGCTTGGGGGCAGGGCGGGACACCGGGGCAGAGAGTTCAGACAGATGAGGAGCATCATGATGCAGGGGGATGAGAATATGGAGGGGATTCATCTGCAGGGTCAAAAGGGATTTCGGAGGAAGGAGTTTTGAAGGAAGAAGTTTTGGAGGAAGGAGAGACCCAGGGAGGGTTTTCATTAAGAAAAAGGATTTCATGAGGGGTACAAGCTTGACACAGGGAGGATTGGGATCTAAGGTAGAAGAAAGCCTGAATATAGAGAACCTCTTGCCGTTTACTGTTCCTGGTTATAAAGTTGTCAAGGTCCCTGAGAATTTGAAAGTTAAAGGTGCCATTTTTGGGCCATCAGCTGTCATTATTTAATTTGTCTTGGGTCCAGGCCATGTTGCAATAAAAAACTAAATGCATATGTCAAGTTTGGCGAGGTTGTGAAGGAGACAGCCCAGTGGAGAGGATGAGGAATGTGGGATTGTTTGGCACCCATGTAGACTGGCAAGAAGAAGCCGAGGGTGTCTGTTTTTGTTCCAGTTGTCCCCAGACAAAAGACAGAAACCTGGAATCCTCTTTCTCAAGAGGATGTCAAGCTGAGAAGAAACTGGACATACCCAAGATTTCTTCTAGCTTAGTCCCACTGGTCCTCCAAGGACTGGGACAGCAGACCTGACTTTCCCCAGGTACTGTAAGAACAACAGGGGAAGGCAGATCTTACCAGCTGGCTGAATTAGTGGCCGATGTTGGATGTTCCGGTTGGAATCAGCAAAGGGCTTCTTGGACTGGAGCCGTACAAGGAAGAGAGTGAAGGAAGTATGAGGAAAGAGGAGAGGAGAAAGCGAAATACCTGTTATGGGTGGTCAGAGGTGGATTCCTGAGACCTGAGGATTTTGAGGGCTCACTGGAGAGTAGCCCCAACCTGAGCCCTCACAATCCCCTTGAGGTTAGTTGTCCTCCTCATGCAAATTGCTCAAAAAGTGAAGTGAGAGACAAGATGAGGTAGGTGGCCAGAGACTCTCAGGATCCAGCGGGATGAGCGGCTGCTGTCCACTGCTTCCTGGGTTGCATGACAGCCTGTATCCCCAACACCCATCCCAGGTTTCAGCACCAAATGTAAGAAGTAAAGAAAGAGAAAAGAAACATGAAAAGTGGCTCAACAGTCAAAGACAAGTTTATTTTGGAGAATAAACCTGAGAGGGGCTTCTGGCCAATTTTTTTTTTTTTTTTTTTTTTTTCGGTTAGGAGTGCTTGCTCCTATGGACTAAGAGTTTTTATTGGTTTTAGGGTGAGAGAGTTTATCACAGGCTTGGAATGTTTCTGTGTGGGGGAAAAGTTTATGGCAGGGTTGGAATGTCTCTGGCTGGAGGTGAGGTTATCTTGGGGCTGACATCTCTCCGGCTGGAGGGGAGGTTATCTTGGGGCTGGCATGTCTCTGGTTGGGGAGAGGTTTATCTTATGGTTGGAATGTTTCTGGTTGGAGATGTCATTTGTGGTTTATGGTCATGCTGGCCTTAGCCATTAGGCTGATGCACTTTGGATTTAGGTAGTTTTTGATCAAGGTGAACCTTAAAATGGCGATGTTTTTACAAGACAGCGATGCTTCTGCTCTGTAAATAGCTCTTTGTAGTTATATAATTTTCTTTTTAAATTCTGTAGTCATTAAGGGACATACACTGTGCAATTCTTTTTTTTTTTTTGAGACAGAGTTTTGCTCTGTTGCCCAGGCTAGAGTGCAATGGTATGATCTAGGCTCACCGCAACCTCTGCCTCCTGGATTCAAGCAATTCTCCTGCCTCAGCCTCCTGAGTAGCTGGGATTACAGATGCCCACCACCACGCCCGGCTAATTTTTGTATTTTTAATAGAGACAAGGTTTCACCATGTTGGTCAGGCTGGTCTCGAACTCCTGACCTCAGGTGATCCACCTGCCTCAACCTCTCAAAGTGCTAGGATTACAGGTGTGAGCCACCATGCCTGGCCCCAATTCTTATTTTTAGGATTTGCTGATACTTCCATTATGCCCATGGATATTAAGTATTTTGGTATATGTCCCATGCACATTTGAACTTCATAACTGTGCTGCAATTGTTGGATGTTTTTACATGTGTACATTAGGTTAATTTGATTAACATTTCTTAAGTTTTCTATTTCCTTACTAATTGTTTTTTAAATTGTTCTATCAGTTACTGAATGAAGCGTGTTATACCAACAAGTAGACTTTGAAGTTTTCTATTTATCCTTTTATATCTCTTACAATTTCGTTTATATATTTTGAAGCTATTTTGTTAAATACAAATTCCTGTTGAATTTCATTCTATAAAGTATATCCACTTTATTTTTGTTGCTGCTTCATCATTTCTGTTATTAATATGGTTTCTTTGGCTTTCTTTTGCTAATATGAATTAGTAAAATGTTGCAAATATTTTGGAGTAGAAGTTATTTCCTTCCAATTCAGATTTGGAACTTTTTGCTCTGGAGCGTGTTGAGATCTGATTCTTCTTTGCATCTAGAGCCAATAAGGGGTGGTAGGAGTATGTCTTGAGGAGTCTAGGCATCCGTTTTCAGGGTAAGTTCCCCAGCTGAGCTCATTGTAAGGTCTCAAGCTTGAGGTGCATAGACTTCTCAGACAGGAGAGCTCTGGGCTCTTTCACTAGTAAAGGAGACTAGGGGATATTTTGGAGTGTTTACATGTTCAAAATCATCCAAATTCACCAGGAATTCTCTATTTCAAGTCTCAAGGTTTTCCCCCTTCCCAGTCAGTTTCTTCCCTTTCCCTTGACGTATCTATGTATTCAACTTATGTTGTCACTCTGCAAGCATTTCAATTAAATTTTGTTTTCATTGAGCTTGGTTGTATGGTTAAAACAAAGGAGAGATTCTTTTAGGTCCACCATTATAAGCTCCCTGTTTGAACTGTGAATTTCAAGCCTTTGGCCTCATCATGTAAATTTCCCAGTATACTTAAATATAGCTATTTCACCTCTCAGTCTTTGAGGTACTCATAGTAATTATCACAGCAGTCACTTCATCCCCTTACACACTTGGGTCAATAGGGCAGTTCACTGCAATCAACATTGAGTAGTAACTAATTGTGATGTCATTACATGCCATTCTCCATTGGATGGGAGTTCAGCAGTGTGTTTAAGACTAGGGTCATGCCCACATCAATCTCAGATTCCCATTTTATCTTTCTTTTTTGGTATCACTCCTAGTACCAAGTCTTGTGTCTGTCAATATCCTGTCCAAAAAAGAAAAACACACCAAGGAAAATTAATATAGGAAAAATTTAAAAAGTTATTAGAAGACTGAAAATATAAAAATGGAACACTGAAAGACACAGAGGTAAGATTTGCTAGAAGGAGCTACAGTATTATTAACTATATGCACATTATTGTACAGCATATCTCTACAACTTTTTCATCTTGTATGACTGAAATTATATATCCATTGAACAGGAACTCCTCATTTCCCTAATCCCTCAGCACCTGGCAACTAACATTCTGTTATTTTTCTTCTAAGAGTTTTACTACTTTAGATACCTCGTAAGTGGAATCATTCTGTATTTGTCCTGTGACTGGCTTATGTCACTTAGTATAAAATTCTCAATGCTCATCCATGGTGTAGCATATGACAGGATTTCCTTCTTTTTTTGGGCCATGCGTCTGTTGGGAAATATTTACATCTTTTTTCCACCTTTTGGTTATTGTAAATAATGCTGCAGTTAACATGGGAATGCAAAGATATCTTCAAGAGCCTGATTTTGATAATTTGGATAAATACCTAGAAGTGGGATTACTAGATCATATGGTAGTTCTATTTTTAATTTTCTGAGGAACCTCTATATTGTTTTCCATAGCAGCTGTGCCATTTTACTTTCCTACTTCCAACATTGGAAGTCACATTTTTTTTAAGCATGAGAATTTTATGTGATACATGGGAAGGCTTCTATAAGTATAAAATAAAACATAAAATAATTTAGGATAAGATTAATACATTTAAGTGTTTGTGTGTGTGTGTGTGTGTGGTTTTTTTTTTTTTTTTTTTGAGACAGGGTCTTGCTCTCTTGCCCAGACTAGAGTACGGTGGCCCGATCTTGGCTCACTGCAACCTCTGCCTCCCAGGCTCAAGCGATTATCCTTCCTCAGCCTCCTGAGAAGCTGGGACTACAGGTGCCCACCACCATGCCTGGCTAATTTTTGTATTTTTAGTAGAGATCGGGTTTCACCATTTTGGCCAGACTGGTCTCGAACTCCTGACCTCAGGTGATCCACCCACCTTGGCCTCCCAAAGTGCTGGGATTACAGGCATGAGCCACCGTGCCCAGCCCGAATGTTATTTTTTCTAAGAGGGTTTTTTTTTTTTTTAAATTTTAAGTTCTAGGGTACATGTGCAGAACGTGCAGGTTTGTTACATAGGTATACATGTGCCATGGTGGTTTGCTGCACCCGTCAACCCATCATCTAGGTTTTAAGACCCACATGCATTAGGTATTTGCCCTAATGCTCTCCCTTCCCTTGCCCCCCATCCCTCAACAAGCATTGGTGTGTGATGTTCTTCTCCCTGTGTCCATTTGTTCTCATTGTTCAACTCCCACTTATGAGTGAGAGCATGCAGTGTTTGGTTTTCTGTTCCTGTGTTAGTTTGCTGAGAATGGTGGCTTCCAGCTTCATCCATGTCCCTGCAAAGCACATAAACTCATTCTTTTTTATGGCTGCATAGTATTCCATGGTATGTATGTGCCACATTTTCTTTATCCAGTCTATCGTTGATGGGCATTTGGGTTGGTTCCAAGTCTTGCTATTGAAAATAGTGTTGCAGTAAACATATGTGTGCATGTGTCTTTATAGTAGAATGATTTATAATCCTTTGAGTATATACTCAGTAATGGGATTGCTGGGTTAAATGGTATATCTGGTTCTAGATCCTTGAGGAATTGCCACACTGTCTTTCACAATGGTTGAACTAATTTACACTCTCACCAACAGTGTAAAAGCATTCCTATTTCTCCACATCCTCTCTAACATCTGTTATTTCCTGACTTTTTGATAATTGCCATTCTAACTGGCATGAGATGGTATCAGAAGTCACATTTTAACATGAAATTTGGAGCGTACAGAACATCCAAGCTAGAGGTGAGATCTCTTTGTGGTTTTGATTTGTATTTTCTCATGATTAGTGATGTTGAGCATCTTTTCATGTGTTATAACATTATTCATAAATGGTGTTGGCCATATATATATATTTTTGGATAAATGCCTATTCAGGTCATTTGCGCAACTTTGTATTTTGAAAAAACTTAATTTATTGCTTTTGAGTTTTATGGGTTTCTTATATATTTTGGATAGTAACCCTTATCAGGTATCAGATAGATGTTTGGCAAATACTTCTCCCGTCATGTAGGCCACTGTGAATTTAGGGCCTTGGGCCTTATCATGTAAAATGCCAATATAGTTAAGTATAGCTATCTCACTCCTCCATCCTTGACGTACTTATAATTACAGCAGTCACTTGGTCACCCTACATACTTGCATCAATAGGGAACTTAATCACAATTAACATTGGGTTGTAATTTAAATAATTATGATGCCACTACATGCCCATCTGTTTCCAATCTGTTGATTGTCTCCTTTGCTGTTAAGAAGATTTTTAGTTTGAGGTAGTCTCATTTTTGCTTTTATTGCCTGTGCTTTTGGTGTCATGCCCAAGAAATCATTGCAAAAACAAATGCTGTGAAGATTTTCTCGTGTGTTTTTTTAGAAGTTTTATAGTCTCAGGTCTTATTTTTATGTTTTTATTTCATTTTGAGCCATTTTTGTGTTGTATAAGGGTTCAATTTCATGCTTTTGCATGTGGATATCCAGTTTTTCCAATACTGCTTATGGAAGAGACTATTTTTCCCCCATTGTGTAGTTTTGGCACCTTTATCAAAGGTCATTTATTCATACATGTCTGGGTTTACTTCTGGGCTCTGTATTCTGTCTGTTTTTATGCCAGTACCATGCTGTTTTTATTACTGTATATTTATAATATATTTTGAAGTCAGATAGTATGAGGCTTCCAGCCTTATTCTTCTTTCTCAAGATTGTTTTGGCTGTTTGGGGCCATTTGTGCTTATTTATAAATTTTGAATTGTTTTTCTAATTCTGCTAATAATGCCACTGAGATTTTGTTAGGGATTCTATTGAATCTGTAGATTGCTTTGGATAGTGTGGACATTTTAACAATATTAAGTCTTCTAGTCTATGAATGAGATGTCTTTCCATTTATTTATGTCTTCTTTAATTTTTTTCAGCAAGGTTTTGTGATTTCAAGTGTACATGTCTTTAATTTTTTAAATTTAAGATTATTCCTAAGTATTTTATTCTTTCTGATGCTATTGTAAATAGAATTGTTTTCTTATTTTTCAGGTGATTTATTGTTAGTATATAATTATGCACGTGACTTTTGTAGTTGATTTTGTATCCTGCAACTTTGTTGAATTTATTTATTAGCTATAACAGGTTTGTTTTTGTAGAATCTTTAGAGTTTTCTACAGATCAAGTCATCCGTGAACATAGATCATTTTACTTCTTCCTTTCTGATATGGACATTTTAATTTCTTTTTCTTGTCTAATTTCTCTGCCTAGGACTTCCCATACTGTTTTATAGAAGTGGATAAAATGGATATTCTTGCCTTGTTCCAGATCTTAGAGGAAAAGCTTTCAGTTTTTCATCATTGAGTACAATGTTAGCTGTGTACTTTTCCATACATGCCTGTATAATGTTGAGACCATTTTCTTGTATTCCTAGAATGTCAAGTATTTTTTATCAAAAAAGTGTGTTGGATTTTGTCAAATGCTTTTTCTGCATCTATTGAGATGATCATGTAATTTTTATCCTTCTGCCTGTGAATGTGATATATCACAATGATTGGTTTTTGAATGTTAAACTATCCTTGTATCATAGTAATTTCTTTTAGACCTTTTTATTTCTAAGTCATTAGTTATAATGTCTCCTTTTTCATTTCTGATTTTTGTTTTGTTTTTCTCTTAGCTGCTCTAGTTAAAGGTTTGTCAATTTTGTTGATCTTTTCAAATACCAATTTGTATTGATTTTTAAATGGTCTATTCTCTATTTTGTTTATTACTGCTCCAATGTTTATGTCTTTTTTCTGTTGACTTTGAGCGTAGTTTTTTCTTCTTTCCTTCTAGTTCCTGAAGGTGTAAAGTCAGGTTGTTTATTTGAGATTTCTCTCTCTCTCTCTTTTTTTTTAAAATGTCAGTATTTATCTCTGTAAACTTCTCTTTTAGGACTGCTTTGCTGCATCCTATAAGTTTTGGTATGCTGTGTTTCCATTTTTATGTCAAGATATTTGCTAATTTCCCTCTTAGTTTCTTCTTTGACCCAATGGTTGGTGTTGTTTAATTTCCATCTGCAGATGAACCACATAAGAATGTTTTGGTCAATGATGGATCGCATATATGACAGTGGTCTCATAATACGATGGAGCTGAAAAATTCCTATTGTCTAGTGACTTTGTAGCCATCTAATGTCACATCGTAATGCATTACTCATGTGTTTGTGGTGATGCTGGTGTAAACAAACCTATGCATTACCAATCATGTAAAAGTATAGTACATGCAATTATGTATAGTACATAAAGTTGATAATGATGATAAAAGATTTCCTATACTATACTTTTTATCATTATATTAGAGTATACTTCTACATATATTTTTTAAAAGTTAGCTAACTGTAAAACAGCCTCAGGAAGTTCATTCAGGAGGTGTTCCAGAAGAAGGCATTGTGATCATAGGAGATGACAGCTCCATGTATGTTATTGCCCCTTCCAATGGGACAAGATATGGAGGCAGAAGACAGTGATTATTGATGATCTTCACCCTGTGACGACCTAAGCTAATGTTTGTGTTTGTGTCTTAGTTTTTAACAAATTTTAAAAGTAAGAAAAAATAATTTTAAAAATAGAAAAAGCTTATAGAATAAGGATATAAAAATTTTTGTATTTTTAGTAGAGGTGGGATTTCACCATGTTGTCCAGGCTGGTTTCGAACTCCTGACCTTGTGATCCACCCGCCTTGGCCTCCCAAAGTGCTGGGATTACAGGCGTGAGCCACCATGCCTGGCCTATGATGTAAAAATTTTTGTACAGCTGTACAATGTTTTTATGTTTCAAGCTAAGTGTTATTACAAAACAGCCAAGAAGTTAAAAAATTAAAAGTATATAAAGTAAAAAAGTTACAGTAAGCTAAGTTTAATTTATTATTAAAGAAATTTTTAAAAATAAATGTATTGTAGCCTAAGTGCACAGTGTTTATAAAGTTTACAGTAGTGTACAGTAATGTCCCAGGCCTTCACATTCACTCACCATTTACTTACTGACTTACCCAGAGAAACTCCTAGTTCTGCAAGCTCCATACATGATGAGTGCCCTGAACAAGTGAACCATTTTTTATCTTTTATGCCATATGTTTACTGTTTCTATGTTTAAATGTGTTTATATACACAAATACTTACCATTGTATTCCAGTTGCCTATAGTATTCAGTATAGTAGCATGCTGTATAGGTTTGTAGCACAGGAACAATAGGCTATCCAATATAGCCCAGGTGTATAGTAGGCTATACCATTCTAGGTTTGTAGAAGTACACTCTATGATGTTTGCACAATGACGAAATCACCTAACAACACATTTCTCAGAATTTGTCCCCATTGTTAAGTGATGAATGAGTGTATTTGTGAATTTTTCAGATTTCATTACATTATTGATAGCTAGTCTCATTCTATTGTGGTCAGAAAGATGCTTGGGGTGATTTCAATCTTAAATTTGTTAAGACTTGTTTATGACCTAATATGTGAACTATCCTGGAGAATATTTTGTGTGCCCTTGAGAAGAATGTGTGTTCTGATGTGTTGGGTAGAATGTTCTGTGTGTGTTTGTTAGGTCCATATGGTCTATAGTGTGGTTCAAGTCAGTTTCTTAAATTGATTTTCTGTCTGGATGTTCTATCCATTATTGAAAATAGGGTATCAAAATATCTTACTATTATTGTGTTGCTATCTATTTCTCCCTTAAATTATGTCAATGTTGGCTTCATATATTTGGGTTCTCCAATGTTGGGTGCATATATTTCTAATTGTTATATCTTCCTGATAAATTGAGCCCTTTTATCATTGTATAGTCTCATCCTTTGTCTCTTGTAACAGTTTGTTTTGCTTTTAGATGCATATGAAATTATTTTTACTACAAACAAGATGTAGTCAAACCTGCTTTAGGAAGCTTCAGTCATTGTCTAACACAGATGTTCCAGGTGACTACCCATTCTGTCAGACTCAAGGAGGTTCTCTCTTTTCATGTGGCCATCTATCAGCCTGTTTATAGTTTTCTCTTCTTGATAGCATCATCTACTGTGTCCTTGTCAAAACCTTTCCAGGTTTGGGTTTGTGTATTTTCCCAAGCCTCTCATTTCTTGGACAATTTCTTTCATCATTGTCAGTCAAATCTGGCATGGTCAGATTATCTCCACTAAGCTCTGGAATGAGGAAACCTTTTTGTTTAACACACCCTAAGAAGGATTCTCCAATTCTACCTGGACATATGGAACAGTTCAACCCCCTATACATTAGGGGAAACCTATGTATCCAGTGATTAATATAATCATGAAAAGAAATAAAGTATCCAGTTATTAATACAATCATGAAAAGAAAATGAAAAGGACTTTCTTAGAAGATGGACCTAAGTGATCCTTATCTATTCACTTTCTGATCCATTTCCTCACAACCATATCTATAAAAGAAGATAGTAGATGGCAAAGATATAAAATTGTCTCCCAATTGTTGTTCCAAACCCCCCCTCCCACTGCGAGTGCATCATCATTCAGTTGCTTTTAATATTGTATTGAACTTCACATTCACCTTTGTTTTATGCAGGTTTAACATAATTATATTAAGGATACTAAGCTTTCTTTAGCCAAAAGTATGAACACTTTATATCAATAACAATATTTCTGCTATATTTTTCTACAAAATTATAGTTTAACTGGTGATGTGGTAGAACCACACATAAAAAAGCAGACCATATACATAAATATTTCAAACACAGGATATGATGCTTATTCAGAAGTTTACAGAATATTAATGATGCAAAGCAGAAGTTGAATTTAATCTAAACATTGAAGGATACTATAATGTGGTTCAAGAATGAGGAAAGGTTTAGATGATTTAGATAAGGGTAGAGCATGAACAAAGTTCCTAAAGCAGAAGTGAGCATATGCTGTGTGTGGAGCTCATAAGATGGGGTTGAAGAGGCTGACCTGACACTTGCATGTGGGGGAGGGATAGAAAAAGAAAACTGGATAGAGGTGGTGGAGGCAGAGTCAATTGACTTTAAGAGCCACATGGTGTGATCTGTAACTGAGAGGACCTTGTTGCTGAGCAGCGAGATTAAGAACTTAATCCTCTGTGAGATCTACAGAGATTTGTTTACTTTTGACATGTGAGATGTCAGTTCTCATATTTGTTTTTTGAGAGGGGCAATACAGACCACTGATGAGCGTGGCCATTAAAAGAACTATGGGCATAATTGTTCAGTTTGCTGGTAAGTGATTCTTGTCCATTAAAGAGAGAAAGTTCTAGTGGCAAGGTGGTAGCCATGGGAGTATGTGAGAATAAAGGAAGATAAATATTTTAAGGTTAGTAGAGATTTGAGTATGTTCATATACTGGAAGTAAAGAGAAAGTAATGAAGGAAAAGTTGAGGATAAATCTGACAGTTGAGTCAATCTTCAAGTAGGTAAGGCTATAGGATTCATAGCACAGATAGAGGGGCTATGAGCTGGAACTGGAGGAAGATACATCTTTCACTGAAATTGAATCCAAGATCCCAGGGAGAGATAAGAATGACTGTAGTTTCAGATGGGATTTTATTTTCAGCAAAGAAAGAGGGACAGAGTTTTCCCCAAAATCTTTCATTTTCATTATTTGGCTACTGCTCTTCCAGTGGATTTTGACTGTGACCCACAATAAGAAATTTAGCTTAGTTTACATTGAGACTCAGTGAGCATGGGAGTGTGCAGATACAAACACAGACACAGAAAATTAAATATAAACTCTGGTTACAGTGTTTGAAGGTCTTGCTAAGGATCTGTGTAAAACCCTTTGATATTTTCAACACAATTGTGTTTCCTTTGGTTGTGGCCCACTACATTGATTTACAGTTTGTGACCTGAGTTTGAGAAACACAAAATTAGGCTGTGACTGTGAGTGAGGGGAGAGATCATAAGATAGGGTGTTGATGAGTTTTAAATTGTTACTGGAATTAGAAGAAAGAGTTAATTACTGATGCAGAGGAAGATTCTCACAGTGGTTGAAATCCCAGTAATATTAGAGGAAAGGCCTTCAGAATACACCCGTTCACAAAATTAATGGTAAGGCAATGTTCCTTTAAGACTTGTCTTTGGAGTAATGCATTGATGACAAGGAGTGGCCTATCACAGATTCTTTGGAATAAACTTTTGTATTATAACCTCATCATATTTCTGACTATATGTAATATAGGTTTTATCTTCTCTGCAAGGCTTTTTCTGTCATGATCCTCTCTCAATTCACCCATTTCCATCTTAATGTTCCAAACTCTATGACACATACCAAGGATATTATGAGGAGAGCTATGGAGAGGAAATCTAAATTGGGATTTCACCTCTATCAGATATACTTTACCTAAGAGGTCTCATCTAGTGATCTTGATTTCCTCTTGTGGCATCCGGTGGCCATCCATTAGTTCTGGACACCCACATGGAGGGATACAGGTTTTCTTGACATCATAATGCTAAGGATGTTGCACATGCTCATTTGTGCTCTTAGAATATTGAGGCCACCAGTATGTGTTAACAACGTGTCTCCAAATTTGGTTTAACATTTTGATTTCAAATATGAGCAAATCATTAACAACATTTTTAAGTGAAAGTCAGGAACTGAACAAAGTTAGCTTTTACTTGAGCCAAAACTTGTTTTCAACAGTAATGAGGTTTTTAAGTCTACTCAAATTGTGGTCTTCTGAACATTATAATGAATGGACTCTAGGCTTAAGCTCCTCTGTGTAGGCTTTCTTTGGAACATTGAGATTGAAATGTGTAGATCCAGGTAACTCATCAGCCACGTGAAAAGTAGAATCAAATCTGTATTGACATGACCAGGAGGAGCCTCTTATGATAGAGATCATGATGCTAGTTGGCTGTGTGCCCTGTCCCAAAACAGCTGCCTCACTCCCTGTTACCCCATCACATACCTTCCTTCCTTAGAATGCCCAGGGCTTTTCTGCAGATAAGAATATATTATAAAATTAAAAAGTCTTGATTGGAGGAGGTTTCTCAATACTAGTAAGCCCTTTTAGTGGGGCTTTTTTGACTATCAATTTAGAGCACAGTTAGGTATACATAAAATGTCTGGGATAGAAGAGGGGAGATGGAGCAAACTACATGAATAAAGGAGCAAAAAATGGTGGATTTTGGATGTGTTGTCCATATACTTATTGAATGTGCAGGTTGCCAGTAGGTTTTTGGTTTGAAGAAAGATTTGTGTCAGAATCCAGTGTCTTTAAAATGAACAATTTTGCCCGGTATGACAGCTCATGCCTGTAATCCCAGTACTTTGGAAGGCTGAGACAAGAAGATCACTTGAGACCAGGAGTTTGAGACCAGCCTGGGTAACATAGTGAGACTCCATCTCTATCCCCCCAAAAAAAATCAGAAAGAAAAATTAGCTGGCTGTTGCAATGCATGCCTGCAGTTCTAGCTACTTGGAGGCTAAGGTGGGAGGATCTCGTGAGTCTAGGAATTTGAGGGTGCAATGTGCTGTGATTGTGTCACTGCACTACAGCCAGAGCAGTACCCCATCTGTAAAATAAGGAAATAATGAAAGAAATACATACATTAAAATAAAATGGAAAATGTCTTGCCATTTTACATATTTAAAGAACAGTATATAATGAATCTTTAGGTATCCATCATGAAAATTTGGTAATGACTCACCTATGTGCAATCTCCCCTATCTGGAAATCTTCTTGGCCATATGTATTAAGAGAATCCTATGCATTTTATTGCTTCAAATATGGTCCAAATGCAGGAATCACTTTGCCTTTTTTCTCTCTCTCTTTCTCCCTTTCTATCCCACCCACCCCATCCTGGCTCTTTCAGTTTTTATTTTCAGCACTGCAGCTCTGATGGTCCAGCTCCACCAGGACACAGATCCCCAGATCCCTAAAGGTCAGCCATGCACCCTGAACAGCTCAGAGGGAGGAGCCAGACCAGCAGTGCCTCACACCTTATTCTCTTCTGCTCTAGACAGATGGCTCCATAATGACAGCTTCATAATGGCAGTGGGTGAGCCCCTGGTGCACATCAGGGTCACTCTTCTGCTGCTCTGGTTTGGGATGTTTTTGTCTATTTCTGGCCACTCTCAGGCCAGGCCTTCCCAGTATTTCACTTCTCCAGAAGTGGTGATCCCTTTGAAGGTGATCAGCAGGGGCAGAGGTGCAAAGGCTCCTGGATGGCTCTCCTATAGCCTGCGGTTTGGGGGACAGAGATACATCGTCCACATGAGGGTAAATAAGCTGTTGTTTGCCGCACACCTTCCTGTGTTCACCTACACAGAGCAGCATGCCCTGCTCCAGGATCAGCCCTTCATCCAGGATGACTGCTACTACCATGGTTATGTGGAGGGGGTCCCTGAGTCCTTGGTTGCCCTTAGTACCTGTTCTGGGGGCTTTCTTGGAATGCTACAGATAAATGACCTTGTTTATGAAATCAAGCCAATTAGTGTTTCTGCCACATTTGAACACCTAGTATATAAGATAGACAGTGATGATACACAGTTTCCACCTATGAGATGTGGGTTAACAGAAGAGAAAATAGCACACCAGATGGAGTTGCAATTGTCATATAATTTCACTCTGAAGCAAAGTTCTTTTGTGGGCTGGTGGACCCATCAGCGGTTTGTTGAGCTGGTAGTGGTCGTGGATAATATTAGATATCTTTTCTCTCAAAGTAATGCAACAACAGTGCAGCATGAAGTATTTAACGTTGTCAATATAGTGGATTCCTTCTATCATCCTTTGGAGATTCATGTAATTTTGACTGGAATTGATATATGGACTGCATCAAATCCACTTCCTACCAGTGGAGACCTAGATAATGTTTTAGAGGACTTTTCTATTTGGAAGAATTATAACCTTAATAATCGACTACAACATGATGTTGCACATCTTTTCATAAAAGACACACAAGGCATGAAGCTTGGTGTTGCCTATGTTAAAGGAATATGCCAGAATCCTTTTAATACTGGAGTTGATGTTTTTGAAGACAACAGGTTGGTCATTTTTGCAGTTACTTTGGGCCACGAGCTTGGTCATAATTTGGGTATGCAACATGACACCCAGTGGTGTGTGTGTGAGCTACAGTGGTGCATAATGCATGCCTATAGAAAGGTGACAACTAAATTTAGCAACTGCAGTTATGCCCAATATTGGGACAGTACTATCAGTAGTGGATTATGTATTCAACCGCCTCCATATCCAGGGAATATATTTAGACTGAAGTACTGTGGGAATCTAGTGGTTGAAGAAGGGGAGGAATGTGACTGTGGAACCATACAGCAGTGTGCAAAAGATCCCTGTTGTCTGTTAAACTGTACTCTACGTCCTGGGGCTGCTTGTGCTTTTGGGATATGTTGCAAAGACTGCAAATTTCTGCCATCGGGAACTTTATGTAGACAACAAGTTGGTGAATGTGACCTTCCAGAATGGTGCAATGGGACATCCCATCAATGCCCAGATGATGTGTATGTGCAGGATGGGATCTCCTGTAATGTGAATGCCTTCTGCTATGAAAAGATGTGTAATAACCATGATATACAGTGTAAAGAGATTTTTGGCCAAGATGCAAGGAGTGCATCTCAGAGTTGCTACCAAGAAATCAACACCCAAGGAAACCGTTTTGGTCACTGTGGTATTGAAGGCACAACATACGTAAAATGTTGGACCCCTGATATCATGTGTGGGAGGGTTCAGTGTGAAAATGTGGGAGTAATTCCCAATCTGATAGAGCATTCTACAGTGCAGCAGTTTCACCTCAATGACACCACTTGCTGGGGCACTGATTATCATTTAGGGATGGCTATACCTGATATTGGTGAGGTGAAAGATGGCACAGTATGTGGTCCAGAAAAGATCTGCATCCGTAAGAAGTGTGCCAGTATGGTTCATCTGTCACAAGCCTGTCAGCCTAAGACCTGCAACATGAGGGGAATCTGCAACAACAAACAACACTGTCACTGCAACCATGAATGGGCACCCCCATACTGCAAGGACAAAGGCTATGGAGGTAGTGCTGATAGTGGCCCACCTCCTAAGAACAACATGGAAGGATTAAATGTGATGGGAAAGTTGCGTTACCTGTCACTATTGTGCCTTCTTCCTTTGGTTGCTTTTTTATTATTTTGCTTACATGTGCTTTTTAAGAAACGCACAAAAAGTAAAGAAGATGAAGAAGGATAAGAGAAATGGGAAAAAGAAGGAGACTAAACTTTATACTTCATTTTTAATATCCAATTTTTAATAGAAAAATATGAAGGCATGTCTCACTGTTTAAATAAAACTTCATGGACATTTCATGTCAGGATTGCAAGCATTAGCTATCACAGCAAAGGATTCCTAGCCTATTCTTACTTACTCTACAGTGTCTTAAGCAATATTAAAGGTTCCTTTTCCCAGAAGTTGTGTCTTTATGTTTCCTGAGCAAAGGCACAGAAAAGATAGTTTCATGCTGTTGTCCCTCAGTTTTAACTCTCCTCTCTCTTTTTTTTTTTTTTTTTTTTTTGCTGTACTATGTAATGTTCAGGATGTGCCTGTACACAACTCATTTCTGTTTGGCACATTCAGCTGTGCCAAAGGGGGCAGTAGAAGTAGCCTGGAGTGATGATGAGGGAAGAAGGGAGCTTTCTTTCCTGTGTGCTTACCATGAGTGTCACCATTATTTTGGCTGGGGCCATTCACTCTGGCAATTATATTTGGTTTCAGATTCCAGTTCTGTTGTCACTTTTAGAACCACCCTCATTTTTCCTTAGAAATACCAGCAGCAGTTGGACACTGACCTCCTCAGGGGTCCGGGAGTGAGCAGGGTTGTGGTCCTCTGAGTTCTTGAAGCAGCAGCAGCTGTTCACTGTGCCGTCTTTAGAGGTCTGGGTCCTTGCTCTGCAGGGAATGTTCTTTAATCATCGCCACTCTAGTAAACCCAACTTCTTTCTTCTGTTCTCCTGGCCCTAGGAGTGTTAGGTGCCTTCTGTAGCTACTTTGTTGTTGGTTGAGTTCTCCGGAAGCAGATACTGAATTGGAGTTTCAAGTACAAGATTTTGTTAGGGACCAACAGCTATGAAAAAAGGCAAGGAAGTTGGTTGTGTAGATGAGAAATACAAGTACAGATGTACCTTGGACATAATATAGGTTCAGTTCCAGACCACTGCGATAACAGGAATATCACAATAAAATGAGTCACACAAAATTTTTGGTTCCCAGTACATAAAAAAGTTATATTTACACTACACTGTAATCTGTTAAGTATGTAGCATTATGTCCAAAAATGCAATACCTTAATTAAAAATCTTTTATTGCTAAGAAATAGTAACAATCCTCTGAGCCTTTAATGAGCCATATGTTTTTGCTGGTGGAGGTTCTTGCCTCATTGTTGACAGATGCTGACTCTTCAGGGTGGTGGTTGCTGAAGGTTGGGGTGACTGGAAATTTCTTAAAATAGGACAACAGTTAAGTTTGCTGCATCGATTGACTCTTCCTTTCACAAATATTTATCTAGCATGTGATGCTGTTTGACAGGATTTTACCCACAGTAGAACTTCTTTCAAAATTTGAGTCAGTCATCTCAAATTCTACCACTGCTTTATCAACTAAGTTTATGTAATATATTAAGTCCTTTGTTGTCATTTCAACATTGTTGACAGTATCTTCATCAGGAATCAATTCCATTTCAAAAAACCGTTTTCTTTGCTCATCTATAAGAAGCAACTCCTCAACCATTCAAGACTTATCATGACATTATGGCAATTCAGTCATATCCTCAGGCTCCACTTTTAAGTCTAATTCTCTTGCTATTTCCACAACATCTACAGTTCTTTCCACCACTGAAGTCATCTGTGAAGGTTAGACTCAATGTCTTCCAAACTCCTTTTAATGTTAATGTTTTGACCTCCTCACATAAATCAGGAATGTTCTTAATGACATCTAGAATGGTGAATCCTTCCCAGAAAGGTTTCAATTGATTTGCCCAGATCCATCAGTGGAATTACTATCTATGGCAGCTATAACCTTATGAAATACATTTCTTAAATACAAAGACTTGAAAGTCAAAATTACTCCATCCATGGGCTGCAGAATGGATGTTGTGTTAACAGGCATGAAAACAACATTAATCTCCTTGTACATCTACATCAGAGCTCTTGGGTGGTCAGGTGTATTGTCAGTGAACAGTAATATTTGAAAAGATGTCATTTTTTTTCTGAGCAGTAGGTCTCAACAATGGGCTTAAAATATTCAGTAAACCATGCTGTGAACAGATACGCTGTCATCAAGGGCTTTGCTGTTTCACTGACAGAACACAGGCAGAGTAGACTTAGCATCATCCTTAAGGGCCTTCGGATTTTTGGAATGGCAAAGGAGCATTGGTTTCAATTTAAATTCACCACCTGCATTAGTCCCTAACAAAACCGTCAGCCTGTCCTTTGAAGCTTTGAAGCCAGGCATTGACTTCTCCTCTCTAGCTGTGAAAGTCCTAGTCTTCTTCCAATAGAAGGCTGTTTCATCTACATTGAAAATCTGTTGCTTGGTGTAGCCACCTTCATCAGTGACCTTAGCTAGATCTTCTGGATAACTTGCTGCAGCTTCTACATCAGCACTTGCTGCTTCATCTTGCACCTTTATGTTATGAAGATGGCTTTTTCCTTAACCCTCATCAACCAACCTGTGCTTGCTTCAAATTTTTTCTCCGCAGATTCCTTACCTCTCTCTGCTGTCATAGAATTGATGAAAATTAGGACCTTGCTCTGGATTAGGCTTTGAGTTAAGGGAATGTTGTGGCTGGTTTAATCTTCCGTCCAGACCACTCAAACATTCTGTATATCAGCAGTAAGGCTGTTTTGCTTGCTTATCATTTGTGTGTTCACTGGAGTAGCACTTTTAATTTTCTTCAAGAATGTGTCCTTTGCATTCACAACTTTGGCTGTTTGGTACAAGAGGCCTAGCTTGGCTTTTGACATGCCTTTCTCATTAAGCTTAATCATTTTTAGCTTTTGATTTAAAGTGAGAAGTGGAAGACTCTTCCTTTCACTTGAACACTTAAGCTATGGTAGGGTTATAAATTAATGGGCCCAATTTCCATCTTATATCTTAGGGAATAGGGAGGCCCAAGGAGAGGGAAAGAGATGGGGAAATGGTCAATTGGTGGAGCATTTGGAATACACATAATTTTTTTTGCTTAAGTTTGTCTTCTTATATGGTTGGGATTTGTGGCACCCCAAAACAATTATTATGGTAACATCAAAGTTGACTGATCACAGATCACCACAACAGATATAATAATAATAACGATTGAAATATTGTGAGAATTACCAAAATGTAACACAGAGACACAAAGCAAGCACTTGCTATTGAAAAAATGGTGCCAACAGATTTGCTCAACAGAAGATTGCCACAAAACTTCAATTTGTAAAACAAAAGCAAAAGAGTATTTGTGAAGCACAATACATTGACGTGTGATAAAATAAGGTATACTTCTATATTGCAGCTTTGGCCAATCTGGCAGTGAGCTCTGGACTGAATATTGCTTGACAAATTTGTCTGAGTTGGGCCAAAATGGTCTGGTCTTCATCCCTTCAGTTTGTTCATTCCCTTGGATGTGGGAGAAGGGCATGAGCTTGGTAGGATGCCTCTTTGTAACTGAGGCTGACCCCAAAGAGTTAACATCTGGATGCTGTCTTCTGATCATAATTCCTGCAGACGGTCAGCAAGTCCTCTCTTGAAGGAGGATCCAAGAGGCATATTTGTGTATTCTACAGTCCAATATTTGCACTGCTCTGACCCACTTTTGTGATATATATTGTGGGAACAATGCCTCCAGGATTATGGTGGACATCTCTTTCTGTGGGGAACCTTAGAAGAAGGAAGTTAATGGGATAAACCATAGTCCCTCTGTAGCATTTGGGACTGAGGCTGAAATGGATACTTATTGTGTCACTGTCCATTCTAGTTTCCTTGACTGTGTGATATGACCCAGGTCTTTATCTCCAAAAGCTCTGAGCACCAGAGCACCTTCTCAGGCTGTGATTGCTGAACCTGTCCATTTATATTCACAATCAGGCTGGGGAGTACCATTAGGGACCTAAGGAGATCACCTGGGTTCTACACATACACTCTTATGTTTCCATCTTGTGACAGAAGCCCTGCCTCCTCCTGATGATTAGGGTCAATCACTTCTGTCAAGAATGTGATCATCTTCTTGGTTGGTGCAAGGACACAGTGAGTTCTAGTGGCAGCTTTAGCTTATAATTTATTGGGACTCTAGCTTTGCCCTGGTGAAAATATGACCCATTTGGGGGCCAGGACCTTTGGGCCGCAGAGTCCGGAGTTGCAGTAGGTAAGAAGTACAAACCACCCCAATGAGTCACTGTGAGTGACAGTAAGTGGGGCCACTCCTGTTTCCAGGCCTTGGTTCCCAGACCCATGTAAAGATCTGTAGTTCAGTGCACACAATTCATTCTGTGAAATGGTAGTATATTGCCTCTGAACAAGCGCTTCAGCTTTAGCTCAGTTGCACCATCAGTAGATATTTCCAATGCTTTATTAGGCTGGCAGCCCCTAGATTATGTTGTCTGATATACAGCCAGTATATACCATGTTCTTTGGTCCCCTTCCAAAACTTCATCACTGTAAAGTGGTACCTTGGTCTGATATGGTATTATATGGAAACACCAGACCAGTGGGTCAAATACTCCAAATGTCTTTGGATATTGGTGCTCACTGAGGCTCACTGCCTTACCTCAGTGAGATAAGGCAAATTCGTATCAAGAATATGTGTTTATTACTGTACTAATGAACCACTGGCCCTTCCAGGATGATAATGACCAATTGTAGTCAATTTCCCTCTATGTGTTCTTCTAGAAATTATGCCAGATTAGGGGATCAGGTTGGTCTTTATTGTTAGTTGGCTGATGGCATGCCTCTGCTGCAAAATCCCAGAGGCATACACTGTGATTCTTTCTCTGGGGCTTACCACAAACTCCACCCAACAACCTTTTCTGTCACTGATACTTTCAACATCATAGGGTCTACTGGGGAGTATGACCCCAGTGGAAGTCTGTTTGCATCACAACCTGGACCTGGTGCAGAGCTCTTTCCTTCTATGGTTTCCACTCAAAGATGACATCATTATATGTTACCAAATATAAGGACCAGAGTTGTGGTCCTAGGTATCAAATTTGCTGCCTCCAGGAACCAAAGCAATCCCCAGGCATTGTGTTTCCTTCTTCATGATAGGAGATGCAGGAAGGAATAATTTGGCCTTACTTTGGAAGGGATAACCCAGCATATTCCTGGCTCTTAGAAAACTAAAAATTTTACTGACACATCATGTCCTTGATTACAATGTATTATTTTTCACAGAGGTTATCTTCCATTCTCTGAGCTCATGTGTTTTACCAAGGCCTTCAATGTCATTACCACCTCTTGTACACCAGGCTTGATTAACATAATGTCATCAATGTACTCGATCAATGTGATGTTCTCTGGGATATCCAGACAGTCCTCTCACTATACTATGTTATGACAGAGGGTAGAAGAATTATCATAGCCCTGTGTCCATAAGACCAGTAACCCACTGTAAGTCAGAGTGTTGCTAAGACTTTATTTATTACCCTGTCCTCATATGTGTCTTCATTCTAACAGGAAGGTCATCAAAATGTTTTGAGTACTTGGACATTAATGTCAACTCAGTCCCTGTGTTCAATAGTCCTTGAAATGTATAGATATTCCCCCTTCCTTATGCACAGCTATGTAAGTGGCCATAGTTCCCTTTGGTGAAGGGCTGGGGGAATCATTATTATTTATATATTTGCCATGGTTTTGTAGCATCCTGGGCCCAAGGCTCTGTCCACGTCATCAGGGAGTGAGTTCCAGGTTTGAAAGAAGTTCAAGTCCATAAACTGGAAAAGTGATTAACTTTTGGGGAGGCAACTGCTTTTTGCTTCCCAGTCATCTATCTTTGGCTTCTTCTATTGGCATAAAGTAAGTATCTTTGTTGGCTGCCTATCTATTTTACCCTTAAGGATTCTAGAATCCTTCCACTACCATCTCCTTAGGTCTTGGCTGCCGTTCTGACCTTGCCAGTCTTTATGACAATTGCAACTTCTTATTCTTATTCCTTGGGATGGTTATGTATTGCTCGCTGACCTCTAGGTGTCAGAGTCATATTATCACCAATGCTATCAGCGAGCAAATTTCTGTAACACCCTCTCCTACTCTGAGCCTGGCTTGCAAAGACTTAATAATGGACCTTTTGGTAATGCCAGTGCTTCCTCTTATTAGCACATTCTTTATGCCTTTGGTAAATGGTGTATTTTCTGGACATTCCTATGGAACATTATCATCTGAAGGCCATGTATAATTCCATTTCAGCATGCCCATTTCCATGAACCTTTTAATCCCA
This sequence comes from Gorilla gorilla gorilla, assembly GCF_029281585.2. NCBI lineage: Eukaryota > Metazoa > Chordata > Mammalia > Primates > Hominidae > Gorilla > Gorilla gorilla. The sequence continues at coordinate 87,406,342 of NC_073239.2, read as the reverse complement.
TAATCATTATGGCAATTCTGGCATTTCGGCTTCTCTGTATGAGCATTACTTTTTCCATGCTTCTAGAAGACATCCCAGGAACAAATTTACACCATGCCCTAGGGTCCTTGCCAAGATGTAAAATCCTATATCTTGGGAGAGTGAACATTTTTCCCTTCCCAATTTAATGTTTGCCATTTGATTCTGCATCTCAGAATGTAGTGCCTTTTCTCTGAGCATGCTGAGCACTTTTCCAGTTGATTATGCTGTGACTCAATCCTAGCTTTATGCCTAGTGGCCAAAAAAGGAGGTGGGGGAAGACTCTGCAAAAGACATCTATAGCCTCATGGTGGAGTGGCGTCTGCATTCTCCTTCACTATACAGGGGTGAATCACTCCCGTGGATGAGTATATGGAGCGTGAGTGTTCAAAGGATCTAGTCAGATGTTCCCATCCTGTGTGTCAGAGTCTCAGGTTTTCTCCACCAAGGTCCTGATTACAGCGCTCCCTTGGTTGGGCATTTAACTTTTATTTATTTATTTATTTTTAGGTTCAGCCACTTGGATTTCTTTATCCTCCCCTGGAAGGAAGTGAGGGTCACTTTGTATGCAGTCAGAGAGGATACTGACATTCATGCCTGGATTTTAATTGCCTGTTGCTCACCATCAGCTGTTCACTATCTTGCTGTAGTATATCGAAGGCACTTAGCAATCCAATGCTTTTATTATTCTAGCTCCAATTTCCCCCTTACCTCTTGTGGTAGGCAGAATTCTAAGATGCCCCCGTTGCAGCCCATCCCCCTGGTATCTGCCTTTATGTATTCTTCTCCCCTCAAGCTTGAGTGAGACCTGTAACTTGCTTCTAACCAGACTATCGCAAATTTGGGAATTTTGCAGATGTCATTAAGGCCCTTAACTAATTGACTTTAAGTTAATCAAAAGGGAGATTTTCCCGGTAGGACCAGGTGATCCCTTTTAAGAAGGGTCTGGAGGTAAGACTTAAAGCTGCAGACACTTCTGTTGGTGGCTTTGAAGAAGCCAGCGGCCGTGAGTTCTACAACTGCCAGAAAATGAAACCCGCAACAACCTGAGTGAGCTTGGAAGCAGATCTTTCCCCAGTCCAGCCTTTGATGAGAATGCAGCTCAGCTAGTGCCTTGATTGTAGCCTTGTGGGACCCTGAGCCAAAGACCTAGCTAAGCCTGCCCCAACTCCTCACAAATGGAAACTGCGAGATAATAAATGTATTTTGCTTAAGACACTAAGCTTGTGGTAATTTGTTATATAGTTTAGAAAATGAATACAACTCAAACCCTTGCCCTGTCTCATCTGTCAGTGATTTCTTCCTCAGTGGCACATAACCCTAGTCACTACTTATGAGAGTTTTAACCATTGGAATGCCCACCTTGTGCCAGGGGCTGTTTGTGCTCCACCTATCACCAGAAATAGAGTCCTTGTTACCAGTTCTTGGGGGCAGGCTAACTCACTGCAGCTGTGTCAAACCGTGAAGTAGCTGAAAGCTCAAGTCTGGCTGCTGACCCCTGGGGACACCTTATCCTTCCATGAGAGAGAAGCTGGGCTTCTCATCTTCTGTTACGTTTTTGTTATCTTAGTGTTTCCTTTCCACGTTTCAGTCCTCTGATACTTGTTTAGCCACTTTTGTATTTAACCATTCTGTATGTTGAATTATTGCTTTTAAAGTAACTGACATGCTTTGGTTTTCCTATCTGGGTAATGACTCATATAGCATCTTGAATATGTTCTTTCAATTTTTAGCAGGCATGATGTCCTTTTGTCACTCTTTGGCTTCATGATGCCCTCGTGTAATCCTTGAAGTCTACAGACAGACATGGAGAATTGGCTTCTGGGAAGCCTGTCATTAGGTAGCTGGGATTCACCCATTCAATTCTCCTCAAAGTTGATATGTAACTGAAGCTGATAGAAGTACATAAGTCTTTAGTTCCTCAGAGGTCCTAATCTTAAAGTGACTAGGGTACTGGTGTCATAACCTTGATGGGGACTCGAGCACAGAGAGCAAGGTAGAACCCCACTAATCAACATTAGGGAACAAGCTAGCCTCTAATCTCAGGAGAAAGCAGAGAAAATAAAACTTACACATAAGTGCAAGGAACAGCTGGCTAGGAGGAAGAGGAATTTTATATCGAGCCCAGGATGTTAGTCTAAAGCTGTTTAGCCAACATCAGTCTCCATTCTAGAAAGAGGTGCCAGCGTTGGACCTTCCTGCTTGGGTTACGGCTGGAGCTACAGGAAGAATGCAGAGACTGGGGAGACGGGGACTGACAGAATAGGGAAACCACTCACTTTGGACATGGGTATAGGTGGCTAAGTGACCAAAACAAAACAAAACAAAAAAAACAAAAAACCTTCCCTTCCATTCTCACGTGAATTTTTTTTAAAAAAGTTTTACTTTAGATTCAGGGGGTCCATGTGTATGTTTGTTACATGGGTGTATCTCATACTGATGGGATTGGGCTACTAGTGTACCCATTAGTGAACATTATACCTGATAGGTAACTTTTCAACTCACCCCACTTCCATCTTCCTCTGTTTTGGAGACCCTGGTGAGTATTGTTTCCATCTTTATGTCCATGTGTACCCATTGTTTAGCTCCCACTCATAAGTGAGAACATGCAATATTTGATTTTTTGTTTCAATTAATTCACTTCCTCCTCCCTTTCACCCTCCGCTTTCTTTCTCCTCGTCCTATTTTTCCTTTTTCTCCTCTGGCTTCCCTTTCTTCTTCCTTCTGTTCTTCACCTTCCTTACCCTGTTCCTCTCTGTGTTCCCTGTTATTTTTTTTTATTATACCAGAAGTAAAGACATGAACATTCATTTTGTGAAACATTAAAATTTTGTAGATAGAATTGTAATCCCATTTTACTGTTCGCCTGTCAAGAGGAAACTTTATCAGCTTATTTGGCAAGATTCCAGACTATTTCCTTTATACATACATTACAAAATAATACATAATTTTGCTGGACATGTAGATGTCCATTATTTGGATTATTTTTGTTATCGTTATAGATTTTCATAGTAACCAGACTGTTCTATTTTATACTATCTATGCTTTTTCACCAAATTAAAAAATATCCTTTACTTTGTTTATAGTGACAGAATTTAAAATTTGTTAAGTAGTCGTATTTATTTTCTCTAACACTGAACTTTTTTAAAAAGATTCTTAGACAAGAATTTTTTCTTTTTTTTTTTGAGATGGAGTCTCACTCTGTCACCAGGCTGGAGTGCAGTGGCGCAGTCTCAGCTCACTGCAATCTCCGTCTCCTGGGTTCAAATGATTCCCCTGCCTCAGCCTCCCGAGTAGCTGGGACTACAGGTGTGCACCACCATGCCCAGCTATTTTTTTGTATTTTAGTAGAGACAGGGTTTCATCATGTTGGCCAGGATGGTCTCAATCTCCTGACCTCGTGATCTGCCCCCCTCGGCCTCCCAAAGTGCCGGGATTATAGGCATGAGCCACCACGCCCAGCAGAAATATTTTTCTACCCTCAGATCATAAAGACATTCCTTATTTTTCTAGTAGTTTAAGAGGAGTTTTTTTTTTTCATATTTAGGTCTTTATTCTTTTTGAAATATGTTGTGTCTCTGTGATGTATAGATAGAATTTTATTTTTCCATATGGAAAGCCAATTTTGCTGAACCCTGGTTTTATATGTGTGTGTATATATATACATGACTATTTCTAGGGATTTAAATCTTTTTTTCTTTTTTTTTTCTTTTTTTGAGATGGAGTCTCACTCTGTTGCCCAGGCTGGAGTGCAGTGGTGAGATCTTAGCTCACCACAGCCTCTACCTTCTGGGCTCAAATGATCCTTCCACCTCAGCCTCCTGAGTAGCTTGGACAGCAAGCACATGCCACCACACCCGGTCAATTTTTCGTATTTTTAGTAGAGATGGGGTTTCACCATGTTGCCCAGGCTGGTCTTGAACTCTTGGACTCAAGCGATCTGCCTGCCTCAGCCTCCTGAAGTGCTGGGATTACAGGTGTGAGCCACCTCACCCGGCCTACATTTTAAATCTTGTTGTATGTTTGTCTGTTCCTATACCAATTCCACATTGTTTTAATTATCATACATTAAAAATAAATCTTGATATGTAGTTGGTATAGATGCCAATCCCCTTATCTTGATTTTCTTTTCAATTTGTTTGGTTTTTACTTAATGTTTTACTCTTTCAAATATATAATTTTAATATTTTTAAATTTTCTTCAGGTTTTTTGGGGCATGATTGAAAAAAATTGCATGTATTTAGGGTATACAATGTATTTTTTTTTTTTTGAGACAGAGTCTTGCTCTGTTGCCCAGGCTGGAGTGTAGTGGTATGATCTTGGCTCACTGCAGCCTCCACCTTCCGTGCTCAAGTGATCCTCCCACCTGCGGGGGATCCAAATAGCGGGGACGACAGGCATGCACCACCACACCTGGGTAATTTTTTTTTTTTTTTGGACTTTTGTAGAGATGGGGTTTTGCCCTGTTGGCCCGGGCTGGTCTGGAACTCCTGGGCTCAAGTGATACACCTGCCTCAGCCTCACAAGGTGCTGGGATTACAAGTGTGAGCCACCACACTCGGGCTGATGTTTTGATATAGGTATACATTATGAAATGATTACCACAATCAACTTAATTGACATATCCATCACCTCACATAGTTTGAGTAAATTTGTCTATCCTATGAAATATTCCCTTGGGATTTTCACTAGAATTTGACTTGTTTTAATCACCAATGTGATACATATCTCAATTTCCTCAGTTCTTTTTTGTGCTTCAATAGTGTTTTAAAATATATGTCTAAAGGTATGTACATCCTTTTAAAAAATATTTATTCCTCAATAAGTTAGGACATTTTATTTTGCTAATGTGTGCATTTTCTTCTACTGCATTTTATAATTATTTCTTGTGTATAATAATGGTATTTACGTTTGCATGTTGGTCTTGTATTTAGGAAATTTGTTTAGCTCTCATTAGTTTTAATGTTTAGTTTCGAGCTTTTTCTGTTTGATTTCCTATATGGACAATCATATTATCTGCAAATAATGATATGTTTTCCTTCCACTGCAAGCATTATACCCCATTTTGTGTTCTTGGCATGTTTGTCAAAGGTCAATGGACCATAAATATGTGTTTATTTCTAAGTTCTCTATTACGTTCCATTGGGCTATGTGTCTGTTTTTATGCCATTACCATACTGTTTTGATTACTATACCTTTGTAGTATATTTTGAAATCAGGTAGTATGATGCCTTCTTCAGCTTTGTTCTTTATGCTCAAAATTGCTTTGGCTATTCTGTGTGTGTGTGTGTGTGTGTGTGTGTGTGTGTGTGTGTGTGTGGTTCCATACAAATTTTAGGGCTGTTTTTCTTATTTCTATGGAAAATGCCATCAGGATTTTTTTTTATTATACTTTAAGTTCTGGGATACATGTGCAGAACATGCAGTTTTGTTACATAGGTATGCACGTGCCATGGCAGTTTGCTGCACTCATCACCCCGTCATCTATATTAGGTGTTTCTCCTAATACTATCCCTCCCCTAGTGCCCCCACCCCCCAACAGGCCCTGGTGTATGATGTTCCCCTCCCTGTGTCCATGTATTCTTATTGTTCAACTCCCACTTATGAGTGAGAACATGAGGTGTTTGGTTTTCTGTTCCTGTGTTAGTTTGCTGAGAATGATGATTTCCAGCTTCATCCATGTCCCTGCAAAGGACATGAACTCATCCTTTTTAATGGCTGCATAGTATTCCATGATGTATATGTGGCACATTTTCTTTATCCAGTCTATCATTGATAGGCAAAAAATGCCATTAGGATTTTGAGAGGGATTGCATTGAATCTATAGATTGCTTTGAGTAGTATGGACGTTTTTTAATTCAATTCATGAGCACAGAATATCTTTCCATTTATTTGTGTCTCCTTCAATTTCTTTCATCAATGTTTTATAGTTTCCAAGGTACAGATTTTTTTCACCTCCTTGGTTAAATTTATTCCTAAATATTTTATTTCTTCATAGCAGTTGTAAATAGGATTGTTTTCTTGATTTATTTTTCAGATAGTTTGCTGTTGGTATAAGAATGCTACTGATTTCTGTATGTAGATTTGTATCCTGAAATTTTATTATATTCATGTATTAGCTTTTGATGAAGTCTTTGGGGTTTTCTGTACATGAGATCATGTCATCTACAAACAGAGATAATTTAACTTCTTCCTTTCTAATTTAGATGATTGTTTTTCTTTTGTCTGATTACTCTGGCTAAAAGTCCCAGTACTATATTGTACTGAATTAGCGAGGGAGGGCATCCTTGCCTTGTACTGCATCTTAAAGAAAAAGCTTTTAGTTTTATCTTACTGATTATGATGTTAGCTGTGAGCTAGTTATATATGGCCTTTATTGTGTTGGGGAAATTTTCTTCTATATCTAAGTTGTTGGAATTTTTAATCATGAAAGGATGTTGAGTTTTGTCTATGCCTTTTCTGCATTCATTAGAGAATCATAGTTTTTACCCTTCATTCTGTTAATGTGATGTATTGCATTTACTGATTAGTGTATTTTGACTATCCTTGCATCCCAGAGATAAATCCCACTTGATCATGGTGAACAATCCTTTTAATGTGCTATTAAATTTGGTTGGCTAGTATTTTGTTGAGCATTTTGCACCCATGTTCATCAGATATATTCATCTGTAATTTTCTTTTCTTGTAGTGTCCTTAGCTGGCTTTGGTATCAGGGTAATGCTGACCACATAAAATTAATTTGAAACTATTTCCTCCTCTTCAATTTTTTTTTTTGAAGAGTTTGAGTAGCGTTGGTGTTAGGTCTTTTTACATGTTTGGCGGAATTCATCAGGGAAGCCATCAAGTTCTGAGACTTTGATGGGAGATTTTTTATTACTAATTCAATCACCTTACTTATTGGTTTTTTTCAGATGATCTTTTTTTTTTATAATTCTGTCTTGGTAGGTTGTAATGTTGTAGGAATTTATCCATTTCTTCTAGGTTATCCAATATTTTGGCTTATAATTGTTCACAGTAGTCTCTTATGATCCTTTGTATTTCTGTAGTACCAGTTGTAATGTCTCCTCTTTCATTTTTTATTTTATTTATTTGAGTTTTCTCTATTTTTTTTAGTCCATCTCAAGATTTGTCCATTTTGTTTATCTCTTCAAAACCCAACTCTCAGTTTTGTTGGTCTTTTCTATTTTCTATTTAATATATTCCAGTCTCTATTTAATTTATTCCTCTCAGATGTTTATTATTTCCTTTCTTCTGCTTGCTTTGGGCTTAGTTCTTCTTTTTCTAATTCTGTCAAGTGTCAAGTTAGGTTGCTTTTTCAAAATCCTCCCCTTCTTTGATAAAAGCATTTATTGCTATAAACTTCTGTCTTAGAACTGCTTTTGCTGCATTCCATAAGTTCTGGTATGGTGTGTGTCCATTTTTGTTTGTCCGAAGATATTATTTAATTTCCCTTTTTAATTTCTTATTTGAAGAGCCATCAGTTGTTCAGTAACATGTTTAATTTTCACATATTATGTAAATTTTTAAAAATTCCTCCTGTTATTGATTTCTAGTTTTATTTTTTATTTTTTTAAGGATTGTTAAAAATTTCATAATGGTTTTAACATTAATATGTCTTGTCTTTTGGATACATTTACTTTTTTCTTTCTTTATTTATTATACTTTTAAGTTCTGGGACACAAGTGCAGAACATGCAGGTTTGTTACATAGGTATACATGTGCCATGGTGGTTTGCTGCACCTATCAACTTGTCATTTAGGTTTTAAGCCCCACATGCATTAGGTATTTGTCCTAATGCTCTTCCTCCACTTTCCTCCCACCCCTGACAGTCCCTGGTGTGTGATGTTCCCCTCCCTGTGTCCATGTGTTCTCATTGTTCAACTCCCACTTATGAGTGAGAACATGCGGTGTTTGGTTTTCTGTTCCTGTGTTAGTTTGTTGAGAATGATGGTTTCCAGCTTCAGCCATGTTCCTGCAAAGGACACAAACTCATTCTTTTTTATGGCTGCATAGTATTCCATGGTGTATATGTGCCACATTTTCCTTATCTAGTCTATCATTGATGGGGATTTGGGTTGGTTCCGAGTCTTTGCTACTGTGAATAGTGCTGCAATAAACATACATGTGCATGTGTCTTTATAGTAGAATGATTTATAATCCTTTGGGTATATACCCAGTAATGGGACTGCTGGGTAAAATGGTATTTCTGGTTCTAGATCCTTGAGGAATTGCCAGACTGGCTTACACAATGGTTGAACTAATTTACACTTCCATCAACAGCATAAAAACATTCCAGTTTCGGCCGGGTGTGGTGGCTCACATGTGTAATCCCAGCACTTTGGGAGGCTGAGGTGGGTGGATCATGAGGTCAGGAGATCGAGACCATCCTGGCTATCATGGTGAAACCCTATCTCTATTAAAATACAAAAAATTAGCCAGGCGTGGTGGCAGGTGCCTGTAGTCCCAGCTACTTGGGAGGCTGAGGCAGGAGAATGGTGTGAACCCAGGAGGCGGTGCTTGCAGTGAGCCGAGATCGCGCCACTGCACTCCAGCCTGGGCGACAGAGCGAGACTCCATCTCAAAAAACAAACAAACAAACAAACAAACAAAAGTTCCAGTTTCTCCACATCCTCACCAACATCTGTTGTTTCCAGACTTTTTAATGATCGCCATTCTAACTGGTGTGAGATGGTATCTCATTGTGGTTTTGATTTGCATTTCACTAATGATCAGTGATGATAAGCTTTTTTTCATGTTTGTTGGCCACATAAATGTCTTCTTTTGAGAAGCGTCTGTTCATATCCTTTGTCCACTTGTTGATGGGTTTGTTTGTTTTTTCTTTTATATATATATATATTTATTATACTTTAAGTTCTAGGGTACATGTGCACAATGTGCAGGTTTGTTACATATGTATACATGTGCCATGTTGGTGTGCTGCACCCATTAACTCATCATTTACATTAGGTATTTAGGTATATCTCCTCATGCTATCCCTCCCCACTCCCCCCACCCCACAACAGGCCCCGGTGTGTGATGTTCCCCTTCCTGTGTCCAAGTGTTCTCATTGTTCAATTCCCACCTTTGAGTGAGAACATGCGGTGTTTGGTTTTTTGTTCTTGCAATAGTTTGCTGAGAATGATGGTTTCCAGCTTCATCCATGTTCCTACAAAGGACATGAACTCATCGTTCTTTATGGCTGCATAGTATTCCATGGTGTATATGTGCCACATTTTCTTAATCCAGTCTATCATTGTTGGACATTTGGGTTGGTTCCAAGTCTTTGCTGTTGTGAGTAGTGCCGCAGTAAACATATGTGTGCATGTGTCTTTATAGCAGCATGATTTATATTCCTTTGGGTATATACCCAGTAATGGGATGGCTGGGTTAAATGGTATTTCTAGTTCTAGATCCCTAAGGAATCGCCACACTGTCTTCCACAATGGTTGAACTAGTTTACAATCCCACCAACAGTGTAAAAGTGTTCCTATTTCTCCACATCCTCACCAGGACCTGTTGTTTCCTGATATTTTAATGATCACCATTCTAACTGGTGTGAGATGGTATCTCATTGTGGTTTTGATTTGCATTTCTCTGATGGCCAGTGATGATGAGCATTTTTTCATGTGTCTGTTGGCTGCATAAATGTCTTCTTTTAAGAAGTGTCTGTTCATATCTTTTGCCCACTTTTTGATGGGGTTGTTTGATTTTTTCTTGTAAATTTGTTTAAGTTCTTTGTAGATTCTGGATACTAGCCTTTTTTCAGATGGGTAGATTGTAAAAAATTTTCTCCCGTTCTGTAGGTTGCCTGTTCACTCTGATGGTAGTTTCTTTTGCTGTGCAGCAGCTCTTTAGTTTAATTAGATCCCATTTGCCGATTTTGGCTTTTGTTGCCATTGCTTTTGGTATTTTAGTCATGAAGTCCTTGCCCATGCCTATATCTTGAATGGTATTGCCTGGGTTTTCATCTAGGGTTTTTATGGTTTTAGGTCTAACATTTAGGCCTTTAATCCATCTTAAATTAATTTTTGTATAAGGTGTAAGGAAGGGATCCAGTTTCAGCTTTCTACATATGGCTAGCCAGTTTTCCCAGCACCATTTATTAAATAGGGAATCCTTTCCCCATTGTTTGTTTTTGTCAGGTTTGTCAAAGCTCAGATAGTTGTAGAAGTGTGGTATTATTTCTGAGGGTTCTGTTCTATTCCATTGGTCTATATCTCTGTTTTGGTACCAGTACCATGCTGTTTTGGTTACTGCAGCCTTGTAGTATAGTTTGAAGTCAGGTAGCATGATGCCTCCAGCTTTGTTCTTTTGGCTTAGGATTGACTTAGCAATGTGGGCTCTTTTTTGGTTCCATATGAACTTTAAAGTAGTTTTTTCCAATTCTGTGAAGAAAGTCATTGGTAGGTTGATGGGGATGACATTGAATCTATAAATTACCTTGGGTGTGTGGCCGCTTTCACAATATTGATTCTTCCTATCCATGAGCATGGAATGTTCTTCCATTTGTTTATGTCCTCTTATTTCGTTGAGCAGTGGTTTGTAGTTCTTCTTGAAGAGGTCTTTCACATCCCTTGTAAGTTGGATTCCTAGGTATTTTATTCTGTTTGAAGCAATTGTGAATGGGTGTTCACTCATGATTTGGCTCTGTTTGTCTGTTATTGGTGTATAAGAATGCTTGTGATTTTTGCACGTTGATTTTGTATCCTGAGACTTTGCTGAAGTTGCTTATCAGCTTAAGGAGATTTTGGGCTGAGACGATGGGGTTTTCTAGATATACAATCATGTCATCTGCAAACAGGGACAATTTGACTTCCTCTTTTCCTAATTGAATACCCTTTATTTCTTTCTCCTGCCTGATTGCCCTGGCCAGAACTTCCAACACTATGTTGAATAGGAGTGATGAGAGAGGGCATCTCTGTCTTGTTCCAGTTTTCAAAAGGAATGCTTCCAGTTTTTGCCCATTCAGTATGATACTGGCTGTGGGCTTGTCATAGATAGCTCTTATTATTTTGAGATACATCCCATCAGTACCTAATTTATTGAGAGTTTTTAGCATGAAGGGCTGTTGAATTTTGTCAAAGGCCTTTACTGCATCTATTGAGATAATCATGCGGTTTTTGTCTTTGGTTCTGTTTATATGCTGGATTACGTTTATTGATTTGCATATGTTGAACCAGCCTTGCATCTCAGGGATGAAGCCCACTTGATCATGGTGGATAAGTTTTTGATGTGCTGCTGGATTTGGTTTGCCAGTATTTTATTGAGGATTTTTGCATCGATGTTCATCAGGGATATTGGTCTAAAATTCTCTTTTTTTGTTGTGTCTCTGCCAGGCTTTGGTATCAGGATGATGCTGGCCTCATAAAATGAGTTAGGGAGGATTCCCTCTTTTTCTATTGATTGGAATAGTTTCAGAAGGAATGGTACCAGCTCCTCCTTGTACCTCTGGTAGAATTCGGCTGTGAATCTGTCTGGTCCTGGACTTTTTTTGGTTGGTAAGCTATTAATTATTGCCTCGATTTCAGAGCCTGTTATTGGCCTATTAAGAGATTCAACTTCTTCCTGGTTTAGTCTTGGGAGGGTGAAATTTATCCATTTCTTCTAGATTTTCTAGTTCATTTGCATAGAGGTGTTTATAGTATTCTCTGATGGTAGTTTGTATTTCTGTGGGATCGGTGGTGATATCCCCTTTATCATTTTTTATTGTGTCTATTTGCTTCTTCTCTCTTTTCTTCTTTATTATTCTTGCTAGCCAGTCTATCAATTTTGTTGATCTTTTCAAAAAACCAGCTCCTGGATTCATTGATTTTTTGAAGGGTGTTTTTTGTCTCTATCTCCTTCAGTTCTTCTCTGATCTTAGTTATTTCTTGCCTTCTGCTAGCTTTTGAATGTGTTTGCTCTTGCTTCTCTAGTTCTTTTAATTGTGATGTTAGGGTGTCAATTTTAGCTCTTTCCTGCTTTCTCTTGTGGGAATTTAGTGCTATAAATTTCCCTCTACACACTGCTTTAAATGTGTCCCAGAGATTCTGGTGTGTTGTGTCTTTGTTCTCATTGGTTTCAAAGAACATCTTTTTTCTGCCTTCATTTCGTTATGTACTCAGTAGTCATTCAGGAGCAGGTTGTTCAGTTTCCATGTAGTTGAGTAGTTTTGAGTGAGTTTCTCAATCCTGAGTTCTAGTTTGATTGCACTGTGGTCTAAGAGACAGTTTGTTATAATTTCTGTTCTTTTACATTTGCTGAGGAGTGCTTTACTTCCAACTATGTGGTCAATTTTGGAATAGGTGTGGTGTGGTGCTGAGAAGAATGTATATTCTGTTGATTTGGGGTGGAGAGTTCTGTAGATGTCTATTAGATCCGCCTGGTGCAGAGCTGAATTCAATTCCTGGATATCCTTGTTAACTTTCTATCTTGTCGATGTGTCTAATGTTGACAGTGGGGTGTTAAAGTATCCCATTATTATTGTGTAGGAGTCTAAGTCTCTTTGTAGGTCTCTAAGGACTTGCTTTATGAATCTGCATGCTCCTGTATTGGGTGCATATATATTTAGGATAGTTAGCTCTTTTTGTTGAATTGATCCCTTTACCATTATATAATGGCCTTCTTTGTCTATTTTGATCTTTGTTGATTTAAAGTCTGTTTCATCAGAGAGTAGGATTGCAACCCCTGCCTTTTTTTGTTTTCCATTTGCTTGGTAGATCTTCCTCCATCCCTTTATTTTGAGCCTATGTGTGTCTCTGCACATGAGGTGGGTTTCCTGAATACAGCACACTGATGGGTCTTGACTCTTTATCCAGTTTGCCAGTCTGTGTCTTTTAATTGGAGCATTTAGCCCATTTACATTTAAGTTTAATATTGTTATGTGTGAATTTGATCCTGTCATTATGATATTAGCTGGTTATTTTGCTTGTTAGTTGATGCAGTTTCTTCCTAGCATTGAGGGTCTTTACAATTTGGCATGTCTTTGCAGTGGCTGGTACCGGTTGTTCCTTTCCATGTTTAGTGCTTCCTTCAGGAGCTCTTGTAGGGCAGGCCTGGTGGTGACAAAATCTCTCAGCATTTGCTTGTCTGTAAAGTATTTTATTTCTCCTTCACTTATGAAGCTTAGTTTGGCTGGTTATGAAATTCTGGGTTGAAAATTCTTTTCTTTAAGAATGTTGAATATTGGCCCCCATGCTCTTCTGGCTTGTAGAGTTTCTCTGAGAGATCTGCTGTTAGTCTGATGGCTTCCCTTTGTGGGTAACCCCCTTTCTCTCTGGCTGCCGTTAATATTTTTTTCTTCATTTCAACTTTGGTGAATCTGACAATTATGTGTCTTGGAGTTGCTCTTCTCGAGGAGTATCTTTATGGCATTCTCTGTATTTCGTGAATTTGAATGTTGGCCTGCCTTGCTAGGTTGGGGAAGTTCTCCTGGACAATATCCTGCAGAGTGTTTCCAACTTGGTTCCATTCTCCCCGTCACTTTCAGGTACATCAATCAGACGTAGATTTGGTCTTTTCACATAGTCCCATATTTCTTGGAGGCTTTGTTCATTTCTTTTCCTTTTTCTCTAAACTTCTCTTCTCGCTTCATTTCATTCATTTGATCTTCAATCACTGATACCTTTTCTTTCACTTGATCGAATCGGCTACTGAAGCTTGTGTATTCATCACGTAGTTCTTGTGCCATGGTTTTCAGCTCCATCAGGTCCTTTAAGGACTTCTCTGCATTGGTTATTCTAGTTAGCCATTCGTCTAATCTTTTTTCAAGGTTTTTAGCTTCTTTGCAATGGGTTCGAACTTCCTCCTTTAGCTCGGAGAAGTTTGATCATCTGAAGCCTTCTTCTCTCAACTTATCAAAGTCATTCTCCGTCCAGCTCTGTGCTGTTGCTGGTGAGGAGCTGTGTTCCTTTGGAGGAGAAGAGGCGCTCTGATTTTTAGAATTTTCAGTATTTCTGTTCTGTTTTTTCCCCATCTTTGTGGTTTTATCTACCTTTGGTCTTTGATGATAGTGACATACAGATGGGGTTTTGGTGTGGATGTCCTTTCTCTTTGTTAGTTTTCCTTTTAACAGTCAGGACCCTCAGCTGCAGGTCTGTTGGAGTTTGCTGGAGGTCCACTCCAGACCCTGTTGGCCTGGGTATCAGCAGCAGAGGCTGCAAAACAGTGAATATTGCTGAACAGCAAATGTTGCTGTCTGATCATTCCTCTGGAGGTTTTGTCTCAGAGGGGTACCCGGCTGTGTGAGGTGTCAGTCTGCCCCTACTGGGGGGTGCCTCCCAGATAGGCTACTCGGGGGTCAGGGACCCACTTGAGGAGGCAGTCTGTCCGTTCTCAGATCTCAAGCTCCATGCTGGGAGAACCACTACTCTCTTCAAACCTGTCAGACAGGGACATTTAAGTCTGCAGAGGTTTCTGCTGCCTTTTGTTTGGCTATGCCCTGCCCCTAGAGGTGGAGTCTATAGAGGCAGGCAGGCCTCCTTGAGCTGCAGTGGGCTCCACCCAGTACAAGCTTCCCGGCCGCTTTGTTTACCTACTCAAGCCTGAGCAATGGCGGGTGCCCCTCCCCCAGCCTCGCTGCCACCTTGCAGTTCGATCTCAGACTGCTGTGCTAGCAATGAGTGAGGCTCCGTGGGTGTGGGACCCTCCGAGCCAGGCATGGGATATAGTCTCCTGGTGTGCTGTTTGCTAATACCATTGGAAATGGGCAGTATTAAGGTGGGAGTTACCCGATTTTCCAGGTGCCGTCTGTCACAGCTTTGCTTGGCTATGAAAGGGAATTCCCTGACCCCTTCCACTTCCCGGGTGAGGCGATGCCTCGCCCTGCTTCAGCTCACGCTTGGCGCACTGCACTCACTGTCCTGCACCCACTGTCCGACAAGCCCCAGTGAGATGAACCCAGTACCTCAGTTGGAAATGCAGAAATCACCCGTCTTCTGTGTTGCTCACGCTGGGAGCTGTAGACTGGAGCTGTTCCTATTTGGCCATCGTGGAACCACCCCGCAGGGTTGTTGGTTTTTTCTTGTAAATTTGTTTAAGTTTCTTGTAGATGCTGGATATTAGACCTTTGTCAGATGGATAGACTGCAAACATTTTCTCCCATTCTGTAGGTTGCCTGTTCACTCTAATGATAGTTTCTTTTGCTGTGAAGAAATTCTTTAATTAGATCCCATTTTTCAATTTGGGCTTTTGTTGCCATTGCTTTTGGTGTTTTAGTCATGAAGTCTTTCCCTATGCCTATGTCCTGAATGGTATTGCCTAGGTTTTATTCTAGGATTTATATGGTTTTAGGTTTTACGTTTAAGTCTTTAATCCATCTTGAGTTAATTTTTGTATAAGGTGTAAGGAAGGGGTCCAGTTTCAGTTTTCTGCATGTGGCTAGCCAGTTTTCCCAGCACCATTTATTAAATAGGGAATCCTTTCCCCATTGTTTGTTTTTGTCAGGTTTGTCAAAGATCAGATGGTTGTAGATGTGTGGCATTATTTCTGAGGCCTCTGTTCTGTTCCATTGGTGTATATGGTTACTGTAGCCTTGTAGTATTGTTTGAAGTTGGGTAGCATGATGCCTCCCACTTTGTTCTTTTTGCTTAGGATTGTCTTGGCTATACAGGCTCATTTTGGATTCCATATGAAATTTAAGGTAGTTATTTCTAGTTCTGTGAAGAAAGTCAATGATGGCTTGATGGAAATAGCATTGAATCTATAAATTACTTTGGGCAGTATGGCCATTTTCATGATATTGATTCTTCGTATTCATGAATATGGAATGTTTTTCCACTTGTTTGTGTTCTTTCTTATTTCCTTAAGCAGTGGTTTATAGTTCTCCTTAAAGCAGTCTTTCATGTCCCTTGTAACTTGTATTCCTAGGTATTTTATTTTCTTTGTAGAAATTGTGAATGGGAGTTCACTTACGATTTGGCTCCCTGTTTGTCTATTATTGGTGTATGGGAATGTTTGTGATTTTTGCACATTGATTTTGTATCCTGAGACTTTGCCGAAGTTGCCTATCAAAGTAAGGAGATTTTGGGCTGAGATGATGGGCTTTTCTAAATATACAATCATTTCATCTGCAAAGAGAAATAATTTGACTTCCTGTCTTCCTATTTGAATATGCTTTTTAAAATTTCTCTGACCTGATTGCCCTGGCCAGAACTTCCACATTATGTTGAATAAGAGTGGTTAGAGAGGTCATCCTTGTCTTGTGTTGGTTTTCAAAGGGAGTACTTTCAGCTTTTGCCCATTCAGTATTATATTGGCTATGGGTTTGTTAGAAATAGCTCATATTATTTTGAGATATGTTCCATCAATACCTAGTTTATTGAGTGTTTTTAGCATGAAGGGGTGTTAAATTTTATCAAAGCCTTTTCTTCATTTATTGAGATAATCATGTGGTTTTTATCATTGGTCCTGTTTCTGTGATGGATTATGTTTATTGATTTGCATATGTTGAACCAGCCTTGCATCCCAGTGATGAAGCTGACTTGATCGTGGTAGATAAGCTTTCTGATGTGCTGCTGGATTCTGTTTGCCAGTATTTTATTGAGGATTTTTGCATCGATGTTCATCAGGGATACTGGCCTGAAATTTTCTTTTTTTGTTGTGTCTCTGCCAGGTTTTTGTATCAGGATGATGCTGGCCTCATAAAATGAGTTAGGGAGGAGTCCCTCTTTTTCTATTGTTTGGAATAGTTTCAGAAGGAATGGTACCAGCTCCTCTTTGTACCTCTGGTAGAATTTTTCTGTGAATCTGTCTGGTCCTGGGCTTGTTTTGGTTGGTAGGCTATTAATTACTGCCTCAATTTCAGAACTTGTTATTGGTCTATTCAGGGATTCAGCTTCTTCCTGCTTTAGTCTTGGGAGGGTGTATGTGTCCAGGAATTTATCTATTTCTTCCAGATTTTCTAGTTTATTTGTGTAGAGGTGTTTTTAGTATTCCCTGATGGTAGTTTGTATTTCTGTGGGATCAGTGGTGATATCCCACTGATGGGGATCCTTTTGTGGGTGACCTGCGCTTTCTCTCTAGCTGCCTTTAACATTCTTTCTTTCATTTCAACCTTGGAAAATCGATGATTTTGGGAATGATCTTATGTAGAATCTTGCAGGAGTTCTCTGTGTTTCCTCAATTTTACTGTTGGCCTCCCTAGCAAGATTGGGACAATTTTCATGGATGATATCTTGAAATATATGTTCCAAGTTGTTTGGTTTCTCCCCCTCCCTTTCAGGGACACCAGTGATTCATAGATTTGGCCTCTTTATGTAATCCCATACTTCTCAAAGAATTTGTTCACTTTTAAAATTCTTTTTTCTTTATTTTTGTCTGACTGTCTTATTTCAGAGAATCAGCCTTCAAGTTCTGAAATTCTGTTTGTTTTTGTTTTTTGTTTTGTTTTGTTTTGAGACAGTTTTGCTCTTGTTGCCCAGGCTGGAGTGCAATGGTGCAATCTTGGCTCACTGCAACCTCTGCCTCCTGGGTTCAAGCAATTCTCCTGCCTCAGCCTCCCAAGTAGCTGGGATTACAGGCACCTGCCACCATGCCCAGCTAATTTTTGTATTTTTAGTAGAGAGGGGCTTTCACCATTTTGGCCAGGCTGGTCTCGAACTCCTGACCTCAGATGATCTGGCTGCCTCAGCCTGCCAACATGCTGGGATTACAGGTGTGAGCCACTGTGCCCAGCCTGAAATTCTTTCTTCAGCTCGATTTATTCTGCTCTTAATACTTGTGATTGCATTGTGAAATTCTTGTGTTATTCAGCTCTGCCAGACCTGTTAGTTAGTTTCTTTTTTATACTTGTTATTTCATTCTTCATCTCCTATATCACTTCACTGTGATTTCCATTTTCCTTGGATTGAGTTTTGCCATCTCCTGAGTCTTGGTGATCTTTGTTCCTATCCATATTCTGAATTCTATTTCTGTCATTCCAGCCAGTTCAGCCTGGTTAAGAACTCTTGTTGGAGAACTGCTGCAGTCATTTGGAGGAAATATGACAGGTACTGAAGTTCTTACCTTGGTTCTTTCTCATCTGTGTGTGTGAGTGTTCCTTTAACTGCAGTGCAGATTGAACACAGTCAATAGATTTCTTTTCTGGATGTTTTCACTGGACCAAGACATTGTGTAGGGTCTTTATTTGAAGCTGACTTCTTGTCTCTGATTTCAGAGGGAGGTATGTTGATGAGGTATTTTTGGTGTTGAAGCCTTGGGGTGTGATCCAGCAGGTGACACTTAGGCTTATTGGTCAGTTGGTAGACTCTTGCTCCTTTGTGTGGCTCCCCTGTGTTTTCCTGCAGTTGCAGTCATGTTCCCTCTCAGTGCTCTGAAAATGTGGTTCCTCTCCCCCTTAAGTACAGGCTGTAGTTCACAATTTGGCCGTCCTGGGCTGCCCACTGCAGCTCTTGGGTGATTTCAGTGTTTATGTTCTTTTCCCAGCTTAGCGGCGCAGAGGAAGAGATCTTAGTAGTGGTTGTGGCCAAGGGTCATTTGCTTGATTCCTTGGGACTCCAACTCAGAGAGATGCAGGTCAGCAATTGCTCAGTGCAGTCAACCCAAGATGGAGAGTTTGTGCTGTGGGCCCAAGCCAGGGGTTCCCTGTCTGGTGACAAGCCATGGGGGCTATATGGAACCCGTGGGAGATGGACTGACGTCCTGCCCTTGGGTCAACTGCAGCTCACTGGAGGTATGAATAAGGCACTTAGGGTCTCTACTTCTTCATTAATCTGAGGGTGGCAAGGGCAGTTCCCTTGGGAGCTTTGCCAAGGGAGGTATGGACCTGTCGCTGGCCCAAAGACACCTATAGGAAGTGGCTAGAGACCCCGGTTGGGAGATCCTGCCCAGTAAGGAGGAATGGGATCAGGACCCGTTTTAAAAAGCAGTCTGGCCACGTTTTTGTAGAGCAGCTTTTCTGTGCGGCACTGGGAGTCCACTTCAGGGCCCAGTCACCCCAGACACTCCAAAGTCCAAAGGCTGGAATAGCTAACTCACCCAAACAGTAAAGATGGTGGCCTTCCCCTCCCTCTGGGAGTGCCATACCAAGAGTAATTCAGATCTCTGTTGGTTGGAGTGCCTAGGTGAGGTGGCTTGAGGCCTGAGTTGGGAGGTCCTGCCCAGTAAGGAGGAACAGGACTGGGCACCTGCTTAAAGCAGCAGTCTGGCCACATTTTGGTAGAATGGCTGTACTGTTCTGGGGGATCCCTTCTGCCCCAGGTCAGCTCAGACTCTCCAAAGCCTGAAGGCTGGAATGACTAAGGTGCCTGAACAGCAATGATGGTGGCCCACCCCAACCCCAGGGAGCTCCTTCTTAGCGAGGTGCAATGCCACTACTGGTAGCTGCTGGAATTCCAAGTCAGTGGGTCTTATCTTGTGAGGTGCTGTGGAAGTGGGGTCCGTGGGCTGTTGCTGCTCAGCCCCCTGGATTCATCCTCTTTCCTAGGGGCATGCACAGGAGTCTAACCTCCCACTTTGCTGGAGCTGCAGCTACGTTTGCTAGAAAGCCTCAGCATCTAAGGCTGCAGGGTCTCCATGCATGCCTGAGCAGCTGCTATGCCAAGACTCCACCTAGTTCTGTCTGTCAAACTGAAGACTGAAGGACCTGATGGAGTGCGTTCACAAGGAGACCTCTTGACCAGCAAGTTGCAAAGATCTGTGGGAGAAGCATGGTTTCCCAGGGCTGCTCATTCACTCACTGCTTCCCTGGGCAGGGGGGAAATCCCATGGCTCCATGTTGCTGCTAGGTGGGCCATTGTCCTGTCTTGCTTTTGTTTGTTCTCTGTGGGTCAGGCTGTTTCCTTGATTAACCCCAGTGTGAGTACCTGGATGTTTCAATTGAAGGTATTGTATTTATTCACCCCTTCTCTTCCTCTCCATGAGAGCCATGCACACTATCTGCTTCTATTCGGCCATCTTGGCCACTCCTTTTTTTTTTTTTTTCTTTTTACTATGCTATAAGAAGCAGTTCTTACAGCATTGGTCTATTTTTACTTTTATTTTTGGAAATTAAAAATTATTTATTATGTTATTTTTCACTATGGGCTACTTAGAAACTATATAGCATGTTTTTCCAAAGTGTGTATTAAAATTCTTTAGTTTTTAAAAATTTTTAAATAATAATTTTATTTAATATAAAAATATAGAGTACTTCACAAATTTGTGTGTCATCCTTGTGCAAGGGGCCGTGATAATATTCTCTGTATTATTCCAGTTTTAGTATTTGCTTCCAAAGTGAGCACTGCTAGTTTTTTTAGTTTTTTTTTTTTTTTAAGTTTTGTGGGTTCATAGTAGGTATATACATTTGTGGGGTACATGAGATGTTTTGATACAGGCATGTGATATTAAATAATCACATCATGGAGAATGGAATATCCATTCCCTCTAGCATTTTTCCTTTGTGTTACAAACAATCCAATTACGCTTTTTAAGTTATTTTAAAATGTAGAATTAATTTATTATTGACTATAGGCACCCTGTTGTGATATCAAATAGTAGGTCTTATTCATTCTTTCTATTTTTTAAAACCTATTAGCTATCCCAACCTCCCCTCCGCCATCACGTCCCCTTCCCAGCCTCTGGTAACGATTCTACTACTGCTCTATGTCCACAAGTTCAATTGTTTTGATTTTTACATTCCACAGATAAGCGAGAACATGCGATGTTTGTGCCTGGCTTATTTCACTTAACGTGACCTCCAGTTCCATCCATGTTGCTGCAAATGAAAATGACAGGAGCTCATTGTTTTTAATGGCTGAGTAGTACTCCATTATGTATATGTACCACATTTTCTTTATCCATTCATCTGTTAATGGACACTTAGGTTGCTTCCAAATCTTAGCTATTGTAAGCAGTGCTGGAACAAACATAGGAGTGCAGATATCTTTTAGATATACTGTTTACTTTCTTTTGAGTATATACCCAGGAGTGGGATTGCTGGATCATACGGTAGCTCTATGTTCATTTCTGTGAGGAACCTCCAAATTGTTCTCCATAGTGATTGTACTAATTTACATTCCCACCAACAGTGTACGAGGTTTCCCTTTTCTCCACATCCTCACCAGCATTGGTTATTGCCTGTCTTTAAGATAAAGGCCATTTTAACTAGGGTAAAAAGATATCTCATTATAGTTTCGATTTGCTGATGATCAATGATGTTGAGCATATTTTCATACACCTGCTTGCCATTAGTATGTCTCCTTTTGAGAAAGGTCTATTCAGATCTTTTGCCCATTTTTTAATTGGATTGTTAGATTTTTTTCCTATAGAGTTGTTTGAGCTCCTTATATATTCTGGTTATTAATCCCTTGTCAGATAGGTAGTTTGAAAATATTTTCTTCCATTCTGTGGGTTGTCTCTTCATTTTGTTGATGGTTTCCTTTGCTTTGCAGAAGCTTTTTAACTTGACGTGATCTCATTTGTCCATTTTTGCTTTGATTGCCTGTGCTTGTGGGGTATGCCTCAAGAAATTTTTTCCCAGAGCATTGTCCTGGAGAATTTCCCCAATATTTTCTTGTAGTAATTTCATAGTTTGAGGTCTAAGATATAAGTCTTTAACCCGTTTTGATTTTATTTTTGAATACGTTGAGACATAGGGGCCTAGTTTCATTCTTCTGCATATGGATATCCAGTTTTCCTAGCACCGTTCAGTGAAGAGACTGTCTTTTCCCCAGTGTATGTTCCTGGCACCTTTGTAAAAAATGACTTCACTGTAGGTGTGATGATTTGTTTGTGGGTTCTTTATTCTGTTCCATTGTCCTATGTGTCTGTTTTTACACCAGTACCATGTCATTTTGGTTACTATAGCTTTGTAGTATAATTTGAAGTCAGGTAATGTGATTCCTCCAGTTTTGTTATTTTTGCTTAGGATAGTGTTGGCTATTCTGTGGTTCCACATAAATTTTAGGATTGTTTTGTCTATTTCTCAATTTTTTTTTTTTTTTTTTTTTGAGACAGGGTCTTGCTCTGTCACCCACGCTGGAGTTCAGTGATGCAATCCTGGCTCACTGCAACCTCTGCCTCCCAGGCTTAAGCCATCCTCCCACCTCAGCTTCCTGAGTAGCTGGGACTACAGGCACATGCCACCACACCTGACTAATTTTTGTATTTTTTTGTAGAGACAGGGTTTTGCCATGTTGCCCAGGCTGGTTTCAAACTTCTGAGCTCAAGCAATTCACTCACCTCAGCTTCTTGAAGTGCTGGCATTACAGGCATGAGCCCCTGCATCCTGCCTTTTTTTTCCTTTGAATAATCTTCACAGATGATAAAAATATAAATCTATATAAATTTTATGATTTTTTTATTTCTGTGAAGAATCTTATTGGTATTTTGATAGGCATTGCGCTGAGTCTGGAGTTTCCTTTGGGTAGTATGCACATTTTAACTATGTTGATTCTTTCAATTCATAAACATGGAATATTTTCTATTTTTTGGTGTCCTCATCAATTTATTTCATCAGTGCTTTATAGTTTTCGTTATAGACATCTTTCATTTCTTTGGTTAATTCCTAGGTAGTTAAATTTTTGTTGCTACTGCAAATGGAATTACTTTGTAAATTTCTTTTTCAGATTGTTCAGTGTTGGCATATAGAAATGCTACAGATTTTTGGATGTTGATTTTGTATTCTGCAATTTTACTGAATTTGTTTATCAGTTCCAACAGTTTTATTGTGGAGTCTTTAGGTTTTTCCAAATATAAAATTATATCATCTGTAAACAAGGATCATTTGACTTCTTCCTTTTCAATTTGGATGCCCTTTCTTTCCTTCTCTTGTCTGGTTGCTCTAGCTAGGACTTCCAGTACTATGTCGAATAACAATGGTGAAAGTGGGCATCCTTGTCATGTTCTAGACCTTAGAGGAAAGGCTTTCTGACTTTTCCCATTCAGTATATACTAGTTGTGAGTCTGTCATATATGGCTTTTATTATGTTGAGGTATGTTCCTTCTATACCTAGTTTTTTGAGTCTTTATTATGAAGGGATGTTAAATTTTATCAAATGCTTTTTTAGCATCAATTGAAATGATCATATGGTTTTCATCCTTCATTCTGCTGATCTGATGTATCACATCAGATCATGTATTGTCTGTCCTTGCATCCCAGATGTAAATCCCCCTTGGTCATGATGAATGATTTTTCTAATGTGCTGTTGAATTAGGTTTGCTAGTATTTTGTTGAGGATTTTTGCATCAATATTTATCAGAGATATTTGCCAGTAGTGTTTTTTTTTTATGTGTCTTTGGTATCAGGGTAATACTGGCATTATAGAAAGAGTCTAGAAGTATTCTCTTCTCCTCTACTTTTCAGAATAGTTTGAGTAGGATTGGTATTAGTACTTCTTTAATGTTTGGTATAATTCAGCAGTGTCACCATTGAGCGCCAGGCTTTTCTTTACTGGGAGACTTTTTATTACAGCTTCAATCTCATTACTTGGTTTTGTTCTGGACAGGTTTTGGATTTCTTCATGGTTCAATTTGTTTTTTTTGAGACAGAGTCTCAAAAAAAAGGAGTGCAGTGGTGTGGTCTCAGCTCACTGCAACCTCCACCTCCTAGGCTCAAGCAATTATTGTGCCTCAGCCACCCAAGTAGTTGGGATTACAGGCACGTGCCACCATGCCTGGCTAATTTTTTGTACTTTTAGTAGAGACAGGATTTCACCATGTTGGCCAAGTTGGCCTTGAACTCCTGGCCTCAAGTGATCCACCCACCTTGGCCTCTCAAAGTACTGGGATTACAAGCATGAACCACCATGCCTGGCCCATGGTTCAGTCTTGTTCTCGTAATAGTGAGTGAGTTCTCACAAGTCTTGATGGTTCTATAAGTAGAAGCTTCCCCTGCTCTTGCATCTCTCACCTGCCCCCATGTAAGACGTGCTTGCTTCCCCTTCCCCTTCTGCCATGATTGTAAGTTTCCTAAGGCCTCCTTTCCATGCTTCCCATTAATCCTGCAGAACTGTGACTGAATTAAACCTCTTTCCTTTATAAATTAGCCAGTCTCAGGTAGTATCTTTAAAGCAATGGGATAATGGACTAATACAGTAAATGGGTACTGGTAGAATAGGGTACTGCTATAAAGATAACCTGAAAGTGTGGAAGCAACTTTGGAACTGGGTAATGGGCAGAGGTTGGAACAGTTTGGAGAGCTCAGAAGAAGACAGGAAGATGTGGGAAAGTTTGGAGCTTCCTAGAGACTTACTGAATGGTTTTGACCAAAATGTTGATAGTGATATGGACAATGAAGTCCAGGTTGAGCTGGTCTCAGATGGAGATGAGGAACTTATGTTTAAAAGGAAATCAGAACATAAAAGTTTGGAAAATTTGCAGTCTGACCATGTGGTATAAAAGTAAAACCCATTTTCTGGGAAGAAAGTCAGGATGGCTGCAGAAATTTGCATAAGTAATGAGGAGCCAAATGTTAATGCCAAGACAATGGGGAAAATGTCTCCAAGGCATGTCAGAGACCTACTGGGAAGCTTCTCCCGTCACAGGCCTGGAGGCCTAAGAGGGAAAAATGGTTTTGTGGGCCAGGCCAGGGACCTGCTGCTTTGTGCAGCCTTGGGACTTGGTGCTCCATGTCCCAGCCACTCCAGCCTTAGCAGTGGCTAAAAGGGGCCAAGGTATGGCTTAGCATTGCTTCAGAGGGTGCAAACCCCAAGCCTTGGCAGTTTCCACATGGTGTTGGGCCTGTGGATGCACAGAAGGCAAGAGCTAAGGTTTGGGAACCTCCAACTATATTTTAGAGGGTGTATGGAAATGCCTGGAAGTCCAGACAGAAGTCTGCTGCAAGAGTGGAGCCCTCATGGAGAACCTCTGCTAGGTCACTGCAGAAGAGAAATGTGGGGTTGCAGCCCCCATGCAGAGTCCCCACTGGGGCACTTCCTAGTGCAGCTGTGAGAAGAGGGCCACCATCCTCCAGACCCCAGACCCACTGACAGCTTGCACTGTGTACCTGAAAAAGCCACAGACATTCTGGGTTTTTAACTTGCATGGGTCTTGTAGCTCCTTTATTTTGGCCAATTTCTCTCATTTGGAATGGGAACATTTAACCAATGCCTGTACCCCCACTGTATCTTGGAAGTAACTAACTTGTTTTTGGTTTTACTAGATGAGACTATGGATTTGGACTTTTGAGTTAATGCTGGAATGAATTAAGACTTCGGAGTATTGTTGGGAAGGCATGATTGGTTTTGGAATGTTAGGACATGAGATTTGGGAAAGGATGGGGCAGAATGATATGGTTTGGCTCTGTGTCCCCACCCAAATCTTATCTTGAATTGCAATCCAAATTGTAATCCCCATGTGTTGAGGAAAGGACCTGGTGGGAGGTGATTGGATGATGGGGGTGGTTCCCCCATGCTTTTCTCATGATAGTGAGTTCTTACGAGATCTGATGGTTTTATAAGTAGACGTTTCCATGGCTCTCATGCTTCTTGCCTGCCACCATGTAAGATGTGCTTGCTTTCCCTTAGTCCTCCACCATGATTGTAAGTTTCCTGAGGCCTCCTAACCATGCTTCCTGCTAAGCCTGCAGAACTGTGAGTCAATTAAACCTCTTTCCTTTATAAAATACCTAGTCTCAGGTTGTATCTTTATAGTAGTGTGAGAATGGACTAATACAGATATGGACAGTGAAGTCTGGACTGAGGAGGTCTCAAATGGAGATGAGGAACTTATTGGGAACTGGGATAAAGGTCACTCTTGTTCTGCTTTAGCAAAGAGACTGGTGGCATTGTGCCCCTGCTCTAGAGATCTGTGGAACTTTGAACTTGACAGAGATGATTTACATTATCTGGCAAAAGAAATTTTTTTTTATAAGACAGGGTCTCACTCTGTCACCCAGGCTAGCATGCAGTTGCGTGATCTCAGTCACTGCAACCTCTGCTTCCCAGGCTCAAGCAATTCTCCAGCCTCAGCCTCCCAAATAGCTGGGCCTACAGGTTCACACCATCACACAGAGCTAATTTTTATATTCTTTATAGAGAAAGGATTTTGCTGTGTTGCCCAGGCTGGTCTCAAACTCCTGAGCTCAAAGCGACCTACCCACCTTAGGCTCCCAAAATGCTGAGATTATAGGCATGAACCACCGTGTCTGGCCAGGTGGAAGAAATTTCTAAGTAACAAAGCATTCAAGCTGTGGCCTGGCTGCTTCTAAAAGCTTATGCTCATTTGCATAAGCACTGAAATGAATTGAAACTTGAACTTATATTTAAAAGGAAGCAGAGCATGAAAGTGTGGAAAATTGCAGCCTGGCTATGTGGTAGAAAAGAAAAACTCATTTTCAGGGGGAGGAATTTAAGCCCAAGCTGGCTGCAGAAATTTGCATAAGTAAAGAGGAGCCAAATGTTCATAGCCAAGACAATGGGGAAAATGCCTCCAGGGCATTTCAGAGACCTTCACGGCAGCCCCTCCCATCACAGGCCCAGAAACCTAAGAGGGAAAAATGGTTTCATGGGCTGGGCCTTGGTCCTCAGGCCTCACTGCCCTGTGCAACCTAAGGACACTGCTCCCTGCATTCCAGCCACTCCAGCTCCAGTCGTGGCTAAAAGAGCCCCAGATATGTCTCAGATCACTGCTCCAGAGGGTGCAAGCTGGAAGCTGCCAAGACTTCTATGTGGTGTTAAGCCTGTAGGTGCACAAAGGGCAAGAGTTGAGGCTTGGGAGTGAAGTGACACAAGCACCCCTGTGGCCACCACCACTGTGACTTTGTTGGGTCAGACCTGCCGCCAGAACAGCACTGAGTCTCACCCAAGGCCTGCTGTAACAAATCCCTTGCTACTGTCTGTGTTTACACAAGGTCCTGGGGCTGTACAATTAGCAGGTGGAAAAGCCACCCAGGCCTGTGTTTTTTTTTTTACTTTAGGAAAGCAAGTTCCTCGAAACCTCAGGTGGGTCCAGAGATGCTCTCTGGGAGTTGAGGACTAGAGTCAAAAGCTTTAGCAGCCTACCTGGTGTTCTATTTTACTGCAGCTGAGCTGGAACTCAAACTACAAGATGCAATCTTTTTCACTATTCCCTTCCCTTTCCAAAGGCAGAGGAGCCTCACTCCATAGCCACCACCATCACATGCCACAAGGAGTACTGCCAGACTACTGGTAATGTTCCCTTAAGACTCAAGGGCTCTTAAGTCAGCTGTGGTGAATGCTGCCTGGCCTGGGACTCACCCTTCAGTGGGCTCCCCTCCAGCCCAGGGCAGGTCCAGAAATGCCATCCAAGAATCCAGTCCTGGAATCAAGGACCCCAAGAGCCCACTTGGTGCTCTACTTCTCTGTGGCCATGCTGATACGTAAGGTAGAAGACAAACTCCCCTTTACTTTTCCCTCCGCTTTTTTCAAGCAGAAGGAGTTTCTCCCAATAGCCACCACAACTGGTAATGTGCTTTGTCTCACCTGAAGCTGGCAAGTCTCAGAGGCTCACCCAAGATTCTTGACATAGTACCTGGGTATTGCTGCTGATTATTCAGGGCTTAAGGGCTCTGTAGTTAGCAGGTGATGAATGCTTCCATGTCTGGGCCCTTTTCTTCAAGGCAGCAGGTTTCCTTCTGGCCCAGGATGTGTCTAGAAATGTTGTCCAAGAGCTAGGGCCTGAAACGGGGGCCTCATGACTCTGGCCAGTGCCCTATCCTGCTGTGGCTGAGCTGATATCCCAGTTGCAAAACAAGTCCTCCCCATTCTTCCCACTCCTCTCTTCAAGTGGAAGGAAGGACAACCAGGTCTCTTGCAAGCTGTGAAGTCTGATTTTAGAGGAGGAGTGATGCCAGCACTCCCTTAGCCACCCTGGCTGGTGTCTCAGTTGGTCACGTGTCCCCCACCCCCTTCCCCCCCGCCACCAACCCAGTTGACTGACTCTGGGCCTAGCTCAGCACTAGGACTTATCTTAGAGTTGCAGTCCTTATAGCCTATACTGCCTTTCAAATTTACTTAGAGACATGCAGCACTGTAGCCCTCAGTGGTGAGGTTTGCAGGTACTCAAGTATGGACTGCTGGGACTAGCAGTTCCCCTCTGGCTAGGGCTTATTTAAATGCTCCCTCTATGGGCAAGTGTCAGCTGAGTTCAGTCTGATTTTCCTTTCTGGTCTAACAGGACAGCACTGAGTTTAATCCCTCCAATTGCTGTGCTCTCTCTCCCCCAGCATCCAGAGATTCTCTCTGCACCCCACTACAGTTGCCTGGGGCAGGAGTGGTGGTGTCGGGAATTCAAGACTGTTTTTTTCTATTTCTTTGGTCCCTCTTTCAGGGATACAAAGTAATATGAAGATAAAACCAGGTACTAGGAGTGCTCTTGTGATTTTTGGTTCTTATGAAGGTTTTTTTTTTTTTTCTGTGTAGATAGTTGTTAAATTGGTGTTCTTGCAGTGGTGACAATTGGTAGAGCCTTCTGTTCCACCATATTGCTCCACCTCTGCTCCTGCTTTCACATTGGGTTATTTTTTAATTTTTAAAATTAATATACTTTATTTTTTGGAATATTGTTAGGCTTACAGAAAAACTGAATAGAAAGTACAGGAAGCTTCCATTTACTTCCTGTCTCCCCTACCCACATTCTCCCCTATTATTAACATCTTGCATTGGTAGGTACAGTTGATACAATTGATGAATCAATATCAATACATTGTTACTAACTCAATTCATAGTTTACATTGAGGTTCACCCTTTGTGTTGTACATTTCTATGGATTTGAAAAACACATGTCATGTATCTACCATTGCAGCACAATACAGAATAGTTTCACTCCATAAAAATCCCATGTGTGCCAGCTATTCATTCCATCTCTTTAACACTGACTCCCCAACTCTGGAAGCCACTGATATTTTTAATCTCTATAGTATCGCCTTTTACAGCATTGGAAATATAAAAGTATGTCAGCATTACACCTATTCAAGGATATCTTTGTTGCTTTCAATTTTTATCAATTATGAGTAAATCAGCTATAGATATATGTACACAGATTTTTGTGGACATAAGTTTTCAATACATTTGTGTAAATACCTAGGAGTGTGATAACTGGATTATATGGTAAGACAATGTTTAGCTTAGTAAGAAACTGCCAAAATGCCTTCCAAATTGGCTGTATCATTTTGCATTCCCGCCAGCAATGAAGGAGAGAGTTTCTGTTGCTCCACAACCCTACCATCATTTCGTGTTGTTGGTGTTTTAGATTGTAGCCATTCTAATAGATTATGTGTGGTGGTATCTCGTTGTGGTTTTAATTTGCAATTCCCTAATGACATGTGATGTTGAGCATCCATAAATATGCTTATTTATTATCTGTATATCTTCTTTGGTGAAGTATATGTTCAGATTTTTTGCTTATTACTTAATGGGTTGTTTTTTCTTACTGTTGAGTTTTAAGAGTTCTATCTATATTTTGGATACAAATGTTTCATCAGATATGTGCTTTGCAAATATTTCCTTCCAGTTCATGGCTTGTCTTTCCATTCTCTTAACAGTGCTTTTTACAGAACTGAAGTTTTTCATTTAAAAAAGTCCACCTGATCATTTTGTTCATTCAAGGAACATTCATGCTTTTTGTATGATATATAAAACTCATTGCCAAATCCAAAGTCATATACGTTTTCTCCTATATTAGTTTCCAGAAGTTTTAAAGTTCTTTTAAAAAGTTATTTATTTATTTAATTGAAATGTTGTATGTATGTATGGGGTACAATTTAATGTTTTGATACATATCTATGTTGTATAATGATCCAATCTGGGTAATCAGTGTATCACCTCATGCATTTACATTCCTTAAGGTGAGAACCTTCAAAAGCCTCTCTTCTAGCTAGTTTGTAATATACAATATTTTAATGTCAACCATAGTCACGATACTGTGCAATAGAACACCAGAATTTACTCCTTCTATCTAATTGTAACTTTGTACCCATTGACCAACTTCTCCTATCCTCCTCTTTTCCTCTATCTGAAGTCTTTGGTAACCACTGTTCTATTCTTTGCTTCTGTGATATCAGCTTAAAAAAATAGATTCCATGTATGAGTGAGATCATGCAGTGCTTGTCTTTTCTGTGTCTGGCTTATTTCATGTATCATGATCTCCTCCAGGTTCATTCATGTTGTCTCAGATCGTAGGATTTCATTCCTTTTTATGGCTGAATAGTGTCCCATTGTGTATATATACCACATTTTCAATATCCATTCATCCATTGATGGACACTTAGATATGTTTCATATCTTGGCTTTTGTGAATAGTGCTGCAATAAACATGAGAGTGCAGATATCTCTTCAACATATTGATTTCCTTTATTCTGGGTATAAACTCAGCAGTGGGACTGTGAGGTCATATGGTAGTTCTATTTTTACTTTTTTCTGAGGAACCTCCATACTGTTTTCCATAATGGCTGTACTACTTTACATTCCCACCAACAGCATATGAGTATTCTTTCTCTCTATCCTTGCCAACATTTTTAAAAAATCTTTTTGATAATAGCCATCCTAGCTGAAGTGAGGTGTTATCTCCCTTTGGTTTTGATTTGCATTTCTCTGATGATTAGTGATGTTGAGCATTTTTTCATATACCTATTGACCATTTGTATATCTTCTTTTTAAAAATGTCTATTCAGGTCTTTTTGCCCATTATTAGGTTGAGGTATTTGGTTTTTAGCTGTTGAATTGTTTAAGTTCTTTATATATTCTGTATGTTAACCTCTTGTCAGATAAATAGTCTTAAAATTTTTTTACATTCTGCAGGTTGTCTCCTCACTCTGTTAATAGTTTATTTTGCAGTGCGAAAGTATTTTAGTTTGATATAATCCTGTTTGTGTATCTTTGCGTTTTTTGCCTGTGCTTTTGAGGTCTTATTTTTCCAAATTCTTGAAAAATTCAGCCCAATATTGGGAAGCATTTTCTTTATGTTTTCTTCTACTAGTTTCATAGTTTTTGTGTTTTATATTTAAGATTTTAATCCATTTTAAGTTAATTTTTGTATACGGTGAGAGTTAGGGATCTGGTCTCATTCTTCTGCATAGAATATCCAATTTTGCTAGCATAATTTATTAAAGAGACTGTCTTTTCTCCAATGTGTGTCCTTGGCACCTTTGTCAAGGATCAGGGTTGTTGATTTGTTTCTGGGTTTTACATTCTATTCTACTGGTCTATGGATCAGTTTCTATGTCACTACCATGATGTTTTGGTTACAATAGCTTTGTAATATATTTTCAAGCCAGGTAGCATGAGGCCTCCAGCTTCACACTCCAATGGAATCTTTTATGATTTCATGTAAATTTTATGGTTTGTTTTTTCTTTATCTGTGAAGAATGTCATTGGTATTTTGATAGGGATTGTATTAAATCTCATTGCTTTGGGTAGTATGGCCATTTTGAAAACATAAATTCTTCCAGTCTATGAACACTTCTACTTATTTGTATCCTCTTCAGTTTCTTTCATCAAAGTTTTATAGTTTTCAGTGTAGAAATCTTTCACCTGCATGGTTATGTTTATTCCTAGGAGTTTGTTGTTGTTGTTGTTGTTGTTGCGATTGTAAATAAAATTGTTTTCTTGATTTCTTTTTAAGATAGTTCACTATTAGCATATTGAAATGGTAATCATTTTTATGTTGATTTTGTAGCCTGTAACTTTTAATTGAATTTGTTTATTATTTCTAGAGGTTTTTTGGTGGAGTCTTTAGGGTTTTCTCTATACAAAATGAAGTCATCTGCAAACAGGACCAATTTGACTTCCTCTTTTCCAATTTGGATGCCTTTTACTTCTTTCTCTTACCTAATTGATCTGGCTAGGACTTCCAGTACAATATTGAAAGTGGGCCTTCTTATTTGGTTCCTGAGCTTTTCCCTGTTCACTATGATGTTAGCTGGGAGTTTGTCATATATGGTCTTTGTTGTGTTTAGGTGCATAACTCTATACCTAATTTGTTGAGAAATTTTGTCATGAAAGGATGTTGAATCTTGTCAAATTATTTTCTGCATCTGTTAAAATATCACATGGTTTCTGTCACTCTTTCTTGTAACGTGGTGTAGTGCATTTGTTGATTTGTGTATGCTAAATCATCTTGCATCACTGGCATTAATCCCACTTGATCATATTGAATAGTCTTCTTAATATGCTGTTGGATTTGGATTGCTAACACCTTACTAAGAATTTTTGCATGTACATTCATCAAGGAGTTTTTGTTGGCCTGTTGTTTTTGTTGTTGTTGTTGTGTTGTTTGGTTTTGGAATCAGGGCAGTAGTGGCCTGGTAAAACTAGTTTGGCAATATTCATTCCTTTTCAGTTTTCTGGAATAGTTTGAGGAGAATAGGCATTAGCTCTTCAAATGTTTGTAGAATTCAGCACTGAAGCCCTTAGTTCCTGAGCTTTTCTTTGATGAAAGACTTTTTATTACTGATTCAGTTTCCTCGCTCATGTATTACTGATTCAATTTCCTCACTCATCACTGGCCTGTTCAAATTTTCTATTTCTTCATAATTTAATGTTGGTAGGTTATATCTGTCCAGGAATTG
The DNA here is from genome assembly GCF_029281585.2 of Gorilla gorilla gorilla. Classification (NCBI taxonomy): domain Eukaryota; kingdom Metazoa; phylum Chordata; class Mammalia; order Primates; family Hominidae; genus Gorilla; species Gorilla gorilla. The sequence goes on along the minus strand of NC_073239.2, from coordinate 87,373,902 downwards.
ATCCCTTTCTTCTGTGTTATGAAATTTGTTGTCTAATAGTCTCTTATGACCCTTTGTATTCCTGTACTATCAGTTGTAACATCTCCTTTTCATCTGTATTTTATTTATTTCAGCCTTCTCTCTCTTTTTTTCTTAGTCTAGATAAAGGCTTGTGGATTTTGTTTTTTAAACCAGCTCTTCATTTCATTGATCTTTATTTTAGTCTTTTTTTGTTTATTTCTTCTCTGAGCTTTATTATTTCCTTTTTAGTTTGCCAATTTTGCCAATTTTGAGTTTGGTTTGTTCCTGCTTATCTCTAGCCTAAGTCTTAAAGATTAAGAGCTTGTGAACAGAATATTGGCAGAAATATGGACAATAAAGGCCTTTCTGATGAGGTCTCAGATGGAAATGAGGAATATCTTATTAGAAACTGAAGGTAAGGTCATCCTTGTTATAAAGTGGCAATAAACTTGGCTGAATTATCCTCATGACAGAGGACATTGTGGGAAAAATAATTAAAAAGCAATGAAGCAATGCACTGGCCAGGCATGGTGGCTCATGCTTATAATCCCAGCACTTTAGGAGGCTGAGGCAGAAGAATTGCTTGAGCCAGGAGTTCAAGACCAGCCTGAGCAATATAGTGAGACTTCGTCTCTACAAAAACAAACAATCAAATGATAGATAGATGATAGATAGATAGACTACATATATATGGTATATATGTACACATGAATATATAGACAAAAATGTTTTATTAATATTTTGCTTAGATATTTCTGTTATATATATACATACACACATACACACACACATATATATATAAACACACATATAAAAACAACAAAATAAAAGTAATACATTATATATATATATATAGACATCTGGCCATAGAAATATCTAAGCAAAATATTAATAATCTGTATGGCTTCTATCAACTGCTTAGAGTAAATGCTAGAAGAAAGAAAGAATTTAAAGACAGTTTATCACTAAAAGGGAAGCAGAGCATAAAGACTTAGAAAATTCTCAGCCTGGATTTTCTTCTCCATCTAAGACTCCCATAATGCATATGTTGTTTAGCTTGATGGTGTTTCACTATTTCTTTATGTTCTGTATACTTTTCTTCATTCCTTCTTGTTTCTTCTACTTAGATCAGATAACTTCAATTGTCCTATCTTCAAGTATTTTCAAGAAAAGAAGACTTTTTTTCTCTTGGAACCAATCTGCTGTTGAGCAACCCTACTACATTTTTCATTGTAGTTACTGTGCCTTTCCGATCCAGAATTTTCATTTATTCCCTTTTTGTAATTTTCTTTGTTAAAAATGCTCATTTTGTTCATATATTAGTTTTTTGATTCTTCTGGGTTTTTTTTTGTTTTGTCCATGTTTTCCCTTAGCTCTTTGGCTATACTTGAAACAGTTGTTTTATGGACTTAGTCTAGTAAGTCTGATGTCTAGGTTCTATTGGGGATGATTTCTGTCAATTATTTTGTTCTTTTGAATAAGCCATGTCTTACTGTTTCTTTGTATACTTTGTACTTTTTGTTGTTTATGACAATAGGGTATTTGATTATTACAATGTGGTAACTGAGAACATATTCTCATTCCTTCCAGTAATGCTTTTGAAAAGTTTAATTGTTGAAGGATATAAGGCATTTGTTTAGATATTTTTTCAAACAAATTTAGTCAAGACTATCTGGTTGTGTGTGCTCAGTAAAGATGCTGTACCTTTAGCTTGCATTAACTAATGTTTTGGCAAAGGTTTCTTTAATTATTGGAGTATTTTGAAGATGGCATTTTCTTGATGTATGTTTGTTTGTTGTAAACCTTTGAATTTTTTTCCAAAGCTCTTACACAGTTGATTCAGATAGCTGAATTTCTAGGTTTTTTCTTTTTCAATGTTTCTATGGGGGAAGGAGAGCTTGCAGTTTTCCAGCCTGATATTTTACTGATGTCACTCTCACTTAAAACTTTTTAAAACATCTATGCTTTCAAAAATAATACATACTAATTCATGAAAAGCCAGATGAGACACACAATGAGAGAACTAAATTCAAGAACATTTTTAAAAGACTAAACACAATACACACACAGACACACACACACACACGATTACTCAAACGTAACTCATTTCTAGAACTTCTGTGTACCCCCAAACAGTCCTCTTCACGTCATTGAAATAGTCTGCTAATTTATACAACATTGTGACTAGGGGGTTTCCTGGCTGTATCTTTTCAGTATCTGTGATATTATGATTTTATATATATATGTATTTTATATATTATATATAACATATACACACACACACACACACATACACACACACACATAGGTTTTCATCCATAGTTACTGGCTTACAATGCCCACAACCTTGTTATAGTTTTGTTATAATTAATGTTGGAGTGCTTTAGGCCTCAGAAACAGACCTGAAGAAACAGAATCCCTCTCTCTCTCTCTCTGACCTTTTCCTGTCCTTTTTCACCTATCCAAGGCAGGACTAATCTGATTATGGGGCAGAAGACACTCATTCCAGAGGGGGTCCCACCCAATATCCCAAAGGAAGAATGGTAAACACAGAGGCCAAGACTGAACAGACAGGCCTTGCTGGGTTTAAACCATGCACTTTTTCCAATCACATTTCTGCGTGATTGTCAATCATGCCTATGTAATGAAGCCTCCATAAAAACTCAAAAGGGTAGGGTTCAGAGAGCTTCTGGATAGCTGAGCATGTGGGGGCTCCTTGATGATTGTGCACAAGGAGGGCATGGAAGCTCTGTGCCCCTTGCACCATACCTCACCCTATGCATCTCTTCTTCTGTATCCTATATAATACCCTTTATAATAACTGGGTAAGCCTAAGTGTTTTCCGGAGTTCCATTCCAACAAATTAACCAAACTCCAAAAAGGAGTCATGGGAACCCCAAATTGAAGCTTGTTGATCAGAAGTTCTGGAGGCCTACACATGTGACTGGTAGCTGAAGCTGGGGACTGGATGCCTAACCTGGGGAATCTAACACTATACCCAGGTAGATGGTGTCAGAATTGATTTGAAGGACACACAGCTGGTATCTGTTGCTTGGTGTGTGTGAAAAACAAAAACAAAAACACTTTTCGTCACAGAAGTCTTCTTTAGTGTTGATTGTTGTTGCAGTGTGAGAGCAGAGGACAAAAACAGTTTGACAGATTGCTGAAAACAGTACCTGAATATAAAAAGCAGCCTAATTATCTTTCTAATATCACTTCCCTCATGTCATCCCCATTCTTACAGATTTCAGTCAAAATTTCCCATCATGTCAAATAATAAACGGATAACTAGCTATTACTCCTCCCCAAAGGGCTCAATCCTTTTTATCTGTTCCTATTTTTCAATAATTCTTAATATACATATAATGTATAAATTAGTACATTTTATAATTCTTACCATTACAATTACTTTTATTCCTCTTTCTACTTTTATTACATTACTTTCTTCTAGAAAAATTTTTTTTTTTATTGTGGCCAGTTTATTTCAGGCTGAGATCAACTCATTCTTGTACTTTTAAAGTATTTCTGACTACACTGAATTTAAAACAAATCTTTCAATGTTGCACACATTTAAATATTAATATATTCTTCTTTTCTAAATATTACCTTGTATAAATCCTCCCAACTAAAAGGTATGACTCGTAAGAGGAGAAAAATAAATGAGGTAAGCTGCTGTAGGTAACTTCCTTATACCAAATTGAGTCTGTTTTCATGCAATTCTATGTTAAAACTATTTTTGAAAAGGAAAGGCAGATGGTTTCTGAGATAATTTCATGATGTGCTAATTCTGGATTGAGTCAGAAAGAAGCTAAAGTCAGATCCTTTATAGAAAATTAACTCTTGAGGTGTACTTAGCTTATGATGAAATACACAGATTTTAAGGGTGCAGCTTGATGAGCTTTTATTTGAAATCACCATTGCAATCAAGATATTTGACTGATACTTTACCTTTTTCCAGAAAGGTCCTTTTATGCCCCATTCCCCTGCTCACACATCTAGAAACTAATAATTACATTTCTATTTCCATAGATTAATATGAAGTATCCTAGAACTTCATACAAATTAAAACATAAACTACTCCATTTGGTCTGGCTTCTTTGTCTCATAATTTCTTTGAAATTCAACCATGATCTTGCATGTTTCAGAAGTTTGTTCATGTTATAACAGAGGAGTATTTCAATGAATGAATATATCAGTTTGTTTATCCATTCACCTATCAAGGACTGGTTCTTGGTTTCCAGATTGTAGAATACATTTATGGATAATACTGCTATGAACATTCATAGACAAGACATGTGGTAAGTTCCTAGGACTGAAATTGCTGGATCAAAGCGTAGGTATATGTTTAACTTGATAAGAAATTATAGTTACACACCCTAATTTTTCTCATGACATTTTACTCTCCAGTTCATCAATTACCCTCAACTCCATTTGATTTCTGTAACCTCTAAGTCTATCCTCAAAATTCTTTTAAGAAGTTTCTACTTTCCTTATCATTGTGTATGCTTCCCTCTTTTAATTACATGTTGAATCCTTCCCTCATTTAGGCTTGAAAAAATGTCCTTAAGTGTCCTAAACTTGCATCAAACCCACTTAATCATCAAACCCCACTTATGACTTCCCTTAGAAGACAAGGTACATTTCAGCTCAGTTATACACTGCTTTTCTCAATTCCTGCCATTTTTTTCTCTTCCTTTGCCCCCTGGCCTAGGTCTCCAGCTCACTGAAAACAGCCTCCCCTGATGAGCACACCATTGTTATGTAATAGCCTAACCCTTACCCCTCGCCTATCGGGGGTGCCAAGCCTGCAGACTTACTCTGCTTTCCTCATAACTGCCCTGAGGAGAAGGCTGAAGACTGAGGAATCCTCTTTCTGCCTCCCATTTGACTGCATTTTCTTTGGTCAAAGGCTTCCTTATTCATGGGACCTGCCTGGGTCCAGGACCTCTTGACAGGTGCTCTCTGGCTGCCTGTCCTCTGGGCACTCTTGTCCCAGGTCTATTGTTTTCATGACCCACCAGGATGGCGCTTCACTTCCTCAGAAATCGTGATCCCCAGGAAAGTGCCCCACAGGAGGGGTGGAGTTGAGATGCCAGACCAGCTCTCTTACAGCATGCGTTTCCGGGGCCTAAGACACGTGATTCACATGAAGCTCAAGAAGAACATGATGCCCAGACATTTACCTGTTTTTACTGATAATGACCAAGGGGCCATGCAGGAGAACTACCCTTTTGTCCCACGAGACTGTTACTACGATTGCTACCTGGAAGGGGTTCCTGGGTCTGTGGCCACATTGGACACCTGCCGTGGAGGTCTGCGTGGCATGCTGCAGGTGGATGACTTGACTTATGAAATCAAACCCCTGGAGGCTTCTTCCAAATTTGAGCATGTAGTATCTCTGCTTGTGTCAGAAGAAAGACCAGGAGAGGCTAGTAGATGTAAGACTGAAGGGGAAGAGATAGATCAAGAATCTGAAAAGGTAAAACTGGCTGAAACTCCCAGAGCAGGCCACGTTTATTTGTGGAGGCATCATAGAAAAAACTTGAAAATTCACTACACGGTTACTCGTGGATTATTCATGCGGAACCCTAATGTGTCACACATAATAGAGAATGTAGTGATTATTAACAGCATCATACATACCATTTTCAAACCAGTTTATTTAAATGTCTATATACGTGTTTTGTGCATATGGAATCAAAAGGATGCAGTACTATTTTCTGCTAGCAGGCCGGGCCACGTTGCTGTAGAACTGTTTGGTGTGTGGAAATATCACAATTTGTATTCAGAAATTTCACATGATACCTCAGTTGTTTTTACATCAAATTGACTTAGAAACAGTGAGTGTTATGCCAGCTTTGATGGAATATGCAACCCCAACTGGGGAGCAATGTTTGTGTATATAATGAGGTATCACCTATTTAGGGGGGCATGTGTTACAGCACATGCACTAGGTCATAACATGGGCTTGACACATGATTCTGTTGGTTGTTATTGTTTTCGACGAACCAACTGTCTCATGGCTCCTGTTCCTGATCTTAATTATATGATGAGCAATTGTTCTTATGAGATAATTCAACGCAAGTTTAATCAATGGGATCCTTGTTTGAGTGCTCCAAATGTTCCATACACTAATTTTCCATACGTAGCTCCTCGTTGTGGAGACAAGATCAAAAATCAGAGGGAAGAATGTGACTGTGGCTCCCTTAAAGATTGTGCCAGTGATAGATGTTGTGAGGCCTCTTGTACCCTTTCTCTTGGCAGTGTTTGCAATACAGGACTTTGCTGCCATAAGTGTAAATATGCTGCCCCTGGAGTGGTTTGCAGAGACTTGAGTGGTATATGTGATCTACGGGAATACTGTGATGGGAAAAAGGAAGAGTGTCCAAATGACATCTACATCCAGGATGGAACCCCATGTTCAGCAGTATCTGTTTGTATAAGAGGAAACTGCAGTGACCGTGATATGCAGTGTCAAGCCCTTTTTGGCTACCAAGTGAAAGACAGTTCCCCAGCGTGCTATCAAAAATCGAATAGGATGGGTAACCGATTTGGAAACTGTGGGGTTATTCTACGGTGAGGGGAAGTAGACCTTTTCCATGTGAAGAAGATGATGTTTTTTGTGGAATGTTGCACTGTAGCGGTGTCAGCCACATTCCTGGTGGAGGTGAGCACACTACATTTCGTAATATATTAGTGCACGACATAAAAGAAGAAAAATGCTTTGGCTATGAAGCACACCAGGGGACTGACTTGCCAGAAATGGGGCTGGTAGTGGATGGTGCAACCTGTGGCCCAGGGAGCTACTGTCTTAAACGCAATTGTACTTTTTATCAAGACCTGCATTTTGAGTGTGATCTTAAAACATGCAATTACAAAGGAGTATGTAACAACAAAAAACATTGTCATTGTCTGCATGAGTGGCAACCACCAACATGTGAACTGAGAGGAAAAGGAGGTAGTATAGATAGTGGCCCTCCACCTGACAAACAATATTGTATTGCAGGCAGCATACTTGTAAATACAAACCGAGCACTAGTTTTAATATGTATTTGTTACATCCTTTTTGTGGTTTCGCTTCTCTTTGGTGGCTTTTCACAAGCAATACAATGTTAGGGAAGAGAAAGGGAAAGAGCCCACACAATGGAGTAAATTACGTTGACACTTACTGGGAGATATAATCAATAGTCACTCTGACAATTACATCATCTTTCAGCAATTCTGATGTCATCTTGAAATAAAATCACTTGGCAATTTAAAAAGGTCTGTGTGTTTAAATTTACTTAACATTTCATGTCTGGTCATATTCTCAATACTTCTATAGATGATGGCAGAAACTCCTAGATTCACTAACAAGAGGACTTGTACTCATGTAAGATTTGGGGTCTAATGTTTTCTAGATACCCGTGTGGCAAATCCTGTTTGCACTAATGTACATTTGCTTTGCTTTAACACTCTTAAGGTGTTTTTCTTTTTCTTATTTTTTGAGACAGGGTCTCACTCTGGCGCCCAGGCTGCCAGGCTGGAATGCAGTGGTGCAATCTTGGCTCACTGCAACCTCTGCCTCCTGAGTTCAAGCAATTCTCCTGCTTCAATCTCCTGAGTAGCTGGGATTACAGGCACACGCCACCACGCCTGACTAATTTTTGTATTTTTAGGAGAGAGAGGGTTTCACCATGTTGGCCAGACTGGTCTCAAACTCCTGGCCTCAAGTGATTCCCCTGCCTCGGCCTCCCAAAGTGCTGGGATTACAGGCGTTAGCCACCGCGCCCAGCCTTAAGGTCTTTTTCTGATTGGTTACATTTGAGATGTTTGCTATTTGTCCATTTTATTGTTAGTGTTAAACAAACAAACATAAAAGGCTACTTTGGCACTTATATGGTAGGAAGATTTTTAAAATCTTTTGTGTCATAGGCACCTTGAATTTCAACAGTGGTTCTACCAACTGCTGATTGTGTGATTATAGGCAAAGTCTTAATATTTCAGAGTTTCAAGGTCCACATTTTACATTCCCAGTTGAAATGTACTTTTCCAAAGCAATGTGACAATCAAAAGAAAGCACTTAGAAAAGCCTGAAACATTTTCGGCACTTGGTACATGCTGTCTGCTATCATTTTCATTATTCTCAGTATTTCCCTCGAGGCCAGGAGTTTGAGACCAACCTGGGCAACCTTGTGAGACTCTATCTCTATAAACTATCAAAAAATAAAAAAAAAAATACCCAGGCATGGTGGCATACACCTGCAGTCATAGCAATTCAGGAGTCTGAGGAGGGAGGATCAGTTCGAGACCAGCCTGGGCAACATAGTGAGACCTTGTCAACACAAAATATAAAGAAATTGGCTAGGCATGGTGGCATGTGCCTGTGGTCCTAGCTACTCAGGAGGCTGAGGCAGGAAGATCACTTGAGGCCAGGGGTTCAAGACCAACCTGGGCAAGATAGCAAGACCCTGTCTCTAAAAAAAATTTAAAAATCAGCCAGGTGTGATAGTGTATCTCTATAGATCCAGCTTCTTGGGAGGCTGAGGCAGGAGGATCACTTGAGACCAGGAGCTGGAGGTTACAGTGAGTCATGATCCTACCACTGCACTCCAGCTGAGTGAAAGAGTGACACACTGTGTGTGTGTGTGTGTGTGTGTGTGTGTGTGTCTGGGTGTGTTTTAAAAACTTCTCCCTTGTTTTTAAGGCTTGTCATATCCAACAAGAGGTGATGTTCCAGGTCAAATAATAAGAGGGAGCTGGAGATGTGGAAGAAAAGAAGCAAGGGGGACTTTAAGAAGATAGGGATCAGGATAGAAGGGAGGTGAGAATCAGAGGCATAAACTGAGGTAGAAGGGAGGAGTCCTTTGGGAAAGGAAGACCATTGAAGTTGTTGGAAACAGGACTCAAGACTAGAGACTGTTCAAAACATTTCTTTTCTTGATTTCTTCATACCAATTAAAGTAAGTTATTCGTGGAGTGTCAGCTATTCTGCTACCCTTTTCTTCTAAGGTGACACAAAAATGCACAAGTTTGACATGTCCCAGGTAACCAAAGGCAGTGCATTTCAAATTTATACGTGATGAAATCACGCCACTTAAGAATTTAACAGATTGATCAACGTTGCACCAGACCATATGTCTACACAGATCTGGCCAGGTGTTTGGGTTGAATAGGAGTTTCCGTAGTAGAAGAAATTTGAGATAATAGAAGAGTCTTGTCCCACCTTAGGAAATTTGCCTAAACTCTCTGCACATCTAAAGAACTCTGAAAGACGGAAGGAAAATGCTGACTTCAGTCTGACAAAAGGGTACCTATAAAAAAGTCAAAGCATGCAACCACCATGCTCTGAAAGAAAGTCAGGTGATGGGATGATCTGTGCGGCAAACCACCATGACAGTGTTTACCTATGTAACGAACCTGCATGTCCTATCCTGCACATGTAACACTCACCTTAAAATAAAAGTTGGAAATCAAGAATAAAAATTTAAATGAGGGAAAAAAAGAAAAGAATCAGAGACCAAGAGCAGGGCTTATCTCTCCACCCAAGGATATATATATATATATCACTTGAGACCAGTTTTTTTTAAGTGACTCAGACAGAGGTTAAAGGCATTATTCAGTTGAACTACATGAGAGAGTACCTGAAGACCAGGTGATGTCACAAGTGAAGCGGTGTCAAGGTTTTTACAAGATGGGAATGTTTTGGGTAGCTGTCCTTGTCCTTTCAATTTTACCATCAGTGTTCACCTTAACCAAAGCTCATAGATGGAGACTATTCATATTTCCTTGTCCCTTCTTTGGAGTCTAATAACTAACAGAACAATAATTCTGAGAACTGTCTTTACAAACCTTGTGGGTTTTTGGATAGCCATGGACTGTGAGAGATATACAGTTTAAAAAAAAAAAAAAAAAGGTTGTGGAAAGGGTGCTGGGCATGGTTGCTCATGCCTGTAATCCTAGTACTTTGGGAGGCCAAGGTGGGAGGAATGCTTGAGCCCAGGGCTTTGAGACCAGCCTGGGCAACATAGCAAGACCCCACCTTTATAACATTAATTTTATTTTAACTTTAAAAAAATAGAAGAAGGAAAAAGAAAAAGGACAAAAGTGGGAGTCAGGGAGGACCCAGAGCACTTGCTGTAATGTTTGTTTTAAATCTTTTGCACCTTCATCCCAGGAGGTCAACACTGCTGCACATATCCATTCACAGTTACCATTGCGTTGGGTGGTTCCAAGTGGCTCCCAAGTGAATCCTCTAGTTTCTCCATATAATCCTCCATGCCTCTATTGGGGCTCAGCAGCCTTACCTCCCCCTGCTATCCAGGGTCAATTACTCCTGCCAAAATGATTCTTCTTTTTACCTGCTTGTCCTTGAACAGAAGATGTCCCAGATGCCCTGAGGGCAGCTTGCAGGTCTGTGGAACTTATACTGGGTCCCCCGGCAAAGATGCATTCTCTTTGTGGACCAAGACCTGCCTAGAGAACAGATAGTTGCAGGGAGGGAAGCAGATCAGTGGATCATCAAGTGTGATGATAAGTGAGGCCACCCAGCTTCTCTTCCTTGGTTCTGGGCCCCATATATTCTTTCTATTGCATATACAACACCATGTAGGAATCTCTGACTAAATATACACAATGCATTGTGAAGGCTGGCACTCAATTCTATTCTTTCAGAATATTGTTTCTGAGCTAGCACTCTGGCTCTGCCTTCTGCAGGCCATTCTAAGCAGTCTAGAAGAATAGATGCTACTAAATATTTGATATATGATACAAACAATATAATTCATTGCTACATACCACTCTTGCACCTCATACACTAAAGAGTGAATGAATCCTCTATTCATATGCCAAGTTGCATGAGATTCCATGCTTAAAGATCCCACAATCCATATACCCCCCAGTAGTGGTGCCGGCTCAAGTTCTGCAGACAATATCATAACTAGAATATGTATATTTTCTTGTGTGAACTAATCACTGGCCCTCCCCAGGATACAAGGTGTACAAAGTAGTCAATGTCTCACTAATTTGCTCTTTGGTTTCCTCGAAGAATAGTACCTTCCCAGAAACTCAGCCTTGATCTGTGTCACTGGCAAGTTGGACATTCATGGCAGAAGTGTCTTGATTAATTCTCTTGGCAAGTGGGAGTCCATGCTATTGAGCCCAATGTACCTGTATCTCTGCCACCATGGCCACTTGTTTGTGTGCCCCTTGAAGAACTCATATATATAGATATCCTCTCAAGAGTGTGAAGACCCAAAATAATGGCTAAAGCAGAAAGCTTTTTTACCTTTAGAAAAAGAACAATACATTTGTGAAGAAATGACAAAAGGATCTAAGCTAGGGACAGTGAATTCCAGGGAAGTCACTAGGAGATATATTGGTAGGGAGGAGGAGTTATAAAGCTAGGGAGAGATAAGAGTTACTTTATTTGTACAGGTCTACTGAAGCAACAATTTCCAATCTTTGGGGATAGGGTTATTTTCTTGTCGTGGTACAGGGAAGGCATCTTTCTCCATGGAATTTTTATGGCTTGCTATATGTGGGAAAAGGCAGGTCAGATAGTCACTTCTGGAAATACAGTTTCCAAAGTGCTTTGAGCTTTGAAGTAATCATATACTAATTTGGCATATTTTAGAGCAGCAATCTTTTAACTCCTTTATTTTCCCTGTCTGAAACTTCCCTAACAGTTTCAAATTAAAAGCTGAATTAGTGTTTGTGGAGAGAAGAGTTGTGTGAGTAGCTGAGTGGCAAGGGGTCTGCAAAGGGAGAGAAGAACACAAATTAGAAGGAGAATTAATAAGCAGAAAAGAACAGCTCTAAACACATTTACCCATACTGCATTCAACCAGTCTCCTATCCCTGGCAATGGGTCAGTCCAATTGAATGGTTTAGCCTCATTTATAAGATGAAGTTCAAAAACTTCAGATTAGATTCTATCTGTCCCTAGTGATTTACACATAAGCAGAGTTCCTCACCAATGATTGCTCAAGCTCCTCCTTCTTGGGCTGTCATTGTATCCAGGACATGGTGATTCTGAAGTACAACAGAGGCTAAACTGTTAACTTCTGATTGGAGTCTTCTCAGTGCTTGCATAGTAATACTGACTCCTGTTCTATTACTATGGAAACATTGAGAATTGCCCTTCCCCTCTCATAAGTTCCAAAGCCTGGGAAAATGGATCTCAGCATGGAAAGGAACTTAGAATTGTGACATATAAGTGGATTTTCTATAAAATCTCATTTAGTACACTTGTGTGGCACTACTTTATAAATGAAGGAGCCCAAGTTTATAATTTGGCTGGCATTGAAGGAGGAGTACCTGGTGGCAAAGGTGTTAGGTATCTGAGTCCCCATCATTCTGACCATGTAAGTGGGAACCCTTCATAGACCTTGTCACCACACAAGATAAAAAGACCAGTGTGGTTCACAAATAACGTTAGAGTGAAACTCGTGACCCTACAGATTGGGGTTTGTTGTGCTTTGTCTTCCGTCATATTGGCATCTTTGTATCTATATGTGCCCCTGTCAATCCGAAGGAGTAGAATAGATTGCAGAATATCAATTTAGTTTGGTTTTGGCAGCTATAGGGCTTGATTTTTGTCACCTGGCCAAGTTATTCCACATTTTTTGAATACTCACCATGCTATCACCATGTAATCTTTGGTGCCTATCAGTCTAATGAGAGGAGCAAGTGAGCAAATCCAAGTTGCACAGGGCTGACTTCCGGGCCATCCATAACATGTGGTGATGTGGCAAGTGTTTGTACCATAAGAGTCAGTGTCAGGATCATTTATGACCTTTGTGAGAGGCTTATGTGTGTCGTCTGTGGCATCAAGTCACAGGGTTTGATTGTACTACTGCCTTGGGAATTTACCTATGAAAGGTCCTGCACCATCTCTACTTTCAGTACAAAGGGAAAAATCCCTTTCTAATGTCTTTACCTAAACAAATGACAGTCCTCGACCTTCTATACAGGTGTCCAACTCACCAGAAAGAGAAGTAGTGTGACGTTGTTTTCTTTTCATGGAAGCCATACCTTGTCATGCATCCGTGCTCCGGACTTGACCCACCAGGCACTTGCATCAGCAGGAACAAAAATAAGTTCACATAATTTTGCATAATCTAGATGCTGATATACCCAGCAATCAGATGGCTTAGTTCACGTGGCCACGGTTTGGAAAACTCATGCAAAGGGATGTCAGTTCTGTGCCTAAACTGTTATGAAAACAGTAAGGGTTAATAACAATAAGACACAGTTTGAAAGAAAGTCCATAGTGGAGGATCACAGGGAGAACTGAATAGACTGAGACAGTCTCCAGTCAGCTTTTTCAATAGGTGCTCAAAGAACAAAGAAGACTTTGTGAAGAAAAGAATAGAGTTTTTTGAAGTTTTCTTTGGGGGGAAAGTAGAGAGACCCAGTTCCTGTTATACTAACAACAAACAGCCTCACTTGGGCCCCAACACAACAGAGAAGTTCCATGAGGACTGGGGAAGCTGTCATGCTCATTCACACATTTCTTATCAGTTGAGAGTTGCTTTCACATGCGTTAACTCCTTCTTGCTTCCAGCCTGCTCCATGAATCGGCTGAGCTCACCCCCGTAAAGTAGAATGCCATTAGTGTACATAGTTGTCATCAGTACTATAGACAACCTCAAGGTTCAGCCTAAGAGGATACAGGCAGGTACCACTAGAATCTTCTGTACCAGACTTTCCAGCCCTAAATACCTTTACTTTTACTCTCATTTCCCTAGGATTGTATTTTCCAAATAAACCATTTAGATTTATTCCTTGCTTCAGCATATGTTTTCTAAGGAACCTGGGTACAGTAGATGCTGAAAGCCCACCCTCCATCTTCTTGTCCCACTTGAGTTCACTTGCAGCCACAGTAGACAATCTTCATGCTCTGAGAGTTTACTACTTCACGTGCTTATATCTCAGATATTCTTTTCCTTACAGCTTTCTCCTGAACCATGGAATATTAATCAAAGGTGTGTTTCACATGACTTTTCTCAGAAAGCCTACAGGGATGACTCCAGTAGTACACAGAGAAAACTTATTCATTAGTCTGCCCTGTTTTGTGCTTCCCCAGAAAACTAACTCCACCTAAATCCTTGTCTCTGGGTCTGCTTTTTTGGGCAATCCAAATTAAAACAGGAGGTAAGACTCTATGCTTCTTATAAAAAGGTTAATTCTACCCACCAATCCTGATATAATTGACTGATATAGCTCTAATTAACTCAATGAATATAAAATAACTATGCAGCTTTTCTTAAAATAAGAATATTGCAAAATGCACTGCTTCTTGTAAAAATTTACAAGTAAAATAAGGTGACTCTAACAAATTAACTTTAAAATACAATACAGGATACCAATTTACCAGCAAAGCAGTGATAAAGGATTTATTGTATGAAGTGTATCAGGACAACAGGCTACCCATTTGGAAAAGTATACAATTAGATACCTATCTCATTCCTTATAGCAAAATAAATTCCACAGTTAAGCATAAGAGCTGAAACCAACATAATCCCAGAAAAGTAATCTCAAGCAGAAATACAAAACTCGGCAAATATAAAAGAACATTAGGCTGACAAATTTTACCGTAATCAACTTCAATGGCTTTTTACCATAAAGCTTTTCAAAAAAGAACCAATAAACTGGAGCAGCTATCTTTTGTCTCCATATGGATGTGTGCACTTACAACATGGGAGCTTTCTCTGATTTAACCAGATTGTATTCTTGATTCACTCCTCCGTCCTTGTATGGCTCCAGTAGCTGTCCTCTGCTTCTTTTTGCTAGCACATTGTTGGACCCTCTCCATCTCTATTCCTAGAAGGCATCAAACCATAAAAGATGACCACAAAGTAACGGGGCACACAAGTGGAACACTTACCATTTCATAAGGAATGCTTCTACGAAGATATAACATTTAACCTCTATTGAGAGAAAATAGGAGTTTTCCAGGGCAAGGGAGTAGGGGCAGGGTGGTAAACAGCATTTTGGGAATGGGGATTTCATGTACAAATATGCAGAGAATGACACAGCCAAATATATTCTAAACATGAAATAGATAGAAGATGCAAAGTTGGCAAAGCATAATGAAAAATGATATGCAAAAGGTATTTTGACTCAATTTACAGAGTGCCATTCAGAAGTTAACTGATCAGTACAAAGGGTATCTGACTCACTCTGTGTTTTCGAGAGACAGGCTTTCCAAAAACACTGAGAATAGACGGAGAAGATACACTGGGGGAAGAAAAGACCAGCAAAGTGCGCCAGGTACAAACAGCAGCATTTTAAATATTCAAAGTTTAATTTTGAGCAAGAGCTCCAGTAGTTTAAAAAAGAGGATCAGAATGACATCCCAAGGTATCAAAATATTATTTTTACTTTTCCTAATTTCATTTATTTAATACTCCATTCATATTCATGATTTCATTTAAGTATTTATTGTGTAGTAAGCACTGTGCACTGTTCCGGCTATCGAGGATACAATGATGAGCAAAACAGATGAAAACAACCCCGCCCTCATGGAGATTATATTTTGGTATGTGAAGCAAGCAAATGCTCTAAAAGGATATCCAAACTGCCAAATTAAGACAAAGAGCTAGGAAGCACACAGGGAGCAAGATCAGGAGATTTCATCAGATAACAATCTGTTTATATTTAACAAAAATTCACTTATTTCTCTCTTTTGGTTACCAAATAAAACCAAGAAGTTGAGTGGGACAAATATTATTATGACCCCTACCCCTTTTCAGATTTTGAAGCAGAACATCAGAAAATTTAAGTAATTTTCCCACATTGATAAATGTCAGTAGAGAGGTAAGCCTCACCCCTGGACACTCTGAGGCAGACACATCTCATACATTTCCCATAAGTCATCTCTATGCACAAGAAACACAACGAGGACTAAAGGGAGGGAAGGATGTAGCTTTATTTGCTGCTTAAAACAATAAACAATAGATAGAAACATGTTAAGAATAACTTGAACTTAATGACAGTGTTTGTGGTACTAATGTAAGGGAAGATCTTTGCAGCTTTCTGGAAATGGTCAGAAATGTGCTCAGTTTCAGGGATGTACTAACGTTTCTGCTGCCAAGAGACTAAAGTGTACTAATGCATGGAATATTAAGTTAGAGACATTTTCTTAACCTGATGAATGAGCCTTAGTTTCTTTGGGACCAGAACATGGTCGTAGATACATGAGAAGCCCGACAGTAAACAGGAAAATCAAAACAGACAAAGAAGGAATCACAATCAGCGGCAAAAAAACTCCTCTCTTTGCAGATGCTGGGCCACTGTCAATACTGCCCCCATAGCCTCTGTGCTGGCAGTAGGGTGGGGACCACCCATAGCCACAGTGGCAGTGATGTTTGTTATTGCAGATCCCCTTCATATTGCAGGTCTCAGGAAGGCAGACATGTGACAAGACAGACAGACTGACACACTTCTTGTGGATGCAGATCTTTCCTGGGCCACACACAGTACCATCTTTCACTTCACCAATGTCAGATATGTTCATCCTTAAATGATAGTCAATACCCCAGCAGGTGACACCATTGATATGAGTGTGCTGCAAAGTAAAATGATCTTGGAGAAGAGGAATGTCTCTCACATTCTCACATTGAACTCTCCCACAAAAGACATCAGAGATATGACATTTTAGGTATGTTGTGCCATTTATACCACAGTGACCAAAACGGTTTCCCTGAGAGTTGATTTCTTTATAGCAATTCTGAGATGCACTTTTTGCATCTTTACCAAAAATCTCCCTGCAATGCTGGTCATGGTTATTACACCTCTTTTGATAGCAGTAGGCACTGTCACTACAGGGGATCCCGTCCTGCACATATCTATCTTCTGGACACTGATGAGATGTTCCATTGCACCATTCTGGAAGGTCACATTCATTGGCCTCTTGTCTACAGAGTTCCCCTGATGGCATGAACTTGCAGTCTTTGCAACAAAGCCCAAAAGCACAGGCAGCCCCAGGCCTTAGAGTGCAGTTCAACAGACAACAGGCGTCTTGTTCACACTGCTGTACGGATCCACAGTCACACTGCTCTTCTCTTTCAACCACACCATTCCCACAGCGCTTTAGCATAAAGATTTCCCCCAATCTTGGAGGATTATGCAGACATGATCCCTGGTTTAAGGTGGTCTTCATAAAATCAGCGTAACTGCAGTTGGTGAACTTCTCTGCTGGCACTCTAAAAGTATTCATGATGCAACCTCTTTCCCCACAAAAACAGAATTCTTCATCATGCTGCATACCCAACGTATGACCTAACTCATGGGCCACAGTGTTGGCAAAAAGAGACCAGGTATCTCCTTGAAAATTATCAACTCCGCAATCAATAGGTGGACGACATATTCCTGCAACATAGGCTAGGCCAAGTATACTTATAAGTGAATTTTTTATGAACATATGTGCAGCATCGTGCTGTAGCTGGGAAAGACTGATTTGTTTCCATTGAGAGAAATCGTTCAGGACCTGTTCTATGCTTGTCATTGGGAAAACATTTCCTTGATTCCAAATTTCAATTCCAATCAAAATTATGTAAGTACCTAACTGCTTATACATGGAATCCACTATGTTGACAACAACAAATACATCCTCTTGCACCTTTGAGATGTTGCTTTGAGAGTAAATGAAGAAATCATGGTTCACCACAACAACTAGCTCCAGAAACCATGCATGAGTCCACCAGTCACCAGCAGATTTTGGTTCCAGAGCTGAGTTCTCAGCCTCTTCAAATTCCAACTGTTGGCGTGCTACTTCCTTCTCTGTTAAGCCACATCTCATAGCTGGGAATTGTGTCTCATTACTGTTTATCTTATAAACCAGGTGTTCAAATGTGGCAGAGTGCCTGATGGGTTCAATTTCATAAGTGAGGCCACTTATTTTTAATACTCCTCGAAAGCCCCCACAACAAGCACTGAACACAACCAGAGACTCAGGGGCCCCCTCCACGTAACCATGATAGTAACAGTCATCTGGGATGAAGAGCTGATCCTCCAGGAGGGCATGCTCATCTGTGTAGGTGAACACTGGGAGGTGTCTAGAAACTAAGAGCTTCTTGACCCTCATATGAACAACGTGTTTCTGTCCCCCAAACCGCAGACTATAGGAGAGCCATCCAGGAGCCTTTGCACTTCTGCCCCTGCTGATCACCTTCAAGGGGATCACCACTTCTGGGGAAGTGAAATGCTGGGAGGGCCCAGCCTGACAGTAGCCAGAAATAGACAAAAATACCCCAAGCCAGAGCAGCAGAAGAGTGACCCTGATGTACACTCGGGTCCCATCCACTGCCATTATGAAGCTGTCGTTATGGAGCCATCTGTCCAGAGCAGAAGAGGACAAGGTGTGAGGCACTGCTGGTCTGGCTCCTCCCTCTAAGCTGCTCAGGATGCAGGGCTGACCCTGTGGATCTGTGTCCTGGCAGAGTTAGATCAGAACTGCAGTGCTGGAAGTAAAAATAAAAAGATGGGTTGGAAAGGTGATAAGTAAGGAATCAGGAGAGAGAAAGAATGGAGTAGTGAAAAACTGGTTGATGAATCAAGAAAATGCTTTGGATTTGCTTTTAGTAAATGAGGGTGGGGATTTAGGGGGTATAGAGGAGACAACATTGGCCACGTGGTGATAACAGTTGAAGTTGGAAGATGGGTACTTAAATAGTTATCTCAGTCTTTACAGGCAGTATGAAAATGTCCATAATAAAAAGTAAAAGCAAAAGTAAAGAAACTTAAGAGTAGGGTGACTCTATATATCAAATTGTCCAAGATAATATTAGTTTATGCCTGTTGCCCTTGCAATATCTATTGATAGTGTCTCCTTTGACTGTCAAAACTGGAGACATCAAAAATAATCACAATTCTGTGTCAAGTTGCATCAGTCTTATGATTTACTTTAGTTTCTTTATCTCAAAGTTATTTACTATTCCTCATTGTATTCATCTTTACTCATAAGTTCATTAGACTGAAAGATTCTTGACTGCAGGGTTTATGATTTTCATTCATTTTAGTATCCTCTGTAATGCCTCATATAGCTCTATGTACAATGAAAAATGGAAAAACGGAGGAGGGATTGCGAAATGTCTTGGATTATAAGTGAATGCTACTAAAATGTGTTCATATTGTAGTATAATTTTTAGAAAAGAAAAAAAATTCATGAAACACTGACATCATTTAAGGGTATGGAGAGAATAATGTTGTTCTCTCCGGTTAGCTACAGGAGAGTCCCAAACACAAAAGGAAATGCTTTCAGAAGAGAAAATGAGAATCTGTGCAGTTTAAAGGTCTTTGGAAAAGGAACTCTTTTCTTATTGGGGCAAAAACCATTGTAGAGTCTAGTATTTTAGGATTGCCAGGGAAGAGTCTGAGTGTTTGCTCAAATATATTTACCAACAGTTTTTGAAAGTGGGGAATTTCTGCACCTGTCATACAGTCTGGCTGGCAACACTTATCCATTTCTTTTTCTATTTATTAAACAAGTCTTTATGTGTTTGGAGCATACAAAGTGCAGGACATTGTGCTAGATATTAGAGAAAGAAAATCAAAATACAGAGCATTAAATAAATTACAATTTAGTGCAGAAACTGTGGCAGGAGCAAGAATAAGCTTTAGGAGGTCAGTAATATTGTATTCAATATTTTATGTATTTCATGACTTTTTTTGCTGAGGAGAGTGTCCATATATTTCATCATAGTCTCAAATGACTGTCAAAAGTGCGGCTAATAAGCACGGAGCATGTGTAGAAACAAACAAAAAACAGATAATTATAATATAATATGATCAAAACCAGGCAAAGTTTATGCTTCAGGGATTCTCACTGTACAGACCTCTATAAAGACCCTGTAAGGGGCTCAGCAATGGACTTTATGAAAGTCATATAATTATGAGTAATCAAAATTAGTCACTATACAAGAAAAATCTCAAACACCCTGAAATATTACATCACATACATAAAAGACAATAGAGGTTTTCTAAAATTTGACAATAGTAAATTTAATTATTTATCTCATTACCAGTAACAAGCTGTGAAGCTGAATTTTCTAAACTATTAATAATACAAAATGAATTTTTATTAAACATACTAGGGAAAGGCAAATGCCTTTCAGTTCTTGCCATAGAAATTATAACAAAATAATTCTCTTAAGGGAGGTAATTAAATAAGCAATTTAAAAACTAGGGAAAAGGTATCATAAAAGTGAGTTAGGAAGTTGATTAATGTAATAATGAGGGGATTAAATTTTTTGATGTTTATGGTGTTTTCAACCTTTTAATATTTATAGTTTGTTGCAGCTTCTTTCTTATGCTAAATAAATCCTGATTTTCATACTTATTTTCTGCAATTGTAACTTGGTATTATTTTTCTTAAAGTGGGCCCCTCATCTTGCATCAGGCCCAAAAACTTAATTTCACCTCTGACTGTGATCAACATATTGATGAAGGTAGGTGCCGTTTTTTATAAGAACAAAAAGGAAAAGCATTTAAATCAAACTAATCTAAGAAGACTTACACAGAAGATATAAAAATGAACATGCCTGACCCAACACCAATCATCTCCTGGATTTTGAATCCATTTCTAATCAATGCTTTCTTTGCCCTGATTCAAGTTTCCTTATATTCTCTTCTTATACCTTCCCTTGTGCTTTCCGGAGTCTTCCTTTAAAGACAAAAGGAGAGAGAGAGAGAGAACCAACTCCATCCTGTATCTCTTCACAGAAAGCTCCCTATATCTACTTACCGTATTAAACCTGAGCTTTAATAGAATTTACTGCTTGCCTAAAGGCTTCCTCTTGAGAAACCCCATCCTCAGAAGTCACATGCACCAGAAGGACCAGAGTTCCTGTTCTCCACAGCCCACAACATCAACACCAAATCATTTATCCTGCAATATCTGACTACGCTATTTTTAGATGTCTCTTCAACCACCCTTATCACACTTGGACAAAATTCAAAGGCTCTGGCCCCTGACTGATAAAATTATTCTCCACCAAAATTCCGACCCTCAACTTAAAGTAATATTAGCAAGTATATAGAAAACCCATCTGAAAACAAGACAGCGTTTTTTAAAGTTTTTTTTAACCTCTTCAATTCATCTTCAGTGTAATTCAGCCTACCCACTCATAGTCATAATGTATACCTTGTCAACACACAAAAAATTTCATATATCCTAATCAATTTACCAACAATTTTAGTTCTCCCAGCTCTCCACCTTACTTCTGCTATACCTGTTTCTCAAACCCAAAGAAAACCCAAATACTTTTCTTTCATCATCCCCCATTTCTCTTAATGTTCTTGTCTTCCAATTCATTCAAGCTCTGCTACCAGTTTCATCCCTTCAAGCACTGTATGCCAAAATCTTTGACTCTCTAAAGTCCTAAATGTGACAGAGATTGTCGGGGGATCGGGGGTAGGCAGGAACTGCATTAATCCTTCACATAGTTTCTCCACTCCTACATCAAAGCTACTAATGCTACTCTGAAAAAAAAAAAATCCCAAAACCAATGTGTTTGTGAAAGGCTTAAAAAGAGAATATAGAAATCAAAACTGAAATGGCTTGTCCTGGATCCCCAGCCTAAGGAATAGAGATATAAAATCCAGTAGATATTTCAAAACTTCCTATGCCATATTGCTCTTTTCTTTATTCTCCTGGATATTGCATTTGCACCTCCTCAATCTTCTGAGTTTTCCTCATTTATGTATAGTGCCAGCAGCTGAAAATCCATTCTCATTGTCTCTCAATCACAGTAGAGTTAGTTAACCAAGTACCTTTCCTTTCTAATATAAAGTATTTGAGGTTTTTTTTCTTTTCTTGTCCTAGACTGGCTATGTGGATGCTGGAAGATGGGGAAAACTTGTTTCAAGCTGAACATTATCCTTGCCATTAACTTGCCTAAAGAGGCTGGATTCATCTGGGCAGTTTTCACTGCTGCAAGTTAGGCACCTTATTCCACAAGGTGCAAGTAGCATGGAAGAGAAAAGCAAAGTTCATAGGCAAAACTTCTAAGAACAATTATCTCTGAATTGGGATGAAATTCTAACTGCCAGATTTGCTCTCTATATCTCTCTTGATATGTTTTCTACTTACTATGGAGTGACAGTTGTTGTGGATGGGAGGATTGAAAATGGGAAGAACTAATCAAAGATATAATGTGGAAAGGACTGGTAAGCTACACAAACCTGTGTCATATTATTCTTTTTCTTGGAGCTCAGCATGAGAGCAGGCAATAACAGGAGAATAACTTTAAAAAAATCTTTAAAGCCAGACTCATTGTCTTCATTCCTAGGACTTACAGAGACCAAAGCTCCTGAAGTACCATCATTCTACCATGGATACTGTGAAGCGGTACCACTATAAATCCATGTCCTCTAACGTCAGTGGACTGTCAAGTGAGCCAACAGCCCTCTTCTGCATGTTTGATAAACTCTTCCTTTCCCCACAGCTATTTCAAATTCATCAAGACCGCTCTCTACCCATCTTCCCTCTTATTCCAATGCCCTAATGCACTGTTTTCCTATCTGTCTGTCACTAATATCTGTCCCATTAGAGTCATGGAAGTAATTCAGCTGGCTATAGCCTGCAGTTTTTTTCCTTAAGGAAATAGAACAGAAATATCAGAAGGCATCCCTAGAAGATCCTTAGCAACCCTTGCACACGCAGTGCCAAATATGTGGGGTGTAAGTGTGTGTAAGGCCACAATGTCACAATATAAAATGGATTTCTTTCTCTGGAATATGATACACACACACACACACACACCCACACACACACACACACACATATGCCAAATTCAAAGACAAAATGGTTTCTGGGCCTTTCACCATCTGAATCCGCCTATATGTACCTCTTCTCTACCTTACTACCTCTCTAGTCTCATTAGCCCCTCATGGTTCCAGATCATCTCTCCCACCTACTTGAGGACTGTTTTTATCAATTTTCCCTATTCTCAACTGCATCTTCATCTTCTACTACTTTATCTATTCCTTACTGGCAATTGAGGTGACTGCCTCATCCTGATTTTCCCAGGACTGTCTTGGTTTTAAAACTGAAAGTCCTGCACCCAGCAATCCCCTCAGTCTCAACCAAACTGGAATGGTTGGTCACCCTACCTACACCCATGCTCAAGTCACTCATATCTTTAAAAATGAAAACACGCCGGGCGCGGGGGCTCACGCCTGTAATCCCAGCACTTTGGGAGGCCGAGGCGGGCGGATCACGAGGTCAGGAGATCGAGACCATCCTGGCTAACATGGTGAAACCCCGTTTCTACTAAAAATACAAAAAAATCAGCCAGGCGTGGTGGCGGGCACCTGCAGTCCCAGCTACTCAGGAGGCTGAGGGAGGAGAATGGTGTGAACCCAAGAGGCAGAGCTTGCAGTGAGCCGAGATCGCACCACTGCACTCCAGCCTGGGCGACAGAGTGAGACTCCATCTCAAAACAAACAAACAAACAAAAAAAATGAAAACAAAACAAAAGAGACTTCACATTATCCAGTGGACTACTCTGGATACCAAATTATGCATAGAACCAAACTTTATGAATGACTTACCATCAGAAGAAACAGTAGTTTCCATGGCCATTTCTGTCTAGATGGTTTATACCATGCTTTATCAATGGTTTGTAGCTGAGGCCACAGAACAAAGGGAAACATAAGCCCTCTCCCTTTTGTCTCTCAGGTGACTAAATTCTAGATTTAGCTACTTAGCAACAAGGAACTTTCAATTCTACAGAAATAATAATAGGCTCTGAAGAATATCTTGCTCTCATCCTGCCATTTCTATACTCATTTCCAAATTTAATACAATTGGAATTGGGTTGTCTTCTCACCTCCAGTCTATGTCCCCTGACAGCACAGGTTTGTAATTTTGCTGGTGCCATTGCATTGGTCTAGACTGTCTAATCACTTTTCCCATTGAACT
Organism: Gorilla gorilla gorilla; assembly: GCF_029281585.2. Taxonomy (NCBI): domain Eukaryota; kingdom Metazoa; phylum Chordata; class Mammalia; order Primates; family Hominidae; genus Gorilla; species Gorilla gorilla. Next base: position 87,349,994 of record NC_073239.2, on the reverse strand, counting down.
GAATTATAGTAACTTTCTAGGGCAAGATCAAATTCCACTTCCATTATCAAATCTTTCCTAAATAATCCAGAAAACATTAACATCCTGTAACTCTCTTTATAACTTTAATATGCAATACATTTTTGTGTGACAAAATTTATATCCTTGCTATTTTCTGTTTCATACGTGAGTTTTAAAAATTGCATCTCCTATTAGACTATAATGTTTTGGAGAAAAGTATGCTCAAAATGGTTGGTGGAGAATTTATGGTATAGTGTTTGGTAAAACATATAATCAATAAGATGAGTTCAATTTATAAAAACTACATAGGATAAAGACTAATTTAATAAAATATTAACTCTAACTTTGGGAATTTCTGTTTTAGATTTTTGTCAACTCCTAATTTACCTGGTAGAATCAGAGCCTCATGAGATAACCATCAATTAGAAGCAGTTTTAATTACAGACCCCTTCCATTTCCTGCCAGGAAAAGATTCTACTATTTATGCTGGTTTCTTTAGAAATCTGACAAGCTTCCTTTTTATAAACTGTTTTGCTCATACATGCAAAACTGGAGACACCTCTGCCTTAGGAGGGGTAGATACAAAGAGGTTTGTCTTCCACTGGACTCAGTGGATAACATCTACTTCTATACCAGACATCATTTACAATGAAGTATACATAGCCCCCAAAAATTAGAGTAGAGGAAACCACATACATTCAATCATGGAAAAAGCTTAGTAGCAAGCCAGTAGCACTAGTAAGCAGAGCGAAGAAACTACGCAGGGAGAAAGATAATTGAGGAAGAATCGAATGCCTGCTTCAGGCAGAACAAATAGTAACCTGCAAGATCCATAGGTGGGAAAAGAATGAAAGCTTCCAAAAGCAGCTTGGCTTGATCTCTCTAGCTGTAAGAAGGAGTAACATTTATTTCTTCTTCTTCTTTTTCTTTTCTTTTCTTTTTTTTTTTTTTTTTTTTTTTTGACAGGGTCTCACTCTGTCACCCAGGCTGGAGTGCAGCTGTTTTTTGTTTGTTTGTTTGTTTTATCTTTTATAGAGATAGGGTTTATCCATGTTGGTCAGGCTGGTCTCAAACTCCTGGGCTCAAGCGATCTGGCCTCCCAAATTGCTAGGATTACAGGCACCCGGACAACATTAATTTCTTTGTAGAATCAGCACTAAGAACTTCTGGTTCCAGAAAAGATAGAGTAGACACATTTCTTCCTATTACTCCTAGTAAGTACAGTAAGTCCTCAATGTCATGAATAGGTTCTTGGAAACTGCAACTTTAGGTGAAACAATGTACAGTAGGTCATGAAATAACATTGTTTTGTCCAATGTGTTTCATTATAACACTGATGAGACAAATAAAAATTTGTTTTGTTGTATGTTACTTTGCATTGTTAGAGTCACAGTTTCTGAGAAACTATTGCTGATGTGAGGACTTAACTGTGCAAGTAAAAACACTGTATTTTAAATAGAAAACAAACATAAGAAGGTTAAGAAAGGTAGAGAAAATCATGCAGAGAAGCTACCTACCCTGGGATCTAAGGAATAACATGGTGGTGAATCCCTGAGTTTTCTTTTAACCTCAAGCAATCTGGAGACGCCTATAACATTTTAATGCCAACAGACATAGAACAAAAAGACTCAAGAAGATTGCTGTCTCTAGCCAAAGGACATAGAAATGAGCAGTCTGGCGAGACAGAAAACTTTTAGAAAATAACCATCTTTCTCCACCCAAATGTCATGGGAAAACTTGTATCCCCACATGCACTTCATCAGCAAAAGCCACATGGGGAGCTTAAACTTTCAAATCTTCCCAGCTGCAACGTGGCATCCCCTCCCCCACCCCACTCACTGGGGTGGTGTCAGAGAAGGTCAAGTTGAGTTCTGAGACTTTCCTCCTTGTCATGCAGTAAATGAGGCCCTGATATAGTTTGAATGTTTGTTCCCTCAAAATCTAATGTTAAAACATGATCCCCAATTTTACAAGTGAGGTGTGATAGAAGGTGTTTGGCTGGATCCCTCATATATGGCTTGGTGCTGTCCTTGCAGGAATGAGTGAGTTCTTACTCTATGAGTTCACATGAGAGCTGGTTGCCTAGCCGAGCTCTAGGAACAGGGCGACCACCCTTCAGACCCCTGAATGATAGAGCCACCAGCAGCTTGTACCCTTAGCCTAAAAACACTGCCAGCACTCAATACCAATCTGTGAGGGCAGCCACAGGCGCTGCACCCTGCAAAGCCGCAGGGGCAGAGCTGCCCAAGGCCTTGGGGAGCCCACCCCTTGCACTAGTGTGGGCTGAATACAGGACATGCAGTCAAGGATTATTTTAAAGCTTTAAGGTTTAATGTCTGCCCTGCTGGGCTTCAGACTTGCATGGGGCCTGTTGCCCCATTTTCTTTTGGCCAATTTATCCCTTTTGGAATGAAAATGTTTGACAAATGCCTGTGCCACCATTTAATCCTACAGGCACATAGGTGGAAGAAACTTGCCTTGAGTATCAGATGAGACTTTGGACTTTGGACTTTTAATTGAATTGGTGCTAAAATGAATTCAGACTTTAGGGGACTACTGAAAAGGGATAATTGTGTTTTGCAATGTGAAAAAAAAAACATGAAATTTGGGGGCCTGGGAAAAAATGATATAGTTTGGATGTTTTTACCCTCCAAGTCTGATGTTAAAATATAATCCCCAATGTTAGAGGTGGGGCCTAGTGGGACACGTTTGGAGCGTGGGGGTGAGTCCTTCATGAATACATTGGTGTTGTCCTCATGGTAATGAATGAGTTATTCCTCTGTGAGTTCATGTGAGATCTTGTTGTTTAAAAGAGCCTGGCACCTCCTCCCTCTCTCACTTTTTTCCTCTCTCACCATGTGACACACTGGCTCCCCTTTGCCCTTTGCCTTCAGTCATGATTGTAAGCCTCCTGAGGACCTCGCCAGGAGCAGATACAAGCACTAGGCTTCTTGTACAGCCTGCAGAACCATGAGCCAAATAAACCACTTTTCTTTATAAATTACCCAGTCTCAGGTTGCTTCATAGCAACACAAAACAAAGACTGGCTCCTATTTCACAATGTCAGTGGAGGTCACTTGGACAGCTGTAATGAGGCATCTTTCAACTTCCCAGCTAGGATGGCGTCAACAGAGGCCTAGAGAGGAGGATGAACTTTTCCATTTGAACAGCAGATGTGAGCTGCCCTTTACCCCTGGCATATCAACAGAAATTAAGTGGAGAACCTGGAAAGATGCCAGCATTTAGCAACAGCAAAGTAATGCCATTCTTACCCTACTGGTGCAACGTCATAAGGATCCTGATAAAAGAAAAAATTTAATAAGATCTAGGGCCTCACAACATAACACCCAAAGTGTTCAGAATACAGTGGAGGCCAGGCGCAGTGGCTCACGCCTGTAATCCCAGCACATTGGAAGTCCAAGGTGGGCGGATCATGAGGTCAGGAGTTTGAGACCAGCCTAGCCAATATGGTGAAACCATGTCTCTACTAAAAAAACCAAAAAATACAAAATTAGCCAGGCATGGTGGTGTGCGCCTGTAATCTTAGCTAATAGGGAGGCTGAAGCAGGAGAATCACTTGAATCCTGGAGGTGGAGGTTGCAGTGAGCCGAGATCATGCCACTGCACTCCAGCCTGGGTGACAGAGCAAGACTCCATCTCAAAACAATAAAAAAACAGAATACAATGAAAAATCACTGGTTATTTATAAAACCAGGAAAATCTTAACTTGAATGACAAAAAGACAACAGATGCTGACTCTGAGATGATGCAGATGTTAGTATTACGTGATAAGGATTTTGAGACAGACATCATGAACTGCTTCAATGAGCAATTACAAATCTGACTAAAATGAAAAAAATAGAGACTTGGAACAAAAAAATGAGAAAGTCTCAGGAAAGAAATATAAAATATAAAGATGAAAATAATAGAAATTTTAGAACTGAAAACTACAATAACCAAATCCAAACTCACTGGATGGGCTCAACAGCAGGACAGAGAATAGAGAAAATTATCAGCAAACTTGAACGTAGAGAAATAGTTAATACTAAACCTTTTGTTAGATTTATACCTAAGTATGTCATTTGTGGGAGGTGTTAATATAAATGGTTATATTCCAAAGAGATCAAATCAGATCTGTACAAAACTGTGGGATAATGTGTACTACCAAAGGTTTGTGCACAATTCTAATTCCATCATTAGAAAGCTATTAGGTAAACAGCAATGCTTCTACATCATGAATAATATGCAGTCATAAATGAAAAAGGATTATCTCTTTACATTAATATTCAGTGATTTCCAGGGTCAGTAAGCTTAAAAAACAAGATTAAGAGAAGTATATATGGCATACTACATTTTGTGTTAGGAAGGAGAAAAAGGAGAATTCTGAGAAGATGACAATGTTGAGACTTCGATCCATCTATCAGGAAAGATAGAGCTGATAGATGCAGGAGGCAGATAAGGGAACCTGCCCAGGGTCTTGCCTGGGCATGCTCACAATGAACTGGGGGCCTGTATGTTCACTGGGAGAATGGGGTGGAGCCACCAGGAATTCACACCTTATGCTGGGGGAGGGGCCCGGCCTCTTCAGCTTGTGTGAAGTGGTCTGGTCTTCAGTCTGTGAGGTGGTAGCATGTTGGCAGGATCACTTCTTTCTTTGCTGAGCTTTCTTTTTGCCTAATAGATCTACCCTCCTCATCCTTCAATTTGTCCACGTGCCTAATTTTTCCTGGTTGTGAGACAGAAACCTGGATTTTAGCTGAACTAAGGAGCAAAAAATCCTGCATCATTTGGTAGCCTGTAGAGGGACATGAGGAGGGGTGAGTAAAGTGCGGACCCAAAAATCTCCTTCCCTTTCATTTCTGAGCCTTTTTGTCCTCACACTGTCTGAGGGTAGAGGAAACTGCTCCCCCGCCCCCCAACACCCATCGCTCTTGGGGGTCAGGAACTTTGGCCCTGGTCCAACCCAGTCTTTTCTATGGCATTTTCCTTCTTTTTGGGGGAACTGTAATGGCATCTATCATTTCTTTTACAATATTGGGGATGTTTCACCCCCACCCCAGTGGCCTCAGGTACACGTACAGGATTGACAGGTGAGCAGTTGCTCCCCACCCCCCTTCCCTTTTGGCTGGGGCACATGGCTGTGTCTGCTGCATGTGCGTGCCAAACACACACACACAGGCCAACAGCCACACAGGGCAAAAATGAACCACAGCCACTACCCAGGCCCCAAGGCAGCCTCAGGGTCCCATGCCCTGCACCAACAGCTGGCCAGCGTTCCCCACCACATACCCCTGGAGTCTTCCCCTCCCCTGGCCAAGGGGCCAGCTCAGTCCAAACCCCAGGGAAGAAATAGCAATTAAAAGTTTCTCTCCCAGTTGAAGAAACTCATTTGCATAAGAATAAGAGGTTTCTTCCCCAGGCATCTTTTTCTTTTCTCCATTTTTCAGCAATTAACACAGCGCTGTATTTAGGTTTTTTTTTTCCTTTCTCCACCAGGTCAGAAGTTAACTTTTATGTGAGAGGCATTTTTTTTCCCCCTTTTAGAAGACGTTTTACTAGGTTGGGACCCCAATTCACAAGACACCCTTTTCTATCCCTTGTTGGAGGAAGACTCAAATCCACAGCTTCACCTTAGCATTCTGCTTATAAGGAGTTCATGCAACCCAACCCCCCAGAAACATTTTTGTCCCAAATTCAATTCCAAGTTCAGGAACTCAAAGGCTACTGACAGCAGGGGAGATAGGGCATAGGTGGATAAGAGAGGATGATCCCACCCCCTAGAGCCCTCTGTTAACATGGGTGAAAGCTGCTTTGATACCCATGGGTGGCAATCTGTTGTGATTGCCAGAACTCAGAAATATAAGGATGGAATAAAGAAAGAGACATGCCTTGCTTTCTCTACCTCATGTACCATGGGTATTTGCTAGGAAAAGAAGGGAACTGGGGACACCTTGCTCCTCTCTTTCTAGATGAGTAGCCATTCATCTTCCGTCTGTACCTCTTTGAATGCATCCTGAGTCCTGGGTCTCCTTTGAAAAAATGCCATATTTTTTCCTTTTTCCTCCTCTGTCCTCTGTTCACAGATGGATGGTTCTGTCCCCGTGTTGCAGGACACTCCCCTCAGATGTAGCCTCCAAACTGGGAAAAGTTAACTTCCCAAGCTTTAAACTAGTTGTCTTGGGATTGAGCTCAGTGGGGAGGGAACACAGAAGCCTGACATGCTGGCAAAAGGGGCCTGACATGCTGGAAAAAGGGTAAGAGTGTTTTTTTTTTTTACCAGTTGAGCTTTTGGCCCCACTCTCCCTGTGCAAACTGGTAAAGGGAATGATAAGGATCACTGTTTATATTCTCTGTAAAGTTTGTAAAGTTTTAATTATGAAAAAGGATTCACGAGGTTGGTCTTAAGCTGTAGCCAATCTGGTGTGCTTTGCATGCTTCTCTATATGGTTCTGTAAGAAAGAGGGGTACCTTAGGTTGGGATGTGGGCCTAGGACTCTATAGGCCTTCTGCTCAAGCCAGCCTGGAAAACTGGTCAGTGGCAAACTTTGCTGAAGGCCTCCATCATATTTTGTGTACTTGGAAGGATGACCTGTAACCATGTGGCAGTGCTTTGTTTTAGCCTCTGCCATTTTACAATGGTGGCCCAGGTTCAATCCTGGCTTAGGGAATGAGTTCTTTCTGGTTCGATATCTGTGACCTTTACCATTTGTTGATTCTCTTCCCCTCCATGAACTACCTTGAATTCTCCTTTCTGTGAGCACCTGGGAAGTTACCTTTCATAAAGTTCAAAAGCTAGAAATATTGGCTGCTTGGCATGGCTAAAGTTGCGTAATAAGGGATTTAAAAGGACTTTCTTAAAGAGTGTTTATCTTAACTAAAATTGGATATCCAAGTTATAGGTATATTTAAAAGGCCTTTATGTTTTTCTCTTCTTGGATCTTGTTTTGCTGGAAAAAGGTTTTTTTTTTCTCAGACAGCTGAATTCTTTTTCTCCCTTAAGGCATGCATGAGAGGCCCTAAAATAATTTCTGATGGCCTGGGGCTGCTTGGGAAAAACAGAAAAGGTGCCACAGATTCCATTTTGGGAGAGACTTCTGTTTTCCTCATGGAGCCCCAGGAATTGGAGGCAGATGAATCCCTCTCAAAATCTGATTTTGTCTTCCAGCTATACCTGTTTTTTAGGCCCTAGAAACTGCATGCTTTCCTAGCCATGCTCTTAAAGGGCCCACTCAGAGGTGAACAGTCCAATTAGGAGATTGCAGAACAGAAAATCTGATAACTACTGGATCTGCTTCTGCTTGTCTGTGTGGTTACATAGGTGTAGTGTGTGATGTCTATTTTAAAAAAGAGCTCTAATTAATTGACTTGAAGGATAAGCCTAGGATCAAATATTTTTGAAGAAAAAATAAACACTGTAATGCCTTTTAGTTCATGTGACTTTAATCATCAAGAAATAAAAACAGACTTATGGATTCTGAACCCCAAAAATTTGAGACAGGTCTCAGTTAATTTAGAAAGTTTATCTTGCCATGGTTGAGGATGTGGCCATGACACAGCCTCAGGAGGTCCTGAAGACATGTGCCCAAGGTGATTGGGGCACAGCTTGGTTTTATACATTTTAGGGACACATGAGACATCAATCAATATATGCAAGAAGTACATCAGTTCCATCCAGAAAGGTGGAGACAATTCAAAGTAAGGCCCCCCGCCACTGGGGGCTTCCAGGTCACAGGTAGGTGAGAGATAGATGGTTGCATTTTTTTGAGTTTCTGATAAGTATTTCCAAAGGAAGCAATCAGAATATGCATCTATCTCTGTGAGCAGAAAGATGACTTTGAATAGAATGGGAGGCAGATTTGCCCTGAGTGGTTCCCAGCTTGAGGGGGCCAAGATATTTTCCTTTCACATTTCCCCCCTTTTCTTTTTAAAAATCTTTTGGAGAAAGTATTTTACAAGGAAATGAGTCTCTGGTCTTGTTTCATCTGATCTCTCATGGCTAGGATGGTTTATTTCTAGATGTGTAGGTTGCAATAGCTCATTTTTAGCAGGTTGTATAAAGTCTCATGTCCTGTGAAGAGAAAATAGTGGTGTGATGGTTAATACTGAGTGTGAACTTGATTGGATTGAAGGATACAAAGAATTGATCCTGGGTGTGTTTGTGAGGCTTTTTCCAGAGGAGATTAACATTTGACTCAGTGAGCTGGGAAAGGCAGATTGGGTGGGCACAATCTAATTAGCTGCCAGCACAGCTAGAATATAAGCAGGCAGAAAAATGTGAAAAGAGAGACTGGCCTAGTCTCCATCCTCCTGTGCTGGATGCTACCTGCCCTTGACTATCAGACTCCAGGTTCTTCAGTTCTACAACTTGGACTGGCTCTCTTTGCCCCTCAGCCTGCTGATGACCTTGTGATCATGTGAGTTAATGAAGCAGAAAATGTAAAAAGAAAAATAAGTAAAGGGAAAAACAAGTTTTCCTGTACTTGGCTAACTCACTCCAAGGCCAGCAATAGGCAGAGCCCTAGTGGGGCCTTGATAATACTATCTGAAAAGCCAGAGCCCAAAGGAATGAGCTCCAGAGAGTCTCCCAACACCTCCCCTACCCAGAGCAAGAATAAGAAAAACAAGTTCTTCTTATCAGTTTCCCCCTTTGAAATTCTTTCCCTATACCATTATCCTTTGATCTCTTCTCACAACTACTTTTGTAACTATCTCTGCAAGTTTGCAAGAATTTTGTAAGTTCCTGTTTTCCAGCTGTGCAGTATGGCAATGGTCACAAGACATGCCCGAGTTGTAAAACCTGTCACTGTTTTATAAACTGCCTTTGTTCTGCTTCTGTAAGCTTGCTTACCCACCTTACAGGTTTCGCACCCTTTTCAGATGTATGTATAAAAGTCAAGCCCTGTCTTTGTTTGGTGCTCAGCCTTTGGATATGAATCCGCTGAGTTGGTGGCCACCTAATAAAATCCTCCTGTTCCAACCATTGGTCTCTCTCATCTCCTGATTCCTGCAACATTTTGGTGAGGCAGCCAGGGGCGGAGACAACAGATTTGCTGTCTCCTTTGCCTGTGGGTCTGGGCCCCTGGGCTGGGGGAGACCCATGACCTCACGTGCCACTGGGGGAACTCAAACCCAGAGAAGGAAGCAGCTCTGCCACGACTTGGTGCCCCTCCCTGACATGGTGTTAATCCTTACCATCCCGCAGGCTGAGGAATGGAGACTATACACAAAAAAGACACAGGCACCAGACCTGCTTCATATGCTGGGGATAGAGGAATTGTTTGCGTTACTTACTAAAATTCCTGGAGTATGGGCTGAAGATAACCCTCTGGGATGGCTGTAAATTAGGCACTGGTAGTAGTAGAATTAAAACCAGGAGCAACTCCAGTTCGGGTTCACCAGTACCCACTCCCCTGAGAAGCCATTTGGGGAATTTACAACCACTTAAAGTGGCTCTATGATCCTGGAATCTTAGTCCAATACCAGTCACCCTGGAACACTCCACTTACCAGTACAAAAACCAGGGTCTGGTGAATATAGGCTGGCGCAAGATTTACGTGCTGTAAACCAGGCTACAGTGACCATCCCTCCAGTGGTACCAAACCTGTATACTTTAATGGGACTCATTCTGGCAAGTGCTGCTTGGTTTACTTGCCTAGACTTAAAAGATGCCTTTTTCTGCCTTTGCCTAGCGCCAAGTAGTCAGCCCCTCTTTGCATTTCAATAGGATGATTCAGTCACAGGCACAGGGGAGCAACTCACCTGGACTAGCCTCCCACAAGGATTCAAAAACTCTCCCACAATTTTTGAGGAAGCATTGGCCTCAGACCTCAAGGCCTACACCCTGCCAAATAATAACTGTGCCTTGCTCCAATATATAGATGATCTCCTTTTAGCAGCCCCAACCCATGAGGACTGTTACCAAGGAACCCAAGACTTCCTCTACCTCCTATGGAAAGCTGGTTATAAAGTATCCAGAAAGAAAGCCCAAATTTGCCAGGAAAGGGTTAAATATTTAGGCTTCCTAGTGAGTCAAGGGGAATGCCAGCTCAGCAATGAACAAAAGCAGCCTGTCTGTGCACTCCCAACTCCGACAACTTGGCACCAAATAAGAGAATTCTTCGGGGCAGCACGGTTCTGCCGTATCTGGATCCCAAATTTCTCACTAATGGCCAAGCCCTTGTATGAAGCCACAAAGTTGGGGGGAAAGGAACCCCTCCTCTGGGAGGCTGACCAGGAGAAGGCATTTAAACAAATTAAAGAAGTCTTAACCCAGGTCCCAGCCTTAGGACTGCCAGATATAACTAAGACTTTCTTTCTATATGTCCATGAACGAAAGGGAATAGCTATAGGGGTCCTGACTCAAGTCATGGGATCACGGCATCGCCTGGTGGCACACTTATCCAAACAATTGGACTCTGTGGTGCTAGGATGGCCTCCTTGCCTCAGGGCACTAGCTGCCACTGCCCTATTGGCACAAGAAGCTGACAAAATGACTCTAGGGCAGCAACTAACCATCCAGGTACCACACTTGGTTATAACGTTAATGGATCAGAGACGGCACCATTGGTTATTGAATCCGAGGATGACTCAGTACCAGGGGCTCCTACGTGAAAATCCCCACATAACTCTGGAAACAGTAAACATCCTTAACCTGGCTACCCGGCTCCCAATCGAATGGGGATCCCCCTTCATGACTGTGTGGAAACAGTAGACGAGGTGTTCTCAAGCCAGGGAGACCTTACAGACCAACCCCCCAGGGACCCAGATGTTGAATACTTTACAGATGGAAGCACTTTTATGCTGGAGGGGTCTGCCGAGCTGGGTATGCAGTAGTAACACTGGACTCAGTGACAGAGGCTCAACCTTTGCCTACAGAAACTTCCACTCAGAAGGCAGAGCTAATAGCCCTGACAAGAGCTCTTTTGCTGGCAAAAGACAAAAAAGTCAATGTTTATACAGATTCCAAGTATGCCTTTGCCACATTGCGTGTTCATGGAGCTATATATAAGGAGAGAGGACTAATAACTGCTGGGGAAAAATAAATAAAGTACAAAGAGGAAGTTGTACAGCTCTTAGATGCTGTATGGGCCCCAAAGAAGTAGCTGTTATGCACTGGATGGGGGCACCAGAGGTCCAGGACACTAGAGGCCAAAGGAAACAGAAAGGCAGACAGGGAAGCAAAACAGGCTGCAGTGACAACTTCGCATCCTGGAGAGGAAGCCCTGGCTATGCCTCTTCTCCCAGAACCTCCCCTTCTGGAGGACTCAAGTTACTCTCCAAATGAGAAGGCCTGGTTTGCCCAAGAATCCGGAAAATATATTGAGGGAGGATGGTAGAAATTCTCTGATGGGAGACTAGCCATTCCTGAAATGGTAGCTTCCAAATTTGTAAGACAATTCCATCAAGGAACTCACATGGAGAAAACAGCACTAGAAATGTTACTGGGACACCATTTCTATGTGCTGCGGCTCACTGCCATCACCCAAGCTGTTTGTGAACAATGTCTAACTTGTGCCCAGAACAACCCATGACAGGGGCCCACTCGGCCCCCAGGGATTCAGGAAATGGGAGCCACACTCTGTGAAAACCTGCTTATGGACCTCACTGAGCTGCCCTGAGCAGGGGACTATCAGTACACGTTAGTACTCATCTGCACCTTTTCAGGATGGATTGAGGCTTTCCCCACCAGAATAGAGAAAACATGAGAAGTGACTAAAGTACTGTCAAGAGACATTATCCCCAGGTTTGGACTGCCCCTAACTCTAGGGTCAGACAATGGACTGGCATTTGTAGCCACAATAGTTCAAAAACTAACACAGCTGTTAAAAGTAAGATAGAAATTACACACAGCCTACCGGCCACAGAGCTCAGGCAAAGTGGAGCACATGAATCAGACACTCAAACAGCCACTGAAGAAATATTGCCAAGAGACCCATCTAAGGTGGGATCAGGTCCTACCCATGTTCCTCCTCTGAGTCAGGTGCACCCTTACCAAACAAACTGGCTATTCACCCTATGAAATCTTGTTCGGCCGGCCACCCCCAATCATAGGTCAAATTAAGGGTGATCTCCGGGAGCTAAGGGAATTAACCTTAAGAAAGCAAATGCAGGGCTTAGGGATAGCCATGCAAGATGTCCATGGCTGGGTACGGGAAAGAATGCCCATAAGCCTGGCAGACCCAGCACACCCCTTTAAACCTGGGGACTCTGGGTCAAGAAATTGAATTCAACCACTTTGGGACCCCTATGGGATGGGCCCCATACTGTAATCTTGTCCACTCCCACTGCTGTTAGAGTTGCAGGAATTGTGCCTTGGATCCACCCCAGTTGGCAGAAACCAGCAGTCCAAGACAAGTGGACCAGCCAACAGGACCCAGACCATCCAACCCGGCTAATCCTATGATGGGACTGAGTTGCCATTAAGGATGGTGACAGCCCTGCTCTGGTCACTCCAGAAACTGACCAGTCTACACATGGCTGAAGCTTGAGGAGACAACAGCCGTGCTCTAGTTACTCTGGAAGCTTACTAGTCTATGCATGGCTGAAGCTTAAGTTGTCATCAGGGAAGTAATGTGGCTAGAGATCTTAAGCCTAGTAATTTTCCTTATAATATTAATTGTTTTACTGTTGTTCTGTCACTTTGCTCAACCTCCCCCACTGGGTAAAAACCTCTTTTGTCCTTGCCGGGTATAACGATGCTGCTCTTTACTTTGTTCCTACTCCTCCCCATCAGGGCACTCCCTTTACCTGTGCCAGGGGATGGGCCCATAGAAGGGTGCCCCCACTGTACTCACACCACACGGTCGGGGAGCACAGTAACTAGAACCCTGTTATATCACACTTACTGTAAATGTACAGGGACTCGCCGAGGAACTTGTATTCACAATCAGACGACCTACTTTGTCTGTGACCCGGGAAATGACCAGCCTTATATATGTTATTATGCTAATTCCTCACCTTATGAGTCCATCCGGTTTGAGGTCTATGTCAGGCTAAAAGAAGGGAACCTTCTAACCCTAACCAAAAAGGTCCCTCCCTCCTACAGGGGGCCTATTTCCTTGTATTTTGATGCCTGCCAAGCTGCATACATCAGCTATTCTTATCCTGTAGTTTCTTGTGACGGCCTATCATGGGAAAAATACTATAGTAACTGTCACAAGTATATATGCGCACCAAGGAGTGGAAGCTTTCAAGAGAAGACCCCTCTTTGCTCCCTGAGGTCTCTGGAAGCAGACCGTCAGGCCAGCAAGATGTGGTCCATTGACCCTGTAGAAAGTCAGGGACGACCACAGGAGACAGTCAGGCTTACCAAAATGCCAGCAAAACCATATTGTAAGACGAGAACCTGCAATCCTTTAAATTTTACCATCTTGGAGCCAAATCTGCCCATATGGACTACAGGTTACCCCATGACATTATGGATCAGTGGTCAGGAACTGACCCAGGAGTCTATTTATATATTATAAAGAAAACTCAGACCCATTCAACCCAATAATTTTGAGTTTTTGAGTCATTCTGTGAGCACATCCACCAGGAGTTGCCTGAACCTTCTACCTTGGCCAGACACCTCTTTCCCCAACTAGCTGAAAATATAGCTAGCAGCTTGCACAGCTCCTCATGTTACATCTGTGGGGGAACCAACATGAGAGATCAATGGCCATAGGAAGCAAGGGAGCTAATGCCCCAAGATAACTTTACTCTGAATGTCCCCTCCCCCAACCCAATGCTCACAAGCTCGAGCGTCTGGCTGTTAAAAACTTCTTTTGTTGGGAGACTCTGCATTGCTCACTGGGGAAAAGCCTTTACAGACCCGGTAGGAGAATTAACTTGCCTGGGACAACAATATTCCAAGAAACAGTAGGGAAAACTTTATGGTGGGACGGGAAATATAATTCTGCATTGCTCCACCCAAGCCCATCCAGTTTCCCTTCCTTAAACAACTCTTGGTACCAACTTAATGTTCCAAATATCTGGCAGGTACCCTCTAGCCTCTATTGGATCTGTGGACTGCAGGCATATCGGCAGCTGCCAGCTAAATGGACAGGAGCTTGTGTACTAGGAACAATTAGAACGTCCTTCTTCCTAATCCCTCTAAAGCAGGGAGAAGCCTCAGGTACCCTGTTTATGATGAAACTAAAAGGAAAAATAAAAGGGGCATAGCCATAGGGAATTGGAAGGATAATGAATGGCCCCCTGAGAGAATAATCCAACATTATGGCCCAGCCACCTGGGCAGAAGATGGAATGTATGGATACCACACCCCTTTTACATGCCCAACCACATCATAAGGTTGCAGGCAGTGCTTGAAATCATTACTAATGACACTGCAAGAGCCTTAAATCTGCTGGCCAAGCAAGCCACAAAAATGAGATATGCTATTTATCAAAATAGATTGGCCTTAGACCACCTCCTAGCCCAGGAGGGAGGGGTATGTGGAAAGTTCAATCTAATTGTTGCCTAGAAATTGATGACAATGGAAAAGTCATTGAAGATATAACTGTAAAAATCCAAAAATTAGCCCATGTTTCAGTCCAGGTGTGGAGGGGATGGTCTCCAGACTCCCTCTTCGGGGGCTGGTTTTCATCCCTCAGAGGATTCAGGACCTTAGTAGGAATAGTTCTGGCCATATTAGGAAGTTGCTTAATACTCCCTTGTCTCTTACCCCTCCTTGTCAAAAACATCCAATCAGCGATAGAGGCTCTTCTAACAAGCCAAACTACTCAGCTAATGGCTCTAACCAAATAGCAGCCCTTGCCAAGTAAAGAACTAACTCCCCATGAAGAATTAAAATTTGATGATGATGCTTTCTATTAAACTTCATTTATAGGAAGCACCAAAGGGGGGAATGAAGCAGAAAACATAAAAAGAAAATTAAGTAAAAGGAAAAACAACTTTTCCTGTACTTGGCTGACTACCTCCAAGGCCAGCAATAGGCAGAGCCCTAGCAGGGCCTTAATAAAACTATCTGAAAAGCCACAGCCCAAAGGAACGTGCTCCAGAGACTCTCCCAACAACCCCCCCAACCCCGAGCAAGGATAAGAAAAACAAGTGCTTTTTATCAGTTTCCCCCTTTGAAATTCTTTCCCTATACCATTATCCTTTGATCTGCTCTTACAACTACTTTTGTAACTATTTCTGCAAGTCTGCAAGGATTTTGTAAGCTCCTGTTTTCCAGCTGTGCAGTATGGCAATGGTCACAAGACATGCCTGAGTTGTAAAACCTGTCACTGTTTGATAAACTGCCTTTGTTCTCCTTCTGTAAGCTTGCTTACCCACCTTACAGGTTTTGTGCCCTTTTCAGATGTATGTATAAAAGTCAAGCCCGGTCTTTGTTTGGTGTTCAGCCTTTGGATATGAATCTGCTGAATTGGTGGCCACCTAAAAAAATCCTCCTCTTCCACCCGTTGGTCTCTCTGGTTTCCTGATTCCCACAACATTAATACTTAATAAACTCCTATCTATCTATCTATCTATCTATCTATCTATATGTATGTATGTATTCCATTAGTTCTGTCCCCCTGACTAATACAGATTTTGGTACCAGGAGTGATTCTAGAATATTAAGGATGGAGTTCTTTTGTTGGTTTTGGGGTTTCTGTGGTTGGTTGCTTAATATGATTAGACCCAAAAATGCTAAGGACTCTACTTCTGATAGTATGGAGAACACTGATAGTACTTGGCATGAACTGTTTAGAGAGTTATGCAAAATAATGCATTTGACACTCCTGATTCATTGCTCGTGAGAGGCAAGGAGTTTAGTGACTCAATACATAATACCTTTGACCATATGTGGAGAACAAGGGAACATAATGAAACTGGTTGGTTGCTCCTAAGTCTAGCAGACAAAGTGATGAAAGAAAATGATGAACTCAAGGATTTTATCTCCTGGCCTCAGAGGCAGATGCTGAGCCTCAAATCTGCTAAGATTGCCCTGAGTGACAGTTTTATCTCCTGTAGAGAAAGAGCTGAAATTATGGAAAAACAGAGACAAGCTCTTATCATGTGAGTGGCTGACCTGGAACAAAAGTTGCATACCCAGCCTTGTCAGGTGTCTTCTGTTAAAGTGAGGACATTGATTGAAAAAGAATGAGACCCTGCATCTTGGAATGGGGATGTGAAGGAGGACCCTGATGAAGCTGGGGACACTGAGTTTGTAAACTCTGATGAGACTTTCTTTTTTTGCCAGAAGAAACAGCTACCCTATCCCCAGTAGCAGCAGCATCGCCTCCCTGACTCATGCTGCAATCAGCATTTCCACCTTTGTCTGAGGATATAAACCCTGTGCTGCCTGAGGCAACAGTGATGGCCTCCCCTGAGGCAATCACCAGGCAAGATAATGTTTATTCTCCTCAAGAGCCACTCCCAATGCCCCTGTTTGCTTCTAGACCTATAACTAGACTAAACTGGCAGGTACCTAGAGGTGAGATTGAGAGTGTGACCCATGAGGAAGTGTGTGACACTTGAAAAGAACTGCTTTTCTAATTTAGATAAACAGAAATCTAAATAACAGGCATGGGAATGGATATTA
This sequence comes from Gorilla gorilla gorilla, assembly GCF_029281585.2. Classification (NCBI taxonomy): domain Eukaryota; kingdom Metazoa; phylum Chordata; class Mammalia; order Primates; family Hominidae; genus Gorilla; species Gorilla gorilla. The sequence goes on along the minus strand of NC_073239.2, from coordinate 87,333,466 downwards.
ATGGTGTGGGATAATGGTGGAAGGAATATAGTGTTGAATCAGGCTGTGTTTATTGATCTGGGCCCTCTAACTAGTACTCTGCATTTAATGTTGCAGCTTGGGGAGTTAAAAAAGGGTCTGATCAGTTTTTTTTTTTTTTTTTGGTTACCTGAAATATGGATTTAAAGATGGCACACTATGAGTGAACTGGAAATGCCTGATCTCCCTTGATTTAATATAGAGTAAAGGATCTGAAGGCTTAGGGATATTGGGATGGTGGACTGGATTAGTCACTTTAGACCTACTCATCCCAGCTGGGAGGATCCAGAAGATATACCCTTGACCAATGTCTTGAGAAATAGATTTGTGAGGGCAGCACCTGCATCTTTGAAGAGCCCTATAATTGCTCTTCTCTGTATGTCAGATCTAACCATGGGAACTGCAGTCACTCAACTACAAAATTTATATACAATGGGAATAATTGGATCCCAAAGTGGCAGAGGCCAAGTGGCAGCACTCAACCATCAAAGTCAAGATGGGCATAGCTATTGTAATGGACAGCAGAGGCAAAGCAGCAATCAGAATAGTGTGACTTGTGTAGACCTCTGGCATTGGCTAATTAATCATGGTGTTCCTAGAAGTGAAATTGATAGGAAGCCTACTGCATTTCTACTTAATTTATGCAAGCAGAAAACTTCTAGGTCAAATGGACAAAAGACTAATTCGAATGATAAAAACAGAGAATCACAGCCCCTCAATCAATTTCCAGACTTGAGCCAGTTTACAGACCCAGAACCCCTTGAATGAAGGGGAGGCTGAGTCCCCTTGAGGAAGGACCCCACTACATCACCAACAATTTATGCAGTTAATCTTTCTCCCATCCTTCCCCAAGGAGATCTGCAAATCCAGCCTTTTACCAGGGTAACTGTGCATTGGGGAAAGGGAAAATGATCAGACATTTCAGGGACTACTGGACACTGGCTCGAGCAGGTCCTGAAGGCACAAGTAAGTTACATGAGGAAGTGGCTCAAATGCCCATGGTCTCCACTCCTGCCACCCTGCCTTCTCTCCTGCAGCCTGCACCGATGGCCTCATGGGAAATTCCCTATGATCAGTTGACAGAGGAAGAGAAGACTAGGTAGGGACTGTTCACAGATGGTTCTGCACGATATCCAGGTACCACCCAAAAGTGGACAGCTGTAGCACTGCAGTCCCTTTCTAGGACTTCCCTGGAGGACAGCAGTGAAAAGGAGTCTTCCCAGTGGGCAGAACTTTGAGCAGTGCACCTGGTTGTGCACTTTACATGGAAGGAGAAATGGACAGATGTGCAATTATATACTGATTCATGGGCTGTAGCAATGGTTTTGCTGGATGGTCAGGGACTTCGAAGAAGCATGGCAGAAAAATTGGTGACAAAGAAATTTGGGAAAGAGGTACATGGACGGACCTCTCTGAGTGGTCAAAACTGTGAAGACATTTGTATCCCATGTGAGTGCTCACCAACGAGTGACCTCGGCAGAGGAGGAAGAGGAGGATTTTAATAATCAAGTGGATAGGATGACCCATTCTGTGGACACCACTTGGCCTCTTTCCCCAGCCACTCCTGTCATTGCCCAATAAGCCCATGAACAAAGTGGCCATGGTGGCAGGGAAGGAGGTTATGCATGGGCTCAGCAACATGGACTTCCACTTACCAAGGCTGCTCTGGCTATGGCCACTGCTGAGTGCCCAATTTGCCACCAGCAGAGACCAACACTGAGCCCTCGATATGGCACCATTCCTCGGGGTGATCAGCCAGCTACCTGGTGGCAGGTTAATTATATTGGACCTCTTTCATTGTGGAAAGAGCAGAGGTTTGTCCTCACTAGAACAGACACTTTCTCCAGATATGGGTTTGCCTATCCTGCATGCAATGCTTCTGCCAAGACTACCATCAGTGGATTCATGGAATGCCTTATCCACCATCATGGTATTCCATACAGCATTGCCTCTGACCAAGGCACTCACTTTATGGCTAAAGAAGTGGTGGCGTAGTTTCATGCTCATGGAATTCACTGGTCTTACCGTGTTCTCCATAATCCTGAAGCAGCTGGATTGATAGTAAAATGGTCTTTTGAAGTCACAATTACAACACCTACTAGGTGACAGGACTTTGCAAGCTTGGGGCAAAGTTCTCCAGAAGGCCGTGTATGCTCTGAATCAGCATCCAATATATGGTACTGTTTCTCCTATAGCCAGGAGTCACTGGTCCAGGGATCAAGGGGTGGAAGTGGAAGTGGCACCCCTAGTGATCCACTAGCAAAATTTTTGCTTCCTGTTCCTACGACATTACGTTCTGCTGGCCTACAGGTCTTAGTTCAAGAGGGAGGAACACTGCCACCAGGAGACACAACAATTCCATTAAACTGGAAGTTAAGATTGCCACCTGGACACTTTGGGCTCCTCCTGCCTTTAAGTCAACAGGCTAAGAAGAAAATTACTGTGTTAGCTGGCATGATTGACCTAGACTATCAAGATGAAATCAGTCTACTAACACACAATGAAGGGAAGGAAGAGTATGCATAGAATACAGGAGATCCATTAGGGCATCTCTTAGTATTACCATACCCTGTGATTCAGGTCAATGGGAAACTACAACAGCCCAATCCAGGCAGGACTACAGATAGCCCAGACTCTTCAGGAATGAAGGCTTGGGTCATTCCACTAGGAAAAAAACACGACCTGCTGAGGTGCTTGCTGAAGGCAAAAAGAATACTGAATGGGTAGTAGTAGAAGGTAGTCATCAATACCAGTTACGACCATGTGATCAGCTATAGAAATGAGGACTGTAATCGTCATGAGTATTTCCTCTTTCTTTGTTAAAAACATGTTTGTGCATGTATACACTTGTACTAAGAAAACATCTTCAGTTTATTTCCTTTCTCCTTTATCTTGTGACATAAGATTTATTTACTTCATATCAGCATTTAAGTATTGTTAACTTTATATAATAGTATTTGGGTTGGGGATTGGTGCGTTTCCGGTTGTACGAAGAATAGTTGTGTTATGTTAGGTGTAATTATGACCTTACTATTGTCTTTATTTGAAGATTATGTAGGATCTCAGGAGTTGTATATGGGTTCAAGTTGACAAGGGGTGGTCTTCTTATCGTTAATACCGAGTGTCAACTTGATCGGATTGAAGGATGCAAAGTATTAATCCTGGGTGTGTCTGTGAGGGTGTTACCAAATAAGATTAACATATGACTCAGTGGGTTGGGAAAGGCACACCCATCCTTAATTTGGGTGGGCACAATCTAATCAGTTGCCAGCATCGATAGAATATAAACAGGCAGGAAAATGTGAAAAGAGAGACTGGCCTAGCCTCCCGGGCCACACCTTTCTCCAGTGCTGGATGCTTCCTGCCCTTGAACACTAGCCAGACTAATAAACAAGAAAAGAGAAAAGAATCAATAAATAAACTAGAAAATCTAGACGAAATGGATAAATTCCTGGAATTTATCCCCTCCCAAGACTAAACCAGGAAGAAGTAGAATCCCTGAATAGATCAATAAAAAGTTCTGTAATTGAGGCAGTAATTAACAGCCTATCAAGCAAGAAAAGCCCAGGACTAGACGGATTCACAGCTGAATTTTACCAGAGGTACAAAGAGGAGCTGGTACCATTCCTTCTGAAACCATTCCAAACAATAGAAAAAGGGGAACTCCTCCCTAACTCATTTTATGAGGCCAGCATCAACCTGATACCAAAACGTGGCATAGATGCAACAAAAAAAGAAAATTCCAGTCCTGATGAACATCGATGCAAAAATCTTCAATAAAATACTGGCAAACAGAATCCAGAAGCACATCAAAAAGCTTATCCACCATGATCACGTCAGCTTCATCCCTGGAATGCAAGGCTGGTTCAACATACACAAATCAATAAACGTAAATCCATCATATAAACAGAACCAGTGACGAAAACCACATGATTATCTTAATAAATGCAGAAAAGGCCTTCGATAACATTCAACACACCTTCAAAAATACTCAGTAAACTAGGCATTGATGGAACATATCTCAAAATAATAAGAGCTATTTATGACAAATCCATAGCCAATATCATACTGAAAGGGCAAAAGCTGGAAGCATTCCCTTTGAAAACTGGCACAAGACAAGGATGCCCTCATCACCACTCCTATTCAAGATATTATTGTAAGTTCTGGCCAGGGCAATTAGGCAAAAGAAAGAAATAAAGGGTATTCAATAGGAAGAGAGGAAATCAAATTGTCTCTGTTTGCAGATGACATGATTGTATACTTAGAAAACCCCATAGTCTTAGCCCAAAAACTCCTAAGCTGATAAGCAACTTCAGCAAAGTCTCAGGATACAAAATCTGTGTGCAAAAATCACAAGCATTCCTATATACCAATAATAGACAAACAGAGAGAGCCAAATCATGAGTGAATTCCCATTCACAATTGCTACAAAGAAAATAAAATACCTGGGAATACAACTTACAAGGGACATGAAGGACCTCTTCAAGGAGAACTACAAACCACTGCTCAAGTAAATAAGAGAAGACACAAACAAATGGAAAAAAATTCCATGCTCATGGATATGAAGAATCAATATCACAAAAATGGCCATGCTGCCCAAAGTAATTTATAGATTCAATCTATTCCCATCAAGCTACCATTGACTTTCTTCACAGAAATAGAAAAAGCTACCTTAAATTTCATATGGAATGAAAAAAGAGCCCATATAGCCAAGAATCCTAAGCAAAAAAAAAAAAAAAAAAAGCTGGAGGCATCATGCTACCCGAGTTCAAACTATTTTACAAGGCTACAATAACCAAAAAAGCATGGTACTGGTACAAAAACAGATATATAGACCAATGGAAAAGAACAGAGGCTTCAGGAATAATATCACACATCTACAACCATCTGATCTTAGACAAACCTGCCAGAAACAAGCAATGGGGAAGGATTCCCAATTTAATAAATGGTGCTGGGAAAACTGGCTAGCCATATGCAGAAAACGGAAACTGGACCCCTTCCTTACACTGTATACAAAAATTAACTCAAGATGGATTAAAGACTTAAACGTAAAACCTAAAACCAGAAAAACCCTAGAAGAAAACCTAGGCAGTACCATTCAGGACATAGACATGGCAAAGACTTCATGATTAAAACACCAAAGAAATTGCAACAAAAGGCAAAATTGAAAAATAGGATCTAATCAAACTAAAGAGCTTCTGCTCAGCGAAAGAAAATATCATCAGAGTGAATAAGCAACCTGAAGAATGGGAGAAAATTTCTGCAATCTATCCATCTGAAAAAGGCCTCATACCCAGAATCTAAAAGGAACTTAAAGACATTTCTAAGAAAAAATAACCCATCAAAATGTGGGTGAAGGATATAAACAGACACTTCTCAAAAGAAGACATTTATGAGGCCAAAAAACATGAAAAAAAGCTCATCATCACTGGTCATTAGAGAAATGAAAATCTAAACCACAAAAAAATCAGTACCACCTCACACCAGTTAGAATGGTGATCACTAAGAAGTCAGGAAACAATAGATGCTGGAGAGGATGTGGAGAAATGTGATTGCTTTTACACTGTTGGTAGAAGTATAAATTAGTTCAACCATTGTGGAAAACAGTGTGGCAATTGCTCAAGGATCTAGAAGCAGAAATACCATTTGACACAGCAATCCCATTACTGGGTATATATCCAAAGGATTATAAATCATTCTACTATAAAGACACATGCACACATATGTTTACTGCAGCACTATTCACAATAGCAAAGACTTGAAATCAACCCAAATACCCATCAATGATAGACTGGATACAGAAAATGTGGCAAATATACACCATGGAATACTATGCAGCCATAAGAAAGAATGAGTTCATATTCTTTGCAGGAACATGGATGAAGCTGGAAACCATCATCCTCAGCAAACTAGCACAAGAACAGAAAACCAAACACTGCATGTTCTCACTCATAAGTGGAAGTTGAACAATGAGAACACAGGGAGGGGAACATCACACGCTGGGGCCTGTTGGGTGGTTGCGGGTAAGGGGAGGGAGGGCATTAGGACAAATACCTAATGCATACTGGGCTTAAAATCTAGATGATGGGTTAATAGGAGCAGCAAACCACCATGGCACATGTATACCTATGTAAAAAACCTGCACATTCTGCACATATATACTAGAACTGAAAGTAAAATAAAAATTAGAAAAATTAAAGAAAACTTTCAGAAAAAAAATCAAAAAGTAACAGATGCTGGTGAGGTTGCGGAGAAAAGGTAACCCTTATACACTGTTGGTGGGAGTGTGAATTAGTTCAACTATTGTGGTAAACAGTATGGCGGTTCCTCAAAGAGCTAAAAGCAGAACCACCATTCAACTCAGCAGTCCCATTACTGAGTATATATCCAGAGGAATATAAGGCATTCTACCATAAAGACACATGCACGTGAATGTTCATTGCAGCACTGTTCACAATAGCAAAGACATAGAATCAAGCTAAATGCCCATTAATGACAGACTGGATAAATAAAATGTGGCACATATGCCCCATGGAATATTATGCGCCAGATAAAAAGAATGAGATCATTTCTTTTGTGGGAACATAGATGGAGCTGGAGGCTATCATCCTTTGCAAACCAAAGCAGGAACGGAAAACCAAATACCATGTGTTTTCACTTATAAGTGGAAGCTAAATGATAAGAACTCATGAACACAAAGAGGGAAACAACAGACACTGGGGAATACTTGACGGGGGAGGCTGGGAGAGAGAGGAGCAGAAAAGATAACTATTGGGTCCTGGGCTTAATACCTGAGTGATGTAATAATATGTACAACAAACCCCCGTGACACGTGTATCTGTGTAACAAACGTACACATGTACCCCCAAACCTAAAATTAAAACTAAAAAAAAAAAAAAGAAACAAGATTCCAAATTCATATTCTGAGGCTAGCCTAATCCTGATAATACAACTTCATAGTAAAGCATATGTTATGTGCTCTCATTTTAGCCTCTTCACCAGAGAAGTTAACATGCTGGATCAGATTAATATGGTCTTGGGTGCATAGGATGCAACCAATGAACTGAAAATGTGTTATTTTCTATTCCGATAATAAAAGAGCCATCAGAAAAAAATCTGCACTCATATAGCGTGGACACAAATATTTATTTATAGGCTTGCCTCCAGGGCTATGTTATTTCACCTGCCTCTGGCATAATATAATCTGAGGAAATCTAGACTGTTTGAACATACAGAAAACCTTATATGGATTCACTTCATTGAGTATCATGCTGATGGGGCTGCATTGTTGGTTCACTGGAGGTCTTATTAAGAGATATGCATTCCAGGGGTAGGAAAGATTTGGGGACATGATACTTTATTAGAGTATTTAAGGGTATAGTGGTTAAAACCATGGTGGGATATACCCTCGAAGTAAAGGCAAATTGCTGCATTTTGCATTCCCTAGTGCAAAGAAAAAGGTGGTGCCTGCTATATGCCTCCATGGGTTGTTGAAGCAAACAATTCACACCTATGAATACTACTCTGGCCCATATACTAGACAATAATGAAGTGATCATCTTTGAGTAGGGCCCAAAACAAGAAATGACCTTGCTGTGGGTCCAGGTTGTTATGTGAAGGAGTTAAGGATATGCCACCCCAAAATATGCCAAATTGGCATATTGATTATTTCAAGCTGAAAGCACTTCAAAAACTGCATTTGCAGTAACAGCCATTTGACCTGCTGTTTTCCACATGTAGCAAACCATAAAATTTCCATATAGACCAGGAGGTCAAGACCAGCCTGGCCAACATGGCAAAACCCCATCTCTACTAAAAATACAAGAATTCCTTTGGGAGGCTGAGGTGGGTGGATCACCTGAGGTCAGGAGTTCGAGACCAGCATGGCCAACATGGTGAAATCCCATCTCTACTAAAAATATAAAAATTATTTTTTATATTTTTATATATAAAACATACAATATAATATTTTATATAAAACATACATATAAATGTATATAAAATACAATTAATATTTTATATAAAATATAAAAAATATACAGGCATGGTGGTGCATGTCTGTAATCCCAGCTACTCGGGAGGCTGAGGCAGGAGAATTGGAGAACTGCTTGAGCCTGGAAGGTAGAGGTTGCAGTAAGCCAGGATTGCACCACTGCACTCCAGCCTGGGTGACAGAGTAAGACTCTGTCTCAAAAAAAAAAAAAAAAAATTTAGCCAGGTGTGGCGGCACATGCCTATCATCTCAGCTACTCAGGAGGCAGAGGCATGAGAATTGCTTGAGCCTGGGAGGTGGAGGTGGAGGTTGCAGTGAACTGAGATCACACCACTGCACTCCAGCCTGAGTAACAGAGTGAGATTCTGTCGAAAGGAGAAAAAAAAAAGTTCCATAGATGTTGGGAACAGGCCCCCAAATCTGGCCATAAACTGGCCCTAAAACTGGCCATAAGTAAAATCTCTGCAGCACTGTGACATGTTCTTGATGGCCATGACACCCACACTGAAGGTCGTGGATTTACTGGAATGAGGGCAAGGAACACCTGGCCCACCCAGGGTGGAAAACCGCTTAAAGGCGTTCCTAAACCACAAACAACGGCATGAGCAATCTGTGCCTTAAGGACATGTTCCTGCTGCAGATAACTAGCCAGAGCCCATCCCTTTGTTTCGGCCCATCCCTTTGTTTCCCGTAAGGAATACTTTTAGTTAATCTATAATATATAGAAATAATGCTTATCACTGGCTTGCTGTCAATAAATATGTGGGTCAAACTCTGCTTGGGGCTCTCAGCTCTGAAGGCTGTGAATCCCCTGATTTCCCACTCCACATGCTGTATTTGTGTGTGTGTCTTTAATTCCTCCAGCACCACTGGGTTAGGGTCTCCACGACTGAGCTGGTCTCAGCACATAGAGGAAGATGGTTTTCCTGTATCAGGACAAGACAATAACCCTGTTACCAGAGACTGGAAATGGTGCTGCAATGGACCTGTACAAATAAACTTAATAACCCTTACCTTCTACTAGGTTTACCCCTCCCCAGTATATCTCCTAGTGACCTTCCTGGAATTACTGCCCTTAGCCTAGATCCTTTTGTCCTGTCATTTCTTCATAGATGTATTGTTCTTCGTCTAAAAAAATATAAAAGCTTTCTGCTTTGGCCATTTCTTCAGATCTTCACTTTCCTGTGAGGATCCCCCTGTACATGTAAAAAGTAATAAAACTTGTATCCTTTTCTCCTCTTAATCTGTCTTGCATCAATATCATTCCTAGACCCAGTCAGAGATGGGTGGAGGTGATCCGTAACATTCCCTACAAATTTTGGTGCCCAACGTGGGGCATCCTTCACTGGCTGGAACACTGCTTGCTTGAAACTGCTGCACCTGAAATCCTGGCCCTCTGACAAAAGGCCTGCAAAGGTAAGAATTCTTAATACTGTCAGTCTGCTGGATCTCTGCCTGTGGAGAATGGTCAAGGTGAGAGTGGTAAGACTCTTTTCTTCCTCTTTCCCTCTCTAAATTTAGACTGGCAGAAGAAAATATTTATGTTAACTAGTTTTGGGGGCAAAGTGACTTTGGTGTTTGTGAGTAGTCTTGTTTTCTATTTGATCTTTTCCCCCCAGAGTTAATCTTTGCTTTCTTTTGTCTTTTGGGGTAGTTTGTTATAAGGGGGAAAATCATATGAAGATTCTCATTTCTTCTTGTTTTATGTCTTGAGAGCTTGGCTTTGTAACCAAGTGAGAAGTTCTCTCTCTCTGGTCTCTGCCACTTGGGGAACATGATTGTCAAGTCATGTCTGGCAGCCAGCCAAAAGGCTGGGAACTTGAGATGCAAAGTGACATGCAGGACTCTCCTCGTCTGACTGTGCCAGCTCCCAGGGGTGTTTTCTCTTAAGAAGAAGCTCTAATTTATAAGCAGCTTTTGTCATCTCAACCTTTGTTGCTTAGTGCAACATGGAGGTCACACATAATGACCTCCATTGTATGTCCACATATATGTAATTGTATATGTATTACATATATGTGCATTCTATACATACGTGTACATTGTATACGTATATGTATACATACATATATACATTGTATATGTATTACATATATGTGAACATACAATGTATTACATATGTGGACATATATTATGTATATGTATATGTGGGCATATACTTACATGTGTACACTGTATATGTGTATGTATATGTATATATATACACAAAATTGAGCACTGTAATACATATACACATACATTGTATGGGTATACATATACACATACATTGTATAGGTATGCATATACACATACATTGTATAGGTATGCATATACACAATGTAGCACACCATAAAAGTTCCATAGAGACTGGAGTTGTGTAATACATATACACAATGGAGTACTATTTTCCTTATCCATTCATCTGCTGATGGACACTAGGTTGCTTCCAAATCTTGGCTATTATGAATAGTGCTGCAATAAGCACAGGATTGCAGACATCTCTGATATACTGATTTCATTTCCTTTGGCTAAATACCTACCAGTGGGATTAGTGGATTTTATGGTAACTGTACCTTCAGTTTGTTGAAGAACCTCCAAACTCTTCTCCATAGTGGTTGTACTAATTTACATTCCCACCAACAGTTACAAGGGTTCCCTTTCCTCCACATCCTCACCAGGATTTGTTACTGCCTGTCTTTCGGATAAAAGCCATTTTAACTGGGGTAAAAAGATATCTTATTATAGTTTCCATTTGCTGATGATCGATGATGTTGAGCATCTTTTCATATACCTGTTTGCCATTAGTATGTCTTCTTTTGAGAAAGGTCTATTCAGATATTTTGTCCATTTTTTAAATTGAAATACTAGATTTTTTCACTATAAAGTTGTTTGAGCTCCTTACATATTCTGGTTATTAATACCTTGTCATATGAGTGGTTTGAAAATATTTTCTTCCATTCTGTGGGTTGTCTCTTCATTTTGTTGATAGTTTCCTTTGCTTTGCAGAAGGTTTTTAACTTTACGTGATCCCATTTGTCCATTTTTGCTTTGATTGCTTGTGCTTTCGGGGTATGACTCAAGAAGTTTTGCCCAGAGCAGTGTCCTGTAGAGTTTCCCCCAATATTTTTTTGTAGTAGTTTCATAGTTTGAGGTCCTAGATATGTCTTTAACCCATTTTTTAAATTTTTATGTATGTTGAGAGACAGGGGGTCTAGTTTCATTCTTCTGCATATGGACGTCCAGTTTTCCTAGCACCATTTATTGATGAGACTGTCTTTTCCCCAATGTATGTTCTTGGCACCTTTGTCAAAAAATTAGTCCATTGTAGATGTATGGGTTTATTTCTGGGTTTTCTCTTCTGTTCCACTGGTGTATGTGACTCATTTTGAGCGCATCAGCAATGTCAGTGAGAACAGCTGAGAGGAATTCAGGCAGTAGAACTAGTACACTATTGACTGCAGCAGGTGATGAGACAGCAAATGACAACTGCAGTGTGATCTTTAGCAAGTGACTGAGTTTAAGTTTCATCATCACTAAAATTCATTCATTCATTGAAAGCCTATTATAAGGCCAGACACGATGGCTTATACCCATAATCCCAACTCTTTGCGGGGGCTGAGGCAGAAGGATTGCCTGAGGCCAGGAGTTTTAGATCAGCCTGGGCAATACAGCAAGACCCTATTGCTAGAAAAAATAATTTTAAAAAATAAACAAAAAGAAAGCCAAGTTTGTGTTGGCAACTCTTATAGGTACTGGAGATAAAGCAGTGAACAAGAAGCAGTGGGGCAGATGGCACAGCAAATGCAAAGATCTAAACTAAACCAAATGTATTTGTTTGAGAAACAGAAAAAAGTTCAGTGTAGATGTAATGAATGAGGGAAGGGGGTTGTGGTAGTAGATGAGCTAGAGAGCTTGACAAAAGCCAGATTATCTGGTCTTAGAGGCAATGTTAAGGATATCGATTTTTTTCTACATGAGATGGAAATGACTGAAATATTTAGATTGGGGCATGACATGATCTGATTTACATTTTTGTAAGATTGCTCCAGCTGAGGGAAGAATAGATGGGAGATATCGAGTGAGCAGCAGAAAAAACTTTCAGGAAGAACAGTAGAAGTAGAGGCAATACATACTGGTGGTTTGTAATAAGCTGGTAGTATCAGAGATGGTCAGATAGACTGTATTTCATACATAGCAACAACTATACTTTTGATGGGTTGAATGTAGAATGCAAGGGAAAGAATGGAATCAAAAGCTGTTCTTAAGATATTCATATGAACTGAGTAAACTGAGTTACTCAAGGAAGGGGAACAGCTAAGAGAGGTATCAGTTTAGGGGTATAAGGGTTAGAAATTCTCATTTTATCATAATTTAAGATGCCTGCTAGGCATCTGAATTTTGAGATGTTAGGTAGGCAACTGGGTTACACAAGACTGAAGCTCAGTGAAGAGACATGACAGCTGGCATATTAATGGCATTAGAGCCAGGGGTCTGAATTAGACTTCTTATAAAGATAGCATATATATACAGAAGAATAAAGAGTACCAATCAAAAAGGACAATAGAAGATAAAATAATTGTAAATGCCTTGTGGATATCTGCTGTCATCAATAGCTGGGGTCAGCAGTGCAACTTGCAGCAAGAACTTGAAAATTAAAGCAATAATACTGCTATCAGGTCTAAACTTTAAAATCAACATGTAATGGGCCAGAGCAGAGATATGCAATGCCAAAGGCTGTGACTTCACTGTAATCTGTGTTATGGGCTGTGTTGTATGCCTGCAAAATTCATCTGCTGAAGTACCTCAGAATGTAACCATATTTGGAGAAAAGGTCTTTAAAGAGGTAAGTAAGTTAAAATGTGGTCCTTAGGGTGGGCCCTAATCTAATATGAATGATGTCCTTATAAGAAGAGGAAATTTGGAAACAGACATGTGTGCACACAGAGGAAAGACCATGTGAAGACAGAGGTAGAAGATATGGCCATCTGCAAGCCAAGGAGAGAAGCCTCTGAGGAAACCAACTCTACCCGCACCCTGATCTTGGACTTCCAGACTCCACAGCTGTGAAAAAATACATTTTCATTGTTCAAATTACACAATCTGTAGTATTAGTTACAGTAACATTAACAAACTAATATCGTCTGATTAAATGTAATAATAATACAACAAAGAAAAAAGTGTGTCAATCACAAAAGAGTTTTGTCACCTAAGGAAGCACAGAAAAAATAAAATATGCAGGAATTTGAAACTAAATAGGTAATGGCAAAAAGTTGGCAAAAATGCTATGTCAAAGGAGAGGTGGATAAGTCCCAAATACAAACATATTCATGAGTTGGTCATCAAAGAGGCTGATAGAACAAAATACTGAAGTAGGAGGGGACTGAAGCAGACAAGAGAGATTAAAAAGACAAAGTGAATATATGACAGGAAATGTGCAAAAATAGAGCAAGGTGTGATTAAGGTGAGGCAAGGTTTCCACTAATTTTGTAAATGGTAGATTGAAGTTTCCACTACATTCTACATTTTTTACATAACTCAAGGTCATAAGCAGGCAGGTTAGTTCAGATAGAAAGTGTCACTTCTTGTGTCAGAGACTGCCAGTGGCCTCCCAATATCCATTCTCCCACTTTCAGTTAATAATAATAACCTTGATTTTTATGGTTGGCACATTTCTATCCCTGAGATTACAAGAAGTCTATGACATTTCCAGGAGGTCTTCTTTGTCCTTCCTTCATTACCTTCCTGGAATGTAGATATGATGGTTGAAGTTCCAAAATCCATCTTAAGCATCTTGGACCACGAAGTAAAGGCTACACTCCAGGGGTGAGCCACTGCACCCAGCCTGATTCCATAATTTTTCTCAATTGTTTCCTTTGAGTAGAATCTCATTTTCTCTGTCATTTGCTTTCCTACATATTAAAGCTCCCTCACTGTTTTTTTTTAAATTTATTTACTTTTATTATTTTTTAATAGAGATGGGGTCTTGCTCTGTTACCCAGGCTAGAGTACAGTGCTTCAATCACACCTCACTGCAGCCTCAAACCCCTGAGCTCTAATGATCCTCCCGCCTCAGCCTCTAGAGTAACTGGGACTACAGGCATATCACCACCCCCAGCTAGCTTCCTTGTTCTTCCACTGTTACTGGAAAGGGGTCCTGATCCAGACCCCAACAGAGGGTTCTTGAACCTTGTGCAAGAAAGAATTTGGGGCAAATCCATAGAGTAAAGTGAAAGCAAGTTTATGAAGAAAGTAAAGGAATAAAGAATGGCTGCTCCATAGGCAGAGCAGCCCCGAGGGCTGCTGGTTGGCTATTTTTATGGTTTTTTCTTGATTATATGCTAAACAAGGGGTGGATTATTCATGAGTTTTAGGGGAAATTGGTGGGCTATTCCTGGAACTGAGGGTTCCTTCCCTTTTCAGACCATATAGGGTAACTTCCTGATATTGCCATGGCATTTGTAAACTGTCATGGCGCTGGCAGGAGTGTCTTTTAGAATGCTAATGCATTATAATTAGCATATGATGAGCAGTGAGGATGACCAGAGGTCACTTTAATCGCCATGTTGGTTTTAATGGGTTTTGGCTGGCTTTTTTACCACATTCTTTTATCAGCAAGGTCTTTGTGACCTGTACCTTGTGCTGACCTATCTCATCCTGTGACTTAGAATGCCTAACTTCCTGGGGATGCAGCCCAGTAGGTCTCAGCCTTATTTTACCCAGCCCCTATTCAAGATGGAGTCGCTCCAGTTCAAAAGCCTCTGACACCATTATTCCTATACTTCTATTAGGGAATAAAGGCAATTTACATATCCCATCTCTCACTCTACTTATTACCAGCATTTCCTCAACTTGTTTAGGATAGTTTTTTCTTTCACTGCCCTATGTATTTCTTTTGAAGCTGTGTGTTCAGATGAAAAGGACAATTTTCCCAGGTACTGAGAGGTGATTCCCCCACCACCATCCCCACAGTGGTCTAAAAGAAACCTTGTGTTTTTTTCCTTACAAATCTCCTCATTGATGACTTCTTGATTTTCCCCCCCATTTCTATTTGATCTTTTCTCTCTTGACATTCCAATGTCATTTATTTTATTTTATCTATTTATTTTTTGAGATGGAGTCTTGCTCCATCACCCAGCGTAGAGTGCAGTGGCACGATCTCCACTTACTGCAACCTCCGCCTCCTGGGTTCAAGTGATTCTCCTGCCTCAGCCTCCCATGTAGCTGGGACTACAGGCCTGCGCCACCACGCCCAGCTAATTTTTTTGTATTTTTAGTAGAGATGGGGTTTCACCATGTTGGCCAGGCTGCTCTGGAACTCCTGAACTCAAGTGATCTGCCCACCTTGGCCTCCCAAAGTGCTGGGATTACAGGTGTGAGCCACCCCGCCCAGCCCCCAATGTCGTTTATATTCCACATTTTTTAAATTTATCATTCTCTGCCTTTTATAATGATCATTTTATTCACTCATCCAACCAACATATGAAGAGCTACTATCAATCCCATTTTAAGATGGGGAAACAGAGTTCAGAGATGTTGGATTCCTTGCTCAAAGACAGACAAGTTTAAGGGAATGGAATGGAAACTTGAGCCCAAGTTGTAAGTCATAATCTGTGTTATTTCCACTATCCCATCTTTTTTTTTGAGACAAAGTTTTGCTCTTGTTGCCCGGGCTGGAGTGCAATGGTGCAATCTCGGCTCACTGCAAACTCCGCCTCCCGGGTTCAAGCGATTCTTCTGCCTCAGCCCCCCGAGTAGCTGGGATTATAGGTACCTGCTACCACACCGAGCTAATTTTTTGTATATTTAGTGGAGACAGGGTTTCACCATGTTGACCAGGCTGGTCTTGAACTTCTGACCTCAGGTGATCCAGCCGCCTCGGCCTCCCAAAGTGCTGGGATTACAGGCGTGAGCCACTGCGCTCAGCCTCCACTATTCCATCTTAACTTCTCTCAGAGTGAGCAAATAAGAGGCCTTCCTGCCGAATCTGCCCCTATCTCCTTCTGTTTGGTAAACATAGTAGGGGCTGCTTTGGTTTTTTACTCTAAATTTAAATGTCTTTACATTGGCCTTGCACTTTCTAGTCCTCTAAGATCCCCACCAATCCCTGTGGTCTAACTCCAGGTTGCTTCACAAGGTTGTCACCTTCCTGGCTCTTTAGGCTTTTGTGTTTTTGACCCCTGAAGTTTCATTCAAGTTCAGTTTGGAATGTCTCATTCCAAAAGTCAGGAAGACTGGCCTAAAGTTATACCTAAGCCGTGCGTTAACCTTATTGTAAGAGTTAAAACATTAAAAAGATTGAATTTTTCCAGTTGCCAAAAGAATGAGACATTCCCCCACCCCCCTTTCTTAAAACATTTTCTTGAGCAAATTGTAATTATAATCCGTGTGTTGTGTGTGTGTGTGTGTGTGTGTGTATCTTTTTAAAAGCTAAATAAGCCTCTTGTCAGATAAAACCCAGGAATTGTTTTCGTCAGGTCCCGGGAGCCAACTCCTTGAAATTTAAGTATCAAGGTAGACAGTGCCCCTATGTTCCAGGCTCGCGGGAGTTACCCGAAGCGCCTTGCTCCAAGCCGTAAGTACCTGTTTGTCACAGAGATAACGTTTTATTTTTCCTTTGGATAAAGGCAATTAACCAACACAGGCGGCCACTCCAACGGTGAACTACCAAAAATTGAATACCAAACCATGTTAACTCGTCTTACATGAGGACATGCGTGTGCTTTGGCTACATAAAAGGTGAGATTTTTGTCTCTCTTTGCAATCTCATTAGTGGATTGCCTGTAACACCCATTCCGGTCTGGTTCGATGCTTACAGAATAATACAACTTTTTTTTCTTTTCTGCATTTGTGGAGATTTTCTAGGATGGCAGAAGATTTTTTTTAATTTTTTTTATCGACAATATCAATTTATTTAGGTCCCTTACTTTTACTAGCCACCCCCTTCCCACTTGCTTCCAATGGCAAATTAGAATGG
Source organism: Gorilla gorilla gorilla (assembly GCF_029281585.2). Lineage (NCBI taxonomy): Eukaryota > Metazoa > Chordata > Mammalia > Primates > Hominidae > Gorilla > Gorilla gorilla. The sequence continues at coordinate 87,316,502 of NC_073239.2, read as the reverse complement.
TAACTTGCCCCTTGCTCACCTCATGCTTGGCTTTGGGAACAGGTGAGAAACTGCAATCCATTGGCGGTAGGAACCACGATTCCCAGCATTCCCAGTGCTCCGAGTCCTTCGGGCTTCCTTTTCCGGGTCTTGAGGCTGCTGAAACCGAAACCGCTGTGCTGTGGGCGCAGCGCCGAGATTGATTCACCTTCACCTGTGCTGCACTCCAGCTGACCCAAGTAGGAAGCCAGACGAGCTGTAAAACATGAACGGAAGAGTGGATTATTTGGTCACTGAGGAAGAGATCAATCTTACCAGAGGGCCCTCAGGTATGTGCGGAACGGGTCATATCTGATAGTAGGGGATTAGAGGGTGTAATTGCAGACACCTCTGCTGCTGAGCCGGATTCACCTGGCCTCGGGGCGGGCAGGCCCCAACCTAGAGGTTTCGTGCAACGCTTCGGGGTGCTTAGAGAAAATATATTGAAATCCATCATTAGCCAGATACGGGTCTGAGGAATCCACCTCAAAATCCAGTCGGATGAACACAAATATATATAGTCAAGAAGGGGTTCTTTGTGCAAATCGTGCTAGAAAAGCCTTTTTAAAAGCCTGCTTTTTTAGCCTGCTTATCGTGGATACCACATCCTTCTTTCCGTTGTCTGTTCTATCCCTCCCCCTATGAGGGACCGTTTAGTAAAATGGGAGCATAAACGGTGTGGACTCTGAATGCATAGCCGTTTTCCTGCAGCTAGGATCCCTCCCTCGCTCCTTTGATTTCTGGGAAATTCATTTACAATGTCAACTAGAATGTTAAAGCAGGAAGAGCCCTTAGAAATCTTTTATTACACAGGTTCCCAAACTTGGTTCCGCCACAAAATTACCCAGGGCTTTAAAAAAAAAAAAAAAAAAGAAAAGAAAAAGTTAAATCTTATCTCCCATCTGCAGGGATTTGGATTCAATACAGATTTATTTATTTATTTATTTATTTTTTATGAACGCCTCATGTGATTTTGAGCAGCCAAACTGCTATCCTCTTCCCCCACTGAGGCTCTTCATTAAACCGGGCTCTTGACATGACTACATTCTGCCTTCTTTCGACTTTGTTTACTTTCCTTTACAACTATTTAGTTGATCAATTAAGAGCTCTTTAGCTTTGGAATTACAGTATCTGGGTCTAAATCTTGTATCTAACCTCTTACTGATTCTTGATACTTATTGGCTAACTTAACTGATGTAAGCCTTAGTTTATCATCTCTAAAATGGGGATGGTTATAAATATACTTCATAGTGTTGTGAGAATGAAATGAGTTAATCCATGTAAAATGTTTACAACATTGCTTGACCTGTGGTAAACAGTATGTGTTTCCTACTATTGTTACTGTTAATGGATAAATAGCTAAACTGACACAGTAAATCCTACTAATACTGTATTCCAAGAGTCTCTAATAAATCATCAAGTACTCTGAGCTCCATCTCTGAAATGTTCCTGAAATTCTTTCACTCCTGTTTCCCTTGCCACTACCTAGGACAGTCCATCACCTTTTCTCATCTGCGTTCTGCAGTAGCTTAATCATCATGGATAGATTATTCTTTATAAAATATAACTTTCAGAATTATCCATACTTGGTGTCTTCTTTTCTTTTCTTTCTTTCTTTTTCTTTTCTTTTCTTTTTTTTTTTTTGAGACAGGGTCTCACTCTGTTGCCCAGGCTAGAGTGCAGCGGCACGATCTCAGCCCACTGCAGCCTCTCCCTCTTAGGCTCAAGCAATCCTCCCACCTCAGCCTCCTGAGTAACCGATACCATGGGTGTGCACTGCCACGCCCAGCTAATTTTTTTGTATTTTTGGTAGAGACGATGTTTCACTACGTTGCCCAGGCTGGTCTCATTTAAACTCGTGAGTTTAAATGATCCACCCACCTCTGTCTCCCAAAGTGCTGGGATTACAGGTGTGAGTCACTGTGCCCTGCCTTCCTTTCTATTATTAAAAATTGGAAGTTGATTTTACTTATCGGAATATAACTCATCACTAATACCATTATTAATATATATATTTTTTTTAGAGACGAGGTCTCACTTTGTTGCCCAGGCTGGTCTTGAACTCCTGAACTCAGGCAGTCCTCCTGCCTTGGCCTTCCAAAGTGCTGGGATTACAGTCATGAGCCACCATGCCTGGCCTATCACTAATCTTAATGGATTAGTGTCATGCTCCATATGTGCGCCTAAACTTTTGTCAAAGGCTCATTTGGTATGCCCAAGTTTCTTGGATTCATTTTTTTGCTATTTTATATAAATTTATCCTTCACTCACTGTTAATATTTATTGACTTTTGAGGCTAACATAGAAAGTTACTTTTCGATCAAAGTCTGTTTTTTTGTGCTTTTCATCCATTGATAACTTGTTCTCTTAGGACCAATTAAAACAATGCTAGTTCCTTTTCTGATTGCTGTGCAAGTATTTATTTAAAGGCTCTAGTTGTTCTGCTCCTGTTTTGCCTCTTTCTTCTTTATCCTAAATATCTTCAGTTATTTTACTACCTCTTTAGATGTTTGAGATTTGATTCTTGCCTTTTGCTTAAGAATTTAATGTACTTTGACATAGTCCTTTTGCTCTGGCATCCAAAGTATTTTCAGATCTCCTGGCTAAAGCAGAGCAGGACCCTGATATTATCTCTTGTTCTAAACATGAAATCTTTTTAAAATTCAATATAATATCACTTCATCTTTTTTGGCATTTGTAGTCATAAATTTCCTAGTGTTAGTATTTTCCCAAAACACTGGCATTCGGACAAGCTTCAAGGACTAATTAAAGGGAATAATTATATCTAGCTAATATATTTCACCCAAAAATGGTTTGATTTCTGTATCACATATTTATTACAAATGAATGTATTTATTCACTCAGTGGCTTCCTAAATTTTCATAAGCATTTCCATGTATTAATTATATAAGTCAGTGAACTTACTGGGAGAGTAAAGCCTCAAGTTTAGGAATGAACTTGGGTGAAAACAGTCATTTGAAATTTGGTTGGTTCAGTTAACAAAGAAAGGTTTCAAGTTCATGTTAATCACTTACCAGAACTGGTTTCCTAGTATGTGATACTCTTCTTCTCAGGGTCTAATTCAGCTTTTCTTCATGGTATCATCACGAAGATATATAGGGAGGAGACTGTGTCTCAAAATACCACTAGAAACTAATCACCACTAGAAACTTCCACATAATTTTGATAGTCCCATAAGGATCTTTCTATCTATGGAAGAAATATGAAAATCCTCTAAGTATGCATTTCTTTTGTAGACAGCATTGCCCACTCTTTGTGTTTGTATAGCTGTGTACTCAGGAACCTGATGTTTAATCAGATCCAAGAACATGTGTACCATTGCCCCTTTGTGTTCTGTCAGGGACAAGAATTGTGGATATTTCCAGTGTTTGGGCCCATATTATAAGGCAGTCGAACCTGTTCCTGACTGATCTGCTTACTGCAAGGGAAGTAATGAAATCTTGGGGAAATTATGACAACAGAGTGAAGAGGCAAAAGAAGCTTGACATGTATTAGGTTGGTGCAAAAGTACAATTACTTTCTTTTGTTCTTCTTTTTTTTGAGACGCATCTCACTCTGTCACCAGGGTGGAGTGCAGTGGCACGATCTTGTCTCACTGCAACCTCTGCCTCCCAGGTTCAAGCAATTCACCTGCCTCAGCCTCCCGTGTAGCTGGGATTACAGGCATTTGCCACCATGCCCAGGTAATTTTTGTATTTTTAGTAGAGACAGGGTTTCACCACGTTGACCAGGCTGGTCTTAAACTCCTGACCTCAAGTGATCCACCTGCCTTGGCCTCCCAAAGTTTTGGGATTACAGGCGTGAGCCACCCCACCCAGCCATAAGTACCACTACTTTCAATGGCAGAACCGCAATTACTTTTGCACCAACCTAATAGCATGGAATCCCTCCTGTTGTCTGCTTTCTCAACTGTAAGGAGGGACTTGGGCTAGATGACTTCAGAGGTCTCTTCCATCTCTAAGAGTTCATCATTCTTTGGCTCATTCCACATGTTATTTTATGATTCCTACCATTTGGGACTTTGTTTTGTTTTTGTTATTTCCTGCCATTTTAGACTAATAGTATGAGCTGAAGAATTTCAAAGGCAGTGGCTACAATCTCAAATGTCTTCAAGGGTTGAACAGTTTACCTTTTATCTTCAGTGGAATGTTGTTTTTTTCTATAGGAGTCCAGTTTGATTATAGTGTCTAAGGCTCTCACTTTTTCTTTATCAAATTGAAAGTCTCTTAATGAGTCTCAAAACTCAGTTACTCTAAAAAGTGTGACAAGACTGTTTAATATGTTTTTTTGCACTGCAACAGGTAAGAGATTGGCCATAAAGACAACCTTACTGTACATTGAGTACTATGATTAGGAATCTTGTTTTTAGGTCCGAGTCCTCAATGGGTTTCAGCAAGTTACTCCTGATATGCCATCTTTAAAGAGGGAAGAGAATATTTATTTTCTTACTTTCTTTAGAGGCCTTGGAAAAGATGATGGGTTGATGGCAGTGTTTTAATAATGAATACTAAAGGAGATATTGTCTTTCTGGTAGTGTGCTAGTTACTATATATACTATACATACATATACTGTATATATACTATACATACATATATACTGTATATATACTATACATACATATATATACTGTATATATACTATACATACATACATACTCATTTAATCTCCACAGCAACCCTGAGTAATAAATATTTAATCCACATTATTAGATTGGGAAATTGCCTTAGAGAGGTTAAGGACTTGCCCAGTTTCTAATGCCAGTAAATTTCAAAGGATTTTAACTCAGGTGTGTTAATTCTGCTATACCATATACTACTTTCCACTGCAGTAGCCATGTTTAAGAAGTTGACTGCCAACCTTTCCCCTGACCTTTATTATATCATGCCTTATTCCCAGAAGCATTTGAGGCATCTTAAATGACTAATACAACCTACAGCGGAAAGTTTTTATTGCTTGCTCTTGATAGAGCTGAGGGCATATCAACGTGAGTACCTAAAATCAAGATGCCCCATTAAGTTCTATCATTTAAGCCCTTGTAGACCTGTCATAGGCTTTGGGTTTCGTGTTAACTGAAACTGTTGCTAGCAGTTTTCTGATCTATTCCTTTCTTCACATATCAAATAGATGTGAGACTAAATGCTATATCCTTGCCCTATTTTCTCTTGCTTACACAAAGTCTCGCCTTCATGGAGTTTACAATCCAGTAGAGATATGATGTTCACATATGAAAAATTAAATCTCACTGCAAAGGTGCAGATAGTTAAGGAAAATGATGAGCAGGTAGTTAGTGGGAGGGCAAAGGAAGTGCGGAAAGGAGCATGGTAATCTGACCCTGTGTTGGGAAAGTTCAAGAATGCAGACACTGCTGAGAACCATTAAAATGGTCAATTAAAAGAAGGTGGAACTTGTGGGTCTTCTGGAATGGACAGGCTTTAGGCTAGGGCCAGAGTCAGGGATGAGTATGGCCTAAGCAATAATAGAGAGAAGAAAATAAGCAGAGCATATTCTGAGGTTAGTGAGTAAACCAGCCTGGACAGAAGGAAAGTTTCCTTTAGGAGATTCAAGAGAGAAGAGGTAGCTGAGTAGTAACCTGAGTAGGTGGAGATCAGATTATGGAGTCTTTAGTGTTAGTATGGAAACTTAATCTTTCTCTAAAGTTCTATCTGGATTCTTTCTACTTCCTAGTCATTGATTAGGACTCAGTTCAACAGTTAGCTCCTCCAGGAAGCAGGCTTTACCTAGGATAGATGTTCTCTTATTGTCTATATTATACATCATTTACAGATTGCCTGTAATGTATTCCCATGTGTTGCCAAGCTAAGCACTGTATCTTGTCCCTTTGTAAAAAGGAAGAGATGAAATGGTTATTATCCCCATTTCAGAAATGAGGAAACCTTGACTTCTGCATTATACAACTCTTTAAGTGAAGATTTCGATCCAGGTCTGTGTGACTTAAAATTCCAAGCCCTGAATCACTATAAATAACTTTTTTTTTCTTTATGCTTTCTCACTTATGTCTCCTCCTTCTACTTCACTTTGAGCTCTTCTGAGTCAAAGAACGTATATTTTATTTCTTATTTTCTTTCATTTAACTATTATTTTAGGTTCAGGGGTACATGTATAGGTTTGTTATATAGGTAAACAGTGTCGTGTGGGTTTGTTCTACAGATTTTTTCGTCACCCAGGTATTAAGCCTAGTACCCATTAGTTATTTTTCCTGATTCTTTCCTCTCAACCTCCACCCTAAGTAGGCCCCAGTGTCTGTTCTCCTCTATGTGTCTGTGTGTTATTATTTAGCTCCCACTTATAAGTGAGAACATGTGGTATTTGGTTTTCTCTTCCTTTGTTAGTTTGCTAAGGATAATGGCCTCCAGCTGCATCCATGTTCCTGCGAAGGACATGATCTTGTTCTTTTTAATGGCTGCAAAGTATTCCATGGTGTATATGCACCACATTTTCTTTGTCCAGTCTACCATTGATGGGCATTTAGGTTGATTCGATGTCTTTGCTGTTATGGATAGTGCTGCAGTGAACACACACATGCATGTGTCCTTAATGTTTTTTTAATGCTTTGTCTAGTGCATGACACACAGTGGTCAGTAAATGTTCATTAAATGACTGAGCAAACTGACAGATATCATAATAATATAATGGAATGTTTTTATATTTATTTATTTATGACACAGGGTCTCACTTCGTCACCGAGGCTGGAGTGCAGTGGCACGATCTTGGCTCACTGCAGCCTTGACCTCCTGAGTACAAGTGATCCTCTTGTCTCAGCCCCTCAAGTAGCTGGGACTACAGGTGTGCGTCACCACACCTGATTAATGTTTTTATTAGCCATATTTTTCATAGAGACGGGGTTTTACCATGTTGCCCAGGCTGGTCTCCAACTCCTGAGCTCAAGTTATTCACCCACCTCAGCCTCCTAAAGTGCTGGGATTACAGGCGTGAGCCACCACACCCAACGTACTTATTTATTTTTGAGACAGGGTCTTGCTCTGTCCCCCAGTCTGGAGTGCAGTGGCACTATGACAGTTCACTGCAGCCTCGACCTCTTGGGCTCAGGTGATCCTCCTGCCTCAGCTTCCTGAGTAGCTGGGACTACAGACACGCACCACCACACTTGACTAATTTTTTTTTTTTTTAATTATTTGTAGAGACGAGATCTCCCTATGTTACCCAGTCATGCCTTGGACTCCTGGGGTCAAGTGATCCTCCACCTCAGCCTCCCACAGTGCTGCGATTCCAGGCATGAGCCACTGTGCCTGCCATAATGGGATGTTTTAAATAAAGAGAAGCAGTAACATGATCTGTTTCAGCTTTCAAAAAGTGGTAAACATGGTTCTTCACTAAATACAATTTGAGAAAGAGAGAATGAGGATGGACACATTGTATTATGATGGATAGGAAACTGGCTAAGATATCAGAAACAAGGAGAAGGAGTAGATGGAACACCTCTTGGAGAGAGTCAGGTAAATGGAACAATTCTCTAAAGATTGCTTCAAGGATCAGTATTAAGATCTTTTCAAAACAATACTAAAGAAAAACTGTACAGTAAAATATCTAGGAATTACTTTGGGGAAATAGAAAGGCAAGCTGATAGATGTTCAACTGCAGAAACATTTTGCGAAGCCATGTGACTAGCCAGAAAAGTGGTCAATGATTACATGTGATAAGTACACAATTATTTATTGAGGGAAAAATAGCCAAACTATACTTAGATGATAGGGTCAGAACTGCTGGTTTCAGAAGACTGAAAAGTAAAGTAAAACTATTTTTTAAAATTTATTTAGCATTTATTATGTGCCTACACTATGATTAGGAATCATGGACACTAGAATAAAGAATAAGAAATGATCCCCGTTTTTAAGAATTTTGCAGTTCAAGCCAGGCACTGTGGCTCTTGCCTGTAATCCGAGCACTTTGGGAGATCAAGGAGGAGGACTGCTTGAGGCCAGAAGTTCAAGACCAGCCTGGGCAACATAGCGAGACTCCCATCTCTGCCAACCAAACCAAACCAAACCAAACCAAACCAAACAAAACAAAACATTAGCTGTGTTTGGTGGTGCATGCTTGTAGTCCTAGCTACTTGGGAGGCTGAAGTGGAAGAATTGCTTGAGCCCAGGAGTTCGAGGTTGTTGTAGTCCTAGCTACTTGGGAGGCTGAGGCAGGAGAATTGCTTGAACCTAGGAGGTGAAGGTTGCAGTGAGCTGAGATCGTACCACTGCATTCCAGCCTGGGCGACACAGCGAGACTCAGTCTCAAAAAACAAAAACTGCCAGAATGCTTGAGTTCAAATCCTTACTCTATCACTCACTAACTGTGTGACCTTGTGCAAGTCACCTCACTTCTATCTGCCCCAGTTTCCTCAGCTATAATATGAGAGTATTATTAGAATCTACTTATAGAGTTGTGAGGATTCAATGATTTTTTTTTTTTTTTGAGACGGAGTTTTGTTCTTGTTGCCCAGGCTGGAGTGCAGTGGCGCAGTCTCAGCACACTGCAACCTCTGCAACCTCTGCCTCCCGGGTTCAAGCGATTCTCCTGCCTCAGCCTCCCAAGTAGCTGGGATTACAGGCGCCCGCTACCACACCTGGCTAATTTTTCTGTATTTTTAGTAGAGATGGGGTTTCACCATGTTGGCCAGGCTGGTCTCCAACTCCTGATCTCAGGTGATCCACCCATCTCGGCCTCCCAAAGTGTTGGGATTACAGGTATAAGCCACCGCGCCTGGCCGATTTTTATTTTATAAATAATTTGTAGTGACGATTCTGTACTGTCTTAAGCACTTTACCACAAAACAACTCATTTAATTCATTGAAGTGCTTTAAGGGTACAACTATGTGGGGAGTAGACTTTATGGGGCAAGAGTTGAGTCATCTAGGAAGGGTAGGGTAAGCTGTGTCAGTAATTTCAGGGATATGGGGCTTCTATTTCTCTTTTTCCCTCCTTTTATGCCTTAGTTTATAAAAAAACCCTATTACTGCAATAGTCCTTCCCCCTCCTCCAAAAAAAAAAAAAAAAAAAACCTGTTAGAAGCTCCCAGAAACATTTTTAACCTTGTGAGATTTCCCTAGAACTGGAAATGTTAGAAATTCCTGACCTAGGTGTAATTTTCAATTCCAATAATAGTCAATTGACACCAGTTGGGCTTTGTGTATGTACTAGGTACTATATTGGCACAGGAGGTACAAAAATGAATATAAACTAATTACTTTGTCTTCTAGGAACGAATATTGCAATAGGGTAATGAGACAATTAAACAAGTAATTTCATGTTTTCAGGCAAAGGGAAGAAGACATCCAAAGTCATAGAGATAAGCAGTAGCTGTGGGTGGGGATGATAGGGTGAAAAGCGATAGCAAATATTAAATTTTGTTTACTGTATAATGCAAAGTAGAGAATGTCCAAAGATGGCTAGAAAGGTAGATTATGGGGATTTTGAGTTTAAACTTCATCTTCTACGTTTTTTTTTTTTTTACTTTGATTTTATCTTGGGGATATACTTAGAATTTCTTTAAAAATCATTTTATCATATTTGCATAGGAAATAGTAGAAAAAGTCTACTGTAAGGAGGATACTATAACATTTTGTTTTGCTTAATTAACACAAAATTGGTGCTTTGAGAAACTTTAGCCTTTTATTATTGACTAATACTAAGTTGGTGCAGAAGTAATTGTGGTTTTTGCCTTTTTTTTTTTTTTTTTGAGATGGAGTCTCGCTCTGTTGCCCAGGCTGGAGTGCAGTGGCACAATCTTGGCTCACTGCAAGCTCCGCCTCCCGGGTTCACGCCATTCTCCTGCCTCAGCCTCCCAAGTAGCTGGGACTACAGGTGCCTGCCACTATGCCTGGCTAATTTTTTGTATTTTTAGTAGAGACATGGTTTCACCATGTTAGCCAGGATGGTCGTGATCTCCTGACTTCGTGATCTGCCTGCCTCAGCCTCCCAAAGTGCTGGGAGTACAGGTGTGAGCCACTGCACCTGGCCAGTTTTTGCCTTTTTTTATAGCAAAAACTGCAATTACTTTTGCACCAACCTAATAAGTAGGAGTCATTAATAAATGTTTAAAATGCTTGCATTTTTGTACATAATCACCAGGTTCATCTCAACTTTTTTGAGGCATGATTCACATTCAGTGAAGTGCAGGTGTAATCACCCAATGGGTTCTTCTTGCTGGCTGCCTAGACTGAGCCAATTTATCAAGGCAAGGGAATTGCAATAGAGAAAGAGTTTCATTCACACAGAGCTAGCTGTACAGGAGACTGGAGTTTTATTATCAGTCTCCCTGAAAACTCAGGGATCAGGGTTTTTAAGGATAATTTGGCAGGTGGGGGGTTGGAAAGTGGGGATCACTGATTGGTCAGGTCAGAGATGAAATCATGGGGAGTTGAAGCTGTCCTCTTGTGCTGTGTCATTTCCTGGGTGGAGACTACAAAGACTAGATGAGTTAGTATAGATCTAAGTGGTGCTGCCTGATCCATTGAGTGCAGGGTCTGCAAAATATCAGAAGCACTGATCTTAGGTTTTACAATCGTGGTGTTATGCCCTGGAGCAATTCGGGGAAGTTCAGAATCTTGCAGCCTCCAGCTGCATGACTCCTAAATCATAATTTCTAATCTTGTGGCTAATTTGTTAGTCCTGCAATGGCAGTATAGTCCCCAAGCAAGAAGGGGGTTTATTTCAGCAAAGGGCTGTTATCTTTGTTTCAAAGTTAAACTGTAAGCTAAGTTCCTCCCAAAGTTAGTTTGGCCTACACCCAGGAATGAACAAGGACAATTTGGAGATTAGAAGCAAGATGGAGTCAGTTAGGTCAGATCTCTTTCACCATCATAATTTTCTCAGTTACAATTTTTGGAAAGGCAGTTTCATAAGCATTTTAAATATAAAGTTTATTTTGTAGTTGTTGGGTGTGTTATTCTGCAAAGGTAACCTGACGTTCCTGGTGTGTGTGTGTGGTGGTAGGCCCCCTCCTGCCCTGCTTATGCCTGACTAGCTACCTACTATAACAATATGATTTTAACATATAAGCCTAATACGTATCTGTTGGACTTCCAGGGGTTCCTTTTGGAAAAGACTTAATGTTAGAATTTGAAATTTCGTTTTGGAAAGCATGTCAAATAATGCAGGTTGAAAACACTTAATCAAAACAGGATCACAAGACACAATAAATAATAGTCATTAATTAAGTCAAGGTGATAATTGAAAGCAAAGACCTTTACTCTTTAATAGAAAGGAGACTTGGTTTCCCAAACAATCAAAAGACCTAATAAAGACAGCACAAGACCAACACATCTTTTTCTCTTTTTATTTTTATAGATTACTCAAAAGGTGAACAAGTCTTTTATTATCTCTTAGTATATGAAAATATTGTTTAAAAGAGAAAACCATATTCTACCTTTGCATCAGTATGTTGTTAATGCTAAAGCTAACTTTAATAAACAAATCCATCTAATCTCAATCAGCTTTGAACACACAAGATTCCCGTAACCCTTTTTTAATCTATTAAAGAGCAGATCAGTGGCCCCCAAAACCCATTATTTTGAGTCTGGCCTTGTATCAGTGTGCTTTTGATATTAATGCTCAATTTTGATTTTGATGCTCAATTTTTTAAAAAGTGAAATAATCCCCTTCTAATTTTAGCCAACTTGATCACTCACAAAATTCATAAGATTCATGTTCCACAAAACTTCTATTAGGTTGGTGCAAAAGTAATTGCAGTTTTTGCCATTACTTTTGCACCAACCTAATACAACCTGTTCAAACCTTCAGTTTTGTCCTATACTTCCTTTTTGATATTGGCCTTCTACCTTAGGGCAGAAATGTATTATACATTTATTTCCCCATTATCATTCATTCATTCATTTATTTTTTTCCGTAGACATTCTACAACCTGTTTAAATCTTTAGTTTTGTCGTATACTGACTTTCTGATATTGGCACTCTACCTTAAGACAGAAATTTACATTTCCTTCTTTCTTATCATTGATTGATTTGATTGATTGACTGACAGGGTCTCACCCTGTCACACAACTTGAAGTGCAGTGGTGTGATCACAGCTTACTGCAGCCTCATCCTCCCGGGCTTTGATGATCCTCTCACTTTAGCCTCCTGAATAGCTGGGACTACAGGCACACACCACCACACCCAGATAATTTTTTGTATTTTTTGTAGAGATGGGGTTTTGCCATGTTGCCCAGGTTGTTCTTGAACTCCTGTACTCAAGCAATCCACCCACTTCAGCCTCCCAAAGTGCTGGAATTATAGGCGTGAACCGCTATACCTGGCCCTCCTTATTTAATTTACATTTCTTTCCTCCTTATTTTGTCCACACAAAGTTACCATGTAAAGAAAAGTTATCTCTATTGTCAACTTTCTTCACATCTTACTTTCTTTATATGCACTGTATTTAGAATTGTTTCTCTTGTGTTCAGTAGTTTTAATTGTATATATTGACTGTGACTTTAACTCTTAGTAACCCTAATTTCCAGTGAAGAACCTAGGAAGTAAGGTAATTTTGAACAGTTTTATACCAGTATTTGTAGATAGAACCATTTCATAATTTCTAGAAAGATAACCTTCTCAATCTGTTTGTTAACAGATGTAAATATATTTAGCTTTTCTATACCATGTAAATGACTCAGACATTTTATAATTATCTGTTACTTAATTTAGCATAACATGATTTTAAGTTTCTGAAAAAGATTCTTAAAATTATGAAAAACTTGCTTATACACTTTTATACCATTTATATTCATTTAATTTATTCATTTTTAAAAGTTAGACTTGTATAGATCATTAAACAAAGCTGGCCGTCATCCCAAGTTACTTATTTTTTTGTGTTTGTCTTTAAGACAGGGTCTTGCCCGGTCACCTAGGCTGGAGTAGAGTGGTGCTATTGTGGCTCACTCCAGGCCTAGAGTAGTGCACCACCATGCCCTGCTAATGTTTTTTAATTTTTCATTTTTGTAGAGACAGGATCTTGCCATGTTGCTCAGGCTGGTCTTGAGCTCCTGGCCTTATGGATGTTAGCTACCATGCCTGGCCTCAAGTTATTTCTTTGTTAATAGTTTCCACAGCTTGTGAAAGAAACCCTGACGTTACATACATGCATATTTTGCTGATTAGAAGAAACAGCCATTTTCATTAAACCAACAAAGTAGTCTTATTTTTGTAATGTGAACTAAAAGGCATTTGAGTTACTTTCTATATTTCTGATAAAATACTTGATTTAAGTGCTTACCTTTAAAGCCATTTTGTTACTGGAAAGGGGTCCTGATCCAGACCCGAAGAGAGGGTTCTTGGATCTCACGCAAGAAAGAATTTGAGGCGAGTCCATAAGGTGAAAACAAGTTTATTAAGAAAGTAAACAAATAAAAGAATGTCTAATCCATAGGCAGAGCAGCCCTGAGGGCTGCTGGTTGCCCATTTTTATGGCTATTTGTTGATTATATGCTAAACAAGGGGTGGATTATTTATGCCTCCCCTTTTTAGACCATATAGGGTAATTTCCTGACATTGCCATGGCATTTGTAAACTGTCTTGGTGCTGGTGGGAGTGTAGCAGTGAGGACCACCAGAGGTTACTCTCATCACCATCTTGGTAGGTTTTGGCCAGCTTCTTTACAGCAACCTGTTTTATCAGCAAGGTTTTCATGACCTGTATCTCGTGCCAAACTTCTTTTTCACGCCATGACTAAGAATCCCTTAACTTACTGGGAATGCAGCCCAGCAACCTTATTTTACCTAGCTCCTATTCAAGATGGAGTTGCTCTGGTTTAAACGCCTCTGACAAATTCATTAGAATGTTTTCATGTATTTTGGTAGTGAAATATCACATACACATGAAACATAAACATAGAGACATACAGACACAGTGACAGAAACAGATCTTATAGCTTTATAAGATTCTTCATTTGCCAGTTTGCAGATAATCTCTCCCTGTTTAGACTACCAGTTCCTTGATTACTTATTCCATTGCCCTAAACAGTTGTTTAGCTAGGTGACCCTAAATTGCAAACATTACTCTTAGGTGAAAATTGATACCCCTAGAGGCATAGAACTTATATCTATATACCATTATTTGCTGAAACAAAAAGGATCAGTCAAGATAAGATTGCCAGGAAAAGTATCTTTAAACATAGGTAAGGTTTGTTATGTAAACTTTAAGCCAGTGTCTTTCCCATTGTAAAAATTTCTAGCTGCTTGGGTATAGGGGGATGTCCTTACAAATGGAGATTTCCTTTATAGAAGTAAATTTATTTTACATAGAGTTTCAAAGGAGCCAGCTAAGTGCTAGAAAGTTGTATTTTGGAGACTAATCTTGTTAGATACTTAGTTCGTTTCTTGATTAGATTACTGACTTCAAAGTGGAGCCCTTTCATGAACGGGACCAGGAAAGTATTTGCAGTTTCCAGGGCCTAATACATATATATTTTAAAAATTTCGTTCTTTCTTTCTTTTTTATTTTAAAGCAGGCTCTCATTATGTTACCCAGGCTGGTCTTGAGCTCCTGGACCCAAGTGATCCTCCCACCTCAGCCTCCCTGGGACTACAGGTGCACCACCTGTTGTCCCAGTGAGGACTGCCTCAGGGCCTGATATTAAGTGTCTAAAAATGAGGCAGATTTGCAGGGCAGTGCATCTGGATCTTTAAAAATCAAGGAAACCACTTTTACAGTGAATCTTGGATCTCCACAAAGAGCAAAATGCCATGATACCAGGCCACACAAACCTCCACAGCGCACCTCACTACAAAGACATTAAGCCACACCTTTCTTACCTAAATGTTTAAAAAAAATAGTAAAACGAGTAGCTGCCTATAGTAACAACCATTCACCATAAACAACTGCTGTTAGTCACCTCCAATACTGTAGCTCTTGTCAGTGACTTACCAGCCATAACATACACAAAGGTCTCTTTCACAGTACAAAGTAATCTCTGGTACTCTCAAAAGCCAAGAAGTAATGCAGTATGGAAGAGAGCAGAGTTTTAGACCTGAGAGGAACCTGTCCATGACTTTTCAGACTCCACAAGAAGACAGAATACCCCAAAAGGGGAGTGAATGGTGTGTTTTTTCTGCGTTCCTTGAGGGGTCTGAGTCGTTAGAAGTCTCCTGTAGATTTCTTCCTGTGGTATCAAAATAGCAAAAGGAAGGAAGAGCAGAGTGGAAAGAAATAGAACAAGTTTAGCCAGGAACAGTGGCTCATGCTTGTAAGCCTAACTGTTTGGGGGGCGGAGGTGGTAGGTTCACTTGAGCCAGGAGTTTGAGACCAGCCTGGGCAAAATAGCAAGACCCTTTCTCTACATAAAAAAAGAAAAGAAAAACATTAGCTGGGTGTGGTGGTATGCTCCTGTAGTCCGAGCTATTTGGGAGGCTGAGGTGGGAGAGTCACTTGAGCCTGGGAGATTGAGGCTGCAGTGAGCTGTGCCACTGCACTCCAGCCTGGGCAACAGAGCAAGAGCCTGGAGATTTTAAATTTTGTAAAAGGCCAGTGAAGTTTTATATTTTTCTCAGCAAAAATTATGCCAGCAAGATTGGAAACAAACAGACATATTTGGTATCAAACATATTTAAAAAGGGGTCTCAATTGACTGAAAAAAAAAAAAAAAAAAAAAGCCAAGAACCAGGATCCAAGAGAGGAAAAAAGCAGAAAGTCCTTTCCCCCACAAAAGATAGCCTAAATATTACTTTTAATTAAGCTTTTTTTCTTTTATTAAAAAAAAATACATTGCCCAGGCTGATCTCAAACTCCTGGCCTGAAGTGATCCTCTCTCCTTGGCCTCCCAAAGTGCTGGGATTACAGGTGTGAGCTGCCATGCCCAGCCCTAAGTAAGCTGACTTCTGACCAGAGAACTCTAAAAAATAATCTTTTCAAATCTCTTATCAGATTTTAATCAAGACAATTATAAAGTAGGTCTCTCATTCAGTTTGTATGGTTCTAAAACCAGCTTTTTTTTTCCCCCTCTTGTGCTTGCAAATGAATTATTTTATACATTTCAGAGGATCCCTGTTTTGGCTGTTGCTGCTTATCAGCATCCCAAGTTAAGTGGGTCCACTTTCCTAGATATTTACAAGAGGATGTCCCATAAGTGTTATATATAAGTCATGCTGGTGTTTCTAAAAAGAGCACTCGAATTTTGAAGCTTAATTTTTCATAATTTACAGACTTTTCAAAAGTCATAAACTGCTTCTTTGGCTTTTGAAAATTCTTCAACTTGCCTGCTTTACAGTTTGGTAAGGCTGGGGAACATATGCCACACCCCTAGCTATGTTAGAAATAGACCTTATCTGCATCTAAGTAAATAATTAAAATAACTTACCAGATTTTTCATCAAAATTAAGAATTGCTAACAGTTACCATTATAACATGTAATTGAGACTACTGAAGATAGATTTACATGCAAGGTGTGTAAAGAATGTAAAACGTGTCTTTAGTAAAAGTATAAGAAGGCATGGGAATACACATTTTTGCCTAGTTTAGGGGGTTAAATGATTGTTTTAAATTAGGTAAGATAAAGCTAAATGTTTAAACAAGTTGTGGAAGATTTGTAAAGGTTAATCTTAAAAACAAAATTATGTGTGGGAATACTAAATTCAAAAGGGTATTGTTTGTTTTTTTTTTATAAAGTGAACTTTGGAATAAAACCACAAGGGTTTCTAAAGGCACTGTTCTACTCTTTAACAAAAATTTGTAAAGGGATTGTCAAGATAAAGATAGGGTTTAGTCTTCTTCAGGTTATATTTTGGTGAATAATACTGGTGTATGTTCCAAAATTGTATGGAACTTCAAAAATCCAAATGTCTGAGTATATGCTGTGAATCATAATTAGGGTTATCGTATTGGGTTATTGTAATCCACAGAGGTTACCAAATTTCTTAATCATTTATGTTTTTGAATGAAACGACCCTAGGATATTTTGGCATTCACAGACAATTGTTGTCTTGTTTTGATCCTCTTCAAAAGATGGATTATAGTCCTTGAGTACAGGTTTCTGATAACTTTGGAGATTGTGAACGGGAGTTGACTGAGTGATCTGAACTAATGGAAGACTGAAATAATCCTTTTTGACTTTTTGCTTGGAACATTGCTGATCATTTGTTTTGTATTTCAGAGTCAAGGAAACTTTTCTCTTTTTTGCAGCTTTTGACAATTGTAGGGGTGAACCAACCAGTGATCTCTGACTGCAGCTCAAAAGAAATAAAAGGGGTGGGCCGTCAAACTCCAAATGGTCATAGAAATGGAGCCTCCGATGATGGCTCCCTCTTACTGGGGACGCTTAGGTAGGATCCTGAGAGAAAATCTGCTGTTTTCCCCAAAACAACACCCTCTGTCAGCATGAAGCAGTTAAGAGCAGTCATCGTCCCTTTCTTAACAGCAGTTAGATGTTCCTCTTCAGAGGGGGAATTGCAGTGCCATCACACTGGCTGCAGCGGGGAGGCGTGGGCGGTGACAGCAGGAGCGGCTGCGGGAGCAGCAATGGCAGTGGTGGGTCCCCTATGCCTTGCGTCCCTGAGGCAGCCAACTGTGTGTCCCCCACCCTCACATGGCCAGGCAGGACCCATCCCCAGGTCCGGAGCCTCTGTTGCTCCAGACCC
This sequence comes from Gorilla gorilla gorilla, assembly GCF_029281585.2. NCBI lineage: Eukaryota > Metazoa > Chordata > Mammalia > Primates > Hominidae > Gorilla > Gorilla gorilla. The sequence goes on along the minus strand of NC_073239.2, from coordinate 87,298,866 downwards.
TGGCCCTGCATTGCCTCTCTTGTCTGCTGCCACTGCAGGGAGAGTGTGGGGAGGAGGCAGGGCTGGGCCCCGGGCAGTGCCTTGCTCCATGGAGCCAGCGGGAGCCAGGGACAAGCAGGAACCCCACTGGAGCCTGCTGCCCTGGGGGCTGCGCTACGGGGCCAGGCCGAGATGTGCGCCAGCAGGTGAGCAGTGCGGTCCAGCAGAGAGGGGCCCTGAGGCCACGGTGGGCCTGGGGCAGTGCCATGCTTCTACACAGAGCATGGGGGCTGGGCCAGGGGTGCAGAGCTGGGGCCGCACTTTGGGGTGGGAAGTGGGAGCGGTGCCTGCTTTGGGGACCAGCGGAGCACCCACCACACCCACCTGCCACGGGCACTGCAGTGGGTTCTTGCACCTTGGGAGCAGCCTCCGCGGGGCCGCATCCCCGGGGTCCGCCCTGCATCTGGGTGACTTCCGAGCCTGATACTTGCGATGGCCAGGACTGGGGCCCACTATCTGCTCCTGGAGGCCCCCTATCTGCTCCTGGAGGCCCCCTATAGGCAGGGCTGTGAGCCAAGCGACAGTGAGTCCCAGGCCACCCCTCAGCGCCAGGGCGACAGCAGGGAGCTTGTGGTGATGTCACTCCTGCTCTGAATATTTGCCCCGGCCCAATGAGGACCTGGAGCCCCCACCCCAGGCTGTGAGGAGGCACAGCTAGTGCTGGCTGCACACTTCATGGAGCAGATGAGAGCTCTGCCCTCCCGGGTGCAAAGACCTAGGCATTTCTGCACTCTTCACCCTCAGGGGCCCAGGAAGGTTCCCCCTGCGCCCACAGGCTCAGGGGTGTCTTTTCCTGCTGCCTGGCCTCTCCCTGCTCCCAGTGCCTGCTCTGATCTCAGTGCAGGGTTTGGGCCAACCTGAGTGCTGTCAAAGCCCAGCCCAGTGTGTACACACTTAGGGCAGTGCTGACACACCAGCCCCCTCCTGCCTCGGCCCTCTCTGGACTTTGGGCACCAACAAGCATGAGGGGAATCCTGGGGGTGCTGAGGGCAGCTCAGCACTGGCCTGCAGGTGCCCCTTGGCACAAACAGCCTGGTCGCCATGGATGGTGGCAGGAGGCAGACAGTCTCCTGGGTGGAAGGGGATTGGTCCCTGGTGAGGCTCCACCTTCAGGCCAAGGTGGGCCTGAGCTGAGGGCTGGGCTGCCAGTCCCACAGACTGGAGTGGGTACTTGTGGTGCCTTTTCTGGGCTGTCTGTGGCTGCCCATGGACCAGTCGGCATACACTTCTGCTCTGAGGCCCGTAAATGCCCCAGGTTCAACCACAGCAGAGAAGATGGGATGATCAGCTCCAGAGAGGAGCTACCCTCTCTGCTGAGAACTGAGTACTTGTTGAGATGACCTGCCTACAGAGAGGAGCTACCCTCTCTGCTGAGAACTGAGTACTTGTTGAGATGACCTGCCTACAGAGAGGAGCTACCCTCTCTGCTGAGAGTTGAACACTCATTGGGATGACCTCCCTAGCAGAGAAGAGCTACTGTCTCTGCTAGGAGCCGAACACTCATCAGCACACCCTGGATGCTGAGAGGAGCTGCCCCCTGCAGGTCCCCTCTGAGCTGTTCTGTCACTCAGTAAAGCTCCTCTTTGACTTGCTGACACTCCACTTGTCTGTGTATCTCATTCTTCCTGGTTGCTGGACAAGAACTCAGGATCCATCGAATGGTGAGGCTAAGAGAGCTGTAACACAGTCAGGGCTGAGACATGCCCCTTGCTTGCCACATTGTGGGTGAAGAGAAAGAGAGAAGAGCTGCAACCCTTCATGTATCCGAGACCTGGGAGCTCCCTGAGCCAGGGCTGTGACTTTCTCCTTGGGACCCTACGGTTCCTGGCATCTCCAAGCTTCCAGATGCCATCGTGTTCCCCAGTGCCAGCTGTAGAAGCTGCTCACGCTACGCCTGGTCCAGCTGTAGCCTTGCAGAGAGCCGGCACCTGGAGCTGCCCACCCTGCTGCAGCAGCCACACAGAGGTCTCCTGCCAGAAAAGTGACACCCCAAAGTTCCCATAACAAAACAACAGAGTGCCAAAATGTATCAAGCAAATGTTGAAAAATTGATCTGGAGAAGTAGACCATTTTATAATAATAGTTAGACCTCAGTATCCTCATTTTCAGTAATGGATAGGACAACCAACAGAAAATCAATAAGGAAAGAGAGGATTTGAACAACACTATAAACAAATTAGACCTAACAGGCGTATATATATAGAACACATCATCAAATAACAGCAGAGTACACATTTTTAACATATGGTGTTTGGAAAACTGTATATTCACATGCAGAAGTATGTGAAAGTTGGATTTTTGCCTTAACATTATGTACAAAAATTAACTAGAAATTTATTAAATACCTAAATGTAAGAGCTAAAACCATAAAACTCTTAGAAGAATGGAAAAAGCTTCAATACCTTCGATTTGGCTATGATTTCTTGGATGTGATACCAAAAGTGCAGGCAACAAAACAAAAGATAAACCGGGCTTCATTAAAAGTAAAAAATTTTGTATTTCAAAGGACACTATGAGGAGAGTTAAAGATAGCCCACAGAATGGGAGATAGTATTTGCCAATTATATATTTGCTAAGAAGTTAATATCCAGCATATATAAAGAACTTTTACAGCTTAGTGACAGAAAACAACCCAATTCAAAAATGTGCAAAGGACCTGAGTAGACATTTCTCCAAAGAAGGTAATACAAATGGCCAATGGCCAATAAGCACATGAAAAAAATATTTAACATCACTAGCTGTTAGGGAAATACAAATCAAAACCACAATTGGTTACCACTTCACACCCATTAGGATGACTATTTTATATACATACTATATATATACACATACATATATATACACACATACATATATATACATACATATACACACACACATACATACATACACACATATCATTGGGGTAGCTGTGCATTGTTTGTGAGGATGTAAAATGGTGCAGCCACTGTGGAAAACAGTTTGTCACCTCCTCAAATTATTAAATATATAATTACCATGTGATTCTGCAATTCCACTCCTAGGTATATACCCAAAAGAATTGCAGGAAGGGGCCGGGCGTGGTGGGTCATGCCTGTAATCCCAGCACTTTGGGAGGCTGAGGTGGGCAGATCATGAGGTCAGGAGATGGAGACCATCCTGGCTAACATGGTGAAACCCTGTCTCTACTAAAAATACCAAAAATTAGCCAGGCGTGGTGGCAGGCGCTTGTAATCCCAGTTACTCAGGAGGCTGAGGCAGGAGAATGAGTGAACCTGGGAGGCGGAGCTTGCAGTGAGCGGAGATCGCGCCACTGCACGTCAGCCTGGGCGACAGAGCAAGACTCCATCTCAAAAAATAAAAAAAAGAATTGCAGGAAGGAACTCAAAACAGATATTTGTACACCAGTGTTCATAGCAGCCAAATGTCGAAACAACACAGATATCCTCTGCCAGATGAATAGGTAAATAAAATGTGGTATGTACATACAAAAGATTATAATTCAGCCTTAAAAAAAAGAATGAAATTCTGAAATGTGCTGCAATGTGAATGAACCTTGAAGACATTATGCTAAGCAATATAAACAAGACACAGAATAACAAATATTGTGTGATTCTACTTATATGGGATACCCAGAATACACAAATTAATATAAACAGAAAGTATAACAGATGTTGTCAGGGTTTGGGGGAGGGGAGAATAAGGAGCTATTTTTTAGTGGGTATAGAGTTTTTATTTGAAGAAAAAGTTCCAGATATAGGTGGTGGTGATGATTGTACGACATTGTGAAGGTACTTAATGCCACTGAATTATGCATTTAAAAATGGGTAAAATGTTAAATTTTATGTTAAGTTTATTTTACCATGATATAGATAAAGACAGACGGGGGGTTGTGTATCCAATGGAGTTTGATTGATGTCTGGGAGAAAATTAGTCGGATTGATCTTGGGAAAGAAAAGGGAAAATAGAGTGTTTGTTACTCTAGTCTTCATAACTCAACAAGTGGCTATAATCCTTGGTGTTAACGAACTATTTTGTTTCATTTTAATTATGTCCAGAATTGTTATTTCTAGAATAACAGGTTAACACTGGTCATTTACTTTATAACTTTTAGATTTTGTAGATAAGAATCTGAATGAAATGAAGGGCTTTTCCTTTTCTGGTCTGAAGGTAAATAATAGGAACCTTGACAACAGTTACAAAACTCTATATTGGTGAATTCTTCCTCTAGAATATATTACCCTTGGAGATTGTTCTACAACCATTATCCCAGCATTGGTTGTTCAGAGCCAGCCTGGAGACCAGTTAGCTCCTAAGATAGCCAGCAATGCTTAGAAGACTTTTTTTCTTAAAGCAGTTTATGTTTTCTGCAAAGGTGTATTGTAGCAAAATGGTTAAAAATTCATGCTTTGGAATCACACAGCCTGACTTAAGTCTTGGCTTTGCAAAGAGCTGTGTGACATTTTTGTAAAGTTGCTTAATCTGTCCATGCCTCACCTTTTAAACTCTTTGAAAAATGAGTACTTGTGTTTGTCAAGAAGATTAAATGAGATAATATATATGAAAAATGAGTACTTGTGTTTGTCAAGAAGATTAAATGAGATAATATATATAAAGTACATAGCATATTATTTGGTACATAATAAGGTCTTGGTAAACATTAGCTGTTGCTTCTGCCATTGCTCTTTTAAACAGGCTTAGGGTCCAGACCTATAGTCAGGAGTTCAAAAGAAGGGATTTCTTGTTTAACTTTCCAAGGTTCTTCTATTAGGCACACTTTCTCTTTTAATCCTATAGTGGTGTCATTCTTATGCTACCTTTACTATTTTGCATTTAGACTGCAAAATACTCACCCAGCAACCCATTTTAATCTTGCCATATTTTAAAATTTGTTGGCACATTATAACCAGAGCTCACTAAGCTCTTCATTCATTCACTAAAAAAGAAAAAAAAAAAAGTTGAATCCCAGTCTTTTTTCTTCCTGCCTCTCCCCTCAACTCCTTTTGGACCTTAAATGCTAAGAGCTGAATTAATTATACCCTTTAGCTCCAAAGTACACTGTTATCATCAGTATGATCCTCTCAGGTTCTTTTTTCACCCTTCGTACCTAAACTCTATCCTGTATCTTTCTCCCCGTAAGTACTCACTCTAATGTGTCTTTATATTTCTTTAAATATCCATGCATTTTTATAAATAGTTAATATTTGTGTGTATGTTTTTATTTATAGGGAGGTGTTGTGTTATGAATATGAACATTACATTTTAAAACTCCATGTTTCTTTTTTTTTACATTTTTATATTTTTACAAGCCTGGTTACCTTGTAAATAGCTGTAATAGGTTTCTGTCTCATGGATGGTCAGACTTTTCCTGTGAGTTAATGAAAAACTAAGAATATATTATTTAGGATCTTTTTTTTTTCCTTTGGTTTCAAATCTTTTTTTTTTTTTTTAATTTTACTTTAATTTCTGAGATACATGTGCTGAACGTGCAGGTTTGTTACATAGGTATACATGTGCCATGGTGGTTTCCTGCACTATCAACCCGTTATCTAGGTTTTAAGCTCCGCATGCATTAGGTATTTGTCCTAATGCTCTCCCTCCCCTTACCCCCAACCCCCTGACAGGCCCTAGTGTATGATGTTCCCCTCCCTGTGTCCATGTGTTCTCATTGTTCGGCTCCCACTTATGTGAGTGAGAACATGCAGTGTTTGGTTTTCTGTTTCTGTGTTAGTTTGCTGAGGATGATGGTTTCCAGCTTCATCCATATCCCTGCAAAGGACATGAACTCATTCTTTTTTATGGCTGCATAGTATTCCATGATATATATGTGCCAGTTTTCTTTATCCAGTCTATCGTTGATGGGCATTTGGGTTGGTTCCAAGTCTTTGCTATTGTAAACAGTGCTGCAGTAAACATATGTGTGCCTGTGTGTTTATAGTAGAATGATTTATAATCCTTTGGGTATATACCCAGTAATGGGATTGCTGGGTCAAATGGTATTTCTGCTTCTAGATCCTTGAGGAATCTCCACACTGTCTTCCATAATGGTTGAACTAATTTACACTCCCATCAACAGTGTAAAAGCATTCCCATTTCTCCACATCCTCGCCAGCATCTGTTGTTTCCAGACTTTTTAATGATCGCCATTCCAATTGGCATGAGATGGCATCTCTTTTGATTTGCATTTCTCTAATGACCAGTGATGATGAGCTTTTCTTTATATGTTGTTGGCCGCATAAATGTCTTCTTTTGAGAAGTGTCTATTCATATCCTTTGCCCACTTTTTGATGGGGTTGTTTGTTTTTTCCTTGTAAATTTGTTTAAGTTCCTTGTAGATTCTGGATATTAGCCCTTTGTCAGATGGATAGATTGCAAAAATTTTCTCCCATTTTGTAGGTTACCTGTCCACTCTGATGATAGTTTCTTTTGCTGAGCAAAAGCTCTTTAATTTAATTGATCCCATTTGTCAATTTTGGCTTTTGTGGCAATTGCTTTTGGGATATGTGGTTACCCTACTTATGCAAGATTTTTCTGCGCCATAGCCAATAATTAGCAAGATACGTATTGAATAGCCTTTCCCTTTCTGGTGGTTTCCAACTGACATCTGTTTCAATTGGTTGGTCCATATGCTGGATGATTGCCGCAGAGTTTAGATATCACACTTGCTAGAAACTACTCTTAAGGGGGATTTCTAGGTCACATGCCATAGACATACTTAATAAGTTTGAGTTCCTGTTTATAGATGGGTGGAATTTTAAAATCTGTCTTCCCATTTTTTAGGAGATTTTGCATTTCTACTGTATATTTATTCATCCTTTCTCTGTCAAACTATCTAGTTTGGAGCTTTAGCAGCCATTAGTTTATTGACAACTACTCCTAGCGCCTTATCGCAATAGAGCAACTACTATGTAGTTTATGAAGTTTTTTTTCATATTTTATGTTATTGGCCCCTAACACTTACCCATTGAGGTAGAGAGGGCAGAATTTATAATTCTTATTTTATAGAAAAGGAAGCTGAGGATCAGAGGCAAACTGACTTGCTTCAGTCCACATATCTGGTAAGTTATAAACTTAGAACCAAGTCTTCTGACTTTGATTTGCTTCTACAATATCTAAAAGGGACAGGGAAAAGGATAAATTTGGGTTTGTGGTTAAAATAGGAACTGTCCAGGTTAGCTTTATATCTTCCTCAGAGCATAGCATAATGCCTAACACATAGTAAATGTTGATTTGCTTCTGCAATATCTTAAAGGGACAGGAAAAAGGAAAAACTCCAGTTTGTGATCAGAGCAGGGAGTGTGCAGTTTAACTTTATGTCTTCCTCAGATGATAACACAACATCTTACACATAAGATTCAATCAGTAATTTTTACTGAGCAAGTGAACTGGGGATTATGTAGGTATCCGTACCGCCCAGGTTCAGTTGGTCATGCCACTACTTAATGCTGTGGTGACTCTTTTATTGCAGCAATGCTTTGGCTTATAGATACACCCAGTTCTGTAAATATTCTGGCTGAACAAAGGGCTTCAGGTCAGTCCAGGAGTTCTCATGTTAAATAGTTTGGTTCATTTACAACAGAAGTAGCAACGGGTTATAAATGTACCTATATAATATGACTTCGATGGGGTGTGTAGTAGACGGCTCTTGTTTGTTTCTGGTAAATCTCGGTAAAATTTCTTCTACTCTTCCTTTTTTTTCTACAGTTAGCTTTGAATAACCAGTAGCAAAGTCCTTTCTGTTGCTAACTACTATATTGCATTCAGCTGCTTAACATTTGCTTCCTGTTCCCAAGATCACCAGAGGCAACTGTAGCGTTTGATGAGGGTGTTGGATTTCATCAAAAGATTTTTCTACATAGTTTGTTCCAGCTTGGGAGAGGCGGGTTGGCCTTGGCCCCTTGTTCAAAGCTGTCACAGTTTTGAAGTCATTTCAAAACCTTCGATAATCTTGTTCCATCTGCTTTTCCACCTTATCTTACATTTCTGTACCTTCTCCAATACTTCCTACCTTCTATGATACAAATTGAGGGTGCTCTAAGAAAATCATTTAGTAAGTTAAGCTACTATTTTTAATACCCAGCCCTTCAAGGAAGTTAAAATAGCATCTTCCAGAAGTAGCACCTTCTTATTTATTTTTTTAGAGAATAGGGTCTTGCTATGTTGCCCAGCCAGGTCACAAACTCCAGAAGTAGCACTTTCTATTATGTATATTATTTTAGAGAATAAATTCTTTCTATTCTCTAGCTGCAGAGATTTTATGCACAAGGTATGCTTTTTATGTATTTTATTTTATTTTTGAGATGGGGTCTCACTCTGTCACCCTGGCTGGAGTGCAGTGACACAATCTTGGCTCACTGCAACCTCTGCCTCCCAGGGTCAAATGATCCTCCTACCTCAGCCTCCCAATGTTGGTCATGTGCCACCACGCATGTCTAATTTTTTGTATTTTTGGTAGAGACGGGGTTTCACTACGTTGCCCAGGCTGGTCTCGAACTCCTGAGCTCAAGTGATCCACCCACCTTGGCCTCCCAAAGTGCTGGGATTATAGGCGTGAGCCACCATGCCTGGCTAAGGTATGCTTTTTAACTTAAATGTTTCCTGTTGTGTCTTTGTTTGGTCATGTTTTTCTTTAAATTACAAATTGATTTGCTAGTGCTTATGTTAATACTGTGAGCTTCAGGTGTAAGCTTTTCTCCCACCAATGGGGAGAACTTTCAGAAAGCCCGCATATGTCTCTTTTTTATTTTTATTTTTTGACACTGAGTCTTGCTCTGTCGCCCAGGCTGGAGTGCAGTGGCGCAATCTCGGCTCACTGCAAACTCCACCTCCCGGGTTCACGCCATTCTCCTGCCTCAGCCTCCCGAGTAGCTGGGACTACAGGTGCCTGCCACCATGCCCAGGTGATTTTTTGTATTTTTAGTAGAGATAGGGTTTCACTGTGTTAGCCAAGATGGTCTCGATCTCCTGACCTTGTGATCCGCCTGCCTTGGCCTCCCAAAGTGCTGGGATTACAGGCATGAGCCACCGCGCCCGGCCCCCCACATATGTCTCTTTAAGTATCTTTTCTATTGAGAACAGTGTAGGCTGGTGATTATGGTTATTCCTTCCAATTGCACCACTAGATTTTGGGTTTGTTTCCAAACTATCTCCTTTGTCTTACACTGTGCCCCTGAATTCTACCAGTAGCTGACATTAAGAAAGCCCTAGAGAAGTTCCTTTTTCCTTTTTTTTTTTTATGCATAGGTAAAATCCTTTCCTAACAACGGTTTCTGTACAGTAAAATCCTTTCCAGCACTTAGTCATTGGTCCATGGAAATAGCACTTTGGTACTCAGTTTTCTTTCCTTCTCTTTTTTCTTTCTTTTAATATTTTGTTTTACTGTGGTAGGAACACTTAACGTGAGATCTACTCCGAACAGGTTTTTCAGTGTACGATATAGTATTATCTGTAGGCACAATGTTGTACAGCAGATCTCTAGAACTTAATTCATCTTGCATAACTAAAATTATATGCATTTAAAATAGTTAAACTCATAAAAACAAATATTAGAATGGTGGTTTCCAAGGACTTAGGGAAGAGGAACTGGGGAGTTGCTAATCAACGAGTAGTCAGTTTTTTCTACAGTGAATAAAAGTTGTCAATTACTATGCCCAAGTATAGATTGAGTAGCCCAAATCCAAAAATCTGAAATTTGAAATGCTTCCAACTCCAAAATTTTTTAAGGGCCAACATGACATTCAAAGGAAATGCTCATTGAAGCATTGCAGATTTCAGATTTTTGGATTAGGGATATTCAACTGGTAAGTTTAATTCAAATATTCCAAAATCCCCCAAATTCAGAATTCAAAACACATTTGGTCCTAAGCATTTTGGATAAGGGATACTCAACCTATATATGGTTGTACTTGAAGTAGCAAAGGAAGGGAGAGTAAATTTGGTGATTTAGTCCTACCATGAAATAGCAGTTACCTTTCCAGTTCTGAGGTTTCTCTGCCAATACCTACACCACTGCCTCCACCAACCAAAATGGGAAAAAAAAAAAAAAGAAACTCTCAAGAGATTTTTCTAAAGCACTATCATACATAAATTCTCCAGAAGCTTGGGAGAAGGAAAGTGTGGAAGGGAAGGTATGGTTAGAAATCTCTCACACTAAATTAGGAACAGTTCATTTGATAATTGGTAAAAATGCATAGCTTCTTCTGATGAACACAACTAACCCTGCTGTAGTAATATCAGGAATGTCAGGAATTGGGTCCTTTGAATACCATCAACAGGATCAAAATTAAATGTGAGTAGAAGAACTTACATCTAGGCTGGGCATGGTGGCTCACACCTGTAATCCTAGAACTTTGGGAGGCCAAGGCAATAGTGATTGCTTGAGGCCAGGAGTTCATAACCAGCCTGGGCAACTGAGCTATGAACTCCTGAGTAGCTGGGATTACAGGCGCCCACCACTATGCCCACTAGCAAGACTCTGAAAAAAAAAAAAAAGAAAAAGAAGAACGAACTTAGAGTAATCACCATTATTCTTTAAGTTCTATATAGATCTTTCTTTATATATTGAACAAAACAGGTGGATCACTGTGTTTATATTTTCAGTCGTGCCTCATTTGAGTGAGCAACTCAATACTCTTGATATGGCTGACCTTGTTCATGACCATTCACCAGCTCCATCACAGGCTGACTCGCCAGCGTCTCCTCTCCATCAGCCTTTCCTCCCCAGTAGGCTTTCCCTCCCTTTCTCTTCATCTTCTCTAATCTCTTTCTTTCTTCTTCACCCCCATCTTTTTACTCCTCCATGATTTTCTCAGGGCTGGGCTTCAACATCGTCGGTGGGACAGATCAGCAGTATGTCTCCAACGACAGTGGCATCTACGTCAGCCGCATCAAAGAAAATGGGGCTGCGGCCCTGGATGGGCGGCTCCAGGAGGGTGATAAGATCCTTTCGGTGAGAATGGGCTTCGGCCTCCTTCACTGTCCTTTGCTCCCTAAGCCCTAGGTCCTACCCCTATCCCTTTTCCTTGAAAAGATTTGGATCTGGAAATATACAGGTTGTAGAGTTGAATGGGAACAACTTTGATCAGTCATTCTTTCCAACCCTATCATTGAGCATGGAGGGCAACATTATGCTCACCTGATAGATGAGAATGTGAAGCCCAGAATGTGAAGTTACTTGTTCAAAAAGCACAAGGCAGGAAGCAGTGAGGGACTCATATGGGGAAAAGAGATTTAAAATCCACAAATTTTGCCTTTCATCCATTACTTTATCACCTCCTTTTGTTGATTAAAACACTAATGTATATCTTCATTTGGGGGAATGTCAGCCCTTATAATTGGATTTAACTTCACAAAACAGAAAGAAGGAAGGTTGGAATTAAGTGTCCTTTTCAGACTCAGAGCCCTTTTTCACCCATTATTAACATGAAAATTTGGAATGCAGTTGATTTGGGTATCTGTCCACTGTGTTCCCATTTCATCCTGCTAATGTCTCTACGAAGACATACTACATGGTAATTATTAATCTTACTATTTTCCAGAATATTTCCTCAAGGGCAGTGAAAAGATCCTTTTTTTTTTTTTTTTGAGATAGATTCTTGCTCTGTCACCCAGGCTGGAGTGCAGGGTCGTAATCTTGGCTCACCACAACCTCTGCCTCCCAGGTTCAAGCGATTCTCCTGCCTCAGCCTCCTGAGTAGTTGGTACTACAAGCCCCTGCCACTACGCCCAGCTAATCTTTTATATTTTTAGTATAGACAGGGTTTCACCATGTTGGCTAGGCTGGTCTCGAACTCCTGACCTCATGATTCGTCCACCTTAGCCTCCCAAAGTGCTGGGATTACAGGCGTGAGCCACCGGGCCCGGCCTAAGATCTTTTTTTAACCTTTTGAATCATAGCACAGTGCTTAATAATGTTTAAGAAATGAACCAGTTAAGAAATTCAGGCAAACCTAAAAAGGTTGACTGATAAATATGGGCCCACAGACCTCAGGTCTTAAAATAAATTAGAACAAGCATACAGTCAAAACTATTAAAATGCAAAATATAACTCTGGCCCTATTGTTCATTTCTCTACCTTACCATGGGCCACAGTAATCCTATGATACTATCAGTTTGCTGGGGGATAAGGGAGTATAGTTGGAGATAATTATTCTGTAGAATTTCTTTTTTTATTAATCTTCAGGGCTAGTGAAAAATGGCCAGCTTATTACTTGTATGGAAACAGTGCAGATGATTGGTATAAAGAATGGAAAAATGCTGAGGGGGTGAGATATTATGTAGAATATTCTTGGGAGAGCTGGCTTCAAATGGCTAGACTTAAAAGGAAATTGAAATAGGATAGGGCTTCGGAGCCCTATCCTCTCCAGATGGGCCATAAGCCCATGGTCCGAAGAGGAGAAAACTATTCCCTGTTTTCTTTTAGAACTGAATAGGGCAGGATGGCCACGTTGGGCAAACGTTGAAATAAATGAATGAAGTACAGACAGGAGAAGTCTTGATTGGCAGAATTAAGTATTGGTCTCAGATACATGATTTTGAACCTACCTCTATAATGAGTTAGCTTCATCCCTTAAAAATTTTTTGCTATATAGTTTCATTTGAATTTTCCCTTTCACATTACTTCTCATGCAGTTCAGGTGATTCGTGATTAAAGGTCATATGTGTGAAATCTCTTGCTCTTCTTAGTTGTCAGCTTATTGAACACCTCTCTGCCATGAAGCCCATTTGGTAGCAGAACCTGAAGGCAGAGATACAGAGGAAAAGAGAGAGAGAACATCCACCTTTTCTTCATTTGGCATCTGAGTATTTGAGTGATCAGGCTCAGCAGTATGGTTCTGAATGCCTCTTCAGGAAGACTGTGACTCCACTTAGTCCCCCAAAAAGAAAGAAAATCAGAACAAGTAGCTATTAGAGCCACCTAAATTAGCTCAAGAATGTCTAAGCATGTGTCCTCGCTGATCCATAATATAAATATAGTATCAAGCACTGCAGTATTTCAGTCCTTCTCATTGACTATTTTGCCTCTCTTCAGTCCATTAAGCTTCTCCTAGACCCTGTTTATTAATCAGTGAGATGGAGACAGTGATAATATACCTGTCTTCTCAAAAGGATAGTGAAAAGTTTAGAAGCAGATTATTTCCTTTAGCTCCCAAGGAAAGACATTCAACCAATATGAATCAACTTGGCAGTGGTACTGTAAGGAAATGCTGAGAGTGAGTTGTTAAAATAAAGGTGTAGCATTTAGTTAGAATCTATGCAGCTTAATATTTTGACACATAAATTACATTATCTTCAGAACACTGCAACCTGGGCTCTGTGGATGAAGAATAGTATAGGAGTTAAGAAGAGAAAGAAGAGAGCTGTATTATTTTAAAAGCTTTGGTTAAAGGTAGATTATTGCAAAATGAGAATGGTGAGAAGTATTTGAGCACTAAATGTCAGGTAACATGCTAAGAACTTCAAATTTATTTTGTTTAATATTATAGTAATCCTATGAGGTGGGCGTGATTATTGTGCCCAAGCCATTTGCCCAAGGTCACACAACTAATAAGCAGCAAGGTACTCAAACTGGTTTGTCTGAATTTGTAGCCTTTTTTAAAACCACTATGTTATACTGTTATACTGCCTCCTAAAAGGTAAATGAGGAGCTAGGATTAGTTATCCTAAAGACGAAGTTACATGGTGAATTAATAGTAGATTGCATGTATGGTTTTATATAAAAACTAAAATTAGCCCAGGTACAGTGGCTCATGCCTGTAATCCCAGCACTTTGGGAGGCTGATGAGGGTGGATCACTTGAGGGCAGGAGTTCAAGACCTGCCTGGCCAACATGGCAAAACCCCGTCTCTACTAAAAAAAAAAAATACAAAAAATTAGGTGGGCATGGTGGCACGCACCTTGGTGCACGCGCCTGTAGTCCCCCAGCTACTCAGGGGGCTGAGGCACGAGAATCGCTTGAACCTGGGAGGCAGAGGTTGCAGTGAGCTGAGATCATGCCAGTGCACTCCAGCCTGGGCGACGGAGTGAGACTCTATCTCAAAATAAAATAAAATAAAAAAATAAAATAAGATAAAAACTGAAATTCATCTTTCTATAAAGGGTAGAATCAGAAATAAGGAAATAAACCTCAATGTAAAGCAAATTATTAGATACAAGTTGAGAACCTTATGTGGACCATTTCCTCACAGAGAAAATAAATTATTGAAAGGCCTCTCAAGTTTTAAAAAAGGGCTGGGGCTGCTGATAAATGATGGGAGATAAATGTCAATGAAGAGAAAAGTAGATGTCTAAATTTATAGCAAAAAGGATTTTACTTTACCAAAATATAAGAAATATAAAGATGTAAAAAGATATTAAATATTACAAAGATATGTTACAAGGAATGATATGTTTATGTTCTCGCCATTTAAGGAAAAGGCATGCAAAAGAAGAGAGGGGAAAAGCCAGGGGAAGGAGAGGCGGAGATAGAAGACATATCAGGGGCTGTATCAATCTGTTTTCACACTGCTATAAAGATACTACGTGAGACTGGGTAATTTATAAAGAAAAGAGGTTTAACTGACTCACAGTTCCACTTGGCTGGGGAGGCCCCAGGAAACTTAAAATCATGGTTTTAAGTTTTAAGTTTAAACTTAAAATCATGTTTTTAAGGTGAAGGAGAAGCAAGTACCTTCTTCACAAGGTGGCAGGAGAGAGAGAGTAGGGGGAAGTGCCAGACACTTATCAAACAACCAGATCTAATGAGAACTCACTCACTATCACCAGAACAGCATGAGGGAAGTGGCTCCCATGATCCAGTCACTTCCCACCAGGTCCCTACCGCGACATGTGAGAATTACAAGAGTTTGCTTCAAAATTCTTCTTTCTAGATCCCATTCCTTCAGAAATACTATGAAACAGCCTGTTCCATCACTTACCCGTGACATCCTATTCCCTCTCTGTCCTTAAGTGAACTTCTAGGCCGTAACTATGAAATGTACTTAAGTATTCATTTATTATTGGCTTTGAAGTCTCTGTAAAAATGATGCTAAATTATGTATTAGTCTAAATTCTCATTTAGTTTTTATGTATTTTCCTATTCTCCACACATAGGTTATTTCTCCATGTTATAAAATATGCCCCATTTTCCCCCTAGTAATGTTTGCTAGATAAACTAAAAATTTATCTCTTCCTTAGCACATATCTATTTTAGATAGCTGATTGAAGTAACATTATGTGACATGTAAATTTCCTGGAGTTATTATTAGCTATTAATTTAACCTTTTCATTCTCCCCAAGTAATTCCCACATATTATCTTGCTTTCAAGTTCTAAAATGAAATAACTGCATGGTTTATCATGTAGTTTCATGGTGTGAACCCGGGAGGCAGAGCTTGCAGTGAGCCGAGATTGCGCCACTGCACTCCAGCCTGGCCAACGGAGCAAGACTCCATCTCAAAAAAAAAAAAAAAATAGTTTCCTCTTTCTCATCAAAAGTGAAATTTTATTTTTTATGATCACTGTAGATAATTTAAACTTAAGAAAGAAAAGTTTTCTTAAATAATGACAGTAAATGATTTTTAAGGCCATGTTGCATCTGACAACCATGAAATAAAAATGGCTATTACGAAGGCTGGAAATTCCTCACCCATGGTTCATTTTGTGTGTGTATGCTGGTGAGAATGGTTTATTATTAGAATAAACCATTATGGAACCTGGAATAATTTTATTTTTATTTTTGAAAAGTAAACTAACTTTCTCATTCCTTGTGTGTCTGCCTTAAATGAAGGGAGGTGAAGAATAGTCATTCCTCAGTGAACATGACATTTTTATTAAGCTAAGGGTGACGTAGCTGGTCATACTACAGAGTTGAATGTTCCATTTTAACATGGAACAAACCCCTTATATAACAAAATGGCACAGATTGAGCCATTAGCTAGCTTCATTTCATATTCTGTGTGAGTACAGTTTTTAATTTGGTGAATGAAAGAGTTGGTTAGTCGTCAACATTTATCAACTATTGCACTTAATGGCCTTCAGAGCACTGTGCCAAGTGCTATGGGAAAGTTACAAAGGAAATGAAACACTGGTCTCTGCCCTTACCTTAGAAATCAGTGAGAAAGACCCAGCAGAAACCCCCATCCAATCAGCTGCAGAGATGTGGAAATATACAGCAGCATTCTTTAAATAAAATACCTCCAGGGAAGGATCTTTGCCTTATCATCTCTTTATCTCCAGCATCTAGTCCTGTACCTGGCCCTGAGTAAGCATCTAATAAGTTAGTTCCATGAATTAACCCCTCCATTATAACACACTGACTTTTTTGGATTGGATCTAAATAATCTATTTTTATGGTTTCTTCAAAAATTGATGAAAAAAGAGACCAAAAAATGTGGTTTATTGCAGGATCTTAGTAAAAAATTACAATATCCAGAGTATATTCTCACATCTATTGCTTATTAAATTGAGCCCATTCTTTCTCTATGTCTCTACATTTACAAGTCAGAGATCTTGTTTTAGATTATCCTGAGGCAATTCAAAATTCTTAATCAGAGAAAACTAATTTTAACTCAGCTGATTTCATAAGGCAGGAAATAGGAAACACATTTTAACATGCTAACAACCAGAGTTAAAGTAAAAAAAGGTATGTTTCCTCATCAGTTAACTAGAACAACACCATGCTTATTCTCTGAACCTTCAGAGTCAGCGAAATTTTCTAGCACATTGCAAATCTGCCATATCTTAGGTTCAATAAACCTTCTTATGTCATGAGTTAAGGAAGCTGAAGTAGCAAGTTAATTCTGGGATTACTCAGCTGAGTAGCTCCTGGTACTAAAAGTGAGGTTCAAGGACCAGCAGTCTGGCCATCACCTGGGAGCTTGTTCGAAATGCAGAATCTCAGGGCCCTTCCCAGACCTACAGAATCAAACTCTGCATTATGAGATCCCCTGGTGAGCCTGTGCACAGTAAAGTTTGAGAACCACTGCTGTAGGCAAGTGTTTTTCAGACCTTTTAAATTATAACCTATAACAGGAACGACATACATTTCCTATTCATCAAATAAGTGTGTGTGCGTATTTGAAGCAAAAGTTTAACACAACAATACTTTTCTATATGTGATGCATTTTGGTATTTTGTTTTCTTCTAATTTCACTTTTTTAAAAATAACTGTTTTTTGTTTTGTTTTGTTTTGTTTGAGACAGAGTCTCCCTCTGTCACCTAGACTGGAATGCAGTGGCGCAATCTCAGCTCACTGCAAGCTCTGCCTCCCGGGTTCACGCCATTCTCCTGCCTCAGCCTCCCGAGTAGCTGGGACTGCAGGCGCCTGCCACCACATCCAGCTAATTTTTTGTATTTTTAGTAGGGACAGGGTTTCACCATGTTAGCTAGGATGGTCTCGATCTCCTGACCTCGTGATCCGCCTGCCTTGGCCTCCCAAAGTGCTGGGAGTACAGGCATGAGCCACCGCGCCCGGCCAAACAACTGGTCTTGACCCACTGGATTGATTTCACAATATTTGAAAAATTACTACTCCAGTGAATGGAAAAGTACTAATGAAATCTGTAGATGCAAGGGATATGTAGAAAGGGGTATATTAAATAGGGGAAGTAGTCTGGGAGTGGAGACCAGTTAAAAGACTGTTTCAGGCAGATTAGGTAAGAACTAACTCAGACTTGAGAATCACTTTGAAGGCGTGTTAAAGTGCAGCGAGGATGAGGCCTAAACATTTGCATTTTTAACAGGTTCCCAGGTGATGCTAAGGCTGCTGGTCGTGGGACCACACTTTGAGAACCACTGGTCTATGTTAGTAAGGATGGTAATAAAAAGAGTGGATTCCACAGATATTTAAGGGTGAAATCTACAGAAGTTGGTGGTTAGTCACTGAGCAGCTGGAATCTAAAAATGCTTAGAGGATGTCAGTATTGGAGAGCAAATTCAATTTTGGAGTAGAAATGACATTGTCAAGGGAGAAAGTCGTAATCATGACATGTTTTAGGGGCTGGTTTCCCTTGGGTAAAGGATGAGAAAGGGTTAAGAAAGAATTATCTTTGCATTTCTAAAAGGTCTCTTATTTGGGGTTTTAAAGTAGTCATTAGAATAAAGTCTCTTAAATTAGAATACCTTTAGCCTTAACTAGGAGGGTTGAAAGGCATAATTGGCTTAACTGGCCTATGCCCTTTGTAACATCTTTTGCCTGATGTACCAATGTCTTTTTCCCTGTTAGCAGAAGGAGACTCAGATGGAGGGGCAGGATTACACACTGAATCATTGGCAGGTAAAGCTACTATTAGAATCCAGGCCTTGCAGCTTTATGTAGTACTGAGATTATGTCAGTCAGGCTTTGTGTATTTATGGCTTTTTCAGGGTGCACTCTGCAGCCAAACTTCAGGAAAGCATGTGCTATTTATTATGCTCAAGTGTACAAAGTTCTCTTAGGTATTGTAGAGTTATAATGATCAGCTGAGATACATCTTGAAGTTACAATAGAATGTAAAGTGGTGTCAGGCAGAGTTCAATTTGGAGTTTAAGAGAGTTACACAGTATTCAAAGTATATAGTTGCATAGTATTCAGAGTTAGAGTATTCAAAGAAGTAAATCAGTCATATCTAGTGACGTTATCTAGAAAGGCCTTGTCAATGAAGTGGCACCTAACTAAATTGCTTTTTTAATTTTAATGCTACTTCTGTATATACAAATGAATAGTAATATTAATATATAAATACCTTGTTTTTATTCAACTCTTAACTATTTTTTTTTTTTTCTGAGACAGAGTCTTGCTCTGTTGCCCAGGCTGGAGTGCAGTGGCACAATCTTGGCTCACTGCAACCTCTGCCTCCTGTGTTCAAGTGATTGTTCTGCCTCAGCCTCCTGAGTAGCTGGGACTACAGGTGTGTGCCACCACGCCCGGCTTATTTTTGTATTTTTAGTAGAGACGGGGTTTCACCATATTGGTCAGGCTGGTCTCGAACTCCTGACCTCATGATTTGCCCTCCTTGGCCTCCCAAAGTGTTGGGATTACATGTGTGAGCCATCATGCCCGGCCTCAACTCTTAACACTTTTTAAATGTATAACATTAAATACAAACTAAATGGCAAAACCAATAAAAATTTAATTTACAACATATATGTGATAGGCAGTAATATGTTGCTGAGATAAAATCCTTGCTTGCCATGTAAATTCATATAGGTTAGTGTTTTAAAGTGAAGGCTTTTGGGCCAGCCTGCTTGAGTTTGAATCCTTGGCTCTGCTGCTTTCATTCTGTTTGCTCACAGATAAATTGATAGCCTCTCTGCACTTCAGTTTTATCACTTATAAAATAGGGGTTCCTAACTTACAGAACTATTGTGAAGACTAAATGAGTTAATACATGTAAGATGAACAGACAGCTCCAGACATGGTTATGTTCAATAATTCTCTGCAATTATTACTGACTACTATGGCAAAGATTATTTTAAGCCCAGTATTTCTACCATTTAATATAGTGACCCAATTATCTCATTTGCATTTATATTACAAATGCTCTGATATTGAGCTGTGACATCATTTGGCATTCATTGACATGACTGCATCATTAACTTACTTGTCTGCCTCTAAAGAAAATACTTATTTCTTTATAATGAGAAATACAGCTATCACATGGGCTAGATTACTTAACTGAGCATTCTCATGACAGTCAGCAATCTCACACCTATTCTGTCAGGAGTTAACTAGAAAATTGAGTCATTGAGAATTCATTGTGATAGTTATAGAAATCCTGAAGTTCTTTCCCTACAGTATATCTAACAAGAAAACCAAGGCATAACATGAAATTAAAGTCCCTCAACTAGAAAACTGTATTCATTTCTACACTGTAGGTAGCAGGACTGATCCTTTTTCAAGATCCATCTTGGAAGATAAATAGAATTTTTTAAAAGGGAAGGGCATTTAGGTGGTAGATACAGTTTGAACACAGGTATAAAGGTAAAAAATATGTTTTATGTCCCAGTCAGTGAGTTATGTGACTTAGCTAGAGTATAAGATATAGGAAAGGAAATAGAAATTAACCTGAGAAGATAGGTTAGACTCATTTCCTGGAAGACTTTCCATATCAGCATAAGAAACGAGGTATGTACTCTTTCCTTGCTCCCCAGTTTTGTTTTTGTTTTTTGAGCAGTAAAGTGGTACTAACAGAGTTGTACTTTAGGAAGATTAATCAGGAGACCTAGTATTTGAATCGGTTCCAACCTAGAGAAAAGTAAATCAGAGAGAAGTGATCACAGTAGTTCAACTAAGTATTTTAAACCAAGAGTCTTCTAAATTGATTGAAGTTTCTTTTGCCAAGGTTAAGGACATGCCTGGGAGACAGGTATGCACCTTTCTCCAAAGATGATTTTGAGGGTTTTAATATTTAAAGGGGAAAAGTAGGCTGAAGAGCAAAGAGGGAAGGTATGGTAATCCACATGTTGCCAGAGGAAAGGAGCAGGCAAGGGAATAGTCAATTATGTATTTTCTTTTGCTTAGAAAGCAAAAGAAAGCTTTGGGACTTTACATAAGATAAGGTGAACGTAGAGTAATTACCTGTGGAGATATTTAACCTGTTATCTGTAGCTATCTGCTTGGGAACAAAAGGAAAAGCAGTTTATTGCATGACTCAGCTTGCAGCTTAATTTTTTTTCTTGACATAGTGGATTGGGGTCCCAAGTTTTTATTTTGTTTTTAGTGTCAACAGCCTAAAATAGGCAATAGGAAAGAAAATACTATATGAGAGATGTCATAGTGTTAGACTGTGGAGTTTGGCAATCTATTGTATATGAAAGTTGACAGCAGAGAGAGTTTAAACCTATTATCAAAATTTTAGCCTGGGCTGGGGCACAATGTCTCACACCTATAATCCCAGCACTTTCGGAGGCTGAGGCAGGAGAATCACTTGATCCCAGGAGTTCAAGTCTCCAGTCAGCCATGATCACACCACTGTGACAGCCTGAGGGACAGAGTAAGACTCTGTCTCAAAAAAAAAAAAAAAAGTTTGAAGGAATGATAGTGGCAATAAGAAGCAAGGTATGTATTCTGATTTTTGTGGGAAGTAATAAAGAGGTTTTGGATATGTTGAATTAGGGTCTAGCAGAGTATACAGGTATAGGCATCCAGCAAGAAACTGGCAAATCCAGAAGTACAAGTAAGGATACAAATTTGGGAGTTATCTTACAGATTATGGTTGAAATTGTTAAAGCTCACAGTGGGAGAGAAAGAAAGAAGATAGAGGATTGACACTGAACAACCTTGACTCACCTTAAGGAGAAAGAAAGGGAAGAGGAAATCCGGAAAGGAATAATTTAAGAACAAAGAATGTTAAGTGTTCATATGCCAAGATAGGAGAAAATTCCAAAACGGAGGAGGTGGTCTGAAGACAAAAACGGCTATAGGATTTGGTAATTGGAAGTCATTGGTGACCTTTAGAAAAACATGTTCTTCCCTTCTGCCTCATACATTGTGAGATTACAGGGGAATAGAGAATGAATGCTGAAGAAATAGAGGTAGTGCATGCAAACAGTTCTTAGAACAAATTTTGCAGTCAAAGAAAGAGGAAAGAAGATGGGAAGAGAGTGATAATGCATTCCAAGAAATAGTTGTATTGTTTTCTTTATAGAGGTGTATAATTTTAGTTGAGAGAAGGAGCAGAGAAAGATAATAATTAAGTAATCAAGAGGACACAGTGTCTGTGTGAGTTTTGTAAGGAGGCTAGAAGAAGTATGATCAAGATCATCAGTGGATGGTTTCACCTTGAAAAGGAAATAGATCTAATTCAGAGACTAGGGGAAAGGAGTAGTGAGAAGATATAAAGAAACTTTGAGAGAGAAGGAAAGAAAATATAGAAAGCATTTATCAGAAGTCCTCAGTGTTCTCACAAAAGATAAAGGAATCAGCTAGGGAGAGAGGTAGAAATGGGGTTGGAGATGGTGGTGGAAAAAGGTCTGGAACAGCTATCACTGCGTGTTTATTAAGGAGTTCAGTAAATGAGTAGAAGGGGTTTTAAGGATGAGCTGGAGTCAGCTAGTATGGGTCTATGGTGGAGAATGAGAATATACCTTTCTCCCAGAATATTCAACTCAGTGATGGCAAGAAAAGGATTGCAGAATATGACCCAGGACTGGAAAGATGGCAGAAGATCATGGGGACAAAGGATTCTAATGATTTACCAAGTGCTTTGTTGAAATTACAACAGGAACTCCTAGATGGGCAAGGATGCAAGTAAAGTCTAAAAAGGTTACAAGGAGGAAATTCAGTAGATGAAAGTGTGAAAAGAGTGGAAATTGTTGTCAGGTTTTTAAGAGTTTGAGATATTGGAGCTGAAGCATGTCTAATACTGAAGTCTAAGTTTATGTCAATTGGTGACTGAAGTGGAATGGAGTTGGAAACTATTGGTTTACAAAGATAGACTGTCTATAGGGCAGAAGTGTTGGTAGATTCATTCACCAAGTGTATTGGCAAGAGAGAGAGTAGAGGGAAGATTATGAGTGCCTTGGAGAAGGAAGATTGTGACAAGGAAAATGAGAGAGTTGAATAAGGGAGTAACTTGAGCATTAGCTGAGCAGAGGATAGTTGAGCAGAGGATAGCAGAGGATAGTTGAGCGTTAGCTGAGCAGAGGGTAGTCAAGATGGAAGAATAACAGTGCAGAAGGAACAGTGAAATGCAAGGATACTTTGATCTTTCTTTCATTATTTACAAATCCTAGCCCTAGCTCCAGCACGAATCTCACTGAGCTTCAAGTTTATCTGTGGAAACGAGATAAAAATAATGTCTACCTCATAGGGTTATCATGAGAATTAAAAGAGATAATGCATGTAAAGTACAGAACCTATCAAAATAAATATATCAGATGTTCTTATTGCTGCTACTGTTAACGATGACATTGACATGTATAAAAGATATGTAATCTTGCACTAAGTGGGCTGTGCTGTGCCACTGAATACAGCATAGGATAGATAATGACTTGTGGCCGATGTCACTCCTAACTGCAAAAAGTATTAATACAAGTATTCCTTCACATCTCTCACCTCTAAGTGGTAGGAGTGACCTACAGTGAAATTTTTTTAAGGATTTATATTATCACAGGAATATGGTTTTTACTAAATTTTGATTAAAAGATGACTAATTTACTAATTTGGATATAATGGATAGGAGTATCCGTGGAATCACAGGAAGTTGTTCACTATGAAAAGCCCAATAGAATGGGCTAGTATAGATTTATATGACATCAAAATAAATTGGTGGAGAGTCATAGAGTTATATTTCTACAGTTGCAGCTGGCAATGCCAGGGCTTAGGAATATAAAGGATAGGGTGGTAACCTGGAAGACCATGCTATCTGTAAGGAAGCAGGTTAACACTCATGGAAGAAATACTAATACAGTAACAGATTCCCAAATGTCAAAACGAGACAGGCGTAGAAGCTAAGAGGAAGGAGAGGCCACTTTTTATTTTACCTAGGTTCTCTTCAGATGGCCTGTGGAACTTCAGTTCTAGGAAAACATAGTTTTGAAAATGAAAAACGTTCTAAGTTCTGAGCTCTAAGTAACTTTGCCCATACTCCTAGTCCTTGCAATTTGCTCTGAAGGAGTTTGTTATTTAAAGTTTGGCCATTTGAAAATAAATTGTGGACTTATAATAGCCTTCTTCCTTTCTTACTACTCTTTGGTGTTTTGTCAGGTAAATGGCCAAGACCTAAAGAACCTGCTGCACCAGGATGCTGTAGACCTCTTTCGTAATGCAGGCTATGCTGTGTCTCTGAGAGTGCAGCACAGGGTAGGTATCACTTCGAGCCAGAAACCTGGCACCAGGCTTTTGCACTGTACTTCTGAATAAACCCAATGTGTGTAATCTTCAGTATTGCTTTTTGTTTGTTTTACCCTCACTCCCCTGAAGAGTTTCTCAGGCAAAGGGAGGGGTCCATTGGTACTTTTGCTTATCACTGAAGGACATTCAGGCCAGGCACGGTGGCTCACACCTGTAATCCCAACACTTTGGGAGGCCAAGGTGGGCGGATCACTTCAGGCCAGGAATTCGAGACCAGCCTGGCCAACATAGCAAAACCTCATCTCTACTAAAAATATAAAAAATTCAGGCACGGTGGTGCACACCTATAGTCTCAGCTACTTGGGATGCTAAGGTGGGAGGATTGCTTGAGCCCAGGAGGTGGAGGTTGCAGTGAGCCAAGATCATACCACTATACTCCAGACTGGGCAAGAGAGTGAGACCCTGTCTCAAAAAAAAAGAAAAAAGAAAAAGAAAAGAGAAATTCACAACAGTATGGCTTATAACCAAGGTCCTTGCTTCAAGGTAATATGCCTTAAAGATGAAGCTTGACAACCAAATTAAAACAGATGATTAAAGAAGAGCCAGGTGTGGTGACTCACATCTGTACTCTCAGCATTTTGGGAGGCCAAGGTGGTATGATTGCTTGAGCCCGGGCGTTCAAGACCAGCCTGGGCAACATAGAGAGACCTCATCTCTTAAAAAAATAATAATAATAAAAATAAATAAAAAATTTTAAGAGTGACATGGACCAATGGAAAATAAATTAATTAGTTAATTAATTAAAAAGATGGTAAAAAAACGTAGTCAATTTTACTTTTTGGTAGGGAAGGAACCATATGTCTACCCTTGAAAAATTATTTATAAAACCATTGGATAAAACACTACAAAGATGGTGGGTTTTCTGGTACCCACTATATGCTTTTCCCTGTCACCGCCATGAACCCTTCATTTATCAACTTGGTGACCCTCTTAACCAAATCTTTAGTGTTCATAGGAGAACTCCAGGAAAAAGGAAATGGAATTCAGAATTCAGTCACGGCAGCACCTATCCCTGCATCTGTTTCTTATTTCCTAGTGTTTTATAATTTGGATGATGATGTAAAGGGAAGCCTGGGTAGATATAATTCCTCCTATAGCATTGAGAATTTCTGAGCGTATTCACAAAACAGGTTCCATGTACCTTTAAATTAAATCAATTTGCTACTTCTTAAATAGGTGCACTCTTTTCCTCACTCAGTGGCTAAGGATTTAGAAGCTTAAGAACATTTAGAAGAGTTCCTAAAAAAGTAGAGAAGGCAGAACGTGAAAGATACCTGAGAAAACAACCAGTTGCAAGCAGAATCTGGGTGTAATGGATTAGAAAACAGGTTAATAAGAGATAATATTGGTCATCAGTTGCTTCTGCCTTGGCTTTTCTCTTTCTAAAGCATGGGAGCATTTGTGCAGTAGATAAAAACAAGTAAATATAGGGACACACTTCAATATGATTACAGTTCTTTTGGAAGGTATGTGAGAAGTTATTTCCAGTGTTCACTTTTAAGGAAACATCCATAAATAATTCCTAATAAAAAAGACCCTTATGTTCAGGGAATTGGCCTAGCCCTAAAAACCATGCCTTCGTATTGAGCATGTCCTTTCAGGACAGCTCATCAGCAAATGAATGAAAAACATAGAGGTGGAATAGAGGGTATAATGGTATTTCATGCAGTCTTGCCTTTCAGATTGAAGTGTCAGTTTTATGAGTTGTAATGAGGAAGTTTAACTGAAATACGATGGTGCCATAATTATTGCAAGTTAGCCACTAAAAGTTGATATTAAGAAGAGCTACCCTGAAAACCATCACTAAAATGAAGACCATCCAGCCTCAAAAGGAAACACTTAGCCAATAGAAAATTATAACCACTAGGATATAATTTCTTTTTGCTTTTTTACATCTGTTCCATATAGATTCACCTTCATCTCTCTCCAGTATTAGAAATGAGCAGATGAAGGGCAAAACCCCATCTTTGGAGGGAGTTGGGTGCCTTCTGGGATTTGGAAAGCATTTTTCAAGTAATGGCATTGGATGTATGTTGGTATTGCACCTATGTTGACATTGCCCACATCTGCTCTTACTACATTTTGATGACTGATTATCTAAGTAAACATTTCCAGAAAGATCCCCCCTTCTTCCTCACCAAGTAATATCCAAGTTCCCTATAAGATCATAGGTTTTATCTCATGTCTTCATTTTCCTGATACGATACACAAATAGCAAGGTAGAGGCAGTACAGAAACAGAAATTACCTGACTTGCCCTCAGGGTCCCTTTAGGTCAGCAAGGTTAAATGCCTCCCCATCAGACCTATTTTCTTTCCAAAGATCCTGTGACACTGATGCATCAGCTCAGGACAAAGAGAGGACTCCTTCTGCTAGGTATTGCTGGGGGTTACAGTTTTGGGTGGTCTAGAGTCTACAAACCCAGGTGATGTATCAACCTGGGCGTTTCAGTTGCAAACACACATTAGTCACTAGAGTTAACATTTTTCTTTCCCTTCCAGTTACAGGTGCAGAATGGACCTATAGGACATCGAGGTGAAGGGGACCCAAGTGGTATTCCCATATTTATGGTGCTGGTGCCAGTGTTTGCCCTCACCATGGTAGCAGCCTGGGCTTTCATGAGATACCGGCAACAACTTTGAAAAACTTGCTCTCTTTCAATACTCCCAGTGAAGATACATTTCACTCACCCTCCACCCCTGCTATTCTGCCATGTTTTTCCGTCTCTCTGCGTAGCCAGATTTGAAGTGACTGATACCCACCCCAAACCTTGCTGTTCACAGTCTCCAATTCTTCGTATTCTAATGGGAAAGTAAAGGTATTGTTTGAAGGAAAACTGAAGAAAAGACTTGGCTTAGAACAAATGAGGAGTTCTATATTTTACTAGGACTTTTGATAGAAATTCAGCTACAACCCAAAGAGAGAAAGATTGAGTCTTCCTGTCACCATAGGCAATACCTTTTTTCTTAGCTGGCATGCCATAAAGGCCAGCTATGTGATATTGAGGAAGAAAGGATTTTTCTTTTTAATGATCTTCCTTGGGAAATTATCGTGGCCTTTATTTAATTTCTAACTACATACCTGGGTGCCTATATCGACAGAGTGAGAAGAGCATTTTTACTTTTTAAAAAAAGCAAATACATATATACACATACGTATGCAAATATTATAGTATAATAGTGATCCCTATGGAGAATTAAAGGTGAGAAAGTTACTTTGTGGTGTCTAGGTTTCTGATAAAAGGGATGATCTTAACTGAAGAATTTAAAGAGATACTTAAACAGAGCAAATGTAGTAGGAACAAGGGAGTGAGCCTTATAAGAGGACGTTCAGTCTCATTTATTAAAATAATAACTGAGAATGGGAGAGGTGGCTCATGCCTGTAAATCCCAGCACTTTGGTAGCCTGAAGTGGGAGATTGCTTGAGTCCAGGAGACCAGCCTGGGCAACATAGCAAAACCTCATCTCTATTTAAAAAAAAAAATAGAAAAAAATGTAATAACTGAAGCAACTAATTACAAATCTTAGAAGAACAATATTTATTCTTATAACAGCCAACTATGGTGAGTTATTATAAGGTAAATTGCCATAATCCAGCGCTGCTCACATCTAAAAAACTTTGAGGTGTAAAGGTAAATCGTACCAATCTCTGGGCTGCCCTAGTGACTTTTTTGATACCTCAGAGTCCTATTGAAGAACCAGGTGGAATGATTGTGGTAAGGGCTATAGTGCTGGAGCCAAACACCCCAGCAAGAAAACTCTAAAAGGACAAAAGATAAGGTAGTGCCTCCAAGGTGGCACCTGAACCCTCTCAGGCTACTTTTTGGTTTCTACTAACAAACAAACCTGAGGGAAGGAACTGCCTCCCTGGCAGGATGGGCATCAAATCAACTCTGGCTTCAGATTTAGTTAAAATGAGGCCGGGTGCAGCGGCTCACACCTGTCATCTCAGCACTTTGGGAGGCCGAGGCAGGCAGATCACAAGGTCAGGAGTTCAAGACCAGCCTGACCAACATGGTGAAACCCCATGTCTACTGAAAATACAAAAATTACCTGGACATGGTGGCGCATTCCTGTAATTCCAGCTACTCAGGAGGCTGAGGCAGGAGAACTGTTTGAACCAGGACC
The DNA here is from genome assembly GCF_029281585.2 of Gorilla gorilla gorilla. Taxonomy (NCBI): domain Eukaryota; kingdom Metazoa; phylum Chordata; class Mammalia; order Primates; family Hominidae; genus Gorilla; species Gorilla gorilla. Next base: position 87,270,910 of record NC_073239.2, on the reverse strand, counting down.
TGGGAGACGGAGGTTGCAGTGAGCCAAGATCACGCCACTGCACTCCAGCCTGGGCTACAGAGCAAGACTCCATCTCAAAAAAAAAAAAAAAAAAAAAAAAGGCATGGATTGCTAGTATTTTTGAAAGGCTTTATACACTACATACGGCTTTTAATTAATAAGCCTTTTTGCAGCAAGAGGGAGGAAAAGAGTTTTGTTTGCTTTAGGAGGTAGGGAAATGTGGTAGGTGTTTCATGCAGCCTAGGAGGAGGATATGAATGAATGGATACTGTGGAATGCCAGTGATCTGGATAAGGTGGGAACCATCCTGTTCATGTTCTTTTAAGGCTGGTTTTAAGCACTATGGGTAGCTGAATTTTCTGGCTTTAAGAAAATCATTTCCATTAGCCAAATATATTGGCCATACTATAGGCCTTTTATAATTTTGTTAGCAAGATTATCAGGACTCAGGCAATCAACTGTATTTCATTTCTAGCTTGGACAGTCTGGTAATTAAATGTTGATTGGACATCAGCTTTGTCAAGACACTTTTACAAAGAAGTACAGTGCACATCCTCCATCCCATAGGGCTTTTGGGTTCCAACTGTGAAGACAACACTCTTATTGGCCACATAGGTAGGACAGTGTAAGTAGGGGTCATGTTTATATTACAGGCAGCAAAAGAGAAAAGTTACTGAGAACTGGGGCATTTGAGAAAGTTACGTGGAGGAAAGGGACAAGTTAAAGACCCTTAAGGACCTCACAGCCTAGTTAAGAGAATTCATAAACAGGTGAGAAGTTAAAAGTATATCAGCAGGCTAAGTATTGAAAACAATATTAAAGGGGTACCATGCAAAACACGATGCAGCAACAAAGAAGATATGCAGGTAATCATCACATTTTCTTTTAGAAATTCAGGGAAAAAAAGATGTCACATAATGGCATCAGGCTCGATTGGAAAGGGAAGGCTTTTGAAAATAAGAGGTCCAGTAAGACCTTGCCTCTGGGTCACTACTGGTATAGGGAGAAACTTGCTTTAAACAGTCCTGACATAAAGTGCCTTTTGACATCAACTATTCAATACCTTTGAGACTTACTTAGACAACTGGACTCATTGTAGGTTCCACAGAAAAACACGGACAACATTCTAGTTGTCACTCCAACCAGCCACACTAGGAGGGCACAGCCTCTGGTACCCTTTCTGTTCCTGAAGGCGTGTACAGCGGCTTCTACAGCAAGCTTGCTTACCTCCCAGGATTCACCTCATGGTTTGGACACTGATTCCTGAGAGAGCCTTGAGACACACAAAGTGAAAAAAATGTCAAGCAGGAATGAAAGCTCTAGTTTTTTGCTTGTTGGTATATGTAAATTTGTTTAAAAAGTATCCATCCTGTTGTTGGTAGAAGTTTTGCTTTGGTTGATAACAGAGATTCTGATGTACTCATAACTTAGGTTTTCTCAGAAATTAAATAGCATTGAAGATCAATGTAATACAGTTTTAAGCAGGTACACTAATTATATTATTGATTCTATAGAAAACTAAAATTATAGATCAGGTATCAGAATCCATTATAGGTTGTAAAAAAATTCATGTTCTTCATAGATTGAGTCTAATATTTCTTCTATAGATTGCATCTAATGTTCCTACTACCTAAATTATTACGTTCAAAGTTTTGAAAATTGAACGAAGGTATTTTTAAGTACTTAAAACATTTCTCTATCATTCTGTATTACGTGTATAATTATAAGATATTGTTTGCTTCAACTAGCTGTACTTTGTTTTCCTGTGAAGTTTCAACTTATGTGTTATCGATTTAACTTAATTGTTCCATCTAGCCATGTATAATGGAAAAAGGAAGTTAATATTTGTTATTGTGTTCTATGCCAGGGACTGTACCAAACTCTGATTGGTACATTATTTCATGTCTCACAACTCTGGGATCTAAGTATTGTCACAAAGAGACTAAAAATGAGAGAAAAAATTACTTGACTAGGATTACATAGGTGGTAATAATAGAATCAGGATTTAAACTGAGGACTTCAGATGCCAGCATCAATGATATTCTCTCACTGGAAGTGGTTCTCAAAGCAAGGTCCTGACAAAAGGATCAGCATTACTGGGGAACTTGTTAGAAAAGCAAGTTCATAGGCTGGGCATGGTGGCTCATGCCTGTAATCCCAGCACTCTAGGAGGCCTAGGCAGGCGGGTCACTTGAGCTCAGGAGTTTGAGACCAGCCTGCACAACGTGATGAAACCCTGTCTTTACTAAAAGTCAAACAAATTAGTGGTGCATGCCTGTAGGCCCAGCTACACGGGAGGATTGCTTGAGCCCAGGAGATTGAGGTGCAGTGAGCCGTGATTGCTCCACTTCATTCTAGCCTGAGCAACGGAGTGAGACCTTGTCTCAAAAACAAAAAAACACACAAACAAAAAAAAACAAAAAGCAAGTTCCCAGAAGAGAAAAAAGAAGTTCCAGACCTAGGGAATCAAAAACTCTGAGCGTGGCATCTCACAGTCTGTGTTTTTGTAATCCTTCCAGGTGACTGATTCATGCTAAAGTTTGAGACTCATTGCTCTATGCCAATCATCATTCCCTTTGCTCAGGTTAGAATCATCTGGAGAGCTTATAAACGTCCCCATGCCCAGGCTGCACACAGATCAATTAAAAGGAACCTCTGAGGGTGGGACTCAAGCAGCAGTAAAATAAAGTTCATTGAGTGATTCTGGTGTGCAGCCGCAGTTGAAAATGTTATATAGCATTTAAACAAGACACTGTTTAATTAAACTAAACACTATTTAAATTATTAAATTACATACATTGCTTCAGGCAAAACAACAACAACAACAACAAAAACTTGGGCCTTTAGAGCCCAGCTTTCTGAGCTTCTGCACGAAGTAAGTGGAACATTCATTTCTTCCTGATTTGCTAAGGATTGATCAACCTCCAGCAAAATGTATGATTAGTGAGTGTTTCAGTTGGTGCATCGATTAAATGAGAACCAATCATAGAACACTGAAGCTAAAAAGGACCAGAGAGCTTCTAGGATGAATCTGTCTTAGAGATGAGAAAAATAAAGGCTCAGAGAGGGAAGCTAACTTAACTCTGATCAGACTTAGTTTGTTGCAGAAGTGACCTTTCTGTCTCATATTTATGTCTTGAATATATTCACTACATGAATACACAGACTACCCATTTTATCTTAGTCTACTTCTTTCTTCTCTCTTTGGGCCTGAATAAAGACCAGAACTGATAGACAGCTAAAGGATATTGCAAGCATCATTATTGGAATTGGGAGATTCCACAGAACAATCTGAGAATGATCTCATATCAAATCCAATCAGATGAGTTATTCTGAGACTAATTCCAATAGTTCTAAACTAGAGACTTTTTTTTTATGGTGGACATTGTTTTTATTGTGTAAATAAGCAATTTTTAAAGTATATTTAAAGAAATGAAACATAAGGAAGTATATAGGCTGTCAGGTATGTGGGGAAGTGAAGTTCATGTAGTTTTCATGTGGAGCCCATACAGATTTTGTTATAGTCAATTTTAGTGAAATTTATCCTTGGTCAGATGAAGGTTTTTTTCCTTCATTCAGCAAATAACTAATGAGTGCCTACTATGTGCTAGGTGCCGAAGATAGAGAGATAAATAACACTTAGTCACTCTAAGCTGAAATTGCTCAGCATATGAAAGTGGAGGAATATTTGTAGGTGATTTTGATGTTAAAGTATTTTTTTAACATCACCTGGTAGTAGAAGATTGAGTTATGAAGCTGTCTACCTCTCACCTATAATAGTTTTAGAGTTGGTTGCTATTTTGGTGTAAGTCTCTTTTGCTGTTCCTCTTTTAACTGCAAATCTTTTTGAGACCAGCACTCACATCCAAAAGGGCAATTGTGATAAAAAAGAAGACAGTATTTTAAGGATTCTGAACAGAAACAGATCTTTTCTTTTTTTTTTTTTTTTTTTTTTTTTTTGAGACGGAGTCTTGCTCTGTTGCCTAGGCTGGAGTGCAGTGGCACGATCTCAGCTCGCTGCAATCTCTGCCGCCCAGGTTCAAGCGATTCTCCTGCCTCAGCCTCCCCAGTAGTTGGGATTACAGGTGTGTGCCACAACGCCTGGCTAATTTTTGTATTTTTAGTAGACATGGGGTTTCAGCATCTTGGCCAGGCTGGTCTTGAATTCCTGACCTCGTGATCCACCCATCTCGGCCTCCCAAAGTGCAGAACCAGATTCTTAACTGCCACAGACTCTTGTATTATGCAATTTATATACAGAACACAAAACACTTGATTTGCTTAACTGATGTACTTGATGATACTATAAAACCTATATTATGAGAAAGCATTGCTCCTTCAAAGGAATCAAGTGATAGCAAACACTCGGTCCTGTTTCCAGGTTTTCCTCACTGTTCATTTTGCCTTTGTTCTTGCAGGGGGAGAATGAAAGGGGCGAGAGCTAAAGTGTGTTGTCAATGCAAGTCAATCATTAACCAACAATAATTTACAAAAGAACTTTATATTTGCTGTAATCATTAAATTTAGTTACTAATCCCAGGAAAAGGGTTAGTCCTTCTTCCTAGTTTGTAGATTTGCAAATGGAGATGAATAATTGAATCCTATTTTAATCTTTTATCTGCAGTAATCTGGGCTTCTTATTACCGGATATATTTGCATTTTACCTCCAGGCCATGTTAGTTCTTAGAAGATTATTTTCCTCATGAACCCTATTTTGTTTTGCTTCCTTTCTGCTTCAATTCTGATGTCACATTGCATACCTGGATGTAAACAGCAGTCAGTTTCTCAGATCAAATAGAGCCCTGTAGCAACTTGGAAGACACAGAAGACACACGGACATAAAACTGTATTTATTATCCAGGGAATGTCACTACAGATTAATTATGTTAATGAGGCCATCAAAATCTATGGTAATCTTTCAGGCTTTGTTGTTTGATACCAGATACAGCAAATGAGATAATAATGTGTCTAATTGTGCCTAGCCAGTATTGGTATTTAATAAAACTTTGTCATTGAATCTTTACAATCTTTTTTCACCTTATTTTGAAGACCGTTGATTAAATATCTCATTTTTTTTCCTTCCAGATGAGGGTTTTTTCCTTCATTCAGCAAATATCTGATAAGTGCTTACTATGTACTAGATATTCTTAGGGTAACACCTCTGACAGAATTGTGGAAAGAGGAAGATATCTAAATGATCAGTTTGAGGCTTTGACATAGGAGATAAGGAACAGGACATTGATATCCTGTTAACAATTATGGAGCTCTTATCAATATTCCAGCTTTTGTTCTAAGGCCTTTGCATGTATAATATTTATTTAAGCCTCAAAACAACTCTTAAGATAACTGCTGTTGTTATCTTCATTTTATAGATAAAAGGCATAGAGAGGTTAAGTAACTTGCCCAAGTTACACAGCTACTAAGTGCCAAAGCTGTGATTTAAACCCAGGCAATCTGGCTTCAAAACCTGCATTCATAACTATAACACCTTAGTGTCTCTGCTTCCCATGGTACCAGCCACTGCATTAGGCTGCCCTTTTGTATAACTTAATGCCAAATTCTCGTATCTGTGCAAGGCAGTGTCAATATTCCATTTTTATAGGGGAGGTAACTTTATGCTTAAAGAAGTTAATAACTTGCTCAAGATACATAACTAGTCAGTTCCAGACCTGGGAATTTACTTCAAGCCAATGAGGAGTCCACCGCCCTTCCACTATTCTAGAAAATTAAGGTTTACTATACTCAATTTGATTCAACCATGCTATCACATCCTTCCATTATGGATAACAGGAAATTGACTGCACTAGGTTAAATGTTCTATAATAGCAGTAGCAGTATCATTGTGTATTTATTCGCAATGTTTGCAAGCAATTGCCAACATTTACTATCTTGTATCCCCTTCATCCCCCAAAGCCTTATAAGATACATAGAAGGCAGAAGTGGGTTTGTGCCACAGCATGAAAAAGGACTTGTCAGAACTGAATATTGTTGACCTTTATTCTAAGTTAGTTTGCATACAGCTGACTTTGATATGAAGAGAAAAGGCAGTTTACATTGGTCATCATTGCTCCGTCACCCATGTTAAGCAGTTCAGGCCTGAAGTCAAATTGGTAGTCTACAGTATGTATAGAATGGCCATGTTCTTTCTTGATAGGCAAAGGTGTGTCAGTTACCAATTATGTAACAAACCACTGCAAAACTTAAGTGGCTTAAAGCATATTAATAATTTTTAAAAAGATTCTGTCAATTGACTATTTGTTCTGCTGATATCACCTGGGATGGTTTTACTAATCCTTGTATTTTTGCTTGTTTCCTATTTTTTTTAATTTAGCTTTTATTTTGGTTAATTCCCTCGTTATGCTTTCCTTTGTGTTTTTGGTTTTGGGCTTTTTTTTGTTGTACTTTTCCTTTTCATAAGTTGGATATTTGTTTTCAGTCATGTGCAATCATAGGACTTCATATGAAGTTTTTTCCTTTTTATTAACTGCCATATAACGTAAGTTCTATTTTGATATCCTCCTCAGTTTGGGGGTTATTCAAAATGTTGTTTGATTTGGAAGTGATTATTTTAGGAAGTAGATTCATTTTTGAGGCATCAAGTTCCAATTCTATTGGATGTGCATTGTGTTTTGTTTTATATGAAACTTTGTGTGTACAATGGTATTTGACTACTCTTTTTTTTTAAAACCAGTGGTAGACAATAGATGTTATTCAAGCATTTAAAACAACACAAAACACATACAGACAGGACATTTTATTGGCTTCCTTTCCAGGAAGTTTATCCTGAGATAAAAGTGCACTTCACTTGCTCTCAATTCAAACATTTGTCTTCATATTTCTAAATATAAGTGTTTCTGTGAAGTTTTTTTTAAACATAAAGTTCAATAGATAAAATCCTGTTTCACCACTGACTTATATTACAAAAGCACCCATCCACCTACCCAAAAAGGAAACCCTAGTTAATTAACAATATTTAGACAGAAAGCTTTCAGATAGGGCTTAACCCTGTGACAACCAGCAGGCTAGAGTTCCTGCTTTGCTCTACCTGATGAAATTTGTAATCCAAGTAATAGTGTACTTTAGGACATTGCCGTTGTCTTTGAATTCCTTTCGGTTTCTTTTGTCTGTCTGTACAGAAGAGACCTCTAGCACTTTTGTATGGAATAGTTACCTTTGCTTCTCTCCAAAGTGTTACAAAGCAGATTTTTGTTTGGTTTGAGAATTACTGGCCGGGCATGGTGGCTCATGCCTGAAATCCCAGCACTTTGGGAGGCCAAGGTGGGAGGACTGCTTGCGCCCAGGAATTTGAGACCAGCCTGGGCAACATAGTGAGACCCCGTCCCTAAAAAAAATGAAAAAAAAAAAAAAAAAAGCCAGGTGTGCTGACATGGACCTGTTGTCCCAGCTACTCGGGAGCCTGAGGTGGCAGGATCACTTGAGCCTGGGAAGTTGAGGCTGCAGTGAGACATGTATTCTTCATCCTTCACTGTATAGCATGATATGGGAAGATCCTGCCATTTCCTTGTGTTTGTTTGTTTGTTTTATTTATTATTATTATTTTTTTAAGACAGGGTCTTGCTCTGATGCTCAGGCTGGTCTCAAACTCCTGGGTTCAAGTGATCCTCCCGCCTTGGCCTCTCAAAGTTCTGGGATTACAGATGTGAGCTACCACTCCTGGCTGCTCCTGTCATTTCATTTGTTTTTCCAGAAAATTATGCATTGTGGTTTTGTACTATGAAGGAAGTCATGGAAAACAGAAATGTATTAGACATGGTCCCGTTTACCCCATATCTTATACTCCATAAAAAGTAATAAGGCATATACAGCAATAATTCTAAACTTGGAATGTTCATGATCACTATCATAAGAGAAAGTGCATTAAAGAAGAAACAGTTGATTTTCTAGCTGAACAATATCAAGGACAATTTTAACTGGTTTCAAGTTGGACTGAACTAGACCAACTCTTAGCTACTCTAGTTCTAGCCATAGAAATTAGATTGAATGGAGAAAAGGAGGAAAGGATTAAAATAAACCTTGGTGGCATGTTGACTTTGAGGTGTTAGAAAATCGTTCAGGCTCCTGGAAGTGTACCAGAAGTCTTCCACGCTGTGATAAAATTTGAAGCCAATGTGAAAGTGGAGTTTACCTAGGGAAAGAGGATGGAGCAGTGGTTGTCAGAGTGTGGTCCTCAGACCAGCAGCATCACCCAGAAGCTTGTTAGAAGGGCAGATTTTCAGGCCCCATCCCTGATCTACTAAATCTGAAACTCTGGTGATGGGGCCCAGCAGTCTGTTTTAATGCTGTCCCAGGGATTCTGGTGCACACTAAAGTTTGAGAGTAACTGAGACAGAGGGAAAAAATGGGACTAAGGACTCAGTTTAAGGTTTGTAAGTCTGAAGACAACAAAAAGAAGTCTCACCATTGGAGAGGACCATGGCAGTGAAACTTCCATAAAAGCCACAGGAGGAGAGAATTTCAAGGAGATAGTCAGTATTGTCCAATTCTACAGGAAATTTAGTTCTGTTTGGGATATTTGTACCACTTCCAAAGTGAGACCTTGTGTTTGCCTCTTAACTTTTCTGAGCCTTAGTCTGTTAACCTATAAGATGAGTCTGGCATCATGTTCTGCCCCCATCATAAGGTTTTTGAGTGAATCAAATTAGATGGTAAGCCAAGCATGGTAGCACACACCTGTAGTCCCAGCTACTTAGGAGGCCAAGGCAGGAGGATTGTTTGAGCCCAGGAGTTCAAGACCAACCTGAACAATATAGCAGACCCTGTCTCAAAAAAAAAACAATTAGTAGATTCAATGGCATTATCAAAGTAAACAAAGATTCATGAAGTAACTAATCTTTCGATTACCATAGCCATGAATTCTGGCCATAATTCTGCTCTGTTGCCCAGGCTGGAGTGCAGTGGCACCATCTCGGCTCATTGCAGCCTCCACCTCCCGGGTTCAAGTGATTCTCCTGCCTCAGCCTCCCGAGTAGCTGGGATTACAGTCATGAGCCTTCATGCCTGGCTAATTTTTGTAGTTTTAGTAGAGACAGGGTTTCACCATGTTGGCCAGGCTGGTCTCAAACTCCTGACCTCAGGTGATCTGCCCGCCTCGGCCTCCCAAAGTGCTGGGATTACAGGTATGAGCCACTGTGGCCGGCCAGTTCTGACCATAATTCTAAAACCTAACTTCAGGACTAAAGCTCTCAAGAAGACTGGTGTTTTTGTTTTTGTTTTATAACAACGCTCCCATGTACTTGCATGAGTTAAATGCTGGTAGAGCAGATACTAGAGGATAATATAACCTGCCTGGATATCAAGTACATACCAGTCCTCAGGGACTGGCATAGATGGTGGAGATGCCCCATTTCCTGAATATACATTTTTTGTAACTTCTTACAGTTAAGATAGCTGAGTCAGCATTTTAACTGTTTATTAACGATGGAAACACATGGAATTTGAGTCATATTTCTGGGAAGGCAACAGATTCCATACTGGTAAGAAATTTTGTGTTCCCTTTTTGTGAGAATCGTAAACTGATGACAAATATCACTCATTCCGATTTAACAGATGGAAAAACTGAAGTATACAGTAGTGATGCTTAAGAAGGGCGCTATGCATAGATGGTAAAATTTACCACCTATGTAGTATGATTTGATAGGTACTTACATTCCTCAGTGTCACAGATTTTGTCACCTGACAATCTGCCAGCATACTTGTAATTCCTACTGTTCACAGTTACTCCTTCAGGGCCATTTCAAGGTTCTCAATAAATGCTTATTTGAGTGATTGAACAAACAAGATACTAAAGACATAGGGTGCCTTAAATTGGATAGATGCCTTATCTGAAAAGTGTAAGATTATCGACTCTAGCATTATTTTGAATATATGTATACGATTTAACCCATTATTAGCTACTACTTAGGTGCCGGGTTTTGATGGAGTAGTATCCAGTAGGCTGATGTTTTATGTAGTGAAGATGTAGGAAAACGCTAGAGTTTTAGAGCAGCGCCTTTGGCTTCTAGGATCTTAGGGAAAGTAGGAGATGTGATACGCTTAACTAACCTGGATGCCACGTGAGATTTATTTATTTATTTTTGAAACAGGGTCTAGCTGTGTCACCCAGGCTGCAGTGCAGTGGCATGATTACGGCTCACTGTAGCCTGGACCTCCTGGGCTCAAGTGATCTTCCCACTTCAGCTTCCCAAGTAGCTGAGACCCCACCATGCCTGGCTATTTTATTATCATTATTATTATTATTTGTAAAGATGGGGTCTTGCTTTGTTGCTCAGGCTGGTCTCGAACTCCTGGGCTCAAATGATCCTCCTGCCTCAGCCTCCCAAACTGCAGGTATTACAGGCATGAGCCACCATGCCTGGTCTGCATGAATTTTGAAATATCAAAAGGAAGTAAATAAGATGGGAGAGATGCACCGTTCCTGGGTTTCTGGAGGTATTGAAATACAGGTTGATGTGTAGAGTGGTGGAGCAAACTCCTATTCCATCTCCTTGCTTCAAAAACCCATTTAACATATTTTCCTTGGATAGAGAATGTGTCAGATATTAAACTGTTAAGAACAGATACTACACTTGATCTTAGCCAAAAGGATAAGTTTCACTGGAGTAGCCTGCAGTAGATCTGGAGTTTCTCTTCTGGAGACCACTTAAGAGGCTACTTTAATAGGTGAAAAGATGATACGGAATTAAAAAAAGGAACATTTCAGTGGTAACAGAGAGGCAGGGACAGATGGAAATATTTCAGGAATAGCATGGAAGATAATATTCCGCATCACCTGCACTCTGATTCACTCTGGTAAATGGGACACGTGGGGGATCGGCTTCCTAAGCTATCCCAGTACTTTACACATGTTTGTTTCTGTGCCCATGAAATCGCCAGTGTCTTTAAGGTAAGGATCATATATTTTTATCTGTGTTCCTAGAACCCTTTCAATGACACGCTGAAAGGTGGCCTGTATGGTTGCTGAATCATTGGAAAATAGACATTCATAAATGACTAAAGATTACAGGTTATCTCACAGTAAAATCATTAGCATTAAAAGTTCAGTAATGACTGATGAGACACTACACTGATTACATTTCAACCTAATCTTTCAAAAGCGATTTATTTTTAAAAGTCTCCATTAAACTGGTAAATTCCTCATCCCACAAATAGCCATAAAGACTGGAGTACCAGCTTCAAAATACTTTTTTTTCTTTTTTCTTTTTGAGACGAAGTCTCGCTCTTGTTCCCCAGGCTGGAGTGCGATGGCGCGATCTCTGCTCATTGCAACCTCCGCCTCCCGGGTTCAAGCGATTCTCCTGCCTCGGCCCCCCAGTAGCTGGGATTACAGGCGCCTGCCACCACGCCCGGCTAATTTTTGTATTTTTTTTTTTTTTTTAATAGAGACGGGGTTTTACCATGTTGACCAGGCTGGTCTAGAACTCCTGACCTCAGGTGATCTACCGGCCTCGGCCTCCCAAAGTGCTGGGATTACAGGCCACCCACCCAGGCCACCGCGCCCGGCCTCAAAATACTTTTTTCCTTAGCTGATTTTATCGAGTGGCTATGTGCCTAAGGGAGTGTTCTAAGAAGACGTTAGTTAGGACCCAGAACGTGGGAAGTACTGGTTTCCAGATCAATTTGGTGGTGATCGTAAACCGATTCAAATCTCTAAATCCCAATTGCACGCCGACGTTACGGAACCAAAAACGCTGACGCCCACATTTCTGGGCGGACGCACAAGTATGTTACGATGGCTCGATTGCTTTTGCCTAGCGGAAACCATTCACTAAGGACCGAGCACCAAATAACCAATGAAAAGGAAGTGAGTCAAGGACGTACTCGTCTGGGTGAGAGCGTGAGCTGCTGAGATTTGGGAGTCTGCGCTGGGCCCGCTTGGAGTTCTGAGCCGATGGAAGAGTTCAGTCATGTTGGCACCCGCGGTGATGCGTGCTTTTCGCAAGAACAAGACTCTCCGCTATGGAGTCCCCATGTTGGTGAGTGGAGTGAGGAGGATCTTCCGCAAGGGGTGGGACCCTCCTCCTTGGCAGGATCAAGACCTGGGAGGGAATCTGTAAAATGTGAAGTTAAGGGCTGGCACTTGGGCTAGGAAGGAGCTAGCGACGGGGTGAGAGCTTTCCTAAAAGCTCTTCTACCAGTCTTTTCCACACTCCCCACTTCCCCGCCGCTGTCCCCCACTCCCGGTTGGATTTCAGGTGTACTAGGATCTGTCTGCTTGTGAGCGTGGCATCTTTCCCATCGTCGAACGCGGTCATTGTTACTACCCTTGATTCACAGTTAAGTAAATTGAAGCTCAGAGAATTCAGTGAGAACCACACTTTAAGCCAAGTTTGGATGATTACTAAGCTTGCTTCCTCGCCCCCAACTTAGCTATGTTTTGACGATACTGTGGATCACTGGGACTAGATGTATTCCATTTAACTGCACGAATTCCTGGTATCTTTCTGTTTCATCTTTCTAGTTTGTGAATTAGCTTAATTCTTAGAGTTGTTGTGATGAACTAATAACACCTTGTGAATAAAGTGTTGAGTACGGTGCCTGCCACATTGTAGCCAGAATGGTTGCTGTGTTATAATTTCTAAAGCACGTTGAAAACAGCTTCCGTGTTTATATGGTTGCATCCATTTCCACACTGAGTTCCCTAAGGATGTCATGAAGTGCAGGCTGAGGCTGGCTTAAGACAACCAGAGTTGAAATCCAGATGACTCTTATTTGCTTTTTGATCACGGGCCAGTTATTTTGCTTCAGCAAGCTTTGATGTGTTAGTAAATGAAATAATTAAAGCATATGAACAAAAGCTGCTTTTAAATACAGACTATATTTTTATTTTGTATGAATGTTGGCACAGATGAAATTACCAGCTTTTCCATTTAAGCAGACTAAAGGAAAGAAGTGATCTTAGAAAGGTAATGGATATTTTACACAGTTTTGAAAAATCCAGATTCATCAAATGTGGATTTTAGGAATCACCAGAAGATTCACCCATTTAAAGTATCTGGGCCAAGCACGATGGCTCACACCTGTAATCCCAGTGTTAGGGGAAGCCAAGACAGGAGGATCGCTTCAGGTCAGGAGTTCCAAACCAGCAAGACCTCTGTCTCTCCAAAAAAAAAAAAAAAAAAAAAAGTGTTCAATTTGTTGTTTTTAGCAAATTCGATATTAGTATACTAATATATTTGTATATTAGTATATTTTTAGTTATGGAGCCATCACCACAATTTTAGAACATTTTCATCACCCCCAAAAAAGCATCATAATAGTAGTCACTTCCCATTTCTTCCTACCTCTTAATGCTGGCCTGGTAAACCACTAATCTACTTCTACCCGTAAATTTGCTTATTCTGCACATTTCGTATTAACACACTAATACAACGTGGGTTTTTTGTGACTGGATTCTTCCACTTAGAATGTTTTTAAGGTTCATTCACATTGTAACATATATCAATACTTCATTCCTTTTGATGGATATAATTCCATTGTTTGGATATATTTTATCAATTGATGAACATTTGGGTTGTTTCAATTTTTGACTATTATGAATAATGCTGCTATGAACATTTATGTACATGCTTTGTGTGGAAGTATGTTTTCATTTCTCTCGGGTAGGGAATATACCTAGATGTGGAATTGCTAGGTCATATGGTAACTCTTCAACTTTTTAGGATGTGCCAGATGTTTTCCAAAGTGGCTGCATCATTTTACATTCCCACCAGCAATATATGATTTTCAATTTCTCCACATCCTTGCCAACACTTGTTATTGTCCATCTTTTTAATTATTACCCTTTCTAGTAGGTGTGAAGTGATACCTCATTGTGGTTTTGATTTTCATTTCCCTAACGACTTATTATGTTGAGCATCTTTTCAAATGTTTATTGGTCATTTGAATATCTTTTTGGAGAAATGTCTGTTCAAATCATTTGCCCATTTTTTAATTGGACTATGTTTCCTTTTATTGGACAGAGGTTTCTTTAAAACCCAAAACCAACAAATCTGCCAGTCTTTGTTGAGAGGCTATGCATGCTTTTTTGGGCATGCTTTCAACATTCAGCCATGCAATTTACAGCTCCATGTATAGCCTTCACTTCTTACTTGCTCAGAGCTTCAAAATTAGTCACAAGTTGAGAATTTAGGGCCTTCTCAGGTCTTTCTTGGGCATATACATTGCTCTGGGCATGTACACAGTTCTAGTTATTTGCATGACTTTCTAAATTCTCAGGAATATATTTGAGCTTTTCAGAGTCCTCTAAGGACACCTTATTCCTATTATCTACCACATCAGACAGTCATAATGTTAAACAATTACCTCTGAATTTTTTTTTTTTTTTTTGACAAACGCTTCCTAGGAGAAGTCTGTTCATACTAGTTGAGCTCCATGTCAGGTAAACTACAGAGAGCTTTGTGAATAGCATCTTCCAGGAAGTACCAGACTGGTGAAATGATGACAATTCTCACAGAATGGTGTTTTAAAGAGCTCCAACCTCTCCACCCTCTTCACTTGGTGCCAGGCTTTACATCATGTTTGCAGGCTGTTGGTTTTCATGGTTGTTATGGAGCTTGGGTGGAGGGGTGAGAATATGGCAAATTAAAAATGCCACCAAGCTGTTCTTCCTGAGATTCAGGCATTTTTCTTAGGTAAATACTGTGCACATTGTTGCAAGTTTTTGCTTAATTTTCAGAGTTCTAAAAAAGTTTATTTGACAATTTTTTACAAATATTCTCATTGTTTTTGTGGAGGAAAGGATTTTTGGAGATACTCCACCATGTCATTGATATCACCCTTTGGTTCTTCTTTATATCTTCTATGTCTTTGGTGAGATTTTCTAATTTTCCATTTGTTTCAAGAAAATCTGTTGTTGTTTGAAGTATTTTTATGATGTTTCCTTTGAGGTCTTTGTCATCTTTGTCAGATAATTCTAATCTCTGATTTATCTCTGTGTTAGCATCTCTCCATAGCCTTTTTAAAATTCAAGTTTGTCTTAGTCCATTTGTGTTGCTAGAAAGCAGGGGTCCTCAACCCCTGGGCCACGGACTGGTACTGGTTTGTGGCCTGTTAGGAACTGGGCTGCACAGTAGGAGGTGAGCAGTTGGTGAGTGGGCATTACTGCCTGAGCTCCACCTCCTGTCAGATCAGAGGTGGCATTAGATTCTCAAAGGAGCACGAGCCCTACTGTGAACTGCACATGTGAGGGATCTAGGTTGCATGCTCCTTATGAGATCTAATGTCTGATGATCTAAAGTGGAACAGTTTCATCCCCAAGCTGCCATCCCGCCCCCCACCCCCGCCACCATCTGTGGAAAAATGGTCTGCCATGAAACTGGTCCCTGGTGCCAGAAAGTTTGGGGACCACTGTTGCTATAAAGGAATACTAGAGGCTGGGTAATTTATAAAGGAAAGAATTTTCTTTTGGTTCATGGTTCTGCAGGCTGTACATACTGTGAAGCACGGCACAGCATCTGCTTCTGGTGCGGGCCTCAAGCTGCTTCCACTTGTGGCAGAAGGCAAAAGGGAGCCAGCATGTGCAGAGATCACACGCCAAGAGAGAGGGGAGGGAGGTGGCAGGCTCTTTTTGACAACCAGCTCTCAAGGGAACTAATAGAGTGAGAACTCACTCATTACCACAAGGACAGCCTCAAGCCTTTCGTGAGGGATCTGTCCCCATGACCCAAACACCTCCCACTAGGCCTTCCCTCCAACACTGGGGGTCAGATTTCAACAGGAGGTTTGGAGGGTCAAATATCCAAACTGTAGTAAAGTTATTTTCCTGGTTCTTGTCATGACAATGGAATTTGTATTATATCTTGAACATTTTAAATATTAGGAAATGATATCCTATTTAAGTCTTCTAGTTTGGGAGGATGTCGTCATGTTTAACTTGTAGGCAGTAGCCTACTATAATATTTTGGGCTCCCTTTCCTGGAACTTAGGTTCCAGATTTTGCAGTACTAATCTGGTCTGCTTTGTTCACCTGGTGGTACTGGGATTCGTGCTTGATCATGTCTGTATGGAATGTCATAATCAACATATGCTTTTAAAGCCATAAGATTGATTAAGATTACAAAATAAGTGAATAGAGAAGAAGAGAAAACATTGTGCCCTGAGGTATGCCAACATTGGAGAGTTGAGGTATACAGGAGGAAACAATCAAGGAGACTAAGAAAGAGTGACTCTGTGGCAAAAGAAAAACCAGATATGAGGGAAGAGGAGGAGAGTGTGATCAATTGTATGAAATTTTATTCATGAAATCAGATGAAAATAAGTAAATCACCAGATTTAGTAATGTGGATGTCATTGATGGTTGGAATGGATCTAAGAGAGAGTAGGAAGAGCAGCTAGTATAGGCAACTCATTTGAGAAATTTTTCTGCATATAGGAACAAAGAAAGAGGTTGGTATCTGGTGGGAAAGTGGTGTCCAGGAAAGTTTGTTAATAAGATAGGAGAAATAATAGCATTTTTATGCTGGATCCTGCAGTGGTGAGCAAGATTTTGATGATACAGGAAAGGAGAGAATTGATGAATCAGTGTCCTTCAGTAGATAAGAGAAGATTGGAGATAAATGAAGATATTTAGTTAGGAGTGTGGATTCTATGGTAACAGGCAATAAGTGTTGCAGTGCAATTCAAACACCACACACACACACACACGCACACACACTCTATGCATAGTCCTGCACAAAACTCCCCTAACTTCCTACACCAGGCATAACCCCAGGATTCTCAGGCCACCCGTGCTTCTGACCAGCTGGTTACAAATTTGGGTGTTTAAGCCACCCCCTCAGGTTCAATAATTTACTAGAACTACTCATAGAACTCAGGAGAATACTATACTTATGATTACAGTGTTATTATAAAGGATATAAATTAGGAACAGCCAAAAAAAGAGACTCATATGTCAAGGTCCAGGAGGGTCCTGCATGCAGAGCTTCTGTGTTCTGTCCCCATGGGATCAGAGCATGTCACCCTCCTTGCACATTGATGTGTTTACCAACCAGGAAGTTCAACCAAGTTTCACTGTCCAGAATTTTTACTGGGGTTTCATTATATAGGCATGGGTGATTGAACCATGGGCCATGTGACTGAACTGTCTCCAGCTCTCCTCTTCTCCCTTGAGGTTTGGAGTTTGGGTTGATATCACATAGCTCAAAGCCCCAGCCCTCTAGACACATGGCTGGACTTTTCAGCATGGCCTGCCTGTATCTTTTCATTGAAACTGAAACAAAAGTTATTTTGCGTATACAAATCTTACATTTTGACATTGCAGGTATTAGCTGCTTATCTATAACATATTTTTTCTGATTTGTTCTCTTTTGATTTTATGTTGTTTTTATTTCATTTATTTGTCAGCATAGAAGTTTTATTTATTATTATTGTTGTTGTTTTTTTAAGAGAGGAGGTCTTGCTGTGTTGCCCAGGCTGGTCTTAAACTCCTGGCCTCAAGTGATTCTCCCACCTCAGCCTCCGGCGTAGTTGGGATTACAGGGATAAGCTACCATACCCACCCAGAAGTTTTAAATTTTTATGTGGTCACATATACTTGGTTTTGAAATTTATACCTCTGATGATAAAATCTTGTGATGGGAAAAAAAATGAAATTCATAACCTCAAGGGTTTGTTGGTATTCTCAACTTCAAAATTATAAACATTTATGTTTTATACCTTTTAATATTTAATTCTTTAATTCGTATATAAATATATTTATAAAAAAAGGAAGGTAGGGGCCGGGCGCAGTGGCTCACGCCTGTAATCCCAGCACTTTGGGAGGCTGAGGCAGGTGGATCACAAGGTCAGGAGTTTGAGACCATCCTGGCCAATATGGTGAAACCCTGTCTCTACTGAAAATATAAAAAATTAGTCGAGTGTGGTGGCAGGCACCTGTGGTCCCAGCTACTCAGGAGACTGAGACGGGAGAATTACTTGAGCCTGGGAGGTGGAGGTTGCAGTGAGCTGAGGTCACACCACTGCACTCCAGCCTGGGTGACAATGCAAGACTCTGCCACAAAAAAAAAAAAAAAAAGTGTCTGTCTATCTATCTATCTATCTATCTATCTATCTATCTATCTATCTCTATGTGTGTATGTATATATATATTTATATGTGTGTATATATGTGTATATATGTGTGTGTATATATATATGTGTATATATATATATATAAAATTACATATAAATTAAATTAAAAGAAAGGTAGGGATCAAACTTTATTTTTTTCCAAATGGCTACATCTTTCAGCTTCAGAATGATGGATTAAAGCTAATTAGATTTTTTTATTTTTCTTTTTGACAGAGTCTCACTCTGTCACCAGGCTGGAGTACAATGGCACAGTCTTGGCTCACTGCAACCTCCACCTCCCGGATTCAAGTGATTCTCCTGCCTCAGCCTCCCGAACAGCTGGGACTACAGGTGCGTGCCACCACACCCGGCTACTTTATGTATTTTTAGGAGAGATGGGGTTTCACCGTATTGGCCAGGCTGGTCTTGAACTCCTGACCTCGTGGTTCTCCCGCCTTGGCCTCCCAAAGTGCTGGGATTACAGGCATGAAACTAATTAGATTTTTGGATGACGTGATAAAGTAGCAATGACAACTTGGGGATCTTTTAAGGTTACCACATACTGAGAAGTGTGGTAAATTTCATGAGATTACTTTTTTTCTTTAGAAAAAGGTGGCAGTATTTACTTAAGAAGTGAAGATGTCATTTATCTGACCCAGAAATTCCATTACTGGATATTTTTTCTCCAGTATATGTGTGCAAAAACAAACGTAGTTGGGAGGCTGAGGCAGGAGGATCTCTTGAACCCGGGAGGCAGAGGTTGCAGTGAGCCGAGATCGCGCCACTGCACTCCAGCCTGAGTGACAGAGCGAGACTCTGTCTCAAAAAAAAAAAAAAAAGAAAAAAAAAGAAATATATTTGTGTTAGAAAATGTATGAGTGAGTAGTGCACATAAATAAGGTATGTAATATGCATTATGTTTACATATAATTATATAACATGTAGTTATAAAAATATCATATGTATGACACACATACAAATATAAAAAGATCTCCACTGGGTGTGGTGGCTCATGCCTGTAATCCCAGCACTTTGGGAGGCTGAGGCGGGTGGATCACTTGAGCCCAGGAGTTCAAGACCAGCCTGGGCAACATGGTGAAACCCCGTATCTACTGAAAATACAAAAATTAGCTGGGTATGGCAGTGGATGCTTGTAATCCCAGCTACTCGGGAGGCTGAGGCAGGAGAATTGCTTGAACCTGGGAAGCGGAGGTTGCAATGAGCCGAGATCGCTCCTCTGCACTCTAGCCCAGGCAACAGAGGGAGACTCGGTCTCAAAAAAAAAATATATATATAAAAAAGTACAGACCAGTATTATATACTACACGTAAGTATCAATTCCTGGGTCAAATAAATGACATCTTCACTTCTTAAATAAATATTGCCAGGTTTTTCAAAAGAAAAAAGAAATCACATGAAATTTACCACACTTCCCAGTATGCAGTAATCTTAAAAGATCCCCAAATTGTCATTGCTGCTTTATCATGTCATCCAAAAATCTAATTAGCTTTAATCCCTCATTCTGAAGCTGAAAGGTCTAGCCATTTGCAAAAAAATAAAGTTTGATCCCTACCTTCCTTTTTATATAAATATACTTGTATTACCAATTAAATGATTAAATATTAAAAGATATAAAACACTATAAAACATAAACTTTTATAATTTTGAAATTAAGAATACCAACAAAACCTTGAAGCTGTGACATTATTCCAGAAATCATTCAACTATCAAACAAGAGAATGAGTAAATAAACTGTGTTCTGTTTTTATAATGGAATACCATATAGCAAAGAAAATTAACTATAGCTGCATACAATATACTTTAATCTAAAATACATAATTTCTCACTAAAAAAAGTTACACCAAAGAATAGTTTTAATAAAATTCAAAAACAGAAAAGGCTTAATTATAGAATTTAGTTAATATATATAGATGGTAAAGTAAAGAAGAAAATCAAGAAGTGAATGCAATAAAATCTAGCTTTTGTGTTAACGGTAAAGAGAGGAAGGTTACCCTTTTATTTGCAAGGGGTATATGTGTTGGCAGTATTCTATTTGTTAAACTGGGTAGTTAATGCATTGTAGTTTATGTTACAGTTATTATCTCTAAATTAATGCTTTATATACACTTTTGTGTGTGTTTATTAATAAAATATTAATGCAGTGTGCAAGATGGTAAGCACGATGCATATTATGTCTCCGTTTGTATTAAAGGGAGAGTGTGGTATGTTTAAAATGTCTGTGCTTATACATGGATTGACGATTTTTTGAAGGACAACCAATAAGTTGGAAACAGTGGTTATATTGGGGGGAAAGACATAAATAAGATAGAAATTGTACCCTTTGAGTTCAGGCAAAATACTACCCTAATGAGGGCTCCCTACCCCTTTCATCCCCCCTTGAAGAATGGCTTCAGTCATTTAGTAGAAGGGCTAAGCTTTTGAAAATACTATTTTCTTCTTTTGTTAAATCAGCAAAATGTCAGGTATGTCTGCTTTTTCTGAGTTGTGTAAATTCCACAGTTTGGCTGATGCAAAAATATTTGAAGTCCAGTCTATAGAAGTTTTCAGTTAGCTACTTTGAGATACAGCATTTGGTATTAACAAAGTTCCACAACATAAACCTTTGTAATACATTGCAGCACTGAAGATAGCAAATTGACCTAAAAGCACAAAAAGATGAATTAACCAAATGAATTGGATGAACTATTGTTTGTTCATTTTTAATTGTACTCAAATTATATTTCTTAATTTATTAGGGGAAAATGATAGGAGAACAGAAAGTAAAATATTAAAAATTAAAATTGTTATTCTACTAAACACGTATAGTTAGGTGTAAATTGGACAAAATCATTTGTGTGTTGTTGTTTTTAGAGAATACATTTATAAATGCAATGACAGTATTGTAAATATGTTTTCTTTGCATAGGAGAAGATAACTCTTAGTTAGCTGTAACTGCTGTCTCCTGTAAACAGGAAGTGTCCTAGTCTGACGTAATTGCTAAGTTGTAACTGGATGGCCTCTTTCTGGATCTTCAGGGGTATGTGTCTTCCGGCCGGCTCTCTTCCTGCTTCTGCTATCTTGCTGGTGCACCCTGCTGGCACAAGTAGCCTTGAGCCTTGGGACTGGGCCTGAGAAGGGAAGAGTTTTTCATTTCCTTAAGCTTTCAGGCCCCGGGGAGAATCTTACATTCCTGTCTATTTGGTTATAGAAAAGGGAAAAGGGATGGCTTTCTCAATAACTACTTCAGGCGTGACATAGGGGTGGCGTGAGCACCTTGGAAAAAGAAAACCTTAATTTTTTGGGTATTCTTGAGAGACGGGCTGGTATCCACCATGTCGTTGTATCAGGAGCATCATCTGGATTGTCTGGAAACACATCTGTGCCTGCAAGACAGTTATGTTGAGAGGACAAGGCGGTGTGGACAGGGAGAGGCATGGCCTCATTTGCTGCTTCACAAATGAAAGACCCTGTCTGGATTAAGGAGGGAAGGTAATTCCTGAAGGGCTCAGAGTCTGGTAAGGGTGGAGGCCCCAAGACAAAAGTTCAGCCATACATGATTGCAAAGGGACTATAAAAAGAGGGTGCTTTTGGTGTTGCGCAGAGCCTTATGAGGGCAAAAGGGAGATTTTTTTTGTCCACGACTGCTGGGTTTTTAGAGCCAGCTTGGTGAGTTGGGCTTTAAGGACAGAGTTAATTTTTTCAACTTTGCCTGAAGATTGAGGCCTGTAGGGTGTGTGGAGAACCTACTTTATTCTTAAGGATGTAGAGACGCCTTGGATAATTTGGCTGATTAAGGTGGGCCTGTATCGGACTGGATGGATGTTGGGAGGCCGAAATGGGGAATTATATGCATGATGAGAGTTTGTGTGACATTTGCACCTTCTGAAGTTGTTGGGAACACTTCTGCTTACCTGGAGAAGGTACAGACCAAGACTAGAAGATAGCGGAGCTGTTTATTGGGCGGCATGTGAGTGAAGTTTACTTGCCAATCTTGCCTGGGTACCTGGCCCCGGGCTTGGTGGGTAGGAAAAGGCGGTGGCCGGAGGGAGCCCTGGGGTGACACTGAGTGGCAGATAGAGCAGGACTGGGTAATTTCTTGAACATAGCTGGAAAGGTGAGGACAAGTGAGAACAGGGTGGAGAAGTTGCAAGAGAATTTGTAACCAACATGGAAAGCGCTGGGGAGGCTTTGGAGATGAGGAAGGCTTTGAGAGTGAGGAAGAATGAAGTGCCTTTCCTTGACATACCATGGTCCTTGCTTTTGAAGGTTTTGGGCTCAGAAGTCCTCCTTTTCTTCTGAGGAGTAAAGAGGAGAGAACAAGGACAGGGACAGAAACTGGCCTTGCATGGGTTGCAGGGCTACTTGTTTGGCTACCTGATCTGCTAGCGCATTTCCAGCCGATATAGGATTGTCCGGGGCTTGGTGGCCCCTGCAATGAATGAAGGCAGCTTTCTGCGGGAGTCTGGCAGCTTGAAGGAGCTTGCTGATGAGAGAGCCATTTATGACAGGAGTGTTTTTTGCAGTTAAAAAACCTTGTTCTTTCCATATAGACGAGTGTGAGTGTACCATATGGAACACATAATGAGAATCTGAATATATGTTAATTTGTTGTCTGGCTACTAGAGTGAGATCTTGAGTGAGAGCAATGCGTTCAGCTTTTTGGGAGGTGGTGCCTAGGGGGAGCGGATTGGCTTCAGTAGTGTGTGTGAGGGGGTGACACTATATCATAGCCAGCATGCCGGCATCCTTGACATAGGAAGGAGCTGCCATCTACAAACCAAGCAAAGGAGGCATCTGGAAGGGGTTGGGCTGTTAGGTTTGGAAAAGGTGTAAGAAAGGTTTGAACAGTGTTCACACAGAAGTGTGTAGGGTCTTGGGTGGTTGTAGCTTCAGGAAAGAGCATGGCAGGGTTTAGATGAGAGCTGGTTAGCATGGTGATTTGGGGGGTTTCTATGAACAGAGCATACAGTTGGAAGAGCCGTGGGGCAGAGATGAGACTTAGTACACTGTGGTGAGCTAGCATGTCTTTGATATTATGGGTTGAATAAACTGTTAGGTTGGCATGGAGAGATAGTTTTAGGCTTTCAAGGATGAAGACAGCAGCTGCCTCCAGTGCTTGGAGGCAGGCAGGCCATCTGAGAACTGTGGCTTCAAGCTGTTTGGAGAGGTAGGTGATAACCTGGAGGGTGGGTCTCTTAGACTGGGTTAGAACACCTAGTGCAACTCTACACGTTCGTCGGTATCGAGGGAGAAAGGTTTGTGAGGTCTGGGAGAGTGAGGACGGGGGCTGAGACGAGAGCCTTCTGGAGTAGATGGAAAGGTTGGGTAATAGGCTATGCAGGGTTTGAAGGCTCATGGAGAGGGCCTTTAGTGTCTTGGTATAATGGTTTGGCAAGTAGAGCAAAGGAGGGAACCCAGAGCCTAAAATATCCCACTAGTCCTAGGAAAGAGAATTTCTTGCTTAGTTTGCAGAGTTGGGAGGGACTGGAGGAGGGATATGTGGTCGGTTGTGAGCCCTTGGGTTCATGGGGTAAGAGCCAGGTCTAGATAAGTGACTAAGGGGGCTCATATTTGTGCTTTCTTAGGGGAGACGCGATACCTCCGTTCTGCCAAGAAGTTTAAAAGAGAGAGATAGCATGGGCGTTGCAGTCTCTTTGAGAGGGGCTACACAGGAGCAGATCATTAACACATTGAAGGAGAGTGGACGGTTTTAGGGATAAGGTACAGAGGTCATGAGCAAGGGCCTGTCCAAAAAGATGGGGGCTGTCTCTGAAACCTTGAGGTAGTACGCACCAGTTGAGCTGATATGAAAGGTGGGTGTCGGGGTTTTCCCACGTAAAGGCAAAGAGGTTTTGGGAATCAGGGTGTAAAGGAATTGTGGAAAAAAGCATCCTTTAGGTTTAGAACAGGAAAATGGGTGGTATTGGAGGGAATTGCAGAAAGTAAAGTATATGGGTTAGGAGCTACTGGACATACTGGGAGTACAGCTTGGTCAATGAGCCTGAGGTCCTGGACTAAGTGATAAGTTCCATCTGGCTTTTAAACAGGTAGAACTGGTGTGTTAAAAGGAGAGTTTGTTGGGTGGAGTAGGTGACTGGTGAGGAGGCGAGAAATGATAGGCTTTAGGCCTATGAGAGCTGCTTGGGGGATGGGATACTGCTTCTGTGATAGGAACTGGGTGGACTCTTTAAGGGTAATGCGGACGGGGGTGTGGTGTTCTGCGACTGAAGGTGTGGAAATATTCTAAACAGCGGGGTTAACTACGGATGGGGGATAAGGTAAAGTTGCATGTTTTAAGGTGGCAGGTTGGAGGAGGAGAAGAAAGTTAGATGCCCCGAGGGGTCTGGGTTGATGCACTGGGTAATATGGGGAATGTGCAAGTGGAGAGTAGTGTGGAGTTTTGAAAGGATGTCTCTGGCATGAGGGCAGGACTAAGAAAGGGTGACTGAAGGAAAAGGTGTGCAGGGAGCAGAAAAGTGGAGGGGTGGCTCAGGGTTTGGAGACTTGCCTGTCAATTCCCACAACAGAGAAAAGGGAGGACTGGGTGTGTCCTGAAAAATTAGGTAAAGCAGAGTAGTTTGCCCGGTATTAATTTAAAAAAACATACTGGCCTACCTGCCACCATCAGGGTTACCCTTGGCTCGGATGAAGCGATGGTAGTTGCCGGGGCATCCGTTCCAGGGCACCGTCAATCTTCAGCGGCAAGGCCAATGAGATCCAAGTAGGAGGTTTTGGCCGGCTTAGGAAGTGATGGGGCCGCCCTTGCAGGGGCCGCTCACAGTCCAATTTCCAGTGGGGTCCTCTGCAGAGGGGGCATGGCCTGGTGGGCTTACCTGGATTTGGGCATTGTCTGGATCAGTGGCCTTCATTGCCGCCCTTGAAAAGGTGCCAGGTGGAGGTAGGTTGCTAGGAGGCTTCCGTGTGGAGCTGCGGACCCGTGGGCCTGCAGGGCCCCTGATGGCGGAGGCAAGCATTTGAAACTCCGCCTGTTTTTGCCTTTTACTTTCCCTATCACGATTGTTAAAGACTATGAAGGCTAAATTAAGAAGGTCTTGTGAGGTTTGAGGGCCGTCATCAAGCTTCTGAAGCTTGCGCCGAATATCGGGGGTGGATTGGGAGATGAACCGAAGGTTTAAGATAAATGGTTCGTTCTGAGGGTTTGAAGGGGGAAGGAGGGTTAACAGGCAGTGGAGGATAGGCAGGGGCGTAAGGTGGCGGGATGAGTTTACAAGCTTTAGGAGAGGGCAGTGGGGGAGGAGAATGGGTACAGGCAATACTAGAATTGTCCCGAGGAGGGGATGGGGTAGGAAAAGAAGTGGATACAGCTGACTGGGAAGATGGCAGCTGGGAAGATGGCAGCTGAGAAGACAACGAGGAGGCTTGGGGGGTTGAAAAAGATGGTTGAGAGGAAAAGGTAGGGGTTGGGAGGGGTGGATAGCAGTCAGTTGGATCAAACGAGAAAAAAGAGGTAGGGTCGGGAGGAGAAAGGCGATCAGGGCGGTGAGAATGGAGGGGAAGGATTTGAACAGGTAAGCAAGAATTGCAGAGGTTGGGTTGTGATCTGAGTGCAAAAAGGCCTGGACATAATGAATTTCTTCCCATTTTTCCAGTCGTCGGCAATAATTGCTTAAGTCAGTTAAAATTGTAAAGTTGAATGTTCTATTTGCAGGCCATTTGGACCCATTATTTAATTTGTACTGTGGCCAGGCTGTATTGCAAAAAAGACAGGTACTTAGAGCAAATATCTTGCTTGAGGCCTAAGGTTTGCAGGTTTTTTATGAAGCAGCCTAGAGGGCTGTTGTTTGGAATGGAGGACCGGAGTTTCCCATAACAGAGGGTAGGCTCAGGAGAACAGGGAAAACGGAGACCATCCTGGAGGGAGATGATAAAAGGAGCAATTGTCACCGCTGCCGTTTTCGTTCCTGGAACACGATCAAATGGCTTAGAGGCATCCCCCTAAGACCAGATGATCAGCGAGTGCCTGGCACATGCTGGCGCCTTCTTGGACCAACACTGGATATTCGGACCAGAGAAACTAAGAGAGGCCGTGTGGATTTTCCCTGTTCACTGGGCCCCTGAGGAAACTTACCAGTAAGCAAGATCAGTGACCAATGTGCATGCACAGAGAGGCAACTGGAGATCGAGGAGCTTCCTTTGTCTGGCTGCTGTGGCCTGCTGTCTGGGGTGGAGGGGTAGGTTCACAGGGGACGTGGACCAGAACCCCTCCCGGGTTTCAGCACCAGATGTAAGGTTCTTGTATCGGTTCGAACCCTGAGAGCGCACCAACAGACAAGATGAGGTGGTGAGGAGCAACATGCTGTTTTGATGAGCGCCTGGGTGCAGGTGGGCTGAGGCCTAAAATGGCATCAGCCCCAAGTGAGGATGGGACAAAGGTTTTATAGTCTCCTGTAAACAGGAAGTGTCCTAGTCTGACATAATTGCTCTGTTGTACCTGGATGGCCTCTTTCTCAATCTTCAGGGGTACGTATTTTCCGGCCAGCTCTCTTCCTGCTTCTGCTATCTTGCTGGTGCACACTGCTGGTACAAGTAGCCATGTGCCTTGGGACTGGGCCTGAGAAGGGATGAGTTGTTCATCTCCTTAAGCTTTCAGGTCCCAGGGAGAATCTTTTTTTTTTTTTTTTTTTTTTTTTTGAGACGGAGTCTTGCTTTGTCGCCCAGGCTGGAGTGCAGTGGCGCGATCTCGGCTCACTGCAAGCTCCACCTCCCGGGTTCACGCCATTCTCCTGCCTCAGCCTCCCGAGTAGCTGGGACTACAGGCGCCCACTACCATGCCCGGCTAATTTTTTGTATTTTTAGTAGAGACGGGGTTTCACCGTGTTAGCCAGGATGGTCTCGATCTCCTGACCTCGTGATCCGCCCGCCTCGGCCTCCCAAAGTGCTGGGATTACAGGCCAGGGAGAATCTTACACTATTCATCCCTGCTTTGAGATGTCAGGGAAATCTACAGGTGTCTTCTGAAATCCAAAGTCCATTCTAAGCTTGTTTTATAAGAGCGACACACAATAAGTAATGGTGAGTGAGTTTCTCCTTGTGGTCATGAACTTTTGTAGCAATACTGAAACCGCCTTTGCAAAATTATAACTGAGGAAATTATGACAATGAAAGAAATCAGACCTAACTGACTCCATCTTGCTTCTAACCTGTAAGCTGCCCTTGTTCATTCCTGGGCATAGGCCGAACTAACTTTGGGAAGGAATTCAGTTCATGGTTTGACTCTGAAACAAAATTGATAATAGCCATTTCCCAAAAAGACTCCCTTCTTGCCTGGGGACCAGTCTGCCTTTGCAGGACCAACAAATTAGCTACAAGATTAGAAATTACAGTTTATGGGTCATGCAGCCTCTGGCTCCAAGAGTCTGAACCTCCCAAATTGCTCCTGGGGATAACATCCCTATTGTGAAACCTAACATCAATTCTTGAGATGTTTTGCAGACCCTGCACTGGATGGATCAGCTGACATTACCCAGACGGGTAATTGGGCTCAACCAGTTCTGCCATCCCACCCAGTGACAGAAAACAGCAAGGAAAGCTCACTTTGCCCCCTATGAGTCCATCTCCAAACTGACCAATCAGCACACTCCCCACTTCGCAAGCCCCTACCCACCGAATTATCTAAAAACTCTGATCCCTGAATGCTCGGGGAGACTGATTTGAGTAATAATAAAACTCCGGTTTCCACACAGCTGGCTCTGCAATTCCCCATTGTTATTCCCCATTGTAATTCCCCTGTCTTGATAAATCAGCTCTGTCTAGGTAGCACGCAAGGTGAACCCATTCGGTGGTTACAATTCTTTATTATGAAGTTTAAATCTTTTGAAAATACTGTGCCTCAAAGACGTGCCAGCAAAAAAATGAAAGTGATTCTGTATATCTTAAGATGAGGTTTCAGAATTTCACTATATAGTAAGAATTTGAAGACTTTCTTTACCTGTGACCTGTATAGCCATATTGTCCCTGGGAATACAATGTGATATACAGAATATTCTGCAGCAATTTTTCATGAGATTTCTTTATCACTTGGTAAGGTAATGAGAACTCTAATTGCCTTATTTTGAAAAATCATAAAATCAAAAGAATTCTGGTCTTGAAGGAAAAAATGGCAAGTTTTACTGCTGGGTTTACCTTGTGTAATCATAGTACGAAAAGAAAGAAAAACCTTAAACAAAAAAACAATAATTTTATAGAGTTTATTTGAACAAAGAAAATTCATGAATCAGGCAGCACTCAGAACCAGAAGAAGTTGCGAGAGCTCCATTCTGCAATATGGGCAATGAGTATAGACAAAACAGGAAAGTGAAGTACAGAAATAGCTTGGTTGGTTATAGCTAGGCATCTGCCTTATTTGGACATGGTCTGATCAGTTGATCACGTTTCAATTTCATTACTTACTAAGGAAGATCGCATAGCAATGGAATTACAGAGACATCCCTGGGCAAAATTTAAGTTAACAATGGACAAGTCATTTAGTTGGCTGTGCTTTTATTTCCTCATTTGTTGAATTTGTTTTTGTTTTTGTTTTTTCCTTAGCAAAAAACAAAAATAGGTCTATTGTAAGAGTCAAATAATATAATGCTTGTTATGATGTCATTTAAATCATAAGGTCAAATACAGGTATAGGGTGACGATTTTGGTATTTGGTAATGATGTGCTATAATGATTTCCTAGCCAGTATATACTGCATTTACTCTAAAAGATGAATGGTGACTCACCAGGAAAAATAATCTATAGAATTTTTGTATAATGTGCCTCTATTGTTGTTTAGAAAAGCAATCTATAGATAGGCTGAATTTGAATTCTGGTCTTCTGTTTTGCTTAAATGTTTCCTTTCTTTGTTTTAGT
This sequence comes from Gorilla gorilla gorilla, assembly GCF_029281585.2. Taxonomy (NCBI): domain Eukaryota; kingdom Metazoa; phylum Chordata; class Mammalia; order Primates; family Hominidae; genus Gorilla; species Gorilla gorilla. The sequence goes on along the minus strand of NC_073239.2, from coordinate 87,241,985 downwards.
TGCTGATTGTTGGAGGTTCTTTTGGTCTTCGTGAGTTTTCTCAAATCCGATATGATGCTGTGAAGAGTAAAGTAAGAAATATAATTAGAGTTTGACATGTGTCTGTCTATATGTATGTTCTGGTTTAGGAGAATTGTATACTCAGTATACTAAGTAGTCTGAGTTTGTCTTGCTTTTCAACACTAAGATGTGATCTTTGTTTTTTTCTTTAAAATAACATTAGTGATCACATGGCAGTGAATCATGAAATGTAACTAATTTCGTAATCTTTCTTTTTTTTTTTTTTTTTTTTTTTGCCACGGGGTCTCACTCTGTCGCTCAGACTGGGGTGCAGTGGCCTATCCTGGTTCACTGCAACCTCTGCCTCCCAGGCTCAAGCAATTCTCTTGTCTCAGCCTCCCGAGTAGCTGAGATTACAGGTGTGCGCCACTACCACCTGGCTAATTTTTGTATTTTTAGTAGAGATGGGGTTTCACTATGTTGGCCAGGCTGGTCTTGAACTCCTGACCTCAAATGATCCACCCGCCTTGGCCTTCCAAAGTGTTGGGATTACAGGTGTGAGCCACTGTGCCCAGTCTAGTAATCTTTCTTATTTCATTAGGAAATTTGCAATGTTGTTAGCATTCTCCCACAAAATATGATCTGGTGTAGCTGTTTTTAGAATTTAGAAGGGATTGAAAAACAGAGGTCAATAATTTTGCTTTATTTTATTTCTCTTAATTATATTTAATATTAATATCAGCAATTGTATAAAGTATATTGATATGTATCTTTAATAACTGTTACTAAAAGGAAAACTATTTTTCAGTATAAAGACACCTACATTTATAGTATCTACTTTGTAGTAGGACTATATTAGTTCATACACACACACACACACACACACACACACACACACACACACAGATGATCCTTGACTTATAATGGGGTTATGTCTTGCTAAACTCATTGTAAATTGAAAATATTATAAGTAAAAAATGCATTTAATACCTGATTAAATGGATCGTAAAGTAAAAGAAACGTACGTTGAAACATTGCAAGTTGGGGCTGTATGTTATCATCTTTATTTTACAGGTGAGGAAACTGAGGGGGTCTATACATTAACTATAGTGGGTCTTTACTTGAAAAAACTGAAGAAAAATAAAGCTTATCTAAGTTGGCTAAGGTCACATGGCTACTTAGGGGTAGAGCTAGGATTCTCACCCTCTGTAATTACACAATTGTGAAATTCAGGACACATAAGAACTCTGGTTTTTTCATTCAGAAGTACGTAGCTTGTGTTTATGGCACATATCTGATATTTGTAGTTTTTTTCTCAAGTAATATATGTATTTTATTAGCAGACCTCAGTAATATTGATAGAAAAGTAGAGTATAAAGTCATATTCAGTTTCCTCAGTTAATTTTATGGTTTTAGAGAAACCAACATCAGCTAGTTTTAAGGACAGTAGGTATTAGGGTAAATTTTAAATTTAAAAAAATGTGTACTTTCTGTGAAGGATTAGAACAATTTTATTTAATGAGCAATTTTACTTAATTTTCAGTTAACAACTTTCAATTTAACTGTGTTAAAAGCTTTCAGTTAGCATCCCAATTACTTTATCAAGGAATTTTTTTCTTTTTCCCTTTAAGATGAAAATTATGGTAGTATATGACATTTGGAAGGGAGAAAATAAGTGTATATTTGAAAAATAATTGAATAGTGGTCATGTGTTAATACTTGTTAGATGCTGCAAGTAAAGTATTCAGAAACTAGTACTTATAAAGTTTATAGTTGAGGCTGGAAGACAGCTAATTAAAAAAATGTACCCAGACATATAATATAGCAATGCCAGTAAAATGCCATTACTAGACGTTCAAGGAGAGGTGTATAGTTTTAACTTGGAAAAGGAGAATCAGAGAAGGTTTTCTAAAGTCATTAGCCTTTGAATTAGGCTTTAAGAATGAGTAGGAATTAGCTAAATGACAGAAATGACTTATATTCTATAAGGTAGAGGGATTATTGGGCACATGGTCAGTGTTTCATTTTAGAACTAACTCTCTGGCAGTGGAGTACAGGTGGATGGGTACTGGGGGAGCAAGAGAGAAGAGAAAATATTGTTTAGGTTGGAAGTAAAGAGATCTGTTAGGATTCTGGGGCAGTAGCATAGATGAACAATAATGGAACCTGAAATAAAATATTTGCAATGATGATAAAGAGAAATTAATGAGTTCCAGCAATAATTTTAGCAGCGAATTGATAGTATTTGATGACTAATGTATGTAATACAAAAATATGAATAAATCTAAGATGTCTCAAGGTTTTGGTTTTGAGGACTAGGTAAATGGTGGTACCAATAACCCAGTGTATTAGTCTGTTTTCACACTGCTAATAAAGACCTACTCAAGACTGGGTAATTTATACAGAAAAGAGGTTTAATTGACTTACAGTTTCACAAGACTGGGGAGGCCTCAGGAAACTTACAGTCATGGCAGAAGGGGAAGCAAACGTGACCTTCTTCACATGGCGGCAGGAGAGAGAAATGAGAGCCTAACAAAGGGGGAAATCCCTTATAAAACCGTCAGATCTTGTGAGAACTTACTATCATGAGACTAGCATGGGGGAAACCATGTCCATGATTTGATTACTTCCCACCAGGTCCCTCCCATGACACATGGGAACTACAGTTCAAGATGAGATTTGGGTACAGACACAGCCAAACCATATCACCCAGTTAAGGAGAACAGGGGAGGTTGAGCTACCAGATGAGGTTTAGGAAATGGAGTCAAAGTAAACGGAACAAGATTAGGTAAGGTTAAGAGAATGAGGTTGATTGAAGTTGTGAGGACAAGGTCAGTTGAAGTCAAGGGAATGAGGTTAAAAGAAGGAGGATGGTTAAGGTCTGTAGGAGGAAGATGAGAGGACATGGTTGAGGTAAGAAGGATCAGAAGACAAGGCCTATGACATTTAGAGGCCGAGGTTGGTTGATGATGTTGAAAAGTCAAACTCAGGTGATCAAGAGTCAGTGTTTGGGTGAGGTTGAGTTCCAGTTAGGTAGAGAGGATGAGGTAATGTTGAGAGGAGTTAAGAGGTTGAGTTTTGTTCTTCAGGATTGAAAGGATAAGATTGTTTGAGGCTGATAGTGGTTGCATGGGTTGAGAGATTGAGGTTAGGGTGGTCAAGAGGGTAAATTGCTGAGGTCAAGGGGGGTTGACACTGTGGTCTAAAGGAAAAAATTGGATCAAGAGAGGATGGGTTCAGTTGAGAAGTTTGGAAAAGGATGTAGAAAGCACAATATGGATTTGGGGTGACCAACCATCATTGTTTGCTTGAGACAGTCCTGATTTTTGTACTGAAAGTTTGGCATCCCAGGAAAAAAAAATCTTGCTTCTCAGTAATGGATGTGCAAAGTTCATGGGAAAGTATAAGCCTAAAAAAGTAAGAGCTGGAAGCAACAGCTTTCAAGTTTTAGAAAATGATTTGGAATAGTTTATCTGCTGTCCCTAGTGGCTGTTGCTGTTTTTTTCTCGTGAGTGCTGATTCTAACAACCAAGGATCCACAATAATGGGTCATACATTGTTGGATCACACCAAAAGATGTGATTTAAGTGTGCAATATAAGTACATTGCAATTGCGAGCAGTAAGTCGACTTTGCCTGCCTGTTGTGCTTTGTAACAGATGGTGTTTAATTTTTAACATTATAAATATTGTGACCGTGTTTTCTAAGATTAGATAATGAAAATGAGAACAATTATAATATCAGTGCCAGTATGATTCAGACATCACTGAAAAAGAAAGCTAAATGACTCTGTTATTTTAATGACATACGGAAGGACACATACAACTGGATTAAGGAGTTAAATAACCAAAACGGAGCATACTGCACAATACGCAAACAAGAAATTAGATTGGGCATGGTGGAGACAGGGATGTGAAAACAGATATGAAGACTGAATCTCACAGGTCCACGATGAGGCAGGCAAGTACTTATAAATCAATCATAAGTTTACTCATCTCCCCAAAATACAATACTATACTCAGTCTAAAATAGAGCTGCTGAGTTAGCTTGTGTATACCATACCAGTGAGAACATGCATTATCATATTGTTCTCTTGATTGCTCTATGAAACTGACTAAAGTGACATTTTTCTGATTCAGAGGTTAGAACTACTAAAATATCCTATGGGTGAACAAAAGGGGGACTGGTACCAGGTTTGTTGACCTCCTATGTATACTGTTAAATTTTACCAAGGATTGTGCTTTCTATAGTATATCAATGCTAAACAGAAAAATGGCACCAAGAAATGTCCACCTTAGCTCTTAGGTACTTGATTTAGAAAAAATTGAGTTTCAAATTATCTTCTGGGGCCAGGCATGGTGGTTCACATGTGTTAATTCCAGCACTTTGGGAGGCCAAGGTGGGTGGATCACTTGAATCAGGAGTTCAGGACCAGCCTGGGCAATATGGTGAAGCCTCATCTCTGCAAAAAATGCAAAAAAGTAGCCAGGCGTGGTGGTGCGTGCCTGCAGTCCCAGCTACTCGGAGGCTGATCTGGGAGGATTGATTTAGCTCAGGAGTTTGAGACTGCAGTGAGCTGTGATCGTGCCATTGCACTCCAGCCTGGGTGACAGAGCGAGACCCTGTCTCAAAAAAACAAAAGACCCAAAAAGCCAAATTATCTTCTGACTTCTTTGAAGATTTTAATGAAACCACAGAAAATGTAAAACCAAAAATTGTTCATATCTTGTCAGTTGTTGCTTTTGCCGAGTTTTCTTTATGGGATACCAATCAGATGTGTGTTATATTCTTTATGCCCAACATTTCTATTATGATTTTTCAATGTTTTGTTTTCCCCTCTTTTTTTATACTTTATTTTGTATATTTTCTATTGTGTTATCTTCTAGTCACTAAACCTCTCTTTTGCTGTGTTCAATCTCCCCATGAAGCCATCCCTTGATTTAGTGATTTCAGTTACTATATTTTTGTTTTAAAATGCACATTTAATTCTTTATTACACATTCTAGTAGTCTGGAGAAATCTTCTATGATGCCATATTTTAATCTATTTTTTCCTTTGATATCTTGAACATATACAAATTATTGTTACTTTAAAGGCCTGTCTCCAACATAAGGATCACTATAGATCTGCTTTTATTATTTTTCTCGTTTTTTTCAGTTATATGATTCTATCTTTAAACATGCCTCATAATTTTTAAATTAAATACTAGACATTATTTATAAACAATTATAGAGGTTCCAGATGGTATTGTTTTCTTCCATAAAAGGCTTATCCTTTTTTCTGCAATGCAGATAGATTGAGGGCTGCTCCATCTTAATATCATCCAGGAGTGAGCCAGGTCCTGGCTTGACTTCAGTTAATTAAGACTTAGGCTATCCTCTCTGTTTCTTCCCTATTCCTAGCCCCCAATCTGTCTGTATTGCAGAAAAAAGGATAAGCCTTTCCTGGAGGAAAACAATATCATCTGGAACCTCTATAGTTGTTTATAAATAATGTCCATGGACCTACATGGCTTTAAATTGATACTCCAGGAAATTCTGCTCTACTTTTCAGAGAATTTTCAACCTAGTGATATACTTCTATCTTATGCAGTTCTAGAATTTCAAAACTGTTGTATGTTTTGATCTCTACTTTTTGTCATTATAGCCCTGTGTGGTGGTTTCTGTGACCTCCAGTAGCAGCCATCTGCCTGGTTTCAAACCTTTGTTCTTATCCTATGGGTTTACCAGGTGTGTCAAGGGTTTCCAGGGAAAAAATGGGCTTTCAACTCTAAGCTCTTTTGGAACCCTTCCTTTAGTGGGTCTTTATCTCTTAAACTCCAAGAGACTGCAGTAATAGCGTTTTTTGGTTGATTATTTTGTTTTGCAAATTACTTTGACATTATTGGATAAATTTTAGATTATTGGATAAATTTTGTACAGAAAATAAAGATACAGGAAGAAAGTTTATCAAAGCATTATACAATAGAGTAGCATCTTAGGTAGAGGTTTGATTTTAATGTATGCTGGTAAGGCAGAAATTTCACACAATCAAAATTAGCACTAAAAATTTCTTTTAAATCACACAAAGTACAGATGTATCTCTCAATAATACAGTCAGTTCCTCGTGCCCACCAACAGTAGGTCATTTGCTGTTTTCTTAGTCGAAAGCATATGAGGAAGTTAACTTGTACTGTAGGTTTGTGTTTTATCCCTTTTACATACATGCAATTATTAATATAGTAATTCATTATTTTATTTTTATTTATCTAAGTTGTTTTGTTGTGAAACACAATACAGAAACCAAGGAGTATATTGAACATACATGTACAATTTAATAAATTATCATAAACTGAAAACTCAAGTAACCACCATCTGTGTCAAAAAGTAAAAATTGTTAAGCATTCCAGACCCATTCTGTGTGCTGCTTCCTAATCTCTCCTCCTGCCGCTCCATGTCTTCCTCTTGACCTTAGCATAAACACTACTGCGCTTTTTTGTTTTTGTTTTTGTTTTTTTGAGACGAAGTCTCACTCTGTGGTCCAGGCTGGAGTTCAGTGGTGTAATCTTGGCTCACTGCAACTTCTGCCTCCTGGGTTCAAGCGATTCTCCTGCCTCAGCCTCCCGAGTAGCTGGGACTACAGGTGCATGCTACCACGCCCGGCTAATTTTTTGTATTTTTAGTAGAGACAGGGTTTCACTGTGTTAGCCAAGATGGTCTTGATCTCCTGACCTCATGATCCGCCTGCCTTGGCCTCCCAAGGTGCTGGGATTACAGACATGAGCCACCACACCTGGCCCTACTGTGCTTTTTATAGTAATTACTTCCTTGGTTTTACCATTTTAGAATACATCCCAAAACCTTTGATTACTTTTCTTTGTTTTGAATTTTATATCAGTGGAATTATATATATTCTTTTGTGCTGACTTCTTTTATTCAATATTATATATGTGAAATTCATTTGTGCTTCAAATCTAAGTCAGGGATCAGCAAGCTTTTCCTGTAAAGAGCCAGATAGTAAATTTGAACTTCTGCATTGACTCAAGTTTGCTGTTGTAGTACAAAAGGCAGTCATAGACAAAGGTAAACAAATGAACATAGCTATGTTCATGTTTCCATTTTTATTTGTTTCCATAAATTTTAAAAATTTGGTCCTTTTTTTTTTTTAACTCTTTGGTCATTCAGGAGCGTTGTGTATAATTTCCATGTATTTGTACAGCTTCCAAAGCTCTTGTTATTTATTGCTATTTTTATTCTGTTTTGGTCAGAGTAGACACTTGATATGATTGATACTTTTTTGAATTTGTTGAGACTTTGTGGCCTAACATATGGTCTACCCTGGAGAATATTCCATGTGCTGATGAGAAAAAGTGTATTCTGCAGCAGTCTGATGACACATTCTGTAAATTTGTCTTAGGTCCATTTGGTCCAGGGTAGAGTTTAACTTTAATGTGTCTTTCTTGATTTTGTACCTAGATGATGTGTCCATCGCCAAAAGTAGGTTGTTGAAATCCCCCAAGATTATGTATTGCAGTCTGTCTCCCTTTAGATTTGTTAATATTTGCTTTGTATATCTGGGTGCTCAGCTGTTGGGTGCATATATATTTACTGTTGTTATATTCTCTTGCTGAATTGACTCCTTTATCATTATATAATTTCCTTCGTTGTCTCTTTTTAGTTTTTGACTTAAGTCTATTTTATCTGATATAAGTATAGCTACTTCTGTTCTTTTTTTGGTTTTCATTTCCATGGAATATCTTTTTCTATTCCTTCACTTGCAGTTTATGTGTATCTTTATAGATGAGGTAAGTTTCCTATAGGCAGCATATACTTGGGTGTTATATTTTAATTCAGTGAGCCACTCTGTTTTCTAATTGGAGAGTGTAGTCCATTTACATTCAGTGTTATTATTGATAGGTAAGGCCTTACTACTGCCATTTTGTTGCTTGTTTTCTAGTTGTGTAACTCCTCGCATCCTTTTTTCATTCCTTTTTATGTGATTAACTGATTTTTATCTGGTAGTATATTTTAACTTGTTGCTTTTTATTTTTAGTGTATCTGTTACGGATTTTTGCTTTGCAGTTACCTCAAGGCTTACAGAAAACTTCCTATAGATATAACAACTTATTTGAAATGGATACCAACTTAACTTTGATTACAGAAAAAGGAAAAACCGAAATAAAAACCTATACACATTAACTCTCTTTCCCCCAACATGTTGAATTTTTGATGTTACAATTTATTTATTTTTGAGATGCAGTCTTGCTTTATTGCCTAGGCTGGAGTGCAGTGGTGCAATCTCGGCTCACTGCCACCTCTGCCTTCCAAGCGATTCTTCTGCCTAAGACTCCCAAGTAGCTGGGACTACAGGTGCGCACCACCACAACTGATGAATTTTTGTAATTTTAGTAGAGATGGGGTTTTGCCATGTTGACCAGGCTGGTCTTGAACTCCTGACCTCAAGTGATCCATCCACCTCGGCCTCCCAGGATGCTGGGATTACAGATGTGAGCCACTGCGCCTGGCCACAATTTACATTTTTGTATTGCCAATCTCTTAGCAAATTGTTGCAGTTACTATTTTTAATAGTTTTCTCTTCTTACTAAAGATAAAAGTGGTTTAAACATCATGATTGCAGTATTAGTATATCATGCAGTGTTCTTTTAGTATGAAGAACTCTCTTTAGCATTTCTTTTGGGACAGGTCTAGTAACAATAAATTCCCTCTGCTTTTGTTTGGCAGTCTTTCATCTCTCCATTTCTGAAGGATAACTTTGCTGGATACAGTATTTTTGGTTGTTACAGTATTTTTGTTTGTTTTCCTCAGCACTCTAAATATATTGTCCCACTCTCTTCTAGCCTATATAGTTTCTACTAAGAAGTCTGCTGCCAGGCATATGGATGCCCCTTCTATCATTTGCTTCACTTCTCTTATTGCTCCTAGCCTCTTATCTTTGACTTTGGTGTTTGAGAGTTTGATTATAATATGTCTTGGGGTATTATTTGGGTTGAATCTGATTGGTGACATTTTACCTTGCTTTTCCCAGATATTTATATATTTCTCCAGGTTTAGAAAGTTTTCTGTTATTATTTCTTTGAATAAGCTTTCTGCTCCTTTGTCTTTCTTAGTTCCCACTTTAACTCCAATAACCTGAATATTTGCTGTTTTTATGTTGTTCCATAGATCCTGTGAGCTGTTTATTACTTTCATTCTTTTTCCTTTTTTCTCTTCTTACTGTGTATTTTCAAATCGTTTCTCTTTGAGCTCACTGATCTTTCATCTGTTTGCTGAATTCTTCTGTTGATGCTTTGTAGTGCATTTTTTGTTTCATTCATTGTATTTTTCAGCTCCAGGATTTCTGTTTGATTTTTAAAAAATTATTTCAACCTCTCTGTTCAATTTCTCTGATAAATTTCTAAATGGCTCTCTGTCTTTTCTTGAAGTTTATTTAACTTCCTTGAAACAGCCATTTTCAGTTCTTTGTCTGAAAGATTACACATCTCCATCATTTTAGGGTTGGTTTCCAATGCCTTATTTTGTCCATTTGATGAGGTCATATTTTCCTAAATGTTTCTGATAGTCAAGGAAATGTGACAATTTGTGTACATTGAGAGCCTCTGTATTTATCTTAGTCTGTGCAGTCTGGTTTTGTTTGTGCCTGTCCTTCTTCAGAGGGTGTTCCAGGGATTCTAAGCACACTGACTGTTGTCTTCCCTGAGCCTGTGTCCACTTGAGCTGCCTCAGCACTAGAGAGTGCCCAAAGCCCAGCCTTGCCATGAGTCTCATGAAGGCTCCAAGGTTGGCATGGCTTTTTGGCCCAAATGGATCTGTGGAAGATCCAAGGTAGGTACTGGGGCTGTGTGGGAATGTTGACCAGGTACTTGAGTCCAGAAGACTGTCTCAGCGTACCAGACAAGCATGCCTCCCAACAGTTCTCTGCATAGGCAGGATGGGTTCTTGACTGTAGCAAAAGGGACTGGAGTTGAGACTGGACCCCTTGTGGATCTGCTGTGGGGAGGCTGATGATCCCCTCTCATTGCCACAGATAAGCATGTGTCACTTGGCAGGTCACTGCATCAGTGGGGTAGTTCCTCAACTTCCACAGGAGGGGCTGAAGCTGAGACTGAGCTGCCTCGGGATCTACTGTAGAAGAGAGGATGGCATGCCTGTCACATTGGCTCAGGTGGGTGTGCATTTCCCAGCAGGTCCCTAGACAGACAGGATAGTTCCCCAACTGTGGCAGGAGAGGCTGGAACTGAGACTGGGCCCCCCTGGGATCTGCTGTGGCCTGGAGGCTAGAGAGCTGGATCTTGTTGGCTCAAGTGGGGCACTTGTCTCCCTGGAGGATCCTGCACAGACAGGATCGTTTCTCAACTACAGCAAGAGGGGCTGCAGCTGATGCTGGGCCCCCTCAGGATCTGCTGTGATAGGAGGTTGGCAAGCCCACAGGGGAGGCCTATACTCCTGGGCTGCCAGATATGTTGAGTCTCCCTTTGGGTCCTTGTGTAAACAGCTCTGAGCTGGGACCTGCAGCTGAAGGCTGGAGCAGAGCCCCAGGGTCACTTTCAGGCTCACTGTCAAGACCAATATCAGCAGGCAGACAAGCCTTTCTGTTAAGTCACTAGCATGTATGATTCCTTCTGGACCTCTTGGCAGCTAGTTTTGGTTGTAGACTGAAGGCCAAGTGGGGCTATAGCTAAGCCTGTTGAAGGACTGGGCAGTTTCCAGGCTTGAACTTAGAAGCAAGCTCAGTGGATCATCCACCTAGGTGTGAATGCATTCAAAACGACCTTCCTAGATCTTTGGCTCCATCAGGGTTTGACAGGAACCTGAATTCTGAGGTTCCTGCAGTGAGACTTTTTACTGTGGATAGGTGCAGGATTCTTGTTGCTATGGGGGGATATGAGCAGATTACCTTCTATTCTGCCATCTTGGTGACATCCTGAACATTCCATTCTTTTATGCTTTTCTCCTGTACATGTACAAAAAGGAATTGCTAGATTATAGGGTGTTGTATCATACTTCAATTTTATTTGATAATTTCAAACTGTTTTTCAGAATGACTATCCATCTATACTGTTACCAGCAATTTATTGTTAAGGCTCCAAATACTTTGTATTGTCAGTTTAATTTTGTTTTGTTTTTTAAAATCATTCTGGTGGGTGTGTTACGAATTGCTATCTAATTATGAGGTGAATTTAAATTTTCCATGGTGACCGATGAAGTTAATCACTTTTTATATGTCTGTTGGCCATTTTTGTATTCTATTTTGTATATTCATTTTTGTGATGTGTCTATTGAGGCCTCTTGCTCATTTTTTCTACTGGATTATTGGGTTTTTTTCCTACTATTTTTTAGGAGTTTTTTTATGCATGCCAGATTATAAACCTTTTAGTCTTCACTTTCTTAATGGTATCTTTTGATGAACAAATTTTCTTAAGTTTAATACAGTTGGTTGGGTGCCGTGGCTCACGCCTGTAATCCCAGCACTTTGCGAGGCCGAGGTGGGTGGATCATGAGGTCAAGAGATCAAGACCATCCTAGCCAATATGGTGAAACCCCGTCTCTACTAAAATACAAAAAATTAGCCGGGCGTAGTGGCACGTGCCTGTAGTTCCAGCTACTCGGGAGGCTGAAGCAGAGGAATTGCTTGAACCCAGGAGGCAGAGGTTGCAGTGAGCCGAGATCGTGCCACTGCTTTCCAGCCTGGTGACAGAGTGAGATTTCCATCTCAAAGAAAAAAAGTTTAATACAATATATTTTATTCTTCTTTTACTTTATGATTTTTCTTTTAAGAAACATTTTCCCTACTCCAAAGTATAAATATTTTTCTATGTGAATTACTAAAAGTTTTGATTTTTGCCTTTCATATTTGGGTCTACATTCTATCTGGAATTGATTTTTTTCTTTTTTTGTATGTGATGTGTGATGTGAGGAATATATTCTCTAATATATTAATAGATAAGAAATTGTGCAATCATCAAATATTGACAATCGCATTGTTTCGTGACTGCTCTTCTGTGCCTAATTTGTCATAAATCAACTGTTCATGTAAGTTTTTAAGTCTGCTTCAGGATTCTCTGTTCTGTCGCATTAGTTTGTTTGCAAATTACATTGTGATTTCCAAATTAACTTCGCCTTTCTGGAATAAATTCAACTTGATCATGGTATGCTCTCTTTTTGGTATGTTGCTGAATTCTTTTTACACTAAGAATTCTGCATTTGTGTTCATATATGAAGCTGGCCTGTTATTTTTATTTTCTTGTGAAATTTGATATCAGGGTTATGCTTACCACATAATTCATACAGAGTGTTTGTTACACTGGCATTATTTCTTCCTTGGGAGAATTCACTAGCAAAGCCATCTGACCCTGGAGTTTTCTTTGTGTGAGGTTATTCATTATAGATTTAATTCTTTATAGATTGTAAAACTATTCAAGTTGTCTATTCTGCCTTTGTCAGTTTTGGAAAGTTGTATTTTTCTATTAATCTGTCCATTTTATCTAAGTTTTCAAATTAATGGCATAAAATTATTCATATTATACTATCTCTTTATTGCCTATAGAATTTGTGCTGTTGACCTGTTCATCTAAATACTCTTTATTTGTGACTTCTCTTTTTTCTCTTAATCAACTTCACTTTGATTAAAAATGTTTTTGTTTTGTTGTGCTTATTTCTTATTATGTTCTTTCAGTCTGAGGACTCATTGCTATGTAGTGGGGAATTCTTTGCTATTTTTATTTAATTATTGCTCTCCCTCCCCTTTATTTTCTAATTCTGGAACTTCTAGCTATGTGTTAGAACTTTTAGGTCTAGCTTTTGTAAAATACTTTTTTTCATTCATCTCTTCATGCATTATTCCAGTGAAATCCTCTGGTTATGCTTTATTTTACTTATTTGATCTTTGCTTTTTTGTAGTTGTTGTTTATTAATTTCAGCCATCATACTCTTTTTCCTGAAGGCTTTGCCACATACAGAAAGGCTTTTTATACAGGTAATATAGCATTAGCTCCTTTTTTACCTCTATGGATGTTTTTTTTTTTTTGGTAGATATCTACTTCTGGCCCATGGAAGGTATTCCTTTTTGTTTTCAAGTGCAGCATTATATTAGTATTTTTGTTATTTCTCCATAATATAATTTAGATTGGTGGTTAATAGTGTGAACTCTGGAGGCAGAAAACTAATACTTAAAGCCAAGCTCTGCTTCTTTGACATGTTATTCAAACCCCGTGTCCCATATTCCTTACATATAATACAGATAAAGATAATACATATCTCATGGATTTTGTGAGGATGAAACAAGATAATATATGTCAAAATGCCTCTCACATAACAAGTAATCAGTAGATATTAACTCTTTTTAGTTGAATAATGGTGGCAGTAGTACATTAGTTATCATTATGTGATCAGAGTAGATGGTGGAGATTTTGCCATGTGTTTGTATTTGGCTATAGTATTTCAGCCATCTCTTCTATAACTTAAAATTGAAAATTCAGTCTAACAGACTTAGATAACTTATTACTTTTTTTCCTTTTCTACAGATGGATCCTGAGCTTGAAAAAAAACTGAAAGAGAATAAAATATCTTTAGAGTCGGAATATGAGGTACAGTATGTTAATATAGTCTCTGTCTTATAACAATCAGTTACTGGTTTTATCTGCCTTAAAAGTATTAGTAGTACAGAAAAAAATTACGTTGAATATATGGTATTTGATAAACTGTATAGTCATTTGAAAAGAAAATAAAAAGATGGATCCATACTTAATATACTACAAATAAATACATTCCAGATGGATCAAGAATTTGAAAGTAAAAAAAAAAAAACAAAATGCTAAAAGTACTAGGAGAATATAAATGGAGAATTTTGTTTGTTGTCTTGAGTCAAAAAAGCCTATTTAAATGTGATATAAAACCTAGAAGCTCTAAAAGTAAAGATCAATGGGTTCATACATACAAATTCAAAAGTTAAGAATAAAAAAAGTATATAAAGTCACAGGTTACATGAGAAATCCTACAGATATAGTTTAATCTTATCATGGCACATTAATTTACTTAAATATGAAGACCATCTCCAAATCAATGTGAAAAAGTTCAACAATTCATTTGTTCAGTAAGAACATGGGAAAGCATAGCATGTAAAACTTTTGGACAAAAGGAAATAAGTATCATTCTTGAAGAGATGCTCAATTTATCATAATAGGAATGTCAAAGTCTAATGAGGTATCACTTTTCACCCATCTAATTAGCAAAAATCAAGGAGTTCAACAGCACGCTATATTATGGGATGTGGTGAGGATGTTCTTCATGTCTTTGAGTTTGTCATTTTTTTGACTGGATTATATTTTCCTGTTTCTTTGTATGTCTGGTCATTTTGTATTGAAAGGTAGTCATTGTGAATAATACACTGAAGAAAATTCTGAAGAGTGTTGATTTTTATTTTGACAATTTAATTGTTAGCTAATCACCTTAAACTTCATTTTGTGCTTTGTAGGGAAGTATCTGTTGAAGGGCTACTATCTTTCCTTGGCCCTTCTCCCTTGTTGGGACTCAATCTCCAGACTATCTCCCCAGAGAATCTTGTCAAGGCTTGGCTTTAAGCTTTGTTGGGGTGAGTCTAAAGAAAATCTTATTCTCAGGCATAATTTTTACTCCTGAAGAACAGTCCTTTTGGTGTCTTAGGTGGATGTCAGGGTAGCAACAAAATGTTAAAAGAAAGGTCTCCACTCTGGCAGGCCTGGAAACTCCATATTCTTGACACTGTTTTTTCTCAGCATTTCTTGACGCTGTTCCACACTCAGGCCTATACCAGTTGGCTGTGAAGTGTTATGTCTTGGGTGGTTTTTCTCAGCACATTTACATAGCCCATTCTTCAGCCACTGTGCACGTTTTGTAGAATTCTACAAGGAATCTCCTTCACCAAAGATCTGTAAAGGCTAGACTACTTTTACATGAACTTGTTATTTAAGAATTTTCTTCAGTTCTGTTAAGCATATATATCTTACGTTACCTGGATAGTGGCCATTATACTTTATTAAAATCTTTTAATAACTTTAGATCATTTCATAACTATACTTATGAAATAATCTAAATTCTTCTTGTATGCTAAATTAGTTGAATTTTGTTCCTTCATGTATATATGTAATACAGACTACTGGTAAAACTATAAGTGAACAGTATTTTCATTTACTACTTCCCCATTGATTGATTAAAAAAAAAAATCCTGTAACTTGCTAACTTGTAGTTCTACAAGTGCTATACCAGTAGTGATGCTATGAAGAGTTTGTCTGGGAGTAGATTTCCCTTCTAGTTCTTCTAGGACCTGTAGAATTTGAGAGCTGAAGACTCTCAAATGTAGAGTATTTGGTCCAGCCTTTTCATTGTTACTTATGAGAGAGTTAATGCCCAGGTGGCTTAAATCACTTTCCAAAGGTTATATAGCTAGTTAGTAAGAGAGTAATGCTTAGTATCCAAGTGTCAAGGTAAATTTATTCCATTTTCCCTGTCTCTGGATATAAGCTATCCTGTGTTTTCACAGCTTTTTTTTTTCTATCTTACTCAATTATTTCAGAACAACCAAAACAGCAGATATGTAAAAGTTAATGTCAGAGTGGTGGTCAGTAGGAGAAAGGTGAAGAAACATTTATTTCTTCCCTTTTATTCCAACTATTTTTGTGCTTGAGAGGTACTTCAGACTAAATGAAGGTAGGATGATCCATAATGTAGTTGCAGTTAGTTTCAGTTGCCCAAAAGTGTTTTGCTTATGATAGCTGTAGGAAAAGTCTTTTCATTCCTAAGCCCAGGCATAAGACAAATTATCTTGGTCTCTTTTCTTTTTTGTAGAAGACTTTAGGGTCTCCACCTTTGTTCTTTTCTTCTTATTTTCTACCATCATCCCTGATAACCCTTTCAGTCACTGTGCTGGATCAGCCTTCAGATTTGTACCTTTGTTTTCCCAGCTTCAGCCTTTTCCTTGTCCTCTCAAAAATAAGGCATGTAGACTTTTTCTCTATTTTAATAGTTTTATGGTTAAGGTGGCGTAAGATAGGCATTAACATCAGTAACAAATGAAAAGTTCTAAATCTTAAGATGACATTTCATCAATGATTGTAGTTGATTTATTTGCTACAATTGTAATCGAGGACCTATCGGATACTTTCTACTTATTTATTCATTGAGTTAGTTGTGTCCTAATCAAAGCCACAGGCTCTTATACTAATATTTATACTTTAATTGTTTGTGGTTCTATAGAAAATAAAAGACTCCAAGTTTGATGACTGGAAGAATATTCGAGGACCCAGGCCTTGGGAAGATCCTGACCTCCTCCAAGGAAGAAATCCAGAAAGCCTTAAGACTAAGACAACTTGACTCTGCTGATTCTTTTTTCCTTTTTTTTTTTTTTTTAAATAAAAATGTTATTAACTGGACTTCCTAATATATACCTCTATCAAGTGGAAAGGAAATTCCAGGCCCATGGAAACTTGGATATGGGTAATTTGATGACAAATAATCTTCATTAAAGGTCATGTACAGGTTTTTATACTTCCCAGCTATTCCATCTGTGGATGAAAGTAACAATGTTGGCCACATATATTTTACACTTTGAAATAAAAAATGTGAATACTGCTCCAAAAACAGAGTCACGTATTCCACTCTCCAACTACCCACATATTCCTTTTGCAATAGCCACTAGGGCATCATTTTGATATTTCATTCTGATTTCTGTTTCCTAATGAGGACAGTAGGTCTGGATCCAAATTCTCACAGTAAAATCAAGCAGTAATTTTCTCTCATATCTATTAGGGAAAGAAAAATGATCACAATCTGCTAAGAGTCTTGATTTTCTTTGTAATGCCTCACATAGTATGATAATCAGTCTCCAAAGCATCACATGATAATTACAATGATACCATTAACATGTCAAGGAAATTATTTATGGTTGTCAAAAATTATGAAGTAGTGTATGATTATAAGCAGATATGGCAAATTTGTTCAGTAAATCCATAGATGACTACATTTTGAGAAATACTAATACTAAAAATTATGCCTTAGCATAATTTGCATGCAAAATTGCCCTCTAGTGTTTTTGTTTTGTTTTGAGACATAGTCTCGCTCCGTTCGCCCAGGCTGGAGTGCAGTGGCACGATCTCTGCTCACTGCAAGCTCTGCTTCCCGGGTTCACACCATTCTCCTGCCTCAGCCTCCTGAGTAGCTGGGACTGCAGGCACATGCTGTCACACCCGGCTAATTTTTTGTATTTTTAGTAGAGATGGGGTTTCACCATGTTAGCCAGGATGGTCTCCATCTCCTGACCTTGTGATCCGCCCACCTCGGCCTCACAAATTGCTGGGATTACAGGTGTGAGCCACCACGCCTGGCTGAAAGTTAGTTGTTTTGAACTCATTTTCTCCTTTTTACCCCTGTCTTTATCAGCTTCTACCTTCTGGTTTCATGCTGAGTTCTAGTTGCCTAAAGTCTCCATTGAAACACTCCTGTTATAATTGCCATAAAATCATAAATCCACTCCCCCTTTCTCCTCCTAGTCAAAATTTGTATTCTTTTCAGCAGGTTGCTTTTAATAAAAAGTAAATTAAGTTGATTATCTAGTGATAATAATTTGTGATAGACATGATACATAAGATAGTTATCTGGGGGAGCAACTGGATTTCAGAGAAAAAAAGAGTCTCCACTTATTATTCACTCATTAAACAAGTAACTCAAAAAAGGATCATTGATTTAAATGTAAAACATAAAAGTATAAAACTTTTAGGAAAAACCACAGGAGAAAGGCTTCAACTTACTGAATAGCTGTTACCAAAGAATATTCATAAAAGAAAAACTTGACAGATTGACACATCAATATTACAAACTTTTGTTTGCCAAAGGCCCTGTTAAAAGGATGAAAAATGTAGAGACAGAGAAACACATGTAAACCACATATCTGGCAAAAGACTCATACCTAGAGTAAAGAACTCTGTAAACTCAGTTAAAAAATATCCAATTAGAAAATGGGCAAAGAACATAGGGACATTTCACTACAGAGGATACACTGATGGCAAATTAGCTCTGAAAAGAATGTTTGACATCACTATGAAGGAAATGCAATTTTATACTACATTGACATCACTACACATCTATTAGAATACCTAAAAAAAAAAAAAATTAGTGACAGTATGAAATGCTGGCCAGGATGTGGAGAAATGAAATCTCACACGGTGGTGGTATCATGTAAAATGGTACAACTCGTCTGGAAAATTGGCAGTTTCTTTAAAAGCATAAGGGACTTCTGGTTTCCAGTTTGATATGTAAAAAAATTGGCAGTTTCTTTAAAAGCATAAGGGACTTCTGGTTTCCAGTTTGATATATAAAAAGTTTGAAAAATTTAATTCCCATCATAACAAAGAAAAAAGCTGAACAACTAAACTCTGACTTTGAGTTGAAGTCACAGGACAAACTACCACCCTGAAAACTGGAGACAAAGGCAGGTCCAGAAAATCATAGTTTACCTGGAGGAGCACCTGCCCAGAAACCACCACTGGAGCCAGCATTGGGTAGGAATATCTAAAGGTAATTGAATCCTTCCTGGAGGCTGATCATGGACTAATTGAGAGAAAATCTCTTGAGAGGAGTGAAGCCTTGTGTGGATTGGAGAAGGCACACTTGTGAGTTTTACCTCTAAGAGTCCCACCTGGTTTTCATAGTGAATATCAGAAAAATCCCCTTGTGCTTCTAGCAGGTGTAGGTGAGAGTAACTATTCTGAAATAAGCCCAGAGAATTCTGTTTTATTTAATGTAAGCCTGGCCCCAAAGTAAACTCTTTTGCTAGAACCTAATTGCATTGGGTTTTACCAGTGCCTAGACAACTGGAGGAAGGGGAATAACCAACTCCAGCCTCCTCCAACCTTCCTGTTTTACCTAAATGGGGGTGAGCAGAGGTGGAGGAAGACTGAAAAACACTTGTGAATGTCCAGTCCGGGGACCTAGGCTTATTAAGAAGCCTAATCATAGGACTTACAGACTGCTCCCCACTGCATGTATTACCACCACATCACTAAAGGCCTATTCACTCGAGTTCATTTTACCCGGTACATCACGTCAAACAGTCAACAAAAATGAAAGACAAAAAGCACAGTTTGAAGAGAAAATGAGGATCAGAATCAGATTCAGACATGGCAGGGATGTTGCAGTGATCACACTGGGAATTTAAAATATGATTAATATGCTAAGAGCTCTGATGGAAAAAGTATACAACGTGCAAGAACAAATGGGCAATAAAAGCAAAGAAATGGAAGAATTAAAAGGAAATTCTAGCATTAAAAAACCAGCAAGAGAACAGTGACTTTGATGAGGTCATCAACAGGGTGGATAGAACTAAAGAAAGGGAGAAAAGTACATATAGTAAGTTAACAGTAATCAAAAAGTTTGAGTAGTTATATTAATCTCAGACAAATCAGACTTCAGAGCACTGAAAATCATGGAAGAAGAGGGGCATTACAT
The DNA here is from genome assembly GCF_029281585.2 of Gorilla gorilla gorilla. Classification (NCBI taxonomy): domain Eukaryota; kingdom Metazoa; phylum Chordata; class Mammalia; order Primates; family Hominidae; genus Gorilla; species Gorilla gorilla. The sequence continues at coordinate 87,222,514 of NC_073239.2, read as the reverse complement.
AATAATAAAGGGGGCCCACCCTCTCCAAGAAGACATAAAATTCTTAATGTATATACACTGAACAAAGCAGCAAAATACATGAGCAAAAACTGGTAGAGCTGCAAATATGTGAGAAATATAGGAATAAACTTACAGAGACTTACACAATCCTCTTATCAGCAATTGACAAATCAAGTAGGCAGAAACATAGTTGAGCACCATCAATCAGCTATATCTAATTGACATCTATAGCGTACTCCACAACAACAGAATAGGCATTCTTCTCAAGTTCAAACAACATTCATCAAGATGGACAACCACATAACACACCTCAACAAATTTGAAAGGATAAAAATCATACAAAGTATGCCTTCAGACTATTATGGAATTAAACTAGAAATCAATGACAGAAAGATAGCTAGAAAATCCCAAAGTACTCGTAGATTAAATGACACTCTTCTAAATAACACGTGTAATGAAATTTAAATAAATTAAAGATATTTTGCACTAAATGAAATAGAAAATAAAACTTACCAAATTTGTTGGATGCAGCAAAAGAGGTGCTTTGAAGGAATTTTATAGAATTGAATGTGTTTAATAGAAAAAAATATATACATTAGAGACAGGGTCTTTCTCTGTTACCTAGGCTGGAGCTATGCCACAATCATAGCTTACTGTAGTCTCAAACTCCTTGGCTCAAGCAATCCTCCTGCTCATCCTCACTGGTCATTAGAGAAATGCAAATCAAAACCACAATGAAATACCATTCTCATGCCAATTAGAATGGCAATCATTAAAAAGGAAACTACAGATGCTGGGAACATCACACACCAGGGCCTGTTGCGGGGTGGGGGGCTAGGGGAAGGATAGCATTAGGAGAAATACCTAAAGTAGATGATGGGTTGGCAGGTGCGGTAAACCACCATGGCATGTGTATACCTATGTAACCTGACAAAAACAAGCAATGTGGAAAGGATTCCCTATTTAATAAATGGTGTTGGGAAAACTGGCTAGCCATATGCAGAAAACAAACTGGACCCCTTTCTTACACTTTATACAAAAATTAACTCAGGACGGATTAAAGACTTAAATGTAACACCTAAAACCATAAAAACCCTAGAAGAAAACCTAGGCAATCCCATTCAGGTATAGGCATGGGCAAAGATTTCATGACTAAAATACCAAAAGCAATGGCAACAAAAGCCAAAATTGACAAATGGGATCTAATCAAACTAAAGAGCTTCTGCACAGCAAAAGAAACTATCATCACAGTGAACAGGCAACCTACAGAATGCGAGAATATTTTTTGCAATCTATCCACCTGACAAAAGGGCTAATATCCAGAATCTACAAAGAACTTAAATTTACAAGAAAAAAACAACCCCATCAAAAAGTGGGCAAAGGATATGAACAGACACTTCTCAAAAGAAGACATTTATCCAGCCAATAAACATGAAAAAAAGCTCATCATCACTGCTCATTAGAGAAATGCAAATCAAAACCACAATGAGACGCCATCTCACACCAGTTAGAATCGCGATCATTAAAAAGTCAGGCAACTACAGATGGTGGAGAGGATGTGGAGAAATAGGAACACTTTTACACTGTTGGTGGGAGTATAAATTAGTTCAACCATTGTGGAAGACAATGTGACGATTCCTCAAGGATCTAGAACCAGAAATACCATTTGATCCAGTAATCCCATTACTGGGTATATACCCAAAGGATTATAAATCATTCTACTATAAAGACACATGCACACATATATTTATTGCGGCACTGTTCACAATAGCAACAGACTTGGAACCAACCCAAATGCCCATCAATGATAGACTGGATAAAGAAAATGTGGCACATATACACCATGGAATACTATGCAGCCATAAAAAAGGATGAGTTCGGCCGGGCGCGGTGGCTCACGCCTGTAATCCCAGCACTTTGGGAGGCCGAGGCGGGCGGATCACGAGGTCAGGAGATCGAGACCATCCTGGCTAACATGGTGAAACCCCGTCTCTACTAAAAATACAAAAAAAATTAGCCGGGCGCGGTGGCGGGCGCCTGTAGTCCCAGCTACTCGGGAGGCTGAGGCAGGAGAATGGCGTGAACCCGGGAGGCGGAGTTTGCAGTGAGCAGAGATCGCGCCACTGCACTCCAGCCTGGGCGACAGAGCGAGACTCCGTCTCAAAAAAAAAAAAAAAAAAAAAAAAAAAAAAAAAGGATGAGTTCGTGTCCTTTGCAGGGACATGGATGGAGCTGGAAACCATCATACTCAGCAACTAACACAAGAACAGAAAACCACTGCATGTTCTCACTGATAAGTGGGAGTTGAGCAATGAGAACACATGGACATAGGGAGGGGAACATCACACACTGGGGCCTGTTGGCAGGTGGAGGGCTAGGGAAGGGATAGCATTAGGAGAAATACCTAATGTAGACGACGGGTTGATAGGTGCAGCAAACCACCATGGCACGTGTATACCTATGTAACAAACCTGCACGTTCTGCAGAACTTAAAGTATAAAAAAAAATAACATACTCTTAAAACTGTTTCAAATAAGAAATAAAGACAAAATTACAACAAATATTGAAGAGTCTTTAGGATATGTTGCAAATATGAATATATATGCCACTAATCATCTCCACGTAAGCAGTTCCTCTCCAGTAAATTTACATTGCAGTAAAAAGTGATGTCTCACAGTTCTCACATATTTTTTCATCATGTTTACTGCAATATCTTAAACCTTTAATAACACCTTGGGACCCATACAGAGTGCCACTAATGATGCTCAAAGTGCTCTAAGAAGCAGATAAAAGTCATGACATTATAATAAAAAGTTGAAATGCTTGATAGGTACCATAGACTGAGGTCTGCAGTGCAGTTGCCCACGATTTCAAGATACATGACTCCAGCATAAGAGCCTTTGTAAAAAAAAAAAGAAAAAAAAGAAAAAAGAAAAGAAAAAGAAAAAAAGAAAAATTGTGAAGCCATCACTGCAGCTATGCCAGCAGATGTGAAAACCTTGCACTTTTTGCAAACTATCTTTTTATCTCATTTTGAAATTGCAGCTTTTATGTGGTGCTGGGTTGCTATAAGAAAGACATACCTATAGACTAATATGAGTCAAGAGAAAGTGAAGTCATTATATGACAACTTAAAGCAAAAGGAAGGTGAAGAATCTAAAGCTGAAGAATTTAATGCCTGCAAAGGATAGTTTGATAATTTTACAAAGACGTTTGGCTTTAAAAACAAAACAAAAAAACAGTCACTCCCAGCCTGGCCAGTAAGGTGAAACTCCATCTCTACTAAAAATACAAAAATTAGCCGGGCATGGTGGTGTGCGCCTGTGTCCCAGCTACTCGGGAGGCTGAGGCAGAAAAATCGCTTGAACCCAGAAGGCAGAGGTTGCAGTGAGCCAAGATCGTGCCACTGCACTCCAGCCTGGGCGACAGAGTGAGACTCCATCTCAAAAAAACAAACAAACAAACACTCATAAGTGTGGAAGTACACTGAGAGTTTCCTTATTTGCTGCTTGACTGTCCTAATCATACTACAGCAAAGAGGTAGAGATAATGAGAAATAGTGCTCCAACCCTACTGGTCAGTTTCATAAGAGGCATCAGCCTAGGACTGGGTGTTTCATGGAGTATAAAGGTAGAGATAATGAGAAATAGTGCTCCAACCCTACTGGTCAGTTTCATAAGAGGCATCAGCCTAGGACTGGGTGTTTCATGGAGTATAAAGGGTAGAACTGAGTGTTGGCATATCATTTGATTCAATGGGGCCTAAAAAGCAGGGCACTTGGGAAACTGGGAGTTTGCGGAGATGTAGCCAAGTTGTCGCCTCCTTCTGGACTTCATTTTCTCTAACTGTACAACAGAAGGTGGGGTAGTAAACACCTACAGGAGTGGCATTAGGATATGGTAAGACTGTAAGCACAAGGGCAGGGAATGTTTCTTTGAAATGTTCTGCCTCATTTCTCTTCCTCTCCTCTCTCTCTACCACAACAGCAAAGCTGAGCTGACCTGATGTGGAAGGTATTTTTCTTGGGCTTTCCAAGATCCTGGTAAGGTATTAACATTTCAGTTTAAGATGTGGATTTCCTTTGTTTTTGAAAGTCCATGGGAACATTTAAATTTACAATGCAGTTAATTGGTTGTTTTCTACCACTGTCTTTGAGTTCCCCACCCTAAAAAAAATTTACTTCAATACAAAGTATTAGTAATCAATGTAACATTTACTAATAATTTCATAGGGAAGAGAGGAGATGGTTTATACTGTACCACACAAGAAGTAACTCAAGAAATCCCCCTATCGGCTGGATGCAGTGGCTCACACCTCTAATCTGGCACTTTGGGAGGCTGAGGTGGGTGGATGACTTGTGGTCAGGAGTTCAAGGCCAGCCTGGCCAATACAGTGAAATCCTGTCTCTACTAAAAACACAAATTAGCGCTCACACCTGTAATCCCAGCACTTTCGGAGGCTGAGGTGGGCAGATTGCCTGAGGTCAGGAATTCGAGACCAACCTGGCTAACATGGTGAAACCCTGTCTACTAAAAGTGCAAAAATTAGCTGGGTGTGGTGGTAGCTGGGTGCCCGTAATCCCAGCTACTTGGGAGGCTGAGGCAGGAGAATCGCTTGAACCCAGGAGGCGGAGGTTGCAGTGAGCCGAGATCATGCCATTGCACTCCAGCCTGGGTGACAAGAACAAGATTTTGTCTCAAAACAAAAACAAAAACACACAAACAAACCCAAAAACACACCAAACAAACAAAACAAAACAAAACCACACAGCCCGGTTTGGTGGTGAGTACCATGGAGACTGAGGCAGGAGAATCGCTTGAACCTGGGAGGCGGAGGCTGTGGTGAGCCGAGATTGCCCCACTGTACTCCAGCCTGGGTGACAGAGCAAGACTGTCTCAAAAAAAAAAAAAAAGTTCTTATCAAAATGTCACACCTAAAACAATATTTTAATAACATTACTCGGTAGTCTGTTCAATTAGTAGCAATAAATTCTGTGTGGGTGGAAGGATCTATCTAAATGTTTTTGTATATCTCTCTTCTGCAAACAGTGAAGTTCAGTGGAAAACCATGTAAACTGGTAGCCCTGAATTGGACTCTGGACTTTGTCACTTACAAACTGTGTAATCTTACACAAATTACATAACCTCTTTGAGTTCCAGTTGCCTCATCTGCAAACTGCAGTTTTGACTGTGTCAACAGTTGTGTGACTGTGTGAGGTATACATGGAACTCAGTGGAGAGACAGGAAAGATAAGATAGGTAATAAAGGAGTAGTTATTGATCAGTACAAGGAAAATAGTCTGCTTACAGATGATAGATTGTTCTACAAGCATTGCTTCATATAATACAGTTTTTTAAAAAAAATTTCTGGTTTTCTGCCTTTTGAAACTTAAACAATGTTTAGCCTACTTATTACTAGAATAATAGAAGGAGAGTGGACAAAAGGTTTCTGAAATAGGACTTTCAGTTGGATGACATTTGTGTGCATTCCTTTTGTGAGAGTGGAGACCAGATTTTGAGGATGGACTTTGGTCTATGATACTCCCAACGGAAATGATCCTGGTCTGGGCAAGGCTTCAGGAGTCACTGCTCACTCCACAAGAGGGTGCACAAAGACCACACAATACTGAGTTTTGAAGCCAGAACTCTTAGATGATGTCCAACTTTTGCTAGGGCCTTGCCCTCCACAGGGAGTCCCATAATCAAGAATCCTGACTTGTTCTCTCTGCATTTTCCCTTTAGATGCTGTGAGGCCAGAAGATTCCTGGCTGGATGAACTGGCTCCTCCAGCTACTGTATCCTCTTTGTGCAGAGCTGCCTCCCTGAGGGGTGGCTGATGCCTGTAGTCCAGCAGAGCCTCACAAACCCTGGACCCCAAAGGAACTGCTCAGGAACCCTGAGGAACTGCTAATCACCTTTGTCTGAGCTGGGCTCTTCTGTCTTCTTTCAGCTATTTCCTCCTGCCTTCATCCTTTTTGCTCAACTTTCTCTGATTCCTTCTCAGCTCCCTTTTCCTTGCCCAGGTATATCAACCACAAGAAACCAGGGCTCCCCTGCGTCAGATGTCTCTAGGCAGTAATAATCAAATCCTTCTGCTGGTCCCTTGGACTGCCTGCTTCACAGACATACTGACACAAAACACAAACATACACACACACATACACCAGCTACAAATCCTCCTGCTGGTCCCTTGGACTGCCTCCTTCACAGAAATACTGACACAAAGACACAAACATACATACACACACACATACACACACACACGTGCGCGCTAAACCCTCCACGGTGGCCGGTGTGTGGGAAGAGGCCATCTGGGACAGTAGCCTTGGGAGGCAGCTGTGAGGCCTGACCTCAGCATAAGTCTCAAGTCTGTGCCACACCTGAAGGGGGCATATTTACTCCCATGCACCGAGGATACGATGTCAAATAGCATTGCCTGGACCTGGGCAGTCTTTCTGGGGCAAATCGAAGTTTTCCTCAGGTGCTAGGAAAACAAGGTAAGAAACTCCAAAGCCAATGCTGGCCACTGTGTGTGAGAAGATACCCAGCTTCCAGAAATCCTAGCACTCTGCTGGCAAAGTCCCCGCAGTAACATTCTTCCAGGCTTGTTTGATGATTTTTATGGCAGGGGGTCTGGGTGAGCAGACTAATTCAATTGTAGTATAACTCTGTTTAAACACACAGAAAAAAGAATCTTGACAAAACCCTCTTTCTTGGACTTCACAACACTGTGAAGCACAAACTGCCCCAAGGGCAGCCTTGTCTGCCCCACCTGCTAGATTCCCCTTCCCATCTCATCAAGGCGGGGCAAGAAGCCACTACAGTTGTCACCTCTCTTCTCTTCCTTTGCTATGCTATATTAATTGCTTGTAATGTGAGCTTTCTCTGAAGTTTGGGTATGTGAAGGTCCGAGAGGCCTGTACTATACCATTTCTTGAGCTCAGGACACAGTTCCTGATGTGGCTCAGAAAATATACTAGTCCCTACAGTTCATTAGGAAAAAAAATCTAGGTTTGTTATCAATTTCCCCCAGACAATAATCTCAGCTTTTCCTACAACAGATACAGGGCCTATATTTATTAAAGAATGAGAGAGTTACAAAATGTGAAATTGAGAAAGAAACGTAGAGATCACCCATCCTAGACCAAGGGCCTCACTTTACAGAAGACGAAGATGAGGCCTGAAAAGAGAGGTGACTTGCCTGAGGTCCCGTAGCTGGTTGGTGGAAGATTCTGGGCTGAAACCCAGTTACCCTGACTACCAGGTGAAGACAGTCTTGTTCACCTCAGTTTAAAGTGTTGTGTAGGAGCCAGTTAATCTTTTTTCCAATAAAGTCCGTATGTCTCTATTTGTGAATGTGGCCGAGAATACGAGGCCCTGAGAAGAGGTACAATATCTCTGGCATTTATAACCATGCTTGGCAGGTACATGCTAAGAAAATATTTATTGAATGAATGGATGGGCCTGTGTGAACACAGAGAAAGGGAGTGGCTATATGCCTAATATTACCCATGACTCAAGACCCAACAAAAGCAGACAAATCAGGGACCTATAGATATGAGGAGCACATTTTTCCACTGGGTATGAAGCCTGAGTGAGGGAAGGGAGTATCTATTTATAAGTGATGTCTGAAAGCTTCATGTGTGCTGAGAGTCCAGTCTATGATCCCAGGATTAGACTTAACTTTCTTGGGCTCCATTTCGTAATGTTCCTTAACATTAAGTAACTAGAGTGTATCTCCCAGATTGTCCCAGATCTATGTCAGGCCACAGACCTCAAGGAAGGAATGGATTTCACAGGAAAGTCATCTTATCTTGCGATGGTGTGCTTTTTGGGTGGTGGGTCCCTGTAGTGGGTAGAAGGCCAACATTTCCACCTCTTAGCCTCTAACACATCTATTCCCAATCCCAAGCTCCATTTCTCCCTTTCCTCTGTTCACAAAGTTCATTCTCTGGACTGAGAACTTGGAAGAGAGATGCAGGATTCAGTTTTGAATTGCGTATATCTCGTGAAATAATCTTGGTATAACAAGTGAACTATTTAAATTCTTAGCACCTGTCTGGACATTTATTTCATTTCATATACCAGTCCATATCCAGTAACAAAGTATTGAAATCCTGTAACCATTTATTCTTCTCTTATCTGCTATAGAAAATATCTCCCCAACCTCCGCCAAAGAAGCTGGTTACTTAAATTGCATTTCATACTTCCCTCCCTGGACTACCCACCACCACTTAGGAATACATCTGCCACAAAGCTCCAGCGCTGCTGCATCAGATAGATAACAGGACGAGAAGAGGAGGGCCAGCATAAAATGGCCCTTCTCTTTTGGGTATTAGGTTCCAGACACTTGACAGGTTCCCTAAGGATTGCTAGGCAGATTCTGCTGCTTACTTTCAGTATCAAGGAGCAGGCTTGGCCCGGGTCCATAATCCCTAGAATGAGGAACTCTACCATCATGGCTGGAGAGCATCTCAGGTGCTGAGCCAAATTATACTGTGTTTCTCTAGACATAGGAATTAACCAGAGTTAAAGTCTTATCTTTGTAAAGTAAAAACCAGATGAACTACAAGTTCAGATACTCCCACTCGCCGTAATATGCACTGAATTTTGTATGCAGAATGGGTTCACTTAAGTTCTCTATGATCTTATCACTTAACGGATAACATGCTTGTGAACCCCAAAAATCTGAGACAGGTCTCAGCTAATTTAGAAAGTTTATTTTGCCAAGATTGAGGATGCATGCCCAGGACACAGCCTCAGGAGGTCCTGAAGACATGTGTCAAAGGTGATCAGAGCACAGTTTGGTTTTATAAATTCTAGGGAGACATGAGACATCAATCAACATATACAAGATAAACATTGGCTCAGTCTGGAAAGGCGGGACAACTCAAAGCAAACGCGGGAGGACTCAAAGTGGGGAGGGGGCTTCCAGGTCATAGGCAGATAAGGGACAGATGGTTGCATTCTTTTGAGTTTCTGATTAGCCTTTCCAAAGAAGGCAACCAGATATGCATTTATCTCAGTGAGCAGAGGGGTGACTTTGAATAGAATGGGAGGCAGGTTGGCCCTAAGCAGTTCCCAGCTTGACTTTTCCCTTTAGCTTAGTGATTTGGGGGCCCCAAGATTTATTTTCTTTTCAAATTTCCCCCTTTTTCTTTTTAAAAATCTTTTGGAGAAAGGACTTTAGAAGAAAATGAGTCTCTGGTCTCACATTTTCTCTGATCTTTCATGTTTAGGATGGTTTATTCCTAGACAGGTAGGTCCCGAGTTATTACGAAAGCTCATTTTCAGCAGGTTGTGAAGTCTTATATTCTATGAAGAGAAAATAGGGGGAGGAAGGGAGAAAAGCAACATCAAACTAAATAACAATCCTGGGAAATCAATATAGGCCACATTACTATGAAGTCCATATATCAGTAGGCAAGTATGAAAGTGGCTTATGTATGTAAACAGGTTGCTGTTACTTTCTTCTGAAGTTTAGTTGTCTAGCTTCAGTTCACAGGGCTTTACAAAAGCACAGCTTAGTTTTTGGTGGTTCCAAATTAGGAAAAATGAGGGAAAAAAAGAAGGAAAAAATGGAAAACATTATTTTGCAGGCTTGTAGCCAAGAAAAATTAGAATTCAGTCCAAACTGTAGAAAATAATAAAAATTGAAAAACATTAGACAAGACTAGAATCTAACAACAGGTGTTGTATTCATCCATTTTCATGCTGTTGATAAAGACATACCCAAGACTGGGTAATTTATAAAGAAAAAGGGGTTTAATGGACTCACAGTTTCATGTGGTTGGGGATGTCTCACAATCATGGCAGAAGGCAAAAGTCATGTCCTACATGGCGGCAGACAAGAGAAAATTAGAACAAAGCAAAAGGGATTTCCACTTATAAAACCATCAGATCTCATGAGACTTATTCACTACCATGAGAACAGTATGGGGGAAACTGCCCCCCACAACATGATTCAATTATCTCCCACCAGGTCCTTCCCACAACATGTGGGAATTATGGGAGCTAAAATTCAAGATGAGATTTGGGTGGGGACACAGCCAAACCATATTAAGTGTACTATAGTTTTTGAAATATAATTTTTCTCTCTCCAGTTTTCTATTTTTACAAAAGACAAATCATGGTAGGACTGATTTGCTTTATTATACTTGGCTTGATTATTTGTATATAGTGCAGCAAGAATAATTATTTATTTTTTACATAGGCTTTTAAATTGGCTTTGATGGAATTTTGTTCCATAGAAGGAATCTCACATAAGACTTTTTTAAAGCTGAGCCCAGCCATGGATTTGGACCATCAAATACTTATGAGTTGGGTGAATTCCTCTCTTCTTCAGGTTCCAAGATAAACTTGGGGCTCCTGAGCCTGTCAGAAAGTGACATTCTTTACTTACCACAGGTCAGGAACCCTGTACAGGGACTGTGTAGACAAAGATATAAGGCCAGTTTTCCCAAGGGGCTTATATTGGCTCCATAAGTCAAGTTTGATTCCTTAAAGGAAAGCACACCATTCCAGTCAAAGCCTTGGTAAAATAACCAGTTTCTCCAATTGTGTCCTGTTACAAATGAAAACAGATTCTTATTGTACTTATGCAAATAACTATTATCATAAATTAAGAATACTCACAGGCCAGGTGCAGTGGCTCACACCTGTAATCCCAGCACTTTGGGATGCCGAGGCGAGTGGATCACAAGATCAGGAGTTTGAGACCAGCCTGGCCAGTATGGTGAAACCCCGCCTCTACTAAAAATATAAAAATTAGCCAGGCGTGGTGGTGGGTGCCTGTAGTCCTAGCTACTCGGGAGGCTGAGGCACCAGAATTGCCTGAACCCAAGAGGCGGAGGTTGCAGTGAGCTGAGATCGTGTGATTGCTCTCCAGCCTGGGTGACAGAGAAAGCCTCCATCTCAAAAAAAAAAAAAAAAAAAAAAAAAAGAATATTCACAAATAGTTCCCAAATTATGTAGAAATCAGGTAGAGAGAAACAAAGGGAATATACTTTATTCAATTGTTAAAAGCTGTAAATAGCTTAAAAGTCTTTTTGACTCTGAAAAACAAAACAAAGGATCAGCAACGTTTTATTCTATTAGTTTAGTCCATGCAGTTAATTCCTATTCTGTTTGATATTCAGGAGCATTTCAACTCTGTATGAGCCCTGAAAGTTTCTCCTCTATTCTGATGTCACAGTCTTCAAAGCTATCAGAAAACTGCATTGAAGAGCACCTGTTAAGAGTTTTATAGCTGATTATAAAACCACCTTCTAAAGAGGACCAAAACAAGAAGGGCAGCCATAGTCAAAGACACAATTGACAAGGAAATTTGTTACCTCTGTGTCACACAATAATTTAACATAACAATTATAATTATTACTGATAACATACACTAAGTCATATCAGAATTATAGGAGTTTCCCATAATTTTGGAACACATACCAGCAACATATTTATACAAATACGGCCCAAAGAAAAACCAAATACCATTTCATATTTGACAATGCTTCCTGTATAATCTGTATCAAATAAGCCAAACATGTCATTTTTTGACTTTAGGGATCCTATTAATAATATCTTAAAGGATTAATTAGGTCAGAAATGACATAATGTGTAATTTTATTTTGGAAAGTTCGTCAAATATCAAAGGTTTAAAATACTTGATACCAGGCCAGGCATGGTGGCTCATTCCTGTAATCCCAGCACTTTGGGAGGCCAAGGTGAGTGGGTCACCTGAGGTCAGGAGTTTGAGACCAGCCTGGCTAATATGGTGAAACCCCATCTCCACTAAAAATACAAAAAATTAGCCAGGTGTGGTGGTGCACTTCTGTAGTCCCAGCTACTTGGAAGGCTGAGGCGGGAGAATCGCTTGAACACAGGAGGCAGAGGTTGCAGTGAGCTGAGATCATGCCATTGCACTCCAACCTGGGCAACAGAGCGAGACTCCATTTTAAAAAGTAGTAATAATAATAATAAATAAATAAATAAATAAATAAAACACTTGATATCACAAAATGGGATTACAGGCCATTGTAAAGTAAGTCATTCATTTAACCAAAGTGATAACTCAAGGATTTCAAAAAAGAGAAAACCTTCATTCTTTGAGAGAGAAGACTTAATTTTCCAAATAATAAGCCCTAATAAAAACAGCATGAAGCCAATTAAATTTGTTTTTCAAATTTTACCCATATGCTAGTCTTCCAGAGGTGTGACTTTGACATTAATGGTTAATTTGTAGAGAAACTGAACTTATTTTATCTCTTAAAATCGGCCCTCACAATCTCACATGCCCACCTCTTCCACAATAGTCCATGGGCCTTGTGGAGTTGAATGGCTTTAATTTCTGGGCCTGTGTCTCAAGAATGTAGTTTATTTTGATTGGCATCTTCTATGGGGCCTGAAGATGAGGCTTTAATTGTTGTCAGTGTTTAAGAGTTAGCAAGGGATGGCCGAATAGGAACTGCTCCAGTCTACAGCTCCCAGTGTGAGTGACGCAGAAGATGGGTATTTCTGCATTTCCAACTGAGGTACAAGCTTCATCTCACTGGGACTTGTTGGACAGTGGGTGCAGCCCACGTGAGTGTGAGCCAAAGAAGGGCGGGGTATCGCCTCACCCTGGAAGCACAAGGGTTCGGAGAATTCCCTTTCCTAGCAAAGGGAAGCCGTGACAGACGGTACCTGGAAAATCGGGACACTCCCACCCTAATACTGCGCTTTTCCAATGGTCTTAGCAAACGGCACACCAGGAGATTATATCCCATGCCTGGCTTGGAGGGTCCCACGCCCATGAAGCCTTGCTCACTGCTAACACAGCAGTCTGAGATTGAACTGCAAGGTGGCAGTGAGGCTGAGGGAGGGGCGTCTGCAATTGCTGAGGCTTGACTAGGTAAACAAAGCAGCCGGGAAGCTTGAACTGGGTGGAGCCCACTGCAGCTCTAGGAGGCCTGCCTGCCTCTGTAGACTCCACCTCTGGGGTCAGGGCACGGCTGAACAAAAGGCAGCAGAAACTTCTGCAGACTTAAACATCCCTGTCTGACAGCTTTGAAGAGAGTAGTGGTTCTCCCAGCACGGAGTTTGAGATTTGAGAACTGACAGACTGCCTCCTCAAGTGGGTCCCTGACCCCCGAATAGCCTAACTGGGAGACACCTCCCAGTAGGGGCCGACTGACACCTCATACAGCCGGGTGCCCCTCTGAGACGAAGCTTCTAGAGGAAGGATCAGGCAGCAACATTTGCTGTTCTGCAGCCTCTGCTAGTGATACCCCGGCAAACAGGGTCTGGAGAGGACCTCCAGCAAACTCCAACAGACCTGCAGCTGAGGGTCCTGACTGTTAGAAGGAAAACTAACAAACAGAAAGGAATAGGATCAACATCAACAAAAAGGACATCCACACCAAAACCCCATCTGTAGATCACCATCATCAAAGACCAAAGGTAGATAAAACCACAAAGATGGGGAGAAACCAGAGCAGAAAAGCTGAAAATTCTAAAAGTCAGAGCACCTCTTCTCCTCCAAAAGAATGCAGCTCCTCACCAGCAATGGAACAAAGCTGGACGGAGAATGACTTTGACAAGTTGACAGAAGTAGGCTTCAAAAGATCAGTAATAACAAACTTCTCCGAGCTAAAGGAGGATGTTCAAACCCATTGCAAAGAAGCTAAAAACATTGAAAAAAGATTAGACGAATGGATAACTAGAATAAACAGCGTAGCGAAGACCTTAAATGACCTGATGGAGCTGAAAACCATGGCACAAGAACTATGTGATGCATGCATAAGCTTCAGCAGCTGATTAGATCAAATGGAAGAAAGGGTATCAGTGACTGAAGATCAAATGAATGAAATGAAGTGAGAAGAGAAGTTTAGAGAAAAAAAGAGTTAAAAGAAACGAACAAATCCTCCAAGAAATATGGGACTATGTGAAAAGACCAAATCTTCATCTCATTGGTGTACCTGAAAGTGACGGGGAGAACCAAGTTGGAAAACGCTCTTCAGGATATTATCCAGGAGAACTTCCCCAACCTAGCAAGGCAGGCCAACATTGAAATTCAGGAAATACAGAGAATGCCATAAAGATACTCCTTGAGAAGAGCAACCCCAAGACACATAATTGTCAGATTCACCAAGGTTGAAATGACAGAAAAAATGTTAAGGGCAGCCAGAGAGAAAGGTTGGGTTACCCACAAAGGGAAGCCCATCAGACTAACAGCGGACTTCTCAGCAGAAACTCTACAAGCCAGAAGAGAGTGGGGCCAATATTCAACATTCTTAAAATAATTTTCAACCCAGAATTTCATATCCAGCCAAACTTCATAGGTGAAGGAGAAATAAAATCCTTTATAGACAAGCAAATGCTGGTGTCACCACCAGCCTTACAAGAGCTCCTGAAGGAAACACTAAACATGAAAAAGAACAACTGGTACCAGCCACTGCAAAAACATGCCAAATTGTAAAGACCATTGATGCTAGGAAGAAACTGCATCAACTAACGAGCAAAATAACCAGCTAACATCATAATGACAGGATCAAATTCACATATAACAATATTAACCTTAAATGTAAATGGGCTAAATGCCCCAATTAAAAGACACAGACTGGCAAATTCGATAATGAGTCAAGACCCATCATCAGTGTGCTGTATTCAGGAGACCCATCTCATGTGCAGAGACACACATAGGCTCAAAATAAAGGGATGGAGGAAGATCTACCAAGCAAATGGAAAGCAAAAGAAAAACGGGGGTTGCAATCCCAGTCTCTGATAAAACAGACTTTAAGCCAACAAAGATCAAAAGAGACAAAGGCGGCCATTACATAATGGTAAAGGGATCAATTCAACAAGAAGAGATAACTATCCTAAATATATATGCACCCAATACAGGAGCACCTAGCTTCATAAAGCAAGTCCTTAGAGACCTACAAAGAGACTTAGACTTCCACACAATAATAATGGGAGACTTTAACACTCCACTGTCAACATTAGACAGATCAATGAGACAGAAAGTTAACAAGGATATCCAGGACTTTAACTCAGCTCTGCACCAAGCAGACCTAATAGACTTCTACAGAACTCTCCACCCCAAATCAACAGAATATACATTCTTCTCAGCACCACTTGGCACTTATTCCAAAATTGACCACATAGTTGGAAGTAAAGCACTCCTCAACAAATGTAAAAGAACAGAAATTATAACAAACTGTCTCTCAGACCACAGTGCAATCAAATTAGAACTCAGGATCAAGAAACTCACTCAAAACCGCTCAACTACATGGAAACTGAACAACCTGCTCCTGAATGGCTATTGAGTAAATAACTAAGTGAAAGCAGAAATAAAGATGTTCTTTGAAACCAATGAGAACAAAGACACGACGTACCAGAACCTCTGGGACACATTTAAAGCAGTGTGTAGAAGGAAATTTATAGCACTACATGCCCACAAGAGAAAGCAGGAAAGATCTAAAATTGACACCCTAACATCACAACGAAAAGAACTAGAGTAGCAAGAGCAAACACATTCAAAAGCTAGCAGAAGGCAAGAAATAACTAAGATCAGAGCCAGAACTGAAGGAGACAGAGACATGAAAAACCCTTCAAAAAATCAATGAATCTAGGAGCTGGTTTTTTGAAAAGATCAACAAAATTGATAGACCACTAGCAAGACTAATAAAGAAGAAAAGAGAGAAGAATCAAATAGACTCAATAAAAAATGATAAAAGGGATGTCACCACCAATCCCACAGAAATACAAATGACCATCAGAGAATACTATAAACACCTCTATGCAAATAAACTAGAAAATCTACTTTCCTGGACACATACACCCTCCCAAGACTAAACCAGGAAGAAGTTGAATCCCTGAATAGACCAATAACAGGCTCTGAAATTGAGGCAATAATAGCCTACCAACCAAAAAAAGTCCAGGACAAGATGGATGCACAGCCGAATTCTACCAGAGGTACAAAGAGGAGCTGGTACCATTCCTTCTGAAACTATTCCAATCAACAGAAAACAAGGGAATTCTCCCTAACTCATTTTATGAGGCCAGCATCATCCTGATACCATAGCCTGGCAGAGACACAACAAAAAAAGAGAATTATAGACCAATATCCCTGATGAACATTGAAGCGAAAATGCTCAATAAAATACTAGCAAACTGAATCCAGCAGCACATTAAAAAGCTTATCCATCATGATCAAGTTGGCTTCATCCCTGGGATGCATGGCTGGTTTAACATATGCAAGTCAATAAATGTAATCAATTATATAAACAGAACCAAAGACAAAAACCACATGACTGGGGCTGGGCGCAGTGGCTCACGCCTGTAGTCCCAACACTTTGGGAGGCCAAGGCGGGCAGATCACGAGGTCAGGAGATTGAGACCATCCTGGCTAACATGGTGAAACCCCATCTCTACTAAAAATACAAAAAATTAGCTGGGTGTGGTGGTGGGTGCCTGTAGTTGCAGCTACTCGGGAGGCTGAGGCAGGAGAATGGCGTGAACCTGGGAGGCAGAGCTTGCAGTGAGCCAAGATCACGCCACTGCACTCCAGCCTGGGCGACAAAGCGAGACTCTGTCTCAAAAACAAAAACCAAAAAAAAAGCCCCACATGATTATCTCAATAGATGCAGAAAAAGCATTCAACAGCCCTTCATGCTAAAAACTCTCAATAAAGTAGGTATTGATGGGACGTATCTCAAAATAATCAGAGCTATTTATGACAAACCCACAGCCAATATCATACTGAATGGGCAAAAACTGGAAGCATTCCCTTTGAAAATTGGCACAAGACAGGGATGCCCTCTCTCACCACTCCTATTCAACATAGTGTTGGAAGTTCTGACCAGGGCAATCAGGCAGGAGAAAGAAATAAAGGGTATTCAGTTAAGAAAAGAGGAAATCAAATTGTCCCTGATTGCAGATGACATGATTGTATATTTAGAAAACCCCATCGTCTCAGCCCAAAATCTCCTTAAGCTGATAAGTAACTTTAGCAAAGTCTCAGGATACAAAATCAATGTGCAAAAATCACAAGCATTCCTATACACCAATAAGAGACAAACAGAGAGCCAAATCATGAGTGAACTCCCATTCACAATTACTTCAAAGAGAATAAAATACCTAGGAATCCAACTTACAAGGGACGTGAAGGACCTCTTCAAGGAGAACTACAAACCACTGCTCAACAAAATAAAAGAGGACACAAACAAATGGAAGAACATTCCATGCTCACAGATAGGAAGAGTCAGTATCATGAAAATGGCCATACTGCCCAAGATAATTTATAGATTCAATGCCATCCCCATCAAGCTACCAATGACTTTTTTCACAGAATTGGAAAAAACTACTTTAAAGTTCATATGGAACCAAAAAAGAGCCCACATTGCCAAGGCAATCATAAGCCAGAAGAACAAGGCTGGAGGCATCACGCTACCTGACTTCAAACTATACTACAAGGCTACAGTAACCAAAACAGCATGGTACTGGTACCAAAACAGAGATATAGACCAATGGAACAGAACAGAGCCCTCAGAAATACCACCACATATCTACAACCATCTGATCTTTGACAAACCTGACAAAAACAAGAAATGGGGAAAGGATTCCCTATTTAATAAATGGTGCTGGGAAAACTGGCTAGCCATATGTAGAAAGCTGAAACTGGATCCCTTCCTTACACCTTAAACCAAAATTAATTCAAGATGGATTAAATACTTAAATGTTAGGCCTAAAACCATAAAAACCCTAGAAGAAAACCTAGGCAATACCATTCAGGACATAGGCATGGGCAAGGACTTCATGACTAAAATACCAAAAGCAATGGCAACAAAAGCCAAAATTGGCAAATGGGATCTAATTAAACTAAACAGCTGCTGCACAGCAAAAGAAACTACCATCAGAGTGAACAGGCAACCTACAGAACGGGAGAAAATTTTTTACAATCTACCCATCTGAAAAAAGGCTAGCATCCAGAATCTACAAAGAACTTAAACAAATTTACAAGAAAAAATCAAACAACCCCATCAAAAAGTGGGCAAAGGATATGAACAGACACTTCTCAAAAGAAGACATTTTTGCAGCCAACAGACACATGAAAAAATGCTCATCATCACTGGCCATCAGAGAAATGCAAATCAAAACCACAATGAGATACCATCTCACACCAGTTAGAATGATGATCATTAAAAAGTCAGGAAAACAACAGGTTCTGCTGAGGATGTGGAGAAATAGGAACACTTTTACACTGTTGGTGGGACTGTAAACTAGTTCAACCATTGTGGAAGACAGTGTGGTAATTCCTCAAGGATCTAGAACTAGAAATACCATTTGACCCAGCCATCCCATTACTGGGTATATACCCAAAGGATTATAAATCATGCTACTATAAAGACACACGCACACGTATGTTTATTGCGGCACTATTCACAATAGCAAAGACTTGGAACCAACCCACATGTCCATCAGTGATAGACTGGGTTAAGAAAATGTGACACATATACACCATGGAATACTATGAAGCCATAAAAAAGGATGAGTTCATGTCCTTTGTAGGGAGATAGATGAAGCTGGAAACCATCATTCTGAGCAAATTATTGCAAGGACAGAAAACCAAACACTGCATGTTCTCACTCATAGGTGGGAATTGAACAATGAGAACACTTGGACACAGGGTGGGGAACACCACAAACTGGGGCCTGTTGTACAGTCGATGGATGGGGGAGGGATAGCATTAAGAGAAATACTTAATGTAAATGACGAGTTAATGGGTGCAGCACACCAACTTGGCACATGTATACATATGTAACAAACCTGAATGTTGTGCACATGTACCCTAGAACTTAAAGGATAATAATTTTAAAAAGGGCAAAAAAAAAAAAAAAAAAAAAGATTTAGCAAGACTTGGTGTCCTTTTTAGACCCAAGTGTCAAAGCCCTGTAACTTAATGTCACAAGTACTTTAAAATCACATACAGAAAGATACATGGATGTAAGAACCTCAATTTAAAAAAAAAATTAATCTCAGTTTTTTCCTAAGCAAAGCAAAACTTTAATAATAATGATATAGAAATTATTTTAATAAAATGTAAAATTTGTTAGGCCAGTTACCAAAAGGAAAAAGACCTTCCGCAATGTACATAATATTATTTTGTAAGAAAACATTTCCTTTACATCTTTAAGAAAGTATTGTTAGCGTCAGGCTACAACAAACAGATCTTGAAGAAAAAAAAATATGAGCTGAAAATGAGTTGAAGGAGATTGTTATTATTTCATGCCTTTTAAAAGGGGAGAGAAAACCAGAAACAGTGAGATGCACTAAACATTACACTTTGGGTTAAAAAATTAAAATCTCTTATAATTTATTAAGAGTAAATCAATCCCTTTAGGGAATTTTATTGTTCTAATCAATTCTTTAGTGTACAAGTGTTTTTTTTTTACATCAAGCCCAATCTCTAGAAAGACCATTATAATTTCCCTTTAATTATAGATAACTTGATCATATAAATTTTTTTTTAATAAAACCTTTTATTGTGACTTACACAGACCATTAATGATATGTTTGGACTTTCTGGTTTGTCCTGAACATTCCTCTTTCTTAAACAACCAGTCATTTCATTCTAGGTCTAAATTTACCATACAAGATTCTGTAACTGCCCAAGGGGTTCACTTTATCTGCTGCCTAGACAGAGTCAATTTATCAAGACAGGGCAATTGTAATAAAGAGTAATTAATGCAGAGCTGGCTGTGCAGGAGACCAGAATGTTATTATTACTCAAATCAGTCTCCCTGACAACTCTGGTATTTGTGTTTTTAAAGTTAATTTGGTGGGTGGGGGATGGGGACAGTGAATTGGGAGTGCTGATTGGTTGGCTTGGGGATGAAATCATAGGGAGTCCAGGCTGTTCTCATCTGCTGAGTCAGTTCCTGGGTGGGAGCCACAGAACTGGTTGGCAGGTCCAGGTGGGGCCATCTGGTTGTTAAAAATGCAAAAACCTGAAAAGACACCTCAAAAGGATGATCTTAGGTTCACAATAGTGACGTTACCTTCAAGAGTAATTGGGGAAGTTGTAAATCTAATGACCTGTGGAATAATGGTGGGTAATATTTAGAATTCCAGCCCCTCTCATCTTGACTTGGTGGCTGGTGGCCTTTCATTTGTTTTATAAGAACAGTTTAGCCTTTTGGGGAGGGCTATTATATAAACTATACACTAAATCCCTTCCCAAAGCTAGTTTGGCTTATGCCCAGGAATGAACAAGGACAGTTTAGAGGTTAGAAGCAAGATGGGGTCAGTTAGGTCTGATATCTTTCATTGTCATAATTTTCTCAGTTATGATTTTTACAAAATGGCTTCAATGCTTTCTCATGTAAAATTATTTCTTTTTAAGCTTTCTTACCAAAAAATACCTATTTATCTCATACCGTTCTTTACATTTCCCCTATTTCCTGGTTCCTTTAAACTTGTTTTATACATAACCTTTAAATAAGCTTTTAATTAGACGAAAATTGTTCACCTTTTTAAAAAGGACACTTTTTTTTAGAAAGAATGTTTTCCTACAATATATTTTTATTGGAAAATACCCAAATGATGAAATATCATTTAATTTAACTTTAGATTCTAAATTATGACATTTGTCTACAAGCATTTATCCCATTATATTTACCTAATTATTTTATTTTATTCATTTACCTAGATTATTTATGAAAACTATGATAGTCATCATTTAAAGTTATGAAACTCGCCATTACAAAATTCTAACTGAGGCAGTGAAAAATATATGACCTAACTTACTCCATCTTGCTTCTAACCTCCAAGCTTGTCCTTATTCATTCCTGGACTTTGGGAGGAACTTATAGTTTAGCTTTGAAACAAAGATGGTAACAGTCCTTTCCCAAAACAAATCTCCTTACTGCCTGTGGACTATGCTGCCTAAAGCCACAAGATTAGAAGTTATGTTAGTTTTACTAAATAATTCAAGATGTAGTTATTTCCATTAAACCAATATCAATGTCTTATTTATTAAAGATCACACAAGCAAAGATTATTCTGTATTAGGCTAGGTTTATAGTTTTGTAACCCCTGTGCCAAATTCTGACACCTCATATTATTTGGTAGGGATAAGTATGAAATTGCTTAATAAATGCAAATAAAAATGTATGCTGGCAATTCTTCAGACATTTCTAATACTACTTTACCAATAATTTTAAAGCTAGTTTATTTATTAATGATTTTAAGTCTCATAAACTTGAAAAAGCATTTGACTAGTCTTTCCTTTTTCTGATAAAGTATTTAAGTGCTTTTATTTTTATTTAGCCAATTAATTAGACCTCTCATATATTTTCAGTAGTGAAATGTTGTGTACACAACACATAAATACATAGATGTATTAGGCTTGCTGATAGAAGAATATCTTATAGATTAATAAAGACCTTTTTCCCCTCATCTTAGACTTTCAGATTCTTGATAACCTGTTTCACAACTCTAGGCAGTTGTCAGATAAAAAGCCTTAAATTTGCATATTAAAGGAAACAACTCAGGTGAAAATCAAATAGCAAAATTTACATCATAAGGTACAGAAAGAAAAAGGCTGGTGGTGCTAGAGGAACATTAAAGATGGATGCCAAATCAAACATAACATAGAAATCTATCGTAGGATTGTATAAGGAGACCAACTTTATTTAGACAGGAACTATCTGTCAGGCCTCTGAGCCTAAGCCAAGCCATCGCATCTTCTGTGACTTGCACGTATATGCCTAGATGGTTTGAAGTAACTGAAGAATCACAAAAGAAGTGAAAATGCCCTGCCCTGCCTTAACTGATGACATTGTCTTGCAAAATTCCTTCTCCTGGCTCATCCTGGCTCAAAAGCTCCCCTACTGAGCACCTTGTGACCCCCACTCTGCCCGCCAAAGAACAACCCCCTTTGACTGTAATTTTCCTTTATCTACCCAAATCCTATAAAACAGCCCCGCCCTTATCTCCCTTCACTGACTCTTTTTGGACTCAGTCCGCCTGCACCCAGGTGAAATAGCCATGTTGCTCACACAAAGACTGTTTGGTGGTTTCTTCACATGGACGCACATGAAATTCAGTGCCATGACTCGGATCGGGAGACCTCCCTTGGGAGATCAATCCCCTGTCCTCCTGCTCTTTGCTCCGTGAGAAAGATCCACCTACGACCTCAGGTCCTCAGACCAACCAGCCCAAGAAACATCTCACCAATTTCAAATCCGGTAAGCGGCCTCTTTTTACTCTCTTCTCCAACCTCCCTCACTATCCCTCAACCTCTTTCTCCTTTCAATCTTGGCACCACACTTCAATCTCTCCCTTCTTTTAATTTCAATTCCTTTCATTTTCTGGTAGAGACAAAGGATACACGTTTTATCCGTGGACCCAAAACTCCGGCGCCGGTCACGGACTGGGAAGGCAGCCTTCCCTTGGTGTTTAAATCATTGCAGGGACGCCTCTGATTATTCACCCACGTTTCAGAGGTGTCAGACCACGCAGGGACGCCTGCCTTGGTCCTTCACCCTTAGCGGCAAGTCCCGCTTTTCTGGGGGAGGGGCAAGTACCCCAACCCCTTCTGTGTCTCTACCCCTTCTCCGCCGTTCTGGGGGGCAAGAAACCCCCAACCCCTTCTCCTTCACCCTTAGCAAGTTCCGCTTTTCTGGAGGAAGGGCAAGTACCCCAACCTCGTATCTCTGTGCCCCGTTCCCTTATTTCCATGCCCTGACCTCTTATCTCTGCACCCAATCCCTTATTTCTGTGCCCTGACCTCTTATCTCTGTGCCCCAATCCCTTATTTCCACGCCCCAACCTCTTATCTCTGTGCCCCAATCCCTTATTTCTGTGCCCCAACCCCTTTCCCGCTTTTCTGGAGGGTAAGAACCCCCGAACCCCTTCCCTCCTTGTCTCTACTCTCTCTTTTCTCTAGGCTTGCCTCCTTCACTATGGGCAACCTTCCACCCTCCATTCCTCCTTCTTCTCCCTTAGCCTGTGTTCTCAAGAACTCAAAACCTCTTCAACTCACACCTGACCTAAAACCTAAACCCCTTATTTTCTTCTGCAACACTGCTTGGCCCCAATACAAACTTGGCAATGGCTCTAAATGGCCAGAAAATGGCACTTTCGATTTCTCCACCCTACAAGACCTAAATAATTTTTGTTGAAAAATAGGCAAATGGACTGAGGTGCCTTATGTCCAGGCATTTTTCACACTTCGTCCCCTCCCTAGTCTCTGGTTCCCAATGCGATTCCTCCCAAATCCTCCTTCTTTCCCTCCCGCCTGTCCCCTCAGTCCCAAACCCAGTGTCACTGAGTCTTTCCAGTCTTCCTTTTCTACAGACCCATCTGACCTTTCCCCTCCTCCCCAGGCTGCTGGTCACCAGGCCAAGCTAAGTCCCAATTCTTCCTCAGCCTCTGCTCCTCCCACCCTATAATCCTTCTATCACCTCCCCTCCTCACACCCGGTCCGGCTTACAGTTTAGTTTGCGACTTGTTCTTCCCCACCTGCCCAACAATTTCCTCTTAGAGAGGTGGCGGGAGCTGAAGGCATAGTCAACGTACATGTACCTTTTTCTCTATCAGACCTCTCTCAGATCAGTCAGCGTTTAGGCTCTTTCTCATCAGACCCCACTAAATATATACAGGAATTCCAATATCTCTCTGTCCTACGGTTTAACCTGGAGTGACTTAAAAGTCATCCTGACTTCTACCCTCCCCCTAGATGAAAGGGAAAGAGTTTTTTCTCTAGCCCAATCTCACGCTAATAACCACCAACTTCACGAGCCAGACCTCCAGGAAGGCATGAGAGCAGTTCCCCAAGAGGATCCCCAATAGAACTATCAGGCAAATTCCCCAGGTATAGCTAGGCAAGATTACATGATTTCCTGCCTAGTTGAAGGGCTTAAAAAGGCAGCTTACAAAGCTGTTAATTATGACAAGCTTAAAGAAACTACCCAAGGTAAAGACGAAAACCCAGCTCAGTTCATGGCCCACTTAGCAGCAACCCTTAGACGCTATACTGCCCTAGACCCAGAAAAGCCCGAAGGCCGCCTTGTTGTTAATATGCATTTTATCACCAAACCCACTCCTGACATTAAGAAAAAACTTCAGAAATTAGAATCTGGCCCTCAAACCCCACAACAGGAATTAATCAACCTCACCTTCAAAGTGTACAATAATAGAGAGGAAGCAGCCAGACGGCAATGCATTTCTGAGTTAAAATTACTTGCCTCTGCTGTGAGACAAAACCCGGCCACACCTCCAGCATACAAGAACTTCAAAATGTCTAAGCCGCACACGCCTAAGCCACAGCAGTCAAGCATTCCTACAAGACTTCCTCCATCAGGATCTTGCTTCAAGTGCCAGAAATCTGGCCACTAGGCCAAAGAATGCCCGCAGCCCAGGATTCCTCCCAAGCCATGTCCCATCTGTGCAGGGACTCACTAGAAGAGAGACTGCCCAGCTCGCCCGGCAGCCACTCCTAGAGCCCCTAAAGCTCTAGCCCAAGGCTCTCTTACTGACTCCTTCCCAGATCTGCTTGGCTTAGCGACTGAAGATTGATGCTGCCTGATCGCCTCGGAAGCCCCTAGACCATCATGGATGCCGAGCTTCAGGTAACTCTCACAGTAGAAGGTAAGTCCATCCCCTGTCTAATTGATATGAAGGCTACCCACGCCATGTTGCCTTCTTTTCAAAGGCCTGTTTCCCTTGCCCCGATAACTGTTGTAAGTATTGACGGCCAAGCTTCAAACCCCTGAAAACTCCCCCACTCTAGTGCCAACTTGGACAACACTCTTTCATGCACTCTTTTTTAGTTATCCCCACCTGCCCAGTTCCCTTATTAGGACAAGATATTTTAACCAAATTATCTGCTTCCCTGACTATTCCTGGACTACAGCCACATCTCATTGCCACCCTTCTCCCCAATCCAAACCCTCCTTTGCGTCTTCCTCTCGTATCCCCCCACCTTAACCCACAAGTATAAGACATCTCTACTCCTTCCCTGGCAACCGATCACATGCCCATTACCATCCCATTAAAACCTAATCACCCTTACCCCGCTCAACGCCAATATCCCATCCCACAGCACGCTTTAAAAGGATTAAAGCCTGTTATCACTCACCTGCTACAGCATGGGCTTCTAAAACCTATAAACTCTCCTTACAATTCCCCCATTTTACCTGTCCAAAAACCGGACAAGTCTTACAGATTAGTTCAGGATCTGCGCCTTATCAACCAAATTGTTTTGCCTATCCACCCTGTGGTGCCCAACCCGTACGCTCTTTTGTCCTCAATACCTTCCTCCACAACTCACTATTCAGTTCTTAATCTTAAAGATACTTTTTTCACTATTCCCCTGCACCCCTCGTCCCAGCCTCTCTTTGCTTTCACCTGCACTGACCCTGACACCCATCAGTCCCAGCAGCTTACCTGGGCTGTGCTGCCGCAAGGTTTCAAGGACAGTCCTCATTACTTCAGCCAAGCTCTTTCTCATGATTTACTTTCTTTCCACCCCTCCGCTTCTCACCTTATTCAATATATTGATGACCTTCTTCTTTGTAGCCCCTCCTTTGAATCTTCTCAACAAGACACACTTCTGCTCCTTCAGCATTTATTCTCCAAGGGATATTGGGTATCCCCCTCCAAAGCTCAATTTCTTCTCCATCCGTTACCTACCTTGGCATAATTCTTCATAAAAACACACGTGCTCTCCCTGCTGATTGCGTCCGACTAATCTCTCAAACCCCAACCCCTTCTACAAAACAACAACTCCTTTCCTTCCTCGGCATAGTTAGATACTTTCGCCTTTAGATACCTAGTTTTGCCATCCTAACAAGACCATTATATAAACTCACAAAAAGAAACCTAGCTGACCCCATAGATCCTAAATCCTTTTCCCCACTCCTCTTTCCGTTCCTTGAAGACAGCTTTAGAGACTGCCCCCACTCTAGCTCTCCCTGACTCATCCCAACCCTTTTCATTACACACAGCTGAAGTGCAGGGCTGTGCAGTCACAATTCTTACACACGGACCAGGATTGCGTCCTATAGCCTTTTTGTCCAAACAACTTGACCTTACTGTTTTAAGCTGGCCATTATGTCTCCGTGCAGTGGCTGCTGCCACCCTAATACTTTTAGAGGCCCTTAAAATCACAAACTATGCTCAACTCACTCTCTACAGCTCTCATAATTTCCAAAATCTATTTTCTTCCTCACACCTGACGCATATACTTTCTGCTCCCCGGCTCCTTCAGCTGTACTCACTCTTTGTTGAGTCTCCCACAATTACCATTGTTCCTGGCCCGGACTTCAATCTGGCCTCCCGCATTATTCCGGATACCACACCTGACCCTCATGACTGCATCTCTCTGATCCACCTGACGTTCACCCCATTTCCCACATTTCCTTCTTCCCTGTTTCTCACCCTGATCACACTTGGTTTACTGATGGCAGTTCCACCAGGCCTAATCGCCACACACCAGCAAAGGCAGGCTATGCTACAGTACAAGCCACTAGCCGGCTTCTTAAAACCTCTCATTTCCTTTCCATTGTGGAAATCTATCCTCAAGGAAATAACTTCTCAGTGTTCCATCTGCTATTCTACTACTTCTCAGGGATTATTCACGCCCCCTCCCTTCCCTACACATCCAGCTTGAGGATTTGCCCCACCCAGGACTGGCAAATAGCTTTACTCAACATGCCCCGAGTCAGATAATTAAAATACCTCTTAGTCTAGATAGACACTTTCACTGGATAAGTAGAGGCCTTTCCTACAGGGTCTGAGAAGGCCACCGCAGTCATTTCTTCCCTTCTGTCAAACACAGTTCCTCGGTTTGGCCTTCCTACCTCTATACAGTCTGAAAACAGACCAGCCTTTACTAGTCAAATCACCCAAGCAGTTTCTCAGGCTCTTAGCATTCAGTGGAACCTTCATATCCCTTACCATCCTCAATCTTCAGGAAAGGTAGAACAGACTAATAGTCTTTTAAAGACACACCTCACCAAGCTCAGCCTCCAAATTAAAGATTAGACAGTTTGGGCAAGACTTTTACCTCTTGCCCTTCTCAGAATTAGAGCCTGTCCTCGAGATGCTACAAGGTACAGTCCATTTGAACTTTTATATGGATGCACTTTCTTGCTTGGCCCCAACCTCATCCCAGACACCAGCCCTCTAGGCGACTATCTTCCAGTCCTCCAACAGGCTAGACAGGAAATTCGCCAGGCTGCTAATCTTCTCTTGCCTACTCCAGATCCCCAGCCATATGAAGACACCCTAGCTAGATGATCAGTTCTTAAGAATCTGACCCCTCAAACTCTACAACCTTGATGGACCGGACCCTACTTAGTCATCTATAGTACCCCGACTGCTGTCCGCCTGCAGGATCCTCCCCACTAAGTTCACCGTTCCAGAATAAAGCTGTGTCCATTGGACAGCCAGCCTAATCCCTCCTCTTCCTCCTGGAAGTCGCAAGTACTCTCCCCTACTTCCCTTAAACTCACTGGTATTTCTGAAGAACAGTAATAACCCTTATGAGCCTAATACATCCCTTCATTCTATTAGGTCTGTTTGTCCTTACCCTACTTTTTGCAACAAGGCTTTACGAAGTCACCCCCACCACTTAGGCCGAGCCCCAAAAAAACCTGTCATCCCTACTATTTTCTGTCTAGTCATACTCCTATTCTCCATTCTCAACTACTTATAAATGCCCTACTCTTGTTTACACTGCCAGTTTACACTGTTTCTTCAAGCCATCACAGCTGATATCTCTTGGTGCTATCCCCAAACCGCCACTCTTAATTCCCTCTTAAAGTAGGTAGATGATCTTTGCTGGCAGGGCACCCTCCAATAGTTCCACCTTGATGAAGTTCTATTCTTTACTTTTATACTCACTCTTATTCTCATTCCCATTATTATGCCACCCTTTACCTCTCCCCAGCTATCTCCACCACACTATCAACCTTACCCATTCTCTCCTAGCCGCTTCTAATCCCTCCTTAGCGAACAACTGCTAGCTTTGCATTTCCCTTTCTTCCAGTGCCTACACAGCTGTCCCCGCCTTACAGACAGACTAGGCAACATCTCCTGTCTCCTTACACCTCCGAACTTCCTTTAACAGCCCTCACCTTTACCCTCCTGAAGAACTCATTTACTTTCTAGACAAGTCCAGCAAGACTTCCCCAGACATTTCAGATCAGCAAGCTGCCGCCCTCCTCCGCACTTATTTAAAAAACCTTTCCCCTTATATTAACTCTACTCCCCCCATATTTAGACCTCTCACAACACAAACTACTATTCCTGTGGCCGCTCCTTTAAGTATCTCTCAGCAAAGACCCACTAGAATTCCCCTAGGTAATCTTTCACCTTCTCGATGTTCCTTTACTCTTCATCTCCGAAGCCCAACTACACACATCACTGAAACAATTAGAGCCTTCCAGCTCCATATTACAGACAAACCCTCTATCAATACATACAAACTTAAAAACGTTAGCAGTAATTATTGCTTAAGAAGACACTTACCCTGTATTTCACTCCACCCTTAGCTACCTTCCCCTTGCTCATCAGACTCTCCTCCCAGGCCCTCTTCTTGTTTACTTATACCCAGCCCCGAAAATAACAGTGAAAAGTTGCTCATAGATACTCAATGTTTTCTCATACACCATGAAAATCGAACCTCCCCCTCTACGCAGTTACCCCATCAGTCCCCATTACAACCTCTGACAGCTGCCGCCCTAGCTGGATCCCTAGGAGTCTAGGACAAGACACCCCTTTCAGCACTCCTTCTCACCTTTTTACTTTACATCTCCAGTTTTGCCTCGCACAAGGTCTCTTCTTCCTCTGTAGATCCTCTACCTACATGTGTCTACCTGCTAATTAGACAGGCACATGCACACTAGTTTTCCTTACCCCCAAAATTCAATTTGCAAATAGGACTGAAGAGCTCCCTGTTCCCCTCATGACACCGACATGACAAAAAAGAGTTATTCCACTAATTCCCTTGATAGTCAGTTTAAGACTTTCTGCCTCCACTATTGCTCTCAGTACTGAAATAGCAGGCATTTCAACCTCTGTCACAACCTTCCGTAGCCTGTCTAATGACTTCTCTGCTAGCATCACAGACATATCACAAACTTTATCAGCTCTCCAGGCCCAAGTTGACTCTTTAGCTGCAGTTGTCCTCCAAAACCGCCGAGGCCTTGACTTACTCACTGCCGAAAAAGGAAGACGCTGTATTTTCTTAAATGAAGAGTGTTGTTTTTACCTAAATCAATCTGGCCTGGTGTATGACAACATAAAAAAACTCAAAGATAAAGCCCAAAAACTTGCCAGCCAAGCAAGTAATTACGCTGAACCCCCTTAGGCACTCTCTAATTAGATTTCCTAGGTCCTCCCAATTCTTAGTCCTTTGATACCCATTTTTCTCCTTTTATTCAGAACTTCTATCTTCCGTTTAGTTTCTCAATTCATCCAAAACCGTATCCAGGCCATCACCAATCATTCTATATGACAAATGTTTCTTCTAACATCCCCACAATATCACCCCTTACCACAGGATCTCCCTTCAGCTTAATCTCTCCCACTCTAGGTTCCCACGCTGCCCCTAATCCCACTTAAAGCAGCCCTGAGAAACATCGCTTATTCTCTCTCTCCATACCACCCCCCTAAATTTTCGCCGCCCTAACACTTCAACACTATTTTGTTTCATTTTTCTAATTAATATAAGGCAGGAATGTCAGGCCTCTGAGCCCAAGCCAAGCCATCGCATCCCCTGTGACTTGCACGTATTCGCCCAGATGGCCTGAAGTAACTGAAGAATCACAAAAGAAGTGAAAATGCCCTGCCCTGCCTTAACTGATGACATTGTCTTGTGAAATTCCTTCTCCTGGCTCATCCTGGCTCAAAAGCTCCCCTACTGAGCACCTTGTGACCCCCACTCTGCCCACCAGAGAACAACCCCCCTTTGACTGTAATTTTCCTTTATCTACCTAAATCCTCTAAAACAGCCCCACCCTTATCTCCCTTCACTGACTCTCTTTTTGGACTCAGCCCGCCTGTACCCAGGTGAAATAAACAGCCATCTTGCTCACACAAAGCCTGTCTGGTGGTCTCTTCACACGAACGCGCATGAAACTATTTTTTAACTGGATCTCTGAGCTCTGAGCAGAGGAATTATTTTGAGGTTAGACCATGTGATGCTTTTACAGTACACTTAAAAAATTTTTTTTAACAAAGACATTTCTAAGTGTCTAAATTATACCCTTCCTTAAAAACCCCAGAGTAGCCTCTGTTGCAATAGCTGTTAATGAAGAAAACAAAATCCATTCAACTGAGAGGAAAAAACTTTTGCTCAAAAATAAGACAGGGTCTTAGGAGGACAAAAAATAACCCCATGAAGGCCTTTTAAGTACTAACACGCACACACACACACACACACACACATATCTTGGATATCAGCTTTTAATTAAGATGACTTTTAACCATTGAGCTCCTTTGAAAAAAATCTTTTTAAATCTCATTACTATATTCCAGCTAGGAAAAATTGCTGCTATTTCAGCAGTACCAAGTATCAAACCGGAAAAAGTTTGATTTAGGAACCAAACCCAGGCTGTTGTGGTGGAAAAAAAAAGAAGGCAGAACCTTAGCTATCAAACTGCGGTACGGGGCAATATCCATTTCAGTTTGTCCTAGCTAGCAAAAAGGTGGCCTTGTTATGTAAATAAAGCTCCTGTAGTAGTCAAAATAAACAACCTTTCCTCTTTTTGTTTTCCTTGGTTGGCCATTTTTCTCCCCCACCACACCACCCTTTTTTGTGTGTATGGGAATTTAGCCACTTCAGAGGCCTTGTTCCCCATAATTTGGAACTTCCTTTGGATTTGATAAAGTCAGATAGAGTTGATCAAACCCAATGGGAAAAAGACCAAAACAACAAAAAAACAGTTAAGCAAAACAAACGATGGCACAACTTATAAGATCACTGAGTGCTCTAATGGTAAGGAGAAATTAAGAGTAGCTGGTTGTTAGTCTTAAATTTAACCAAGACAAACCCTAATTCAGGTACTTACCTAGGGATGGGTCTCAGGCTGTAGACTGCTCTCTACCATCCTAGAAGCAGGAAAAAAACCTCATCTTCCCTGTCGGAAGCGAGCTCAAACTCCATAAAGGAATTACCTGCCTTCCATCATCATGGAAACAGGAAATCTTGCCTGCCTTGTTGGAAGCAAGTAAAACTCCAAAAAAGAGGAGTTGTATTAGCTTAGTGATTTGGGGACCCAAGATTTATTTTCCTTTCACATGCTTTATTGGCAATAAAAACATTACAGATTCTGGACTGAATAAAATATTAGGACAACACTGGTCTGGCAGATCAGGAGGCTTCTATCATGGACAAATTCCAGCACAGAAGAGATGGCAAGGATTAATTAATGTGAGAGCTATTAACTGAGTGATTACCATGAGCCAAGCAACAGTCTCCCATTTGGAATACAACAATGTTAAGAACAGAAAAAGATCCCTGACTTCATGGGCCTTATATTCTCACAGACAGATATAGACGTTAAGCAATAAATATATAAATAAGTAAATTCTTATTAGAATTAGTATATTAGAAAGTGATAAGTGTTATAGCAAAAACTAAAAAACGATGACGAAATTTGAAAGCTTGTAGGGGGAGGGAACAGCAGGTTACAATTTTAAATAGGGTGCTCAGGGTAGGCCTCATTGAGAGGATGGTATTTTAGCAAGCACCTGAAGAAAGTAAGGGAGGTAGCCATGTGCAAAGCTGGAGCAAGTGGGGTCCAGGCAGAGGAAACAGTCAGTGCAAATGTCCTGAAATGGGAGTGTAATTGAAGGAACATATCAGGCAAGTAGGACTGAAACCAAGTGAGTCAGGGAGAAAGATGAAGTGAGGTAGAGGGAGGAGGGGGGTGCAGATCATAGGCTTTGTTGGCCATTTTAAGTCCTTTGGCTTTTCTCTGAAGGGAATGGTGAGCTATTTATTGGAGAGTTTTGAGCAGAAGAATGACATAATCTGACTTACATCATACAAGTATCTCTTTGGCTCTGCTAGGTTGAGGCATGCATTTGACTTGAACCAAAGCTCTCCTTCAGATGATCTTACATTTCACATCTAGATAAGGAAACAAACAAATGAAATATGGAGATGTGTCACAAGCAGCAGGAGAAGGAAAGTTAAAAACCAGCTAGGGGCTGCTCTGCCTATGGAGTAGCCATTCTTTATCCCTTTACTTTTCTAACAAATTTTCTTTCACTAAAAACAAACAAACAGCTAGCGAGTCAGCTATGGAGAGGCTTGTTTTGAATAATCCCATGCAGAAATTCCAGAAATGTTTCCCAACATGTAATAAGCTTTTTTTGCAGTGATTGTCAATTTTTGTGCCCTAGAAAGTGTGCCTACTTCAAGAGAGCCACTCCAAGGATGTTAAACAGGCCCTACTTGGCAGAGTACAGGCTCCTCTAGTGGGCAACACAGAGCCAGAGGCCTTAACACCTCAGCTCACCTTTTTTTTTTTTTGGCTCATTACAGTTGCTTTTTTTCCTAAACACGAAAGAAACTGCCTTCCAACAAGCAAAATATACCTCAAAACTCATTCACAGCACCAACTCGATCAAGGCACTGGCACAGAACACTTTTATTAAAATCATCTACATCATCATTCACTCAAAGGACATTCATCAAACACTTGCCATATGCTAGGGACTTTTCTAGATGCTGGCGATTCAAAGAGGAAGATTCTTTCCTGTCTTCATATTGCTTATACTTTAGTCAAAGCACCAATTTATATGTTAAAAGTGTTTATAAGTGCCTTTCTAGATATAGGAGTCAAAGGCTCTGAGGAGAGAGTAATTTACATTGTCTGAAGAATGGGGAAAACGTCATGAACCTGATTTCACTAGAGCTGCATTTTGAAGTTGAGGAAATTCATGGTATACTCAGGAAATGTTGTCTTCCCTAGGATGGAATATGAAGTTAATGGGAAACAGTGGCAGAAAGGCAGATCAACATCATATTACAAGGGGCCTTAAATTCCTTGCTAAGAAAATCAGAGTGAACACTTTCAGGCAAAAGCAGAAGAATCCCATAATTATTTATCTCTCTTAGGTAACTTTCAGCAGTGTCAAAGGTAGACTTGAGAATCACAGTGAAGTTTCTTTTTTCTCTGTTTTAACCCAGTAATCATGGGTGTAGAGATCAGGAGTTTCTCCTCTGGAGACTCAATGGGGGTCCACTCTAATAGGTGGAAAGACAAGGGATTAAAACAGAAACCTTTCAATGGCAATAGAGAAGCTGGGACAGATGAAAAGACTTCAGGGATACAGCATGGTAAATATGTCACTTGCACTCTGTATGATTGTCACCCCAAATAATAGGTGAGGCTCTGACTCCCCCTGGCAAATGGCATGTGTTGGGGCTGTTTCCTAACCTAACACTGTAGACAAACGTTCATTCAGGTGCCCATTAGATTACTAGATTCTTTAAGACAGGGATCATATCTTTTCATCTTGGTATTCCTAAAGCCTTCCAATCACAGGGCACAAGGCGGGCTGGATGTTCATTGAATGAATGGAAAATAGGCATTCCTAGACGAAGATGACACACCATTTCTAAGTGTAAGCATTCACTGTTGCTTTTTTTCTTTTTCTTTTCTTTTTTTTTGAGACCGAGTCTTGCTCTGTTGCCCAGGCTGGACTGCAGTGGCTCGATCTCAACTCACTGCAACCTCCGCCTCCTGTGTTCCAGCGATTCTCCTGCCTCAGCCTCCCAAAGTGCTGGGATTACAGCTGTGCACCACCACACCCGGCTAAGTTTTGTATTTTTAGTAGAGGTGGAGTTTTGCCATGTTGGCCAGGCTGGTCTCGAACTCCTGACCTCAGGTAATCCACCCACCACGCCTGCTGGGATTTCAGGTGTGAACGACCGTGCCTGGCTTTAGTGTAAGCATTTGCATTAATGGTTCAATGATAGCAAGACATTATGTTTGTTGATCAGGGTTCAACCTAACCTTTCCTCACATTTTTATAAATAGCTTTTATTAATTTGCTAAACTTCCCATCTGACAAATAGCCATAGAGGCTAGAGTACTAGCTTCAAAGTACCTTTTTTCCTTAGCTGATTTTACCGAGTGGCTATGTGCCTTGGAGTGTTCTGAGAAGATGTTAGAAAAGGGGAAGTACCGGTTTCCGTATCAATTGGATGGTGACAGCGAACGTGATTCAAGTCCCTAAATCTCAACTACATGTAGGCATTCCGGAATGAAAACGCTGACATTCCAATTTCCGGCTGGACCCGCAATATGTTACGGTGGATCGATTGCTTTTGCCTGGCAGATGCCTCTTAGGAGAGGGTTGGGTTCCCAGAGGGAGCTTCTCTGGGAGGTAAAATCTGGAGACTTAGTTCCACGTGAACAGGTGAAAGCTTTTTTAAAATTTTTTATTGTATTTTATTATTTTATTTTACATTTTTACCTAGCCTCAGAAGTAATCAGGTTCATTTCTGTTGCACTCTGGTAGTTACAAACAACCACTAAGGCCAGCTAAGCCCAGATTCAAGGGTAGGATAATTGAGATTCCACCTCTTGGTGGCAGAATAGCAAGGTTACATAGCATAAAAAATGTGGGATGGAAGCTATCTCTGGAAAATACTATCTGCCATATACACACACATACATGTATATATATTTGTGTGTATATATGTGTGTATTTACATACAGATAGTTTTTCTCTCTAAAGAACAGCAATGTTAGTAAGTTAGTCTGACCTTTATATCTCTGCTCTTTTGTAGGAATCAAAGTTTTTCCCCTATCAGTGCTACTTCCTTTTCTCCCCATTTTTTCTGTGGTAGCCCACATAGCTACTATACACAAAAACATGAAGTAGCCAATTGTGTGGGCAAAATGGCAATTGCCACTTTAATTATTTTTTTGAGACGGAGTCTTGCTCTGTCACCCAGGCTGGAGTGCAGTGGTGCAATCTTGGCTCACTGCAACCTCTGCCTCCCAGGCGCAAGCAATTCTCATGCCTCAGCCTCCTAAGTAGCTGGAATGATAGATGTGTGCCACCACACCTGCCTATTTTTTGTATTTTTAGTGGAGATGGGGTTTCATCATATTGGCCAGGCTGATCTCAAACTCCTAATCTCAACTGAACCTCCTGCCTTGGCTTCCCAAAGTGCTGGGATTACAGGCGTAAGCCACAACGCCTGGCCCATTTGCCACTTTAAATACTTGGATGAGAAGCTAGGCTCATGTCTTTAACCTAGTAAGTGAACCTGTGTAGAGAGGAAAGTGGCCTGGCTTCCCAGCCTCAATCATTAATTAAAAGATGAAGAACAGGGTGCCTTCTTTCTCTATAATGAGTGATACATGTAATCTCAATTTACTGGGATTTCCTTGGAGTCCATTAACAGATTGCCAGTCCTTTTTATCATGTCCTGTTTTCTGAATTCCAACTAGGAAATTTTCCACCATGCATATGTTGCTTTTCACCATTGGATAAACATTCCTTGAAATTATATTGATAGGCAGGTGCAATGTTGAATGTAACAAGGATTTTGATATTGCTATTGTAGTCTCCTAATGTGGGCCTTACGGCCAGCAAGAGAAAGTGCTTCATATTCTAGTTAACTTCGGTTTGCCATAATGTAGTTAGGTTAAGAGAAAGTTTCAGCAGAAAAGTGTAACTCTGTCCACCTCCAAGCTAATCCTACTTTCCATGGACAGTTATGCCCCAGACATGCATATGTACCTCAGTATCTTCTCAGCCCACAGTGCTTCCCAAATTCTACGCGCCGCTTTCTATTTTTTTGCAATGTGTGTGTACCACCCTACTATCTGTATTAGATTTCTATTGTGTTAACAAGCTCTCACAAACTTAGTGGCTAAAACAACACAAATGTATTATTTTACAATTCTTGAAATCAGACATCTGACATAGGTGTCACTGTGCCAAAATAAAGGTGTTGGCAGGGCCGCATCCCTTTCTGGAGAATCAAAGAGAAAATTTCTTTCTTTGCCATTTCCAGCTTCTGGAGGCTGCCCTCATTCTTTGTTTGCATTTCTCTTCTATTTTCAAGGGCAGCAATGGCAAACTGAATCCATCTCACATCACATCACTCTGACCTCCACTTCTGCCTCCCTTTTTCACCTTTAAGGACCTTTATGATTACACTGGGCCCCCCAGGATAATCCAGGATAATCTTCCTATCTTGAAGTCAGCCATCAGCAACCTTAATTCCATCTTCAACCTTAATCCCTTCCTGCCATGTAAAATAACATATTTAGTGTCCAGGGATTATAAGGTAGACATCTGCCTACAACAAGAAGATTTTTATTATTTTGGAGATATATATATCTCAACACACTAAAATACTTGAATAGCAATTATAAAGCCATCTACAAGTTATCACTTAACCCTTAGGTTCTTTTCAACCTTCATAATATCCAAAGCACTACTGTATTAGTCTGTTTTCATGCTGCTGATAGACATATCTGAAACTGGGAACAAAAAGAGGTTCAATTGGACTTTCAGTTCCACATGGCTGGGGAGGCCTCAGAATTGTGGCGGGAGGTGAAAGGCACTTCTTACATGGCAGCGGCAAGAGAAAATGAGGAGGAAGCAAAAGCGGAAACCCCCGATAGACCCAACAGATCTCTTGAGACTTATTCAATATCACCAGAATAGCATGGGAAAGACTGGACCCCATGATTCAATTACTTCCCCCTGGGTCCCTCCCACAACTCATGGGAATTCTGGAAGATACAATTCAAGCTGAGATTTAAATGTGGACACAGCTAAACCATATCAACTATGAACCAATGAGATTTTAAGTAGAATTCTCTACCTGTCAGATAGGCAAAGATGAAAACATTTGACAATGTACATGATTAATGAAAATGTGTAGAAATATGCACATTCACTGTTATTAATTTGATGTAAATTTGATAAGTGTACCAAAAATTTTAAATAGCTATCCTTTTTGGCCTACCATTTCCACCTCTGCAAAGTAAATATTGAGATGTTCTTTACAATATTGTTTGTAATTTTGAAGAAAAGAAAAAAGAGTATCTCTCTATATAAATATATAGATTATATCATAATTTATATATACCATATATGTCTGGCACACATATATCTCTGATATATGTATATAGAGGTATATATAATTATGATATATCTATATGTTAAAATAATACCTATCCCTTTAAAAATGTATGGGTAGAGGACTTCTAGTTTTGTCCAAGGTGGAGTATCCCCATTTATCCCTAGTATCCCCCTTTACAACTAAAAAACCCTGGACTTAACAAATATAGGAAGACTCTGAAAGATGGAAAGATGACAGACTGCCTAGGGACTTCATAAAACTTTATTAAGAACTGAGATGAAGTAATCACCTAGCTTCTGAATAATGGATATTTCTCTCAATTCTTGTTGCATGAAGACATTCTGGTAAATAGCAAAGAGTCTTTTCCAAACAAAAAAAATTCTTAGGGATAAATGGCAAATTCAAATCATCCCAGATCTCTACACATTTACTTCTTAGTTTTGGTGTGGATGCACTTGTGGGATGTGCATCGTAGGATGGCAGAAAACCAGAGATCGTCCCTGGGAAGCCCCAGGCTTCTAAAGAAACGTCCTTATTATAAAACTGTATCCATGTAAGTGAGTGAGAAATATAGCCATCATTTTAATTAACACATCTCTAGTTCTACTTGAAAGGCATTTAAAGAGGCTGGTAGGACACTTGGCTCCCTTAGCAGTTGCTGAGCAAATCCTTTGAAAAGCAGTGGAATTTGAATAGCTCAGAGGATGACAGAGAAGGAACATAAGGATTTTGGAAAAGAAAGATATGAGGAATCCATCATGATCCTTTTTAGCAGGGGATGCCAGGGCAAGGAAAGGAGGTCTCAGTGGATTCTCTGTCTTCCTGGATCATTTTGTTCACCTGTATCATCTACTTAGTTTTTGAAACTCCAATGATTCACTCTGGAATGACTCTGGGAGTCAAGAAGAGTGTATCCACCTGTGTCAAATGCTTCTGAGACATTACATGAGAATAGGATACAGAACTGATCATTGAATTTGGCAACATGGAGGTCATCAGGATCTTTACTGAGGAAGAATAGGCATGAAACCTCGTTGGAGTGGATTGAAGAAAGAATGGGAAGTAAGGAATTGAAAACAGTGGATGTGGGAAACTTCTGAGAAATATTTTGCAGTTAAGGGGGACAGAGAAGTAGAGTGGTGTCCAGAGAGATAAGACTAAGTTGGTTAGGGTCATTGATATGGTTTGGATTTGTGTTCCTACCCAAATCTTATGTTCAACAATTAATTCCCAACATTAATTATAATATTGGAGGTGGGACCGGGTGGGAGGTGACTGGATCATGGGAGTGGATTTCTCATGAATAGTTTAGCACCATCCTCCTTGGTACTGTCCTCGAGATAGTGAGTGAGTTCTCATGAGATCTGATTATTTAAAAGTGTGTAGCACCTCCCACCTTGCCCTCTTGCTTTTGCTCCTGCCATGTGAGACATCTGGTCCCCCTTTGCCTTCTGCCATGATTGGAAGCTCCCTGAGGCCTCCCCAAAAGCAGCAGCCACTACACTTCCTGTGCAGCCTGCAGAACCGTAAGCCAATGAAACATCTTTTGTTTGTAAATTACCCAGTCTCAGGTATTTCTTTAATGTGAGAATGGACGAATACAGTCATATTATGGAGAACCTTTTTTACACTGGCAAAGGGTAACCCTGAAGATGTCAAAATCAGAAAATTTGTTGTAAGTGTAGGTTTGGGCTGGCAGCGATGGCCCATGCCTGTAATCCCAACACTTTGGGAGGCCAAGGCAGGGAGATTGCTTGAGCTCAGGAGTTTGAGGCCAGCCTGGGCAATGTGGTGAGACCCCATCTCTATAAAAAATTTTTTAAATAGGAAGGGTAGGCTTGGAAATGGGAATGTGGCAGGAATAACTTGAAAGAAAGGGTGATGTTGAGAGACTGGTAGAGCAGATGCAGCAGTAGTCCAGGAATAAAGAGGTAAGAATATGAGCCTGGGTGGCAGCCACCAGGATGGAAATTAACAAACAGAAATAAGGGCCATTATAGAAAATGGTGACATTTACTGAAAGACTTTGAGCAGCATGCTCTAATCACTTGCTCAGAGATGAAAATGTGGGGCTGAAAGGGATCTTAGTATAAACTTATTTTACAGAAGGGGAAGAAACAGTTCCAGAGAAAGGGAGAAGTTAAAGCGTATATTTTACATAAAAAGAAATTAAGTGTACACATAAATGTAGCCAGGCACAGTGGCTCACACCTGTAATCCCAGTACAGGGCTAAGGTGGACAGATCACTTGAGCCCAGGAGTTTGTGACAAGCCTGGCAACATAATGAAACCTCGTCTCTACAAAAAATACAATTAGCCAGGCATGGTGGTGCGCTACTTGGGAGGCTGAAGTGGAAGGATCGCTAGAGCCTGGGGAAGTTGAGGCTGCAGTGAGCTATGATCACACCACTGCACTCCAGCCTGGGCTACACAGCAAGACTCTGTCTCAAAAGAGTTAATGAAAGTATACACATAAATTTACATATATGTGTGTGTGTGTTCAGAGCATACTTGTCGCTGAGAACATCCCTGTTAGGGGTCCTGGATGAGATTGTCTGAGCACTTTGCTTCTTGGTCTTCAACATTCCCCCATTGCAAAGGGCAGGACTTAAGGATTTCCCCATTTGTGTCTCTTACATGGACCCCAAAGGGCAGGACCATTGTACACATTATCAAAAGTTGCCCTTTGCTCTGGTGAATGTCAGCTTAAACTGCTGGGCTCTTGGGCCTTTGCTCTGCAGTTCTACCCTATGGTCATCTTGAATTTGTCAGCTTTCACACTCTCCTCTACGCTTCTCTTGTCCTCAGCCCACCAACTCTCCTGACATTCCTTCGTGTTGGTGCTGGCTTGCTCTCTGCCTCCAAAGCTATTTGGAGTTCAGGCACCTGCCCTCCTTGTTGCTACCACCCAGAGATGCTCACTTCTGAATTAGCTCTGTTTGTAAAGAAGCACTAC
Source organism: Gorilla gorilla gorilla (assembly GCF_029281585.2). Taxonomy (NCBI): domain Eukaryota; kingdom Metazoa; phylum Chordata; class Mammalia; order Primates; family Hominidae; genus Gorilla; species Gorilla gorilla. The sequence goes on along the minus strand of NC_073239.2, from coordinate 87,182,448 downwards.
TTAGCTCTTTTGAAAGGGGAGCTGCTCAGGCTCTGGCGGCACAGCACTTTAATGTTTCATGTTTCCCACATTCTGCTCTTCCTGGGTGCACAGATGCTTCCTTAAAGGGACGGGGGAGGCTGAGTGAAGGCACGCTCAAGGGCAGACTCACATGGCATTGGGCACACTGCCATTGCCACTCAGGCATCACAGTTAACTCCAACACAGGATGTCTAGTTCCTTCATTGCTTACGGAGACCTGCTTTCCCTCCCTCTAGCTTGGCTACTCTCACCATCAGGTAGGAATGAATATATTTTAACTCTAAGTGTAAACCCCAATAGTTATTTCCCAGAGGCCTCTGAGCTGCACATAAAACCCAGAATATGGCTAGTCTTATGTTGTGTAGAATCATCCATTCAAGGACAATTAAAAGAAACGTTGTCAGGAAGCCTCCTCTCACCTGGCACTCATCTACTACCTTGGGCAAGTTATTTAACCATTCCAGGTCTCAAGTTCCTCACCTGGTGAGGATGAAGTGAATAAATATAGATAAAGCATTCAGAACAACGTCTGGCATTTTGGCTCTGTTCCAAATAAGGAGAGGGTTATAATCACATGTGTATACTGCACATCAAACATTTACATACACGCACAGCCACTTCGATTGACAGAGATCCACTTGGCCAGAGCCTTAAAAAGTGAAACTGGAGTTTAGGTGAAAATGTTTCCAGATGCTGCCACTCCTTTCTCATTTGTTTTTTTTTTGTTGTTGTTGTTTGTTTCCTGGATGCCGGGCGTATGAGTGCTGCCTATAGGAAGATTCTGCACTGCTCTTAGCCAGGAGAAAGAAGGCAAGTGACACTAGGGCAGGAAAGCTTGCTGAGGAGAGGTAGGGAACATCTGAATGCTAACAGCCAAGGACTGCTGTTTGAGATCTCCCTGTCACATTGGTTGCTTTCTGTGCAAGAACACCATGTGGTGGGAGTAATGAGGACTTTAAAAGGCAGGCTGATGGCCGGGCTCACGCCTGTAATCCCAGCACTTTGGGAGGCCGAGGCAGGTGGATCACGAGGTCAGGAGATTGAGACCATCCTGGCTAATATGGTGAAACCCCGTCTCTACTAAAAATATAAAAATTAGCCAGGTGTGGTGGCACGCGTCTGTAGTTCCAGCTACTCTGGAGGCTGAGGCAGGGGAATCGCTTGAACCTGGGAGGTGGAGGTTGCAGTAAGCCGAGATGGTGCCACTGCACTCCAGACCGGCGACAGAGCAAGACTCCGTCTCAAAGACAAAAAAAAAAAAAAGCAGGCAGACATCTACGGCAGACAGTGAAAGAGCCCCGTGAGAAAGGGACTGAACAAGGAGCATCATACGTAACCAAGGAAGCAGTGCCAAGTAGCCCCAGCTGGGGCTTAACAAGAGGAAGCTGGCTGGAACCAGAGCTCTGGGTAGAATGCGGAGGTGTTTATAAAGTATAGGTACTCAGCTTTCTCTTTGTTTATGAACTCTCAGATGGAAATGAAGAAACTTGGAACCGTGTGTGTGTGTGTGTGTCAGAGGAAATATGAATGAACAAGTTGGGGTGATCTTTAAAACATGGTTAAGACTGACTTAAACCACCATTCCTGAATTGCAGAAATTCTAAATCCCTCCCTAAGATTTCTGTGAATTTCTGGATGGGCCCATGTCCACTAGGATCCCCCATTGACTCCACATTCCAATTCCACTGAGTGCATTCCTTTTATAGATAATTTCCACACCCTGTTTACCAGCCTGCCGAAGTTAGAATCTAGTTTTGCCTCTTACCTGCTGCGTGACCTTGGACAAATCACTTAACCTCTCTGCTTCTGGTGCCTCACTCACAAAATGGTGAAAATACGATTGCTTACCTTATAGGTTTGCATTGAGTTTTATTAAATAAGATAGTTACTATAAAGCATTTAAATACGTTAGTGTATGTATGGATGTTAGAATTCCACTTCGCACATAATCAACATGTTAACATTATTATGCTGAGGTGATTATTATGCATTAAAACAGATGTTGAACTCAGCCTCTTTTCTTTCCACTCAAAACAGCCCTCTCAAAAGGGTCTGTGTGTGTTTGTGTGTATGTGTTTGTGTGTTTATGTGTTTGTGTTTTTTGTGTATGTGTGTGTTTGTGTGTGTGTACAGAAGACTTTATTAAATATTAGAGTGATGAACAAGTTTTCATTTAATTTGTGCCAACAATGTGTAATTTCAGGGTATATATTTAATAATTGTGTTCCTAAAAGTTCCTCAGACATTTCCAGTTTAAACTCACCCTTTCTCATTCCTCCTGCATTCCACATTTCTAATCTTTGTGAATGCAAAGTAACTGAGCTACCTGTTACTCCACCTTTAGCTGTACTGACTGATGTTCTCAGGGTCTCATCTTCCACCCCCAACCTGTTTATCAAGAACTGCCTTAAGCATAGGTATTTCCTTTGCACATATCATGCAGTAGATACAGTTCTCAGTGGTTCTCATGAATTCTTTAATATTGAAGTATGTTAAAAGAAATCTGATTATTTTATCATTTGAACTTTTACTCCAGCTGCAGTTTTTCTATAAATCCACATTTTCACACTTTAGGCTGCAAAAGTAATACAACAGACCCTAGAGAGCAGAGATCAAATCACTTTCATTGTTATACTCACAGCATTACCCAGTCGGTGGATCAAAAATTGATATACATTTGTATTTCATTGTCTCTCTCTCTCTCTATATATATATATATATTTTTTGAGATGGAGTCTTGCTGTCACCAGGCTGGAGTGCAGTGGCGCAATCTCGGCTCACTGCAACCTCCGCCTCCTGGGTTCAAGCGATTCCCCTGCCTCTGCCTCCCGAGTAGCTGGGACTACAGGCGCATGCCACCATACCCGGCTAATTTTTTGTATTTTAGTAGAGATGGGATTTCATCATGTTTGCCAGGATGGTCTTGATCTTCTGACCTCGTGATCTGCCTGCCTCAGCCTCACAAAGTGCTGGGATTACAGGCGTGAGTCACCGCGCCTGGCCATCTATATCTTTCCAGTAGGAATGAAATACCTTTTTCTGGGAGAAGGCTTCAAGCCTGGTGTTCATTTGCAATTAGTAGATATACAGGTGCGAAATTTCTTCACTATCGTGTCAGTAAAGCAAATGATTCCTTTTGGCCTCAACTAGATAAAGGCCCAAATGGTATCTGTTCCACTGTATAATCCCGGGAACTTTTGAACATCACAAGTAATTCTCATTCTTTTCACTCCACAGGATTTGGTTTATAACTTTGTGTTGTTGTAGTTAACCTCCTTGATATTTGATTTTTCTGAGGCATAGTAAATAAGTTCAATTTCTTTTTCTTTTTAGGAAAATATATTTTTTATTGTTACACCAGCAGTGATACAAAAAGTCTAAACAGAAAAGCGTTCTTGTTTTAAACTTTTATTTTAGGTTCAGGGGTACATGGGCAGGCTTATTACATAGGTAAGCTCACGTCACAGGGGTTTGTTGTAACAGATTATTTCATCACCTAGGTATTAAGCCCAGTACCCAATGGTTATTTTTTTCTGCTCCTCTCCCTCCTCCCACCGCCCACTCTCAAGTAGACCCCAGTGTCTGTTGTTCCCTTCTGTGTGTCCATGTGTTCTTATCATTTAGCTTCCACTTATAAGTGAAAGCATGCGGTTTTTGGTTTTCTGTTCCTGCATTATTTTTCTAGGGAAAAATAACTTCTATTTCTACCAAGTTTAACATTGTGACTACAGTTATTCCTCCCAGTGGGGAATTCCTGGGAGAAGAAAAGATAAAAGAAATGGTTTCTGAAAGGGAAAGGTGACATTCTTTTCTCCATAGACATGTTATTTTTAGAATGGCAGATGTCTCTTTTGTTTCATACACAATTTTGTTCAAAAAATATTTGTGGCCGGGCACGGTGACTCATGCCTGTAATCTCAGCACTTTGGGAGGCTGAGGTGAGCAGATCCCTTGAGGTCAGGAGTTTGAGACTAGCCTGGTCAGCATGGTGAAACCCTGTCTCTACTAAAAATACAAAATTAGCCAGGCGTGGTGGTGGGCACCAGTAATCCCAGCTACTCAGGAGGTGGAGGCAGGAGAATTGCTTGAACCTGGGTGGTGGAGATTGCAGTGAGCCAAGATTATGCCACTGAACTCTTCTGGGAGATAGAGCAAGACTCAGTCTTAAAAAAAAAAAAATTATAATAAAGAGTCTGACGTCTGACTCTATGTTTCATCCTGACATCTTTTAAATCTTGCCTCTTCTTCTTTCCCTCTGTCCCACATACGGAAAACTGATTAAAAAAATAAAGCCCAGGTGATGTCTCCTTTGGTACCAGTAGGAAATTCAAACAATGCACAGGAACACTTGACTTAGTCTCACTCCCCAGTCACCATAAAAACCCCAACCCAAACCACTTTCTCTGCTTTCTCAACACATTTTTGGGCCTGCTTGGGAGCCACTTCTTTCCCCGGAAAGCCTTATTATGTGAGTATTAAATCTTTTCATACTCTCTTGGTAGGGGGTAGTTTACAACAAATTTCTGGTGGAGATCTATCTTGATTCTACAGTGTCCACAACAATTTTATTCAATATTTAATGCATACAAAGAAATATTTATATGTTTATGTATATGTTTACAATAGAAAAGTAGCTGTCTTAGTCTGTTTCTGCTACTATAACAAGATGCCTTAGGGTGGGTAATTTGTAAACAACAGAAATGTATTTCTTACAGTTACAGAAACTGGCAGGTCCAAGATCAAGGTGCCAGTAGATTCAGTGTCTCGTGAAAGCTGCTCTGTGCTTCCAAGACGGTGCCTTGGTGCTGTGTCCTCAGATGGTGGAAAGGACAGAAGCTGTGCCCTCATGTAGCAGAAGAGATGGAAGGACCAGGCAGCTCTCCGAAGCTTCTTTTAGGAAGTCTTTAATCCCAGTCACAAGGATGGAGACCAGATGACTTAATCACTTCCCAAAAGACTCCACCTCTTAATATCACCACAATGGGGATTAAGTTTCAACGTAAGGATTTGGGAGTGACACAAACATTCTCAAGCCATAGTAGTAGCAATTATATACAAAAAAGCTCTAGAAGTATCATAAGAAATAGAACATTATATTTGCATTGCTTCTCCCTGATTTCATGCTTCACTCTCCCTACTACCTATCCCCACTGCAGCTCATCAGGGTATTAATTAGCCTGAGTTTGTTATTTATCACTCCCTTTCACTTTATGTTTACATTTTAACACAGATGTAAGTATTTATTTATTTATTTGACATGGAGTTTCGCTCTCGTTGCCCAAGCTGGAGTGCAATGGCGCGATCTGGGCTCACTGCAACCTCTGCCTCCCAGGTTCAAGCGATTTTCCTGTCTCAGCCTCCCGGGTAGCTGGGATTACAGGCATGTGCCACCATGCCTGGCTAATTTTGTATTTTTAGTAGAGATGGGGTTTCTTCATGTTGGTCAGGCTGGTCTCGAACTCCTGACCTCAGGTGATCTGCCCGCCTCGGCCTCCCTAAGTGCTGGGATTATAGGTGTGAACCACTGTGCCTGGCCAGGTGTATTTATAAACTGTGTGTGTGACTTCTTTTTGAGTTGAGGTCTTGCTATGTTGCCCAGCCTGGTCTTGAACTCCTGGGCTCACAGGATCCTCCTGCCCCAGTCTCCTGAGTAGCTGAGGTTACAAGCATGTGCCACCATGCCTGGTTTATGTTTACTGATTCATTATAACTGAAATCTTATGGTATATACTATTTGGGGACTTTTTCTTCTCAATGTTGTCTTTTAAAGTTTTCTTCACATTGATTTATGTAGCTGCATGCATTCATTGTCTCTACCATATTGTATGTCCCTTGTCTATAAGTAATTTACAAATTATCCTTTCAGTGGACATGCTGGATTTTTCCCCTTATCTTTTAATCTTACATACAGTATTACTATGAGGATTCTCATACATGAGCTCTGGTGAAAATGTGCAAGTTTCTCCAGCATATATGCCCAGGAGTGGAATTTCTGGATCATACAGTATGCGCAGCTTTAACACATTTGATGATGACAAATCGATGTTCAAAGAGGCTATAAAAATCTACATTCTGTTTTCATACCTAACCATTTGGATAAACAATTCTCCCAGCACCATTTGTTGAAGGATTCTTAACCTACTGAGCCACAATATCACCTCTGCCATAAACTAAGCTTGCATACATATGTGGTTTCTGAGTTCTCTATTCTGATCTATTTATTAGTCTGTTTTCATCTGTTTCTGTACAAATGCAATGCAGGCTTATGAATATAGCTTAGTTATAAGCTTTGATATCTAATAGAGTAAGAACCCCACTTTATTTTTTTCTTTAATAGTATCCAAACTATTCTTGACCCTTTGTTCTGTAAAAATTTTAGACACAACTTATTGAGCCACTGACCCCCAAAACCCAAAATGTGTTAAGCTTTTGATTGGCATTGAATTGAATCTATAAATCAATTTGAGGAAAATTGATATCTTTGCATTATTGAGTCTACCTATGCATAAACATGGCATAACTCCCCATTTATGGAAGTCTTCTCCAATGTCCTTCAGTAAAGTGTTACAGTTTCCTCCCAGGAAAGGCTTGTACATTTTTTGTTTTATTTATTCCTAGCTGTCTTATTTTTATATGCTATTGTGAATGTAATCTTTTTTAAAATTAAGCATTATGTTTAAATTATCTGTGGATTTGATGGTGCTTGATGCTTTATATATAAAAGAACTGACATGCATGTCTTGGTTTTGATTCAAAATACAGTAACCTTGCAAGAATCCCTCATTAATTCCAATATTTTATCTAGAAATTATTTTGGTTTTTATCTGCACCTCTGAAAAATAATGGTTTTTCCTTTATTTCCTTTCTGGTCCTTGTAACTTTTAACTCTTTTTTTTTTTTTTTTTTTTTTTGCTTTTTACTGGCTAGAATTTTCAAAACAATGTTCTATAGCAATGTCTTCTTCCTGATAGCAAGAGAAGGTTTTTACCATTATGTATGTATGTAGACTTCTGTAGATACTTTACACTGGCTAGTGGCTATCCTGAGAGTGCTCCTTGGTTGCCTGACAATGCACTGTCTAGGACTGGACAATGCACTATCTAGGACTGGGAGCACTGCCTCTCCCCAACTCAGCAGGAGGGAGTAAGGCTGAACCCAGCCTCACTGAGGACTGAAGGTGCTACTTCCCTTAGATGCCTGAATCCAATTTCCCCAAGATCACCAGTAAAAATGAAAACATATGACCACACAAACACATAAACATAAATGTTCACAGCAGCATTATTCACAATAATCAAAAAGTAGAAACAACCTAAATGGCCATCAACTGATAAATGGATAAATGAAATACGGCCTATTCATACAATGGAATATTATCGATAAAAAGTAATGAAATACTGATGACACATGCTACAACATGGATGAACTGCAAAACCATTATGCTTAGTGAAAAAAGCCAGTCACAAAACACATATTGGATGATTCCAATTACATTCAATGTCAAAAATGGATTTATAGATATAGTAGATTAGGAGTGGAAATAGAGAGTGGCTGTAAAGGGACATAAGGTCTCTTTTTAGGGGGACGGAAAGGTTCTAAAGTTCAGGTGTGATAAAGGTAAAATTAGGTTATTGTGCAACACTCATAATATACTAAAATTCACTGAATTATACACTTAAAACACGAAAATTTATGGAATGTAGATTATATCTCAATGAGGCTGTCTTAAAGACGGATCAATAAAAGCAGCCGATGTTCCATGACAACTGATTGGCTGGCATCTAACCCTAGATCTCTTGGTGTCTAGGTCCTGACTGATTATTTGCTGCATACATGGCTGCTCTGATGCTTGCATAGAGAGTAGAATAGCAATGGGGCTGGGCATTATCACAAATCACTGAACAGCTAGTATCTACCCATTGCTTGCTACATAAGTCCTAATTGTATTTCCTGCACTAAAAGCCACTCTCTCTCTTACACAATAAGCCTGTAGCAAGGCTACAGAATACCCATCTCCCTTACACTCAGAGCAGAGCCACACCTCTATCCAAGAATGCTCTGGCCCCTACTTACCTCTGCATTGGATTACGAGACAATGGAAGAATTGGACCTTATCTTGAAATATTCCAGATTCCTCCCTGCACAAAAAATAAAATAAAACCTGTTTTATATACCCATATCAGATGCCATCATGGTGTTTATCGTCACCTACTTCTTCTAATCCTGGTCTGCCCAGTTTCTACGAGATGGGTGTTGAATAACTGAATGTTTCTTTCCCCATATATTGAGGTGCATATCCTATATTTCTCCTTTAAAAATGCTAATGTGGTGAGTTACATAAATTAATTTTCTAATGTTAATCCAACCTTCCATTCCTGAGACAAGCCCAGCTTGGTCAATGTAACAGATACTGTTGGTGCCCTGCCTAGATCCCCTGGGATCCTTTTTACCGGCTTGTGCCCATTCCCTCAATGCTACAGTGATGCTGCTAATAGCTCACACCTGCCTCATTCTCAGGAGACACACCCCTGTTTGATTGGAATTGCCTCACCAGAAGGTGCTTACAAGTTATACCCTGCAGTGATCCTGGGAGGTATCTCTAGTAGAGAGACCATGTGGGGGTCTCTGGCAGATACCAGTAAGAAGATTATAGTGCAGGCATCAACCAGCCACAGGCTTTGGCTACTACAGTGCTGACGTAATGGGCTCATGAATGGAGTAGCCATAATGGCAGAGGTGAAGGCTATGCATGGGCACAAAAGCAGGCCATCCCTCTCACCATAGCTGACCTAGCTACTGCTGCCACCCTACATGTCAATGACGGAGACTAATGCTGAGCCCTTACTAGTGCATGAATCTTTGAGGAGACCAACCAGCTATTAGTGACACTTGATTACTTAAGACCCCTTGCACCCTAGAAAGTGCAGCAATTCATTTTGACTAAAATTGACATGTTTTCTATATATGAGTTTACCTTTTCCTGCCTGTACTGACTTGGCTAGCACCTCTGTTCATGGGCTCATAGAGTATCTGATTAACTAACATAGGATCTCTCATATACTATTACTTCAGATTCAAGGAACAAAAGTTATAACAAAAGAGGTTCCGCAGTGGGCAAATAGCTGTGTAATTTGCTGATCTTACTGCATCCACATTGTCTGTAACACAGACAACAGAGTCCACCTAATAGAGTAGTGGAGTCTTCTATTCCACTATCTTGCTTCACCTCTCAGGACACTAGCCTAATAGAGTAATGGAATGGCCTCTAAAAAACGCAGTTGAGGCCACAGCTTGGGGATGTTGTCCTACAAAGATGAAGCACCATCCTTCAGGATGCAGTATACAAATTAAATCAGAGGTTTGCAAACAATGGTTCTTAGGCCAAATATGGCTTGATGCAGTTTTTATCAAGAGTTTTATCGAACACAGTTACCAGTCATCATTTATATATTATCTATGGTTCCTTTTATGCTACATCAGCATAGGTGAGTAGCTGTGACACAGACCATATGCTGTACAAAGATTAAAATATTTACTGTCTCACCCTTTGCAGAAAAAGTTTGCCATTCTTGCATTAAACCAGTGGTCCTTATGTAATTCTTTTTCTCAGTAAAATATGGAGTCTCAGAGCGAAGGGTTGGGAGGTAGGATGGCCCTGTGCCAGCAACCCACTTGGGAAAGTTTTGCTTTCAATTTTGAAACTCTAGCTCTTTAGTTTAAGAACTAGAAGTGTTGGTTTGTAGAAGGGGGACTGTTTCTACTAGAGAACATATTAATGGTTCCACTAATCTTAAAGCCATGGCTGCCACTAACCATTTTAGGTCCATTGTGCCAGCACACCAGCAAGACACGAGTTACCATACTTGAAGGGGTAGTTGTCTTCGATAACCATGAGGATTCATGATAACTATTATGCTACATAATGGCGGCAGGGAACTGTATATTAAGCACTCACATGAGCCACTTGGGGTATCTCTTGGTAACGCCAACCCCTATTTTAACTGTAAATTGGCAAGTAGAGCAACTATGGTCAGATAAGTTCATGGTAACCAAAATCTCATCCCCCTCAAGAGACACCACCAGGCAAGCCACCTAGACCAGCAGAAGTGCCAGCTGAGGGTGAGAGAGAAAGAGAATGGGCAGTAAAGAAAGGAAACAGTATCATTTCTGATCTCAGGACCAACTGCAGCAGTGGAAACTATAAGCTTCATCACACTAACTAGGAACCCAATATAGTCCTAAAAGATACAATCCTGAATATTGAAATCCCAAAAAGAAAAACTCCTATAAGTCCCAAATCCCCAAAGTCACAACCTTGAAAGATCAAAATCCTAAAAATACAATTCTGGAAAAAATAATAAAAAATTCCTTAAAGTATATTTATTTATATTTTAAAAAAAGGATTTGAGAAACATGAAAACATGAGAGAATACTTCATTAGCCACTTTATACAATAAAATAAGCAATAAATAACATTTTTGCAAGTAAAAACACTCAGGTTACCTAATGATGGGTACACTAATGACAGCCACAACATATAACCTAGGTAAAGAAATAGCTTATATAACTGCAGTAATATGAAATATCGTGATGGACAACGTAAGTCTTTTGACGAGACCCCAAAGAGCCAAGATCTCAAGAAATTTTATCTTTCACAAATGTAGATGCGCAAAAAGGGCATCTCATTTATTATGGAGCTTTCAATGTTTTTATGTACACGCACAATGTTTGCACGCAAAGTCAACATTGTGATAATGCATCTTTGTGGACTCAAATTTGCAAAAACTTCATAAAACAAATTAGAACTCTAAAAGTCTTTACACAATTTATACCTCCAGTATTGGAAATGATGCGAAGATATAACAGCATGGCAAACTTTATTTTTTGAGACAGAGTATCGCTCTGTGGCCCAGGCTGGAGTGCAGTGGTGTGATCTCGGCTCACTGCAACCTCCACCTCCTGGGTTCAAGCCATTCTCATGACTCAGCCTCCCTAGTAGCTGGGATTACAGATGCCCGCCACCATGCCTGGCTAATTTTTGTATTTTTAGTAGAGATGGGGTTTTGCCACGTTGGTCAGGTTGGTCTCGAACTGCTGACCTCAGGTGATCTACCCGCCTTGGCCTCCCAAAGCGCTGGGATTACAGGCATGAGCCACTGTGCCTGGCCATTATAGTAAATTTTTAAAAATAATGATAATTTAAAATAGGGAAAAAACTAAAAAAAAACTAAAAGGAAAATTAGACAAATGAAACAGTGTATTACAGGAATAGATTATGGGTAATCGCACAGAGGTAGTTCATAAGAGCTGGCCAACTTCTATGATCATTATGTTTTGAAGTCTTGCATCACAATAAAGAGCTGTTTTTTTCTTTTAGGGCATGGCTCTCCTCAGAAAATACACTCACATTTTCTATGTGGTGCTGCTCTTTTTGAAATTCTCTTTGTGTTTCAATATACATGAACATAAGCATTCCCTGTGAAACTTCCCATCTTCCATGCCATGCTTCCATGTTGTTTTGGGCACTCAGAAATCCATTTCCCATGCACTTGTATACAGACTACAAATTTGGCAGAAACAACACTTGTGATCGAATAGCAACACCCTTGCATAAAGTGTCTTATCCTACCACGCTCATAATAATTATTTTTGAACCAGTCAATAACTTCACTTATTCTTCAGGTCAATTCCAATTTAACTTATTAAAGCTTCTGGTACATCACTGGCTGGAAGGAAGGCCAATGCAGGCAAATGACATATTTTTTTTTTCTTTTGAGACAGGTTCTTGCTCTGTCACCCAGGCTGGAGTGCTGTGGCTCCATCACAGCCCACTGAAGGCTTGACCTCCTGGGCTCCATTGATCCTCCTACTTCAGCCTCCAGTAGCTGGGATTACAGGCACACATCACCATGCCTGGCTAACTTGTATTTTTTGTAGAGATGGGGTCTCGCCATGTTGCCCAGGCTGATCTCAAACTCCTGGGCTCAAGCATTCCTTCCACCTTGACCTCTCAAAATTGTTGGGATTACAGACGTGAGTCACTGCCCCTGGCCCAAATGACACATTTTTAACTGAAGTTTTCATCTTGCAGTATCACATGGCCAATCCACTCATCTGAATTTTCTGCCAAATGCTTTGGGCTGAATGAAAAAAACAAACTTTATTGGTAACACCTTGAAATTCACTTTTAGAAGATTTGATTGCACTTAATTCCAAATCTGCCATTATAGTTTGGAGATTAAATTGAAATTCATTTTCTGCTCAGGGGCAGTGGTTCATGCCTATAATCCCAGCACTTTGGGAAGCCAAGACAGGTGGATCACTTGAGTCCAGGAGTTCAAGACCAGCCTGGGCAACATGGCTAACTTATTTTGTAGAGGATACAATGTTTTGTATCCTCTACAAAAAATACAAGAATTTAGCTGGGCATGATGGCCTGCCCCTGTAGTCCCAGCTACCCAGGAGGCTGAGGTGGGAGGATTGCTTGAGTCTAGGAGGTCTAGGCTGCAGTGAGCCAAGATCGCACCACTGTACTCCACTCCAGCCTGGATGACAGAGGGGTACCCTGCCTCAAAAAAAAAAAAAAAAAAAAAAAAAGGAAAAGGAAAATGAAATCCGTTTTCTTCTGTGAAGTCCACCAAATCTTTAAATAAGTGTTTACACTTCACTTTTCCAGTCATTAATATGTAAGTAGGTGGGTAAGTTTTAGTATTTTCTGATCCAACAGGGTCATGAATTGTATCTAGTTGATAAAAAACAACGGTGACAGTTTTGAAGTACCATCGATTAGCCAAAGTAAAACGTGCTAGTTTTTCTGTTAGATTCAGTGATAAATATAAAAAGTCTATCTTCTTTGACAGTCAAATCCCTAATCAAGAATAGTTCACCATTTCATGTATTTTGTAACATGTGGAGGAACCTCAGTATCAGTTAGTGTCTTTGGTTTAGAAGGTTATTAAGGTTGTTAAATTCTTTTAATTCTCTGACAAAGGATATTTTTTGAAGGGAAGCATGGCACTATGCGTGAAGGGGCAGAAGTCATACACGATTGAATCATTTGACAAGGAAGATTTCTTCTATTTTCCACTTAGAGTTTCACTACTTCTATGATCGTTGAAATACTTGCTGCACTTGTATTTTGAGAGAGGTTGTGGTCTACACATTTCCTAACTATACGCTGTCCATTTGAAAGTCTGGTTGTTGCTCAGTTGTTGCAATTAAGTGATTTTCTGCTTTCATAGCACCAATTAGAATTAGCTTTTAGATTTTTATCTTTCAACATTAAGTAGCCTCATACACTTAACTTATCACAGCCTTATTTCAACGGAACAGTTTCACAGATCTTTTCCATTGTGTTGTAAGGAATATAGTAAGAATGAATGATACTCAGCTTCCCCATTACCAAAGTCTATCTTAGTCAGGGTTCTCTAGACAGAACCAATAGGATCTGGATGTAGATATATGAAAAGTGATTTATTAGAGGAATTGGCTCATGCAATTATGGTGACTGAGGAATCCCACAACAGGCCATCTGCAAGCTGGAGACCTTGGGATCCTGATGGTGGGGCTAAGACCAAGTCCAAAGGCCACAGAACCAGACAAGCCGATGGTGTAACTCTCCATCAGAGGCTGAAGACCTCAGGGCCCAGGGGGCTGCTGGTATAAGTCCTGGAGCTCAAAGGCTGGCAAGCCTGGAGTTCTGATGTCCAAGGCAGCAGATGAAAAGTCTGTCCCAGGTCTCAGAGAGAGTCCAATTTGCCTTCAGTATTTGTTTTCTTTGGTCCCCTCACCTATTGGATGATGTCCACTAACACTTCCCCACCTAATCCATTCAGGCTCATACTCTATCTCCTTTGGAAACACCCTCACAGATACACCCAAAATAATGCTTTACCAGGTTTCTAGGTATTCCTTAATCCAGTCAAACTGACACCTAAGTCCACCAGTCCAATCCTTGTCAATTTGGTACCCATAGACATATCTTTAAACAAGACTTAATTTCCAAATAAAGACAATAGCATGTCTCTATGTGGTTTTAACATGTATGCAACTGTCCTGTGTTTGTGATTTGCAGGATTTTAGACATTAGGGATTTAGACTTTAGGGATTTTATCTCTCAGGATTTCAATATTCAGGATTATGGCATTCAGGATTGTATCTTCTGGGATCATATTCCAACCCCCTACTAACTTTCTATTTTAAGATTTCCTAGAAATTGTAATCAACCAGAGTCCGGGAGAAGTAAAAGCATGAAAGGAACCTAATGTGTGAGGGAAGTGGACCTGAGTGATACAAGGAATGAAGCATAGCAGACAATGCTGGTGTTCTGTCCAGATCTCCTGGGTTTCCTTCCATTGGTTCAGCATGGCCATTCTCCAGCTGCTGCATGTTCTGTTGCTAACAGCTCACACCTGCAATAGTCTCAGGAGGATTGCCCTTGGCAGATTGAAGCAACATCACCAGGAGGTGTCTGGAAGTTATGCACTCATCTCTGTAACAGCCTGTAAACAATGACTGACTGATGCTTGATATGGAGGTACAAAAAAAGCCTCACTCCCTTGCCACCAGGTAGGAATGATCCCTCAGTATTTCGGAGCTCCTGGACATTTCAGGCTAACGCTATAGCTGAAACTATAGACTTGCTTCCCTTGACCTCTTCTGTTTTCCTCATTCCCCCACAGACTTCTCAGGTAATCATACAATTTCTCTCTTAATAAAATGTTTGATTATCTCTGTCCTGCTTTTGTAAAGTTCATTCAGTAATTTCTCCCTAATATCTAAAATTGGAATTCTTAGTTCATAATTCTGAGCCTTTTTGCTTATTTGAGAATATGTAATGATCCATTTTGCTCAAAGGGAGACTTTAGCGACATTCTTCATCATTCAGTTCTAAGAATTAATTTCCATTATGAATTTTTTGGCCCACAAATACATTTAAAAATTTCTAAACACCCATGGGGGGATTTCTATTTGTCGTTTTGTTACTGATTTTTAAACTTACTTTTATGGCTGTCAGATAAGTATTTTGTATGATACTAATTAAAAAAATTTATTAAGTTGTATGCATTGCCACAAATATTTTGTTTTGGAAAAGAATGTATATTCTGCAGCTGTTGAATACGGTTTTCATTAAACTTGTTAATTGTGTTGCTCAGATTCTCTACATTCTTGTGTTTTTTTTTGTCTCTTTGATTTCTTATGTGGAATTAGTTAAAATCTTCCTCTGTGATGGTAAATTTGTCTCTATATTTTGAACTGTTATGAAATGCATAGAAGTTTAGAATTGTTATATTTTCCTAATGGATTAAAGCTGTTATCATTATGCAGTGACCATCTATATTTCTAGAAGTGCTTTTTGCTTTAAAGTCTATTTTTTTGTCTGATATTAGCATAGCTACACCATATTTCTTTGTTTAGTATTTTCCTAATCTATTTTTCCCATGCTTTGACTTTCATGCTTCCCATGTCCCTATGTTATAGTTTTATAGGTGAAGTACTTACAAAGAGCATAGAGTTGTATTATTTTCAATCCAGTCTGACATCTTTGACTTCTAATTGGATAGTTTAGACAATTTCTATTAAGATACGTTTTATATTTGGTATGGTAGAAATTTTTATTATCAAAATATTCGCTGACCCTTCCTAGCAAGAACTGCCTCTTCCATGCTGAAAGTATATTCTCTGCTATATCCCTGCTGAAGTACAAATTTCCTGCTCCATTAACATGTAAACCCATTAATAGGCTTGACCATGTGATTTTTTTTAACCAATTAAAACTGAGTAGAGGTAAACGTGCGACTTCTGAGTAGGGCTTTTTTGTTTTGTTTTGTTTTGAGATGGAGTCTCACTCTGTTCTGCAGGCTGGAGTGCAGTGGTGTGATCTTGGCTCACTGCACTGCAGAAGAAGGGATTCTTCTGCCTCAGCCTCCCGAGTAGCTGGGATTACAGGTGCCTACCACCACACCTGGCTAATTTTTGTAGTTTTAGTAAAGATGAGGTTTCACCATGTTGGCCAGGCTGGTCTCGAACTTCTGACCTCAGGTGATCTGCACGCCCCAGCCTCCCAAAGTGCTGAGATTACAGGCGTGAGCCACCATGCCTGGCCTGACTAAAGGCTTTTGAATCAACATTCAAAAGCTGAGTTGTTCTCTGCCACAATACCTGCAGTATTCCACACTGAGGCTGCTCTTTTGTTGTGTCCCAGATTGAATAGCTAAAGCTAACTGAAGACTACCGTGTGATGTGAGAAATAAACCCTGGATTCCATAAGTCACTGATATTTGCAGGTGACTTATGATTCTGACCTTATAAAGTCAGGATAATATATTTAAATGTATTTCTACCATATTATTTGCTATTCTTTGTATATTGCTTCCTGCATTCATTTTCTTCTATTGTGCCTTCTTCTTGACTGCTCTTTAAATTTTTAAGTTCCTTTTCTTCTCTAAGCATTTGGAATTATGTTCTATATCCTTTTAAGTTACTTCCCTATGTATTTTAACTTGTATACCAGTATTTATTAGGATAAGCTATATTATGCACTGGGAATAAACAATTTCAAATTCTCAGTAGCTTAGACCAACAAAGTTCCCATTTTTCCTCTATAATAGATAGGCGGATGGAGGATCCAGCATGTGGGAGCATCACCAGTTGTAGTAGCAGAAAGAGAGAACAGAGTTTGCAGTGGCACTTAAGTGTGTCTGCCTAGAAGAGACTTGGGTCACTTCTGCTCAAATTTCATTGAACAAAAGTTCCATGATCACACCCAAATTCATGGGAGCCAGGGAAGTTCAATCTTCTTGTGTGAGTGGAAGGAGAAGAAAACTTGAAATATTGGTGAAAAGATGTAATGTCTACCACAGAAGATGCCATTCTGCTCACCAAAGTTTTGAGTCACCTTCTCCCATGCAGAACACTCACCTCGAAAAAGGCAACCCAAAAGTCCCATCTAGATAGAAAGTTTAGCTTTGAGTCAGGTTTCCTCTGTATTTTGGAGAAATATAGAGGATACACAACAGTCTCCACATCAGATCTTGATATGGTGTGTGTTTGTTTTTTGAGACAAGGTCTCACTTTTGTCACTCAGGTTGGAGTGCAGTGACATGATCATGGCTCACTGCAGCCTAGATCCTCCCACCTCAGCCTCCGGAGTAGCTGGGACTACATGCATGAGCCACTATGTCTGGCTAAATTCACTTTTTTTTTTTTTTTAAGAGATGGGGTCTTGCTATGTTGCCCAGGCTGGTCTCAAACTCATGGGCTCAAGCAATCTTCCCACCTTGGTCTCCCAAAGTGTTGAGATTATAGGTGTGACCCACCTCGCTTGGCCTGGTTACTCTGGATATAAGCCTGTTGGGCCAAAAAGACAAATTGGATTCATTACAAGCACCCAATGTACAATGACAAAACAAGTACAACATAACCAGAAAAACACTTCCACTTGGAAAAGAAAAACTCCATGATATAACAATCGCTGGTCCATAACAATTGAAATTCCAGTTGGCGAGTATTGTTAAGGCCTCTATCCTTGCAGGGATGGGAAGTTTATGTGAATATTCCTTGATTAAATCTACTCTCTAGTGGGTGGAGGGACTTATTTTTCCATTATTCTCTGTGGCCCTGACTCTACATTCTGAAAAGTTATTCCTTTTTCATTATCCTTGTTGGCCACATCTGAAATAGAGGAAAACAGAGCTACTTGTGGGCTAAGCAGCCTTCTCAGCTATTAGATATGTCACCGGGAAAGACACACACTTTAGCTCTTTACCCTGAGCTGTTTTATTGAATGAAGCAGTTTGTTAGGTACCACACCCTTAACTTTGGCTTTTTGCTCTGTATATTAGCCCGTTTTCGTGCTGCTGATAAAGACATATCTGAAACTGGGAACAAAAATAGGTTTAATTGGACTTACATTTCCACATGGCTGGGGAGGCCTCAGAATCATGGTGGGAGGTGAAAGGTACTTATGCGCCAGCAGCAAGACAAAAATGGGGAAGAAGCAAAGGCAGAAACCCCTGATAAACCCATCAGATCTTGTAAGACTTAATCACTATCACAAGAATAGCAAGGGAAAGACTGACCCCCATGATTCATGGGTCCCTCTCACAACACGTGGGAATTCTGGGAGATAGAATTCAAGTTGAGATTTCGATGGGGACACAAGCAAACCATATTATTCTGCCCCTGCCCCCCTCCAAATCTCATGTCCTCATATTTTAAAACCAATCATGCCTTCCCAACAGTCTCCCAATTTCCTAACTCATTTCAGCATTAACTCAAAAGTCCACAGTCCAATGTCTCATCCAAGACAAGGCAAGTCCCTTCTGCCTATGAGCCTGTAAAATCGAAAGCAGGCTAGTTACTTCCTAGATACAATGGGGGTACAGGTATGGGGTAAACACGACCATTTCAAATGGGAGAAATTGGCCAAAACAAAGGGGTTATAGGGCCCATGCAAGTCTAAAATCCAGTGGGGCAGTCAAATTTTATTTTGTTTTGTTCTTTTTTTGTTTTTGAGACGGAGCCTCGCACTTTCGCCCAGGTTGGAGTGCAGTGGCGCGATCTCGGCTCACTGCAACCTCAGCCTCCCGGGTTCACGCCATTCTCCTGCTTCAGCCTCCCGAGTAGCTGGGACTACAGACACCGGCTAATTTTTTGTATTTTTAGTAGAGATGGGGTTTCACCGTGTTAGCCAGGATGGTCTTGATCTCCTGACCTCATGATCTGCCTGCCTCGGCCTCCCAAAGTGCTGGGATTACAGGTGTGAGCCACCTCGCCTGGCCTGGGGCAGTCAAATTTTAAAGCTCCAAAATGACCTCCTTTGACTCCATGTCTCACATCCAGGTCACACTGATGCAAGGGGTGGGTTCCCATGGTCTTGGGCAGCTCTGCTCCTGTGGCTTTGCAAGGTACGGCCTTCCTCCCAGCTGCTTTCATGGGCTGACATTGAGTGTCTGCAGCTTTCAAGGTGTACAGTGCAAGCTGTCCGTGGATCTACCATTCTGGGGTCTGGAGAACAGTGGCCCTCTTCTCACAGCTCCACTAGAGAGTGCCCCAGTAGGGACTCTGTGTGGAGGCTCCAACCCTACATTTCCCTTCCAGACTGCCCTAGCAGAGGTTCTCCATAAGAGCCCTGCCCCTGCAGCAAACTTTTGCCTGGGTATCCAGGCATTTCCATACATCTTTTGAAATCTAGGCAAGAGTTCCCAAACCTCAATTCTTGACTTCTGTGCACCTGCAGGCTCAACACCACGTGGAAGCAGTCAAGACTTGGGGCTTCTGTCCTCTGCAGCCACAGCCCGAGCTGTACGTTGGTCCCTTTCAGCCACGGCTGGGGTGGCTGGGACACAGGGCACCAAGTCCCTAGGCTGCACACAGCACAGGGACCCTGGGCTCGGCCCACAAAACCACTTTTTCCTCCTGGGACTCTGGGTCTATGATGGGAGGGGCTGCTGTGAAGGTCTCTGACATGGCCTGGAGACATTTTCCCCATGGTTGTGGGAATTAACATTAGGTTCCTTGCTGCTTGCGCAAATTTCTGCAGCCGGCTTGAATTTCTCCCCAGAAAATGGGTTTTTCTTTTCTTGTGCGTAGTCAGGCTGCAAGTTTTCCAAACTTTTATGCTCTGCTTCCCTTATAAAACTGAATTCCTTTAACAGCACCCAAGTCACCTTTTGAATGCTTTGCTGCTGAGAAATTTCTTCTGCCAGATACCCTAAATCACCTTTCTCAAGTTCAAAGTTCCATAAATCTCTAGGGCAGGGGCAAAATGCTGCCATGCCAGTCTCTTTGCTAAAATATAACAGGAGTCACCTTTGCTCCAGTTCCCAACAAGTTCCTCATCTCCATGAGACCACCTCAGTCTGGACCTTACTGTCCATATTGCTATCAGCATTTTGGGCAAAGCCATTCAACAAGATTCTAGGGAGTTCCACACTTTCCTACATTTTCCTAACTTCTTCTGAGCCCTCCAAACTGTTCCAACCTCTGCCTGCTACCCAGGTCCAAAGTTGCTTCCACATTTTCAGGTATCTTTTCAGCAATACCCTACTCTACTGGTATCAATTTACTGTATTAGTCCATTTTCACACTGCTGATAAAGACATAACTGAAACTGGGAACAAAAAGATTTAACTGGAGTTAGAGTTCCACATGTTCCACCTCAGAATCATGGCAGGAGGAGAAAGGCACTTCTTACATGGTGGCAGCAAGAGAAAAATGAGGAAGAAGCAAAAGCGGAAACCCCTGATAAACCCATCAGACCTTGTGAGACTTAATTACCATCATGAGAATAGCACGGGAAAGACTGGATCCCATGATTCAATTACCTATCCCTGGGTCCCTCCTACAATACGTGGGAATTCTGGGAGATACAATTCAAGTTGAGATTTGGATGAGGACACAGCCAAACCATCCTCACCCTGAGATCCCTCCTTAATCCATCTGGTGGTTCTCACAAGGGTATAATGTCTATACTGCTTGACCTCTGCCTTAAGGCTGAGTTGTAATCGGCCTTTGCTTCTCAAAGATTTTCTTACATTTACCTTTTACTTTTTGGGGTGGTGAACTAGTTTTCTATTCTTGAAAGCTCATGGAGTTTGTATTCTATTTGCTTTTATTCCTGTTTACAAACAAATTCCTTACTGAACTTGGAAATGGCCAAATGCAGCCAACAACGCTTCTTTCTCATTTTTCTCTTGCTGCCACCATGTAAGAAGTGCCTTTCTCCTCCCGCCATGATTCTGAGGTGGAACACGTGGAACTCTAACTCCAATTACATCTCTTTTTGTTCCTAACAGTCACTAGTAAAGTTTTTTTTTCATTCTGTTTCTCTAGAGCTACATATATCTTTATTGGATACATAGTATGACTCCCAAGTTATTTTGGCATTACATCTTTCTCACCTTCAATATGCATTTCTTCACTGCTTCCCTTACCAATGCTTGTTTCTGTTGGGATAAGGCAAGTCATACTGTCACACAAATAACTCTGAGTTTTCAGAAGGAATTAGATTTCACCCAAGATTTCACTCTGGATTATAGGCTATGAAGGTTCAACAGGAATAGTGCCAGGCTCTGGTAAATGTGGCAGTGAAAGAGAATGGTTCCTCAAACTAGGTCTTAAAATATTCTCTGGCAAGTGACACTTTCATACTTCATTGATCAAAGCTAGTTTTTAGGCAAGGCTAACTTCCAAGTAGGCAAGGAGGTCCAGAACCCTGCATGCCCCAAAGGAGAAGAGAACCATAAATACTGAAGGGTAACGTTAACATCTGTAACAACGTTAATATCTTTAGCCACTTTTACAATAATATAAGGACATTAGAAGATTTTAATTCTGATTTCTCCTAACTTACATAAAGGTTTCTCAGGATATTAGTTTTATCTTTCCAATTTTTTACCCCCCATTAGATATTATTAATATTATTGTCTTCTACAGCCAATCTTTATTTAGATTGATTCAGGTGTTTACCATTTTCTTTCTTTTTTTTTTTTTTTTTTTGAGACAGAGTCTCACTCTGTTACCCAGGCTGGAGTGCAGTGGTGCGACCTTGGCTCACTGCAACCTCCGCCTACCGGGTTCAAGCAATTCTCCTGCCTCAGCCTCCCAAGTAGGTGGGATTACAGGTGCCTGCCACCATGCCTAGCTAATTTTTGTATTTTTAGTAAAGACAGGGTTTCACCACGTTGGCCAGGCTGGTCTTGAACTCCTGACCTCAAGTGATCCACCCACCTCAGCCTCCCAAAGTGCTGAGATTACAGGCATGAGCCACTGCACCAGGCCATGTTTACTACTTTCTTCCTTCTCCAATATTACATCATAATGGGTTTAATTTTGTGTGTGTGTGAAATATACCCTTTAGAATCCTTTCACTGATACTCTGTTGGTAGTAAATTGTTTATTTTTGTTTGTCTGAAAAGGTTTTATTTCACCACCTTTTCCTTTTTTAAAGTGAGTTTATTTTCCTAGGCACTCAATTCTAGGCTTGCATTTCAGATTTTGAAAGTATGATTTTACTGTCTTGACAACAACAATGGTACTGAGAATTCAGCTATAAAATTAACATTTATCTAATCTTCCTTTCCTGTGAGCTTCTTTTCTTTGCTTTTCTGTAGTGCACTATAATTTGTTTGGGTATAGAAGATCTTTAATTTATCCATTTTGGGGTTTGGAAACCTTAAATCTGTAGAATCTTGTCTCTCATCAATCTGGAAAACTTTCAGACTTCATATCTAGGATTATTGCCTTTGTCAATTCTGTGCTGAAACTTTGATTAGATGTAAGATAGATCTTACTCTAATGTCTAGGGATTTTTCACCTATCTTGCGTTATTTATCTCTTTGCCTGTTTTTTCTCTATACTGTATAATTTCCTTAGAACTATGTGTCAGGGCCGGGCATGGTGGCTCATACCTGTAATCTCAGCACTTTGGGAGACCGAGGCGAGTGGATCACTTGAGGTCAGGAGTTTGAGACCAGCCTGGCCAACATGATGAAACCCCATCTCTACTAAAAATACAAAAACTAGCTGGGCATGGTGGCACACAACTGTAATCCCAGCTACTTGGGAGGCCGAGGCATGAGAATCGTTTGAACCCGAGAGGCAGAGGTTGCAGTGAGCTGAGATCATGCCAATGCACTTCAGCCTGGGCGACAGCGTGAGACCCTGTCTCAAGAAAAAAAGAACTATGTGTCAGTTTACCAATTTTGTTTTTAGTTGTATATAATCTGCCATTACACATTTTCATTTTTTGTTTCTATGTATATATTGAATGTATATATATTTACATATTATTTAAATGTACATATTGATTATATATGTATAATTCAAGTTCTATTTGGTTTTCAAAAAAACTGTCTAGCCATTGTTATTGTTTGTTACTAATAACCTCCAATACTCTGTTGAAATTATAAAACATTTTTATAATATTCTATCTGATAATAGGCGCAGCAGAATTATTTGTAAGTTTCATTCTGCTATTGTTTTTATTGTTGACTTATCAATGGGACTTTGTTTCCTTCTGTATTTTGTAATATTCAAAAACTCAAGTGGGAATTTTATGAGGCCTAAGTTGAAAATGTATTTTTCCAGAGAGAGTTTGCATGTTTTTACGTCCATGCTTTGAAAATATCACAACTCAATATCCCTTCAAAATAGATATTGCTCAAAGTTTTTGGTGCCATTAAGTCGTATCAATTTATTCTCCTAAATGGCACAAAGTCTAGCTTATGTGTAGGGAAACACAGGGAATTTGCCTCCTCTTCTCCCACCATCAAAGGTAAAAGGTGGTTTTCCTTGTTATCTTCATCTGTAGGTTATATTTTCTTTTCATTTACCCCTGTTTTTGTCCTATGGCTCTCCTAACAACATCTCCTCCTTGGCAAAGCCGAGACATTGCCTACTATTCCCATCATTTCATGCAGTCATCAAAATATAAGCTCAATTTCACCAGGGAGGGACAGATGCCTCAGAGAAGGTACCAACTTCAGGGTCGCTTTCCTTTCTGGGTTCCTGCTTTTATTCCATTTTTGGTCTTCCAGAATTTCCCTTACCTTATCATAGTACATAATGTTTTTCACCCTTCCAATATTTTATATTAAAATTGAATTAAAATATTGGGAGGGTGAAAAAAATTCATGTAGAATTTTGAATTATTTTGCTGCGTGAGCTAGGAACTGGACATGCTGTCTGCCATCGTGCCAAATATGGAAGTCCAGTTTTCCAAATTTTGTTTTTTCTTATCATTTATTCTGTTATTTTTAAACAACTACACTAGAAAGACCATTAGAGAGCTGGTGTTTGTTTCACAGAGCTTTAAACTACACTGATCTATCCAGTAATCACTGGCTTTGATCCTTTAAGAAGAATCTCTAGCATTTCCTGTTCTAAGCAATTACCTTGACCCTCTATTACTTTGTCCATTTCCTTGTTTTTGCCCCCACTTGAATCTAGATTGTACTCAAGAGTCTGACCTTTGTCTTTTTCATTATAAACCAAAAATTGACCACTTAGAGTTGAACACAAATGTAGCTTTCTGAGTTTTCATATTTTGATACTTCCTAGAATTTGCCTTTGCTGACATCATTGATGTTTCTGCTTTTTACATTCAAAACTAAGCATTCCACTTGAGCAGATCCTGCATCAATCATCCTACTGTTATTATCCACCTGACCTGTGCCCTAGAAAAGCCTTCTCCACTCAAGAAAAGAGGAAAAGTCAGAAAAACACCACTAGTTTGACCTGTAACCAGTCTTCTGACAGTGATCAAATTTTAGTATCCAAAGCCCAATATACTTTAAGAATGTTTATTTTACTATTAGCAATATTAGTATTAATATTATGACATCTCTTATTATGTAGTATATATTGATCTATTCATATTCCTACTTCCTATTCACAAGCGTCCTCAGCCTCCTATTTTAAGTGGCTTCTTTTTCGTTCTTCTTTTGCGACACAGTCTTGCTCTGTCACCCAGGCTGGAGTGCAGTGGCACGATCCCGACTCACTGCAACCTCCGCCTCCCAGGTTCAAGTGATTCTCCTGCCTCAGCCTCCGGAGCATCTGGGATTACAGGCACGCGCCACCACACCCGGCTAGTTTTTGTATTTTCAGTAGAGACGGCATTTCTCCATGTTTGCCAGGCTGGTCATAATCTCCTGACCTCAGGTGATCCACCCACCTCGGCCTCCCAAAGTGCTGGGATTACAGGCTTGAGACACTGTGCCCGGCCCTCAGTGGCGTCTCTATAGGTGATTTTTACTTGCACAGATTTTACAGATTTTAGCATTGCAGTTTGTGTCGGTGTTTCTCACATGGTACACAGTTCCAAGGAAACATCTTCTCTTTGTGTGCATGTTTTTCTCTTAATAAAATACTATGGACGGAGGAATGCAGTGCTCCTATCAGATGGGCTTATGCCATATGACAACTGCTAAGCCAGGAAAGGGTTTAGCTTTATACAAGGCAAAAACCTGAGTGGAGGAAGCCATGGTGCTCGGATCAAAATAAGAAAAAATAGGTCCAGGATAAACAAAAAGTTTTTTTTTTACTATCATTTTTCATTGCCCTTTGAACAAAGTCTAGCTACAAAACGATTCAGTAGAAAATGTCTCCTCACCCTAAAAGCCTCCACTGCTTGAACTTTTATTTCCTTCTACCTTGAAGCAGTTGATTGGATTTTATTTATATATATATTTATTATTATCATTTTTGACAGTCTTTTTCTGTCGCCCAGGCTGGAGTACAGTGGCACGATCTCGGCTCACTACAAGCTCGGCCTCCCGGGTTCACGCCATCCTCCTGCCTCAGCTTCCCGAGTAGCTGGGACTACAGGCGCGCACGGCCACGCCCGGCTAATTTTTGTATTTTTAGTAGAGACAGGGTTTCACCATGTTGGCCAGGATGGTCTCTATCTCCTGACCTCGTGATCCACCTGCCTCGGCCTCCCAAAGTGCTGGAATTACAGGCTTGAGTCACCGCGCCCGGCCAATTGGTTGGATTTATAGATGTCCTCCCCTCCCTTTGGGATTTAGACAGCTTGGACCTTAAATACCTGAGGGGTAGCCAAGGCACCTGTTGCCTAGAAACTTAGCAGAGTCTCCACCTCTCCCCAGGCCTAATTCCATTTCTTGGGATCGTCCATTCTCTGACTCACGACAGGGTACAGGAGGCCTAACCAATTATGAGCACAAAGGAGAGATTAAGTGAACCAGTGTTTAGTCCCAAGTGGGCCTGGATTCAGTTTGCCAATCCTACCACATGGGGGCGATAGGAAGCAAGAGGGGTAGTCACAATATGCCTTTCTAATACGCAATGACTGCCAACGGTAGCCCAGACAGTACTCCAGAAGTTGACAAAACATAGACGCTCCTCCTTGGGATTGAAATGTATGGGGGCCGGGGTAAGAGCGAGAAGGGAGAGTGAAAGAAGAGGATAGAGATTTTCTTTCTACTTCAAAATACATCTTTCCAGTCACTTTGGTAAGCATAAGGGATAATGTAATGTTTAGTAATTTTTTTTACTTGAATCTATTTTCTATGTCCCGAAATGTTTGATAACATAGAATTTTTAAATTACTGGATAAAATTCCGCTCAAAGGGTATACTATTATATATCTAATTAAAACACTTAGAGAGGTGCTTATCTATGATGTGAACACTTGGTAGTTTATTTTCAATCTTTGTCAATTTGACTTTTATATTTCTAAAATTGTAGTGATTTTGAATACTTTATGGACATAATTTATTGCCTGTTTTTCTTTTTTTGAATTTCCATGAGTATCCTTGATCCAGAAACACTTACTTTTTCTGAGTCATTTTGCTCCAATTTGGATATATAGCACCCCATCACCCCGTCTTAACCCCCAGGATGAGAAAGCATTCGCAAAAGAGGAATTTGTCTCATTGCATTTTTTAAAAGGCACTTCCTTTTCTTATGGCGCATTTTGTTCAAGCTTTCTTTTCTTCTCCCACCTCATAATCCCCCTGGCTCTCTCTTCTCTCTCTGCCTCTCAGGGCTGCTTCTGTGAAAAGTTTGTGGAAACATCTAGGTCAGACCCACTCAAGAGTCCTCCCAAGAGGAAATTGAGCCCAGCACTCTACTATGAAAGGTGACCACCTGACAAAGCATCCTCTTCTGTTCTTTCCAGGTCCCCTGGTTCGTGATGCAGAGTCCTTCATTCAGTTTCCAGTGCAACCCTTTCTGATGAATTCACCCCCGAGTCACTTTTACTATCATGGGATCCTTACTATCATGGGATCCACCATATTAAAATGGCGCTTAGGAGCTGGGTGAGGCAGTGAGGAGGACGACAATGGAAAGACTGAGCAGCAAGAAGAGAGGAGGGTGAGGTGGTAACCCACATGGCTGAGGGGAGAAAGTTAACTGAACTGCCTTGGAAATAGGCTCCACATTATTTTTGGATCAAGCCTTAGTGTTCTATCTCGTGTTTGACAGAGCGGATTATGTTTTAACTTTTCTTCCTCTACATGACAAAGTTATTTTGAGGAATAATCATGAAATGAAACAAATAATTAATGGCCAGGAAACTTTAAATAGTGAATATTTTCTTTTACTGACCCTTATATGGTCATGTCAGTAAAAATAAATAAATAAAAATAAAGATGCCATTTCAGATTAGGAAAAGAGAGTGAATTTTTTTCATTGACCTTTCCATATATAATCATACCACTGCAAAAATTTTTAAAAACAAAAAGTAAAATGAATATAGAGTAGTACCAAATAGGGTAGTGAAAAGGTAATAAATTCTTATTAAATATATTAATATATATTTTTAAAAGACATAGGAAAACTTACCTCATATTTTATCCAGAATTGGTGGCTTCTTGGTCTCACTGACTTTAAGAATGAAGCCGCGAACCCTGGTGGTGAGTGTTACAGTTCTTAAAGGCGGAGTGTCCGGAGTTTGCTCCTTCTGATGTTTGGATGTGTTCGGAGTTTCTTCCTTCTGGTGGGTTCGTGGTCTCGCTGGCTCAGGAATGAAGTTGCAGACCTTCGCGGTGAGTGTTACAGTTCTTAAGGCGGCGCATCTTGAGTTGTTCATTCCTCCTGCTGGGTTCATGGTCTCTCTGGCTTCAGGAGTGAAGCTGCAGACCTTCCGGTGAGTGTTAACAGCTCTTAAAGCCGCGCGTCTGGAGTTGTTCGTTCCTGCTGCTGGGTTCGTGGTCTCGCTGGCTTCAGGAACGAAGCTGTAGACCTTCACAGTGAGTGTTACAGCTTATAGAGGTAGTGCGGACCCAAACAGCAGCAGGAAGATTTATTGCAGAATAAAAGAACAAAGCCTCCACAACACGGAAAGAGACAGGGACGAATCGCCACCGCCAACTCAGGCAGCCTGCTTTTATTCTCTTATCTGGTCCCACCCACTTCCTGCTGATTGGTCCATTTTACAGAGAGCTGATTGGTCTGTTTTAACAGGGTGCTGATTGGTGCTTTACAATCCCTGAGCTAGACACAAAAGTTCTCCACCTCCCCAGTAGATTAGCTAGATACAGTGTCGATTGGTGCATTCACAAACCCTGAGCTAGACACAGGGTGCTGATTGGTGTGTTTACAAAACTTGAGCTAGATACAGAGTGCTGACTGGTGTATTTACAATCCCTTAGCTAGACATAAAGATACTTCAAGTCCCCACCAGACTCAGGAGCCCAGCTGGCTTCACGCAGTGGATCCCGCACACGGGCCGCAGGTGGAGCTGCTTGCCAGTCCCGCGCCATGCGCCAGCAGTCCTCAGCCTTCGGGGGGTCTATGGGACTGGGCGCCCTGGAGCAGGGGGCGGTGCTCGTTGAGGAGGCTCGGGCGGCGCAGGAGTCCACAGCGGTGGGCGGGGGGTGGCGGGGAGGGGGCGGGGGGGTGGCGGGGAGGGGGCGGGGGGGTGGCGGGGAGGGGGCGGGGGGGTGGCGGGGAGGGGGCGGGGGGGTGGCGGGGAGGGGGCGGGGGGGTGGCGGGGAGGGGGCGGGGGGGTGGCGGGGAGGGGGCGGGGGCTCAGGCATGGCGGGCGGGCAAGGGGCGGGAGCTCAGGCATAGCGAGCTGCACGTCCCAAGCCCTGCTCGTGGAGAGGCAGCTAAGGCCCGGTGAGAAATCGAGCACAGCAGCTGCTGGCCCAGGTGCTAAGCTCCTCACTGCCCTGGGCTTGTGGGCTGGCCGGCCGCCAGCGGGGCCCGCCGAGCCCACGCCCACCCGGAACTCGCGCTGGCCGGCAAGCGCCGCGCACAGCCCCGGTTCTGCCCGCGCCTCTCCCTCCACACCTCCCCGCAAGCTGAGCGAGCCGGCTCCGGCCTTGGCCAGCCCAGAAGGGGGCTACCACAGTGCAGTGGTGGGCTGAAGGGCTCCTCAAGTGTGGGCAGAGTGGGCGCCAAGGCCGAGGAAGCACGGAGAGCAAGGGCTGTGAGGGCTGCCAGCATGCTGTCACCTCTCACTATTGGCCTATCATATAAATAAATCACAACATTACAGTTTCTGTTCTTGAGTTTTCCACAAATTTGTCCATGACCAACAAAATTGATCTTCACATACCTGCGCTTGAAGGAGCGCTCGCAGGAAAATAATTTATCTATTAATTTTTTATTTATTTTAACTTAAAAAGTTTTGCTAACATGAAGATTGAAGATAATAAAATGGTTAAGAAAAGCTTTAAACAAAGGATAAGCAGACATTCGTAAGAATCTAATTTCACAATAAAAAAGAAAAATTTCAAACTGTCCATGTCTTTATTTTTTCGGTATCAACTCTACCAGTTTTGAAATATGTCTATAATCTAAAATTCTAAACACGAATAAAAATTTTATCACAAAGAATGACAGAATTGAAGTAACTCAAGTTTTATTTCTTTGTCTTTATAATCATTGTGCTACAATTGTTTTTTATTTTTTATTTTTATTTTTTAAATTTTATTTTATTATTATACTTTAAGTTCTGAGATACATGTGCAGAATGTGCAGGTTTGTTACATAGGTATACATGTGCCATGGTGGTTTGCTGCACCCATCAACCCATCATCTACGTTAGGTATTTCTCCTAATGCTATCCCTCCCCTAGCCCCCAACCCCCTGACAGGTCCTGTTGTATGACGTTCCCCTTCCTGTGTCCATGTGTTCTCATTGTTCAACTTCCACTTATGAGTGAGAACATGCAGTGTTTGTTTTTCTGTTCTTGTGTTAGTTTGCTGAGAATGATGGTTTCCAGCTTCATCTGAGTCCCTGCAAAGGACATGAACTCATCCTTTTTTATGGCTGCATAGTATTCCATGGTGTGTGTGTGCCATTTTCTTTATTCAGTCTATCATTGATGGGCATTTGGATTGGTTACAAGTCTTTGCCATTGTGAACAGTGCTGCAGTAAACATCCGTGTGTATGTGTCTTTATAGTAGAATTATTTATAATCCTTTGGGTATATACCCAGTAGTTGGATTGCTGGGTCAGATGGTATTTCTGCTTCTAGGTCCTTGAGGAGTTACCACACTGTCTTCCACAATGATTGAACTAATTTACACTCCCACCAACAGTGTAAAAGTGTTCCTATTTCTCTACATCCTCTCCAGCATCTAAAGCTCACATATAAAACAGAAAATAGCAAGGACATAAATTTTGTCACACAAAAATGTGTTGCATGTTATAAGAGAGTTATAGGATGTTAATGTTTTCTGGATTATTTAGGAAAGATTTGATAATGGAAGTGGAATTTGATCTTGCCCTAGAAAGTTACTATAATTCAGTTCAGTGGGAAAAGTGATTAGACAGTCTAGACCAATGCAATGGCACCAGCAAAATTACAAACCTATGCTGTCAGGGGACATAGACTGGAGGTGAGGAGACAACCCAATTCCAATCATATGGAATTTGGAAGTAAGTATAGAAATGGTCAGATAAGAGCAAGATATTCTTGAGAGCCTATTATTATTTCTCTAAGAAGATAAAGATCCTCATTGCTAACCGGCTAAATCTACAATTTAGTCACCTGAGAGACAAAAGGGGGAAGGGCTTACGTTTCTCTTTGTTCTGTGGTCACAGCTACACACCTTTGTTCATTGATAAAGGGTGGTACAAACCACCTAGACGGAAAGGGCCATGGAAACTACTGTTTCTTCTGATGGTAAGTCATTCATCAAGTTTCGTTTCAGTTTGATTGGGACTGAGGGGATTGCTGGGTTCAGGACTTTTAGTTTTAAAACCAGGACAGTCCTAGGAAAATCAGAATGAGGTGGTTACCCCAATTGCCAGTAAGGAATAGGTAAAGTAGTGGAAGATGAAGATACAGTTGAGTGTGGGGAAAATTGATAGAAAGAGTCCTCAAGTATGTGGGAGAGATGACCTGGAACCATGAGGGGCTACTACCTGAATCTGGGGTAGGATCACATTTCCACTGAGAATGGAGAGGGAGTGAGGTAAAGAAGAGGCAAATATAGGTGGTTTCAGATGGTGAAAAGCCCAGAAACCATTTTGTCTTTGAATTTGGAATATATATATATAATTCCAGAGAAAGAAATCCATTTTATATTGTGACATTGTGGCCTTAAACATACTTACACCCCAATTTTTGGCACTGTGTGTGCAAGAGTTGCTAAGAATCTTCTAGGGATGCCTTCTGATATTTCTCTTCTATTTCCTTAAGGAAAAAAACTGCAGGTGGCCGGGCGTGGTGGCTCATGCCTGTAATCCCAGCACTTTGGGAGGCCGAGGCGGGCGGATCACAAGGTCAGGAGATCGAGATCATCCTGGCTAACACAGTGAAACCCCGTCTCTGCTAAAAAAAAAAAAAAAATAAAAATAAATTAGCCGGGCATGGTGGCGGGCACCTGTAGTCCCAGCTACTCGAGTGGCTGAGGCAGGAGAATGGCGTGAACTCGGGAGGCCCAGCTTGCAGTGAGCCAAGATCGCCCCACTGCACTCCAGCCTGGGCGACAGAGCAAGACTCCGTCTCAAAAAAAAAATTTAAAAAACCCAAAAACTGCAGGCTATAACCAGCTGAATTACTTCCATGACTCTCTAATGGGTCAGGTATTAGTGACAGACAGATAGGAAAACAATGCATTAGGGCATTGGAATAAGAGGGAGATGGGTAGAGAGGGGTCTTGATGAATTCGAAATAGCTGTGGGGAAAGGAAGAGTTTATCAAACATGCAGAAGAGGACTGTTGGCTCACTTGACAGTCCACTGACATTAGAGGACATAGATTTACGGTGGTACCACTTCACAGTATCCATGGTAGAATGATGGTACTTCAGGAGCTTTGGTCTCTGTAAGTCCTAGGAATGAAGACAATGAGTCTGGCTTTAAAGATTTTTTTGAAGTTATTCTCCTGTTATTGCCTGCTCTCATGCTGAGCTCCAAGAAAAAGAATAATATGACACAGGTTTGTGTAGCTTATCAGTCCTTTCCACAACATTATATCTTTGATTAGTTCTTCCCATTTTCAATCCTCCCATCCACAACAACTGTCACTCCATAATAAGTAGAAAACATATCAAGAGAGATACAGGGAGCAAATCTGGCAGTTAGAATTTCATCCCAATTCAGAGATCTTTGTTCTTGGAAGTTCTGTCTATGAACTTTGCTTTTCTCTTCCATGCTACTTGCACCTTGTGAAATAAGGTGCCTAACTTGCAGCAGTGAAAACTGCCCAGATGAATCCAGCCTCTTTAGGCAAGTTAATGGCAAGGATAATGTTCAGCTTGAAACAAGTTTTCCCCATCTTCCAGCATCCACATAGCCAGTCTAGGACAAGAAAAGGAAAAAACCTTAAATACTTTTTATTAGAAAGGAAAGGTACTTGTTTAACTATCTCTACTGTGATTGAAAGACAATGAGAATGGATTTTCAGCTACTGGCACTATACATAAATCAGGAAACTCAGAACATTGAGGAAACTCAGAACACCATACATAAACGAGGAATGCAATGCCCAGGAGAATAAAGAAAAGAGCAATATGGCATAGGAAGTTTTGACATATCTGTTGAATTTTATATCTCTATTCCTTAGGCTGGGGATCCAGGACAAGCCATTTCAGTTCTGATTTGCATATTCTCTTTTTAAACCTTTCACAAACACATTGGTTTGTGATTTTTTTTTTTTTTCAGAGTAGCATTGGTAGCTTTGATGTAGAAGTGGAAAAAGTATGTGAAGGATTAGAGCAGTTCCTGCCCATCCCCCACTCCCACCCCCCACAATTTGTGTTATAATTAGGACTTTAGAGAGTTAAAGATTTTGGCATACAGTGCTTGAAGGAATGAAACTAGTAGCAGAGCTCGAATGGATTGGAACACAAGAACATTGAGTGAAATGAGAGACAATGAAAGACAAAAGTGGGTTCTCTTCGGGTTTGAGAAATAGGTATAGCAGAAGTAAGGGGGAGAGCTGGGAGAACTAAAATTGTTGGTAAATTGCTTAGGATATATGAAATTTTTTTTGTGTTGACAAAGTATAGATTTTGACTATGAGTGAGTAGGCTGAATTACACTGAAGACAAATTGAAGAGGTTTAAAAAAAAACTTTAAAAAACCCTGTCTTGTTTTCAGATGCGTTTTCTATATACTTGCTAATATTACTTTAAGATGAGGGTAGAATTTTTGGTGGAGAATAATTTTATTAGTCAGGGTCCAAAGCCTTTGAATTTTGTCCAAGTGTGATAAGGGTGGTTGCAGAGACATCTAAAAAATAGTGTAGTCAGATATTGCAGGATAAATGATTTGGTGTTGATGTTGTGGGCTGTGGAGAACAGGAACTCTGGTCCTTCTGGTGCATGTGACTTCTGAGGATGGGGTTTCTCAAGAGGAAGCCTTTAGGCAAGCAGTAAATTCTACTAAAGCTCAGGTTTAATAAGATAAGTAGACGTAGGGAGCTTTCTGGGAAGAGGTTCAGGGTGGAGTTGGTTCTCTCTCTCTCTCTCTCTCTCTGTCTCTTCCCTTTTGTGTTTAAAGGAAGACTCCAGAAAGCACAAGAGAAGGTATAAGAAGAGAGTATAAGGAAACTTGACTCAGGGCAAAGAAAGCATTGATTAGAAATGGATTCAAAATCCAGGAGATGATTGGTGTTGGGTCAGGCATGTTCATTTTTATATCTTCTGTGTAAGTCTTCTTAGATTAGTTTGATTTAAATGCTTTTCCTTTTTGTTCTTATAAAAAACGGCACCTACCTTCATCAATATGTTGATCACAGTCAGAGGTGAAATTAAGTTTTTGGGCCTGATGCAAGATGAGGGCCCCACTTTAAGAAAAATAATACCAAGTTACAATTGCGGAAAATAAGTATGAAAATGAGGATTTATTTAGCATAAGAAAGAAGCTGCAACAAATTATAAATATTAAAAGGTTGAAAACACCATAAACATCACAAAATTTAATCCCTTCATATTTATATTAATCAACTTCCTGACTCACTTTTATGATACCTTTTCCCTACAGTTTTTAAATTGCTTCTTATTTAATTGTCTCCCTTAAGAGAATTATGTTGTTGTAATTTCTGTGGCAAGAACTGAAAGGCATTTGCCTTTCCCTGGTATGTTTAATAAAAATTTATTTTGTATTATTAATGGTTTAGAAAAGAAAATTCAGCTTCATAGCTTGTTATTGGTAATGAGATAATTAAATTTACTATTGTCAAATTTTAGAAAGCCTTTATTAAGTCTTTTATGTATGAATTATAATATTTCAGAGTTTTTCAGTTATAATATTTCTGATTTTTCTTGTATAGTGACTAATTTTGATCACTCATAATTTGAGGAGTTTCTTAAAGTCCATTGCGGAGCCCCTTTCAGGGTCTTTATGGAGGTCTGTACAATGAGGATCCCTGAAGCATAAACTTTGTTATCTTCAGATTAATCTGGTTTTGATCATATTACAATTACCTGTTTGTTTGTTTCTACACATGCTCAGTGCTTATTAGCCTCACTTTTGACAGTCATTTGAGACTATGATGAAATATATGGACACTCTCCTCAGCAAAAAAAAAAGGCACAAAATATATAAAATATTGAATACAATATTATAGGCCTCCTAAAACTTATTCTTGCTCCTGCCACAAGTTTCTGCACTAAATTGATAATTTATTTAATGCTCTGTATTTTGATTTTCTTTCTCTAATATCTAGCACAATGTCCTGCACTATGTATGCTCCAAACACATAAAGACTTGTTTAATAAATAGAAAAAGAAATGGATGAGCATTGCCAGCCAGATTGTATGACAGGTGCAGAAATTCCCCACTTTCAAAAACTGTTGGTAAATATATTTGAGCAAACATTGGGACTCTTCCCTGGCAATCCTAAAATACCAGACTCTCCAGTGATTTTGCCCTAATAAGACAAGAGTTCCTTTTCCGAAGACCTTTAAACTGCACAGATTCTCATTTTCTCTTCTGAAAGCTTTTCCTTTTGTCTTTGGGACTCTCCTGTCAGTAACTGGGGAGAAAAACATTATGTTCTCCATACCCTTAAAGGATGTCAGTGTTTCATGAATTTTCTTTCTTTTCTAAAAATTATAATACAGTATGAATACATTTTAGTAGCATTAATTTATAATGCAAAACACTTCACCACCCTTCCTCTCATTTTCATTTTTCATTGTAAGCAGAACTATACAAGATATTATAGAGGATACTAAAATAAATGAAAATCATAAACCATGCCGTCAAGAATCTTGCAGCCTAATAAAGTTGTAAGTAAAGATGAATACAATGTGGAATAGTAAATAACTTTGAGATAAAGAAACTAAAGTAAATCATAAGACTGATGCAACTTGACACAGAACTGTGATTATTTTTTATGTCTCCAGTTTTGACAGTCAAACAAGACACTATCAATAGTTATTACAAGGGCAACAGGCATAAACTAATACTATCGTGGACAAATTGAGATATAGAGCCACCCTACTCTTAAGTTTCTTTACTTTTGCTTTTACTATTTATTATGGACATTTTCATACTGCCTGTAAAGATTGAGATAACTATTTAAGTACCCATCTTCCAACTTCAACTGTTATCACCATGTGGCCAATGTTGTCTCCTCTATACCCCCTAAATCGCCACCCTCATTTACTAAAAGCAAATCCAAAGCATTTTCTTGATTCATCAACCAGTTTTTCACCACTCCATTCTTTTTCTCTCCTGATTTCCTTACTTATCACCTTTCCAACCCATCTTTTTATTTTTACTTCCAACATTGCTCTGCCAGGACACAGATCCACAGGGTCAGCCCTGCATCCTGAGCAGCTTAGAGGGAGGAGCCAGACCAGCAGTGCCTCACACCTTGTCCTCTTCTGCTCTGGACAGATGGCTCCATAACGACAGCTTCATAATGGCAGTGGATGGGACCCGAGTGTACATCAGGGTCACTCTTCTGCTGCTCTGGCTTGGGGTGTTTTGTCTATTTCTGGCTACTGTCAGGCTGGGCCCTCCCAGCATTTCACTTCCCCAGAAGTGGTGATCCCCTTGAAGGTGATCAGCAGGGGCAGAAGTGCAAAGGCTCCTGGATGGCTCTCCTATAGTCTGCAGTTTGGGGGACAGAAACACATTGTTCATATGAGGGTTAAGAAGCTCTTGGTTTCTAGACACCTCCCAGTGTTCACCTACACAGATGAGCGTGCCCTCCTGGAGGATCAGCTCTTCATCCCAGATGACTGTTACTATCATGGTTACGTGGAGGGGGCCCCTGAGTCTCTGGTTGTGTTCAGTGCTTGTTGTGGGGGCTTTTGAGGAGTATTAAAAATAAACGGCCTCACTCATGAAATTGAACCCATCAGGCACTCTGCCACATTTGAACACCTGGTTTACAAAGTAAACAGTAATGAGACACAATTCCCAGCTATGAGATGTAGGTTAACAGAGAAGGAAGTAGCACGCCAACAGTTGGAATTTGAAGAGGCTGAGAACTCAGCTCTGGAACCAAAATTTGCTGGTGACTGGTGGACTCATGCATGGTTTCTGGAGCTCGTTGTTGTGGTGAACCATGATTTCTTCATTTACTCTCAAAGCAACATCTCAAAGGTGCAAAAGGATGTATTTCTTGTTGTCAACATAGTGGATTCCATGTATCAGCAGTTAGGTACTTACATAATTTTGATTGGAATTGAAATTTGGAATCAAGGAAATGTTTTCCCAATGACAAGCATAGAACAGATCCTAAATGATTTCTCTCAACGGAAACAAATCAGTCGTTCCCAGCTACAACATGGTGCTGCACATATGTTCATAAAAAATTCACTTATAAGTATACTTGGCCTAGCCTACATTGCAGGAATATGTCATCCACCTATTGATTGTGGAATTGATAATTTTCAAGGAGATACCTGGTCTCTTTTTGCCAACACTGTGGCCCATGAGTTAGGCCATACGTTGGGTATGCAGCATGATGAAGAATTCTGCTTTTGTGGGGAAAGAGGTTGCATCATGAATACTTTTAGAGTGCCAGCAGAGAAGTTCACCAACTGCAGTTATGCTGATTTTATGAAGACCACCTTAAACCAGGGATCATGTCTGCATAATCCTCCAAGATTGGGGGAAATCTTTATGCTAAAGCGCTGTGGGAATGGTGTGGTTGAAAGAGAAGAGCAGTGTGACTGTGGATCCGTACAGCAGTGTGAACAAGACGCCTGTTGTCCGTTGAACTGCACTCTAAGGCCTGGGGCTCCCTGTGCTTTTGGGCTTTGTTGTAAAGACTGCAAGTTTATGCCATCAGGGGAACTCTGTAGACAAGAGGTCAATGAATGTGACCTTCCAGAATGGTGCAATGGAACATCCCTTCAGTGTCCAGAAGATAGATATGTGCAGGACGGGATCCCCTGTAGTGACAGTGCCTACTGCTATCAAAAGAGGTGTAATAACCATGACCAGCATTGCAGGGAGATTTTTAGTAAAGATGCAAAAAGTGCATCTCAGAATTGCTATAAAGAAATCAACACTCAGGGAAACCGTTTTGGTCACTGTGGTATAAATGGCACAACATACCTAAAATGTCATATCTCTGATGTCTTTTGTGGGAGAGTTCAATGTGAGAATGTGAGAGACATTCCTCTTCTCCAAGATCATTTTACTTTGCAGCACACTCATATCAATGGTGTCACCTGCTGGGGTATTGACTATCATTTAAGGATGAACATATCTGACATTGGTGAAGTGAAAGATGGTACTGTGTGTGGCCCAGGAAACATCTGCATCCACAAGAAGTGTCAGTCTGTCTGTCTTGTCACATATCTGCCTTCCTGAGACCTGCAATATGAAGGAGATCTGCAATAACAAACATCACTGCCACTGTGGCTAGGGGTGGTCCCCGCCCTACTGCCAGCACAGAGACTATGGGGGCAGTGTTGACAGTGGCCCAGCATCTGCAAAGAAAAGAGTTTTTTTTTTTTTTGCCATTGATTGTGATTCCTTCTTGTCTGTTGTGATTTTCCTGTTTACTGTTGGGCTTCTTATGTATCTACGACAATGTTCTGGTCCCAAAGAAACTAAGGCTCATTCATCAGGTTAAGAAAATGTCTCTAATTTAATATTCCATGCATTATTACACTTTAGTCTCTTTGCAGCAGAAATGTTAGTACATCCCTGAAACTGAGCACATTTTTGACCATTTCCAGAAAGCTGCAAAGATCTTCCCTTACGTCAGTACCACAAACATTGTCATTAAGTGCAGGTTATTCTTAACATGTTTCTATCTATTGTTCATTGTTTTAAGCAGCAACTGAAGCTACATCCTTCCCTCCCTTTAGTCCTTGTTGTTTCTCGTGCTTAGAGATGACTTATGGGAAAGGCATGAGATGTTTCTGCATCAGAGTGTCCAGGGGTGAAGCTTACCTCTCTACTGACATTTATCAATGTGGGAAAATTACTTACATATTCTGATGTTTTGCTTCAAAATCTAAAAGGGGGTAGGGGTCATAATAATATTTGTCCCACCCAAATCTTTGAGTTTATTTGGTTACCAAAAGAGAGAAATAACTGAATTTTTTAAAGTATAAAAAATTGTTGTTTGTCTGATAAAAGCTCTTGACTTGCTCCCTGTGTGTTTCCTAGCTCTTTGTTTTAATTTGGCAGTTTGGATATCCTTTTGGAGCATTTGCTTTGCATACCAAAATATAATCTCCATGAGGGTGGGGTAGTTTTATCTGTTTTGCTCACCATTGTGTCCTCAATAGCCTGAACAGTGCACAGTGCTTACTACACAGTAAATACTTAAATGAAGCAATGAATTTGAATGGAGTATTAAATACATGAATTAATTATGAAAAGCAAAAATAATATTTTGATACCTTGATGATGTCATTCTGATCCTCTCTTTTAACTACTGGAGCTCTTGCTCAAAATTAAACTTTGAATATTTAAAATGTGTTTATTTAAAATGCTGCTGTTTGAACCTGGCGCAATTTGCTGGTCTTTTGTCCTCCACTGTATCTTCTCTTCAGTCTATTCTCAGTGTTTTTGGAAAGCCTGTCTCTTGAAAACAGAGTGAATCAGATACCCTTTTTATTGATCAGTTAACTTCTGAATGGCACTCTGTAAATAGAGTCAAAAAACTTTTTGGATATCATTTTTTATTACACTTGCCAACTTTGTGTCTTCTACCTGTTTTATGTTTACAATGTATTTGGCTGTGTCATTCTCTGCATATTTGTACATGAAATCCCCATTCCCAAAATGCTGTTTACCACCCTGCCCCTACTCCCTTGCCCTGGAAAACTCCTATTTTCTCTCAATAGAGGTTAAATGTTATATCTTCGTAGAAGCATTCCTTATGAAATGGTAAGTGTTCCACTTGTGTGCCCCGTTACTTTGTGGTCATCCTTTATGGTTTGATGCCTTCTAGGAATAGAGATGGAGAGGGTCCAACAATGTGCTAGCAAAAAGAAGCAGAGGACAGCTACTGGAGCCATACAAGGAGGGAGGAGTGAATCAAGAATACAATCTGGTTAAATCAGAGAAAGCTCCACATGTTGTAAGTGTATACATCCGTATGGAGAAAAAAGATAATTGCTCCAGTTTATTGATTCTTTTTTGAAATGGTTTATTCCCACAGAAATACAAACTGCTATCAGAGAACACTATAAACATCTCTATGCAAATAAACTAGAAAATCTAGAAGAAATGGATAAATTCCTGGCCATATACACCCTCCCAAGTCTAAATGAGGAAGAAGTTGAATCCTTGAATAGAGCAATAACAAGTTCTGTAATTGAGGCAGTAATTAATAGCCTACCAACCAAAAAAAGTCCAGGCCCAGATGGATTCACAGCCTAATTCTACCAGAGGTAGAAGAAGGAGCAGGCACGATTCCTTCTGGAAACTATTCCAAGCAATAGAAAAAGAGGGATTCCTCCCTAAGTCATTTTGTGAGGCCAGCATCATCCTGATACCAAAACCTGGCAGAGACACAACAAAAAAGGAAAATTTCAGGCCAATATCCCTGATGAACATCGATGCAAAAATCCTCAATAAAATACTGGCAAATCGAATCCAGCAGCACATCAAAAAGCTTATCCACCATGATCAAGTTGGCTTCATACCTGGGATGCAAGCCTGGTTCAACATATGCAAATCAATAAACATAATCCATCACATAAACAGAACCAATGACAAAAATCACATGATTATCTCAATAGATGCAGAAAAGGCCTTCGACAAAATTCAACACCCTTCATGCTAAAAACTCTCAATAAACTAGGTATCGATGGAATGTATCTCAAATTAATAAGAGGTATTTATGGCAAACCCATAGCCAATATCATACTGAATGGGCAAAAGCTGGAAGCATTCTCTTTGGAAACCGGCACAAGACAAGGATGCCCTCTCTCACCACTCCTATTCAACATAGTATAGGAAGTTCTGGCCAAGGCAATCAGGCAAGAGAAAAAAATAAGGGGTATTCAAATAGGAAGAGAGGAAGTCAAATTTTCTCTGTCTGCAGATGACATGACTGTATATTAAGAAACCCCATCATCTCAGCCCAAAATCTCCTTAAGCTGATAAGCAACTTCAGCAAAGTCTCAGGATACAAAATCAATGTGCAAAAATCACAAGCATTCCTATACACCAATAACAGACAAGCAGAGAGCCAAGTCATGAGTGAACTGCCATTCACAATTGCTACTAAGATAATAAAATACCTAGCAATACAACTTACAAGGGATGTGAAGGACCTCCTCAAGGAGAACTACAAATCACTCCTCAAGGAAAGAAGAGAGGACACAAACAAATAGAAAAACATTCCATGCTTATGGATAGGAAGAATAAATATCATGAAGATGGCCATACTGCCCAAAGTAATTTATAGATTCAATGCCATCCCCATCAAGCTACCATTGACTTTCTTCACAGAAGTGGAGAAAACTACTTTAAACTTCGTATGGAACCAAAAAAGAGCCCGCATAGACAATCCTGAGCAAAAAGAACAAAGCTGGAGGCATCATGCTACCTCACTTCAAAGTATACTAAGGCTACAGTAACCAAAACAGCATGGTACTGGTACAAAAACAGGTATATAGACCAATGGAACAGAAGAGAGGCCTCAGAAATAGCACCACACATCTACAACCATCTGATCTTCGACAAATCTGACAAAAACAAGCAATGGGGAAACGATTCCTCATTTAATAAATGGTGTTGGGAAAACTGGCTAGCCATCTGCAGAAAACTGAAACTAGACCCCTTCCTTACACCTTACACGAAAATCAACTCAAGATGGATTAACGACTTAAATGTAAGACCTAAAACCATAAAAATCCTAGAAAAAAACCTAGGCCATATCATTCAGGACATAGGCAAGGGCAAACACTTCATGTCTAAAACACCAAAAGCAATGGCAACAAAAGCCAAAATTGGCAAATGGGATCTAATTAAACTAAAGAGCTTCTGTACAGCAAAAGAAACTGTCATCAGAGTGAACAGGCAACCTACAGAAGGAGTGAAAATTTTTGCAATCTATCCATCTGACAAAGGGCTAATATCCAGAATCTACAAATAACTTAAACAAATTTACACACAAAAAAATCAAAAAGTGGGCAAAGTATACGAACAGACAGTTCTCAAAAGAAGACATTTATGCAGCCAACAAACTTATGAAAAAATTGTCATCATCAGTGGTCATTAGAGAAATGGCAATCAAAACCACAATGAGATACCATCTCATGCCAGTTAGAATGGTGATCATTAAAAAGTCAGGAAACAACAGATGCTGGAGAGGATGTGGAGAAATAGGAATGCTTTTACACTGTTGGTGGGAGTGTAAATTAGTTCAACCATTGTGGAAGACAGTGTGGTGATTCCTCAAGGATCTAGAGCTAGAAACACTATTTGACCCAGCAATCCCTTTACAGGGTATACACCCAAAGGATTATAAATCATTCTAGTATAAAGGCACATGCATACGTATGTTTTTTGTGGCACTATTCACAAAAGCAAAGACTTGGAACCAACCCAAATGTCCATCAATGATAGAGTGCATAAAGAAAATGTGGCACATATACACCATGGAATACTATGCAGCCATAAAAAACGATGAGTACATGTCCTTTGCAGGGACATGTCCTTTGCATGGATGAAGCTGGAAACTAACACAGGAACAGAAAACAAAATACTGTGTGTTCTCACTCACAAGTGGGAGTTGAACACTGAGAACACCTGGACACCGGGAGGGGAACATCACATACTGGGTCTGTTGGGTGATGGAGGGCTAGGGGAAGGATTGCATTGCGAGAAATACCTAATGTAGGTGACAGGTTGATGGATGCAGCAAACTACTATGGCGTGTGTATACCAATGTAAGAAAACTGCACATTCTGCACATGTACCCCCAGAACTTAAAGTATATATAAAAGAAACCATTGAAGTTGATTATAGTAATATTTATCAGCCTATTGCTCTGTTATATTTGCTGAGTTTTGTATTTCTGCTTGAGATTACATTGAAATAATCCATTTTTTCTGGGATTATGTTGGTTTCAGCTTTTATGCTTAATTGTGGAATTTATTTTGCTATAAGGAATGAGATAGGTATCTAATTGTATACTTTTCCAAATGGGTAGCCTGTTGTCCTGATATACTTCATACAATAAATCCTTTATCAGTGTTTTTCTGGCAAATTGGTATCCTGTATTGTATGTTAAAGTTAATTTGTTAGAGTCACCTTATTTTACTTGTAAATTTTTACAGGAAGCAGTGCATTTTGCAATATTCTTATTTTAAGAAAAGATGTATAGTTATTTTATATTTGTTGAGTTAATTAGAGCTATATCAGTCAATTATAACAGGATTGGTGGGTAGAATTAACCTTTTTATAAGAAGCATAGAGTCTTACCTCCTGTTTTAATTTGGATTGCCCAAAAAGCAGACCCAGAGACAAAGATTTAGGTGGAGTTAGTTTTCTGGGGAAGCACAAAACAGGGCAGACTAATGAACAAGTTTTCTCTGTGTACTACTTGAGTCATCCCTGTAGGCTTTCTGAGAAGTCATGTGAAACACACCTTTGATTAATATTCCATGGTTCAGGAGAAAGCTGTAAGGAAAAGAATATCTGAGATATAAGCACTTGAAGTGGTAAACTCTCAGAGCATGGAGATTGTCTACTGTGGCTGCAAGTGAACTCAAGTGGGACAAGAAGATGGAGGGTGGGCTTTCAGCATCTACTGTACCCAGGTTCCTTAGAAAACATATGCTGAGGCAAGGAATAAATCTAAATGGTTTATTTGGAAAATACAATCCTAGGGAAGTTAGAGTAAAATTAAAAGTATTTGGGACTGGAAAGTCTGGTACAGAAGACGCTGGTGGTACCCGCCTGTATCCTCTTAGATCGAACCTTGAGGTTTTCTGTAGTACAGGAGATCTACACACTAATGGCTTTCTACTTTACGGGGGAGGGGGTGTGCTCAGCGCATTCATGGAGCAGGCTGGAAACAGGAAGGAGTTAATGCATCTGAAAGCAACTCTGGACCAATGAGAGATGTGTAAATGAGCATGGTAGTTTCCCCAGTCCTCATGGGACTTCTCTGTGGTGTTGGGGCCCAAGACAGGGTGTGCATTGTTAGTATAACAGGAACTGGGTCTCTCGACCTTCCCTCAAAAAACCACAAACAAACAAACAAAAAAACCCAAAACCCTTTTCTTTTCTTCACAAAGTCTTCTTTGTTCTTTGAGCACCTATTGAAAAAGCTGACTGGAGACTGTCTCAGTCTATTCAATTCTCCCTCTGATCCTCCACTATAGACTTTCTTTCAAACTGTGTCTTATTGTTATTAACCCTTACTGTTTTCTTAACAGTTTGGGCACAGAACTGACATCCCTTTGCTCCAGTCTTCCAAACCCTGGCCACGTGAACTAAGCCATCTGATTGCTGGGTATATCAGAATCTAGATTGTGCAAAATTATCTGAACTTATTTTCGTTCCTGCTGATGCAAGTGCCTGGTGGGTCAAATCTGGAGCCAGATGCATGACAAGGTATGGCTTCCACGAAAAGAAAACAACATCACACTTCTTCTCTTTCTGGTGAGTTGGACACCTGTATAGAAGGTCGAGGACTGTCGTTTGTTTAGGTAAAGACATTAGAAAGGGATTTTTCCCTTTGTACTGAAAGTAGAGATGGTGCAAGACCTTTCATAGGTAACTTCCCAAGGCAGTAGTACAATCAAACCCTGTGACTTGATGCCACAGATGGCACACATAAGCTTCTCACAAAGGTCATAAATGATCCTGACACTGACTGTTACGGTACAAACACTTGCCACATCACCACATGTTATGGATGGCCCAGAAGTCAGCCCTGTGCAACTTGGATTTGCTCACTTGCTCCTCTCATTAGACTGATAGGCACCAAAGATTACATGGTGATAGCATGGTGAGTATTCAAAAAATGTGGAATAACTTGGCCAGGTGATAAAATCAAGCC
The DNA here is from genome assembly GCF_029281585.2 of Gorilla gorilla gorilla. Taxonomy (NCBI): domain Eukaryota; kingdom Metazoa; phylum Chordata; class Mammalia; order Primates; family Hominidae; genus Gorilla; species Gorilla gorilla. The sequence goes on along the minus strand of NC_073239.2, from coordinate 87,138,046 downwards.
CTATAGCTGCCAAAACCAAACTAAAGATCTCCTGTATCTGATATTGTGCAATCTGTTCTGCTCCTATGGACTGACAGGGACACATACGGATACACAGATGCCAATATGACAGAAGACAAGGCACAACAAACCCCAATCTGTTGGGTCACAAATTTCACTTTGACATTATTTGTGAACCACACTGGTCTTTTTATCTTGTGTGGTGACAAGGTCTATGAAGGGTTCCCACTTACATGGTCAGAATGATGGGGACTCAGATACCTAACGCCTTTGTCACCAGGTACTCCTCCTTCAATGCCAGCCTAATTATAAACTTGGGGTCCTTTGTTCATGAAGTAGTGCCATACAAGTGTGCTAAATGAGATGTTATAGAAAATCCCCTTATATGTCACAATTCTAAGTTCCTTTCCATGCTGAGATCCATTTTCCCAAGCTTTGGAACTTTTCAGAGGGAAAGGGCAATTCTCAACGTTTCCATAGTAATAGAACAGGAGTCAGTATTACTATGCAAGCACTGAGAAGATTCCAATCAGAAGTTTTTTTTGTTTTGTTTTTTTTGTTTTTTTTGTTTTTTTTATTTTTTATTGATCATTCTTGGGTGTTTCTCGCAGAGGGGGATTTGGTAGGGTTACAGGACAATAGTGGAGGGAAGGTCAGCAGATAAACAAGTGAACAAAGTTCTCTGGTTTTCCTAGGCAGAGGACCCTGCGGCCTTCCGCAGTGTTTGTGTCCCTGGGTACTTGAGATTAGGGAGTGGTGATGGCTCTTAACTAGCATGCTGCCTTCAAGCATCTGTTTAACAAAGCACATCTTGCACCGCCCTTAATCCATTCAACCCTGAGTGGATACAGCACATGTTTCAGAGAGCACAGGGTTGGGGGTAGGGTCACAGATCAACAGGATCCCAAGGCAGAAGAATTTTTTCTTAGTACAGAACAAAATGAAAAGTCTCCCATGTCTACCTCTTTCTACACAGACACGGCAACCATCCGATTTCTCAATCTTTTCCCCACCTTTCCCCCCTTTCTATTCCACAAAACCGCCATTGTCATCATGGCCCGTTCTCAATGAGCTGTTGGGTACACCTCCCAGACGGGGTGGTGGCCGGGCAGAGGGGCTCCTCACTTCCCAGTAGGGGCGGCCGGGCAGAGGCGCCCCTCACCTCCCGGACGGGGCGGCTGGCCGGGCGGGGGGCTGACCCACCCACCTCCCTCCCGGGCGGGGCGGCTGGCCGGGCGGGGGGCTGACCCCCCACCTCCCTCCAGGACGAGGTGGCTGCCGGGCGGAGACGCTCCTCACTTCCCATACGGGGTGGCTGCTGGGCGGAGGGGCTCCTCACTTCTCGGACGGGGCGGCTGCCGGGCGGAGGGGCTCCTCACTTCTCAGACGGGGCGGCCGGGCAGAGACACTCCTCACTTCCTAGATGGGATGGCGGCCGGGCAGAGACGCTCCTCACTTTCCAGATTGGGCAGCCAGGCAGAGGGGCTCCTCACATCCCAGACGATGGGCGGCCAGGCGGAGACGTTCCTCACTTCCCAGACGGGGTGGCGGCCGGGCAGAGGCTGCAATCTCGGCACTTTGGGAGGCCAAGGCAGGCGGCTGGGAGGTGGAGGTTGTAGCAAGCCGAGATCACGCCACTGCACTCCAGCCTGGGCACCATTGAGCACTGAGTGAACGAGACTCCGTCTGCAATCCCAGCACCTCGGGAGGCCGAGGCTGGCCGATCACTCGCGGTTAGGAGCTGGAGACCAGCCCGGCCAACACAGCGAAACCCCGTCTCCACCAAAAAAATAGGAAAACCAGTCAGGCGTGGCGGCGCGCGCCTGCAATCGCAGGCACTCGGCCGGCTGAGGCAGGAGAATCAGGCAGGGAGGTTGCAGTGAGCTGAGATGGCAGCAGTACCGTCAAGCTTCTGCTCGGCATCAGAGGGAGACCGTGGAAAGAGCGGCAGAGGGAGACCGTGGGGAGAGGGAGAGGGAGAGGGAGAGGGAGAGGGAGAGGGAGAGGGAGAGGGAGAGGAGGGAGAGGAGGGAGAGGAGGGAGAGGAGGGAGAGGGAGAGGGAGAGGGAGAGGGAGAGGGAGAGGAGGGAGAGGAGGGAGAGGGAGAGGGAGAGGGAGAGGGAGAGGGAGAGGAGGGAGAGGAGGGAGAGGAGGGAGAAGAGGGAGAGGGAGAGGGAGAGGGAGAGGAGGGAGAGGAGGGAGAGGAGGGAGAGGAGGGAGAGGAGGGAGAGGGAGAGGGAGAGGGAGAGGGAGCCCAATCAGAAGTTAACAGTTTAGCCTCTGTTGTACTTCAGAATCACCATGTCCTGGATACAATGACAGCCCAAGAAGGAGGAGCTTATGCAATCATTGGTGAGGAATGCTGCTTACATGTAAACCACTAGGGACAAATAGAATCTAATCTGAACTTTTTGCAACACAAGATAAACACTCTTCATCATATAAATGAGGCTAAACCATTCAATTGGACTGACCCATTGCCAGGGATAGGAGACTGGTTGAATGCAATATGGGTAAATGTGTTTAGATTTGTTCTTTTCTGCTTATTAATTCTCCTTCTAATTTGTGTTCTTCTCTCCCTTTGCAGATCCGCTGCCACTCAGCTACTTATACAACTCTTCTCTCCACAAATACTAATTCAGCTTTTAATTTGAAACTGTTAGGGAAGTTTCAGACAGGGAAAATAAAGGAGTTAAAAGTATGCCTGCAGCTCTAAAATATGTCAAATTAGTGTATTGATTACTTCAAGCTCAAAGTACTTTGGAAACTGTAGTTCCAGAAGTGACTATCTGACCTGCCTTTTCCTGCATATAGCAAGCCATAAAACTTCCATGGAGAAAGATGCCTTCCCTGTGCCAGGACGAGGAAATAACCCTATCTCCAGGATTGGAAATTGTTGCTTCAGTTGACCGGTACAAATAAACTAAAGTAACTCTTATCTCCCACTAGCTTTATAACTCCTCCTTGACACTCCCCACCAATAGATCTCCTAGTGACTTCCCTGGAATTCACTGTCCCTAGCTTAGATCCTTTTGTGTCACGGCCCCAATCCCTGTTGGACTGAACAAAGGGGGACAAACGCGGGAATAAAGACAAAGACAAAAGAGTATTTTTGGTTGAAGGGGTCAGGGTGCTCCTTGCTTCTAGTGAACAAGGGCTTTGAGTTTCTAGCTCCCTTCATATTTATTGAGAAAAGAAGATAGGGAGAAGGAGGTGGTTGTCAGTAGGCTGCTTGACTCGGTGCAGGCCTGCATGACTGCATTCTCTGAACAGTAGTCTCCAGATGTTCCAGTAGATAACCTCAAGGAGCATGGCGCCAGGGAGTGATTGCACCCAGCATATCTTCTGGCAGCTGTGAGTCTGCCCACATCCTGCATTCATGATAAACAGTTTGCTGTTTGATCATATAGCCTCCAGTGGAATGCTGAGTTGGTTACTACCCACAGGCTTTTGGCTGTCTATACTTTTGTCTTGTCATTTCTTCACAGATTTATTGTTCTTTTTCTAAAAGTATAAAAACTTTCTGCTTTGACCACTATTTTGGGTCTTCACACTCTTGAGGGGATATCTGTGTATATGAGTTCTCCAGGGGGCACACAAACACGTGGCAATGGTGGCAGAGATACAGGTACATTGGGCTCAATGGCATGGACTCCCACTTGCCAAGGGAGTTAATCAAGACACTTCTGCCATGAATGTCCAACTTGCCAGTGAGACAGATCAAGGCTGAGTTTCTGGGAAGGTACAATTCTTCAAGGAAACCAAACAGCGAATTAGTGAGACATTGACTACTTTGTGCCCCTTTTATCCTGGGAGGGCCAGTGATTAGTTCACACAAGAAAATATACATATTCTAGTTATGATATTGTCTATAGAGCTTAAGCCAGCACCACTACTGGGGGCATGTGGATTGTAAGATCTTTAAGGATGGAAAGGAACCTCATGCAACTTGGCATATGAATAGAGGATTCATTCACTCTTTAGTGTATGAGGTGCAGGAATGGTACGTAGCAATGAATTATATTGTTTGTATCATATATCAAATATTTAGTAGCATCTCTTCTCCTAAAGTGCTTAGAATGGCCTGCAGAAGGCAGAGCCAGAGTGCCAGCTCAGAAACAATATTCTGAAAGAATAGAATTGAGTGCCAGCCTTCACAATGCATTGTGTATATTAAGTCAGAGATTCCTACATGGTGTTTTATATGCAATAGAAAGAATATATGGGGCCCAGAACCAAGGAAGAGAAGCTGGGCGGCCTCACTTATCATCACACTTGATGATCCACTGATCTGCTTCCGTCTCTGCAACTATCTGTTCTCTAGGCAGGTCTTGGTCCACAAAGAGAATGCATCTTTGCCAGGTGACCCAGTATAAGTTCCATAGACGTGCAAGCTGCCCTCAGGGCATCTGGGACATCTTCTGTTCAAGGACTAGCAGGTAAAAAGAAAAGTCATTTTGGCAGGAGTAATTGACCCTGGATAGCAGGGGGAGGTAAGGCTGCTGAGCCCCAGTAGAGGCATGGAGGATTATATGGAGAAACTAGGGGATTCACTTGGGAGCCACTTGGAACCACCCAACGCAATGGTAACTGTGAATGGATATGTGCAGCAGTGTTGACCTCCTGGGATGAAGGTGCAAAAGATTTAAAACAAACATTACAGCAAGTGCTCTGGGTCCTCCCTGACTCCCACTTTTGTCCTTTTTCTTTTTCCTTCTTCTCTTTATTTTTTTAAAGTTAAAACAAAATTAATGTTATAAAGATGGGGTCTTGCTATGTTGCCCAAGCTAGTCTCAAAGTCCTGGGCTCAAGCATTCCTCCCACCTTGGCCTCCCAAAGTGCTAGGATTACGGGCATGAGCAACCATGCCCAGTGCCCTCCCCGAAACCCTTTCAAAAAAAAACAAAAAAAAACTATATACCTCTCACAGCCCATGGCTATCCAAAAACCCACAAGGTTTGTAAAGACAAGTTGTCAGAATTATTGTTCTGTTGGTTATTAGACTCCAAAGAAGGGACAAGGAAATACGAATAGTCTCCATCTATGAGTTTTGGTTAAGGTGAACACTGATGCTAAAATTCAAAGGACAAGGACAGCTACTCGAAACATTCCCATCTTGTAAAAACCTTGACCCTGCTTCACTTGTGATATCACCTGGTCTTCAGGTACTCCCTCATGTAGTTCAATTGAATAAAGCCTTTAACCTCTGTCTGAGTCACTTAAAAAAAACTATATATATATTTAATAATTTTGTGTTGTTACTTGGAATAGTTTTGGACAAAACGCCAACACTGCCCAGTTTTGTGTCAAAGACAGCATTATCAAAGCACCCTAATTTCCTTGGGTGGAAAGGTAAGCCCTGCTCTTGGTCTCTGATTCTTTTCTTTTTTTTTTTTCCTTCATTTAAATTTTTATTCTTGATTTCCAACTTTTATTTTAAGATCAGCGGTACATGTGCAGGATAGGACATGCAGGTTCGTTACATAGGTAAACACTGTCACGGTGGTTTGCCGCACAGATCATCCCATCACCTGACTTTCTTTCAGAGCATGGTGGTTGCATGCTTTGACTTTTTTCTAGGTACCTTTTTGTCAGATTGAAGTCAGCATTTTCCTTCCGTCTTTCAGAGTTCCTTAGATGTGCAGAGAGTTTAGGCAACTTTCCTAAGGTGGGACAAGACTCTTCTATTATCTCAAATTTCTTCTACTACGGAAACTCCTATTCAACCCAAACACCTGGCCAGATCTGTGTAGACATATGGTCTGGTGCAATGTTGATCGATCTGTTAAATTCTTAAGTGGCGTGATTTCATCAGGTATAAATTTGAAATGCACTGCCTTTGGTTACTTGGGGCATGTCAAACTTGTGCATTTTTGTGTCACCTTAGAAGAACAGGGTAGCAGAATAGCTGACACTCCATGAATAACTTACTTTAATTGGTATGAAGAAACCAAGAAAAGAAATATTTTGAACAATCTCTAGTCTTGAGTCCTGTTTTCAACAACTTCCATGGTCTTCCTTTCCCAAAGGCCTCCTCCCTTCTGTCTACCTCAGTTTATGCCTCTGATTCTCACCTCCCTTCTATCCTGATCCCTATCTTCTTTTTGTTTGTTTGTTTGTGTTTGCAAACCAACACTGTTTTATTGTCAACACAACCAGCAGCCCACTCTGCCCCGAGAAGGCTATGGACAATGGGTGTCTGGGGTCTGTGGGAGAGAGAGGTCAGCACTCTGAGAACTGCTGGGGCTACCACAGGGGCTGGGTGGGTCAGAGGTAGGGTCTGGGGGGCCAGCAGCGGAGGAGCTGGGCCTAGGCTCCCCCTGGCTCACCTGCAGCAGGCCAGTGAGAGCGATCAGCTCCGGCCCGCTGAGCCAGGCAGTGGAGGGGCCCAGGGAGAGTGACAGGCGGGGGAGAACCTTGGCAGACATGATGGGGGGTGGCGGCAGCAGTTTCAGGGAGCCCATCATCTGCTGGGGGGCCTTGGACAGGTACAGGGGGACACGCTGCCCCCGGGGCAGCAGAGGGTCCGAGAGGAAGACGTCTTCACAGCACATCACCGGGAACCCTGCATCCGGGGGCGCCTGCTGTCCATTCCAATGCCCTGTGGCAGGGGCCACGGGCCTGAGACCCCTGCCCGAGGCTGCCTCGTACAGCGGCCAGAACGAGGGGTGACACACCGTCCGGCCTGAGAACGAGGCTCCTGGGCTACAGTTGGCCCCCCACACCAGCCGAGGTCCTGCTTTGGCTTCGTACTTGGGGTCCCAGGGCGCTAGTGGAGTCATCCTCGAGGGGGCCACCTCCCAGGCCACCTGGGAGGAAGGAGGATCTGGGGCTCCGGGGGGCTGCGCAGTGGCCGGGCCTGGTGGGTGGTGGGGCAGCAGCAGCTGCTCTCTCCGGGTCCAGGAAGGGCTGTCCCATGGGGGTGTCCCCAGCTCCCTGGGGGCGTCCGCTCCGGAGCTCCAGGGCTCGCCTCCTGGTCCTTGCCCGCCGCAAGGCCTGGTCCCTCGGGCGCCTCCTCCGGGCCCGCGCCCCACCGCGGCGGCGACCAGGGCAACATTCCGCGTTCCCGAGCGCAGGACCGTACCGCCGTGTACCCGCCGCCCGGCCCGGCCCGCTCAGCCTCCCTCCGAGGTGCGGCGCGAACCTGCCCTCCTGGCGAACCCACCCCAGAGGCCTCGCGGCAAACCCTGATCCCTATCTTCTTAAAGTCCCCCTTGCTTCTTTTCTTCCACATCTCCAGCTCCCTCTTACTATTTGACCTGGAACATCACCTCTTGTTGCATATGACAAGCCCTAAAAACAAGAGAAAAGTTTTTAAAACACACACACACACACACACACACACAAACACACACACACACACACACACACACGCACACACACACTGTCACTCTGTCACCCAGGCTGGTGTGCAGTGGTACAGTCATGACTTACTGTAACCTCCAGCTCCTGGTCTCAAGTGATCCTCCTGCCTCAGCCTCCCAAGTAGCTGGGTCTATAGGGACACACTATATTACACCAGGCTGATTTTTAAATTTTTTTAGAGACTGGGTCTTGCTATCCTGCTCAGATTGGTCTTGAACTCCTGGCCTCAATTGAGCTTCCTGCCTCAGCCTCCTGAATAGCTAGGACTACAGGCACGCACCACCATGCCTAGCTAATTTCTTTATATTTTGTGTTGATAGATTCTCACTATGTTGCCTAGGTTGGTCTCAAACGGGTACTCCCTCCTCAGACTCTGGAATAGCTAGGACTACAGGTATGTGCCACCATGCCTGGAAAATTTTCTTATTTTTTAATATTTTATAGAGACATGGTCTCACAATGTTGCCCAGGTTGGTCTCAAACTCCTGGCCTCAAGGAATCCTCCCACCTCAGGCCCCCAAATCGCTGGGATTATTGGCGTGAGTCACCATGGCCCAACCTTAGTGCACTATTTCTGAAGTGATTCTTCCAGTTTTCCTTTAGGTAAGATTTTGTGTCTGTACATTTATCAGACTGTCAGTTCCATCCTGTAATTTATAGATAGGCTGGGCTTAGCCAATTATTGGAGATTTTAAATATAAGATCCCATACCTTTATATCCAGAGAAACTGAGAAGTGATTTAACAGTGAATAATGATCCTTTCTGTAACAGTAAAGACAAAAAGCCAGAGACATTACATATGGGATTCCCTAGGCTTAGCATAATGCAAAAATTATGAGAATAATGAAAATGATAGCAGACAGCGTGTACCAAGTGCCCAGAACTTTGGGAGGCCAAGGTGGATGAATCACTTGAGGCCAGGAGTTTGAGACCAGCCTGGCCAAGATGGTGAAACCCTGTCTACTAAAAATACAAAAAATTAATTTGGCGTGGTGACGCGTGCCTGTACTCCCAGATACTCAGGAAGTTTAGGTGGGAGAAGTGCTTGAATCCGGGATGCAGAGGTTGTAGTGAGCCGAGATTGTGCCACTGCATTCCAGCCTGGCAGCCTATGCACCAGAGTGAGACCTTGCCTCAAAAAAAAAAAGAAAAAAAAAAAGGAAATTAAGAGTGTGAACAAATGTATATTAGTGTACACGGGATTTGCCACAGGGGTATCTAGAAAACATTAGCCCAAAATCTTAAATGAGTACAGGTCCCCTTGTTAGTGAATGTAAGAGTTTCTGCCATCATCTATAGAAGTATTGAGAATACGACCACACATGAAATGTTAAGTAAATTTAAACACACAGACCCTTTTTAAATTGCCAAGTGATTTTACTTCAAGATGACATCAGAATTGCTAAAAGGTGATGTAACTGTCAGGGTGACTATTGATTATAACTCCCAGTTAAGTGTCAACGTGATTTTCTCCATTGTGTGGGCTCCCATTACTATGTACTCATTAGGTTCAGTAGTTTTCATTATTTTCTCTTCCATAAATTCTATTGCTTGTGAAAAGCCACCAAAGAGAAGTGAAACTAGAAAAAGGATGCAACGAGTAAATATTAAAAGTAGTGTTCAGTTTATATTCGCAAATGTGCTGGCTGTAATACGATATTGTTTGTCAGGTGGAGGGCCACTATCTATACTACCCCCTTTTCCTCTCAGTTCACATGTTGGTGGTTGCCACCCATGCAGACAGTGACAATGTTTTTTGTTGTTACATACTCCTTTGTAATTGCATGTTTTAAGATCACACTCAAAATGCAGGTCTTGATAAGAAGTACAATTGCGTTTAAGACAGTAGCTCCCTGGGCCACAGGTTGCACCATCCACTACCAGCCCCATTTCTGGCAAGTCTGTCCCCTGGTGTGCTTCATAGCCAAAGCATTTTTCTTCTTTTATGTTGTGTACTAATATATTACGAAATGTAGTGTGTTCACCTCCACCGGGAATGTGGCTGACACCGCTACAGTGCAATATTCCACAAAAAACATCATCTTCTTCACATGGAAAAGGTCTACTTCCCCCTTGCCGTAGAATAACCCCACAGTTTCCAAATCGGTTACCAATCCTATTCAATTTTTGATAGCACGCTGGGGAACTGTCTTTCACTTGGTAGCCAAAAAGGGCTTGACACTGCATATCATGGTCACTGCAGTTTCCTCTTATACAAACAGATACTGCTGAACATGGGGTTCCATCCTGGATGTAGACGTCATTTGGACACTCTTCCTTTTTCCCATCACAGTATTCCGGTAGATCACATATACCACCCAAGTCTCTGCAAACCATTCCAGGGGCAGCATATTTACACTTATGGCAGCAAAGTCCATTGCAAACACTGCCAAGAGAAAGGGTACAAGAGGCCTCACAACATCTATCACTGGCACAATCTTTAAGGGAGCCACAGTCACATTCTTCCCTCTGATTTTTGATCTTGTCTCCACAACGAGGAGCTACATACGGAAAATTAGTGTATGGAACATTTGGAGCACTCAAACAAGGATCTCATTGATTAAACTTGCGTTGTATTATCTCGTAAGAACAATTGCTCATCATATCATTAAGATCAGGAAGAGGAGCCGTGAGACAGTTGGTTCGTCGAAAACAATAACAACCAATAGAATCATGTCTCAAGCCCATGTTATGACCTAGTGCATGTGCTGTAACACATGCCCCCCTAAATAGGTGATACCTCATTATATACACAAACATTGCTCCCCAGTTGGGGTTGCATATTCCGTCAAAGCTGGCATCACACTCACTGTTTGCAAGTCAATTTGATGTAAAAACAACTGAGGTATCATGTGGAATTTGTGAAAACCATTCATAGTATTTCCACAAACCAAACTCTCCTACAACCAGGTCGGCAGGCATGTTATACAACATTACTATATCCATATCATTCCATATGCACAAAACACATACATAGACATTTAAATAAACTGGTTTGAAAATGGTATGTATGATGCTGTTAATAATCACTACATTCTCTATTATGTGTGACATATTAGGGTTCCGCATGAATAATCCATTAGTAACTGTGTAGTGAAGTTTCAAGTTTTTTCTATGATGCCTCCACAAATAAACGTGGCCTGCTCTGGGAGGCTCAGCCAGTTTTACCTTTTCAGATTCTTGATCTATCTCTTCCCCTTCAGTCTTACATCTACTAACCTCTCCTGGTCTTTCTTCTGACACAAGCAGAGATACTACATGCTCAAATTTGGAAAAAGCCTCCAGGGGTTTGATTTCATAAGTCAGGTCATCCACCTGCAGCATGCCACGCAGACCTCCACGGCAGGTGTCCAATGTGGCCACAGACCCAGGAACCCCTTCCAGGTAGCAATCGTAGTAACAGTCTCGTGGGACGAAAGGATAGTTCTCCTGCATGGCCCTTGGTCATTATCAGTAAAAACAGGTAAATGTCTGGGCATCATGTTCTTCTTGAGCTTCATGTGAATCACGTGTCTTCGGCCCCAGAAACGCATGCTGTAAGAGAGCTGGTCTGGCATCTCAACTCCACCCCTCCTGTGGGGCACTTTCCTGGGGATCACAATTTCTGAGGAAGTGAAGCGCCATCCTGGTGGGTCATGAAAACAATAGACCTGGGACAGGAGTGCCCAGAGGACAGGCAGCCAGAGAGCACCTGTCAAGGGGTCCTGGACCCAGGCAGGTCCCATGAATAAGGGAGACTCTGACCAAAGAAAATGCAGTCAAATGGGAGGCAGAAAGAGGATTCCTCAGTCTTCAGCCTTCTCCTCAGGGCAGTTATGAGGAAAGCAGAGGGAGTCTGCAGGCTTGGCACCCCCGATAGGCGAGGGGTAAGGGTTAGGCTATTACATAACAATGGTGTGCTCATCAGGGGAGGCTGTTTTCAGTGAGCTGGAGACCTAGGCCAGCAGGTCAAAGGAAGAGAAAAAAATGGCAGGAATTGAGAATAGCAGTATATAACTGAGCTGAAATGTCTCTTGTCCTCTAAGGGAAGTCATAAGTGGGGTTTGATGAGTAAGTGGGTTTAATGCAAGTTTAGGACACTTAAGGACATTTTTCTCAAGCCTAAATGAGGGAAGGACTCAACATGTAATTAAAAGAGGGAAGCGTATACAATGATAAGGAAAGTGGAAACTTCTCCTTAAAAGAATTTTGAGTGCTGCAATAAACATACGTGTGCATGTGACTTTATAGTATGATTTATAATCCTTTGGGTATATACCCAGTAATGGGATTGCTGGGTCAAATGGTATTTCTAGCTCTAGATCCTTGAGGAATCGCCACACTGTCTTCCACAATGGTTGAACTAATTTACACTCCCACCAACAATGTAAAAGCGTACCAATTTCTCTGCATCCTTTCCAGCATCTGTTGTTTCCAGACTTTTTAATGATCACCATTCTAACTGGCGTGAGATGGTATCTCGTTGTGGTTTTGATTTGCATTTCTCTAATGACCAGTGATGGTGAGCATTTTTTCATGTTTGTTGGTCGCATAAATGTCTTCTTTAGAGAAGTGTCTGTTCATATCCTTTGTCCTATTTTTGATGGGGTTGTTTTTTCCTTGTAAATTTGTTTAAGTTCCTTGTAGATTCTGGATATTAGTCCTTTGTCAGATAGATAGATTGCAAAAATTTTCTCTCACTCTGTAGGTTGCCTGTTTTCTCTAATGATAGTTTCTTTTGCTGAGCAGAAGCTCTTTAGTTAGATCCCATTTGTCAATTTTGGCTTTTGTTGCCATTGCTTTTGCTGATAAACAACTTCAGCAAAGTCTCAGGATACAAAATCAATGTGCAAAAATCACAAGCATTCCAATACACCAATAATAGACAAGCATAGAGCCAAATCATGAGTGAATTCCCATTCACAATGGCTACAGAGAAAATAAAATACCTAGGAACACAGCTTACAAGAGACCTGAAGGTCTCTTAGAGGAGAACTACAAATCACTGCTCAAGGAAACAAGAGAGGACACAAACAAATGAAGAAAACATTCTATGCTCATGGATAGGAAGAATCAGTATTGTGAAAATGGCCATACTTCCCAAAGCAATTTAGACATTCAATGCTATTCCTATCAAACTACCATTGGCTTTCTTCACTGGAGAAAGCTACTTTAAATTTCATGTGGAACCAAAAAAGAGCCCGTATAGTCAAGACAATCCTAATCAAAAAGAACAAAGCTGCAGACATGATGCTACCTGACTTCAAACTACACTACAAGGCTACAGTAACAAAAACAGCATAGTACTGGCACCAAAGCAGATATATAGACCAATGGAACAGAACAGAGGCCTCAGAAATAACACCACACATCTACAACCATCTGATCTTTGACAAACCTGACAAAAACAAGCAATGGGGAAAGGATTCCCTATTTAATAAATGGTGCTGGGAAAACTGGTTAGCCGTGACAGTAGATTTCTCATCAGAAAACAAGGAAGTGAGAAGGAAGTGGCAAAACATTTTTCAAGTACTGAAAGAAAAGAGCTATCAACCATGAATTTTATATCATGTGAAACTGTCCTTCAGGAATGAAGAGGAAATAAAGACATTCTGAAAGGAAGGAGAACTACAAGAGTTTGCAGCTAGCAGATCTACTGTTAAAGATTGGCCAAAGGACACTGTGGAAAGTAGTTTGGAGATTTCTCAAAGAATTAGAAAGAGAACTTCCATTCAACTGAGCAATCCCATTACTTGGTGTATACCAAAGAAAAATAAATTGTTCTACCAAAAAGACACATGCATCTGTATGTTCATTGCAGCACTATTCACAATAGCAAAGACATAGAACCAACATAGGTGCCCAACAATGGTGGATTCGATAAAGAAAATGTGGTACATCCACACTATGGAATACTATAGAGCCATACAAAGAATGAAATCATGCCTTTGCAGTAACTTAGATGCAGCTTGACACGATTCGTATCTGTGTCCCCATCCAAATCTCATGTTGAATTGTAATCCCCAGTGTTGGAGGTGGGGCATGGTGAAAGGTGATTGAATCATGGGGATAGATCCTTCATGAATGGTTTAGCATCATCTTCTCAGGTAATGGTGAGTGCGTTCTCATGAGATCTGTTTGTTTAAAAGTGTATAGCACCTCCCCCTTCACTCTCTTTGTCCTTCTCCAGCCATATGAAAAGTGATGGCTTCCCCTTCACCTTCTGCCATGATTGTAAGTTTCCTGAGCTCTCACCTGAAGCCAAGCGGATGACAGCATCTTGCTTCCTGTATTGCCTGCAGAAATGAGTCGATTAACTTCTTTTCTTTATAAATTACCCAGTCTCAGGTATTTCTTTATAGCAGTGTGCGAATGAACAAATACACACCTGGAGGTAACAGAAAACCAAAAACCAAATACAAATAAGAATTAGCTATAACAAATAGAAATAGATAATGAAATGGAAGACTTAAGAATTAACAATAATTACCTTAAATGTAAATGATCTTAATATACCAATCTAAAGACAGAGAGAAGGAGAGTGGATAAATAAAAATGACACAACACTATGCTGTGTATAAAAAATTCACTTCAAATCTAATTACATAGGCTGAATGTAAAAGAACTGAAAAAGATTTACCATGCAAACATTGATTTAAAAAAACCAGGAGTGTCTACATACTTTCACACACAAATGGGTACAAATATAACTGAGGAAATCTGAGTAAGCCCAGTGAATTTTATTGATGTTAACAACCCAGTTATGTTATTGTACTATAGTTTAATAACTATATTTTTCTTCCATTGGGAGAAACTAGGTAAAAGCTGTATGAGATCTCTCTATTATTTTTATAACCACCTATAATTATCTCAATAAAATTTTCAATTGAAAATTTGAATGAGTAGTTTAAAATCTTCCTAAAACGAAAACAAGCTTTGATGGTTTCATAAGCTAATTCTACCTAACAGTCAAGAAATAAATAACTCCAATGTTGTACCATTGAACATTCTTCAATTCATTTTAAGAGATGGTATAATCATGACACTTAAACCTAAGAAAGAGGGCACAAGAAAGAAAATTATAGCTTGCCCTCAATAATGACCATGGATTTAAAAATCCTACACAAATATTAAGTCAGATATAGCAATGTATAAAAAAGACAGTACATTACAACCAAGTTGAATTTATTTTAGTAATGCAATATTGTTTCAACATTTGAAAATCAATATAATTCAGCATATTAAAGATTAAGGAAGAAAGACTATATAATCAGATCCAATAATGCAATTACTTGGCTAAAATCCAACATCTATTCATAATTTAAATAAAAAACAAACATTAGCAAACTAAAATGAACCTGCAACAAACATCATACTTATCTGTGCAACAATGAAGCATTCTCTTTAAGATTTATTACAAGACACAGATTATGTATTACCACTTTCATTAATCATTGTTCTGGAGTTCCAAGCCAGCACAGTAGGCAAGAAAAGAAATAAATGTATAAGGATTGAAAAAAAAAGTAAAACTGTCATAATTTACAAAGGTTGTGATTTTCTTTGTAGAAAATCCAAAATAATCCACAGATAAATTACTCAATTAAGAGCAATTAGAATGTCTATTACATAAAATACAGTTACATAAAATAATTGTTTTATTATGGCCACAAGAAACTAAAAATAATATTTACAGGATCCTCAATATGTAAGTACCTAGAAAAAGCTAGCAAAGGTACACAAGACCTTTACTAAGGAAATTATAACTCTTTCACAAATTAGTTACCAAAACAAGAGATACACCATATTCATGGATTGGAAGACGATATTATAAAGATGTCAGTTCTCTGTTAAATTGATGTATTTATTTACTGCAATTCCAGTGAAAACTTTAAAAAGTATTTTGCTGATATCGAAACGGGAAAGTTCACTTGTGCCCCTAGAAGGGTGTGCGATGGGGGTGTGGCTTGCTTCTTAGGTGCCTGGATGCTCAAACCTCTAGCAGGATCATGCAGATGGGTAGGTTGTGGGGCTCTGAACCCAAGGCAGCGTCTAGGGGTGAATGTTTACAGCTGAAGCCCTAGTGGGCGTGTGTTACAGTATGCTCTTTCAGTTTAGCTGTCCGTAGGTGGCTTGTGTTAGCTCAATTAGACCCCTTCCCTTATCTGTCCCTTAAGGACAGAGGGCTTTCTGTATCCCAGGGTTTCCTGCCTTGGTGTACAGGAAGAATTAGATTACACATGGGTTTGAAGAATGAGTGCAAGGTTTTATTGAGTGGAAGTAGCTCTCAGCAGATGGGGGAGCCAGAAGGGAGATGGAGTGGGAAAGTGGTTTTCCCCTGGAGTTCGGTGCTCAGCAGCCGGGCTCTCCTCCGACGCCCCAGCCAAACTCCACGTTGTTCCGCCAGTCTCCTGCCAGCATCTGTCGGTGTGCTCTTATGCCCATGTGTTCCTCTCAACGTCCAGCTGCTTGTGTCTCTGCCCACTAGGGTCTTGGGGTTTTTATAGGCACAGGATGGGGGTGTGGCAGGCCAGGTGGTCTTGGGAAATGCAACATTTGGACATGAAAACAGAAATGTCTGTCCTCACCTGGGTCTGTGACCGCAAGCCTGGGGTGGAGCCCTAGCCAGGGACCATGCCCTTCCCTTCCCAGCATTTCCCTGCGCCCCCATATCAATATCACGGGAAGAATACTGTGGAAGAATAAAGTGCCAAAAATAGCCAAGACACTCTTGAGAAAAAACTTCAAGATGGGAGGAATACCTATCAGATACAGAGAGTCTTTATACAACTCTAGTAATTAGGGAGAGTGTGCTATTAGTGGAGATGTAGACAAGTATTTCAGAAGAATAGAATGGAAGCCTTGGAAAAACTCATCCAAATATTGAAACTTGGTATATAATAGGGTTGACAGCAGATAAATAGAAAAAGGATATTTCTTCCATAAATGATGCTGTAATAATGGAAAAAACAACTCACATTATACACAAAAATTAATATCTATCAGATGGCTCAAGAATCTAAATGTCAAAGGCAACTATAAAAGTTCTCCAGGGCCTTTATACACGCTGGTCCTCGTGTTCAGAATGTTCTGTTATAACCTCTGTCTGCTTAACTGCAACTCACCCTTCAGATTTCAGCTTATATATGACCTCCCCAAACAAGCCTCCTTGGTTGTCCAGGCTTAATTAGATTCTGTTGTTATAAGTGCTCAGAGGTCCTCTCCTTTTGTTTTGTCCAAACTCTTTCTTTGAGATATACTTTACATAAAATAAAGTGAACAAATCTTAAGTGTTTAGCTTGATGGATTTTTTTACGTAGGTAAATGCCTGCGTAACCACCACCCAGGTCAAGACACACAAGATGCTTCTCTTAAGTTTAGGCACTTGATTTCTTTCTATTGTCAAATAAAAGAGGAGGCAGCGAGGATTAGATGGAAGTTTTGCTAACTGGTCCTGGAAGCCTATTTACACTACTCAAAGCAACTTCTAATTTAAAAATTACGTCACTTCCACACTCTCCATTCTCTTGTGGGTCTATTTTTATATGAATTCCATTCTTATTTCAATATTATAAACTTACCATATCCTCATATACGATTCTGAAGGTACCCTTTCCATGTATTTACTCAGTATTGTCATTTTTCTTTTGAGAAATTTTTCCTTTTTTTATAAATATTTTTCTTCTAGATGACTTTCAGAAATCATTTTATCAAGCAGCCGTAAAATCATGAAACATTCTAGGAACATGTCGTACCTTTAGTTTGCTTAAATTTTTTCATTCATGTCCTTAGTGGCAGAAACTGCTATGTGAATTCTGGTCACTGGAATGTGGATTAAATTGACATATGGGATGTCCAGCCTTGCCCCTAAAATCAGTGTCCTTCCGCCTCAATGTCCTTCCCCTAAAAATTCTCCATACTCATTTCCCCATTTGACATGGCTGGAATAAAGATGGAAACGACTTCATATCAATTTTGGAAGCCATGTATTGGAGATAGGGGAGCCACAGTGATACAGACAGGGGGCGGCCAAGGGTCCCCTGCAAAACCCGCCTTCAAGCCTAAAACAGCCTGAAGGCCGAAAAATCGGATTACCGACCTGGAGAATCTCCCATTGGCCTACGCGCTGGGAGGAAGCGGTGGGGCCTCGGGAAGCTCCGGCTGTTTGCATGGGGAGGAGTCGGCCCCTCCCGTTCCTGTGCGGTAAACGGCAAGTCAGTCTGTGACATGGGGGCCTGTTGACAGGAGCCACTCTCACTCAGGAGCCCCTCTCACTTTGTTGAGAATCTTTTTCCTTTTCACCCAATACATTCCGTAACTTCTCACCCTTCAAAGTGTCTGCGTGCCTAATCTTTCCTGGTCGTGTCGCAAGAACCGAGTTTTTCCTACAACAACAAGAGGGAAGTAACCTGGGTCCCTGAATTTCATCCGAAGAGCAGCTGCCCTCTGATCTGAAATACTCATTTTGTCTTTATGTGAGGAAGATATAAACTTTCACTGGGGTAAGCTGCTGGAATTTTGAGGCTGTGTATTATAACAGCTAGCCAGTTATGACTAATGCATTTTTTAGGAGGTTCTCTAGAACTTTTCATCATTGAAATTTTATGTTTATAATTTATTTTTAATGATATATTGGTTATAATTATGTATTATATTACTTTTAAAAACATATAATAAGGTAGGAAAAATGAGAAATTAGGAAAAGTAAATTAAAATCACGGTAACATTGACATTCAATAACAGTTTTTAACATATCATTTCTATCTTTTCAGTTGTCCATTAGATGGTCACTCAATTTCTGTGCTTTCCCATGTTGTAATTTGAAAATAAGTTTATATTTCTTAAGTTCCCACTTGCCCGTAGAGTAGTTTCCAGATTTAGAAAATAAAAATATAAGATCCCTAGTTCAGTTTGAATTTTGACTAAATAATGAATAATTTTTTAGTATAAGTATGTCCCATGCAATATTAAAAATTACATTTTAAATATTACATTAAAAATTTCATTTTTAAATATTACATTAAAAATTTCTTTACATTACTTAACATTAAAAATTTGTTGTTTATCTGAAACACAAATTTAACTGGGTATCCTGAATTTTACTTGTTAACCCTAAAATGCAAGGAATTAACATGAAAATGTGCCCCCGGTTGTTTTTTCTAAGTTTCATATATTAAGAAACAGTCCAGCATGGTCCTTCCCTGTTGTCATTTTTGCTGCCCTACTGCTGTCATCCTTGCTAATGGTTCTCATAAAAAAGCCTAGCTAAAGCTGTCTATATAGCTTGTTAGAGATTCATAAACAACAATAAAATAAGACTACAAGCTTGAGTCCATCTCAGAGTCCCTTATTGGGTACCACTCTTCCAAGTTCTTTACCTACCTTCATATGGTACAGTGAATTCATTTGCATCGTTGGGAAAACTCTGAGTATCTCTGTGCCCCTAAATTCGGATTCGACTTCCCTGACACCCTTGTGAACACTTCTGCATCCTAGGCATCATCCTAAGTACTTTACATGCATTGCCTTATTTAATTGACTGAAATGACCAACGATCCTGGTTTGCCCAAGATTGTCCCAGTTTTAGTATCGCAAGTGTTGGTCCCATGAAACCCCTCCCTAGGAAGGGAGGCATTAGCTATGGCATGCATTAGCTATTTTTCCTGATGCTCAGCTATGGCATGCATTAGCTATTTTTCCTGATGCTCTCCCCTAAACTGCCCTCCCCCAACAGGCCCCAGCGTTTGTTGTTCCCCTCCCTGTGTCCTTGTGTTCTCATTGTTCAGCTCCCACCTATAAGTGAGAACATGCAGTGTTTAGTTTTCTGTTCCTGCATTAGTTTGCTGAGGATAATGGCTTCCAACTTCATCTCTGTCCCTGCAAAGGACATGATCTCGTTCCTTTTTATGGCTGCATAGTGTTCCATGGTGTATATGTACCACATTCTCTTTATCCAGTCTATCACTGATGGGCATTTGGGTTGATTCCATGTCTTTGCTATTGTGAATAGTGCTGCAGTGAACATACACATGCATGTATCTTTATAATGGAATGACTTATATTCCTTTGAGTATATACCCAGTAATGAGATTGCTAGGTCAAATGGAGAAAAAAATCTTAAAATATCCTAATTAGAATATTTCATCTATTTCCGTTAGACCCTAATTGACACAGAAGCTACTACTTACCAATATCTACTACGTACCCTGTACTTTACATTTTTTACTTAAATCACCCAATGGCCTTTTTGTGATTAGTATTATTTTCATTTAAGAAATGAGGGTGAAAAAAGCAAAGTAATATGCCCAAGGTGACATATAGTTAGTAGCAGAACTAAAATTTGAATTCTTACTGGCCTCACTTCAAAGATCAGGCACTTTCCTTAACACCATATTCCTGAAGAGATTTCATGATTCAATTTTTGTATACATCCAATAATATTTTAGATGCTGTGAGAAGAGGACCATTTAAAACTGTCAATGAATGAATTTACAAAATGAATAACTACTCACCAACAAAACATTTATGGAAATCAAAATGTTTGGTTATCAGGTAACTGAAATCAAGAGGCATTTCCAATTTGTACCATCTGCTTTGAGATGGATACAACTCCACGCTCTTCCTCAGCGCCTGTTCAAAGCTCTTTGGGAGGTCTCTCTATTCATTAATCTAACTCTTTTCTGTTAGTTATTATCAAAAACATAAGTACTAATTTCAACCTGTTTTAGACTTAACAACAAACAACACATTTAAAAGTCTGTCAGCCCCGGGTGCGGTGGCTCACGCCTGTAATGCCAGCACTTTGGGAGGCCAAGGCGGGCGGATCATGAGGTCAGGAGTTCAAGACCAGCCTCGCCAACATAGTGAAACCCCCATCTCTACTAAAATACAAAAAATTAGCCTGGCGTGGCGGCATGCGCCTGTAGTCCCAGCTACTGGGGAGGCTGAGGCAGAAGAATTGCTTGAACCCAGGAGGTGGAGGTTGCAGTGAGCCAAGATCACGCCACTGCACTTCAGCCTGGGCGACACAGCAAGACTCTGTCTCAAAAAAGTCTGTCATGTCACCTATACTCAAGGCATTGTGGAATATAGATTCTGGTTGGTTCTGCTTGCCCACTCTCTAATGTAAATCTGTCCATCTTCTAGAGAGGTCAGTTTCCACCAGTAGAAGCACAAATCCATCTTGTTAGCCCAACTGATCAACTCTCGAAATTGAATTTGTTTGTATTTGTAGTTTGCAGGTACTATAATATTGAGGCTGCCCTTCAGAAAAGTTGGGCTTTTGCTTTATTGACCACCAATGGCATGTGTCCATTAAGACAGGTTTACCTGCAAGAAACAGTTTCTTAAGCCATAAGAAATTCTCTCTCTCTTTTTTTTTCCTTAAGAAGGATTCCTGAAGTAGGCAGTTCCAGAGCTGATCAGCAACTCACAAATGTGATCGGGAGTCCAGACACTTTCCATCCTTCAACACCAGCATCATTAGCAGGCTGGCTTCTCATCCTCATACTCATCATCTCACTGTCATGAGCAGGCTGCCACAGCTCTAAGCATCAGGGCTTCACGCTAATTACATTCAAAGATGAGAAAAACAGGGCAAAGGAAAAATACCTCTTCTGTTCATCAGGAAAGAAGAATTTCCCAGATTTTCTCCTGTTCCCATGGTGGGAACTGAATCACATGGCCATCTCTAACTGTAAGGCAGGCCAAAATGTGAGTATCTGGCAAAGAGGCTTCAGAGTCCCATGATTGGCTTAGACCAATTACAATTTGTATTTATTGAGCCCTTTAATTCCTACCTTTTGGGTGCCTTTTTTGATCTTCACTCTTACTGCAGTCAAGGGAAAAGAAAGGGGAAATGGCTGTTAGGCAGCTAACAGTCTCTGCTACTCATGTGATGTCGTATCTCATACCATCTTCTGAGCTCTGATAAGCAAGAAAGGGCAATAAAGTTACCTACCTATATGCTGTGATTAGGGCTGGTCAAGAAGTGGATTATGTCTCTTTGTGGTTCCTGCATTATCCTTGGCCACAGAATGAAAAAGATAACAAAGACACCAAAAAAGGTAAAAATGTGAAGACTAAAATATTCTATAGGCTGACTCATTCCAAAGACCGATAAGAGTCTCAGCTAGGCCAAAAATACGGAGGGAACTGAAGTTGTGGTTATAAGTCAAGCAGAGAACAGTAAATCTCTGCTAGTATTTTAGTTGAAGACAGCTCCCCTTATCTTTTAAGACTAAGAATCAGCCAAGTCCCCTGATTAGAAGGGCCAGCTTATTAGGGTAAAAGTCAGGATGTGTATGCCATGATGGGCAGTTTTAAATGCTTTGAATGCCGTGTGTGTGTGTGTGTGTGTGTGTGTGTGTGTGTGTGTGTGTGTGTGTGTTCCTCAGCATGTGTTATGCACTGAAACAAGTCTGACTGACAGCTACACACCAAGTATAATAATTTGCTCTAAAAACCAGTCCCCAAGTCTGAGTCTCCGCTATCTACTTTGGATGAGGTCTTATGAATTGGGGAGGGGAGCCAGGAACCTGCCAAGGTTGTAACATGATGACATTTACCCCAGAAAACGACCACATGGAGCATAATTTTGGCTTTTGCCAATCCCAGCCTCTCCCTGCACTATTTTCTTTGGTGCCTCTAGAGCCTAGAGGCCAGTCTGTGAAATTAAAAGGCAGTGTCAATGGGAAAGTGATTACTATATAACGCAAAATTTAAAATTAGAATACCAAATTGTAGGTACCAAATGACCTCAGATATATCCACATATATGTGTGTAATTATATAAAATTAGAAACCTTAATAATAGTTATCTCCAGGTGGTGGTATTTGGATGATTTTTCTTTATGCTTTTCTGCATGTCTAATTTCCCAACAATAAATATGCGCTGCTTTCATAATCAGGTAAAATCACAAGCTTTTTTTTTCTTTTTTTAATTAGTGTCATGGAAGATGCTGTCACAACAGCTGGTCTATGCACCATCTTGGGAAGGAGCATATCTTTCAAAAGTTGTTTTCTTTTCATCAAGTAGTGCATTTCTCACTGGTGAAAGGGAGATTAATAAACAGATCAACACCAGAAGTTCTGTGATGATTTCCTAGGGGAAAGACTGCCCGGGGTGCTTGAGGCCTGGCTTGTTTGGCCTGCTGCTGCTCCTGGCCCTCCAGGGAATTTAACAGATTAATCACTGTGCTCCATTGGAGACTTTGCTATTTTTAGCTCTTTTGACTTCTAAACTGTGAGCAAACATGCAACAGGCTGAGTACCTTGCAGGTAGGTAACCAAGGCCCCATGAAGGGTAGCAGCCTTCCATTAAAAAGAAGACTACTTAAATCAAGAATGATGTCATATCTTAGGTAGAAAGTATTTAGAGAAGATGAAATCAAGCTAAAAACCTCTGGGATTATAGGCTATCCAGCTTTACCAGCAGCCAGAGGTGCAGGTCTTCCCTCATCATCTCTCACCACTCTCTCTATCATTTGCTAGGTTCTGTTAAAGACAACTTCTTCTTGCTCCTCAGAAACACTGGCTGCTCATCTGGCCCCAAAATCTGCACATGGTTCATTCCTTCATTTCATGTAAGTCATGGCTCAAATCTTACCTCCTTATAGAGACCTTCTGCCTTAGTCACTTTGGGCTGCTATAACAAAACTACCATAGGCTGGGTGGCTTAACAACAGATACTTCTTCCTCACAATTCTGAAGGTTGGGAAGTCTAAGATCAAGGTGCTGGCCTATTCAGGTTCTGGTGAGGGCCGTCTTCCTGGTTTTCTGTGGAATGCCTTCTTGCTGTATCCTCAAATGGGGAGAAGAGAGAGAAATTGCTCAGCCTCTTCATCCCCTTACAAGGGCACTAATGCCATCATGGAGGCTCTGCCTGCATGTTTTCCTTTAAACCTCATCACCCCCTAAAGGCCATACCTCCAAATACCATCACATTGCAGATTAAGGCTTCAACATATGAATTTGGGGGCCACACATTCAGTACATAGTAGCTTCCCTAAAATTCAATCTAAATTGCCACCAAAACATATCCCACCGCAGTCACTCTCTAATACCCAGCTTGAGTTTTCTTCATATCACTGATTTTTATCTGAAGTTTTATAAAAATATACCCTACTTTACTTGTTTATTATCCCTCTCCTCCATTATACTAGAAGCATGATGCAGTGGGAATTTTCTCTTATTTACTTATGTATCTGGGCAACTAGAACACTGCCATATACAGACATACTTTGTTTTATCACACTTCATTTTATCACGTTTTGTAGGTTTATGTTTTTTACAAATTAAAGGTTTCTGGCAACCATGCATTAAGCAAGTCTATTGGCATCATTTTTTTTTTTTTTTTTTGACACAGGGTCTCTCTCTGTCACCTAGTTCTGGAGCACAGTGACACTATATAGCTCACTGCAGCCTCAACCTCCTGGGCTTAAGTGATCCTCCCACCTCAGCCTCCTGAGTAGCTGGGACTACAGTTGTGCACCAGCACACCTGGCTAACTTTTTTATTTTTATTTTTTGTAGAGACAGGTTCTCACTGTGTTGCCTAAGCTAGTCTCAAGCTCCAGGGCTCAAGCAATCCTCCTGCCTCAGCCTCCCAAAATGCTGGGATTACAGGCATGAGCCACTGTGCATGGCCGTTGCATCATTTTTTCAGCAGCCTGTGCTCATGTTTGTGTCTTTGTGTCACATTTTGGTAATGCATGCAATATTCCAAACTTTTTCATTATTATTTTATCTGTTGTAGTGATTTGTGATCAGTGATCTTTGATGTTACTATTGTAATTATTTTGGGGTGCCACAAATTGCATATATGTAAGATGGCAAACCCAATTGATAAATTTTTGTATGTGTTCTGACTGCTCCACTGAGCAGCCATTTTCCCATCTCTGTCCCTCTCTTTGGGCATCCCTATTTCCTGACACACAACAGTATGGAAATTAGGCCATATAGTAACTCTACAATGGCCTAAGTGTTCAAGTGAAATGATGAGCTGCACATCTCTCACTTTAAGTTAAAAGCTAGAAATGATTAAGCCAAGTGAGGAAGGCATGTTAAAACCTGAGATTCTAGGCCTCTTGTTTCAAAGAGTTAGCAAGTTGCAAATGCAAAGGAAAAGTTCTTAAAGGAAATTAAAATTGCTACTCCAGTGAACACAATAAAACATCATTATGGCTGATATGGAAAGGTTTTAGTGGTCCAGATAGAAGATCAAACCAACCACAAAATTTATTTAAGCCAAAGCCTGTTACAGAGCAAAGCCCTAATTCTCTTTAATTCTGGGAAGCCTGAGAGAGATGAGGGAGCTGCAGAGAAAAGTTGAAAGCTAACAGAGGTTGGTTCGTGAGGCATAAGGGAAGAAACCATCTTCCTAACAAAAAAGTATAAGGTGAAGCAGCAAGTGCTGATGGAGAAGCTGCAGCAAGTTACCCAGAAGATCTAGCTAAAATTATTGATGAAGGTAGCTACACTAAACAACAGATTTTCAATGTAGATGAAATAGCCTTACCACCTAGGACTTTCACAGCTAGAGAGGAGAAGTCAATGCCTGGCTTCAAAGCTTCAAAAGATAGGCTGACTGTCTTGTTAGGGGCTAATGCAGCTGGTGACTTAAGTTGAAGCCAATGCTCATTTACCATTCAAAAAATCTTAGTGCCCTTAAGAATCATGCTAAATCTGCTCTGCCAGTGAAAGCCTGGATGACAGCACATCTGTTTATATTGTAGTTTACTGAAGATTTTTTTTTTTTTAGATGGAGTTTCGCTCTTGTTGCTCAGGCTGGAGTGCAGTAGTATGATCTGGGCTCACTGCAGCTCCACCTTCCTGGGTTCAAGCGATTCTCCTGCCTCAGCCTCCGGAGTATCTGGGATTACAGGCTTGTGCCATCATGCCTGGCTAATTTTGTATTTTTAGTACAGACGGGGTTTCTCCATGTTGATCATGCTGGTCTTGAACTCCCAACCTCAGGTGATCTGCCTGCCTCGGCATCCCAAAGTGCTGGGATTACAGGTGTGAGCCACCACACCTGGCCAGTTTACTGAAGATTTTAAGCCCCCTATTGAGACCTACTGCTCAGGAAAAAAGATTTCTTTCAAAATATTACTACTCATTGACAATGCACCTTATTATCCAAGAGCTCCGATGGAGATGTACAGGGATATTAATGCTGTTTTCATGCTTGTGAGTGCAACTTCCACTTTCAGCCCATAAATCAAGGAGTAATTTCAAATTTCAAGTTTTATTCTTTGAGAAATAAATTTCATAAAGCTATAGTTGCCACAGATAGTGATTCCTCTGACAGATCTGGGCAACATCAGTTGAAAGCCTTCTGGAAAGGATTCACCATTCTAGGTGCCATTAAGAACATTCATGATTTATGGGAAGAGGTCAAAATATCAATATTAACAGGAGTTTGGAAGAAGTTGAGTCTAACCCTCATGGATGATTTTGAGGAGTTCAAGACTTCAGTGGAGAAAGTAACTGCACATATGGTGTAAATAGCAAGAGAACTAGAATTAGAAATGAAGCCTTAAAATGTGACTGAATTGTTGTAACCTCATGATCAAACTTGAATGGATGATGAGTTGCTTTTTATGGAGGAGCAAAGAAAGTGGTTCTTGAGATGGAATCAACTCCTGGTATAGATGCTATCAACACTGTTGAGATGACAACAAAGGATTTAGAATAGTACATTAACTTAGTTGGTAAAGCAGTGACACAGTTTGAGAGGATTGACTTCAATTTTGAAAAAAGTTTTCCTGTCATTAAAATATCTCACTTTCTTTCTTCTCTCAGTATATATATATATATGCACACACACACACACACACACACATGTCCAAACCTCATGCATATATATACATATATATGTATACACACATATATATAATATATACACATATATTATATATAATATATACATATATAATACATATAATATAAATTCAATACATTTTTGTTTTGCAAAGCAAATGCTATCAAACAGCATTGTATACTACAGAGAAATCTTTCATGAGGCGAGTCAATTGATGTGGCAAACTTTATTGTTGTCTTATTTTCTGAAATTGCCACTACTACCCCAGCCTTCAGCAGCCACCCCTGTGATCAGTCAGCAGCCATAAACATTGAGTCAAGACCCTCCACCAGCGAAAAAGATTGCACCTTGCTGAAGGCTCAGGTGATTGTTAACATTTTTTAGCAATGAAGTATTTTTAATTAAGATATGTACTTTTTAAAAGACATAATGGTATTTTGCACTTAATAGACTACAGTACAGTGTACACATACCTTTTACATGCACTGGGAAACAAAAAAAATTTGTGCAACTCTCTTTGTTCTGATCATTGTTGTGATCTTGAATTAAACCTGTAATGTCTCTGAGGTTGCCTGCATAATTGGCTTTCAAAAAGAAAATTCTGTAATCAATGAATGAATGAATAAATCATCCCCCACCCCACCTCACTTATGAAGGGGATTTTGTAGCAGCTTTACCACCTCTCTAAGTCTGGTGTTGGAGATGCACTTACCTTTCATCTCCCTCTCTCATCACCATGATGTGTCATCACTACTGAACAACATATCCCTGTCCTTAACCTCACTTTCTTTTGTTTTTGTCTAGTTCATTTCCTTAATCTTCTCCTCTGGGGAATCCCTCTAGAGCCCCAGCCTTTTTCTGAGTGTTTCCTTTGTGTTCTTTTTCATGACACAAACCTATTCTTTCTGATCTGGACCTAGCCTCTGAACCTCAGAGACCATTACTAGTGTCCAAGGGCAGTGATGGGAGAAGACCTCAATGGCATCCTTGCGGCTGCAGAAACTTCTGTGGAGTTTTATGCATCCCAGGCACTTAACATGGCACTGTGACAATATTTTCTTCTCTCGCAGTTCTGCATTGAAACCTCTTACCAATGGGAATGCTTTTTTTTTTTTGAGCAAATAAAGACTACCAAAGACTGCAAGACTCCTCTGCAGAAAGGAGTGTACAATGGAAGAAACAATCCTGAGCTGGAAGTCAGAGCCAGGGGTTCTGGTCCCAACACTCCACTAACCATGTACTCTTAAGTAAATTGCTTAATAGTTTATGAGCGTTTGTTTCCTTATCTGTCAAATGAAAGAATATCTACCTTTGAGGATTATTATTAGTTTCTAAGGAGATGATATCTATGAACATAATTTAAAATTGTAAAATGCTATGTAAATGTCAAATAATTGTTATATATTTTCTAAGTCAAATCATACAAGATCAGGAAGCAGTTTACCTCCATTTTAGACCAATGAAGAGATTTGTCATTCTATTCTTGGTGATTACGTTTCCTATTTATCCAGGTTTCTGTCTCAGTTTGGCTATCATACCCTCTCCCCACCCTCTCAGTGCACCATGACCCTGAGGACATTCAAAGGGATAGAAGATCTTTGCTCATCTTCTGTGGAAGAGAGCAGTTCTCTTGAAGAGGAGCCCTGAATTTTATGCCTTTGAAGCCCCTCTTCCTGCTGTGTTCTTCTAACCCAAGTGTGCCTCCCTAAATGAAATGTCTATGGGATACTTCAGAAAGGTGGAAAGGGCTGCCCCTGTAGCCTGTTTTTGCCAACAGTGGATAGACAATGATTGTCATGGAATAAGAAGAATGCCCTGCTTGCAGTGTTACAGCATCCTCTTTGCCTTCTTTCCCTAGATTCTGACATACATATTCTTTTCTAGTCATAGGTTAAACTTGACATTTAGTGACCTTCTTAAAAACATATAGGCATCCTCATCTAACATCCAGCAACACATCCTTTTACGTTTTATATAATTATGACACATGTTTAGAAAGATTTCGTTGGAAGACTGTGAGTCACTCCAGAGAAAGTATTTCCATGGTAGAACAGATAGGCCTTGTTTACTGATTGGATAAAGGATGAGGGAGAAGGAGGAGTCCGGCATGACATCCAGGTGTCTGGCTTGAGGAACTAGAAAGATGGCAGCACTGACTTGGGAAATATGAGAGGAAACATGTTTGGAGGGCATGGAGCACTGATGAACCTGGGGAGCTGGCATGATATTTGAAGGAGAAATCTCAGAGGCAGCTGGAGATATGCATGGGAAGCTCAGGAGGGAAGGCTGACTGGAGACACAGATTTGAGACCTTTCAGCATCTAGGTGGTTTTTGAGCCATGGGAACAGGCCAGAACACCCAGGGAGTGTGTAAAGTGAGGAGAAAAGAAGGCCAAGGGCAGAACTCTAGAGAAAATAGGTATAAAGTCCGGGTGCGGCGGCTCACGCCTGTAATCCCAGCACTTTGGGAGGCCGAGACGGGCAGATCACGAGGTCAGGAGATCGAGACCATCCTGGCTAACACGGTGAAACCCCGTCTCTACTAAAAATACAAAAAATTAGCCAGGCGTGGTGGCGGGTGCCTGTAGTCCCAGCTACTCGGGAGGCTGAGGCAGGAGAACGGCATGAACCCGGGAGGCAGAGCTTGCAGTGAGCCGAGATCATGCCACTGCACTCCAGCCTGGGCAACAGAGCGAGACTACGTCTCAAAAAAAAAAAAAAAGAAAAAAAAAGAAAAAAAGAAAATAGCTATAAAAAATATAGACAGAAAGAGGGGAGCCCACAAAGATGTCTAAAAGAGTTGGATAGAGAAGAAAAGTAGAGCTAAGAGCATGGGTTATTGAACAAAGAGAGAGTCCTTTCCATGAAGAACGTCATGACCAAGTCAGATGAGGAATAAAAAGTAGCTATAACCATGTAGTTTAAAGTAGCTTCATCCCTTTGATGAACTTAGTCAATTGGTTGAAGCAGGTGCCAAACTTCCAGTTAAGGGTTCAGGGGAAATCCAGACATGGATTCAGGAAGGACAGCTCCTTTGAGAAAGTTGGTTTTGACAAAGCAGAGAGGGAGATGGCAATGAAGCTACATACCAAATACAATAATCTGCTCCAAAAACCAGTCCTTAGGTCTCTGAGTCCTCTCTACCCTCTTTGGAAGAGGTCTTTTGAATAATTGGGAGGGGTGGCCAAAAAACTGCTAAAGTTGTTACATTATAGTATTTACTCCAGAAACCAATCACATGGGTCTGTTGCCTTCCTGATAACCATTTGCACCCCACTCTTTTCTTTGCTAACAAAGCCCTGCTTTTGTTCAGGACATGAATCTGCCCTGCCTCAGTAGATAGATCTGATGGACATAAACTAAAAATGACAATCCCATTGCCCTTTGCCAGATACAGGCCTATAATCCCTTATCTGAAACCCCTGGGGTCAGATATGTTTCAGAATAAACTTTTGGACACTTAGAAGGGTAATAAAGTGAGACAGTGCCTATGTAGTGTATGGGTTTTTTGTTTTGTTTTGTTTTGTTTTGTTTTTTTGTTTTTTTTTTTTGGATGGGGACCCACTTTGTTGCCCAGGCTGGAGTGCAGTGGTGCAATTATAGTTCACTGCAGTCTCGAACTCCTGGGCTCAAGGGATCTTCCTCAACTTCCTGAGTAGCTGAGACTACAGGCATGTGTCACCACATCTGGCTAATTTTTTGTTTTTTATAGTGATGGGGTCTCATCTCACCATGTTGCCCAGGTTTGTTTCAAACTCCTGTCATTAAGCAATCCTCCTGCCTTGGCCTCCCAAAGGGCTAGGGTTGCAGGCATGAGCCACCATGCCTGGCCCTGTACTGTATGTCATTTAACACCACAGTAAGTGTTAGACAGCATCCTGTTTCAAACATATTAATAATTCTGTATTAAAACAGAGAGATTGTCACATTAATTATGATGAATAAGGACTATAAATAGTGTCACCTCTGTTTGGGTCAGATTTGCCACTGTATTAGTCCATTTTCACGCTGCTAATAAAGACATACCCGAGACCGGGCAATTTACAAAAGAAAGAGGTTTATTGTACTTACAGTTTCATGTGGCTGGGAAGGCAAGGAAGAGCAAGTTACATCTTACATGGATGGCAGCCTGCAAAAAGAAAGCTTGTGTAGGGAAACTCCCATTTTTAAAACCATCAGATCTCATGAGATTCACTCACTATCATGAGAACAGCATGGGAAACACCCGCCTCCATGATTCGATCATCTCCCACTGGGTCCCTCCCACAACACGTGGGAATTATAGGAGCTACAAGATGAGATTTGGGTGGGGACACAGAGCCAAACCATATCAGCCACCAAATGCATTTTGGCACCAAACTTATAAAGGACTTTTAAGTTTTCAGACTTTTTTGGTTTCAGAATTGCCAATAAGAAATTATGAGCCTGTGATCATTTTTTCCAGCCTCTTCTGCAGGTAGAAGGGTCTTTGTGACCCTGATGTAGCCAATGCATTTTTTTTAAGTCTGCTGAGGGGGCTTATTACAAATAGGGTTTATTTATTGATAAAAGGGTATAGAACTTCCTTCCCATTTCTTTTTGCCTTGAACTTGGAGATGATATCTGGGACTCTGGTTGCCATCTCATGATCTTGCCGTTACAAGCATGAGGGGAAGTCAACAAGCTAAGGAGGGTTGAGCAGAAAGTACAGAAAGATCCTGCATCCTTGATGACAATACTGAGCTCAAATACCCTGAGATCACGTTCCTCTGGACTTATTATGATTTAAGCTGCTGTTGGTTGGGCACTTTATTACTTACAGAAGGAAGAAGAACTAAAAGAGTTGTGGGGTTGAGCAAGAACTTCTTTGAGGATAAATATACTTGCACAAATTTTTATGTATAAATCCTTTTGTTTTTTCTTTTGTTTCCCAGTTACTGTTAATGTTATTATTATTATTTGCAAATAGACTCTTTATCAAACTATCAGTGTACATTTGGGTTCATCTGTAATTTCTCTTTACAACTGTTGTAGTGAATTCTTATACTTTTATGTTGCTCCAAGTCCATTTTGAATATGAGTTGTACTATCTTATATGAGGAGCAGGGCTCAGTCTCCCTTCACACAGTTTCCAGTTCTACTCCTTCTCCCGGTTCCTCAAGGTGGTCAATCCATTTATCTACCTGAAACAACTGCCTACTGGTGGCCACTACCCTGAGGGACAGCTAGATACAGCCTACTTACCTGGCCCCACTGACTCACCCTGAATGGACTGTGCAGATATACAGCACTGACCACCTCTCAGTTACACAGTGAGCCCATGTAACGTGTGCCTGTTTGTTCTAAACCCACCAACTAGAACTCTCAGGAAACCTGCTTGGATAATGCCCTGACCCCAATAAGGGCTTTAGTGCCACAGATTCTCTCTCTCTGTCACCCTCTACCTGCTGGCTGGGCATGCTGCCGTCTCCAGACTTGCTGCTGGCTGTCATGGGCACCCTTCTTCTCCTATGGATCTGTGAGTAATAGAAGGTGTCTGTGATTTCCTGTGTTTTGTTATGCAGCCTCTTCTGCATATCACCTGGCACACGCACCTGAGCCTAACTCTTCTCCTGGTGTAGGCTCTCCTAGAGAGTGGCTACCGGGGAGTCCTTATGGTCAGTCTCAAGATAAAGATAAAGGTTAATTTAGAAAGATATTACAGTTTCATTAAAATCAGAAACAAGTCAAATATGTCTACTATTTCTTCTGTTATTCAATATTGTCTTGTAAGTATTGGACAATCCAACAAAAAAATACAATGAAACAATCAGTATAAATATTCACATATAGCAAATTTTTAATTTTCAGATTAGATGATTGTTTTCTTAGGAAAATTAAGAAATTCTACTTTAGACCTCAGTTTCCTCGTCCATGGAACTGATATAATAGTATCTGCCTTATAGAGATGTTATAAGGATTAAATGAGCTAATACACGTAAAACACTTAAAACAGTGCCAGATCCATTGTAAGTTCTCCATAAATGTTAAATATTGTTATTAAAAGAATTGAATAGGGAAACTGAATACAAAATAAAAATACAAAAATTAATAGGTTTACTTTTAGTAAACAAACTTAAATGTCACAGGGAGGAAATCCCATTTTTAATAAAAATGAAAACTATAAAATACCTAGAAATAAAATTCACAAGAAAGGCAAAAGACCTAAATAAGCAAAACTATAAAATCTTACTAAAATATGAAAAGAAGATATCTAAATGCAATGACAACTTTCTAAGATAGAATGATATATCATAAAAATGTGTATATATTTTTATATTAAATAATTATATTTTTAATTAAATTAATTTATATATTTAATTAAATTCCAACCAGAATCCCAGTTTGGGATTCTTCACACTGGATATAATAATCTTAAAGATCACTGAAAGAATATCTGAGAGGAGTACATTTTTATGGGAAGATACAAGGATGATAACTTATATATTACAATTAGCTCTAAATTTAATGCAATAAAAATATGGCACGGAGGGGGATAGGAGTGTATGAAAACTCTCTCCTTTTTGCCCAATTTTGCTGTGGTCCTAAAACTACTCTAAAAAATAAAATTTATTAATTTAACATAAATAAATAACAATGCCAAAAATATAGACTTGGCCACAATATAGGCCAATAAATCAATGAAACAGAATCCAAAGTTGATTCAAGTAAATATGAGTCTTAGTATCTGACAAAGTGGGAAAGGATGATGTATTTAGTAAATCATGCTGACAGAATTGGCATGTGAAGGAAGGCAGACCAGACCCCTGCATCATACCATGCTCAAAAAATTCTAGATGAAGTAAAAATCTAAATGTAAAATATAAAATAATAGAATGAATTTTAGAAAAATATTTTTGTAAATTTAAAATTTTGTAAATTGAAAGTGGGAAGACCTTAAGCAAAAGGATCCTCCCCCAGAGCCTTCGGAAAGGACTGCCGTCCTGCTAGCACCTTGGTTTTAGTCCAGGGAGACCTGTGATGAACTTCTAACCTGTAAAACTTAATGAATTTGCATTGCTTTAAGCCATTGAGTTTGTTGAAATTTGTTTCAGCAGCCATAGAAAACTATTAAAATGTATTAAGTATGTTAATTCCCTCATTTGAAAATCCGACTTTACCAATGTTACACAAACTTGTCCAGAGAATAAAGATAAAACACTTCCTAACTCTTCTGATGAAGCCAGAAAACCCTGATACCAAAATCGGATAAGGACATTACAAAAAAAGAAAATTATTGGCCAATCTCTGCTATGAATGTAGATACAGAAGTCCTTTACAATTTAATAGCTAACCAAATTTAGTAATACACTTAAAAAGATAATTCAACACAACCAAGATGACTTTATTCCAGGAATGTAAAGTTGGTTAGTCATTAGAAAATGAGTTAATTATAATTTATCACTTTAACAGATTAAGTAGAAATTTCATACAATCATCTCAATAGATGCAAAGAAAGCATTTGATGAAGTTCTGTTCATCAAAAGACACAATAAAAGGAATGAAAAGGCAAGCAAAAAAGTTTATGACTAAAATAAGAGAAACCTTAAGAAACTAGGAAGAGAAGGGAACTTCCTTAATTTGATAAAGATATTCTAAAAAAATAACAAATATCATATTTAATGGGAAAATATTGAAAGCATTTCCATTGAGATCAAGAAAGAAACAAAGATTCTTGCTATGTCCACTTCTATTTATTGATGTATTTGAGGTCCTAGTCATTGCAAAAATAAAAGATTTGAAAGGAAGAAATGTGTAAGCATAGTTATGTATGAGGGAAAAAAACCTAAACAATCTACAAACTTTTAGAATTAAAGTAAATTTAACAATGTTGCTGGATACAAAATCAGTTTACAAAAATCAATTTAATTTTTAATCATAAGAAACAATTTTACATAAAATTTTGTTTAATTAGAAGAAAATATAATACCATTTATGTGACATCACAGAACCCAAATACCTAGGAATACATCTAAAGAAACACAGTTGTCTCAATAAATATGGGGAATGAGTTCCAGGAACCCCTGCATATACACAAATCCAGGCATACTCAAGTTCTGCAAGTTGGCCCTGTGGAACATGCATATGTGAAAAGTTGGCCCTCAGTATAGGCAGGTCTCACATCCTGCAAATATTGCATTTTTTATCTGCTTTTGGTTGAAAAAATATATACATATAAGTGTATTCAAACCCCTGTTTTTCAAGGGTCAACTGTGTGCAAGACCTGTACATTGAAAATGTTAAGACATCACTTGGAGAAATTAAAGATCTAAATAAATAAATATTCCATGTTCATAGGTCAGAAGACTCAATATTGTTAAGATGTCAATTCTCTCCAATTTGATCTATAAATTCAGTGCAATCTTAATTAACTTCCCAGCTGGCATTTTTACAAAAACTGACAAGCTGATTCTAAAATTTATGTGTAATTGCAAAGGGCCAAAAATAACCAACATACTCATGAAGAAGAACAAAGAATAAACACTCATTCTACTAGATATTAAAATTTCTTGTAAGCTACAGTAATTAAGACAGTGTGATGTCGATACAAGAGGAGAGAAATAAACCAATGAAACAGAGTAGAGAGTCTATAAATAGACCCATACATACACAAAACTTGATTCATAGGAAAGGTGACATTGCAGGTAAAATGAACTCTCTTTAATAAATTCTACTGGGTCATTTATATATTCATATGGAAGAAATAAAATTCCACTCCTACTTCATATTAAATACAAAAATGCAATCCCAGAAGAATTGTAGATCTAAATTTTAAAGTTAGAAAGTAAGAGTTCTAGAAGCTAACACAGAAAAATATCTTCATAACCTTGAGTAGACAAAGGAACAGGAACCAGACAGCATTTAGGATAAAAAAGAAAAAACATGATAAATAGGCTACATTAAAAGTAAGAACTTCTGTTCATCAAAAGACACAATAAAAGGGATGAAAAGGCAAACCACCAACTGGGAGAAGATATTTGCAATGTGTATGATGACAGAAGACTCATCCAGAATATGTGAAGAACCTTCACAAATCAATAAGAAAAAGACCTTATGGAAAAATAGGCCACAAACTTGAGCAAATACTTAACAAAAGAGGGCATCCAAAGCCAATATGTGTATGAAAAAGTTTCCACTTCAGTAGTCACTAGGAAAGTGCAAATTCAGTAGGTGGTTTTCCCCTGACAGTGCTAAGGAGGCTGGGAGGTCTGGACTGGGTGGAATTCACCACAGCCCAGTAAAGCTGCTGTGGCCAGACTGCTTCTCTAGATTCCTCCTCACTGGGCAGGGCATCTCTGAAGGAAAGGTAACAGCCCAAGTCAGGGGCTTACAGACAAAACCCCCATCTCCCTTGGACAGAGCACCTGGGGAAAGGGGCGACTATGGGCACAGCTTCAGCGGATGTAGTCACTCCTGCCTGCTGGCTCTGAAGGGAGAACCTGATCCTGATAAGAGGGATTCTCCCAGCACAGCACACCAGCTCTGCTAAGGGACAGACTGCCTCCTCAAGTGGATCCCTGACCCCCGTGCCTCCTGACTGAGAGAGACTTTCCAACAGGGGTCGACAAACACCTCATACAGGAGAGCTCCAGCTGGCATCAGGCTGGTGCCTCTCTGGGATGAAGCTTCCAGAGGAAGGAAAAGGCAGCAATCTTTGCTGTTCTGCAGCCTCCACTGGTGATACCCAGCTGAACAGGGTCTGGAGTGGACCTCCAGCAATCTGCAGGAGACCTACAGAAGAGGGGCCTGACTGTTAGAAGAAAAACTTACAGACAGAAAGCCATAACATCAACATCAACAAAAAGGAACCCCATACATAGAAACTCCATCCAAAGGTCATCAGCCTCAAAGATCAAAAGTAGATAAATCCACAAAGATGAGGAAAAACCTGCATAAAAATGCTGAAAATTCCAAAAACCAGAATGTCTCTTCTTCTCCAAATGATCGCAACTCCTGTCCAGAAGGGCACAAAACTGGATGGAGAATGAGATTGATGAACTGACAGAAGTAGGCTTCAGGTGGTGGGTAATAAAAGACTCCTTGGAGCTAAAGGAGAATGTTCTAACCCAATGCAAGGAAACTAAGAACCTTGATAAAAGGTTACAGGAACTGCTAACTAGAACAACCAGTTTAGAGAGGAACATAAATGACCTGATGGAGCTGAAAAACACAGCACGAGAACTTCGTGAAGCATACACAAGTATCAGTAGTGGAATCGATCAAGCAGAAGAAAGGATATCAGACATTGAAGATCAACTTACTGAAATAAGGTGTGAAGACAAGATTAGAGAAAAAAGAATGAAAAGGAATGAACAAAGCCTCCAAGAAATATGGGACTATGTGAAAAGACCAAACCTACAATTGATTGGTGTACCTGAAAGTGATGGGGAGAATAGAAGCAAGCTGGAAAACACACTTCTGTGTATTATCCAGGAGAACTTCCCCAACCTACCAAGACAGGCCAACATTCAAATTCAGGAAATACAGAAAACACCACTAAGATATTCTTCAAGAAGAGCAACCCCAAGACACATAATTGACAGATTATCCAAGGTTGAAACGAAGGAAAACATGTTAAGGGCAGCCAGAGAGACAGGCCAGGTTACCTACAAAGGAAAGCCCATCAGATTAACAGTGGATCTCTCTGCAGAAACCCTACAAGCCAGAAGAGAGTAGGGGGCAATCATCATTCTCAGTAAACTATCGCAAGAACAAAAAACCAAACACCGCATATTCTCACTCATAGGTGGGAATTGAACAATGAGAACACATGGACACAGGAAGGGGAACATCACACTCTGGGGACTGTTGTGGGTTGGGGGGAGGGGGGAGGGTTAGCACTGGGGGATATACCTAATGCTAGATGACGAGTTAGTGGGTGCAGCACACCAGCATGGCACATGTATACATATGTAACTAACCTGCACATTGTGCACATGTACCCTAAAACTTAAAGTATAATAATAATAAATAAATAATTAAAAAATTTAAAAAAAAAGAAAAGAATTTTCAACCCAGTATTTCATATCCAGCCAAACAAAGCTTCATAAGCAAAGGAGAAATAAAATCCTTTACAGACAAGCAAATGCTGAGGGATTTTGTCACTAGCAGGCCTGCCTTACAAGAACTCCTGAAGGAAGCACTAAATATAGAAAGGAAAAACTGGTACCAGCCACTGCAAAAACATACCAAAATATAAAGACCAATGACACTATGAAGAAACTGCATCAACTAAAGTGCAAAGTAACCAGCTAGCATCATGATGACAGGATCAAATTCATACACAACAATATTAACCTTAAATGTAAATGGGCCAAATGCCCCAATTAAAAGACACAGACTGGCAAATTGGATAAAGAGTCAAGACCCATCAGTGTGCTGTATTCAGGAGACCCATCTCACATGCAATGACACACATAGGTTCAAAATAAAGTATGGAGGAATATTTACCAAGCAAATGGAAAGAAAAAAAAAAAGCAGGGGTTGCAATCCTAGTCTCTGATAAAACAGACTTTAAACCAACAAAGATAAAAAAAAGATAAAGAAGGGCATTACACAATGGTAAAAGGACCAATGCAACAAAAAGAGCTAACTATCCTAAATATATATGTACCCAATACAGGAGCACCCAGCTTCATAAAACAAAAAGTGACTTAGACTCCCACACAATAATAGTGGGAGACTTTAACACCCCACTGTCAATATTATACAGATCAACGAGACAGAAAATTAACAAGGATATTCAGGACTTGAACTCAGCTCTGAACCAAGCAGACCTAATAGACACCTATAGAACTCTCCACCCCAAATCAACAGAATATACATTCTTCTCAGCACCACATAGCACTTATTCTAAAATCAACCACATAATTGGAAGTAAAACACTCCTCAGCAAATGCAAAAGAACAGAAATCATAACAGTCTGTCAGACCACAGTGCAATCAAATTATAACTCCACATTAAGAAACTCACTCAAAACCACACAACTCCATGGAAATTGAAGAACCTGCTCCTGAATGACTACTGAAATAAAGAAGTTCTTTGAACCCAATGAGAACAAAGAGACAATGTACCAGAATCTCTGGAACGCAGCTAAAGCAATGTTAAAAGGGAAATTTATAGAATGAAATGCCCACATCAGAAGGCTGAAAAGATCTAAAATCGACACCCTAACATCACAATTAGAATAATTAGAGAAGCAAAAGCAAACAAATTCAAAAGTAGCAGAAGACAAGAAATAACTAAGATCAGAGCAGAACTGAAGGAGATACAAACACGAAAAACCCTTCCAAAAAAAATCAGTGAATCCTGGAGCTGTTTTTTTTTTTGAAAAGATTAACAAAATAGATAGACCACTAGCTAGACTAATAAAGAAGAAAAGAGAGAAGAATCAAATAGACACATTAAGAAATGATAAAGGGGATATCACTACTGTTCCCACAGAAATACAAACTACCATCAGAGAATACCATAAACACCTCTATGCAAATAAACTAGAAAATCTTGAAGAAATGGATAAATTCCTGGACACATAAACCATCCCAAGACTAAACCAGGAAGAAGTCGAATCCCTGAATAGACCAATAACAAGTTCTGTAATTGGCGCAGTAATTAATAGCCTACCAACCAAAATAAGCCCAGGACCAGATGGATTCACAGCCAATTTCTACCAGAGGTACAAAGAGGAGCTGGTGCCATTCCTTCTGAAACTATTCCAAACAATAGAAAAAGAGGGACTCCTCCCTAACTCATTTTATGAGGCCAGCATCATCTTGATACCAAAACCTGGCAGAGACACAATAAAAAGAGAAAATTTCAGGCCAATATCCCTGATGAACATCAGTGCGAAAATCCTCAATAAAATTCTGGCAAACTGAATCCAGCAGCACATCAAAAAGCGTATCTACCACAAGCAAGTCAGCTTCATCCCTGGGATGCAAGGCTGGTTCAACATATGAAAATCAATAAACGTAATTCATCACATAAACAGAACCAATGACAAAAACCACATGATTAACTCAATAGATGCAGAAAAGGCCTTTGATAAAATTCAACATCGCTTTATGCTAAAAACTCTCAATAAACTAGGTATTGATGGAACATATCTCAAAATAATAAGAGCTATTAATGACAAACCCATAGCCAATATCATACTGAATGGGCAAAAGCTAGAAGCATTCCCTTTGAAAACCGGCACAAGACAAGGATGCCCTCTCTCACCACTCCTATTCAACACAGTACTGGAATTTCTGGCCAAGGCAATCAGGCAAGAGAAAGAAATAAAGGATATTCAAGTAGGAAGAGAAGAAGTCAAATTGACTGTTTGCAGATGACATGACTGTATACTTAGAAAACCCTATCATCTCAGTCAGAAACTCCTTCAGCTGACAAGCAACTTCAGCAAAGTCTCAGGATACAAAATCAATGTGCGAAAATCACAAGCATTCCTATACCCCAACAATAGACAAGCAGAGAGCCAAATAATGAGTGAACTCCCAATCGCAATTGCTACAAAGAGAATAAAATATCTAGGAATACAACTTATAAGGGATGTGAAGGACCTCTTCAAGGAGAACTACAAGCCACTGCTCAAGGAAAGAAGAGAGGACACAAACAAATGGAAAATCATTCCATGCTCATGGATAGGAATAATCAATATCATGAAAATGGCCATACTGCCCAAAGTAATTTACGGTTTCAATGCTATTCCCATTAAGCTACCATTCACTTTCTTCACAGAACTAGAAAAAACTAATTTAAATTTCATATGGAACCAAAAAAGAGCCCATATAGCCAAGACAATTCTAAGCAAAAAGAACAAAGCTGGAGGCATCACACTACCTTACTTCAAAGTATACTACAAGGCTACAGTAACCAAAATAGCATGGTACTGATACCAAAACAGATATATAAACCAATGGAATAGAACAGAGGCCTCAGAAATAACACCACACAACTACAACCATCTGATCTTCGACAAACCTGACAAAAACAAGCAGTGGGGAAACAATTCCTCATTTAATAGATGGTGCTGGGAAAACTGGCTAGCCATCTGCAGAAAACTGAAACTAGACCCCTTACTTACACCTTATACAAAAATTCACTCTAGAGGGATTAAAGACTTAAATGTCAAACCCAAAACCATAAAAACCCTAGAAGAAAACCTAGGCAATACCATTCAGGACATAGGTGTGGGCAAAGACTTCATGACTAAAACACCAAAAGCAATGGCAACAGAAGCCAGAATTGACAAATGAGATCTAATTAAACTAAAGAGCTTCTGCACAGCAAAAGAAACTGTCATTAGAGTGAACAGGCAACCTACAGAATGGGAGAAATTTTTTGCAATCTATCCATTTGACAAAGGGCTAACATCCAGAATCTACAAGCAACTTAAACAAATTTACAAGAAAAAAGCAAACAACCCCATCAAAAGTGGGTGAAGGATATGAACAGATACTTCTCAAAAGAAGACATTTATGTGGCCAAAAAACATGAAAAAAAGCTCATCATCACTGGTCATTAGAGAAATGCAAATCAAAACCAAAATGAGATACCATCTCACACCAGTTAGAATGGTGATCATTAAAAAGTCTGGAAATATCAGATGCTTGCAAGGATACGGAGAAATAGGTATGCTTTTACATTGTTGGTAGGAGTGTAAATTAGTTCAACCATTGTGGAAGACAGTGTGGCGATTCCTCAAGGATCTAGAACAAAATACCATTTGACCCAGCAATCCCACTACTGAGTACATACCCAAAGGATTATAAATCACTCTACTATAAAGACACATGCACACATATGTTTATTGTGGCACTATTTGCAGTAGCAAACACTTGGAACCAGCCCAATGCCCATCAATGATAAAATAGGTAAAGAAAAATGTGGCACATATACACCATGGAATACTACGCAGCCATAAAAAAGAATGAGTTCATATACTTTGCAGGGACATGGATGAAGCTGGAAGCCATTATTCTCAGCAAACTAACACAAGAACAGAAAACAAAACACCACATGTTCTCACTTGTAAGTGGGAGTTGAATGATGAGAACACATGGGCATAGGGAGGGGGACATCACACACAGGGGCCTGTCAGTATTTGGGGGGCCAGGGGAGGCAGAGCATTTAGGACAAATACCTAATGCATGCGGGGCTTAAAACCTAGATGATGGGTTGATGGGTGCAGCAAACTACCAGGGCGATGTATACCTATGTAACAAACCTGCATGTTCTGCACATGTATCCCAGAATTTAAAGTAAAATTTTTTAAAAATGCAAATTAAAGCCACAAATTAAAGTCAAATTTATACCCACCAGAATGACTAATTTTAAGTAGTCTGACAATACTAAGTGCTGAGAAGAATGTGATCAAACAATCTTGGAGAGGGAGAGTGTAGGCAAATGTTCACAGCAGCATTATTCAAAAAATAAAAAACCAGAAACAATTTAGATATCAAGAGCAGAATAAAAAGTTGAGTTGAATATTCATTCAAAGGAAACTATACAGCAATGAAAAATCGCAAATTGCTGCTACACACAACAATATGGATGAACATCACCAAAATTATGCTGAGCAAAGAACCCCCAAAACAGTACTTTCCATCTGCTTCCATTTACGTAGAGTTCAAAGTCACATAAGATTAATGTGTGGTTTTAGAAGTCAGGAGAGCCGTTCCCTCTGGAGAAGAGGAAGAAGCATCGCTGGGAGAGGCACGAGGGGAGCTGCTGGGGTACTGGTAATATTTATTGTTCTGGATGATGATTAAATAAAATATAGTCACATTGTGAAAATTCTTTGAGCTATAGTTATGACTTGTACACATTTCTGTATGTATATCCTACTGCAATAAACTTTATAAAAGGAAAAATAAATAATTGACAAATTTTTGAAATACAAGTTATAATGAGATTAAAAATAATATAACTCATAGGGAAGAATTATGTCTCACTAAATAAATACCCTATTATCAGACAGGGTTTACTAAACTTCCATCTTCCCTACAGAGCTGTTCCAGAACTTACTTTTAGCTTCCACTTGACTGCTGTTGTTTCTCAACTGCTATCAGATTGTATAGTCCAAGGGCTGTGGAATGCTGGCACCTAGGTTGCTTGTGAGAAGAGACACTATGGCTTGTGTGGGATGCAGTGCCACTGGTGGCCAGGCCAGGACTGGCAGGTCGTCTGCTTATGAAGTGCCTGAGGCCCCGCTTTTGGAGAGGCACCGACTTGTGGAATTCTGCAGCATAATGGCAAATACTGGGGCCCCACCAAGAAGCCACGTGGTCCCTTCCCACTATTCATCCCATCTGCCCTATTACTTGCTGCTCAGCCTCTGGAGAAAGGGTATTCTATGACAAGGACTCACAGAATTAGGGCTACTATGACAAAATACCGAAGACTGAGTGGCTTAACTAACAGAAATTATTTTCTCATAGTTCTGGAGGCTAGAACTCCCACATCAAGGTGTCAGCACATTTGATTTCTCTCTCCTTGGCTTGCCTTCTCGCTGTGTCCTCACAAGGTTGTCCCTCTGTCTGTCTGTGTCCTAATCTCCTCTTCTTATGAGGATAGCAGTCATAGTGGATTAGGGCCCACACTGACGGCACTGTTTTAATTTTATTACCTTTTTAAAGACCCTATCTCAAAACCCAGGCACATTCTGGGTACTAAGGGTTAGGGCTTCAACACACAAGTTTTGGGACACACAATTCAGTCCATAAAAGAGTCTGTCTAGTTCTTACCAAGCTCTGTGACTGGGCTGAATCCTGTAGCTTCTCGGGTCCTGACTTTCTTCCCAACTTGAAAATGAGGTTTGTGGCTCTTGCTCCCAATGCTGATGTTACATAGCTTGCTTTCCATCTTCCCTGTGAACATCTCCTTGGGTTCCAGTACAGCTAGATATAAGTAACAATGGCAGAAGTGCAAGTACGGTGTCATTACATTTAATGTTTTCCAACCCTGTATGCATGCAGTGGGGAGAAAAAAGAAGTGAGAATGTCCAGAGTTAAAAGCAGTCTGAGACTTCATAGGCCACATGAAGGTTGGCTGTAGAACTTAAGATGGGAGAGAAGCAGGGTTGGGGGAGAAAAAAAGTAGGGGAGAAGGAGAATTGATATATATTTGGGGATTGGTCTGTACCAGAAACTGTAATCTCACTGAAGCTTCACAACAACCTCATGAGGTGGGTATTATTATTAATAATAATAATTAGTAGTATTATTCCCATTTTACCGGTGAGGACACTGAGGCTCAGAATGCAGAGTTGGGCTTTGCTATTTCAGTCTACCTAGAACTCAGAGGAACCTACACAAGTCAGCTCTGCCGACAGCGTTGGTTGAACATGCTTTGGCACCTCTTGCCTTCCTCCCCCCAGCATTGCCCTGTCACAGGTGACAAGAGGAAGACAAGGTTCCTGTCTGTTTTGTTTGGTAGTTCTAAAAAAAATGACATGACCAATTCTGTTGTTGTTGCTGGTTCAGTTTTAGTGAATAGGTAATGTTCACTGAAAAGATATCAATAGATATTAACAAGCAAACAAATAAAATTCTGGCACAAGCAAAACTAATCCACAGTGACAGAAAGCAGATCAATAGTTGCCTGTGGGAAGAGCGGATGAGTATAAAGGGGCCTGAGAGAACTTCTGGGGGAGATGAAAATGTTCTATGTCTTGACTGAGGTTGTTGCTCTACATGTATGTACTTGTATAAAAACTCTTCAAACTATGCACTTAAAACAGGTGAGTTTTTAGTAGTAGTAGTGATGTTTGGATACCTGTAACTTTATCTCCATTAGAAATGTCAGATATTTTAATATCATCAGTTAGTTTTTGCAGGTATCTTGAAATATTATTCATGTTCCTCACTACTGGGATAGTTTTGCAGATTCATGTTCCTCACTACTGAGATAGTCATTTAGCCTGTGCACTAGACCTTGTTTTTGATGCCTTCATAAAGCATATATCAGAAAAAAAGTGAGTTGTTGTATGTAAATTACACCTCAATAAAGTTGATTGACATAAAGAGAAACAAAATCACCAGAAATCCCACCACCAAGAGATAACCACTACCATTTTGGTGTTTTTATGCTGCCAGGGCATTCATCCCCACCCTGCCACCCCTGCACATGCTGTGTTACACTATGTTCTGGGTTTTTTTTTTCTCTCTGTCTACGATATATTATAAAAACCTTTCCACACCAGTACACAGAATGCTGCATCAGTATTTTTACAGTGGTAGAATACAGCATTATGTCAACAAAACATGTTTACTTCACCAATTTGTTGTGTTGGAAAATTAAGATGTTTCCAATTTTTCACTCTTAAAAACACTACCATGAATATCCTTGTAACTAAATATTTGAACATATCCTTAATGATTGCCATAGAATAAATTTCTTCCAGTAAAATTACTGGGTCACAGGCATTCACATTTTTAAGGAATTTGATGTATCTTTCAAAATTGGCCTACCTAAAAACTCTATCAATTTAGGTGCCCATTAGCCATCTCTTTGTCTCTACTGTAGACTCTCA
Organism: Gorilla gorilla gorilla; assembly: GCF_029281585.2. Lineage (NCBI taxonomy): Eukaryota > Metazoa > Chordata > Mammalia > Primates > Hominidae > Gorilla > Gorilla gorilla. Next base: position 87,093,329 of record NC_073239.2, on the reverse strand, counting down.
ATGTGTAGACTCAGCATTGTGACTCTCCATGAGAGCAAACACAAGGTAAGTTCCAGTAACTGACATATCCTGAGATCCCACAACTTTAGAAGCTATTGAAACCTTTCAAAGTCAGTCCCAGCCCTAACTTTAAATGAAATTCAAGGCCCATAAAGGTTCAGGGGTCTGAAAGCACTCCTACTGCTCCTACTGAGCACATCCAGGATTCTGACTCAGGACTCAGGCCAGAAACCACCACACGGCTTGCTAACGGAACATTGAGTCAAAGGACCAGCAAAGACCTCCTGCCATCTCAGGCTTAGAGATTCCCTAGTCTCTACACCCACTTAATCTCTTTGAACCAAGCCTTGCTCCAGAGTAGCCGGGCAAAGGAGCCAGGGATCTCAGGAGTCACACACACTGTTGAGGTCTCAGCACAACTTCGGTTGGTTGCATTTTATTTCAACCCTTGGTTCTGCTGCACGTGGCCTTGGGATGGTTATTTAACCTAAGGCTCAATTTCCTCAACAAAAAAATGGAGTTGGTAATTGTACCTAGCTCACAGAGTTTTAGTAGGATGGCATGAGGTAATACAATCAAATTCACTAGCACCACTCCTGGCCCTTAAAATGTGCTGATATTTGGTAAGTATTATTATCATTTGTTGGCCCCTCACACTTAGCCTCAGGCAGCAGAGAGGCCTGAAAGAGAACAACTTCCTGCCCTTACATTCTGACTTTTCTGCACTGGTGTCGCTACAGAAGGCCAGCCACCAGGCTCATTTTAGATCTGCCTAATGCCACCGATAAGCTAAGGGCTTGAAACCCCATTCTTAGGAGTGGCTTGCCCACCCCGCATGCCTCTAGGACCAAGCCTGACAAATATAGCAGAAATTACAGGCATCTGATTTAAGGCTACGTGTGTACACTTCGCCTGAGCCAAGCCCCAAGCCCTAGTCCCGCTGCTGCATCAAAGGACCAGCTCTCTTCCAGCCTCCAGGCCCAGAGTAAGCAGCAATTTGGGAGGCAGCCCCCTCTTATTTTTAGCTTTAGAAACCCGAAAAGCCAACATACCAGAGCTCACCCAAGCGTCTCTCACAAACTGTTGTTTGACTTGGGTTGAGAAAATGACAGGCTGGGTTCTGCACCAAGAAGAGAAGAAAAAAAGGGGGAAAAAAGGAGTTTTCTTTTCCCTCCACTGCCAATCTCCATCCCCCTCAACTCCTCCCCTAGGCCTGGGTGGACCCTGCCTGGGTAATAGTTCCCTGCTATATTTAAAAACCACAGATGTGTTTGGTGGAGACTTAATTTCGGAATTCCAGGCAGCGTCTCCTGAGGACAAGGGGAAAGCCGGTGCCGCGCGCCCGCCTGCTGCCTGGAGCTCCCAACCCGGCGGAATCCAGGTCAGGACGCGCCGCCGTTTTGACGTGCTGACGGCCGGGAGGCGCGGGCGCCAGGCTCCAACGACTGGGGTGGGTGGCCGCGGGGCAGGGGTTGGATCTGAATTCGTCCCTCGGGGGCTCTGGATGCGGGATGAGGGATGCGGGCTCGACTTCCTCGCCGCTGGTCGAGGAGTGTTCTGAGAGTCTCCCCTCCGCGCGCGAGGATAAATATGCGCGGCTTGTCAGTCAGTGCGGCGCTGTCTCCCAGCTGATAGGGTGACGTTCCGTTTGGAGGCTTGGAGATTGGCTTTTTGATTTGGCTTCTTGCGGCAGCTTAATGGGCAAAGCTCTCCGCTCGCCCAGAAACCAGCCTCTCCGCGCGTCCCCTCTGCGCGCGGCGAGGCCGAGACGTCTCCCGCGGTGACAGCGTGCAAGGCGGAGACCCGGCGCGCTCCCAGCCCAGGGAAAGTCCAGGCGACGCGACCGCAAGCCCGAGCCCAGGTCCCTCGGAGCCGCCAGGGCGCGCCGGGCTGCTTGCCTTCCTGCCCCTTCCGGCAGGAATCCCCCGCCGCCCGCGGCCGGGACTCCGGGCCTCTCCCGGGCGTAGATTCCAGTCACCGCTCTGGGTCGGGGTTTCCCTCTTTCTGAAATCCGCGCGGAAGGACCCCTCCCGGGGCCCCTCGCCCTGGCCCCAGACACCCTCCCTCCCAGACCCCGCGCTCCAGATGCGCTGCCCCGCAGCTCCCTGACAGCTGCGAGCCCACGAACCCCGGCGGGAGGGCGGCGGCGGCGGACTGACATGCCCCGGACGCGGCTGCGGCCGGCGGGCAGCCCGCGGGGGCGATGAGCCGCTGCGACCGGTGAGGCGCCGGGCGGCGGGGGCATCGCGTACCTTCCTCTCACCCCCCTCACTTGCCCACTCCGCTCGGGAGGCCGAGAGGAAACGGTGAGTAATGGGGTGAGCCTCCTGCCCTTCCCCCTTAGCGGCCAGCCGAGACATAGGAGGTAGAGGTTGGGGGGCTTGGGATGCCCCTAAGAGGATCCCTGATTGTGAATAACGGGGTTAAGTTATTTCTCAAGATCATTCATATGAACCGCCTTCCTGTGGATTTAGTGCCAGGAGAAGTGGGGTGAGGGTGCCCCGGAAAGTGTACATTGTGTATGCAGTGTTGGGGGGGCAGATCTGGCAGAGTGGGTGTCTACAGGAGGGTGCCGCCGGGTAGGGAGGGGCAGAGAGAGATGCTTGGGCAGGTGGGTACAGTTGGATCGTGAGCATGCTGGGTTGGTAGCGGGTGCTGTTTGGGGAGACTGACTGCTGTGTTGTGTGTGCTGGATGCATGTCGGCATATGTGTGCCGCCTGGGCCAGGGCGTGTTATGCTTCTGGTGCTGTGAGTGTCCGCCGGGTTTGGGGGCTAGCAGGGAAGCGCGTTATCCACTCGGCGCGCACCCGCGTGCACATACGCACGCACGCGCTCACCCCAATCTCGGGACTCCACCGCCGCGGGTCGGGAGCTGCAGCCCCAGAGCACCCACCGCTGGGGCCAAGGGGGCGAGGGAGAAGGAGGGTTTCTCCAGTGCTGCACTCTCCAGCCCCTGGTGGTCTGCGTGATCCGGGGCTCGGTGGAGAGAATCGAAATATATAACTAACCCTCCCCTGATCCCCCAACACACACACGCGCGCACGCACACACGCGCGCGGACACACACACACACACAGTCAAAGCCCTGATTCCGAGGCTAGCGCTGCTGCTCCTACAGGCCCTGGCTGACCTGCCCAGAGGACCCGAGCCACTGGGAAAGATGATGAAAGCAATTTGCTCCGGGGAAAAAAGTAGTTTTTCGTCTTAATTCATTGTATTTTATTTTTAACCGTGTGGTAGTGGTGGTAGTGGCGGGGTGGGGTTAAATAGAAGAAATGCCTTTAATGCAGTACCATAAATTTACCCGCTCATCGCAGCTTCCTTCTCTCTCTCTCTCTCTCTCCCCCCGCCCCCCGCTTCTCTTCTCTTCTCTCCTCCTTTCCCCCACCCCCCCCCCTCTCTCCCCCTTTCCTGGCGATTAAAAAACATACCTCCGAACGCATTCAGCGGTTAGGTCTCCCGGGCAGAAGAATTGAAACTGGTTTCAATTTATCAGAAACGCAGACTGCAGCAGGCGCAGCCAAGCTCCTGGGTGGTCAAGAAACACCCGAAGGGGGTGGGGGGAGGAGGGAGTTGAGGGGGGGTGGAATGTGGGTACGTGATAGGAACACATCCGGCCTTCTGGTGGGGCACCAAAAGGGAAGCCTCCTCGGCCCCTGGCGACCCGGTGACTTGCAGCGGCGTGTGATTAATCTTCCACAGCTGTCGTGCCCCATCCACTTGAGCTGAGCTCTTGTTTACCTCGATTTTCAAATATAGCTGCTGCGCCATGCTCTTCCTGAAATAGGGGGATCAGTTCACCCTTTATGGGCTCTTGGCCTCGGGCTGGGGCTTCTTTTTGCTGGCGTCACTGGCTGGATCCAAGTTTGAGAGGAACCTGCCCCTTCATGCATTGCAGGTCTCCAAAGGAGGATGGCTGATGGTCAAAGCTTAGGGTAACTAGATGTGGACTGATCACCCCAGCCCCTCATTGCAATCTACAATGCCCAGCAGCAGTCCCCACACACAAGTCCACTTTGTAGCCTCCTTTTTCTTTAAATGAAATGTAGATACTGGTTTGAGAAGAAGCAGATAAGGCCTATAGAACTGAACTTGGTTGAAGTGGTTCTTTCTTTAACTTGATGGAGAAGGGAAGGCCATTCATGCAGTTTCCTCCACTTGGAATGCTTTATTCCTAAAGTACTCCTAAAGTACTCCTACTCAAGCTTCAGCTCTCAGCTCACTAGTTACTTCCTCAAGGAAGCCTTTCATATCCTCCCTGACTAGGCCACATCCCTGCTTATTATACACCTGTATTAGTCTGTTCTCACACTGGTAATAAAGACATACCCAAGACTGGGTAATTTATAAAGGAAAGAGGTTTAATGGAGTCACAGTTCCACAGGGCTGGGGAGGCCTTAGGAAGTTTACAATCATGGTGGAAGGGGAAGCAAATATGTCCTTCTTCACATGGCGGCAGCAAGGAGAAGTGACGAAAAAAGGGGGAAAAGCCCCTTACAAAGCCATCAGATCTTGTGAGAACTCACTGTCACAAGAACAGCAGCATGGGGGTTACTGCCCCCATGATTCAATTACTTCCCTGGCTTCCTCCCAGGACACGAAGGGATTATAGGAACTACAATTCAAGATGAGATTTGGGTGGGGACACATCCAAGCCATATTTGGCCGTGGAGTCCTTTGGACTCCAAAAGAAAAATATTTGTTTATTCATTCGGTTAGCCATTTATTCAATAAATATTCAACAGCCACCTACTCTGTCAGGCATGTGCTAAGTCCAGATGCAAATAAAATAGAATGGACTCTTTCCTCATAAACACTCATAATCTGAACTTATATTTTTGAAGTAATTTAAAGATGCCCATTAAATTTATGTATGTGATTAAGTAATGCCAGGCACACCTCTAGATAACAGACTCCACAAAGGGAGGAAACTGTGTCCCCAAGGCCTAGCACTGTGCCCGGCATAGGATAGGTGCCCAGTAAATGTTGGTTGAATGAGTGGAATTGGAGGAACAATTACATTCTTTCCTTCTCTGTTCCTGCTCTTCTGAGCTCTCCTTTACACTGCCACCTACAGCTTCCTGGTCGGAGAAGGGAGAATATGCTTACTGAACTGACCCTGTTAAAACTATTCCCATGCCCTGTGCTCCCCCAGGGGATGGGACCCTAAAGCCGATAGGTTGTCCTCTTGACCTAGCCCTGCCTTGTGCCTGTGCAGGATGGTTCCTCTTGCATTCTCTGGGCACAGTTGTTGGTATTACTTATGGGCACTGATAGTGGGCATGTTCCCCAGCCTGCATGATTCAGTCATTGCCCATGATCAGGATTTGGGAAATGTGTCACACATCTGGACTTCTTTTCAAACTATTGAGATTAGATAAAAAGAAAGGAATAGGATGGGCGTGGTGGCTCACACCTGTAATCCCAGCACTTTGGGAGGCCGAGGCAGGCGGATCACCTGAGGTCAGAAGTTCGAGACCAGCCTTGCCAACATGGTGAAATCCCGTCTCTACTAAAAATACAAAAATTAGCTGGGCATGGTGGCAGGCACCTGTAATCCCACTTACTCAGGAGGCTGAGGCAGGAGAATCACTTGAACCTGGGAGGCGGAGGTTGCAGTGAGCCGAGATTGAGCCACTGCACTCCAGCTTGGGCGACAGAGCAAGACTCCATCTCAAAAAAAAAAAAAAGAAAAAGAAAAAAAAGAAAGGAATAATCCCCTTCACTTAAGCCTGGTTGCTTTGCCTAAGAGGTTCAAATACGTGATGAGGCTCAGAAAAACATTGAACTCCAAAAGAAAAAGCATTCATTTATTCATTCAGCTAGCCATTGATTCAATAAATATTCAACAGCCACCTACTCTGACAGGCATGTGCTAAGTACAGAGGCAAATAAAATAGAATGGCCTCTTTTCTCATAAACACACATTCCAGCAAGGATAACCAGCTAGTGAATGGACAATTACTGTATAAAGTGATTTATGCCAGTAGAGGGTAAACCCCATGATAATGGAAGCATATAGGAGGAGCACCTCTTCCTATGGGCTTAATGAGGACTTGTAGGGACAGCTAAGCCCAGAAAGGGAGGATAGGTAGGAGTTAGCTTTGGTGAAAGGAAAGAGGAGAGGAAGTAAAGAGGAGAGGAGAGTGGAGGGAGAAAGTGTTATGAGTGAAGGGATTCGTATGTAAAGACCTAACATGGATAAGAGCTCTTCCAAATGACTGAAGACAGAGATTAAAATGCAGTGGGGAGTTGAGTGTGGAGAAGGCATGGGGTCAAACCTTAAAGGGCTTGTACTCCATGCTAAGAATTTCCACTGAGTTTCCAGCACGGGGTTAGGAAAATGTTGACTACTGATTTGAAAGGTCAGACTTGCATTTTAGATAGTATACTGAAACTGGAAAGTGGGAGAGAGAGGAAGGTAAAGAGGAAGCTGTATAGAAACCCAGGTGTATTGTCCTGGCAGTCTATGAAGGTGAGGGCGGGGGTTTCTTCTTTCTGTTTCAATGTACAGACTCTCATGGGTAGCGACTATTTGGGGCCAGTGTCACGTGGGAGGTAAAAAGAATTTACCAAGACAGTTGTAGGTAAAAAAGAAAATAAAAGGCAGATTTATTAGAGAACATATGAAGATAGATTGCAGTGAAGCAACAGGCAGGTCAGCAAGAGAAGAAAGAGCTGACTGCAAGGAGACAAAGGCTTGCTGGGGACTTTATAGGATGGAGCTTGTGCTGGAGAAAGCTATGTGCAGCACTGATAATGCCAAGGTTGCAGTGAGTTAACTTGCACTTTTCTATCAGCTGATGGTCTGGTAATAGCTGGGTACAGGAAGATTGTGAATTATTTGCACAGGAGGGCTATGTGTCCTGGACCATGAAAACAGGCAGACTTATAGCTTATCTGCTTTCTCTCTTTGCTTTCCTCTGGTCCTGCCAGCCTGACCTCTTTTCCCTAATTAGGACTCCAGACAAACCAGAGATACCCTTCTAGGAAAAAGTTTCACTAATTTTCTCTAATGAGATTGGTTTATGTTTGGTTGTCCATTTGTGTTTTGAATGGGCCCTCTAAACTCAACACTGGGCAGATGCCTTAGGGGAAAAGAGAAAGGGCTCCACAGAGTGTGAGACATATTTCCTGGCCAACTGAACTGCAGAGCAAAGCAGACTCTCAAAGATTTGAGATGGAGAGATCCGTGAAGGCTGAGACAGGCCTGAAGAAGGAGCCTGGAAGGGTAAGAATTTAGGTCCATGGAGACTATAGAGCAAGACATCTAGACAGGAGACTCACATGTGTATGTATGTGGGTATTTAAAAATAATATGGTGAGTGAATAAAAGCTAATTCTAGAATCCAGGGTACTTGGATATGGCATACAGAATCATATCTAGTAAGAAGAAAACAGCTCTGTTTCATCTATATGTAATTTGGAACAGACCAAATAGCATTTACTGCCTTGATATTTGGAAGGACAAATAGAGCTTTCCTAGTTGTGTGCAGGAATGCTGGGTCATGTGGGGACTAGGTCTGGAAGCAGGACCAAAAGCTGTGCTCCTGCCATGGCTTCCATGTGATAATTTCCAAATCACTAGACAGGAGAGGACCTCGAAGTCCAAAAGAATGAAACCAAGCAGTGTGAGCTTGGTCAGCATTCTTCCTTTGCACCCTGATTTCTCCACTGGGTTCCTCATCCTTCCCTGTCACTAATCTTAGAGTAAAAAACAAACGAACAGAAACAAAACCCTTCATTTCCTGCACAGTGCCCAGGAGCTCACCCTTGCCTTACTTTGGTAAACTGCCCCAGTTCCCTCTCTTATCTGAAGTGTCTTTCTTCTTCAACACAGAATCCTCTCCCTCCACAAACTCCATCTTAAAAAGAATATCACTTCTCTAATTCCTTTTCCCCATTATACTCTTTCCCCATCATGCCTTCAACAAACTCTTGAAATTTTAATCATTTGTCCCTATTTTCTCATCACTCATCCACTCACTTCCCACTTTTCTCCACCTTCTCCCCAAGTCTCATCCAACAAGGACTGCTCATTCCCCAAAATATAATGACTTATTCCAAAGAGCTGCCCGCTGTCCTCCCTCTTTCTTTCTCTCTCTCTCTCCCTGCACCAGATAATATTGACCATTAGCTCCTTAAGTCTTTCCTCTTTCAGCTTCTTTCACACAGAGCTCTCTAGGTCTCACTACCTCTACATGGCCCCTCTTCCACTTCCACTCCAAGATTCTCTCCTCTCTCCCAATTTTTCCTTTCTCCATTATCCCTTGGCAGTCTCCCTGAATGGTTTGTGCTGTTACTGCAGTGTGGATAGTTCCCAGAGTCTGTGACTCTAGCTCTCCAAGCCGGGTGTCTTGTTTCCAGCCGTGTGCACAGTATCTCCAACAAGATGTCCTGTTAACTCCTCCTGAATTTTTACTAACCTGACATCACCTTTGTCCTTAGGAGCTTCTCCTCCTGACTTCCCACTTTCTCTTGATGACACCAACAAACTTCCAGTCACCCTGGCTCGAAACCTCCAAGTTTATATTTGAACTCCTCTCCCTTGTTCCCCAAGTATTGCTTGATGTATTTTATAAGCCCATGCCCCTCTTCTTCATCCCAAACACCACTACTCAAGTGCAGATTTTATCAACTCTTGTATAAAAATAATAATAATGTGTGTGTGTTTACCATCTGTCAGCTACTCTGTTGCAAAGTGCTTTACGTTGATTTTCCCGTTTAATCCTTACCATGACTGTACGAAGTAGTTACTATTATTATACTGTAAAAAACAGCTTTCTGCCATCTTCCCAACTTCAACCTTTCCCTCTTTCAATTCATTTTCATCAGTTACAAGATTCACCTCCTAAAATGCCCTTGTAAGCTTATCATTTTTCTGCACAAAAAACTTTGAAGGGCATTCCATTTTTTGCAGTTCCTTGTATTCAAGGCCCTGTATGAGCTGGTGCCCCACTCCATATCTAGCCTCACTTTTTACAGTTTCCTTGCCCTTTCTGCTTTTGTGCAATTGTTCACAGTTTACCTTCCCCTAAGACTTGTGCTTGTTCTTCAGTATTCAATTCAAATGCCTCTGCCTGATGGGAAGGCTTTATGGAGAAGCTGTCCCTTCCTCCTGCGAATTTTAATAATGTGACATCTGTTTTTCATTAGCCCTTTACACTTTCTGAAATGCATTTTTTTTTTTTTTTTTTTTGCGTGTGGCTTACCATCCCTCCTGGAGCAAGTGCTTTTTCTGTCTCCCACTCTATGTCACATGATGCCTGAAATACAGTAGGTGTTCAATGAAAAAATGGAGTGAATAAATGAATATACTCCCTCACCCATGAAGCAGGTGAAACAAGGTCAAGAAAGGGGATATATACTATTTCCTAAAATAAGACAATGGTGGAGTCAAAATTCAAACCAGGGACAGGAAAATGGTGTCATAGAGGAGGCAATGAATTGGTGATAAAAGGTTATGTTCTAATTCTTATCACTTCTGACAACCACAGGTAAGACTCACCTCTGTTCTCTGGGCCTTGGATTCCTTATCCATCAAAAGAGTTTGTGTTGGATGTGTTGACTTTTATGCTCCTCCCTGACCTGACAATTCTGTATTCTGTGAGTCTTGTTTCATAGCATACAGATTGTCTCCTGCTAAGAATACTTTTAGTGCTGACAGTATCTTTCATTTCAGGACCTTCCAGCTGTAACTTGAAGCCTCTAGTGTATCTGTTATCACATTGAGTCTCTAGAGATCAACTTGGCCAGTCAACTCAGCTGTCCAGCCAGTAAGGTGCCCTAAACTGGTTAGAGTGCCTCAAGGGCCCCAGGTTGGCACTCCTCAATGTGCAGTCACCAGTCAGCTCCCACTGCAGTATTCTAGGGCATTCGCAGAATGACTAGTAGTGCTCTAGGCTCCCAAATGTTCCAGACATCCTATCTCAACTCCTGCACTTCTGCCTTTCATAGAGCCCCCAGAAAAGATGTGTTTAGAGCCATGTAGATTCTGTTGAGAGTCTAGTAAAACCACTCTGCTCAGTGGCTTTCTAGATGCTCCACCTACCCCAAACATACCACTGTACTCTCTCCCCAGTGAGACAGGAAGAATCCTCTTGAGCCAGTGCCTTTTAGCCCCTGAAAAGAAACTAATAGAGGAATCAATCCCAAGGGGAAATCATTATGGAAGAGCACATCTGTGAAGGCAGTAGCTAGATCTGCTGGGAGTCTGAGGAATCTGCTCCTAGCACCCCCTTGTAATAGGGGGACTCAGAGCATCCCTAGAGTTGATTATACAAAAGAACTACCCAGACTTGTCTCAGAGAGATGACTTTGACTGCTCGCCAGGTTTTATTTGTTCTTCAATCAGGCAATGATATGATTTAATTCCATATTTCAACATTTAAAAAATTAAAATAAATTAAATGGCATTAAAATACATCTGGCTTCTGGAGAATAGCCTGAGAAATATGTACATAAAGGAGGCTGATCACCAGCATCCCTTGATGGCTTTGCAACAGGGCAGAAGGATGTCAGCCTCCCCCATGGGTAACCTCAGAAGATAGAGCCCAGGTGGTTCTCTCTTGGCAACAGGGAAGGGCAGGAACGATGTCGGCCTCAGGCTGCCCTGGGATTCTTGCTCCTTTGACTCCAGCCCTGACTTCCTTTCAGTTGCAGGGGATGCTTCCTCTTGGTCCTTCCCGACATGACACACTCCTTCAGCCTGCTGAAAGGAGACCTCTGGCATTCACAGCATGAAGGTTTGGTTCTGGCTCCATTATTTATTGGCATAGCAACACTCAGCAATAAATGAGCCCCAATTTCTTCTTCTGTATGATCATCCTCATAAGAAGGATTAAATAAGATCCTGTGAGTGAGAAGGTCTTTGTAAACCCCTGGCACATAGCATTGCTTAATATTTATTGAATGAATGATGCAGTATAAATGCCGATTATCATTATGCCATACTCTGAAGGAAAAGTGAGGTGCTAATGAGAGGACTAAGACTGGGAGAAGGGGCCGTGTTTAGAATTAGACTCATGACTTCTGTCCAAACACTATGTGGTCCCATTGGTTCTTGAGAATGAAAAAAACTCTCTGAACTCTGAGGTCATTGGCTTTAACCATATACCTCTCTACCCTAAGGCTTGCCAGGAAGTTTGAAGTCTCTTCCTAGATGCATCTTTCCAGAATCACTTAATGAAAACTCCTGTAGAGTCATTTTGCATCCACTCAGCAAATACTTACTGAGTACTCCCTCTGCCAGCACTAGCCAAGGCACTGGGAATACTGTGGTGAACAAAAGGGACCAGATTCCTGCCACTATGGAGTATATATTCTATGATAAACTAGTAAACAAGCAAACAAAAACAATGATGATTTCATCAAGTGAATATGGGCTGTAAAGAAAACGAAAAGTGATGTTACAAGAGAGTACTGGAGGGGGAGATTGCCTTTAGATAAGATGGGTGGGGGAAAGCCTCTCAGAGAGGGGGCATCTAAGGCCTGAATGAAATTTAAAAGTGACCTATGTGGATATTTAGGGTAAGGTTGTTCCAAGTAGAGAGAACAGTAGATGCAAAAGTCCTAAGACACATGCTTGCCTGTTCTAGAAACTTCAAAGTATTTCATCTAAGTTGGAGTGGAGTAAGGGTGGAGCAAAACAAAATGGTAGGAGATTTGAAAGGTCAGCAAGTTAGAAGCTAGATGAGAAGTCAGTAGGGGGTGGGGTGCCACAGAAAGAGAGAGGTTACAAAGAATGGCATGATCTATCTGATTTACATTTTAAAGAGACTTTCTGGCTGTTTTGTGGAGAGTAGATTATAAGGGGTGGAGCAAGGTTGGCAGCTGTTGCAGTAGTCCAGGTGAGAGATGTAATATTAAATATTAAATCTCCAGCAGCTAGAATGGAATGTGACACACATTTGGCACTCAATAAATTTGAGAATGCATCCAGGCAGAAATGATCTTCAAAGAACCTACAACTGTGATGGGCACATAGTAAGTACTCGACAAATACTTTCGTTCATGAATCAATGAACAGCATCATGCTTTCTTGTAGCCACTCTAGATTAACTTGAAGTTAATCTCAATATTTTGGGTCTTTTACACATAATTCTTATCCTTCTAGCTAGCATTTTTTCTTAGGAGCAATATGTTCCATGGGTTCATTTTATCCTGTGTGAAACTGCGGTCATTTGAAACAGATCTGAGATGTCTGACTCCATAACCTTTAGGCAGTGTTCATAAGTCCCCAAACCCTTTGCTTACACTTAGATACTGATCTCATATACCTTTCTGTGTGTCACTCCAGAGGGGGAACCAGACCTGCTTCATCAGTGCATCTTCAGAGCTTATCACAGTCTGGTCTATTGAATCCACAAATGGTTATTCCTTTGACTAGACTGAGGAACACTCTAAGGCCTTGATTGGGTTCCATTTGTCCCACAGTTACAGGAAGTCCTAAAGCTAAGAAGATATCTAAGTTGGATGGTTTTGTGTTGATTCCTTCAGCTTTCATTTCTTGGGGCCTGGAGATCTCAGGATCGGGATGAACTTTGCAGGGCCAGTGGAGGAAAGGGCCTGATGTGATGTGGTCCTTGCTAGGCCTCTTCATTCCTCTTTACCATCATCTTCTGTTTCCATTGGTCTCCAACTTACATGGATTCTCCTTTCAGTGCCTCTGAAATCCACGCCTTCCCCAGCAGCCCTTTTCCCACTGCCTTGGTTCAGTTCTCCATTGCCTCTCATCCCAGTCCTGGGAGAGTCTGGACTGGTCTTCCTGCCGCCAGTCTCGCCCCGCTTTCATTCACCTGTCCTGTTCCCACACTGTCATCACTCTAGGTTGCCTATCCAAAAGAAAAACATTGATCTTGTCCCTCCTATGATTAAAAACCTTCAGTGCTTCCTTATTGCCTCCAAGAGAATGCCCACATTCCTTGGCCAGGCACACAAGGCCTCTTACCAGCGATTCCTCACTTATCTCCACAGCTTCTCTCAAGTCTTTCAGCCATACTGCTCATCCTTCTGGAAACAGACGCTGCTTGTTCAGGCTTCCATGCCCTTTAGCATGGGATTCCTGTGGCCTTTGTTTGAGATGCACTGGCTTCCACCCAATTAACTCCTGTTCATTCTTTAAATCCTAGATCTAATGTTAGCTGGTTCATGCAGCTGGCCCCAGTGATCCCAAGAGGTGCTATAACTTCCTTTCTTGTGATCTCTTGGCACGTTGCACATGTTTCAAAATCTGGTAGTTGTTTTGGTGTCATTATTTGGTTTTCTGTCACTGTTCTCCAGTGAAGTGTGTGCTTCTCTAGAGGGATTATATTTTGTTCATATTACTCAAATTCAGAAAACCTTGCTCACAGCATCCCTGACAGATGGTTCTCCAGCCTCCAAGTTGAACACTGCCAAAGATGGGAGAACTCACTGGATATTATCCCTTCTATTTTTGCACATTCATTCGATGTACTCCTTCATTCAATAAATATATACTGAGCATCTGTGATATGCCAGGCACTGATTTAGGCACTGGGGATACAGAAATATCAGATAAAAATTTCTACCCTCTTGGAACTTATAACTTTTTTGAGTGTGTGGAAAAAAATGAGTTTGGAACAAATTAACCTTCTCAGCATAATTCAGTGAAAGTCAGCCTGTGACACATAAGCTGGGTTTCATACAAATGCATGCATGCATGCATGAATGAATAAATGAGTAACTGAGTGAATGAACAAAGAGGCCATGAGGAAGTGTGAAGAAGTAGATCTAAGCTATTATCAGTGAAAGGAAAAATAATTAGAAATACAACTTGCTGAAAATGGATGAATAGCATCATTTTCCTACAAAGACAAGAGAATTATGGATTTTTTATATTTCATGAGTACAAGTATAAACCAAGTAGACAGCAAGTTTAGGGAAAGATAAAGGGAAAATCTGCTTATGTGGGTAGAGAATTGATGCTGACTATTCTTGGCAAGGTATGAAAGGAAATGAGACTTCAAGAAGGTGAGATGTTTGTCCAGCACATAGAAATGTCTTGTGGTACCCATTTGTGCGTCAATGCATGATCTGCTATGAGTCCTTCTCCCAGTCCAAAGAAAGTCTCTAATGGCTGGAATACCTGGGATGCAAATGTCATAGTCAGGTGAGGTTCCTTCTCTTCTCTCCCAGGATTTTCAACCTTGTCTGTATCTTAAAATCAATAAAGGAACTTTTCAAAAACATAAGTATTTAGGCTCCTCTCCCAGAGAGTTCAAAACTTAGGTCTGGAGTGGGATCTAGATGTCTGTATTGTTTAGAACTCCATGGTTATTCAGATGTACAGCCATCTCTAGAATGTGATCCTGGTTCCATCACTGTCTCCAACGGGAGGATGACTTAAACGCAGATGTAGACCCAGCCATGGGAAAAACAAAACTTAAATTAAGCTGAGCTAAGCCCTGTCTCTTCCTAGCTCTCTGGCCCACTCTCAGTGTTTGTAACTCCCCAGATCTGTCAAGGATTTGCAGAGGGCAAAGTCTTCTGGTTTACACAAGTCTAGCACATTTCAGGCATCTTTGAATCACAGAATTTTAGAGGCAGAGAGGGTATCAGAGGTCAAGTTCAACCTCTTAGTCCTATCAATAGAGTTTCACGGAGTGTGATGATTCATTTTTACAAACAAAAAAGCTTCCCTTTTGGGAGGGTGAGGTGGGCGGATCACTTGAGGTCAGGAATTCGAGACCAACCTGGCCAACATGGTGAAATCACGCCTCTACTAAAAATACAAAAATTAGCCAGGTGTGGTGGTGCACACCTGTAATCCCAACTACTTGGGAGGCTGAGGCAGGAGAATCGCTTGATCCTGGGAGGCGGAGGTTGCGGTGAGCCAAGATTGCATCACTACACTCCAGCCTGGGTGACAGAGTGAAACTGCCTCTCAAAAAAAAAAAAGAAAAAAAAAAAAAAAGCTTCCCTATATTGAGTTGAAATTTTTCATAGAGCTTCCAGAAGAGTGTGGAAGATGGATAGGTAAACAGATAAGCCCAGTACAGTGTGACAGGTGCTTCAGGGGTGACCAAAGTGTTAGAGGAACGCAAGAGAATAAATGACTCACTTTACAATTAGAGGAAGATGCATTTTCGGGGAAGGCTTCCCAGAAGACACAGAACTTTCTGGAGCCCAAAGTTCTTCACCTAAGGGATCTTGATCCCTAGCCTACTCTTCCACCATCCCTTTCATCTCCTGGAGCTTAAAAGCAGACTTTAGCATTTGACACACCAAGTTTCATAGCCCCTCTTTGCCACTTGCTCAGCTGGTAGACCTTGGGTAAATTATGAATCTTTGAGGCCCCTATCTCCTCATTTCTAAAACAGATAACAAGACATGTCTCATGGTGGGTTTGTGAGGTATTAAATAACAGATATAAAAGTGCCTAGAGTAGTGTTGGCTATAGAGTAGGTGCCTGATGAACATATATGATCATTGCTGTTGTCATCACTTTTTTAAAGTCCTTGGTCCATATAAAGAATGAGGAGACGGAGGCCTGCTGATGCCCTGGTCTGTCTAGGAAGCTTTCTTTTCTCTTCTTCTGTAGTAGTACCTGGGAGAGTGTCAGCAGGGTTTCATGAAACTGTCAGATGGTTCAGAAGTCATTAAAGGTCTGAGAGACTTCAGAGAAGGCAAAATATGACAATTGCATGAGATCAGAGAAGCAAGAACAGTATAATATTATCTCACATACGACTGCAACATTCTCTACATTAAAAGCCCTGCTGCAGTACAGCCACTGCCCACACGGGTTGAGGCAGCCGTAGAGCCACCAACCTGAACGCTTAGAGCAGCAGAAGAAAATCATATTACTTTCCAAGACATAGTTGTAATCAATTATTCCGATAATTACTTGTTTGTCTCCACCCCTCATCAGAAAATAAACTCTCAGAGGTTGGAGAAGTGGTTCATGGCTGTACCTGCAATTGCTAGCACAGTGTTTGGCCTTAATAGGCAAAAAAAAAAAAAAAACGGATTTGGTCCAAGGGGCTTTTTGGTAAATCCAGAATGTAGGCTCTCCTTGACTTTTCCCTGGTCCCCTCTTCCTACCACCCCCTCCTAGCTTATTCTCTTATCCTCTGAGGTCTCTGTGGGAGTCTAAATTCCACATCTGGCTTTCACGTGGCTCTGGGCCCATCTAACATAAAATGTGTCCCTTCACTTCTTTCCTTTCCTGTCATCAAAGCATGTTTGACTGGAAGGAACTATAGCAATCATCTAACCCAACCTGCATTTTATGGATGAGGAAGCTGCTGCCCTAAGAGGGTCACTGACTTCCCAAGGTCTCACACCTCATTGAGGCGAGGCTGGAAAGGAAGTTCTTGTCCATTTTCAAATCCAGGGCTCTACCATGGATCCATTCTGCCTGTATGTAGAGCTTCCAAGCTTGTTGGGGGCCTCCACATCTAGAAAGACTCAGCCTGCCCTCCTCGAGCCTTTGCTCGAAGGGGCCCTCAAACCTAGGGTATGTGTCAAGCACAGTGGTAACAGCATGTGTCCTGGAGGTGGACTGCCAGAACTCAAATGCTTACCTTTCTGTTTACTAACTGGGGTCTTAGGCAAATTCCCTAACCTCTATGAGTTCCAATTTGCCATCTCTAAAACAAGTGTGGTGATAACAGCACCTCCTTCATTGTGAAGATTCAAAACATTAATAATGCAAGAAAAACATTTAATATCATTATATTTTCCTCCTTGGATACAAGTTCCAGTTGTGGCAATCAAGCTACCTAAGCAGCTGAGGTCACATCTTTCCTACTCTTGAGAGAGTCAGGAGCTTCATTCCTGTGTCTCTCGAGGAGTATTGCCGAGGACAGGACTGCACTGACTCCCACCCACCGGAGGCAGAGGAAGTGCAGGAGAATATGCAGTGTGCTTGGACTCGGGTGACACAACGGAGCAAGTGCAGCCTGGCTGGACCTAAAACTTTCATGTAAATTGGCTATGACGCCTGTGCAGGGGCCCAGATTTAGAAGCAGAGTGGGACAACTCTACCCAGGCTGGTGACATGCCCGGAGCAGTGTTCCCATTGGAGAAAGTGGAGGGCATAGCAGGAGGGAGAATTTGCTCAGTCTGTCCTGGTGGCACTGTTTTATTAATGATCTGGAAGAGCAGAGGAATGGTGACTTTAATTAAATTTGCCAGTGATATTAGAAGATGTCAGGAGCCACTGCTAAGGACACAGACACCTTGCAGATGGCCTCAGGGGCGTTAGGAAGATGGTCCAGAAAAGGGATGAGAGGCTCGGGGCTGAGCCAGGGCATCAGTTTGACTGAGAGAGGGGAGTGTGACATGGGGACAGACGGGCATCATGAGCAGAATCTACCCAGGCCCACCATGCTTGTCTGTATCTGTTCAGTTTGCAGTAGAGTTCTATCTGACCTTCCTGCTCCTGTCTTGCCCACTTACAGCCATCCTAAACCCTTAGGTGAAATTGGTATTTCTGAAAGACGAATCATACCATGTCATTCTTTGGTTTACAACCCTATCACTGGCTTTTCATTGCCCTTAGAATAAAACCCCGTCTTCTCAGCCTGGCATCTAAAGCTTGCCATGAGTGAAGTCTTCCCTACTGTCTAGCCTCATCTACTGGGCCTCCTGCCTCACACTGCATGTCTTGTAATTCCATGCCCACAGCAGCCTTTTCCATCATGTTTCCATGTCTTTGCCTTTGCCTGGGATGTTCTCTTTGACTTGAATGCCCTTCCCACTTTCCTTTTTTTGACTAAAGCTCACTCATGCTTGAAGTCTCATTTTAGGAATCACCTCCTTCAGAATGCCTCCCTGGATCCCCAGGCTGGCTCAGTGCCCTCTTCACATTCTCATAGCATTCTGCCCTACCTCCTCTTTTTACAATAAAAGTGTTTATTTGTACATCTGTATACTTCTGCTAGATTGTACCTTTGAGGGCAAACGCGGTGTCTATTTTTTCTTTTTTTCTTTTTTAATCCACCAGCGTCTAATACCAGGTCTAGCAAATCACAGGCTTTTGTCAATGTTTGTCAAACTGAACTGATGGGAAGAATATTTAGATGGGAGGCTGCAGCAGGCAGCCAGAACAACTCCAGTAAGCCTGGGAACTAGGCATCGAAACAGTAAGTTTCTCCTCTGAGCAGGTGTGGGACAGTCACCTTGCTTCTAAGTCCACATCACACTGGAAACTGATTGGAGGCCGTGGACATTCTACAACAAA
Source organism: Gorilla gorilla gorilla (assembly GCF_029281585.2). Classification (NCBI taxonomy): domain Eukaryota; kingdom Metazoa; phylum Chordata; class Mammalia; order Primates; family Hominidae; genus Gorilla; species Gorilla gorilla. Next base: position 87,075,120 of record NC_073239.2, on the reverse strand, counting down.
GTGGGACAGCTTAGTAAAATAGGGTGGTTAAAACCATACTTTATGTCATCTGTCTGTGAGTTCCAGTTCTACTATTTCCTTTGTACTTTGAGTAAATGACTTAGCTAAGACTCAGTTTCCCAAAATATAAGATAGGGATAAAAATATTTCTAACCTCATAGGGTTGCTATGAAAATTAAGTGAGAAAGCACTCTGCATTATGCACATAATAAACACTTGTAGATGCTAATTACTGTTATTAATGTCTTTATGATTTGGGGTGGTCCTGGGGGGGGAAAAGATCTCAAGTTGAGTCATATCCCTGAGTATGCCTCGGGGTTAATAGCCTTCTGGAACCACAGAAGATTATCTGGGTCTCTAAGGGGTTGAGCTGGACCCCCAGGATGTTGGGATCTATCTCAATTGGTGTCTGGGCCAGGGGCAATTGCATAAAAAATGACGACTGGCTTGGTCATTAGAGATGTTCCTGCTTTCTCTAACATCTCGGCCAGAAACCATTTCCTGGCAGGGCTGCAAAGAGGAACTAGGCATTCACAGGGCATTTTCCACCTTCAATTTCAAAAACTGGGTGCCTGCATTTACTAGCCATCTCACCGCCTTGCCTTCTTTTCTTTTTCTTTTTTTGTTTTTGAGATGGAGTTTCACTCTTGCTGCCCGGGTGGGAGTGCAATGGCGCGATCTTGGCTCACTGCAACCTCAGCCTCCTGAGTTCAAGCCATTCTTTTGCCTCAGCCTCCCAAGTAGCTGGGATTATAGGCGTGCACCACCATGCCCAACTAATTTTGTATTTTTAGTAGAGATGGGGTTTTGCCATGTTGGTCAGGCTGACCTCAAACTCCTGACCTCGAGTGATCCACCTGTCTCAACCTTCCAAAGTGCTGGGATTACAGGTGTGAGACACTGAGCCAGGCCTTGCCTTTTTTCTTTAATCTTTTCCTTCAGTTCATTTATTTTCTCATGGAATAGTCTTTTTAGAGTGGCCTCTGATTCTGATCATATGATAGCACATTGCCCAGAAAAACCTGTTGCCACAAAGTGTCTACAGGGCCAAAGGAAAACAAAGACCGTCATCCTCCTTAGTTCTCCTGGTCCATAAGATAAATATGACTCCAAGTCCCCTGTTAATCAGGATGATTCTACCATCCCAATGTTCCATGTCCTTTCACTCTGGAAGACTGGCTGTCTTCCCTCCCCCATGGATACTCACCCTCTTGGGATTGGTTGGCTCTCACAGCAGCCACCTCCTGTCACTGGGTTGGCTCTTGATGAAAGAGCTGCTCAGCTGTGCCTACCATCTGTCATCGCTGCATGGGGCTCATTGGAATCCATAAAGTGTCAGGGTTTTCAGAGGTCAAAGTAAGGAGCCAAGATCCTTTTCTCTCCACATTTCTCTAGGGTGGGTGAGTGTCAAACCTCTGAATGAACGCCTTTGTGCACATCATTGATGACAAGAGCTTTCTTAACCTTTGAAGATGGATGCTGAACATCTTCAACCACTCTATTCCTCCACAGTCATTCCCATAACCTCTTCTCCTCTGAGTGAGGTCAAAGGCACAACAGGTCCCAGCACCTGTTGTGATGCCCCCAGCCGCTGGACTAATGGAGAATGTGGGCTTCAGAACTTGGCTGCCACTCTAGGGATTAAACCAAGTAAATCCTCAGCTCTTTGGGAGGGAGGTCTTCATGGGGACAATATGCACCCTGATGTTTTGTGTCCCGAAGAGAATTCCTCTCTGAGCACAGGCTTTGGAAATTTAAAGAGGTCCCACATAGCCTCTAAAATCCAGTCTGGTTTTGTCTATGAAATGCATATGTATTTCCAAAGCAAATGACTACAATTCAGATAAAAAATAAAGAAGGCTGTCATCCAAGGAAGCTTCATTGGTGACTACATTTATTCATTCCAAAAACATACAGTTACTGAGAACCTACTAACCATTCAGGATACCATGATAAACAGAAGAGACACAGTCTTTGCTCTTATGTCATTCACTGTTTATTGGATGAGATCTAAAGCATTATTAAGAGTGGGGAGTGCAAAGAAGAAACCCTCATTTCAAAGATGAATGAGAATAATGGCATGTACAAAGGTCCTGGGGTGGACAGTCACTTGGTATAATCCAAGAGTGAACCTGAAGGCTATTGTTGTTGAAATGTAATAAGGGAGAGAGTGATGGGATGAAGGGGGATGAGTGGGAAGCAGTGAGTTCATGCAAGGCTTTGAAGGTCATGGCAAAGAATTTGGTCTTCATATCAAGAGCAAGAGAAGACTACTAAAGGGCTTCAAATAGGGGAGTGATATGCTTAAGTCTGTTTGTTTGTTTTTTTAAAAAAAGATCACGGTGGCTATATGAGGAAAGTGGAATTGAGAACTAGCAAGAGTTGGAGTGGTGAGCTCCATTAGGAGGCTACTGAAGTAGATTCATGAGGTAAGGAGTGATGGTGGCCTGGGCTGGGATGATGGTGGTAGAAATGGAGAAAGAGTTGATAGGATTTAGTGATTGGATAAGGGACAGAAGAGAGATGAAGTCTTTCAGACTAACATCTGCTTTCTAACATGAGTAACTGGGTGGCTGAAGATGCTATTTTCTGAGCTGGGAAACAGGAGAAAAAGGAGCAAATATGGGGGATGAAGACTTTGAGTCTTTAAGGTGCTGTACAAACACAAATCAGCATTCCTTTATTACTAAGGGTACCCCACACAGTTGTAGCAGAGGGAGAAAGATCACCCCCCCTTTTTTTTTTTTTAGCTATTCCATGGTATTTTCATTCTCATCCCACCCAAATGAGGCAGTGAGTGGTAAGATGAGTATATAATAGTTTCAATTGCATTTCATCCCATTCTTCTGAGCTCAAGCTCACCTTTTAGTGGTTTGAGGCCAGTAGATGAAGCTGCATATCACCCCCAAAATCTTGTCTCCAGTTTAACAAAACTTATTTGAGAGACATTTGCATGTTTTATTAATAATGATTTTTACCACTTGTTCCTTTCCATGTTTGGGTTTGAAATTTGAGTGGCTGGCGGATGATCATCTTCCTCTTACTGCCTGCTTAAACTGCTCATAAGCAGGTTTTACTGGAGGGCTCAGAGCTGCTGTGAACTTGGTCTTGGGCACAACTTACATGGCCTCTGTTTGGCTATGGGGTGGGTGGCATTCACCATTTATCAACTCTTTTGATTTCCCAAGCTATCTCAGAATTATAGCTTGCCTCCAGAAGTCTTGCATTCGGGGAGGAAGTTTCTTTCCAAGGGAGCTCAGTTCTCAAGGTTTCTTGCTTTGTTTAATGGATGAGATCTAAAGCATTATTAAGAGTGGGGAGTGCAAAGAAGAAACACTCATTTCAAAGACGATTGAGAATAATGGCATGTACAAAGGTCCTGGGGTGGACAGTCACTTGGTATAATCCTGGAGTGAACATGAAGGCCAAGGAAATACGTATACATTAAACAGAGCAAGGTTTTCAATTTTCTGGGGACTAGTCCATGAAAATTCAATTCAATATACTCTCTTGCAAACCTATGTTATCCAAGATTCTTGAGTATAATGACAACAGGGTAAGGAAGTCCGAACACCCCAGCAACAGTATAAATGGGGATGAAGATTCAGGTTATACATGGCCTATTTTAAGTTGCTTCTTGAGAACTCTCACAGGTAATACCAGTTTGGGAGACAGGACTTGAAGGCTATTGCTGCATTTCCATCCCCAGTATCCCCAGCTATTTCAAGCCATTTTTCAACGGAGTCTCCACCAGATGGTTTGGAGGACAGAGCAGCTATTTGTGCCTCCCATTGACATCCATTTTTCCAAGTGAGAGACTGCCCCATATGTTAGTGCAATATGTCACTGGAGGTGAAGCATCAGTTGTATTGGTGGGAACCTGCCGTTTGCTGTCCCCTTTTTCCTCATGCCTTTTCCTGCCTCTCTGATCTTTTCTAGGTCTCTGGCCTATCAGGAGGACAACTGGTGCTGCAATAGAAGCCAGTGGCTAAGTCTCGTGTATGGCGTGGTTAAGGTTGCAGCCTCTCACCTCTGCCTTCCTCCATTTTGGGCTGGTTACCTTTGTGCTCTTCCTGAATGGTCTTCGAGCAGAGGCTGGTGGCTCAGGGGACGTGCCAAGCACAGGGCAGAACAATGAGTCCTGTTCAGGGTCATCGGACTGCAAGGAGGGTGTCATCCTGCCAATCTGGTACCCAGAGAACCCTTCCCTTGGGGACAAGATTGCCAGGGTCATTGTCTATTTTGTGGCCCTGATATACATGTTCCTTGGGGTGTCCATCATTGCTGACCGCTTCATGGCATCTATTGAAGTCATCACCTCTCAAGAGAGGGAGGTGACGATTAAGAAACCCAATGGAGAAACCAGCACAACCACTATTCGGGTCTGGAATGAAACTGTCTCCAATCTGACCCTTATGGCCCTGGGTTCCTCTGCTCCTGAGATACTCCTCTCTTTAATTGAGGTGTGTGGTCATGGGTTCATTGCTGGTGATCTGGGACCTTCTACCATTGTAGGGAGTGCAGCCTTCAACATGTTCATCATCATTGGCATCTGTGTCTACGTGATCCCAGACGGAGAGACTCGCAAGATCAAGCACCTACGAGTCTTCTTCATCACCGCTGCTTGGAGTATCTTTGCCTACATCTGGCTATATATGATTCTGGCAGTCTTCTCCCCTGGTGTGGTCCAGGTTTGGGAAGGCCTCCTCACTCTCTTCTTCTTTCCAGTGTGTGTCCTTCTGGCCTGGGTGGCAGATAAACGACTGCTCTTCTACAAATACATGCACAAAAAGTACCGCACAGATAAACACCGAGGAATTATCATAGAGACAGAGGGTGACCACCCTAAGGGCATTGAGATGGATGGGAAAATGATGAATTCCCATTTTCTAGATGGGAACCTGGTGCCCCTGGAAGGGAAGGAAGTGGATGAGTCCCGCAGAGAGATGATCCGGATTCTCAAGGATCTGAAGCAAAAACACCCAGAGAAGGACTTAGATCAGCTGGTGGAGATGGCCAATTACTATGCTCTTTCCCACCAACAGAAGAGCCGCGCCTTCTACCGGATCCAAGCCACTCGTATGATGACTGGTGCAGGCAATATCCTGAAGAAACATGCAGCAGAACAAGCCAAGAAGGCCTCCAGCATGAGCGAGGTGCACACCGATGAGCCTGAGGACTTTATTTCCAAGGTCTTCTTTGACCCATGTTCTTACCAGTGCCTGGAGAACTGTGGGGCTGTACTCCTGACAGTGGTGAGGAAAGGGGGAGACATGTCAAAGACCATGTATGTGGACTACAAAACAGAGGATGGTTCTGCCAATGCAGGGGCTGACTATGAGTTCACAGAGGGCACGGTGGTTCTGAAGCCAGGAGAGACCCAGAAGGAGTTCTCCGTGGGCATAATTGATGATGACATTTTTGAGGAGGATGAACACTTCTTTGTAAGGTTGAGCAATGTCCGCATAGAGGAGGAGCAGCCAGAGGAGGGGATGCCTCCAGCAATATTCAACAGTCTTCCCTTGCCTCGGGCTGTCCTAGCCTCCCCTTGTGTAGCCACAGTTACCATCTTGGATGATGACCATGCAGGCATCTTCACTTTTGAATGTGATACTATTCATGTCAGTGAGAGTATTGGTGTTATGGAGGTCAAGGTTCTGCGGACATCAGGTGCCCGGGGTACAGTCATCATCCCCTTTAGGACAGTAGAAGGGACAGCCAAGGGTGGCGGTGAGGACTTTGAAGACACATATGGGGAGTTGGAATTCAAGAATGATGAAACTGTGTAAGTAACCTTCCTGTATTCTGCCCCTCCCTGACCCCATCTTTTGCCATCTCTTTCTGTCCTTCTGTACTGCACTTTACAACATTTCCTTGTGTTTGTGTTAATGTCAAACTTTGGTTCCATCACAGGTATGCAGGATCAGCAGACACCACTGGACAGGTTCTGCTTCCAAACTCTTCTTCAGTTTTCTCACTTTAAATTGTTTCTGGGCAAGGAATCCTGTGACAAGAGCTAAGGACACAAAACATTTTCTTCTCTGAAACACAAAATGATAGCTGGTGGAGCTGTGGGATGACAGAAGTTTTGTGATATCAGATTTTGGAGAATTCTTGTGACTAAGAAGGACTAGAGAACTGCTTGGGCCTCTTCTTCCTCCCTTCCTCATATGAAGGGTATCTATGAGCTTTGAAACCAATCCTTTCCATTCTGGGCAGCAATAGCCCATCAGAACATTCTAAAGAAAACAAGTGGCATTGGCTTTGTTCCCTGATACTATATTGCCAGTCTCACTGTGTAACCAGATTCCAGGCACATCTTCTTTAATTTGGAAATTGCAAAATTGATAGAAATTTGGCAATCTTTTTAAATGACCATAGACTATTTAATGGTGTGAGGCTTGCCCAGCCTAGTTGAATTGAGTCAGTATGGTTTGAATACTGGAAAGTATCTTGGAGAAGCAGAGCTCCCAGGGCAGTGGCTACTTGTCTTTAGTCACAGGTCTAAGCTCCAAAATCTGGTGAAGCAGTGAAGGAGAAACATCCTAGGAATTGTGGGAGGAAATATATCTTCTGTGTGGTCATCTCTTTTCACAGTCTAGGACTCTCCTGAAGTACCTCTTCTTGGGCTACTGCCCCATTCAGCCCTTCAGAAACTGTGGGTATTACACTTCTGTCACCTCTATTACCCTAAGGCCTCTGCCCATTGAACCCTCTTGCAAATTGGTTATTCTGTCCTTTTTCCAGTTGGATAGCTTTAAAAGGGAAAGCAGAATGACTTTCCTCAGGATTTGTAGCTTATGAGAAAGTAGACTTTCTTGGGTGGCCTAGAAGGTTGGAGAAGACAAACAGGAACTTCCTCTGAATGACTGAACATATCCACAAATAATAAGCGTGGCAGGAGATGGTGTGAAGAGTAAAAGGAGCATATAGGAAGTTGTGTGTGGGGGGTGTCTGTTTCAAGAACCTGCTAATTATACCTTCAGTGGGAAATGAAGCCATACAACCTCTAGAAGAGGAGGAGGAAGGAACTCATGGAAAAGTGGGGAGCCATAGAAGCTAGGGAGAGGTGTCCTAGGAGTGCTTCTGCCCAGGTCCAGCCATGAGACAGAGCTCAGAAAGAGCTGGGCACTGCTGGTGACAGAACTGAGTGACCCGGGGGATCCTGCATCTGTTCTTACTCAATCCCTTCTTAATAATGTGACTTGGGGCAGGTCATTTATTGGTTCTGGAACTTAACTTTCTGATATGCAAACTGGGAATAACAATACTTTCCTTGCCTGGAGGCAAGGTCAGTCCTTTTTGCAGTTCCTTCCAGCTCTAACATTTTCTGAACCATAGACATAAGCACTCAGTGTAGGTCATATTCGCACTTGCCAAAAATGGATCAGGGGATATTGTCTCCTGAAGGGAAATGGCCATTGACAAATTGATTTATTAGAGCTCTGTTTAGTCATTTTGCTGGGAAGGATAATCATTTGTTAACGTAAGTAGAAACCTGTGCCTTCCAGAGAGTACTATCCATTTATATGTACTCTGGGGAGAGTGTTTATACATACAAATGAAGGACAGGGCTTCACTGGGAAAACAAACTCCATGGAATTTCACATGATTATGGCGATGTCAGTGTGGAAGAAGATATGGTAAGGCATTAAATGACATTAAGACCACAAAATTAGCCATAATTTGACGGACTTGTGGTTCTTCTGATTCAGAACCCTTTCTACCCATGGCACGGATAGGTAGTTTTTCAGAGATCAGAGGCTTGGTTCATTCTATTAATTTCCTCATTCTGTTAATAATGAATTATGTACCTAGGGTCTCTGAATACGACTAAACCTTCCTCAAACTTATTCGCGTTTTCAGTTTGTATAATATCTTGGTGTAAATGAGCCTCGCAAGTTATCACTTCTGGGTAATACTCATTCTAAAGGTATGTCAACCTCCAAAAGTTTGAGATTCTGGTCTAGATATTCTAGGGTTTGGTGAACAAATCTATGTTCCCATCCATCCCTTTTCATTTATTTTTTAGACTTCATTCATTGCAGAATAATGAGTCCAAAACCTGCTCATCTGTTCTCACGTGGCACCCCTATTCTTGATATTTTAAATTGCAATTTTACAACTAGAGGCAGTAATATGGAGCAGAAAAATCGTGGGTTCTAAGTACTCTGGGTTAGGATTCTGGCTCCACTACTGACTTAACAATGTAGTTTGGGGAAATTTTATTAACCTATGAAATTATTTCCTCATTGGCAAAATGGGGATAATAATATCTCTCTTGCAGGGCCATTATGATGATTCAAGGTATTGTATGCGGTGTACCTGGTATACAGTATATGCTCAGGAAACAAGACTCTTCATAGTAATATTGATGAATTAACAATATTCTTCAGAAGACACTGTGGAGTTGTTTAGGTTACTTGGCTCTTTGTGTGACCCTAAGTAATGAGCATGCCAGTTTGTGGTTACTATGAAGAGTACTTACCTAAACTCATAAAATATTAGAACTAGAAAGGACCTTAGAATATCTTCTGCAGTCATGGTTCTTAAATTTTAATGTGTTGCTCAATCATCCAGGGATCTCACTGAAGGGCAGATTAGGATCCAGGAGGTCTAGGGGAGGGATTGAGATTCCACATTTCTAACAAGCTCTGGATGCTGCTGGCCCCAACTTAGAGGTGAAAGATTCTGAAGCTCTTGACCAAACCAGGAGACCCAGCAAAGAAGTGGTTTTTCAGACAACTTGCTTAATTGAATAATGATTGTTTGCTCTTTAATTCCAACTTTTGACCCCAACTTAGCAAGAACCAGAGGCTGTGCTAATTGCCACACCAGTCTGGAAACCGAAATGGATAGCTTCAGGGTACTTGGACAAAGTTGGAACATCTGCTTTCTAATCTCTCCCTCTTTGTATAGCTTTATTTGCCTACCAAGCTTGGTAGTACTGAAAATCTGCCCTCACTATACTGCCCTAAATATAATTAAGTTGAGGCCAGGCCTGTGCTCTATCAATAATATAGGATCCACGAATTCACATGTTTGGTTTTATGCTTTACTTCTTCAAAGGTGCTTTTAGCAGCATGGAAGAATGGAAAAGCACGAGCTTTGGAATATGAAAGCAGATGTGAATCCATCACTCACCAGTAACTTTTAACAAGTCACATCACTTTTCTGAGTACCAGGTTTTTGTTGGACAACAGAAATAATATTCTCTATCCTTCAAGGGAATACTAAATATAAATGTGAAAAAAATGAACAGTGCCTTCTCATAGATGGTGTTCAGTCATTCAACAAACATTTGTTAGATATTTGCTATGTACTAGCTACATTACTAGGCACTGGGGTTAAATAAGTGAATAAGACAAGCTGACATTTCAGCTCTCAAGGATCTTACTGTCAAGTGGAGAGGATCAAAGGGTACAGACAAATCAAGGAACGTGAGAGAAGTGGTATGGCTGAGATGGATTGAATAAAGGAGCAATGAGAGCTCCTTGCAATGTGTGTGGTACCACTGAAGATTCTAAATTAACCTTCATTAAGGATGTAGTAGTGACAGAGGTGAAGTGGGGATAGGTACATGATTAATTTACATCCATATTACAATGAACCCTTAACATTTAAGAGGGATATTATTGATGTCTTCATGATCCAGAAGAATCCTCACCTTTGCAACCATCATTATAGTCACTTCTTGAGAATTATGGCATTTAAGACTGTAGCATGCAATGACAAAACCTCACAGAGGTATGGGTTCTGCCCGCACACTAATTTCACTCATTAAACAAGTGACTGGCTCCTATATCCCAGGCTCTCAGCACGCCTTTGCAAAATAACAGATTATTGCAGCTCTTGGACCTTTGATGCCTCTGGGAATAGTCAAAGCCACAGATGTCAAATATGTAAATGCCAAGATCTATTATAATTAAATAGTGCAGGCCTCCTTCAAAGAAAAAAAGCATGTTGGCTGTGCTGCACGTTCTCCAACCAAATCAGAATGTTAAAGCTCGAAGGTATCTGACCTCCCATTTTTTAAATTATGAAGATGAAATCCAGAAAGGGAAGGTAACTTATCCAAGATTACATGGCTAGCTATGATAGAAAGTTAGAGTTGGAAAGGACGTTAGAAAGTGAGGGTTTGAAAGGACTTTAGAAGCTGCTTATTCAGTGTTCTCTCTGCCCTTTCCCATCTTAGGCTTCTCCATTTTACTTTTATCCATCAATAAAATGTTAACTTCGAAAAGAATATGGCAATTCTTGGGTAAAAGATGCTCTGGAAGTGTGAGTCCGGGAGTATTATGTGACTAATGTCTTAACTAAGAATAATAATATATTATGGACTATTTTTAATCTCTTGGTTCACCTTGAACTCTTCAGGAAGGAAAATAGTGAGCCCACGGAAATTTTTTAAAAAGTCTTTCTCTATCTGAATTGAGAAAAGGTGACAGGCATAGTTGGAACATCTTTTAGGCAGTGCTGGTGAGCTTCAGGCTAGGCCTTGTTCCATGAAATAATAAAAATTTTCAAAATAATGCAGACCATTCCCTTCCAGGGATGCTTTCTCTGTAATGTTTTAACCCCAAGAAATCTTTCTGTAAAAATCTATAAAAATCTGGAGTGTTCCAGGATACAATTTGCACATTCTCCAATTTAACTAAAACACAATCGATTTTTTGTTTTCTTTTTCTTTGGCTTAGCAAGGTTTTAAGATAGTCTCTTTCTGGCCACAGAGGGAGATGATTTGCCTCTAGAATACCCTTTCTGTGCTTGAGAGAGTCACAGGCTGCAAGCTCATGGAGGATGAGAGTCAAGTAGAGGTGGTGACATCTCTCCCTTGGCCAACATCCCTCTCTTTCTCTTTCCTTCTGCCTTCAGTGGCAGTAGCAAAAGTCCTCCTTCTCTTTAGGTAGACAGTCAGCCACTACAACTGTGGCTTCCTGAAATCCTCAGTGGAGCTATGTACTTGGCACAGATTTGTCTTGAAGAAGGGACTCCATTTCTGAGCCAGTTGTTGAATGGGGATACTTAGCAGTACAGTGAGGCATTTCCAGTAGGATTGTTCAACCACATTTGCCCACTTTCCAGGCCCAAAGGAATAATTGAAGGCTATGTAGACTTTTTTTTTTTTTGAGATGGAGTCTTGCTCTGTCACCCAGGCTGGAGTGCAGTGGCACATCTCAGCTCACTGCAAGCTCCGCCTCCCGGGTTCACGCCATTCTCCTGCCTCAGCCTCCCGAGTAGCTAGGCCTAATATATATATATATATATAATACATATATATATTTATGTTTATATATATATATATATATACACCACCACGCCTGGCTAATATATATATATACCTTTTTTTTTTTTTTTTTTTTTTTAGTTGAGACGGGGTTTCACCATGTTAGCCAGTATGGTCTCGATCTCCTGACCTCGTGATCCACCCGCCTCGGCCTCCCAAAGTGCTGGGATTACAGGCGTGAGCCACCATGCCCGGCCATGCTATGTAAACTTTTTAGCAGAAGCTTTAGCTATTGTGTCCCGAAGGGCCCCACGTCCTGATGAAATGTCTTTTTTTTTTTTTTGTCTCTTTTCTTCTTAATTACTGAGACTGTCAAAGAATATGTCAAAGCATGACATATTCCAACTCCAGGATCCATAAAACACCCCAAGTTCTGTGGAGACCCTATCACGTCTGCAAAACTCTCCAGGAAGTCCAGAGCCCTCCTGGTTAATTTGTTTTAGGGACTAGGCATGCGGTATCCCCTGACAACACTGGATCAGCAATTCTCCTTCTACCTAAGTCAGTCCCACACCATGTGCAGCAGAGTATCCAGTGCCCCTGCCCTGGTCTGCTCACATTGGTTTGCTCTCCAGAATAATAATTCCTCAATATCCACAAGAGATTGATTCCGGAACTACTCCGAGGATACCAAAAATCCTCAGATGCTCAAGTACCTGGTATAAAATGGCACAGTATTTGGCATATGACCTAGGCATATTCTCTCCCATATACTTTATTTATTTATTTATTTCGGGACAGAATCTCATTCTGTCGCCCAGGCTGTCACTCGCTTATTGCAACCTCTGCCTCCCAGGTTCAAGCAATTCTCCTGCCTCAGCCTCCCAAGTAGCTGGGACTACAGACGCATGTCACCACGCCTGGCTACTTTTTGTATTTTTAGTAGAGACAGAGTTTCACCATGTTGGCCAGGCTGGTCTCAAACACCTGACTTCAAGTGATCCGCCCACCTTGGCCTCCCAAAAAGCTGGGATTACAGGCGTGAGCTACCACGTCCAGCCCCCCATATACTTTAAATCATCTCTAGATTACTTATAATACCTAATACAATGTAAATGTTATATAGTTGTTTTAATGTATTGCTTTTTTAATTTGTATTGTTTTTTATTGCTGTATTATCCTTTTTTATATTTTATTTTTTCAAATATTTTCTACCCGTGGCACCCACAGTTGGTTGGTGGAACCTGCGGTTGGTGGAGCCCATGGATGTGAAGGGCTGATAGTATGAGAAAACTCAGAGGTGCAGAGTTGGAGAGCCCATCGGGGAGAATGTCAGCGTGGGTTAAAAAAGACACACTGTGGTTGGAGATGATCACATGAATGGCCACTTCAAAAATGAATGGGTCTCATCCTCAAAGCAGGCTCTCCTGGGCACTGCTTGGGAAGGTGCTAATTGGAGCTTCAGGCAACAATAATAAGGGGATACAGGTGGGGATCCTGCCATGGGCGTAGCTTACTTTCTCTGGACTCTTCTGGGTCTTAAGGCCAGTTTCCTCATTCACTCAAAAGAATGACAGCAAGGTGAGCAAAGCAAGGCAGGTAAATGAGGAGGACTGTTTCTGGCTGTCCAACTTTTCATCAACTTCCCAAAGGTTTTTGGATGGGACATGAGCACTCATTCCTTCTCCACCCTTTAGCTAGGCCCTGTCAACTCCAGGAGGAAGGTAGAAGAGGTCAGAGCTGTGGTCTTTCACTTATTCAAGATGTTTCCTTAGTGTTTTGTGTTTGGGTTTTTTTTTTTTTTTTTGACAGAGCCTTGCTCTGTTGCCCAGGCTGGAGTGAAGTGAAGTGGCATAATCTGAGCTCACTGCAACCTCTGCTTTCGAGTTCAAGCGATTCTCATGCCTCAGCCTCCTGCATAGCTGGGACTACAGGCATATGCTACCACGCCTGGCTAATTTTTGTATTTTTAGTAGAGACGGGGTTTTGCCATGTTGGCCAGGCTGATCTCAAACTCCTGACTTCAGGTGATCCAGCCACCTTGGCCTCCCAAAGTACTGGGATTACAGGTATGAACCACCGCACCTGGCCCCTTATTGTTGGTTTTTAAAAGAGAAACTAAGCTGTGCTTCCAGAACCCAGTTTGAGAAAGTTTGAAGACCTGGCATAGAGCCAGTGACATATAATTGTTAGTTGAAGAAAGAGAGCTCCTTGATCTGCAAATAGAGCACGGCCCCATATTTAAATTCTGCACATTCTAGAAGCATTTTGCAAGAATCAAATGCTTTGAGGATTTTGCTAAATAACCATGGAGGAAAGCACTAGACAAATATTTTCATATGGCATGAGAGTTATCATTCATAGGAATTATATTTCCACTCCTACCACTTACTGGGGACCCAAGTAAGAAATTACTTGGATAAGCAGAGGAGAATTTAAAGTTGAATGTGGTGGAACTTATTATGGAAAAAACGTGTTTTTCTGAAAACTGGATATGTGTATATATTTAAGTTCAGTTGTCATTTTGGAACCATCCTTACTCTTCCTAGCTAAGGATTAGCATGCATAGGTGCAACTTGACTAACCCTGCGTGGACCCAATTCAGTTACGTTTTGGTGGGTAGGGTTCATGAAGAAGCAGTTATCTGCAGAGTGGATAGAAACCACTCTATTGTAGGTTCTTTAGTTGGTACTTTCAAAATAAGTGACATCCAAATAGTAACTTAATATTCCGAATATGGCTGCAAAACAAATTGTCGATTATGGATGACTACTACTGCCATCTCTGCATACCAGTCCATCTTCTGCCAGGCTGTTTGGTCTTGATTTGTCAACCTTTTAGGTTTCTCCCCATGTATTCCACATGGCCTTCACCAACCCCACTTCTATCTCCAAATGTCTTTCTGAGTTGTGGGGATGCAGATGTATTCTGCCACCATCACAAGGGCTAACCGAGCCCTGGCTGCAGATCTTCATTGATGTTCACATTATTTCCATTCTTACACCCTACTTCATGTTTGTGCACTATTTTCTTACATTTGCTGTCTCTTCTAAACATTCTTTGCTGCATCCACTTTTTCTCTAGTTGTGCTCTAGGTGCTGCAGAGGCTAATGCTGGGTTTCCTTTCATTCCTCCTTGCACTCAGCACCTCCCTTCTCAATTCCTTTTGCCATGTCTCCACTTTAAATCTTAACCTACTCCAGACAGTCTTTTCCTTCACACTATTGGCATCTGTACTTGGGTTGCTTTCAGTCTGTTCTCTGATCTGTGATTTCTTTGCGTGATCAAGAAGGTGCCGTGAAAGGATCCCTTAAGAAAGCCTGTCATTTGGCCAGAACGAACTAGCTTCATGATAGCACCAGGAAGACTGATATCTCCCAGGAAACAAACCACTCATGGTGGTGCTCTTTTTGCCTTCACTATGAAGTGTTTGTCTGCCTGTATGTGAAGACGAGAGGGTTTAACTGTAAGGATGCAGCACAGATTGGGACTGGCATCAGAAAGCCATTGGGGACTGAGGTAGCTCTAGAGACCGCTTTCTCTCTCCAGTGCTCTCCCTCCTGGGTGACATGCTTTCTGTCTCCTGGCATCTCTGCTTCTCTCTATGGGCTTCTTCTTTATTATTTGCAGCTTACAATGGTACCCTAAAGTCCTAGCTCATGGCTCCTCTCTGCATATATGCTTTCTGTTCCTACCCACAAAGCTCTTTCTATTCTTCTAGTTTAAATTTTCAAGAGAAGAAATCTGATTTTTTTTTTAACCTGGTCGTGTCAAAGACCACTGACCACATATGAGTTGGTTGCCCTGTGTCAAGTGCCCCCTTCTCCCACCCTCTTCCCCTCCCCATCTGGTCTGTCATAACTGAATGATGGAGTGGAAAATTGAAGTTGCCATGGGAATTCCATGATAAGCTATCGAAACAGTTTTATCTATAAGTGGTAGACAGAGTCACTTAGAAGGGAGTCCCAGGTGAGACAGGCACCTGTCAACTCCAAACTGGCACACATTCTAAGGTCTGCAACACCCCAGAGAGAGCACTGATTTTGTAGTGGCCTGTATTGGGGCAGTAGGCTGGAGAATGGGAGAAATAGCCACTTCAGAATCCCCCAGCCCAAATGCGTCAAGCTCACTATAGACTCTGCAGCCAAGATTCAGCTGGCTTCTGCTCAGATCAACAGAAAACATTCTTAGTGAATGATGCTTGTGGCACATATCTCAAGGCTACCAGGGTCATTTCTCCCCATTTACTTTTTTTCTGATCTATCCTCTCCAGGACACTAGTGTCAGAAGATAATCTTCCATCGTTTTCAGGTACACTATTTGGATACTGAGTCACTTTCAAAGCCTCTTTCTGGGTTTGGATTTCCAGAGCAGCCTGTGCTGTAAAGCAAGACAGAAAGCTTCCCTGCCATTCATGCCTGCCAGGGATAGAATGACAGCACTCCTGAGACTCTCCCTCCCCACCCCTCCCCTGCTGGACAGCTGATCTGCTGGACTCAGCCAGAGCCAGCAGGCACCCCCTCTTTATCCTAAGAGCTGCAAACTTGATGCCTTTCCAGGAAATCCCCAGAAGCCGGAGTATCCTCATCTACATGTGGCACAGTGTATGGTTGTGTCAGGTGCTCATGTCCCATTGCATAGGACTGGGGTGGAAAATAGGGACCCTCCTTTTGTGTCAGCTCCAGTCAATGAGTAGTGGCCATCCAGGGGGCCATCTTGGAAAGGACTTGTGAGGCTGTATCTGCGCTCAGTTGTAGATGTGAGAAGAAAAGGCCAAATATCTGCCAATCCTAGTCCTGGGATTCGAGATAGAAAGAACTGCATGGAGTGAAGAAACTAGGAGTCTCCATTTCACTGAGATGCATAAGAATGAAATTATTGTCACTATTTCTTCAATACTGGGCCAATCCTAATGAGAAAACCCTTTTTGAGTCTCTCTTTTCTTTATCCTACATATAACGCAAAAGCTTTTTCTATTCCCTGGATGAACCCACAGGGACAGAAATTCTTGTTGGACACGTGAAGCAGATAATTTCTTTATCAGACTAGAATCTTCCAGAAGCACTGCTAACCTAGTGAGTTTTATACTCTAGACAGGTGGTTCTCAAGCCAGCTCCCCACCGCAGGCCTTTTTCATGGTCTGCCCCTCCCTGTAGAACCCATGTTTTAGGTTATTAGCTGATAATTGGATTTCTATTTTTTCTCATAAAATACAGCAAAAGATAGCTAGTGATATTATGATGAGTTAATGTAATTATAGCCAAAGCAGAGAGAAACAACATTTTAATTAACCTCTGTGGACTGCTGGAAGAATATAAACTTTCTATTTCGGGGGTTGAGTAGAGACAGAAATGAACACAGCCAAAGGCTGACTGTCAGAGGACATTTAACTGACGTAAAATGCTTTGAAATTATTGGGCACTCATTGTTTAAAGTTGTTTTTGATGATGGTAACTCCGTAAGGGGATCAGAACATGCTGGAAAGAATGGGCACAGCTTTGGTTACCTGGGCCTTACCACTGTTATTCAGGCCTCTGAGAAAGCTTACTATTGTTGTTGCTATGTTTCTTACATAATAAAACTTCTAATATTTGTATGAAAACATAGAATTCCACTTTTAAAGATGTGAGGATTTTGTCATACCATTAGGGTTACTATGATCACTTGATTCCAGGTCTAAGAAATATTAAGTAATTTACCCGAGAACACAGAGTTTTAAGGGTAAGTATCAAAACCTTGATCTTCTAATACCACATATTCTCACGCATATGTGGGAGCTAAAAATATTGAGCTCAAAAATGTAGAGAGTAGAATTGTAGTTATTAGAGGATGTGAAGGAGGATAGGGAGAGGTTGGTTAATGGATACAATGTGAAGCTATGTAAGAGGAATAAGTTCTAGTGTTTTGTAGCACTGTAGGGTGAATATGGTTAACAGTAATTTAGTGTATATTAAAAAAAAACTAGACAGGATTCTGAATATTCACAAAGAAATGATAAATATTCAGCTGGGCGTGGTTGCTCACGCCTATATTCCCAGCATTTTGGGAGGCCGAGGTGGATGGATCACCTGAGGTCAGCAGTTTGAGATCAGCCTGGACAACATGGTGAAACCCCATCTCTACTATAAATACAAAAAATTAGCTGGGCATGGTGGCGCACACCTGTAGTCCTAGCTACTTAAGAGGCTGAGGCAGGAGAATCGCTTGAACCTGGGAGGCAGAGGTTGCAGTGAGCCGAGATCACGCCACTGCACTCCAGCCTGGGTGACAGAGTGACACTCTGTCTCAAAAAAAAAAAAAAAAGAATGATAAATATTTAAGGTGATAGATATGCTAATTACCCTGATTTGATCATTACACTTTGTATACATGTGTCAAAATATCACTCTGTAGCCATACATATGTATAATTATTATGTGTCAACTAAAAATAAAAGGAAAAAAATCATTTCAGTGTATTTACAAAACATAAATTATGTAACCATTAAGAATAATGTTTTAAATTATATCTATGGGTGTGATAAAATTACAGTATAAGATTTGCTTGAAAAAGTGCAATAAGAAGTAATATGTACAGTTGAGAAAAAGTGCAAAAACTGAGTCCTAAGCAGACTATACCTTTCCTACTGCATGGTACTTCTCTGGCCTTTTGCTTTGAAAGATTTTGCACCCAGCATGGCAAGTGCTTAGCAGAGGCAGCCATTCTCACTTGTGCGTTGGCTTTGGGAGCCATATATGTTGTTCAGCTGGGTGTGGAGTGGAAAGGCTGCATGTTGTATTAATGCATTGTTAAGAACCTCTAAGAGTGATTTCTTTTGGGAAGTGGGACTGACGGTCCGAATGGTGGAAAGACAACTTTTAATCTTTTACTTTACACTTTGTGCGCTTTTAAATGTTTAACATGAGCATGCATTTCTTTAATAATAAAAATACAAAAAAATTTTAGCCCTAGATCTTCTGATTTTAAACTGCATATTCTTTCTATTGTGTTACATATTTTAGCATGAGAATAAGGTTAGGAAGCTGGAAGTAGCAGGCTCCCTTTTCCTCATATGTAGGAAGTTAAGAATGCATTCTACATTTCTTCCTTAAGGAGTTGGCTTCTTTCCTTTTAACATAGGGGTAACTGGGCCCAGGGAGTTTGGCAAGGGCCAAATAAAGTCCTTAATGCCCAGCTCAGAAATCTGGATTCACCATCCTTGACTGCTGGCTCCAACCCACCCTCACCTGAGCTGGTCTGCAGAGGATTCTTGTTTGTGTCACTTCATCACCAGCAACTACCAACAGATGATGCTTTGGCCTGCTGCCTGGGTAACAGGGCGAGGCTGGCTCAGGACCATGTTTTCAGATCAGGGGGCCTCCTTTGATGCCATGTCCATGGTGTCTGAGGGCAGCCAGGATCAAGGGCTAGACGGGGCAATGGTGAGATGAGAGCAGGAGGGGCTCAGCTGCAGCCCCAGGAGAGCCTATGCCAGCCCTGTTGACCAAGGAGGACAGAAGCAACAGGAGAGCGGAGGCAGAGGGGTGAGTGTCCATCGCTCAATGTACAATCGGCAGACATTTGGGGAGCTCATACTGTGGGCTAAGCACAGGGAAGAAAGGCACAGTCCCTGTCCTCAGGGAGGTCACAGTTGGTAGGGAAGACAAGCATATGTGCTAGCTGCTATAGAAGGGGGAACCACTGAGGGCTGTGGCCACACAGAGGCAACACCCCCTTCTTGTTTTTTTGTCAGGGATTCAGTTTGGCGTCATTAGAAGTGACTTGCACAACCCCCTCCTCCAGTCAATTCAGAAGGACTTGTTAAGCAGGAATGATGAATTAGCTTCAGCTTGTGGGGCACACACAGATGGAAGTATAAGGTGGCCTCAGGAGTAAGTAAATCCCCATGCAAGCTGTGTCCTTAGACCAGAGCAGCACCCGGTTCTTCCCCATTTCTAGTAAAGGTGCCTCACACACCACCAGGACACAATTTATGCCTGCAGAATGAATGAATGAATGAATGAGTGAATTCCTGGAACCTCTTCTGCTTATGTGCCACACCAGGTTGCAGCAAGCCCAGGGACACCTGGGACTGGAATGTGGCTCTCAGGTGTAAGGACCAGGGAGCACCCACCATTTTGCATTCTTCAGCCCTTCCTCCTCTCCTGTCCCAGCTTCAGCAATATCCACAGAGCCCTCTGAGCAACTCTGAGCCTCTCCACAGCCTGATACCTGCCCGGGCACCAGCTCTTCAGAGGGTGTTTCTGTGCTGCTCAGCTACCTCTGAGCCTGGGCTGCCTTTGATGCTCAGGAGACACCCTGTAATTCAATTAAGCCTTCTCTCCAGGGAGCATGTAATTATGTCCTATCTGGGCCTTGTAATGACAGCCCCCTGCCACTCTACAGGGAGTTGCCCTGCTCAGCTGCCCAGAACCTTTCCCTGGGAGGAAACTAATCTGCTTAGCCCAGATTGGACGCAGTTCTGCGCAGCACTTTTCCGAATGCCTCTGAAATGAGTCCTCACTGACAGAACGGGCCCACATTGGGGGAACTGAGGGCTCTCTTGGTCCTGCACTGCTCTTTGCCATACAGATCTGTCTGCCCAGGATTTTTCTTGGGTGTGTAGGAGGCTGAGAGAGCTCCCTTTTCTTCTCATGGCTAAATCCCTTGGTCTTCCCAGCCCTCCTGGGGGTTAGAAGGGAGAGGGAAAAAAAAAGACTGAACTTGTTGTTGTTGTTGTTGTTGTTGTTGTTTGCCTGTTTTCCATGTTGTCTTGTGGGGAGAGGGTATAAGATTGATTGACAGAGTGGCACACTTCCCCCGAAAATTCATCATTTGAATTTCTCAGGTAAGATGTTCACATTTCTCTGTTAAGATGCTCCAATTTCTCTGGTTAAGATTTCTCTGTTAAGATGCTCATGAATTGGTGGAGATGTTGGCGGGATGTGGGAAGTGTGCCTGCTCTTTCTGAGTTTTGGGGGAAGTTGCCTTAATTCTCTGCATGACTTTTTTTGCTCCTTTGGGCTTCATTTCTGTGCAATGTAGTCTGACATGAACACTGCTCAGGGGGGTGTTGCTTCCCACTGCCCACGCCACTGGAAACCAGTAGCCCAGGTTTACTTGAGTCCTCCTTTTGAGGAACCTAAATTCTTTCATTTCTTTTATGTGAGATCTGCCCAAAATGCCATTGGCAAGCTGTACTGGGTTGAATAGTGTCCTTCCTCCTCCCAAATGTATGTCTACTCCAAACCACAGGATACTACCTTGTTTGGGAATAGGGCTTTTGCAGGTGTAACCATTAATAGTTATGATGAAGTTATGCTAGATTAGAATGGGCCCTAGATCCTATGACTGGTATCCTTACAAGAAGGCCATGTGATGACAAAGACAAAGAATGGAGTGAGGCACCCAAGGAACTCCAAGGATTGCTAGGAAACACCAGAAGCTTGGAGGAAGGCATGGAACAGATTCTCCTCTCGGACCTCTAGAAGGAATCAGTCCTGCTGATACCTTGATTTTGGACTTCTAGCCTCCAGATCTGTTGGGGAGAATACATTTCTACTGTTTTAAGCTACCACGTTTGTGACGATTTGTCACAGCAGCCATAGGAAACTAATACATACAACCTGCACAATGCCTACTCCAGCATTCCATAGCAAGTCAAGGGCCTCACAATTATGTCCAAAGGACTGATAGAAGAGCGACCTCTGTGCTACTTGTCCCTCAGGACGCTGATCCACAGCTCTCAAGGCAGGAGTAGGCCAGAGCTCATTCAACAACTTTGTTATATAGGGGTTCCAGTTGTAAACCTTTTGAATTCCTGTTTGCAAGTAGATGAGGGTTGAAAAATAAATGGCCACTTTAAGCCACGTACCCCAGTCTGTTTTGTTACTTCATTACAGCTGTTATAATGGCCTCCTCTTCTATCTTCCAATCTCCTTAGCCCTGGTTCCTTGATAGCTCTTTTTTTTTGAGGCGGAGTCTCGCACTGTCGCCTGGGCTGGAGTGCAGTGGCACGATCTCGGCTCACTGCCACCTCTGCCTCTCAGGTTCAAGCGAGTCTCCTGCCTCAGCCACCTGAGTAGCTGGGATTACAGGCACCTGCCACCATGCCTGGCCAATTTTTTGTACTTTTAGCAGAGGTGGGGTTTCACCATGTTGGCCAGGCTGGTCTCAAACTCCTGACCTCGTGATCCACCCACCTCAGCCTCTCAAAGTGCGGGGATTACAGGCATGACTACCGCGCCCGGCCAGATAGTTCTTAAACAACTGCCCAGAAGTTCCAGCCTAGGCAGGGGCAGCCATGAACTGCATTGCTCATTTCTGCTTTTTGACCTTTTCGATGGCTGAACTCTAGGCCATGGAAAACAAGGACCCACTGTATAGTTAAGAGTCATTTTGTGACTAGGGAGACAAAAAAGGGCCTGTTCTCCAAATCCCCTTTCCCTCTGGAGTTCCTCGGTGCCTTAAAGCTTGTCCTGAGCTACAGGTGTGTTACCTGCTTATCCCAAAATGCAGGCATGTTACCTGCTTTCCTCTGCAAAGAGAGGCAGGCCTGGCTGGGGCACAGCTGAAGATGTCACGGCCAACCTAAGGGCAGCCAAGCTATGGCTGTCTGTGACAAGAGGAGAGCAGCAGTGATAGGAGGGTAGGAGGCATTGAGTTCATGTCAGGGTTTGCCTCCTACCCTCCTATCACTGCTTGATGATCCTATCACTGTCTTGATGAGTTCAAGACAGAAGTTTGCCTCATCATTGCCACAATAAAATCACCAATAACAGAAGTGTGAAAGCAGCGATGTGAGTGGAAGCCCATATATACACAGGGGGTAATAGAGCAGCATGATTAAATATGTGGCCTTTTTATCAGACAGGCTGATTTGGAGTCCCAGCTACTTGTTGGTGACCTGAGCTAGAGGAAGTTATCTAACCTTTCCCTTTACTCATTTACATAGCATGACTAATAATAGCACCTACCTTATAGGGTTATTGTGAGGATTGAATACAATTATGCAATATAAAACGTTTAGCATAGTGCCTAGTCTAAATTCCTCACCAGCGGTATGATGTACTAGTTTTTAGTTAAGTAATTAGTATCCTGGACATGTCACAGCCATTTGACCTATCTGGGCCAGCGTTTTGCTCAGGTTCCCCCAGCAGTAATTGTATTCACTCCCCAATCCCAGGATTAGCTTTTAGGAAGAAACAGTTGATCTAAAGATAGAAAGTCAAGAGTACTGTCTGGAGGAAGGTAGAGGGAAATGTCATTATCTGGGTTTTCTTTGATGATGTCAGGGAACATGACAGGCTGCTCCCAAAGAGATAGCAGCCCCAGGACAGGGAAGAAGGTGACCTTGAGGTTGACTCCTCTGCATCCTGATGTGGACGTTATGGACTTGTTTTGGAGATGAAGGGAAAGAAAGATGGAATGTAGAAAGTGAAGGAGAATAAAAGAAGTGGGAGGAAGAAGGGCTGGGAGGAGGATGGGCAAATTCTTTCTGGTCTCAAGGATAATTACATGTGAAATCACTTGCCAGTGGGACTCTGGGGCTGGAGCAGCTACAATAATTACAGTACAGGCTGCAGAGGGCTCTTGGGCATGTCTCGGAGCAGCCTGTAGGCAGTACTGAGGCCTCTGTCACTAGACCCGTCTCCCAGACCACATAGTACACACGCCTTCCACCCCCGGGCCTGTTAATGATCAAAAAGCTTAAACAGAACAATTACAGCTTCAGAGCGGAACCACATCTCTGGGCTCCTATGATGAAAACCACAAGCCTGTCAGGCCGGGGCTGCTTCACATGGAGGGCCCTGCTCTTAATGCCCAAGTGATCTGGAGCAAGACCCGTGACTCTCCCATAGTGCTGTGGATGGTGCTGCCTCTCCCCACGCATCCCCAGAAGAGGAAGTTCAGTAACTAAGGAATTAACTATTCTCCAGCCTGATTCTGCTTTTCCCAATCAGGGCTTTATACCTTTCTTTTTTATCCCTATATTTGGAGATGAGTCACCCTTGCCTTCATTTTACCTAAGCAAGGCAGTTTCCTGTAACCTAATGAAGTGCCAAACAATACTGTGATTTATTTAGTACTTACTTTGTGCCAGGAATTCCAGCAGGTGTTGGACATTTATGAGGTATGATCCTTACACTGAGCCTGCAATGGTGCAACCCCAGCCCTGACCACTCTGTGCTTCCCTTTTCACAACACAGCTTGTCACTAAATCCAAGTCAGGAATTCCAGGTTAGGCTTGAGTTGTGCAGAGCCCTTAACTGAAATTTGCCATGGTTGAGGCATGATTGCAATCACTGACAACTCCTCCTGGCGCTACACACCTACTTGTCATATTCACGCCCTGATCACGGCCCCACTCGCATCTCTTCCCACTTTAGAAGTTCTTTCCTATAGAACACTTTGCTGCTGCCCTGTTCTGGTCACTGATCAGCCCCGGTCTAACCACTGGTTAAGCTTTGTGCTTGCACATAGCTGGTTGAATCGTATGTATTGCTGTTTGTGTACATCAAAAATATAATAATAATATTGGCAATTTTATGTGTTTCATTCAACATGAGGGACCCAGCATTCTTACCTTGTCCCTTTGTAAACCCTGCTGCTCTCAAATCTCCACTAGCTGTTTCCTGAGCAGAAGGAGATAAAAGGTTGGCTCACACCCCCATGTTTTTACTGGTCACAGTTACTGCTACCATCCAAGGCTGAAGAGACTTCCTTTGTGTTAGGGCTAAAACCTTAGTCATTGTATCTAAATGTCTTCTGTATTCCTTTCCTCAAAAGAAAAAAGTACCCTCTTCTGCCAACCCTCTCCCATGCCAACTAAACAAGCAAGCAAGCAAACAACAAAGAAAAGGTGATATTACAGATGCTGCTCAGCCTATGATGGGGTTACATCCTGATAAACCCATCACAAGGGACGTAATTCCATTGCAAGTTACAAATACCATAAGTCAAAAATGTATTTATTTCATATAACCCACAGAACGTGATAGCTTAGCTTAGCCTACTTGATCATGTTCAGAAGACTTATATTTGTCTATAGGTGGACAAAAACATATAACACAAAGCCTATTTTAAAATAAGGTGTTGAATATCTCATATAATTTATTGAATATTGTACTGAAAGTGAAAAATAGAATAGTTTTCTGGATACTGAAAGTATAGTTTCTACTGAATGCATATCACTTTTGCACCATCATAAACTTCAAAAATTGTCGGTTGAGCCATCCTGAGTCAGGAATCCTGTCTGCACAGGGTATAAAGGAGGAAAGCATCAGCTTTGGAGGCAGGTGGACCTGTGTTTGAACCCTGATTCTTCTAGAGCTTGACAATGCATATTCGTTTTCTATTGCATAACTAATTACTACAAACAACACATTTATTTCTCAGTTTTCATGAATCATGAGTCCAGGCACAATTTAGCTGCAGTTAAGGTGTCAGCTGGGGCTGCTGTCTTATCTGAAGCATGGGGGTGGGGGTGTGGATTCCAAGGTCAGGTGGTTGTTGGCAAAATTAATTTTCTTGCAGCTATAGAACTCATGGCTTGCTTCTTCAAGGACACGGGGAGAGAGAATCTTTCACATCTTTTAAAGGGTTCACCTGATTAGGTCAGGTCCACTCAGGACAGTTTCCCTTAAAGTCAAGGCTTAATAGTCAACTGATTAGGGACCCTAATTACATCTGCAAAATCCCTTCACCATTGCCATGTAACATAATCATGGCAAATAATCACAGGTCCCAAATGTTCACAGGTCCCACTCACACTGGAGGGAGGGGATTATGTAGGGCATGTTCTTGCGGAGAGAAGGAATCTTACAGCCACATTGGAATCTGTCTTCCATGCTATTTGACCTCGGGCAAATTGACTAATCTCTTGAAGGTTCAATTTCCTTACCTGGAATAAAAGGACAATAAGATCAGCCATATAAGGCTGATCTTACTGACAAAGACTAAATGAGATAGAATAGGCTGGAAAAGTCTTGCAGATAGCAGACACAAGTATATAACAATTTCCCTCCTACTGTTCCTTTTGTTTTTCACCTATCCTGCAGTCTCTGTCACTTCAAATACCATAGAAAACCTTTCCAAGTAGCCCAAATCATGCCCCCAAATAGTCACGTCTCATTATTCATAGCAGTTATGTTCCATAAAGTTAGCACAAACTCAGAATGAGTGAATCCTAAAGCGTTGCTCCTGGAGGAAATACAGGCTGCTGGTCACAATATTTTCATCAACTGATCAATATATACCTTGTCTTATGTGTGTTTCTGCTTCAAGACACTTTATTTAATATATACGTTGATTCATTAACTCTGAACTCTCTAGGCAACAGCATTATAACTCCTGCCTTCACAAAGCTTATCTAACACACACATTTCCTCCTCAGGCACATCCCAGCCTTCTTGCACTTAGGATTCAGCAGTATGCTTAAGGTCCATTTTCAACAGCAAACTCATCAACGCAAACACAAACATGTGAAAAACGTAGCACTAAAGAGACTGCAAAAAGGACACTGGCTTACAGCATGGAAGCTGGAAGGAGAAGGCAGAGAATCACCTTGTTCCACTTCAGCTATGAATATGCAGTCAGGTCACCCAGTCATTCAAATTTTATAAATATACTCTAATATATATATAAATACCAGGCAGGGTTATTTTTTTCCTCAAGTCATTTTTCTAATTTTTTTTAAGTGAATAGATAGAAGAGCTGAAGTAAGGGTCAGGAGCAAGAGCTCTGCTTCCTTTTCCCTTGCTGGGCTTCGTTGGAGAGCCATCGTCTCCTCAGTATGTCTCCGAACTCTTCTAGGCATTGGATGAGTTTGCTGCAGATACGAAACCCAACTTTGCCAGTCACTTCATACTAACAGGTGAAATGTAGTGGAGGAGACTTTTGAAGACAGGGACTCAGCCCCATTAGCCTCATTGCAGACCTAGATTCCTGCCAAAATTAATTTGGCTGGAACTTCCCAGCCATGGCATTGTCAACATTACACATCTTGCACTGTAATGTCAATTACCATTTTATTCAGCCGAATGCTGGAGAGTTAATGTTCAAGTGGTTAGAGCTGGCTATGGGTGGGCTGAACAAGATGCCTTTTCCTCCATTTCCCCTGCCTGTGGTGAAGGATTGTAACCAGCCCTGGCTGGCAGCGCTTTGAAGCTCACCCAGAGTGCTCCTGGGGACATCTACAGAGCCTCTCATTTGGACATGCTGTCTTCTGGGCCTGTCTTCCTTCCTTCCTTCATCCCTCCCTCTTTTCCTTCCTTCCTTCCTTCCTTCCTTCCATCTGCTTTAAAACCAGCTGCCTTGAGTGCTTGTCTTGGCGCCCCTCATTAGTGCCATTGCAATCATCCCTCCTGCCTACCCTGCTAACCGAAGCTTGTTAGTCCACAACAGCAACAGCTGTGTGCTGGGGTGCAGCAGCTGGAGGGCCAAAGATAGGGCTGGGGGACAGGGTGTTGGGATGGTTTTCTGGGGCAGATGAGTTTATACGTTTCTTTCATGTCCCCTTCCTCCCACATAGACTTTTATATCCCCAAAGGAAAACAGAAAACAATGATCTGTTTGACAGTGTTGCTATCATTGAGCATCAAACCTGCCATCTACAGGGAATCCTCCTGTATAATCAGTCAGCCAAACGGAGCAGGACCCTGTGTTTTGTAGCTGATACAACAGGGCAGCATCTCTAGTGAGGGGGCCAGGACTCCTATTTCCTTCATTAAAAAATGAAACAGCAGACCTGATTCCATATTTAGAGATTACACTTAGATGCCGCTGTGGGTGTGCAGGCACCAACCAAACCCAGTTGGCACCGTTGTCTTTTCTCTGCAATGATGTATTGAATTTAATAACGGAGGTATATGAAATTCAGAGTGATTGGAACTGAAGGTTTAGGGGCTTTGTGTAAAATTGATATGTAAGGGATTTGGAAGTAGGTGAGGGATCCTTCCCCAATACTTATTCAATTTTGGAGTCAAATAACCAAACATTTACAAATAGCCAAAAAAGAAATTGAAAGAGGGTTTAATCCAATAAATTTCCATGCCTCATATGAACCACATCTTATAATAAGAATTATGCTTTTTCATTTCATACTCAGTTAACAAATATGATTTGTGAGCACCTGGTAAGTTCAGGGCACTAGGCTGAAAGGGGTTACCAAATGTCTTCATTTAACAAAGTCCAGCTGAGCTCTTACGGGTGCCAGCACTGTGCCTGGGCTGTCATATGAAGATGAATGTAAGAGCGTGTCAGGCCTTCAAGAGCATACAGTGTGTCAGGAGAGATCAAACAAGTGAGCCAACAAAATGATACTGCCATTTTAGAAATAGCCTGAAATTCATGGAGTTCACAGTCTTGTTAGAAAAGTGAAACATAAACCTATAAGCATTAAAAAATAACTGTTGAAGACAGTAACGGAAGAATGCAACTGGCAACTGAATGATATAGGTTGTGATGACTGTTAAATATGAAAAGAGACCATGATGAGCTGAGGCACTCCAAGAGACTTCTTTTTGGAGATATGTTTGGAGCCAAATCTTGAAGATTTAATTGCTTTTTTCTTTTTTTTTTTAGGTGGAGTCTCGCTCTGTTGCTCAGGCTGGAAGTGCAGTGGCATGATCTCTGCTCATTGCAACCTCTGCCTCCGGGTTCAAGCGATTCTCCTGCCTCGGCCTCCTGAGTAGCTGGGATTACAGGCGTGTGCCACCATACCCAGCTGATTTTTGTATTTCTAGTAGAGATGGGGTTTTGCCCTGTTGGCCAAGCTGGTCTCAAACTCCTGACCTCAAGTGATCTACTCGCCTTGGCCTTCCAAAGTGCTGGGATTACAGGCATGAGCACTGTGCCTGGCCTTTTTTTTTAAAAAAAAAAAAACAAACAAAACAGGAAGTTTTCATTTTTTGTTTGTTTGTTTTACTTCCCATAAAAAATCTTTGTGTCACATGGAGGTGAATGGAAAGAGAGGCTGTGGCAACAGACGGAGACTTTTCTGATATCAGAACCCAGTCCCATAGACCTGAATGTATGCTTTCAATCCACGTTGTCTGGGTCCATCCTATTGAGTGCCCTGCCCCCACAGCGGTATATGGAGAAGAGTCAGACACAGCCCCAGTCCTCACATAGCTCACAATCCAGTGGAGGAGATGGACTCCGAAACAGATAGAGATGAAGCCATGAGATCAGTACTGTCTGAGGCCATGGCCACGGTTTTGTGGGAACCCATGACAGGGAATGACTAACTGTGGGGAAGAAGAGGGAGAGGACCAAAATGCAGGGGAAGTGCTCACAGAGAATAAGTAAGCAGTGAGGTGCCGTGAAATGAGTATAACCTGACAGCTGTGTAACAGCTCAGAGCCTGGGTAGAGGGCAATAGAGCTGCTGGTTCTCTGGTGGGGAAGAGAGGGGTATGGGATTCTGGAACAGGAGCACCAAAACCAGCAGGTTATTGGAGCTGTTAGTGCTCCGATCAGCAATGGGTGCACAACCAAACCATTCTCCTAGGGATGAGTTCTTTCCTGTGGATGAGGGCTTCTCAGCCTGGCTTCTCCTGAGAATTACCCGGGAAGCTTGAAAAGTACTGATGCCTGGAACCTACCTCCAGAGAGTTGGATTTCATTGTGTTGACATGTGGCTGGGATATCAGTATATTTTTAAGCACTCCAGGTGATTCTGATACATAGCTGTGACTGAGAACCCTTGCCCTAAGCTATCCATCTGCACTCCAGAGGTGCTCCCGGGCCCATCTGTTTGTAAGTGGACAGGTGTCTTGAGGTAACAAATGTGCCAAGGCTCTGAAGCCAAGCACGCCTGGCTCCTTAGTGCCTACTTAGTGACCTCAGGCAAGTTACTAAATGGCTTAAACTTTACAAATCCTTAATTTGTAAAATGTGGGCAATGATAGTACCTCCTCACAGGATTATTACGAGATTTACACGGAATACTCTCAGCTCATAATAAGCACTTGCGCAGGCCTCATGGGCTAGGCCCTCAAAACTTAACGCATCTACAGGCAACAGCCATATGAAAGGAATTTTATACCACCAAGTCAAAAAATCTGTGAGCACTGCTCAGAAGCAAAAGCCTGTCTCCAACAGCGCTCATTTAAGGGGTGGGCGAGCTACAGAGAGAAGAATGAGCCCCCACAGGGTAAGCTGGGGGTAGCTGGGGACAGAATGAGACTCAGGAAAACACTTGAATATTGATTATATTTGTGCTCAATAATAAAATAACGAAATGAGTACAGCCCTAGACCTAAACATTGTGGGTGAGGCAAAGGCAATGAGTTAATTTTGCATCCATTGAGGAAAAACTCTAAAACGGTGACTTCTTTTATAAGGGAGCAGAAGAATCTAGATTATATTTAGTCTAAGTCAATACATAGGACAGAACCTTGCCCTCTAGACTTGATGAGAAAGAAGTAAAATAAGAGAAAGAATAAAAAACCCTTCCACCAAAATACTAACATTCAGATAATGACTTTTTAGTTAGGTCTCCTGGAGAGGAGGTTCCCTCAAAAATGAATAGATTTCTCTTCCAGTGCAATCATCAAAAGGTAATGCATGGACTTAAGTGTGATCCCCAAGAGAAAATCAATGACCTTTTTATGTTTGCCTTTGAGAAAATCAGCCAGTCTATGGTTAAATTAGACATATTTTTTCTCCTTGGTCAAGATTAGTGGGACCAAGAATGAAGTCTTACACTCCTTCTAGCAAAGAATTACCTGATGCCTTATTTCACACAAATTTGCAAAGGTGTATGGACGTTGTATCTTATTTTAAGGAGAACTGGTGATCAAATGATGACTATTTCAATAGTGGTTCATTTACACCACCACCCTCACCCCACGTCCTGCTTTCACCTGAATCTGAACTATCATAGTCAGTCTGAGTTTCTGAAGGTTTGAAATTCCTTTTCTGAGCTCTGCAAGAACAGCATCTCCCAAGAGAGCTCAGGGCAGACTGTCTGGGAGAGATTGGAAACCTGTCTTTTGCAGTAACATGAATTGGTTGAATGGTCACCCTCCATAGCAGGCCTGCTTCTCCCATTGGGTTTCTGATCAGCCCAACTTGGGTCTCACCCTTCTGCTTTCTATCTCTGGGCTCACATGGGGCTGCACTGGCCATTAGGTGCCAGGCTTGGCTCTGTGGAACCCATTGGCCAGCTGGGCTCTGTGGAGCCCTAAGGCAGGGCTCTGGTCACTGGTGAGAGGGAGGCCATTGGAGTCACTGGGGTGGATCTACAGACCCTAGGGTTAACAGCTAGGTGGGTGGGTGTCCTCTTCAGAGAAACAGGTTACAAAGTGAAAGAAAGTTACACTGTGAGGTCAGCCAGGGAGGAAGACAGAGAGCTGATATAAGATAGGTACTGATTCCCTGGGGATGTGAAAGGAGGGTAATATTCCTAAAATGATAGCATTTAGCTTCTAGTATACATTAATTGATTCCTGATATTCATTAAAACTAAACATTATTTCCTTGGTGTCTCATCCAAAGCCCCACCACTCTTCCCACTAAGTCTGAGGGGAGCTGGTTTTGTTGACAAGTGTAAGAGGTTGAAGAGGGACCCATGAACTCTTTTGTCCTACTGAAGAGATCCACAGATGGAAACAAATGCTCCTACCACATTTATGAACTGCTGTTTTGCAGTCCCGCTTCTGCTATCATGCACAGGAACTGACTAAGCTCCAAAGCCAGAGGATGTGAATCTCCCTGTAATAAATGTAAGTCATTTATTAGCTACATACACTTCAGCAAGTCACCTAACCTGCAAATTTCAAGCATGTGAATCTTGGATCTTTCATGTGCTAGCTGTGAGACTTTGAGAAATGTATTTAATGTGTCTTTGCTTCCTTTTCTACCCACACAATGGGTATAATAGTGTCTACAATATATCTTTGCAGCAAGGTCTAAATGGGGTGATACATGCTGAATACATTTCCAACAGTGTCTGTGCAATGATAAGCTCTTTCCAAATGTTAGTTAAAGCTAACCAACTAACCCACCAACAAACCAACCTCTTAGCCAGGATTGATGGAAGGAGTCTGTGAGAGAATGCATTTAAAACACTTGGCACCATGCCTGACAGGAGTAAGTACTCGATAAATCAGTTATTGTTATTATCGCATCAGTGTTATGACCATTATCCTCTTCTCTATAGGCTTCAGGTTTTCCTGTCTGTTTATCACAGCAGTATTCCAGCAGAAGCCTTTGATTTAACTAAGTCTCTACTGTGTGTGTAGCTAGATGCTATAAAGCATCCAGAGAAGTGAGAATTTGGTCCTGCTTTTAAGTAGCTTATAGTCTAATTAGGGGGAAGTAATCAGATAGAAAGGAAACTCATAGTTTGTGGTAAATGCCAGGTGCTGCTGATAGTGGCTTCAGAGAGATCTCGTAGATGCTATAGGAGGTCAAGGGAGAAGGGTGCAGCTTGAGCTAAGTTTTCAGGGAAAAGGGTGAAAGAATTAGTCATTAATGTACACCTACATTACCTGCCAGACTCCATTCAAAAGTATTCTTACCAAATCATCACAATACCTTGTTGGTAGGTACTATTACTATTTTACAGAGGAGGGAAGTGAGGCAAAGACACATTAAATAATTTTCCCAGAATCCCAAGGTGTGAGGTGGAGCAAGGACACAAATCCATGGCTCTAAGTCCCTCCTAGTATATCCTGCAAACACATCCGGAATTAATGCAGAGAGGAAGGGGGGAGGCAATGTTCTGCAGGAGTTCAGAGCCGTGATAACCCTTCTTGTGTGGCTTTTGGTAAGTTATTTTACCTCTTACCCTCTGTTTCCCCATCTGTTCAATGAAGGTTGTATATACACACATTATATGGCCACTGTAAGTGTGCAGTGATATGATGCATGGGGACTCAGTTCATGAGGCAGAGTGAATTCTGAAGGTATCACAATGGGACAGGTGTTTTTTTCTCCGCTCATTGTCGCCAAAAGTCTTTTGTTTTGTTGCCCTCCCTCTTTGGGGCATATGCTTTCAGCTCATACCTTAATGACATCAGAATCTGCAATTTTCTGGCAACTTTTGTGGTTAAAATTATTCTGCCCATCCATTTTAAAGCACTAATATCAAAGGTATTAGGTGCAAAATAATGATAAAAATAATTGCAATTTTTACCATTAAAAGTCATGGCAAAACCACAATTACTTTGGCACCAGCTGAATATTTTGAAACTCCCTACTCTGATGTTAACCAAGTTCATGATTCACTGAACTTGCAGAGGGGTAGGGGAATTTCAAGGGAAAGGGGGAGATGCCTGGGGTTGTCACACACTCTGTCTTTCATCCTCTATTGACATGTTGGTTATTTGGAGATGGTATTCAGTTCCACTATAGCCCCTCAGTCACCGTAGACCCTCTCAAAGGGGCAATCATATTTTCCTTAGGTCAGGTCCATTCATCTAACCCCTCTCCCGGGGGCATCACCTTGTTTGTTCCAGCAGCTGTCTGGCCAAACTCACACCTCCTCCTCACCCTCTAGCCCTTATGATCTGCTTTGGGGAGTCATGGGAACCCCTAGTTTCCTCTTTCATACCCACTGAGATTCACAAGTAACTAAGGTCAAGGCGGGGCTTCATTCCCTTTCTGCAGATACCTTACGCTACTGTTCCTCTTCGCCTGGCTGGCTCCACACTCCAGCAGACCTTCTGCTGGGCGAGAAGCTGCGGGCCTGAATCCCTGTGTTTTCATATGGCCCCAACTCTTGGGATTACACTAGCTCTTGTAAGAACTCAATGCTCTGCTCTGCTCATTTTGATGCCACCAAAGAGGGCTTGCAAGTTACCAGCTGGGAGTGAACACCAGTGTCCTCTTTTTAGAGGTACCCCTAATCTTTCTGAACAATTTTGCTGGCACCCCTTCACTTGGCTTTGCCGGGGTAAGAGGGGGCACTTCTCTCCTTTCCCTCATGAAAGGAGGGGGAGAAGCCAAAAATCTCCCTACTAGTCAACAACTCAGGCACCCCTCCTTCTCTCCTCCATTTTATAGACTGGGAAGGGAGTGATGGTTGTTGGAGGTGGCAGAGCCAGTTCAGCTGCCTTTTGTGAAGTCCTGAAGGAGGTGTCTATCCTCAACTGCTGGCTTCTCTCCTTGAGCCTGGGGAGAATTAAGTCCTCTTTGCCTCAGTTTGGCACTCCAATTGCCAACATTGGGACAGCAGGAAAAGTTCCATCCAACATCCCATTAAATATGTAATGTGTATTAGCACAGCGCCTGGCACTGGGCAGGTGTTTTCTAAGTGATAGCCAATAGGAAGCCTACTTTATTATTTTCCTCTTTGCTTAACCTACAAGGTGTCTAAGACCATTTGTTTGTCCACACATAGTAAGATAAACAGCACTGAGACTGTGGTCCTTTCTGCCCTGTGTCCTTATCCCACCTGGGAATCTGGAAAGCCAAGCCTAGACACACTCGTTCCACCAATGTTTACTGAAGCTTGTTCTATTCAAAGCACTGTACAGCTACAGAGACCATCTTTTCTGAACTCCAAACCAGGCCACATGGTTGGAATAACTTCAAGTATGGAGACCAAGAGAAAAGGTGGTTGTTGTCAGCAAAGCTCCGAGTCCACACCTTCCAGGAGCTTATAGTTGATGCAATGGTGGGAGAAGTCTGAACCTGGATTCAATCTGCTTGATTCCCATGAATGGTGCAGTAGGCAGAGCCATGAGTTCAGAGCAGGAAGAAACCACTGGTTCAAAGAAGCGTCTGTCACATCGAAGCTGCTTTATAGTCTGTTGGGAAGCATGCATAATAATTTACTCTTTCTTTCTTTCCTTTGGTCAACAAAGATTTCTTGAGTCCCTACTATGTGCCAGGTACTCTTCTAGGTACTGAAGATGGAGCAGTGAACAAAGAAGATACAATCCCTGCCCAGCGGAGCTTACATTCTAGTTATCGAAAGTCCCTTCCTCGGTGGCTGCTCTCTTTATTTGAGAAACCATGGGCTGTTCTCTTCCCATCCTAGGGCTGCTGGCTCCACAGAGGCACACAGGCCATCAGGATGCTCTGCCAGCTACCCACCCACTCAAGACCAAGGGCTATGCTGGCAGTGTGAGCAGGGACGCTCCCTTCTCTGCTACATCCTTTCTCCTGAAAACAAGATCTCAGGGAACATCTGCCATCCATTTTCCCTCCCTGGGGAGTGACAGGAAAGGTGTATGGAGGGGATTGAGCGGAGTGATGGATCGAGGCACTGTGAAAGTGAATCATTGCCTGACACAGGAATGAGGAGACTTGCTTAAAGGACAAGTCATGCTAAGTCATCCATCGTTCTCCCCTAAGGAGGTGAATTGAAGTTCCCATTTTTCCCAGGGAGCCAAATTAACAAGGCACTGGGAGATTTCCAAATTAGAAAAAAAAAAAAAAAAAGTCACCACCAGCTCTCAAATCAGAGAGGCTGTTGAGTTTTTTTTTGGAGCAGATCATTGCATTTGGCATCTAACCTTGAAATAGAGGAGAAAGCATGGAATTTCTGCTGAAAACTCATCCTCCTCTGAGCAGGTGGTACAAATAAGCATCGCTGTGTTCTCAGAGGCAGGAACTACATTTGCACCTTGATACCAACTACCTCAATAACCACAGTGCTGAATGTTCACTAATTGCGAATTAGGAAATTGTTGCTCATTTTACAATTTGGTTTCCCTCAGGATTCCTTTTAAGTAGCCAGCTACCCCAGTACTTTTGAAATATGACTTGCTTATAAAAATTTGATAGGCTTGGCACGGTGGCTCACACCTGTAATCCCAGCACTTTGGGAGGCCGAGGTGGGTGGATCATGAGGTCAGGAGTTCAAGACCAACATGGTGAAACCCTGTCCCTACTAAAAATACAAAAATTAGCCAGGCATGGTGGCACATGCCTGTAATTCCAGCTGCTCGGGAGGCCAGGCAGCCAGGCAGGAGAATCACTTGAACCCAGGAGGTGGAGGTTGCAGTGAGCCAAGATCATGCCACTGTACTCCAGCCTGGGTGACAGAGCAAGACTTCATCTCAAAAAAAAAAAAAGATATATAAACAAGTTTTTATAATATTCTCAATTTGAACTGGTAGAAAAAAAGCATGTGTTTTTAGGTCTTAGAGGCCTGGTTCCCAGTTTTATCTCTG
The DNA here is from genome assembly GCF_029281585.2 of Gorilla gorilla gorilla. Lineage (NCBI taxonomy): Eukaryota > Metazoa > Chordata > Mammalia > Primates > Hominidae > Gorilla > Gorilla gorilla. Next base: position 87,039,784 of record NC_073239.2, on the reverse strand, counting down.
ACTCTAATGAGGTATAGTATTATCTACATTGATTAGCCCTTCTATACTTCATAGGAGATGCTCCAAGACTGCTAGCTTTCTTCATTCAATAAAGAGAGATATAACAGGATGGGCCTTAAAAGTAGCATGCATTTCTTCTCTCATTCACTCATTCGAAATATTTTCATGCGTGAAAATGCCAAGGATGTTTGGTCAACCAACTCTTCCCAGACCCTGGCCGTGAGCTTGGCTTAGAACAATTCCATTTTAATGGTCCATGCCCTCAGGCAGCTTGTATTCTAGTAGAAGAGCAAGGTAAGAAAACAGCTTAAAAAGTTAAACAGTTTTAGGTTGAGATGGGTGTTGTGAGAAAAATAAGCAGGATGCTTTGAACCTATGCAGGTAGGAAGGTCTGGAAAGGCCTCTCTGATATGGTGATGGTTAAAGCAAAACCAAAAAGACCAAGAACACATGGAACACATGAAGGGCTGGAAGAACAGTGTTTTATGGAGGACTAGTACACACAAAGGCTGCAAAGGCGAGTGGGCTCATTATGTTCTAGAACATGCCCAAAAGCGGGTGCAGCTGGAGAAGGAGTAAGATGGTACAAAAGTTGAGTGAGGTGGACAGGAGCCTTATCACGCAGGCTTACACAGGCTCTCAGAAGCCCTGCGTGTTTGTTTCTTGGGACTACCGTAACAAAGCTCCACATACTGGGTGGCGTAAAACAACAAAAATATATTGCCTCACAGTTCTGGAGGCCAGAATTCCAAAATCGGGTGCTGGCAGGGCTGTGCTCCCTCCAAAACCTGTAGAGGAGAATCCTTCCTTGCCTGTCCCTAGCTTCCAGTGGGTTGCTAGCAATCCTGGGCTGGGTGACTCCAGCTCTGCCTTGGTGGTCATAGGGCGTTGTCTTTGTGTGTCTCTGACTTCACATAGCCCTCTTCTTCTTCTTTTTGTGTGTGTCTGTGTGTGTCCACTCTGAGGCACAGAAGTTTTTATTTATTTATTTATTCATTTATTTATTTCATTGATAAACATAATAGTTATGCATAGTTTTGGGGTACATGCGATATTGGATACATGTGTACAGTGTGTGATAATCAAATCAGGGTGATTGGAATATCCATCACCTCAAACATTTCTCATTTCTTTGATTGGGGACATTATAATTCTTCTAGCTATTTTGAAATATACAATAGATTATTGTTTACTATAATTTCCCTGCTGTACTATCGAATACTAGAACTTATTCCTTCTGTTGAGGGTGTACTTTTGCACTCATTAACCAACTTCTTTATGTCCTCCTTCCCACTTCCCTTACCAGCCTCTGGTAACCACCAATCTACTCTCTACCACCATGAAATCAACTGTTTTTTTTTATAGCTCTCATATATGAGTGAGACTATGCAGTGTTTGTCTTCTGTACCTGGCTTATTTCATTCAACATAATGACCTCCAGTTCTGTCCATGCTGCTGCAAATGACAGGATTTTATTTATTTTTTTATAGCTAAATGGTATTCCATTTTGTATGTATATCATATCTTCTTTATCCATTCATCCACTGATGCATATTTAGGTTGATTCCATATCTTGGCTATTGTGAATAGTGCTCCAATAACCATGGAAGTGAAAATATCTCTTCAACATACTGATTTCCTTTCTTTTGGATATATACCCAGTGGTAGGATTGCTAGATCATATGGCAGTTCTAACTTTAGATTTTAAAGGAACCTCCATACTTTTTTTCCATGGTGGCTGTATTACTTACATTCCCACCAACAGCATATGGGCATCTCCTTTCTCCACATCCTTGCCAGAATTTGTTATACTTTGTCTTTTTGATAATAGCCATTCTGACTGGGGTAAGATGATATCTCACTGTAGTTTTGATTTGCATTTCCCTTATAATTAGTGATGTTGAGCGTTTTTTTATATACCTGTTGGCCATTTATATGTCTTCTTTTGAGAAATGTCTATTCAGGTCTTCTGCCCATTTTTAAGTGGACTATTTGTTTTTTTGCTATTGAGTTCTTTGAGTTTCTTATATATTCTGATACACAGCCATCTTCTTATGAGGACTCCAGTTATATACGATTAGAGAGGTCCACCCTATTTCAGAATGAAATTATAGCTTAACTAATTACATCTGTAGTAACTCTATTTCCAAGTAAGGTCACATTCTGAGGTACAAGGGTTTAGGACTTCAACATATGAATTCCAGTGGGGCACAGCTCAACACATGACACCATGGTAGGGAACTTTATTCTACTTGCAAGTTCTGAGTGTCTTACGCAAGTAGATGGCCTGGTGTGATGTATGCTTTAAAGACTGCTGTGTGAAGATGGCCTTAGGGTGATGAGGATGGAAGTTGGAGACTAATAAAGGACTAAGAAAATGCTAAGAAAATCCAGGTGAGAGGTGATGATGGCAGAACTAAGGTGATAGCAGTAGAGAGAAGAGAAGTGGATGGAGATTAGACATCTTTTGCAGAACGAATGACAAAATACCCCTATGGATTGGACATGGGATGAGGAAAAGGAAGGACTCGAGGGTGGTGTCTAGGCTTTTTACTTTAATCGTGAAGGGAAGCTGGTGCCATTTACCTTTTTCGGACAAACCTGGAGAGGATCAGGTTAGGGACTGTGAGTGGTATGGATGGCAAAGGAATGGGAAGAATGCAGGGATTAAAAATTGGAAATCCCCCTCCACAGTCAACAATATCTTACTTTTATCTGAAAAATACTAAGTAAAAAAGCATCCTTTTGTTGGAAAGCTCAATCCTTGTTAAAATGCAGACATCTCTGGGAGAGGAAACATAGTGAGCACCTTTTCCAAAAGCAGCCACTGATTTGGAGATGAGACAGAGTAGCACACAGGACATCAGAGAGAACATGCTCAGGACAGAAAGAGCAATGTAGGACAAGGCAGTGTCTTGGCATCACAGTCTTTCCTCAGACTGGCTGTGAGCAAGTGTTCAATTTAATTCCATCTCAGTGCTGGGTCAGGACAAGTGCCCAAAAGCAAATTGCCAAACGTACCAGCATGATGGAGTTAGAAGGTAGCAAGTTCCCTCCACAGAGCCCAGCTGGAAAGGAAGATAGAGGGGAAGTTGACCCCTGGGGATGGGGAATAGGGTGAGAGGAGCACATGAAACTGAGAAAAGGGCTTTGAGTGAAATCTAGGCTAAAAGCTAAGGTTTCTTTAGAAACCCACCATTGACCCAACATGACCAGGGCTTTCTCTTGACTTGATTATTTTTGATACCCCATCTTCTTCTGTATTCCTGGAACTAGCTCTCCCAAGCCCCAGAATTGTGCTTCTATCAGAGCTGGGTTTTCATCAGAGTCTCCCCTTTATCCTGTATCTCTGTTGCCCTATTTTGTTTGAATTACTGCCAGGTCAGCTGAATTTGGGCATTTGGGGTGAAAAACCATCAAGGGTGGCATCCTGGCTTTGGCACCTGGCACAGTGTGACCCCACTGGTCTCTCCCTCACATTTGCTGTGGTCCGTGCACGGACTTTGTCAAAAGACATCCTCAGCATCAGTTTTCCTGCAGCCTCAGTGCACCTTGTTCTGAATAGGATATTACCCCCCAAGAGTATATTAGGGCATTTTCCTATGCCAGAAGGGGTCCTTAGGCCTCTTGCAGTTTTTTTCTGGGTGACAGTGAAGGAGGAGGTGGCTGCAGAGCTTACTGCCTGTGGACTGACCACCCCAGGGTCTGGTGTCAGGACCATTTGTCCAGCCTGTTGAGTGAAGGTCATTCTGCCTAAACTGTAAGCACAAGAGAGGGTTCAGCATCATTTGCATCCTATTTTATTGTCTTTCTTCTCTTTTCTTTCAAGGCCTCATTTTTTTGGCTTGAACGAATGGTAAAGGCCATTTTATTACAGGTACCAAGCCAAACTTTCCTTGGTTTTGTGGCCATCCTGCTGGGGAAGGAAGTACTCCTTTACTTTAAATAACTTTAAAAACATCTGTTTGGTCTCAGGGGCTGCAGCTGGGAAGATTTTCTAACTAATACTTGTTTTATGGGGGTGTTTTTTGGGGGGGTTTATTGAGTGTCAAACCTGGCAGTAAATTAGAATCAGAAGACAACAGTTAGTGATAAGCAGAGAAGCCAAGGATGTTAACATAGGCAGGCAGCAGAGAGAGGGGAATTGGTGGCTGGCCCCCCAAAAACAGATTTGAAGATCTACTTCTGTCATGTAGTGAATCCCCACATACCTAGGGTGGGCTGTGATTACTTGAGCTCCTGTCTCCACTGTCTCAGCTCACTTGCCTTGGGGTGGACACACAACACACATTTGCTCACAGCATCAGGTATTCAGGAGCAAAGAGCTGAATTTATCTGGTTAATTTAGATACCCCTACCCCCTCTTTTAACACCAGATTGCCAGGATCATGACCTCAAAAGGCTACCCTGAAATGCAATTGACAAATGGGATGAAAGATTTCCCATTTCATCCACATTTGCCTCCTGAGCTACTTACAGCAGCAGGTCACCGCAGCCAGAGCTCACCTGCTTGCCCACCATGCCCGCACACAGACAATGCTGCTTCTGTGGCTGGAGGTCGGAACACCTCAGCACTATCTCAGTTTGGCTGCAGATCCTCTATGTGCTTGGTAAACAGGTTTCCTCATCTGTAAAATGAATTGGCTCTTCCACAACTTTTTTAAAAGCACTAACATATTAGGACTCTCACTAAATACTCAAATGCTAAACTCAAATACTAAAAGAGTGCAAAGGGATGGGCTCCCAAATATTACAGTGAAGGCTGCAGCATTTTCTGACCTTGCTGCTTTTTCTGGTGAGTGGCTTTTATTTCTTAGTTTGGTTTCTTCTCTCCCATTCTAATCAAGCAAGAAGTGACCACCAAAAGGGGCACTCACCAAACCAGAACAAGCTAGTTCTTTCATCTTTAATTCATTGCAACCAAACAGATGCCACAGAAAGAGCTAAGGGCTCCAGGCTTTAGCTCTAGCCTTGCCATTAACTACGTATGTAAGTCAGCCATGCTGGTCTGCAGGTTCTTGCTTTGCATGATCAAGGGACAACTTGGAAAGTCTCCAATCACTCTATTCCCCCAGATGGAAATGTATTCACTTATTTCCTGGAGATGTCTGTCCTCCTCCCAGTTAAAGACAGACCTTGAAACACCTCCACTTCCTTTTCTGTGGCCCTGTCCTATCTGTCCTCTTGTTCTTGCCTCTTCAATTGTTCTCTCACTGTGCTTGTCACTTCTGAGCTATCACTGTGATCCCCCTGATTGTTTTTCTAATGTCCCTGAACTTCAACCTGATTTTCACGCATATACAATGTCTTCCTAAACACTTATAGACTCTGACACATTCTGTAACTGACACATTTCCCTTTATCAAATGCAATCTAAGAAGCTCACAGTTTCTCTCAGTTTCAACAAAAGAAATCAGGAGCACTTGAATTATACAACTTGACATTATTAGGGCTGATGTCTGATTTTGTCCTGTCTGCCACTGTCATTTCTGTACTACCTTTTACAAAACCTCTCCTATGACCTGTGTCCTCCTCCAGCTCCATTTGAGAACACCTGCTGTATACCCTGTGGGCTAGCTTTTATTATGTTCACCTCAATGATGAAGAAACAGGCTTGGAAGTTAAATTATCTACCCCAGGCCCACAGCCTGGAACCTAGGATTCCAACCAAACCTTGTCTGATTCTAAAGCATAGCAGAGGCTCCATGCTCTGCCTCCCTCTTCTACATCATTTCAGTTTCTTCACTTTCCCACCTCCAATTCTCACCCAAACTGAATGTCTCACAGTCTCTGTGCCCCCACTTGGCTCCATCCCTTGGCCTTCTGCAGTCCAAGCTCCATTCTGAGATCATCCAAGGCTTCTCTTCTGTGTTGATCCCTGGCCTTCTTGGAGTCTCTTTCTCCCATGTTCTCCACAACAGAGCATTCTCCTGACTGTTTTCATTCTGCATCTCACTGTTTCATCAGGATCTTTTTCTCTACCATGCCCCATAAATTTGGGTGCTCCTGAGAGTCCTGTCCTTGTCCCCTGCTTTCTTGTTGTACAACCTCCTTGATCTACTTCATCTACTCAAGTTTGGTCCACAATTTCTACATTGTCAAGATTCAAATCTGCATCTCTAGCCATATATCCATTTGCCTTCTAGGCATTTCTACCTGAATATTTTATAGGCATGCCAGTGGCTCTTACTCTATGGCTCTTACTCTAAGTCCAGACTACAGCAGAAAGCAATGCTCTTTTTATTAAGGCATAGTGCCTCTTTCAAAATAATTTACAGCATACAACCAGGCCTGCTGTGCAGCATTACAATTTGTCATTAAAACTCCATTCCTCTTGCCAGAGTAAATGAGCCATTTACAGCCAGGGCGCCAAGATGGACTGTTGTTATTTTTTCTGCCTTTGTGTTATGAGTGTTCATGGCTCTCCTCAGACAAGCTCCTGGGGATTCCCAGTGGAGTTGCCTTAACATGCAGGTCAATTAGCCAGGCTCAAGGGTAGTTTCCTGGATATTGGTATCCCCCTTGCAGAGGACTGCAGGAAAGCTGAACAGGGTTCCCCCAATGTGGGTGGTGATCCTGAGAATATCATTTGTATCTGCATGTGCTGTCTCACACACACTAGCTCACATGTGCACACACACGTGCATGCACAGGACAAAAACAAACACAGGGCAACCCAACATCTGCCCCCCAGCCATCAGCATTGTTACACCTTTATAGGGGGCGGGAACAGGTTGGTCAGCAGGTGAACTTCAGGTGAGTTGAGAAAAGTTATTAAATCTTAAATCCTTAAGGAAAGTTATTAAATCTCTTCTAAAATGCATGCATAGGCGGGCTTAGTAACTAACATGCAAATGTTTAGGGTCTGAAGCTCCTTCCGATAATCTTTCAGATCTCAGAATTCCAGCCCCTGGTGCTGTTCTGGGTTGTCTGACACAGATGAAGCAGAGAACAGTAGAATAAACAGCTCAGTAAACAATTCATTGAGGGAAAGAGAGTGAGAAGATTCACTGGACAGCTAGAGGAGGAAATACTGCTGGTGACTATGGAAGAAGTTTGCCCTAACGCCTGCAGGCAATAGCTTGGTCTTATTTATCCTGGTGTCCCACCCTCTCCTCCAACACATACTGCCCTGGCAGGTACGTAGAAGATGCGTGAAAATATCTTTTGAATTGAGCTATGCAAAAAATACTGGATTCTGCCCTCCAAGAGTTTACTGTTTAGTTTCACAGAAAGCACATGCCCTCCTTTCTCTGCCTCTTGAAGACTGACCTATCTTTCAAGGCCACTGGCCCAATTCTGTTTTCTAAGTAAGACCACTGAGTCAGTGGTGACCTCTCCTTCTCCCTAACAAAGTCTGATTTACTTGAATATACAACTGTCTCCCTCTTGGCCTGTGAATTTCTTGTGTTAGGGAACATATCTGATTTATCCTTATCTCTTCCACAGTACCTGGTGTAAAATGCCCAATAAATGCATTGAAATATTCATGAAGCTTACTAAATGCTCTGCCTTATGAGCCATGAAATATAAAGTGCCTTAAACTTTGTTTTTCTCTTATGTAAAATAAGGATAATAATAATGACACCCCTATAGGATTGCTGCAAGGATTAAGTGTGATAATATATATAAAACTCTTAGCACAAACACCTGGCTCACAGGAATAGTAGCTACTACCGTAATGGTAACTTCGAGGGCAAGTTTTCTCAGAGTTATTTAGCCCTCCTTTACCCTGTGTCCAGGAGTGCAGATCAGAATGGTCAGATTCCAGGACACCATGTTTTCTGTGGGAGCTTCCCTAGGAATATAACTAAGGAATTTAAATCAGGTTCAGCTCATGCTGTTACACTCTCTTCCTCCACTCAGGCATTGGGTGTGGCTTTTCCAAGCTTGAGAAGGGTGTGATCTGAGATGGGCTTGGGTATAGAGGGGAATTATATTTAGGTCTACCCTGTATAGGAAAAAGTGCCTTCCCAAAGTCTCCCTGGCCTAAAGTATAGGAGATATGTGTTGGGATTTAGACCCAGAGCCCAAGCCAATAATGGGACCCCCTTCTCACGCGTGGCCACCTCCTGCTATCACCACAACAGCTATCATGCCCATAACTACAACAGAGGCCAATTAACGTGGTGATAATTGACAAATGTCAAGACATCCTACGTTGAGGCACACTGTGCGTTTTGCGTGAGCTTTTAAATTGGTAGGGAAGGAAAACTTTTATACCTACACCTATCATGGAAGGCAGAAGGTAAGAGCTAAAATAAAGGTATGCCAAGAACAAAGGCAGGAAAGAAGGGTTTTAACAACTTGAGGCCTGATCCATTGATTAGTGAAGAGGAAACATGTTCAAAAACCACCCTATAACCACCTTCTCCAAGTTTTTTATAATTTTGCTTCTTCGGATATCTTCTCATCATAGTCTTAAATGCCATCAAATTAACTGAAAAATGCTAAAAATGCAACCACTCTAAGAGAATGGGTGAGATGGGAGATGGCTTTGTTAAAGAAGTCAGTCTTAAAGCAGAAGTAGAGCTTTGTCATGGTAGTACGGAAGGAAGGACATTTTTGGTCAAGAGAAGAAAGTGCAGGGCCTATTGAGGAAGGAATGAGTAGTAAAATATGGCTAGAACAGGGTGCAGAGGGAAAGAACTTCAGAGAATGACCAAATAAACAGGCTGAAAGGTGTAGACATTATAGGCAATAAAGCAACCACAGAGGTTTCTAAGCCATAGGTGACATGATAGATCTGTATTCTAGAAAAGTTAGTTTTGCAGCAGTTGTGTCCATTGAAAGGGACAGGATAAGGGAGATAGATAAGAAGACATGCTATGATGATAACTAGATTTGGATACCAAGTGGTATGGTGGAAAGGAATGAGAGAACAGGGTCAAAGAAGAATGATTGCCCAATTTCAATCCATCATAACAGGATGTATAGGATTGCCCTTAAGTAAGATGGGGAATCCAAAAACGAGGAATAAGTTTGTAAGGTTTTGGGGGCCAATGATGAATTCCATTTGGGACATGTTGCTTTGGATATACCAATGGGACATTCATGTGAAAATGATTTCAGCAATCCTATCCTGGAATTCAGGATAGGATCAGAATGAGGGACACAGTTTATAAGGTAAACAGAATGGAGGTGATATAGAGGATAAGGGCATAGATGAGCTTACCAAAGGGGAGAGTTTAGAATGAAAAGAAAAGACCAAAGGCTAAGCCTGTGCTATTCTTTCTCCTCACAATACCCTTCAGACCTGGGCACAAACCATCAGTGAGTGTCATGATAACACTACTGTGGGCAAGTCCCCCCTCTATAAGGGCCTGATTTCCTCCTCTATAAAATAGAGGGTTGAACAGGATGGTCCATATCCTGTTAATTGTGTTTGGAGAGCACACAACAAACCAGCTACTATCCAAAGGGGACATCCCGAGGCAGAACTAAGCAAAGGAAATCCAGCACAGGGAAAACACTTTCTGGTGCTGGTCCCAGTTAGGCAGCGTTCAGTTTAACCCATCACCATCACCATCAGTAGCTTTCAGCTACTACTGACCACACTTACAGGAAGAAAAACAATTAGAATGGAGAGCTAACTCTTTGGAAATGGTCAAAGAACATGGGTCTACAAAACCATCAATAAAGCGCTAAGATGCCTGGGCGGGGTCAAAAAGTCTACCTGCTCAGCACATGGGGCCCAGATATCTGACCTTTACCAACTCCACAATAACCACTTCATCTGTGGATCCAGTCGTGGTATCACCTGGTCGCTGTTTTCAAGTAACAGGATATTTGGTTCTCAATGGTAGGTGACTGGAATACAGCTTACTTTCTCCCACCCCTACCCCCAATTCTTTCTGCCCCCTTATAGTTTAATTTGCTTGTAAATTACTTGGGAATACATTTGGGAGCCATTTTAGGGAAATAGAAGGCAGACATGATGAACAGAGTGCAGGGTGTTTTTTGTTACTTCACATTGTGCTCAACAATTAGGAGGAATTCTAGAAGCCCCTCCCAGTGGCCAGGAATTGGTCATAGCATGAATAAACTCAACATAGGTTGAGTATTCCTTACCCAAAATGCTTGATACCAGAAGTGGTTTTGGATTTTGGATTTTTTTTTTGGAATATTTGCATTATATACTTACCAGTTCAGCATCCCTAATCCAAAACTGAAACCTAAACTGCTCCAATGAACATTTCTTTTGAGTGTCATATTGGCACTCAAAAAAGTTCCAATTCTGGAGTTTTGGGATTAGGGATACTCAACCAGTGGTAGGTTTGGGATGATATCAGTGTGCTAGGGTCAAAGAGACCAAGCTGGGAAAGGTGGGAGGAACATGGAATTTTCATTCTCTGCGCACCCCTTGAACATTCTTACTATTAGGGCCCCAAATTTGTTCTAAGTGTGTGTGTGTGTGTGTGTGTGTGTGTGTGTGTGTGTGTGTGTGTGAGAGAGAGAGAGAGAGAGAGAGAGACAGAATTTTCTTTCTTCCTTTGTATTCTAAGTTCCTCAGGACAAAATTTTGTTTCTTTGTATTCTCCCTGCAGCTCCTCATATAGTTCTAAGCAAATAAAGGAATTCATTAGGTCCTTGATTTCAGAAGGCTCCCAGTTCTCCATGTAGGAGGAGTCTTAGGGTGGCAAGATAATTTGAGGGACTTTTCTTCAAGCACATTTCACAAGTAAGAGAAAATGTCGACTGTGTATATCTAAGAATGGGTGGGGCTCAATGATGCCCCCCAAGTTACTCTTTACTATTATTGATTGATTGATTGATTGATTGAAGAAGCAATGTTTTGATTGATTGAAGAAGTAATGTTTCCAATGGCTAGAGCAGACTGGAGCAAAAGAACAAAACAAAAGAAAATACATTAGGCTTTCCATTTCTTCTAATTCTGGGGCATCTGATGAAGCTTTGGATCTCCCAAGGTAAGAGCTGGACTCTGCTGGTGAAAACTCTTTAGGAAAAACAAAAGAATATTGTCAGAATCTGATGCACCTTAGAAATGATGCAGCAGAACCACTTTATTTTCTAAAAGGTGAAATGGAGACCCAGAGAAGCAAAGTGATTTGTTCATGATCATACAGCTATTCGGTAAAGCCAGGACTTCTGTGATCCACTGTCCTTTCCTTAAACCAGTGGTTCTCAACCTTGGGAGCTTTAAAAAACTGCTAGTGTTGGATCCATCTGAGACTAATTAAATCAGAACCCATGGGGATGAGGCCCAGACATGAGTGGGGTTTTTTTCTTTTTTTAAAAAAAGCTCCCTAGGAGATTTTTCAAACAACTGAAAATAGAACTACCATATGATCCAGCAATCCCACTTTTGGGTATCTACCCAAAGGAAGATAAATTATTATATAAAAAAGATACCTGCACTCAAATATTTATTGCAACACTATCCACAGTAGCAAAGATATGGAATCAACCTAACTGTCCATCCATGGATGACTGGATAAAGAAAATGTGTATATATACACACACAATGGAATACTATTCATTCATAAAAAAGAACAAAGTCTGTCTTTTGCAGCAATATGGATGGAACTGGAAGCCATTCTCTTAAGTGAAGCAACTCAGAAACAGAAAGGCAAATTCCACATGTTCTCACTTACAATTGGGAGCTAAATAATGCATATGCATGGACACAGAGTGTGGAATAATAGACATTGGAGACTCGGAAGGGTGGGGAGAATGGGAGAGGGTCAACGATGAAAAATTACTTAATGAGTACAATGTACATTATTTGGGTGATGAATACACTAAAAGCCCACACTTTACCACTATGCAATATGGCCATGTAACAAAATTGCCCTTACAACCCTTAAATTTATACAAATAAAAATAAATAAATAAAAGCTCCTTAGGGCTGAGAACTACTGCTCCTATCCTATGGGTCCCCAGCTTTATTTTAACTCAAAATGAGTTTAAAAAAATTTATGAACCCATTTAAAAATATTTATTGAGTATCTCCTGTGTGCAAGGCACTGTGTTATGTTAAGTGGCTGAAGGGAAATTAGACTGGGGAAAAAGACAAGGTCATGGCCTAGGTTTCAAACTAATATAAAAGACATAACGAATAAGGAAGGATGCCACCTTCTTCCAACCCTCATCCCTCTTCCTTTTGACAGTTGCAGATGTTGCTAATTCATTTTGGCACCCTTTTTCTCTGACCCAAATATAGTCTTATAAACCTTTTCAACCCACGGCTCTAGGCAACTATCACCTTTTGCTCTCTTGGCACCAGATCTCTTGAACACTATTTACTGGTTTTGGAAAGATTATACATGTATGTCTGGAGTTGAATGACTGAACAGAGCAATAATAAGAGTTAAAGCAAGAAAGACAGGCCTACAGGAGGTGGCAGAGGGTCTTGCCTGTCAGGCATTGATTTTGAACTTCATTGCATAGGCAATCAAGAACTATTGAAGTTTTTGCACAAAAGACTATAGATGAGATTAACCTGGTTACCGTAAAGGACAAAGTGATTGCAGGTAGAATGAGGCCAGCTTCATAAATGAATCATCAGGATATGAGAAGCAAGGGCTTGAACATGAGGGGCCATAGTGGGAATGGAGGGAAAGGGACAATGTGAGAAGCAGTGAAGGAGAAGGGCTGATTGAGTAAAGCAGTGGAGAAGACAGTGAAAGATGTCAGATGACTACCATGTTTGGCGACTGAGTGAGGGAAGAGGTGGTGATGATATTACTGAAGAGAGAGGCAAGGGGTGGTCACTGGATTTAGAGCAGACATTATCAACTTGTGGTGTCCAGACATTTCACCCTGGGAGAAACCTGTTCTGAAGTGGCTTCAGCATCCCTGAGGTCAGATTCCTAGTTCTACTATTTTTCTACTGACTGAAATGGAAATGGAGTAGGCAAGGCTTTTGATTTGTCTCAGTTGTCTCTTCTGTAAAATGGGGGTGTTGATATCCATAGTCTTATCACAGGGCTATTTGGGGGATTAAGTAAGACAAGTGTGGCAGAGCTTTGTAAACTGTAATACACTGTGTACAATTGGATAATTATGGATTCTTCTGACTCATCCACATGGATGTCTGCTGACCCTGGGGGACCAGAGCCTGGGAGGGAGGCCAGACCTGGAAATGGAAACTTGAAAATGTTCTCTGCAGAAAAGATAATTAACATTTGAGGATGGTTAAGTCCTCTTAAATAGATGTCAGAAAAAATGGAGGTCATGTAGACAGAATGTTGGATAACACTACTTTGTAAAATATTTTATCTTATTTCCATTATAAAAGAAAAAAAGCTGGGCTGGGCACGGTGGCTCACGCCTGTAATCCCAGCACTTTGGGAGACTGAGGCGGGTGGATTACCTGAGGTCAGGAGTTCAAGACCAGCCTGGCCAATGTGGTGAAACCCTGTCTCTACTGAAAATAGAAAAATTAGCCGGGTGTGGTGACAGGTGCCTGTAATCCTAGCTACTCGGGAGGCTGAGGCCAGAGAATTGCTTGAACCCAGGAGGCGGAGGTTGCAGTGAGCCAAGATTGCACCATTGCACTCCAGCCTGGGCGACAAGAGTGAAACTCCATCTCAGAAAAAAAAAAAAAATAGACAGGAAAAGAAAAAAAGCCACCTCACATAGTCTACTACCACCAAACACATCATTAACATTATATTTCTTTATTCCATGCTCTTTGTTTTTAACATAAACAATTACTTTTAAGGGAAAATGAGAAAAGGAGAGAGTGATAAGACTTTATTTTAAAAGGTGGAATAATTCTAACCATGGAGGGTATTTATAATTTTTTTTTTTTGAGACAGAGTCTCGCTCTGTCACCCAGGGTGGAGTGCGATGGCGTGATCTCAGCTCACTGCAACCTCCACCTCCTGGGTTCAAGTGATTCTCCTGCCTCAGCCTCCTGAGTAGCTGGGATTACAGGCAACCGCCACCATGCCCTGCCAATTTTTTTTTTTTTTTTTTTGGAGATGGAGTCTTGCTCTGTCGCCCAGGCTGGAGTGCAGTGGCATGATCTTGGCTCACTGCAAGCTCCGCCTCCTGGGTTCACGCCATTCTCCTGCCTCAGCCTCCCAAGTAGCTGGGACTATAGGCGCCCGCCACCGCACCCAGCTAATTTTCGTATTTTTAGTAGAGAAGGGTTTCATTATGTTGGCCAGGCTGGTCTTCAACTCCTGGCCTCAAGCAATCCTCCTGCCTCAGCCTCCCAAAGTGCTGGAATTACAGGTATGAGCCACCATGCCAGGCCCATAAAATATTTTTTATAGAGAAGTGAGAACAGAAATCACAGGTTCTTATGAGCAAGAAAATTTTGAAGGTCATCTACTCTGAACGTTTTTTTGTTTGTTTGTTTTTTGTTGTTGTTTGTTTGTTTTTGCTTAGTTTACATTTATTAAATACCCGTTATGGTCCAGGCCCTTGGCTAAGCGCCATCCATGCAATATATCACAAGATATGCCCAGCAATCCTAGGAGGTAGGGGTTATTACTACCCATCGTACAGAGGAGGAAACTGCGTCATAGAGTTTTAGTGTCCTGATCCTGGTCACAGAGCCAGGAAGTGGCAGAGCAGGCCAGGCCAAATCTGTCTGACATCAGAGCTCATCAGAGCCCTCCCCATTGTCCTTGAACCAGTAAAGATGGAGTTCTTCTACAGGGGTGGTTGGGGGACAAGGACCCCATGGGTGTGTCTGAGTCAGAAACATCTGCGAGTGGGCTGAGAAATGAGTCTTCTGTGAAAAAGAGCAAAAGAAAAAATGGGTCAGGAGCCAATAATCATTGTCCATCTTTGTGTGAATGTATGGTGTGGGAGTGGGAGCAATAAACGATTCTAAGGTCACACAGAAAAGATGCCACCTTCTCCAATCACATACCGCCCCTCGTCCCCCCAGTTTTCTCTGAAATAGCTCTTCTTTTGGCTCTATCCTGGCTTCTTCACACAGGGGTGTCCAGTCATCTCATCCTGGCGGGACAGGGATAGAGCTGTGGCAGTGGAGATGAGGAAGCTCGCCTCCTAAGTGAGTCTGAATTCTTAAATATGGAGCCACTCCATAATCATTTGGAGTGAATATTGGGCCATGGCCCTTTTTCTTGCCAGCTGAGCTATGAAAAAAGGATGTCCTAAGACCAGAGGCTGTGGGACCATTCCCAGCCCCTGCAGGAATCAGAGGAGCTGACAGAATTGTTTGTTTGTTTTTTTTACAAATTGAAAAAAACATGTAAAATTTTTGAAAAGAAAGCCTCATTGAAAAGAAATCCCTCTCCCCAGCTGGGCTCCCAGGCAGCCTCCTGCAGAACATCCTTAGCATTGCAGAGTTGTTCCCATGGCAACCGAGTAAGGGGCTTTTTGTTTTCCTTAGAAGATTGAATCCTTTCAACCAGAAGGTAACCACTGGTTCTTCCCCACAATCCACACTCCAAACCCCCTACCCTTATTTGACTACATGACTAGTTTTGCATTTATGGATTTTTTTATGCCTAATTGAAAAAGGCTAAATATACAGAAACTGAGGCTGCAGTGGTTTAAGGAGGCAACTGGCCCAGTGGTTTCTCAGCAACCACACGTCAAAGCTGTGGACGTTAGACTCGATGAGAGCAAGACATATCAGAATCTGTAGCAGGAGCATCTAGAGTCTCCCAGTTCAATAGTGTCCACAAAAGAAATCCAGAGGTTTTTGAAGCAAGGAATTTGGGTGGCACTGCTGTGAGAAACAATCACCTGGCTCCTCCATGGGGCATAGAGTGGAGATGCTTCTTCAAATACCCCTTCCTTTCCAAGGCCATGACTCAGGATGACTGGCGTAGGGAGCCTGGACCTTATCTCTTCAAGGAAGGGGCCTCAGATGAGCTGTTTAATCTCTCTTGTAAAATGAGGGGTTATGAGATCATAGGCTCATTTTGGGGGGGTCTAAAATGCAGTATTTTTTGAACTGATATGGGGAAAAAAAGACATTTCTGAATTGTTGTCATGTTGCAGATTCTGGGCCGTTCCAGCATAAGCACCTTTCTTAGAGTACTTGGCTTTGTGAAGCAGTCCTTATCCCCTCCTTCCTCTATTTTACATCAAGTTAAAATAGAGGAAGATGCCTAGAAATGGCCGTATAGACAGAGAAAACTGCAATAAAACTCCCTCCGTCATGTCTGACTCCTCTCTAGACTATGACCATCGTGGGGCCAGAAATCATATCTTAAAGATCATTGTGCCTCCAGTACCCAGCACAGTGTTTAATAAATGTTTGTTGAATGAACGAACTAGTAAAATTTTCAAATCATTAGAGCTGAAGTATCCTTTAAGATTCTTTAGTCCCTCATTTTACAGATAAGGAAGCTAAGGATCAAGACATTGTGTGGCTTGGCCAAAGGCACACAGCAAGCTAAAGGCAGAGGGAGGACAGGACCCGGCTGTCTCAACCCCCTGGCTGCTACACTTCCTGCAGCATTTCTAATTCTTTTACCATTCTTGCGAGGGATTTTACAGGCATGTACTGCTAGAGCTGAAATAATTAGAAGCCTCTTACTACTCATCAGAAAAGCTATGTGAGCCCCTAGGGAGGACACATCTAGCCTAGACTCTGCCTCTTTGCCCTCTGCTGCTTATTAGGAGAATGTAAGTGGTTGTGTATGATGATTAGTGTAAGTAGGATGGGCAAATGCACACCTTTCCCACCTTCAAACTCAGAAGTTGTAACCAAGAGCCACACTGACTAAACACTCCAATTTCCCTTTCTGTTTTCTTAACATATGTCCTATTTTACCAATAATAGCCATGGTATATTAGTCATGGTATTTCACGCTAGCTGCAGAAATAACTTCCAAATCTCATTGGCTTACTCAGTGAAAGTTTATTTCTTACTCATATAAAGTTGAATGTCCTGGTCAGGCAGTTATCTAAGCCACAACTTGGGGATGGGGATGCAGGCAGCTTCCATTGTATTGGCTCCACCATTCAGGGATGGCAGAGTTGCTCTGGCATAATCCAACCAATAGAGGGGGGAGGTTTGGCACTTGTCACTTAACCACCTAGCCTAGCATTGACTCACACCACTTCTAGATACACTCCTCTAGTCATCATTCAGTCATGTGGCCCAACCTAGATGCAAAGGCATCTGGGAAATGTAGCCCCTATCTGGTCAGCAACAACTTTGCACTTGGAAGGGGAGCCTGAATCGTTATTGGTCTCCAACACATGTAGCTAGCAATTATACAGAACATTATTTGTCAGGCAATGTGCCAAGAATTATTTCATTTAATCTTCACAACAATCCTATGAGGTTATTATCCTCTTTAATGTATAGATGAAAAAGTTGATGGTAGAGATGTAACTTAACTAATGCAAAGTTGCATAGGTGGTTGGTAGCGAATCCAAAATTCAGGCTGTTCACTCCAGAGCTCAGGCTCATAATTGCTGCATTCTACTGCTTTGAGCTTCTGGTCTGAGAAAATGCATCAGCCACTAAGTAGCCTGTGTAGTCTCCAGCAATTACTTTCCTCCCTCTGGATCTTGGTTTCATTCTCTGCAAAGTGAGGATGTTTAACTGGATAAAATCTGATGTCACCTGCCAGCTGGGACATCATATGATTCTCAGGGTAAGCAGATCAGGTGGGTGGGGTCCCCAGTGATGCTTGACCATAGCAAAGCCCTTTCAAAGGTTTCTTAGCACACCACATAAATGGAAGCCTCACAGTGTCCATGTAGGAGAAAGCAGGGCAAAGTATTTCCATTTACCCAACAAAGAAATCAACATATAGTAAAAAGAGACTGTTTTCCCACCAAGGCCTCAGATTGACTAGTGGTAGCCTTGGAAATAGGACTTTATTTTGTATAGTACTTTTGCCACCAGGGTGGGGGGAAAAAGAGTGCTTCTTTGCCCCAAATGCTGGTTTCATAAAACCTAAAGATGTCACATGGAAACACACCATTCCCCCAATCCCCCCCAAAAAACTACTTGCACTTAAATGAAAGAGTAAAGCTGTAGGACTTTACTGAGCAGTGTCCTGTGGGATCCTTGCACTGCCATGCTCTTGAGGGGCTCGAGGTGTATGAATTCCCCAGCATTATTTCTCCTTAGAGGTTTCAGATGAGCAGTATGAGCTCCAAACTCATGCTAGACCCAAGTATTTCATGAAAGGACAATCCTTGAATGATTTTATACAGCAAAGCTATATTTCACTGTGTCCTAGAAAACCAATTGTGTGTGTTTGTGTGTGTGTGTACAACTGCTTGTGTTCTTTCTACCTATGTCCCCCTGATGCCTCCACACAGAACATCCCAAACTCCATTTCAGGTTCCTCTTGAGATTCCCAAACTTGGAAACAGGAGATGCTTCAAAGGCCTCTTGGAATGTCTTTTGAGGCTTTATATTGTGATATGTTGGACAGACGGTTAAGAAACAGAAGAAGAGCATCACCAAAAGGATTTCTCATTTTATGTGGAGATGTATTAATATTTGCCACTAGCAAAGGCATTCCTTCTTGGGAATGAATTATGCCTCTAGAATCAGATTGACCCCACAGAAACAAGGGAGAATAAATAGAGACTTGAGCTTAGACTTTACAACATGGCCAGAGCTGAAAAGGCTGAGCTCTAGGCAGAGAAGATGCAAGAGCAGCTTCAGAAGACCTGAGAGCTTATTTGGGTAGGTTCCTCTGGTGTAAAGAGTTCTTGTTCATGCTTTCTTCCAGAATAAGAAAAGAACACAAGGAGTCAGAGGGTGGATGGAAACAGGGTATAAAGCAGGAGCATTTGGAATCTGCCCTTTGTAGCCTGGCCCAGAGAGCGTCAGGCAGCTTGCTGGGGAATAAGTAACACTGGCATTTTTCCCATGGTTCTGTCATCTTAAAGAGCAGGATACATAAAGGGATTCAGATGTCTTGTTGGTTTGGAGAAGCTTCTTTTTAATACCTTGTTTTAAAATTTACCTGGAATTTATTTTAGTCAGGTGTGGTAAGATGCACAGACATGGAGATGACAGTCATGAAGGAAGAAGTATTTATACTCACAGATCGCTGTAAATAGGAAGCATGGCCTCCATGCAGGCCAATGGGGAAGCACCAGGGTCAGCCGCAAGGCAGAAGGAGCAAGAGGAAAACACGGACAAGAGGCTCTACTGTGGATTCAGTGGCAAAGAATGGGTGGGGCAGAGTAAGCAGGTTTAGGATTATGCGGTTTGAATGACTTGATTGAGCTGTAGGGTGTAGAGACTGCCTCTACTGTCAGGCACCAGGGGTAATTAGGGCAGCTGGATAGTGGTCTGGTGTGTGAGAACTCCCTAAAGGAGGTGGTTAGAGGTGTAGGCTTTGGATTGGTTGATCTGTATATGAAAGGTGCACATGCAGGGTGAGTCCTCTACTATCACTAGAAATTGGCTGGTCCCAGGAGAAGTAGTCTCTCTAGAGACAGCAATGCCCCAGATGTCAAAGCATCAGAAAATACAGAAAAAAAATTAAAAGCATGATTAATTCATACTCACAGGTCTAGTTTTTGTGTAGTTAAGAGCAACCTAAAGAAGTTGATAATTGGTGTTGCAGGTCAGGTTTCCCAGAAATCATATTCTCAGATGAAGATTTGCATGAAGGAGGTTTAATGCTCAAACTAAGCCCTAAGGCTCCATACCTGTGGAGGAAGTGAAAGAAGCCCAACTGGGCACAGAAGGTGGAACACAATGCCAGTCACACAAAGACCTCAGTGGATCCTGGGCCATGAGGAGCTCTAAGCACAGATGGCCCTTCAGAAATGTCACCAAGTGGGGAAAGGAATCATGCTAGTCACTGGATGTGGGCTTCCCACTCCACCTCATGAGGGCATGACCTTAAGTGAGAGAGCTCTTTGGACACAGGGCATCCTAAGAGGGGCACTCAGCAGCCACATTGGGCACCAAGACTCTCAGCAGCTAGAAGAAGAAGGTATAGTCCCAAAGGGGAATCTGGGCTGCACACCTTAGCATCCATTAGAACTGGAAGTAGGCTGAATCCCAGGCAGGGATCCCCTGGAGAACACAGGTAATTTTTAAAAAAATCAAGCTATGTGTCTGAGGCTATGTGGTAAGACATCTCCGTTTTCTGCTAGGAAAAACCACCAAACCAGATTGGCTTATTCATGTTGAAAAGTCTGAGAATCACACTGAGATGTTGTTGATAATTCTGCTTGGATAAAATTTATCTATTGGTATGCTTGTGATATAGCAGTACCATTGCTAAAAATTCCATGGGGAGAATCCAATCTGCATCATTTTCTTTCTCAATGATTTGTTTTTAAAGGCAGAGGTTCGGCTGTGCCCCTTTAAACCTTCTGTGCAAGTGCCAGCTTCCTTTCAAATGGAGAAGCAGCAGCCCTGTCAGAAAGGGTGGCTGGAGCTCCCCTTTTGTGAGAGGAGAAAAACTTATTGGGAATTACCTGTTCGAGAGCCACACATAAAGGCATACCACTGCTTCCTCCGACCTTCCAGCCGGTATATTAACGACTTACTGTTGTACCTGAGAACCAATGATGAAGTGGGTGATGTGCCTGGCACCTTAAAGGCCTGGGCCTGCTTTGACAGGGGAGATGATACACAACGTGGCTGTTAGCCAGCTCTCACTGCATCTGGAAGCACCATGTTCCTTAGAGCCAAAGTTCTCAAACTGTGCTTCCTGCTGGGCTCCACAGATCCTTCCCGTTCCACCCTGCACACAAACGTGCACACACACACACACACACACACACAGTGTTCTCAATGCTCGCCATTTAGTTAGTATGCACCAAATATGTGTAGTATCTGGTTCCACCCCTGGCCTCTCAGACAATTATTAGTATTTTTGGGAGAGGGGAGGAGAGTCAGAAAGACCCAAGCGCCATATTTATTATTTCCCCAGCCACCCCGACCCAGGCTACATCCAAGTTCAAAGTCTATGACCCCCTCTCTGAGCTTTCAGCACTACCTCCCTTTGTGGGGGAGGGGGGTGCCAGTTCTCTTTCTTCTCATCATCCCCTGTTGCAAAATAAAAGCCTAGGCATTCCTTTGAGAAACTTGGACCTGGCATTGGAAGGCATCTGACAAAGGCTTTGTTAAATGAGTGGAGGGAGGGACGGTCTGGGAGATACTTTTTCAGGTGGCATAGGACCTCTGCTTCTTCCCTTCTCACATGAGAAGGAAGATTTTTCTAGAAATCTACAGGTGTTTAAGCTGGAATGTGCCTCAGACATCATCTGGTTGGACCCTTTCATTTTGCAGATCTGAGGCCTGGAAAGATTTGGTAACTTGCCCCAGGTCACAGTTGACGGAATTGCTAAGTGAAAAGTCCAGCATAAATACCCCAGCCCATGTGGCCACTGGCTGTGTGCTCAGCTAGTGAGGCACACTTACTTCTTAATTTGTGCCACCCACTTTTCAGGCTCCCTTAGGACAGCCTCCACCTGCTCCTGCTGTGCTTCCCATCGTTCCTCTCCTCATGCACAGGCTGAGGAGTAATAAGAGCACCTGATATGTATCAGGCCTTACTGTGTGCTAGGAATTGTGCTAAGTACTTCCCATGAATTTGTCCATTTATTCTTTATAATAACTTTGTAAAGTTAGAGCCATTATTCCAGAAGGGAAAACCGAGGCAATGGGAGTCAAACCAAAGAATTTGGGCTTTTAACCATTACACTATTTTGCGCAAGTAGCCAGTAATGAAAAGGCTGCTATCCGGAATCATCTTTGCAAAAGGTAATTTCTTTAGCACTTTATCAGAAGAAGGGGGCTCCTTCCTCAAATTCTGAGGGGAGAGAAGTGGGGAAGAAAAGATGACTGAATCCAAAGCTTGGGCAGGGAAAGCACATCGAGTGCCAAGAGCGCTGCGCTGGGGTCTAGTCCTGACTCAGCCGCCATCTTCCCAAGTGCTTCCTGGAATTCTCTCCTTTCGTGGGGCCTCAGCTCCTTCATCTTAGGAAAGAAAGGTAAAGATCTACAGACAAAATGATCTTTAAGTATCCTTAGAGCACTACCATTTTCAGAATCTAGGATTCTATATCCTTCCAATCATCTCTGTGTAGGGAATTATTGGTCGTGTCTCCTGATGAGGGAACCAGACACTCGTCTGTCAGCCCCACCTGGCTCTGCAAAGTCCCTTGTGTATCTGCCCTGCCTGGTCACGGGAGAGGAAGAGACAAGAAAACACCCCCGCTCCGACTCTGTGGAGCACGCGCTCTCTCCCACCCACACACCCGCTCAGGAGAGGAGGAACCTGCACATTTGAGTCTCCTCAGAGCCTCTGCAGACTCCCAGCAGGGGTCTGGCTTTCCTCTCAGGTAGCACAGTCATGCTGTAAACTCATTTGGGTCTTGCTTGGTATGATAATGCGTTTAGTTGAAGGGTTATATAATTGCAGAGTCGATGATGATCTCTAGGCCAATTTAAAGTCAAAGCTATTTTTAATGGAATTGCCAGAAGAGGGTAGGGATGGGGGCAGGGAGGAGAGATGGTTAGAGAGTGCTTTTGAAACCAACCTCCAACAATTTCAGCCATTGCATTTCCGAACCTGAATTTTCAGGGCAGAAATTGGACAATGCCAATTAAATCAGAGCAGGTGTATGTGACAGCTGGGTTCACCTTCTTGCAGCTACAGTTTTATTTTGAATACTGTTGCAGGTAGTGAAAATATGACTAGGCTGAGTAAGAGATCTCAGTCTATTCCCAGCTCAGCCAAAAGCCCTTAGTGTGTCCTTGATCAAGTTACTTCCCCTATCCATTTCCTTACCTGTAAATGAGAAGCTTGAACCAAACTATCCTAATGCCCCTTTCAACTCTAAAATCCTAGATGATCCTCAGATGTCAACAGTGCTGAAGCCCAGCACCGTAAGATGTCAGGTGGTCCGCAGAGGGTGAGGCTCTTCCTGCTCAAATTATTTCTTCCACCCAAGACTCCTCAGTTACCTCTGTACACAACCTTGCAGGCCCATCTAAGTATCCAATAACCTGGGGCTTTAGTTTACAAATTTTCTTGGGGAAGAAGGTAAAAGGGATCTAGCTTTCTGCGTTATGAATGCCATGTAGGGAGGGCATGGTTTGAGTTAGTCCTGGTGCTGGGAGTTCATGAGACTTATTCTCAAATCTTCAGAGAAGAAAATTCCGTGAACACCTGGGAACATCAGGAAAAAAAAAATGTCCCCTAGGCTACTGTCAGATTAGGCTGCTGGTTCTGATTTGACCTTGAACTTGCTATAATTGAACAAGATAGGCATGTGACCTAATGAAATACTTTAAAACTTGTTGCTTCCTTCAGCACAGAAGTGGCTCTCTGAACCAATTTTAAGCAATCCTGGCTCTATCTGTGCATGTTGATTTAGCCTGTGGTTATAGTGTTAACAATTTAGTGATTCACCTCATTTTCAATCTCTCTTTCCCTTTAGCAGGATCATTTTCTCTGTGTTAAGGGATCAACATTGAGGTAAGAATGGCTAAATAACAGCATCTTCTGGAATACAAATGACTTTATAAATAAAAGAAGATAAAAGGAAGAAGTAGGATGATTTCTCAGCTCTAATACACTTGGCAAATGCCATATGCTTTCTCCTGTGTGTACTGGTCAGGCCAGTTCTAGATACAGTCATGCGCTGCATAATGATGTTTTGGTCAACAGTGGATTGCATATGTGACGGTAGTCCTTTAAGATTATAATACCATATTTTTGCTGTGCCTTTTCTAGGTCTAGATATGTTTAGATACACACATACTTACCATTGTGTTCCAATTGCCTACAGTTTCCAGTACAGTAACCTGTCGTACAGGTTTGTAACCTAGGGGCAATAGGCTATACCATACAGCCTAGGTGTGCAGTAGGCTATACCACTTAGGTCTGGGTAAGTACACTCTATGATGTTTTCACAGTGATGAAACTTCCTAATGACAAATTTCTCAGAATGTATCCCAGTTGTTAAGTGAGGCATGACAGTACTATATCTCAAGACTGTCCCCAAGCTGAAGTCTCCAGTGGACACAAAGACCAATGCATTTAGTTGAATTGTGGACCCCAAAAGTTCAAGTCCACCCAGAACCTCAGAATACAAGTTCAAGTCCACCCAGAACCTCAGAATACAATTTTATTTAGAAATAGGGTCTTTGCAAATGTAGTAAGTTAAGATGAGGTCATACCAGAGTAAAGTGGGCCCTAAATCCAATATGACTAGCATCCTTGTAAGAAAAGGAAAAGGAACACAGACAGGGGAGAAGGCCATGTGAGAACAGAGACAAAGACTGGAGTGAGGCATCTACAAGACAGGGAACACCAAGGATTGCCAGGAGCCACCAGAAGCTAGGAAGAAGCAAGGAAGCATTCTCTTCTGGGGCCTTCAGAGACAGGATGGCCCTGCTGACACCATTGTTTCAAATGTCTAACCTTCAGAACTGTGAGACAATAAATGTATATTGTTTCAAACCATCCAGTTGGTGGTACTTTGTTATAGGAAACATACATTCAGGATGGAGAGGTGTCTGGGAAGCCCATGAGAACAAATGGAAAGAGCCAGAAGCCCTCAACCTTGGCTCGTCTACAGCCCATTTTCTTCATTCCCGCATCCAGGCTTTGAGATGACAGGAAGCTGTGAAACCTATGAATTGTCTCCACCGCAAATCCTGCTCCCTGGTCCCACCTAGACTGTCAGGGTTGTGTGGCAAGGCTTTCATGCCTCTCACTGACTGCCTAGTACGTCCCCTCAATGACTGGTCCACATCTTTCTCACCTTTCTCATGCATGGCCCCAGATCCATCCCAGTGCCTCATCCTCAAGAGGTGATTTATTCCGAGACACTGATGAGAGCACTGTCCTTCCTGTGTCTGAGGGAAGGCATGTAACTCTTGCTTATCTTCACCTGTGCTCTAGATCCCGACCTTCTGTGGCAACCTCAGGGACCTTGCACCATCCATTCTTCTCGCCTAATGGCGAGACTCAGTCTCTCCCTCTTCTCTTCCACTCTCCCTTGCCATTCTTAATATCTTTCTACAAGCGGGTCTTCCAAAGTACTGCTTGAGGTCTCAGTTGGAGGGAACATGCCTCTATCCTACTAAAAAGAAAAATTCCTCTGCAGAAGACCCAAGCTGACTGACAAATCCCTTTACTGTAACTGCAGCTCTAGCTCCCACCATTTTCCTGTGCTTACTCTCCTGCTCAGGTTCCCTGGCATTGCTGATGTTTTTCAGCCTTTGTGCCTTGGCCCCTTTCCTCCTCTCCCCTCATCTAGCACTACCTGTCAAAATCAAGGATTTACTTTAAAATTTATCCCAAATTATCATTGCCATCATCACCATTGTCACCTTATCATATGTTTGAATAGCATTTCCATTTCCAAAATGTTTTCGCATGCACTTTCTCAACTGAGCCTTATGAATCCTAGAGCTGAGAAGGGTAAGAATTTATGAGTCCTTTGACAAATGTGGAAACTGACATCACAGAAAGTAAGTTGCCAGCCAATATGTCACTGTCTTCAAACTCTTCTTTATATTTTTATTATCTCCCATTATATTCTGCCTTTTGTAATGATTATTTCTACATTGGTCATATCTTTCCTTCTGTATTGATCTTCGCTTATGATAACAAATAATAATAGTTTACCTGTGCATCACACTTGATGGCTTACAAAATGCTTCAAATTCAACCTGGCCCTTGATCCTGAAGATATTTATCACTTAAGAATCATTATCGCCATTTTAAAATACAAATGTATTACTTGGGCTAAATTTTCTTGTTATAGTTGGAATAGGGCTTCATCCATAGGGTGAATGCAGTATTTGTGGACTGTCATGGCAGCTTAAACATTTAGTACTTGAAAATCTGATGCATTGATCATCAGAGAAATGCAAATCCAAACTACAATGAGATATTATTTCACCCCAGTTAAAATGGCTTTAAGCCAAAAGACAGGCAATAATGAATGCTGACGAGGGTGTGAAGAAAAGCGAGCTTTCATACACTGTTGGTGAGAATGTAAATTAGTACAACCACTATGGAAAACAGTTTGGAGGTTCCTCAAAAAACTAAAAATTGAGCTACCGTGTGATCCACCAATCCCACTGCTGGGTATGTACCCAAAAGAGAGGAAATCAGTATATGAAAGAGGTATCTGCAGCCGGGTGCGGTGGCTCACACCTGTAATCCCAGCACTTTGGGAGGCCGAGGCAGGCAGATAATGAGGTCAGGAGATCGAGACCATCTTGGGTAACACGGTAAAACCCCGTCTCTACTAAAAATACAAAAAATTAGCCAGGCGCGGTGGCGGGCGCCTGTATTTCCAGCTACTCGGAAGGCTGAGGCAGGAGAATGGCATGAACCCGGGAGGCGGAACTTTCAGTGAGCCAAGATAGCACCACTGCAGTCTGGCCTGGGCGAAAGAGCGAGACTCCGTCTCAGAAAAAAAAAAAAAAAAAAAGAAAGAGTTATCTGCACTCTCGTGTTTGCAGCAGCACTGTTCACAATAGCTAAGATTTGGAAGCAACCTAAGTGCCCATCAACAGATGAATGGATAAAGAAAATGTGGTACATATATACAATGGAGTACTATTCAATTAAAAAAAAGAATGAGATCCAGTCATTAGCAACAACATGGATGGAACTGGAGATCATTGTGTTAAGTGAAATAAGCCAGGCACAGAAAGAAAAACATCTTATGTTCTTACTTATTTGTGGGATCTAAAAAGCAAAACAGTCGAACCTATGGACATAGAGAGTAGAAGGATGGTTACCAGAGGCTGGGAAGGGTAGTGGGGGGCTTAGGGGGAGGGTGGGATGGTTAACTGGTACAAAAACAGAAAGAATGAATAAGGCCTACTATTTGATAGCACATCAGGGTGACTATAGTAAATAACAACTTAGCTGTACATTTTTAAAAAACTTGAGTATAACTAAATTGTTTGCAACTCAATGGACAAATGCTTGAGGGGATGAAGATGCCATTATTCATGATGTGCTTATTTCACATTGCATGCCTCTGTCAAAACATCATATGTACCCAATAAATATATACAACTACTACATACCCATAAAAATTAAAAGTAAAAAAAAAATTAAGAAAATAAAAGAACAAAAGTAGATGTATTCTACATGTCTCCATATTGTAAAACTAGAACCAGTCAGTTAACTTTAGAGGAAGGGGATTGTGGACTTGATATAAAGACAACTTTATAATATGCAGAGCAGCCTAATCCTACAACTGTCAAAAAGTATAGTGGATTCTTTATTTATTTGTCCATGATATTATAGAGGTCATTTCTGCTTTAACAAGTAGGCGGGAGATAGCTAGGTAGGATATATTTTGTTCTTATTTTTTATTTTAAAATATTGGGCTATGGCTGGACATGGTGGCTGAAATCTGTAATCTCAGCACTTTGGGAGGCTGAGGCAGGCAGATCACCTCAGGTTAGGACTTTTCGAGACCAGCTTGGCCAATATGGTGAAACCCCATCCCTACCAAAAATACAAAAATTAGCCAGTTGTGGTGGCATGCACTGTAGTCTCAGCTCCTTGGGAGGCTGAGGCAGGAGAATTGCTTGAACATAGGAGGTGGAGGTTGCAGTGAGCTGAGATTACGCCACTGCATTCCAGCCTGGGAAACAGTGAGACTCTGTTTTATATATATATATATATATATATATATATATATATATATATATATATACACGTACATATACATGTATATATATACACATTATTATTGAAAGCAGCCAAAGAAAAATAACACATTATATATAGAGAAAGAGCAAATAATGAGTGACTTTATATGTATATATATGTGTGTGTATATATATATATAATGTGTATATATATACATATATATATATAGGTTAAGAACCTTCAGCACATGTATACCTATGTAACAAACCTGCATGTTCAGCACATGTATCCCAGAACTTAAAGTGAAAAAAAAAAAAAAGAAGCTTCTGCATGCCAGTAACTGTGCTAAGTGATTAGGATGCAATGGTAATAAAAACAAAGTCCCTCTCCTTGAAGAATTTTCTATTTAGAAGGGAAAACTGGTAAATAAAAAATAAATATATAAATTACAATTTGTGAAAAGTGCTACACATGAAAGAGTGCTGAGACAGACATCAATGGATAAACTTTAGATTGAGAAGGGCTCTTGACAAAGCAACATTTAAGGTGCAACCTGAGAGAATAGAAGTTAAACAGGCAGATATTGATGAAAGAGCAGTCTAGGCAGAGGGAACATCATTTGCAAAGGCCCAGGGTAAAGAAGAGCCTGGTAAGGAAATGACAGTGGAAGAAGGTTAGTGTAGCAGGACTGTGGCTAGGGCGGAGAGGCAGGGAAGTAGTTTAGAATTTCAATGCAATAGGAAATATGGAAGATTGAAGGCAGTTTTGCATTATAAAATAATATGATTGCTATTTTAAAGCTACTTTATCTAAGGATGGAAGATTCTTAAATAAACTTGTGTATACTTGGACCACACCACCATGAGCAGCAGCTGCTCTAATTCAGAGCAGTCTTGCCAAACGCTGTGTGAGACAAAGCTCTGATTCATAAAGGGGTATTTTTCTCTGGGAGAAACCCAGTGATCCATCTGTAGAAGTACCTGAGTCTAAGGGGAGACGAAGCAGCAAAAGAAGTTGGCTTGTGAGGACAGGGACATTGTAAGAATGAAAAGAGGAAGGGAGGTGCTGAGTCCTTTTTCTTTTTTCTTTTTCTTTTTTTTTTTTTCTGAGACGGAGTCTTGCTTTGTCGCCCAGGCTGGAGTGCAGTGGCGTAATCTCAGCTCACTGCAACCTCCGGCTCCCGGGTTAAAGCGATTCTCCTGCCTCAGCCTCCCGAGTAGCTGGGACTACAGGCCCTTTTTCTTAATCCACAACCTTCAGTTGGATTTTGCAAATGAGTCTGTCTTCACTGTTGCCATTCAGTGGCTGGAGACAACTTGGAAGAGAATCTCAGAAATAACTCTGGCTGCTCACCCAGTTGTTTGTAAATTTTTATTGAGACTCTACTGTGTGCCAGGCTGTACCAGGCACTCAGATATGACAGTGAATGAGATAGGCAACATCTTTGCCATTGGAGAGCCTACACTGAAGTGGACATGAGGGAGTTGAAAGCAACTCTTATAGGAAATCATGGTAAAGACGTCCAAGAGAAGAGAGATGAAGGGCAAACACGTGCACGGATGCCAAACATCTATCAGAGAGAAAGGAATTTTCAGACCTGACCTGAATGATGAAAGGAGGTTTTTGGAAAGGAAAATAGAGGTGAAGGACAAGGGAAATTATCTGGGCAGCAACATTTATCTGCTGTGGTGCCTCACTCTCTCTCTAATCCTTTTCCACCCCAGCCCCAAATTTGAAAGGATTGCAGGGAGCTCCTGCTGGAGTCATTTCTGGTATTAAAAATGTACAGAAAGGAAAGCTTTGGTTCTGAGTTTGCAGGCTTCCCTGTCTTTCATCCCTATTGTAGAAAGCAGCTTATATAAAAAATGTGCTGTGTGGCCCTTTGAGCTGCTGTGATTGTGTTAGGACCCCACTGGATGGTATTCGCATGAATTAATCTACTGTAGCATCTCTACAAATCAAGAGGCTGGCTTCTGTTTGAAATGTCCCAAGGCTTTGTGCACAGGGCAAGCTAAATGTCTCCCTACAGTGAGACTGAAAATGCCTTGGGTGCCCTTGTCGATAGGATCTGATGTATAGATGCATGTCTACAATCGCACAGTGGCTGCTGGCAACATTTATTACAATCTGAATGTGAAATGGCTATTCTGTTCAAGGATTCTGATAAAAAGTATCAGCCACAGTAGATGTATAAGGAGCCTGGTTTCACTGCAACTGACTACAGTTATCTGATTTTTTTTTTCTAGTTCACTTTTAGTCTGTGGAGCCAACAGAGATTTCCTCCCCAAATGATATCCTTTCTCAGTCACCAGGGTGTGGTTATTTGGTTTTATGTAGAGGAGATAGAAACCAATCAGTCTAAATCATATTCTGTTGAAATCAGAACCAAAGGATCCACAATCTGGCTCCAATCTAACTTTCCAGCCTCAACTCCTACCTGTTCTTTGTTACTCTTACTCCTCTAAACCACTTGTGGGATCCTGAACTTGTAACCTGTGCTCAGACTGGTACTTTTGCACTTCTCTGATGGGAAGGGAAGATTTCTCTCATCTTTTATGATTCAGCTGAAGTTTCAATGCTTCTGAAAATTTTTCTTGCTGCTGCTGGAGAGCTTGTTTCTTCTGGATTCCCATAGGTCAGGTCCTGTGTTTGGCATTGGGATACAAAGCCAAGTACATAGCATCCATATTCTCAAATCCTCACAATTTGGTAGGAATATAGACAAGTAAATACACCCTGTGCAACCCTTTGTAACAGAGGTATAAAAGGGTATGCAATAAAGAATTTAATCAAATCAAATTGAATATGGGCTTCAACTCTAAGATCTTCTTCCATGATGAGGTTCCCAGATTACTCTAGTGAGGTCATGATTCCATACTGGCACTCTTCTAGGCACATAAGGCTCTATCCTATTATTAAATAAAGATTATTACCATTCTCACTGCAAGCAGCAGCAACCTGACACCATCATCATCATAAAATAAGTAAAACAGAGTTAATTAGGTGTGAACTTTCTAAACCAACATTGTATGAGATAATTACTTGTAAAAATGATTCTTCACTTTCCAAAGGTGCCTCTAAATACTAAGATTTCTGTTACAATAAAACTTAGATCCAATTTACAGATATTAAATATAGTCCATTTTCCAAGAATATTTTCTTTTCTCATAAAATAAAAAAGTGTGTGAGAATATTAGCACAAAGGGGTTGCAAAATAAATTTTATTTATCCAGATGTGAGATAAGAGGCACATGCGTCTTTTTTCTTGTTTTACTGCACTGGTTAGGACCTCTAGTATGTTGAATAAAAGTGGTGAGAATGGACATTCTTGCTTTGTTTCCAGTTTGCTTTCCAGTTTGCCTTAATATGTTTTCTGTCAGTTTTTCATAGATCCCTTTTATCAGACTGATTAATTCAGTCTATTATTATTTCAGTATGTTATTATTCAGTTTATTATTTCCTAATAATTTTTTAAACCATGAATGAGTTTGAATTTTGTCATTCCTTTATGTATCTGTTGAAATGATCATATCATTTTGCTTTCTAAAGCTTCTAATATGGTTTAATCACATTTATTGATTTTTCAAATGTGAAGCAAATTTAAATTCATGGCATAAATCCTACTTGGTCATCGATGTGTTGTCCTTTTTGTGTGCTTCTGGGTTCAATCTGATACTATTTTGTTAAGTATTTTTGGTGTCTTTTCATGAGAGATGTTGGTCTGCAATTTTTTTTTCTTGTAAGGTTTTTGTAAGGGTTTAAGAAAGCAAGGTCAGGTAAGCTTCACAAAGTAAGTCAAGAAGTATTTTCATCTTTATCTTCTGAAAGAATTTATGCAACGTTGAAATTATTTGTTTCAGAGATGGTCAACAGAATATACCAGAGAAACTATTTGGACTTAGAGCTTCCTTGGGGGAAGGTTTTTGATAAATAATGCAATTTCTTTAATACATAGTACTTATATTTTCTATCTTACCTTGTGACAATTCTGATGAATTGTGTTTTTCAAGAAGTTTGCCCATGTCATCTGAGTTGTTAAACTTACTACAACAAAGTCTTTGATAATATTCCTATATTAGCCTTTGAATGTCTATAAGATCTGTCCTGATGTTCCCTCTCTCACTTTTTTAAAGAAGTCTTGCTAGAGGTTTACCAATTTTATTTTGTTTTATTTTATTTTATTTTTTCTTATTTAAGACAGAGTCTCGCTTTGTCGCCCAGGCTGGAGTGCAGTGGCTCGATCTTGGCTCACTGCAAGCTCTGCCTCCCAGGTTCACGCCATTCTCCTGCCTCAGCCTCCCGAGCAGCTGGGACTACAGGCACCAGCCACCATGCCTGGCTAATTTTT
This sequence comes from Gorilla gorilla gorilla, assembly GCF_029281585.2. Classification (NCBI taxonomy): domain Eukaryota; kingdom Metazoa; phylum Chordata; class Mammalia; order Primates; family Hominidae; genus Gorilla; species Gorilla gorilla. The sequence goes on along the minus strand of NC_073239.2, from coordinate 87,007,900 downwards.
TGTATTTTTAGTAGAGACGGGGTTTCACCACGTTAGCCAGGATGGTCTCGATCTCCTGACCTTGTGATCCACCTGCCTCGGCCTCCCAAAGTGCTGGGATTACAGGCGTGAGCCACCGCGCCTGGCCGAGGTTTACCAAGTTTATTAATCTTTTCAAAGGACTACATTTTGGCTTTGATAATTTTTCCTATTTTTTATCTACATTATACTGATTCCAATTCTTATCTTTATTCTTTTCTTCCTTCTCCTCACTTTGGGTTTAATTTGTTCATTTTTTTTTCTGTCTTCTTGAGATAGAAGCTGAGATCATTGATTTTGAACCTTTCTTGTTTTCTAATAAGTGCATTTAAACTTACACATTTCCCTTTAAGCACTGCCTTAGCTGTATCTCACAAATTTTGATATTGTCTTTTCATTGTCTTTTATTCAATATATTCTAATTTTTCTTGTGATTTCTTCTTTGGCCCATAGGCTGTTTAGAAATATGTAGTTAGTTTCCAAATATTCGAAGACTTTCACGGATACCTTACTACTATTGATTTCTGATTTAATTCTGCTACAATCCAAGTATATACATTATAAAGTTTCAGTCTTTTGAAATGTATTAAGAATATTACCAGAGATAAGAAGATAAGAATATTATCAGCAATAAGTAGGGACATTTCATAAATAAAAGACGAATTGATTCATCAAGAATATACAACAATCATAAATGTGTATGTGTCTAATAACAGAGTCTCAAATTATATGAAACAAAACTGACAGAACTAAAGAGAGAAATGGCCAATCCCACAATCTTTATCTTTATCAGGTGATTTATCTTGGTGAACATTCCTTGTGCTCTTGAAAAGAAAGTGTATTCTGTAGTTATTGGGTATAAAATTCTATATATGACAATGAGGTGATTGATAAAATTATTTAGATTGTCTATATCCTAAGTTTTTTAGAATTATTTCATGAATTACTATGACAAGGATGTTAACAACCTACGGCTATGATTGTGGAATTGGCTATTTCTCTCTTTAGTTCTGTCAGTTTTGTTCCATGTAATTTGAAACTCTGTTATTAGACACGTATACATTCATGATTGTTGTATCTTCCTGATGAATTGGTTCTGTTATTATTTATGCAATGTCCCTCTTTATCTCTGGTCATATTCTTTAACTTGAAGTCTTTTTAACTGATATGAATGTAGCCACTTCATCCTTTTTATGCTTACCATTTGCATAGTTTATATTTTTCCATTATCTTACATTCACACTATTTATCCCTTTATACTTAAGTCCATGTCTTGTAGACAGTATGCAGTTAATTGTGTCTTGATTATTTTTACTCCTTTCTGACAATTTCTGCCTTTCCATATAATATGCTTATCAATACAGTTGGAGTTAAATCTACCGTCTTGTTATTTGTCACATCTCCCATCTTTTGTTGTTGTTCCTCATTTCCTTGTTTATTACCTTCTTTTCAGTTAATTTTTTTGTATTCCATTTTAATTCCTCAATTGGCTTTATAGCTATATATCTTTGTATTATTTTTTATTGTTTGCTCTAGGGGTAGCAATATGTATACTTACCACAGACAATTTAGAAATCATATTGTACCACTTCACATAAAATAGAAGAAGCTTGCAGCAGTCTATGTCCCTTTACACTCCCATTCTTTGTGCTGTTGTTTCCATATGCATTACATTACGTACATTGTAAAATCCACAATAGAGTGTTATAATCTTTTTCCAAATCCTCGTGTGAATTAAAAATTTTATGAGTAGAAAAATACATATAACATTTTATTCTTACCTACATACTTACCAGTTCTGCTTTCTTTTCATTCTTACCTGTTTCAGTCTTATCTGTAAACCCGTTTTCATTTGGTGTCATTTCCATTAGCATTTCAGTGCAGAACTTCTAGCAACATATTCTCTATTTCCATGTATCTTAAAATATCTTTATTTTGCCTTCGTTTTTGAAATATATTTTAATTGGACATAGAAATCTAGGTTGGCAGTTTTCTCCTATACTCTTGGGTTTCATTGTCTTATGATTTCTGTTGTTTATGAGGAAAAGTCATTGATTATTTGCTCTTTCTCTATACACAATGTGTTATTTTTCTTTAGCTGTTTCAAGATATTTTTCTCTTTGTCTGTGGTTATCAACACTTTGATTATGATGGCCTAAGTGGTATTATTGTTGTTTGTATTTATTCCACTTGGTGTTCCTTGAGCTTCTAACCTCTATGAGCTTTTTTTTTCTCAGCAAATTTGGAAAATTTTAAGCCAATTATTATATATTTTTTCTTCTCCATTCTTTCTACTCTCTTTGGAACTCCAGTTGTACATAGGTTAGACTGCATGACGTTGTCCCATAGATCACTAAGACTCTGTTCATTTTTCAATTTTTTTCTCTATGTTCTTCAGATTGGACAATTTATCTTGATCTCCATTAATGTTCACTTATCCTTTATTATGCCACCTTCAATCTGATATTAAGGTCATTCAGATCTAGAATTTCTATTAGGTTATTATTTATAGTATTAATTTCTCTGCTAAGATTTTTTGTCTGTTCATTCATTATGACCACAATATTAAGTTCTTAAACATATTTTAATAGCTGCTTTCAAGTCCTTGTCAGTTAATTCCATCTGAGTCATCTTGGGGTTATTTTCTGTTGAGTGATCTTTACCTTATCTGTCGGTCACATTTTTTTCTGTTTCTTCACATGTCTAGTAATTATTTATTGTTTGCTGTATATTGAAATGAAATATTATAAACAGTATCAATTACATTATCTTCCTTTTAAGGGTATTGAGTTTTGTTCTGGAAGTAGTTAAATTACTAGTAGAACTTTTTGTTCCTGTCAAACTTGATCTTATTCTTTGTTACAGTGAGCCTATTTTAGTTTTAAAGTTAGTCCTAGGGTACAACTCTTGCTCTATTGTATGCTCCTTACTTCTATCACATTTATTTCTATTGCCTGAGATAGTCAATGAGTTCTCACCTGAGCAGGAACTGCAACATTTCTTGACATGGTCTTACCTATGTATTCATCATTCATCTCTCAGGCCTGTAAGAAGAGATCTCTGTTGGGTCCTGTGGAATCTTGCTTGCACTTGGACAGCTCAGCCTTCAGCCAAAGACTTGCAGGAAAACCCCATAGAAACATCTGGGCCCTCTCAATATTTGATGTTTAGGAAGCTAAACGTCAAGTATAGCCTCCTTTTCTAGGGACCCTATCTTGTGAATTTCACTCACCTTAACAACTCAGAACTCTTATCTTCTGCCTTCTCAGGGGAGCTAAACTGTCACTTTCTGTGGGCTCCATCTTCCTGCTCCACAACAGGAAAGTATCTGCAGAGAAAAGGCTGGACAATTGTGTCGTAATTGCTTCACGCATTTCCCTTCTCTCAAAGATTGTAAGTTTGCACTGTTTGCTGTTCAATACCTGAAAATGATTTCTACAAATTGTTTTTCCAGTTTTATGATTGTTTTCAATGGGAGCTCATTTCTAGTACCAGTTCCTCCATCATGGCCAGAGGTACAAGTTCAACTTGGATCATTTTAAAAATACAAACTGGGGCATGTCACTTCCTGCCCCAAACCCCTTGGTAGCTTTCCATTGCTCTTAGAATAACTTTGTGATCTACAACATCTTCTTCAAGGCCCCGCATGATACAAATTCTAGCTATTTCTCTAGTTTCTTATTGCACCACCTTGTCCCTCATCCACGTTTTTTTTAGTCTTCTCTCTTTCTTTGAACTTCTACCACCAGGTTTTTTCACATGTTCTTCTTTCCCCATTAACAATGATCCACCATTCTCTTTCTTTATCCACTGTTACTCATCCTCATAACTGAAACATCATTTCCTAAGGATGGCCATTCCTGGTTCAGTCAGTCTATATTTCATCCCCCATCACATACTCTTGTTTTACCCTATAATTTTCCTTCAAAGCACTTATTTAAGTTGTAATTATGTGTTGTTTATTTTATGTCTGTCTGCCTTCACAGAATCCACAGTCCAGGAGAACAGAAATCCTGCCTCTTTTATTTATACCACATCCACAGTATTATTAGTGCCTGGCACCTAGTAGGTATGCAGTATGTACCTATTGAATAAATGAATTGACTTCTGTCTTTTAGATCGTCTACTCATTTTATCATTGATGACAAACATAATACCTTACATTTGTATAGTCTTTTTTACTCCTCAAAGAGGATTTTCTGCATAGCTCCTCTGAGCCTCACAAAACCCTTTAAGGAAGATTGTGAATATTATCAGATAAAGATTTTGAGACACAGAAAAGCCAGATGATTCGGCAATGCTCATAGTACCAGAGGCAGAAATACGGCTAGAACAGTCTCCTGGCCTCTAATCAGGAGTTCTTTCCAGAACACTGCTTCATCTTCCATTCTCTTGGGTTCTTTCTATCCTTACTTTATAGGGCAAAATGTGTGCAAAGTATAATCCCTCTTTTGCAATATGTTTTTAGTTTTTCAGATTGGAATCATGTAGGCTTTTTATGCCCTTAATAAATATCAGTGAGCACAAAGGAAGTCCTGTGAGGGCTTATAATCATTTTGCTCCCATTAATTCCAACACTGAGCAGTTTCTCCATTTCCATTCTTGGTCTTGTGAAGCTCTTTGCCATCCCTGTTAAAATCTAAAGTTGCTTGAATCTTGTTATTGCAAAAATGCATCTTGAACATTCTAATATCTCTTTTTTAAAAAACCAATAAAGACTACATCAAAAATCAGCCATCAATCGAGAAGCCCTGCAGTCATTTGTGTGCTGTTGTCCCTAAGTAGAAGTGAATGTGCTGAGCTCTTCATTCCCCACCTAGCTCCTCTGTGATCAGTGTGGACACTCCCAGGACAACTGGGCCGAGGCTGGAAACACCATCTGAATGTCTGACCACACAAAGTTGAGTGGCTGATTCAGGTTTAACCTTGACTTCATCAGCACCACCTTCTCAGCACCACTTTGGCTCAGAAGCCCAGTTATTTATTCCAAGGGATGATTGAATGCAGTGCTAGTGTTTCTTCAGGGCTTTTGAACTCATTTATTTATCCAGTCATTTATAAAAGATGAAGAGGAGAACAAGGTAGGCCAAAGTGGCTTTGTACTATTAAAGGCTGCTTGATTTCTAAGTACATGTTCTTTGCCACCTTTCTGCCATTCCACATTCTAGAAGCCATGGGTAAGTCAGCACAGGGATCTTAACATGATAACATTGGTTTTAGGAGGTCTCGTGCATAATGGACCAGACTTAGAGCACAATGCTGTAAGGTAGTGATTTAGGTGAGCAGCAGATTCTGGCTTTAGGAGTTTATTATCAGATGCTTTTTAAACAACTTGTGGCCCAGGATCCCTGCACCCATGGGAAGCATTGTAGCCTTAGAACTCTGGGAATTCTGAATATAATTCCTGAATCAATCGTAAGGATGCATATCTGATGCTTAGTGCAAACCAAGGGGCAGAATATTTGCAGGCAGTGTATCCTTGAAAAACAAATCTAGGTCATTTTCCTGCCATACTTCAAGCTTACTTTTCCATCCTTCCTGATGGTAGTACTAACTACATTTGTAGACATTTACGTGGTCAACACTGTGCTAAGCTGTTAGCTTCATTCTCTATGAGACAGGCACTCTTAGCCCAACTTTACAATTGGGAAAACTGAGACTCAATGAGATAAAGTAAATTCTTTACAGTCATGCTAGTCCATGAAGGAGCTGCGATTTGCAACTAAATCTATCTGATTCCACAGTCTTTGCTTTTAACCAGAGGTTAGCAAACTACTTCTGTAAAGGGAAGACAGTAGGATCTTAATCTTTGTGGGCAACATATGGTCTCTGTAACGTATTCTTCTTTCTGTCACAATCTTCTGGAATGTAAAAAACATTTAAAATTTACAAACCTTACAAGAACAGCTCATGGGCTAAATCGGACCTGGATTTAGTCTGTGAATCATAGTTTGCTGACCCCGCTTTTTAACCAGTATGTACCCTCCTTCTCAGGATGTGAAAAATTAGTGCAAGTGCAATGGAAAATAGCAAGAAAATGGTAAGGGCCTGGAAGAGGCAGCAGGATTACATCAGGTGCTATCCCTGCTCTGGTGAGATGAAACTGGGGATCACTGAACCACCTGGCATTTGTTAAAGAGTTCTGCTTTCCCTCTGAGATTCTTTCAGGAACCTCACACCTCCAGCAGCCCAGAGAACCGTGGGCTGCAAGGAAATGCCTCCTCAAAGGAGTAGAAAACGTGCAGGATAGAAATCATCACATCTGTCTGGCTTTTCTCAACCTTTCTTTTCTGCACTTTCTTGGATATAATCAAAGCACTACCAGGAACTCCAGAGTCGGCACCTTTTCATTTTTGTGTTTTCATTTAATTATTTCTCAGCTGCTAAGTGTTTGACTGTTTAAGGGACTCTAGTGGTAAATATTTGTCTTTAGCCTGGCAGAAGCTGTGGTTTCCTTTGATGAGCTCACATGGTGTGGCTTTTAAGATGCTGCTGACCAGGACAGCTGACTGTCCCCAGTGGGTGCAGTCCCCAGCTGTGGGCTGGACCCCTTCCAGAAAGCGCTGCTGGGCCAAGAGGCTTCCTCCAACTTCCCGCTGCCCCCATCTAACCAACACCTCAGTCTCTTCTCCACATGCTTCCCTGCCCTCTTCCTTTCCCTCGCAGACACTTTCTTCTGCCTGGCAAAAGGAATCTTGTTTCCATGGAAGCCTCATTAAATCTGCATCTTGCTCAGTTTGGGTTTGATCACGGCTGCCAGAAGTATTTTTAGCCCATGCAGTTGCGTAATGAGATAGAGATTGGGGAAAGGGGGAGGGGACTGTACGGGCAGAAGGTTTTTTTAAAAAAAAGTGAGAAAGAGAAGGAAAACCTCTAAAGAAAAGGGTTTTATGGAATTGGAAGAAGGATGGAGCACCTCTTTTGGGTGCATGAGGCTGGTGTTCTCTGGTTAGCTCTTCCCACTGGAAGCCCATGGACACTTGCCATAATACCTGTCCTGGTCACATGTCAGGGGAACCTCTGATCTCCCTTTCCATGAGCTTAGTTGGCCCAGCCAGGGTGACACTTATGCTAGGGAGTGTGATTGATGTTGCTGCTCACAGATTTCCCCTCCCACAGACCTGATGGGGCAGCCAGGATAGTGGCAGAGAAGACAGAGCAATAGCAGGAAAGAGAGGACAATACTAACACATTGGAAGTTTATGTTCAAAGACGGGATCTAGGGGGTCAGAGATAGCACACCTACCATGTAATTGGTGCTGGAATCTGATGCCAAGTGCACTCTTGGCTGCTGAGGTTCTGAGAACTCTTGCTTGTGCTTTTCAGCCAGACTATGCCCTCACCTGCCCCTGTACTTTAAAGAGCTCTTTAGGCTGGAGTGGTTGTTTGCATTGGATTGTTGGAGTGTGTGTGCATGTTGTTGTGTTCTTGTATTACAAGACAAAGAGATTAAAAAAAAAACACATGCAGCTGTCACAGCTAATGTTTATTGAACTTTTACTATGCCACATGGTGTTTTAAGCATTCTATATGTGTTAACTCATTTTCCCTAATTCTATGGACTAGACACTTAAACAGTCTCCATTGTACAAACAAGGAAACTGAGGCACAGAGAGGTTGGGAAACTCATTTGAGGTCCTCCAGCTAATTAGTAGTGGAGCCAGGTTTTGTACCCAGACAAACGGATTTGAGAATCTGCAGTCCTAGATTAGTAACGTGTTGTTGGCCTGTCATATATTTTAAATGACGTTCTGTACACAGAACCATTTATAGTAACTTTGTATTGTTGAGCTGAAAGCAGTCTGCAGATGTGCTGCTGGGATTTCATTCATCTTCAAAGAGGTGGCCTTTTTTTTCTTTTTTAAAGAAAAAAGCTTTTCTGAAGGTGGTATCTAAATTCATAAAAATCTTTACGATCAAGATTTTCACAAGTTTCATTCTGACTCTGTTGCATTGCCCTTCTTCCCATATTCCCAGTTAGTTTGTATTGATTGCTGCATCTCCCTTGAGCCCATGGTCCCCCACAACATTTCTTGCAGAACTGTGTCCTGCCTTCACACTGTCAGGCAGCAGGAGCCTCTCTAGCGGCCAGCCCACAGTCCTGCAGCTCCTTCCTCAGGACGTTTAATTTCCCACATTTCTATGCAGTTACCTCACAGAAGGATGGCTACAAGGGCCTCACTTGGCTTGGCAAGCTGGTCCCCTTTTTACTCACAAGACTCTGTTTATCTCTTTGTTTATCTCTTTGTTGACCTGCCCCTCTTCAAGGCCTCAGTTTTCTCTGAAGTTTACTGCTTCCCTCCTCATCCCGCAAAAGACCAAAGTGGAAAAGATGAAACCAGAATCCACTGCAAGCCCCACCTGCCACAGCCTCTCCTCTAAATGCATTCTCTGTTCTGTTTAGGGCATGAGAATGAAGAGGGACATGAATTGAGGATTTGTTTATTATTCTTTACAATATCCCTGTAAGCTGAGTACTGTAAATACCCCCATTTGGTACATGAGTAAACTGAGGTGTGGCGTGATAGAGGAATTTGCTCAAGGTCACATAACTAGTAAGTGGGTGGAGCTGTGATGTGAAACTGGGCAGTCTGATTCTGGGACCTGTGCTCTTAATCACCAATCTATATTGCCTCCTACTTGAAAACATCCAGGGAAAATGTTGAGATAGATCAGCTGAAATCTTCTTGCACAGTAAAGCAGGGGCCACCTGTCCTGGAGTTACATTCATCTTGTTCATTGTCAACGATTTGTGCTCAGTGACACCCTCTTCAGCCCAAGAACTTACCTGGGTGCTGTGACAATTGGACATGACTGGGAACAACCAGTGACGATGTAGCCCATCCAAACACAGGGTAGGAAGTGGATGCTTGTCACTCTCTTTTGGTTATAAGAAGCAGGAACCCAGTAAAGGCACCTTTTATATATCTATAAAGTTGAATATATAAGATATATGGGGGCCAGGCACAGTGGTTCACACCTGTAATCCGAACATTTTGGGAGCCCAGAGCAGGTGGATCACCTGAGGTCAGGAGTTCAAGACCAGCCTGACCAACATGGTGAAACCCCATCTTTACTAAAAATACAAAAATTAGCTGGGTGTGGTGGCACACACCTGTAGTCCCAGCTACTTGGGAGGCTGAGGCAGGATAATTGCTTGAACCCGGGAGGTGGAGGTTGCAATGAGCAGAGATTGCACCACTGCACTCCAGCCTGGGTGACAGAGTGAAATTCCACCTCAACGAAGAAAAAAAGAAGATATATGGGTATGTGTAGAACTCACAGAAGGGCAAACAGGCCTTAACAGGTGCTGAAAACAGGAACTGGGAAGTTGCCAGTACCTTCCTGTCTTTTCCCCTGGAACCAAATGGTTTCTTACTTGCTTCTCTCTGCACCTCTGTCTCATTTCCCTCTCTCTTCAGATGATTTTTCATTGTTGCATCATACACATAGAAAAATCAGGATCCACCCTCCCAAGTTTACATATCGTTGTTTCAGGCAGCCATAGTATCCTTAAAACTCCACATTCCAGGGAGAAAGCTTGGGTCAAGGATTCAGCCAAAGGGCAGGGAAATGGAGTAAAGATGCAACTGCCAGGTCTATGGGCAGCAAGGAGGCCGGGAAGAAAGCTGCTGTCGTGGTCCAAGTGACAATTCAAAAGCTCAAAGCATAAGTAAGTTGTGTGCTTTTCACAGATGGGGAAACTGAGGCACAGAAGGAACCTGGCTGGGGTCCAGGTCTCTGGCCTTTGTGTCAATGCTAGGTCACTGGACGTGGCGTCTGATTTCTACAGGAAATGTGGTTTCTCTACTTTGTCCCAGAGCCCACTCAGAGCACTGGCTGGCCAGGGGGTCCTGGGGCCCTCTTAGGATAGTCTCAGGCCAACAGCCCCAGGACAGAAGCAACCAAAGTGAAGTTATGGAAGAAAGCTCTTTGCTGATCTGTCAATGGCACCCTTGTAGAGCCAATACTTAGAACACCTGGATTTGAATACTCATCTCCAAAACCTGTGTTCTTTCTACCATGTGACAAGCCCTCGTAAACCTCACAACGTCTCTATGAGGTGAGCGCTTGCAGATCCACACTTTAGATAAGCAAATGGAGGTTCAGAGGGTAAGCAGCTAGTTCAAGGTTATGCACCTGAGCCAGGATGTGGACACAGCTCTGTGTTTGATTCCTAAGGGCCTGTGCTTTAGCCACTTTGCAATACTGCTGCTGTCTGCTTCATTTCCTCATCTGTCAGATGGGAACGATAATACTCAACTCACATGGATACTGTATGAGGAAAAACAGATAAAAGAAGAGAAAGTGCTTTGAAAACATAAGCAGCCCCGGCAGATGGGAATTATTTTTGCTGCTGACACACATCCTCAGCCCTGAGGGCTCTGCTGAGCCATACCCAGCTCAGAGCTCTGGAGGCACCTCCTCCCCATCAACAGCAGGGGGGACATTCTGTCTTCATCCTGAGCAGGCTGACAAACTGAACCCCACTCCTCCCTCAATGTCCCCATGCTGGGAAGGAGTATAGCTCATGCTGTGTTCTGTCTTGTTGCTGAGAGAATGCAGAACCCAGAATTTGGGTCTCAGCAGGTTGGGGAGATAAGGAAATGTATTTCTTCCCCTAAGATTTCTTTTTGAAATATTTTCATTTGTGGAATCAGATTGTGCATGCAAGTTTCTTCCAGAAATGTAAGACGTCATAATGATGGGAACTGTTGGTTTTATAATTGAAGGATGGGAAAGGAAACTGATATTTATGGAGCACCTGTTCTATACCAGGCAGCTACCCAACCATCAGCCATTGTTGCAATGTTATGCAAGCTTTATTATCCACATTTCACAGTCTGAGAGTCTGACTCAGCAATGTTGTGTTCTATGCGCTAGTTCCCACAGGTAGGTGGCTGCAGCGCTGGGATTTGAACCCATCTCCAAAGCCTCCATCTTTCTACCACTGCCTCCCATTGGTGGGGAGGCCATGGACTGGCTGTCAGAGATGTCCTTTCCAGTCTAGCAGACTGGGAAGCTGCTGGAAGCTACTTATGCAAAGGTCAGCAAGGAAGGAAACAGAGTCAGAACTAGATGGGGCTCCCCTGGCCACTTTTCCATGCTGGCCCACACGTCCGGCTAGCAGTCAACATTGGGTCTTATGCAGAGCCACCTGTGTTCAATGGAAACATCCTGGACACTGCACAAACTAGTGGGAGCCTGTGAAGGAACAGCCTGTCGGGTTCATTGAGGTTCAGCCCAACTCATGAGCTAGGGCAGGTACCAGAGGGTGTGTTCCACCCAAATGGGGCAGGTAGGCAGGGTACACAGGCTCCATTTTCATGACCAAAGGCTGAGCAGAGAGGCTTTCTGAGCAGTGGCAGAATGGGAAGTGTCAAGAAGCTTTGTTTGACAATTGAGTCAAGAGGACAGAAAAGACAGAAAGCAGACATCAGAATTGGGAAGGCTCACCCCAGCTCCTTGACAAAGGTGCTTGAGGCCAGTTCTTGAAGCAGTGACCCTGCCTTATGTCATGTGTTTATCAAAGCCGGCCCATCAGCCCTGCAGTGGCCTCTGTGTTTAGAAAAGGGCCTGACATGATTCTCTGAGAAAGGATTTGACAACAACAAAGTGTTGCCGTATGTGTTGTCTCATCCCCTCAATAGTCCTGTGAGGTATGTGAGACAGGTGTTACTCTCTCCACTTGGCAAATGGGGAAAAGAGGGCCCAGAGAAGTGAAGCTGCTTTCCCAGGACCACACAGCTGGTCAACAGTGTCCATCTCAGCTGTTCTGTCTCCCACACCCAATACCCTGTGCACCACGCAAACAGAAAGACAACTGGACAACCAGGTCATCTAATGAGTATGCATGCTATGATCTCTCTCATTTTGTCTTTCAGGGCTATACCCTAGGAGAGCTAATCATTCTTGGTTAGATAAGAAATAGCCAACACTTCTGCAGCATGGTAGGCCAAATACCACCAGAATAAACTCAGACCCAAAGAGATGCTCAGAATGTGTGGAGTTAATACTTCACTATATAGCTCTAAGGTATAAGCCTTGTACATCTGTCACATTATGACATGTGCTTACTCCCACCTCAATTCCTGAGTCCACATTACAACAAATACAATTTCAGGCTTTGAACTAACAATGCCAATGTTTCTGAAGCCCATATTAAATGCCAAAACCTGAGTCAGCTACTGGAGGTAGAGACATGAATAAGATGGTCCATATTATTTCAGAGGATTCTTTGGTTGCAAAGGGCAGAAACCAAGCTTGAATTCACTTTGGAGAAATTGGGATTTTTTTGGCTTGCATAAGCAAAGCATGAGAAAGAAAGTTCCAGGGATGATGAAAACCAGGAATGAAAATGTCTCCAGAATTCTTTCTTTTTTCTTTTAGGCCACCTTTTTTCTCTCAAACTGGTTCCCTCCACTGGGCTGGAGACATAACTACCGGCAGCACTCAGACCCACATCTTCAGTTTAAATGTTGGAAATGGACTGTCAGAGAACATTTAGGCCATTCATTCTGTGGGAGAGATAGGCTATGTAAAAAGATAGCTACTCCCATGTGAACAATGTGGTTAGGGTTAGAGGCATGAATATACCCCAAACCAGGGGTGTGGGAAAGAGGTTGACACTCTAGGTGATAATACCCAGACCTTAAGGAGCTTTCTGTCTAGAGGGAGGTATGGACATGGACAAGTAATCAACAGCTACAAAGCAGAGCTGCCAGCTCTGCAACACAAGAGCCCTGAGAGGCATGACAGGGGCAGGGTGGGGATCCATGTGGGTCTGGATTGAAGCGAGGAGGAGCATCAGGAAAGCATTCCAGGAGAGCTGAGTGACACTTGAGCACACCCTCAAAGAATGACTGGGGGTCATGAGGTATACAAGGGAGGAAGTGCACCCGAGATAGAAACAATCACATAAGCAAAAATGCAGAAGAATATGAGGATCTGGGAAGGGCAAGTAGCTCAGTAGTGTTGGAGGCCAAGGGACACGAAGGAAGGTGATAAAGCCCTGATGTTAAGGATAGAAAAATCAAAGTCCTTTGAAAATCATGTGGAGTTAGGATCTCAAGAACCCTACAAGGATTTCTTTAGAATAGAATCAAAGAAAAACAAAGTTTACAGTCTGTGAGGGTTGGATAGGAAGGAACGTGGTGAGAAATGTTGGCTTGAGAACCGCATATCCATAACACAATCATGTTTTAGAGGATTTGGGGGAAGGGAGAGAAAAATCTCAAATTGTCTCAGTAACTAATGAGCTTTCATGTACATATAAAATTGTAATAAATGCAATTGTGAGGATGATGGTGAGATGAGCAAAATAATCCAGTTTGTAATTGTAGTTATCAGGCTTGGCATATCCTGCAGGTCACACTTCTAAACATGACTTCGAAAAATCAAAGATCAGCTAAGTTTGAGGTAAGTATTGAAAGAGGGAGATTATGTTGCCTCAAGTTAAAATAGAACATAAAAGATGGTGATTCAAGTGATCAAAAGCACCAAGCTTCCCTGTTAGGATTCAAGGGAGGGGTGCGTGGCTCCGACACCAGATATCTGCAAAGCAATATGAAATGAGATCAATAGTAGACATTGAAAGATTGAAACTGATATAGGATATTCAAGTACCAGCTTCAAGAAAATGAAATGAGACCTAATAAAAGAGAGTAGGAGTCAAGGGGGTATACGATATTAAAGAAAGTGAAGAGCCAGGGTTTGTAGGAAGGAAGGGAGAAGAGGCAAAGAGAGCAGCTCTTTTAACACAGGAGCTTCCTCCTTTCCCATCCTACCTCCTGCTAAAAGCTGAGTTTGTTTTAGCTGAAATGATTGTAAGACAAATTTTTATTATTAAAAAAGGAGCTATTTTGTGTTGGTTTCCATTATAAAATCAGAGCTCTGCTGCCATAAAATTAAATCCCATAATAAAATGAGTAGAAAACGTGATGTCCTGCAGAAAGGAAGATGGCAGCCCACTCAGTGCCATGCTGGGCTTGACTATATACAAGCCGCGCATCTCCTGCTGCGAGTTGTAGCTGCTGCCCAGCAGTGCACATTTTCGTTGCAGCTGTTTTCCTCACATTCTGAGGTTTATGAAATCCCTCATCCATCAACAATTGATCTTTAGCTCTTAGTCCAGGGGTTGTCAACTGGCATTCCATGGACCTTTAGAGGATTGATGGCTAGGTTTTCAAAGATCTTTGAACCCCCTGAAATTATATACAAAATACTGTGTGTGAGTATGTGCATTTTTCTGGTAAGAAGCACCTGAATTATCGAAGCAGTTTGTGATCCCCCAAAAAGCTAAGAACTACTTCCTAGAGCAAAGGGAGATTTTGCTACACTTAGAGATTTACACATTTGACCAGGGCAGCTCACACAAGTGGGATGCGGTTTCACATTTCATGGCAGATCTGCTTCCAGCTATACAAATTCATCAAGAAAATATTGTAATACTTCTATATGAGTCAGGAATTCACTATATTTAACTTATTTGGAATAAGAACCACTATATATATACAAGTTTTTCCAAAAGACTGAAGGTTCTTCCTGTGGCAGGAAGGAATATGATTAGATTCATGAAGCGCCTTTATGTTTATATTTCAACTCCGAAAGATAATTGTGACTTTACTAAATCAAACCTGTATACCACGATTAGGAAAATGTGGACTGATTTGGGGTTCTAGGGGTAAAATGTGACCCCTGTGAAGTACCAATGCACCGTTCTTTTATCTGTGAATGGGCACTGAGCTTCTGAAATTAATTAGTAGGCAGGAGGACATGCGCATATGACGTGATAGTTTAAGTACTGATAATTATTCACTTGGAAGCGAAGAGAATAAAATTCAGAACACAGTATTCCTTAATGGGAAATCAACTTAGAGGAGGTAGGAGGGAGAGCAAGCAAGAATATTTCTGGTAAAGCATGCATAAATCAATGGTCAGCCAATGTGTTGATCAAAGAAATTATCTTTCGGGGAAAACAGTAGAAGGCAATTGAAAAACAAGCATCAGGCTGCATAAAAACAGCAAACAAAAGTCACAATGGCTTGATTGTGTGATGAGGTAATTAACGGCTGCAGTTAGCAAAATATGTTAAAAAAAAAAAAAAGACAGAAAGGGTAGTTACAGGAGAAAAACATCCCCGCAGATCTTCAAAATCAGAAACAATGAAAATAATTATTTCAAAAATTAAGAAAAAAACTCTCTGATTTATACCTGAATTACCTGGATAATTGGTAAAATTTCCTGCATATACAAATCTTGGTCCTCTGCTCCTCTCTCTATAAATAAATAGAAATGTATGAATCAATAGTCAGCCAATGTGTTGATCAAAGAAATTATCTTTTGGGGGAAAATTGGTAGAAGCCAATTAAAAAACAAGCATCATATTGCATGAAAACAGCAAACGGCTGGATGGTGTAATGAAGCCACACAATATGTATTAAACACATCATCTACACAGATGGATTCAAAGATACCTTCTTTGTGTCTAAGTCCCAAATCTGTGTTTCCTGGCTCTGTTCCCTCATATCTAGTCATTCTCTAAGTCAGCATGCCCAACTTGAAAGTGTCATCTTCAAAACCTACTTCTTCTCTTCTGGAAGTTCCTCCTCTGCCCATTGCTCCACAATCCCGACCTCTTTCACCCAGCAGCAAACCTTAAATTTATCTTTTACTTTGTCTTACTTCCCCTTCTTATATTCAAAATGTTTCTCGCTTGCATCTCTTTTCGTTCATTTCGTAAGCATTTATGAGCTCCTGTTATGGTTTGGAAACTGTTCTTCATGCTGGAGGTGGCCTTATAAACAAGTAATTTCAATTGAGTATTTAGTATGTTAAGTGCCATCCCAAAGGCAAACACCAGCTGTGGGAGACTCCCCAAATCAGTCTAAGGAAGTTGGGAAAAGCGTCTCAGAGAAGATGGTGTCTGAGATGGGGAGGATGTGTGGAACTGGGCAAGGAAGAGAACAAGTAACAACATTCTAGAAAAAGGCCTCTTTCAGCATGCTAAGAAGTTTGTAGGACAGAGGAGTTACCATTCAAAATTTGGAGGGAAGGAAGAGCATAGTGAGGTTTGTCACTTGAACAGATAACTTCAGCTGTGCTGGGTGAGTGAAGTTGAGTGGGTACAAATCAGGTCAGGAATATAAGTTAGGAGACTGTTACTAGAATCCAGGCCAGAGGTGATGGTGGCCAATATATGAGAGTTTTAGCAGGGAATGAAAAAAACAAAATGTGTTCATGAGGTAGAAGTAGGTAAAAACAACAGGATCTGGTTCCTGATTGGAAAAGGGGGTAGTCTGGAGAGGAAGCCAGAACGCAGGCAAGAATGCATAGTGGTACCATCCACTGACATAGGGATTAAAGGAGGAGAAGAAGCTTTGGTAAAGAAAATAAGAAGTTCAGCTGTGGAATGTTTGAATTTGATTTCTCTGATGAGGAATAGTTCTAGGTGATGATAATGCTCAGGGTGTAGACTTGAGAGTGGATGGGTAAAGTAAAGGTTGAGGCTATTAAAAGGGAAAAGGTCAAGGAACTGAGGGCCAAGGATTTATGATAAGTTATCTTGGGCCACTGAAGCCACGCAGGATGCTGGCAGGAAGCCTATGAGCCAGGTCTTCAATGTTGAGTCCAGTGACTCGTGTCAGAAGCAGCAGGAGAAGCATTGATAGCCTGATGGGGAAGGAGCCGTTACCTGAGAGTAGCAGAGAGAGTTATCCTAGCTGACACAGCTCTCAGGGATTTGCTTCTAAAGTAATCCTTAGGAAAGAAAGAGCAGCATCCACAGGAGACTGGTGGGCACTGGCTTCCCCAGAAAACCTACCTAGATGAATTCTATTCTCAAGGGACTCCTATTTAGACAAGGGGCTTTGTTAGTTCTCAGAGCATCACCAAACAGATGTATATCTCATTACTTGCCCCCACAACCTTTCTGCTCTGGCCACATGGGCCTACCCATTGTCTGCTAAATGCACTTCATATTTTCTTGTTTCAGTGCCTCAGTATTCATAATCTTCTTTTCCTAATCTCTGCACCTCACTTACCTGAATCTTTTGTATTCTCAATGACCTGCTCCATCCCAGCCCTTTCAAGAACCTTTAATACCTACCAAGTGAACACTCTCTCCATTGATTACACACTTCCTGTAGCACCTGTTCTATAATTATGAAATATTACCTATTGTACACATATATTTCAATCTCTTGGTGGACAGAGAATCCAATTTATGTCTTGTCAATTTGTAGCACATTTCCTTGCATATGTAGATGCACCATGAATATTTAGAGAACTTGTTAGTTAATTTCTTATTTAACATGGGCTGCAAAGTTCTGGTCCATGCATGTCTTTTATAAAATAGAAATGACGGATGGTGCATGGAGCTTAAATTCCATGAAGCAGAAACATATGAGAGATGGAGCTGAATTTGTTTGCCTGTACAGCTCTTACAGCAATTGCTTCCAATTTGTTTGATTTACCTAAGAGCTAAAATTGTGAATGGCAGCTCAAACGATTTTTCTGTACATTCAGAAAGTGAATTTGAATATTTGATGGAGAGTAACTGCTTAAGACAGGAAAAAGGGGGAGATTATAGCTTTTAACTTTTTTTTATGGCAGAGCGTTAAGGAAAAAAAAGTGCAGATAAATGAGATCAAATGGCAAGTGTCTGAACCTGCTGGACACAAGTCCCGGTAGCCATTGATAGACAGTGTTTATATGACTTCTGGGCCATCAATAGATAGATAAGGTACGTCAGCGGCCAATGTTCCAGGAAGTTTGAGAAGATAAATGGAAGTTGCACAACAGCCCAAGAGCTTCCTTAGGAGGGCTGTGCTCCTCCAGAGCGCCATCTGCCTGTGTCTGCCTGTTCTTCTTCTTCACATTAAATGCTTTTCCTTTTCTCATTTTTATGATGGTTATCCTAAAGATATGCTAGCCTGGACTTTGACGAGGACATCTGGAGATAAGAAAGATTCTGAATTATTTTTCCCTTTGGGCAATTGTAGCAATTTTAAAACTATGTTAGATGGCTAGAGATTCTTGAGAATATTTCTTTTCTTGGAAAATCATAAGGCTTTGGATAGTGGTACCTATAGAAGCTGACATCAACAGCAGCCTGCCTCCAGTCGATCAGGGCCTTTGGAACTTCATGGGGCTCCTCTACTGACAGCCCCATCGGTTTCCCTCCAGCACACGTAACTCAGCATTGACTCTGGGTAGTAGAGGGTGGTTTATGGAATCTGATTCATCTCAGAAAGAGGTGGATGCAAACACATTCCCAGAGCAGAAGGCTTGGCATATCTGGTCTTAGGCAGAGGGAACTGGAGATACTTGTCCTATTGTTCTTGAGATTCCAGCAAAAATAGCCCATTACAGAGGAAGAAGATATTCAGGTCAAATGAAGGCTTTGGTGCTATAACATTGTCTTAGAAAAAAAAAGAAAGAAATTGGCCAGGTGCAGTGGCTCAGCACTTTGGAAGGCTGAGGGGGGCAGATCACTTGAGGTCAGGAGTTCGAGACCAGCCTGGCCAACATGGCGAAACTCCATCTCTACCAAAAAGTATAAAACAATAGCCGAGTGTGGTGGCGGGCTCCTGTAATCCCAGCTACTCGGGAGGCTGAGGCCGGAGAGTCACTTGAACCTGGGAGGCGGAGGTTGCAGTGAGCCAAGATCGTGCCATTGCACTCCAGCCTGGGCAACAGAGTGAGACTCCATCTCAAAAAAAAAAAAAAAGAAAAAGAAAAAAGAAAAGAAAGAAATTAAATTAAAAAAATTGTTTTTTAAACAAAGGAAGCCTTTGGGCTTGGAGTCCAACTAAGCTAGGCTGGAAAACCGGTTTCATCTCGCTTCTCTGTGCAACTTTGGATTTTACTGAATCTCTCTTATTCTCAAATCCCTCCTCTGTAAAATGAAGATAATGCTAGTACCTGTCTCATCAAGTTGAATGAGACTTAAATGAGATGTGTTGAAAGCATTTAGTATAGTATCTGGCACATAAAGAGCACTCAATAAATGCTGGCTATAAAGAAGCCAGAGAGAGACTCGGAGGTGATGAGAGAGGCCACAATTCCCTCCATTTCATTGAAAAGCAATTTTTATTATCTCATTTGAAAGGCAGTATAGTATAGTGGTTAAGGACATGCACTATGGAGCTAGACCTCCTCAGTTCACATTCTGTCTCTATCATTTATTAGCTGTGACTTAACCTTCTTGTGCCTCAGTTTTTATCATTTTTGAGAGAGGAGTAATAATAGTTCCTACTCTGGTGTGTTGTGGAGATTTGATGAGTTAATACATATAAAGCACACATAGTAGTGCCTGGAGCATATTAAATGACATGTAAGTATTAGCTGTTATTTTATTAAACAACATGTGGCATAGGACATATTGGAACATTGAAGTCTTTGAGGCTCTTCCCAGTTTCATAAATCAGAGACTACAGTATAAATATCTGCTTACATGTCTGCTTTCCCCATTGGACTGCGAAATCTTGAAACTGTTTTATTCATCTCTGCATAGTGTTGGCATCGTATTATGATACCTGACATTTACCAGGTGCCAAATGGGACTGGGCGTGTTGTAGGGATTCAGTCAATGTGGGTCATTGCAGGCAGGGAGGTGGGTCGGGTTAAAGGTAAGAGAAGGGCTTTGGGGCATCACATTAAGTAGTTACCAGATTGAACTGCAAACATTGCTATCCAGGAGAAATCAGGTCAATATTTCACCTTCACAACAATACCAGTACAGTCCAAGGAGAATGCATAGAAGGAAAGAAATCATAATCTGATTGTATGTGTTTTTTTAGTAGTAAATAATAATTATTATTACTATTGCTATACAATTTTGTGTGTTGGTGTGTTTTGTTTTGTTGTGCATGAAAAATCGGGTGCTAATCTATTCCCCTTCCCAACACCAGTGCTCAGAAGAAATTTCCACAGATAGAGAATCTATAAGTTATGAATTTGGCCTTGATGGATTCTGGGTCACTATTTCTCAATGTTTGTCCACGTCATGTGAAGCTCTTAAGATAAAGAACAATGTCTTACTCGTCTTTTTAACTTCTTTACCCCCTAATGCCTGTCACATACTTTGCCCATGGAAACTCAATAGACATTTGTAAATGGAATTTAATTTCTGAGGTCCAGTAAAGCCTTTTTCCATCCTTCCCCTACTACACAGTTTGTCTAACCATGTCTTCCCTTCCATCATCCACCTTATAAACATTATTCCTCATTCTTCCATCACATTCTTGACACCTCCCATGTCCAATGTCAAACAAGTACCATTTGGGAAACAGAATTCTAGGAATCTGGAGACCTAGAGCTCTTCAGTCCCTGAAATCCAGTTTTCTGAGCTGAGACAGTTTCTTAATTTCTCACTCCAACTCCGTTTCTCCTCTTTCTCAATGGATATTTTCCAAGTCTCCATTAGGCATATAGCAATTCCAGAAAACATTCAATTTTCCCTTCTCTTAATGCCATGCTCCAAAACATCACATTCCCTCTAGACATTGAGCATTGGAGAGAGATGGAAAAGTACTTTGAAAATGTGTGCATGTGAGAAAAATGCTAAGTGTTCTGTCTGGTCACTTCAATGACAAGTTTGCTACTTTAGAAACTTGACTAGACAGAGTGTGAGGAAAAACATGAAAAGAAAAAAATGTGTTCAGCTTGGCTGAATAATGACCAGCAGGGTGAAAAGATAAGATAACCACCCACTCACAGGATTTCTATCCTCAAGCCCTAGAAGGTTGACAACAGCAGACATTGAAACTACTCTTAATGGAGGGTGTGCTAAAGAAGCAACATTATAGCCACTTTTGGGAAAGCAAATAGGAAAGTTGGTGAAATCGAGAAGATGTCTAAGCATGTGAGATACCACCTCCATCTTGGAAAATAACCAAGGTGATACAATGTTATGCAGGACCCCTTAATTAAAACAGATTTAGTGATTAATATCAGGAGCATTGTCAAGAATCACAACAGCAATTAGTTAATATTGAGCAATTTCTGCTAAGTAATTTGCAGGAGGGCATCTCACTTAATTATCACATCCTTTTACAGATGAGAATATAGAGGCTTAAAAAGGTGCTTTTCCCAATGTTATTCAGCTATAAGTGGTCAGTCATGACTCAAACATAGGTCAACCTGACAACAAGATCTTCACTCTTAACTTCTCTCCTGTGTTGTAATACCCTTGATCCATGGAAATGGACCATCTTCATATACTGCTTTTGTTGCCTCCAGAATGTCCAGGTATGGATTGGGTAATGCTCAAAGACAGAGAGGAATAGAGTATTAAAAAGATCCCTGGCCTCATTTTCTGAAGACATGAGCCTAAGCTGAGCTGTACCATTTACCATCTATGTGAACTTGGGCAGATTTTTTGACACTACTGGGTCTCAATTCCTGTAACTCTCAAGTGGAAGTGAGCCTAACTGCATAGACTTCACTGGGCTGTTAAGAGAATAAAATGAAATAACTGTAAACAGAAGTGCCTAGTGCACATGCAAAGGATTATTGGGGCTTTCTACCCTTCAGGGATTAGAAGTTGATAGTAGGCAACAAGTTATAAGAAATACGGTCAATTGTCTGCTGACCAGGGCTAGAGTTAATTGTCTCTGGAAAAAAGGATTCGCCTCTCTTTCTCTTCTTCCTCCAAAACTTAAGACGTTTGCAGCTGAATCCCCAACAGGATTTTGTTTTCCTCTGGGAGAGAGGAAACAGACCAATATACCCCCAAAACTAACCCCATAATTTCATTTCAGCAGTAAAGTGAGGTCCTTGATAACTGCCCTGCCCAACCTGCAGGGTGGTTGGGAAACTCTGAATGGTCATGCATCGGGAAGCATTTCGTCCACTGTAAAGAGCTCTCCAGAGATGATAAATCTCATCAGAAGGCTTCATGCTTGAGGCATGGATTCTTGGAAAAACAATCACTCTACATATGTGGTCAGAATCTAAAGGAGATGCTGGGGAGAGGAGCTAGGTCAGTCTCCAAAGTGGAACAGTAGAAACTAATCATGTGGAGCCTAAACTTATGAAGGTTTTTAAAATCAGAATTGGCCACCTTCCTTTGGACCATGAGCTCAGATTGTGAGTTGTGACTAGGTCACGTCTCCTTCCTGCCCCTGTTTCCCTCCTCTCCCTACCTGTCCCTCCTTGACCCCAGGAAAAATTGCCGGGATATGAAAGTTAATTATGACCCAAGGGAATTGGTACAGATGGGGAAGAAAGAAATGCATTCAAGAGCATTTCCATCAGTACTGAAATTACACAGAAGGCTGGTGAATTTGGGCTATCCATTCTCGCCTCCCTCTGTGCCCATAATTCCCTGGCCTACTTCAATTTCATTTTCCCTTTGGTTCAGAGGAATGCTTGATGGCTTAAGCTAGCCTCAGTTGGCCAAGCACTGGAGAAACAGAGAGGTGTATGACACAGCTACACCCCCATGGGGCTCACAGGGCAAGGTGAGAGAAGACAGAAGTTGTATGTGCTGGGTGCCACGTGGTAGCTACAAACTAGAAATGAGACCAGGTTCAGAAGAGGAAGAGGGCTTGCAGACCTGAGTCATGGGGAAAGTTTCTTCAGGAGATGGGATCTCAGCTCTGCCTTGTACGCAGGGCTTACATAATAAATATGTTGCATTGTTGTTGTTGTTATTGTTGATTTAACAAGATTTTGTTTTAAGAAGATTTTGTAAAAACAACTGAACAAATGCAATCTCCTGCCAGAGCAGGCAGCAACAAAGGAGATTAGGAATATAACCCCCTTGAAGACATTCCTTCACCTACCTGGTGCTGGATTACCTAAAAGCTTCAGCTAAGTAGGGTCACCCCCCCAAGAAATTATTTAAAAAAAATTGAAATCTGATATTTTTAGAAAATCTTATCACGGATATTTAATTGGACTATTTACACCTATTTAGGGTCAGTCGGTTTTGGACAAGTATGCAGGGGTCTTGTAATCAGACCACTGGGGTCAAATCCTAGTTCTGTCACTTCCTAGCTGGGTGACCTTGGACAAAGTTACCTGACTTCTAATAGCTTCAGATTCCTCATGGGCAAAATAGAAATGCTACTAGTACTTAATAGTGCTCTGAGAAGGATTCAATGAGAAGGATTAAATGTATGTAACGCACAGTGTTTGCCCATAGGAAGCTGTTATTTATAAGGGAGGGGAGCATCCTAAGGTCCTCAGAATTTAGGAGAACTAAAAATCTTACACTGACTTCTCCCTTCAACAGCACCTTCAGAATCTCCTTCATTTTTCATACTGTTCTTTCAACCCTTTGATGAATGAGAAATTAAGCATTCTTTCCCTGCAGATTTTCCCAAACCTTCTGCTTTGGCCAATAAACATATTTTTAGTCCCAATCTTGCATGCTCCTTTGGGACTTTTCATCTGATAAACATCCCCTCCTGTGCTCTTGAATCCAATACCCTTCTTCCGTGCCCTCCACCCAGAGTCTCCTTGTATCTGCTGTTAGGCACAATGATGACCCCACCAAGGACAGACAATGGCTGTGGCCTCACCTGGACCTTGATGACCCACATAGCCTAGAGCCCAGGGATCAGCCACTGATGGAGGCCCAGAGGGCAGTTGGAAAACTTCACAAGACAATCCAGCCTGATTGTTTTGACATGCCTGACCTCAGGCTGCTAAAAATGAGCTCGAGGAATCAGATAGGAAAAAGAGATAGGTGATGCAATTTTATTCCATCTCCCAATTTTCTGAGTCAAGAGTTGTTTGTTTAACTCCAGTTAAATTAGTATTTATCCAAATTTCCTGGGTGCTTGTCCAAAGAAAAGTACCCCAGATCTACAAATTAGAATCTGGGACTGGGACTTAGGAATTGGCACTTTTACAATTATACCAGATGTTTCTAATATGGGTACTTCAACCACTACCCTTACAGAAGTGCTGCCTAGGACCCTCTCTTCTGGCAGGTGAAGTGGAAGGAGGTTTTGTCGAAGGGAGATTCTCCACTTCAACTTGAGCGTCTCTGCTTATATCCACTTTGTTTGGTTCTATTTCACCAAAGGCTTTCATCTTCACATAAATTTTCTTCAGCTTTAAATAATTAGTTTTGGTAACCATTGGTATACTGGAAAGAACATTAGATTTGGAGTCCAGGTGGCTTGAGTTCAATTCTCTGCTCTGCCATTTACCAGCTGTGTGACATTGGGCAAGTTGCCAACATATCTATGTCATTTCCTCATGTAAAGATAATCCCACTTCACCAGGCCACTTTTGAGGACCCAGTGAAATGATGTGTAACCATTTTAGGAACACTGGATCATTCTACAGTGCAAGTTTTTACATCAGCTTGGAGCCTACCATGCAGACATTCAAATCCACTGAGTGTATGGAGCTCCGTGCACAAATAAAAGGACTTCTCTTTTCTGCCCTTGTACAACTTTGGTTTCCTTAATCAACAGAATCCATGACAATCCTGGGCCATGGTATAAAGATGGGACTTTCTTCCTGTGAAGGAGTCTGGTCTGAACATCTTCCAAACTCCAACATAACTGATGTCATTTCTCCACCCAACCCCGTTTGCTGTCTCCTGACTCAATTGCTAGAGAAGCCACTTAAGGAAGGTTCCTGGAGTTAAGGCTGTGTCTGGGCCAGTGTAGCGAGCAGTTTCCAACAGTCAGTCCTCTTTATCTTCTCTTTTCCTGTGAGCCTTTACTAAGCACTGCCTCCTCCTGTCTCCTTGCTGCATCTCCTGATGGAATGCACAGGTACATCTCCTTGGAGAGTACCAGCCAGGAACAGTCCACAGCCAAGGCCACCGATCCTCACCGCTGAGCTCCATCTTTCCTTTCAAGCTGTCCTTCCCCTCCCCTCTCCACCATCACCATAGCAACACAGTGGTATAAAAAAATGAAAGTGCTAAGGCATCTAAATATAGTCTGAGTATCAACTCTTCCAGCATGGAGCCGAAAACCTAGGGAATGACAGCTAGATGCATCCAGACGATAACTGGCAGCCAGGAGGGTGGATAAGTCAAAGGAAGGGGTCAAGGAAAGAAGGGAAGGAAAGGGAACCATCATTTACTGAGCCTGCTGCCTGTGCTTTCTCACGTCACCCGCACGACAACCCAATGTGAATGTTATCATCGCCAGGTAACTGCTGAAGAAACGGAAGCTCAAAGAGGTAAGAGATTTGGCCAAGGTCACACAGCTATAAGCAATAGAACTAAGATTTTAACTCAAGTTTCTATGGCCCCAGAGTTTATGTGTTTCTCTCTCCATACCACAAGAACAGGTGCAAGTGAGAGATTTTGCTGGAAGCACTGGGCTTTTTGAGCAGGCCATATAAAAATTCCGAGCCCAGAGCTCAACTAAATTATTGGAAGAGACTGGGCCAAATATAAGACTTCTATCTAAGCAGCACCTGTGTTTCTCAAGGACTGAGGAAAATGAAGGGGGAGGGTTGGCAAGGCTGCATTTCCCAGGGTGCGTGATTATATGGCATGGGGGTGGGGGCCATTATGATGCCCGGACATGGAACTTACACCAGTGCAGAAAGGGTGTGATTAGAAGCCCTAAGCCAGAGAATGTTCAGTGTGATAAATGCCATTATTTTTTCCCTCATTCATTCAATAGATTTTTTTTTTAGACGGAGTCTCACTCTGTCACCCAGGCTGGAGTGCAGTGGCACCATCTCAGCTCACGGTAACCTCTGCCTCCTGGGTTCAAGCAATTCTTGTGGTCCAGCTTCCTGAGTAGCTGGGATTACAGACGTGCACCACCACGCCTGGCTGATTTTTTTTTTTTTTTTTTTGTATTTTTTAGTAGAGACAGGGTTTCACCATGTTGGCCAGGCTGGTCTCGAACTCCTGACCCCAAGTGATCCACCCGCCTCCACATCCCAAAGTGCTGGGGTTACAGGTGTGAGCTACCGTGCCTAGCCTCATTCAACAGATATTTTTTATTAAGTATCTGATGTGTGCTTAACTCTGGAAATATAGGGGTGATTAGAACAAATGCAGCTCCTGCCCTTGTAGAGCTTATTAGGATAGTGGAGAAGACAAATAAGGAAACAATTATACAATTGATTGATTCTTTACAACTGTAACATGTACTATAAGTACATAACAGAAGAATATCACTTGCCTGATGACTTCAGTGAAAGGGAAATACAGAAGTTCTTACAAATCAAAGCAATCCCCTGGGCCAATTGTAAAGGTGATGCCCACTTTCAAGGTGGACAGAGACTGTGCTAGAAGCTTAGCCTCAACCATGGGTTTGTATGATTGGTAGACCCTGCAGATCCATTCCCAATGATGTATCTTCATACTAATCATGAAATCCATCTAATAGCCATACAAGTGAGGTTTTAAAACCCAACAAACTAGACTCAAATTAAATCTGATGAGGGAATTTATGATTTGTTCTTCCTACAGCCTTTGGTATCACTGACATAAAACTGAATGTATGTGCTGAGGGTGCTTGTGTCTTGGTGATAGACAAGGTAGGTGGTCCAGCCGATGGTACTGGCAGCTTAAAGTCAGCCAGGCCATCAGTGGGAAGTGCCTGTGAATTATGCAGGAGTGGGAGGGGAGGGAGTAGGCAGTAAAGTAGTGCATTTCTGTGGATCCAAAGCTTTCCAAACTACCTGCAAGTCAGCAAATATGGGGGACGTTGTATGACTAAGTGAGAATCAGATAATATAATGTGTGTGGAGCTCTTTAGTTCTTCAGAAAAAATGCTGTCTAAACAGATAGTGCCGGTATCAAAGATAATGATACAGTACCCTAATTTTAATGCTCTGCTACCTACCTGCCAGCTGTTTCCCAGGGATGTGGTAAAGATGAATGGGCAAGATCTGGGAAAGTGCTTTGAAATCCTTGATTAAAGGCCCTCCAGGCAGATGTAGAATTTTAAATGTGTTATATTACTGCCACTATTGTTATGCTTTCTTTTATCACCCCAGAGTTTCACCATCTCCCGTTTCAGGTGAACGAGTCCGCCTGACTCTTTCCTGCCCTGAATGGCATTGGAAAGGTAGCAGCCCTGAGATGTGCCATATAAACAAACATGTTTTTAACCGAGGGATCCGGAGGCTTTCCTGGCTGGCTCCTGTCAGCTGGTCATCACCTCTCTATAAGTCTAGGCTTTCCCAAGCTTATTTTATTTCCTTCAATAGGACAGGAATATGTAAATGTCCTGCTTGAAGTGAGTATTGGCTACAAGCCATCTGCCTCTGAACAGAGGTGAAAAGTGGAAATCGGAGGAAGGGCAGATGTCTTCTGCAGGGGAAACAGACTGTTTTCTGCCACTGCACTCTGCCCAGGCAAAACAGTAAAGGAGCAGCACTCAGGAGAATTCACTGAAGCGAGGGCAGGGTGCAAAAGGAACTTGAGAAATTGGTACTGGGACCCAAAATCAGATTCTGGCATTTCTGGGAAAAGAAATGGGCATGGGTGGGGGTTTTATCTGTCAATAAAAGCATCCAGAATGGGGCTAGAAGGAAGTAAATTCAGTTGCCACCTCTACCTACTGGACATCCACGGAGAACTTCTCCTTATCCAAGGTTGAGGAGCCCTCCAGAGTACATACTGATACCATTGGTTCTCCCACACATACCCTCATGGAGATAAAAACAGGACCCTGGAAGGCCTGTCTGTGTTTAACCAATGGGATTGAAACATGGAAATGAACTGCCCCACAATCCACCCTGTGAGAGACCAAAGAGCAGTGTTGGATTAACAGGGAATGTTACCCTGAAAAGGCATTCAGCTTCCACTGGGGCAGCAGGTACAGTGCAAAGATGATCCCACTTAAATTCCTAAGACAGGAAATAAGGAAAGATGTTGCGGAAACTCAAGACCTCTCAAAGCATACTCGTTTGTCTGCAGTTCTTCCGCAGACCAGACCACAGAATTCAGAAAACACCCTACCTGGTTCCAAACCAGCACCTGCCAAACTTCTCACCCTCTTCTGACCCTGTCCTGGGAGTTAAGAAAAAAAAATCACTTTATTGGTTGCTCCAGTTATAACTTAAACAGACAGACCATCATCAAATTAAGTGACATGTACGACTGCTTATTGTATGCCAGTTACTGTGCTGTGGGGTTTTGGTTCCATTATCTCATTTAATCCTCTCAAAAACCCTGTGAGGTAGGTTTTATTATTGCACTCATCTTAGATTAAGGAAACTGAGGCTCATAGAGATTCGGTAATTTGTCAAAAGCCCTAAAACATAATTACTGCCTCCAGACGTCTCTGATTCTAAGGCCCAGGCTCTTAATCAGTAAATGATCAAATGAATAATGATTTTCATGGCATCTGTCATCGGAAAGAACAATGGAGAATATGCTTAACCAAAGTCATAACCAAATAAATGAACTTGACAGCAGAGATGTGATTCCAGCCAAGATGACTATTTTCATGCATGTTTTGAAGGCCAGGAAAAGGAGGTTAGACTTGTTTGGGAAGGGAAACAGGAGTTATCAAGGTGAACTTTTCCTAAGAGTAGCCCAATAATAGTGCTCCGGAGGGAGTAGTGTGTGCAAGAATAGAGTCAGGGAGACCAGCCAAGTGTGTGCCTCAGCATCCCTAGCACAAATCACACACTAAGCATTAAGATTGTCTCTGCAGTGAGAAAGGCCTGGGCCCAAATTCTGGCTCCACCACTTACTGGTATTCATTAATCATTCATTCATTCATTCAACAAATATATATTGCGTATTGTCTGTGTGCCGGAGACTGTGCTGGGTACTGGCAAAGAACACAGACAAGGTTCCTGCTCTCATGGAGCTTTTATTCTGATGAAGGAAACAGACCATTTACAGATAAACAAATAAATAAACAAGATAAAGGGAAACAGAAAGATTTGATGGAGAGTAGCTGGAGGGCCAAGCAGACCGGGCAGACAAGGTGGTGGCATGTAAGCTAAGACATTTAAAAAGAACCTGGTCGTGAGACTATCTGGAGAAGGAAAGCTCCAGGCAGAGGAAGCAGGTAGTGCAGAGGCCCTGAGGCAGGAGTGAGGACAAGATATTTGAGAAAACAGAACAAAGGCAGGCATGACCATGCCAAGTGGGTGGTGGAAAAGTAGTAGAAGGTGAGTGGGGGAGTGGGGGCATCAAGGTCAGGCTTTGCAGGCTTGATCAGCGTTCTCACTGTGGTTCTGGAGCCAGCAGCATCAATGTTACCTGGGAACTTGTTAGGAATGCAAATTCTCAGGCCCCACCCAGACCTGCTGAATCACAAACTCTGGGATGGGGCACCTCATTGTGTTTTATCGAGCCCTCCAGATGATTCCGAGTATGCTAAAGTTTCAGAATTCCTAGGTTGGATTATGCAGTTCAATTTTAATTTTAAATGCAATGGGAACCTATGAGAGATTTAAGTAGGGGAGCAGCATGTTATAATTTTCTTTAAAAAATTGTTTTTAAGCACTCCTGCTGAGGAGAGAAGGGACCATAACAGGCTAAGAGAAATGGAAGCAGGGAGATAAATTAGGTGGTTATTGCAAGAGGCCAGGTAAGAAGAGAAAGTGGTTTAAGTGGGGTGGTGTGGCAGAGAAGACGGTTCCAAGCAGAGGGGGACCACGCTGACAAATAAGCGCGGGCCACTCACGCAAGCCTGACAAGGCACAAGGCAGAAGGCAAAAGTGAAGGCCAGAGAAAACTGGACAACACCTTTCCAGAGCACAGTTCAAAGGCAATGTCCTCAAAGAAGACACTCCACCCTCCTCCCATTTCCTCCCTATTGCCTAAAAATAAGAAGGATATGCGGCCTATGGCAAACCTTGGGCGGGCACGTGGGAGCTGAGCTCTTGCAAAGGGCAGATAGTTCCTCTGGTGAGAGAGAAAAGGAAGGGCCAGTGAGGAGTGAAGGAAGAGACGAACAGAGAGCCCGAAAGGCTGAGAATGTTGTCTGGCTTCCTGAAAGGCTTAAGGGGTTAGCTCTGGAGGGTGAACTAAAAGGCCTAGTTATATTAAACACACACGCACACACGCACGCACACACATGCACATGCACGCACACACACGCGCACACACACACACACACACACACAGTTGAAGGAGACCTGCAGTTTCCAAAAACAAGAGTTGTATTTTTTTTGTTCATATCATGACCCATAACAATCTCAAAAGAGAAACAATCTCTTGTCTTCCTTGTTTAGGCTTTGGAGAACCTGTAGTAAGTAAGCAGCAGCAGCGGAACTCAAACTCCACTCTTTTCCTACTGTCATTCTCTCTATTACACCACAAGGCATCAGAGGACCGCAAGAATCGCCTCCCTAGGGTTAGGTTTAGGGCAAGGTAAATGAAGTGAGTCAGCAAGGGCAGGATAGGAACCTGTCTTTATTTAACATTTTGATATTTTGTTTATCATGGATTTGTTGCATTAATTCCAACTTTTAAAAATCATTGCATTAAAATATTATTGATCTTGATTACTGAGTTTTTAGGTGTACCCTTAAATGTTGCACCTCTGACTTACTAGTCTCACCCTGATCCCTGTCCTGGATCTATGCCTGTCTGTTCTATATCAGCCTCTTGCTTTGACCATAAGAATAACTTCAGACCTTTAAGCATAAAGGAAATAGGATTTCTGTCTCCCTTCCCCACCTTTGTGAAAATCTCAGCTTCTGCTTTTAAAGTCTATCTCCGAAGTAGTTTGCCTACTATGTTCCTCCCAAGGTCACCAGGTTCTGTGAAACTAGCAGCAGGCTAGATTGTCACATTAGCACAAAGGATCCACTATTCCTGCAGCCGAGCTGGGACAAGCACTTAGGCCCACTGACTCCAACCCTTCAATAGCCTGGGCCCTACGTTGTCTCCAGGTGGTATAAAACAAGAATTTCCCCTTTGACTGGGAGAAGAAGGGAAGAACTCTGAATTGGAAAACAGGTCATTTCGAATTCTCACAGGCAGAAATTTCTGACAACCCCTTTGGGACCCACAATTCAACACACCCCAAATGGGGACAGTAGCTAACATGCAACCTGTAGGCTGTTCTGTCATCCAGTGCCACTGTGCTGCGCACCACCAGGGGGCAGCATTCTCATTGGCTTCTGTGTGTCTGGAGCCCAGTGCAGTTGTGCAACACTGCAGCTTTGCTTTAGTGTAGTCCCTGATGGGTTCAGTCAAGAAAATGTCTATAGAATCAGCTAATCTCCCATGCAGTTAAGTCTCTAATTGAAATATTTTCTCTGCTCAGCCCAGGGACAGCAATCTTTCCTGGATTTGCTATTTACAAGGATCTCTAGAAATTATCCACCAGAAATATGGGCTTTCTCAAAGCTTGAGTGGACAGGGAATTAAGGTGGAAGGCAGGGCGTTTTGACCGCATTTGACCCAAGTCCTGAAGAGCCAGCTCCTCTCTCTTCCTAATTATTAGAAGGTTTTGTTTGGACCCAACGTTTCACGTGTATACAATACAAACTTCTCTCTTTTCTACTTGGATCAAATTTGTTCTCTCAAAATGAGATTCCCAGCAGTGACAGAAGACAAGACAGAGAGATCCAACATCTCTAAAGCCATGAATCAGATAACCAGCCACTTGTTCTCTTCAGTGCTGGGAACAGATACACTGTTAAATAAAATGATTTTATAGATTCTTCTCACTGCCTTTCCAAGAAGGGGATTTATCAGCTTCGGGGCACAGCAATCATTTATTCCCAGACCACTGGCATGCATGTGTATATATATTATATATATATATATATATATATATGTATATATATGTATATATATGTATATATATTTACTTCTCTTGACTTAGAAAAAAGAGAGAATTGGAGTTGTGAATATTCCTGTCTCCCTCACCCCAGCCCCCTTGAAGTGAGTCAGGACAAACTTGGGGCCCAAATGGAGCTGTAAGTAACTGAGTCACATGCAGAGATGAAACCTTCACAGACCCACTGATACGGAGGTTGAAGATTAAATTCCCCTTTGAGAATAACTGGGCAACACTCATATAGAGGCTACTTTCAAGAAGGCCAGATCCTCCCTCTAATGTATAGTGCAACGTTCCTAACCCTCAGCCCACTCCGTCATACCCCCACTCACATGAATACACACATAAGCAGTAATATAAAGCACTTCCCACCATAGGGCAGCAAAGAAGGAGGGAAATCTTTATTATGGAAGAGTGGAAGGAAGGAAGGGAAGGGAAGGGAAGGGAAGGGAAGGGTAGGAGGAAGAATTCTCAGGGTGAGCAGAGGAATGACATGTTTGGGGCATAATGAAGAGAATTGAAGTGCAGAGTTTGTGTGGAAAAATTTGAAAATATCAGGTGGCAGGCCAGGCGTGGTAGCTCACGCCTGTAATCCCAGCACTTTGGGAGGCCAAAGCAGGCAGATCACCTGAGGTCACAAGTTTGAGACTAGCCGGGCCAACATGGCAAAACCCCATCTCGACTAAGAATACAAAAATTAGCTGGGTTTAGTGGCGCATGCCTGTAATCCCAGCTACTCGGGAGGCTGAGGAAGGAGAATCATTTCAGCCTGGGAGGCAAAGGTTGCAGTGAGTTGAGATCATGCTACTACACTTCAGCCTGGGTGAGACAGCTTTCTTTTTTTTCTCTCACAAAAAAAGAAAAGTTCAGGTTGCAGAGATGGACGGATGGATGGTTGGATGGATGGATGGATGGATGGATGGATGGATGGATGGACGGATGGATAGATAGACATAACAGAGAGTTTCCAATTCTTAGGATGAATTGGAATCCTTAAGTCTTTATTCTCTAAGAAAGGAAGGGGAGAATAGAATTTTGTGATTTTAAAATCTTTTCTACCCTGTAGAGCTACCCTACAAGGCATGAAAACCTTAAAAAAAGGCATCTACTTTAAAAGACTAATGTCTAAAAAATTAGAAATTCCCTCATTTTGCCCTGACCTTTGGGAAACAGAGTGAGTGATCCCTTTGAGGTTTTTGGCACTGCCTTGCCTCTGATCATATCCTGAACCCTAGGTCCATAATCATGCAGTTACCTCAGATGTCCCTTTCCCTCTAGCCACAGGTAACACGCTCTCCAGGCACTGGGAAAGTGGGTAATTAGGAAAGCAGAGGGGTACCCATGGGCTGTGATGCCCAGTTATAAACCCAGACATTTCAGAATTAACAGAATGAACATCAAGTCCTCAAATGGGTCTACATCCATAAACATGTCCAGCAGCAGGTCTTTACCGTCAGCAGAGACAAAATGTTCCTACACTTTCCCTAGGGGAAGCCACATCCTCAGTAGGTTATCTCTGATGAGTCCAGCTAGTCACAGGTATGTAGAAGCTGCATGCAGTAAAGGGCTCAAAGGAGGGTCCAGAATAGATACCAAAGCAAAAGGGGAGTCTGTGCACGTTCTCACATGCACCCCGAAACACTCTTTCTGTTCACAAAATAGATGGTGTAGGGTAGTTCCAAGAGATCATTTAGCTCAGGTTCCTGCCTCCATAAAATAAATAAGCCTTCCATATTAGTTGTCTGTTGCTGTGTAGCAAATTGTCAGAAACATAGAGGCTTAAAGCAATACCCATTTATTATCTCGCAAGTTCTGTATCTCAGAAGTCCAGGCAGGCTTGACTGGGTTCTCTGTCCAAGGTCTCGTGAGACTGAAATCAATGTGTTGGCCAGGCTGGGATCTTATCTGGAGGCTCTGAGGACACATACGCTTCCAAGCTCATTCAGGCCATCAGCAGAGTCCCGTCTCTTGTGGCTTGAGGTTGGAGGTCCCCGTTTCCTTGCTGGCTGTCATCCAGGGACCACTCTTTGCACCTACAGGCTGCCTATGTTCCTGTTCACAAGACACTATTCATCTTCAAACCAAAGCAGCATGTAGAATCTTTCTTGTGGCTCGTATCTTTCTGGCTTTCCCTTCTTCTTTAGCCAGAGAAAGTTCTTTGCTTTTAAGGGTTCATGAGATTAAATCAGGCCCACCTGGATAATGTCCCTATTTTAAAGGTAACTGTGATACCATATAACATTTCAGGAGTGATAACAGCACATTCACAGGTTCCAAGGATTAGGGCAGAACATCTTTGGGGGAACATTTTAGAAACTCTGCCTCCCCACTCACCCATAATCCTTTTAAAAGCCAAATCTTGAAGCCTTTTTTTCCCAAAGGCCTTTTTGAATAAGCACATTTATACCTAACTTCATCAGACACCCACCTTGAGCAAACACTAGCATGTGGCAAAATAAGCTGTAAATCAATCAGAACTATTCTTTCCCACCACAATCTTTCTCAAACACATTGGGAGAATCTGACACTGTCAGTGGTATACCAGAGCAGACTCCTACCATCTCACAAGAGCTGACTGTTAAATGTTTAGTAATTGTGCACATTGGTTGTTAAACTATTAGTAGCCTGAAATTGACTATAGTGAGAGTATTTTCACCATGGAAAGCAACCGTTCCAAATCAGGGTTTCTCTTTATTCCTGGAAAGCTGACTTATTAGCTCACCACTGGCTGTAGTCCTTTAGGGGTCATTACTTGACCTCCTGTAGCATGCAGGAATCCTCTCCATGGCCTTTTTTATGCATGGACATCATCCTATTTTTTAATACCAGGAATGGGGTGATCACTCTCTTATAAGCTAGTTCATCTCCCTGATGGAATGGTACGTGGTAGAGTTGAAACCCACCTCCCTGGAACTTCCCACCAACTTCCTTTGGAAGCAGCACTTGTGACAGCCCCAGAACCATTTGGAGTAAGTAGCATTTCCTCCAGGAGACATCTCTCCTCTGGATCCACAAGTCAGTAGTTAGAAGCAAAATCTTTAGAGCCACACTGTTTGAATTCAATTCCCAGCTCTGCCACTTATTTAGTTATAACCTTAGGCAAGTCTCTTAACTTTTCTGGTCCTCTGGTTCTTCATGTGTGGGAATGGGGATAAAAATAGCACCTACCTCATAGGTTATTATGAATATTAAATGAGATAATGTGTGCAGAGAAAATAGCACCTGGTCTGGCCTCTACCTATCTCACAGGTTAGTTGTGAGGATTAAATTACTTAATATAAGCAAAATGTTTAGAGCTCTGCCTAGCACAAAATAAGCACTATGTAAATATTGGTAAGTTAATTTGAAATGTGGTTTCTAGATCTCTCATCATCCTAGTCACCCTACTCTGGATGTACTCCAAAGTCCCTCTCAAGATATAGTGTCAGAATTGACCTAATTAGTCCAGCATTTGGCTGAAACGCTAGACTTTGACGCCAGCCCCCCATCCTTGACTGGCACTAGCATTCAAGCCGCTGCTCCTCTTTCCCTGGGTCTTTAATAGAGTCAGAGCGACTTCTCCAGGGGATCTTTTGGCCATGGACCAGTAGCATCCACACACGCTGGGGCCTTGTTAAAAAGGCAGGCTCTCAGGCCCCACCCCAGACCTACTGAATCAGAATCCACACATTAACAAGATGCTTGGGTGATTCATGTGCACATTAAAGTTTGAGAAGCACCGCTTTCAGGGACGAGATGACACACTTGTTTTAAAGAGAACACCAATTAGAGACCCTAAGCCTTCTCATGGAACAGGGGCCTTCCCCTCAGACCTTGGGAGAGGGGTCAGGGAAATGTCAGTGTTGGGTTGTTGGTGACAGGTGGCGGTGGGGGGTTCAGTCCATGTTCAAAGAGCCAGAAACCTGGCAGGGGAAGAGATGGGGCAGTGACACCCAACCGGAAAAATAAAGGAAACTACAAGAAGAACCCAGCTAAGAGATGCGAGGCTTCTGAAAGCTCCCATGGAAAGGTTCGCAGCTCCTCCACCTGCTCGGTCCGGCTGCCCCAGGTCAAGGAAGCTCTGTGAGTGTTAGCTGACCCGGAGCAGCAAGGATACATTCAGAAGTGATGAAAGGGAACGCTTCTTGACAGGGTAAAGAGTCATTCAGTAGGAATGAGACAGGAAGAGGTCACAGAGTCAGAAGCCCAGCCTGTACTCAGAGATTATTTCTGGCATGGGAGGGCCGAAGGGTTAGGAGGCCACCTACTCACGATACAATACAGAGGCAGATCCACTTATTACCTGCCTGTGCTGCTGGGATTTCAGTGTGGAAATTCTGTGCTTCCTCACTGTGGCTGCAGCTTGGGAATGACATCCAGAGCTTACCCACCTGCATAAGAAATAAGCTATAGGTGTAATAGGGGGACATAGGCTAAAATCCTAGCTCAGCTGCTTAATAGCTGTGCGACTGAGCAAGTTACTTAACCTCTTTGAGCATCTGTTTTCTCATCTTTAAAATGGAAGTAATCACAATTGGCCAGGCCCAGTGGCTCACACCTATAATCCCAGCACTTTGGAAGGCCAAGGCCAGTGGATTGCTTGAGCCCAAGAGTTTGAGACCAGCATGGTGACACCTCGTCTCTAGAAAAAATACAAAAATTGGCCAGGCATGGTGGCAGGTGCCTGTAGTCTTAGCTACTCGGTAGGCTGAGGTGGGAAGATCATATGAGCCCGGGAGGTTGAGGCTGTGGTGAGCCAGATTGTGCCACTGCAATCTAGCCTGGGAGACAGAGTGAGACTGTGTCTCAAAAATAAATAAATAAAATAATAATATCTATGTTAATAAAGCAGAAATAAGAATGAAATAAGAGGCCTGACATGGTGACTTATGCCTGTAATCCCAGCACTTTGGGAGGTCAGGGTGAGAGGATCACTTGAGCCCAGGAGTTCAAGATCAGCCTGGGCAACTTAGTGAGGTCCCATCTCTACCAATAATAATTTTTAAAAAATTAGCTGGGCATGGTGGCATGCACCCGTGGCCCCAGCTACTCAAGAGGCTGAGGCAGGAGGACGGCCTGAGCACAGGAGGTTGAGGCTGCAGTGAGTCATGATCACACCACTGCACTCCGGCCTGGGTGACAGAGTGAGACCCTGTCTCAATAAATAAATAAGAAGAATGAAATAAGAAAGTTCTTCTTATGGTTCTCATGGTGGTGAACACAATGTAAGCATATATATTATCTTAGAATTCTTCCTTCCTGTATAAAGAAGGCCTCCTCCAATGTATTAATCATCCGTTCAACTAATAAATGCTGCTTACTCCCACTTTCACTCTAAAGGAACTCAATGGCTAAAGAGAACCCTTCCCCTTTGCAGTACCCTGAGGATCAGAGGCCTGATTTGAATGTCCTCGATGCAAAGGACTATTTCAAAAGGCCAGCCAGGCGGCCCAGACATGTATTTCTAATCATCTCCAGGTTGTTTGATAGAAGATCTCCTGGGAGCAGCTTTCCCCAGCAGCTCAGCCAGGTCTGTTCTGGGAAGGCTGTGTGCTTTGGCACCTCCCTTGGCAGAAAGCTTGGAGGAAAGGCAGGTGCAGGTCCTGGAGCCTCTGACAGCATTACTGGCTCTAGGAGTAGCTGCTCAGGATAATCTGTCCCCATGACCATTAAGTAACTGCCACTGTGCGGGAAGAAGAACTGGAAATGGGGGGCCCAAAAAAATCTGAAAACCCTCACTTGAACCAGTAAGTTATATCCTGGGTTGCTGTTGGAGAGAGCTTCCTTGGAGTAGACAAATGTGGTATGTTAAGTAAACTGGGGATCTAGGTTTGATGATACTGGGTCTGCAGCTTCTTTGTCCCACTGAAAATCCTCGGGCATTCCATGAAAGTAGCCTTCAAAATATTTTTGTCTCTAATGACATATTTTTGCTGCAAAAAGATGAGTGGATTCATTTTATGAAGTCTCAAGTGTGTTAGAAATTCACCATGAGTCACTCAGCAAGTTATGTTTGAGGGCCTTCTGTATGCCAGGCACTGTGCTGGGCACTGGGACTACTGTAGCAAGTCAGATAGACAAGAACTTGCTTGATCTTGGAAGTAAGCAGGGTGGGGTCTGGTTAGTCCTTGAATTGGAGACTGCCTGGAGATACTGGATGCTGCAAGTTTTTGAAAAAAGACAAGTTCTCTGTACTTGCAGAGCTTATATCCAGTAACTAACTAACTAACTTCAGGCTGTGTTGAGTGACCGAAAGTGGTGGAGCCGGGAGTCCTCTAGATAAGGTAGCCATGGAAGGCCTCTCCGAAGAGGTGATAAGTTTACTCAGAGACCCAAACAATCAGGATAAGCACAGACCCCGGTGAAGAGCATCCTAGGCAGAGGGGATAGCAAGGGGATTGCCCTTAGGTGGGAAAGGGCTTGATTTGAGGACTGGGAAGACCAGTGTGTCTAGGACACATAAGCAAGGGGAGGACGTTATGAACGAGGTCTGAGAGGTCAGCAGCGACTGGATCATGCAAGCTCCCATAGGCCATGGTAAGGGCTCTGTGTGTACTACAATTACGGGATGGATGATAGGACCTGGGCTGCATTTTTAATAGTTAACCCTGGCTATAATGTGGGGAAGGGATTGAAGAAAGAGGGCAAAGGCAGGAACAGGAAAATCTCTTAGGAGGCTACTGCAAAGCCCAAGGGAGAGGTGATGGTGTTTTGTTGTTGTTGTTGTTTGTTTTGTTTT
The DNA here is from genome assembly GCF_029281585.2 of Gorilla gorilla gorilla. Taxonomy (NCBI): domain Eukaryota; kingdom Metazoa; phylum Chordata; class Mammalia; order Primates; family Hominidae; genus Gorilla; species Gorilla gorilla. The sequence goes on along the minus strand of NC_073239.2, from coordinate 86,969,464 downwards.
GTTTTGTTTTGCTTTGAGAAGGAGTCTCACTCTGTCGCCCAGGCTGGAGTGCAGTGGCACAATCTCGGCTCACTGCAACCTCCGCCTCTTGGGTTCAAGCAATTCTCCTGCCTCAGTCTCCCAAGTAACTGGGATTACAGGCATGCACCACCATGGCTGGCTAATTTTTGTATTTTCAGTAGAGACAGAGTTTCACCATGTTGGTCAGGCTGGTCTTGAGCTCCTGACCTCAAGCGATCCACCCGCCTTGGCCTTCCAAAGCACTGGGATTACAGGTGTGAGGCACCGCGCTGGCCAAGTGATGGTGTTTTGATCTGGGTCTTAAAGGCAGAAGGAAGGGGGGTAGTAAATTAACTGTGCTGGGGAAGAGAGGGAGGCCTGAGAGCGAGGAAAGAATGAGGGGTGATTCCAGGGGTGGGCAATTTGTTAGATGATGGTGCCATTGACAGAAATGGGAAAGAACAAGTTTGGAAAGAAAACTCAAGATCTGGCTGGTGACTTGTATTAAACTTAAAGCCCCATTTGTGACTTGAGCAGAAGTAAGGACTTTCTCCAGTGTTCAAGAGCTGGAAGGGATTTTTCTAGCCTCCAGGCAAGGTAATACCGTAAGTCCCAACAGTGATGCCCTCCCTGGGAATGATCTCAATGGGAGAATCCTATACCCTGCCTCCTCCATTCATTCCTTGCTCTGATGGTGGTTTTGGCTGGCTAACCTAAGTTACTCTTGCCACTAGTTAACACCTGTCCTTATTTCTCTTGTCCCCACCTAAGATGTCAATCAAAACAGCACGAGCCATGCTATGTCATATGACATGTTGTCTGTCCAGCCCAGAGCTTGTTGCTGATGGGGGCACGGACTAGATTTTGAGAGAAATCTCTCTGTTACCACCCTTAACATTCCAACCCCCTCTAATAGCCCATTTAGGATTTATCATACTGTTTTATCCAAACCTATCATGACCTGATTTCTATTTCCAGCTTGAACCACCCCTTGGGTCACCAACTGTACTTATTGAGTTTCCCTAGTTTTCTGAATTAATGACTGAAGATGATAAGCTTCCCTTACATATTACTCTCAAACCACCAAACTGGGATTGTTGTTACTCTTAGTGATAATGGTTGCTATTTATGAAACTTTTAATAGGGAACACAAACCCTGCCCAGAAATTCATATAAATTATTTCATTTAAGAACATCACAAAGTAGGTGCTATTATTCGACCTTACACATGAGACTTGAAGAACTTTAGAGCATTGCCCAAGGTCACCCAGCTAGTGAGGGGTGGAGGCGGGATTTGAATCCAGGTCATCTGTCTCCATTACCTGGTAGAAGGAAGGCCAAAGCATCATGGCCTTTCACAAGTTGAAGAGCCACGGGCTTTCTACTGTAGCCAGCCACGTTTTTCCGTGACTGGGGTGGGTGTGGCAAGTGATGAGGGTTTGGAGTTCATGTGGTGGGGTGGTAGGGACCAGGTGTCTTGGTATCTGCTGTTGCATTCACTTCAGGAGCAAAGGACCAGATCTGATTCTGCAGGATCAACAATATGGACACTGCAGGCTCTGTAGACATCCAAAGCTCTAATGGTGACTTGGGGAAGCTCAGGAGGGCAGGGAGGTTGTCCCCATTTAGAATGTAAAGATTCCTATTTTATAAAAAAGAAAAAAAGGAGGTGCTGAAGGCCTCAGTCTCCTCCAACAAAGCCAGGCTGCGGGGTAGCAGAGTCTCAAAGGGTGCAGGCCCATGGCCACTGCCCAGGGCTCCTGCTCAGGCCTCCTCACTCCCACAACTGAGGGGAAACCCAGTTCCACACCCACCCACCTAGCAGTGTCTCACACCCACCGGGAGAGGTCTAAACATCTTCCCTGGGAAATGGTCCCAAAATGTCCCTGCAGTAAGCAACCATCTGGAGAGGCCCAGGTCTACATCTCTTTTTAAAGCTCCAATAAATAAATAAATGAAGGAAGAAAAAAAGAAGAAGAAATGCAGAACAGGGTGACTAAAATTGGCATGTATTTTTAAACGTTTATATTAACAAACTAACACCTTTTAACATGAAAAGCAATATAATTGTGCTAGCCACAAAATCATCGTAGGACTGAGAAAGGAATCGTAATTCTGAGAGCCCTAGAGTTAATGTGATCCAGCTGGCTCATCCCTGTGACTGCAGAAGCCTGTTTGGAGATAGTGTCAGTAGCTTTTCAGGCCCTCTGTGAATTGCCAGAATGTGTGACATGAGCCAAATTTCCCCCCGGCACCCGCCCCGCCGCCACCACCACCCCCGACCCAACCCTCCCGCCGGCTCCCATGGAATAGTCACTGCCATACAGAAAAAGAGAAGTTCTACTATTTCTGGGCAAGATTTCCACAAACCAGTTTGTCCCTTTCTGCTTTCATGAAATAAACCATTTGGATCAACGTCAGCTGATTGCAAAAATTTTCCCTTGTCTCAAAAGCAAGACTGATAAGGAAGCAAACATGGGAGGACCTTAGTGGCCGAGCCTTTATGTGTATGTTATTTCATTGCTCTCATAACTGCCCTGGGATGCTGTAAGCATGATTCATCCTGTTTGTTTATCAGTTAAATTATTTATCCAAGATTACATAGCCTATCCAGGATTAGAACTCAGAGCCCTCGGCTGTGAAGCTTGAGCTCTTTCTTTTCAGTCTTCAAATATGATCATGCCATGAAGCAGCACAAAGCCCAGGAGGAGCCCAGTGAGGCTGGAGGGGTCCACTGGCAGCCACTCTCCTCCGTGCCCCTGTGGTGTTGGGGCAAACTTGGACCTTTCTGAATCTTTTAACTGTTTCCTTCTCTTCCCGTTTTTGTCTCCTGGCTGACTTGTCCTACACTCTACTCCTTGCTTATGATACTTATTTTTCCATCCACAGCAAAACAATTCACATCAAGGTAATTGATGATGAGGCGTATGAGAAAAACAAGAATTACTTCATTGAGATGATGGGCCCCCGCATGGTGGATATGAGTTTTCAGAAAGGTGTAGTACCCTGTCCTCCACACTAACACTAACATTCTTCTCTCCTCTTGTTTCTTCCTCTCCAACCCATTTGTCTCCTCCTCCTCTTGTCTTCCACCTCTCTGGTTCCCTTTCCCTTGTCTCCTCTCTTGCTCTCTCTCCTGCTCTCTTTTCACTCTCCCTCTCCTCTGTCCTCTCTCTGCCCCCAGCTCTGTCCTAACACCTGCCAGCCTGACACATGGCATCCATACGAGGGATGCTCAAGACCAGTGGTAATTGTTCTGGGATAAGGAAATGCGTATGGGGAAAGAAAGCCAAAATGCTGGAGTATCATGTGCGGCTCTTGGCTTCTCCAGAATGGCTGGGTATAAAGGGGGGAAAAGGAACCACATAGCCCAGCACCAGGCAGAAGAGCAGCACTGAGAAACAGGCTCTCAGCACAAATTTCCACGGGGCAGTTATTCTCAGGGCTAAACTTAGAGTCCCAGGAAGTTGAGAATCAATGTATTTGGATTATAGTTCATTCCCCTCCCAAAAGCAGGCTTTAGGAGCCACCTTATCTGCCATGTTGCTACTATCAAGACTTGTTTCTCCTCCTGACCTTGAGGAAGCTGAAAGTATAGGTTTGAGTTCCAGATCTAGGTCAAATATCCATTTGTCTTCCTATGTTTTTCCTATTAAGAACACCCAGGTGTGGAGGCAGAGAGTTAGAATAGTGGTGGAGATCATCCTGACCCAAATGGAAGCTTCCCCAAGGGGTCCATGGGGCTTCTCAGAGTGGATGGAATCTTTGCCTTCAACTTCAATGACCCCATACATCCCATGGCCTCCAACAGACAAGTCAAAAAGTCCTTTCCTGAATAGATCATACTGTGGAGCAGGGAGCTGCCAGTACTGAGGGCAATGTTCCTTCCCCTTCCAAGCTGTCCCTCATGCCCTCCAGTACATGCCTGTTGTCACAGAGCACCCCAATCCCATCCCACAGCAGAGTTCCTGCAGCAGAAAAACAGGCTCACACCTTGTAGACAGCCCTGGGGTCCCATATCTAGGGCCAACAGAAATATTCCCAAAAAAATGCCTCTTGACAATCAGTGAGCTTTGTCTTTTGTCCACTGAGCAAGGTATAAAAAGATGTCGAAAGAAGTACCCAAAAAGGTAATAAAAATGTACAGTCGTGTATCACTTAGCAATAAGGATACATTCTGAGGAATGTGTCCTTAAGCAATTTTGTCACCGTGGGAAAATTATAGAGTGTACTTTCACAAACCTAGATGGTGTAGCCTACAACACACCTGGACTATGTGGGCCTATTGCTCCTAGGCTACAAACCTGTACAGCATGTGCTTGTACTGAATATTGCAGGCAACTGTAGCACAATGGTATTTGTGTATCTAACACATCTAGACATAGAAAAGGCACAGTAAAAATATCATAGTATATAGCCTTATGGGACCACTACTGTAGATGTGGTCTGTCATTGAGTGAAACGTTTTTATGTAGCATGTGACTGTACTTGTAAAGTACACACACCACAAATGCACAGCAAGTCCTGTGCCCTACAAGCCCCTTTGGGTCAGTCTACTACATTATAAATGGCAAAGCCGAGCACGCCCACAGAAGGTAGCAGGAACATCAGAGGATCTGAAGAGACATTTAGGTAAATGCTCTTTACCCTTTAGAGCATTTAGTTCTTAGGCCTCCCCTCCCCCAATCTCCCCCCGCCCCCCGCCAAAAAGAAAAAGAAAAAGAAAGCAGAAAATTACAATTCTGGCTCACTAGTAGGACCTGCTAGCCACCATTGTGATTCCATGAAGGACCAGAAGAACCCATATAGGAAGAATCAGGCCCTCATGGCAACCTCTCCACATGACAAAGAGCCAGTCTTTGGAGGGCAGTGAATTTCAAGGAAACTTTTCTTCCCTGGGTGACTTGTTTTTAAAAGATGTTATGTTTTGTTGAGATACCCAGAGATGAACAGAAACTTCCATCACCTTGTGCCCCAGACCCATGATAATTCACATTGAGGAAACCAGTTTTGGAACACATCACCCCTAAGTGATAGAAGCCCAAAGGTGATTTAGAATTTGATGATTTACATCATTTTCTTCACATTTTCCCAGAAGTGCATCAGCTGTAAATAGTAAAGGATTCCTATGTAATATTGTGGTTAATACATATTTATTTTAGTTCCCACCACTGAAGCCCTATGAGATAAAGAATGAGAAAGATCACACAATTCTACCTCCCTTTCTTCTCTCTCTCTCTCTTTCTCTTTCTCTCTCACTCTCTCTCTCTCCCTCTTCTCTTCCTCTGTCTGGTTTTCCTTCCTCATAAATACTTTTCTTTTAAAATTTTCTTTCTGAAACTCACAATGGAAGTGAGTATAGACATAAAGAAGGGACACAAGCCCTGGGTTCTGTTGACATATTCCCTGTTGTGGGAAGACCCTGGGTTATTCCCAGTGGGTTAGTAGTTTACCTGTTGCCCAGAGAAATGCCATTGTTATCATGTGACACCCAGTGGAATGTGCTGCCTGACTCACTTCCTGCTAACTGTTGGCAAGGTCTAAAATGACTCCTCCTCACCATTACCCGCCTTCTGCCTTCTCCTCCCCTTCTGTCCTCTCCTCCCCTTCTGTCCTTCTGGCTCCCTTCCTTTGCCCACCTTTCCTTGCCTCCTGGCTCCCTGCCCCCTCACCCGTAAGAACAACTATGACCAAGAAGACAAGAAAAACTAAGACCATTTATTACCTGAGAACAACACAATCCACCATGGTCCTGTCGAAAGCCACCATGGTGGGACTGGACTGCATGTGCCAGGAATGATGGGGAATGATTTTAAAGGCTGTGCTCCAGGTGACCAACCAATCTACCGACCCAGTCGACACACTCTCTCTCTTGTTGTCCCTACAGGAAAACCATAAGGGTTAAAATAGTAGATGAGGAGGAATACGAAAGGCAAGAGAATTTCTTCATTGCCCTTGGTGAACCGAAATGGATGGAACGTGGAATATCAGGTGTGAGATTCTCTAAAAACAAAACAACAAAAAAAAAGAAAGAAAAATTAAAACAAACTGAAAAACAACAACAAAAAAGAAAAAGCAACTATATTTTTGTCTCCCTCCTTTTCTTCCCTTCTCCTCCTTTCTCTTTCTGACCAATGGATTTTTTTATTCTTTTCCCTCCTGTATTCTCGCTCTCACCCTGTTTCGGTATCATCTCTGCCTTCTTAGCCTTAGCTTATTCCAAATTCCTCCTTTACCGCCTTCTGGGCAGCACTGCAGCCTCAACTCCTCATTACCCTAATGAGTTATTTCCCTGTTTTGCTACAATTTTCAATTATTCAATTGCCATGGGCCCCTGCACTCTCCCCCACCCCACCCCTACACTGTAACCTGTAAATGTGAAAATTCCTTGGTGGGTGGGGAGGAGAAGAAAAAAAAGGAATGTGATGCGATGCATGCCTGTGCCCCTTCCTGCCTTCCTCCCCTGCCACCCCTCACTCTTTAGCCTGGATTGAATGTGGGAGGGTCTGGGATGGGGGTTGGGGCCTGGGTTGCAATGATGCTTTGACAGTTTTCTGCTGCATTCCCCAACTTCCTTTGGACGCTTGGCAGGTTATTCACTTGTAGAGTGGCCCATAGGCCCCTCTGCCCTTCGAGGAGGTAAGTGTATTTTCTAGCTGTTTCACAGTTGGGCAGACCGTGGCATGGGAAAGTGTACCAATTGTCAGAGGCCACGGCTTCTGAGAGCTCTCAGAGAGAGAGTTGACTTCTGGGGTAATCATGCAATCTGGAATCCTGAGCTATTCTTCCTCCTCTGGGCATCCCACCCCATCCCATTCTACGTTCCTAGCCCAAGGCTGGGTGCCTTACTCAGGCTACTTTGGGACAATGCAACCTCTAAAGCAGAAAATTGAGAGTTCCTGAAGGGAAGGAAATAGTTCCAGGTATGAAAATTCCCATAGCCAGGGGCCCCAGAAAAGGACTGACATTGGGCAGGCCTGGAGTGTTGACTTGTGGATTTTCCAACAGAAGAGACTCTAAATGATGCAGTTGGTGCTGATCCCTGACAGACAGGTGTTGGAGAGGTCACAGATGTCTGCCTTTGCTTGGCATCTGCAAGAGAACGTATCACCCAGATCCTAAGATAGCCCTCATCCCACACTAGAGAAGTGGCCTCATCTCCTGCTTTCCTCAGGACCTGCATCTGAGAATACCTGCCAGGGGCTCATCCCTAAGGGACTGATTATGTTGCAACCAGGGTAGAAGTAAGGAAGGATTTCTCCCCTTGAAGAAAATGATTGGAAGCCACTACTTTGAATGGCTTCCAATCATTTGGAGGCATAGATGTGGGAATGGGTTAGGGTGCTCCTGGGAAATAACAAGAGGACGTTCACACTCCCATTCAGGAGAGATATGCTGCGGGGAGCCTCCTAGCAAATGAAGCAGTGAAATCCACCTGTTTGTCAAAAAGGGGTGATCATACTGCAATTAGTTCATATTCATGTGACAAAGAGCAGCATAAAACTTTCCACACGAGGACAGATCTAAGAGATTCAGCAACAACATTCCCAAAGGATCCTCTACAGGTCTTCTCAGTGTGATTGGTCAGTTCTCATTGTCTGCTGGGGACTCTCCTGCAGAGCTGACCACTTCTGTGCCTGCACTGGTTTGGACACACCTGATGCTCTAGGGGCAGAACTCCTCTCCTTCTTCATTGCTGGTTCTCTTCGTCACCACTCAATAAAACGTTGCCCTCAGCCTGACTGCCAAAAAGTGCTGGAAGAAAGAAATTATCTCTGGTTCTATTGTTTCCCACATTGTATTCTTGCCCAACTTCCAGTTCCTGCCACCAACAATATTCTCAGAGGTTGCCTCAGCACCTGCCCTACCTCATTCCCACCTCCCTTGAGCATTTATTCCATGTATTCATAATTGGTTGGAAGCAGCAGATACCCAAGGCCAATTGTAAGTCACCTTCATCAGTTTCCACAGTCCAAGCTACTTAGATGCAAATGAAAGCAGCATCTGTACAGTGCACAGGAAGGAAGGCAGTGGTTCCAGACAACAGGAAGAGATTGGAAGTCCATATATGCCTTTATTCCACCAGTAAAAAGGTTCTTCTCTTATGCCTCCCTTAAAACCTCTACCAACAGCAGGACAGAGAGTGACCCAAGATAAGTCTTCAAGAGACCTAACCAAATGCAAATGTCTTTGGCTAATCCCCATTTAAGGACATCTTCCTGTTTTGCACTGGATTCTTTGTCCAAGGAAATGTCAGCAATGCCCTCGTGGAGGGAGTAGGTGAGAAGACAAGGATTTCAGCAAGCTATCTGTGTGGTGTGCCCCCAGATCTCCCCAGTGACCGAGATGCCAAGATGAACAGTGCCAAGAAGAAATGTGTCAATTTTCCAGCTGCCTATTTTATTGTCTATGTTTTCTAGGCGGTTAATTTCCAGTTTCCTCAGTACTTTCCGTATTTTGACATTAGACCATAAGGTGAAAGGTCATAAAACCTGATTGTCTAGACTCAGAAGCAAATGGAAACCCATCCAAATTTCCAGAATTCCCTGCTGTTCTCAGAGTGAGAAACAGAACAGTGGAAATTGCTTTTCATTATCACTACTGCATGGGAGAGTCTGAAACATTCAGAATGGCATAGTCTTTGCATGGTCAAAATGACAATTGCATTAAAAAAATGAAAGACTGGATTTGAAATAGGAGACTCTATTTTTGGCAAACAAAACAGACTTCAGAGTTGAGATTAAAAGCTCTGGATGAGCTGGGGGATGGAAAAAAGGGAAGGAAAAAAGGGAGACTGAATAGGAAACACAGTTGCTCTGGAGTCTAGAAGTGGACTTCCGAGAGCAACACTGAGCAACATAATCAAGACTGTTGGGCCTGGGCCTGGACATTGGAAGCCTTCAGATAGAAAGGAAAGCTCTCTGTCTCTCTCTCTCTCTGAAGAATGGGGCCTGTTTGGTCCTCCTTTTTCGACATCCATGGGCTCATATTGACAAGCTGCCCAGATGCTTCCTAATTACTCACAGTCCCTGGAGTGTCTGAGCAGGAATAAATGACTCTCACCTGACCCAGGGGATCAATACAGGGGAAAGTTCAGCTCCAGCTTCTCTCATGAGCAGCAGCAGGAAAAACACCCTCGAGGTATTTTGTCAGTCAAAGCTGGCCTACCCAGATCTTGCTGACCCATCTATAACTGCTGAGCAGAAAGTCTTGGATTCATGGAGACAATGACCAGAGAATGATGGAATTCCAGCCAACTGCAGGCCTTCTCACTACTCTAGGGATGGGCCAGATGTTCGGTGGCATGTATGAGTGAAAACCAGGCCATCAGGGACCTTTCTGGAAGAGCTGCCTTTGTCTGACCCACCTGTGTTCATTTATGTGCTGGGATCTCTGATCTCCCCTGGAACTTGGGGGAAGCTCTTCCATGCAAACTCCTGGAAGGAGCAGAATAAACAAGCTCTTGCCTATCTATCTATCTATCTATCTATCTATCTATCTCTCTATCTGCATATCTATATCTATCTATCTCAATGTAGTGAGGAAAGCCATTGATCCATTAACCTTTGGAATTCTACATGGGAGATACCTAAAAAAGTGAACTGCCTTGTTTATGTATCATGCAGACTCTGGATCCACATATATCTCAGTGGCTGTGAATATAGGATGATTGATCACAGGCCTGAGTTGCATTCCTACAGATTCTTAGGAAAAAAAATGATTCACAGACATGTCCCCCCTGGTTCCCCCACAACACACACTCCTTCCTCAGCAATCTCTATCAGTCACCAACTACACGATGAATATGTGGCAAGCTCTTCCCAGACCTTTATCTGAGAGCCAAGGAGTGAGGGGCTGTACTAAGATACCATAGAAATGAAAATGTGGTGTGTCACAAGAGTTTCCTTAATTCTTAGATCTTAAACTCTAAGAGGGTTCAGCATAAGTACAAATTCAAGGGCTAGAGACAACCTGTATTGGGTGTGTCTTTAACTCAGTTTCCCAATCCACATAGGGACCTTGCATTTGTCATCTCTCATCTATGTATAGCTGTTGGTATGACAGTTTCTCTGTTCCAGAATACCTGAACTCTGACTTAGCCTGTCCTTTCTGAAACAGAAAGATCACCCAACCAGAGATCTATGAGATCTATGGAAAAGACAGTTGCCAAAATAGACAGCAAACAGCCAAACTTAATTGAACACTACCACATGCAGGGACTTTGCTAAGCAGAGGTGATACAAAATGGGAGGAGCCCATAGCCCTAACTTCCAGGATATATCTATGGTAAAGGCAAACCATTCAAGGAAAACATTCTGCAGGACTTACCTTTTTGCTAAGTCATTCTTTTAGGGGAAATCAAAGTTCTAGTCAACGTGGCAGCTAGGAAGGCATTTGTGGTGACAGAAACCTTATGGGCACTGAGAAGCTGAACATGAGTTCAGCTAAGTCGTTAGGGATGGAAGACATAGACCTGGGCACTGTTCCACTCTTGCACAATGCTACCCATTTCCTTGAGCTCCCATTCAAGCCCCATGGTCATTTTTGCCACTCATAAGTTAGCTACTCTGGCAGGGTTGCAACTTACACAGTTTTCATGATAACTGGATTCTCACTCCTTTTTTTACAGAATGGATGTGATAACCTGGTATCCTACACAGTCATGAGTGACCAACCCACCCATTTGGTTCCCCATCCTCATTCCTCCATTCCTAGCCCTTAGAGTAGCCGGGAAAGCATGGGAGCAAATGCCCTTACCAGGGCCCTGGTGCTCAGCAGCCTCTCCGGCTGCTCACACCTCTTGCTGCTGCTCTGTGCATGCTCCAAAGGCTGCTTTTTGCATATGGCTGCTGAGCTCTCACCTACTAAGCTCTCTGCTTTCCTTATGCTGCCAGCAACCACAAAACCTGGTGATACTTTCAAGATGGGACATTAATGCTCTTTCCTTTTCTTCCACTTTTCTGGTATCCATTTGCAAACAGCGCTCCTGTTATCTCCAGGTAAGAGGTGTCTTGTCCCCCTCTTTTCTTTCCACTTCTTGCCAGTGCCATTATTTGGTTTAAGACCAATGTCCTTTGATTTATTGAATAAGAACTGCAGGCTCAAGTTAACCTGACAATTTCTCCCAAGGACTGGGAGATTTATTTTCCCACATGAAGCAATTATGAGAAAGCAATTGTGAGGAAGGCAATTCCTTGAGCATCACTTCTGTCTGTGTATGTGGGTTAAGGCATAGCTGATCCTCTCTGGGACCAGGAAGAGAAATTAAGCTTAACAAGGAGATGGTGGGTCATAGACTTCTCCTGAGTCTTAATTCATCTGCCATCTCATGTTGTGGGGGAAGAGACAGTGAGATTCAGAGCTGGAATCTCCTAATATAATTGTGACAGGATTTGAAAAAAAATACTTTAATCCCAAGGGATCCAGGAAATAACCAAACCTGTTGTGAGAATAGGAAATGCAATTTTTAAAGAATCTGGAATTTTACCAGTCCTGGAGATCTTCCATCTCATCACAGCTGAGACTTAAATTGCTAGAATTTTGGTTCATTTGTCATTGACCCTTAAAGTCCTATGTGCCGTGAACAAGATGAATTAGGATGGGGGATTGGGGCAGTATTCTGGCTGGAAATATAAATTTTAGAGAATTTGTTTTGAAGAGATTCTCATGCAGAATCTAGGTGCTATAGAGGACATACATCTACTTTGAGAGTATGCTTGCATGAGTGGAAACCAATCATAAACAACATTCAATTCATAAGCAGATATGAAAGCATTTTCAGCATATCTAGCAATACTATAACTCTTTGTGCAAGCAGAGTGGCCTACACAAGACAGTTTCAATACATTTTAAAAGAGCGTCTTACATATCATCAGTCCTTTGAACACAGAAAAAAATGTTAAGGCCACTTAAGAGGCAAAACATCTTACAGAGTTCATTGATATTCAAAGTCACCTACAGGCTACATCTTGGGTTCAGGAAGGGGTGGTGTACATAGTAAGGACATACGCCTTCTGGGAGCCTTAAACAAAAAAAAAAAAGTAGCTAACTCCTACATTTTTCTTTTGTGGAAAAAACACAGTTACTCCAGCTTCCTTGGCTTTTTGCTTCTTTTGTATACCAACAAGATAAGGGCTACCCTCAACCCTCTGTTCTTCACTCTTCTCCCAGGGTATTGATTTCATAACATTGGGTTTTTCTTCTCCAGTTCACTCATCCTCTTGCCTGTGAAGGTATGTAAGCCTTCTTTGTTCCAACTCTTTCCTCCACCCGCCCCCCCTCACATAAATGCATAACAAAGATTGTGATTTAATTTAAGTTTCTTTCTACTTTTAACATATTTGCAAACATCAATAGAAGCTAAAATGGGAAAAAGGAAATGTTTCTTTTCCTAGCTCTTTCAATCTGTAAGCCTTTAATTTAGGAGGGCTTGATTAGCCTTTCAATTCGTTGGAAATCTCAAATACTGGTTTTAATTTTCCTAGATGGACAGAGACAGAGGGAATATGTTCATTCTGAGCTAACCACCCCCCCACCCCCAAGCTCAGGTGCCTTGCAGAAAGAGCACTAGCTACATCACTCTGCAGAGTGTTCACAACATCCTATTCTTTTCTGGCCTGGCAAGCTCTTTGTCCTTCCAATATTTGTTCAATCTTCCATCCTATTCATATTCTATCTTTCTCTCCCCTCCCAGCCTCTCTTCCTGTTCCTAGAACTGAGAGTTTATTTAGTCAGTCTGAATATCTAGATCACCTGCCATTTATTCTCTTTACTTGAAATTCTGAAGAGTCACATAAACAAGATATCAGAATTACTATGGTCCTCTAAATTGAAGACTTATAATTCTCTCAAGAAATTAACAACATTTGAATTTAAAGGAAAGATCATGACAAAAATAGAAAAAGGCAGAAATTATTGCCAAACCAAGAAACTAGAAACTAGAATTAACTTAAAGGCATGTGACTCAATCAATTAACAAATATATACAGAGAGCCTCTGTGGGACTGTGGGAGATCCAAAGATAGAGGATTGGTTATTTGTCAAAGGGATTTTTGCAGAAAGCTAGATGGAAAAACTGACTGTCACCACAGAGGTGGACAGGTCAGTAAGTAGATCAATATCCTGCCAGATGGATATAGTGCTAGATTGATAGGTAGACAAGGGATTAGACAGGTACATTTATATGTCACTGGAGAGCTCATTATATTGGTATAAAGTTATTGTGTCACATGTAAAGTATGACATGGGGGAATTGGGGAGGAAGGAGTGGAGTAATACTGTCCCTGCTAAGATAGGCATTGTGATATGGTGCTTAAACCTGCAAGTAAAGGAAAAGAGTATGGAATCTGTGTGTCTTTTTCTAAGGGCTTTTTCCCAGAGTAGCTTGCAGTCTGGCTTCTAGGGTTGCTGGCCTCATAGCCAGAACCCTAGATTCACCCAGATTTACCTTCAGAATTAACTGATCAGACTCAAATTCAATAGACTAAATGAAGTCAGGCTGCTAGAGGATGTCTGCTGACTTGGACATATGCAGAAAGACATGGATCCTTGAGAAAACATTGTTTCCAAAAGTGGCCACCAGCACTAGAGGAAGGACAGCACCACGGACAGCTCCCAGACATTTTAGGATTGCCTTCCGTGTTTGGTGCCCGAACACTGAGCAAAACAGCGAGCTCAGGAAGTCTCCACACACTCTCATACCATCTTCATGCAGTCCAACTAAGAAAATTCTTACATAAAATATAAGGCTCTCTGCTTGGTAACTTAAACCCTTGGCTTATAGTCTTTTCAGTGAATTTCTTTCCTTGCAAACTCGAGAGTTGGAGTCTCACGACTGCCCTTGCTTCACCAATTCCCCAGCTAGAGACAAAAGACCTTCTTGGCCTCTGACCCATTTTGTCCTTGAGATTATCCAAGGACTACAGGATTCCCCTAGGAGGTTTACTGTGTGGAATGAAAGCAATTAAGGAGCTGAATAAAAGAAATAATTGCATGTGAGAATGTGGACTTGGATGGGAAGATGTTTAAATGAGCTCTGAAAGAAACAAGCTGCCAAGAGCAATTTTCTAATCAAAGGGGAATAAAAAGATTCAATCTCTATTTCACTCTAATCCAGAAAACATGTCTTCATGGAGAAGTGGTCTTAAAATGGACTCAGCAGCCAAAGTGGAAAAACAAAAAACAAAAAACTGTTCAACATGAGAAGGGACCATTGGTAAATGAGTCAAGATGCTGTGAAACCAGTAGACATTTCCTTTGAATAAATGTACTTCTGCACCTTCAAGAACTCTTACAGGAAGTGGTTGAACAAACAGGCCCAAAAGTTCAAAATAGTTCAAGGTCAAAACACTTGCCCTTTCTTCCCAGTTCCCCAACATCTCACTGAGTGTCTTGAGAACTTCACTTGATGCTATTTCTCAGGAGATGTTTAGGTCAGGTTGTCCACCCAGGTATAAAAGAGAAAGAGGAATGCTTATCCCAGTCTGCAAGGCACATTCTCATGGTCTGGTTATAAAGTGTTCAGTACTTCAAAAAAAAGGCACTAAAAATATATATAAACTCCCCATTCCCAAGAGTTATTTGCTTTGTACCCACTGCCCATGCCTAATACTGTGAGCTGTATCCTTCCAGGGAATGGAAAAGGTGTTAAAGTGAGTCTGATTTTGTTTTGTTGCAGAGGTGACAGACAGGAAGCTGACTATGGAAGAAGAGGAGGCCAAGAGGATAGCAGAGATGGGAAAGCCAGTATTGGGTGAACACCCCAAACTAGAAGTCATCATCGAAGAGTCCTATGAGTTCAAGGTCAGGCAAACAGTGAGGTCTAATTGAATAATAAATAAATTAAAGTGGGAGGCAGAAGACCTGGGGTGTTTTTTTCCACTTTCACTAGTGAATATGTGAAGTTGAAACTGAACAAATCACTTACCCACCCCAGGTCTCAGTTTCCCCATTTGTAACATGAAACAAATAGTGCTGACCATTTGTATGCTAGGAATATTGTTAGGAAACATAATATAGAATGTGAAATAAGTGGACTAGAAATTCCTGAGATGTATTATCATTATTGTTTAACCGTATTTTTAAAGCAAAAATATTAAAACTCACTACTACAGGGCAAGATATATTAACATCATTATTATTATTCATTATTGTATTATTCTAAATAGCCAATTTCAAAAGTCACAACCAGGCCAGGCAGTGAGGGACTCACGCCTGTAATCTCAGCACTTTGAGAGGCCGAGATGGAAGGGTCACTTATACCTAGGAATTTGAGACCAGCCTGGGCAACATAGGGAGACTCCATCTCTATAAAAAATAAAACAAAATAAAAATCAGCTCAGTGTGGTTGTACATGCCTGTGGTCCCAGCTACTCAGGAGGCTGAGGTGGGAGGATGGCTTGAGCCCAGGAGGTTGAGGTTGCAATGAGCCATGATTGCACCACTGCACTCCAGCCTGGGTGACAGAGTGAGACCCTGTCTCAAACAAAACAAAACAAAAAGATTACAACCAAAAACAAAGGGAAATAGAAGGAGTGCCTCAAAAGAGATCGCCCAAGGCCATTCCATGCATAACTGTCAGAACACCCTGGAGACAGGGCATCTTTCATTCCTTTGAAGAACCAGACTCCTCATTGGTTCTGAGCATTCTAACCTCATGGTTCCAAGTTTTTCTCTTCCTAACAGACTACGGTGGACAAACTGATCAAGAAGACAAACCTGGCCTTGGTTGTGGGGACCCATTCCTGGAGGGACCAGTTCATGGAGGCCATCACCGTCAGTGCAGGTGAGAAGTGTCTCAGGCTGGCCTTGCTGGGAGAAGCAGGCAACCTCTGAGAAGGAAGCGTAAAGCCACGTTAACAGCCCGCCAGTCCCTGGGAAGGCCTGTGTGTTCAGTCTTCCCAGCTCTGGTCCTAGGTGCCTACTTGGAAAAGAATCATGGCGTATCTGAAAAACATGGTTATCTCTGGTTTCAAATCGTTGTTCTGCTGTGTGAACTGGAACAATGTACCCTCTCTGACCTCAATGTCCTCTTTCCAAAGGGGAACTATTGCTACCTTTCTCAGAAAAGTAGAAAGGTACAGAGTCTTGTATAAAATCCAAACTCAATAAATTCTGATTTCTGTCATTCTTTCTTTTCATGTGTTTGGTCCCACTCTTCTGTAAAATGTGGGACAATTCTGATTTAGAGATGTGGGAGTTAGGAGTTTATAAAATGTGTTGCATTGACTCTCCAACAAAACACCCTGGATGATTCCAAACCCCTCCCTCGGCATTTACTGACAGGCTCCCTCAGTAATGACCCACAGCACAGCCGGGAGTCCTAGCAGCCTGCAGGAACTGCTGGTTGGAACAGGGACGGAAAAGGTCTCCCAACCACCGTCACTATCACCTCTCAGCACCACTGAGGCCTCCTGGCCTTGTCTTTTATTGAGAGACTTTGTTGTCATAGCAACCCACAGGGTCATATCCCCAAGGCCCCAGAGCCAGAGCAAAAAGACAGCCAGGAAGAGAGGTTTGCTGCTGCTGCTGCTGCTGCTGCCCCACTTTTCTCATCACCTGCTTTAGATCTTTCTAGCTCCCCCTCTGATGACCTGACTGTGCCCCTCGAGACAATAAATGGAATGTAGGCCACATCATCTACCCTGCTCCTTTTACAAAGGAGGGGCCTGAGGTTCAGAAATAAGAGATGATTTACCCCAGCTTACAGATTTTCTTCATGGCAAAGCTGGAATGAGAACCCAAGTGTTCTGACTCCTGTTCTTTCAAAACCCAGCTTCTACCGGTTATGCCAAAACATGACAGAAGTTGCTGTTGGCAAGGCACAGGCATGCCTCAGCATACCCTCCCCTCCAGGGCTGCTGAGTGGGCAACTCTGCCCACATTTCCTGGCAAGGACAATCAAGGCCCATCCTGCTTTTTCCCATGAGATGTTTGGAGGAGGGCACTGGCTCTGCAGTATATTCTCATGATCTGGAATGACAGCCATCCCTCAGGGGACAGATAATGACCAGAACCACAAAGGTTATTGCAGCAGTCAGTTCAGAAAATTTGAGAGGAGCCCTGCTGGCATCCAGTGAAGAGTGGCCACACTGAACTGATTTCACTTCTCTCCTTAGACAACAAAATGCAGCCTGTGCATTCTCCTTTCTTTTTTTTTATTATACTTTAAGTTCTGGGGTACATGTGCAGAACATGGAGTTTTGTTAGATAGGTATACACGTGCCATGGCGGTTTGCTGCACCCATCAACCCGTCATCTACATTAGGTATTTCTCCTAATGCTATCCCTCCCCTATCCCTCACCCCCGACAGGCTCCAGTGTGTGATGTTCCTCTCCCTGTGTCCATGTGTTCTCATTGTTCAACTCCCACTTATGAGTGAGAATATGCAGTGTTTGGTTTTCTGTTCTTGTGTTAGTTTGCTGAGAATGATGGTTTGCATCCTCCTTTCTTTCTGCTCCACTGTCTTGTCCCTGTTAATCTCCTTCTTTCTTCTCTTCCTTATTCCCTGGCCCTCTCTCTCCCACTCTACCTTGGTGCCCTGCATTCAAATTGACCTATGAGGCAGCCCAAATTGTTTCCGCACTATTTTCTGGCACCCTGGCCCTGGCCCCCACCAGCTGCCCAGAAGACAGCTGGAGTCCCCTTCTAGCGGATGATGCCTGTGGTGCGGGTTGGGCTTGACTTTCTCATGAATGATTATCTGACTTCGTTACCCGTTCTCTTGCCTGTTTATCTTGCCTTCAGCAGGGGATGAGGATGAGGATGAATCCGGGGAGGAGAGGCTGCCCTCCTGCTTTGACTACGTCATGCACTTCCTGACTGTCTTCTGGAAGGTGCTGTTTGCCTGTGTGCCCCCCACAGAGTACTGCCACGGCTGGGCCTGCTTCGCCGTCTCCATCCTCATCATCGGCATGCTCACCGCCATCATTGGGGACCTGGCCTCGCACTTCGGCTGCACCATTGGTCTCAAAGATTCAGTCACAGCTGTTGTTTTCGTGGCATTTGGCACCTCTGTCCCAGGTGAGAGTGAGAGGTGCTTGAATTTGCAAAGAGGATTTTACCTGGTTCAAATGACCCCTGGACTCCATCTCATTATCTTCCACACCATCTCAGATCTGAACTTAACAGAGCCTCTGCCCTTAAAGTGCACAAAAGTCAATCAAAGAGAAGAATAATGACATTAGTAATGACAGCTAATATTTCTTGAGCACTTTCAATGTGACAGGCACCATGTGTGTTCAGCAATTTACACATTTACATTTTCCCCCTGTAATGTTTCCCAAAGCCCTATTAAATAGGGTAAGTTATTATCCCTACTTCACAGACAAAGAAACTGAGGCCCACAGAGGTTAAGCTACATGCCCAAGTAAGTGGTCCAATTTCTTAACCTCCACATTATGTGAGTAGACCACAAACAGTGAAATTAAAAGAATGTAGATATTGTTCTCCTTCTATTTACCTCTGGCAATCTCTGAGAGGTTAAAGATTAGCCAGCTCAAAGATATCAAAGGAGAAATGCCCACATACATTCTTGGCCTCCTCTACTTGGAAGGACACTGTGAGTACAAAGTATCTCCTAGCAGGACAGCCAAAGGAAGTTCCACAGCTTTTATCTTTTTATAGGATGAATTACATACTCTTTCTTTTTCTTAGGAACACTCAGACACAAACAGAAAGGAGCGGACATTCCTTTACTCATTGAACAAATATTTACTGAGCACCTATTATGCCTGTTACAGTATTGTGCTAGTTTTTGGGACTATAGTGAAAGGCAAGATACACATGCTTCCTTCTCCACGTGGAGTTTATAATCTAGTGAAGGAGGCAACACTCAACTACTATAATTAAAGTTATCTTGTTAAATCCTAGGAAGAAAAAGAAAAGGTACTGCATACGGAAGGAAGTTTGGCCTGAATGTAGGAGTTAGCAGGTAGACAGGGGCTGTACTAGCCAAGGTTCTTTACTTAATTCAGTTAGGGGCTTTGGGGCCTCTGAACTCTGAACTTCTGCCAGGGAGCTGGCATCCCAGCTGCCCCAGAAAGAAACAGAGCACATCCTCCTGCAGGGAAGTTAGGCTGAATCTCATCAGACAGGACTTTTCTGGCTGGGCCAAGGGAAATCTTTCCTGTACCAAGCAAACATATCCTTCAAGAGAGTAGCTGAATCCACATCAAATTCTAGGAAAACCTCTTTCCCAAACCCCAGTGCAGGCCAGTGGGATTATTTGTCCATTAGTGATGCAAGAGATTTAGCTATCATGGAAATGCATCAGAAGGTTGGAAATTAGATGGATGATCCCAGGAAGGCCTGTGGATGAGATGCCCTGTGATCTCTGTTCTCCAAGCCTTGGGGGACCTGAACTATCAGAGGGGAGGGAGGAAATATGGGGGAAAGCATAGAGGTGGGAAGAAATATCAGAGGATCAGAAGCAAAAAACAACAACAACAACAGAAACAAAAACAAACAAACAAACAAAAAAACAAGGCCATAGGCAAGAAAGGGTAAGAGGTTTTCTCTGGGAGATCTAAAAAAAAATGGCAATAATGAGGTAAGCCAGGCAGATACCTTTGGGCATCTCCAAGTCCTTGCAATTGGCCAAGACAACAGCTAACAACATTTGAGGCTTTAAGAAGGTTACCCTGTGATCCACTCATCTGATTTAGTGGCTTTGGCTGAAGCTCTTTGGATATAGTTGAAGGTATGGAAAGGGTCCTTACATGAGGACTTTAGGGTCAAGTCTCTTGCTAACATCCTATGTGACCTTGGGTAAATTCTTTGACCCTTATTTTTCTTACCTGTAAAATAAAAGAATTGGGCTAGATGTCTCTGACAGTCCTCCCTGTATCTACAATCTGTGCCAAGATCTAAAGTCAAACACCCTGCAAGGCCCTGTGATACATATATAAACCACAAAGACAGAGCCCCGTCTTCCTTGAGTCCACAGTTCACCCTGCATGTCCCCATCATGGTTCCCCAACATGTCCTCTGTCCCCAAACTCCAGCACCTCGCCCAGTGCTCAGTCAGTAGGCATTGCTCAATAACTGTTGGTGGTTCGTGAATAAATGCCCCATATGACAGTTAAAATCAGGCATCTACTCCAAGCAGCTTCCCAGGGTGTCAAGGTTCCCTGGGGAGATATTATGGGATGGCAAACTTCCCTTACTGAAAAAGTAGTCAAAGGAGAAAAATAAGCCCACTCAGTAAATATCAGAACTGGAAAGCCCTTCAGAATCTTTCAGATCACTGCAGATGAGGAATGGGAAGCCCAGACTAGGGATGTGACCTACCCAGGGCCACACGGCTTGCTTGTGGCAGAACTAGGAGGTAGGAGTGGCCCCCTAGCCCTTGTCTGTCATTCCTGGGTTCAGCCCACCAGCTCAAGCTGCTTTTTGGGCATACTGGAAGACAAGCCCTGCACACCTTAGCCTCCTACCAGTTCCCATGTGTCTTTGTCCTTTTCCAGATACGTTTGCCAGCAAAGCTGCTGCCCTCCAGGATGTATATGCAGACGCCTCCATTGGCAACGTGACGGGCAGCAACGCCGTCAATGTCTTCCTGGGCATCGGCCTGGCCTGGTCCGTGGCCGCCATCTACTGGGCTCTGCAGGGACAGGAGTTCCACGTGTCGGCCGGCACGCTGGCCTTCTCCGTCACCCTCTTCACCATCTTTGCATTTGTCTGCATCAGCGTGCTCTTGTACCGAAGGCGGCCACACCTGGGAGGGGAGCTTGGTGGCCCCCGTGGCTGCAAGCTCGCCACAACATGGCTCTTTGTGAGCCTGTGGCTCCTCTACATACTCTTTGCCACACTAGAGGCCTATTGCTACATCAAGGGGTTCTAAGCCACACAACAGAGCCTCCAGCAGGGCAGGCCTAGGACTTCTCCTAAGAGAAGGGCACTTCCCCACCAGTGATCTCTCCGGGCTGCACTGCCCTGGAGAGGCAGCATCAGGACCCAAGCCCCAGGAACTTCACCCAACTTAGGCCCTGGCAATTAACTGAAAGGGCAAAGTCTTAATCAATCAAACAATGGAGGAATCACCGACTTTACACAGTATTTAATTAAATACAAACAAGCAACAGCAACAAATCCACCTCCACCCCATCTCCCCCTCATATCCCTGACCCAAAGCAAAGGTCAGAGCCTTTCACCTCCTTCTATTCCATCTTTTGATTATTCCTTTGCCTCTCATTTCTTTGGAAGCAGGGTTTCTCCTCTCTGCCCCATTCCATACGTCCCTATTATCTCACTCAGCTGACAAGACGTGAAAATGAGTCACATTCATGTGGCTGGGGTGGGGTTCTTCTTTCATTGTAATCATTATTGTGGTTGCTTTCGTTTTGCCATTAGGTTTTGCTTATTATTTTGTTTTGTCTTTTTTTTCTGAAGTGAGTGGAAAAGGTGCCACAAAGGAATTCCAGGTCCGAGCCAACAGAGAGAAACATGAATTTTTAGACACATGCTCTCCTGCCACCTCTTGGCTCCATCAAGATCCAGTTCCCCATCTCACTGTTTTCTCTGAGTTCTTGGGAGGAGTGATGGCATTGGGGTAGAAATAAGCTCACTCACCCACGCAGGGTACTAAAGATCTTACAGGAGCTTCAACTGGAGCAGGAGGAGCTTTTTATGCTTATGTTGAATCAAGTCAGATACAAAAAGCAATTGTCCCTCTTTGCCCAAGCCTTTCCAATTCTGCGTGTCTTGTTGTGTCAATGTCCACTTGTGTATCCTTCTGCAGGAAGACCCGCCAAATAGAAGAGATGGGACAAAAATAGGAATGGTGTGTGATGACAAAGGGCTACTGGAAGAACAAAAGGGATATAGGCCTTCTTGATTATCTTTGGCTTTGTACCTGAAGCAGGAGAGAAGAGATATCCAACCAGTGAGATCTTTAAGAGAGAAGTTTGTATTTTAAATGTCAATGTGCCTGAGAAATGTCAGCTTCACCACGCTCTTGCTTCCTAATGCTCTATACAAAGAGGGCTGACTATATTTCTTGAAGTGGTGTAAAAACTTAGAGATTTTATAAGAGAACCAGGGGCTCCCTTCACCTCTCCTGGTCCCTCAGGTCACATATGAAAGCATTTTTACAAGATAGGAACTGGAATTCCTCATTTCTCCCATGTTCCTGCTTGTTTTTAAACTTCATGAAGCTATTTTTCCAGCCTATGGGGTAGTTCTTGCTCCAGTAAGAGGAATCTTAGTTGTCATAATCCCCTGGAGCCTGGGTTTTTGGAGAAAGAGATCTCTGTGCCCTACAGACCTTTTCTCAACGAACGTGGGAAGGACCTGGCTTTAAAACACACACACAAACACACAAATAAACAGACATAAGACGTCATCACGAAACTGCCCATGGATCTTTAGGCTTTCTGCATTGACATAAATACATTTTCTAAGGGGGGGGGGGGGAAGAAATTAAAAAACACCTGTTAATTTTAAACACATTTTTTAAGAAAAAAATAATTAAAAAAGAAACAGTGCTCATGTCATAAGCTATGTTGACAGTTGCCAGTGGAAATGTTGGGTTGGTTCAAAAAAAAAAAATAAAAGCTATACTTATATCTCTCTACATACAGCTTGCTTCTCCCTGTGTTTCTTCAGTGAAAGGTCCAGGGGGCCACTGTGGGCTTCTTGTGAGGTGACTCAGGTGAAGGTGTCACCTCCTCTCACACTCAGGTGCCAATGTGTCAGACCCAGTATATTTTAAGCAAAAATACTTCAGGAAAATGCCACTTGTCAAAACCTGGACTTTGCGAAGTTGGAAGATGTAAGTAGTAGTAAAAGCTGTGGTAATTATGGAGGAAGGAGGTTTCTGTATCAGAAAGGCATTGGCCGTGACAGACTCCAGCTAGGAAAACAGTGCCCTGCACCTATTACCAACAGACATGTCTTCACTCATTCATTTACTCATCATTCATTCAACAAAAAATTTAGAAGCATGTTGAATATATTGAATGACACTCTGGTGATACAAAGAAGAGCAAGACATAGTTCCTGACCTCAAGAAACTCACAGTCTAGGCTGGGCATGGTGGCTCATGCCTGTAATCCCAGCACTTTGGGAGGCCAAGGTGGGTGGATTGCTTGAGGCCAGGAGTTCAAGACAAGCCTGGCTAACAGCTCTACTAAAATTTTTAAAAGTTAGCCAGGCATGGTGGCACATGCCTGTAATCCCAGTCACTCAGGAGGCTGAGGCACAATAATTGCTTGACCCCAGGAGGCAGAGGTTGCAGTGAGCCAAGATTGTGCCACTGCACTCCAGCCTAGGTGACAGAGCAAGACTCTCTCTAAAACAAAACAAAACAAACAAACAAACAAAAGAACTCACAGTCTACATGGGGCAAGTGATCCAGAAGCCCACTAAACTTGTTCAAAGAACAGGGGCAGTGCTGCGAAGGCCTGGTGGTGGGATCTTGTGGAACCCAAGGCAGGAGGCACAGCCAGGCCGTAGGAGCCTGAAAGCCATCAGGAACTGAGCCCACTTTCCCCACCTCCCCCGAGCCACCTGGCCTCTCTCACCCTTGCTTCCCTCTGCCCATTGGGCCCATCCTCTTCCTTTATCTCCCAAGGTGCTTCCTCTGATTTATTTTCTTGCACACAGCCCAGCACAGTCACCAGCCCTGACACTATATCATGACCTCACAGCTTTGATCACCACAATGAACTGGAACTTCCCTCTTTTCCTCTGAGGGCAAATTCTCTATCAAGAGAATATGGTCAACTCTCCATCTCCAGAGGGCCATTCTGAGAAGGCAGAATCCTTTGTAGAAGGCAGTCACAGTGCCTATGGACTGGGTGCTTTGTGTCAAATGTTCACTTCTGGTACAAACAACCCAGGTGTGGAGAAGAGGGTGATGATCACATTGTAGGTACTATTGCCCCTTCTAAAAGCCAAGTGATGGGAAGAGGTTTATGATGCATTGGACACCAAAGTGCAAATGTTAATGGCAGTCCTATGCCCTGAACACTCTAAGAGTGACCTAAACAGAATGCCATGGGAACACAATGGAAGGAAACATTAACTCAGCCTGGAAGAATTGGGAAAGACTTCAAAGAGAATGTAACAGGTAAGTAGGATCTTGAAGGAAGATGAAATCATGATTTACTTTGGTGAGGGGCTTCATATTGAAGGATGGACAAAAAGTGAACAGCACATTCAAAGGCACAAGGGTAAAGCATGACATGGCACAGTCATGGAATGGCAGCAGTAAGCATGGCTAGGACAGAGGTCAAGAGGAAGGCTAAGGGTAGGTGGATCCTACCTGTGGCCCCACTGTGCCCTCTGCTGAGGTTTAGAAGGTGTCTGCAATAGGGTCCTGGGCTTAAACTTATGGCCAAAATTGGGGCTGAGAAAGCAGCATCAGGAACACAATTCCTACCATGGAAGCTGAGAACAAGATGTCAATGGGATTTGTGAGTGAAACAGATTAGCACAAAAGGCAGGCAGGGAAAAATGGTTGGACTAAAAGCCTCATTCAGTTTTTTGCCAGCCACTAAATTAAAAATGAAAAAAAAAAAAACCTTTTAGCAGATTAAATGGTAGATGCAAAATCACAAAATCACAAAATCCGTTTGTGTCCATCATCGCTCCCATTTTCTGAGTCCTTTCTGGGTTATCCAGGTGTTAGGCTTTGTCAAAACAGAAGCTGGAATGAACCACAGGAGGAGAATTGAGGAATGCATCCCAGGAATCTGAAGCCCTGGGTACTAGTTTAGATGCCCCCACTAACAATCCATCTTCTCTTTGGATGCATTGTCTCCCTGGATCACAATTTCCTGAACTATAAAGTGAGGTTTTCATAAATGACCTCTGAAGTCAATTACTTCTAGCTTTAATATTGTGATCCTAGAATATATACAAAAGTAGTGTGTGTGCATGTGTGCACACATGCATGCACACGTGCATGCACACACTCAAACTGCCTGGCTACCTTAATTGACACACCATTGCAGATGCCCCTTTGCAACTCCTTGGCCCTATGGCCTGTTATTCAATATGAAGAAGACATTGTTAGCCATTGTGCACGTGTTCATTTTCAGCACTTCTTACTGATTGAGCCACAACATGCCCATCCCTTTGGCTCATTTCTCACTAGGGTAATGTTAGCTGCTGTAATAAACCCCAATATTTCAATACCTTATCAAAATAAAAGTTTATTTCTCACTCCCATAATAATCCAATAAAGATGTTCTTGGTCAGCAGGTGGCTTTCTTCCATGTGATGATTCAGGGACTCAGTTTCCTTCTATTTTGTAACTCTGTCGGCCTCTGGGGCCCTGGAGTGTTTTTCATCTATCAGTAGATGGAACAAAAATTAGAAAAAGCACACACACCCTTCTGACTACCTTGATTTTGAAGTAGTACTCATTACTTTCGCTCATATTCTTGTATTAGTAAAAGCTGGTCACTTCAACCCACTCACATGCAAAGGAGACTGGGAGATATCATCCTTGTGGGGCAGCCACTTCCCATTCACCATTCTATACTACAAAAGGATGAAATGTGTTTGAATGTTTGCCTCTGCCACACTCCCTTTGTGATTAAAGATAGATATTTTTACTATCGATGGCCAAGACCAATCTGACCTATGTCTATGTGGGTTTTCATGGTTCACAAAAAGCTTTTCATATACATGTGTTTGAGTCTGACAAGAACCACAAGTGGTAGATATTCTTATTACAACGAAGTTCTGAGAGGTTAGATGATTTCCCAGGAGAAAGCAGATAGTAAGAGGCAGACACAAACACAGGTCTTCTGATGCCAAATTCAAGCTCTTCCCAGAATATTATGAACCCTTGTGACAAACACCAGAACAAAGAATGAGACTTAGAGGAAGCTGGATCTAGCCAGCGAGACAGAGTTCCCTAGAGAGGCAGCCAGGGTCCAGGTGGGGAAGGAACCAGCCAGCACTGGTTCTCTCACCCTCCCACAGTTCCCTTCTCTGTCTCCATTCTTACTAAGCGAGGCACTTCCCCTGGGGGCACCTGAATGGATGATGTGCCAGTAAAAGCCAAGGGCAGACTGATGGAAATTTCCAAAAGAGAAATTTAACTGTGATAAAGCTATTTGGATTAAGGAGCCTGTTTACAATTTTCTGATGGAAAGTCATCTGGCCCCAGGAAGGGGGTGATTCAAAAGACATCTTCTTGGGAAAGGGAATCCAAAAAAGACTCCTGGAACATGGCCCTGGTAGGTGTGTCATATGGCATTTGTGGCATTTTCAGGAAGGAACAAAGGAGAAGGGAAGTCAAACTGACTTTACGAAAACTAAGATCAGCCTTTACTAGTAAACTTGAAGGCAATTCATTATTCTTTCTTTTCTTTTTTCTTACACTTTTACTGAAGTGTAACCAACAAATAAAAGTTATATATATTTGAGGTCTACAAAATAATGTTTTGATATTTGTTTACATTGTGAAACGATCACCACAATCAAGCTGATTAGCATATCTGTCACCTCATATAGTTGCCCTTTTTTGCGATGAGAATACTTAAGATCTACTCTCTTAGCAAATTTCAAGTACTCAACACATTATCATTAACTATAGTCACCATGCTGGACATTAGGCCTCCAGAACTTGTTCCTCTTATAACCTCAGGTATGTACTCTTTGAGCAACAGCTTCCTCTCTCCCCAACCCATCCCCTGGTAACCATCCTTCTACATTCTGTGTCTATGAGTTCCAACTTTTGTAGATTCCACATATGAGTGAAATCATGCTGTAGTTGTGTTTTCTGTGCCTGGCTTATTTCACGTAGCATAATGTCTTCCAGTTTCATCCATGTTGTCACAAGTGGCAGGATTTCTTTCTTTTTTAAGGCCAAATAATACTCCATTATATGCATATTGTGTGTGTGCATATACACATACATACACACACACACACACACACACACACACACACTACAACTTCTCTACTCATTCATCCATCAACAGACACTTGGGTTATTTCCACATCTTGGCTACTGTGAAGAATGCTGCATTGAACATGCATATACAGATACCTCTTCAAGATGCTGATTTCATTTCCTTTGAATATATTCCCAGAAACGGGATTGCATCATTCTTTCTTAAAAATCTGGAAAGGAGGTGCAGCCCAAGGTAAACTATTCTGGTACCTCAAATCTTTAGATTCCGATTTCTAATCTTAGTCCTTTCTGCTGTTTCTCAAGTTCTTTCTAGCTTCTACCTCAGCAAAAACACAATGGGAGTGGTAGTCATTCTGTCATGTTTACAAACTGCAAATTACGTCAGTGGAATTGCTTCTACAGTGCATGATAACTATTCTTTTTTTTTTTTTTTTTTTTTTTTTTGCTATGATCATCACCTCTGGCTGAGTCCTCACTCAATCAATTTCTCCTTCCATGACTGTGGGACTGTGGGGCAGACATTAAAACCTGGTGGCCAGCAGACTTGATGTGTTTGATTCTTACAGTGCTTTTTCAAAACTGGAATAGTTCTCAGTGTTTTGAAACAGAAACATGTTGTGTAAAAATCTGGATTTTGGCTTCTCTGGCCACACTGGGTAGGCATTCCTGTGAGGCAACAAATCCAGTGGCACTGCTAAGTGGCCACCCTATCTATGTACACAGCGTTTACTCTCTCAGTTTACCAGAGTTCCTACCCAATCCACATCTCTTATTCATGTGACCAGTCCAGTCCTGAAGCCATTTGTACACATGACACCTGCTATGGACCAAGGCTTGAGGTATTGCATTTTTGCCTTTGCATGTTGATGCTTGCCTCCAGCATTCTGTGGGGTTTGAAGCCCAGCTCTACTATTTTTACCTGTTGTGGAATTTTAAACAATTGACTGCCTCCCTGAGCTTCAGTTTCCCTAAACCCAAAACACGGTGTTGCAACGATTAAACAAACCATTCTCAAGTCAATTGCCATAGGGTTTAGCACCTTCCATACACCCTAGAAATGTTAAACTTGAGTATTACGATTTGGAGAGATGGTCAAGGGACACCAAGACCTCCAAGTCATGTGAGCCTTTAGACACAGTGGAGAAGAGAGACAGACATGTTTGGTGTCAAAGAAAGGGTGACATAGAAGAGGCGGCAGGCCAAAGGAGTTCATTAATGCTAATAAGTAAGTCAGATAATGGTGGGCCTGAAGAAGGGAGTGAAGCTTTGTGAGAAGTTATGTCATCTGTCCAAGGCCATTCCACAAGTAAGTGGCAGAGCTGGGCTTAATATCTAGATTGACCATTATCTTCACATGCACCTGCTGGGTAGGTAAGATAGTTATTATTTACTGTCAGGGTGGTGAAGAAGAAAGCACAGATCATAAGTAGGATAACTTGTCTGGTTTGCCTAGGACTTTTCTGGTTTTAGCACTGAAAGTCCTGTGTCCCAGGAAATCTCTCAGTCCTGGAAAATTGGGGCAGTTTGTCACCCTAAAATATTGAGTCTTACAGAGCTAGTAAGAGAGGGACTGTCTACATGCAACTTCTACTCTGTTGTGCTGCCATATTTTCCAGCCATTCCATATCCTGTTACTCTTAGCTAGCATCTCAGTTACATGAGGTTCTTTCCTTGGTAGGATAACCCAAACTTTCATTCCCACAAGATTTGAATTATTGGCATGTTGCTCAGTTTTCCATTGACCAGTACTTTTGGGCAAGGGAGTATGAAAAGGTACATCAGATGAATTCCTACATTGCAAACCCAGTCCTTCATATTCTCATTATGCAACAGCAACCCGATTTCCCCCAGGTAATTAGGACATTCACCTCACCAGTTCAATGAACCCAAAATGACTAGGAGGCAGTATCTACTTCTAATTCATCAGAACCAGAACTCTTCCTTGGTGCAAGCATTTCTCCATTGTCACTGGGACTTCCAAACCTGCTGAGACCAAAGCTATAGAAACAGAAAGTAAGATTCTTCATGTAGGTTATTAGGCATAATAATGAGAGGCATCACCCATCTCTACCCCTTAGTCTCCAGAACTATGATCCCATCTATGGATAGATTGCACTAGATATTGGCCCCCAATTACAGCATATACTGCATTCAGTATGATAGCATCTTAATATCACAAGGTATTATCTTCTACGTGATGCTGTAATTGAGCCTGAATCAGGTCATTCCACCTTTGGGTAATGGGAAAAGTGGTAAGACCAGTGACCCTGGTAAGACAATGTTGTGAAAGATATCATTGCAATGGATAAAACATTCAAAGTCCACAAATGGACATGCTAGCAGAAACACTATGGGCAAGAAAGGCAAATTCATACCCAGAATATGAGTCTATCCTCTGTGAAGAGACTGACTGCTACATTTTCTATAATGGCAATTGTCCAAGGAAATCAATCTGACACCGTATAACCTGCTGGCCTTCCTGGGAGATATTGCCATGTCAATGGCTCATCAGTTGCTTCTGCTGTGAGCAGGTCATACACTCATCAGTGGCAGTAGCCAAATGGGCCTTGGTGAGAGGACAGCCAGGCTGTTGAGTCCAAGTACAGCCTCCATCCCTGTTGACATGCCATTTTGTTCATGGATCCACTGAGCCAGCATCAGGGTGGCTAGAGAGAGGGGCCAACTAATATTAACGACAGCATGAGTCATATTGAGAACATCTACCACCATGGTTGCTCTCTGATAGGCATTTGTATGGGGCACTATATCTTCACACTATGGGGCCCATTCCATACATGGAATTCCTAAATTCCTAATTTTTCTTGCCATCAATTAGCTTCAAGTCCTCAATGAGCCAGTCACTCATCATCCACTGCATGAGTTGGTGTAGATCCATGATTCAGGCCCAAGTGGACAGTTCAATGTACTGCCTGAAGTTCTGTCCACTGGGAAAATTTCCATCCACCACAGTCTTTGAGGGTCTCCTGTGAGTAGGGCTATAGATGGCGCTGTCTACTTCTGGCTGGTGCTGGCATGCTGTGCAGAATTAGGTTCATGCTTTTTTCTCATTTATTCACTGGTCACAGGGAATTCCCCATGAAGTCAATGTGTGGTTGAGGGAAAGGCAGCAAAGCTGTTACCTGGAGTTACCACAAGAGTCAAAACTGCCTGTTTGTGCAGGTTACTGGTGCTTTCTTGACATGAATGGGCTGTTTTCCCTATATACATACCACTTCCATTTTATAATAAATATTTCTGAGCAAGTTCAATTTTGTAATTTATTGGGAAAGGTACCCAGTTCTACACGGGTAGGTTAAGTCATATGTTATTTGGTGTTACTCCTTCCCTACTCATGTCCTGAAGAGTCCTAATGGGGTCCAGCATTTAATTAACGCTGCAACTTGGGCTTGGTCCATATCCCTATGGTCCCTGCAGCTGTAGGAGAGGAGGGACTCCTTTAAAGTTTCCTGGGAGGACTTCCAGTTCTCCCTGTGCATATTAATAGCTTTTAATTTGTCTTTTCCCCCCATGTATGTTCTCAAGGGTCATGCAAAGAATCAGGTGATGTCATAATTTTTGAAAATACTGCAATTGCTCTAGGAACAAAGCATTAGAACCACTTGATCTCCCAGCATCTTGCCCTCCACTTTATTCTCTACCCCATTCAGTGATAATTTGAGTATTGATGATGCCACCCTTTACCATGAACTACCTGGGTCCTATTTGCCCTCATCAAGGAAGTTATCCTTGAGCTGCTCATGACCAGCCCAAACCCAGAGTTCCACTTTATGAGTTTGCTTCCTCCTAGGCCCAAGTGGAAGGAGAGGAGAGGTTTCAGGAACTGAGAAGGAGAGAGAATCAGGTAGATAGGCCTCTTAGAGAGGAGTGATACCTTTCAGTCAAAAAACAAAGCCAGCCCAAGGCAACCTTACAGAGAATAACACCTGTCCTCCCTCCCCTCCCACTCTCCCATCTCCCACTGGACTCCTGGTCATCCAGAGAGCACAAGAACTCCATTGATGCCATGCATAAAAGTTAGTCCCCCAGGCAGAGCATGCAGCAGGTGAAGAAGGGGGAAGAATGGCTCCAGATGGGGTAGGCAGGAGATTTCTGCACACCATATAGAGTTGTTGCAATGATTTCATGAGATAACAGGCTTAGCAAAATGTCTGACATAAGAGTGAGAACTCCTGGGCAAAAACACCAAGGAGGCCCAGAGAGGTGAAGCCAATGGCTCAAGGACACACAGCTAGTTCATAGCAAAACCAGGCTGAAGACTCCTGTAGTAGGTGCTCTCTCCACTGGCCCTGACTTTCCTGCCAGACCATGTGATTTTGCTGCTGATATTAATCTGTTCCTCCATTTTCAGCTTTCCTCCAGAAGTTACAACTCCATCATACAGCCCGCACATAATGCTTTTTGCAATGGCATGTGCATCCCATCACTCTATCTCTACCTCATTTCACTGCCTTGTCAGGTATATTTCATTATACCTTTCCCTAAACAACTCATTTTTTAGAATCTGATACAGTGAACTACTCAACATCTCAGTAGACACACTTCTTTCCATCATTTAATGGAATTTTCCATCTATATATGCTGTATGCCTCTTTAAATGTATAGCAAAGTAATTGCTATTAAGAATGCTAAATTAGAAGTTGACAGAAGTGAATTCTAATTCTGGCTGCATCACAAGCTAAGTGTTTGACCTGGAGATGGCCACTCCGCCTATCTATTGAGATTTTAGATTTTTCACGTATAACCATTAGAATAGGTGATTTTTCAGGCTCCTCCCAGTGCCAACGCTCACTGATGATACAAATAAGGAAGAAGAGGAGGATGACTGACAGATACTGAGCTCCAGTTTTGTACCAGGCACTGTGCTGAGTACATTACTCTTGTTATCTCGCTGCTGTGTCGCAGCAGTGAGAAAAACACCTTTCTGTTTTGAGCCAGAGAGGTTGGGAAGGGTGTACTTACTGAAGCTTATCCTGGTCTCTCCTGACTGAGTCTTATGAGCAGTTGAGCAACGTGTCCATCATTGTGTGGAGAGACCACAGCCAAGTATGCAGTGCATGTGACCATCAAGTGTGTGAATTCTCAGGGTTGCCCTGGATTTGTAGGCAGGCCTGGTCTGGGGTACCACATACAGGACCACCGACCAGTAGCTAGAGTTAGTGCTCTGGCTAGGAGGATACAGGCAAGACAGCTTTCACAGAGTGCATCCTGACAGAGGAAAAAGGGGCAGTGCAGAGCAGGAGAGGGAGCAGGGGCTGCTTGGGTGAGGTGTTGGTTGGGGGTGGCGTAGAGGAGTAGAAGGAATTGGCCAGAGTGCCCCAAACAAGACTTGACGAGAAATGACAAGAGAGACTTGTGCCCCATACGTAGCACAGACACTTGCAGGAGTAGGCAGGCATGGAACCAAGGTCATGGCCCCTTTCCTTATCAACTCATGAAAGGCACACAAAGGGGAATGTTGATCCAGGCCCTAGGGTTGAGAGCTTGATTCGGCAGTGCTGCATGAAAAGATCAAGCTTCACCTATTTCCACCTGTGTAGTAGAAAAAGGCCTAACACCACAGACCAGAAGGTCATGGTGCCTGGGAAGGTCTTCAGCCTCCTTGGTGGGCACAACTGTGGCCTTGCAGGTCTTTCAGGAACTTGGGAGTAAATAGCCAGATGAACAGCCTGGTGATCCAGGGATTTTTTGGTTTTGGTTTTGGTTTGGTTCTTTAGTTTTTGGCTTTTGTTTTGTTTTGTTGTTGTTGTTTTGCTTTTTTTATCTTTTAGTGTTTTGTTGTTGTTGTTAATCTACAAGGGGGTTGGTGCTGCCAGCTTCCCATCCCACTTGGATCCTTTTGGGGACCAGGAGTAAGGATGGGCCTGGGGCCCCTTCTTTGTTGGCATCACAGCAGCCCTGAAAAGATGCCTGGCCCCAGCAGGAATTACTTCTCAGCATCCTGACTAAAAATGTCCCCTGTCTTCCCCGCCCCACAGAAGCTGAGCATAGCTCAGGAATCTCCAGGTGGAGGAAGAAACGGGATAGATCTATCTTGCACTTTTCCTTGATTCTTGGTCCTACTGTCCTTGGTGAATGCAGGGGAAGGCAGAAGGGGCCTGCAGCTTGCCCTGCAGTCAAGCGTAAGCTCAGACCTGCCCCTTCCACGCCAGGCTGGGTATCTCTGCTGGAGCCAAGGTCAACCCCAAACCTCCCAGTGAGGGACAAGTCCCTCCCTGAAGGGACAAGTGCCTGCCTTATTTCTCTTCCCCAAACCCCCAAAGCCTGTACAGGCCTCAGCAAAGTGGTAGCTTTTAATAAGACCCTTAACTGCTCTGGGGAAAAAATGCACTCACTGCTGGATGGAACTCCCACCAGGACCCAAGCTGGACAGGAAGGAGACGGTTGCAGTTCTAACCCTTCAAGGAAGGCAGCTGAGGAGTAGGCAGAGCTCCAGGCCTGGAGTCAGAAAATCTAAGTATGATTCCTGCTCTGCCTTTCCAGCTGGGTGACCCCAGCAAGACACTGAACTCTTGAGTCTGAGTCCACACTTGAGAAATAGGAACAATGATGCCTGTGTCACTGGGTTGTGGTACTACATACATATGACAGGGCCTGTATACATAGCAGGCAGTGTCTGGCACTTGGTAAGTGTGCCGTGAACCACCTGTCCTCTCTTCTGAGCTGCAAGGAAGAACCAGCCCTGGACAAGGAGTGGCCTGCGTGATCAAATTCCGGGGCTTAGACCCTGTCGCAAGAAAGCCTAGCTGGAGCAAAGGCTGGAGGAGAGTTTTACAAGGGGAATTATTTTCTGTTCACCTGCAAAGACAAGGGGGCAGAGTGTGGCACAAGGAATCTGGAGAAGGTTCCCAAGGGGATGGCTGAGGTGGTCATTTCTAGGGACAGCTGTGTGTGCAGAGAGGGAAAAAGGCAAAGAGGCTGGTCACGCTGGAGAAAACCTAGAATCTCCACCCCTGCTGCCAATCCTCGTCTGGGAGTTCTCCAGCTCTGCAAACCAGACCTGCAGCCTCAGCCAGAATAGATACCCCACAAAACTGGGGTACAGGCTGAAAAACTCCACTGGGGGTCTGCTCCCCACCTATGGCTACATTTCAGCCTGGCGTCTTGTCATCTGGATGATGGCAATGTACCCACTTTCAACAGCCTGAAGCCATGGAATAGGCTCTTCCCCAAGCCCTGCCCCCAAAGCTCTGCCAGCAACATTCCCTACATTCCAGTGAGAGGAAGGGAATGGCAGTCAGGGAGGGGCATCCCGTGGGGCAGACATGTGGGTGGAGGGAAGAGGAAAAATTACAGAGAGTGCACAAACACCTTTAGCAAGGGAGTCCCCTCTCTAGGTGCAGTACCACACTGCCCACTTCCGGGTCCCCTGCTAGGTTCATCACTGGCAGCACCTCAGATGTCCTTGGATGGAAGTGGAGAGCACCCAGGCCAGGGAAACGAACTAAGCTTTCTAGGAAATAAAGCCTTTTCATTAAAGGAAGCCACCCAAAGAAAGAGGCGACAGCCGCCAGGGTTTACCCATTTTTTATTTTTTATAAAACAAGCTACAAATAGTTTCCCTCTCTCCTTCACAAAGGAAAAACCACACAACACCGCCTACACACACGATCCTGTGGGAGACAAGATGCCTGGGGAGATCTCGAAGATCCAAACATCTACAGGCAGGCGCCGTCTCCATGTGTGCATGCTTCCTCCAGGCCTGAAAGTGGGGCCAGGGTCTCGTGCAAGGCCCACTCTGCTCCGGCACTTTGAGTTCTCTCACTGGGGCTAATGGGAGGAGGCTTCCTTCCCACCTTTCCACGTTGGGGCAGGGCCACCAGTCATTCCTGAGATAACCTCTAGGACTTTCTCCAGGACAGCAGGGACCTCCTTTAGCCCAAGAGCCCATCAGATCCTGTCCCGAGAAGGTTGTGCTCCTCCCACAGGGACAGTGCTTGTGGTGCCAACGCCTTCCAGACCCGGAACGGGTGGAGGTACTTTTAGGGATGTCGGGTTGGAATACAAGATGAGGCCAGATTTGCAAGGGTGATCTGAGGAGGGGACCAGTCCAGGGCTACCCAACCTCCCTCACTGCCACCACAGCTGCTTATGGGAAGGAGCGCTAAGGGCCACTCGCTGCTCTGCCTGAAGGCCACTTGAATAGGCACAGCACCTGGGCAGAGGGAGCTGCGCCTCAGACCAGAAGGCTGGGCAGCCCACCCTAGAATCCGCGGAAGATGCCTGTGATGCCTGTGGAAAGCTGGGCCGGGATTTCCCTGTAGCTGGGTTATCACCCCTGCCCTTCTAGGGGAGGCAGAATAGGAAACGCAAGATCAGTTTTACTTCTGGAATTAGCTTAAAGCCTGGAAGCCCATAAGAAAACTTGAGGGAACAGTAAGAACCTCAGTATTGGGTTTTTAAAAAACCAACAAAACAACTTTAGTGTTACCAACAAGGTGACTGACACCTCCCCCAACCCACCCACCCAGGCCTGTGATAGCCACTAGGACAACAGCGGGAGATGGAGGAGTGGAGAGGTCACACCCAATCTGCCCCTGGCACTGAGACAGCTGCATCTCTGGGAGCCTCACTGGTAGGTTTGCAGGGAGGTGAAGAGTTTCCCTGTTGGCACCGCACCCCTCAGTGCAGGCTTTCTGTCCTGTCCTCTCCCCTACTTAGATATTAAATATCTACTTTTTTAAAGGCCCTTCTGTGTGTCTTTTTCTTCTTTGCCTCCCCTCTCATGCGTTATACAGAGTAGATGCTAAGCATGGATGAAAACGTTTCGAGTGACGTAATGCAAATCCTTTGTGGATAATTTGCTCTGAGGGTCACTAAGATACTGGTGCACCCACCAATGCTGGACCCTTTGGGGGTCTGGAGAGCAGGAATGCACGGACCCTCTGAGAGCCAGTACCTGTGTGGGCTATTCATGGGATCTGGACTCCCTTCCTCTCCAAGGGCAGTTTCCATCTCTCCTTAGCCCAACCTCCCTGGACAAGGCCGAGAGCCAAGTGACTTATCTATTTTGACAACTAATGGCATGGGGCAATATAGTCCTCCCACCAGAAAAGAACTCGTGGAGTCCGCAGTACAATTGCAGGACTCCCGTCTTTATACACAAGGGTCAGTCTCCAAACAGAAGTTTAGTAGGCCCAGGATAGAGTCCTGGATTTTAGAAAGCTGGACTATGTGTCCAGAGTGCCCACCACCCACAGCAGGCAGAGGGAGAGAAATAAACAAACAGCAATGCCAATGCCTGTACAAAAGAACTATACAATTTACATATATATTTATATACAGCATATAAATCTCTTTCTTCTCAGCCCCAACAACACCCTCCCCCACCCCCCCCAAAACCCCCTAAAAGTTGTCAGTAGCAGATCCAAAAACTTACAATAAGAGAGAGAATAAAGTCTTTCTTCCCTTTCCTTTTCCCACTGTGGTATTAGATATTGGTGTTTTAAAATGAAACCAAAAACAAAACACGCAAATAAGAGTTATTAAAAGTGCAAACATGGTGGGCACCACTTATGTTACACGGGATGTGGCAGGGCCATGGGTAATGCTGAAGGTTAGGTGTCTGGTGGTCCATCCTGCCTCCCTGGACTCTCCACCTGCCCTTGGGTTTTCTGCTCTTTAGACGAGGCGTCCTACTGAGAGAAGGAAGGAGAATGCAAAAAAAAAAAAAAAAAAAAGGTGGTGGGGGGGAGATATAAGCAAGAAGTTAGAGTTGGGCTTGGGAGAAATCCAACTATGTCCATCAATTTCCCCACAAGTGCAGCCTTTTCCACCTGCTGTCTTCTATGAGGCTAGGTGGGGCACAGGTTGCCTGGACTTGCGGATGAGCATGTTTTACCAGCCTGTCCTTTGCCACTGTGAGGCACCACCACTGCAACTGAAATAAGTCTGGCATTGGAGAGAACGAGGCTTGGCCTAGGGAAGTGTGGGTTGCAGGGTGTGCGCTCTGTTCAGATCACACTACTCTCACATGCCAGCTTTTCAACCTGGGGCTGGGGTGGAAATGACAGGGGTTTGTTTACAGGTGGGGATGGCAGAATCCCATTGGCACTGACCCAATAGTTCTCTCGTGTCCTCAGCAAACAACCTGAAAATGGGAGCTTAAGTCACCTGGCCAATCCCTTCACCCCTGAGGAGCCCAGAAAGGGGCAACTTACTGAATGGGTTTGTGCCTACTCATTTTGCCTGGGGGAAACTGCCAAGGCTACCACCTGCAACAAACCAGGAACACGTGACATTGAGTGGCCTTGACCAGAGAACTGGCACCTTCTCCCGTATGCTGGGTCTCTGTCCTCTCTGACCCTCAGAATAAAGAGCAGACTTGGGAAGGAGCAAAAAGTTGTTTGGCCCTACTTTTTGCTCTGTGAGTGTCTATGGCTCAGGTGAACTTATTACTGGCCAACGCCTTCACACAAAGTCCCTTTTCCATAAGGCCTGGCTCCTGCTGGGCACCTCTTTGCAATCCCTCAGCTATCCACTAAGAAGGGCTCTGGTGCTGATGCACCTGGACAGAACTGTCCCAGGTCTTGGTTCCCCGAGTCACAGAATGTCAGAGGTAGAAGGAATCCAGCAGAAGCTCAGAGCAGAGGGGTGACTTACACAAAGTCCCAGGCTCATTCTGCTGACACCCACATCTCCCCACAGGGTGCTGAGCCATTGTGGAAACTGCCACGCCTGCTCCAGCAGGTCCTGGCCTCTTGAAGAGGAGCGAGGAGCTGGGGGCAAGCACATCAAGAGCTGCCCCCCGCCACCACCCCGAGATGCTTAGGGCCACGTGACTCTGTGCACGCCCCTGAACCTCTCTGGATCAGTCTACAGCCTGGGAGCTAGAACCACAGCTGTACGGCTTCTGCTCTGCCTCCCTCTCAGAATTGTCTTGAGGATCCACTGAATTTATGGAGGAGGAGAAAGGGCTTTGAGGAGTGTACAGCGCTGCAGAACCCAAGCCCACCCGTTGGTCATGTGAGCCACAGCTCCATGTCCCCTGGGTTATGCCAATATTCCTTACAACTGAAGAAAGGAGAGCGGACATGGGGTGGAGTGGGCGTGGGGTGGATATCGGTTTATCCAATTTTACAGATGAGGACATGAACTCTAAAAGAAGGTGACAGCCCCAAGGCAGGCAGGTGGGAAGCGGCAGAGTCAGGCTGCTGACTTCAAATCCCACCTTTCCTCCGCTCCCTCCAGCAGCTGCTTCTCTCCTTGCTGAGTAGAAAGGTCAGCACATCTAAAAAGGAGGTGCACAGCAGTCCTGCCCACCAGGCTGGGATGTGTGAAGCAAAATGGACAGCTAGCCATAACCAGCTCTTTTTCATGGAGGCTTATGTGCTAATCCTGTTACCTAAGCCCTATCAGTTAATCCTCAGAGAGACTTTATTTGAGAGTGATAAAATTATCTCCATCTTAGGATGATGAAACTGAAGCTTGGAGATATCAAGTAACCCAACCAGGATGGCACAGCTTCCATGTGGCAAAGCAAATTCCGACCTAGCTAGCTGCCTCCAGAATCATGCTCTGAGCCACCAGGGAGGATGGAAGAGAAGAAGGCTGAGCCCCAGGCAGTTGGCATCCTCAGACAAGGCAAAAGAAGAGCTGATAGTTCTGAGAAAAGGAGGCACTAGACCCCACCCCGCCTGCCTCACAGGACGGTGACAATGATCCCAGTGAAGGTGCTTTATAAATTGGGAAAGTGAAGAAAGAGGCATGTTATGCAGAGAATTCAGCTCTCCAGGGAGGAGTCTGGTTGGTAAAATATCTGTTTTCCAGTGGAATTTCCAAAAATTCAGTCCCTTGGACCCAAAACTCTACTGGTCCCCAAGCTCGGCATCCTTCCCCCAGCCAGCTTCTGTCCCCACCTAGCATGCAAGCCCCTCGCATCCCACCAGGGGGCATCGCAGGACACGGGATGGATGACCGACGCATAGGCTCTGCTCCCGGAGCCCCTGCACACCATCGACCACAGGGGCTTTTCTGCCGCCCTGCAGAGAAGAGGGATGGAGGGGGCAGTTCTGAAACTCATGCCTTCATTCCCGGACATGTTCCTCTACCGCTACCAATTTCTTTTGTGCCTTCACTATGTACCAGGTACCGTGCTAAGTTCTTCACACACATTATCTGATTACATCCTCACCAAATCGTTGAGGTAGGTACTATAATCTCCACTTTGCAAATGGGGAAACGGAGGCTTAGAGAGTTTAAGTAACTTGCCAAGGATTAAAGATCCGGTAATTGTCAGAGCTGGGATTAAAATCAAGCCAGGCCCATCTGACTTCAGGGCCTCTGCACTTACTCCAGCCCCTACTTGTGCCTGATCATGGTATCCCACACTGCTCCTGGGCCTCTCAATAGTGGTCTGTCATCCCACAGGCACTGCCTGCCTGGAAACTGTGGGCTTCCCCGCTCAGGTTGCTGGTGGCACCCTCACCCCCTGCAACACCTCTACTCCTGCCCACGCTGCCCCCAGGCTGGTCTGCTCCCCCTCTTCCCCAGACTCCCCCACTGGCCACTCCCTTGGCTTCACCAGGCAACCAAGACTGGCCTGCTCACACAAGGCGACATCTTCAAACACACTGGGGTCCTTCTCCTGGAGGGGACAGCAGTCTGGCCCAGGAATCCTGAAGCTGGGCCAAGCGCCAGCAGTGGTGGTACCTCACATGTACCCTTGAGCAAATCGCTACTCCTCTCTGGGCTAGCCTTGACTCCTAGACTGCAAAATGGACTAGAGGACCCACAGAGCCTTCTAGCTCTGGGCTGCTTGGGTCCAGAGCAGTGTGTCCTGTGGTGTGTGTTGAAATGGAGAGTGGGGACACAGGAATCCTTTCTGCCTCTGCATAGGCTTTAAGTCTACTCAGCCTCCACTTCACCCCACCCCATTGATTAATCCTACATACCCTCTTCCTCTTATCTCAATGTTCTACTCTCCCTCACTCCATCACACTCATACACACACATATGCAGACACATGCACAGACATACACAGACATATGCACAACGCATGCACACATATGTATAGACATGCACACATAGCCATACTTAAAGACATAAGTGTAGACCATGTACAAACAGACACAGACATGAACACAGACAGGTGCACACTCAGGCCTACCCACGGAGACATGCACAAACAGACGTGTATATACATTCAGAGACATGTCAGACACGGGCTTTCTGGCCAGACTTTCCATAGTCCTACCTTTGAGGTGAGGGGTTCAGGAGGGTGTATTGGGCCAAGAAGAATGACAGTTGCACTCCAAAGCACCCTAGGGGCCTCTGTGGGCAAAGCTATGAGGATAACTGAAACTAACACTTGTCTGCAGCTGAGCCTGGATTGAGGAGGAACATCCAGATGACCAGGGATCCCTAAATCTACATTCTACTTCAGTTTTCTCTGGATGCTTCTGTCAGGTCCTGTATGTCAGCTGGGACTGGCAGACACCTGGTGCCTGGAAAGGCTTCAGAGGAAGGCTAGGAGGAGTCCCTGAGCTCGGTGGATCTGAGCTCACCACACTCAGCCATTGCTTGGCTTCCGTGTGCTGTGCAGACCAGAACTACTAGCACAGGAAGGGGGC
The DNA here is from genome assembly GCF_029281585.2 of Gorilla gorilla gorilla. Taxonomy (NCBI): domain Eukaryota; kingdom Metazoa; phylum Chordata; class Mammalia; order Primates; family Hominidae; genus Gorilla; species Gorilla gorilla. The sequence goes on along the minus strand of NC_073239.2, from coordinate 86,929,002 downwards.
CGAAGGCAGGGGCAGTACAGAGCATCATCGCTCAGCCCAGGAGTGCCCCTGGTATGCCTGGGGTCTACATTGACACTGGATGGTCTCTTCCCCACATTGGCCATCTGACTGTGCTCCGCGAAAGGACCACAAATTCCAAGTGTGTCAGAGCATAATGTCACCGGAAGGGGCAACCCCCTCATCCATTCATTCCTTCACTTATTCATTCATTTAACAAGGACTTAATGAACTACCAGGTGCCATGTACTGTGCTAGAGGTTAGGAATTGAGAGAGAGAATCCTTTTGGCTTCAAGGGGTAATCGGAAGAGTAAACTGCAACACAGTGTAAGTTCATCTTACAAAGAAGAATAGTAATATTGAACTTCTATTGAGTTATTTCAATTTCTCAGGAACTTTGGGAATGCTTTAACTCACTGTCCCATTTAATCAGCACAACAGTCCTATGAGATAGACTCTAGCATTTTTCCCATTAAGCAGGTGAAGAAACTGAAATGCAGAATGGTTCAGTAATTTGTACTGAATTGAAATCCAAAATGCTTCAAAATCCAAAACATTTTAAGTGCTGACTTGATGCTCAAAGGAAATGCTCACTGGAGCATATCGGATTTCAGATTTTGTGGATTTGGGATGCTCAACCAGTAAGCGTAATGCAAATATTACAAAATCTGAAAAAGTTCCAAACACTTCTGGTCCCAAGCATTTCAGATAAGGGACACTCAAGCCGCATGTGGTGAAAGAGCGAGGCCGGGACAGAGGCAGGGTTTGAACCATTGACTCATTGCTGAGTCCTGGAGACTCAGAGTACTATGGGAACAGAGAAGCATCCGCATCAGACAGGCATGCCCAGAGTAATGAAGTCACACACCAGTAAGCCCCAGAACCAAGGCCAGAAACCAGCCATGGCGGGGCGGGCGGTGGGAAGTGGATCCCAAGCCCAGGTTCCTATGGGAACCCATCCATTTCCCATGCTATTCTTTGGGTTTACTCTGACAACTGAGGAACAAGGAAAAGGCCTTTTTGTCTTCTTCTGCTAAACTCTCTCCTTAGGAAGTCTCAGCTTTTCCAAAGCTTCCATTTCAAATAAGTCAGCATCACCCAAATCTGCATCTTCAGACCCTTCACCTGCATTACAGAGCCACTCATCCTTCATGTGCATCCAACTCAACGTGTCCAAACCACACTTGGGCACCCTGTACATCCCTCTACACTTAACCTGCTCTTCCTTCCCTGTCGCCTATCTCAGTGAGAAGCCCTGCCTCCAGCTGAACAAACCTACCTTTGTCCCATACCTAACTTGATCTCCAATCACCCACTTCTCTCCATTCCCCTTACCCTGTTGTGTTTTCATAACTTGGCCCTCCATCACTCTAGCCTGGACTGTGCCACGCCTCCTATTGGATGACCCTGCCTTGCTCATTTCCAATCCATGTCCCACCCTGAAACCAGAATACTTTTTAAATAAAAACTGATACTATCAATTCTCTGAACGCCTTCAACAGCTTTCCACTACCCTTAAAAAGTCTAAAGTCTTTCACCTGAATTTAAAAACTCTCCAACTTCACCTTGCCTCTTGTCACCACCCCTGCTCTTCCTATCACTGTTAAAATATTCATTTCAGTCACACAAACATCCTTCAGCTCATTGAAAACTGTTTCCTCGCCTCCAGAGCTTCACTCCTCATTTGCCTCGGCTTGGAACACTCTTCCCTCTCCTGACCTCTCTGCTTGGCCATCTCCTACTCATGTTTCCAGTAATGGGTTAGACCATGGGTTGGCAAATTTATCTGCAAGAGACTAAATAGTAAATATTTTAGGCTTTGTGGGCCATATACAGTCCCTCTTATATATTCTTCTTTCAAAAAAAACTTACAGCTCTTTACAAATGCAAAAATCATTCTTAGTTCACAGGCTGTATAAAAACAGGCCACAGACTAGATTGAGCATTCAGGCCATTGTTTGCTGAGCCCTGGTTTAGGCATCGCTTCCTTCACAAAGTTTTTCAAGGCTGTCTGTCCCTTAGTGTCTTGGGTGCCCCTATATATGTTGCTACAATGCTCTGCACTTGCCCTGCTGTGACAGAGCTTACTAGGTGTTCACCAGAATTCATGCTGCTCTCTTCTTGGGTTCCCTTCCCCTAGTGACTGAGTTCCAGCCAATGAATTATGACCAGCAATGTGTGTCATTTCCAGGGCTGGCCCATAAAACCCAGCCTTCCTAGTGACCGAGCTCTGGTCAGTGAAATACCAGCAAGAATGAGTGTCCTTTCCAGGACTGGCCCATGAAACTCCCTCACATGCACTACTTCATGTCTACTCCATCTGGTTGACTGAGGATGGAGATGACCCCCAGAGTAACCTTGGAAGCCACATGATGAAGATGGCAGGGTCACTCTCAGCCTGGATCCCAGAGTGACTGCATAGAACAATCCCTGCCCCTACTCCTTCCCCTATACACACACACACACACACACACACACACACACACACTACAACCTGCGACCATGCTGAACTATTATATGGGAAAGAAAAATTTTCCACTGTGTCAAGCCATGATGTATGGGTCTACTTGTGACTGTAGCCTGGCCCACCCTAGCACACTCTCACAGCATGTATCACAGCTCATGTGAGTGCTTATTTAAGCTCTGTCTTCTGTGCAAGGATAGGGACCTTATCAGTCAATTCCACCACTGTCTCAAACATCTAGCATGAAGCATAGCACACTTCCAGCAAATAATTGATGAACAGATGAGTACCTGGAATCTCATTTATCAGAGAGCCCTTGGTCCCATGCCTGGGTGGGGGCAAGTATTGAAAGGCCAGGAGCACAGGGGAGAGCACTCACCTTCTTTGCTAACACCCAGGCAGCCCTTCAGCTCAGGCAGTGAAATGACCTTGTCTTTGTTCAGGTCACAGTAGTCGGTGAAACGCCGGGCACATTTCTTGGGCTTGGCTTTCTTCTTCACATAGCGCTTGAAGGGCTTCATCTCCCGCTTGTTAATGTCGTTGCTGCTATTGCTGTCCAGCTGGCTGAAATACCAGTGCACTACCCGCTCCTCCAGGGTGTGGCTGGGGTCTGGCTCTGAGAACCTGGGCCATGGACAAACACCCCCACCCCAGAGAACACCAATCAGGATCTTGCAGGAACCATCAGCCCTGGTACGACTGCCCCCAGAAAGTCAGGTAGAAACGGCTCCTCCAAGCCAAAGTCCACCCAGAGCGGCTCAGCCTGTGGCAACATTAAGCCATCCTCTCCGACTCAAATCCTAAGATTGGACCATTCTTTTCTCAGGACTCCCCAGGTGGGTAATCCTTATTACACAAACATGCCTCACCCTCTACCAAAGCCAGAAATGTTCTTGTACATGATGGGTGCTCAAGACAAATTGGCTTGATCTAATTCGCTGAATAAACCAGAGCTGGAATCCAAATTGTCCTTCCCCTGGCCTAGCACTCACTGCGGACAAGCTGCTCATTACACGTAAACATGTGCCCTGGGGTGGACTGACTGTGGGGAAGGTGCTCTGAGCATCCACTGTATGCCCAGTGCCAGTCTGGGCCCTGGAGGGTGCACCCCTGGCCTCAAGTGGCTCACTGTCTCTATGAGACAGAGCCAAAAAGGTGAAAATAGTCATGACGACTGAATATGGGGTGTGAGGTTCCCATGGTCCATCACTGCTGGACATCCAGTGCAGTGGGAATTGAGAGAAGAAAGCAACTGGGTCAGACACCAACAGAAGTTCCAAAACTGGAAAAGCCTGGACCTACTGGGGATGAGTCTCTCCAGCCTGAGGTTTTAGTCAGGGGATCTGGGGTAGACCCAGGAAACCATGTATTCACCAGCACTGCCAGGTGATCCTGCTGAGAAATGCTGGACTAGAGTCACCAAGAACACTTCCTGGCATCCAGATGCAGAGTCACAAGCACATCTAACACAGCCCCTCATCGAGTTACAAGGCCAACATCTACGTCTACATGTGTAACTGTATGTAATGGCCTACTCATCTATGTTATTTACTTAACTGTCTCCTATTTTCTCCCAAAAAGGAGTCAGGGTGATAACCACTATTTACAATTTTTAAAGCCAATAATGGGTCTATTACAGAGGGGCTGCCTGGGTTCACTAACCAAGAGAATGGAACCCCATGAGCCCCATGGCTCCTGTTCCCAGGGCTTGGCACTGAGTGAATGTGATCTAGGCCCTTGTGCAACTTCCCCTGGGGAAGGAGAAAAAGGTTGATGTTGGGAGTCCCACACATTCACATCCTCAGTGTGCAGGGCACTGGGACAGAGCACGTGACTACCAGAGGTCAGAAGTGGGGCAGAGGGCTCACTGTTCCAGAGGGATCCTAGATCAGGGTCCAAGGCCTGTCTGCACATTCTGAAGCTGTTCCTGGTGGGGAAACTATTCAAGGCACTTGTCATGCCACCCTGTCTTCTCTGGGGTTTGCTGAGTTTTCCAGAAGGGAGATAATCTCTGACCCCTCCCCTGTGAACAAGCCAGCAAACTCCCTCCTCTTCCACCCCACCAAGTAACGTCCAAGTTCAGGGAAAAAGAAGTTCCATTATGGGGGGGAGAAAAGCCAGTCATCAATCCCTGTTAGATGCCTATTCCTAATTAGCTGAATTTCAGTCTTGAGCAGGTAATCCGGGCATCCTGGACTGATTCCAGGAGGATGCAATTAGTGGATCTGCCAAGGGGACCTCATCGTGACAGGTTTAACTCAAAGAGTACCTGGCGGAAGGTGTGAGGGAGCTGTGGAGAGCTGCCAGCTGCCTCTAACTCTTAGGAAATCTGCTTAGTCTGTCATGGAAACCAGGCTCAGGAGGTCTTTGAAACAGGCATGAAGTTATTCACTGAAGAACTCAGATTTTGTCTCTGCCAGCATACACAGTATTCTGGTGTTTTCCATCTTTCCCTGTTTTACCTGCAATATTCACTCTTAAGACTGCCCCTGCAGTGCATACCAGCTGCAAAGGCAGAAAATTTTGTTGGAATGCTATTGGTGCAGGTAGGGGAGTGACCTGCCTGTTCCTGCCTTTCCCCAAACAGCAGGGAGGACACAGGCTGTGGAGGAGAGACAGAAGGCCCCCAAGGAAGGAACTCAGTTCTCTCAGGCAATGAGGGAGGCAGTCAGGGACCTTCCCGCTCAGCCCCTCCCGCCAGGGAGCCATGAGAGTTCCAAGGCAAAGGCAGCGCTTCCTTTAACCTTTAGGCTCAGTATAGCGTAATGTCTACCTAGAGGCTGGAATAATAAAGCCTCAGTCGCTGAGACGGGAAGGGATGAGGTCATCCCACCCAGAGGCCCTGCCAGGGGAGGCGCGCTCCCTCCAACACGTGTTTCTGGGGCTCCCGCCTGTCCAGCTTTCAGCAACTCCATTGATAGAGCTCTGCCACCCTCCTTTGGGCTATTTTGCAGCAAGAAGCAGTTCTTCTTCTGACTTTACAACCTCCAAGAGTTTCCTTCCATGCCTGAGAGTGACCATCATCTGACTCCTGCCCCTTTCCCTGCCTTTCTTCTGATTTTCCCTTCCTGACATCTCCTTGCCAGAAGAACAACATTTTGACTCTCTTCACTCCCATCAAGGCCTCCCAGTGCACGGCAGCCATGACTTCTGATTGCTGCCCCCCACCCCGCCTGGCTCCCAGCTGAGCCACTGGGCTGAGATGTGCAGCATTCACTTCCTCAGGAGAGATCCTCTGAGCCCCTCCAGGCAGTGCCTCTGGGCTCCCTCTAACACTGGCATGACTCACAGCCTGCCCTGTGAGGCCGAAGGGTCCTGCTGCCTTCCTTCCTCCTTCCCAGCTAGCATGATATTCTCTGCTTCTGAACTCCTTCGGCTGCCATAACAACCCTCAAATCCCTAAATAAGAGAGCCCTACCTCTACCTGTTAGCTGGGTAGCCCTAGGGTCATCTTTGGAATCCAACACTTTGGCCAGGCCAAACTCCAAGTACATTAATAGCAGAAAATTTCAGCTTTGAGTCCATGAGGGATTGTGAACCCTCTGAGAGCCTACACAAAGATGTGAGCTCTCTCTCTAGAGAAATGGACATACACAGAGAAGTCTGCAGATTTTAGATTAATGGACTCCCTAAATCCATTCAAAGTCCATGGACTCAGGTTAAAAAAAAAAAAAAAAGACCAAAACAAAACCCTTGATCTAGAGGAATGGAGGCTCTAGCCATGGCCCAAGAAGAGTATTTAAGCATGATGCTTAAAGAAGAAGACGGAGTCAGACAAAAGACAGTAGCTGGAGGGGTTTGGGGATAGTTTCCTTACTTCCAACAAAAGTATTGAAGGCAATGGATTTAAAAACTCTGAAAATCAAGTTTCTGGCCTGGCAACAGCCTTAAATCACAGATGAAGTTGACAGCAGGTACCCACTATGCTTTGTACAAGCTCTTGGCTAAGACTTAGATCCAACAGGAGTCCTAGCATAGCAGTAAGTGTGTGCAAAAGAAGACCTAAGAGGCCTCTGTTAACTGAACAAAATCTGAGATTTTTCCTGGGGGAGTGCTGGATAGGTATGGAGCAGGGAGGCCTCCCCCAGAGCTTCAGGAATCTCTCAATCAGTCTTTGCTGGAGACTTTCCATCACAGTTAGACCCCCTCAACCACAAAGCCATAGCCCAAGAAAGCCCAAAGCCTTGCCCCTTCCCCTCCCAGCTCCAGGATTACACTGGCCTCAGGCTCCCAACCTGTCTCACACAAGCACACATATATTCCACTGGAGGTCAGGACTGCTGAATTCAAAGCTGGTCATCAGGCAAAGGCTGGGGACCTAAGTTAGAGGGAGCAAGAGCTCCTTAGGATCAGTGTAACAGCACTCACTTGTCCACACTGCAGACTTCTCCACGGGTAAAGTACTACTTCTACTAAAAGGGCTCACTGGGTAGGTACAATACCCAAGTTTCCTTGGATATGGTATGAAAAGACACACCCAAATGATACCAGATTCCAGATTTTAGAAGACTATGGTTCAGACAACATGAGCCAAATAACGTTGGTGTCTGCCCTACCTCTGGGCTGTTTTTGTGACTCTCCTGTTGACTTCTGCCTCCAGGGATGAGGAAACCCACTAGAGCCAAGTTCCTCCCCAAACTGGCCCCACGGAGCCTTCTCCCAGTTTCAGAGGTGGCATAGGCTACACTTCTCCCACAGCACTTTCAGTTTTGCTTCTGCAGCCTCAGCCCCGCCAGGCCTTGGCTGCAATGCACAGCTGGAGAGCCAGCTCCGTTTACCACAAGGAAACCTGCTTTGGCCAAGATCTCAGGCCCAGTTCTGCTGTCCTAAGCAGTTTTAGAGAAGGTAAGGCGGGACAGCCTGGAGGCACTAGCCAAGCCAAGCAGACCAACTGAGCCCCGTCTGGAGTTGGGTCCAGGCCCCGCCAGCTGTGCGGGCGCGGCTGGGAAATGCCAAGTCAGCCACATTCCAGCCTCTTCCTTGCAAAGCCATCAACAGGCAACCACACTGGGCAGGAAGGAGGAAGCCACAGTACAGTCTCCCCTCAGGGGACCACGTGAAGGGCCAAGAGGCTCACACAGCCCTTCCCACCTCCCCTCAAAGTTGACTTTCCCTGGGGGAGGGTGAAGCCAGGAGAGGGTTCCCCTGCTCTAGAAGACTCTGCCGGCTGAGATCTCAGAAATCTTCCTTTGGGACTGATAAATGCTAATGGGTGCTGTGGGAAGGCTGTTCTAAGGGGGAACACTGCCTCCTGGAGCCCTGGCCAGAGGGGCCACAGGGATAACTCACTCACACAGAAAACATTCACCAAGAGGGACTATCATCCATTGATATTTGCAATGCACACCCTCCCATGCACCTGCCATAGAGTTTTCACAGACACCCCATTCTACTCTGCCTATTTTTAGATCTTTGTAGCACTGTTTTTTGCTAATAAATCAGGCCAGAAAAGGGAGTAGATGTCTCCCACTCTTCCACTCCCTGCATGTAGCAAGTCTTGAAATCCTATTGATTTCTTTACAAAAGCTTCAGCAAATCATCCCTTTCCCACGGTCCATGCCCTCATCACCCTTCATGCTGACACTTGCTATCATCTTCCTGCCTGCCTTGCTCCCCTCCAATCCTGCTTCCATAGTGCCATCAGGATGACTCTGCAAAAATGCCCACCTAACCCTGCAGCTCCCTTCTGCCCTGCATCTTGACCCCCAGGGCCTGGCACCAGCTGGGCTCTGCTCAACTCTGCAGCCTCATCTCCTACCTGTCCCCAGCCTGACTCCCAAACATAAACCATACTACTTCTTACAATTCCTTCCACACTTCCTACCCTGTTCACACCTCACTACCCACATGGTCCCCTCTGCTGGAAGGCCCTTACCCCTGGTCCATCTAGGTCAGGCATTTTCCCACCCATAAGGGAAGATGGAGCTCCACTGTTGCTCCCATGGAAAGCCTTCCCTCACATGCTCTGGTTCCCCAGGGTCCCTGCAACACTTTCTCAGCCTCTATTATCCTACCGACTTTATACTGCAGTCATATGGTTGTTCTGTATCTCCCTTCAAAGCCGGAAACAATCCCCTTTTCTTCAGATGCCCCAGAACCTAGCATGGAGCTCATACCAGGGGCGGGTTGAAACGTGAGAGCTGATGCAAAGCCAACATCTCCATGCCTGACAGGAAGTAGACTGGGAGGAAGGCACCTTTTTTCTGCACTGTCCAAACATCTTCTATCCCTTTTTCCCACTGTCCCCAAGTGAGACTGTTTCCCTGGCCTCAGCTGATGTCCAGCTTTAACTACTAGAGTCTGAGAGGATAAAGGAGGGATCAGATGCGGCTTCCTTAACCTCATGCCTGTAGCCCCAACTCTGCCTGAATTCCACAGCCAAGGCCAAAACTCAGAATGCCTGGATTTCCTAATTGTCTTCGTCAGTCCTGTTCCAGACGTGCTACCTGACCTCCAGCTGCCCCATACCTCTGCTCCTCCATCAAACAAGAGGGACAACTGGCCAGGGTCTGTCTGCATGGTGCTCCAAGTCCCTGGGTCCTGGCCAGGGTACCCTCGGGCCCTGGTTACAAAATAGCACCACAGTAAACTTGACAGCTGGCTCCAGCCTTATACTTGGTCTTGTGGTGGTTGGTTGACCCTCTGATGTGTGCCAGAAAGAGATCTTATCAAGACAGGGATCCATCCATCTATCCCCCGTCCCTCTAGCTATTTATTCATTTATCATATTTTACTGGGCACCTACTATGTTCCAGGCACTAGTCTAGGCTCTGGGAATACAGGAGGGAAGAAGACAGAAAATGTTTCTTCTCTCATAGAACTTAAATTCTCCTTGGGTTTAGGGAGACAGATAATATATCAACAAGCCAGCAAAATATCAGACCGTGATATATGCTAGGCTGAGTTAAAAAGGGGTGCTGAGGTACAGGGTGAACGGGCAGCTCCTACAGATTGAGTGGTACTTGAGAAGGTACCACTATGACATTTAAATAGATAAGCAGGGGCCAGTCATTGGAAGATGGGGAACTGAATTCTAGGAGCAACTGACATAGAGGTCCTGGAACAGGCAAGAGCTTGACTTGTTTGAGGAACCAGAACTGAGGAGAACCAGTACCTGGAACATAATGGTGGGAAGGAAAGGAATACGTGAGGAGAGGTGGGGCCGGCAAAGTTGTCCTGAAGGGCCAGCCCAGGTCAGAGTTAGGGCTTATGCTGAATACAGTGGGAAGATCTGGAACAGCCTTAAACCCTGTTACTACACTGGTAACCCTGACAGCTACCTTCCTGGGTAGCAGTTTCTCTCTTTCTTCTCCCTTTCCCCACCCACTTCCTTGATTCCTAAACTATTTCTTGAAGCATCTTGTCTGTCTTTTGATTAAAGTCCATCCTCTAGGTAACATAACTACCAAAGGCAGTTCAAATCTTTCATTCCCATCAAAACCAAGTATGGTCAAGCTAATATGAGCTTAAAATGAAAAACATGTTTTGAAAACAATTTTTTTGAAAAACCTCTTCCAACTCTAAATGACGCTTAAAATAGAATGGAAAAAAGATCCTCTTCCCTAAGGACACACTGATATTAAAAAGTTATAAATTTCTCAGCTTTCATTGCCTGTAAAAATCCCTTCTGTCTGTCATTTGAGGATAAGGCACAAATCCTACCTTCCCCTGGCAGCAGGGCCCATCTGCGTCCCCCACCTGCGGCGGAGCCCACGCAGTGCTCTTGGGAAAGCAACCAAGAGGAGCTTGAAGTCCTGCCTCCTTAGGACTCAGGCAGAAGTGCAGGTGGGACCCCTGAGCTGGGGGGGCAGTGCCAGGAGCCTGCAGGAAGGTGTAAGTGGGAAGCCCCCAGACCAGAAACTTTGAAGCCCATGGACCTCCTTTTTTTCCTTTTTCCCTTTTTCCCTCTCTTCTAAACATAAATATAAACATAAAACATAAATCTTTCATGCCTGTTTTTGCATGAAACAACAGGTATTTTTTTCATATTCTAAACACGAGTAACATCAAGGCCAACAATACTGCCTTTTCAAAATTCACCTTCTCCCCTCTTCCTGGAGATCTGGATGCTGTCCTCTCTATCTTGGAGACTGAGCAGCTGAGTGCCACAGGCCGCCTCCAGCAGCTCCCGTCTGTGGGCCTGTTGAACCCTGCCTTCATCTTTCTCAGACTTAGTGCTGTGCTCCTCCTGGAGGAGGCCTGGCCCCCACCCACAGGGGCGGCAGAAACAGAGCCACAGCCAGAAACCAGCCTCAGAGCTCACGGGACCAGGGGGGGCTCAGGGCAAGCACCCCAACAAGCAGTTTCCAAGACGGGCAACCACTGCACTCACTTTTTTCTTTTTTCTCCTTTCGTTTTTTTTTTTGTTGTTGTTGTTAATTTTATTGTGGTAAGAACACTAAACAGGAGATCTAGCCTGTTAACAAACATCTAAGTGTATAGCACCGTGCTGTTAACTATAAGGACAATGTTGGATAGCAGATCTCTGGGACTCATTCATCTTGCTTTGCTGAAACTTGACACCCATTGGTTAGCAACTCCCCAAACCCCTGGCAACCACCATTCTGCTCTCTGCTTCTACATGTCTAACTGTTTCAGGTACCTCATGTACATGGAATCATGCAGCATTTGTGCTTGTGACTGGCTCATTTCACATAGCATAATGCCCCCAATATAACAGGATTTCTCTCTCTTTTAAGACTGAATATTTAAGACTGAATATTATCTAGTCATCCATTGATGGGCATTGAGGTTGTTTCCATATCTTGGCTATTGTGTGCACTCACTTTGATTTGATATAAAATTGGGTTTTCAAAATGGCTGCCTTTTTCTGCCTCAGGATGCAGAAACGTCGACAGCTCCACTTGGAGCCCTAAACTCCTACCCTAAACACATACCACATGGTCCTGCCAATCACCACTGAGGGAGCTATGCTGGGGTCCTTCCAAGGCCTAGGCTTGTTCTCTTTGTGGCATTCCTTGCCTTATGGATAACAGCTCTGCCTCTGGGCAGATGCCGGGGGACTAACGCTCCCTCCTCAGTGAGCCATATAAGTTCAGAGCAGGCTGCCCATCCCTGCCAAGCCTAGAGTACCTCCCCTCCTGCTGTAAGGAGCCTAGACACTCCCCCACTTGTCTCCACCAGTCTCTGCTGTGCTTCCCCTTCTGGCTTCATGAGCAGAAGTCTTACTCAGCATGTCTCACAGGACTTTCGGGATCTGAGTCCTGCCCACCTCTTCCATTTCACGATTACCACTCTTACCTCCTCCGCTTCCTCCTCCTCCGCCTATCCACCCCAGCCCAAGCTAACTGAACCACAGACATGCACTTTCTTGGAGCCACAGTATCCTTTCCTTCTCTCTGGAATGGCTTTCTCTTTTCTTTATCTACCTATCTTTTCTTTGATAGATAGATAAGTCCTACCTATCCTTTAAAACTCAGCTCAGATATCACCTTCTCCAGGAAGCCTGCTCTGACTCCTCCAGACTGAGTGAGACAACCATTCTCCATTCTTCCACCTCTGTCCTAGCACTCACCACAGATTTTGTAAGTATCTATCTATGGTCTAGTATCCCCGCTAAGCTGCATCCTTTAAAGGTGGGACATGCCTCTATCCCCAGATACCTCGTCCTTAGCCCAGTGTTTGCTGTGTTTTCCACGTTCAAAAGGTGGTAAGCAGATGGATGAATGCGTGCATGCATCTCCAACCGACTGGCCTAATGGGCCCAAACTCATGAGTGCCAGCAATGCTGGTTACTGGGGAGCATGTGCATTTCAGCCTCACGTCAGGACTGCCTCAGCTACCACCTCAATTCCTGACCTGAGCTGTATTTGGCTATATGAGTGTCCAATTCCATTGCCAAGAGCTCCTTGGAATTCTCAGGATGCCAAAAAGGCATTTGGTTCCTGCCTTCTAGGAGAGAAGAAAATTGCAAAGTGCTTTGTGCTCCCTCTCTGCCCTCCCTGTCCCCATGATATTACCATCACCCTTCCTGCCATTCAGAACTCTCACTCCAACCCATCACCTTCTGAGATTAAACAGCTGGAAGTCCCAGACAGCCCTGGACTTTCCTATAAATCAGGTAACTAAAAGCTAGGGACAAGCAGCTCCCAAAGAATAGGGAAGGTAGAAGGGCAGGAAGATTTTTGACAGAAGGCGGGTCAAAGCTATGGGTACATGGTTTCAGGAAAAAGATCAGCTTCCAGCCCTTGCCCTCCTCAAACCCTGCCCACTCTCTCACCCTCCCTCAGCATTTGAAAAGTCAGGGGCCCCACATTTTTCTCCTGGGCCTGATTCCTGCTCACATTCTCACCTCCCACCTCCAGTGGGCGCTGCTGAGTTAATGGCCTGAACCATGTCAGTGGTGAGAGCATCCAGTAGGCTGGTGATAAACTCCATTTTCTTCCCTTCTGGACAGCCTAAAAGATAAAATGAGATTTGAAGGTAGATGCCAGATAATAATCAAGTCAACAGCTTTCTCAACTACCATCCTTTCCTAAACTTCTCAAAGCCCTTCGTGTCCAGCCAAATCCACTTTAGTGATTTGTTTACTGATCAGATGAGTCTCATAAACTTCCATAGTTCCTTTACCCATACCCCACAAAGGACCATCAGACCAAATAATGCTTTCAATTTTCTTCCATTCCACACATTTTTGCTAGACATCAACTCAGGCACCATGTTAAACGCTAGAGATACAGAGTTAACAATACAGAAGGTCCTTATCCTTGTAAAGTTCACATCTACAGAGCAACTCAAGCTAACAGCCAAGCAGTCATCCTAAAGTGAGAAAAATACTGTGCTAGGGGTAAGAACTAGGGGCTGTGGGAGCACAAAGGAGGGAGAGAACCCCCAGTGGTCAAAGTTGACTTCAGTACACCTACCACCGGATCCACCCAAGAGCCTCCTCCTTTTTTCACTTCCCTCCTCACCCATCTTAGATTATAACTACAGCATCTCTCTTGTAAATACTCCCAAGTCCTTGTTCCTTTTTTCCTCCTTGTATTATTCCAGGAAAACACAGTAAAGCACAGACGAACCTTCTATAGATACGCCTTTTCCATGTCTACACCATGTAGCTGGGGAAAACACCACCTGGATAAATGAATGTCCTATAAAGTCACGATCACCAGCACCAAATGGGCCCTCTACACTACTCCCAGTGCTCCTCTCCAAAGCAACTCCACATAGAAATTAGCAACTAGCTCATTCTCTTCTGTCCCCAATCCTCCAGGTCTCAGGTTCAACACTTGCTTCTCAGAGAAGCTGTGGAATCTAAAGCAGGTTCTCCCTGCCATTCTCACAGCATGTTCTGGTTTTCCTTCAGAGTACCCACCACGACTATCTATAAATGCCCGTATTCATTTATTCATATCCAATCTGTCTCCTCCACTCTGTAAGTCTCATGTCAACTTTGACCACTAGATTATACCCAGTGCCTGGCACATAGTAGAATCTCAATTCACATTTGTTGAGGGGTTAGCTAAAAGGGGTACCCTGGCCACCATGACTCCATTCTTGTGATGGGGTGATTTCTACAAACCTCATGTGGAAAATCCCTGACTCTTAGAACTCTCTGCTTTCAGTTCTCACTTGGAGTCCTGATAGGTCATGGGAAGGTGGCCCATTTCCCACCAGCACTAATCTGACTTTGTGCTGTGTAAAGACAATAAGATTCCAAGCCACCAATGTTCAGTAATTTTACTGTAACTTGCAGGCAGAGATTGCTATAAATAAGGGGAAACCCGCACATCAGCCATTTGGAGGTACCAGGGCCCTGCCTATGTGTCTTGTGTCACACTCCATGGTCGTCCTGTGTCACCAGGGGTCATCTGCCTCTTCAGAGCGAGCAACAGACACTGTCTACATCGCTCAGGACGGCCCCTCCCTATAAGCTATCTTATCCTCACAGCTCTGGAAAAAATAACTCACAGTGCTCAAAACATTGTCCTCATGGACCTCAGATGGACAACGCATTGTGGAACTGCAGACGGGATTTTAACCCGATGACTACATTATAAAGACGAAAAGGGACAAGGAAGAGAAGCAATGTGCACAGAGCAGAGCTAATTAGGGATAAATCCCAGACCAGGATGTAGATCCCACGGCTCCTGGCTCCATCTTACACATGGGGAAACAGACAAAGAGGAGACAGCTTTTTCTGCATAATGAGAGGGTGGAGGAACAGAAGGAGGTGACGGCGCCAGCAGGGCAGCATCGTCTCCCACCTGGTAGCTCCCTGTCCTTGAAGGGGTCATCCGCCTCTGTAGTCTTGGCCCTGGCGTCGCTCTCACAACTGGGCATCACGTAGCTGGGAAAAGAGAGATATGGGGGGGGGGGGTTGGGAGGGGCTGGCAACTGAGCCTACTTCAGTCACTACTGCCCAGCAATGATCTATGTTGTCACCAAGCCTAAAGCACCGAGGGTGGGCAGCACGATATCTGTTGCGCTGTCCGGCAGCTACAAGGCAATCTTAGCATCAATGTTCCCATTGAGACATGTTCAGGCATGTCATTTCAACCACTCAAGCACAATAACAATGATACTTGAGCTGCACGCAGTATCTTTTTTGACCCATCGAACCTAGTGGCTTAGAAAGGGCAATAATCTCATCAGGAAACTGACGTTCAGAGAGGTTAAGTACTGTTCCAAGGTCTTAAGTTAGAAAGAGACAGGCCTGTGACCAGAATCCAGGTCCCAAGGTCTTTCTACCTGAAACTCTTCTACTCACTGAAAACATTGCTCTCCCAGGCACTCATCTCCCACCAGACCAGGGCAGGAACCCTGGGAGATGCCAGCATGGATAACAGCCAGCATGTGCGTTTTTCCCAGGACCCAGTCTGGGGGGCTTACCGTGTGGAGGTCCCAGGCAGCGGGCGCCCTGTGTCCACCAGCACACACCAGCAGTAGCCAGTGGACTGGTGGCATTGCACTGGCTTATAGAGTCCCCCAGGGGCACATTCAGGGATGACAATACCCTCACGGGGATTCTGCCGGGCCTCTTCCAGGGCACTCTGCCTCTCCTGGTCACATGAGTAGACTTTATCTGCAAGAGAAGACACAGCCTGTGGTGACTATCACTCCTGTGATTTAACATTCCTGTCTTCTGTGCCCAGCATCCAAAGTAAGTAGCAAGGACCAGGCCTGGACCCAGGAACTGATGAGCTGCCCCATTGATGAATTACCACAGAGAGCTGTCTCCCATGCCAGCGCATGCTGAGGGGGCTGGAGGTTCAGAACCTCCCTGTGGCCATCTCTGCTGCCAGCATTCATTAGCATTCCCACCAAATAGGTTCAACTGCAGCAACAAGCCAGCCAGGGACTCCAGGGATGCCCCTTCTCAGAGTGGCAGCTTGTCCCAAGGGTGGAATATCTCACTGTTTTCAGAGTGGCTCCTGCTGATGTTCTATCTGTGGGCTGCAGGAGAGGTGGGTGCAGGAGCCTGGCTACCCTGCAGGCTGATGCAGGAATGCTTGTGCATGTAGACCCTTCCAAGCCCAGACACAGCAGGATGGAGCCGTGGCCATCAGCCTCATGTGGAGTGATGCTCGGCACCCAGGAGGAGCAGAAACAAGGTCCAGCCTTGGCTTCTCCCCACCCTCCAAGGCTGCTGGACAAAGTAGGCCGAGTGAATTTCAGTGAATTACACAATGCTGCTTCCATCCAGTTGGAGAGAAAACAGGCCCAGCCGGATGGTGTCTGCACTCAGCAGCCTCAGTAACACATGAGCATGTCTGAACAGCCAAACCTGGTTTCCCCCGAGCCAGGACAGCGCGTGGTACCCTGTGTCCAGCATGGCCAGCTCCAGGGCGTCTCACATCTGCACAGCCACTTACCTGAAAATTCTTCCCAATCAACCACTTAGCCTGCCTGGCTTCCCTTTTTGGTTTTTTTTTCTGGTTTTGTTTTTGTTTTAATTATTAAAACTAAATAGTGTTGGGTTTCTTATTACAAAGAAGTTTTAAAAAAGAAACTGGAAAAACCTATAATCCTGCCAAAGTTAAACACTGTACCTTCCCTAGATTTTATGTACATACATACATGGAAATACAGGTGCACACATCTACTTTTTTGATAACAAAAGAATCACATCATAACCCTGTACTATTACTTTATTTTTCATTTACTTGTTTATTTACCTACTATATTTTTTTCATACCACTATTCTACAACTCTTCTCTTGAAGAAGTTGACAGGAATGTAGTCTTGGGCACCCACTGAATGTTTACAGATTGTTACAAAAATACCCTTCTTAAGACCAAGGAACTTGGTATCAGCAACCTGGAGAACCATGCTGTGCACTGAACAACAGCACAAGCAATCAAAATGACAGACCCTCAACTCCACTTTAAAGAAGCCAACTTCCTTGAAATAATGGGTCTGTTAATGACACACATATAGGTAAAGCACGCATGTTTAAACAATAGGAGTACACAGAGACACAAAGTAGCTCAATGCAGTTTTACAGATAAGTCAGATGATAGAAAAACAATGCTATGTCTCACTGCTAGGAAAATGCTCGAAAACAATAGCAAATGATTCTCATTGCAGGGTAAAAATATTTCCTTAGGGGCATAAAAATATCTGAGGGCCAGGAGGCAGGCACATATAGCATATTCACTATTAAAATAGAAAATGTTATTTTGAATTTGGGAAGTGAAAAAAAACTACTGTTTTCATAATGCAAATATAGAAAAGCTAAACAGAATCTCCTTGGCTAGAGGAAGAGGAGTTTAAAACAGCTGACAGACATCAGACTTGGGATTCTGCCTCCAACTGTGACTACCACCAGAACAGCATCTAGAGACAGGAAAGAGACAGAAACTGAGCAGAGAGAGGGGCCTTGGGAAACCTGGCTTAAAGATCCAGCATTTTGACTTCAGCCCCTGGCTGGGAAGGTGCCATGGCAACTTCAAGGGGATTATGCAAGAATTTTTCAATAGCTCCCCCAACCCCAATTTGGTAGCCTTATTTTCCTACCTCGTATTTCATGCCATGAAAGAGGCAATAGAGGAGCAAAACCAAAGGAAAACAGCTTTTTACTGACCCCACGTTCATGTAACAACCTCTGACAGAGGCTTTAAATTAAGACTCTCCAGGCCAACCTTCTAAAGCCATAAATCAGACCGAAAGCAAGAGGCAAAGAGAGAAGGGGGGCGCTTCCCCAGGGGCAGAGCGAATAATGAACCTGACTTCATACCACTGGGGGTCCCAAGACCCTCAGAAATGTGGACAGAAGCCATCTAAGAAGAGGCACAGACTCGTGGCTTGGGCCCTGTTGATGGATTTCTGGAAGTCCTTGAAGGCTGTTCTGAGCTGTTTATAGTCAGTGTCTATGAAGTTCCATGGAGAATAAAATCATTAAAATGCCAGGCTCAGTGGCTCATGCCTATAATCCCAGCATTTGGGAAGGCTGAGGCAGGCAGATTGCTTACCCCAGGAGTTTGAGACCAGCCTGGGTAACATAGCAAGACTCTGTCTTTACAAAAAATAAATAAATAAATACAAAAAGTAGCCAGTGTGATGGCGCATGCCTGTAGTCCCAGCTACCCGGGAGGCTAAGGTGAGAGGGCCACCTGAGTCCAGGAGATTGAGGCTGCAGTGAGCCATGATCACGCCACTGCACTACAGCCTGGCCCACAGAGTAAGACCCTGTCTCAATAAAATAAAATAAAATAAAATAAAATAATAAAAATGATAAAGCTCACTAATTTGGAAAAATGGGAGATAGCAAAGAATTTTTTAAAAGCCTGACTGCAAGGTTTATTACTTTTTTATTTTATTATTTTTATTATTGATTTACTACTTCATTACAGTATCTGCAAGTCCAGGTGCCTCTAAGAAAGAGACAGGAGTGATTTATCATAATGGCACTAACCCTCTGTGAAGAGTACACAGAGAATTTGTCTTACAGCAAAGAGAAAATCTCCCTTAAAATCATCTTTACAACTAATAACAATAAAAACAAACATTCATTGAGGGATATGTGCCAGGCAATAGACTAAGAGCTTTACCTAATGAATCCCTTTGCCCATGTGAGGTAGGCACTATTATTACGCCCATTTTGTAGACAAGGAAGCTGAACATTGGAGAGATTAATGGATTTTCCCAAGTTCACTCAGCCGGGAGAGAGAAAGGCTGGGGATCCTGACAGTCAGGCTTGACTTGCTAACCTCTAGACAGTGTTGCCTCTAACCATTTGCTCTAGGAGACAAATAAATTTATTTTTACAGTGAGCTCTTCTATGTCAGTGTCTTTGCAGACTATCCCAAATCTGCTGCATTCAAAATCAAATGTGCTGGACACAGCACAGCTTCTTCTGACCAATGATGTCTTCTCGACCTAAGCATGCTACAAATCTTGTACTTGGATATTTTTCTCTCTTTGCCTCAGAAGCGGAAAACTTAAAACCAAATTTAACTCATCCACCATTGCAGAACTCTAAAATGAATAACAATAGCTAACATCTATTTGAGTATTTACCATGGGCCAGACTTGGAATTAGGTGCACTATTTGTATTAACTCACTTCAAACTCATTACAAGCCTTTAAGGTCAGTGTTGTTATCCTCATTGAACAGAAAAGGATACAGAAACACAGACTGGCTGAGAAATTGGATGATCATAGAACTAGGAAGTGGCAGAGCTGACATTTCAGCACTGGCTGGGTGCTTCACCTCTGCCAGATCATCTTCTTGCCACAGGCTAATCTGATTTTTATCCTAACCTATATTTTTCTTTTACTCAGTATAGGTCATCTCATTACAAAACAGTCCCCACTGAACTGTGCCTCCCCGTGATCATGGCCTTGTGTGGACCCCTCCACGTGGACTCTGGTTTGCTTTGGCCAATAGAATGTTAGAGGCAATGCTGATGTTGTGTGTCAGGCCGAGGCCTCAAGAGGACTTGCAGCTCTTGCTTTCACTTTTGTGGAAGCTGCCCTAAGATCATCACAAGGAAGCTGGTCTCGCCTACTGGAGAACAAGAGGCCACAGTGAGGAAAGGGGAGCAGCTCAGGTCACAGCGAGTACCAACTGCAGATGTGAGAGGGAGGTCACCTTGTACATTCCAGCCCAGCTGATCCTCCCCTACCTGGATGAGTCCAGGATTAAATTCAGGTAAAACAAGTACCCGGCCAACCCACAGACACATTAGAAAGAAGTAATTATTTTTATGGTAAGCCAGTACATTTCGGAGCAGTCTGTTACACAGCAGCAGATAACTGAAACATCTAGACCTCCTTAACTATTCATCAATTTACCCAGTACGTATTTTTGTAGCCCTGTAAGCCCTTCAGTCAACCAATCAATTATTCTTGAAGGGCTTCTCTAGAGGTTATGGGTCATGCAGATGCTAATCAGTAAGTACAACAGGGCATAAGCTTATTCCATATCTGAGGACCCAAATTTGTAACTCATCCACCATTGCAGAACTCTAAAATGAATAACAATAGCTAACATTTATTTGAGTATTTACCATGTGCCAGACTTGGTACTGGGCAGTTTGCTTGTATTAACTCACTTCAAACTCAAACAAGCCTCTAAAATGGTGTTCTTCTTATCCTCACTGAATAGAGGAAGATGCAGAAACACAGACTGGCAGAGTCATTGGATCAAGATCACAGAACTAGGAAGTGGCGGACCCAAAAAGCCAGACCACCCATGGGGCCACTATCATCCTCTGTCCTTCTCAGTTACCTAAATCCCAAATGCGTCTTAAAATTCACATCTATCAGTTTTCTTAGGTACCAAGAAGTCCCCTTCCAGAATGCAAGACAGGGGGCCTATTTCGTGGGTCTCTTCATGATCATGGGTTCAGAGAGGGAGCTCCCCAGAAGTGAACACACACTGTTCTAAAATAATCTGTGCTCAGGAACACTCAGGGAGAGACGACAAGATTAGAAGGTCTGGCCAGGTATCTATGAGAATGGGCCAGGACCATCTGTAAACACCTGGAAGCCATAAATGGAAGGGGAGAGGGAACAATCAGGGCTGTCCAGGGGGGCATGGAAATGCATGGCCACACATACACACTCACACTCCTGCCCATATAATCCTGTCCCTCAGATGGTGCAGAGAAGAAGTGAGAGTCAGGTCATTCCGCACTTGGCAATGAGTGGTTACAGTTTCACTGACAAACCTCTGACTGCCTAAGAGAAGAAGCACAGTAGAAAAAACATCCAAGCAAACTGTCCAGTACCTAGTCTGGCACATGGTAAATACTCAAATAGAAGTGAAACCATGTCCACCCCTTGTCACCAGAAGGCACACAACCCTGTCCACCACTAATTGCACATAGCAAAGAAGGACCAAAGTCCAGCAGGAGTGGGCAGGGCAGGAGACAGGAGAGGAAAAAAGAGGTTGGACCAGACAAACATGAACCCTGTCTCCAGGCCCAGGGCACGGGTTCTTTCACATCCCACCAAGACAGGATAAGCCTGGAGCACAGCTCTGTCAGCTAGGACTAGCCCAGGCCTCTGTGCCTCTCAATTACTCATGGTGATTAGGAACAAAGGAAAGCATGGATAACCTAAATCCTCAGCTAATCCCCAGTCTTGATTTTAGCCCAGAGTTTAGTCTTTTATCCCAGAAACCTTTTCTTTCTCATCATCTTTTTCCTTTCTCTTCTTTTTTTGTTTAAAGCAAAAATGGCCAAAAAAACATAAACATTACAAGATTTGAGTTTCAGATCTTTGGGCTGGTCTTTCTTTCTAGACACTTCCTTCCAGAGGAGGAACTGCTGAAGAAAGGAGCAGACAGAAAAGCTGAGATCCTGGGTAACCCAACACCAAAGCACCTTCTGCACATGCAGTCAGCAGTTATTGGTAGGCCAGCTATGCTGTAAGCTTTTTGGAGAAAGAACATGGGAACCTCATGGTGATGGAGGAAGTGGAGGTCGAAGGGGGAGACGGGTGGAGAGAGCAGACAGTAGACAGAGAAGGTCTGTGTCACTCAGGGTTCTGCAGAGAAAGAGAACCAACAGAAGACAGAGACAGGCGTATATGTATGTGTGTGTGTATCTTTATATCTATTTGTTTTGGAAGGGCTAGCACAGGGACAAGTGCTAGATATCTACAGATTATAGATACACACACATATACATAAAGAGAGAGAGAGAGAGTGATATTTTAAGGAATTGGCTATGTAATTATAGGGGCTGGCAAATCTAAAATATGTTGGACAGGCCAATAGGCTAGAAATTCAGGTAAGAGTGATGGGGCAGTCTTGAGTCCAATATCAATAGGTCAGGTCAGCAGACTGGAAACTCAAGAAGGATTTCCATGTTACAGTCCGGAGAGGTAATTCCTTCTTTTTGGGGAAACCTCGGTCTTTGCTCTTAAGCCGTTCCACTGATTGGATGGGACCCACCCACATTATGAAGGGCAACCTGTTTTATTTGAAGTCAATTGACTGTAAATGTTGACCACATCCACAAAATACCTTCACACCAATATCTAGATGAGTGTTTGACCAAACAACTGGGCAGGATGGCCTAGCCAAATTGACCTATAATATGAAGCATTGTAAAGTCCATCTGAAAAATAAGTGCAAGAAAAAAGGCTAATCTTACAGAGAACCATACGCAGAAGAACTGAAGAAGAGCCACAAGCCATGAAAACATGGACTGGGAAGATGCCTTGATGAATGATGCAGTCTTCCTGGAGAAAGAATCAGAAGCTCTCCCAGTGGAGGCTCGGTTGGTAACCAAGGTGCCTACTCTGGCCATCCAGACAGGGAGTTCCTTACACTACAGAAAAAGTAAGCTGACATGGTCCTGAGAGAGGAGGACCTAAAGCAGGATCCTGAGTAGCAAATGAGATTAGGGCCCAGGAAGAGGACACAAAAAAGGACTGGGACCTTGTAGACCCAGGTTCTCACCCAGGATATTACTGGTTGTATATGTACTGGATGCTGGCATCATGTCAGGTGCTGGAGAGGCCAGAAAAATCCTCTAAGATGTAGCAAGCAGAAAGAATAAACCAAGAGATCTTTGCCTGCCCTCATTCTAGGCCATCCTCCATCCCTGAAGCTTTCCCTGAGGCCCCGCCTGGAACAAGGCTAGAAGCAGTGTGGCCACTGTGGAGGATCTGCCCTCGTGGGCCCCTTGTCCTCGGTACCCTGACTTCACTGGATGCAAGTTCCTGGAAACTAGGACTCTGCACATCCTTCCTGAGCCTTCACCACACCTATCTCTGGTGGCCATAGGAGAGCCATGGAATCTCTGGTGTAAAAGATTCATAAAGGGTACTTGGTCCAAGAACCCTTCTATTGCTTGAGTCCCCATTATGTCACCCCTCTCACAGAATTCTAGTCTGACACTTCAGAGATGGGGCTGCCCACTGTTGAATAAACCGTAGGGATGAGACCACAGAGCCTGCAAAAAGAATATCTATCCCTTTGACACATCCTGGGAAATGCTACACTCAACCCTCAGACCATCAACCCTCAGACCATCAAGCACTGGATTTTCTTGGGGGAAAAATCAATTAAAATGTTACCCAGACTGAAAAATGAGAGGCACTTACTTAGGTTTCATTGCAAAAGGAGTTGTCCCACTGAGCCAAGAATATTAAAGAAAAAATTAGCATTATCACCTACAGTGACCCTGAAACCCCATCAAATACTTCACACCCACCTAGTCTCTTATCAAAAATGAATGAAATGCTGAAAGATAACCCAAAATATCAAACTGTGTGTTGAAAACAACCTTTCTAAATTACAACATGAAATTCCAGAGGCATAAGAAACCACATGGCTGCAGCCTCAGGATTTTCTAGGTCAGCGTGCGAGCATGTGAGAGTGTAGTGTCGGGAGTGTTCCAGAACTGTCGGGTGGCTGAGAATTTGGCAGAGGAAGGCACTGCAGGAGTAAAAGAGAGAAAGATAGGACCAGGTTGTAAGGAACTGACTTTGCTGTTTCAGAAGGGTTAGCACAGGGACTAGATGTGGTGCCCCAGGGAAGGGTTGCTGCACTCCATGATTTATGGGACATCACTGAGCAGGCCCTTGCTGTTTATTTAGCCACATGGGGTTTTAGCACCTATGGTTTCAAGCCAACTATGTGAACAGGTTATTTTTCTTACTTGTGGACTTTGCACTTTTTCACAGGAGGGGCTAAGTGGCCCCCAGAGGATCATTTTTCCAAGCACCATTTGCTGGGCCGACTCTACCCTGCTACCATGGCTTTCCATCACGCACACCACTCAGTGCCACTTGGCCATCGCCAATTCCCAATTCCCAATTTCTCAACATCTATGTGACTCAGAGTTATGCAGGGGCTCTGGGAGCCCCTGAGGAGGGGGAGAGCCCACAGAACCATCGCTCAGGGCTCCTTTCCAAACAGAGGGTAGACAACTGGCCCAGAAAAGGAAAGGCCCTACCAGGGCAAGGAAAAAGCAAACATCGCTGGCAAACAGAACAAAGTCAGCCGCTGAAATTGTGCTCAGGTTTGTATCAGGTAGAGCGAGGGTATGGGGAGAACAGAAACAGAATTTGCACAAATTAAAGTCACACTTCTGTTGGCATGGGTTTTTCCATCCCCTTTAAGCTAAAAAGCCCTTTCCCCCACAGAATAGGCAGCAAAAGAAAGCAAAAATCTAACATCATCCCTCAGTTGTAACCTACAAAGGGACCCGGGAGAACCCCCTGGAGGGAGCACCTTTCTAATTAACTCACTGGCCAAGAGAAGAACTGTCTCCAGCTCCAGCCCAGATGGAGATGTGAGGATGGTCTAAAAGCTTAACTGCCAGAGAGAACTCAGGGAAGTCAGAGGGAACTAGAGGTAGGGGATGAGGGAATACTAGGGCTCCCTTGGCAAGGCTAAAAGCAGTAGTAAGTGCCTATCACTCCTCCTGCATACTCCTATCCAAGGGTCTGGCATGTTAGGAGGTTCTGAAGTCAGCAACAGTTGGAATAGAGGCAATATAGGCAGTCAAGAGCATGGGCTTTGTGGTCAATGATTCAGGCTCTACCCCTTGTTTTCTCTGTGACCTTGGCCAGTTCGGGTTCCTTACGTGTAAAAGTAAGGTAACTCTTACACATGCCTCACAGGGTCATTGTGAAGATTAAATGCAATCATGTGTGAAAAACATTAAACCTGGTGGCATAGTAAGTTGCTAAATGGTAGCTACTATTCCTATTAGCTTGTCTAAGGTAGCATTGTGGAGCAAACATGGTCTTCCTGCCCTATCTCTGTGAATGACCAGTCTCCTCAACAGGACTCCAGTAGCTGATCAAGGGCAGGGGAATGGAGCAGTATGCTCCAGAGGCAGGCAATAAAGGGGTATTAGGTCTGTAGGTAAACTTAAAAAAATGCACATATAGCTAAGAGTCTATCTGCTTTTTATAATCACTATGCCAGCAATTCAAAACAATGTCAGTGATAAAATACTCCTCCCCACTGGTATGGACCACACCATCGCCCCCCATCCCTTTGGTGCACCACTGCCCAGTGGTCAGCTCCTGCCTTAAATGTTCCTTGTATTTCATCCTTTGACCCCTCAGTGGCAAACAGAGGCCTTAGCACATGATAGTTCTTCATGGATCTATGACCTTGGACAAGGCCCTTAGCAAGTCTGGGCTCCTGTTTTCTCATTTAAAATTAAGCGGCAATGCTAGATGACTCTCAGGCCCTTCTCACTCTAACAGCCCACAGTCTTACAATTAAACAAAATCAGGTGCACTTCCCCGTGACTCAGGGGCCAGATCCAAACTTAGCTTCCCAAGTCCCAGTGGAACAGAGCACCAGGAAGGGGCTGGGTTAAGGGGAAGGCTGCTCGGTGCTCTCAGGTTCTCCCTCGTACCTCATACCTCTTTCCACAGCCCTGCTATGTGGCCTGTGAGCCACACCTAACCTGCTATGTCTCGGAGATCCCATCTTCAGCACAAAAGTAACACCGTTCACCCCATATCCCTGACGTTGGCCAAGGCCACCTCCTCACAGGGATGTTTACAGTTGGCACTGTAAGTAGGGCATGCTGCTGGGATGAAGTGTCATGGGTGAGGAGGTGTAAGGGAAAATTACAAACCAACCAGCCTGTCTAAATAGTTTCTCTCTGTGTAACCCAAAATGGTCATGCATGGCTCACCATGGTCTGAAGTGGTGACCGCTTCCTTCCCACGCAGAGACTGAGTTCCTACAGGGTAGGGAAGAACAAGATCGAAATTCTACAGAGGATATTTCATCCAGGATGGATTGTCCCAATATAGCATGGAGGCATTTTTCTTTTTAACTTTTCCCCCACGGCATCACTGACTCGCACCCGCTCAAATTTTAGAAAAGTTCCCATCTCTATTGACTCATGGCATTAAGTGAGCAGATATGACCCTTCCACCAAAAAGAATATGAAATACTTCACAGTATCTTTGCAACGACAAGTACTGAGAAATAGCAAGCTGCCTTTTTTCTAGTTTTTCTCAGTAACTTCATTGGCTTTAACCTGACAGTCTCTGTACTTTCATTGGCCTTAAACTGACAGTCTCTGTACTTTT
Source organism: Gorilla gorilla gorilla (assembly GCF_029281585.2). Taxonomy (NCBI): domain Eukaryota; kingdom Metazoa; phylum Chordata; class Mammalia; order Primates; family Hominidae; genus Gorilla; species Gorilla gorilla. The sequence goes on along the minus strand of NC_073239.2, from coordinate 86,903,053 downwards.
AAGAGCAAGTTCTAGCAAATAAAAATTTAGACAAAAAGGGAGGAGAAGGCACAGACAAAGGTGGAAGATGGAAAAGCTATTTAAATTTATCAAAATAAAGTATCACAACTTCACTCTTTACTCCCCAAAACATGAGTGTTGCCTGTGTGAGTGTGTTTACGAGATGTAGACCCCGTCTACTTCCAAAGCCACTTTACAAATAAACACAGAACAAGGATGCTCAGATCTAAGCAGAGACTGTAGTTGACTTCCAGAAAATTGGAATGAGCCAATGACAATACCTGGGCAAGATCTTCAATTTCAGTGTCTTAGCAGCAGAGGCCAAAAGGAAAATACCAGGGCACGTAGTTTTGCTATCAAACATTAAAAAGCAGACACACTCACCTCCAGAAACAGAAACAGAACCCTTGCTGGTGCAGCACGTCATCCCAGTGCTGGGTCCTGCAGCACATCCCTCCACCCTCCCACACCTTTGTGTTCCAAGCAGACAACATGGGGCAAAGGAGCAAGGCGACCAGGAAAGCTAATTTTAAAACAAGGTAAAAATGGACTGTGCGGCTAGGCTTCATGGGGCCTCCAAGTGTGTTTATTGCTTCTCTCCGCAAAGGGAAATTTTAAGAAAGAAAAAGGCCTTTGTTGCCATGGAGAAAGCCATAGGGATGACCACCCATCCCCCATCCCCAGCTCAATTCTACTGGCCATGATTGACCAAGGCACCTGCATCAGAGAGATGGGCAGACATCCAGAAGGCCAGTTATGGAAATAAATATCCAGGGTGTGTTTTTATATAGATATTTTAAATGCACACAAGCCCAGACCCATCCTCGGCTGCTAACGTTAGTGGATTACTCATTCTTCCTCCCAATCACGTCATGTGCGAGATTCCAGGTGGCCATGGGGTATTTGCTTACGACGGCTACCACTGGTTTCCCTGCGAGCTGTTTATTTTTCCAGGCCTCAAGTCATTACATCAGCCGGTGGTTTCTAGGGGGGCCAAGAGTGCTGGCTTGGGGGGTGGGGAATCCAGCCAGGAGATGCAGTTGCCTCAGTGACCCCAAGTCCCAGTCATAGCAGCTATCCCAGCAGGAACTTCCTGGGTGAGGAAGAAGCAATCCAAGACGTGGCCAAATGGCCTGAAGCAGGCCTAGAAGAGCAGCACTCTGATACTGTGAACAGCTTACCTGTGACAGGTAAGGTGACATGAGAAAACACAGTCACAGTCATGCATGAGGAAGCCAGAGTGTCACTTTCATGGTAAAACTTAAAAGAAATGCATTTCCACCTTGTGTCTGTGCTGATGGCTGTATCTCCAGGGAGCAGAGTCACCATGAGCTGCTCCATTCAATGATGTAGAGAAGGGAGCGCTGTGGGTTAAGAGGCAAGGGAGGAAAGGCATGGCCCTTTCAGATTTAACTCACAGGGCCAGGGTCTAGGGCCTCCTTGAGGTCCTTGATCAGATCATGGAAGAAGTTAACTGGAAAAAAACAGGGACAAAGGAAAGAAAGAGATGACAAAACAAAGAGGGAAGTCACACCACTCTACTCCACTTGAGGCCACAGAGTCAAGCCCCCAGGGCAGAAGGAAATGAGTGGTGGGCCTTGGGAGCATTACTTTGCTGCACAGCGAAGTGCATGAACATATTTCCTGAGAGATTATACTTGCCCAGAAGAGAAAGGGTGGAAGTTCGTCATATAGAAACAAAGATGTAAATCAGAGCCATAGGAAAGTGCCTGCACATAGTCAAATTAGAAACATGAGAAGATGAGGTGAAGAATTAGATGAAACCTAATTCTTGTCACTTATTTCATATCTTTATCTTCTGTAACATGTAGATGGTTAAAAAATATTTTAAACACTAGGTATATTAAGAAATGCCTTGGTAGCCAACCCCTGATTTAAAAAAAAAAAAAACTTAGCAAGAGTTCATATTTCCTTATAAAAGCAGAACAGAGGCTCCATCCAACACTCATCTATGGGAAGATGCTGTTCTCAAGTTCTAGGGTATTAGCTGGCCAGGTACATTGTCTTTCTGAATGCAAAAGGAATTCCTGGTGCACTGGTGATGCAGTGGAGGAGAGGTTCAATGGAGGCGAGAACTGAAGAGAAGAGCAAAGAAGCAAATCTGTCAACGCTGAACCTGCCAAGTACTCAAAAGGCGACACTGACTATAGTGAACACATGGGCCAAAACTTCCAGGAGCAGAGAAGGAGACTAGGAGAGTCTGTAGGCATATGTGTCATGTTATTGCAAAACTTCAGCTGCCCAGTGGAACCTTTCCAACATCAACAATCCCCAGGCCAGAAAACAAACCTGGCGTCACAGGGTCTGAGTGTGAAAAAAGGATGTGTGGGGTGTAAAAGAAACTGGGATAGCCTTTTTGCCTCTGAGAGACAGCTGAGAAGAAGAGCTCTCACACCGATGGGCTTCACGGAGTCCCATGGCAACCTCCCCGGGGATGCAGGCTGAAGCACACCTGAACCCAGTATCATCCATCAAACTCTAATGAAAAACTGTCTCAGGTGTTTGGCCAAAAGGCTCCAGTCCCTACCAGAGCCAAATATCCAGACATAAGTTATCATTAAGGTATATCTGACTTCTCATTAAACCAAATATGATAACATGTGACAAGTGGCTAGCAGAAGACATAAAGATATTCCACCAAGAGTCACCAGTGTTTTGTTGGGTTTAAAAAATCATTTATGGTATACCTACTATGTGCCAGGCATTACACAGATGCTCTTGAGTCCTCACAAAGAAATCCTGCAAGGCACTAAAACTTTGTTTTACATATAAGGAAATCAAGACTCAGGAAAGTTAATTAACTTTCCCAAGCTCACCAAACCTCTAAGTGGGAAGCTAGCATTGGAAACCAGGTTATAGGTTTGTCTGACACCAAAGCCCATGCTTTTGCCATCACATGGTTTATCTCCGCTACATACAAAAGACTCCCTACCCACTACCTAAGAAAGCCAAACATCAAGATGCTTTTTTGGCAACCCGTTTGTGGGAGCATGCACCAGAACCGGACATTAAAGCTTGGAAAAGGTTTGTGTGAGATGGTGAAGAGCCTTGTGAGCTGCCTCAGAGCTCCTGTGCTGATGCAGGCTTACCTGGGCATGTCAGGAAGCATCCTCCCGCCTGGACTATGAGAGGGGCCAGAAAACTTAAGTAAGACATCCCCATACACACACTCCCATCCAAATGCTTCTATTTCAATCATATATGCCAGAAGCCAGAAAGCTTTTCTGTAAAGGGTCAGATAATAAATATTTTAGGCTTTGCAGGCCATACAGGGTCTGTCACAACTATTCCACTCTACCATTTAGATGAAAATGGTCACAGACACTACACAAATATATGGCTGTGGCTGTGATCCAACCCAACTTTATTTTCAAAAACAGGCAAGAGACCATTTGACAACCCTTGTTATAGGCCTTTGTGGCACCATATATTTTATACATAATTATATCAAAGAGATTGATAGGCATTCAGTCAATATTACCAGTTGATCAAGATGGAAAAAGTCTCAGTTGAGTAGGAGATTCCTAAGTTATCAATCTCTAACAGTTAGCCCTGGTCTCAGTTTCTCCCAGAGAACTGTTAGGTCTCTCCCAACTATCCTGTCATATACACTAACCTTACAGATACAACTGGGGTCAGCCAGAGAAAAATAAAGGTGGCCAGGCCACCCCAACAAAAGGAAAGTGGATGGACCTGCCCAGAATCCATTTCTCAACATGACCCTATTCTCATCTAATTGGAGAGTAGGAATGAAAGCAGAAGAACTTCAGTGGAAGCAAAGATTATCAACTGACTTTGACCTCACCACTTTACTACATGCAGAGAATACAGCCCAAGAAGACAGGCATTCTATTCCCAAGGATAACTAGTTTTCTCCAGCCCAACCACTCCCTAGCCATGACTCAGGACAAGTTACTTCCTCTGTCTCAGCCTCTGACTCTTCATCTGCAAGATGGAGACAAGAACAATAGCTATCTCATAGGGTTATGGGGAAGCTCAAGTGAGATGACACAAATGTAAAGTTCCACAGGACCTGATACAAAGTAGCTATTATGACAGTGCTATTCTAATTTTACTGATAACGATGATGATGATGATCTTTTCTCCTCCATCGTTCCCCAAAGCAATCAAATGCATGGGTAAGTGAAAAAGAAATTCAAGGAAACAATTGTTAAGGGCCAAGTGAGTGTTCCAGCCAAAAAAGTGCTGTATGTTATAATTCAGAGAGCTCACCTTCATATCTTCCACTTGGTCACAGAATGAGAATTAACTCATGGGGGTCTTGCAGACCTTCCAGGGCCTCAGGGACTAGGAGACCAGTTGCAAATGTTACTTCCAGCACCAGGTACTACAGGCACCAAAACCACTTCTATTTGATTTATATTTGCCTAACAGGGAAAGGGGAATAGAGGGGGTCCTAAGAAGAAGCCTAATAGATGCCTTTGCTTAAGGTGACAATCATAAATTCTTTCTGATTGAAGAATTTTCAAAATAAGCACCATCATTACTATTCCCGTTATTCATACCAATAATGATAATAATAAATACATGTACTTACAATTTATCAGTTAGCCAGGCATCAGTTGAGTGCCATATAGACATTATCTTAGTTAACTTTTAACCATAGTCCTTTGAGGGAGAGATTGTGATTCCCATTTTATGAATGAGAATTGAGGCTCAAAGGAATTATGTGACTTGACTGGGGTCTCTAAGTGTTGGAGCTACAATGTGAACCCAGGTTTCACTAATTCCAAAGCCTGTGCTTTAACCACTGCACTATTCTGTCAAAGACTGACCCAAGGGGGTTCACAGTCTCCTTTCACTCCACCATCCCATATCTCCAACTTTTATCAGTGAACAGACACATGAAAAGGCAATGACCAGCCCAAGTCACAGAGGAACTCAACTGATGGCGTGTGAATTCACCTCCTGGTCTATATAATTCCTTGCATTCTAATGCCACATCGCCACCATTAGGACAGAGCTGGTGAACAGGTCAACTTAAAGGGGACCAATGACAGGACACTCATTAATTGATTGTCATGTAAAATTCTGCCTGCTGGTTCAAAGTCATATATCTTTTGTTCATAGTCTTGCCACCTATAAGGAAAAGAAGATAGGGCTAAATTCAACAACCAGGCATAAATTATGCAGAGTGGTATTTTGCATAATGAAGTCTTCGGTTGAAAAGATGATCCTCCTTGATAGAGATACAGATTTCACTTGTGAACACATTTTCCTGTTGATGAACATTCAGTCTTTATTGATAGTAAATAGACTTTACTGACTCTGGTCTTTATTGTTATTAAATAGAGCCTACAAAAAAATCCTACAAATATGATCACCCCTCAAAAATTATCACTTTCTACAGAGGGTTCAGCCAGTGCTCAAACTTGACCACTCACAAGACCCCCTACCAAAAGATCAGACCAGAGAAGACACGACTGTAAGCAGCTATTTAGAGCCTTCAAAACACACAGAATCGACTCCCTCCAGGCTTGAAGTCCAACTTCTTTATGTCCAGTCATTCTTTCAAATTCTTCTGCATGGCGTATGGAAAGTTAATCAAAATATTATAATATACAGTCAAAGAAATTTGTTAAGAGGATCAACGACCTAAGAAAGATGATCTCTGAGATGATAATTGAAGAAAATTAAAGTTGGAAGGGATTAACTCATCCAATCTCTTTATTTTATAGCTATAGAAATTGACAACCAGACAGATTAAATGATTTTTCCAAACCCACACAATTAGTAGTCACAGAACCATGGGGCAAAGAAGGATGGACTGGGTACATATATAATCCAAGGAAGGTTATTTACCTGAATTTCTTATGTTGGTGTTGTTCAGTTTGGAGTCCTTGATCACCAAGTGTTTAATCCATAGAGTTGGGGCTGTGATTTCTAGGGGTGAGGAAAAGGAGAGAGAAAAAGTCTGGGCAAAGAGACTATGTGAGTGGAAGTGTAACCTCAGACTTCTTAATAGTCGTTTTTCAAAGTCTGAGGCATTGAGGCTTCAGTTCTCTCCCACATCCACTCCTCCCAGTTCCCCTCCCTTCCTCACAACGGAAGCTTCTCTCCCCAACAGCTCATAAGAGCCGATCAGGGCATCCTGTGCTGGGAAGCAGAGTGGTCAGAATGCAGAGGCACTGAGCACTCCATCCAGGAATAAAAATATTATCCCAGGAGGTAAGGAACATGGGCCAAGCCAAGTCCCTCTCAGCTGCTTCCCTGGGAGAAGATTTAAAGGGGATAAATCAACAAACGAACGCCAAACAAACCACAGAGACCATTCTAGGGGAAACGGCTGAGCCGAGATTGCTCCAGATGGGAAAGAAAGGAGTGCGTCTCATGTGTGCTTCAATCCCCTTTCTAATGGCTTCTCATGCACAGAGGCTGAATTCCTCCATCCAGAGAGTGCCAGGGTGCCTCCAGCCTCTCCAGGATTTGGTCACCCAGTAGACAGGTGGGAATCCTAAGTGACCTGAGCATACTGTGGAGTGACCTTCAATGAGGGTATTGGGGAGGTCTCCCAAGATGAGACAGTCTCCTTCCCTCACCTGACCCCCCAGGGCCCAGACTTGTCAATGATCCAGGACCTTTGTGGATCACAGAGACATCTACATCTAAACTTTTAGACATGAACATACAAAACTTCCCATAAGTGATCTGATTGCAGAGAATATTGCACATTTCAGTCCTCCTCAGAGCTAAGCTTGTGCTAGGGACATCCATAGCCACAGTGGTAACCCGTGGCACGATTTCTTTTTATTCTTCTGTCACTCTGCCCAGTCTCATGATCCAGGGCTGGATACGCTTAGCTAGGAGCTGCTCAAAGGTTGCTACATATTGCACTAAAATCCCAACCTTATTGTCATACTTTAGAGACTTCACTCTGCCAAACTTCCAGTTCCTCATCAAGGGAATATGGAGTACTCAGTACAGTACACTGAAGAGTACAGGCCCTGAGCACCTCCAACTTGAACCTTCTGCACCACACACTCCTATCCTCTCTCTATGCCTCCAGAGACTTCCAGCCTCTCTTTTGCCACCAGCCACAATTTCTCTTGACCTAGAATTTCTCCCCTCCAAAATGTCCTGCCTCAACTCTCAACGTCCCTACAACCTACACAAACCAGTCCCACTGGCCAATCTCCTTCCTGCGACTTTCCTCACTGTATCCCATCCCTACCTCATTCCCCTCTTGTCCATGCCAGCACCCTGCCTGGAACACTGAGACTCCTCCCCACCACTTTCAAGATCCAGCTCAAGTCCTGGCTCTTCACAAAAGCTTTTCCCAGACCATGGTGATCTCTTTCTTCCATAAATGTCTATGACAATAAGAACGGAGACCACGTAATTTAAAGCACTCTAAGAGTTGCAGCTGTCTTGAGAGCAAAGGTTTACATCTCCAAACCTCCTTTTCATCCCCCAGAGGGGCTCACACAGTGCCAGGCACAGAGTGGACACTTGCAAGTGCCAATTAATTTACTGAAGGGACACTGCCGGCCTGACTATCTTTCTCAGCTGTGATTCCTGGGTCTTGGCAGCTCCAAGGGTCTGTCCAGGCTGTGTTATTGTTGGACACCAGGAGACAGGCAGGAAGCCTGAGAGAACAGAGGGCCCTTCCAGAAGTGGAGAGTGTACCAGTTCCTGGGAGGATCTGCATTTTTTAAAAAGGTTAAAACAACCCAGCTTACACTGGGAAAAATTGAAATTAAAAAAGAAAATAATAATAATAAAACTTAAACAAACATCCAACGTTAAGACTTTTCCCAAACCTGAAAATGAGTGGGAGAATGAACATCATAAGTAATGCAAGAGCTTACCATCTCCATCGAACACCGGCTGGGTCTCCATCGTGGGTGTCGGCTTAGACCCGTCATCTGAATTGAGGGTTAAAAAGAATCGAAAGGAGACTACCATTATTGAGGTAAATACTATCTACTCTCCAGCACTGTTGAATGGTTGGGGTTTGTACAAGGCCCGGCCAAGTCCCAGTGAAGAGAACAAAGAAAAAGAAACAAAAGAAGAAAAGGGCAAGAAGGAAAAGAGAACCATAGAAAGACAAAACAACAAAACAAATCCAGGTGTGTGTTCACCACCCCAAGGCATGGACGAAAGGAGCTAAAGCTTCGTGGCTTTGGGGGACCGTTTCTCACAAATCTGAGGATACCAGTATGACTCTGCTGGCCCTTGTTCCCGCAGGAAAACTGGGAGGCAGTATCTCCCCCTCAGCCCTGAGTTATGGCCAGGCATGTTAGGATAAGGTTGGCAATCCTTATGGCATCAAATTATGGTGTCCCCAGCTCCTTTCCTGCCCTAAAGCTACCAGCTCAGTGGCCCTGATTAAAGAGCTCAAGGAAAACAAGAGACCTGTGTGCTATTCCCTTCCAATCTCCTCACTGTTTCTCCACTTTCACCTAAAACAGATAAGAAGGCAGGAAGAACCATTCTCTCTCCGGCACACGGAACTGAAGAGAATCAGGAATCATTAGAATGCTTCTAACTGTGAAATAGCAAACACCCCAATTCCCAATAAGAGGGAGGGCAAGCAAAATGGGAGAGGACATGGGACTTTGCAGAAATCACCCTAGACTTGCTTTGAAATTTCTAACATAGATGATTGGAGCAGGGAGCTCCCAGTAACAAAGTCCTAATGCTTATCATTCTAATAGTGTTGGCAGTCCTCTCTGCACAGCAAGAACCTCTGCAGGTCAGGAGTTAGTGCAGACTTTATTTACCTTCCAGGACTCTGAGTTCTTTCATCAGGGCCCCAAAAACTTTAGCTTAGAGCAGTATTTCTCAACCTTTTTTCCATTATCACTCATCTAAGGAGCATTTTTAGGTAATTTTTTCCTAATCATCTCCCTAATGAAATTTTAATAATGCAAAGAAACTGTATATGTATTTGTGCTTCATATGTAAAATGAGTAAGTGTTTTTCATCCCCTAAGAAATAATTTTACCCCCTTAGAGAAGGCTGGGAGAGGGTATCTTTGTCCCTCTTAAGGATATATAGTTTAAGAGATTTCTCTCCACGGGGGGAGGGAAGGAGAGCACTGTTGTCTCAGGTGGTTTAATGATTACACCATCCCTCTCTTCTCAAGACCCCTTAGAGGTCTTTTAGGATGGAACACTATATTCTCTGAGCATTAACTATTTATGCAGATTGCAAGTTCTCAGATAGTCTCTGTGACGCCAGTCAGATCATCAATAATAACAACCCTCTACCATTTGGAGCTCTCAGTATCTTTGGCCGACTTTCATGCATCTTATTGGGGGAGGGAGAGAGAATACAGAGTCCTCATCTCCTTTTTGAATCAACATCTCACCCTTGGGAGCTTAAGATTCAAGAGCTATGGAGACTCTAACCCTTGCCAGAGGCTGAGGCCAGCAGCTGAGCTGACAGTCGGGTGACACCTGACCCTGATATTATTCTCATGTACTGACACCAAGACCCAACTCTTGCAGAAGCCAAAGTGATCCTGAATTATCTGACAATCATCCCAAGAAATGAGATGTAGCAGGAAGAGAAGAGTATCTATGCTGGATATATTATTTGCCTCAAACTGGAGTCCAAAACAGGCATCTTTTGATGCCATACTGTGTGAGTTTGATCTGGAAGTCATTGAGGGAGAATAAACACAGAACAGAGCCACACAATGTCATTTTTTTAATAGCATCACTTCCCCTGACTCTATTAACACCTCTTTCCATTGAATTCAATGAGCCACTGAATTGAGTCTTTTGGCAGCTGCAAAGCACATTTGGTTGTGCCTGCCAGATACAGAGTTCACAGTCTAAATAGTCCAGCACAGTGTGCTCAGCCCTTCCACACAGGGTGGCTTCATTTTAGGAGTCTTACAGGCTAACAAAGGGAAAGTGAAAAATCAAACATTCCAGGAGGGATGATAATGAGAACTCAAGTGCATATGGCTTACATAATATTTTAATATTCAATGTAGGTATGAAAATCCTCCCATATTACAAGAGCTGTATCTCTTCTCTGGAGCAAGATAACTGAAAACATTCTGTTTATTTCTCCCATCATCCAGATGAAAATCTTGGGACTGCCCATCGGGCCCAGCCATCAGCAAAGAAGGTCTGCACTCAAGGAGGGCAAAAAGGTTTTTTGGGGAAGCTTTGCCCTTTTGCAGGTCAAGGACCTCCACAGATTTCCCAGATGTAGTCAGAGAAGCCCATGAGGCATAAAGCCACGTGCAGAGAAGGAATCTTCCTGCAGGGTAGGGTCACTGAGGGTGAAGAGATACAGCTGCTCTGCCACGGGGAGGTCCTAAATGGAAATCTTTATGAAGTGAGAAAAGACAAGATGCCCTGCTGCCAGGAACCACCTGTGAAATCCAGCATGCTCAAAGGCTGGGAAGCCAAGCCAAAGCGAACAGCACCCTCTAACCATCATCTCCGGGCACCTGGGCTCCTGGCTTCTGACCCAGCAAATAAGAGCACCTCTTCTACCAAACATAAGTCCAAGGCCTAGGTCCAAGGTCTACATCAGTTCTGCTTCCAGGCAAGCCCTGGAGCAACACCAGGCCCCACACTGGGCACTGGGGAGAGAACAAGGTTTCTATATGTGCTCCTGCCTCCCAGTCTCAAGGGGAGTCACACTCCAAATCCCCCTTCACATGTAATAAGTTTACTCTGGATAAGTTGAGTCCCTCCTTTTACTTCTCTAGATAGCAATATCCTCTTCTAAAATTGAAGGATACCTGCCTACAAAATCTCGGGACACTTTTTTGTGTAGGTGTAAAACACTTTAAAGGCCTACTAAAGGGCATCTATAATTCCATGAGTGCAAACCATCTTATTCAACTGCTTACTTTTAAAATTGGGTTTACAAAATTAAAATCCTATCAAAGTTTTTAAATTGAAAATAAGGTAAACCTTACAACTCAATAACAAGCAACCTTATTTAAATATGGACAACATATTTTAACAGACATTTCACCAAAGAAGAGATACAGATGGCCAATAAATACATGAAAAGATACCCAACATTGTTAATCATTAGGAAGGTACAAATTAAAACCACAACAAGATACTTCTAAACAGCCACTAGAATGGCTAAAATAAAAAGATAGACAATATTAAGTGTTGGTAAGGATGTGGAGGAAATGGAACCCTTGTTCACTGCTGGTGAGAATGTACAACTGTGCATCCACTTTGGAAAGGAGTTTGACAGTCTCTTTAAAAAGCTAAACATCAACTTTTAACCCCAAAATTCCACTCCTAGAATCCATCTAGGAGAATAAAAACATGCCCACACAAAGACATGTATAGAAATATTCACCGCAGCATTATTCATTAAAGCTTCAAACTGAAAACAATCCAAATGTCTGTCCACTGGTGAATAGATAAATTGTGATATATCCATATGATAGAATACTATTCAGCAATTAAAAGGAATGAATAACTAATACATGTGACAATGTAGATGAAGAATCTCAAAGACATTATGCTAAGTATAAAAATCCAGATGTAAATATCACATGTTGTATGATTCCATTTATATGAAATGTCTAGTAAGGCTAAATCTGTAGACACAGAAAACAGATCTGGGGGTGCCTAGGGCTACAGGTAGGAGTAGAAAATACCTGTGAATGGGTTCAAGGTTGCTTTTTGGGGTGATGGAGATGTTCTCTGGTGACAATTGTACAACACTATGAATTTATTAAATTCATTGGGTTGTATATTTACAATGAGTGAATTTTATGGTATGTAAACTATACTTCAATAAAGCTGTTAAAACAAAAAGGGAGGTGTGCCCAAGTCATCACAAATAAATCATGAGGCAGCAGCAGCTAGATTATTTGAGTGGTCCTTAATTTGGGGGAAGACTCTTCCACTGTTTTAAAGAAAAATGTATCTGAATCTGTATATGCATGTGATGATGTTTGGTGTATATTCTTCGTGATTCTTTTGGACCTCAGAGAGTATTTCTCTTTAATACTACAATAATCTTCCAGATTAAAAGGAAGAGGATAAACACTGGAAAAAAAAAGCCAATTCAAAGATTATTCTTTTTCTTACAGGGAGGGAGAAAAAAGGCAAATTTGGAAACATGAAAACAAACAACAAATAAGGCAAACTGAAAGAATTCTCAAGGAGGATGTCAAGAGCAACGGTAATAATAGTATTACCACACTTTGCAACACTCAGTTCCTGGCAGGTAGCTTTCCTCATCTATTCTCACCACCAGCCAGGGCGGAGGGAGAAACCAGGCAGATAAAAAGAGAATTGAATAACAATGCAAGTAAGTGATTTGATCAAGGTCCCAGAGGCAGCAAGCAGCTTTGGAAACTGCCTGGTCCCAGAGCCCTGGCATTTGGCCTCCGGAGATTCCCCAACCCCCAGTCACGCCTTGTCCTTGCAGGTGCAGCCCCAGAAAGTTGCAGCCCCCGCATGGGCTCTGTGAGCCTATACAGACAGTGGGTTTGTGTGACAGCACAATTCCTTGCCCTGCGAGAAGGCCTGGCCCACGCACAGACAGCTGGAAGTCACTTCGACCCCCGATGACACCGTTCAAAGCCTCCTCTGTTTGGCTTTTTGATTCCTGATTGACATTTGCTGGCGAGGAGAGATAAATGCCAGGCTGAGGACAATGTTGATCCGCTCAGACTATTCTCAGGGAAAGACTTTTCAGAATAACAAACAAAACAAAACAAAAACCCAAAAACATTGGTGTGCTTAAGGGACTGAATAGAGCCCAAGAGGTCCAGGGACGCAGGGCCAGGCCTTTCAAGGGGCTGGCAAGTCCATTGAGGAGTTAATTGTTTGGGTGTACAATGAGTTTATTCTGGCCACATACAAAGAGCTTTCTCTTCCAGGTCCTTCAAAAGCAAATGTCTCAAAGGGGCCAGAGGAGGAATCTGTATTAATGGCATCTCTTGGGGTCTCTGAGACTGAGAAGCCTTGGAGAATGAGGAAAAAAGAAACCACTTCCCCCATTCTGAGATGTGGAAGGTCTGTCAACAATCCCAAGTCCCCTTCAATTCTTGGGCTCTCCCCAAACCATGTCCATCACTGGTGACCCTCCCTCATATTCCTTCAGGCTGCCGTTGTCCATCTTTGAAAAAGACATGGAGATAAACTTCAGCCTGGTAGAAGTGCTGGAAGGTTCTTGCTTTGAAGGGACCACATTTATGCCAGAGCCACCATCCCCCTCCACATGTGATTCTGAGGCTCACTGTGGAAGTGGAGACAACTCATTCTGGGCATCGTAAGGAGACAACAGTGTCTGTTTGCAAAAGTCCCTTAAGAGCCTGCCCTGAATCAGACACAGAGGAGGATGGAATGCTAGGCCACCTCAACATTTCCTGAGATGCATGCGCCATGACCAGCGAGGCTCAGAAATGGATGGTGAACTGTCCTGATTCTGATCTGTAGGAGCAGAAGTGGTCGGGCATGTCAGGTTCTTTCCAAAGCAGGAGGTCAGTGTTTTATATTCCGTATACCTACCTGCATGTTCCCTCCCAAAAGAAGTGAAAACAAGCTGAAAGCTGCCTTTTTGCAGGCAGTTCTCACATCCTTGAGCTGAAGAAGAGCAAAAACAGAAGGCTGGGGAAAAGGCAAACTGGGGACAGAAGAGGAAGAGGAAGCACCAGCAGCAGAGGAGCCTGGTCAGGGCTGGGTTCACACAGAAGACTCGGCTAATGTTTTTTTAACTTTTTATTTTGAAATGATTATCGATTCACAGGAAGTTGCAAAGATAATACAGAGAGGTCCTGTGTACCCCTCACCCAGTTTCCCCCAATGGTAACTGCTTTACAGTTAGCATAATGATATGGGTAAGCTCTTTAATTATCTGGGTGGCATAATTAGTACAAAATCAAAATCGGGACACTGATATTCATATAATCCATGGACCTTATTCAGATTCTACCAGTTTTAAATGCACTCATTTGTGTGTATCGTTCTCTGCAATTTTATCCATGTGTAGACTCAGGTAACCACCACCACCATCAGCCTAGAACTATTCCATCAGCACAAAGATCTCCCTTGTGCCACTTTTACTGTCACACTTTCCCTCCTCCACCCCATTCCTCACACCTGGCAACCACTAATCTGTTCTCCATCTCTATAATGCTGTCATTTCTAGACTGTTATATAAATGGAATCATGCAATATACAACCTTTTGAAATGGGCTCTTTTCATGTTGCATAATGCCCTTGAGATCCATTCAAGTTGTGGTTGCATATACCAACAATTCATTCCTTTTTATTGCTGAGTATTTTTCCAGGGTATAGATGGATAGGGGATCCCACCTTACTCACAGCAGATACCTTCCAAGACCCCCAGTGGATGCCTTCAACCGCAGGTAGTACCGAACCCTATACATCCTGTTTTTTCCCATACATACCTATGATAAAGGTTTATTTATAAATTAGGCACAGTATAGATGAACAATAATAACTAATAATAGAATAATTATAACAATGTACTTTTATAAAAGTTATATGAATATTGTCTATCTCTCAGAATATCTGATTGTACTGTATTCATCCTTCTTCATTTTGCAATCTATCCACTTGATAACAGAGCTGGCCCCAAGTCACAGGGAGGGTACACAGCATGGGTATGCTGGACAAAGTCATGATTCACATCCCAGATGGGAGGGAGCAGGACAGTGTGAGATTGCATCACACTACTCAGAATGGCTCACAACTTAAAACTTACAAATTGTTTATTTCTGAAATTTTCCATTGAATATTTTCAGACCATGGTTGGCTGTGGGTAGGGCAGTACTACTGTGCCACAGTTTGTTTCATCCACTGAAGGACATTTGGGGTTTTTCTACTTTCAGCTATTACAGATAAAGCTGCTTCTTGTTCATGTACAGGTTTTTTGTGTGTGTGGCCATAAATTTTCATTTCTCTGGAATAAATGCTCAGGAGTGCAACTGCTGGATTATATGGTATATGTATGTTTAGTTGTTTTTTAGAAACTTCCAAAGTATTTTTCCAGTGTGTCTGTACCATGTTACATTCTTGCCAGCGATGTATGAGAGGTCCAGTTTCTTGGCAGCCTCACTATCATTTGGTGTTGACACTACTTTTTCTTTTAGCTCTCCTAATAGATATGTAGTGACATCCTGCCATGGACTTATTTTGCATTTCCTGTGGCTAATGATGCTGAGCCTCTTCTTGTGTGCATATTTGCCCTCTGTTTGTCTGCCTTGGTGAAATGTCTATTTGTGCATTTGGCCAATTTTTTTCTTTTTCTTTTTCTTTTTTTTTGAGACAGGGTCTCACTCCATCACCAAGGCTGGAGTGATGATCTCGCTTGCTGCAACCTCCACTTCCTGGGTTCAAGTAATTCTTCTGCCTCAGCCTTCCGAGTAGCTGGGATTACAGGTGCACATCACCATGCCTGGCTAATTTTTTGTTTTTGTTGGTTTGTTTGTTTGTTTGTTTGAGATGGAGTCTCGCTCTGTCATCCAGGCTGGAGCGCAGTGGCGTGATCTCGGCTCACTGCAATCTCCACCTCCTGGGTTCAAGTGATTCTCCTGCCTCGGCCTCCTGAGTAGCTGGGATTACAGGCACGTGCCACCATGCCTGGCTAATTTTTGTATTTATTTATTTATTTATTTTTAGTAGAGATAGGGTTTCACCATGTTGGGTAGGCTGGTCTTGAACTCCTGGCCTCAAGTGGTTCGTCCACCTTAGCCTCCCGAAGTGATGGGATTACAGGTGTGAGCCACCATGCCAGGCCACCATTTTCTAATTAAACTGTTTTTTAGCTGCTAAGCTTTAAGAGTTGTTTATATATTCTAGATATGAGTCCTATGTTGGATAGACGGTTTGCAAATATTTTTTCTCAGGCTGTAGTTTTTTTTTTAATTCTATAACAGCACTTTTTGCAGAGCAAATTTTAAAGTTCAACTTATATATATTATCTTCTAGATCATGTTTTTGGTGGTGAAGATTTTCTCTTGTTTTCTTGTAAAAGTTTTAATAGCTTCACATTTTACATTTAAGTCTACGATCCATTTTGAATTCATTTTCATATCAGGTCTGAGGTTTAGGTTGAGGCTTTGGGGTTGATTTGTTAATTTTATTTGTTTGGTCTGCGGATGTCCAATTGCTAGAGCACCATTTGTTTGTGGATCTGTTTCTGGGTCCTCTATTCTGTTCCATTGATTTATGTATCTGTTACTCCACAAATACCACACTATCTCTAGAACTCTAGCTTTATTCATCTTAAAATCAGACAAAATGGTTCCTCCCACTTTAGTTTTCTTTTTAAAAATTGTTTCAGCTATTCTAGTTCCATTGCCTTTCCGAAGAAACTTGAGAATAAGCAGCCCTTGAATCTCACATCTTTCTTTCTGCAAGCACAGGATCACTGCAATGGAACCTGAGAGCAACAGTTCCTCGGCCTTTACCACACGAGTTCTGTGGCTCTCCGAGCTGGAGACCAGGGGTCAGAAGCAGGCCCAAGGCCTGTCCACCTATGTGCCCATATCCCTACCTCTCTGCAAGCTGCTGTGCCACACTGGAACTTAGGCCGGGAGCAGGGAGCAAATGAACATACTCTCATTGGCCTGACAAGCTCTGAGCCCTCTCACCTGGACTTCAGTGGCCCCACAAAGGCACTAGTCAGAGGGCTCAGGAACCTGGCAGAGGGCTTTGCTCAGCTCAGGCCACCCGCTCCAAGGGGCTTTCCTTAGAGCCTCTGGCTACAGGAGCTACCACACAGGGTTGTTTGGAGGGGCCACCTGCCTTCCCTCCCCTGCAGAGGTGGCAACTTCCCAGAGCTTACAGAAGCCTGTTGCTCCGCTGGAGGTTTTCCTCCACCTGAAGATGAATAACCTCCATCATAAAAGGCTAAGAACAATTAGAATGTGAGCTCCAGGAGGTGAGGCCTGGACTCGTACTGTTATACTCATCCCTGGGTCCTTAGTGACGATAACAAGCCTGACATTTAGTAAGTTCTCCATAAATATTTGCTGAGTAAAAGCACCAAGCATAAAATATCAATGGTTACTAACACCACCAGGGATTCAAATGAATCTATGTCTAAGAGGCTTTTTCCAGATCCCTAAATCTTATTTTCTCTCCAATCCTTGGAGATGAGGATATGGCAGGAAATCAAACTCTCAGTCTAGTGCTGTTCATGCATAAACTTTCTTCAGAGACCCTGGAATACGGGCCAAAATGGAGGGGGTTGAGTAGCTGGAGCCAAGCTGGCGGAGCAGTTAGCTATGGGAAGGAGGGAGACGTGGTACATGTGTGAGCATGCAAGCACACCCCTTCTGAAACTGACCTCTGCGAAGCTGGTATATGAACATTCCAGGCTTGGTGGAGGCGGCTCGGAGAACCAGAAAGCAAAAGAACTGCCTCTCTCAGGCTTGGAGCTGCTCAGGCACAGTTCTGTTTCAGCAGGCACAGAATCAGAGAGAATCCTTCTCCAAGAAAAGCCATGTGAGCAGAAGCCAACAGCATGGAGGTCGTCAGCTGCCCATCTCCATTCAAACCCAGCCCAGCCCACCTGATGGCAATGCTAAGAGATCAGCTACAGATTCAGCCTCCCACACCCCCGTGGTTGCTAGGGGAAGAGAAAAAAGAGGTAGTCGGGAAGAGATTTAAGTCATGTGAGCAGGAGTGACATTTCACATGTGGAATGTCCCTTGACAGCCAGCCCAACACGGCTCTGCCAGGCTCTGGGCAATGAAGCACCCCTCCTTCAGGTGTGTTAACACCTTATGAGGGCTGAGGCTGGGGGGGCCACCCAGTCCCCTTCGTCTGGGATGTTTGCCAGCCATTGCCTCTGTCCTAAGCCTGCCCCTCAGAGCTGCTCCATCCATTGCTTGAGTGACAAGGTCTCCAAGTTGGCAACAACCTATAGACCCAGCTCTAAAAATAGAGATACAGACAGGGACCTTGGAGAAATAAATATGACTCACTCTTTACTTGGAGCACATACTATGGAACAGCCAGTGGGAGATCTTCTTTTTAAACTCTGCAAATTAAAGCTGGGTTGGATTTTTGAAGCTCTGCCCCTCTCCAAGACTAGCTTGACAAATACAGAAGCCCATGCAGAAAAGTTTAGCAGAGTATATTAGTATTTTTATTTTTCTCTTACTTTCCTTAAACAACTAACTCCCAGACTTCTTATGGGAAAAATGCAAACCGCAGAAAATTCCTGGTGACCCTAAACTTTCACTTGCCATTTATCACAGCATCACCCCATGGCCTCTGATGTTCTGGGCACTCAGAAGTCAAAAGCTCACAGAGAACTGCCAGAAATCATTTCACAAGTGCTTTTCCATATCCTTTCATTTAATCACTCTTCACCACTGCCCCCCTTCACCCCACCAGAGGCTAAGAACTTCCTTCCCTCCTGCACTTCACAAGCAATGAAGGGCAGGGCCAGCCCCTGAACCTGTGTTCAGTTATCCTGGAAGCTCCTCAAATCACCTATGGTAATTAGCATTGAGACCCCAAAAAGAGTCACATCAGAAAAATCCATAGGCCTTGGTACAGCCAAGTAAAGCTGCTGCAGGATAAGTTCTTGATCTCTGAAACCATTCTGCTTCCAATCTACTTTCCTTTGGATGACTCCAGTGAAAACCAAAACTTTACCTCTATCTCTACTTCTTCAGCCTTCAACTGTTTTAGCAGTGCATTTTCAGAGCTAAAGGGGCTGTTTGGGGCCCTCTTCCTCTCTTCTGATATTCCTCTGTAGCATCCATAAAACACATGTGAATGCACATGTGCACCGTCCTCCTCTCCCACACACACAACACACACACGTCTCTCTTTAAGGGCCAGGACCAAAGGAGAAGAAGGGGAGGGGGCAGCCAGGATGGGATTGCCCCAGATCAATGGATATTTGAAACTCGAACACATGGTCCAGGACCTACACTGCACGTGTTAATTACCACACATGTGCCCATAAAGGAGTTCGTTAAACACAAGGGGCCCAAAGAACAGAGTGAGGAAAGGACATTCCAAGGGATTAAGTAAATAGTCTGAAGTTTTGACCCTCCTCCCCTCCTGGAGCACGTGCATCTGGGTAAGATAACAGTGCCTCCCCCTCCTTCCCCCACTTCTTCCCTGGGGCCCCACACCTGTGGATCCAGGAGCCACAGCCACTCAGGCCTCCTGTCTTAGACCAAACGGCTGTGACCACCCAGCCTCTCTCCCTCCTCCCTTCCTCCTGCTATCTCTCTGGGCCTCCTCCTCCAGCCTCCTTCTGCTCTGCCTTTCTCCTCCTCTCCTTCAGAGAACTAATTCCTGGCTGGCGACCAGACTCTCCGTGGTCACACAATACATCTTTTCATTCCTTCCAGCCTGGGAGGGACAGCCGATCCCTCCCAGCCCGGTCAGTGGAGGATATTCAAAAAGGCAAGAGGCTAGGGAAAGAGAAGGCTGGGTCCCGGGTCCCGTCCTTGCCCTGCCGTCCCCCACCACTCACACCTCCAGACCTCTGGCCCCACCTCTTTTCTGGCCATACCCATCACCCTGCACAAGGGTGCAGACCCAGCACCTCTTTGCAGCAGGCCTCAGGGAAATAGATGCCTCCTAGGAGAAGCCATGTGCGGGCACAAGCTCAGACAAGGGGCCTTTGTGTCTTCCCACCTGCTGCCTTCCAGAGCACGTTCCATTCTTAAGTGGCAGCTGAAAGAGGAACCTTGGCTAGTCGACACAGGATATTACTAATGCCCTCTCGCACCCTGTCCCCATTCAAACCCCAGCTTCCTGGACAGGTGTGGCTTCAGGTGTGGCGTCCTACAGGTGGCCCAAACCTGCTCTTCACCGCGCTGCCCATAGCAGACAAAGAGAAGAGGATCCAACACCTAATCGGATCCTTCAAAGTACAGGGAAAGAGAGGCCACTAAATAGGATTTAAGACTCCAGGGGAGAATGAGTCCTAGCATTCCCCACCAGAGCCTTGTCCTGACCTTTGCACCAAAGAGGAAGCCTCTGCAGAGCCATCTTGGAGGAAGGGACCCATCCAGGGCAAGGGAGTAAAGAGCTGGGAACTGAGAGCAGCTTATCCCTCTGAGATGAAGGCTTCAGTTTCTATCCCCCATTTCCTGCATCGCCCCTGGAGGAACCAGGCTCCTCTACCCTCTTTTGGCTCTGGAAGCTGACCCTAGAGCTAAAAAGGAACAAATGGTACTCACTGCTTGACTGTAAAAGGGAACAAAGGGTGCTCACTGTTGACTGTAAACTGACATCCCCAGCCACCCTCACCCCCCCCACTTCCAGCTGGACCAGTGAGAGCCTGAGATGACCATGGGTCTGTCTGTCATTATTGTCCACAGGGTGCAAAGCCACATCCCCCTGGAAAGCACTTCTTGTCCAGTTTAAGAATCAGAATCGCATGGCTGGCAGTTGTTTAGTGTGTGTGCACTTTATTCAGCATCATACAATCAGCTCCCTTTGGAGGAGGGGAATCTGGGTGGTCAGTTTTGCATGATTGCCAATTTTTCTTTCCTACTACCAGGACCTCATGCCCAGGAATAAAGGTGATGTTCCTGAAGATTTCCATTGCAACAGGCAAAACTAAAAGCAGTGCATGCCTGTAGTCCCAGCTACCTGGGAGGCTGAGGTGGGAGAATTGCTTGAGCCCAGGAGTTTGAGGCAAGCCTAGGCAACATAGTGAGATCTTATCTCTAAAAGATAAAAATTTAAAATGCTCTGCTAGAAAAACAACAACACACACACACACACACAATAGAAAACTCGAAGGCATCTTCCTTTTCCAATCCCAGTAAACACACACTACTCACAGCATTGGTGATTTCAGGTCTTTGTAGATTCTCTCCCCACTTTCCCACCTAGGAGGGAACCACCCACACTTATGGTAGTCTCCTCATGCCCTGGGAAGGACCTGAAGAAGCACTTACTTCCCTTTCCAACCACTTTCTCATTTTTGCCCAGGGAAAGAGCAGTAGCCCATCTGGCCCATTGGTCCCTGTTTTCTGGTGGGTGGTGGTATCACCTGTTCCACTTCCACATCTTCTTGGAGCACCTGCATTTGGGGGCAGCAAGTTCTCCAGATCCTTATCTCCTGCATTCAGAGTGGGTGACTTCGCCTTTTCTTCCCATCCCATGGCATAAGCACTGGAGGCAGGGCCCAGGGCTTTACCTTGGTCTCCCTGCAACTGTGTGTGCAGGACAAGCCTGTGAACTTCACAGTGACCCTCAGCAAGCCCAAGGCTCCACGTGGGCCCTGATGAGCATGTAGTTTCCAAGGCCTAGATGCAGGTGGTAAGCCTCAAACTCAGCCTGAGATGGGAGTCCTGGAGAGGCTGCACACGAGATGAAATGCACACTTGCTTTCCATTCAACTACCAGCTCTGCACATATGCTGTCCTGGAGGTCAGTGGCAGTGAATCTTAAGCCTCCAACTGTCTTCCATGCTAAAAACTATGGTCAGCATATTCCAGGGACCTATTGCTCATGTTGGCTTGTCCAATAAACAGCCCTCAGACAGATGCCAGCTACGTCACTTGTGGGGCCCAGTGTAAAGTGAAAATGCAGGGCCTTTCATTCAAAAAGCAGGGAAAAGTGCCATTAAAGGCACTAAAATACAAAACTTTGTCCTTTATTCCATAGTCTCTCTCTCTTACCTTGTCATGGTGTTATTTTAATTTGCTACTTAGTATTGTCCTAGATAAAGCAAAATTAAAATTTTAAGCATGCTATGGAAGCCACATAGTACCCCTCACAAAAGCTTTGTGCTAATGAGGTGACAGGGTTCAACAGACACTCATATGACGTGTCTCTCCTCCACTCACTTGCATCTTCACTGTCCCATCAGACTCAAAGACAGAATTATTCAGAATTTCAGGATAACAACTGCACAGGTCGCATGCCCACAAAGCCAGCCTCGCCTTAGTGAAGAGAATCTGGATGTGCTGGGACAATTATGAAGGAGCATCAGCGAGGGGGGAAAAATGCCCAAATGTGCTTACACAACAAGAGAGCCAAGGGCAGACTTGGGCACTCTACCTTCCTCATCCTCTCTGGTTTAATGCTGGCTACACTGGTAGTTGATTGACTGAGCTCCCCAGGGAACCAATATTCCTAGGGCTCACATTCTAAAGGTGCTTCTCAGCTCTGGGCTCTATACTCAGTCACCTCCCTTGGGAATTCTGGGAGCTTGGTGTCCATCACTATGAGCCTTACTTACCTCGGGTGCTTCAGAAAGGAAACATGGAATAAGAATGGAGAAGATGTTCTGCGGGACACCTTAGGCTTTCACCCCAGGCTCCTTCTATCTCATCTAAGAAATCCTGCTTGGACCACCTTTGGAAGCAAACATTTAGATAAAGCATAAAACTCCACTCACCTTTCCTTCCTGAGTTACCCTGGCTCAAGGGCTTGTCGGTGACTGAACCTTGGGTGAGAAGGGAAACAAAAACATAGCCACTCAGAATGCATTGTGGTGGTTTCTTTCAAAGAGTTGGCAAAACCTGATGTTATGAGCATATGGTCATGTATATATGTATTGTATACACATCTAAGGATATTATATACAATGTTAGTACATATACACATGTTGAGTGGGGTTTGTTTAACATCAATGTCACTGATAACCCAGCACTGTTAAGATGAACTATGATTTCTAGGTTCCCTGGCAACAGTCTTGACCACATTTTTACAAAATTCCACACTCATATAACTCCCTAGTTGAATATTCCAATATCTGCCCCTCACCTTTACACCCCCATCTCCCCAACTTCTCACCAGTTCCATGTTTGGAGCCATATTCAGTCAGCAAGGCCAACTGAAAAGAAACTCCCTTTTACTGCAAAGGCAATGATTGACATCCCTTGCTGGTTAGGACAGGAAATCAGCGATTTTCCATCTGCATTAAGTAGAAAATTGTTGGCCCAATTGTACTGAATGGGCCAAAATAGTCTAAGGCATGGAAACAATTTTCTAGGCACAGCCTGTTCCTCCAGGAGCGGGTAGCAGGTATGTTTGCCCAAGCATTTGCCCTGCATATACTAGGGTGCTCTGTGCATCCCCTCCTCCAGTCCTGACCCTGTGGCACCTGTCTTCTGCTGAGGTCCAGCCTCACACAGGCAGGGCACAACCAGCCCATGCACAGAAGGGCATCTGTGGAGTCCCGCCAAAAGAAAAGAATCTCTATTTCCCTAACCCATGTCATACTCCTTCTCCATATACCAGTTTTGTGAGAACTCAAACATATTATCCTGCATGGCTTGTTTCTAGTCGTTTGTTTGCTTTAAATGAAACTTTCCAGGTCATTTGAAAGGAGGGCTAATTCCTGTACCTCCCTATCCCAACCCCAATTAAGGTTTCTAGTTTCCATGTAAACCACAAATAAAGTAAACTTCCCTTTTTGACCTGTAAATTTGGGTTTCCTGATGTAGATTCTTATAGCCCTTTCCACTTTCTTTTTCCTTCATGTAACAGAGCAAGTAGAAAAAGCTATGATAGCAAGACTGTCAGCCTTTGGAATTTCCCATAGGTTTTAGCATAATGTTTTATACTTTGCACTTAAAATGAAAAATAAGTAAATCAATAAAACCCTACGCACACAGATATGAAGAAATATGAATCAGCTGATGGGTGAGACAGGCTTTTTTGAGAGAGCTGAGCCACATAGTGAATTAAGGGAGCGACTCAGACTCTTTTACCATCTGAATGGAGGTGGACACTGTGGGGCTTGTAAAAATCCCTAATCCACAATCCCATGAAATGGACCTAAAAAGCACAATTTCTCTATGTTTATTAAGTTGGGAATAGAAAGGACTTAATTTTTGCTATGGCCTAACCCAATGGATCACGATAAAGCAATAGTTTGCTAACTTGTCTAATCATCAGAATCACCTGAGAGGCTTCATAAAAACAAGGACCTCAGGTCTCCCTCCAGGCCTCCTGGATCAGAATATACAAGAGGAAGCCTCGATATCTGGGTTCTCTTTAATTTCCCAGACATTGCTGTTGATCAGTCAGATTTAAGGGCCACTGTTACGAAATTTTCCATTTCTCTACATTACATTCTTCAGGGGTGGTGAGTATATGACACAGAAGCCACCATTCTTCTCTCCTGATCCCATGACAGACATCACTAATAGATAACTACAGCCTTTGATGCTGAGCTCCCAGGTGGTCTCAAAATCCAACTCAATAAAGCACTTCAAAAGCCACTAGCAATCAGAATCAGCACAAAAGCTAGTAACTTATATGCCACCACAGCTCTATGAGATTACAGCCAGTGCTTAGAAGGAGAGCATTGAACCAAAAATCTAAACTCAAAATCTGTAAATACACACATATGGCATACACTGTCATGCCTTATCATTTGCTGACTTCCGAGCAAGCATGTTAGAGTAGAATCCTTCCTGATCTAGAAAAAGGTTCATCACCACCATCAACCTTCTAAAGGTTCTCCCACAAGATGCAGGAGACCAACCAACGGGTCTCTCTCCAACCCTTTTCATTCTTCCCGCCCCTCCCTACGGTACCTGAACATACAGGAGTTTTATTCTGCACAGAAGAGCCACTGATGGGCTTCCCATCCGGGGTGACACACCAGCAGTACCCAGTGTAAGTATGGCACTGCACCTGTTCAGGGAAGTGAAAAGGGAAGAAAACCATAAGTCTCGGTCACAATATCAAGACTCATCTCCAACCCCTTTCAAAGCATCACCCATACGGTGAAAGAGCATCTTCCACCTCTCATCCCCACATCTGTCTCCAGAGTGTCTCTCATGGGTGGTCCAGTCAGTGAACAGCACTGGGTACATGGTTGCTGTGGGACTCCCATGCAAACCACAGCATTTTACCCGCTTCTCTCTTATTCCTCTTCACACTTAATACCTGTATTATACTGTGTTTTTCCTGAGATGGTTCTCACCAATACCTGTACATTTGTTTTCTCTAGCACTGGCATACGCTCCCATCCAACTGTAAAAAATTCTAACCCACCCTATTTTTGAGACACAGTTTCACTCTGTCACCCAGGCTGGAGTGCAATGGCATGATCTCAGCTCACTGCACCCTCTGCCTCCTGGGTTCAAGCGATTCTCCTGCCTCAGCCTCCCAAGTAGCTAGGATTACAAGCGTGCACCACCACACCAGGCTGATTTTTGTATTTTTAGTAGAAATGGGTTTCGCCATGTTAGCCAGGGTAGTCTTGAAGTCCTCACCTCAAGTGATTCACCTGCCTCGGCCTCCCAAAGTACTGGGATTACAGGTGTGAGCCACCGCACCCAGTCAAAAATTCTAATCCTTGAACTAATTTGGCAAGTAAGTACAAGTTGGAATGACACCACTGCAGATTGAAATGACATTTCTTTAACAAGCAGAGACAAGTGGTAAGCTTTTCTTCTTTGTCTAGCTTCTCCTAGCATCCATTCATAGATCAGCTTGCCTATTGATCTTGTGACTCTCTTGAGATGAGGGCACACATGATGGGATTAAGGCAAGGGTAAAACCTGCAGGTTTTATTTCTAGATGCCCCGCTGCACCACTGTGTGATCTTCCTCAAGCCCCCAAGATCAGGTCTGCCTGCCTGGGAATAGCAAAAAGGAATGAGGCTTTTTTCATCCTTCAGGGTAGCTCTTCTTTCTCTTTCAGTAACTGTCACCCTACCCACCACCTCCCGCCCCACCCCACTATCCTGCTTTCAATCTGGAGTTCCTAAACACACATTAAGGCCTACTTCCCTGCTTAGAATCCTTCAGTGATTCGCGTTGGGATCTAGGATAGAGATGAAACTCATTGGTATGCACAAGGTCCTCTGTGATCTGCCTCCATCTATTCCCGTAGCCTCATTTCATGCCCATGTCCCAGCACACACCCTCCACTCTGGCCACAGAACCCTCTGATGCTCCCAAACACATTCTAGTTTCTCCTGATTCTGAGCCTTTGTTTGCTCCAACCATTCCATTTGTCTGGAATGCCCTTCCCCAACCCATCTCACACCCACTCCTAATCCCTCGTATTCCCCTCCTCCTTTGTGATACACCTCCTCAAAGCAGTCCCAGCCTCCCCTGCCTCCTTCCTCTGATCCTCCCACACACCCTGGGGCCCCCAAAATCACAGCCCTTATCACTGTGAGCTCTAGCTTTTGATTCATCCAGTCCCTTCCCCCCTCTCAAGATCGTGACCTCAGGGACTGCATGCTAGTTATTTCTACATTCCCAGAATCTAACATAATGCCTGACATTCATTGTAGGTGATAGATGGGTTGAATAAAGGCATCCATTATCATATTTTCTCAATTCTTGGTCTCCATCAATTATAAAAATGCAATGTCAATTTAAACAACCCCACTACATTAAATGTAGATCTCAATTACAAGACGTGTGCCAATTGCAAAGATATTAAGGTGTGAAGAAAATGTGCCTCTTGAAATCAAGGACATATTGAAATCAAGGCTAGACAGTAATAGCATACAAATTGAGTGGTAAGGGATGGAAGGGAGCAGTGAGAGGAGAGATCTGACAGCCTTGGTGAAATCCAAAAGTTATCACAAAGGCAGAAAAGCTGTAGAAAGGCTTCTGCTCTCGTGTGGGCACCAAACACCGTCATTTTCCCCAAGACAAGTTGTTTCGCTATGGACCTATCGACAGAAATCAAGGATAAGACAAGATAGGGGGAACCTTGTTCCTACCACGAAGGTGCATGCTGTATAAATGAGGCATTTCCCGCAGCTCCTGCATCTGAGACCCTGCTCAGGTCTTCTGATCAATGCCTTTACCCCAGTACCATGTCCCACGCCCACTTCATCTCATGGCCATGGTTGCTACCCCAAATATTCATCCAAGAGCAATATCTTGGGGTCAGGTCAATGCTACTTTCTGAGGAGCCTTAATGGTGGAATGGAAAAAAATCCAGATAGACCTGGATTTGAATCCTGGTCCAGCCAGTTATGAACTAGATACATCGCTCAGCTCTTTGAGCCCATCTATAAAATGGGGATAACAACGTGAAACCTGAAGGTAAGGAAGTCCATTGTCTGGCACCCAGCGAAGGCTGGATATGGAGTGGCGGTGGTGAGGATTGTTCTCAGCTATGCCAGAAATGCCTGGCAAGCTGGCCTTTTCCAGGGCCAGATCTCCTCTAGTAACCTCCACAGACTTGGGTGGGAAATGCTGCTGGAAATGTGGAGTTGATCCCTTCAGACTCCATCCACCCTACAGGGGATATTTCCTAAAGACAGTTCCTCGCCATTGGCAGCAATTTAACGGAGCCTGGCAGGCTGCTCTCTCCTCCTTGGCCAATAATCACCTCTGGGGAAACATGTCCTAGGAGCTGAATGGCCACGCTGACTCACTCCCAGGGCCCTTGACTCCCATGGCCAAGGTAGGCCTCTGTCTCCATGAGGACTGTGCCCTCAAGTCCATCGCCCGAGGCTGTGTCTCTGGCCCAGTGCTGTGCTGCGGGAGCCAGGCACTGCAGTTAAGCAGGCTGCAGAGAACGGGCTGGTTCAAAAGCTGCCTCCTCTCAAGCATGCACAGAGTGCCAGCAAAGGCTAGTGGGGACAGAAGCAAATTCATGAGTAAGAGGCTAAGCCCAAAGCTTTGTTTCTGGGGATATAATCTGACCTGTGGGCTCAGAGGGTCCCAAGGGCCACATTCTCACTGAGTGTGCCATTGTATCCCAGTGGGCACATGAACACTGTCTCCCAGCTCCCGGCTGGCCCAGAGGCCCAAACACAGCTCCTTTCTCCCCAGAGCCCTCAGCATTTTTCTCTGTCCAGGCTCCAAAGTAGAGAGCCCAGATTACAAAATCCCAGGCTGGGAGCTCCTTCCAAGTCCTATAAAACTGAAATCAAATGAGGAATTGTTGCCATGTGCCTGTGAGGGCTGGGGTATACAATAACGGCACACCTACCCCAGGTGTGCTGCAGGGGTGGGGACAGCCATGGGCAAAGGGTGGCACAGAAGACCCGAGCAAGGTCTCAGATCCAGAAGCTGAGGGAAGTGGCCAAGCACAAGCTCTTAGCTGAAGGAGCCCCGAGTGAATCAGCCCACGATTCCACAATGAGAGGTTGTTTCTAAGTTGTCTAGGGAGTTTTCAAGGTGACTTCTTGCAGAAAAAGAAGTTACATGGAGACAGTCTGCAGCCGGCCTTCCAGCACCTCCCAGCTCCGCCACTTAACTCCTTCTGCAGCCTTGAAAAGCTTTTCAATCACACTAAGCCTCAGTCTGTCTGTATCTTTTTAAAAAGGGAAGATAATCATGACAATAATACTTATCTTAGTTGTTAAGAGAATTCAATTTGATAATGTAAATAAAACACTTAGCTCACAGGGTAAGTGCCCAGTTAACTTTCAGCTATTTATTTTTATTATCATTGTGTTATATTTTAGCAAACTATCTGTACACTCGAAAATGCCAGAGCCAGATTATCTGATGAGGACAAAAGAACATCCTATTCTGAGCAGCCTGAGGGGAAGTGGCAGTCTAAAGTCAGCAAAACGTTTGCAAAGGTTTGGGTGGAAGAAGGAGATGTTTGTTTTCACATAGAAATAGTTCTATTGCCAGCAGAGGAGAGAAACGTTTCTTGCAGAAAAGCGATCAGGGTGTAAATTCTTTGAATTGATGGTTTCTATATACATGATCAAGATGTAAACTCTACCTGGCTTAGCTTTCTCCCTTGCAGATTTATCCTTTTAAATTAATAAGTAATACCCTTCCTTTTCCCCTAAAAGCCTCAAGTTGGTCAACTTTTAGACTTAATCTCAGAAAACCCAGGGCCAAGAGGATCCATGAGGCATTTGGCTATTTCAGATATCTCCCTGTGCAGTTCTCAAAACTCATGGCTGTTCTGGCCCAAAAGGTACAGATACAAACAGTGAAATCTGCTCCTATCCCACTCCGAAGCATCCTAGGAAGGCTGAAGTGTCAACAGATGGCTCCTCCTTAAGGGACAAAAAGTGTTTACTCATCAACCTAAGTGAGGTTACCTTCTGCTTATATTGCAACTGTACTGTAGAATGTAACTGGGGGAGCGGGGCCAGGTGCGGTGGCTCATGCCTGTAATTCCAGCACTTTGGGAGGCCGAGGCAGGCAGATCACTGGAGATCAGGAGTTCGAGACCAGCCTGGCCAACATGGTGAAACCCCGTCTCTACTAAAAATACAAAAATTAGTAGGCGTGGTGGCAGATGCCTGTAATCCCAGCTACTCGGGAGGCCGAAGCAGGATAATTGCTTGAAGCCACGAGTTGGAGGTTCCAGTGAGGCAAGATCACACCCCTGCACTCTAGCCTGGGCAATAAAGTGAGATTCCGTCTCCAAAAAAAAGAATGTAACTAGGGGTCTCAAAGGTCCTTTAAGGCAGTGTGTTCCTAGATAAGTAAGTTTCATCTCTGCCTCATACACTTTAATATTTTTGGCAAGAAGCCCTTTACATAAACAGCCTAGTGGTATATTTCAGGCCAACCCCCATCCAGATAAAGACAGATCTGAATTATTTTAATCCTGCTAATCTTCAACATTAGCCCAAATTCTGAACACCTGGAAGGATGTGGCAGGCTACCACTCCCAACAAGGCAGGTGAGCAACCGATGAGCAGAGAAACCTCAGCTCCTGGGGGTAAAGCAAGTCAGGGAGCAAAGGGGAAGAAAGCAAAGAGAGAAATGGGGCCGACAGATGAACAACACATATAGACAACTATCACCCGCAGGTGCCATGTCCAACGCAAAAAATACCAACTTCCACTTTCATGATGGCTTCTCAGTCACCATCAAAGGTCTATGCATTATCTCACTTGGGCCTCAAAGCCACCCTGTGTGCAAATCTTTTATAGGAGAGGTACAGAGAGCAGAAGTTATTTGTTCAAAGCTAGTTAATAACAGCACAGGACATTGGAATCCCAATATCCAAGCAATCATAAAATTTCAGAACTGATGGACTGGAAAAAGCCTTAGAGGTCACCAATCTAACCCAAACACTTCAAAAATGAGGAAACTGAGGCCCAGAGACAGAGTAGTAGTTGGCTCCCAGTACCTTGTCCCGGCAGATGGAAAGCTCTCAGACCTCGAGGAAGGAGGAAGAGACAGGAAGTGACTGAGTCTCTTTGAGCCTTGTAATTTTCTGGAAAATAGAACTCTTTGGGGTCATGTAAATATGCCCACCAGGGAAGCAGCTGGAAGAGAGTCTTCTGCTCCCGTTTCAATGAGAGGCCTTTTCTGGAGTAGCATTGGCACCTCCACCTGCTGCGGGCTGCCCTGCTTCCCCTGGGATGTTCTCTGGTGGTTTCTATGGCAGGGGTGAGGCCTCGCCTCCCAGACTCGCTTCTTTGTTGCTTGTTCTTTCACTCTCCTACCAATCACCCCTGCTTTCCTAGGAAACCAGAGAGGAAACCAGTCTCTCTGCAGGTGCCCACTTTCTTCTCTTTTCTCCAGAAATGTGAGGCTGCTATTCTCTCCAATTTGATACACTGATGAATGAATGCAGCTTGTGTTCTGTGAGGTGTGAATAGAAATAATGAGGGATAAAGGTGTCCTCTGGCCAAATAACTTTGGAAATATTGGGTTAAACAAAGTTAAAATATTTCTTTACTGCAGAACTTCTCCTAGCTTTACATCAATTAATGATTTATCCCTAAGAGGAAGACACCATTTGCAGCAATTCCTAAACTTATTAAACTAGGGGACTGATAGAGTTTGGATGCATGTCCCCACCCAAATCTCATGTTGAAATGTAATCCCCAACGTGGGAGGTGGGGCCTGTTGGGAGGTGACTGGATCATCAGGCTGGGTTTCTCATGAATGTTTAGCACCACCCCCTTGGTTTTCATGATAGTGAGTGAGTTCTTGTGAGATCTGGTCGTTTAAAAGTGTGTGGCACCTCCCCTCCCTCTCTCCTGCTCCTGCTCCTGTTCTGGCCATGTGATTTGCCTGCTTCCCCTTCCCCTTCCGCCATGATTGTAAGTTTCCTGAGGCCTTTCCAGAAGCGGAGTAGATGCCAGCACCATGCTTCCTGTACAGCCTGCAGAACTGTGAGCCAATTAAACCCCTTTTCTTTATAAATTACCCAGTCTCCAGTATTTCTTTATAGCAATGCAAGAATGGACAAATGCAGGGACCCTCCCCTAACTTTTACACAGGGAGCATTGGACAGGACAAGTGTTCTCTGAAACGTGCTTGGGGTCAAGGGAAAAAGCAGTATAATGAATTACAAGGCCTTGCTGTATTTTTTCACTTTGTCCCATCCTACTTTTTTGCAGTCTAGATATCAGGCTCTCAGTTCACTATGCTTGAAATAATTTCCTTCCGATGACAACCCCTCCTCTCTTTTTGTAATGCTTTGTCAAGCTATGTATTTGCTAAGAAATCCATCCTGAATTGCCTCAGAACTTCAAGGACAACTGGGATCCCATGGAAGGCACAGTGCCTTCTCACCCTGTGGCTTCATTTCTCTCCATCTGTCTCTTTGTGCTTCTTTTGCAAAATAGAAATCATGAACCATATGCAATGGGACAGGCTTGATTCAGCATGTCTGGTAGCAGCTACAAAACATGTAATGAAAGGACTGCTGTCATGTATATGAACATTTCCTAGTGGAAAAAGGTTAAACTACAAGTAAAAGGAATGTGAGTATTTTTCTAACTCTCTTTTGGCAGTGAGAGTATGAGACTGTTTTTTCTTTTTAACCCGCCCATTACTCCAAATCGGTTAGCAGGGTTTTTGGATTAAGCTAATGCACAGTAAAATTTAAACATCTTGCTGTTGGTCCTACTGATGGCTTCATGTCAGAGCAGTATTTTCAGCTGCTCTGTTTTCCTTTTGGCTGCATTCCCTGTAGGATGTCTGAGCAGTTGTGGTTTTCCATGGGTGCCATGGGCTCTGGCTGGAAGACTGATCACCTGAGATGGCCACTTATGTCCCCACCCCCAAGAACATCTCTCTCCATCAGAATCTGAGGGAGAAGATTGTTTATTGGGTATGGATGAGAGTCATCTGGAGGGCTTATGAAAACATTGCTGGGCCTCACCCACAGAGCTTCTGCATTCATTGAGTTTGGAGTCATCTGGAGCATTTGCATTTCTAACAGGTTCTCTGGCGATGCTCTTGCTGCTGGGTCCAGGGACCACACTTCAAGAGCCACTGTGTCAAAGGAGCATCCCACCCTCTTTCTGGCATTTATCATGAAATACTCAAGAAACAAGTACTTTTCTACGTGAGAATTTGGGAACAAGGGGCCTTGTGACCCTATTTGTTTCCAAAGCTTTTATATTCCCAATGTTTTAATGACATGGTATTTTAATACATGAATCTAGTGATTGCAGTATTAAATCTTCTGGGTGATTTCACACATGGACAAGAGTTTGACTGCAGTGAGAAGTGGGTAAGGGGGAGAGAAGGAAGGGATGGTGTAATTCTTTTGGTCTGTCTAGCATGAGCTGTCCTTTCCTCAGTTTGGAATAGGTTATCGCACAAATCTTCTCCTCATCTTTAGTCAGGTTTGGCTGAGAAGCAATAGGAGTAGAAGGGAAAACATGGTTTTGGAGACAAAAAGACCTCAGTGTAAATACCATCTCCACTACTAGCTGTGTGACTTCAGCCAAGTCACTTAACCTCTCTGAGCCTATCTATGAAACAGGATTCATGGTACCACCTTGAAGATTATTAAGAAGACAAAATGAGACAAGCTATATAAAGCATCTAAAACAGTGTAGATATAGGATATGTGCTTAGCACATGCTGATTTTATCCTTTTCCCCTACCTTTTGCAAAGGATCTAGGTCAGGGGTGTCCAATCTTTTGGCTTCCCTGGGCCACACTGGAAGAAGAACTGTCTTGGGGTACATATAAAATACACTAACACTAACAATAGCTGATGAGCTTAAAAAAAAATCTCATAATGTTTTAAGAAGGTTTATGAATTTGTGTTGGGCCTCATTCAAAGCGATCCTGGGCTGCATGTGGCCTGCGGGCCATGGGATGGGCAAGCTTAATCTAGGCCATAGCCTGAAAGCACTGCTATTCTTATTGACTGTAGACATTGTCTCCCACTTTATGCCAAGTCTAGGGAGGATTGCCTGTTGGGGAATGAAGAATTTTTCCTTTAAGAGTATTTACCTCATCTGCCAGAATTTAAGAGGAGATGCAGGAAAGGAAGCTAATCCTTCAATTTCAAATCCTCCTAAATATGGGAGTCTTTGTCAACTGTATTTTTTATGAGTTGATGGTGTGATATGGCTGCCAACATGGCATTAGTTAGGAGTGGTGTGTTTAGAACAAGAGATGGCCTTGTTCTTCCCCAGCCTGCTCATGACCACATCTGAAATCTTGTGTCCAGTGTGAGGAAGGATGCTATAAGGAAGGCCCTATAAGAAGGGCCTTGGCAAATTAGACTCAGAAGAAGGAGGCCAGATGGAAAGATATATAAATCCCTATGATATGGGAATGAGTGCTAGAACTAAGGATTTCTGCCAGGGGAAATAAATTGTTGGCTGAAAGAGAAGATTTCACAAGGATATAATGGTGCTCATCTTCAAGTCTTTCTGTGGATTCTGTAATTCCCATAGCTAGAACTGAAGTCATCTCTTGGAAGTTATAGGAAGACAGCTCTCAAGTCAAGGTAAAGAGGACTTTCCAAAAAAATTGTCCCAAAATTCATTATGGATTTTTTCATTGTGGGAATAAGCTTCCTGTCTCTGAGAGCAATTGAGCAGAAGGTGGAAGACTACTTGGGGAGAGACTGTAAGCGGAGCGTGAGCCCTGGATTGGAGTGGGGTAGGTAGAGGAAGAAGATAAACCAGATGTCTCTGAGGTCCCCTTTAATCCAGAAGGTCCATAATTCCACAACCCTGCTGTAAGGTGAACTTTTGCTCCTGAAGAGGGGGAGGAGATTTATAAACTAGTACCTAATTGTCAGTGTTAAGACCACCAATCCAATTATATGGTGAAGAATATTTTTTGTATTTTCCAAAAAGTTTGAACAGCATCCCCCACAATGGACATATAAAGACATTTGGAACACCCGAGTGTTAGGGCTCCAGGGACCCAAGAAACTTCACTGTCTTCACTCCTGTTCCTCTGTCTGGTGCCTAGAATGGTCCAGGTTTTGTAAACAGCAAATATGATACCTCTTGTTCCTTTAATTTTATTTCTATCTTGGGGGTTAAGTATCAAATATATTTTTATGTTTAAAAAGTACATAATAAGAAAGTCCCTCATAAATAGGAGCATTTATTCAGATGAGAACTGTGAGAAAGCTGGCTGGTGGGGAAGACAAAAGTGGCCTGCAGGAGTGGAGCCTTTCCTTGTTCTCCTGTCTGACTTCACTTTAATAAAACTTTTCTGTCTTCACACCTCCCACCTGAGTTCCTATTATTCTTCCCTATTTTGACATGAAAAAAATTTCTGATCCCTTCAATTTTGCAGAAGAGTTTAGTTGACTGACCTGCCGGGTCACCTCCCAGCATGTTACGTGCACTCACAGAGCAGTAGCAAAAGCCCTAAATGTGTGTCTTAATGGCTCTGCCTGAAAGTTTCCTGAGTAAATGTCTGTTGTGGGCCTACTGTGTGCCTAGCCACCTGATTGGACATTAGCTCTTGTCTCATAAAATCCTAAAAAGTGGTGTTTTCCTCCTCAGAGATCAATTGAACCCCCTTCCCAATGTAGGAACACTCCCTCCCATCCCCATGGCACAGCTGACGGATATCCACTTGGTCTCTGCTTGCCCACTTTCCGGGATGGGAAGTTAAGTCCTCTTTGAGTCAGACATTCTGTCTGTGAGCTACTCTACTTGTCAAAAGTTCTTCCCTATTTCGAGTCAGAATCCTACTCTTTATATACTGTACTCAGTGATCCTGGGTCAGCTCTGTGGGACTCCACTTAAAAGACTTATTATCATTCACAGACAAAGGTTTGGATCTGGCTCTCAGGTATCCCTTTGGTCACCTTTTTATTATTATTATTATTATTATCATTATTATTATTATTTGAGAGTCTTGCTCTGTCACCCAGGCTGGAGTGCAGTGGCGCCAACTCGGCTCACTGCAATCTCCACCTACCGGGTTCAAGCAACTCTCCTGCCTCAGCCTCCCAAGTAGCTGGGACTACAGGCATGTACCACCACACCTGGCTAATTTTTTGTGTGTTTTTAGTGGAGACGGGGTTTCACCATGTTAGCCAGGCTGGTCTTGATCTCCTGACCTCAGGTGATTCACCCACCTCGGCCTCCCAAACTGCTGGGATTACAGGCGTGCGCTACTGCACCCGGCCTAGTCATCTTTTTATCCATCCTTTGGTTGTTATCTCTGGCTCCATTGGATATTCCTCACATGACATCATTTCCCAACTTTACTCACCTGAGTCACCCTCCTGAATATGCCCTAGTCTGGCAATATCACTTTAAAAGATGGCAATGTCTCTTAGAGGGGCAGTGTGGAATCATGGTTAGGATCAAGAACTCTGGAGCCAGGGTACTTGGGTTTGAATACTGACTCTGCCACTTGCACGCTGTGAGACCCTGGGCAAGCTACACAGCTTCTCTGTGGTTCAGTTTCCGCATCAATAAAATGGGAATGTAACAGTGCTTATAGTGAGGACTGAATAACTTAACATGTGTCGGGCAAATATAAAACAGCCTGGCACCTTGTGTATAGGTTAAGAAAGTGGTATTGTTGTTGATGATGATGATTATCTAAAAAAGAAGAGCAGTTCCTTTAATTCCACCACTTTGGGAGGCCAAGGCAGGCAGATCTCGAGGTCAGCAAATTGAGACCATCTTGGCTAACACAGTGAAACCCCGTCTCTACTAAATATACAAAAAATTAGCCGGGCGTGGTGGTGGGCACCTGTAGTCCCAGCTACTTGGGAGGCTGAGGCAGGAGAATGGTGTGAACCCAGGAGGTGGAGCTTGCAGTGAGCCAAGATCACGCCACTACACTCCAGCCTGGGCAACAGAGCGAGACTCTGTCTCAAAAAAAAAAAAAAAGAATACCAGAGAGAGTGACTGAAGCCTCCCATTACTGAGCCTCTCCTCTCCCACAGACAGCAGGAAAGCCAGAGCAGGAGGCTTCCATCTTTCCCTCCCTCCCTCCCAAGCACACTGCATTGCAGAAGAGCAGCTGCAGATACCGCCCAGAGCTCACTCCTTTAATTTCCACAATAGACAAATTGTAGGGACAGAATCACTAAGGGCTACAGGGAGCTCAGATGCCCAGCTGGGAGCACCCAAACCTTGCATGCTTACTCCAAAGCAAATGATGCCAGCTAATCTGAGAGAGGACTCACAGTGGCCATTCAGCTAGAAAACAGCCATTGAAGAGCAGGACAGAGCAGAGAGTGGGATAGGCAAGTCCCCAGAGAGCATAATGGAGACAGTATTCTGAGCACAAAACGTGCTCCATCCACCCTCATCTTATCACACATCCTTGCACCTGATGGGTGATGGGGGCATGGGGACCAGTTCTTCCATTGAAAACATGATAGTAGAGGCTCCCAACACATGCAAGAGATTAGACCGGTCACTTCCTAAACAAGTCCTTCCTGCACATGAATGAGTCAGACCCTGCTCTTGCCATCACTGACAAAGTTAAAAATTAAACTTCGTAACTGCATAACTGAGATTGTTTACTCACTGCAAATGATATGCCAACTTGACCTCCCACAGGAAGGCAAAAGTAGGGTGCCCTTGGGAAGCTGGCTACTGGCTGCTGCTCACTGGGGCTCCAGCTTCTACCTCTCAGATCTTGATGTGCTGAGAACCTTAATGCCCACAGAGGATACGCCATTGGGGGAGGGGCGGGGGGGACGAGCACAAGCCCACCGCTCTACTCCGACAGGCAGCAGCATTTCTCCTCTACAGTTTCAAGGCTCCCTGTAACCCAGAGTTTCTAATTTGAAAAAGAATTCCCTTTCCTGCTTGTAGATTCAAAGAAGTATTGGCCTGTCAGAGACTGAAAGCTCTTAGAGATATACAATGCTCATCTTTGGTGATTCTAAAAAGTTTCCCATCCCCATTTGGTACCGTTCTCTCCCAACCTTTCCCTTTTCTTACAAATATCATGCCAAGGGTACTGACATTTTCTCCAAACCTAGGACCACAGCACAGGCTACAGGTTCCTGTGCATTCCCCCTACTAGATGCTCTGCCTCAGTGAGTGGAGCCAGCATTAACCCCATACATGGGTGCAGAACAACCCTCATCTCACTGTCCAATTACAAAGAAAAAATAAGATTTCAAAACTTACTACAAGGTTATAGTAATCAGGAGAGTGTGGCACTGGCATAGGACTAGACATACAGATTAAGGAATAGAGTTGAGAATCCAGAAATAAGCTGATTTTTGACGAGAGGACCAAGACAATTCAAGATGGAAAAATAGTCTTTTCAACAAGTAGTCCTGAGACAACCGAATATACACATGAAAAGGAATGAAGTTATAAGAAATAAAAGAGAAAAAAAGATAAATTGAACTTCAAAACTAAAGCTTTTTGGCCAGGCGCAGTGGCTCACGCCTGTAATCCCAGCACTTTCGGAGGCCAAGACAGGCAGATTGCTTGAGCTCAGGGGTTCAAGACCAGCCTGGGCAACATGACAAAACATCGTCTCTACAAAAAACACAAAAATTAGCCCTGCATAGTGGCATGCACCTGTAGTCCCACCTACTCAAGAGGCTGAGGTGGGAGGATCGCTTGAGCCCAAGAGGCTGAGGTTGCAGTGAGCCAAGATGGTATCACCACACTCCAGCCTAGGTGACAGAGTGAGACCTTCTCTCAAAAAAAAAAAAGAAAAGAAAAGAAAAGAAAAGAAAAAAAAAGAAGCTTTTGTGCTTCAAAGGAAATTATTGAGAACGTAAAAAGAACCCACAGGATGGGAGAAAATATTTGTGAATCATATATCTGACGAGTCTTGTACCTAATGCCCAGTAGCTCACGCCTGTAATCCCAGCACTGTGGGAGGCTAAGACAGGCAGATTACTGAGGTCAGGAGTTTAAGACCAGCCTGGCCAACATGGTGAAACCCTGTCTCTAATATAAAAATACAAAAATTCGCCGGGCTTGGTGGCACGCGCTTATAATCCCAGCAATTCCAGAGGCTGAGTCAGGAGAATCACCTTAACGCAGGAGGCAGAAGTTGCAGTGAGCCAAGATGGTGCCACTGTACTCCAGCCTGGGTGACAGAGAGAGTCAGACTCCATCTCAAATAAAAAAAAAAGAGAGAGAGTCTTGTATCTAGAATATATAAAGAGCTCTTGTAACTCAATAATGAAAAGATAAGTAACTGAATTAAGAAATGGGAAAAGGATCTGAGTAGACATTTCTCCAAAGATATAGAAATGGCCAAAAAGCACATGAAAAGATGCTTGACATCATTAGTCATTAGAGAAATGCAAATCCAAACACCATGAGATACCACTTCACACCCACTAGAAAAGATACTAATAAGAAACATGGAAAATAACAAGTGTTGACAAGGATGTGGAGAAATTGGAACCTTCACACATTGCTGGTGGGAATGTAAAATGGTTCAGCTACCTTGGAAAACAGTCTGTCAGTTCCTCAAAAGCATAAACATAGTTACCATATGACCTAGCAATTCTACTCCTAGGTATATGCCAAGAGAATTGAAAACAGATAAACACACAAAAAAAGTACACAAATGTTCACAATAGTACTATTTATAACAGCCAAAAAAATGGAAACAGGCCAGGCATGGTGGCCCACACCTGTAATCCTTTGGGAGGCTGAGGTGGGCATATCACTTGAGCTCAGGAGTTCAAGAACAGCTTTGGCAACATGGCAAAACCCCATCTCTACCAAAAATACAAAAATTTAGCCAAGTGCGATGGTGCACACCTGTGGTCCCAGCTACTCAGGAGGCTGAGGTAGGAGGATCAATTGAGACCGGGAGGTGGAGGTTGTAGTGAGTCCAGATCATGCCACTGCACTCCAGCCTGGGCAACAGAGCGAGACCCCATCTCAAAAAATAATAAAAAATAAAAATAAAAAATAGAAACAACCCAAGTGTCCATCAGCTGATGAATGAATAAATAAAACGGGATATATATATATATACATATATATATATATATGTATATACATATATATATACATATATATATATATATGTATATACATATATATATATACATATATATATATATGTATATACATATATATATATACGTATATATATATATGTATATACATATATATATATACATATATATATACACAATAGAATATTGCTTGACAATAAAAAGGAATGAAGTACTGATTCATGCTACAACAAGGCTGAGCCTTGAAAACATTATGCTGATTAAACTAAGCCAGGCAGAAGGACCACATATTATTATTCCATTTGTATGAAATGTCCAGAATAAGCAAATCATAGAAATAGAAAGTAGATTAGTGGTTGCCAAGGACTGAGGAGAGAGGTAATGGGAAGTGAATGCTAATGCGCACAAGATTTCTTCTCGGGTGATAAAAATGTTCTGGTATTAGATAATGATGATGGTTGCATAACTCTGTGAATTTACTAATAACCACTCAATAGCATATTTTAAAATGGTAACTTTTATGATGCACAAATTATATGTCAATACAGTTATTATTTTAAAGAATAAATAAAAACAGGTGGCCGGTCCACAGACCACAGTTTGCCAACCTCTGAACGAGTTCAACTCTTCCAGTTTACAGCTGAGCAAACCAAGAACCCAAAGATGAAGAAAACTAACATCTGCTAAGCAACAATTATGTGCTAAATAGAAGACATTTTGTATAAATTATCACTGTACATTAACTGGTTGTTTGGAACAAAAGCAATTCACTGAAAAACACATGTAAAACAAGTAGTAAGATGCTCTGGACACAGTAGATGTTCACACTGTAATAATAATATGTTTTTTGAGCATGTAACAAAAAAGGAAAAAGAAAAGCAATAAGTGCCCTACAGTGGGGTCCATTTACCATTTATACCATCTGTACATAAAGGATGGGCTTGAATTTTTGGCAGTATGACTGCTTTAAAAAAAAAAGCTGGCATTGTCCACAGACCAAAAGGCAGGAGGTCTTTATAAAGCAGGGCACCATCCACTAAACACACACAGAGCCCACTTTTTCTGCAGCATCCAAAGGGGCCAACTGTGGCTGAAGAAGCTTGGAAACATTCCAGCTCACAGATGCACCCCAGGTCTCAGTACTTCACCTAGAGGGTCCTCTACACCGTCTGAGAGAGCCACACTGTTGCTCTAGGCAAGATCTGTCCACATGAAGACAAAAAGGCCCTTGGCCCCCGAACTCCTATTAGACTCCCAGGCTCATCAAAGATAGGACAAACCCCTTCCACCCTATGAGGATGTTCAGCCTGCCAATGTTTCATCAGTCCAGGCCAACAAAGTTTCACAGTTCATGTCAAGCATCCAGACCTTCAGTACTTGCTGGGAATGTGAAAGAAGAAAAACCAGACAGTAAACCAAGGTGTTCCCAGGGCAAGCTAGTCACACAACTTGAGTCTACAGGGGTGACGTCAGGAAGATGCAGTTCTATGCTGTGGGGCTGGGGAGCTAAAAAGGAACAATAAGATCTGCTTCATAGCTCAACCCCAGGCACTTAGGAAACAAGTGTGTATTTCCCTAGGTTTTAGGAAATACAATAGTAAGAACTACGGAAATGACAATAGAGCCCAATGCCTTTGTCAAAAAGCCACAGAACATTTTTTAAGCTTCCAACTTGAGAACAAAGCATCATCAAGAAGAAGTTACATCTCCCCAGATCCCTATATGCAAGGGATCCATGCATATAGATCCCTATATGCAATGACCTCAGGAAATAAAAAAATCAGGTACACGTGTGCACTGCTGGAGGGGAGCAGTGGTTAGAATTAGAAAATGGGAGACGTGGTGGTGCCCATACAACTATATCAAGAAAGATTGTTCCTGGACCATGGAGCTCAAAGACAGGAAACATAACACATTTTTTTCCACACAGAAGTAACATAATGAATAGAGTTTTATATTCTATATTATTAGAACTATAATCCGTCTACACAAAAAATTAAAATATCTTGGGAATGAGTCTGATAACAACCAATAATCAACCACATGGTTGCTCAACATTTATGGAAAGCGACGTGGTAGTATGCATCAAATGCCTTAAAAAGTGCATGGCCTTTTGACACAATAGACAGCTGCTGGAAAGTTAATCTCCAAATTTTTAGGATTTGTCACACATTCATACAATGAAATACAATGCAGACATTTTTTAAATGAGATAGTGTTGCATGTAACTTACTGGGAAATAAGCCCATAATATACTTAGCTAAGAAAATATTGTAAAACAATATATGACATTACACCATTCTTGTCCTAAATAATGACAATAAGTACACACAAGGAAAAAAAATTTAGAGGGTTAGACTTAACTGTTGCTATTTCAGGGGCATGAAATCACTGGCTTAATCTTTCTAC
The DNA here is from genome assembly GCF_029281585.2 of Gorilla gorilla gorilla. Lineage (NCBI taxonomy): Eukaryota > Metazoa > Chordata > Mammalia > Primates > Hominidae > Gorilla > Gorilla gorilla. The sequence goes on along the minus strand of NC_073239.2, from coordinate 86,861,642 downwards.
CTTATATACTTCCGTATTGTCAGAATTTTTTTAACAGAATGTGTATAGCTTTTCTATTTAGAAAAAAATGAAAATATTTATCATCTTAATTATCTGGTTAATTAAATCCCTAGTACACAGACCTACCCAAATATATTACATAAGCCTCTACAACACACGCGTTTGGAGGTTGCATAGTGTGGCTATGTCATTTGTTTAAGCAATTTTCTAGTATTGGATACTTAGGTTGTTTCCAATTTTTTGCCACTATAAACAAAACTTGGATTGTAATCCTTGTGGCTACATAGTTTCACATATTTTTAGTTACTTCCTTAGAATAAATTCCTAGAAGTGGAATTGCAGGCCCAAAATGTGGACACGATTGAAGACTTTTGACCCATATTACAAGACTATCCCACTAAAAAGTCAGTGCCAATTTACTTTCCAAGCTGCAATAGAAGGGCACCCTTTTCCCTTTATCTGACCCTGAATATCATCATCTTTTCCCAGTTTTTGCTAATTTAGTAAGCAAGAGCATTCATCATCATTTTTATTTGTATTTCTAAAATGACAAAAGAAGATAACATCATTCAGATTCACTTATTGACTATTATTATCATATGACTGGTTTTTTGCTATCTCTTGCCCACATTTTCACTAGGATCTTTTTCTTTCTGAATTGTAAGAGTTCTTTACATAAGATTAGCTCTTTGTTGTTAAGGCTAATGTGTGTTGTTTGCTTTTAGTTTAGTTTTTCTCTTTTTAGAAACAGGGTCTCACTATGTTATCCAGGCTGGAGTGGAGTGGCTATTCACAGGTGCAATCATAGAGCAATATAGCCTTGAACTCCTGGACTCAAGCAATCCTCCTGCCTCAGCCTCCCAATTAGCTGGGACTACAGGCTTGTGCCACCATGCTCAGTTTTGCTTTTAGTTTTGTTTAAGGTATTTGTGTCCAAAAATTTAAAATTTGTATATATTTTCTTAACAATAAAAGGCATTCAGGATTCCAAATAACTGACTTATAAATGAGCTTTTGAAATATTATTGTTTGTATATTATCTTTTATATAGTTACTTTATCATATGTCTTAATCTCTTTTCTGCGTGTAAACTCCTTGAAGGCAGAGGTCATGACATTTTTTTGAATCCTCCCTAGTAACCAGCACACAGCCCACAATATAGCAGAGCTCAAAAATGTCTGGGATGAAAAGATATTGTGTGTGGGGATTTGCTTTGAAGCAATCCAGTTTGGGGGCAGGAGATGGAAATGAGGTAAAGATGAAACAGAACTGGCCATTTGTTAATCATTGTTGAAGCTGGGTGATGGGTATATGTTCATTATACTATTATTTCTACTTTTTTGTATCTTTTTTTAATTTCCATAATCTAAAGATTGTATTTTTTAAAATGTTTGTTTCATTGATTGGTCAATAGCATTAGAAAGAGAACTTCTGCAACAACAATGGTGATAGAAATGGAATACATATGTATCAAGGCCACTTCTGTAGCCTAAAAGAGTTAAGAGCACAGCCTTCGATATTAGGCAGGCTTGAGTACAACTTGTCTTAGGCTCTCAATATTAGGCAGGCTTGAGTACAAATTGTCTTAAGCTTAGGGACCTCAAGTCAGCTATTCAACCCCACTGAAACTCAATTTTTCTTTATACATAAGCGTATTAATAACTCTCAAAAGGCTGTAGTAAAGATTAATGGGTGTAAAACACAGGGCCTAGCACCTGATAGCACTCAATAAAAAGCGGGCATCATTGTCATTCAGTGATGCACACACTTGCCAAGCTCCAGCCAACACAGCCTGATGGTGACAGCCCAACACCCTTCCACTGCAGCTGAGATTTCAGTTAATCAGCTTGGGCACCAGACAACTGCTTGGCAGAGGACTTGATAGAACAGATGTCAGGAGTTGTGTTCCAGATACCCAGAACAGAAAACAGATAAGACCATAGCAAAGGACAAAGCCTATAGCTCCTGACCTTACTCAACAGGTCACCAAAGAGGCTAAATTCCACATCTCAAGGATGCAATCGAGAAACAAGAGTGATGAAGTCCTTACAAAAGTGGTTTGAAACTTTGATCAAACATTGGCATCACCTGGGGAGCTCGAAAAAACACAATGTCTGTGTCCCATTCCCAGATATTGATTTAATGGTCTGGGATATGGCCTAGGTTTCAAGACCTTTAAAAGTCTAACATGGTCTAATGTACAGCTTTAGTGTCGCTGCTGTAGAAGAAAGCTGAACCACTCCTGTGTGTGAGTTGGGGTTGGAGGTAGGGAGGGAAGAGGACAAGGGAAAACAAAGGGAAAGAACAGAGGCCAGCGAGTCCCACATGAAGCCCATTAAAGCCAAGTCAGTCATGTGGTCTCAAGCTGTGTCCCATGCCAGACAAATCCAATCCCATTAGAGTCCCATCACTCCCCCCATAAACTTCAAGAGAGGGTTACTGTGTAATAATTCCCAGGGCTAAAATATGTTAATACCGGGATGCGTGCATATCAATATTCTAAAGAATATTAAAGCAATGTAGTTTATCTCTGGGTTTTGGTCTTAGGAGAAAAAAAAAAAAAAGCCCAGCTAAGTGATGGAGGTTGGAGAAAGGAGAAAGCATTCATCTCCCAGCATTTTGGCAGCCAGTCAATGTGACTGAAGCATACTCAAAGAGGCAGCCTTATTTTGTGAAGTTATTGCAGTGTCTTTGATCAGCGGGAAAAGCACATCCATTTCAATCACTGTAGCTGGGATGGGCCCGCTGTCTGGCCGTCTGGCTGCCCACCAGAGTGAGCTAGCCTTCAGCCTACAGACACATGGCAGTGCTTAGCATGTCAAACAAATGAGGGGGTTCTTGACTATCTACACAACTCTTGCTGAACTTCAGGGACTCTCTCGTTTAGCAATTTAGCCTGGACTAATCTGGAAGTTCCTTTCCCTCAGTAAACACCACCTGGTCTGGCCTGGCCTCACCAAAACAAAAGCTGGCCAGTGGGCTGTCTGTCACGAGGTAGCCAACACTTCAGAATCAGGAGGGCAGGGGTCAGCCGTTCCTATAACCAACACTCCCAGGATCACACAAGCCTGGAGAAAGGAAAAGCCAATGGCCACAAACTCCACTCTCCTCCTTTACCTTCACCCTGTCTCAGCCCCAAACTAATCTGAGAGAAGTCTGATTCCTCCCCACAGACATGAATTCTTTGCAATGCAGTTTTAAATATATACAAAGATCACCCACATTCTTTTTACCAGAATAAACAGTTTTTAAAAAATTGATGGAAGAGTTCATCCATTTTCCAACTTGGGGATTTTCAACAAAAGGTTTGGTGGGGTTTTTTTCTTAAGCGGTATAGTGGTATCGACATGATAGAAAGATTTCAGTAGTAGAACTACAGTAGAGATGGGAATAATCATGATGATAATGACAAAAATTTATATATTATTTATGTGTTCCAAGTGTTTCACGTGTGTTAACTGATTTTATCTTCATCACAACCTAATGAGGGAAGCTATAATAATGATCATTAGCAATACTAATTATAGGAATATATAATATACAACAATTATTATTACATACAATAATAGTGAATAACAACAGATAAGCAATCATAATAATCAATCTCCACTGTTCAGATAAGGAAATTCTGACCCCAGAGAAGCTCGGGGACTTACCTGAGGGGTGGGGGCTGAGCTTCGTGCCCAGGTGTCCGGCTCCAGGAGCAGCACTCTAACCAGACCACCAGACTGCCTCCTTCCAGAGCACACCTCAGAGCCTCCTTTAAAGCTGCCAGCTCAGAGAGCCAACAGAGTATGGAGGGCTTCTGAGGGCTCTGGACTTAGGGATTTGTGAGTCTGAACCCCAGCTCTGCCACTCCACATCCCACACCTGTTGCATCATCTATAAATGGGGATAACGACACCTACCTCACAGGCTTGTGGTGAGGCTTAAATGACAAAATGAATTAAAAGCACCTCTCCCAGGGTCGGCAACAAACGTCAGTTTAACCCAGTGACTATCAAGCCTGGCTGCCCATTTGAATCAACCAGAAAACTTTTAAAATGCTGATATCCAATCCCCAACCTCCTCATCCCTTTACATTTCTACCTCAACAGAAAGTTAGTCTCAAATCAGTAATCCACTGTGTCCCACCTGGAAATGAAACCTGAAGCCCCTCAGACCAAAGACCAGCCTATATACCCTTTGCCACATTGATCGAGAATTACAGGGGAACTTTTAAACCCCTGAAGCCTCTGCCCCTGGCTCTAAGACAACAGGATTCCCCCAAATGTTGTTTGATTGGACAAAGAAATTGCAGGTGCCAGGACCATTCCCAACCACTTGGCTAAGCTCATCCTTGTCCAGTGACCTTCCACACTTTCATCAGGACAGCACCTTCACTCAGCTGGCATCATATCTGACTCTCACAGAAGCTGCCCACCGCCCAGGCTGCCTCCCACCTCAGCCACAAGCCCCTGCATAGGAGGAAGCAGCCCAGAAGCTTTCCTGAGAAGCACCTTTCTGTCCCACCACTGCCTGTGTTTTAGAAATAGTCTGTGCCAAGGCCAGGTGTGATGGTTCACACTATAATCCTAGCACTTTTGGAGGCTGAGGCGGGAGGATCACTTGAGGCCAGGACTTTGAGACCAGTCTGGGCAACATAGCAAGATCCTATCTCTAAAAAATAAGCTGGGTGTGGTGGCGTGTGCCTACAGTCCCAGCTATTCAGGAGGTGTGGGTGGAAGGATTGCTTGATCCCAGGAGTTCAAGGCTCCAATGAGCTATGATTGTGCCACTGCTCTCCAGCCTGGAGTGAGACCCAGTCTGCAACAGATTGAGACCCTGTCTCCAAAAAAAGAAAAGAAAAAAGAAATAGTCTGTGCCAAGATCAACACAGTCAGCATTACTTTGACAATGCACTAACCAGAAGATCATGCAAGATGAGAGGTAGGACTGCCTGACTTAGGTTTTAAAATCTGAGTATATGCATACCTGTATGTGTATACACACACACACAATCACACACTCACACACTCCAAGAACCATAGTACACTTTGTGCTCAAAGAGGGCTCTGCTTCGTTCAAGGACTGGGGATAGAAAGCAGGGAGGGCAGGGGGTAGCAATAAACAGGGAAGGGAATACCAGGGTTGCCCATGGAAACTGGCAGGAATAAGAAAAATAATCAGCTCACATTTAACAGAAGAGAAAAGCACAGGTCTGGCCCTCCAAGGAGACAGCCGGCAGGGAGGATGGGGACCAAGCAATGCCAGTTTCCTGGCTTGGGCTTCCATGCATCTTTTCAGGACCTACTGCCAGTTGGCAAGAGGTGGCATGGAGGGACGGGGAGGGCCTGAGAGGGGGAAGGCAGCACAGAGGGGAGTTGAAGAGCCACTCACTCAACTGTTTCCCAGAAAGTGAAGGCGCCAAGCAGCCCTCGCGCTCTCGGGACACCTCCCCTCTGCCTCCGTCCAGGAAAGAGCCCAAGAGGATTGTCCGAGGCCTCACCTGGGTAAAGGAGCCATCCTCGCCACACTCTGGGACAAACACAGCTTCCTGAGGCTTCTTGGCTTGCTCCAGGGCTTGAGCCCGCTCCAGGCGACACTTGCTCTGGCCAGCATCTGAAAGAGGAGAGGAGCAGATTTCATATTTCACTTGGATTCGACACTGGGGCCGAGGGACAAAACGACTGAGAAAACCACTCCACCTGTGCGGGAGCCCACACACAACCAACTGGCTTGTCCAACCCTAAAAGGGCCGTGGCTAGTAACTGCTGCACAGCACCCCTTCCCCGTATGTCATTCATAGAAAAGCAGAGGATTCATGTTTATCCCAAGTTCTGTCTGTCTTTTCTCCCAAGTACCTCTACCCTGGCCCCATAGAAAAAAAAATGTTTTAGTTCCATGTTTTTCACTGGGTTTATTCTAAAAGTGGTAAGCCTAACAGGGGCTCAACCATGTCTTATGGTTCAAGAATTGCAACCATTTTCTTTAGAAAATCAGAGGCTCTAGTGCAGCCTGCTTAGCCACCTACAATTCCTGTGATGGCTCTAAGCAGTCTGGGGTCACAAATTCAAATATGTACAGGACTCAGGAAAAAGATATAAATTAGAGAAACCAGCTGGATATGAGAGGAATGACATTCAGTTCTGAGAGACTATAGGGAGTGCTGTAAGACTGTGGCAAACTGGACAACAGGCTCCCCTTTAAAGCGGTAGCTGTTATGCAGGTCTAGCCATGTGTTGCTTTGTAGGAACACAGACCTAATGCTACCAGACCTTCCAATTTTGGAACAGAAGGACAAAAAGCCAGATTTTTTTTCATTGAATCTCCCAATTTTTAAATGTTATCCCAAATGTTTTTTGCTGTTTTTAAACAGGCAAACAGACCAAACAAAACACAACTGTTGGCCAACAATTTGGAATCACTATTCAGGAGCCAGCAATAATGTCTTGTGGTTTTAAGCATCTCCATAAAAAGAAAAAGGAAAGCGCTGGCCAGATAGCAGCACATCTCTTTAAGCCCTAGCCTGGGGGCAGTGTTTGAAAGATAGAAAAATGCTCATTCCTTCAGGTAGACCAGGCTTTCTTCCCTCAGCCCTGGTGGAAGGGGTGGAGAGATAGGAAAGCAAAGTGAGTGGACAGACTTACTCCAAGCTTCCCTGTTGCAAATGCATAGTGAGGGGGCTGGGGTGCCCAGAAACCTCTCCTTGGCTGGGCAGGGGTGTACACACTCACCTTTGCATCTACCTCGATGCACCACGCCCAAGGTCGGGTCTCGGCACTTGGCTCGCTGGTACTCACACATTGACTCGTAGGACCTGCCATCAGAGGCACAGATGGGTTTGGGTTGAGTCCTGGAGCAGTGGAGGTTGCACTGTGGGTCACGGTCACTTATTAGAAACTAGGTTGGAAAAAAGTGAAAGGGTACAGAGGTTACTTTTGCAAGAAAAGTAGGGGCGAGTCCATGACTTATAGTACTTGTTTGCCTTTAGAAAGTAAGTCCCTAATAAACCCAAATAAAACCCTAAAGGTGAAGGGAACGGAGCAGCCACAAAGTCTAACCAAGGAAAGCATCCTCTATGCATCATAAGAACAATAATGTCTAACAATTACTGACCATTAACAGGCATTGTGCCAAGTAATTCACATCCAGGATCTCAGTCCTCACAACAACCCTATGAAATAGAAACTCTATTCTGTAGACAAGGAAACTGAAGCCCAGAGACGTAACTTGCCCAGTGTCACATAGCTATAAGCAGTGGAGGCTGAATTAGAACCTAAATCTGTCAGAAGTAAAATCAAAGCTTTACCCTCTAGGATGTCCAGCCTCTCCATCCATGCAGATGGCCATGCAGCCTCTATTTGGGTGTATCCTCAAATCAGGAATATACCATAGATCTCCAAATTCCATCTCGGGAAAGTTTTATTTATTAGATCATAGTGAGCTCCAAATCTATCATCCCTCCAATTTTTGCCCACCTCTCTCTGGCAGAATACAGAAGTTAAATAATTTTCTGTGAGAAACAGATTTCCTGATTTTTAAAATAACAACAATAATCAGCTTGGAAAATGCTGAGTTAAGCAGATTTTCTTGGTGAAGGGCTTCTCAGATGACTCTGATACATTCTTATGCATTGTGAACCTCCAAGACGCATAGTAAATTAAAGACAGCTACAAATTATTTGCTACTCCTCTCATTGAGCTATGGAGTCTAATTTCCTCTCCCTTGAATCTGGACTGGCCTCAGAAACTTGCTTGACCAAGAAAATACTATGGGAGTGGTGTCTGAGGACTTCAAAGTTAGGTTACACGAAGCCTTGCAGCTCCTTCCTGGGCCTCTTGTAATAATCACTCTTGAGGAAACCAGCTGCTGTGTAAGAAGCCTAACAACCCTGAGACCACCATATTATGAGGAAGCCCAAGTTTACCCATGTCAAAACCACGCAGACAGAGAAATGCCCAACCAACCCAGGCACAGAGACATGCTGAGTGAAGAAGCCTTCAGGTGAGTCTAGTCCCAGCTGTCATCTAATTGCAACTCAGAGAGATGAAAATAAATAATTGCATGAGAGACCCCAAAGTCAGAACCACCCAGCTGAGCCCAGTTAACCCACAGAACTGAGAAAGATTATAATAATAAATTGTTTTAAGCCATTAAGTTTTGTGGTAGTTTGTTACACAACAATCGACCAGATCAAGGGGCATATACAATGAAGCATCTTCCAGTTACTTAACCATGAACCCCTATATCAGGGAACCCCCTGTTAACAACAACAGAATACAGTTGGAGAACAATAATTGGGCTATTACAATCCATGAGCTTCTGCTCCATAACCCATGATTAGATTGTACAGGCCTTGAGACCTGGGTCCACCCTTATCTACTCCCATATAGCAGAGTCCTGAGCACACAGAACGAGGCTCTTCATCAGATTGGGTTGAGGGAATGAATGTCCCACAATAATGAATGGCAATGTCATGAGCACAAATCAGGCCATCGGTAATCGTAGAGTTGACTATGTAATCAAACCAAGCTTATAGAGGTTTTGGGAAGGCGTGAACACAAGCTCTGTCTCTAATGTATTTGTGGGCCCTTTGTGTGAAGCAAATAGATGAGAACTTGTTGACCCTTTTCTAGAACAGCAGAGAAAGTTTCAGAGGTAGTACCACACCCTTCAAGGGAGTACTGGAAATACACATCCCACACTGGCCAAACTCAAAGAGGGCCCGAACCTGTCCATAAATACACAGACCACATCCCAGCTGTAAAACCAGTCCCTCCTTGGGACTGGACCTCATGCCTGGGTGCTGGCTGCCCAGCACAGGGATGGAGCAGCTGAGGGCTGAAACCACTGCACAGGCCTTGTCCAAATGGACAGTGAAATTGCGCTTTCTCTTCAGACACCTTGGGCTCCCACACACTCACAGGTCACACCTGAATCTTGCCCAGGGCCCAAAGGGAAATATCCAGATAGTGTCTCATGAGCACAGCATTTGATAGAGTCCAGTGCTCAGGGGCAAAAATAAATAACTCAGATCATCATCTCCAGAGAAGCCCACTGCCTCCAGGGCTGCCCCACAGAAGAGGGGTGAGCTGACGGGGGGAAATGGGAGAGGACAGCATTGTTCAGTCAAGCCCTGCACACGATCCCCAGCCTCAACCCCCCTCGAGTTGCCCCTGCTTTAAACCCATGAGCTCGTGGACCCTTACATCGTCTCCCCGGCCTGGTGAGAATCAGACCCGGGGGCCCCTCTCTGGCCCTTTGCTCTCTCTTCCCTGCTCCCCCTTGCTCCCTGCTGGTGGGGCACACGGGCCTGCTTCCCATTTATCAAATGAGCTACCTCTGCTGCTACTTCCAGGCCTTCAGGCACGCTGTTCCTTCTCCATTCCCTCCCACCCTGCTTCGGATTTTGGCTCAGGCGGTCTCTTCCAGGAGGCTCTCCCTGACTCTCCCAGGTGAGGACGATCTCCTGTAATACTCTCTCACACTTCATTTTTCCTTCATGGCTCTTCACACAGTTTGTAATGAAGAATTCATTTGCATGATTTGGTTACCAATGGAATCCCCAACTCTGAGCACCATGAAGATGAGAACGATGTCTGCTTTGCCTGTGAACACCTCCCCCGAGCATCTAGCACAATCCTGGGGCCCTCCGTCATGTGTGGGAGGAGTGCAGCCCTGTAGCAGCATCTCATGCCTGCCACTCCCTCAACACCTGCCAGTGGGACATCACAGGCCTGGCTTTCCGGGCTCCTGCCACCCCCAGGGATCGCTGGGGCCACTCCTCATGCCCCTGTGCTTACAGCCTTGCCGTCCTCAGCCATGTTCTCCCATCCCACTTCTGCACTGCACGTGGGCAGAGGTGGCCCAGAGCCTGCCATCTTTACTCCACCTCAGAACAAGAACTCTCATCAGGAGTGTCTTGAGCTGGGCCTGACCTGCCTGGAGGGCAGGGCTGTCTCACCTGGATGTTCAGCATCTGGTGTCTGGCACACAGAGTAGGTGCTTGGTCAACAGTTTTTGACTTTGTGAAGTCCTTTTTGCAGGTGGGCCGGTGTTTCTGTTTGTTATAATGAAAGGCAGTGGGACCTAGTGATTAGAAGCTTGGCTCTGGAGCCCAGCCATGGGTGTCAGTACCAGCAACAGCACCCACATGCTGTTTAACCTTGGAAACGTTGCCTAGCTTCTCTGGGCTTTTAGTTTTCTCATCCGTAAAATGAGAGTAGTAACAAGCCTTGCCTCATAGGGTGGTGTGAAGATTCAATTATTAACATATCCTAAGTCACGTATAAGTTCTTGTTCATCTTCTTTCTTTGGAATTTAATTGAAGGGGGGCATGGTTTAAGAGAACACACAGAAAAAAGAGGGAGAGGAAGACAAAGTTTCTTTTCAAACACACTGAGGTTGCCTAGTTGCCTATGCTGCAGCTCACGGGACAGGAGAGCTGCCAGCATCCCCGTGAAGTTGAACTACAGGCCAAAAAATCGGTTTGAAAATGGATTGCTCTACGCCGAGTGAGGCCACAGCAGCTGTGCCAGAGACCAGCTTCCTAACAACGGGAACACTCTGTCTGCAAACAGACAGGTTAAAGAACTTCAGAGGCCCCACCCATCCCAACACACAGAGATCCTTCTCAGCTTCAGAAGAGCACCCAAAATATTCCTGTCTAGAAATTACTGGTCCCTAAGGCCAAATAAAAAGTTCAGAGATAGCATGGGGTCATTGACAATCTTCAATCAATTATGGTGTCACATTTTCATCTGTTTTAGGAACTGTGTGTATTTGTGATTGTTTTCACACACACAAAAAGTGAGCTCTATAAAATGAAGCTTTAACCAGATGACTACACCCTAATAAGATCACCCAAAGCTCCAGGGCCCCAAAGGGATTACTCTGTGTCCACAAACCCTCCAGTTCATTCCTTCATCTGTTCAACTGCTCTGTACTCAATAAGTGATCACCAACAGTGAACCCAACACTGTACCAGCATAGGAAGCAACATGTAACCAATATGGTACCCACCCTCAGTGAGATTACCATTTAGGGTGGAGACAAGGAGCATGTTAACAGGACACCATGGAGCTACTAAGATAAAGGCAATAAGAGAAGACTTAATCCTAGAGACTCTGGAATGCTCCGAAGCCACACAGTCCAAAAGAACTTCTCACCATGATGGACATGTTCTATATCTGTGCTGTCCAGTACAGCAGCCACAAACTACATGTGGCTATTAAGCACTGCAATGTAGCTAGTGCAACTGGGAAATCAAATATTTAGTTACGTTTAATTTTAGTTAATTTAAGTTTAAATGACCACATGTGGCTAGAGGCTACCGTATGCAACAGCCCAGTTATAAAGTAAAAAAACCAAGAGGAGAAGAGAGAGGAGGGAGCGTAGTCTTCAATCGAATTTTTCTCAGTTGAGCCAGGTGAACACTGATTGAGAGAAAAACAAAAAAGAGAAAAAAGAAAAAGAAAAAAGAAGCTGATCTGGAGAATAATTTCTGCATTTTGAAATTAGACAGTATGTTAGGCCATTCTTGCATTGCTATGAAGAAATACCTGAGGCCGGGCATGCGGGTTCACACCTGTAATCCCAGCACTTTGGGAGGTCAAGAAGGTGGGATTGCTTGAGCCCAGGAGTTCAAGACCAGCCTGGGCAACATAGAGAGACCCTGTCTCTACAAAAAAATTTTAAATTAGCCAGGCATAGTAATGCATGCCCATGGCCCTAGTTACTTGGGAGGCTGAGATGAGAGGATCACTTGAGCTAGGAGGTGAAGGCTGCAGTGAGCCATGATGGTACCACTGTACTCCAGGCTGGGTGACAGAATAAGAATGAAAGAAAAGAAAGGAGCAAAGAAAAGAAAAGAAGAAAAGAAAAGAAAGAGGGAGTAAAGGAAGAAGTAAGGGAGGGAGGGAAGGAAGGAAGGAAGGAAGCAAGGAAGGAAGGAAGGAAGAAAGGCCGGCCTGAGACTGGGTAATTTATAAAGAAAAGAGATTTAATTGCTCATGGTTCTGTAGGCTGTACAGGAAGCATAACACTGGCATTTGCTCTGCTTCTGGGGAGGCCTCAGGGAGCTTTTACTCAGGGCAGAAGGTGAAGCAGGAGCTTGCATGTCACATGGCAAAAGCAGAAGCAAGAGGGATAGGGGGGCGGATCACACACTTAACCAGATATCACAAGTACTCACTATTGCAAGGACAGCACTAAGCCATGAGGGATGCACCCCAAGGACCAAAGCATCTCCCACCAGGGCCCACCTCCAACATTGGGGATTACATTTCAACATGAGATTTGGGTGGGGACAAATTTCCAAACTATGTCAGATAGAAAATCAGTTCACTATTTATGGGTCAAAACCAGGATATTCCAGGAGTTTGGAGTTGCTCAGGAGCAATCATGGTTGGTGGAAATTTGGGGGGTTGGGCAGGAGCAAGCCATCTCTCCAACAAGCCAAACACTGAGCCATTTCCTTCTAGAGGGAAATAGCAGTTTTACAGAAATCTTCACTTATATTCCTTTCCTTCTTCCTAACCAAAAGACACAAAAATAAAATAATAATGTTAAATATGATTGCATAATACAGAAACCAAACAAAAGGAGCTGGGATAATTGTATATCTGCAGTTGTCTCTCCTACCCATTCTCCTTGCAGAGTGGATGACTCCAAACACTCTGTGTTTTGTTCACATTTGTAAAGTAGGATGGATACTTGATATAAACATAAACAAGTCATTTTTCCTATTAGAAAAGTAAGCTATTGACTGGGGGGCTGCCTTTGCCATGGAGGAGATCAGGGTAGATGAAATCAATTTTAGACTAGTCATCCCCTCCATCTGAAATGCACACATGCTGATTCTTCCCCTTCAGTCTCCAGCATAGTAGAATGCAAGCCCTGCCACAGTTTTTGCTCAGGGAGACCATCCCAATACCATAAGCTGTGTTAGTTTTGACTGACTGCCAAGTTTCCATGACAATATAGGGAATAAAAGAGCCAGCCTAAGGTTCCATCTGGGAGGAGATGTTTAATTCTTTATAATATAGAGCTGTTCTCACACTCTTAACTTCCACCTGTTAGTATAATGCTGACTTAACCAATATCTAAAATCTAAACAGGTATTTTTCTGGTAATATGCATACTCGTATATTTTTCCTGGGTGTAGAGAAGGAGACGATAGCCATGCTAAACAACCATGTCAGTGGTCTATCCACTGGATTTGGGAGAGTGAAGTCCACAATTTGGAGCAGCAAGTGACATTTCTCTCTGTGATACCATACTCAAAAATCACAGGCCAAACTCAAATTAATTTGAGGTTTTTCCTTAATAAATTCATATGTAACACAGCTTCAAGTACTCACTTTCAACCTTTTTGCTTCACTTATCTATTGGAGCAAAACAAATCACCCCTAAACTTAGCAGCTTCAAACCACAATTTATCATTTCTCATAATTATGTGGGTTGGCTGGGCTCAGCTAGGAGGTTCTTCTGCTCCACATGGTACCACCTGAGGTAACAGATTTGACTTCACTCAGTTGGGAGCTTGGCTGGGGCTCTGTCTCCAACAGGCTTTCCTGTCTTATCCATGACGACTTCATTTAGTCCTTTATCTCTTGCCTGGGCGTTTGATTCTTTGGCACCAAACTTCCGCCCCCATCCCTACCCCTAATCCAAGTTCAAATTCCACATTGCCACTGAGGTTATCATCCTAAAAAGCAAATACTTTCATATTTTAAACACCACCATTAGCTTCCTTGGCACTCCTGCTGCACTGTGTTTATACTTCTATCAAAACCCTCGATATACTGCATTATCATTTATCTATTTACACATCTATAAAAGATTGTGTCTTATTCCTCTTTATATACATAGGGCGTAACACAGCACCTTACCAAAAAAGTTTATTCAGTATATGTTTGAGGAATGAATGAATGAATATCAAACTTTACCTAAAATATATCATGAAGAAGTAGCTCTTTTTTCTGTCACTTACTATGAAAAGAAATATTCTTTGTCCAACTACCAACAATATCTTAAAGCTCTCAAATGTATAGTGATTAAAGGTATTTGTTCCTTTCTTTTCTTTAAAGGAACATCTATCTCTTAGATAATAAAAGTCACATATTAAACATGGTATTTTTTCCTTGGAATAATGGAAATGAAAAAAATCTCTAAGAGGATATACCAGTATGGCTGAGATAGTACCCATATATCACTAAATCATCATGGAATTCATTCCCAATGAACCTGGCCTTAGCTTCCAGGAAGCCTTTCCACCATCCCAGAGATGTCATCTCACCCATAACTTGGGCAGTATCTGAGACTCTAGATTGATGAGCCTGAAATTAATATATGTCAAGGTGGAAAACTCTGACAATTTAATGGCCAATGTGATTAGCACTCTAGTTTTTCAGGCAGCTACCATACGCATGCACTTGAGTATGAACAATAGCCAGATGGAAAAAAAAAATCAGTTATAAGTCAATTTTTTGATACCCTAAATTCATTTTTCTATAGCCTCAACATTGTAAATAATGGTGAGTTTTCTCCACCTGCAAATGTCCAATCTGCAAATGCCTATTTGGAAGGAAAGGGAAGGAGAACAATCCATACATTTATACCTGCTGGGTGGTAACAGGCAGGGCAGAAACCACAGCCCAGCTCTGCAGCTCCTTCCTGCCTCTGGACTGTGCACACGCCGGCCCCTTTCCCTGGAATGTGCTTCCACCTGATGAACTCCAATTCCGGGGTAAATGCTGCTGCCTTCCAAAACAGGTCGGGATCCCTGTAATGAGCCCCCAGAACACCCACTATGGTCCACTGTGGCCTGTGCCATAATTGTGATTAAAATGGCCCATCATTTAATTTTACATTGCTTGTCCATGCCCCTCCACCGGACTGTAAGCTCCCTGAGGGCAGAAACCAAGATCTGGGTGTGACACTGCTGCATCCCCAGTGCCCAGATGAGGCATTTAATCAATATGTATGGCTTGAATGAATGAGGAGAAAACTGAGGCTGAGCAAGGTTAAGTCAGTAAGTGGTAGAGCACTCCTCTAAGTCTGATCCTCACAGACCAGATTCTTTCTTCCACACCACACTGCCTTCCTCAATGTAGGGATATCAGACACTATGCCCCAGATGCCACTGAGGGGCAGAAAGGGCTTTGCTGTCAGCTCTGGCAACAGTGGTTTGGGTCTATAGTAGTTGCCCCCAGGAGAACAGAAGAGAAGGGCACCAGAAGCAAAAAGAGCTCTCCCAAGAGAGGGGATGTTTTTCTGTCTTGTTTGTAAATCACGGTCCAGCTCAAGTTTTTAGAACTCAAGTACTAAAAAAGCATTTCTGGGAGGTAAACCTGTTATTGAAAGGGGGGGAAAGCCACTCTTGGAGCCACTGCCTGGAACAAAAAGCAGAGAATCACATTCCAGACGTCTAGCTGCGGCTCATCCGCTTGCTCTCCAACCTGGGACTGTTCGCCTCTCACCACATCCTTCACCATCTGCAAAACTGGACTTTGGCCTTCTTCTCTGGGGCCTGCATCTTTGGGAATGGAGAGTAGTTTCCCATTAAAACATCACTCACCCACCCACTATCAAATTCGTCATCTGCATTAAAAATCCACATCCCTATATCTGCCAGCTCGCTCTCACCCTTCCCTGACCCCATGACCACTGCATTTACACAGGTGCAAAGAAGGGCCTCGACCTGCTGGCTTCAGAGGGGGACTCTGTGAAGATGGAAGAGGGAAGATAAGGGAGGTCAAAGGGAAAGAGAGGCCTGCCAGCAACAGCAGCATCTGCTCTTCCTCCACACACCTCTGCGACAGAGCCTGACAGCAGCATGCCCGATTAAAGGGCTTTTCACGCTGCTGAGGGAAAGCAGACACTCCCTCCAGCTGTTGGGCAGCTGGAGCCACTTCTGTTGTTTTAGCCAGGAGAGGTCTGACCTTCATCACCCCACAACCACCCCCTCCCCAAGGGAGGAATTTAGCGGTCACTTCACCCCACCCACCCGACTTCCCTCCTCCACTGTGCCCCCCACCACCAGCAGCCACAGGGATGATGGGCCAGGGCCCAGGGGAGAAGGCTCTCTTACACCAAGTGCCACTGTGTAGGAAGGCAGGAGAGAGGAGAACCCATGGGTTTGACAAAGCAGCTGAGACCCTGGATCTAAAGAGACCCTAACAAGAACGCAAACGGGGCCAAGTTAACCTACATGCTCCCAATCCACACAGACTCTGTCTGCAGCCCCAAACCCATGCTCCTTCTCAATCTTTCAGAAAAGCAGGTGCACATAAAGTGAGGGTTAGGGCCCAAGTCATCAAATTTCCAAAAAAATAAAAATAAAGCATTATTCCAAGTGAAAGAAGCCAGACTCAAAAAGTTATATACTATATAATTCCATTATGTGACATCCTGGAAAAGGCCAAACCAAAGTGACAGAAATTGGATTAATGATTACCAGGGACTGGAGATAAGGAGAGAAGCAGGAGAACATGTTTGTGGGCGATGGAAATATTCTAGATCTTGATTATGGTAGTGGTTACACAACTATATAGATTTGTTAAAATTCATAAAAGTGTACACCTAAAAGGGGTCAATTGTACCCCATGTAAATTACAACTCAGCAAACAAACAAGATAAAAACAATAAACACAAAACTAAAGAAAAAATTCCAAAGAATGTTTGCTTTGAAGGGCACATCAGATCCCCCCATAGGCACTCAGAGAAGTTTCTGGCGATTTCTCCGCCCACCCCCTTTAATACAAGCCACCATGCTAGGTACATTGAGGATTATGAAAATAAACAAGAACACAGGCCCTGCCCCTACAAGCTGATCTAGTTGCAAAGACTGACACGTGGACATATCTCCACTGGGGCTGCATTTTTGAAACCAGGAAGCAAAGCCTAAGTCACAAACAAACAGATAGGATATGGGAAAATGGGATGCCAGAAAATCCAAGATGTGAGATGGTCACAGCAAACTCGTAGAAAGGAAAAGAGAGGAGAGGAGAGGCAGGGAGGAAGGAAAAAGAACCATCCATTTGGCAAAGACTCACTGAGCACCTATTAGGCTTCAGGGCTCTGCTGAGTGCTGGACAGAGCAGCTGACCCTGTGTTCTGTGGGGCTAGGAGAGGTAAATTTGGACTGAAAAGATCCAGGAGAATTTCTCAGGGAAGGAGCCATAAACTGGATCTTAAAAGATTTTCACAAGTAGGAAGGGATGTCGAAAGGACAAGCTAAGAGAATCACAACAGGTACACCTAAGTAGACAAGCAAAGTAATTTCAAGATAGAGTTTAGAAATGACCATTCATAGAAGAAATCAGCCCCTAGGGCCAGGTTGGGGAGAGATCATAGAGGATCCTAAAAATTCCCAGCTGTCTTTGGTGTTTTGTTTTGTTAAAAAACTGAAAGCCAATGAAGGAAGTAAAACACAAACTCAGACCCGAGCTTTGGAAATCTTTGGCAAGGGTATGAGAGACAACAGAGAAGACACTTAGGAGGTTACTATGCTTGAATAAGGCAGCAGTGGGGATGGAAAAGAAGGGGCATATTTGGGCCAACGAAGTGGCTGGGTGTCCTGGGTAATAAGTGTGGCCACACTGTAGATGATGAGCTTAGCAAACCCATCAGCAGCCCCCAAGAACTACAGCCTAGTCAAAGGCAATGAGTTTCTGAGTGCTACACTAGGCATCTACATGCACGCTGCCTCCTCCCGAGAGGTGGTTACCCCAGGCTGAAAAGCAAATGCGCCAGGTGGAATCTAGACCAACTGGATGAAATAAGAGCACCAAGAACCAAATCCTATCACTGTCTTATGGAACAGGGTTGCTGCCCATGGAGAATATCAGTGGGCTTTGTCGCTGCCCTACAGGACTTCCACGAGGCTAGGTAGGGCAGGGCGGGATGCCAGAAGCATGTATCCTCATGAGAAAGAAGGAGAAAGGAGGACAAGTGGAGATCAAAATACTTCTTTGCATGAGTGGAGTCCTACAACTTAAATGCCCTTTAGGTTTTAGTCCTCCTTGATCACCGACAGGGCATCAAACCTTTTACTCAGAGACGGAAGGCATTTATTTTTATTTTCTGCTTGTGCACACACACCCCTGCCCTGTCACTAAATACTAGGGAAGCAGAGGCTGGAGAAAGTCACATGCCCATTCCCTCTCCTCATCCCTCAAAGTCTGCCACCAGCACAAAAAGCCCTCTCACTCCAAATCAAATAAACAGAGAGCTCTCCAGGACCCAGGATCCAGATTTTTTTAATCCTCTCAGCCCACTAGCATTGAGGGAAAAAAAATAGAGATTAAGCTGATGGTATTAACAAGGAGCCACAAAATGGTCTTACACTTGGGGTGCATCCAAGAGATCATGGATTATAAGACAGGACTTAGACTTGTGGGGGTGCGAAGGCAAAGAGGACAAAGAAGGAGTTTCTTCATGCCTGTTTGGTTCTAAGCATCCTGCCCTTCCTCCCAATGACACACACATCTGAGAGGAAGGGTTTGTTAAATTAGCACCATCGCTCCACCTGGCAGGAGCAATTTATTCAGCCAAGGGTAGTAACTCCTTATAAAGTTATCCTGAACACTCCTATGAGCTCTGACCAGCAATATGCTCTAAGTTTTCATTGAGGATTACTAAGAACACAAATATCTAGCATGTCACTGAGCCTGCTGGGTTGTGGCAGTGAGCGCTGGATACTCCTGTGCCACCTGACCCTGGGCCACCATCCTCAGCTCATCATCACTGGTAGCTCTTTGCACCCAGTGATATGTGAGATGTGTTTTACCACTAGGGGACTGAGGGAGAAGTTCAGTGGGAAGTGGGGAAGATGGCTGGGGTTGATCTCAATACAACTGGGTGCTGGGCAGTGACTGAACCCCTCTGGTTGGAAAGACAAGATCCCAAAACAGACAGAATTGTTTTTGCAAGAGACTTGTGGAGATTCTGGACAAAGTGGGAGATGCAGAAGCTGAAAGTGGCATCCAAAAGATTCAAGTTCCCCTTGAGAGATTCTGGGCACTCACAGAGCTAGATGGCAAAGAGAAACAGAAATGAGACGGGTCCTTCTTCCCACCTCTGCATGAAGCCCATCCCTGCTCTGGCACCTGAATCGACAGCTTTGGCAGCAGTGGGAGATAGTCCCACTCACCTGGACCTGGCTCTCACCATGGGCACAGCCAGCAATAAGCATCCTTTGGGCAAAGGGGAAATTATAACTTATTTGTGCAAGTATCCAAGGCACACCAAAGTGGGGACTAAGGGGAGTTACTGTTTGAGCAGATGAGGGTCTTAGAGTCATTGTAATTTAGGAGTAAATGTGAATGTGGCACTATTGTGTAATCACAGACAGAAGAGAAATGGAAATACCAGTTATCAAAAAGTTATCAGAATAGAAGCTAAGGGGAGACTGGGTCCCTTTAGCAGACTGTGGGATTCCAACAGGCAGCCCCAAACTTAGAGAGAACTTGCAAAAGCCAGTAGGATCCAGAGATTGGTTTTCCATAAAGATGACACTGGAACTGGCTGTGAGACAAAATGCCTTAGTGACATGGTTTGGCTATTTCCCCACCCAAATCTCATCTTGACTTGTAGCTCCCATAATCCCCACATGTGGTAGGAGGGACCCAATGGGAAGTAATTGAATCATGGGGGTGGTTTTTCCCATGCTGTTCTCATGATAGTGAATAAATCTCACAAGATATAATGGTTTTATAAAGGGCAGTTCCCTGCACACGCTCTCTTGCCTGCAGCCATGTAAGATATGCCTTTGTTCTTCCTTTGCCTTCCACCATCATTATGAGGCTTCCCCAGCCCTGCTGAATGTGAGTCTATTAAACCTCTTTCCTTTATAAATGACCCAGTCTTGGGTATGTCTTTATTAGCAGCGTGAGAACAGACTAATACACTCAGTAACTCACAATGTGGCTGAAATGAAGCTAACCTGGCCCAGAGTCCGACGGAGAGTTTGAAAGGGGTGGGAGTTGGATAGTGCTTTAAATAAAAGGGCTGATCAGCTGAACCTGTTCACGAGCTGAGGCATGTGTGCTTCCATCAGATGAACACAGCGACATGCGTGCACACACCCTCACACGGAGAAGAGCCCTTAGGAAGTCATCGTTTGGAGGGCACAATCACTGGCTCTTGTTCAAGAGTCTAGGACCAAGAATGTGGAAGAAGAAAGCTGCCAGCTAAGTTACTTGCAAAAACAATAGCACTGGAAGTCTTTTGTTTTCCTCCCCTCTGGATCTGCTCTGCATCACCAGACATAAGCCCTCCAATATCACAGTATGTTCCCCAAAGGAGGTGAATGGAGACCTTATCAGTGTCCTATAAGAGAGCCTCATGCCACCGACAGAAGTCATGGACACTCCTTGTCCCTCCTTCAATGAGCCAAATGGGCCAGGTGAGCCCCACCCAGTGTGCTTCCTGCTCCATCCCCAATACAGCAGCAGCCCAACAACATCTTAAGGGGTAAGAAGCCCAAAAGCCACTCTCCAGGCCTGAGCCACTGAACCTGCAAGACAGACTCTCCTCTTGTCTGGGTCTCCTTTCTCATCCTGCTGCAGAGCTGCCGTTAGCCCTCACGACGCCACTACACGGGATTCTTGGTGTTGCTGCTATTCGTTTTCTAACCTTAGAAAATATTTATCCACTCGCATATTGTGCTTTTACCACTGACTGTTCCCCTTATCAATACAAAAGTGCCCAAAACAGCCTCAACATAGCCCACCCACGATAAAAGACTTCCACACAAATTCTAAACATAGCAGGAAGAAGAGGCAGAGTATTATACTCTCCCAGCCCCTGGGGAGTATGTCATGGCTCTGTAATAACTAAATGGAGAACTGGTATATTTCAGTGTCATTGGATTATCATGAAGGAAAATGTCATTTAAGTGCCTGTTTAATTTGGGTGAAATCCTATGGCATACACACAGGCTCATCTTCATTTCCACTTACACAGTGGAGAGATTTACACTGACAAGGGAGATAACAGAGGAAGAAATGCTTTATCCACAGCACTTGAGGAAATCCACTCCCTTACAGCACTAAGCCCTGGGAATGAAGCTGAGCAAGTGCAGACTAAAACAAACAGAAGAGGAAATCCCAGTCTTGCTATATCATCGAATTCTGTTGGGGCTGTGTGTGTTTAACTCGTGTGCTTCCTTTCATTGCTATTTCCACTGTCATTTGAGATCCTGCTGTACTGATTGATGCCTGGCTTCGGATCACCAAACACACAAGCACATACATGCACACATGTGAGCATGCATGTGTGCATACCCTCAAACACACACACAAAATGCTTTCAAAGTCACAGGCAAAAGAGGAGAAGAAATAGCTTGGCCCGTGTGGGACTGGCGGTGGCGCTGGTGCTGTCAGACCATCTCAAGCTGAAAATCCCCACTGCGTCGCTCGGACAAGGATTGATGACCGCTGCCCAGGCCCCAGGCTCACGTCTGACTTCGCACAACTGTGAGGCTGTTCTGAGCAGGAGAGAAATCCTGTTGACCCAAACTGGGCCAAGGAAAAGTAAATAAAACCATGTCAAATTCTACAGGCAGGATCGGGAGATCAGTGGAAAACCAAAGCAAACCCACTCCTGAGGGAGAGAAAGAATGGTTCTTCCATGTACTAACCCTTTCAGTTCCAGGGCAGAGCAAAGATCTTTCTTTTAAGGATAAAAACCTGTATTTGACTACGAGGATCTTTTTCTATTAGTCCAGACATTTATAACCCTTAAGGTCAGATTTCCCTCAAACATGGGATTAGTCAAACTGATTGAGAGGACCCTTGCCTTTGCACTTAGCAGATCCCATCTGTTAAGCAGTCCTGTAGAAACAAGATAGCAAGGGGTGGGTGGATCTACTCCCAGAGAGCATGCAGGGCACACCAAGCAAAGCCTGCATACTCTCAAAGAACGGGAACTCCACAGGCTTTTCTGATGCGAAGGATAGCACCCAAAAGACTCGGTACTAAAGACTTTTCACCCAGCCTTCAAAGCAGTTCTCCAGACTTTTTATTGACCGGGGAAATGCTCACAATATAAAATTAACTAAAACCAAAGCAGAATATCAAACATGTATATAAATATACATACATACAATACATACTTATGTGTGTATATATGTAAGTAATCTTCCTCCCACTCCAGACAGAAAAAGAGAAAGACAAAAGATAGGAAATATACCAAAATGTTAATAGTGACTGTCTCTGAATGGTAGGAATACAGATGGGTTATAGATGGGTTTGGCTTTTTTCTTGGCACTTTTCTTTAGTTCTAAGTTTCCTAAAAAACACCTGGTTTTTTGTTTTTTTTTTTTTTTTGATGTCCTCTTTTTTTTTTTTTTTTCTTTCCTTTATTTTTTTTTATTATACTTTAAGTTTTAGGGTACATGTGCACATTGTGCAGGTTAGTTACATATGTATACATGTGCCATGCTGGTGCGCTGCACCCACTAACTCATCATCTAGCATTAGGTATATCTCCCAATGCTATCCCTCCCCCCTCCCCCCACCCCACCACAGTCCCCAGAGTGTGATATTCCCCTTCCTGTGTCCATGTGATCTCATTGTTCAATTCCCACCTATGAGTGAGAATATGCGGAAAAACACCTGTTTTAAAGGGATGAGAGTGAGGCACACACAGAATCCAAACAGATTGACCCAGACCTGCCTTTAGCCAAGTTGCACCCAAAGTTCTACACCAAATTCTGCTGTCACCTCAGAAGCATCCAACACTGGCCGGCAATGGCCCACACAAGGCCGGGGACTGAGCGAAGCTTGCCCAGACTCGCAGTGGGAGGGGAAGGAGGAAGGATGCCTTCTCGGCTTCTTGATCTCTGAAAGTCGGATGGGGTTACTTGTTCCTCTGTGTCACACCTACGGTTCTCAGTTCAGCACAGAACAACTCAGTGTCCTTTCTCAACAGTGTCATTAGCATTACAGGCCCAGATGCCCTCTCAGGCAGCGTCTACCCAGGCAACTGCATCCTCACCACATAGTCTCCCTCTTCAGCTCAGATGACACAGACAGGCAGTCTTCAGCCTCCCCTATGATGCAGCTCTGAATCTCTCCAGTTGGGATGAACTCTAATGTCCCAAGCCAAAGTGGTGCTGTGATAGTGGCTGCCAGCAGCACTCAGCAGCCTCTCTAGGGCACACATGTAACCTGTATGGGCCCTTAGAATAGAAGGTGACAAACGGTGGTGATATGTCATCAGCTGGGAGAATGGGGGAGAAATGAACATCACAGGGCCAAAAATAAGACCTTGCAAGACATGCAGCTCTAGCTTCAGGTAGGGGAGGGATGTGGAGGGACATTGGCTCTCCCATCATTGCTGAAAGATGCCCTTAGGACAAAACTCCCCTGGCATTCGTTTCCTTGCAAAACAATTCAAAACCTGAAGGTAGTTTCATACACTAGCTCCACAACTTGCCACATTCATTCATTCCATAAAATTTACTAACCCCCTTCTAAGGTCAGCCACTGTGCCAGGCACAGGATCTGCAGGGAGGGGCACACTGCCATAGTTCTGCCCCTCATGGTCTTGTGGACGCAATCCTCACTGTTCCTATTTCACATCCTTCTAGGGCCTTAGTACCCTTGAGCTGCAGAGTCAGGTCCCAGGCACAGACTTCAGAGTGGGGATACACCAAAGCACAACCACCCCTGTGCTGCCACCCACATGTAGCAAGCTCCTTGGAGGAGGTTCTTCTTGGTCTGGGTCACAACACAGGTGCCTCTTTAAAAGGCAATTCCATTCCTGACCTGATCCAGAAAAACATATCAACTCTAAAGAGACCCCAGCAAACTAGCTGGAAGAGGGGCTCGGGAGGCCACAGGCCAACTTCTGAAGTTGCTCAAGCTAATCAGAGTACTTAGGCTAGGTTAAAATACAGGGCTGACTGCCTTCTGATCGGCCTCCAAAAAGATAGGGCTAAGGATGACTTGTGCTGGAGTGTTTGGTCTTGTATAAGAAACTATTTCTTCTAGGGAAAGCAGAAAAAGACAATTTTAAATTTTCTCCTTTTTACCTCGATAGCGTATATCTCCCCAACTTTTGGTGCATTTAAAAGCATCTCTGAAGGAGACACTTAAAATAGAAGTTGCTTTACCTTAAACAGATTCCCCATGCCAGATCTAAATCTATTTGGGGTCCCTGTCTCCACCAGAAAACTGCCTTAAAAATTATATTTTAGTACAGAAGTTCCAAGAAAGAAGACTACATTTATCTAAAACCTAGACTATAAAGCACCCAATTGCACTGCTGAAATTTTACAGCATTCTAAGAGGGAATTAGAGAGGAAGAAGTCGTAGTAGAATAGAAATAAGTTTCCAGGGGATTCTCATTTATTGTATGCCTTCTATGTGCCAGGCGCAGGGCTAAGAATTTTAAATAAATTATTTTAATTGATCCTGACAACAACCCAAGAGGTAATCTTCTGCATCCCACTTTGCAGATGGAAAAACTGAGACTCAGAAAAGTTGAGCAATTGTTCAAGGCCATATAATCAGAATTCAAACCCAGACCTATGGCTCCATTATATGTCAGTCAACAAGGACCAAGGAACCGTGTGAAGATCCAAAGGAGCTAAACCCTCAATCCAGCCTTGGACTACGTAAAGGCTCAGCAAATGATGTTTTTGCATAATTTAGTAAAGAAGATGTAGGTTTCTAAGATCCTACCACCACATTCTTACCTCCTCCCATCTACTCCCTTAAAAAGGAGAGGAGTAGGACTAAACAAAGATGCTGAGTCCTTCAAAGGCCATAACACCTGGACCTCAGCAGCAATTTTTCTAGGACCCAACACCTCTCCCCTGTGGTTCAGTCCCACCCCATCCTTCCTGCCCCATCTGGCTAGATTGGAGATTGCTCTGTCTCTCTCCTGGGGAGCTGCTCTCTAACATAGCAGGACGAAAATATGAGGGACAAAATTCAGAATCAATGCCATTCTATTTCTGATGTGGGGGAAGGGGCTGTCCTCACGTATGCCTCAGTGGATGGAGATGGATGCCAGACTAACTCAGTGTCAAAGCCCTGGGCCAATGACAATACCCCAGTCGTCAATCAGGTGTGATGCTTCTAACAGAAACAAGATGTGAGCCTTCAACGGGACACAGCAAAGAAAGGGGTGCTGCTTGGGAAGGTCCTCTGTACTGGGCAGAAAATGCAAGGCAGGCGGTAAAAACATGGACTTTCAGTGAGACACACCTGGGATCCAGTCCTTGGTCCTTGGACCTTGATCAAGATACTTACCTCTATGAGCCTCAGTTTCCTCATCTGTTAAGACAGGGAAATATGGCAGTTACAGTATCAAAGACGTTCTGAGAATAAAGGAGTGGGTTGGCACATAAAAACTGTTTGGAAAATCTTAGATGTTACTACATTAATACTTCTATTATTGACTAAATCAGTTTTTTAAACTGCATTCCATGGTTTCAACATACTTTCACTGAAGTTAGCAAGGATTCTAGATATTGGTTTGCAAACAAAGTCAAAGTTTGTATATTTTGTGAAATAGCCAATTTTCTGGCCAGGCGCAATGGCTCATGCCTGTAATTCCAGCACTATGGGAGGCTGAGACAGGCAGATCACTTGAGGTCAGGAGTTCAAGACCAACCTGGCCAACATGGTGACACCCTGTCTCTACTAAAAATACAAAAATAAGCCAGGCGTGGTGGTGTGCACCTGTAGTCCCACCCACTCAGGAGGCTGAGACATGAGAATCGCTTGAACCCAGGAGGCGGAGGTTGCAGTGAGCCGAGATCACACCATTGTACCCCAGCCTGGGACACAGAGAAGGAATCTGTCTAAAAAAAACAAAAACAAAAAAATGTCTTTTACATTTGTGTGAGCTCATTTCTTTCTAATTTTGTATTGCAGTGATTTTTAACACACAGCTGTATAAAGAACCATGACAAAAAGAGGTGGAAGATATTTCGAGTTTTAAATTCAGAAACAGTACATGTGTTACTAACCGTAGTGAAAAAAAAAGTCTTTCATTTTTCAGAAATAGCCATAATGAATTTTTAAAAATAATGAACATTTTAAATGGGAGAACAATGTTATTACAAGCCTACAACTGCCATCCTGTTTCTGAAAATAAATAAAATACTAGTACACTAAACATCTACTTTTTCTTTAGACCTTTCCCAGAAGGGCCACTGGGTTGAAGTAAAAGAGTAAGATAAAAACTATATCATAAAAATGTATTTTGTAAGAAAACTTTACCCTTTTTCACCTGCGCTTGCTATGGGTAAAACTCAGAGAATCGATCAGTTTAAACTTTTGCTCTGCACCCCATAATGTATGTCACCCTAAGTATACTCATCATTAAAACTCTCTCAGTGGTCTGGCCTCCGAGGATACAGTCTGATTTGATGTAAGAAGAGTTCCATGTCTTCAAGAAATTTTAAAACTGCTGCCCTAGGTTGGTGTAGTCTTGCACAGCTTCCGTCAGAATTGCTCAGAATGTCTCATGGGCTTACAGAAGGTGACAGAAGAACTGCTGCCAGTGTCCCCAAAATACTTCCAGCCCTGCCAGAGCTGCCTTTGCTCTGCACCCCCCGCCCACTCCATCACAGCTCCTGTAAGTGGTCACCAGGAAAAAGCTGCACTGCCCTGCCAGTGTCTCTCCATCTTCCGGCACAGGGGCTCCCAAAGCACAAGGGTCGGTCCCCAGGACCACAAAGCTGCCTTTGAATGAACAGAGCAGAGGCCGGCTGTGATATCAGAACAAAGACTGAATGTGCCTAATCTGGCCTTTGAGAGCCGGAGGAGAGGGCTGCACCTGTATGAACAATGCTGCATCTGAAGCCCAAATGGCACCGAAAGGTTCTTCCAGCTCCCACTGCCCCCTTTCCTCCTGATGCCTTTGTGGCGGCTTTGTTCCTCACTTCCACCACTCCTTTCACTCAGCATACCCCCAGCCCCAGGGACAGGAGGAGGCATGTGGGGCTGAGGGTGGCGTGGTAGTAAAGTCCTGGAAGGCCCCAGCACAGCAGAGGAAGCTCATCACCTGTAACATAGTCGTGCATTCTACAGCAAAACAGCAAGTTTACTATAAAGCCACTGACCCCCTCCTGAGCCCTTCAGGAAGCTGTTCCTGTCCAGGGGCTGTACCTGTGGCTTCACACGTCTGCAGGCAAAACAAAGCACCCCGCTGGTGGACTCGTGTTTTGCGAAACACAGAGGGTAGTGGTGAAGAAGGGTGTTCCCGTTCCCTTGAGCATGCCTTCACCATACAACCCACCGCGCACCTGGTGGAGGGTTGAGGAACAGCTCGGGTTCTGAGGAACGGGATGGCAAAGCCACTCTTTGGACTGCCAGAACAGGCAGATGCTCCGTGGCTTTGGCCCTGGTGAAGTCAGTGCCCCGCTCCCCGCGCGACACCTGCTCCACTTCTCATCCCACGCCTTGAGGTATAGCTTGACTCAAGCTGCGTCACAGGAGGGAAAAGTGAAGAAAGCCCTCAGCTAATGACAAGAATCAGAAGTAGAAAGGCAGATTCCAGCCAAAAGTCTGTAGTCCTTTAACTGGACACTAAAGCGTGGCCATTTCCTTCTCTCCTTCCCCACCTTTCTCCATGTAAACCTTGACAGCTGCCACCGCCACATCCCCTGATTTTCAGGAGAATCTTCTCTTATTTTTCATAATTGTGGTAAGACCTGGTACTGCCATAGTCTCCCTCAGCCATCCTTTCTAAACATCTAATGGCTCTCTAGAAATCCTTCCTTAAATCCAACCTAAATCCCTTATGCTGCAATCTAAGCTTATTTCCTGTTGATCAATTCAACAATTATTTCTTAAGTGCTCATTAGAGGCTTGACCCAGCGCCTGCTGTGGGCTCCCAAAGAACATGATCTGGCTCCTTCCTCCAAAAGCCAATGCTCTGGGTCAAGAGAAAAGACCAACAAACAAGGAAGAGCTATACACTGCCCGCCTGTCATGGAATTGTCCAGAGGACGACAGCGAGTGGAGCTGAAGGTCTTGGAGAAGGAGGAGTTGGGGCAGCTGGGAAGACTGCCCGGAGGGAGCGGGACTCAGGCTGCCCCTTGAAGGATAAATAATATTTGGCCTCATGGCTGAGACGAGGAAAGGCATGTCAGGCAGAGGAGAGCACCCTGAATAAAATGGCCATGCGTGCGCAGGAGACAGAGGAGACGCCCATGTGGCTGCTGCCAGATGTCTGTGTGAAGGTGGGATGGCTCCCTCAAGACAGCCGAGCCTCAGTTCTGTGGCCCAGAAAGAACCCGTGGAAGCTTGGGTAGGAAAGTCACTCCATAAAACTGATGTTTTCAGCTGCTTGTTCTGGCCACAGAGTGCAGAACAGAATGGAGGGGAAAGAGAATAAATGCAAAATGGACAGTTAAGAGGCACTGGCACAAATGCAAGCATGAGGTGTTGACAGCAGCCCGGGCTACACTGTGGCAGTGGAGATGGAAAAGAAGAATCAACACAGGAGATGGTTTAGAGGAAGATTCTGGAAGCAGCTGTCGCCATCTCTGGTTCCAGCCTACTTCGGTAAATGCAATGGAATCAGGTCACCCCCTGCATTCCCAGCTCCAGGCCAAGAGCTGCGTCAGGCACTGGGGTGCGAGTGTCCTTGCCTGGGAAGCCGGCTTCAGAAGCCACTAGCTGGCCAGGCTCTAAAGGTCCTCCCTTGACAGAGCTTTTCTGAGGCCTAAGCCCTGAGGCCCAGGAACTCCCATTTCCTGACCCTTTCTCTTGCATACCCAGGAGCCCTTCCTCAGACCTCCTACTCCTGAAACCCCAGCCCAGTGACCTGGCTGCCATCACTTACCCAGAAAAAGTGGCTGGAACTGACTCAGTGTTGTTCCTCTGCACCCAGTCAGCTGCTAAGGGGAAAAACAGCCCTGCCCCAAAGCCACAGTTTGGTTCAAGCAATTTAAACATAATGTTGCACAAAAGAGGACTCGGTTTCTGCTCACCCTCATGCCAAGAGCACATCCATCCATCCTGAGCAATGTTTTTGGCACATCGCAAGTGCCCCTACAGACCTCTCAAGTGAGGTGACCCAGCAGCTGACAGCCTGCTGGGACGGGCAGTGTGGTGGGATGGGCAGTGAGGTCCCTCGGTAACTGGCTGGAGAGGTGCAGAGGTGGGAAGGGTGCTGTCGGGGTGAGAAGGGTGCTGTCAGGGGAGTGGGAACGGTGCTGTCAGGGGTACAGTCACTGGGGATGAAAGGGGTGAGGGCAGAGGTGGGAACAGAATCAGGAATGATCCAGAAGCCAAGCAGCAGAAGCACATGTGGATTCCACAGCCCATCTCTGAAGTGGATAGAGGGGTTGGGGCTGCTCCCCCAGCCACATCTCTGCCTCCCTAGGGGAGGGTCACCACAGATGTGGGGCCGAACTCTCAAGTCCTGTACCAGACCCTATTTGCATCTCCAGAAAAAAGACTGATCCTAGATTGGCCCAGACACCAGGAAGAGGTTTCTGAGTAAGAAGGCCTCTCTTTTCCTTTGTCAGCCTAACGCCTCTGGGGCTGCCTCCTTCCTTGTCCGACCAAGAAACAAGCCCCACAATCTGGCCAAACTCCCAATTACCAGTAAGAAGCAGTTCCACCTGTGTTTAATCCAGAACCAAGGAGCTCTTTATTGAGTTGTACTTTTCCCCCGAGAGATCATATCCCTCCCTTCTTCTCCGGGAGCGTGGATTCCCAAAGAAGCCTCCAAGATTCAATACTCTGGCTTCCCTGAGCCCCAGGCTTCCCTCTCACACAGCTTCCAGGACATGTCTCTAAAACACCCCAATGTCTTAGAAAGCACTTGGTTTCTCAGGCATCTCTGTGGCCAAAGTAGCACAGTAGTTAAGAGTATGGCGTTTAGAATCAGACAGACCAGGATTTCAAATCCCAGCTCTATGACTTACTTGCTGCATGACCTTAGGCAAGTCACTTAACCTCTCTGAGCCTCAGCTTCTTCATCTGTAAAATAAGAATGCTCATTCCATGGATTGGTCATGAGGAATAGTGAGATGATGCATGTAAAGCTTGTAGCCTGGCACACTATAAATACTCAATAAATGGTAGCTATGTTTATTAGGACTCTTCCACAGCCCTCAGACTGAAATTGTTTGGGGGAGGCAGATGGAGTAGGGAATGGAAGGGAAAGGCTTCAGCAAATGGGGTGCCTCCTCCCTCTTCCTTCCATAATAGGTGAGCATAGAGCCTCCAGGGATCTCTGATGTGGCAGATGCTGGACAGTCACTATAAAGACATGAGATGCCACCTCAAGAAGGTCTCTTCCTATGCAGCTTGCAAGCTTGCCACCCCGGGGAGACTCCCAGCTCCTGGAAGAGACCTTCCTGAGGGATCAGGACCCTCCAGAGAGTTTCACTCCAGTGTACAGAGACTTCCAGATGGTCAGTCCTTCTCCAGAAAGGTATCTTTCCCTGTCCAATATCCCAGCATCAACACCACCTAACAGTTGGGGGCTTGACCCCAATTGTTAAATTTATGACAAATGTAGAAAATAAGAACATACATAAGCAGAGGAAGCATTATATTTAATATATGCATGCTTTAACTATTCAGGCTTTGAAGATATATAATATTAATAACTCTACTCAGATGCGGACATTAATTAGGCAAAATGGAGTTCAAAGAATTCCCCATTAATCTAGACTTTCCTCCCAAATTGATATGTGAAGCAGGCTCTTGTTTCACTTGTACTCTGAAATAAAGTCCTGGGAAGCAGAAAAGGGACCCCCCAATGAGCACCTCTAAAGTAGTGCACATAGAAACCCCAAGGCACCCAGCCACACCACACCAAGGATCAGGAAGATCCAGAGCTGGAACCTCGCTGGAGTTTGCAAATCCAGCTATAAAGCTGTCTGGGCTGGGTCGGACCCTCACCCCTGGCTGGCTCTGGCTCTAGCCTCAAACACACTGAGCCTGGATAAACAAACAGGGGATTACGCTGACCCAGACTACGAGGAGACTGCATTTTTGCCTTCTGAAAAAGTCGCAATTTGCCAAGAAAAACTATCTCTGATTCAGACAAGGAAAATCTCGAAATAAATCAGAGCTGCACACAGACCCGGCACAGCTGAGGAAGTCTGCCTGCTTCCTGGAGGAGGAGGGCTGACTCAAGGTAAGCCCAACCTCCTGCTTTCCAGCCTGGCAAGCCAGTGACCAGCACCAGCCATCTGGGTGCCAGCCTGAAGCATTCAGATACACAGATCCTCCTCCAGGCCTGGCCTTGGGCAAGTCCCTTCTCCTTGCTGGGCCTCAGATCTGAAGCTTCCTGGACTTCAGTCAAAGCACCTTTTCTCTTTGGCAGGAATCGCACTGCATCGTGCCCAGCATCCCACCTTTCCCTACTTGCCCAGTTCCCCACTGCCTTCTCTTCCCTGCACTGACCCCTTCACCCCTCTGTTTATTCCCCTTCTAGTTTCCTCAAGGGGTCCCTCTTAGCTTCATGTTACAGGACACAAAGGAACTCGGATCCATTACCCCTGGAGGAGGTGACCTGAAAGTCCCTGCGGAATGCTCAGTCCTGCCAAGTACTTGGTTCAGAAGTGAGCAGTCAAGTACTAGCACCAGGCCCTGCTAGCCTCCCTTCAGAAAACCAGAGCAATGGCTGGAGAAGTGTCTCCACCCCCAAGCAATCCTGCCCCTCCTCAGAAGTTTCCCTCCTACCACCTTTTTGTTGTGGTGGTTGAGATGGAATCTGACTCTGTCGTCCAAGCTGGAGTGCAGTGGCGCAATCTTGGCTCCCTGCAACCTCTGCCTCTGGGGCTCAGGCAATCCTCCCACCTCAGCCTCCCAAGTAGCAGGGACCACAGGCACTCACCACCACACCCAGCTAATTTTTTGTATTAGCCAGAGACAGGTTTTCATGTGCCCAGGCTGGTCTCAAACTCCTGAGCTCAAGCAATCTGCCCGCCTTGGCCCCTCAAAGTGCTGGGATTACAGGTGTGAGCCACCACGCCCGGCTCCTCCTACCATCTTATTTAGCCCTACTCCCTATCCTCCATCCCCTCACATTCTCAAGCAATTATAAAGCCTTTCCTGTCCAGCACTTGTAGGCCCCAGCACAGACACACAGCCAATGCTCAGAAGTTGATGACCTGCAAAACCAAACCCAAAGCCCAGACTTTTTGAAGCCTCCTTGCATGCTGGAACAACTGGAAGTCAGTCAGCACGACATGAAGTATGTTCTACATATGTTACCTCAATAAATCCTTAGCTCTAGTTTTTGCCCTTGGGCATGTTGTTTAGCTTCTCTGTGCCTCAGTTCCCACATCTGTAAAATGGCATGATAACGGAACCACCACATAAGGATGTTCTAAGCAAAGTGAAGTGCAAGTGAAGACACATGAAGAATTTAGAATTGGGCCTGGCACGGGTTGAGTACTCAGTTAATGTGAGCCATTGTTGTCATCATCATCATCATCACCACATCCAGGTTTTCACAGCAACCTATAAGCAATCCTGGGCAAATTAACTGAGGTTCAGAGAGGTCAAGTGACTTCCTCAAGGTCACCATGTAAAGAAGTGCTAAAACATGGCTTTCAATGAGGTCTGCTGACTCCAACATACTTTTCACCATTCCACACCCAATTATGGCTCTTCGGAGCCTACGTGCCATTTGGCTACAACAGGGAGCCAGCAAGCTTCATCCCTGATGGGGCCCCAGTGAGGAGCACAGAGTGTGAGGGAAGGAACATGGTTTCTCAGCAATTTGACAGGATTGGTCAGAGGAGCTGGCCACAGGACAGAAACTGGGGTTCTGCTGCCACTGAACAAAAGACCACTCTGCAGAGGCCCTAGGACCTGAGGCCACAAGACAGAAGCGCTTTAGCAGGAGAAGGAATCCAAACCTCTCCTGCATCTGCCACCTGGCCCTTTAAACACTAATTTTTCAACTTTTCCTTCCCCAGCTCTGAAAGTTTACAGGACTGGCGGTCTGTCCCGCCCCATGGCCTAACCCAAAGCTTGAACCCAGAGAGGCTTACTCCTCCCTGGTCCCTTGGTACCAAATTAAATGCAAAAATCCAATCCAGCTGGCGGCAGCTGATTGATTAGCCTTGGTATTGAGCCTTCTCCTTGCAAAACTTGCCAAAATCGGAACACAATTCAGAGATCTGAGTGGCTTAACTTCATCACTGCCCTCAGAATCTCCAATCAGGAAAATCCTGCTTCTTGTTCTTCAAACAAAGTCGTCATCCAGGAGAGAACATAATTTGTGTCTGTTCCCTGGACATGCAACTCGCAGACTTTGTCAGGATTTTGGTAATACCAAGTCAGGAGCCAATTCAGGAGACTGAAAAAAAAAAAAAAGGCTTCTGATATTAACCAGCTCCTTGGGCCTCAGTGACAGAGAGTTCCTGAGGGGAGCTGAGTAAGTCTCTGCGGTGGGGTCAGGAAGAGCTAAGACTCCTCTCCAGGGTGTGTGCAGTCTTCTCCAGATGTGTCTGTCTTTCGTGGTGATCTGAGATATAAGCAAGAAACAGGGTTTGATTTCCTGCTCTGCCCATTCTGATAAGAAAATTGGAAAAAGAACAACCTCTAACCTACAATGAACTTTCTGGATGGAGACTACCTGGTCTACAGTGAACCCCTCCAGGTTCCAGAGAGCCAGCAGCCCTGATTCACATCTCTTTGTTCGCTTCCTCCAGCGTTCAGTCTTTCAGCCAACAAATATTTGAACCTACTATGTGCCCAGCGCTGTTCTTAGTGCTGGAGACGGAGACACGGGGAGTAAGACACACAAGCCCCGGCCCCGTGGGCTCTACATTTAAGGGGGTCGGGACAAGCACACACATAAATGGATAAAACAATGTCGGGTGGTAATCTGTGCTCTGAAGAAAATAAAATGGGGTGACAGCACAGCAAGGGACTGGATCCTATGATTGCAAAGAGACTCTAGGGGAGGAGGTGACATTTGAGCACACACTTGAATGTCAACCTTGGGTGCTGCCCACACAAAATCTAGGGACAATCATGGTTCCTCCCCTCAAGAGCCCTCCAATCTACTAAAGGAAAAAAGATGGACACACATGTGAGAGTCACATCTTACCTCCCCTACCTCCCCTAGCTCCCCTCCCTCTTTTCCTCCCCTACCTCCCCTCCTCCCTTACCATCCCTCCTCCTCTAGCTCCCCTCCCCCCAGCTCCCCTACCTCCCCTACCTCTCCTAGCTCCCCTACTCTCACTCCTCCCCTACCTCCCCTCCTTCTCTAGCTCCCCTCCCCCCAGCTTCCCTACCTCCCCTACCTCTCCTCCTCCTCTACCTCCCCTAGCTCCCCTACCTCCCTTACCTCCCCTACTTCCCCTACCTCTCCTCCTCCCCTACCTCTCCTACCTCCCCTAGCTCCCTTACCTCCCCTCTCCCTTACCTTCCCTAGCTCCCCTACCTCCCCTACCTCCCTAGCTCCTCTACCTCCCCTGTACAAGACAGGCAGGAGAATGTGGGGGAGGGGAGAGGGGCAGAGGTCAGATCATGTAGGATTCCACCCAGGCCATGGTGAGGAGTCTGAATTTCATTCCCGGGTGCCATAAGAGGGCACTGAAGGGTTTCCCATTAGGGAATGTGGGATTTGATATCCACTTCTAAAGAGGTTCAACCCAGCTGCTGTGTGAAGAAGGATCACAAAAGGAATGGGAAGTATAGACCAGTGATTTCCAGGGCTGAGTAGATTGTAAATGTTCTCACCACAAAAAATGACAAGTATATGAGGTCACGCATATGTTAATTAGCTTTCTGGAGAGACAGCAGTGCAGACAGTGTGCATGCAGCCAATGCATTTGGGAGGTGAGGTCAACAGGATCTGCTGATGGACCAGATGAAGGAGCTGAGGGAAGGAAGGACCAAGAGTGATCTCTAGGCTGGGGCCTGAGTGCATGGGTGATGGGGAGTTGCCATTTGCTGACACAGGAAAGTCTGTGGGAGGACTCAGTTTGTGAGGGAAGAGCAACCAGAGGCATATTAAATTCTAGAGGCTTCTTGGATATCTGTAGCGGATGCTGTTGACACTTCACCGAGATCCCCTTTTTCTGGTTGGTGCAGTTCAGTTGCTGAAAGTACTGTGAATCTTCTCTCTAGAGAACTCCCTTGGTGAAGGCAGCCCGACCAGGGGACCCTAGGGAGGTTACACTGCCAACTGCCCACCCCACCAGTGGCTCAGGCCAAGGCAGGACATTGCCAGGCACCACATCTTTACTTAGCCTCTTCTCCTGCCCTATTCTGCCTCCCTCCTACGTAGGATTGATTGAGGGCATGCTCTCAGGAGAAAGGGCAGGATAGGTATGTCTCTGCCTCGGGTACTGTCTGCAGCTAGAAAACCCAACTGAGACCATAGCTAAATGAAGATGTCAAATCG
This sequence comes from Gorilla gorilla gorilla, assembly GCF_029281585.2. Lineage (NCBI taxonomy): Eukaryota > Metazoa > Chordata > Mammalia > Primates > Hominidae > Gorilla > Gorilla gorilla. Next base: position 86,826,299 of record NC_073239.2, on the reverse strand, counting down.
ACAGCAGGTCATAGGAGTCTAGAGTAAGGGCTAGAGATACAGTAAGAGTCACCAGGGTATGGATCTAAAGCCAAGGGACTCGATGAAATTATCTGGGGAAAGAGCACAGCTGGCAACAGAGGATCCAGGATGAAGGCATGGGGTTGTCCCGCACTGAGAGAGAACAGAGCAGGACAAGGCAGGAGAGGAGACTGAGAAGAAAAATCCAGTGAGATAAAGGGAACGAAACAGGTCTCTCTTTCCTTCTGGTCCATGCTATTACCCTCTGTGCTCCCACCACCCCAACTCCTATGTGTGCCTGGGTTTCAGAATCAATGAGAGGGAACTCACATTTACGTAGAAATAATTAAATAATTTAAATAATTTTGCTGCGTTTACTCAAATATGTATTCAGTCCTGAGAGCCAGGGAGGGAGCTTGTATGGAGGGTGTACAGTAAAGAGGGCTGAGCCGGGTGCGGTGGCTCATGCCTGTAATCCCAGCACTTTGGGAGGCCAAGGCAGGTGGATCATGAGGTCAGGAGATCGAGACCATCCTGGCTAACACTGTGAAACCGCGTCTCTACTAAAAAATACAAAAAATTAGCCAGGTGTAGTGGCAGGTGCCTGTAGTCCCAGCTACTCGGGAGGCTGAGGCAGGAGAATGGCAGGAACCTGGGAGGCGGAGCTTGCAGTGAGCCGAGATCATGCCACTGCACTGCAGCCTGGGTGACAAAGCGAGACTCCATCTCAAAAAAAAAAAAAAAGAGGGCTGAGACCCTGCTCTAGGACCGCCCCTGGGAGAAGAGAAGTCAACAGGTGATAAGAGTCGATGTGACAACAGATGGGATGCAAAAAGTCACAGGTTAACTTCTGTTGGTTTTCAGTTATCTCATTTGTTCATCCTTCCCCTCCTTTTCCCTACACACACACCACACACACACACACCATACACACCCAACACTAGGGCTCTATCCCCATAAGCTGATACAATGTCGAGGCACTTCTCAAAGTTTGGGTGCATATGATCACCTAGAGATCTTGGCAGCATACAGGTTATCATTCATTAGGTCTGGAGGGGGCCCAGGGTGCTGCATGTCTAAGAAGGATGCTGGAGGCTGCATTTCTATGTGATGCCAACGATGCTGGCCAGTGGCCCACACTTTGAGCACCCAAGGCAAAGAGGACACATTACACCGGACAGCAATAGTCAAGGTCAACCTGATCCACGACTTTCCCCAGGAAAGCCAGTTCTTGTAGCAGAAAGAGTTCAGCTAGCCTTGGGCCACACTCCAACACTTCAAGCAGCAGCAAGTACTGTGCCCAAGCATTTAATAATGCACAAGACCTTTACGCCTGAAGCATGATGAAGAGAGACAAAAAAAGCAGATAACAACATCACCACTGTTTATTGGGCTCGCTGACTTTATGCTAGGCACTGTGCTAAGAACATTAAGTGCATTTTTCAGTGTATCCTCCCAGCCTGCAGTATTTGCACTTTTATTTTACCAATGAGAAAGCTCCAGAGGTTGCATTACTAGCCCAGGATGGCACAGCCAAAACCCAGGCAGTCCTACTTTGAAGCCCGAGCTCTGTATCATGACCGCTGAGCTGCCTCTTCAGTGAGCTAATGGAGTCTGAAGCCCACTCACTCTGACCTGGGGCACTGCCTGATTCTCAACAGACGGCTGGATCCCGGAAAGGGAGGAGGTTGGGCAGGCAGGAGCAGTTCACTCAGGTGAGGCACCCCAAAATCAGAGCCAGCCCAATTCATCCAGAGCACTTCAGGGGTCCAGGGGTGGAAAGGGGGCCCCTTCCCTCGGGTACCTTTCTCCATCTTGATTCCTAACCTGCTGTTTCTGGTTCCCATTGCAAAACACCAGTTACTTCCAGACCCTCTGAGCCATTTTATAAAAGGAAAGGAACACATAAGAAGGATTGGTTTGTTCTCCAGCTGAACGATGCAGTGAAACCACCCAAGTTAGGGCCCAGCCCAGGCCCTGGGAATGCTCTTATGTTAAAAAATGGAAGACTCATAAGATTCTCCTAAGGTTTATGTCAGCCCTCACCCTCCCCAGAATACAAAACCCTGCACAGACCAGGCATTTCTTTCACGCCTCGTGCAGACTAGTCCACTCACCTGTGAGGCCCCAGGACCCAGAGCCCCGGGACTCAGCATGTGACACATCAGGGATGTACAACAACTGTTTGTGGAATGAATTGATGTCCCCTTCTGCCCTACTGAAAAACTTGGCCCAGAATAGGGAAGAACTCAGCATTCAATTTTATAGTGAGTCAGTGGAAATGAAAACCAGTGCAGTCTGTGAGCCTCATGTCCCAACAGCCTCCCCTGGGAAGGTCCAGGCCTACTGCGTGAGACACGAGGGGTTGGTCAGGCCCTCCCCAGGCACTCTGTCTCTCCACCAGCCTGCAAGATCTTGCCCACGATGTAATGACCAAGGCAGAAGTCTGCAGCGCTGGGGGCTGTGGAGTCTAGCTCACTCTGACCATGGCCTCCCTGGGCTGTGAGTCACAGCCGAGGTGATGCTCAGGAGGCATCTGGCCAGCCCTGCAGCAGGAAGTCTGTGCGAGAGAAGGTTCGCGGCCCAGGTGCTCTGAGAAGCTCTCAGGACACCCAGGAGGACCATGGGCTTTGGGCGACCAACTATGGGTCTCACCCACAAGGAATGGAGTGAGGGACCAGGGAGTTTTTGCACCCTAAGAAATCCAGGGCTAAGGAGCACAGAGCAGGGTTCCCCATCTTACAGTGACTGTGAACTAGCTTAAACAATGAGAAGAATTTCACCTCCAGCCACCAGGCCTTTCGCTGTGCTGTGCCCTCTGCCTAGAACGCCTCCCTCCCTCTTCACTGGGCAAGTCCTCTTCCTCCAGACCATACCTCAGGCATGGAATCCTCAAGCCAGCCCTCTCTGACCTTCCAGACAATGCCCCAGGCAAAGCAGATCTCCTTTGTGCTCTTATCCCACGTAAAGTTTTATTTTATTTGCATGATTATTTTATTGCCTCCCCCCCCAACCAGACTGTAAACTCCATGATGGCAGCAACTGCTTTTGCAGTTGTCGTTGTATCCTTACCTGGCACTGTGTCTGGCACAGAACAGAAGCTCAAAATAAGTGTGCTGAAGGAATGTTTGCATTGGGATGGGAGGACAGAACCATGACAATTGGGGAGGACAGAGCCATTTGAATATGACAGGGAGCTGTTGAGATGTATGAGCACATAAATTATGATTCTACGTCCTAGTTCTGGCAATAGCCCCTTAATAATAATATGAGGGCTGTCTGCTGCCAGGGAGAGCCCCACATCTCATCTGCACTGCCTAATTTACATGTCCATAAAACCTGCAGAGGTAAACGGCAGTAATATATCCAGCACTGGCACTAATCATATCTAGGATCAGCATTTTGGGGTTCACTCATTCTTACAAGGTCAGCCATAGCAAAGACCTAGAGATCACAGAAGAAGTTTTCTACTGCCAAATAGAAGGGGCTCTAGGCTTTTGGGCTTCATTGGCTTTTGTCCCGAGTGCAGGGGCACATGCTGTCCTTCTGTATGAAGATCCAGTTCCTGATAGAGGCTCTGGGCCTTTCTCTGAAGACATCCCTTTACTAAATCCAGTCCATAGCAACAGCCTAGGCAACTGCCAAGGAGAGAGAGCATGCATCCATGCCTCCCAGGAGACTAACGGATGATGGCAGGCACCTACCTCCATGTTAAGATGCAATGTATGTGCCTTTTATCCCTACTCCAGGGGAGAAAGAGGGGTGGGGGTTATTTGTGTTCATAGGATGATTTAGTCCAGATGGTTGTATTAATTTCATATTGGATAATCTTTACCCAATATAAGTTATCCAAAATTATGTTGGCTAATTGTAGAGTTAAAATACATTTTTTGAAAAGTCTACCTCTGGAAGGTTTCCACTGATTTCATCACAGCCAGGAGAGTGAATGAGGCAGGATTCCCTGTAGATCTTAGGCCCACCCAACTCCCATTGCAGCTTTGATGATTGTGAATTGACAGCATGAGATGTGAGTCCCACTGGGCCAAGCTTGAGGCGCAGCTTCACATTCACAAGGCTAGCAATTATGGGTTTTGTCAAGTTTAATACCTCCATTTCTTCTGCAGGTCCATAACTTGTAAAATCATCACAGATGTGTTACGATATTACATGTGCCTGCTACATTCTAGGTCTTGGTAAATATTAGTAGTGATAATTGAAGTGGTTAAAATTATAACTATTATTTTTTAAGTACAGAAGTGAAAAGGTTCAGCGTATAGGTGGGAAATAGAGTAACTTCCCCCTTGGCTGCAACACAGGCTGAACAAGACACAGGGCTGGAAAGGTAGAGTCTAAATCAAGGGAAAGGGGTTGTGAGAGCGGTCCAGGGCTGTATTTTTCATCTCCATGGGGGAATACCTGAGTTTCTGAGCATGCTCTCTGTCCCAGAATATGAGAGGGTTGCTTGATGTAGCTCTTTTATGGGCTTGACCTGGCTATATAAGGCAGCAACAGGAATTCCCAATGTGAAATACCAACCACATGGGAAAGAAGACTCTACCCTCTTCTGCAAAAAGTAACCCTAAGTCAGAACTTCTCAACAAACCCACCTCAAGTGTGTGCATTCTCAGAGACAGCAGCAAAGAATACACACAGCTAAAACTCCGGAGAAGCAGGAATCAAAAACAAACAAACAAACAAACAAAAAAACCCACGATCACCACTTCTCCATTACCCACATAAATAGAAAGAGGTTATTTCCTTCTGCCTCCACCATTTGCCTGGGTTGTATGTGATCTTGTGAGGACTACCTGAAGCACTTCAGGACACTACAAGTCAGAAGGGACAGAGAAGCTTTGTTCTTGGCTCAATATTCTGTGGCAGCTGGGCAGCTATGAAAAGTGTTACCTCTCAGAATAATAACAATAATAATAATGGCAAGTTTTTTGCCAGGTTCTAGGTGTCTAACATGTTAATCCATTTAAACCTTAAAACAGTCCTGTGAAATAAGTGCCTTCTACAGATTTCAAAGATGAAGAAACCAAGGCACAAGGAAGTTCTGTTACTTAGCCATGGTCACCAGCTGGTAAGTGATGGAGCCAGGAGTTGAATCCAGCCAATCTGACCCTAGGGTTCATGGTCAAAATAGACAGGAGCAGCCGAGTGTGGTGGCTCACACCTGTAATCCTAGCACTTGGGGAGGCCAAGGTGGGCGGATTGCTTGAATTCAGGAGTTCAAGACCAGCCTGGGCAACATGGTGAAACCCTGTCTCTACAAAAAATAGAAAAACTAGCCAAGCATGGTGGTGCACACCTATAGTCCCAGCTGCTCAGAGGTGGAGGCAGGAGGATCACCAGAGCCCAGAAGGTCAAGGGTGCAGTAAGCCGTGATTGCACCACTGCACTCCAGCCTGGGCAACAGAGTGAGACCCTGTCTCAGAAAAAAAAAATATATATATATAGGGTAAGTTCTGGGAACCTATTACACAGCATGGCAACTCTAGTTAATTATAATGTCTTGTATACTTGAAAGTTACTAAGAGAGTAGATGTTAAGTATTCTCACCACAAAAAGATGATAGCATGTGAGATGATAGATATGTTAATTAGCTTGATTTAAGCTTTTCACGATGTGTACATAGATCACTGCATATATACATTTTTGTTAATTAGACCTTAATAAGGCCAGGGATGGAGAGCTGGGGACCACATTACTAGAGGCAGGAAGGGAGGTGAAGCAGGTTGTATTTTTTTTCAAAGAGGACACTGTGTGTTGCCTCCCATTCTGCCTGCTGCTGTGTTCATTCAGCATCCAACATTCATTAATGGCGGGTCCACTGTGTGACTAGAAACTGTCTTTGGAATCATCCCTAAAGGCCCTTTGGAAAGACACCAAAGATCACTGGCCTGCTGCAAGCCCCTCAGCAGATTTTGTTCATATAGAAACCTGAAAAACAATGTTTGCCATTTTTGAAAAGAAAGTGAAGAAAGAGGAAAAGAACAGCATGACTATTTTTAAAACTATTGTTAAATGAACAACCGATATGTTACCATCCGAAGTGTAACCCGCTGAAGACCGCCAGCACACACACTGTCTTGTGTTCTCAAGGTATTTACACACACTCACTAACAAAGCTTCTCCCAGGCCATCACACTGTATGTTTATTTAAATGTTTTCTAAATGTGTCATTCATTGATTAAGAAGCTGTACCTCTACTTGTTTTGTTTTGTTTTGCTTTTAATGCAAGCTACACATGTCTGTCCACGTGAAATTCTAGAAGCAAGTAAAGTTCACCACAATGGCCCATGTGCACTATAGGCAAACGCTGGGCAGGGCTCAGGCACACAGGCTCCGTGAGCATTGTCAGCGAGGTGTTTGGGCCAACTGTCTAAGAACCCCTGAATGTTCCACTTTGAAATAAAATTATCTTACTACCCTTCCTTCAAAGTTCCAGCCCTGTTTAACTGAAGAACATTCTGCTATTGCAAAGTGAGCTGTTACCATTTGCAATGTAAATCAGGATTTTCTCACACTTTGCAAAAACACAACAAAAACAAGATGAAATGAGATACATTCAAGCTGATCAAATATCATTATCTGTCCTACAAATTGAGGTTCCTTCTGAATTTGTTTGGAAAAAGAGTTGTCCTGCTGTTTAAAAGTATGAAAACCACCACCGTATTATAATGCATGGTCAGTCTGAGAAGTGAGAATTCATCCACTCAGCATACTTCCAGCATGTTCTAAATCTCAGGCACTGTTCTAGGCATTGGACTTCTGGCTCTCATGAAGTTTTCATTCCAGCAGGAGGACAGAACCAACTGACAAGTACGTGATAATCTAGCAGGTGGTGGTATGCCCTGCTGAGAAAAATAAGGCAAGACAAAGGGAATGTAAAGGGTGTAAGGAGGGTGAAGATGGCAGTTCTTACCCATAGGCTGGCCAGGAAAGAGTCTCTGAGAAGGTGACATTTGACCAAAAGCTGAAGGAAGTAAACAAGTGAACCATGCAGTTTTCTAGGGAGAGAACACTCCACACAGAGGGAACAGCAAGGGCAAAGGCCCTAAGGAGGAAATGTACCCAAGTGCTCAGGGAACAGCAAAGAGGTGGAGCAGCTGGGGCAAAGAGGGCAGCTTCAGGTCAGATCAGAGAGGCAGCCGAGGAGAAAATTACATGGGGCCTGGAAGCCACTGTAAAATGGGCAGCAGAGGAGTGAATGATCTGATCTACATTTGAGAAAGCTCCCTCTGCTGCCATGCTGCTTGCAGAGGGCAGGGCCCAAAGGCTGAAAAGAGAAGACCAGTGTGGCAACTACTGCAGTAATCCTGAGGAGAGAGCCTAACGGCTTGGACCAGGCTATAGCAGCAGAGGTGGCAAGAAGCGGGTAGATTCTGGACACATTTTTAGAGTAGAATCACTAGGATGTGCTGATGGATGTGATTTGGGATATGAGAGAAAGAGGAGGGTCAAGGATGACTCTGAAGGTTTCGTCGCACCTCTAAAGATGGAGCTGTCATTTATTGTGTTGAGGAATGGGTAAATGGGTTTGGTAAGGTTGGTAGGGAAAATCTGGGGTTTTGGTTTCATGTTGGTTTCAGATGCCTATCAGACGCCCACATAGAGATGTTGAGCAAGAAGGCAGATATGTAGGTATGGCTATATCCAGACTAGAGACATAGATTTGAGATATGTCTGCATAGAGATGCTATTTAAACCATAAAATTAGACAAGATAAGCAAAGGAATGAGAATAGAGTGTTCCTAGGGCTGAGCCCTGAGGAACTATACCATTTACGGATGAGAGAGATGAGGGGGAGCCAGGAGATAAGACTAACTGGGAGCATCTAGGCAAGTAGGAAGAGAACCAAGTAATGTCCCAGAAACTGAGGAAAGTGTCCCATGACAGAGGCAGTGATTAACTGTGTCAAGAGCTGCTAAAAACCCAGTACAATGAGGTCTGAACATTGCCTGTATCTTCACATTAGCCAGCTTGGAGGTCATTGGTGACACTGACAAGTTGTTTCAGGGACGTAGTGGAGACACAAGCCTGATAGGTGTAAGTTCAAGAGAAGACAGAGGCAAGGGATCAGGGAAAGCATGTATAGACCATTACAGGGAGTTTTGCTGCCAAGCACAGCAGAGAAATGGGATGCTAACAAAAAGGTGACAAGGTAGAAATTATAATAGGTTTGACAACAAGGAAATGATCTAGTGGGAGGTGGTGGATAGTGACACAGAAGACAGGAGACAGTGGCTACAGTAATGTCCTTGAGTAAGTACGAGATACGACCTAGCACAAAAGTGGAGGGGTTTGCCCCGTACAGATGCAACAGCAGTTAATCCACAGTGACAGGAGGTTCAGGGCACAGACATGGGTAGATTCAGAGATACAGTAATGGTAACCTGAAGAAACTATCTTCCATTGCCTGGATTTCTCAGTGAAAGAGGAAGCAAGGCTGAGATTGAAGAAGGAGGACCAACGTGTTGGAAGTTTGAGGACAGAATGTGTAAACTGGCCAGGTGCGGTGGCTCAAGCCTGCAATCCCAGCACTTTGGGAAGCTGAAGCGGGTGGATCACCTGAGGTCAGGAGTTGGAGACCAGCCTGGCCAACATGGTGAAACCCCATCTTTACTAAAAATACAAAAAATTAGCCGGGCGTGGTGGTGGGCGGCTATAATCCCAGCTACTTGGGAGGCTGAAGCAGGAGAATCACTTGAACCCAGGAGGTGGAGGTTGCAGAGAGCCAAGATCATGCAATTGCACTCCAGCCTGGGCAACAGAATGAATGAATGAATGAATGAATGAATGAATGAATGAATGAATAAAATAAATTAGAAAAAAGAATACGTAAACTAGTCTTCCAGCACACCAGAAGCATGAATGGACTAGAGGAAGAGAACAGAACTGTCAGGCAGCACTTGGGATAAGTAAGAACAAATTTCTAGTGAGAACAGTCAGAAAGGTCTCATTAATAAGCATTACAGTTGGAAACCAGGTAAGACTCAGAGAGGGACAGATATCTCTGGTCACTGGGCATCTTCTCGCATGATAATGGCTACTTCACCAGACTTAGGCAGCTTTGTGCTTGTTTGTTTGTTTGTTTCCTTCCTACTGGTGTCTCCCACTTCTGATCGTGTGGGTGTTAAGGAGCATTTTGAATGTATCACTAAATAGAAGAGGCAAGTAGCAAGCAAGTCTGACTACTCTGAAGACGCCTTTTAGTTTTTTCAGGGGTCTGCAAACTACTGTGGGGAAATGGGTGCACAAATCTGGCCCAGCTCTCCATTTTTGTAAATATAAGGCTTTATTTACTTTATAATTTAGCTATGCCCATTCTTTTCTTTTACTTATTAACTGTGGCTGCTTTTGCACTATAGTGGCAGAGTTTAGTATTTGCAACAGAGACCCTATACCCCACAAAGCCTAAAATATTTACCATCTGGTCCAGAAAAAGTTTACAGACCCCTAATTTATAGCAGTGGTTCTCAAACTTTAGGAGCATCAGAATCACGCCAAGGGCTTGTTAATGACAGCCTGCTGGGCCCCACGCCTACACTTACTGATTCAAGGGGTCTTTGCTGGGGATCAAATCTGCACATCTTCAAAGTTCCTTGGTGATAATGATGCTGCTGGTCTAGTGACCATACTTTGAGAACCACTGGTTTAGGAAGCCCATTACACCCACATGATCAGGACCTTATTCATGACTCTGTAGTGAACTTGAGCATTTCCACTCTAACTCTAGGTTCCAATGTATAAACAGACAGAAGACATATACTCTAAAAAGCTTCTCTAAACAGGCAAGGAATGAGCCAAGGAGATAAGGAAACATAAACCTCATGTCATTCCTAGGACTCTTAAAACCCTAGCCAGGGTTTTTCTCAGGGCTGCTGTATTGAGCTAGCTTATTAGCAGCCATGAAAAGAAATTTATTTCCTCTTGCTTCAGAAGAGCATCAGAAGTCCCACACTCAAGAGCAAAATCGGATCAACAAATATTTCCACCACTGTGCCAAGGCTATTTCATTTAAATCAATTCTACCCCACCAACTGCAGGGCCTTCTCTTGACACTCATGTATTCCAAGTAGGTTGGTCAGATTTACCAAATAAAAATACACAATGACTAGTTACTCTGAATTTTAGAAAAGCAAGGAATATATTGTTTAGTATAAGTGTGTCCCATGTTCTGTTTGCAACACACACACACGCACACACACACACACACGCCAATTCATTGTTTATCTGAAATTTGAATTTAACTAGGTGCCCTGTATTTTATCTGGCAGCCCTAATGCTAAGGTTCCCTGAAACATCCAATCATACTTTGCTTATTTTGTCTTCCTAGGAAGCTAGTAAGGAGTACATAATTCACATGTATAAGAGTACATAGAACACTGGATATCAGTGGAAAATGTACCATGTTCCCACCCACAGGAGAAGACACACAGTCTAGCAGAGCAGAAAGAGATAGAGGAATGATTTTGTTACCCAGCAAGACAACCCTACAGATAGAACCACACAATCAAGGTGCCAAAAGCTTTGAAGCCATGCAGAGCTGTTTGCCCCCACACTCGCTGGCCTTAAGCTATAATCTGGGTTTTTTCTACCCTTCTTCATTGTCAAACTGTGCATGATCTGTGTCTCCACATGCCAGCCATTAGCCATCGTTCCTCCCACTTTCTAATTTGAAGCTTCCAGTTTTCAAAGGAACTGAAAGTAATAGGCTTATTCAAATTGTGTTTAAAGTGAAAAATAAACAGGCCTGGATATTTCCTAGTGAAATAAGGGAAAGCCTGACAATTTCTCCTAAGCAGAAAGTAGCCACACAAACTGAAGGTTAAAGACAAACTGCAGCCTGAGGAGGGACGCAACCAGGAGGGTGAAAGAATGCAAGGCTCTTCTACCATGAGGAAAAAAAAACTGAGGGCCTTTTCCTTTTCCCTCTCTCCTGCCTGGAAAGCAAGTGTTATGGCTGGAGCTCCAGCAACCATCTTGTGACCTTGAGAAAGCAAGCCACAACTGAAGGATGATGACACAGAAAGTGGGAACCTGGGTCCCTGGCCACCTATCACCTCTGAATAGTCTACAGCTGGAATTCCTTTATGTGAATGATGTGTAATTATGCCTTGGCTGGGTACAGTGACTCATGCCTGTAATCTCAGCACTTTAGGAGGCTGAACACGGGAGGACTGCATGAGGCCAGTAGTTAGAGACCGGCTCAGGCAACACAGCAAAACACCGGCTCTACAAAAAAATTTTTTTAATTAGCTGGGTGTAGTGGTGCATGCCTTTAGTCCCAGCTACTCAGGAGGCTGAGACAGGAGGATTGCTTGAAGCCAGGAGTTCAAGGTTGCAGTGAGCTATGATCATGCAACTACACTCCAGCCTGACTGACAGAGCAAGACCATGCCTAAAATTTAAAGGAAAAGGAAATTGTGCCTCATCTATGGTTGAGCATCTGTTAACAGCAGTCAAAAATACAATTCAATATACTTGTGCTATTTACTTCTTTCAATCCTGACAATAGTGACTATACACATGGCTTCATTTGGAAGCAACATCCAAAACATTTAAATAGAAATGCAAATTAAAATCATAATGAGATACCACATACTATTAGAATGCTAAAAATAAATACAAATACATAAAAAATATCAACAATACCAAGTGCTGGCAAGGATGCAGAGCAACTAGACCCCTCATACATTGATGGTGGGGATGTGAAATGGTACAGTCACTCTGGAAAACAGTGTGGCAGTTTCTCATAAACTTAGCCATACATTTACCATATGACCCAGCAATCCCACTCAAAGTGTCTACTCAACAGAAGTGAACACTTATGTTCATACAAAAACCTATACTTTAATGTTTCTAACAGCTTTATTCATAATTGCCAAAAACTGGAAACAACCCAAATGTCCTTCAACTGGTGAATGCATGAACAAACCATGATACATTCACATCATGGAATACTACTCAGCCAATAAAAAGGAACTACCAATATATGCAAGAACATGGATGAATGGCAAATGCATTATAGTACATGAAAGCAGCCAGACTCAAAATACTACATAATTCCACTTATGTAACATTCTTTTAGAAAAGGTGAAACTATAGAGAAAGAAAACAGACCACTGGTTGTCAGGGGTTAAGGTAGAGGGAGTCAATGAAAAGGAGCAAACAAGAGATTTGGGGTGGGGAGCAAGGATGGAACTGCTCTGTGTCTTGATTGTGGTGGTTACACAACTGTATGCATTGTCAAAATTCATGTAACTGTTCACCAAAAACTGTGTTGCATTTACTGTATATTAATTTTGAAATAAACTTTGAAAGTTTAAATATGTGATCCCTGGGCCACATGGCTCTCCTGGGCCTTCTACCTTGGGCCCAGTCTCAGTATCTGCCCTAACCTATTCCATCTCCAGCATTTACCCCCAGGCACAGTCTGGATATCCCACCAAAATCTAATACAGTGGTAGACAGAGAGGATTCTTCATCCAAATCCTGGACACATTTTAACACCAGCCACTAACTGGCACTCCTGAAACACAGAACAATAGCTATATTGTATGCTGTGCCATACAGGCCACTGCATAAACATTAGCAACAAGTTCCATGGTGACTCCCTGCTACTGGCCTTTGCAGCTGCCCAACTCCCAGGACTTGAGGATCTGCCCAGGGTAACATAGAGTCTGGATACAGTTCAATGTGTCAGTCTTAAATCTATAGCTTATAACAGTCTCCGTCCTTGGAAACTCCCTGGTAATAACACAGACAACAGACCCGCTCCCACTAAAGTCCCCAGTCTCAGGCTTCCAAACAGCTATCCTTGATGGCCTCCCAGAGGACAGCGTACCCTCAAGTCCTGAATATCCAGGGTTAATCCCTACAAGTCAGGCCATGGAAAATCCATCTGCTCAGGAGGGATCCTGACCAGAGGTGCATTTGACTTGACACCTCCTCGGCATAAACACAGTCTGTCTCTCTTGACCCTAAGCAGCTGCTGAGCCCAGTTTATTAAAAATTGAGTATCCAAGGCTTATTGCAATAGAGGCATTTTTGTCAACCAAAAAAAAAAAATCCTTCAAACATAAATCATTTAAGCCACTCTCCACATTCTCTGGCATGAAATAAACAGAGGCTGTCTTATAGGCAGAAGGTGCCAGAGTGGCTTTGCCAGCGTCATGCCTCCTGCCTGGCCATCGTATACTCCACCCTAGATGTTCAAAATATAATAAAAACCTGCCCAGAAAGGTTTCTTCCCAACCATTTCTTTCCACCCACCTGTGTGGGTGACCTGAATCTTGCTGTGCTGTGCTATTAAGGCAGCATGGTACATTGGAAAGCACAGGACTTTGCAACTAGACAGACTCGGATTCAAATCCAGACTCTTCCCAGGGGCCTAAGTACTTTTCTTGAATTCTCTGCACCTCGGTTTGCTCAATCATAAGTGGGAATGAAAATCGGTTCCTTTTGCAGAACCAGTTGACAGAAATAAATGAGAGTCTATGTAAAACACCTAACATGGGACTTGATCCATAAAACATGTTCATCATATTAAATCTTTTTTCCCCTAAGTAATTTCCTCTATCTAGAATTGTTCCACATAAACCTGAAAACATAAGCTAACACAGAAAGCAGAGGCAGATGATCTGTCGCCAGGAGGAAACCATCTGCTCCAGGCTAGGAAACATGGTTCAAAGGAGTGAATGACATGTGAGCAAAGAAAAAGAAATTTGGTCTCCAATCACGTCCTCTTGACTAATAATCAATGGAGTCCTGTCCTGGGGAGTGCTAGACCCAAAAACCTCTGCTGTCTCACTCCCCGATCCTCATTCTCACCCGGTTAGAATTATTTTTGGCCGAAGAATCAATGACAAACAAATTAAATGGCCAATATCCATGAGAATACAGATTTTTAAAGTGTTTTCATTGCTTCTACCTCCTAGGGTACCTTTGGAAAATACCCTGACATTTTCTGGAAGCTTTTTACTCAGCATAACATAAAATCTAAGGTTGTTCTCCAGTGGAAAATAGCTCTTTACAAAAACAAGAAACTGAGTATTCATTTAAGATACAGTCACAATTTTGAAAAGCTTTTACATAAATCCTTGCCAGAAATCATCCTTTCCCAATGCTACCCTCTGAGCTTAAAGCTGTCTCCCTGCCATGCCAAACTTTCCACCACCTAGACACTGCAGTGGGAACTTTGGAGGTCAGCATTGGATGTACCTGCCTGTAAACTCAAAGTGAAGTCCATCAGAGGAAATGTATTTGCTTAGAGAAGTCTACCACAAAAAATAAGGAAGAGCTCAGCCAATTCCTGCTATCAGACACAGTGTATTACATGTTCAGATCATAAGGCGATATTTCACATGCTAAAGTAAAATAACAAACCATATAGAGTGAATATGCACCATGATTCAGGGACACCAAAAACTCACATATTTATGATGATATGCTGCTTGGTGCCATCACCAATAGATAATTTTTCAGCACTTGATAAAGTGCTGAGCCCTAGGAGTATGGAGATTTAAGACAGTCCCTGTCTTCTGAGTTCTTTCGGTATGGTTGGAAATATGGAGTCCCTGCCCTGAAGGAGTCCACCCATAGTCTAGTGGAGCAAAGAGATAAATCTACAGTGAATGAGCCAATCCATCACCAAAGAGGACTTTAGAAGAGGTGAGTATAAAGTGCTGGGAGGCAGAGAAGAAGAAGAGAGGGACATTTCAAAGAAACAATTGGGAGAATACAATTCTTCCAAATAGATTTGTCTCACACACACACACCCCCACACCCCAGTACCTAAGATTAAAAGAAAAGAGGCAAGGAAAGAGAAACAAAACTGAAAAACAACTCCCCTACACTGTTTTGAGCCCAGCCTGCCCCAAGTCCTAATTGTACCTAAGGAGGTTACCACAATAAACCAGAATGGTCTCCTCATCTAGCCTCCAACACTAACAGGAAGACCTGTCAGAGAGCACTGGAAGGCCGGCACGGCACCCACAGATCCCAAGGCACTGTCAAAAGGCCAGATGAGGAAAGCAAAGAGGATGCTGAGGCCCAGGCCCTCCCAGACCTGGCTAGCAGATTCCCAGGGGTCTACTGTGTTCTTTCCTATTCTTCGTCTAAACACAGGCTGTCCTGCAGCCAGAGTCTGTCCGTGTTCCCACCACCCTCCAGCACAGCAGCCACCAAGAAGATGCAAGACCTCATCCAAGGGTGTGAAACATCAGGAAAGGGCCACCCACAGGCTCACTTACCTGCATACAGGTAACTGTGCAATATTATAGTCAGCTTTCACATTTGAAGTGAGCACACACGCAGATTCAGTGGTTGCTTTGGTTTTACTAATTCTATTTATACACACAAGAAATACATGTTCCTTTTACACAAGGGAAATGAAAGTCTCCATAATACTGCCACCCAGAGAAAACACCCAGATCAACGTTTTGGTGTGTACTCTTTTTTCTGTGCATATTGGTCATTTACAAAATGGGTCTCTACAATATGATGTTTTACAACCTACTTTTTTCCCCACACTGAATCCATTGTGAACTTATACATGTCAAAAACACAACACCATTTTTATAGATTTTTGTGCCATAGATCTGTGCCACAATTGATTCACCTATTGCTGTGGTCTGAAAGTGTATGTCCCTCCAAAACTCACATGTTGAAATCCCCACCCCCAATAGTATTAGGAGGCCTTTGGGAGGTGATTAGGTCATAGGGGAAGGCCTCATGAATGGCATTAGTGCCTTTATAAAGGAGGCCAGAGTGAGACCCCTCACCCCTTCTGCCATGTAAGATTAGAGTGAGAAGATGGTTATCTATAAAGAAGCTCTCTATAAGGAACCTTATAGATAAGGAAACTCACCAGACACTTGTTGGCACCTTGATCTTGGACTTCCAGCCTCCAGAACTGTGAGAAATAAATTTCTGCTGTTTATAAGCTTACCCAGTCTATGGTATTTTGCTAGAGCAGCTCAAATGGACTAAGACACCTACTCTACTTGGGTTCATTCTTAATACTTCTCTTGTTTTCTGTCTTACTGAATGTCGGCAAATGAGAGGCACATTACCCTTAGAGCTAAAATAGCAGTTACCCTAAATTCTGGGCCCACATCTTTGTTGTCTCTACCCTTGGTTCATTACAAGATAAAGTGGGATCTGAAATTCTTCTCTTTTGTGTAACTACAAAGGGAGAACTAGGATCAATGGGTAGAAGACTCAGAAAGGTAAAATTATATTTAATAGACAAAGAAATCACTATATATTTAAGCAAGAAAATAGATAATCAGTAAGCATGTTACAGAAAGAATTTCTCAGAGTAGAGGCAAAAAGATGATATCTAAGATTCCATGTAGTAGGTTTTACCTTTTATAAATAGACAGTGAAGTTAACTAATTTTTGCTATCAAAATAATAATTCCTCCATGAGAAGACATTAAATGCCACAGTGCTGCTTCCTGTGGTTGTTAATCCCTAGACTAGTTTTAAGTCTTGGCAGCCCAGAACTTAAAATAGTCATGGCCCCTAGCCTCAGAAATTGTCTCCTCCACCATCCATTAAACCTCCTTCCCTCTACACCAGAGGTTGCTCAAGAACATTTTCTCAGAAATATGACTGTTTCCATCTAACTCCTCCTATTTCCCTCAAGACATTCCTCTAGTAATTTTTTCCTGCTGCATCTCCAACCTTTTTCTCTTCTCAAATCTCTCTCTAACATCTTTTAAAGAAAAATTTTGACTTTGCATCTCCATCTAATTTCCACTGTTTCTGTCCCTTATTTCATGGCCAAGCTTATTGAAAAAGTGGCCCACACTCCATTTCCATTCCTCTCATGGCAATCTTTGGCCTTCATGATGCACTGAAGATGTTCCTATTGAAGTCACTAATGGCTTCCTAGTGGGCAAATTCAGTGGATGTCTCTTAGGTGTTCACTGTCCTGACCACTTCAAGCCTTCCCTCTCTCTCAGTTGGCTTCCAACTTCTCTTGACTCCTCCTTTTTGTCCTTGTTCTGGTTATCTATTTGTATAGCAAATTTTCCCAAAACTTAGCAACTTAAAGTAACAATTTTATAATGCTCACAGATTCTACAGGTCAGGAATTCAGAAAGCACAGAGAAGGCATGGTTTGTCTCTGCTCCACAGAGGACTCAAAGGCTAGGGTTGAATTTATGGCTGGGGGCAGGAATCATCTGCTGATATCTTCACTCACACCTGGCAGTTGATGCTGGCTGTCAGTGGGACATCAGCTGAGGCTGTTGGCCAGAAGACCCACACATGGCTTCTCCCTGTAACCTGAGTCCTTCAAATCATGGTAGCTTCTGATTCTTACATAGTGGCTCAGGGCTCCAAAGGTGAATGTCCTAGGAAAACCAGCAAAAGCTGTATCCTCTTTTATTACCTAGCCTTGGAAGTCTCCTAGCAGCACCTCCAGTGGAGTCAAACTTTCCCAGATCATGGGAAAGGAACACAGGCCTTGTCTCTCTGGGAGGAGTGTCAAAATCCCAAGGTAAGAAGGGCATGTGGGGTAGGGGAGATTGTTCCAGCCATCTTTGGAAAATGCAATCTGCTACAATCCTCTTCCATGATTTTTCTTCCTATGCCCAACTTAATGGTAGCATCATCTGGAGTTTGATCACTGACTGATATCACACTTTTCCCTGGTCAATTTTATCCACACCAACTCCCATCTACACATTGGTGACTGCGTGGTCTACATCTGATTTAGAATATGCACAAATATCTTCACTTAGATTTCTTAAGGTGGCTCAAATTCAACACATCCAAAACAATCCTTCTTGGCCCCTCATCAAGTCTGCTTCTCTTTCTGTACTACCCAATGTGATTCATGACACCACCTAATTTCTGAAGTCATCTAAGTAAGAAAACAAGTAGGCATCTTTGATTTCTCCCTTTCACCTTCACCCTTCCACATCCAACTGGCTGCCATCTTTCAACAATACTGCCTGCTTGATATTTTCAGTCCTTCTTTTCTTCAACCCCACTATCATCTCATTGACCTTAACTCAGATGCGCATCGTCTCTAGGTGGGTTTTTGTAATAAATTCATAAGTGGTCCCCAGTCTGGAGTCTTGCACCCCCTCCAAACTACTCACTGCTTGATCTTTCTAAAACATTATTCATGTTACTCTCCTGCTTAAAATTCTGTAATGATGCCCACTGCCCACAGCACCAAGTTGACGTTCCTTTGTGTGTAGGTGCCTTGTCCCTCATGATGGGTCACCGCCTCCCTTTCCAGCTACCCTCCTTCTATTCCCTCACAATCAACCTACATCACAGCATCCTGAACTTCTTGCAGTCTGTAGAACATACTTTCTCATACTTCTATGCCTTTGCATATGCGTTCCCTCTGCTTGGACGTTCCTCTCCAACTCCTGCCTTAGAAATTCCTACTAGGTGTCAAATACCTACATCAGGCGGGACTGCTTTGACTCTGCCTTCAGAAGACTCTCAGCCCCTATGTCCTATGTGTTGCCATAGCACCTCTTCCCAACATCATCATATTGTTCTTACACATAACGTTTTCACATGATGTTATCATTTGTTTGTATTATCATCACCATTCTGACCACCATCACCATATGAGTCTGTATTTGAAAGGAATGCTATCAGAAAACACCCTCTTCATTACAGGCAACCCGTTACAAACTTGATAACAAATCAAACAAGACATGATTCTGTCTAGTGTTAAGAATGAAATAAACATGATGGGCAGTGGTGGGGTGGTGTTCTGTGATATCCTGCCACCTTCAAGAGGAACAATGTTGAAGGATTGCTGCTAAATCTGGGCTACCAACACTGCATGGGAGGCATCTCCTCATGTTTTGGTCACCACAACCCCATGAAGGAAGTATGATTACCTCCCATTTCACCTATGAGACCGAGTTTCAGACAGGCTCCATGATGAGCACAAGGCACTCAGCAGCAGGTGGCAGAGCCAGCCTTTGAGCCCATGAAGGTCTGACTCCAGGGCCCATGCTATTGCACTGCCTCTACTACTTTCCTTAGTCTCAAGTAGCTGATGCTTCACCTCTCCTGGGCATTTTCAGGACAGATCAGTAACCCCAGAAGTCACATGTGTGAGAGCCTATGAAGAGGAGCTACAATAAGGCTGAGGAATGCCAAGTGTTAAACCCCATAAGTGACCAGTAGAGAAGGAGCTGTTGAAAGGTCTTCCCTTAAGGGCATGTGCTGGAGAAATCCACCCCTTCGGAGACAGTGGCACCATTGTTCAGATAAGTTACACAAACATGAGCAAGAACTAGATCCCACCAGCAAGAGAATTCACACATGCATGCTTGGCAAGTGAAGCTCCAGATCAAGGCAGCTGGTTTCACTCATAGGTGGGAAGAAGTTCCACAGAGGTACATTTCTGATAAGGTTTAGTTCATTACAGAAGTGTATCAGTCCTAACTCTCTGTTGTGAATGACAGAAAATAAAATCAAACGGACTCATGCAAATAAAAAATTTATCAGTGAATTTATTAATGTATAACAAGCCACCCCCAAGACCTTGTGGCTTAAAATAACAACTCTGATTCTGTGGGCTGATGGGGCCGTCCACCTGCTGGTTTCACCTGGGCCCCCCAGTGCAGCTGCATTCAGCTGGAAGGTCAGCAAGGCTGAGGTCCGAGACGACCTCACTGACATGTGGGGCAGCTAGGGGACTTCGGTTCTGCTCCACGTGACCTCTCCTCCTCCAGTAGGTTAGATGGTTTTCTTTCTTTTTTTTTTTTTAATTGATCATTCTTGGGTGTTTCTCGCAGAGGGGGATTTGGCAGGGTCATAGGACAATAGTGGAGGGAAGGTCAGCAGATAAACAAGTGAACAAAGGTCTCTGGTTTTCCTAGGCAGACGACACTGGGGCCTTCCGCAGTGTTTGTGTCCCTGGGTACTTGAGATTAGGGAGTGGTGACGACTCTTAACCAGCATGCTGCCTTCAAGCATCTGTTTAACAAAGCACATCTTGCACCGCCCTTAATCCATTCAACCCTGACTGGACACAGCACATGTTTCAGAGAGCACGGGGTTGGGGGTAAGGTCGTAGATCAATAGCATCCCAAGGCAGAAGAATTTTTCTTAGTACAGAACAAAATGGAGTCTCCTATGTCTACTTCTTTCTACACAGACACAGCAACAATCTGATTTCTCTATCTTTTCCCCACATTTCCCCCTTTTCTATTCCACAAAACCACCATCGTCATCATGGCCTTTTCTCAATGAGCTGTTGGGTACACCTGCCAGATGGGGTGGCGGCCGGGCAGAGGGGCTCCTCACTTCCCAGAAGGGGCGGCCGGGCAGAGGCACCCCCCACCTCCCGGACAGGGCGGCGGCCGGACGGAGGCGACCCCCACCTCCCTCCCGGACGGGGCGGTTGGCCGGGCAGGGGCTGACCCCCACCTCCCTCCCGGACGGGGTGGCTGGCCGGGCGGGGGCTGACCCCCACCTCCCTCCCGGACAGGGCGGCTGGCCAGGCGGGGTCTGCCCCCCACCTCCCGGACCGGGCAGCTGGCTGGGCATGGGCTGCCCCCCACCTCCCTCCCAGACGGGGTGGCTGCCGGACGGAGGGGCTCCTCACTTCCCAGACAGGGCGGCTGCCGGGTGGAGGGGCTCCTCACATCTCAGACGGGGCAGCTGCTGGGTGGAGGGGCTTCTCACTTCTCAGACGGGGCGGCAGGGCAAAGACGCTCCTCACCTCCCAGACGGGGTCGCGGCCGGGCAGAGGCGCTCCTCACATCCCAGACGGGGCGGTGGGGCAGAGGCGCTCCCCACATCTCAGACGATGGGCAGCCGGGCAGAGACGCTCATGACTTCCTAGACTGGATGGCGGCCGGGAAGAGGCGCTCCTCACTTCCCAGACTGGGCAGCCAGGCAGAGGGGCTCCTCACATCCCAGACGATGGGCGGCCAGGCAGAGACGCTCCTCACTTCCCAGACGGGGTGGCGGCCAGGCAGAGGCTGCAATCTCGGCACTTTGGGAGGCCAAGGCAGGCGACTGGGAGGTGGAGGTTGTAGCGAGCCGAGATCACGCCACTGCACTCCAGCCTGGGCAACATTGAGCACTGAGTGAACGAGACTCCATCTGCAATCCCGGCACCTCGGGAGGCTGAGGCTGGCAGATCACTCGCGGTTAGGAGCTGGAGACCAGCCCGGCCAACACAGCGAAACCCCGTCTCCACCAAAAAAAATACGAAAACCAGTCAGGCGTGCCGGCGCGTGCCTGCAATTGCAGGCACTCGGCAGGCTGAGGCAGGAGAATCAGGCAGGGAGGTTGCAGTGAGCAGAGATGGCGGCAGTACAGTCCAGCTTCGGCTCGGCATCAGAGGGAGACGGTGGAAAGAGGGAGAGGGAGACTGTGGGGAGAGGTACAGGGAGAGGGAGACCGTGGGGAGAGGGAGAGGGAGAGGGAGAGGGCTAGATGGTTTTCTTAAAGGGTGGTCTCAGGGCAGAGGTCCCACAGGGTGAAGGCAGAAGCTGCAAGGACCCCAAGGCCTAGTCTCCACAACTCACACAGTGTCACTCCCACCACCTTCAAGAGTCCAGGCAAGTCACAAGGCCAGCCCAGATTCAAAAGGTGTGGAAATAGACTCCATCTCTTAATGAAAGGAGCCACAGAGAAACTGTGGCTATATTTAATCTACCGTAGGAAGCTACTGGCTCATACAAACAAGAGATTTAAGGAAGCTTTTAGCAGAGTGGGATCCAGGTGTTCACAATATGTTATAAGAAACCTGTCTCTTTCCTCTCTCAGCTTTCTTTTGCTCTGTGTTGGATTTATTTTGAAGCAAGCTTTTCCTTCATAGTGACCAAATAACTACCAACAACTACAGGCCTACATCTTTAGAGCATACAAACCCCAGGGCTTGTCTTTCTCCAGAGTTTCAATAAAAAGTCTCCAAATTGAATCCACGGGTCCAGCATAAGTCACATGACCATTCCTAAACCAGAGGAGGGCATACACTGATCAGGCCTGGGTCATGCATTCACCCTAGACCTGGGAGGTGGGATCAGTCCACTCAAGTTATGAAGAGTAGAGTGAGGGACGGTGTTCCCCAAAGGAAAGTAGAGATTCTATTGCCAGAAAAGACAGAGTAGAGGCTGGGCAGACCAAAACAACAGATGTTTCCTACAATAGGCATCTCAAGATGGTGACAAGGCAAAGAGCCACCACAGAATGCACTGAATTTCCCTCTCCCAATGCATCATGGAATGTTTCCAGCTGACAAGTCCCTGTTTCCCAGTGGGGTGGTGTGTGCACCACTGAACAGCTTCTTGTGCATTTGAAAAACAAAGACATAGGACAAAGCCTTTTGCAATATGCACTTGCACAATTCTTCAATCTGGCAAAAGATATTCTTTCTCAGACATTTGTCAAATTCCTCCCTAAGATGTCCTACCCTAATAGGAATCAGAATACTTTTAACTCAGAGTTTTTTTCTGGAACAGATGCAAACACAACATCCCCCTTACTTTCCACAGCCCCATTATAGGCCAACTCATAAAATCTTAGAAGCATCTGGGCCAGAACTACATGAAGGCTGAGGGACAATGTGAAGATGTGTGCCATCAGTAAATTAATAATTCCCAGACCACCTCAGATAGTTCCATCCCCAAGAATATTTACAGTTTAAACTGCAGAAATTAGGATATCCACAACAAGTGAATGAATGAGTCAAAGACTGAACAAAGCAGTGAGGAAATGAGTCAAAATGCACCTCCTGGTTAGAGCTGTGCTTCAGGCCCTGAACAAAGATGGTCAGAGGGCAAATGTACCTTAACAATTCAAGCAGCCCTTCTCTTTGGACCCTCATGGACTATTACTAATTTACGCTATAGCACTTCTCTTCATCTTCCTGGACATCTCCTGAGTATGGGAGAAGGAGCTGAGAAAAGATATCTCTCATTTTAAATTTCATCACATGGTATAGCAGTTGCATGTGACCCTTAAGACTTAGTCTTCCATGGAATTGGACATCATCTTTTTAGAACTGCAGCTGCCCAGTTGAGATTCCCAATTTCATGTCAGTAAAGGAGCAGCTCCAACCCAAAAACAAGAAGAGGGTAAGAAAAATCTCTCCTCGAAGAAGAGGATAAGATTTTGCTAATAATGGCCAGTTACAGGCTGGCATGACTAAAGGTCATGCTAGACCAGGCCATTGTGGCATGTGGCCATGAGTTTAATCAGCTGTGGCAAGCACAATGATGGAGAAGTGCAATTCACCTTGTTTTAGCAATAGGGAATGCCTGGTTATCAGGTTTCTCATAATTAACACAAGAGGAGAGCCTTTGGGTGTTGGAGATAGGCAAGAACATGTTTGTTTTCTTGACACCTTCCCGCACATTATTAAGCTGTGAGTAAACACCCTGCTGCCTGAAGTAAGCATCTCAGGTCAATGAATCTCTGTGTGTCTCAGTTTCCTCCTCTGTAAAATGGGATGATAATAATGTCTTTGTCATCAGAATAAGATGGATTAGTATGTGCAAAGGGGCTTAGAAAAGTACCTGGCACATAAGAAGAGCCAGATAAGTGTTATAAGTGCTGTCCATTATGTACTGCTCCATAAATGAGGGACTATCTTTTTCCCTGTTGTATTTTGTTTCCCAGTGCCTAGAACACTAGCTGGCACATAGCAGTAGCTCAATAAATTTTTGTAGAATGTGTTGATTTGAATAGCAGAAAACACTAGCGCTGTGCCGGGTTCTTTGCTAGGAGTTTCAACATGAAATAAATGGCACACACACTCCCTACCCTCAGCCACATCCCATAAGGACTAGGTAGTTGGGTGGCTGCTTCCCACATGGCTGGCTCTAGGAGGCACAGGTGGGCCTTCCTCCTCTCTTCCTAGGCCTCCCTCCGCATTGACAACTTTAGCAAAGCACAGCCACCTGAGCAGGAACTGTGACAAAGTTTCCATAATCCACCACTGAGCACACTCTGTTTGTGTGTGTCTGGAGTGAACAGAAATGGGTATGGCGAGTATGTAAGAAGCTTGGTAGCCTCCAGTCCATCCTAACAACAAGTAAAAAGCTGAACAAACTGAAAATCAACAATTCTCATTTCACATGGCAAACCACTGCCCCCAAAATTGGACAGACAGGCAGATACAGAGAATCACAGCTTACCAGGGCAGAAATCTCCACAGGAACCAGTATGGTAAGAAAACCTAAACCGGTATCTAAACCTCAACAGTTTAGGTAGGAAAGCCTAAACTGTAACTGACAACCTGCCAGAGGCTCAGTAGGAACAAGTCTGAGGGTCAAAAACTGCAAGGGCACCTAGACTTAGGCGGACCTCCACATTTTAGTGAGTTTTACCTCCAGGAGCCCTACCTGGTTCTCACAGTGAATATCAAAGAAAAATCTCCTTGCCATTTGTATTAGTCTGTTCTCACATTGCTATAAGGAAATGCCTGGGGATTGGACAATTCATGAAGAAAAATGTTTAGTTGGCTCATAGTTCTACAGGAAGTATAGTGGTGTCTACTTCTGGGGAGGCCTCAGAAAACTTACAATCATAGCGGAAGGCAAAGGGGAAGCAGGAACATCTTACAAAGTTGGAACAGAAGGAAGAGAGCCAGAGGGGGGAGGTGCCACACACTTTTAAACAACCAGATCTCATGAGAACTCTGTCACGAGAATAGTACCAAAAGGATGATGCTAAATCATTCATGACGGATCCAACCCCATGATCCAATCACCTCCCACCAGGCCCCACCTCCAACACTGGGGATTACAATTGAACATGAAACTCGGGTAGAGACACAGATCCCAACCCTTCCAGCAGAAGAGGGAGAAGGCAGCCATTTTGAACCACAGCAGAGCATTCTGTTCCCATAACAAGGCCTTTGCCATCAGGAGAAACTATTTTACCAGAGCCTAATCTGTTGGGATTTTATCAGAGACTAACCTACCTGGGAGAAGGGAAATAAACTCCAGCCCACCCTAGCCATCATGTTCCACCTAAGGTAGGGGGAAACACTGAGAAGCACTTATGAAGTTCACAGCCCAAGGGCACAGGCTCACCAAAAAACTGAGACCTAATCATAGGACTATAGAATGCTTCTCCTCCCCCCACATCTTACCACCACATCACTAAAGGCCTATTTACCACAAGTCCTTTTGCCCAATACGTCATGGCTGGCTTTCAACAAAAAATTACAAGGCATACTAGAAGGCAAACAAACAAACAAAACACACAGTTTGAAGAGATAGAGCAAGCATGAGTAGCAGACAAACATGGCTGAGATGTTGGAATTATTAGATCAGGAATTTTTTTAAAACTATGATTAATATGCTAAGGGCTCTAATGGAAAACGTAAACAACATACAAGAACAGATGGGTAATATAAACAGAGAAATGGAAATTCTGAGAAATAATCAAAAAGAAATGCAAGAGATCAAAAACACTATAAAAGAAATGAAGAATTCCTTTGATGGGCTCATTAGTAGACTGGACATGGCAGAGGAAAGAATCTCTGAGCTTGAGGATATGGCAATAGAAACTTCCAAAACTGAAAAGCAAAGAGAAAAAAGACTGGAAAAAAAAAACAGAATTGAATACACAAGAACTTTGGGACAACCATGAAAGGTATAACATGTATAATGGGAATACTAAAAGGAGAAGAAAGAAAGAAACAGAAGAATTATTTGAAGCAATAGTGACTGAGAATTTCCCCAAAATTCATGCCAGACACCAGACCACAGATCCAGAAGGCTCAGAGAGAACACCAAGCCAGGTAATTGCAAAAAACAAAAACCCTAGTCATATCACATTCAAACTGCAAAAAAAATCAAAGATAAAGAAAGAAATCTTGAAAGAAGCCAAAGGAAAATATACCTTATGTATAGAGGAGCAAAGATAAGAATTATATCCAACTTATCCTCAGAAACCATGCAAGGAAGAATAGAGTGTGGTGAAATACTTAAAATGTTGAGGGAAAAAGTCATCAACCTAGAATTCCGTATTTTGCAAAATTATCCTTTAAAAGTGATAGAGAAACAGACTCTGAGGCAAATAAAAACTGAGGAAACTTGTTGCCAGTAGACCTGCCTTGTAAGAAATGTTGAAAGAAGTTATTCAGAGAGAAGGAAAAAAACATAGCTCAGAAACTCAGATCTACATAAAGAAAGAGCATTAGAGAAAGAATAAGTGGAGGCAAAATTAAAACTTGTATTTATTATATTCTCAATTAATTTAACAGATAATAGTTTTTTCAAAATAATAATATTAGCAACAATGTAGTCCATGAGTATAGCTTACATATAAGTTAAATAAATGACAGCATGATACAAGGGATGGGAGAGAGGAATTAGGAATACCTTATTATAAGATATTTGCACTACCCATGAAGTAGTATAGTGTTACCTGAAAGAGGACTTGGATTAGCTGTAAATGTTTATTGCAAACTCTGGGGCAACCACTTTGAAAAGTTTTTTTTTTTTTAAGTATAATTGCTACACTAAGAAAAGAGAAAATGAAATCATTAAAAATGCTCAATTAAAAACACAACTGGCAGAAAAATGAGTTGAAGAGAAAAATAGGCACAAAGAACAAGAGCAATAAGTAGAAAACAGTAGCAAATATAGTAGATATTAATTCAACTACATCAATTATCACTTTAAATATAAATGGTTCAAATATACAAATTAAAAGTACTTAGAAGAAAAAAAAGTAGGTGTGGCTGGTCCAAGCCACCTTATCTGGAAATATCCCTCTAGGAAGTCATGCTAACAGCAAGGAGTTATTGTTTCTGAACTGCAGTTCTGAAAGAGACCTGGCGGGATGGTGTGTGGTTACACAACAGGCTCTGCCTTTATTGGCTTTCCAACCCCCAGACAAGGGGAAGGCTCATGTGGGTTGAGAGGAGGGGGGGCCAGAAAAGCCAGGCACTGCCCCTCCAGCTCCATGGAATGTTCCTGGATCACATCTGGGAACATATCGAACAGTCACTAGCCTGACCCCCGACCCCAGAAATCTTGAGGAGGGCACATCAATCAGCAGGACCTTCCACTTACCTCCTAATGGCAAAACTGTTTCTCAAAGTCTCACAGACTTCCTATGATTCCTCACAGTCTTAGAGAAATATGGAGAAGGTGATCAGGACTACTCAAGCTTCCTTTAGATGCTGAAGTCAGGAAAACAGCCTACCATGCCAGGAAAAGGGGAAAACGAAAAGAGACTTCAAGAAAGACAGAGCATCCAGTTGCCTGGAAGAGAAGCCATAGCCACACGGCACATGGAGGAAGACCATGCCAAGGAGCATCCTCCCTCCACTGACTTCCATTTAAAAGGATCCTCCTGACCTATATCAGATTGGGAAAGTGAAGGAATTTGATTTATTGCACACAAAAAATGAGCTTTATTTATAAACAAAAGGGAATAAAACCACAGATTATAAATCTTCAATGTATTGATGGTATTCTTTTAGCTTTAATTCCAAGGGGGAAATCTAATTTTGGGTTCTTACAGGGATCTCTCATATTTTCTTGTTACAGCTATTATTTTTATGAATAGTTAACATTTATTGAGCTTCCTACCATCACTTCATTTAAGCTCCTCAATTACCCAGTGAGTTAAATAATATCTTTCTTTTCTTGAAGAGGAAGCTGAAGCATGGAGCTTAGTTCATTTGCCCGAGAACACACAGCTAGAAAGTGGCAGAGCTAGAAAGTGGCTTTTCTGAGAAAGATACCTAGTCTCAGGTCTCTTTGACCCCAAGCCACTATGCTACACTGCCCTCTAGGTAGGCAAGAAAGCAGGCAGCTAGTCAAATGGTATTAGCTCAGACTTCTATCCTCCAGCATTGAGATGGGAGGTGAATTTCATTCACAAAGTAGATGCAGCTTTAAGAAAAGAAAGGTACACACTGGGGACCAAGTACACTGGCTCACACCTGTAATTCCAGCCCTTTGGGAGGGTGAAGTAGGAAGACTGCTTGAGCCCAAGAGTTCAAGACCAGCCTAGACAATATAGCAAGAGTGTGTCTCTTCAAAAATTTAAAAATTAGCCAGGTGTGGAGGCACATCTTAGTTCAAGCTACTCAGGAGGCTAAGGCATTAGGATCATGTGAGCCCCAAGAGTTCAACTGCACCCCTGCACTCTAGCCTAGGTGACAGAACAAGACCCTGTCTCAAAAAAAAAAAAAAAAAAGAAAAAAAGAAAAGGAAGGAAGGAAAAAAAAAAAAAGGTACAAACTGGGAATCAGCAATATTAGGACCAAGGCTGTGAGCCCAGTCTTTTCCTAAGGCTCTACCTTGATGGGGGGAAAGAAAGTATAATGCCATACCACCAGGAAAAGTTACATGGTCCTCAAAGCCAGGGAGAAGACTAGAAGGATGGAATGATGCATCCTGATCTCTGTTCATTTCAGCTGTCAATCTTCCCTAAGGTTTTCTGAAGTCACTGGCAGAGATGCAGGGAGAAAGTATCCAAAGAAGGAGGACGCTGGCCACTTTCAGACCCTCCTCAACAAAAACAAAGGATTTCTACTTCTACTCTCAAGATGGGTATTGATTTTAAAACCCACCTAGGAAACTATCATGTCGACCTTCAGATCAAACATGCTGTCACTGCTGCAGAGCATTTGCCATTCAGTTGGGTGGATGTTTACATTGATCTCATTGCTATTAACCAGCATCAAGAGTCCTACACCAAGATCTACCTTTACTTCTTCAAACAGAATCGCTGGCTACTTGTTCTATCAGCTCTACTTCACATTTCCTAACTGAAACCTTCGACACTGGCGGAAACCAGAAACTCACCCCTTTTCAGGAAATGAGAATGCTATGAAATGCATGCATAGTCAGGTGGCAAGGACGGGGAAGATTCCACATGTTCTGAGGTTTTGGTCACCTTTCCCAACCACTGGAAATTGGTGAATTGGCCAAAGCCAACTTAGAAACACAATCCTCTACAAAAATTCAAGCTATTTCCTCCCCATAGCTGGAATTGTGCCACTTTTCCAAGTGTTCCAGGGCATCTTTGAAAGGAAAAGGCATGCACAGAGCAATAAAGGGACATATCTAGAAGCTGGCTCTGGCTCTGCCACTAGCTGGCCAAGTGCACTGGGGATAGTCCTTAAACATCTGTAAAATGTAGGTATCTATGGGAATCTTTCAACTGCGGGCCTATTATCCTTATTTTGGACTTTCTGGAATCATCTTCACATGGCCTATCTATTCTATTCTGAAATTTTCCAAACTCTTTCTATGTTCCCTTTTTCCTGTCAGCTCCAACTCTTGGAACATCTGCACTGGGAGGACCCTGGAAAATCATTTAATCCCCTTAATAGATGAAGCAACTGGTCACCCAGTAAGAGGGAAGCCCCCTCTCTGGGCTCTGACCATCCATGTCCATCACCCTTCTCACCACACAGCCCACCCCACCATTCCACTTGTCTCCAAATGTCACAGATCCCAACACAAATCCTGTGGTTGTTGCTCCAGCATCCCTTCCACTCTCTTACCTTGTCCAGTAGCCATGCGGTCAGGAGAAGCTAACAGGATTAACCTGACCCCTTGTCCCAGAAATGGGTAATCCTATCTCCCACCCCTGCCACAGTGATTGGTCTAAGAAACCTGGGCCCAAGTCGAGCATGGCATTCTCCTGGCCAAAGGGATTGGTTAAAAGAATGGCTAAGTTTCCTGAGACCATCTAGGAATGAAGACTCTCCACCTTCTGAGAGAGCTACTGAAAGCTAATTCTCTTTTCCCTCTTCTAGAAAGGATGATGTTTAGATAGGAAGGAAGGAACCATTACAGCCATTTGCCCCCATGACAAAAGCTGGACTTGGAATAAAACATGCACCACACAAGGCAGACGGAAGCTACATAAAGACACTGTATATTTGATGATGCTACTGAGCCACTGAATCAAACCACTTCTGAAAGTCACTGTATTAGTTTGCTAGGGCTGCCATAACAAAGTACCACAGACTGAGTAGCTTAAATCACAGAAATTTATTTTCTCACAATTCTGGAGGCTGGAAGTTCAAGATCAAGATGCTGGCAGGGTTGGTCTCCTCTCTGGCTTCTCTCCTTAGCTTGAAGATGGCTACCCTCTTGCTGCCTTATCACATGGCAATCATGTCCCTAGTTTTTCTCTGTGTTCTAATCTCTTCTTCTTATTCGGGCAACAGTCAGACTGGATTAAGGGCCCACCGTAACAGGCTCATTTTAACTTTGTTTCATCAAGGCCCTATCTCCAAATACAATCACATTCTGGGTCCTAGGGGTTGAGACTTCACATGAATTTGAAGGAGATAGAATTCAGCCCATGGCACCTGTCTTACCTCTGTACTTTCTGCTACTTGAGCCAATGAGTCTCCTTCACTGTATAAGCCAGTTCAAAATGCATTATCTGTTTCTTGTAATATAAATATCAAACTGATATAAATATACCAAAGATCACACAAAAAGCAAATCTATAGTTACATCCAAAAAACCTCCCAATTAGCAGTAAAAAGTAAAACCAGCTCCTTTATGCTCTTACCACTTCAACCAGAAACCAAGGTGGTTCCCCTCCCAAGGCCACCAACCAAGAACTCAGGGCATAGTTTCCCCCTCAGAGCTTTGCAATCGCATGCAGCCTCCCCACTGAGAGAGCCTTGAGAAGGGAACTTTAGCACCAAACCCCCTTCTCTATCCCTCCATGGCAACACCAGAGACAAGGAAAATAATGGCAGTGCCTCCCAAAAGTTAGAATCTCTTTTCAGTAGAGCCTGTTACTTGTTTAAAAATCAGTGAATTAACAGGTCTAGCAATGATCATCAATGGGTGCTAACATCACAGATGTTGTATGTCTCCTGAAAGAAGCACACACCAACTCCCATGAAATATACTTAAAAATATATATATCAAACCTATACCTGATCAAACCTATTGATTTAACTATCATTTTACAAGAAATATAAAGGATAGAGGAACATGTTACAAAATGCAAAAGAAATGCAGGCAGCAAAATCTAGTGCGGAAACCCCAGAAGACCTGTTTACTCAACAAATAAATTACAAAGTAAAAAAGAGGTAGAGGAGAAACTCATAGATTAAAAGAGACTTAGGAGACAAATCAACCAATTGCAATATGTGGACCTTATTTGGACCTTGATTCGAAGAAACGGAATAGCATATTTAAGGGATCATCAAGGAAATTTGAATGTTGATTATTTGATTGTATTATATTACAGAATTATTGCTAATATTTTTTGGTTGTGGTATGGTATCATGGTTAGGATTTTTAATGAATCCTAAACTTTTACAGATATATATGAAAATGTACAGATGATAAGACACAATATCAGATTTGCTTCAAAATAATCTGAGCAGGGGAATAGGGAGTTGTTTGCTTCAAAATAATCTGAGCAGGGGAATAGGGAGACTGGTAGAAGAAACAAGATTGGCCATGAGTGGTTCATGGTCGAATGTGGGTAAGGGGTCCATGGCAATCCATTGTACTAGTCTCTCCTTTTGTGTATATTTGGAAGTTTTCATAACAACAAAAAAAATTTAATGACTAGATAGGACCCAAAGATGGACAGTCTAAGTCCTTTGCCAAGTTCTAGTGTCATTTCCGATACAGCTTGCTTACCAACACGTTTTAAATAAATTTCCCCAATTACCTTCACAGAATCTTCCAGTTGGCATATCTTCTTTCCAAATGTTACTGGAATTTCTGAAGCATGGAACAAGTATGCTCTCCAAAGGATTACATTTAGAAGTTCCATTCAGAACATACTAGAGAAACTTACAGCAAACATTAATCGGTGACCTGTGTTTCATGCATTTGTTGCTGCTTGTGCAACCCAAGTCTCTAGAAATTTATTCACCCTAATTTCTATAATCTTAGTAGAAGGCCTTTCTCAGCCTGACACCAAAGACAGAAACCATAACAATAGATTAGCCACATAAACATGTAAAAGTTCAGTGGATTGAAACCCTCGTCCTTTCATATAACATACTGAGACAGGCATTTGCCAGACTTGACAGAAAAACAGATTAATATCTTCAGTATTTTTTTAAAAAACTTACCATCACTATTTTTTAAATTAGCTGAAACCCTGGGCAGGTAATTTACAAAAGAAAGGAACTAATTTAGGATTGGCAGATACAATAAAAGATACTCAGTTCAATTTCAATTTCAGATAAACAATGAATAACTTTTATGTGGGTCATACTTACGCTAAAACATAATTTGTTGTTTATCTGAAATTCCAATTTACCTGGGCATTCTGTATTTTTATTTTCCGACTTTGGAAATCTTAAACCGACGGTGAATAACTTGGAGAAGATGAAGAAGAACCTCATTCATGATCATCCAGGGAGGGCAAGGATGACAGGCAAGCAGAGGCCTGGGGAGGGCAGAGACGAGCACTAACGCTGGCAGGCACAGGCCGGGAGAAGGGAGCAGCAGCCCCTCCTGGCCCTGAGGAGGGTAGGAGGGAGACGCCAGCAGATGCAGTTCAGGGGGTAGGGAGGGATGAGGGATTGCAACTTTGATTAAACACCCCTGAGCCTGTCCTTCAGATGAAAGGAAAGTCATGCTCAGCTTCATGCAGCTGAGAACCCCTTCCAGAAGCATCACTTTTAATATTTGTTCTTAAACCCTGTTTGTGCTCTATGTAAATGCATTTTAATATCTTATGAAAAATGTATAATGTATTCCTTAATATATACAAAAAGGAATTTAAGAATATATGTATTCACCACCCAATTTAAAGACAAAGAATATTACCATTCAATCCAAGCCTTCTATGTGTCCCTTGACATATTCCAGTTTGCCCTACTTAACAATTAACCTGAGCTCCACACAGCATTCATCACTGCTCTTAATTTTATTTTACATTTTTTACATCTAAACAATATAGCTTTTGCATGTTTTCAACCTTTATGTAAAAAATAGCATTATGTATTATTCTGCAATTTGCCTTTTTCATGCAACATTGGTGAAATTCATCTGCAATAATGAGTACAGCTTTAGATTAGTCGTTTTCAGTACTGTGTAATAGTCCATTATTTGTATATACTTTAATTTATTTTTCTATTCTTCTGTTGGTGGTCATTTGGCTAATTTCCCATGTTTTACCACCACCAGAAAATGCTGCTATGAACAGTCTTGAACTTATCTCTCCATATACATTAGAGTTTCTCCAGGGTATGTACCAGAGCAGAATTACAAGGTCAAAGAGTGTGTACAACTTCAACTGTAATTCTACAAAGTTATACTAATTTATATTCCCACCAGCAGCAATAAATATATTTTTTACAGTTATGTCCTGCTGAGGTTAATTGAAAACTCTCCTTTAAAGCAGTCTGAGCTCAAAGTATGCTGAAAATGAGCAGTCCTGGCACTAATAGTTACTAGCCCTAAAAGTTAGCCCAACATGAATACAGGCCAATTGTGTCAGATGTAGACTGAATGCCAGGGTGACTCAGGAATCAGGATGGACTGAGGCAGGTTTAGGGGGCATTTTTCAATCATGCATGTTTTAATCTTTATTATTTTGCTCTAAGATTAAAAGATGCTCATTGTAAACAAAATTGTGTTAATAGTTACCAAAATGCATCTCTTGGAAATTGAACATCCCCATGATCACCACCACCAACAGCATGACATATAATCTACCTAATTTTTTAACACATAAACCATCTTTCTTTTTTGCCTAAATTGGATCATCTATTCCCTTTTTTGCATATTACTTTTTGCTATCCAATATATCTTTATAAGGAAAGACATCATCTACCTTTATTGAAAATTCTATTATTCAATAAACATTTATTAAGCACCTGCTTTCGGGAAGGATGGAGTCTATAAAGAAAATTAAGCGACTTCATCATTAAGAGGCTCCTACCCTAAAGGAAAGAAACTAACAGATGCTGGTCATAATGATGGCTTCGATTGTAAAGCACTTTCTATGAGCCAGGCACTGTACCAGGCCCTTAATGAATGTGGTAGGCAGAATCACGCTCCCCACAAAGATGTCCATGTGCTAATCCTAATAATGCTATGTTACAGGGCAAGGAGGTTTGTTCTAATCAGCTAAATTTAAAATAAGGAGATTAGTTTGAATTATCTGGGTGGGCCCAGTGTAATCACAGGAGTCCTTACATTGCAAAGAGGGACACAGAAAATTCAGAACCAGAGAGACCCTGGCAGCATGAGGAAAGATTTGGCCAATGATTGCTAGCTTTGAAGGTGGAAGGGACCACAAGCCGAGGAATGCAGGCAGATTCTAGAGGCTGGAAAAGGCAAGAAAATAGATTCTCTCCTAGAGCTCCAGAAAGGAACTCAGTCCTGCTGATTTTTTTAGCCCATTAAGAGCCATGTCAGACTTCTGATCTCTAGAAATTTGTGTTGTTTAAGTCACTAAGTTTGTGTTCATTTGTCATGGGAGCAATAGAAAGCTAATACAAGGCACATCATCCATTTTCCCCACCACCCTGGAAAAGAGGTGCTGTGACCTCCATTCGACAAATCAGGGAACAGAGGACCTAAGAGGCCAGATTACTAGCCCGGGTGCCCAACAGCAGAGCCAGACTCACACTTAAGTCTGTCTGCCTCTGAGCCTATGCTGAGGCTGCTCCTGGTTGGCTGGGATACAGGGAAGATGGTGACACATGCCATCATGGGGGTAAGCAAATGATTCTTTGCTTAAAGGAAACTGAGAGAATTCTTCCTGGGACCAATCTAGAAGGACTGCGTGGAGGTAACATGTGAACCTTTTGAATGATGGGCAGGATTCTGACAGACAGAAATGGGGAAGGAAGGAGAGATCAGGAAGTACAGTGGTTCAGCCCTGCTGAGGTCTAGGGCACATGGGGGTATCCAGCAGAAGGTAAGGTTGGACACACTGATGAGAGTCCAGCACTGTCCAATATGATAGCCACCAACCACAAGTGGCTATTAACATTCATATTTACATTAATTTAATTTAATTTAAAATTCAGGTCCTCAGTGTACTAACCACATTTCAAATATTCAATAGCCACATTTGGCTAATATTGGACAGTGCAGTTATAAAACATGTCCATCCTTGTGGAAAGTTCTGTGGATGAAGGGAAGTCACTGGCATCATCGTTTTTAAGCAGGTCACTGGCACTTTGGAAGGAGGAAGTGAAGGAGTAATACATGTCCTTTTATAACACTCCCTATCTCACTCTTTTATTTGTTATCTACAATGTGTCCTCTCCCCAGGGGTCTGGCAGAAGTTTCAAGAATAAATGCATAATGAACATCCATAAAAATTATTTAAAACTCCCAGCACTGCCTTAGAATGCATATCTAGGTCTAAAAATAAACCACTCTGGGAAGCAGGTCCAATTTTTCTCCACTGTCAATACTTCAAAAGAAAAAAAAAAGGCTTTCAGCCCTTATCTTATAGAATCCAATCAACACCGTAGTGTAAAATAGATTTTAAGGAGGCGAGGCATAGTTGTTCAAATCTCTAGATAATTTGTCAGGTTTCAAAACACATTACGCCTGACCTCATGGAACTTTGCTCAGTCCCAGTGCTCCCTGGTGGTGGGAAAGGCTCTACTGAGATGAGAGCTACCTTCCCTGTCTTAGAGAGGCTGCCCCATTCTGACTCAAAAAAAGGATGCTGAAATCAACCAAGGTGACATCCAGGAAGTATGCAGAGCTCCATACCTAACAAGCTTAGATGTGGCCAAAGGTAAGATTATTTTGTGATCTAGCAATTGAATTCCAAATGATGTTGGATGCAAAAGAAAACCCTATAGTCACCTATGTTGCTTTGGGGTCTTCATGGGGACAGTTGGAAGTGATTCATGGCAATCCAATCTCTGAACCTCTCGGTGACTCATGACTCACGCAGAGCACATACTGTACAAATCTAACCCTGTTTGGCGGCCTCACAAGCAGCTCCGATTGATTTCTCATCCGCAACTCAACTTTTGTCCTCCCCAAACATGGAAGGAGGGGGCCTCCACACTGACATCCTCCACCACTAGCAGCAATACCAGGACTTGGCTGCCTAAACAATAAATCTCTATGTGGCCCAGAGAGAAAGGGTGCCCTGTACCTGCTAAGCAGGACCATGCATCCCAACCGAAGCTCCTGCAAAAGGCGGTGAGGGGAGGTTGGAATGAAGACAGGCATCAAACTAGAAACAGGCCTTCCCCTAGCCCAGACACTACCTCCACCCACAGGCCCCACTGGCAAATAAAGTTTCTGACCCAAGCATCAGCTCATGAACACTTCCACTCTGCAGGGTGAATCACCCTGAGCAAGGAAAAGGGAAGACTGCCCACTGCCAGCTTAGCTTTACAAATGAGCCCTTAGGCCACCTGATGCAGACATTTATGCCAGGGCCTGGGTCTGCTCTGGGTCTAGAAGCCAAAATCACTCCCCAGTGGGGTTATTTTAGATAGAGCCACATGCACATCTTGAAAGGTGGGGAGGAAGCAGAAGATGGCAAGAAAGGAGTCCCTTACTCTGGGACTTTTTGTTTGACCTCACATGCAAAGAATTGAATTAATTTTAATCTTTGGCTCATGATACACTCAGCATTGGTTTATGCAGGTCTCACTTTTTTATCAGATATTAGATCTTGAATAATGGACAAATGCCTTTAGCCCATCCTCCCTCTCCCCCAAAAAGGTAGAGTATCAACACCAACCCACACCAACCATATGGTTTTACCCATCCTATCCCCCTGCACCCTAACTTCACCCTGAATCTGTATCCATCATTACTTTACTTTGCTTTTCATAGCATTTTGTTGTAGCTGTATGTAGTCCTAAAAATTTTTTTTAATTTTGGTTATTTATAAGTTACTGTATCTTTTGGTAATTTTCTTTCACTTAATATCATATTGCCAAGATTTATCCATATTTTTGCATGTCACTGTTGTTCACTTGTTTTGGCTGAGTATAATTTTACACTGTGAATTCATCACAGTTTACTCATCTGCCCTCCCACTGATGAGCATCTGGGCTCTTTCCAGGCATGTGATATTATAAACATAGTCGCACAGGACATGAGTTTCTCCTGGGCACATAGAGCCGGAGTGGAATTGCTGGGCCATAAGAAATGTGAATACTCAACTTCAGAAGATAATTAGATCATATCAATTCTTTTCTATTTTGATTGCATTTCCTAGAGAATCTAAGATGATTGTTTCCTCTTCCTGTCCTTTTGTTTCTATAAATTTCACATGTCAGCTCTACCAAAATGTTTAAATCTGGTCCTTGGCCTAACACTTGAGTAGCACTTCAGCTAAATCCCCCTATATGGAAAAGAAGGATTCTTGTCAGGGGCACAGATAATAGGAAAAGCATCTAAGCAGACACAAGGATCCACCCTGGACCAGATGCTGGGATGGGCTAGTCAAATGGAAGGAAACAGTTTAGAAGCTGTTTCACTCTTGGCAAATGCAAGATACAAAAAAGGACTGGGGAGGAGCTATAAAGCCAGTTTCCCTATTCAAATTCGCATGTTGAGTCTCTCTTCCCCCAGCCTTCCTGTAACTACCAAACACGCTTATTTTTAAACAAAGAACAAAAACTCAAAAATGGAAAAGCCAGTTTGTAAGTAACCAATTTCAGATTTAAACAACAGCAGGGGTCCAGGTTGGACATCATTATGCAGTCCACTTCATTTCAATATATATTTACAGAATGCTTTACGATGTGACAAGTACCCTGATGAATGAGGTCTCTATTCTGTCCTCAAGGGGCTTGCAGATTTGTTCATTTAACAAAACAGATCATGCATGAAATGCTAAAGGGCCAACTTGGTGCAAAGAAGAGGAAGATGCTGGCCTGATATTAAGATGCTCACTGCAGGAGGATTAATACAAGTTAGAATACAAGTGGACCAGATATAGAAGTTGTTCAAAGGAGAGAGTAATCGTTCCTAAGCAAAAAGAATGCTCTGTAGAAAAGTTCTTAGAGAGTAATGTTGGAACTGGGTTTTGAAGGATGAATCAAGTGATCAAGAGGCGAGAGAAGAAATAACAAATACCTAAAACATTTAAGAAATAAGTTTCAGGTTGAAGAATACACAAATGAATGGAAAGAGATGTCACGTTCATGAATTGGAAGAGCAAATGTTGTGAAAATGTCTATACTTCCCAAAGCAATCTACAGATTCAGTGCAATCCCTATAAAAATACTAAGATGTTCTTCATAGAAATAGAAAAAACAACCCTAAAATTTTTGTAGAACCACAAAAGACCCTGAATAGCCAAAGCAAAGTGAAAAGTAACAAGAACAAAGCTGGAGGCATCACACTATATGACTTCAAAATAAACTACAAAGCTATAGAACCAAGACAGCATGGTACTGGCATAAAAACAGACACATAGACCAATGGAACAGAAGACAGAGCCCAAAAATAAATCCGCGCATTTACAGCCAACTGATTTCAACAAAGGTACCAAGAACACACAATGGGGAAAGGAAAATCTTCAATAAATGGTGTTAGGAAAACTGGATATCCACATGCAGAAGAATGAAATTAGACCCTCATCTCTCACCATATACAAAAATTGACTCAAATGAATTAAAGACTTAAATGTAAGATCCAAAACTATGACACTATTAAAAGAAAACATAGGGGGAAAGCTCCATGACCTTGGTTTGGGGACCTCAAAAGCATAAGCAACAAAAGCAAAAACAGACAAATGAAATTATACCAAACTAAAAAGCTTCTGCACACCAAGGAAAACAATTAACCAAGTAAAGAGATAACCTAGAGAATGGGAGAACATATTCACAAACTGTATATCTGATAAGGAGTTAATATGCAAAGTACACAGAGAACTCAAATCACTTAATAGCAAAAAAAACAAAAAACAATGCAATGAAAAAATGGGCAA
The DNA here is from genome assembly GCF_029281585.2 of Gorilla gorilla gorilla. Taxonomy (NCBI): domain Eukaryota; kingdom Metazoa; phylum Chordata; class Mammalia; order Primates; family Hominidae; genus Gorilla; species Gorilla gorilla. The sequence goes on along the minus strand of NC_073239.2, from coordinate 86,787,438 downwards.
AAGATCTGAATAGGTATTTCTCAAAAGAAGACATAGAAATGGGCAATAGGTATATTTAAAAATGCTCAACATCACTAATCATCAGGGAAATGCATTCAAACCACAATGAGATACCACCTCACTCCAGTTAGAATGGCTATTATCAAAAAGACAAAAAACAACAAGTGCTGGTAAGGATATGGAGAAAAGGGAGTTCTCACACACTGTTGGTGGGAACGTAAATTAGTACAGCCATTATGAGAAACAGTAAAAACATTCCTCAAAAAATTTAAAGCAGAACTAGCATATGATCCAGCAATCTCACTGCTGGACATTTATCCAAAGGAAATGAAATCAGTATGTTGAAGAAATACCTGTTCTCCCATGTTTATTGCAGCATTGTTCACAATAGCCAGGATATGAAATCAACCTAATTGTCTATCAGTGGATGAATGGATAGAGAAAGTATGGTATATATACACAAGGAATACTATTCAGCCACAGAAAAGAATGAAGTCCTGTCATTTGCAACAATGTGGATGAACCTGGAGGACGTTAAGAAAAGTAAGCCAGCCACAGAAGGACAGATACCGCATAATCTCACTCATATGTGGAATCTAAAAAAATTGGTCTCATAGAAGTAGAAAGTAGAACAGTGGTTACCAGAGGCTGAGGAAGGAAGAGGGGAGAGGGGAAGGAGAGAGGTTGGTCAAAGGGTACATAATTATAGTTAGAGAGGAGTAATAAATTCAAGAGATCTATTCAAAGTGACTATAGTTAATGACAAATTATTGTACCCTTGAAAAATGCAAAGAGTGGATGTTAAGTGCTCTCACCACAAAAATGATAATTATGCGAGGTAATGCTATCATTAATTAGCTAGATTTAACTATTTCATAATGTATATATACTTCAAAACATGTTGTGCACAATAAATACATACAATGCTATCTGTCAAATTTAAAAAATAAAAATCCATTTCTGACTCAGACCTCTTGATCTTTGCATCATCTCCTATTTCTCACACTTCTTAAATCTAGTTCCTGCCTCCAGTCAAAGTGGAACCTGTAATCACTCTCAAACACACATTATCTGCATTTATTTGTTCATTCCACCAGCACCAACAAAGTAAATCTTGACAGGTGTCTGGCCCCTTGCTGAGCTCTGGAGATAAATCCCTGGACAAGACAGAAACAGTTCCTGCCTTCACCCAGCTTTCCATCTTCAAGAGAGACACAGAATTTAACAAAGACAGGCAGTTGGCTTGACCATCGGCCAAACACCATCAGCCAGGGAGAGCCCCTCCCCCATCCCATCCTCCCCTGAAACATTTTCAGTAAATTGTGCAGGATTAAAGAAACAGCTGCCTCCTCAGTAATTAAAAGAATCCTGACCAACGTCCCAGCTAGCCAAGCAACCACTCACAGTTGAGAGACCTCAAAATCAGGTGCTTCCTACATAATAGCCTCCAATCTGACACTTGATAGCCGCTGGTTTCCAGAGTCAAACAAATGTCAAGAATTTTATGAAGGAAGGCAGGAAGCAAATAAGGGGGCAAGGACTGGGGTCTAGGCCTCGGGGGAGCTCAATTAGTGAGCCAGATAAAGTTAAACTGAAAGGGCATGCTCTTGGTTTCCTAGAAAGCCAGCTGGAAAAGATGCCAATCCTTAAGCCTCTGTCACTCAAAAGATTAACAGAAGAGACTTAGGAGCGCCCACAGGGAATAATGCAACAAGCCAGATGTTTCTGCTCCTCAGATGACGCCGCTCTCAACAACCAGAGCTACAGTTTTGAGGCTCCCAATAAGCCATAGAAAAGAACTGGAGTCTTTGGGGATAGGTTGAAATTCAGTCATTTGCCTTAAGTGATACAGACACCAAAAAAATATTAATAATTTCTCTGCAGACTCCCCTGATGTATCCGGGTTCTGTATTTCTCATGGAGCCATCTCTTTCTTTAACAGAAACAGCATCACTCGGATGAACACTCACTACAGCTGCCTGGTGGTGGGGAGAGCACACAACTTTTCAATCCATATAAACTGGAAGCTCAGGCAAGTCGATTGGCCACCCTGAGTCTCACTTTGTCATCTGTAAAATAGCTTTTAAAAGACCCAACTTCTTGTTCTCGTTCGAGTAAGAGATCATGTAAAGTGCCCAGCTCAGATGTTCATAAGTGGTAGCTCTTATTGTTATCTGTAAACACAACCAGGTAACCACATGCTCGAGACAGCACCTTCTCCTTGGTACTTTCTAAACACACCAAGATGTGTGTGCACATGTGTGTGTGTGTTTGTGCATGTATGTATTTGAGTGAGAGAGAGAAAGAGGAAAAAAAAAGAAAGAAGGAGAGAGAGAGTGTGAAGCAGCTTGGACATACACCAGCCTATTTACAATTCCTGCTGTTCCATCACTTCTATCAAATTAATAAACTAGAGGAGCTGGAAGGAACCTAACCACGGTGCCTGATTTTTCCCCTCAAGTCCCTAGCTTTCCCCTAAAGGTTGCTTCCTCTGATTCCAGGAGGCCAGGAAGGAGAGCCATATGGCTTGAGACTCTAGACAAGCCCAGCAGCAAACAAACGAGCCCCCCACCATTTGTCTCAGGGCCTCTCTCCTTTCGACCCTCCTGTGGGCGGCCATCCAGATTTCAGTCGGGGTGCTCTGGTCTGCATCTCTGTCTTGACTGTTCCTAATTATTGGAGGGAACGCATGGCTCGCCTGACCTCAGAGTTTAAGAGCTCTGAGTCCTAATATCAAACCAAGCAGCTTCATTTAAAAGGCATCCTCATCTACATCCATAAAAGTCACTCCTGGAGCCCTTACTTGCCCCAGCTTTGGGAATGCCTGCTGTCGAGGATTTATGACACGCCCTGGATCTAATCTGCCACACTTTAACTGCTGCTGTTGCACATCTGGTCATAAAAGCAAGGGCTGGCCCAACACGGGGACAAACACTTTTCTTTCCTAAGTGGCTGCAAATCTGATCTCACAGTGATAGCTGGCTTGGATGTAATCAACCCAGCATTTGGGCAGTCATTAAGACTTGTCAAGCATTGCAAGACTTTTTCTCCACACGACAGCTATAAAGATGCTTCTCATATAGTAAAAGCTATGAATAAACAACCTGCAATCTGAACAGGTGGTAAAGGGCCAGGCCCAAGGATGTTCAAGAAAGAAAGCACGAGTTGGTTGAGCCAACCTTGTTTTCACAAAGATCCTAGCTACTTTCACATGGACTCTCAGGCTGCCAGTTAAGAGGCAATTGCCCTGACATAAACTGATGCTTGGCCAGAGATTGCCTGGATTAAGTTTGGTCAAATGAACCACTAGGTCGTTTAATAGTACATGTTTTAAGGCAGTGAAATTCTTTATTAGACCAATTGGTGGGGGGTGTTGCGGGGATAATCTGGACCAGAAATGAACACAATACTGTCGGTTCCAGGAGATTTTACAATGCCCTGGACAATCTGCCCTGTGCACAGAATTGGCAGGTTTCATGTCGTTCAGAAACTCCAATCAGACCAAGGTTCAACGAGTAATTCAACCTCCCAGCACTGAACCCAGGGGAAGAGACCCCTGAACATTGCGCAACTCTCCCCTCCCACCTCTTTACAGTACCCCACCTCTGACCCTCTTCCAGTGCCTGCCCGGCAGGAGGGGACATTAAAATTATCTGCTGTGGGTTTTACGAGCAGTGATCGCTTTTTAAAACAACAACACAAGGTCCTTGTGTGGCTCGCGGGTAACCTAAAACTCTCCAGGCAGAGCTGCACCCGCCCCCGTCCCAACCCCCGCCGCCTGCCAACAACGCCAGCGCGCTGGACCGGGCGCAGCGTGAGACCACAGGGAAGCCCTGCATGAGCGGAGAGCGAGCTTCTCTCCGACGCAGGAGGCACCTCTGAGGGTCTTGAGCAAAATGCAGGAGAGAAGAGATTGGGAAAGAAAACCCACCAGTGACAGTTCGGGGGCAGGGGAGGGATGGTGGGTCAAGAAAGGGAGTGGTGGTGGCTCCAATGGGAGAAAAAAAATATTTCAGCAACTTCACCAAGCCCGCAGGGGACCTGGTAGTAGACAGAGGACAACAGGTCTCTGACATCTCTCTTCCCCCTCCTCCTTCCCTCAGGCATGAGGGGCGAAGCAACCTCCCCTCCCTCCGCAGGTGGGCGCAAAGCTGCGGGCGCACTTACCCTGGGGCCTGTGGTGCGGTGGCCGCGAGCAGGGGACAGCTGCACCAACACCAGCAGCAAGTGGGGCGTGAGCAGGCGGGCGCAGCGCGCGGGCAGCATGGTGCCAGCCAGGCTGGGCAGCCGGCAGCGAGCGGGGTTCGCGGGCTCCGCGGGGCGCACAGCGCGCCTCCCTTCCTTCCTTCGCTCGGGGCCCTCGCGGCGGCGGGGAGCGGGCCACAGTCCTGCGGCGGGGGCTCGCAGAGGCTGCGGTCAGGGGACACAGTCATGAACCGCACAGGAGGGGAGCTGGAGCGCGAGCGTGTGCTCTGCGCGCGGCGCTAGGTCCGCTCGGCGGGGCCCAGGCGGCAGCAGGTTGGACGCCTGAGCCCGGGCCATGGGAATTCCCGTTATAAACCCCCGGGAGGGGCGGGGCGGAGCACGGCGGGCCTGATTGACGGGCCAAGAGGCCTGTTGAAGCCGACCCTCTGGCAGGTGAAAGCCAATGGGAGAGGGGCAAGAGGAGCCACTCGTGGTCAACCCCCCGCCTAGGAGCACCGCGGGAGTAGGCCCCGGGAGAGGGTGGGATAAAGAGTAACTTTCTCGCGGCACTCCTGCCCGAGGAAGCCTGAGAGAGCCCCAGCAGCCGGCACCCACCAGAAGGCTCACCTGGCTAATAATAATGCCTTAAGCATGTATATTTCTTAGCTCAAGCTCGTGATTGTCCCAACAGCCTGGTGAAGTAGGCAGGGAAAATACTCCTAGGCCCATTTATCAGATGAGAATGCTGTGACACGAAGGCGCCGAGAGATCTGCCTCCCTGCTGCATCTGGGAAGAGCAACTGGGAAGTCGCTGGATGACCCGCACAGGGTGGGCTGTGGCATTGGAGTGGGGAATGGGAGCATCCACTTCTTTCAAAGACTCTCCCTGGGAGGTGACATCCTGAGTCTCACAGCGGCTGCCCCGGGAGAAGTCGCAAGGGACAAGGTGAAGCGTGTGCTGGGCATTGGCCGCTGGGGAGGGCCTCTTGGGTACGGTAACCCCCTACACACACACACACACACACACACACACACACACACACACGCCTCCCAGCCGTATGGTCCGTGTGATTCAGGATTGGAACTCAGGCATCCTAGCTTCCCCCTCTGAACTGGAGGGCAAGGGGCAGCCTCTCTATAGCCCAGCAGCTCTGGAAGAGGCGGGCAGAGAGGCCCTGGTCCCCTGATGGGAGACAAGGAGGAAAAGCATAGATGAGGAGGAGGCAGTCTGAGGATGCAGAGATCTCAGAGATGGGGTAGAACAAGAAGAGGAAATCTCCCCCGGGTGCCCGACCCTCTTGGAGAGGACAGCTCAGCGGAGCTTCAGTCAGATGTTGGGGGGCTCTGCCCAGGGCCATCCCCGGAAGGCCATCTTGGGAATGGTCACAGCTGCATCACACCGGCTCCTCAAAAGAGCAAGGTGCTCGGCTGCCTTCAGTGAGACTGACATCTCCAGGAAATCACAGGGAAGGGGGCGGGGGGGCGCAAAATGAAACCCAGAGCGATCTCCTTATGTGGAGAACAACCTTTAGTGCTTACTTCCATCAGTATGGGCTACTTCGCAGGGAGGGATTCTTTTCTATAATTTGATTGTAAGCATCAGTGCCACACTCCTCCTCCCTATCTGGTCTGAGAGGTCCTAAGATTAGCTCTGCTCCCTCAGGGCTTCTCTCCTGGATTCCATGAAACAGCTTCCCACCTGACTCCTGAATTCAGTTTTGCCCTCTCTCCACATTGGCCCCATCCAGCCTCCACACGGCAGCCAGTGTGTCTATTCGCTATTTAGAAGCCAGTGATCCTTTTAAGCAGCAAACCGGAACTCACCATTCCCTGCTTAAACGACTTCCCCTCTCCCCATTGCCCTCAGACAAGAAAGCTCAGACTGGATGCTGGAACAATAACAAAGTACTTGTGGTTCTCCAAACAAAAATGAAGCGCACTTCTAAAAGAATGGTCTATCTTTTCCTCCACTGGGAATGAGTGCTTTGGTCAGACAGACTCTGGAGCTGTACAGCAGGGTTCAAATCCTGGGTCTGCCACCTAGTGGTATAAACTTGAAGAAGTCACTTGACTCATCCAGGGTCCCGTTTTTCTCTCTGTAAAATGGGGATAAAAATAGTATCCCCTGCCATGAGATGTTGTCAAAATTAAAGGAGATGGAGTATTTAAAGCCCTTAAAATAATTAAGTGAAAAGTATCACAATATGGCATTTGAAGAGGACAGGACAAATGCCTCATCATTTTATCCTCAGAACAATCTTCTGAAATAGGTCAGACATTCCTACTTTACAGGTAGATAAGTGAATAAATACTCCATGAGATTGTGACTTGTCTGGCCTCATTTGGCTGGCAAATGACAGAGCCGAGACGCCGAGACTCAAGGCAAGGTTTTTGGAGTCTAATTCTGCTTCCGTCATGTGATGGCTGCAATCTCCAGTCTCAAATCCCATAGGGTTGGACGTTCCTCTGTGCTAATTGGGAATTTCTTCAGTGGCCTACAAGGTGAACTGAGACTGGTGAGCTCCACTGAGCTTCAGAGGAAAAGGATGTAAACATCAGGGGTCAGCCCTTCCTGGAAACAGCCCTTGTGATCTGGCATCCTGGAGTTTGCCCAGCTGGACTTGTGACACTTGTCCAGTACCGTGCCCTGTGCAGCACTGACATCAATATCTATGTGTCCGCCTAAGTGTTCACCCTCCAGGGGCTCAACAGGATGGAACTGTTACCATCGGGCTCAGCAGTGTGACAGGCTTTTCCTGACTCTACCACCTGGCTACATTCACCTATCAAGCTGGTCAACTCCTTCCTGTTGCTGGAACTATTGAGAAATCTGCTGGAGTAAGTAAATATGCTTCAGATGGCCCTGAGTATCTGGCAGCACAAAGTGCCCAGGGAAAAAGCATTGCAATAGCCCTTTCCATCCCTAACATCAAATGCTGCTTTCCAGCCAGAAAGCTTATTTCCAAGTGTTCACTGGTCCAAAAATCTACATTATTCTGGATTTCAATCATGTAGCTTAATTCAAACTATGAGCAACTGCTTTCCAGTTACTCTGCTCAGCAAGTATTTTCTTTCCCTCTGGTTGGCATATGAAGCCTGTTGTAACCATGGCCATTATTCAGATGATGCATTTTCTTCTCCCAACTCCTCCCAAGCCCAGAGAAGGTTAGGAATTCCAGAGAACCACTAGTCCCAAACAGTATCTCTCTGCCAGGCTTAATCTTCTGATCCAAGCAAAAAAAGTAAAATTGACAAGTTTCTTCTTTCCCTGGAGGCCAGACTCATGGTCCAAAAATAATCTAACTATCTTCGCATCTGGTTTGTCCAGTTTCAGTCATACTCCTTGTCTTGAGGAACTTCTATTTGCAATGGGATATTTCAGTAGATGAAAATTAATACTTTATATCACAGATTGAGGTCTGAAGGCCTCAAATATTTAATACTAACTAGAAATGCCAGTTTCAAATATATCTGTGTTTCTGGCCAGGCGTGGTGGCTCACCCCTGTAATCCCAGCACTTTGAGAGTCCGATGTGGGCAGATCACTTGAGGCCAGGAGTTTGAGACCAGACTGCCCAACATAGCAAAACCTCATCTCCACTAAAAGTAGAAAAATTAGCTGGGTGCAGTGGTGTGTGCCTGTAATCCCAACTACTCGGGAGGCTGATGCAGGAGAATTGCTTGGGAGATGGAGGTTGCAGTGAGTCAAGATCATACCACTGCCCTCCAGCCTGGGCAACAGAGCGAGACTCTATCTAGAAAAAAATAAATATATATATATATCTGTGTTTCTGTACAATCCAGAGGATTCTTTCCTCATCTCATCTTCAGAATAGAATCTTTTCAACCATTTTTAGTAAGCACTTTGATGCACCTCCTTCTACGCCTTGCACAATGTTCATTATTATGATAGATCTTTGGATGCACACCCAGCCATCTGAGAGGTTACCATCTAATTTAAGACACAGACCAGAGAGATACCTGGGGACCACATTTAAGAGTAAAGCTGGCCAGGCACGGTGGTTCATGCCTGTAATCCCAGCACTTTGGGAGGCCGAGGAGGGCGGATCACAAGGTCAGGAGATGGAGACCATCCTGGTGAACACGGTGAAACCCCATCTCTACTAAAAATACAAAAAATTAGCCAGGTGTGGTGGCGGGCGCCTGTAGTCCCAGCTACTGGGGAGGCTGAGGCAGGAGAATGGCGTGAACCCGGGAGGAGGAGCTGGCAGTGAGCCGAGACTGCGCCACTGCACTCCAGCCTGGGCGACAGAGTGAGACTCCGTCTCAAAAAAAAAAAAAGAGTAAAACCTGCAGTGTGTTGTAGGAACTCAGAGTGAGATGACCCACTGTAGGCCTAATGGGCAGGAAGGTCTCATGATGGAGGTAGATCCTGAATGAGGCTCTGGAGCAGAGTGCTTCTATAACATAAATATATCCTGATTTATATTTGCTTCATTTGTTACAATAGCTACCAATGGAAAGAGGTACACTGTATCTAAGGTCCAAGACTTTTGTCAAAAACACTAGTGAGCTTAGAAGCTTGAGACATTAAGATTCCTAGGTTCTGCTTTTAGATTTATGACTAACTTGCTGTAACCTTAGCATTAGGCTAAGGTAAGTATTATTAGTCCCAGTGTGCAAATGAAGTTTACCCGCAGACATTTAACCTTACCAAAGTCACTCCTTAAGCTTTAAATACACATGACAAAAATAATTCGAGTGACAAACAATTTAGAAATTTAGCTCTCTCTTTGGTACACAACTCCATTCAAAGTTTCAGGCAGCTTCCTCCAACCCAGGCTCCTTCTATTATTTCTCTGTCATAATAAGCAGCTCTACCTGGTGGTACAAGATGATTGCTTAAGCCCCAGCCATCATATCTATTTTCCAGCCAACAGGAAGGAAAAAGAGGAAAGAAGAGCATGCTCCTCTTTTTAAGGACACCTCCCAGAAGTCACGTTTCATTTTGTCTCATTGGCTAGAACTTGGTCATATGACCACATTCAGCAAAAAAGGGCTTTAAAAAATGTAATCCTAATTGGAGGTGACCACATGTGTACAGCTAAAAGTCAACATTTATGTTACTAAGAAAGGATACAATTCTGGGACACAATTAGAAGTAGAGGCCATCCTCATGAGTCGTCCTTGAGTTGCCAAACAAAAGGAGGCCGCAGCATTCAAGCTGTGGTTTACCTCTAGTTCTGCAGACCCAGCTCCCTGGTACTCGAAAATATTAATGGCTCTTATGGACTAAATATGTCTCCCTGAAATTCATATGTTGAAAGTCTACCAGCTCCATGTGATGGCCTTGGGAGATGAGTCCTTTGGGAGATAATTATGATTAGATGATGATGATATACAGTCAAAAAAAAAAGGATTAGGTGAGGTCATGAGGGTGAAACCCTCATGAATGAGATTAGTGCCCTTATAAGAGTCACAAGAGAGTTTGCTTTCCCTCTCTGCTCTCTGCCATGCGTAGATACAAAGAGAAGTTGGCCATCTGGCCTCACCAGAACCCAACCATGCCAGCACCCTGATCTTGGACTTCCAGCCTCCAGAACTGTGATAAATACATTTCTATTGTTTGTAAGCCACCCAGTCTATGTTAAGGCAGCCTGAGCTGACTAAGACACTGGCCTTACTGCCAGACACCCAGACTCTTCGTGGCCACAAAAATTTCCTTCTGGTATTTCCCTTAGGCACGTTCAAGTGGGAGGAACTGAGAACATACCAGAATGAAGCTCAAGCCATGTGGTGCCAGGCTGGCAAGAAATAAGCCCCTAAAGAGACGAGTGGTCAGTTATAGTCACTGGGAATAATGCACATCTTGTGAAAATATTTTTGGCAATTGTCTATATTCTTCTGTTTCTATTTATTTCCCCTCCCTCTTCCACCTATAAAGGGATCTTTCTCTTCACTGGGTTGTTTTTCTGTAACCTAGTTCAAAATTAATAATAATAGTGGTAGTAACTATGAGGGCTTAGCAAATGCCAAAAATGAAGACCTTAGTTTACACTCTTGCATTTACTCTACGAGGTAGGAAGCATTATTTTCTCCATTTCACTAATGAAGACACTGAGACTATGGGAGGTTAAGTAACTCACATAGCCAGAAACAAAGAGCAGAATAAGAATCAAACCCCAATCCACCTTGTTATGAGGGTGGAGGGTACTAAAAGCTAACCTTTTGCTAAGCACTTTCCCTACTTTATCTCATATCCTCAGACCCAACTTATGAGGTCGTTATTATTGGTCCCATTGGATAGATGAGGAACTGAGGCTTAACAACAGAGGTTAAATTTACCAAAGGCAGTTCTTAAATTTTGCATTCACATCCAAAAATTTGGCATCCTCTTAACCCACTTATGCCTAGTGTTCCATTATTGGAATGCTGAGCACGTGAGCGTTATTTATATCCTACTTCTCAAGGTCATCACCAAGGTCTGATTTTGCAGTTCAAAAAATTGCAATCTCCAGCATAAATGGGTTAAATCTCTCACCCCTAAGAGTCAGAAGCACATACTGTTTTTGTGCATGATATTTTGTTCATTGCTGAAGGCTGACTTCAATATCCATGGGTATGAATTTTCCCCATTCACCTGCTTTAATAGTCTGTGTTGTTTATACAAGAGTCCAGTTGGAAAAGGGGCATTTCCCTTGTATTCAGGACCAGAACCACCATGTTTAGATGCTCCAGAGGAAGCATTACCGCGACGACTTCATTCAGCCTGTGGTTTAATACTCCGTCATAAATCATCATCATGTGGTCCTAATCCATTGGCATAGAGGCAAACCAGTCAATCAAACAAATTTTGCTGCATTCCTACTGAGTGCCAAGCACTGCACCAGGGTCTAGGTATGCAGTGTGAACAAAGACAAAAGGCAAATGACATCAAGGAACTTACAGTCTAGTGGGAAGACAGATATTAAGCAACTAATTATCAACAATTAATTCACTAATTACAAGTATCCACGGTACTGCAAGGAGGCACAGGTGTTTGGGGACTTTATTTTAAAAGGTATGTAACCCAGTCTGGAGAGTCAGTAATAATTTTCCTCAGGAAGTGATGTTTTGGGGGGCGTTTTTTAAAATAGGGATCTCACTGTGTTGCCCAGGCTGGACTGCAGTAGCACAATCACGGCTCACTGAAGCCTCAACTTCCTGGGCTCAAGCAATCTTCCCACCTCAGCCCACCAAGTAGTTTGGACCACAGGAGTACGCCACCACACTTGGCTAACTTTTTATTTTGTAGAGACAGAATCTCTAGAGACAGGATCTCCTCCCTATGTTGCCCAGGCTGGTCTCGAACTGCTGGGCTCAAGCAATCCTCCCTCCTCGGCCTCCCAAAGTGCTGGGATTACAGGCACGAGCACTGTGCCCTGCCAAAGTGATGTTTAAGTCAAGACCTGAAGGCTGTCTGATTTAAGCTGGATAAAGCGTGAGGGGAAGAGCATACTAGGCATAGCAAACAGCATATGCAAAGGCATTGAGGTAGGAGAGAATATGATACTACATTTGTGACTAACTAAATCACTCTTATCCCTTTAACCCTTAGCAGCTCAGGAAAATAGTTATAACTATTTACCATCTGAGTATTTTTTTAAATTTTGATTACATAATTGTTCTGAAATAACTATCTTTGACTGTAAAGATTAGTAACAAAGATAACACCAGTTCAAGGTTAAACAGACAGTTACTGGACAGATGTCCTCACAAAAATATGGCCTTTATACAAGGTCATGCTTTTTATGGTCTTTTATTATAGCTTTTATGATCAGACATACAAATATAAAAACCCACTCCTCATGGCCTTCCTCAGCTCTGTCAGGGTTTTCTTAACATTAGCGATTCCATTTTGATTTTGACAACTTTCACAATACAAAGAGAGGGTGCTTTGAGGTTTCATAGTCTCTTTCTCTTCAAAATGACTTTCTTTATATAGCTGTTCTCTTTTCATTTTCATGGTTGCTCATAGGATACTATATATAAAGAGAAGAATTAGGGCCTTGTAAAAGATTAAGAGGTAAATTGAATTCACCACTTTGAAAGGAGGTTCTGTCTATAGTCACAATATCCAAGAACTAGCTGAAAATCCATTTATTAAATAGGACCCAGGAGAAAATGGGAAGTAAAATTCCATCTTTCCTGGCATTTTTTTTTTCTTTTAGATAAATCACATATGCCCCTGGTGATCTGTGTGAGTAGAAAGTTTCTTACTGAGAACAGTTTTAAAATTCATCTCACCATATGGGTATTTTAAAATCCTTTCACAAATAATTTATAGAAGCAGTAATAAAGGGATAGTATATTAGTTACCTATTACTACATAACAGATTACTCCCAAAACTTAGCAGCTTAAAACAGCAAAAATTTCTCATCTCATGGTATCTGTGGCAGGAATCTTGGAGTGGCTTAGTTTGGTGGTTCTGGCTTGGGGTCTCTCATGAGATTGCAGTCAGGGCCAGCTTCATGGGCAGGCAAACGGTACAATCACAAAAGGCCCTATACTTGGCTTAATACTCTGCTGTTGCTGTCTTGATTTTTTTAGTAATTTTTGAAAAAGGAGCCCCCATTTTCATTTTGCACTGGATCACAGTCTAAAATTATGTAGCCAGTCCTGGTTGCACTCAAGCTGTCAGGCAGGATTACAGTCATCTAGGGCTGGAGGATCCTCTTCCAAGCTCACTCACATGGTCATTAGCAGGCCTTGGTTCCGCACCAGCTGTTGGATGGCCACCTCCATTCCTCTCCACATGAGTCTCACAACAGGATAGCTCACTTCCTGCCCAGAGGGGGTGGTGAAAGAGAAAGCCCACCTGTCTTTTATAACCTAATCTCAAGAGTGATGTACCATCATGTCTTAGCCCATTCTTGCTGCTGTGACAGAATACCTGAGATTGGGTCATGTATAATGCGCAGAAATTTATTGGTTTACAGCTCTAGACGCTGTGAAGTCCAAGATCAATGGGCCAGCAACTAGTGGGAGCCTTCTGGATATGTCATCCCATAGTGGAAGCAGGACGGGCAAGGTTAGAGGGAGACAAACTCACTCTTTCATAACTACACCAATCCCACCCATGAAGGGGGAATCCTAATGGCCTAATCACTTCTTAAAGGTCCCAACTTTTCATAGTGTTTCCATGGTGGTTAAATTTTAACATGACTCTTGAAGGAGGCAAACATTCAAACCATGGCACATTATTTCTGCCACATTCTGTTGGTCACACTGACCAACCCTGGTACAATATAGAAGGAGACTGCACAAGGTGTGAATAGCAGGAGGCTAGGATCATTTAGGGCCATCTTGGAGGCTGACTACCACAGACAATGAAAGCCAGCTTTGTTAGAAATGTTAATAAGAATTTAAATATAATAAACCCAAATTGTATTCATTTTCCTACTTTTGAAGATAGTATACCTGAGGCTGGGCATGGTGGCAGCTCACACCTGCAATCCCACCACTTTGGGAGGCTGAGGCAGGAGGATCATTTGAGGCCAGGGGTTCAAGACTAGCCTGGGCAACATAGTGAGACCCCCATCTCTACAAAAAATAAAATAAAATAATAATAATAAAGAATATAGCATACCTGAAATAGAAAACAAACTTTGATTAAATCATTCATTGATCCAGTGTCATAAACCTGAAACATATTCATCTTATAAATACTTATAAATACTGATTTCAAATGTATCTCTAATTGGTTCTAACTTATTCCTTACGGTTCTTCTGTTTGTAATTGAATCATCAAAACACAATACTTTTGAAAGCTTTAGTGGCTCATAACTTTGTTGAAGAGAGGATGCTCATCTTCTTTCCCTAATGATTGCAAAACATTTTCATTTTTTTCTTTCTTAGGTCTACAAACACAATTTTAAATCTTCAATTCAATTAATAGTTTTCTTTCTATACTATTTCCTCCTTATGTACACACCTGCCTACAGCATTTGTCCATTTCAAGTAAATTTTCCACAAAAACCTAAAAAATTAGAGTATTACCATATTTTTTTTAGCAAAATTGGAAGACCCAGGATTTTTCCTAAAATATTGTGTAATTAAGTTCATCATGTTGAGTGACAGACTGGATGAAAATACCATATTTCCTTTTTGTCTTTAAAAATATGTTCCTTGGCTTTTATTAAAAAGTCAAAAAATAACAGATATTAGAAGGGCTATGGAGAAAAGAGAATGCTTATACACTGTTGATGAGAATGTAAATTCATTCAGCCACTGTGGAAGGCAGTTTAGAGATTTCTCAAAGAGCTACAAAATAGAACTACCATTCAACCTGGCAATCCCACTACAGGGTATATACTCAAAGGAAAATAAATCCTCCTACCAAAAAGACACATGTACCCATATGTTCATCGCAGCACTATTCACAATAGCAAAAACATAGAATCAACTCAGGTGCCCATCAGCGGTGGATTGGCTAAAGAAAATATGGCACATATACACCATGGAATACTATTCAGACATAAAAATGAATGAAATCATGTCCTTCACAGCAACATAGATGCAGCTAGAGGCCATTATCCTAAGCAAACCAATGCAGAAACAGAAAAGCAAATACTGCGTGTTCTCACTTATTTATAAGTGGGAGCTAAACCTTGGGTACACATGGACATAAAGACGGGAACAATAGGCACTGGGAAATACAAAAGTGGGGAGGTTGGGAGGGAGCCAAGGGTCAAAAAACGACCGATTGGGAATTATGCTCACTACCTGGTGACGGGTTCAATTGTACTCCAAACCTCAGGATCATGCAATACACCTTTGTAACAAACATGCACATGTACCCTCTGAAACTTTTGAAAGAAGAATATATTTTTTAAATTCGTTAACTCTCAAGTTTGAGAAAAATCTTCTAGGCTTTTGTCATCTGAAGACTCATAGGCTAGGTTATGTCTCACATAATCAATTTTGCCAGCATTTGTCTGGACTCTACTGTCTCTTTGAATTCATCTCCTGTTTGTCTAATAATTATGTAACCTCTTCCCCTATCACCTTTCCTCTCTGTCATAATAGGCAGAAAGTGAAAAATCCGTATTTCTGAACTTCTTAATAAAAACTAAAAGCAGACAACAAAGATAGTATCCCGAGTCTTATATGTTCTTAAAGACAATGTAACATTTTAAGCAATGAAGCAAGAAAACTGAAGGATGACAAAATTCTGATGATTTATTACACTACATTGCATCATCCTTCTAGATGATGCTATCATTTTCAGTGTTCTTATTTTAGTCTTTTTTCAGCATTTTGGGATTAATTGATAAGTAATGATGAAACGATTCCTAAGATGACAAACTAACTACATAATCACCCATGGGTTCTTCCTGCCCACTCCACAAACAAAACCAGTTCACTGAGACCATGGTGTTGTAGTAAAGAAACAGTGTAATTGACATGAGGCCAGCCACGCAGGAGATAGAGTTATTACCCAAATCAGTCTCCCCAAAGACTTGGAGGCTAGGGTTTGGTGGGCAGGGGACTAGGAAATGGGTGCTGCTGATTGGTGGGGGATGCCATCATAGGGGTGTGGAAAATGGTCCTCATTTGCTGAGTCTGCCTCTTGATGGGGGTCCACAGGACCAGATGAGTCATTGGTCATGAGTCCCAATGGGGTCCATCAGTTGCCAGAATGCAAAAGCCCACAAAAACATCAAAAGGCTGATCTTAGGTTCTACAATAGTCATGTTACCTATAGGAGCAACTGGAGAAGTTACAAATCTTCTGACCTCCAGCACAATGGCTGGTTATCATTTAACTATGCTTACATTTTAGCAGAATTCAGGCACCTCTCATAATCCTAACCTTGTGGCCTTTCATTAGTTTTCCAAAGGTGGTTTAGTTTTGGGAAGGGCCATCATCATCCTTGCTTTAATTTTAAACTATAAACTAAATTCCTCCCAAAGTTAGCTTGGCCTATGCCCAGAGATGACCAAGGACAGCTTTGATGTCAGAAGCAAGATAGAGTCAACCATGTCAGATTTCTCTTACTGTCATAATTTTTCAAAGGTGGTTTCAATTACATGTTTCAAGATACAGGAAAGAATAAGATCACTAAAATCTCATAATGTATCTTACATTTATGAAAGCATCCAATATCACAATTACAAGTTAAAATGAGTTTTTTTCTGTCTTTTAAAAAATAAGTAAATTTTACAGTCATACTTTTTGAAAGATATCTAAGAAAGAAAAATGTCAAAAAATATTGTGAGAAATGCTCTTAAAACTGAACTAAAATTGGGTCCAAGGGATTGTAATGGTATTAACACAATTAGTCTAAGGATTTGGGAGAAATGATAGCACTGGCATGACCAGAAGGAGACTCAGATCCCTCAGACCAAGAGTTCTCTAGTAGCTTCTAACCCCACATACCTCCTTCTTTTTGCCTGACAGCTTCATCTGGCCACTGACACATGCTGACCATATGTATGGGCAGGCCAGAAGTGCCTCAAAAGTGATAACCTCAGAAACAACCTCAACCACTGGAGAACCAGAATTCACGGATAAATTCCCCAGCTTCCTCACTCCTCTGCAAGGCACTTCTGAGGTGTGTCTCACACAGTCTCTCAGTGGGTTCCCATCAGGATTGAGCCCCAGTCACCCACAGAGGTAGCCCTCTCATTAATGAACCACTCACCGGCTTTTCTCCCTTCCCTATTACACTTCTGCACTCCCTTACTCTACTTCCTTGGGTCACCTCCAAATAAACTACCTGCACTAAAATTGCTTGTCTCAGAATTTGCTATTGGAAGAACCTAAACCAAGACACACAGGGAAAGCCCACATCATGATAAAGCAGCCACAGCTTCAAACATCATTGGTAGGGCTATCCTTGTTTATCAGGAGACCTCACCATAGACACCATCAACTCAGAGCAGAGCAAAGTAGGCAGATGCAAGCAAACCAAACAGCAAGTAGGGTAGATGGCAATTTAGAAGAAAGAATGCTTTTCATGCTTTTAGAGGTCATTGGAATGAGGAGCTGTCAAAAACCATCAGAAATCCTTTACCCATTTGAAAACAAAAGTTGGAATGGACTTGGTGATGGGGAAATGGACAGTTTGATCTTGTTTAAGAAACAGCCCAAGGCACTGAAATAACCCTGGGCTTGCAGATGGAAGACTTGAATTCCAATCCAGGCCTCTGACGTCAATTGCCACTTCTACAAAAGGGAGATAATAAAGACTTCCCAAAGTTGCGGAGAGTACTAAATGAAATCAATCATGGGTTACAGTAGAGAGCCCTATCAGAGTTTAAACTTGTGTTTTTAATCTTCAGCAAGATAATTTTCCAGCTACCTTAGGGTATAGACAGAAGAAAAAAAAAACCCCTCAAAGCAGGTCTTCTTTGTTTTGGAAAAATCCATCAGTTTGTAAGTGAAGGGTCAGTAAGCAGGCCTTTGTGTCCTGGGAGAAGGGTATAACAACGTTTTTGTATAGTAAGCAGCTTTTTAAGACTGTCTGCCTCCTTTAGAAGAATTTGATCCCTGGAGAGGAAGAAGGACCCTGGTTCTGGGCCTGCGCAGTGGCCGAGCTGGGGACATTCTGACTTGCAGTCCTCCTGGAGCTGCTTGCACCCTGGGATTGGCTGCATGATGGAACCAGAGCTTGGAGAGCTGGAATACCAGAACTCAGTTCTAAGGGTCAGCCCCACCACACTGTGCGTGGCTGGGGAAGTAGGTGCCCTCCATGGAGGTGTTTCCATACACACAGCAGCAGCAAGATCAGACTCACCAGCACCCAGGCCCTGCCTTCCACCTTAGAGGACTCCTTCACCAGCTCAGCTGGTATGTCCCTTCCCTCTGGCTGCCACAGAGAGGAAGCCGCTGCCTTGTCCACCAGCTGCCTACTTCACCCACAAACAGCACTCTGATGCCTTGCCATCCATGGCCAACAGCACCTGACTTTGCTGCTCCCAGGGCAGCATTCTGGGGACTTGACCCATGAGAGCACTAGGGTTACCCTCTTACCAGCGTTGGTCCTGGCCACCCTGGCCGGTTGATCACTGTCAGCCATGGAGAAGCATAAGAGACAAATATGACTCCTCCCCATGTGAAGGTCACAAGCACCAAGGGATCCCTGGGTGCATAGTGAGAAAGAAGAGGGAGGCCTGATCTGGAGTCTTACATCTATGTCCAGCAGGCTAGGGCTTGTGCATCACAGCCTCAAGCGTGGAAGAGTTAATTTTATGTGTCAACTGGATTAAGCCATGGCATGCCCCAATATTTGGTCAAAGGTTGTTCTGAGTGTTTCTATGAAGGTGTTTTGGGATGCAATTAACATTTAAATTGGTAGACCGAGTAAAGCGGCTTGCCCTCCCTGATGTGAGTGGGCTTCATCCAATCTGTTGAAGACCTGAATAGAACATAAAGGCTGACCCTCCCCAGAATAAAGAGACCCTTTCTGCCTCAGGGCATTAGAACGGGGACCTCAGCTTTTGGATTTGAAATGAAACATTGGCTTTGCCTGGGTCTCAAACCTGCTGGCCTGAAGATGACTGAAACTACACCAATGGCTCTCCTGGGTCTCTAGCTCTGGAGAAATCTGACTGATACAGTCTCTACACCCCAAACTGTACTAACACATCTCAGTAACCTGGTGAATCCCCCACACTGTGCCTGGTCACTGTGCCTGGTCAGTTCCATCCATGTGTTAGTTTCCTATTGCTGCTATAACAAATTACCCCAAACCTAGTGGCTTAAAACAACACACATTTATTATATGAGAGTTATGGAAGTCAGAAGTTCTAAATCTGTCTGAGTGGGCTAAAATCCAGCTATTGGCAGGGCTGCATTACTTCCATAGGCTCTAGGAAAGAGTCTATTTTCTTGCCTTTTTTCTGGAGACCTCCTGCATTCCTTGGCTTGCAGCCTCATCCTCCATCTTCAAAGCCAGCAACATAGCATGGTCCAATCTCTCTGTGACGCTGATCCTCTTGCCTCTCTCTTATAAGGCCCCTTATGATTACATTGGCACACCAGATAACCCAGGATAATCTCCCATCACAAGATTATTAATCTAATCACACATGAAAAGTCCCTTTTGCCATATAAGGTAGCATATTCACAGATTTCAGAGATTAAGATGTGGACATCTTTAGTGGGGATGTTATTAAGCCTGCTGCCTTCCTTCACACCTCATTCCTTTCTAGCTCCCTCCTGATCTTTCTCCTTTCACTGGAGTGTCACCAGCTCCTGGCCTTGCCCATCTCCACCAACGTGCAATCCCTTTACCTGGAGGCTGTATTACTGTCACAGCCTCAGTGACTTCTTGTGCTTTGGTGATGCTCAAACTAATGCCTGCAGCCCATGCACCTCCCCCACTCTTCAATCCTATTCGTTTTATGGCCCTCTTTGGTTTCAGCTTGCATATCCAGAGAGTGCAGGATCTCCTCACCCCCTCAGAGTCTCGCCTCACCCCCATGCCTGGACCACCACCCACAGTGCCTCCAGACACCTGCTCTTCCAGGCTCAGAAGCGCTCCCACCCCGCCTCTTCCAAATCCTACCACTTTTCCTTGGATTTGCAGTTACCATGTTTGTGGTCCCGACTCTGCCACATGGTTTTCCCAAGGTCCAGTGGTTTCCTGGGGGAAAAAAATCATCAGATATTCTCTCCATTGTATCATTTTCCTGTTCAAAGATCTTTAATTATCTATAATTTTTATTTTTTCTAAATGTCCATACATTATATTTGTGATAAAGTGAGAAGTGTCACTTAAAATATAGGAAGGAATGATCAAATCCAGTCTCCTCTGCCTTCCCACTGCTCACTGAGCCTTTAAATTCCATACCCCTCATTCTCATGTCTCCCCATCAGGAAACCCCCATTCCAACTGACATATTGATTTATCCAACAATATGAGTGAGCACCTGCTCTGAGCAAGGCACACACCTTGCAGAATTCAGCATCCATCCTTCCTAGGTCATCTTCTCTCCTGCTCAACAAGGAAACTGACCTCCTTCCGCAGAGGTTAAGCATGATAATATAGCCAAATTGACAAACTGCTCCACAAAGAGGAGAAATAAATACAAATCTAGTAGGTTTTCCTAAGAGTTTTTTTAAAGCTACTACTAAAGAGAGAGAGTAGCTCTTTAGTAGTAGCTTGAAAAAACCCGTAGGAAAATGAGTTTTTAACAGCTACTACTTATTGAGCACTTACGACATGCTAAGCACTTTATAAATGTCTCCTTCCATCCTCATGACAACCATATTATCTCCTATATTATTGCCATACTTCAAATGAGGAAACTGAAGCTCAGAGAGGCTAAGAAACTTTCCTATGGTCCCACAAGCCCCAGTGGCAGAGTTGTTTTCCAACCTGAACACATCTGATAGCAAGTCCACATTCTTTGCTGCCACCCTGTGTTAGAACAACTGGACAACCAGATTTTGGAGCTCATCCTGAGAATCAATGTAAAGGCCCAGCCAGCACCAGAGGCTGGAGCCAGGCCATTTCCATGGGATCATAGTTCAAAGTCAATGGTTCAATCTGAGGGCTCTGGCCTTGGGCAAAGTGGCACTCAGAAAGGAGCTGGAGTCTAAGAGGTAGGGCGATACCAACCGCAGCCTCCTTCTCTAGGTTGCACTTCATGGAGTCATGCCAGGCCTTGCACCCAGCCAAAGAGGCAGCATTGCCCTCAGCCAGGAGAACGCTCCACTAGCCACAAATGCACTGCAATTGCTGCTGTCTGCCCCTTGGCCTCAGCCCCTCTGCTCATCCTTCTAGCAACCCAGTGTTTCCTGCGGTCCATGCATCTGTGGCTGGATAATGCCTCTTAGATGGCCACATCTCTTTGGCCACTTAAACCTCAAACATGTTGAGATTAAAGTCCTTATCTTCTATCATCTAGCTTCTCTATCCTCCCACTCTCCAACAAGGTCAAAGTCCATACCCAAACCCACGTGCTAGGCCATTAAAATGACCAGATGATATCGGGGTGAAAGATTACAGAGAGGCCAAATTGAATAGATTATTTTTCAATAACTAGGATGAAATGCAAATTAAGGGGAAATTGTTATTGCCCTTTTCCCATGTGAGAGGTACAGTTTCAATAAGAACATGTTAAAACTCCTTTGACATATTTTGTTTCTAGGTTTGAGCCTTTACCAGATGTCTTGCACAATTAGACATGTGTCCAAAGACAGAAAAATTTCCATTTGGATGCTTGTATCAGAGGCAGGAAATATAACATAATAGTTAAGAGTCCTAGATTGGGAGTTAGACCTTGATTCAAATTCCACCTCTGTGACTTGCTGGCTGACCATAGACATGTGTCTCCACCTCTCTGAGCCTCGGTTTTCAGTTTTCTCATTTGTGAAATAGTAATTACAATTAAACCTGCCTTCCTTGTTTACACCCATTGGGATGGCTATTATATTTTTTTAAGTGCTGGCAAGGATGTGGAGAAATTGGAACCCTGTGTGTAGCTGGTTGGAATGTAAAATGACACAGCTGCTATGGAAAACAGTATGGCAGTTCCTCAAAAAATTAAACATAGAATTACCATACGACCCAGCAATTCCACTTCTGGGTATATACTCGAAAGACCTGAAATCAGGGACTCAAGCAGATATTTATACACTAAATCTTCATAGCAGCCTTATTCACAATAGCCAGAAGATGAAAGCAATCCAAGGGTTCATTGATGGATGAATGGAGAAACAAAATGTGGTGTCTACATACAAAGAATATGATTCAGCCTTTAAAAGGAAGAAGACTCTGACACATGCTACAACGTGAATGAACCTTGAAGACACCATGCTAGGTGAAATAAGACATATTTTAAAGGATAAATATTGTATAATTCCACTTATATGAGGCATCTAGGTAGTCAAATTCATCACAGAAAATAGAATAGTGGTTGTCAGGGCCTGGAGGGAAAGGAGAATGGGTTTAATGGGTACAGAGTTTCAGTTTGGGAAGAAGAAAAAGTTCTGGAGACAGATTATGGTGATGGTAGTACAACAATGTGAATATACTAAACGCCACCAAACTATACACCTGAAAATGGTTAAAATGGTAAATTTTATGTTATGTTTATTTCACCACAGTATAAAAAAAAAAAAAAGTCTTCCTTGTAGTTTTGTTGTAAGTGTTAAGTGATTAACATTGGTAAAGCAACCAACAGTGCCTGGCACATGGGAAGCCAGAGAGTGACAAAACTGTAGACAAGGTATCACCACCACTGTTCTTAGTCCTCAGACACAGTGGCTGAATCTTGACCAACCCAGGGCCGACAAGTAAGATTGGACCAGGAGAAAAGGGAGAGCAGATGAGGAGAGCTATCCCAGACTGAGAAGTGAAGGGATTATAACAAGACAGAAAGATGGAGTACAGGGCCCCAGGGAGACCTAAGTCCAGAAAGCACCCAGGAAGAAAAGAGGAGGGCCTAACGGAGATGAAGAGGGACCAAGATCTGCATGAAAAAGGGCCCGGGCACACCTGCCGGGTAAAACACAGGATGCCTTGTTAAATCTGAATGTCAGATAAACAACAAAATGTTTAGTGCAAGTACACCCCAAATATT
This sequence comes from Gorilla gorilla gorilla, assembly GCF_029281585.2. Taxonomy (NCBI): domain Eukaryota; kingdom Metazoa; phylum Chordata; class Mammalia; order Primates; family Hominidae; genus Gorilla; species Gorilla gorilla. Next base: position 86,764,717 of record NC_073239.2, on the reverse strand, counting down.
GCATAACTCTGCCTTATTGCACGGGTTATGCTAAGAATGTATTTATTGTTTATCTGAAATTCAAATTCAGCTAGGCATCCTGTATGTTTATTTGCTAAATCTGGTGATCCTAGGCCAGAGACAGGGCTCATCCTTCAGGACTTTATACTAAGTCACTTTAGGATGATGCAGACTCTAGAATAACCTGGTATCTAAAAATCTGGTCAGGGCAGTGGCTGGGAGCGGGAATAGGACAGGATTCTTCACTTTGCAAATTTATTCTTTCACAGTTGGGGTCCCATACATAGCAAGTTCCCCTAACCATAACGTAGAAATTCATTTTTAAAACTCAAATTCGCAGTCTCCTCTTTGAAGGAGCCCACCTATCAAAGCTCAAGGCAGGACGGACCACATTCCCAAAAGCTATGGTTCTTCCGGCTTCCAAGAGCAGAAGAGGAGACTAATAGATATCATTTCCACTGCAGAGGGGTCTGGCTAATAAAAGCCAAGTCCCTACCCTGCGCCAAGCGGGTCCAGTCTCTTCCCCAGGCCCTGCTGAACAGCCCAGCGTCTCCAGCCCAGGGCTCTGCAGCCATTTCAGAAAGGGCAGTCACAGATTCCTCGGAAAGCAGAGACCTAAAAAGGGCTTTGTCTATGTCAAACCAAACACAATTCTCCCGCCCCTGCCCTACGCTGATTAAAAGCTGGAGTTGTTCGTTTTGTTTTGAGAAGTGCCAGGGTTTTATGCTCGACGTCCCCCTTCCCGCCTCACTATTTCCAGCTGCTGAGGCACATGAGTGAGAAGGACCACACACCAGCAGCCCAGCGGTGCACAGGCCTGGCGGAGATTAAACCCCAGGCGGCAGGGGAGGGCCCCCTTCTTGGGAATGGAGGGCCCAGGGAAACCCCGGTGCAGAAGAGTAGCTGAGCACGGAGAGGGGAGTTCAAGGAGAGAGCCGCCCTGCGCCTCTGATCCCCATCCACCCAGAGGCCAGCGTCTTGTCCATCCTACAGTCAGCCCAGCAAGCAGGTCAAAGACCAGGCTGCAGGGGGGAAGCAGCACACAATCTTGAATGCAGTGAAATGTGCCTTCCCCTTCTACTTTTTTAAAATCTAAACCAATGTATTGGCCACATAACAAATTTAATTTGCAGGGGAAGTCTGAGGGGGAGTGGGGGTGACAGAAAGGAGGCATACATTGGGTTTTCCTCCCAGGCCTACCAGCTAAACGGGCGACCTTAGCCGATTTTGCTGAGCCTCTGCTGGGCCATCTGCCTTGCTTTCCAATCAGAGAGGCCACAGACCAAGACGGAAAAGGCAGAGACGATGTGTGATTGGGTTCTTTCCCTTGTCCTACTTAGAACAATCTGCAGGGAGCATGTTTCTTTGCTGACTTTTCATTGTCTGTCTCACCCACACCTGAACGTCAGACTGGATACCCAGCAGCTGGCACAGAACCAGGCGTCCGTCGGCTCAGGGAGCCCTGAATACTGTCGATGAATGAGTTGAGCGTGGACGATGCGCGGGAGGGAGGGAGGAAGCGCTGCCGGGAACGAGGCTGTCCTTCCCTTCGGAGCACACCTTTTCTGTCTCTGGCGACCCGTTTTCTCGGGGTCGGAAGGGGATACTTTTTAGTGCTTGGGGTTCCTCAGTTTTTCTCTTACACCAAGTTTTGAAGCAAACTTGGGGGTTAATTGCATGGCATCGGGCCCCAGCTTCTTACTCTTCTCCTTTGCCTTTGGATCCACTGTCCTCATGCTGAGGGGAGCCTGGGGACTGCGGGAGTGTCGTTTCTGAGGCCACAGAAGAGGGCCTTCAAGACACCCTCTTTCTGACCTCATCTGCCAAGCACCAAAGAATGGGGTTGTCAGGAGGTACAGATAATAAAAATAAGTCAGAAGGTGCATGAGGAGGAAGCCCGAGCTTCTGGTCATCCGGGCCCCAGCAGAGCGGGCCTAGGCCCAGCAGCATCACATCTGCACTTCCGTTCTGGGGAAGACTGGGAGGCTTTTCCACCCCCACCTCATGACTCCCCGTGCCTCCCCGCTCCTCTCTTCCTCCTCCACCCCTACCCCCACCTCCACCCCGGTGCTGTAATGAAAAGTTCATGTTCAAAGTTTTACATGAGATCTGATTTTCAACACTTTAATTGGATTAATAGAAGCAGGGAGCGGAGAGCACCACAGCCCTTCATCCTGGGATGCCCCTCCTCCCACCTGCCCCCTTCACCTCGGAGCTCAGCTCTCTCCTCTCCGCACTCCCTCGCTCAGCCTCTCCTCTTCGCACTCCCTGCTGTTCTCCAGTCCATCTCTCCCCTCTCACCCTCCTGCCAGCAGCCTCCTCTCTGTTCCCAGCACTTTCTGAGCACTAGTAAAATCCTCTGTCTTCCCTAATTGAAGGAAGAGCAGGCTAACTACTGAAAATCCGGATGAATGGAATAGTTCTAAAGAAATTATATTTTCGGCTGGGTGCGGTGGCTCATGCCTATAATCCCAGCACTTTGGGAGAACAAGGTGGGTGGATCACTTGAGATCAGGAGTTTGAGACCAGCCTAGCCAACATGGTAAAACCCCATCTCTATTAAAAATACAAAAATTACCTGAGTGTGGTGCTGCGCACCTATAGTCCCAGCTACTCAGGAGGCTGAGGCAGGAGAATCACTTGAACCAGGGAGGCAGAAGTTGCAGTGAGCCGAGATCATGTCACTGCACTCCAGCCTAGTGACAGAGTGAGACTCCATCTCAAAAAAAAAAAAAAAAGCAATTCTATTTTCTTAGGCCCTGGAAATACATACTACCTACTAAGAGAGGTAATGGATAACAGCACTGAAAGTCTTTAAAAGGTACAAATCAAGTATAATTTATATATTGGTTATTAGTGGGCAAGTGCTACCATTAAAGGCCTTCATTCTTGAGGTGACTAACATTTCTCAGACATAATCCTGGCCTTGACACTCCCGCTCCATTTTTTTTTTACAGATATAGCTAAAATACACAGCTGGGGAATGACACCCTCAGAGCTGTTCCCATGATCCAAAGTCAATGCTTTGGGGCAGGGAGATGCTGTATCCTTAATAACAACAACAAAATCCCATATCACTAAAAGCTCTGGACAGGCAGTCACCTGAGTCCTGGTGCCTGCTCTGTGCCCCAAGGCTAATTCACATTGAGACCCTGGACACATGGCTTATTTCTCTATCCTCACTTACTTCATCTATACAATTAGAAGGTTACTCTTAATCAGTGGGCTCCAACATTTTTTATTGTATGCCTCTAGCAGAAAAAGGTTTTGAGCATTCACCCCTACTGTATGTATAACTAGTTACAGTGCGCTACCTGGGTGCATATAATATACACAATGTCTAGAAAATTTAAAGGCTAAACTAAACATTGGCTGGGTGCAGTGGCTCACACCTGTAATCCTAGTACTTTGGGAGGCCAAGGTGGAAGGATCATTAGAGCCTAGGAGATCTAGACCAGCCTGGGCTGTAACATAGCAAGATCCCATCTCAACAAATAATTTTTAAAATTAGCCAGATGCAGTGGTGCTTGCCTGTAGTCCCAAACACTCAGGAGGCTGAGGTGGGAAAATTGCTTGAGCCCTGGCAGGTGAGGCTGCAGTGAGCCGTGATCACGCCATTGCACTCTAGCCTGGGTGACAGAGCCAGAACGCATCTCAAAAAATAAATACATAAAAACAAAATAAACATGAAATAAATGATATTTTATGCTATTAATCATGGCAGTTTGAATTTATCACTCACTGATATTTAAAGGCAAAATATTTATGTAAAGCAAGACATCATTAATGATTGTTGCTGTAAATCCATATGTCAGGCCAGGCGCGGTAGCTCATGCCTGTAATCCCAGCACCTTGGGAGGCCAAGGTGGGCAGATCACTTGAGGTCAGGAGTTTGAGACCAGCCTGGCCAACATGGTGAAACCCGGTCTCTTTTAAAAATACAAAAATTAGCCAGGTGTGGTGGTGCATGCCTTGTAGTCCCAGCTACTTGGTAGGCTGAGACAGGAGAATCGCTTGAATCCAGGAGGTGGAGGTTGCAGTAAGCTGAGATTGCACCATTGCACTCCAGCCTGGGCAACAGAGTGAGACTCCACCTCAAAAAATAAATAAATAAATAAATCCATATGTCTAGATTTCAAAATCACTTCAACTTGCTTTAGTCGCTGATTTCTTGCCAGATCATTGTTGTACCTCACAATGCAGGAAAAAGAGAGTTCATATAAGAAATTGGAGGTGGTAACTCAGCCACCATTGTTGTTTTAATATTTTGCATTTTTAATACTGTCTACAAAACAATTTTTTGCTTTTAAAAGGAAATTTTTAGGCTATTTTGTGAGGCTAGGCATTCAACTAAACAATATACTAACAGGCACAAATATACTGTTGTAATACATCACAACACGCTCACAGCGCAGGAGAGAATGAGGGCAACCCGCCCCCACCCTTGATCCAGGGACTCCCACTCCTACGTCTGCTGTGGTGCGTGCTGTCTGACGAATGGACTAAGTTGGGGAAGAAGAGCCACTCTGTGAGTAGACATTAATAAGCACTTTTGTTTCTTGTTTTTAGTAGATTACAAATAGAAATGGATTCTAACCATTCTTTTGCCACCATCCAGAGGATTGCCCTGAGGCCACCCTTTAGTGACCACCACTCTAGGATCCCTCATCAGTCATTCTTTGATTCTCCAATGTCTCTGTAGCTGGAATCTTTCTGGGCTCTTCACTTCACCTGCTGCTGGTCAGCACTCCCGACTTGTGAACTAAGCAAAGCCAATATAAGCAATGCCTTGCACTGAGGTATACAAACTGTGATGGGCTGTGCATCTGGGGTGAGCAGCACTTAGTGCCCTTGGACATAGATGGGCCCCAGACTCCAGCCTCACACAGTGGGCCAGAGCGTATGGAGATCTCTTTCTCCACTGCTCTCTCACTGCACAACCACTCTCCATCCTTAATTGGTCCCTCCCTTCTCCAAAGCATGTGTCCCCTTCCCTTTCCCTACCAGGAACCCTGTCTTTGCCCAGCCAACCCTTATTCTCCTGCCTGGAGAAAGAAGAAGAAAGTCTCCTATTGGTGTGCATAGGGGTGTTCACATAGCAGGGACCACATTGGACTTGGTCACAAAGCAACTACAGGACAAAGCCAGAATTTAAAGCTGAGGTCTAGATGATTCCAAATCTCATACTGTTTCCAACTTTCCAAAGGTAGGGAATAAGTATGGTTTGTATGTGTATCATGTGTTTGCATATGTGCACATAAACATACATATGTGCAGTCATACAACATCATTGAATACAGGTCACTGGAGTAGATAAACAACTGCAATAGGGTAAGGCTGATGGCCCCAGAAAAGTCCTAGGTGCAAACACGGGCAGACAAATTGAGAGCCCCTGGAGCGGGCAGTCGCTCTGCCAACACCTAACGCCGACTCTTGGTGGCTGGAAAGAGAATGAGGGTGTGCCCACTCACAACATCCTAGCGACACTGAAAAAAAGACTCGGATTTGTCTGCTTGTGACTCATCTGTTTGGTTTCTTTGAAGGGATCATATTTACTCTGGTCTTAGACAGAAACCTATTCTGGTTTGAAAAGAAATCAGATTCCTTGTCAAGGTGATAATGACCCAAATACCATTTGGGGACCTTCTGCACCAGCTGTCCAAGCTAGAGGAAATAAACTCAGTGAGGAATTTGCGGTCCTTCTTATCTACAAGACTATGTGATGAGCAACCAAGTGCAAGTTTCAAAAACAAGACAGCAGAGGAATAAAAGCAGTAAAACAGGGCTTAGCTCTCCCCTCCCTAAGTATGATTAGTTGGTGGGGGTTATTTCATAATAAAAGTCTACACTTGCCTCATGGCATTGCCAGTCCTTAGATCAGCCCCACTCTCAGTTAAGGCTTGGGGGGGTGGTCTCAGCCTCAAGATGATGAGGATGACGATGACCACAACAGCAATGCCATCCACTTTTTGATGTACACATACTTTGTGCCAAAAATCCCCATAAACACTTTTCAAACATTATCTTAATTCACACAGGAGTCCTATGAGGTAACAATCATTGTTACCTTCAGATAAGGAAACTGCAGTTCAGAGGTGCTCAGCAATTATCCCAGTTCCCCTTGCTGTGGGAGGGTACAGCCAAGACTATCTGGTTCCAAAGCCATGACCTTAACTCCTACTCTAGGAACCGCAGGTTGGAAACGAGAGAAGGGCCACTCTTTTCAACGTGTTTATTATGGAGTAACTTGACCCAACAAATATTTAGGAGCAGGTATTCTCTTCCTGTTAGGTGATGAGAAGGTGTTGCCATCCCCGAACCCATTCATTCAATAAATACTAATTGAGCATCTGCTATGTGTCAGGCACTGTTCTAAGTGCTGTGGATACAACAATGAATAAAACAAGTTCCTGTTCTCATAAACTCAGAATGTAATAAGGAAGAGAGATAACAAACAAATCAACTCATATATAATATGTTGGGGGATGACATGTACCATAAGGAAAAATAAAGCAGGTGAGGGAGATAGAGATGGGGAGGGGAGGTTGCTATTTTGGATAGGGTGCTCAAGGAAGCCCACTCTGATGAAGTGATATTTGAGCAGAGGCTTAAAGGAGTGAGGGACATGCAACAACCGGGAGAAGAACGTTCCAGGCAGAGGGAACAGCAAATACGAGGCGGTAAGCATGAGACCCAGGCTGGAACCCGGTCTCGCTCAAGCTTTTAGGTTCTCAAGCCTGCTTCTCGCTTTGCTATTTTGCAGGACTGTGTTGTCCTTATTTTGCCGTGAGGAAATCAGCTTATATTCTGAAAGTTATTCTTCTCACTGGTTTCACAGAGAAAGGAAAAGAAAGTAACTTTTCTTGTGTTTACTTACATAAGTGCATTTATCCTTATGACGCTCTGAAAAGTCGGTATGTTAAAGTTACAGTCTGTGGGCCTCAAAGTCTATGCTCTTTCCACCACACCACATGGAAGGGAACCATCTGATTTCATATTGAAGTAATTCCTTCCTTTTTTAAGAGCTCAGAGCACCTGGACACCAGAACCTGAGGTCCTCAGCCATCCGCCCGATCAGACATTAGCTGGGAGCCTCCCATGTGCCAGGCTCATGTTGGGTACTGTGAGGGAACAGTGATAGCAAAGCAGGCATGGCTCCTCCTCCCAAGGGTGGCTCTGCCCACTCAGCAGGGCCAGTGGTGGGGCAGCTTCCAAGGCATCTTCCATGTGCTGTCATTCCCCCTCCAGCCCTAGGCCAGGACCCAGAGGAATTCCTTTAGGCTCACCTCTGAGGGAAAATGAATTCTGAGTCCCAGGTCATCAGCCTACTTTGAGCTGTCAGCTGGGGCTCAGAGTCTGCTACACGCCCCCTGTCACCTTCCACTCTGCAAAGTCATCCAGCCAATGGGCTGGTTTTCAAGCTGAATGCTCCAGGTCTTGCCCATTGACTGAGGTAGAGTGAATGAGGTAACTAAGATCCTGTAGCTTCCCAAGGAATGGAATTCAAGATACTCTCCAAGGTATCTTGGCCAAGCTTCTGGAAGAACCCAAGATGGGTTTGGGGATTCAGGCAAAAGTCTAGCCAGTTCTCCTTTGATCCAAACAATAAGCCTGAAAAGAAGCCCACCCCACACCCTGCCTCCAGAGGAAATCAGACTTCATGGAGTGTTGCCAGGAACCCATCTCAAGTTCTCCCACAGTTGGACATAACTTCTAAACCCAGTGGATTAACAGATCCAGGGACAGCAAAGAGAAGAAACATAAATCTGACTGAAAGCTGTCAAAGATTATTCTGAAAACAGCCTATCAGCCCACCACTTCCCTCCATTCCAGAAAACTAAGCAAGGTGGTTGGAAGTCAGACAGGGAGAGATAGCAAAGGGAAAGAGTAGAAAATTGCAGCTGAAACCCACCTCCCCCTCCCCCAACCTTAAAGGCTTCCCTTTCAGTGTCAACAAATATGCAACCAATTAATGTAATTGCAGAGTTATTTATGGTGCCCAGCAAAGTGCAGCTGGATCCTAAAAGACAAAGTTGGAAGCAAGAGAAAAACTTTGTCTCCGCTTTTGGTGTGTGGTTTTGCTGGTCGGGCTCTTGAGGGGGAGGGGAGGGGCTCCTTTTCTTTCAGATGTTTCAGTCAACTTGTGGTATCCATGTGTCTGGTGGTCATGGCCCCTTCCAGGCAGTTTGCAGGTGTTCCTGCCTGGGGCAGGGGGAAAAAATAAGGGGGCAGCTAGAGGAAAAAAGCTAAAGGTCTTCCGATTTCAAACTGTGATCTGACGTCGAAGACTTTTTCAAGGTTCCCCACTCTGACTGCACCCCTGTCTTAATCCTCCTGCAATGACCCTTTCCATAACAACCACCACCAAAAATTGCACAGAGAGACCTTTTTTCTCATAGCTGTTATGTGATTGTCTGGGATGACAGCTGTGTTGCCACTTAGCGCCTCGCACAAGACAGGTTTTAATTAGAGTTATTGAGGGGTTTGAATTGGCACAATTAGGGCCAGCATTAATGGGGTCTCCATGTGTTCTTTTGAAGAGTTTGGCCCTATTTTTTGTCCCAGGGCAGGAGGGGGTTGCAGCTAATGAAGTTGGAGAGTGCAAATTATCTCAGCAAAAGGAGGGCAAATGTAAACCACCCAGGGGAGGGGGAGACACTCAAAGGAAAGAAACGAAAAGAAAGCAGTTACATGTGGTGGAGGCACAAACACATTCACACACATGCTTACTTTCATATCTTCCTTTTCTTAAATGGTCCTTTTAGAAGGAACTTTTGTCCACCAAATATATATCATTGGCTAAGAGGGAAAGCAGGAAAAATGTGTATGCTATACCAAACTAAACTGAGGATGTGTGCATGCACATGTCTGCTTCTATGCTAACCCCTCAAAAGCTTATGAGCATATTAAAGGAAAAGAGAGATGAGACAAACTTCAGTTATCAAAAATCCTAATCCCTCATCCTCTGAGATGCTGGTTGCTTTTTACTGTCCCAGTGTCCTATTTCCTTTCTTTCCAGATGTCTGTTCCTCTCTTTGAGCTCCTCAAGCCCTTATCCTCTATGTTCCCTAGAGCGGGCTCAATTTAAAAAGATAAGCCCCATCCCCAAGTCTCTGAGCCCCCCACTCATGAGCACGTCCAATAAAGTGCAGCCCAGGACGGTGCTGGGGACAGGCCTGAAGTCCACTAGGCCCTGATGCCTCTAACTTCCCTATGGACCTGACACTCTTCCAAGAGGTACCTTTGGTAAAAGTCATTTCCAGTAAAAAGTCAATCTGGGGAGTAAGAAGGCCAGAATTGGAAAAACAAATATGATGGAGCCCAGTTATAAATCAACTCTGTCTATGTGAGAAGAAGGCAGTTGAACTGAAACAGGCCTCCATTCAGTGTGTCCCCAGAGCCTGGGGCTGGATTTGGGTGGCCTCTGAACTTTGGGGACTGGGGAGTGGAACCATTTCATAAGCCAAAGCAGCAAAAGGCCACAGTATGCTGCAAAGGCAGAGGCAGGATCATGCACAAGTTGCAGCCAAAAATGAAATCAGGTGAAGCCGCCTCCCCAGCACTGTGGGCCAGTGGTGGGGCCAGCTGCCTGCAACAAAGTCCTCTCCCTACTCATTTCAAGATGAGGCTCCTGCTCCATTTTTGCACAGGTGACATCTCCTTCCTTCACCAGGTGTTTTCCCTGATGTTTTAGCAATTCCAGTGGCGAAGGCTAGTCTTGCTACCTGGCATAATGAAATGGTGGGGGGGAATGGGGCAGCATGTTGGCTCACCCTCTGTGGGACAGTCTTGGCAGAGAGAAATGGGAAGCATAGTTGAAGGAACTAGAACCACTCCCAACCCAATGAGGCCCAAGAAATGTAGACAGACAGATACCCAGTTTAAAACGCCTCAAGTACTCCACAGATCCTCAGGTGCTGGTACACAGAGGTTGACCTTGTCTGATGCAGCCAACTCTTCTCCTGCCTCACCCACAGGAACCATGTGGGGCCGAACTTTAAGAGAAGAATCCCACATGGCCAATTGGTTTTCCCAAAAGATTAAATTCCTGAGCCCAGCAAAGATAAGTATGCCAGCACATGTAGCATGACAGGGATGCTTTAAAACAGTGGTTCCAACAGGGGGCAAATTTGCTCCCCAGGGAACATTTGGCAATGTCTGGCCACATTTTTGGTGATCCTATCTGGAGGATAGCGCCAGGGATGCTACAAACATCCCACAAGGCACAGGACAGGCCCCACAACAAAGAATTATCCAGGCTAAAATGTCAATAGTGCCAAGGTTGAAAAACCCTGCTTTAAAGTTAAACAGACCTGGGCTCAAATTCCAGCTCTACCACTTCCTAGCTGTGCGATTTTAGAGGACCAGTAATCTAAGTCCTGGTTTCCACATCTGTAAACCAGGGATGGTAAACACCTAGCTCACAGTTAAAGCAACTCACTGGAGAGGTTCAAGAAATAGTAGTCTTCCTTTTTTTTTTTTTTTTAACTTAAAAGAATGTTCTAGGCTATCTTTACTAGAATCACTAAAAGAATGTGGCATTTGGGTAATCACTGATGAAGTCTTCCAGCCCTGAAATTGCCCTTTGCTCTTGCTGCTGTCACCTGTCTCCTTCTCAAACAGAAACTAGAAGCCTGCGCACGGAGCCTTTTTGGGAGAAGCCTTCAGGACACCTTCTATTCTGAGTCACAGCAGCCTCCGCGCCGCCTGCGGCCAGCTGCACTGTGGTCCCTGGCTGCGCCCCCAGAGACCCAGCCATGGCGGGGCGGCAGGGGAGGGGCCGCCTGGTTTCCGGTGGAAGTGGACTTGAGTTCGGCCTTTTCTTTTGAACCACGCAGCGGCCAAACGTCAATTAGCCGAGCCCTGAAAAATGAGTGCGCTCTGCGCTCTACGGGAGGAGGGCAGGGCGCCCCCGGCCCGGCCTGGGGTTGCTGCCCTGTTCCCCCTATTGTGCCTCCAACAAGGGCGTTTTATTGAAAAGAGCTGAGTGCATCTAATGCAGTTATCCGTGTCCGCCTCATCGGGCTGTGGGCTGGGGGCGAGGCACGCAGCTGCCGCCGCCTCACACGCTCGCAACAAAGGAGCGCGCCGTGGAGAATTTGCTCCTCTTTGAACGGCTCATCTGGTTTCCATTTTTGAAAGGTTCCCCAACCCTTCCCTTCCACCCAGCCCCCACCCCACCTTCACCCCCTCCTTTCTCTGCTTTGCTCTAGCTGTGCCCCTTGGGGGAGGGCGCCCCACGACCCCCATACAGTCACCCCCTTATGCGTGTTGGAGGCATGGGTGTCCCCCCTACACCCGGCAGGGCCACACGTCCGAGCTGGACAAACACACGCGGCTTCATGGCCAGCCTGAACCATGTTCCCTGGCCTGGGCCTCAGTTTCCCCACCTTCAAAACGCCATGATTGCATGCCAGCTGATTAATGGTCTGTGAGTCAACGAACTGATTTGTAAAGCATGTGGCAAGTACATAATAGGATAATTCAGAAAATTTTAATTGCCTTTAATTTTGCTGGAGATAACCACCATCAACTTTCTATTTTCTTCTAGTCGTTTTCTCTGTATAAGAATTCATATACAAAATTACCTTTCAATTGGGATCAGGTTGTTATGCAGTTTTATATCCTGCTTTTAGTTATATCCGGAGGCATTATCCCATGCTAAGAGTCTCTGAAAATGTGAGATTCTTAACTGCCAAATATACCATCATGGGCTTGTACCATAATTGATTTAACTGGTTCCCCCACTGTTGGACATTCAGGTTGTTTTCCTGTTTGCTTGGGTGGTGGTGGTGGTTTTTACCCCACTATTATAATTACAAGGCCATTTTTAAAAATAGAATCCTCACGTGGCTTCCCAAGTTGACAGCTGGATCTAAACCCCTGCTCCACTATAAATCAAAGGCATACGGCAGGCACTTCCACCTCTTCTGAGGGCTGGCACGAGGGGAAAGGTCATCACTGGCCTCCTCCTCCCCTGCCTGACACCTCCAGGCACCTGCAAGTTGGAAATTCACATTTGAATCATGGCCCCTGTAAATTATGGCCTTGGGCAAATTGTATAACCCTCAGTGCCCTCAGCTACACAATGAAGATAGAATCACGCTGACCTCAGAAGGCTCTTGTGAGAACTAAATGAAACAAGATACACAATGTGCTGAGCATGTGACTACGACACAGCTGCTAGGCTGTCCCACTTACTCACTGTGCGACCTTGGGCAGGTTTGCTAGTCCCTCTGCGCCTCAATTTCCCCACCTATAAAATGGGGAGTTGTGAGGATTAAATGAAGCAATACATTAAAAGTACAAAAAACTATGCCTGGCACATACTAAGAACTCGGTAAATTTAGCTATCATTATTGTGCACCTGCCTGCCCTGCTTGTGAAGAGTAAGGTCAGCTCCCCTACCCCAACTAGTTTTCTCTTTAATCTCCCACAATTAGCCCATTCCAAACCCTATCAGTACAGGTTCTCCTTCCAACCTCAGGCCCAGCTCCACTGGAGGAATCCTAAGCCCTCAGAAAACAGGATCCCAGATGAGATACTGAGCTCGAGCAAAAAGCCCAGGCCCCAGAGAGATCCTCACAGAGCACCCCAAACCCCCTCCACACCCCCAGCCTCTGCTTCTGGCATTAGCAGTCTCCCCGGCTCAGAGAGGGGGACTGGGTGGGAGTGAGGGGGCTGCCTTGTCATGGCTTTCGATCTCCTCTCTCAGGACTTTCTGTTCATTTGTCCAAATAAGAGTAACATCAATAGCAGTGGCCACCATTGACTGAGTCCCAGGTGTCAGACCCTGCAAAGTGTTGTGATGGCGTCTGTGAATTATCAACCCATTGTACAACAGAGGATGGAGACTGACCTCAGAATGATCAAACAAGTTTCCCAGAGCCATGGAGCAGAGATTTGACCTCATGAGACTCTGACCACAAAGTCCTGTTCTTCCCAGGACACTACATGGCTCAGGTTCCTTTATCACTGAAATTGAAGTGGCAGAGTCACCTTTTCTGGAGTGTATGCCCTGAGAAACCTAAAAATGAGAGGGCATTTGGGGTAACATTGCCAGGTTTAGTAAATAAAAATACAGGACACCCAGTTAACTTTGAATTCCAGATAAACAACAAATAATTTTTTAGTGTAAGCATATCCCCATGTAATATTTGAGACATACTTATAATAAAATTTTTCATTAGTTATCTGAAATTCAAAGTTAACTGGGTGTCCTATATTTTATCTGGCAACCGTAATTTGGAGGCTTCATTAAACTCACCTGCAACTGGTTCAGCAGATCACAGGTACAGTCTTAGTGTCTGGGTCACATCACAATGATGTGGTGTCACCTAATCCCCTCCCATCTCTGTACCCCTTTTATAGCTCAGAGGTTAAGTGACTTGCCTAAGATCATAAGACTAGCCCTTGAATCGCACCCAGGCCCACGATCCCAAGTCCCCGGATACAGTGCCCAGCAAAGTGACCACCGCAGCCCCAGGGAGGATCTGTGCTTTCCAGGGTAAAATTTTCATTCAACTGCATTGACGCAAGAAAAATGTGGACAACATCTGAAAGTTTCAACAGATAATGCAACCTAAAGACTCTCGAGATTTGTTGATAATCTTTTGGTTACACGTGACAAAACCTTTGAACTAAACTGACTTAGACTAGAAAGAAATTGATAGCTCATGTCTACCGAAACATCCAAATGACCACACTGATGGGGGTTTGTCAAACGGACACAGGAGCCAAATGAAAGATCTCCCAATGCTCAAAGATGGAACAAATTGAGCAACAAAATAAAGTAGTATTGGATAATAACCCGAAGTATAAAATAAATAGCCAGGAATCCGTACTTACATAAATAAATAATTGAATAAATAAATGTGAGAGGAAGAGACAAATCTTCCATGCAGAAGAATTCCAAACAATTTATATACATATTGCACCCTCAAGGGGAGGGAACATAACTCCCACTCCTTAAGCGTGGGCTCCACATAGTGACTTCCTTCCAGAAAGTACAGCATGGAAGCTGGGCACGGTGGCTCATGCCTGTAATCCCAGCACTTTGGGAGGCTGAGGCAGGCAGATCACTTGGGGTCAGGAGTTTGAGACCAGCCTGGCCAACACAGTGAAACCCCTGTCTACTAAAAATACAAAAAATAAAAAATAAAAATAAATAAAAATAAAATAAACCGCAGCGTGGAAAGGATGAAAAGAGCCATAAAAAGAACACATTCATGGTGCTGAAACCTGACAAGCCCTGCCTTCGCCAGGTGATCAAGGTCAACATCGACAGTGATAAGTCATGTGGACAAGAGGGACCCTCGGTATGTCATGAGAGTGGCACTTTGTGGCCTTCCTCCAAAAACATATAACCCAGTCTAATTGTGAGAAAAACATCAGAAAATCCCAGTTGAGGAGCATTCTACAAAATACCTGACCAGGACTCCTCAAAACTGTCAAGGTCACCAAAAACAAGAAAAGTCTGAGAAACCATCACAGCCAAGAGAAGCCTATGGAGACATAAGGATTAAATGTAACATGGTGTCCTAGATGGGATCCTGAGTCAGAAAAGGGCATTAGGGGAAAACTAAGAAAGCCTGAATGAAATATGGACTTCATTTCATTATAATGTACCAATATCAGCTCATTAATTGTGATGAATGTGCCATGCTGATATAAGATATTAATAATAGGGCTGAGCACAGTGGCTCATGCGTATAATCCCAGCACTTTGGGAGGCTGAGGCGGGCAGACAGCTTGAGCTCAGGAGTTCGAGACCAGCCTGGGCAACATGGCGAAACCCTGTCTCTACAAAATATACAAAATTTAGCCAGGCATGGTAGCACACACCTTTAGTCCCAGCTACTCAGGAAGCTGAGGTGGGAGGATCGCTTGAGCCCGGGAGGTGGAGGTTGCAGTGAGCTGAGATCACACCACTGTACTCCATTCTGAGTGACAGAGCAAGACTCTGTCTCAAAAAAAAAAAATATATATATATATATATATATATATAAAAATAATAGGAGAAAGTGGGTATGGAGTCTGGAAACTCTAATATTTTCACAATTTCTTGTAAATCTAAAACTATTATAAAACAAAAAGTTTCTTTAAAAAAAAAAAGGCAGGGGCTTCAAGGGTGGTTGGACTTCGAGTTCAGATGACCTCATTGTTTGACTCTGCCTTCCTCCGTGCTGCCTCAGGCTCCATGTGACAGCAGCCCGGCAGCAGCACCTTCACCACTACATCCTCTCTGGTTAGAGTTCAGCAGGAGGGAGCCGCCATGTCTTTCCCAGAATTTCTGCCAGACTCTGTGTGCCTCACTGCTTCTGGCTGAGCCACATACTCAATTACTGGAGCCAGAGGGATGAGAAGCCCTGACTGGCTTCCACCTGCCACCTGCTTCAGCTCTAAGTTGGGGCCTGATTGTGAGGGAGCGATGGATGCACCAAAAAATTGGGGGCTGTCACCTGAAGCAGGTGAATGGATGTCAGGTGGCAAAAAATAATCGATGTCCAATACCTGCTTCAACACTTATAGTACTAGTATGTCCATATATGAAATGCTGATGATGACTCTTTAATATCCTTACTTGCCAAACTTGTTAGCTACTCTATATCCATCAATTTTTAAATCTGATTCAAGAAATGGCAGCATAGAGGAACCACTGTTCAAGTCTGGCTCTGGAGCTAAAGCATGGCAGGTGAAAGAGCAGGAAGAGTGAATTGCAAAACCATCAAGACCTCTCTTTAGGGCTTCGTCATGAGAACCCAAGAAACTGATCTCACAGCCTAGACAAGGACCAACAGAGCAGAAAACCCAGAGGGCTCCCCCAAAGAGCTCCACGACTGAAGCAGGAAGGGTTAGGGAAACCCCTGTTGTCGTAATAATATATGGTCATGCTGGCTATGAGCCAGACACTCTCCAAAGCAAGTGCATGCATGAACCCATCTGATCCCCACCACAGTGCCATGTTCTAGGTATTATTATCCCCATTTCACAGGTGAGGAGAATGAGGCAGAGAGGGCTTAAGTAAATGTTCCCAAAGTCACACAACTGGCAAATGATTGAGCTGGAATCTGATCCCAGGCTGTGGATCAAGAACTATACTAGAAACCATTATTAAGAACTAAAATAGGAAAATGACCCCAAAATACAGATAGTACTTAATACCCAGCTTCTCACCCCAGTTTTTTGTTGTTGTTTTTGTTGTTGTTGTTGTTTTGTTTTGTTTTCGAGACAGAGTCTCGCTCTGTCGCCCAGGCTAGATAGAGTGCGGTGGCGCAATCTCAGCTCACTGCAACCTCTGTCTCCCAGGTTCAAGTGATTCTCCTGCCGCAGCCTCCCTAGTAGCTGGAACTACAGATGTGCACCACAACATCTGGCTAATTTTTTTGTATTTTTAGTAGAGACAGGGTTTCACCATGTTGGCCAGGCTGGTCTCAAACTCCTGGCCTCAAGTAATCTGCCTGCCTCAGCCTCCCAATGTGCTGAGATTACAGGAGTGAGCCACTAGGCCTGGTCTCACCCCACTTTTTAAATCCAGGTTACCATTAACCTTCCTTTGATGGGAAAGTCACTTAAGCTTTTAACTTTACTTCAAGTGCCTAAACCCTGCAGGGAAAAAAGAAATAATCTCTCTCTCTAAACAGAAAATAAAAACAAGCCAGCAGGAGAGACTGAACTGGGATCTGAAGAAAACACAGATTCAAGGTAGTGGGTTCAGTTTGCATCTGTATGTTATTTTTTCTTGGCTTATGCATGAGATTTTCTAGTGCCAACTTGACTTTTTCCTCTTCTGAGCCAGTTCACACTGCCTGCTCCCAGGGCTGAGCCCCCATGGGTGTTCAGGATGAGCTTGGCATTGCCAGGTGGGAGCACTCCCTGCAGGGACACGCAGCCTGGCCCAGGGCTCTTGGCTGACAGTAGATGTGGGGACCCAGTATCCTGATCCTCTTTCAGGAAATCTCCATAGGACTTTTTTTTTTTTTTTTTTTTTGGCTCTCAGTTCTTCAGCATTACAGCCTTGAGTCCACCGTAATCATCAGAAAGAAAGACATTCCAAATCCAACCCATTATCCTCTACTATGAAACTGCTCCTCCATCTGTGTTCCCCACTGGGCACACAGACATTGCTGCCACCATCAAGTAGGTTGCTCAGACCAGAACCTTGTGCCTGCATACCCCAGAGCCAACCAGTCCTGAAGTCCTGCAAATTCATCTCCTTGATGGTTCTCAAATGTGCCTTCTCTTCCCCAGCTCCACTGCTGGTCACAGGTCAGACTCTCCTCACCTGGTTTGTTGCAACTCCTTCAAACCCCTCTACCTCCCAGGCCTTGCTCCATATCTCAGCCATCACCCTGTGGCCAGTATTATCCTTCTGAAACCCTATGATGATCACCTACCTAAAACAGTCCATGGGCTCCCACTGCCTGCAGGATAAAGCCTGAACTCCTGGGATTCCCGAGGGCCCAGCTCATTCTAGGGATCGTGGGAAAGGGAAGAGAAAAGGGGGGCATTGCCCTTATCCTCAGAAAGTCACAACAGGACTGAAAAGACAAGAGAAATATAGGAAACAGCTTTGGAAAGCTGCTTTGAGATTCTCAGATGAAAGATCTTCAGATATCTAGGCTTTTCTGGACTTGTCTCAGCACTCTTCCAATTCCTCACCACCCCCATCACCCTGCCCTGACACCTCTCCCACTCAGATCAGGCTGGGGCCCCTGGGCTGGTTCAACATTGCCTGGCCTTCCCCAGGCACATCTTGGGGCTCTGTTGGGAGAGAGAAGACAAGGGCTCTGGAGCATCTCTCAGTTTCCCTATGACCTGGCTTTGCCCAGGTGGATGGCAAGCCCAAGCGCAGTCCCGAGCTGCACAGGTCTGACCCCCTTCATTGTTATTAAAAATCCAGCCTTCCTTTCCAGAGAGTCCGTGGCTTGGCGAGGGGCTAGGCCGCATGCAGGCAGTCCACAACACCCACACACACCCTACAGTTCATCTCCCAGGCCTCTGCCCTTCCAGTCCCTGCCCCTCTTCCACTCTGCTCTCGGCCACTTGCTCTATGCCAAGCTCCAACACCCTCAACGGTTTCCCAACTGTTTCCACTAATCCTGTTCTGGGGAGCAGGGCAGCAGTGGAGGAGCTGCAGCTCGTGTGAAAACAGCCCGGGCTGGCCCCAGCGCTCACACCTGCACACTCCATTCATCCCCACTGTTTACACATTGTCATCCGCAATTAATACTTTCCCAGGAACTGCAGCAGGCTGATTGCCCCACCGCCGCACAGGGACCCCATTCTGAGCCCTTGTGTCTGTTAAATTGAGCATGGGGCCCTGTGATTAAATTAAGGTTTGTGGCTCTGGCACTCTGCTTACACTCCATCCCACTCTGCCTTGCTTGTGCCGCCACTGCCACCTCCTCCTCCTCCTCCTCCTCCTCCTCCTCCTCCTCCCCACCTTCCGCTTTCCCCTCCCATTCATCACTGGGCCTCTTTGCAGCTTGATGGGGGGAGGTGGGCAAGGGGGAAATGGCCTGGCCTCTGGACAGGGAGGAAGAGTAGCTGTCTTCCATTTAAAACAAGGATGAAAGGGGATGCATGACCCCTTGGTGAGAGGGGCTCTGGAGGGAGGGGACAGTGCTGGAACTAGAACAAAGAGGGTGGTGTGGGGCCTTTGCTAAATTCATTAATCAGCCCCTAGAACCAGCACAGCAGAGTGGTTAAGGGTACAGGCTCTGAGGTAAGGCAGACCTACGTTTGATTCCTGGCTCTGCCACCTTCTGACTCTGGGATCTTACTCAAGAATAACCACCCTGAGTCTTGGTTTCTCTGAGCCGGACAGAGGGATCAGAACAAGCAAGGAAACAGAGGCAGCAAAGGGAGAGGCATTTTTAGACGAAGGGAAGCAGATCAGAAGGGCTAGACATTAATCTTTCTCGGGTGATACTTGGGTTTGATAGTCTGGTGACCATGGAGATCCATGAAGGTCACATTGTCTGGAGACAGAGTAGAGGTAGGGGTAGAAAGGATTTAGGTACCAGCTACAGGGCTTGGAGCCAGGGTTTGCAAACATCACTATACATCAGGACCTACTAGGGAGCACATTCAAAAATACGGACTCCCATTTTCTGTTTTCTGATTT
Source organism: Gorilla gorilla gorilla (assembly GCF_029281585.2). Lineage (NCBI taxonomy): Eukaryota > Metazoa > Chordata > Mammalia > Primates > Hominidae > Gorilla > Gorilla gorilla. Next base: position 86,745,588 of record NC_073239.2, on the reverse strand, counting down.
CACAGGTCTTGGGTTACCCCTGGAATCTGCAGTTTAACAACCATCACAAGTGATTCTCATGCACAGGGCTAAAGAAGCCACGTGGAGAAGCGTAGCCAGGTGTTGAAAGACCATTCTAGGATTTTCACAGTGGAAGATTATTAGATTTGCCTTCCAGAAAGAAAATTAGGGACAGTTGAATTAGGGAGTGGGAGAAACCGGAGGCAAACAGAACAATTAGGAATCTAATGCTACAGTTCAGATGCCAGATGGCAAGGACCCGAACTAAAGCAGTGGCAGGGCGGCTGGGAAGGAAGAGCAACGTCTCAGCGTCAGCAGGGCACAGTCACCAACGGATACGAGAGTGGGGGAAAAGCCAGACGTGAGCCTTCTATTTAGCCTGAGTGGGCAGATGGAAATAGCCTTAGAAAGGGGAAGAGAGAAGAGTGAGGCTTGCAGCAAAGCAGAGGGACAGGGGAAACATGAGTTCTACTTCGGCCCTGTTGATCTGGAGTTTCTGTGTGTGGCCTTCCAGTAAGCAGATGGAAATATGCATGTGGGGCTCAGTGGAGGGACAAAAGTGGAGAGATCCCCTGGGGAATCATTAACACGGAAATTAAAGGTCTCCATCCTGACTGCTCACCAGAGCCTCTGTGGAGCTTTGATCAACAGAGACACCCAGGCTGCATATTTAGGGAATCTGATTTAATGAGTTAAGGGAGGGGCCTGGAAGTCAATACTTTCTGGAAGCCCCCCAGGTGATTCTGATGCACAGCCATGGAAGAGAACCACGGATGGGCAGGTGCTACATCTTGAAGGTTGACAGTATCCCCCAGGTAGGAAGTGGAGGGTGAAGGGCAGGGAGAAAGAGGAGCCAGTGAAAGGAGCCAAGACGGAGCGGGGAGGGAGGAAGATAGCCAGGATAGAAGAGCATCCCTCCCTGAAGCCAGAGGTACAGGAAAGGCCAAGAGGGAAAGAGAGAACCAAAGGGGAAATGCTGTCCTAAGATGGGTCATATAGGACAGTGAAGAAGAGACCACTGGATACAGTGATTCTTTCAGAGAGGAGTTCCAGAAAAGTGGCAGATAAGGCAGAAACAAGTTTGTGGGCACAAAGGAGGAAGGGCAGCCACCAATACAGTTATCAGAGTTGTCTTTCTCTGAAAGTGCAATGGAGAAAGGGAAGAGGAGAGAAGTAGCAAAACAGTGAAGGGGAGCAGTCATGTAAAAAGGGGGGTGTGTGTTTTTAGGATGAGGGACATTTACACATGTTCAGAGGCTGAGAGAAGAAAGCAGTGTTGAAGGGGCATTTCAGGACACACAAAATTAGATCACCGATGGAGCAAAATTCTAGAGAAGATTAGAGGAAAGAGAAACCTCCTCCTGGTGATCTGAGCTAATGGAAAGACTGGCCTGGAAGGAAGGCAGGAAAAACACACATTCTCTGAGACGATAGAAGGAAGACAGAAAGGAAGGGAAAAACAAAAGGTGAGCAGGTGGGTATAAGACTCAGCTAAGTTTGGAATTGTAGGGAGGGAAATTTAGGGTCTGAACCCCTATTGGTCTCTATTTTCGTGGTGAAGTAGGAGGCTATGGCCCTTGCTACCCAGGCAGTAGGTAGGACGGAGCACAGGGCAGGGGCGGGGAACAGCCATCTTAGAGAGTGGTAAGTTTTCCAAGCGACACAGAGAGCTCCGCAGACCTCCCAGCACCTCACAACCTCAGGGCAAGACCAAAGTCCAGATCCAAGGTTGTGAATTGGGAGGACAAGTACACTGCATGGACAAGGGATGGTAGGGTCGAGGGCACCTCAGCCGTAGAATCCAGACAGGCAGCGAAGCAGGAAAGAAGTAGGCCCTGAGGGAATGGGGAGGCCCAGAAATAGAGGTCACCAGTATGGGTAAAAAGAGAGGGAAAGCATCCCTAGCACCCAGCTTTTAATTTCTAATACCGTTCTCCAGTCAAAGGAACCAGGGCTCCTTGGAAAAAATGGTTGGTTCAGGACTTGGGAAATGATGAGCCTGGAGCATCTTGTAGTGCCAGAAAGTAAGGAAGTGCTCACACACACACGGACACACACACACACACACACAGAGAAACGCACATACAGACACATATATACTCACAGAGATGCACACACAGACACACACACAGAAATGCACATACAGACACATACACATACACACACAGAGACACACATACACAGACACATACACACTGAGACACACACACATACACAGACACATACACACACAGACATACACACACAGACACACAGAGAGACACACATACACAGGCACAAACAGACACACAGACACACAGAAAGACACACACACAGACACAGACACACACACGCACACACATACACACAGAGACACACACACAGACACACATACAGACATACACACACAAAGACGCATGCACACACACAGACACATACACATACACACAGAGACACATACAGACACACACAGACACATACACATACACACAGAGACACATACAGACACACACAGACACAGACACATACACAGACACATACACATACACACAGAGAGACACATACACAGGCACAAACAGACACACAGAGAGACACACACACAGACACAGACACACACACGCACACACATACACACAGAGACACACACACAGACACACATACAGACATACACACACAAAGACGTATGCACACACACAGACACATACACATACACACAGAGACACATACAGACACACACAGACACAGACACATACAGAAACACATACACATACACAGACACATACACATACACACAGAGAGACACACATACACAGGCACAAACAGACACACAGAGAGACACACACACAGACACAGACACACACACGCACACACATACACACAGAGACACACACACAGACACACATACAGACATACACACACAAAGACGTATGCACACACACAGACACATACACATACACACAGAGACACATACAGACACACACAGACACAGACACATACAGAAACACATACACATACACAGACACATACACATACACACAGAGAGACACACATACACACACACAGACACATACATACACATGCACACAGAGACACACATAGACACACACACAGACACATATATACACACACAGAGAGACACACAGACACATAGACACACACACACACACATAGACACAATAATGGGGGTATATCAAAGGGACACAGGAACCAGCTGAAAGAGCTCCAATGCCCCAAGCTGAAACAGTTTAAGCAACAAAATAAATAAAGCAGTATTGGATTAAAACCCAAAGTATAATAAATATTCAGGTTCCATTCTGACATTAATAAATGATGAAATAAGTCATATAAATGGGATAGAGGAGACACATCTCCCATGCAGAATTTTCATAATGTACGTAGACCCTCCACCCTCCAGGAGGTGGAGCATAACTAACCCCTCACTCTCCAAGTGTGGGCTATACACAGTGACTTCCCTCCTAGGTGGACAGAATGGAAAGGGAAGAAAGAGTAACTTCACAGTGGAGAAACCTGACAGATGATCAAGGTCAACAGCAACTGCGATAAGTCATGCTGACAGGATGCACCCTTGATATAAGGAGAGGAGAGTGGCACTTTACCTCTGTGGTCTTCCTCCCCAACTCCCACAGTTCCAGTCTCTTCATGAGAAAAACATCAAATTTCAATTAAGGGATCTTAATTGAAATACCTGACCAGTACTAATCAAACTGTCAAAGTCACCAGAAACAAGGGAAGTCTGAGACACTGTCGCAGCCGAGAGGAAGCTAAGGAAACATAATGACTAAATATAAGGTAGGCCAGGCACGGTGCCTCACACCTGTAATCCCAGAACTTTGGGAGGCCAAAGTGGGTGGATCACTTGAGCCTAGGAGTTTGAGACCAGCCTGGGCAACATGGTGAAACCCCATCTCTACAAAAGAATACAAAACTTAGCTGGGCACTGGTGGCATGTGCCTGTAGTCCTATCTACTCAGGAGGCTGAGGTGGGAGGATCACTTGAGCCCAGGAGGTTGAGGCTGCAGTGAGCTGAGATCACATGACTGCACTCCAGCCTAGGTGACAGAGTGAGACTCTGTCTCAGAAATAAATAAATAAATAAATATAGTATTCTCAATGAGATCTTACAACAGAAAAAGGACAGTAGGTAAAAACTAAGGAATGTGAATAAAATGTGAACTTTAGTTCATAATAGTGTATCAATATCATTTGTTAATTATACTGAATGTAGCACGCTAATGTAAAATTTTAATAACAGAGAAACCTAGGTGCAGAGTGTATAGGACCTCTATACTATCCTTGCAATTTTTCCCTAAGTTTAAAACTGTCTTTAAAAATAAAATTTGTTGGCCGGGCACAGTGGCTCAGGCCTGTAATTCCAGCAATTTGGGAGACCAAGACAAGAGGATCACTTGAGCCCAGGAGTTCGAGACCATCTTGGGCAACATGGTGAGACCTCGTCTCTATGAAAAATTTTAAAAATTGGCCAGGAGTGGTGGTGCATGCCTGTAGTCCCAACTACTCAGGAGGAAGAGGTGGGAAGATCACTTGAGCCCAGGAGGTTGAGGCTGCAGTGAGCCGTGCTCGCACCACTGCACTCCAGCCTGGGTGACAGAGTGAGACCCTGTCTCAAAAAATAAATACAAATAAATAAATAAATAAAGTTTATTAAAAAGTGGAGGTAAGCAAGCGGATTCTGTAAAGATGATGGCAACAGCATAGTTTTTTAATCTCCCCTAAAAACAGAGAGAGCAACCAAGATAGCAAAATCAAAGACCCACAGACAATATCTACAACAATATTAAGTGACAGAGTCTCTCTACAAACCACTAAGTACATGTTCATGGGAACAAGCCTTCAAAAGCATGAGACTTGCATGGTATTGGAATCTGCTGTTTGAGCAGGAGCAGAAGAAAGGTTCTGAGGACAGAAAAACCCCAAATTCACCGGAAAATATGGTGAGTCAATCTAAGAAGAATAGCTGAAGTAGAATGGCGCTTCTGTGAGATCCAATCTGTGGGTCAGGGCAGGAGGACCACCACGCAATAACGACTCATGGTGCTGGAGAGTAGCCTGGGCCCTATAAACTCTCAGGACTGACAAGCATAAGCTCATTTCCAAAAAAAAAAAAAAAAAAAAAAAGCCCCACATTGAAGAGAAAATACTACAAATAGTACCCACATGGAGCTGGATTAGACAATAGGAGTAAAGGATGAAAAATGTAAAATAAGGCCGGGTGCTCATGCCTGTAATCCCAACACTTTGGGAGGCCAAGGTGGAGTCTTGACTCCTGAGGTCAGGAGTTCAAGACCAGCCTGGCCAACATGGCAAAACCCTGTCTCTACTAAAAATACAAGAATTAGGCACGTGTGGTGGTGCTGGTGTGTACCTATAGTCCCAGCTACTCGGGAGGCTGAGGCAGAAGAATCGCTTGAACCTGGGAGGCAGAGGTTGCAGTGAGCTGAGATTGCACCACTGCACTCCAGTCTGGACGAAAGAGTGAGTGAGACTCCATCTCAAAAAAAGGAAATGTGAAATAAAAATAAGAGAGTAGAACAGATGAAACAGATCTCAGAAAACACCAGACCATATTTTTATCATTTTGCAAAAACAGAAGAGGAGGCTCTAGAGCCAAGAAGCTAGAAAAGCTCCCCTGACTCAACCCTCTTCTCCAAAAATACCCAATTCACTTAAAAAAATTAGTAACAGAAAAGGATCATTTGAATATCCAAGATCAAAGACCAAATCACTTATAAGAGGAAAAAACAAGATTCTCATCAGACTTTTCTACAGCAATGCTTTATGCCAAAACACATGGAATAACATATTTAAGATACTCAAGAAAAAAAATATGAGCTGTGGATTTTATATTAAGCCAAAGTGATCTCTAAGCACAAAGGCCACAGGCAAACTTTTTATTTTTTTAATAGAGATGGTGGTTAGGGATAGGGCGTCTCGCCATGTTGCCCAGGCTGGTCTTGAACTCCTGGGCTCAAGCAATCCGCACACCTCAGTCTCCCAAAGTGCTGGGATTACAGGCATGAACCATAGCACCTGGCCCACAGACAAACTTTTAATAACATGCAAGAATTCAGGAATATGTTTGCCATAATCCCTTCCTGAGGAATGAACTAGAAAATTAGTTTCAGGAAACAAAAAATGACTGCAAGGTTACCTATGTAAGTACTGATGGTAGACATTAAGTATGCACTTGCCTATACAAATAAGACCAAATAGCGATTAAAAGTGAGACAGGATAGCATGTGATGGTTATGTCCTCTGACAACGTAAACACAACTCTCACAAAATGGGGAAGAATGGAGAGTGTGTATGAAAACTAGAATGAGCTTACTGATTGCCTTATACGTAACATCTAGGAGAAAGAGAATATTACTTCAAATACTGGTGTGAAAGGAGGGGACAGGGAGAAGAGGTTACTATGTAAATTTGATATTGTTCATATTATGGCACCAAAGACCATAGTCCACCTCCATAAAAAAAAAAAAAAAGACAAAACACTAGAGGAAGTATAAAGTCCCAGTACTTTGGGAGGCTGAGGAGGGCGGATCATGAGATCATGAGATCGAGACCATCCTGGCCAACATGGTGAAACCCCATCTCTACTAAAAATACAAAAATTAGCTGGGCATGGTGGTGCACGCCTGTAGTCCCAGCTACTCAGGAGGCTGAGGCAGGAGAATCACTTGAACCCGGGAGGCAGAGGTTGCAGTGAGCCGAGATCGCACCATTGCACTCCAGCCTGGTGACAGCAAGACTCCATCTCAAAAAAAAAAGAAAAAAAAGATAACCATTAGAAAAAAATTAAAACTTTCCTCAATACCAAAAGATATATTGAGAGAGGAAGAGAATGAAAAAAATCCACAAAGTGAAAGACAAATAAGATATTGTATGATAAAAGAGACATATGACGTATATCATGATAATACGACAGAACTGAGCCAAACACACTGATCATATCAATAGTGTAAATATGTTTAACTCACTCATTAAAAGGAAAAGATTTTTAGGTTGCCAACAAAGCAAAATGAAAATCTATGCTATACGTAAGAGACACACCTAAAACAAAGAGATTAAGGTAGGTTAACAATGTTTAAATGCACAAAGATATACCAACTATATGTAAATCTAAAAAAACACCAACAATAGGAGTCACAATCTTGCTATCTGATAAGACAGAACTTAGATCCAAAAAAAAACTTAGTGAAAGAGACAAAGGCGTTTTAGAATGATAAAACCTATCATTCACCATGAAGATATACAGTTATTAGCATATAGCAATCACTTTCATAAAGAAGAAACTATAGTATTTGAAAGGAAAAATAAAACTAATAGGAGACTTTAACATATTTATCTTAATTCAGGACACATTAAGACCTTACGATAGTAAGGTAGGTCTTATTAGTATGTATCCAATTCTGATCCCTAATAACAGAATACAGCTTCTTTATTTTCTTTTTATCTTCCTTTAAAACTTTACTTTAAATTAACAAATAATAATTGTATATATTTATGGGGCACAATGTGATGTTTTGATATATATGTATACTGTATATTATGGAATGATTAGATCAAGCTAATTAACATACGCCTCATCTCACACTTATCTTTGTGTGTGTATGTCATGCAGACATTTAAATTTTGAAGTGTACATCATTATTAACTATAGTCACCATTCTGTGCAACAGATCTCAAAAATGTATTCCTCCTCATTGAAACTACAGCTTCAAGTGCACTTGAAACAGTCACCAGATTGACCATATCTTTGGTCGCACACAAAAAAACTCAATTAAGTCCCAAAGAACACAAATAAAAACACAAACATTATCTCTCTACAATTCTACAAAACTAGAAATTAATAATAAAATTTTAAAACCAGAAGATTTTTCTACCTAGGAACTAAAAATCACATTATTAAACAATCCTTGAATCAAATGAAGAAATACCAGATGAAGTTACAGAATTTCATGAAAGTAATTATGAAGAAACCATGACATATCATAATCTGCGGTATACAACAGATACAACAAAAGCAGTTAGTGGGAAATTTATAGTATTAAATATCTATATCTATGTGAATCAAAATAAGGGAATAAGCACCAACTCAAAAAGCTAGAAAAAAAAGCAATGAGGTAAACAAAAAAAATCAGAAAATAAATAAAGATTAAAACAGAAATCAGAGTTAGAAAATAAAAAACAATAAATAAACTTTAAAACTTGCTTCTTTTTTTAAAAAGAAATCAAAAACAAAATAAACACAAAATGTAGGTAATGTAATCAAGAAAAAAAAGAATGGAAGGAAATACAAATGTTCAAAATTAGAAACAAAGAAAAATAACTAAGAAAACAAAAATGTTTCCCCAAAACGAGATTACCTTGCATGACAATAGGCAAATAACCTTCAAACCTATAAAAATGGATATTTTTAAGAAAAATATAATTTGCCAAAATAGACAGTAATAGAAGTTTTTCTAAGAAAAGTTAAGCAGATCAATTGTCATAGAAGAAATAGAGAAAATACTTAGAGACCTCCTCCATAAACAAAAAAAAGGAATCTTACCAAACTTTTAAAGATCAGATAATCCTTATGCAATTTAAACTATTAGAGTATAGAAAAAGAAGGAAAACTTCTAATTTTGTTTTATGAAGTGAGTGTAATACTGATAGCAAATTTGGCAAAGATTACACACAAAAAAATCAGTCTTGCTTATGAATACTGTTACAAAAATCTTTAACAAAATAACAAACAGAATCCAACAGAACACACATAAAATAATACATTATGACCAAATGGAGTTGGTCCATAAATACAAAGGCAACTTAATAATAGGAAATCCACTAATAGGCTGGGCGCAATGGCTCATGCTTGTAATCCCAGCACTTTGGGAGGTTGAGGCAGGTGTATCACATGAGGTCAGCAGTTTGAGACCAGCCTGACCAACATGGTGAAACCCTGTCTCTACTAAAAATACACAAATTAGCCAGGTGTGGTGGTGGGTACCTGTAATCCCAGCTACTCAGGAAGCTGAGGCAGGAGAATCACTTGAACCCAGGAGGTGGAGGGTGCAGTGAGCCAAGATTGTGCCACTGCACTCCAGCCTGAGTCATAGAGTGACATTCTGTCTCAAAAAATAAGAAAAAAGAGAAATCCACTAATAAAATCCATTCTATTAATAAAGCTAAAGGAAAAATCATATGATCACTTCCATATTTACAAAAAATATAAACTTTTTTCTCATATTCAATGTCCATTCATTTTAAAAACACTCAATAGAATAGAAGCCAATGGATCGTCTTGATATAATTATACAGAGAAAGAGATATACTGCATAGTCATATAGGGGAAAAAATGGAACTAATGCTTATATTGTAAATCAGGAAAAATTCCAAAAATATCAGAGATTTCAATGTTTTAAAAAAGACACTACAAAATATTAGAAGAAAATATGGATAAATTCTTCTGCCATGTTGGAGTAGGAAAAACTTTCCTATGACTCAAAATCAGAACAAGAGGAAGTTTAACATAATTACATAAAACATAAAAAGTACTGCATGGCAAAAAGAACTATACACAAAGTAAAATGACAAATAATAAACTGAAAAAAAGATTTCGAATTTATACCACAAAAGGGTTAAAATCTCTAAAATGTAAAAATCTTCTAAAAATAGGGAAGAAAATGGCCAAAAACTCTATAGAAAAATGAGCTAGAGGACAGGCATGGTGGCTGATTCCTGAGGTCTCAGCTACTTAGAGCGCTGAGGCAGGAAGACTGCTTGAACCCAAGAGTTTGAAACTTTACTGCACTGTGATTGCACCTGTACTTCAGACTGAACAACATAGTGAGATCCTATCCTTAAAAATAATAATAAAATTATATACACATACACACACACACACACACACAGTATGCTACCACGTTTTCAAAAAAGAGTAGACTATGAATACATATATTTGTATTTTTTATGGAAGGATCAACCATAACACTTTTTAAAATAATTACCTATGAGGGATGGAGGAAATGGGGTTGAGAATACAGGGATTTAAGACAAACTCCTTTGAATACAACTTCATTTAAAATATTTAACTGTGGAATTATGCAATTTATTTATAAATTATACAACAAAAATACACTTACAGAGTAATACCTAGAAATCAAAAGTAAAATGTAACAGGTGACTCCAACTATATATTCAATTTGTAGCATTAACCATTCCAAATAACAGTACAAAAATGTGTACATCCCTAATGAAATATACCCTAGAACCAAAAACCCTACAAAAACCACAACCTCTTGAGTGGTTTTCAGTATTCCTCATGTTGGTATGTGTATTGGTATTCATATCCTAAAATTGCTGTGTGTGATGTGTGAAATAAACCAAATAATCAATTTGATGGTGACACTGAAAACCAGAATGTGAGTTGTGGTCAAAGGTGCTATTGATGGGAGGCTGGGGCAGGAGAATAACTTGAACCCAGGAGGCAGAGGTTGCAGTGAGCCAAGATTGTGCCACTGCGCTCCAGCCTGGGTGACAGATGAGACTCCATCTTTAAAAAAAATCTACAATCTTGAATTTGAACTAGAAATATCAATATGAACTCATGATTAATTTTATCCTAAATATCTACATATGTACACTCATCTTTTCTAGTTCTGTCCACACAAAAGGCCCAGCTACACTAATGAACTAAATAGTAATGAACACTCAAGCGCAAAGATTATGGTCTCTAAATATCATTCCCATTAAAAGGAGTTGGAAGTCTTGACAAATGGATAATTCTGAGGCAGGAAATGTACAAGGTAAATCTGCAATATCTTACGGTATCAGATAGCAAGGAAACTGTCAAAGACTACTAAGATTGTGTCAAAAAGGCTCAGGAATCAAACCAAGTAAATCCTCACTGGCTGAAGATAGGACAATTTTACCATTGATAAAGATAATAACTGTAGGATTGAAACACATCAAGTATATCTAATTCATTAGCTCATATCAATACTAAAAAAATCATTGGTAATCTTTGGAAGATGCTACAGAACCAACTTACTACCTTTAAAACTGGTAAATAAGTAAAAAGAAAGAATAAAGGTTTCATCCTACTTTTTCTATAATATTTGTTATAATTAATAAACTATTTAGTTGATTAAGACCAATTCTCTTTATAAGATTACTCTAGCTAAACAACACAGAAATATTGGCAGAATATAATCATTTTTCCAACCCATAATGAGTCAATCTATTAAGCAATGATCATCAATGACTGGCAATATGATTTTATTTATTTATCTATTTATTTATTTATTTTTGAGACAAAGTTTCACTCTTGTTGTCCAGGCTGGAGTGCAATGGCGCCATCTCAGCTCACCGCAACCTCCACCTCCCGGGTTCAAGTGATTCTCCTGCCTCAGCCTCCCAAGTAGCTGGGATTACAGGCATGGGCCACCATGCCTGGCTAATTTTGTATTATTTTTTAGTAGAGACAGGGTTTCTCCATGTTGGTCAGTCTGGTCTCAAACTCCCTACCTCAGGTGATCCACCTGTCTCGGCCTCCCAAAGTGCTGGGATTATAGCAAATCCAAGTTCTTGTATTATATCATCTGTAAACATTTGGTTATGTGTCACTAAAATTTAAAGACTCTTAAAAAAACATAACCCAATACCATTTTCATATATATATATATATATATATATATATTTTTAAGAACCTGGATTTGCTTGAAAATAAGGGAATAGGGAGAGTGAATGAGGTATACATGAAACAAAGTTAGTCACTAATGTTTGTTGAAGTTGCATAATGGGTACAGCAAGTGATATGGGTTGGCTGTGCCCGCATCCAAATCTCACCTTGAATTGTAATAATCCCCAAGTATCAAGGGTGGGGCCAGGTGGAAATAACTGAATCATGGGGGCGGTTTCCCCCATACTATTCTCGTGGTAGTAAATAAGTCTCACGAGATCTGATGGTTTTATAAAGGGGAGTTCCGCTGCACACACTGTCTTCCCTGCAACCGTACAAGACGTGACTTTGCTCCTCCTTTGCCTTCTGCCATGATTGTGAGGCCTCCCCAGCCATGGGGAACTGTGAGTCAATTAAACCTCTTTCCTTTATAAATTACCCAGTCTCGAGTATGTCTTTATTAGCAGCTGGAGAGCAGACTAATACAGCAAGTTTAATGAACAATTGTTTTACTTTTGTGTATGTTTAAAGTAAAAAATGTAAAACGAAAGAAAGAGTAGGGTAGGGGGAGAATGTTGATCTGCCAAGATCTCTGACACTCACACTTCTATGAAATGAGGTAATTATTCATCTATTCCACTTAAAATCAGTCAAAGGTTCTCCCAGAATTTCTCTGTTGGCTTACATGTAGGTAGAGCTCTAGATAGAACACAGGGAAATGAGGCATCGGGGGTAACTGAGATCTCATCACCTGGGCCCTGGGCTCCATTCCTCACTTCTGTGGATCATTTTGCCTGTATGACAGCTTACTGTTGCTTGATTCAACTTTAAATCTTGATTTGACTCTATTTTCTATGACCAGATGTCTTGCTGTTCATATTTACTTCCACAATACAGTACCAACTATGGCAAATTGTTGAATCTTAGTTTAATTAACACGTTAATTCTTTCAGAAATTTCTATTTAAATGATCAATAAAGAAAATATATAATTGAAAAAGAGAATAGGTCAAAGGACAGGAGAGGTAAGGTAGGAACTGTGAGGCCAGCAGGCTGGAGGGGTCCTTAGTGTGGATTCTGAGGTTGCTCCGGGAGTGCAACAAAGAGAAAGCCCAAACCAACCGATTCAGGCATCATCTCCAGTGTCGCCCAGGATCAGCCTCCCACCCTACCCGAGCGGGGCCCAGATCCAAGTGCGTGGTACACTTGGGACGCCAACATTAGATACTCAGGGGAGCTGAGTACAAAAGCCCAAGGCAGGGGCTCGGAGCGTGCAGGGTTACCACCCATAAGGCGTCACAAGTGTCCTGGCACAGTGACCCACTGAGAGCTGACTCTGTGAACCTACTTGGCCCCACACCTGGTCTCTGCTACATACAACTAATCCACAGCCTCAGCGCTGGCTGCATGTGAAGAAAGAGAAGCAAGAAGCCACAGGGTACAAAGGTGGAGAGCCATGGCTTAGAGTCAAGAAAGTTGATGGGAGCTCATTGAAGGCCGGGCCTAGATTATTACTGTCTTTATGTCTTCAGTGCCTAGCACAGGACATGGCACCCAGCTCAATACACACACACACATACACACACACATATATATACACATACACACATACACACACATACACACACATATACACACATACATACACATATACATATACACATACATACACGCACACATACACATACACGCACACATATACATACACATATACATACACACATATACATACACATACACACATACACACACAACACACATACACACACATATACACACATACACACATGCATACACACATACACACATATACACACATACACACATACACACATATACACACATACACACACATACACATATATACACACACATACATACATATATACATACACACACATATACACACGAATATACATACACACACATATACATACACACACATATACACACATATACATACACACACACAGACACACACACACACACACAGCAACCCTAGCAATAGACAAACAGAAAATGAGATTAAAAGGCAGAGTTCTGATAACAGTAAGAAAAAAAAAGGGGGGGTCATGTATTATTTTAAACATAAAATTTTTTAAAGAATGTCGGAAATTTAAGGATGTTTCAGTTTATAAAAATAATATGCAGATTGTATGCAAATGTAGGTCCCTAGGTGTTGACCATGACAAACCAGACTGGCTTTCCAGGCTTGTTTGCCCACACTCCCACTCCTCCACCCATTCCACACACCCAGGGCCTCTTGGCCAGCCCTGGCAGCACATAGCTCAGCTCCAGCCTTGCGGAAGCACCAATTATCCTTGGCAGCAAGGCCCAGGCTTGTGACCAGCCAGAGGAGGTCTAGGGTCATTTCACTGTGAATTTCTTGAAGTAGTTATTTCCTAGCAGGCTGAGTATGAGGGTAGGGATATGTCTAAGATTTGGGGAAAACATACACCTGTTTCATTTCCCTACCTGGCAATGCTACATGGCTCAATGGTACCCATGAAGTCCACAGATCTGGTTTCCAAAAAATCAATTCAGAAAAGTAAGATGGTTCATGGGGTAGAACAGCTTAATGGGCACAGGGTTCTATTTTGGGGTGATTAAATGTTTTGGAACTAGACAGAGATGGTGGGTGCACAACATCGTGAATGTACTAAATTCACACTGAATTTTTCACTTTAAAATGGTTAAATTTCTGTCATAAGAATTTCACCAAAATAAAAAAATAAGGTGGTTCAGTACAGTGGCTGAGTAGAAAATTTTCACCCAAGAATCAAATATCATGACATAAAAAGGAAAATCTAGTTAGAAAAGAAAACTGAGGGGAGGGGTTCCACTTTGAAGCAGTAAACAAAGCTAAAGCTGTGAAATACCAAAGATTAAATTTAACAAGAAATAGGTGAGATGCATGCACTTAAAAGTATTTAAAACTGGGCCAGGCATGGTGGCTCACACCTGTAATCCCAACACTTTGTGAGGCTGAGTCAGTTCGAGATCAGCCTGGCCAACAAGGTGAAACCCCGTATGTGATGGTTAATACTGAGTGTCAACTTGATTGGATTGAAGGATGCAAAGTATTAATCCTGGGCATGTCTGTGAGAGTGTTGCCAAAGGAGATTAACATTTGAGTCATGGGCTGGGGAAGGCAGACCCACCCTTTATCTGGTGGGTACTATCTAATCAGCTTCCATCGAATATACAGCAGGCAGAAGAATGTGAATAGGTGAGACTGGTCTAGCCTCCCAGCCTACATATTTCTCTCATGCTGGATGCTTCCTGTCCTCGAACATCGGACTCCAAGTTCTTCAGTTTTGGGACTCAGACTGGCTCTCCTTGCCCCTCAGATTGCAGACAGCCTATTGTGGAACCTTGTGATCATGTAATAAACTCCTATATATACACATATACCTATACATATATATACACACATATATGTATATGTATATTACATATATATATATTCTATTAGTTCTGTCCCTCTAGAGAACCCTGACTAATACAGATTTTGGCACCAGGAGTGCTTCTAGAGGAACAGAATATTAAGAATAGAGTTCTTTCGTTGGTTTGGGGGTTTCTGGAGTTGGCTACTTAATATGATTAGACTCAAAAATGCTAAGGACTCTACTTCTAATAGTATGGAGAGCACTGATAGTCCTTGGTGTAAACCATTTAAAGAGTTATGCAAAACAAATGCATTGGACTCTCCTGATTCACCACTCACGAGAGGCAAGTAGTGACCCTATACATAATAACTTTGACCATATGTGGAGAACAAAGGAACATAATGAAGCTAGTTGGTTGCTCTAAGTTCAGTGGACAAAGTGATTAAAGAAAATGATGAACTCAGGAATTCTGTCTCCCAGCTTCAGAAGCAGATACCAAGTCTAAAATCTGCTAAGATTACCCTGAGTGAGAGTCTTATCTGCTGTAGAGAAAGAAGTGAAATTGTGGAAAAACAGAGACAAGCTCTTATCACGCAAATGGCTGACCTGCAATGAAAGTTGCATACACAGCCTTGTCAGGTGTCTACTGTTAAAGTGAGGGCACCAATTAGAAAAGAATGGGACCCTGCAACTTGGAATGGGGATGTGTGGGAGGATCTTGGTGAAGCTGGGGACACTGAGTTTGTGAACTCTGAGGAAACTTTTTTGCCAGAAGCAACAGCTTCCCCATCCCCCGTAGTGGCAACATCCCCACCCGGACCCATGCTGCCATCAGCCTTTCCACCTTTGTCTGAGGAGATAAACCCTGCCCTTCTGAAGGCAACAGTGATGGCCTCCCCTGAGGCAGTTGCCAGGAAAAATAATGTTGATTCTCCTCAGGAGCCACCCCCAACACCCCTGTTTGCTTCTAGACCTGTAACTAAATTCCCGGCGGGACCCTAGAGGTGAGGTTGAGAGTGTGACCCATGAGGGGGTGCGCTACTCTCAAAAATAACTGTTTGAGTTTTCTAATTTATATAAACAGAAATCTGGAGAATAGGCATGGGAATGGATATTAAGGGCATAGGATAATGGTGGAAGGAACATAGAGTTGGATCAGGCTGAATGTATTGATTTGGGCCCAATAAGTAGAGACTCACTTTTAATGTTGCAGCTCAGGGAGTTTAAAAAAAAAAAAGATTCTAATAGTTTATTTGCTTGGTTAGCTGAAATATAGATTAAAAGATGGCCCACTGTGAGTGAGCTGGAAATGCCTGATCTTCCTCGGCTTAATGTACAGGAAGGAATCCAAAGGCTTAGGGAGATTGGGATGGTGGACTGGATTAGTCCCTTTAGACCTACTCATCCCAGTTGGGAGGATCCAGAAGATATACCCTTAACTAATGCCTTGTGAAATAGACTTGTGAGGGCAGCACCTGCATCTTTGAAGAGCCCTGTAATTGCTCTTCTCTGCATGTCAAATGTAACAGTGGGAACTGCAGTCACTCAACTATGAAATTTAAATACAATGGGAATAATTGGATCCCGAGGTGGCAGGGGCCAAGTGGCAGCACTCAACCATCAAAGGCTAGGTGGGCATAGCTACCGTAATGGACAGCAGAGACAAAGCAGCAATCAAAATAGTCTGACTCGTGTAGAGCTCTGTCATTGGCTAATTAATCACTGTGTTCGTAGAAGTGAAATTGACAGGAAGCCTACTGAATTCCTACTTAATTTATATAAGGAGAAAACTTCTAGATTGAATGGACAAAAGACTAATTTGAATTATAAAAACAGAGAATCACAACCCCTCAATCAATTTCCAGACTTGAGCCAGTTTACATACCCAGAAACACTTGAATGAAAGGGAGACTGGGTTCCCTGGAAGAAGGACCCCACTACATTATCAACAATTTATGCAGTGGATCTTTCTCCCATCCTTCCCCAAGGAGACCTCCAAATCCAGCCTTTTACCAGGGTAACTGTGCATTGGAGAAAGGGAAATGATCAGACATTTTGGGGACTACTGGACACTAGCTATGAGCTGACATTGATTCCAGGGGACCCAAAACGTCATTGTGGTCCTCCAGTTAAAGTAGGGGCTTATGGAGGTCAGTTGATTAATGGAGTTTTAGCTCAGGTCCAACTTACAGTGGGTCCAGTGGGTCCCCAGACTCATCCTATGGTCATTTCCCCAGTGCCAGAATGCATAATTGGCACAGACATACTTAGCAGCTGGCAGAACCCCCACATTGGCTCCCTGACTGGTAGGGTGAGAGCTATTATGGTGGGAAAGGCCAAATGGAAGCCATTAGAGCTGTCTCTACCTAGAAAAATAGTAAATCAAAAACAATATCACATGCCTGGAGGGACTGCAGAGATTTGTGCCACCACCAATGACTTGAAAGACGCAGAGGTGGTGATTCCCACCACATCCCCATTCAACTCTTCCATTTGGCCTGTGCAGAAGACAGACGGATCTTGGAGAATGACAGTGGATTATCATAAGCTAAGCCAAGTGGTGACTCCAGTTGCAGCTGCTTTATCAGATGTGGTTTCATTGCTTGAGCAAATTAATACATCTCCTGGTACCTAGTATGCAGCCATGGACTTGGCAAATGCCTTTTTCTCCATTCATGTCCATAAGGCCCACCAGAAGCAATTTGCCTTCAGCTGGCAAGACCAGCAATATACCTTTACTGTCCTACCTCAGGGGTATATCAACTCTTTGGCTTTGTGTCATAATCTTATTTGGAGAGAACTTGATTACTTTTTGCTTCTGCAAGATATCACACTGGTCCATTACATTAATGACATTATGCTGATTGGATCCAGTGAGCAAGAAGTAGCAAACACGCTGGAATTATTGGTGAGACATTTGCGTGCCAGAGAATGGGAAATAAATCTGACTAAAATTCAGGGACCTTCTACCTCAGTAAAATTTCTAGAGGTCAAGTGGTGTGGAGCCTGTTGAGATATTCCTTCTAAGGGGAAAGATAAGTAGCTGTATTTGGCTCCTCCTACAACCAAGAAAGAGGAACAATGCCTAGTGGGACTATTTGGATTTTGGAAGCAAGGCATTCTCATTCAGGTGTGTTACTCTGGCCCATTTATCGAGTGACCCGAAAGGCTGCCAGTTTTGAGTGAGGACCAGAACAGGACAAGGCGCTGCAACAGTCCCAGGCTGCTGTGCAAGCTGCTCTGCCACTTGGGCTATATGACCCAGCAGATCCAATGGTGCTTGAGGTGTCAGTGGCAGATAATGATGCTGGCCCCCATAGGTGAATCACAGTGGAGGCTTCTAGGATTTGGGAGCAAGGCCCTGCCATCTTCTGCAGATAACTACTCTCCTTTTGAGAGACAGCTCTTGGCCTGTTACTGGGCTTTGGTGGAAACCGAACGTTTGACTATGGGTCAAGTCACCATGCGACCTGAACTGCCTATCATGAACTGGGTGCTTTCTGACCCATCCAGACATAAAGTGGGTCGTGCACAGCAGCATCCCATCATCCAATGGAAGTGGTATATACTTGATCAGGCTCAAACAGGTCCTGAAGGCACAAGTAAGTTACATGAGGAAGTGACTCAAAAACCCATGGACTCCACTCCTGCCACCCTGCCTTCTCTCTCCCAGCCTACATGCATGGCCTAATGGAGAGTTCCCTATGATCAGTTGACAGAGAAACAGAAGACTAGGGCCTGGTTCACAGATGGTTCTGTACGACATGCAGGCACCACCCGAAAGTGGACAGCTGCAGCACTACAGCCCCTTTCTAGGACATCCCTGAAGGACAGAGGTGAAAGCAAATATTCTCAGTGGGCAGAACTTCGAGCAGTGCACCTGGTTTTGCACTTTGCATGGAAGGAGAAATGGCCAGATGTGCAATTATATACTGATTCATGGGCTGCAGCCATGAATTTTGCTAGATGGTCAGGGACTTGGAAGAAGCACAATTGGAAAATTAGTGACTAAGAAATTTGAGAAAGAGGTATGTGGATGGACCTGAGTGGTCAAAAACTGTGAAGATATTTGTATCCCATGTAAGTGCTCACCAACGGGTGACCTCAACAGAGGAGGAGTTTCATAATCAAGTGAATAGGATGACCCGTTCTGTGGACACCACTCAGCCTCTTTCCCCAGCCAGCCCTGTCATCGCCCAATGGTCCCATGAACAAAGTGGCCATGGTGGCAGGGATGGAGGTTACACATGGGCTCAGCAACATGGACTTCCACTCACTAAGGCTGACATGGCTACGGCCACTGCTGAGTGCCTAATTTGCCAGCAGCAGAGACCAACACTGAACCCTCGATAACCATTCCTTGGGGTGATCAGTCAGCTACCTGGTGGCAAGTTAATTATATTGGACCTCTACCATCATAGAAAGAGCAGAGATTTGTCCTCACCAGGTGGCTGGGGTGATTGACCTGGACTATCAAGATGAAATTAGTCTACTACTCCATAACAGAGGTAAGAAAGTGTAGGCATGGAATACAGAAGATCCATTAGAGCGTCTCTTAGTATTACCATGCCCTGTGATTCAGGTCAATGGGAAACTACAACAGCCCAATCCAGGCAGGACTACAAATGACCTAGACCCTTCAGGAATGAACGTTTGGGTCACTCCACCAGGGAAAAAAACCACGACCTGCTGAGGCGCTTGCTGAAGGCAAAGGGAGCACAGAATGGGTAGTAGAGGAAGGTAGTCATCAATACCAGCTACGACCATGTGATCAGCTATAGAAACAAGGACTGTAATTGTCATGAGTATTTCCTCCTTCTTTTGTTAAAAACATGTTGGTGCATGTGTACACCTGTACTAAGAAAATATCTTCATTTTATTTCTCTTTTCCTTTATCATGTGACATAAGATTTATTGACTTCACATCAGCATTTAAGTAGTAAACTTTATGTAATAGTATTTGGGTTGCAGATTGGTGCGTTTCCAGTTGTGTGAAAGATAGTTGTATTATGTTAGGCATAATTATGACCTTACTCTTGTCTTTATTTGAAGATTATGTATGATCTTAGGAGATGTGTATGGGTTCATGTTGACAAGGGGTGAACTTGTGGTGTTAATACTGAGTATCAACTTGATTGGATTGAAGGATGCAAAGTAGTAATCCTGGGCATGTCTGTGAAGGTGTTGCCAAAGGAGATTAACATTTGAGTCAGTGGGCTGGGGAAGGCAGACTCACCCTTAATCTGGTGGGCACAATCTAATCAGCTGTCAGTGAATATAAGCAGGCAGAAGAATGTGAAAAGCTGACACTGGCCTAGCCTCCCAGCCTACATCTTTCTCCTATGCTGGATGCTTCCTGCCCTCAAACATCACACTCCAAGTTCTTCAATTTTGAGACTCGGACTGGCTCTCCTTTCTCCTCAGCTTGCAGACAGCCTATTGTGGGACCTTGTGATTGTATAAGTTAATACTTAATAAACTCCCATATATATATATATATATACAAAATAAGTTCCGTCCCTCTAGAGAAGAACTCTGACTAATACAAATACTGTGACAAAGAAAGGAAAATCCAGTTAGAAAACTGAGGGGAGGGGTTCCACTTTGAAGCAGCAAAGCTAAAGCTATGAAATAGCAAGGATTAAATTTAGCAAGCAATAGGTGAGATGTATGCACTTAAAAGTATTTAAAACCATGCCAGGCACAGTGGCTCACACCTGTAATCCAAGCACTTTGCGAGGCAGAGGTGGGCAGATCACTTGAGGTCAAGAGTTCAAGACCAGCCTGGCCAACATGGTGAAACCCTGTCTCTACTAAAAATACAAAAATTAGCCAGGTATGGTGGTGCATGCCTGTAATCCCAGCTACTCGGGAGGCTGAGGCAGGCGAATAGATTGAACATGGGAAGCAGAGGTTGCAGTGAGCTGAGATGGTGCCACTGCACTCCAGCCTGGGTGACACAGCAAGACTCCATCTCAGAAGAAAAAAAAAAAGAAAAAAAAAAAAAACCTACCTCATAGATGTGAAGATTAAATAAAATTATCATACATGCATGCTTAGCCTAATATTTGGTGTGCAGTGAATCTTAGCATTTAGTAAATGGTTACTATTACCTCTGTATAAATATATGATAGCATATATGCGATTGTATTATGCATGCTGTGATCTCGCTTTTTAAACTTAATGTTCTATGATGGATGTCTTTACAAGTCAAAGCATGTTTTTATTATCCAGGGTTTTACTCAGCACTAACACATACCATAGGCTCAGAATATACTTGTCATGTGAATAAATTACTCTTGGCTCATCTTTTTTTCTCGTTTTTGTTTTTTTGAGTCAGGGTCTTGCTATATTGCCCAGGCTGGACTTGAACTCCTGGGCTCAAGGATTCTCCACCTCAGCCTCTCTAGTACCTGATACACAGACGTGCATCACCACACCCAGTGTGCCTCATCTTTTTAAGTTTGCTGCTGGCTGTAATGGTTGCCTTGGGTTCCAGCATGCGGATGTGCTATAAATTTATAACCAGTCCTCTGTTGACAGATATGTATTATTTACTGTATTTAAACGATTGAAAGCAACATTATAAATACCCATTAATGGGTGCAGCACACCAACATGGCACATGTATACATATGTAACAAACCTGCACGTTGTGCACATGTACCCTAAAACTTAAAGTATAATAATAATAAAATTAAAAATAAATAAATAAATACCCATTAATGAGAATTATGAGTAGATTTTGTACTTCAAGTAATTGCAAATGAGTTAAAACATTTCCACACCTCTATTACTTGTAGTCAAGTATGCCTGTAAGTCATTTCAATGATTTCCTCTAATAAAACTAGTAAAGCTATTTCCATTTGGGGGGGCTACAAGCCATGATTTCGACTGCTTCTCCACTGGAAGGCTGTCATGAGTGAGGGTCCCTCAGTGGGTAAGAGAGCCTGGCTGAGCCCCTCTTCTCCGTATGCCTTTGTTGGTTTGACTCCTGTCTGCTTTTCCAAGAGAAAAAGAGTGACTTTTGTAGGTAGGAAATGACCACCAAGTGAGCAGTAAACATGGTGAAAACTTCCCTAAAGAAACATAATTCAGGAGACAGCCTGGAGCCCTAACAGCCTTTCTGTGTGGGCAAACACGGCGATTCTGAGGTCTTCAAACTGGGGTGTCACAAATGTATCACCTACAAGCACATCTCCCCCAACTACCTCAGCCGCAGGGATCTGAAGCAGGCCCACCCTGAACTAGTCAAGATACAAATGGAGGCCCTGGCCCACAGCCCATCACCCTTCTCTTCCCACCTCTGACAGCATCCTCCAGCAGAGGGGCCTTGCATGCACTTCTGTATCCAGACAACCTAGTTCCCATGTCCAGCTCTGTCTACCGCCCTCCCCACTGGCTAGAAACCCTGGGCACACTCCAGAGGTAGAGGTGCACACTCCAGCAGCCAGGAGAACCAGCAACAAGCCCACGGAGGCCCTGGAAAATAGAATATGGTGCAGAAAAGTGGAAGTGCAGCAGGTAGGTACCGTGGATGCCTCACTCTAGGAGAGCAGCAACTGGAAGACAGCTGGAGCGGGACACTTGGAAGGCCAGCGCCTGGACAGAGCCCTGGCTTCCTGCTGTAAGGCAACACTGGTCTGCTGCATCCGGAAGCCCAGCCAAGGCTTTTCTACATCCGCGGTTCTCCCCGATGACGGTTTGCTACCCAGGGGCCTTGTGGCAATGTCTAGAGACATTTTTGGTTGTTGCAGCTAGGGGAAAGAGTGCTACTGGTATCAAGTGGGTAGAAGCCGATAACGCTGCTAAACATCCTGCAATACACAGCCCACAGTCCTTGCCCCCAAAAAAGAACTATCCAGCCCAAAGCGGCAATAGGGCTGAGGTGGAGAAAAACTGGGATACATGCATGAGTGGGCAGGCCAGCAGATTTGGGTTCACATCCTCACTCTGCCACTGGCTTGTTCTGGGACCAATGATTTTATCTCTCTGTGCCTCCGTTTTCCCATTTGTAAAATGGGGTTAATGGTAACTGTTTCACAGGGTTGTTTTGATAAATAAAAAGGACTTGATATGTAAAGTGCCTGGCACATAGCAGGCCTTCAGAAGGCGCTATAGGTGTTCCTTTATTAAATGGGGAAGGAAGTGGACTTCGTATTCTTAAATGTTGCTTTATGAACCAATTAGAAGTCTTGGAGTTGGGAAGAGAAGATCTGAACCACATAAGCAAGAGAAGTGTATATTATTTCAGAACTACTGTGGTTGAAAGATCAAGGGGAAATTTGGATGTATAGAAAAATCAATACGAAATCTGTGTTTATACACAGTGCTTTAAGAAGCTGTGAATCATGTCAAGCTGAGTTATCCCTCTGGCAGGTTTTTCCGGCTTCCACAAAGGATTATCCATATGAAAACATCTTCCTTATCCCTTCCTTCCCCCGCATCTGCACTCCGCACCCCCCTCCCCACCTCCCCAAACACCGCTGATGGGATTGCCCTGCGCCTAAGGGACAGCAGGGCAATCCCATCAGTGATGACTTACTGCCCTCTGGTGGTAGAATTTATAAATGCAGCTGAGATTTTGTCCGTTAGTTTGATTCCGGTGAACACAGCAAGTGCCCTACCACGTGTAAAGCATCACTTATTTAACAGCGTTCTAAGAGTTACAGGAAATATAAAGACTGACCAACCCACACTCCTTTATAGAATCAGATGGAGACATGAGGGCTTCTGGGCAGCGGATGATAACTTGGGGCCCCTTCAAATCTCTTTAACATTTGTTTGGCTGGAGAAGGGATTCTCTAATAAAACAAAAATCATGTAATCCCTTATGCTTAAATAAGGAATTTCCTACATGTACCCATGTAAAGCTTTAATCATTCACACTTAACCAAAGAAGCTCATTTACAAGCATGTAGATATAAAGCAATGTCCAAAAGTTCTCAAAAATTTTTTGTCAGCAAAATGTTTCCAACTTTCTTGTAATTTTTCTTTTCTGTTTTCTTTTGCAATTTTTTAAATTGGGCGATTTTTTGAGAGGCAAATTTAAGAATTTTAAATGTGGATAATAAGTCACCACTTATTGATAACACTGCCAAAACTAGTCCAAAACCTGAAAGCTGTCGCGCAACTGGGTGCCCAGAAAGTTGCCCTGCCGATCCACCCACTCACGTCTCTGCTCCTGTCTTCCAGAAGCTTATCCTCCGGTGGGGAAGCCATGGCAGGGAAACAAGGAACAGAAGAGCCTATGGAAAGTGTCCTGAGGGTTTCCAGATGTTTACCAAGCACCTTCATGGAGCACACACAAATGTGGCAAACCTTTAAGGAGGAAGAGAACACTCTCCTCCAAAGAGAGGTGGGCCCCCCCAGGACAGGAAGGATTCTGATCGGGGTCAGATCAGGGAAGCCCTTGGACGTCTTGCTAAATAATTTGGATTCTAGGCCGGGCGCGGTGGCTCACGCCTGTAATCCCAGCACTTTGGGAGGCCGAGACGGGCGGAGATCGAGACCATCCTGGCTAACATGTAAAAATAAAAAAATTAGCCGGGCATGTTGGCGGGAGCCTGTAATCCCAGCTACTCGGGAGGCTGAGGCAGGAGAATGGCGTGAACCCAGGAGGCAGAGGTTGCAGTGAGCCGAGATCGCGCCACTGCACTCCAGCCTGGGGGACAGAGCGAGACTCCGTCTCAAAAAAAAGAACTTGGATTTTAATCCGTTTCACACTGACGGCTGCTAAATGGGGTGTGTGTGAGTGTGCGTGTGTGTGTGTGTGTAAGTAAGAGAGAGACAGAGAGAGAGAGAAGGAGGCAGAGAGACAGAGAAGGGCAGAGCTGGGCTTTGAGAGATTCCATGCCCCATTCTGTGTGGTAGAATAGACTGGAGAGAGTAACATTCAAGTGCAGGAGAATTATCGGTTATGAGGGTTGAACCAATTCAGCCACTCTGGATTCTTGGAAGAGAAAGGCGAAGGCAGCAGGCATGTGGGGGCCATCTCCATGCCCCTGGCTTCTGTGGAACTCTCCAGGCCCAGGTCCCTCCTCTCTGCTGCTGTGTAGTGACTGATGGGAAGGGTGAGCTCGGGATAAGGAACCAAGCATTGCAGTGCAGCCCTTCCTTTCCCCCTCCCCGGGGGGGACCTGCTTCCAGGGGGCAGCAGCCACTTAGGTCTGGTCCTCCAGGTGGTTTTTCAGGGCGTTTTGACACCACACTCTTCTGGGTTTCTGTGGCCTCACTAGTCATTCTTTACCAGTCTTCTTTGCATCTTCTTCCTTTTCCCCAACTCTAAATGCTGAAGCACCTCAGGGTTCTGACTTCAGTCCTCTTCTCTTCCGTCTTCATGTTCACTTCCAGATCATCTCCTGCAGTCCCAGCGCTATAAATGCCACCCAAACGCTGATGACTTCCACTGTGCATCCTGACTGCCTCTAAAGTCCAGCCTCATACTCCACATCTCTACCTGGATGATGAAGGGACCACTCAACATTTGCACATTTTATTCATGAATGGCCTCTCCCCAGACGTGTTTCTTCCCCAGGATCCCTCATTCCTGGAAAACCGATAAACCCATGGCTCAGCTCTCCCTCCTTTACCCCTGATGCTCTCCTCAGCTCTATTTCAGGATCAACACAGATCCAAGCCTTTCTTGCCACGCACTGCTAGCACTCTAGTCCACTGCTGTCCACTGGAAATATCACATAAGCTACAAACGCAAGCCATGTATCTAACTTTAGATTTTCTAGATGACAGATTTTAAAGTAAAATGAAGCAACCAAGATGAATTTTAATAAAATATTTAACCCCATACAGCGTGGTGGTCAAAATACAGTGTTATTTCCACATGTAATCAATAGTTTTAAAAATTATCCGTGTGATATTTGATGTTCTTGTTTCTGTACTAAGCCTTTAAAATTCAGTCTGTATTTTACACTCACAGCACATCTCCATTCAGACCAGCCACATTCCAAGTGCTCATAGCTAATGTGGCCAATGGCTTCCATGTGGGACAGCACAGCCGTGGCCAAGCCGCCTTCAAGCCGCCTTCATCTCTGGTCTGGATTATCGTCATCTTCCTTCTTCCACTCTTAATCCCTGGAAGGCATTTCCCACAAAGCAGCCAGAATGAATGATCATGTTGCTGCCCTCTTTAAAATGTTCAATGGCCCCCACCACTCTGAGAATACAATCACAATCAGCAGTCCCCTCCACAGCCTACACCGACCAGCGTGCCCCTTCCTCCTTACCTTTTCCTCTGCCCCTTCAGCCAAATGAGCCCCAAACCAGGCCCGCTCCACTTGTTCCCTCCACCCAGAACACTCCTTCCCTAATCCCAGTCCTGAGTCCTGCACTATGCTTCTTCTTATCCCAGCCCTGAAGTCCCTTCCAAACCAGCCAGTTGCACGCCCATTTGTAACCTGCACGGACCTAGGGGAACTGAACAAAGGAGGCAAATGCGGGAATAAAAGACAAAGACAAAAGAGTATATTTGGAAGAAGGGTCAGGAAGCACCTTGCCTCTAGTGGACAAGGGACCTGACCTTGTACACAGCCCTCCGTATTTATTAGGCAAAAGAGATAGTGTGAAGGGAAGTGGAAGAGGGGGTCAGCTGCTCGGTCCAGAGTAAGCTTGCAAGACTGCATTCTCTGGATGTCCCAATAGATAACCTCAAGGAGCTTGGCGTCAGGAAGCGATTGCCCTCAGCAAACCTTCTGGGGCAGGCACAGTCATGAGTTTGCCCACATTCTGTATTCATGATAAACAGTTTGCTGTTTGATCATATAGACTCAGTGGAATGTTGGTCACGTCCCATGGGCCTTTGGCTCTCTGTATATCCTCCTTTCTGTTTATGTATTAATTGAAGGAGTGTAAGTCCAGGGTGGGCAGCTCTCATATTCCCATTGGTGGTCCATCCAATTTTACAGACTGTCCCTGGTGCTCCAGTAGTTTCTCAGCTTCCTGTGTGGTTTTCTTGAGTTGTCCCCAGGTTATGGGGGTTGATGTCATGACTGTGGTTGGCCTTCTCTCCGTCTTTGCACTCAGGCTCAGCTGGCTCATGGCTCACACCAGAGGGACCGGACCCATGGTTGGCCACCCTGGGTTCCTCCAGTCTCCCATTCCATGGTTGCACACACCTTGAGGGCACCCACACGGCTTGTCCATCTCCTGTGAAAACACAAGCATACCCTCTTCTCCACGTCAGTAAATCCACCCGACCTTTCCATTGTCCTTCCAGGGATTTCCATAATGCTTTCAGATAAACTTTCCTCTTTTCCTCTAACACTTGCCAATGTCTTTCTGCTGGAGTCTTACCATCTGTACCAGGAGTCCAAAAATGTAAAGTAAATAAGGCTAAATGTAGTTTTGATTGAGGTAGTTGGCCTCCTATACCCCCTTTGTGTCTTTTCAACATGTGTTGTAATGTTCAATGTGCCTGCTCTATAATGCCTTGTCCTTTAGGATTATAAGGAATTCCTGTTTTATGGGTTATAGCCCAAAGCTGTAAAAAATTTTGAAAAGCATGACTAGTATAAGCGAGTCCATTGTCAGTTTTTAATTGTTTCAGTATCCCCATATGAGCAAATGATGACAGACAATGTCACTGTACATGACCAGCTGTCTCACCTGTTTGGCATGTAGCATGCAGCATTTGAGAATAAGTGAAACAAATTAAGCAGTTCTGGGTCTAGTGTACTTTTAACTGGAGCAGTTTCCATGTGACTGGCTACGTTTACAACATAAGCTGAATTACAGACAATGTTGATAGGATCTGAAGCTGTGAGCTGTAAAACCTGAATGACTGCAATTAGCTCTGAGCATTGCGCTGAAGCACCAGAGGTATCTAGCTTCTCCTGCGTTAGGGGCCATTGATCCACCCACACAGGTTTGTCACTAAGCCATTCTAATGGTAAGGCAGTGGGCAGGGGAGAAATATCAACGACCTCTGTCAGAAATCCTGATTTCCTAGCCTTTTTCTATCTGTTTTTCCAGTTACTGATATCAGGTTAGGATTTTCCTGTAGGAATTTCCCTAAACCTTTTTCACTCTGATATCCATGTCCTTCAACATTTTAAATCCTGGGTTATCAAAGTTTTCATCTGTAAGTCTCATCTCCCATGCTGTAAGTAAGTCTCAGCCCCATAAACTGATAGCTATATTTGCAACATAAGGCTGAAAAGTACATGACTGCCCATCCGGACCAAGACAAGGTAAAATCTCAGCACTCTGTTGAACACTTTGAGCTGTTCCTACTTCCACTAGGGATGTAGAAGTTAATTGCAAGAGCCAGGATGGGGGCCAATTGTCTTTAGATATTACTGATACATCAGTTCCCGTATCCATAAGCCCATAAAATTTCTTTCCATTAATTTGTACTACACAGGTGGGTCTATTAGAGGCTATGGGTCGGGATAGATAGATTTCCCATGTAGTTGTGCTCCCAAACCCTTTATTTCCTCGTTTCTCCTTTCATGGAGAAGGGTGTAATTTGCAGGGAATAAGCAATAATTGAGCAATATATTCTCCCAGTTCAAAAACCCAAAGATCTTGTGACATTAAAACTACTTGAGTTTCTCCTTCATAATCAGAGTAAACAGCTCCTGGGACTACAGTCATGCCTTGCAAGTTAAGGTGGCTTTTGCCTAAAATTAGTCCCATGTATCCCGCTGGTGAAGGTCCCCAAATACCAGTGGGAACTTTGATGGGTTTGTCTCCCCCAACTAATGTGATTCTTTCTCTGGCAGGTAGATCTAATCCTGCACTTCCTGGTGTTCCTGGGGTGAGGGAATCAATGTGCCTCCGGGAACCCATGCCTAAAACGGGGTTAAGGTCTGGACTGGGAATGCCCTCACTGTTTGTGGGACCCAAGTCCAGGCCCCCATCTCATTTCCCGACAGGGGGGTGCCATTCCGATGAAATTTTGAGTGGCAGTGATTAGCCCAGTGATTTCCTTTGTTACAGCGAGGACAAAGTCCTGGCGTTTTTTCCGCTGGTGGGGGAACTGCATTGTAAGATCCTTTCTGTCCTGAGATCTGGTGGCATTCCTTTTTTAAATGTCCAGTTTTTCCACAATTATAACATTTTCCCATTTTAGAGTTTGACCCTTGGCTCCTTTTAGATTTGTCAACTACTAAATTAGCCATTGCTTCAGCTAACATTGAAGAGCGATGAAGCTCAGTTCCTGCATCTTGACAAGCCCTGAGAAAATTTCCCAAGTTTTTTGTACATCTCATAGGTGCCAGTGCACTTTTACAATCCGCGTTTGCATTCTCAAAAGCTAGAGTTAAGGTTAGCATTTCTGCAGCCATGGTATGAGGAATCTGACGCTTCACTGCCTCTTGTAGTCTTGCAAGAAACTGTGCATAGGGTTCCTATGACCCTTGCATGACATGTAGAAAGGATTGTACTGGGACTCCCTCTTCAGGAATTGTGGCCCAAGTGCACTTAGTGGCCTATGCACACTGCTGATAAGCAGCGTCTGGGAGTGCCATTTGACGTTCCAGGTCTGAATAAGGGCCATTACCCAATAGCATATCCTCTGTAATGTCTCCGTTTCCAGCAGCACAGTTCTGTCTAGCCTGCTCTGCACACATTTCTTGCCAATTGAAATTACACATCAGATATGCACTCGCAGACAAGCAAGTTCGCGCCAAGTGTTTCGCATCAAAGGGTCAAAGATGTATGGCACCAAACACTGATTCTAGCAATCCTAAAGTGAATGGGCTCTGTATGCCATTATTTACCACACTCGCTTTTAATTCCTTTAACAACTTAAACTCTAGTGGAGTGTGTTCGTGAATAACCTGCTGCGGATTATTTGGATCAGGCGTTACGGAAATAGGAAAAGCGCAAGGTCCTAAGGGCTCTCCGGCTATGACAGCAGAGCGTAAATTCTCTGTATTGGGGGGTCTCTATTTTTGCCACCAAAGGAGGCAGTACAGATGTTTCTGCAACTGGAGGAGGTGGTATAGGCCAATTTTTATTCTCCCTCTCCTGTCTTTTATTTTCAGTTGGATCTGTGGGTGGGACAACAGATTCTTTCAGATTTTTAGATTCAGCCTGCTACCCCGCAGAATAGTGAGATAATGGCAGAAGTACCGTACGAACTGAACTCTGAGTGGAAAAAACTGAAGAATCAACTTTAAAACCTTTTTGATGAGCCTGTTTTAATCCTTCTGCTCTATCCCAATTTTCCACATCAAGAGTGCCTGTGGAAACCATGGGTAATGCGTAATAACCTCCGGCAGCATCTTAATGTCTGAGAACTGACCTGAGCACCAGTGTGTTTCAACAAAACTCTAAGCAACTGCACATAATGCTTTTCTCCAACAGACAAATTCTGCCTCATGTTACCCTGATTCAGAAAACTTCCCATTCCCAGTACTTCTTTAAAGCACTGCTCCCAGTACCTCTTTAGGGCACCGACCTTATATCCCTGTCGGCAGACTCGGCCTGGGGTCCCCGTTCACCTTGTCAATTTCAGTTCCTCTGCTCCAGCAGACCTTCTTCGTTTACGTCCTTGAAGTCCCTGTTCTGCGGCGCCACTATGTAACCCGCATGGACCTAGGGGGACTGAACAAAGCAGGTGAACGCAGGAATAAAAGACAAAAGCGTATATTTGGAAGAAGGGGTCGGGGGCACCTTGCCTCTAGTGGACAAGGGCCCTGGCCTTTACACAGCCCTTCGTATTTATTAGGCAAAAGAGATAGTGAGAAGGGGGGTGGAAGAAGGGGTCAGCTGCTCGTCCAGAGTAGTCTCGCAAGACTGCATTCTCTAGATGTCCCAGTAGATAACCTCAAGGAGCTTGGTGCCAGGAAGTGATTGCCCTCAGCAAACCTTCTGGGGCAGGCACGGTCGTGAGTTTGCCCACATTCTGTATTCATGATAAACAGCTTACTGTTTGATCATATAGACTCAGTGGAATGCTGAGTTGGTCACGTCCCACGGGCCTTTGGCTCCTTGTACCCATTGAGCCACGGGAGTCTCAAGGAGGAGGACTTTGCCAACTTGTGGCCTCTCTGCCCCAGTGCTCCATCCAGCAGTCGTCAGACACAATGACAGCTGACCAGACAGGGTACTCCAGGATCTCAGCCAACTTCCCCAGGCCATGCTTGGGAAGGAGCACAGGTCTTCTCTGGCCTCAGAGTCCCCACATTTATTCTGGTGACTGTCTCCAACCCGGGATTGTGACCTTGGGTGGGATAGTGGGTCAGGGTGCAGGAACTTTGTTTCTCTCCAACTTTCCCTCTGATTCTCTTCCCTTTCCCAACCCAGGTCTTCTTTTGCTATTTAGACAACTGTTTAGATTCTGGTCTTTGTTTTTGTTGTTGTTGTTGTTGTTGTTGTTGTTGTTTTGAGACACAGTCTCCCTCTGTTGCCAAGGATGGAGTGTAGTGGTGCCATCATGGCTCACTGCAGCCCCTACCTCCTGGGCTCAAGGGATCCTCCTGCCTCAGCCTCCCAAGTAGCTGGAACAATAGGCACACGCCACCAAGCCCAGCTAATTCTTCATTGTTTTCTAAAGATGGGGTCTTCTTATGTTGCCCAGGCTAATTTCAAACTCCTGATCTCAAGCAGTCCTCCTGCCTTGGCCTCCCAAAGTGCTGGGATTGCAGGCATGAGCCGCCACACCTGGCCTAGATTCTGGTCTGGAAAGCTATCAATACTTTCCTCTGTTTTCAGTTTCAATGAAAAAGCTGAGTATCCTCATGCTTCTTTCTCTCCACATTTCTGAAATCCTCCTCTAAAGGCATGAGGGAACTTCCCAGCCAGGTAGCTGAGGGGCCACAGGTTACAGGATATTGTGGGCTTGGGGTGGGGAAGGTTAGTACTCAGCATTTTGTATCCTGCCACTTATTGAACTGTATTTCTATTAAGAGGTATTTACCATACCTCAATAATAAAAATAAAAGACAGGTGCTAAAGTGATCCATAATACAATGGAATCACACCACGATGGGTTACAAATTCACTTCTTACACACCCCACGATTTCCTCATGAGGTGAACATACAGAAGGTAAGGCCCTGAGCCCTCTGATAGACCTGTGGGTCTGCAGGGCTCCAGCCTTCCAACCAAGGCACATTCATGACAAGTGCAAATAACTACCCAGGGACAGCAGGAGGAGCTGGGCTGAGGCTGGCAGAGACACACACGATCACATGCTGGTGGTCTCCATGAGACTGCTGTTTGCCCCAAGGTTGCTGTTATTTTTTTGTTTATTGCCATTTTTATGTGGTCAAAATATTTTCTACGTCGATTAATTTTTTTTTTTTTAATGGAGTCTCACTCTATCACGCAGGCTGGAGTGCAGTGGCGCGATCTCGGCTCACTGCAACCTCCGCCTCCCGGGTTCATGCCATTCTCCTGCCTCAGCCTCCTGAGTAGCTGGGACTACAGGCACCGGCCACTAGGCCCGGCTTTTTTTTTTTTTTTTTTTTTTGGTAGAGATGGAGTTTCACCATGTTAGCCAGGATGGTCTCGAT
Source organism: Gorilla gorilla gorilla (assembly GCF_029281585.2). NCBI lineage: Eukaryota > Metazoa > Chordata > Mammalia > Primates > Hominidae > Gorilla > Gorilla gorilla. Next base: position 86,713,035 of record NC_073239.2, on the reverse strand, counting down.
TTCCTGATTTCGTGATCCATCTGCCTCGGCCTCCCAAAGTGCTGGGATTACGGGCATGAGCCACCGCGCCTGGCCTATTTTTTTTTTTTTTTTTTTTTTTTTTTTGTATTTACAGTAGAGATGGAGTTTCACCATGTTGACTAGGCTGGTCTCGAACTTCTGGCCTCAGGTGATCCACCTGCTTCGGCCTCCCAAAGTGCTGAGATTACAGGCATGAGCCACTGCACCCGGCTGTTCTTTGGTTAAATTCTAAGTAGTTAAGGAGTCTTAGAAGCACCTCCATAGAACCCCAGGACATCTAGGAACCCAGTTGGAAACAGTCAGACTAAACCATGAATAGCACTTATCTCTGCGTGGTGAGATTTTTGTTTTCTTTTTTGTGCTTATCTTCATTTTCTGCCTCCTCCATAATGCAACTCATGTTGTTTTGTTCAAGCTGAAGAGAAATCAATGTTTTAAAGGACTTCTGACCGGGTGAGTCCTGCTGCTCTCTGCCCTCCCACAGACTTTGCTCCCTTCTGGCCATGGAATGTTTGCTTAAAGTTACAAGGGGGAAAGAAGTGCTTCAGAGGGTAGCTGACCTTCACTCCACCAGCCTCACCATTTTCCAGGCTGAGTGGTGGAACCACAGAGAGTGTGGCAGTAATCACAACTGGCGTGATTCCAAGAAGATAATTGAAAGAGCTCCCTCAGCAAAAGTCATCAAACACTGATAGTTGTTCCCAACAAGGCAGGGTGAGTCCTTTGGAAGTTTTAAAAAGCAGTAAAGCAACCCAACAAAGGTCAGGAAACCCATGCACCCAGAAGACGTCACTCACACGTGGCAGATAGCGGCAGCCAGCAGCAATGAGCTCCCTTCCCCATTCCCCAGTCCTCGCTCATAATCATCAAATCAGCCAATTATGGCCCAACAAAGGCCTAATGCCCTCCACTTGCCACTGCCTTTTCTTGCCAGCATCCACCTGACGTATCAGCTCTCAGAAATGGGCCAAGCTCTCTATTGTCAGTATTCACTGACCGCCTAAACCTGCTGTGGCCCCCAGCTATGCAGCACCAAATTCAGAAATTTACAAATGTGCTTGATGGCACAGAAAGAGTTCAGAAGTACTCGCTGAGTGATATTGCTGCTTCAGCCATAGGAAGCGAGGGGACAAGCTTGCTGTCCCTTCAAAGCCCCACTTGCTACCCTACCTTTCAGCACTTTTTTTTTTTTTTTTTTGACACGGGGTTTTGTTCTTGTTGCCCAGGCTGAAGGGCAATAACATAATCTCGGCTCACTGCAACCTCCGCCTCCCAGGTTCAAGCGATTCTTCTGCCTCAGCCTCCCGAGTAGTTGGGATTACAGGCATGTGCCACCACACCCAGCCAATTTTTGTATTTTTAGTAGAGACATGGTTTCACTATGTTGACCAGGCTGGTCTCGAACTCCTGACCTCAGGTGATCCACCCTCCTCAGCCTCCCAAATTGCTGAGATTACAGGCATGAGCCACCACGCCCAGCCACTTTTCAGCATATTTTACGCCTACTTTGGAATGGGATCCATCCTCTAAGAGCTTGTAAAAAGCAACTTGTCTGCTATCTTCACTGAGTTAGTAGCTCGTATACGCATTTCCCAACCACATGTTGGAACACTGGATCAGTATCATTTTGCTTTAATTTTGACAGATACCTAAGAGACAACGCATAGGATTGTATGAACCCATTCTGTTCATCCCCCTTCTCTAACCCACCACTTTCCAGCTAGTCTAACCCTAGAATCCCAGGTGAGAAAATAACTTGGTAGTCTCCTTGTCCAACTCTCTACTTGGTACTTGAGTCGCCTGATAAAATGGTCATCTCTGCTTGAATGTCTCCCACCCACCTGAGCCCCAGTGGCAGGCACTTCCAAGGGACTTCATTTCTTTTTTAGACAGTTCTAGGTTGAAATTTTTCCTTATGTGGAGCCCAACACAGAGTCACCTTCCCAACTCTGAAATATCCTAAATCCAAAATGTTCTGATTTCTAAACTTTTTTTTGTAACTCCTTTGACAGCAAACTCTGTTCTAAACTGATGTAAGATTAGTTATGGTTTTTGCTTCCCGCATCATATGGTTCACTGCAGAAATATCAATGTGTTTCATTATGAACCCCAATTAAGATATTACATAATATTCAGTATATGTACTATATCAGCTTTCCACACTTTGAAAAACTATAGAGAGTTTTGGAAAAGATATTGTAAACCTGTATCTGCTTTTCTAAATATGATATTTAGGTTTTCTATATCCTAATTATTTTTTTTTTCAGTTGATCCATCATTGACTGTGATGGGTGAATTAAAGTTTCCTACCATTTGTTTGTCTGTTTTTACCCCCTGTATCTCTTATAATTTTAGCTTTATGAATGTTGTGCTTTGCTATTTGGTACATAGATATTCAGAACTGTTGTATTCATTGTGGATTCCATCCTTAAGTATTATAAAGTGACTTTCTTTCTTTCTTTTTTTTTTTTTTTTTTTTTTTTTTGAGGCAGAGTCTGGCTCTATCACCCAGGCTAGAGTATAGTAGCTCTATCACTGCTCACTGCAGCCTCAGCCTCCCTGGCTCAAGTGATCCTCCCAGCTCAGCCTCCTCAATAGCTGGGACCACGGTTATGCAACACTACTCCTGGCTAATTTTTTTTTAAATGTTTTGTAGAGACAGGGTCTATGTTGCCTAGGCTGGTCTCGAACTCCTGGGCTGGAGTGACCCTCTCACATCAGCCTTCCAAAGCACTGGGATTACGAGCATGAGCCACAGCACCCCACCTTAAAGTGACTTTCTTCATCTCCATCTAGTGTGATATTAAAATTATGACCTGGGCTTTCTTTTGTTTGTCTTTTGTTTTGTTTTGCATTTGCCTCACCTATCTTTGTATGTACTTTTATTTTCAACCTCTTTTTTTTTTTAAGATGAAGTCTCGCTCTGTCACCCAGGCTGGAGTGCAATGGCGCAATCCCAGCTCACTGCAACCTCTGCCTCCCGGGTTCAAGCAATTCTTCTGCTTCGAAGCCTCCTGAGTAGCTGGGATTACAAGCATGTGTCACCATGCCTGGATAATTTTTTTTATTTTTAGTAGAGATGGGGTTTCACCATATTGGCCAGGCTGGTCTCAAACTCCTGACCTCAAGTGATCCACTCACCTCGGCCTCCCAAAGTGCTGGGATTACAGGCATGAGCCACTGCACCTGGCCTATTTTCAACCTTTCTGAAAACACTTATTGTAGGTGCTCACTTGCTTGAGCTCAGCATGAAGGTGGGTGTTGCCTAAGAATACTCTGAAATATTGTTTATTTTAATAGGTGAGTTAAGCCTATTTCAACATCTATTCATATGTCAAATAAATTAGCATTAGTTCTAACATAGTAACATTATGTTCTATTTTTGTTTATATATAGTTTTTTAAAAACATTCACTATGTAGTCTGTTGTCTTTGTTGCTGTGAATAATTCTTTTCAAATTTCAATAGGTTTTCATTTTTGCTCTGTTACTTTTATAATAAAACTTTTTAAAAATACCTCTAGTTTTCTATTATTCAAGAAATGTCTATTAGTGCCTAGGAACAATGAAAAAAAAAAGCACATTTCCTCTTCCTCTCTTCTTCCTCTCTCCTACCAAAGAGAACATCTTTCTCTGAGTTTAATTTTGTACTATTAAAAATGTGTATGCTTCTATTACTTGGTTTGTCAGTCTTGAGTAATATTTTTTGACTCCCACTTATTACAGATGTAACAATCAGTTACCTTAATCTACCTCTCACCTACTTTCCCCCTTCCTCCACCAGTATTTGTTCAGTGCATGTATTTATACATTGTCAGGACATGTCATTTTTACATTATTTTCAATCACTCTAAAGTGTGGAATTATTTTTGCTTTAGTCTACATTACATATATTCAAAGCTTGCCTCCAGTCTTTTTTCTATAATGTCCTCAGTTATCTCTTAGTTGGCTGGCATCCATCCTCTGATTGTTTCTTCAAGAAAGATTCAAAGAATCGACATCCCCTGAATTATTTTATGATCGAGGATATCTGTAGTCTTTATGGTTGAAGGATAATTTGGCTGGATTTGAACTCCATGTGTAACACTTTTTTTCCCTTGGACATATTTTTTAAGTATTGCATGACCTTCTTCTGACATTGAATGTTGCTGCACGGAACTCGGAAACAAGCCTGCTTCCCCCGCCCCTCAGTGACTTGATCATTTTGCTTAGTTATCTTTGAAGTTTAATAACTTTACTAGGACACATCTCTAGGTTGGCTCTCCTGCATTAATTTTCTCTGATACATAATATAAATTAATGTCTCTATTTCAGAAAATTATATTTTTGTCCCTTGCTGTGGTTTTTTTAATTGCCTAATATTTGTACCCCTTCCATTTCATCCTTATTTCTCTGATACTTTGATCTGAATTCTGCCCACCCATGCTTCATCTCATTCTGTTATCTCACAATCTCATCCCTATGTTCTTTTTCCCTTCAACTTTTCATTTTGAAAACTTGCAGAGCTACAGACATGTTGAAAGAATAATACAATGAGCAGTCATATATCATATACTTCACATAGATTCACCAATTATTATTATTTTGCTATATGTGCTTTCACTGTCTCTATACTCACAAACAATACATACATGCATTTTTCCAAATCATTTTTAAATAGATTGTAGACATCAGAACACTTCAACCACAAAAACTTTAGTCTGCACCTCCTAAAATAAAAACATTCCACTATATAACCCCTATCTTAGACCATTTGAATTGCTAGAATAAATTACCATAGACAGGGTAGCTTGTAAACAACAGAAAATTATTTCTCACAGTTCCAGAGGCTGGGAAGTCCAAAATCAAGACACCCACAGATTCAGTGTCTGGCGAAGGCCTACTTCTGGTTCACAGATGGTACCTTCTTGCTGTGCCCTTAGATGGTGGAGGGGGCAAGGCAGCTCTATGGGTCGTTTTTTATAAGGCCACAAAACCCATTCATGAGAGCTCTGCACCCATGACCTAATCACCTCCCAACAACCCCACCTCCCATCACATTGGTGATTAGGTTTCAACATATGAATCTTAGGGGGGCACAAGTCAGACCATAGCAACCATACTAATTTAACAATAACTTTATAATATCATCTAATATATAATCTATACTCAAATTTCCCCAATTACCTCAAAAAATGTTTTTAAATACTATTCCAACCCAGTATCCAATTATACATTGCATTTGCTTGTTATGTCTCTTTATTCTCTTTTTTTTTTTTTTTTTTTTTTTTTTTTTGAGATGGAGTCTTGCTCTGTCACCAGGCTGGAGTGCAGTGAAGAGATCTCAGCTTACTTCAAACTCCACCTCCCGGGTTCAAGCAATTCTCCTGCCTCAGCCTCCCAAGTAGCTGGGACTACAGGTGCATGCCAGAACGCCCAGCTAATTTTTGTATTTTTAGTAGAGATGGGGTTTCACTATGTTGGCCAGGATGGTCTCAATCTCTTGACCTCATGATCCATCAGCCTCGGCCTCCCAAAGTGCTGGGATTACAGGCATGAGCCACTGCACCCAGCCTTCATTCTCTTTTAATCTAGACTAGATCTCCAACTTTTGTTATGACATTTACTTCTTTAAGAGTATATGCCAGGGTTTGCTTAGGGCAGGGGGGTTGAAGAGTGGCTCCTCTGTTTACAATACACCAAACAGGAATCTGGGGTCATTGTGACAAGGAGCACAAAACTTGTGTCCTCCCTACATGTGAAAAAAAAAAAAAGAGAATCCATGCCAGTTGTTTTATAAAATATCCCATAGACTAGATTTGTCAGGTTGTTTCTTTATATTTCATTTGTTTATCTAGCATTTGTATTTCTGATAAATTGCCAGCTAGGTCCAAAGACTTGATAAAATTCAGATTAAACATTTTGCCTATAATGATGTTGTGAATTTCATATTGCATTCCATCAGGAGGCACATGAGTTCAGGCTGTCTTGATATCAGTAATTCCAAGTTTGACCACTTGGTTAAAATGGGTAACTTGCTAGGTTTCTCCAATGTAAAGGTACATATCTTCCCTCTATAATTACTCCATGTGGTGATACTTTATCGCCATGAATATATTATTCCCCAATTGCCTTTTACTCAAGGGTTTTCACATCTATTGATGATCCCTACCTAAACCAATTGCTATATTAGGGGTTGCAAAATGGTAATTAAAAAAAAATCTGTTAATGTATTTCTGTTTTGTGGTCTTTCTTCATAGAAGCAATTACTGCGTTCACTTTTTAAAATTCAATTGCCTAATGCTTTTTTCAGCTGCTCTATGTCAATTTTTTCTGGTAAGTATTCTTCAATTGTTGGAAATGTTTGACACTCTTTTTTTCCTCCTTCACCTTATAGTGGATTTAATTTGATGCTATGTGTCACTCATTATTGAGTGGGCAAGTTATTTGCATGAGGCTCTGTTGGGGGGCGGGACAAGGTATCCTTTTAGGATAGCTGGCTTCCCTCCACCACCATCAGCCATAGACACAGACTGCTTCATACAACTACTGCTCATCCATTTGATTTTTTGTATAGCCCCATGTGGACAGTTAATGATGGTCATAAATTCTTTGCTACTCTTCCCATTTAGAGGTGGAGTCTATTTCTCCCATCCCTCAAATCTGGGACACTCTTAGTAAACTGCTTGACAAAATATAATGTGCTGACAGTGACATTGTAGGGCTTCCATACTAGGTCATAAGATGCCTTGCAGCTTTGACTTAAGCCTCGTGGAGCAATTGCTCTGGGGCCATCAGCTACCAGATAAGAAGTCTGACTACTCTGAGATCACGATGCAGATGACTTATCCTCAGCAACCATATGAGGACCCCAAGCAAAAGCCATCAGCTGAACCTGTCATATCCCAGAACTGTGAAAGAGAATAACAAATAAATGTTTAAAATCACCAAGTTTGGGGGTGGTTTGTTATACAGCAATGGATAGCTAAAACGTCCACTTCTACGGGCTGTATGAACCTGAGCGGGGTATAAGATGGCTTCTGCTGTCAGCCTTGCTCACCTAATTCCCATAGCTGTTGTTACAAAGGAAGGAGATCTCTTTTGCACTTGAGGTTGCATCCTCCACCTGCAGGAGGTATACATATTCCTAGAGCTTCCTGACATCCACCCCCTCTGCATTCTTTCTCCCTAGTGAGTGCTGCCTAATGGTGACACTAGCAGCTTTTTCACGCATTCTGGAGTCTGCAAATGATATGTGTCCCCTAGTTTCACCAAAAAATTATTGTCTATGGAGTTTTTCCCCATTTTCCTTGTTGCTTTTGAATGATTTCTAGAAAAGGAAGGGAGAAATAGCCTCTTTCTTTCTTTCTGATTTGTTTGTTTTAGACAGGGTCTTGCTCCGTCACCCAGGCTGGATGCAGTGGTGCAATCACAGCTCACTGCAGCCTCCATCTCCTGGGCTCAAGCAATCCTCCAACCTCAGCCTCCCAAGTAGCTAGGACTACAAGCATGCACCACCACACACAGCTAACTTTTAAAATTATTTTTTTTAGGGACAAGCCCTCACTATGTTGCCCAGGCTGGTTTCAAACTCCTGAGCTTGTGTGATCCTCCCACCTCAGCCTCTCAAAATGCTGGAATTACAGGCATGAGCCCGAGCCCAGCCATCCAGCCCTTTTTTTCTTTTTCTTTTTAGCCTCAAGGTTCACTCTGTTGCCCAGCCTAGAGTGCAGTGCGCAATCATAGCTCACTGCAGCCCTGACCTCTCAAACTCCTGGGCTCAAGCGATCCTCTTGCCTCAGACTTTTAAGTAGCTGGGGATGTAGGTGCCTGCCACCACACCTGGCTAATTTTTTATTCTGTGTAGAGACTAGGTCTTATTATGTTGCCCAGGCTGGTCTGGAACTCCTGGACTCAAGCAATCCTCCTGCCTCAGCCTCCCAAAGTGCTGGGATTACAGGCATGAGCCACCATGTCCAGCCTCTACAGCCACATTTATACCATAAGTCACTATCATATTTTTTAATGGCTACATTCTTTTAAATGGGCCATAACCAATCACCTACTAATAGATATTTAGGATGGCCAGGCGCGGTGGCTCACGCCTGTAATCCCAGCACTTTGGGAGGCCGAGGTGGGCGGATCACGAGGTCAGGAGATCGAGACCATCCTGGCTAATATGGTGAAACCCCATCTCTACTAAAAATACAAAAAAATTAGGCGGGCGTGGTGGCGGGCGCCTGTAGTTCCAGCTACTCCGGAGGCTGACGCAGGAGAATGGCGGGAACCTGGGAGGCGGAGCTTGTAGTGAGCCGAGATCGCGCCACTGCACTCCAGGCTGGGTGACAGAGCGAGACTCCGTCTCAAAAAAAAAAAAAAAAAAAAAAGATATTTAGGTTATTTCCAATAGTTCACTATTACAAAGCAATGCTGCAGTGAAAATCTCTTTACGTAGATCCTCAAGCAATTATTTCTATAGGATAATTTTCTACAAGTAGAATTCTGCTGTCAAGAGCAATGGCTGACTGAAGGCTTTTTATGCCACTTCAGAATCTGGGAAAATAGCTGACTTTTGCCAGAGGTGAAATTAAAATGTCCCTTAAGTAAAATTTACACAGCCACCACTACCCCCATGATTGTTTGGATGTTGTGTTTGTTGTGTTGCTTGCTACATCCAGCCTGTGAAAGAACAAGTCTAGGCCAGTTTGGAAAAAATATGCAATCACAGGAGCTTTTCCAGTCAAAGTTTTCAGGTCTCAAAAAGCAGGTTAACTCGGGAGACAGGATGAGGCAAAAGAAGGAGCAGGTCAGAAGAGCAGCTGGGGCCCGGAACCAGGCTGGGCATGAATACCAATTGTACCACTCACTAGCCATGCAAATTGGGCAGATTATTTAACCACTCTAAGCCTTTTCCTAACCTATAAAATAAGGATAGCAATAGCATCTTATCTCATAAGGCTATTGCGAAGACTAAATAAAAACGTGGGCATTTGGTGCTATACATTTCCCTCTTAACACTGCCTTAGCTGTATCCCAGAGATTCTGGTATGCTGTATCTTTGTTCTCATTAGTTTCAAATAACTTATTGATTTCTCCCTTAATTTATTTGCCCAAAAGTCATTCAGGAGGAGGCTGTTTAATTTCCATGTAAATGTATGGTTTCGAGCAATTTTCTTTGTACTCAATTCTATTTTTATTGCGTTGTTGCCCAAGGGTGTGATTGGTATAATTTTATTTTTGTTTTTTGCATTGGCTATGAACTGCTTTATGTCCAATTCTTTGGTTGATTTTAGTGAATGTGCCATGTGGCGATGAGAAGAATGTATATTCTGTTGTTTTGGGGTGGAGAGTTCTATAGATGTCTACTAGGTCCATTCAGTCAAGTGTTGAGTTCAGGTCCTGAGTATCTTTGCTTTGATGATTCGTCTTGCCTTCATGATCTGTCTAATACTGTCAGTGGGGTGTTGAAGTCTCCCTCTGTTATTGTGTGGGAGTCTAAGTCTCTTCATGGGTCTCTCAGAACTTGCTTTTTGCATTCACCCCCTCTGGAGGATGCAGCAACAAGGCATTATCTGCAGAGAGCAGCCCTCATCAGATACTGAATCTGCCAGCACCTTGATCTTAGACTTTCCAGCCTCCAGAATTATAAAAAATAAATTTCAATTATTTATTTTTTAAAAAGAACTTGCTTTATGAATCTGGGTACTCCTGTGTTTGGTGCATCTATATTTAGGACAGTTAGGCCTTTTTGTTGATTTGAACCCTTCACCATGATGTAATGCCCTTCTTTGTCTTTTTTCATCTTTGTTGGCTTATAGTCTGCTTCGTCTAAAATTAGGATTGCAACCCCTGCTTTTTTCTGATTTCCATTTGCTTGGTAGATTTTTCTCCATCCCTTTATTTTAAGCCTATGGGTGTCACTGCATGTTAAATGGGTCTCTTGAAGACAGCATGCTGTTAGGCCTTGCTTCTTTATCCAGCTTGCCACTCTGTGCCTTTTATTTGGGGCATTTAGCCCATTTACATTCAACGTAAACGGAACACTTATACACTGCTGGTGGGAGGGTAAATTAGTTAAAGCATTGTGGAAAATAGTGTGGCAATTTTTCAAAGAACTAAAAACAGAACTACCATTCAACTCAGCAATCTCATTACTGGGTATATACCCAAAGGAATATAAGTCATTCTACCATAAAGACACATGTAGACGTGCGTTCATTGCAGCACTATTCACAATAGCAAAGACATAGAATCAACCTAAATGCCCATCAACAGTAGGCTGGATAAACAAAATGTGGTACATATACATCATGGAATCTATACAGCCATAAAAAAGAATGAGATCATGTTCTCTGCAGGAACACAGATGGAGCGGGAGGCCAATATTCTTAGTAAACTAATGCAGGAACAGAAAACCAAATACTGCATGTTCCCACTGATAAGTGGGAGTTAAATAATGAGAACTAATGGGCACGAACAGGGGAACAAGAGACACGGGGGCCTACTTGAGGGAGGAGGGTGGAAGAAGGGAGAGAATCAGGAAAAATAACTATCAGAACTATCAGGTACTGTGTTTAGTACCTGGGTGACAAAGTGGTCCATGCACCAAACCCCCATAACACAAGTTTGTCTGTAACAACAAACCTGTACATGTACCCCTAAATCTAAAATAAAAGTTAAAAAGAAATGTAATTTAAATCACAGCATCCATCACACAGCATGTGCTCAACAACTCTCAGGTATCATTAACATAACACAAAAAGATCTTCCTGTCTCCAAAATTGTATTAAATTAAGAGTAGATTCTGAGGGGATATGGGGAAAAGAATGGAGGGTGTCAGGTTCCTGGAAGAGATTTTTCCATTCTCTGCAAAGTCACATTGCTAGAAACAGAGGGAATGGGAAGGAGTGGGAGGAGGGGCAGCCAGGGCAAGAAACTGTGTTTTCTCAAAGGGAAAAACTCACAGTAGGGGGTGGAAGGATTTTGGGTTCCTGAGAAGAGGTGAGGAGGAAGAGTTGATAGAGACTACGTGGTTTAGAATCCAGGTTACAAATGTGTTCATAGGAACTCTTCTCTTTGGATGTGCACAATCAGATCAATAGACACATGCCCAGACCCTGATCTTTAACAGATATTGGTCAATTCCTCCTCACCCTTTGGCATCAGGCAAAATGTGTAAAAAGCTAACGTCTTCCTTTGACTTCAAGGCCTCATGTACGGTTGCACAAGACATCTGTAGAGTGGCGTCCCTAGCATTGTGTAGTGCCCAGCCTGAACAGGTGTACCTGGCAGCCCTGCATGGCCTCCACCCTCACGTGATTCCATATTGCATTGTGTACCATCTGGCCACCTGTGGTCTTGTACAGACCATCAGGTCCCTGAGAACAGGAACATGAATTATATAGTTTTTTTAAATTTATTTTTATTTTTTTTTTGCCTCCCATGGTGCCTGGTACTTAGTGATCAATAATTCTCCCCTAGCAACTCTGTTCCCTTCTGATTAGCCCCAGGGAGAGGAAGCAGCCTCCTCTGAGACTCAACCCTACCCTGTGGGAACGCTCAGTCCAGGCATCACATCCAGTGCCCAGTCCTCTGCCTGCCCTCCCTTTGATACCAGCCCAACTCAAGCACCAGGAAATCATTAGCAGAGACTCTCAAAGGAAAAGGGGCTTCAAGTTCATGTCACCCAGGGTCACAGTATACGGCCCCACAGGCTGCCCACCACGCAAGCCCAGGGAGCAGCCTTTTCATGGATATGATGCAATATGTATGGATCCTGCCATCCAACTCTTATCCAAGCAGGATTCCAGAGGCCTCAAGGCCATTCTTGGAGAGCTCTCATTTTCAGGTAGTTCCTTGCACCAAGCCAAAATCTGTCCCCACCTCCACCCAACAGTGGTTCACACCCTGATCCCTATTCTGCCCTCTGGAGTCCTACATACAAAGCCTAATCACCTGTTTCAGACCCCACCCAGGCCTCCTAGGTTCCAACCAAGCCAAGAAGCAATTGTGTTTCTGAAGGAGACCCCTCCCTTGTCCCACCTCTGCAGTGGGGATAGATGGAAAGAGCAAGGCTTAGGATAACCTCACACACTAGGTGGCCCTGCCCCTGTCATGCCCAACTCTCTCTGCTTCTGCTCCACGCCCCAAGCCTGGCTCCCAGCCTGAAACACACAGGTCCAGTGCAAAAGTAAAGCAATCAGGAGGTCAGGAAGAAAAGACTGCATTCCTGCTTCCTTCCCAGCAAGTTTCGCAAGCAATGGGCCTCCTCGGGCACAAAGCAATCTCCACAGCCAGGGTTCTCTCAGGTTGCTCTTCGGGGAAAGAGCCTCCAAGCTTCCTGAGAACCCACCCACCATCCCAGCTGGTTATTCCCTCTGATGGTAAGCATTCCAGGTAGTGTGGAGCAGCCACCACCAGTATTCCTCCCTGGGACTCATACAGTCCCAGTTTGGGGATAAAACAAACATTTCCCCAGAACAGGCAGGGAGGATACTGGCATCCTCTCAGCTCCCAGGAAAAGGGTCATGGACACATCCCCTCCTGGAGGCCAGTGACATTGCCTGTCCCACACCCCCTTGGACTATGCTACCTGTATCTAGGAACCAAAGGCAACACCCAGCTCCTTTCACTCTCATGGGTTCTGGGGACAAATGATAACCCACTGGACATGGGGAGGGCACCTTCCCCCAACCAAGAAACTAAGGAATCAAGAGCTGAGCTGGGAAAAGGAGCTGCAGGGAAGGAGATGGGCTGGACCTAGATTCAGGTGGGCCCTGGGCAGGTCCCCAGTAACTGAATGAATGCCCATGAGGTACACTCAGTGGAGGGCAAAGGGGAGAAATAAGCCCAGAAGCAGCAAAGTGACAAGGGAGGAGTACAAGTAGCACCCAGGAATCCAGCAGAGGTCAGGGAGCTTGGGAGAGCTAGGGCAGGCAGATAAGGTTCTGGGCTGTTCCTCTTTGGGGCAACAGCCAGAGAAATAGCTCAGATAGTTGCATAACCCTCCTATTTGCCCAGAGCTTTTGTCCAGAAACTCTCTGTCCTGAGAGGTGATTAAAGAAGGCATCCAGCAAGAACTGCACAAGAAACAGAGTCAGCCGGAGAACAAGGAGTGGTCTTCCACTGCCTCACAGGAGGATGGAGGCCCACAACGTGTCTGCCCCATTCAACTTCACCCTGCCACCCAACTTTGGCAAGCGCCCCACAGACCTGGCACTGAGCGTCATCCTGGTGTTCATGTTGTTCTTCATCATGCTCTCGCTGGGCTGCACCATGGAGTTCAGCAAGATCAAGGCTCACTTATGGAAGCCTAAAGGGCTGGCCATCGCCCTGGTGGCACAGTATGGCATCATGCCCCTCACGGCCTTTGTGCTGGGCAAGGTCTTCCGGCTGAAGAACATTGAGGCGCTGGCCATCTTGGTCTGTGGCTGCTCACCTGGAGGGAACCTGTCCAATGTCTTCAGTCTGGCCATGAAGGGGGACATGAACCTCAGGTAGGCCTGGGGGTGAGGTGGGAACAGCCTGGGACAGGAGCTACATTAGAGATGTCACAATTGAGGGGAAGAGCTGGGCTAAAGCCAGGAAAAGGAGTGAATGCAGGCTGGGTGGAGGCTAGGGCAGGGGAAGGCTGGCATTTATTGCCAAGAGCTTATGCTGGGATGGGGGCAGGAGTTGGGGTACGTCTGGTTTAGGCACCAAGCCAAAGGGACCATACTGGTCCAGGAAGCTCGTGGTGATCTCCTTGCTTCCAGAGGTGTCTCAAGGATTGTCTTAAAGGAGCACTGATTTAAGCCAAAGGAACCTCTGGAGAACTGCATCCACCTACAACAGTGGACAAGTTGCCTGCTTTAACCCAGAGATTTAAAAGGTAGTGTGATTCGTTCCAAACATCATCAGGGAGATCAAGGTGACTTGGAACCAAATGAGCACCTCAAATTCCTGCAAAGCGGGCAAGAATTTCCAAAAGGTCCTCCCAATTACCTGGTCATCTAAGATGTTTTCTCTTTAAAGTCCCTCATTCCCCATCAGATGCAGTGACATTTCCATGCAAAGGCACAACCAGGGAGATCCTAGAGTTTCCCAGCACCCACTCCAGATACGCCAGCCCCATCTCAGCCACCCTGATAAGGGGAAGACAGCAGCACCCCCTAACCCCCTGCCCAAAGCATTATAAGCAGAAATCAGCAAGGGCTCGCTCCTGGAGACGCAGCACACAGGGGCTGGTTGATGCTCATCCTTCCAAACCGGGGAGACTCTAGTCTTGAACATCTGCCAGAGGAGCTACTTCAGACCTGCTCCAGCTCCAGCAGCCTGTGCTGAAGCTAAAGAAAACTCACTAGCAGAAGCTCTTGCTTTCAGTGAAACCTCAGTCTCAAGCCAGTCCCCCCTGGTTTAGGCCTCCGTGGAGACGCTATTCAATGCCAGGTATAGCAGCAGAATCCAGAAAGTCCATCTGCTTGTGTCTGTCAGCACCCTACTCCTAGCCAAATTTTCCTAGGAAAACTAACCAAGTCAAGAAGCCCCTCCTAGTGATGCAAAATGACACTGGGACAGATTTTTTAAATGAAAAAAGTGAGAATGGCTGGGCACGGTGGCTCACACCTATAATCCCAGCACTTTGGGAGGCCAAGGCAGGAAGATCACTTGAGACCAGGAGTTTAAGACCAACCTGGGCAACATAGCAAAACCCTGTGTCTACAAATATATACATATATATTTAATTAGCCAGGCATAGTGGCACATGCCTGTAGTCCCAGCTACTTGGGAGGCTGAGATGAGAGGATCTTTGAGCCTACGAGTTCAAGGCTACAGTGAGTCATGATCACACCACTGCACTCCAGCCTGGGCAACAGAGTGAGACCCTGTCTCTCTCTCAAAAAAAAAAAAAAAAAGGAAATAAAAAAGTGAGAGTGAATGAGAGTCGGGGTTTAACAGGATCTGCCATCTGAGAAGCTCTGGGCTCTTTTTCCATATGATTCAGCCCTCACTTTAGTAGTCAATGGGAAGAGAGGCACAAAGAGGGCATTTGGCTTGTGCCATCACCCACGGAAAGGTATTTCAATGTTCAACTACCTCACTGTGAGAAAATGCTTTCCTCTGTCTAATCCACATCCTCTCTGCTACAAAGCAAGCCCTTGGTCTTGGATCTGGCTTCTGGACAAGGCTCATGGCAGCCTGTGTGTCCCAAGAATCCTAGAGTATATCTGAATTTTGGTGTATGAGGGATGCAGGAAGTCAGGGGCCTGCGAAGGGGTACTCTGAGGGCTTTGTGTTTCTGTGGAAGCAGAGCAGGGGACATGGAAGGCAACTGTGCTTTTAAGTGTGAGTGGCCAGATGTCCCAGCCCCATCGCCAGCGGCCACTATTGAGGCCTCTGCCACAATGCCTACATTGCTGTGGCTCTAGGCCCCACCCAGGCAGAGCCTCTGGTGACTCAAGAACATGACCCCTCATGCTCTCCTGCTCAACCTCCTTGTCCAGACCCCTGATGACTGTCATTTTTACCTAGACCCCCACAAGAGATAAGCTCTGCTGGGACAGCCACCTTCTGCCATAAAGCTCCTTCCCAACAAACAACCCTCCCATGCACATTAAACCATGTCTCAGATCCCACTGTCAGAATGGGAATCTGGTCATCTACCTTCATGTGCTGCCAGACTTCAAATCCCATTCCAATTTGGGACAACTTGTTACATGCATTATAATAACGACAAGGACTATAAGAAACAGCCAGGCACAGTGCTAAACACCTTACCTGGATAAGTATATGTGATCCTCCTACAGCACCCTGGGGGACAGCATGTAACAAGTAGCATTTAGAGGTAAGGAAACTGAATCTTAGAGAGGTCAATACATTGGCTCCAGGTCTGGGTGGCTCCAGAACCTGTGCTTTTACTGAAATATCTTCCAGGTCAGCATTTCAACAAACAAAATGGCCAGACAGCCTCAAAGGCATGGGCAGACACCCGTGTCTCAGCAGCAAGTATTGTGTGGGAGCCAGAGCTTCCCACTTTTCAAAAGAAGGTAAAATATCCATTTTATGTGAAATCAGCAACTCTTTCCATTTTTTTAAATGTGCAAACCAAACAATACATGTCAAAGGGCCAGCTGTAGCCCAAAGGCCCCAGTTTGAGATAAGCACAATACTCTACATCCCATTTAGAAGTGGAAGGAATTGTAAGACACAGATCCCATTTTACACATGAAGAGGCTGAGGTCAGAGACTTGCCAGAGGTTTCCCAGAGTTTGTGGGAAACTGTGTCTCCCTCCACTCACTCTGCCTCATAGATGGAGTCAGTCTGGGGACAGCCTGCCATCCCAGGAGGCCAGGCCACCAAGCAGACCCCTCAATGCAGCCAGGGATGGCAGCTCCCTCCTCAAGGAAGGCCACTAGACAAGTTTCAAAAAATGTAGGTGACAAACAGGCAAGAAAAAACGCCCTCACAGTTGAAGTGAGTATGGCTTGTCAGGCACAGAGGAGAGAGTGCTATGCCAGCAGGAACTGGCCTCTTTTGACCATCCTTGCTGCCCCAAGTTCATCTGCTCCCCCTGCCACCATCGGACTCACAGCAGAGCCCAGAGCCAATGGCCATGGGGACAATGGGCTTGGACACAACCCAAGCACTTCCACAGGTCTCCCAGCCATGATGTAGGAAGCTCAACCAGGACAAGATGGAAGCCACTGGGGTCCCAGAAGTTTTCCACTTCATAGAGACTGTGTTGAGGCTCCTCACAGCTCCCTCAGCTTCTGCCTCCAATCTGTGCATTGACGGACGCTCGAACGAGTCCCTTAAATGGGGTACACAGATGTCCAAAAGCAAGGTCTATGCTGTGCTCTTAGAACTTAAGCAGGAGGGAAAAATAAAAAAAACAAATGTGCCCCTTTCCCCCTGAAAGGCAACCAGGCCTACAATCTCAGGAATCTAGAGTCTGAAAAAGTCCTTGCCCGTCCCTGTCCCTTGGGGTAAACCAAGGATCACAACAGTCACAGATGCCAGCAGGCTAGATGGATGTCCCTGACCTGACCCCAGCACCTGTGCAAGTGGAGGAAGTACCTGGGGATCAGGGAACATGGCTCCTGCATACCCAAGCTGACAAGGCACACCAAGTCCAAACTCCAAAACTCCTGACACACAAGCCAAAGTAAGCATGATTCCTCTGCTCTAGGACACCAGAACAAACACACAAGTTGTGTTTGGCTTTTCCCTAAGAGAAGATCAACAGTAGCATTGAAACCTCCTGTATTCCTATTCCCAATCTCATTACCCTCTACCACTTGCCAAAGGGAGCATCCCTGGGAATTTGGTGTTCAGCATTTCCACCGACCCTTTTCAACTATTATATATGTATATATTCATAAACAAGATAGACTGCGGGATTTACGTCTTTTAATTTTGTACGAGCAGTATTATACTGTCCACATCACCTAACATGTTGCTTTTGTTTTTTTTTGAGAAATAGGCATGTAAAGAAAATAGCTACCTCATGTATCTGAACTGCTGTGCAGTTTGCTTGCATTTATCCATTCTCCTGTTGTCAGATTCATGTGGATTTTACGTCTCGCTTCTGTGAACAGACTTGTGTGTGTCCCTCTGCCCACATATGAGGGCATATGCAATTGAAGCAGGACTGCTGGGTCGTGGGAGTCACACATCTTTAAGAGGTCTCCAAGGTCATTGTTCACTTCACACGTTCCCTAGCAGTGTCTGAAGATCCCTGTTTCTCCGTGCCTTCATCTATATTTGGAATTGTCAGACTTTTTAATTTTTTCCAAATGAAAACAGTGAAGCAGATCGCAGTAGTTTTAAATTTGATTTCATGGGAGGCCTACCATATTTCCACGTGTGCGTTGGCCATTCATGTGTCCTCTTCTGGAAACATTGGGTCCTTTGCCTGTTTTTCTATGGGATTGTGGTTTGGGTGGGTTTTGAAAATTAATTTGTAAAGTTATTGTTTTATATATGTTGCAACAGTCTATTCACAGTTTGGAGCTGGTCTTTACACTTTGATAATAATGTCTTATAAATTGCTTATGTTAATTTAGTCAAATTTGCCAATATTTTTCCTTTGTGGTTTATGTTTTTTAGGGGTTTCTTTAAGAAACCCTTTACTATCTACAAGCCTGTCCAACATGGCAAAACCCCGTCTCTACTAAAAAATACAAAAAAATTAGCTGGGCATGGTGATGTGCACCTGTAATCCCAGCTACTCAGGCAGCTGAGGCATGAGAATCACTTGAACCCAGGAGGCAGAGGTTGCAGTGAGCCAAAATCATGCCACTGCACTCCAGCCTGGGTGACAGAGCAACACCCTGTCTCAAAAAAAAAAAAAAAAAATTTTACTGTCTACAAAGTTACAAAGATATTACCCTGTATTTTCTTTGAAAAGTTTTAAATGTTTGATTTTCACATGGAGAGCTCCAATCAATGTAGAACTTATTTTTGTGTTATGGCATGAACTAATTTTATCTTTTCCATACAAATAGAAGATTCCAAGCCATGCTGAGTGAATTTTTCTCCAGGTATTTGTAATGACATCTCTCTCATAAATGCAGGGCTTGTGTCTGGATCTCTCTTCTCTTCTACGGGTCTATGTGGCTACCCTTGTACCAGTTCCACACTTTCTTAATTACAATTTTATAAGTTTTGTTATCTGAAAGTTAAGTCCCCCTACCTTGTTCTTGAAAATCATGGGCCGGGCACAGTGGCTCACGCCTGTAATCCCAGCACTTTGGGAGGCCAAGGCGGGCAGATCACGAGGTCAGGAGATCGAAACCATCCTGGCTAACATGGTGAAACCCCGTCTCTCCTAAAAATACAAAAAATTAGCTGGGCGTGGTGGCGGGCGCCTGTAGTCCCAGCTACTTGAGAGGCTGAGGCAGGAGAATGGCATGAACCCGGGAAGCAGAGCTTGCAGTGAGCCGAGATCACACCACTGCACTCCAATCTGGGTGACAGAGCGAGACTCTGTCTCAAAAAAAAAAAAATCATGTTAGCTATTCTTAGCCTTTTACTCTTTCACTTGAGTTTCAGTATCAGCTTTCAAGTCTACAAAAAAAATTATAAGTCTGGAAGTTTTATTAAATGTGCATTACATTTATTATATATAAATTGAGAGACTATCTTTATAATATTGAATCTTCCCATCTATAAATATGATATAGCTTTTCTTTTACTTAGGCCTTTTTTAATACCTTTCTATAAAGGTTTGTAATTTCTTTCATAAAGATCTTACACGTCTTTTAGATGTATAAGTATTTTCTAGTTTTGTGAATATCATAAATGGTATCTTTTAAAATATATATATATTTGTTTCTAGTATATCAGACCCAATTGATTGATTGACTGATGCTAATGTATTTAGAACCTCATACATTTTCTTACTTACCAGTTATAATGGAAAATTACTTAGATTTCCTCTGTGGACAATCCTATCATTGGCAAAACAAGAAAGTTTCATTTCTTCTTTTCCCATCCCTCTACTTTTTCTATTTCTTGTTTTGCTGTGCTTACTAGGGCCTATATATAGTATAATTTATAAAACAGGTAATAATAATATCTTTGCTTTATTCCTCTTGTTAAAGAAAATCCCTCTATTTACCATTAAGTTTAACGTTTAATATACTTTTTCTAATAGATTTCCTTTCAAGTTAAGGAATTTTCATTCCGTTGCTAGTGTACTAAATTTTTATTATGTAAGAACATTAAATTTTGTTGACTTTTCTATAGCTACAAAATTATACCATTTCTTTAATAATATAGTAATATGTATTAATAGATTATCTAATGTTAAATCATTCTTACTCATCTTGTTCATTGTATTTTTTTAAAACACTTATTTGCTAATATTTTATTATTTTTGTTTCTATGTTCATAAATAAGAGTGGTCCCCAATTTTCTTTTCTCATAATATCATTCTCCAGCTTTCGTTCCAAGATCATATTAACCTCATACAATAAATTAGGGCATGTTTCCCCTTTTTATATTATCTGGACAGATTTGCATAATATTGCAACAATCTGCACTTTGCATGTTTAGTAGAACACTACCGTAAGACAGTATAAATCATGTGGGGTTCTAGAAGATAGGTTTTGAACTGCTTATTAAATGTCTTAAATGATTCTAAGTTGAATCAGGTTTTCGGCTTCATATTGACTTGGTTTTGTAGGTTATATTTCCCATGAAATTGTCCATTTAAGTTAAAAGTGAAAGTATGAAATGTCCTTAGTTTATTTTATGACTTTTTAAAATCTTCATTTTCTCTGTAGTTATGTTCCCTTTTTCACACTAACCTCATCAATTTGTGCCATCTCTCTTTTCCCTGGTCTGTCTTGCCAGAGGTGCCTATTTAATTGGACTTAAAAAAAAAAGAAAAACAAAAAAAAAACCCTATTTTTGGTTTTACTGATTCTAACAATTTACAAAACTTAAAAAAATTCTTCCTTTTCTTTTTATTGGGTTTTTCTCATTCTAACCTCTTGAGTAAGGTGCTTAACTCATTAATTTTTAATCTTTCTTCTTTTTCAATATAAATATGTTAGGCTATAAATTGCCCTTTAATAATTGCTTTATTTGCTCCCTGCATGGTTTTTAATTACTATTTGAGATATAATTCACATACCATAAAATCCATTCTTTAAATTGTACGATGCCTTGGTTTTTAGCATATTTCCAAGCCTGTGAACCTATCACCATTATCTAATTTCAGAACATTTTCAATACCCCAAAAAGGAACTCCATCCCATTTAGCAGGAGTCCCCATTTCTCTCTCCTGCTCCAACCCTTGACAACCACTAATCTACTTTCTGTCTCTATGGATTTCACATAAATGGAAACATTCAATATGTGACCTTTTGTATCTATACTTCTTTCACTTAGCATAATATTTTCAAGGTTCATTCATGTGATAGCATGTCACAATACTTCATTTGTTTTTGTAATTGAATAATATCCCATTGTATGGATATAATACATTTTGCTCATCCATTCATTCAGCTGATGGACATATGGGTTGTTTCTACTTGTTCCCTAGTATGAATAATGTCTATGGAAGCTCACAGGCAAGTTTTTGTGTGAACATGCTTTCTGTTCCCTTGGGATATATACCTAAGAGTAGAATTGCTGGGTTATATGGTGACTCTGTGTTTAAATTTTTTAGAAACTGCCAAACTATTTTCCAAAGCACCATTTTACTTCCCACCACCAGTATAGGAGGATTCCTAATTTTCCATATACCCTCCAACACTTGTTATTGTCCATCTTTTTAATTATAGCCATGCTAGTAGATATAAAGTGGTATCTCATAGTGGTTTTGATTTGCATTTTCCTAATAAGCAATGATGTTGAGCATCTTTTCATGTGCTCATTAGCCATTTGTATATCTTCTTTGGGAAAATATCTCATTCAAATCCTTGGCCCATTTTTTACTTGTTTTTTATTATTGCATTATAAGAGTTCTTCATATATTGGCCGGGCGCAGTGGCTCACGCCTGTAATCCCAGCACTTTGGGAGGCCCAGGTGGGCGGATCACGAGGTCAGGAGATCGAGACTATCCTGGCTAACACGGTGAAACCCCGTCTCTACTAAAAATACAAAAAAAATTAGCTGGGCGTGGTGGCAGGCGCCTGTAGTCCCAGCTACTCGGGAGGCTGAGGCAGAAGAACAGCGTGAACCCAGGAGGCGGAGCTTGCAGTGAGCCGAGACTGCGCCACTGTACTCCAGCCTGAGCGACAGAGCAAGACTCCATCTCAAAAAAAAAAAAAAAAGTTCTTCATATATATTCTGAATACTAGACCCTTATCAGATATATGACTTGCAAATATTTCCTCCCATTCTCTTGTTGGCTTTTCACTTTCTTGATGGTGTCCTTTGAATCAATAGCTCACTGTAACCTCAACCTTCTGGGCTCAAGCCATCCTCCTGCCTCAGCCTCCCAAGTAGCTGGGACTACTGGTGCGCACCACCACACCTGGCTAATTTTTGTGTGTGGTTTTTGGTTTGTTTGTTCATTTGTTTGTGTGTAGAGACAGGGGTCTTACTTTGTTGCCCAGGCTGGTCTCAAACTCCTGGCTTCAAGCAATCCTCCCTCCTCGGCCTCCCAAAATGCTGGAATTATAGGCATGAGCCACTATGCCACACTTAAAATTGAGTGTTAATTTCTTACAAGCTCAAGTGTGTATTTAAGTGTTCACGGGGGTGGGGGAGTTCCTATTACCTAGTTCACAATTTTCTTTGAGGGACTCTTCTCACCTCTAACAGCTCTTATCCTTATGACATGTCTACCTATTGTTCTTGATGGCTACGCTCTGGAACCTTTGATATAGGCTGCTCTTCATGCATATTTAAGCCATATTCCATCTTTATAGAAATAATGAAAGAAGTGTAGATGGAGGGTAGGGCTGTGGGGAGGAGGAGGGACACACTGAGTGTGGTTTTCCTAAGATCTTGCCAAGCCCTCACCTCCCAACCACCTTCCCACTGGAATAAAAGTCAGAGCCATATATTGTTAATGTAAATATCCATAAATCTAAGAAGATGCCCTATCAGCTTCCTTCTCAGTTGACCTTTCTGGAGGGCCTCTCCCTAGACAGGGTCCTGGGACTAACATATATAAGATTCCAAATGGAAAAGGAAATTGGACAAGTAGGATACATATTAGAGCTGGAAGGACATATTATTCAGGCTCTGAGTGTCATAATTTATTTTAAATAATATCAAGAGGAACCAGAAAGTAAAGAACATGAGAACACCAGAGTTGGGGACTGGAATACTATCCAAGATGCAAAGCAAATCTGACCAGGTTATCTTGTCACTTACTCAACATGGGTATCTATTACTGCCTTCTCTACTACCCCACCATTACGGCCCTTCAATTATTCTGTTTCTTACTGCTTCACTATTTCTCTTACAGTCCTTTTAATCATGATATCTGTTTACTGATTTTTCTAGTAGGGTTTTTGACTTCTGCCTGACCATCACTCCCATGCCACCCATCCCCAAAGACCAAGTGTCCTGTCACTGTGTCTCACACTCAGACTCCCCACGAGGTAAAATGTGCTGATATAGCTAATTGTTATTGTCTCCGTTGGACAAAGTCACTACAAGAAGCCACTCCCTAGGCTCTAAACCAGACATTTAGTAACTGTGGGTCAGGTGCCATTCCATGGTTCAATGGGCTAATGACCAGAGTAATGGAATCACACAGTTTGCTTTCTACAAAATGGGCTTGGCATGGGGGAGGTGCTCAATGCAAAAAGGGTTCCATCACAGAGAAGGAGATCAGAATGGCTCCTTCCACAACGAAGCACACAGGGATTGAAGCAGTTGAACCACCCTAAGTTCAAATCCTGCCTTGGCCACTTACTACCTTGTGCGATTTTGAGCAGGACACAACTCTTCTAGTCCCCAGCTTCCTTGTCAGCGAAAAGAAGATAGTATGCTTACTGCCTAATGATATGGGGAAAAGGAACTGAAGCCACATATGTCAAGCACTTAGCACAGTGGCACTTAGCAGGCACTCAACAAAATAGTCTGTATTTATGGGCTCTCTCTCCCCTCTTCCCATGTCTCCCACCAGCATTGTGATGACCACCTGCTCCACCTTCTGTGCCCTTGGCATGATGCCTCTCCTCCTGTACATCTACTCAAGGGGGATCTATGATGGGGACCTGAAGGACAAGGTGCCCTATAAAGGCATCATGATATCACTGGTCCTGGTTCTCATTCCTTGCACCATAGGGATCGTCCTCAAATCCAAACGGCCACAATACATGCGCTATGTCATCAAGGTAAGAACCTGGGGGGCTTGACAAATTAGGGCAAAAGAGTAAAAACACCATATACAACTATAAGATATAATCATTATATTAATAATAAACATACATATGCTCCTACTAGATGCTAAGTTTTATGCTATGCACTCTAAGGATTCACTGTCACCAGAGTTTGATGTTTGCAGAAAGTGAAGTAACACATGAGGCTGGCGTGGTGGCTCACGCCTATAATCCCAACACTTTGGGAAGTTGAGGCGGGTGGATCACTTGAGGTCAGAAGTTTGAGACCAGCCTGACCAACATGGCAAAACCCCGTCTCCATTAAAAATACAAAAAAAAAAAAAAAATTAGCCGGGCATGGTAGCGAGTGCCTGTAATCCCAGCTACTCAGGAGGCTGAGGCAGCAGAATCGCTTGAACCAGGGAGGGCAGGGGTTGCAGTGAGCCGAGATCGTGCCACTGCACTCCTGCCTGGGCCACACAGCAAGACTCCATCTCTAAAATGAAAAATAAAAAAAAAGAAAGAAAATGAAGTAACACGAGAGAAACAAGATCCAATTCCAGTGTACACGCAAGTATTTGCAGAAGACAAGGAGATGGCAACAGTGAGGGCTGGAGTGGTCAAAGAGCCTTCTTAAAAAGGAAGGGCTTGAGGCATTTAGGTAAACCTGGGGAGAAGCCTGAATAGAGTTCAGCAGGCACCAAGGGCAAATTTGGCTGATGTGGCAAGAAGCTAGAGGAGACAGGTAGTGTACCCATTCCCAGCATTTCAAGAGAGGGATGGGGTGGGAAGCGGAGTGAATTAAGGCCACAAAGGTTTTGAGAAGCACTGTGGTCACAGACAGGGCATCATGCCACTGCTTTGTGTGCAGAACTCCTAGAGTCCAGCTATGGTCTCTCCACCAATATTTTCAACCTTGGAGTTTGGTCCCTGCCAGCCTCCCCCTTGGCTCACTATTCATCCCCCAGGGCCAGGAGGCCATCCTGGTCCTCAGGAAGGACTTGACCTCCTGACATCCTGTACCATCTCTGCCCCTGGATCAATGCCTCTGGCCTGGTCTGCAAGGCATGCTGCTGAGAACCCCAAAGTTTGGCAGCAGCTTTGGGCCTGGAACAAAGAAGTCAAGAGTCCAGTTTTCAGGGGGGTTTTATTTTCACACTACCATTGTCTCAAGAGTAGTTTTTGCCCTTGCCCTGTCCCAGTGCCATGGCCACAGCTCCCCTTCCCGCCTGCTGGAGGACATGGAGGAATCATCCCTCCTCCTTTCTGTGGCCAGTCACCCCACCTCAGCCCTGGATTGCAATCATTCTCTCTACCCTTGTACTCAGAGACCTCCTTTTATTGATTATGCCCCTGGCCCAGCAGCCTCCCCTCTCTCTCATTTCTAAAATATCTCTGTATTGGTTCTTCACAATCAGCTTTGATATGAACTCACATATCTTCTATCTTCAAAAAACAAAACAAAAAGTGTCTCTCACTGGGATTTTTTGTGGAATCCACCTCCCATTCCACCTAATATGTCCCTTTGCTCTCCTTCCTAGCCAGGTTTTAGGTATAGTCCCCCCCTCACTCCTCTCTCTCTCTCTGTCCATCGCTTCCTCTCAAACACCTTCCATTTCCCCCATGCCACCGCCAGAGCTCTCTCATGAGTGACCAGGCCCTCAGCAATTCGTTTCCATTATTTGAATCCCTCTCTTCTCTCCTTGGTCTCCCATCCACCCAGCATCTTGATGACCACCTGCTCCACTTTCTTTGCCAAATCCAATGGACATTTCTCAATCCTTCCTTGACCTTCTAGCAGCATTGGACATAATTGACCACTGCCTCCTCAAAAGCCTTCTCTGTCAGCTTTAGTAACTCTAAGCTCTGCTGCTTCCCTCCTACCTCTCATGACCTTCAGACTCCCTTATGAGTTCCTCTGGTCAAAGGCACTTCTCTGCATTCAGACCAAGCTTTCTGCCTTTCTCACCAGACCTCTCCTAGCCCAGGATCTGGTCCCTCTCAGGTCTGCAATTACCATCTGCAAACTGAGACTTCCAGAACAGCATCATCAGATGTCAACTCTATCCTCACTCCAGAATCCATTTATTATCTACCAGGTCTATCTGAATATACCTCAGACATTTAAAACTCAATATATGTTAAAGTCATCTCCTCCCCATGTGGTTATCTCAGTCGGTGGCACTGTGTGTGTGCCCAGTTGCCCCAACCAGAAACTGGAAGTCATTCTCAATGTTCCCTTCTCCCTCACCACTCACACCCATCTAATCAATGACTGTCGATTCCACCTTCTGTTGCTGGAATCCATTCATTCCTCTCCATCCTTACCTCTCACTAGACAACTCAAATGGCCTTCTTATCCAACCTCCTCACCCAGTTCTAACCTGAGGGTGAAGATGTAAAGTACAAACTCTATCATGTCACTCCACTGCTTAAAGCCTCTCATTGACTCCTTCCCCCTAGGATAGTTTAAACTCTTTAATGTGGCACTTCTTGATTTGGTTTCAACTGACCTCACCAGTCTCAGCTCTTTTCTCTTTGCACGTGCCCTTCTCTTCACCTGGAACACTCTTCTTCCCAATTCTCACCCCACTCACCATCTTTCACTGGATCACTCCCACTCATCCTTTAAGTCTCAACACAAATAGCGCCTCCCCCAGGAAGCCTTCCTTAACCTCCTAAGCCTGAGTAAGATGCTTGTCCTATTCATTCCCATAACACCCAACACTCCAGCTAACCCCTGTAGCAATTATTACACTGCATTAAGAACATCTGTTCATTTGTATTCCCCACTCATTTATCAAGAAGCAAGACCATAAGGCTGTCTTAATTAACACTGAATCCACAGCACCTATCACAGTGCCCCCATAGCTAATGCCTGAGAATAAATAAAGGAATGAAGGGCAAGTCCTGTCTGCTGCTCTTCCACACACCAGCAGAAAAACAACATACACAGAGAAACATGTTTGTGTGCATCCTTTCATTTTTTTAAGATAGTTTGTGGGGTGCATAAGATTGTTTTTTAAAAATCCTATACACCCATAAACGATCTTAAAGAAATGCATATAAAATATAAAGAATATTAAAATGTGAAGTGACCACTGCTATCATTTAATGCTACTCCGCCCTCCTCCATTTTATAGGTGGGAAAACTGGGAACCAGAATACCAAGTCATAGTGCTAATGACAACTGATGTGAGAACATGTCTCTTTTCTACCTCAGAGTAGCTTTAAAAGTGTTTCTCTGAGGTTGCAAAAAGCAGAATCTCAGACCTTTTTTTTTTTTTTTTTGAGATGGAGTCTCACTCTGTCGCCCAGGTTGGAGTGCAGTGGCGCGATCTCGGCTCACTGCAAGCTCCACCACCCGAGTTCACACCATTCTCCTGCCTCAGCCTCCCGAGTAGCTGGGACTACAGGCGCCCGCCACCATACCCGGATAATTTTTTGTATTTTTTAGTAAAGACGGGGTTTCACCGTGTTAGCCAGGATGGTCTCGATCTCCTGACCTTGTGATCTGCCCACCTTGGCCTCCTGAAGTGCTGGGATTACAGGCGTGAGCCACCACACCTGGCCGAGAATCTCAGATCTTAAAGCTGGAGAAGCCTTTAAGATGAAGTTCAGTCTCCCGCCTTATTCCCAATTTGCAGATAGAGTAACCGAGGCCCGGAAAAGTTACTTGGCAGAGCCAGGATTATTTCAACCAGTCTGTTCCTGTTGTGTTGCACATTCACTACTCAATGCCACAGACGAAATGAAGTCAAAATGAAGCCAGAGAACATTAAAAGGGCTAAGAAATACCTTGGCTGGAAAAACAGAGACTAGTAATAAGGGACTACATAAAAGGTAATCTAAAAAACCCAGGCATGCCCTGGACCCATTTTGCCCCTGGCTAAACCTCCAGGGTTAAACAACCACAAAGTCAACAGCTACACTGATCTTCCTATATTCCAAAACTGGAATCACTCCTGTGAGGATGCAGAGACTAACATGTGGGTCAAGCTGCAAAGGCTAAGGTTTCCTTGTTTCTATGGCTCTTCGAGGACTATGCTCATCCTTCGTCACCCTGTCCCATAAATAATATAGTGAGTGCCAAACTGGAAAACGAACAAATGATTGTCCCAGCCTCTTATGCACACATAACCCTCCTTGGACCTTGCAAATCAAAATAACCCAACTTTCAATAACTAGCTCTGGCAGCAGGTATCTGCTCACACCGGGTTCAACCAGTTGCATTCGCTGGTGTAAGGTCACATTTAGATATACCAAGATACAATTTCAGGCATGCTCACTTTGAAAGGCAATTCACGTAATTTTTAACTTACCCATGCAAGGGTTTATCCAAAGGCTATGTGGCTAGAAGGGTGATGAATCTGAGAATGACATGGTCCAGGAGCCACTTTCACCATAAGCCATCCACCACTCTTTAATAAGGATCCCACCATTTCATTAACTCAACACTCTACTCATGCATTTCCCACACCTGCTGCTACTGTTGAACTGACCCTTAACTCTCCTTTGTCTTACAACTTCTGCCAACTTGTGGCTTCTATTGCTCCCAGACCTCTGTTTTGACACTTGTCCCTGCTATTGCTTCCCTCTCTGTAATCCTGCAAACTTCCTAAATGAGAGAATCTGATTATTTCTACCACTCACCAGCCTGTGCAGGCCACCTTTGTGGGTAGACTGTGGACATGTCATCTCATGTGTAAGCCAATGGATTGGCTGCCCATGAATGAGCACTCATCCCAGTTGTGAGCAGGGCAATGAAGTCAGGTGGTACAAAATGTGGTAGCCTATGAAGTAGTAACTACCCAGGGCCACTTGTCTCAGCAGGAGACAGGGGTTGTAGACAGGATAAATTTCCAGAGATGGCAGCAGTGAGAGTGACAGGAACCTCTAGAATGTTAATTCCTCCCCTTTGAGTAATAATAGGAGTTACAGTTTAGTGAGCGGTTCTTATATGCCAGGTCCTATGCCGTCAACCTCACTCAGGTTGAGTGACTCCCCAGAGCTTACACACCTGGAGACTAGCAGAGCCAGCTTTCCCACCTGGATCATATCAAATTCTGTGCTCATAACCACAACTGTGCAGTCCCCAAGAGTCAGAGAACATGAGTGAGAGAATAAGAGTGAACCCCTATACAGAAGAAGAGGGCTTCTGGATTCGTGGACAATTCCTGTAACTCAATGTCTCCTACATTATCCACTCCACTCTTGATGGAGATTAAAAATTATTTGACTGTTGGGTAAAGGACAAATTCGAAAGACAGAAATCCAAAAGGGGAAATCAACTAAAAATGCAAAGGTAAACTGAGAAGTTCATTAGCTAATAAGTCTTTTAATAAAACTTGAAGCACATGGTTATTCAAGAGATGTGTGAAAGTCCTTCCTATGCTGGGATAGGACCACTAATTGGTATAGGTGATGTTTTATATGATCATATCAGTTGCAACAAGTATTAAAAACAGAAACACAAAGCTGTGCAGCTGAAATCTGAGCAATATAAATGTTAAAATGTCATTAGGACATTATGAATGTACTTAATGCCACTGAACTGTACACTCAAAAGTGATTAAAATGGCAAACTTTGCTATACATATTTTACTACTTCTTTTTAAATGTTACTAGGAAATATAAAATGCAACACGTGAATGAACCAAAAAATTAACCAACACATGTAACTATTACAAAATAACATGGTAAGTTTGAGAAGTTTAAGTATTTCTTTACTCAGGAGATAAAAGGGACAGTCTTAAATTTACACATACCTGTTTATCATTTTGGAGGATGCAATTCTCTAAAATGCACACTGGAAAGTACAAAGTGCATGGAGTGCACATGCACTTTGAAAGGTTGCATCCTATGTTGCACAATGAAAAACCCTATAATTTCATTCAGAGTAGACCTGCATAGTTTCCAATGATGTTGTTATCACCCAAGATATTTCTGAAAGTTCTTTTCGGAACTTCCTTCATATTCAATTTGCAGGTCACTCAAGAAAGTAGGTTTGTCCCCTTATTATTAGACATCATTTTGGGTTTAAAACCGTATTTCCGGGCTTGATCATCCACCTTGTTTACCAGCTTTGTTTCAAATGACTCTTGGCAATTTCCAGAATTGATCCTAAAATGGATAAAATCCCTACCTGTAATCAAGGTATTTGAGACAAATATGTATGACAAGTTCTCACGAGTTTCAAAGTATGTGGAACAATGACAGTATTGTAGGAATGTGTATATAAGTTCCAAAAATACTTGACTTTTAAACTTTCATAATATCCATTTTGCAGGAGTCCTGAATAGCTTCACGTAACACTTCACTGAAAGTCTGCTATCCAGAGATGTGTCAAAAGCAGTAACTGTGCTTGGCTGAGTTTGTAATAATCAGTGTTAATCAGCTGTCCCCAAGCTTCCTAGCTACTGATAAGAAATCTAAAAAGATGGGCTGGGTGTAGTGGCTCACACCTGTAATCCCAGCACTTTGGGAGGCCAAGGCGGGAGGACCGCTAAGAGTCCAGGAGTAAGACCAGCCTGGGCAACATAGTAAGACCCTGTCTCTAATGTTAATAATTTAAAAAAAATTTAAAGAAAGGAATCCAAAAAGAAGATAAAGGTCTTTCATATTCCTTTCCACTTCCAGTGTTTTATTGCAATGTTTCCCACCTCCAATTTCTACCTGTGCTTCCCCACCTCTGTTCCTCTCTATCCCCAACTCTTCTAATTGCCTTTTCTTCCTGTCTTCATTCCCAGGGAGGGATGATCATCATTCTCTTGTGCAGTGTGGCCGTCACAGTTCTCTCTGCCATCAATGTGGGGAAGAGCATCATGTTTGCCATGACACCACTCTTGATTGCCACCTCCTCCCTGATGCCTTTTATTGGCTTTCTGCTGGGTTATGTTCTCTCTGCTCTCTTCTGCCTCAATGGACGGTAGGTATTTTTTTTTAAGAAAGGGTCTCACTCTGTTGCCCAGGCTGGAGGGGAGTAGCACATTCTCAGCTCACTGCAGCCTCAACCTCCAGGGTTTAACTGATCCTCCTGCCTCAGCCCCCCAAGTAACTGGGACTACAGGCACAAGCCACCATGACCAGCTGATTTATCTTTTCTGGAGACAGGGTTTTACCATGTCGCCCAGGCTAGTTTTGAACTAATGAGCTCAAGTGATCCGCCTGCCTCAGCCTTCCAAAGTGCTAGGATTACAGGCGTGAGCCACCGCATGCCTGGAGATAGGTATTATTTTAGGTCCCACTGTCCCATGGGCTTCATTCTTGTCCTAGTCTTTCAGGAAACGAATAAGCAGCTAGGAACCTGAAATCTGGGCAAGACACTTTCCTGGCAATATGTTCAGATGCACTAACTGGACAAGAGACTTTAGACTTGAAAAAAATTGAATGAAGGTATTGAACGGGTTAAAAATCCAGACACCAAAGGTATCCAAACACCAGCAGCAATAGCAAAGTACCCCTGTACAGGGTCTAGATTCCATCTGCTGAGAAACTCTTTGGTAGCAGCACTGGGACAAAGTTGCTCCCTCCAGTTCCCTCTGAGTGTATGTGGGGTTTTCTTCACTGGCACAGGTGCAGACGCACTGTCAGCATGGAGACCGGATGCCAAAATGTCCAACTCTGTTCCACCATCCTCAATGTCGCCTTTCCACCTGAAGTCATTGGACCACTTTTCTTCTTTCCCCTCCTCTACATGATTTTCCAGCTTGGAGAAGGGCTTCTCCTCATTGCCATGTTTCGGTGCTATGAGAAATTCAAGACTCCCAAGGGTGAGTACTGAAATTATCCCCACTTCAAGTTCTGCTCCAATATTAGACCTGAGCCTGCCAACAAGCAAGTTTCTAGCAGGGACTTTTTGGATAGGGCTTTAACTCTTATCAAGTCACTAAGAACCAGGTAGCCCCAAGAAGCACCCAAGAAGCTTTAAAGATCCAAGGCTGCTTCCATCAACTGCACTCCATTTCTTCCTTCTAGCTGGGAGAATGAAATTGCAGATGCAGTTTACCTCATAAAACTGAAGCAATTTGGGCTGCTTTGTCTCAGTGGGGAGACATCATAGGACAAAACTGCCTTGGACAACTGAGGTTATTAGTTGTGTGAAAGGCCTCTACTCGCAAGAGGTGGGGAAGTTTCCATTTCTCAGGACTAGGTTCTCATTTCCTGGAACGAGATCAGAGCCACAGCACCACTGGCACCTCCATATGAGGAAAAACATATGAAAGCAATGCAGCCTAATATAACCCAGAATAAAGAAAAAAAAAGAAGATTCCTCAACTCTAGTTACGCAGTAAAGGAAACTTAAGCATAAGGTTGTTAAATAGTAACTACCTCCACAATAAACTTATTATGATTTATACTTTACTCTGATCACTATGGGGTTAACATAGCATCTCTTCTCTAAAATGCTCAGAGTATTACCTTTCAAAATAAAATTGAACCTCAAGACAGACCAGAGAACAGAGTGCCTTCCTCAAAGTGCACTTTAACACCAATTTAAAAAAAAAAAAAAACAGGACATTCAAACCCACTTTATAACACATTTCATTATAACTCTCAACATTAGTATATTCTTCCTAAGTACTTACCCAAATCCTTCAACTGTCCCTTCATGTCCATGAATTGAAGTCCCCTTCAAAACCTTTCTAGACCCTAGGGACTGTGATTTACACCCTAGGAGAAATACACAACTTTCCCTACTGGAATTTGTTACATTATACTAGCAAATGC
Organism: Gorilla gorilla gorilla; assembly: GCF_029281585.2. Classification (NCBI taxonomy): domain Eukaryota; kingdom Metazoa; phylum Chordata; class Mammalia; order Primates; family Hominidae; genus Gorilla; species Gorilla gorilla. Next base: position 86,680,534 of record NC_073239.2, on the reverse strand, counting down.
CGATTCTCTCTCCCTTTGCAATTAGCTAAGATGTAATTAGGTTGCCAAGCAGCCAACACGAAACAAGTACAGGCTGACCATACACTAGAACCATTTTAGAAGCTTTGGTTCAAAGCTACAGTAGAGTTGTGAGAAAGAATCTACTCTGATGTTTATCTGAGAGGAATGCAAGAGATTTGCTGCCCTCTTACAAAAAGTGCACAGAAGTTTCTAGACCAACCAAGTTCCCAGATTTGAGGTTTTAGTACCAGAAAGACCTGAAGTGACCTCAAAGGACAATACTCTATGGATCTTTAGTTCTCAAGACTTGAAAAGAACTTTCCTCACAATGTATCTCAGAAGACCCCAGTGGAAACACTAAATCAAAGCAACGTATTTCTTTGGACCTAACGGCCCCAAGAAGCTATTCTCAGGGGGAGGAATCTGTCAAGTTTTTATACTTTTCATTCCTGCACCTGATGGGAGAACAACTCTGTATAGAGAACTCTCCCATCTGTATAGAAAGGCGCAGGAATCAAAGCTATCTTCAAATTTGCATCACCGCCTACACCACGGACAAGAAGAGGTAGATCAATTGGGGGTTGGAGGGAAGAACTGGAAACTCTCTTGGTTAGACTTTCTCAAAGATCTTTCCTGCCTGCCTCCTCATTCCCTGAATGCAACACAGACCTTGCATACATAAACTCATCTCCTGTTGTTTTACTGTATAACAAAGAAGTTAGAAGTGAAGTGATGATGAAGACACAATAGTCTAATTCATTAAGACTTTTACTACTAGTACTACCATTAGGGAGACTGAGGGGAAAGCGTGTTTAAAGAGTAAACCATGGGAGAGACGACAGAGATGGAAAATATATACTTAGCACACTCTAGGGCTGAGTTGGTATTTTTGTACTTTCCAGATTCAACAAGCTTCATTGTTCACTCCTCTTGTTCTCTCTCTACACCTATAACCCTTTTTAACTTTACAGATAAAACAAAAATGATCTACACAGCTGCCACAACTGAAGAAACAATTCCAGGAGCTCTGGGAAATGGCACCTACAAAGGGGAGGACTGCTCCCCTTGCACAGCCTAGCCCTTCCCCTGGTGGCCTGGATTCTGGTCCCAAAGCAATTCTGAAAGCCAGTGTGGTAAACCAGAGAGAGCAGCAAAAACACCAGTCTTGCCTGAGTCTTTCTCCAGCATTTCCAGTACATCTATCAGAATCATCAAGTCTTGGCCGGGAACACAGACAGGGTGTCTACCCAAGAAGCCTCACCTATCCTCAACTTAGAACTTGCTACTTATTTTAAAGACTTGTTCAGTGACTGTAAACTCTATGAAACCAGAAACCGAATCTGCCTCTTGCTGGGATCTCTAAAAGTGTCTGATAAGCATCTTAAAGTCACTCAATTCCTGAACTAATCAATATATATGTTTAACCCATTACTCAAATACCCAAATCCCATTCCAAGTTTTGTGACCCAAAAGAGAGAGAAATGCTCACAAGGGCTGTAGAATTAAACTTCAGAAGTTCTAACCTAAAAAGTTCAGATCCTATTCCTTCCCTTTTGACATTATTGGGATGATGCTCCCGAAAAGTCAAATTTGACATCAAGTATGCAAAAGTGAACACAGTAAGATGCAATCAGGCAAAACAAACTCAAAAAATAGCTAATGAAATGAAAAAACTGGGCGAATGCATCATGTTAGTAGAGGAGAAAAACTTTTGACAAGGAAAAACCAGGAAACAAACACATACATTAACACAATGTTACCTCACTAATAATCTCTTTTTTAAGTTCAGTAGGTATTTGGTTTTAACACAAGGCACCCCCAAAACTGGGTACAGCAAACTACTGCCAAAATGAGTCGTTTCCCAATTCAAAGAAAAATGTTCAAATACCTAGAATTCACAAATTTCAAATTGTCTCTAATAAAATTTAAACATTTTGCATATCATATGCAAATAAGGATCAAATAAATGATTAACAACTAATATTAACAATTACAAAAAGTCAATCATGCTTATTAGTTACTTGGGATTTTTATCATTTTGTATGGTCAGGTACAAATGAAACCAAGACAATATAGTTTTCGGGTATCAGTTTGGCAAATGTGCAGGACTAACAAATACTCCCAACACCAAAACGAGAAACACAGATTTGGGTCACTAACATCCTCTTAAAAATGCAGATTTTTGACAAGGCTACCACCTATCATTTTTACTTATTATATCCATATATACCTACCTGTTCAAATTGTTTTCTCTATTATCTAACCAATATCATCTGCTAGGAGACTTGGTTACATACAAGTTATGTAAGAACACATTTGTTTAGCTTTTGAGGAAGACAGGGTTGGCCTCAAACCATTCTTAGAAAGGAATAAAGATGGGCGGATGCAGTAGTTCACACCTGTAATCCCAGCATTTTGGGAGGCCGAGTCGGGCAGATCATGAGGTCAAGTGATTGAGACCATCCTGGCCAACATGGTGAAACCCCATCTCTACTAAAAATACAAAAATTAGCCAGGCATGGTGGCACACACCTGTAGTCCCAGCTACTCGGGAGGCTGAGGCAGGAGAATCACTTGAACCCCAGAAGCAGAGGTTGCAGTGAGCCGAGATAGCACCACCGCGCTCCATCCAGCCTAGCAACAGAGCAAAACCCTGTCTAAAAAAAAAAAAAGTAAGGAATAAAGATGAAACAAATATAAACATAGAAAACAAAGGTTAAACCATGCCCTACAAAGGCAGGTCCTAAACCTTTCCTTAGGATTACATCCACACTCCTTATGGTATCTCAAGCCTGGTTTTGAGAGTCCCTTTTTGAGACATAATTGTTATCTCCCTGCCATTTTTTTAAAAGAAGGAATTTATCGTACTCCCTAACACCTCTAAGATTAAAAGTAGCTTAATTCTTGGCTGGGCACAGTGGCTCACACCTGTAATCCCAACACTTTGGGAGGCCAAGGCAGGCAGATAGATTATTTGAAGTCAGGAGTTCGAGACCAGCTTGGCCAACATGGTCAAACCTCATCTCTAATAAAAATACAAAAATCAGCCAGACATGGTGGTGGGATATTCCAGCTCCTGGGAGGCTGAGACATTAGGATCACTTGAGCCTGGGAAGTGGAGGTTGCAGTGAGTCAAGACAACACCACTGCACTCCAGCCTGGGTGACCAAGCAAGACTCTATCCCAAGAAAAAAAAAGAAGACTGGCAGAGTGCTCACACCTGTAAACCAAGCACTTTGGGAGGTTGAGGTGGGTGTATCACTTGAGGTCAGGAGTTTGAGACCAGACTGGCTAACAGGGTAAAACCCCGTCTGTACTAAAAATACAAAAAAAAAAGAAAAATAGCTGGGCATGGGGATGGGCACCTGTAATCCCAGCTACCTGGGAGGCTGAGGCAAGAGAATCGCTTGAACCCAGGAGGCAGAGGCTAGAGTGAGCCAAGATCGCCCAAACTGGGCAACAGCAAGACTCCATCTCAAAAAAAAAAAAAAAAAGTTTGTCTGATTGTCTAGGGGTAGAGGGGAAGAACATCAACATACTACCATACTGCACTGAGGAGCATGTTTTAAAAGCCCAAGGGTGAAAAGCTGCTTTTGATAGCAACTTCAGGCTAAGTACTGCCTTCAGAGACGCTAAGAAAACCTAGATTTAACCATTTATTAAAATAAACCTAGTTCTCTCAACTAATTCAACAGGTATACCAACTCCTAAACTCAGCCTCTTACTGCAATTAGCAGTTTTAAGCTTCCGTGGCCTGTTCTAGTCTTAGAAACAGCCGGGGAGTGGCCTTTTAAAAATTAAGGATACCAAAAACCTTTCAATTCTCCCAAATGGAGATTCCCACTTCCCAATCCGCATGTTTTCGGGAAGCTAAAAGCTACATTTTTCTAGTGCTTCTAATCCTGCCTTCTTCCAAATCCCTGAAAAGCTAGGGGCAAAAATCTTTATGTCAACAGTGACAGTGTGGTGTGGGGGTCTTCGGAATCAGACTTCCTAGATTTTAACACCAATCCATCCCTGTTCTTTGAAAAATTCCTGAATTCCCACCAGTAAAATGATGGTATTAGATTCAGTCAACACACAGGTAGTGGCACTTAAAACAGTCCCTGGCTATTACTATCAGATGCTATATAGATATTATTCACTGGTTCCCAGTATTTATGTAGTCTAGCCCCCACAGAACTAAGAATATATTTAAGTGTCTTGAGACTCCTGTATTAACAAAGCTCATTTTCTACACATCTAAGACAGGGCTTGAAAGATCACATATAGAAGTCTAAGGTTAATGTGGATATAGGACCTTAGGCATTTTGCACTATTGTTTTCCCTTAAACATGTACTATCCCGTACATATCTCAAGACAAAAAGTAGCATGTCAAAGCCCCTTAAGCATTCACGTTATCTGACCACCAAAACTGCATCACAACTGGATAAAGTGGTTCACACCTATAATCCCAGCACTTTGGGAGGCCAAGTTAGGAGAATCACTTGAGTCCAGTTCAAGACCAGCATGGGCAACATAGCAAGACCCTGTCTCTAGAAAAATAAAAAATTAGCCACACGCAGTGGTGCACACCTATAGTCCTAACTACTCAGGAGGCAGAGGCGGGACAATTGTTTGAGCCCAGGAGGTTAAGGCTGCAGTGAGCAGTGATCACAGCACCACATTCCAGCCTAGACAACAGAACAAGATCCTGCCTGAAAAAAACACAAAAACAAGGCCGGGCACAGTGGGTCATGCCTGTAATTCCAGTACTTTGGGAGGCCAGGCAGATGGATCACCTGAGGTTAGGAGTTCAAAACCAGCCTGGCCAACATGGTGAAACCCGTCTCTACTAAAAATAAAAATTAGCTGGGCATGGTGGTACATGCCTGTAATCTCTGCTACCTGGGAGGCTGAGGCAGGAGAATCGCTTGAACCTGGGAGGCAGAGGTTGCAGTGAGCCAAGATCGCACCATTGCACTCCAGCCTGGGCAACAAGAGCAAAACTCCATCTCAAAAACAAAACAAAAAAACCTGTCATGATCTTTAAGGTAGGCAAGAAACACTGCTTCCCACACTATCCTCCTCTTGGCTCTGGAAGCTTAAGTAATCTGATGCCAATAAAGTCAGGAGATAGAGAAAAAACTTTGGGGGATAGAGGGGCCACAGACACAAAACTCAACAATTGTGATTTTGGCATTCACTTACTTCTGTATCTTTTCACTAGCCTGGAGACGTCAAAAACATTATTTTTAAAAAGAGACCATAACCAACTCCAGGATTCTGGATGTGTTCTGTGTTTTAAATCTACTGTATAAGAATGAGAAATAATCAGCATAGGACTTCTTCAGACAAACAGACAAAAAGTAGTTTTATAATATTTTATTATCAATAACAAACAGCTGCTTTAATGTGTCTGTCCCGCAGCTGTTAAAGAGTGGAGGACACCCTTGACCCTAACAAGGAAAACAAATTAAGCCTTTATGTACAAGCAAATTTAGAGCTCTTTTAAGTGTCCAAAGCTATTAATTAGTTTAATTAAGGCATTAAACTAATTCTGAATTAACATATTTTATAACCAAGAACCAAAATGTTCAAATTTTTTTCTAGTACAAAAAAATTAAATTTGCTTTAGTTATAAAAGAGCTCTGTCAATATACACAAACTATATACTTCAGACATTCACAAAAATGTGAGCAGAAGGCTTATCAAAAGACATTTAATACAATTAGTTTTCAACAACCCCTTGGTGGTCCACATCTACAAAGATATCCAGCCCAACCCAACCCCCCTTCCAAATCCCACCCCCACAGAAAAGCACATACTTACCAGAATTTTTAGCAAGTATGGTTTGGGAATTTTTGTGGTTTTTGTTTTTTAAAAAAAGGCCCCCAGGGCAAGTTATTTACAGTTTAATTGCCACTGTCAACTGATCTGGACCTTGATCGGGACCGGGACCTCTGGCGATCCACAGATGCTGGAGACTTAGATCTACTTGAAGAACCACGTTTCTGGCTCTTCTCAGGCACGGGAGACCTACTAACAGAACGGGACTTGCTCCGGCTCCGGCTCCTGCTCCTGCTTCTTGACCGGCTGTAAGATTTGCGACTACGGGAACGGGATCGGCTACGAGACCTAGAGGAACTTCTGGTCCGGGATCGAGACCTGCTTCTTGACCTACTATGAAAAATGAAAAGAAATCAGCCTAGATAAGACTCTACAACAAACCCATTAAATACAACTTTTGACTTTAAAAAATTAGAGATACCTGTGCCTTTTGCTGCCTTCAATTAATTTTATTTTTCTCCCATTTATTTCCTTTCCAGAAAGTTTTTCAATAGCATTCTTTAAGTCACCATAAGAGGCAAACTCAACCACCCTAAAATGGAAAACAGCCACTTTTAAAGTATATACATCCTGTAGTCTCACACATTGCACACAGCAGTCTAGGTAAGTCGTTTCACTTCTGCTATTGCTACTATTGAGTCTTATTTCTGGATAACACAGCATTAAAAGAGCAAGGTTTTGGCACTGTTATACTTTGAGCCAATTCATTGTTGAGGGGGTTCCCTATGCACCGTGGGATGCTTAGCAGGATGCCTAGCCCCTACTGACTACATGCCAACAGCATCCTCTCTCAACCAGTTGTGACAACCAAACTTGTCTCCAGACACTGCCAAAGGTGTGGGGGGGAGGACGGAAGCAGCAAAATTGTCCCTGGAGAATCTCTGCATTCTAACATATTCAAATTTTAAGTCCTCAAAACTAAGTTCACAGTAAAATTTTCAGGATATTTTTAAAGACTTTCACAGTTTCCAGTACATACCCTTCATTTAATTTAGGTCGGTGTGCATCCGCAAACGTTACTTCCCCAGCTTGTCTCATGAAATCTTTGAGATCCTTAACACAAGATAATTGTGTTAAGCAAAGAAGAGGAAAGGGGACACACAAACAATCACATGATATAAAAAAAACAAGACTACTGAAAGAGAAGATGTTAGATAAAGTACAAACATGGCATTTACCACACTTGTATTCTATCAGAATTCAAAAATTATCTATGTCAGGGCACGGAATAAGCAAATAGCATATTGCTTTTAAGCAAAATGCTAAAAGAAATTCAGATTTTAACATTAAGGTAGTATTAGTCTATGCTGAGCTCAGTACAAAAGAAAAAAAAAACAAACAAAAAAACAACAAAAAAGGAAACAGTACATATTTTTAAAGTAAAGACTAAAGTAGAGAAGTTTTATTTAAAAAAACAGAACATTTACAAGACACCAGTTATTTTGTGCCCCATATGTCATTAAAAAAGTTTACTTTACCTTTATTATTATTTCCCTAGGCTAGTCAAGCAGCAAACCATTAATCGGTCGGAGAAACCTTCATGACATATGCCCGACTGGCTCTTCGCCACCCACTTGAAGGACACTACCCAATCGATGGAAGCCTTTAATCGCACAGCCCTCCCTATTAGCAGACTATTGGCGGATGCAGACATGTTCTACTCGAGCAGTTACCAAGGACCACTTTACTGCGATCAGGATTCCAACGACCACCTAATTTCGTATCTTTCAACTCTTTTCGACCGGACCTCTTATTCGGAAGCGTTACAGGAAGACAGGTCTCAACTTAGGGATCAGATCACGTTATCAACGCTCTGGGATCGCTGCAACCTGGCACTTCAAGGAAGTGCACCGATAACGTCTAGACCGGCAAACACAGATCTAGAGGTGGCCAACTGATCACTGTAGGAGCTGACTGGCAAAGTCAACCAGGCCCAACCAAGAGTGACCAAGACAACGATTAGGATAACCCACAGGCACTCCTCGTCATAAGGCCAACGACACAGACAGGCTGGCAAATAAAGGGTTTAATATTTGGTTAAAAATTGATTTTAAAAAACAAGAAAAATATCCTCAAAACATTTACATTTGATCACTAATATTAAAGTTCAAAATATCCCCCAAATTACATTTAATTAAATGTTTAAAATTACAATTCCATTAAATCCATTAATTTAAGATAAAACTACTTTTAATAAAATAAAACATTAGCTACCCATTAACTTTTTTAAAAAGCCACATCAAAATAACTCAAAACTGTATTTCAACAAACCTGCCAGCTGACTCTTGAGGATAAATTCTCAACTATAAGACGATTTTCTGTTCTTACAGGTGGAGCATTTCTGAGGAAGAAAATTCGTATTCACAATGGAAGAAATGCAATGACAGCACTTGTGTTCAACTGTGGGCAAGTTCAAGCCATCAGATATCACAAGCCATTCTAATGACTTCCGTCAATAGATTTGTGTTCTATGACTCATATAGATTCATCAAGAACAATGGGCTAACGTGGGAATAGAAGAACAGATTATACGGCAGGACCCGGAATCATCACTGCTAATGACTCCTGAACCTTAAATGCTACCCCTACAATAATTGTTCAATGCAGCCATCCACCCTTCACATACCGTCTATCATTTCGAGGTCTGCGACTACTAAAACGGTCAGAGTATCGTCCTCTACCTCTTCCACCTCGTGACCGAGCCCTAGCATGTTCAATAGTAACCCTACAAAAAGGGAAGAAAAATCTCCGTTACACACTTAAGCTACATAAATCTACTTAGAAAAATATGCCAGCAGACCCAGTCTGCTCTGTCCCAGGGTTATCTAGTTACACAGGAATCTCACCTTTCACTACAGAGTTCTTTTCCATCAAGCTCATACACAGCATCATCTGCATCCCTTGGATCCTCAAATTCCTAAAATGTAAGCATAAGACTCTTAACATTGGCTTTAGAAGAGTATTCTACAACACATTAAGAGCACTGAAATCAGGAGACAGAACGGGAAGAGTATCTTAACGACACTGCCATACAGTCAAACCTAATCAAGGAGCCACTGGGAGTGGGGTTCCAGTGAGCCGGCAAGTTAAAGTTGTTTTCAGCCTCAATAAAATTCAGACATAAAGCTGGGTAACATTTTCTGAAGGCAAATATTCCACCCGGACTCAAGATCGAAAACAACTGCTTATCAAAACTCTACCTACTTAGCAGATAATTCACCCAGTTCTAAATACTTACCACAAAACCAAAGCCTCTTTTCAGATCAATATCTCTTATCCGTCCATATCCCTTGAAGAATCTTTCCACGTCCTTCTCCCTGGCCGCTGGATTTAGTCTCCCGATGAATACCCGACAGCCACTCATGATGTCCGGCTAGTACTTCCTATTAGAAAGTAATTCAATCGAGATAATAGCAATGACTGTCACAGAGAAACGCCTGATTAAACAATCAAAAACATCAACGGCATAAAATGTTTACCCAGTGATGTTATGAACGAGATTGCCAAAAGAGAAGAGAGCCTCTAATGAGGCCAGGTTACTTGCAGACAAAATTAAAACCCAGCTCCCTCCCAACACGGTCCGCTACTGGGCCCAGACCGCAGCAACCGCAACGCCCACTGCCACCTCTCCAACTGCGCAGCCGCACACTCTCCGGGCTCTCCGGCCCCCTCCCATCTGCCGCAGTTAGGAAAGGCCGAGAAGTGCGGGCGGAGCCGTCCGCGCCCTCCGCAAAACCAGCCCAATGGCGGCCTCGCGGGCGCGTCACAGCGGGTGGAAGCCGGAATCTCGCGACGCTTCGACCGCGCCTGCGCCAACAGCAGCGGGCAGGCGCTCTGCGGCCACAAAATGGCGGCGGTGAAATCAGCGGCAGCAGAGCTGCGCGTGCCAAATTCCCTTTTCCCTCCTCCTCCCAGCAACCCCCTTCTCGGGGGGGGTCACTGCGGCCGCCCTACAAAAGGCCCAGCCGCATCGCCAGCAAAGTCAGGGAGATCCCGGCCCACTACTCTACGTGTCCAAGAGATGAAGACATTAAGACTGGCAGGGAGGGGCGCACAACCGCTGTGTAAAAACGACCCTAACAGTGACCGCCCTTTCACTTCAGTACCCCTCAAACAGTATGCCAAAAGGGAGACGTGCCCCAGCGCCCACCTCGAATCAACTGCGCTCATTAGACGCCATCCTCCGCAAAGAGAGCAGCCCCGGCCGCTCACGATCTGAGCGGCCATGAAGAAGCCTCGATCCGAGAAGGCTTGCCCTCAAAGTGAGCCACTCACCTACCGGACGGGGTCTTTGGCGGCTGAGACCCAGACAGGTCCGTAGTCTGCGACAGAGTCGTCGACCTCCACGCAGACCAGGACTTAACTCGTCTACGCCTCTCCACAACTGACGCACTTAGCAGCTCTGGCGCTCCACAAAATGGAGGGCGCATCCTACGTCACTTCCGGGGACGCCCCTGGACCTTGGGTCCACCCCGTTGGACCTAGGGAAGACGGAAGTTTTGGGAGGGCCGGAAATTTAGGAGGACGTGGGCTTCTCTGACACTGCGAGTGACCGAACCCTGCTCCCGCGGTGGGTGGGGTCGGGGGCGAGAACTCGTTTGGGCGCGGCCGGCTGGTGCCGGAGTCTGGAGGGACATCTGTTGACGTCGTTCGCCCCTGCTAAGTCCTTGGCGTTCAGTTCATCATCATCTCTCCCAGAAGAGTCTCCTGAGAAAAGTGGCAACCCTTCTTGTATCTAAAGTTTTTCTTAGACACCCAGAAGATTACTAATTAGGAGAAACTTAGCTTTGCAGAAATACCTGGCCTTTCCTTATCTCTTGCTGCTTGCAATTTAAATTTGCCCTCAAAGCAGGGAGCTCCGGAGTTCTTTTTTCAACCATGCCACAGCTGTGTGGTTTTGTTGTGGTGAGAAGACTAAGGCACTGAAGTATTTTTTAAATGAAAGGATTTTCACTGATGAAATGTTGAAAATGGGACTGCAGCTAGAAGGCTGTCTTGAATTGAGGCTGCAATACAGATTTCTGCATGTCCGTCACTCTGGGAGAGTGGCTGGAAGAGGTTTCAAGCTGTTTTTTGTTGTTTTTTTGAGACAGTCTTGCTCTGTCGCCCAGGCTGGAGTGCAGTGGCGTGATCTGGGCTCCGCCTCCCGGGTTCACGCCATTCTCCTGCCTCAGCCTCCCGAGTAGCTGGGACTACAGGCGCCCGCCACCACACCGGCTAATTTTTTTGTATTTTTAGTAGAGATGGGGTTTCACCGTGTTAGCCCGGATGGTCTCGATCTCCTGACCTCGTGATCGGCCCGTCTCGGCCTCCCAAAGTGCTGGGATTACAGGCACGAGCCACCGCGCCCGGCCTCAAGCTGCTTTTAAATCCAAATGGTATTTGGTTAATCCTCTCCGTTCAGATTTCTGTAATGTAACACATGAAAGTTTACAATTCTTTAGAAACAGACAATGCCGTGCTTTCAAAGTGGGTGTGAAACACAGCCCTCCATATTAACTCCCGCGTTGTCCTGATAAGGTTGGTAGACCTAGAAACTTAGGCATAAAGAGATTGCTTAACTTTGCTTTAATGCTTTTATGTAGAACCCAGTGCACCCCATTTTTGAGAAGTGCCTGGAATGTGGAGTTGCATGCTTGCAACTAGAGTTAAACAGAGAAAAAGTAGTTCAGGAAGGAGAGCAACTGACCCTTAACTCGACCTCAGGGGCCTTTAGGCACTCAGAACTGAAACTTGGATAGTTTGTAAGGGATAAGCTTGTCCATTCATAGTTATATGTACAAATAAAAAGAGCCTCAGTGAAGTTAGTTACCTATGATGTGGGAGTTAAGGATGGGTTTATAACACAATATGTATTTAATGTATTTGTTCAATGAAAAGAAAAAAATGTTACCTAGTTGTTGGCCTGATGAACATTGGCATTTTATAATGCACAAATTGTCCCAAACCAGTTTGTATTTAATTACATTTGTTTGGTTTCTGCATAATAAACAAGTCTTCCGATTACTTTCTACATTTATGTTTACTGTGAAAGCAACTCTTTTTATTTCACTCACTACCACTTTTTTTGTTTTGTTTTTAAGGCTAGTAAAGTGAACCAGTGTGACTGGAGAAGGAACAAACAACTACACTTTATTTTGGCTGCAATAAGAAAAAGTAATCTGGAAAAGATTTTCTGGTGATGAAAATTTTAAAAATGGTGCTGACTGGGCGTGGTGGCTCACGCGTGTAATTCCAGCACTTTGGGAGGCCGAGGCGGGCAGATCACCTGAGGTCAGGAGTTCGAGACCAGCCTGAGCAACATAGAGAAAGCCCGTCTCTACTAAAAATACAAAATTAGCTGGGCATGGTGGCGAATGCAAAATTAGCTGGGCATGCTACTTGGGAGGCTGAGGAAGGAGAATCGCTTGAACGTGGGAGGCGGAGATTGCGGTGAGCTGAGATCACGCCATTGCACTCCAGCCTGGGCTCAAAACTGCATCTCACAAAAAAAAAAAAAAAAAAAGATGGTGCTGTACACCATGGAAACAGTTGCTACCTTCAGCTCATGGTGTTGATTTTCTTCAGGACCAATTTTTTAATGAACCCTTTTCTCTGATTTATTTATTATTTAAAATTTTATGAGTCCCACAAAAGTAATTTTTCCTTAGTAGTGCCTAGAGACAATATTTTAAAACACTTGTCTTCTGCAGTGTTGGCTTTTGCCATGACAACCATCTAATCTCAAGTCTCCCTATTTGTGGTAGTCTGTTCCCACACTACTATAAAAAAACTATCTGAAACTGGGTAATTTATGAAGAAAGGAGGTTTAATTGACTCACAGTTCCATAGGCTAAACAGGAAGCATCACTGGGAGGCCCGAGGAAACTTACAATCGTGGCAGAAGGCAAATGGGAAGTGAGCACTCTCTTCACATGACGGCAGGAGAGAGAGAGAAAGCAAGGGGTGGAGTGCCTCACACTTTTAAAAACCATCAGATCTTGTGAGAACTCACTATCACAAGAACAGAATGGGGGAAATCCGCCCCATGAGCCAATCACCTACCACCAGGTTCCTCCCCGAACACTGGGTATTACAACTCAACGTGAGATTTGGGTGGGGACACAGAGCCCAACCATATCACTATTGGACTGTTTCTTACCAATTTCTCTAATAAATACAAAGTCATCTTCCATGATCAGAATTACTCTTCCTCCTATGTGATCCTACAATATTCTGTTTATACCTCTGTTATACAGTCATCACTGATTCACGTATGTTATTCATGTTTTCCAGAAATGCACAGCACCAAAAAGACTCAATATTTATAGACCTGGATTTGCATGAGCATTTTTTTCAGGTCATCCTATTCCTATATTAATGTTTCAACAAAATGGCTTGGCATCTTTTTCTTAAGACATCCAAATTAGAAGCAAATCTTTTTTTTTTTTTTTTTTTTGGAGACAGAGTCTCTCTCTGTCACCCAGGCTGGAGTGCAGTGGTGTGATCTCGGCTCACTGCAACCTCAGCCTCCCGGGTTCAAGCAATTCTCCCGCGTCAGCCTCCCGAGTAGCTGGGACTACAGGCACACGCCACCATGCCTGGCTAATTTTTTGTGTTTTAGTGGAGTGGTTGTGGGGGAACAAAAGAAGAAGAATATCTGATAGCACATGAAAATTATATGAAATTTAAAGGTCAGTATCCATAAATGAATAAATTTTTGGAACACAGCCACTCCTGTTCATTTACTTATTGCCTATATCTGTTGTGCTACAAAGGCGGGGCTGAGTAGCTACGGTAGAGGCCATATGGCCTGAAAGCCTAAAATATTTACTGTCTGGTCCTTTACAGAAAACATTTGCTGATGGGGTGGGGGAGATAAGAGAGATTGATTAGTAAGTACAAACATACAGTTAGAAGGAATAAGATCTAATGTTCAATCGCAGAATAGGGGACTATATAAACAACAATGTATTTTATATTTTAGAACAGCTAGAAGAGAGGACTTAAAATGTTCCCAACACATAGAAGTGGTAAACCCACAAAGTAATGCATATCCTAAATACTCTGACTTGATCATTACACATCCTATGCATGTAATAAAATATTTCATATGCCCCCAAGTATGTATAAATAATATGTATCATAGAAAAATTTTAAATTATTTTTAAAAATCATTTTCTGACCCTTGAACTGATTCCTAGATTTTCAACTGCTCTACGAATGCTCCACCCAACCCCCTTTGTCAGATAATAAAACTGTAAACAAAGAAAAACTGAAAACAAAGAAACAGGATTTGATCTTTATTTTTAAAATAAAGTTTGATTCCTGTTATAAAAAGAAGTATACATATATGCTTATTATAGGAAAAATGTTCAACAGGAAAATATTGAAAGAGGAAAACACAATCCTGTCTCACCAACTCAACCTCTGATTGTAGTTTGTTGTATTTCCGTCTTGTGGGTTTTTTTTTTTCTGTTTCATGTTTTTCAGTACAAAAGTAGTACCTCATCCTTTTTTTTTTTAGACGTATTCTCGCTCTGTCGCCCGGCTGGAGTGCAGTGGCGCGATCTCGGCTCACTGCAACCTCTGCCTGGCGGGTTCAAGTGATTCTCCTGCCTCAGCCTCCCCAGTAGCTGGGACTACAGGCGCATGCCACCACGCCCAGCTAATTTTTTGTATTTTTTAGTAGAGACAGGGTTTCACCATATTGGCCAAGCTGGTCTCAAACTCCTGACCTCATGATCTGCCCACCTCGGCCTCCCAAAGGGCTGGGATTATAGGTGTGAGCCACTGTGCCCGGTCAAAAATATGGAAAGAATGAAACACAACCCTGTCTCAGCAACTCAACCTCTGATTGTAGTTTGCTGTATTTCCTTTTTGTGGGTTTTTTTTTTCTGTTTAATGTTTTTCAATAAAAAAGTAGTACCTCATCATTTTTTAAAACATAGATAATGAGATTTTTAAAAGTCATCCCTATTCCCAGCCCCTAAGAGAAAACTACTTAGCATTATTGAACTTTCCCTTTCGTGTTCTTCTATAAGAACAACTGTGTTTTCAAAACATGAATCATTGTCATACATATACTTGGTTTTATGAGGGCTTCTTAATTCCTAAAACTTAACCATGTGCATTTGTCATGTTTCTTTGTCTTAATATTTTATGATCATGAGTATATATTCAAATTTTTACTGTTATTTTCACTTTACACAACTACATGCTTGGGGAAAATATTCATTCTGACCAACTTTTCTGTTTTTCTGAAAATGTCTTAAATATCAGCAGATGCTTAAAAATTGCTATCCAAAAAAATCCCAACATGAAGAAAAAGTGTTACTTCCTTGCCTCTACCTTATAATTCTAAAGATTTTTCAAAAGAATAACTATATTTAAGTAATTTCTCTTAGAAATATATGGGGTTTGTTAATGTCCAGTTTTTTACTCAGGTTCACCTTTATATACCTACCTGACTTCCTTAGATTGTTACATTCTGATTTTTGTTGTTGTTGTTTAACTCAGTGTACAATATTTAAAATACCTATGAACTTACTAATTTGAGTGCCTAGATCAGAAGGCATCCCATAGCAAGGAATGTGTAAGAGACAGAGCAACAAAGGGCTGAACTCTCTTTTTTTTTTTGAGACAGAATCTCACTCTGTTGCCCAGACTGGAGTGCAGTGACGCGATCTCAGCTCACTGCAAGCTCCGCCTCCCAGGTTCACACCAGTCTCCTGCCTCAGCCTCCCGAGTAGCTGGGACTACAGGTGCCTGCCACCATGCCCGGCTAATTTTTTTTTTTTTAGTGGAGACGGGGTTTCACCATGTTAGCCAGGATGGTCTCGATCTCCTGACCTCGTGATCCACCTGCCTCGGCCCCCCAGAGTGCTGAGATTACAGGTGTGAGCCACCGCGCCCGGCCTAAACTCACTTTCATGAGAAACCCACTCTCTCAATAACAAACCCACTCCCATTATAACGGCATTAATCCATTCATGAGGGCAGAGCCTTCATGACCTAATCACCTCTTAAAGGTCCTACCTCTCAACACTGTTACATTGGGGATTAAGTTTCCAATACACAAAGTTTAGCGAACACATTCAAACCATAGCAGCACTCAAGGATTTATGAAAAAGAGAAGTAACCAGACAAGGGCCATACCTATCCAAGGACCACCCCCTAATGCCTACCCTCTAAAACTCCTCCACCCCCACAAGCTATCAGGAACGGGAAACTGACTAATTACTGGGCTGTTTCCTTTTTTGATATCAAGAGGGAAGCCTCAAAAGCATGAACTCCCTAAAGCAATTCGTAACAGTGCCATTGTAGAGACCCTGCCAAATCAGCCCCAATCCTGGAAATTATTCCTTCCCTGATATAATTATTAGGGGCAAGGTACACAGAATTAATCCAGTGAAGAACATTTGATACCTTATCTGTTCTATAAATCAGACCACCCACAAGTGGGCCATGTTTAGTCCAGAAAAAAGTGGCTTACTCTTGCACAAAAAGTATGGAAGGGAATGGGAAGCTCTGCCGTATTTTTCTTCCTGGCTACTGTACCTAAAACAAAGTGTCCTCTTTTAAGAGCTTGGATATTGAGTACTCATCCAAATGGGCCATGGCTTGGGTTAAGGAGAATTGAACTAAGATATCCCACTGCTGAAGCAATTACACCATCCTGTTGAGCTCTGCAGAGAATTGGTTGAATTCACAGCGAAATACCTTTAGGAATACAGGGCTACAGAAACCGGGAGCCTGACTAAAAGCCAGTATCTTAGTCTGTTTGTCCTGCTATAACAGAATACCACAGACTGAGTAATTTATAAAGAAAAGAAATGTATTTCTCACAGTTCTGGAGGCTGGGAGTCCAAAACCAAGGTGCCAGCATCTGATGAGAGCTACTCTCTGTTTCCAAGATGTCACCTTCAATGCTGCACCTTCTAGAGGAGAGGAAAGTTGTGTCCCCACATGGCAGAAGACAAAAAGGCAAGAGGAGTAAGTTCCCTCCAACAACCTCCTTTATAACATCATTAATTCGTTCATGAGGGTGGAGCTCTCATGACCTAAACCCTCCCCAAAGGCCCCATCTCTCAACATTGTTGAATCGGGAATTGCATTTCTAACACATTAATTTTGGGAGATAACTTCAGACCATAGGTGCCAGTGACCAGGAAAGGCCCAGCATCTCCATCATTAGCACATAAAACTAAAGACACCTTCTGGGTCTAGGTGTGGGGCATATAGCTACCTTGATCAGGCTGGGTATAGTCCACTCTCATGGCTTCTACTGTCCTAATTCCTGATTAAGCCTCATGAGCTCCCAGCCAAAGACTCTATTCATAATGTCAGGGTATATTGTACAAATAGCTGAGTGTTGCTTAAAACAGAAGCAAGGAAAAAAGAAGCTGAAGGTGGACATTAGGAGGATGGTAGTAGATCTTAACTACCATGTTAATGAGCTTGGACTCTACCCAGTGGGCACCGAGTAGATGCCACAAGGTTTTACACAAGAGATAACATGATCAGATTTATGTTTTAGGCGGGAAAGGCTGCGTGGGGGACAGTGGCCAAAACCAGTTAGGACTCTTTATATAACGAGGAACAGAATCCCAGTATAACCACCTTAAGAAAAGTTTTGGCTGGGTGTGGTGCCTCATGCCTGTAATCCCAGCACTTTGGGAGGCCGAGGCAGTCAGATCACCTGAGGTCAGGAGTTCAATACCAGCCTGGCCAACATGGTGAAACTGTGTCTCTACAAAAACACAAAAGCTAGCCAGGCATGATGGTGAGTGCCTGTAATCCCAGCTACTTGGGAGGCTGAAGCGGGAGAATTGCTTGAACCCGGGAGGTGGAGGTTACAGTGAGCTGAGATTGCACCATTGCACTCCAGCCTGGGCGACAGAGTAAGACTCTGTCTCAAAAGAAAAAAAAAAGTTGTATTTGTTGGTTAGTATAACTGAACATTTTATACACAGGCACACTGTGGGCTTGGCTTGATACAGAGTTCAAGTGGTGTCTACAGCATCCATCTCTCGGCTCTGCTTCCCCTGAGAATCAGCTTCATTCCCAGGCTGGTTCACCTTGCGTTGGCAAAATGCCTGTAGTTCTAGCCTCATGGCCTCACACAACGTAGGCCAGAGGAGGAGAGTGCGTCCCTTCCAGGAGCTTCTGTTGAAGCTTCTTAGATCCTTTCCAGAACTCCAGCAAATACTTCCCGATGTCACTGGCTTTCTGTGGGGTTATCTGCTCATCGCTGAGTCTATCACTAAGGCCAGAACGACTGTATCTCAGTCAGTTTGGGCTGCTATAACAAATTACCATAGACTGGATGACTTCAGTAACAAGCATTTATTTCTCACTGGTTCTGGAGGCCGGAAATCTAAGATAAGGGTCTCACCATGGTTGGGTTGTAGGTGAGGGCCTTCTTCCTGGTTATGGCCTCACATGGCTTTTTTTGGTGCATGCACAGAAAGACAGAGAGAAAGCCTCTACTTCCCAGGCTCAAGCTATCCTCCCACTCCAACCCTCCAGAGCAGCTTGGTCTACAGGCGTACACTACCATGCCCCGCTAATTTTGTTTATTGTTTTTTAGAGACGAGGTCTCACTATGTTGCCCAGGCTGGTCTCAAACTCCTGTGCTCAAGCAATCCTCCTGCCTTGGCCTCCCAAAGTGCTGGAATTACACCTAGTATGAGCCACCATGCCCAGCCTCTTCCTCTTTTTTAAGGGCATTAATCCCATAGGGCCCCACACTCATGACCTCATCTAACCCCAATTACATCTCAAAAGCCCCACCTACAAATACCATCATATTGTGGATTAGGATTTCAACATGTGAATTTTGAGGGGACACAGCATTCAGTCCACAGCAGAACGGATGCGCTGATCAGCATTAGCCAGTCAGGACCCATGCTATAAATGGGGACCTACATCAGAAATGAAGGAGGGGCAGCCCCACTCATACTATAGCTTGGCAATGTGGGAGGGGTTGTTTCCCAAAGGAAAATCAAGTGATTGTTTTACCAGAAGAGTGAATTGACATTGTGGTGGTCAAACCCCAAAGTGACCCCAAAGGATCCTCACATGCTTGTCTTCACACACACCCTCCCACATGCACTAAGTTTATTCTATGTAACCAATAGAATATGGCTGAAGTGAAAACGTTGGCAATTAGGTTTTAAAAAACTATGAATTTCCTCTCTCTCTCTCTCTCTCTCTCTATCTCTCTCTCTCTCTCTTTCTCTCTCTCTTGCAAACACACACACACACACAAATATATACATTACTCACTTGAGGAGAAGCCAGCTGCCATGTCATGACACTCAGGCAACCTATGCAGAGGCTGACTGAAGCCTCCAGCCAACAGCTAGCAAGGAAAGAGTCCTGCCCACACCATGTGAGTGAGCTTGGAAGCAGAGTCTCCAGCCCCAGTCGAGCCTTGAGACGATGGTGGCCCCAGCTGACAGCTTGACTGTAACCTCACAAGCAACCCTGATGCTGAACCATCCCACTAAGGTGCTCACAGATTCCTAACCCCCAGAAACCACATGAGATAATATGTTTGCTGGTTAAATTGGGGGGTAATTTGTCACACAGCAATAGGTAACTAACCCAGACGGTGAGGCAAAAATAGTTGTGCATTAAGTCAATCGTGGGATTGATGGGGCAGCAGCAAAGGGTGGAGACAAATTGGAGAAATATTGAGAAGACCAAGTATAACAACTTGGTGATCAATTTGACATAATAGATAAAAGAGAGATAAGAATAAAATTTCAAGCTGGGCACAGTGGCTCATGCCTGTAATCCCAGCACTTTGGGAGGCCAAGGCAGGCAGATTGCTTGAGCCCAGGAGTACAAGACCAGCCTGGGCAACATGGTGAAACCCCATCTCTATAAAAACTACAGAAAAATTAGCCTGGCATGGTGGCACACACCTGTAGTCCCAGCTACTGGGGAGGCTGAGGTGGGAAGATCGCTTGAGCCCAGGAGGCAGAGGTTGCAGTGAACCGAGATTGCACCACGGCACTCCAGCTTGGGTGATAGAGTGAGACCCCATCTGAAAAATTTTTTTTTATTTAAAAAAGAATAAAATTGCACTTCCAGGCTGGAGTATGGGTATGTAGCATGGGTGCAATAGAGGGGTCAGAGAATAGAGAATGAACAGGTAATGCCCACGAGTTCACTCAGGCTCATTGATTTGGAAGTTTCTGGGCCATCGTAGGAGAAGATTCCATCAGGCAGTAGGATGCATACGTCTAAAGCATAGGAGACAAATATGAGCCATTTTTTTTTTAAGTTGAGAAAAATCCCCATATATGTGACAGTTGATACCACAAAAACAGATAAAGTCACCCAGGTTTTTGTTGAGGCAAAGATTTGAAGGGAGAGCTGGGCACAATGGCTCATACCTATAATCCTAGCTACCTGGGGGGCTGAGGCAGGAGGATCACTTGAGTCCAGGACTTCAAGACTAGCCTGGGCAACATGACGAGACCCAGTCTCTGAAAATATTTTAAAGTTTTAGAAATTAAAAATAAATTGTTTTTAAAAAATTCAAGATGTGGAGGGAGTATTCTGTGCACAGATTAAGAATGTGTTTGCCTTGGAAGGAGCCTTCTAATGACCAGTGTGAAAAGGGCCATGAGCCCAGAAAAGCACACGTACAAATACTATGGGGGTGAGAATTCAAGGGAGATAAGCCGACCAAAGGCTTATAATCAGGGCTGGGACTAAGGATCACAGGAATATGATTAACTTGCCTTAGAATTCAGACAGAACCCTGGCACAATTGGTTTGTGTCCACTCTTGACCTGGTACATTTGTATATGTCAGTGTGGCTCACATGCTATGGATTAGTCCATCAAAAACACATTCCTGCTTTATTGCATTTTACATTTAATTTTAAATAAATGCTCCTTTTGGTTGTTATTACAAGGCATGTTAAGTGCATATTTAGTGTTTTGTTCTGGAAGCCATTTGCCAACCATGACCTGGTCTGACATCTGGGCCACAGTCACCATTGCTCAAATGTATGCCTTTCTCTAAATTTCTGTAGCACTTTATGCTTATACATCTCCTCTATCGGTTATCACAGACTTCCTTGGAATGTGATTATTTGTAGACAGATTATAAATTCTTTGATGTTAGAGACCCTGTTTTACAGATCTTTGCACCCCTCTCAGTGAGAAGCACAGTTTCTTGCTCATAATAAGTTGTAAACAAGTGCGCAAACCAGCTTGTACAGGACGTCACTTGGACCGGCTGATCAGTGCCACTCCCTGTCCTTGGATAATGTCATGTGATGTTCTCATGGTTAAACTCTCTTAAGCAGCTATGTCTCTGCTGTCTAAAGCTACCCCTACCCATTACTAATTGTCTCATCATAGAACAATGCGTTTCTCTCTACCCTATGAATTTGCAGTTTTGAACTGAGAGGCCCAAAGGTGAAGCATCTTAATGACAGCAGGTGAGAAGAAAGGTGGCTTTCCCATCTGTGGCTGAAGTACCCAGGGCTGCCCTTGTACCAGCACCTCCTAAAATTGGGTTGTTTAAACCTCCCAGATCTCATGAGATGCCCCCAGCACCTTCCACTAATTTTCTCTCTCTGCTTAAGATGGCTCAAGTTGGCTTCTGTAACTTGAGAGCAAAATAGCTTAACATACAACATGATCCAGTTGTAAGCAATCAAAAATGGATTTATTGTTAAGGATTCAGAAGTGTCTCATGAAATCCAAAGGTCAGAATGTGCTCAGGCCTGAGGAGGAGTCTGAAACAGGAAGTGGGAACTGTCAAGAACTCAGATACATATAATTTCCACCTCTCTCCTCTGTTTTTTTATGTCATTTGCTCACCTCCTGCAGCTTGGCTTTCCTTGCCGCTCAATCCATATGGGAGAAGACGACCACACCCTATCACCCAGTTTTCATATCCCTTCCATTCAAAAGTAGATCCCAGCCGGGTGCAGTGGCGCTCACCTGTAATCCCAACACTTTGGGAGGCCAAGGCAGGAGGATCACCTGAGGTCAGGAGTTCAAGACCAGCCAGGCCAACATGGTGAAACCCCGTCTCTACTAAAAATACAAAAATTAGCCAGGCATGGTGGCAGGCGCCTGTAATCCCAGCTACTCGGGAGGCTGAGGTGGGAGAATTACTTGAACCTTGGGGGGCGGAGGTTGCAGTGAGCCGAGATCACACCACTGCACTCCAGCCTGGGCAAAGAGCAAGACTCTGTCTCACAAAAAAAAAAAAAAAAAAAAAGGTAGATCCCAGAATGAGCATGTGAGTCTCAATTCCAAGTTTCCTGGAAAGGAAAATCTGACTGGCCCCATTTAGGTAAGGTGTCTATTCTGGTCCAATCAAAGATGAGGCACATGGTACAAACATGGCTGCCAAAGAGCTCACCTCATAGATGAGGGTGATGTTTCTCAGTATTATTGTCAACAAAGGTGAAATCCCAAATGTTGAATAAACAAGCAGCTCCATTTCAAAATGGCCCTGACTGCCCTAGATTAAATTCCCAAGCACCCACCAACCTTTCACCAAAGCAGGCCAAACCCGCTTTATCTTCCAGCACTAGGCCCTGCTTTGGCAAAGACATGTGAAACCGTCTTATCTGCCTGGGTCATGCCTATCTTCCTTGCATGATTAGGCACAAGAAGATTTCCTAATGGTTACCTACTGTAATTGTAACATTCAGGAATAATTGGAGGGCTGATACATGCCCAGGTACTGTTCAAGGAGTTCCATAGGCTTCTTTCATTTGACCCCCTCAACAGCCCTAAGAGAGGTACTGCTAATCCTATTTTACAGTAGAGGAAATATATTTTGAGAAGTTTGTTTCCCAAGCTCAATAACTATTAGTGACAGTGTAGGATTCAAGCCCAAGAGCTCTTCCAATGGGCCAAGGTCAACTCTGGGGTGGAATGGAGGAGTGAACAGAGTGGAGTTGAGCGCTTTGGCCAGGGAAGCAGAGGCTAAAATGGAAACCAAGTTTAGGCTGAGGGGCTCAGACACTGTGGATGCCCTGCTTAGTTTCTGAGGCGCTGACACTCCCCACAGCCCTAATTCAGCACATGCCTGTCTTACTCAACCTTCCCCAGTAAAATAGGGCTAATAAGGAGCAGAGTAGCCTGATGATTACAGTGATTTATCTTTTGAGTCTCAAAGCATTTTATAAGCATTTCTTGTCCTGGGCAGATTTAAAAGATAGACCAAATTTAGACCACATACCCATAATAATAACTCACATTTATCAAGTGCTTACTGTTCCTGACACATGCTCAGAACTTTGCATTAAACCACCTACTTCCCCAAAACACAACAAGCTTTCATAAGAGGAGACTGAGGCTTAGAAAATAACTTCCAGGCAGGGTGTGGTGGCTCACGCCTGTAATCGCAGCACTTTGGGAGGCTGAGGCAGGCAGATTGCTTGAGCTCAGGAGTTTGAGATCAGCCTGGGCAACATGGTGAAACCCCATCTCTACAAAAAATTAGTCGGGCGTGGGGGCACATGCCTGTAGTCCCAGCTACAGGAGGGCTGGGATGGGAGGATTGCTGCCGAAAGAAAGAAAAAAGGAAGGAAAGAAAGAAGGAAAGAGAGGAAGGAAGGAAGGAAGGAAGGAAGGAAGGAAGGAAGGAAGGAAGGAAGGAAGGAAGGAAGGGATGGATCCAAATTTCAACAGCAAGTATGCATTTGAACCCAAGCAGTTTATCCCAAAGAGCCTCAAACTTTTACTATGTTTCAAACAAATAAATATTGGATGTAGGGCTGAGCACAGTGGCTCATGCCTGTAATTACCAGCACTTCGGGAGGCCAAGGTTGGAGGTTCACTTGAGCCCAGGAGTTTAAGACCAGCCCAGGCAACATAATGAGACCTCATCTCTACAGAAAATTCAAAAATTAGTCAGGCATGGTGGTCTGTACCTGTGGTCTCAGCTACTCAGGAGGCGGAGATGGGAGGATCGCTTGAGCTCACAAGGTTGAGGCTGCAGTGAGCTGTGATCGTGCCACTACATTCCAGCCTGGGTAACAGAGTGAGACCCGGTCTCAAAAAAAGAAAAGAAAAAAAACCTCTAGATGTAGGCTGAATAAAAACTTAAGGACATATCCAGAGAAGTTTAAGAAAGGAATTTGCTACACAAGAGGAAATAAGGCCAAGGAGACATTCTCTCTAAAGGGAAAAAGCAGAATGGCAAGGCAGCTCTGGGTTATGAAAAGCAGCTTCCACCTCCTCTCCAGGAGGTCAAGGTTATCTTTACATCAAGCTCTTAACCATGGCACCTGCTCTGCTCAGCATGCCTGTGTGTGAATGCCTGGGGTATGTGAACCCCTGGGGAACACAGCATGACTTTCCAAGGGGTACTTGGAATTCCATTTTAAGGGACCCACCTACTATTCTAGATCCTCCACTTCGAAAAGAACTCTTTCCTAATTTGATTTGATGGTGAACTCTCCCGTGGTCCAGGTGTCTCTTTTTTTTTGACACAGAGTCTCACTCTGTCACCCAGGCTGAAGTGCAGTGGTGCAATTTCCACCTCCCAGGTTCAAGTAATTCTCATGCCTCAGATTCCTGAGTAGCTGGGATTACAGGCGCACACTACCATGCCCAGCTAACTTTTGTATTTTTAGTAGAGATGGGGTTTCATCATATTCAAGGCCAGGGTGATCTTGAACTCCTAGTCCCAGGTGATCTGCCTGTCTCAGCCTCCCAAAGTGCTGGGATTACAGGCATGAGCTACTGCGCCTGACCCAGGTATCTCCTTTTTAACAGCCCTTTCCCCTCCAGACAGAGATTCAAGATGACTGAGAGGTTACCTTTCTTTTTGTCAGATGATAAAGAAGCACCTCGGAGGCCCCAAACAAAGGGACAATTGGAAATATTGGGTGGCATTGAGAAAGCCAGTGAGTCTCATGATAAGATAACAAATCCTTTCAGAAATCAAATGGTTTTCAATCTTTTTGCCTGTTTTGGAGACAAGGTCTTGCTCTGTCACCCAGGCTGGAGTGCAGTGGCACAATCATGGCTCACTGAGCCTCAACCTCCAGGGCTCAAGCGATCCTCCCCCTTCAGCCACCTGAGTAGCTGGGACTACAGGTGCATGCCACCATGCCCAGCTCAAAAAAAAAAAAAAAAAAAGACAGACATAACCAAGTTGCTGGCTAATGTATCAAGTATAATTTTTTATCATTCAAGGAATTTTAAAAATCGAGTGACATTGCTGTAATAAAACTCTATCCATCCCCACATACTTATTTATATTAATATAAACCTTCCTTAGCACTTTCATGTATAAATATCTTTCTCCCAATGAACATTATTTATCCACAGTTGTATTTTAAAAGCTCTATCTACCTCATTAAGAGATGTATTTCTAGTAAAATTACTTTGGAAATGAAATAATTCTCAAAATTTTTATTATGTTTATGTTGTTTTGCTCGTAGGAAATTAAAATTCAATATATACATTTAGATATAAATTTTAATGCATAGAATATGAAAGGGTGTTTTAAAACACTTTCAGCTATAAAAACATTATACTGTGATAAAAGTCTGCAGGTGAAGTAGAATGACAATGAGTTCAAATGGAAAAGGAATGATATAAATTTCTGTCATATTAGAGAAACTGGTTTCTATGTATTAAAATGAATCTGCCAGGTGCAGTGGCTCACACCTGTAATCCCAGCACTTTGGAAGGCTGAGGAGGGCGGATCACGAGGTCAGGAGTTCGAGACCAGCCTGGCCAACATAGTGAAACCCAGTCTCTACTAAAAATACAAAAATTAGCCAGGCGTGGTGGCAGGCACCTGTAATCCCAGCTACTTGGGAGGCTGAAGCAGGAGAATCACTTGAACCTGGGAGGCAGAGGTTTCAGTGAGCCAAGATCACACCATTGTACTCTAGCCCAGGTGACAGTACGAGACTCCATCTCTAAAAAAATTTTTTTAAATAATAAAATATAAAAAATAATAAAATAATAAATATAAAAATATATTTTATATTTTATAAAATATAAAAAATAATAATAAAATTTTAAAAATAATAAAATGGATCATCATCAGTATCAAATTGTGATGGGGCCAAGCATGGTAGCTTATGCCTATAATCCCAGCACTTTGGGAGGCTGAGGCAGGAGGATCACTTGAGGCCAGGAGTTGGAGCCCATCCTGGGCAACATAGCAAGACCCTGTCCCTTGAAAAAAAGAAAAAAAATGGTGATGGTATGCAGGTCTCAAGGGATTTATTTAAAAGAGTGATATAACAGCTTTATTCTGAAATGTCAATACTGTTTTGTTTTGTTTTAGCCTTTTAGCAGCCTGAAGCCAGGGTTTTTAGTTTCTGTCTCTAGTGATAAGCAGAAAAGAGGGATGAGGAAGGGGCTTTACTGGTCCAACCAGAAACAGAAACTAAGAACCCATGACTGTATTCTCTCTTGGACACTTAAAGGGTAGGTGAACAATAAGATTGGAAGAGCACAGGCCTGAGCCAAGGAGCTCAACACACTAACACAGGGAAGTGGGCTTAAAAGGGTGAGTGTTACAGGAGTTACCCTGCCCCAGGGAGAGCGTAGACACCTGGCCTCACATTAAATCCTCTTCCTGACTTCCCTCATCAGATGACATTCTGTGAAACAGATGGCTTTTCTTAAAGGGCCATTTCATGCCCTCTCTTGGGCACCTCTTTCGTTCTTTGCAGTGGGTCACCAAGCCTATAGAAGCACTTTCAAAGTCACTGATTCTCAAACTCAGAGACCCACCAGAGTTGGACCCATTGGAAGGTCTGCTTAACAATGCAATTTCCAGGCCTTCCTTAAACCCATGGAATCAGATTCTCTAAAGTCTTTGAAAGAAACTGTCCCAAACATAAGCTGGAGTAGAGCGCTGTGGTTGGTGTAAATAGCTGTTTCTTCCTGGAAGAACTTTGCATTCCCAACAAAACAACTGAGCAAATTTTTAAGAGACTTTAATGGTTTTAAGATCCCTTTCTAGGAGCCTCATCCAGCTACATGTGGCCTTGGGAGGAGCCTAATGACCTTTCACCAATTCTAGAAGGGCTCTGATAATCTTTAACCAGACATTCTTTTTTTTCTCCCTGGTCTCTAGTCTGGCAATGATTATCTAAACTAGAACTGTCCAATAGCAACATAATGCAAACCACAGATGCAAGTGATACCCTGGTTCCTCCTGCCTCCTGAACAAATATTCCTGAGAAACCCAACTGCCAAACTGTCCTTGCTTCACTGTGACACTCAATCCAGAGCTGCTCCTGCTTCCCCTTGTTCCATTCCCAAATCATTCAGCATAAGCTCCAAACCCTATAAAAATCTTTCCCCACTCCCTTATGAGGAGATGCCCAGGGATGGTCATAGTATGTGTCTTTCCTTATCACCCTAACTTTTTAAACTGTGGGTATGTTGGCCAGGTGCAGTGGCTCATGCCTATAATCCCAGCACTTTGGGAGGCCGAGGCAGGCAGATCACCAGGGGTCAGGAGTTCAAGACCACCCTGGCCAACGTGGTGAAACCATATCTCTACTAAAAATACAAAAATTAGCCAGGCACACCTGTAGTCCCAGCTACTCGGGAGGCTGAGACAGGAGAATTGCTTGAACCCAGGAAGTGGAGGCTGCAGTGAGACTGAGATCACACCACTGTACTTCACCCTGGGTGACAGAACGAGACTCCATCTCAAAAAATAAATAAATAAATAAATAAATAAACTATAGGTATGCACCAGTGGGGTGTAATGGGTCTTATCACAACACTGTGAAGTAGAATGATGTTATCCCCATAGTAAAGATGAAGACTCTGAGTCAAGTAATGTGTTTAGATCACAACTATACATGGTAGAACCTGGTTATGAAGCCAGGCTACCTAAAAATAGCAGCCATGGCCCAGTCCACCATGCACAGCTGGCCACCAACTTGGATGTAAATGTGACACGGACTAGTTAGAAGAGTGATCCAAAAATTGAAGTGTGCACAAGAATCACCTGCAGCAGCTGTTAAAAGGCAGATTTCCAGGAACCCACCCCACTCCCCACCAGCAGTTAAAGCAACTTTTCAGACACACTGATTACAAATACATGTCAAAGTTTTGTTTCAAACTTGCTGCAAGGCAGGAGCCTTTCTAAAAGAAGAAGAAATGAACTCAAAGATTTCTCTCTTGGCAGAGACTTTTTTTTTGAGATAGAGAGTCTCACTCTGTCACCCAGGCTGGGGTACAGTGGTGCAATCATGGCTCACTGCAGCCTCGACCTCCTGGGTTCAAGTGGTCCTCCCACCTCAGCCTCCCAAGTTGCTGGGACTATAGGCCTATACCACTACATCCAGCTAATTTTTTATTTTTTGTGGAGATGAGTTCTTGCTATGTTGCCCAGGCCGGTCTCAAACTCATGGGTTCAAGTAATTCTCCCACCTTGACCTCTCAAACTGCTGGGATTACAGGTATGAGCCACCTTTCCTGGTTTGGGCAGAGACATTTTAAAAAGAAAAAATAAGAATGTTTAAATATTTGCTGGCCAATATGGAACCACAAGCCAGACGTGGCTCTTGAGCTCTTGAAGTGTGGCTAGTCTGAATTGAGATATGCTAGAAGTGTAAAATGGGATGTTCCATGTTCATTGAAAAAATTTCTAGTAGCAACACTTCTCATTGTCCATGATTGTAGAGAACAAGGTTTCTCAGCACTAGGTCATTGATGTTAAATAACAAAAACAGCCAGGCACAGTGGCTCACACCTGAAATCCCAGTGCTTTGGGAGGGTGAGATGCTTGAGCCCAGGAGACTGAGACCAGCCTGGGCAATATGATGAAACCCCATCCCTACAAAAAATACAAAAATTAGCCAGGCATGGTGGCATGCACCTGTAGTCCCAGCTACTCGGTAGGCTGAGGTGGGAGGCTCACCTGAGCCTGGGAGATTGAGGCAGCAGTGAGCCACGATTGTGCCACTGCACTCCAGCCTGGCAACAGGTGAGACCCTGTCTCAAAACGAACAAATGAAAAAAGCATCATAGAGGATCCTGTCCTAAGACTCCCAGCAAACTTCCCAGAGCTAAAGATTCTCTTTTTGGCTGGGTGCGGTGGCTCACGCCTGTAATCCCAGCACTCTGGGAGGCTGAGACGGGCAGATCAAGAGGTCAGGAGATCAACCTGGCTAACATGGTGAAACCCCGTCTCTACTAAAAATACAAAAAATTAGCCGGCCTGGTGGCGGGCGCCTGTAGTCCCAGCTACTGGGGAGGCTGAGGCAGGAGAATGGCGTGAACCCGGGAGGCAGAGGTTGCAGGTGAGCCAAGATCGCGCCACTGCACTCCAGCCTGGGCGACAGAGCGAGATTCCATCTCAAAAAAAAAAAAAAAAAAAAAAAGATTCTCTTTTTGTCGTAATCATTGCTTTCTTTATCTAAGAATTCTTTTTTGACTCAGTCAGGGCTTTGATCCTGGACTTTGTTTCGTTTTCCATTGTGAAAGGAAAATATCTTGGGCCCCTGAGACCTGTCTCAGATTTTCTGGGTTCACATGTTGGTAACCATGTAGGGATTCTGAGTGGAGATGCCCCTGACCTTTGACAAATCTATCAGTGCTTGGTACCAGCATGAGCTAACTTTATGCCTCAAATCAATAGGACAATTTGCTGAGGTCTGAGAGCACCCCCTCCAGAGAATCTCTGATCTCTCAAAATGTGGTCGAGATCATAAGTTTATTTTGCTGTACAACTCCTCTCTTTTTTTTTTTTTTTTTTGGAGTTTTATTCGCTTCCAACACAAGGAAAGCAAGTTTTTCCTGCTTCCTTGATGATGGAAGGCAGGTAACTCCTTTATGGAGTTTGAGCTCACTTCTAACAGGGAAGATGAGTTGTTGGGTTTTTTTCCCTGCTTCTAGGATGGTAGAGAGCAGTCTTCAGCCTGAGACCCATTCCCTAGGTAAGTAACCGAATTGGGGTTTGTCTTGACTAAAGTTAAGATTAACAACCAGCTGGTCTTAATTTCTCCTCATCATATTGTTGAGGTTTTTTGTTGTTGTTGTTTGTTCCCATCTAAAGTTGTTATCCTAATTCTAGTTCAGAGATGCATTCTAAAGGGTCTTCTTTATTGCGTTTTCTCCTAAATTTAATCTTAATTCGGTTTGTCTGTGTGTATTTGCATGAGGAACTGAACTGTTTTCATATGTTAATAAGAGACTGAGTTTTCTCAGCTCCAAAGAGAAAGGGCATTTTGCTCCTTCCAGCTGAAAGGCACTCCTGGGTGACTGGGGGCCTTGTGGGAGTGTCTAGGGGGTTGACCCCCTGCTATGTGCAGCAGCCCTGCGGGGAGATCCCCAGCAAAAATTAATTTTAAAAATGGCTTATTAGCCGGGTGCAGTGGCTCACGCCTGTAATCCCAGCACTCTGGGAGGCCGAGGAGAGTGGGATCATGAGGTCAGGAGATTGAGACCATCCTGGCTAACACGGTGAAACCCCGTCTCGACTAAAAATACAAAAAATTAGCTGGGTGTGGTGGCACGCACCTGTAGTCCCAGCTACTTGGGAGGCTGAGGCAGGAAAATCACTTGAACCTGGGAAGTGGAGGTTGCAGTGAGCCAAGATCGCGCCACTGCACTCCAGCCTGGGCAACAGAGTGAGACTCCATCTCAAAAAAAAAAAAAGGCTTGTCCAGGAAACGTATATCAGGGCTGATTACACAGCATTCTGAGCCCTCTCCGAGGTCATAGACCTCTCGAGAGAGAAACT
The DNA here is from genome assembly GCF_029281585.2 of Gorilla gorilla gorilla. Taxonomy (NCBI): domain Eukaryota; kingdom Metazoa; phylum Chordata; class Mammalia; order Primates; family Hominidae; genus Gorilla; species Gorilla gorilla. Next base: position 86,649,999 of record NC_073239.2, on the reverse strand, counting down.
GAGACACGTAAAAGGATGGAAACGACTCAGTGGTGACAGACTCTGGAGTCCTGCCAACAAGCAGCACATGTCAATCTACCACACAAAAACCCTAGACCACAGCTCAGGTGCTCCTTTTAAGAAATAAAAAGAAGCGTGAAACAATCTAAAAATGAGGAGAAAACAAGGAGAATGACCCCCTTTTCAGCACTCCATAGATTTTATGGCACCTCTACTTGCCAAAGTTTATGTAAAATGAAAATAATAAGATCTTTGTGCACATTTACATTAAGGAAAAAGAGCCCCAAGGTTGACCTGCAAACTACAGAGTTCCTAAGTCCTCTTTTTCTCTGTCCTTTTCTGCCTGCTCTAAATCTGCTGTTATTTTTCTATTAAGACAAAACCATTGTTTAGATCCAACAAGTTCTTTTTGCAAGCCAGTAAATTTGTATTTATCTCATGGCTAAAAGCTCTGAAATAAAAGCTGCAGGGTGTGTGTGTGTGTGTGTGTGTGTGTGTGTGTGTGTGTGTATTTAAAAGGCCTTTATAATTTCTATAATCCAAATTTTTCTCTCTGCACCTTATAATGTAAATTTTACTATTTGACTTCCCTTAATATGCAAATTTAAGGCTATTTAGCTGACAACTGCCCAGGGTTGTAAAACAGGTTACCAAGAATCTGAAAGTCGAAGATAGGGAAAAAAAAAAAAAGAACCCCCTCCCCGCCCCGCACCCCCCCACCCCCAGCCACTGCTCTGTCACCCAGGCTGGAGTGCAGTGGCACAATCACGGCTCACTGCAACCTCTGCCTCCCAGGTTTAAGAAATTCTCTGCCTCAGCCTCCCGAATAGCTGGGATTACAGGTACGTGCCACCACGCCCGCTAATTTTTTTTGTGTGTGTGTTTTTAGTAGAGATGAGGTGTCACCATGTTGGCCAGGCTGGTCTTGAACTCCTGACCTCGTGATCCACCTGCCTCAGCCTCCCAAAGTGCTGGGATTACAGGTGTGAGCCACCACGCCCAGCCAAAAGCATTTTTATGAATCTGTAAAATGTGCTTCCATTGGCATGCCGAATATGTCTGTGTATTTATGTGTTATATACACAATGTTTTACTACTGAAATAATACATAAAAGAGCTCTAATTAATTGGCTTAAAAAATTAAAGTGCTACTAAAAAAGACTAGTCAAATGCTTTTTTAAGTTTATGTAACTTAAGTAAAATCTTTAATGAATAAGCTAGCTTTAAAATTATTGGTAAAGTAATATTAGAAATGTCTTAATTGCCAGCATACAGCCTGGGTGTGGTGGCTCACACCTGTAATCTCTGCACTTTGGGAGGCCAAGGCATGCGGATCACCTGAGGTCAGAAGTTCAAGACCAGCCTGGCCAGCATGGTGAAACTCTATCTCTACTAAAAATACAAAAATTAGCTGGGCATGGGGCAGATGCCTGTAATTCCAGCTACTCAGGAGGCTAAGATAGGAGAATCACTTGAACCCAGGAGGCAGAGGTTGCAGTGAGCTGAGATTGCACCATTGCACTGCAGCATGGGCAACAAGAGCAAAAATCCGTCTCAAAAAGAAGAATTGCCAGCATACATCTTTCTTTGCATTTATTAATCAAGCAATTTCATACTTATCCCTGCCAAACAATAGAAGGTGTCAAAACTTGGCACAGGGGTTATAGCAAAACTATAAACTGAGCCCAAAACAGAATGGTCTTTGCTTGTGTAATTTTTAATAAATAAGACATTTATATTGCTTTAATGAAAATATCTGCATCTTAAATTTAGTAAGATTACCATAACTTCTGATCTTGTAGCTCTAGGCAATCTAGTCCACAGGCAACGAGGAGGTTTGTTTTGGGAAAGGACTGTTACCATCTTTGTTTCAAAGCTAAACTATAAACTAAGTTCCTCTTAAAGTTAGTTCAGCCTATACCCAGGAATGAACAAGGACAGCTTGGAGGTTAAGAGCAAGATGGAGTCAGTTAGGTCAAATCTTTTTTCACTGTCTCAGTTATAACTTTGTAATGGTGGTTTCATAACTTTAAATCATATCACAGTTTTCATAAATAATCTAAGTAAACAATTAAAATAATTAGGTAAATGTAATGGGATGAATACTTATAGACAAACTGGTCAGAATTTAGGATACAAAGTTAAGTAACAGAGATTTCATTATTTGGGTATTTTCCAATAAATATATATTGTAGGAAAACATTCTTGCTAAAAAAAAAAAAGTGTATCCTTTTTTTAAAAAGGTGAACAAGTTTTTTCTAATTCAAAGCTAACTTAAAGGTTATGTATGAAACAAGGTAAAAGGAACCAGAAAATAAAGAGATGTAAAGAAAGTTATAAAAATAAAGAGGTAATGGCCGGGCCCGGGGGCTCACACCTGTAATCCCAGCACTTTGGGAGGCTGAGGCAGGCAGATCATGAGGTCAGGAGATCGAGACCATCCTGGCCAACACAGTGAAACCCCATCTCTACTAAAAATACAAAAAATTAGCCAGCCTGGTGGCAGGCACCTGTAGTCCCAGCTACTCAGGGGCTGAGGCAGGAGAATGGCATGAACCCGGGAGGCAGAGCTTGCAGTGAGCTGAGATTACGCCACTGCACTCCAGCCTGGGTGACAGAGCAAGACTCCTTCTCAAAAAATAAATAAATAAAAAATAATAAAAATAAAGAGGTATTTTTTGTGGTAAGAAAGCTTAAAGAGAAATAATTTTGCGATAAAGAGGTATTTTTTGTGGTAAGAAAGCTTAAAGTGAAATAATTTTATATGAGAAAGAATCTTGTATGGTAAATTTAATCCTAAAATAAAATGGTTGTTTAAGAAGGAGGGATGTTCAGGACAAACCAGAAAGTCCAAGCATGTCACAAATGGTCGGTGTAAGTCACAATAAGAGGATTTATATTAAAAAGCAAAAACTTTAATATGATCAAGTTGTCATCTTATTATTAAGTTTTGGTTCACTTAGGAAAAAAACTGAGATAAAAAAATTTTTCTTGGCTGGGTGCATGGTTCACACCTCAAATCCCAGCACTTTGGGAGGCCAAGGTGGATGGATCATTTGAGGTCAGGAGTTTGTGACCAGCCTGGCCAACCTGGGAAAACCCCATCTCTACTAAAAATACGAAAATTAGCAGGGCGTGGTGTTGTGCGCCTGTAATCACAGCTACTCGGGAGGCTGAGGCAGGAGAATTGCTTGAGCCCAGGAGGCAGAAGTTGCAGTGAGCCAAGATCATGCCACTGCACTCTGGCCTGAGCAATAGAGTGAGATTCCATCTCAAAAACAAACAAACAAATCTTCTCAATTAAGGTTATTACATCCATGTATCTTCCTGTATGTGCTTTTAAAGTCCTTGTGACATTGAGTTACAGGGCTTTGATTCCTGGGTCTAAAAAAGACACCAAGTCCTGCTAAATCTTAAACACTGACAGCAATTAAAGCCTCATCTTTAGGCCCCATAGAAGATGCCAGTCAAAGTAAACTGCATTCCTGAGACATAGGGCAAGAAATTGAAGTTATTCAACTCCTCAAGGCCCAGGGACTATTGTGGAAGAGGTAGGCACCTAAGATTATAAGCGCCAATTTTGAATGATAAAATAAGTTCAGTTTCTCTATAAATTAATCATTAATGTTAAAGGCACACTGATGCAAGACCAGCATATGGGCCTATGTCAGATTAACAAGGTTTTCTTGAAGCATTATCCAACTCCTTAATAAAGGTTATAAAAGGTTTATGGAAGTTATATCTTATGGTCAAGATTAAAATTTTATAGATTGTTTATAAAAGTTTGGTTTCATGCTGGTTTTTTTTTTTTTTTTTTTTTTGACAGAGTCTCGATCTGTCGCCAGGCTGGAGTGCAGTGGTGTGATCTCGGCTCACTGCAACCTCCACCTCCTGGGTTCAAGTGATTCTCCTGCTTCAGCCTCCCGAGTAGCTGGGACTACAGACGTGCACCACCACACCCAGCTAATTTTTGTATTTGTTTTAGTAGTAGAGACTGGGTTTCACCATGTTGGCCAGGATGGTCTCTATCTCTTGACCTTGTGATCCTCCCGCCTCGGCCTCCCAAAGTGCTGGGATTACAGGTGTGAGCCACCGCGCCTGGCCCATGCTGTTTTTATTAGGGCTTATTGTTTGGAAAATTTAGTTGTCTGTCTCAAAGAATAAAGGTTTTCTCCTTTTTTGTTTTTTTTAATCCTTGAGTTATCACTTTGGTTAAATGAATGACTTATTTTACAATGACCTGTGATCCTATTTTGTGATATCAAGTGTTTAAAACCTTTGATATTTGACAAACTTTCCAAAATTGGATTATAAATTATGTCTTTTTTCTGACCTAATTAGTCCTTTAAGATATTTAGGTTCCCTAAAGTCCAAAAAAACCATAATTTGGCTTATTTGATACAAAAATTATACAGGAAGCATTGTCAAATATGAAATGGTGTTGGGTTTTCTTTGAGCTATTTTTGTATAAATATGTTATTGGTATGTGTTCCAAAATTAGGGAAAACTATAATTATGATATAATTTAGTGTACATTATCAGTAATAATCATAATTGTTATGTTAAAATTACAGTGTGCCACAGAAGTAACAAATTTCTTCATCAATTATGTCTTTGACTATGGTTGCCCTAAGACTTTGTCCATCCATGGACAATTGTCTTGTTTTGTTCTCTTTAGAAGGTGGTCTTATAATCAGCTATAAAACTATAATAGGTGCTCTTGAATGGAGGTTTCTGATAACTTTGGAGATTGTGACATTAGAATAGAGGAAAAACTTTCAGGACTCATGGAGAGCTAAAACGTTCATGAGTATCAAGCAGAACAGGAATTAACTGCCTGGACTGAACTAATCTTATTGACTTTTTGCTTAAAATGTTTGCTGATCCTTTGTTTTGTTTTTCAGAGCCTTAAAACTTTTCTTTTGAGCTATTGACCAGCTTTTAACAGTTCAGTATAATTCTATGAACAAAATTTGGAGCATATTTGTTTCTCTCTACATAATTTCTCCAGAATTTGGAAACTATTTGTGAGTATTTTTAACTTATGGTAATATGGTTATTTGCATAAGTGTAATAAGAATCTGTTCTCATTTGTAACAGAACACAATTGGAGAAACTAGTTATTATACCAAGGCTTTGACTGGAATGGTGTGCTTTCCTTTAAGGAATCAAACTTGACTTATACAGTCAATAAAGCCTTTGGGAAACTGCCCTCATATTTTGTGTACACAGTCCACGTACAGGGTTTCTGACCTGTGGCAAATAAAGTATGTCACTTTCTGACAGGCACAGAAGCCCCAGGTTTATCTTGGAATGTCAACAGGAGAGGAAATTCACTCAACTCACAGGTATTTGGTGACACATATCTATGGCTGGGCTTGGCTTTAAAAAGTCTTACCTGAGATTCCTCTTATGGAACAAGTTCCACCAAAGCCAATTTAAAAGACTGTGTAAAAAATAATTATTCTCGCTGCACTGTAGGCAAATAATTAGGCCAAGTGTAATAAAGCAAACCAGTTCTAGCATGATTTATCTTTAGTAAAAATGGGAAACTGGAGAGAGAAAAATTGTGTTTCAAAACTATAGTACACCTGTTGTTAGATTCTAGTCTTGCCTAATGTTTTTTCAATTTTTATTATTTTCTACAGTTTGAACCAAATTCTAATTTTTCTTGGCTACAAGTCTTCAAAATAATATTTTCAGGTTTTTTCTTTCTTTTTTTTTCCATTTTGCCTAATTTGGAGTCACTGAAAACTCAGCTGTGCTTTCTTAAAGCCCTGTGAACTGAAGCTAAACAACTCAAACCTCAGAAGAAAATAACAGTAACGTATTTACATACATAAGCCACTTTCATACCTGCCTACTAATGTATGAACTTCAGAGTAATGTGGCCTATCTCAATTTTTCCAGGATTGTTCTTTTGTTTGTTGTTGTTTTTCTCCCTTCCTCCCCGCATTTTCTCTTTATAGGACATGAGACTTCACAACCTGCTAAAAATGAGCTTTTGAGGCCTACCCGTCTAGGAATAAGCTGTCCTTGCCATGAGAGATCAGATGAAACCTGAGACCAGAGACTCACTTTCTTCTAAAATGCTTTCTCCAAAAGATTTTTAAAAAGAAAAGGGGGGAAATGTGAAAGGAAAATATCTTGGCCCCCTCAAGCTGGGAACCACTCAGGGCAAACCTGTCGCCCATTCTATTCAAAGTCATCCCTCTGCTCACAGAGATAGACGCATATTCTGATTGCCTCCTTTGGAAAGACTGATCAGAAACTCAAAAGAATCTCCCATAGATCTGTGACCTGGAAACCTGCGGGTGTGAGGGACGGGGTGGGGCGAGGATTGCTTTGAGTTGTCCCCGCCTTTCTGGACGGAACTAGTGTACTACTTACATATATTGATTGATGTCTCATGTCTCCGTAAAATGTATAAAAACATGCCTGTGCCCCAACCACCTTGGACACATGTCATCAGGACTTCCTGAGGCTGTGTCACGGGCCCGTCCTCAACCTTGGCAAAATAAATTTTCTAAATTAACTGAGACTCGTGCAGATTTTCTGGGTTCACTCCATGTACAAGCTGCTTAAAGTCTCCTTGGGGAATGGAACCTTATTTTACGAGGAGCCAAGCACTCATTTCAACCCTGCTGCACTAGATTAGGTCCATTTGCCTGAAGTGCCACTCTCTTGTGTGTGCCCATGCACAAAGGACTCCCTAGGTTCTGTTGGGTGTTTTGTTTTGCCTGTGCAATGCCCACACCTGTAACCCCATCTCCACCCTCTTTGATACCTGAGGAAACAAAGCCATTTCCAGTGTCCTCTCTCAAACCTGTCTGACAAAGACGGGTTTTTCATCAGACAGGTTCTTCCTCAGACAGGTTCTTCCAGCTCAGGACCTTAGGTAGAGCACCCAGTTGCACTTCTTGCTTTCATATGCAATGGCACTGAGATTCATAAAATAAACCTTTATTCATTTTGAATGTTTAAGTTGCTTTCATTTTTCTATATGCACCACATAGGAAAAAAATGTAGACTATAAAAATAAGCAAGAAGAATCCAAGCTATCACAGAAGCCCAGCCCACATAACATTACTGCTAACTTTTTGGCATCCATCCAAGCCTTCTTCCTATGCTAATATTTTATCAGAATCAAAATTAGGATCATCCAGTTGACGGCATTATAACTTTTTTTTTAATTTAGCAAGAATAGCCAGGTGCAGTGGCTCACACCTGTAATCCCAGCACTTTGGGAGGCCAAGGTGGGCGTATCACGAGGTCAGGAGATCAAGACCATCCTGGCTAACTTGGCGAAACCCCTTCTCTCCTAAAAGTCCAAAAAAAAATCAGCTGGGTGTGGTGGCACTCACCTGTAGTCCCAGCTACTCAGGAGGGCGAGACAGGAGAATCGCTTGAACCTGGGAGGCGGAGGTTGCAGTGAGCCAAGATCGCACCACTGCACTCCAGCTTGGGTGACAGAGCGAGACTCGGTCTCAAAAAAAAAATTTAGTAAGAATATCCAGCAGACACCTTAGTCAAATATATTTTGACACCATGACTTTCAGTGGCACCTAGCATTTATGAATTCAGTTTGCAGTGTTACTGAAGCCCCAGTCGCTTTCTGTCACAGTGCTGTTTTCTTCAACATCAGAAACATAATGCTGAGTGGGTGAATGGTGCATGGCAGAGTGTTTTGAAGCAGGTGACAAACAGCTGTGCATCTCTCTGCCAGGACAAGAGACTGCCTCACCCTGTCCCTCTAAACAGGACACATTCTTTTTTAAAAAATAAGCCGCCAGAGGCTCACACCTGTAATCCCAGCACTTTGGGAGGCCAAGGCGGGCAGATCATGAAGTCAGGAGATCGAGACCATCCTGGCTAACACGGTGAAACCCTATCTCTACTAAAAACACAACAAATTAGCTGGGCATTGTGGCAGGCTTCTGTAGTCCCAGCTACTCAGGAGGCTGAGGCAGGAGAATGGTGTGAACCCAGGAGGTGGAGCTTGCAGTGAGCCAAGATAGCACCACTGCACTCCAGCCTGGGTGACAGAGCGAGACTCCATTTCAAAAAAAAATCAATCAATCAAAAATAAATAAAATTTAAAAAATTAAAAAAATAAGCCACCAGAACAAGCCACAGATACTAAGTGCTCAGCAGTAGTCCATCAGACACATCTACCTTGTGGTAATCTGCTGTTCCAAATGTCTAAAAGTGCATTTTAACATGACTGAAATCACACTGCAATAACTATTAATATTTTATAAACTGTCTTTTTCCATAAACCAAGAAGATCTTTCCCTGGCAGTAAACATGACTTCAAAGGCTCATTTTTTAAAAATGGCACAAAATTAATAGAATATTGATAACTGTTGAAATGGGTACATGAAGGCTCATTGAACTATTCTCTGTTGTGCCTGTTTGAAATTTCCCATAATAATTTCTTTTTTTTTTTGAGACGGAGTCTCGCTCTGTCGCCCAGGCTGGAGTGCAGTGGCGTGATCTCAGCTCACTGCAAGCTCTGCCTCCTGGGTTCACACCATTCTCCTGCCTCAGCCTCCCGAGTAGCTGGGACTACAGGTGCCGACCACCACAGCTGGCTAAGTTTTTGTATTTTTTAGTAGAGATAGGGTTTCACCTTGTTAGCCAGGATGGTCTCGATCTCCTGACCTTGTGATCCGCCCGATTTGGCTTCCCAAAGTGCTGGGATTACAGGTGTGAGCCACCGCGCCCACCGTAATTTTTTAATAGGATATAGTTTGCTTTTACATTGCATCTTTTGTTTTCTGAGACCACACCCCAGGGTCAGGGAGATTAAGGAATCCTCAAATTCAGTAGTTGAGTGGCAGTATTCTTCCCCAAGCTGTCACTTGGAGGAGAAAACCAATCACAAGGTATGGAGCTGGCGTTTCTCACTCTAGAAAAATGATTGTACAATGAGCAGGGCAGGACGAAGAGAGGATGCAGAGGTGGAGCTAGTTATTCTGTGTAGCTGCCCAGGTCTCTTCCTGGCAGGAGCCACAGTTGCTCACTTTCTTCTGCCTCCTGAGCCAGCCCAGGCTTCAGATGCCATGACCTGTCATTAGCACCTGGGCCCTCTGGAAGAAGCTACCCTCTGCACCCACTGGAGGCAGGCCATGGGTGACCCAAGGATGCTCGGGAATGGGGATCAGGTGGAAAAGACGTTCCCAGGGAACACTTTTCACCTCCTGCTACCTAAGGCACTCTTTGCCTCCAGTGACTCTGTGGTTGCAAAGCTAACCCAGACATGCTGAGTGAGGGAGGGGTGCTTGCAAACAAGACTGGGCTGAGGAGTGGGTCTGGAGGTGAATTAAGCAAACATGCGCCCTGTTCTAGGCACAGGGGTCTTTCTGGCTGTGATTCTGCTGGACTGATTTGATACAGGACAGGCTGGCAAAGGTGGAGAAAAAGAGGACTGATAATTTACATAGAGAACTAAACCTCTGGCCATATAGGTTTCTCTCTCTCTCTCTTTTCCCCACCACCCCCCTCCCCTGCCCATCACTTGCTTACTTGCACAGTATTCAAAAATCAAAATGACGAACTTATTATATTGGATTTGAAACCAGAGTTAATACCTGCTAACTGTTAAAAATTGGGAGCTATTTCACCTAAGACACTGTATTTTGGGCTTGTTTAAAAGCATCTGGAGATCTGCCTTCCAACCTGCTCGCTGTAGGGGCCGAGCAGGACATCACCCCTGCTTCCTCCCTGTCCACCCCTTCATCCCTCAGGCCTGGCCCTGGGAATCTGAGCTCAGGACCATTGGTTATACACCCGCAGAATGTCAGTGGATCATTTAGCCCAAAGATTTCCAAACTGGGGGTTTCAACCCATTGGTGGCTCTTGAAATCACTTTAGTGGGTTTCAACCCGTACTTTATTTTTAATGACTTGCCTTGTCTCAGATGAGACTTTGGACTGTGGACTTTTGAGTTAATGCTGAAATGAGTTAGGACTTTGGGGGACTATTGGGAAGGCATGATTTGTTTTGAAATGTGAGGACATGAGATTTGGCAGGGGCCAGGGGTGGAATGATATGGTTTGGCTCTGTGTCCCCACCCAAATCTCATGTTGAATTGTACTCCCATAATTCCCAAGTGTTATGGGAGGAATGTGGTAGGAGATAATTGAATCATGGGGGCAGTTCCCCCATACTGTTCTCATGTTAATGAATAAGTCTCACGAGATCTGACGGTTGTATAAGGGGTTTCCGCTTTTACATCTTCCTCATTCTCTCTTTGTCTGCTGCCATCCGTGTAAGATGAGACATGCTCCTCCTTGCCTTCCACCATGATTGTGAGGCTTCCCCAACCATGTGGAACTGTAAGTCCTATTAAACCTCTTTCTTTTGTAAATTGCCTAGTCTCAGGTATGTCTTTATCAGCAGTGTGGAAACAGACTAACATAGAATGAAACAAATAATAAAATGGCCAGAAAAGGCCGGGCACAATGGCTCATACCCGTAATTCCAGCACTTTGGGAGGCCAAGGTGGGCAGATCACTTGAGGCCAGTAGTTTGAGACCAGTCTGGGCAACATGAGATCCCTTGTCTCTATAAAAAATAGAAAAAAATTAGCCAGGCGTGGTGGTGGCACCTGTAGTCCCACCTACTCAGGAGGCTGAGGTGGAAGGATCACTTGAGACCAGGAGGTTGAAACTGCAGTGAGGTATAATTGTTCAACTGCATTCCAGCCTGGGCAACAGAGCAAGACTCTGTCTCAAAAGAAAAAAAAAAAAAGACCAGAAAATAAATAGGCAGTGAAGTTTTTCTTGTATTAAACTTTGTATAAACAACCATCGAAGGCTGGATGCAGTAATCCTAGCACTATGGGAGGCCAAGGCTGGCAGATCACCTGAGGTCAGGAGTTTGAGACCAGCCTGGCCAACATGGTGAAACTCCGTCTCTACTAAAAATATAAAATTAGTCGGGCATGGTGGTTCATGCCTGTAATCCCAGCCACTTGGGAGGCTGAGGCAGAAGAATTGCTTGAACCTAGGAAGTGGAGGTTGCAGTGAGCCAAGATCATGCCATTGCACTCCAGCCTGGGTGACAAGAGCAAAACTCCATCTAAAAAGAAAAAACAATCTTCCAAGCAAAATTCAAAATAAAACATAAAATAAATATTACAATACAGAAATAATGAGTTAAATATTTGTTAATTACATTAATTTTTTTGCTTTTTTGTTTTTTTTTTTGTTTTTTTCCAAAAGAGGGGAAAACAGCCAGGCCTGGTGGTTCACGCCTGTAATCCCAGCACTTTGGGAGGCTGAGGCAGGAGGACTGCTTGAGCCCAGGAGTTTGAGACCAGCCTTGGCAACATGGTGAGACCCCCCATTTCTACAAAAAATACAAAAATTAGCCAGGCATGATGGCATGCGCCTGTAGTCTCAGCTACTCAGGTGGCTGAGACACGAGAATTGCTTGAACCCAGAGGGTGGAGATTGCAGTGAGCCAAGAGCATGCCACTACACTCCAGCCTGGGAGACAGAGCAAGACTCCGTCTCAAATAAATAAATAAATAAGAGATAACTAATAAAAATGAGCTAGTCTGAAGCTTACCTATATTTTATTAAAATTCAACGGTAATGGCAGCAATTGCTTAGAACTTAGCCTGACAATGGAGTTCTTCCAGGGAGAAGTCCTTTATCACTGCCATTGTTCAGAATTGCCAGCACATGGTGTTGCTAAAAGGCAGGGTGACTTTTAGTCAGTTTTGTTACTGTTTGTGAATTCCCTGCAGACAGTGCACTCTCTGATTGTCTACTGACCCACAAGTCATGCAGCTATCAAGGCCTATGGGGATCAGCCCAGGTCTTGCAACTTCAAGGCTAGTGCCTGCTTTGTCCTAGGTCAGCCATGGGGATTGACCTAAGTAGACCCCTCTCAGGTCAAAACCTCATGACTAGAAAGAGGCTGGAGTTGACTTTACCCAGGCATCTGCATCTTCTGCTTGTCCACCTTCACACAGAGGTCATTGCTTCCCCTCCTCTTTGGCAGACTCAACACCTTTTCCTTCTTGTATGTTTCTGGTGCGAGGAAGGCTGGTCTGACTTGCTCCCCAAACCGCTGCCCCTTCCCCTGTGCCCTTGCCCTCTCTCTGCCTCTTTCTCTTTCTGCTGCTCCAGGAGGAACTTCCTACCATCCTTGGTTCCCTTTCTTCTCACATGTTCGTAAAACCAGAATAATGAGGTTCATGAGGAGGATGCAAAGGACTACCATGCCCGGCACATAATAGGGACTCAGCAAATGATTGGTTACCACCCAGGGGATAGCCACTGAGTGCCTACTGTATACCAAGCACTTCTTGGTCCTTCATGCTCCCCTGGCCACCTGCTTTGGCCATCCTCATCCCAGGGCAGAGTGAGGTCAGTTGAGATGCACTGCCCCTTATGGAGGTTTTTCTAGGCAACTAAGGGAGAAAGGGGTTTCCAGGACAGCACTGACAGCCAGCCACTGCCTCTTCTCAGGGGACTATCAGACCAACTCCTCAAAGGAATCCACCGGTGTAGTAGAAGAGACTAATAAACAGGCACTCATGTTTCCAGTTATACGATCTAATGTCAATAAAATCCATAAGCATCTGTTGAGACAATTAATACTGGCAGATTTATTAAGCATCTACTATGTGCAAGTCACACTCTAGAGATCACTTTTTCAGACTGGCCCCTTCAGTTCCTTTCCTAAGAGAAACCTGTTGCCCTCCCCTCTTATCTACCCAGTGCCCACAGGGCATTGTGGGCAGATCCAGACTACAGTGAGGTGCTCTGCCTCTCACACCTGTACGCAGGAAGGGGTCAGAGGCCACCTCTCTCTAACCTTCAGGGAGTGTCACCCCCTGTAAATACCCAGCACACGGTTCTCAACTGGACCTGTATGTATGCATCTCCTGAGCTGCATGCCTCCATTCAGCTTTAAACTATGAACATTTCCCAACACCCTGAAGAGCTGAAAGAACAGTACAATAAACACGCTCCACTTAGATTCAGCAATTGTTACCCGTTTGGCACGTTAGCTTTAATGACTGTGTAGGTATGTGTGTGTGCACGTGCGTGTTTGGCTAAACAGTTTAACAGTCAGTCGCATTATCATGACACTTCACCCCTCAACACTTTAGCATGTGTCTCCCAAATATAAAGACACTCTCCTACATAACCACAACACCATTATCACACGCAAGAAAATTAACAATGATTCTTTAACATCCCATCATATCATATGCATATTCAAATTTCCCCTATTGTCATATTCAAATTTCCCAAAAAATGCCTTCAAGAATTGCTTTTCCCCCTAATGCAGGAGCCAATTGAGTTGCACATACTACATTTGTTTGTTTGTGCCTCTTTAGGTGCTACCTGTTAGGTGCTACCTGTTAGCTGCTTCCTTGGAGAACGAGTAGGATCCAAGGGCTTCCTGTCCCGCCCCCATCACACCCCTTCCCTCTCCACACATCCCAGTATGCTTTCTTATTTGTTTTGGCTGCCGTTAATTTCTAAAATATTAAACAGGGCTGGGCACTGTGGCTTATGCCTGTAATCCCAGCACTTTGGGAGCCTGAGGCAGCTGGATCATTTAAGGTCAGGAGTTCAGGACCAGCCTGGCCAACATGGTGAAACGCTGTCTCTACTAAAAATACGAAAATTAGTGGGGCATGGTGGTGCATGCCTGTAATCCCAGCTACTCAGAAGGCTGAGGCAGGAGAATCACTTGAGGTGGAGGTTGCAGTGAGCCAAGATCACACCACTGCACTCCAGCCTGGGCAACAAAGTGAGACTCCATCTCAAAAAATGAAATAAAATAAGCCAGGCATGGTGGTTCATGCCTGTAATCTGAGCACTTTAGGAGGTTGAGGTGTGCGATCACCTAAAGTCAGGAGTTCAAGACCAGCCTGGCCAACATGGTGAAACCCCTTCTCTACTAAAAATACAAAAATTAGCCAGGCATGGTGGCAGATGCCTGTAATCTCAGCTACTCAGGAGGCTGAGGTAGGAGAATCACTTGAACCCAGGAGACGGAGGATGCAGTGAGCCAAGATCGCACCATTGCACTCCAGCCTGGGAGACAGAGCGAGACTCTGTCTCACAAAATAAATAAAAATTAAAATAAATAAATAAATAAATATAAATAAAATAAAATATTAAATGTATTGATATTTAAATGAATGCCAAAATCTCTTTCCAAAAGTAAATAATAAAATCTGGAGATATTCTAAGATTTTGCATTTTCTCTCTAGGTGATCTAGTTCTCAACTAACTTCTGCTACTAAACAGCAATGTGACCTTGGCAAGTCCTTGGTGACATTCGGTAAATACTGGATGGATGGATGGATGGATGGATGGATGGATGGATGGATGGATGGATGGGTGGATGGATGGGTGGATGGATGGATGGATGGGTGGATGGATGGGTGGATGGATGGGTGGATGGATGGATGGATGGGTGGATGGATGGATGGATGGGTGGACGGATGGATAGATGGATGGATGCATGGACCAAAGCATTTGTCTGTTTCATCACTCTGGATTGATTATCTCTGTAAAAACAAGCAAGTCAGACTGGACGCGGTGGCTCATGCCTGTAATCCCAGCACTTTGGGAGGCCAAGGCGGCCAGATCACGAGGTCAGGAGTTCAAGACCAACCTGGCCAATGTGGTGAAACTCTGTCTCTACTAAAAATACAAAAAATTAGCTGGGCGTGGTGGCAGGCACCTGTAATCCCAGATACTTGGGAGGCTGAGGCAGAAGAATCGCTTGAACCCAGGAGGCGGAGGTTACGGTGAGCCAAGATTGCACCATGGCACTCCAGCCTGGGCAACAGAGGGCGACTCTGTCTTAAAAAAAAAAAAAAAAAAAACAAGCAAGTCAGAGGATCCAGTTCAGATCTCACATTCTGCTGTTATAAGGTTCTGGTCCTGGTACACACACACACACACACACACACAGGGTATTGGCTATGGACCTCTCATCTTTCATTGAAAATCCCCCATTCCTTCTTTTTCTTACTGGAATCTTGTCCAAGTAGTTGGGTAGACTGAACTCCGAACTGTGTGCTTACTGCACCACCTGGTGAAAGAGTTGCAGTATCTGCAGTTTTTATCTCCTCCAGTGAGTGGACGAGGCCACAGATGTCAGAAAGCTCTCCCCGTATTCTGAAACAAGGGCCATCCTTCACTACCAGATCCCTTTTCAGTGCCTGACCATTTTATGAACCCAAATCTGTTTCTAACCTTCACCAGCATTTTGATTTTAATTTGAAAGAGGACCATGTGCCTCAGCATCAAACCATTCAAATGGAGCAAATAAGAACAGAGCTTGGCGTGAAAATGAAAGAAAGACATGAAAAATCCATTTGGCACATGTTTATGATAGGAGCATAGGGCAAGCAACAACTGACAAACTTCATGGAGAAATAGGTAAGTCAACAATTGTAGTTTGAAATATTACCAGACTCCTCTATGGTCAAGCAGAGGTGTTAAAAATAGGGGCAATATACTTAATAAGATTGAGCTATTAGCTCTATATAGCACTTTATACTTGGGGATAAAGAATATGCATTCTTTTTGAGATATTCAGCATTTAAAACAATTTGGTAAGCTATAATGGAAGCCTTTACAAATTCCAAAGGATCCTTATTATTCAGACTATATTATTTGATAATAATGCAATATAATTAGAAATTTAAAATAAAAGTCAAATTTTTTAAAATTTCAGGACAGACAGGCCAATGTCTATAAATTTTGGAGGAGGAGAGAAATAATGAATAACTTCAATTTTTTTAAGAAAAAGTTGGGTGATGTAGGGGCGGAAAGGGGATGATCTCTTTTCTCCTCATTATAAAGAATCACAGAAGGCCAGGCGCAGTGGCTCACGCCTGTAATCCCAGCACTTTGGGAGGCCAAGGCGGGTGGATCACCTGAAGATGGGAGTTGGAGACCAGCCTGACCAATATGGAGAAACCTCGTCTCTACTAAAAATACAAAATTAGACGGGCGTGGTGGCGCATGCCTGTAATCCCAGCTACTTGGGAGGCTGAGGCAGGAGAATCACTTGAACCAGGGAGGCGGAGGTTGCAGTGAGCCGAGATCGCACCATTGCACTCCAGCCTGGGCAACAAGAGTGAAACTCAGTCTCAAAAAAAAAAAAAAAAAAAAGAATCACAGGAGACAGTCCTATGATGAAAGACAGATTAACAACAGAAAACACATGCATGGGAGTCTACAAATATGAAAACTCAAGTATAGGGCCAAAGGACTGACACTTAAATACCCTCTTCATTAGGGAGAGGGAAGTGAGGAGTGTAAGAATAAATGATTTTCAGGGGAAATGAATGGACCTAGAAAACAGAAATTAACTTGTAAATAATTCTCTTTGGAATTTGGATGCGCACAAGAGGCAGACATCATCTTGTGAAAAAAGCTGGGCGTAGTGGCTCAAGCCTGTAATCCCAGCACTTTGGGAGGTTGAGGTGAGAGGATTGTGTGAGTCCAGGAGTTCAAGAATAGCCTGGGCAACATGGGGAGACGCCGTCTCCAAGAAATATCAAAAAATTAGGCATGGTGGCGCACTCTTATAGTCCCAGCTACTCAGGAAGCTGAGGCAGGAGGCTCACTTGAGCCTGGGAGGTTGAGGCTGCATGAGCCATGTTTGGCCACTTTACTCCAGCCTGGGTGACAGAGTGAGACCTTGTCTCAAAAAATAAATTAAATAAATAAATGTCTTGGGAAAAAGTTCATCCAGGTGTGGTTACATTCTTCAGTCTTGCTTTTCTGAGATAATGAGATTTCAGGGAGAGGACGGAAGGCAATTGTGGTCCTATTTCGGGGTCTCGTTTCTAGGTAGATAAGAGAACTTCATTAAAAAAAATTTTTTTAATTTTATCAACTCCCAAGCACCTGGAAACTTCAGAAAATAGCCTCATTCTGTGCTTTGAGAGAAACAAAGAATTCAGAAACAGGAGTTGGGGGAAGGTCAAAGAGATCATGAGCCTGCTTCTTTAGTCCAGCATGTCAAAGAACCATTGGGATATCAGTTTCTGAGTCCCAACATCGACTTCCAAAAGAATCGAAATACAATCTTACAGATTTCGTCCAATGGAAAAATAGAAATTTTAGAAAATTGATAACATTTTTAATCCAAAAGAAGATAGGAAAAAGTAAAAAGAAGAAAATAAAGAGCTCATGCAAAATAAGATGGTAGATCCAAATGTATTCATAACTATAAGAAAGATAAACATATTTGTCAGAGGCGTTCAAACCAGAATGACTCCATCTTGAATAGGGGCTGGGTAAAATAAGGCTGAGACCTACTGGACTGCATCCCCAGATGGTTAGGCCTTCTAAGTCACAGGATGAGACAGGAGGTCACAAGATATAGGTCACAAAAACCACACTGATAAGACAGGATGCAGTAAAGAAGCCAGCTAAACCAGCTACTTAGGAGGCTGAGGCAGAAGAATCGCTTGAACCTGGGAGGCAGAGGTTGCAGTGAGCCGAGATTGGGCCATTGCACTCCAGCCTGGGCAACAAGAGCGAAACTCCATCTCAAAAAAAAAAAAAAAGAAGAAGAAGAAGCCGGATAAAACCCACCAAAACCAAGATGATGATGAAGGTGACCTCTGGTCATCCTCATTGCTCATTATACATTAATTATAATGCATTGCCTTGTTAAAGGACACTCCCACTAACACCATGACCATTTACAAATGCGATGGCAATGTCCAGAAGTTACCCTATATGGTGTAAAAGGAAGAGGAACCCTCAGTTCCAGGAATTCCCACCCCTTTCCTGGAAATCTAATGAATAATCCACCCCTTGTTTGGCATATAATCAAGAAATAACTATAAATATACTCAGTCGAGCAGCCCATGCCACTGCTCTGTCTATACAGTAGTCGTTCTTTTATTCCTTTACGTTCTTCATAAACTTGCTTTCACTTTACTCTGTGGACAGGCCCTGAATTCTTTCTTGCGGGAGATCCGAGAATCCTCTCTTGGGGTCTGGATTGGGAGCCAATAACATATTTAACTCAGATATTAAAGGACAGAACGTATCAGATCAGATCACAGTTCTACACTGTCTCAAAAAATAATAATAATTTTTATTTATAAGGTAGGATATTCTATGGACCTCTGTTTCATGGGTCTCTCTGCCTGTTGCACCGTCTCCACCCCTGGTAATTATGACACCTAGCACATGCTTTAAAACCTTCTCGGTTGCCCACCTACAAGATACTTCAAACCAAGAGAATGGCTCTCAAAGCCCTTTACCATAGAGCCACAGTCTCCAGGCCTGGACCATTTGACAGCACCCTTCCCCCACACCCTCCCTTCCAACCACATCTGGCTCCCAAACTCCCCAGCCTCACGGCCCCACTCACAACTGGGCACTGCCCACCTGTTAGCTCTGCTTAGAAGGCCTCTCCCCCTGGCCCATCTCTTCTGCCTGGCAACCAAACTACTATTGGTTCAAGACCCAGGTCCAACAGCACTTGCTCTGTAAAGCACTAGCCAACTGCTCTGCACCCCCTTCCCCGCTGCGTGGTCTCCCTGCATCATTCCTGCAGCCCTTCTTTCCTCTCTCCTGCCCTTCCTCCATCCTTCCTTCCTAATTCAATGACATACAGGGCCTCTGGGCCGGCCCTGCTAGGCACCGAGGAGTCAAGGTTGAAGGGGGACAGAGATCGGTAATGACACTATTAGTGCCAGTCGTGAGAACCTCAAGGACAGAGCAGCTCCATGTGCCCAGCTCTCAGCACCAGCCTGGCGCCTTACAGGTGCTCGGGGGACATCCGTTGAGCGGAAAGATTCTTTGGAGGGTATCCTAACCTCTGGTTCCTGTGAAGGTGATCTTATGTGGAAATAGGATGTGATCAGGTTCAGATGAATCCTACTGGATTGGGTGGGCTCTAATCCTATAACCCGTGTTCTTATAGGAGGGAGATGTGGGCCTGGACACACAGGAAAACAGAGACTGGAGTGAGGCATCTGTAAGCAAACCCACAACAAGAATTGCAGGCAGCCGCCAAAAGCTAGAAAGAGGCCAGGAAAGATTCTCTCTAGAGCCTGCGGAGGGGGCACGGCCCTGCCCACGCCTTGATTTCAGACTTCTGGCCTCCAGAACTGTGAGAGAAGACACCTCTGCTGCCTTAAGCCACCCAGTTAGTGGTAATTTGTTACGGCAGCTCTAGGAAACAGAATACAGAGTCCAAGCAGGAGTCAGTTTCTCATAGACTCCTAGGTCGCATCCCCTACCCGCTGGAGGCCCTGGCTGTCACACCCCCGACTCTCCGCTGACCCCCGCTTTGCATAACCTGGAAGCTAACTCACCACACGCCCAAGCGTCCCCTCCAGCCGCAGAGGGCCGCCTCCTCATTCGACACTAGATGGCGCCAGCGGGCTGAGCATGCCCGGCTTCGTGGGATCCTGGTGGGTGGGGTGAGTCGCCCGCGGGCCGAGACCCCAAATCCAAGGTGAAGATCAGACATCCAACTTCTTCGAGTTCTTCCCAGGGAAAGTGGCTTCTTTTCCGGTCAGAGGGAGGAAATCGGACCCTCTGCCCTGCCCGCCCGGCGCGCCCTTGCGGCCTCAGGTCTGAGCCGCCCGTGGCGCTTCCTCCGGCCTCTGCTGCAGGCCCGGGCGCTGCTGAGCCTGCGTGGGGGCGCGCACGCGGACCGCGAGGGCGTCGAGCACCCTGGCCTGCGCAGGCAGAAGGATATGCCCTTGTGCTGTGGGCTGAGCCGAAGCTGGGGCTTTCCGGGCGTGGGGACGGCTGCCTGCCAAAGGGCATGGCAGCAGGGAAGGAAGACGGGGTGGATCCACTCCTCTTCGTGGACCCTGTATTTTCTTCTTTTTTTTTTTAATTTTAAAATTTTGCATCATTAGTTTTGTTTTGGTTTGTTTTTTGTTTGCTTGTTTTGAGACAGGGTGTCACTCTGGCGCCTAGGCTGGAGTGCAGTGGCGCAAACACTGCTCTCTGCAGCCTCGATCTCCTGGGCTCAGGTGATCCTCCCACCGCAGCCTCCATACTCCATCCCAGGAATGAAAAACTAGGCCTGCAACAGACCTGGCAGAGCCGTGGGCATGGTGCCTCCAAGATCTGGCCATGGAGAAAAATGAGAGGGTTTTAAATTACTGCCTCTCACAGGTGGGCTATACTCTGGTCCTTCAAGTTCCCTTACATCTTCCTGTGGGAGACACACCACTTCCATTTCACCCCAGAAGCAATTTCCTGAAACAGGCTTTGGTCCTCCCCTCTGAACAAGTGTGATGGACCCTGCTCCGCATCCTGGTCACAGTCCACAGACCCATGTGTCCCAGCCCTCTGCACAGGTTCCCTGCACACTCTTTTCCAAATCAAAGCAATTTGTTCATTCCTCTGTCCTTCCCGCCTTTCTTCTCCTTGCTATGCATAGACATAAGCAGACTTTTTGACTTCTTTGTCTGTTTCTCATTCCTTTCCATACAGTCCGCCACAAAGCTCAAGACCCCTTCCCCTGAATGATTTTCCCAAATACATGAGCAATTCTGTCAACTCTTCCTAACTAAGTCAAGCCCACCTTGTGCTCTCATCATCTGAGGGCTAATGAACATCTTTTACCAGATGCCTACAGTGGTCTTTCCAGTTGGTGTCCACTCCAATCCATTGTCCATCAAGTTCTTTCCCGATATGTTACACTGACAGCGCACCATTCTTCTCTTCAGTATCCTTCAATGGCTCCCATTTGCCTATGGAATCACATCCATATCCTTAGTATGGCATTCAAAGTCCTGCCCCACTGGGTGCTTTCTTCCCTTTCTCACTAGTTCCCTCACCAGCCCCTTCCATGCTGGCTGCCTGCCCATTCTCTGGATGTGTTCCTTTTTTTTTTTTTTTTTTTTTTTTGAGACAGAGTCTCACTCTGTCACCCAGGCTGGAATGCAGTGGCGCCATCTCAGCTCACTGTAACTTCTGCCTCCCAGATTCAAGTGATTCTTCTGCCTCACCCTCCCGAGTAGCTGAAACTACAGGCATGAGCCACCATGCTGGGCTAATTTTTGTATTTTTAGTAGAGATGGGGTTTCATCATGTTGGCTAGGCTGGTCTCAAACTTCTGACCTCAAGTGATCCACCCACCTCAGCCTCCCAAAGTGCTGGGATTACAGGCATGAGCCACCGCACCTGGCCTGGATGGGTTCTTGTTGTGGGAAGAAGCCCTAGTCCAGCTCCCACTTCTGAGACTGAATGTATGGGTTTGCTAGGGCTGCCTTTACAATCTTCCATAGACCGGGCAGCCTGAACAGTCCATAGACTATCTTTTAAACAACAAAAATTTATGTTCTTAGATTCTGGAGGCTGGAAGTCCAATATCAGGATGTCAGCAAGTTTGGTTCATCCCCAGGCCTGTGACGGCAAAATCTGTTCCAAAACTCTCCTTGGCTTATACAAGGCTGTCTTCTCCCTGTGTCTTCACATCTTCTTCCATTTCCTCTTCTTGTAGGGACACCAGTTATATTGCATTAGGGCCATCATAGTGACCTTATTTTAACTTCATTACCTCTTTAAAGACCCTATCTCCAAATATGATCACATTCTGAGGGACTGAGAGTTAGGATTTCAACACTCCAACATATGAACAGGGGGAAGGGGGCACAATTCCATCCATAATACTGAAAGTCCCAACAAATAATTTTATTTTTCCGGGTTAAGTAGATGAAAATAGCAGGCAATGAGAATTGTTTATTGTTCTTAAGCAAGGCCCTGCAGGGAGCTGTGCGACCTGTCCCAGAAGGCAGATTACTAATTTGTAACAAGAGATCAGATAAATTTTTAAAATTTCTTGTTAATTTATTCCTTCTATTCCTTCTGTGTCTAGGTAACATGCCATTTTGTTTTGTTTTGTTCTGAGACAGGATCTCTCTCACCCAGACTGAAGTGCAGTGGCGTAAACACAGATCACTGCAGCCTCAACCTCCTGGGCTCAAGCAATTCTTCCACCTCAGCCTCCCAAGTAGCTGGGACCACAGGTGTGCACCACCATGAACAGCTAATTTTTTAAATTTTTGGTAGAGATGAGGGTCTCACCATGTTGCCCAGGCTGGTCTTGAATTCCTGGGTTCAAGAGATCCTCCTGCCTCAGCCTCCCATGGTGTTGGGATCACAGGCATGAGCCACTGTGCCCAGCGCATTTCATTTTTTAATATATAATTTTAGTTTAATTAATTTATTAAACAGGTAATACATGCACTTGCTTCAAAATTCTGAAGTACAGAAGGGTGTAGAAGATTCTTCCTCCCATGTCACTCTCCCAAGCACCAGAACCTCCCTCCAGAGTCACCCAGTGGTCTCAATGTCTGGGGTGTATTTACAGAGATCCTCTGTGCATACAAAAGCAAGCACATTGACACTGTTTATCTCTTTTTGTACACAAATGATTGCATTTCTATACTTGGCCTATTCTATACTTGGCCTATTTCTTCTATTCCTCCATACTTGGCCTTTTTCGTACAATGTATTCTGCAGATTGGTGCCAGGCTGTATTATTCTTTTTTTTTTTTTTGTATGCATTTTATGTTTGGATATATCATATGTATTTAACCAGCCCATGTTGGTGATTATTTAGGTTATTTTCAAATCTTTGCTTTATTAAACCATTGCATTGAGTAACTTATACACATATGAGCAAAGATATCTCTAGAAAAAATTCCTGCAAGTAGAATGCTATGGTTTGAATGTGTGCCTCCCTCCAAAATTTATATGGTGGAACTTAAACCCCAAGGTGATGGTATTAAAAGGTGAGGCCTTTGGAAGGTGATTAGGTCATGAGGGTTCCACCCTGGAGAATAGGATTCATGCCCTTATGATAGTGCTGGAGGGCAGTAGCCAGGCCTCTTTAGGCCCTTCCATCTCTTCTCCCACGTGAGGATGTAGGAATCATCCCTTTTGCCCTTCCACCATGAGAGGATGCAGCCAGAAAGTGCCATCTTGGAAGCAGAGAGCAGCCCTCACCAGACACCAAATCTGCAGGTTCCCTGCCCTTTGACTTCCCAGCCTCCAGCCTTCCCAGCTCACTGCAACCTCTACCTCCCAGGTTCAAGTGATAACTTTCTATTGTTTATAAATTACTTAGTCTAAGGTATTGGGTTATAGCAACAGGAACAAACTAAGTCATACAATTTCCAGGGTGAAAGAATTTCGTATCATTTCAAAGAGTGCATTATCTACATAATGTTGTTTAGAAACAATCACAAATTTGCAGATCATTTCCTGAAGCATTTGAGAATACTTTTCCCAATCCCCTCCCAATACTTTAATGTGTGTTTCCCACTGGCAAGGATATTCTCCTGCATAACCACAACAGTCAAATCAAGAAGTTAACACTGAGACATTACTACCATTGAATCCTCAGACCCTGTTTGAGCTTTGCCCCACTAACATCTTTCATGGCAAAAGGACACCGTTCAGAATCATATGTTAATTTCTTTTTATTCATGTCTTTTAGTCTCCTTCCGTCTGCAACAGTTCCTCAGATTTTCCCTTGATTTTCATGACCTTGACATTTTCAAGATTACAGGCCAGTTATTTTGTGAAATATCACTCATTTTGGGTCTGTCTCATTTTCTTTTCCATTATTAGTGTAGGTTGCATTCTGTAGGAATATCATGGAAGTGATGCTGTGTTCACTTGGTGCCTCCTGTCAGGTGGTACACGATTTTGATTTGTCCCACTGATGAAAGCAATGTCTGCTGGGCGTCTCCACTGTAAAATTTATCTCTATAGATTCATGGTTTTCTGTTTTATTCAATGGATTATAATCCATTATAATCATTATTTATTCTGATGCTCAAAATGTCCCTGATGTGGCCAGTAGAAGCCCCTTCAGTGGGAGTCTTTCGGGCATGTCCCTATCATTCTTTGAGCACTTTCTTGCTTCCTGATACAATATGTTCCAGGCTCATCTCGCAGTCTTCCTGCCTCAGCTCTGGAATCAGCCATTTCTCCAAAGAGCCTGGGTCCTTTTCATGGACAATATTAATTAATTAATTAATTTACTTATTTATTTTTTGAGACGGAGCTTCTGTCGCCCAGGTTGGAGTGCAGTGGCACCATCTCGGCTCACTGCAACCTCCACCTCCCAGGTTCAAGTGACTATCTTGCCTCAGCCTCCCAGGTAGCTGGGATTACAGGCAAGAGCCACCACTCTCAAGTAATTTTTTTTTTTTTTTTTTGTATTTTTAGTAGAGATGAGGTTTCCCCATGTTGGCCAGGCTGGTCTCAAACTCCTGACCTCAAGTGATCCATCGGCCTCGGCCTCCCAAAGTGTTGGGATTGTAGGCGTGAGCCACCGCACCTGGCTGAAAATACTACTTTAAAGCAAAGATCTGAATGACAGGTATACTCACTGCTGTTGGGGTGTCACTGCTAACAAGTCCTCTGGGAAGAGCTGGGGAATTTCTCTGTGTGTGTGCATAAGTGTGACTGTGTGTATAACAGCAAACCCACAATACTTCTATATTTATTTCTATATCAATTATGTATATAGAAAACCATAAGTTCACATCAATATCTCCAATTCCAATCTGGCATTGTAGGGTTCATTCTGTTCGTTTCGGTTGGGGTCGTTCCCTCTTTCTAAATATGTAACTCTCTTGTGTGCCCTCACTTACTGTCTTTAGGACTGAATGAGTTCAGTAAGGGAGGAAGATAAGGAACTACATTGTAATTTCTTTTTTTTCGAGACTGAATCTCTCTCTGTCCCCCAGGCTGGAGTGCAGTAGCGCAATCTCAACTCACTACAACCTCCGCCTCCCAAGTTCAAGCGATTCTCCTGCCTCAGCCTCCCGAGTAGCTGGGATTACAGGCATGCGCCACTATACCTGGCTAATTTTTTTTATTTTTAGTAGAGATGGGGTTTCACCATGTTGGCCAGGCTGGTCTCAAACTCCTGACCTCAGGTGATCTGCCCTTCTTGGCCTCCCAAAGTGCTGGGATTACAGGCATGAGCTACTGCGCCTGGCCCTATGTTGTAATTTTGATGGTTGTTGCCGAATTGCCCTCCATAGACAATGTACCAATTTACACTCCTACTAGATACCTTTAAGCCTTTTCTTTTCCCAACCTGAGGTGAAAAAATATTATTTCTGATGTTTTAATATGTATTACTCTTATCATAAAATAGCATGTTTTTTGAATGTTTCTAATAAAAAATAGAAAAAGTTAACAAGGAGAGAATGTCGTAAATGGGTGTAACTTCTGTCTCTCATTTTCTGCCCTATGGAAAACAATAAAAAGGGTCAAAACACGTCTGCATTGGAATGGCTGCCTGGCTGTTGCTGGCAGGAACTTAGTTATGAGTTGTGGGTGTCCTTCTGTTGTCCACCTGGAAGAACAAGTGCATTGGTGCTGTCCTGGAGACTTGAACGGCTCATGTGATTTCTCAAAACGCCTCCTGCAGTCAGCCGGCAGGAGCTGGCTCATGGTAACCAAAGAGTCAGTGCTCTGTTATTGTGGGGCATAGACTCCAGGACAAGAAGACTTTGGACACTTTGTTTGGGTGTCCTGGAATTTCCTTCTTGTGATTAAAATAATTAAAATGTAGTAGTCTAACTCAGAAAAGAAAGGCATCCCTAATTTGAGCAGATCTTAAGACAATTATATGTTAGGTTAAAATTGCCTATATCTGAACTTTTTTTTTTCAACCTGCAAAAATGACAGTTTCATGTGGTTCATGTTTTAGATGTTGGTACACTTGGCCAGGCGCAGTGGCTCATACCTGTAATCCCAGCATTTTGGGAGGCCGAGGTGGGCAGATCGCTTAGGCTCAGGAGTTCAAGACCAGCCTGGGCAACATGGTGAAATCCCATCTCTACCAAAAAAAAACACAGAAAATTAGCTGGGCGTGGTGGTGGGTGCCTGTGGTCCCAGCTACTTGAGAGGCCGAAGCATGAGAATTCCTTGAACCTGGGAGGCAGAGGTTGCAGTGAGCCGAGATCGCACCACTGCACTCCAGCCTGGCAACACAGCAAGACTCTGTCTTAAAAAAAAAAAAAAAAGATGCTTGTACATTTGCTTCTATGGGTCTCTACAGCCTGAAAAGTCCTCTTCTTCCCATCCCACAGCCCCTCATTTACTTACTTCTCTACGAATAATATCGAAACACAACAATTTAGACCCAATGCGAGTGGCACCTTTCCGGGGAATCTTTGTTCATACCCTAAAGAAATTAGCTCCTTTCTCATCACTCCCAAGCACTTTTCGGGGTGTATCATTATAGGTTTGTTTTTTGCTTCTTTTGTTTGTTTCAATTTTAAGTTGTGCCTTAAGTTTTAGATAGCTGTTTAATCTCTTTCTCCCCTATTGGTCTACAAACTCTTTGAGGGCAAAGATTGACTCTTGTTCATCACTACGTTCCTAGAACCTAACACTAGGCTTTGTGTAAAGTCCTCAAAATGAATGAATAAATAAATAAAAGTTTGTTGAATGAATTAGCAAACGAGTCAATGAATGAGGATTGCAGCAGGAATGGGGAATGGCCGTCCCAGAGATAGGCTACAGCACCAAAAGTCCCTAAAAGTCTCTGGACACCAGCTGCTCAAGGCCCTCAAGAGGCCAACCCCAGAAGCCAGGGCAGCCCCCACGCTGGGTGCATTTGTGTTGAGCCATAGTCTTGTCGCATACCCCAGTCCCTTCAGACGCTGAGCCCTGCTGACACGCTTCATCTGCAATAGGCTGCCTTTGCTGCAGGCAGGGCTACTTACTCCCCCAGAAAACTCTGCTGTGGGGAAGTCCATGCTTGCCAAAACCTCTGCAGGAAGAACCATAGAATCATCTACTCCCCCAGGTTCAGAACAGTGTATACTGTCCCAGACAGCCTGCTCGGGACATTCCTAGCTTGTGAAATTTCCTTTTCTAGGGGCACTGGAGTGTCACAGGAAATGCCGAGCAGCTGTTCGCCTCTTGGGTGTGGGATTGGATGGTCCCCAAGCCCGGTAATGCTCCTTCATCACCAGGCAGCTTGGAGGATGAACCTAGGCTCAACTTGGGAATGTGTCATGTCTCACCCCAGGTTCACAGCTGATGAAATTCCCTTTTCAGTAACAGAAAGAGAAAAGCCTGGCAAGTGCCCCCAGCTCTAGTCCCAAGGAGAAGCGGGAAGACCTGAGAATACAGAGCATTCTCCTCACCTTTCAGAAGCAAGGCCCAGGGAGGAGACAGGGGCTGCCTGGGTCTCCTGGCTTTGCCTGATCTTTCCAGGGACCCAGAACCCATCCTGACTGCTGAGACTGCTGAGAATCTGGGACTGCATTTTTCTAAATGGCTTGGTGTCCTGGTTTTGGACATTGCTGAGAGGGATTCTTGGGCAGGATAGTAGGTGTGAAGGGGTCAGGTGATCAAGAACCCAGGGAGAAAAACTGGGGAGTAGAAGAGGTGAGCAAGTGAGCAGCGTGAGGTGAAGAGGCCAGGAGTGGCACACCTGAATCCAAACCCCAGCTCAGATGAGGATGCATGACCTATGTGGTCTTGGACTGTACTTGAATCTCTCTGAGCCTTACTGTCCTCACCTGTAAAAAGGGTAATGACATCTGCCTTGCAAGACTGGCTGAGTTGATTGATTAAAATAACACCTCTCTCTCTCTGTCTCTTTTTTGTTTGTTTGTTTTGGAGACAGGGTCTCACTCTGTTGCCCAGGCTGGAGTGCAGTGAAGCAATCATAGCTCACTGCACCCTCAACCTCCTGGGCTCAAGCAGTCCTCCCACCTCAGCCTCCTGAGTACCTGGGACTACAGGTGCAAACCACCTCACCCGGCTAATTTTTAAAAATTTTTGAAGAGATAGGATCTTGCTCTGTTGCCCAGGCTGGTCTCAAACTCCTGGCCTCAAGTTATCCCTCCCACCTCGACCTCCCAAAGTGCTGGGATTGCAGCCATGAGCCATTTCTCCCGGCCTAAAATAGTATCTTTAAAGCACCTTACCCAGTCCTGGGAACCTATTAGGTGCTGAGCAAACATCACGGAAGGTTGGGGAAAGGGAAGCTGTGTGGTAAATGTCCTGTGGAGCCAACACTCCCCCACGTGCTCCCCACCAGACCAAAGTCCCTATTGGGGCACAACTGCATTTGCTGCTGTCGCCTCTCATCCTGAAGACAGACCGTGAGACCCGCTCTGTATGCAGCTTGGCTTCTGGGATCACTTCAGTGGGCAAGGTTGGGACAGCGCCATTTCCCCCACCCTGGGCCGCTGCTGGGAAGGCAGGCCAGCCAGCTTCTACCATGGACTGGGCCACTCAGAATCTCCCTGTGATCCCTTCTTCTCATTCCAAGGCCTGTGGAGAAAAGAAGGAGTCTCCTTTCAGCTGGGCCTTCCCACTACCAGAGTGGGGGATTCAGCAGCAGTGCCTCTGGCCAGCCAGAGTCTCACTACCCTTGCCTCTGAGCTCCCTCCTCTCCTGCCACTTCCAATGCAGGGGAAAGAGGCCGCCTGTCACCCAGTGAGGTGGAAGCAGGTGATAAACAAGGCAGCTCTCTTCTTTCCCTAGTCTCCTCTCCATAGTCTAGGCTGCAGATGGGCCACAGCCTCAGGTTGAGATCAAGACAGGAAGGAAAATAAAGTGCTGCCCCAGGTCTTGAACTCTGGGAAGTATTCCCTATTCATACTGGGGCTCTTTTCCTTGCCTCCTGCCCAGCCCTGATCTGAAGGAACTAGGAAAGGAGTGAAGAGCTTCTCAGAACTTCCCCCAGACACCTAGGCTGCCTCAGGAGGTGATATGGTGTGACTCTGTGTCCCCATCCAAATCTCACCTTGAATTGTAATAATCCCCACATATCAAGGGCGGGACCAGGTGGAGGTAATTGAATCATGGGGACAGTTTCCCCCATGCTGTTCTCATGATAGTGAATTCTCACAAGATGTGATGGTTTGTTTTTGTTTTTTGTTTGTTTGTTTTGAGACTGAATCTCGCTCTATTGCCCAGGCTGGAGTGCAATGGCGCAATCTCAGCTCACCGCAACCTCTGCCTCCCGGGTTCAAGCGATCCTTATGCCTCAGCCTCCCAAGTAGCTGGGATTACAGGCATAAGCCACCAGGCCCGGCTAATTTTTGTATTTTTAGTAGAGACGGGGTTTCACCATGTTGGCCAGGCTTGTCTCCAACTCCTGACCCCAGGTGATCCATCCCCCTCAGCCTCCCAAAGTGCTGGGATTACAGGCATTAGCCACTGTGCCTGGCCGATGTGATGGTTTATAAGGGTCTTCCCCCTTCACTTGGCACTCATTCTCTCTCCTGCTACCCTGTGAAGAGGAGCCTTCCCTCATGATTGTAAGTTTCCTGAGGCTTCCCCAGCCACGCAGAACCATGAGTTAATTAAACTTCTTTTCTTCATAAATTACCCAGTCTCATGTTATTTCTTCAAAGCAGCATGAGAATGGACTAATACAGGAGTTTGTCCTCAGATGTCACTCTTCCTTCCAACCTCTCCAGGAGCAGCATTCAGGGCCAAGGGAGCCACGGTGACTCTGGCGCAATGAGTCATAGGTGTTCAGGATGCAAAGGGAAGTTGTGTTGGAGAACAGGATGGGGCTGGGCTCCAAAGCCAAGCAGAAGAGAGTGGACTTGCTGAAGATGGTGGGACAGGGACACACACTGGACCTGGACTAGGGGCTTAGAATTTCAGCCCAGCTCTGCCACCAACTAGCCATGTGGTCTTGATCAAATCAGTGCCCTCGTCTGCAAAACTGGGCATTTGAAACAAATGACTACTGAGGGTTTGTGGTTTATTTTCTTTCCTGCTCCAAACAATAAAGCAAGACTCATGAAGAGTTTCTGAGAAAGAAAATGATGTCATTCAAGCCAGGTCTTGGTAGAATTAGCCTGGAAGTGGGGTGCTGGGTGTTGAATCAGCTGCGCATTGTGGCTAAAGCCAGTGGGGTTTTCTGTTCTTGCAACATAAAGAAGCCTGCATGCTGTGGGCAGTGTTCTTTGAGGCAGATATTAAGACACTGGGCTGTGAGACAATCATGTTTGAGTCCCAATTTCCATCATTTCAGAGCTGTGTGACTTTATAATAAAGCTTCGCTACACTATTTTGAGCCTGTTTCTTCACCTGCAAAGTCAGGGTTAATCAGAATGCCCACCCCCTAGTGCAGCTGCCAGATCTGGAGTTACTGCAGGCCAAGAGCCTAGAAGGGCGCCTGGTACATACGGAAGCACTCAGTAGACGCTGGCTCGCATCAACATGAATCCTGGCATGCTGCCAGCTATCTTTTGCTTTTGGCTTCCCTGAATGCATTCCCACTTCTCCCTGTGTTCCTGCCCTCCTCACTGCTCCTGCCCACTGAACTGCCAGCAATGCCTACTGTTGCCATAGTTTCCCCAGATAAATAGAATGCTTCCCTTATTTTAACTTGGACCTCACTGCCTTCTTCCTGAAACCCTTGGTGTTTTGGGAGCCATCACCACAGTTCCTTCTCTCTTCCCGTCTGCTCCAAGACATCTGCCCTTTCCAGGAATATAATCCAAAGCCTTGCTTTTGTGAGCTCATTTCAAATGTCCTCCTTGCCACACTGAAGCTGTGGTGGCTTTCTGCCCAGTTTGAACCTCCTTTTGCTGTTGTCCCTCCCTTGCCCAAGCACCCGCACCCCACCATACTGAAGATTTGGTGGTCAAGACTTCTGTGTTTTGTTTTTTTTTTTGAGACAAGAGTCTCGCTCTGTTGCCCAGGCTGGAGTGCAGTGGTGCGATCTCGACTCACTGCAAGCTCCGCATCCTGGGTTCACGCCATTCTCCCGCCTCAGCCTCCTGAGTAGCTGGGACAGGCACCCGCCACCATGCCGGTTTTTGTTTTTTGTTTGTTTGTTTTTTTTTTGTATTTTTAGTAGAGACAGGGTTTCACCGTGTTAGCCAGGATGGTCTCCATCTCCTGACCTCGTGGTCTGCCTGTCTCGGCCCCCCAAAGTGCTGGGATTACAGGCGTGAGCCACCACGCCTGGCCAAGACTTCTTTTTTATATTTATTTATTTTTTGAGACAGTCTCGCTCTGTCACCCAGGCTGGAGTACAATGGTGCAATCTCAGCTGGCTGCAACCTCCGTCTTCTGGGTTCAAGCGATTCTCCGGCCTCAGCCTCCCAAGTAGATGGGATTACAAGCATGCACCACCGCGCCCAGCTAATTTTTGTATTTTTAGTAGAGATGGACTTTTGCTATGTTGGCCAGGCTGATCTCAAACTCCTAGTCTCAAGTGATCCAACTGCCTTGGCCTCCCAAAGTGCTCTCCATCCTGGCTCCTCCACCTCTTGCCAGGCACCCCTCCCTACAGAGCTAGTGCCTCATCCTTCCATGACCTCCTGCCCACATATGCTCTTTCAATCTAAGGTTTCTGCAAAAACTTTCAGGAAGGATCACATCTCCCAGAATTGCCTTCATAAGAACTTTTTTTTAATTATTTAGAAATGCAGTTATATACATAGAACAATTAAAATTAAATTAAACTTTGTACAAATATTAAAATACTATCTTCACACCCACTGCAATGTACAGGATACCAAAAAATATATATATAAAATAAAATAAAGCAAACCCAAACTGATTGAGTGACATCCTGCACAGAGTCAATTATGAATGTGTTGTTTTAAACCATTATATATGAGTACCATTCTGCAAAGGATTCCATAGTGGTGCGATAACCTGAAGAAGCCAGGGCAGGGTGCGGGGACTGCCACACAGCCCACGTACATCTCTCCTCCTTACTTGGCAACTGAGTGCTTTGCCCCTGCATCCCCTTCTACTAGCTCTGCTGCTTGGCAGAGGGGCTCAACCTTGAGGTTTTCATTCACAATTCTACTAGGGTTTCAACTGGAAATTAAGAGCCATTTCCCAGCAAAGCTGGGCCTGCCACATTTTCCTTTCTAGGGAACCAGCAACTACACCATTCAGACCAAACATATGCCAAGCAAAATATTCTCCAAGTCCCACCTTGGGGCACCAGTAAGGACTGTCCCTATTCCGAGAGCTGACAGACCCAGCAGGCCCAAGAGAAGCTCCCAGCCTCACTTGCTGTCCTTGGCATTAAGCTGTGAAGCCTGCATGCTGCTTCCCTGCTAGGCCTTTTTTTTTTCTTTGGGGGTGAGGAGTAAGGATGCAGAAATGATTGCAGCATATTTCATTCTCTATGCAAGGATGTTCCTCGGAAATGGAGGCGACATTGTTATGTGGGAAGCAAGTGGTCTGAGGGCTCAGCTGGGACTGGGAGGGAAAGGGCTAAGGGCTATCTATTCCTGTGCCACCACCCATGAAGCAGGAAGAGTATACCTTTGTCTGAATTGCCATCTGGCTTCTCCACTGAACTTTAAAGCTGGCGGGAGGAGGGGGAGGGCAAGATGAATGGGAAAGAAAATATTAGCTTAAGATCTGTTTGCAAATGGAGTGCTTGTATTTATAGAATGTACATTGAAATGCCTTATAAAACCAAACAAACTCATAAAGTGGCCAGGATTCAGTCCATTTCACAGTTCATACCCAGTGAAACGGGAACACAGCACATAAAATACAGAAATGGCAAAAGATAGAGCCTACCTGCTAAACTAAGGCATGGAAGGGACGGATATTTTAAGTGATTTTCACCATATTCTGGCCCTTGAAAGTCATTAGAATGTGACTGCAAGTCACCAGGATATTAAACCTGCACTGAGTCAACTCAAGTGTGCCAAAAAAAAAAAAAAAAAAAACACCACCAACAACAAACAAACAAAAAAACCCAAAAACTCTTTTAAATGTCCTTTGGTGCTGGCCATTCTCCTGCATCAGCCTCTTGCTGGAATGCCCTAGAGGTGAGCCCGGGAAAGCAGGGCTGTGGCCGGTTTCTTCCACCTGTTTCCACCTGCTCCAGGCTCCTCAGGCAGCCTGTCTTTTAACAGCCTGCCACCTGCTGCTACCCTTGTCTCTCAGCCAGGCCCCACCTCAAGGCAGCTGTGGAGTCCCTAATCTCTCAGTAAGGGACAAAGCCCAGAAGCCCTAGAAATAGCAGCCCATGGCTGATGGTTAAGAAATTGCTTTGGAAGAAAGAAATAACTGGAGGAAGAAGCTGTCACAGACTTCAGCAGTGAGGGGAGAATGAGCTCCCGCACTCACAGGCCCAGGAGCCTCTGGAAAGTGGGCCTCATCAAAGCCAGTGACAAGAAGGAGGGGAGGAGACGAGAGGGGAGCCAAGGCTCCCATTGTTCTAATTTCTTCCTTTCCTACCAGGTGGGCAAGCCTGGGCTTGTGCTCCTCAGTGTTGTTAGTGGAGGGCAGGGCGGAAAGAGGCTTCAGGAGAAGGAAGGCTTTTCATTTCACCAGAGATCAAGCTGGTCATCTATGCAGCTGAATAAACCCCAAACAAAAAGTGCAATCTCTTAGGGGGACAAAACCCCAGAGTAACAAGATAGAAAAAGGTAAGATCTTCCATTTTAAAAACCATTCTAGAATAGAATGCAGGTTTTGAAACAGTGAAAAATAAAAGCTGAAGGCTCAGCAGTGAGACTTCAGATTACCACCCCTCCCCCTTTTGTCCCTGCTTTCTGTTTTGGAGGAAGACAAGGGCACTGCTGTGGGTGAGGTAAGGCGACTGGGGCCATTAGGGACAGCCCTCCAGGTGGGCCCATGCTAGTCTCATCTGCCTTCTAGTTCTAGCACCTTTTCCAACCAGCTCCCTACCTAACTATGCTTTCCTGGACTCAGCACAGCAGATGAGGGCTCCTGGGGGAGGGGAAGTGTGGGAGTGGCCAACAGGCACAGCAGGCACTGCCCTTACCCTGAGAGGAAGGAAGGAAGACTACAAGTGACAGCAAGAGGCCAGGGAATGACCGGGTGGTAAAGTGCGTGTGTAAGCGCGGAGGCAGGAGGCAAGAGGGCAAAAGGCTGGGAGAAGACCACTCCCCTCATCTTCTAGGCCACCCACGCCTGGAGCCAACCCTGTTAGGTAAGGTACTGAAAATATACTGGGATTTTTATTTTTACCACCCCCAAGCAGAGAGGCTCAGGGGAGGAGCAGACATGCAGCACAGGGTCCGCTTCGAAGTTTCCCAGCCACAGTGCTTCAGAAAATTTCAGAAAAAAGCAAAACAAACATTCCTTACTGCTGCATCTATCTTCTAAGATGACAGCAGTTGGCAGAGTTCGTCCACCCCAGCCTAGTTAGCATTCAACACACGGCTATGGGAGAGCGCCCCTCATCAGTGGGCTCCTCCCCCAGGGCCCTGTACTCCAAGCTGCTCCACACCCCTCTGCCCACCTCAGGCCATTAAGGTCGGGGTGCACATGGACTGTTTCTCAGCCCTTCCCCCAGGGGGCCAGGGAAGACAAGGAATTGCTTGTCAGCTGTGATATGCGAGGGGTAGCAGGGAAGGGCAGAAGTAGGAAAAGCAGCAGCACAGCAAGCAGCAGGCCACTTCCTGGGCACAGTTACTAAGGCACGTGACCATGGTGAGGAGGATCCTCAGGACCGGGCTGGAGCTGCCTGCAGCCACCCAGGGACTCGGTCTGTGCCTCTCGGCCTCCCCTCCATCACCAAAAACCCAGAAAGGGGCAACCTGCCCAGACTGCCAGTGACCAGATGGGCACTCCATGGCATCTCAGCAAGTCTCCTTCCTGCCCCAGGCCCCTGTGGGCAGCAAGAAAGCCAGAGCTATCTGGGATAAAACCCAGGAGGCAGCACGCAACTTCCCCTTATACTCCAGGGAAACAAAAAAAAGACAAGGCCAGGAAGGCCGATGCTGGAAGTAGGAAGTGAGAACTTGCATATTAGGAAGACAATCATTATCAGCCAGTTTCCTTCTCTCCCTTGGGATCTTCTGGATGCTTCTTGGAAACTCTCAACTCAACAGGGCCAGGAGCTTGTGCCTTTGGGCCAGATGGCTGGGTCCTGGGCCAGCGTGGACATATTCTCCAAATCTTCCATCCTCGGCCAAGGAAATGTGCCACCAGGGTCAACCCAGGGCAAGCCCAGGGACTACACTCTCACCCCAATTAGAGCCACTTCTGCCACTCTTGACTCAAGAGCTCTCACACCTGGATCTGTTCCTGCAAAGGGCAGTAGGGGCAACCCTCAAAGGAAACAGGACAGACCCAGGCCCGGCCCCCTGTGTGGCAGGGGGTAGCAGTGCAGCCACTAAGGCTTGTGGACAGCAACAAGCCTGCATGACAGGGAAACTGGACAGGGTGGGGGAAAGGCACAAGTAAACACAGCAGCACTCAGGCCCACAGGAGCTGGTGGGGACTGCCGCCAAAGAGCTGGCTGGAGGGGACCCAGAGGCTTAGGAAAAGGGAGGGTTTGATCCAGCACATTCAAATATGTCTCTGACAGATGGGAAGGCAGGGCCAGGCAAAGAGCCAGCTCCTCCAGCTGTCCAACAGGCAGATGGCGAGAATCTTCCTTGAGTTTCCAGCAAGGTGGGCCTATAGGGCCCTCAGATATACACAGATACACAGGTGGCAGCTCAGGTATCCAGGTAAGGTGGCTGGAGAGTACAGGGTGCTCAATCCCACAGGGAGAGGGAGGAAGGGCTGAGAGAACCTCGCAGAGAGGAAAGGCTGGCCGCTGCCCTCATGCTTCTTTCAACAGTGGAATATCTGCAGGAAGACCAGAAGAAAAGCACAGTGGTTACCTTGTGTGGATCTCCAGAGCACTCTCGACCCCACTGCAACTTAGGGGCTATCCCACATAGCCCCTAATTTAAAGAAAGTAAATGTCCCACTCATACACTTCTAGGTAGGCAAAAACTCCCTACCTCCTTTTTATGACTTTCTAGCTTATCTTTCCCAGTGCCTATGTGAAAAAAACTCAATGTTCAGCCTGGTATTCAAACCATCCTCCTCTCTGCCTTAGCTCTGCTGGTCTAGTCACTTCTCTTTCTCTTCTAATTCCACCCTATGAGGCTACAATGCCCTGTTAAGTCCCACTGCCTCCTAAAGCCATCTGCCAGTCGTGTGACTTTGGATAAATCACTTCCCTTCTTTTGGTTTCAGCTTCTTCATATGCTGTGGGCCTCAAGCTCCCAACTTCCTAGGGTATTATCAGTCCCAAACAGCTCAGGCATAGCCTGCAAGGAACTCACTGACTTATGTGTCTTGTTTTCTGAACCCCTCATTCTGACACAGACACTACAATTCCTGGTTCTATTATTTCTTGAGTATAGGCCCCACCATCTTCCCAAATGGCTGATACTCCATGCAGGAAGACAGCACATTTCAGATTTCTCTGTATCACCCCTGAAACCTAATCCAGCATTAGGCACAAGATGGCCTCTCAAAATGCTTGTTAAATACAAAAAACAAAGCTAGGTAGCATGGAAGAGGAGGAAGAGGAGGGCCCCACCTTGGCTCCTTGGGAGGATAAGGGCTATGATATACACTTACACACATCTCACAATATGTGTGGCTGGCTGACTGTGGGGTTACTGGCTTCCAGATTCAAACCTGGGTCAACTATTTTAATGGCCAACCAAGAAAAACGAAGGCAAGATGTTGATAACCAGGAAGCTCCATAAACATGATCTGCTTTCAATAATTTCCAACTTCTTTGCTTTCAGATATTCTAAACCTCAGACATTTACTATGCCCAGGATACCCAGGAAGCATAAAGTTTCCTCTAAGGCTCTTTTAGGGAGGCTTTCTGAGTGTACAAGTCTTCACTATAGAAAGGGGCATCTAGGGTTAGTCTCATCCTGAACTACATTGGGATTTACCTTAAAGACAGCTTTCAAAGTGACAGACTCAAGCCCAAGGTAAACTGGCCTCTGGCAAAGGCAGAAACATCAGGAGGCAGTAATTTCATTCTATGATTGTTTGCCACAAGGGCGCTAGAGCCACCTGGAAGGCAGAATCTGGCTTCAAATCCCAGCTCAGCCATTTACCAGTGGGCCAAGTGACTTACCTTCTGTGAGCCTTAGTTTCCTCAGCTGTAAAATGGGGATGTCAATAAATACCTGTGTCTTAGGATCACCGTGATGTTTAACTGAGATAGTGCAAGAAAACAAACTAGCATAGTACCCGGAACACTCCTGTTTAGAAAGCAGCAGCTGTCTGCTCTGGAGAGGCTCTCATTTTTCTGTAAAATAACCTATGCCTCCTTGTCATTCCTGACCCTTCAGGAACATAACATTTATAACAAGAGGACAGACCCCACCCCCAACTCCAGCAAGCTGTCTATCTTCTGATTTAGCAAGGCTCTGTGACTATGAATGGCCTCAGAGACTCCAAACGATCAGAATTCACAGGCGTCAGTGAAAAGTCTCACTACAGAGAGCCCAAAGCCCTACTCAGTACTCTGAGGGTGAAATTCTATTTTGTAGGCAAATACCCCAGGTACTATCTTTTTTTGCTAAAAATATACCAATTATTTAGAAAGGCTCACAGTCCTTCCTCACTCCCAGCAAGGACCCTAAGCAGCTAATAATTCATGTTCAGCTTGGACCACTCACCATCTGTGTATTCCTCTGACGTGAGGGATAAAAGGCTTTGTATGTCACTGTTCTCTGAATCTGTAGTTTCTTTGTGTGCCAGTTGGCGGTTCCCTGAGCCGGCCACCCAGGAAGAGGTGGTTGCCTGATGCACCATCACAGTCTCTGAGCCCCGAGAGCCCCAGGCTTCACATAGTCCAGACTGGCCTGGGGCCTCATCTTCTCCACCTGCAGAGGAGCAGGCCCCTTGGTCCGGCAGCTGTTGCTCCCTTGGCACACTCCTCCCACTGGGCCCAGACCCTTCTGACAGCACAATCTGTACTCTGGGGTCAGCGGGTGGCACACAGTGACCAGAACTGCCATATACAGCCTCCTCGTATGATGGTAGTGCAACCTGGACTCCATCCACCATGATGGAGACCTGGTCCCCAGATACCCCCTGGTCACGCCTGGAGTGGAGGAGGAAAAGACAAAGGATGAATTAGAATAAACACACAGATAAACAAGCATGATAATAATAATAGCAGCAGCCACCATTTTTGAGCACTTACTATGTGCCAGGCAAAGCACTAGGAATTTTAAACACCTTATCACGCTGGATTCTCACCTGAGCCCTTTCAGGTAGGGATTCACCAAGAATGCAAATGAGGCTCAGAGAAGTTAACTAACTTGCCTGCAATCACACAGCTGGTAAAGGATGGAGCTAGGATTTGAATCCGGTTCCATCAGCCTCCAAAAACTGTGTTCTTAACCTCTGGGTACACAGGCACCTGGCCCTTTTACCCTGTGGAAAAACTAGGAGCCTAGAGACCCAGAAATAAAGGCATTCATTCAGCACAGCTAAAATAAGGAAGTGAGAGAATGATGGTGGCATATATCTGTGAATGTACTAAAAACCACTTCACTGTACACATTAAATAGGTACACTGTATGGTATGTGGAATATATCTCAATAAAGCTGTTAAAAAACAGGGAAGTGTGGGATACTGGACTAGAAATCACAATAATTTTGTTCTGACTCAGCCATACTGCTTTTTTTTAAAGTTTGTAAACTTTTTAAAAACTTTGAACACAAATACAGAAAACAGAACACAAGAAAAATCTGTGTACAGCTAGCTGATTTACTCCAAAAGTAACACTGGTATAAAACTCCTATATAGGTCAAGAAAAAGAACACTGCCCAGAACCTAGACCCTTTCCACCTGTCCTAAAGTCACTCCCATTGCCTCACCACAAAAAGTAACCACTATCCAGACTTTCATGAAAATCATTTCTTTGCTTTTTATTTTAACAGTTCTACTACCTAAACATGAATCCTTCAACACTGTGGTTTAGTTTTGCATATATATTTTTTTTAATTAAAAAACTTGTTTTTCTTTTGAGAAAGGGTCTTACTCTGTTGCCCACGCTGCAGTGCAGTGGCGTGATCACAACCTACTGCAGCCTCAACATCCTGGGCTCAGGTGATCCTCCCACTTCAGCCTCCCAAGTAGCTGGGACTAAGGCATGCACCACCACGCTTGGCCAATTTTTTGTAGAGACGGAGTTTCTCCATGTTGCCCAGGCTGGTCTTGAACTCCTGGGCTCAGGCAATCCTCTCACCTCCTCCTCCCAAAGGATTACAGGCATGAGCCACCGTGCCTGGACAGTTTTGCATATTTTTAATCTTTACTTGAATGGGATAACAAAGTAAATTTGTGAGAGTATATATCTGTTTCTGGCTTCTTTTACTCAACATCATACGTGTGAGGCTTATTCATGCGGATATCTTTTTTGGGGATCACTTTTGTTATACACATAAACATGCCTTTTTTTTCCCTGAACCATCTAAAAGTAAGGTGAAGATGTTATTTAACATATACTTCCTAAGAGTATCCTTTCTGATACAACTACATTATCAGATCCCAGAAATTTAATATTGGTGTAATACAATAACACAAATTTTCCTAACTATCCAAAAATATATCCACTTCAGCTGCAGTCTTCTTTGTTTTCATCCAGGACCCAATTAAGTATCATGTATTGCATTTAATTGTCCTGTCTCTTTCATCTCATTTAATCTGTTAAACAGTCCACTATAGTTTTTCTTTCATGACATTGGCTTTTTTTTTTTTTTTTAAGAGTCCAGGCCAGCTGTCTAAAAGAATGTCCCACAATCTGGACTTGTCTAATAGTTTCCTCAGCATTGGATTCAGGCCAGTCCTAGGTGATGCTGTGTCCTTTCAGCTCATCAATTCAAGAAATATAGATGGTCTGCTGCTAGACCATATTATTGTTGCTAGATTGTTGTTAGTAGTTCTCAATTTCCTCACCTGCTCTTGGCAGTAAAATCTGTGCTACATACACTCTGAGAGGAGAGAAGTGGCAGAGGTTTTTGGAAGGAATGGAAAGTTTGATGGGAGCACTTTAGGAGGCTGAGGTGGGCAGACTGCTTGAGACCAGGATTCAAGACCAGCCTGGCAATGTGGCGAAACCCATATCTATAAAAAATACAAAAAAATTAGCTGGGTATGGTGGCACACGCCTGTAGTCGCAGCTACTAGGGAGGCTGAGGTGGGAGGATCACCTGAGCCCAGGGAAGTCATGGCTGCAGTAGGCTGTGATCACGCCACTGCACTCCAGCCTGGGCAACATGAGTGAGACCCTGTCTCAGAAAAAGAAAAAAAAGAAAGCAGTGTGTAAACTGGCATGTGCTTGACTTTTGTTACTCAAAATAGTGTTTGGCTTAAAAAGTAATATATGTACACAGCACAAAATTTAAATGGGGTCTACAATGAAAACCAAATCTCCCCTCTACTCAAATCAAGCAAAACTAGCCAGTTACTTTTAACAAACTTACAAGTTAACTATAGGGGGAAAAACTCCCTAATTTAGATGAGATGCAGAACTGATCAGTTTGACCTTAGGTGGAAACAGCTGATAATTTCAAGTAAACAATCCCCTTCAAATCCTCTTCATCCTATTAATTAATAGCCTTTAAAAATAACTGCTAGCCTCTTCCCAAAAACAAAACAAAAGAAAGAAAATCACACATAGTACACAGAGATTAAATCTAGCCTGGTCCTTGTCTGTAAATCCAAATTTGGAACATTTTACTGAATGCAGTTTACTTTGGCCCTTTATGTTTGTGAGTTATAACAGTGACTGATGAAGGACTGTGAAGATATATAAAAAATGTTACTCCTCAAGAGGGAATGAGGAACTGCCAGGAAGGGCCAAGCAACTGCAGAAGCCACAATGGCCTGGAAGAAAAGTCCATCATCGGGAATCCACTCAGGGCCAGCACCATCAGCCCCGCCCTTCATGCTCCTCGCCCCTAGACAACTTGTGGCTAAAGCAGTAGACTGGAAAAGGAAACTGATAAAGGCAGGCAAGAAAATCCACTTCCTTTGTTTCTCCTCAGTGTGGTGCAGTGGTTCTAAATCCTAGCTGCACAGAAAAACTGAGCTTTTTATAAAAAGCGAATGCCAGGGTTCCATTCCAAACCAAATAAATCAGAATGGGAATGGAGGCCCAAGTGTTGATATTTGTTTTTAAACTCCCCCAGGTGTCTCTACATTGCAGCCGGGACTGGGAACCAGGAGTGCAGGATAGTGGCTCACAAACTTAAGTGTTCATCAAAATCACCTGGACAGCTTGTTAAACAATATCACTGGGCCTCACCCCTAGAGCTTCTCATTTGGTTGATCCTAAGAAGTTCCATGAACATGACACTGCTGGAACCATGCTTTGAGAACCACTGGTGTAGGGGAAATGACATGGCTTTGGAATTGAACAGATTTCCGTTTTTTTTTTGTTTTTTTTTTTAATGGGACAGAGTCTTACTCTGTCTCCCAGGCTGGAGCGCAGTGGTGTGATCTCGGCTCACTGCAACCTCTGCCTCGTGGGTTCAAGTGATTCTCCTGCCTCAGCCTCCAGAGTAGCTGGGACTACAGGCGCACGCCACCACATCCAGCTAATTGTTTTGTATTTTTAGTAGAGACAGGGTTTCACCATGTTGGTCAAGCTGGTCTCAAACTCCTGACCTCAGGTGATCCGCCCACCTCAGCCTCCCTAAGTGCTGAGATTACAGGCATGAGCCACCGCGCGCAGCCTCAGTTCTGAGCTCTGTTGTCATCTAGAGGTATAACCCTGAGTGAATAACCTCTCTGAGCCTCAATTTCCTCATCTGCAATGTTCCTATGAGGATTAAGATAATGTATGCAAAGCAATAAGCACAATGGTAGGCACATCTAGGAGTTTAACACATGGCAGGGCCCTCCCCACTCCCTGGACACACACAGACCCACAGAGATTGGGGCCACCAGCAACCCTCCACCAAAGACTGGCCCCCACAGTAATGCTTGCACCTGCCTGTCTCATGTCAGCTCTGCCACTGGGCTCACCTGCTATGATGGAAAGACTTCAGCTTTGGCTGCAGCAGCACAAACAGCACCACGAGGAGGAGAATGAGCGCCACGGAGCTGGCAGTAGAAGCCACTATAGACAGCGTGGGGACCCCAAGTGATGTGTGGGTGTCTTTATCTATAAAAACAAGCCATCATCAGAAGGGTTTTGTACCCAAATACACAAAACAGCTGATGGGCCCCACAGCTGATCCTGTCAAATGCCTCCCGAATGGTGCAATACAGACATCCTACGGTCAGGGTCATTTCAGGAATAACAGCTTAGAATGACCTATGTATACACAGTTCTTTTGGAAAAGGACCATTTCCCTATCCTGTTTCCTGAATAAAAAATTCCCCTCACTTCCAATCTTTGAGGTCCATCTGACACATAAACTCACTTAACCCTAGAGATTTTACCTTTATAAACCACTTTGATCCCATCCTCAAAAGCAAGTTTGTAAACATCGACCATTTAACTGGGCATGTCATTCCACCATCTTAAGTTCTACCTATGTTCTTCCCAAGTGGCAGGATTAATTTACAGAAACTGGACTGTAATAAAACCTTGTCTTAAGATCCACAGCTTTAATTGTAACTCTCAGGTTGGTTCCCACCCATTTCTGGGGTGTCATGGGTTAAACATGCTCTGGTCTTGAAGCCTGAGTGGGAACCACAAAGATGGTTATGTGACACACTTTCCTGCAAGCAGGTGGATTTTCCTGTCATGCAAGACAGGAGGAAGCAGGAAGGGTGGGAGGTCTTTTGTCCAGCTGGTCTGTAGCTCCATTCAAGGAAAAATGAAATGGAAGAGACATTAGAGAAGGTATTAGCATTGTGCTCACTGTGAGAGCAGAACATGGTCAAGGGTCACCAACACTTGGCCATGCAAACAAGAGATCTTGAACATCAAACGGGCTTTACAGAGCAGGGCAGATGGCTCAATGAAATGCAATAGGACATGCACCAGCAACCTCAAGTATCTTCCACAAAGACATGAAGACCCAAGGAAGGGAGGCTGCAGAGCATCAACTGGGGCTGGGCTGCACCACAGCAAAGAGTGCTCTGGAGGAAGCATGCTTTGCATCCTGTGAGTTAACAGAAAGCAGAACCCCAGCAGCATCCCTTCTTCATCTGCCAGACTGACCCTCGTTGAGACGGCAGCTAATCTCCATGGCTGGTTTCCACTCGCCATTCTTACACGTCAGGTATTTGTAATCGCCCTTCAACATGTAGCCTTCAGCACACAGGTATTCGATGACACTGCCTGCTGTCAGGGGGTCTCTGCAGGGCCGGGGGTGGCAGATGTAGCCACCATTCTCTGGCTCCGGTGGTAGGGGGCACACTGCAAAGACAGGGAGAGAGCAGGGGTACAGTGGTGAGGTATCCAGTAGGAGTCTGCTCTCAGTGATGCAGCTCTGAAGGCCTCTACAGGAAACACAGGAGGAGCAAAGAACCCTTTCCTTGGAGGAGTTGTTAACCAAACCCTGGAAACTCAGGTTGCCACTGACAGAGGGGAAGTACACTGGCAACAGGGGAAGTGGCTGCTTGCAACATTTCCCCCTCCCTCCCCACCATGCCTTAAGAGAATTCCATCCATAAATGAACGGCAGACTCTAAAGTCTTGAACCTATAGAGATCTAGACATAATAGTTTTAATAAAGCCTGTATTATGTAATAAAGCCTGTAACACACACAATAAATCACAGTGAAAGGAGGTAAAATGTTGGCCTTGTTTCCACTATCAATGTCAGAAAAGACTCCATTGTATAATAAAAACGTGCACTCTTGGCCTGAGAGGGGATTTCTGATAGATGCCCTGGGAAGCTTCCCAAACCCCCTGTGCATCTTCCATTCTCTGACTATAGTAGTCAATGGCACCACCTGTCTCTATCCCATAATAAATTCCACATTTTCCACTGATATACAGGACTGCCTAGTTTCAAAAGCACCTTCACCTCCCGCCTTATTTGTCCTGACAACTCTGTGAGACAGCTATCGTTACTCTCCTTTGAAGAAGAAGACACTGAGGGCCACAAAAATTAAGTGACTTTTAGCCAAGCTTACAGCAAGGTAAATGGCAGGCTTGGGGTCACAGTCAAATCTTCTGATTCTAAACCTCTGCTCTTTCCACCAGCAGACATTGCTTCTACCCCATGAGCTGCATGGCCTTTAAAGGGTATGGGTGTCAAGGTTACCTCCCCTTTGCCCTCTTGAAACTGG
The DNA here is from genome assembly GCF_029281585.2 of Gorilla gorilla gorilla. NCBI lineage: Eukaryota > Metazoa > Chordata > Mammalia > Primates > Hominidae > Gorilla > Gorilla gorilla. The sequence goes on along the minus strand of NC_073239.2, from coordinate 86,605,974 downwards.
TCAGTTAGGGAGATGGCAGGCAATGCCTAGGTATGGTGGGAACCCTGATAAGTTGCAGTAATGGTAAGTCAGAGGATCTGGAAGGTCTGAGTGGACCTGAGGAGGAAAAGGACAACCTCTGATTCCACTCTGGACTGACACTGCAAAACTGAAGCCCCCAGGTGGTGGACTGCCGGGTATTACCAGCCAAAACAGTAAAAGTGGGGGCACTACAGAATCACTGTTTGGAATGTTGGGCTAAGGTAGAATGGCCAGGCAACCATGAATGCAACAAAGACCAAAAGTTTTCCAAAGGAAATTCAATTTTGCTGACAAATAACCTGCCCCCATCCTGAATATCACAAGGACATCTGTATGAGAATAAGAATGGTCGTTTTCTTTTTCTCATTTCCTCTGACAGGCCTGGAGTGACTGAGAGTCACACCACAGTGCCTGACTGTCCAAGATAAGGCAGTTTCTCATCCACGAGAGGGGCAGACCACACCACCCTGCAGCTGTGCCCTCACAGCCTCTCTCACCCATGCCTCTTCTTTCCAATCTACAAATGGCTGTTAAGCAAGCTGACTGCCAGCCAGGTTGGGGAGTGGACACCAAATGGAAAAGAGATGATGGCTCCCTACCCTCAATTTGCTTATCACTTGAGATGGGGAGAAAAGACACTTTTTCTTTTCTTTTTTTAGGTGATGCCACTAAAAAAAAAGATGCCATTTTTAAAAAGCTATTAACAAAACAAAGCTGGGTAGGTGCCACAGGGATCCAGAGAAGTCTGGCAGCTTCTCTGAAACTAGGAGATGAGCTCCAGTAAGCTCCCCCCAAGTCCCCTCTAAGGACCCAACTTGTCCCTGTTCTCCTCCACCACCAGAGTCTTGAACAGGAGGAAGAAAAATGCAAACACTCCTTCTGGTGCTCTTTAACTTTGGCCAAGTAGTTCAGAGCGCTGGCCAGCTAGATTTCCAAAGAAACCTCCGCAAACTGCTTTAGCCTTTACGCTTTCCCTCTTTTGTTCAGGGCAGCAGGCCTGCCACAGATCTCCCTGACTTACTCCCTGGCTCTCCTTGGACTGTGTCTAATTGGTTCATTTCCGTGGCATAATTAATGCTGAGCACCCCATGGCAGCTCCTGAAAGCAGGCAGGACCCACACACAAGTCCAATGTGCTGGGAAGGACGGTCTCAGGGGAAGAGCTGCTGATTCTAAAGCCACTCCTGCTTTGCTGGGTATCTCTTTCCATAAAACCCATATCTCCACAGAATCTTTGAGTGGGATCCTGGAGGTCACCTAGCACTCATAATAAGTCAAAAAAAAAAAAAAAGTGAGGACTGCAAAGAAGTGACTTGCAATTCAGTTTAATTTCAATTCAACTAATACTTACTGATTCTGAGTAGGGGGTCACTGTGCTATGCTCTGAAAAAGGACAAAAATATAAGCACCTCAGGTCCTTCTTGCCAAATAGGGATATGACCATTAAGTGCACACATATATTTAAAAAATCATTCTCTTTATGGCTTCTGGTTTAAGGACTCTTTCTCTACTCTGAGGTTATAAACATACTCTCCAGTATTTTCTTGTAATGCTTTAGGGATTAGGTTTTTGTTATTTAAAATACTTTTACAAAACAAAACAAAACAAAACAAAACAGACTCATGGGAAATATACAAGGTATTAAATTCAAAAAGGGTGCACAGTGTCCCCTGTCACTGGGTTCCTCTTTCCAAAGTCACTGCACCAGTTTCTACCATATTCTTCCAAAGACACTCTATATACAAATTTATTCTAACACATGTCAAATAATGTGATTTGTGCCACAAGAGAGGAAGTTCAAAGCAGGAATAGGGGAGCCTAGGAAAGGATCTCCGAGGAAGTAGCACTTCAGATGGGGCTTCACTTCATCAGGAAGGGAGGTGATAGTTTGAAGTAAATGCACTGAAGTGGGAAAATGTAGGTTAACTTCTGAGAACAGCAAGCAGCCCAGTTTGGCTGGGTTGAATAATTTTTTAAAAGTCAAAAAAAATAACATGAAGAGCGATGAAACCATCTTGTAGAGGACCTTCCTTACAAAAGGAGATATTTATAATTATAGTCAAAGAAAAGGGGGAGCCGCTGAAGGTTCTTGAGAAGGGTAGCATTATAAGAAAAGCAAATTTATAATTTGATATAAGATGGACTAGAGGTAAGAGAGACCCCTTAGATTATGTCAACATTATAGCAATCCTAGTATTGATACAGGAGCTAGAAAGAAATTATTTAGGCAGATAGTGACGGCAAAAGAGTCCTCAGCAAGGTTTCCCTTTTAAGGAAAAGCAGCCTCAAAATCATTTCTTTTCTAACAAAGAGCAGCCTGAAAAATCAAGCTGCATAGATAAGCAAGCTGGAAGCTTGCACAGGTGAATGCCAGCAGCTGTGCCAATAGAAAAGGGCCACCTGGAAGCCAGGTGTGTTCAGAGTGGAGGCTCCATGTTCCCTTTTCTTTGTCACCACGTGTACAGTAAGGACCAGGCAACATGGTGCCCACCAGGTAGAGAACCCATCTGCATAATAAAAGATTAGGGTGGGACGGCCAGCTATTTCACAACTACGCAAATGGCACACGTGGTCCAACCAATCTTTCGTCCCCTATGTAAATAGTCTCAAGCTCATCTATAAAACCTTCTTCATTTAACTGCAGAAGTGCAACCCATTTTCTCTGGGACCCCTCTCTGTGCAGAGAGCTCTTCTCTTTCGCCTATTAAACTTCCACTCTTAACCTCACTCTGGTGTGTCTGCATCCTAATTTTCCATGGCTGTGGGACAATGAACCTCAGATATTACCCCAGACAACAACACCGCTTCAGTATGGCAAAATAAACTCAGTACAAAAATTATTTTATGCCCATCTATGAAGGTCATAGAAAAGAAAAAAGCTGAAGTATGTCATAAGATGCTCCAGGTTCAAAGAAGAAATAAGGATGCCTAAGAAGAAAGGGTCCAAAAAAAAAAAAAAAGGCAAGTCATTTTAAGACACTAAGAACATGTGAAAAGGCTGGGTACAGTGGCTCACGCCTACAATCCCAGCGCTTTGGGAGGTCAAGGTGGGCGGATCACTTGAGGTCAGGAGTTCGAGACCAGCCTGGTCAACACGGTGAATCCCCATCTCTACTACAAATACAAAAATTAGCCAGGTGTGGTGATGCACACCTCTAGACCCAGCTACTCAGGAGGCTGAGGCACAAGAATTGCTTGAACCCATGAGGCAGAGGTTGCAGTGAGCTGAGATTGCACCACTGCACTCCAGCCTGGGCGACAAAGTGAGACTCTGTTTAAAAAAAGAAAAGAAAAGAAAAAGAACACATGAAAAAATATGATCCTCTTGACCAAGAGCAGAGTCCTGGCCAACAGCAGGTGTTGAAGAGGACCCTCTCAGTGATGCCTGGGAAGAACACTAAAAAAAGGCAAAACCCACATGGCAAAGAAATTGTTCAGTGGCTTCCAGAAGCCACAGTCTAGGCAAGAAACTGTCTTGATCTGTGCACCAGGATCATTCTCTGACAATTCCAGGTTCGCAGAAGGAAGCTCCGTACTTAACTCTGGGAAGACAATGAACTCACCTGATTTGGCAGTGCCACATAATTTTAAAAAGAAAAGGAGAAAGCCAGACAATTTTACAGGGGGAAAAAAAATCAATGAATTATCTTTAGCTTCCTCTCTGCTTTCCATTCTGTCCCACAGCCACATAGGCTTTCAGTGAGCACAGGGACTGCACACAGTAGGCATTCAGTCAAAGACCACCCTGGTAACAATGCAGATGAGATGCAAAATGATCTAGCTGATACTTCCACCACCTCCATCGCCTCAGCCTGACACCCTCCGCAGAAACTAACTGCTGAGTACCCTCACCAGCCTTTCTAAAGGTTCCCTGGTTTTGTTGGTTTTGCAGGCCAACCTTTCAGAAGGAGGCAAATTAAAACAAAACAAACTTTTACAACATTCCAAAACAAGCAAAGCAAAATAAGCTCCAGGAAAGGCCCCAGGGGTCAAAGCATTCAATTTAACAAACAGAACAAAATGGGGTCAAAGCATTCAATTTAACAAACAGAACAAATACTTGAGCTCCTTCAAAACAAGGTGCGGAAAGCAGGGAATATAAAGATCAGTGTGAAAAGCATGCAGCCTCAAAGGGATTAGGGTTGAGTAGGAGAAGGTTACATTTAAATTATCTATAGTGCATTTTTTGTTTGTTTGTTTGTGATGAGTCTCGCCCTGTCCCGTCGCCCAGGCTGGAGTGCAGTGGCAATCTCAGCTCACTGCAACGTCTGCCTCATGGGTTCGAGCGATTCTCCTGCCTCAGCCTCCTGACTAGCTGGGACTACAGGCGTGCGCCACCACACCTGGCTAACTTTTGTATTTTTAGTAGAGACAGGGTTTCACCATGTTGACCAGGCTGGTCTCGAACTCCTGACCTCAAGTGATCTGCCCGCCTCGGCCTCCCAAAGTGTTGGGATTACAGGCGTGAGCCAGCGCATCCAGCCCCTTTACTTTCCTAATCAATTTGCTTTCACTTTACTCTATGGACTTCCCTAAATTATTTCTTGTGTGAGATCCAAGAATCCTCTGTTGGGGTCTGGATCTGGACCTCTTTCCGGTAACAGAACCATGCCCCCACTACAAGCCTACAACCTAGAGAAGACAGACATGGTCACAGCCAACTCTACCCTAAACCAATGAAGTAAGTGTTAAATGTGACACAAGCTGCTCAAATATGAGCTTTTCTAATAGCCTGGGGTGTCCTTCTGGCTAGGTGATCATTCATCGGCACCCAGGGAGGGTAAGAGCCTGAGGCAAAGAAGAAAAAGAGTAGAAACTAAGGAGAGGAGGAAGGAATGGATGGAAATCACAAACCTAGCACAAAGCTGTCCAACAGAAATATAACATGGCCACAGATGTAATTTAAAATGTTCTAGTAGCCAATTAGGAAGATAAATGGAAACAGGTGAAATTAATCTTAATATTTTATTTAACCCAACATATGAAAAAATATGTTGACTGATTACATCTCAACATGCAGTCAACATAAAAATTCACTAATGAGATACTTTATATTCTTTTTCTCATAGTAGTCTGTACACTTACATAAGAGGCATCTGAATGACAGCGACTCCATCTTGAATAGGGGCTGAGTAAAATGAGGCTGAGACCTACTGGGCTGCATTCCCAGGAGGTTAGGCATGGCATTCTAAATCATAGGATGAGATAGGAGGTCACAAGATACATGTCACAAAAGACCACACCAATAAAACAGGTTGGGCAGAGAAGTTGACCAAAACCCACCAAAACCAAGATGGTGACGAAAGTGACCTCCGGTGTCCTCACTGCTCATTATATGCTAATTATAATGCAGTAGCATGCTAAAAGACACTCCCCTACCATAGCCATGACAGTTCACAAATGCCACGGCTACATAGGAAGTCACCCTATATGGTCTGAAAAGGGGAGGAACCCTCAGTTCCAGGAATTCCCACCCCTTTCCTGGAAATCTAATGAATAATCCACCCCTTGTTTAGCATATAATCAAAAAATAACTATAAATACACTCAGTCGAGTAGCCCATGCCACACTGCTCTGTCTATACTGTCTATACAGCAGCCATTCTTTTATCCTTTACTCTCTTCATAAACTTGCTTTCACTTTACTCTGTGGACTCGCCCTGAATTCTTTCTTGTGGAAGATCCAAGGACCCTCTCCTGGGGTCTGAATCTGGACCCCTTTCCGGTTACACTTATAGCACATCTCAACTCAGACTAAACACATTTCAAGTTCTCGATCACCACATGCAGCTACCTAGTAGTGGCTATCGTAGTGGACAGCACAGTCTCAGTGAAGGAGTCCTTCGCCAGCAGTCAGGACAGGCCTGGGGATCTGAAAACAGTGGAAAAGGTTCAGAACCACACCACAGGGCATGAAATGTGAGGCTGAAGATGTGGAAAGAAGGAGGCATTTAGCACTAAGGGTCTCTTAAAGTTATTTAGAAAAGCACTATTTATGTGCTTGCTCTCAAAACCCTTTCTTATATATAAAGGTTATATTTCTACTTCTAGCCTTCAATGGTTTGTAGAAGCAAAGAGATCCAGAGAAAAAGCAAGGTCAATACAGAGAACAAAGGTGTTTAAATGTATAGTTTTGTTTGTTTTGGAATAAGGAAAACAGTAATTATTGCAAACAGATAGTTTATTACCTGTGCCAAGTACTCTTCTGGGTTCTTTCTCTACATGAAGCAGGTACTATATTTTCTCCACTTTACAGATAAGGACAATAAGGCTTAACTGAGTGATCTGCCTCAAGCCACACATTTGTAATTGGCAGGGCTGGATTCACCAGGAACTCTGGCTTCTAAGCTGCAAGCCTGACCACTCAGTTAAGCCGGGCCTGCTGAGGGGGGCAGGGCATCAGGAAACCTGCCAGGTTCTGTTTTGTGGCTCATTTCCCCATTTGATGTGCTCAGCCTATGGCTTTGGAGACATCCAGCTACTTTGTACAGCATATAAACGAAAGAGTTATACCCAGTATGAACAGCCTTTTTCAAAGGGGAGGTGATTCCCCTAAAGAAAGCCTCCCAGGCAAGTTGGAATTAGAGCATTCCAGACAAATACAAAGAAGAAAAAACAAGTGATGACATCTGATATGGTCAAAAGGTTTCTTCTGAAGCCTCCTAATAACAACAGCTTGTGTTCACTGACTACAGGCCAGGCACTATCTGAGCACTTTACATGTGTAACTCATTTAAGTTTCACAAAAAACCCTCTAGAAACATAACAATGCATTACACAGATGAGCCAGGGGTTGAGATACTTGCTCAATTTCACCCAGCAGGTGGGTGGCACATTTAGGATTTGAACCCCAGAAGGCTGTATTCCCATTCCACAGCACTGGGCAGTATCAGAGGGTCTCGGAGTCAGGCTTCTCTCACACCCATAATCTGTCAAGGGAGCCACAGACGGCAGAGTCCAGTGACAAGGACAAACTGGGTACTGCCTGTAGACTCTGGGCCTCAGTTTCAATACATGAAGGCAATGAACCAGATCACTTCTGAGATCTCTTCTGACATTTGCAAATTTGTCTAAAGTTGGCGGGCCTCACTACCTCTCCAAGGTTCCTTCGCAAAAGTCCTGCAACCATTGTGGTTTTGGATACAGCACAAGGTGTGAGGGGCTAGAGATCATCCTGTCCATGCAGAAACTCCTGCATTGGGACAGATTCCTGCTGTGGACGTGTGGTGACAGCCGGAAAACAGGCAGGAGTCCCACTACTTAAGAGATACCTGGGGCTGCTCTGGTCCATGGCTCTGCCCAGCCTTCTGGCTTCCCGATCCCGCCAAATAGTCAAGTCTAAAACAGGCTGCAGTGAGAGGGAAGTGAGATGGTTTCTCATGCCATTTGCAACCTTCCTCTCCTATGAGACAAATCTTCCTAGCAGTCAGACAGGAAGCCTATTGTCCAGCCAGGATCCCTTTTCTCATGAGAACTTCCCACTCACTGGGGGAGAGCCAGCCTGCAGTAGCTCAAGCCTTTTTCAGGGTGTGGCACCAGAGCTGGGGTGGGAGAACACAGGGAGAAACCACCCATGGCTCAGGATACCTCCTGTGGCTCTTCTCGGGCCCCCACCACTGCCTTCCTAAGAGAGGCTCAACCTAAGCCCTCCTCGGAAGATCAGCAACTGACAGGTGGGACAGGCCTCGGACCTGTCCATCTTGTTTTAGGCCTGGGCCCCTCGCTTCCTGCCCCTCATAGGAGAGGGAAAATGCCAGCCAGAGGCCTCAGAGCCAACAAGCACTTTCTTTTATTGCACCCTGCCTCAAACATAAAAACTCCTGTCACCTGGAGTTTTCATGTTTGAGGCACAGGGTTCAATAAAAGAAAGTGCTTTTAGTGGCACCTAAGCCTCTAAAGTCCTTAGTCATTCAGTGAAAAGTACTGTTTCTCTCCCAGCCTAGAAACCCTGAACTGAAAGCACATGCAGTCAGCTGGAACCCCACCCATCTCCAAGGTTCCAAGGACCTTCCCAGGCACGGCCAGAGAGAAACAATGAGCAACACAGGGTGGAGCTTACCAGCTTGGGCTGAGACTTACACGGCCTGGGGTTGCACACTGCTCCAACAGTTACCCACTGGGTAGTCCTGGGGAGATCTTCCTATTCCTCAGTTTCCTCATTTTTAACATGGGGATTCAAAAGGTTAATCACAACTATGCAGGTAAAGTACCTGGTAATGGGTCTGTCACATACTAAGTGTTCAATAACAGCAGCTTTATTATTCCTCCTCTGGGTTCTCATTACATCATCTTCACTCCTATTTGTAACCTATCACCATGTTGTAGTCTCTGCAGGTTTTCTCACAGGTTGGTCCTTCCTCCGTTTCCCCAATAACCACCAACCCACACATCTAAGCCATAGGGCAGAGACTTGTTCTGCTCATTTTTGTATCCCTAGTACCTGACAAATAATCCAGCAGATAGTAGATGCTTAGTAGAAAACCAACGTGACTTGCAAAATTTTGTCCTTATTTCAAAACACTGTCTTGTTTTCAACTGCAATGAGCCACAATGATTTTTGATTTGAGATGAGTCAATAACAGACAACGGCAAAGAGCATCCCTCTCCAGGGTACAATTTGTATTCTCCAAATTGGTACCTAACTGTGAAAATACACTGCCTACCTAACAGGACCAGAGCCACATGGAGTAAGAGCATAGTCTTGGGGGTCAGACAGATGAATCTGGGTTTGACCCAGGGGCCTGCTCTGCAGCCTTGTCAACTGTCATAACTCCTCTGAGCCTTAGTCCTTAGCAGCCAATATCCAGCTCCATAGGTTTTTTTAGAAGACTAACAAAACTGCATACTTGAAAGGGTCTTGTATCATGCCTGGCACATTACTAGGCACTGATAAATTTTCATGTAGCAAACTAAACCCTTATCTCTGATTTTTGGAATGGGCAAAGGTTTTGGTAAAAAGAAAAAGGATTATTTCAGAAATTTCTGGATATTTGGAGAGGGGGCAGGCAGAAAACAGAGCAAGATAAGCACTTTGGGGGATGTTGTTTGCTCTCTCCTTTCCAGTTCAGTAATAAGCCGGCTCCTTTTTCACTTCCCGTTCTCGACAATACAGCCCAGGCTGCTCTTGGCTGACAAATGGACTCCATATGGCCTGTTACCCTTTCACCTCCTCTTGTTCTTGCAGCTCAGGGACCCAGGGAAACAGGCTGCCAGCTGGGGCTGGGAACCCCTCCCCCTCCCACTGTTACCACTGCTACAAGGAGGGGCAGGCCAGAGGACCATTCTCCTTTATCCTGCTGCTCCAGGTACAGGGCTAGCCCACTCAGTGCCCAAAGCCACTACCACTGCTATAGGTCAGTACGGTGACCTATAGAGCAGAGCCCACAGCTGTCTCCTACCTCCACCTCCAGATGGTGGGATGACAGTGGAGGTAGGGAGCCAGGCTATTCCACGTGTATTAGCAAGTGTTACTGTTTCCCTTGACAGTGGCAGTTAAAGGCTTAAGAAAAAGCAGAGAATGCTTATTTTTCCCTCATCAGCCATTGTCACTTCTTGTTCTCATCTCCTTCACCATATTACCTACCTGAGCTAAAATATGTGTTTGCTCTCCCCTCTCAGAATTCCTCATCTCCCAGAGGAGATGACTGGTCCTCTCAGGAAAGGCCCAGATGGCTGTTTATGGCAGCTCAGAAGGAAAGCTGATGAGCAGGTGATAACTGACTTAGGAGTCTGGCTTAGAGTTTAAAACAGGGTTGGACTCTTGGGTACAAAGGCCAAAATTATGGTTTCATTTCCAATTCTACCAGCTAATGGTAACTCCTAATGCCAAGTACAGTCCCAGGCATACACAGCAGGGCCTCAAGAAACACACAGTCAAATTTAAAACAAATGTAATGATCTCTGTTGCCAAAAGGATACAAATAAGGAAGAGAATTAACATTTATCACCAGGCACTGCACTGGTACTTTAAAAGTGTTATCCTATTAAATTCTTCCACCCTAGGAAAAGGTGGTATAAAACTTGATTTGTTCAGAAAAAACTGAGGCTCTGAAAAATTTAGTAATGGACTGAGGTCACCTGGATTCTAAGTACTAGAGTCTGCATTCAAATTCTGGCTGGCCCTTCTACAGGGAAGCTTCTTGATTTTTTCTGATGCCACCAGAAAAAATTTACCCCAAGACCTACAAAGTATAACATAGGGGTGGGATACATAAGGACAAAAGCTGCTATAATTCCTGTTTGGAGAAGAATATGGCCTGGTGAGTTTAGTTGTGCCCAGAGGACTCAGTTCGTATCTCAGGTGGGGCCACATTTTTCCAGAGAAGTGGAGGGAAAAGGCAGGACAGTTTCCTTCACTAATTTCTGTGTACTACACACAATGGAGCTATTTAAGGATCACAGACAGCAAAGTTGCAAGTGGGAGAAGATACGCAGGCATTTTCAGCTGAGAACACATGACTTCTTTTTTTTTTTTTGAGACGGAGTCTCACTCTGTCACCCAAGCTGGAGTGCAGTGGCATGATCTCAGCTCACTGCAACCTCCGCCTCCCGGGTTCAAGCAATTCTCCTGCCTCAGCCTCCTGAGTAGCTGGGATTACAGGTGTGTGCCACCACACCGGGCTAATTTTTGTATTTTTGGTAGAGACAGGTTTCACCATGTTGGCTAGGCTGGTCTTGAACACCTGACCTCAGGTAATCCACCCGCCTCAGCCTCCCAAAGTACTGGGATTACAGGCGTGAGCCACCATGCCTGGCTGAGAACACAAGACTTCTAAGATGGATATGTGAAAGGAAGGTTGTCACTAAATGCAGAATGGGGATGTGACCTGGAATTAGAGGGCTACCTTTCTGCCACTGCCCAGAACACACAGGGCCACTGGGTTATCACTGCCAAAGCCTGAAATAAACAGCCTCCGCCACATACTCCCAAACAGGGGGTCAGGCAGTGTGCTGATTCTCTTAGGCACTCAACAGGCCACTGCTACTCACAAAGGCCTAGACAACCGCAAAGAAAGAAAGGAAACACCAGTAAACTCTAGTTATGGATGGTAACAGAAATCCACTGAGGCAATGGCCCCAAATCAGCAAAACACCGTAGGTCTTTGAGAAACACTCACCAGCAGTTGAGGGGTGGAGGTCTGAATGGGTTTTTTTGTCGTTGTTGTTGTTTTGAGATAGAGTTTTGCTCTGTTGCCCAGGGTGGTGTCTAGTGGCACGATCTTGTCTTGGCTCACTGCAACCTCTGCCTTCTCCCAGGTTCAAGCAATTCTCATGCCTCAGCCTCTTGAGTAGCTGGGATTACAGGTGCACACCACCAAGTCCGGCTAATTTTTTGTATTTTTAGTAAGGACAGGATTTCACCATGTTGCCTGGGCTGGTCTTGAACTCCTGACCTCAGGTGATGCACCTGCTTCGACCTCCCAAAGTGCTAGGTAGGATTACAGATGTGAGCCACTGCACCCAGCCCTGAATGGTCTTTTCTGAAGAAAGAGATGTGACTGGGTCTAAGGCATACCATGAAGTGAGCCCTGTACATTCTGGGCGGCGGGGTCCCACCATGAGACAGGGACTACAAATACAAAAGAGACAATAAAAGGTGTGTGGTTTTTTGGTGCGGGGGGAGAAGGCTGGACGAAGCCACAAGTCTCATCTCTATTGCCTCTGAACCAACAAGCCTAAGGAACTCTGTACTCACTGTGCACAGGCAGGTGGAGCAGAAGTTACCAAGTCCATTGACCTGGATATTCTTCCTCCTTCATCTTGTGCGGGATGAGATTCTCTGTTTTGAACAATCTTAAATCACAAAATTTTAAACCACCTTCTCTCAAATGACCACCACGGGAAAAGCAGTTTGCCATGCCTTCTTGGTTTCCTTTGCACTTCTCCAGGGGGGAACTTTCACCAACTGATTCTGGACAGTGAGGAGTCAAATCCCCCTAGGAGTTCTCTTCTTCACTACTTTGAACTTTTGCATCTTGCTCAGCATACAGTGCTCCTGGAAGATCCCTCTGCTCCTCTTACAAGCTTTCTCTGTGAATCCTTCCCACATGCTTTTCTCTGAGGAAGCCACATTTAAGCCTCTTTAAGGATCTTTAAAAACAACAGGAATGCATTCAAGCCTGCTGCAAAGTCCAAAGAAGGATGGATGCCTGGCCCTGAAGGTCTAGGACTGGCCTTTGATGTTAGCCTGTGTACATATTGGTCTGGCTCTAGTAAAACAAAACAACCTCAAAATAGTGAAACTTGGGCCTAAACTAGCTAACAGTCAGGAGTAGAGTCTCAACCATGCTTATTTATCAGGGTGAGGACCATGCCCGTCACCTGTCATGGCCTCTCTGGCTCTTCGGACCCTAGTCTCTTGCAAGCCACTTTTGACTGACCAGTCTGAGATGCCCAGTCAGAAGACAATGCCTCGGACAGCCTCACACACACTGCATGTTGGTAGATAACTATGTCTAAATGCCACATTGATGTACAGAAAATACCTTTAATCTCTTGTCCTCCAGACAGCAGGTTTAATAACTAATAACTTTCACTCAAAAGAGAGTAAAAAAACACGGGCATGGTGGCTTAGGCCTGTAATCCCAGCACTTTGGGAGACCAAGACAGGCGGATCACTTGAGGCCAGGAGATCGAGATCAGCCTGGCCAACATGGTAAAACCTTGTCTCCACCAAAAATACAAAAATTAGGCCAGGTGCAGTGGCTCACACCTGTAATTCCAGCTACTCAGGAGGGCTTGTCATGAGAATTGCTTGAAGCCAGGAGGTGGAGGCTTCAGTAAGTGGACATGATGCCACTGCACTCCAGCCTGGTGAGAGCGAGACTCCATCTCAATAAATTAAACAAATTTAAAAAAGTATTTACAAGTGTTGATTCTTATTCTCTCCAGGTTTCACTTTCCTAACAAATTCCTTCATTAATTTAACAAATTTCTATTAAGCACTATGTGTTAGGCTGCTGCTAGAAATTTAAGGGCAAATAATACACATGGTGTGACCTTGAGGAGACTTCAGTCTCTTTGGGAATACAGATAAGGAGCCCCAACAAGATTAAAATAATAGTAATATCTACTGCTTCTCTTCCAGAATCCATGTAAGGATTATATTTACCCATTCATTCTTTTTTTCTCTTCCCTCAGCTTAATTCTGCCATTCATTTTTTCAACAAGTTTTTACTAAGTACCAAAAGCACTGTGGCAGGTGAAGGTAGGCAGGTGGAAAGATAAAAAGATATTGGTCCTACACTCTAGGAGCTTTCTAATAAACGACTATAATAGATATATGTTAGAAATCAATATGGGCTACAGAAAGTTCTGAAGAAGGATTAATCCAATGGGGAAGAGACCAAAGAAGATTGTAGAAATGGTATCAGAGCTCCAACTTCACGGGAAGTAGGATCATGAGTACGGGATAAAGGATTATGACGGGGATAAAGGAGAGTGGGAAGAACATGGTGGGGGAGATAAAGGCACAAACAAAGGCAGAGAATCAAGAAGAGGTGGTATGTGTACGGAGAAGTTAGCAAATGTTTCCAGGTTTAGCAGGAGATAACTGAAGATTTAGAAAATCAGGCTGGTGCCAGAAGAGGGTAGGCCCTAAATGCAAGGCTAAAGAATGTGGAATCTTGGGTTCCTCTTCCATGAGATGAGATTTTAAGGACACTTCTAGGCCTATAATGCAAAGCCATGTTATTCATAATAAAATGAAAGCCTGCTAAATAGTACCAATCCCACTGAAGAAGCTGCCCATATAAGTCTGCCTACATCCCCTGGAAACTATTTTCCAATGGGCTGGATGTGCTGACAGGGTGGAGTGGGGAAAGGGGAAGAAAACGGAAAATCCATTGCGAGTTTTCCAGTGCAGACTCATCATGCTTCTCAAGTTTGCCTAGGTGAGAGGGAAAGAACTAAAGGGGCTGGAGCACACCGAAAACGAATACAAAGATATCTTGTGGTCAGTTTCTTTTCCAGGGTTCTCTCACATGGCAGCAGATGGCCTATCCCTGGAGGACTGGATCCAGAAAGCAGCTGCTCCCAGGTCCTGGTTCTAACAGCTGGGGTCACAGGTCCTCTATGCACAAGCTGAATGCCAGAAATCAATGGGTCCCATTGTGCCTGCATGCATGCATGAGCTCTCACGTCCAGGCTCATGCTCTATAACTGCCTAGAACAGAGGACTGGGAAAAATAACACTACACACTTTGAAGGACTACATTTGCAAACTAATGGAAAGATAAGAGTATTATACAATCCAATTTTATTCAAATTACCTTGACTTTGCTAGGTAGCTACTAAGATGCTAATTATTTGGGAGATAGAGGGTCAAGAGGGAGGTGGAAGAGGAACAGAAGTAGGGCAGATCATAATCAGAAGCTAATCAGTAAATACATCTAGTCTTCCTCTTTCTGCCCAATGCAGAGAGGAGTCTGGCTCTACCACAACAACCAAAAAGCAGGCTAGATGTTTCATGTATTAGAAAAGGGCATACAAATTCATAAAACAATGTGTGTGTACACAGAAGAGTATAACTGTATAATTACATAATTAGGCACATTATAAAGTATTTATACTGCTGAGACTAAAAGCCCCTACTCAAAGGCATTCCACCAAAGTTGAAAAGGGAAAAAAAAGAAAAAAAACAAAAAGAAAAAAAAGCATCTAATTGCAATCTTCCACAAAGCCAGACATCCCCAGCTGGTGCCACAGCTGAATTCTCTTAATTAACATGTTGTAACGGCAAGTACGAAAGACACTGTATGCTTATCAACTCCATGTCGTGGCCAGCCCGGCATGGGAGAAGCCCACAATACTGCTATAATTAGAGAGATTTTTCTCTTTTCTATTATAATAGTACCCCAGTGTGGAATGTTGGTTAGTTTTTCTTAAAAACTTTGTCGTTTAAAGCACATACATAACAACTCTACCTACCCACAGTTACGGGTTGAAACTAGAGAGTTTGAGAAAGTTCACAGTCTAAGAGCTGGTTTATTTTTTGGTGGTTTTCTCTTAACTCCCCAAACCTGGAGTTTTATGTTATAGAAGGCTAGCAATGTTTGAGCAGGCCAGTCTTTTAAATAAAAGCCCATCTGACAGCTTAAAATCATAAGCTAGGCCGGGCACAGTGGCTCACGCCTGTAATCCCAGCACTTTGGGAGGCCGAGGCAGGCAGATCACCTAAGGTCAGGAGTTCGAGAACAGCCTGGCCAACACGGTGAAACCCCGTCTCTACTAGAAATACAAAAATTAGGCCAGGTGCAGTGGCTCACACCTGTAATCCCAGCACTTCGGGAGACCAAGGCAGGCAGATTACCTGAAGTCAGGAGTTCGAGACCAGCCTGAACAATATGGTAAAACCCTGTCTCTACTAAAAATACAAAAATTAGCCAGGCGTGGTGGCGGGTGCCTGTAATCCCAGCTACTCGGGAGGCTGAGGCAGGAGAATCGCCTGAACCCAGGAGGCGGAGGTTGCAGTAAGCCAAGTTCGCACTACTGCACTCCGGCCTGGGCAATAAAGCAAGACTCTGACTCAAAATAAAATAAAACAAAATCACAGGCTAAATGTATCTAAATAGAATAAAGATGGCAGAAATTAGCATATAAATGAGTAAAACATGTGGGGAAAAGCATTAATTAATACATGAAGAGACTAGGTCAATGATATGGTTTGACTCTGTGTCCCCACCCAAATCACATCTTGTAGCTCCCATAATTCCCACATGTTGTGGGAGGAACCTGGTGGGAGATGACTGAATCATGGGCGCAGGTCTTTCCCATGCTGTTCTCATGATAGTGAATGGGTCTCACAAGATTTGATGGTTTTAAAAAACGGGAATTTCTCTGCATAAGCTCTCTTTATGCCTGCTGTCATCTATGTAAGATGTAACTTGCTTTTCCTTGCCTTCCACCATGATTGGGAGCCTTTCTCGGCCACCTGGAAATGTAAGTACAATTAAATCTCTTTCTTTTGTAAATTGCCCAGTCTCAGGTATGTCTTTATCAGCAGCGTGAAAACAGACTAATACAGTCAAAATATAATGTATACTCATGGCTCTAGAAGGGCCTTTCACACTTACAAAAAGGGCTTTGTTTTTGCACGACTCTTACACCAGAACCTGTTGCAGGTAGTCCCCCTACTTCCCTAGCAAGGACCCTCATAGTCAAACAATAGGTTTACATATTATAAGAAAGTCAACTCAGAAAGCCAAAAAAGATCATAAAATATCTAATTATAGCCTGCCTTTTAGAGACAATCTTGGACAACATAACCTGGGCATTTTAGACATTATTCTTTGGCTATGTGTGTTTTTTTCTCTTCACAACTGAGCAGGGCTGTTGACTTAAGTCAATGAGTATTCAACTGACACTAAAGATTTCTTACTTCTGGCACATTCATTGAATTTAAAAATCTTCCAATTCTATCAACTTTAGAAGACCTACCCTTACAACTACCATTAGTCATTTCATTTTTCCATTTTCAACTCATCCTTACAAAATCAAGGTCTGATAATGCAAGTTACCGCTCCAGCACATGAGGCTGCACAGAGGGAGCTGGCGAGGCTGCTCAGAGTGTGCTGCTGACTGGCAGGCAGCCACACCTCACGACTGCTCAAGAGGTTCTTTCTCAGCTGCTGCACAAAAGTCCAAATTCGTTACACAAAGGCAATCGGGGCGTCAATTTACAATTTACCAGAGTACAGGTTGTTCCCATGACAAATGTTTAAAAGCAGACTGCTTGGAGTTGCTTCAGAATCCCCACTACTTCTACCCTCTCACCCCCCCACCACTTCTACCCTCTCACCCCCCCACCACGGGTTTAGCAAATTTAAGATTTCTTGACCCTTCACTCTCCTGGCCCTAAAGGCCCGGAATCACTTTGGTGAACCTAGAGAAAATATATTCTTAGGTAGGTCCACATACAAATGAGGAAAGTATCGAGGCTCCAAAATCTCTGGTACTCAGCAACACACACACACCTGCATTTTACTAAGAGACCAGGACTGCATCCAGGGCCCCAAGGTTTGCACTGAATCAAGGGAAGTCAAGCTAGTCAGCACCTGCACAAGCCTGTTACTCAGAATGACAGCTCATCCTGGGTTTCCCCGAACTCTATGCTTTGTTGATGGAAAAGACTTGTCAAATGTGCAATCAGGGCCCTGAAGAGTCTTTGCAGATGCCTCCAGCCAGACCTTGCAGTGGAATAATATTAGTAGCACAATGGTTCCTTCCTCAACGGGGAGCAAAGTGGCCTACGGGAAACAATCAATGTGCCTCATGGCTCTATGCATGTGGGTAATGTCCTTTAGGGCTAGTCCATTTGTACTTGCAGCCCTTCACTTGAAAAACCAAATGAAATCACCCACCACAAAAGGACAAGCTGCAAGGCAACCGATTCTGAACTCTGGGCTTGCTGCTTTCTCCCTCAACCCTTCCTGAGTCCTCTCAACTGTCCCATCTTAGAAGGACAGAGAAAAATGTGAAAATTTCCCACTGTGACTTCTGCAAACGTGGGCAGAGCCACTGAAAGTCAGGCCTGTTTAAGGGCCACCCTGCTACTCAGCCCTAACAAAGTGATAACTGAGAGTGGTACGAGCAGTTTATATACCAGCAGTTTGAAACAGGATCAGGGACCTAGAGGCTTTCAAGAAAAGTAGGAAAGAAAGTGCTGGTCTTTAAGGAGAGTAACTTGAGGTGAAAGTTGAAGACTCAAGGCTCCAAGCTAGGTGTTTCTCCTTAGCTCCTCTTCTGCCATAATGGCCCCACATCTCTTGGCAGGGGAAGTCAAGTCTAACAGTGGCGCCTCGGCCTGACCTGCCCCCTGGCCTGGCAACATGCTGAGCTGACCCCCAAAGAGGAACTGCTCATTCACGGGGCTACAGACACGATGTTTCCACTGGCCACACCACGGTCTGTTCCAGGGCACTTGGGGAAAGTCAGCTGGGAGTGGCAGGCCCAGCCCAGGGACAGCAGCTGAAATTGAAACTGTCATTCATTTTCTGACCATTAAGAAAACTGGGCAGTATCTCCCTTGGCAATAATTTACTCTCCCTACTTCTACTGGAAATTAATAGATCTTGGGATAAGCATAACATGTTTATGCTTGCTTGTCCCCACTGATAGAATCTCTCTCAAAATATTTTCCCAATTTCCATTTTTCACAAAGAGTGACTGCTAGATACATATTCTACTAAGAACACTTTTTGACTGATCCTCCTTTATTTTACATATCAGATTTCTTATTTAAAATCTTTAAGGGGGTCCAAGGCACAAAGGAAGGTAGTAACACCCAATATCAGCAAAGGTTTCAGGAAACCGCACTTTCACTGCTGATTAGGCATGAAATGACTGGTGTCACCTGGACCTGGACAGTATCTCCTGGCCAATCTCATTCTCCAATGACCAGCAGAGGCTTGAAACCTGCTACACATTATGCTTGACCCCACTGGGTCCGCTAGGAGACATCACTTCCACCTGCAGCAGGGCCTGATCAAAGCTTTACTCAGGGTGGTGCCTGAGAGCTGATCCTACTCAGCCAGCAACAACCTGATGGCTCCAACTGCTGTGCCCTGCAAGGGGGACTGCAGAAGGCCACTGGGCCACAGGCACCACTATGGGACCACACTCACCCAAGACAAAAGAACGAGACTTCTACCAGGCCATTTTCCCCTCCCAGTATCTTACAGCATGATCTCCTTCCAAAAACCATGGACAGAGTTGGGGCTCCTTCCTGCAGCCCACCTGGAGGCATACTATAATTTACCCTCATATGCAAATCTTCCCCCAAAAACACATTTTCCTCATGATGATTTCTTTTCAGAATCTTCCAAAGGCTGCCACTTTCTACAAGTCTAAATGTTTCTGCTGGCTATGCATGTCTCCACACTTTGGCTTGTTCCATTTCTCCAACATCAAGTCCAACTAGGCAGCCCCCACTGGCCTCACTCACCCATGATCATGGCCTCAGCTCAGCCTTCTGGCCCCTCTCAGAGATTTCTCCTTTCCCTCTCCCTCAACATCCTCTAGTTTTTCCTCCATCAACTCAGACCCAATCCATAATGCAAGGCCCAATCTTAGTGCTCTCTTTTACAGGAATATCCTTCCTCTCTAAACAAAAGCATCTATCTCTCCACAATCTGGTAGTTAAATACCATTTTGTTCACCATTTCTAAATGTGACATGGTCCTTCTCATGAGCTCCTCAAAAGGGCAGAATGCCCACCTTTACCATCCTGGACATATTTAAGGCACTAGACAAATACCTGATGGTGTCTCTGTCTGGAAGGGCTGTTACCTCTCACAACATATATAAACTAAATGCTTAAAAAGATCCCAGCTCTTGCTTCCCAGGGAGCCTCTCCTCCTACACCCCATTCCAGACCCCAGTCGTGGCAAACTCTGAGACTTCTGCCTGTAGACAGCCTGCATTTCAGCTCACATCAAAGCATGAAACAAAGGACTTCACAACACCCCCAGCCCCCTTCAGGCTCCAGAGCTCTTCAAGGGCACCCTGTTTAAACAGAAGGTACAGTATATTTTTGGGAAATGATGAAGCAACTTCCCATAAGAGGAAAGTAAAAATTCCCCAAGTGAAAAAAAAAAAAAAAAAAAGGCTTCTTGGAAAACAGAACAGCTTCCCTGCCAGGGCAGACAGAAAGGATTTGACATTCAGGCTTTTCATCCTTGGCAAAGCCTGTTCTAGGAGAGACAGAGCTGCAGGGGAAAAAAGGGAGGCAACTTCTTATGACCAGATGTGGAACTCAGCATAGTTTTCAGAGTTGCAGGCTCAACCAAACACTTCATCTGATATTGCCCAAGGTGCCACTGGGACTCCACCCTCCTACTTTCTCTTTCTCTTAGATGCCTTAAACAACAAATGTGATTATAAAAAATTAGGGGAAAATGTAATCTTATTATAGATAAACCAGAGCCCTTGCTCTTCAAAACAATTGCACAGTGACTCCTTCAGTGGATGGCAAAATCTTTTTGCAATAACTATACTCTGTTTTTTTTTAATTGGGGAGAGTTTTAAATTTGTATTTCATACATTTGGTTTGATTACAAGGATTGTTTTTCTCATATGTGCCAGAGGGCCTGGGTTCCAGGGGAGGAGACATGGGCAAAGTAGGGCAGAATGAGAAAATTGGTACCATTCTGCTTGATATGCAAGGCTTACCTAATTACTTCTCGTATTTTACCACTTCTTCTTTCTCTCTTTTTTTGAGACAAGTTTTCACTCTGTCACCCAGGCTTGACTGCAGTGGCATAATCATAGCTCACCAATGCCTCAAACTCCTGGGCTCAAAAGATCCTCCCACCTCAGCCTCCCGAGTAGCTGGGATTCCAGGCATGCATTACCATGCATGGCTAAATTTTAGAATTTTTTTCTTGTAGAGATGGGGCCTCGTTGTATTGCCCAGGCTGGTCTTGAATTCCTGGCCTCAAGTGGTCTTCCCACCTTGGCCTCCCGAAGCACTAGGATTAAAGCGTGAACCACCCCACCAAGCCCATATTTCATTTCTCAAACTACTACTAATCAAACATTACAGCAACATTAGCAGTACTCTTCAAGTAACAAGACAAGCATTACCCACAAAAGAAACTTCTCTCTGATGCATGTCCATATGAAAACATATTTTTCAACATTTAACACAGTATTTAACACAGTAACCCAGAATTTGTGAGTGCTCAGACCCCACTTCTTTAGCCGTAAGCCCTTTTCATGAACTTGAGAATTCATACCCACCTAGCCTGTTTGCAACAGACTAAAAGGCAGCATGCAACAGATCCAATCCTACCTTTGCCATGATCACTGCAATGTGAGCCAAGGAAATAATTTTTTCCCCCATTTTACTATCTTACTTTTCCCATCTTTATAGCGACCATTCTCAAGAACTAATGAAAAGGCTATAAACAAGTTGCCAAAGAAAGTCAACTCTTTCAGATGTTAACAATGACATGAAGATTCCTGCAATCAAAGTCTCCCACTTCAGATCCCCCTACGGGGCCGTCCCCTTCTCTGGCCCACCACAACCCTCCTATTGCAGGCCACTTACGTCAGCAGTCTTCCAAGCAGGAGCCCCCTTTTCTCCACATCCATGTAGATTTCTGCTATAAAGCTCTTTCAGAAAATAAAAGTTAATCTGCTTAATTTGCATGTCTAACAGATGTCCAGGGTTTACAAAGTTTTATTTTTTTAGGCTGCTAAAGGGGAGGCAGGAGGCTAGGTGTGGCTAAATGGGAAAAACAGAGCACCATCCAGAATTCTTTCCCTGAGCAGGACCTTTCTGCAGACAGCATTAATGCATACACGTATTTCATGTACCATTTTTAAAATATGACAGATGTCAATGTACTACTTTTTCAAAATGCACAATAATTGGTGGTAGCGAAGGGTGAGTGACTAGTTGTTGCCATCAGACTGTTCAGTGCATTCCCTCCCTGCAGGAAAGGCATGTTAGAAGACAATTTATAAGGATATCAACATCAGCTCTTAACCACAAAAAAGGCATCTTCCTTTTGTGCAGCTACTGAAGAACTAGGCTGCAAAACAACTGGGGCCAACTCTGTAAACAAAATTTATGGGTAGGAACTTTTGGGGAAGGGATGGAGATGTATCAGCCTTCCCCAAACAAAGCTACAAGTGCAACAAAGACCAAGATAACTTTGCTGAGTCTTCGTTTTGACTGGAAAGGCTATCAGTGGGAAGACTAAAGGAATCATCCTCATAGAATTCATACTTGTTGAGTTTTGTAGGGTCTGAGAGACAAAAAAGATCTCCCCCAGCAGACAAAGGGGGAACAACATTTGAGTTGGAGGGAACAGCATAAGCAAGGCTTTGGGGGCACATACCACAGTATACTAGGAAAATAAATAAAAATGAGATGCCTGGTGAGATTCCAGGACAGAGGATAGGATACAGAAGCGGCTGGCAAGAAAGCTGAAAGCACAGATGAGGGTTATATTGCTAAGAAGAATGGACCTTACCATAAGTCTTATGGGACCCTGAGTTTGTTTTCTTTTGTTTTAAGAGGAGAAGTAGCATCATGCCAAGTATGAGATTCTGAGAGTTATTCTGGCAGGGTGGAAGACAGATTTGTGGGAAGAAGGGTGAGAAAGACACTGGAGACACGGAAACCAGTAAGAGCCTGGTGAGAGATGATGGGGCCTTGGATGTCAGCAATGTAATTTTTTTCCTTAGAGGAGGCCATTGTTTATATCCTTGACTGCAGTTAACCAGTCAGCTGCCTACACACCTTCCCACTCTAGCACAAACACAACCAGGAGTAAGGGCACTGGTGCCTTGACAGAAACTCAAGTATCCAGTGGAAACTGGGGCATGGGGGTTAGGGGGTGCAGAGAGGGATTTTGCTTCCAGAATCCCTGTCACTGGTGGGTTCTGGGCCTCTGAACAGCCAACTGCAAAACCAGTGAACCCAAGGATCCAAAATGAGAGTGTACACCATTCTTAAGGAGAGACTGCTGAACTCTGCAAAATGCTAGGAGGCTCTCTTGAACAAAAGGGATCTGAAGAAGGTGGCTAAATCCCTATTCCCACATACTGCCCTTCCAAAAAATTATATTCAGATAGGGAAGATGTTCCATTCAGGCCATATAAGTGTTTCTGAGAAGGCATAAAATTAAAAACTATTCCTAGTTGTTGAAGGGCCTGGGAATTGGCAGACGCCACCCATAAAAATACTTTCCAAAACTTCTACGAGAAAATATAAAAGCCCATCTTTATGAAATTTGGATAGGAAATAATTTCTTAAACAAGCAACCTACTAGAAAGGAAAAAAAATTTTAAAAATTGACATAGTAAAATAATAGTGGTTCTCAAACTCTTTGCTCTCAGGTTCCTTTACACCAGGGGTGTCCAATCTTTCAGCTTCCCTGGGCCACATTGAAAGAAGAATTGTTTTGGGCCACACATAAAATACACTAACACTAACAATAGCTGATGAGCTTTAAAAAAAAAAAAAAAGCAAAATAAACTCATAATATTTTAAGAAAGTTTATAAATTTGTGTTGGGCCACATGCAGCCCATGGGCCGTGGGTTGAACAAGCTTGCTTTACACTATTAAAAATTATTGAGGATGCCCAAAGAATTTGTGTTACACCTATCAGTATTACCATATTTGAAAATAGAACTAAAAATTTTACATATTTATAATTCATTTTAAAATAACAATAAACCCACAGATGTTAACATCAATGATCACAACACATGCCATATAGCTTCTGTAAACTCAACTATTCACTCATGAAACAATGAGTGCAAAAAAGGCAAACAGGATCTTAGTATGTAATATAGCATCTTAATATGAAAATAATTTCAACCCTGTCAATCCCCTAAAAGGATCTCAAAGGTCCTTGAAAACCACTACCGTAAGAAAAGTTCAAAAAATCTACAAATTGGGAGAGGATAATCAAGGAAATACAAAATTAAAGCCTTAAGGAGATTCCATTTCATGTCCATCAAACTGGCAAAAATTAACACCTAACAATACCAGTTGTTGTAAAGCATATGGAGATATAAGAATTTTCTTATACATCAGTAGTAGTGTAAACTGGTACAATTACTGTGAAGAATATGCAGAAAGTTGAAGTGCATTTCCAACAATCCGGAACTCTCTTGCCAGGTGTAGATACCAGAGAAATTCTGCACACATGCTTAGGACACATGCACAAGGATGTTCCTTGCAGCATTGTTTTTTTAACAACTTTTTTTCTTTTGTTAACTCTTTTTCTTTTTCTGAGATAGGGTCTTGCTCTGTTGCCCAGGCTGGAGTGCAGTGGCACATTCATGGCTCACTGCAACCTTGGCCTCCAGGACTCAAGTGACCCTCTCACCTCACCCTCCCGAAGAGCTGGGATTAAAGGTATGTGCCACCACACCTGGCTAATTTTTGTATTTTTTGTAGAGACAGGGTTTCACCATGTTGGCCAGGCTGGTCTCAAACTTCTGGGCTCAAGCGATCTGCCCACCTCGGCCTCTCAAAGTGCTGGGATTATAGGTGTGAGCCATCATGCCCAGCCGCAGCATTGTTTTTAACAGTCAACAACTGGAGTCGCCCACAGATCCATCAGTGAGAGAATGGTTATAAATATTTTATTATTAATACAATTATACTGTTACATATCATCACTGCAAATAATTGCAACATATAATTTACAACTATAGTTTGTAATCAATAATTATAAATATATATTTATATAATTATATATAATTATAAATTATGTTACAATATGTAATATACACTTATATTAACACAATGGAATGCTATACTGCAGGTAAAAGAAATATACTAACATAGCCAAATGTCAAAAGAAATCTTGAGTGAAAAAAGTATGCTACGGAAGGTTACATACTTTTTTTTTTCCCAAGAGAGTCCCTGGATCTGTTCCATCCAAACACTGTTGAAGCAAGAACACCAAATGCACTGCACATTTTTAAACACATAAAACAATATTCTGTATTTCTTAGGAATACATGTTTAAGTATCCAAAAACAGAAATGGTTGGAATGATGCACATCAACTTAGGATACTGGTCATCTCTGGAGGAAAAGGTCTGAAGCAAGTATGGCAAAATATTAAATCTGGGAGGCAAGTATCCATGTGTGATTACACTCGTCTCCATTTTTTAAGTTTACAGTGGAACACATTACATGTTTATAAGTGTTAATTCTTTTCACCTATAGTATTTTTACAATGCCTCCAACCTAAGGCATATCACTTCTGAACAGGGTATTTGGTAACTTGGTGATTGTTTTCTAATCTTTATAACCACCCTAGGTACCATATGGTCACAAAATATAGAAATAAATCATTAGATTCATCAAGACTGCTAAATCCTCTGGCAGATGTTTCTACTCACCCGATTGACCGTGCAGCTGTCTCCACTGCCGCCACCCACCCCACCCACTCCCCTCTGCAAAACAGTCATCTGAAAGCTAAGCTACCAAACAGGATCTGTAAAAACACTTTTCTTTTCTTTTTTTTTTTGAGACGGAGTCTCGCTCTGTGGCCCAGGCTGGAGCGCAGTGGTGCGATCTCGGCTCACTGCAAGCTCCGCCTCCCAGGTTCATGCCATTCTCCTGCCTCAGCCTCCCGAGTAGCTGGGACTACAGGCGTCCACCACCACGCCCAGCTAATTTTTTTTGTATTTTTAGTAGAGACGGGGTTTCACCGTGTTAGCCAGGATGGTCTCGATCTCCTGACCTTGTGATCCACCCGCCTCAGCCTCCCAAAGTGCTGGGATTACAGGCGTGAGCCACCGCGCCCGGCGTAACAGAGTAACATGAGTAACTCTGAGCAAGGCCAGAACTTTGTTTCAAAGGTACTCAGACTCAGTGGGTTTCCCCACCTGCCTTCAAATCACGCTGGCAGACAGACTGACCCAGGTGCTGTCAGAGTCAACTTAACTTACACAGTTTATTATCCACTGTCCCCATTCCTCCTTGGTTTCATCCTAAACACTCTTAGTCCTCTTCTCATCAAGTAGGACCTCTATGATATCAAAACCCAGGTCCCTGGTTCCTAATGCTTTCTGCAACACTAAGGGCATGAGAACACCTTGGGTTATGGTGTTTCTCAAAGCCTGGGCCACCTCACCACCTTCACCATAACAACGGGAGCAGCTGATTGACCAAACAGTTTCTGCCTCTGGAAAGGAACAAATGAAATCTACACCTCTGGGTTCTTCTCTTCAGGCAGGAGACCTTGAGAGGCTGGGGAACTGTTCTACATTATTAGCAAACTTTCAAAGAATGCAGATTGCTGGGCTGTACAGAGATCTACTAAATGGTTCTTTGTGGGCAAAATATGTGGGAATCTCATTTTAAAAAGCACAGTAAAGGCTGTGGGCGGTGGCTCATGCCTATAATCCCAGCACTCTGGGAGGCCAAGGCATGAGGACTGCTTGAGCCTAAGAGTTCAAGACCCACCTGGGCAACATAGTAAGATGTCATCTCTAAAAAAACAATTTTTTAAAAAAATTAAAACATTAGCCAGGCATGGTGGCATGCACCTGTAGTCCCAGCTACTCAGAAGGCTGAGGTGGGAAGACTGCTTTAGCCCAGGAGGTGGAGGCTGCAATGAGCCGTGATTACCCACCACACTCCAATCTGGGAAACAGAGCAAGACCCTGTCTCAAAAAGAAAAAAGGAAAAAAAAAAAAAAGAAAAAGCACAGTAAAGTTGGAGGAGCATCACCCCAGAGGATACTGGTTTTCTAAGTCTGAAGAAGGAAACAAACCTCACCAACTTCTTTGTATCCCCGAGTCTGAGGTAGTCATATAGGAACCAAAACTCCTCCTCACCTCTCCCTTGGTGTGAGTACTGCCTTTCCACCATGCCCAATTCAAGTCTTGGCTCTTCTGGGGAAGCCTCCCTAGACAGACATCAGGGTTAATTCTCTTCTTTCTAATAGCATTCAGTACCTGAATCACTCAAGGGCAACTAAGATGAATTCTGTCTTATCTTTTCCCCCCATTAGATTGTGAGACCCTGACTTCCTTGCACAAGACCCAACGCATACATAATGGGTTCTTAACACTTAAGTGGTTGAAGTCATACTAAAGACAATAGCATGGGAAGTCAGCGTTAAAAACAAAACCAAAACATCAAACAAAACAACGTAGTACAAAAAGCAGAGCCAGGCATGGTGACTCCCACCTGTAATCCCAGCCACTCAGGTGGGAGAACGGCTTCAGGCCAGGAGTTCTAGACCAGCCTGGACAATACAGTGAAACCTCATCTCTAAAAATAATAACAATAATAAACAAAAAGTATTTGATTTGTAATGGGAAGGCCCAGGTTTAATTCTGGCTTTGTCCTTTACTGGCTGTGATGGTTTACCGTGAGGACAACAATATGACATGATATACAAGC
The DNA here is from genome assembly GCF_029281585.2 of Gorilla gorilla gorilla. NCBI lineage: Eukaryota > Metazoa > Chordata > Mammalia > Primates > Hominidae > Gorilla > Gorilla gorilla. Next base: position 86,579,068 of record NC_073239.2, on the reverse strand, counting down.
AAGTGTTTGTACATCTTGTCAACTGCCAATAGTGATTAGCTGTTACAGCTATTGCTACCTGTTATTTCTCTGACATCAAGTGGTGGTTCATATTATTTATTCCTCTTCAGGCCCAAGAAAAAAAAAAGCACAGAAACTGGAGTTGCAACTATAAAAACAGATAGAGAAAGAAAGCCCCAGAGACTACAGTTCCCAAGGTTTGAGTTTAGCCACCATCCTGCTGGAATCTCACCTACCTAGGCCTCTGGACGTCCACCAGGGCCAGGAGGAGGTGCTGCGAACACACTCGGTTACTAGGACAGTGCCTGGCACACACCCCAGGCAGTCTGTAAATGTTGAGTGATGAAAATGAGTAATGAAAAGCTTGCATATATATTGCCTGGGATAAAAAGAGAATTCTCATGGGGACCCTCTTCCACCTGCACACCAAGAACTAAGCAGTTTTATAGGAGCAAGGTGAGCAAAACTGAGGCCCCCAGGTAGGTGTGAACTTAAGCACAGCAACAGTCTCAGCTTCTGGAAATAGTGTCAAAGCCAGTCATTAAAACCATCTTCAAACCATTCTTCCAGTAAATGAAAAAGCTGAGTGCAGTTTCCAGCTGTCTCAGATTAAAGCAGAGTGGTGGGGGGGAAATGAGAAACAGAGTCAGGGTTTCCAATTACTGCTAACAGGAGGGTGTTCAGAAGGGAGGAAATTAATGAAATCATCAAAAGCCTGCTGATTTTACTTCAAATGAATCAAATCAACTTTAATCTTCCCTGTTTCAACAGAGACTTCAGGCTAGTCAGTGCCTGAGCTACCTGAAAGTTGCCCAGGCTGGATCAGAGGGGCTAAGTAACAATTAACCAAGGCCGAAAAATTTGTTTCGCCCCTTCAGATAGAGGCTGAAAAGACAGGGCCAGACAATGGTTCTCAGGCAGGCTGTACTAACTCTAATTCTCTCCAAGCCAGGAGTCTTCTGGCTTGCCAATACAAACACCATCAGGCTCTGGTGGGAAATAAAGGCTGAAAACGGGGTCAAATTCAATCTGAAGAACAGCAAATTCCCCTAGGACAGTGAAAACATTCACAGCTACCCTAGACAAAGTGGGCAGAAGAGACAAGGAGGAAGAGTGGGGAGCTCTGGTGGAACCCCTCACATAGATGGCTTGCATAGGGTCTTTTATGATTGTCTCGTGTATACTTTTAACCCCCAAAGCACTCGACATACATGCTAGCTCTACCAGAGTGCTGAGGAGTAAAAATGAGTACAAAGGAAGCAGGGGAGGAAGGATGGAAGCAAGGAGGGAAAAGGAAGACAACTGTACCAAGTTAAGAAGAAGCAAGAAAAGAAGAGGTAGCTGGATACAACCCCTTATTCCATCCATCCAGTAAGCATACACACAGGCCTACCATGAGCCACACACTGTGCCAGGCAGTGGGGAATGTCGAATAACAATCCTGAGCACCCTGGAAACCAGAGCTGATCAGACAGCCTGTGAAGCTGGCAGTGGGGTAAGATAGGCAGGCACGACAGTGATGCAGTCATTCTCTCTGTAGGCAGGTGTTATGGCAGCAGCACAACTGCAGGTGCCAATGACTCCGGAAAGAAAAGTTATTCTCTCCAATTCCCAAACTTGTCTCTAGTTTCACTTTTGGCGAGCCAGTCTCTGGATGGGATTCTGATCAACAGAAGTTCTCATACACGGAAAAAATAAAAAACAAGTAACAAGCCAGCAGAAGTTCCTGACCCTGAGGAGGAAGCTGTCAGGGTAAATCATTAAAGAACCCAGAATATCAGAGCACAAAAGGCACCAGAGAGCTAGTCCACACTCACATTACCCTTGAGTAACATGAGGTGCCTTCAGTTACTGTCCATTAGAGGCAGTGCTAGGGCCGATGCCCAGGACCCCGGCTCAGGGTCCCGTTCTTCATACCACAGAGCCCAGACTGAGGAAAGGCATCCGAAAATGCAGACTTTTAGAACTCACTGTTGCCTCAGGGGGCAGAATAGGAAATGAAAATGACCCAGCCCCGGGGCTCACCAGGTCTGGCTCCTTGCTGTAGGGTAGTATGCAAGGACCAGACCAGCATGGAGAAGAGATACATCTGCCAGCATCCTCCCTTAACCTCTTCTCAGTTTTATTAGGTTGGCCCACCTGCAGTAGCCTATTTCTGAGAGGGCCACTTGTCTCCCTAGTGGGTTCAAGATTTCTCCACCCACTCTGTCCTCACCTCAGCAAAATTTGCTCTGAAAAGAGTCAGACAGGTTTTTTTCAGCCCAAGTATAAATTGGTGGTTCTCAAAGTTTGGTCTTCAGACCAGCAGCAGCTGCTGCTTCATGTCTACCAAGTTCTTCTTTAGAGAACTTGGTAGACATGCACATTTTTAAACCACATCCCAGACCTACTGAACCAGAAACTCTGGGGATGGGACCCAGCAATCTGTGTTTAACAAGCCCTCTAGAGGAATCTGATGCTAGCTCAAATTTGAAACTCACTAGTGCAAATAACCTCCAAGGTCCAGCCCGTTGGTTCTCTCATGAGTATGTGCCTCTTCACTGGCACACCTGAATGACCTCTAGAGTTTCAAACCTGGGAGCCCACACATCTGCCACTGGAGGAAGGAGGAACTTCCCAACTCAGTATATCCTCCTCCTGCTTCCAGGGTTCAAGACTCTGTGCAAGAGAGTACAAAAGGTGAGGACGGAACTGCCCTTTAAGCCTTGACCAGAGGCAGGGAAGCACAAGCTTGGAAAAAGGTCCTGATGACTCTGAATGGCCTCACCTAGTACTGTGAACAAAACAGGACCTTTTCATGCCAGCTCTAGGCTGGTGAGACCAGCCTTCGGAAGGGACACAGGTGGACCAATGCACCTAGGCCTTTCCTTGACTGGAGAGTTGGCCTAAGACTGATCTGCTCAGATCCCACCCTGCCAAACTGGACTGCAATACTTGGTCTGCAGCAAAACTGGCCTGAGCAGGACACTCGGGGGTGCTCTGTGAAGTTTCAACATGAGACCTGCAGAATACACCAAGCACCTGCTGTGGGTCCCCCTGACACTTCCTGGTACACATCAGAGGGGAGAGTGTGTTCCCACTGCCATGTGCCAGGCAGTTAGCACTGTGATGCAGAACCTGGCATCTCAAGTACTTCCACCACAGCCTAATAGGACAGAATGAAGAAATCTGCCAGCCCCCTCTCTGCTTCCCTGTTCTTTGCCCCAAAGCTGCTCTTCTTAGCCTTCTGCTTCTCCAGCTCCTATCAAGTTTCATTTCCAGCAGGAACTCTGGCTTCTCAGAGGAAAATGACTGACTGACTTCTAGGTCATTCAAAATCCTGACTATGACAGCTTTGTCTGACATGACCAATTATTCATGAAAAAAAAATTTTAATGATCCCTCCTCTCTCTTCTCACCTTCTTTATTCCCAGGAATGAGGCATTATCACATTTAGAAGTCCAAGCTTTAGATTTAGATTCCATAGGTTTGGGCTTCAAGCTCAAGATGTGGGGGTTTGTTGGAAACTTGTGTTTGATCTTGCATACAAAGGGGGGCTATTAAATGCCAGCCTCCAACCAGGGATGGATGGTGGCTTAACCAGTTAGTGTTAACGAAGTGCTCTGAGCAATTCAGAAAAGAGATGCTGACTGAAAAAATAGTATTATAATAATCCTTTGCATTGAAATAGACTTTTATTGTTTACCCGGGACTTTTACATATATTATCTCACTTAATCCTATTATTCACAGTCTTAACTATTCCTCCAAGGCCAGGGTCTGCGTTACTGGTGACAGATTTTCTGAATGCCAGAGAGAGGAGCCAGTTGAACAGCAAAGCCTCTAAACTGCCTAACAACAAGGTATTGAGAACAATAGCACCAAGAAAGGGTTCCTTTGCTGAAAGCCACTCTAAGAAACCTGAGACACATCTCTGCTGGAAGTCACAATAGTTCTCTGCACCCCTGAACACATCAAATCACAGACAGTCCTCACCCCAACTTCTCCAATTACCCCAGCCTGATCCAAGATGACAAATCCTGGAATACATCTGAAGGGCCCAGACGCCAGCTGCTCCTCCACTCTTCTCCCTTCCCCAAGCAATTAAGAACCTCTGACACCCTCCAGCCTCCCCATGGAATTTGTGACGCCAGCTAAGACACACATGGGACCCCACGCGGTGCATCAGACTTGCTGAAATAAGGAGTCTTTGTCAGACATGCCTCCTACGAGTTGGCTGAACTGAGGCCAGGTGATGAGAGTCAAGAAGCATGCACTCCTGTGGCCTGTCCTGAGTGACCTCTTCCCTCGGACCAGAAGGGCAGCCTCACCTGGCCCATCACTTCCTGTCCCATAGGCAAATAGGTGCCCACTGCTATTCTTCTCATCCCCAATCCTCTCCCACAAATTGTACCTAAAATTAACATCCTCCTTCCAACCCTCTTTCCTTTCCTGTTTAGACTCATTCAACTTCTTGATTCATTAGCTAGAGTTTGTTTTTTCTTTAACTCTTTGATCCTTAGGATACTCCAAGAGAGCTTGTTTCTCTTCTTCCTCCTCCTCCTCCACAATTCTGACAATTCAGCCAGGACAGGCACCTGCCTCCACTAGCAGCATCTCAGTCCTCTCTGGGTGCTTCCTCAAACTGTGCTTTTGGTGTGCTCAACCTAAATCCCTGAATTCTTAGGCTAAGGTTAGACTTTATTTTTCTTTTTTGAAACTACAGCTACTGAACATACTCCCAGAGTGAAAGAGAACACTTCTTCATTCACAGGGCAAGAAACAAACTAGTTTAGGGAATACAGTATATTGGACATCCAAAGTTTCAACAGCGACATGGGAAGTTCCCAGGAAAGGAAGTGCTGAGATGAGCAGAGCAGACACCATACTCTCTTCCTCTCCTCCCTCCAGACTCCCCCAACAGCGGGCTGTACCTGCCACTGGCAAGTGCCACATTTTAACAACGATGATGATGATAACAGCAACATTTCATCTTCACCACAACCCTATATGGTATGTATGTTATCATCCCAATTTTACAGATATGAAGAACTGAGGGACGTAGAGTTCGAGAAACTTGCTTAAAATTACACACTACTGGCAGAACTAGGATTCAAACCAGCGTTTCTGGCCCAAGACACTGCCTTCTTCACCTGACTATGCCACCTTGTCTCCCCATACTCGTTAACTCACTTGCCTTTAGACCTCAGTGTAGACTTCTCTCCCTCAGAAAAGCCTTCCATGACCAACTCAAACTGAGTCAGGAGACCCCCTAATGAGTATTCCTGTGTAGTGCAGTACTTTCCTGATTATAGCATGTATCACATGGAATTGTTCTATTTTCAGTAGCTGGCACAGTCTTGGCATTCAGCAGGAATTCAACGAGTACCTGTGGAATAAATCAGAGTGCTAAACCATAACTCTGCATTCCTCCAGTGCAGAGCACAGTTCCTGGCTGCTGCTGCCCTCCTCTCACAGGCTTACTACATATGATTAACTTCTGTCAAGATCCAGCCTAGTACCTCATCCCCAGAAAGCCCTCTGTGGCATTACATAGCTCCTGCCCACCTTATGTCAACACATACTTGCTTAAGGAGTTAACACTCATGAAAATACAAAACCCAATCTGCCCCACAGCAACCCTACCAAAACCCAGGGTCATTAGGGTTTGGAGCAAGGTCTATAGCGTTCATGTACCATGATGTACAGAACAAAAGGTTCAAGTTCCCCAAAGCTGCAATTACCAGAGGTCATAAAAAGCTGGCCAATCCTTTCAAATCAAAGTCAGTCAAGATTCAAAGAGTTGGAATCCTGCTCCTAGGAAAACCTGTCTGACATCCTCCCAAGAGAAAGAACTAAGACTAGGAGCTCTTGTTAATTCCATTCAATAAGCACACACAAAGCCCACTCTCCTTCCTTCAGACCCTATTAATTCTAGTGGTAAGAGAGATGGGTGATGTTCCACAGAAGAAGCTAAGTTGGACTTTGAAGGATAAAGAGAAGTATGGGAGGAAAAGGCAGGAGGTAGAATTCTAGCCACAGGAAGAACCAGGTGAGAATAAGCTTGAAGATGTTTAGGGGAGAAGGAGTTGTCCCTTAGCCTTGATCTTTAGAAACAGACGTAGAGGTAGAGGAAGCTGTGGCTGCAAAGGCAGTGGGCAAGAAAGTGAAGCCAAACCCCACCCAAGTGGCACTTCTCATGCCCCTCTCTCATGTCAGGATATGTTTACAGCCAGCTAGATTTTCATATACATTCCTCCTTCACTTCCCACTGGTAATGAAAGCGTACCTTTCCTCCCTCCTTGAACTAGGCAATTCTTACTCTGCTATAAAGAAATACTTGAGGCCAGGAGCACTGGCTCAGGCCTGTAATCCCAGCACTTTGGGAGGCCGAGGCAGGTGGATCACGAGGTCAAGAGATCGAGACCATCCTGGCCAACATGGTGAAACTCCGTCTCTATTAAAAATACAAAAATTAGCCAGGCATGGTGGCACATGCATGTAATCCCAGCTACTTGGGAGGCTGCGGCAGGAGAATCGTTTGAACCTGGGAGGTGGAGGTTGCAGTGAGCCGAGATCGCGCCACTGCACTCCAGCCTGGCGACAAAGCGAGACTCTGTCTCAAAAAAAAAAAAAAAAAAGAAAAGAAAAGAAAAGAAAAAAAATACTTGAGACTGGGTAATTCATTAAAAAAGAGATTTTTTTTTTTAACTGGCTCACGGTTCTGCAAGCTGTACAGGAAGCATAGTGGCATGTGCTTCTGGGGAGGCCTCAAGAAGCTTTCAATCATGGTGGAAGGCAAAGGGGGAACAGGCATATCACATGGTGAGAATGAGAACGAAAGGGAGAAAGTAGGGGTGGGGAGGGGGTGCTACATATTTTTAAACCACCAGATCTCATGTGAACTCAAGAGAGCTCACCATCAAGGGGATCACCCAAGCCATTCATGAGGAATCTGCTCCCATGATCCAAACACCTCCCACCAAGCCCCAACTTCAACACTGGCAATTACAATTTAACATGAGATTTGGCAGGGGTATACTTTCTTTCTTTTCCTTTTCCTTTTTTTTTTTTTTTTTTTTTGAGACGAATTCTTGCTCTTATTGCCCAGGCTGGAGTGCAGTGATGCAATCTTGGCTCACTGCAATCTCCACCTCCCAGGTTCAAGCGATTTTCCTGCCTCAGCCTCCCAAGTAGCTGGGATTACAGGTGTGCGTCACCACGCCCGGCTGATTTTTGTGTTTTTAGTGGAGACAGGGTTTCACCATGTTGGCCGGGCTGGTCTCAAACTCCTGACCTCAAATGATATACCCGCCTCGGCCTCCCAAAGTGCTGGGATTACAGGCATGAGCCACTGCGCCCAGCTGGGGATATACTTTCAAACTACATAACTCTTCATCACCTAACAGGATCCACACTGGGTTCGAAATCCTCACCCAAGCTAAAGGTAGCATACTCTGCAACGTACTCTTCTAGGCAGGTTGCCTGGGCCCTCTCTTTTCTCCACAGAAGAGCCCCACCACCTGCATCCTTGAGGCATGAAGACACTTTCACGTGCTTCTCCACTTCCTCCCCAGAAGGCTGGGGACAGAATACTATGAGGAACCATCACTCAGTGGGAAGCCCCCACACACTGCTGCTGCTCACTGGGCCCTGGACTTGCTCCTGCTTTCCTCACACAGAGGACAAGCCATGATACTGGATCGTCCTATGGGGTAAGCCCACCTATGGAGTACCTTTCCCACAATGTGTGTGTTGGATCTACTGGGATGATCACTGGCCTGGCTGTAGCAAAGGAGCAACATAAAAAGGATTTTGCCTCTGTGTTCAACGAGCTTATATGCAAACACATATGGAATCAAGAACAAAGAACAAGAATCAAAAACAAAGAGCAAAACCAAAGAAATAAAACCGAAAGCAGTGTGTATAGATATCAAAGCTCAGAGAGGTGTGTGAGAGGTATAAAGCAGACAGCCACACAGCCTACTGAAGGGCTCCAGCTAACTTCATGGGCCGCTAATCAGAAACTGAGCAACTGCCAGGCACAGTGGCTCACACCTGTAGTCCCAGCACTTTGGGAGGCTGAGGTGGGCGGATCACAAGGTCAGGAGATCGAGACCATCCTGGCTAACACGGTGAAACCCCGTCTCTACTAAAAATACCAAAAAAAAAAAAAAAATTAGCTGGGTGTGGTGGCGGGTGCCTGTAGTCCCAGCTACTAGGGAGGCTGAGACAGGAGAATGGTGTGAACCCAGGAGGCGGAGCTTGCAGTGAGCCAAGATTGCACCACTGCACTCCAGCCTGGGCGACAGAGCGAGACTCCGTCTCAAAAAAAAAGAAACTGTGAGCAACCATGCATAGTTATCAAGGAGCCTTAGTGGGGCTGCACTGGCTCAAGACTTCACTGGGTCATTTGCAATCCAGCCTCTGGATCATAATGAGATCAACTGGGAAGAAGAGAAATCCAAGACTTTTCTCCCATCTGCCACCAAACCTCTCTGTGCCTAGACCAGTGCTCAGGAAACACTGACAGGCTGATCCTCACACCCACTCAGTCATAGTCTAGTGTGCAACAATCCCAATGACATTCTCTGGTGCCTCTTACCATACATAGCCAGGGTCAACAAGGCCGAACCATCAGAAGCCAAGCCAGTGACAATAAACACAAAGGTCCCACCCTCTCCCAAAGAGACATGTGTCTACTACATGGGAAGAATTGATCAAGCCCTTTGTATTTCATAGAGTGTCACTTGTTACTCAGAATAACAAAGGATGAAGCAGAATTATTTTATAGCCCTGTTTTTACTTGGTCATAACTTCCTGAAACACATTTTGTGCCCCCTCCCCACTGAAATACCAAAAATACTTTTGTGATTTAAAAAGAATGAAAAAAAAAACTTGGCCAAGAAATCTTGAAGACAATCTGTTTACCTTCCCTGCACTACTTCCCAGAACTTTGGATGACTAAACAATTCTCCTTTAAAAGATCTGGTTACTGGCAAAGCTAATAAGTCAAAGAAGTTAAACAAGAAAAAAATCTCCATCACCAGGGATGCCACTAAATCTAGGTAGAAATGGGCTCCTAGAAGAAGAAATACCAATATAGCTACGAAAAGCAAGAGGAGGCAAAAGGACTACCAAATAGGAAAAAGATATTTCTTATTTTTTAATTCTAATGTTATATTCTCCAGTTGTGTTTTGGAATCATGTAAAATGCAACCTTCCAATCACATCACTGTGCTGACGAAATAAAAAATGTCTTTAAAAGAACAGATCCTTGGCATTCTCATATTTAATATGTAAAGTTTCAAAACTGACTCCAAATGTTCCTAACAAATAGCATCCCTGAGGAATATCGGCTCTGAAATACGAACAGGGCAGCCTCCCTGAAGAGAACAAATAGTTCACAGTGAGATCACTTAGCTGATCTCACTCCAGCACCAACATCTCAGAAGGGCATTTACCACTCTTTGCTACTCGTCTTCATGTATGGGAAACCAACATGTGTTATTTGAGAATTTAGGGACTCAGAAAACCTCACGAATATCAAGGATCTAACTCTACTCAGTATGCACTGAATTGATTCAAACAGAATCCAAGAGATATGGAAGAAACAGGGAGCACGTTCCAACCTGAGTCTGTCTGAACCAAGCAGCTGTGGCGTCATAAAACCAGAAGTGTGGAATGATATCAATTGGTGCTAGGATCTGATCTTCCAATACGGGAATATTTATTTGTGTGCCGAGCAGTGTTCCAAATGCCTTACATATACTATCTTATTTGATCCTCACTACAATCTTATAAAGCAGACATTATCATCCCCATTCTGGTGAAATACAGACAGTGAAGTCACAAAAATTATCCAAGGCAACACAAGCAGCAAGGAATACAGGCAGTATTCAACCCAGACAATCTGACTCCAGAGTACATGCTTTTCATCAGACTATGCAGTCATTCCAAAAAACAAGGTGAAGAGTTGAAGCATAATGGTACCTAGATATAATACTGAGTTATACTCATGATCTCAGTGGCTCCATGAGAGCTGCAGGTGGTATTTACTATTTTGAGGTGTACATGAATTGAATCCCACTCCACCTCATAAGACAGCTATGTGAAGAAATTAGAGACAATCCTGTTCTTAAAAAGTTATAGTCAGTCAGGTACAGTGGCTAATGCCTGTAATCCCAGCACTTTGGGAGGCCAAGGCGGGTGGACCGTTTGAGCCCAGGAGTTCAAGACCAGCCTGGGCAAACCCAGCAAAACCCATCTCTACAAAAATATTTTTAAAAAACTAGCCAGGTGTGGTGACGCATGCCTATAGTCCCAGCTACTCAGGAGGCTAAGGCGGTGAGGCGGGAGGATCACTTTAACCCAGGAGGCAGAGGTTGCGGTGAGCTGTGACAGAGCCACTGCACTCCAGCCTGGGCAACTGAGTGAAACCCTGTCTCAGAAAAAAAAAAGTTATAGTCACACCCTCATCTTTCAGTGAATTCGGATTTTCATGTGTTAAATTAGCTGAAGATGAGGTCGATGAACAGGGCTGGAAAGAAGTCAGCAGCCAGGGAACTCCTCATTCACATTGCACCATGGAAACGTTGTCTCTAAATGTTTCTGTCCCTCTGGGCCCCAAAGCTAAATCTGAGGCAGGCCAAGGTCTCTCCTGATCTGATCCCAGTCCAGGCAGCCAGGCACACCAGCACAGGCCACCTGGAAGGGCTCCTCACACCCTCTGCAGGCTCCCACTCCCAAGTGATGCACTGCACTCTTCCAGTGGGTAAGAAGTGGTGAGAGGTGTTCATCTGGAAACCTACCTAGAATCATTGAAGACTGAGTGTTAACCCTAATTTTTGTTTTATTAGCATCCTGTGCCTCTCTTTTGCAGAAAGTTGGGTAGGTAAGAAGAATAACCTCTAAGCTGGCAAGTTAGCAGGGGAGTGGGGCACCATTGCTCAGCAGATGGGATCTGTGTTTAATGAGGACTTTAACCCAATAGAGACCCAGTTACGTGGACTCTGGGTTTCTTTTATTAGAAAGTTACAGTGCGAGGGTGGTACCATGTGTTGTCAATGTTTTAAACATGGCACAACAATTAGTGTGCAGAGGGTAATTTCTCAATGCCTTTTCATGACACTAGGGTTCATCAAGAACTATAATGACCCATCCAGCCTCCTACCATAATCCCTAAGTTTTTTTTATAGTCACAGGTAATTACACCATGGAGAGATTACATCACTTTCATCAACAGGGTTTGCAGCTGACAGGAAGATGCTTTGCGGATGTTTTGGGAACTATATCCTCATTTAGCAAACAATTTACTATGTCCCTATTGTTCCTTTCCAAGAATAGAAACACCTTGGCAAACCTTGTGCCTAAACTGGAACCAAACAACCAAAAGCCACTGTAGATGAGAACAGAAACAACCACAGAGGGCCAGGCGCAGTGGCTCATGCCTGTAATCCCAGCACTCTGGGAGGCCGAGGTGGGAGGATCATGAGGTCAGGAGATCGAGACCATCCTGGCTAACACTGTGAAACCCCATCTCCACCAAAAAATACAAAAAAATTAGCTGGGCGTGGTGGCGGGCGCCTGTGGTACCAGCTACTCGGGAGACTGAGGCAGGAGAATGGCATGAACCTGGAAGGTGAAGCTTGCAGTGAGCCGAGATCGCGCCACTGTACTCCAGCCTGGGCAACACAGTGAGATTCCATCTCAAATTAAAAAAAAAAGAAACAACCATAGAGGGAAACATGGTGACCCAGAGATGACTCCTGTATCCTTTTTATCCATCAGGAGAAAACATGATCTCTTTCTTCCTCCATCAGAATAATTTTCTGGAGGCTGATCTGAGCACTTCAATCAGGAAATACAAAAAACAGGTCTCAGTGAAGCCTGTCACTCAGCACAGGTAGCGTGGCTCCCAGAAAACACCACAGGCAAGAGTCAGACATACTGAGCACAAATCCCAGCCAGCCTCACCACTTAAAATCATCAGTTTCTGAACAAGTTATTGAACCTGTCTCTGGTTCAGTTCCTCCTTTATAAAATGGTTGCACAACTGCCTAGCTGGGGTGTTCTGAGAGCTTTATATGGAACGATAACAGAGCCTGACACATAAGTGATGGCTCTATACACATTAGTTTCCCATTTCTTTTCTCCTCTCAACTCAGTGTACATTCCCTCTGACTCGAGGGTCCTTCCAAGATGAGGTGAGCCAGGGCCACCTGCCAACATCTCTCTGCTACAGGCTAAAGCCAAGTCATCTCCCAGAGAACCTAGTTCTCAAAACTTTCCATTTTCAATGAAAACTAACTGCCTGGCTTTCTGTCATGTAGAAATGCAGATGGCTATTTTCCCTGCTATTCTAAAATTGTTTTAGGTGATTGTGTGATGTTTAACACGGCCTAACACGTCATGGCAACATTTTAAGGGGAAAAAAATCAGAAACAAGTAAAATACTGAGTTTGTTTAGTAAATAAGCTCAGGAAAGAAAGAGAATGCAAACAAAAACTTTTTATGAGTCAGCAAGCCAGTTGGATTAAGATCAAACTATGCAAACATGAGCTTTCTGGAAAGCAATGGGGATTCCTGAAGTAAATTAATCCCTCCTTACTGGTCAAATTTGATAACTGCTCCAAAAATCTCTTATCCCCAACTCAAACAGTACTTTGCACCTTAAGTTTTGTGTTTCAGTGACAGCAAAGAATATCAACTGCATAAAAAGTCTACTGCACCTTGTAACTCAACAGTAGGTCACATACCAATTCTGTTGTTGTTATTTGGGAATTACATCACACACTTCATTTTATATGCCAAGTGCCTGCCTTCCAATCATTTTTATTAGTCTACACAACACCAACTTAACATTCTTAAGGATTATTGTTTCTGTTTTGCAAAAGACACAAAGAGGTCATGTGATTTGCCTCAGGTCATACAGCAAGTTTCTTAAGACTACAGGTAAAATGAAAGACTTGGAGACCTGAGAAAGGCTGCTACAGAGAAGAGATCTTAATTCCGCCTAGTCCAAGAAAGGCAAATTGGGTAGCATGTGCATAGATTTTATTTTTAATTCTGGTCTATCCACTGCATGGTGTGACTAGGTGTGAAGAATAAGATACGCTTCCTTTTGCCACTCTTAAAAAGGAAACTTATCAATAATTCTCCCCATTTAAAGGAATGACCAAAGGAAAGCTGGACCCAATGCCTCTCTAACACCTTTTCTGCTATAACTGCAAATCTCGAGCTGTAGATGAGAGAAACCAGTATGGAAACTGAACTTTAAACATGATGTAATTTTACTCCAGAACTCTCAAGTACCTCTTCATACATGATTCTTCCTACCTTAGATTGTGATCAAAACTGTGATATTTGATGATGAGATGATACAGATTATGATGACTGTGGTATCTACGACCAGAGACGATGTAGACAAATTGTCTCCAGAGGATGCCCAGTTACCTATGTCTAGTGGTATTCTCAGAGTCATGAATGTGCCTATACACACGCATATAGCCAGGGTCTACTATAGCCCACTGGATAGCAAGGCTGTATATTTTACAAGCACCCATTTAAAAATGTCTCTGAAGTGGGTGTTCAGGAGCAGCTATAAGAATAGGTAAGAAATGCAAGAAGGAGGCCAGGCGCAGTGGTTCACACCTATAATCCCAGCACTTTGGAAGGCAGAGGGGAGAGGATCACTTCAGCCCAGGAGTTCGAGATCAGCCTGGGCAACATAAAAACATTTTTTTTAATTAACTGGGCATGGTGGTGCATGCCTATGGTCCCAGCTACTCAGGAGGCTGAGATGGGAGGACTGCTTCAGCCTGGGAGGTCAAGGCTGCAGTGAGCTATGATTGTACCACTGCACTCCAGCCTGGCAACAGAGTAAGACCTCATCTCTAAAACAAATAAAAAGAAAAAAGAAACACAAGAAGAGGAAAAGAGGCTTTTCCTGAATTAAACTGCCTTTCCTCGGCTTCAGAGTATCTGAGATCCTGGTGTCTGGACAAGCCTGCTTGGTATGCTGCTTATGGCAGGCACGGCCATACAGGTGTGCTTTGGGTTTCAGGCCTAGAAAGGGCACCTACTCCCCTAGAAGCTACTCCAAAGAAAGGGAAAAACATTGGTAGCAACTTAGTACACAGGATCTAAGCAAAGGTGAACCCCTTTCCCCTGCCAGTACACATGTTTTATGGGGAGTAGAAAAGACTTGGAGGTTGGGGTGGCAGGGAAGGAGCATTCTTTCAGGTGGGGGAGGGGAAAGAAAACAACAGAGCCAACTTTCCCATCCTGGTCTGAGCCCACACTATAAACAGACACATTTTTCCACAGTGGAAAATAATCCCTTTATCCAGCCAGTATGGAACCTGATAATGGATTTCGGACCTTGAGTGGGAAGCTGGGAAGGTGTGGGTAGTTGGAAAATGAGGTGGGGAATGGGAGGGATGAAGCCAACAAAAGGGAGTTTAGGGGTAAGTAGGATAGCTTAATGACACTAGAGAGGCTTAAGGCAGACATTATGCCACTAACACCACACACCAGGGCAGTTTCCTTAGAGGAGCCTTGGAAGAGGCAGGTCACAGTGGTATGCCAGGCACCAGGCTAGGTCCTGGCCCTACCATTAGCTGTGAGATTCTGGGCAGCAAGTGCACAGTTCTCTGAAGCCCAAGCTGGTTTTGACTAGTCCTTCCTTCCTTCCTGCTCTGACAGTCATTCCATTCACGTGCATACTTATTGAGCACCATTTGTTCTGGGCTGGGGAAGAACCTCTTTTACAAAGACCCAAATATTTTAAAGCCTCAACATTTTAGGCTTTTCAGGCCACATGGTCTTTGTCATAACGACTCAACTCTGCCACTGCAGCACAAAAGCAGCCATAGACAATATATACATGAATGAGCACTGCTGTGTTCCAATAAAACTTTATAGACATTGAAATTTAAGTTTCATATATATTTTTACATGTCATGAAATATCTTTCTGATTTTTCCAACCATTTAAAAATATAAACAGTTAATTGGAAGGTTCTACAAAAGCAGATGGCAGGTAGGATTTGGCCTGTGGGCCAGTTTGCCAACTTCTGCTCTAAAGACACAGTGGTGAATAAGAGAGTCACCACACTCTGTGGTTCTGCAACTAGCACTTCTAGAGGCCTCCTCTGGTTTTGGGGTGACCCTATCAAAGGAGGCTCTGCTTCATTTTGTTGCACATTGGTACAGCCTGGTCTTCTCTTCCTTTGAAACCTCATATAACCATGATGGCCACATTGTGGGGTCCCAATCATCATGGCCCCCTGGGCTGTGCCAGGGGCTCCTCATGACTAGGGGGAAAAGGCTTGGGTTAAGTGTCAGAATGGGGTGGAAGGAAAGGCACATCTATATGTTGGTAGTGGAGAAGGCTACAATGAACAAAAAAATCTGTAATTGTTTCTTCCAACAATTCAGAAAAGAAAAGAAAAAAAAAGATTAGCTGAGACTGTGCCATTATCTGTTTATGTTGGATAAGTGGGTGGTGGGAGCTGATAGAGAATGAAAGAAGTAGCACTAAACTATGGAGGCTCTACAGCCACAATGTACCACTCCCCTACTGTCCCCACCAAAGTCCCCTTCCAGGATCTAGTTCTGAGATCCCTCTCCAGGAAGCACTGGCCAAGGAAACTGCCATGTATGTGTTTCTAATAAAGTCCAGTAGGAACACCAGTATTGGTGAGTTCAATGATGATTCTGGAGTGTAGACACAGAGGTAGGTTGTGGCACACCACCCAGAGGCCTACTGTACACACCCAAACATGTCCTTTAAGGACATTTTGTCTAGAGGATCACACAAAGACTGCCTAGAAGGGTCTCTGGAGCACTGTTGAAGGCAACAAGGGCTGTACAAACTCAAAAAGGTTCAACGGGCCGAGCACGTGGCTGACGTCTGTAATCCCAACATTTTGGGAGGCCAAGGTGGATGGATCACCTGAGGTCAGGAATTCAAGACCAGCCTGGCCAACATGGTGAAACCCCGTCTCAACTAAATAATAAAAAAATTAGCTAGGTGTGGTGGCATGAGCCTGTAGTCCCAGCTACTCGGGAGGCTGAGGCAGGAGAATCGCTGGAACCCGGGAGGCAGAGGTTGCAGTGAGCCATGATCGTGCCACTGCACTCCAGCCTGGACAACAGGGTGAGACTCTCTGAAAACAAACAAACAAACAAACAAACAAAAAGGCTCAATGGGGCATGTCTAGCCCCTGCTAGGGCCCGTCCAGCTCACCATCTTCAACCACAAAGTCCTTAGAATCATCAAAGCATTTACTGAGGGGCAAAGAAGTGACTTTAAATGTTATTCCAGGTAAACCCATTCATCTGACAGAGGGAAAAACTGAGCCCTAGAATGGTTAAGTCGCTTGCCCAAGATCACAACATTTGTAGTGTCAGTGACCGGGTCTTATTTTCACTAAATTACAATACTTCAACTATCCACTCATTCTGAGAAAAAGCGCAGAAAGACGAACAAACAAAAGACAGCTAACAATCATTATATACTTATTTTATTACCTCAATCTTCACAACCACCCAATGAGGTAGGTACTATTATTATCCCATTCTGCAGCTGAGGAAACAGAGGCTTGCAGCAGTAAAATAACTTGTTCAGAGTCACAGGGCAAGCAAGTAGTGAGAATGGGCACTGAACACAGGCAGTCTGATTCCAAAGTCTGTCCCCTTAACCTGCATATTGTGCTCTGAACCTTACACCTCTGTCCTCCTGATGATGATTATGGCTGGGGGAGAGGGGTGACAAGGTTACCACCAGCAGGCTCCCAAACGCCCCTCCTCCAGGTGACTCATTAGACCCCAGAAGGACTGGCTCCCTGCTATATTTACCACAACACAAAAGCCCTCCACCCTCTGCTCTCCCTGAAACCGCCTGCCAGGAGGAGAGTCCCCTGTCCTAGTCTTCGAGAGAAACAATGGTATTAAATATTTTCCCACCCACACACAGAAGGCAGGTCAGGACTTACCGGAAGCAAGTCCGTCTCCAAGCAGGGTGCAAAGGATCACCAGCGGAAGGAACACTCCATGTCCCACGGAGGCCACGGCAAACACTGAGGTGCTCTTTGGTGCTATCCTGCCATGGCACATCTTTTATCCGTCCAAGTTTTTTTAAAAAGAAAAAATTTAAAATCCAGAAGAATCCTAAAGTCGGCTGGGAGCTGATTCACCTGTAACAAACAAACAAGGACATAAAGTGAAAACTTCAGCCATAAGTTAGTTAAAAGCAGCCACTTTGGTAAGGAAGCCATAATCACACACAAAGTTGAGAGAATTCTAGCAACTATTCGAATCCCTGCTGCCAGGAGAGGCAAGCACAGAAGTAGCTTTTCAACTCCTCCCTGGGGAAACAAGGCCAGCAGCGTGCAGAAGCCAGGAGGTGAGCTCTGTCTCACCTGGATGGCAGTCAGGCACAGCAGGGCTTTCAGAAACTGCCCAGCTCTGCCCCACCGCCTGCCTGGAGGCTCCAGCAGAGAGACAGCTATTGACACAGAGCTGCTACACCCAAGTCAGGCTTTGCCTTTGCCACTTGGACTCAGAACAAGTTCAACTAACCAAAAGGAAAAAAAGAGAGAGAGAACACGTGTCGTAAAGAGAGAATACACCGCCTAGAGAAGGAATGCAGCAGTGGGAGCTGAGGGCCCCAGCATGCTTGCTAAACTGTCAGGCTGGAGGACCTGACTCAACAGCCATGAATCTCATTAATTAAGGCTCACCTAACACACCTGTGACCACATTCTGTTGGCTGTCCCTGAAAAAGATGAGGCGGGGGGAGGCATGGAGAATGGGCTGCAATTGCTAACTAGCCCTACCACCCACCCACTCTAGTTCAGACAAAGACTTCAGAAAAATAGGAACCAGTACAGAGAGAGAGAGAGAGTGAGAAAGAGTGTGTGTATCAGAGGTCAAGACTTTAAAGATTCTTTTCTATAAGCCTTTAGGGAGGTAACTGGGTTGATGATACATTACAATACATTATGGTGTGGGCCTATTATATTTCAGTTAACTTATTTAATTTCATTTGCCAGTTATTTTAGTTTACAACAGGTATTCCATACAATATTACACTTCTTTTTTTTAAGTTACACACACACACCCCCTTCTCTATTAATAAGGCTTTATATGCATAGATTAGGGAGTCTGCCATCTATAACCCTAATAAAGGATGCCCCTGGGACTCTGCCAGGGATACTACCCAGATCTGATTTTGTTTTTTTTTTTTTTTGAGACACAGTCTTGCTCTGTTGCCCAGGCTAGAGTGCAATGGCACAATCTTGGCTCACTGCAACCTCCACCTCCCGGGTTGAAGTGATTCTCCTGCCTCAGCCTCCCAAGCAGCTGGAATTACAGGTGCCCACCACCACACCCAGCTAATTTTTGTATTTTTAGTAGAGATGGGGTTTCACCATGTTGGCCAGGCTGGTCTCAAACTCCTGACCTCAAGTGATCCGCCATCTCAGCCTCCCAAAGTGCTGGGATTACAGGCGTGAACCACTGCACCTGGTACCAAATCTGATTTTAATCTGTGTCTGAAGCATGACTCAGGTCTACTCTCCCCTCCTAAAGAGGGTAACTGAAAACAGCAATGTAAGTTGTCTCTGTCCAAAACAAGACTCTCTGTGAGAATTGTCAAAGGTTCATGAACAGAGCTGGCCACTGGTCCTCACCCATTTCCCTCTAATAATTGTGACTATAGCAGTCTTCTGTCCCCAGGTTTCACCCAGACTCCAGTTTGAGCCTTTAAAACTGTAGAACAGGGATGGTTCATGCAGAGGTCTAGGATGGAGTCTGTGAGTGACCACCAAACAGTACACAAAACTGTGTGTCGAATGTGTGCCTATTTATGTGGCTAAGAACAGTAAAGTCAGAATGCCTGGATTCAAATCTGTTTCCTTATTATGACCTTGTGGTCAAGTCATATAACCTCTCTTAGCCTTAGTCTCCTCATCTGTAAAATGGGGATAGTAACCATACTAACTTCGTAGAGTTGATGTAAGGATTAGGATAGACAAAGTGCCTGCCAAAGTGCTTGGTGCTTTGTAAGTCCTCAGTAAACACTGGCTGCTGCTGCTGTTGTAATCATTAATAAGACCTGCACAGCAGGGGCCTTAGAGTTCCTCAAGTTCCACCATCTCATTTGACAGATGCCAAATTAAGGTCCAAAGTGGTTAAGGGATATACTCAGAGGCCCTAGCTGGTCAGTGACAGAACTGGCAATGGGCCCTTTGGTATTGCTGTTTTAGGTGCAGTCACACCAGGTAACCCTACTGGGCAGTTGTCATCCCCTCAAGGCAATAACCAGTGGATCATCAAGAATGACACCTGCATGTGCCACATCACAGCACGTGTATAAAAAATATTTAAGCAGTGAATAAATGAGGCCACATAAGGTAGTGCTTAGGTGTTTTGTGCATAAGTGGTGGTAGTCAGGAAAGACTGCCTAGAGGAGGTGATGCTGAGTCCTAAAGGATGTGAGAGGGAGGGAGGGAGGGAGGGAAGAATGGAGGAATAGGGAGGGAGGGAAGAATGGAGGAAGACAGAGGGAGGGAAGAATGGAGGAAGACAGAGGGAGGGAAGAATGGAGGAAGACAGAGGGAGGGAAGAATGGAGGAAGAAGAAGAGGAAGAGGAAGGGAAAGGAAAGGAGGAAGGAAGGAAAAGAGAAAAAAAAGGAAGCACCAAATACAAGTGGACCAGAGTACTATGGGAGCACATTACTCCTGGCAGAGGCTGGAGGCAGGGGCTAAGCAGAGGGATTTAAACTTTACCCTTACAAGGATTCTAAACAGGGAAAGTATAAGACTAAACTCATTTAGGAAGATCATACTGGCAGGGATTTTAGAGGATTTTGGTGGGGTGTGAGGGGACAGGCAAGGGAAGAGCAGTGGGGCCGGCCAAATGGTAAAGAATCTTAAATTTAGTTTTTTGGCGTTTTTTGGTTTGTTTTTTAAAAGACAGGGTCTCACTCCGTCATCCAGGCTGGAATGCAGTGGTGTGAGCACAGCTCACCTGAACCCCTGGGCTCAAGCAACCCTTCTGCTTCAGCATCCCAAGTAGCTGGGACTATAGGAGCACGCCACCACACCTAACTTTTTTTTTTTTCTTTTAAAGAGAGAGGGTGTCTCACTATGTTGCCCAGGCTGCTCTCAAACTTCTGGCCTCAAGTGATACTCCTAACTCAGCCTCCCAAAGGGCTGAAATTAGAGGGATGAGCCACTCTGCCTGGCTAGCATTTTATAATCAATATAGAATCCTTCAGAGAGCAACTTGTTAATAACTATTCCAAAAAAAAAGAACATATACTCTGACTTATCAGTTCTAGAATGTGCCCTAAGAAATCACATGTGCAATGACATATATGAAAGATATTCAAGTATTGTTTGTAAAGGCAAAAGACTGAAGTAACCTAAAAGTTCATGAAAGGGGAGTACTTAAATAAGTTATAGTACACCCAATATAATGGAATACCGTACAGTGGTTTAAAAAGAACAGGGCAATTCAACCTGTGCTAATATGGAATGACTTCTAAAATTAGTATGTGAAAAAAATAACCTAGGTATATGCATGCATTTTTGAAAGACAGACACACACACACCCCCCTATAAGCACGGAAAAACTCACCTGGAATAAAGCATAAGAAATTGGTAACTGCCGGGCAAGTGGCTCATGCCTATAATCCCAGCACTTTGGGAGGCCGAGGCGGGTGGATCACAAGGTGAGGAGTGCAAGGCCAGCCTGGCCAAAACGGTGAAACCCCGTCTCTACTAGATGTACAAAAATTAGCCAGGTGTGGTGGCGGGCACCTGTAATCCCAGCTACTCAGGAGGCTGAGGCAGGAGAATCGCTTGAACCCAAGGAGGCGGAGGTTGTGGTGAGCCAATATTGTGCCACTGCACTCCAGCCTGGGTGACAGAGTGAGACTCTGTTTCACAAAAAAAAAAAAAAAAAAAAGAAAGAAATTGGTAACTAATGATCGCCTTCAGGGAGGGGAACTGAGTGGTTAACGGGGAAGGAGAAAAAAATTTTTAACTGCATATATTCCCTTTTACTATATTGAGTGTTGTACTTTGTACATGTATTATCTATTCAAACAAAATGTTAAGTTAATGTAGCAAGGCCTTCCTATAGACCACCTGTCTCCTCTCTCAACAAACTGCCATTAAAACAAATCCCAAAAACCTAATTGCTCCCTCTCCCAGGAATAGAGTCATTTTAGGGGCTCAGCACAAGGGTCATCTAGAGGAATTCTTTCCTGACACTTCACACCACACCCACCTCCAACGTAGAAATGACCCCTTCTTACCCTGCTATGACTGTACCTTTAACAGGTTATTGTATCTATTTGTTTATCTGTCTCACCACACCAGGCTGAGACTTCCTTGAAGGCAGGGACAGTGAATTACTCAACTCGGAATCTTCAATAGCCAGCACAAGGCCTGGCATCTGACAGGCAGGTAGCAAAGGTTTGCCAAAATCATGAATACTGTGGGGAGGAGCCGGTATGGAAATGGAGCAGACAAGATGTACATGTATGAGTTCCTGATCGGTTTTAGGTTTTTTGTTTGTTTTTGGTTTTGCTTTGCAGGAACAGCTGGCTCCTCCCTTACTGCTTAAGCAGCTACCTGAGTCGAGGAACCAATTCCACCCTGAAGCCTAAGACGGGACAGGTGCAGAATAGAGGGGGTGATGGAAATGAGGGCTTTGCAAAGAAAAGATAAATAGAAGGTAGTCAGTGGGGTGTTTATATGTAAGGCTAGGCCAAGGGTTACTGCTTCAGAAATAAAACAGAGGAAAGCTAACCCCTAAATCTCCAAAGTATTACCCAGAATGGGAGAACCCAGCTACTGTGGAGAAAGGGCCACAGTATAAATCTAATCACTTTAAGAAATAATCTGCCTTGAATATAGAATTTAAAAAAACAAGACTTGTCCTTGAATTGTGGCTTTAGTACACCAAGCAAAAAAAAAAAAAAAAAAAAAAAAAAAAAAAGTTTCACTAGGTATTCATTATCCCTAGAGAAATACTGAGGCTAAAACTTTGTTTAAACAAAAAGAATCCATTTCACTTCAGTATTCCTTTGGCATGTTAGTGACTACTTCTCCTAATTAAAAAAAATTATCACTGAAGAGGAACCTAGAACTAAGCATCAAGTTCAAAACTAGCACTCGGCCATCCTCACAAGGAATATCACATCTGAACTTAGAGGTGAGACAGAGGAGAGGGCCTCAATGACTCAGTCCCACCTCCGCCACCAGCCAGGGAGCTGGTCATGAAGGCTCTCTGCCTTCTGTTTCCACATCTGAAAAAGGCTCTAAGGCCACAGAATTCTTCACTGCTTCTACCCTTCTCTTGCTGTAATCCATCTCTTACCCCAGTAGCCGGCTTTCCTCTTCAAAACACAGGTAAGGAGAGTCACCGTTCTGATTTTATTTCTTGGGAACTAGTGCTGCTGCCCCAACACCTGGTGGTAGCAGGAGGCCTCAGCTCGACTGTCAGCCCCAAAAGGGCAGCCTCTCCCACCTCTGTAAACCTAGAACATCAACAGCTGGGTGACTGCCCTACTGAATGTGATGTCGTGGACACTCACTTCCTGTCCGTAAGTTCCTCCAATGAGGAAGAAAACTGCCCTCAAGCCACAGCTCTGACCTTGAGGAAGTCACTTACTTCATCTCTGCCCATTTCCTCATTTGTAAAATGGGGCTGTTACTTGCTTTGACTATCTCCGTAGACTCTGTTGAGGCTCAAAAGGAACAAAATATGAGGAAATGCTTTGTAAACTAGAAACACCTGGGGCTTATGTTTATTGTCTTAGCCAGAAGCCAAGACAGCAGAGGGCTGAGAAATGATGACACGCATGGTGGGCTTCTGGTAAGGGCCTGCAACACAAGCCCAAAGTTCACATGGTTTACTTGCTTGTTGTTGCCACAGATGCTTCCAAGTTAACCCAAGAGTCTGCTAATAAGTTTAAAGGTGCCCTGGAGTCACCTTCAAAAATGGCTCTGGCCTTGGGAGGCAACAGCAGCAGCAGCTGGGGCCAGCCAGGAAACAGCCAGGGCCCCCTGTTCCCTAGGCAGCCAGGGCCCAGATCTCCTCAGTCCACGTGCCTGGGGCCCACCCCTGCTGAGAATGCCATAGTCCTGCTGAAGGTGCAAGGTCATCTCACGCTATCAAACACTTCTCCTGAAGGCAAGAGGGGTCTGATTCAGTCAAGCACGGCTCCCAGGTGCTGCGTGGGTAAAGTCAGACTCCGTTTACATGTAATTTTTATTTTTATTTATTTATTTATTTATTTTTTTCGAGACAGAGTCTCACTCTGTTGCCCAGGCTGGAGTGCAGTGGGAGTGGCACAATCTTGGGTCACGGCAGCCTTTGCCTCCTGGGTTCAAGTGATTCTCGTGCCTCAGCCTCCTGAGTAGCTGGGACTACAGGCGCATGCCACCATGACTGGCTAATTTTTGTATTTTTAGTAGAGACAGGGTTTTGCCATGTCAATCAAGCTGGTCTCTAACTCCTGACCTCAAGTGATCTGCCTGTCTCGACCTCTACATGTAATTTTTAGAACAAATTTTTTCCTAAACCATGGCTCCTCTGTCCATTAGTTAAGAGAGGGAACTGGGATGATAAAACCAACATAAATCCTTTTCTTACCTCAGACTAATCTAGACAGAGGATAATGGTAGTAGTGGTGAGAGTCCAGAACAACAGAGTTTATTCCTTTAATTAACTATGTTCACCAACCTTGATCCTGCCACATGATGAGAAAGGACAAAGAACAGTTCCAGAAACATGAACAGAATTTAACCAGCTAATTACATTTCAGGTTGTAATGATAAGAAGTCCTAACACTTTGAAGTCCAAAGTTCCCCAGAGGGGTGTGATAAGTAAGAGAAATGACTAATACAGCCAAAGCTGCCCAGGCCCTTCCTTAACCTCTCTTTCTTCCCTGCAACATCTCCCCTCTGTACTCCTACTCACCCTGAAATGGCCAGGCTACAGCATCAAAAGATATCTAAACACTTATTGGACCTTAATGCCTCCTACCCCCCAAAATTCAGTTATTTATAGATGCCTTCTATCTTCTCCCATTGTGGATCAATGGATTCTTCCAGTCCTACTAACTTCTATATCTTCCCCTTTCCTTTTTGCCACTAACACTTGAGTGCTTCGACAGCCACACATTTTACCGGACTCTGACATCCTTTCAGGCCAGAATATTAACTTATCCATTTCCTTTAATCTCCAGCTCCTACTTGAAAAGGCAAACATCAAACTCCTGTTAAAATCACATGGCCTCCAAATCACAAACATTACCCTCAGCTTTCCTCTTAAGCCACCTAAGCCATTATACAGTGTCAGAGGTTTTTTTGAATTGCTTTGATATTCCCTGCGCCCTTGTCTTCCACCCCCAGAATTGCTCACATCATCTGGGCATCACGCTTTCCCCAACTTCAGACAACAGGAAAGCCAGCAGACACACTACCACCCCACCTAAGTCTTCTCTTTAACAAGTCTCTAACACCTCTCTTCTAGCACCTAACAGCAGGATGACTGCAGCAGGGACCTGATCACAGGACAGGAGGGACAGCCTAGGTCCTAGCCACTGAAAAGCGGTTTGGCCTCAGGCAAGTCAGTGAGTCTTCCTGTCTCAGGGGTGAACTTGGATGATCCCCAAAGGACCTTTCAGCTGTAAGAAAACTGGAATGTCTTCTAGGGAATAGGAGGGACCCAAAAGTATTTCCTCTAAAAAGTAAGTCAACACAGGCTCTGACTGGAAGGAAGCAATATTAACTCTATCCTCATTGTTCTGACTGAGCAGCACATTCCCCTACATCTTCCCAAGACGGATCCCTACCATCCATATCCCTCTGCATTGCAGCAAACCCAGGACAGTCCACTTTCCCTTTAGGGTTTAATCAATCCATCAGCACATTTGTATGGACTATCCGTACACAGTGTTCCTAAAATGCTTTCCAAAAATAACACGTCTTAACAACAACAACAACAAAACCCAGCCTCTGCACACTGCAGAGATACAGGGGCCCAGGGAGAAAGGGAGAAAAGATGCAAGAGAGAAAGGCAAGAGAGAACAAATAAGACCAGACAGAAAAAAAGGGGGGAGGAGGCAAAGTGCCTGTGAGCAGGAACAAAGCCTGTCATAAGTTCCTGACCTGAAGGTAGGAAACCCCTTCTCCAATCCCAGCTTCAACATGACTGAGGGGCCAACCTTGGACAAGCACTTTGCTTCCATGCCTGTTTTCTCATCAGTAAAACAAAACAGTTGAACTATGTATCTCTCAGGGAGGCCAGTATCATGGAAAAATTATGGCAGATACTATCGATTGGGTGGTCTAGGGCAATTGGGTGGTCTAGGTACAGTCGCCGTCTGTAAACTGGATAAATGATACCCACCTCATTGGGTTGCTGTGCAGTGAAATTAAGACAAATGTGAGACACGTAGGACGATGTATGAAACAGTGGGTGCTCAAATTCATGCTGGCTAAGCCCCTTCCTGTTCTAACAGGCTGTGACTGACCCCCACTAGACTACCAAAGGGCACTGTTTCAGCTGGTTTGGAAACTGCCTGAGACTAGGGTCAAAACACAATGTTAGTTTAGACAAGAGAACAGCCAACAGGTTAAACAAGTGAGCCTCCCACATTCTTTCCCATCAAATTCTAAAAATTTTTTAAAGCACTTAGCACTACCTCCCCTCCAAATTAAACAGCTATTGTTTGTGACTATCCTAAAATAATATTAGTTTCTGGGAGACTAAGGGAATATACACATACACACACTCATTACCTCATTAAATAGGTGGAATTAGCCCCATTTTACAGATAAATGGAATTCAAGAGGCCTGGAAGTCTTTCCTCCTCCTGCTTCCCTAATAGGGCTCCCTGCTCTTTTGTTTTCCAAATAAAAGGTCAAGCTTAGTTCCCATCTTAGTTTGGGGAGAATTTCTCAGTTCAGCCCAAAGGCATGGAAGGCTCTTCCAAACCCTCAGCATCCCTGCCTGGACCAGGAATAGGACAGTCAACCATATCCCTCCCCAAAGGCCACTCACAGTTATTTAACTTTTGTATGCTGCATTTCCGCAGGTAATAAACTCCTGCAGAGACCACCAATTCTCTGCTCCCAAGTGCTCAACAATACTTCTCAAGTGAATGAGAAAAAAAGATAAACTCACAAGATATAATTTGTATAGAAAAATACAAAATGGCAAAATAACAGCATGTATAAAACAAGAGGGAAAAGATTATATAAATCCTGAAATTTTGGCCAGGTAGCAAAACAGATGCTTGGCAGAGGCGACTGTAATTGGTTCCTAGACCCTAGAGATATATCTCATGTGTCATCACATCTCTCTGCTTGGTTCCCATCAGAGCTGAGTGGAACAGGCTTCAATACCCAGTTGGCAAATAAAGTCCGGGAAGCCGATTTGCTAAAGCTGACTTCTTAGGGCTCTGTGTCTCCAATGACTATACTGCAATTCAGCTAATATTTACTGGCTGTCTTCTATGCAAGGCTTGGGTGATCACAGAGATGAATTGGGGCACAGTTCTTACTCTCAAGGAATTCACAACTTACGTGAGAGGAATTATGTTTATCTATATAACACTGTCAAATTGTTACTAGGGCCCCAAAGAAGGTTTTTTAAAAAGTGCTATGAGAACACAGAGGACACAGGAACAAAGACTTCTGATGGGAGTAGGGAGAAGTGAAAGAGAAAGCTTTGAGTTGGACCTTGAACCCATGCACAAATTTAGAGCTCCCAGGACAGTGTTTTGCATGCACAGTGCTACTTACAAAGAAAGATAAAGAAATGGAAGAACAACTCACCAAAAGGATGGCAGAGAGAGGAGGGAAAAAAAACTTAATTTTGTCTGCCTACAGTCACTGAATGCTGCTGTCTGGTAACAAAAAATGTCTGTCTGTCTATATACCTTCGCTCAAAGAATGTTTAGGAGCTAAATTTTAGTATTCCGAGTACTTACAGCTATGCAAGAAACACCTCCTCCAGGTCAAAAATAGCAAACCCTAGAGAGCTGGCTGATGCAGTTATGTTTACTTTTTACCATCTCTGTGGATCGTTTTCCGAAGGCCTGGGAGTGGGATGGTATAAACAGGTCTGTGTCACTTCCTGGTTCTCAGGCCTTCTGCTACATTCCCAGTCAGTCTGGGAAAGCTGCCTATTTAAAAATAAACTTTAAAAACTCACCAAAAACCCCAACTCTAAACCATCCTTCCCTCTATTTCATTCAATTTCACTGAAATTAAAAGGATAGTGAGAAATAAGACAAAAATGACCAGAGAAAGTGAGTTCTCAGGTCAAAACAAAAAATAGGTGCTCAACTGAGCTCAAGGTCAAGAGACTTGGATTCTACTTGTGTTTCTCCTTTAACTGGAAAACTTGACCTTGAACAAGGAGGCTTCTTCATCTCTCTGCGTGATAGCTACTTCAGCATTCTCTTTACCTCAATGTAGTTATCCAAGCTTTCCGGACCTCTATTTCCTTTCTATAAAATGGTACTAATAATGCCTATCTCACAGGGATATTTTAAGTATTATATGGGGAAATATATATAAAGTACATAGCATAGTGCCTGTGACTAAGTCATCAAAAATAGTAGTTACTATTATATTCATCACCATCTATCATTATTATTGTCATCATCATCTGAAAATGCAGGGCTGGACCAGACGATCTCTACTTGAAGAGCTTCTCTGGTTCCAAATCCTGATATCCTGATTCTTTATTTTTTTTTCCTGAGATGCTCTCTCGCCCAGGCTGGGGTGCAGTGGCGCAATCTCGGCTCACGGCAACCTCTGCCTCTCGGGTTCAAGTGATTCTCACGCCTCAGCCACCCGATTAGCTAGAAGTACAGGTGTGCGCCACCAAGCCCAACTAATTTTTGTATTTTCAGTAGAGACAGGGTTTCACCATGTTGGCCAGGCTGGTCTCAAACTTCTGGCCTCATGTGATCTGCCTGCCTTGGCCTCCCGAAGTGCTGGGATTACAGGCGTGAGCCACTGTACCCAGCCCAAATCCTGATTCTTTAAGTCACTTTCTCCTTTTTTCCTTTTCTTTTTTTTTTCCCAGGGGGTTGAACAGCAAGAAAAGGGAGATAAACTTGGCAAAACGGTTAAATACACATCCTCAGCCTTTATGTTAGAAATACTAGCATACAATTAGGAAATCCATTAGTGAGTAAAATGGGGCATATTACTTCCCCCAGCAGAAAAGCTTTGCCTATTTCTTGCATTAAATCCGTAGCATTGTGGCAAGTTCACCAACACACTATCTGTACTCCCATGAACACCATGGACAACCCCACCCCCACTCCACCAGCCAGCACAATTTGACTTCACCCACCTCACCTCTAACTGTATAAACAAACTTCTCAGCAGTTCCTTAGAGAGCCCTAAAAGATAGCAAAGTGGTCAATCCACCCCTTTCTAATAATGACTAATCCTTCCAACAAGTATTTATCTTTCAAAAGAGTCTTCCTGATATAATTTCAGTGTGGCCAAAAATCAAATGACCTTCCCAAAAGTTAGTGTAATCGGGAGCATTCAGCTTCACCAAGGCCAAGGTACTTAATTGTAACTAAATTTGGATGAAATAAACAAACATTTTCATCCATCCATCCATTCATTCATTCAGTGCCTGTGATGTGCCAAATGCTATAGAATATATCAAAAACTAATAGGATGAGGTGAGTGAGAACAATAAAGGATGATGCCCGGGGCTGGGCATGGTGGCTCATGCCTGTAATCCGAGCACTTTGGGAAGCCAAGGCGGGCAGATCACGAGGTCAGGAGTTCGAGACCATCCTGGCTAACATGGTGAAACCCCGTCTCTACTAAAAATACAAAAAATTAGCCGGGCATGGTGGCGGGTGCCTGTAGTCCCAGCTACTAGGGAAGCTGAGGCAGGAGAATGGTGTGAACCTGAGAAGCAGAGCTTGCAGTGAGCTAAGATTGCACCGCTGCACTCCAGCCTGGGCGACAGAGCGAGACCCTGTCTCAAAAAAAAAAAAAAAAAAAAAAAAAAGATGGGAAAAAAAAGCCTAAGTTTTTGGCCTAAGTAACTGCATAAATGGTAGAAGCTACCACAGGAGAAAAAGAATACAGGTGAATAAGCAGGTTTTGTCAGGGAACATAATGAATTTTGTTCAGATTATTCTTTAATATGTTGAGCTGGGGTACCTGAGGGATAACTGGTAGAAAGGTCTAGCAGGCAAATTAGAAATGAATGTGAAACCCTATGGAGCACTCTGAGCTTGGGATGTAGCCCTGGAGTGATGTAGCCCTGGAGTGATCAACCTGTAAGTGACAGTTGAAACCATGCAAAATAGATGAGCTCACCTAGGAAAGAGGACAGGTTGAGAAGAAAGTTAAGGACAGAATCCTAGGGAGAATGCTAACTTATAATGGGCATACTGAGGAAGGAAAGCCTATGAGAGATACTCCAAAAGGTACATGGAAACCAGGGGCATGTGCAACACAGATGTCAAGAGAGGGACAGAGAGACTCAAGGAAAACATGAGAAGTGGCAGATACAGCAAAGGCCCAGAAAGACGAAGACTGAAAAAGGCCCACTGGATCTGGCCACTAGGAAATCACTGGTGACCTAATCAAGAACAGTTTTATCGGAGTGGTGAAGGCAGATTATATCAAATTTAACATGAATTAAAAGTGGGAGGCCAGGCGCAGTGGCTCACGCTTGTAATCCCAGCACTTTGGGAGGCCAAGGCGGGCGGATCACCTGAGGTCAGGAGCTCCAGACTAACCTGGCCAACACGGTGAAACCCCATCTCTACTAAAAATACAAAAATTATCCAGGCGTGGTGGTGCACAACTGTAGTCCCAGCTACTTGGAAGGCTGAGGCAGGAGAATCGCTTGAAGCAGGGAGGCGGAGGTTACAGTGAGCTGAGATCGCGCCATTGCACTCCAGCCTGGGTGACAGAGCGAGATGCTGTCTCAAAAAAAAAAAAAAAAAAAAAAGTGAGGAAGTGGACATAATAAGGGCAAAACTATTTGGGGAAGGAGGTGAAAAAGAAGGGAGAAGAAAGACTGGATGATAACTAGAGGGGGTTTGTGTCTTATAAGGTATACCTTCTCAATTAACCCAATGATTTGAGTTAAGGCTTCCTAAATGGTCCAGATAGCTCAGAGACACCCTCCACCTCTTCCATGGAAAGTCTCTCTGAACTAACACTTCCACACTCTGTGTTTAGCAAAAGCTAGGTAGAAGTTGGGGATACAGCTTAAAGTTTCCTGCTTCCTTAGTGTTCAACAACAACAAAGTCTCCCTACCCCATCATCCCCTCCCCTGAAATTGTTACCTCTTCTATAGGATTCATGAATGGAAAAAAAAAATAGCCTAGTGGCAGGGCCAAAGAGGTGACCTTCCCTAATACATCTGAGGCCTTAAGGTTCTCCATACATATGGTCCCAGTTTCTGCCATTTCCCTCCTTTCTAGTCAGAAACTAACCTGAGTATTTTCCCCTGAGTTTCAGGTTTAGGATTCCAGGGACATGTCTTCACCTCCATCTAATGAAGCTTAACAGCCCCAATGAGGTGCACACTCAAGCCAAACAAGATCCTGTCTTCTGGCTCCAAATATTCTCCATCTTGTGTAACTTCCAGGAAGCCTCCTAATTTATAACCAAACCATGATTCCTCCTGTCCTCTTCATCATAAATTACCCAAACTTCCTGTAAGCTGTCAAGGTGGGACTGTGAGGTACAAGCAAAAACGAGAAGTAGGAACTTGCCCACTGTTCCTTCCCTTTGATTAGCCCCATGCCCTTGCCGCCACCTATACCCTTACCTCACCTTCTAATTGTACAAAGTCCCTCTGCCAAGGTCTATATGTTCTAGTTCTAGCCCCAGTCATACTTCCAGTTCCCTGCATGTGGGGCCCTAAATCAGGAATCAATCAGTTTGCTTAAACTAATTAACATAAAGGAGAGTCCTTCGAACGTCCAAATAGAGATTCCAAAAGTAATCCAAATTAGGCAAAGTTCAGACAAAGGCACCAAATGAATAACTTTATAAAATCCAGGCAAATCAGATGAGGACACGTCCTGAGAAATAATTAATTTTTTTTTTTTTTTGAGACGGAGTCTCACTCTGTCGCAAGGCTGGAGTGCAGTGGCATAATCTTGGCTCACTGCAACTTCCTGCTTCAAGCGATTCTCCTGCCTCAGCCTCCCGAGTAGCTGGGACTACAGGCATGCGCCCCTAAGCCCAGCTAATTTTTCTATTTCTAGAAGAGACAGGGTTTCACCATGTTGGCCAGGATGGTCTCGATCTCTTGACCTCGTGATCCGCCAGCCTCAGCCTACCAAAGTGCTGGGATTACAGGTGTGAGCCACCGTGCCCAGCCATAATTAATTAATTAATTCAGGCAACATTCTGGAATATGTTAAAAGGGATTATGATAAACAGAGAAGATGAAGAAGAAACATCATAAATTAATGAGAGAATTTGATATTTCCCTCCAGACAGGGCTTATGAACTCATTCCTAACATGCTTCTTTCTTAAGGAACTCAGTGACTATTCAACACATACATTGGGCACCTACATGTACGAGATTCCTTGAGAGGTAAAGGAAGCATACGCCCTTAAGAGTTTACAGTCTACTGTATATTGTGTATATATATAAGACACAAACACAAATAATTACAACATGAGGTACAAAGTGAAAAGTCATGGGAGATATACTGCCAACGTGTCAAAGATAAAACAGGAAGATAAGCTGGAGTCCAGAAGAGGGAAGTGACAGAGAAAATTACAGGGTCAATCAATGTAGTCTAGTGAATAGTACATAGTCTCTGGAGTCACACAAAAGGGAATTCAAATCCTGACTCTACCTCTAGCTTCTCACAGGGCCTAGGTATGCTGCTTTACTGTTGTGAGCCTCTGTTTGTCACATATAAAACTGAGGTAACAGACCTATACTTCATGGAATTACAGAGTCAATGAGTCACACATTTTTGAAATTGAATATAGTATCTGGCACAGAATAAGGCCAGGTAAAATGGAGGTGCTCACCCACACACAGAGACTTAATGCTCTCTTCCCTCCCCGCACAGGGCTGTCTGGGCCTGACTCATGAATAGGCAGACAGCCAAGCACCTGCTGTTTGCTCACCAATTCTGACTAGTTAGTTCAGTTGTTTGCCCAAGTTTAATGGGACCATGATCAGGAGGTACAGGAAGAAGACTCAAAGTGTATTTGTGTCACATGCATGTCAGGATGCACAGAATCTTCTGCTAGAAGGTGCAGCATTAGAATATGGGTAAAGTTACAGATTATACCACGTTCAGCAAGATACTGGCTATACTATTCTTTTGGACATAGCAGGTGCCAGATAAATATTTGGCAAACTGACATGATGTGAATCTGGCTGAATTACCGTAAGATTTGTCTAAATGATCCATGTTTCAATAAGTGAACACAGAAGGAAAAGACATCCAAGGTTAATACCTGATTTGAGGGACACCTGAGGAATATCTACCTCTAGTCATGGTGGAATAATGGGGACTCAACTTATTCTCCTTCCCTAAACAACTGAAAAACCAGATAAAATAACGGTTTTCAGACATTGGACAACAGGCAACACAGGGCAGTAATCCTTGAGAAATGGGGGAAAAAACGCAGTGAGCCCTACTACCGCCCCACTTAACTCCCTTGAGAGTTTCCAGACCACAGGGTAGGGCAGAGAAACCTGAAAGAGTTCAGCAATCTCACTCAGTTGAAAAAACAGAGTTGGAAATTTGGAGAGGTCCAGGTGGCTAGAATTTGCAGGGCAAATTAATTGAAAAGGAGAGAGCTGCAAAGAGCAAAACCACCAAACATCTGCAGATGGACCCCTTTGAGTTTTGGGCTGAGTACTGATCTGTGTATGCCTCTGAGGAAACTAGCAAGGGTGGGAAAATAATGATCAGAAAGAAGTGGGTGGCACAACCCCTAGAACTCACTCAGAGTCAGAAATAGTTCATGCTCTGATATGGTTTGGCTGTGTCCCCAACCAAATCTCACCTTGAATTGTATCGCCCAGAATTCCCTCGTGTTGTGGGAGGGACCTGGCGGGGGGGGGGGGGGAGGGGGTGGCGGGTAATTGAATCACGGGTGCTGGTCTTTCCCATGCTATTCTCATGATAGTGAATAAGTCTCACAAGATCTGATGGGTTTATCAGGGGTTTCCACTTTTGCTTCTTCCTCATTTTCTCTTGCCGCCACCATGTAAGAAGTGCCTTTCACTTCCTGCCATGATTCTGAGGCCTCCCCAGCCATGTGGAACTGTAAGTCCAATCAAACCTCTTTTTCTTCCCAGTCTTGAGTATGTCTTCATCAGCAGTGTGAAAACAGACTAATACATGCTCCCACCAGCCAAGGCAGAAAAGTCTTCTAATACACAGGGCACTGGATGGAATCTTCAGAAGGGTTTTGCCTCCAAGTGGGACCAGCTTAGTTATGTTAGCTATTCCGGACTCACCCTAACAAAGCTTAAAAGTAAGCCATGAAAGGATCAAACCAATTCCAAGTAACTGAACTGCTCCTGAGAACAAAGCCCAAAAGTATTTTAAAAAATACAAAAAGTTCCAGCACCCAGCAAGGTAGAACTATGATTGGCTTTCAATAAAAAATTAACAGGCATGCAAAATAAAGCCCAGGAAGATATGAGCCAAAACTAGGAGAATAATCAAACAACAGAAACAGATCAAGAAATGACAGATGACAGAACTAGTAGACAAGGATGTTAAATCTCTATTATAAATATACTCCATGTGTTCAAGAAGAACAAGGCACGAGCATGATGAAGAGAGAAAAGTCATAAAGAAGATTTGAAGTGGCTAGGCACAGTGGCTTGTGCCTGTAAGCCCAGCACTTCGGGAGGCCAAGGCAGGAGGATCTCTTGATTCCAGGAGTTCGAGACCAGCCTGGGCAACATAGGGAGACCCCTCCTCTCCTCTCTACAAAAAAAAAAAAATTTTTTTTTTAAATTATCTGGGTGTAGTGGCATGCACCTGTAATCTCAGCTACTCAGGAGACTGAGGTGGGAGGACTGCTTGAGCCCAGGAGGTTGAGGCTGCAACGAGCTATGATCGCAGCACTGCACTCCAGTCTGGGTGGCAGAGCGAGACCCTGTCTCAAAAAAAATAAAGATTCAAATATTCAAATTGAACTTCTAGAGGGAAAAATACCAATACCTGAAATAAAAAGTACACAGGATAGGATTAACAGCAGATTAGACAATGCAGAAGAAAAAAATAGTAAATTTGCAAAAGAAATTATCCAAAATTATACACTGAGAAAAAAGACTGAAAAAAGAACTGAACATCAGTGAACTGTAGAATATATCAAGCAGCCTAATAGAACAGGAGTAATGGTTGGGGAGAGGTAGCAAGGCACAGAAAAAATATTGAGAAAAGAATGCCCCAAATTTTCCAAATTATATGAAAATTATACACAAACAGATACAAGAAGCTCATCAAACCCCAAGAAGAAGAAGAAACACAAAAAGAAAACACAAGGTACATCATAATCGAAATGTTAAAAAAACAGTGATAAAGAAAATCCTAAAAGTAGCCATGGGGCAGGGAATTAGACACATGGCAGACAGAGGAGCAAAGAATTACAGCAGATTCAGTGTCAGGAATAATGCAAGCCAGGAGGCAATGGAGGCTCCATTCCATCACTAATGCTTTTTGTACACTGGAATAATATTTAGGAAGGCCTAGTGTTGAGTACAAGGGTGAGAACTCTGTGGCCTTAAAAGCATTTGCAAGTACGGTATCCTCTGAAACTGAAAAAGGATAAAAACCCTTTCTTAGGCTCACATCTAAAAAGGGCATTTACCCATGTTTTATATCTATGTCCTCAGAACGTTACAGACTGTAATTCCAGTCTTACAGCAATAATCACTTAACACACTGGAAAAGAGACAGGAAAAGCTATCAGAGAATTCATCCCATATCAGAATAAAATCAAGTTAGAAATAAAAAATAAGGAGTTAGTCTACCAATGTCAGGCTTGAGCTGGTCTCTCTCCCTTCAAGTGTAGATATTTGTTGGTTAATGTGTCTCACTGCCCTCTACAAATTCAGATAAAATTTATTTTTCACACCAGGCGCAGTGGCTCATGCCTGTAATCCCAGTGCTTTGGGAGGCTGAGGCAGAAGGATCACTCAAGGTGAGGAGTTTGAAACCACCTGGGCAACAGAGTGAGACCCTGTCTCTACAAAAAATAAAAAGAAAATCAGCCAGGTGTGGTGGTGTGCACCTGTAGTCCTGGCTACTCGGGAGACGGAGACAGGAGAAATCACTTGAGCCAAGGAGTTCGAGGTTACAGTAAGCTATGATTGTGCTACTGCACTCCAACCTGGGCAACAGAGTAAGATCTTGTCTCCAAATATATATATTATATATTATATGTGTGTGTGTATATATATATAAATTTTTTTCAGAATGGAAGAATTCTCTTAACGAGTAAGTGAATGATAGTTACTCAGTTCTTAGCTATGCAATCCAGCCCAGGACAGCAAAATCTCTTCCTCATTAAGCACCCTGGGCTTTGACCCCATTCTTCAGAGTCCAGCCTGGGTCTCTACACATCCTGGAGGAGGCATTAAGGTGGGAGCTTTCCCGGGAGTCTATAGTTAATAGTTTCGTGGTTCCTCCCTCCCCCACTAAACTATAAACTAAACTGTAAATAAACTCCCAGGAAGGCTGGTACCCATGCTACCTTTATAATCTGAGACTAATGCACACTCCCCCCCGCAAAAAAAAAAAAAAAAAAAAAAAAAAAAAAACCCAGTGTAGGTGCCCCAGAGGGACTCTCTTCCCCAAAATACTAGTTGCCTGAACCAGTGGTTTTCTAACTGGGACCAATTTTGTGCCACCTCCCCCATTTGGCAATGTCTAGAGGCATATTTGGTTGTCACACCTTGGGGGTAAGGTGCTACTGGTATCTAATGGATAGAGCAAGGCATGTCAACTAAACATCCCACAACACACAGGACAACCCCATACAACAAAGAATCACTTGATCCAACATCAGTGATGCTGCAGATGAAAGCCCTGGCCTAAGTGAACAAAGGATGGGCTGCCAAGATGTCAGTTGATCCACCTTAGTTGTACATGTGGTGCAAAACTCCCCCAAACCACTGGAAAGCCTTTTTGTCCAACCAGCATGTCCCCAGACCAACTCTGTGATTCTCTCATCTCTAACTCAGGTTTACACTCCCTCAGAGAGGGGCTTGGGAATTAAGATATCTGGTTTTTCACCCCAGCTCTGCCCCTGGCTGTGATTCTGGACATGTAACAAAACTTTTCTGGGCCCATTTCCCCCTCAGTAAAATAAACTGG
Organism: Gorilla gorilla gorilla; assembly: GCF_029281585.2. NCBI lineage: Eukaryota > Metazoa > Chordata > Mammalia > Primates > Hominidae > Gorilla > Gorilla gorilla. The sequence continues at coordinate 86,542,678 of NC_073239.2, read as the reverse complement.
AAAAGAGTAAAAGTTCTTTCAGCTCTAAACTTCTATTTTAAATGCTACGTTTGGCCTTATTTCTTTTTCTTTTTTTTTTTTTTTTTTTTTTTGAGACAGAGTCTCGCTGTGTTGCCCAGGCTGGATCTCGGCTCACTGCAAGCTCCGCCTCCCGGGTTCACGCCATTCTCCTGCCTCAGCCTCCCGAGTAGCTGGGACTACAGGCGCCCGCCACAACGCCCGGCTAATTTTTTGTATTTTTAGTAGAGACGGGGTTTCACTGTGTTAGCCAGGATCGAGACCTCAATCTCCTGACCTCGTGATCCACCCGCCTCGGCCTCCCAAAGTGCTGAGATTACAGGCATGAGCCACTGCACCCGGCCTGGCCTTATCTACTTCTAATGATCCAAAGAGAAACGGGCAAGGACCCAATCTGGTTGTGAGTAAGCACACACACCCTCTGAAGGGCTGTGGTTCTTATACCTTGGAAACCAAACTGGACCAAAGGAGCTCAGAGAAGCCAGGAGCTTAGATAAGAGGGGCCCGCCTAAAAGGCTCTGTAGACACTGGCTGAGAGGTCAGCCCAGGACCTTGGGTTTAAATTATGCAAGTCCTGACTAGCCCCTGTCTTGCCTTCCCTAGGTCAATCTTTTAAATCAACTATTAGAAGGTGGAATAGGAAGGACACAGCCTTACTATTCAAAGTATGGTCCATTAACAGCAGCACTGGCAGCACCTGGGAGCTTGTTAGAAATGAAGAATTTCAGCCTTCATCCCAGATCTACTGAATCAGAATCTGCATTTTAGTAAGGTTCTCCCAGGTGATTCACATGCATGTTAAAGTTTGGGAAGTCCTGGTTAGGGTATGCTGCCCTTCCAGTCCCTGCTTTGTCACCTCTTCATTTGGTAAAGGTGGCTTTTAAGACTGTCCACAACCCTCATCCTTCAATCCCATCTCCTCACACAGTTTACACACACACACACACACACACACACACACACACACACACACACACACACACACTCCCCACCCCACCCCAGTTCAGAACCTTCAAACCCACACCAAGAGTGATGGGGGTAGGTTACTTCCTTTTTGCGTCTTTCTTAGGTCCTTACAAGGCCAGAAAGAGGCAAGGTTTGAAGCACAAGCTAAACTACAGTCCTTCCAAGTGAGTGATTCAGCCCATCCCTGCCATTCAAAGGCTCCCCAGGAGGAGGGACAGAAAACGGGGTGGTAAACAGAAAGGTATAAACTCTGATGGAAATTTGCATCTGAACAGAGAATAACAAGGGTCCAAAGTTTCATTTCTAACATTTTTTGTTTTTGTTTCTGTTTTTTGCTGCTGCTGTCTTATGTAACATAAAGATTCTTGGAGGCATAGGCAAAAGGGCAAAGCACACACACAGAGTTAACAAAAACACAGCAAGAGTTCTCCTAGCAGAGTGGTGGGGGGCAGCAGCTGGAACAAAACCAAGACCTGGATGAAGCATAGCATAACTGAGCACTGGAAAAGAAGATAGGACGTGGGGAGAAGGGGGGCTGGACTCTGTCATGCAGTCAGTGCACTGAAGTGACTATGCTGCTGCTCACCCCACACTCCCTCCCCTGCACAGGTCACTCACCCCTCTCACCCCACCCGCTGTCACAAGCAGCAGATGGCCCAGCCCTGGGCAGCTGGTCAGAGGACAGCAATCTGCACGTGCTTGCCTGCCCCTCCTCCAGGGCTGGAGATGAGGAGGACCAGGGCAAAGTCAATGCCCATCCCTGGTGGAAGCCATTCTTGCAAGAGTGCCCTGGGGGCGGGGATGGCAACATCACCCAATGCTTTGCCACAATGAGATACACTTCAAAAACAACTCAGCATTATCCAAGGCTCTCCAGCACCCACACACAGCTCAGAAAGAGAGAGCCTTAGGCAGGGTAAGGGTGGAGAGGGTCAGAGAACAGTTCCCAGAGCGCACTGGGGTATGCTGACCCTGGTTAGGGGGGGACATTCATTCCTTCAACATTTGCTGTGTATATACCACATCCCAGGCACTGCACCAGCAATGAGGGATACACTGGTGATAGCAGAGTCTCTGCCCTCAAGAAGCTCAGGTAAGGTCAGGAAGAACAAGGAAACAGACGGTAATATGGTGCGGTAAGTACTGAGCACAGGGTGTAATGGCAGCACCAAGGAGAGGCACCCACACAAGTATGGGGCAAGCGGCAGTCTAAGCTGATACCTGGCTTTAGAAGGTATTAGCCAGACAGAGCAGAAAGAGGTGGGTACAGGGAGTGGTGGGGCATTCCAAGGAGAAGAAACACATCAAAAAGCTGGGAGGCAAAAGAGACCTGGGAACTGCAATCTGCGCTGTCCCAGCCTTTGCTAACTTTGGTCACCTAGACCAGGGGCAGACTCCTGGGTTTGTCATGGAATCCTAACACATTACTGCCTTAAGGAACTTTGGGATCATCTTATAAAGTCCAATCTACCCATTTTAGGAGAGGAAAACTGAGGCCTATCAAATGATCATGACTTCTTGAGAGAATGGCTGAACCAGAACCCCATTCTCCTAACTCTCACCAAACAAAGTTTCCTCATATATCTCCCAATCAGAATCTGACCACTGACTGAGCCCTTCTGGACACAGAGCCAGGCCCAGAACTGTTCTCCACTAGGTTAGGTCTGTTCTGAGAACCCAAGGAATAGCTCTCGTCCAGGCCTCTGCCAGACTGGAGGTCCAGCAGCACTAGCCTCCAGGAACTCCAACAAGGCAGGAACAGCTCATGAGAAAAAAAGAGTGGCTACCTGCCTCTTCTGGAAAGGAGGCAGAAAGCACACATGGCAGTACCGGAGATAGGCTCTGTGAGTGTATATTGGCAACAACGGGTTCCCCCTGGAAATGAAGAGTTGTTCTAAGAGCTGAAGGAAATTATCAGCCAACACAGAAACAGGAGGCGAGTCTGAGGTACTGCCAAACCAGGCAGGCTTAATTAAGGCTCTCCCACCCTCTTCCCCAGGAAGCCGGTCCCCACCCCTGGCTGGTCACACTACCTTAACTGTGAGAAGCACTCATTTCAGGGAAGCTGAAGGCCTTCCTCTTGGTCTCACCTCAGGAGGTAAGCCATCAGCCAGGGGTCTGAGCCACTGGAATTTCAGGGCCTAGCTGCCCTTACTGTCACCTCCGTCTATGCCTTCAACAGCAACAGTACTTGCTCTATTGTGGTTCTATAGCCTGCTGCCCACTCCAGGCAGCAAGAGTGTGTGCAGAGTGGAAGAAAGCACTCATTAGCTTTGAGTGTAACCCTCTACAGAATCTAAATAGAAGGCACAGTTATTCAACTGCTAAGGCACAATTCCTCCTCTTCTCATAGTAAAACAAAGATGCATGTCAACACCCACTAGCTGACTAAAAACTGTGCAGAAAGAGAATAACAGGCACTGGGGTTAAACCAACTTACTAAATTCATCTCAGTCCCTGGCAATCCTCAGTTCTATGACCCTGAAGCATAGGTGTGATGAAAACAGCCTAATAATCAGAAATCTTTCCTGTCCAAAATGCCCTCAGATGCTGTCCCTGACCACATGCTCAAGTGCAATCCCCAAAGGCTGGCCCTGGCCTTCAGGGCCAATGCCAGCCCAGGGCCCTAGACATGGATATAAAGGCCAAGAAAGTGGCCTGCCAGAAAAAGATTTACTCTGGGGCTGAAAAGCCATGTTTGGTACAACAAAGGGGTTATAATGGGAACCCTGTGTTCTAAACTCCTTCACATCTGCCACAAGGAACCTCTGGGTGGAGGTGAAAATGTGTGTGTGTGTGTGTGTGTGTGTGTGTGTGTGTGTGTGTGTGTGTGTGGTGTGCCTTGGGTGGAGTGGGGGCAGAGGAGATGACTTCCTTCTCTTCCACCCAAAAAACAACTCTTTAGAATATGTCCTCCTGAAAGGCAAGTAAGTACAGTTCTGATTTCCAAACCTCACTGTTTGAGAGAACTTGTTTTCTCTCCCTGCTTTTTAAAACAGATGAATGCTCCCCTAGGGGAAAAGCAGCTGTAAATATAGAAGATGGTGGAAAAAGAATCCTGCTATGAGTTCCAGAGGAACTATTGTACTATTGTAAAAGGCCTTCTCAAAAGAAGCAATACACCCTATTCCAAAAAGAAAACACACAACTTCATCCAAAGTCTTTCTCTAAAGTGTACCTTTGGGCAGATGATTTCTTTACACTCCACAGCTGCTTCCTCCTCTACCTGACACTAAGGCCTTCATATATTAAGTGAGTTAGCAATTTTCTTCCTGGGAGCCTTAGAAAGAACTAGTCCACAACTGAGTCCACTGCTACTGAGTGTCCTCCATCATCATCAACATTATCATCATCTTCATCGTCGTCATCATCATCATCAAAGGACTTAATTCATTACCAAACTACTGCTGACGTTTAAATAAACTTAAGCCATTATCTTTTTAGGCAAACTGAGGCCATAGTATTTACTAGCTGAGAATAGAATGGGAAGAGGGTATAAATCTGAAAAAGGTGGCCTGGCTTCTACATTTATTACTTTTCAAAAGCAACAGCATTTTTCAAAGGCTCAGGATTCTGTGAAATCACCCTCTAGCTTGTTATATCCCTTCATCCCAACAGTAGTGGGGATGCCACCCCAAAATCAATTTACCAAAAATAAAAGATGTAAAGACATGTTTTGGATAAAGTTTGTGAGAAAAAAATTCAAGCTGCTTCTATTTTCATACAAGCTACAATCACAAAGAGTTTTGCCTTTGCAACCACACTTCCTACCTAGAATTCCAGTAAATTTAGATGTGCCTCATAAATCTAAACTGTGTAACAGGGAATTTAGCTGGCTGAAACCGTCCTAGCCCACAGATGTTACCAACCTATTTCACAGTCCTAGGTGGATCTAAGAAATGAAAGGGAGATGGAGGGGAAAAGTTAGCATGATGCTTAAAGCCCTACCAAGTCAGAAGTGGAGGATACTGCTTTTAATTTCATGCAAGATTCTATTATTCAAAGAAAAAATGCAACATAAGCCTATAAACCACATCAGTGACATGACAAAGAAAATGTTTGTATTTGCAAAATACATTCAAATCCCCAAACTCCCCAGAAAAATCAATACAAATGCCAATAATACAAATAAATCAAATCCTCAATCTGACAGGTCTGCTTACCATTGCTCCTAAGAGTTCATTCCCTGAAGCTATAAGCTTCCCTGTGGCCAGGCACCTTTCACACCCTCCTTCTGGGGTGATTCACCATGCAGAGAACCTGGATCAAACAGAGGCATCTGGCCTCACCGTCATTCCCCAAGAACCCTAGTCAACTTCTAGGATAAGCACATTTTCCACATGAACCAGAGTTTCAAGAGAATCCCATGATAATACAAACTCTTGGGAGACAAGTCTGACCCTTCCTGACCTTTCCACTTTCTCTCAGGTCTTGGTCACCAGAGTCCTAAAACTGGATGGTCCCCAGCCTCCAGCTGCTGCTGTGCTCCAGGCCACCCAAAATCCTACTGGGAACTGCACTCCCAAAGTACTATCAGGTCGCCTTTCACCTCCAATGGTTCACATTTGTTTATTCCATGTATCATCATTTCCTGACAATCTTCTATATACAGCTTTAAAATGCAAAGAAGGCACAATCCCCAGCCTACCAAGAATTTCAGTGGAGTTGAGGAAGCTGCAAACCCAGACAGCAAACAATCAAAACACACAATAAGGCAAGCATGTCTATTTCAGTATTCTACATGGGTGCAATAAAATGCTAACCAGTGAGATATGAATGATTAGAATATAAGGAAGAATAAGCTGCAGCTATTTGTGAGTTATGAACAAAATAATGAAAAAATAGGAAAAAAAGAAATTAATCTGAACCAAGATAATCAAAGAGCGCCTTAAAAAGGAAAGAAAGGAGATCTGACCTGAAAGCTTTGAGGGCTGAATAAGTATGAGGGTGTAAAGAAGGAACATTCCTTCTGGGGCAGGAATGCTGAAGCAAGCATGCTAGATAGGGGGTGGCAGGGTAAGGTCGGGGAGAGAGGCCAAGGATCAGGGAAGAACAGAAAATAAACTCCATTCTGAAATCTGTCAGGGCAAGGGACAGTTCTTGCTGGTTTTCTTAGCATCTGTCACATAGCAGGCTCTGGCTATTCCACAAAGTATTGAGTATTCAACTGAATATTTAAGGTAAGGCCAGTTTGCACAGCCATGAAAAACAGGCAGAGAAATTCTGCCTTGGATCAGTAAGTAGTGGGAAGTCAACAAATATTCTTGAGCAGGAAACCTGACCTAATCCAGTTCAACAATCATTTCCTAAAGGCCTCCTATATTTGAGGACCAAGAATATGCTGAAGGAACACCTCTACCATAGGAAGGGATGGGAATGCTACCTCATACACATAGGGCTTTTTTCTCTTACCTAGTCTCACCGGAGAGGAGAACCGTGTTCTAGCACGGTGAACCTGGCAAGAGAGACTGAAACAGCCTGGAAGGCCAGCGGATGACAAGGTCTGGTTAGGGTGGTGGAGATAGGAACCTGTGAAAGAAAGACCTGGGAGGGCGGATCACTGACTAGATTGGAGAAGCTCAAAAGAGGGGAGTTTTGGATGAGAGCAGGAAGACTCAGGTTTTGATTTCCAGACGGTGTCATTATCTTCAGGCAATGCTTTGGCTCAGTGAACACCAAATGCTAGGGTCAGTCATCTCAGCCATTCTGCCTGTTTCTGGGAACGGGGGTTACACATTTCATCCTTCCCATCTGCCCAGTGTTTTGTTTTGTTTTGTTTTGTTTTTAATGCTAGTTGTGATTTCCTGTAATTCTTATTTGCAAGGGGGTAAAGGGGGATCAATGAGATGATACAGAAAGGAGGAGCTGACAATTCTTTTGTCCATCACATCATGACAAATACGTCTCAACAGTCCTGCACTGAAGTTTTACTGGCAGCTCTTACTCTGAGAAGAAGAGAAAAGGGGAAGGAAGCATTACATTTTAAAAGCCACGAGGGAAGTGTTCTCCTTACACGATGAGTTTTCCCCTTCTAGGCAACCCTTCCCAGCTGCATTTACTGAGGGAGGAGGGATGAGACAGAGAAGTGTCAGCCCTGAGAGCAACAGGAGGGCCAGCCTGGCTCCCAGAAATGCAGCTCCTCCCTCTGAAGCCTGACCCCTCCACCCGGCCACTCTGCCGTCCCTGACATCCTAGACCAGGGAGAGAAGCAGCAGGACAATAGCAGGGTGAACAGTGGTGCTCTCTAGAAGGGTTGCCATTAACCTGTATTTCCTAATCTTTCTTCCAAAAAGAAGTATAATTTGTCATGTCTTAAAAATTTTTTAAAAACAAGCTACTAGGGGAAACAAATTTGAGATGTGCACCTTTACAAAGGAAAAGTACAATTTAGCCCTCTTTCCTAACCATTAAACAAGCATAAGGGGAGGAAAAAGCCCAGAATGAAGAAGAGACTGTTGTTGGTTATAACACCTTGGTGGATTCTCTGCCATATTCTAAACAAGTACTTCCCTCCCACCTGTGACAGATTCTGACCACCCTAGAACAGTCATGCTGTACCTTTAAACACAGGGGCCTCAGAAAACTCAAAGGATGTGACCTGAGAATATCTGCTTTTGCAAGCATTTCCCAGCGCCCTGTGTTAGGCTTCCTAGGGATGGCAAACATTCTTTTGCAAGCCCGTGACTTGGGGCTGTGTCAATGGGGACAGGGATGTTTTGTCATCCTGCAGGACTTCATTCTGTAAATGTTGTGGTCATAATCCTACTCCAGAAACATGAAACCTCAGGATAATCACAGAATCATTGTTATTAACTGGCATTTGAGTGCTTAGTCACTGCGCACAGATGTAAGCATTTTACATCTAATATCTTATTTAATCCTTGCAACAACCTTAAAAGGTAGGTACTGTTATATCCGTTTTTAGGCAAAACAAAACAAAACAAAACAAAAAACAGAAGCAGAAGGGCTAAATAATCTATCCAAGCTTACACAGATAGAAAGTGATGAGACCAAGATATCAAACTAAACAGTCTGACCCAAAAGCATGCAATCTTGGTAGAGTTGAAATTTATTCCGTGTTATATAACATAATTCATTTTAAATGTTAAAATTATCCTAGATATACTATGGACTAGGAGGCATCATTATAAAAAGAGATGGGAAGGTCTGAAGATTGTTCCCCTGCTGCTTGCAGCTATGCACCCCCTTAAGGTGGGGTAGGACTTGGACTTGGCTTGAGCAAGCAGCAGAAAGCCAGCTGAACATGCACATGTGAGGGCTGATTTTGAAAGTCTAAGGTGGCCCAGGTGATGCTAAAGCATACTTTGAGTGACACTGCCTTGGGGCATTCTAGGAGACCTCTGAAGCCGCAGCAAGCTTTGGGGACACAGGTCACTAGATGATGGTTAAGTCCCCTGAATTGCTAAGGAAACAGATAATCACTTTAAGTCACAGGCATCTCATGTTAAGAAAGCTGTTGACAGAATGGAGTGGAGTAAAACAAGAATTCAGAAACATGAACTCTCAGAGTCCTCTTTACAGGCGTGCATTTAAGATTGCTTTTTCCATGATCAGCATGTACGCTTGACCCCAATTCTCCACAACTGAAACAACTTGGCTAGAAGTTGCCTCAAAAAATGAGCTAGATTTTTCTGGAAAATAACTGACAAAGATGGATACATTGCATATTAATGCTCAAATTAATATATTCTTAATAAAAACTTAGAAAAGGGTTGAGAGGGGAAGAGGTTTTTTTCTTTTTTTTTTTTCCATGTGTGTTCTTCAAGAGTCCAAACATGAAGCACGCTGCCTGGGTCTTTGCACTTGTTTGGAAATTGAATAAACATGATTCACTTTAAGGTTTTTCCTCTATGTTTTAGTCAGACGTCATTACATGTCCATCTACATATGTGAGCTCACCAATTCTGTCCTTCCTCCTTGGCTTAAATTATCTGTTTCAATTGTATTACTCTCCAAGAAAGATGGCTCCAAGCTCAGAAAAGGTTTCAGTAATTTAATTAAGTTGTGCAGAAATGCTGATGCTTTCTGAGGCACCAGCCTGACCTTTCTCTGCTCCTTGCTGGTCTCTGACGGTAGGTCCTGGCTGCTGCCTTCACTTGGGGGAGAGAGACCACCTCTACTCCCTGACTTCCACAAGATCTTTACAGTGGCCAGTGTCTGGCCAAACGTTCAGACTGCCTGGCTCTGCTACTTACCTGCTGTGCCATCCTCGGCAAGTTTTTTTAATCCTCTTTTAAGTGGGTACACAAGGAATCTACTACAAAGTTGCTATAAAGATTAAATAAGCGAATATATAGAAAGCACTTAGGGCAGTGCCTGGCAAATAGAAAGCATTCAATATATGTTAGCTTTTATTATCAGCCTGCCTAGTAATACTGAAGAAAGTTTTACATAAATCGAGAGCTTAATACCTTTAGAAGCACTCTCAATTCATTACCACTACATTCAAACCTCTCAACAACCATGCAAATGAGACAAGACAATGTTTATGGACACTTCCTACGAGAAAGAATAGGAACTGGTTCAACTGCCGACCGTGGGAGCTGTTTGCCCACCCTCCCTCATTTAAGTCAGAGACCTGCCTCCATCATTTTCATATACCACCCCCAACACACGCACATACTAGCAGGTGCTCAATAAATCCACGGTGAATTGCACTGACTTTAGGGTTGGTTGTGCTGTAAACACAGCAACCCCAGCCTCACGGCAAGAAGCTGGCAAAACAGAATCATCATTCCTGGGCATTCCTGGCCAACTTGAACGAAACAAGAGGGCTGCCTTTCCCAGTCCCAGCTCCGACTCATCCCTGAGAGGAAAAGGAGCATCTGCAAGAGTGTGGCAGCCAGAGGTCACTCAGAGGGAAACAGCAGAAGTGCCCCTGAACAACCTCTGAGGTAGCAGGGAATTAGGATAATATAATGGGCATTATCCAGACCCTCCCATTGGGCCAAATGGTAATCCATGGAGGTGGTGTTTCAAAGGCAGATAATGTTGCCTTTGCTGACTGATATGGGAGCTGCCTTTCAGTAGAGTACAGGCCAGTCTATAAATACCAGGGATTAAAAGGCTTCCTGTGGGGGCCCAACGGCCATCTACCTAAATACAGAGGTTATCTGGTCCTCCAGGCTCCTCTGGTCCATCCCTCGCCCCTCAGGGAAGAAGTGCCATCATCCAACATTACACCCCCTCCAAGGGACCCCCAACCTCTCTTCCACTTCAGCTTGTTTTTGCTAACCAACCCCTCCTTTCCACACCCTCACCAGGACCATTCACTCCCAAGTGCCCCTCCACTGCAACTCCCACCTGGCCCTACCCTCCTCTCTCCAGGCATTTGTTCTCTGCCTCCCTCACCACCTCATCCCTCACCCAACTTTCTAATCCACATATTCTTTACCTGCCATAAAATAACCATAGGCAGAACCGAGCTCAGTGGCTCATGCTTATAATCCCAGCACTTTGGGAGGCCAAGGCTGGCAGATCACTTGAGCCCAGGAGTTCAAGACCAGCCTGGGTAACATGGCAAAACCCCATCTCTTCAAAAAAATACAAAAATTAGCTGGGTGTGGTGGTATGTGCCTGTAGTCCCAGCTACTGGGGTTGGGGGCTGAGGTGGGGAGGCGGAGGCTGCAGTGAGCCTACATAGCCCCACTGCACTCCAGCCTGGACAATAGAGTGATACCCTGTCTCAAAAAAAAAAAAAAAAAAAAAAACCCACCACAGGCTTTAGAATCACTCCAACCTTGGTTCTAGTTCCAATACAGTAATTAACAGTACTGAAATGTTTCAGAGCTTGGTTTCCTGATTTATCCAGTGAAGATTAGCCTACCGAGTTAAAGCACTGAGCACACTGCCTGGCACAGGGCACACATTCAATACTTTCTGCCTTTTCCCACTCCCCAGGGGATTTTTCTTCTTTCTTTTCTGGGATACTCTGATATAGACACTCCTTCTAGGTATAATACCTGCTAAATACAGATGTCTTAACCCAAAGGAATAACAGAAATGTCACACACTTTCATCACCAGCAGTATCTCTGTAGCAAGCACACAGCCCCATTAGCAACATAGCCCCATCAGCAACCTTCAAATTCTACGAGAGAGAAGGCTGGTCACTTTGTACTTTGCCACCACAAATGACCCATGTGGTGAGAGAAAGTGATCAGAGGGGATGGGAAAACAGAGTTCAGAGTCACTTTGGGGCCGAGCGCAGTGGCTCATGTCTGTAATCCCAGCACTTTGGGAGGCAGAGGTGGGTGGATCACCTGAGGTCAGGAGTTCCAGACCAGCCTGGCCAACGTGGCGAAACCCCGTCTCTACTAAAAATCCAAAAATTAGCTGGGCGTGGTGGCAGGTGCCTGTAATCCCAGCTACGTAGGAGCTGAGGCAGAAGAATCGCTTGAACCCAGGAGACAAAGACTGCAGTGAGTCAAGATCGCGCCACTGCCCTCCAGACTGGGTGACAGAGCGAGACTCCATCTCAAAAAAAAAAAAAGAGTCACTTTGGGTAAGAGCAAGGGATAAATAAAATCTCTGTAAAGTAAGAGCAGCACTTCCATATGAGACTAAGACCCCCCAAAAAAGAGTCCCATAATCCCACATTTACATGTAAAAAGATTAAAATTAATTCTGACAGCAAGAACATCTGCCACTTTTACTAGAAATACCATCTGGGCTGGGCACGGTGGCTCACGCCTGTAATCTCAGCACTTTGGGAGGCCGAGGCAGGCGGATCATGAGGTCAGGAGATCGAGACCATCCTGGCTAACATGGTGAAACCCCATCTCTACTAAAAATACAAAAAATTAGCCAGGTGTGGTGGTGGGCACCTGTAACCTCAGCTACTCAGGAGGCTGTGGCAGGAGAATGGCATGGAGCTTGTGGTGAGCCAAGATCCTGCCACTGCACTCCAGCCTGGGGAACAGAGTGAGACTCTGTCTCAAAAAGAAAAAAATAAATAAATAAATACCATCTGTTTAATTTCTGATAAGGCCCAGGCACAACTTTACATAGTCCAAGGACTGCCTACAGTATGTCCCTAAAAGGTAGCAGCATCCTAAGGACAGCTCCAAGGCAGTGTGCCATGCCTCTCCCTGGTGTCCTGAAGCTGCTCCTGCAAATTCATGATTAGCCGTGAAATAAACCCAGAGCTTCATCCTTTTCTAAATACCTCCTCCAAAACTTTTAGTCATCACTCTTGAAATCAGAATTAATTTAAGCAAGACTATCTTCAAAAACCAGATTAATACTAGAGCAACATAATAAAAGTCCTGAACAACTTGTGTTTTAGAGGGACTTCCACCATGGTGGTGGGAGGGTTTCTTTTCCAATGAACATTCTTATTTTGCAATTAGTTAAGAGGGTCCCTTCCATGAGGTCTTTAACATCCTCTAGGATCCACCTGTTGCCAAGCCAGTGGGAGTCAGAGCAGAGTCCTCTAAAGAAGTGGGACAGGCCAGTTGCAGTGGCTCATGCCTGTAATCCCAGCACTTTGGGAGGCCAAAGCAGGAGGATCACTTGAGGCCAGGGCTTCAAGACCAACCTGGGGAACACAGCAAGACAAAAAAAAAAACACGTTTTTTTTTAAATTAGCTGGGTATAGTGGTGCGTGCCTGTAATCCGAGCTGCTTATGAGGCTGAGCTGGGAAGATAAGCACTTAAGTCCAGGAGTTCGAAGCTATAGTGAGCTATGATCAAGCCACTGCACTCCAATTTGGGCAACAGAACGAGACCCTATCTCAAAAAAGAAAGAAAAAAAAAGTCTGGTGACTTAGTTGGTATTAAGCATGAAAAAAATGGTGCTTCATAGGTAGGCCCCCTCATACTTTTCAGATCCTGATGGGGAATTATTAAATGTAAGCCCAATACCCATAGCAAGGAGATATTCAAAGAATATCTACAATGAAAAATGAAAAGTGAACTATGGGGGTTTGCCAGCCACCATTAAATGCAAATTTGGAAAAGGGAATATTTGAAACACATGCAAACACAAAAACGATCAAGTCCTGCAAGAAGATGGCACATGGGCACATGCCATCTTCCAGTCCACTGTGCAAAGTGAGATTGGTAAAATTTGACACTGCATTGTCTGTATTTTTCACTAATTGGTAAGTATTTCACGACCCCTGTGCAGCAGGAAGAGAGCAGGGCACATGTGGGAAGGTCTGATAAGCAGAGAACAGAAAGGGCAAGGATAAGAAGTATACTGTAAAAACCCAAGGTGGGAAGGTGGGAAGCCGGGGGCTTAATCAGCTCTGGCCCCAGGACTGAGTTTGAGGAGGAGAATCTCGCATTCTCTGGAAACCATACTGGGCAGAAATCACTCAGGGCTTTTTTTTCCCCCTCTCAAAATGCAAATATACAGAAGAGGAGCCCACAGAGAAGCTCAAAACCTATTTCCCACCAAGACTGGCTTCAACTCAACCATTCAGTCCCACAAACAGGCAGATTGTTCTGGGAGCAGGTGGAACACCATGGGGAGCACTAAAGTGGTATAGGGAGAGAGGCCTTCCTTAGAGAAGCAAAGCTGTCCTCACACAGGCCATCCAGGTTGAAAGCGGGAGAGGATGAGCAGACGCGGGTGGTGTGGCTGTCAGTGCGGACTCCAGCGGCAGGGATGGTTTCACAGAGAAGGCCAGACCTGAATTTTCTAGATGTGACAAGAGTTCAGAGAACTGAAACCACGAGGGGAGTGGTAAAGAGGGTGCCACGTACAAGACCAGGAGGCGGAGAGAGGAAACAAGCCTCTCCTTTTGATCACTCTGGATGTGGTCCATCTGCCCTGGAAGGTGGAAAAAGGATGTGGTTCTAAGCTGGCTTCTCTCACTCACTCAGCCCCACATTGACCCTTGCTAACCCCCTCTGTCCAGACCGGCCATGTTCTGCTGAGCTTCACATCCGCAGTCCTGGCCAGTGCTTCCTGTCTGCACATCCGCGAGGCCTCCGTGGTTTGCTGCCACCCACTCTGACAGGGCTGCACTGAAACATGAAGGAGACCATGTAGGCGTCAGCCCCGTTTCTGCTGCTAACCCAACATCTAGCCTTAGGACAAGTCACCCACTACCCTGTGCCTCATTTTCTGTAACTTTAAAGTAGGTAAAGTTACACTCACTGCCTCCTCTCTTCAAGCATAGTTGTGAGGATAAAAGCTGATAAGTTAATATTTACTGGGTACTTAACTATGTGCCAGATACTGAGTTAACTGCTTAACCATCTAGAATCATTTAATCCTCAAAACCCCCATGGAATACACACTACTCTTAACTCCCAATTTCAGTTAAAGAAGCTGGAGCTTAACAAAGTTAAGAGACTTACCTAAAGCCACACAGTCAGACAGAACATTTAACACTACAAAAGGGTCAGCCACTAATTAATACTTCCCCAAACTGCCATTTAAGTATCTTTTAGTTGTCAGACACATACCTATCTTTTTAAATATCCCATTTCATTTGATTTTCATAAAATTCTACAAGGGAGTACTTTTAAATGTAATTTTAATAAATTATTCAAGTTATACATTCCAATAGCAAAAAATTCAAATGAAACAAAAAGCAAGTTTAAGAAGTTAAAGTTCCCCTTATCCTTTACCATTCACATCCAGAATTCCCCACACCAGGCAATAATCAAAATTTTGGTAGCCACCCTTCTATAGATGGGTAGTGTTAACATCATTTCTATCCTACAAATGATAAAACTAAGTATCGGCCAGGCATGGTGGCTCACACCTGTAATTCCAGCACTTTGGGAGGCCAAGGCAGGTGGATCACCTGAGGTCGGGGGTTCGAGACCAGCCTGACCAACACGGAGAAACTCCATCTCTACTAAAAATACAAAAAAATTAGCCGGGTATGGTGCCACATGCCTGTAATCCCAGCTACTTGGGAGGCTGAGGTAGGAGAATCACTTGCACCTGGGAGGCAGAGGTTGCGGTGAGCCGAGATCGGGCCATGGCACTCCAGCCTGAGCAACAAGAGCGAAACTCCCTCTCAAAAAAAAAAAAAACAACAACTAAGTATCAAAGAGGTTAAAGTTGCTCAAGGTCATATGGCTGATACATGGCAGAACTGAGACTGAAGCAGGGTCACTCTGATTCCATGGATACTTTCTGAGAAATGTGTCATTAGGCAATGTTGTTGTGTGGACATCACAGAGTGCACTTACATAAACCTAAATGGCATAGCCTACTATACACCTCAGCTACATGGCATAGCCTAGGCTACAAACCTGTACAGCAGATATGTTACTGAATACTGTAGGCAACTCTAACATGATGGTAATTGTGTATCTAAACATACTTAAACATAGAAAAAATACAATATGGTATAAAAGATAAAAAATGGTACATCTGTATAGGGCACTTACCATGAATGGGGCTTGCAGGACTGCAAATTGCCCTGGGTAAGTGAGTGAATGAAGAGTGAGTGTGAAGGCCTAGGACATTACTGTACATTACTGTAGACTTTATAAACACTGTACACTTAGGCTACACATTTTTTAAAATTTTTTCTTCTATAAATTAACCTTAGCTTACTGTGACTTTTTTACTTCATAAACTTTTTAATTATTTTAAACTTTTTGACTCATTTGTAATAACACCTAGGTTAAGACATACAGCTGTGACAAAATATTTTCTTTCTTTATATCCTTATCTATAAGCTATTTTCTATTTTAAAAAATCTTTTCTTGTTAAAAAACTAAGACACAAACACACACATTAGCCTAGGCCTACACAGGGTAAGGATCATCTATATCACTATCTCAGCATCTTATTTCACTAGTAGGTCTTCAAAGGCAGGAACAGAACTGTTATTTCCTGTAACAATGCCTCCTGGAAAACCTGCTGAAGGATCTGCCTGAGGCTGTTTTACAGTTAACTGTTTTTTTGGGGAGTTTTTTCCTAAGTAGAAGGAGTACAGTCTATATTGACGACAAAAAACATGGTATAGTAAATATATAAACCAGAAACACTGTTATTATCATCTATTATGTACTATACATAATTGTATGTGCTAGACTCTAATACAACTGGCCATGCTGTAGATTTATTTATAGCAGCATCACCACAAACAGGTGAGTAATGCATTGTGCTATGACCTTACCATGGCTACAATGTCACTAGATGATAGAAATTTTTCAGTTCCATTATAATCTTATGGAACCACCATCATATATGCAGCAAAATGTTATTACACTGCACATGACTGTATGCACATGTTCGTATTTTTGTTCCATTAGTACACAAATACATGCTGACTTTAGGGTACCTGTAACGAGATGGGGATGGAGGAACCAAAAAGGGGCTGTTGCTATCATGTTGCTGTTTGCTGTTCCTTGGCAAGTTAATCAAGTCTGCAATCCTAGGAGGCTTCCCACCTCTCAACATGTGCTATCATACCGGTGTCTGATTTAGCATTTGAACCCCAGCTGACTCAACATCACTACTACATACAAGTACAGTTGCTGCCATATGCATACTGGTTGCCAAAGGTCTTATCTTTCCCATTTGTAAAATGGGAGTACAATCTTCCTGACAGTATGCGATATCTTACATGAAAGCAGTTTGGCCGGGCGCTGTGGCTCACGCATGCAATCCCAACACTTTGTGAGGCCAAGGTGGGCAGATCACTTGTGGTCAGGAGTTCGAGACCAGCCTGACCAACATGGTGAAACTTCATCTCTACTAAAAATACAAAAATTAGCCAGGCGTGGTGGTGGGCGCCTGTAATCCCAGCTACTCGGGAGGCTGAGGCAGGAGAATCGCTCGAACCTGGGAGGCAGAGGTTGCGGTGAGCCGAGATCGCACCACTGCACTCCAGCCTGCGCAACAGAGTGAGACTCCATCTCAAAAAAACAAAAAGCAGTTTGTAAAATGAAGAAATCTTTACTGCTATCAATATGGATGTCCAGTCTGCACAGTAAACACAGAGAAACGTAAACCATCCTCAAGGCGGTGGAAATCTATGAAGAGAAGAGACTAACCAAAACACTGGGCCGGGGTGGTAGCTCATGCCTGTAATCCCGGCACTTTGGGAGGCTGAGGCAGGCAGATCACTTGAGTCCAGGAGCTCAAGACCGGCCTGGGCAACATGGCAAAACCCCGTCTCTGCAAAAAAATCCAAAAAAATTAGCCGGGCATGGTGATGCATGCCTGTAGTCCCAGCTATTCAGGAGGCTAAGGTGGGAGGATCGCATAAGCCCGTAAGGTCAAGGCTGCAGCAAGCCGCGATGGTACCACTACACTCTAGCCTGGGCGACAGAACAAGACCCTGTTTCAAAAAACAAACAAACAAAAAAGCCAAAAAAACACTGGAGAACAATTCAAAATGTATAATTAAGCGTTAAACTTTTGTGCTGCAAAGAATTCCTTTGGGGAGATAATTAGTATATGGGAAAGAGCATCTGATAAATACTTGATCAATTAATGAGTTCAGATGTGTTGCCTGAAAACCACCTCACCTGCTGCCTTAACATTAGCCTCCTAATACCTTCGCTATTCACAGAAAGCTATACCAACACCAAAACCCTGAAGTCTGTTCATTCTACCATTGCTCACATATAACCCAAGAGAAAAGCATGTCAGCATTTGTACAGAGCACCCTTCTTTCAACGATGTACTTTAAAAAAAGCATGGACATACCTTCAAAGGAGATGACCCACACAATTATGTAATTCCAGAAGCAGTAGAACTGCCCCCCAAAAACAGTTCAATTGTGGAGAACAAAGAGAAAAGTGTTAACTACTTCCTTGCCTGCAACCTGACACACTGGATACTAAATATATTTCTCTCCAAACTACAGAGGCAAAGGTGTAAGTTGACTTTCAGGAATGAATGATGCCTCCCAAGGCTTTTAAAAGAACAGAATTCTAGAAACAAAGACCTGCTACCTAAAAATTAGCAGGGATGACTTTCTGGTCTTCAGCCCCATAATAAGGGGGCCCTATAGTTTGTTTTTGATTGGCCTTGCTAAAACATTCTGGACAACCTCCAATACCCTCTCTCTCCTTCACCTCCCACTGCCATGGTTCCTGAGCTGACTTCTTTTCCTGCCACCAGACAGGGTGAACTTGGTGAATGTTAACAGCTTTTTAACACCCTGTTTACATTTGTTTTTCACTCAAACCAGGCCTCCCTCCAAATGACTCCATTTTTAGAATTTCATCAATAATACCACTCTTTCATTCCTTGTCATCAAGGCTCATAACCTCAAAGTCACCCTGCCCTCCTATACTTGTTATTTTAATCCCCTACACCTGGTCAATCATTTATTAATCATCCAATTAATCCAGGAGGGGGTACAAGGAAGTGGATCAGACAGTCACCAACCTCAGGGAACTTCCAATGTCAGCCTGGAACCAGGGCCTACACAGAGATGGCCACCCAAAGAGGTAAAATATAGGGGGAGGGTGTACTTTTACTGGGAACTAGGTCCTTTACTCCCAGCAGGTTGTAAAACCACAGATATATCAGGAAAAAGATCTCACAAATCAACATTTCTATCTAAAATTGAGGCTTGAGGGAGATGGAAGAAAAAAGATTCCCTAAGGAATTGATGCCACTGATCCTCTTATTCCCCTTCTCCCAGTTTCTCATAGTTGAACCCACATCTCCTTTTTTCTTTTAATTAAAAATAGGATATGTCAGGGTCTGAAAACATTCCCAGATTAAAAACTAGTTGATTAAATAAAGCAAGAAACAGGAATCCTCAAAGCACACCAAACTCTTAGACCTAGCTCACTGCAGAGAAAGACAATTCATTTATTTAATGGGGAGACTAGGGGAAACTCTCTAACGATACTTTTCAAGTTCTTCCCTTCCAGGATGACTGTGGTTTGGAGCACAGAAGTAACTGACAAATCCCAAACAATCAAGCTGAAAGTCTACCGTACACAAAAAATTCCTCCAACACTACTCTCAAATTAAAAACCTCGTGAGTATTCCCGCAGTATGCTAACTCCGTGCCAGCAAGTACTATGTCCATTTTGTTCTTTGTTCACAACTGTATACCTAGTGCCTAGAACAGACATCCACTAATTATTTGCCAGACAACTAGACTTACTTCCCTTTGGTTTCTGCAGCAACCACCTACCAGCCTCCCACCAGTCTGACATCATAGCCTAACCAGATTATCGGCTCACAAATTATTATGCCTTGAGGGTACATGTAAAGGAAAGATGGATCGATGAATTCTTATGAAACTCAGAGCCTGTTTTTCTTGCTATTCTGCTGTGTAACAAGCAAAACTCCCACAGGACAGAAACAAGGAGGTAGACGGTCTTCCCATGGCAGAGTTTCTACCTGGAGGCAGATGGAGGATTGATAAAGGGGTGGACCAGATAACATATCATTGGTTACTTTTCTAGCAATGCCTCAAGCATGCCAACTGAAACAGCAGCACCCACTAAACACAAGACTCTGTTCACTGGCTTTCTGGGATGGGGAAAGCCAGTATATATGACTTGCTTCCTTTGTGCCTGGTTAGAGACATACAGTTATAGATGTGTGTTCATGCTGCATTTAGGTGGGTAGCTGATTCCACATACAATAAGCCCAAGGAAGTCGAGACACAGCTCTGAAGGGTTTGGTCGGTTAACGGGGTGTAGGTGTGGGATCAGTTCTCCCAGACAGAGAACACATCCCATTGGCCTGGGGTCAGGTGGTTTTTGTTTGTTTGTTTGTTTGTTTTGAGACAGGGTCTCAACTGTGTCACCCAGGCTGGAGTACAGTGGCACCATCATAGCTCATTGCAGTCTTGACTTCCCAAGCTCAAGCGATCCCCCAACTTCAGCCTCCCAAGTAGCTGGGACTACAGGTGTGTGTCACCATGCCCAGCTAATTTTTAATTTTTTTTTTTTTCTGTAGAGATGTGGATTTTCACTATGCTGCCCAGGCTAGTCTTGAACTGGTCTTGAGCAATTGTCCCACCTCAGCCTCCCAAAGTGCTGGGATTACAGGTGTGAGCCACCGTACCAGGCCAGGTGGCGTTTTTGAATGGCAAAGATACACAGCACAGAGATTTAAAAGTTAAGCAGGCACAGCCTAAACACAACTACACTAATTTTTTAAAGCGAAAGCAAGTTTATTAAGAAAGTAAAGGAATAAAGAATGGCTACTCCATAGGCAGAGCAGCCCTGAGGGCTCTGCACCCATTTTAAGAACAGTTTTCTTTCAGAAGAATTGGACTTAATGACTCATTGCCTTTGTAATTTCACTATTAGACTCAAAACTACAATCACAGAAGTAACTTGAATTTGTTCCCAAAAATATGAACCACGACACCCTGCTGGACTCCCAACCCCCATTCCTGGACCAGGCCCAGAAGAGGGGGAGAAACAAAGAGGTGATCACACCGGGAGACAAAAGCACTAGACTAGGAATCAGGGGCCCTGGCTTCTCCACTAGCCCTTTCACCTCTCAGGCAAGTCAGCTCTGAGCATCCATTTCCCACTTGCATTTCTTTAAAATGAGGAGGTAGAATAAGAAGAACCCCAAAGGCCCATTTTTCCAACTCTAACATTTCATGAACCTAGAGCCTCTCTTCATATACTTTGTTGTGCTGGGAGTTTTGGTAGCATCTAGATAGCAACAGTGAAGCATCTGGATCTTCAACTAAGAGTCTCGTCTCACTTCACTCAACCTTTGGAAACTCTTAGGATTTGAGAATCAAATTTGCATTAACAGGTAAGGCCTGCTTCAAATCACAAAATTTTTGGCAATGAATTTTGGCAGGGAAGTTATGGCTGCATTCACACACATTTACACACACACACACAGGAGGGAACTTTCTAGAAGAACTGATCCTTGGCCTTGGCTCCAGATACAGGAATCCAGAGAAGAGAATTCAAGTTCCTAGTTTTTGTCTGTCTTGCTGGACAAAGGGCATATGCCCTATCCCTCCTGTTTCTCTGCAGTGTAACCATCTTGATCCTCCGTTAAATCATTAGGTAGCCTGCATATGCACACTTTCAAGAGCTTTTAGTAGGGATCTAGGATCAGGGAAAGCAAGACTAGCTGTTGAAAGCAAGACTAGCTGTTGGTCACAAGTGCTAGTACAGGCTGAGTGTCCTTTATCAGAAATGCTTGGGATCACAAATGTTTTAGATTTTGGAATATTTGTATATACATAATCAGGTATCTCAGGGATGGGACCCCGTCTAAACACAAAATCCATTTATGTTTCATTTACACCTAATACACATAGCCTGAAGGTAGTTTTGACTGTGACCTAAAACATGAGGTCAGGTGTGGAATTCTCCATCATGTGGGTGCTCAAAAAGTTTAAGATTTTGGAGCACTTCATATTTCAGGTTAGGGAAACTCAGCCTGTGGTTCCAATTGGAACAAGGGCAAAAGGAGACATTCTGTTGCATTATTTCATTAATATGGTTGGCATGATGTAAAACCACACAGGGACACATCCTGTAGAGGAAATGACACTCCAAGCAGCACCATCTGCTCCTTTTTGTGTCTGGCATGATCTGTTTTTAACCTCGGGTTACACCTGAGGTCCACCTGGAAAAGCCCTGTGGGGGGCTGCTCTAAAGAGCACTCTTTCTCAGATCTACATTTTCAGGGCACTCACAGACCCTCTCCCTCCTCCCTACCTTGCTGGCTGGCTCTCAGTTCAATAAGCATTCCACTCCCCAACCTAGCAGAAGCCTTTGAGCAGGTGCACAGAACCCTGGCATGGAATTTTTCACAAGAAAAGGAAAAGCTTCTGAGAACTATAAATCACATTTGATAAGGAAGGCTTTGGGGGTTCATGGTAAAGTTCTCTCTATAAAACACAAAGATGAGATTTAGAGCTGAGGCTTCGCATTGAAAATCCTCTTTATTTGTTTAAAGCAGCAGTACATGTGCATTGAATTTAGGCACTATGGCATCTGTCAACTCTCACCAATGGTTAAAGTTCTGCACCAAATATTTGGAAACAATGCTACTGGAGAGTTCAAACTTAAAAACAGGATTCTCTCTTTCTGTTTTTGGGTTTTGGATTTTTTTTGGTGGCACCTTTTCTTGATTCAGGGCAATATCCGCAACACCACAGTAGGATCAAGAGTTTACTAAAACACTGTTCTTCCTCAAACAAACTGCATAACCTAGGAGAATGTTAATCGCAAAGTAGAGATATGGATGGATGCAGCTTTAAAGATATCTCCTTGAGAAATGAAAACATATACCCACAGAAAAACTTATACACACGTTCTTAGCAATACTGCAATATTATTCATAACCAAAAAACAGAAACAACCCAACTGTCCATCAACTGATGTATGGATAAACAAAATGTGGTATATCAATACAACAGAATAGCATTCAGCAATAAAATGGAATGAAGTACTGATACATGGTAAAACATGAATAAGCCTCAAAAACATTATGCTAAGTGAAAGAAGCCAGTTATTAAAGACCACATATCATATGATTCCATCTATATGAAATGTCCAAATAGGCAAACCTATATAGAGAGAAAGATGAGTGGTTGCCTAGGGCTAGGTAGGATTGTAGAGAAATAGGGAGTGACTTTTTGGGGTGATGAAAATGTTCCAAAATTAGATTATGGTGATAGATGTACAACTCTGTAAATATACTAAAAACCACTGAATTGTACTTTAAATGGGTGAATTTTATGACCTGTTTAAAAAAAAAGCTAAGTGAAAAAAATACAAAGCTGAATGTACAGGTACTACCATCTGAAGATGGAAAAAACAGAATACACATTATGTTAGGGTGGTAGAATCATGCTGATTTTTTTTCCCTTTTATTTTCCAAGCTATCCGTAATCTTGTGCCTCCCCACCAAAAAACATCTCTCAGTCTTCCTTCAAACAGTTTGCATAGACTGCTATAATTTAAAATGCAAATTAAGCAAAATCACCTTGTACCCTTTTTGCAGTTACCTTTTACAAGCCTCCGTCCACTTAGTTTGCTGAGCTCAACTGAGAACAATCTAAAGGAAGAATTGGACAAACAGGCTCTTATGCCATTCCCAGAAGCCAGTTTCATTTTACTGTCTTTGTCACAAGCTGAAGCCTAGTCTAGTCAAAGAAAATTTCAGCAAGGACAGTTTACATAAAGGGCAATTCCACACTCTAATCTTAAATTTCTGTGGGTGAAGGCAAGTCACTACTGGCAGTAGGCTGGACTTAGAAATATGAGACATTCCCTCTCCTCTACAAAGGGTAGCAAGAAAGGGGAGGCTGAGAAAGATCTCTATTTGTGTCCCTTCTCTGAGGTTTTGTATCCAATCTCCAACTGCAGAATCCTGAATCATTTTTCACCAGAGAAGATCCTCTTCTGAGTAATAAAGAATTGTCAGTCACCACCTCTGCCGTCTGCAAACCCACTGAGAATCTATTACTGTCATCAGGAATCCCAGGCTAACTTCCCTCAAATCAAGCAAGGAGGCTTTGCCAAAAAATAAAATAAAATAAAACACTTGTGTATGTGTGTAGGAGCGGGGAGTACATTTAAGGGCACACTGCTGTCAGGTAATTTTAAGGATCTACTAACACTGGCGACAGTAACAGGGAACTACATCTGTTTCTGTTTGAGAAAAATGCTTCAGTAATATCCTGTTTCAGGAGTACTGTGTGAATTCTTGGCACGCAGCCTTCAGATGTTTCAAGGGTGGCTATTTTCCTTTTTTGAGATACAAGAGCCAGGGAGGGGGACTACATCACAGGCAACACCACAGTCTGTGAAATTAGTTTCAGTTCTCACTGCTGCACTTCCTGCTGTCGCTGTATCCAGTACCTTCACAGACGCTTAACTGTCCCAAGCCTTGATAGTAGTACAGTTGGCCTTTCACAGCTGAAGTGACCCAGCTCAGTGCCACTGCAAGGTCCACCAGTGGAGCGACTTCCACACTCAAGTAAGAACCAGAGGATGAGAGAGCAAATGGAGGCACCCTGCTGGTTTCCAGGCCAAAAAAAACTAAAAAGGGAAGAAAAAGGACACCATCGCAGACACATCAGCCCAAGAAGAACACAGGTGCCTAACAGGCTCTGCTGCGAAAACCTAAGCCTTGTAAGAGGCACCTCTTTCCCCAGAACTTGTACTTTTTAAGATGAAAGGTTCTTACACAGAAACACAAACTTACACTCATCCAAGGGACACACAATGGCTGTTGCCTTGAATCCAAGCCAGGGGTGGAGTGAACAGATCTTGACGCGCAAGGACAGTCCACCCAAAGGTTCCTGAGTACTATGGAGCTCATGAGAAACCTGGGGAAAGAGTCTCTATTTCCCCTAGTTTTGCATTTGTCCCAAAGCTTACATTTAACCAAATGTCCTAATCCTCAACATTCAAGTCTGCAACAAAGCAATGTTTGCTCTCAAAGTTGAAAAGAAGACAAGACATGGGGCTCCTTCCTCTATTGGCTCCTTCTGATCTTTCTCCCACTGCTTGAGCGAACACTCTCTAACAAGACTTCCATAGAGTCCAGACAGAAAGAAGAGGGAAAATAAATCCTGCTTGTCAGCTTCAACTAGGAGATAGCATGTCATTTCAGGAGCTTAATAACTCACTTCATGTATGGCAATTACACAACCTGGGCCCAAGGGATCTGCTGACATTTGGGCCTGCAAGTGTGAATTGTCTCTTAATAAATGGGGAACTAGAGGGGAAAGACAACCACGTGTGCCCTCTGGCCTTCCCTCTCTGCTGGCAAGTGGTTCTGCTTCATTCTCCACAGTTCACTTGTTTGGTACTGAAATGAGGAAGAGTATGTACCTCACTATTTTTTTTTTAAAGATGCTGTATTTCTCCCAGCCTACAAATGATACCAGTAGTAACTTGGTTGTCAGAAGAGCTAAGGATATGAAAAAAGGGCAGAAGAAAATATTTGAAGCAAAAGCCAAGTTTTTATGTGGGAAATGGACAAGTGTGGAGAGAGTGAAACAATGCTTAGTAGCAATAAACTTGAAAGAAGTTCTAACTTTAAAGAAACCAGGTGAATTATTACCTTTTGGAAGGGGTGTGTGTGTGTATGTAGAGGGAAGTCTGCTGCAGGAATTGCTGCCCCACCAAAAGAGCAAAAGAGGATATCCCCTACTGAGAGATGCAACATTACATAAGAACACAAGTTCAGGCCGGGCACGGTGGCTCACGCCTGTAATCCCAACACTTTGGGAGGCCAAGACGGGCAGATCACCTGAGGTCAGGCGTTCGAGACCAGCCTAGCCAACATGGTAAAACCAAGTCTCTACTAAAAATACAAAAATTAGCCAGGCGTGATGACACGCACCTGTAGTCCCAGCTGCTCAGGAGGCTGAGGCAGAGAATCGTTTGAACCCGGGAGGTGAAGGTTGCAGTGAGCCGAGATCGTGCCACTGCACTCCAGCCTGGGTGACAAAGCGAGACTCCATCTCAAAAAAATAAAAAATAAAAAAGAACACAAGTTCAATCACCACACCTCAGAGACTGGCCAGGAAAACAGACGAAGTGCTGAGGTCTCTTTATCTGCCAGCCTGTATCTGTAACACCTCATTCTACCCTTCTTTCTCTCCTATCTCACCAAATTCTGGGCTTTCAGAAGGCAGGCTTCAGCGAAAGAAGTCAAACTTGCCCATTTGACAGTGGGTTTGCTCTCAGGGTTTAAACACTGAGCACCCTGGCACCTGTCTCTATCTAGGTGTAAGTGAGGATTTGTTTCATATGCCATTTCTACTACAGTATCCAAAAAATTACTCTGTAGACAGGAAGTCCTATCTATCAGGACTCATACCAATACTGTCCTCTGTTTAACTCGCTGGGCAGAAGTTCCTTCAGCAGCAAATGGCCAGCAATGAAAGCTAACAACATAAACCAAAACAAATTGACTTAAAGGCTGTGAGTCCATGAGAGCTGGATTCTGACTTATTCAATGCAGTACCTGCAATACCTAGCACAGTGCCTGGCATACATTCGGTATCACATAACTACTTGGGAGTACTGAATGAAAGAATGAACAAATGAATCTTATGCAAACACACCGTAAGTGTGTACCCAGGAGAAAGAGTTTAGAATGCTCATGATCTGAGAAACAGCCTGAAGCAGCAGTGCTTTCAGAAGGTTTTAGAAAGACTCCAGGTTCAATTTTACCAAAAGGTAAACAAACCAGAAACTAGCAGTATAATCTAGTAGTTCAGACTGTGGGCTCCACCATGAGATACCTATGTGACATGGGCGAGTTATTTAATTTGTTTGGTTTGGGTCTCAACTAGAAGAATGCGGATAATAATATCTACATCAAAAGTCTGTTATTAAATGAGTTCAAAAAAGTAAAGCCCTTAGCACAAAGGTTGGTACTCAGTAAGTCCTCAGGAACCTTTCCATATTATTGCTGCTTAAATACCTTCTTTCCTGAGATGTAGACATACCTCCCCCAACTCCAGGAAAATTTTAATTTCTGGTTGAATATGCTTCTAGCTAAAAACACAAAACCCAGAGAACTCAGAAGTCAGTGCCAAGCACATGTCTCTACTAGCCTCCACTAGATGGTGACAGTTTGGGTGTGGAATTCCCAAAACAGAAAAGGTGTGTGTGCGTAACTCCTATGTATGTTTTTACACCAGAGGAACGAAAACAGCAAGAAATGAATTAACTACTGTGAAGGAAAGACATACTTCCCATCTCTGTAGATCAAAAAAGGAAGTAAATCCCTAGGCCTAATTGAACTGAGTAATCTTACTGCACCTCTGGAAGAGCACACAGGAGCCCAGTTAGCGAGAGCAACAAAGCCCAGCATGTCGCCTGCCACTGAAAGAAAATTCTGTGGGAACAACAGCTTTAGGCCTCCTTGCCCAGACGCCAACTTCCCTTTAACCAGCCCAAGACTTTATTTTGACGCCTCTTTGCTCCTGGGTCTTGCTGTCCCCATAACCACCTCCCCCTCCTGCTCCTAAATTCGTCCAGGGTAACTTTTCTCCACTTCAGCAGCTCCCCAGCCACGACTCCCATGAGGGAGAGTCAGATCCACACTCATAGCTGGGGTCTCAAAACCAAGCGAAAAAAAGGAAAGTCTGTATGTACGTGCCTACTTTTTGAAAGAAAAGAGCTGGTTTCGGGGAGTTTAGCCTGGTTAATAAGAGAAGTTTTTGAGATTAAAGAGCAGCCGAAGCGCGGGGGCTCCCGAATGCTGCGGTGCGCACAGGCGGGCTCTGAAATTTCCTCAGGAAATCCACCTTCTCTAAGCCAGCCCTGCCCCAGCGCAAGCCCCGCAGCTTTGCTGGGCTGAGGGCAGTAATGACAGTGGCACAGAGGGCCTCTGCCTACCTCCTCTGCACCCATCGGCACGGCGTCTGGCTCTTCTGGCGCTGCCCGGGCAGCGACGCGGGACGGCGCGCCCCGGACCGCGGGTCACCAAGTTCCCGGCCGCAAACCAGCCGCCGGTCCCCCCGGCCGCGCAGCCCCCACTGCTGGCCGGCTGGCCGCGCCACGCCAGCGCGGGGCTCCCAGCGGCGCGGCTCGCGGCCGGGTGACAGCGGGCCGGCGCAGAGAAGCGCGGGGAGCCGCCGAAGCCGGCCCGGGCTCCGGCCAGCGTCACTCCTGGGCGGTGCGCGCTGGTCCCGCGCCCCTGACAGCCGGCCGAGCGCGTCGATGGCACAATGCCGGCCCCGCCGCCCCCGGGCCGCGGTGACAACTCACCCGGGAGCCGGCGGAGACCTCCGGGATGGGGGCGCTCACAGCTTCCACGCCGCCGCTTGCGCGCTCCCGCAGTCTTCTCGGGTCTAGGCGAGGCCCCGCGTGCCCTTGTCTAGCTCGCTCTGGCCGGCGCTGTGGGCAGAGGAAGCGGGCGGGAGGGAGGGAGGAGGTGGGGCGGTCGCCGGCTTCGGAGAATAGAACGCGGCGGTAGCGACGGCTGCAGCGCCAGCGTCACTGACCCAGCTGTACCGCGCGGGCGGGGGAGGCCCCGCGGAGGGGAGGGGGCGGGGAAGGGGCGGGAAAGGGGCAGGGCCAGGCGCGCACGCAACGGCGCCGGCGTCGCGCCGCCGCGACCGCCCCGCCGGGAGGCCCTGCACGCACGCGCCGGCGGCCGGGCCAGGCACCCAAGGGAGAAGCGACGCGGTTGGGGAGGTGGGGGGTCCTTAAAGAGACAGTCCCTCTGCGCTGGAGTGGATGGGGCGGTGGCACCGACTCAGCTGGACTATGCGGCGTTTGCAGTGCGCTCTCCAGTTCGTTTACTATTATTATTATTTGCATTATTGAATTACTATTATTTGCAAATAATTGTACTGCCCTCAGGTTTACAAGGCTTTTGGCGCATGTTGCCTTGTTAGCTCTTGAATTGCTCGTCTGACCTAGCTCTGAAGCAGGTTATTATCTCCCTGTTAAGCAGTACTCCGAACTGTGGTTCCTAGCCTGCCAACGTTAAAGCTGCCCGGGGGGTGGGTGGGGGTGAAAATGCAGATTCGGGGCCCCGAATGACCTCCAGCCATTGTGATTCAGTGGGGTCGGACTTGGGAATCTGTATTTTCACTAGCGTTCCGAAGTGAGTGATCCTTCAGCATACTAAAAGCACACAAGGGATCTCAAGGTTGAGAAAACCGCAGTTCAGAGCCAGGACTGGCAGAGCCTGGGCTAGAAGCCTGCCACATTCCTAACTGTATTTCCCCTCTTGAGCCTTGCCTTCTGGGGCTATTTTCTAGCACATACTGAGTGAGCAGTTTGTGCACTGTATGGCTACATCGTTTATTGGTGATCTCTCATGCAGTGTGTCCTCGGTTTATGTGTTTACAGGGCCCGTGGCGCCTTGATGGGGAGGACTCTGGCTTTTTATCTTTGTACCCCAGGGCCTTGCACCGTGTCGGTCTCAGAGGTCCTCCATAAGTGTTAAGGAACTCCTACTTGTAAATCAGTGGTAGAGTCCACATCTGGACCTACAGACTTGTGTTTTTGCTGCAGCTTGGGTCAGGCAGGCCTCTTCTCCCAGATGCTCTTGGACAAAAGGATACACCTTCTCAGGGCCTCTCACCAGGCCTAGTTCTAGTAGGCTTTCAGGAAAAGCACTGTGAATTAACAAGGCATGTCCTTGTGAAGTAGCTTGAACCAAATAAACAGGATGCTCCTCCCCATGCACACAGACCCATCCCCAAAAGAACCCTTCCCTTCTGGGCCCCACAGCAACCTGTGGCTCGTTGCTATAATGCCTTTTTCATAAGCCTATCGTTGTTCTGCCTTCTTTCTTCCTTGCCTTCTTGGGTCCAGACTCATTAGAGAAGATGGGCACCCCTCCCTTCCTGCTCATTTGGGGCCACACTGCCCAGACCACTAGAAGATTGAAAAGCACACTTCAGAACTACCTGGGTCTGCAGCAGAGCACAACCAAATCAGTGTGGGCAGCAGGAACACACCAGGCAGACCCAAGGCTCAGGGAGGGGACAAGGGGGAAGGAAGCAAGGGAAAGGGATGGAGGAAGAATTGGAGAAGACGAATGGAGAGAAGGAGAAAAAGAAAGAAAGGAAAGGGAAGAAAGCAGGCATGGATGGTTCAGGTCAGATCAACTGCCAAAGTAACTGAGCCCCTGGCTGTGCACTGAAGTCAGTTTGGCCATTAAGAGGCTCAGTAACTTCATACAAGAACTGCCACCTTATAAAATCCCTTGTGAGACCCTATGCAGATCTGTCCACCACTACCCAAAAATCCTCAGTCGGGCGCGGTAGCTCACGCCTGTAATCCCAGCACTTTGGGAGGCTGAGGCAGGCGGATCACGAAGTCAGGAGTTTGAGACCAGCCTGGACAACATGGTGAAACCCCTTCTCTACTAAAAATACAAAAATTAGCCAGGCGTGGTGGCACATGCCTGTAATCCTAGCTATTCAGGAGCCTGAGGCAGGAGAATCGCTTGAACTCAGGAAGCAGAGGTTGCAGTGAGCCAAGATCATGCCATTGCACTCCAGCCTGGGTGACAGAGTGAGACTGTCTCAAAAAAAAAAAATCCTCTCCCAGACCTTCAGGGTCCACAGAATGAACTCAAACTCATCAGCAAGGACTGTAGTATCCTGTGCTGTCTACAGTCCGGCCCAAATGCTCTCCATCCCTCCACACACCCCACTCCATCCTCCCCATACCACCTGCTGGTCTCTAACAAGCCATTCCTGTCACAAACCAGGTGCC
The DNA here is from genome assembly GCF_029281585.2 of Gorilla gorilla gorilla. Taxonomy (NCBI): domain Eukaryota; kingdom Metazoa; phylum Chordata; class Mammalia; order Primates; family Hominidae; genus Gorilla; species Gorilla gorilla. Next base: position 86,512,583 of record NC_073239.2, on the reverse strand, counting down.
CATGCTGTTTCCTCAATCTTGAAGGCCTTCTCTACTTACCCTTCAGAATCTTCCCAAGGCTGCTGCTTCTACTTTTCTGTGGCACTTTGGTTGAGCCCCAAAGTGCCACAGAAAAGTATTAAATTAAAATTTTTAAACATTTTTAAATATTTAATTATTTATTTATTTATTTTGACGGAGTCTTGCTCTGTCGCCCAGGCTGGAGTGCAGTGGCATGATCTGAGCTCACTGCAACCTCCGCCTCCCGGGTTCAGGGGATTCTCCTGCCTCAGTCTCCCGAGTAGCTGGGTTACAGCTGGGATTAGCTTCCATTTCCTTCTGCTTTGAATTGCCAGAATCAGGGTCAAGTCTCCTCCCTTTATAAATGCCGGCTCACCAGCCTTTCCTGTCTTCTCTTCCCCTCCTATCTGAAGTTCCACTGGCCTCTTCGGTAGAGCTGACGAAAAGCCCCTGTTACATTCTACGTATAGGCCTTTCTCTTCTCACCCGCACAATGGAATGGTACTTCCTGGCCTGGGGTGAATATTATCTTTCTGCCATTGAAAAGATCTCACAAGATGAAGGTTAAGAATAATTTAGACTTAGACATTCTCAAGTGGGAGGGATCGTAGATTTTTTAAATTAAATTCTTTAAAATTTTTAAGATTTTTTTTTTAATTTAACAGCTTTCTCACACCTGTAACCCCAGCATTTTGGGAAGCTGAGGCAGGCTGATCATTTGAGGCCAGAAGTTCAAGACCAGCCTGGCCAACATGGCAAAACCTCGTCTCTACTAAAAATATAAAAATTAGCTTGGCGTGGTGGTGCACGCCTGTAATCCCAGCTATGTGGGAGGCTAGTCACAAGAATTGCTTGAACCTGGGAGGCAGAGGCTGCAATGAGCTGAGATTGCGCCACTGCACTTCAGCCTGGGCGACAGAGTGAGACTGTGTCTTAAATTAATTAATTAATTAATTAACAGCTTTATTGAGATATTCACATACCAGCAATTCACAGTTTAAATTTGTAGATTTATTTTGTATAACTTTACAAATTGTACAAATTTGCACACGTACAATTGTACATTTAGAGTGAACAATGGTTTTTAGTATATTTACAGAGTTGTACAATATTTTAGAACATTTTCATGACCCTAAAAAAAACTCCCATACCCATTAGCAGTCACTACCATTTCCTCCCTCCCTACCACCTTCCCTGCCTCCCTCCCTAGGCAACCAACAATCTACTTTCTGTCTCTATAGATTTGCCTATTCTGAGCACTCTCTATAAATAGAATCATACAAATATGTGGCCTTTATAATTGATTTTTTGTTTCTTCCACCTAACATAATGAATTTTAAACCAGAGCTAATTTTTTATTTTCACTTTTCAATTCAGACCCTGCCTTATTCTAAAAGGACTTAAGATGGCCCTTTGAGCTAATATTCCTGGGTCCTTCCAGATTTCCAGCATAAATCTTTTTTTTTTTTTTTTTTTTTTGACGGAGTCTTGCTCTGTCGCCCAGGCTGGAGTGCAGTGGCATGATCTGAGCTCACTGCAACCTCCGCCTCCCAGGTTCAGGGGATTCTCCTGTCTCAGTCTCCCGAGTAGCTGGGACTATAGGTGCGTACCACCACACTCAGCTAATTTTTGTATTTTTAGTAGAGACAGGGTTTCGCCACGTTAGCCAGGCTGGTCTCAAACTCCTGACCTCAGTGATCAGCCTGCTTCTGCCTCCCAAAGTGCTAGGATTACAGGCGTGAGCCACCACACCTGGCCAATTTCCAGCACAAATCTTAATATTCTGCTCTAAATCTAGGTGCTGGAAAATGGCATGGGGGTTAGATTAGTCCCAGTTGGTGGTAAGTAGAATAGCCAGCCATCCCAGTTTGCCTGGGACTAAGGGGATTCCTGGCACATGGGACTTCCAGTGCCAAAATTAGGACAGTCCTGGGCCAATCAGGATGAGGTAGTCACTCCTATGATAAGAGTCAGGAGGCACGGTATTCCTTTCATCTCCCAGGAATATAACAAGGAGTGTGTGCCTTTACTGCTTGCAGGGCAGGACAGAGGAGTTTGGCTCTCTGAAAGTGAGAGAAAAGGTTCAGAATAAGTACGTGGAATCTCAGTTGCTATGGTTATTACATACAATAGTAGTAATGACAGCTACTATTTACAAAGCACCTTCTGTATGTCAGGTGCTTGGTAGGGACTTGATACGTGTAACCTCTAATTTTGGCAACAGTCCTCCAAGTTAATTATCATTAACACCATTTTACAAGCAAGGCTTAGAGAGATTTTTTTTTTGACGTATCAAAACCACATAAGTATGTATGTTGCAAAACCAGAATTCATTCTTGTTTGTCTGTTCCAAAGGTCACACTTTCCCAAATAAACCATGTGCTTCCTCCCACCCCCAATAAAAATAGCAAATAAAGATTGAAATTGTCTTCATATATCTCTTGCTTTTTAAAAAAGTGCTTTTTTGCGTACCAGCTAGTTTTTTACAACATCCCCATAAAACGAAGAGACATTATTGTCCCCAATTTTACCTATAAGGAAGTTGAGGCGCCGAAAGGTTGCTAGCTTGTCTGATCTCATATAGAAATTAGCATGAGTTTCATGTTTTGATTCAAGATTCCTTGGGCAGCTTTCAAAGCCCTATGAAGGTAAACCCGTTTGACCCCAGAGGAGGTGGAAGGTGAGGCCACCCTCACCGCAGAATGTCAGAGTCCAAAATGGGTGGGCTGTACAGGGCTAGGCCAACAGGAGCTGAGAAGCAACTCCCACTCCAGAGGAGGAAGATCTAGGCTCAGGCGGTTATCTGAATTTGTGAGCCTGCACCATCACCAGGGGCAACCCTTCTTGCAGCTTGTCAGGAGCCTGTGAGAGCCAGGCTTGGTGACGCAATCCCTGCAGGCCACTGGTCGGAGGGAGCTTTGTAGAGGTCAGAGTTCAGGGCTTAGATCTGGGCTATTCACAGCAGCAGCTATGATTTCCTATCCACCCCAACTCTGACCCTAGCCTTAGAAAATGTGCACTTGAGGCTGCCCAATTAGCAGATACATATAAGAGGGCAACCCAGCCCCACCTGCTTTTCTGAAGCATGTCTTTGACAACATTCTTTCCCTAATACAGGTCAGGTTAACTGGTAAAAGTGTTGGCCCCATTTTTCACATAAGGAAAAGCCAAGGTAGAAAGGGAGCATCCACCTGCTATGTCTCCAGATGGTATCCCAGTGGAAGATGAATGAATATCAGATCCCCCCCACCCCTGGTGCCAACCAGCCTGATGACCTGCTGCTTGCCCTTTGCCCAAGGGCTGGGCAGTGACTCTAGGAGACAATCTGCAGGGAGGAAGGAAGGGACTGGGGATAGCCTAGGGCCTGAGGCCTTTCTAGACAGAGCCAGCCCACAAACCCCTCCCACATACACACACACACACACACACACACACACACACACACACACAGAGCTCCTGGTCATTGGACACTGTATTCCCTCCCTGATGGTTCATTTTCATGTGATTTAATGGTGAGAAGACAGAGCTATATGATTGGCCTTGCTAGCTCTGAGCTGCCAGTGCATAGAGGAATGGAGTTGCTCCCTCCTTCAGACTGTCTGGGGAGGCAGGGATAGGGCTGTGAAGCTCTGGCAGACACAACACCTCAGAAGGTTCTTGGCTCCAGGACTTGTTGGCTGGATCAGTAGGGTCAGTCCCTCTTTTGGCTGGCCAGGGACCTTCAAAATCAGGGTATTTTGATACCTCCAAAATCAGGGTATTTTGAAGGTGCTGATGATGGACCCCAAGGTGCAGCTTTGCCCCCAGGCATGTCAATGAACCCCCTGAAAAAAGCTCCAATACATTAAATATGTACTGTCTGCCAGATACTTTGCTAGTGGCTCCACATACATGATTTCATTTAATCCTTGCAGTAGCCTCTGAAATAGGTATTAATACTATTATCTTCATTTTGCATATGAGGAAACTGAGGTACATAAAGTTTAAAGATGAGGCCAAGGCCACAGTTACTAGTAGCATGTCCTGCTTCTTAGGGAATACAGCTGTAATTTGCACTGTAAAAACCAAATGTGATTTTTAAAGGGGGACCAGAGCAGGTTACCTGTAGTGGTGTGCTGAAGAGCGCTCAAACTGTCAAGAATCAATTCTAAAATGTTCAAGATTTTTGTAAGCTAGTTGTTAAACACAGCCTTTGTTAAAAATTAAATTATGGCCAGTAGCAGTGGCTCACGCCTGTAATCCCAGCACTTTGGGAGGCCAAAGCAGGAGGATCACTTGAGCTCAGAAGTTTGAGACCAGCCTGAGCAACAGAGTGAGACCTCTTTACAAAAAATACAAAAATTAGCCAGGCATGGTGGCACACGCCTGTGGTCCCAGCTACTCAGGAGGCTGAGGTGGGAGGATTACTTGAGCCCGGGAGGTCAGGACTAAAGTATGCTGTGATTGCGCCACTACACTCCAGCTTAGGTGACAGAGCAAGACTCTGTCTCAAAAAAAACCAAAAAAATTAAAAATTAAAAAAATTAAATTATATATATGTGAAATTAAATTATAGTTGTTAAAGTAATAAATACTCAAGTTACCACTTCCTAATTATTAATTATTTTACTACATTGTATTTTTTTACTTTTTCTGCCTCCCTTCTCTTACATTATACTCTTATCTATGCTTTCAAGTTTATTTACATCTCTTATGAAGTACTACATCATATTATGCCACTTCTCATCTCTTCTCAACTCCACATTCAGTGACATCACGTTGATAGTTTGAAATCAGATACAGTGGAAGTATTTACACCACAGAAATTACTAAATATAAATCAGCTCCCACCTATAGAACAAGTTGCTAAACATTTACAATTGAAATGTGAAACATTTACATCTGGAAAACTGAAAGCTTCCAGCACCAGGGTCTGTAGCAGTAGTGGAGGAGGTGAACCCAGGGCTAGCTGAGCTCACCAGCAGAGCCAGCAGGGTGAGTGGGTGCAGGGCACATGTGGAGTATCTCTAGGAGGCAGCCAGACCCCATAGTCTCCATTTTACAGGGAAGGTGAGTTCTGAAGCCAGGTGAGAAATGTTTGATGCCTCAAAAGTGTGTCGGTTCTGGCTGGGTGCAGTGGCTCATGCCTGTAATCCCAGCACTTTGGGAGGCCAAGGTGGGCGGATCACCTGAGGTCGGGAGTTCAAGACCAGCCTGACCAATATGGAGAAACCCCATCTCTGCTAAAAATACAAAATTGGCCGGGCATGGTAGCACATGCCTGTAATTCCAGCTACTCGGGAGGCTGAGGCAGGAGAATGGGTTGAACCTGGGAGGCGGAGTTTGCAGTGAGCCTAGATCATGCCATTGCACTCCAGCCTGGGCGAAGAGCGAAACTCTGTCTAAAAAAAAAAAAAAAGTGTGTCGGTTCTATTTGAGATGCACTCCACCTAGATGCACCATAAAGATTTCTTACTTTCCATATCCCCCAATAGAGTATGTTCTCCAGTTACCAAGGGAGATGGAGGGACAGGAACCTAAGAGGAAGCCTGCCTGGAAGAAGGGGGCTGCTGGTCCTCAGTCCCTTGTGAATGCCTGGCCTCTAGTGGTGGGATTAAGAATGCAGCCTCTGCCCTCCAACCTTAGGTCAAGACGCTCAACCAGAGTCTCCCTCCACAGAGTACCATCATGGCATTTCCCAGCACAGAGCACAGGACAGCTGGGACAATCCTTGTGGGACAAATGGACGATGGACAGAAGCATCTGCTTCCAACAGGAGGGTCTCAACCATCCCCTTAGAACCTATGCCCCCTTTGGATAGTATTTTATGACATCCCCCATCCTACTACTATGAAATGAAAATCATAGCATAATCTGCCTACACACATAATTGCAAAAAATAAATGCATGCATAGGTTCACCAAAAGACATGTACAAGAATGTTCACAGCATCATTATTCATAATGGCCAGACACTAGAAACAACACAAATGGATATGGTATGTCCACATGATGAAAACGAACAAACTTCTGCCAGGCACGGTGGGCACAGTGGCTCATGCCTGTAATCCCAGCATTCTGGGAGGCCAAGGCAGGCAGATCACTTGAGGTTAGGAGTTTGAGACCAGCCTGGTCAACATAGTGAGAGCCCGTCTCTACCAAAAATTCAAAAATTAGCGGGGCATGGTGGCGGATGCCTGTAGTCCCAGCTACTCAGGAGGCTGTGGCAGGAGAATCGCTTGAACCTGGGAGGCGGAGGTGGCAGGGAGACGAGATCGCGCCACTGCACTCCAGCCTGGGAGACAGTGAGACTCTGTCTCAAAAAAAAAAGAAAATGAACAAACTTCCAATTCACACAACAACATGGATGAATCTCACAAATATGATTTTGGCTGAAAGAAGTCAGACACGAAAAAAGCATGCATGTATGTTTCCATTATATCAAGTTCAAAGGTAGGCAAAATTAATTTAAGGTGTTAGAAGTAAGGAGAGTAGTTACCTAGAGGAGTTGTGACTGGGTGGCACCATGAGTTGGACTTCCAGGGTATTGAGAGTGTTCTGGTTATGAAGGTGTGTTCATTTTGCAAAAATTCATAGAGGTGTACTCATAAGATTTGTCCACTTTTTTGAAGTATGTAGTTATTCAATAAAAAGTTTACTTAAAAAAAAACAATCAATACAATGCCCTAACTGTAATATAAAAAAGAAAAGGCCGCTTGCACCTAGAGTCAACTCATAGCAATTACAAATGCAGACAGATGTAGGTGTGTGATTTTAGTGATGCAAATGCCTTCAACAATGTCACTATTATGTTCTGATATGTTCAGCTCTTGGTAAAATGCTGAAAAATAAAGCACATTTTTCCTGTAGTTGTATTCTTTTTCTTTCTTTTTTTTTTTTTTCTGAGACGGAGCCTCGCTCTGTTGCCCAGGCTGGAGTGCAGTGGTGCCATCTCGGCTCACTGCAACCCCTGCCTCCTAAGTTCAAGCAATTCTCCTGCCTCAGCTTCCCAAGTAGCTGGGATTACAGGTACCTGCCACCACAATCGGCTAATTTTTGTATTTTTAGTAGAGACAGGGTTTTGCCATGTTAGCCAGGCTGGTCTCAAACTCCTGACCTCAAGTGATCTGCTCGCCTCAGCCTCCCAAAGTGCTGGGATTACAGGTGTGAGCCACCACGCCCAGCCCCTGTAGTTGTATTCTGATCATTATAACAGGGTTTTTTGTTTATTTATTTGTTTTCCCTATAGAAACATCTAGTGGAAGGCATACAAGAGTCTATGCCTTTGTATAGGCACACAGGATGGTTCTATGCTGTGTAGAGCTATCTATTGCAGACTGACTATGCCCCCTTGTCTGTGAAATGGGAGTGACAGCAGTACCTGCTTCATAAGGCTGTTGTGAAAATGAAATGAATTCACTTCAATGAAGTGCTCAAAACAGCAGTTGGCACACACGAGCACAAAATAAGTGCTTGATATTATTTGTATCATCCTGGGCCCTATCCACTAAATGCCAATGGTGCCTTCATCGTCATAACAACCAAAAACACTCCCACAGATGTCCAAACAGCCTCTAGGGTTGACACTGCCCATAAAGAACCATGGCTTTAAACCTACTGGATGAACAGTACTTACACCAAGTAGCAGTGCTATTCATTGATTCATTCATTCATTCGCTCACAAAGCAGTCTGTGCTGAGGATTGCTTTGTCCAGCTCCTGCCCTCAAGTTTCTGAGGGAGATAAACGTGTCCACAAGTAATGATAACACAGTGTGATAGTCTTTTACATAGCCCAGAGGCAGCAAATTGTCTCTCAGGCTCCAGCCCCCGGCAGAGGGGTTTGATCTACTTTGTGGTTTGCTTTCATTTATTATTATTATTATTATTATTATTATTATTTGAGATGGAGTCTTGCTCTTTCGCCCAGGCTGGAGTGCAGTGGCACGATCGCGGCTCACTGCAACCTCTGCCTCCCGGGTTCAAGCGATTCTTCTGCCTCAGCCTCCCAAGTAGCTGCGATTACAGGCGCTCGCCACAACACCCAGCTAATTTTTGTATTTTTAGTAGAGACAGGGTTTCGCCATGTTGGCCAGACTGGTCTTGAACTCCTGATCTCAGGTGATCCACCTGCCTTGGCCTCCCAAAATGCTGGGATTACAGGCGTGAGCCACCGTGCCTGGCCATTGCTTTCATTTTTTATTTAGTTGCCAGTATTTGAAGATGAGAAGATTTCGTGCATTAAAAAGTCCAGATTTCCTGCTTCTCTTGAAAAATCCATCGCTTTGTAAACATCAGTCCTGCATGTGTATGGTCAGGAGACCTGTGTTTGCCACAGCCCCCACCTGACCTTCATTTAGTTTTCCTACCAGGTCTCTGCAGACCCTGGGGCTTCAGGCCATCTCACAGGTCTGTCTCCTGATAGCTACGGGAACTCAGGACAACTAAAAGCTTCCAGAAGGGGCAGAAGAGTTCCAAAGACTCAGTGCAAGGCAGATAAAGTGGGAAAGGGCTTTCTGGGTGGAAGGAGTGGCATGTTCAAAGGTCCATGCTACAAGAGCAGTGGCATGCCCAAGGGCCATTCCCTCATTCATGGAGACACTTGGCAGAGTCCTTAGGCCCACTGCAGCAGGAGGCCAGGGGTAAGCTAAGAGACAGGCCCGAGCTTTAAAGTTCCCAGGTCTAACACCAGCCTGCTCTCCTGCTCTGCACACTTGCTTGGCAGAGGTACGAATTCAAAATAAAAGTGAGTTCCAGGGCTGAGGTGCTGTGGGACAATACTCACAGTCTCCTTGCACCTGGGACAGCCCTAAGAGATGAGCCAGAGAGTGAGGGAAGTAGCAGGAACAGCCTGGTCCTTAGGTCTCTGCAGGGCTGACTTAACGTGGTATGAGTGAAGGGGCAGGAAAGGGCTCCCCTCACGTCTGAAACATATCATTAGGGATGTGCATCCCCTAGCTCAGTGCTTCTCAAACTTTTATGTGCACATGAATCACCCAGGGATCTTGTTAAAACACGGTAGCTCTGAAGTGGAGCCTGAAAGTCTTCATTTCAAACAACCTACCAGGGATGCTGTGCTGTTTGTCCAAAGACCACACTTACACAGTCGCTGGAGCAGGGTTTCTCAACTGCAGCAGTATTGTGTGGGATAAGCATTTGTATGGGCTGTCTTGTACCTTGTAGGATGTTTAACAGCACCCTTGGCCTCTACCCATGTGATGTCGGCAGCAGCCCCCAGTAGTAACAAGAAAAAATGACTGGGCCGGGCGCAGTGGCTCACGCCTATAATCCCAGCACTTTGGAAGGCTGAAGCGGGTGGATCACTTGAGGCCAGGAGTTCAAGACCAGCCTGACCAACATGGTGAAACCCCATATCTACTAAAAAATATATGAAATTATCCGGGCATGGTGGCACACGCCTGTAATCCCAGCTACTTGGGAGGCTGAGGCAGGAGAATCGCTTGAACCCAGAAGATGAAGGTTGCAGTGAGCCGAGATCGCTCCATTGCACTCCAGCCTGGGCAACAAGAGCGAAACTCCATCTCGAAAAAAAAAAAAAAGAAAGAAAGAAAGAAAAGAAAAAATGACTTCAGACATTGCCCCGTCTCCCCTACCAGAGAAGCAAAACCCTCTGTTAAAATTTTAGAGGAACTCTTTTTTTTTTAACATATATATAACTTCCCCTTCTGTCACGCAGTGGTGCGATCACAGCTAACTGCAGTCTTGACCTTCTCGGCTCAAGCAATCCTCCCACCTCAGCCTCCCAAGAAGCTGGGACTACAGGCACACGCCATCAAGCACATCTAATTTTTAAATTTTTTGTAGAGATGAGGTCTTCCTATTTTGCCCAGTCTGGTCTTGAACTCCCGGGCTCAAGCGATCCTCCTGCCTCAACCTCCTAAAGTGCTGGGATTACAGGCGTGAGCTACTAAGCCCAGCCTGGAACTCTTTTTAAAAAAAAATGCCTATGGGCTTTTCTGCAATCTAGAGAGACTCCAAGACACTGGGACAAGGCTGACCATATAATTTGTAAAGCACAGTACAAAATAAAGATGCAGTGACCTTATTCAAAGAGCAGGAAAAAAGTGTTGCTAAAGGTACTAGAATATATAAAGCTTTTGCCTTTAAAAATATTTTATTACGGCCGGGTGCGGTGGCTCACGCCTGCAATCCCAGCACTTTGGGAGGCCAAGGCGGGCGGATCACAAGATCAGGAGATCGAGACCATCCTGGCTAACATGGTGAAACCCCGTCTCTACTAAAAAAAATACAAAAAATTAGCTGGGCATGGTGGCAGGCACCTGTAGTCCCAGCTACTCAGGAGGCTGAGGCAGGAGAATGGCGTGAACCAAGGAGGCAGAGGTTGCAGTGAGCCAAGGTCGCGCCACTGCACTCTAGCCTGGGCGACAAAGTGAGACTCCATCTCAAAAAAAAAGAAAAATGTTATTACTTATAAAACATAATGAGGTAATAGTGATACATGAGTAACAACATAAACTCACAAATGACAAAAAAGTACTTTGGTGTCATATGTCATGTAACGCAATAAATCATAATACTTTATTAATATTATAGTATCTTGACCAGATTTTCCGGGCTAACTTTTCTGCAAGTTTATTTATCAGGTTGTCAAAATTTACAATTTTAGTAACTTTATTTTCAATCAGTATAGCTAACATTGAAAGCAATGTTAGTTGCCATTGGCAAATCCAAGATCACAAATAATTTCTGATTATTGTGAACAAATGTACTGTACAAAAATTAGCTGGGCATTGGCCGGGCGCGGTGGTTCACGCCTGTAATCCCAGCACTTTGGGAGGCCGAAGCAGGTGGATCACGAGGTCAGGAGTTCGACGCCAGCCTGACTGACATAGTGAAACCCCGTCTCTACTAAAAATACAAAAATTAGCCAGGGATGGTGGAGGGTGCCTGCAGTCCCAGGTACTCGGGAGGCTGAGGCAGAAGAATCGCTTGAACCTGGGAGGCAGAGGTTGTGGTGAGCTGAGATCTCTCCACTGCACTCCAGCCTGGGCAACAGAGCAAGACTCTGTCTCAAAAAAAAAAAAAAAATTAGCTGGGCGTTGTGGCAGACACCTGTAATCTCAGCTGCCTGGAAGGCTGAGGCAGGAGAATCGCTTGAGCCTAGGAGGCAGAGGTTGCAGTGAGCGTGAGATCACGCCACTGCACTCCATCCTGGGTGACAGAGAGAGACTCTGTCTTAAAAAACTAAAAAAGCAAAAAACAAATAAAAAAACCCCAAAACAAATAATTTCTGATTATTTAATTTTTTTATTTAATTTTTTTTTTTTAGCCCAGCTAATTTTTGTATTTTTGGTAGAGACAGGGTTTTACTATGTTGGCTAGGCTGGTCTTAAACACCTGACCTCAGGTGATTCACTGGCCTCGGCCTCCCAAAGTGCTGGGATTACAGGCATGAGCCACCACGCCCCGCCAAATTTTATTACATCTAGAGATGATGATTCTCATGGAAAAATTTTTCCAAACAAATTTAATTCATACAAATCAGCTTCATGCAGGTCTGAATTAATTTACTTTAATTACTATTTTTTATTTTAAAAATTAAAATTATTTTGAGCTCATCTGTGGAAGTGGCATAAATTTAGTTTTAAATGTAAGTTTACACGGCCGGGCACAGTGACTCACGCCTGTAATCCCAGCACTTTGGGAGGCCAAGGCAGGCAGAACACCTGAGGTCAGGAGTTCGAGACCAGCCTGGCCAACATGATGAAACTCCGTCTCTACTAAAAATATAAAAAATATTAGCCGGGTGTGGTGGTGGGGGCCTGTAATTCCAGATATTTGAGAGGCTGAGGCAGGAGAATTGCTTGAACCCGAGAGGGAGATGTCACAGTGAGCCAAGATTGTGCTATTGCATTCCAGCCTAGGTGACAGAGTGAGATTCTGTCTCAAAAAATAATAATAAATAAATAAATAAAAATAAATGAAAGTTTACACAATGGCTTTTTTTTTTGAGACGGAATCTCGCGCTGTCACCCAGGCTGGAGTGCAGTGGCGTGATCTCGGCTCACTGTGACCTCTGCCTCCCTGCTTCAAGTGATTCTTTTGCCTCGGCTCCCCGAGTAGCTGGGATTACAGGTGCCTGCCATCATGCCCAGCTAATTTTTGTATTTTGCGAAGAGATGGGGGTTTCACCATCTTGGCCAGGCTGGTCTCAAACTCCTGACCTCGGGTGATCTGCCCACCTCAGCCTCCCAAAGGGCTGGGACTACAGGCGTGAGCCACTGCGCCCAGCCCCTCAATGGCCTTTTCATATCTCCTCTGACATATCCCATAATTTGTGGAGGTCACACAGCAAAAGTGACTTCATCTTCTGTGTATAATTTAAAACACCTACTATGCATTCTTTCATTGTATCTTCTATTAAAAGAAAAATTAATTTTGAAATTGTTTTGCTTGTTAATAATTGGTTTCTCCAAAGCTTCATATCAAAGTATTCTTTTCCATTGAGTACAATGACCTTTAATTTCTCTCTGTAAGTCTATGAATATTTGCTTGCAATTTTGCAGCACTTTTCAAAACTGAAAATTCAAAAATTTTAAACGAATTCTAATAATTCCCTGATATGCTTTATTATGACATCCATATATATGCTTTTATTTTCTAATCATTTACAGACAAAGTTTACTGCCTGAGAGCCAACAATTCCTGTCCTGGAGCTTAGACCCAAGAGTTATTTATCATTATTATTTTTTATTTTTATTTTTTGAGACAAGAGTTTCACTTTTGTTGCCCAGGCTGGAGTGCAATGACAAGATCTCAGCTCACTGCAACCTTCGCCTCCTGGGTTCTAGTAATTCTCCTGCCTTAGCCTCCCAAGTAGCTAGGACTACAGGTGTGCGCCACCACGCCCAGCTGATTTTGTGTTTTTGGTAGAGACAGGGTGTCACCATGTTGGTCAGGCTGGTCTCGAACTCCTGACCTCAAGTGATACACCCGCCTCGGCCTCCCAAAGTGCTGGGATTACAAGTGTGAGCCACCGCGCCCAGCCCTATGAGTTATTTTTTATACAGCCAGGGACAGACAAGCAGGCTTCCCAAGCAGGGTTCCAGCACTGAGATCTCATGTAGCCCCTTCTCTTTCCTGTGATTGCTGATGCTGTCACTGTTGCTGCCACCAGTCTGGGCTCAGGTTCTGGCCACCTTGGGGCCCAGCAGTGCTCCAGACTGTTTCAGGCATGCATGTGCTTGCCGGGCCATCAGGCTCTTTGTTCCATGTTTCTGGTGCTTGCCCTGCCCTGTGTGTGCTGTCGCCAGGTGTCTAATCTCCACTGCTCACATCCAGCCTGCATCGACCCACTGGATTTCACTTATAAAACTCAAATTCAGAGATAAAATTATTAAGAATTTCAAGATAGAGACAGCAGAGGATTAAACCAAGACAGAGTCCTTCTGGTACAACTGCACAGGTCGCATGCCCAAGCTGGCTCTGCACTTCATAGTGATGGGCAATGCATGAGACTGCTGATGCATCTCAATGCAGAATGCATGTGGCAATGCTGATTTGTATGAAGAATTAAATTTCTTTGGAAAAATTGTTCCATGAGAATCATCCCCTCTAAATGCATTGAAATTTATATTTTGAAATAATTTATCAGAATTTCGGGGGTAATTTATCAGTATTCCAATGTTGTCACATCCATAAAATACTTAGTGAGAGCAGTGCTTAGTGAGAAGCTTAATGAGACCAGTTACCATGCGAATGCATTGGCCTCCCAGAGGCAGCAGGAGGGCAGATAGAAAGGGGAGCCAGAAGACTCGGGACAATTTTAGAATCTACACAGAGGCACCTTCTGCACAACTCCATGGGGGGGCTGGCTGCTTGGCATCCCAGAGGGCACAGGAGTCCTCGGTTGTGGCCAAAAGCCTGTTCAGGACTACTGCTTCTCACAGTAATTCAGGGAGCAACCCACCAGCTACAAGGCCTTCTACCTATCACCTCTAACTCCCTGCATTTTCTCTATGTGCCGCTATCACATCTATTCCTTTTCCTGACTTCCCTTCAACTTCTTCCTTCTTCGTGCTTCTCTTCCAACCCTTCCAGAGTGCCTGCCCTACTCACCTTTGCAGAATGTCATGCCTGGGGGCAGGCTCAGATCTTCTTTGGTGGTAAGAAATACTTTCAGAGAAAAGTTAATTTCAGAGGAACTAGAGAGATGAAAACCCTTCTCTCATCAGCCAAGAATAAATGAGAAAAACATGACAAAGGGGAACGGGCCTCAAAATGCAAGTATCTTTTAAGGCTTCAGTGAAATCCAAGCCTCCAGCCTCTCAACAGCTTTCAGGGAATGTCGTCTCAGCTTCTGAAGTCACCGCCCAAGAACAAGCCCAGGTCTTGAACTGAGATGAACAATGACAGCAAAGAGAATTTGCTCAGCTAATGGAACATCCCAGCCCAAGACACACATTGTCAGTGATGACTCTTGGGCCGCTTCTAATAAATTACATGTGTGCTTGAGGTCTCAGTTAAAAGAGCATTTCACATTCGTAGCTACCCAATAAGGCAGGGATTATCAGCCTTACTTTAGCAATAGGAAATGAGGGCTCAGAAAAGTCAACTAACTAGTTCAAAGTCACCAGCTAGTAAGTGTCAGAGCCAGGATTCAGACACAAATCCAATGCTCTTTTTTTTTTTTTTTTTTTTTTTGAGACACAGTCTTGCTGTGCCACCCAGGCTGGAGTGTAGTGGCGCAATCTTGGCTCACTACAACCTCTGCCTCCTGGGTTCAAGCGATTCTCCAGCCTCGGCCTCCCAAGTAGCTGGGACTACAGGCGTGCACCACTGCGTCCAGCTAATTTTTGTACATTTAATAGAGACTGGGTTTCACCATGTTGGCCAAGCTGGTCTCGAACTCCTGACCTCAGGTGATCTGCCTACCTTGGCCTCCCAAAGTGCTGGGATTATAGGGCCAGTGCTCTTTTCTTTTCTCTTTTTTTTTTTTTTTTTCTTTTTTGAGACAGAGTCTCACTCTGTTGTTGCCCAGGCTGGACTGCAGTGACATGATCTCGGCTCACCACAACATCGCCTCCCAGGTTCAAGCAATTCTCCTGCCTCAGCCTCCTGAGTAACTGAGATTACAGGCACACGCCACCATGCCCAGCTAATTTTTGTATTTTTAGTAGAGATGGGGTTTCACTATGTTGGCCAGGCTGGTCTCAAACTCCTGACCTCATGCTCCGCCTGCCTTGGCCTCCCAAAGTGCTGGGATTACAGGCGTGAGCCACCGCCCCTGGCCTCCAGTGCTCTTTTCTCTGTACTGTGTGATAACGTGTCTTTTCCCTAAAGCTACTCTTAAGCAGATCGGTGTAGTCAGCCAAGTGTATCTTTCATCATGTTTGTTAAGATCCCCTGGCTTCTCCTTTTTGCCCCCTTTGCCCAGACTCAACTGCCCAGTGCTTCAAACTGAAATGGCAGAATTTCAGGCAGGCCCAGGGAAAATGGCTTCTAATTGGCATACCTCTCTGGTCCCTCAAATCACCTATTCCAAAAGGCAGTAAGATCAGCTCTGTCTGAGAGGCTGGGCTTTGTGTGCAAAAACGTGGTTAATGGATACAGTGCCTACATTATTTCTACCATTTCTCAAATCCTGACTCCTTTGCAAACTTCAGACATGAAGTTGTTCCCATTTTTAAAACAGGGAGGCTAAGTGTGAAGCTGGAAGAGGCAGGAATATCCGCTAAGTCCTCCGTGGGTGAGGTGTCAGGGAGGTGTTCCCATTAAAACTTCTTCTGTGCCTTTCTTTCACTTTGGAAATGACTCACTGTGATTCTAGTCTCTTGGGGGGGCTGACGGGGGCTCCCCAGGGACCCCTGATGACAGCTGACCCTTCCTAGGTCTCTCCATTGGCCCAGTGTCTGTGGGTCTTTGTTCAATGGTTTTTTTTGAGCTATCCAAATCCCAGTCCTTGCCTGCTGCCTGCCTAGCTCTCTGAATGCTCTCGATCCACAGGCAACATCTGCTCCAGAGGCTTAATCCCCCATTTGGAAGGTTTCCCTTCTAAAATCTCTGGCCTGGCACCACTCCCAGCCCTAGTCAGCAAAGAGCTGCAGCGTTTATGTGGCTTTTCCAGCAATAGCTTTGTATGGTGTAGGGGGCAGCTTTGATCTCTGTGTTGCTGGGAAGGGTTGAGAATGGAGGAGGTACAAAGAAGAGAAGAAAGGAGGGCCTGCACACACTTGTTCAGGCTCAAGACCTTGCGCCCAGCACCTGAAGGCTCTGTACAGCCCTGAGGAGTCAACAGGTGTGATTTACACATTTAAAATGCAACTTTGATACTAACCCTCAGGCAGAAATATTTGTCAGTTCTAGGAGTATATTGTGGAATTTGGAGTTAAGGGGGGTGTCTATCAACGCATCTTGTTATCTTTTGGAGTTAGGGAGTGTCTATGAATGTACCTAGTTTTCATCTAGTTATGAGACATTTAAATATTTTGTGATCGTATTAACAAAGACACTATGTCTACAGTCCTACTCTCTGGATGCCTCAGCTTCGTAGATTATTCTAAAGTCTTGCTGTATAATATGCCTCAGAAAAGGACGTGGCTTTTGTGACAAGTGATGACACAGATGCTCAAAAACAAGAAGTAATTTGACAAGGTTACAGAAATTTTGCAGAGAAAACCACATAATTAACAATCCAGGCTGGGCGCAGTGGCTCCCGCTTGTAACCCCAGCTCTTTGGGAGGCCAGGGTGGGTGGATCACCTGAGGTCAGGAGTTCAAGACCAGCCTGGCCAACATGGTGAAACCCCATCTCTACTAAAAATACAAAATTAGCCGGGTGCGGTGGTGTGTGCCTGTAATCCCAGCTACTTGGGAGGCTGAGGCAGGAGAATGGCCTGAACCCGGAGGCAGAGGTTGCAGTGAGCCGAGATTGTGCCATTGCCCTACAGCCTGGGCAACAAGAATGACACTCTGTCTCAGAAGAACAACAAAAAATCAACAACAACAACAACAAAAAATCCAATGACTCCCAGACCCCCCATATTTAACAAACTCAAGGACCCAAGTTCCCCATGGGTCACCCTGGCCTCAGAACCCTGCAGCAAGTCCTCCAGACCCTTCTATCTTGTCCCAGACCCCAAGAGCCCTCACTCCCTCTTCCAGCAGGCCCATCTGTAGCCTTTCTAGAGGCACCGAATGTTCAGTTTGGGAATCCATCCTGGGATCTCTCAGACTTCCCCACCAAGACACACACTCTGACTCTAGCCTTCCTAATGTCCAGTTCTCCCTAGAGCCCCTTGGAGCCACAAGTCTCAGCAACACCCACCCCCAGCCCACCCAACCTGTACAGGACTGGCTCTTTCACTGGGTCCAGGAATAGGATTCAGTGAAAACCCATCGCCTCTGACTGGTCGCCTTCTGCAGCTTCCCTAGGGGACAAGAACACCTCCCGGGCTCTTGCACCTGCACTCTAGAGGCCTCATTTTTCTCTCCCTGAAACTGGCATTGTTGGATGGAAAAATGGTCTCACACTCCTGATGCCAGCCCTGGATAGAATCCTCTGTCCCCATAAGGCCCTCAGTGCCAGTGAGTGGTCCTCCCCTCCCATTGTCAGTTTGGTAAGGCAGTGCTGCCTCTCCATTCCACATGAGATGATTTGCAAGAATCAGACCTTGGAAAAGATATCTGGGGTTCAGTGGGGGCCATGCCCATCCACCCAGAAAGACAGCCACTTGCATGTAAAGTGTGTGTTCTTTAGATTATCTCTTTGCAATCTTGGGGTCTTAACTGGCTGTTGGCCCAGCACCATCTGTAACTGTGTTTGAGTATGAGTGTCTAGGAAAACCATGCTTGTTCGCAGTCTGCCATGGTTCCATCCACTCGGCACTGCCGTATACCTCACATGTTTACAAGAAGCTGCTGTAGAGGATACAGTTATCTGGCTGACATCTGAACATTTTTAAAACAGAGGGCTTTATGGTGAGTGAGGCAGCTCATTTTCAGTCAGATCTTCTCTGTGAGGTATGAGGAAGGTATTCTCCAGCAATTGGTCCCCTCCCTAGGGACAACCATTGTTAACTAGTCTTTGTACCTCTATGAGCTGATCTGGATTTCAATCCTGATTCCACTAATTATCTGGGGCTAAAAGAGGGTAGGTGTAAACCAGTGCTCACCTCTGCTAAATGAATTCTTGATAGGCATCAAACATCTTTAAAATCTCCAGTTAAATTATTGTCTGTTCTTAACAAGGCAAAGCAGCTAATTTTTTTTTTTTTTTTTTTTTTAGATGGAGTCTCGATCTGTCACCCAGGCTGGAGTGCAGTGGTGCGATCTCGGCTCACTGCAACCTCCACCTCCCGGGTTCAAGCAGTTCTGCTGCCTCAGCCTCTCGAGTATCTGGGATCAGAGGCATGTCCCATCACACCCGGCTAATTTTTGTATTTTTAGTAGAGATGGGGTTTCACCATGTTGGCCAGGCTGGTCTTGAACTCCTGACCTCAGGTGATCCACCCGCCTTAGCCTCTCAAGGTGCTAGGATTACAGGTGTGAGCCACCATGCCCAGCCGAATATCATTTTTTTTTTAATGGGGGTTATATATACATATATCTGCTGTTTGTACTAATTATCGTTTGAAGCATAAACAAGAACCTGATTTTGGTGCCACTAAGTCGGGAAACTGGGAGACAGGAGTCACTGGAAGACTTCCTTCTTACTGTATATCCTTTTGTATTGTGTGAATGTTTTACATTTGTATGGTTTCTCTTATCCAAAAATAAACTTTTTTTTAAATGTAAAAAAAAAGGGGGGGGGGCGGGGGGCGGGTGCAGTGGCTCATGCCTGTAATCCCAGCACTTTGGGAGGCCAAGGCAGGTGGATCATGAGGTCAAGAGATAGAGACTCTCCTGGCCAACATGGTGAAACCCCGTCTCTACTAAAAAACCCATAAAAATTAGCTGGGCATGGTGGCAGGCACCTGTAGTCCCAGCTACTCGGGAGGCTGAGGCAGGAGAATTACTTGAACCCGGGAGGCTGAGGTTGCAGTGAGCTGAGACCGTGCCATTGCACTCCAGCCTGGGCAACAAGAGTGAAACCCCGTCTCAAAAAAAAAAAAAAAAAGAAAAGAAAAAAGAAAAAGAAAAAAATACAGAACAAAGTCCACATCCTTTAACCCAGTAATTTTACTTCTGTGACTCTATCCAAACGAACCAATCAAAAATGTGCCACTTGTAAGTAGTGAAACATGAGAAATACACAATATCTCACATTGGGGGATGTCTCAATAAGCTATGGGAAAATATATGAAGGGATTTTATTCAGACAATGGAAAGATGTTTACGTACAGTTCTCGACATCACTATAAAATGCTTATTGTGTTAAAAGAAGGATGGTATTTACTTATGTATTAAATATGTAACTTAGGTTTGTGCAAGCACTGTTTTTAGTGTTTATAACTACTATTGGCTCATTTACTCCTCAAATAACTCTCTGTGGTAGACACTAATATTACCCTCATTTTTTGGATGAGACTGAGGGATGGGAGGCGGAATCCCTTGCTCAGAGTCACACAGGTAATAAAAGGCAGATCTGGGATCCAAGCCCAGGCCAAGCACCCAGAGTCTGCCTCTAGCCCCTCTCCTCCACTGCCTCCCTAAACATCTAGACAAGCATAGACACATCAATAAAATCATGCATATGCACAGTATGATTTCAGTATGTTTTCTTTCTTTTTCTTTTTTTTTTTCTTGACAGAGTCTCAGTATGATTTCAGTATGTTTTCTTTCTTTTTCTTTTTCTTTTTTTTGACAGAGTTTCAGCCTCCCAAAGTGCTGGGATTACAGGCATGAGCCACCACACCCGGCCCCAGTATGTTTTCTTAAGCCTAGAAAAGAAATTATGCCAAATGTCATCAGTGATTGCCTATAGTAGATAAGGGATTTAAATGATTCATTTTCCTTTTTCTAATACTCTTTTTCTACTTTAGATATTGCACATATCTCTTTTATCAATGAAAAAAAAAGAAAGAAGTAAAAGAAATCTAATTCCTTGTAACTCCTTCTCACTGACCCTAGATTTTTCTGGAGGCAGTGCTTGTGCCTCCCCAGATCTCCTCTGCCAGGAGTAAGTGGTTTTTCCTCCCCATCCTGCTCACTGTCCTGGTGGCAGTTCTCCAGGCGAGACAGTCTAATTTGTCCATGTGCAGCCCGGGAGCATGCAGATCTCCTGGTGGGTCTGACCAGCACACAGGGGAAAGAGTCCATCCCCTTCTCCACCCCAGACACTACTTTATCAGCACAGCACAACTCAAGATCATGTTAACTTTACCAGACCAACTGAGATTCCAGCCTCTCTCACTCAGCCCAGTCCAGGCAAGTCCACAGTACCCTGGGCCCAAGCACAAGACCTGACATTTATCCTAAACAATTTCTTGAAACTCAGTCTAGAAGCACAGCTCACTTAATCCATTCAAGTTGATGCTGTTTCTCAAAGATGCCAAACCTACCCCTGCCTACAGGCCTTCCTCAGACACTCCCCACCTGGCTCCTTTTTGCCACAGATGTCACTTCCTAAGAGACACCTTCCCTAGCCATTCAGTGTAAAGTGGACTTATCCTATTGCCTCACTTTATTTTTATTTATATTTATTTATTTATTTATCAACTTCTTGGGCTCAAGCGATCCTCTCATCTCAGCCTTACTAGCTGGTACTACAGGCACATGCCACCATGCCCAGCTAATTTTTTTTTTTTTTAATAATCAGGGTCTCACTACATTGTCCAGGCTGGTCTTGAACTCCTGGGCTCAAGGAATCCTCTCACCTCAGCCTCCCAGCGTGCTGGGATTACAGGTGTGAGCCACTGCACCTGGCCACGACTTTATTTTTCATAGCGCTTCTGTGAAATGTTTTAAAATTGGTTTACTTCTTTATTCTCGGTCTCCTTCCTAGGATGTAAGCTCCATGAGAGCAGGACTTTGTCTGCCTTACCTCACATGTCACCCAACACTTGGAAGGAGTTCACTAAATCTCTGTTGGATGGATGGATGGACGATGGATAGCGGAGTGGAGTTTGTCAGTGCTGGTGAGACCCTCAGACGGTTTTCCAAGCCCAACTCACCGCATATTAGCTATGTGACCTTGGGCATGTAGCTTACCCCTGCCAAGTCTCTGTTTCCTCATCTGTCACCTAGGGACATCATTCCTACTTCTTAGAGTCATCATGAGAATTAAATACAATGCAAAAGTGTGTGGCAAAGTGAAACGGGCCAGGCATCTAAATGCTAACTATGATGATTTTCATTATCTCTCTGCCCAGATTAGTGTCATCTTTGATCACTCTATCTACATCCAAGTTATCAATATCCCTTCAACGGCACAGCACTCAGGACAACACTGCCACTAAAGATGCCACCATCTGGCTATGCTCTAATTGGGTGTATGTGTCCTCATCCCATCTGCAGAGGGTCTACAGGGGCTTGCCTCTTGTTGCCAGCACTGCCTGGCTCTGCAGCCTACTCAAGAAAAGAAAATGAAAGCAGCCTGACTCCATTCGTCATGATTCCTTCTTTTCCTTTTGAGGCTCACAGACAGACCGTTGACCAGCCTCGCCCAGGACTGACGTCAAGTTCATCTTTTGCCCTTGTTTGGGCTGGGTCCTCTGGCCCAGCGATGGAACACTTGTGTACCTTCACCTGGTGCCCTGGGCTGCTCCAGACCCTGGCCTCTGGCTGTGCCAAAGCAGGAAGGACAGACTCAGGGTGTTGCCTGTTTGCTCTGGTGGGGAGAGGCTAAGGATCGCAGTGACATAGGGAGAGAAGAAAGATGGACCCGTGTGGCAGGAGACTGTGCTCAGGGTAGAGTCAGCAAAACACTGACCAGATTCCCCAAAACTCTGGCCAGAAAGTGCCTGAGATCTCCGTTTTTAGATTCTGTTCTTTAAAGATACTTCATCTGTATGTGTCCTTGAGTAGAAGGCAAGTTCTCCTTGAAGGGGACACGTTTCTCTGCTGTCATCTTAGGACAACTTCTTTGAGAAGGAGACTCTAGTTCCTGCAGCCATTTGAGAAGGGGGCTGGAGGGGCTGAGCTAGGAGGTTTTGGGGGTAAGGCCCAGGTAGAACTTTGTGGCAGGGAGTGCTGGGGTGTGCACCCACATGGGGCACCCCACAAGTTGATGGGGAAAGGGGGCAAGTAGGGAGTGCAAGGATGGAAGGGGTTCTCTTCTCCCCACCCACTTTGCCTGGCTGACTCCCATTTGTCCTTCATATCTCAGTTTCAGCACCAATTCCTCAGGGAAGCCCTGCAGGCCTCAGAACAAGTGAGATCCCCCTGTCATTCCCTCCCAGAGCCCACACTTTTTATCCATAGCTCTTACCACAGTTACAGTTAAGGCTGTCGCAAGGTGTGCGGGTATCTCGCCTCCATCCACAAACTCTCTGTGATGGCAGTGGCCAAGTCTATCTGTTCACCACTGAGTCCGAGCACCCAGCCCTGGGTCTGCACACAGTAGGCACTCAGCCATATGGAGTGTTGTATGAATGAATACATGAATGGAAGAATGGACAAATATAACTGGGAGGACACAGTGCAGAGGCACTGCAGCCCCTTCTCATTTTTCCCTGGCCTAGTTGGACACAGAGGACTTGGGTAAGCGGGGGGAGGCTGACATTCCATTTCCTATGCTGGGGCAGGGGAAGCTGGTGTTTCCCAAAGATCCATATTGTCATTGTTCCAGCTGCATAATGAATAACAGCCGTTCCTCCCCAAGGAGGAAGTCATTTTCCCAGAATCAACATAAAACCCACAGGAAAGGAAATAAACATTTAATGCTCACCTACTATGCCAAGCAGTTGGGTATCTTATTTGACTCTCACAACCATTCTGCAAATCAATTATAATTCTTATTTTTACAGATAATGCAACTGAGGCTCAGAGACAATAAACAACTTGTCATGTTCATTTTTTAAAAAAAGAAAGGCCAGGCACGGTGGCTCATGCCTGTCATCCCAGCACTTTAGGAGGCTGAGGCAGGGTAATCACTTGAGATCAGGAGTTCGAGACCAGCCTGACCAACATGGTGAAACCCAGTCTCTACCAAAAATACAAAACTTAGCCTGTCATGGTGGTGCACACCTATAGTCCTAGCTACTCTGGAGGCTGAAGCAGAAGAATTGCTTGAACCTAGGAGGCAGAGGTTGCAGTGAGCCGAGATGGCACCACTGCACTCCAGCCTGGGCAACAGAGTGAGTGAGACTCTGTCTCAAATAAATAAATAAGAATAAAAAAGAAAGAGCTGAAATTTGGATACATGTATGTGGTTCCAAGCCCGTGCTGTTTCTAGTGTACCAAGGTTTGGTGGCAGAGGGTGTCATGGTGAGACATCCCTAGTTCTCAGTGTCGGGGGAGTGCCCATGGCTGACTCCCTGCTTGCCTCTCAAAAACTGAAGGCGTAGATGGGGAGAATCTCCCAAAAAAGGAGGAAAGCAGAAGAGTATGAACAGAGAAGTGGGACCGAGTGTACTTCCATTTATTCCTCAAACTCTTACCAAATATCTATGTCAGACACAGGGGCTGGGGAGGAAATGTCATAAAATACAGGTCCTCTCCTCACAGAAGTCACTGTCTAGTAGGTGAACTGGATAAGAAAATAAAACATCACAATTCAGTAAGTTTGGGGTTGTAGGGGGTTATTATTTATTCCTTTTTTATGTTTGAAGTTCTTTTTTATCGATGTTTTTTGTTTTGTTTTGTTTTGTTTTTTTGAGACAGAGTCTTGCTCTGTCACCCAGGCTGCAGTGCAGTGGTGCAATCTCGGCTCACTGCAACTTCCGCCTCCCAGGTTCAAGCAATTCTCCTGCCTCAGCCTCCCTAATAGCTGGGATTACAGACGCACACCACCACGTTTGGCTAATTTTTTTGTATCGTTAGTAGAGACGGGGTTTCGCCATGTTGGCCAGGCTGGTCTCGAACTCCTGACCTCAGGTGATCTGCTCACCTTGGCCTCCCAAAGTGCTGGGATTACAAGCATGAGCCACCACGCCCGTCTCACCCAGGAGTTTTGATACCACACCTAATCACACACCAATTTTGTTGATTCTCTCATACCTTGTCTCTACATGCAGATGACCAAAGGAGGGACGCCACCTGGTGGTAAGAGTGTGGAGTGCGCATTGAGTTCCCTTCTCAAAATTTGCCTCCAGTAAACAAAATAATCCTGCCTTCTAGTCAACCCTATCAAAGAGCTGAGCATCAGGGAAAAACTCCGATCTCCAGGAACAAATGACAAAAAAAAAAAAAAAAAAAAAAAAAAAAAGTAGAAGGCAGTGTTTCCAAATGGAGCAGAGGAACTGAAATCCAAGTTAGAGACATGATCTATAAACACACAGGAAAGCAACCAAAAGAAAGCTTGGATTTGCTCATCATTTCATCTAAATGTAGTGATAATAATAATGACTTTCCACTTACTGCATAATACTATGTTCCAGATGCATGGGTACACTGTGCTGTGTGCTGAACATATTTAATCTCCTTTAATTCTCAGCAACAACCTTATAAGGGAGATATTACTATACCCATTTTATGGCGAACAAATGTCAGTTCAGAAAGTTTGAGTAACTCCCAGGATCACACAGCCAGGACCTGACAAGCTGGGATTTGACTTGAGGTCTGTGGACTCTGAAACTCATGATATTAACCACTAGGTTAGACACCTGATAGATATGGCCATTCAACAGGTTGAAAGTGGATCTCATCATCTTTGCTTCTCTTCCTCCTCCACTTCACACCTCAGCGAACAGCACAACCTGTCCTCCCCACACCTATCCAGTTGACCAAGCCAGACATCCAGGCGGGTTTGTTTTTGTTTTTGTCTTTGTCTTATGTTTGAGACAGTCTCACTCTGTCATCTAGGCTGGAGTGCAGTGGCACCATCTTGGCTCACTACAACCTCCACCTCCAGGGTTCAAGCAGTTCTCCTGCCTCAGCCTCCCAAGTAGGTGGGGTTACAGGCACCCGCCACCACACCCGGCTAATTTTTTATATTTTTAGTAGAGAGGGTTTCACCATGTTGGCCACGCTGGTCTCAAACTCCTGACCTCAAGTGATCCACCCACCTCAGCCTCCCAAAGTGCTGGGATTACAGGCATGAGCCACTGTGCCTGTCTCACCCAGGAGTTTTGATACCACACCTAATCACTCACCAATTTTGTTGATTCTCTCTCATAAATTCACATTTTTTTCGTATGCTCTCTATCCTCACTGCTGCTGCCTTAGTTCAGGCCATGCCCATCTCTTGTCTGATTAGAGAGTCTCCCAGCAGTCCCTCTGCTTCCCAGCACATGTGTGATTATTTATTTATTTTTATTTATTTATTTATTTTTTGAGACGAAGTCTCACTCTGTCACTCGGGCTGGAGTACAGTGGCACGATCTTGGCTCACCGCAACCTCCGCCTCCCAGGTTCAAGCAATTTTCCTGCCTCAGCCTCCTGAGTAGCTGGGATTACAGGCACCTGCCACTATGCCCAGCTAATTTTTTGTATTTATGGTTCCACAGGCTGTACACGAAGCATGATGCTGGCATCTCCTTGGCTTCTGGGGAGGCCTCAGGAAACTTACAATCATGGTGGAAGGCAAAGGGGAAGTAGGCACGTCTTACATGGCTGGAGCAGGCAGAAGAGAGGGAGCAGGGAGGTACTGCACACTTTTAAACAACCAGCTCTCATGATCACTCATTTACTCACTATCACGAGAAACAGCACCAAGAGGATGATGCTAAACATTCATGAAAGACCATCCCCATGATCCAATCACCTCCCACTAGGCCTCACCTTCAACACTGGGGATAACAATTGACATGATATTTGGGCAGGGACACAGATCCAAACCATGTCATCCCTTTAAAGAAGTAATTAAGGCTGGATGTGGTGGCTCACGCCTCTAATCCCAGCACTTTGGGAGGCCAAGGGAGGATGGCTTGCGGCTAGGAGTTGGAGACCAGCCTGATCAACATAGCAATACCATCTCTAAAAAATAAAAAGTAACTAAGTTAAAGTACAGTCATCAGGGTGGGCCCTAATCCAATGTGACTACTATCCTTATAAGAAGAAATTAGGACACAGGAAACAGAGGGACAAATGTGAAGACATAGTGAGAAGGTGGCCATCTGCAAGCCACGGAGAGAGGCCCCAGAAGAAACCAAGCTGCTGACATCATCATCTTGGACTTCTCGCCTCCAGAACTGTGAGAAAATACATTTTCGTTGCTTCAGTCACCTAGTCTGGGGCATTTTGTTACAGCAGCCCTAGCAAACTAATACAATCAAGAAAGGAAATCAGACTCAGCAAGGCTGAGGGACTCACCTAGCGCTGTCTAGCTCCTTAGTAATGCATTTATCACATTCTGCCTGTGACCACTCTCTTATGTTGATTATCAGATAAAATAATGGATTTAACTCTTATTATTTAACTTCTTGAGTGTTTGGGTCTTATTGCTCCAACTGGCACTCAGGGTAAGGGGCCTTGTCTTCCCCTTCTCAGTATTCCCAGATATCCTAGCTGAGCTTGGTGCATCTTAACAATAACTTTTTGATGCATTTCTTGTTGTTGTTGTGTGGTTGATTGACACATTTGGATGGGTAAAAAGGAGCCTGATGGCTGGGCGTGGTGGTTCGTTCCTGTTATCCCAGCTGCTTGGGAGGCTAAGGTGGGAGGATTGCTTGATTCCAGGAGTTTGAGGTCAGCCTGGGCAACATAGCAAGAACTCATCTCAAAAAAAAAAAGTAAAAATTAAATTTAAAAGGAGCCTGATGGTAAATTCCTGATCCCCAAGAGACACATACAAAGGTAAATTCCTGATCCCCAAGAGACACATATTCTGCCTGTGATCACACATATTCCCAGAAGTAGAATATGACTCATCTCTGAATATCTAAATATATATATTGGGATGACTGGTCTAAGGCATCATGGAAAGCAATGGTGCATAATGTTCTAAATTAGAATTGTCCATTAAGAAGAAAAAGGAGGGCGGGCTAGGCACAATGCTCATGCCTATAATCCCAACACTTTGGGAGGCCAAGAGGGGAGGATTGCTTGAGCCCGAGAGTTTGAGACCAGCCTGGACAACATAGTGAGACCTCATCTCTACAAAAAATTAAAAAATTGGTGGGCATGGTGGTGCATGCCTTTAGTCCCAGCTATTGGGAGACTGAGGTGGGAGGATCACTTGAGCCATGGGGGTTAAGGACATAGTGAGCCATGATCGTGCCACTGCACTCCAGCCTGGGCAATAGAGCAAGACTCTGTCTCAAAAAATAAAATTAAATTAAAATTAAGTTAAAATGTAAAAAGAAAGAAATACATCAGTGCGTGTGTGTGCACGTGTGTGTGTGTGCACGTGTGTGTGTGTGTGCGGGCATGCGTGTTGGCAGGCAGAGGCACGGGGGAGAGGCCAGTGGGAACAGTGGCTGTGATGCCAGTGTAGCCTCTCTGAAATGGAAGGGGCCTAAAGGGACTGAGCAGAGAAGTGGCTTATGCCAGAGGCAGATGGCCCAGCAGGAGAGGCAGAGACTAGAAACAAGCCTGGCTCCTGAGCACCAGCCTGTTCTTTCAAGCACAAGCATTTCACAGAGGAGATGCCCATGGGGCAGCACCCCTGGTGCCTGGTCATAGTCAGGAAGGAGGACGCTTCTGCAATATCATACAAAAGGCTGGTGGATGGAATGAGGTGCAGCCCTTCACAGAGTGAGAGAAAAGCCCATTGGATTAATCATAAGGCTCCCTCTACATCTCCGCAGTGACGCAGCTCCACAGTTAAGGGCAGGCTGGGCCTCTCCTGTCCCACGAGACAGTTCTTAAACATGAGCATCACCTGCTTAAGAAGCCTAACTCTGAAGATTCACCAAAGCAGCTTAATGGCTCAGGGTACTTTAGGTAGTTTTATGGTCCACAGAGTGGGCAAAGTAGCACTACTTAGATCTCATTCCCTCTCGACGCTTCCAGCAGGAGGGCTACCACATACTGGACCCTAAGCAATTGAGAGCAGAAACAGACAAGAACCTGTCCTGCAGCTTGCAAGTCCCTGCCACCTACACACCAAGATGTAACAGTGGTGGTCTTTCAGCTATGATTTTTCTACACGTGATTTTTTTTCCTTCCTTTTCCTGTACTTTTTCATTTCCTCTTTTGATGAACATATATTACTTCATTGAAGTATGAAATAAAACACTTTACTTTTAACAACTATTACCTTTTACCTGCTGGTTTGTGTCCTAAATTTCTTCTTAAGGCTGTAGTCTCAGAAATTGGGAATGGTTACACATTAAGCTGTATATAGTTCTGGGTCCAATCAAGATACAGAAACCACATAGCAATTTAAACAGAGAAGCCTAACACAAAGAGGTATGAAGCTAACGGTTCCCCAAGCCTGAAGGAGAGTATTCAAGGAAGGACAACTTGGAAGGAGAGTTCCCTCGTCAAGACTGGGGAGCTGGGTGCAGTGGCTCATGCCAGTTATCCCAGCATTTTGGGAGGCTGAGGCAGGAGGATCACTAGAGGCCAGGAGTTCAAGACCTTGTCTCTACAAAAAAAAAAAAAAAAAAAAAGAAGAAGAAGATTGGAGTTCAGACCTGCTTAGAGGAGGTATTGTTACAGCCCACTGGGTGACACAGAAGTCTGCCCAGGGCAGAGCCACTCCACAGCTGTTGAGCAAGCAGGAAATTATAGGTGAGCTGAGGCTGGTGGGAGGAAGCCAGAGTGCCACTACGGGTATGAGGCCTGGAACACCTGGTGTCCACCTCAGGCAGGCACTGGAAGGTGGTCACCAGGCCTGGGTCGGGGCTACAAGGTCACCAAGGGGCTGTTATGGAGATGCAACTGGAGCAGAGTACCACAGACGTTCCCACAGAGCTGTACTACCACTAACCACACAGCAGGGGCAAGAAAAAGCAAACAGCACCGCACACAGGATTGGGAAGAGTAGCCCCCTTCCTCCTGCAACATTGCCCTGGTTCCCCCTACTGGCAAGCCTTCATATTGGGCTCACTGTCAGGCAGAAAACGCTTACAGCACATCACCCCAGAGAAGGTACTGTAGGGTGAACTTGGAGCTATGAGGCAATACATTGATAACTGGCCCAAGCTGTTATCAGTCATTAGGACAGGGGTTGGCAAAGTGTTTCTGCACAGAGCCTGATAATAAATATGTCAAGCTTTGTTGAGTCAGACAGTGTCTGTCCAAACTACTCAAGTCAGCCATTGTGGTGCAAAAGCAGTACAGATACTACACAAACAAATAAGCATGACTGTGTTCCAGTAAAACTTGATTTACAAAAACCAAGCAGTGGATCTGGCCCACAGATCATAGTTTATCAACTCCTGATGTAGAACTTTAGAGTGAAAAAACCTCTGTTCTGCAAATTCGACTCTACTGAGAGGAAGGAGAATGGATGAGCGTGAGTACACCGAGCTGAAGTGGGTGCTGGGGGCTGTGCAAAAGGAATTTAAATGGAGATGATAATGTCTACACTGTATTTGTCTAGATTAGTGAGCTAGTAATATTAAAGGACCTAATGGTGTACCTAATTGTTATTATCTGTAAGGGTCTGTGTAAGGCAAAATAACAGTCCATATTGTGCCTTCCTTTTTGAAAGACAAAGTTGAGGCTCAGAGAGGTTAAGAAACTTGCCTAAAATCACACAGCCTGGAGGAGCTGAAATTAGAACTACCCATCTGCCTTTTTTTTTTTCTTTTAATGAGACAGGATCTCACTCTGTTGCCCAGGCTAGAGTGCAGTGGTTGCAATCCTAGCTCACCACAATCTCGAACTTCTGGGCTCAAGTGATCCTCTCACCTCAGACTCCCACAGTGTTGGGATTACAGGTGCCAGTGACTGCACCCAGCCCCATCTTTTTGCCTCCCAAGCCCACATTTTTTACCATCATGTCCACTATCCCCACTCATAAGAAGCAGGTGAGTGTTCCCAAATTGGGCTGCTGTCTTTACTGGGTACTATAATAAAATTGGATTTAACACTCTTAAACTACAGCAGTCTAGAGCTCCCAACCTGAAGTGAAATCCATCTCCTGAAATGTCCAAGGCACTTAAAGATGAGAAGTGGGAGATACCTGACAATTTGATGGCACCGCATTGACTACCAAGTCAGTTCCAGCAAAGTGGCTGGATAGGTCGGTATCCTATTTCAAGGCCCCCTTCTCCTGCCCTCTCCTTGCATGACCTTCCCAGATGAAGAATCGTTCTTTAATCAAAGGTAGAACATTTGTCGGGCTTCCCCTTAAGAACTTGCAAATACTGCAGATGTTGATTCTCACCATGTCTGTAAGACAAGGTTTATCAAAATAAATGGTAACCAGCCGGGCGCAGTGGCTCACTCCTGCAATCCCAGCACTTTGGGAGGCTGAGGCATGTGGATCACGAGGTCAGGAGATCGAGACCATCCTAGCCAACATGGTGAAACCCCATCTCTACCAAAAATACAAAACTTAGCCAGGCGTGGTGGTGTGCGCTTCTAGTCCCAGCTACTCAGGAGGCTGAGGCAGAAGAATTGCTTGAACCCAGGAGGTGGAGGTTGCAGTGAGCCAAGATCGCACCACTGTACTCCAGCCTGGGTGACAGAGTGAGACTCCATCTCAAAAAAAAAAAAAAAAAGAAAGAAAGAAATGGTAACCATTGTATCACTGCTTACTGACAATGTGCTGGTCTAGGTACTTTGCATATAGCTGTTCCAGTTCTGCTAACACTCTTGGAAGGTAGGCATTATTGTCCCTATTTAACAAATGTGAAAACTGAAGGATAAAGTTAACATCTACATAGTTTTTCCACAGCCATGATTAACCATTGAGGGAGGCAATTTAATAAGATTCTATGCAAAGGGGGAAAATGAGGTTTGGAGAGGCCAACTTGCCCACCCTACTCATCTCCATCTGAATCTGCATGTCTACAGACACTCAGTTTGGTGTGGAAATATTAATACAATGCATGTGATCCACTTCAGAATCAGACAGAGCCAGGTCCAAATCCCAGCCCCACCTGTACTAGCTTTGTGACCAACTGCTTTTCTCTATTCAGAGCAATTTTTAATGTCATTTCTACATGTCTTTTTTTCCCCCCCCCGAAACGGAGTCTCACTCTGTCATCCAGGCTGTAGTGCAGTGGCGCCATCTCAGCTCACTGCAACCTCCGCCTCCCAGGTTCAAGCAATTCTCCTGCCTCAGCCTCCCAAGTAGCTGGATTACAGGTGCCTGCCACCACACCCGGCTAATTTTTGTATTTTTAGTAGAGATGGGGTTTCACTATGTTGGCCAGGCTGGTCTCCAACTCCTGACTTCAAATGATCCACCCACCTTGGCCTCCCAAAATGCTGGGATTACAGGCGTGAGCCACCACGCCCAGCCAATTTCTACATATCTTGTAAAGAGGATTATTCCTTCCTTCCTTTTTTTTTTTTTTTTTGATGGGGTCTTACTCTGTCACTCAGGCTGGAGTTCAGCGGCGCGATCTCGGCTCACTGCAACTTCCACCTCCCAGGTTGAAGCAACTTTCCTGCCTCAGCCTCCCGAGTAGCTGGGATTACAGGTGTCTGCCACAATGCCCAGCAAATTTTTGTATTTTAAATAGAGACGGGATTTCACCATGTTGGCCAGGCTGGTCTCGAACTCCAGGGCTCAAGTAATCCATCCAACTCGGCCTCCCAAAGTGCTGAGATTACAGACGTGAGCCACTGCACCCAGCCATCCTTCCTTTCTTGACAGAGTCTCACTTTGTTCCCTAGAGTGAGAGGCTGGAGTGCAGTGGCACAATCACAGTTTACTGCAGTCTCCAACACCCAGGCTCAGCCTCCAGAGTAGCTGGGACTACAGGTGTGCACCACCACGCCTGGCTAATTTTATTAATTTTTGTAAAGACGAGGTCTCACTATGTTGCCCAGGCTGGTCTCAAACTCTTGGGCTCAGCCAATCCTCCCGCCTTGGCCTCCCAAAGTGCCAGATTGCAGGTAGGAGCCACCATGCCCAGCTGGACTGTTTTTCAAGGATGATAGAGATAGAATCTCCCTCCAGGGAAGCGGGGAGATTTGTTTGCAGTCCAGGATAATAAAGATAATGCTGTCACTGGGGCAATGGTTGAGCAGGTTTGCTAGTAGCCCTGTTGAGAAGTTTAGGGTTTACTAATCTCTACCTAATTCACTACCTGTCTATGACCCACGGGACACATGGAGCAAGGGGAGCCAACAAAAGCATGATCTCATGCTGCCTGCTGTGCCATGAGTAACAAAGTCGGTGGTTTCTGACCCTGGAGTCTCCTGTCTTCTGCCAGCATATACAGAATGGTGGCAGGCTCACCTGTTAGTATGTAAGTAGGGTAAAATTCCAAAGGCTTCGTGTTCTTAAAACTACTACCTGAATGTCAAAAGCATCAGTAATTCTCACCTCCCATTGCACCTCAGCTTCCTGCACTTGGCATCTGCCCCAGTGCAATACTAAGCTGTTTTTGCCAATGTCACCCAAGACTCATAACTGCCAGTTTCAGTGGGTATTTGACTCCAGGTGAAACCTCCTGGACCTCTGCAGCCCTTAACACGAGGGGCGCACTCTCCTTCTGCAGTGCCCCACTGGTAGCTCACACAAGACCACACTTTGCTGTCTGTCCTTGTTGCACTCCTTGTTGGTCCCCTTCGTGCACTCCTTTTCCCTTAGCAGCCCCATCCATGCCCTGCCAGCCTCTCTCATTGCTCCACCTGCCCTCCCTGAGTGATCTCACTCACACTGTTGGTTTTAGGAACCAGGTATATGGTCACGATGTCCTAATTCTAGCTCCAGTCCAGATCTCTGACACAACTTATCAGCCACCTGCTGAGCAGCTCCACCTCAATCAAGAGGTCCGAAAAGGAAACCATCCTTCCCTGGCCCTCCCCATCACTATGTGCTGTATTCCTCCTGCCACTGTTCCTCTCTGGCCACAATCCTTCCTGCCTGGGGTGACCACAGTGTCCAGCTAACTGGGCTTCCTGCCTCCTCTTGACCCTGGCCTTTGTAAAGCCTCCACTTCACTGTTGCCAGAGTTATATTCCTAAAATAAAAACCAAATCATGTCATTTCCCCACTTAAAACCCTTCACTTTCTCCTCACAGTCTACCTGACAATGTCAAGGTTATTTTTTAAAATTTAATTTTTTTTTCTTGAGATGGAGTCTCGCTCTGTCATCAGGCTGGAGTGCAGTGGTGAGATCTCGGCTCACTGCAACCTCTGCCTCCCAGGTTCAAGCGATTCTCCTGCCTCAGCCTCCTGAGTAGCTGGGATTACAGGTGCATGCCACCACACCTGGCTAATTTTTGTATTTTCAGGAGACGGAGTTTCACCATGTTGGCCAGGCTGGTCTCGAACTCCTGACCTCAAGTGATCCATCTGCCTCGCCCTCCCAAAGTGCTCGGATTACAGGTGTGTGCCACCACACCCAGCCAAGGTTATTTAATGCATAGTTCAACATTCCCTCTAATGTTATGTCCCATCCTCTCCTCGACTTCCCTCCATCAAGCACTCCTCCGATCTGTCTCCTATGGCCACTATCACTCAAAATGGAAAAGAGGTGGGCAGGAGATGTCTCAAAATAACACTCATTGTATGGCACTAACTGGTTATAATTGTTATTATCTATAAACAGGAAGTCATAAAATGTTGCATTAAACACCAGTTACATATGTTCCACCTGCGTCAAACCCATAAGTGTTCTTAGTTTTTGTTTGTTTTTATTTTGTTTTATTTTGTTTGAGACAGGGTCTCACTCTGTCACCCAGGCTGGAGTGCGGTGGTGCAGTCACGGTTCACCGCAGCCTCAACCTCCTGGGCTCAGGTGATCCTCCCACTTCAGCCTCTGGAGTAGCTGGGACTACAGGCACAGGACACCACCCCAGCTAATTCTTGAAAATTTTTTTAGAGATGGGGACTCGCTATGTTGTCCAGGCTGGTCTCAAATTCCTGGACTCAAGTAATCCACCGGCCTCGACCTCCCGAAGTGCTGGGATTACAGGTGTAAGCCACCTTGCCCAGCCTGTTTTTAGTTTTTCATTGAAAAAAAAATCACAATTTGCATCAGGCGCCATATTTCCACCCAATTATTCCCTATCAAGTTTGTTTGCTCCTCAGGGTTTCCTTTAGAAACAAGCTGAGCAATTCCTTCATTCTACCCAGTTAGGCTGCTGAAAGACTACGGTTTCTTGGTGATTTATATATCGATATCTATCCATATCTATACCTACATCTACGTATATGTGTGTAGTGTATATATATACATATTATATGTGTGTATATATGTACATATATACATTTAAACAAAAATTTCTCCTTCGTCCTCGAAGCAAACAAATCAGCACCCTCGAGTGTCCGCCAGGAGGCGCAGGGGGCAGCGTGGGACCTGCGGTACCTCCACGGTTGTAGAGGTGTAGAGGGATGCCGCAGCGACGGAACCGGGCTTCTTTTTTAAAGAATCAATGTGAGGGAAGGGTGCAGAGCCGCGTTATTTCAGGGAGACATTGTCGCACTCCCCCTCCCACGTGTAGGTAGCATCTGGGGTGCGTGAGCCCTGTTCGCAGACCCCATGGAGAGACGCTGGCGGCGGCAGATGGGGCTCCTTTCACGGTTGCAGCCGGCAGTAACCCGACCCCGCCGGCGCAGAGACTGAAGAAGCGCAGGGGACAGCGGCGAGCTGCGAACAAAAGCCCTTGGCGCGGGGCCGAAGCCCAGGACGCGGGGTGAGTAAACCGGCTCGGGTACCGGGAGCTGCGGGAACCTGGGCGGCCAGGTTCTTTGCGCTCCAGGAGCCCACCCACTGGGATGCTGTGGGGGAACTCGGAGGGCACCCGAGGGCGGGTATCTGAACCCAGACTGGGGTGGATGGTATCTTTAGCACATTCAGACTTGGAGGAGATCCGGTGCGTCTGAGAGTATCCAGGCACCTTCTCCATCCCCAGCAAACACCCGGTGGGGGTGGAGGTGGGGGCGGAGGCGGCGTGCAGAGCCCTCTGTAAGCCCTGCCAGAGCTGCTGGAGCAAGAATCCATCACCCCTCCCGGAGAGGCCTTTGGGGACTTCTCCCAGCCCTTTAATCACCCGGGGGCCCTGCGACCGAGTCTCCTTTGGCAGGGGATATCAACCATAAACTTCCTCCCTTAGGCAAATGGGGTCCCTTGGGATGAACAGGCCTCTTGCTTTTTTGTTCCTGCAAGGCTGCATCCCCAGTAGCCCGCCTAAGCTACAAACAAATACGCTAATCCTCCCGGGAATCCTCCAGCGCCTCCCTCGCTAGCTCTTGCCTGCACCTGGATCTTTTCATCTTAACTTGCAGCAGAAAGGGGATGCATCTAGCGGGCCAGGCGCCCAGAGGAGCCTCGCCACAGGCCTCCACCCCGCATTCCGGGGCTGAGGGAGACCCAGGCTGCTCTCTGAACACGAGTGTCCGCCCCACCCCCATCCCCGTTCTGGCGCTCAGCCTGGGCTTTCCAACATCGGTTTTATGATTTACGTTCCACCAAAGCCTCTGAGCCTAATCCGAAAGCGGATTAAGTTGGGATGGGGTGACTATGGATGAGGAGGGGGGAAGAGCTCTCAAACGTATTCCTCGATGTCCCTCCTTGTGATCTGCAGAGATTCCAACAAAGGACGGGGCTCAGCCATGGTGGACCCAGTGCCTGAAGAAGAGAAGGCAGGAGCGGAACCCGGCGACTCTGGAGGGGACGAGGCCGTGGCGTCCGTGCCCCCTGATGCCCAGGGCGCCCAGGAGCCCGCAGCCTCCTCGGCCTCGGCCTCGGCCTCCGCGGCGGTGCCCCGCAAGGCGGAAGTCCCATGTGCAGCCGCAGAAGGCGGGCGGCGGGAGCAGTCCCCGCTGCTGCACCTCGACCTCTTCAACTTCGACTGCCCAGAGGCGGAGGGCAGCCGCTACGTGCTGACCAGCCCCCGCTCGCTAGAGGCCTGCGCCCGCTGTGCGGTCAAGCCGGTGGAGCTGCTGCCACGGGCCCTGGCCGACCTGGTGCGCGAGGCTCCGGGCCGCTCCATGCGGGTGGCCACCGGCCTGTATGAGGCCTACGAGGCGGAGCGGCGCGCCAAGCTGCAGCAATGCCGGGCCGAGCGCGAGCGCATCATGCGCGAGGAGAAGCGGCGTCTTTTCACGCCTTTGAGCCCCGCGGCCGCCGCCGCCGCCGCCGCGGCCTCGGCCCCGAGCGCGGGCAGCAGCAGCAGCTGCAGCAGCGCCAGCCTCCCGGCCTCGCCCGCGCCGCGTGCGGCCCGCAAGGCTTCCCCCAGTCCCTCCTCCGCCCGGACCCAACCTCCGCCAGCGGGTTCTCGAACAGGCAGGAAGAGCCATTCGCTGGACTCACTGTCCCGCCGGCGTGAGGGCGCCCTCAGCTCCGAGTCGGGCGCATCGTCGTCATCCTACAGTGGGGAAAGCCTGAGGGAGCTGCGCTGGCCGCCTCGGGCCTCGGCCAGGAACAGCTGCCCAGCGGGGTCGGCGTCCTCCACCACCAACGCTCCGGGCCGCCCGTCTGCCCTGACCCTGGTCCCGATCACCGGCCGCAGCTTCAGCCTCGGCGACCTGAGCCATTCGCCGCAGACCGCTCAGCACGTGGAGCGCATCGTGCGCCAAGTGCGTGCCGAGCGCGGCCTGCGCGGGGTGCCGGAGCGTGACCGGAAGATCGCGGCGCTCATGCTGGCGCGGCACCAGGAGGAGCTCCTGCTGCTGGAGCAACGCGCGGCTGCCCACGGCCAGTGGGAGCTGCAGCGCGTGCACGCCAAGCAGCGGCGGGAGCGCGAGGAGCGGGAGAAGCAGCGCGCCCTAGAGCAGGGCCGCCGAGCCTGGGCCGCGCAGGTGGAGGAGCGGCGAGGCCGCCGTGGCCGCGAAGAGCGCGAGGCGGCGCGCCGGCGGCAGCGGCAGTACGAGCGCAGCGAGGAGCGGCGGCGGGAGCTGGCCGAACGCCAGGGCCTCCTGCGGCGGGAGCGGGCGGAGCGCGCGGCCCGGGAGGATCGGCTGCGCAAGCTTCAGCAGGAGCAGAACCTGAAGCAACGTGAGGAAGGTCTACAGGAAGGGCGGGAGCGGGCTGAGCAGATCCGCAGGGAGCGCGCCCAGCGCGCGGCCCGCGCCAAGCAGCGGCAGGAGGGCCAGCTGCAGCGGGAGAAGCGGGAGCTGAGCCGGGCCGAGCGGGCGCGCCACGAGGCGCTGCTACAGGGCCGGAGCCGGCAGCAGCGCCAGGAGCGAGAGGGCCTGCGGAGCTCGCTGGAAGCCAGCTTGGGCCGTGCGCAGGAGAACTACGAGCATTTGGTGGAGCAGCGCACCCGGGAGCTGCGGGAGCGGGCCCGGCGAGAGGAGCTGCAGGGTCGGCGGGCCAAGGAGGCGGCAGAGCGCAAAGAGCGGGAACATCAGGCGCACCTGGAGGCGCTGGCCCGGGCGGGGGAGCGACGGCTGCAGCACGCGACGCAGGTGGCCGAGGAAGCAGTGCAGCAGAAGGCGCGGCGCGTGGGCCAGAGCCGGCTGGAGAAGGAACGAGCCCAGCGCGCCAACAAAGAGAAGGTGGAGAGGGACGAAGACTGCCGCCGGCGAGAGCTACTCCAGGCCATTGGGCGCAAGCTGGAGCGCAGCGAGCAGCTGACGCGGGAACGGCGCAGTGCGCTGGAGAGCGCCCGCTCCACAGCCCGGGCCTCCTTCCACGTGCGTGAGAAGGTGCGCGAGGAGACCAACACGCGATCCTTCGACCGCATGGTGCGGGAGGCCCAGCTACACGCCAGCCTGGACCGCAAATAACTGCGGCTCTTCGACAGCCAGATTGGCACGCACAGCCCCCTGGGGCCTCCCGCGACCACTGACCATCGTGGGAGTCCCCGCTCGGTGCGCAGCGCGGTGGCCTCTCGAGGCTTCTGACCAATGAGGCAACAACAGTACAGACGTGTGGGACCTGTCAGCTGGCCCCCTTTGTTTTTAAAACTTACGTCATTTGAAGATGACAGCACAATCTGCCCACATCCACCCTTCATGGCTCCCGCACCGACCCTTGCCAAACTTCCCTATGTGTCTCTTGGGCTGGAATAGAGAAGCTTGGGGGAGAGGGGCTGATCAGGACTGGTGAGAGGGCCCCCCAGGAGAGGGCAGAGGTGGTTGTCCCCACCCCTTCTGCAGCAGTTGCCCTAGGCACCTGTTCGACATTGGTGTCTGAGACAGTGTTGCTACTGTTGAGGGAACATCACCCTGGCTCACCTCCATCTTTCAAAATATGGCAAGCTGCACAAATCGCGGAGGCCTCCCAGAGAAACACAGCTCCTCCAAGGTGTCAAGCCACGCCCAAATGATCCAAAAAGCAGTTGATTTTTTAGACCTGACTTTTAATCGGCCACCTGAGCAAATTCTCACCAGTTTTGATAGTTTTCCAGTTCAGTCCCTTGGGTTTTCTAGTTAGACAGTCATCTGCAGATAATGTTCAATTTTTGTCCTTTGCCCCCTCCCTCCTTATTCTACCAAGTGGCACAGGAAATTGGTTGGTTTGGTGATGCTGTTTAGCTTTAATAGAAACCCCCAGCCCCTGGAGGGGCTGGATTCCTTTGGGAGCAGTGTTCCGTTCCATTAAGCTTCCTTGCAGGGTGGGGCCCACTCCATGAAGACAGCAGTCATGCCTTAAGAAGCAGAGCTACCTTACGTGCCTGCCCAGGCTGTTCCTGCCTAAATCTCCAGCCCTGCATGCCGTCTCAAGGGTGGGCCCCAGAGAGTTTGGAGTGTAGGATTCCCTCTGTGAAGGAATCATCTCTACTTCTCTGAGGACAATTAGGGTATCCTTGGCTGCTTTACTGTGGTGGCCGAAGAGCTGGAATTGCCTTTGTTGAGAGTTGTGTCCACTATCAATGGCCATGTACCTTCTCCACCTGCCCCCAGGAAAAAGAGTCTCCCCCTTAAATTTCCTGGTACCCCCTCACCTATGCCTGAAAGCATTTCACCCTC
This sequence comes from Gorilla gorilla gorilla, assembly GCF_029281585.2. NCBI lineage: Eukaryota > Metazoa > Chordata > Mammalia > Primates > Hominidae > Gorilla > Gorilla gorilla. Next base: position 86,473,652 of record NC_073239.2, on the reverse strand, counting down.
TCAATGCCTCACCTTTCCCATTCGCCAGATGGAACCATCAGTATTCCTCTCCTGGTACCGCAAGGCCTCCTGGATCCAAAGCACCATGTCAGTATTATTTGTCGGTCCTTTTTGTGCCTTTCTTGACCTGGAGGGGGAGGCAGGAGGATTGCTGTCAGCCTAGTTTCTTTCTGGGAATATGGCTCCCTAGTGTTGGAAAGGGCAGTGCCTCGTGGACAGATGGTCATTTAGCCTCTGGGGTGAAATACTTGCAATACCAGGTCACTCTGTGGTCCAAAAGGTCACATTCAGTTGTCATCAGGCAACTTTAACCCTTAGAGTGCTTCCCTTCCATTAAGCTGAAATTGCCCCACTGCCATATCCACCCATTGACTCTGCCTTCATCAAGGAAGGTGGGAAGTAAAACGTCACTTTTTACATTAAACCAGGATCAGGAATAAAAAGTTACCAAAAAAAAAAATGGAAACAGGGTAGAGAACTGCTACATTAAACATATTTCATATATATTCTGCTGGGTAAAATTGTCCCTGAAATGGCTGATTATTACACACACATCCATACACACACACTTTGTCAACCCTTCACCCCCACCCCATCACATGCCAACAAATATAAAAGGTGTATTGTGTAGAAGGAAGCAGTGCTTGGGTGTTAGGCTCAAGATGTCATGAAACAAGGAAAGGAGCTGTGTACCGAGGTTTTTTATTGAATGGGCGAATTTTTTCCTTAAATTTTCTTCTTGTTGATAACCAGGTTGTCAGTGAGTTGAAATAATTGGTGTTATCCATGAGTCAGAAGCATTTAACTAAAAGGTTAATGTGATTCTGGTTCTTACCTTGTGGTTCTTGAGTTGGTAAAGGGCTTTTGAAACCATAGAAAATTCCACTTTAAAACTACTTACTTCCAAAGTATGTGCATTCATTGGAGGAGACAATCTGATTTTTCAGATAAGGCACTGAAAGGAACATAGGTGGTCTTGCCTGGACCTTTACCTAGTTTGTTTTCTGGCTTACTGAGTGACTTTGGGTTGATTGCTTCTCTGTGCGTTGGTTTCCCCAACCTGTAGAATGGGGAATCATGATTTCTGCCCTGTCTGTCACACAAGCACTGTGAGAATGAATCAGAATCCTGATGGATTCTCCACTTCTACAACTCTGGAACCAAAGGTGCAATTGCTATAAACAGGTAGGGTCAGGTAACTGTACCGTGGTTACAGAGTGTGATGTACTGTCATGACCTGGTGCAGAAAGGAGTAGTCTTGAAAAGCACAAATTATGGTATCTCATGTGTTGCAAAGGCCCAGGCCTGAATCTCACCAAATTAGAAGTTTGCACTTAGAGAGATGCACTGTGTAAAGGCAGAAACTTTTAGATTCTTCAGAAAACAAAAATCCACATAGCCAAGTAGAATTAAGGCAAAAACAGGGCTGGGTATGGTGGTACATGTCTGTAATCCCAACACTTTGGGAGCCCAAGGCAGGAGGATCACTTGCATCCAGGAGATCAAGACCAGCCCGGGCAACATCGTGAAACCATGAAAAAAAAAAAAAAAAAGCAAAAACAGAAGCCAAACCTAGTGACAATAAAGAATGTTGCAGACCATCTGCTAGAGTATAGGCGGACCTCCATATTCTAGGATAAATATCCATATTGCTTTCTGAGGAGAAGCAATTTCCAGAATCGTTGTCGGGCCCCTTGTTTATATCCTTTTCTTGAAGCAGTGCCAGAGAGAAGACGTTGTTTCCTATTCTGAAATGCAGCAAGAGAATGTTGGAGGTGGAACAAGGATAGTGGGTGGAAAAATGGCTCCTGATGTATATTCTTTTGGGTGGAATCGTCCCTAAATGATATTCTAACAAGTGCCCAGAATTTGCTTTAGAGCACCATGCTGGATGTGTTCTTACCACCCAGGGGATTGCAGCCTTGAAGTGACCACAGACCTTCACATTTGTCCTCTTGGAGCATCCCCTTGTTCTACAAAACAGAGACTGTGAAATGAAGTGAGGAGGTATGGGAGGCGTTGGAAGAAGCTTAGGTTTAGTTCATTACCATGGAAGCAAGAAGGACAAAACGATTTCAGATTAAATCATCAGTGAAGCTTAGTTTAGTGTCCTGCTCAGGCAGTGACCCAATGCCTACAACCCTATCTAGACAGGGTGGTGGAAGATTCTTTTTAGAAGCATGCAGACTGTGACTCTCCAATGAGGGCAGTAACCAGGATTTGCTAAAGGCAAAGACCCTGTGGGATAGTGAAGATATATGAGAATGCAGTCTGTGTTCAGACTATTCTGTAAAATCCATCACTTATCATTTCTTCACCTTTACAAAGTCCATTGAAATAGAGGTGACTCTAAATAAAGGGCTGTATCTTGTTTAGCATAGAATCCCCTACAGCCAATGGTTTTACATCTCACATATGGTAAGCACGTAGATACTGGATGGCGAGAAGGACAGAGGGATGGATGGACAAATGAATGGTGACCAGAGGAAATGTGTATAGACCAGCTAGGCAGGACTCCATTCATTCAACACATTTCCAGTGAGCCGCTGCTATATGTCAGGCACTGCCCTTGGTGCTGGAGAAACAGCCTGTCCGATCATTGACCCTGGAGATCATGTATGTACAATGTCATGAGCAGACGACATCTTTGTTTCCATGTTGGGGGCTTAACAACCTTCTCACCTGAGTATCCACCTGCAGGCAGACCTGATGGTCCCTCAAGGCACTAACTTCAAACACTGTCAGCCTCCTAAGGACAAGTCATCCACCATTCAATCATCATTTAGTCACTGTTGCTCTCTTTCTCGGAGAAGCCTTGATTAATCAGGTCAAATTCATGCTATGCACTTAATCAGCTTTAAATTTCAGTAAACAAAGAGATAAACTGAGAGAGAGAGATGAATCTCCTTCAAGGGCATTGCCTGTCATGCCTGTAAGAGAGGCAGCATAAATAATGATCTTCGACCTAGAGAACCAACCCTCAGGCTCTGCAGAGTCCTAATTCACCAAACGTCATTTGGTGCCAGCTCCTCATCTCTCCTCATCTGACTGTTCTTACTGAGACAAGAACGTCAAAATTGCAGGACGATTTCCAGTTTAAAAGTCTCAACAAAAAGAAATTCTGGTCAATACTGAATCCATAAAAAGATTTAGTAAACCATAATATCTCACTTCTTAAGCCTTCCAGGTAATTGAACCCAAAGATTGCTATGTAGGCTTGCGTTTTCTCTGCTGTATGACCACATCTTCATCCAGTGAAACATTTGGCAGAGGAACATGAGGAAACTTGGTATTTCTTCACACGGCCTGCAAAGGGGCTTTCAGGGACCCAGAAGCAGAAAACTCTCAGTTCTGGAAATGTTGCTGAGGCCTTGGGTGTCTGGCATAGCACCTGAATATTACACCTCATCATATGCTTTGGTTATGTGTGTCTTTAGACAAGAGCAGTTCATCAGTTCATATGTGCTCTGTTACACAGAGCTCCCTGGCATCTCTCTCTACATGCATCTCCTCCCAACCCCATGGATCTTCCCAACAAGCCCCCAGCCCTTCATTACTATCCCCGGTGCTGCTTTGGTTTCCAACAGGTCAGGGCTGGGACAGAGGGTAGAGTTCTTGCCGTTTTCAATGCTGCCTCTCTTAAAGTCATGACAGGCAATACCCTTGAAGGTGATTCATCTCTCTTGCTCTGTCTCCCTCTGTCTCTGTCTCTCTTCCTCTATCTGTCTATCTTTTTACTGTAGCAGATGTTAGGATATGGAATGTGGGATGGTTTCTTTCAGAGAAACGCTGATAATATCATCATTTGCAGTGTTATTACTTCCCAATTCATCAAATACAGTCATGTCTCAAATGAGCATAAAAACCTAGTCCAAAGTGATTTTTTAAATTAGCTGTCATTTTGAAGTGTTCTTGCCTTTCTTCCTCTCCACTAGTACAATTTTTTGTTTGTTTGTTTTGGTTTGGTTTTGAGACAGTCTTGCTCTGTCGCCCAGGCTGAAGTGCAGCGGCACCATCTCGGCTCATTGCAACTTCCGCCTCCTGGATTCAAGCAATTCTCATGCCTCAGCCTCTCAAGTAGCTGGGATTACAGGTGCATGCCACCACACCTGGCTAAATTTGTATTTTTAGTAGAGATGGGGTTTCACCATGTTGGCCAGGCTGGGCTCAAACTCCTGACCTCAAGTTATCCACCCACCACAGCCTCCCATAGTGCTGGGACTATGAGCCATGGCACCCAGCCCTCCATTAGTACAGTACTGATAGCATATTTTTGTGTCAGACACTTGCACAGTTCACAGGACTTTCTTGTGAATGATCCATATCTTCTGTGTTTGAGCACACATGTGCAAGCGTGCATGCACATACACATGCGCACGCCCACCCTTACTGCTTCCAGCATCAGTGTTCTTGCAAAGGGAGGAACTATAGCCATCTTATTCTTCCAGGGAGGGCTAAGCTCTGGGAAGGCTGAGCTGCCCCTTGTAAGGTTCCATTGCTCCCACCTGCCTCCAGCCCCAAGGCTGCTTCAGGCTGTGGCTTGTGAGCATGGTGTCTGCATCTCCCAAATCCATCATCGAGCCTCATGTTGACGAAGGGTTTTCATGCTGCCACTACACTTCTCCTTCCCAGTGCATTCTCTCACTGGATGTCAGAGATTTACTGGGAGATAGAATTTAGATACCAAAATGCCAGCATTCGGGAACATAGTATAACAAAATGACTGACGTCCATCAAATTCTGAAAATCTATTCCCTGTTGTTATCACAACTTAAGGCAAAGAGTTTGGCAAAGAAGCAAGTGTCTTGACTTATTCAAGCTATTCTCAACTCGTTCCTCTTGTCCTCTGTGAAATGGAGACAACAGATCCTATTTGGTAGGGAGCTGTTAAATCATTTAGTTCTTGGAAAGCAGTAGCACTCAATTTGTGGATACTGTTATCCTAAATTAGAGAAGATGGTAAAGGAAGGAATGGGGTAGATCAAGCTTAAGCCAGGTGGTCCTGGTGGACACCAGCCTTGAATGGTAGCCCTTTTGGGGGTAGTCCTTGTTGCGTGGCAATCTTCCAACCATTCCAAATGAGGGGCTCTGGAAAAATGGTTCCCCTCGTAATAAGCAGTAGTCCTGGGGTTGTGGGGGCTGGGGGAGGTAGGGATTTACTTGTTTACCCATTTACCTTGTTTGGCAATAAAATTGACATCTGATAATAATTTTGGAAATTTTATTTTAAGACTTCTTAAATGATGGGTAAAGTGACAGAATGCTTTAAAATTTGTGTATCTTTCTAGGGCAAAAGAGGGTGTGCTTCTGTCCTGGTGATGCCCAAATTCTATGATAGCATCTTCAGCAGGACCAAGTAGGAGAGGTTGTGGGAGAACCACTGTTCGGGGGGACTCTGGTACTACAGGGTGTGGTGGTACTTGGCAGGAATTCTGGACTGTACAGCCATCTTCTGCTATGGCCACACAGGAATGAGGAAGAGGGTCTGGGACAAGCCTAACCTGGGAGAGTGCTGATGGGCTCACTGTAGGGGTAGTGTTGGAGCAGGAAGGAGAGAGGTGGATATGCCTTAGCATCACTTCATCCTCAACTAATGACTTTCCTTGAGAAGCCTCACCAAATGTCCCCAGTCTCCCTTCCTGGTCCTCTGGCCCTGTTGACAACTGCATGGAGGCTAGCTTCAGGCCTGGGTTTGTAAATGTCTGTTCTCCTCTTTGGACATACATCAATACATAGAGGTGCTAAACAGGTAGTCTGGCCCATCCTGGCTCTCACTGTGCATGGGGAAGTGAGGATGAAGAGTATGGCAAGCTTCTAGGAACTCTCCTACCTCATCAGCTTTCTTCCATCCTTGGATAACCTAGAGGGATGCCCTAGTGGACCTCAGAGTACTCCTGAATCCTCAGCAAAATTGTTCAGTAGGCAGAATGTGCTTCCTAGGAACATCTGCTTGTTTCCAGAGAACCTGCAGGGTGAGCAAATGCATAGCAGAAAGGAACAATTTGCTAATGCTGGGATTGCAGGGGTAATGATAGCCAGTGTGTACTAAGCACTTACACTGTGCAGGCTACTATTTTAAGCACTTGATTCTCACAAGATTCTCTATGCGGTAGGTACTGTTATTATTTCCATTTTACAGATGATAAAATTGAGGCATAAACTTTAAGCAATTTTATGCCCATAGTCACACAGCCAGTGTTGAGCAAAGTCAGCTTGGATTCCCTTAGTCTGGCTGTACAGCACATGCTTTTAACCAGTATGTTCTGTTGCTTCTTGGGAATCAGTGGGAATGATATTTTATAACCAAGGGGACCTCCTGGAGCATCCCAATGGCAGCCATTTGAATCACTGCCAGCAATATCTGTGTGTAAGGCCTGCAGGGAGAAAGCTCAGATTTCACTGGAGCTTAGTGCCACCAGGTGGGTCCTGCTGGCATTAAGGATGGACTGAGGCTCACTGCCCAGAGACAAGACGAGGGACTCTTGTGCTGACCCTGAAGCTTACCACATCAGGGATGATGCATATTCTAGAGCAGAGGTATTCAAAGGGTGGTCTTTGGGCCAGCAGGATCAGCATCAGATATTCTGGGGGTGGGACCCTCAATCTGTGTTTTCACAAGCTCTCCAGGTGATTCTGATGTGCACTTAAGGTTGAGAACCACTGCTCCAGAGCTATGCTTTCCAATTCAATAGCCTCTAGCCACATATGCCTATTTAAATTTAAATTAGTTAAATTTTGTGATAGCAACAGAAAATGAAAAAAAAGTAAGTTAATTAAATTTAAGTAAAACTAAAAATTTAGCTCCTCAGTCACACTAGCCACATGGCAAGCACTCAGCAGCCACATATGGCTGGTGGCTAGCACAGATATAGAATGTTTCCATCATCACAGAAATTTCTGTTGGGTAGCCCTGCTCCAGAACCTTGCTACTCCAGAGTGTGGCCCACAGACAAGCAGCACTGGTCTTAAATTTATTAGAAATGAAAAGCTCAGGCTGGGCTCGGTGGCTCATGCCTCTAATCCCAGCACTTTGGGAGATCAAGACAGGCAGATCACCTGAGGTCAGGAGTTCAAGACCAGCCTGGCCAACATGGCAAAACCCCCGTCTCTACTAAAAATACAAAAATTAGTCAGGCATGGTGGTGGGTGCCTGTAATCCCAGCTACTTGGGAGGCTGAGGCATGAGAATTTCTTGAACTCAGGAGGTGGAGGTTGCAGTGAACTGTGATGGCACCACTGCACTCCAGACTGGGTGACAGAGTGAGACTCCATAAAAAAGAAGGAAAGAAAGAAAAAGAAAGAAAGAAAGAAAGAAAGAAAGAAAGAAAGAAAGAAAGAAAGAAAGAAAGAAAGAAAGAAAGAAAGAAAAAGAAAGAAAGAAAGAAAGAAAGAAAAGAGGGAGGGAGGGAGGGAGAGAGGGAGGGAGGAAGGGAAATGAAGAGCTCAGACTCCACCCCAGACCTTTTGAATCCAAGCCTGCTTTTTCTTTTCTTTCTCTCTTTTTTTTCTTTTGCAAGGTCCCCAGGTGATTCGTGTTGCACATTAAAGTTTGAGAAGCACTGCTCTAGAAGGCAAGTCCAACTCAAGGGCAGTTTGTATGTGTGATTGATTAACTCCCACCGGTAGATTCTCCCTCCTCTACCTCCTTGTTCATTGGTAATTATTTACTTTATGGCAAATTTGTATCATTTGTGGCTAGGCTTCAACTTCCTAGGCCACCAGATTACAATATTGTGGAGCTTGAAGGGAAGTTAGATGCCATCCATCTGTCTATTTGAATAATAGGAATAAGGCCCCTCTCCTGGACAGAAATTGTGCTCTAGACCCTCCACGCGTTCTGATCTTATTGCGGGTGGTTGCAAGTGTCCAGGACTTGGCTTCCAATTATCACTAGGTATGTAGTTTTCCAGAAGACTTCATTCTGCTAAAGGCAGACAATTTTTTTAAATCAATTTTAGAACATTTAATAAAAATCTCCCCTTTGCTCTCTCCATCTTCAGGCTGCCAGCTGCCTGCTTTTATTTTCTGGGCATTGTCTATACTCAGTATTCCCACTTATAACTGGCTATTTCTTCACATATAGGTGCCTGTTTTCATTATCACATGAAGCCAGGGGATTGTGTTGGAAAGTCTGGCAGTTCACCTGCTTCCTTCCTGGGAAGGGAAATCCAGTGGGCTTAATCTCACCTGATCCACAGGTGGCATTTACCAGACAAGCCCATCTTGCCTCCTGCTTGCAATTCACAACAAAAGGATATGAGGATTGAAGCAGTCTCATTGTTTGATGTGGATTCAGCCAAAAGCTGTGGGCCTGGGTTTCACAGTCTGCCTCTGCTGCCCTAGGTGGGTCTAGAGTTCTGCCTGGAATCCCACTTCTTACAGCCACTAGAAGTGGAAACAAAGAAAGCAGGGAGGGAAGTGTGTGAAAACCTCTGGGAAGGGAAAGGGCTGGTTTACAAGAGGTTATTAAAATAAGTGAAAGCATCTTTATGTTCAAAAAAGGAGAGAATGCAGTGAGAGCATCGAAATAAGGAAATAAAAAGGGAGAGGCTGGGAAATACTAGTCTGATGCCACAGACAGAAAAATTCAGGCGGGATATATATCTCAAGAGGCTGAGGATAGCTAAATAAGCCCATGCCTCAACAGAAAAATAAGAGGCCTGTCACTAGAGCCATCTTAAAGCAGCTGAATCAAGATCCAGGGAGGAGGAAGGAGAGGGCAGATGCCTCAGAACCTGATAGTTGCTATTTAGGTCCTGATGCAAAATGCGTTCATAGTCTGTAGATGTCATATGTACATAGATAAGGGTAAGCACAGACTTTTCAAAAGTTGCCAAAACTTCTCATAAGAAGAATGGCTCTTCCCATGATCCTCTCCTTCCCTTTGCCATCTTTTCTTTTCCCCTGGAGCTGCCACCATGAAGGTCAAGTTGTACAGTTTTAGCGGGTACAAGGTCTACCCTAGACATGGAAGGCGCTACACCAGGACGGACAGGGAGGTTTTCCAGTTTCTTAATGTAAAGTACAAGTCAGCTTTCCTTTCCAAGAGGGACCGTTAGTAGATAAACCAGATTGTCCTCTACAGAAGAAAGCACAAAAAGGGACATTTGGAAGAAATTCAGAAGAAAAGAAACTGCCAAGCAGTCAGATTCCAGGGGGCCATTAGTGATGCATCTCTTGCTGATCTAATGGCCAAGAGGAATCAGAAATTTGAAGTTAAAGAGGCTCAACGAGAACAAGCTCGCAGGGCTGCTAAGGAAGCAAAATAGGCTAAGCAAGCATCGAAAAAGATCCACAAGGGCGTCCCCTAAGCAAAAGATTGTGAAGCCTGTGAAAGTTTCAGCTCCCCAAGTTGGTGGAAAAATGCTAAGTTGGAAGATCAGATTCTTTGTTTTGTTTTGTTTTTTTTGAGACAGGGTCTCACACTCTGTTGCCCAGGCTGGAGTCCAGTTGCGTGATCTTGGCTCACTTCAGCCTAAACTTCTCCGGGCTCAGGTGATCCTCCCACATCAGCTCCCAAGTAGCTGGGACTATAGCCTCATGCTACTACACCTGGCTAATTTTTAAATTTTTTGTAAAGATGGAGTTTTGCCACATTGCCTAGGCTGATCTCTAATTCCTAGGCTCAAGTGATCTGCCCACCTCAGCCTTCAAAATGCTGGGATGAAAAGCATGAGCCACCATGCCTGGCCCAGCTCAGATTTTAAATAAACATTGTACTATATTAAAAAAGAATGTACAAGTAATACAAATATATAGTTTCTTGTGCTTGTGATCAAACCAATTAACACATCTTTGGAGTCCATTAGAAAATACCTTTTCTCTATATGGGCATGGGAATGGATCTAGCCTCTACCTCAAGGAGTAGAAAGAGTATACAAACCTTCTCAAGGAAAAGGCAGTATGCTCTGTAGCTTTCAGGGCATAATTAGTAGCATATACATCATTTGGAAGATGAAGACGACGTGGACACAGAGTACCAGGATTTAGAATAATTTAGAAGGGAAAAGATTGTATCAGGCAAGAGAAAATCTATTAATGATTTTCTTTAATGATCTTACCTAAGCCTGATGAAAGTGTCAAGTCACCCCAAAGCTTTCAATTAGGTTGAACAATATGAAATTGTCAATATTCAACTGTTTTTGACCTACAAAGCTGCAGACAGTGGTGTGGCAGGTGCCCTAAATTGGCTGTCTGAAGTCCTTGCAGGAACTAGGGGTGGGAGGGTAGAGGGGGTGCCCAGGTGGCTAGGACATCTAGGCCCAATGAGGAGCTGGCACAGATGGGTCAAGGGCAGCCTGATGGCATACATAAGCAGAGGGCAGCTTTTCTGTCTGCATGAAGCATAAATTTACATCAGAGCATCTAAATGGCTGAGAGCCCACTTGGTCTCCTCCCACAGATTGGGCTGCACGGCAGTTCATTTCCCTAGAATCTGCAAACTTCTGCAGAGGCTATGGCCTTCCGTCTGCCACAAGCTCCCAGGAGTCCTGCAGGAACCAAGGCAACCAGCAAGCTGCTGCCTGCGCAGAATACCAAACAGCAAACAGCAGTGCAGGCTCCCATCCCTCTGCCGCGGCTGGCTTCCCTGGCATTAGCTCTGTCCTCCAAGAGCCCTTTCTTTTCCTCCACTGTGGCTTTTCTACAAACCCACTTGTTACCAGGTGGCAGAAATACACCCACAGTTCAACAATATGTTTCTAAAACCTTCTCCATGACAACGCAGAGCAATGAGCAGGCTGCCAGATCAGAGCCAGCCAGAGAGGGGCCCTGGGGGCAGACAGTATAGAAACAGCACAGAGCAGCCAGGGATGCCAGAATTCTGCTTTGGCAGTAAGGCAGCCTGGGGGCTAACACCCCAAATTCTGGGACAGTGGTCAGGAGACCAAGTAGACCAAGGAAGCAGTGAATATATGTCTATGGATGCCTAACAATGATGATTTATAAACCTTTATTACAACACAGAAGCCAAATGGTTCAGAGCAGCTTGAACTTTCTTTCTCCTTGAAAGATCTTTTGGCCAGGTGCGGTGGCTCATGCCTGTAATCCCAGCACTTTGGGAGGCCGAGGTGTGCAGATCACTTGAGGCCAGGAGTTTGAGACCAGCATGGCCAACGTGGCAAATACAACTAAATCTAAATACTACTAAAAATACAAAAATTAGCCAAGCATGGTGGCACACATCTGTAATCCCAGCTACTCAGGAGGCTGAGGTGGGAGAATTTTCTTCAACCCGGGAAGTGAAGGTTGCAGTAAGCCAAGATCGCACCACTGCACTCCAGCCTGAGTGACAGAGTAAGACTCCATCTCAAAAGAAAGAAAGGAAGGAAAGAAGGCAAGGCAAGGCAAGGAAAGGAAGAGAAAGAGAGAGAGAAAGAAAGAAAGAAGAAAAGAAAGAAGGAAGGAAGGAAAGAAAGAAAGAAAGAAAAATAAATTAGAGAGAGAGAAAGGAAGGAAGGAAGGAATAAAGAAAGAAAAAGGAAGGAAGGAATAAAGAAAGAAAAAGAAAGGAAGGAAGGAAGGGAGGGAGGGAAGAGAAGGAAGGGAAGGAAAGAAAGGGCCGGGCGCAGTGTCTCACGCCTGTAGTCTCAGCACTTTGGGAGGCTGAGGCGGGGGGATCACGAGGTCAGGAGTTCGAGACCATCCTGGCTAACATGGTGAAACCCCCATCTCTGCTAAAAATACAAAAGATTAGCCGGGCATGGTGGCACATGCCTGTAATCCCAGCTACTTGGGAGGCTGAGGCAGGAGAATCACTTTAACCCAGGAGGCAGAGGTTGCAGTGAGCCAAGATTGCACCATTGCACTCCAGCCTGGCGACGGAGCAAGACGCTGTTTCAAAAAAAAAGAAGGAAGGAAGGAAAGAGGAGAGAGGAGACAGAAAGTATGAGAAACCACCAACAAAGAAAGACATGGGTTTTTCAATGGGCTGCCATTGCCTTGTGATGGGACAAACTATTTATAAATCAAAATATTGCCAGGCAGCTGGGTGTGGTGGCTCACACCTGTAATCCCAGCACTTTGGGAGGCCAAGGCAGGGTGATCACCTGAGATCAGGAGTTCAAGACCAGCCTGGACAACATGGTGAAACCCCGTCTCTACTAAAAATAAAAATTAGCTGGGTGTGGTGGCAGACACCTGTAATCCCAGCTACTCGGGAGGCTGAGGCAGGAGAATTGCTTGAACCTGGGAGACGGAGGTTGCAGTGAGCTAAGATCACGCCATTGCACTCCAGCCTGGGTGACAGAGTGAGACTCCACCTCAAAAAAAAAACAAAAAAATATTGCCAGGCATGATGGCTCACTCTTGTAATCCCTACACTTTGGAAGGTCAAGGCAGGAGGATTACATGAGGCCTGCAGTTCAAGATCGGCCCGGGCAACGTAGTGAGACCTCATCTCTATCAAAAATAAAAAATTAGCTGGGCATGGTGAGATGCACCTCTAGTCCTAGCTACTCGGAAGGCTGAAGCAGGAAGATTGCTTCAGCCCAGGAGTTTGAGGGTACAGTGAGCCGTGATTATGCCACTCCACTCCAGCCTGGGCAACAGAGCAAGATCCTGTCTCAAAAACAAAACTAAACAAAATGGGGTACTTAAGGCTCTGAGCTCCAGCCTGGGATCAGAAGGATATATTAATGTCAGATGCATTGAAATTAGACCCTCTGCCACCAGTCAGGGCATCAAGCAAATCCAAACTCAGGGAATCTTGAGCCACCTGTCCTTGTTCTCCTGGGATTTTCAAATAGGCCTAAGGCTCCCACCATCTCTATTCCGCTGGACTCTTCTGATGGGTTCATTGCCGAGCTCCTGCTCTGATGTCAACACCAGTTCTCACTGCAGGGCAAGTGAATAGACAACCTCCTTGTGTGGTCACTTACTCTCCACACAAACAGAACACACAAGGGAAGGACCCCAGGCACCCCAGCTTTGGTTCTGGAGTAGCTCATGGCTGCAGCTATTCTAGGTTACATCGCATTATTTTTAGTCTCCTAAATTGCAGGATCAGCTACAGAACTTGCAGTGCCCAGGACAAAATGAAAATGCATGGTCTCTCATTTAAAAATTATTAAGAATTTCAAGATGGACAGCAGAACATTAAAGCAAGGGTGGGCCCTTCTAAACTCAGGGCCCTGCGTGACTACACAGGTGACAGCCTTCGGGAAGCCAGCCTACCAAATCATTGTACCTGGTAGAAGAGGCTGTAGACAAGTCACCAGGAGATAACATTTCTGGAGTTTTTAACTTTGAGATTGATTAGGATTTTTCAGTTGCAAAACCAGACTTGCATTGGACAAAATGAAAAAATTCAGACACTCCCTTTTGTTATGTCTTTCTTTATCTAATTCCTGTTCTGATCCTTCTCTACACATGAGAACAAGGGTTAGCGAGTGTTTCTTTAGGACCATCTGACATGGATGGCAGGACACAACCTTTCCCAAAGTGGGAAAAGCTGGTTTCTCCCCATTCACTAAGAATCAGCCCTCTCACAAAATTGTATCAAATCCAGAAAACCCTGGCCTTTGGGTCAACTTGGGCAAATCACATAATTTCTCTGAGCCTCATTTTCCTCATCTGTAAAGTGGGGACAATAATGATACCTACCAGGCTGGGTGTGGTGGCTCACTCCTGTAATCTCAGCACTTTGAGAGGCCAAGGCAAGGAGGATGGCTTGAGGCCAGGAGTTCAAGACCAGCCTGGGCAACATAGCAAGACCCAGTCTCTACCCCTAAAAAATTTTTAACAACAAAAAACGGTATCTACTGCACAGGTTGTCATGAGGACTAAATGAGAAAAAGCATGCAGAGAAAATAGCACAGTGCCTGGCACATACTATGTGCTCAATAAATAGCTTTCTTTTTGAGACAGAGTCTCGTTCTTGTCACCCAGGCTGGAGTGCAGTGGTGTGATCTTGGCTCACTGCAATCTCCGCCTTTCAGATTCAAGTGACTCTCCTGCCTCAGTCTCCAGAGTAGCTGGGATTACAGGCATGCGCCACCTCACCCAGCTAATTTTTGTATTTTTAGTAGAGACAGTTTAACCACGTTGGCCAGGCTGGTCTCAAACTCCTGATCTCAGGTGATCCACCCACCATCTAAACCCAAAGCACTGGGATTAGATGTGTGAGCCACCACGCCCTGCAACAAATAACTTTTATTATTACTTTCATCATTACTTTTAAGTAGGTGATTCTAAAATTTGAGCTATGTTGAAATAAAGGTAACCACAAGCTAAACTATTACTTTTAGTTTCACCCTCAGAAAGAATGTGCTGGAAGGGATGCAGAGAGGCTGACTGGGGGTGTCCACGTTCAACCCAGATCACAAAGCCTAACAGTCCACTAGGGTGGGATCAGCGACCTTTAATTAAGCTCCCGAGTTGTCCCTCCTTCCCAAAGCTGAATAAAGGCAGGTTCCTTTTCAATTCACAGACAAAATTAAGTCAAAGCATAAAGCTGTCTTACTTTTAGATTTTCCGCTATGGTATTTTTTTCTCAAGAACTTTAAAGTCTAAGACCACATAAATTCAAGACTTCAAGGGCTTTGTTACCTGAACAGGTTTAAGTAAGATGAACACGAACTTTGAAGGTGACCCTGCATCAACATTGGCTAATGTAAGCAGAGGGTATTAGTGGCCCCCAAGATTCCCCTGTTTGATGGGCCTCTTTGAAGGTGACCTCCCCTCCTGCCCCATCTCACCCTGTGCTCTACTGGGGAGGAAATATGAGATGACCCATCAAAGACAGGACTGCGGAGAACAGCACCACTATCAAAGGTCTCCGCAAATGTGAGAGCTTCTGGTTCTACCATCAAGGACAGTTAAACCACCATAATTACCTGGTTGCAGTAGAGGGCATGCCTGAGTCAAATAGGAGGTCTGAAGCTTCTCCCCCTGAGTTAGCACTTTGCTTTTTCTCAAAAGCACCAGTCTTACTCTTCTTAGGCAACAGGACAGAGAGCTCCTGCTCTGGGGCAAACTTCACCCACAAAAATCTGCTTACATGGCCGGGCATGGTGGCTCACGCCTGTAATCCCAGCACTTTGGGAGGCCGAGGCGGGCAGATCACTTGAGGTCAGAAGTTCCTAACTAGCCCGGCTAAAATGGTGAAACCACATCTCTACTAAAAATACAATAAAATTAGCTGGGCATGGGATTAGGCAGACACCTATAATCCCAAATACTTGGGAGGCTGAGGCAGGAGAATTGCTTGAACTCGGGAGGCAGAGGTTGCAGTGAGCTGAGATCACACCACTACACTCCAGCCTGGGCAACAGAGTGAGACTCCTTCTCAATTAAAAAAAAAAATCTGCTTACACCTCCAGCTGAGGGTGGCTGGCCCCACTGAGCCCTCAGGAGAGCTGCCTTGGTTTCCAGCCCTCCTGAGCAGTGAGATCACAACTGTGTGTATTTGGAGGTTAGTTTAGGAGTGTGGATGACGTTGTGCATTCAGTCCCCAAAGCAGAGGCTGATGGGTGGTGAGGCCAGCCCACTGTCCTCTTCTGAACCCTCAGGTTAAAACGAAAGCCACTGTCTGCAGAAAGAACCCCAAAAGAGGGCCTGGAAAAAGAGAAGGAAGCACTAATAAAAAGCAGCAGCATCTAACTGCTGCCAAGGGCAATGCGCTCAAGAAATGTCTTCAAGGAAAGGCTGGCTGGGAGCCAGAGCCCTGGCTTTCAGAGTTGGCTGCAAGACCTTGGTCCTTGTAGGCTGCATAGCACCTTCTACACAATGACCAGAGAAGTCCACCAGGACTGCTCCATCCCAGATTCGTTTCTTTGTTTCTTTGTTTGTTTGTTTGTTTGTTTGTTTTGAGACAGGGTCTCACTCTGTCACCCAGGCTGGAGTGCAGTGGTGCAACTATGGCTCACTGCAGCCTCAACTTTCTGGGCTCAAGCGATCCTCCCACCTCAGCCACCCAAAGTGCTGGGATTACAGGCATGAGCCATTAAGCCCAACCCCATCCCGGATCTGTAAATAGACCTCTGTAGCTGTGTATAAATTGAAAAAGTTTGCATGCCTTTTCCAATTACATTTGATCTGTGAATCCTCTCCCCACCCCACCCCTGTTTTTTTTTTAACCAAAGCCTCTGTTTTTGCCTAGGTTTTCAAGGCAAAAATAGTCTAGTGGGGGCAACTGCTACTACACTTCATGGACCTGGTCAAATACTACCAGGTCTCACACTGGGGTGGGATTCTGCTAATAACTATGGACTTACAGAAATATACTCACATAGACTGGTGTCCAGCACTGGGCCAGGCCTTGGCCATAGTCAACAAGGCCCCTTGGGGAAGGCTTCTTTCCAGGGTCTGCTCTGGCCAACTGGACATGGAAGAAAGCCCTGGGTGTGTTTGGAGGAAGGGAGAAAAAAAAATGGGAATTGTTCTTTTGTTTTTGCTGGAGATCAAGCAGGTGGAAGTGCTTAAGATCCCTTTAGGCAAGAACTAAGGCAGTTTGTAAGCGTGTGGCACTATCATCGATTTATTCAACATTTACTGAGTGCCTACTGTATTCCTGTTCCTGAGAAAACCGCGCAGATGAGACCATGGTCCCTTCCTCATGGTGCTCCTAGTCTTGTGGGGCTTGCAGACATGAGGACATGAATGAAGGCTCACAGGAAGCGCTGGTCTTGGAGGGTCAGAGATGGTGAAGTGACATCTAAGTCAAGGTGGGAGAATGAGCAGAGGCTGAGAAGAGGCTTTTCTCTTGCATACTAATCTACAGGTAGGTGAATGGTCCAGGCTGGGAAGATAGTCCCATGTCAAGAGGTTGTCTGGGGCCCATTGCCATTTTCTAGGGTGTTTTCCTCATTTGTATGATCAAAGCTAACAGACCAGCACCACTCCCACATTCCAGGAAGAAAGATGGAAATTGTGGAAGGCAAACAATTTCTTCTTGAAGAAGCTAGACACGTCACTTTTGCTTGCATCATTCCTCTGGCCAGAGCTTAGTCATGTGGCAACTCCTGGCTGAAAGGGAGGCTGGAATATATAGTGTCTAACTAAGTAGCCATGTGTCTAACTAAAACTAAGAGGGAAGAAGGGGAGATGGGCACTAGTGGCAATTAGAAATCTCTGTCACAGGAGGGGAATAATGGTCTATGGAATTGCATGGTCAAGGGCAAGAGACACAAGAGAACAATGAAGCTGGGGAGGGATGTGCTAAGCCTTATATCAAGTGCCTTCTTTTCTTTCTTTCCTTCTTTCTTTCTTTTTTTTTTTTTTTTTTGACAGAATCTTGCTCTGTTGCCCAGGCTGGAGTGCAGTGGTGCAATCTTGACTCACTGCAACCTCCGCCTCCTGGGTTCAAGCAATTCTTCTCTCTCAGCCTCCCAAGTAGCTGGGATTACAGGCACGCATCACCAGGCCCAGCTAAGTTTTGTATTTTTAGTAGACATGCAGTTTTGCCATGTTGGCCAGGCTGGTCTTGAACTCCTGACCTCAGGTGATCCGCCCGCCTCTGCCTCCCAAAGTGCTGGGATTACAGGCATGAGCCACCACACCTGGCCAAGTGCCTTATTTCCATTATTTCACATAAACCTCACAATCCTATAAATAATGGTTGTTACTATTTTCATTTTGCAGAACAGGACAGTGAAGGTCAGAGAGGTTTGTTGATTTAGCCAAAGTCACCCAGCCATAATGGTGAAATCAAGATATTAATCTAAGTAAGTCCCCCTGCTCCAGAGTTGCTGGTTTCTCCATAAGCCTACACTTCCTCTCCGTAAAGCTACCTACGATGCCATGGGAGATCCAGGCGTCACTGGCAGAATGGTGTCATCAGTGGGGCACTGCAGGGGATGAATGAAGACTATGAGGTAGGGAGGGGATTGGCAACAGTCAGGAGGCAAATCCAAGAAGCAACACCTGACAAAGCCAAACAGTTGTGAGTCTAAGGGAATCCAAGTTCAGATTCCAGTTTTGAGTCTAAGGGAATACATGTTCAGATTCTACTTTGAGACCATTATTCCTAGTAGTTGAATCTTAGATTTGTGAGGAACCTTTCAAGATACTCAGATGTGAGGATGATCTTGACCCTCAAATTGATTAACAAGATGACTTTGATCATCAACAGACATCCGGTCCCATCTCCACCCAGAGCAGGAGCCCCTCCCACAGCACGCCTGATGGTTACTCATCATTTCCAACCCAAAGCATTTCAGCGTTGGGGACCTCACCGCTTCTCCAGCCAGTATCTCTGTCAGACAGCTCCAGTTACCCACGTGCCCTTCTAAATGGTCCAGAACAAGCGGAAATGGATTCCATACAGGTGTAGAGTTCGAGGAGACCCAGCTATCCATTTACGTTGAATACATGTGTGTTTAATCCATCAATCCACAGATTGAAGAGTTCAGGGAGATTAGGGTTCCATCCACCAAGGCCAAGACAGTGTGATTCTCTATTCAGGGCATTCCTCTTCACTGCGATTGTCCCAGGGCTGCGTGAGCCTGAGACCCTGGGCTGTGTGAGTCCAGGCAGCATTTCTCACCTCTGTGAATGTTAGGCATATTCATTACTCCTTTCACTCTGCAGCCTCACAGCCACAACCTTGAAGAAAATTCCCTCTAAAACTTGCAATAAATTGGCCTATGAATAATTCAGTGTTGCTCCTGACTCAGGGGAAGTATTCTGTTTCTGATGCCTCTTCACCTAGAGAAACAATAGCTAGCACACTACAGGGATGCATCACCTAGATTTGAGTAAATGGAAGGGAGGAAAAAGGAAGGGAAGGAAAGATAAAAGAAGACAGGGAGGGAGGGAGAAAGAGAGAAGGAAAGACACAGGATAAATTTCCTCCTTTAGGTGGTCTTAGAAGCTCCCAAGGACTTTAGCTCATGCTGGGTAACAGGCCCTGAGGAAAGAGTTGTGACCAGGTTGTGGGAGCTGCCTTGGTGACAGGTCACCCTGCCTCCTACGGCAGCTGCAGGGGTATAAGAATTGAATGTGGAGCTCATTCACTATAGAACCATCAACTGAAATAGGAACTTAGAGCCAGTGTGCAAAGCTCCTCCCAGGACGGCCAAAGACCACCCCCACTTTGGCCCAGCATCGCTTCAAGACTCAGAAATGCAGAAGGGGAGAGGAAACAGGTGTGGACTTGGGTCAGATGTTCCAGCCCCAATTCTGCCTTTTGTGGCAGTGAGAGCATGGGAGGGTCCCTAGTGCATGTTGTGGGATGAGGACAGGATCATGGGATCTGGCCAGAAACTGTATCCTCCACTCCTGTCCCATCATAGGGTGGGCAAATGCAAATTATTTATTACTGAAAATTTTTGCCTGGGTGGACCAGGCTGTCCCATGTAAGAGATTCCTTAATGTAGGCTGGGGGGCTCACCTAAGTAGGCTATGTTTCTTTTCTCCTGAAACCCAAACCAACTTAACACTCCCTTAGTAAGGAAAGGTGAGTTCAATAAAAATCACACCAAGGAAAAGCGAGCAAGACTTTCTGTGCAAAATCCACGCTGAGTAGGCGCAATCCACCCACCTCACACTCACACAGAAAGGGAAGTCCCAAGGCATGGCAGAAGAGCCTTCCCCTCACCCCGCACCGTGGTCACCCTCCCCACCATGCAGGCCGAGAACATTATCTCCTCCCCAGGTGGAGGTACTGGGGAGATACCTGAATGACTTACACCTGGCATCATTCTGGTCCTCAAGGATTGAAGACGAGGGTGGTCAGGGCTCGGCAGAGTGGGATTTCAAGGTTCTCCTGAGGCCAGCACTCACTGACCTCTAGTTCCTCATCTCTTTTTTTTTTTTTTTTTTGAGACGGAATCTCACTCTGTCACCCAGGCTGGAGTGCACTGGTGCGATCTCGGCTCACTGCAACCTCCACCTCTGGGTTTAAGCGATTCTCGGGCCTCAGTCTCCCGAGGAGCTGAGATTACAGGCATGCACCACCACGCTCTGGTAATTTTTTTGTGTTTTTAGTACAGATAGGGTTTCACCATATTGGTCAGGCTGATCTCGAACTCCTGACCTCAAATGATCCACCTGCCTCTGCCTCCCAAAGGGCTGGGATTACAGGCATGAGCCACCACACCCAGCCTATTTCCTCATCTTTAAAATGAGAATTGTAAAAGCACCAGCCCTGTTACCTCAAGGGGTGACTGGGGAGTAAGCTAAGGCAGTGGGGGTGACAGTATGTCATGGACAGCAAGGAGCCTCACAGTCACACACCCCAGCTGCACCTGGCTCCTGGGAGGCACACACTGTGTATGAAATGCAGTCCCTGCCTGCAGGCTGCTTAAATGCTAGTCAAAAACAAAACACTCTAGGGACACCCTGAGGAAACAGTACAAGATGGCCGAATACCAATACAACCTGGTATTGGTTCATGCAGATGGTGTGTGCAGTTAGCACGATTGTTCTAGAAGACTCCCACAGCTTTCTCCAATCGGGCGCCTGGCATTCTCTGTGCTTGGTAGGGTCACCAAGACTCCCAGCCTGGTCCTTGACTCTGCAGCTCCAAAAACCCTTTCAGAAACTGCTGTATCCTGGGAAAGGCTTGTGCCAGCCAGCCCCCCAGTCCAGAAAGCCAATGCATTCTTTACAGTGGAAGAGCACCCCTTCATTTGCACAGAGCACACATCTTTCTGGGATGTAAATCCATTCAAGGAACAGAGTAAGAGACCAGAAGTCTTCCTCATAAAAAGAATGAACCTAGAGGGTGCTGGTCAACCTCCCCTGGTGTCATTTTGCTCCAGCACAAGTGCATAGTGATCGCCTCCCACACCCTTCCCACCCAGAGCGTCTTTCTCTCTGGGTCCACTGGGGGGTCCTGAGTCCTCATTTGGACCAAACAGTTACTCTCCTGACAGTCTTTTATCTCTCCTTTTTCTGTCCTGCATGAACCATTCTGCCAGGAAAACAAGGAGCAGGTTAGAACGCAGCTTACCTGGTGTGGTTCCTACTTTAGACATTGGCCTCCTTAACAAGACTGACAGTGAGCCGAATCTCCAAGTTCCTCCCCACCTCCCCCGACCCCAGACCCAGGCTTCCAGCCCCAGGGAGCACCATTCCCTTCTGTGATGGGCTGGACTGCGGCCACTGTCCCAAGGACCAACACTGCTCTTCAGGGGAGGCTCCATCCTCCACAGCCAGGGAACTTATAGCAGACAATCTGCTAGGTCCTGGTTCTCAACATTTTTAGCTCACATCCCACCCACAAAAATTCTGTCAAGCTTTACTACCTGTGGTTTGAATGACAAAAACATTGAATAATAATCCTTATTATTATTTATATGAGACAGGGGTTTGCTATGCTGCCCAGGCTGGTGTCGAACTCCAGGGCTCAAGGAATCCTCCCACCTCAGCCTCCCTAGTAGTAGGATTACAGGCACGAGTCACCACACCCGGCTAATTATTATTTTAAATTATATTAGAATACTGGAGGTATTTTCAAACGCTGCTGTACCAGGTCCACATGCTGACACCCCACCCCTACCCACTCCCAGGAGAACATTCCCTTCCACTCCCACCTTGTCGTGAACCGCTGTTTTGGAGTGATCCCTTCAAATGGACCTTCCTGCTCATGCTAGTGAATCAATTCCGCCAGCATCCGGAGTGCCAGGCTCTGTACTGATGTAGCTCAGCCTGTTTGTGGGTGGAGTGGGGGTGGGAAGAGGCAGTTTCCAAAGAAATCACCGCCACAAAATTCAATAGCTAAAGAGTGAGGATTTTTCTTTTTTATTTGTTTTTTAAATTTTCACTATTATTATTGTTTTAGAGGCGGGTCTCGCTCTGTGGCCCAGGCTGGAGTGCAACAGCTCGATCATAGCTCACTGTAGCCTCGAACTCCTGGGCTCCAGTGATCCTCCTACCTCAGCCTCCTGAGTAGCTGGGACTACATTTCATTTTTTGTAGAGATCTCCTTATGTTGCCCAGGCTGGTGGAGCAAGGATTTTTCTAATTCTGCTTTTGAATTCTGAGGATGGCTCTGGATTGAGGGATAGCACCCCTGTGAGCATAAGAATATCTAGTGAGCTATAGAAGGAAGATAATCTTGGAGCGCAGCTGGACCTGCGCAGGGAGCCCAGAGAGCGGGGGGCCGGCGCCTAGCGCCCCCTGGCGGGACTGCGCGGTGCGGCGAGGGAGGGGCACGCGGAACCCGCCCGCGGCCAAGGGACCCCAGCCCTCCGCCTCCAGCTCTGCGGTCTGCACGAAGCGCGCATTTACCCCAGCACAAATTCCTGCAGACGACTGACGCTGCGTGCCACCTCACTCACCAGGCAGACGAGAACCTGGAGGCCTGCAACCAATGGTGTCTCTTTCCGGAGGTCCCTGGGGGCGTTCTCGCTGTTGATTATCCCGTGGAACCCGCAAGGCTTTGTCTGTGCTGCCAGTGAGACAATGAGTGCTGAGCCTCACCGGCGTTGGATGTGAAGGAAGGCGGCCGTGTCTCGCCCACCCTGGCAAGGCCACACGCGTGTCCCAGCGTGGGATGCGGGGCGCGGGGAGCCAGCCTCTGCGAGGAGATGAGGTCCTCGGGCGCAGACAGCAGCAGCCACTGGGTGGGGTTGAGACAAGCCCAGGAACAGGGGTGGGGGAAGCGGCCAAGACAGGATTCCAGGAGAAGGGGCGGCCAGGCAAAGCACCTCCCCTCCCCTCAGGAGTGCATCGGAGTTGAGCGGTAGGGAGGTAAACCTCGCAGGCGTGGATGATCAAAGTCAGATCTTTTAGCATTAATCTCACATTTTTATGCTTATTTATTTATTTATTTATTTATTATTTTTTGAGACAGAGTCTCGCTCTGTCGCTCAGGCTGGAGTGCAGTGGCGTGATCTCGGCCCACTGCAACCTCCACCCTCCAGGTTTAAGCAATTCTCTGCCTCAGCGTCCGGAGTAGCAGGAATTATAGGCGCATGCACCACGCCCGGCTGATTTTTTGTATTTTTAGTAGAGACAGGGTTTCACCATCTTGGCCAGGCTGGTCTTGAACTCTTGACCTCGTGATCCGCCCACTTCGGCCTCCCAAAGTGCTAGGATTATAGGCGTGAGCCACCACGCCCGGCCTTATGCTTATTTTTTAAAAGGCCACAAATTAGCATTGAGAACCTCTGGGCCGCAGCAGGATAGTCTTAGGGCAGAGGCTGGGAAATGTGGCCTTGCAAGGAGGTCAACAATGGGGAGAGCAGAAACTTGTCTCTGGGGACCCACGGTACCTGGTCTATATTATCCATCTCCCTTTTGTCATTCCTTGGGCATCCTGGTTTTGAGCAAATCAGCCTTGTTCTCAATCTCCATGGCAGCTGGTCTTGTTGGGGTGCACCAGGGTTAGACCACTGTCCTGGCTCCTCTCTCACTCCCTTGATGATCTCATCTGCTCTCATAGTTTAAATACCATCAGCATGGGATGACTCCCAAATTTCTATCTGCATCCCGGGTCTCTCTCCAAACCAGGCTTATATACCCAGTTACCTACCTGATATATCCACCTGGATGTCTAGCAGACATCTCAAACTCAACATGTCCAAAACTGAAACAGCTGATCTTTTCACCTCTACCTGCTCTACCGGCAGCCTTCCTCATCTCAACTGACGGCAACTCCATTCTTCCCTGCCAGAATCTTAAGAGTCATTTTTCACTCCTCTCTTCCTTTCACACTCCTTGTCCAATTTGTTATGAAGTTCTGTGGACATTACCTTCCACATATGTACAGAATCTGACATCTCACTGCCACCATTCTTATCACTATGGTCTCAGCCACCATCATTCCTTATCTGGATTTCTGTAGAAGTTTCCTAGCAGGTCCTTCTGTTTCCTACCTTTACTCCCATGGCCTAGTCTCAATACAGTACTGGGTGGTCATTTAGAACATAAGGCCGATCATGTGGTCCCTCTGGTCAACCTCCCTGCGATGGCTCCCATTTCTCTTGGAGGAAAAGCCGAAGGCCTTACCTGGTCTACAAGGCCCTACAGGACCGAGTCCTATCGCTTCTCTAACCTCACCTCTCACTATTGTCCTCCTTGCTCTGCCCACTGCAGCCACAGTGGACTCTTTGCTGTTCCTCCCACACGCCGGGCACATTCCTGCCCCAAGGTCTTTGCTGTAGCCACACCACTGCCTGGAGTGCTCTTCCCAGATATTCTAATTCTCACCTCCTTTAATTCTATGCTCAAATCTCACCTTCTCAATGAGGCTTGGTATGGACTGAATTGTGTCTGCCCTCCAAATTCCTATGTTGAAGACTGAAAAGAAAGCAAATCTCAAGAACCCCCAAATCACCACATCAAAGAGAAAAGTCAAGCTGAGAACTGCATCAGGCAAACCTGCCTCCCATTTTATTCCTAAATAATAAGATAGTTACAAAGGTAAAAAAGCTACATACCTCCCCCACAATTTCCTCATTAGGAAATTCTGGGGCCCCAAGATTTTTACGCTGAAATGGATCTGCTGAATTTTACCCGGACAATGTGAATGGATAACCTATCTTCACAGGCATGGGACAAATGACAGAACTCTAAGTCATCCCTCTGCTCACTTGAGACACATGCATATCTGATTGCTTCCTCTGATGTAAAAATGCAGATTCACTGAGCTAGACATGGCATAGGGACTATTCCTCTACCACCCCTCCGCCCCCCTCCCCCCATCCCGCCTCATGTAAATTATGTATTCAGTGAAAGGCTCATCAAAGACACAAAAGAAGTCTGGGCACGGTGGCTCACGCCTATAATCCTAGCACTTCAGGATGCTGAGGTGGGCAGATCACTTGAGGTCAGGAGTTTGAGACCTGCCTGGCCAACATGGTGAAACACTGTCTCTACTAAAAATACAAAAATTAGCCAGACATGGCGGTGGGCACATGTAATCCCAGCTACTCAGGGGGCCGAGGCAGGAGAATCACTTGAACCTGGGAGGTGGAGGTTGCAGTGAGCTGAGATTGTGCCACTGCGCTCCAGCCTGGGCGACAAAGTGAGACTCCATCTCAGAAAAAAAAAAATAAATACAAAAAATTAGCCGGGTGTGGTGGTGCATGCCTGCAATCCCAGCTACTTGGGGTGCTGAGCCACGAGAATTGCTTGAACCCAGGAGGTGGAGGTTGCAGTGAGCCGAGATCATGCCACTGCATTCCAGCCTAGGGGACAGAGTGAGACTCTGTCTCATAAAAAAAAAAAAAAAAAAAAAAATTGATTGAGACCTGTTTCAAGTTCTTTTTGGTTTAAGAGCCCAACCCACAATGTGATGATGTTTGGAGATAGGGCCTACAAGAGGTAATTAGGGTTAAGAGAGGTCATGGGGTGGGGCTTCATACCATAGAGCTGGTATCCTCATAGAAGTGGAAGAGACACTGCAGCGCTGTCTGCATAAGCCAGCACAAAGAAACGGGCATGTGAGCACACAGCGAGATGGCAGCCACCTGCAAGCCAGGAGAAGAGGCGTCAGGATGAAACCTGCCTCGACAACACCTTGATCTTGGATGTCCAGCCTCCAGAACCATGAGAAATGTTTCCGCTGCTTATGCCACCCAGCCTGGGGCATTTGTTATGGCAGCTCTAGCTGACTAAGACAAGGCTGATCCTGCCACTCTATATGCTATTGCCACCTGTCCCACCCTTCTTCCTAGGGCTCCCAAACTCCCTTCCTTGCTCTACCTTTTCTATTTACAATAGCTCTTAAGGCCTTTAGATATATATTATATAATATTTTTTCTATATACATTGTGTATTGTCCATCTCCCCTGCCAGAACATAAGCTTCATGAGGGCAGGGATTTCTGTTTGGTTCACTAATGTATCCAAGTGCCTGGAACAGTAAGTTTCTGGTGCATAATGGCCATTCATTAAATCTTTGTCAGATGAAGGAATGAATCCTTCTCAAAGAGGCAAAAGGAAGCAAGGAGAGGGGTTTTAATTTATCTTAGAGCTGCTAATCTTTAAAGGGGAAGTCCATCCAGGGGATGGACAGAAGGGCTGAGCAGGCCTGGCTGTGGCCTTAGGCACGCAAAGGGCTCAGGAGACTGGAGACAAGGTCACTTGGCTGGCACCATTCTCATCTGAGAGTCACACATTCCACTGGTTCTCTGGTGGAAGCAGGAAGACATTCCGAACACACAATATGCACAAAGACACAGAGGCAGGAAGCTCTCTGGGAATAGAGATTTGCAGGGAGTGTGAGCAGAGGACAGTGACAGCAACACAGAGTCCAGAGAAGGCAAGATGAGGAGGAGGACTGTCAAGCTCAGGTACTGAACTTTATTTGGCCAGGAATCTGGAGCCGCTGAAGGATTTAAGCAGGGAAGCAAGCTGATGGGATTCACTTGTTTGAAAGATCACTTGGGCAGCAGCTGGAGGAGAATCTGGCCGCAAAGAGACCACTTAGGAGAGGGGGCTACACTTGTCCCAGGTACCTCACGGCAGTGTGCTTTTCCTCATGCCTTGGGAAGAAACGTTAAGCGCAGGCACATACATCTTTGTTAACAGGTAACAGGAAAAGCTAGTGCCAGCCTGCTCCCCGAAACCTCAGGGGAGAGAGGGAAACCCAAACTTGACACCACAAGGTACTTCTACTGACCTCCCTACTCAGAGTGAGATGGACCCCCATAGTCGGGCTTTTCTTTCTTTGGTTCTTAGCAAGAGAGGGACTCATTGACAGGCAAATATGATTCAAAATACTCCAGCCTCAGCGTTTTCCTTGAGACCTTCCCATCAGGCCGTTGCCATGACAACCATTGCTGACCCAGCCTTGAGGAAGCGGCAGCTGGAGCCCAGAAAGGATGTGGTCCTGCTACTGCCGCTGTTCCTCAACATGACTCACCCTGTGATGCAACAGTTCGTCCTGGCAGGTTGCACCTCATACACACCCATACCTCCGCGTCTATCCTCGGCATGTATTCTCCCTACCAGCCAGGCTGGGCCTGCCAGTGGCTGTGTTCTTGTCCAGGTGTTTGCAGTGGGAGAGAGCAAAGCCATCATCACACAAAGAACTAGAGGCAAGCAGAGACAGCAGCCATCCCTGTGGCAGCCAGTCCCCAGTTCTAGGCGCTGAGGCCCTGGCTATTATGGCTAATATCATGATTCAGAGTCCTTCCCAGCTTTGGATGCCACTAGATTGAGGTCAGAAGTTTGAGAACAGCCTGGCTAACATGGCAAACCCCCAAAATGTCCTATTTCCAAGTGGATTCTTCTCAGTTAGTTCCCATCCACCTCTTTGGCCTCATCTGAAGAAATCGCTTCTCCTCTCTACGCCTTGGTTTTCATAGCTCTGAAATGGAGAGAACACATCATGTTTACGGTGTCTCTTCTCTCTAGGAGCTGTTAGGGGAGCAAGAAGAGACAGCTTAATGTCAGGAATATGTCACGGGACTCAAGGAGTGGCCGAATGGTTCATGGTGAGGAGAGGTGGAGAGGCAGAGAGGAACCAGCCCACAGACTTGTCCTAAGGATGGGGACAAAGCGGCGTGCTGCAGCACAGCTCCTACTTGTGGGCTTCTGGAACTTCAAGTGAAAAATGCATTCAGCCGCCACACGGGGGAGAGGGCAACCATGACCCCCAGCTTTCCTCCCTGTCCTGAGGGTGCTCCATGGGCATTAGGTCTCGGCTCCTCAGCTCTGACTTACAGGCCTTATGCTTAATGCCAGACGAACAAGCTCCACTGTGAGTGTACGTGTGCGTGTGTATGCACACATCCAAAGGGGCTTGGAAGAAGGGGGAAAGGCTTTCAAACAAGGGGCTTACAAAGGTCAAATCAGATGCAGTGAGCATGAGCAAGACCACCATCACTCATTCAAGGATTCGTGCAGCCCCTCCTAAGTGCAGACACTGCTCTCATCGTCACAATGTATGTTTATATAAAGCTTGATGGTTCACAAACGTCTCCCCTACTTCAGCTCTGCATCCTCTCAACAATGTGTGGGGTAATAAGGGCAAGTATTAAACCACGTTTACATTTGAGAAATGTACATTTATAAATGAGGACTCCAATGCTCAGAAATATTAAGTAATTTGCCAGAGTCATAGCTTGTAATTGGTGATGCCCAAACTCATACACAGGGCTTCCAGTGCCTCTGCACCATGGCTGTGTTCTGTATCCTGGAGCCTGTAGCCTTGTATCTAGAGTTACTAGCACGAACTGTACTGAGAAAGCCACCCAGCCACCTCCAGTCTCTCTGAGCAGGCAGAGTGGGTGGAATCAGCAGTGCTAAATGATGGGGTTTCTGGGCACTCCTGGAAAATCTCCTCTGCCCAAAAATATCTCGAGTAGAGAGGTTCATTATTTAGAATAAGCACCACAGGCTCCACTAACTTCATTAGCCCTATGGGTCACCAGGTCTGTTAATAATGTTCACCAGTCATGAACATCTTCCTATTTGGTGGTGTGCCTGATATTCAGGACAGCATCTCAAGAGATTGTGGCAGGACAGGCAAGTTGGGGTTTTTGTCTTCTTTTCTTGGAGAGGCCCTAGGCTGCTGGGACTCTCCTCCGCCTGCACAGTGCTGCTTACAGTATGTAGCACAGACAATCGACTGCTCATCCACAATAATATTCATCAACACCCTTTTTCCTAGACACTCAAACTATACCTCCCAGACTCCCCCTGCAAGCACATGGGGCCATGTGACCACATTTCAGCCAATTACATGAAAACAAACGTGCTCTGAGCGACTTCCAGGCACAATGGAAAGGGGGAATCCTTATGGGTGACTGGAGAATATGCTCCCAGGCCAACCTTGGAAGCCACCAGTTGATGATGGAAAAGTAGCTATCATATAGGTCCCCAAATGACATATAAAGGACTCTGGGCCAGGTGCGATGGCTCATGCCTGTAATCTCAGCACTTTGGGAGGCCCAGACAGGAGGATTGCTTGAGCTTAGGAGTTCGAGACCAGCATGGGCAACGTAGCGAGACCTTATCTCTACTAAAAATTAAAAAAATGGCGGGGCGAGGTGGCTCACACCTGTAATACCAGCACTTTCAGAGGCTGAGGTGGGTGGATCACCTAAGGTCAGGAGTTCAA
The DNA here is from genome assembly GCF_029281585.2 of Gorilla gorilla gorilla. Taxonomy (NCBI): domain Eukaryota; kingdom Metazoa; phylum Chordata; class Mammalia; order Primates; family Hominidae; genus Gorilla; species Gorilla gorilla. Next base: position 86,444,696 of record NC_073239.2, on the reverse strand, counting down.
GACCAGCCTGGCCAAAATGGCGAAACCCCATCTCTATTAAAAATACAAAAAGTTAGCTGGGCATGGTGGCACATGCTGTAAACTCAGCTACATTGGAGGCCGAGGCAGGAGAATCGCTTGAACCCAGGAGGCGGAGGTTGCAGTGAGCCAAGATCACGCTACTGCACTCCAACCTAGGCAACACAGCAAGACTCCGTCTCAAAAAAAAAAAAAAAATTAGCCAGGTGTGGTGGTGGGCACCTGTGATCCCAGCGACATGGGAGGCTAAGATTGGAGGATCGTTTGAGCCCAGAAGATCAAGGCTACAGTGAGCTATCATCATGTCACTGCACTGCAGGCTGGGTGACAGAGGAAAGCCCTGTCTCCAAAAAAATAAAATAAGTAATAAAGGGCTCTGCACAGTCAACTTGCACAAACAACCAGAGTTTTTGTCTCTATTGTCTCTACTGCTGCATCTAGGACCAGAGCAGTGCTTGGCACATACTGTATATCACCCAACTTACGACACCAGCAAGTACCAGGCACATCGTCATTTTATGTGCCAATAAAAAAGTAGAATGCTGCCAATTGAACTATGACACTCTCCTTTCACTTAGAATTTTTATTTTGTACTTATTGAGAAAAGCTTTTATAGATTCAGTTCACCATAGATTTCTATTATAAATCACTTTTGTGCATAATAAAACAGTAAAGAGAAGTGAAAGAAGTTGGCTAAGATATTTCTAGAATTTCTTCTCATTCCAAATCTGACTCCTCTGTTTTTGACTCAGACTTGAAAATGACCATCTTTTTTCGCACACTGTCATTCTCTGTGGCATCAAGAGTGTTGGTGATGAAACGTTTCTCAAAAGAATCCATAAAAGAACTCAGGGTGGGTCATATGTGCTGGGTTCTTAAAACCAGCTTCATGGCCGGGCACGGTGGCTCATGCCTGTAATCTCAGCACTTTAGGAGGCTGAGGCAGGCAAATCACCTGAGGTCAGGAGTTCGAGACCAGCCTGGCCAAGGTGAACCCCGTCTCTACTAAAAATTAAAAAAAAAAAAATTAACCGGGCTTGGTAGTGGGTGCCTGTAATCCCAGCAACTCAGGAGGCTGAGGCATGAGAATCGCTCAAAACAGGGAGGGGGAGGTTGTAGTGAACCAAGTTTGTGCCACTACACTCCAGCCTGGGCAACAGAGTGAGGCTTTGTCTCAAAACAACAACAACAATAACAAAAAAAACAGCTTCACAATTTTGTGGATTTAGCTTGCTGTTGACTCCTATAATCATGAATGCTGCCAAACATGTCGAATTCACCACTTCCCCCACACCACCATTTGATTCTTATGGGCTAAGAGCATGCTTCATGATTGTTTGTGGATTTTTTCCTCCAAGCTATTTACACACATTCTGCAAGTTCTGACGTTAGAATTTTTTTTTTTTTTTTTTTTTTTTTTTTTTTTGAGGCCAAGTCTTGGTCTGTTGCCCAGGCTGGAGTGCGGTGGCGCAATCTTGGCTTACTGCAACCTCCACCTCCTGGGCTCAAGTGATTCTTGTGCCTCAGCATTTCAAGTAGCGGGATTACAGGAGCACACCACCACACCCAACTAATTTTTGTATTTTTGGTAGAGACAGAGTTTCATCATGTTGGCCAGGCTGGTCTCAAACTTCTGACCCAAAGTGATCCACCGGCCTCAGCCTCCCATAGTGCTGGGATTCTAGGCATGAGCCACTGCTCCCAGCCAATGCTGGAACTTTTGATGTTTGCACAGGGAATGATAACCTCATCAAGACTGCAGCATGGCCAACAGCAATTGCAAGATGCCAAGAATTTAAGATACAGCCCAACTTCAGAGATTTTTAAGTTGTGAGGACAGCGGGGAAGCACCACAGAATTTTAAAAAATATGTTGTAGGTTCTCAATAAATATTTGTTGAATGAGTGAGTAGATAAATTCCAGTTCCCTTTCGGTGACTGGAAAATGCTTTGACTTCCTTGGGAAAAGGCCTTCAGACTTTGAGGATCATACAGTTCTGATAAAGCTAAAGTGACTGTGTTGGTTAGACTGTTCTTTTGTTTGTTGTTGTTTTTAAGATGAGGGTCTTGCTATATTGTCCGGGCTGGGCTTGAACTCCTAGGCTCAAGTGATCCTCCCTCCTTGGCCCCCCAAAGTGCTGGGATTACAGGCATGAACCACCAGGCCCAGCCTGGTTAGATTGTTCTTGTTTGCAAATGAACAGCAAACCCAATCGAAATGGCCTCAACTGGCTGGGTGCGGTGGTACATGCCTATAATCCCAGCACTTTGGGAGGCCAAGGTGGGAGAATCACTTGGGTCCAGGAGTTCAAGACCAGCCTGGGTGACATGGCAAAAAGTTACAAAACATTGGCCCGGTGTAGTGGCATACACCTATAGTCCCAGCTACTCAGGAGTCTGAAGTGGGAGGATCACCTGAGCCTGGGAGGTCGAAGCTGCAGTGAGCCCTGATTGTGCCACTGCATTCAATAATTAAGAATAATTTCTTAATTATTTCAAATGTAGGGGGCCAACTCCTTGTTAGGTCTGATTAGATGATATTTGTTCCTACCTATTGTAATAGAGTTAACACAGCTCTTATAGGGGCAGGGAAAATGCCAGCACTTCTTTTCCTTGTTGTATGCTTATGCTTGTGCTAATAGTATGACTTGCAGCTTTTTTGCAGGAAATGTTCACAGCCATGTATGCAGTCTATGAGGGCTAACTTGTTAAAACTAGATAGTGTAATCTGTATACTCATTTCACAAGATGTGAGTGAGACCTTGTCTCAAAAAACAAAAGCAAAACAAAATGGCCTAAACTATAAGGAAAGGTAAGTTAGTTCATATCACAAGGAGCCCTGAAATTGGGCAGATACAGTGTTGGTTAATTCAGTGACTCTACAATTCAGTAAGGACTACGGCTTCTTGCCATTTTTCTGCTTGGCCATCCCAGACATGCTGGCTTGGTCCTCAAGCCAGTTGCCCTCATGGTCCCAAGTTGGCTGTCTTAGTTCTAGTGTCATATTCAGACATAAAATATCCAGTAGAGAGAAAAGGATCGTATCTGCCCCATGACTCTTTTTTAAGGAGAGAAAATCCATCCCAGAAGTCTTCCAGTGGGCTTCTCATTTCAGTGGCCAGCCTGGGTTGCAGGCCCACTCCTAATGAAATCTCTGGTAGAGAAGTGAAATTGCCATAATTGGATTAAACTAATCAGGATTTACCCTCGAGCTTGAAATAGAGTTCACCTTTCCCTTAGGGGTGAACCGGGATTTTGTTCTTAAGGAAGAAGTGAATGAATTTCAAGTGTTAGGGTAACGCTATCCAAGTGTTTTATTGTACAGTAAAACTGTTTTCAGCATCACTCCCCTTATACATGTATTATATTGTCAGAGAAAATATCTCAAGGCTCAATAGTTGCTTTTTTTTTTTTTTGTAGAAATGGAGTCTCACTATGTTGTCCAGGCTGTTCTTTAACTCCTGGTCTCAAGTGAGCCTCGCCCTCCCAAAGTGCTGGGATTACAGGCATGAGTCATGACACATAGCCTCAATATTCACTTTTTATGAAGTACATCATTAATGATGAGTGAATGTAAATCCATACTTAAGCACTTTTGTGGCAAACACTACTGGTTGGCTAATTTACCAGATACTCCTAACTCCCTTCTCTCTTGCTACCACTGCCACAAAGACTAGAAAGCCAAATAGTCACTCTCAGCCTCTTTTGCAACTGGAGGTGGCCATGTGATCCAGCTCTGGCCAACAAAATATCTGCAAAAGTTTTTGAGGTGCTTTGGGGAGTTTTCATGAAAAATAGGTCAAAGGTGCAGACATTGCCTTTTATTTCCTTCCCACCTTCTTCCTACCATCAGTGCCGATGTGATGGCTGAACATCTTGCAACTGTGAGAGAAAGGCCAAGAGAATGGCAGAGAAGCTGGCCCTCATTTCTTTATGTGATTTAGCAATATCATCAGCTGCCTGCTTTGAGATCTCTAGATACATGAGAAAAATAAGCCTCTGTTTGTATAAACAAGCCTGTAATCTCAGCACTTTGGGAAGCTAAGGCAGGTAGATCACTTGCGGTCAGGAGTTTGTATAAGCTGCCATGGTTGGGCTTTCTGTTACTTGCAGCTGAATACCTTCCCAAGTTTTCTTAATTATTTCAAATGTAGGGGGCCAACTCCTTGTTAGGTCTGATTAGATCATATTTGTTCCTACCTATTGTAATAGAGTTAACACAGCTCTTATAGGGGCGGGGAAAATGTCAGCACTTCTTTTCCTTGTTGTATGCTTGTACTTGTGCTAATAGTATGACTTACAGCTTCTTTGCAGGAAATGTTTAGAGCCATGAATGCAGTCTATGAGAGTTAACTTGTTAAAACTAGATATGTAATCTGTATACTCATTTCACAAGATGTAAACTACAATGCACCACAATACCCTGAATGTGACATGGGAGAGTGTCATTGTCACTTCCTCCTCCAAATTGTGGCACTCAGAAACCCTCATGTGATCATGACATAACATCCCTGGCATCCAGGGTAAGTGAGGGTGCCAGTGTCAATATATGTATTGAAACTAAGGAAGACTTCATTTTCTTTTAATTATTTTAGAGAAGAAAACCCTTCAAGAAAAAGTTCTGCATGTTTATTCCCCATGGCCCAAAGGGGCCATCATGTGTGTCCCCAGGGTGCCCATGCCCCTCTTTGGAGACCATTGAAGTTGACCCACAGTATCTGCTCCAGTGACCTGGATGGCAGGTGCCCTGCTCTAGACAGCCACGTGCAGGAAGCTGCCTTCAAGTGGATGAAGGCAGGCGGTCACAGGGGAGAAATGGGGATGGCATTTAGTAATGTGTCAAGGTAGAAGTGCTATTGACTCCAAAAACAAAAATGATTTTTCAAAAATGTGCTGATACTCATTTCCTGCAAATGTAACATTCTTCCCAAAAAACCTCCATAAGGTAGAAATTTTATATAATCTATACCAGGATTGGAGGAGGGTTTTGAGAGCATCTAATTGCACACCCTCATTTTACAAAGGGGAGGTTGGATGTCTTGGATTAATTGTTGGCTCTTCAGGATCACCCAGGCCTTCAGATCCCCAGCCCAGAGGCTTCCCATTGGCTGCCTCCTCTAAGAGGTTACTTCTCTTCTAGAGGATACTTGATGTGGGAAGTGTGGATAAAGGGCAAAGAAAAGAGAAAATCAAGAGAGTGCCAGCTTGGAAGTAACTGAAGGCAGCAAGAAACTAGGCCTGTTGGCCAGGCACAGTAGTTCATGCCTATAATCCCAGAACTTTGGGAGGCTGAGGCAGGAGGATCACTTGGGGCCAAGAGTTTGAGACCAGCCTGGACAACATACCAAGACCCCACTTCTACAAAAAATAAAATTTGTTGGGCATAGTGGGACATGCCTGTAGTATCAGCTACATGGGAAACTGAGATGGGAAGATCACTTGACCCCAGGAGTTTGAGGCTGCAGTGAGCTGTGATCTCACCACTGTACTCCAGCCTGGGCCACAGAGCAAGACCCTGTCTCTAAAAATAAATGAAGAAAAGAAATGACCTGTTACTTTGCAAAGTCCTGAGGTTGAGAAACTCTGAACTTGTTACATTGGACTAACCAGACTTCCAGAAAAGAAGAGTTCTTAGGAGACCAGCAGTTACCAAACAGCTGAGTTACCTTAAGAACTCATGATAGAAAATCTCTGAGTGAAGATTCTTGGGACCTAGAATATAGAGGAGCTCAATATATTTACTGAATGAATGACTGAATGAATGAATGAGGCAATGGAAAAAGTCACTTTAAATTTTTACATTTTTTTAGGGGATGCTAGAAAAAGCACTGCCCTGGAACTCAGATACAAGCTGAACTTCCAGTTACAAGCTGTGTGACCTTGGGCAAGTCCCCCAAATTATGTGGGTTCCATTTTTTTCTGTAAATCAAGGAAAGATATGTGAATACAGAAGAGAAGTCAATGTGAAAGTGCATGGTGTATAATGGACTCAGTAAGTGATGGACAAAGCAGAGTCCTTTGTTTCATATCTTAAAGGGGAGAACAAGGGTGAGACTCAACACCAATAGTGCAAAACTGCAGCAGATTGTCACCAAAACCCCTCCACCCCTGCCGTCTCTCAGAGCCTCAGCCCACTTTCCCACTGGAATTTGCAAGCCAGCTCAGAGCATGCTGCCATCTGCTGGGAAGAAGATAGACGTGAACACCAAAGCATCCCTAACACCAGGCTACAGTGGGGAGGCAGAAACCTGGAAAAGGAAAGGGTAGGGATCCAGTTTCCTTTGGCTGTGACTCTCTTGTCCTTTAAGACATCCAGGGCCCTCCCCATTGACCAACAATTTGTCAGAAGAATGAGATTTCAATCAGGTTTTCTCCTGAAAACTGATAGGACATTATCCAACTTTAAAAAGGAAGGAGATTCTGACATACGCTACAACATGGATGAACCTTGAGGACGTTATCGTAAGTGAAACAAGCCAGGCACAGAAAAAGACCAATGCTGTATAATTCCACTTATATAAGGTATATACAGTAGTCAAAAATCACAGAGACAGAAAGTAGAATGGTGATTGCCAGGGGCTGGGGGTTAGGAGAATGGGGAGTGTCTAATAGATACAGAGTTTGAGTTTTACAAGATGAAAAAGTTCTGGAGAGTGGTTGCACAAAATGTGAACATATTTAACACAACTGGCATATATTATATTACATTTAGAAATATATACATGTGTGGCCGGGCACGGTGGCTCACGCCTGTAATCCCAGCACTTGGGGAGGCCGAAGTGGGCGGATCACGAGGTCAGGAGATTGAGACCATCCTGACTAACATGGTGAAACCCCGTCTCTTCTAAAGAAATACAAAAATTAGCCAGGCGTTGTGGCAGGTGCCTGTAGTCCCAGTTACTCAGGAGGCTGAGACAGGAGACTGGCGTGAACCCAGGAGGCGGAGCTTGCAGTGAGCCGAGTTCGTGCCACTGTACTCCAGCCTGGGCGACAAAGCAAGACTCCGTCTCACTCAAAAAAAAAAAAAAGAAATATATACGTGTGTGTGTGTGTGTGTGTGTATATATATGTATGTATTTTGAGATGGAGTCTCACTCTGTTGCCCAGGCTGGAATACAGTGGCACAATCTCGGCTCATTGCAACCCCCGCCTCCTGGGTTCAAGTGATTCCTGTGCCTCAGCCTCCCAAGTAACTGGGATTACAGGTGGGCGCCACCACGCTCAGCTAACTTTTGTATTTTTAGTAGAGACGGAGTTTCACCATGTTGCCCAGGCTGGTCTCGAACTCCTGGCCTCAAGTGTCCACCCACCTCAGCCTCCCAAAGTGCTGGGATTACAGGTGTGAGCCACTGTGCTCAGCCTCTGTACACTTAGAAATATTAATAGTTAAAATGGTAAATGTTAGGTTGTGTGTATTTCACCACAATTTAAGAACCAGTAAGTGAAAGAGATAAGCACGTGGTAGACACTTGACTTCATGCAATAGAATCACAATAAATACGTGTTGAACGAAGATGGAAAGAAGTGGCATGGTGGCTCACACTGGTAATCCTACAACTTAGGAGGCTGAGGCAGGAGGATTGCTCAAGCCCAGGAGGCTACAGTGAGTTATGATTATACTAGTGCACTCCAGCCTGGGTGACAGAGCAAACCCTGTTTCTCAGAGATGGAAAGAAGTAATGCTGACTGATGGTCTCAGATACAGGGTGAACATGACAATAGGCATCTTTTCTTTACCAGAAAAGCCTTCCAAGCAACTATGATTAGTCACAGTTACCTTTTCCTTGAGGTGATAAATTAGTTATCTTTCCTGTTCTCATCTCAAAGCAAACATATATTTTCATAGACAGTTCTAAGGATGGCATGGCATTGAGTGCTACCTGAGCCAGAACCTGACATCCTGTGTGTTCTCGATCACTGGTAGCAGTGGCAGCCAATTTTCTGTTGATTTCAGGGATGCAAAGTCCCAATCATAGAACTTCAGAACCACAAAGGCTCTGAGCAGCCTGTAAGATTGAAGGGATTTCTCTCCTGCTTACTAAAAATGCATAAATACAGTAAACATTTTAAATAGTGACTTTTCAAAAGCCACAGGAGCCAGCAAGTGGCAAAGCAGAGCCTTCCCCCGCACCTACAGCAGCAGACAGTGCACAACAACTTCTTCCCCTTGGTCTCGTCTTGCCGCTGGAGTCACTGCTCTGCAAGGGGGAAGGCTCTCTTTGTTGACACTCCAAGGCCCACCAACCACAGCTTTTGCCAGGATTACAAGGGGAGGCTGAGTCTGTTCATAATGGGACTCTCAGCCCAGAGGCAGGTGTCAGATCCTCCAGGGGAAGGGTGGTGGAGTGCAAAGAGAGCATGAGCCCCCAAATGCAGCTGGCTCTGCAACTGCCTGGATGTCTCCTGGAGCCCCTGCTGTTTAGCCCTTGTGAGCAACTCTGACTCACCCCAACTTCCCTGCCCGACTGTCAAGTCTCAGCCAGAGGCATACTCAGAGTTGACAGTGACAGGTAAAGTTCACCACAAGGGATTTGGATATTAAGGTCCCCACCCCCCAGGACTCCTGGACTATAGTATTTCCTATATTTCCCATGAACACCTTTAACCCAGTAAGATGGAGTGGTGAAGTTCATTTCTGGGTCAGAAGAGCTGTAAGCCATGGGTGGAAGCCCACGTCCAGGGAAGGGAATGGGAGATGGGATGTGCCGAGTCAGGAGAACTGAACCTGGGGATGTTGACACCACAACATTCCACACCCACTCGGAAGTTTGAATAACCAGTTTCTCCCAGTTGCTTTGTGTGTCTGGGAGTGGCTCTCTTTCAAGAGGTAAAAACAACCATTGTAATCTCTCCTAAAGCCTTGCAAAAGACATCCCTCAACTCCTGTTTGCCAGGGGCGCGGTGAGATAAGAGAAGTCAGCAGCTTTTTCTCCAAGAGTCAAAGCTGCAGAGTTTCTGACTTTGGAGAGACCTTGCAAGGCCTGGGGGTCTGAGAAGTGTCAACATGGCTGATTGTGGAAGCACACAGTTCCACAGAGACTGCTGGACTTTATCTGAGGGCTTCAGGACTATTTTGCCCAGTGGATTTATTTACCTTCCTATTAGATAAAATCTGACACACCTGGACTGGCTCCCTGAGACTTGAGCAAGTTTTGTTCCACTATCATCATTCATTGTGGACTCCAAACAGGCTGCTGAGACTATGCTGAGCTAGGTGGGCTTGGAGTGGGTTGGGGGCAAGAATTACATCCTTCCAGATGAATAGAGAGAGTGCATCCTTTGCAAGGACTGGGAGCTGGGGAATGGGTCAGAACCCAGGTGTTTCATGATCTCTTGCTTCATCCATTAACATCATTGGTGGAAAAGCACGCAAACCAAACAGGAGGAGAATCCAGTCATTACCATTTCTCACCCATTTCTGGCTCTCCTTTATATGATTACTAAACAAAAGCATACACTTCTCCACATCAGAGCAGGTAAAACTGTCAGTTTCCAGCAGGGATACTGAAACTAGCAGGCCATAAAGCTAGGTATCCTGGCTGGGCATCATGGTACGTGTCTGTAGTCCCAGCTACTCAGGAGGCTGAGGTGGGAGGATCACTTGAGCCCAGGAGTTTGAGGTTATAGTGAGCCATGATCACACCACTGCACCCCAGCCTGGGCAACAGAGTGAGACTCTGTCTCTTAAAAACAAAAACAAACAGGAAAACAAAACAAACAGGAAAACCTCACTAAACAAAAAACCTAGGTATCCTTTGTCTCCCTGAGGCTATTCTCACTGGCACGGTCAGTCCTGTTCCTTTAGTCTGTGCTAAAATCAGAAGAAAATCTAGCTGATAGTCCTTGTTACACAGGGACAGCCAGGACCTCAGGGCTGGAACACAGATTTTTCAATTAATTATTAGGAGGTGCAGCAGTGGGGAGCACTTCCTCAAATGTAGAGAAGCACGTGCAGGAGTATGTGTTAGAGACAGGACAAGCAGATTCCATAATTCTACATTTGGCCTGCAGGGAGCAACATCTCTCTAGCAATGACCACACCACATACTTAAATAGACACTGCAGGAAATGCATTCAATTGGCCAAGGAAAAAGAGTTTTCTTTTTAAAAATTAAAAAAATTACATCAACATATTTCCACTAAGTAATTTCCACTCCTACGTATTTTGATATAGAGATGTTGCTATTTTTCTATTTACAGTGCTAGGTACATAGTGAGCTTTTAACAAATAAACACTTATGGATTGTTCAGTTGGCTGAAGATAATTCAGACTTGCCTGAGGCATGGAAAATACAGGGTGAGAATAGGAGGAAGTATCGATTGGTAAATGTGCATGGAAAAGCACTGCTACAGTTTGAATGTTTGTTCCCTCCCAAACTCACACTGAAATTTAATTACCATCCCAGTAGTTTGCAGGATTAAAAAAAGAAATTTGATTGCCATTGTAACAATATTAAGAGGTGGGACCTTTTTTTTTTTTTTTTGAGACAGAGTTTCACTCATGTTGCCCAGGCTGGAGTACAATAGCACAATCTCGGCTCACTGCAACCTCCACCTCCCAGGTTCAAGTGATTCTCCTGTCTCAGCCTCCTGAGTAGCTGGGACTATAGGCACCCACCACCACGCCCAGCTAATTTTTGTATTTTTAGTACAGGTGGGGTTTCGCCATATTGGCCAGGCTGGTCTCAAACTCCTGACCTCAGGTGATCCGCAAGAGGTGGGACATTTAAGAGGTGATTTGGCCATGAAGACTCTCCCTTATGAAAGGATTAATGTCATTATCAAGGGGGTGGGTTTGTTATAAAAGAATAAGTTTGGCCCCTCTTGCTCTCTCATCCTCTCTTTGCCTGTCAACCATGGGATGATGCAACAAGAAGGTCCTTGCCAGATGCCAGCACCTTGATATTGGACGTCTTAGCCACCGTATCTGTGAGCCAGTACATTTCTGTTCCTTATAAATTACCCAGTCTCAGGTATTCTGTTACAGCAGTACAAAGCAAACGAAGACTAGCACTTTCCTGTCTGGTTAATAGCTCGCCCAAGAAAAACAAATGCATCTGAAAATTATGAAAGATCTCTCTAAAAGCAAGCCATGATTAATTCTTTTAAAAAAAAGGAAACAGTAATCTTGGTTTTATAAATATTCCCCTTCAATTCAAAGTTCATCCTTCATATGTATTAGAGAAACAAGTTCCAGGTTTATGCATGTTATACATGTTTAAAGTTTTACATTTAGGCTCAGCCCTGTCAAATGCATTTATTCCAAACTGACTCAGCCCTCTCCCCAGCTAGATTCTGCAGAGACTGTATGAAGCCACCAAAGTCCACCCATCACTGAAAGGAACCACTGAGATTAGTTTTGGCAGGAAGCACTGAGCAAAGAGCAGGGCAGCCTGGCCTGGGCTTGGCCAGCCTAGCAGCAGATGTGCATGTGTTCTTAGAGACAACAATGCTCCTCTTCCCACAGAATAGGTTGTGGGCTCCCAGGTTCTTGCACCTTTTGCTGGGACTTGCCCCGAAGCCATCTGTCTATCTCTCAGAACTTCTTGGTTTTCCAAGCAGCAAAGAATGAGCACCTTTAATGTCAACAGTGTCCAAGAGCACCCTGATCCCAGGTGGACCCCTTTTCTGGAGGCCAATAGCCTCAGGTAGCTTTGGAGGGTGGGCCTGCAGGGAGAGGGGCTGGGCAGTCTGTCTGTCCATGAGTGAGGGACAGACACACCCTTCAGCCCCCTGGAGGGTGGTGGTCTTCCACAGAAGCTGCAGATTGGTGTTTCAGCTTCACTCCCAATGACACTGAGCCAACCAATGGCTACTGGCCCCATCACAGGCCCAGGGTCCCCAACTGCCAGAGTTCATGGTCACATTGCTGCACAGGCTGAAATCTCTGCAGGGAGAGGAGGCAGCAAGGTGACTGAAGCAGGGGCAGCTGGGAAGGAGACATCTGTGATCTCTTGACCAGCAGGAACACTGCCTCCCTGCCCAACCAGGAGTACATAATGCAGGAACCAGAGTGACTTTCCTTCACTCCTGAGCTTGTTTTGCTTGTGTTTGTTTGAGACAGGGTCTTGCTCTCTTACCCTGGCTGGAGTGCAGTGGCACAATCTCAGATCACTGCAGCCTCAACCTCCCAGGCTCAATCAATCCCCTCATTTCAGTCTCCCAAGTAGCTGGGACTACAGGCATGCACCACCATGCCCAGCTATTTATTTTATTTTTTTTATTTTTTTGTAGAGACAGGGTTTTGCTGTATTGGCCAGGCTGGTCTCAAACTCCTGACTTCAAGTAATCCTCCCGCCTCAGCCTCTCAAAGTGCTGGGATTACAGGCATGAGCCACTGTGCCCAGCCCACTCCTGAGCTTGTTACGTGTCCTCTGGGGGAGCCCCCAGCATCACTGCTGGCCCCAGCTCCCAGCCAGGGCCCTAGGTACACAGGCAGGAGGGACATGGTGCCATCATTGTACCCTCGCAGGGTGCCAAGGCTGTGAGTGAGCTCACCAGAGGAAGAGGGGAATCAGTGGGTGGCCCCACAGCCAGGGCCTGAGCTCAGGAAAAGTGGCACTGTGGTGGGTGTGTGGTATGTCAGGAGCCCAGAAGCTGCTGTCCTAGGCCCCTTTCCTCCTGCACAGCATGATGTGGTGTAAATGAGGGGTCTCAGCTGAGGGACATTTTGCTGAGTGTCAGAAGCAAAGGGAGGGTTAGGAAACCCTGGGGAAAAGGGAATGTCAAGGTGGGGAGGCAAGGCCTTTCTACATGAGGACCACGGGCAGGGCAGCAGAGTCCCAGAGAGGTCCAGTGGGCACCAGGGAGGGCTGCCATCTTCCTCAGTGGGGCAGACCCTGCCTGACGGCACAGTGGTAGACAGCACCTCCCCACCCCACTCCCTAACCGACACAAATCTCCACATATAACCAGGTCCTGTCCTCACCTCACCATGACAACCAGCACCCAGCTCAGGCCTGCATGGCCCTGGTGTGGACCCAAAGGTGGGGTGTGGGGTGAGGATGAGGAAGGCAGCGTCCATGTCCTTTGAAGGCAAGGCTGGCCCCCAAGTGGAGCTCCGGCCCAGAGGAGACATAGGCTCCATACCAGAGAGGCCAGGAGCTGGTAGAGTGAGGCCTCCCTCTGCTACCCATTCCCCTCCCCCGCCCATCCAGGGGAGACTTGGGAAGCAGGGGAGGAGCGCCCATCACTTTCCACCCCGGGAGAGTGCCAAGGGGGCTCCAGGCTGGGTGGCCATGATGTGGTAGATGGATTCCCGGAAGCGCTGGTCCCTGCTGAGCCGCTTGGCCACCTCCTTTAGCTCCTCCATGTTGTTGGCATCCAGCTGGGAGGTCATGAAGGACTGGGACGGCTTCACTGGGGAAACAGGAGCCCAACAGGCCTGTGAACAGTGCTCCCTCCACGAAGGCCTGGCCCTGTCCCCAGCCTCATGCCACCCCCTCACTCCTTTATGTGTGCCAAGCTTCTTCCAGCCCCTTCCCACACACGGGCTTCCATATCCTTTGAGAAACCCAGGGCCCTGAGAATTCACTCGTTTGCCCAAGGATGGTGGGGCCAGGTTCAAGGCCACACTCTCCAGCCTCAGAGCTGGGCCAACCCTTCTGGCTCCCCATGTTGCCCTCTTCCTGCCTTGTCACCATCCCACCAGGGCACGCAGACAGCCACACTCACTGTCATTCCAGGAGGTGCTGGACCGGCGTCGGTGGAAGCGGCAGCTCTTGATGCGGCGAGTGGCTGCCTTATGGATGTACACGGAGTTCTTCATGATCACAGGCATCTTGGCCTCCAGCTCGGCATTCCGGATGCACTCCTCAAAGAACCCTGTGGCGGCACGGCCAGGAAGGGTGCAGTTCGACTGCATCCTTACCCCCAGCCAGTCCCTCCCTTCCCAAGGATCCTGGTGAGATTGAGTGGGAAATATTTTGACCCCGTCCCTCGAGATTCCAGAGCCACCTGCTGAAGGGGACTTTCTTTGCCTTTCAAACCACAATCTGCAGCCACCTCAGGGCAGGTCTGCTGAGAACAGAGCTCTGAGCTTTTGATAAAGGGAAGAAGCTCCTGGCTTTCCTCTCACCACAAATCCAACAGCCACAAGAAAGCAGTGGTGCTGAGATGCCTGCAGGCAGGTAACTGGAGAAGAAACCCTTCAATATCCAGGGAGCACCTCATGCATAGCAGACCCTGTGTGGGTTTCCTGGCTCTACAGGGCCAGGATCCCATCTGGGGCTGAGTGCCAAAGTTGGGGGCCGGGGCCTAGAGGCAGGGCTTACTTTTCAGATGGCTCACATCAGCCCGCATCCTCTCCTCCTTCTCCTTATTCCGCACCTTGGAATTCAGCCCCTGTTCCAGGCTTCGCAAGGCCCCTTCTGCCTCCCGGAGACGCCTCTCCAGGTCCATGCGGACCTTCACCTCAGCCTGAGGTTGAGGAGAGGGAAATGAGAAGGAAGTCAGGTCCTGGAAGTAGCTGCCATCTTCCCCGGAAGCCTTCCTTGGTCACCCCTGGCTCAATGGGCGTGGATGGGAGTTATCACATCCCGCTTCTGAGTCTTACCCTTTGAACCAGATGGACTGGACTTGGCACCTGCACCCAGCAGGTGTCTGTCAATGATGCAGCAGACTTGCTGCTTCCCCTTGTGGTGGCTCCATCCCCCATGCCTGGCTGTCTGGTCAGACTGACAGAGATAATTCATGCAGCTACCCGGTAAAGTGCAGGGGTGGAAGGGGAGTCTCCAGGGAAGGGGAAGGGCCCTGGCACCAGCAGGCCAGGTCGCACCTTGAGCTCCTGCTCAGCCTGCTGCTTCTCTGCCGTCAGCTCCTGCAGCGAGTTCTGCAGTGCCTGGGACTGGCTGGAGTAGAACTCACGCTCCTCCTCCAGGGCCCGTGAGCGCTCCTCATTCTCCTTCATCCTGTGGGGACAGAAGAGGCACTTACTCAGTGCTCACTCGCCAAATGGGATTGCCAATGGATGGACAGCTCCTCTTAGAGACCTGGGCTGGAGAAACCTTGAATCCCAGGCTTTATGAGCCCCTGAACTTTGTGGGTCCAGGCACCCAGGGGATGAGATGGATGGTGTGGTCAGTGCTGGGAGCCCTAGGTTTAGAGTCAGAAGACTGGAGTCCTGGGTCCAGAGGTTGCTTGTTCTGTGACCTCAGAAAAGTCATATAATGCCTCTGAGGCTCCATTTCCTCATTTGTAAAAGGGGGCTTAAAAACTTGCCCAGCCTGTCACAAAGCATGGTGACAAGGACCTAATAACTCTGCATGGTTCACACCATTGCACGAGATAATTATCAAGCCAGCTTTGGGTAGTGAAAGTTCTCTTCCCACTTTCCTGGTGGGAGAACAGAGTCCTAGGCAAAAGGAAGTGAGTGAGTCCTACTTGGTCAGTGCCAAGTAGAACCCAAGAGTCTGGATGTCCAGTTCGAGGAAAGTCCCCAGACCCCAAAGCCAATGGTGTCTTCAGGGGTCGGGGCTCCCTCACCGCTTCTCTGCCAGGAGCTTCTCCTCTAAGAGCTGCTGCATCTTCTCCTCGATCTGCCGGAGGTTGCTATGGAGGCCCCCGCTGGGAGGGGGCTGCTCACTCTGATTGGCCAGTGTCTGCAGGTGGTTCTCGTTCTCCTCCAGCATTTCCAGGGTTTTCTTCTTCTCTATGGAGAGTTCCTGGCATGGAAGGAGGGAAGGAAAAGAAAAGCCCAATTTAGGTTCTCCAACATGGCTGCCCTCACCTGCTTTTCCATTCGGGGGAGTGACCCACTCCTCTCTCAGTCCTCTATGGCTGCCGAAATGTCTTCATTCTTCTCCAAAGCTAAAAGGCCCAGATCTCTCCCACAACAGGGCAAGGTTACTCCTCCATCAAGAGTCATAAAGGAACCCAAAGTGCCTTCCAGTGGAGACGGCACCTACTAGAACGGGGTCGCATGATCTTCTGGGGTCCTGGTTCCTCCAGGGGTGAATGAGGAGACATAGTGGGCTTACGTGAAAAACACCCAACAGGAACCAGCCCAAGAACAGATTTAGATGCTCTCACAAACAGAGCGAGGCTGCAGTGAGCTATGATTGCACCACTGCATCCCAGCCTTGGCAACACAGCTAGAACCTGTCCCCAAACCACCCCCCCGCTCCAAAAAAAAGATGTCCTCTCCATTTATCAGACTGGGATCTTGTACTCAATGGCATTACACAGAAGCAGAGTTGAAAATATCCATGGGAACCACCTCCCATGATGTGAAACAGGGAAAGATAAATGAATAAAGGCCCCACAAGCTCCAAGGCTCCAGTCAGTCAAGGGAGACAAGAAACCTTTGCAGCCTTGAAGGCAATTCATGCGTACAGCACAGGTATGGGCCATACACCATATGTGCCAGGCCCACTTCAGGGGATGGGCTTGGAGAGACCATGAAGACACAGTCTACTGAAATTCACAGTTTGGAAAACACACCTAGCATGTTAAGTCCCATAAAATATGTACAAAATGCCATGGGAGCCAAGAGCTCAGAGTAGATACCTGCCTTGAAAATCAGAGAAGCTTGACTGAGGAGATATTTGAGCTGAGACTTAGAAGGGTGAACAGAAGTTCTCCAAGCAGAGAAAAGGTGGAAATGATACACTGTGTAGAAGGAACAGCGTGGGAAAAGGTATGGAGCATGAAAGAGCTTGCTTCCTTGGCATACCTGAGCTCCGCGGTTTGGAGCAGGGGTTGGGAGTCTGTGCAGGGCATGGAGGAGCAGCGAAGGGAAGAATGAGGCGAGGGGGAAGGGGAGACCAGGGCCAGAGTTTTCACTTGCTTGCCATGCTAAGGAGCCTGTACTTTGTCCTTGAGGCTTGTCACCTCCCCACCCCATCCCAGTTTCTGTGGTATCAGATGATGGTGACCTGGCAGTTGATTTCCCTTTATGTTCAATGTCACTCAGGAGCAGCTAAGCGAACAAGACACAAGAAGGAAGCGGTGGGTAGCTCCACTGCCCACCTTAACCAATCCTCTATCTGGTATAAAAATATAAGCACCAGAGGTGGATTTCCTGAGGCCATGGTAATAGCAAGGACAAGCCTGAATTTGTCCTTTTAGGTCTGAGAACAGACACTTCTTGCTTTGGGCCTCATGCCTCGGCCAGAGTTTTCAATGATCCATAGAGAAGAGACCCTTTAGATCAGCACCCCTCCATGCCCATTTCTCTTACAGATCACCCCCTGGGGAAACACTGCTGGAAAAAACAGTGTCATGTGGTCCGACCAACCAGCCTGCCACCTGGTCAACTAACCCACCAGCAGCCCCTCACCTCCAGTGTCTGCTGCAAGGACTCCGTGAGGTGCCTCAGTTCCTTTTTCTCTTGTTCTACACCCTTAAGGCATCTTGCAGTCAGTTCCAGCTCCCTGTGGAGACAGAGGGCTGGGTATGGCAGTGCCCACTCTCCCCACCCCCCACCAATCACCTCTGCACTTAGAAATGCTTTTGCTTCACTTCCTGATGGGGCTCAGAAGGGCTCTTGAATGGCCAGCCCCTCTGCACAGCTGGGCCCTGACAGCAGCAGTAGGTGCCTGGAGCTGAAAGGAAGTCCTGGCCACATGGGGTTGGAGTCACTTGTTCCAGGTACACTGCATCTGTCACCTGGAATAAACCTAGGGCCACCCCACAGGCAGAGGGAAACACTGGAGAAACAAAGGGGCCCCAGCCTCACCCTGTCTTCTCTGGACAGCACTTGCTAGAACCCATGGTCATTCTGACATAGAACATGGCTAAGGCCCCTCTTTGGGTTAGTAACAAGCTCCTTGCTGCCTTCTTCACAAGCTTCAGTCACCTTAGGCTTTTACACTAGTGTCCCCTCATCCGACTTGGAAAGTCTTTCCCTTCTCCTGCCCAATTTTCCAAATCCTACTCACCTTTCAAGGCCCATCTCACTCAGCCCTGTATTCAAGCCCACAAGCATCATGCACGTGTCTCAATTCTCGTAACACAGGAAATCTGCACCATGCCTTCTAGCACCTGATTATATATTATTACACTAATGTTTCCTGGGTATGAGTCTGGTTTCCCCAACCAGATCATATGTCCACTCTTCAAGGGAGTGGACTTGTCTTCTATTCCTTCTAGTACCTGGCAACATTCTGGAAGCTGAGTAGGTGCTTGGCTATTTACTTAGTAAGATCCTCTGGGTTTTTCCCTCCTCAAAATACATAGTTAATTGACACCCTTGGATAAGGTTGTTATAAGAAAACAGTTTCTGGGCTATCACTGATCATGTGTGGTGATGATAATGATGAGGATGAGGATGACAATGATGACTACCCCCACCCACAGCAGTAGTCTCCACATTCCTGGAGGCTGCCTCAGAATCACCTGGGGTGTTTTTAAAAAATACATAGATTTCTAGCCCGGGTGCGGTGGCTCACACCTGTAATCCCAACACTTTGGGAGGCCAAGGTGGGAGGATCGTTGAGGTCAGGTGTTGGCGACCAGTCTGGCCAACATGGCAAAACCCTGGCTCTGCTAAAATTACAAAAATTAGCCAAGCATGGTGGCACATGTCTGTAATCCCAGCTCCTCAGGAGGCTGAGGCACAAGAATCACTTGAACCCAGGAGGCGGGGCTGCAGTGAGCCGAGATCGTGCCACTGCACTCCAGCCTGGGTGACAGAGTGAGACTCTGTCTCAAAAACAAACAAACAAACATTTTTATATATACATATATACCTGTATATAGATATATACATGTATGTATATATAGAGAGATTTCTAGGCTCTACCTTTAAAAGATTATAATTCAGTAGATGATTATAATGTACAACTAGGTTTACAAACAATACATGGTACTAAAAATCTCAAATGACACATTCCCAAAAAGGACTATGCAGGAAAGACAGCAAATGTTGAGGGTCTTGGCCAACAGCAAGCACCTCTAGGCCAGCGTGTCCTGTCTGGCCCTGAGTGAGAGAGGCTTTCATGAAGGCAGGGGGCTTTGTGGCTTGGAGGGATGCTCCATTGCCTTATGCTCTAGTGGGTAGAAATGACCCCATTTATCTGGGGCAGAGGAGTCTACAGATTCTTCTGGGAACACTCAAACCTGGAGCCTTGGAGGACAGACTCAAACTGGGATAGACCCAAGCCTGGAGCCTTGGGAAGATAGCATCTCTGAGGTGGAGGCCTCCTCAGATCTGACGGGGAAGGTGGGCTCTGCATGCCCTAACTTAGTGGCACCCCCAATTCCCAGGCACCACCACCACCTCTTGATCTGCTCCTGCTCCATTCTCAGCTCCTGCACCACCTCCTCGAACTGCTGCTTCTCAGCCTCCAGCACCTGGTTAAGGCGCTCAAGCTCCTGAAGAGACCAGAGAGGAAGAGAAGAGTCACAGGCAGCAAAGGACCCCTGAGATCAGGATCCCCCACTCTATCCCAAGGGACCCTCTGGGATTTAGCACAGCCTGGGTCATGTGCTGCACCAGACCGGCAATTAAGTTCTAAGGCCCGCTGGCCCCACTCATTGACATGCAGTCCTGACAAACCCAAAATCTATGATGAATCGAGCCCACTGAAAACACATTTTGCATGCTGAAGACTGGGTTTAGGAACACTCCCAACATTACTCCCTGTGGCTGGAGGAAACTATAATTCTAAATGTCTACTCTGCAGGGCAGCTCCAGTCACTGCCACCATCAGGCAGGTTGGCTGTCCCTCACACCCGGAGGAAAGAGTGGTGAGTGTGTATTTCCATTCGAGATCCCTGGAGTGATGTCTGTTAGAAGTGGCAAGGAAAAGCTATTCCCAACCCAAAAGTCAGAGAATAAGGACTCTTTTTTTTCTTGAGGTATCTGGGAAGCAATGACTCCAGGTGGCTTCAGCTTCCCTCTGCTCCGGCCCCAAAGTGGAGGAGAACTAGAAAGTGCAGGACAGGCCCCAGGGAACCAGACTTGCCCCTTCAGGAATCCCAGAAAGCCCAAGTGTTTTCCCAGCAAGTGTGTGTCCTCCAGGAGTCCTCTTTTCCTGGGGTTCAGTGGCAGGTGGCATTGGGGGGCACATTTCACATAATTTGGCTTGAAACATTTTTGTGACAACTGCTTTGTTCCTCCACATTTTACACTGTGGGAGGATATTATTTCCACATTCACTTCCTTTCTCATCTTCCAGCTCCAAATTCCACTCTCATTTTCACCTGGGGGCTTTGTTCCCAAGTTTAATGGAAACCCCACTGGGGAGAGAGGCTGTCTATATGGAGAAGTTGCCCTGGACTTTGAGGAGATGCAAAGAAGGAATAAAATATGAGGCAGAGGAAGGAGCCTGCGTTCAAACCCTAGGACCTCCATCTCTAAACTACTTACCCAAAGAGTTGCTATATCTTTCCCTTCTAATCATTACTGGCACTTTGGGCATGGATCACTGGTTACAAACTGACCTCAGTTTTTGCCAAATGTTGTCACCACCAAGACTGCTCACTGCTCACTGGTATTAATATTATTATGTTTAGAGATGGAGTCTCTGTCACTCAGGCAGAGTGGCACTCGTGCAGTGGCACAATCATAGCTCATTGCCACCTTGAACTCCCAAGCTCAAGCCATCCTCCTGCCTCAGCCTCCTGAGTAGCTGGGACCACAGGCTCAAGCCACCAAGCCCAGCTCTCACTGGCATTCTGATGCTCCTCCTGGGCACACCACATGGCCACAGTGCACCTGGTAAAGGTGAGTGGGTCCGTGGGACTAGCTAAAGCCAATGGAATGAGAGCAGAAGTGTGTTACTTCTAGGCAGTTGCCTTTAAGAGGCAATGCATAATGTGCTACGTTGCCGTCCCCCTGCCATGGCAACCAGTGTCTATATACAAGATACCATATATAGACATAATATAAATATAATTAAAATTGTATTCTTTTTTTCTTTTGAGACTGAGTCTTACTGTTGCCCAGGCTGGAGTGCAGTAACACAATCTCGGCTCACTGCAACCTCTGCCTCCCAGATTCAATCAATTCTCCTGTTCCAGCCTCCTGAGTAGCTGGTATTACAGGCACTCACCACCACACCCGGCTAATTTTTGTATTTTTAGTAGAGATGGGGTTTCACCATGTTGGCCAGGCTGGTCTCGAACTCCTGACCTCAGGTGATCTGCCCGCCTTGGCCTCCCAATAAAATTTTCTTCTTATAGACCCCAATCCCTCTTTGATGAAATAAGAGTTTGGAGCTTCAGAAAAGTTTGAAACTCCCTATTTTATTCATTCTCGGTAGCTAACACATGATATTGGATATTGCTTATGATGATAAACCCCTTTATAGCCTCAGATTCAACAAACCTCACATATTCCCTCTCCTCAGTGGGCTCTGCCTCCTGGGGCAGAGCCGTTTAGAGGCCTGGGGAAATTACAAGCTGTAAGCATCCCTGGGCTTACACCGGAAAATAACAAAGGTGCCCAGCTCTTTTTTTTTTTTTTTTTTTTTTTTGAGACAGAGTCTCACTGTCACCCAGGCTGGAGTGCAGTGGCACGATCTCAGTTCACTGCACCCTCCGCCTCCCTGGTTCAAGCAATTATCCTGTCTCAGTCTCCCGAGTAGCTGGGATTACGGGCGCGCACCATCACACCTGGCTAATTTTTGCATTTTTAGTAGAGTTCAGTTGCGGGGGTTCCACCATGTTGGTTAGGCTGGTCTTGAACTCCTGACCTCGTGTGATCCACCCACCCTGGCCTCCCAAAGTGCTGGGATTATAGGCGTGAGCCACCACGCGTGGCCAGGCGCCCAGCTCTTACAGGTCTGAGGCCTCTGCCGCTTCACAAATGATCACCCTGGACCCACCTGGAGGCTCCACCCCATCCCTGGAAAGTCCCTTTCTCTAACACTCCAACTTACAAATATTTCCTGTTACTTAATATTACGCTGGGATATCTTTTTGTAGTTGAAAACGGGGGGAGGGTCAATGATTAAAACCCATTCCTTCCCTCCCTGGCATTTAAGTGCCTCGTGACGCCAGCAGATCCCAGCTATGCCTCTGAGAAGCAGAAAGTGAATGTGATCCACCTGAAAATAATATGGCAAGACAATCATTTGGCTTGGAATGACTGGAATTCCCTTCCTTCCCCAGTAGTCCCCGATATATGCGATAAGGTGCTTTTCTACCTGAGTCTGTACTACATGTGCCCACACAGCATTTATTGCTCTGTGAAAGGGCCAGAGAAACAGGCACCCATGAGTCAGAACCCTCCAGGGTCAAAGGAACTTTCAAGGCAATTAAAGTCTCCATCAGATGCTTCAGTCTCCTGCTTGGTTTTCCTGCCAAGAGATGGTCCAAGCTTTGCTTGACTGGCTCTCATGACAGCTCATTTCACCCCTGAACAACCCTGATAAAAGCCTTTTCCTTATAGGCTCAACCCTCTGCTATGCTCAGCCCTGCCACTCCCCGACAGCTATAAATACAAAAGCATTTATGAATAATGAAGATTTTTGTTGAAAGTTTTGTGGGGCTTCAATGAGAGCATTCTATTTAATTTATGGAGCAAAATTCCCCTCCAAAATCTCATAAACCATCTCTGTCTCTTGCCCAAATTTTTTCTCCCTTCAGCCACTGCCTGGCTTCCTGGGCCTTTCTCTCTGTCTCAGCTGTACTCTCTCCTGAAGCCCCTCTCCTCAGCTAGGAAGCCTGCATGTCTCTGTCACCAAAATAAGAGCTAGGGAACAGCTCTTAGCAAAACAAAACACAGGCAAAGCCAAGGACAGCAGCCAAAGCCCAGCCACTCTGGGCTGCTCAAGCACACCTAGGGGAGGAGGCACCCCATTTCCACCACCAGCTCCACTTGAGCCAAAAGCTGCCTACCTCATAATCCTTCAATGGGTCCGGCTTATCCCCCTTGAGGCCATAAAACAACACTAACTTCTTTTCTCTTCAAGTATTTAAAAGAGCAATTCTGTCCTCAAGTCTCCTCTCCTCCAAGCCAAATAATTCCTGTTCACCACACTTCACAGGGCATGATTTCTCATCCTCAGTAAAACTAATTGTATTCTTGAAAAGAATGCAATTCTAGACTAGACTCCTGGTTAGGAAGAATTAATACAGTAAAGATTCTTTCCAATTAATTTACGAGCTCAATGCAATTCCAGTAAAAACCCCAGTGAGATTTTTTCTTATAATTCTATTCATTCATGCTACACATATTTATTGTCTAATATGTTTCAAGCATCTGCCAAGCTATGCACTGAGGATATGAAGATAAGCAAAAACAGATGTATCCTTGCTCTCAGGGAGCTCACAGTCTAGTGCAACTATTAATAAAATCAGGGCCAGGAGAGGTGGCTCATGCCTGTAATCCTAGCACTATGGGAGGCCGAGGTGGGAGGATTGCTTGAGCTCAGGAGTTCAAGAGCAGCCTGGCCAACACGGCAAACCCCATCTCTACTAAAAATAAAAATACAAAAAATTAGCCAGGTATGGTGGTACAAGCCTGTAGTAGTTCCAGCTACTTGAGGGGCTGAGGCAGGAGGATCCCTTGAGTCCGGGGGACAGAGGTTGCAGTGAGCCGAGATCACGCCACTGCACTCCAGCCTGGGTGACAAAGTGATGCCCTGTCTCAAATAAATAAATAAATAAATAAATAAATAAATAAATAAATAAATAAATAAATAAAATCAGACCAGGATTGTAGATCAAATGCAAACATCAAATATTACCAAAATAATCAGACACATTAGAGTAGCATTACAAACCAAGATACATGATATGCAGGACAGGGACATGGTTCTATGTAGAGCTACCCTGATGGGAGTGAGGCAGGTATGCGGTGTGAGGTTGGGGGAGATCAGGTGATTCTTTAGCTGACAGATGAAGATGAATCAATAGAAAGAAAAAGAAGGAGCATTCCAGGCAGAAGGAAAGGTAGGTACAAAGCCCCTGTGGAAACCTGCTGCCCTGAAAGAACCGAGATTGGACCACATGGTTGGGCCCAGAGTGAGAGTGAACATGACGGGAGGGAAGCTGGACAGGCTGACAGTGGCTATCATTTATTAAGCACTTCCTATGTTGCAAGCAGTTTGTATGCAATCCTCCCAACAGCCCTACCATGGAGTACTGCCTCAGTTCAGAGAGTGCTGCCCCTGCCCTCTGTCTGCGCTAGATCCAAGGCAATCTAGACCACTCCCACTCCCCCACCCCTCCCTGCTTCATTTGCCATTTAGGTGCAAATGACTCCTATGTTGATACCTGTAGTCCCTACTCTTGGTTGAGCTCCATCCTCTTATATCCAACTGTTGGCTTCACATCTCCAGCCAGATATCCAAAGATATCATAAACACATGTCCAAGAACAAATTCATGATCTTCCCCACCAGAGCTTGTGATCTTCCAGTGCACCCTGTCTCAGGGAATGCACCACCATCCACTGCTGATGCAGGTGAGAAACTTGAGATTCATGCTTCACCTCATCCTTCCCCGCTCTACTCTTTCCCACTCCACCCTCAAGTCCAGTTCGTATTGCCCCCCCACCCCCAGCCCCCACTCTAGAACCTGCCAGGCAACTTCTCTTCATCTCACTGCCCTGCTCTGGTTCACACTGCTATTAGGTCTTGCCTGGACTAATGCAGTGGCCTCCCACCTGGGCTCTTTGCACTCTTTCTGGCCCCCCTTCATCCTTTTCTCCATATTGCAGCCAACATCACTATTTAAAATAGAAATCACTGTAATCCCAGCCCTTTGGGAGGCCAAGGCAGGCGGATCACCTGAGCTCAGGAGTTTGAGGCCAGCCTGGGTAATATGGTGAAACCCCATCTCTACAAAAAATACAAAAAAAAAGCTGGACATGGTAGTGTGCACCTGTGGTCTCAGCTACTTGGAAGGCTGAGGTGAGAGGATCACTTGAGCCCAGGAGGTCGAGGCTGCAGTGAGCTGAGATCGTGTCATTGCACTCCAGCCTGGGTGATAGAAGGAGACACCCTCCCCCGCAAAAATGGAAATCAAATCATGATACCCACCCTTTTTCCTTACTCCCTGCTCAAAACCTTCATTGCTTCTTCTTGGTCAGGAAGAAGGATCAAAAATAGAAGATTATTTAAATAAAACATCACATACAATGAATCAGTACATTGCCATTAAAATTGATGTTTTCAAAGAATGTTGAAGGACATGAAAAATGTATAATGTTAATGAAGGTATGATGAAAAGTATAATGAAAAGGCAGTCCATAAAACTGAATATCCAATGTGCTGATAATTATATTTAAAATATACCATATATAAGAATAGTATATAGAGAAAAAAAGGCTAAAATGAAAAGCACCAAAAAGTTTGGTGACAGTTGTCTGTCAATTATGGGATTATGGATAAATTTTATTTTCTTATTCATGTTTTACAAGTTTTCTACAAAGAGCATGATTTCTACAAATAGGGGAAAAGTTATATATTAAGGAGGAAAAAGAAAGAGAACTGAAGAACTTCAGTTTCCAGTTCAGCATGTAAGGAATTTAGAAGTTGTCACTTTAATCTAATAAGTAAAAAGCTGAACAAGGCCGGACACAGTGACTCACTCCTGTAATCCACAAGGTGGATCACTTGAGCCCAGGAGTTTGAGACCATCCTGGGCAACATAGTGAGACCCTGTCTCTAAATAAAATAAATTGAAAAACCAAACAAACTGAAAAATCAGCAAGTCTTCTTACATCATCAGAGAAGTGAGGTCATAAAGCAAAGTTCTATTCCCAAAATTGAAAAGACAGGCAGATTAATATAGCTTGGATATTTGTTCCTGCCTGAATCTCATGTTGAAATGTAATCCCTAATCTTGGAGGTGGGGCTTGGTGGAAGGTAGTTGGATTACGGGGGCAGATCCTTCATAAATAGCTTGGGTCATCCCCTTGGTGATAAGTGAGCTCTCCCTCTGAGTACACATGAGATCTGGTTGTTTAAAGTGTGTGGCACCTCCCCCCGCCCATGCTCTCTCTCTTGCTCCGGTCATGTGACATGTCTGCTCCGCCTTCACCATCTGCCATGATTGTAAGCTTCCTGAGGCCTCCCTAGAAGCTGTGCAGATGCCAGCACCATGCTTCCTGTAAAGCCTGCAGAACCATGAGCCAATCAAACCTTTCTTTATAAATTACTCAGTCTCAGGTATTTCTTTATAGCAATGCAAGAATGGCCTAACACACAGATACAGAGAGTCACACTAATGAGGCAGAAACTACCAGCAGAAACCTCCATGGGAACCAGCACTGGGGTAGGAAAACCTGAACTGCAATTGACAAATTGCTGGAGGTTCAGTTTGAAGAGTTAAAACTCCAGGGGGAGCCAATCTTAGGGAGGCCTCCTCACTTCTGTGAGTTATAACTCCAGGAGATCTACCAGGTTCTCAGTGAATATAAGGGGAAAGCAGCCATTTGGAAATGCAACACAGCATTCTGTGTTTTTTTTTCTGTTTGTTTGTTTGTTTGTTTGTTGAGACAGAGTCTCGCTCTGTCACCCAGGCTGGAGTGCAATGGCATGATCTTGGCTCACTGCAACCTCTGCCTCCTGGGTTCAAGCGATTCTCCTGCCTCAGCCTTCCATGTAGCTGGGACTACAGGCATGCACCACCACACCAAGCTAATTTTTGTATTTTTAGTAGAGACGGGATTTCGCCATGTCGCCCAGGCTGGTCTTGAACTCCTGACCTCAGGTGATCCACCTGCCTTGGCCTTTCAAAGTGCTGGGATTACACTGTGCCTGAGCCCATTCTGTTCTTCTTTACAAAGCCTGCCATAAACTATTATACCAGAGCCTAACCTGTTTTATCAGAGTGTAACCTACTTGGGGGAAGGGAAATACCATATTCCAGCCCACTGTACCCATGCTGTTCTACCTAAGGTGGGGGAAAGCACTGAGAAGCATTTATGAAGTTCACAGTCCAAGGGCGCAACTCACCAAAAGGCTAAGACCACCACATCACTAAAGGCCTATTCACCACAACTCCTTTTACCCAATACATCGTGGCCAGGGAAAAAATAAAGGGCATTCAACAAAAAATCACAAGGCATACTAGAAGGTAAAAAAACACAATTTGAAGAGATAGAGCAAGCATCAGAACCAGATTAGATATGGCAGGAATGCTGGAATTATCAGACCAGGAATTTAAACGCAAACTATGATTAATGTATTAAGAGCTTTAATGGCAAAAGTAGACAACATGCAAGAACAGATGGATAATATAAGTAGAGAGATGAAAATTCTAAGAATAAAAAAGAAATTGCAAGAGATCACAAACACTGTAAAAAAGTGAAGAACGCTTATGATGGGATCATTGCGAGACTGGACATGGGCGAGGAAAAAAAATCTCTGAGCTTGAGGCTATAACAATAGAAATTTCCAAAACTGAAAAGCAAAGAGAAAAAAGGCTGAAAAAAAAAAAAAACCCAGAACAGAATATCGAAGAACTGTGCGACAACTGCAAAAGGTGCAAAATGTATAATGAGAATAATCAGAAGAAGGACTAGAAGCAATATTTGAAGCAATGACTGAGAGTTTTCCCATATTAATGTCAGACATCAAACCACAGATCTAGGAAGCTAAGAGAACACCAAATGAATAAATGCCCTAAACAAACCATATCTAGAAATTTCATATTTAAACTTCAAAAAATCAAAGATGAGGAAAAATATCTTAAGAAGCCAGAAGAAGAAAAAATTACCTATTGAAGAAAGAAGATAAGAATTACATCTGGCTTCTCAGAAACCATGAAAGCAAGAAAAGAATGGAGTGAAATATTTAAAGTATTGAGAGAATAAAACACCATCTTAGAATTCTGTACCCTGTAAAATCATCCTTCAAAAGTGAAGGAGGAATACTTTCTCAGACAAACAAAAATAGAGGGAATTTGTTGCCAGTAGACCTGCCTTGCAAGAAATGTTAAAAGAAGTCCTCAGGGAGAAGGAAAATGATATAGGTCAGAAACTCATATCTACATAAGGAAAGGAAGAGCATCGGAGAGTGAATAAGTGTGTTAAAGCAAAATAAATATGGCCTGAGAAGGACTCCATACTTTTATATTTGAGTCCTTATGGATGAACTGTAACTTAGCTTAATAGACAAAATTGAAAACCTAATTTAATAGTATGCACCTGTAACAATAGCTGAGTGTTAGCCAATCCCAGCGGCCACACTTCAGCCACTCATAGACTGCTGAATGTCCGAACTGCGTTCAAATAAGGCAAACACCAAGCTGTAACCAATCTTGCTGCTTCTGTACCTCACTTCTGATTCCTATATGTCACTTTACCTTTTTTGTCTATAAATTTATTCTGATCACAGGCACCCCTGGAGTCTCTGTCAATCTGCTGTGATTCTGAGGGCTGCCTGATTTGCGAATCTTTCATTTACTCAATTAAACTCATTTTATTTTATTTTATTTTATTTTATTTTTGAGATGGAGTCTTCCTCTGCCACCCAGGCTGGAGTACAGTGGTGCCATCTTGGCTCACTGCAACCTCGGCCTCCTGGGTTCAAGTGGTTCTTCCGCCTCAGCCTCTTGAGTAGCTAGGATTACAGGCATGCACCACCATGCCCAGGGTCTTGCTGTCATCCAAGCTGAAGTGCAGTGGTACAATCATAGCTCATTGTAACTCCTGGGTTCAAGTAATCCTCCTGCCTCAGCCTCCTGAGTGGCGAGGACTACAGGCATATGCCACTATCCCTGGTGAATTTTTTTCTTTTTTCTTTCTCTCTCTCTCTCTCTTTTTTTTTTTCTTAGAGACTGGGCCTTGCTGTGTTGCCCAGGCTTGCCACAAACTCCTGGCCTCAAGCAATCCTCCTGCCTTGGCTTCCCAATGTGCTGGGATTACAGGCATGCACCACTGTGCCCAGACCACAAACATAAAAGAATAGAAATCATGTAATGTCTGCTCCTAAACCAAAGTGGAATTATGCTAGAAATCAACAAAAGAAAGTTAACTGGAAAATCCACAAAATACTTGAAGATTAAAAAACACATTTCTAAATAACACATGAGTCAAAGAAGAAATATCAAGAGAAACCTAAAGATACTTTGAACTAAATGAAAATACAACTCATCAAAATTTGTGGAATGTAACAAAAGCAGTGCTTTGAGAGAAATGCATAGCATCAAATTAATATATTAGAAAAGAAGAAATATCTAAAATCAATAATCTAAGCTTCCACATTAGGAAACTAGAAAAAAAAAGAGAAAATTAAATCAAAGGTAAGCAGAAAAAAAGAAATAGAGCAGAAATCAATGAAATTGAAAACAGGAAATCAACAGAGAAAATCAACAAAATCAAAAACCAGTTCTTTGAAAAGATAAATAAAATTCATAAGACTCTAACCAGGCTAAATAAAAAGAAAGAAGACACAAATTATTAATATCAGAAATGAAAGAGGGAACATAACTACAGATACCACCGACATTAAAAGGATAATAAAGAACTATGATGAATAACTCCATGCCAATAAATTTGATAACTCAGATGAAATGGACCAACTCCTTGAAAGATACAACCTGTCAAAACTTACACAAGAAGAAACAATTTGAATAGGCTTATATCTATTAAATAAATTGAATCAATAATTAATGCCCTTCCAAAACAGAAAGCACCAGGCCCAGAGGGGCTCAGTGATGAATTATATCAAACATTTAAGAAACTATACCAATTATCTATAATCTTTTTTTCTCAAGATAGAAGCCAAGGGAATATTTCCTTATCCATTCAACAAGGCTAGAATTACCTTACCAAAACCTAATAGAGACATTATAAGAAAACTACAGACTGGCCAGTCACAGTGGATCATACCTGTAATCCCAGCACTTTGGGAGGCCGAGGCAAGCAGATCACTTGAGGCCAAGAGTTTGAGACCAGCCTGACCAACATGATGAAACCTTGTCTCTAATAAAAAATACAAAAATTAGCCAGGTATGGTGGCGCACACCTGTAATCCCAGCTA
Source organism: Gorilla gorilla gorilla (assembly GCF_029281585.2). NCBI lineage: Eukaryota > Metazoa > Chordata > Mammalia > Primates > Hominidae > Gorilla > Gorilla gorilla. Next base: position 86,414,798 of record NC_073239.2, on the reverse strand, counting down.
CTTGGGAGACTAAGGCACGAGGATCCCTTGAACCTGGGATGAGGAGGTTGCAGCGAGCTGAGATGGTGCCACTGCACTCCAGCCTGGGTGACAGAGCAAGACTCTGTCTCAAAAAAAGAAAAAAAAGAAAAGGAGAAAAAGAAAACCACAGACCAGTATCTTTCATGAACACAGATGCAAAAATTTTCAACAAAATATTAACAAATCAAATCCAACAATGGTCTGTGTGAGGTGGCTCATGCCTGTAATCCCAGCACTTTGGGAGGCCAAGGCAGGTGGATTATCTGAGGTCAGGAGTTTGAAACCAGCCTGACCAACATGATGAAACTCCATCTCTACTAAAAATACAAAATTAGCAGGGCATGGTGGCACATACCTGTAATCCCAGCTACTTGGGAGGCTGAGGCAGGAGAATCACTTGAACCCAGGAGGCAGAGGTAACAGTGAGCCAAGATCACACTACTGCAACTCTAGCCTGGACAACAAGACTGAAACTCTGTTTCAAAACAAACAAACAACAACAAACAAACAAAACAAAGAAAACCAAATCCAAACGAATAATACATCACAACTAAGTGGAATTTATTCCCAAGTATACAGGCTGGTTCAATATTTGAAAATCAATTAATATAATCCATCACATCAACAGGCTAAAGAAGAGAAAAAAAATCACATAGAAAAAGCATTTGACAAAATCCAACACCAATTGATGATGAAAACTCTCAACAAACTAGTAATAGAGAGGAACTTCCTCAATGTGATAGAGAACATCTACAAAAACCTACAGCTAACATCATACTAAATGGTGAGAAACTAGAAGCTTGCCTGATAAGATCAGAAAGGAAGAAGATGAGGATGTCCCTTCCACCAGTGCTTCTCAACATTGTACTGGAATTCCTAACTAATGCAATCAGACAAGAAAAGGAAATAGAAGGTATACAGATTACAAAGAAAGAAATAATACTGTCTCTGTTCACAGATGACATGATTGTCTATATAGAAAATCTGGAAGAATTGACCAAAAAAATTCCTGGAATTAATAAGCGATTGTAGCAAGATTGTAGGATACAAGATTAATGTACAAAGTCAATTATTTTCCTATATACTGGCAATAAAAAGGTGGAATTTGAGATTTTTTTTTCTTTTGAAGATAGGGTCTTGCTCTGTCACCCAGCTGGAGTGCAGTGGAAATTTGAAATTTAACAACACATTACCATTGACATTAGCACCCTCCAAAATGAAATACTTAGGTATAAATCTAAAAATAATGTACAAAATCTATATGTAGAAAACTACAAAATGTAATAAAAGATATCAAAGAAATAAAATGAAGGGATATTCCATGTTCATAAATAGGATGATTCAATATTTGCAAGATATCATTTCCCAACTTGATCTATAGATTCAATACAATCTCAATTAAAATCTCAGCATGTTGTTTTGTGGAAACTGACAAATTGATTCTAAAGTTTACATGGAGAGGCAAAAGACCCATAATAGCCAACTCAATATTGAAGGAGAAAATTGGAAGACTGAGACTACCCAACTTTAAGACTTACTATAAATCTACAGCAATCAAGACATCGTGGTATTGATGAAAAAATAAACAAATATATAAATAGAACAGAATAGAGAGCTCGGAAACATACTAACATAAATATAGTCAATTCAACTCTGACAATGGAGCAAAGGCAGTACAATAGTATTGCAAAAGACAGTCTTTTTTTTTTTTTTTTTTTGAGATGGAGTCTCGCTCTGTAACCCAGGCTGGGGTGCAGTGGTGTGATCTTGGCTCACAGCAACCTCTGCCTCCCGGGTTCAAGTGATTCTCCTGCCTCAGTCTCCTGAGTAGCTGGGATTACAGGCGCCCGCCACCACGCCTGGCTAGTTTTTGTATTTTTAGTAGAGGCAGGGTTTCACCATGTTGGCTAGGCTGGTTTCGAACTCCTGACCTCAGGTGATCCACCCACCTCAACCTCCCAAAGTGCTGGGATTACAGGCATGAGCCACCGTGCACTGCCTAAGATAGTCTTTTCAACATATGGTACTTGAACAACTGGACAGCCACATGCAAAAGAAAAAGAAAGAATCTATACACAGACCTTAAACACTTTTCACAAAAAATAAATCACAATGCATCATAGAGCTAAATGCAAAACACAAAAGTATAAAACTCCTAGAAGATAACATAGGAGACAACCTAGGTGATGTCTACAAAAAGATTTTTATCAAGGTGATGAAAATCTACAGTACTGACTTTTTTAAACATAATACAAAAGGCATGATCTTTGAAGGAAATAATTGATAAGATGGGTTTCATTAAAATTAAAATTTTATTCCCTGTGAATGACATCAAGAGAATAAGAAAACAAGTCACAAACTAGGAGAAAACATTCCCAGACACATCTAATAAAGGACTGTTATGCAAAATATACAAAGAACTCATGAAGCTCAACAATAAAAAAAATGGGCAAAAGACCCAGACATCTTAGCAAAGAAGATATAAAGATGGCAGGCCAGGCACAGTGGCTCACATCTGTAATCCCAGCATTTTGGGAGGCCAAAGTGGGAGGATCACTTGTGTTCAGGAATTCAAGACCAGCCTGGGCAATAGAGCAAGACCCCATCTCTATAAAATGTTGGGAGCCGAAAAGGCCAAAGGGATCGTGACCAACTCAGCATTCTACTGGAGGCTATATGATCAAACAGCAAACTGTTTATCACGAATGTAGAATGTGAGCAAACTTACACACCTGCCACCAAAAGGCTTGCTGAGGGCCATCACTCCCTGGCGCTGGGCTCCTTGAAGTTACCTGTTGAGAATCTAGTGCCTATTGTTCAAAGGATGCAGTCTCGCAAGCTTGCTGTAAATCAAACAGTCAACTGACAATTATCCGATAATCACCCCCACTTTCTCACTATCTCTTTTGCCTAATAAATATGGACGGCTGTGTAAAGCTCAGGGCACTTGTCCGTGAGGTTCCCCAGACCCCCTCTTCCAAATATACTCTTTTGTCTCTTGTCTTTTATTCCCATGTTTGCCCCTGTTTGTTCAGTCCACCAGGGATCGTGGCAGGCAACAACAAAAAATAAAAAATTAGCCGTGCATGGTGGTGCATGCCTATAGTCCCAGCTACTGGGGAGGCTGAGGCAGGTGGATCACCTTAGCCTGGGAGGCTGCAGTTAACCGTGATCATGCCACTGCACTCAGCCTGGATGACAGTGTGGGACCCTGACTCAAAAATAGTTTTTTGTTTGGTTTTTTTTTTTTGAGATGGAGTCTTGCTCTGTCACCCAGGCTGTAGTGCTGTGGCACGATCTCGGCTCACTGTAACCTCTGCCTCCCGGGTTCAAGCAATTCTCCTGCCTCCGCCTCCCAAGTAGCTGGGATTATAGGCGCACACCACCATGCCCGGCTAATTTTTGTATTTTTAGTAGAGACAGCATTTCACCATGTTGGCCAGGCTGGTCTCGAACTCCTCACCTCATGATCCGCCTGCCTCAGCTTCCCAAAGTTCTAGGATTACAGGCATGAGCCACCACGCCCGGCCTAAAAAAATAAATAAAAATTTTAAAGATGGCATATAAGCATATAAAAGGATGTCCGACATCATATATGATTAGGTAACTGCAAATTAAAATAACAACGAGCTACCGCTAAACTCATGAAAATGGCCAAAATCAGCCAGATACAGTGGCTATGCCTGTAATCCCAGCACTTTAGGAGGCCAAGAGGGGAGATCACTTGATCTCAGGAGTTCAACATAAGGAGACCCCGTCTCTATAAAAATAATAAAAAAAAATTAGCCAAGTGTGCTGGAGTGCACCTGTAGTCCCAGCTACTCAGGAGGCTGAGGTGAGAGGATCTCTTAAACCCAGGAAGTCAAGGCTGCAGTGAGCCACACTCCACTGCACTCCAGTCTGGGCAACAGAGCAAGACTCTGTCTCAAAAACTAAAAATTGAAATAAAAAATAAAATAGCCAAAATTCAAATCCCTGACAACACCAAATGCTGGCAAGGATGTTGGAGCAACAGGAACTCTCATTCATTGCTACTGCAAATACAAAATGGTACAGCTACTTTGGAAGACAGTTTGGCAACTTCTTACAAAACTGAACATATTTTCACCATGCAATCCAACAATCATACTCCTTATTACTTTTCCAAATAAACTGAAAATGTATGTCCACACAAAAACCTGCACATGGATGTTTATAGCAATTTTATTCATAATTGTCAAAACTTGGAGGCAACCAAGATGTCCTTAAGTAGGGAGGTGGATAAACAAACTGTAGGACATGCGGATAATGTAATATCATTCAGCACTAAAAAGAAATGAGCTATCAAGCCACAAAAAGACACGGAGGAAACCTGAATGCACATTACTAAGTGAAAGAAGCCAATCTAAAAAAGCTACATACCATATGACTCCAGCTACATGACATTCTGGAAAAGGCAAAACTATGGATACAGTAAAAAGATCAGCAGTGGCTGGGCGCGGTGGCTCATGCCTGTAATCCCAGCACTTTGGGAGGCCGAGGAGGGGGGATCATGAGGTCAGGAGTTCGAGGCCATCCTGGCTAACACGGTGAAGCCCCGTCTCTTCTAAAAATACAAAAATGGTGGCACACGCCTGTATTCCCAGCTACTCAGGAGGCAGACGCAGGAGAATCACTTGAACCCAGGAGGCAGAGGTTGCAGCGAGCCGAGATCGCGCCACTGCACTCCAGCATGGGCAACAGGGCAAGATTCCGTCTTTAAAAAAAAAAAAAAAAAAAAAAAAGCAGTTGCCAGGATTTTTAGGACAGTGAAATGAGCATTTTTAGGGCAGTGAAACTATTGTGTATGATACTACAGTGGTAGATACATATTGTTATACGTTTGCCAAAATCCATAGGATGTACAACACCAAGAGTGAACCCTAATGTATGCTATGAACTTTGGGTGACAGTGTGTCAATGTTGACTCATTGATTGTAACAAATGTATCACTGTGGTGCTGGATATTGATAGTGGGGAACGCTGTGGGGGAACAAGTGTTATGTGGAAAATCTCTGTATTTGCTGTGTAGTTTTGCTGTGAATCGAAACTGCTCCAAAAAATAAAGTTTATTAAGGAAAGAGAAATTCTCACTTCCTTTCTCATTTCTTTTCCACTTTTCACTTCACCTGTATGTTTCTTAAAGGAAGCTAGTGTCCAAGTGTAGCCTGAGAATGCTGATAAGAGTGGAAGTTACCACTTACAAACCTGGAGCAGCCAGAACTTTCTGTTCCTGAAGCCCAGAATGGCTTGAGTGTTTGTAGCAGCCCCATCATAGACTGAGTTGTCTGCTAAGCCCTGCCACAATTCAAACCTTTCTCTACTATATCGTGTGTTCTGCTGAATCTTGGGTCTGACTTGAGTTACAGGAGTACAAAGGTGAGAAAAAGTCACTAGAACGCACACTTCAGCTCAACGAAAGGAAGAGCTTTCAAATAACTGAGAAATCATGCAAAGGACACCTCTGGAGGTAGTGAGTCATTTATCACAGAACCAGGAACAATGTCCACCAAAAAGGTTGACAAAGACCTTCAGTTGTAGTGGCACATTTTTTCCAACTCAAAGAGTCTATACTCTGACTGTGAGCACTCCAGGTGGCAAGAATCTTGCCAGAAACCCTGCCCTACCCTGGGCATTTCTGATTTTTCTCTGCACCTGCTCATGTGCATGGCTGAGCTCTCACAGCTCAGTCAGAAGGGGAAAGGTAGGCAGGCTGCCCTCCTCCAGGGGTGAGAGGGATAAGGCCAGAGGGAGCCAAAGACCAGGAACCCAGGGAAGGGCATGGACTTCCGGCTCTGGGAAGATGAGTCAAGACGGTTCCCCCTGCACGCTCTGCTCATTCCTCCAGAGTCCCAGGCCTTTTCTGCTGCATGGAGGATGTCAGGACTGTACATCACACAGTGCACAAGGGCCTTTCCAGTTCACAAATCCCTTCCCCGCGTTCTACTTCATTGAGCCTCGCAGCAACCCTAGAAGTAGGCAGCAGCCAGCATAACTCTAATCAGACATCCCAGATGGGGGGAAATTGAAGCTCAAAGAGGGTAACTGACATGCCCAACATCACACAATCAGTGATAGAGTTAAGACTCCAATCCAGGTCTCCTGGTTCCATATCTTCAGTCTTTCTTTAGGCCAGGTTGTCTCAAAGAGACCACAGCAATCAGCAGGAGAACCTTCATCTTATCACTGGTCCATTACATCAATTGCCTCAGCGGCTCAAGGCACACCCAGACAATCTCTGACCTGAGTGCAGATGGGAAAAATGCAGGAGACAGGCGGACCCATCCTATGCATGAGAAAGTTAAGGAAGAAGAAACTTTGACTGAATGACTCAGTGGCAAAGACTAGAACCTGAGCTCTATTCCAGATCTAGAGCATGCAGCTGACAAAAAATGAGAACTGAGGCACAGTTCTCTCCCTGCCCAGAACAGCCTTCATGGTGGGTACCAGCTGGGCCTGAGTCTCATTCACATTTTATACCAGAAAGCCAGGGAGTTCACAGCTGACAGGCCTCCCTCCTTCCCTGTGCTGTGGCATTAAGGGAGGCCTGTGTGCAGTGGGTCTCCGCTGTCCTAATTTCCTGGCTAAAGACCTAGATAGAGTGTCTAAATTTTCCTCCAGCCAACTGCTGCCCCAGATTTAGCCTCTCTGATGGATAAGTCCGTCTCTCTCCCTGCCAGTGGCTGTGTCTGCCACTCCATCCCATCCCTGGGCACCTGTTTTTAATTTGCTGACAATACAGAAGCCTCGCTTGAAATGTATAGAATTGTGTGCAGAAAATGCCAAAACCCTAACACAGGACCTAGAGGAGAGCCTGGAGACACAGAGGACCAACTCTGGTGATGGAAGAAGACTCATTGCCATTATAATGCCAGTCCTCAAATCCATGCCATCCAAATACAAATCCCCATTCTTTTTTTATTTTCTCTTTAATCAACGAAATGATTCTGAAGTCCAGCTGGAAGGATAAAATGAGCAAGAATAACCAATACAATTTTAGAAGAAGAAAAATGAGGGTGGATTGTCCTGTTGGATTAAAATTAAGATGTAAAGCTGTGAAAAATCAATCCCATTCATTTACTAATTCATTCCACAAACATTTACCGAGAACTCATCTTGGGCCAGGAGCTGTGCCAGGTCCTGGGAATATTTGGGGTGCAAAGGGGACATGATGCTTTTTGATGATATGGCCTGTTTCAGAGCCCAGGGAGGGGTGGTTGGGAAAACTGAGGACTTCCTAAGAGTCAAGTTAGAGGTTCTGAGCCAAGGCTGATAGCCCCTGCCCTATGACTTGCCTGGGAGAGGACAAGGACAAGTGACTAGGCAAAGAAAAGTGAACTAAATAAGGCCCTCCCTCTGCAGGCTGCTCTGGTCAAGCCACTCTGCCGCTTCAGGCCTCAGACAGTTCACTTGCAGCATGGGCCTATATTAATAATACGATCATAATGCTAACAAACACAGATATTCGTTAAGCATGTACTGTGTGCCAAACACTTTATATGGAACATCTCGCTAAATCATCAGAACATCCCTAAGATGGATTCTATTATCATCTGCGTTTTTCAGATAAGAAGATTTGGAGAAGTTAAATAACTTGCCTGAGGTCACAAAGCTAGAAGTAGTGAAGGTCAAATACAAATACAGGCAGCCTGGCTCCAGAATCCACGGTACTACCCACTACCACCCCCTGCCCTTAATATGTGGTAATGACTCCTCAGAACAGGCAAGGCCCAGTGCTACGCTGAGATTTTTTTTTTTTTTTTTTTTTTTTTTTGTGAGACGGAGTCTCGTTCTGTCACCCAGGCTGAAATGCAATGGCACAATCTCAGCTCACTGCAGCCTCCACCTCCCGGGTTCAAGCGATTCTCCTGCCTCAGCTGCCCGAAAAGCTGGGACTATAAGCACGCACTTCCATGCCCGGCTTATTTTTGTATTTTTAGTAGAGACGGGGTTTCACCATGTTGGCCAGGCTGGTCTTGAATTCCCGACCTCAGGTGATCCACCCGCCTTGGTCTCCCACAGTGCTGGGATTACAGGCGTGAGCCACTGCGCCCAGCCTGCACTGAGATTCTAAATGAAGAAGAGGGCTTCGGTGGCTCCCCACCTTCACACAAGGCAAGAGTCTCCTTTACCCTCTAGTCTGCCTCAAGCCAGTGCTTAGCCTGCTGTGGACTTTTGACATTCAGAGAATGAAGGAACTTCTGAGATCATCAAGCCCAATCACCCTCAGGTGCCAGATAGCCCTCCATGGATAACAGAAGGCATTATAGCTCCCGTAAACATCATTGACAAGCAGCTCATTACCAACTGATGCAGCTGATGACACTTTGGATGGCTCTTTCTCTAGAAGGTCATCACCCACCCTTTTCACTTTACTCCCAGGGGTTGGTAAGGAGAAAGACACTTCTTACCAACAAGCTACAGCAAGTCCCAAGCAAGCACTGTGATCCCATTTGGCCTCCCTGCCCTGCCCCATCTGATCTTCTAGCAAGTCCTCTGTGCACCCAGCTCCCCTGCATCATTCCCTAGTGCTAGAAACGTGAGCCATTACACCACGGCTGCTGAGGGCCCCTTGGTGTGCACCTACCTCTCTCTGCTCCCTCTGAAGGCAGAGTTCTTCGGTCTCTTCCATCAGTTTGTCTGCCAAAACAAGCACACACACACACATGCACACACAGACACACATGCACACACAATCAGGAAAGTGCTCTGAGGTCCTGAGGGAGCTGGTGCCTGAGGTGGTCGCTGTCACCCCCAGCATCTCCCAAGGAAGGGGCCTGCAGCCCTGCCAGCCAGAGGGTGGGCCAGCTCCTGGTGATGGAAGCTGCCACCCTCCTTCCCCATCATCATCCTGCTTTTTCTTTTCCTAGGGTTATGAGGGGCCTCATTCTTGGAAGTTCAAAGCAGTCTCTGCATCCCCCAGGCCTGCTGCACCTGAGCTAGTCCCACGCCCACCTTCCACCTGCACTAATGTCTGGCTAGTAAGGAGGGCAAAACCTAGGAAGTTCTGAAGCAGGCATAGGGGAGTCAGTGCTGGGGCCCCAAGTGTCTAAGCAGGCAGAGGGGAGAGGGTCCCAGGCTGAAGGCAAACCCTCAGTCTCATCTTCTCTCCCAAACAGTGCATGTTTACCAACCTGTCAGGGGCACAAGGCCTGGAACGCTGTGGCAAGGTTTAAAATGGCCTGGGGCAAGGGTACTGGGGACAAGCCAGACTCTGGGGACCAAGGATAGGATAACAACATCAACTCCACTTATGGAGCCCTTACTGCATGTCTGGCTCAAGCACTTACAGACATTGTCTCATTTAACCCAATCCTCTAAAAGCTAGAGACTATTTTTAACTCGATTTTAAGGATGAGGAAATTGAGGCTTAGAGAGGCTGAGCTGCCTAAAGATATACACAGCTGAGATGGGTGACAAGTGATGAAGCTGGATCCGGAGCCCAGGCTCTTAACCACCAGACGCTCCTGCCTTCAGTCATGCTGGCCAAAAGGATGCGTAGTGTACCAGGAAGCCCTCCAGGTGCCGAACTGGTCTCTGTTCCCTCATTGCCCCACCTAAGAGACCCTCATCCCTGCTGCGTCCTTTACCAAGCCCCTGGCTATAGCCCCTGGTCTCCAAGTGCTGCTACCATTAGGGAACCACCCCTCCAGCCAACCTAAATACTCCTGCTTTTCCTTAGCCAACTGCAGCCCCTGGGCCTCCAGGCTTTTGATCATGGCTTCTCCCAGCTGGGCATTCTTCCAGGTCCTGGGGAGGGAGGGCAGATGGGACAGAGGAGAGAAGAGGAAGAAACAGAAAATCATTAAAACGGAAGGGTAGAGGGGAAAGAGAAGGCATACGTTTTGTACTCGCCCACCCTTTCTCCTCCAGAATCTCAACTTGCATTCACTCTGGCACCCATGGCTCTGGGCATGTCACCAGCATGGATCAGTTACAGTAGCTGGAGGCTGGCCCAGGCTGCAAAGTGGGCCGCTGGGGGCTGGGCCAACAGCACTTTTAGAGCAGGGAGGAGATTGCTTCCTGGGTGGCTTTTTTACATTACTGAATGTCCGCTACCCAGTGCAAGGCCTGCCACAGAGCACACAGTCGGTGTTTTTTGAACTAAAAGCATGACCTAGCCTGACTAGGCAGGTGTCAGGACAGTGGTTTACATAAAGATGTACTGGGTTGGCAGGAGATTTCTGTGATCTTGACCCTAATTTACAAAGCACTAGCTCTAGTCCTTGCTAGAATTAATTATGGGCCTGGGGAGGTGAGATGGGTGTCAGGAGGCATCAAATACAACTCCCAAGAGTTGGAGACAAATGGTAACCACACCTGCCACCTGTGACCTAGACACTTTCCAAGCTCACTCAGGGGACCCCTCACAGATGCTCTAAAACCTGGCCTGTCTCCTCTCCCCCACCCTAGCCATCTCCCACAGCCCTGGCCCTGTGCCCACCAGGATCCCAGCAGAGAGGCAGGGAGTTCAGGGGCAGCCCCGCCCACCCCATCCTGGATCTGCAGGCTGCCCTCCCGGCTGTGAGCACTTACACCTTCCCAGACTCCTGCAGCATCTCCAGCCACTGGGTCTGCTCAAACTCCGACTCAGCAGCAAGCAAGATGTTCCCCTGCCAGGAAGAGGAGCCATGCGCATGCCTGAGAGGCAGCCACACTGAGGGTGATGGAGGCCCAGCTCTGCCCTGTCACCCACCCCACATCCCTGGGTGCTGATGCCCCTCTCCCAGGCCAGGACATGGGGTGTTTGTCCTGAAGAGGCCTGAGAGGCTGGTCTGCTCCTGCGGAGCCCAGGCTGAGGGAAGAGCTTTACTCACATGGAAGTCCTGGTGGGAGATCTTCATGGCATAAGGCATGCTAGGCTCTTCCTTGGGCTCCACCAGGCAGCCCCCCAGAGGGATGACGCCCTGAGGAAGAACCAGAACAGACAGCCCCCACCCCACCCAACTGGGGTCACTCAGGGATTCTGGGGGCCCCTGGACAAAGCCAGTTCCTGCCAAGTGCCCCAGGATGGAAGCTAGACCCTGGGGCCACGGGACAGAGGCCAGAACTGATGTTCAGAGAGAAGGGAAAGGGCTGGGGCAGGGTCTGGGGCACAGGAGGGTGAGGGTCCAGCCCAGGACAGGGGCAGGGGGTCTTTTGCCCCAAGAGGATTTGCTCTCCAGACTCTCTGCTAGGCCAGAGCAAGAGCGCAGTCCCCTCCCCTCACAAGATGCAAGCCCTGATGCCCACACTGGGCCCTCCCCTGCTGTGGCCCTGGGAGGGGCCGCCTCACCTTAGGATGTATATTGAAGTATTTATTGGTTTCAAAGCTCTTTTTTTCGCTCTCGGAGTAGTAAAGCAGAAAGCTCTCTTTGATGATGAAAAACCTATAGTGGGCGGTGGGGAAGGAAAAGCAACCAGGAGAGAAGGGGTGAGGCTTCTTGGGACAACAAGAGCACCCTTGGGGGCCCTGGACTCACATGGGAGCCCACAGGGACACCAGCTCAGCCATCCTTACCAACTCAAGCTCCACACCCTCACAAAGGCCTCAGCTGGCCAGTGACGTCCCCACAGGCAGCTGGGCCCCTGCACAGGTGGCCAGCTGGAGCGGGAGCCCCACTACTGGCTTCCAGGTCTGGCTGCCTCTGTCCCGCTGAACCACCACCCTGGCTCAGCACAGCAGGAGAGCTGTGGTTCTTCCCCTTGGACACCTTCAGCCCCTTGAGCTCTCACCTCCAGCCACTTAGGGTCTTCTCTAGGAGAAGGAACGCAAGAAGATGCAAGATGCTAAGATGGGTCTTTGGCAAGTGACATGAAAGCTGGCAATCTGCAGCCCCGAACACCCCAGTGTGACATTGGCATTCCATTTGTCTCAGGCTGCTCCCCAGTCTCCTTCTTCCCTTTGTCTCGGGCTACTCCCCAGTCTCCTTCTGGGACTCAGGTCTGAGGGCTCTGTGACTTTGGTGCTTTTTGACTGCTGGGGAGGCCACGTCCTTGAGGTCAACATGTGGAGCATTTGGACCCGCCCCAGGGGCTCTCCCAGGACTCATGTTCGGAGCTATGATGAGCCACCAAGCACCCTCTAGGGGAAGGTCCAATTGGCACTCAAAGCCTAGAGATTCAGGGACACCCAGAGTGGCTGGCTCCTTCCTCCAGGCCCCTGCTAATAAGTGCTGTTGTAGTGACGGGGTGTGAGCAGAATGTGGTGGCGATTCTGAAAGCTGGTGTGAGTGTGTGTGTGTGTGTGTGTGTGTGCACGTATGAGAGTTTAAAGTTTACATGCAGGGAGAGTTGGAGCCAGCTCAGATGGGCTCCTAAGAGCCCACAATGTCAATCTCTTCCCTGCTCTGCATTTGGTCACATGGTGTTGGTAGCTCGATAGTGGCTGTGATGGGAGTATTTGCACCATGCAAGTCCAATCCTACAGAATTGCCTCAGCTCCCTCCCCCAAGAGCCTAGTGTAAGCATTTGCCAGCACACAACTGGTCAAATGGGCCCTCTTGTGAGGGGCTTGAAAACTTGCCAGTGACGCTGGGTTCTGTGGCTCACACCTGTAATCAATCCCAGCATTTTGGGAGGCTGAGGCCGGCGGATCACTTGAGGTCGGGAGATCGAGACCAGCTTGGCCAATATGGTGAAACCCCATCTCTACTAAAAATACAGAAATTAGCTGGGTGTGGTGGCGCACACCTGTAATCCCAGCTACTCAGGAGGCTGAGGCATGAGAATCACTTGAACCCAGGATGCAGAGGTTGCAGTGAGCCCAGATCACGCCGCTGCACTCCAGCCTAGGCAACACGAGTGAGACTCCATCTCAAAGAAGAGAAGAGAAGAGAAAACAAAAAGAAACCTTGCTGGTGAGCATGACGAAGTCAGTGAATCTCTGAAAGTCCTACCAGCCACGTGATCTTTCCTAAGGCCACAGCTGCTATGGGGAGGCAGGCCTGGGACTACTGGCAGCTGCCATCTGAGGGAAGTGAAGCTCAGCTCTGTGCTGTGGTGTGAGCCTCATGTCAACCCATTTTCTTTTTTAAAAATAGAAGGCTGGGGTGCGATGGCTCACACCTGTAATCCCAGCACTTTGGGAGGCCGAGGCAGGTAGATCACTTGAAGTCAGGAGTTTGAGACAAGCCTAGTGAAAATGGTAAAACTCTGCCTCTACTAAAAATACAAAAATCAGCCAGGTGTGGTGGCTCAGGCCTGTAATCCCAGTTACTCAGGAGGCTGTGGCAGGAGAATCACTTGAACCCAGGAGGTTGCAGTGAGCAGAGATAACATCATTGCACTCCAACCTGGGTGACAGAGCAAGACTGTCTAAAATAAAATAAAATAGAAACAGGGTCTTGCTATGTTGCCCAGGCTGGCCTCGAACTCTTGGCCTCAAGTGACCCTCCTGCCTCAGCCTCTCAAAGTGCTGGGATTACAGGCTGAGCCACTGTACTCAGCCCCATTTTCTTTACCTGAACCTACCCTCTCTGACCGGCCACATAACAAACACAGCCCTGTGGCCCCTGCTCAGGGTTGATACCCTACTAAAGCCAACGCTCTTCCTAGGCCTTTCTGCCCCCACTGCAGAAACAGCACATGAATACCACCTGCTGCAGAACCTCAGTGACATTCCAGGCCTGCCAGCACCTGACCTCTGCCCACCTCTCAGCTTTCCTGCCATGTCTGCCCTTCAGCCTCTCTGTCCTCCAGTCAACTGCCAAGCTCACTGTCCCCTGCCTGCTACACTTGCGTGGTCCTGCACATGGAGATTGTGTGGCTTGGCCTGGAATGCCCTCCCTCTTGCTCTTCAGCCAGCGGGACCCTTCCCACCCTTGGTGACCCACCCAGGCCACACTGATGTCTGGGCTCCTTCTGCACTTGCTAGCAGAGCCTGCACTTGGCACTTAGGCCCACTGCCACATCCCATGTATGCATCTTGCCCCAATGGGGCATCAGGCTCCTGGAGGGCAAGTACATCCCACTTCAGTCCCATGGGCCCAGGTAGGTGTCCCCTGGCTGTTCCAAGGGAATTTCATAGAGTAGTTAAGAGCATATAGGCTTTGGCATCAGAGAGACCTGACATTTTCCGGCTGGGGTTGGGGGTCCTTGGGCAAGTCAGCTCTCCTTTCTGAGCCTTAGTTTCTCTACCGATAGAATGGGGATAATAACAACTACCTTATGCGGTTATTTTGAGGGTCAAATGAGATAGTGCTCATCACCCCACCAATCTGCGGAGGACTCAGGACAGTGCTGAGCGATGCATTCCATGGTCTGAATACAGTCACTGCAGTAAGCAGCACACGACTGTCTCCAGGGCCGCCGCCTCCTCTCAATGGCTTTGGAAATACTACTATGGACTCAATATGTCTCCTCAACATTCATATGTTCAAGCCCTAACCCCACATGTGACTGTATTTGGAGATAAGGTCTTTAGGAGGTAATTAATGTTAAGGAAGGTCATAAGGGTAGGGCCCTAATCCAATAGGACTGTGGCCTTATAAGAAGAGCTCTCTTTCCTGGCTGGGTACAGTGGCTCATATCTGTAATCATGACAGTTTGGAAGGCTGAAGCAGGGGGATTACTTGAGCCCAGGAGTTCAAGACCAGCCTGGGCAACATAGCAAGGCCTTGTCTCTACATTAAAAAAAAAAAAAAATTAGCTGGGCATGGTGGTACATGCCTGTATTTCTAGCCAGGAGGCTGAGTGGGAGGATCGCTTGAGTCCAGGAGTTCAAAGCTGCAGTGAGCCGTGATCACACCACCACTGCACTCCTGGGTGGCCTCCAGCCTGGGTGACAGATCAAGACCCTGTTGCAAAAATAAATAAATCAAACCTCTTTCACCCTCTTTTTCCTCTTCCTCCACCGTGTGGGGACATATTGAGAAGGTGGCCATCTGCAAGCCAGGAACAGGTGCCCTCATCAGAACCTGACCATGCTGGCAACCTGATCTCAGACTCTCAGCCTGCAGAACTGTGACCAAATACACTTCCAGGGTTTAAGCCACCCAGTCTATGGCATTTTGTTATAGTAGCCCAAGCTGACTGAAACAAATAAATACCTTTATGCCTTCCTGCCACTTCTGGAGCCCCTCCCACTTAAGGAAAAGCACTGTGCCAGGGCCGGGAAGTGGGTGGGCAGAAGATCATTACACACATGGCAAGGAGAGCACAGGGCTCTGGGGTCCACCAACCCCCATCCTTCAAGCTGCAGCCTCAGGCAAACTCCCAGCCTTACTAAGCCTCCCTTTCTTCCTCTATAAAATGGGGGTACAAATAACTGTCTCTTAGGGCTGTTATAAAGATTCCTCCATTGATTCAGCAATTACTGAGTTGCCACTGTGTGCCAAGCACTGCTCTAGGTGTTGGAGATACAGTTGTGAACAAGACAGACAAAAATCCCTGTCTCCTTAGAGCTTACACTACTTGCACGTAGTGGGTGTCGGATGATGAATAAATGAGACATAGAGATGTCATGTGCCAGATGCTGATATATGCTATGGAGGAAAATAAAGCAGGTTAGGGGGAATTGGGAGTGGGCATGGGTCCATGTCAAAGAGGGTGGGCAGGGACAGCCTAGTTAAGAAGGTAATCTTTGAGGAGAGGTAAGGTGTTTCCAGCAGAGGAGCTGCAGGTGCAAACGCCCTGAGGCAGGAAGTGTGCCTAGCTCTCGAGGGAACTGCAAGGCTGCGGCAGTTGGGCCAGACTGCATAGGGCTCTATGGCTATGGTAATGACAATAATGATCAAGCTAACATTTATATAGTACTTTCCACATACCACACCTCATTCCAAGCAGTTACTGCTATTAATGCACTTAACGCCACTCACAATGATGCTATGAGAGAAATGCTCCCTGCATTTTACATGGTCAGAAATGAAGCAGAGAGGAGGCATGACTTGCTGAAGGTCACAGCACTAGTTGGTAGAGGCTGGCTTTTTCTCTGAGTAAGAGAGACAGCCACTGGAAGGCTTTGAGCAGGAGTGACCTGGCTTACATTGCAAAAGTCTCATCCCTGCTGTGTTGAGGGCAGATTGTCAGGGTAAAGGCAGGGAGATTCATTAGGGGATATTGCCACATATCGTTAGGGGGCAAGAGAGGATCCAGTGGATGGAGGCATGTAAAGTCCTCAGCACTTGCCTGGCATACAGAAAGTGTTCCCTAATGTCATATCCCTTCTTCTCCTCGTGCTTCTGAAGGACAGCATAGAGAGGGGCAGGGGAAGGAAGGTGGATGTTCAGGGTAGTCTTTGCTCTGTGAGGGCCAGAGTTCAGTAGGGATTGTGAAGGGCCCACACATCACACATGCCACACCCGGCCTGGCTGCAGCTGTCCCCAGAATGGCTTGGGTGGAGATGGGGGTCAAGGGAGGGGAGCTAGCATGGACCTGGAGGAGGAGGACAATGGCCTGGCAGGCAGGAATGAGTTCGGCCCAATGGAGGGCTCACCTGGCAAGCATATTTCTAGGACCCAAAGATCTGGCCTTGCTTATAAACCTGTCTCAGTGACAGCCCTGCTATTTTAGTTGCCCCTTCTCAGCATCTTCTCAACAGGCAGGGACTCAGAACACCAGTGCCCTGCACAGAGGAACACTTCCTCTTCCCACCCCTTATTCCAAAGTCCCCTTGTTCCCTGACACTCTCATTCTGACTGCAAGCCAGGGGCCACGTCTTCCCAGGCCCTACGCAGTTGGTCTGGCTAGAGACGGCCCAAGGGCGAGAGATGGCTGCCCTTTCTGCAGCTGTTCTCATGCATTGGCTTCTGTGCTAAGGGTTCCACATGTATCTGATCCACGTCACAATTGTGGACGGTTGGGCATTTTATTCTCATTTCACAGATGAGGAAACTGAGGCTTAGAGGCAAAATAGTGTATGCAAAGCCATACTCCTAGGGCAGAGGTGGAACTGGGATTGGAATCCATGGACAATAGTCCCTACACCTACTTCCCACAGCCATTGCCTAAGGAGCTGCTCCATCCAGCTCCTGACCAGGAAACAGATGGGCCAAAGGCTGTAAGTTTCAAGGTTGGGGTAGCCAGTGTTAGAGCTCTGCCACTGACTGGCAATGTGACTGGGGCAAGTTACCTAATATATTTAGGCCTCAGTTCCCCACCGTGCAACTTGAGGATAATAATAATAATACCTGTATCTCATAGAGCTGTCAGGATAATGTTCCCCTAAAGACTTAGAACATGGTGGTAAATATTTAATAAATGATTACTTTTATGATTAAAATTATTATTTATTATGATTGGGTTCAGACTCAGTAATAATAAGCTGCACTCTCCCCTGACCTCCTTTTCCATTTGTGCTCACAAGGCTGCTACTGGAGGGAGCTCTTGGCTCCAGCCCAGCTGGCCAGATCCCTGACCTCCCAACACATGGCTTATCCCTGCATATGCTGCTTCCCCCTGCCCCCTGTGTGAAGCCCATCCCTCCTTCCAGACCCAACATCAATCCTGGGAGAAGCTTTGCCCATCAGCTCTGGCCCTTTTCTGTCCCCATGTGTTGGGGTGAAGCCCAGAGCATTGGGTGAGGTACGGGGCTTGTGTCAACGCTGGCTGTCTCTCTCTCCCATCATAAAGAATAGTATTTTCATTTCCAGATTAAAGAGCATTCGCAGGGTGCCAGGACACTCACCTTGCTAAGAGAGTGGCCAGGGAGAGCCTAGTTAAGAAGGTAATCTTTGAGGAGAGGTAAGGTGTTTCTGGCAGAGGAGCTGCAAGTGCAAAGGCCCTGATGCTAAGTGTTTTATTGACTTTATCTTATTTAAATTTCTCATAACAACTCTAAGAGAAGTTAAATAATATGTCCCAGATCACACAACTCGGAATGGCGGAGCTAGGATAGTTGTAAACGTGCTTGTTTTTTCTATTTCACTAGTGAGGAAACTGAGGCACAGAGGTTTCTCTAGTGAAATAGGAAACTATTTCACTAGAGAGGAAACTGAGGCATAGAGATTAAGCGACTAGTAAGTGGCAAACTCAGAACACGGTTATCTCTGCTGACAAAGCCCAAGTTCTCACCTGCTGTGCTCTGTGATGCCTGGTCCTCCTCATTTCCTCATTACATGTGACTGGAATTGTTTCTCTTCCTAGAGCTTATCTCTGCTATCTCTGCAGAGTGACTGCAAGCTGCTGGTCAGCTCAGGTCAGAAAGCATGACTGATTCCCCTGGTACACCAAGCTACTATGCTGGGCCCTGGAGCTTGATGATTTGCTGACCTCAGGGAGCTGATAATCAAAAGCAGGAGAAAGAGTGCAGAAACCAACATACTTTTAAAAATAGCTAATATTGGCCGGGTGTGGTGGCTCACGCCTGTAATCCCAGTACTTTGTGGGACCAAGGCAGAAGGATCATTTCAACCCAGGAGTCCATACCAGCCTGGGCAACACAGGGAGACTGTCTCAACAGAAAATTAAAAAATTAGCTGGGTATGGTAGCTCGTGCCTGTGGTCCTAGCTACTTGGGAGGCTGAGGTAGAAGTATTGCTTGAGACCAGGAGGTCGACGCTACAGTGAGCTGTGATCATGCCACTACCCTCCAGCCTGCGCCACAAAGCCAGACCCTGTCTCAAAAGACCCTAAAAAACAAAAACAAAACACCTAATGTTTATCAAGCTCCTCCTTTGTGCTAGGTGCTAAACACTGTTCTAGTAACAGCATTGTGCTAACTCATTCAACTCCTCACACGAGGTAGGTGAGGAAACTGGGGCATAGAGAAATTAAATAATGCCCCAGATCACATAGCTGGGAATGGGGGAGCTAGGATAGTTGTAAAGCATCAAGAGGATACACCGCAACATTGTAAAGCTCCAGGGTAGGCTTTAACTTTGTAACATACCAGGGAAGTACTCTGCAACATCGTAGCATACCACAGTACACTGTAACTTCACAACACACCAGGAGAGTAGACTGCAACGTTGTAATGTGCCACAATATATTGCAACATTGTAAGTTTATATTAGGTATAAGAAGAGTGAAGACCGGGAGGAATCAATGGTTTAGGGGTCCAGCCAAGGGAGCTCCCCAAGATGTGACAACTAAGCAGGGCTTTGAAGAATGAATAGGAGTATCTTGGGAATTTGGAAGGAAATGGAAGTGGGAGAGATCCATTCCAGACAGAGGGGAACAGCATAGGCAAAGAATAGTGTGTTCAAAGTTATAAAAATATCTCTGGTATTATTGGCAGAAAGTGCAAAGGGTGGGCAGTGGTGCAGGGGAGGTGCGGTAAGGAGTGAGTTAAGGTCAGAGAGCAGGGACAGAGCGGGGCAGAGTGAGTAGTCCTTGTGAAGACGCTGGACTTCTTCCTGCAGACAAGGGGAGCTGCCAGCAAGTTTCAAACAGGGCACTTGTAAGGTCATATTGTAGTTTTAGCCATGGGGAAGTCCACAACCAGGCAAAGGGAAAATTAAATTTATTGGGAGGTACAAATCAGCAAGGCTCATCGAAATGTTAAACAAGGGCAGGGTGAGCAGGGACTGGGATGACACGAAGACCAGGACTCTAGCTTGGGTCACAGAGTGGCACAGGTGCCATCCAATATGAATTAGGGAACCCAAGAAGGGTTTTCTCAAGCTTTAGCTTTGTCCCCATCTTCTGCCCCCCTCCCCAGTGCTCTGAATGCAACAAGGGCTCAACCAGAGCTTGATGGTCACCACTGCCTCATGATAAGCCCATCTGGAGCCAAGGAAAATGTTATCTAGAACCACAGGTATCTTCTATGTTGGGCAGGTCCTGTTAAACAAAGGCCTATCCAGTCTCTGTCCACTCGGGTGAGCTCCCTAATGTTTGGAGATGCGAATGCCATTGAGTTTAGGAGTAGGAGCTAGAAAGGGCTTTGCTTAACAGAGTGAAAGAAATTTGAATTTGGGGAAAATCCTGTAGGACAACAGGGAGGAGGAGTGATGGCAGAGTGCAGAGGAGAGAGGATCCTGGGAGGATCCAAGAGTCCAGAGAGAGAGTGATGTCACCATCTCTGGTGACAGCGAAGTGGGGTGCCTGCCAGGGACCTAACGCTCAATTTGAAGATGTTTGCAATTCTGTAATTTAAATACCTCCTCTGCCCTCCTCTCTGCCACAGCTTCCCTTCAGGATAGGCTGCTAGACTCATAAATACCTGCTGTGTTTATGCAGCAGTGTGGAAGGCTGGAAAACTGAGGAATAAAAGCTGAGTTCCACCTCTGGTTGTGCAACAAGGACCGTGTACATTGGTCAGCAAATTAATCCATCAACAAAGAAACTAGTTTACAGCCTCTTAGGGATTAACAGAAACCTTGGTACAGATTTTAGACTTCCTTTAGATATGGGATTTGGTCTTGGGACCAAATTTATCTCACTCTCAAGAGAGCAGCAAGAGCCCAGTGGATGTGTGAGTTACACATGAGTTACATTTCCCAGGAAGGCGAACATCCAGCCTGGCTTCCCCCTCTTCCCCAGGCACCAACTTCCAGAATAGGCCCAGCAGCCAGTCTCTCTCCTCTCCGAGCCTCCTGGATACTGAGAATGGCTATGTAGGGGGTGGAGGTGGAGAAGGACTGCCCTCAGAAGTGTCCTTTTCAGAACTGGCAGAAGGAAGGTAGAAATGACACAACCCCAGTATGTGTCCCTTGTGTCCATTCTGGATGGCCTGGTGTGTTCAGGAAATGCTCATCCTGGCCTGTGCTTCTCATCTGGCATCCAGTCTAAGATGGCAGAACAGCAGGAATTCTATCTGTGAAATGCATGAGTCATGACACATTAGAGTTCAGAGAGATTATCAAGTCCAAGGGGGCTCAAAAACTTAGTCCCCCTGGAACAAGTATTCCAACAACAGTAAGACAACCATAATGTGTAAAACAGGAGTCCTCAACCCCTGGGCCCTGGACCAGTACCAGTCCATGGCCTGTTAGGAACTGGGCCACACAGCAGAAGATGAGCAGGTGAAGCTTCATCTGTTTTTACAGCTTCTCCCCATGGCTGGCATTACTGCCTGAGCTCCGCCTCCTGTCAGATCAGCGGCAGCATTAGATTCTCATAGGAGCACCAACCCTTTTGTAAATTGTGCATGGCAAGGGATCTAGGATGCACAGTCATTATGAGAATCTAATGCCTGATGAAACCACCCCCACACCCACCCCTGTCCTTGGAAAAATTGTCTTCCATGAAACCAGTCATGGCACCTGGTGCCAAAAATGTTGGGGACTGCTGGTGTAAAACATATAACAGGTGGCTCATGCCTGTAAACCCAGCACTTTGGGAGGCCGAGGCGGGCAGATCACCTGAGGTCAGGAGTTTGAGAACAGCCTAGCCAACATGGTGAGACCCCATCTCTACTCAAAAATACAAAAATTAGCTGGGCATGGTGGTACATGCCTGTCATCCCAGCTAATCGGGAGGCTGAGGTATGAGAATTCCTTGAACCTGGGAGGCAGAGGTTGCAGTGAGCCAAGATCGCGACACTGCACTCCAGCCTTGGTGACAGAAGGAGACTCTCTCAAACAAACAAACAAAAAATATATATAACAGCGCAGAGGTATTGCTTGAAGTGGGTGGGGAGTCTTGGAGCTGTACCCCTGTTCCCCATTCCCTTGTGGTAGACTCAAGGCATCTCTGGGGTCATCTGTGGCACACAGTTTGACCCATCCCATTCCCACTCTATAGATGAGACACTGCTGGCCAGTGGGTTGAAATGCCACAGCCTGGATCATGCAGCTGGTTACTGGCAGAGCTGGGGCTGGAACTTGGAGCACCTGCCTCTAAGCTTAGATTCACTTTCTTTTTTTTCCTTTTTTTTTTTTTTTTTTTTTTTTTTTTGAGATGGAGTATCACTCTGTGCCTCAGGCTGGAGTGCAGTGGCTCAATCTCTGCTCATTGCAACCTCCACCTCCTAGGTTCAAGCGATTCTCCTGCCTCAACCTCCTGAGTAGCTGGGATTACAGGCACCCACCACCATGCCTGGCTAATCTTTGTATTTTTAGTAGAGACAGGGTTTTGCCATGTTGGCCAGGCTGGTCTCCAACTCCTGACCTCAAGTGATCCACCCACCTTGGACTCCCAAAGTGCTGGAATTACCAGCCACCACACCCGGCCTTAGATTCACTTTCTACCATACCCACAGCTGCTCTCAGAAACAATTACTTTGTTATTTTTAAGTCTTGGGGACAAGGAAGCTGAACTCTCTGCAAGCTGGAGGTCTGACCCGTACACAGGTGAGACTCATTTTCAAATAGGACATCAACAGCCACGGAGGGCAGCTCCTCAGGGAGTGGGTGAGAAAGAAATGCCACTTGTTTGCACAATTAACTCACTTAACTTTGGCAGACCTGGTCTGGGTAAATAATCATACGACCCCAGTGAAGCCTGACCTGATGTGTATCATTTCATTTATGGCTGGGTGATCCAGAGAGTGTGCCCATCTCCCTAACCCAAGGATTCACTGTAACCTGGATGCTACCAGCACAGAAAGGGAAGAGGGTGATGGGTAGAGGAATCTGAGGAGACTGAGAAAAGGCACCTTCCCCCTGCCTCTGTGCCTCAGTTTCCTATCAGTGAGCTTGGGAGAACAGCTCTGGAACAAGGAGCCAGAGAGTGAAAAACACTATGAAATCTTCAGAATAAAGTAATTTGGTCACTTTTTTTTCTGGAGGCAGAGACACTGTTCCCCAAGTCCTTCTTCTTCATCAATGCTGAAAGAGCTCCTCTGCTCTGTCCCCTCCCCAACTTCCCACACACATTAGCAGAAGATCCCTGCCCCTCAACTGCCACCTGGTCACTGTTCCCCACACCTTATGTTCCCACTCTGGTAGAAGTTTGAAGAATAGAAGTTTATTTTTTAAAGGGGGTCCTGCAGGCACCCTCTACAGCGGAAATGTTACAACTCTGCTTGTGGGATACCTCACACAGCCAGCTGAGGGGAATGCCAGGGGTGCCAGAAAGTGAGATCAAACCCCAGGGTCACCAGGGTGAGGCTGAGCCTAGTGCCATGAAGCTGACATGATAGGCTCTTCTCTCTCCTCTGGGAAAGCTCGGCATTGATGTCACCTCTGGGAAGCAGTGCTGAGCACCAAAGTCAAAACCCTGGGCTCCAAATCCCTGTGGGAAGAAAGTCTCCTCAAGTCTTTTTGGCATGGTGACCCTCATCTGCACAGATAATCTTTACACACTGTACAGGTTGTGGCCTGAGATTTAGGACACATGGCCACTGTCTCCATGGCTCCACTGGCACCAGGTGGACACCATGAATCTTAGCTCCCTAAGTCAGGGACCCACCAATGCTCTGCAAGAGTAAACTGCGGAGCTCGGTTCAGGACATACTGGCTACCTTGCCCCTGGGGAGGAGAAGGGGTGAGGAGGATTATAGATGCTCCTGTTGCAGGAAGGAAGTGGGTGGGTCCTCCTCCTGAGGGGTTCCGGCCTTGGGAGGTGTTCAGCAGGGATTTGGGAGGTGGAATAGAACGCTGGAAAAAGCATTCAATCTCAGGAAAGAATTAGCCTAGGCCAAGCCCTCACAGCATGACACTGGCTGAGGCAGAGACCTCCCACCCCCTTCCTCTTTGTCTTGGCACTGCCCAGGTCTTTGCACTTCCATCTCCACTCACAGACCAAGGTGAGGACACAGTCAACAGCCTTCCCTTCTAGACATCTCTCCCAGATTATCTGATCTCTGCTAATTAATGCTTTTGATTCCCTTCCCCTTTTGTTGCCCCCAGGAAATAAGTTGACCCTTCAGCTCAAGGGCACCTTCCCACCCCAGGCAGGCAGGGCTGCTTGGACGGTGGAAGCTGGAGGCACAGGTCCTAAGACAGACCCTGAGCGGAAAAGGTTTTACAGAACCCAGCTGGCCACAGGAAGTTCTCTCCAGCCTGTTCTTTACTAATGCAGTGCTGAGCCTTTCCAGGCCCCCTCCCCTTAACTGCTCCAGCCAGGGCATTGATCGCCCTAATGGCAAGGCTCTGCGGTGGCGGCCCTCAGCTGCTCTGTCCCCAAGTCTTCCTGTGGCTGCTAATTAGCTGAGCCCACAGACTCTACTTTACAAATGGGAAGCTGGGGCCCAGGGGGCCCTGATGGGAAGTGAGAGGGGGCTGAGCTGAGCATCTTTCTCCCCCACACCCAGGCCCTCTCTGGCTGGCTCTGTCACTGACCCAAGACTAAATATAGCGTGTGTGTGTGTGTGTGTGTGTGTGTGTGTGTGTGTGTGTGTGTGTGTGTGTGTGTGTGTTGTGTATTCCCAGAACTGAGAACACAGAGGCCTAGAATGGGCAGGTGGGATGTTAGTTCTTTCTTGAGCCCCAGGTAGTCTTTGCACAGTGGCAGCTCCGGAATTCCTACAAAGGAAGGGAACCCAGGTAACAATCTCCTTGGAAGGAGGCTAAAGGGCTTGACTTTTAGCTGTATTAGCAGAGCATACATACTGCTCAGACTCTGATTGCATCGTTTCGGGTGGCTTTGGGGACCACGGTAGTGGATGGAGTAGAAGATGGAGTCTCTGGGTGGGGGACGCTAAACCTCTCCAAGCCTCCTTGGCACTACCATTGTGCTTTTAGTTGGGGGCCTATGCCCTGTACTCCTGACACTTCCTAGCCCTGGAATCAACTGTGGGTGCAGAGACCAGGTTCCCAATGTACCTGCAGTGGTGAAGGGGAGGACCAGGGGACATACCCTGGGGGTCACAAGCACCTAGCATTTTCTAGGGATGCTGTCAGGTGAAAATGTCTGGCAAGAGAAGTCTTGGTTGACAGAACCCAGAACAGCAGCCAGACCCAATACAAAAGAAAGATTAACTATCTGGAGCTGCTGAGGCAGAAGAAAGGTGGGTGGTGGGGGGAGATATTCTGCTAATTGTGCTTGAATCTACACACAGCCTTTCCACCCCAGCTCTCCTGGCCCTGGGGGCTGCAGCTCACATAGCACAATACTGGAAGCTCCCCAAATACACTCCATGTTGCTCCAAGCCTTCATTTAGGGGGTCAGAGATAAGCTCAACTTTGGAGGAACTCAAGAAGCCTGTATCCCATTAAATCCCAGAGAGAAACCTGTCAGAAGCAACAAAACAATATGAAACCAGAGATGTAAAATGTGAGCTACTGTCCACAGCTCCATTTGTTCTGCGGTCTTATAGAAACATTAAATTATTCAACAGAACAGAACATCAGCACCCACCACTACCAAATCCACATGATCTGTGGTCCTGGGAACATTGGAGGCCCCCTCTGCTCAGGGGCAGACTCATAGAGTGTGGGATGGGGAAGGGGCATCTGGGTACCCGTGGTTTCCTGGAAGGGTCACACCTCCGCGGAAGGGCTGGACAGGGTCTGCATTCTCCAGGCCATACCAGTAGTGAATCTCAGAACTGAAATTGACTGGAGAGTGAAAACTGTCCAGAAAATGGCACACAGCACCTGCAGCCAGTTGGGAGCTTCCTGCAAGTCCAGGGCTGTGAACTCCCTCTTCCCTCAATACCTCCCAGGCTAATTTGTAAGTGGAGAGTGGCTACCGATGTCCGCGGAGTCGCGTCTGAGTTGGGGACCAGGCAGCTGGGGCTGAAGGATGGTTGGGACTACCCTGTCTCTCTCCACCACTCCTTTCAGAGGATCATCCTTGGCAGAACCAATCAATCCCCTCCCTCACTCCAGCTGCCTCCCTCCTTTCCAGCTCCTCCGCCTGAAGCACTGGAATCTCTCTTCCCTGTGCTCACTTTTAAAAAAATTATTTCAAGGGACAGTTGGAGGGGTTGCCAAGGTCACTTCCCCATGGACAAGTACCCTTCCTGGCCCTTCCTCCCTCCTTAGCCTGAGCCTTTCAGAAGGGCCAGGTCCCTCTCCGTCTAAGGGTGGGTGGTTGGCGGGAGGAAGACACTCAGGCCCGGTCCTCGCGGCCTGGGTTAGGGGTTGTGAAGACGATGGAATTGACAGTGGGGGTCCCGGGGTGGGGGGCATCTTTGGCTAGAGATGGAGTTTCTCCCTCCCCTCGGTCTGGCCTGATCTGACCTAGCTGGGATCCCACCCCGACCACGGTCTCTTCTGCCCACACCCAACATTCCCACTCGAGGGTCAAGTTCATTCCATAGAGAATTTGCCACCGCCCCAGGGCAGGGGCCCCATCCCCATTCTCCTGGCCCAGACTATGGTCCACATTTTCCTGCGGGAGCCAGTGTAGAGTGAAACGGGGTGACGCCAAGGTCACACAGGAAAGCAGAGGCACGACGGCGACTGGAGGGGGTGGGAGGGGTAACGAGGCCCAGGCTCTCTCCCCGGCGGTCTCCTCGGGACGCGGGGGCGCACTCACCGCCGGGACCACTTGGCCGACGGCCTGCCGAAAGGCCTCTTCCACAGCACGCCGTAGAGCTGCACTTTGGTGCTAATGTCCAGGGCGTCCGAGTCAGCCTGCTCCAGGGACGGCGAGGGCGACACCGAGTTGGACTTGGACGTGAACATCCTGCCTCAGCGGGGCTGTGCCCGGCCCGGACCCCACCTCCCCGGGGTCGGCAGGGACGCGGGGCGAGAGGCGAGGGCGGAGCCGTCGGAGAGCGTCCCAGCGAGCAGAGAAGCAGAGCGGCCCGGCCCGGAGCTGCAGCATCAAAGCGCGCTGGGCACTGGACGCGGCACCAAGGGGTCTCAGGGCGCGTAGCCGGCGGCTTGGGCTGCGGATTGCAGAGAGCCGGGCGGGAACTCCGCGGGGAGGGTGGCTCAGCCTCGGGCCGGCAGCATCTCCTCCCCTCCCGCCCTAGCCGCCCCCCTCCCCCGGCGACAGCCCCAATTCTGGTGGCCCCGATTGGCTGGGAGTGGCAGGTGAGCCGGCGGGAGGCCGGCCTCGGGCGCCAATCAGGGCGGGCGCCGGCTGGAGGGCCGGGCTCCGTGCGTCCGGAAGGTCCCTGCGGGTCGCAGGGCCCGGGGACTTGGCCGCAGCGCGTCCCCGTCCCCGCCCCGCGCGCCCAACATCACCCCGGGGTCCCTCTCGGCGAGCAGCGCCGACATCGAGACGAGGGCCACGTCCGCTTTGCGATGGGGTTGGAGGCACTCCTGCAGACACCTGCTCGCCTCGGGGTGGAGGAGAGGACTGAGCTAGGGCGTGGGGTCACACACTCCGGCCTGGAATTCCACCGCAATTCCTACCGCTCCGTGAACTGCGGCAGTCTGGCTTTTCTCCCCAGTGAAGTGGCGATGCCTGATGCCCCGGGCAGGCGGGTGGCCAGGTAGGACTTCAGGACTCCCAAAGTGCCCGCACGGGGAGGGGCTCCATCAAGGTTGGGTGCCCCCCAACCCTTCCCCCTCAGGTGGGTTTCACTGTGCTCCGCCGCCGCCGCCTAGCGCGCATCGGATCGGATTTCTCTTCCTGGAACCTGACCGTGTCTGTGTCGGCATTTGGCACTCAACGCCAGTCTGGAGCTATCCGTGCAGTGTGTGTCCGTGATTTATCTGCGCGCCTGGCCCGCGCTCCCTGGGACCAGCTGTTCCATCCGCTTCCGCTCCTTTCGGAGTTGGCGTTTGGGGTGACCGGCTCATTTTCAGGCCAGGGAGACGCCGGCCGGGCCCCAGGGGACCGCTTCCTCCCGGCAGGTGGAAATGCTAGGCTGGCACAGCTGCCTGCCCCGCGCCACCGGCCAGGCGTGGAGACCGCGCAGTGAGCGGCCGCCCGCCAGACCACGTCGCAGTCGCGCTTTTCCAGGACGAGGAGCCAAGGACGGCTCTGGAAGTCGGATTGCAACAGAAGTTTGCAAATGGTTAGCCCGAGAGCCAGATCCACATTGCTTTATGAATTTGCCCCGAGTTTTTAAATTGAGGTATACTTCATGGTAAAATGCACAGATCTAAGTTATTTCTTTGATGAAGGTATATAAGATGTAACCCCACCCAAAGCAACAGACAGAACATTTCCATCACCTGCAGAAAGTTTCTTCATGCCCCTTTATAGTCAATCAGCCCCCCAACAACAACCACTTGTATCATTCTTACCACCTCTGCACAGCAGACTTAAGTCTTTGAATGTAATGCCTAAAGGCACATCCCCACAGGCCCCATCATCCCCTATTGTCTGACCTGCCTGGCCCCTCTCTGCAGGCATGTGGATGTGTGACGCCCACTAGATGTTCCCCAAGGCCATCCTAGATCTCCCCATTTTATGACTCTAGCTAATCATCACCCTGGTACTCTTCCCTTAACCCCCTCTGGGGTTCCCAAGCTCAGACAGCATCCCCTTGTTGCTCACTGTCCAGAAGTGCCCATCTGAATTCCTTGCACTTCTCTCATGGCTCAGGCCCCCATGCAGAACATCTCAGGCCAAGCCTTAACACAGGGCCCAGGGCTTGGGTCCATCAGGTGGGAGGAGGTGGGACTGGGAAGATGATGAAAGCCCGGGGCCAGAGTACAAAGTGGACATTTTCTGTATATTTTTTGTCTATTTCTGACACATGGTCTAATGCTTGGAAATCTTCCCACTTTAGGAGTCCTGCTTTTCTTTTCTTTCTTTCTTTCTTCTTCTTTTTTTTTTTTTTTTTTTTTTTTTTAGAGAGATGTGGGTCTCGTTATGTTGCCCAGGCTGGTCTTGAATTCCTGGCCACAAGTGATCTTCCCACCTCGGCCTCCCAAAATGCTGGGATTACAGGTGTCCTGCTTTTCTAAGATGAAAGCTAGAAAACTTGTGTTAGGAGCCTGTGGTCTCGAGTTCACAAGTCAAGGGCCCCTGACTTTGAGTTGCAGGTAACAAATGTGAGGAAAAAGCATACACAGGCTTGCACTTTTCAAGGGAACATGGTGGCACATGCATCTGACGTGCCTTGGGTGACAGCTGTGTGCTCCTGGGGCGGCAGCAGCATGTGTGGTGGGTACCACAGCAGTCATGGGGAGGTGGGCTCCTAGTAGTGCACAAACAGCAGCAGCAAGAACTCGGGGGCAGCTGCAGCATTCTCATCCAACAGCTTCTGCAGCACGTCTTAGGTATGGTTCCTGGAAGCTTTGCCTCAGGCCTGGCTCCCTGGCTCTCCCAATATCTTTTTAGTACATTCATTTCTTTTCTGCTGAATCAGGTCAGTTGCAGCTTATGGCTGCTGGTGATGAGGACTAGTGGTGAGCTTGTGAGCCATGTGGGCCAGAGAAAGGCAGTATACCTGCAATCATTCAAAAGAAGTCCTACACGGTAGGGCCCAGTGAGCCCAGATAATCCTGGGGAAGGCTGATTCCTTCAATAAGAGAAGTGAAGCACAGGTTTCTTCAATGACAAAGAGCAACCAATCTTCACCTATTCCCTCTGCATACAGGACGTATGAATAGACCTCAGATAATAGCAGTTAAGGCTGGGTGGAAGGAAGGCTCTGAGGCAAACAGCTGGAGTTTGATCAACCACTAGATACTTGAGTGGTTTCTGTTCCCCTTGACTGACCAGCCCAGACTGCACCGGGTCAGCCTTGGGAGAAGCTGTTTCTGCTTCCATTGTGTTCTCTACCCCAGCTGGTAGGAGTGCTGAATTCCTGGCTGAGTTCTGCAGAAGACAGAACAAGCCAGGTGCCAATCCTGTGTGCTAGACCAAGTGGGTCAGGGCCGCCCAATCTTGCCAGGAAGTGAGACCAGTCAGGGGTGAAAACTCAGGATCCCTAAGTGCCCTACACTGCTCAGACACAGAGCTGATGTTCTAATACATTATTTACAACAGACACATTTCATTTAATTTTTACTATAGACCTATGAGGTACATACATATTATTTTTAGTTTTCCAGATGAGAAAAATAAAGTTCAAAAGAGTTGTCTACCTAAGTCACATAGCTAGTAATTTCCCAGAACATGATATAGGTCCTAAATATGTGTTGAATGAGGGAAAGTGACAAGCTGAAGTTTGGCCTGAGTCCTTAGCCCTTCCCCTTCACCTTGCAGCACACTGTCATGTGAAGTGAAGTGCAGTCTAGGAAATACTAGACCACTTTCAGTCTTTCCTCTCTTTTCAGGAATTTTTCTCAATTGCCAACTCACCTAGGGCTCAATTTCCTGTAGAACTGATGAAGCAATTCTACGAGTGCTACAGAATTTTAGCTGTGCTCAGGGATAGACTCCTAATGAACATATTTTTGTTGTTGTTGTTAGAGACAGGGTATCACTCTCACCCAGGCTGGAGTACAGTGGTGTGATCATAGCTCACTGCAGCCTCGACCTCCTGAGCTCAAGTGATCCTCCCATCTCAGTCTGCTGAGTAGCTGGGACTACAGATGCACGCCACCACATCCTGTTATTTTTTATTTATTTATTTATTTTAAGAGATGAGATCTCACTATCTTGCCCAGGCTTGAACATACATTTTTATAATATTGCTTTTATCCGTAGTCTGCAGGCAGATGTGATAGTCCCCACTTTTCCATAAAACAAATATTAGCATGGCCATTTTAAGTGACTAGCCCATGGTAAGGAAATGTGTGAATACCGTAGGGAATCCATCTCTTCAATCTTATATTTCAGGCTGGGCGTGGTGGCCCATGCCTGTAATTCCAACATTTTGGGAGGCCGAGATGGATGGATCACTTCAGGTCAGGAGTTTGAGACCAGCCTGGCCAACATGGCGAAACCCCATCTCTGCTGAAAATACAGAAATTAGCCAGACATAGTGGCGCATGCCTGTAATCCCAGCTATTCAGGAGGCTGAGGCAGGAGACTTGCTTGAGCCTGGGAGGCAGAGGTTGCAGTAAGCCAAGATTGTGCCATTGCACTCCAGCCTGGGAGACAAGAGCGAGACTCTGTCTCAAAAAAGAAAAAAAAAAATCTTATACACAAGGGTATTATTTAGCCCACTAAAACCAGGAATGGGCAGGAAACATTGCCTAATAGAAAATGATGACAGAGGTCACCTGGAGTCATCCTTATTGGACTACCATGAGCCACAGAAGCTCCCAGCAACCTGGACAAAAGTGGCTCTTCCCATAGTGCCAACTCCTCAGCTCCCTGCCCCTCTGTCCCTGACCCCACCCTCAGGCAGGCCACGTCGTGTCTACTTGTTTCCAGGCTTGTGCCAAGTGAAGGACCCAGGAATGCTGCGACTCTGGCTTCAGCACCGGCATCTGTCTGTCAGCTGGGCCCAGCCCAAGTATCCCTGAGGGGCCAAGAAGCGGAAGAGGCAGAAAGACCTGAGCTCCAGGCCAGGCCCTGCTGCAGCATCAAGTGTCATCCATGGAACCCCTTTCCCTCCTCCAAGCCTCATTCCACCATTCAGGCTCTGCCCTAGATTCCACAAGGCTGTGGCGCCGATTTCAGCTGAAACCATACCCTCCTCTGGCTTCCCGTGGATCTTTGTCCATCGCCCATTCTAACACACGTCTGTCTGCCTTGTTTGGAGTTTTTCTGTATGTGTTTTCTTCCCTTTCAAACTCGGAGGTCCTTGAAGACATAGTCCAGGGCATGTGGTGGGTGCTCAGCAAATGCTTACTGAATCGATTTGTCCTCGCTTAGCCTCTGTTCAGGTGCTGCCATTTCGTGTTTCAATTTGCCAACCAAATGGAGACTGACCTCTCAGGTCCTCAACTTCCCCTCCTCTATAAAATAGTCTGCGTGTGTGGCGGGGGGGTTGGGAATGTATGTGAAAGCAATCTCTAGATGGCAGATTGGTCACCTGCTTCTAGTGTTAACGTAAGTTTAAGTCCAGGCTCTGCCACCAGCTGTATGAACTACAGACAATCACTGGGCTTCTCTGGGCTTTCATGTTCTGAAGGAACTCCTCCTTCCACTCCTCCTTCCACTCTCAACTTGCTTCATGTCCAACTTTTTTTGTTATTATTATTATTTTTTTAGAGATGGGGTCTTCCTATGTTGCCCAGGCTGGCCTCTAACTCCTAGGCTCAAGCGATCCTCCTACTCTGGCCTCCTGAGTAGCTGGGACCACAGGTCCACACCACCATGCCTGGCTCATATTCACCTTTCTCACTAGGACTGTGCAATACCATTTTCTGGTGACTCTTCCCACCAACAGCTGACTCCCTAAATAATCCAGCTCCCCACCATCATGCGTGCTCTTTTCAAGGCCCCAAGCTGATCCTGTAAGTCTCTTGTGTAAAGCCCTCTGCTGGGTCCCATTCTCTTGACCCCAGCTCCTACCTCCTGACTTTGGCTCTAACACTGATACGGTTTGGCTGTGTCCCCACCCAAATATTATATTGAATTCCCATGTGTTGTGGGAGAGAACTGGTGGGAGGTAGTTGAATCATGGAGGAAGGTCTTTCCAGTGCTGTTCTCGTGATAGTGAATAAGTCTCACCAGATCTGATGGTTTTAAAAAGGGGAGTTTCCCTGCACGAGCTCTCTTCTCTCATCTGTCACCAGGTGAGACATGCCTTTCACCTTCTACCATGATTGTGAGGTCTCCCCAGCCACATGGAACTGTAAGTCCAATAAACCTCTTTCTTTTGTAAATTGCCCAGTCTCAGGTATGTCTTTATCAGCAACATAAAACCAGGCTAATACAAACACCCTTCACAGTCTAGTCCCTGGCCCTGTCCGCACTCAAAAGTTTGTACCAGTAGAGTAGGGCGCTGCTGAAAAGTTACCCAAAAATGTGGAAGTGACTCTGGAACTGGGTAACAGACAGAGGTTGGAACAGTTTGGAGGGCTCAGAAGAAGACAGGAAAATGTGGGAAAGTTTGGAAGTTCCTAGAAACTTGTTGAATGGCTTTGGCAAAAATGCTGATAGTGATATGAACAATAAGGTCCAGGCTGAGGTGGTCTCAGATGGAGATGAAGAACTTGTTGGGAACTGGAGCAAAGGTGACTCTTGTTATATTTTAATAAAGAAACTGGTAGCATTTTGCCCCTGCTCTAGAGATTTGTGGAACTTTGAACTTGAGAGAGAAGATTTAGGGTATCTGGTGGAAGAAATCTCTAAGTAGCAAAGCATTCAAGAGGTGACTTGGGTGCTGTTAAAGACATTCAGTTCTGTAAAGGAAGCAGAACATGAAAGTTCAGAAAATTTGCAGCCTGATAATGTGATAGAAAAGAAAATCCAAGCCAGCTATGGAGATTTGCATAAGTAATGAGGAGCCAAATGTTAATCCCCAAGACAATAGGGAAAATGTCTCCAGGGCATGTCAGAGGTCTTCACAGCAGCCCCTCCCATCACAGGCCCAGAGGCCTAGGAGGAAAAAGTGGTTTCATGGGCCGGTCCCAGGGTCTCCTGTGTGCAGCCTAGGGACTTGGTGCCCTGCATCCCAGCCACTCCAGCCGGGGCTGAAAGGGGACAATGTAGAGCTTGGGCCATGGCTTCAGAGGGCACAAGCCTCAGGCCTTGGCAACTTCCACGTGGTGTTGAGCCTGCGAGTGCAGAGAAGTCAAGAATTGAGGTTTGGGAGCCTCTGCCTACATTTCAGATGTATGGAAACACCTGGATGCCCAGGCAGAAGTTTGCTGCAGGGGCAGGTCTCTCATGGAGAACTTCTGCTAGGGCAGTGCAGAAGGGAAATGTGGGGCAGGAACCCCCATATAGAGTCCCTACTGGAACATTGCCTAGTGGAGCTGTGAGAAGAGGGTCAGACCCCAGAATGGTAGATCCACTGACAGCTTGCACCATGCACCAGGAAAAGCTTCAGATACTCAACATCAGCCAGTGAAGGCAGCCAGGAGGGGGACTGTACCCTGCAGAGCCACAGGGGTGGAGCTGCCTAAGACTATGGGAACCTACCTCTTGCATCAGTGTGACCTGGATGCGAGACGTGGAGTCAAAGGAGATCAGTTTGGAGCTCTAAGATTTGACTGCCCTGCTGGATTTCAGATTTGCCTGGGGCCTGTAGCCACTTTGTTTTGGCCAATTTCTCCCATTTGGAATGGCTGTATTTACCCAATGCTTGTACCCCCATAGTATCTAGGAAATAACTAACCTGCTTTTGATTTTACAGGCTCATAAGTGGAAGGGACTTGCCTTGTCTCAGATGAGATTTTGGACTGTGGACTTCTGAGTTAATGCTGAAATGAGTTAAGACCTGGGGGACTGTTGGGAAGGCATGTTTGGTTTTGAAATGTGAGTACATGAGATTTGGGAGGGGCCAGGGGCAGAATGATATGGTTTGGCTGTGTCTCCACCCAAATCTCATCTTGAATTCCCATGTGTTGCAGGAGCAAGCCAGTGGGAGGTAGTTGAATCATGGGGGTGGGTCTTTCCTGTGCTGTTCTCATGATAGTGAATAAGTCTCATCAGATCTGATGATTTAAAAAGGGCCAGCCTGACCAATGTGGTGAAACCCCATCTCTACTAAAAATCCAAAAATTAGCCAGGCTGTGGTGGCACGTGCCTGTAATCCTAGCTACTTAGGAGGCTGAGGTGGGAGAATTGCTTGAAC
The DNA here is from genome assembly GCF_029281585.2 of Gorilla gorilla gorilla. Classification (NCBI taxonomy): domain Eukaryota; kingdom Metazoa; phylum Chordata; class Mammalia; order Primates; family Hominidae; genus Gorilla; species Gorilla gorilla. The sequence continues at coordinate 86,380,519 of NC_073239.2, read as the reverse complement.
CTGGGAGGCAGAGGTTGCAGTGAGCTGAGACTGTGCCACTGCACTCCAGCCTGGGTGACACCAGAGGGAGACATTGTCTCTAAATAAATAAATAAATAAATAAATAAATAAATAAAAGGGGAGTTTCCCCGCCCAAGCCCTCTTCTCTTGTCTGCTGCCATATGAGACATGCCTTTCACCTTCCGCCATGATTGTGAGGCTTCCCCAGCCGCATGGAACTGTAAGTCCAATAAACCTCTTTCTTTTGTAAATTGCCCAGTCTCAGGTATGTCTTAATCAGCAGTGTGAAAACAGACTAATACAAACACCCTTCACAATCTAGTCCCTGGCCCCTGTCCGCGCTCACTCACAGTCATTCCCCTGGCCCTCTGCTCCAGCCACGCTGGTTCTGCTAGCCTGGGAAGGTCCCATGCTCTTCACATCTTCTCACTTGCTGTCTCCTCAGTCTAGAATGCTTCTCTTATTCCCAAAATCCCTCTTCAACATTCAGCCCAAAGACTTCTTTAGTGATGTCTTTTAGTTTTCTTTTAAAACATTATTATTATTATTATTTTAAGAGATAGGGTTGCTCAGGCTAGAGTGCAGTGATGACATCATAGTTCACTGAGCCTGGAACTCCTGAGCTCAAGCAATCCTCTCTCCTCGGCCTCCCAAGTAGCTGGGATTACAGGTACATGCCAAAACGTCTAACTAATAAACTTTTTTTTTTTTTAATAGGGCCTAGGGATCTTGCTATGTTGGCCATGCTGGCCTTGAACTACTGGGCTCGAAAGATCCTCCTGTTGCTGGGATTACAGGCTTGACCCACTGCACCCAGCAGTGATGCCATTTTTTTTTTTTTTTTGAGACAGAGTCTCACTCTGTCACCCAGGCTGGAATGCAGTGCCTCTATCTCGGCTCACTGCAACTTCCACCTCCTTGGTTCAGGGGATTCTCATGCCTCAGCCTCTGGAATAGTTGGGATTACAGGCACACACCACCACATGCAGCTAATTTTTGTATTTTTAGTAGAGACAGGATTTTGCCATGTTGGCCAGGCTGGTCTCGAACTCCTGACCTCAAGTGATCCACCTGCCTTGGCTCCCCAAAACGCTGGGATTATAGGTGTAAGCCATTCCACCCAGCAGTGATGCCTTTTCTGATGCCACTTCCTCCTCCCCTTGGTTGAATTATATTCCTATTTTGATTGTATTTCCTAAGGCCATGATGGGCCTTGGGCTCCTCTACCTGCGCAGGACTGGGTTTCCCCCAGGGCAACCCAGGAGAGAGTTGAGGTGGGGTACAAGATACCACATGAAGGTGCGAAGCCAGTAGGCCAAAGGACTATGGGGGAGGGAGAGCCACAAGGGTGTGTGGGCACAGAAGACTAGTTGACCCATCTCTGGGTGCGCTGGGCAGCAGGGTCCCCTGGGGCCCCTGTGGGAAGGCTCACTTGCGGGGAAGCACAGCCTGAAGCCACATAAGCAGGCCCCCGCTTCAAAGTCTCTCTCCACTTGAGCTCCCTGGCACTAGACTAGATGGGCTGTGTTCTCATCAGCAGGGCCAGCCTCTTGCTAGGCTTCTACCCCACCCCACCCTCTCACTGCCCAGTAATCACTCACACCCAATGTTGCCAATGCAGAAGCATTTTTGGGAGTGGCTGGAAAACCATGCCGCCCTGTCAGCCTGCCAGCTACTCTACCGCACTAACATTAGCTCTTGGTACCCACCGGCATCGCTGTGGGCAGCACACTCAGCAGACACCCTGAAGGTATTCAGTGCTCCCTCTTGTGGGTGATGCATGAATTAGAACATACATTAATTTGGCTTCTAAGAGCAAGTATATTTTGGGAATGGTAAGAGGCAGATATGTTGAGTCTGGCCAATAAGCCCATAGCCATTTATTGCTATGATCTCACACACTCTCCCAGAACATCTAAGGGAAAGCCAAGGTGCTGGCCCCTCATCTAGAACAGAATTAGCAATTCATTGGACTAGGAGCCAAAGGCTGGTCACCAGCGTTAGCTCCATCTTTACTCAATGAGAAGACTTTGGGCAAGTTACTTTAAAACACTCTTGTCTTCATATATCAAAAGGGAGCTAACCAGGAACAGTGGCTCATACCTATAATCCCAGAGCTTTGGGAGGCTGAGGTGGGAGGATCAACTGAGCCCAGGAACTCGAGGTCACATTGAGCTGTGATTACACCACCACACTCCAGCCTGGATGACAGAACAAGATCTCCAGTCTCTTTTTAAAAAAAGAAGGGGGTGACCAGGACATCTAACTCTCTGCATCATACTTTCTCGGAATTTTTTTTCCAGGTTCAATAGCGTGTTCTTTTCTGGCTTTGTTACTAAACTGAATTTGCATCCGCACACCCGGTGGAGCAAAGCCAAACACAGCCATAGGGATTGCAGTCAGAGAAAGTGAGGCATTTATTGCAGGGTGCCAAGGAAGGAGAATCTGGCAGTTTATACTTCAGACCAGAACTCCCAAACAGCTTACAGGCAAGACTTTCTAAAGGCAGAGGTTACAAGCAAAGTCATAAACCATAAATTAATACAATGGAGGCTATACGTTGGTTTGACCTAAAAAGGTGGACATCTCAAGGCGGGTGGGGCACAGGTCACAGGTGAATTCACAAAGATTTTCTGATTTGCATTTGGTAAAGGAGGCAAAACTTTGTCTAAAAATTCGGAGTTAGCAGAAAAGAATGTTAGCTCTGGCCCATGGTCGCAAACCGGTGGTCAGAGTTCAGCCCTCATTTCCCCCTATCTGAGGTCTATGTGCCAGCAGATCATTTGGTGGGGGTCTGGGTTTCTGGAAAGCAACTCAGGAAAATATGGTAAGATATTATCTTTAGTTTCTAAAGGGAACGAAACTTTCTGAGACTCTAACTTCCTTGGTTATTGTTTTAGGCTGCTTTTGCCTTCTTGCTTATGAAATTGCTCACCCACTTCTCAGGGCTAGCTAGGTGCCTGGAATTTCCCTTGAAGGAACTCAGATTTTCCTTTATTGCCATGATGAGTGGGTGGGGAGGGTGCCTGGCAGGCTCCTAACAGGAGGCCCCGCTCCTCTCAGTTTGTCAAGTACTGAGCAGGGCGAAGGCAGGGACAGATGAAAATACAATATAGGTTCTACTGCCATTCCCACCCTCTGCCCCTAGCCCAGCGAACACCCAATTCAGATGGGGGCTGGAGGGCTGGAAGGAAACAAGAGTTCAGGAGTGGAAGCTTTGGTGAGACAGTAGTTGGAGTATCTGAAGATGGTTATCAAATTCTGCCCTCAAGAGCATTCCAGACATAAGCAAGCAATCCAGGTCCTTCTAGCTTCCTCAAAGACCCCAATCTCCCCCTCGATCCCCTTCTCCACTGGGCTCCCTCCTCTGATGGCTCCTGAATTTGTCGGGATTCCTCAGTTCTTGTGCAACCAGAGTGGGACACAAACTTTTACTCACATTCCTATCCAAAAATTACAAAATCGGGCAGTGGCTAACATGGTAACAAAAATCAGTGGCTGAGCCAGTAATAGGATCCGGGTTTTCTGATTCCTAAATTAGTCATACAGCACCTTGCTGTGGCTGGTCAGCACTGAGTTAGTAACCTGAACCCAGTTAATTTCCCACCTGTACACTCAGTTCCATGCCCTTTCTGATACTGCTAACTCCCAAGCAGCCCTCACCAAGTGTGAGGCAGAGGTGGAGCTACACACACGCAGGGTCAGCAGCTGGTCCTGCCAGGGATCAGGGCTGCAGCTGGGGCGGGGAGAGGGAGGGTTGGTGGGAGGGTGGGGTAGGGATACATTCTGAGAAACATGTCCTTAGGCAATTTTGTCCTCGTTTGGACACTGTAGAGCAGTGGTCCCCAACTTTTTTGGCACCAGGAACCAGTTTCACGGAAGACAATTTTTTCATGCACTGGAGTTTGGGGGAGATGGTTTCAGGATGATTTAAGTGCAATACATTTATGGTGCACTTTATTTCTATTATTACATTGTAATATATAATGAAATAATTATACAACTCACCATAATGTAGAATCAGTGGGAGCCCTGAGCTTGTTTTCCTGCAAGTAAACGGTCCCATCTGGGGATGATGGGAGACAGTGACGGATCATCAGGCATTAGATTCTCATAAGGAGCACGCAACCTAGATCCCTGTGTGTGCAGTTCACAGTAGGGTTCGTGCTCCTATGAGAATCGAATGCTGCCGCTGATCTGACTGGAGGCAGAACTCAGGTGGTAATGCTTCTTCACCTGCCGCTCACCTCCTGCTGTGTGGCCCGGTTCCTAATAGGCCAAGGACCAGTACTGGTCTGTGGCCCGGGGTTGGGGACCCCTGCCATAGAGTGCACTTACACAAACCTAGACGGCATAGCCTACCACACACCTAGGCTGTATGGTCCAGCCTATTGCTCCTAGGCTACAAACCTGTGCAGCACATTACTGTACTGAACACTGTAGCCAGTTGCAAAGCAATGGTAAGTATTTGTGTGTCTAACCACAGAAAAAGGTGGAGTAAAATACAGTATTATAATCTTAGAGGACCATCGTTATAAATGTGGTCCATCATTGACCAAAACATTGCTCTGTGTTGCATGGCTGCTTTATAAAGCACATGACACGGTGATTAACGTTACCGAAAAAGAAATAGAGCAGCATACGGAACATGGGGGTAGGGACAGGTTACAGTTTTAACTCATGTGGTCCCGGTAAGCCTAAGGGAAGGAGACATTGCATCCAGAGTTGAAGGACGGGGAAGAGCATGCCAGACACAAGGACAAAGACTCAAGGTTGCTTACTTCTTACATTATAAACAGTATACGGGAGGATGCAGCTCTAGCTTAGAAGAATTAAAAACAGACATACATACATGTGTAGGCAGGTGAGTGTTTGATTCCCTGGGTTGCTGCTTGAAGGGCTGTGGTGTTGGGTGTGCCGCCTGTGTGTGATTCTCTCTCTGGTTGTGGGTGAGTGACCGAGTGGGCATGTGACCATCGCTGTGTGTGGTGATTGTTGTGATGGTGTGTGGTGTTTGGTTCTGACTCAGCACGGGTCGTTGAGTGTGTGGCTGGGACCATTTAGAAGTAGATACACACTTGTGTGTGATTGTGTAAAAATGTGTGAAACATTTTCTCACCATTTCCGTGAAGCAGCCGTTTCACCAGAAGGTTTGGAAGGAACCTTAAGCTCTGGCAGCCTAAGAGTTTATCTGGTAATTAATTTTAAACATTATATCTATGGTAAAATAAATGTGGATTATGAAGGAGAAGACAAAGTCAGCAAAAGTGAGATGTCAAGGAGCTTCCTGTGTATGGGTTGACATCTCTTGGCCAAATACTAGACTACCATGGGTGGTGGTTCATTCTCTTTTGCTGTTAGGCACCTTTGGCATGGGAAAGTGTGGGGAGCCCTGGACTCGAGACATCCTGAGGCAGCATGATTCTGAATGACTGGGACTCCGAGGTCCTGGATGCTGGCCAGCCCCTGTGATGCCCAGTCCTGAATGAGAAAACCATCCCTATTCAAGGTAGTACAGTTTGTCCTTGAACCAGGTCTAGACTCCAGAGCTACTCTCTCTTGGTTTGATCCAGTTTCTCTCAGACCTTGTGACCTCTACAGTGTAGTTAAGAGTGTGGACTCAGGAGCCAGAATGCCTGAGCTCCAGCTTCAGAGATGTGCCTTGGTTTCCACATTTGAAAGTGGGGATGAGCCAGGCGTGGTGGCTCATGTCTGTAATCCCAGCTCTTTGGGAGGTCAAGACGGGAGGATCCCTTGAGCCCAGGAGTTTGAGATCAGCCTAGGCAACATAGGGAGACCCCATCTCTACAAAAATAAAAATTTAAAAATCAGTCGGGAGTGGTGGTGTATGCCTGTGGTCCCAGCTACTCAGGAGGCTGAGGTGGGAAGATTGCTTGAGCCCGGAGTAGAGGCTGCAGTGAGCCATGATCGTACCACTGTACTCCCAGCCTGGGCAACAGAGCAAGACACTGTCTCAAAAAAAAAAAAAAAAAATGGCCAGGCGCGGTGGCTCACGCCTGTAATCCCAGCACTTTGGGAGGCCGAGGCAGGAAGATCACAAGGTCAGGAGATCGAGACCATCCTGGCTAAAATGGTGAAACCCCGTCTCTACTAAAAATACAAAAAATTAGCCGGGCATGGTGGTGGGCGCCTGTAGTCCCAGCTACTGGGGAGGCTGAGGCAGGAGAATGGCGTGAACCTGGGAGGCGGAGCTTGCAGTGAGCCAAGATCGCGGAGCTTGCAGTGAGCCAAGATCATGCCACTGCACTCTAGCTTGTGCGACAGAGCGAGACTCTGTCTCAAAGAAAAAAAAAAGAAAGACAAGAAAGAAGAAAGAGAATTATAGCACATAGCTCATTGAGTTACTGGGGAGGACTAAATGTAAAATAATGCCACTACTGCTGCTTCTGATAAGGATGATCATGTGCAAGAAGTTAATGCTTTCTTTCTTCCAAGATGCTTTTTCCAGGAAATACACCACATTGCCTCTTTCTTTATACATTCTTCAGGAGAGGGCAGAGGCAGCATTTCCCTTGTAGCACAGTGATGTGGTGGAATTGCACACACTTTAGAGTCAGACAGACATGGATTCAAATACCAACTCAGCCATTTACTAGTGTTTTTTTTTTTTTTTTTTTTTTTTGAGCTCTGTCACCCAGGCTGGAGTGCAGTGGCACAATCTCAGCTCACCACAACCTCTGCCTCCCGGGTTCAAGCAATTCTCATGCCTCAGTCTCCCGAGTAGCTGGGACTGCAAGTGTGCACCACTACGCCTGGCTAATTTTTGCAGTTTTAGTAGAGATGGGGTTTCACCATGTTGCCCAGGTTGGTCTTGAACTCCTGACCTCAAGTGATCTGCCCACCTTGGCCTCCCAAAGTGCTGAGATTACAGGCATGAGCCAGTGTGCCCAGCCATTTACTAGTTTCTTAAAGCCTGTCTTAGTTTTCTTTGTTCATAAAAAAAAGAATGTTAATGCTGGGCTTGCAGCTTGGTGCTGAGGATCAAACGAAAAACTGTAATTAAAGCAAACCTCAGACCTTAGTTACTGATTACTGATACTAAGAGACAACTTGGCAGGGCGCGGTGGCTCATGCCTGTAATCCCAGCACTTTGGGAGGCCTAGGTGGGTGGATCACCTGAGGTCAGGAGTTCGAGATCAGCCTGGCCAACAAGATGAAACCCCATCTCTACTAAAAATACAAAAATTAGCCAGGCATGGAGGTGGGTGCCTGTAATCCCAGCTACTAGTGGAGGCTGAGGCAGGAGGATGCCTGAACCTGGGAGGCGGAGGTTGCAGTGAGCCGAGATCATGCCACTGCGCTCCAGCCTGTGCAACAGAGTGAGACTCAGTCTCAAAAAAAAAAACAAAAAAGAGACAACTTAAGTCTGGGAGTAATGGTTCACACCAGTCGTCTCCGTGCTTTGGGAGGGTGAGGCGGGAGGATTGCTTGAGGCCAATAATTCTACGTTGCCTAGGCAACAGAGTGAGACCCCCATCTACACAAAAAAATTAAAAAATTATCCAGGCATGGTGGCGTGCACCTGTGGTCACAGCTACTCAGAAGTCTCAGGCAGGAGGATCACCGGAGCCCAAGAGTTCGAGGCTGCAGTGAGCTATGATCTTGCCACTTCACTCCAGCCTGGGCAATAGAGCGAGAGAGACCCTGTCTCTTAAAAAAAAAGAGAGAGAAACAACTTAAGAAAGAATGGTTGAATTTTAAGCTTGTGAGCCTATAGTTCAAGGAGACAGTTGTAAATGTATTCAACCTGACCTTATTCATAGTCAGGACAGTGTTGTGAGTTCAAGAACAGAGAGTAGCTGCCAAAAATAATGATCTTTTCTGTGTTCTCTGATCCTGGGAAGGGGTGAGTGGCTCTAGTTTCCCTCTAACATCCTCCTCTCTCTCTCTCTCTGTGTGTACATGTGTGAGTGTTTGCTTATGCAAGAAAGGAAGGAAGAGGACCGAGCTGGTGCAAAGCCAGCCTTCTCTCAGGGTATCTTTCTTCCATACCATCTCTACTTCCTCAGAATCCTTGATCTGCCAAAGAGAAATCCGGAAAATGATGAAATGGCCATTTCACTTCTATGTGTTTTGAATGCAAATATGCACATTTTGAATGTAAAATAAAATTTCTCTTCCTAAGTTGAAAAATTCCATTTAACAAATGACTTTTAAAAAAAAACCCTAATTCTATAGAAATAAATGGTGATTGTTGGGTGGGGCACAATGGCTCATGCCTGTAATCCCAGCACTTTGGGAAGCCAAGGCAGGAGGATGGCTTGAGATCAGGAGTTTGAGACCAACCTGGTCAACATAGTGAGACTCCATCTCTACAAAAAATTAAAAACTTAGCTAGGCATGGTGGCATGCACCTGTAGTCCTGGCTGCTCAGGAGGATGAGGTGGGAGGATCGCTTGAGCTCAGGAGTTTGAGGCTGCAGTGAGCTATGGGCTTATGATTGCACCACTGCCCCTTCAGCATGGGTGACAAAGCAAGACCCAGAAAGAAAAGAAAGAAGGAAAGAAAGAAAGAAAGAAAGAAAGAAAGAAAGAAAGAAAGAAAGAAAGAAAGAAAGAGAGAAAGAAAGGAAGGAAGGAAATATATGGTGATTGTCAACAAATGTGAAAGCACTTATAATAAAAAGAATAAATCAAACATTACTCACAATTCCACAATCCAGAGATAATTACAGTTGAAATTTGAGGGTATAATTTTCTGAACTAGTTGTATTCATTTATCTCTGCCCTTCTTTTTCACTATCCTTATATTACAATTTTCGAAAGGAGTATCTGCCACATGCAGTCTGGTAAACTGCTTTTCATACCTGAAATTAATCATGAACATGTTTGTAATTACATTTTTGATCTCATAGTATCCCATTGTATTGCTTTTCCATAATTTAACTAATCTGTTATTGTTTAACTCACGGCTCTGAACACTGGATAAAAACATGGTCCTATCCATGAACTATCTCCCTGGTCTTAACTAATTCCACAAGTCCTCCCAAAACATGTGAATGCCTGACCTCTTCATGAATAACTGTGTTTATTTCTTGGCCTACTGACATTCAAGAATGTGGCCTTTATTTCTCTAAGGAGTGGGGTTGATCGAAACCAGCACAGAAGGCTGTGTATCAAGATGAGGTATTGGAGAACTACAGGAATTTGGCTCACTAGATAGACATCATTCCACCATGGTTGAAGATGTAACTCCTGTTCAGAAATGATTTATTAGTGGTGAAATTCCAAGGAGCTTCTGAGGTGCCTCCTGTTCACATATAGTTGAGATTTGAGGGCTGATAATAAGCAGCTCTACTGACCCTCACCTGAAACTCCATCTCCCCCCAATCCCCACCTTTTTATGAGACAGAGTCTGGCTCTATCACCCAGGCTGGAGTGCAGTGGCACAATCTCAGCTCACTGCAAACTCTGCCTCCTGGGCTGAAGCCATCTTCCCAACTCAGCCTCCTGAGTAGCTGGGACTACAGGCACGTGCCACCATGCCTGGCTTTATTTATTTATTCATAGAGACAGGGTCTCGCTATTTGCCCAGGCAGGTCTCCACCTCCTAGCCTCAAGTGGTCTTCTTGCCTCAGCCTCCCAAAATGCTGGGATTACAGGCATAAGCCACCACACGGGGCCTTATCTTCCCCTTTCACCAGATTGACTATCCCACCTACATTTCTGGCTATTCAGTGATTGCTCTTAATGACTAAGGGGCAGGGTCTGAACCCTTAAACCAAGTCTCTTATTTCCTCCTGGAGGAGTTTGTATTTCTCTCATTTATGAGTAATATGTTGGTATATAAGAAACAGCCCTGGATGATAGGAAGTGAAGTGATATTTTGGTGCTGGGGGATAGAATCATGTTAGGAGGAGGCTTTGCATGGGACATTCTGCTTTCCCTGAGGAGTGACTGCCTTGCTCTCAAAGAGGGTAATTAACAATGTCCAGGGGCCAGAAAGTTAGAGGAGAATGACAACCTAGAAAAGACCTTTTGAGTTGGAAACAGGAATCTTAAGTTTCAGTAGAGTGAGATGAACTCAGTTTAATGAAGGCTTAAGTAGAAAGATTTCCTTCTCTGAGATATGAAAAAATTTTATTAATAAAAAATATGGGACATGGCAGCATGGCTCATGCCTGTAATCCCAACACTTTTGGAGGCCAGAGCAGAATTTCTTGAGCCAAGGGGTTTGAGACTAGCCCAGGCAACATAGCAACACCTCATTTCTGCATACGAAAAATAAAATTAAAAAAATTAGCTGAGTGTGGTGGTGTGTGCCTGTAGTCCTAACTACAGGCTGAGGCTGAGGTGGGGGAGGGTTGCTTGAGCCCAGGAGTTGGAGGTTACAGTGAGCTGTGATCCTACCACTGCACCCCAGCCTGGGCGACCCTGTCTCTAAAAAAAAAAGAAAAAAATTACAAAGCGGCATAATCACAAATATGTGCCATTTAGTAACAAGAAAATAAGTTACTCATAACTGAAAGTCCTTGTCACTCAATTTATGTATTTTTACTAGACTATATTAACACAGGTAAATATTTCTAACTATAAACAAAATTTTGTTCCAGCTTTCAGTCACATAAGATTACATCATCCCATTTTTTCCTCTGCTGGCATAATCTCAATGAGATATATTATTGTATATTTAGGCTAATTCCAATTTTATGCTATTAAAAATACATTTCCCATAAACATTTCTAGGCGAATATATATTTTTGTAATTGCTTATAATAAATTCCAAAGGTGGAAGGCCTGGGATAAAAAGCATAAATATATTCAAACTCTTGGTATGCTCTTTAGAAATGTAGTATCACTTTACACTGGCTTCCATTTTATCCATTTTTTTCTTTCAACATTTCACTATTTTGTCCAGCTACCATTTACTGCATATATGGTATAAACCTAGCATTTAATCTGATTGCTTTTCTTAAAATTTCCCAACATTTACCATTGTGTTTTTCTACGCTGTGGCTTTTTCTTTTTTCCTTAAGTCATCTTTAGCCATATTTTAGATTCTTAAATATTCTGCTTCTTACTGCTGGGCTCTTTCATTCCACTATCTCTGTGTCAGTGCTTGCATTGAGACTTTGTCAGTTTAATTAGGCCCTCCACGTGTCTTCCTTTTTTTTTTTTTTTTTTTTTTTGAGACAGAGTCTTGCTCTGTCGCCCAGGCTGGAGTGCAGTAGCGCGATCTTGGCTCACTGCAAGCCCCGCCTCCTGGGTTCACGGCATTCTCCTGCCTCAGCCTCTCAAGTAGCTGGGACTACAGGCGCCCGCCACCACGCCCGGCTAATTTTTTGTATTTTTAGTAGAGATGGGGTTTCACCGTGTTAGCCAGGATGGTCTCGATCTCCTGATCTCGTGATCCACCCACCTCGGCCTCCCAAAGTGCTGGGATTCCAGGCGTGAGCCACTGCTCCCGGCCCTTCCTTTTCAACTATTCTTTCCTCACTCCATTCCAGCTGCACTTGTCTTTTTGCTTCTTCTTGAACAAGCCAAGTAAGCTCTAATGTTAGGAACTGCGCTCTAGCTATTTGCTGTGCCTGGGATATTCTCCTCCCAGGTATCTGCTTGGCTCAGGTACTCACTTCTTTTGAGTCTTGGTTGAGGTTTCACTTTTTTTTTTTTTTTTTTTCCAGACAGAGTCTTGTTCTGTTGCCCAGGCTAGAGTGCAGTGGTGCGATCTCAGCTCACTGCAACCTCTGCCTCCTGGGCTCAAGCAATTCTCATGCCTCAGCCACCCGAGTAGCTGGGATTACAGGCATGCACCACCACGCCTGGCTAATTTTTGTATTTTCAGTAGAGACAGAGTTTTGCCATGTTGGCCAAGCTGGTCTTGAACTCCTGGCCTCAAGTGATCCACCCACCTCGGGCTCCCAAAGTACTGGGATTACAGGCGTGAGCCACCACTCCTGGCCAGGTTTCACCTTTAAGTGTCCAGCTCTGACCATCTGTGTAGTAAAGAATTAGGCGGCCTTTGTCTTTGGTTTCTGGGAAGTAACCTCTAATCCTTTGGAATTTCCTGAGTGATAGGAGTATTCATTATTCACGGTGGACCCCTGGGATCCCACGTGATAGTTTCTGCTAACACAGTGACTCACGGAAGACCCCTGGATAGTTTATGTTTGCAAGATGACTCAGGCTGGGAGCTGGCCACCCGGAAAAGCCAACCATGTAGTTAAGAGTTGGGGCTTTGAGTCATGTGATACAAGTCCAACCTCCAGGAAGGAAAAGGGGGCTAGAGATTGAGTTCAACCACATAGCCAATGATTCAATCATGCCTAAATAACGAAGCCTCAATAAAAACTCCAGATACCAAAACTCAGGCGAACATCCCTGGTCAGAGTATTTTCATGCTTCAATGCTGGGAGGGCAATGTGTACCTGAGAATGAGGGAAGCTTCACATTTGGAACTCTCTCAGACTTTGCCCCAGGCACCTCTTCTTCTGTTTCTGGTCTGTCCTTTTTGCTATAATAGAACTACAATCATAACATAGTTTTTTCTGGAGTTCTGTGAGTTGTTTTAGCAAATTACTGACCGGAGAGTGGCTGTGGGAAACTCCAAATTTGCAGCCATCTAGTCAGAAGTAAGGATGGCCTGGGAATTCCTGAACTTGCTGCTGGTGTCTGGAGGGCAGTTTTGTGGAGGAATGTGCCCTTAATGTTGAGTTCCCATTTTTTAAGTGTACAATTCAATAGCTTTTGGTAGGTTCACAGAATTGTGCAGCTGTCATCCCCAACATGTTTTTTGAACTTTCAAATTTCTGATCTGGTTCAATCAAAAAGGAACCTCCAATCCAGGTTAATCACTGGATTTGATTATTTCATCTCTTCAGACTCTCTTAATTTAGAACAGAATTCTTTCTTTTTTTTAAGTGAATTTTTTGAGACAGTCTTGCTCTGTTGCCCAGGCTGGAGTGAAATGGTGTGATCACAGTTCACTGCAGCCTTGACCTCCTGGGGTCAAGCAATCCTCCCACCTCAGCTTCCCAAGTAGCTGGGACCACAGGTGCATGTCACTACATCCAGCTAATTTTTTTTTTTTTTTTTTTTTTTTGAGACAGAGTCTCGCTCTGTCACCCAGGCTGGAGTGCAGCGGCGTGATCTCGGTTCACTGCAAACTCTGCCTCCCGGGTTCACGCCATTCTTCTGCCTCAGCCTCCCGAGTAGCTGGGACTACAGGCACCCGCCACCATGCCCAGCTCATTTTTTGTATTTTTAGTAGAGACGGGGTTTCACCATATTAGCCAGGATGGTCTCAATCTCCTGACCTCGCGACCCACCCACCTCGGCCTCCCAAAGTGCTGGGATTACAGGCGTGAGCCACCGTGCCTGGCCCCAGCTAATTTTTTTAAAAAAATTTTTTGTAGAGATGGGGGTCTCACTATGTTGCCCAAGCTGGTCTCAAACTCCTGGGCTCAAGCAATCCTCCCACCTTAGCCACTCAAAGTGGCTGAGATTACAGACATGAACCATCACACCTGGTGACACTGACTTTTAAAGACTTTTTATTGAGCTATGACATAAGGTAAAAAGCACAAATCATGTGTACTGCTTTTTCACCTGCTATAACCCTGTAACCAGCACCTAGATTAAAAAACAGATCAGGCTGGGCGTGGTGGCTCTCGTCAGTAATCCCAGCACTTTGGGAGGCTGAGGAGGGCGGATCATGAGGTCAGGAGATCAAGATCATCCTGGCTAACACAATGAAACCCCGTCTCTACTAAAAATACAAAAAATTAGCTGGGCGTGGTGGTGGGCGCCTGTAGTCCTAGCTACTTGGGAGGCTGAGGCAGAAGAATGGTGTGAACCTGGGAGGTGGAGCTTGCAGTGAGCCGAGATCACACCACTGCACTCCAGCCTGGGCTACAGAGCAAGACTCCGTCTCAAAAAACAAACAAACAAACAAACAAAAAACAGATCATGTGAGCAGGAAAAAATAAAATAAAAATGACACCAAACAGAAAAGGATTGGTGGCTATTTTGGCTAAGCCCAGGTGTGTGTGTGTTTTGATCTCAGGGAAGCTTCCCGAGTAGCTGGGATTTACAAGTACCCCCCCTACCACACCTGGCTAATTTTTCTATTTTCAGTAGAGACGGGGTTTCACCATGTTGGCCAGGGTGGTTTCGAACTCCTGACCTCAGGTGATCTACCCACTTCGGCCTCCCAAAGTGCTGGGATTACAAGCGTGAGCCACCATGCCTGCCCTGAGCACAATCTTTGTAACTAGCTATACATGTAACTATACATATAGAAAACCAGCACAAAGTGGGCCAGTAGTATTTAATGAAATCTAATGACTAACCATAAGTCCACAGAGGGAGAAAAACATTTATCAAATTCACAAGTCACGCTTCTAATCAAATCTCTTTAATTTCCAGGGTCAGTTGTTCATAGCATCTATCTACTCATATAACAACTCTGCCCTTTGAAATGAATCCACTGTGGTTTGGATCTGTTGCCTCTTTCTCTTTTCTGAGAGTAGAGAGAGCTACCTTCATAAATAATATTTGCTAACAACAGCAAGGCAAAAACAATTATCAATGCATTTGTGTCTTTCAGGGCAGATTGGTCTATCAAGTCCTTAATTTCCCCTCTCTCCTTTCTCCCTCCCTTCCCTAAAGGATGTGCCTGTGGTAGGTACATCTTTCTACCATCCATCACAACTTTTCATTCTCTTTTCTGATGTTCAAATACAGGTCAATTCTGGTCATCAAACAAACTGCCAAAAGGATAAGTAATGAGCCACTCAGATTAACATATGCACTAATAAAAATTTAATATCAGAAAACAGCATTTTTTTAACCATTCACAATTAAAGTGGAAAGAGACAAAATTATAAGGCAGCCATCCATGGAATGATTTCATGTTTACAAGGGATCCAGAAAAAGGGACATTTAAAATCACTGTTCCAGCTATTGAACCAGGGGAACTGCAGTCTTATCCCATGAGACTTCTAACTTGCTGGAAGATGCCACAAGAAAAAAAGATCAAAGCCAATCTCCTTGTGTTAAGCCACTGGGTTAGGCTGAGTATATCTAGAGAATTCCTAAATGGTTGTCTAGTTCTTTCCCACAAGTTACACATTTCCTTCAGGCCTCCTGAGGTGAATCTAGATGTCTCAGGTACAAAGAGGTTTTAATTTCACAGCATCTCCAACAGTGCACTTTGGGTGATGTGGACCATTCTGTATTGAGCAGAAATTTTCTAATGGAAGGAAGGTTCCTCTGCAGAACAACTACAGAGGATTTTCACTTAACACTGCAGCAGTTCTGGATGAATCTGGTCATGATTCTCAGTCTCCCAAGGGGCTCAGGGGCCCACAAGGCAGGAACATCCTTTGGGGGTTTGTGCTGCTGTCATACGGTTCCTGTGTTCAGTCCCTAGCTACCACGTGTTTCAGGGGCTTAATACACTCCGATGCTGGTGTGTCCTCTTAGTTCTAATCCTTGAAAAAGAGAAAAACCAGGCAGTGACACTTAGAAGTAGGCTAGTAAAAAAACCCACAATCACATTTTCTCCTTTCTGCAAAGAAAGGACAACTCAAAACAGCCACTCCCTTTCTTTTCTCTAATGATTCAAAATACCAGAACAGGGCTCACTTGGCTGTTTTGAATTGGGAAAGAAAGAGGTGAAAGCGGGGAGAAAGAGAAAACACATAACCTCTAGGTAGGTAGTACTGTTTCCAACTATCTACGTTCCAGTGCAGAATCTTTGCTAAAAAAAAAAATTGGCAACAGTGTGCACAGGAAAACTGAATCAAACCTGGAACATCACTGCTTTCTTGAAATGGAACTGACAAGCAATTAACTGGAGAATAAATGAGGGGAATGGAGCAGTAGTATTCTTGAACTTAATTTGCCATTTAAGAGAGCACTTGGAATCTGAAGAAAGTCTATCCCTACCAAGGAAACGGAGTCAAATTGCAATTAAGATTAACTTTGGTTATATGGAAGGAAGAATCATGCTTCTCATCATCAATTGCATCTCTTTGGTAGCCAATAATTCCATCTGTAATCATGGCAGCAACTTAAGTATTGCCAATGTTTTCAAATGTGTTACAGCATTAAGGCATCCACATCTAAAGAGGCAGTTTTAAACAAGAGGAAAACGGAACTGAAATGTGCCAAGAAGTGAAAACGGACACGGCCTCTCCTGGAATACTGCCCACCATGCCAGCAAGCTCTTCCTCCAGTCAAGAAGGCCTGTGCCACGCTGCTTGGTTCCCTGCTGCCTGAAGATGCATTTGAGCCCTATGAGATTAGTATGGCTATTTCTGTCTGCTGACCAGGAGAGAAATGAGTAGTTCTCGAGGCAGCAGCTTTAAAATCTGGGAAAGCCCATACATAGCTTCTGAGAGCTAAGAGGGCCCTGAAAGGTTTGCTTGTTAATAGTGAGGTCCAGAGGGGAAGGCAAATTTGGAAGTCAGATGGTTCAATCCTTGCCGGAGTTCAAGGCTCCATCCAGCAAGATATACTAGCCAAACTTTTAAGCATGATGGCAAGGCACTGCTGAAAGAGGCTTTGGCCAGTAGAACAAATTACCATTGCACACAACAATATGATAGAAAGCACTACTGTCCAAACCAAACCAGACACTACAATCTGCTATTTATTTGACAAAGTCAGTTTCCAGAGAGAATCTAGGCAACCATATAGTTTTGAAGGACCAGATGAAACCTCAAGTCTCACACCAGTCAGCTGTTAACATCCAATCAAGGAAGTCATTTGGACTTTCCATACTATACCTTCTCTTGGTGGTAAAATTGTATGCAATTGTTGCCAGTGACTACATACAACTGTATCCTATTTGTGCTACTTTCCTCACTGTGGCCAGCAGAGGGCTCACAAGCTTTATTTCCACAGCTGCTGATCCAGTGACAAATTCATGAAGGAAATAAATCATAGGCATGCTAGCTTATGCGTCATAGAACACGTTTTTACAAACTACTACGTCCACTGCCCTGAAGAAACTAGTCTTGGTTCCCCCTTAGTGTAATGTGTTTTGAAATAGTATAGAAAGTAAAAATAAATTAATAATACAATATTATACACTTATTTGACAAGACAGGGTTTACAAAAATTTTGGCAAATATGAAAAAAAATTATCCTAGTTTGTTAAACACTTTTGCTATCTCAATTGTTTAAATTACCAGAATATTAGTGATTGTGTCAATTTACACATGAGGAGGTGGTATTTTAAGGGCTCAACAAAGCGGCATTTGACACAAAGGTAATTTCTTTGAAGGGGGATAAAGAATAAAGATATTATTATCTTCATTATCACAGTTCGAGAAGTGGTTGTCCTGATAAGAATTCATCTCACACAAATATTAACACCAGCAGTAAGCAGCAAATTGTGGCGAGGAGAGGCTAGAGGGAAAAGTTAGGAGAAAAGCAAAGAAAAGACGAAGAGACAAGAGACATGATTCCAATAAGCTTTAAATCAATAGGCAAACACTTCTCATTTATGATCCATCTTGCTACAGGTGGTTATGTGAGAAGACACAGTGTCCCCTAAGCTGACCTAGTATTTAGGTCCCTAGAGGGATTGCTGATCTGCTAAGAGAAATACCTAAAAAAAAAAAAAAAAAAAGGACAACTATACATTTTGGTAGTCTTTTAAAAAAGGCTACTACAAAGATATCAATAACCATCCAAAAATCACTTAAAATTTAATATCCCTTAATTTCCAAAGACACTTTGTGATCTGACTGTTCTTGAAGGAAAGCCTAGAACTGAAACTACTAGAACTTGGCTCCTCTCTAGGAATGTGGAGACAGGTATTCTGCAAAGGAGAACTTGACAAGGAATGCTACAAAATACCAGTCACCTCTTTAGAAGCTCCTCCCACCTCTCCTGCTCCGTTTGATGGAATGGCAGGCTGGATTCAGAGAGGCACGTGCCAAAGGAGCTGTTTAAGTCCCTCTAGACATCCCTTTTCAATGGATATCTCTTTTGAGTATAAAGAGAGCTTTCAATGTGTCTTGCTATCATTTTCCTGACCCTAATCCCAAATTAACTAGAATCACCTTTAGCATCTAAGTGAGCGGGTGCTATGACCTTCCATCAACGCATGTGGCATAGATGCTAAAGCACCAGTCTTACATGGTGGGAACCATGTTAAAAATCAATGGATAAAGTAGCAGAGCCTCTAAACTAAGAAGAAAGAGACATAGCTTAATTACAGAACACTGTATTTTCATAATCACTATTTCATTGTGAGTATGAAGTTCTCCTCTTTTCCTTAAAACTAAATTCCATCTTCCCTGAGAATAGGGTTAAGAGAAACATTAAAATGCAAAATGTCAAGGGCCTTTTAAAAGATAACACAATGGGATGTCTATAGCTAACTGCAATGTAAATGTGTTTCTACTCTAAAAGCTTTTCCATTACTCAGGTTTTAACCTCACCTCCCCTCTGGACTCTAGGAATACATGTAGAGATGCGCAAGGTGAGACAAGAGACTGAGGAGGTGAGTAGTTGTCACGCGCCGGCTGTTCTCACTGGATGGCAAACGGCCCTGGACCAAGGCTGGACCTTGAACATTTAATGCTGGTGTCCTACTGACAGGATGAGAGGGATGAGGCAACCCAGAACCAGGGCTGCCACTTCCAGGCGGCTGAGGCCTCTCCCTCCCGTGGCATCGGGCCTGTGGCTGTGCCCTATTCCGCCCACCTCAGGGAGGACATGTACTGTGGCAACATAAAGAAATGTCCCGGCAGAGAAAAGCATGGCCACTCCCGTGGCGTTCACCTCTGAAAGGGCTTCTTTACTGCTCTGTGAATTAGAAGAGAGAAAGAGGAAAAACTAAGTCAAGTAAAATTCAGGGTCAGGAAGAAGTCCCAATTAAAAAACACTCACTGTTCTTAACTGGTGCTGTCTAGGACACTGGGGACATCTAGAGAACACAGCAACTTTAAGTTATTCATGGGAAGCTTCCAAATAAGGGTTTAAGAATATCAGTGATGTACGCAATTGATTTTTTAAAAAATTTATTGTAAATCAACAATTTATAATTATATATATTTATAGGGTATAAAGTGACATTATGATTCATGAATAAAATGTGGAATAATTAAATAAAACTAACATCTGTCATCTCAAATATTTATCATATTTTGTAGTGAGAACATCTGAAATTTACTCTTAGCAATTTTGATATGTACCACACACTATTATTAAACTACATTCACCACAGTTCCATCATTCTGTCCATCCATTCATTGACTGTATCTGTCTTTAGAGATGAGGTCTCGCTATGTTGCCTAGGCTGGAGTTGAGTGGCTATTCACAGGCACAATCATAACACACTACAGCCTGGAACTCCTGGGCTCAAGCAATCCTCCTGTCTCAGCTTCCCAAGTAGCTGGGACTACAGGTATGCGCCACTGCCCCTGGTTCACAATTGCTTTTTAAAACAAACTTTAAGTGCTGGTTCAACAGGTTTGGCTTGTATTATTCTTGAGATAGAATCAACAACATATTATTGCAGATATTAAATTTCAGACATGAATTTATTTATTCTATAATATTTAACAAGCATCATCTATGCACCAGGCTCTGGGCCAGGTGCTTGAGATACAGTGGTAATCAAGATGCAGTAGTTGACCTCATAGAGCCTAGAAATATCTCTTAAGCGGCCGGGCGTGGTGGCTGATGCCTGTAATCCCAGCACTTTGGGAGGCCGAGGTGGGCGGATCACGAGGTCAGGAGTTCGAGACCAGCCTGGCCAACACGGTGAAACCCTGTCTCTACTAAAAATACAAAAATTAGCTGGGCATGGTGGCGGGCGCCTGTAATCCCAGCTACTCCGGAAGCTGGGGCAGGAGAATCGTCTGAACCTGGGAGGCAGAGGTTGCAGTGAGCCGAGATTGCGCCATTGTACTCCAGCCTGGGTGACAGGCAAGATTCCATCTCAAAGGAAAAAAAAAATGTGTGTGTGTATAATATGTATATCTCATAAGCTAATCTTTATAAAACTAATTTCAACCTTTTCTGTTAAAAAAGTAGACCTATGGACTAAGACAATTAATTAAAATTTTAAGAAAAGGACATGCCATAGATGCAGCAAGTAACTCCATGTCTCCAGAATTATCAGCACCTTCCTGTCAAAAGGTTAAAAAACTGACACTGATTACTGAAGTGATAGAGTAATCTGTTAAAGGGAACAACATACTGCTCACTGAAAGAAGAGAAGGCTCTTCAGGTAAATGGAAAGGGTTTTTATAACACACTCTTAGCAACTAAGATCAACAAACCCTTGCTTAACAGGAACTTAGCCATTCTTGGTCTCATTTTTTACATGTTCCTATTAATATGGGTTTTACTGCCAAATACTGAATTGACTGATGCTCAGAAGAATCAATGACCTTTAGAGAGGGTGCTGGGGAAAGCAGTTCCCATCAACTAGCCCTGAGTCAGTTTGCTTCTAAGATTTTCCTCCAGTTGCCTGCCAGTTGACATTTGGGTAAAATGTGGAGGGTTGTTGCTAAGAGCTACAGACAGGATTACAAGGCATGGGAAGGTCCAGCTTGGAGACAGAAGAGCACATGTTACCTCAGGTCTGAAGCTATGTTCAGTACAAAGTATTCAATAGAAAGAACTGTACAGTTACTATCTGGGGACATGAGAGCTGGGAGAAGAGGAGGAACATGTGAAAAATGAGACCAAGAATGGCTAAGTTCCTGTTAAGCAAGGGTTTGTTGATCTTAGTTGCTAACAGTGTGTTATAAAAACCCTTTCCATTTACCTGAAAAGCCCTCTCTTCTTTCAGTGAGCAGTATGTTGTTCCCTTTAAAAGATTACTCTATCACTTCAGTAATCAATGTCAGTTTTTTAAACTCTTGACAGCAATCTCTGCCCAGCTGCTGCTCTTCTCAAAGCGGCTATGTGGCTTGTTACTCACGCTTCCTGTGTCTACCTCACATTAAATATGGACAGATTTGACTTATTAGATATCTGTCAAATGAAGCTAGCATGGCTGGTTACGTTATACTATTTTAAATATTGAAGGGCTATCATATTTATGCAAATATTCTTGGAACTGATTGATAGGGAAGAAGTTTTCAAATTAAATGAATAGGAAAATGCTAATACGAAGAGGACACATTGGAATTAAGATATTTACCCCGTACAGTTTTTACTCCTAATTTTATCTTTAGTTTGAGAGAGTAATGTATTGGAAAAATTCAATCTAAGAGATCATAAATTCTAAGAGATCACAAGACACTGGTTTAGATAGCTGGGAATAGATTAGCTTACCTTACTCAGTCCTAAGTATGTCACCATGGACATAACTGGTGCTGCCAATGCAAAGACCAGCAAGTGCTTTCTGATTCGATTCCGCTCTAAGCCAGCATGCATCAAGAAGGAAACCAGTCCAAAAGCAGCTGGTGCCTGGAAATAAAAAATCATCTCTTATTATCATTCTAGAAGTATGGATTGCTTCTACATCAACAAGTATATGCCATTTGACTATGATTTCTCATACAAAGAAAAACTCACAAAAGGCCAGGCACAGTGGCTAACGCCTGTAATCCTAGCACTTTGGGAGGTCGAGGTGGGCGGATCACCTAAGGTCAGGAGTTCGAGACCAGCCTGGCCAACATGGTGAAACCCCGTCTCTACTAAAAATACAAAAATGTGTGGTGGTGGGCACCTGTAATCCCAGCTACTTGGGAGGCTGAGACAGGAGAATCGCTTGAACCCAGGAGGCGGAGGTTGCAGTGAGCCGAGATCACACCATTGCACTCCAGCCTGGGTGACAAAAGCAAACTCCATCTCAAAAACAAAAAACAAAAAACACACACACACACACAAAAAACCAAAAAACAAAACCAGGCAGAGTACCAACGCTGAGTTATGCCTCTTAGGAATTAATGTTCTAAGCCAAGAAAAGATCCTATTTGTGTGTTTCTTGGATAGTAAAAAAGAGAAACAGTCAAGAAAAGAAAAATACTTTTGAACAGAAATTATTACTATGAAATATAAAAATCTGAGGAGAATTTGACAATTTGTGTATATGTCTACACAAAAAAATTGAAACCCCTCAAGGAAAAGCTTAAGAAAATGGGAACAAGAAGCTATGAACAGATTTATTCAATTTTCCAAAATGAATAGCAATTATGAAATGAAGAAAATGTTCCCATTCCAGGAAAAACATTAAGTACCATGAGAAATTTTAATTATGAATACACTCAATACCAAACCTTACACCAAAATGTTGCTTACCTTATGTAGCATGATTGCCACAAACACAATTAACTGGACACTAGTCTGTGAAGTAGACGCTGCTGCTCCCAAAGCAACACCATCAGCTATATTTGGAAACAAGGAAACATAAAATACTATAAACAACAACAACAATAACAGTGTAGTGGTTGAGTGTATGAGCTTTACAGTCAGGTCCAGCTGGATCTAGTAAGGTTACTTAACCTTTCTACACGCCAGCCTTATCTTTAAAATGTGTTCAATGAAGTATGTATTTCTTAGGGTTTTCATGAGGATTAAATGAGATAACTTATGTAAAGAGCATAGCATCTGGCCCAGAGTATTCAATGTTAGTTATTTTGGTTGCTGTTGTTGTTACTGGAAAACTAACATTCAATTTTCCAACTAATCAAAAACCCATTGATTAGTTAATCAAATTCTAACAAGGGAAATACCAAAGAAGAATTTCAAAGGAAGCATCTCTTAATCTTATAGGTTAAGAAACAAAATAGTCCCAGCTACTTGGGAGGCTGAGGCAGGAGGATTGCTTAAACCCGGGAGGTGGAGCTTGCAATGAGCCGAATCGTGCCAGTGCACTCCAGCCTCGGCAACAGAGTGAGACTCCGTCTCAAAAAAAGAAATAAATAAAATAAAGATACTAGAACTCTATATAGATGATTACTACTTAATGAGTAAACACTGCTTGAATGAATGAAATTTGTTAGAAAAGCATATTATACTTAGAAAGGGCCAGGTAACAGTGTACCACCTTTCACATGCCTTTCTTTGCCACTGACAGAATTCTATTACTAGGACTAGGTTTGGGTTATGATTCTAAAGTGTACCCTGTCAGCAATGCTAAGACCTCTGCATTTCACTGCATACCACTTCTGCTTAAACTGGTGCTTTGTGTATAAACTGGTAACAGAGCTGTTCAGGACAGAAGTGCCAAGGCTCTTTTCCAGATGACATTCTAGAGCCAAGAATGAAAAGAGCAAACTTCTTCTTAAGAGCTAGACAGTAAATATTTCAGGCTTTGCAGTTATTTGGTCTCTTGCAACTGTTCAATTCTGCCACTGTTGCACAAAAACAAAAGAGATGGATCATTATCATTGTCTATCTCTTCCTCAGCCTCCTGCAACTTTATCTTCATTCTAACATCAGTCACATTTGCCTTTCTCCATTTTTTATTGCCATCACCCTAACCTAAATTTTCATCACTCAAACAAACCTAAATCAGCAATAGGTTCCCTACTCTCATTTTTCCCTAATCAAATTCACTGTCACAAACAATACATAAATACATGGGCAAGGCTGTGTTCCAATAAAACTTCCTTAATTTGAATTATATAATTCTCATGTGCTACAGTATGTTCCTCTCTCTTTTTTTTTTTTTAAACCATTAAAAAGTATAGAAACCATTCTTAGCTTGCAAACCCCTGACACTGAGCACACCAGGCTTGTGCTTGTGTTGGAGGACTTCATCAAGAAACCTTTTCCTCAAAGGCCAGTCCAAGAGCATTCAATGAGGACAGTCCCTGAAATATAAACACTAAGGTCTCCCCTGTGCGATAGAAAACAAAGAAGTTCCACTGCAATCCAACCCTACCTGCAGCATGGACGACCAGACCCAGCGTGGTGGTGATTTTGGAATTGCTAGACCTTGCTGCTTCTGGATCTAAAGTGAAAATGAGAAAGACAGCGTTAAGCTATGTGAGACAGAAACTGTTCAAACATTGGTCTGGAGGTGAAAGAATTTCACTAATGTTGGCCAGGCTGGTCTCAAACTCCTGACCTCCAATAATCCGCCCGCCTCACCCTCCCAAAGTGTTGAGATGATAGGCGTGAGCCACCGCACCCAGCCACTATCTTTTTTCTTTCTGCTTCAAACCCTTAGAAGATTTCCCTGTCCTGAAGAGGTGGCTAAGAGGGAACTCTTCATTTGACTCAGCCTTACCTTAACAGGTACACTGAAATGTGTAACCCCCAACGGCCCCAACTTCCTCCTATTCCTTAATCCTCTTCCTCTACTATTCCAAGGAAAGTGCTCTATGGCCTCTGATCATTTCTTTCCAGACCAATCTAATTGTCATTGTCTATCTCTTCCTTAGCATCCTGCAACTTTATCTTCATTCTAACATCTGTCACATTTTTATTGCCATCACCCTAACCTAAATTTTCATCACTCAAACCTAAATTAGCATCAGGTTCCCTACTCTCATTTTTCCCTAATATAATTCATCTTACACATCCGTGTCAGATTCATCGTTTGAAAACACCACCCTTGGCCGGGCACAGTAGCTCACACCTGTAATCCCAGCACTTTGGGAGGCCAAGGCAGGTGGATCACCTGAGGTCAGGAGTTTGAGACCAGCCTGACCAACATGGTGAAACCACGTTTCTACTAAAAAATACAAAAATTAGCTGAGTGTGGTGGCGGGCGCCTGTAATCTCGGCTATTTGGGAGCTGAGGCAGGAGAACTGCTTGAACCCAGGAGGCAGAAGTTGCAATGAGCCGAGATTGTGCCATTGCCCTCCAGCCTGGGCAACAAGAGTGAAACTCCGTCTCAAAAACAAACAAACAAAAAACCCACCACCCTTCTGATGTGTCAGTTACCATTTAAGAATCTGCTGCTTTTCAAATTCAGGGCAAACTGCTATATTAGATAGGTTCTTAAGCCCTTTATCAACTAGTTCCAACTTATTTCTCAATGCCCAGTCTAGTTAAACCAGTTTGCTTAACACCATCGAACAAAACCTTCTTATTCTCCTTTCCCCAAGTCTCCTCACCTGTAATTCTTGGCACATACTGAACTTCTCAGCTTGTTAAGCCAACACTTGGACATCAATCAAAGTCTAATTACAGAACCACTTCCCTCAAGAAAGAATAAAAAATTGAAGACTAAGCATGGTGGCTCATGCCTGTAATTTCAGCAGTCTGGGAGGTCGAGGGGGGAGGATCACTTGAGGCCAGGAGTTTGAGACCAGCCTGGCAACATCACAAGACCCTATCTCTACAAAATTTTTAAAATTTAGCCAAGTGTGGTGGTGCATGCCTGTAGTCCCAGGTATCTAGGAGGTTAAGGTGGAAGGATAACTTGTGCCTAGGAGTTTAAGGCTGCAACAAGCCATGCTCATGCCACTGGACTCCAGCCCGGGTGACAGGGCAAGACCTTGTCTCAAGAAAAATTAAAAATAAAAATAAAAAATAAATTTAAAAAATTGATTCCAGCTCAAAGCAACTCTCCCCTTGCCTAGACCTAGTGATCTATGCAGGCAGTCTTCAAAGGTTCCTCTATACACCACCTCAGATATACAAAGCCATTTTCACTTGAATGTTTTCTATCCCCAGATGGACTGTAAATGCTAAAGCATTAAATTTTCTATCTCTCTTTTCCTTTAACATGTCTGACACAATGTAGCACAGCACTAGGCACCCAACAGTTACTTAATAAATCCTTGCTGAAGAGTGAAAAAAGCATTTATGTGTATTAAATAAAGATGTCAGTGCTATTGTAGGAAACATACAAGCAAATAAAGTTAAAAGATGGGGACATCAAAATGCCAGGTAAAATGACAGATGAACATCAGTCAAGTAAGTTACAGGGGATTTAATCTTCTTAGGAGTGCAGCATACAAAAGGAAGGGGTTTACAATGGAAAAAGTATACAAGTAAAGTAAGATATTACCTCTTATTAATAAATGATATTTTCCTATTAAAACACTGCAAAGAAGGGAAGCTAAAGACCCTAATCACCCTGAGCCAGCAAATAGCTCAATGCTACCCTGAACTGGAAGGAACAGTCAAATTACACTGTGTGCAAGCTGGCTCTGGCCTTTTTTTATACAAAGCCTTATCATCCAGTTATACTTAGGATCTTAAACAATTAGAGGCTTTAAAATTAGAAAGTTTTTATAAACCTATAAAGACTGCAGTTTAGCATAAATTTAATAAATACATTTTATTGACATTTTATAATACATAAAACTCTGCAGAAAATAGGTAAAACCAGGTCATCACACACGAAAGCCAGCAAAAACAATGACTTCAGAGATAAAACAGGAAGAAGAATAATGGAACACAAGCTACATTTAATTCTCTGTATAGGATTACTGGCTACTACTGCGCCCACACATTTTATTTTTATTTTTTTAGAGACAGAGTCTTGCTTGTTGCCCAGGCTGGAGTGAAGTGGTGCGATCACAGCTCACTGCAGCCTCGAACTGAAATGATTCTCCCTCCCATCTCAGCCACCTGCTGTGATTACAGGCAAGTGCCACCATGCCTGGCTAATTTTTAAAGTACTTTTTTGTAGAGATGGGTCTTGCTGTGTTGTCCAGGCTGGTCTCAAACTCCTGACCTCAAGCCATCTTCCCACTTTGGCCTCCCAAAGTGCTGGGATTACAGGCATGCACCATTGTGACTGGCCTGACAATCACCATATATATCTTTAGAATCAGGTTTTTTTAAAAAAATCATTTGTTAAATGGAAATTTCTTTCAACTTACTGAGGAGGAAAAATTTTATTTCACATATTTAACATGTTTACATTTACATACATGTTTCAAAACACATAGAAGTGAAGTGGCCATTTCATCATTTTCCAAATTTCTCTTTGGCAGATCAAGGATTCTGAGAAAGTAGAATGGTACGGAAGAAAGATACCCTGGGAGAAGGCTAGCTTTGCCCCAGCTCGGTCCTCTTCCTTCCTTTCTTCCTTTTTTTTATTTTGAGATGGAATCTTGCATGGTCGCCCGCGCTGGAGTGCAGTGGCGTGATCTTGGCTCACTGAAACCTCTGTCTCCCAGGTTCAAGCGATTCTCGTTGCCTCAGCCTACCAAGTAGCTGGGATTACAGGTGCCCGCCACCGCGCCCAGCTAATTTTTTTGTATTTTTAGTAAAGACGGGGTTTCACTATGTTGGCCAGGCTGGTCTCGAACCCCGACCTCATGATCCACCCGCCTCGGCCTCCCAAAGTGCTGGGATTACAGGTGTGAGCCACCGTGCCCAGCCCCCTTCCTTTCTTGCATAAGCAAACACTCACACATGTGTATACACACACACACACACACACACACACACACACACACACACACAGAGCAGGATGTCAGAGGGAAACTAGAGCCACTTGCCCCTTCCCAGGATCAGAGAACACAGAAAAGGTCATTACTTTCTGCAGCTACTCTCTGTTCTTGAACTCACAACACTGTCCTGACCATGAATAAGGTCAGGTAGGAGAAATTTACAACTCCCTGAACTATAGGTTCACAAGTGTGAAATTCGACCATCCTTGTTTCTCTTTCTCTCTCTTTTTTTAAGACACAGGGTCTTCCTCTGTCACTCAGGCTGAAGTACAGTAGCACAATCATAGCTTACTGCAGTCTCGAATTCCTGGGCTCAAGCAATCCTCCCATCTCAGCCTCCCAAGTAACTGGGATTACAGGCACATGCCACCATGCCCAGCTAATTTTTAAGATTTTTGTAGAGACGGCGTCTCGCTTTGTTGCCCAGGCTGGTCTCAAACTCCTGGGCTGAAGCAATCTTCCCGTCTTGGCTTCCCAAATCGCCTGGGATTACCGGCTTGAGTCACCAGGCCCAGCCTACTTTAAACTGAAACTGACAAGAATCACAAGAAAAATGTCTTGGAGCTCAGTGTGGCCAACTGTGTAATACAGCCAGAGTCCAATACCACCCAACAGTGCTTCTCATTTGCTGTTTGGAGTAAGGCACGTGAATAAAACCATTTATTCTTACATCAACTTTCCAAGATAAGATTTTATTAAAAAATATAACTCCATGGAAAAAAATTTAACACATAGTAAATACAAGGAGATTAAAAACCGTTCTAGACCAAAATTATTTTGTTTTGTTTTAAGCTTACTCCCACAATTTTTTTAAACTCTAATTTGGAAATAATTTTAAACCTTCAGTAAAGTTGCAAGAATAGTTAAAAAAAAATTCATACATCCTTTTCTCAGATGGACCAATATATTGATTAACATTTTGCCTCATTTGCTTCATCATTTATACTCACGCTCTCTGTACACACACACATTCTTTTTCTCTAACATTTAAAAGTAAGTTGCACACACACATCAATAACCCTTTATCCCCAGATGCTTCAATGTGTATTTTCTAAGAGAAAAGATATTTTCTTACATAATCACAGTACAGTTATCAACACTGACACTTTTTCTAATTTTCTTGCATATTGTAATTTTGTCAACTGCTCAATAAAGTACTTACTTCAGGGCATGTTTCCTTTCCAGGAAGGATCCAGTCTAGAATCACACATTTCACTTACTTGTAACTCTTTAGTCTCCTTTAATCTGGAACATTTCCTCTCGCTTTGACTTTTATGACATTGCCATTTTTGGATAATATATTCTCCTCCTTTCTTGTTTTTTTAGTAATAAAAACTTTTGTGTGTATGTCCTTAGACTACGGGTTCTTGGATGAAATGTTACAATGGTGATGATGCTTCTCCGGGTATCACATCTAGAGGTGCAGGATGTACATCTGCTGCTCACTGGTGGTGTTAATTCTGAATTATATCCTGGACATTGCCAACATTATCTCATGGATAGTCAGATTTTGTTATATTCCTCCAAAGAGTGACTTTTTTGTTTGTTTTGCTTTAAGTAGCTTAGTTGGATTAAAACTGCAAAATGTCTTTTGGGTTGCTGCTCAATTTTCAGTTTAATTTTTTTTTTGTGCTTTTTTTTTTTTTTTTTTTGAGACAGAGTCTCGCTTTGTTGCCCAGGCTGGAGTGCAGTGGCGTGACCTCGGCTCACTGCAAGCTCCGCCTCCCATGTTCACGCCATTCTCCTGCCTCAGCCTCCCCAGTAGCTGGGACTACAGGCGCCCGCCACCATGCCTGGCTAATTTTTTTGTATTTTTAGTAGAGACGAGGTTTCACCGTGTTAGCCAGGATGGTCTCGATCTCCTGGCCTTGTGATCCACCTGCCTCGGCCTCCCAAAGTGCTGGGATTACAGGCGTGAGCCACTGTGCCCCATCATTTTTTTTATTTTTTTGGAGACAGGGCCTCCCTCTGTTGCCCAGGCTAGAATACAGTGGCACAATACTGGCTCACTGTAACCTCCCTGTCCTGGGCTCAAGCTACCCTCCCACCTCAGTCTCCTAAGTAGCTGGGACTACAAGCACAGGTCACCACAACCAGCTAATTTTTGTATTTTTTTGTAGAAAAAAGGTTTTGACATGTTGCCCAGGCTGGTCTCAAACTTCTGGGCTCAAGCCATCCACCCACCTTGGCCTCCCAAAGTCCTGGGATTACAGGCATGAGCCACTGCATCCAGCCCAGTTTAGTTCATAATTATCTTCAGCTGAGCTACCTGGAGTCTGCCAAGCATGGTTCAGGGTCAGCTGGAGACCGAGGCGGTTCATATACAGAATTTGGGGCTGAGTTTCTCTTCTTTCTAGGATTCTCCCTTATTTTCAGTGCTGTAACCACTGAAACTCCTGAACTCTGTCCTCTGGTTCTTCAGTCCAGAAAGACTGAGTTTTCTATCAGAGTTTTAGCTGTCCCACAGGGGGCTGACTACTGAAAGCAGTAAAAACAGGAAATGCACCCTGTTCCAAGTGTTGACTCCCTTCCAGAATTTGCTTGCTTTGGGTTGCTCTCCACTGGTTTTTTGAATTCTGTCCAGCATTTTTAGTTACCTGTAAGGAGGCTGATCTGAGAGCTTACTTGGTCATATCAAAAGCAGAATGCTTGTGACCTTAATTTTGACTATCCGATCAAGGTATCATCTGATTTCTTCATTTAGTTACTTCTTTCCCCTTGAAGCCAATAAGGAAATAAAAATTTGCCCCCTACATTTAACATTCATTGATGATGCGTGCCTGAGCCAACCTTTACGGAGGGTTGCAAAAATGAGTATTTTTCCAACTCCAGCACTCTTTCTACATTTAACAACTGGAGCATTCTACTATAAGCAAGTGCTCTCTCTCTCTCTCTCTCTCGCTCTCTCTCTCTCTCTCTATATATATATATCACGGATGGGCTCATGGATTCCCATTTTTTTTTCTTTTTCTTTTTTTTTTTTTTTTTGAGACAGAGTTTAGTTCTTGTCTCCCAGGCTGGAGTGCAATGGCACAATCTTGGCTCACTGCAACCTCCGCCTCCTGGGTTCAAGCAATTCTCCTGTCTCAGCTTCCCCAGTAGCTGGGATTACAGGCGTGTGCCACCATACTTGGCTAATTTTTGTATTTTTAGTAGAGATGGGGTTTCACCATGTTGGCCAGGCTGGTCTTGAACTCCTGACCTCAGGTGATCCACCCGCCTAGGCCTCCCAAAGTGCTGGGATTACAGGTGTGAGCCACCGCGCCCGGCCAGATTCCCATTTTTTGAATGGTTTATGCTTTATTACTGTTCTTAATTATGTTGGTGCTCAACTTATCCCACATGTGGCCAGTGGGAACCCTTTTAAGAGGGTTCCTATATCCTATGACATGCTCCCATCTTCTTCCTTCCTTCTGTTTTTTTCAGTTCTAGATGTTCCAAGCTCACTTGTACTTACCCTGCCCCTGTCCTGGAATCAGCCCTGAGTCTTCTCTGAAGGGCCCTGGCATGCTCATGCTAGTGGGATGTCTTTATTTCTAGGCCCCATCTTCAGACAGAGCTAGGACATATATATATATGTATATATAAATATATATACAAAACCAAATACATTTAGAAATCCCGAGTCCAATACTTCCAATTCCAATAAGTCTCTATAGGGGTTCTTTCTTGCCTTCCTCCACTCCATACTTGTGTGTTCCTTCTTCCACACTTAGAATCCTGACTCCACCAACATCAACATGACCCATTGACTCAATCCTAAACATCTAAAGCAGCTTCAGAACTGTTTTGCCCATTCCATTACAAACAACAACAACAACAACAACAACAACAACGAGTTCAGTATTTGTTTATGGTTTTCTCCCAACTCTACCCAAGACTAAACATATATAGTCAAATACTACATTCATAATTTACTTGAATTAGTTTTTGTTAAATCCCTTCAGTGTGATTGTATTATTCACTTGAAATACAATTCATCTGTTTCAGTTAGCGCTCCCATCCATATTGGTTTCATCCTATTTTTTGAATATGTAGAACATTAACATGTTTCCAAAAGTCAGAATTATACCAAAAAGGCATGCTCAGGGGAATATCATGTGCTCCCAAAACCCTTCTGCCCTCTCAACTCCTCCACCTCACCCCATGCAGTTAATAAATGTCTTTTGTTTTCTAGCCAGTTCTTCTTCTGTTTCTTTTTTTGTAAAGGTAAGTAGATACACTTGACCACTGCACTGAACAATGTGGATGTTGGAGTGTTGACCCCCTACACAGTCAAAACTCCACATACAACTTTTCACTCCCCAAAAACTTAACCACTAATAGCCTACTGTTGATCAGAAGTCTTAATGATAACAAAGTCGATTAACACGTATTTTATTTGTTATATGTATTAATACTGTATTTTTACAAAAAAGTAAGCTAGGTAAAAGAAAATGTTATTTAAAAATCATAAGAAAGAGAAAATATATTCACTATTAAGTGGAAGTGGATCATCATAAAGGTTTTCATCCTCATCATCTTCACACTGAGTAGGCTGAGGAGGATGAGGAGGAAGAAGAGGGGTCGGTCTTGCTGTCTCAGGGGTGGCAGAGGTAGAAGAGGTGAAGGAGGTGGAAGGGGAGGCAGGAGAGGCAGCCACACTCAGTGTAACTTTTATCGAAAGAAAATCCATGTATAAATGGACTCACACAGTTCAAACTCATATTGTTCAAAGGTCAACTGTATGTTTTTCTTATTTCCCCTTCTTTCTTACATAAAACATAGTATATGCTAGATGATCATTACATTTTTTGCTTTTTTTTTTCCATTTAACAATACCTCCTGGAAATCTCTCCCTATCAGTTCACAGATACCTGAATCTTTATTCTTTCATTATTTTTTTTTAGAGCGACAGGGTTTCACATTGTCACCCAGGCTGGAGTGCAGTTATGCAATCATAGCTCACTGCAGCCTTGAACTCTAGTTTCAAGTAGTCATCCTACCTCAGCCTCTCAAAATGCTGGGATTAAAGGGGTGAGCCACTACGCTCTGCCTGAATCTTTACTCTTTTCTACAGCTACATGGTACTCCATTATGTGTACATACCATAGTTCATTCAGCCAATCTCCATGACTGAACATTTAAGTATTTTCCAATGATAAATAATGCTTCATTGAATAATCTTGTGCATATGTATTTTCATATTGGAGCTGTATTTGAGTAAATCCCTAGAAGTGGGATTTCAAAGGGTAAACATATATGTAGTTTTGTAAGATACTGCCAAATTCCTCTCCATGGGCATTGTACCATTTTGCATTGCCACCCCAATATATGAGTGCCTATTCTATCACAGCTTTGCCAATCGGGTGTATTGTTTAGCTTCTGAATTTTTGCCTGACAGGTAAGAAACGGTATCTCAGCATAGCTTTGACTTGTATTCAAGTGAAATTGAACATCTTTTCATAAGTTTAAGGGCCATTTTAATATCTTATTGCGATTATCTGTTCATGTCTTTTGCCTGCTTTTCTGCAGATTTTTCTGTCGACCAAAGATTCTTAGCCTGGGGTCTACAGAGGTGAATACAGGTAGAATTCAGGGGATGTCTGTGACTTTAACTTGAAAAAAATGCGTTTTTATTTTTACTAACCTCTGAAATTTAGCATTTCCTTTGTCTTTATTTTTTTTGAGATGGGATCTTGTTCTCTTGCTCAGGCTGAACTGGAGTGCAGTGGTGTGATCGTGGCTCAATGTAGTCTCAACCTTCTGGGCTCAAGTGATCTTACCACCTAAGCCTCCTGAGTAGCTGCGACTACAGGCATGCCTCATCATGCCTGGGTAATTTATTCTTTTTTTGTAGAGATGGGATCTCACCATGTCTCCCAGGCTGATCTTGAACTCCTGGTCTCAAGTGATCCTTCCCCCTCAGCCTCTCAAAGTACTGGGATTATAGGCATGAGCCACCACGCCTGGCCACATTTATTTTTATTATCATTATTATTTTTGAGACAGGGTCTCACTTTGTCACCCAGGCTGGAGTGCAGTGGCGTGATCTCAGCTCACTGCAGCCTCAACCTCCTGGGCTCAAGCGTTCCTCCCGCCTCAGTCCCCCTAGTAGCAGGGACTACAGGTGCGCACCACTATGCTCAGCTAATTATTGTATTTTTTGTAGAGATGGGGTTTTGCCATGTTGCCCAGGCTGGTCTCAAGCTCCTGAACTCAAAAGGATCCGCCCATCTTGGCCTCCCAAAGTGCTAGGATTACAGGTGAGTCATTGTGACTGCCCCCTCATTTCCTTTAATTATGAATGCAGACAATAAACCACAGGTAATATCAGCACTATCTTTACTGCTAGTAGAAATCAGACTAATCAGGTTATTTTACGGTTGTAGATGATCTTTAAATTATCGCTTTCACTCATCACTACTTTAAATTAAGGACTTATAGAACTGCTGCCATACTGCGTGATTACAGCTTTCCTGTCTGCAGATGCTCATGTGATGGAGCTGGGCAACTATCAAGTAGCTCTGCATCTAACAGTCACTCAGCCACCAAACAGTGATAGTCACAAGGCTCTCCCACTGGGGACCAAGATATTTATGCTGCTTTCCAATATTTCCTATCTGCAAAATTCCCTGCTGACATATCTGAAAAAATATGTCTACGTATCAATCCCTGGAGAAGTTTTATAACTCCCAAATTTATTTCTATCACCATAGGATCAAAGTGTATCATGTATCAGAATCCTTTTTTATTAATATAAATCGTATGAAAAATGTTGACCTAGCCAAAGGTAAATTCATTGATCTTAAAACAAAACAGTTACTATGACTGGAGTCAAATTTGAAAAGTCTTGGGGAATTCTAGTTGTCCTTTAGAGAAGCTTATGATTCCTTAAAAAGCAAGCTACAAATGTGTTTAGGTACATTTGTAAGAAAATACCTTTGTAAATCAAGATTTTCTACACCAATAACCATCAAAACAAAAACCCAAAATCAACTAGATGTTTAACTTGACATACATGTTGCCTTGTTACAGACTACCTCATAATTTAATGTTCTTAAGCCAAGCATATTATTATGTAATATCTAGCATACTAATGTCCTAGAAAATAAAATTCAACTCTAACTTGTTTAGGATTTAAATGTATTATTTCATTATTTAATGCACTGATAAAGACATACATTACTATATCACAAATTTGTTCTGATGTTTTAGTAACTGTATTTCAACAAAGGTGGTTTTCTCTTTGATCTTATGTACTATGTTTTATACATTTAAAAACAATATTCCAATAAAAGGTCCACAGTCTTTAGACTGCCTAAGGGCTCCACAGCAAAAAACTAAGTTAAGAACTTCTGCCCTAGACTCTCAACCAAATGTGACAACTTTAAGACAAGCAAAGTAATAAACCAATAAACACTTCTTTGCGCCACATGCCACAACTCACTAGCTCTCCCCACTTAGTTAAATGTTCACTAGAACCCAAGGAAGACAAGAGTTTTAGCACTAAATATGGCCACTGATACAGACTGAAATATTTGATCGTTTGTAACTTTCTCAACTGCAAATGTATTGCACTGCCCAGAAAGCCTTGGAGCCACTCACCGTCAGTAGAATGCACATGGGAGTTACCAATCTGGTCCACCAGCAACATGAAAACGAAGCCCAGAACGAGGGAAACACCAATATAGGCATGCAGCTGTGTGTGGTCGTGGCTGTGCTCATGTTCATGGACAACTGATTTTTCTGCTGCTTTGTCTGATGCAATCACATTATGTGTTTCACTCGCTTGGTGGTGTTTTCCTAGAGCAGAATAAACCATAAAGAGAAAATATGTTTTTCCCCTAAAAACATTTTCATGTAGGAGTTTCCATTCTTTGTATTTCAAGCTCTACTTACTTTACTGTAAAGACATCCACTTTTTATATTGTAATCCAGCCAATCATTAACTCCTTCAACTTAAAGTTCATGATGAAAAAATTCCCAAATGTCTTCTGCCTTTGGCATGCAGACCTTCTGACTGCCTATTATTCTCAACACCTGGGAAGTGGAAGCAAATCACCATGCAAGAAAGCAATCATATTCCCAAAGGGACACCATCCCCAAATATTCCTTTATCTGAGAAATTCATGCCAATCTCACCAGAAAATACACTGTTTTTTCTGATGAAAACAGGCAAATGAAGAGCAGTAACAATGAAAATAATTGCAATCAAATTCATCTAGTTTATACCTAGGCTGAGATAAAAATGTCAAATAAGGAACAAATTGAGTAGAAAATTTTTAGCTTTATAAAATATCAGCAGACAATTGCCAGCAAGAAACCAAAAGGGCAGAGCAGTTTAAGAGGCACATCCTTCAGTCTAAATTCAGTTCTAGAAATATGGAGGTTGGGAGACTCTGAACTGCAGTAAATGATACCTGGCCAGTTGATAATCCCAGTTTACAGTAACATATTTGTCATTTAAAACATAAATGCTTCAAGGCCAAAATGCTTATCTTTGTTATATTTCATGAATAGAGAATAACATACTAGACATTTATCATTTATAATCAGATTAAGCAATTTAAGCCTTCTTTAAAAATTGAGACAAGGTCTCATCTTTCACCCAGGCTGGAGTACAGCAGTGGTGCAATTATGGCTCACTGCACCCTCGACCTCCCGGGCTCAAGCAATCCTCCTACCTCAGCCTCCCAAGTAACTGGGAAACCACAGGCAAGTACCACCATAACCAGCTAATTTGAAAATTTTTTTGTAGAAATGGGGTCTCCCTATGTTGCCTAGGCTGGTCTTGAAATCTGGGGCTCAGGTGATCCTCCCACCTCGACCTCCCAAAGTGGTGGATTACAAGTATGAGCCACTGTGTCCAGCCTAGAGATCCTGTCTCTTAAAAACAAAACAAAACAGGCCAGGTGCAATGGCTCATGCCTGTAATCGTAGCACTTTGGGAGGCCAAGGCGGGCGGATCACGAGGCCAGGAGATCAAGGCCAACACGGTGAATCCCCGTCTCTACTAAAAATACAAAAACTAGCTGGGTACGGTGGCGCGTGCCTGTAATCCCAGCTACTCAGGAGGCTGAGGCAGGAGAATCGCTTGAACCAGGGAGTCGGAGGTTGCAGTGAGCCGAGATTGTGCCACTGCCTTCCAGCCTGGCAACAGAGCGAGACTCTGTCTCAAAAAAACAAAACAAAACAAAACAGTTTCACAAAATAATATCCAACCTTACAACAGTTACAATGTACTCTTCTGTTTCTTTCTCTGTCTCTCTCTCTTTCTTTTTGAGACAGGTAAGGCCCTTTCACCCAGACTAGACTACAGTGGTGCAATCTCAGCTCACAGTAACCTCCATTTCCTGGACTGAAGTCATCCTCCTACCTCAGTCTCCCAAGAAGCTGGACTACAGATGTGAGCTACCAAGTCCTGCTAATTTTTATATTGTTTTTGTGGAGATGGAGTTTTGCCATGTTGCCCAGGCTGGTCTCAAACTCCTGAGCTCAAGTGATCCGCCCACCTTGACCTCCCAAAGTGCTGGGATTACAGGCTTGAGCCACCGTGCCTGACACTATTCTTATGTTTTTGAGACAGTCTCACTCTGTACCCAGGTTGGAGTGCAGTGGCATGATATCGGCTCACTGCAACCCTGTGCCTCCAGGGTTCAAGTGGTTCTCATGCTTCAGCCTCCCGAGTAGCTGGGTTTACAGGTGCATTACATGGTGAGTTCTTGCAAGATCTGATGGTTTTTAAGGGGCCCTTCCCCTCTTCATTCAGCACTTCTCCTTCCCGCAGCCTTGTGAAGAAGGTGCCTTGCTTCCCCTTCGCTTTCCGCCACGATTGTAAGTTTCCTGAGGCCTCCCCAGCCATGCTGAACTGTGAGTCAACTAAACCTCTTTAATTGACCTTTATAAATTACCCCGACTTCAGGGCCTTTTGTGGTTACATATGAATTTTAGGATCGTTCTATTAAGGTTTATTTGGCTTACAGTTCTGCAGGCTGTCCAAGAAGCATGAATCTGAGGATCTCAGGAAGCTTCCAATCATTGCAGAAAGGGAAGAGGAGTCAGCACTTCACAAGACGAGAGAGGGGAGGGGTGCCATGCTCTTTTAAACAACCAGTTCTCTTGTTAAATTATAGAGGGAGAACTCACTCATCAGCAAGGGGATAGCACCAATATGTGCATGAGGGATCCACCCTCATGACCCAAACACCTCCCACCAGGCCCCGCCTCCAACACTGGGATCAAGTTTCAACACTAGATGTGGAGGGGACAAATATCCAAACCATAGCAAATGCCACTGGAATTATGACAGGGGTTGCATTAAATCTGTAGATCACTTTGGGTACTATGGATATTTTAACAATATTAATTCTTCCAATTCATGAACACAGAATACCTTACTTACATTTTCTCCAATTTTTTTAATCAATGTTTTATAGTTTTCAGCATATAGATCTTTTACCTCCTTGGTTAAATTTATGCCCAAGTATTTTATTTTATTTTCTGATGCTATTAATATTTTTTTTTAAATTATACTTTAAGTTCTAGGGTACATGTGCACAACATGTAGGTTTGTTACATATGTATACATGTGCCATGTTGGTGTGCTGCACCCATTAACTCCTCATTTACATTAGGTATATCTCCTAATGCTTTCCCTCCCCCTCTGATGCTATTATGAATGAAATTGTTTTCATAGTTTCTTTTTCAAGTAGTTCATTGTTAGTGTATAAAAATGCAACTGATATTTGTATGCTGATTTTGTATCCTGCAACTTAACTGCATTTGTTTATTAGTTCTAATATTTATTGTGTGTGGAATCCTTAGGTATTTCTATGCATAAGATCATCTCATCTGAAAACAGAGACAACTTTACTTCTTCCTTTCCAATCTGAATGCCTTCTATCTTTTTTGTCTGCCTGACTGTTCTGGCTAGCGCCCCCTACATTTTATTTAATGTACAGTAAAGTGACAGAAAAAGCCACAGTTAATCATACCTCTATAAAGAATCTGATACATGGCATTCCTACAGAACTGGTAAAAATGAGTGGGATAATCTATATTGAGCCATGCCTGACAATAGCAGTTTTGACAATACATCACATTTATATTTTCATCTTTGACCCAATAGTCTACCTTCCTAAACATACCAATTCTAACAGTCCAAAGAATTTTGAGATGTTTTCAAATTTTGGCTGCACAGTAAAGTGCTGCATTACCCAACAATCTTTGAAGTTCTTAAAACTTGTTTCTATAGACAGTTTTTTTTTAATGTGAAAGCTGATAATCATCTAATTCCAGTGATTTTAGAGCTATAATTACAGAAGAGTAAGAGGTTCCTTTTTAATTAGTATTTAATAATGCTTATTAAAGCATCAGAGCACTTAGTTAACATGATATGCTGAGTTCTGAAAACAATGTATTATCATAATTATAAGGTCCACAGAAGAACGAAACCATAGGCTATAGTAACATGTATACAAACGTCTTTCTTGAAGTACGAAGAAAAGTTGTTTTGGTCTACAATAAAGAAAGAGGGGGTCAGGCGCGGTGGCTCATGCCTGCAATCCCAGCACTTTGGGCGGCCAAGGCAGGTGGATCACCTAAGGTCAGGTGTTCAAGACCAGCCTGGCCAACATGGTGAAACACCGTCTCTGCTAAAAATACAAAAATTAGCTATGCCTAGTGGCAGGTGCCTGTAATCCCAACTACTAGGGAGGCCGAGGCAGGAGAATCACTTCAACCCAGGAGGCAGTGGTTGCAGTGAGCCGAGATGGTGTCACTGCACTCCAGCCTGGGTGACAAGAGCAAAACTCTGTCTCAAAAAAAAAAAAAAAAAAAAAAAAAAAAAAAGGGTAAGGGAAGAGGGTAAGAAAAGAGAGAGTAAAGCAGCCAGAACAAAATTACAATGATATGTCTAAACTCATCAGTATGAAGAAAGATGTAAAAAATCTGGAGACAGCTTAGCTGAAAGGTAATATCATGGTTAAGTTACTTCACACATTTTTTTTGAGTTACTCTTCCCAGCACTTTGGGAGGTTGAGGCAGGTGGATCACGAGGTCAGGAGTTCAAGACCAGCCTGGCCAAGATGGTGAGACCCATCTCTATTAAAAATACAAAACTTAGCTGGGCATGATGGCAGGCACCTAATCCCAGTTACTCGGGAGGCTGAGGCAGAGAACTGCTTGAACCCGGGAGGTAGAGGGTGCAATGAGCTGAGATGGTGCCACTGCACTCCAGCCTGGGCGACAGAGTGAGACTCCATCTCAAAAAAAAAACAACAAAAAAAAAAACTTCTTTAACAGGGGTATTAACATTTTACATTTTAAAAGGAATGTTGGAGACATCTGATGCTGGCCATGTTACAGTAAGCGCATTTTGACGTCAATCACCCACTGATTACAACAAAAACTGGACAAAACACACCAAAAAACAACTACTTCAGGACTACAAAAAGTAAACAATAGCAAGTGAAGGCAAGGCAGCAAAAACTTCTAGAAAAACCCTGTCTTTCTGGCCAAAGGACCAGGAAAAGAGGTTGCTAAGAGGTAGTGAAGTACAGGAAAGTCTCCCCTTTTTTTCTTTACCTCCTCTTTTTTCTTTCCTGGTCCTGCCTTTAAGGCAGCCCCATTTGCAGATCTGCATGGTGGCAACAGAGGCAGTTAAAACCCCATCTTTCTGGCCAGAGCAAATAGAAAAAGGGATCCCAGGCCGGGCGCAGTGGCTCACGCCTGTAATCCCAGCACTTTGGAAGGCCGAGGCAGGCGGATCATGAGGTCAGAAGATCAAGACCATCCTGGCTAACAGGGTGAAACCCCGTCTCTACTAAAAATACAAAAAATTAGCCGGGTGTGGTGGCAGGCACCTGTAGTCCCAGCTACTCGGGAGGCTGAGGCAGGAGAATGGCATGAACCCGGGAGGCGGAGCTAGCAGTAAGCCGAGATTGCACAGAGCGAGACTCCGTCTCAAAAAAAAAAGAAAAGAAAAGAAAAGAAAAAGGGATCCCAGTAGTCTGAAGTGTATGGGGGAAACCTGGTTATGCTGTTCTGCCTTTTCTGCTGTTACTTTCCTTTGATAGAAGCCCAAGTCACATGGAACTATGTGGTAGCCACACATGTAGTGTTGCATGCAGCCACACATGCAACACATGCAGCCAAAACTCTATAGAGAAACCTTGTCTTTCTTGACAGAGGACCAGGAAAATGGGGTCTGTTTGCAAAACAATGTGGAAGGAACACTGGAGAGGAAAGAGCTGAGGGAGGGGTTCTTTAATCCTATGTATAAACGGCACAAGTCCCAGGCTCACCCCTGAACTCAGTATACACAGGACATAGCCAAAGCAGCATTGTAAAGGCTTTGAAAACTCAGCTAAAATGAGAACCATCATCCAAAAAACAAAAAACAAAAACAAAACAGAACTTTTAGGCTGAATCTAAATAGGTTAACTTCCTGCTAAAACAAAAGAAATAAACATTCTCCAGAGATTTTGACAGGACTCAGATTCTCAAGTTATCATATTCAAAATGTCCAGCATACAACCAAAAATTACTTGACATACAAAGAAACAGGAAATTTTGACCAATTACCGAGGGAAAAGACAATCAACCCAACCCACAGATCACTCAGATACTGGAACATTCAAAGACTTATTTAAAGCAGCTACTCTAACTATGTTCTCTAAGCTAAAAATAACATACTTTTGGAAAAATAATTTTTAAAAAATAGAGACAGGGTCTTGCTGTGTTGCCCAGGCTGGTCTGGAACTCCTATACTCAAGTGATCCTCCCACCTGGGCTTCCCAAAGTGCTGGGATTACAGGCGTGAGCCACTGCGCCTGGCCTAAAGGTAAAAATTCCTTAAATAAATGAACATCCTCAGCAGAGAAACAGACACTTATAAAAAGAAACCAACTGGAAATTTTAGAACCGAAAAATATAATATCTAAAGTAGTAAATTCACTGGATGGGATCAATAATAGACTGGAAATGGCTGGGCACAGTGGCTCACGCCTATAATCCCAGCACTTTTGGAGGCCAAGGCAGGTGGATCACCTGAGGTCAGGAGTTCCAGACCAGCCTGGGCAACATGGTGAAATCCTGTCTCTACTAAAAATGCAAAAATTAGCCAGGCGTGGTGGCACACCCCTGTAATCTCAGCTACTTGTGAGGCTGAAGCAGGAGAATCGCTTGAACCCGGGAGGCAGAGGTTGCAGCGAACCCAGATCACACCACTGCACTCCAGCCTGAGCAAAAGAGCGAGACCCTGTCTCAAAAAAAAAAAAAAAAAAGAAAATAGTAGACTGGAAAGGACAGAGGAAAGAATCAGGGAATCTGGCTACAATGGCCGAGGTAAGAAGTACAAATTAAGATCACGTGGCTCACAAAGTCTAAAATATTTACTATCTGATGCTTTACAGAAAAAGTTTGCTAATCGCTCATCTAAACACATCAATTAGAAGACAGAGGTTGTCAAACTAGAGTTTAAAAAAAATGATACAACTATATGCCATCTGTAAGAAGTCCACTTTAAATGAATGGCACTGGCTAAAAATAAAAGGATAGAGGGGAAAGATATAACCATGGAAACATTGATCAAGAGAAAACTGAATGGTTATATTAAAATTAGATGAAGTAGATTGAGAACAAGAAATATTACCAGGAATAAAGAGGGATATTGCACAATGATTAAAAAGGTCAATTCACCATGGCATAGCACTCCTAAACATGTAGGTACCTAACCAAAGAGCTTCAACATACATAAAGCAAAAGCTAATAGAAATGAAGAGAAACAGATAAATCCACAATCATATTTGAAGACTTCAATATTCCTGTCTTAGTAATAGACAGAAGCAGAAAATCAGCAAAGATATAGAAGACCAAACTTGATTTGAAATTTACAGAACAAGAGAATGTACATTCTATTCAAGTGTGCATGGAACGTCCCACAAGATAAACCATATTCTGGACGATTAAAAAAGCATTTACAAATCTGTAAGTTTTCAAATCATGCTAAGTATATTTTCTCACCATAATAAAGTTAAACTAGAAATCAGTAACAGAAAGAATCGGGGGCAAAACCAAGCAACCAACCAAATTTTAAAAACCACCACTCAAAAATTTGCAAATTAAATCACACAATTCTAAGTAACACATGGGTAAAAGAGGAAGTTGCATGAAAAATTAGAAAATATTTTGAACTAAATAAAGATTAAAATATAGCACACTAAAATTTTGAGATGCAAATAAAGCAGTGCTTAGAAAGAAATTTATAGCATTAAATTCTTTTTTCTTTTTTCAGGGAGGGTCTTGTTCTTTCACCCAGCCTAGG
Organism: Gorilla gorilla gorilla; assembly: GCF_029281585.2. Classification (NCBI taxonomy): domain Eukaryota; kingdom Metazoa; phylum Chordata; class Mammalia; order Primates; family Hominidae; genus Gorilla; species Gorilla gorilla. The sequence goes on along the minus strand of NC_073239.2, from coordinate 86,337,910 downwards.
GTGCAGTAGCATAATCATGGCTCACTGCAGCCTCAACCTCCTGGTGTGTGTGTCACTGCGCCCACCTAATTTTTTTGTAGTCACTGCGCCCACCTAATTTTTAAAATTTTTTTGTAAATACAGGGTCTTCATATGTAGCTCAGGTTAATCTCAAACTCCTGGTCTGAAGTTATCCAGCTGCCTTAGCTTCCCAAAGTACTGGGATTACAGGCGTGAGCCACCATGCCTAGCCTAAATTCTTAGAAAAGAATAGGCCAGGTGTGGTGGCTCACGCCTGTAATCCCAGTACTCTGGGAGGCCGAGGCAGGTGGATCACCTGAGGTCAGGAGTTCAAGACCAGCCTGACCAATATGGTGAAACCCTGTCTCCACTAAAAATACAAAAATTAGCAGGACGCGGTGGTGGGTGCCTGTAATCCCAGCTACTTGGGAGGCTCAGACAGGAGAATTGCTTGAACCCGGAAGATGGAGGTTGCAGTGTGCCAAGATCATGCCACTGCACTCCAGTCTGGGCAACAGAGCAAGACTCTGTTGCAAAAAAAAAAGAAAAAAAGAAAAGAAAAGAATTACATGCCTGTAATCTCAGCACTTTGGGAGGCCGAGGTGGGAGGATTACTTGAGGCCAGGAGCTTGAGACCAGCCTGGCCAACATGGTGAAACCCCGTCTCTACTAAAAATACAAAAATTAGCTAGGCCTGGTGGCACATGCCTGTAGTTTCAGCTACTTGGGAGGCTGAGGCATTGGAATCACTTGAACCTGGGAGGTGGAGGTTGCAGTGAGCTGAGACTGTGCCACTGTACCCAGCCTGGGCGACAAAGTGAGACCCTGCCTCAAAGAAAGAAGAAAAGAAAGAAAAGCAAAGAGAAGAGAAGAGAAGATAAGAGAAGAGAAACCTCAAATCAATGAGCTTTACCTAAAGAAACTTTAAAAAGTAGGAGGAAATAAATCAATTACTTGAAAGACACAACTTCCAAAGCATACTCAAGAAGAAATAGGTAACCTGAACAGTCCTATATCTATCTATTTAAAAAACTGAATTCATAGTTAATAACCTTCCATCACAGAAAACGCCAGGCCAAGATTGCAAATTCACCAATAAATTCTAACAAATATTTATGGAAGAAATATTATTGATTTTATATATTCTCTTCTAGGATATAAAAGAGAAGGGAACACTTCCCAAATCTAAGAGGCCAGCATTACCCTGATAAAACCACACATAGATGTTATTAGAAAGGAAAACCACAGGCCAGTATTCTTCATGAACAGAAACACAAAAATCCTTAATAAAATATTAGTAAATTGAATCCAGTAGCATATAAAAAGAATTATATATAATAACTAGGAGGTGGGTATATGCAAGTCTAGTTCAACATTTGAAAATCAATCACTGCAATTCACTCCATTAACAGACTGAAAAAAGCATCTGATGAAATTCAACAACCATTCAAGATAAACACTCTCAGCACACTAGGAACAGAATGGAACTTCCTTATATCATTAAAATGGCCATACTGCCCAAAGCAATCTACAGATTCAATGTTATATCAAACTACCAACATCATTTTTTACAGAACTAAAAAAAACTATTCTAAAATTCATATGGAACCAGAAAACAGATCAAATAGCCAAAGCAATCCTAAGCAAAAAGGACAAAGCCAGAGGCAACACATTACCTGATTTCAAACTACGCTATAAGACTATAGTAACCAAAACAGTGTGGTCCTGGTAGAAAAACAGACACATATACCAATGGAACAGAACAGAGAACCCAGAAATAAAGCCATATACTGACAGCCATCTGATCTTCAACAAAGTCACCATGGAGGATTCCCTAGTCAATAAATGGTGCTGGGATAGTTGGCTAACCATATCCAGGGGAATGAAACTGGACCCCTACCTTTTACCAAATACAAAAACTAACTCAAGGTGGATTAAAGATTTAAATGTAAGACCTCAAACTATAAGAATCCTAGAAGAAAACCTAGGAAACCACTCTGGACATCAGCCTTGGGAAAGAATTTATGACTAAGTCCTCAAAAGCAATTGCAACAAAAACAAAAACCGACAAGTAGGACCTAATAAAACTAAACAGCTTCTACACAGTAAACTATCAAGAGAACAGACATCCTACAGAATAGGAGAAATTATTCACAGACTACACATCTGACAAAGGTTTAGTATCCACAATCTATAAGGAACTTAAAAAACAGAACAAGTAAAAGACAACCACATTAAAAAATGGGCAAAAGACAAAAACAGACCCTTCTCAAAAAGACATATAAGCTGCCAACAAACATGAAAAACCACTCCAAATCACTAATCGGCAGAGAAGTGCAAATCAAAACCAAAATAAGATATCATCTTACACCAATCAGAATTGATATTATTAAGAAGTCAAAAAACAACATGCTGGCAAGGCTAGGGAGAAAAGGGAACACTTATACACTGTTGGTGGGAATGTAAATTAGTTTAGTCACTGTGGAAAGCAGTTTTGGAGATTTCTCGAAGAATTTAAAACAGAGCTAACATTCAACCCTGCAATCCCATTACTGCATATCTATCCAAAAGAAAACAAATCACTGTACCAAAAAGACACCACGCACTCTTATGTTCATCACAGCACTATTCTCGATAGCAAGGACATGGAATCAACCTAGTTGCCCATCAATGGTGGACTGGATAAAGAAAATGTGGTACATATACGCCATGGAATACCATTCAGCCATATAAAGAATGAAATCATGTTCTTTGCAGCAAGGTGGATGAAGCTGGATGCTATTATCCTAAGTAAATTAATGCAGGAACAGAAAACCAAATACCACATGTTCTCACTTACAAGTGGGAACTAAACATCAGGTACTCATAGACATAAAGATGGCAATAATAGAAACTGGTGACTACTAGAAGGGGAGGAAAGGAAGACGGTAAAAGGTGAAAAACTATTGGTATGCTCAGTGCCTGGGTGATGGGATCATTTGTACCCCAAACCTCAGCATCATGAAATAGACCCAGGTAACAAACCTGTACATGTACCCCCTGAATCTAAAATAAAAGTTGAAAAAAAAAAAAAAAAGAGAAACAGGGAATCCATAAAAAACCTATATCTAACCTCATATTTAATGGTGAAAGACTGAATGAAAGTAAGGCAAGAATGTTCATTTTCATCCCTAATCAATCTCATAATGGATAGTCTAGTCAATGCAATAAGGAAGGTAAAAAAAAAAAAAAAAGGCAGATAGGAAAGGAAAAGGTTAAGCTGTCCCTATTCACAGATGACATGATTATTTATGTAGCAAATCCCAAGGAATCTACAAAAAAGTGCCTATATGTAATGAAATTTCTTATATTAGAACTTTTTATATACTAGAATACTAGAAATTGAAAACATTATAAAGTATTATTTACAATTACTAAAAACATGAAATATTTAGGCATAAATCAATAAACTATCTGCAGATCTGTATGCTAAAATTACAACACTGATGAAATAAATCAAAGAAGATCTAAATAAATGGAGAGATACACTGGGCTCATGGATTCTTAAGATGTCTATTCTCCCCCAAATTTATAGATTAAACTTAATCTTGGTTAGAATCTCAGCATGATTTATTCCATAGATATTTGACAAGCTGATTTTAAAATGTTTATGGAAAGGCAAAGAATTTTATGGAAAGCCAAAACAATTTTCAAAAATAAGAACAAAGTGGGCTGGCTGGGGTGGCTCACGCCTATAACCCCAGCCAAGGTAGGAGGGTCACTTGAGGCCAGGAGTTCAAGACCAGCCTGGGCAACAGAGTGAGGCTGTCTCTATATAAACAGTTTAATTAGCCAGACATGGTGGCATGCACCTGTAGTCCTAGCTGCTGGAGAGGCTGAAGTGGGAGGATTGTTTGAGCACAGGAGTTCAAGGTCACAGTGAGCTGTGATCATGCCACTGCACACTCCAGCCTAGGTGACAGAGTGAGACCCTGTCTCAAGAAAAAAAAAAAAAAAAAAAAAGAAAGAAAAATAAGAACAAAGAAGGACTCCACTACTTGATTTCAAGATTTGCTATAAAGCTACATCAAGACAACGTAGTGCTGGTAAAAGGTAAACATACAGATCAATAAAACAGAACAGAGAATCCAGAAATAGACCAACATAAATACAGTTAATTGATTTTTGACAAAAGTGCAAAGATAATTCAATAGAGAAGGGATTTTTTTCAACAAATAGTGTTAGAACTACTGAATATCCACCCATATGCCAAAAAATGAACTTTCACCTGCATTCAAAATTATATCAAAATAGATCATAGGATTAAATGTAGAACTGAAAATCATAAAAGTTCTAGAAGAAAACAAAAGAGAATAACTTTGTGAATTTGGGCTCAGCAAGGGGTTTTAGATATGACACCAAAAGCAAAATCTCAAAAGAAGTAACTGATAAATTGGACTTCATCAGAATTAAAAACTGCTCTCTAAAAGATACTGTTAAGAGAATGAAAAGATAAGCCATGAACTAGGAGAAAATATTTGCAGAACATGTATCTGATAAAGGAGTTGTATCTAGAATATATAAAGGACTCTCAAAACTCAGTAATAAGGAAACTCAATTTTTAAAATGAACAAAATGTTTGCTATCACCACAGAAGCTATAACAATGGCAATTAAGCATATGAAAAGATGTTCAGCATCATCACAGGGAAATGCAAATTAAAACCACACTGAGATATCACTATGCTGCTATTAGAATGGCTAAAATAAAAAACTAAAACAAAACAGACAACACTAAGTGTTGACAAGGAAGGGGAGAACTGGAACTCTCATCTATTATTGATGAGAATGCAAAATATTACAGCCACTTTAGGAAGAGTTTGTCAGTTTCTTTATGAAATTAAACATATATTTGTCATGTGACCCAGCAATCCTACTTGTAAGTATTCTTTTGTCTTGCTCTGATGCCAAGGCTGGAGTGCAGTGGCACAATCTCAGCTCACTGCAACCTCTGCCTCCCAGGCTCAAGCAATCCTCCCACTTCAGTCTCCCAAGTAACTGGGACTACAGGTGTGAGGCACCATGCGTGGCTAATTTTTTGTAAGGACAGGGTTTCACTATGTTGCCCAGGCTGGCACTTGTAAGTATGCAAGAAAAATAAAAACTCATGTTCATACAAAAACCAGTACATTAATAGTGACTTTATTCATAGTCACCCAAACCAGGAACCACCCATATATACATCTTCCAACTGGTGAAGGAATAGCCAAACATGGTTCATGCAAACAATGAAATACTACTCAGAAAAAAAAAAAGGTACAAACTATTGATACACAGAACAATATAAGGGGACTTCAAAAAGCTTGTGGAAAAATGGAATTAAAAGATTAAAAAAATTTAAAAATATAAATATTATTACTGAACATAAGCTCTATCAAGTGTGAGACACTTTTGTAAATGATGATACCAGCTATTTAGTTCACCCCTAAATAACTGAGGGTCCTGGAAATTTAACCATGTCAATGCAGTCTTTTTTACATTATTAACTGAAGAAAAATGGGTACCCTTTATAGATTTTAAGATTAGGAAACAAAAAGAAGTTGGAAGGAGCCAAATCAGGACTATAAAGCTGATGCCCAAAACTTTCCTACTGAAAATCTCGCAAAATTGCCCTTGTCTGATGAGAGCAATGAGCAGGAACATTGTTGTGGTGGAGGACTCTGATCAAGCATTTCTGGGCATTCTTCTGCTAACACTTTGGGTAACTTTTTAAAAACCATAATACGCATCTCATAATACGCAGATGTTATGGTTCATTGGCACTCTAGAAAATCAACAAGTAAAATGCCTTGCACATCCCCAAATACTGTTGCCAGTGACCTTTGCTCTTAACCGACCCACTTCTGCTTTGACTGACCACTTCCACTTCTCAGTAGCCATTGCTTTGAATGTGGTTTGACTTCAGGATCGTACTGGCAAAGCCATGTTTCATCTTCTGTTACAATTCTTTGAAAAAAACCTCCAGGATCTTGATCCCACTTGGGTCCCATTTCCATTCAAAGCTCTGCTCTTGTCTGCAGCTGATCTGGGCACAACCGTTTTGGCATCTATTGAGTGGAAAGTTTGTTCAGTGCAAAATTTTCAGTCAGAATTGTGTAAGCTGAACCAATTTAGAGGGCTATGGGGTTGGCTATTTTTTGTGTTGTTGTTGGTCTTCTTTAGTTAGGGCAAGAACAAAATTAATTTTTTCTTTGAAAATAGGTGTGGATGGTCTGCTGCTGCAGGCTTCATTTTCAACATCATCTTGTCCCTTCTTAAAACAAGTTAGTCATTTGTAAACTGCTGAATTCTTTAGGGCACTGTCCCCATCAACTTTTTTTTTTTTTTTTTTTGAGACAGAGTCTCGCTCTGTCGCCAGGATGGAGTGCATGGCACAATCTCGGCTCACTGCAACCTCCGCCTCCCAGGTTCAAGCGATTCGCCTGTCTCAGCCTCCCAGTAGTTGGGATTACAGACATGTGCCAGCACGCCTAGCTAATTTTTGTATTTTTAGTAGAGATGGGGTTTCACCATATTGGCCAGGATGGTCTCGATCTCTTGACCTTGTGATCCACCTGCCTTGACTCCCAAAGTGCTGGGATTACAGGCGTGAGCCACCGCGCCCGGCCCCCATAAACTTTTTGTAAACCATCAATGATTTTATCATTCTTACACCCAACCTTCCCCATAAATTTGATGTTTATTCTTGTTTCTATCTTAGCAGAATTCATGTTGCTCCAATATGGGCTCTTTTCAAACTGCTGTCTTAACCTTCTTAGTGCCTCTAAGTAGATCCTGTTCAGACATGTTATAACAAGTTAGCGCAAGTTCATTTTTGTGCAAAAAAGTTTTTTGAAATCCATCCATAGTTTTTCCATAATACACATTTTCCCTTCATATACTGACCCTCAAATGCATTATGCTAAGTAAGAAGCCAGACCCAAAGGTTACATGATTCCATTTATGACATTCTGAAAAGGCAAAACTATATAGACAGAGATCAGTGGTTGCCAGGGGTTGAGAGTGGAGAAAACATTACAAATGGACAGCACAAGCATACTTTTTAGGGTGACAAAACTATTCTGTATTTTGATTGCAGTGGTAATAACATCACTCTCTATGCATTTGTCAAAACTTGTAGATGTGTACACCAAAAGTGTGAATGCTAAATATATAAATGAAAATATTTTTTAAAAAATTTAAATGACTTAGGGCTGGAAACTAATCTATGATGAAAGGTTAAAGAGACCAGAATGCTTATTTTCAGAAGAGACTTATAAAGCACTTTGTAATCTGTTTTCAAATGACACCACAAAATTACTCTGGCTGGGTACAGTGGCTCACACCTGTAATCCCAGCACTTTGGAAGGCTGAGGTGTGTGGATCACTTGAGCCCAGGAGTTCAAGACCAGCCTGGGCAACGTGGTGAAATCCTGTCTCCATAAAAAAATCTGAAAATTAGCTGGGTGTGGTGTCATGAGCCTGTAGTCCCAGCTACTTGGGAGGCTGAGGTAGGAGGGTCACCTGAACCTGGGGAAGTCAAGGCTGCAGTGATCACACCACTGCACTCCAGCGTGGGAGACAGAGTGAGTCCCTGTCTGAAAAAAAAAAAAAATTATTTTGGGTCAAAAATCAGGAAAACTGAAAATAAGGGAATGCAACCTGTGGTGTTATTTTATGTATGCGTGTGTGTGTATGTGTGTACATATGTGTATATATGTAAACACATATATACATAGTATATACACTATACACTTACATACATATACACACACACACAAACATTATGTGTATATATTGGTTTTTGTCCACAGTTCCTGGTTCATAACTTACATAGCCTTTGTTGCAGTCTTTTGTTATACTGTTGGGTGTGTTAGGCCTCAACAGCAGGCTTCTGACCTTCTCCTGCCCTCTTTTCACCTGCCCCAAGGCAGGACTTGGGGTCTTAAGCTCCCATGAGAGGGTACCATCCTAAACCCTGCAGGGAGGAATGCTAACATCTTGAAGCTTCCATAAAAACCCAAGAGGACAGGGTTCAGGGAACTTCTGGCTAGCTGAACATATATGAAGGCTGACAGAAAGGTGAAGAACTCATCTATGTGCCAGGAGGGTGGCGCACCCCAACTCCACAGGGTCAGAAGCTCCAGGACCCAGGACCCTTCCATACCTTAGTCTTTGTATTTCTTCATCTGGCTGTTTGGCTGTTTATCTGTATCCTTTAAAATATCATTCTTAGTAAACTGGTAAATGTAAGTGTTTCTCTGAGTTCTGTGACCCACTCTCGCAAATTAACTGAACCCAAAGAGGGGGTTGTGGGAACCCCAACTTGAAGCCAGTTGGTCAGAAGTTCCAGAGGCCCAGGCTTGCTATTGGTGATGGGTGAAGGAGGGAGCAGTCTTGGGGACTGAGCACTCGATCTGTGGGATCTGATACTGCCTCCAGGTAGACAGCGTCAGAATTAAATTGGAGGACACCTGGCTGGTGTCTGCTGCTTGGTAGTGGGGAGATATCTCCACGCATCTGGTTACAGAAGTTTTCTTCTGTGTTTATGATTGTTGTGGTGTGAGAGCACAGGAAAAACACAGTTAGAGAGAGTTTTTCTCTACACACAACCTAACACATGGTAGATAATTTTAGTCTTAAACTACACCTGGGCTGGGTGAGGTGTCTCACACCTGTAATCCCAGCACTTTGGGAGGCCAACTTGGGAGGATCACTTGAGTCCCGGAATTGGCAACCACCCTAGGCAACAGAAGGAGACTCTATCTCTACAAAAAAAAAAAATTAAACATTAGTCAGGCATAGCAGTGTGCATCTATAGTCCCAGCTACTCAGGAGGCTGAGGTGGGAGGATTGCTTAAACCCAAGAGATTTCAGCTGTGATGGCAAAACTGGACTATAGCCTGGGCGACACAGTGAGACCATGTCTCAAAACAAACAAATAAAAAAAAACCCAAAACCCCCAACTATACCTGAAACATGGTATGTAAATTATATCTCAAATTGATATTAAAAATAACACAAAGAAACTATACTTGAAGCACTTCTTTCCTCTACTCCAGTGTTTCTGAAACTTGTTTCGTAAGAATCGCAGACAACTTGTTAAAAATAGATATTCCCGGGATCCTTCCTGGAGGTCAGGAAATCATACTTTTAAAATGTACCTCTTCCTCAAGGAATTTTCATTATCAGACAACTTTAGAAAACAACTGCCACCCATAAAAGGACAAATGTTAGGACAGTGATTTCTATAGTGGAATCACATCCCAGAAAAATTCAAGATGACCCACTAGAATATGAAAGAAAATACTGTTCTATGTATATTTAAATCTCAGGCCTCAAAAATGTTCCTATTTTAGGAGCGTATTTTATAATGTACACATTAAATCAGTGCAATAGTGCATGTAAATCATTCCTCCCTCCCTCTGTAGGATGTGTGACCATAAAAAAAGTAGAGACCACTGCTTTAAGGCTCCTGATTTATTACTGTTCCCCAATACAGCTGACCACTCCTCAGCCCCTGTCCTATCTTGCAACACTTCTGCAATCCTCATTTATATCTGCCAAAACTCTTTGTCTATCAAACCCCAGGCCTAAGAGCATCACCATTCTGGATAAAGGACGCAGTTCTTTTCCTCTACCAAGATCTGAAAAAGTATTTATTATATTGTATCTAGTAAGAAATTTGGAAGTGCCTACCTCTTTATACTATTCTTAACTTCTGGTAGACTTGGTACTTGAGGATTCAGCTCATGGATTTAACAGCTGTGGTGTCAATCCTTCACAGGTAACTGTGAAGTTTCATGACATGTAGTAATCGGATTTTGCTAAGTCACAAATGTGAATCAAGTATGCTTTTCAGCTGTGTGAAGGACCAAATTACTTTGCTGGTGAGTAAGCCAAGCTGACCACCAAGCATTTACTCTCACACAGCTATACTGTTCCCTCTGCTTGTTGCTATTAGGGTCAGGAAAGGCCTCTTTAATTTTTTCAGTTATCCTTTACTGCATGGGTCCTCATCAATTATCTATAAAGTTTACTGTAAAGGGTCCTTAAATTTATTTATATCCATATATTTTTAAATTAAACAAAAAATGCAGCCACTATCATTTGGGATTTGGGAAGTGTTTGAGTAAGCATTAAGAAAGAACTGTCATAACTTAAAATGACTCATATTCATGCACTGTGGCAAATAAACATTAAGTGGTATTCATCAATTGGGACATTCAGTTGACAAACTGCTAAGGATGTGTCAATATCAAAGATATCAAGATATCTCTCAACAAATCTTCTCAGGGTAGAACTCTATGGTAAACATGAACTGTGCTCAGAAAACATACCACTAAGCTTCTTCCTGCTAACCCTCCAAGTCAATAACATATCTCAAGTAAGGCTCTTCCCTTTCTCACCCTCAAGAATATCTTCATAAAGGGCATGTACTCCTTCAGGCACGATGACCGCCAGAGCAGTTCCACAGAGAAGGCCAGCACCCAAAACAGTCACCAGCTTCAGTCGTTCCTGGGGAGAAAGCAAAAGAAATCATTGCAAACTTTGATTAATGAATGGGAAAAAGTTTCTGAAGTATCTGTAATCAAGACTGTGAGCTGCTCATTTGTGAGACCAACATCTACAATAGACAGTGAAGATGAAAAATGATCAATTTCATGAGTAATGCCAATTAAAACAAAGAGATGAATTTTTTTTTTTTTTTTGAGACAGAGTCTTGCTCTGTCGCTCAGGCCTGAGGCAGTGGCGTGGTCTCGGCTCACTGCAGCCTTCACCTCCCAAGTTCCAGCGATTATCCTGCCTCAGCCTCCCGGGTAGCTGGGATTACAGGCGTGCACCACCACATCTGGTTAATTTTTGTATTTTCAGTAGAGACGGGGTTTCACCATGTTGCCCAGGCTGGTCTCCAACTCCTGACCTCAGGTGATCCGCCTGCTTCAGTCTCCCAGAGTGCTGAGATTACAAGCGTGAGCCCCTGTGCCTGAGTGAGATGAAATTTTTTAAATGACCAGGTTAACAATGATTTGGGAAAATGTCTACTATCCATGATAGGAAGAATGAGTACACTTTAATACTGGAAGGAATGTGAATTGCTACAACCTCTGGAGACCACACTTTGGCATTTAGATTTAAAGCCTCAAAAATGTGAACTCTTTGATAAAGAAATTTTACTTCTAGAAATTCATCCTAAGAAAGAATTGTGCAAAGATGACCACTGTGCTTATTACTAATGCAAACCTGAAAATAAATGTCCAATAAAGAAGACTGGCTAAATAAACTATAAATTTCATCAGAGTACCACACCACTCAGCCATTAAAAATTAAGAAATAAATATGTTAACAGATATAGGAAGTCATGATATGCTGCTATGAGGAAAAAGCTGATGGCAATCAATATGTATTGATAATCTCATATTTATAAAAAATATTTATATATATAAGTAGAACAAGTTATATTAAACATTAACAATTTTTTACTTAAAATTTATAACTTGCAATATATAAATACATAACTTTTAAAACATTTATAATTTACCTACAATAAACATGTATTACTCATACGATGAAAAAAATGTATTTAGACATTAATGCTAAAATTCTTCTGTGGTTTTAATCCAACTTAATCCTAATTGTCTTCTTTTTAGCCAAGTCTGAGGGACTCCCTCTTGTCATACAAAAAGATTAGGTTTCAAAGTTTCTTGAAGCAGCAGTATACCCTAATATGACTTACTGGGATCTTAGAAGTATGAAAAATGATCTTAAAAACTACAACTAGGGCCGGGCGCGGTGGCTCACGCCTGTAATCCCAGCACTTTGGGAAGCTGAGGCGGACGGATCACAAGGTCAGAAGATCGAGACCATCCTGGCTAACACGGTGAAACCCCGTCTCTACTAAAAATACAAAAAATTAGCCGGGCGGGGTGGCGGGTGCCTGTAGTCCCAGCTACTCCGCAGGCTGAGGCAAGAGAATGGCGTGAACCCCAGGGGGTGGAGCCTGCAGTGAGCTGAGATCGCGCCACTGCACTCCAGCCTGGGCGACAGCGAGACTCCGTCTCAAAAAAAAAAAAAAAAAACTACAACTAGGTGGGTGGATCACCTGAGGTCAGGAGTTTGAGACCAGCCCGGCCAACACGGTGAAACTCCATCTCTACAAAAATACAAAAATTAGCTGGGCGTGGTGGTGTGTGCCTGTAATCCCAGCTACTTGGGAGTCTGAGACAGGAGAATCACTTGAACCCGGCAGGTGAAGGTCGCAGTAAGCAGAGATTGCGCCACTGCACTCCAGCTTGGGTGACAGAGCAAGATTCCATCTCAAAACAAAACAAAAAAACCGGCAAGGAGAGCCAGGCATGGTGGTGTGCACCTGTAGTCTCAGCTGCTCGGGTGGTGGAAGCAGAGGATCATTTAAACCCAGGAGTTCAAGGCTATAGTGTGCTATAATCACATCTGCTATAATCACTGCACTCCCACCTGGGCAACATAGTAAGAGCTGTCTTTAAAAAAATAAAAAATAATAAAAAACTACAAGAAGCCAGGCATGGTAGTATGTACCTGTTGTCCCAGATATGGGGAGGCTGAGGCTGTAGTGAGCTATGATCTCGCTGAATTATACTCAAGTCTGGGCAACATAAAGAGACCCCATTTTTGAAAATAAACAAAACCACAAGGGAATAATTATATATGTTGTTTATGAAAAACTTTCAATAATTTAATGGTACATTATGAACTTCATCTGTTTGTTTCTTTTAAGAGGTTAGTTAGCAAACGAGCAGTCCATTCCAAGATGGCCGAATAGGAACAACTCCGGTCTGCAGCTCCCAGTGTGATCGACGCAGAAGACAAGTGATTTCTGCATTTCCAACTGAGGTACCTGGTTCATCTCACTGGGACGGGTTGGACAGTGGGTGCAGCCCAGGGAGGGCGAGCTGAAGCAGGGCGGGGCGAAGCCTCACCCGGGGAAGCACAAGGGGTCAGGGGATTTCCCTTTCCTAGCCAAGGGAAGCCATGACAGACTGTACCTGGAAAATCGGGACATTGCCACCCAAATACTGTGCTTTTCCAACAGTCTTAACAAACGGCACACCAGGAGATTACATCCCGCTCCTTGCTTAGCGAGTCCCACACCCATGGAGCCTTATTCACTGCTAGCGCAGCAGTCCAAGATTCAACTTCAAGGAGGCAGCCTGACTGGGGGAGGGGCATCCGCCATTGCTGAGGCTGGAGGAGGTAAACAAAATGGCCCGGAAGCTCGAACTAGGTAGAGCCCACCGCAGCTCAAGGAGGCCTGCCTGCCTCCGTAGACTCCACCTCTGGGGGCAGGGCATAGCTGAACAAAAGGCAGCAGAAACTTCTGCAGTCTTAAACGTTCCTGCCTGATAGCTCTGAAGAGAGCAGTGGTTTTCCCAGCATGGTGTCTGAGCTCTGAGAACAGACAGACTGCCTCCTCAAGTGGGTCTCTGACTCCTGTGTAGCCTAACTGGGAGATACCTCCCAGTAGGTGCTGACTGACAACTCATACAGCCAGGTGCCCCTCTGAGACGAAGCTTCCAGAGGAAGGATCAGGCAGCAATATTTGCTGTTCTGCAGCCTCTGCTGGTGATACCCAGGCAAACAGCATCTGGAGTGGACCTCCAGCAAACTCCAACAGACCTGCAGCTGAGGGACCTGACTGTTAGAAGGAAAACTGTCAACAAACAGAAAGGAATAGCATCAACATCAACAAAAAGGACATCCACACCAAAACCCCATCTGTAGGTGACCATCATCAAAGACCAAAGGTAGATAAAACCACAAATACGGGGAGAAACCAGAGCAGAAAAACTGAAAATTCTAAAAGCCAGAGCACCTCTTCTCCTCCAAAGGACTGCAGCTCCTCGCCAGCAATGGAACAAAGCTGGATGGAAACGCCTTTGACAAGCTGACAGAAGTAGGCTTCAGAAGGTCAGTAATAACAAACTTCTCCGAGCTAAAGGAGGATGTTCAAACCCATCGCAAGGAAGCTTAAAACCTTGAAAAAAGATTAGACGCATGGCTAACGAGAATAAACAATGTAGAGAAGACCTTAAATGACCTGATGTAGCTGAAAACCATGGCATGAGAACTACGTGACACAGGCACAAGCTTCAGTAGCTGATTCGATCAAGTGGAAGAAAGTATCAGTGATTGAAGATCAAATTAATGAAATGAAGTGAGAAGTTTAGAGAAAAAAAGAGTAAAAAGAGTAAAAAGAAATGAACAAACCCTCCCAGAAATATGGGACTATGTGAAAAGACCAAATCTACGTTTGATTGGTGTACCTGAAAGTGATGGGGAGAATGGAACCAAGCTGGAAAACACTTTTCAGGATATTATCCAGGAGAACTCCCCCAATCTAGCAAGGCAGGCCAACATTCAAATTCAGGAAATACAGAGAATACCACAAAGATACTCCTCAAGAAGAGCAACCCCAGGACACATAATTGTCAGATTCACCAAGGTTGAAATGAAAGAAAAAATGTTAAGGGCAGCCAGAGAGAAAGGTCAGGTTACCCACAAAAGGAAGCCCATCAGACTAACAGCGTATCTCTCAGCAGAAACTCTACAAGCCAGAAGAGAGTGGGGGCCAATATTCAACATTCTCAAAGAAAAGAATTTTCAACCCAGAATTTAATATCCAGCCAAACTAAGCTTCATAAGTGAAGGAGAAATAAAATCCTTTATAGACAAGCAAATGCTGAGAGATTTTGTCACCACCAGGCTTGCCTTACAAGAGCTCCTGAAGGAAGCACTAAACGTGGAAAGGAACAACCGGTACCAGCCACTGCAAAAACATAACAAATTGCAAAGACCATCAATGCTAGGAAGAAACTGCACCAACTAACGGGCAAAACAACCAGCTAACATCATAATGACAGGATCAAATTCACACATAACAATATTAATCTTAAATGTAAATGGGCTCAATGCCCCAATTAAAAGACACAGACTGGCAAATTGGATAAAGAGTTAAGACCCATCAGTGTGCTGTATTCAGGAGACCCATCTCTCATGCAGGGACACACATAGGCTCAAAATAAAGGGATGGAGGAAGATCTACCAAGAAAATGGAAAGCAAAAAAAAGCAGGGGTTGCAATCCTAGTCTCTGATAAAACAGACTTTAAACCAACAAACATCAAAAGAGACAAGGCCATTATATAATGGTAAAGGAATCAATTCAACAAGAAGAGCTAACTATCCTAAACATATATGCACCCAATACAGGAGCACCCGGATTCATAAAGCAAGTCCTTAGAGAACTACAAAGAGACTGAGACTTCCACACAATAATAATGGCAGGTTTTAACACCCCACTGTCAATATTAGACAGATCGACAAGACAGAAGGTTAACAAGGATATCCAGGACTTGAACTCAACTCTGCACAAAGCCAACCTAATAGACATCTACAGAACTCTCCACCCCAAATCAATAGAATATACATTGTTCTCAGCACCACATTGCACTTATCCCAAAATTGACCACATAGTTGGAAGTAAAGCACTCCTCAGCAAATGTAAAAGAAGAGAAATCACAACAAACTGTCTCTCAGACCACAGTGCAATCAAACTAGAACTCAGGATTAAGAAACTCACTCAAAACCACACAACTACATGGAAACTGAACAACTTGCTCCTGAATGACTACTGGGTAAACAATGAAATGAAGGCAGAAATAAAGATGTTCTTTGAAACCAATGAGAACAAAGACACAACGTACCAGAATCTCTGGGACACATTTAAAGCAGTGTGTAGGGGGAAATTTATAGCACTAAATGCCCACAAGAGAAAGCAGGAAAGATCTAAAATTGACACCCTAACATCACAAAAGAACTAGAGAAGCAAGAGCAAACACATTCAAAAGCTAGCAGAAGGCAAGAAATAACTAAGATCAGCAGAACTGAAGGACACAGAGATGCAAAAAACCCTTCAAAAAAAAATCAATGAATCCAGGAGCTGGTTTTTTGAAAACATCAACAAAATTGATAGACCGCTAGCAAGACTAATAAAGAAGAAAAGAGAGATGAATCAAACAGATGCCATAAAAAATGATAAAGGGGATATCACCACCGATCCCACAGAAATACAAACTACCATCAGAGAATACTATACACACCTCTACGCAAATAAACTAGAAAATCTAGAAGACATGGATAAATTCCTGGACACATACACCCTCCCAACACTAAACCAGGAAAGAAATTGAATCCCTGAATAGACAAATAACAGGCTCTGAAATTGAGGCAATAATTAATAGCCTACCAACCAAAAAACGTCCAGGACCAGACAGATTCACAGCCGAATTCTACCAGAGGTACAGATTCACAGCTGAATTCTACCAGAGGTACAAAGAGGAGCTGGTACCATTCCTTCTGAAACCCTATTCCAATCAATAGAAAAAGAGGGAATTCTCTCTAATTCATTTTATGAGGCCAGCATCATCCTGATACCAAAGCCTGGCAGAGACACGACAACAACAAAAAAGAGAATTTTAGACCAATATCCCTGATGAACATCGATGCAAAAATCCTCACTAAAATACTGGCAAACCAAATGCAGCAGCACATCAAAAAGCTTATCCACCAAGACCAAGTTGGCTTCATCCCTGGGATGCAAGGCTGGTTCAACATACACAAATCAATAAACATAATCCATCACATAAACAGAACCAAAGACAAAAACCACATGATTATCTCAATAGATGCAGAAAAGGCCTTTGACAAAATTCAACAGCCCTTCATGCTAAAAACTCTCAATAAACTAGGTACTGATGGGACGTATCTCAAAATAATAAGAGCTGTTTATGACAAACCCACAGCCAATATCACACTGAATGGGCAAAAACTGGAAGCATTCCCTTTGAAAACTGGCACAAGACAGGGATGCCCTCTCTCACCATTCCCATTCAACATAGTGTTGGAAGTTCTGGCCAGGACAATTAGGCAAGAGAAAGAAATAAAGGGTATTCAATTAGGAAAAGAGGAAGTCAAATTGTCCTCTTTGCAGATGACATGACTGTATATTTAGAAAACCCATCATCTCAGCCCAAAATCTCCTTAAGCTGATAAGCAACTTCAGCAAAGTCTCAGGATACAAAATCAATGTGCAAAAATCACAAGCATTCCTATACACAAATAACAAGCAGAGAGCCAAATCATGAGTGAACTCTCATTCACAATTGCTACAAAGAGAATAAAATACCTAGGAATCCAAATTACAAGGGATGTGAAGGACCTCTTCAAGGAGAACTACAAACCACTGCTCAACGAAATAAAAGAGAACACAAACAAATGGAAGAACATCCCATGCTCATGGATAGGAAGAATCAATATCATGAAAATGGCCATACTGCCCAAGGTAATTTACAGATTCACTGCCATCCCCATCAAGCTACCAATGACTTTCTTCACAGAATTGGAAAAAACTACTTTAAAGTTCATATGGAACCAAAAAACAGCCCGCATTGCCAAGACAATCCTAAGCAAAAAGAACAAAGCTGGAGGCATCATACTATCTGACTTCAAACTATATTACAAGGCTACAGTAACCAAAACAGCATGGTACTGGTACCAAAACAGAAAGATAGACCAATAGAACAGAACAGAGGTCTCAGAAATAACACCACACATCTACAACCATCTGATCTTTGACAAGCCTGACAAAAACAAGAAATGGGGAAAGGATTCACTATTTAATAAATGGTGCTGGGAAAACTGGCTAGCCATATGTAGAAAGCTGAAACTGGATCCCTTCCTTACACCTTACACAAAAATTAATTCAAGATGGATTAAAGACTTAAATGTTACACCTAAAACCATAAAAACCCTAGAAGAAAACCTAGGCAGTACCATTCAGAACATAGGCATGGGCAAGGACTTCATGACTAAAACACCAAAAGCAATGGCAACAAAAGTCAAAATAGACAAATGGGATCTAATCAAACTAAAGAGCTTCTGCACGGCAAAAGAAACTACCATCGGAGTGAACAGGCAACCTACAGAAGGGGAGAAAATTTTTGCATCTACCCATCTGACAGAGGGCTAATATCCAGAATCTACAAAGAACTTAAACAAATTTACAAGAAAAAATGAAACAACCCCATCAAAAAGTGGGCAAAGGATATGAACAGACATTTCTCAAAAGAAGGCATTTATGCAGCCAACAGACACATGAAAAAATGCTCATCATCACTGGTCATCAGAGAAATGCAAATCAAAACCACAATGAGATACCATCTCACACCAGTTAGAATGGCGATCAATAAAAAGTCAGGAAACAACAGATGCTGGAGAGGATGTGGAGAAATAGGAACGCTTTTACACTGTTGGTGGGAGTGTAAACTAGTTCAACCATTGTGGAAGACAGTGTGGTGATTCCTCAAGGATCTAGAACTAGAAATATCATTTGACCCAGCCATCCCATTACTGGGTATATACCCAAAGGATTATAAATCATGCTGCTATAAAGACACATGCACACGTATGTTTATTGGAGCACTATTCACAATAGCAAAGACTTGGAACCAACCCAAATGTCCATCAACGACAGACTGGATTAAGAAAATGTGGCACATATACACCATGGAATACTATGCAGCCATGAAAAAGGATGAGTTCACGTCCTTTGTAGGGACATGGATGAAGCTGGAAACCATCATTCTGAGCAAACTATTGGAAAGACAGAAAACCAAACACAGCATGTTCTCACTCATAGGTGGGAATTGATCCATGAGAACACTTGGACACAGGGTGGGGAACATCTCACACCAGGGCCTGTCATGGGGTAACACTTGGACACAGGGTGGGGAACATCACACACCAGGGCCTGTCGTGGGGTGGGGGCTGGGGGAGGGATGGCAGTAGGAGAAATACCTAATGTAAATAGCGAGTTAATGGGTGCAGCAAACCAACATGGCACATGTATACATATGTAACAAACCTGCACATTGTGCACATGTACCCTATAACTTAAAAGTTTAATAATAATAATGATAATAAAAAAGAGGTTAGTTAGCAAAAACAGTAGCTCTATTATCTCTGATACATTACTGAACTTCTGACTGAGAGGCTGGGAGCCTAACTAGCTTTTGTAAATATTATCTCTATGGGAAAATAGTTTTTTTTAGCTGAAAGGCTGGTTGAAACATTACTCCCTCCTTGTTTGGAGAGGAAGAAAGCGATCTATGTATCTATTGAGAAAGGGGAAACTAAAGCTGCAACGTCAACACCAATTAATACTTGCCATATAGCAAGAGAAGAATCCCCCCTGATCCCCAGCACACAGCCAGGTCAACCCTTATACATTTAGAATGGCTATGAGGTACTTGTAAACTGAGAGTATTCCAGTGGTTGGGGTACTGGCTTGGGAGGCAGAACAGACTCCATGACGCTGACAAAGGATTTGTATTTGAAGTAGAAAGAACTTCTACAACTCAATAATAAAAGACAAACAACCAATTAAAAATGGGTAAAACACTGCACAGACACTTCACAAAAGATGTATGAATGGCTAATAAGCCCATGAAAAGGTGCTCAACATCATTTAGTCATCAGAAAAATGTAAATCAAAACTATGCAAGATACCTTTTCATACCCATTAAAATGGCCAAAATTGAAAAGACTGATAACTTTAAATAATTACAAGATATAGAGCAACTGGAAAACTCACACGTTGCTGGTGGCAGCATAAAATGGTACAACCACTTTGGAAAATTAGCAGTCCCTTATAAAGTTAAACTAGCATTCCCCTTTTTCATTTCCCCAAAAGAAATGAAAACATACGTCCACAAAAAACTTGTACAAGAATATTCATAGAAGCTACATCAAGAATAGCCACAATCTGGATCAGATGTCCATCGACAGGAGAATGGATAAACAAATTGTGGTATATTTAAACAATGGAATACCACTTGGTAATAAAAAGGAATAAACTGCGGCTACATACAGCACATAAATGAATAAATCTCATAAACATTTTCCTGATGTTTGAGTGAAAGAAGCCTTACACAAAGGAGTATATACTGTATGAATAAATGTATATGAAGTTTAAAAACAGGCCAAACTAATCTACAAAGATTGAAATCAGAACAGTGACTGCCTCTGGTGACCAGGGATGAGAGGGTGGCCACACAGTGGGGATTCACTGGAAAGTGGCATCAGGTTACTTTCTAGAATAATAGATATGTTCTAAATCTTGATTGGGATGTTACATTTGTAAACATTTGCTAAAATTCATCAAACTATATTAAGATCTGTACCTTTCATTCTATAAAATTATCTATTTATAAAAAAAATTAATTGGGTAGTAATTTACTCAGCCAGGACTTCTGAAAGGATTCATTTTAGAATATTCAGTTTTAACAAGGCTTCTTTCCTCACGGCAGTTCTCTGAAATCAAGGTCAGAGATCTAATTCGAATACTAAAAGGCCCTTCCAAAAATTTTCCTTAAACAATCTCATCTGCCATTCAGATATTTCTTAAAAATAATTCACCACAATTTTATGTCAATAACATTATGGGGAAACCAGTGGTGTTCACAATTCCGGATCAGCCCACAATTCACTAGGCACTTACCAAGTGCTTCATAATACTCTACCCTGGGGTCACATGAAAAACTACACTGAGATAAGTTTTAAAAGCAGGAAAAGAGTTTGAGACCAGCCTGGCCAGCATGGCGAAAGCCCATCTCTACTAAAAATACAAAAATTAGCCGAGTATGATGGTGCACAACTGTAGTCCCAGCTACTCGGGAGGCTGAGAGAGAATCGCTTGAACCTAGGAGGCGGAGGTTGCAGTGAGCTGAGACTGTGCCACTGCACTCCAGCCTGGGTGACAGAGCGATACCCTCTCTCAAAAAAAAAAAAAAAAAAAAAGAATATGAAATATAAACAGCAAAGAGTTTGGTGCAAGTTTTTAGAAAGGCACAGTGAAGGCTTTTATTAATCTTTAGACCCATGTTTTAAAAATAGGGATATTAGCTACCAAAGTTATCAATTCAAATTAAAGAACTGGGAGAAAATATAAAAAATGATTTTCTCTCAATATATAGATGGAGAATCGAAGGCCAAAGATGAGAAGTGATTTGCCCAAGATCACATGACTAAGCTAGTTAGTGGTTACAGGGATGATTAGATTCGGCATTGCACTTCATGACAATGCTCACTGCATAGCATAATACATACAATCCATTATAAAAAAATTTATCTCCAAAAAAGATGATATTCATGCAACCTTTCAAAATAGTATGAATCAGCAAAATCCCTCAGCAACACTGAGAGAAAAAACAAAATCATAAATAGTTATAATTCTTCTCTATTGACAGTTTCTAATGGTTCATGACAAAATAAAATAAGGACAATACAGTGAGCACATCATAAAGCTTTATTTCTTCAATGTAAAGAACTATTTTTTATTCTGAGATTATATCCTACCTAATTTTGGTTATAACATCCTTTCTTTTAAGAAATGATGGTGACAACAGTTTTTGTTTTTATTTTTAGTGTCCTTACATGGCAAAATTAAAAGGAGGTAATCCTGTATTGATTCTTTGGAATTTTTTTTTTTTTTTTTTGAGACGGAGTCTCGCTCTGTTGCCCAGGCTGGAGTGCAGTGGCATGATCTTGGCTCATTGCAAGCTCCACCTCCCGGGTTCACGCCATTCTCCTGCCTCAGCCTTCCGAGTAGCTGGGACTACACGTGCCTGCCACCATGCCTGGCTTATTTTTTGTATTTTTAGTAGAGACAGGGTTTCACCATGTTAGCCAGGATGGTCTCGATCTCCTGACCTCGTGATCCGCCCGCCTCGGCCTCCCAAAGTGCTGCGATTACAGGCGTGAGCCACCGCGCCCGGCCGATTCTTTGAAATTTTAAATATATGACTGATCTATGAAACCCAAAAGCTGGAAAACCCTGATCTAAGTGCAAACATGAAATTATAATACCATCAAACATTCAGAAACAAAGAATTTGAGTTTGTAGGATGAGACCATCAAGGTAAATCTGAATGAATCATCTAGCTTTGCAGTATTTCCTTCAAAGAAAGGCAGCGTGAGGTAAAACTACTGTATTGTTTTCAGTTCACTTTGAAATTAAGTGCATTTATTTACCAAATGAAGTTAAATATCCACCCAACACTATGTTTACTGTTTGTCCCTGTAACCCCTTCCCCACAAAATTACCAATTCTGTCAGGGCAGAGATCTTTAATTTACTGCTGAATTCTCAATTTATAAGGAAGTATCTGGCACACAGCAGTTTCCCCTAAATATTTATTGAAAGAATGAATTAAATGCCCACCACCATGCAAAGCACTGGGGACTTGGTACCAGCCACTGGGCTCTGATACAAACAATTACACAAATGTAGCGGAACCTCTTTAGAATATTCATGCCAGGAAATAGACCTCATATATTCCTTGTAACTATATCAAGAATTTTCAGTGATTAGTCGATTCAGAATTGATAGTTTCACTCAAGGGGCATGCAAATACATTTATTTATTTATTTATTTATTTTTGAGATGGAGTCTCGCTCTGTCGCCCAGGCTGGAGTGCAGTGGTGTGATCTTGGCTCACTGCAAGCTCCGCCTCCCAGGTTCACGCCATTCTCCTGCCTCAGCCTCCCGAGTAGCTGGGACTATAGGCGCCCACCATCACGCCCGGCTAATTTTTTGTATTTTTAGTAGAGATAGGATTTCACCGTGTTAGCCAGGATGGTCTCGATCTCCTGACCTCGTGATCCACCCGCCTCGGCCTCCCAAAGTGCTGGGATTACAGGTGTGAGTCACTGCGCCCAGCGGGCAAATACATTTAATAAAGGGCCATAGGCTGGGTGTGGTTGCTAATGCCTATAATCCCAACACTATGGGAGGTTGAGGCAGGCAGATCACGAGGTCAAGAGATTGAGATCATCCTAGCCAGCATGGTGAAACCCCATCTCTACTAAAAATACAAAAATGAGCTGGGCATGGTGGCATGTGCCTGTAGTCCCAGCTACTCGGGAGGCTGAGGCAGGAGAATCGCTTGAACCTGGGAGGCAGAGGTTGCAGTGAGCCGAGATCGCGCCACTGCACTCCAGCCTGGTGACAGAGCGAGACTCCATCTCAAAAATACAATACAATACAATACAATACAATACAATACAAGGCCATAATAGAATTTCATATAAATATATTAAGCATCATAACAGAATTTCATAATAAATTTGAAGCAATGCTGTCATTTGTCTTATTAGTGCAAACATCTTCTATGACATATATTTTTCCCAAGCAGCTCAAAACTCCTTAGGAAAGGAGTTTTGTTAGTTATTTATTTACTATTTATTTTTTTGAGACGAAGTCTTGCTCTGTGGCCCAGGCTGGAGTGCAGAGGCACAACTCAGCTTACTGCAGCTACCACCTCCAGGTTCAAGCAATTCTCCTGCCTCAGTCTCCTTAGTAGCTGAGACTACAGGTACATGCCACCACGTCCAGCTAATTTTTTTGTATTTTTAGTAGAGACAGGCTGGTCTTGAACTCCTGACCTTAGGTGATCCGCCTGCCTTGGCCTACCAAAGTGCTGGGATTATAGGCATGAGACACTGCACCCAGCCTGTTTTTTTGTTTTTTTTTTTTTTTTGAGACAGCTCTGTCACCCAATCTGGAGTGCAGTGGCACCATCACAGCTCACTGCAACCTCAAACTCCTGGGCTCAAGTGATCCTCCCACTCTAGCTTCCTGAGAAGCTAAAGCCACTAGTGTGCACCACCATGCCCAGCTAATTTTTAAATTTTTTTTGTAGACGTGGGGTCTCCCTGTGTTGCTCAGGCCGGTCTCAAATTCCTGGACTCAAGTGATCCTCCCACCTCAGCCTCCCAAAGTGCTGGGATTACAGGCCACTGTGCCCAGCCTCAGTCCTTGTTTTAATCTTCAGCAAAGCAATGTAAAGATTGTCCTACAAAATTTTTATCAGCTTGATAAATGTCTATGAGCCTTTTCATGGCAACCAATATTACAGAAACAACACTTTTGATGAAAAGAACCAGCAGTCCAAAAAATAAGCATTACTGCCAATTGCACTTTCTATTTTAATTTGAAAAAAAATTCTTTACCTGATCATTTTAGACTCAATCTGATTTATTTTAAGTGCTAGAATTGTGGCTTCATGTATTTGTATGGCTGTATTCTTTCACACAACTTGGGATTCAGTCTCAAGTTGTGTTTATATTAAAGTTAACAAAATGCTGACAGGTTCTCTCTTTTGCTTATGGTAAATCACTAAAAAGTTTATTTAAATGGAGAACTACAAATTCCAACTGTCATTCAAGATGAAAAGACAGTTCCCAAACCAACAGTTTCTGTCAGTGAAATGAAGTATTTGCTCAGGAGAGGCATGAACTGTGCAATGCCATTGGTTTTATGTTATCTCATTTTAGAAGTTCACAGTTGCAGCCTGACTAAACCAAAGGATCTGCTAGATATATTAATTAAAACAACAGCTTGCACCCTATGCCGTTAACCATCAGCACAAGCTTTGAAGTCAGTTTAATATTTCTTGGCAGACACCAAGGTAATTAAATGGTCTTTCTTTCCCTGCTCACAGAAACAGTCAACAAATTGGTTCACCTAAAGACAAGCCAACAATTTTTAAAGTTTTTTTTTTTTTTTTTTTTTTTTTTTGAGATGGAATCTCACTCTATGACCCAGGCTGGAATGCAGTGGTGTGAACCTGGCTTACTGCGACCTCTACCTTCCAGGTTCAAGCGATTCTCCTGTCTCAGCCTCCTGAGTAGCTGGGATTACAGGCATGTGCCATCATGCCCAGCTAATTTTTGTATTTTTAGTAGAGATAGGGTTTCACCATGTTGACCAGGCAGGTCTCGAACTCCTGACCTCAAGTGATCCACCAGCTTTGGCCTCCCAAAGTACTGGGATTACAGGCATGAGCCACCGCATCCAGTCTTTAAAAGCTTTTGATACGGAAAACATTTTATCTCAATCTTCCTTGTGCCATGCCCATTTTAGTAGTCAAAGTATCAGCTACAGCTTCCTAAAAAAAAAAAAATCAAAGGTACATCTCTTGTCATAAGATTGATCCCTTCAAAGTTTTAGGCACTGAAGAGATAAAATATCACAGGCTATGAAGTAACTCTTGTTCAGGCAACAAAGTTTTTCCCCATATTCTTACAAACAAACCTGCTTCAAGAAAGAGATATTTCTTAATGTCAATTTAGCCACTACATTATCTGCTGCTAAGTGTTAGTAACAGATAATAAAGAAAACTCAGATCTAATTTGGTTCTTCAAGTCCTTACAGCTGAAACAAGATGCCCAAAAGCTTCCTGGCTCTAAGGAGCAGTTGTGTGAAACAGGACAAGTCTTTAACCTTCCTGGGCTTCATGGCCTCCTCTGTAAGAAGGGGCTACTGCTACTAGTATTATTATTGTGTAGGAGCAGGATATTAGTGCACTTAGCAGAGTAGGTGTTGTTATTACTTGTCTTCAGCATCATCGGTAGCATGCAAAAAAAAGCTTCTAAGCACTTCCACTGCAAGAATAATGAAAGTTCCAGTGAACGAAGTTACAATTCTGCCATGTTGCCGGGGGCGTATAAGCTTCCTATTTCCTAACTCATTTGACATCAAGGTTGCTTAACACCTTCTAAGGCAGTAATAACAAGCAAGTACTTTATTAATGCCATTTCCTCCAATCTTGGAAAATAAGATTAATTTATTTTTCTTTTTGCATAAAATTCCTTTCTAAACATAAAAGAAATAAATATAAATCCCGTAAGATCGTTTGATGTAACTACAAAGCCAAAACAAACAAAAATCCATTGAAAAATAACCTGGAAAAGCATTGCCAATAAATATATCATTGATACATAAGAGTTCAACTGAACTGAGCAGACTAAAATAGTAAATATACCTTTTCCTCTATGAAATTGGTACAGTTTTAAAAATGAATAATGATAATGTTTGTGAGAATATAGCGTTATTTGCATTTGTTGTAAAAATGCATTTTAAAAAACTGGTAATATAGATTGAGAACCTTCTGAAGAACATTCATGTCCTTTAGCCCCATCATTCTATCCCTGAAAAAAATAATCTGAAATACACTCAATGCTTGAGACAAGAAAATATTCATGCAACACTATTATCATGACAAAAATGTAAAAACATATTAAATGCATATTAAGAATTTCTGTACATAATTGAATGTAATGAGGACATTTTTTAAAACGCCCAAGGCAGGGCACAGTGTCCCCTACTGGCAATCCCAGCACTTTGGGAGGCCAAGACAAGACGATTGATTACTTGAGCCCAGGAGTTTGAGACCAGCCTGGGCAACATAGTGAGACCTTGCCTCTAAAAAAATACAAAAATTAGCTGGGCCTGGTGGCACATGCCTGAGTCCCAGCTACTAGGGAGGCTGAGGTAGAAGGATCGCTTGGGCCCAGGGTGCGGAGGCTACAGTGAGCCAAAACAAACATGCTACTGCACTCTAGCCTGGGTAAGAAAGTGAGACCTTGCCTTAACAACAACAACAACAAATAACTAGAACAAGTTTTTAAGAATAAAGGAAAATGCTTATGATATACTACCAGGTTATAAAAGGGAGAATGTAAATTGTACATATCAACCATAATTAACTATGTTAAAAATGCAAACAAATAAAAAAAAGAAACAAAAATGTTATTAGTGATTCTAATTCAACAGTAGGATAATACTTTTATTTTCCTTTTATACGTTACCATATTTTCCAAATTTTCCACAGCATCTTTTAAAAAATTGTTAATTTAATTAAAGGCTATATAAATAGGGGATTTGTACTTACTAAACTTGAAGCCCAGTTTCCTTATCTACGAGCAGGACAAGAATTCTTCCCTTTCAAGGTTACTGTTAAAATCAACGTAGAACCTGACATATCAGTTGACATGTAGTCATTAATTATTATACTATAGTCAGATTAGAGAATATAGTGTCTTTAATGTGAACATAGAGATGTTTTCCCCTCTACTAAGTGATTCTAAACAACTGCACTTTGACGTTGTGTAATAATTCAAAATGTTTTTCTGTCTCTCCCACCCCCACTGCCATGCTGTAACTTACTTCCTCTACTTGCTTGCCCACCCCTTCTATATGCAGAGGGCTTAGAAATCAGGCAGTCTAGAGGCTTGTAGACTCACAAACATGGATTGTTTGGCCCACGCACTGATGCAATATTTGAATAAGTAGCCAAAGGATAAAATTCAGGAGACTTCATATAAAAATCCAGATTTCTAGCTTTGGAAAAATAGGAAGATTTGGTGTCATCAAATGATATGTGCCCTTTAGATGCCCACAGTTCTCACTTCTCCCTAATGACTCCCAGGCACTGACACTGAAGGTCAGCTGCCATATATCATGACACTGGGGCTGTCTTATTTTACTCCAGGCTTAATTCTCTGTTCAGCCTTATTTGATTTTATGATCCATTACCTACCTCTATCAGTCAGGGTCCTTTCATGAAAGAGAAAGCATAAAGTAATTTGAAGAGAGAAAGTTTAACATAAAGAATACCTACAAAAGGGGGCTGGGCGCGGTGGCTCATACCTGTAATCCCAGCACTTCCGGAGGCCAAGGTGGGCTGATCAACTGAGGTCAGGAGTTTGAGACCAGCCTGGCCAACATGGCAAAACCCTGTCTCTACCAAAAATACAAAAATTAGCTGGGCGTGTTGGTAGGCAGCCGTAATCTCAGCTACTTGGGAGGCTGAGGCAGGAGAATCGCTTGAACCCAAAGAGAGAGGTTGTGGTGAGCCAAGATCATACCACCGCACTCCAGCCTGGGCAACAGAGCAAGACTCCATCTCAAAATAAGAAAGAAAGAAAAAAGGAATACCTATAAAAGCATAAAAGGGGACTAGAATGATGAGGAATTGACTAAGAGAGAACTGTAAAGAATATAATAGCAGGGCCGGGCGCGGTGGCTCATGCCTGTAATCCCAGCACTTTGGGAGGCCGGATTCACCTGAGGTCGGGAGTTCAAGACTAGCCTGACCAACACGGAAAAACCCTGTCTCTACTAAAACTACAAAACTAGCCAGGCATGGTGGCAGGCGCCTGTAATCCCAGCTACTTGGGAGGCTGAGGCAGGAGAATCGCTTGAACCTGGGAGGCGAAAGTTGCAGTGGGCCGAGATCGCACCATTGCACTTCAGCCTGGGCAACAAGAGCAAAACTCCATCTCCAGAAAAAAAAAAAAAAAAAAAAAGAATATAATAGCAGATATAAGGCGCAGCTACTATCCTAGCACTAAGATAAGAGTGCTCAAAGAAGAGGCCCCACAAAGGCTGAGATCCAAACTCTGTTGAAGAGGGGATGGCTGGGGCTTGGCGAATGGCAGAGAAGTTTCTATAGTGCCATGCTGGTGGAACTTGCTGGAAATCTGTACTGTAGGTTTTGGGGAAAGTGGCTCACTGGCAAGACTACAAAACCACCCAAGGGGGTGCCAGGGGAAACTACTGACTGCTGGGTGCGTGAGCAACTGTGTGTGCAGCAGGAGGCTAGGGCTGGAGAAGCCATTGGTGTTGCAGGAGCTGGGTCTCAGGGAAGTCTGGCTAGAAGCTGGAAAAGCCACAGCCACATGTGCTGCAGGAACCTGTGCTGAAGAAGCTGGGTGCATTGCAGGAACTGGACACCGGGCAGGCTGCCTGTGCTACAGAAATTGGTGCCGGGCAAGCATGCCAGAACCAAGAAGGAAAACCGCTTCCACTTACAATTTCTCTCCAGTACCCCTTGCAGACAAAGCATAACATTGTGCCAGCTGGTAGAGGAAAAATATTTACGGGGCTCAGATGCATTTTTGCAGAATAGTCAATGAAGAGTGAATTTAAAGCTGAGAGGAAATAAATTGATAACTGGCTCACTAGCCTACCAGAATTACATAAAAAAGATACACAGGAGCCAAATGAGAACCAGGAACAGTATAAAGCAAACAAAATGCTTGTTCTTCAGGCTATTTGGCTAATAAGAGACTTTGCTGGTCCTTTAGATTAATGTGGCTTCTGGACGGCCAAGTTCTACACAAGGGAGGTGCTACTAAAATTCTTCTCCTTCATCATAATTATAATAACATTTATTAAGTACTTATTATGCCAGGCATGTTCTATTATAGTCACTTTACATATATTAGCTCACTCATCCTCAAAACAATCTTATGAGGTAGATACTTCTATTATCTCCACCTTAGAGACAAGGAAATAGAGACATAGAAAGTTCCATTTGCCTAGGTTTACACAGCCAGTAACGGCAGAGCCATGATCTGAACCTATATGTAGTCTAGCTCCAGAATATATAATCTTTTTTTGTTGTTTTTTTTTTGAGACAGAGTCTCGCTCTGTCACCCAGACTGGAGTGCAGTGGCGCAATCTTGGCTCACTGCAACCTCCGCCTCCTGGGTTCAAGTGATCCTCCTTCTCCTGCCTCAGCCTCCCGAGTAGCTGGGACTACAGATGCGCACCACCATGCCCAGCTAATTTTTGTATTTTTAGTAGAGATGGGGTTTCACCATGTTAGCCAGGATGGTCTTGATCTCCTGACCTCATGATCCACCCACCTCGGCCTCCCAAAGTGCTGGGATTACAGGCGTGACCCACCGTCCCTGGCCCAGAATATATAATCTTAAACACTATGCTAAATTGCTTCTCTACAAGACATATTTAATTGTTCAGTGTTTGGCTTTTAGGATCTATCTTCTTTCCCCAATTTGTCTCTGTCAAATGCATAAAGAACTAATGAAAGGAGTATACAACAAGGTGTAGGAGCTAGGGTACAATGTTTCGGTTAATAGAAAATTAACCTCAGGCTGGGCTTGGTGGCTCACATCTGTAATCCCAGCACTTTGGGAGGCCGAGGCAGGTGGATCACCTGAGGTCAGGAGTTTGAGACCAGCCTGACCAACATGGTGAAACCGTCTCTACTAAAAACACAAAAATTAGCTGGGTGTGGTAGCAGGTGCCACCCAGCTACTTGGGAGGCTGAGGCAGGAAAATCTCTTGAACCTGAGAGGAGGAGGTTGCAGTGAGCCGAGATCGTGCCATTGCACTCCAGCCTGGGCAACAACAGCAAAATTCTGTCTCAAAATTAAAAAAAAAAAAAGAAAGAAAGAAAATTGGCCGGGCGCAGTGGCTCACGCCTGTAATCCCAGCACTCTGGGAGGCCAAGGCAGGCAGACCACCTGAGGTAAGGAGTTTGAGACCAGCCTGACCAACATGGAGAAACCCTGTCTCTACTAAAAATACAAAATTAGTGGGGCGTGGTGGTGCATGCCTGTAATCCCAGCTACTTGGGAGGCTGAGGCAGGAGAATCACTTGAACCTGGGAGGCGGAGGTTATGGTGAGTCAAGATCATGCCATTGCAGTCCACCCTGGGCAACAAGAGTGAAACTTGGAAGGCAGGAAAGAAGAAAGGAAGGAAGGAAGGAAGGAAGGAAGGAAGGAAGGAAGGAAGGAAGGGAAGAAAGGGAAGGAAGGGAAAGAAAGAAAGGAAAGAAAGGAAGGAAGGTAATTAACCTCAGATAAATACAGGGTTTGCAATAGATAGTTTGATGTAATTATCTATTAGTTACCCTCAAGACCTTTTCATTTAAAAATGAATTTCCATATAAGAATTTCCAGGGCTGGGTGTGGTGGCTCATGCCTGTAATCCCAGAACTTTGGGAGGCCGAGGCAGGCAGATCTCAAGGCCAGGAGATCCAGATCATCCTGGCTAACACGGTGAAACCTTGTCTCTACTAAAAATACAAAAAATTAGCCGGTTATGGTGGCACGCACCTGTAATCCCATCTACTGGGGAGGCTGAGGCAGGAGAATTGCTTGAACCTGGGAAGGGGAGGTTGCAGTAAGCTGATATCGCGCCACTGCACTCCAGCCTGGGCGACAGAGCAAGACTCCATCTCAGAAAAAAAAAAAACAAAGAATTTCCAGTCTAACTAATATTTATTTCCATTTTATTTCAACAAGTTAAAAACTGAATATTAGTATTCAAGGAAGACTGAGATTTCTGTAATTTCATTATAGGTTTTAAGAAATACCAGTACTCATACTTAGTACTACTACTTTTTTTTTTTTTTAAGACAGTCTCGCTCTGTTGCCCAGGCTGAATTGCCATGGTACAATCTCAGCACACTGCAATCTCCGCCTCCAAGGTTCAAGCAATTCTCCTGCCTCAGCCTCCCGAGTAGCTGGGATTACAGGCGTGAGCCACTGCGCTCAGCCCAGTCTGGAATTCCATACTGAGCTGAAGGGGATCTTGTCATTCAACAAAAGTCTCATCACTAAATTCTTTAATTAGAGGAGAGGTTAAGACTATCATATACAGAAACATTCTGAATCCATTTCACGTCATCTTCTCTTGAAAAGAATGTCACTTCTTGAACAGCACAATTTACGACTGACTAACCTGTGAGGATGTCAAGTGTGAAATTCATCTTGGATAGTTCACAATACGAACTACTTCAGATTCCAAATTGGCAGGTGTTAATTTAAAGGGCATCTAAGACATATTAACTTATTTCTTATAGGTTTCAATGGTATTTGGAGACTGTTTACCTCTGGAGTTTCAAGTTCTACTCCACTGACTAGGCAGAAAGCATGAGATATACTGTGGAAGGTATGAAAGATATTCCTAATTTGGGGAGCTAAAGGCATCAATTTAGGTAGATCCTATTTTCATTCCTCCTTTACACAGCATTCATTAGGAAAGGCAACATTTAGTAGTCAAGTGATTGATTTGGCAACAGGAATCAAAATGACTTAGTTCCAAATCACACCTCTACCACAGTCTGTGACCTCTTCAAGCCTGAGTTTGCTCATTTGTAAAGTGAGGTTTAACAGTATCTCATAGTCTTGGTCCTGAGGATTAATAAGATAGTGCATATCATTGCCTGGTATACAGAAAGAGCTCAATAAACATTATTAATATTATTATGCAGATAAGTCTTAATTATGTTTATCAATATAGTATCCTGGAGAAAACAAAGTTTTTCAGGAAAATAATACTGAATCATATTGCAACTGGATTTTATTTGATCCAAACTTAGTTTTATCAAGGATCCTTATGAAACAATAATCTGTAGTTCAATCTGAGAAAAGACAAGCTGATGATTTCTTTCCAGATATGGATAAATTTACTGAGATTGCAAAGTTTAAAATTTTATAATTTACGTTCATTCATCTGAGACAGGGTCTCACTTGTTGCCCAGGTTGGTCTCAAACTCCTGGCCTCAAGCAAACTTTCAGCTTCAGCCTCCTAAAGCACTGGGATTACAGGTATAAGCCACCATGCCCGGCTCAAATCTTAGAATTTACAAATGAAATTCCAAACAGGTATAAAATCTCTCGTATTACCATAAGAGGGTAAGAGCAATGTACCAGACAATATAAAAGTCCTTAAAAATGTAACATTGTTAAATCTACTTCAAAGAGAACCTATTGCAGAGGCAGAAGCATACTGAATAAATTTGTTCAGACACAATAAACCTTTGATCTGCGGGTAACTCAAACCCCTAAAGATACTTATTATGAATGAGTCAGTTATTATAATCAGACACTGATATGGTTTGGTTGTGTCCCCACCCAAATCTCATCTTGAGTTGTAGTTCCCATGTGAGGGACCTGGTGGGAGGTCATGCTGTTCTTGTGATAGTGAGTTCTTGCTGTTCTTGTGACAGTGAGTTCTCACGAGATCTGATGGTTTTATAAGGGGCTTTCCCCCTTTTGCTCAGCACTTCTCCATCCTGCCGCCCCATGAAGAAGGATGTGTTTGCCTCCTCTTCTGCCATGATTGTACGTTTCCTTAGGCCTCCCCAGCTATGCTGAATCGTGAGTCAATCAAACCTCTTTCGTTTATAAATTACCCAGTCTCAGAAATGTCTTTATTGGCAGTGTAAGAATGGACTAATACAGACACAAAACTTTAAAACATGAAAGAACAAAACAAAGCTTAAAATGAGAGTAAGCATAATGAAGAAAAGAGAGTTAAATACTAAGAAAAATAGTACAAAGCAGGGAGGGTAGAGGAAAAGCCCTGGCCTCTCCAAATAGAATGGTAAATAGTAATGCAAACCAAACCCCAAAACAAGACTTTTGGATTCCAAACAAATTGCCAAGAAGTTTCCATGACTGGGAAGGGGAGGAGGGGGAGGAGGTTCCCATTATTAAGTCTGTTTCCAAATAAAAGGTTTAACAATTATAAATTAGAACAAAGTTATAAAAACGAAAATCTTTAAAAGTTTTTCTAATCAGTATTGAGAATCTGCCTCAATATTTTTGAAAGTTTTTATTATGTTCTAGACATAGTGTTAAGCCTGTGCTTATATTATTTCAACCTCACAACAATCCTAGAAGGTCATTTAAGAGAAGAGATTTGGATTTTAATAGCTTGTTCAAGTAGTAACGCTGACTTTCAATGATACTGTCTCAGACAGTCCCTTTTGAAATCAGTGCATTATTAATCATATTCATCTTTAAAATCATCCTAAGAATAGCACTACTTTCATCTGCCAACTTACGGATTTATGCTGTTGGTTATTTTAGGGAGTAGGTCTCCTTATGTTGCCAGTGGCTATTCACAGGCACACTCATAGCTCACTGCAAACCCTGAACTCCTGGGCTCAAGTGATCCTCCCACATCAGCATTTGGAGTAGCTGGGACTAACCAGTGTGCGCCACTACACCCAGTTTTGCTGTTTCTGTTTGTTTGTTTTTTGTTTTTTTGAGAGGGAGTTTTGCTCTTGCTGCCCAGGCTGGAGTGCAATGGCACAATGTTGGTTCACTGCAACCTCCGCCTCCCAGGTTCAAGCGATTCTCCTGCCTCAGCCCCCTAAGTAGCTGGGATTACAGGCACGCGCCACCACGCCCAAATAATTTTGTATTTTCAGTAGACACAGGGTTTCTCCGTGTTGGTCAGGGTGGTCTTGAACTCCCGACCTCAGATGATTCGCCTGCCTTGGCCTCCCAAAGTGCTGGGATTACAGGCGTGAACCACCACGCCTGGCCTGCTTTGCTGTTTTAATACATGAAAAATGTGGCATTATAACTCAAACTGGTGTGCAATAACAAAAGTATGGAAACTGAGATAAAGCCTTCAGAAATTTTTAGAGCAATATGATTATTACAATTATAGTAGTAATTTTTTATCTGTTGAATTTAACAATACATTTGGGCTTGTATTTTCTATGTCTTTTTTTCACTTCATTTTCCTACTATTTCATTTTTATAAGTGTATTGGTATGGATTGAAATAAATATTAAAAACAAAAACTGATCCTTTACCAGGCAGTTTGAGGAATATTGCTGTAGAGCTCTGAGCCAAAAACAGCTTGCTCTCTGTTACCAGCTCTGTGACAAAGAGGAGACATACTCAGGTGAGTAACAACCCTCAGATAATCAATCTGAAATCCCACTTGAGCCATCTGTTTTTGTATCATAGCTCCATTTATCAACTGCAGCAGCACTGAGTTTATACTAGGTAATATAGGCTCTCAACCTACTTATGTAACATTGTTATTTAGAGCCAAAGAAAACTACTCATTGGCAATTCAATCGAAAAAACATAAGACAGTGTTAACTATAAACCAACGGGTCTCGCTCCCTTACCAAACAGGGCTTCCTTTGTGTAAAGCATGCTTTGGCCTCCTTTATTTATTTATTTATTTTTATTTTTTTCTGAGACAAAGTTTTGCTCTTGTTCCCCAGGCTGGAGTGCAATGGTGGGACTCGGCTCACTGCAACCTCCGCCTCCTGGGTTCAAGCAGTTCTCCTGTCTCAGCCTCCTGAGTAGCTGGGATTACAGGCGCGTGCCAACACGCCCAGCTAATTTTTGTATTTTTAGTAGAGATGGGGTTTCGCCATGTTGGCCAGGCTGGTCTTGAACTCGTGACCTCAGGTGATCCGCCCACCTCAGCCTCCCAAAGTGCTGGGATTACAGGCGTGAGCCACTTAGTGCATGGCTGGCCTCCTTTAAAAGTTAAAAGTGTTTCTCTTTCCTGTATCCTGAAAAAATTTACATCCTGATTATCATAGTTACTTATAATTGCATTTGAGAATCGGATTTTTTTTCCTTTGTTTTATAAATTTTTAAGGCATGAAAGTACAGTTGCCAGGTCAAAGGGCAAGGAAGAAGGCCACAAAAGTATCAAGAAAGGTAGTTTTGGGGTGAGGAGAAACTGACAGAGAAATCAATGTCACATAAACCTCTTGGTGGTCACATCTGGCAGGCAGACCCCACCACTACTGCAATTTCAGACTACCTAACTTTAACTCGTTTTTAAATACTAATCTTGCCATAATTGATCATCTGACTTTTATTCCTGTTCTGAGAAATTTTTAGAAAAAGTATTGAATGAGAAAGCAGCAGCAAGATTAAAAACATGAATAAAAAGCATATCTTTTCATGTAAATCAAGCTTGTCCAACTCATGGCTTGTGGGCCGCATGCAACCCAGGAGCACTTTGAATGAAGCCTTACACAAATTCATAAACTTTCTTAAAACATTATGAGGTTTTTTTGCATTTTTTTTTTTTTTTTTTAGCTCATCACCTATCTTAGTGTTAGTGTATTTTATGTGTGGCTTGAGATAATTCTTCTGATGTGGCCCAGGGAAGCCAAAAGATTGGACACCCCTGATGTAAACGAAAGTGAACTGTAAAACAATAACACTAGTCTCTAAGAAAGCCAGACTTCCTTAAAAAGGCAAGTCATTTATCCAGTGTAGGAGTTTGGGGAATTATTTTCTAAGGAAAGAAATGGTGCTTTCCAGTCCCCCGTGATGAAATTTATTTTTACAAATTTACCATCTCACTAGTTTCATTACAACATTGGTCCATAATAATGGCATAATTTACCTAGAAAATATGTTTAGTTCCTAGGAGATAGAAATCCTAGTTGAATTCTAGGATGTCTTTAAGTTATATATAACTTTCATTTTTTATTCTAATAGCTCAAAATGCATTGCATCTACTCTAATAATAAACAGATATTATGAATGCTGATTTTAGCATTTTAAGACCTACAGCTGGAAAAGACCACCTGACCATCAATTTAAGAAAGCCACAAATGACATGACATACTAATTATCTGTATTAATGGCCCAGTTATTAACACCACTCCTGTAAACATTTCCTTCTAGTGAAAAAGGAAATAGTATATATCTGCATATTGCAATAATCATTCAAGGTAGTTTGAAAAAATACTGGAATTGGTAAAGTTAAAGGCATTTTATAGAAATAAAAAGTTTTACTGGTTGCTTATCAGAATTAATTATGATTATTCATAAATGTTACTTCAATATGTTTAAAAATATACAAACCAACCCAAGTCTCACACATGTCAGCCCTACTAATGTCAATTCAATTCTAATATAGTTATAAGAAAATATGGTTATGTCAAAGGAAACACAGCAGGTTCACAAAGTACTGGGCAGGCAGGTAACCCAAATAAGTGAAACAGGCTTCAAGGGCAAGGAGGATTGTGCCTAACAGCTGCTACTCAGCCCGACCCAACCTTTGCCTTGAGGAAATACTGGTAAAGAACAACAATAATAAACTTCTGCTAATGGAACAGTCTGCAGGCTGGATTTGGCACACAGGCTACCATGTATATGTACCATGTACCTTTGCCGAAATGCTTAGTGGCTACGAACTAGTCTGAGTCAGAAAAGCTAGACTGAAAAAATACCTCTCTTCTGATTCTAACAAACTTCATGAACCTATCCAGTCTCCGTTTCCTCATCTATATGTCACTGATTTTTCTTTTCTTTTTTTTTTTTAAGAGAAAGAGTCTCAATGTTGCCCAGGCCAAGTCCTGGGTTCAAGCAATCCTCCTACCTTATCCTCTTGAGTAGCTAGGACTACAGGCGCGCCCCACCACACCCAGCTTGAGTTTTTTAAGTGAAGTTAGGTAATGCACGTAATTTTTTAAAATGCTATCATTAGATGCTGAGGGGTACAGATTAAAAAGGAAACAGAAAAAGAACAGCAACAATTTAAGCATCTGTTCCATCTGGCTATGGGCTTTACTTTTCCTCAAACTGACAACACCTTGTCCCACCTTCTTTCCCACCCACAGGCTATTTTCACCTGTAATGTCTCCTCTTCCTCAGGTTTCTTCAAGGTGTACTTAATATTTCATTTATACCTTTTCTTTCTACTTCAGGCCTCCTTTGAAAGTACTTTCAGGAATGGCATTGAAACTAGGGCCTATTTTACTGCTGAACTCTAGGACAAACTCATGAAATCTTGTTCCCTCTGAATGTAGTAGTTTTCCCCCCCTAAATCTTTGAACGCTGTGCACTTCGTGAATTCCTTATGCCTACCTAAAGGACCTATCAGCATGTTCACTGAACAGTGCTTTCATCTATCCCTCTTCCCGGGACCCTCGCTTAACGTCTGTTCAAGGTGCCAATCAAATTAACGAAAATGTCAAAACGTATTAACCAAAAATTCATTGCTAAGCAAATAGATTTGAAACAACTTCAGAATATCAATTCCAAGGCTCCCCTTCTTTAAAAGGAAATGTGAGTTAAAAACAATCTATTTTAGTTTTTTCTTACATTCATTCTAGTACAGGCATCCAAAAAACAAAACAAAACAGCTTTCCTCAGAAAGGTGTGTTTGACTTTCTCAAAAAGAAGTTATCATATTGATTTCAGTTCATGTAGAAAAATAACATTCTCCATTTCTTTTTTTTTTTTTCTTTTTTGGAGACAGGATCTCACTCTGCTGTCCAGGCTGCAGTGCAGTGGCCCAAACACGGCTCACTGCAGCCTCAACCACTTGGGGTCAAGCGATCCTCCTGCCTCAGCCTCATTTGTAGGGACAAGGTCTCGCCACGTTGCCCAG
Source organism: Gorilla gorilla gorilla (assembly GCF_029281585.2). Taxonomy (NCBI): domain Eukaryota; kingdom Metazoa; phylum Chordata; class Mammalia; order Primates; family Hominidae; genus Gorilla; species Gorilla gorilla. The sequence continues at coordinate 86,300,021 of NC_073239.2, read as the reverse complement.
GCTGGTCTAGAACTCCTGGGCCCAAGCGATCCTTCCACCTCAGCCTCCCAAAGTGCTGAGATTACAGGCGTGAGCCACCGCGCCCAGCCCTCCATTTATTTTCTTGATAACAATCTGGAATCTTGATTTCATGAAACCTCTGAGAATCAAAAGAAATGTTATGGTGCCTCTCTCCAGGTAAATGCACAGAACCTCAAATTTTTGTAAGCAATTCTAGGGGATTCAGAATACTCTAGGATCTTCCGTGGAATATCTATCCACCCCAGGTTAAGAATTCCACTAATGAATATGAGGTTTCTTTCTATTATTAACTGTTATGTATCTTTTAAAAAAGATAGTCTTTCTTAATGAGACCTTCAGCTTTGAGATTTAACTAGGGAAGCAGCTTCCCTTTGCAACTAAAACTACTATCTCACAGCCATCCTGACAGCTGACAGAAAATTGAGAATTTCTTACCTCTGAGAAATTAACAGCCAAGGGAATGATTCCGGCCACGTAACATCCCACCAACATAGCCAGAGACAGCAGACTAATGGAGATGAAATCATCCATTCTGCCCTCCTTTATTCACCCACAACCACTAGACAACAAATTTCCAGTGGCTTTAAATGGTGCTTAGGTTCTTTAAACAGGTGTAGTGGTTCCAAGAGAGTGGGCTTTCCAGTTCTTTAGGCCTTCCCACCAGCAGATGTGTTCACGAGGCACCTTCCTCTTGAATGTACCCGGCAACAGACCCTTTTTGCTGATATTAGCACCAGAGAAAGCTTACAGCAATCTAAGGTCCCAGGTTCTGGGTTCTCAGATGCCAGTCATTAGATTCTCGTGGGTTAACAGAGATGGGAAAAAGTCAATGGGGAAAATGTGCGAATGATCGATTTCTTCGATTGTCGGATTGAGGGTGGCACAATGTCTTAGGCGGCGGCGGGTAAGTGACTCAAGCGAACCTGTTCGTTCCCTAGGCGCCCCTGTCTCCAAGAGGCGGCCCCGAAGGTGATCCGCCCCCCAGAGCAGGAAACCAGCCCACCAGTCCCAGCAAACTCTCCTCCGAGCCTGGGATGAGGAAAGGAGTCCTGCAGGTCTCTAACGATGGGTCCTAGGGGTTCAGCAGCAAAGTTGACACAAAGCTGTCTCTGCCCCATACCCGGTGCTGCCCATGGTACTGCACTCGACCGGGCCTTGACCCGGAGTCGCCGATACTACAGCTGCCATGGCCGCCAAGTGGCACCTCTTCATTCCATCCACTTCCGGATTGTCTAACCACCCCCTCCTTTACAAAGGCACTTCCGGGTTACAACCGACCTCTGGCCCAGGATACTTACGTTGCCGCCATTTTTGAGTAGGGCTAATTAAAGATGTCTGATGTCACTGTCTATACCGGTGATCACTTGAGCCGTATGTTTAATAACGAAAGTACGGAAGACAGCGTCTTGAAAAAAAAATAATTCTTCCTAAAGCTTGGAAACTTTCCCTTACTTACCTCTTTGCCTTTATCGAAGATGGCTGAAACAGAGTCAGTAGCTGCTCTAGCTGCCGGAAGTGACTGTGCCTCTATGATCCAAAAGGCTCTTTTGCGTTGCATTCTCGACGACTTCCGGCGGCTCCTCTCGCGAGGATTGGCTGTTAGCGGCGTTGTAGTTAAGCTCGTGTAACGGCGACGGTGTCGGCAGCTGCTGTAGCGAAGAGAGTTTGGCGCGATGGTGAGAAAGGCCTCCGCGGCTACCCGAGTCCGAGTCCCCGGCCTCCAGAGCGACCCCAGCCCCATACGTTTTCCTCTCCACACGAGCCCCATGCAGCGCCGCGTGATGCTCCCCGCCACTCTAGTCGGTGGATTGATCCTTCCCGCCGCAGGGACGCCAGGCCTGACTCTAGGCCTCGGAGACCCGGTCCGCCGTGCGGTTGCGCGCCCGCCTGCTCGCTCGGGTCAGGCGTGCCTTGGGCCTGAGGATGAACTCTCTCCCGATTGTTACTCGGTAGAGGGAGACGTGGGGGTGGTGTTTTGTTTGTTTTTTGAGATAGAGAGTCTCACTCTATCGCCCAGGCTGGAGTGCAGTGGCGGGATCTCGGACCCCTGCAACCTCCGCCTGCTGGGTTGAAGCAATTCTCCTGTCTCAGTCTCCCTAGTAGCTGGGATTACAGGCGCCCGCCACCTCGCCCGGCTAGTTTTTTTATTTTAGCAGAGACGGCGTTTCACCATGTTGTCCAGGCTGGTCTCGAACTCCTCACCTCAAGCAATCCACCCGCCTCGGCATCCCAAAGTGCTGGGATTACAGGCGTGAGCCACCGGGCCCTGCCGGATATGGTATTTTTCCCTCCAAATGCTCTAGCCTGCTGTAGGAACAATGGGCCAGGGTTGTCTAACTATTCTCGAAGCTGACAGATCCAGCTATACCCAGCATGTGGGCCAGGAGAGGACGTATTTGCTTTGCAGTGTGTTTTCTCAGCTTTCGTTTTCCTGTGCTCTGCCTTTTTTTTTTTTTTTCCTGTTTTTGAGACCTCTAGGTATTGCATGTGGCGCGTCCCTCAGCCCTCGATCCTGTACTTATCTGTATTTATATCCTCTTGGGGCTGGAGGCTGAAAAGTAGGCTCAGCTCAGAGACCAGCTCTATTAGAACCCAACCGGGATGATCAGTAAGCTCCAATTCGAAGAAAGTGACCAAAACTGGCTTGAGAGGTGGTATAATCTGTAAAGAATTTGAGCAGGAAAGCAATGCCATTTAAAAATGATAACCACTTGACCACAGTTTTTAAAATGTATCATGTTATGTTCTTAGTGATTTTTAATCCTTGTCTTTGGGCAGTAAGTATTGAAAATAGTAAACTTTGCCCGGTGTTCATTTTAAGACTAGATATAAAAAGCAACATGCTGTATAGCTTTTTCCATTCTTACCCTTTCAAATTAGTCCTTTAATTTGCATTAGAATTGGAATACAATTATTATAGTAGCAGTTGAGATAGCTAGTGTATAGGGCAAGCTCTGTTGCAAGAATGCACGTGGTTTCTACAAAATTATTTTTTCTTAAATGACTCAATCAAACTTTTTGAGTAGATAGCTTACAAAGACTTCTGTATAACAAATAATCTAATATGATGCTTTCTGTGGCTTTTAAATCGATTTAACAAAGGCTTTGACTGCTCAGGTTATTACAGGTGAGAGTTAATCCTTCGTCTCTTGTCACCAAGTTCCGTTTTTATGTCAAACCCTCTGAAACTTTTAGTCCAAGTGATTTAGTTCTTGATGGGGAGAGAAGGGTATGATAACCCTTGGTTTTGCATGTCATGTTAAATGTACTATTTTTCCATTGTTTATTCAGAAAGTCTGGGCTTCAGCTATTTCAGTTCCAATTTGATGGTTAAAAATTCTGATCATTTTGTCCAGGCGCGGTGGCTCACGCCTGTAATCCCAGCACTTTGGGAGGCCGAGGCAGGCAGATCACCTGAGGTCGGGAGTTCAAGACCAGCCTGACCAACATGGAGAAACCCCATCTCTACTAAAAAGACAAAATTAGCCGAGCATGGTGGTGCATGCCTGTAATCCCAGCTACTTGGGAGGCTGAAGCAGAAGATTGGCTTGAACCCGGAAAGCAGAGGTTGCGGTGAGCTGAGATCGCGCCTTTGCGCTCCAGCCTGGGCAACAGGAACAAAACTGTCTCCAAAAAAAAATTATGTTATTCCAAAACAGTTTAGGGTTCCTGTTAGGAGATTTTTGTTTTCTGGTTTTTGGCTGAAAAATACTAGTACGGCAGAAGAGAAGGAAAAAGGTGAATAGTTTGATTTGGGACTGGATTTACAGTGGAGTTGCATCATACTTGCATTTAATTAACCTTACACATGTAGCAAAAAATTAGGTGGGTCATATTTTCAACAGACCAGTGAATTCTCAGCTGGATGAGATTTTTTGCTCCCCAAGGGACATTTGTAACAAAGAATCAGTCAACCCAAAATGTAATAGAGCCCAGGTTGAGAAACACTGAGATTGATTTGTTAGTGACTGATCACTAACAAAAACATGTTTCCCAGTGAGCACGAAGTGGAAGACAAGTCTCTCTGCTATTTTTCGGGCATTATTTCACATTTCTCATAGTGTGATGACCTAACTTTCTGTGTGATACTAATATGTGATTTTGGTATGAGAAAGCCCAGTAAGGCAAGTCATCTACTAGGTGAATAGTTTAATGGATTTTTAAGGGTAATTCTTACGATATGTTTATATTGCTAATTTACTGCTTTAATGTTAAGTCTAACCCCTGGATAAAATGTGACTTTGCTCTTATGCTAAGGTTGGAAAAAAAGCTTAAGTTGAAACCATGCTTGTGACTATTATACTATTTCCCCTTTTGTTTCCTTTCATCAGCCCATCTGAGTTTTTATTAGTGACTTAAGAGCATTAAAGATGGAAAGTGACCACTGGAGACAGAAAACCTAAGCAGGTTTATAATTTAGTTGGGAAGAAAAGATACAAAAGAAAAAGGAGGGCAAGGTAGCTTATACTGATTACTTGTAGGCAGTAAGTACGGTAGGACTGGGAGACTTAGGGAGACCGTACAGCAGAGTTGTGAATCCAGCTAGATACTACACTTAGACTAAGACATAAATATTTTTGTGGGAAAAGTATCCTAATTACTTTTTTTTTTCTTTTAAGAGATAGGGCCTCACTCTTCGATACAGTGGTGTGATCATGGCGCACTGCAGTCTCAGCCTCCTGGGCTCAAGGAATCCTCCTGCCTTAGACTTCCAAAGTGCTGGGACTACAGGCATGCACCCGGCAAATTTTATTTTTTTGTAGAGACAGGGTCTTGCTATGTTGCCCAGGTTGGTCTCAAGCTTCTGGCCTCAAGTGATTTTCCCCCTCTCAGCCTCCCAGAGGACGAGGATTATAGGCATGGGATGCCATGCCTGGCCTCTCTAATTACATTTTAATAACTAGCATCATTATTGCATTACAAATGGGGATTTTTTTTTTATCATACTATGAATTTCTCAAATAGAAACTTATATTGAAATCATGTTTTCCCCCTGCAGTCTCACACCATTTTGCTGGTACAGCCTACCAAGAGGCCAGAAGGCAGAACTTATGCTGACTACGAATCTGTGAATGAATGCATGGAAGGTGAGTTTAACACTAATCAAGGAGTAGAAAAATGTCTCATTTAGGAACTGGGTTTTCCCCCTCCAAATTTCTTTTTTTTTTAATAGTCCATCCACCCCAGGGCCTGCCTTTATCACTTCCAACCCTCCAAATTTATTGAATTGCTGATTTTAGGAGGGAAAGCAGATATTTAGGATGGACCATAATTATTGAACATTTTATTTATTTGTTTGTTTATTTATTTATGTATTATTTGAGACAGAGTCTCGCTCTATCACCCAGACTGGAGTGCAGTAATGCGATCTCGACTCACGCAACCTCCGCCCCCCAGGTTCAAGTGATTCTCTTGTGCCTAAGCCTCCCAAGTAGCTGGAACTACAGGCATGGGCCACCACACCCAGCTAATTTTTTGTGTATTTATTAGAGATGGGGTTTCACCATGTTGGCCAGGCTGGTCTCGAGCTCCTGACCTCAAGTAATCCGCCTTGGCCAGTTGAACATTTTAAACATTAATTATGTATATAGTATCCTCCTTGCTACAAGTATTAGGTGTTTTTTTTTTTAAACTAATGTATATGATGAGTGACTTTCCAGAGCTGCTTGTTGTTTTATAAATATTCTCTTATTATTTGTCACATGTTATTTTGTTACAGTATGGAAATATTTTACAGGTATCCCTTATATATTCTGGTTAAGCTCAAGCACTATAGGCTTGTGTGTCTGTTTGTTTTTAATAGGTTGTTTTAATAGATTTAAGGGATACAGGTGTAGTCTTCTTATATAGATATATTGCATAGTAGTAAAGTCTGGGCCTTTTTTTTTTTTTTCCTTAAGAGACGGGGTCTTGCTCTGTCACCCAGGCTGGAGTGCAGTGGTGATAATGGCTTATTGCAGTCTCAGTTTCCTGGGCTCAAGCAGTCCTCCTGCCTCAGCCTCCCAAATAGCTGGGACTAGAGGCACCTGCCACCATACCTGGCTAATTTTTTGGTTTTTTTATAGAGATGGGGTCACTGTGTTGCACATGTTGGTCTCAGACTTTTAGCCTCAGGCAGTTCTCCTGCCTTAGCCTCCCAAAGTTCTGGAATTACAAGCATGAGCCACCGCGCCACCCAAGTCTGGGCTTTTAGTGTAGCCATCACCTGGTGTACATTGTACGCAGTAGTGATTTTTCATCCCTCACCATTCTCCCACCTTTTGTAGTCTCCAGTGTCAGTTATTCCACTCTGTCTGTCCATGTGCACACATTATTTAGCCTCCACTAATAAAAGAACATTAAATGTTTGAGTTTCTGAGTTACTTCACTTGAGATAATGACCTCCAATTCCATCCATGTTGCTGCAAAGACATGGTTTTATTCTTTTTTTAATAGCTGAGTAGTATTCCATGGTATGCGTGCGCATGCATTCTCATACACCACATTTCCTTTGTCTAGTCATCCATTGATGGATACTTAGTTGATTCCATGACTTTGCTGTTGTGTATAGTACTGCCGTAAACGTATGAGTGCAGGTGTCTTTGTTTCTTTTTGTTTTTTGAGACAGAGTCTCACTCTGTCGCCCAGGCTGGAGTGCAGTGGTGCATCTCAGCTCACTGCAACTTCTGCCTTCTTGGTTCAAATGATTCTCCTTCCTCAGCCTCCTCAGTAGCTGGGACTACAGGTGTGTGCCACCACGCCCAGCTAATTTTTGTATTTTTAGTGAAGACAGGGTTTCGCCACGTTGGCCAGGCTGGTCCCGAACTCCTGACCTTAAGTGATCCACCCACCTCGGCTTCCCAAAGTGCTGGGATTACAGGCGTGAGCCACCACTCCAGGCCATCTACTCTAATTCTTAAAGAAGAACATGGCATTTTTTCTTCATCTCTTTACAGATCCATTTCTCTGCTGACGTTTCTGCCTGCTATTGATGTAGATTTTGTATGCAAGCTCTCTTAGCAAATTGTTACCTAACCTACATTATCATATTTGGTCTTTGATTCTGCAATACTCTTATTTCTCAGGGCAGTTTCAGGGTTGTAGAAAAATTGAACAGAAACTACAGTTTTTCCCATATTACTCTCTTTCTTCACCCCTACACAATTTCCCCTATTATTAATGAATTTCACTGGTGTGGTACATTTGTAACAGTGGCGAACCAGTATTCATTACTGATAACATTGTCATTAAGTAAAGTTCATAGTTTATACTAGGTTTCATTCTTATGTCCTACATTACTGTGGATTTTCCCAAATGCACAGCGTCATGTGTCCGCCATTACAGCATCACACAGAATGGTTTTACTGCCCTGCCCTAAACATTTCTTGTGCTCTACCTATTCATCCCCTCCTACCCCACCCTCAACCTCTGGGAACCATTGGTCTTTTTACTGTCTCCATAGTTTTGCCTTTTCCAGAACGTCATATAGTTGGAATCATTATCGTGTGTGGCTTTTTCTTAACTGGCTTTTTTTACTTAACAATGTGCATTTATTATGTTTCCTCCCTGTCTTTTCATGACTTGGTAGCTCTTTTTCTAAAAATTAAAAATGGTGATTTATTTCCCATTTAAAAAACTAAAAAAAATGTTAAGATAATTATTAAATAAGTTCTCACATGATCTGGTTGCCAAATGGTAATTTTATTATTCTATTTTTTTTTTCTTGTAGTAAATATTCCCCTGTAGATCAGAGCATTTTTTTCCTCCCCCCTTACTTTTTTTTAAGAGCAGTTAAAGACTTTAAGACCATGTTTTTAGAGCAGTTTTAGGCTTATGGGAAAATTGTTTGGAAAGTGCAGAGCTCCAGCATACGCCTTCTTTCCTCCCCTTCTTAGTTTCCCCTATTAGTGCATCTTCTATTAGTCTGATTACACTTGTTGGGATTGATGAATTAATATTCATAGATTATTATTAACTAAAGTTCGCAGTTTATGTTAGGGTTTACTGTATGTGTTGAACATTCTGTGGGTTTTGACATGTATAATTACATGTATCTACCTTTACTGTATCATACAGAGTAGTTTCACTACCAGAAATCCCCATTGCTCCACCTATACCTCCTTTCCTGCCACCACCCCCAAACCCCTGATCTTTTTACCATCTCTGTAATTTTGCCTTTTCTGGAATGTCATGTTAGAGTTATGGAGTATGAAGCCTTTTCAGACTGGCTGCTTTAACCTAGCAATATGCTTTTTTTTTTTTTTTTTTGGTGTGCGAGACAGAGTCTTACTCTGTCACCCAGGCTGGAGTGCTGTGACGTAATCTCAGCTCACTGCAACCTCTGCCTCCCTGGTTCAAGCGATTCTCCTGCCTCAGCCACCCAAGTAGCTGGGATTACAGGCCTGCACCACCATGCCTGGCTACCTTTTTTTGTATTTTTAGTAGAGACGGGTTTTACTGTGTAGGCCAGGCTGGTCTCAAACTCCTGACCTCAAGTGATCCGTCCACTTCGGCCTCCCAAAGTCTGGGGATCACAGGCATGAGCCCCCATGCCTGGCCAACCTAGCAGTATGCTTTTATGGTTCTTACTTTTTGTGTGTGTGGCTGCATAGCTCATTTCTTTTTATTGCTGAATAATATTCCCTTGAATGAATGTACCATGGTTTGGTTATCCATTCACTTATTGAAGAGCATCTTGGTTGCTTCTATTTTTTGGCAATTATGAATAAAGCTGCTATAAACATTTCTGTGTAGGTTTTTGTGTGGACCTAAGTTTTCAGCTCATTTGGGTAAATACGTAGGAGAGTGATTGCTAGATTATGTGGTACAAGTATGTTTAGCTTTGTCAGAAACTGCCAAACTGTCTTCAGACGTGGCAGGACCATTTTGCATTCCCACCAGCGTGAATGAGTTTCTGTTCCACATCCTTACCAGCATTTGGTGTTGTCACTGATTTAGATTTTAGCCATTCTAAGGTATCTTATTGTTTTAATTTGCAGTTCCCTAGTGACATATGTCATCTTTTCATGTGCTTATTTGCCGTCTGCATCTTTATTGAGGTATCCAGATCTTCTGCCTATTTTTCATTGAGTGATTATGGTTAAGTTTTAGGGGTTCTTTGTATATTTTTGGACATTAGTCCTTTATCAGATAGATGTCTTATAAAGGTTTTCTCCCCGTTTGTGGTGTCTTCTTACTTTCTTAATAGTGTCTTTTGGAGCACAAAAGTTTTTTATTTTTATAAACTTTAACTTGCATATTTTTCTTTTTGTGTTTTTGGTGTCATATCTAAGAAACCATTGGTTTATCCAAGGTCACAAATATTAATGCCTTTATTTTTTTCTATGGGTCTTATAGTTTGGGCTCCTACTTTTAAGTCTCTGGTCTATTGTAGGGATGTGTCCAACTTCATTCTTTCACATGTGACTATCCTGTTGTCCTAGCATCATTTGTTGAAAATACTGTTCTTTGTTGAATTGTTTTGGCATGCTTGTCAAAAAGCAGTTGACCATAAATGTGAGGGTTTGTTTCTGGACTCTCATTTTTGTTCCATTGATCTGGATACCTATCCTCATGCCAATACCATATTGTCTTGATTAGAGTAGTTTCATAGTAAGTTTTGAAATCAGGAAGTTTGAATCCTCCAGTGTTGTTCTTTTTCAAGATTATTTTGGCTGTCTTGGGTCTCCTACATTTCTGTGTCAAATTTAGGATTAGCTTGTTGGTTTCTGCAAAAACCGCTTGGATTTTTATAGGAATTGCGTTGAATCCGTAGATCATTTGGGGGAGTATTGGCATCAGGTCTTCCAACTCATGAACATGGGATGTCTTTCCATTTATTAAGCATGGTGTGGTGGCTTTACTTTCTAGCATGGCGTGGTGGCTCACACCTGTCATCCCAGGACTTTGGGAGGCCAAGGTGAGCGGATTGCTTGAGCCCAGGAGTTTGAGACTAGCCTGGGCAACATGATGAAACCCCTGCTCTCCAAAAAAGTACAAAAATTAGCTGGGCATGGTGGCGCATACCTGTAGTCACAGATCCTTGGGAGGATCACTTGAACTTAAGAGGTCAAGGCTGCAGTGAGCTGCAGTTGGGCCGCTGCACTCCAGCCTGGGCAACAGAATGAGACTGTGTCTCAAGGGAAAGAAAAGAGTCCTTCCATGACATTTTATAGTGTAGGGTGTACACATTTTGTACTACTTTTGTTTCGTTTATTTCTAAGAATTTTATTCTTTTTTACACTGTTATAAATGGAGTTTTCTTAATTTTATTTTCAGACTTGTTGTTAAAGCATAGAAATAAAACTTATTTTCATATACCGATCCTATATCCTGCAACCTTGCTGTACTCATTTCTTAGTTCTAATAGATTTTTATTGTTTCCTTAGGATTTTATATCTGTAAGATAATGTCATCTGCAAATAATGATGGTTGTACTTCTTTCTTCCTTTCCAATCTGAAGGCCTGTTATCTCTTTTTCTTGCCTAATTGCCCTGACTAGAACTTCTAGTACAATGTTGAATACAAGTAGCACAATAAATATTCTGGTATTCTTCCTAATCTTAGCAGAAAAGCATCCCGTCTTTAACCATTAAGTATAATGGAGGCCGGGCATGGTGGCTTATGCCTGTAATCCCAGCACTTTGGGAGGCCGACGCGGGTGGATCACCTGAGGTCAAGAGCTCAAGACCAGCCTGGCCAAAATCGCAAAACCCCGTCTCTACTAAAAATACAAAAATTAGCCGGGTGTGGTGGCACACACCTGTAATCTCAGCTACTCGGGAGGCTGAGCCTGAGGCAAGAGAATCACTTGAATCCGGGAGGCGGAGGTTGCAGTGAGCCGAGATTGCGCCATTGCACTCCGGCCTGGGCAACAAGAGCAAAAAATCCATCTCAAAAAAAAAAAAAGTATAACTGTGGGTCAATGCCTTTTTAACATATACAAATTTATTTTCCTAGTTTTTATTTTCTTTCCATTCATTAACTCATGGGTGATATTCTGTGATCACAATGTAGTATGCCAGTAGCAATAAAAAACCCTAAGATAGTTGTTTAATAGTTCTGTGGTTGAATAGTATTTTTATTAGGAAATTTATAAAGTTAATTTGGAGCTAATAAAAGGCTTATGTATACAGTATAGGACATGTTTTTTCTAGATAACTAGCATTTATGTCACTTATCCATTCATCATAGTAGTCTTAAAATAGTTGACAGCGGGAATAGACTGAAAAGGTGTATTCTCCTTTTGTGGGAATAAGAAAGGAGAGTATCAGGCCGGGCACGATGGCTCAAGCCTGTAATCCTAGCCCTTTGGGAGGCTGAGGCAGGCTGATGACCTGAGGTCAGGAGTTCAAGATCAGCCTGGCCAACATGGTAAAACCCCGTCTCTACTAAAAATACAAAAAGTTAGCTGGGTGTGGTGGCGGGTGCCTGTAATCCCAGCTACTTGGGGGGCTGAGGCAGGAGAATCGCTTGAACCCAGGAGGCGGAGGTTGCAGTGAGCCAAGATCGCATCATTGCATTCCAGCCTGGGCAACAAGAGCAAAACTCCATCTCAAAGAAAAAAAAAAGGAGAGTATTATTGAATAAAAACTAAATAGATAATGTACTCTATAGCTAATTATAATTAGTAATGTGGGCTTGCTATTAATGATTTTGCTCATTATCTTTTTTATTATATTTAAGTACTTATATCCTTGTTCATGTGCTAATGCTTTATATGTATTATTTCAAATAAACCTCACAATTCTATGAGGAGGCACTCTTAACTCTGTTTGACAGGTGTGGTTCAGGGAATGGCATCGTTTGTCCTCGGTTTGACAGGGGCAGAGCTGGAACTCAAGTCTGTCTGAATCCATAGTCTAGGATTTTTTGTTTGTTTGTTTGAGACAGAGTCTTGCTCTGTCGCGCGGGCTGGAGTGCAGTGGCCAGTGTCGGCTCACTGCAATCTCCACCTCCCAGGTTCATGCCATTCTCCTGCTTCAGCCTCCCGAGTAGCTGGGGCTACAGACGCCTGCCACCATGCCTGGCTAATTTTTTGTATTTTTTTAGTAGAGACGGGGTTTCACTGTGTTGGCCAGGATGGTCTCGATCTCCTGACCTCGTGGATCCGCCCGCCTTGGCCTCCCAAAGTGCTGGGATTACAGGCATGAGCCACTGTGCCCGGCCTAGTCTAGGATCTTAAATATACATTAGGATAATCTCTTTCCTTGTTGCCAATTTTTTTTTTTTTTTTTTTTTTGCTCTGTGGCTTTAGGAAGAATTACTGAAAAACCTGTTAAGACCCACAATGTTATTTGTTTGAGCCATCAGATGGCAAGTCTTTAAAGTCCCTTAGCTCCAGTGGTTTGAAGTAATCATTTTATTATTAAGACACAAAATAGTTACACCAACATTGTGGTGAATTTCTCAGCTGCCCAGACTGGAGCGCAGTGATGCAATCATGGCTCACTGCAGCCAAGTGATTCTCCCACCTCAGCTTCCCAGGTAGCTGGGACCACAAGCACACGCCATCACGCCTGGCTAATTTTTTAATTTTTGTAGAGATGAGGTCTCCCTGTGTTGCCCAGGCAGGCTGGTCTTAAACTGTGGGGCTCAAGTGATGCTCCTGCCTCTGCCTCCCAACGAGCTGGGATTACAGGTGTAAGCCACTACACCTGACCTGGTGAATTTATAAAATAAAAAAGTATTTGCTAGTGGCAATAATCAAAAGCCATCAATCTATCATCTTTTCCCCAGCCCAACTTTATTAACGTAAATATGATACCAACATATAACACAGCTCATAAGCACTGCTCATATCTAGAAGTGTATGCGATTGTAAGATTTTGCTTTTTTTCCTATCCTTTCTTAGGTGTTTGTAAAATGTATGAAGAACATCTGAAAAGAATGAATCCCAACAGTCCGTCTATCACATATGACATCAGTCAGTTGTTTGATTTCATCGATGATCTGGCAGACCTCAGCTGCCTGGTGTAAGTATTAGCCAACATGTCTTTTATCTTGTATTTTCTATTGTTTTTCTGTCTCTTTGAGGTGATTTATGGTATTGGGAGCTAATTATGTGCCTGATACTGATCTTTGCATTTGCATAGTGTATAGTAATTAATATTTCTCTTACAGAAATAAGAGATTGGCAACATAAAGCCAAAGGCACAGAAAAAAGTAACTTTGCTAATTGATATAGTTAGTATCCAGAAAGGATCCTAATTAATAAGTTCCATGTCCCTGTTCTTTGTACCTTATACCTTATTTTTTTTTCCTTTACAGTCTTTGTCCTAAAGCCATTGGTTTTGGATTAAAACTAAGATTATCTTTTTTTCATGACATTTCAAAAACTTAAATATGTGTATAGCTGAAATTTAATTTCAATCCTACCCTGTGTAAGTACGTATATTTTGGTATGTTAGAGTGAGATTTTTTAACGTATTTGTTATAGTTTGTATGATAATCTGCTTCTGACAACTACTAACAAGGAGCATAAAGTGTTACTGTAGACTTACCTAATCTTTTTTACATTAGCGAACAGAAATTGAGTGTAAATACAGCTCATTTAACCGAGGAAAATGGAAGCACCTTATGATACGATACTCAGTCATCAGATACTTGAATATTTATTACATGTCAGGTGCTGTGCTAGAAGTTGAAAGAGCAGTGATGAGAAATATACAAGTCTTACTCATAGGCACTTCCTGGATCACCACTGGAGCCAATCATGGAATGGGGCTGCACCATGCTGTCTCCCCAAAAGTTCCAAAACACGCATTTCCTTGGGATGTTTGAGTTTTGTTTTCTGTACCTCTTCATTGTGTTCCAGTTGTAGCCATTTCGCTTTGATCACTCAGAACATTCAAATGAATGTTGCGTGGTACTTTAAGCCATTCAGACATCTATAGGAAAAACATACCAGACAGAGGGGACGAGGGACAGCTAGTGTAGAAGTCCTGAAGTAGGAGTGCCTAGCATGTTTGAAGTCATTAAGGAAGCCTTTGAGGCTGCAGAGGAATGAGTGAAGGAGAGAGTCTTAGGAGATTGGAGGAGCAGGGAGCAATGATATCCTGGAAGCCAAATAAAGAAGTGTGTCATATCATTGATAGAACAGATATGTGAGGACTGAGAATTTAATTGACCCCTGGATTTGACACTGTGAAAGTCTTTGGTGACTTCCAGAACAGTTGTGGTAGAGTGCCAGGAGTAAAATGCTTACAGATTTCAGTGTATGGGAGGGAATGAAGAGAGGATTTATAGGTGGCCATTACAGGCTTTTTTTTTTTTTCCTTTTTTTTATTTTAAGAATTTTGCTTGAAAGAACAGAAAAATGGGGTTGTAGCTGGAGAAAGAAATTGCTTTTTTTTAAGTGGGAAAAGTAATGGTAAGTTTGCAGGCTGATGGGATGATGTACCAGAGAAGGAGAAACTGATAGCTCAAATTGGCTCTTGGACAGTTCAATCATAAAAAAGGGAGGACAGGCAAATTTGGGAGCTGGGTGGAATTATCTTCTGTATGCTTCAGTTATCTCAGAAAGATAAGGAGCAAGGACATCATTTGAAACAGGTGTTACAGGTTTGTGGAAAAGTAAGAAATAGGAAGGTGAAAGAATTAGGGAACTGCAATTAATTCAGGGATGCATTAAGTGTCCTCCAAAGTACCTATCTGATAGTGATTTAAAGTGAAATCAGTCGTTGTGATCATGGGATTTTTTTTTTTCCTAGTCTCTCTCACCTGGATGGTTACAGGTGAGGAGTAGGTAGAGAGTAAAGATTTTGCTAAAGGTTGAGGGCGTATATGAGGATAACAGCAATGACTGAATGACCATGAGCTTTAATTGGGGGTGTAGGAGGAGGTGCTGGAAACAGAGGTAGATTAGTTCATTGTAGGTCCCACTGGATCAAGGATTGCTCACATTAGAGTGTTAGGAAGTGGTGATCAGAGAATGACATGCTTGAAATTAGGAAATTGAAGTGGTTGGAAATGACAAGGTCTAGGGATCTGGCCAAGAGAGGGTAGGAGATGAGATCATTAGAGGAAAAGACTTCATGGAATTGGGAGGCCTAAGTGTTGACAGAATCATCCACTGGATATGAAATTACCAATAATGTGTATATTAATTGATAGAATTTAAGAAGAAGTTGCTTTGTGTTTGTTCACTGCTGCATCTCTGGTACATAATTAGTGCTGAGTAAATATTGGTTATATAAATGCACGTCACTTGTGTTGTTATTTGAGGAATAGCTTTCTAAAATTATTGATAATTTTCTATTTCCCTTATTTATATTACAGAGCTATATTCTGCATTGATTAAAAATTAATGATTGTCATTATGGTTTTATAAAAGAACCTTACTGAAACATTCAGGATCTAATCCTGACGCTTTTGGGATGTCGTACTTACTCCCAGTAAGTGGGAAGTAAACTTGAAGCAAAGGATCATGTTTTACTTGTCTTGGGAGGCTGTGGTTAAGAGCTAGCTGGAGTGGCAGAATTAGACATAGCTGGGTTTGAATCCTGGCTCTACCATTTGCTAGCTCCCTTTGACAAGGCAGCTTTGTATTGCTAAACTTTAGTTTGCTAATTTGTAAAATTCAGACAAATCTAGTTCATAAGACTCCTTGTGAGGATCAAGTGCTTGCTGAGCACAGCATTATTAGATATGCAGCAACTCCCTTTTCAACTAGATTGAAGAAGTCAGGATAGAGTTTTATTTTTAATTACAAGCATGTTGTTAAATTTGCCAGGAGTAGAATGATATGAATTTTAATGTCTACGTGTGAGATAAATTATAAATTTCAAGTGAGATTTAAAAGGTGTTGAGGTTTTTTCAACAATATGAAAATTGAACAGAGTAAAACAGTTACAAGTGACATGTTAATGATATACAAGTATGCCATTAATGACAGAACATAACTTTTCTAACTTTGTACTAGACTTTATAAAAAAAAAAAATTTTAGAGACAAGGTCTTGCTATATTACCCAGGCTGGTCTCAAACTCCTGGACTCAAGTGATCCTCCTTCCTCAGCCTCCCCAAGGGGTGATATTAAAGGCATGAGCAACTGTGCCCGGCTGCATTAGACTTTAAAATGTAAACTAGAAACCATATCTAGCATACTAAACTGATTTTTAATACAATATTTGCTATATTAAAGCAAAATAGGGGGAAAGCTTTAATTATTACCTAGATAATTCTTCCCACCTACAGTATTTCCAGAAATATAGAAGAGAGGTTAATGATAATTTATGGTTTTTTAGTAGTTTCAGAGTGTTAAAAACCGTAAATTATCATAGATTGAAAACCTGTAACTATTTATGTTTGTTTCTAATGTTGAAAATTTTCTGGCCTCTGAAAAACTTTCAGAATCAAATTTAGGATTTAAAACTATTTTCCCCAGGTGACTTTGGTTATGTCCTTTTTGTTCTTTGAATATTCAGGAGAAATCACGTATTTTTTCCAAAGAGGTCACCCACTGCCACAGCACATCCTGTGATTTGGGCCATTACTCCTCAGACCAGAGACTGGGTCCATTTTTGGTTTGTAGATGGTTGTGTGCTCATAGCTTCTATTAAATTTACATGGCAGTGACCTAGGACTTTTTTTTAATTAATTCTTTTTAAATAGTGTAGGTGGAAATGGAATAAATAAGATTCTACTTTGTAACATGACTAAACCCAGAGCAAACTGACCATGCATTAATAATAAAATTAGGCATGAAAATTTGTATTTCGTATAAAGTCAGAGTCAGATTTTTCCAGTTTTCTGATCTGTATGTTTTTTAAATAAGCTTTTTGTAAGGTGAAAATAATACCCTTTTGATTATGCAGTATTTTCTTGTTTGCTTAGAGACATAAAGAACATTTTCACCGTCAGTTATTATAATGACAAGAGGTATTCCTGATCAGTAAGAGAAGTTATCACTGAAGACACTTCTGATTTCACTGCGCAGACTCACAGCTTCTGTTCCTATATAAACCTACATTCATTGACCATAACAATAGGTTAAAAGATTCATCTGTGCCAATGACTAGGCATTTTATTAAAGTATTTAACATTTAATTGTCTCATTTTCAAGTGCCGGTTAACAGCCATCGACACACAGCTTTCCATAAAGAAGGCATTATTGCTTTTTTTTTTTTTTTTTTTTTTGGAGATAGAGTCTTGCAATGTCGCCAGGGTTCAAGCGATTCTCCTGCCTCAGCCTCCCGAGTAGCTGGGACTACAGGTGCGCGCCACCACGCCCAGCTAATTTTTGTATTTTTTTTTTTAGTGGAGACGGGGTTTCACAATGTTGGTCAGGATGGTCTTGATCTCTTGACATTGTGGCCCGCCTGCCTCAGCCTCCCAAAGTGCTGGGATTACAGGCGTGAGCCACTGGCACCTGGCCTACTATTTGATGAGTTGGAAAATTGCATGCAAGTTGATGGATTCCTTAATGTTCACAAACCAGAGTGATTTTTGTTGGGGGGAATGGTATAAACAAAGCCTGTCCCACCCAGATATGATAATTGTGAGAAATTTTGTTCCTTTTTAAGTTATTTTCCAGTGTTAATATAAATGTTATAGTCTCTTCTGCTACATTTTGCAGTAGACTAGCTTAGAGCTTATTTAATTAGGAAGCATGGACAAAGAGTTTTCAGAAAAAATTACATTTTAGAATTTTTAAATTTGGTTAAGCATTTTTAAAAATGGGAATCTTGTACATTTTTAATAAACCAGATTGTGACCTTACTGTTCAGAGGAAGAATATGATGTTAATTTTATAAAGCATTCCTACTTTGGAATTTATTTCCCTTGCCAAAAATTGTAGTTTAGGTTTCTAACTTAGTGATTAACAGTGAGGACTCTGGAGTCAGGAGTATTTAAAATCTATCTCCAGTCCAGCATTACCTAGCTAATAACTTGCTTCACTTTTTAAAGCCTTGGTTTCTCATTTATGAAAAAGGAGGCCAGGTGCGGTGGCTCACGCCTGTAATCCCAGCACTTTGGGCGGCCAAGGCGGCTGGATCACTGGAGGGTCAGGAGTTCAAGACCAACCTGGCCAACATAGTGAAACCTGGTCTCTACTAAAAATACAAAAAATTAGCTGGACGTGGTGGCACACACCTATAGTCTTACCTACTCAGGAGGCTGAGGCAGGAGAATCATGTGAACCCAGGTGGCAGAGGTTGCAGTGAGCCAAGATGGCACCACTGCACTCCAGACTGAGTTACAGAGTGAGATTCTGTCTCAAAAAAAAGCAGGGGTCGGTGGGGAGGGGGGAAGTGAGGATAATTGTACCTACTTACAGGGTTGTAAAAATGAGTTAATTCAGATAAGAATTTAAAGCGACACCCAGTACTCTGTGACATCTTACTAGATACTACTCACAGTCCCATTGGAGTTTTACTGCTAATGCTAGTCTGTGTACTCCTTTTCCTTCTGATTAGAGATATTTTGGAGCTTACTATATCTTCTGATAATTCTTCTCCATAGGCCTCTAGCATTATTTATTTTAAAAAGCAAATCCTAAAATACAGGTTTAAGATTTCCTTAATACTTTACAGGGGGAGGGAAATTAGCAAGAAATCTTTGTCGCCAGTGCATGTTTTTTAAAGGTTTTTTAGCTAATTCAGAATAAACATTGCAAATCTAAAGTTTGTTCTAGTATTGTTGTTTTTGTTTTTGTTTTTTTGAGATGGAGTCTCACTCACAGGAGTGCAGTGGCACGATCTCGGCTCACTGCATCCTCCACTGGTTGAAGCAATTCTCTTGCCTCAGCCTCCCGAGTAGGCAGGACTACAGGCGTGCACCACCATGCCCAGCTAATTTTTGTATTTTAGTAGAGACAAGGTTCCACCATGTTGGCCGGGCTAGTCTTGAACTCCTGACCTCAAGTGATCCACCCACCTCAGCCTCCCAAAGTGCTGGGATTACAGGCATGAGCCACTGCACCCAGCCAATTTTTTTGTTGTTGTTTTTTAATCACTAAAGGAACCATAAAAATAGAAACTATGTAGGAGGAAGAACACATGGTTTCTGGTCATACTCTGTCAAGAAGTAGATATGTAACATATTGGGCATTTAACTTAAAAGTTCTAAGTCATGTTTTCTTTTTCCACTATAAGATTGTACTAGGTGATATAAAGTTCATGTCACTTAAAATTCAACGACTGTGTAAGTAGCTCTTTCAGCTTTTCATTAAGTTCATTTTTGGAAGTGTGCACATCTATGCCATCATTGGACAGTTATAATTTGGGGATTTAAACACCTGGCAGTGACTGACCACTGTGACTTTGCTTATTCCCTTTCTCTCCTCAGTTACCGAGCTGATACCCAGACATACCAGCCTTATAACAAGGACTGGATTAAAGAGAAGATCTACGTGCTCCTTCGTCGGCAGGCCCAACAGGCTGGGAAATAATTGTGTTGGAAGCACTGGGGGGGTTCGGGTGGGCTTGGAACACAGGTGTGTACAGCGTGCTGTAGTGGAAGTTTTGTATCATAGTAATCCTGTTTCCACTTTGTTATACTCTAGCCAAGATTGACTGTATTAGATGAAATGTGAGGATCTTGTTCAATCGGAAACCCCCGTTACCTCCTCTTTTTCTTTCTCTTTTTTTTTTTTTTACTTAAACATTTTTATGATGATTTAGATGGAAGTTGTTCTTCGTCACTTAATGTTGGTTCCAGTCCTTCAACTGTTCATATCTACTTTATAACATTCACATACTAACCCTTCTTCAAGATGGGGTGAGGGGTGGAAATGCAGTTTAGCCATGTCCTCAAGATAAAGTCTTGGTAAAAATAAATAAATGTCCTTTAGATATATTTTCTCCCTGAGTGCTTTTTTTTTTTTTGTCTTTGAACATTGAATTTTCTTGCAAAGCATTTTTTCATTTTAAGTTTAAAAACCAATAGCTGCTACACAAAGAATTTGAAGAAAGTTTAAGTAGTGTGCAACACATTTTGCTGTGATTTATGTGAAGCTAATAATACTTTTACCTCACTTTTCCAGCATAATTAAATGAATCTTAATTATAGCTCCAAGGTTTGTACCTACTATTGATGCAGACATTATAAATGACTTTCTGGTGATAAAGCTTGTCCACAGCAGCAGCAGACAGATGAACTTCTTAGTGTTGATCAAATCAAGTTCTCTTTCTAGGAGGTCTTTGTGCCCTTTTCAGAGCCTTCAGTTGGATACTAGTTACCCACTACCGTAGGGAAGCTATAAGGGCAAGGGAAAAACCACAAAAAAGTGTAAGATAGTCTTGTCTCTTTTTTGTTGTTGTTTTTTTGAGACAGTCTCACTCTGTACCCAGGCTGGAGTGTACTTCCAATCATGTCAATCATGTATTTTCAATGAGCAAGTACATGAGCACCCTCTGATTCTGCTATTAGCACTTTACCAACAGCCAGTGATATCTTGACACAGCATAAGATTGAAAGTTTTTTGGAAGGCTCATGATTGGTTTAATATCCCCCTGTTCCTGCCTCTACTTGCACATTAGGGCCTTAACTATTTTTTTTGTTGTTTTGTGCAAGACAAAATTTTACCTGGAACATACTCATATGTGCTCAGTTTTTCTGTAGAATAATCTGGTTAATGAAATGTTATCACTGTACCAAGAGATTATTAGAATTTTAGGGTACCTGACAAAATTAAGTAGAGTTGTAGTTAATGTTTCACTGTGAAACCAACCAAATTTTAAAGCTAAAATAGGCCAGGTGCGGTGGCTCACGCCTATAATCCCAGCACTTTGGGAGGTTGAGGTGGACAGATTACTTGAGGTCAGGAGTTCAAGACCAGCCTGACGAGCATGGTGAAACCCTGTCTCCACTAAAAATACAAAAAGTAGGCGGGCATGGTGGCACACACTTGTACTATCCCAGCTACTTAGGAGGCTGAGGCAGGAGGATCCCTTGAACCAGGGAGACGGAGGTTGCAGTGAGTGAGCCGAGATTGCACCACTGCACTCCAGCTTGGGTGACAAAGACTGTCTCAAAAAAAAAAAATAAAGCTAAAATAATCTCACAGAAAAAGAAATAGATCCAAAAGTAATCTGATTGTCCTGTTTTTCATTTGGCCTGTGCTGCTAAAATAGTTTTATTTCTTTAACAAATAGAGGATCTTTGGCTTTATTTATTTATTTATTTATTTATTAATTAAATACTCTAGAGCAGATCTGAAGGGAATGAGATCCCTTGATTCTCAGATATAGTACCATTTCTGGTGTTGGGCTTACAGAGGAAAATATGAGAAAGGAATGTGAGAAAGTATCTGGGTTCTAGATGTTGAGTGATGAGAACAAAAAGAAGGGGAGCAGTGTTTGGAATCATTAAAAGCTTAAGACTAGAACTGGAATAAATACAGAGAAATAAACATTTGTCTATGTCCCATAATACACAGAAAAAGAGCCTAAAGTAGCCTTTTTGTGAAGGTGAAATGTGCAATGAAAGTTTCTGTGGTTTGGCCTAGGTACAACCACTGTCCTTGTGTTAGAGATTTAGAGTGTTGGTTGATTGGCCTTTCCCCAACCACAAGTAAAACAGGTTTGATTTCCGCTTATTAAGTGATATTTTATACTGCTACATAAAGGTGAAACCTACCAGACAGATTATAAAATTTCCGATTCTCTAATCCAGATTTATAATCTAAATTTATATACCTGAGAATTTCTAAAATATTTCTTGATAATGGCCATTTCTGTCCTGTAGTGCTTGATTTAAGAGGTCCCAGGAGTATAAAAAGAGTTCAGCGATCTCACTTCCCTTCCAGTTCTCTGGCTTAATATATTTCCAGCAACTTACTAAATGCTCAGACAGGTTATGTGTCTTAACTCCCATTGTTGGGACAGAAGTAGTAGTGAACTGTTTTACTTTCAGCAAGAGAGGGACTTAAGGGATGAGCAAATAATTTTGTACTGTCCTAGAAGCAGACCAGGCTGGGTTGGGGGAGAGAGGACAGGGTAGTTTTCTTAGTATGATTGTCAACTTTACATCAGAATGGTCTTCCTTTATCAAATTGTTTTAACTAATCATTTGAAGGTTGGAATGAAAATCAGGATTGATACATAAATTGATTAATATTACTATATTTGTAAGGGTACTTTTATGTTCATGTTTTTTTTTTTTTTTTTTTTTTTTTTTGAGACAGTCTTGTCACCCAGGCTGTAGTGCAGTGGCGCGATCATGCCTCACTGCAGCCTCAATCTCCCAGGCTCAGGTGATCCACCTTAGCCTCCTGTGTAGCTGGGATTACAGGTGCACACCACCATGGCCAGCTAATTGTTTAAATTATTTTTTGTAGAGATGAGGTCTCCTTATGTTGCCCAGGCTGGTCTTGAGATCCTGGACTCAAGTGATCCACCCGCCTTGGCCTCCCAAAGTGTTGGGATTACAGGCATAAACCACTGCACCCAACCTAGGAATACTTTTGGAAGAAATATTAATTTATATGTTAGCATAATGATACTAGTATTGCCACTTAGACATAGCATTTTACTGCCTAGGAAATATTTCTACATCTTTATCATCACAGCAACCCTTTGAGATAGGAAGTAATTATATCTCTATTAATGGTAAAAATAAATAAATAAAAATTTAGATTGCCTAAGTGATTCACCAGATCACAAAGCAATACCAAAATTTTGCTAGATGAAAAAGACAAGGTTTTAACCTCAAAGACCTTGAAGGGGAGCCCTAGAATATGAATAGCTGTGCTAAATAATGGACCTCTAATTCTTGTCAAAGGGACCTTTTTAGACTCAATCAAATATTTGGATTCACAAGACCTGAAGAGGTCTTACTTGGCACCAATTTAATCAAAAGCATAGGGGACACAGAAAACAGCTTGCCAGCCCAGCATCATCAAGTGTTTCTCTTCCATGGGAGTATTCCTCATGGCAGTTCACACAGCCATCCAAGAATTATCCTCCGAACACACAGAAACACACAGTAGCTCAGATGCAAGAGATAAGACTTAGGTAAGTGCAAGAGCTACCCCAACTTAGAAGTTTCATGTACAACAAGAGCCACTAACTCTTGTAATAGCTTCATGGACATAGTTTCTAGGTCCCTGCAAGGAGCATGCCCCATTTACAAGTCATTGTATTCAGAGAAACAAGGCCATGTCTTCCCATCAGGTATTCATTGTTTCTCCCAGTCTAGGTGTAATTTATCACATAGGGGTCATGTTTCTCATAAGCAGTCTTGTCTAGTAATACATTGCACCGTTGTGTTTCCTCAGGAACAGAGCTACAATGTTAACCCAAGTTGACCATGAGTCAGTGTATTACATAATGGTGCAATGTATTACTAGACCAGATTGCTTATGAGAAGCATGGCCCTAAGTGGTTACCTTGGGTTAGCTTTCTAGCTCTGTTCCTGAGGAAACATAATGGTGCAATGTATTACTAAACAGGATACTGATGGAATGATTAACTTCAGAAGAAAAAGTGACATGGAAAGTTGAAAGAGTTTGTGTTAAATGGTCTTAACTCATTAAATGAGTAAAATGAATTACTATCTTGGAGGAAAGGAGGCTGGGCATAGAATGGGGAGTCAGAAGAACAATTCTCAGAGCTCATACAGGGTGAGGAAACAATCTGACCACTAGAGTCCTGTGTCACCAACTAAGGGATTCACTGAAGCCTCCAAAAGTGTTAAAATTTGTAATAAGACCAATGGTCCCTTAAATTAAGGCTACTATAGACTTACCATAGCAAAGTTTAAAAACGCATCTTAGGCCAGGTGTGGTGGCTCACACCTGTAATCCCAGCACTTTGGGAGGCCGAGGCAGGAGGATCACATGAGCCCAAGAGTTGGAGGCTGCAGTGAGCTATGATCACGTCACTGTACTCCAGCCTGGATAGCAGAGTGAGACGGTATCTGAAAAATAAAAAGTATGACAACAATAGTGTTAAGGACAATAGGGGGAAATGGAATACATGGTTGAAATGTTTTTTAACGTCAACAGTAGACTGAAAAGTTAAAGATGTCTATTTGAGGGCCAAGCATGGTGGCTAATGCCAATAATCTCAGCACTTTGGGAGGCCAAGGCAGGAGGATCACTTGATGCCAGGAATTCTAGACTGCAGTTGAGCAACATAGCAAGATCCCGTCTCTACGAAATAAAAATTTAAAAATTAGCCAGATGTGGTGGCATGTGCCTGTAGTCCTAACTACTCAGGAGACTGAGGCAAGAGGATCACTCAGGCCCAGAAGTTCATGGCTTCAGTGAGCTATGATTGCACTCCACCATGGGTAACAGAGTGAGAACTTGTCTCACAATAAAATAAAGATCTCTATTTGTAAACCCTAGAGAAATCACTTTTAAAAAAAAGAATCCAAAAGAAGATAGGATATCAGGATAATGTGGAAACCTGCGGTTGGAGGAGTTGCCATGGTAATGCTAACTCCCACCTTCATCTACAGGCTTTTGTTGTGGAGGCTTTTGTTTTACTGTGTGCCAGGACCCCAGAACAAAGAATAGGTGGGAAAATAGATAACAAACAGCAATATGGTAAATTTAGACCCAGTCAATAATTTCATTAAATGTAAATGGTCTAAACATTTCAATGAAAAGACTAGGATTGTCAGACTGGATCGTGAAGCAAGACACCACTATATGTGGTCTATAAGAAATCCACTTTACATGTTAAGACACAGATAGAATAAAAGTGAAAAGGATGCGGAAAATATGTCATGCAAACACTAAGCATTAGAAGCAGGAGTGGCCATACTTAATATAAGGCAAGGAGACTTCATAACAAGGAATATTACCAGGGATGAAGGGGGATGCTTTGTAATGATAAAAGTGTAGCTTCATCAAGAGACATAACAATCCTAAAAATATGTGCACCTGCTGTGGTTTGAATGTGTCTCCCAAAGTTTATGTGTTGGAAACTTAATCCCAAATTCAACAGTGTTGGAGGTAAGGCCTAATAACAGGTGATTGGGTCATGAGGGTATGAGCCTTATGAATAGATTAATGTCATTTCCGCAGGAGTGAGTTAGTTATCATGAGTGGTCTTGTCATAAAAGTGAGTTCAGTCCCCCTGCTCTCTTTCTTGCTCTCACTCTTTCTTGCTTTCTGCCTTCCACCATGGGATGACATGAAGGCCCTTGCAAGGTGCCAGTGCCATGCTCTTGGACTTCCAGGCTCCAGAACTGTGAGCCAAATAAGTTCCTATTGTTTATAAATTACCCAGTAAGTATTCTGTTACAGCAACAGAAAATAGACTAACACATCACTCAGTGACAGAACTTCAAAATACATGAATTAAAAACCTCGGGATATTCTAATGTGCAATATACCAGTACTATTCAAAATGTTGCACACCTGAGTATCTTGAGCAGATTTTTATTTGGTTGGTCTGTGGTGGACTCACAGTCTACAATTTTAACAAACTTCCAGGTAACCACACTTTGACTAGCAAGACATCCTACACGATACTGCTTTTCATGAGGTAGCATAGGAAAATGCCTGGTATATAGTAGGTGAACAGTAAATAGTGATAGAATCTGACTAAACAGAACAAGGCACATAAATGGCAACAAAGATGAACAAGAATGATCTTAGGCAGTAGGGATAGAGAAGAGCATAAACTTTAGTACATGGAGCAGTATAACATTTTTATGGGAGGGAATGCTGGGGGAGTGTTAAGTGGACAAGGAATCATAGGTAAGTAACAAGCATAACACTGAAAGACTACTCACACTCTAGGCTAGACATTAAGGCAAGTGAATGATGGGCTAGGAGATAGGAGGGGCTGAGAGGCTGAAATCATGAGAGCACTTGAAAGATGGAGAAGTTGAAAGAAGCTAGATGATGGTCTGAGGGGAATTTCAGTGATACCTTAGAGGAGGGCCAGGCACAGTGGCTCACGCCTGTAATCCCAGCACTTTGGGAGGCTGAGGCGGGCAGATCACTTGAGCTCAGGAATTTGAGACCAGCCTGGGCAACGTGGCAAAACCTCATCTCTACAAAAAATGCAAAAATTAGCTGGGTGTGGTGGCATATACGTGTAGTCCCAGCTATGCAGGAGGCTGAGGTGGGAGGATTGCTTAAGCCCAGGAGGTCACAGCTGCAGTGAGCCAAGCCGAGATTGTGCCACTGCACTCCAGCCTGGGCAACAGATTGAGACCCTGTGTCAAAAAAGAGAGAAAGAAAGGAAAGAGAGAAAGAAAAGAACAAAGAGAGAAAAAAGAGAAGAAAAAGAAGAGAAAAAAGAAAAGAAAAAGAGAAAGAAGACTTAGAGGGAGATAATCTCTTAGTGATTTGCTTTCCTGTCTACTCCACTACATAGTTTGTCTTGTAAGCCTAAGAAAGATGTTTTGCCTTTGAAGATAATAGTAACTCCTTCAGCTACATTTAGGGATCCTGTGTCAACATATCTAGCATACCCTTTCTTTTTTGTAATTATACACTTAAGTGGATGTTCAGTTTGAGACATACTGTGAAAAGGTTGGTTTAAAAGCCTTTTCTGTGCCAGAGGTAATTTTCTTTATGCTTTTCAAGAGAGTATGAAGAGGCTAATGAGAACTGATGACATCACTTAACTGAGACAGGCCCTGCATTCTTGTCAATAGATGTTTGAAGTTAAAGTGTGTGGGCTGTAATTTAAGAGAAATGGGATAGATCGTGGTTTCTTTCTTGGAAGCCCAGGGTTGGAGGAGTTGTCATGGTAATACTAACTCCCACCTTTACCTGCAAGCATTTGTTGTGGAGTACCTGCTCTGTTACAGGACCCCTGGGCTTGGCCAACTATATTGCCTCTCTAGCCTTGGAGAAAAAGAGTATAGTTGAGTCTTTTAGTGTCTGTTCCATGGTGAGTAGTTTGAAGAGTATCCCACAGTTCTGGGTCCTTGCCCTGCAATGCCCCTGGCCATTCTAGAGATCACTTTGTCCTTGACACTGTCAGTGAGCTCAGAGACCTGTTAGAAGTATGGTCACCAACTTCCACCTACAATGCAACTCCAGGAAGGATTACCACAATGCTCATCCCAATTATTTTGCAAATCCCAATGGGAGGTTGCAGGTATAATGACAGAGGGCAGGAAACCTCATGTTTCTTGCAGAGTGTTAGGAAAAGATTTGAAGGTGCAGGTACTGAAAGGCTGTTGAGGACAAATGCTCATTAGAATGAAGTTGATTAGAGATCAAAGTCCTGCTTGATACCTCAACGTATCCTTGATACTCTTGCTTCTCTAAGCCAGGCCCTCTGAATCTTTTCAGGTACTTGGGATTGAGAAATTACTTCTTTCCTTCTTATAAAAGGCTAAAGATCCCAGGCATGGCGGCATGCGCCTGTAATCCCAGCTACTCAGGAGGCTGAGGCAGAAGAATCTCTTGAACCTGGGAGGTGGAGGTTGCAGTGAGCCGAGATCGCACCACTGCACTCCAGCCTGGGCAACAGAGCGAGACTCCATTTCAAAAAAAAAAAAAAAAAAAAGGCTAATGATCACTACTAAGACAATTATGTATTTGAGCCTTGTGACCTATGTGTGAATGGTGAGCATCTCTGAATACTACCCAGCATTCCTGCAACAGACCAGTGTAGATATTGGGATTCCACAGTTTGTATAAGATTCTATGTCAACAGACCCCGTATCAGTGAGTCAGTGTTTGCAGCCAACACGGAGTATGTTGCCCCGAGAGCCTGTGGATGGATCACTCAGGCTTCCCAACAAGGACAACCGCCTCACCTCCCCCTGCCCATCACCAGCTTTGATAGCCACTCCAACCCCCAGCCACCTTCTGCCTAGACAAGCTCCTCTTCCTACTTGGGCTTTAACTCCTCACTGCAGGCCACTCCTGCACAGGGATGCCCTACTCATCCTGCTCATCCATAAAGGTAATTCCACATTTATGTGACCGGCTGTCCTAGTAACAGTTATGCTGTTTCCACCTCATTTTCACTGTTTAACTTAATCCTCGGGTAAGTGTAGAGCCAGGTGAATGATAACTTATTATTATTTATTATTTATTTATTTTTTTTTTTTTAGACAGTCTTGCTCTGTCGCCCAGGCTGGAGTGCAGTGGTGTGATCTCGGCTCACTGCAACCTCCACCTCCCGGCTTCAAGCAATTCTTCTGCCTCAGCCTCCCAAGTAGCTGGGATTACAAGCTCGCGCCACCACGCCCAGTTAATTTTTGTATTTTTAGTAGAGACGGGGTTTCACCATGTTGGCCAGGCTGGTCTCCAACTCCTGACCTCATGATCCGCCCACCTCAGCCTCCCAAAGTTCTGGGTTTACAGGCGTGAGCCACCACCCCTGGCCAATGATAACTATTATTACAAAACAAACTCTTAAGAGTTTTGCACACTTTCCATATGTACGTTATACTTAATCAAATGTATTCCCCAGCAATATTTAATATTGCTGTTAGGCCAGGTGTGGTGGCTAACGCCTGTAATCCCAGCACTTTGGGAGGCCAAGGCGGGTGGATCACGAGGTCAGGAGACCGAGACCATCCTGGCTGACATGGTGAAACCCTGTCTCTACCAAAAAAAAATACAAAAATAAGCTGGGCGTGGTGGCGCGTGCCTGTAATCCCAGCTACTCGGGAAGCTGAGGCAGGAGAATCGCTTGAACCAGGGAGTGAGAGGTTGCAGTGAGCTGAGATCGCACCACTGCACTTCCAGCCTGGCGACAGAGTGAGACTCCATCTCAAAAAAAAAATAAAAAAATTACTATTAATACAATACTACCAGAAAGAAGTCTAAAAACATTCATGTTACCGTGAAGTTACCCCTGTATCTTAGTGGAGGCCAAGGACCCCAGGGCAGTCCAGTCACCAGCTGCTCAGGCAAGGAATCTTGTTCACCTTCCAGCACTTCTTGATTCTCTAATAGGTTGTCCTTGTAGCACTTTGATTCTCTAATAGGCTATCCTTGGCCCTTTGGTAAGGGCCAAAAGATCTGATAAAAACATAAGGACTGTTTATTTGGTTTTTAAAATTGTATCTATTAAGCTATTTCAAGAAGTATTTTTAAATTGCTAAAGCTGCTCACAAAGCAGTAATGACCCTAGCATAGGTGGGATCTTGCCTTTTGCATTGATTTGCACTTGGCACACCGTTCCTGTTGGAGATGGAGGGCAAAGGAGAAGATAACACCAGGAGGCTCCTTTGCCCATCAGTATAAGATTCCAGCAGTATTAAGGAATTATTGTGATTTTTAGATTTGATAATGCCATTGTGGTTATTTTTTCAAATTCTCTTTTAGAGTGTATACTGAAATATTTACAGATAAAATGACATATATGAGGTGTGCTTCAAATAATCCAGTGGAAGGGTGTAGATGAAACAGGATTAGCCATAAATTGATAACCTGGGTGGTGGGTTTCACCTCTTCTTTTTCGTATGCTTGAAACTTTCCATAATGAAAAGTTAAAAAAAAATAAAAGATTCGATCACAAAGTTATATCCTATCTTGGCTACAGCTGCATAGCTGTAGTGCTAAAGCCAGTAGGAACACTTCTAAGACTGACAATGCATCCATGATCCTTACTCCTCCATAGGGCTTTACCATTCACAGACCACATTCACTGCTCCACTCCACCTGGATACGCTGCCCCACCCTCTCCCCTCAGCCTGAGCAGAAGAGGGAATGATGCATTATCAAAGCAGGGCATATTTGAGCCACAAAAGAAGCCTTTGTTGAGGACGACTTGTCTGGTTGCTTGGCAGGCGGAGCTTGCAAGGAAGCCCGAGGTAGCTCTGCTATGTCGGGCTGGTGTTCTGTAAGCCTGGGAGCAGTGGGGAATGTTTGGGGCCACTGAAGCTGCATTTCTGACACATGCTAATGAACTTGCCCAGGGATGTAAACAGAGTCAGCACTTCAAATTAAATTCTGGTGACATTTAACAACCCTTGCTTAACCACCTCCCTAGACTGCTTCTGACTGGACACAAGAATGCCAATAGAAAAGGGGGCATTTCCCACCTCTGACAGCTTTCCAATGCCAGTTTGTAAAAAGCTGCCAAATGTGCCCAGCCTCACTCAGTGTGGGCATCCCCAAAGGAGAAGAGCAAATGTGTTTTCTGAATTCCCAATTTCAGGCCTCTCCACTCATCTCTACAATCTTCCCCAGTCTGGTCGGGAAGTAAGCTGTCCTCAGGGGGACCTTAGAGAGCTCCTTCAGGGAGTCGGAAGACTCATTAAGCTGACAGTTGACAGCTGATTTTGTCATGCTAACTTTAGACTGTTCCTAATCAGGAGCCACTAGTCCCTGAGGTGGTTGTGATCATTGCCTATTTGTAAAAGTAGGTCTTTCTCTAGTTTTGAGTGCACGTGGTTGCGTCACTCTGTAAGTAACGTGGACAGAGCTGGGGAGGCCAACAACATGGATGTTTCTCGTGAAGAAAAGTTAACCACTCCGTTCCCTAAGATCAGCCGCTTGCCTTGAAGACACATGCCAGTGGTTCACAGTGGAGCTCACCACCCCTCCTCATGGACCCCATCCAAAGCAGCTCAGTCTTGAATGGTGTTGCTAGCCAGCCAACCTTTCACGGCTGAGTTCTGGGTACAAGCTTTCATTTCTTTCTTCCTCACTTTCCACATCCAGTTGGTCAGCAAGTCTTGCTTTTATCTTTGTCTCTTTGCCTCTATTCATTTATTTAATTATTCATTTCCACAAATATTTACTTAGCACTTACTATGTGCCAGACACAATGTTAACATCTGGGGATATAATGGAATAAGACCGTCTGCCATGATTCCTCCTTCCGTTCCTATGTGTCCTCCTGTTTGGGCCCTAATCACAACCCCAGTGCCTTCATCAGGCCCTCATCAGTTATCATCTGCAATAGTTTCCTAATTGATCTTCCTACCTCAGGGTGACTCTCGATCAGTTAGTCAGTCATCATTCTCTCGTTACAAATGACAGAAACCCATCTTGACTTAGCTCAGGCAACAAGAGTGAGGGGTATAGTTTATTGAGTTGTGTAAACAAATTACAGGAATGGCCAGAGCACAGGTGAGTCTTAGGATCAAGTGGAACCAGAAGCTGATGGGCAACAGGAATGCCTGCTATTTCTGGTCCTTGCTTCCCTTGAAGTGTTAGTGTCATTCCCATCACAGGCCAGCTCTTTCCCACAGGGATGCCCATTGTCTTCGAGTTTTACCACTTTAGAAAGATTCCTTCTTTCTAGTCGAGTTAAAAAATCCCAAGAAATGTTCTGACTAGACTGGCCCAGCTTGGGTTACCTGCCCTGAGGACATGGTGGGATCTGTGTGGTGGGCAGCCTCTGAGGTGGCCCCCAGTGATTCCTGCCTCCTGGTAGTCAAGACCTCGTGTAAACCCTCCTCTTAGGGGAAGGCTGAACTTATGAATGACTCTCCTAAAATAGCATACAGCAGAAGTAATGAGATCTCACTACCAGTATGAAGTTACAGAAGGACTGTGGCTTCCATCTTAGGTGTGCTCTCTCAGTCTCTCTGAGACTGTTGGTTCCAAGGGTAGCCAGCTGCCATGTTGTGAGACAGCCCTATGGAGACAGCCCTATGGAGACAGCCCATGGAAGTGAGCTTGGAAGCAGATTCTCTAGCCCTGCTTGAGCCTTGAGATGACTGCAGCCCTGGCTTGACACACTGATTGCAACCTCATGAGAGTCTCTGAGCCAGAACCCTCAGCTAAGCCACTCCTGGATTCCTGACCCATGGAAACTGTGAGATAATAAATGTTAATTGTTTCCAGCCACTAAATTGTGGGGTAATTTGTTACACGGCAATAGGTAGCTAATAGAGTCTATAATAAAATGGAAGTTTCTATTCAACCCACAAGGGAAAGAGCTTTTCCCAGAAAAAGGAGGCAGGAGGTTTTGGCTGATAAAGAATAGACATCCATTACTACCCTCTAATATTCTGTCCTCTTCTGTGCTATGGAAGAGGACGTTTTTCATAATGAAAATCTGATTATATCACTTTCTTGCCATTCTTTCTCTTTTCTTTTTCTTCTTTTTTTCTTTATTTAGAGATTGGATCCCGTTCTGTTGCCCAGGATGGAGTGCAGTGGCACAATCATGTCACTGTAGCCTCGAACTCCTGGGCTCAAGTGATCCTCGCACCTCAGCCTCCCAAGTAGCTAGGACTAAAGCTGTGCAGCACCATGCCTGGCTAATATTTAATTTTTTATTTGGTAGAAACAGGGTCTCCCTATGTTGCCCAAATTGGTCTGAAGCTCCCGGCCTCAAGCAGTTCCCCCCCACCCTGCCCCACCTCCGCTTCCCAAAGTGCTAGGATAATAAGTGTGAGCTGCCACGCCTGGCCTTCCTGTGTGGAATTCTTTTTCTTTTTCTTTTTTTTTTTTTTTTTTTTTTTTTGCCTTGCACAGCCCCTGCTTGGAATTCTTGAAGCTCTCTATCACTCTTAGTTTGTTCATGCTGTTTCAACGAAGTACCATAGACTAGGTGGCTTATAAACAACAGAAATGTATTGCTCCAGATCCGCAGGCTGTAAGTCCAAGATCAGGTGCCAGGATGGTTAGGCGCTGGTGAGGGGAGTCTTCCAGGTTGCAGATGGCCACCTTCTTGTTGTACCCTCACATGGAGGAAAGACAAGAGAGTTCTCTAGGGTGTCTTTTATAAGGGCATTAATCCCATTCATGAGGGCTGCCACCCTCATGACTTAATCACCTCCCAAGAGCCCCCACTTTCTAATACCATCACTTTGGGGGTTAGGTTTCAACATATGAGTTTGCGGGGGTGGAACACAAACATTCAGTCCATTGCACATTCTTAAAATAAAATCCAAATTTCTTAGCTTGCCACCCAAGGCCCGTCATGATCAGCACCTGCCTACCTGTCAAAACTCAGCCCCCAAAAATCCCCCTCCCTGTTCCCTGTACGGACCACACTTCTTGCGGTTCCACTAGTACACCCCACAATCTCTCCATGCCTCTTATACGTTCTTCCTTTTAGGGGTACATCTCATTCCTCAAGGCTCATACACTTTAACCCTTAATCATAGGTTAAGGCTCCATTCAGGCATCACCACCTCCGGGAAGCCTTCCCTGATAACCTAATCCTTCCACCCCGGCATGTTCTGACATGGCTTATATTGCACTGTGTGGGATTGTTTGTGTGATTGTCTACTTCCCTCAATCATCTCTGCTCTTTGAAGAGTGAACTACATATTTCACATTGGAATCCCCAGTGCCTTCTAAATCATAGGTTCTCAACATATGTTTGTGATTAATTAATCAATTAGCTAGTTAGTTGATTTATGATATCAGGGAATTACTCTCACTTGTGTCTGCCTATTCATACTGGTTCCATTATAAAGGAGTATGAGGCAGGGAGGGAGGTCAGCTTTCATTTTTATTAACTAAGGTTCATAAACAAATGAAGTACACATGACCCTTGATCCATGATACCCTCAGAGAGTTTTACAGCAAAAACTAGAAGCTAATTTAGTTGTAGTTATGAAGGAAATCATCAGGGTTTTATGAGAGAGAATAATATTTTGAGCTGCTTGAACATGGATGAGCAGAGGCCCCTGTAAGGGCTGGCATCTAAGCTGAGACCTGAAAGATGAGAAGGAGCCCCTCAGGCAGAGTCGGGGAAGCACGCAGAGGATCTGCTGTGGGAAGGTGCTAAGCAGAGAATAACTTGGTGCCTTTGAAGGATTCAAAGAAGACTGGCACAGTGAAGAGAGGGCAACTGGATAGGTAGGGAGGGGGCCATCATGGATTGAGGTGGGGGATAGCCAAGGGACTGGAGCTTACTACATGGGAAACCCCCATGGGCATGCATCCACTCTACCCATGCTGCTCATTCATTCATGTCATTCATTCATTCCTCTGTGAAATCTTGCATCACTACTTTCTCTGCCCAGAAAGCTCTTCCCGAATCTCTCTGACTCCTATCACCCAAGTCTTGCATCAAATGCCAACTGCTGCCCCATCTGAAGTTAGCCCTTACCCCTCCACACCATCTTCCTAGTGACTTTCCGTTGTCCCGTTTTACTTCGTACATAACACCTATTACTATCTTGGAATAAACTTGTGCATTTTTTGGTTTACTTGTTTCTCTGTCCCTCTAGACTATATGTGCTATGGGGTCAGGGACCTTACGTATGTTGTCTACTGCTGTGTTGCCTGTGCCTAAACCCTGCTTGGTATGTAGTAATGATAAGTATTTATTGCATTATTTCATTCAAATAGCCAGCAGTGTTTTCTTTTTTTTTTTCTTTTAAGCTCAGGGGTACATGTGCAGGATGTGCAGGGTTGTTACATAGATGAACGTGTGCCATGGTGGTTTGCTGCACAGATCATCCCATCACCTAGGTATTAAGCCCAGCATTCATTGACTATTCTTCCTGATGCTCTCCCTCCTGTCCCTGAGCCCTCCAACAGGCTGCAGTGTGTGTTGTTCCCCACCAATGTGTCCATGTGTTCTCATCATTCAGTTCCACTTGTAAGTGAGAACTTGTGGTATTTGGTTTTCTGTTCCTGCATTAGTTTGCTGAGAATAATGACCTCCAGCTCGATCCATGTCCCTGCAAAGGACATGATCTCGTTCCTTTGTATCAATTAGCCAGTAGCTTTTACTGTCTACCATGTGCCAGACCCAATGCCAGGTACCAAGACAAAATAGACATACATTCCACCCAGAGCTCTGAGCTTAAAAGGGCCCCACACTTGGTTCAATACTCCACTGTCATCGTTTGAAATTATTAATTATTTATGAATTAGATGACCCATATTTTCATCTTTCACTAAAGCCTCCAAATTATGTAGCTGATCCTACCCCCACTTTAACTCCAGAAAGCTCCTAGCACATTCACATTTGGAAACAGTTTAGGGACAAGTCAGTAGACTTGGCATACTATTGTTAATAATTTTAATAGAATTGCCTAATATATTTAAGGGGACATAAAGAGTAAGTGGTTTACAGAAACAGCATAGATTAAGACTCAATTCTGGGAATCAGACATCGTTGGATTCCAGGCTCTGCCATTCCTAGCTGTGTGACTTTGAGAGACTCACACAACATCTCTGAACCTTGATTTCCTCATTATAAATGGATATCATGATAGTGTCTACCCTGAAGAGCTGGCTGGGTAATTAAATGAAATAATACTTAAAACACTTAGGTCAGGTTCTGGGCATCCTGAAAAGCGGGTTCCATCACCCAGCCACCCACTCCCCTTCCTTTGGCTCCTTCCACCCTCCTGCCCACTCCTGGGGTGGGAAATCTGGGTCAATGTGAGTGGCTCCTAAGCGAGAAGAATATTGAAGAGAAAAAGCAAGGAATTATGACCTTCAGGGAAGCAATAACATTTTGCTTAAAAATTGCTTGAGCAATTTGTAGATATTTGCAATTTGTATGCAAATACAGACTCCTATATCCTGAGCTGAGACATGGCCCTGGGCAAAAGCTTGAAGAAGACGACTATTGGACCACAGAGAAGCCTGCATCAGTTTCTCTTTGCTGCCAGTTTAAATGAAAACCTTAGATAATTTCAAAGCTGCAGTTTCCACTGCCTTAGCCTTTCAACAAATCCATTAGTATGGAAGGCAGTTTTCTAACAAGGTAGATGCATCCCCATCTGTATGTACTGCATCATCTCTGCTGTGTAATCTTTGTTCTCACATTCATTGTCTGTTTAATCAAGCACTGATCTGGCATCCACTTGCAAATGCTGCGTCTCCTATGCCTGATGAAAAAGAATTTTCAGTGGGTCAAACCTCACCTAATTTCATGAAAACGCAAGTCAACAGCCAAATTAAAAGAGGAAGCTGAGAACAAACTGACAAAGAACAAACCCCCAAGACTCTCAGAACTGATGGAGAACAGTAGTTTTATTGTACTCATCGCCACTTGTTCATTCATTCAAGAAACACTTACTGCAAGCACCCACCATGCACGGGGTACTATACTAGGTGCAATAGACAAGTCTTCGTCTTCATGTAGTCTGCAATCCAATTGGAGTACAGAAAAGCACAGGCCATTCCAATGCAACCCTGATTCAAGGTAAAAGCGGGGAAGTACAGGCACTCAGGGAACCTCTAGTGGGGGCCCATCACCCAGTGGCTAGGGATAGGGGTGGCGAATCTCAAGGAAGCTCCTGGCATTCTTGCCCTTGGATTGCATCCATTTGTCCAATCCATCCCTGACAGGATTCCTCTACCTGCAAGGTTAACAAGATCGGCATGCATCTGCCTTGAATGCGTGCCCCCTTTTAGAGCCCGGGAACCAGGGCTAGGACTGGGGTTAGAGTCAGTGCCTTCTAGGAGAGGCTCATCTTGCCTCAACAGAGCCTCATTCCATTCATTCATTCATTCATTCATTCATTCATTCGCACACACTTACTGACCACTTCTGTACCAAGCTCTGGCAATCCAGCCGTGAGCAGGACAAATACTTCTTCCTCAAGGAACTGGGGCAGTTTTTTGGGCACCATGCCTCTTTTTCTTTTATTTACTTCAGCTCGTTGACAAATGTTATTTAAATCTCACAGCACCCCTAAGAAGTAGTTGTTATTATCCCTGCTTTGCTGGTGAGGGGACCGAGTTTCAGAAAGTTCAAGTAACTAGCTGCAGGTTGCCCAGCTAGGAAGGGAAAGGCTTCAACTCTAGGTTAGACTCCCAGCCTCTTCTCTTTCTCCTCTGCTGGGCAGACCGAATCCTGGGCTGGGAAGGGGCCTTCCGACAGCAGCTTTCTCTGTGTTGTTGATAAATATCTGTGGGTCCTTCTCGGCAGCGTGACTGCCATCCTCCCTCAGGCCTGGTGATGGCAGCAAGGCCATGCGCGCTGTATGGCCCCCACAAGCAGAGGGCACTGGCCGAGGACTGTCTCCGCAGCCTGCATCTTCCCTGCTCCAGGGAACCTAAGTCATGTCAGACAGGGATGCAGACAACGGTGGGACAGCTGTGCTCTGAAGACCCCAAACAGAACCACTCTTCCTGCCTCATAACCTTCCCTCCCAGTCCAATATTCTGATGGTTTTCAAAGCCTTGTTGAAACATCAAGTCCCCTGCTGAACTCACTTTGCTTTCTTCACAGGGTAAAGCAAGTGTCATGAAACAAGGTTTCAAAGCCAGACCAGCAGTCTTCCACTCAGGAACGAAGTAGGTGCTGGGACTCCCCAACCTCCTCTCTCTGGTCAACTTCCCACCATTTCAGGCCACCATGTCTGAGCTGCAAAGTCTTGCCCTGGTGGCTGGTGACAGTCCTGACCAGCTGGAAAATTCAAAGCTTTAGAGTCTAGCAGCTCTGGCCTGCCCAGGGTTGCATAAACGTATCCTGAGGATTCCCAGACTGCTGTTTCCACTTTACAAGACCTGATGACAGACATTTTCCCATTTGATCTGCTCCCACATCATACCCATTTTTCAGTTGAGAACAGTGAGGCTCAGGATGCCTAAGCAGCTGGCTAAAAGTCTCCCAGCTCAGAAATAGCTGGGCCAGAGCTACAGCAATTGTTCTCTTATTGTGAGGCTGAACTCTCCTCTCTCTCCCTGCAGTCCAACACAGAAAACCAGCCAAGAAATAACTGAGATGGACACATTTGGTTATAATAATTTTAAATAAGCCTCACTTCTTAATGAGCATGCAGAGATCCAGGCACCTGGTGGAAGCCGTGGGGCTCCACAAAGCACCCTGGAGCCTCCACCTCAAGTGGACAAAGCCACAAGGCAGAGTACACACGGGTCTGAACAAGCTCAAAATGAATGTCTGAGGACAAATAAGGCAGAGCAGAGAACCCTGAGGCCAGGAGGACATTGGGAACAAATACCCCTGGCCAGGAGGCAGGGAGAAAACAGGCCATGCTGGACATAGCCCTGGGCCCTCAGGCCAGCTCAGTCAGGGGTCTCACCCTCCCGAGCCCCAGAGAAGATGCCTGGCCCCAGGCAGACCATTCACAATCGCCTCCAGAGCTACATCACGGGACATTGTATTCTTGGATCTACCATGTCCTGTGCTCCCAATTTCCTGCCCTGTGACTTTATTATTTATTTATTTATTTTGAGATGGAGTCTCATTCTGTCACCCAGGCTGGAGTGCAGTGGCGTGATTTCAGCTTACTGCAATCTCCGCCTCCCGGGTTCAAGCATTTTTCCTGCCTCAGCCTCCTGAGTAGCTGGGATTATAGGTGTGCGCCACCACACCTGGCTAATTATTGTTTTTTTAGTAGAGACGGAGTTTCGCCATCCATGCCAGGCTGGTCTTGAACTCCTGACCTCAGGTGATCCACCCACCTCGGCCTCCCAAAGTGCTGGGATTACAGGTGTGAGCCACCGCACTGGGCCCCCTGTGACTTTAGATGCTTTAGCCTCTCATCCTGTTTCTACATCTGCAAAATGATGATTGTGGAACCAACTTTGGCCCATCCTACCTCCATTCTAAGAATCAGCCATGTAAGGATACGGGATGTGGGGACAAAAGCTATCAGCCTGTTAGAGCTTTGCACAGGGCCTCAGTGTCCTCAAGTGCAACATGGGGATAACAGTACAAACATGTCAGTGTTCTATGAATATACAGACTGATGCGTGAAAGGCAATAAGGAGCAGCAAGGAGCATGGACCCTGGATCAGACTTCATGATTTTAAATCCTGGCCCTCCATCCTGCCAGCTGGGTAATCTTGGGCAGATATGTTAACTTCTCTGGGCTTTGATACCTAGTTTGTAAATGGGGTGGTATTGAAAATACCTACCTGATAGAGTTGTAAAGATCAAAGAAGATAAAGTGTGTGTCTCAGTGTTTGGTCAGTGACTGACAGGACCAGTTATAAATGTCATTGAATGGAGTACTCATAGAAAGGGCTTTGCCATGTAACTCACGGTAAAATGTATGCCTGTCCTGCAGGCTGGAGGGTGCAGCACTGATTCCTTGATTAATAGATCTTCTGAGGCAGAAGCTCTTCTAGAATGAAGTCAGCCATATGTGGCTGGTATTGGGGAAGAAACTCATAAATCATGCAAAGCGAGGCTGGCATGTGGCAGCTGGTTCAGTGGCAACCCTCAGCCCAGCCCAATGCCCACTGTCCCTCCACCTCAGAGTGATCCATCACTGCCCAGAGCTCTGTGGCAGGCAGCTTGCTTAGCAGAGGCAAGGCCCACAGCACCCAGCTCTCTGAGCCTTCTGCACCACGTGGGGACACGTGGCCCCGTCAGGGGACCAGAACCCATCTCAGTCACCAAAACAGTGGCTCTCAAACCTGAGCATGCATCAGAATCCCCAAGAGGCTTGTTAAACTCAGAGGGCTGGCCTCACCTCCAGAGTTTCTGATTCAGTAGCTCTGAGTGGGGCCCAAGGGTTTGCATTTCTTCATTTCTTTTCTTTTCTTTTTTCTTTCCTTTTTTTTCTTCTCTTCTTCTCTCCTCTCCTCTCTTCTCTTTTCTTCTCCTTCTTCTTCTTCTTCTTTTTTTTTAGACAGAGTCTCACTCTGTCTCCCAGGCTCAGCTCACTGCAACCTCCACCTCCTGGGTTCAAGGGATTCTCCCGCCTCGGCCTCCCAGATAGCTGGGACTACAGGACTTGGCACCATGCCCAGCTAATTTTTGTATTTTTAGTGGAGACGTGGTTTCACCATGTTGGCCAGGCTGGTCTCGAACTCCTGGCCTCAAGTGATCCACCCGTCTCAGTCTCCTAACCGGCCTCTTCTTTTTTTTTTTTTTTTTTTTTTTTGAGATAGGGTCTCGCTCTGTTGCCCAGGCTGGAAGTGCAGTGCTGCAATCATAACTCACTGCAGCCTCAACCTCCTGGGATCAAGTGATCCTCCCACCTCAGCCTTCTGAGTAGCTGGGACTACAGGCATGCACCACCACACCTGGCTAATTTTTAAATTTATAATATAGATGAGGTCTCACTATTTTACCCAGGCTGGTTTCAAACTCCTGAGCTCAAGTGGTCCTCCTACCTTGGCCTCCCAAAGTGCTGGGATTCTAGGCAGGAATCACTGTGCCTGGCCAAGAGTTTACATTTCTTTTTTTTTTTTCTTTATTTTATTTTATTTTATTTTATTTTATTTTATTTTTGAGACAGAGTCTCACTCTGTCACGAGGCTGGAGTGCAATGGCACAATCTCGGCTCACTGCAACCTCTGCCTCCTGGGTTCAAGTGATTCTCCTGCCTCAGCCTCCCAAGCAGCTGGGACTACAGGCGTGTGCCACCCGCCTGGATAATTTTTTGTATTTTTAGTAGAGATGGGGTTTCACCACGTTAGCCAGGATGGTCTCGATCTCCTGACCTTGTGATTGCCCACCGCAGCCTCCCAAAGTGCTGGAATTACAGGTGTGAGCCACCGCGTCTGGCCCAGAGTTTACATTTCTAATAAGTTCCCAGCTGAAGGGGCTGGTCTATGGGACCATTGACACATGCTCCTGTGGGAGTGAGTTTAAACCTAGCTGTTTATCCTTGGGCAAATTTCTTCTCTCAACTGAGCCTCCCCTCCTCCTCCATAAAGTGAGTGTATCAGAACCTACCTCATTGGAGTGCATATGGTAGCCTTACTAAGATTCTGGGTACCCAGAAAGTGCTCAATCTGTGTCAGTCCTCAGCATCACCAACACACTGTTGTTGAGACAACTAATGAATAGGGAGGGTGGAGTTGTGGCGATATCGAACTTGTAAGAAGTGAGAGGAAAAATGGACAAATGTATATTGCGTGCTTTCTATATGCAGTGTACTAATTCCTAAATGCCAAAATGCTTTATCATTAAAAGACAAAGCAAAATAAAAACAAACCCAGTTAGAATGCTTTATCTTTAATTAATTCATTCAGCAAACAAACATTTGCTGTAAGTCTGAGAAGCAGGTTCTGTGCTGTAGCCGTGGGAGGTATGAAGCTGGAGCAGGCATGGTTCCTGTCAGCAAGGAGCTACTATCTAACAGAAAAAAGAGGACAAGACTAGAGAAGACAGGAACACACCATTGCTTATGGAGGAAGGTGATGACAGGCTGGGAAGGAACACTCAGCACCCTGAAGAAGCAAGCTGGAGAGGTACTTTTCAGACAGGTGGGGGATCAGGAAGGGTTTCCTTGCAGAAGCAGCATTTGTCTGGGAAAATGGGTAGCATTTAACTCATGGAGTTAACAAAGTATGGGGCAGAAGAAACAGCAAAAGCACAAACAAGAGAAAGCAGAAAGCAACTTCACACTACACGACTCAGGGCACTTTGGCTGATTGTAGGGTGAGGAAGAGAGAGTGGGAGCTGAGGTTGGCCTGGCTGTCTGCCGTCAGGCATTGGACAGTTGTGACCATCGGTGGTTCATGGGGCTCCTCCGAGAGCATTCCACCGTCTTTGTGGGGCAGGTGTTCAGTATGCCACTGTGGGCTTGATGATGGGTGTGATGATGATGCACAGGTGTGAGAGCTTGCATGTTCTAGGAGGGGGAACCCCCAGGAGCTCTAAGCACTGCCAAAGCCAGCTCACCTTCCCAGCATCCTTCAGAAGGAGAAGTCAGTCCCAAGCCCCCACCTGATGGCTGCAGAACCAAGGCCACACCGCACACCCAAGAGAAAGCCCCCAGTGCCACTCTGCTGCTCCACCTGCTGCCCCCACAACTTAGTGTGACCTGATTTAACCTTAGCATCCCCCCACACTCCCACCCCCAGGGAGGCCAAGGCTCTGGAAGGCAGAGTCATCCTGGGCGAGGGGCAGCCCCTGCCCTTGTGAGCAGAGAAACCTGGAGCTCTGCAGCTGCCTGACAGGGTTGTGGGAACTGCAGTCCACCCACGGGGAGAGGAACA
Organism: Gorilla gorilla gorilla; assembly: GCF_029281585.2. Lineage (NCBI taxonomy): Eukaryota > Metazoa > Chordata > Mammalia > Primates > Hominidae > Gorilla > Gorilla gorilla. The sequence continues at coordinate 86,258,345 of NC_073239.2, read as the reverse complement.
AGCCTCCTGCCATGCTGAGAGCCATCTCTGACTCAAACTGTGGGGAGGGGCCCAGACAGAGACCCCATCGAGGTGGCCCTAGAGCAACTGTCTCCAGAGACTCTTACCTCCTGGTTCTCCTGCCAGAGTCCCCCAGACTCTCCTGCCATCCCTAGTTTCCCATCCAACTGAGGGTCTCCCAGCTGGGGACTCTCCACCACTGCTGGGCTCAGACCTCCGGGTCCAAGATGTGGTCCCTACATTCTTCTGGCTCCTGGGGAAGTACAGTAAGGAGTACAAGGGTAGCCTTCTTTCCCCTTGGCTTCTCCCTCTTGTAGTGAGTCCAGTGCTGAGTGTCAGGGTACTCAATCCAGGGCCCAGCTCATTCTGATTCTCTCCTGCACAGCTTCCCCTCTCTGGGCCTCCAGCTCTCCTTCCTGGTGCATGGGACTTAAATGTGCAAACGCATCACTTGGGCCACTCAATACAAACACAGGAATTCTGAGCCTCCCAGTCTGGGTCAGACCCAGGAGCATACAGGTCAACAATCCCTCCAGGGATACTGAGCAGGTTATCTGGACCACATCTTAAGAGACACATATTTGAAAGACAAATTGTTGAAAGACTGGCTTTGTTTTCAGATGGCTTGAGGGGATCAGAAGCAACCTGAGAGCGAGGCAAAAACAAGTCTTTCCTGGAACGCCTCCATCATGAGTATCCCTTCTCTCCAGAGAAGGATCACTAATTCCCATACCAACTAGACCCACCTTCCCGAAGGAAGAATACCGAGCCCTGGAGGAATGGTCCCTAGCTCAAGAAGCACAGGCTGTGTCTGTTGGGGTTGAAATGGCTCCCACAGCTTCCTTCTAGAATTCTCCTGTTGTAACAGGCTGGTCTACATCACCACAATGCTGCCTGCAGGGTAAAAAGCCCAGGCCACCCAGCAAGGTGCCAGCTGAATTGCCATCTCTGCTAGTGTGGCCAGTGGACTTCACCAGACCTTATCCAGTCCAACCTTTATCCAGCCTGAGGCAGGCATTGCCTGGAATGTCATTTCAAGCTGTCCTGGAAGCATCGTCTTCTGGAGAGAGAGCACCAACTCACTGACGCTCTGGGTGAGAGCTCCCTCTCCTTGCTCCCATAGCTCCTGCCTTCCCCTGTAGCTTTTATCATATGGTATCACAGTTGCTGCTGATTGGTCCATCTCCTCTGCTAGAATATTTGTTCTCGAGGGCAGGGACCGTTTCTGTCTTGTTTACATTTGTGTCATCACCCCTAACAAAGTGTTTGGCATGTAGCAGGCACTCAGAAAATGTTTATTAATAATAGTAATGACATATTGATTAAGCATTTGGAAAGGGCCAGATGCTTTGCGATCAGGCTTCACAAAAAAATCCTTTATGGCTATGAGTACCCCATTTAACAGGTAAAGAAATCAAGGCTGAGAGATGAAATAACTTATTCAAGAGCTCAGCCAGGCGCGGTGGCTCACGCCTGTAATCCCAGCACTTTGGGAGGCCGAGGCGGGTGGATCACGAGGTCAGGAGATGGAGACCATCCTGGATAACACGGTGAAACCCCGTCTCTACTAAAAATACAAAAAAAAATTAGCTGGGCATGGTAGTGGGCGCCTGTAGTCCCAGCTACTCGGGAGGCTGAGGCAGGAGAAAGGCGTGAACCCAGGAGGCAGAGCTTGCAGTAAGTGGAAATCATGCCACTGCTCTCCAGCCTGGGTGACAGAGCAATACTCTGTCTCAAAAAAAAAAAAAAAAAAAGAGCTCACAGCTGGCAAATGGCAGAGTAGTGAGGGATCCAGCTGAATGGGTATTTTTTAAAGTTGATTTGAATTTTTATTTATAGAGATAGGGTCTCGCTATGTTGCCCAGGCTGGTCTTGAACTCCTGGGTTCAAAGGACCCTCCCAATTCAGCCTCCTGAATATTTGGGATTACAGGTGTGAGCCACTGCGCCTGGCTTGAATGGGTCTTAAAGACCCAAGAGTCCACACCCCTAGTACACTCTTCTCCACGCTTCACAGGGCTGAATTAAGCAGGAGAAAGTGTCCTCAGATGGCTCTGGAGCCTCAGTCCAGGTCGGCTACTCAGACAGCCCAGCTGCCAGCCCAGGAGAGTAGGCCCTCCCCTGATCCATCTCCAGGTCTTTCCTAAGTGCCTGGCAGTGAAGACCTCTTCCCATTAGAGAAGCTGGCTGGGTCGCCCCCTCCTTCTGGAGGAGCACTGACTCAGACCATCACAGGGACACACAAATACCAAACACACTGAGAACATTGTTGGCAATGAAATTACAGACGTTATAAATGCCAGCCTTTCCCTTCCAGGTTTCCTTTCTGTTCCCTGGTGGGAGAAGGACCACACCCCATGCAGTGCTGGGAGACATCCCCCGCAGGCCTTGGGGTGCTGGAACCCTGGGACGACAGTCATATTGTCCAGGTTATTTCTCCCAACTGCAGATGGAGACAGCCTTCCTGAGGGGCCAGGGGGAATAGCCCTTGTAAAAACTGAAGCCAAGTCACAGAGGCCCAGGGATCCTCAGGAACTGCTCCCTGCTGTACAAATGGGAGTCTGGCCCCGGTGCAGAAGTCCCTTCTGCTGCCCTGCCTGTAGGCTCTCGGGGGACTCTCCTGCCAGTGACGCAACTGTTAATACCCAGCCTGGGGCTTTTGCTGATTCCTCCAGGGCCTGGCTAAAGGCTGACAGCCTTAGCTCCTAGGGAAAAAACTGGGTGGCACAGAAAATGGGCTTTGGGAGAGGTAGGTTTGGAGGAGAGCAAGCAAGAGGAGAGAGCCTGACTCAGGAGAAGCAAGCACCAGAGCCCTCCAAGGCTGAGGGTGAAAATAGATGGAGAGTGGAAATGGGGCTCAGCGCGCCAGGAGGGAGCCCTGAGTAGGCGGTGGGTGGTGGGCTGTGCTCCCTGAGAGGACGGAGGGGTGGATGGGGGAATGGAGACTGCAGCCAGGGTCTTTTACAGTGACTTGCTCCTAAGCCCAGACCAAGCTGGACATTGTAGCCAAGGTGTATTCTCTGCAGCCAGCTAGGGCTTTGCTCCAGGCTCCTCAGGCCCAGGGGTCAGAAGTTCTGGGTAACTCCAGATCAGCAGCCCCACGGCAAAGTGGGGCTGAGGGCAGAAATGGCTGCGTCCAGGAGAGGCTAGTGGTGTGCTGGCCTGCCAACTGCAGTTCATATGTATGTTGAAGCAGCGTTTATTTTTACCTGGGTAGGTTCAGCTTCTGATCACAGACATGGTGGGGGTTTTCCATTGGTTTCCATGGGAACATTAGGCAGAGCATCTGCTACCCAATCAAGCAAAGCTGGTCTGGTAAGACTCTTTTCAGAATTATTTTGCTGTTTTTACCCAGGAAGTATGTCCTGCCTGAATTTGTACCACTGCCTTCTTGTGTGGTAGAGCAGGGGAGGGCAGCTCCAAGGGGACAGGGCTGGCTCACAGGGAAGGAGAGAGGGCTGGCTAAAGGCAAGCATGGCGGCAGGGCAATACCTATTTGGAGAAGCAATTTGCTTTCCATTTCTAAGCCCCAAGTAGAATCCCATAATGAGGCCACAGGAGCCTGGGCTCCACCTGACCTGTGCTGATTCCTGGTTTTGGTCCAAGGCCTGCCCTTGCAGTAGGGCCACCTGTTGGCCCCCACCAGAGCAGTCAGGAGTTCCTGGGGCACCACAGGGCATGGAGGTCGACGAGCAAGCTACCAGGTGCAGGAGAGGGCTAGACTTGAGCATGTTCAGTTTCACTTTTACAGAAAGGAGGCCCTGACTCTCCCCACGAGGCGGGGGAGGGTGTGCTGAAGGGCTAGGCCTGGAGGCAGAAAGGAAGGCGCTGGTGCATGTGGACATGTAAGAAGTGGTTTTATTCCAGGTGTGTGTTTCATAAAGACGAGGTCCTCAAGGACAGCTAGTGGCACATGCTTTGGTCAAGAAGAGGAAAAGCAAAAACAGAATAGGGCTGAGTTGCCACAAAGGACCGGCTGATAAGTGCAGAGCCTGATCTGACCACAGCAAAGGAGAGAGAGACCCTCTTGAAGGCCCTCTGGTCAGCAGTCCTCTTACATTCAACAGGCGCAGCCCCTGCTCCCCAGCCCCAAAGGTCCATGCCCGAGTGTGGCCCAGGCCTTCTAGTCCATCCTCTGGGGAGAGGCCTTTGCCCTGGGCCCAGTTCTGTCCTAAGCTGTGGCAGGAGGCTTCCCAGATGAACAGGGGATCTGAGGCTGCACCTGGCTGTGGAAGAAACATCACGACAGAGGACAGGCAAAGCATGGCCCTGGGGGCGAAGGGCCCTGCGCTGGCAAGTCCAGAGGGGTGCGCTTGGGCACGGGAGTGCTGCCGAGAGGACGCTGGTGAGAGTCAGGAGGCGAAACTGCTGGAGAGCCCTCCAGAGCAGGTGCTGCGGACCACAGACACTTGGCTGCTGACCCCAAGGGCCGTGTGGAGGGAGCAGGCGATGGCAGTTTGAGCACGCCAGGGAGGAAGATTAGGGGGTGGCAGCTTGGGCAGACAGTGGCTTCAATCCAGAGCAGAGGTTCAGGCCCTTTGGGGATCAGGGACCTCTTTTAGAAGCCATGGACTTTTTCCCCAGGAAAATGCATGTATGCACACACATGCAGTATTTTAGGGACAATTTCAAGAGATTCCTAGACCCTCTGGAATCCATGAACTCTATGGGTATGTGGATCCTTGGCCTATGAAAGACAGGGGACTCCTGTGGTAGGTATATCTGCCCCAGGCTGGTCTGCTTTGTAGGGGAGACCCCCAGGGTCCTGGTACCAACAGTCATTTGCCCAAGAGCCAGTGGGGTGAGGAAGCAGGGTGTGGGGATAGCAGGAGCAGTTCCAAGACAAGGCCGTGGGGTAGATGTGTGGATGTGTTCTCAGCGGCTGTGAAAAGGAACTGGGAGTTCTCTTCACAAACAGGAGCCACAGCCAGCCTCCCAGCACAGTGCAATAGCTGACCCTTCAAGAAAATCCCTCCTGTAGTAGGGAGGGGAATAAGGGTGAGGTTGAGCCCTAATGACTTAGGGGCTCCTGTAGTGGGGAGGGGAATAAGGGTGAGGTTGAACCCTAATGACTTAGGGTCTGTTCTTTGTCCAGAAAGGAAATTCCCTTCTTTCCAACCACCCATGATGCTGTATTGACAGAGGAAAAAACCTTTGAGAAAGCAGGAGTCAAAAATGACAAACGAGGCTGGGACTACTCAGGGATGTGTGTGGCTACCCGTCCTTTCAGTGGGTCCTGGCGGCAGGGACAGGGCACTAGCTGTTCATTAATGCCCGAGAGAGAGGTCTCAGCCTGACACATGGCCAAATAGAAGTGGAGTCTGTTTAATAAACTATGCCCGAGTCTTCCCCTAAAGATCCCTCTGCAGCCTCTTGCTAAGAATGTGGGCACCCACAGGCACAGGAGCGGAAGAGGCAGTGTCGGGCTCAGACCCTGGGGCTGGTATAGTGTGGAAGGGACTGTGTCCTGGGTAAGAGACCTTGTTCTTTTGGTGCTTTGCTGCTCTTCTATCCGTGTTCATTTGCAAATTACCCATCCTTTGCTGCCAAGACACCATCCGTCCCCACCCAACCCAGTGCCACCCTGGGCTTGGCATCTCTGACAGGTCACCGGGCTTCTCACCTCCTTCCTGTTCTTTAGCTACCCCTGCAGGCTGCCCCTCTCCCCTTCCCTCTTCCCAGCCTTCAGCCTCTCCATCCATGCTGCCCAATTTCCCCTGGCCCTGCCTGCCTGCACAGCTGGGCCTCATGACCCAAAAGACCCCTGTGTGGGCTTCTGTCCTCGCTTTCTCCAGGCAACAAGGGAGAGACCACACACTATTGTCCCGGCCCCAAGAAGCGCCAAGGGAGAGGACAAAGGGCCAGGGGCACCTACTCAGTCTCTACCCAGCAACAGTCCAGCACCCTGACCATCTCCTCTCCCGGGGCAAGGCCAGGATAGCACTGAGAGCATCGGGGCGTGCCCGCCTGCGCCCTCCTGGAACAAGCTTTGGAGAACGTGTGTCATGGTGGGTATTTGCTGATGGTCCTGGCGGAAATGTGAGGAGATGGGAACAGCCCGCTTTGCACTCCCCCACCCTAACCCCCTTCCGGTCCCAAAGTCTCATGCAAAAGGTACAGGAGGCCCAGGGCTACCGTCATGTGTGTGGCAACAGCTGCCACTGCTGGGCCTGGGCGTCAGCCTGACACTTGCTGGTCACCAGCTGGGCAGGCTTCGTCTCCAGGCAGAGGCCACTGACTGAATGCTGGATGAAAGATCCTTTTCTCCTCCATTTCTAGGAGGAATGGAGATGGGTTAAAAGAGGAAGGAGAAAACAATGATTTAAAAAAATAATGTTGTACTTTCATTCCACATGTATGTACACAGCCCTTGTATATAACTAGGACACATCCCCCTCCTCCTTTTTTTTTAGGCATGATCTTGTTCTTACAGTGGTGCTACCATAGCTCACTGCAGCCTTGAACTCCTGAGTTCAAGCAGTCCTCTTGCCTCAGCCTCTGAGTAGCTAGGGCTACACCTGCATGCCACCACGCCCAGCTAATTTTTAAATTTTTTGCAGAGACTGGGTCTTGCTATGTTGCCCAGGCTGGTCTAGCTAGAACGTCTCACCTCAAGTGATCCACCTGTCTTGGCCTTCCAAAGCACTGGGATTACAGGCATGAGCTACCATGCCCAGTCATGCCCCTCATTTAAATCAGGCTGTGTGTTCCTATGTAAGAGGCTGCCCCCATCCTGCCTCTAACACCAGCTTTAAGCCCTGCCCTTCCCAGCAGGGCTCTTGCTTTTCTGTAGTTTGCAGAAGTTCCTGTCCAGATCAGAGGAGGAGGCAAAGCAGAAGTCCCCTGTGTTTATTTACAATTTAGCTTGGTTGCCACGTGCAAATCTGCATTTCTAGCTTCTATTTAGTTATTGGACCCAGTTTCTTACATGGCATCAGTTGCTGGGGCTGAGGATTTGCCCTCTGCCTTAGATGTGGCTCTTGTTCTCCAGGTCACCATAGTCCCTGCCTGGTCCCGACTTTTCTCCTATTGGGGTTTTCCCACCAGCTCCCTGTAGGCACTTGAGCTTGTCAGTCCTGGCCTAGGTAAATCTTTTATTTCTGTAAACATGATTTATTCTTCCTAAGCTTCTGACCTGTGAGGCCAGTAATCTACACCCCCTAGTGGGAAGCTGCCTTCTTTGTAGGGATGAAGTGTGGGGCCAGGAGGGTGGTGGGAGACTGGAGGTCTCGCATCACAGAGTCATGCAGGGGCTCCTGGTCAGTGCCTTCACCTCCTGGTGCCTCCCCGACCCCGGGTTTGACAAGGGGGAGAAGAGTTGCTCCTGTAGAACATTACGGAAGTGCCTGGGTGGAGGATGGAGTGTTGCTTGGAACATTTATGAGAAGGGATGAGAGGCAGAGACCCAGGTTTCAAGGCTCAGAGAAGAATAATAGTAAGATAGGTCTAGTTTGGGTTTCTCTCCTATTTGCCTCCCATTGCAACCACCTCCCCTCTTCCATCTTCGCTCATTCACCGTGTCTTCGATTAGAGGCAGGAGTGCTCGTGACCATGTGGAGGAAGCCCAGAGGGCTCTGAGGGCAGTTGGTGGACAGGGAGCAGCTGGGGGGAGAGAGATGAGCCCACCCAGCTGCAAGGATAGGGCTAGGGCTGCGGGGGGATGTGCACACAGGGTGGAAGGCAGGGGCGGAGCCTGGGCTCCCAGTGGGAATGCAAGGATGTGATGGGTAGGGCTGAGACCCAGCCTCTCTGGGCCCACATGGCCCCCGCAGAGAGCTTAAATGTCAAGGGCCTTTGGATCCCCCCTCCTGTTTCTTCATGCTCTTCTAGTCCTTGACATTTACCTCACGTAGGCCAAACCTCCAGCAATGCCCAGCTGGAGGGAGTATGGCCATCCTCAACCCAGGGAGTCGTGGTGCTTGGAGCTACCTCAGCATCTAGCCTTCTGTAATATAGTGTCTTACTCCCTTCTTTCTCTTCCACTAAAGTGTAAATTCCCTGGGGGTCAAGGACCATGTCCTTTCATCCTTGTGGCCAACATGATCTGTACATTCTCTGGCACAAGGTAGGCACCCAGTGACATTTTGCTTGTTTGAGACTGAGTCTCGCTCTGTCACCCAGGCAGGAGTGCAGTGACACGATCTCGGCTAACTGCAACCTCTGCCTCCCGGGTTCAAGCGATTCTCCTGTCTCAGCCTCCTGAGTAGCTGGGATTACAGACGCGCGCCACCACGCCCGGCTAATTTTTGTGTTTTTAGTAGAGATGAGGTTTCACCATTTTGGTCAGGCTGGTCTCAAACTCCTGACCTCATGATCCACCCATCTCAGCCTCCCAAAGTGCTGGGATTACAGGCATGAGCCACTGCACCTGGCCGTCATTTTGTTTTAAGATGAACAAATGACTGAATCACCCAATCATTAGGAAGTGCTCCCCAAACAGTGGGATTCTCACTTCCTATCAGTGCTATTAGGCACAATCTCAGGGCTTCTTGACTCTCCAGGCCACTCAATTCTGGGCTTGTCTGAGAAACAATGTCACATCACCCACTATCCCATCTCCACATCTTGGTTCTTGCGGATTCCTTGTGAGGTAAGCAGGGGAGGGAGCCCCTTATTTTATAAGTGAGGAGACTGAGTGAAGGGAGGGGGAGGGAAGACTGAGCTGGGGCCTGCTGACTCCATCACACCAGGTCTGAGGCACAGGAGCCTCTCGGATACAGGAAACCCAGCTAGCCTTGGAAATAGGACGAGCAGGGGACCAAGAAGGATGGCCCGGATTCCAGAAGGCATTGGCAGTGGGATAGCTGCTCATCCTGTCCTCCTGGGAGAAGAGGGGCACAGGCACCCAGAATGCCATCGGGAGCCTGGCAGGACTTGCAGGGGCAGAATGAATGGGGCCAAGGAGATACCTACACACCCCGTAGGCTGGGTCAGCACAAAGGGGGAAATGTGTGATTCAGCCCCAGAGGGGCAATTGAGTGGAGGCTTTGCTCGGAGATAATTCCTCAGTGGGAGGGGGTGGGCGTGGGCTCAAGGATTTGCCCTCAGAGAGGTGGGTGCTCTAGGTGCAGGAGACACTGCACCAGCCCCACTGCAGGGCAGGGCCGAGGGTGGGCTACATCCCCCCACCATCCAAAAGTGCTTAAAGTGTCCCACAGGTCCAGCAAGTGGGCTAGGCACACAGATCCCTCAGACACACACAGGCCGGAGGGAGAGGCTGTGGCTGCTTTCCAGAATGGCACAGCAAACTGCTGTTCATCCTTTAAAAAACGTGCTGACCCAAGCAAAGAAAAAGGGGTAGAAGGAAAACCATGCAGGCCAAATCAGAGACCCAGGCACCCTCCTCACTGCTTGCACCGACTGAGGCAGGCTAGCCAGTGGCAGGCACAGGGAGGGCTTCTGAGGAGGGTGAGCAGGGGAAGTGCTGGAGCAGCCTCTGGGCCTTGGGTCCCATTCCCTGGGTGGCGAGGGAGCCCTCCAAGACAGGAAAGGAGTAGCACAGAAGGGAGCTGGCTGGATTCTGGAAATCCACTGTCACTGGTTGCTGTGTACCCTGAGCAAGTGACTCCACCTCTCTGTGCATCAGTTTCTTCCTTGACCCTGACCTGTCTCCCAGGATTAGTGGTGACAGTGTGGGTGAGAGTGTCGGATCAACAGAAAAAGCAGTGCTCACGTGAGGCTGGTCATGCCAGCTTGGACATCACTGTGTCTGGAGCTCAGTTTCCCTAGTCTGCCAACAGTCAAGAAATACTTATTGAACATCTACTATGCGCTGGGTTAAGACTGTGGGCCTAGAAGTCACTGACCTGGGTTTGATTCCCAGCTCCACCCCTCCTCAGCTGTGTGATCTGACATATTCTTTAGATTCAGCGAGCCTCAGCTTACTCACTTATAAAATGGAGGTAGTACTAGAACCCACATCATTGGGTGGCTGGGAGGATTAGATGAGATGATCTATTTCAAACTTCTAGCACAGGCTGTCAGTAAAAGCTAACACTTATTTGAACTGTGGTGGTTGTCAGGAGCTAGGGATACAGTGTTAACAAGACAAGTGGTCCCTGCCTTCATGGAGCTCATAGCCTGGCAGGATGGCATTAAACAAATAATTACCCAAAGAAGTATTTCCTCATGGGCAGAATAATTGGCTTGACCTAGATGTAGACTTTGCTCCCCCTCCCCCCAGATCCTCGCTCTGAAGGGCTTATTTGAGTCAACCAGGGGCTCTCCTGCCAAGGTCTGCCACCCTGAGGCATGGTCCCCTGGGGCTGCTGGGCCTCTGGGCCAGAGGCAAGGAGACTCACCTGCTTGCCTTCTCTAGGGTTGCACATCTGCAGTATGACTGGGGATCCAGGGGAGGACATTAAGGTGGAGGTGGCAGCCAGGCACTTCCCCTGCTGCTGGATGAGGTGGTCACTGAACAGCCATGCCTGTAAGGCAGGGAGCAGAAAGGCCAAGTCAAAAAGTACAGCGATGGGTGGAGAGATGGGTAGATAGGGGATAAAGCAAAAACACGGCATATTTTTGTAAGATTTCTACAAATAATTGTAGGAGCTAGGGTAGATGTATGGGTATTCACTGCATAATTCTTACTATTTTTCTATATGTTTGAATTTTTTGGTAATAAAATATTGGGGTGGGGGAGCTTAGCTGGAGCTGGCCAGAGGGCAATCAGGGCTGTGCCAAGGGACTGTGGGGGATGAGAGAGAATGACAAGACATAGAACCAAGGCAGCTGAGAGCTGGTCCTCACTGGAGTCTCCATGACCTGCTTTAGTTTCGATGTGGGTGCAACACTCATATGTTGCACCCATGTGCGCACAGGAGTCTTGGACATTGCCTGTCACATGAGCCAACCCCAGCTGGATCTCAGGAGAGAACTGGGCACTATCTGGGCAGCTCTTCTCCCTCGGCAAGAACAAAGCAGGTGGTGCACACAGGATACCCAAGTGACAGGCTGGAAAGGGGATATGAATGTGTAGGAGCAGGGTCTAGGGGCCCCTGGCAAAGTGGGTTTGTGTAAGATGTAGACAGAGGAGGAGAATGAGTAGGGGGAAGTCCCTCACCCCACTCCTGGACAATGCCTCCAGCTCTCTCCCACTCCCATTCCTACCCGAGGTCCTTACCTGGGCGGGCTGGGGGTTCTTGGCAGACCCTCTGCAGATCCCCATTCCAAGCAGGAAGTCACCAGCTGTGTTCTGGCCCTGAGATTCTAAGCAGTTCACCCCCTGCTTAATGATGCCGGGGAGTGCTTCCTTCACGGGGACCCTGAGAGAAAAGGCAGCAGTCAGGCTTGTGCTTTGCCCCCCAAGGCTTACCTACACCCTCTGCCAGACGTCAGCATCCCATCAGCTCTGGGAGCGCCGAGGTCTCCGTGGGAAGGGGCCCCGGGAGCAGCCTGGCCAGCAGGGGGAGGTGAGGAGCAGGAGTGGCCTCTGGGAAGACTGGGCCTCAGCCCCAGGGGTTCTTCCAAGTGGCTCTGGGAGCCTCTGCCCTGGAGGCTGGGCCTGAGACATAGAGGATGGGGGAGCCATGGGGGGAGCTCAGGCTGGAAAAACAGAGCCCCTCAGTCCAGAAAGAGGAAAGCCTCAGGAGAGCCTGGGGCCAAAACGTATGCTCAATAATCAATCCCAAAATGACAGGGAAGGGAGCGCTTTGAAGAGGCAAATTAAACACAAATATGAAAATGTGTTTAATCTCAGTAATGATTAAAGAACTACGTATCAGAGTCACCAATGTTTATTTACCATGTATGTACATTTGTACACACACACACACACACACACACACTTAATTTAATGACAATGCCCAGTGTCGGCAACAGCTGTGGGACTGAATCTTCTCACACCTTCCTGGTGAGAGCATAGATTAGCACAGCTTCTCAGGAGGGCAGTGTGCTATTATGTCTCAAAGCCCTTAAAAATGCACACATCTTTGACCAATATTGCCTCTTGTAGGAACATATCCTACAGAAATAATTATAAATGTTGTAAAAGATATTCATCTCAGAGTGGTTGATTATACTGAAAACACCGGAAATTTCTAGGTATCTAACAACAGGAGCTGGGCTAAATAAATTCGGATTCATCCATAGGATGGAAAACCCTGTAGCCATTAAAAATGACTTATGGCTGGGCATGGTAGCCCACACCTGTAATCCCAGCATTTTGGAAGGCCAAAGCAGGAGGATCACTTGAGACCAGGAGTTTGAGACCAGCCTGGGCAACACAGAAAGACCCCATCTCTACAAAATTAAAAAAAAAATTATCCAGGCACAGTGGCACATGCCTATAGTCCCACGTACTTGGGAGGCTAAGGTTGGAGGATCACTTGAGCCCAGGTGGTTGAGGCTGCAGTGAGCCATAATGCCACCACTGCACTTCAGTCTGGGCTTCAGAGTGAGACCCTGTCTCAAAGTAAATAAATAAAATAAAATTTTAAAAAATGACTTTGTGAAATGATACTTGCTAGTATGGAAAAATGTTCACAGCACACTATTAAGTAAAACAGGCAAGTTTTAAAATATTATATTATTAAAACACTTTATATGCCCAGGAAAATATGCTTATACACACATACAGACACACACACACACACACACACACACACTGACACCTTATGGGTAATAAACCTGAGGAAGCTGCCGGCCCCAGCTGCTGCAGGCTTGCATACCTGAGTTCAGGTTATGTTCGTTCCTGGATTAAGGAGTCACCAGGCCTGGGAGTTACGGGGGAGCAGGAGGGATTACAGTGTGTGTGCCTTCTCTGCCTCCTGTTACCTCTGTCAGTGAAACAATCTGGGCCTGGGGGGTTGGGCCATTATAAGATGTTTGGCATTCTTTGATGTGGACATCTGCAGGATCTAGACCAAACCAGGTCTTCCTTCCTCAGGGGTGGCTAGAAGCCACAAAGTTCCAGAACTGATCTGCTCACAGGAGGCTCAGAGAGATCCTTTCAATTCCTCTCCCACACCCCTGGCAGCAGCCTGTGCCTCTCCAGACTCCCTTTGGGAGGCCGTGCAACTCTCTAGCAGAGGTGGCAAACCGCTGGCTGCCAAGCTGAATCTGGATCCCGGACATGGTCTGACCTGCATAGCGTGGTGGTTGTTGCTTTTAATTAGTTGGCAATATTGAATGATTTTAAGGTTACATAGAAACCTTCAAATCTGAATCTAGCTTCCCTAAAAATTGGAAGATCAGGCCACAATGAGCTTGCATTCCAGAATGGTACTAATCCACTGCAGTGAGTAGCAGCTGCCCCCTCTGAGTGGGGCTTTTGCATCGCGCTTTGCCCCAGTCCCCACAACTCTCTATTGTCTCATCCTTACCCATTTGACTTATTGACATCACCTGCCTGACCACTGTAAGAATTTGAGTTTGCAACCCCTGCCATGTGCAAGAATGTTGGAGGGCAGGAGCTCCACACTCTCAGCCTCATCCAGGAGCAACGTGTTACATTTCCCTTCTCTATAGAGACAAGATGGGTACTGAGGCCTCTTTGATAACTGCGCAGGGGGAATACAGCACGAGGGCCAGGGGTTGTTCCAGACCCTGCTACTCCCTTGTTGCTTAGGGTGTTGTGTAAGCTGATCAGCTTTCAGAGGTGAGGTGGATACCGACCAAGAGTGGCAATGCCCAGTGATGCTTACGGAAGAAACCCTAGGCTTGGGAGCAATCTCAAGATCAGATGCAGCTCCTAAGCTGTCATCATGGTAGCAGTCCTGGAGCAGCTGGAATAGCAGTCATCACCATCCTTCCCCAGCTCCCCAGCAGTGCCAGGCTAAGCTGTCCTGTTTGTCAGCAGCCCTCTAAACTCTGCATCCACTTCCTTCTCTATGGGTCTCTTCTATGTACACAGGCTGCCATTAGATCCATTCCCCAAGACACTACTTCTTTCTGTCAGAAAATTGACATACTGGTTTTGTTAGAAGAATGCTTACTGCCATTTGCTTGGAATTAGTGTCATGAATGTGCAATGTCTACTATGCAACTAGCACCCTCACAAACATGGTGTGCTTGTGCAACGCACAGCCTGAACAACTGTTCTTGATAGTCCTAATGCAAGTAATAAATTAGCAGTTGCTGAGGCCAGCTGCAGAGCTCTAACCTGGAGAAGGGGCAGAGCCACGGCAGGCCTAGGAAAGCAAAAGCCTCTTCTTTCAGCCTCCTCAGTCTCCCCACTGACTGTTTGCAAGTGTAGGCAACTATTTAGGGACCCCCTGTTTGGAGGAAAGTTGGTATCACTCAGGCCTATGGGTCCCCTTTCTAATCAGCAAATTGATCCACTCCTGGCCCCTCACCCTAGGAACTGGGGGTGAGTAATCCAGATAGGAATGAGGTCTGGGGTTTCCATCTTAGCAACAAAAAATTATTTTAACTTTCACACAGTGGCAGAACAAACAGAAGAGGACTTCTGCTCCTCATTGACGTAGCTGGTTCATCTACTCTCCTGCCTTGTGATCGAGCCAGGTTTCTGATAGTTATGAGACACTTCTTCCCCTTGGTCCTTGGGGATGTCATCAGATCCTGTGGCAGGGCACTGAGGTTGGAGAGGAAGGGCATTCCCAGGCCTCCCCCACTCTTCCCACAGGCTGCCCAGCTCCTGCCCTAGGGCTGGAACTAGTGAGCTTCACCCAAATGTTGTATGAACGCTGACACAGTGTAAAGAAGTGACTGCTCTTTTTTCTTCAGGATCTCAGAAATTATGCATCTGAATGAACACTGTCCCCTAGAAGTGACCACTTCAGGAAGTTGCATTTTCATAAATTAATGTTCCTCCCATCACAGCTAGTGTCCAGGGAGCTGGGGTTATCTAGGCCACTGACTTTCTTCCAATGACACTGCCGTTGCTCACATTGTTCTGGAACTTCTTGGAAATTGCTCCTAGAGTCAGTTTAATCTTGTTCATTTAGAGTCATGCTGTATTTGGGACCTGGGATTATAATTATCTGGGTTAATCATCTCTAGCTTATTCACTGCACTTGGCTACAACTTAATGGTGGCTGTTGGCCAAAAATCAAACCTGTCCTCAAAGGACAAAGATTTGCCTCTTTCAAGGATATGCAAGCTCTGAGGGGTGGAGTGTTCCGGAAAGCCATGGCAGCATCCTTGAGAAAAAGCTGGCAGCGGTGGGAAACGTGTTCCCCAAGGTGACAGCTATAGAGGGAGCATGCCGCTTTTAGACATGATTGAGGCGTATGGACTGTGCAACTTATTCCATTAAAAATATTTACTGAGTGCCCATTTTATGACAGGCACTGTTCCAGGTGCTGGAGATAAAGCAGTGAACAAACAGATCAAAGCCTCCACCCTCATAGAACTTACAGGCAAGTTCAGGGAGATACAACAAAATTAATTGGCCAGATAATGCCGATGATAATAACGGCTACAAGGAACATGGAGGAGACGATGCTGGGGAGGGAGGCGGAGCTGCAAACTCAGAGTGTTCAGGGAAAGTCTCCCTGGGAAGGGGACGTTTGAGTCAAGGGATGAGGAAGGTGAGGAAATGAACCACGTGGATGTAACTGAGACACTGAAAAGGCCATCGTAGCTTATTGCCCACTGTCCTGTGAGAACGCACACATATTCCTAGGTAACTACAGCTCGAGTGCACACAATATTTGCATTTTGTTTTCTCATTTGCGAGAGCAAACATTTCCCTGTGTTTTCTTCACCGTTTCTATGATTATAATATTAATGGGTGCATAATATTTGTTTAGATCTATGTACGGTGATTCAGTGAAGCCAACCCCTATTGTTGATTCTCTCTTCTTTTCTTTTCTTTTCCTCTCCCTCTCCCTCTCCTTCCTTCCTTCCTCCCTTCCTTCCTTCTTTCCTTCCATCCTCCCTCCCTCCCTTCCTCCCTTCCTCCCTTCCTTCCTTCCTTCCTTCTTCCACCTTCCCTCCCTCCCTCCCCTCACCTCCCCTCACCTTCCCTCTTCCTCACTCTAACATTTAGGCTGGAGTGTAGTGGCATAACCAGGGCTCACTGCAGCCCCTACCTTTCGGGCTCAAGTGATCCTCCCACTCATAGGTTTGTGCCATCACGCCCAGCTAATTTTTTGATTTTTAGTCGAGACAAGGTCTCATTATGTTGCCCAGGCTGGTCTCAAACTCCTGGACTCAAGCAATCCTCCTGCCTTGGCCTCCCAAAGTGCTGGAATTACAGGCATAACCCACTGTGCCTGTCGGTTTCTCATTTTTTCACCACAGCTATTGATCTGCTGGTCAACAGCTTCTGCTTTGGTTGCTTTATTTCCTTAGGATAAACTCCCAGAAGGGAGAGAACAGGGCTAAAGGGGACGAATGTCTCTGCAGCCTTTGCTATGTAATGCAGTGTTGTTTCCTAAGGGGATAACGTCCATATCTAGATCTGAAACCATTAAAAATTCAGTTCCCACCACACCTAATTTATAACCCCTAGTAATGCCCTCTCAGTTCCCCCAGAGCCTTCACGTGAAGATAAGACCCGGCAGCTAGAAAGCCAGATCACCAGTGTTGAGGAGATCTAAGGGTGGGGTGGGACCCAAGCCGCTGGCCCCAACCACCCCCTACCCGCCTGGGGGATGCACAAGATGAGGGCTGCACTCACGTGAGCTCTGGGTAGACGTTCTCCAGGTACCAGCGGAAGGACTTGCAGTTCATCTTCTTCCTCTGCTCTATCCGCGTAGCCACACTGTAGGAGGAGGCAGGGCTTGGGCTTTGGCCTGCCAGTGTGGAAGGCAGCCCAAGGGAGGACGCCAGAGGCCTGTCCCCCAGCCCCATCTATCTCAGGCAGGCAAGGACCAGGAGACTTCCAGCCTGCCATGTCCAGCCCTGGCCACTTGTCTGATGTTATTTTCTGACTTGCAAGCTCAAGGCAGGTCTCCTGGCTATTCCTCACTCATCAAATTCCTGCCTGGAGCTCGCCTTTCAGGGTGAGCACAGACCATACGGGACCATGCCTTTCTCTCAGCTTCTCGCTCCTTAAGACCTCTGTTAGCAGACCATGAACTGGTCTTTATCTTTGCAGAATTAATGAGAAGTATAGGAGGAAGGTCTAACAGCAGGAAGAGCAAGCTTTAAACATCTTTAGGTGTGTTGGCAAATAAAACCATTAGATGTGTTCTTGGGACACCGCCATCCTCACCTTCCTCAGGTACACCCACCACAATGGCCACTGGTTGATGGCCCTCGTCACCAGCTATCTGAGCCTCAGTTTCCTCTACATTCAACTGGGGACACGACCACTCATCTCAGAAGGCTTTTGTGAGAATCAAGTGAATTAAGGGGACGTGAAGCACTTAGCACAGGGCAGGTGCTAAGTAAATGTTAGTTCCTCATTACAAGAAATATTTAGTGACATAACTTATTTTTTCAAAAAAAGGGAGATAGATATGAATAAATAGGGAGAAGATTCATTGATGATCATTAATAGTGTTTTCAAACTTTTCTGACCACAAGCTTAAGTAGGAGATAACTATCTTACATTGTAATCTAATATGCCCCATGTACAGTCAGCCCTCAGTATCTGTGGGTTCTGCATCCATGGATTCAACCAACCTTGGATCAAAAATACTCAGGAAAAAATTTCAGGCCAGGCGCAGTGGCTCATGCCTGTAATCTCAGTACTTTGGGAGGCCAAGATATGCAGATTGCTTGAGATCAGGAGTTCGAGACCAGCCTGGCCAACATGGTGAAACCCCATCTCTATTAAAAACACAAAAAATCAGGTGGGCATGGTGGCACATGCCTGTAATCCCAGCTACTCTAGAGGATGAGGCAGGAGAATCGCTTGAACCCAGGAGGTGGAGGTTGCAGTGAGCCTAGATTGTGCCACTGCACTCCAGCCTGGGTGACAGAATGAGACTCCATCTAGAAAAAAAAAAAAATTCCACAAGGTTCCAAAGCCAAACTTGAATTCGCCACGCATCGAGTACCACATTGAATCCATGAAAATGAAGTGATGTGTAGGCATTGTATTAGGTATTATAAGTAATCTAGAGATGACTTAAAATATTCAGAAGGTTGTGCATAGGGTATGCAAACACTACACTATTTTATATCAGGGACTTGAGCATCTGTGTGGATTCTGGTATCCGTGGGGGGTCCTGGAACAAATCCCCTGCAGATGCAGAGGGGCGACTGTACATGTGTAGGTACATGCATGCACTCACATGCACCCACAACGGAAATAAGAGTTTCATAAGGACAATACTAACCCTTAACTGCAATCAACTCTTATTTTCTATCCTGCTCTGTACTAATCTAATCTATAGGGTTCTACTTCTCTCTCTCTCTTTTTAAATGCTGGTCACGACCCACTAAATTGATTTCACAACCCATCTGCATTTTGAAAATGCTTAACTAGACCATAGTCCTAACAGTCCATGACAGGAAAACAGGCTAACAGATCTCAATTTTGAACAGGGAGTGGAGGCAGAACCCCAAATGCTTTCTGCAGGCAGCCACCTCCTAAGCAGTTCCACAGCTGCCTGTTCTTCTGCAGGCAGCTGTGGACAGGCAGCTCTTTTTCATAAGCGAGCCTTCTCTCCCATGAGATTTCACGCTCCTCAAAGCCTAAGGTCTTGTCTCTGCGGTTGCATTCCCTCCCAGGACCCAAAGAAGCCCATTAGGGTGGGACCTCAGTGGCTGGGGAGGTGGCGGGTGGTTCCCTGGCATACACACCACTTCGTATTTTGCTGGGGTTGTGCTAATGTGGGTAGAGGGAGTCAGACAGTGGAGCTGGGGGGGCCCACCTGCCGAAGGCCTTCCCGATGGCCGAGGGCCGGGCCTCATAGTAGTATTGCTTGTATTCATCCATCCACACTTCTGCAGTGCGCTTAGTATTCCTAAAAGGAGAGGAAAGAGCAAAATAAGGTCACCAGGGAAGCAACAGGGTTAGCAGTCAGGATCAAGATTAATTGATCCATGAATACAGGACGATGAGAATCTCAGGAGCAAGGTGATACTTGGATGGTATAGATTAGCACGGTCCTTTTGGAAGACAGTCTGTCAATACCCATCGACTTTGTAGGTATGCAGCTAGACTTGGGCAGCTGCTGCTCCAAACGCTGTACAAATAAGCATGAGCTCGACAAGGTGAAGAACCATCCACACGTACGAGGGTGCTCATGACAAGTCCCTCATCCTCCCCCGCCAACCTCCTCAGGAGAGCAGACCATGGAGTGGTCTCCTAGGACATTACCCACTCTCCCTTGAGACTAGTGCACCCTGTAGCTGGGGATAGGGATGGACAGATGGTTGATCAAGTCAGGGTTGGGACACGGGCATCCATGACCAGCACTCGGGGCTCCATGAGTGGAGAGCATGGCTTAGTTGGGGATTTGTCCAATTTTCCGAGACTCATATGGACAAAGGAAGTCCATATGAGTTTCAAGGCAAGAGAGACCTGGTGGCAACTCCCTCCACCCCTGAAGGTACCTGCAATCCCAGGATGTTACCAGAGGGCGCAAATGGGGAAACTGAGGCCCAAGAAGTGAGGTGGCTGCCCACAGTCACATAGTGATAACTGGCAAGGCTGGGGGCTTGGGCCTTGGTGTCCTCCTCTGAGTCCCGTGCTCCTTTCTCGGTGACCTACCTGATGTAGGTGAGGGCATTACCCTCAGGGAAGTTGTAGGGGTGCCGTTTCCTGAAGACATGGCCCACCCGGCTGCAGGGGACGATCTCCAGACTGCCACCACACATCCACACCCTGAAGGAGAGCTCTGCAGGAAATGGTAGCCGTCAGGAGGAGGAAGGGGTTCCTTGGCAAGTGAGGGTGGGAAGGGGCTGGCTTCTCTTCCCTTCGGTGTCTCACTGGAGGTACATGTTGGGGTCGGGGCTCCTGGGCCTGCTCAAATGGAGTGCTCCCACTCCTTGCACAGGTTCCTGACTGCCCACTCTACGTGTGTACGTGCACATGCACACACATCCATATACACATGATCCCCATGGCCCATTGGAGGAAGAGCAGTGGAAAAAGCTTGAAGGAACACCAAGAACATAAGTAGAAGGAAAACAACCAAACAGCGGCATCATTTCCAGGCTCTGTCTGGAAAGCCCCAGACAGACATGAGCTAAGGAAAAACACATCTGCTCATCAGCCAGCTCTGTGCACCTGAGAGGTCGGAAAACCAGCCACCAACCAAACCACAGGCTACTCCAGCTGGCACCTCTTGGGCTGGCCCCAACCTCCCTCTTGACCCAGTTGGTCTCCTTGTACAGGCTCTCACTGGCCCTCTTGAGCCATGCCTCCTTTTGACAGCGGTGGTGGAGCTGAACCAGCTTTTGTGGATGACCGTGGTCCCCAGTGGTGTCGGGAGAGCAGTGGCCATCCTGCTGCCCAGAAGGGGACCTCAAAAGTTACCACTCTGATCTCCGCTCACCAGTTGCCATTTATGGTAAGGACCCACCTTGACAGCTGGCTGAATCTCACATAATCTCTTTTGATTTCCTACTTTCCTTCATATTAACCCTATAGTCTCTTCCCACTCCTCAGCTGGCTCTAAGGACACTCATGATCTCCAACCAGGCCTGGGGGCTCTCACCTGGCATAGCTGGTCAGGACCCTCCCAGTAACTAGCAAAGGGCAGAGTGGAGGAAGCAGGACTAAAGCCCACCTCTGGCCAGCCTGTGTGCACCAAGTGACGCCCAGATGTGGTTCAGGGCCAGGACTGGACACTTGGCATACCTGGACCCACACGTAAAGGATGGCTGTATCAATGGGCTTCCCTAGGTCTGCCTATAAACTGCCAGGCATCCGTCCCTTCTCCTGGTCAGAGCTCTGTGTTTGGCCTCAGCAACTAAGGTTTAGAACTGGGGACGGTCCTGGGGGGCAGAAGATCTGCATTCTGGTTCCATTTCTGCCATCCCAACTTTGTTATGCTAGTTAAGTCACTTCATCCCACTCAGCCCATAATGTCTATAATATTATTAACTAGTGTTATTATTATCAACAATGGCCATAACAATAGCAGTAACCATCCATTTACTGAGTACTTACTATATGCTATGCTCTTTCTATCCAATATCTAATTCTCACTGCAACCATGTGAAGTCAGGATTTTTAGCCTTATTTTTTTTAATGAGGACGTTGAAGCTCAAAGATGTTAAATAACCTCTCCAAGGTCACTCAAATATTCAGTTGCAGAAGTGCAGCATCAAGTTCACATTGTGTCCAGCAAGCCACACTGTCAGACTCTTTAGTCCACTCAGCAAATTTTCATTATATGTCAGACACTGCTCTAGATTCCCTTGTACTCTAGCAGGGAAGTGAGAAGATGGGAACTCCATAAACTAAGGGGCAAAAAAATACAAGTAAACAAGAAAATGCATAAAAATGTAGCATGTCAGCCAGGTGCGGTGGTTCACGCCTGTGATCTTAGGACTTTGGGAGGCTGAGGGCGGCGGATTGCCTGAGCTCAGGAGTTCGAGACCAGCCTGGGCCACATGGTGAAACCCCGTCTCTACTAAAATGCAAAAGAAATTATCCGGGTGTGGCGGCATGCACCTGTAGTCCCAGCTACTTGGAAGGCTGAGGCAGGAGAATTGTTTGAACCCGGGAGGCAGAGGTTTCAGTGAGCCAAGATCGTGCCACTGCACTCCATCCTGGGTGACAGAGGGAGACTCTGTCTCTAAAAATAAATAAATAAATAAAATGAAAAAAATAAAAATAAAAAATAAATAAAATAAATAGAGCATATCAGATGGTAGTTAGGGCCATGGAGAAAAATGAACCAGGCTGGGAGCTGGAGAGGGCCAGTGGATGGTGGTGGGGGAGGACTAAGACTGTTTTAAATCAGGCTGATGAGGGGAGTTGTCACTATAAAAGGGACATTTGAGCCAAGAGCTGAAACAGATGAGGGAGCAAGTCCTGTGGCTAGCAGGAGAAGAGTATTCCGGGCAGAGGAGCCGGCAAGGGCAGGTCCCTAGAGGCACAGCTGGCAAGTTCAAAGAGGCCGTGCTGGCTGGGGGCGGTGGCTCACGCCTACAACCCCAGCACTTTGGGAGGCTGAGGCGGGCGGATCACCTGAGAGGTCAGGAGTTCGAGACCATCCTGGCCAACGTGGTGAAACCCCGTCTCTACTAAAAATACAAAAATTAGCCAGGCCTGGTGGTGTGTGCCTGTAGTTCCAGCTACTCAGAAGGCTGAGGCAGGAGAATCGCTCGAACCCAGAAGGCAGAGAGTGCAATGAGTGAGATTGTGCCACTGCCTTCCAGCCTGGGCAATAAGAGCAAGACTCTGTCTGAAAAAAAAGGAGGCCGTGCAGCCCACGTGGAGTGAGGCAGGGTGGGAGAAGTGGGAAGTGAGGGCAGGGGTGTGGCTTCAGGGCTGCAGGGAAAGGCAGATACCCTGTAGCCAGTAAGGAGTTTGGGTTTTCCTCGGAATGACACGAGAACTCTTGCAAGGTTTTGAGCACAGAAGCAACATAATCTATGTTTTAAAAGGATCCCCAACACATCTTTGTTGGGGATCCTAACCTTGCACATCTGCCAGCCCCACTCAAGGTGGCCTCTGGGCTCCCGAGTTTGGAATTCTTTGGGGACAAAAGAACAAGTCTTGATTTGGAAATCTCCCTTCCTTCAATAAAGGAATAAAAGGAAAGGCTCAAACCCACCAGCGACAGGAGTCGCACAGCTCAAAACTGGTCCCAGCGGCTGAACGTCTGAGCATTGCAGCTAGCCCAGACATTTCTTTGAATTTCTTCTAAGAAACAAAACCCTTGCCAGAACCACTCTGTGGTTCACCTTTCAAGTTCTCCAACCACGGAGCCCTTGCCTCAGGCAGAGTTTGAAGTGAGCTGTTTGATCCTTCACTTGTTTCTCTGTCTCTAGCCTCAGAAAAAAAAGAAAAAGAAAAAATGGCCTTTGGAGGCAGAGCAAGGAGACTGTGGGTTTCCCAGCTTTCCAAGTCTTCACAGGAAACTGGCTTTGCCAAAGCCCTTCAGGCCGAGATTGAAGACACAAAGCAGGTCACTTGGACCCAAAACACATGAAAGGGGTCAGAATGGAGGGGTCACTGCACCCCAGTTCCCAGAATTTACTTCTCTGAACCCTGCCTGGAAACAGCCTCCAAAAGCAAGTTACAAAGCTGGGGGAGTCCCACGCCCATTCCCACTCCAGCTGGTTTTGAGTCGGGATCACAGGCCTGTTGCAAGCCCCCTCACTGCTATTTTCCTCATCAGGGAGAAAGAGTTAAAGAATCCCTGCTCCTAACGTCTCAGAGACATAGACTGTGCCTTTGTCAACGTCCCACAACACATAAGTGGCTCTGGTAAAGGAGCTGCATACGCCCATCAGATGTGGAGTTTCCGGACTGAAATCTAGAAGGCAGCATCCACCTCAGTCTTTCTACCTGTCAAATGGGTGAGATACCACCAGTGCTAGTTATTGCACAGAACACCTGGTCAGGAAGAAGAAGGAAGCAGTGGGAGAGGGCTCTGTGAAGGACTGGGTCCACCAAGAGGGCAAGAACAGGCCACCAAGGACCTGCCCCTGCTCCTGGAGACCCCCAGAATGGTGCTCCCCACCGCCCCCGTCTCCACATCGCTGTTTGTGAGACTGCCCCTGGGGGCTGCACTGCTGGGTTCCCTTCCTCAGGCAGACAGGGAGGCACCAGCAGGAGATGACGGGGTGGGGGTAGAGTGAGGGTGAGTGTTTAGCCCTGACACTCTCCACCTGGTGCCATGGGCTGGCTGCATGTGCCCCAAGACCACAGCTCCATCGTGGGGTGCTCCCTCACCCTGTCTTTCAGATCTTGGGGTGGTTACAGCTCCCAGAAGTCACAGCCCTGCCCAGTACTGCGCTGTCCCTGCGGTTCCCTCTATCCTGCCCGCACCATGTAAATAAGCCCTTTAATAAACACTCAAGTCGGTTGCACCTTCCGTATTCTGCCAGGACCCTAACTGATGCTCACCCTTTATCTAACCTCCATCTCACTTGCAACCCTGTTTTGCAAATGAAGAAACTGAGGTTCAAAGAGTTGACTGGCTTGCCAGCCCACACATACTGGAGTCCAGAGTTTGGGCTCTGATCCCACTTGGTAACCCTTCCCTGGTACTCTGTGGCCCCAAAACCGTGGGCTGAGAAGCAAGTGTGTGAGGGTCCAGCCCCCTCCAGCTCCCTACTGGAACACTTTGCCCCCACCTGTCTCCTTCGCTGCTGCTTCAGGGCAGGGAGGGGCAGCTTCCTGTGCTTCTGAGTCTAGAGACTGCCTAATGACAGTGGCCACCAGCACTGTGACCTGCCTTTAACTCATCACCTCATTTAGTACTAACAACCTCTTGAGGAAACTCAGACTTTAAAGGGCTTTAACTTGCCCAGGGCCAAACAGCATGCAGGTGGTAGGGCCAGGGTTTGCACCCAGGCCATCTGACTCCATCACTTAGCATTTCACCACCATCCTCTACCACACACCTCCCAGCCTTGCTGGTAGGGAAGCAGCCACGTGTGTAAGCTGTGGTCTGTGATACAGTTGTGTGTTCTTCCACACACATGTCCAGCCATGTGACCACGGGCTCCCCCTAAATAGAACCTCTTTGTTTACTAGCTGTGTGGCTCTGGACAAATTGCTTAACTTCTCTGTGCCTTGGGTTTTAAAATCAGTAAAATGGAGATCATGGTACTTACCTCAGAGGGTCCTTGAGAGAATTAAATGACCTCATGTGTGTAAAGTCCTTAGAGCAGGTCCTCACGCATAGAAAGTGCTCTGTCAGGGTTAACTATGGTTATTACTGCTACTGTTATCTTCACTGTCACTATTTCCCAACTCACCAAAATTCTCTCCCCCCCAGATGTCCATCTGGGCATCATACTTTCCCAAGTGGTTAAACCAGGACTTGTCGATCACGAAGATTCCTCCAGCTATGACAGGCGTCCTGGGAACAAGGAGAGGGAAGACGCAACACGTGAGCTGGAGAAGCAAGGAAGGAGGCCCTTTAGATGGCCCCAGGACCCACGACCATCTGCCTCTAGATCCCTCCCTGCAGAGTCACTGGGGCAGGATGTCTGGCCAGCTCCCTGGCCCCCACATCTGTTCCCGTGGCCTCTGTCCGCCCTGTCCCTGCATACAGGGTCCGAGGGCCCAGAACAGAGTCAGCACTTAGTGCGCCTCATGAGCCCAAGCTACCTATACAGGCTCCCAAGAGCCTCCCAGGCCCCTGACCCAGGGAAGGAAGGGGTCCCCCAGAGCCCACCGCAGCCCTGACCTTATGGGCCTGGTGGGGTCTGTCCGGGTCATCTTCTGCTCAAGAGGGATCTGCTCCCACTTGAAATGCAGGCTCCAGTCGAACCCTAAGGGACACAGCAAGGTGAGGACAGAGCTCAGGGCAGAGCTGCGGGCTGCTGAGCCCCTTCACTCCATCACCCCTTGGAGTCTCCCCTGATCAGAGCCCTGGGCTCTTCGTGCAGTCCCTCCTTCATTCGGAATGAGCCAAGCTCCTCCTCTCAGGAAGTGTACCATCTACTGGGTAAGACAGAAGCTACAAAGATAAATAAATCAATGGAGACTATGTCAGCTGGGGATGAAAGTACTAAAAAAAAAAAAGAAAAGAAAACAAAGGAGGAGTGCCCATACTATTAATATTTTAGTTAGAATAGTCAGGAAAGGCTCTCTGGTGACTTTGGAGTAGAGACCTGAATGGAGGATAGATCCATGAAGACACCTGGAGAAAGGGAATTCCAGGTAGGGGCAGCTGCCAGTGCCAAAGCCCTGAGGTGATTTCCCAAAGGGGAAATGCCTGGCTCCCTTCAGAATCCCACTCCAACTCACGATCTAACTAATGGCTGGGTCCATATACTGGGAGTCCAGATCCCAAACAGGAAATCCACTGTGCCCGCTAGCTCCCAGCAACAGATTCTCTAGAGCAGCACAGTTCCATAGAACTCTCTGCAATGATGAAATATTCTGTATCTGCATTGTCGAATATGGTAGCCACTAACTTCATGTGGCTACTGAGCCTTGAAATGTGGCTAGTACAGTTAAGGAACTGCCTTTTAAGTTTTATTTAATTTGAATTAATGCAAGTTTAAGTAACCAAAGGTGACTATTATCTACTGTACTGAACAGCCCGTCACAGTCCAAAAGAAATATAATGCAAGGCACAAATGTAAGCCAAATACATAATTCAAAATGTTCTAGTAATCACATCAGAAAAAGAATATATGAAATTAATTTGGACGAAATATTTTTAATGTAATATATCAAAAATATTGTCATTTCAGCATGTAATCAATACAAAAAATTACTAATGAGGTATCTTACATTCTTTCACACTAAGTCTGGGTAACCTGTGGGTTTTCCATGCCTACAGCACTCTTAATTCCAACTAGTTACTTTTCAAGACCAGTCATATTTCAAGAGCTCAATAGCCAAATGTGGCTGATAGTTGCCATACACAACACAGGTCTTGACCATCTCTGGGGCGCATGTGTTAGGAAGTCATGTAAGGCTGAGGGCTCCCCACTCCCCATCCTCAAGACAGCTGTCACATCATGGCCTTCTGCCGGGACTTGTGGCCATGATCCCTAGGCTGGCAGCATTTGGGAAGAAAGTGTCAATATTTGGAGGGAGGGAAAGATGAGAGACTAGTCTGGCTCTGCTACTGATTGTATCAGAAGCCTGCAACTGCCAGCTCTGCTCCTTTGTCCCCAGTCCCAGGGCTGCACCCAATCCCTCTTCATTTTCTCTTTGGAGGTGGTGGAAGGGGTGTTCATGAGGCTCTCTGGCACAGCTGGAAAGAGCAGCAAGCAAGGGTTTTTGCCTGCCTAGCCTCACCTACCTCCTTTCATGTCTACAGCCCCACCCCCGGGAGCAGAACTCACCTCCACGAAGGTCAGCAGATGCTGCAAGGTAGGCAAAATTATCCAGACTGATGACATCAATGATGGGACTCACCACGCGGGTGTGGTCCTAGGAGAGAGATGTGAGATGGTGTGAGGCCTGGGACTTCTCTGCAGAAAAAGGCCTAGCTGCCTGCTCTGGGGAGAAGGCCTCTCTGAGACATGGGGCACTCAGCACTTCCTGCAGGGTATGCCCAGGGCCACCCCTCAACCCTGGCAGGCTCCTGGCAGCTGTCCTGCATCACCACACCCAAGCTCCTGGATGTTCCTATTTGGCTCCCATGTACTCTCCAAGCCTCTTCCTCACACATTATTTTGAGCCCTGCTAGAATCTCACCTACTCCATGAAGCCTTCCTTGACTGCTGCAGGCTGAAGGATTTTTTCCTCTTTTAAGCTACTTTCTAGCTATCAATGACAGCCTAGATGATTCCTGGGACAGTGACTCACTGTGCTGCCTGAAGTGGCTCTTCTATTTCTGGTCTGAACTGTTGCTTTATTAATATCATTTAACTTTGTATTATAGTTGTTTGAGTCTTCCCAATGGGACTACTAGCAGCTGGAGGGCGGGGGCTCTGAGGTCCCCATGTAATCTGGGTGCTATCCCTCTCATACCACATCCACTGTTACGAGGTCAGACTCACCACTCCCCGCATCACCTCCCAGAACACAAATCCAGATCCAAAACCTTGATGAATAATGTTGATTTTGCTGGCCTCTTTTCTTAGGTGGTAGATTATGTCATATACCACATGTAAAACTTCATCACCCTTCATGAGCTTTCTCATCTTTCGCCCTCCATGGGGGACACGGAACAAAGCCTCTTCTTTCTTCTCCTTCCCCACTCTGCTTTCACCTCCCAAATCCTCTTGTCTGGAACTTGGAATCCAGCTCTGCCCCTCAGTTCCCACCCTAGATCAGGATAACGGAAGCCCGGGATGGGGCTGATCAGCAGAGACCTTTGATGGTTTTTCAGTGCTCTGTGGAGGGCCTCACCTCATCCTTTTTATAGACTTTTTTTTGTGCTGAGATATAAAATCACAGGTTTAAAGTACACAACTGGTGGTTTTTAGTATATTCACAAGATTGTACAACCATCACCACTATCTTGTTCCAGAACATTTCACCACCCCGACAAGAAACCCAATCTACTTTCTGTTTCTATAGATTTGCTTATTCTGGACATTTCCTATGAAAGGAATCATACAATGTATGGCTTTTCGTGACTGGCTTTCACTTCACGTAGGTTTTCAAAGTTCATCCATGTTGTAGCATGTATCAGTTCTTCATTTTTTTAATGTCTGGATAATTCTGTTGTATGGATACACCACATTTTATTTACCCATTCGTCAGTTGATAGGCATTTGGATTTTTTCTGCCTTTTGGTTATTCTGAATAGTGCTGCTCTGAAGTTATTGTGTGAACATATGTTTTCATTTCTCTCGGGTATACACCTAGCAGCTCCACTGCTGGGTCATATGCTAACTAACTTATGTTCAAACTTTCGCAGAACTGCCAGACTGCCTTCCAAAGTGGCTGCCCTACTTTACATTCCTGCCAGCAACATATGAAGGCTCCTGATATGGTTTGGGTATTTATCTCCCCAAATCTCATGTTGAAATGTAATCCCCAAGGTTGGAGATGGGGCCTAGTTGGGGGTGTTTGGGTCATGGGGGTGGATCGTTCATGGCTTGGTGTTGTCTTCCTGATAGTAAGTGACTTCTCGTGAGATCTGGTTAGTTTAGAAGCATGTAGTACCTCCACCCAACTCTCTCTTGCCCCCACTCTCGCCATGTGAGGTACCTACACCCCCTTCACTTTCTGCCATGAATAAAGCTCCCTGAGGCCTCCTCAGAAGCCAAGCAGACGCCAGTGCCATGCTTGTACAACGTGAGCCGATTAAACCTCTTTTACTTGTAAGTTATCCAGTCTCAGGTATTTCCTTATAGCAATGCAAGAATGGCCTGATACAGCTCCTATTTCTCCATGTCCTTGCCAGCCCTTGTTATTGTCCATCTTTTGGATTCTAGCCATCCTGGTAGGTGTGAAGTGGCATCTCATTACGGTTTTGAGTTGCACTTCCCTAATGACTAATGATGCTGAGCATCTTTTCCTAGGCTTATTGGCCATTTCTATATCTTCCTTGAAAAAATGTCTACTCAAATCCTTTGCCAATTTTTTTTTTCTTGAGATGGAGTCTCGCTCAGTTGCCCAGGCTGCAGTGCAGTGGTGTGATCTTGGCTCACTGCAACCTCTGCCTCCCGGGACCAGGTGATTCTCCCGCCTCTGCCTCCCAAGTAGCTGGGAGCACAGGCACCTGCCGTCATGCCCAGCTACTTTTTGTACTTTTGTAGAGATGGGGTTTCACCATGTTGGCCAGGCTGGTCTTGAACTCCCGATCTCAGGTGATCTGCCCTCCTCGGCCTCCCAAAGTGCTGGGATTACAGGGGTGAGCCACCGCTCCAGGCCCCTTTGTCAATTTTTAAATTGGGTTGTATTTTTATGGTCGGGTTGTAATCACCTCATCCTTTTCTGCCATCTGTCCAAATCCTCCCTGTTCTGGAGAACAGTAGGCACGTGGCAGGGGCCCTCCTACCCTCTCCTCTCTTTGAGAACAACATCCTCTGCTCCCTCTTGCAAGGGCTTCCCAGCCTGAACAAAAGCTCTCCCCGCACAGGACCCTAACTCTCCCAGGAGAAAAACAACACCCATTTGTAGCAGGAACTTTGTAGCTCACCCAGGCTTTCGTCCAATTTCATTCTCACAATAACCCAGTGGGATAATTATGACAATTATCCCCATTTTCAGATGAGAAAACTCAATAAGGTGAAGTCACTCAGGGGGAAGTAGACTATTTGGGCTTCCTACGATGCCTGCCCAGCTTCAAATACTGTCCCATAGGCCTCGGTGCCAGGAACGTAGTGGCTGAGTCCCCAAGGACGCCCAGCTCCCCAGAGACAGTGGCTCACCTCCTTCACCCGCTGCAGCATGGGCGGCAGCCACTCGGTGTTCACTTCGCAGTGGCTATCCAGAAAGGTGAGGACAGTAGCTGCAGCCACGTCCGCCCCACGCACTCGGGACCGGATCAGCCCTACAAGAGGAGTAGACAGGGCTTGGCGCTGGGACTGCGCCAATTGGCTTCCCACCTGTCCCCCAAAGTCCCAAGGCTCTCCTCTCCTTCAGGGGCTGAGGTTTCCTGAGTTATTATGATTGGATTTGACTTTATACTTCTGCTTGTTTCCTGCCTCCCTCCCTTGCTTCTTCTTATCCACCCATCAGCCACCATCACTTCAGGGTCACACCCCGAGTGCCCTCTATGTGCCAGTCACTGTCTGGGCTCTAGGGACACACTGATGAACAGTCACAGTTTAGAGCGTGGAAAGTGCAATAAAGTAGTTTGATCCCAAAGGAGAACCAGAAAACAAAACTTTTTCCCATGGGAACCTCTGGGTCGTCCCCTGCATCCATACCCCTATGTGTAGCATGGAGATAATCTTCGAGACTAAGATAGGCTTAAGTTTGTATGGCAGCCCCTTTCCTTACCTTCAGCATGTTATTTAACCGCTCTGAGCCTCAGTTTTCTTATCTATAAGATTCAGAGAGATAATAATCCCTGACTGTCAGGATCAAACAAGACAACAGGGACAGAGCTTGGTGCCTGGGAGACCCACACATGTCAGGTTCTGTTCTTCTGTGCCTGTCCCCCGATAGCCTCACCAGCCTCATTTTGGGCAGCACTCTGCTCTGGGCGGAGACCTGCCTGGTCAGGAGGGAGGAGGCCCAGCTTCTCCTGCCCCTGCCAGAGTGGCCATGCGTGCCCTGTGAGCTGTGGGAGGGAAGGGCCTCACTCTTAGAGCTCTGAGTATAAGCAGCTCCTTGGAGACATTTCCCTAGCCATGCCTCTGCCCCACACTCTGCCTCTAGCTGCCTACCAGCCCGCCAGCCAGCCAGAAGCCCATCAATCTCCACTCCAAAAGTGTCTACAAAGCATCGAGTCATAAATTTACATTTACTGTTGTGAAATCCAGGGACAGCATATTCCCAGACCTGACGGTACCTACAACCCAGTGGCTTGGGAAGGATTTAACTTCGGCCACTTCCATTCTGGTTTGAAGGTCTCCCTCACTGGTATTCTTGTGGCCCCTTGGCCTGACTGGTCTTTCTTTCTTTCTTTTTTTTCGAAACTGAGTGTCGCTCTGTCACCCAGGCTGGAGTGCAGTGGCGCAATCTTGGCTCACTGCAACCTCTGCCTCCTGGGTTCAAGCGTTCAAATGATTCTCCTGCCTCAGCCTCCTGAGTAGTTGGGGCTACAGGCATGTGCCACCACACCCAGATATTTTCGTATTTTTAGTAGAGACGGGGTTTTAGCACATTGGCCAGGCTGGTCTTGAACTCCTGACCTCAAGTGGTCTGCCCTCCTCAGCCTCCCAAAGTACTGGGATTATTTTAAACATATCTATCACATCCCTCTCTCACTCTAAAACCTCAGTGGCTCCCTGCTACCTCTGCCTTATGAAGTCAATGCTTTCTTCTGGCTTCCAAGGTCTTCTATCATCTCAATTCACTCCATCCATTCCCCCTGCTGACCAGGCCTGGGGTCTCGCAGGAAGGGAGTATGAGTAGAGGGAGGTTAGGAGGCTGGCCTTTGGGTTGGGCCCCACAGGTTGGAACCATGGCTGCTCTATTCATCACCCTGGGCAAATCGCTGAAGCTCTTTAAACCCCAGTTCCCTTGTCTGTACAACGGGCACAGTGGGCTGAGTACAAGGACTGAAAGTAGCAAAGTGGATGCCCGCAGGGGAGGAGACCTCAGGAAAGGGGCTGTTAGTATTGCGCATGCCCGTACCCCTGACTGATGCCTTTGCTTGCAGAGTGCACAAGCTGGCATGCCCTCCCTTGCTCCCCTTTACCTGTCTCATGATGCCCCCACACCCCATTGAGGCCCATTCCTCCATGGAAGCCTTCCCTGCTCACTCCAGCTCTCCTCCGATCTCCATGCTATTCATACACAACCACAACCAGCCTGTGGCTGCAGTGGATTCTGACCCCTTGGCTATGTAGTAGCTCTCTGAGGGCAGGGCCTATGCTTTGTACTTCCTTCGTGTCCCCTAGAGTGCCATGCACAATGCCACGCTATAGTAGCTACTCCAAAACACATCTGAATTGGAAGTGAGATCACATCTGCTTTATGCTTCTGGATTTTTCTCAAAGCCTTTCCACACAGCCTGTCTCATGCAATCCTTACAATCACCTTGCAAGGCAGAAAGGGACTGTCTTATCCCATTTCTCAGGAGAGACAGCTAAGGCAGTCAGAGATGGAGCAACTTGCCTACAGTTGTGCCTTGATGGGGCTGATCTGGGAAGGAGGAGAGTCTTCTGCAGAACCTGGTCCCAGCCATCAGGAATGCAGCAGGACCATGTTGGCTTGGTGTGCCACGGCACCAAGAGAGAGTGGGGAAGTGCACAGGATGACACCAAGATGGGCCCTTGGTGGGACCCAGGGTGCAAGGACTCACCTTCCCGCCGATCATTGCGCAGGCACTTGACCTTGGGGATCCTGGTCAGGAGTAGACAGTCTTCCGCTGAGGATGTAAAGAGGAAGGCAAGCTCATTTAGACATGGGCATCAGGCCACTAGTGGTTTGGCTGCCATGAAAATTGCCCCATACTAAGCCCAGGAAAGGGTTGGGGATGGGGATTGGGAAGGGGTATGGTCATCACTACTGGCCGAAGGGTTGCCCTGCCCCACTCTCAGGCCAGACTGAAGAGTGCCTGTACCTATGGCAGTACTCTACTCCACCTCAGGGAGCACCAGAAAGCGCGCTTGTGGGTGGTTACCAGCCCAGCTATCATCTGCATTTGGCAGCTGTAATAGTGAAGGATGCTGTTGATTTTCTTTACTTTTTAAAAACAATATCATCTCACTAGTGTCCCATTCAAAGCAACACCCACCCTTCTTTCCCCTCCTTTGACACCAGGGAACAGGACCAGGGAGGGGTCCTAGAAAAGACAGGATCCCTGCCGGGGGCAGAAAGGTGTCTGCGATGGTCACGACAACCTCAGGGTGCTTGCCTTGGTGTTCTGGGGAAACAGGGACGAGGGCGGAATGGAGGGCTGCAAAAAGGAAGGTGACTACTCACGATCTGAACTGAAGTCATCCACTAAAATGATCTCCTGGATCAAGTTGGCAGGAGTTCGGTTCAGGACACTACAGTAGCAGTGGAAACAGAGAAAGAGCCTGGATTTAGGAAACACCTCCCATTTTTACCACTCCCTGGGCTGTGGGACTCCCCAGCCACCCAGCTCCAGGGCCAGCATGCTGGGCGCTCCTACCTGAATCCTATTCTTGTCTAAGTTCATTGAGGAAATGGAGAGATGGGAGTTCAACTTGACCACAAGCCCAGGCTTACTTAGCAGGAAGAATCCACCTCCAATCCACCTCTCTCTGACACTGACAGACACTGCTGGGCTTCCATCACCCTCCTGAGGCCTCCTGTCTAGGCTGGCCTCCCTCAGCTCCTGACACCTGCATTTCTGCCCTTGTCCTGGACATCTGACCTGGTGTTTGACTGTCGCATTCCTCTAACAGTTTGACTTCTGGGGTCTTCCTGGCCCTGATTCTCCAGTCTCAGCCTCTCAGAAGTACAGGACTCAGACTCCAGCACCTGCTGGGCTTCAAGCTGTCTGGCCACAGCGCCCAATCCTAATGTCCTCCTCTGCCAGCACCACTGAGATTAGAGTCCCATGGCTGGACTTACCTCTTCACTGTGCGCAGCAGGGTGGAACGGGCCTCATTGTGGAAGGTGATGATGACGCTGGTGGCTGGCAGGTCCGAGGAGTAGGACACGGATGGGCAGCTGAGAAGGGAGCACAGAGGTCAGAGCCAGCCATGAGAGCATCCTCAGGGCAGGTCAAGGTTTTTCTTTGTCCAGTCTTGTGCCTGAGAATACTTCTGCCAGGTAGAGAAGGCACACCCACAGCCAGGCCAGAGGCCCCGTGCCTCCACCCCCATGCTGCATCCCACACTGGCCCAGAGCCCCGATGCCACCCATCCTGGGGTCCTGGGAGGGAAGCAGCAGGTTGGGAGACCTTCCAAGGCCCGGGGGCTCTTTACCAGAGATCTCAGAGCCCCCAGAGGGGGCTCCCTAGTATGTACAGGTACCGCACCAGGCCCCAGGATACAGCCCTGACCACACTCTGTCGTATGGTGGGGGGTATGTGCGAGAAGGAAAACTACCTCTGTTTGTCCTGATACCCTAGAGCTTCTTCCTTCTCTCTTCCCAGCTCAGGACATTTGGTAGCATCTGCAGAGGAATCACCCCTACCCTGGCTGCCAGGGAATTCCTCCCTGTCACTGCCCAACACTGACAGCCCTGCTGCAGATAACAAGCTGGGGAGCAGTCTCGCTTCTCCCAGGGTACTGGGTCCCCTGGAGGAAACAAGCCTCTGTTAAGACACCAAAGGCCTATCCCGTCACTTCCTCCCTCCCCAGCCATCCATAGACACCACATTTTCTGGCCTACTGGCTCCCTCTCCTCTAGAAAGGGAGTGAAAACAATTCATTCCTGCCAGACTTCATCCCTGTTGTTTCTGCGCATGCATTTATTTGAGCTCCTGGGGTGCTGGAAGGTGGCCTCCGTTGCTGGTTTTCATAGCAATCTTCTTTATTACAATTGCTCTCTGACTATTCCAGCAGTGCCCATTTTTTCATTGTGGCATTCATTCTACTGACAGCAGCTTACAGCCCGAATTCCCAGGCCTGTTTCCTGCCCTGCAGAGCAGACCGGGTCAGACAGGCAGGAGTCCCACTAGCCTGGGACCCCCGCCGGGGGAAATCTTGAGAGGCTCTGCAATAATTCTCCTTGAGAGGGGGTGTAGGGTAGTGGTGGCGGAGGGAAATTTGCCTTCTACCCCTTGAGAAACCATGCTGTTCAAGGGTCTATGAATTGTCGGGGAGGGAGTGAGCTTGGCCGGCTGAGCTGGGGTGTGCTGGGAGCAGCAAATACCTCCTAAGTGTGCACCCTCCCAGTGCTGACCTCCAGGGCCCCAGTCCTCTGTCCTGATCCCCCAACCATCCGGTGCCCAGAAAGGAGGGAATCGGGACAGCGACGTCTCCCTGAAGGGGGCAAACCCACCCACACCCCATCTGAAGGGTGCACTTGACCTCCCCACCGGCTCCCTCCAGCCCTTTCGGCATGCATGCCTCTGGGATTGATGTTACTTAGCATGGGGGTTTATCTGGCTCCCAGGAGCCAGGAGCCTCTAAAGGGGTTTGTCCCAGCCCTGAGTTTTGAGTTTGGAGCTGATGGGGTTTTCTCTGTGATCCTCCTCGGCCTGTCTTATGTGGTTTATGTCCCTTTGCTCCCCTGGAGCGGGCTCCCTAGATTGAGGCTGGACCAGAAATGAACCTGACAATTTGGAGTCCAGCGGACACTACAGCCTGCAGGGCTGCAAGGAAGAGCAGCTTCTACCAGCAAACTGGCCCCACCATGGCAGGAGGCCTGCCCACCAAAGCCAGCACGTCCTTTGCTTCCCTACGCATGTGCGCGCATGTGCGCACACACACACACACACACACACACACACATACACATACACACACACACCGTGAGCCACCTCAGCTTTCTTTTTTCTTTTTTGAGACGGAGTCTCACTATGGCACCCAGGCTGGAGTACGGTACTGCAATCTTGGCTCACTGCAACCTCTGCCTCCCAGGTTCAAGAGATTCTCCTGCCTCAGCCTCCCGAGTAGCTGAGATTACAGGTGCCCACCACCACGCCCAGCTAATTTTCGTATTTTAGTAGAAACAGGGTTTCACCATGATAGCCAGGCTGGTCTTGAACTCCTGACCTCAAATGATCCACCCGCCTCGGCCTCCCACAGTGCTGGGATTACAGGTGTGAGCCACCGTGCCTGGCCTACCTCAGCTTTCTGATAGGGCCCAGCAGCAGCACGTGGCACTTCATCAACCCACCACTACCCTGGATTTAAAGCGTCTCATTTAAAAATGTACATAGACCCCAGGGCAATTCCCCCTTTAAGTTTCTCAGTGAGCACCTGAGATGGTTCAGAGTCAGGTAAGCTGGGGGGTGAACAGAGATTATCCAGGGCAAGCCCGCAATTCACAGATTGGGGCCAACAGATCCTCTAGACCCTGGGACTAGGTCAGCCATGGCTAGGGCTGCCCGTGAAAGGTCTCTAAGTGGAGCTATGTGGATGTAACCTCTTCTGCAGCACAGGCAGACAGGAGAGGACGCTGCCCAGGACTGGGTGAGAAAGAACTTCTGAGGCCCAGAAACAGCCAGCAGACCTGGTGTTGGCCTTGTCACGAAGCAGGAGTACCGCCTTACTTGGCTGCATGAGTGGTTTCTGGAGGCTGACAGTGCTGGCGTTACAGGACAGCAAGGCCAAGGTCTGGGGCTCCCCCAGCCCTGTGTTCATCTCACCTTGCACAGGCCACCAAGCACCCTGGACTTCAGGCATGCATCTGTGAGTGACAAGGAAGGTGCTAGAACCAGGCCCTCTCTCACCCTCACCTCACCTATACCCTTTGTGCTGTGGAGTAGCTGCTTCAGAAGTAAAAGCAACCTTGATCCAAGTCATTGTTGCTACCCTCAAGCCAGGACCAGATGGAGGCCCAGCCTAGCTCTGAGCACACAGCTGCAGGCACAGCCGTGGGTCAGCTCCAACAGCGCCCTGGCCATTCTGTGAGATGTCTGCACAGAGAGCAGAAGAGGGGCCCAACCTAGCCCGGGTTGGGAAGGAGCCTTCCATGGAGGAGAGGACAGTGAGCCAAGTGTCCTCGAAGTGAGCCAAGTAGCTCAAAGGGTAGGTGGGGCGGAGGAGGTGCGTTTAGGCAGAGGAAACAGCATGTGTGAAAGCAAGGAAGGAAGGAGGGAGGAATCTGGGACTGCAGGACCATCAAGTGCTGGGGGAAAGGTGGGTAAGGCCAGGTCATGGGGGGGTGGCGGTGGTGCTTCAGCATCAGGAACTCAGACTGTTCCTGCAGGTGACGGCAGGAAGAGGAAAGACTGGAGATGGTGACTTTCACGCTCTAGACAGAACACACAAGGGCCTAGACCCAGAGAGGGGCTAATGCCTTGCTTAAGGCTGGTCACGCACACTGAGCTGGGATGAGAGTGGAGGCTTCCTTGGTCCTGGTCTGAGGCCTCTCCCACCTCACCATACTGGGAGAACTAAGAACAAGACTAGGAAGCATTTCTGGGAGTTGCTAAGAAGGTGGAGCTGTGGTGCAGGAAAGGGAGGTCAATGGGGTGGGCCACAGCACCCCACTGTTTGCAATGTGCAGGGCTGTGACTCTCTCCACTTTAGGCGCCACCAGTAAGGCCCCGAGAGTGCCTGGCTCACCCACCCCCACGGACCTCCTTTGGTCCCCTCCCAGGTCACTTTTGCTGGGGCGCCAGACTGAAGTGCCTTGGGGCCTCCTTGGCCCCAGCTGAGCGGTTTCCTTGGTCTTGGCAGGGCCTCAGTAGGTCAGGTAAACAAGCAACAGAGGGTGAAGGTTTTTGAATGTCTAAATCACTGGACACAGTCTGAGGAAATCATCCTCATTTCTTAGATACATGTAAAAGAAGACAAACTAAACAATGTTGGCCTTTTCTCAGCCTTTCTTCCTCCACTGACACGATGGAGGCCGTACCTGTAATGGCGGGTGTCCCGGATGGGCCGGTCAGGGCTCAGCTTGTCACTCTCCAGCTGGTTGAAGGCGTGCTGTCTGTAGGGGTCCTCTCCAGCCTTCAGCTGCTTGGCCGACAGGTAGGCCTTCTCATCAAAGCCTTTCGAGGGAGTTCCTGTCACCTGAGATGAAGGTCAGCATCAGAGAGGACCACAGGCAGGAGGACCCCACCGCATGGCGAGTGCTCAGCACACACCAGGCGGGAGCCAGCCACGTGGCCTCATTTGTGCCTTACGCCAACTCTATGAGGAGGAGACCATTATCTCCCCCATTGTACAGAAGAGAAAACTGAGGCTCAAGAGGCTTTCTTTTTTTTTCTTTTTTTCTTTTTTTTTTTTTTTTGACACAGGGTCTCATTCTGTCACCCAGGCTGGAGTGCAGATCTTGGCTCACTGCAACCTCTGCCTCCCGGGTTCAAGCGATTCTCCTGTCTCAGCCTCCCAAGTAGCTGAGATTACAGGTACGCACCACCACGCCTAGCTAATTTTCATAGTTTTGGTAGAGATGGAGTTTCGTGGTGTTGGCTAGGCTGGCCTTGAACTCCTGACCTCAAGTGATCCGCCCACCTCGGCCTCCCAAAGTGCTGGGATTACAGGCATGCACCACCGTGCCCAGCCATCAAGAGGCTTTTTAAAAAGCATCCAGGGTCAGAGCTAGTAAGTCACAAGGTCTGGATTTAAACTGGTCATTCCGACTCCAAAGCCCATGCTCTTAACCAGTGTTCTTTGCGGGATATGGGGAGGGTGAGTCCTGGAGTGAACCAGACCTCTAAGGCAAGGTGTCCTGAGGGGACTACAAACCAGAATGGATGCTGCCAAGCGCCTGCAGATTGACAGTCTCCTAGGCAGAAACTTGGGCCTAGCCCTGGCCTAGGCATTATATGAGGCACCCGATCAGTAAAACACCAGGGCTTGGACAATCTGCTGCATAAAGAACCACCTGTAAGGACAGCAAACCCCTGCAGGCTGATGCCAGAGCTACCAGAACTCAAGTGCTCAGACAGTGATGCATCTTCTCTGGGACTTCTGCTTGCTCCTGAAATGGCCCCTGTAAGATCCACTGGTCCCCAGGCACTAAGTGCTGGGCAGTGATGGATAGCAGATGCCATTGCCCATCCCGTTCCTTCATGGCCACACCGTACCCTGTGCTCCCAGAGTCTCTAGCAACAGACACTGGGGAAGGACACATCTGAAATGAACAGATGGATGCAAGCACCCTGACATCTCATTACCTGAACCAAACTGCTGGCTGGATGTTCTCCAGAGTGCCATGAAATATCATCAACTGTGGGTACATCCCAACTCCAACTTTCCGCCCAACCATCAGCCCTGGGCTGAAGCTGTGGCCCCAGAGGAAGCAGAGAGGAGGATGAGAATTGCCCACTCACAAAACTCTTGCATGAGGATGCTATCACAGGCCTAGTCCTAGAGGGATGGTCCCAGCAAGGCAGCTAGACCTGTGAGGAGTGGATCGCTGTGTGGAATGACACTGGGACTGTCACCAGCAGCTCAGGGCCTCTACGTTCCCCTGAGAGCCTAGCCCCCGACCTCACTGGACAGGCATGCCCAGGGTCCAGGGAGCTCTGATCTCCTGAACTGCTGCCACTCTGTAGCGATGCTACCTTCTAGGGTTGCCTCCTGTCCTAGGAGCCAGTTGGAGGTTCCCTGAGGGCAGAACAGTGAGGGAGATGTCCTCGTGTCCACTGGGCCCACCCCATGCTAGACGCAGATGCTCATGATGGTAACACTGCTGTGGCTGCTGTGTGGAACACTGAGGTGGTGCCATGCCAGAGACTGAACAGATGTGGCGGAGCCCCCAGTGAACTCAAAATCCATTTCAGGAAAGACGGAAGATGGAAGGAAGGAAGGAGGGAGAGAGGGAGAAAAGGAATGTTCTGGCTTGGGCCCTGGATCGCCAGAAGGATCCAAGCCATCCAACTCTGAAAGGGAGAGTGATTCTTTTTGTCCTTCCCACCTGGGAGAGCGATGGATGCCCTCTTAGCTCTAGGTCAGGGAAATGGAACGGAGCCTCCAGTTGATGGCAAAGGAGCTAAAATTAAAGAAAAACTGCAGAGGGATGATTTGCTGAAGCTCCCAAAGGGAGAGTGTGCACTTCATTATCCTCCAGGTCAGCTGTGGGAATGTTTGTTTATTTAGGACTTACGGCCACTCTGTGGGCTCAGGAAACCTCTGAGTCCTCATCCCACACTCATTCATTGCCCAGTGAACATTGACTGACAGTCACCCATCTACCAGGCACTGGGGCACCCTTCTGAATCACCTAAACATGCATTCATTTGTTTATGAATGCTTGCATTCACTCATCCATTCATGCATGCATTCATTCAACAAAGCTCCACCAAGCGCCTCCTATGTGCCAGGAAGCAGAAGTAAGGTTTCTGAGATAGTTCCCCCTGCCCCAGCCTGCTGCCTTCCCCACTTCATTCAAGGCTTCCTCAGGGCCATGGAGACTGTTGTGGAAGAATGTCTGCTCAGGCCCAGGCTCTCTAGAGAGGTTCCTCCCAAGGCCTCGAAATTGAGTTACACATCCTCAAAGATGCTATTGGGAAAAGTAAAGTCTGCTGTTCCCTTCCACAAGCCATACTCTCTGGGTGGTCCAACCCCGCTCCAGGTGGTATCAGGGTTTGGGATTTGACTCTTCACCTGTGAGACAGGTGTCATGGAAACAATAGGCCCAGAGGCCTTAGCTCTCCTTTCAGGATGACCCTGCTGTTCCTCGGGGTTGGAGCTGAAATGTCAGTTGGCCCTGAGCCAGTGAAGTGAAGGGGATCCTGGGGAAGGGTAGGTTGTGGCTCCTGGCCACAATTTCATGACCTCTGAAGGGCTTTCACTTCCTCTCTCCTCAGCTCTCTCTGGCCTCGCCCCGGTCACCACCCAGAGCTGTTCTACTTCCGATATGTAACCCCAGTTCCCATGCCCAGATCATAATCATTTCCTCCCAGCTCTTGAACTCCTCCTTTTGCCTTTAGTCCCATTCTTTGATCTTGAGACTTCAGGTCTTTGAATGTCCCATGGGTGCCCCTAACTTGGCATCTCAAAACAAATTCCCCACTTATCCCAAAGCTGCTGCTTCTCCTGCATTCCCTGTTGCAGAGATGAGCAGTTCCACCCAAGTCATGAATTCACAAAATCGTCTTTGATGCCCTCCCATGCTCCACAGCCTGATTCAATGTCTGCCCTGTGTATTCATAGGCAGTGTACTTAACAACACTGGTATTAACTCAGCAAATACAGAGTGAAAACCTACTATGTACATACACTGGGTAAGAGGCTGGGAATGTGGAAATAAACAAAAGGCAACATAACCCCTAGAACAGGAATCCAAGCATCTGGTCCCTTTCATGCCCCATCCCATGCCAGGCTTGGCCATGGAGAATCAGAAAGAAGAAACCTCCAACCCCAAGCTCAGAGCGGAGCTGGAGAACTGACCACAGAACCTCACCCCACCCTGACTCCCACTGGAGCAGGAGTCTGCAGATGTCTTGTGACCAGTGGATGCTGTTTCCCTCCTCCCCTCTTCTAAAGGGGAACTGTGCTGCTGCTAGCCTGCATTCCATCCATGTTGCTCACTAAGTGTATTGGCGAGGGAGTAAATGCATCATTTGGCACTTGGCTGCAGGACCATGAGGAGCTATATCTGGACCAGCTCAAGAGACTGGAGATCCTGGGCTTGGAGCCACTAGATGGGACTAGCTTGGCTGCCCTCTCTGGAGGGGGTAGTGAAAGTATTTTGGGTTGTTGGTGGAATTCTTATGTCAGGCAGGGGCACATGTCACATGACACTGACATTTGTGCTTTACTTCTCTTTCTTTTCCACTAGATGGTGAGCTCTTCCTCATGGGGCTCGCTGCACCTGGCACACAGTAGGTACTCAACGGGTGGTTGCTGAATCAAGGAATAGATAAGTAAATGAATGAATACCTAAATATTGTCCCTACTCTCAAAGGACCTATAATCAATTGGAGAGAAAACAGCAAACAAATGGGACCCTGTGATACATCATGTGACCTTCAGTGCCCCCCTCTCTCTCACAGACTACAAGCCCCCAAGCTCACAATGGCTTGAGGCGCTCTCTGGGCAGGTGTCACCTTGCTGAACTTGCTTCCACTGCTGCCCCTTACTCGCTCTGCTCCAGCCACACTTTCTTTCTGTGGAAGGCTCATCTGTGTAGGGCCTGCAGGGCCCTGCTCAAACCTCCTGCAGGACCCTGCTCAAACCTCACCTCCTCTGTGAGCCTTCCCCAACCACCACATGTAACTCTGTGACCCCAACCCGACCCTCTCATTCCCTGCCCTCCTGCACTGTTTTGCTTCTCCTATGGCACTCATTGCAATCTCACAGTCTATATGTGATTTACTTATTTATTTTAGGGTTTTGGCTACCTCTCCCCACAAGATTATAAGCTTCACCAGGGCAGGGGTTTTCTGTTTTGTCTAATGCTGAATCCCAAAGCCCAGAGCAGAACCTTGGTGATTGCAGGCACTCAAAAACAATAGCTACTGAATACATGTGTAATCTCAAGCCTCTCCTTCCTCCTTTCCCCACCATCCCTGCACCCTTGGCCAAATACAACACACGAGACTGAGGTGGACCAAGCCGGCGTATGGTAGTTTGCCTGTCTTGGAGATCTTCCTCCCCACTCATAGGCTCCTGGCAGGACTGTGATTCACTGTCCCCTGTCCCACCAACACCCCAAGCACCACCACAAGGGTGAGCACAAGACCCTGGCTAGGCCAATCTCATTACTGCACCTCTAGACACAGTGATTGGTTCAGGAATGGTCATTTGATTTGATCTGGGCCAATCAGAATCTTCCCTGAGACTTTTCTATACAATGAACTTTTTTTTTTTGCCAGCACTGCCAAGCGTGCAAAATAAGAATCTTCTTGTCCATCACATGGAGAAACCTTGTCTGAAAAATGAACCAAGAAGAAACAA
Source organism: Gorilla gorilla gorilla (assembly GCF_029281585.2). Classification (NCBI taxonomy): domain Eukaryota; kingdom Metazoa; phylum Chordata; class Mammalia; order Primates; family Hominidae; genus Gorilla; species Gorilla gorilla. The sequence goes on along the minus strand of NC_073239.2, from coordinate 86,215,881 downwards.
TCAGAACCAAGAGATGTAAAGTATCTATCTACCTACCTACCTACATATTTTTTTTTAAAAAACGGATTTGAGTTGGGTGTTCTTCTCTAGTGACCAAAAGTTCAGAGATGTCAGTCCTGCAGTTCTTCCAATAAATAGAAAATCATTCTCCACAAGTAAAAAACAAAGTCAAACCCAAAACCCAACAAGTGAGTCACTGACAACAATGACAGTCACTTGTGTCAATGCTCCATTCCAAAATATCAGGCCCGTCTTTGGCATCTAGCCAGTGGCTTAAGTCTAGAGTTGGGTGGGGCATTCCCAGCCTTCCCCAGCAGGCAGGGTGGTATTCAGGCTTTGAGACTGGGGGTTCCATCTGGACCATGGCTCCAGAAGCCCTGGTGTTGCCATGGTGAGGAAGGAAGGTTGGGGAGATGGTGAGTGACAGGCTGACGAGCCTCCCACATCTTTCCAGCCTCCTGCTGAGAGTTCTTGGCTGATGTTTAGACAGTTGCCTCCCTCCCCAGTCTTTGTACTTTTAGGGAGTGCCAAATCCAGCACTTCCGTGTCCAATAGGTCAATCACATCTGAAATGGTTTAAGTTGAAATAATGACTTTTTTCTATAAAATGGGAGGAATTACTGTCTCACCTTGGACAGCTTTATTTTCAGTCTATCATTTCGATTAGACCTTGAAACTTCCCTAACTTGCTTCAGTTTTTTTTTTCCAGCTAGATTTGCTTATTGCTTCCTGCTAAATTTAGGAAACAAACAGCAAAGAAGAAGGTTTAAAATAAGAAAGGAAAATATTTTCCATGTCATTTTCATCAAAAACAGTTCAGTCCAAATCTCCAAGCCTTGTAAACTTTCTTTTAAAACATACACATACCCCTAAATTTTAGATTTAAACAGCTCTGACTCATTTTAAATAATTGTTGCCCGATTTTCTTTTACTGCCAGTAAAACAGGTACCTACTGGGTTTACCTTTCACTAAATTTCAATGAAACTGCAAGTAAAAAGGCTCTGGCCCTATTTTATGGATGGCCCCTGACTTTTTTCCTGAGTCTGCTATAAACCAAAAACACCTGGTGAATAAAATATGATTTCCAACCACTCCCCACTCCCCTGGGAGTAAAATCTTACCTGATTCTCCGTCCCAAGTTGAAAGACTGCCATTCATTATGAGAGCTGGGAAGCTAAGCACACAGTTTGACATCTCTGAGCTCAAGGTCTCAGATTCCAGCTCTTCCAAATGAAAAGGAAGGTTCCACAGGGCCTCCCTTCAGGAAGTAGCCAACCCCACTGGGCTGCCAGTGGTCTCATCCAACCAGACAAGGTGCTGCAGGTTGCACAGGGCCAGGAACCTCAGGTTGGGTACAGGGGAGGCCTGAGTGGAGTATCAGGGGTCCCTCAGGAGTCTGCTCCAGACATGTCCCCATCTTCTGCTGCACATTGCCTCAAAAGTGGCAATTATAGAAGTGACTGGCCAGGGCTTTGAACTCTCATGGCCCTGGTATAGAATGGCAGTTCTTACTGCTCTCTGGCCTTGGAAAGTCACTTCCCTTTCTGAACATGTTTCTTCTTCATCTGGAAAATGGAAATTATCAAGAATGCAATGTATATAATGTGCTTTGCACAGTGCCTGGCACACAAATTGTGATTATTATTATTAACTAATGAATTGTTATTAACTATTATTATATTACGTTGTCTGCCTTTTTATCAGTAGTTCTCAACCTTGGCCACACATTAGAATCATGTGGGAAGATGGCAAAAAGCCTGATGTCCAGGCCATACCCAAGACCAACTAAACCAGAATCTCTGGAGGTGGGACAAAAGCATCAGATGTTTTTAAAGCTCTCCAGGCAGTTCCAATGTGCTACCAAGTTGAGAGCCGCTGCTTTGTACAAACTCATGATGGTGAGGGGCTAATCATAGGATCTTGGAACTACGAGGGACCTTAAAGGCTGTCTCCTCTGACCCCGTTCCCAGGAAGGCTAACCGCGAGTCTGGTTTTTGGCCTCTATTTGTATTGACCAGGAACTTCACCATCAGCAGAGCCAACTGAAACTCAGCTAGAGCCACCATGGTTACTACAGAAATCCACTACCTTGCAACACTTCTGTCCCACAGGCCTGGGAGGCCCTAGTTTAATTACATATCCGGAACACGAGATAGGAGCTGCCTGGGGAAACCCACCTAAGGCCTCCAGTTAGATTTCCCAACACATCCTAATGACTCCTCCAGGGGTACTGATGACTGCACAGCTTTCCAACACTACTGGTTTCACTGAGAAAGAGTTCCTGTGGCCTTATGAGTGCTTGTGGTTCCAGTGATCTCACCAAGAAAGTGGAGGGAGGCCCACTGCTTATTCCCCTAGGGATCTGAGCCACCCAGGGTCCTCTACCTAAGGCTGGGCCAAGGCATCAGGCCCACCATTCCAGGCAGTCTCTGCTCAGACCCGAGGGTCCTCTCCAGGTCCACCAGGCTCCCCATGTCTCCATTTCCTGCCCTTTGCCCAGCCCAGAGGCCATCTGGGGATGGAGGGAGTGTGAGGCTGGTCCATGCCAGAGATATGTGATGCTCGGCTTGCATCTGCTTATCAGTTTACCAGTGCAAATCAAGCATCCCTGAGTCTGTGAAGGGTACAAAAGCCCTACCTGATCCTTCCAGCCACAGCTGCTGTAGCCCAGGGTTATCGGGGGAAGACTGGGCATCTTCAACAGGAATGAGCTGATGTTGACAGCTCATTGAGGGTCTACTGTGCACTGGGTGATATGCCAAGGGCTTATTTCTATCTCCAAATGCTCCTCTTATTCTTATTTTACAGAGGTGGAAACTGAGGCCTAGAGAGGTACAATAGTATGCCCAAGGTCACATAGCTGCTGAGTGGCTTAGCCGGGACCAAAATTGAGGCTGTCTGGCCACAGAGCCTAAGCACAAAGATTTCTCTGTGTGCCTTCAGACCAGCTTGTGGCTCAGATGTCCTTGGCATCCCCTCTTGCCAATTCTGAGTCCTCAGCTCCAAAGCAGGCTGGCCTCTGATGTCCGGCACACAGCTGGGTCCTGACAAGCTCAGGCTGGAGGTCGCTTCCTTCCTTGGCTCAAGGATCGGCATCAGCTCGTGGCTCAGATAGGGACTTGCCCAGTGCTGTCACTTCCTGGCCTGGACATGCGCTTCTTGACTATGGCTCAAAAGAACATGGAAAAACAGAAAAATACAAGAGTTTGTGTACTCAGACCAAATCAGCACACCACCAGATTTCCTAGGTCCTCTCAGCCAGTGACACCCTCAAGGTCCTGATGACCCTCAGCAGCAGTCACACCTAACGGGAGACAAAGTCGTTCTTGCTCAGGGTACCAGTCCCCCAAACAACCTGGTCCTGCTCTATGGCTGAGGAAAAGGACATGAGCAGGATGAACTGCTGAGACAGGACAACCTCAAGGCAACTGAGGCCCCAAGAAACACCTTCTGGGCTAACATGGGATCCATGTCGGTGCCACTTCTGCTACAGTCACAAGCGCAAAGCGTCAAGGTCCGCATGCCATCTTTGTACTTCAGGTATTTCACAGTCAGTATCTATCGAACACGGACTGATCATACTTAATTTAAAAAAAATTTTTTTTAGAGATAGGGTCTTGCTCTGTTGCCCAGCCTAGAGTGCAGTGGCATGATTCTAGCTCACTGCAGCCTCAAACTCCTATGCTCAAGTGATCCTCCCATCTCAGTCTCCCGAGTAGCTGGGACTATATATATTAGACAGATAGATATAGATAGATAGATAGATAGATAGATAGATAGATAGATAGATAGATAGATTTTTTTTTTTAGAAACAGGATCTTGCTATGTTACCCTAGGCGGGTCTCAAATTCCTGGCCTCAAGCCATCCTCCTGCCTTGGCCTCCCAAAGTGCCGGGATTATAGGTGTGAGCCACCACCCCTGCCCCAACATATTAAGGGGGTAAAAAAAGCAATAATGGGCCGTATAACATATAGAACACTTATAGTGTGACTATTGCAAAGATGGTGACAGCCTTCTGCCCCACCAACTAAGGTCGGGACCAGCGGGCCAGGATCCAATTCAACACATTAGAACTCAGCAAGCCTTTGATTGCCAGCTGGGCATGTCGGTTTATAACACTTTTCAGAAGAGAGAGCCAAAAACAGAGTAGTGGCCGATGTGGCATGTTATTGGCACTGTGGGCCAAATTTAGAAACACATTACCTGTGGTTTGTGACTAGTAATTAATCGGTTAGGCTATACTCTCTCAATAATGTCCACCAATAGGACAGAGCATGACAAAGGCAGATTTTTTTGAATCAGATTAAACATAAGGAAAAGGGAGAGGGGAAGGAGAACTTGGGAAAAACCAGCCTGCCTCTTGTGTGACTTTCTTTGAGGCTCTGCTGTGGTTCGAATATGTCCCCTCCAAAATTCCTGTTGAAACTTAATCCCCATTGTGGTGGTATTAAGAAGTAAGGTCTTTTAGGAAGTGATTAAGTCAGAAAGGCTCTGCCCTCATGAATGGATTAATGCCTTTATAAAAGAGGCTTCAGAGAGACTTCACACCTTTACGCCCTTTCACCTTCTGCCATACGAGGACACAGCATTTGTCCCCTCTGGAATACACAGCAACAAGGTACCATCTTGGAAACAGAGAGAGCAGCCCTCATCAGACACCAAACCTGCTGGTGCCTTGATCTTGGGTTTCCAGGCTCTGAAACTGTGAGAAATCAATTTCTGTTGTTTATAAGCCACCCTGGCTGTGATATTCTGTTACAGCAGCACAAAGACAGGACCACTGCTGGAGCAGGTGTGACCTGTCCCCTCAATAGGACCATGCCCCTGGACTGCCTCTACCCCTGTAGCCCGCATTTTATCAAGGCACAAAGTAGCCATAAATTTTGGAAAGAGGGATAATACTATTTTTTAAAATTTTATTTATTTATTGAGCTGGGGTCTCATTCTGTCACCCCAGCTGGAGTGCAGTGGTGCCATCATAGCTCACCGCAGCCTCAACCTCCTGGGCTCAAGTGATCCTCCTGCCTCAGCCTCCCAAAGTCTTGAGGTTACAGGTGTGAGCCACCGCACCCAGCCCTAATTTTTTTTAGACAGAAAAAACCCTTTTGATTACTTCTGGGATGCCATAAAGGCAGTTTTATTCCATCAGAAAACAGAGACACAAATGTTCCGATCATAGCATATTTTAGATGCATGTACAGGGATCAATGGAAATGTGGCATTTGTTGCAGTTTTGCACAGTACACTGAACCATACATTGTTAGTAAAAACAACACAGTTTCACGTATTGTAATGTGATAGAAATAAACCACTGATTAGGTATATTTGTCCATGTTTCCCTTTACGGCCACCCACCCTGTAGTTAAACAGACCTTAAAGGGAAGACACAGCTCATGCTTGGAAAAGATTCAGTGATGTAAAGACATACATTCTCCTTGACTTAATCTATGAATTTAATGCAACTCTGATCAAATAACAGCTGTGTTGGGGGAAGGGAGATTCAGCTGGAAGAGTTTAAACATGACAGAACAATCAGAGAAAATCTGAAAAAAAACTACCTACCAGGTTTTAAGATATACCATAAGACTACAGATGCTATTCATATAATAGTATCCTATATCTATAGGATATAGATCTATATCCTATATAGTAGTATATAGTAGAATACTACTATACTAGTAGTACCTGTAGTCTTATAGTATGTCTTACTATAAACAGATCAATAGAGGAGAGATCAGAAATAGACCCAAATACATGTGGAGGATTGGCATAAGATACACTTGTACTTCAAATGGCAGTGGGGAGGGAGAGCTATGCCATTCAGTGAATGATGTTAGGAAAAGTGACTAGGCAATGTGGAAATCAATAAAGCTGGACTAATTTCTTCAACCAAAATAAATTTCAGGTAGCTCAAATATTTAAACTGAAAAAGAAACTTAAAAGTATAAAGAAAAAACTTGGTCACTTTTCATTTATTTTCAATCTTGGCCATAAAGCCCATATGTCATAAAAGAAAACACTATACAAAGACTTAACATTTTTATATGTCAAAAATGTCATAAAGTCAAAATACAAACATCACATTGGGAAAAAATATTAAATAAAAATATGACAAAGAACTAACTTCTGTAATACACAAAGAGCTCTTGTTAATCAATAAGAAATGAACCAATACTTAAAAAGGAATATAAGCTTAAAGGATATGACGAAGTTCATAGAAAAATGAAATGTGTGGCTGGCTAGTGGCTCATGCCCATAATCCCAGCACTTTGGGAGGCCAAGGCAGGAGGATCACTTGAGGCCAGGAGTTCAAGACCAGTCTGGGCAACACAGCAAGACCTCATCTCTACAAACACATAAAAAAATAATAAAAATAATCGAGGTATGATGGTGCGTGCTGTAGTCCCAGCTACTCAGGAGATTGAAGCAGGAGGATCACTGGAGCCCAGGAATTCAAGGCTGCAATAAGTTATGATTGTACCACTGCACTCCAGCTTGGGTGACAGAGTGAGACCCTGTCTCAAAAAAAAAAAAAAGAAGGAAAAGAAAGGAAGAAAGAAAGAAAGAAAGAAAGAAAGAAAGAAAGAAAGAAAGAAAGAAAGAAAGATGAAACGTAGGTGGCACATCTCAAGAGGTCATGAAAGCTTTGTGCCCCTTTCCCCATGTCTTGCCTTATGCATTTCTTCCAACTGGCTTTTCCTGAGTTATATCCTTTTATAATAAATATAAGTACATGTTAAAAAAGGAAAAATAAAATAAAAATAAAATGCAAATGGCCATTAATAAATGAAAAGATGTTCAACTTCATTAACGACTAAATAAAAATGCAAATTAAAGCAAGATCTATCTGGTTGATTCTGCCAGTAATAAAAAATTACAGAAAACAAAAGTCAAAAACTAAAATGAGACATAATGTCTTGCTAATTTATCTGGCAAAGTTCAAGAATAATTATTAATTCTCAGTATTTTGACAGTTTGAAGAAATAGAAGCTTTTATACATTGGTGAATGATACATTGGTATAACCATGACAGAAGGCTATTTGTCAACATCAGTGTTTAAAAATATTACTCTTTGACTTAGCAGAAGTTTCATTTCTAGGTAAAAATACACTTGATTTCCTGAGACAGGAATGTACAGTGTACATTCCTGTGCTCTCTGGAGCCCTTCTGAATGAGCACTTATCCTGGTTTAGGCAATAGATTATATGGTCACCTTATATTTCTAGGCATTAGCCCTACAATTAAACTCATGTAAATATGTGAAATGTACAAATATATTAATTACTGCATTATTTTTAATAAAAATGGTGGAAATAAATGTCTATCAGTAGACAACTGATTAATTAAAGTATACTTTATCCTTATACTAGAATTCTAAAGGAATGTTAGAAGAAATAAATATATACAGTGTGATTCATTTTATATAAATAGTTGATAAACATATGCATGTGTAAATGCATAGGTATACCTGAAAGAATACACAGGAAACCGCTCTACAGGGGTCACCTCTGGAAAATGGCATGGGGGTGAGATAGAAAACTGAAGACTTTTACCTTTTCCTTCATACATGTCAGGTTTTTTTTATATAAATAAGAATTTATTTTTTATAATAAAAATTTTTAAGAAACAGGTGAACCTTAATTCGCTACCTAAGATAAAAGGATTGAGCTCATTACTGTCATCATTATCATCATCATCCTCAGAGTGAAACTCAGGGATAAATACATTGATGAAAAGTAAGTCCCTCCTCAGCTGTAACATCTGAGGGCCGAGGTACCATCCGGAGTAGCTTAGTCCTGATGGACAGGAAGGAGAGGAAAGTGGAGGAGGGAGGGGAGCAAGATGTGGAGGCTGAACTGCAGAGTCGGGGTGGGAGGTGCTTTTGCAGGTGAATTCATCATTCGTGTGATGGTTGGCAACCCAACTTGACTTTGCCTGATTTCTCCCCAAAGCACAAGCCTAACAATTGAAAACAGGGTGGGACTGGGCGTGGAGGCCGAGAAGCCAAGCCTTTCCTCACCTGTACTGCAGACATCAACCACAGAACACTCCCAGGAGGCTGGTACTTAGGTACTTAGGCACATGGGCAATTGGTGCCATTTCCTTTTCCGTCTTGACCATTAAAAAACATATTTTCTAAAGTTCCTGATGTGAGTACTTAACTTAGTAACTTAGTTGAAGGGGGCAGGCAGGGCAAGGAGAGCTGAAAAGGGATGTCAGTCAAGTTCCTCCAGCTAGACCACAGCCACTCCACAGCGGCAGTCAAGTTAACCTGAGTGAAGCAGTTTCCATAGCTGCGGAAAGGAGGTAATGGTACTGCCTCGGGGTGTCAAGCACATCGGGTCATGGGAGGCCATCACTAAATGACTGTATAAAAGGAGGGGGTTCAGCAAGATGATCTCTGAGTCTTCTTCCACCTCAAATGTCAAATGAGCCGGAACAATATCCACTCATCCTATCATTGTTCAATACATATTTATTGCAGATCATGGAGCAAATGCTGAAACAGTGAGGACTAGGTCTCTGGACAAGGCTGCTGAAGAGCTGAGAGCTTCTTTGTGATCCGTCGCTTTGCTTGGCACACAGTAGCTGCTCGAGGTACGTTTGTCACGTGAAAAAGTGTGTTCATTGTGCCCCAGAGACCTACGCTCCACAGGAGCTGAAGGAGTATCAGCAGCTTTGATTAGGTGTCAACTAAAATGGGACTTGCTCCCTTGGGGATGTCGAGCTTTGGACAGGAGATAAAAATACAAAGGATTCTAGAACAGAGGAGCCCCAGGAGATGAGCTACCCTGTGAGTTCCACAGGTAGTTCCTGCCAAGTGCATGAGCTAGGCAGATGCGCATGCTAGCTTTGGATCCGGGAGGGACAGAGATGTGTGTTTTATTGAGGTTGAAGGGTCCTCTGTGCGGAATGACATTATTGCAGGTTAATGGTGGATAGTGCTTTTCTTCCTTACCTAATATCTTTGAATACTGCATTAAATTGTTTTTAAGACACCGGAATGGTTATTAAATTAGTACCCTTTTGGAAAACAGTCTGGCAGTACATTTCTGGTGCTTTATCCTTTGGCACATGGCCTCTTCTATTTCATTCTGTCCATTACCTTCCCCTAGACATGGCAGGGTGCCCCAAAACTCCCATCTACCCAGAAGATTTCAGTTTAACCTTTGGAAAGTATAAGTGACAAGGTTAAATATGCCCTCTCACCCAGGATTCCTATTTTAATCATGATTCAACTTATAGACAAATATTAGGCAGAAAGATGTTCATGATGGTTTTGTAAGAATGAAAATTTGAAAATAATCTAAATGTTAACAGCAGGAAGAAGAGTAAATAAATTATGTTCTCTCAACTGAATAGAATATTTAGCAACGATTTACAATATTTGATATAGGCTGTGGGGAACTAGGTACTCTTTAATACATTATTAGTGGGAGTATAAACTGGTATACATCTTTTAGAGATAAATTTAACAGTATGATCAAAAGTAAAAAAAGTGTACATGTGATTCAATTTTAGGGGTCTTTCCCAAGGAAATGATTAAAATTTGGTTTCACTTATAATAGCAAAAGATTGTGGGAAAAAACCCTAGTTCCAACTGTAGGAAATTGGCTCAGTAAGTTATTATATAACAACAAACAGCCAAATTAATTTTGAAGAGGAAAAACAAAGCTGGGGGCATCACACTTTCTGATTTCAAAATATATTACAAAGCTACAGTCATCAAACAACAGTATGGAATTGGCATAGACACAAAGAGACCACTGGAACAGAACAGATACCCCAATAAACCCATCCATATATGGTCAACTGATGTTCGACAAGGGTGCCAAGAATACGCAATGATGAAAGGATAGTCTCTTCTACAAATAGTGCTGGGAAAACATGATATCCACATGCAAAAGAATGGAACTGGACCCCTATCTTATGCTATATGCAAAAATCAACTCAAAATGATTAAAGACAAATATAAGACTGGAAATTGCAAAACTCCTAGAAGAAAAAACATAGGGGAAAATCCTCATGCCATTGGTCTTGCAATGATTTCGTGGACATGACATCAAAAACACAAGCAACAGAAACAAAAATAAACAAAGCCGGATTAAATCTAACTAAAAAACCTTCTGCACAGCAAAGGACACAATCAACAGAGTGAAAAGACTGAGAGAAAATATTTGCAAGTCATATTTCTTATAAGAGGTTAATTTCAAAAAATTATAAGGAACTCCTACAACTCAACAGTTAAAAAAAACAAAAACAAAAAACTAGTAACCTGATTTAAAAATTGGGCTCAGAACTTGAATAGACATTTCTCCAAAGAATATATACAAACAGCCAACAGGTATATGAAAAAATGCTCAATATCACTAATCATCAGGAAATGCATATCAAAACCACAATAAAATACTTGTCAGGGCTAGGCGCAGTGGCTCACACCTATAATCCCAGCATTTTGGGAGGCCAAGGCAGGTGGATCACCTGAGGTCAGGAGTTCGAGACCAGCCTGGCCAACACAGTGAAACCCTGTTTCTACACAAAATACAAAATTAGCCAGGTATGGTGGCACATGTCTGTAATCGCAGCTACTTGGGAGGCTGAGGCAGGAGAATCACTTGAACCGGGGAGGCAGAGATTTCAGTGAGCCGAAATCACACCACTCCAGCCTGGGCAATAGAGTGAGACTCTCTCTCAAAAAAAAAAAGATACTTGTCGGATGGTTATTATAAAAAAAAAAAAAAAGACAAGTGTTGGTGAGGATGTGGAGAAATTGGAACTCCTGCACGCTTTTGGTGGGAATGTGAAATGGCGCAGCTGCTACAGAAAACAGTATGGAAGCTCTTAAAAAAATTAACAATAGAACTTCCATAACATCCAGCAAGCCCACTCTGGGTATTTATCCAAAAGAATTGAAATCAAGACTTTGAAGGGATATTAGCACTCCTTTGTTCAATGCAGCATTATTCACAATAGCCAAGATGTGGGAACAACCCAAATGTCCATGACAGATGAACGGATAAAGAAAATGTGGTAGATGCATACAATGAAACCATTCAGCCTTGAGAAAGAAGGAAATCCTGCCATTTGCAACAACACGGATGAACCTTGGGGACATTATGCCAAGTGAAATAAGCTGGTCCCAGAAAGACAAATACTGCATGATTCCACTTATATAAAGTATCTAAAATATGATGATGTCAAATTCATAGACATCAAAATGTCAGATTCATGGTTGCCAGGGGCTATTGGGGGAGGTGTAAAGGAAATGGGGAATTACTAATCAACAGGTGTGAAGTTTCAGCCAAGCAAAAAGAATGAGCTCTAGAGTCTGCTGTACAACATCGTACCTATAGTCAATCATAATGGATTTTACACTTCAAAATTTGCTAAGAAGGTAGGTCTCATGTTATGTGTTCTTACTGCAATAATATAAAAGAAAAAACCACATATGGAATTAAAAGGCCTACATTTTCTCACTCATTGACATGTGATCTATTAGAAGTTATTTAAATTTTCTGAATCTCCATCTCTTCACTTATAAGATTAAACCATAATAGGACCTGGACTGAACTCTCCAACTCTGTCAAGAGGGCAGAAATTTACTGTTGGCCTTTACCGGTCTGTTTCATAATTCAAAAGAATATTGGATATTGCAAATCAGAACTGAAGGGGTAAACTTATTTAACCTGCGATTGGTTGCTGTTTTCCTGTCATTTTAAGAGGCTAAATTTGTAGTGGGCAAATGTGAAAATATTTGTACAATTTTAAAATGTCATCATTAAACGTGACCTGATCCCTCACCCCCACCCCCAAAAAGAGCCTGGAAAAAAAGTGATGGAAGACTCCTTAAATAGAACATATTGCAATTATAAAAATGATGCAGAAATCAACATTTTTTAACATGGAAAGATGTTCACTAGACACAGTTAAATGGGAAAAAATGAGCTACAAATTAATATGTGCATTTTGATCCCATTTTTGTTTATCTAGATGTTCTCATTTATCTTGCTGAATAATTATACCTCTGAAATCAAGAAAAAATAACAATAATAATATTAGCTATGAAAGCTCTGTAGCAGTACAGAAAAATGCTTGCACAATAAAGGGAGGAAAGGGCAGGATAAAATTGTATACACTTTGTGATTGCAGTTATGTAAAAATCACGGACCTTGACAAGAAGGGTATACTGAAAACTAAAAACTGTGATTTGTTAGGATGGGAAGATTATGGGTGATTTTCCATCCTTTCGGTTGTTACTATGTTTATGTAATTGTTATTTTTTAAGTGGGAAAAAATCTTTTCAGACTTTTTCCTCTGTAGCCTCTCCCCTCCTTGGAATGGCTGTCTTTATGGTAAGTAAGGCTGCTTACTAAATATAACGCATTACATGGGCCTAGTGTACAGCTTACTGCTACTTTAATGGAGAAAGGATGGTCTCTGCAACACATGATTGGAGCTGACTTGCCCTGGGTGAAGTCTCTGCCATCTCTACCCTATTTCTTATCAGCCCTGATCCCTGACCCCAAGCAGCAGATGCTATTGGGCTAACCAGCCCCTCCCTTTGGGTTCTTTAGCACCTTCAGGCCCCATCCATTTGAGCTATCTTGGATCCCACCTGAAGGCTCAGGACCTTGCTGAGGCAGAATGACGAGCAAATGTGAACCAGTAACAATGGGTCAGGGTGCCCTCACATACAGCTGTGGAAGGTACATTTCTTTGTAGAAAACAACTTGGCAAATGCGTCAAAAGCCTTTAAAATGTTCACAACCTCTGGTCTAGCAATTTTGATTCTAGGGTGTTATAAAATAATAAGTAATGAAGATGTAGGTACAAAGATACATGCTTAATATTTTTTATAATAGTAAGATATTGGAAATAATCTAAATGTCCAATGGGAGAGTGGTTAAATTATGGCATATCACAAGGTTGCCATGTAAAATACAGGATACCCAGTGAAATCAAAATTTCAGATAAGCAACAAATAATTTTTTTGGTATAAGTATGTCTCAAATATTGCTATAAGACACACTTATTCTAAAAATGTATTCTTTTTTATAGTATTTGTTTATCTAAAATTCAAATTGGGATATAGTTATACTAAAAATTTATTCATTTTTATCTGAAACTCTAATTTATCTGGATGTCTTGTATTTTTACTTGCTAAATCTGGTCACCCTATATGTCCATATGATGGAATACAATATAGCCATTAAAATTCATATTTTTAGTGCAGTAGCTTTCAAATTGTGTTTCTTCTCTTCCTGTGCTTTAACTAGAGCGTCTCACCTTTTATCTCTTTTATATTTTAGACTTCTGTGCAAGATTCGGTTTAAAAATAAGGGTTCCATTACTAAACAAAGTTTGAAAAACACTGTTTTAGAAAACTAACAACAGGAGACAGTGCTCATAAAATAGATATTACATAGATAAAAATCATGTTAAAATCAGTATGATTCTAGGTTTGTGTGTACATGCCCATACACACACCGAGAAAGAGAGAATGAGAGAGACAGACAGACATCAGACACACTGGAGAAATCTTTTTTTAAAAAAAACAGTTATTATTTCTGGGTGCTGGGATTATAGGTGATTTTTGGAAGATTTCCAGAAGATTTTTTTCAAGTTTTCTTCAATGAATAAATGCATTTACATTTTGAAAAAGAATCACTATTAAAAATATCTACCTTCTCAGATGACACTAATACTTTAACATCATTAATTCTCTGTATCTGTGATTATTAAATCAGGGAGTTATGAACTCTCTGGGGATCTAATGAAATCTGTATCCTATTCTCAGAAGGCAGAGTCCCACAAAACTTTGCATACAGCACCCCCACCTCAACTTCTTGTTAAGAATCCCTCTTGAGATTCTGTTTTCTGTGTGTTTGTTTGTTTGTTTTAGATGAGGTCTCACTGTCACCCAAGCTGGCGCCATCTCGGCTCACTGCAACCCCGCCTCCTGGGTTCAAGCGATTCTCCTGCCTCAGCCTCCCGAGTAGCTGGTACTACAGGTGCACACCACCATGCCCAGCTAATTTTTTGTACTTTTTGGAGAGAGCAGATTTCACCATGTTGCCCAGGCTGGTCTCAAACTCCTGAGCTCAAATCATCTGCCTGCCTTGGCCTCCCAAAGTGCTGGGATTACAGGAGTGAGCCACCACGCCCGGCCCTTCCCTAGATTCTTGATTCTAGAATGCAGTTACTTAACTCTGCCTGTTTATAAAGCTACATACTCTGGGCTGGGTGCAGTAGTTCACGCCTGTAATCCCAGCACTTTGGGAGGCTGAGGCAGGCGAGTCTCTGAGATCAGCCTGGCCAACATGGTGAAAGCCTGTCTCTATTGAAAATACAAAAATTAGCCAGGTGCGGTGGCATGCACCTGTAATCCCAGCTATTAGGGAGTTTGAGGCAGGAGAATCACTTGAACCCAGGAGGTGGAGGGTGCAGTGAGCAGAGATCACACCACTGCACTCCAGCCTGGGCAACACAGAGAGACTCCATCTCAAATAATAATAATTTAAAAAAATAAAGCTACATACTCTGTCCCTGAGGCAATGGTTCTTAACCTTTTCTGGGGGATGTAGGGAAGAGTGATTGCACACCTGCTGAGACCCTGTTAAAAGCTATGGACTCTTTCCTCAGGAAAAAAGCACACATAAACTCTCACCCAGCTGCAGGTGCTTTCAGAGGCTCACAAACCCCTGAGGTCCATTCTTGGAGTCCAGATTCAGAATCCCTGGTGCAATCCCAAGCCTTTGGCACTCCCTGGAGCCCTGAAATCCCCAAGTTCCTTTTGGGCCAAACTGGTTAAACATGGATTTTGAAAAAAGGAACAAAGCCAGGGATAGAATTAGCTCAGCACTCCCAGGGGGCTGCCTCACAGCAAGCACTTTTAAAGCGTGTGAGAGAGAATATGATGCAGAGGAAGAATTTCTTGTACTCTGAGTACCGCTGAAAAGCATTCAATTTGGGAGGGCTCCACGGACAGGAAGAACCAGAAGGTAAATCCCAAGTTGGTACCTCTGACTTCCTATTTCCCATGCCTTTGGGATGGGGCGGGGAGGGGAGCGTGGGGGTAGGAACAGGAGTTTTGCTTTAATTCTGAGTTGGATGTCCTCTTGCTTTGAAAGATCTCTCAAGAAGCTGTACCAAGAACCAAACTCCAAGACCTCTACCAACTGTCATTGCACAGGGGACTGCTAGGACCTAGGAGGAGGGCCGGCAGGAGGGGCAGGTGATTTGGCAGTAGCTCTCCAGAGGTTAAATGGGCACACCCCAAGTGAAATGGAAGATTCTGCAGATGACTCAAATCAATATTTAAAACCATTTCTGCAGGCTTCAAACATCACCCCAGACCCTAATAGGCAAAAGCAAGCATGGTTTTCTGAGATCAGAGAATGCTGCCTGGGCTCCCTAGAGGGTAACGGCTCTTAGAGGTGGCCTTAGAGGTGGCAGCAGCAGAAGCATCACTAGCTACAGCCCCAGTGACAGCAAGGGCAGGAGTGGCATCACCCCAGTGCTGATGCTGCTCAGTGTTTCCATTTCTGGGTCTGCATATTTGTGAATATGTGAGTGTGCTTATGTGTGTACACAGGCACAAGCTTTGCTGTGGACAGGGATGTGTCTGTGTGTATCAGAGCATATGTGTGTGTGCGGGTGTAGCACACACACACTTTGAATACAAGTTCTTCAAGGGGACACAGAGGGGTTCACCCAGTGGTTAGAGATTCGCTTATTTTGGAATTGACTTTTGTTTTTTCAAGTTTCAGAGCCATTTGTGGGGAAAGGAGGCAGCACCCTAGGAAACATCCCTTCCTAAAATGTGCACACACGGGCTAAAAGCAGGTGCTGATGGGCTGGGGAAGAGAGGCCTGGCTCTCTGGGGCTTCATCCTTTCATCCTGCTTCTGAGGCTGCTCGAACTCTTATAACATCTCAGAGCTGCTCCATCAGACCCTGTAACATGGGACACCTTGGTGTCTTAGAAGGAGATAGGGACAGAATCTGTGGGAAGTCTCCACTGTAGCCTGAAAGTTCCATGGTGAAGATGGGGTTCCCAGCAGCCAGCCCAGGGGAGTGACAGTCACAGGCCTCCCAGAGACCTGGCCCAGGAGTTTCCTCAACACGCTTCTTGGAGGCTTTATGAAGCAGAAGCGTGGCTAGGGCTCTGGGAGGCAGGAAGACCTGATCTGAGTCTCAGCTCCCCACAGTGAGCAAGATGTATAATTCACTCAGCCTCCACCTCTGCACCTGCAAAATGGTGACAATGACAGAACCTCTTCCTTAAGGACATTAGGAAGACTCAAGGTAATGCCTCCACAGCACAGTGCTCAGCACTCCCCACCCCACCTTACGGATGAGGCTGCCCCAGCTCTGGAGCACCCCTGGAGGTCAGCCACAGTCTTTGCTGCAACACCATCACAGTGGAGCATCTCCCTTTGCACCATCCTGTGTGCCTTGCGAGTATTCATTCCAAAGTACTGCCAGATAAACTTGCTGCATGCAAACCTCCGTCTCCGAGTCAGCTTCCTGGGAAGCTGAGACTTGAGGCGAGATCCCTTAGGGAGCAAATGAAGTGAGAACAGCCTTGACAAACAATTCTGGAGGAACAGTAGGGACAAAAACCTCACTGGAGTGGATTCAAGAAAGAATGAAAGGAGAGAAACAGCACAGCAAGCATAGGCAACTCTTTCCAGGAGTTCTGCTGTTTTACTAGGAGCACAGAGATGCAGAAACAGCATGCCATTTTCCCAGGGCTACTGCACGTGCTGAAATCGGGCCCTAGATATGGACACCTGTCCTGTCTGCCTCAGTCTCAACTGCACACAGATGTTTCTTATGCTTCATCCAAATTGTCTGGTTGTTCTCAGCAGAAGAACTGCTCTGATACAAGCTAGTTCATTCTAGCTGGGAGCAGAAGTGCAAGGCCTCGGCCTTGGGTGATGTCCAGAGCTGAGTGTCGGGATCTCTGAAGACACGGGAGGTAGCTCCCTCTTGGCTGGGCCTACCTCTGCAGGACAAAAGCCTCCAGCCCTCGGTTAAAGGCAGATGCCTGGCCTCCCCCGACTCCAACTCTCCTCAGTCACACCTGCCTGCCTACAGCTCCAGCACCACAGAAGATACCCAGTAAAGCCACTAGCAACCTTCCCACTAGGCCCCCAGATTTGGCTTATTAAATTGTCTTCTGTCACAAGGACCACTTACTTACAACAGCTGTTGCTGTGGCAACCAGGCAGCCAGCCTTCCACTCCAGCTAACAGCCATGAAGCTCCTGCTGACTACTTGGCTTGGGCAACTGCAGGGGAAGGTGCCCCCAAAGTGTCTGTGAGGATGGAACATGGTGGAGGACGTGGGAAGTGTGCGACAGGGAACGGGAGGCTGATTGTGAAGTGCAGAGATTTGGAATTGTTCTATCATTCCCTACCAACAGGTTGGAAGAGCTATGAGATGACTCCCGCCAGAGGGGTTCCCACACCTTCTTGTGATGTAGGCCACTTCTCCAGCAACACCTCCTCACCCACTCTACTCCCTATCTACAAGCTGAAGGAGGGAGGGCCCTCCAGGGACAGAGAGAGGGCCACACACAGCTAGAACAGAATCCTGCCAATGCAAGTGAAGGGCGCTGGGCACTCACCAGCCCTGAGAAAGAAGGGGGCATCAGGAACTGGCATTGGCAGGCCCCAACGTTGCTGTTGAGAGGCTGTAACTCCTCTGCCCTCCTGACTCTTCCTGAGAGAGGGGCTGCTTTCTTTAACCAGTCCTGAATGTCTCTAGTCTGAACTTGTAGCTGAGTGACTAGAGATTTTGAAGTTGCACAGATGAGTGTTCAAACCTTAGTTTTTTCAGTTGCTACCTGTTTAACATGAGGCAAATTACTTAACCTCTCTGAGCCTCAGTTTTTGTAGCTGTAAAATAGAGGTGAGTACAGTACCGACCAACAAACTGTTTCAAGGATTAATTGAGATCGAGCACATAAAGTATGTAAGACACAATGCTGGCACATAACAAGCTCTCAGTAAGTCGGTAGTATTATAGTTATTATTGCTATTGTTATCATCACCGATGATTATGTCACTAGAAGACCTAGAGGCTGAACACATAATTGAGAGACTTAGAAGAACTGAGAATGATAAAAGCAAACCTCAGCATATGATCTACAATATGGTATTATTTTTGTTTTTAAAAAAATGTTAACTGGATATCTCTAAGTGACAGTGTTATGTTTTTCTTTGTAGTTTGTTTTTTTCTGGCTTTTCCAAACACATAATACTAATGCAATTAGAAAAAAATACTCTTAAAGATTGAGGATGAGCATTAAAAGTGAGCTAAGTACTGAAAACCATGGACTGGTACACTTTAATGGGTGAATTGTATAGTATGTGAATCATGCCTCATTAAAGCTGTTATTTTTAAAAACCTTAAAACATGAGTCAAGGTGTATAAGAATAGCCCATTCAAAAATTCTTAACATAAAAATGTATAAACTAAAGCAAAAAGAGTAAGAGAAAGAAAGAAAGAAAATGAGGCGAGAGCTGAAAAACAGAACTATTATGCAACAGTTAAAAGGTCTGATAACTCACTCTATTGGTGAGGCTATAGGAAATCAAGAACTTGCGAGTGTATACATCTGCTGGGAGTGTCAATCGATGCGACCGCCAAAGAGGGCAAATCAGTAAAAATTACAAATGCTACAAATGGACATACTCTCTCACCCAGCAATTCCTTTTTAGGAAATATATCCTATAGATATTTTGCATGATAAATGACATATGTACAAGGCAATGAACCACAGCATTGCCTGTTAAGAGTAAAAGACTGAAATAATCCAAATGTCCATCAGTAGGTGGCTGATTGAATAACTTATGGTATAGCTATACAATGAAATAATATGTAGCTGTAAAAATGTAAATAAAAGAATGAGGAAGCTGTCTTCTGATATGGAAAGATTTCCAAGCTATACTATTAAGTGAAAAAGAAATCAAGGTACAAAACAGTATATGTAATATGCTACCTTTTGTGTAAAAGGTGAGAAAAGGCATCTATCTATCTAGCTCTATCTGTCTGTCTATCTCTATCATCTATCTGTCTGTCTGTCTATCTATCTATCTATCTATCTATCTATCTGTCCATCTATCTAGTTTTATTTTGTGTTGAGACAGGGTCTGGCTCTATCATACAGGCTGGAGTGCAGTGGTGTGATCTTGGCTCACTGCAACCTCTGCCTCCCAGGTCCAAGCAATCCTCTCACCTCAGCCTCCTAAGTAGCTGGGACTACAGGCGTGTGCCACCATGCCAGGCTAATTTTTATATTTTTGTAGAGATGGGGTTTTGCCATGTTGCCCAGGCTGGTCTTGAACTCCTGAACTTAAGTGATCTGCACACCTCGGCTTCCCAAAGTGCTGGGATTACAGGCATGAGCCAACACACCTGAGCAAGACTATATATTTATATTTTCTTGCATGTGTGATGTGGTTTGGCTCTGTGTTCCCACCCAAATCTCATGTTGAACTGTAATCCCCAGTGTTGGAGATGGGGCCTGGAGGGAGGTGATTGGATCATGGGGGAGATTTCTTATGAATAGTTTAACACCATCCCCCTTGGTGCTGTTCTCATAATAGTGAGTTCTCATGAGATCTGGTTGTTTAAGTGTTTAGCACCTCCTCCTCCTTCTCTCTTCCTCCTACACTGGCCATGTGAAGTGGCTCACACCCCCTTTACCTTCTCCCATGATTGGAAGTTTCCTGAGGCCTCTCCAGAAGCAGAAGCTTTTATGCTTCCTGTACAGCCTGCAGAACCGAGAGTCAGTGAAACCTCTTTTCTTTATATATTACCTAATGTCAGGTATTTCTTTACAGCAATCCAAGAATGGACTGATAACGATATGCATAAAGAAATTCTGGAAGGGTCCATGAACAAAACGGTGGTTGGAGGGAACTGAGAACTGAGCAGATGGGGGATAGGACTTTCCAGAGTGAAAGAAATATCTTCTTATACTCCTTGGTCTTAGAACCTGATTAATATATTACCTATGAGAAATTAAGTACTCCAGAAAAAAAATATATTGTGAGTGGTTTCGATGAAAGAACAATGGCAAAATGTTAATGTTAATTTTTTAATTTTTTTTGAGACGGAGTCTCGCTCTGTCGCCCAAGCTGGAGTACAGTGGTGCGATCTCAGCTCACTGTAACCTCTGCCCCCTGGGTTCAAGCAATTCTTCTGCCTCAGTCTCTCATGTAGCTGGGACTGCAGGCACGTGCCACCATGCCTGCCTCATTTTTGTATTTTTAGTAGAGACAGAGTTTCGCTATGTTGGCCAGGCTGGTCTTGAACTCCTGACCTCAAGTGATCTGCCCACCTCGGCCTCCCAATATGCCAAAATGCTAGGATTACAGGTGAGCCACTGTGCCCAGCCTAATTTTTTTTTTTTTTTTTTTTTTTTTTGGAGACAGAGTCTCACTTTGTCCCTCAGGCTGAAGTGCAGGGGCGCAATCTCAGCTCACTGCAGGCTCAACCACCCTGGCTCAAGCGATCCTCCCGTCTCAGCCTCTCAAGTAGCTGGTACTACAGGCATGCGCCACCACACCCAGCTAATCTTTTGTATTTTTGGTAGAGACAGGGTTTCCCCGTGTTGCCCAGGCTGGTCTCGAACTCCTGAGCTCAAGCAATCCACCCGCCTCAGCCTCCCTAAGTGCTAGGATTACAGGCGTGAGCCATGGCACCCGGCCAATGTTAAATGTTGAGGTGGTTGATAGACCCGTGGGAGTTCATTGTATGTTTAAATTTTTTCGTAATAGATTATTAAAATTTTAAAAGGTATTCATAAAGATCAAAAGGTGGAAACAATCCAAATGTCTATCATCTGGTGAATGAAAAAATATGAGGCATATCCATTCCATGGAATATTATGCATCAATAAAAATGAACAAACTACTAATATAAACTACAACATGGGTGAACCTCAAAAATATCATGTGAGCCAGCGCGGTGTCCTGTGCCTGAAATCCCCGCTCCTTGGGAAGCTGAGGCAGGAGGATCCCTTGAGTCTAGGAGTTCAAATCCAGTCTGGGCAACATGATGAGACTCCCCTCTTTAAAAGTAAATAAACATTAAAAAAATCAGGTAACGTGAAAGAAGCTAGTCACAAAAGACTGCATATTGTAGGTTCCATTGATATAAAATGTCTCCCCTGAAAAGCAAATCCATGGAGACAGAGAGTAAATTAGTGGTTCCCTAGGGCTGGGGGTGGGAAGGGGAAGTGACTGTATGTGGGCATGCGGGATCCTTTTGGGATAACAGAAACGTTCCAAACTTGATTATGGTGTAAGTTGCACAAGTGTAAATTTAGTACAAGTCCTTGAATTGCTGTTAGAACTAGTGTATTTTTTTGGTATGTAAATCGTACCTCAGTAAAGTGGCTTTTTAAAAAGGTAAAAGGGGGCTGGGCGCGGTGGCTCATGCCTGTAATCCAGCACTTTGGGAGGCCAAAGCAGATGGATCATTTGAGGTCAGGAGTTCAAGACCAGCCTGACCAACATGGTGAAACCCCATCTCTACTAAAAATACAAAACTTAGCCAGGTGCAGTGGCACGCACCTGTAATCCCAGCTACTTGGGAGGCTGAGGCAGCAGAATTGCTTGAACCCAGGGGGTGGAGGTTGCAGTGAGCCGAGATGGAACCATTGCACTCCAGCCTGGGTGACAGAGCGAGATGGGAGGCCAAGGCGGGTGGATCACAAGGTCAGGAGTTCGAGACCATCCTGGCCAACGTGGTGAAACCCGTGTCTACTAAAAATACAAAAATTAGCTGGGCATGGTGGTGCACGCCTCTAGTCCCAACTACTCAGGAGGCTGAGGCAGGAAAATTGCTTGAACCTGGGAGGCAGAGGTTGCAGTGAGCCGAGATTATGCCACTGCACTCCCGCCTGGTGACAGAGCAAGACTCCGTCTCAAAAAAAAAAAAAGTATGGGTTCTGGCATTGGCCTCATTGGGTGAAAATGCCAACTGTTCCAGTGTAGCTGCTCCTTTATCTTCCTATTCCCTTATCAGTAACATGGTCCTGGGAATAACTAATGCTTACTATAAAGCCAGGCATTGGTTCCAGCACTTTACATATATTAATGCGCTTAAGCCTCACAACTCTCCTATGATCATCATCATTTTACAAATAAGAAAACTGGGCACGGAGAGGTTAAGTGACTTGCCTGCGGTCACACAGCTAGCAGGCAGTAGGGCAAGCAGTAGCCAGATTTTAAGGGCCAAATGCTTAACCACCATACTGTACCACCTCACAATGACATCACCTATTTCAGGTTGTTATGAGAATTAAATAAAAACAATGAATACAAAGTACTTGACATACAATAAGTGCTCAATAAATGCTAGTCAGGGAAGAAACTACTGCTTAACTGACTCAAATGGCTTGAATTTGTCCAATTGTATTTTGAAGTGTTTGGGGAGAAAAAAGCCAAGCCTGTTTTAAGAAGTATTCTGTCTGAAAGAAAAGTGCTTAACTCTACAGAGCCTCTGTAAAGAAATCCCTTTTCTATCTGGCTTAGACATTAAGGGGTGGAGCAAGAAGTCAATGCAGTTCCTACCGCATCTGGGTTTCTTTGCGGCAGTGAGGCAGTGTGCTGAGGTTTAAGGCCCAGGCTTTGGGGCAGGACAGAACAGGGCTTGGTCCTGGCCCCTCTACCAATATGGCCATCTGATCAGTGACAAGATACTTACCTTCTGTTCACTCTCAGCTTCCTCATCTGTAAAATGGGTTGGAAAAAAAAAACCTGCTTGGAGGTTGCAAGGATGACATAATGTAATATGTGCAGAGTGCTCAGCATAGGTCATGGCACATATTGAGGGATTAATAAGTTCAGTCAATTATCTTCCACCTAATTTTCTTGTCACCACAGATGCATTTCTCATTACAGCTCATGAAGGAAGTGTAGCACTTTGTAGAGGAAGGTTAACAAAAGGTCTTGTGCTCTCAGCACTGTGATTTGACTCTCCACACTAGAAAAAGGCTGCCCAATGGGCCAACCCTGTCATCAGCCTGGAGGGACGACGGGAAATTTAGCCACTGTGTACAGCAAATCAAACTGGTAGGGGGAAGCCACCATCACTAGACTAATGAGAAAAAGATGAGGTGCTTTAAGTAGATCTGTGACTTTGGTATAAGAAAGGTTATTGTGGGTAGGAGGGAATGATTCTCCATCTCCCCAGAGAACAGAGAAAGAGCCACTGGGTCTAGACTGGGGCAGGAGGCTGGCTAAGCTAGCCTTAAAGGACTTTCCATGGGCCATTAAACTGGCCAAGGGTATGGAAGGAGACTCGTCTTGGTGTCATTAGGATGGAGATGCGCTCAGGAGCAGTCAGCTGTGCTCCTTCCCTGGGGCTCTGGGATGGCACTCCCATTCCCTGCCCTGCCTGCGTTGGCCTCAGGCTCCTCTCCTAGGAGGAGCAGGGCCCAGCAGGGGCAGCAGCATTAAGCAGCTGACTCACCTTTTCCCCTCTGTCTCAGGACAGAGTTCATAATGGGAAACAAAGATGTGGTCCAGCATGCCAGCTAAGAGCACTAACTCAGGAATGAGGCAACCTGGATGGGAGTCCCGGCTCTGCCACTCACTAGCTGTGTGGCCTTGCACAAAGTACTTCACCTCTCTGTGCCCACTTCCTCTGTGCTCCAGGTCCTACCCCACATGGATATTGGGAGAAGAAAATTCTTAGCATGCCTGGGGACAGAGTTAATGCTCCATAATTAGCAGCTACTGTTAAGCTTGTGTTGAGGTTAAGACAGAGCCATCCACAGGTCCCCTTTCCTGCCTGAGATTCTTGTCTTGAGGAAGGACCCAGGATGCCATCAGGCCTGTGCCCAGGAGGGGTATCTGAACCCCTCCCAAGTTAGCAGTGCCTGTGGGGTCACACCCATTACAGGACTTTGGGTGCCTACTATAGTAATGACCATGGTTCCTTCTGCTTTTATGGCACTGATCAGTTTGCAAAGCAATTTCACACGGTTTCTCAGTTCGGCACTTATAAGCCTGTGAGCATTCTCATGGTAGCCATTTTACAGATGAAGAAATGGGGGAAGTCAAGGGAGGCAACGCAGCTAGTGAAGAAGGACTGAAGTCCAGGGGGTGGAACTCCTGTTCCACATGACCTTGAGCCTTCCTGGCAGAGGTGAGGATTGTCTTTCCCCATCCCACTCCCTTTCCTCCTGAGTGCCTGTGCCTGGTGGTCGGTGAGCGCAGCATGGAGGCCTGGCAGGCTGGCTCAAGGTCAGGGCTTGGCGCATGTCTGTGGAAGAAGGTGCCTTTCCCATTGTTCTGACCAAGAGCAGGGTGGGTGGGGACCCCGACCTCACTGGGTTGTGTCCTTGTCAAGTCAGCTGTATGAATAGCTGGTCTACTGGGAGCCACCCAGCCTAGAGACTCGGAAAGTCAAAGCCAAGTCTCCCTCTTATCTAATAAGCCGGGGAGGGGGGCTTATTGGATAAGAGCTTTGGGGACAAACTTAAAAAGTTCCCACATAAAATTTTATTTTACTTTA
Source organism: Gorilla gorilla gorilla (assembly GCF_029281585.2). Lineage (NCBI taxonomy): Eukaryota > Metazoa > Chordata > Mammalia > Primates > Hominidae > Gorilla > Gorilla gorilla. The sequence continues at coordinate 86,191,335 of NC_073239.2, read as the reverse complement.
TTTTTTGAGACAGGGTTTCATTCTGCTACCCAGGCTGGAGTGCAGCGGCGTGATCTCGGCTTACTGCAACCTCTGCCTCCTAGGCTCAAGCAATCCTCCTACCTCAGCCTCCCGAGTTAGCTGGGACTACAGACACATGCCACTATGCCCAGTTAACTTTTTAAAATTTGTCATAGAAACAGGGTCTTACTGTGTTGCCCAGGCTGGTCTCGAACTCCTGGCCTCAAGCAATTCTCCTGCCTTGGCCTCCCAAAGTGTTGGGATTATAAGCATGAACCACCACGCCCAGCCTGGAAGAAGTGTCCTTGACACTTGAGCTTCTAACCCTGTCTCCTGGCCGGCGGGCTGCCGCACCCCAGAACCATGTCTCTCAAGGGAGCTCTGTGGGTCCTGAAGCTTCAGGGAACCTTCCCTGGTGACGTTACCTTCCTCTAACACAGTTTAACTGTTGTCAGTCATGGAACCTGGATGGAAGGTTTTGGCACTTAATGCTTTCCATTTAAGGCTGAAATAGCATTTCCATTCGCCACACTCATTTTCGAGGGCTGGTAATTTTCTGAGACCATTACCATTTGGACTGAGATGGTTCCAAGCCCAGAGGTGAAGCACACGAGTTATTTTCCTAAGCCAGTCTGAATTCTGGGAGGCACTTTCAAGAGTCATATTCTTAACGTGAATCTTTCAATCATTCTCTGTCATAGCATCTTGGGGTCAATGAGAGCCTTACTATTTTTGCAACCTTTTCAACTGCTTTTGTCAGTTTAAAACCATCAACAATGAAACCGAAGGGCAAAGCCCCTGCCAACATCTTGTCTCAGCTCCTCTGTGGAGGCACCAAACACAGATGATTCTGGGAGTCTGTCCCTGCCGTGCTGTTCCCAGCTGCAGGCAGCCTGGGTTCAATTCTGATGTCTTGGGACAGCTTTTTCTTCCCCCGCCTTCCTGTTTGCTTGCAAGGCCATCCAAGATGTTGGTTTCCTGAGGCAAAGGGTCCTTCTCCTGGGAACACCATATTCGGTAAAACAACAGCTGCCTCCTAAGAACCTTGCAAAGATCTGGCAAGATTGTGTGGGTCAAAGTGCAAACTTGAGAGCATCTCCAAATAGCAGTTCCGGTGAGAAAGATGAACACATGGCGTGTGACAATAACTACCACTGTGGCACTGTCTCTTGCTTTTTAAAACCTTACACATTAGATCATTGATATTGACCAACAAAGCATATGTTCATATGAAATTCATTAACAAAAATAACTCAGAACAGGCCAGGCGTGGTGGCTTATGCCTGTAATCCTAGCACTTTGGGAGGCCGAGGCGAGCGGATTGCCTGAGCTCAGGAGTACAAGGCTACCCTGGGCAACACGGTGAAACCCTGTCTCTATTAAAAAAACAAAAAAAATTAGCTGGGCCTGGTGGCGGGCGCCTGTAGTCCCAGCTATTCGGGAAGTTGAGGCATGAGAATTGCTTGAACCTGGGAGGCAGAGGTTGCAGTGAGACTGCGCCACAGCACTCCAGCCTGGGCGACAGAGTGAGACTCTATCTCCAAATAAACAAATAACTCAGAACAACGTCTACACTGGGTTCTGGGGACAGCGTTTGTTTTGGGAAGCCTAGTATCCATTTCCTCTTCCTAAGAGCACCCGTTTCCTTCCAGGAAGACTCCTGGTGGAGCATCCAGGAGTCTGCCCCACCACCACTATCACCACCATGGAAGCCAGGGCAGTCCTTGTAGGCCCCTGTGGAGACTGCCCACTTCTTCCCACCAAAGGGCAACCACAGGACATAGGCCGAGCCAACAAGCCGCTCTCAAGCCTTAGGCCTGAGGCCAGCAACTGAGATTTGTAGAGTCTGAACCTTCCAGCGAGCTGAAGCCTTCAAAAGTTTTGACCACAGAGACCTTCTGAAGCATCATGGTTTCCAGTCTCCCCTGCATCACATTCCCTGATGACTTCAGTTAGTTGTGCAAACTTAAAACCAGAGACTTCAAAATGGATTCACTGGGCCTCATACAAGTTCAAGTGTTACATAATGACTTCCACATGGACTCAGTCACTCTCAAGACTCTCCAGCATCTCGGCATCCCTCAGAGGCCGCAAAAGGGAAAACAATGAGACTTCTATTTGACTGGGTATGGTGACCCACGCCTGTAATCCTAGCACTCTGGGAGGCCGAGGTAGGAGGATTGCTTCAGGCCAGGCATTTGAGACCAGCCTGGGCAACAGGGCGAGACCCTGTCTCTACAAAAAATTTAAAAATTAGCCAGGCATGGGGGTGTGTGCCTATAGTCCTAGCTACTCAGGAGGCTGAGGCAGGAGGATCACTTGAGCTCAGGAGTTTGAGGCTGCAGTGAGCTGTGATCACACAACTGCACTCCCACCTGGGTGGCAGAGTGAGCCCTCGTCTCTAAAAAAAAGAAGAAAAGACCTCTATCTACTCGCTAGGATGACAGCCCATGCCAACACCAGACTCAAATATGCCCCTGCTCCACATGTGGGTTCTCTCATTCTCCAGGTGTTGGTTTTTCCGGACCTCATATTGAGTTTTGAAGTTTCTGATGCTGTGGAAGCTATTTTCCAATCTACAGAGTTCTGGGTTGATTGAAACCGACTGGAAGTTCTGATCCTTGAAGAGATAGCCTAGGAAGGGCCCATTAATCTCATTTTCTCTGAGTAATTCCAGGTGGTAAACTAGTGAGGCCTGGTGCTGCAACTCACCAGGCCTGGCTAGGTGCTTGGTCAATGCAAAATGAATGAAGGAAACGTGGCCAGCCTGCTGGGTGTTGGGAAAGCATAGGGGCCAGGGTTACTGGTGGGAGAGCTGCTGTTTCACATGGGCCTGCTGTGTCAATGGGGGTCAGGTTTGGCAGCATCCCCACTAAAATTTATTCACCACCAATTGCATCAGAGGTTTCTTTGCTGCAGGCTGTCAACCTGTTCCAACTGCCTTCTGGTTTGCCTTAATGCAGAACAAGTGCCCTGTGGCTTTTTAAAGACGCAGCAAGTGGTAGTGGGAAGAGTCCTGCCGGGATGCTGGAAGCCAGGAGGCCTGGATTCCAGCCCTAGTCTGTCCAAACAAGCTGTGCAACTTTAAACAAATGATACTCTCTCCTGACCTTCATTTCCTCCCCCTGTAAATTAGGCCACTAGGCGGCTGTCCAGGTCACTTCCTAGATTTGACTGGCCCTTCTTTCAGTCCCTGCTGGAAAGCAGTACACAAAGAATTGAGCTAGGCAGTGGCAGACACTGTTAGTTTGCTTTGGACTTGGAGGGTCACTGATCCCAAGAAACACTTTTGGCTCTTAGCACTTCAGTCTTTGAGGACTTGAGAAACTTCAGGGAGAATTCAGAGCTCCTGGTGCTATGGAGGGTTTTCTCTGAGTCCTCAGAATTAGTCACCAAATCCCCAGGCGAGGATCAAGAGGAAAATTTTCTACAGGATTTGGGCCCTGCAGTTAGGATTTTTGGTTAGCGTATCTCACTCAGAGGCAGCTGCATCATTTCCAAGCTGTGTTTTCACCTCAAATCTGAACACAAGGGGCAGTGTGGTCCAGGAGAAAAAAGTGCAGGTAGGAAAGGCGGGCTCTGTGTTGGCTGTGCTGGCCAGCAGATGGCTGTTTGCCTTTGGACAAGTCACTTAATCTCTCTGGAGGTTGGACTTGATTTCTATTCACTTATTTATTATGTATTCCCTGGAGCATTACTCACAGGGAGACAAAACATCCAGAGATGTGTAAGGGAGGGAGCAGGTACCCCCTCCCACTTCCAGTGAGGGAGCTCAGGCTACGGGAGCAGTTGTAATTGCTATATTGCACCAAAAGGGAAACGCTGTGTGCTACTCAGTTCTGTTTGCTAAAAAGAAAGATTACCCAAACGTCAGGAGATAAACACTTCTTTCTTGCACTGAATTCTACAGTTCACTCATCCTTGCGTTTAGCCAGTAAACACTTACTGAGCATCTGGCTCGGCAGCCACTGTGCTGGGCCTGCAACAACAACCAGACCTGAGGCTCCTGTCCCCAGGGAACCAACAGGGATTTTTATCTCTGGGATGTATCTCACACAGTGGAGATACAATGATGTCAATGGCAATTGTACAAAAGATGCTCAAAGGGGCCCTATGAAAGTGAAGGGTGTGATGCAGAGTTGTAATTGCACAAAGATGGACCAACAGTGGGCAGAGTCACAAACCATGGTGAGGTGTGTGGGGTCTTGATCTGGAAAACCAGGAATGGTGAGTGACTCATATGTCCTGGAAAGTCTCTTGATTCACTGATGGGGGCTACACTGGTCAAGAAGATGCCGCGTGTTCTGTGGCAGGCCTGGGGCAGAAGGGTCCTGTGTTTTTGACTGGAAAAAGGGCAAATTGTGTGGAGATGCCAGTCAAGACCTGCCTGATCACACTCCCTTTCTTTTTTTATTAAAACATTGACATTTTATTATAAAATTTTTCAAACATTCTGAGAAATTGAAAGAGTTGTATAGTGAACACCCATCTGGATTCCACTGTTAACATTTTGCTATATTTGCTTGATCATACAGCTCTCCTCTAACCGTCCTTTCATCTGTCAGTCAACCCATCCTGATTTTTTGGTGCACTTCAAAGGAAGCTGTAGACCTCAGTATATTTCACTTAAAACCTTCACATGCATATTATTAAGTAGGAGTTATAATATGTGTGTGTAAAATGCACAAATCTTAAGAGTGCCTTTGGCCGGGCGCGGTGGCTCATGCCTGTAATCCCAGCACTTTGGAAGGCTGAGGCAGGCAGATTGCCTGAGGTCAGGAGTTTGAGACCAGCCTGGTTAACATGGTGAAACCCCATCTCTACTAAAAATACAAAAATTAGCCAGGCGTGGTGGCAGGCACCTGTAATCCCAGCTACTCCGGAGGCTGAGGCAGGAGAATCACTTGAAACCTGGGAGCCAGAGGTTGCAGTGAGCTGAGATCACACCATTGCACTCCAGCCTGGGCTACAAGAGCGAGACTTCATCTCAAAAAAAAAAAAAAAAAAAAAAGTGCCTTTGGATGAATTTTGGTAAGTGCATACACCTGTGTAGTCCAAATCCCTACCAAGAAATAGAGCAGTAATATCATTCCAGAAAGTTCCCTCATCTATCCCTTCTTACAGGATTCTGCCCTTGTCCCGCATGCCCTACCCTTTGTTGTCCTACCCTATGAGTTCTGTGCCCTGTGGTTCTGAGCACCTGGCCACAGTGAGTTGCCCAGGCTGGGCACCTCACCCAAAGGCAAGCCAGCCAGGTGCTGGTTAAAGAGTGATCTTTAACCTCTTTGGCCTGGCTTGGCAGGGTAGGCCACACCTACCAGAGGCTCTTTCGAGAAGTGGGAAACTGGTTGCACTGGGGCGGGTGGGGGAGTCAGACCAGGATGCTGAGCTGAGGGGCCATGAGGCAGATCTGGGTTGGGGTCACTATGGTTGCATGCCATGTGCCAGCAGAAGTGTGGAAAAGCCAGAGCTAGTGAGGGGTAGGGGGTGTGTATCCAGAAGATGAAGAAACTCTGTGTGAGAGATGGCACGTCCCTGAGGGACAGATGGAGAGGGGGGCTCAGCTTCCTCCCCTTTCAACTGCAGTTCCAGTTCTCTGGTGTCCTCACAAAACCCTCTTTCTCTGAGGGTCAAACAGGCCCTTTCTCCATGCGACTGCCACAGCCCCAGCTACAATGGTGCCTACAATGGAAATGTAGACGATGGTACATTGTGCAGGTACAAAATTGACAGTGTGGCATAAAAATTAAAGGATCTTTCTTAAATGGGAGCCATCCTGCTTCTGTGTGTGATGGGCTATCAGCATGACCTCACTGCTCCTGGAAGAAGATAACAATAATGACAACAGTAATGATGAGAAAACTGCACATGATACTACACATTTTAGAGGTCTAATCTCATTTGATCCCCCTGACAATCCTACTGCCACAGCAGGCACTTTTATAGTCCCTGTGTTAGTCCATTCTCATGCTGCTATAAAGAACTGCCCCAGGCTGGGTGCAGTGGCTCAAGCCTGCAATCCCAGCACTTTGAGAGGCCGAGGTCAGGAGATCGAGACCATCCTGGCTAACACGGTGAAACCCCGTCTCTACTAAAAATACAAAAAATTAGTCGGGCGTGGTAGCGGATGCCTGTAGTCCCAGCTACTCGAGAGGCTGAGGCAGGAGAATGGTGTGAACCCGGGAGGCGGAGCTTGCAGTGAGCAGAGATCTCGCTGCCCCACTCCAGCCTGGGCGAAAGAGCGACATTCCGTTTCAAAAAAAAAAAGAGTGCCCGAGACTGGGTAACATATAAAGGAAAGAAGTTTAATTGACCCACAGTTCTGCATGGCTGGGGAGGCCTCAGGAAACTTACAATCATGGCAGAAGGGGAAGCAAACACGTCCTTCACATGGTGGCAGGAGAGAGAAGGGCTGAGCGAAGGGGGTTAAAAGCCCCTTATAAAACCATTGGATCTCATGAGAACTCACTTGCTATCAAGAGAACAGCATGGGGGAACCACCACCATAATTTAATTACCTCCCACCAGGTCCCTCCCACGACACATGGGGATTATGGGAACTACAAGATGAGATTTGAGTGGGGACACAGCCAAACCATATCAGTCCCCATTTTGTGACTGAGGAAACAGAACAGAGGTATACTTTGCCCACGTTCACACAGCTAGTAAGTTGTGGAACCAGAATTCACCATATTACGAAGCCGCAAGCCACAGCATTTTGCTGAATAAGAGGTTCCTGTACCGAAGCAGGTGCTCAGTGAAGGCCCCAGAGTCCTGTCCAGGGTGGGTGGCAAGTTTTCCACCCGGGAGCATTATTTGTCATGAGTGAGCAGCCACGTGTAAAAGCCTCCTGGCCCTGGCTCCCCAATGTCACCTTCGTCTGCACACACCACACGGGGTGAGTTAACTGGAAGTTACAGCCCTGGAGCTGACACGCTGCTGGGAGTGCCTCCTTATACCTATCTGTGTGCAGCTCCTGAGACAGGTGCATTGATCTCTCTCTCCTTGCTGCTGCTGATGGGCCCACTCGCCTCTGGAGTCTGGAGGGTAGCAGGATGGCCTGGCTGCTGGCATTGGAGTGGTGGCTCTGCTTCCTTGTGCCTGAAGAGCAGGCATCCCTTTCTCGAGGAACTGCAGCAGGTGTTTGGGGGAAGATAAGGAGGAGGTCCAGCCCTGAGAAGTTGAGTCTAGTCTTAGGAGAGGGTCAAAGTTTGTATAGCAGGGCAGGTGTGAGCACCAAAAGGCAGGAATCCATTTTTCCAAATCAAGATGGGTAAGGATGAGGCAAATCATTCTTAAGCACACCCTCTCCTGGTATTTATCCATGCCTCTGTTATCACCGATTCCCACCTTACTGTAAGCAACTTGAAGACAGGAGCCAGAATGTCTTGTTCATCTTTGATTTGCCAGCCCCCTGTACAGTTCATGACACATAGTAGGTGCATAATTAATATATCTTAAATGAATGAATACATGACACAGGGAAGATGAGAAAGCAGAGGGACAGTAATACAAACAAAATGAATGCAGCACTTACTAAGTGTTGGGCACCATTCTAACAGCACCACTTAGAGTAAATAATCAAATCTTCTTAACTACCCTGTGATGTAGGTATGAGGCATAGAGAGGTTAAGTATCTTGCCTGAGGTCACACAGCTAGTAAGTGATAGAGCTAAATTTGAACCCAGACAGTTAGATTCCAGCACCGGTGCTCTTCATCCCTGTGATGACTATCATCCTGTCTATCCTACCTTGGAAAAGCTCCCTGGCACATTACACAAAGCTCCTCACCAGCCTGAGCCCAAGAGTCAGGACTCGTAAGAGGCCAAGTGTGACCCTGGTAGACAAACCATTATCCTAGCAACCACAACATGGGTGATGCAGACTATGAAAGACCAAGTGAGCAAAGAAACTGCAGCCATATCAATACTGGCCAGCCTCCCTCCGATTCAGGCAACATTTACTGTGCGCCCACCAAGTGCCAGGCACTGTCCAGGACCTGATGCAGCTAAACTAGGTGCACTCCCTGATGCGCTCAAGGAACCCAAGTGACTGACATTAGTGATCCATCATTTGTGGATCGTACTAATGTGTCCATAGTGTCTTTTCATGTAATTCTGTGACCTTAATCATGCTCATTTTATTGATGAAGAAACCGAGTCTGAGAAAGGTGAGATCACTTGCTCCATGGTAACTGCACAAATTTACAGGTATCTGCATGGCAGGTGCTGATATGGTGGTACAGAAGTGAACACCACAGATGGCCTTGCCCCTCATGAGCTGTAATGCTAGTGGAAGAGGTGGGATGGAGAGCAGTAGAGAACACATAAAAAATCATCTCGGCCAGGTGCAGTGGCTCACACCTGTAATCCCAAAACTTTGGGAGGCAAAGTTGGGAGAATCACTTGAGGTCAGGAGTTTGAGACCAGCCTGGCCAACATGGTGAAGCCCCATCTCTACCAAAAATACAAAAATTAGCCAGGTGTGGTGGTGTGTACCTGTAATCCTAGCTACTCAGGAGGGATGAGGCAGGAGAATTGCTTGAACCCGGGAGGCGGACGTTGTAGTGAGCCAAGATAGCACCACTGCACTCCAGCCTGGGCAACAGAGGGAGACTCTGTCTCAAATAAATAAATAAATAAATAAATAAATAGGACAAATTCTTAAGCCTGCGCTTAGAGCAGATACGGGGCCTGCACTTAGAGCAGATACAGGGCCTGCACTTAGAGCAGATACAGGGCCCATGTTCACATTATCCTTATAAAAGGGAACCCTAAAAAAATCATTTCCAAGGGCGATCATCGTGGGGAAGGCAACAAAGCACGGTACAGGCTGGAGAGGGCTGGAGAGAGGAGCCAACCATGGTCAGATCTGAGGAGCTAGGGGTGTTCTAGGCAGAGAGGGTGGCCTGTGCAAAGCGCCCAGGGCAGGACAACTTGAGGTCCTGTTGGAAAGAAAGGAGGTCAGTGTGGAAGGAGCACAGTGCGTAGAAGGAACAATAGGAGATGAGGAAAGTCGGGGACTCAAATCCAGGTCTGGTTGACTCCAGGCCTGTGCACTCCAAAGCCACACAATACTGTGTCCACACAGGCAGCGTGCAAGGGAACTACTCAAGGAATCGCCTCCAGGGGATGCGGGTAGTCCCAGGTTACAGCCTCTCTGAAAGCGATGAAACCTCACCATGCAACTTGAGTTGTCTTCACATAAAGAAAACAAAGCCCAGCTAGTGCAGACATCGTCTTCATCAAGGCTGACGTTTCTCATAGTTTCTCTGGGACAAACCCCACGATGTAACGTATGAAAATTCATAATCCTAACACAGTCTTTGAAGTGCTCTGTGCATGCAAATACTTACCAACAGGAGGCAATTTCAGAATGAGTGTTGTTTCTTTAATGACCCTCATGGTTACTTGAGGTTTAGACAGGCACTGGGGACAGTCTCAGCTCCTACCCAGCACCACCCTCGGGCAGAGGACTGTGTCTGGAGTAATGGGAGACTGTATTGGGTTCTTCAATACAGGCTTGTAAAATATCAGGTCTCAGAAATGGCACATGTCTGTGTGCTGGGATGGAGAAAGGCTGACGTCAGAGTTCTTTAACAAGCCACTTCTCCTTGGGGTCACGTGAGCACATGAAGCCCAGGAGTGGAGGGTTCAGCTGGTGTCATGACTACACAGGGATGCAGCCTCCAGCCCTGCTGGCAACAAAGGAGAGAGATTTCCACCGCCAGGCTCACAGAACTTTGAAAGCAGGGAGGGCAGACAAGCAGAACACTGGGTCCACCAGCTTTGCAATTGTCCTCCTTTTCCTCTCATCCTTTTCCTCCATCCCAATCCAGGTGTGCTTTGGGGACTTTGAGTGGGACCCTGCACACCTAACAAGGTCTGGAGCTGAATTAATTAGGTTCTCCCCCTCTTTATATGCCTGTGCGGTTAGGAGCCCAGATGTCTGCTGTATATCCTAGCACTGTGACTGATTAGCTGTCACACCCTCTCTAAGTCTCAGTTTTTTCATCTGCAAAATGGAGATACTGACAGTTCCTAGTTCACTGCATTAAGTCAGAGAATGTGTCGAGCTTTTTGCTCTGGGTGTGACACACAGTAGGCCCTGTAGGTTCAATCACTGCAGAGTCCCCAGGTGCTCACAATGGACCAGGCACTGTGGAGGTCAAGTACGATCGCGGACTCTGTCCACTGGGTATACAAGGAACAGCTAAGGAAAAGCAATCTGTAGCACAGTTGGGTTGGTGCACAGCAGCTGCTGCCCTGGTCTCGGGGGTTGGTGTGGGCATGTGGCGAAGACTCCGTGTTTTTATTAGCCATGAGCAGTTTGGCCACCTTTACAACTCACTGCAGCGAAGGCAGTGGGGGCTCCCCTAAGGGCTGTAACCTCAGCTTCTTCCCCAAGGGGAGGAAAGGTAAGAGAAAACATCATGAAACTGATGGAGCCAGGCCCTCTCAGGGAGCTATACAACCTGGAGGTAAAGAGCCTTTGGGCCCTGGAGTTGCCCTCTGGATTCGAATCTGGATGTTCCCCCAATCTGCCACCAACTCTGGGACGTTGGGCAAGTGACTCAACCTCCATGGACCTCCTCCAGGCAACAATGTTCATTGTATACTTTCTAGGGGTGGGCACTGTGCTGGATGCCTCAGCTCCCTTATCCAGCAAAAATGGTAAGAAAAAGTTACGGTGATTCCTCAAAAAATTAAAAATAGAATTACCATATGATCCAGGAATTCCACTTCTGCATATATACCCAAAAGAACCAAAAGCAGCGTCTTGCACAGATACTTGTACACCATGTTTGCAGCACCATTATTTACATTAGCCAAAAGGTCGAAGCAGCCCGGGAGGTTCACTGATGGATGAATGGATAAACAAAATGTAGTATAGACATACATAGGAGTATTTATTATTCAGCCTTAAAAAAAGGAAATTCTGACACATGCTACAACATGGATGAACACTGAGAACACTACACTAAATGAAATGAGCCATCACAAAAGACACCACTTACAGGATTCCACTTATATGAGGTACCTAGAGTAGTCACAGTCATAGAGACAGAAAGTAGGATAGTGGCCTCCAAGGGCTAGGGAGAGGGGAAATGGGGAGTTAGTGTTTAATGGGTATAGACTTTGAGTTTGGGAAGATGAAAGAGCTCTGTAGATGAATGGTAGTGATGGTCACACAACAATGTGAATGTCTTTAATGCCATTGAATTGTACATTTAAAAATGGTTAAGATGGTAAAGTTTATCTTATATGTATTTTACTACAATACAAAATTTTAAAAATAAGAAAAATAAATCAATACTAGGCACCATTATTTCTGTTGCATAGGGAACATGAGTAGGTTATTCTAGGCTGGGCTCTCCTGTAGTCTGTATGGCTTGGGAACAGAATAAATACCAGCTTCAGGGTGAAGTTGCAGTCTCTTCCCCCAACAGCCCAGTCTTATTTCTCGGCCTAGGCCCCCTCCATTCAGGCTATAATCCCATGAGATGACCCTATGAGATGACCCTACAAGATGGAATTGGGGTTACTACGCCAAGCCTTTGCCACACCCCTCACCTGATGTTCCTTCCTGTGTCCACCAAGCACATGCTCATCTTCAAAGATTCAGCCCTCAGTGAAGCTGTCCAAGACTGTGCTATACTTGGCATACGCCCTGACACGGCCCCCACAGCCCTTCCCACACCCACTCAGTTCCTTACAGGGCTGAGCAACTTGAGGGCAGGAACTGGTCTTACTTATCCATGTAAACCAGCTTCTAGCTTAGTGCTTGTTGCACACAAGAAAACCAATGCTTTTTCAGTGGAGATGTACATAACATTTATTGAACACACTTACTGTGGACAATGTTCTGAGATTTACAAAAGATTGTCTCATCTTAACAACTCTAAAAGGTAGTGCTATCGTTACCTTCAGGGTAAGACAAGTGAGGCACTCACCTCAGGTGCAAATGTAAAGGGACCCCCCAAAACTCAGTAATCAAGGTACGTAATATTTTAATGAAGTATTTTTAAAAATCAAAATTAATGCAAAAAATTCTTAATGAACAAAATATTAAAATTTAAGATAAATGGCCAGGCGTGGTGGCTCACGCCTGTAATCTCAGCACTTTGGGAGGCCAAGGTGGGCAGATCACCTGAGGTCAGGATTTCGAGACCAGCCTGGCCAACATGGTGAAACCCCGTCTCTACTAAAAATACAAAAATTAGCCGGAAGTGGTGGCGAGCGCCTGTAATCCCAGCTACTCGGGAGGCTGAGGCCGGAGAATCACTTGAACCTGGGAAGCGGAGGTTGCAGTGAGCTGATACTGTGCCACTGCACCCCAGCCTCGGCGACAAGAGTGAGACTTTGTCTCAAAAAAAAAAAAAAATTAAGGTAAAGACAGGATCTGGCTCTGTGCATAGATAATTTGCCTCACCCTAATTCCAGCCCTGTCAGATCTTGTCTTTATTTGAAATTTGATCTTTTGTTCAACAATTCATTTCGAGGTATTTATCTAAGGAATTAATCAATGCTATGTGCAAAGATTTGCCTTCAGGAATGCTCACTGTGTTGTTTATAACTATGAAACACGGACAACACATTTGGTTAGACCATATGAAACTGCCAATTTGACAATTTTTTACCTAAAATACAACGTTATATAGTCCAACCTAATCTAAACATTCATCATTCATGAACTGTGATTATACAGTCTATGGAACAGTAGACAACAATGAAATCCTAGACAGACATTTAAAAATATTTGGAAGAAGATTATGATACAGAAGAGTATTCGTGATATAGTGTTAAATAAAAAGAACAAGTTACAAACAGTATAGAATCTATAATTTCCTTTTTTAAAAAATCAATCAAAAAAGATCTGAATCAATTATTTGCCAAAACATTAATAGTAGTAACCCTGAATGGTAGGATTTGGGGTGATTTTTATTTCCTTCCTTTTGATTTCCTGCCTTGTATATTAAACACATATTATGTCTAAAGGGACAGAATATGACCAGTGTGGTGGCTCACGCCTGTAGTCCTAGCACTTTGGGAGGCCAAAGTGGAAGGCCTGCTTGAAACCAGGAGTTCAAGACCAGCCTGGGCAACATAGTGAGACCTCGTCTTTCCAAAAAATTTAAAAATTAGCCGGGCATGGTGGTGTGCACCTGTAGTCCTAGCTACAGGCTGAGGCTGAGGTGGGTAGATGCTTGAGCCCAGGAGTTGGAGGTTACAGTGAGCTTTGATAGCACCACAGCACTCCAGCCTGGGTGACAGAGGGAGGGCTTGTCTCTAAAAAAAAACTAAAAAAAAAAAAAAAGGAGATGGTATTTCATTGTGGTTTTGATTTGCATTTCTCTGATGGCCAGTGATGATGAGCATTTTTTCATGTGTCTGTTGGCTGCATAAATGTTAGAATGGCGATCATTAAAAAGTCAGGAAACAACAGGTGCTAGAGAGGATGTGGAGAAATAGGAACAATTTTACACTGTTGATGGGACTGTAAACTAGTTCAACCATTGTGGAAGACAGTGGGGCAATTCCCCAAGGATCTAGAACTAGAAATACCATTTGACCCAGCCATCCCATTACTGGGTATATGTCCAAAGGATTATAAATCACGCTGCTATAAAGACACATGCACACGTATGTTTATTGTGGCACTAATCACAACAGCAAAGACTTGGAACCAACCCAAATGTCCAACAATGATAGACCGGATTAAGAAAATGTGGCACATATACACCATGGAATACTATGCAGCCATAAAAAAGGATGAGTTCATGTCCTTTGCAGGGACATGGATGAAGCTGGAAACCATCATTCTGAGCAAACTATTGTAAGGACAGAAAACCAAGCACCGCGTGTTCTCATTCATAGGTGGGAACTGAACAATGAGAACACATGGACACAGGATGGGGAACATCACACACCGGGGCCTGTCGTGGGGTGGCGGGGAGTGGGGAGGGATAGCATTAGGAGATATACCTAATATAAATGACGAGTTAACGGGTGCAGCACCCCAACATGGCACATGTATACATATGTGATGAGCCTGCATGTTGTGCACATGTACCCTAGAACTTAAAGCATAATAATAAAAAAAGGAGAAAATATAATAATAAAGGCTTTTTGTCTTTGATCTCATACCTTTCTATCAAAAGAATTTGTCATTTGTCCTTCGTGAAGACACACCCATTTTGACTATTCAGCCCTTTTACAGATTGGCCTGCAGGTCCTGGGATCTCGTCTCTCTTGCCTTGGCTCTCAGCAGGGAAGTCCTTTCTCCATGACCAGTGCCTTCAGTGCCAGCCCATCAGGGTTGATCTTCAGGTTCAGAAGAATCGAGAATCACTTTGATTGTCCTCCAGGCAAGTGACCACAGTGCCACGTGTGTGACAGGCTTGGGGGAACAGGCATTTTGCCTTCAGTCCTCCACTGCACCCTCCTTCTCAATCAGCTGAGATCCAGCAAACTTAAGTCACAAGCTCGCTCTTTCCTTTTACTTTAAACATGTTTTAAAATCAGAGTTTTTTTATTCCAAAAAGGACAAAGACAAAGAATACGATTACTTGCACTGCCACCAGAATTAACAACTGTTTATATTTTGTTAGATTTGCTTCAAGCTTCTTTCTTTCTTTTTTTTTTTTTTGAGATAGAGTCTCACTCTGTTGCCCAGGCTGGAGTGCAGTGGCGTGATCTCGGCTCACTGCAACCTCCACCTCCTGGGTACAAGCGATTCTCCTGCCTCAGCCTCCTGAGTAGCTGGGATTACAGGCGCCCACCACCACACCCAGCTAATTTTTGTATTTTTGGCAGAGACAGGGCTTCACCATGTTGGCCAGGATGGTCTCGATCTCTTGACCTCGTGATCCGCCCACCTCGGCCTCCCAAAGTGCTGGGATTACTGGCGTGTGCCACCGCACCTGGCCTCCAAGCTTCTTTCTTATAAAAAAACTGAAGCAAACAAACAAAACCACAAAAACAACAGAAACAAAACATTACAGATAAAGTCACACTCTCTTTTGATCCTCTCTCCTATCCTTCTCCAGGACACTCACTGTCATAAGTGTGCTGTGTATCTTCTTTGGTCTTCTTTTTTTTTCTTTTTTTGGAAACAGATGATATGATTTGGCTGTGTCCCCACCCAAATCTCATCTTCAATTGTATCTCTCAGAGTTCCCACATGCTGTGGGAGGGACCCAATGGGAGGTAACTGAATCAATGTGGGTAACTGAATCATCTTTCCCGTGCTATTCTTGTGATAGTGAATAAGTCTCACGAGATCTGATGGGTTTATCAGGGGTCTCCACTTTTGCTTCCTCCTCATTCTCTCTTGCCACTGCCTTTCATCCTCTGCCATGATTGTGAGGCTTCCCCAGCCATGTAGAACTGTAAGTCCAAATAAACCTCTTTCTTTTGTAAATTGCCCAGTCTCAGGTATGCCTTTATCAGCAGCGTGAAAACGGACTAATACATGTCTCACTTTATAGCCCAGTCTGGAGTGCAGTGGCATGATCATAGCTCACTGCAGCCTCATGACCTCCCAGACTCAAGCAATCTTCCCACTTCAGCCTCCAGAGTAGCTGGGACTACTCGGTGCATGCCACCATGCCTGGCTAATTAAAAACAAATTTTTGTAGAGACAGAGGCTTACTATATTACCCAAGCTGGTCTCAAACTCCTGAGCTCAACCAGTCCTCCTGCCTCAGTCTCCCCAAGTGCTGGGATTACAGGTATGAGCAAGTGTGCCTGGCCAGTTCCACTTTTATACTTTGAGATGTATATGTGCACATGCGCACACACACATAGACACACCCAAGGATGATATATGGAATTGTTTTGTATTATTTTAACTTACATAAATGGTATCATACTAAATCATCAATTCTGCAATGCAGTTCTTTTCCTCCCTAACATCATACTTTTCAGCTCCTTTCATACTGATATATATATACTGATCAATTTCATTTATTTTACTCCTGCAAGGTTCTCCATCCCAAGTGGGTGGTCCTGCTTCCTTTGCATAGAGCTCTCTAGGGTATAATAAATAATACCAAGAATTTCCCTGACCTCAGGGGTTCTACTTTGGAGAGGCTAAGCCAATTGCAGGGGCTCTCCCCAGGCTGCACCCTTCTAGTCCCTAAGACCTTCCAAACTCTGCCCCAGTCCCTCTATCTTCCCACAGCTATGGCACCGGCTATGGTCACCCCTTTCTCGTTCCAATCCTTTGTCTGATCCATGAGTACCTCTCTGCCCTCTGAAGCTCCCCATCCTGACTTGAAGAGATAAGGGAACTAAGATCCTTCACAGAATCTGTGTTCCCCTTGTAAGCTGTGCCATCAGGTGGTGGGTATCCTGACAAGTAAGTGTGTCCATGGCTTTGAAGCCGGGCAGCCCTGGTAGAATCCTGGCTCTGTTGGCAAGTAACCTGCCATCTCTGAGTCAGGTTCTGATGTGTACAATGAGGACAGTAACAATCAGCTCAGGCCTGCTGTTCTGGTCAAGGGGGAAAGTACCAGAACAAGCTGGACAGTCAAAAAGTGCTTCTATCCTTGCCGTCCTCCAGTCTATTCTCAAACCAGCAGCCGCAGCAGTCTCTCAAAATCTTACTACTCTTCTGTTTATGAGATTTCCAAGGCTGCATCACACATATACAAGGCTTGGCAATATTTGCCTTGGTCTCCCAGATTGCTTGCTCTGGGGGAAGCCAACCACCATACTATGAAGATGCATGCTATGAAGGCCTCCCACAGGAGGCCTGTGGAGACCCGCGTGGAGAACTGAGGTCTTTTGCCAACAGCCAATGCCAACTTGCCAACAATATGAGAGAAACACCTTCAATCCTTTAGATAACAATAGCCCTGGCTGACATCTGTTTGCAACCACATGAGAAAACCCAGAACCATTTAGCCAAGCCACTCCCAAATTCCTTGACCCAATGAGAGAGAATAAATAATTATTGTTTTAAGTCATTAAGTTTTGGGGTGATTTGTTATGCAGAATTAGATAACTAATATACAAATTAACAAATAATAACTTATATTACAAGTTTGCATACTAATTTGTGTAACAATTTGTATACTAATGCTTGTATAGCATTTACTACGAGTTAGGCAGAATTCTAAACTCTTGATGTGAATTAACCTAAACTCTTGATGTGAATTAACTCAATCTTCAGAGCAACCCTCTAAAACGCGGATTACTAGCATCCTCATTTTCCAGACGAGAAACCAGAGGCATGGAATGCTTAAGTAACTTGCTAGTAAGTGGCAGAACTAGAATATGAACCCTGACACTTTGGCTGCAACGTCTGTGCCCATAACCACTACGCTATGCTGCATCCTGAACAAAGCCATCATCAGAAATGTAGCACCAAGAAGCAAGACATGTTCTCAAATCCACAGCTCCTGTTTTTAAGCAAAGAAGAGGAAAGACAGAAAAAGAGCCAACCCCTCCCATTTCTTCCAGACCCTGCAGATTCCTACTCTTCTTGGGTTTACGGCTCTAACTATGTCCTATCTTGCCGGTAGGCTGAGCCCAGACCAGAGCCAAGCTCACCTCCACCAAGTATGTGAAGTGGGTATTGAGACTTTCCTGACAGGAATGCTTACTAAAATGTCACACATCTCCTTAGCTAGGATTCTGGCCCAAGGAGATGAGAATGTCTCTTCTGCACATGTTCTGGCTCAGTGTAAGCCTCATCCCTGCTTCTTCAAAGTGGCTGATGTCTTAAAGCATGTCAGATCTCTAAAGTGGAGAAAAATCACTCCAAGAAGACAACCTCACCTAATGCAGGATTAGTAAATACAAGGTGCATGTCCTAGGGTCCCTTTCCAAGCCCTTTACAGACATGGCTAATCGATCATAGCCTCTTTCCTGCTCAGCCTGGAGGCAGCTCCAGAATCCTCACCACAGTGCTCCAGGCTGCCACTTCCACAAGTTCTGAGTTGGCATTAGAGCTGAGACCTACTTGTCATTCTGGCTGTAACAGGACAAAGACGAAACACCAAAAGCAACAGACTGGAAATAATCCCTCTACCTTCCAGGGGAGTAAAAGGCTTCTCGCCTCCACTGCTCCTACCCCTCCTCCAAAACCCATTTTCATCACAGCAAGAGCTTAGAAGGGATTTCTAAAAGAGAAGACACTGCACAAAATATTGACCTTGTTTTTAATGATGATATGAGGACTAGAGCCCATGCTGGGAGGTATCCCATGCTCACGGATAATGGTGAATTAGGAACCAATAGCTCAGCAGCAGCTGGACTGGAAAGATCTAATCCTGAAGTCAAGGTAAACTAGGATGCGTAGCCAGATTCTTCACTTTGTATACAGTCATGCATTCCTTATCCATTCTGAGAAATGCGTCATTAGGCAAGTTCATCACTGTGCAAATGTCAGAGTGCACTTACACAAACCTAGATGGTATAACCTCCAGCACAACTAGGCTATATGGGATACCCTATTGCTCCTAGGCTATAAACCTGTACAGCATATTACTGTCCTGAATGGTAGGCGATGGTAACACAATAAGTATTTTCATATGTGTATGTATCTAAACATATAAAAAGTAGAGTAAAAATACAGTATAGAAGATAAAAAATGGTAGACTTGTATAGGGCACATACCATGAATGGAGCTTGCAGGACTGGGAATTGCTCTGGGTGAGTCAGTGAGTGCGTGATGAGTGAATGGGAAGGCCTAGGATGTTACACGACTTTATAAACACTGTACATGTAGTCTACACTAAATTTATTTTTTAAAATAAAGTAATTGTGCTGCAACATTACAGTGGCTACAGGGTCAGTAGGTGAGGAATATTTCAGTTCCATTATAATCTGATGGGACCACTGTCGTATATGTAGTCCCTGGTTGACCAAAACATTGTTGCAGCACATGACTGTATAACCTTCCTTGGACAACCTCCTAGCACTTTTATTTATTTATTTATTTATTTATTTATTTATTTATTTATGACAGAGTCTTGCTCTGTCACCCAGGCTGGAGTGCAGTGGCACGATCTTGGCTCACTGCAAACTCCACCTTCCAGGTTCAAGCAATTCTTGTGCCTCCCCTTCCTGAGTAGCTGGGATTACAAGTGCATGCCACCAGGCCCGGTTAACTTTTTGTATTTTTAGTAGAGATGGGGTTTCACCATGTTAGCCAGGCTGGTCTTGAACTCCTGACCTCAGATGATCTCCCCTCCTCAGCCTCCCAAAGTGCCGGGATTACAGGCGCAAGCCACAGCACCTGGTCCCTCCTAGCACTTAAGAGAGGGGATATGAATGAATGTGAGCACCAGCACTGCCCAGTGGAAATAGACTGCAAGCCATGTATGCAAGTTAAAATTTTCTAGTAGCCACATTAAATAAAAAGAAACAGACGAAATTAACTTTAATAATGTTATTTCACCTAATATATCCAAATATCATTTCAACATGTACAAAATACTAGCAAGGTATTTTAGTTCTTTTTCTAAGTCTTTGAAATCTGATATATATTTTACAGCAGATTTCAATTCAGATACTAAATTTTCAGCACAGATACTTGATCTGTATTGAGATTTCACAAAAATTTACAGTTGAAAATATAGATTCCACATACCGAAGTTCTAAACATTCCCAAATGTTTTCCCACAACTAAAATGAGTGTTGTTTCAAAACTTAAATCAATGAGAATCAAATAAAATGAAAAATTCAGTTCCTCAGTTGCACTAACCACATTCCAAGCACTCGGTGGCCACCTGTGGCCGGCAACCACTGCATTGGTGAGCATAGTCTGGACCCTGTGATGAGGAGGGCTCTCCCCAGCCTCGGGCAGATGCCAGCCTCCCATCAGAGCTCCTGTGACTCGGCTTGGCTTCGGGGATCCCAGGGGCCGGCTCCTCTGAGCACTCTCGCTCAGACCTGTCACCTTATGCCCAGTTTTCCTCTCTGCCAGGGCCCTTTCTTGGGCTCTCTGGTTGGCCTGCCCTCAGCTTTGCCCCAGCGCTGGCCTTCTGATCTCCCAAGTTCCATAGGTCTTGAGCTAGCCCATCCTCACCCCGCTGTGAGTCCCAGTTCCAGAGCCCCGGCCCCAGTGTGGTTCAGGGATGCTGCATTGTCTGGAAGAGGTAGTTGGGTGACGCTGTGTTCTCTGCTATACAAAAAACAACTGGAGTTGGCAATTTTGGGGTGCATCCAGCGATGAGCCATGTCCTGTTATTGTTTTGGGAGAAGGCCCTTGCCACGTTCATGCCCCCACAAGGCACCACCAAGACTGCACTCACACATCACCATGGGTAGCCTCTGTTTTCCACTTGGAGAAGTGCTTTGGCCTGCTGCTCTCTTGCCTTCCCTGGTCCCTGCGGTGTGTTTGCCCTGACCTTTGGTTCTCCTTCTTCATCCGGCCTCTAGGTTGGTGCGGTATTTGTGGGGGCTGTGCTCAGTCCTAACTGCTTCGCCCCTTCAAACCACCAGATCCCCAACAAGACATCACTAGGCGATTACACGTTCTTTCTCCCTGAGCCCCAGGCTGCGCTTCCCCTCATCCCTGGGATAATGCCCCAAGCCTGCCACATGCCCCGCATCTCCCTATCCAGTGAGAACTTCCACAGGGAGAGGAAAAGATGACTTCCAAGGAAATAATCAGGTCACAGATGTGTGAGGCGTCAGAAGTGAAGCCCCCTGGAACGGACCGCTGATCCGGCAACTTTGGAAGGCAACTCGGGTTGCCCCAGTGAGCTGTGGCAGCCCAAGGCCAGCTTCCCTTGACATGAAAGACCTTGAAATATCAGAAGCCCTCCCATACAGTTTGTTTAAAGAAGCTACAGGCAGAGCTGCTGTGAGAAGATGAAGGGATGAAAATCTGAACTTTGACAAGAAGCATCTCACAGGGCACGACTGCCAGGGGATTGGAATTGTGTGTGACCTAAACCACAGAAAAAAGGTGCCTGCAACTTGCCAGAGACACACGACGCTGTGTCATGCCAGTCACCTGGGCACTGAGGGAGCTATTGAACCTCAGAGGACACACCTCAGATGGGCCGGGCAGAGCCGTCCGCCTCCTGAGGGCAGCCCCTTTTATCAACCACCTGCCCGAGAAACAGCTGCGCAGTGCCCACTCCTGCCCAGCAGTGACTACTCCCCACATGAGTGCCTACTCTGTGTCTTAGGGAAGGCCCTGACAGGCTTCAGCCTCCAGGGGGTCTGCTTGAACAGAGGAGAAGCTGTGGGGAGGGGCAGGGATTCCAAGTTCCTGCATGGCCAGAAAACAATTTCCAGAGTCCCAACTTACCAGAAGAGAACACCACAAACCAGACAAGGAGACAAAGGTGGGCTTGATCAGGTACCACCATTCAGAGGAATTCTCCATCCCACACAAAACTCTCCCTCCAGACAGAGTCCTCCCCAGCCTGCCCACTCCAATATTTCAACAAGGGCTCCGTTACCTTTTCCCTTCTACATCGCTTCAGGCACCAGCACCCTCCACCAGCCTCACATCACACACTACACCCCCCACGCATACATCACACACACACACACACAAACGCACACAGACACACACACACACACACACTACATACACAGGAACCCCACATCTCACACACCACACACATACGCAAACCCCACACATCGCACACACACTACATACACAGGAACCCCACATCACACACACCACACTACACACACACAAACCCCACACACCATATACACACCACACATACCACACACACACAAACCCCACACATCATATACACACCACACATACCACACACACAACATATAACACACATACATACAAACCCCACAAATCACACACACACACTACACACACACAAACCTCACATCACACACATCACACACACATAAACCCCACACATCACACACACACAAATGCCACACACACACATCACATACTACACACACATACACAAACCCCACACATCACACACACACCAGACATACCACACATACACATACCACACACAACACACACTACACCACACACACACACACGTGCGCCCCATATATCATACATCACACGTTCTATACATACCCATACAACACAACATACACACTACACATACACATACCACAGACACCACACACCACACATACCACACACAACACACATTGATCCCACATTTTAAGGAAATGCAGTGTTCCAAGACACAGAACATTTTCCAACGAACCTACACTTACCTCCTCAGGAACCAACGCTTTTATACACACACATATCCTGAGAGGGAAAAAAATCTTAAAAAAAGAAAAAAGAACCAACACTAACAACTAAATGTGACCATCTTGCTGGAAAATGTTCTGAAATGAATGACACAGTTCCCTGACTTACCAGCCTGTGCACCGAGTGGAATTTATCACTTCCTGATGATTCAGAGACGGATTTCTGAGCCTATCTTTACCACAGCCTGCAAGGCCTAACGGTCTGGCCTCTGCTGTGGGCACTTTTCCTCCTCCTCCAGCTGCCCCTCTAAGCACACACTCTCCGGGATGGTGCCCTGGCCCAGGCTGTCTGGAACACTGTCTTCCTAGATGTCCGCATGGCTCACTCTCTCTTTGCATGCCAATGCCATCTCCAATGAAGTCTTACCAGAGGCCCTTCCTGGCCATCCTTTTCCCATCTTTCTGCCCCCTTATGCTGCTTTACTTTCATAGTATTTGCCACCACCTAATATATCTTTCTGTTTATTTTCTGCCTCTCCCCACTAGAATATGAGCCCCTTGAGAGCTTGGATTTTACCTGGTTTGTTATTTCCAGGCCTGTAACAGTCCTGGCACATAGTACATGCTCAGTAAATAATTTTCAAGAGAATCAATAGATGCTGCCTTCAGCATTCTGATCCTGTGTGTGTGTGGAGGCAGGAGGGGCCCCTCCTACCTCACACAGCCCTTCCTGGCTAGGCCTTTGCTATCAGCTGTCACTTCTCAGAGTGTCAGCAGCTCCTAGCAATTCGCTCATCTTGCTTCATCCAATCTACTATATTTGTAACCTAGGAAAACTGAAAGTTGCCAGGAGATGACCAACCCCCTGAACTACTGAAACCAATTTTTATAAACAATGTTAATTTCCAGACTGTGGCCTATGGGCAATTCCATGCCTGTCTTCTGAGTAAAGTCCATGGGTGTTGTGGCTATTTATGCTCTGCAAAGGGGTCTTTGTAGCTTCCTTCTGGTCTTCCTAGATTGTTGAGGTATCTGAAGTCCACCTGTGGACACTTCTGCATACATGCCTGTGTGCATTCTCAGACACACTCACAAATATCTTAGGCTTCTAGTACAGCGGGCAGGGAGTGGCGTAGCTCCATCAGACAATGTTTCAAGGTAAGAGAAAGGGGAAGGATGAGGGCCAGTTTATTCCTTATGAGAATTTAAAGGTTACAGCCCTTCTTAATGCATGTGGTCGAGGTCTCTGTACACCTCACCCTCTGGTCTTATTCTCCTTAATTCAAGCACTATCAGGACTTAAGCCCTGGTTGAAGGCCACCTCACTTTTGCGGGAGAAGTTCAACAAAGTCCAAGATTATTTCAGCTGACAGGGACCGCCAAGATCCTGTAGTTCAACCCTCACCTGACAGATGAGGAAACTAAGGTCCAGGGAGTGGGAGTGACTCACCTAAGGAAACACAGTCCCTTGAGGGCAGGGCTGAGCCTAGAAGTGGGATCACTTGGACTTCATTCACATCCTCTCTCCATTCCCTCTCTCCATCCCCTGCTGACAGCCAACATCTGTTTCCATCCTGGGCCACTCCACTCTGCCTGGCCCACCTAGGGGCCAGGAAAATCCTGCAACAGCACAATTCACATTAAGGCATGTCACTCACCTCTGAACTCTGAGACAATGTCATCCCTGCTCTACACAGAGCCACACCTCACTTTATGAAACAGCAAGAAAGAGGAGCTTGTGCTCTTCAGCGAAACGTGAAGTTGTTCCTAATGGGTCTGGAAAAGTGGAAAGGCTATACCTGGGCAGACCTGCCTCAATGCCTCCTCAAATTTTGCCTGAGCCTTATCTTACCTACATAATATGATCGACAAGCTTCTTCCAGTCGCCCCCTCTTTCCCAAAGTACCTCTGGCCTGCCACTCCTATCTGGTCTGAAATGTTCACAAAAGTTCCCTGGGTGACCATACTGTCTCTAGCCAGATACAGTTCAAAGGCGCATCTGAAGTTTAGGGGTGGGGAGACAGGCAGGCCAGGGCTGTGGCTTCTCCATAAGCACACAGCTCAGAGGCACTGCCAGCCAGCGCCGCCCCAGGCAGCAACAGTCAGGGGTCTGGGAGACAGGACAGGTAACCTGGAAATCACACCTGGGTTGGATTGGGAAAATAGAAGTGGAATATGGGAAGGTCAGACTCAAGGTGCCTCCACCAGGCAGAAACACCTATGCAGGCCTCAGTCTTGGGAGAGGAAAGATGCTAAAGACCAGCGCCTCCAACTTTGCAGCTTTGTCTCTGACCAGCCTTGGCTTCCTCTCTCTGTCCTTGCTTGGCAGCTCCAAAGGAACAGGGGAGAGAGGAGCACAGCAGCAGTTATGGATTTCTGGTCGTTACCCTGTCCTGGGCTGGCCTCAGTGCCTGGGGCCCGCCTACTTCCCAGGGTGCAGGGCTCTTGCAGTGCAATAATTGGGCCCTATTTCATGACAGAGAGTCTTTTTTCTCCCTTTCCTGCTGCTGTTGGGAGCACTTATGGGCCAACGGGGAGTGTGGAGAGAAACCCTGGCCGGCCTTTGGACTGCTCCGATGTTGGATGGTTCTGTGAGAATGTTTTCCTTCTGCTGCAAAGAAATTTCTCTCCCTGCATCTTTCACCTCCTGGCCTCAATTCTATTCCTTGGAACCCTACAGAATAATTCAAATAAGTCTCTTGCCTTTTCTGAAAGTTGGCTCAATGCTAAGTTTTGATGGGGAGTCAGAAGTGTGAGATGTGGTTAAGAAGGTTATACTTCGATTTTGGAGTCAAGAGTGATCTTAACCAGTCACCAAATATGTTTTAAAAATAATTATCCTTATTGGTTTGAACATTATCATGTCAATGGATGCTTATTACAGAAAATTTGGGGGTAAAAACCCAAAAGATGGAAGGAGGGATTGCCCATAATCCTACCTCCCTACTGCCAACATTTTGTTCTGTATCGTTTTTGCATTTTTTTCCCCAACGAATGTTTGTGGAGCGAATAGAAAGCAAGGTGCTGATTCAGGTGCCCCAGAAAAGATGTGCTGATAGACCAGGCTTGGATCTTGACCAGAAGATGCTCCAGGGGAAGGAAGCCATGAGCCTGGGCTTTGGAGTCAGAAACACTTAGTGTCAGGTGCACTTACTAGTTGTCAGAGCATGAGTAAGCGTGTTTACTCGTATGAGAACTTAACAATGGTACCTATCTCATTAGGTTGTTGAGGGGATTCAGAGAGGTAAGCCTGTAAAACACACAGCATCCAGGTCTCCAACGAATGTCATCACCATCAACATAACAGAGTATACAGTGATTATGGAGGCTAGACAGGTACGGGTCAAAGACCACAAGATTTCAGAGAAGAGGGACTAAACCACTTGACACCGTTTTCAGAGTGGGCTACACACAGTCGGTGACTGTACCAGGCAAGCACACTGATTAACTGAACTGAATTTACTGCCCAAGTATAATCAGCAGTTGACTCATGTCTGAAAGCTCGGCTCCTCTGCTCCTTTCCACGTCTGTTTAGCCTCCTGTGTCTTTGCTCTACTGTTCATGGGGAAGGTGCTTAAGGTCTCCTCAAGAAGCAGACAGGGTATAAATCTTCAATCTTGTAACTGTAATGAAGGCTTGGCTATAGGCTCCCCTCTGACCTCAGGGAAGCTTCCTCCATTACAGTGAGACAGTCCCGTAGGCAACTCAGCCTGGCCCTGGTCTACCAGTGTCCTCCTACCTCTACCTTAAATGGCATCTCCAGACCCAACGGTTTCCTCTGCCTGCAGCAAGGACAAACACAGCCACCAGGGAAGAAAGCCATGCTCCCAAAGATCTCGGAGCAGCTGGGGGGTAAATTGCTGTTACAGCACAGAAATAAAAGACCTGCAGAAGCATGAGCAGCACCCTAAAGCTAGTCCCGTGCCCTTGGACCTCTGGCCTTCCAGGAAGGTAACTCTCGGGCTGCCAGCCCTCCTCCCCACCCCCAGTCTTAGTTCCCTCTGGGCTGACCCCATGTCCCAGAGGCAGGTCTCGAAATGGCCCAGGAACAGACCCCATTGACAGGAAATCAGGCCCTTTATATCTGAACATTTTTGGCTGGGCGCAGTGGCTCACGCCTGTAATCCCAGCATTTTGGGAGGCCAAGGTGGGAGGATCCCCTTGAGTCCAGAAGTTCGAGACCAACCTGGACAACATGGAAAGACCGTGTCTCTACAAAAATATATAAAAATCAACCAGGTGTGGTGGCACACACTTGTAGTCCTAGCTATTCAGGATGCTGAGGCAGGGGAATCGCTTGAGCCCAGGAAGTGAAGGTTGCAGTGAATCATGACTGTGCCACTGCACTCCAGCCTGGGTGACAGAGTGAGACCCTGTGTCCGAAAAAAAAAAAAAAAAAGAAAGAAAGAAAAAAGAAAAGAAAGAAAAGAAAAAAATCTGAACATTTTGACAAAGGGAATTGTGGGTGTTTGTGCTTCTTCCTCCTCACTCTCTTTCTCAAGTGTGGTACCTAAACCAATTAAATACAAAATCACTTTCTGTTATTATATTTAGGCAAATCATATTCCCACAGTTCCAAAATGCACACATTATAAATAAAATATAAATTATTCTAGATCTTATTAAAGCTTCCGCTCTCTGAGAACACTATCAGAAAAGCCATCATTTGCATCCCCTTCTGCTAGGTAAGCGGGGGCTTCCTGCAAGGCCTCAAGGGTTCCTATGGGACCTTCCACTGACAGGAGCATGTCCCTCCATAAGCAGAAACTTCACAACACCTTTCAGGAGAACTCCCCCTTAAAGCCATGTATTTACATCTAGAAATGGAGCTATCATCTGCTTATCTCAGGATCAACAAACTTTGCAAATCATTTAACTCAACTTCAGCAGACAAAATAACCAAGGTCCAGAGATGTTAAGTATTGTGTCCATGGTCATTCAGCAGTATCCCAATTTGAGGCTAAGAAACTCCGGTTTAAGAAATTCTTGCCTAAATCTTTCACAGTTCTAAATAGGAGACTGTTGACACAAATGAGTGCACCTATACCGAAAATGAGTAGTCTTTTTAAAAATGTAAAGTGAAATTCCATATAACACCTTAGCCTCCCACCCATGCCTGTTAGTGAACTGGCATATGGAAAACCTAAGTCCCAAACCAAAACAACCACAAATGTTCTCTCCAGCTGTGAGGACTGAAGACTCAAGGCCGGCTGTGTCGGCCCTGCCTCCCAGTTTGGCTGCTGTCCTGTCCCAGCGTGCATCAGTGTAGATTCAAGGGGATGTCCCCAAATCTACTGCCTCGCCCATCAGGTACAGCATGGAAAAATCACAAACCTTGCCGCATCGTAAGCAGCCATAAAGGGATGGAATCAGTATCTCCCTTTAGCTTTACAGATTCCATAGCCAAATTTTTCACATCAAAATTGGTGACACATGGGCCGACAGCAGGACAGAATATTAAAAATCAGGACCTTCTTGAGAAATCTGGCCATACGGTTGCCATGCCGACACCCTATAATGCCAAACAGGCATCTCCAAGGTCCAGAAGCAACTTGGCTGGCTTCGAATAGTCCAGACATTGTGAAAGCAGAGCTGCCTCCAGGTCCAGGCACTTCTGCAGACCCTCCCTTTCCCAGCTCAGCTCTCTGATTCCCCAAGGGAGCAATGATGACGCCTGTCTGAATTTGCCAGCCTCTGACAGCAGGGCTAGCCACATCATTCTCTAAGAATCTGAAAATCCACATGCAGCATCCTGGCCCAACTAGACAGAGAAATGTTTCTGAATAAGCGGTTACCACAAATTGCAGGGAGAAAGTAAATCCTCAGCTGCACCTGCCCCTTTTAAGTTGAACAAAGGGTTCAATGCCTGCAGAAGCTTGAATATACATCCCCCACCTCCTTACTTAGAGCCACCTCCTTACTTAGAGGTTACAGTTGATAATAAAATATTAAGGAGATATGAATATAATATAATAATATTAAGGGGATGTGAAGCATTGACTGCCCCCAGAAATGGGTGAGAATCCTATTTCACTCCTTTAAGAAGCCTTGCTGTGCACTTTAGGAGGCTGAGGTGAATGGATCACATGAGGTCAGGAGTTTGAGACCA
This sequence comes from Gorilla gorilla gorilla, assembly GCF_029281585.2. Lineage (NCBI taxonomy): Eukaryota > Metazoa > Chordata > Mammalia > Primates > Hominidae > Gorilla > Gorilla gorilla. The sequence continues at coordinate 86,163,066 of NC_073239.2, read as the reverse complement.
GCCTGGGCAACACGATGAAACCCCGTCTCTACTAAAAATACAAAAATTAGCTGAGAGTGGTGGCGCATGCCTGTAATCCCAGCTGCTCGAGAGGCTGAGGCATGAGAATCGCTTGAACCCGGGAGGTGGAGGTTACAGTGAGCCGAGATCATGCCACCTCACTCCAGCCTGGGTGACACAGTGAGACTCCATCTCAAAAAAAAAGAAAAAAAGAAATCTTGCTGTGTGCATCAATGTGGGGATGCAAGGAGCTTCCAGCACAGTTCCCGCATGCATCACTTACATTCAGCTGCAAATCACATGGAAGAAATAACTGGAAGAGAGGAATACAATGAAACAATGCAAGGCAGTTGTCAAAAGTGGTGCGTGATGGGGGGTCAGTGCTGGTGGAACAGGCATCTAAAGCTTAAGAACAAAGAGGGAGCTGGCTGTGCCCCTAAGTGGCCACAGAAGGCTCTGCCACTCCCAGGGACTTCCATTCTCCCTTTCTTCCTGCACCTTCACTTCCCAGCTCCCAGGTATCTCCCTGATACTCCTTCATACTTTAAACTTAGCTTCCTGCTCTGAGACCTTTTCTTACCTGCAGCAAGTCAAACCCTGTGGGAATAAGCAGGGACAAGAGGATGTTTACTGGTGATTCTCATGACCTCCAATTCCCACCCCTCAAAATGAGTGCTGAATCCTTCCAGCAGGTCCCCTACACCATTCTGGGACTCTTGAGAAATGTGAGCGGCCCTCCCAGTGCATCCTACAGGACTCTGGAAGGAGCAGGAGAGAGGTGCATGGGCCAGGTCAGGGTTCAGGTTCCGGGTTCCAAAGCAGAGGCTCTGAGCAGCAGTTCCCTGTGCTCTCTTCCCTCCTCTCCTCCCTGCCCAGCCTCTTTCTCCGCCCCTTCCAACTCAGACCCTCTTCCCATCGCCTCACCAGAAAGAGGGACAGAGCATCTGGCCAGCCTGCCTTGCCTGAGACTAGGGCTCTTCCTGCCACTGAGTATGAATGTGGCAGCCTGGGCTCCTGGAGAGGAAGCTCCCTGGGGTCTGGAGGCCACTGCTGGTTTGGACAGTTCCAGCTCCAACCTGTCCCTCCGCTCAGATCACAACACTCTGGGGTCTCAGCACAGGAGGCTTTTCCTTATCAGTTTTCTGTCCAAAGGGCGACAAGTGCTTTGGAAACAGTGCCCTGGGAGAACAGCCCAGAAGGGAACAGTGCATCTAATCAGGCTTGCCCCCAGAGAGTTCACCCAGACTGGTATCTAGGACAAAACCCACAACCTCACCCCCCCCCCCCCCAGGTCTCCTCAGGCAAAGCCCTGAAATAATGTTTCCTTTGCAGGGGACTCGGAATCTGGGGCAGGATGGGAATACGAGGGGACACTCTCCAATGAACTTCCCGATATTCCTGGGGTTCAGATCCGCGTCTGGATGCGTTTCTCGAATTCGGCTCCACACAAGCCTCAGCCCTCCGGACCTTGCACCTCCCCCGCGGAGCTCCTCACCCCTCCACCCCCAGGCCCAGATCTTTCCTTGTCGGAATCGCCACGCTTCCTCACTCCTTTACCCCCGCCCCACTCGGCTCTCCTCTTCCTGGTCCTCATCCGGCCAGGCTGCCCCGCCCTGGTAGTTCCCGAGGGTCGTCCGAGGCTCTCGTCCACCAACCGCCCCCGTCTGGAAGAACGCGCCCGCTCGAGCGCACTCTCGGCGGGTGCCAAAGCCTCCCGCCTCAACAGGTGCCCCTGCCTGGCCACGCACAGCTCTGTCACCTGGGGCTCGGACGGAGACGGCGACAGGATCGCCCCCTGCAGGGCGGCTGCGGCTCCGCACGCCCCCGCCCGGGTCCCCAGAGCGCCAAGGGCCCCCGCAGCCCCGCCGCCGCCCCCGCTGTGCCACACTGCCTTTGTTTCCCTGCCCGCTTAGATGTCGCGAGGCTGACTTCATGCAAGGGTATCCCCAAGCTCGGGCGCTGACACTGCCCACCTACCCGTGGTGGCGGACCCTAATGTTGGGAGTGAGAGACGCGTACAGTGCGAGACCTCTCCTCAACCCAGAGAACTCCGGGGGAGCTGGGTGTCCGCGCCGAAGAAGCGGGTTCAAGTTGACCCCGGCTCAGAAGGGGGTTCGAAGCCAGGCGCAGCGCCTAGAGAGCCTTCCCCTACCCACGCCCCCACCCGATGTCCTTTGCCCCCAGAAGGCTGGAGAGGGGCTGCGCACTGCCACCTACGCGCTCGGCTGCGAGTAGTTCCCACCGCCCGCTCGCCGCGCGCTGGGCCCGGCAGCCTTCCGGGGCACACTAGGCTCCTGCAGCCCCCAGACTCCCGGCCCCGGCAGCACAGAGCCTGGAGAGCCGCCACGTTCCCAGCCGCGCGCGCACGCCGGGCCCACCAAACTTGCAGCACTTTCTCCCAGCCCCCACCCTCTGTCACCCTCCCTTAGTCGGTGCGCCCCAGCCCCGCCGCACGGCAGAGGTTGCCATAACAACGGGCAGGAATGCTCCAACATATACAAAGCCGGCCCGGCGCAGCGGGCACTCAGCCCCTGGCCGGGCCCCGCGCCCTCGGCCGCCGCGCAGGGGCTGGACGCGCGCCGCGGCTCCCTAGCTGGCCGCCCGACGCTCGGGGCGTACTCACAATGAGCGGGATGGTGCGGTCCTCGCGGAGCTGCTCCGACCTCCTGCCGGCCCTCTGCGCGCCCCGGCCGCCGGAGGATGCTGCGTGTGCTCGGTTGTCCTGCCATAAGTAGTAGAAAGTGCCCAGGATCCAGGCTACGGTCAGGATGGCGATGGCATTGGCGCGGATCTTCCTCATGGTGGGCAGACGGGCGCCCCAGGTGGGGGACTGGGCCGGCGTGCTCTCGGGGCCGGGGCGGGGGCGCTCGCAGCCCCAGCTGTTTGTTTTCGCTCACGCCTAGCTGCTCAGTCCTGCAGAGCAGAAAAAGGAGAGAGGTGGGGGGGCGGGGGGGTGATAGGGAGAGACAGGATCGCGGAGCGATCCTCACGGTCCTAATGCCCTTCAGCCCCGAGCGCGCGCGTCCCCCGGGCGCCCATTCATTCGCGCGCAGGGCCGGCCCTGCGCTCCAGCCGCCGCCGGCTGACCCACCCGGCCACTGCGCACTGGGAGAGAAGCGCGCCGAGTGGGAAGCGGCGCGGGCCTTCCTCCCGCGCCCGGGAACCCGGCGAGACAGACGCCCGCGGCGGAATGGCGACTGGCCAAAGCCAGCCTCGGCTCCCACCGCTAGGTGACCGAACGCCCGGCAGCTGCCCCCGCGCGGCCCTGGTCGGTCCTGCCTACCCACACCCACCCCCGGGCCGAGCGGCCCTGAGTCACCGACTGGAGACGCGCGACCCCCGACCTGGGCCCGCGCCGCGAGCTGCAGTTCCGGGCTGCGCTCTGGCGCGGGATTCAAGGTGTGTTCGGCGAGTCCTTGTGTAGGGGCGGCTGGGCGGGGGAGAGTCCTGAGTTTGTACTGGAATCTGCAGCTGAGATTAGCCAGACAGGGCCCGCCCAGAGGAGGGATTGGAAGCTGGTGCACTTGACATTCGAAGAGAGCGAAGGGGAAACGACGCTGCCTCACACCCAGTGCTAGGAGAGTGGGGGTACGGCCCTTCCACATTTTTCGCTGGCCTGGGGCTCCCAGATTTCACGATGCTTCCCTCTATCCCGCCTCATTGACCCCTGGACAACCCTGAAATATCATCGTCAGCATTATTTCATCGGAAAGAAGGGCAGCAAGAGAGGCCGGATGATTCTCCCAAGGCCACACAGCTAATTAGTGGGCAGAGCCCAGTCTAGAAGCCATCTCTCCATCTGACACCTTTCGACAAAGTGCAAAACGCGGTGGTGAGAGACGAGGACACAGACATTGAGATTCCGCTCCAGCCCTAGAGGCACTGAGAATCAGGCGTGAACTACTCTTCACTCCAGGCAGAAAGCAAGAGACTTAGATGAGTTTTAGGAAACCAGCACAGTGTCGGGCACAGAGCGCTCAATGAATAGATGTGTAACAACAAAGTAGGGATCCAACAGAGGAAGAAATAATTTATTGTAAGGTGGCCTTTGGGAAAGCTCTCAGAAAGGTGGATGAATCACTTAAGAGGCAAGGAAGGGGGAGGTGAGGACAGGGGAGAGACTGCAGAAATAGGCCTTGCAAAGATCCAGAGGATGGAAGAGCTTGATGTGTTCAAGAGAGAGAGCTGCCAGGCGTTGCAGGGGGCCTAGGATTTGATAGGAGTTGAGGTTAGCCAGGCTGGGTGAGTCTGAACTCAGGAGGTCCTTGAATGCCAGGGCAGAGTTGTTGAGGAGTCTGCTTCCTGCTGGCACTGCTGGACACCATGGCTACTCCGAAGACCCACATAGGGTCCAGCCTCTAAATGAAGCCATCTGGGGAATCAGGCAAACTGAAGTCACAGCATCATGCCCCCCAACAAGCATCCCATGAGCACCACCCTGACAGACAGAAGTAAAATCAGGTGGCTTTTCTCCATTTCTCCAGCACTCGAGACTGAACCGCACATATAATAGATGCTCAATACATTTCTGTTGAGGTGAAGAAACCCTAGTTGGGTTTTTGCTGAGGAAAACCCAGGGTCATTACTGCAATACGATATCCTCACTCAGAAGACTAATTACGATGACACTTAGACAAGTCCAAAAGTGACCCACGCAGGAATGGGACCTAGAAAGAAGAGAATGCGCAAAGAGGGCCTCACAAAGGGTCTACACAAGTAGCGGGGAATTTCAGGCATAAGGTGTGGGCAGTCACAACAGGGGCAGGAGTCTGGAGACGCCAGATGCTCTCCCAGGTCTCTCTCCCCTGGGGAGTTTAATAAGACTGCGCCAGGGGCCAGGGCTTGTTTGCATAGATGGAGAAAACCACTGCCAAACCACCGTCTGGTTTCCGCAGGAATCACGGGGCAGATCCAGTGGTGCCATTTGTGGGAGGCCAGGAAAGACCTTGCTCCTTGGGAATCAGGCTCCACAGGACTCTCAGGTCAACCAAGAAAATGTAAGGGAACTACCCTCCTGGTGCCCCCATTTTCACACATCTCTCAGGTGAGCCAGGTGAAAACTTGGGGAGTAGCCCTGTTGTCATAGGCTCCTCCCCTCATCGCAGCCTGGTCTGTGCATCTCTAGTTGCCTTTGGATGTGGGATTCAAAGACATCACATCACCTATCACCTCCTGGTAAAAGGCTCCAAACTCACCCCTCGGCACAGGGATGAAGCTGGACCATGCTGACTGAAACCAGGCAGATGGGGCTTCTGGTGACTCCAAAAGGAAGGCTCCATGTGGGGAAGGAGGGAGGGGTGGGATGGGCTGGAATGTGGCAGGGTTTCTCACATCTCACCACTTACTGCCCAGGGCTCAGTGGTGAGGATGCTATATATCTGCCCCAAATGGTCACTCCTGGTAGTTCTGTCCCTGAGAGAAGGTTTGCTTGGCCCCCACCACCAGAAGGACTGCACAGAAGTGAAGCGTAGCCTCTCTAGATGACTTCACCACAGCTGTTCCTTAGTTGGGCACTTCCCTGGGGGATGATGGGGGTGGGGTGGGGGTAAGACAGCAAGTAATTACCATGCTCATTTGACTGACAGGAATTCCACATAGACAGAGGTGGAGTAATGTGCCTGAAGCCATAGGCACTCTGGCAGAGCTAAAGACCAGGAATTGCCACCTTGGCTACAGTCTGTGGTCTTTGTTTCAGATTGTAATCCCAAGTGGGTGCAGAACTGGCCCTCCCTGGGATAGGTTTCAATGCTCAGAAATGACAATGAGTGTTGTTTCCTCTCTGGTACTAGGAATGGACTCCAGCAGCATCACAGAATCAAAGCAACACCTAAGGAATTCACTGTTTCTTCACATACTTTGAACTGTGAAAACAAGAGTGATCATAATAGCTGCAGTTTACTCAGTACCTACCAGGTGCCAGCCACTGTGCCACCACTTCACCTATACTGTCTCTAAAGCCCCTACAACCCTGAGCTAAGGATGATCATATCCCCAACTGCAGATGATGACACTGAAGCTCAAAGGCTACTCAACTTGCCTGGAATCCTACAGCAAGTAAGTGGTGAAGCTCGGTTTAAGTCCTGTGCCATTTTCAACGCTTGTGTCTGGGTACGAGTACAGGGCTTCTGAGGCCACTGGGAAATCTGCAGTGTGGTCTGAATTTCTGTATGCAGGAGCCTCACTTTCCCTGCCCACAGTTCTCCATTTTCTCATCCATAAAAGGAGGGATACAAGATGTCCTGGGGTGGGGGGGGTCTCATCAACTGTGCCACTTCAAACTTGCATTTCCTCCTTTTCAGGATTTCTCTTAGGCACAGTTCATATTGTTTTAAAGCTGTCAAAGCCAGCACTCAGGGTAAGCTGGGCAAAGTTCCACATGCCCCTGGGGCTCCCAGATGCCCCAGAGAGCTCTCTGCCTCTGGGCCTTTGGTGTGGGGGTTGTGGAGGAGTGGATAACCGAGGGGGAAAGGGTACAGCTCAGTGTAAGGCCCTGGCTCTGGAATTGGACAACCTGAACTTGAATGCTGATCCTGTCACAAATTAAGAGAGTGGGTTGGGCAAATTCTTAACCTCAGTTTCCTCAACTGCAAAATGGGGCACTGACAGCTCTTACCTCACAACTTTGTTGGGAAAGATAGGATGAAATAAAGTCATGTAAAATCCAGTGCCTCATAAGCACCCCCCAGGGGCTCTCTCCTGCAGGCTGTTGCTGGCTGCTGGAGGTGAAAGGGGCCTCCTGAAAGGGACTGCTCACTATTGCTGCCAAGAACAGACCTGATGCCAGCCTCTTTGGCCATGGCTAATGTCCAGCAGTCATAGACTGTCCTGCCCGTGGGTGGGTGGCTGCATCTTCCACAGCCTCTGCTGAGCAGGCTGGAGGCAAGGCAGGGGAGAGGCACAGAGCAGGGCCCCAGCCTCCCATTTGAGGTGCTGGGCCAGCTCAGAAGCTCTTGCTCTGTCCGCAGCAGCAGGGCCCAGAAGGTAGGGAAGGGACCTGATTGGATACCCTTACTGGCCCATGTCTGCTCTAAGCAGGAAAGAAGGCAGGGATGGTGGACAGAATGTATGTTACCAAGCAACAGGCAATGTGCTGATACACGATCTCAGAATACTCACAACGACCCTGTGAGGAAGGCGCAATCATCCCCCTTCCACAGGGGAGGAGACTGATGCCCACGGAGGTGCCAGCATAAAGTGGAGCATGCGCTGCCCACTGCCAGCTGAGCGCACTCAATGCACCAATCGTCTCTAAGGAAAAGATATTTATAAGGTAGTTTCTATAAACCATTATAGATGGAGGAAAGGACTTAGCTCTTTGAAAGGAACTTGGCGGTTTTCTTATTGTCAATCCTCCTCCTCCTACTTGTCTGATAACCCTGGTTTCTTACTTATTAGTTTCTGCCACTGGAGTATAAATTCCAAGAGGACTGGGGTTCCTGTATATTTTCCTTACCACTGTTTCCCTGGTGCCTATAGTAGTGGCAAATAGTACATGCTTGTTAGTGTGTAGTATTTGTTTTTTTGTTTGTTTGTTTGTTTGTCTGAAGCCCTTGGAATGCGATCGCATAGGTATTTATTGATGGAAGAAAGGGAGAGGAAGAGGGAGGGAGGAAAAAAGGCAGTGTAGCTCTATGAAAAAATGCACTTCTCTCTTAAGCCAAGCACTTGAGAAATGAGTACAGGACTAGAGCACAGACAAAGGAGGTGATTCGTTTAGGGTCAGGGCGGGCCAGCGTAGGGCGTCCCCTGCCAGTGCTTCCTCCCCAAGTCATGGAGCCAGGGCCAAACCCTCCTGCCCCAGGATGAGGGGGGAGAGAAAGTCCTTTGTGGTCCCATGAGAAGTAGCAGAAGGAATGACCCCAATTCTGGTGGACAACTGCAAGAACCATAAATGTTACTAGGGATCATGAAATAACCCAGGTGTTGCATTTGGGAATAATAGGATTGCAGAGGCTGCAGGCTAATTAGAAATGTGTCAAATGATTTTCATTAACAAGCAAGGAATTTGTACAAAGGAGAAATACATAAATAAAACCACTCCTCAGCAGAATTGATCCCAGAGGCAGAGCCCTTTCCAAGGCCTCTCTGACCTTCCCGTCTCCACTACCTTCTCCTGAGCCCCTTCCCCTTCTCCGTAGCCTCCGCAGAGCTGGGTGGCCAAGGTCCTCAGATCAGACTACATGGCCCAAGATGCCAGGTTAGTGCCTACCACATGCCTGTCTTTCCCTTGAATGGGAGCTCCTCTAAGCAGAGCCTGGCAGCCTCCTTTTATGTATCATGAGTTTCTAGCACAGTGTTGGGCATCTTGGCAGCACTCGCTAAATATCTAGGCAGAGTAAATGAATGAATGAATATTGAGGGTGGCAGCTGCTGCTACTCCCCATTCTGTCCCATGAAAATGCCAAATAGCCCACTCAGACTGTAAAGCCAGTGCTTGATTGCCCATTGGCGTGGAATTTCCAGTCCCTTCCTTTCCTTTCCTTCTTGAACACCTACCATGCCAGGCACTTCTAGGTACTGGGGATACAAAAATTAATAGAATCTGGTTGTAGCCTCTGAAGAGTCCAGTAATTGACAATGGGGAAATACACATAGATAATCACAAGATGAGTCCGGGTGTGGTGGCTCATGCCTGTAATCCTAGCACTTTGGGAGGCCAAGGCAGGAGGACTGCTTGAGAGCAGGAGTTCGAGACCAGCCTGGGAGACATAGTGAGCCCTCATCTCCATTAAAAATTTAAAAATTATCTGGGCATGGTGGTGCATGCCTGTAGTCTTAGCTATTCATGAGGGTTAGTGGGGAGAATAGCTTGAGCCTAGGAGTTTGAGGTTGCAGTGAGCTATGATCATGCCGCTGCACTCCAGCCTGGGTGACAGAGCAAGACCCTGCCTCAGAGGAAAAAAAAAATCACAAGATGATATAATAGAGCTCCACAGAAGCACAGATTAGAGCAGTAACACTGAAGCAGGAGAGAAAGAGGGTAGGATTTGGTGGTCAGTTTGAGGTGGATGTGAGAGAAAGGATTTGAGAATAGCATGTTAAGTTTCTTGATTAGGAGACTAGTGCTTTGGTGTAATGTAACCATTAACTGAAATGGGGAATATAGAAGGAGGAGCCAATTTGGGAGGTGTGTTCAGTGAACTTGAGTTGTCTGTGGTCGGTCCAGGAAGGCATCTATAAATCCAGATCTGGAGCTCAGGGAGAGTGGACGTCGCCAGTCAGGTAGAGATGAGAAAGCCAGAAACACAACTGGGGTGAACATGTTGCTGGGTGGCTGCCTATGTACCCAGCACCTAGGCATGGCAGAAAGGCCATGTTGTCAGAGATGAGGGCTTCTGGATGCCTCGTGTGAAGATGGAGAGACAGAAAACTGGCATTTTTTTCTGCCTCTGTCAGATGCCTTAATTCAAGTCCCTGGACCCAGTCTCTTAGGAATACCCATTGCTTTATCGGGAAACCCAGGATGGACCCCTTGACCTAGGGTTTGAATAAAATTTGTTTCCATATCAAAAAGGTCAGGTGACAAGACCAAAGAGAATTTGAAGAGAGATCCATAGTCCTGGTCCTGCATTTCCTTCAGTTTAATGGTGCTTATAACTGATATCTCCATTTTCCTTGTGAAACTGGGAAGTAGAAATTAAAGCAATGTTCCCAGGATTGGTACATATTTTGAAGCTCTCAGCAAGGCTGAAAATATCCATCGATATATTTTGAAGTATAATTTCTACTCCCTTACCAGTCAAAATAATTGAACGGGAAGAAAAAGCTGTTAATGCAGGAGGCATATAACATCAGATCTACATTGCCTGGAAATTTACCATTTCAAAGCAATTGAAGGCTTTTACAGCCAATGTTTACAGCCCTATATGTCCCCTTCTCACTGAAGCCACCCTCTGAAGCCATCAAAAGGCCCATCAGTCTGGCTTGGACACTGAAATTGCTCACAGTGTCTGGAGCTGATGCCAAAACAGGGAGGATTTTAAAATATCATCCTGCCATTTTATCAGCATGTAAATTTTATGGAGTTTCCTCCTGGTAGATGGTAGGAAACAGCTGGGGCTGTCTATCAGTGCTCATGGAGCCAGTGGTGGCAGAGCTCCATGGTGGCATGGCCAGGCACATCCTCCCCACGCACAGCTTGTCTTCTTAGTTGTTCAGTCTAAGTTGACATTTATCCCTTTTGCCCAACAAGAAAATACCTGCCCAGTGACAGTAAGCCAGAGGGCTGCAAGTTTTTTGGCAGAGGGATGGCGCTATGCTGCCTCTCACAGCCTCTACCTGGACCCTGAATCTCAGCCCGGAGCCCAGCAGGATAGACAGACAATAGACTTTGCCGGCAGCCATCTTCTGTCTTCTGCCAGTACTTGTGTATGGGTGGGTGGGCGGGTGCATGTGTGCACATGCTCTGTTTTCAATTGGAATTTGACTTCAGGCTTTTCCTAGAATTACTAATTTCTTTCCTCCTATTTGTGTCCACCAGAGAAAATTTCTAAATCCATGTCTGATCATTTGTCTTTCCTTCCACCTCTGAATCACTTATCTTTACAAAGACCACTACCTAAAGATGGCGCACACAGTATTTTCTTGGGCAACTGGGACAACTGGGAGATGGGAAACCTGGGTTTTAGAAATGACACTTCAGAATATATCGATGGATATCTTCAGCCTTGCTGACAGCTTCAAGATATATACCAATTCCAGGAACACTGCTTTAATTTCCACTTCAGTAGCTGATATGCTGTCAGCTAGCATGGTGACCCTGGAAAAGTCACTTATCTGGGCCTCTTCCTCATGTTTATGGGGAGGGCTTTGGGAAAAAAAGGAAGAAAGAAAAGAAGAGAAAAGAAAAAAGAAAAGAAGAAAGAAAAAAGTACTTGGAAGGTCCTTTCAAGTGCTAGCATTTTAGAATTCTATTTACTTGTTTTAATGTTTTAAACCATTCCCTGCCTCAGCAAGAATGATGGGCAATCAACTAGGATACAATTTTCTTTATTATCATTTGATTCCCCCCTCTACATGTTACACACACACAGACACACACACACACACACACACACACACACATCCCAACAACTGAAAATAGTCCATTTGTTCAAGAATCTGGAAACTTCTGGATTACAGCAGACTAAAAAAGGAGAAATTGGAAGAATGTACAAGAAATTGGTACATCTGGGAATGCCTCTGAGGAGGGGAGTTTGAGGGGAGCATGAGTAGGAGAGAGACCTTCATTGTATACCCTTTTGTGCCTTTTCAATTTTTTTTACCTCTTTACCTAAAATTCTTTTCCAGCAAGAAAAAAGTTTTCCTTCCTCTTTCTTCTACCTCAGGCCTCTCTGCAGCTCAGTGCCTAGGGGAAGAGGAGCCCAGTGACTGAGCTGGAGTCACACGCTGGAAGCTGCCTTCAGACCAGAACCTCCCTAAGGGTCCCTCTCTAGCCAGGCTGGCCAACAGCCTTGCTCCCCTGGCTGCCCCATGGGCCTGGAGGGGTTCTGTGGGTGCACACCCGCTGCTGGCTACCCCTGCCGCCGGCACTCATCTGAGCTGTCGAGCTGTGTAGGGATTCCATTCAGAGTGCTCCAGTAAGGGACTGGCCCCATAGCTCCAGCACCAGATGGGCAAAGAGGCCTAAGAATTCAGCAAAAGGGGAAGTACATCTAGCCTTAAATTCTCCAGGCTGTGCCATCCCTTTCAAATGCAGACTGCCTTTGTTTGTTTTCTACTACTAATATAACATGAGGACAGGCTCATAAAAAATAATAAAAGGGCGAGAGATGAGTAGGAGACAAGGTCCTCACAGATCCCTTTGTTCCTGGCCTTATCCCCAAACTGCTTGCCTCCATGTGGCAGAGCTGAGCTGCAGGGTCTCTGGCAGGGGCCCGCTGCCCTGGTCTCCCCAGTGCCGGCTCCTCATCAACTTTCCCTCATGACATCCAGCCTCCACCTGACCTTCCTCTTTTGATTCTAACCTTTAATGGGTGCTGGCCCATCACTTGTGTGTCCTATGTTCTCTATGCCCCTCCTCAGATTTCTGATCCCCCCCATTACCTGTTTCACCGACTTATGGCACTGCCACACTGCCAAGAATAGCCATCATCACTGAGGTCTGCTTCCTAGTCTGGAGCTCTCACTTGCCCCACAGCCGAGATTGTTCAAGGTAGGAGCCTCTACTGTCCATTCACATTCCCCATACCCTACATCTTTCCAGAATCAACACAGCCAATCTCCCCTTAGCAAGTAAAAAATATTCATGTCCTTCCTTTGTATGACCCCTTACTGGGAATCCAGAGATCATGGTGCTTAGGTCTTGTAAGTGGTCTCCGTGGATAGGGTGGGAAGAGGCCACATTGGTCTTCTGAAGTACTAACTCTCTTTGCTAAAAGATACTCTTTTGAAAATGGCTCTGCACGCTGCCCATGCTCAATCTGGGGTGTCCTGGCTGTGCTGGAGCACTGACTGCTGACCTCACGTTGCAGGCCCCAGTGTTTGCCACTGCAATGAGCAGCCTCTCCTGCCTCCCCAGCTGCACACAGGCCCAGGTGGGGCTGGGCTGTCCCCTAGCAGGCCACGGGAAGGTGGAGGCAAGAAGATCATCGGGAAGCCATGACAGTCAGACAAGCAGCAGCAGATGGGGATGTGCACTGGGTGGAGTGGACAAATAGCATGAGGAAAATCAGCTTTGGGGACAGAAAAAGCCAAGTGGGAAGTGTAATAAATACTAAAACCAGAAAAGCCTGAAGACAGTCCATCTAGGGAGCAGCAAGAGGATGGCTAACATCACTGGAGTTTAGGTCGGAGGGGAGGACGGCAGGAGGAGCCGAGGTGGTCAGTATTCCAGGGGCTAGGGACAAGAGAAATGGCACAACATAAGTCTCTCGGGAAGGGTCACTCACCTTCCAAGCTGTTGGACTCATTGGCTGCCACAAGAAGAATCTATTTAAAACACACCAGGCATTTTGCCTCATTCAGTTTCCCTGCCCAGAAAAGGCTGGAGCCAAAGGCTGAGGGAAGGATTCCAGCATTAGGACCCTGCATGGATGACATGGCTGAGACCATTCAGGATGGGGAAGATCCCTGCTCCATGCTGAATGACCCACACTTACATCCCCCACCCCCACCCAAGCTGCCAGGCCACTAAACTCCTTGCATATTGAACACAGTCCCAAAGGCAGCTTGTGGTACCATTTCCACTGGGAAATACTCAATGGCTTCCTTCATCCTGTTTTCAAGCTTGTCAGAAAGCAGATGCTGCTCAAATCTGACAGCTGCTCTTAAGGGCATGCTCAAAGGGCACTCCCTGACCAGAGGGAATATTCTTAATGATGACCGAGAGGCCTTGGGTGTTTAGACTATGGCAAGACAAAGGAGCGAGCATGAAAGGGCATCAAGGGTAAAATGGCCCTAGGGAAACCATACGGGACTTGAATTGGAAAACACCAACAGCCTCGCTCCTTTCTCTGGACTGTGTATCTTCGGGAAGTTCTAATTTGGAGAAGACCTGACTCCTTATCCACCTGCCACTGAGAAAGTATTAATAAAATATAAGGCTAGGGTCTAGGAGAAGTGGCCCAGGAAAGCCATCTATGCAAATTTTGTTTCCTTCCTACTTGAGAGGGTTGAGGATGAGAGGTCCTTCCTTCCCTGGCTCATAAGCCCATGAGTTGTGTAAAACACTGTTCAAGAAGGCAGAATATAAGCCCTCTGTTGTGCATGAGATTCATATTCTTGAAAGAATTAGTGTATAAATCAAATTTTACCTGCCAGAGAAGCTGGCTTTTCAAAATAAATTCGAAGTCAATCCTATGTTTAAACAGAAGGATGGCTTGTAAAGGTGAATAACCATCCTAGGTCACAATTTGCAAATTGGGAACTCTGAATGTCTGACTTGGATGGTGGGGCAGGGGGTTCTGTCTAGAGATTAATCTATGGTTTGCTTTTAGGTTGCAACTAAGCATTACTTTAAAACAAACAAAAGACTGAGTTTTTAAAGAACATTTTTAATGGAAAATTTCAAATATATATATATATAGAGAGAGAGAGAGGGCCCACTATAATAAACACACAGCTTCAATGATTCTCAACCCATGGCCAATCCTGTGAGAAACATGAACTTTTGAACCAGCTGACAGATATAGAGGATGAACTTCGTGGTACAGAACAAAAAGAAGTAGTCCTACTCAGGCTGCAGTATCCAAAACGTTTCTGCATAAATGCCCTAAACTAGAGCCTAAAGTGTGAAACAAAGGGGTGGAGAATATTATTGGTTCGCGACCAAATAAGAAACTTGGGAATTAAAACACAAAACAAAACCACACACACATACAATCTCTCTGAGGGATGCAAATTAATAGTAACACTGGTTGCCTTCAAGGAGGGCAGAAAGACTGGAGCGATTTTCATTATATGTTTTTTAAAAATTTTATACTATGTGCACATTTTACCTATTTTTAAAAATTAACTTACTAAAAACAAACATGAAGCTTTGCAATAACCAAACCCACTAGATGTGACAAAAGGGAAAACTGTCTGGACTCAATATATAAGGGGACTTATATTCTGCCTTACTGAACAGTGTTTTACACAACTCATGGGCTTATGAGCCAGGGAAGGACGGACCTCTCATCTCCAACCCTTTCAAGTAGGAAGGAAACAAAATTTGCATGGATGGCTTTCCTGGGCCACTTCTCCTACACCCTAGCCTTATATTCTATTAATACTTTCTCTGTGGAAGGTGGATCTTCATCACATTTTGATCTGGATTTACTGTTTTATAGTAATTTTCTCAGCTAGAAGAATGCACAACCTTCCAATCCCAAAACGTACATCATTAGAATAGGTGCTTCACAAAATATTAAAAACACCAGCCCCTGGTGGTTATATGGATATATGCATTTGTCAAAATTCATTGAGTTGTATTCTTAGATGTGTGCACTTTATCATATGTTACTTATACTGCACTTTAATAAAGTATTGCTAAAAACAAAACAAAAAATCACAGTCCTTGTGGACAAATAAGCCAAAAAATCACCACTTAGAGGTTTGTTGGGTTGATGGTTCAGAGAAAGCTGCTGTTATGAGGAAACATTATGTGGACTTTTTGCAAAAACTTACTCTTTGGAAACCACCACTACAGCATGTGCTTTTGGTTAAGCATTCCATGGCTGAAACGCAACTCTATGCTGAAATGCCGAGAGGATGAGGCAAAATCTTGGCCAAGGTCAAGTTCTGTTGATGGTCTGAGAGGGGGATGGCAGCCAAGTGCTCTGCACTTGTATAACATTTAAAAAAGAAAAACTAACCTAAGTCATCTTCTGTTCCTTTTTGTAGCCAACTTTAGTCCTGCTCATTGTGTCCAAGAACTCAGAGGGAGCCATATGTGCAACAGCTCAGGCTTACCAAACCTCCAGGGCCAAACATACATATCTTGATTAAAAAGAAACGAAGCCAGCCAACAGGGCTTTAGTTGATTCCATGGGATATAAGGAGAAATTTCAGAATTTTAGATAAAGTTAGGGTCCATCGAGGAGAGGGCAGAGAAATGTAGTTGAGCTTCCTGTTTGGCTAGCTGCTTACTCTTTCTGAAACAAACAACAAAAGGACCCCAATTTGGTAGAAAGCAGGGGCTCATGTCTAGATCTAGGTGATTACTGTGGAAAGAGCTCCAAGATGAACACATTTGATACAAATCTGTGTTACACAATGAAAAGCCAATCCACTTTGGGACTGAAACTAAGCACAAGGATGGACTAGAAATTGTATTTTCTGTCAGGTCATAGGGGATGGATATAGAGAGAGAAATGTCTTCAGCAGCTTATAAAATGCAAACTTTACATTTTGCACATGTCTGTCTAGCTGATGCCCAGGCAAAGGCAAAGGCAAGCAGGACAAAGTCCAAGGCATGTCAGGGTTATACAAGACAGGCTCCAGAGATGCTTCCCTGTCTCCCTGTGAGTTCTTCATGTCTTAGCACTCATGGATGGGTAAGAACATGTTAACACTGTGGATGCCTCCAATATTCTTGGGCTGTTACAACACCACACACAAAACACAGAAAGAGTATTTTTACTTATTGGTTTAAGGTTTTTTTTTCAAAGTACCCAATTCAATTATCCATTACATACATATATACACATATATACATACATATATGTGTGTATATATACATATGTATATATACATATATATGTATATATACGTGTGTGTGTGTATATATATATATATATATATATATATATATATATAAAATCTTAATTTCTTTATCCTTAAAATGAGAAACAGTCTTTCCCCACTCAATATCCTCCCATCTACAACACCTGGCACACTTGCCTCATTTCCCTTTTACACTTATCTCCTATTAAATCCTAGAGCACTGGCAATGTGGTTAAACATACAGATTTCCCTTCTCTCTTTCTGATTATTCAGTGGACTGGGCGATAGGGAAATGTGAGTTCCCCACACACAGACATCTCTGGTGAGACAGGTATTCTGACACCAGATGGAGAGAGCAGGCTTCTCCCTAGTCAATGAGGCCATGGTGTGGCATCCTGCTTCCCTCATTACCCTTCTTTCCATGCAGTCTCCATTCCCAGTGCTGGGGGTGGGAGGAGAGTGTGCAACAAAGCAGAAAGTACACAGTACTCAAGGGAAAGGGCCACATAAGGAAACAGTGGGGTGGATTACAGAATGCTACAGCTAGGAGGGCCCTTACGGCACATCTAATTCAAACCTCTATAGATACAGAAAGGAGCCCAGAAAAGTGATCTGTCCAAAGGCACACAGCTGGTGGCTGGAACCAGAATCTCAGTCACCAGCACACTTTTTTCTGATCCTCCAATACATGACAGAACTAGGTATAGGAAAGAGCAAAATTTAAAGTTCAGTTCATGAACAAGCCCCCAGCCCACCCCATCCCCACTAAACAAATAAACATACCTCCTTTAAAATTAGCCATGTTTCTGTCTCATTCCTTTTCAGCCCCCTGTAGCTGACTAAGCTCAAAATTCTGTTTCTTACCCAGGACTTAATAGATACCCTGGTGGCCTGAGTGGCCAGAATCTCAACTCCGCCCTGGCGTGCTGCAGCCTGAGAAGGGAGATCTTTAGGAAGCAGAAGTAGGGGCCGGGTGCGATGGCTCATGCCTGTAATCCCAGCACTTTGGGAGGCTGAGGCGGGCAGATCAGCTGAGGTCAGGAGTTCGAGACCAGCCTGACCAACATGGTGAAACCATGTCTCTACTAAAAATACAAAAATTAGCCAGGTGCGGTGGTGCACGCCTGTAATCCCAGCTACTTGGGAGGCTGAAGCAGGAGACTCGCTTAAATCCAGGAGGCAGAGTTTGCAGGGAGCCAAGATTGCGCCACTGCACTCCAGCCTGGGTGACATGAGCAAAACTCTGTCTCAAAAAAACAAAAACAAAAACAAAAAAAAAAGCAGCAGCAGCAGAAGCAGATTCTAAGTAGCCATTTCAACTCAGGAATATTCTGAACCCAAACATCATGCTTATAATAATGCTGCCTGTAAACTCAGCAGCTTTTGAAGCTTATGCTGGGAGAAAGGCAACAGGCTACCCATCCAACAAGAGAGAAAAACTCGAGAATAACAAATAGCAAAAAGCAAATGCTTTGAGTTCAGTCTGGAGGGTATGACACTATCTCCATTCAGTCACAACACAAAATGACCTTTGAGGCAGTCTGCACCACATCAGAAGGGGGTACAACCCAGGATGCATGAACTAGGTCCTTTGACAACTCTATTCCTCTGCAAAGGCAGTTCTTGATTATCTCTCAAATAATTAACCATTTGGTCCAGTTACCCAGTTTCTAGGGCCCTTCAACCAGAGTTGGCCACAGATAAAGCTGGTTAAAAAAAAAACAATGGTCTAATGTACTTCCCACCTTTCTAAATAACATGTTAGCATTTAAGCAAGGCCTTGCTTCCTCAAGCAAAGGGAGTGACTAATACGTCTCCTAGAAGGCTGGTGGAACAGGTACTTTTGAACACATGGGCTGTGTGGCTGCACATCATCCCTGCTCCATTGCCTGATGCAAAACTGCTCCAGGACTGGGACAGGCAGAAGGTGCTGGGCTCTTGCACAAGGGGTATCTTGGTGAATGCCTGAAAATTGTACCTGAATTCCAAAACAAAAGTATTTGGGGGACTGGGCACAGTGGCTCATACCTGTAATCCCAGTACTTTGGGAGGCTAAGGTGAGAGGACGGCTTGAGGCCAGGAGTTTGAGACCAGCTTGTGCAACAAAGCATGACTCTATCTCTACAAAAAAATTAAAAAATTAGCCAGGCGTGGTGCCACAAGGCTGTAGTCCCAGCTACTTGGGAAGCTGAGATGGGAGGATTACCTGAGCCCTGGAGGTTGAAGCAGCAGTGAGCCATGACTGCACCACTGCACTCCAGTCTGGAGTGAGACCATGTCAAAAAAAAAAAAAAAAAAAAAGTACTGGGGAGATTATGTATTATTTTTATGTTATTCATATCAATCAATAGTTAATCAAAACAAGAATCATTCTTATACCCTCTTTTAGTTTATCTCTTCCAACAGAAACTGATTCTCAGTGTACCCCTAAGGGAATTAGGTACTCAAAAAAAAAATGACCATCTTATAATAGGAAACATAAAAGACCAGAAAGAAAGATTCATTTAAAATACATAATAATTAGTAAACTAGCAAACTGAGAAAATATCTCCTTTAAAAGAAAAAATGATACTTCTTATAAGGCTGAGACATAAGGAAGGGGAAAAAAAGGAAGAAAGGATAAATAAATGAATGAAAAATTGAGAGGCAGGGTAAACTAAGAACTTAACTTACAGTCAAATGTTAGGGCCCCAAACTAATAGGCAGAATAGGAAGGTGAACAAAACCTCTTTCTGCCTGCTGGATTCTTAAGAGTCTAAAATGCAGGATTAAAATGGCTTTATTTCAACAGAACACATTTTGTCATCTGATCTCTATCCGTGACATGGATAAGAATAAGTAACTTATGGCTGTGCTCTTAAGCGGTAACAAATCCCTGAATATTGTGCCTCATTCACTTTGGGATGGCAAATCACTAATTGTTTGTGTAGCAGGGGAAAAACATCTGCCTACAGCCTATATTTTAAAATTTAAAATTTTATTTTTTTTACCTTTTTTTTACATTTTTATTTTAAAATAAACAGTGTTTCCAAAAAACATTGACTACAAGGGGGAAATGAGGCAATAAGGTTGGAAGAAGGGAAGGACTCAAGAAGAGATGCTGAACCTGCAAACACAATGATCAGGGAGCATGCAGAGAGGCCCTTGCTGTGACACTGTCCTCTCACTGCTACTCCTATGAAGCCCAGTGACTATGCTGGGACACTGGAGCTAAAGGGTCAAAGAGAAGCATTTCATTCCTAAAAGGTGATGTCAATTTGTACTTAGCCCCAGCAATGTGAATCCCCCTCTTCACAATCCAATTCTAAGATTCCATTCTTAAGAAATTACCAAAGATAGAGCCAAAGAGATATATACAAGAAACTTTATCACATCATCATTGATAATGAAAGTATCTGAAACAACCAAAATTTTCAACAGTGTGGGGATGGATAAGGTAGAACCACTAGAAATCTATTTTCAAAGATTTAAAAACATAGGAAGTTACTCGTGATACCATGTTAATCAGTGAGAGGGTAAAGTTAGGATACCAACCTGTATCTATGTATGACCTTCAATTTTGTGTAAATATACACCTTATATGCACTTTTTAATACTGAAAGGAAATTCATAAACATATCAGCAAAGTTTAGCTGTTTTAGATGGCGAGAAGATGGCTAATTTTTATTCTTTGTTTAGACTCTTCTGTAATGAGCATTGTTACTTTTATATCAGAAAAATAGACATTTACCATAAAATAAGTCTACCCTCAAATCTCTGATTTAAGACGACAATTGTCAGTCTTAGGAAAAGCCTGCTAAAGTTCAAAGCAGACTCAAAGAAAAAAGATTCAAATCTACACAGTGACTGTCTCCTGAAAAGGATGAGAAATCTTGTGTGACGCAGTCTGGCTTTTTCCTCTACTTTGCTGCTGGCTCTATTTTACTGCGCCTCACAGAAAGCTCCATGGGAAAACCCTTTCCCTAGCACCTTAAATGACCTTAAGTGTTTCTCACCTCTTGGCATGAGGATTAGAAGGAAAGAAAATGAAACAGCCCTATTCCCTTGTTTCAAAGGAAAAATTTTTCTTGCAAAGCTATCAAAATGACTTAAAATCAGCTATGCAAAATTTGAAACATAAGTCATGAGTTACGTTCAGTAACCAGTTGCTTTTTTCTCAAGAATGAATATAAAAACAAATCTATGAGTGCCCTCTTGTGGCAAGCCTGACTATTACCACAACCCAAGTACCAGCCTCTCCCCGTCTATTTCCACGGCTCTCCTCCACTCCTGGGCTCCACATAACATAGCCAGGAGGCAGAGACCCCATAATAACCCACTATAGTGAATGCACATTCCTCAAAGTAGCTGGTACTATTTGTTTTCAAGGATTTCTAGTTTAGATCCCAGAAATGCCTGCTTGAAGACAAGTGGGAATGAAGGGTCAGAGGAGCAAGATGCAGGATGTGCACGTGGGTTCATGGGCTGCTACTGATGGCCGATGGTGACTGTGTCTGGTATATCCATGCACACATACCATGGCACTGCCAGGAGGCAGGGACCTGTAGGATAAATAGCCCCTCCCCTAGGAACGCCAGTTTTATAAAGTCGTGAAGTTTTACATTTACATCCAGTGAGCCTTGTGCTTACAAGTAGTTTTATTATCAATTTTAGAGTAAACATCACCAACTTGGGCACAATTCCAAAATA
The DNA here is from genome assembly GCF_029281585.2 of Gorilla gorilla gorilla. NCBI lineage: Eukaryota > Metazoa > Chordata > Mammalia > Primates > Hominidae > Gorilla > Gorilla gorilla. Next base: position 86,142,231 of record NC_073239.2, on the reverse strand, counting down.
GAGCTCTTGTTGGATTCTGGTCATAAAATTCTTTTTTAAGCTTGTTAAGATCTTATAAAATAAGAAAGTTTTCCCAATACTTTAGAAAAATTACTAATCATTAATAAGTCGATTTTATACTCAAAGTGATGGCCTAACATTTTGAAAGATGAAACAACGCTCCTCTTTTGAACATCTAATGTATTAAGTAAGCTCAGTGTCCCAGGCTTCAGAGGAGACAGAGAAGTCCTCATATTGCAACCTGACCAGATGACTCTGGGAGTGAATTAAATGCTTAAAAGAGGTCAGTCTTGCAAATTCGATGAAGCACAGAATACAGGGGAACTGATACTGATTCTGATAAAAGATAACATTACTCTCAGAAAGGGGTGAAGCTAAAAATCTTGCAGTTCTGGGGCAGGAGGAGTGCAACAAGCAGGCAACAAACAGCATGAAAGGAAAAGCTGAGTGAATTTCAAAGTTCTATTGGGAGATGGAGTTTGTGGTTCTTTCTGCCCCACCCAGGTCAAAGGCTCATTTTCAGAAAAGGATTTCTCCCAGTGATAGGGTGGAAGTGTGTGGCAGGAAGTTGCTGTTTGGTCCTGGAAGTGTAAAGGAAAGCCTTTTCAAGTACGTGAAGTAGACTGAAGTGACCCAGATGGGATGGATCCCAACCACATGAGTTACGGGAGAGCATGAAGCCAAAGAAATGATAATTATGAAGTTGAATTGACTCCTTGTTCACTTCTCCAGCCTTTGGAAGAACTTTTTCTCCCCTCCTAACAGGACCGATATACTGGACAGCCCCTGTTAGAGATAAACCGAGGCACTAGACAAGGAAGAAATGCATTAAAAACATTTTTTTTAAGTCTTGACAAGTCACTTCTGGGAGAATTCTTCATTTTTCCTCTGCACAGGGACAGCAGAAGAGGGAGAGTAAAAATAAAGGCGAAGGCCTCTCTTGTCCACAAAAATAAGAGAGGAAAAAAGACCCTGCCCGTTTAAAATCCAAAACCATAAACTCTCCTTCAAACAATATCTTTGCTCCAGCAGAAGCATCCTGGGATTAGTCTAGGTTAGTATTCTGAGTTGTGTCACCCAGGCTTTGACAATTAATGATGTACTAAAATGGGAAGAGGCGACTCTTCAACCTTGGCTCCAGCTTCCCACCTGTCCTAACTGGGAGGAAAGCAGCTATCACGACAGCTGGATGGGAAGATCTTCCCCGAATTTCCGGAGCAGCTTCTGATGGTTGTGGTCCACTGACCACTGCTGGGGCAGGTGCTTGGGCTGCATGGAGTCCAGGAAGTGCTGACGCCAGCGGCTCTCCAGCTGCATGAGGGAGCGCAGGCCACCCTGGCTGTGACACTGCACCACCTTCAGCCCGTGAGGAACATAGTTTTCATTGGAGATTCTGCCAAAACATGAAAAACAAAGTGTCTGAGGGAAACAAGTGCAGGATGGCCTCACAGACAGCTTCAAATGCTGCGCGCCAAGGGTAACTGGGGAGGTTGAAGGACTCCTAAAGGGTTAGTTACTTTGGTGTTTTCGAAACATCCTCTTTCCTATCTCTGCCCTTTTTATAGTCTGAACATACGACTCGCAATCCCAACAGAAGGTATTTGAGGGTTCTGAGCTCTACTGACAGGAAGGCCACTTCATAATGTTCAGCTCCCACGAGAGGGGCACTACCATCCAGCTGATAATGGATGAAGAATGCTGGTCTTCCATTTCTTCCAGGATTACCCAGTGACCAGTTCACCCCTCTTTTAAGTTGTTCATTCTGGGACACAGTATTTATGTGAGGCTGTTAAATCGGCCCACATGTTACACTTTTTCACAACACAATTTAATAACTGAATGTCAAATGCAAGGTAGCATATTTCTTTAGAGCCTTTTTTCTCACAAAAAGATGCCAAGCCACAGTGGTGAGAAGTGTTTCGGTCACAGTGAAATGTTTCCATGGTTGCTCAGTTGTGCAAATGGTGCCATTAAATGAGAAGATGAATGCCTCCCTCCTTCCTAACTAAGCAGAGTCCTTAAAAAACTGCTCCGATGCTGTGTGAATGGTGCTTTCACCTCCTGTGAATAAAGATGACCTTCCTCAAGGAAGCACCCTGCCCACACACACTCTCCTCTCCCTACATCCATACCCCATGTTCAATCCTCCCTCCCAAGACGCCCGCCACCCCAGCAGTGTTGGCGTCTCTGGGTATCTGCAGACACTTTATTATTAATATTTAGCTCATGCGCTTCCCACTAACTTGCCTGTCTCCAAACAACTGTTCTTCTCAGTCACAAGTCCAGCATTCATCTACCCAATTCAGCAAGATGAATTTGTTAGAAAAGTCTGTGGCCGAAAGGGGAGGTTTAGCTGCTTTAGAAAACATATTGGCAGCTGGGCGTGGTGGCTCATGCCTGTAATCCCAGCACTTTGGGAGGCCAAGGCAGGAGGATCACTTGAGGTCAGGAGTTCGAGACCAGCCTGACCAACGAGGTGAAACCCTGCCTCTACTAAAAATACAAAAATTAGCCGTGTGTGGTGGCACACACCTGTAATCCCAGCTACTTACAAAACAACATCTATTCTACAACCTCACAAAATAGTTATGGGGATAAAATTCTATAATTCTTTTAAAACCCTGAAAGATTTTTTAAATTTAAGATATAGTAGCAGTTAACCAGTAAGAAATCTAAATCCTACTTTGTCGGGTTGTCATGAGAAACAATTAAGGCAATTTATGTGAAGTTTATTAGCTGGTTTGCTGCAAGATATAGTATATCTATAAATAACTGTTCAATAAATATTTGCAGTATCTGTAATGGATCAGTAGTAATGGATCAGAGTAAAAAAATTTTTGTTTTCTAAAAAAATTAAATATTTGCTTATAATTGGAGTTACTTTTTTATTTTTCAGTTAACAAAAACCAGCATCACTCTCAAGGTTTTGTGAACTTATCAGTTCCCTTATTTCAACTCCTGGTCCTGTTGGAAACAGTGACAGTTGGGAGGCAGAACTGCGCATGGTAGCCCAGAGCTCTTACCATCTGAGCCACGTGCCCATTCATTTCTCATTTCAGAATACTGCATTGTGTCACAAGAATTCAACTATGTACTCATGGAGAATGAGGGAGAAAGCAAGGAAGGAAAAAAGAGAAAAGTAATTTACATAGTAACAGCAATTCTGCTCAACATTCCATTCAGTGAGCTGATACCCTGGAGTGCAGGTGAGATAGGAACCATGAATTCATTAGTCACAGTTCTCACAGACCTGTATAAAGTCGGAGACACAAAACCACACATAGAATTGGCCCTCCATCTTTGTGGGTTCTGCATCTGTGGATTCAAACCTCAGATCAAAATGATTTGGGGCCAGGCACAGTGGCTCATGCCTGTAATCCCAGTTCTTCCAAGGCAGGTGGATTGCTTGAGGTCAGGAATCTGAGACCAGCCTGGGCAGCCTGGTGAAACCCCATCTCTACAAAAAATACAAAGATTAGCTGGGTGTGGTGGTGCATGCTTGTAGTCCCAGCTACTTGGGAGGCTGAGGTGAGAGGATCACTTGAGCCTGGGAGGTGGAAGTTACAGTGAGCCAAGATAGTGCCACTGCACTCCAGCCTGGGTGACAGAGCCATATACTATCTCAAAAAAACAAAACAAAAAAACCACAAAACTATTTGGAAAAAAAAAAAAAAACTATCTGTACTATCTGTACCAAACATGTACAAACTTTTTTCTCATTACTTCATAAACAATAAAATATAAAAGCTACTTACATAGCATTTGCATTGTATTAGGTATTATAAGTAATTTACAGGTTATTTAAAGTATACAGGAGGATGTGTGCAGGATATATGCAAATACTATGCCATTGTATATCAGGCACTTAAGCATTGGTGGATTTTAGTATCCAAGGGAGGTCCTGGAACCAATCCCCCATGGATACTGAGGGGTGAATGTACTGTATCTCATGGGGAACTTCAGAACTTCGAGGGTGTTATTGGACTATTATTTCATCTCATGTGCTGGCATGAGGATTTACGTCTGCATAGAATGTGTAAGATGCAGCTCCACCACAACTGCACTCGCACGCTAATCACAAAAATGACCGAACTTAAGTGTATGATCTTTAAAAAGGTCAAAGATAGGCACCTCACAAAAGCAAGTTTCCTATGGAAAGGAAATCCTCAAGTAGATTGTTCTATTCCACTTCCAAGGTATCTTAAACTACTAGACACCTACTAGGTGAAGCATGAGGCTAGGCACTGTGCCTAAGCAGCCAATGCCCCCTCCCTGGCAAGCATTCTCACTAAGTAATGAGGGTTAATGTCCCTGGTACATTCCACAATTCCTGTGCTTTGTACCTGGTCTCCAGGCTGGCAGCCTCTTGAAGCATCTCCTCTGTGACCATGTCTGTGTTATAAAACTCTCTGAGTGCTTGCAGCAGCTCCTCCTTTCGATGAGCAGGCAAGCTCTCCGCGTTGAGCAGGGCCCTGGCCCCAGATCGCACCTGCCGGCGCTCAGGATCTTCCAGCAGGCGCAAGCCCTCCTCAGAGCCGATGGGGGCCTGGAACTCCTTGGCCAGCTGCTGCTTCAGATGGTTGTCATAGTAGTTGGAAATGGCATGGCAGGAGGTGCAGAGCAGCAGCACATCGTGGGAGTTGTGGTCCTTCATCTCGATGGGGAAGTGCTTCCGGTACTCATGTGGAATCACGTTCTTCCTGGAACAAGCCCAGCCAGAAAGCAGCGCTCATAAGTGTATGACAGAGCACACGGGAAGACAGCAGACAGGCTACTGGGGTTCTAACTGGGGCCTAACCATGACTGAGAAGCCTTGGGCACCACCGCCCAACACAGATCACAGAAAGGCAGTATCACCTATTCCACTCTCAGCCCATCTGTGTCTTAGCTTCCTCTCTCCTGCAAGTAAGTACAGACCACCTGCTGTGGGCTTCAATGGAGGGCCAGCATAGTGAGAGGTTAATAACAACCTCTGAGAAGGCTGTGCTCCCAGAAGGGAAAGTCTCAGAGAACTGAAAAGATACTCTAATGGCCTTTGACACCTGGAAAACAACTCTCTCAAGAAGGCCTAGGAACCTGAAAAAGCCAATTTCCTTCATCTGAGGAATACCTTACTCTATTTCCCTGGTTCACCAGGTTCATCATTATTTTCTAAGGAGAACTAAGCTCTCAGGAAAAACTCTTGGCAGCAATGACTTTGTCTCACTTTGCAGGGGAGAAAGGAGGAAAGTGAGTGACTCCACAGAAGCCAGGGAGAAAGCCCAAGTGTCTGGGCACTCAGACGTAGTCGGCAGCCTCACCCTCATGGTGCAGGGGCCCTGATGTGAAACAGTATTACAACACAGAGCAGGCTTCAGGACATCTGGATACTCCATGAATAAAACCATGGCTCAAAAACCTGGTGAGCCAGTCAAGAGAGGATGAGAAGGACACAGCTTCTGAAGGAACTGGTCTTCAGTCTTTCATGAGCAAAAGGGAACCACTGTCCCCATGACAGACCATTACTGAGTATGGTGTTGCACTCCAGAAACTGAGAAACGGCTCAGGAGGGGTAAGGGCCACTATAGCAAGGGCAGCAGAATACCAAAGCTCTTGGGGAAGCTGGATACTAGGAACAAGCCTCTCAGCCAAAGTGGACAGACTCAGCCACAGCCCCCAAAGGCTCTGTATATGGCTACAAAAGCAATTTCCATCTGCCACAGACAACCAGGGTGGCCCAATGCCGCACTCACCGAATGTAGGAGTCTCTCTTGCCACACACTACACAAAGGTTCTCTTTAACCATCAAGTAATAGTCTCCAGGAGATTCGGGCCTTCCTGCAGGTTCAAACCGTAGCTTCACCACAAACGGCTCTTCACTCACCAGCTCTTAAGAGAAGAGACATCAGTGTTTGACTGTTCCCCCTGCCCCCACCACCACACCCAAGAAGCAGCACTACCTTCACTGTTCTCTGCTATGGCCTGACAGAGAACATGATTTCTGGGTTGTGCCTACCCAGTCCCATGCATCTCACGGTCTCTCTGCCTTCTATCCCTCCCTCTTCCTTATCTCACTCCCCACTCCTGCCAGCATCCAATGCACCTAATTAGAGATAAACAAGGACAGCTGAATCTCATACCACCAATGCCTTTGTCCAGGTACCACTGAGCTTTTCTTCTATCACAAGTGCAGAGGGGCTGTCCATCAGGAGCATGCAGAAAGCAGTTATCATAAAGAGGTGATTTTCTGCAGGGAAAGGAAAGAGAAATCTCAAACCGGAAGCTAACTGTGGGTCAAAATGTCTGTTGCCTTCCCATGCTCTCTTCTGAGTGACTCAAAACTATTCTCAACACTAAGGTCAAACACACCACTATGGAAAAAACAGAGTAAGAAACCATGTTTAATCCTCACCTGCATTGGGCTAGGAAACAGAACTAAAAATGAATGAGTTTATGCCTCTAGTTTTTACACTTATGGACTAGGACATTAGGGAGTGTGTCAAGTGGTTTACACACAGCTCTGCTGTGAATGCAAAAAAGAACCAAGCAACAAGAAAACTGCCAAATCACTGGATTAAACAAAGTACATTAAAAATTTAAAAGTTCAAGCCAAAGTAATGAGGGCCATGTGGATTTACTTCTAACTCACATGCAATAACACTTCCTTCAATTTAATCATCCAATTAATTCCTAAAGACACTTTGCTACGGGGACCAAATTTATGCTCCAAAGTACTTACTAGTCATCTTCCTACAATAGAGGGATAAGTTATACAGGACATTTTTCACTGGCTAGAGAGTAACATTTTCTTGGAGCTGGATGTCATTCTAAATAATCAAATAACATATGAACAAGAAATCAGATGATGCATTTCTCCTGAAAAGTATGAGGCACTGCATGTTATTTATTTTCCACAGCTAGCCTGAAACAAGGAAGGAATGATAATTATATCCCCATTTACAGTTGGAGAAGTTAAGGCCTAAGGTCACATCAGGGTCAATGACAGAACTAAGCTAAGCTTTCCTCATTTCCACCCCAACTGTCAATAAATAAAAAAGTAAAATAAGGGAAAAGGAGAAAAATACACAAATAAAGCAAAGGAGAGACCAAACGTCTCTGATGGAAAGAAAAAGCAAGATTAACCCCTGGAGAGCTGCTGCTCCCCTACTACAAGCCTTCTCCCCAGACCCCAGGGAAGCATCACACCCTTTGCTAAGGCTGGGTCACTGACTCTTTACTAGACAGGGAGTGATTCAGTTACCTGGCAGAATAGCCCACCCCCAGGGGCTTTCTTTTATGTTTTCTGGGGTCTCTCCCTTGGTGGTTGCCTGGCACCATCCCATCCATCTTAGACTTCTTATTTCTTGGCTTCTGCTGAGATTCTGTTGCTTCCCCATTAACCTCTTCTCCCAATCTGCTCATTCCTTTGCTTCGAAATGGGATGTCGACCACACCCTGGCATTTTTCCAAGACTTTTCTCCAGCTACTGTGGTCATCGTTTTTTTCTCCAGGTGAATTCCTAGAGAAAGGGTATCCAAGAAGATGAAGAAAGAGAGCCACTGAAATCTGGGCATCCCTGGCAGCATAAATTACCTGAAGAGAAAAGTCAGAGATCAGTGGAATCTGGAAGGCAAACCAGAGAGAACAACTTCAAAGTCAATCACAAAGAAATAGATAACTCTCAGGATCCTAATTCAAAATGTACGACAACCTGGGCACCATATACTTCCTTAAAACTTTTTATTATAAAAATTTTCAAACTACACAAAAGTAAATTGAATAGTATGATTAACTCTCATGTTCCCTATGTTTTTAACTAAAATAGCTAAAATAATGACTTACTCTAAATGCTGGAAAATCCTCACCTATATAAATCAGTGAAGTTTCTATCTGCTACCAAATTGCTGGACAGATTTCTCTCAAGTTTGGGGGAAGGGTAGTTAACAAAGGCCTGATAACTAGTACATGAAATTCACTTTGGAGGCAGTCATCCTTTGGAATGGCTGAAATCATGATTCATTAAGAGGCCTGTGTGACTGTCAATCAGAAATGACCTGCCATATCTATTAATAAGATATTGAAAACAAAGAAAACAAATAAGTTTCAAACATGGGCCTCAAATCAAAGTCACAGGGCCCATTCCTGGAATTTACTTATTTAATAGTGGTAAGTCATTCTCCTAAGCAACTGGTGATAGGCAAGCTGGTCATAAAGAAAAGTACTGTGGGCCAGGTACGGTGGCTCACACCTGTAATCCCAGCACTTTAGGAGGCCAAGGCGAACAGATCACCTGAGGTCAGGAGTTCGAAACCAGCCTGGACAACGTGGTGAAATCCTGTCTCTACTAAAAATACAAAAATTAGCTGGGTGTGGTGGTGGACGCCTGTAATCCCAGCTACTCAGGAGGCCTAAGGCAGGAGAATCACTTGAACCCAGGAGACGCAGATTGCAGTGAGCTGAGACCGTGCCACTGTACTCCAGCCTAGGAGACAGAACAAGACTCCATCTCAAAAAAAAAAAAAAAAAAAAAAAAAAAGTAGTGTGGTCAAAACTAAAATTCGGCTGGGTGTGGTGGCTCACGCTTCTAATCCCAACACTTTGGGAGGCTGAGGCGGGTAGATCACTTGAGGTCAGGAATTTGAGACCAGTGCAGCCAACATGGGGAAACCCCATCTCTACTAAAAATAAAAAAAATCAGCTGGGCGCGGTGGCACACGCCTGTAATCCCATCTACTCGGAAGGCTGAGGCAGGAGAATCGCTTGAACCTGGGGCTTGAACCTGGGAGGCAGAAGTTGCAGTGAGCTGAGATCGCACCACTGCACTCCAGCCTAAGCGACAGAGTGGGACTCCATCTCAAAATAAATAAATAAATTAATTAAATTTAATTAAAAAAAAACTAAATTAAATTTAAAAAAACTAAAATTAATAGCTTTTCCCAACAAAAAGTGTAAGGACTTTAAAATTCTATTATTTCACCTTTAATAACCAAGCCAGTGAATAACTCTATTAGTAAGGATCATTTATACTTTTAGAGTCAAACAAGTTTGGATAAAATTTTCCACCTAGATCCAACAATCTACATATCTATTAGCAGACTGTTTCCCACAGAAGAATGTGTGCTTGAATGAGAAGACTTCAGAGTTCCCTTTAACACATTATTTTCTAATGATAAAGAAACAAATGGTACTAGGATGACTGGAGGTCCACATGCAAAAGAGTGAATGTGGACCCCTACCTCGCAAGACACACAAAAATTAACTCAAAATGGATCACAGACTTAAATGCAAGAGCTAAAACTATATGACTTTTAGAAGAAAATATAGGAGCCAATCATCATGACCTTGGGTGAGGCAATGATTTCTTGACTATGACACCAAAAGCATAAGCAATTAAAGGAAGAGATTTTTAAAAAGAAACTGATAACTGGAGCTCATCAAAATTAAAAACTATTGTGCTTCAAACAACCAATGGTAGAAAATACTTTATAGATCATCTATCTGAAAAGGATCTAGAATATACAAAGAATTCCTAAAACTCAAAAATAAAATAACAAATGACCCAATTTAAACATGGGCAAAGGATATGTATGAATAGACATTTCTCCACGGAAGATATACAAATGGCCAATACCCACATGAACAGATGCCCAGCATCATTAGTCACAAGGGAAATGTAAATCAAAACCACAATGAAATACCGCTTCATACCTACTAGGATGGCTCTAATGGAAAAGACTGACAATAACAAATGTCAGCAAGGATGCAGAACCCCGACACCCTCATACACTGCTGGTGGGAATACAAAATGGTGTAGCTACTTTGGAAACCAGTTAACATTTCTCAAGGATGAACAAGTGGTAACTGACTCGGCAAGCAAGGTTGAAACTAGGCCTATGCAAGTGGTATGGCAAAAAGCCTAAGTTCAAATGAGTTTGAACACAGAGACCAGGAAAGCGTAAGGAATGGAGACACCAGGTATCTGTGAAGGCAAGGGCGAAAACAGAAGAATAAGGTGAAATCTCTATAGAGAACACTTACACCCTGATCTCCTCCTTTACAGCACAGGGCCAGACAACTATCCCTCCCCTACCCAAAAGACAGTAAAAGTTTAAATCGTATAATGGTTAAACCACAGAGGATCTGGACCTGGTAATACCAGGCAAAACTGAAGGGAGGGACAAAATGTCACCTGAAGAAAGGGGGATTAAGGGAGAGATTACACATTGAATGTTAAAACCACTGGCACCTTTCCCCCACTCAGTGACTGGAATATAGGCAGTGGGGCTTACACTTCTTGAATAGAATACTAGAAGATTCATCTGTGGAGAAACTAAGTCACCTGAGAGAAAAGACAGTTACTAACTTTTTTTTTTTTTTTTTTTTTTTTACTGCTCATGCTCCCTTTCTCAAGAAACTGTTATGAATGTACTCCGCCAAGGCAAGAAAGGAAGAAGACATGGAATTTAAAAAACAGAGGATCTACTATGAAAGAGAAAGGTGAAGGGAATTCCAGGCTGATGGTAAATGCAAATTCCAGGATGAGAGTTGGGCAGCAGGCCTAGAGTGCACTCCGTCCTGGGAGGAGCCAGATGATAGAGGGCTCTAGGAGAGAAGGCTCCAAGGGAAAATGAAACAAGTAAGTGACCTGACGTGTGTCTGAACCAGCCCAGAGGAGATCCATAGTTCTGATAAGGAGTCTGGGGTGGAAATAATAGGTACATGGAACACTATGCAAACAAAATACTAATTATTAATCCTGGGAAATAAAAGTAACTGCAGTTTACTATGTGACTCAGCTATAAATAATATAAATACTGGATATTAACCTGATAAAAATGATGATTTACCTAAATTGGGAGGATGGGGAAGAAAAGTATTTGTCTGGGGACAGGGGAGCTGCAAGAGTACTAAACCGTATCTCCCATAGTATGATGTCAAAAGATAATATAAATAAATAAGAAAGAATAACGCATGCATGTAATTTAGAAGTATAATGATAATTACCAGAAAGAAATGAAAGTGGTTGCCTCTGAGGAGAAGAAGGAAGAAGGATTAGGAATGGGGAAAGGTAATGCAGGGAACTACTTACTGCTTCTTAAAATAAGTTATAACTGCTACACACTTATAACACTATATATTTTTTTAAATTATACATTTGTATTCATAAAAAAATCCCTTTTTCTGAAATGCCCAACATATAGTAAATGCTCAAAAAAAATCAGGACTCTTGGCCGGGCACGGTAGCTCACACCTGGAGGTTGAGGTGGGTGGATCATTTGAGGTCAGAAGTTTGAGACCAGCCTGACCAACGTGATGAAACCCCATCTCTACTGAAAATCTAAAAATATTATCCAGGCATGGTGGTGCACATCTGTAATCTCAGCTACTCAGGAGGCTGAGGCAGGAGAATTGCTTGAACCCAGGAGGCAGAAGTTGCAGTGAGCCAAGATCGTACCACTGCACTCCAGCTTGGGCAACAGAGTGAGACTCCATCTCAAAAATAGAACAAAAGCAGGACTCTTATCCTTCATTTAAGTGATTATTGTAGACCAGTTAGCTGGAGTATCACCAGAGAATGAATCTATTTTAAGGCATCTCCATCCAATACTTATACTATATTTGAGAATTCGAATTTTATAAACAGTTATACTTCAGAAACAATGACTTTCCATTCTTCAACTACTCTGATAAGAAGTACCTGGTCCTCTGTGAGAGTCTCAGCATCCCAGTTGCTGCAACGAAGTAGAAGGGACTTGTCAAGGGGAAAGTTCAAAACAGTCTCAGCGAGGGATTTCAGGCTAAGCCCATTACAGAGCAAATTGTTTCTAAAAGAAAGAAACAAACAAAACCATGCATCAAAAACGGGCAAAGGACATGAACAAGAAAATCAAAAAAGACATATAAATGGCCAATAAACAGAGATAACATACTGAATCTCACTAGACATCAAAGAAAATGATAACTTGTTATCTATTTGTGAAACACCTTATAAATCCTTTCTGTAGTTTAACTCATTTAATACTCACACCAACCCTGTGAGGTGGCTACATTATCAACTCTACTTTACAGATGAGGAAACTGAGGAACAGAGAGGCTTAGTACTGTGCCAAAGGTCATACAGCTGGCAAGTGGCAGCACTGAGACTCCTACCCATGCAGTCTGCTCCCGAGTCAGCTTTTAGCCTCTATCCACGCTGCCTCTAACAGCACACAGCGACAGTGGCATTCTGGGGAGCTGGTGCCAAAGAAAGGAGGGCCTGATGAAGGGAGGCTTTTACTGTTATACTCCATAGACTTTCGCAGAGTTTTAATTTTCACAGCAATATCTTAATGTATTACTTTAAAAAATTATACTTCACTTATAAGAGCTTTATATAAGCCAAACTAACAAACTAAAATAAAATTTCATTTTATACTAAAAAATTGTGATAAGTACAGATTTTAATCAGGCCTTCTTTTAGTTTACCAAATCTCCAACCTTTTAGTGACTGTGTCACTTCAGGCAGGGCAAGAGGCTGTTTCAGTCCATGTTGTTATAAATGAGGATCCATACATAAACATGAGGAGGTAATTATGACCCCCCGCCCCAAAAAGACAAGCTGAAATCAAATTTCCATAGGAATAAAATTCTAAAGGAAATCTCTCTTCCTCCCAGATAAGGGCTGGTCTACCATCATTTTTGGCCTAAAGCAAGCTCTGCAAACTCAAAGGTTTATTAGGAGGAGCCAGGGTTACAATGGGAGTGGTGGGGACTCTGGCAAACTGAACAGAGCACGCTCATCTAAAGGGCACATATGCTACCCAGCCGAATGCTGCCATCTAGAACTGTAGACTCAGTGTAGTCAGATTACCTAATTTCAAGAGAAGCCAGAAATACAGATTTTTACATTAAATATTCTTGATTTAAACAAAAATTCCCAAAAATATCATATGGGAAAAAAGAAAACCAAAAACCCTTTGCAGCCATAATTTAGCCAGTGGGACCACCAGCTTTTAGCCTGTAGCTTACAGAGATACCTCAGTAATGTTTGATCTGAAAAGGCTAATTCTAGGTAACCAAAGTTTCACAGAAGTTGGAATGTCTCCTCACAAATTCAATATGCATCATAGAAGCCTCTAGGCTCCTATACAATTTCACATGTCTCACTATTGAGTCCCAGGCATCTACAAATCTGGCTAAAATATTTGTCCCGCAGCTACAGGAATCCCAGCATTCATATAAACCACACCTCTGCCGCATGGCTAGGTATCGGAGGTCCAGGCACCCCCTAACAACGAGGCCATAATCCTGCAGAAGCTTGCTGGCATCTTCTGAGCATCCCACTCCAACTTTCAAAATGGTGCCATCTGCCAAAATATCCAATAATGTTCTTGGTAGTGTTTTTCCTCCACAGATTAGCTTGGGCAGGCGAACCAAGACACACAGGCCACTTGGGGAGGCCATTTGTAGAAGTGACAGAGGGCTGGCTTTGCCTTCCAAATTTACCTGCAACAGAGGAAGACAAGGTTGTGGTTCACACCTGAGCACAGCAGCGAGCATAACATACAACTGTGACAAAAAAGTCTAAGAGGTACATCCTTAACTTCCCAAAGGGAGCATCTGACCAGGTTTTGGTTTGCATCTACAGATAAGCCTACAGTAACAAATGCAATGGACTTTGTGAAGCAGTGGCCTAAACAAAGGTTACCGAGAACCCCAAACGCCAAGGTCTGAAATATAAGTCCATAAACAGCGACCAGCCGACACAGGGGAGCTCTGGGACATACACTGGCAGTCATATGGAACATGCTGGTTTTAAAAGGCTAAGGAGGCCGGGCACGGTGGCTCATGCCTGTAATCCCAGCACTTTGGGAGGCCAAGGCGGGCGGATCACCTGAGGTCAGGAGTTCAAGACAAGCTTGGCCAACATGGTGAAACCCCGTCTCTACCAAAATTACAAAAATTAGCTGGGCGTGGTGGCATGTGCCTGTAATCCCAGCTACATGGGAGCCTGAGGCAGGAGAATCGCTTGAACCCGGGAGGCAGAGGTTGCAGTGAGCCGAGATTGCGCCACTGCACTCCAGCCTGAACGACAAGTGAAACTCTGTCTCAAAAAAAAAAAAAAAAAAAAAAGGCTAAAGAAAAAAGGCCAAGGAGTAGAGTGAGAAATGATAAACATCCTCTTTTCATTATCCAGCCTCTCTAATGTACACGCAGGTAACTCTAGTCATTTACCTTATCATCACTGACTCAAGATCCAATTTTTAAAAAGAGGTAGAAGATAGAGTACTGTAAATAAGTGGTACCTGATAATATAATAAATCCAGGTAGCACCAAGTGCTTTCTCAGCATTTTCTAGTCACAAATGGCGTTCATAAAAAGAAAAAAAAAATGTATATTGAGCATAAGTTAGGTCCTTTAAATCTTAAAAGATACAAAAAACTTTATACAATAAGTGATTGAGGTTTAATCTTTTTTCTTTTTTTTAGACGGAGTCTGGGTCTGTCGCCCAGGCTTGAGTGCAGTGGCTCAATCTTGGCTCACTGCAACCTCCGCCTCCCGAGTTCAAGCTATTCTCCTGCCTCAGCCTCCCGAGTAGCTGGGATTACAGGCATGCCCAGCCACGCCCAGTTAATTTTTGTATTTTTTGTAGAGATGAAGTTTCACCATGTCGCCCTGGTCTCGAACTCCTGACCTCAAGTGATCCTTCTGCCTCGGCCTTCCAGAGTGCTGGGATTACAGGCATGAGCCACTGAGCCTGGCTGAGGCTTAATCTTTTTGGGGTCATAGATAAGTTTGAAAAAATGCTGAAAGCTAAGGATGTTATTCCTAGAAAAATGTACATACAAAACTCACATACATTTTCAAGGGATTAAAATTTCCCTAAAGCTATCCACAGAACCCAGATTAAGCACCCAATAAATTCTAATCCTTCTCACTTGTCAGGAGAGGAATATAGGTGAATCAGTTTGACCAAGTATGGTGAGATCATGGCAAAGCTAGGGCTATCACACTATCACCTAAATTTCCCAGTCCCTAGAATAGTAGTTCTCAACTGAGGGTAATTTTGTACCCCAAGAGACATTTGGCAATATCTGGAAAAATTTTTGGTTGTCACAAGTGGGGAGGAAGTACATAGGCATCTAGTAAGTAAAGGCCAGAAGGCTGCTAAACATCCTACAACGTACAAAAAAGAATCATCTGCCCAAAATGTCAATAGCGAGGAGGCTGAGAAACTCTGCTCTAGGGCAATGTGGTCCTCTCGCTACTGTACTAGCTGCCTGCTGGGCCTGCAGTGCCACAGCTGCATACAAAGTAATGGAAGAGAGCGTGCTGACTTAAGGAATTTATAATCTTACAGGAGGAGTAGGAGGGATACACATAAACACAAGCTTACACACACAGAAAATGACATGGTAAATGCCAAAGGAATGTTTCAAGCAAAGTGTCACAATTAATCACAGGAGGTACATTGCATAATTGAAGTGACCAAAATCACACAGAGGAAATAGTCAAGATCACAAAAGAACTGCTGTTAAAAAAATAAAACAAAAAACTGGGAGGGCTCTGGCCCTCAACTTTTTTTCCAAGTCTCGCTCTGTTGCCCAGGCTGGAGTACAGTAGCGCAATCTCAGCTCACTGCAACCTCTCCCTCCCGGGTTCAAGCGATTCTCCTGCCTCAGCCTCCCGAGTAGCTGGGATTATAGGCGCCTGCCACCACACCCAGCTAATTTTTGTATTTTTAGTAGAGACAGGATTTCACCATGTTGGCCAGGCTGGTCTCAAACTCCTGACCTCAAATGATCCGCCCACCTCAGCCTCCCAAAGTGCTGTGATTACAGGCGTGAGATACCATGCCCGGCCCTCTAGCCCTCAACTTCTTTTCTAAGGCGGAGTAAAACCATGATCTAACTCACAAAAGACTTAACGCTTCCTTCTTAGGCACTGCTTTATCAGTGAGGGCTATTTTCGTATCCTCACACGAAAGCGTGCCAGTTTGATCTCATTGTCTATTTCTTGAGGCTCAGCCAAGGTTACAAAGACCTGTGAGAAACATGACTACTGGGGTTCCAGTTCTCTAATAATTCATCTGGATGTGACCAAATCACCTTTTTAAAAATTAATGAGTACTTCTTTCCCTCTGTGATATCAGCTTTCTCCAAGAAAAAGCTATAAATCTCTACTTCTAATAGCTAGTACTGCTAATTTGACATAAAACTCACTACAAATTCCTAAGGTTCAATATTTGTACCTCTTTACAGTCAGGTCTCATTGTCTACCATACGTTAATTTCCTTGTTAATACAGTGGTAAAAAGAAAAGATAAAATACATTAAATAAATAACTAGATAATAGACAGATAGGTAAATTGAGTTGTCTTTAATGTTTCTGGATTGTGCTTAAGATCCAATATACTATAATCAAAGTTTTCTCACTAGGAATCCAAATGTTTATGATTCCACTAGGTACATAACTTATATTGAATATATAATTGGAAGAATGTTTCTAGGAGAGTCAATTTAGCTTAAAGAATAAGATATCTAGTCTCTATTTCTCATATTTCCCCCTTTTTGCTTTCTAATGTCTTTTTGCCCTGACATCACTACTCATGGGAAACAAGAAATGCTTGGCTTATCAACATTATTAAAAAGTGACACATTTTAATTTCATTAGCACTATTTAAACCAGTGGTCTTATTAGCATTATTTAATCTAGGGTTTTTAAAATTAGTCAACATATATGAAAATGTTTGAGACATATACTATATATATTTATAAATTACGCACATATAATACTGTATTAATGTGTTATATATACACAAAAGTACAAAGTTTAACTGAACAATAACAACAATCATTACAGATACAATTTCTAACACTCTGCTGTTTCAGTGATTCATTTAGAGAACAACGGGTTAGAGTCCTCCTTCCAGGAGCCAGGGGATAATCCATTTTGGCTTCAGTATTCTTAAAAGAGAAAAACCAACAAAACAGTATTCATAAAAAATAGTTTCTGGAATGGCCTGTGATTCTTTAAATGACTTCATGAAGGCTGCAGAGAGCAAAGAATGACATGGGACCATCTTCTGGGCTGGAACAGGTTAACTAATGAGCACCCCTAGTCTGTGGAGTTTATGTATCAGTTAAATTTAGACCAGGGTTTTGAGATAGGAATGAGTTTACCCTGTTCAGGCAACAGAACTAAGGCCCAATGTGGCTAGACGCCGTAAGAGTAGGATGAAGAGAGTAGGAGGAGACAAAATCAGAGATGCTGAAAGAAGCTACAGCAAGTAAGACCTTAACAGCATGTAGGTAATTGAGACATCTGCGTTTTATTCTTTTTTTTTGAGACAGAGTCTCACTCTGTTGCCAGGCTGGAGTGCAGTGGTGTGATCTCGGCTCACTGCAACCTCCACCTCCCGGGTTCAAGTGATTCTCCTGCCTCAGCCTCCTGAGTAGCTGGGACTTCAGGTGCCCGCTACCACACCCAGCTAATTTTTGTATTTTTAGTAGAGACAGGGTTTCGCCATGTTGGCCAGGATGGTCTCGATCTCTTGACCTCATGATCCACCCACCTTGGCCTCCCAACATGCTTGGATTACAGGCATGAGCCACTGCACCTGGCCATCTGCATTTTACTCTAAGCAATGGAAGGGTTTTGGGCAGAGGACTGACACAATCTAATCTGCATTTTAAAAAAATATTTTGGTGACTGTATGGAGAAAGGATTGTACATGCGCAAGAGTCAAAGCAGGGAGGCCAGTCAAGGGAAGATTTGCAATAGTCCAGGTGAGAGATACTTGAAGCTTGGACTCAGGAGGTAGTAGGGGTGTGATATAGTTTGGATCTGTGTCCCCACCCAAATCTCATTTTGAATTCTAATCCCCAATGTTGGAGGTAGAGCCTGGTGGGAGATCACTGGATCATGAGATGGAGTTCTTATACATGGTTTAGCACCCTTCCCCCTTGTTACTGTATACTGAGTGAGTTCTCACAAGATATGGTTGTTTAAAAATGTGTGGTGGCTGAGTATGGTAGCTCATACCTGTAATCCCAGCACTTTGGGTGGCCAAGGTGGGCGGATCGCTTAAGTCCAGGAGTTTGATACCAGCCTGGGCAACATGGGGATGGGTATGGTGGTGTGCACCTGTAGTCCCAGCTACTCCAGAGGCCGAGGTGGGAGGATCACTTGAGCCTGGGAGGTGGAGAGTGCAGTGAGCCAAGACTGCGCCACTGCACTCCAACCTAGGTGACAGAGTGAAACCCTGTCTCAAAAAAAAAAAAGTGTGTGGCACCTCCCCACTGTCTTGGTGCTGCACCTGCCATGTAAGACGCCTGTTCCCGCTTTGCCTTCCACCATGAGTAAAAGCTCCTGGAGGCCTCACCAGAAGCAGATGCGGCCATGCTTCCTGCACAGCCAATTAAACTCCTTTTCTTTATAAATTACCCAGTCTCAGCTATTTCTTTATAGCAGGGCAAGAATGGACTAATACACTGGGTCTACAGGATGATGGTTTTGGGAAAATCACCTGCTCAGCCTTTATTGCACCAATTATTTGTACCTGTTATGCAAGGAAATATGTAGCCAGAGTCTCCAGAAAGGACCAGGCAGGAGTCAGGGGATCAAAAAGGTATTTAATGTCTCCACCTGCCTCAGGAGAAGGGCAATAATAGCTCCTAAAACATGGCAGAATATTCATTTTGTACAGGTGATTTATCCACAGTTATACCTCATTATAGGTAACTCAAAGAAACCTATACCTCTTTGTGATAGCATGCTGTTATTTCCTGCTTTGTATAACCACTTCTTTGGATTTGCATATATTTTGCCATTAAAGAAATTTAACATATACTGTCTGTTTATTTCTGCCTTTCAATCATATCACCATCCTGTTGGACAACCCTCTGAGAGAAGAATGTCTCACTGATTTTAATCTTAAAGGTGGGGAAGACTAGGGATAACAAGTTTGGGAAGAAAAATCAAGAATGAATTCTGTTAGAAACATGTTAAGTTTGAGATGACTATTAGACATTCAAGGAGAGATGTCAAGTAGGCAGGTGAATATGAAAGGCTGGCATTCTGAATTTGAGAGTAATCACCATATCAATGGTATTTAAAGCCATATAATTAGATGGGAATACAGGAAAAGAATGTAAATTAGAAGACATAAATTAGTGGCCCACGGATCCATCTGCTGACTCACAGACATGCTTTTATTATAATATTATTTTTGGTCTCCACGTATTTAAAAACTTACGCCAGAATTTTTAAATTAGTAGAGTTCACATTTTAAAGAATCCATCCATACTCCAAGTTTCTTTTTAAAGAACTGGGCAATCCAGTAACAGTTGGTTTGAACTATATGGCAGCTTTTTCATTTATATGAGGCATGAATTCTCTAATTCACCATATGTCTTTTCAACTGAGGCCAAATGTTGTCTTCACTTACCATCATATTTGTACACCACTATTTTTCTAATACAAAAAAATATTTCTCAGGATCCATGTTGCTAGTAAAACTACAAAAATGAAAGATAGACCCTAGAGGCCTTATGTTTAAAAAAAAAATGAAAGGTAATACATTTCCTTATGAATTTAAGAACATTCCTATGTATTAAAAAAAGCAAACAATCACTCTATATCACTCATTTACAGAACGTGCTTGGCTCTTGTAGGCATCTCAGTTTGCAATATCTGGGGTGGATACAGAAGAGACCAAGCCTGCCCCATTTCAATATTTAGATATCAGGTAAAACAGGAATCAGAAAAGGAAAAAGTAGAAAGGATAATAAGATAGGAGATAGAAGAATGTGAGTGTGATGCTTTTGAGAGCAAGAATAACGAGTCCAAATAAGTGTCCACTGGACTAGAAAACAAGAAAGCCATCAACTTGACCAGTTTCAGTGGAGTAATATGGAAAGATGTCAGATTAAAGTTGGTTGAAGAATAATGAAGAATAAGAAATTATACCCAAGAGAACAGAAGGAAAGAAACAATAGAAATAAGAGTAGAAATCAATTAAACACAAATATAAAGAAGATCAACAAAGCAAAAAGTTGGTTATTTGAAAACACTAATAAAATTAATAAACCCATGGAAGGAATTATGAAGAAAAAAGAAGCACAAGTAAGCAAAGTCAGGAATGAAAAAAGAGACATTCCTAGATATCTACCAAATGGGGTAAAAATTTTCAGAGGATATCATAAACAAATATATGCCAATAATTTTTTTTTTTTTTTTGAGATAGAGTCTCACCCTATCACCTAGGTGGACTGCAATGGCACGATCTTGGCTCACTGCAACCTCCACCTCCCAGGTTCAAGCGATTCTCCTGCCTCAGCCTCCCGAGTAGCTGGGATTACAGGTGCGCACCACCACGCGTGGCTAATTTTTTTTTTTTTTTTTTTTTTTTTTAGTAGAGACAGAGTTTCACCATGTTGGCCAGGCTGGTCTCGAACTCCTGACCTTGTGATCCACCTGCCTTGGCCTCCCAAAGTGCTGGGATTATAGGCATGAGCCACCTCACCCAGCCAGCCAATAATTTTTTTTGGAGGGGGAGACAGGGTCTCGCTTTGCTGCCCAGGGTGTAGTGCAGTGGCATGATCATAGCTCACTGCAGCCTTGAACTCCTGGGCCCAAGCCATCCTACCACCTTAGCCTCCTGAGTATCTGGGACTACAGACTCACACCACCATGCCGGGCTAATTTTTAAATTTTTTTGTAAAGACAGATTCTCATTGTGTTGCCCAGGCTGGTCTCATACTCCTTGCCTGAAGTGTGATCCTCCTGCCTCAGCCTCCCATGGTGGTGGGATTACAGGCATAAGCCACTACGCTTGGTTTATACCAATAATTAAAAAAATTTAAAGATAACATATTTAGATGATAAATGAAATATATAACTTATCAAAACTGAGACATTAAGAAATAGAAAATATTAATAGCTCTATAACTATTCAAGAAATTGTATCCATAATTCAAAAACTTCCCTTAAAAGAGAACTCCAGATGGCTTCACCAGTAGATTCTAACTAAACATTTTAAGTAGAAAAGAATGACAATCTTATACAAACTCTTCCAGAGAACATAAAAATAGGGAACACCCCTAACCTGTTGTATGAAGCTAGCATAACTTTTTAAAATCAAAGCCTGACA
Source organism: Gorilla gorilla gorilla (assembly GCF_029281585.2). Classification (NCBI taxonomy): domain Eukaryota; kingdom Metazoa; phylum Chordata; class Mammalia; order Primates; family Hominidae; genus Gorilla; species Gorilla gorilla. Next base: position 86,121,120 of record NC_073239.2, on the reverse strand, counting down.
ACGGCCAAGCACAGTGGCTCACACCTGTAATCCCAGCACTTTGGGAGGCTGAGGCAGAAGGACTGCTTGAGCTCAGGAGTTTGACACCAGCCTGGACAACATGGCAAGACTCCCATCTCCACAAAAAAATTAAAAGATTAGCTAGGCATGGTGGTGTGCACCTGTAGTCCCAGCTACCTGGCAGGCTGAGGTGGGAGGACTGCTTGAGCCCAGGAATTTGAGGCTACAGTGAGCTATGACTGAGACACTGCACTCCAACCTGGGCAAAAGGACAACTCTATCTCTTATCGATTGATTGACTTAGAAAGAGTTTCACTCTTGTTGACCAGGCTGGAGTGCAGTGGCACAATCTTGGCTCACTGCAACCTCTGCCTTCCGGTTTCAAGCGATTCTCCTGCCTCAGCCTCCCCAGTAGGTGGGATTACAGGCACCCACAACCAAGCCTGGCTAATTTTTGTATTTCTAGAAGAGACAGGGTTTCACCATGTTGGCCAGGCTGGTCTCGAACTCCTGACTTCGTGATCCGCCCACCTCGGCCACCCAAAGTGCTGGGATTACCGGAGTGAGCCACTGCACCTGGCCCAACTCTGTCTCCTTAAAAAAAAAAAAAAGGCCCAGCACGGTGGCTCATGCTTGTAATCCCAGCACTTTGGGAGGCCGAGGTGGGCGGATCACGAGGTCAGGAGATCGAGACCACAGTGAAACCCCGTCTCTACTAAAAATACAAAAAATTAGCCGGACATGGTGGCGGGCGCCTGTAGTCCCAGCTACTCGGGAGGCTGAGGCAGGAGTATGGCGTGAACCCGGGAGGCGGAGCTTGCAGTGAGCCAAGATCATGCCACTGCACTCCAGCCTGGGTGACAGAGTGAAACTCCGTCTCAAAAAAAAAAAAAAAAAAAAGAGACAAAACACTTGCTGAGAGAGATGGTGTCTGAGACTGGCATTCAAACAGGAGCAAGAGTTGTCTAGGTGCAGGAGCCAGACAGGAGGAGGGCATTTATCCCAGGAATTCAAATATCAATGTATTTCAACACAATAACAGAATAAAGAGAAGATATATAATTATCTCAAGAAATGCAGAAAACATTTGATTAAATTCACCAACCATTCATGATTAAAAAAAAAAAAACTCTTAGCAAACCAAGAATAGAAATGAACATATTTAATCTGATAAAGGGATCTACAAACCTACTGCAGATATTATACTTCAAGGTGAAATGTTAAAAGCTGTCATTTTGAGATAGGGCATAAGTCAAGGATGTCCACTATCACCACATCTACTGAACACTGTACTGTGATCCTAGCCAGGTACACCAAGGCAAGAAAAGAAAGAAAAAATGACAAGGACGGGAAAGAAATAAAATGGTCATTTTCAAAGATAACAGTCTATATAGAAATCCAAAAGAATCTACAAGTAATTAGAATAAGTGAGTTTAGAAAGATTCCTTAATACAAGAGAAATATGTAAAACTCAGTTATTTTTTCCATGTACCAGAAACAGAAAAATGTTTAAAATCTCCATTTATACTTAAATTTAAAAATCACAGAAAACTATAAATACATTATTAAAAGAAACTAAAGGTCTAAACAAACACTTAGATTCAAAAACTCAATATTGTGGTCTAACAATTCCACTACTGGATATATACCCAAGTGAAATAAAATCAGTATGTCAAAGAGATAGCTGCACACCCACGTTTACTGCAGCACCATTCATAATAGCCAAGATATAGAATCAACCTAAGTGTTCATCAACAGACGAATGGATAAAGAAAATGTGACTCAGGATATAAAATCAATGTGCAAAAATCAAAGCATTTTTATACACCAATAACAGACAAACAGAGAGCCAAATCATGAGTGAACTCCCATTCACAATTGCTTCAAAGAGAATAAAATACCTAGGAATCCCACTTCCAAGGGATGTGAAGGACCTCTTCAAGGAGAACTACAAACCACTGCTCAATGAAATAAAAGAGGACACAAACAAATGGAAGAATATTCCATGCTCATGGATAGGAAGAATCAATATCGTGAGAATGGCCATACTGCCCAAGATAATTTATAGATTCAATGCCATCCCTATCAAGCTACCAATGACTTTCTTCACAGAATTGGAAAAAACTACTTTAAAGTTCATATGGAACCAAAAACAGCCTGCATTGCCAAGACAATCCTAAGCCAAAAGAACAAAGCTGGAGACATCATGCTACCTGACTTCAAACTATACTACAAGGCTACAGTAACCAAAACAGCATGGTACTGGTACCAAAACAGAGATATAGACCACTGGAATGGAACAGAGCACTCAAAACTAATACCACACATCTACAACTATCTGATCTTTGGCAAACCTGAAAAAAACAAGAAATGGGGAAAGGATTCCCTATTTAATAAATGGTGCTGGGAAAACTGGCTAGCATATCTAGAAAGCTGAAACTGGATCCCTTCCTTACACCTTATACAAAAATTAATTCAAGATGGATTAAAGACTTAAATGTTAGACCTAAAACCATAAAAATCCTAGAAGAAAACCTAGGCAATACCATTCAGGACATAGGAATGGGCAAGGACTTCATGTCTAAAACACCAAAAGCAATGGCAACAAAGACAAAATTGACAAATGGGATCTAATTAAACTAAAGAGCTTCTGCACAGCAAAAGAAACTACCATCAGAGTGAACAGGCAACCTACAGAATGGGAGAAAATTTTTGCAATCTACTCATCTGATAAAGGGCTAATATCCAGAACCTACAAAGAACTCAAACAAATTTACAAGAAAAAAACCCCATCAAAAAGTGGGCAAAGGATATGAACAGACACTACTCAAAAGAAGACATTTATGCAGCCAAAAGACACATGAAAAAATGCTCATCATCACTGGCCATCAGAGAAATGCAAATCAAAACCACAATGAGATACCATCTCACACCAGTTAGAATGGAGATTATTAAAAAGTCAGGAAAGAACAGGTGCTGGAGAGGATGTGGAGAAATAGGAACACTTTTACACTGTTGGTGGGACTGTAAACTAGTTCAACCATTGTAGAAGACAGTGTGGCAATTCCTCAAGGATCCAGAATTAGAAATACCATTTGACCCAGCCATCCCATTACTGGGTATATACCCAAAGGATTATAAATCATGCTGCTATAAAGACACATGCACACGTATGTTTATTGTGGCACTATTCACAACAGCAAAGACTTGGAACCAACCCAAATGTCCATCAATGATAGACTGGATTAAGAAAATGTGGCACATATACACCATGGAATACTATGCAGCCATAAAAAAGGATGAGTTCATGTCCTTTGTAGGGACATAGATGAAGTTGGAAACCATCATTCTCAGCAAACTATCGCAAGGACAAAAAACCAAACACCACATGTTCTCACTCATAGGTGGGAATTGAACAATGAGAACACTTGGTCACAGGAAGGGGAACATCACACACCGGGGCCTGTCATGGAGTGGGGGGAGGGGGAAGGGATAGCATTAGGAGATATACCTAATGTAAATGACAAGTTAATGGGTGCAGCACAACAACATGGCACAAGTATCATATGTAACAAACCTGCATGTTGTGTACATGTACCCTATAACTTAAAGTATAATAAAAAAAAAGAAAATGTGATATATAAATCTCTCCCTCCAAAATGCAATATTATTTGTCCATAAAAAATAATGAAATCTTGTCATTTGTGACAACATGGCTAAACCTGGAAGACATTATGTTAAGTGAAATAAGCCAGGCACAGAACGATAAATACTGCATGAGCCCACTCATATGTGGAATCTAAAAAAGTTGACCTTGGTGGGCATAGTAGCTCCCTCCCATAATCCCAGCTACTCGGGAGGCTGAGGTGGAAGGATCACTTGAGGCCAGAAATTCAAGACCAGCCTAAGAATCACAGTGAGACTTCATCTCTAAAAAATAAAAATAAAAATTAGCCAGTTGTGGTAGTGTGTGCCTATAGTCCTAGCTACTTGGGAGGGTAAGGCAGGAGGACTGATTGAGCCTAGGACCTCAATGCTGTAGTGAGTTATGATCACGCCACTGCACTCTAGCCTGGGTAACAGAGCGAGAACATGTCTCTAAAAAATAAAAATAAAAAATAAAAGAGTTGATCTCATAGAAGTAGAGAGTAGAATAGTGGTTACCACAGGCCAGGATGGTTGGGAGGAGAGGAGGATGAGAAAATGTTGATCAAAGAATATATAATTACAGTTACATAGGAGGGATGAGTTCAAGACATCTAGTGTACAGCATGGTGACTATAGTTAATGATGATATACTGTATTACTAAAATGCAAAGATAGTGTATGTTAAGTGTTCTCATCATTAAAAATGATAACTATGTGAAGTAATGCACTTGTTAATTAGCTAGATTTAATTATCCCACAATGTATATATGCATAAAACATTACACATAATATATACAATTTCATGTCAATTTTTTAAAACCCTTCAATAATATAAAGAAGTCAGTTCCCTACAAACTGATCTATACAATACAATCTCAATCAAAATTTCAAGAAAATTTTATAGGACCTGAAAATTGATTTTAAAACATTTAAGAAAATGTAAGCCAGGTGTGGTAGCAGGCACCTATTGTCCCAGCTACTCGGGTGGCTGAGGCAGGAGAATGGCTTGAACCCAGGAGGTGGAGGCTGCAGTGAGCCGAGATCATGCCACTGCACTCCAGTCTGAGTGACAGAGTGAGACTCCATCACAAAAAAGAAAATGTAGAGTATCAAGATTATCCAAGATATTGTGGAAAAAGAACAAGATGGCAGGTCTTGCTGCCCCAGATATCCAGAGTTATTTTAAAGCAATGGTAAATAAGAAAGTATATAATAATTGGTGCAACAATAGAAAAATAGACAATCAAGAAGACAAAAACAGATCTAGACACATACAGACACTCGTTTTGTGATAAAGTGGCATTGCAGAGCAATCAGGAAAGGTTTATCTGTTCAATCTGTGATTCTAGGCAGATTGACTATCCCTTTAGGAGAAAAAATTAAACTTAACCCTACCACACATCATATACAAACACACCTAAAAAATCAATTTCAGGTGGATTGTAAATCTGAATCGCCAAGGTTAAAACCATAAAACTCTAAGAAAATAACATGGGGAGAAGATGTTCATGACTGTGTATAGGGAAAGACTTGATCAACTGTACTACACAGATCTTCTGTTTATCAAAAGAAAACATTAAAAGAATGTAAAGGCAATTCACAGAATGGGAGAAAACATTTACAACACAAATTTAACTCCCAGAGGGTTCATATGCAGAATATGTAAAGAACTTCTATAAAGACAACTCGATAGAAAATGAGGCAAGAAAAAAAAAGAAAATGAGGCAAGAGACTTGAATGGACACTGCATAAAAGAGGATATCTAAATGACCAATAAAATACAAAAAGATGTTTAATTTCATTAGCAATCTGGAATATGCAAATTAAAATAATAGTGAACTATTACTACAAGCCCAACAGAATGGATAAAATTTTAAAATATGACAGTACCAAATGTGGACAAGGATGTAAAACAAAGGCAATTTTCATATATAGGGAGGTTAAATTAGTGTAATCACTTCTGAAAACAGCTAGAAACAATGGAATCAGTCATATGCTACGGATGGGAAGGTAAATTCATAAAAAGATCTTGGTAAACAGTTTGGCATCATCTATAAAAGTTAAAGTTGTGCGTGCATGTGCACACACACAAACTCCTTGACCCAGAACTCCACTCATAGACGCATATGCCCAATAATGAGTGTAAATGTTCAATTGCACCATTCTTTGCAAGAGCCCCCAAATGTAAATGATATATTGTATTATACACACACACACACACACACACACACATATATTTTTGAGATGGAGTCTCTCTGTGTCACCCAGGCTGGAGTGCAGTGGCACACTCTCAGCTCAATGCAACCTCTGCCTCCTGGGTTCCAGCAATTCTTCTGCCTCAGCCTCCCAAGTAACTGGGATTATACCTGTATGCATCACCACACCTAGCTAATTTTTGTATTTTTAGTAGAGACGGGGTTTCTCCATGTTGGCCAGGCTGGTCTTGAACTCCTGACCTCAGGTTCAGGTGATCCACCCACCTCGGCCTCCCAAAGTGCTGGGATTACAGGTGTTAGCCACCACGCCTGGCCTATACTGTATTTTATATATATATATAAATGTCCATCAGTAATAGAATGGAAAAATAAGTCATGGTATATTTATACCATGGAATACTATATGGCAACAAATCATAGTCACACCCAACACAGGTAGATCTCACAACGTTTGGAAAAAGAAGCAAGACAAAAAAGAGCACATACTCGATGATTCATTTATACTAAATTTAAAAAACAGGTAAAATTAAACTACAGTGCTGAGGGAGGCATGCCTAAGCAGTAAAAGTATAAAGAAAACAAGAAAGTAAATAGACTTTCTTGAGACAGGATAATGGTAACCCTCAGAGGGCAGTGAGGGGACAATGATTTCAAGTGGGCACAACAAGAGCTCCTGGAGTCCTAGCAATCTTACGTTTCTTGACCTAGTTTCTAGTTACACAGCTGAGCTGTTCTCTTTACATAAATCATTCAGTGTTTATTTTTGTTCCAGGCACTTTTCTTGATGTGTTATATTTCACAATAAAAAAGTCTAAAAAAAGACTCAGGGGCAGGTTAAACAGATTAGACAAAGCCAAATAAAGAAAAAGGGAATTGTAAAAGAGACCAGAAGAAATCGTATAAAATGAATCTAGAGAGACTAAGATATGTTAAATATTAAATTCCAGCAAGAAAGAAGAAAGGATAAAGACAATCTTTAAAGAGAAATTTTAAATTGATAAAACATCAATCCTATTATCCAGATATTTTTCTGAATCCCAAGCTAGAAATAAAACACCTAGACTCATCATAGTGAACCTTCAGAACCATAAACTCAAAGAGAAGATCTTAAGAAGAGATATGAAAAAATTACATTACTTACAAAGAATCAAGGTATAGACTGACAGTTATCTTCAACAGCAATAATGGAAGCCAGAAGGCAATGGAATACTATCCTGAAAATGATAAACTGCCAAACCAGAACTTTACACCCAGAGAAAATCTCTTTAAGATTAAAATCAAATTACAGACATTTTCAAAATGATGAAGTTTATTATCAATGGGCCCTAAACTGTTAAAGAACAATTTTAAGGAAAATGATCCCCAAAAGAAGGTCAGAGATATAAGAAAAAGTAAGCAAAGAAAAAGGTAAATACAAGGTTAGGAGATCGAGACCACCCTGGCTAACACGGTGAAACCCTGTCTCTACTAAAAATAGAAAAAATTAGACGGGCATTGTGGCACACGCCTGTAGTCCCAGCTACTCAGGAGGCTGAGGCAGGAGAATCACTTGAACCCGGGAGGCAAAGGTTGCAGTGAGTCAAGATTGCGCTAATGTACTCCAGCCTTGGTGATAGAGCGAGACTCTGTCTCAAAAAAAAAACAAAAAAAAAGGTAAATACAGCTGGGTGCAGTGGCTTATGCTTGTAGGAGGACCAAGTGAGAGGATCACTTGAGGCCAGGAGTTGAAGACCAGCCAGGGCAACACAACAAGACCCCATTTCTACAAAAAAAAAAAAAAAAAAAATTATCCAGGTGCAGTGGCACATGCCTGTAGTCCCAATTACTCAGGAGGCTGAGGCAGGAGGATCACTTGAGCCCAGGAGTTTGAGGCTGCAGTGAGCCATGCTCACACAACTGCACAACAAAGCAAGACCTCATCTCTTAAAAAAAAAAAAAAAAAAAAGGGCCCAGCATGGTAGCTCACACACACCTGTAACCCCAGCACACTTTGGGAGGCCAAGGCAGGAGGATCACTTGAGCCTAGGAGTTTGGGACCAGCCTGGGCAACACAGCAAAATCCTGTCTCTGTGAAAAAGAGATGGCATGTGGTGGCTCACACCTGTAATCCCAGCTACTCACGAGGAGGGAGGATTACTTGGGCCTGGGAGGTTAAGGCTGCAGTTAGCTGTGATTGCACAACTGCATTCCAGCCTGGGCAAAAGAGCAAGACCCCAACTACAAAAAAAAAAAAAAAGAAAAGAAAAGAAGAAGAATACAGGAAGGTAAACACTTTGGTAAATCTAAACAAATATTGACTATAAAACAATAACATAGGCCAGGCACGGTTGCTCACGCCTGTAATCTCAGCACTTTGTGGGACTGAGGCAAATGGATTGCTTGAGTCCAAGAGTTTGAGACCAGCCTGGACCACACCGCAAAACCCCGTCTCTACTAAAAATACAAAAAAATTAGCCAGGTGTGGTGGTGCACACCTGTAGTTCCAGCTACTCAGGAGGCTGAGGTGGGACAATCATCTGAGCCCAGGGAGGTCAAGGCTAAAGTGAGCCAAAATCCCACCACTGCACTCCAGCCTGGGTGACAGAGTAAGACCTTGTCTCAAAAAAAAAAAAAAAAAAAAATCAAGAACCATTGGAACCAAGTGACAGTGGTGGCACATACCTGTAGTCCTAGCTACTTGGGAGATTGAGACAGAAGGATCATTTTAGCCCATGAGTTCGAGGTTCAGTGAACTATGATAGTACCACTGCATTCCAGCCTGGGAAACAGAGTGACACCACCCTGTCTCTAAAAAAAAAACAATAAAGAAGAACAAAAATAATAATCGAATAAACATTTACATAAAAGTGAATGAAAAGGAAAGCAAAACAGGAATGGAGGAATAAATAGAGCAAGAATGGATGATTTTTCATTTTTGTCTTCGTTTTTTCTTTTTTTGAGACAGGGTCTCACTTGCTCTGTCCCTCAGGTTGGAATGCAGTGGCGTGATCTCGGCTCACTGCAACCTCCACCTCCTGGGCTCAAGCAATTCTCCTGCCTCAGCCTCCCAAGTAGCTAGGATTACAGGCGCCTGCTACCACACCTGGCTAATTTTTGTATTTTTAGTAGAGGGGGGGATTTCACCATGCTTGCCAGGCTGGTCTCGAACTCCTGACCTCAAGTGATCTGCCCGCCTCGGCCTCCCAAAGTGCTAGGATTACAGGCGTGGGCTACCGCGCCCAGCCTATTTTTGTTTCCTATTCATCTCTTAAATGTATTCTATCTTATTTCTACAAGGAAGGAAGCCATGAATGACTTTCTCATTGAGTTTTTTATGACAGCAATCAGGAAATGCAGTCATACCTAAAGGGAAATGTGGAATCCAACCTGAGTTTAATACACATCAAAAGTCAAAATGAGGTGGGGTTAGATTATTTGCCACTTTAACTTTTCTATGCCTCTGCTATAATAATTAAAGTGTATTATTATCAGATCAATTACTATTCACTTCAGTCTACCCTGTTGTTGCTCAAGTTATACTTCGTTTAGTTGGAATGATCCAGGTGCTTGGCACAGGTGAATTTTCCTAATCTGCTAGAGCTTACCACTTAAACCCTATTTTCTTCTATTGTTGCTGATGTAAATAGTTCTAAAATGATGTAACTTTTTACACAGAATAGATTAAAATCACTGATCCTTTCTTGATGGCCCAAGGTCATTGGTATAAATGACTACTACTATTGCTGATATAAAGAAACACCCTCAGTAGCTGTGGTGTAAGGGCTTTTGTGACTACAAAGATTTCCCCACACTGTCAGGTGTTCTCTTTTTGGTCATCACAGTGTTGGCATCTAGTGGCCTCTTCTATCAACCTGTGAACTGATTTTGTGGAGCCATTCTGCTTAGGGACTCTTTTAATTACATTTCCTGGATACAGCAAGAGAAATAGCATTAGGGGTGGAACCTGAAGATGTTATTAAACTGCTGCAATCTCATGATAAAACTGTAACAGATGAACAGTTGCTTTTTATGGATGAGCAAAGAAAGTGGTTTCCTGAGATGGAATCTACTCCTGGTAAAGATGCTGTGAACACTGTTGAAATGACAACAAAAGATTTAGAATATTGCATAAACTTAGTTGATAAAGCAATGGCAGGGTTTCAGAGGACTGACTCTAATTTTGAAAGAAGTTCTACTGTGGGTAAAATGCTATTAAACAGCACCACATAGTAGAGAAAAATCTCTCATGAAAGGAAGAGTCAACCAATGTGGCAAACTTCTTTGTTGTCTTAAGAAACTGTCACAGGAACTCCAACCTTCAGCAACCACTACCCTGATCAGTCAGCAGCCATCAATATCAAGGCAAGACCCTGCACCAGCAAAAAGATTACAACTTGCTGAAGGCTCAGATAATTATTAGCAATTTTTAGCAATAAACTAATTAATGTACTTTTTAAAGATATAATGTTATTGCATACTTAATAAACTATAGTATAGTATAAACACAACATTTTTTTTTCCCCGAGACAGGATCTCCCTCTGCCACTCAGGCTGAAGTGCAGTGGTGTGTTCATAGCTCACGACAGCTTCAACCTCCTGGGCTCAAGCAATCCTCCTGCCTCAGCCTCCCAAGTTGCTGGGACTACAGGTGGGTGTCACCACACCTGGCTAATTTCTCTTTTTGTAGAGATGGAGTCTCGCTATGCTGACCTAGCTGACTGGTATTAAACTCCTGGCCTCAACTGATTTTCCCCACCTTAGCCCACCAAAGTGCTGGGATTACAGTCATGAGCCACCACCACACTCAGCATAAGCATAACTTTTATATGCACTGGGAAACCAAAAAACTCATGTAACTCACTTTATTGTAAGATTTGCTTTATTGCCATGGTCTAACATCGAACCTGCAATATCTCCAAGTTATGCCCATATGGTGAAAATTAGATGATGCAAGCAAAACATATAGTACATGGCTTAGAGTAAATGATGTTTCAAATGTTAACTGTTATCTTTTAAAATCCTAAGTAATAATTTCCATTTAAATAGAATTCCTTAGCTATTTTCTCCATGGCATCCTTATGAAAATGCTACTACAAATATTAACAGTGGCTAATATTTCATGAACACTTACTACTATATGCTCACACTGTGCTGAATCCTTTATGGGGGTGATCTATTTGAATCCTTAGAAAAGCCACTGGAGGTAGGTACCATGACGTTCCTATTACAAACAACCAAACAAACAAAGACTCAGAGAGGCTAAATAGCTTGTCCAAGTTCACAGAATGATAAGTGGGGGAAATAGAATTCATATAGGTTTGACATAATTGTAATCCATAATTGTAAGCACTCCGCCATCCTGAGAGGAACAGCAGCTTCTTCTTCTGCTAAAATCTGCTTATAAGCAAGTTGAGAACAAGCTAATTCATTCTCCTTTAACCTTATTTTCTACTTGACTGTCCAAGGTCCCAGTTGGAAAAGCAGAAGTTGTTTTCTGTTTTTTGTTTTTTGTTTTTTAACTTTTGCTTTTTAACTTACCCACTCACAGTCAATTCCAAGTACTGGAAAATCTTCTAATTCACTTCTAAGCAAGGGCTCGATTTGATCCCACTCTGCCTCCTGAGACACCGTCACCACCTTTGCTTTAAGGATCCGTTCCTCCCACGAGGATCTGGGGGCACTGGAGTGCAGCTGATCATCTTCTGGAGGGGGCAGCTCTCTACTGCCCAGCACTTTCTGCTGTGGCTGTTGGGTCACAGGGCTCGTTTTACTCCTTCGGCGGCGCTGGATGCCTTTCCAGAGGACAAACCCCCCTACAGCCACACCCAGAAGGGTAGTCACTGTCAAAGCCACTAAGTTCTGTCTAGACATCTTCGACTTTTCTACTCTTTAGAAAAGCATATCACTAATCCCACAATCTGCAAAACAAATGGCAAAAATATATTTATATACAGAATATAAACCTTTACATAAACAAGTTTTCCTCTAAAAAATGCCCCATTTATAATCTCTGTGCCCACAAACTAAAACAACTGCTATAAATTTCCATGTGAAATAGTAGCAATGGTTTAATTTCTTCATCTTTATAATCTCTGTATTCCATCTCTATCTCCATCCTCACCCCAGGAAATCTCCCTGCCCTCTGACAGTTCCCCATGGCTCTCTTAATGATATAAAATCATATCAGTCAAAACAACAGGCTATCTACACAATGAAGTGTGATCTAGGAAGAAAAAAAAACAATAAGCTAGACTCTCACCTCTAACTGCTGATTAATGAATGAATTTTTTAGTTAATGGATCTTCTTCAAAGTATTTTGTATTTTAAACCTTTGATCACCTAACAGTTGAAGGAAAACTGCTTCTCAATTTAAAAAAAATTGTAATCATCAGTCAGTTGGTAGGGAGACTTTTTTTACTTCTCTGGAAGGTGCGGCAGTGAGGGAGTGGAGGAAACAGGCTTGACTCAACACTTTCTGTTGCTCCAGAAGGCTCAGCAGTTCTCCATAGAAACTGATGCGGTTATTGTAGGGTAAGGCAGCGGGGGTACAAAAGAGAAAGGATCAGAAAAGCAAAAGAAAAAGGTAGAACTTAGAGAGATATACAAGATGCATAGAAGGCGGATGCAAACTGAAGTGTCCACAGCGCCAGGCAGGTTAATGTAAATCAATGAAGCAAGCCACAAAATAGTCCCTTTTTCATTTTTCTGTAACATGTGGCTTTCTCCATGTAGTTTCTGTTTTCCTCTATGTGAGAAAGAAATTAGTATACAGCACTATTTCTGTACTGTTAAAATAACAGTAAAAGTACAACAGTAAATAGTAAGTGGCCTGGGCCGGGAGCGGTGGCTCATGCCTGTAATCCCAGCACTTTGGGAGGCCGAGGCAGGTGGATCACGAGGTCAGGAGATCGAGACCATCCCGACTAACACAGTGAAACCCCGTCTCTACTAAAAAGACAAGAAATTAGCCAGGCGTGGTGGCGGGCGCCTGTTGCCCCAGCTACTTGGGAGGCTGAGGCAGGAGAATGGTATGAACCCGGGAGGCGGAGCTTGCAGTGAGCCGAGATCGTGCCACTGCACTCCAGTCTGGGTGACAGAGTGAGACTCCGTCTCAAAAAAAAAAAAAAAAAAAAAAAAGTAAGTGGCCTGGCCAGGTGCAGTGGCTCATGCCTGTAATCCCAGGACTTTGGGAGGCCAAGGCAGGTAGATCACCTGAGGTCAGGAGTTCGGACCAGCCTGGCTAACATGGTGAAACCCCATCTCTACTAAAAATACAAAAATTAGCCAGGCGTGGTAGTGGGCACCTGTAATCCCAGCTACTCGGGAGGCTGAGGCAGGAGAATAGCTGGAACTTGGGAGGTGGAGGTTTCAGTGAGCCGAAACTGAGCCACTGCACTCCAGCCTGGGTGATAAGAGTAAGACTCTGTCTCAAAAAAGAAAAAAAAAAAAAGTAAATGGCCTTTGGTCTCAGGGCCAGGGAGAAAACATGGAGCAGCAACCATTCGGCACAAGCTGATGATCCTGTGCAGGAAGAAGGCCCAGTGTGGTCAAATACTTTGCTTGTTTAAGATAAGTCAGGTATCTGAATTTTACATGAAATGTCACCATTTTAAAATGCTGGCAATAAACTTACAGTTTTAAAAAATATTGCGCCAGCCAAACAAAAACACCCTAGGCACACACCAGGCTACCCATCTGTGGCCTCTGGCCTAAAAGCTAAATTGCCCAAAGACAGAGCAATCAGCTGCACCCTGCCTACACTTCTCTATGGCTGAAGGTTTCCCACTGAATGTGTATGGTTTTTATTACTTTTTAAAAGTTTCATCAATAACTTTAAATTTTTTTTTTATTAGATGGAGTCTCTCACCGTCGCCCAGACCTGTGTGCAGTGGCATGATCTCGGCTCACTGCAGTATCCGCCTCCTGAGTTCAAGTGATTCTCCTGCCTCAGCCTCCCAAGCAGCTGGGACTACAGGGGTATGCCACCATACCCAGCTAATTTGTGTATTTTTAGTAGAGACAGGGTTTCACCATGTTGGCCAGGCTGGTCTTGAACTCCTGACCTCAAGTGATTCACCTGTCTCAGCCTCCCAAAATGCTGTGATTACAGGTGTGAGCCACTGCACTGGGCCAAAAAAAAAAATTTCATATTTACAATAACTTCTGGATTATAATCATGCCTATAGAGATATGTGAGTATTAGAGAAGAAAAACTGAATCACAACAATTATTAGAGTAATAATGAAAAGTGGTAATAGTTATGCTGTTTTAAAAACATTTACTTTATTCCAGAAACTGTGCTAAGAATTTCATATGTATTTTCTCCAGTGCTTTTATTGAAGAGGAAACTGAAGCTTAATGAGATTAAATAACTTGTGTAGAGAAACTGCTGATTAAGGTAATCTGAGAAGACATAAAAGTCCTTCCCTTTTCCACTCTAAACAATGCAAATGCTGGAGAAACCACTGAAAAGATAAAAATGTAAAACACAGTTAAGCCCCCAAAAGAAAGAAAGAAATCATCAGGTGCCAGAAAGGGAGGAGGAAACCCCAAGTGGGTGGAAGGCTGGGCGCAGTGGCTCATGCCTGTAATCCCAGCACTTTGGGAGGCCGAGGCAGGTGGACGGCTTGAGCCTAGGAGTTTGAGATCAGCCTGGGCAACATGGTGAAACCTCATCTACACCAAAAATATAAAAAATTAGCTGGGCATGGTGGCACATGCCTTAAGTATCAGCTACTTGGGGGGCCTGAGGTGGGAGGATAGCTTGAGCCGGGGGGGTCAAGGCTACAGGAAACTGTGATGGTGTGCCACTGCACCCACTGCACTCTAGCCTGGGTGACAGAGTGAGACCCTGTCTCAAAAAAAAAAAAAAAAAAAAAGTGGGTGGGTGGGAGGTGAAGCTGGGCAGAGACCAGAACTCATGCCAGCCCCAGCGCTGGAGTATATCAGCAATCCAGAGGCAGAACTCTACGCCACAGGCCCAAGACACAGCTGGAATCCAGGGGAGTGCCACCCTATCCACAAACCAGAAGTATTTACCCACCTTGGCCTGGGCAAGCCACCTGCCCCAAGCCAAAGGCATGAACAGAGTCCCTTGAAAGAGGAAAAATCCTCAGCTGGGTGCAGTGGCTCACACCTGTAATCCCAGCACTTTGGGAGGCCAAGGCGGACAGACAGCTTGAGCCCAGAAGTTTGAAATCAGCCTGGCCAACTTAGTGAAAGCCCGTCTCTCCACTAAAAACACAAAAATGAGCCAGATGTGGTGGTGCATGCCTGTAATTCCAGCTACTCGAGAGGCTGAGGCATGAGAATCACTAGAACCTGGGAGGTGGAGATTGCAGTGAGCCAAGATCACGCCACTGCACTCCAACCTGGGCAATAGAGTGAGACTATGTCTCAAATAAAAATAAAAAATAAATTAAAAAATAAAAGACAAATCCTCAAGCCTACACTTCTCTATGGCTCAAGCAGATACAAGGCCCAAGTTCACATTATCCTCATAAAAGGGAACCCTAAGCCAAGAAATTGAATTTACACTGGTTCAGAACTGGTAAATTCTATTGGAACCAGGCAGAGTCTATCATAACACACACACACAAACACACCCCACATAGGAAACATACAGGACTACCATGGAAGATCAGTCCCTAGAAGGGGTCTCACAATGAATCAAAACAAAACAAAATCCTAAAGCCAATAAAAATAGTGCATAGAGCCATCAAACAAAGATTTCCATACTTCAGATCTGAAAAGGACTTTAAAGAATATTCAGAGATATTAATGAAAATAATAACTAAAACAAAGACAAAAATATATACATTCTAGATATGAAAAATATTTATTAAAAATTTTTAAAAACTCAATACTCAATAGACAGATTAAAATGTAGACCAGACATACAGACAGAGTTAATGAATTGAAGAAAAAAATCTGAGGAAGTCACCAGAATGTAGTAGACAGATAAAGAGGGAGAAAACATACTGAGGCCAAGCATGGTGTCTCATGCCTGTAATCTCAACACTTTGGGAGGCCAAGGTGGAAGGATCACTTGAGCCCAGGAGTTCAAGACCAACCTGGGCAACATAATGAGATCCCATCTTTACTAAAAAAAATTTTAAAACAGAAAGAATACACAACAAAGCAGAGACATGGGGAATGGACTGAGAAACTCCAATATTCATGGAATAAAGATTTGGAATGTATGAAGGGGGTCATATTTGGTACTATTCTCTGAGCCCCAAGCTGGATAAATTAAATCTATTCACAAAAAGACTCATATAAGAATGTTCATAGCAGTTACTTGTTTGTAACAGCCAAAAACTGGAAACAGCCTGTTGGCCTGAATGATTAATGTGTGACTGTTGGTTCATTCATTGTCTGTCCATGAGAACAGGAACCTTAACTGGCTTTGTTACCACCATTATCCCCAGTGACTAGCACGGAGCTGACGATACTCAGTAAATATTTACTGAATGAATGAAATTCAGCTCAAGGTATTATATGTTAACATTTGTATGATAAATGTCTCTAATTCAATCACCAGATTACAACATTCTGTTTATTGAAATGAAAAAAAGTTCTTCACCTTATCGAGCCTTGATGTTATAAAGAGGTAGTATGGTTCAGTACTGGGTTGGGAGTCAGAAAAAAATCAAACTGCGGTAACAGTTTACTCTGGGATCCAAGCTTTTCGATCCCTCACTAAATCTCATCAATGAAACAATCTGTCATTCTTAAGTTTTTTATATAAATTAACTGAACATAAAACTTTTTTTTTTTTAAGGCAGAGTCTCACTCTGTTGCCCAGACTAGACTGCAGTAGCACAATCACGGCTCACTGCAGCCTCAACCTCCTGGGCTCCCACTTCAGCCTCCTGAGTAGCTGGGGGTACAGGTGCATGCCACCATGCTCAGCACATTTTTTGATTTCTTGTAGAGATGTGGGTCTCACTATATTGCCCAGGCTGGTCTCAAACTCCTAGGCTCAAGTGATCCTCCTGCCTCACCTTCCCAAAGTGTTCGGGTTATAGGTGTGAGCCATATGCCTGGCTAAATATCAACGGCTACCTAATGATAGTAGGATTATGAACAATTCTTATTTTTCAAATTTTATACGAATATGTACATATTTGTAATTAGAAAAATACACTCTTTTTAAACTGGTGCTCTTTAGAGATAGGCAATCCCACTTGGCAAAACACAGAATCATATTCTTGGAATAAATCACACTTTAATGAGTTAAATGATTATGTATAAAGTGTTTGGAATGCAGTATATGGTAGACAACACAAGACCTAACATCAAATAGCATAGGCTTAAATCCAGCCTCTGTTACTCACTAGCTGTAGGAACTTAGCCAATTTGCCAAACTTCTCTAAGCCTCAGTTTCCTCATCTGCGAAACAGGAAGGACAGTCTCCTCATCTGTGAAATAGGAATGCCATTATGTAGGATTACTGTGAGGCTTAAGTAAAATGATAAATAAAATTCACCTAGTATATTGGCTAGAACATTAGGATTCTATAAATGTTAGCTATTACTACAAAACCACAGAACTTCTATTAAAGGAAATCAAAAAATCAGAGTTAAAATTTTGGAGTCAAGTTCAGCTCCCACCCAATTCAAGAATCCTTTCCATGATAATCCCGACAGATCATGACCTAGTCTCTGACTGAATACTTCCAGTAACCGAGTTCATCACCTTCAGAGGCAGTTTTTGTTGAAAGTCCTTGCGTTCTATAAAAGCTTCCTACTTACAAATTGCCCTCTTTGACAGCCTCTGCAATGACAAGTGTTTACTCCCTCCTTAAAGCCTGTTAAATAGGTGAAGAGAGCTCTGAGACTCCCCTTATAGTCTTCCTGTGACCTGGCTTATAGACTCTCCTGGCCAAGGCCTTCTGCACAGTCCCAAGTTTGTTAATGTATCTCTTCAAACGTGGCATTCAGGTCTATACGCAATACTTGAAGCCAGGCATGATGGCTCAGGCCTGTAATCCCGGCACTTTGGGAGGCTGAGGTAGGCGGACTGCTTGAGCCCAGGAGTTCAAGACTACCTAGGGCAACATGGTGAAATCCCATCTCTACTTAAAAAAAAAAAAAAAAATTACAAAAAACTAGCCAGGCATGGTGGCATGCACCTATAGCCCCAGCTACTGAGGAGGCTGAGATGGGAAAATCACCTGAGCCTGGGAAGTCAAGACTGAAGTGAGCTGTGATCACACCACTGCTGTCCAGCCTAGGCAACAGGAGTGAGACCCTGTCTCAAACAAACAAACAAACAAACAAACTTGAGACATGGTCTAACTGATGCAGGCTACAGTGATACTATTACTTCCCAGAAGCTGGATCCTATATTAATGCTGTATGAAATGATACATTTTTTAGTAACAGAATCTCATTGTTGGGTCATATAAAGCTTGTAGTAAATTAAAATTCACTGATGCCAAATCAAGTTCTCCATTTTATATATTTGTAATTTATATTTTGTACTTAAATCAAAAATCCTTCTTCTAAATTTCATCTTGTCTGTTTCAGCCAAATGTTTCATCTATTGAGGCCAATCTGCATCTTGATTATGCTTCCCTCTCAAACATAATTTTATATACAAAACTGAATATTTGTTTTCAGAGAAAATAACATCTAACATACGCTTTTATTAATTCATTTTTACTTGAAGAGGTTTTGTGAACTGCATTATTTTTTCTTTTCCAGCCAAGGGATTCATTCAGCAAACTTTTTACACAACACATTATATAAGTCACACACTGATAGACCCCGGGTAAAAAGAGTCGAAAGGCACAATCTGCCTTCGAAAAATTCATGATATAGCCAAGGAAAAATACACGTAATGAACAAGTTGCAAAGAGTGAGATAATACCAACAAGTGAAGCACACACAAGTACACGAATGGCTTGGACTTGAGGAAAGAGTGGGGATATTGTTTTTATTTTTATTTATTTTTTTGAGACAGGGCCTCACTTTGTCACCCAGGCTACAGTGCCGTGGCATGATCTCAGCTCACTGCACCCTTGACCTCTTGGGTTCAAGTGATCCTCCCACCTCAACCCCCCAAGTAGCTAGGACCAACCACAGGCACATGACAGCACCCCAACTAATATTTTGTATTTTTGGTAGAAACGGGGTTTTGCCAGGTTGCTTGGGCTGGTCTCAAACTCCTGAGCTCCAACACCCGCTAATATTTTATATTTTTGGTAGAAATGGGGTTTCGCCAGGTTGCCCAGGCTAGTCTTGAACTCCTGAGCTCAAGCGATCTGCCCACATCAACCTCCCAAAGTGCTAGGATTACAGGCATGAACACCACACCTGGCCGAGTTGGGGTATTATTAAGAGAAAACATGGCTGAGTGCGGTGGCTCACACCTGTAATCCCAGCACTTTGGGAGGCCGAGGCAGGTGGAATACCTGAGGTCAGGAGTTCAACACCAGCTGACCAATATGGTGAAACCCCATCTCTACTAAGATTACAAAAATTAGCCGGGTGTGGTGGTGTGCGCCTGCACTCCCAGCTACTCAAGAGGCTGAGGCAGAAGAATCGCTTGAACCTGGGAGGCGGAGCTTGCAGTAAGCCGAGATTGCACCACTGTGCTCCAGCCTGGGCAACAGAGCAAGACTCTGTCTCAAAAAAAAAAAAACAACAACAACAGAGAAAACACTTGCTGAGAGAGACGGTGTCTGAGACTGGCATTCAAACAGGAGCAAGAGTTCTCCAGGTGCAGGAGCCAGACAGGAGGAGGGCACTGCAAGTGGAGGGAACAGCTTGTGCACAAATGGGAAGGGCAGGAAGCACCACAGGATAGGTGAAACATTTAAACAACTGTAAAATGTAGGTGGGAACAGTGGCTCACGCCTGTAATCCCAGTACTTTGGGAGGCCAAGGTGGGAGGATCACCTGAGATCAGGAGTTTGAGACCGGCCTAGTCAGCATGGTGAAACCCCATCTTTAATAAAAATTCAAAAATTAGCCAGGCATTGTGGCGTGTGCTTGTAGTCCCAGTTACTCAGGAGGCTAAGACATGAGAATGACTTGAACCCAGGAGGCGGAGGTTGCAGTGAGCTGAGATCATACCACTGCACTCCAGCCTGGGGGACAGAGTAAGACTCCATCACAAAAACAAAAACAAACAAAAAACCCAACGTAAGATGTATTATACATGTAAAATATACACCAAATTTTTGAATACTTACTACAAAAAAAGGATGTAAACTTTTTATAATTTCCATACTGATTTTTTTTTTTTTGAGATGGAGTTTTGCTCTTGTCACTCCGGCTGGAGTGCAATGGCACGATCTCAGCTCACTGCAACTTCTGCCTCCCGAGTTCAAGCAATTCTCCTGCCTCAGCCTCCCAAGTAGCTAGGACTACAGGTGCCCGCCACCACACCCGGCTAATTTTTGTATTTTTAGTAGATGTGGGGTATTACCATGTTGGCCAGGCTGGTCTTGAACTCCTGACCTCAGGTGATCCACCCACCTCGGCCTCCCAAAGTGCTGAGATTACAGGCGTGAGCCACCACGCCTGGCCTCATACTGATTTTTATGGTGACTTCTTTATTGTGGTAAAATATATATAACATAACATTTACCATTTTAGCCTTTTTTTTTTTTGAGACAAGGTCTGGCTCTATCGCAGAGGCTGGAGTGCAGTGGTGCGATCTTGGCTCACTGCAACCTCCACCTCCTGAGCTCAAGCCATCCTCCCATCTTAGCCTCCCAAGTAGCTGGGACTACAGGTAGTCCCCACGATGCCTGGGTAATTTTTTTTTTTTGGTATTATTTTTGTAGAGAGGGGGTTTCACAATGTTCCCCGGGCTGGTCTCAGACTCGTGAGCTCAAGCAATCCCCTAGACTCGGCCTCCCAAAGTGCTGGGATTACAGGCCTGAGCCACCACGCCTGGCCCATTTTAGCCATTTTTAAGTGTACAATTCAATGACAATAAGTACATTCACACTGCTGTGCAACCATCACCATCACCCATTTCCAGAACAACTTCATCCTTGCAAATAGAAACTGTAATTCAACAAGAATTCCCATTCTCTTCTAATCCCTGATAAGCCCTATTATACCTTCTATCACTATGAATTCCATATTGATTTTTTAATATTTATGTTGAAATAATGCTTGGAATATACTGGGTTAAATATAGTCATGTGCTGTATAACAATGTTTCGGTCAACAACAGACCACACATACAATAGTTCTACAAAATTATAAGATTACAATGGTGCAGAAAAATTCCTATTGCCTAGTGACATCATAGCCATCCTAACCGTCCTAACGTTGCTGCACAATGCGTTACTCACAAATGTGTGTAATTATGCTGGAGTTAACGAACCTACAGCACAGCCAGTCGTATAAAAGTACAGCACATGCAATTATGTATAGTACATACCTGATAACGACAATAAACGACTATGTTACTGGTTTATGTATTTACCATATTTTTTATTTTACGGTGTACTCCTTCTACTTATAAAAAAAATTAACTGTAAAGCAACCTCAGGCAGCTCCTTCAGAAGTTATTCCAGAAGGCATTGTTATCATAGATACAGCTCCATGCCTGTTATTGCCCCTGAAGACTTTCCAGTGGGACAAGATGTGGAGGTGGAAGACAGTGATATTGATGATCCTGACTCTGTGTATGTCTAAGCTAACATGAATGTGTGTGTTTGTGTCTTAGTTTTTAACAAAAAAGTTTAAAAAGGTAAAAAAAAAATTTTTTTTAAGTTGGAAAGAGCTTATAAAGAGATAAACATTTTTATACAGCTGTACAACATATTTGTGTCTTAAGCTGAGTGTTATTACAAGTCAAAAAGTTAAAACAATTAAAAAGTTTACAAAATAAAAAAGTTATAGTAAACTAAGGTTAATTTATTGCAAAAAAAATTTAAATAATTTGAGTGCAGCCTAAATACACACGTGTTTATAAGATCTAAAGTAGTGTACAGTCACGTCCTAGGCCTTCACATTCACCCACCACTCACTCACAGGTTCACCCAGAGCAACTTCCAGTCCTGCAAGCTCCATGCATGGTAGATACTCTACATAAGTGTAACATTGTTTATCTTTTCTTGAGACGGAGTCTCACTCTGTTGCCCAGGCTGGTGTGCAGTGGCGTGATCTCGGCTCACTGCAAACTCTGCCTCCCAAGTTCAAGCGATTCTCCTGCCTCAGCCTCCTGAGTAGCCGGGGCTACAGGCGCGTGCCACCACACAAGACTATTTTTTAAATTTTTAGTAGAGACAGGGTTTCACCATGTTGGCCAGGCTGGTCTCGAACTCCTGACCTCAGGTGATCTGCCTGCCTCAGCCTCCCAAAGTACTGGGATTATAGGTGTGAGCCTCCATGCCCGGCCCACTGTTTATCTTTTATACCACATTTTTACTGTACTTTTATGCTTAGGTATGTTTAGATACACAAATACCACTGTGTTACAACTGCCTACAGGACTCAGTACAATAAGATGCCATATAGGTCTATAGCCTAGGAGTAATAAGCTATACCACACAGCCTAGGTGTGTAGTCAGCTATGCCATCTAGGTTCGTGTAAATGTGCTCTATCGTGTTCACAAAATGACACATTTCACAGAACAGATCCTCATTAAGTGATGCCATTACTACAGTTCACCTTGTTTCTTTTTATATCTTTGATGTGGCTACTAGAAAATTTTAAATTGGGGCTCACATTCTACTTCTAATGGACACTACTGTGCTAAAATATAATGTGCAAGTAAGGAAATAGAGATGATGCTGGAATGAGCAGATACAGGACAAGTCATGAGGGGGCCATCATTATCCTCCAGGACACTGGAGAGCAAATAACAGACTTATAAGGAGAGTGACAGGACGAGACCACCATGGTACTAATGTGGGTGCTAGCCTGGAGGAGAGCAAGGCTGTAGGCAGAGAGACCTGTTAGAAGCTTATAAAGCAGAGCGGAGAGGCAAAGAATACTCGAATTATGGCAGAGGAAAGTAGAATGAAAAAGAACCACAGCTCCTAAACAGAATGACTGCATCACAACCACCTGGAAAAACAACAAAGTCATCAACCAACTTTTAGAAATTATATGGTAATTCAGAAAGTCTGATGAGTATAAAATCAATAGCTTTCTAAACCTATTATAAAAATGTGAAAAAAGAAATCTCATTCATAATAGCAATATACCTGTACACTATTTTAAAACTACATAAAAAAACCACATAATCACATACACAAGTCTAGGAAAGAATTCAACAAGAAATGTGTCAGATCAATACAAAGAGGAACAGAAAACTTTAGTGAAGATCTAGAAGAAGACCAGAAGAGTGGAGATGTATGATAGCAGCTGTCAAACAGGACCAATCATGTGCCAGGCACTTTACATGTACATATATACTCATATTAAAGTATTCATTTAATCCTTTCAATAACCCTATGTGGGAGGTACTATAATTATCCTATTTTTGATAAGAAGAAAAGATTGTTCTATAGAAATACTCAAAATAATATGTAAATTCAATACAAACTTCATTTTAAAAAACTTTTTAAAGAATGAATTGACTGTGTGCAGATGAGAAAAATGGATGCAGCAACATGGATCAGCTGGAGGCCACGACCTGAGTGAATTAATGCAGGAACAGAAAACCAAATACTGCATGTTCTCACTTGTAAGTGCAGCTAAACACCCAGCACACATGGACATAAAGACGGGAACAACAGACACTGGGGACTACCAGAGGCGAGGGGAAGACAGGGAAGGGGACCGCAGGCTGAAAAACTACCTATACCCAATATCTGAGTGAAGGACTCATCCACACCCCAAACTCCAGCATAACGTGTTACCCATGTAACAAACCTGCACATGTACCCCCCTGAATTTAAAATAAAAGTTGAAATTATAAAAAAAAAAGAATGAATCGACCATCGAGACAGCGAAAAGACAACCCACAGAATGGGAAAAAATATTTACAAATCATATATTTGGGAAGGGTGTGTATCCAGAATATACAAAAATCTCTTACCACCAAATAATAAAAAGACAGACCAATTTAAAAACTGGCTAAGAATCTGAATAGGTATTTCTGTTCTTTATTTTTTAATATATTTTTTAGAGATGAGATCTGGCTCTGTTGCCCAGGCTGCAGTGCAGTGATGCAATCACAGCTCACGACAGCCTCAAACTCCTGGGCTCAAGTGATCCTTCTGCCTCAGCCTCTTGACTACAAGTGTGCTAACTGAACAGACAAGTCCAGCTAACTGAATAGACATTTCCTGATAGAGGGTATACAAATTGCCAATAAGCACTTGAAAAGATGTTCAATATCATGAGCTGTTAGGGAAATGCAAATCCAAACCACAATCAGATACCACTTTACACCAAGTAGGATGGTTCTGTTCAAAAAAACAAATAAGGCCAAGTATGGTGGTGCACACCTGTAATTCCAGCACTCTGATCCAAGGTGGGAGGATCACTTGACGCCAGGAATTTGAGACTAGCCTGGGCAACATAGTGAGACCCTGCCTCAAAAAAAAAAAAATTAATTGGCCAGGAGTGGTAGTGTGCCTATAGACTTAGCTACTTGGGAGGCTGAGGCAGGAGGATTGCTTGAGTTCAGGAGCTTGAGGCTGCAGTAAGCTTTGATCACTCCACTGCACTCCAGCCTGGTCAACAGAGTAAGACCCTGTCTCTCAAAAAAAAAAAAAAAAAAAAAAAAGTGCTGGCAATAATGTGGAGAAATTAGAAATCTCATGCATTGTTGGTGGGAATGTCAAATGGTACAGCTGCTCTGGAACACAGTCTGGCAGTTATATAACCTAGCAATGCCACTGGCAGGTATATACCCAAGGGAAATGAAAACACATGCCTGTACTAAAGTTCATAGCTATTCATAATAGCCCAAAAGTGGAAACAACCCAAATGTCAATTAGTTGATGAACAGATAAATAAAATGTAGCATATCCGTATGTTACGAGTTGAATCGTATTCCCCAAAAACATATGTTGAAGGTCTAACCCCCAGGACCTGTGAATGTGACCTTATTTGAAAATAGGGTCTTCACAGATGTAATCAAGTTAACATGAGGTCATACTGAAGTAGGGTGCGCCCTTAATCAACTATGACTTGTGTCCTTACAGGAGGAGGAGAAGAAACAGGCTTACGCTGAGCGAATCCAATGTGCAGACAGACACAGAGGGAAGGTGACCATTTGAACACAGAGGCAGAAACTGGAGTTGTGCAACTGCAAACCAAGAAATGCCATGGATTGCCAACAACCACCAGAAACTAGAAGAGGCAAGGTAGGATTCTCCCCTAGAGCCTTCAGGAAGAGCACAACCCTGCTGACACCTTAATTTTGAACTTCTAGCTTCCTTAACTGCGAGACAATAAACCTCTGTTGTTTTAAGTCAGCAGTTTGTGTTACTTTGACCACAGCCCTACAAAACAAATATACCATAGGATGAAATTTCATTCAGTAATAAAAAGAATGAAGTACTGAAACATGCTATAGCATGGAAGAATCTTCAGTACATTATCCTAAGTTAAAGCAGCCAGTCACAAAAGACTACACATTGTATGATTCCTTTTACACAAAACACCCAGATCTAGAAAGACAGAAATATTAGTGGTTGCCTAGGGCTGGGGTCTCAGGGGAGTCAGGGATAGGGAGTGACTTCTAATTGGTATGGGTTTCTTTTTGGGGTGATAAAAATGTTCTAAAATTAGACTATGGTGATGTTTGCATGACTCTATGAATATACTAAAATCATTATATTGTACACTTTGAAGAATTGTATGGTGTGTGAATTACATCTCAACAAAGCCATTAAAAAATGATTTGGAGCTGCGCGTGGTGGTTCACACCTTGTAATCCCAGCATTTTGGAAGGCCAAGGCGGGTGAGTCACTTGAACCCAGGAGTTCAAGACCAGCCTGCGCAACATGGTGAAACTTCATCTCTACAAACAATACAAAAATTAGCCAGTGTGGTGGTACACACCTGTAGTCCCAGCTACTTGGGGGGCTGAGGCAGGAGGATCACTTGAGCCCAGGAGGTCAAGGCTGCCACTGCACTCCAGCTGAGTGACAGAGTGAGACCTCATCTCTCTTTTTTTTTTTTTTTGAGACGGAGTCTTGCTCTGTTACCCAGGCTGGAGTGCAGTGGCGCAATTTCAGCTCACTGCAACCTCTGCCTCCTGGGTTCAAGTGATTTTCCTGCCTCAGCCTCCTGAGTAGCTGGGATTACAGGCGCACACCATCATGCCCGGCTAATTTTTGTATTTTTAGTAGAGACAGGGTTTCACCATGTTGGTCAGGCTGGTCTCAAACTCTTGACCTGGTGATCTGCCCGTCTCAACCACCCAAAGTGCTGGGATTACAGACGTGAGCCACCGCGCCCGGCTCCCATCTCTTAAAAGAAAAAAATAATTGACAAGTTGACTGTAAAATTAATCTGGAAAAGAAACTAATAATAACCAAAAATATTGTTTTTTAAATGAGAGTACATGAGCTGATATAGTATATGACTTCCAATAAAATAATAATCATGATGGAGTATTTACCCTATTAATGTCAACATATAACATATAGTTTAATATAGGATGTTGTGATATTGGTCTAGCAAAATAGAAAAGTATGCCATAGAACAGAAGACAGTCTAGAAACAGATCCTGTATGATAAATGAGCACATGAGGCCAGGCGAGGTGGCTCATGTCCATAATTCCAGAACTTTGGGAGGCTGAGGGGGGAGAATCTCCTGAGGCCAGGAGTTTGAGACCAGCCTGAACAACATAGCAAAAACTCATCTCTATCTCTACAAATAAAAATTAAAAAGAAAAAAAAGAAATTAGTACATGGTAAGTGTGGCATTTCGGATTAATGGTTCAAGAATGGACTGACTAGGCCGGGCGAGGTGGCTCACGCCTGTAATCCCAGCACTTTGGGAGGCCGAGGCAGGTGGATCACGAGGTCAGTAGATCGAGACCATCCTAGCGAACACGGTGAAACCCCATCTCTACCAAAAATACAAAAAATTAGCCAGGCGAGGTGGTGGGCGCCTGTAGTCCCAGCTACCTGGGAGGCTGAGGCAGGAGAATGGCATGAACTCAGGAGGCAGAGGTTGCAGTGAGCTGAGATCGCGCCACTGCACTCCAGCCTGGGCGACACAGCGAGACTCCGACTCAAAAAAAAAAAAAAGAATGGACTGACTGTTCGAGGTGACAGTATTTGGAAAACAACAATTACACACACACAATTCCAGAGGAATTAAAGAAAAAAAACTATTCCCACAAGAAGAACTTCAAGGAGAAAACAGAGCTTTAGGAGAAAACCCTCCTCTCTCTAAAAGTAGAGAAGGATTTTTCAACTTCAGCACAATTGACATTTTTGGCTGGTGAAATTCTTTGTTGTGGGAAGCTTTCCCGTGCGCTGTAGGATGTTTAGCAGCACCCCTCGCTTTTACTCACTAGATAACCAATAGCAGCACCATCCTAGTGGAACAAACAAAAAATGTTTACAGACATTGCCAAATAACCCCGAGAGCAAAAATCTCTGCCATTTAAGAACCACTCGGATTGGGAATGATAGCCACAAAATACAAACACACACATAACAGACTGATAAATTAAAACCTAAAATTTTAAACTTTGTTTCAACAAAGATGCCATATAGTTAAAAGACAAGCAACAACTTAAAAAAGCAATAAGCAGGGAGTAAATATTATAAACACATATGAATAACAAAAGATCAAAATCCAGAACATATAAAATACTATTATAAATCAATAAGGAAAAGACAATCCAATAGAAAGAGATGTTTCTCAAAAGAGGAAATACAAATGGCTGACAATCATGAAGATGTTCAATCTCAATAGTAATCAGGGGAATGCAAATTAAAACAGCAATGAGAAATCACTTTTCCATCCATCAGATTGGCAAAAACAAAAAAGATCGATACCATTAAATGATCAAAAGAGCATGGTGGGCCAGACACGGTGGCTCACACCTGTAATCCAATCACTTCGGGAGGCCAAGGCGGGCGGATCACTCGAGGTTAGGAGTTCGAGACCAGCCTGGCAAATACGGTGAAACCCCGTCTCTACTAAAAATACAAAAATTAGCCAGGCGTGGTAGCGGGTGCCTGTAATACCAGCTACTCGGGAGGCTGAGGCAGGAGAATCGCTTGAACCTGGGAGGCAGAGGCTGCAGTGAGCCGAGATCACACCACGGCACTCCAACCTGGGCAACAGAGCAAGACTCTGTCTCAAAAAAAAAAAAAAAAAGAGAGAGAGAATGGAGGAAATTATTATCCACCGTGGGTGGCAGTTTGGCATTCCTAAATCCCCATACTCTCCCACCCAGCAATTCCACCTGCAGGTACCCATCCTTGAGAAATGCTCTCACATGGGCTCTCACAGAGGTGTGCGGGAAGGATGTTCTCCGCCATACTGTGTCTAACAATGAAAAACTGGAAACAATCTATGGAATCTTACATAACCATGGAATTTACAGAGCAAGCAGAAAGAATAGGTAGATCTCTAGGTACTGACAAATAAAAAATTCCAAGACCCGTTTTTAAGCATAAAACGTCAAGTTGTGTAATGCATAAAACATGCATATTTGTAAAAGTTTAAAGCGAAATCTTACAAACATATATCTTATACGTACACATACTTGTCAAATAAATGCAAAGAAAAATACACACAAACTGACAACAGTTCTTATTTTGTGGGAAAGGGACTGTTAAAGAAGGTGGAGATGGAAAAAAAACAAAATCAAAGAGGATCTGTCTTCCACACTCCCCACCCTCACCACCAAGAACATCAAGCTAAGAAAGATCTGTCTTGTTTAAAATTTTTACATAATTTTGTTACAAGGCTTTATGCACGGACTATAACTAGAATATTTTAAAAATACATTTTTAAAACAAGCTCAACTTGACCAAATTTAATCCATCTTCCCCGCTGCGCCCCAACCCGCACTTCCTAATTCCTATGATTAACAAAACCTTTCAATTCCTTCTATCCTTGGAACAGAACTAAGAAAATAAAGTATAATTTCAATTTTGTGTTTTTGAGGAGAGGGTATATAAAGGAGTTTGAATGCTGGAATCATATCAAAAGCTTATCGGGGGATTGGTTTGTTTGTATTTTAAGGAGCAGATGTCAATTTTGTAATAAATAATGATTAAGGTTCTTAGTTTTGATCCATCCCAGGGATGTGAAAAGCGAAAGAGGTGGCTCCCGGCAAGGCCCAGAGCAGGGTGTGGTCTGGGAGGACAGGGATGGTAGCGAGGGTGGCGGCTCACACCAGTCCAGGGGAGAAAACAGCAGCTGTTGCCGCGTCGAACCCGCAGCGCCCGAGGAGCTACCAGGTGCCGCGGGCGGGGCCTCCTTTTTAGCTGACTGGGACACGCAGCCTCCAGGGTCTGGTAGAGTCTCCCAGGGAGAGGGTAAGGGGGTCGAAAGGAGAGGCCCAAGGAGGGCGTGGGAGGCCGCGGGCAGGGGTAAGGCCCTCCTTGCGCACCTGGGTGCTGAACCGCCCCGCCGTGTGCGACGGGGGCGAGGGGGTCACGCCGAGGGGCGGGGAGAGGGGCAGGGCCAACTCGCTCCGGGACAGCGGGGTCCCCGCAATGTCACCCCCGTACACGGTAATATCCCCCCGCTCCACGACCCCTCTTAGTCTGCACTGGAAGCACCCCCTGCCCCGCGCACAATCCTGGTGCAAGGCTTCGCCGGCTTCTGAGCCTCACTTACCTGCTGTCTCGGACTGGGCCGCACACCTGCAGCGGGCTCACGTTAAAGACCTGGAACCTGTGCGGCCGCCTGCGCGCACCCACCCGGATTCACTAGGGCCGTAACCACTTCCGTTCCTGCGACAGGCCTGGAGGACGTAATCCCAGCTGGCGTGTGGGAACAGGCAACGCCATTTTGTACGGAAGCTACTGGGGCAGGTGATGCCTACCCAGTCACTCTCTTCTGATGAACGAAGGATCTGTTAAAATTGGAAGGGCTTAACGTCTTCTTCAGAAAAGTGACGCATTTGTTACTGGGATGGTATGTTTGTGTTTTGGTTTTGGCTTTGAAGGGAGAAACCTCCAGAACTCTCACAAATGTAATATGGGACATCGAATTTTCATTCTTTAGTATCCTGCGTACTGTTTTTCTGCTAAACGATAACAGTAAATAGAAGGAAAGACACTGTATTTAAATAATGTAGTCTTCATTAGCAGTGCACATTATCCTATAGCCACTATAATAATTTCATGTACCCTCCTTTTTTTTTTTTTTTTTTTGGTAGATACTGTCTCCCTACATTGCCTAGGCTGGTCTCGAACTCCTGGGCTCAAGCGAACCTCACAACTCGGCCTCCCAAAGTGCTGGGATTACAGGCGTGAATGCCCAACCTATGCCATCTTTTATAGCGATAACCACAATACTTTCTGTTTATATATTAAATCGTTCATCCAATCAGTCTTTATTAGCAATTATATGTGAGGCAGTTAATCTGTGCTGCATGCATGCTTTTCCTTTCTCATGGAATGTGTAAAACAGAAGGAGAAATGAGATGTGCATAAATAACCAATATAAGGTATAATAATAGCTACCATTTGTTGACTTTGTGCTCACCTGTTGCTAGGAACTTTGCAAAGCATTTTACTTATTTTTTCTCCTTTAATCCCCATAACAACCCTGTGAGGCAGTACTATTATTAGTGCCGTTTTACATAAAATAGAAAAAGGTTAAATAACTTCCTCAAGGTAATTCAGCAAGTAAGCACTGGAGTTAGGAATCAAACCTCATATTTCTGATTGCAGAGCATGTGGCCCCATCCTTTATACTATATTGCCTTCAATACAAGCGCAAATGTTTTAAATTCCATTGAATGAGTACCCATGGGGGAAATTTCCAGCTATTATAGAGGATTAACTCCCTGAATTTTTATCTGCTCCATCTTGAAACACTTAAAAAACAAAGGATAAAGAGGAAATGCAAATTAAAACCACAATGAGATATATCTAAATGAAAAAGAAAATATCAAGTATTGGCAAGATTGTGGAGCAACCACTACTCTCATATGCTCCTGAAGGGAACATAAATTGATGCAATCACTTTGTTTAACTGTTTGGCGGTATCAACTGAAGCTGAATATGTGAAAAGACTTTGTTCCAACAATTTCACCCCTAGCTGGGGCACAGTGGCTCAACGTGTCATCCCAGCACTTTAGGGATTTTCACTGTGTTGCCCAGGCTGGTCTTGAACTCCTGGCCTCAAGCGATCCTCCCACCTCGGCCTCCCAAAGTGCTGGGCATCATGGTGCGCACCTGTGGTCCCAGCTACTCCAGAAGCTTAGGCAGGAGGACCTCTTGATCCCTGGAGTTTGAGGCTGCAGTGAGTTGTGATCACACCACTGCAGTCCAGCATAGGTGACAGAGCTAGACCCTGCCTCGAAAACAAAAACAACAAAAAACAATTTTACTCCTAGTTATATATATGCAACTGAAATGTCTGCATGTATTCACCAAAAGGACATGTACAAAAAAAAGCTCATACCCATACTTTCAACAGCCCCAAACTGGAAACTACCCAAATATCCCTGCTATTAGAAGTCACTGTATATAATGATTAATCTTAGGGTAGTAATAACTGGAAGGGAACATGAGGAGGTTCACAAAGTGCTGATAATGTTCTATTTCTTAATCTGAGTGCGGCTTTACATGTGTATTCAGGTTATATTTGTGAGCACTTTTCTGGTTTCATATATGCTTCGATAAAAGGGTTTTTTAAAAATGATAGTAAAGGAGTGAAAAGTTTGTTAACCCAAAGAAGAAAGAACAGGAAAGGACATAGTACCAAACTAAAAAAAAAGATACAATTTTAAAAGATAGAAATTAGATTAGAATGGCAGATACATTGTATGCTTGTATCAAAATATCTCATGTACCCCATAAATATGTACATCTACTGTGTGCCCACAAAAATTAAAAATTAAAAACAAAAAGAATAGCAGAATATTGACATTTGGAGGATTTCATAAAGAACTGTCTGGGTTCACAAGCAATCACTCTACATTAAGGCCCAGTCAACAAGACTCATCTGTGCATACAGAATTTCTAATCAGCTTTTAAAATACAGTTTCTCACTTTTAAATATGAGAAGACATCCAAGAATCACCAGTCATTATGGGAATGTCTGACATAATTAATTAACCTTTTCTAAGGAGCATGTATAGAACTATGTATAGAACCCTCCATTCCTGAGGAAGAGAAAGAAAAGAACTATGTCCTCAACGATGTGAAAACACAAATTGTTCTCAAATATACTTTTCACATTTACAGGGAAGATTTAAGAAAATTAATTTTGATTTAGGCATTGATTATCTAACAGGTTGCTGTTTTTAAAATCAAATAATTTTTAAAAATGTAGGCTATTGAGCAACTTTTTACAAATTGCAAAAAATTGCTATCATACAGATCACATTATCTGACTACATTGCAATTAAGTTAGAAATCAACAATGAGGCTGGGTGCGGTGGCTCATGCCTGTAATCCCAGCAGTTTGGGAGGCTGAGGCAGGTGGATCACCTGAGGTCAGGAGTTCAAGACCAGCCTGGCCAACACGGTGAAACCCTGTGTCTACTAAAAATACAAAAATTAGCCAGGCACAGTGGCCGATGCCTGTAAACCCAGCTACTTGGGAGACTGAGGCAGGAGAACTGCTTGAACTGGGGAGACGGAGGTTGCAGTAAGCCGAGATCGTGCCACTGCATTCCAGCATGGGCAACAGAGCGAGGCTCCATCAAAAAAAAAGAGAGAGAGAATGAAAGAGAGAGAAAGAAAGAAAGAGGGAGAGAGGGAAGAAGGAAGGAAGGAAGGAAGGAAGGAAGGAAGGAAGGAAGGAAGGAAGGAAGGAAGGGAGGGAAAGAAAGGATTATTTTTAAAACTCCATGTACTTGGAAATTACGTCTGTAATCCCAGCACTTTGAGAGACTTAGGCATGTGGGTCACTTGAGCCTAGGAGTTTGAGACCACTCTGGGCAACATGGCAAAACTCCACCTCTACCCAAAATACAAAAATTAGCTGGATGTGGTGGCACACACCTGTGGTCCCAGCTACTCGGGAGGCAGATGTGGGAGGATCGCTTGAGTCTTGGGGGTGGAGGTTAAACAATGGCTAAAATCCAAAACACTGCCAACACCAAATTCTGCTAAGGATGTGGAGCAACAGGAACTCTCATTCATTGCTGTTGGGAATGCAAAATGGTATAGCCACTTCTGAAGACAGTTTGGCAGTTTCCTATAAAGGTAAAGATAGTCTCAGCATGCAATCCAGCAGCCACACCCTTGGGTATTTACCAAAATGAGTTGAAAACTTAGGACCACACATAAACTTGCACATGAATGTTGACAGCAGGTTTATTTATAAGCTGGAAACAACCAAGATGTCTTTCAGTAGGTGGAAGAATAACCAAACTGGTACATCCTTACAATGGAATATTATTCAGAACTAAAAAGAAAGAAGTTATCGAGCTGCAAAAAATAATATGGAGAAACCTTAAATGTATATTGCTAAGTGAAAGAGGTCAGTCTGCAATGGCTACATACCGTATGGTTCCAACAGTATGACATTTTGGAAAAGGCAAAGCTGTAGAGACAGTAAAAAGATCAATGGTTGCCAGGGATTCCAGGGGAGGAGGAAAGGCGGAATAGCTGGAGCAAGGGGATTTTTAGGCCAGTGAAACTATTCTGTGTGATACAGTAATGGTGGATACATGACATTAGGCATTTGTCAAAATGTGTGGAACTGTGCAACATGATGAGTGAACTCTAATGTAAACTATAAACTTTGGCTAATAAGGTATCAATATAATTTTGTAGCAAATGTACAATACCCATGCAAGATGTCAATAATAGATGAAACTGCAACTGCATGTGGTGAGGGGAGGTATGTGGGAGCTCTCTGCACATTCTGTTCAAATTTTCTGTAAACCTAAAACTGCTCTAGAAATAAAGTCAATTAATTTTTTTAAAAAAAGGTTATTGTGTGAACTATCTAAAATACTTTATTCATTTGTTTATTCATTCCAAGGACAACTTAATGTCAAGCACTGGGCTAGGGATTCATGGGACATCATGTGCAGAAAATTCACAAGGAACTGTGGCCGGAAGTGCTGGTTGCCCACCTAGTATGCATTCTCCCTTTCCACTTAGCGGGCATTAAACAATTGCATTTACAAAATACAATTTTCTGTCTTCATTAGGAGTAGGTGTGGCCATGTGACTAAGTTCTGGCTAATTAGTTATAAGCAAAAGTTTTTGCATGGGACTTTTGGTAATGTTTCTAAAAAGGTGACAGGCTGGGTGCGGTGGCTTATTCCTGTAATCCCAGCACTTTGAAAGTCCAAGGCGGGTGGATCACTTGAGGTCAGGAGTTCAAGACCACCAACATGGTGAAACCCCATCTCTACTAAAAATTCAAAAATTAGCTGGATGTGGTGGCACATACCTGTAATCCAAGCTACTTGGGAAGCTGGAGCATGAGAATCGCTTGAACCTGGGAGGCAGAGGTTGCAGTGAGCTGAGATTGCACTACTGCACTCTAGCCTGAGTGACAGAGCGAGAGACTCTGTCTCAAAAAAAAAAAAAAAAAAAGAAAGAAAAGAAAAAGGGGATGAAGAGGACAGAGCTGGGTGTGATGGCCCACACCTGTAATCTCAGCACTTTGAGAGGCCAAGACAGGAGGATCACTTGAGCCCAGGAGTTCAAGACCAGGCTGGGCAACATAGGGATACCCCGTTTCTACAAAAGAGTAAAAAATTAGCTGGGCATGGTAGTTTGTGCCTGTAGTCCCAGTTACTTGGAAGGCCAAGGTGGAAGGATTGCTTGAGCCAGGGAGGGCAAGGCTGCCAGTGAGCCATGACTGGGCCACTGCACTCTAGCCTGGTAGACAGAGATTCTGTCTCATAAATAATGAGGGGAGAGACAACTCCCACAAGGCCTCTTTTGCCTTTTGTCATTGCCCTTCCCCTTCTTCCTTGCTTATACTAAGACCTGATAGCTGAAGCTCCAACAGTTCTCTGCCATCACAGTGGCAATTTAAAATGAAATCCAGGTGCTTAGGAAGACGGAGTGGAGAGGTAGATGTAGCCTGGATCCCTGATGCCTTCTGTAGTTTCCATACTAACCCTGAGCAACCTACCTCTGAACTTTGAACTTTTTTTTTTTTTTTTTTTTGAGATGGAGTCTCATTCTGTTGCCCAGGCTGGAGTGCAGTAGCATGATATCGGCTCACTGCAACCTCTGCTTCCCAGGTTCAAGTGGTTCTCCTGCCTCACCCTCCTGAGTAGCTAGGACTACAGGTGCATGCCACTCCACCTGGCTAATTTTTTATATTTTTAGTAGAGACGGGGTTTCACCATATTGGCCAGGCTGGTCTCGAACTCCTGACCTCGTGATCCACCTGCCTCAGCCTCCCAAAGTGCTGGGATTACAGGCGTGAGGCACCACACTCGGCCTGTACTTCTTTTACATGGGAAAATAAACCTCTAATTTTCTTAAGCTACTGCAGTCAATGTTACTAGTGGTAGAATCCAATCCCTAACTGATATGGAAAACAAAAGATATTAATGATAAATGCATGCCACACCAGTCAACTAAAACCTATTTAATACAATGCCCAGCACTGAAGATACACAAAAAAGGTAGAAGATAATGATGGAGGTCAAAATTTAGAGGAATCGCTGCCTGATAGACTATTTCTGAAAAATCTTTCCTTCCATTGATTTTTTTTTTTTTTAAGAAACAGGGTCTTGCTCTGTTGCCCAGGCTGGATGAAGTATAGTGGCATGATCCTAGTTCACTGCAACCTCAAACTTCTGGGCTGAAGCAATCCTCCCCGCTCAGCCTCTCAAGTAGCTGGGACTGCAGGAGTGCATCACCACACTCAACTAATTTTTTAATTTTTAGTAGAGACAAGGTCTTGCTGTGCAGCCAAGGCTAGTCTCAAACTCCTAGCCTCAAGCAATCCTCCCACCTCAGCCTTCCGAAGTGCTGGGATTACAGGTATGAGCCACTGTGCCTGGCCCCTTCCGATGATATTTTTTTTTTTTTTTTTTTTTTTTTTGAGATGGAGTCTCGCTCTGTCACCCAGGCTGGAGTGCAGTGGCGCGATCTCGGCTCACTGCAAGCTCCACCTCCCGGGTTCACGCCATTCTCCTGCCTCAGCCTCCCGAGTAGCTGGGACTACAGGCGCCCGCCACCACGCCCGGCTAATTTTTTGTATTTTTAGTAGAGACGGGGTTTCACCACGTTAGCCAGGATGGTCTCGATCTCCTGACCTCATGATCCACCTGCTTTGGCCTCCCAAAGTGCTGGATTACAAGCATGAGCCACCGCGCCCGGCCCTTCTGATGATATTCTATCCATGCTTTCTACCCACTGATTCCTTTCCTCTATAAATTTGGGTAATATTATTAGGTACTATACAGACTATAAAATATATAGCTATTGTCTGTGCACTCAAGAAGCTCTGGAGCTACTTGGAAACACAAGAAAGAATGTTTGTTAGCAAATGAGAAGGGTTTTTGGTGGTTTAGAGAACTTTGTTTCTGCAATAAGTGGTGTGTTTGGGGCAAAATGAGGTGCCGAGCTGAATTGCTTTGTAGGGTAAAAGGATAAGGAATTAGAAAGCTCAGTGAGTCAATCAAAGATTGACAAGGGAATCAGCAAGGCTCCAAAATTATTGGAAAGAAGATATCTACAGAGGAGAGACTTTAGGGGAGAAAGAAATGTTTAAGATGTTTGGGGAGTTGAATTTAAGTTGCTACGGGGTTTGTGAATGTTATCTAACTTCATCTTCTATCTTCCACAGGTAAGGTTCAGCAAAGTCTATGTCATTCTCTAATCCTTTTGATCCAGCGGATTCTTTGGAGGAATTTGAATACATATTGGATTTTGCATCCAGGTTTGCAAGAGGAAAATACAAAGGTGACTTCTGGGCCTGCTGGAGGTGGAGGGTAGAGGATGGACAGCTGACATCTAGTCACAGAGGAAAGAACACAGAAAGAGATCTCCAGTTAAAGCTGATAGATTGAACCACACACAACCCACCTCCTTCTAAAATCCCTCTAGAACAATGGTTTAAAAAAAGTACTTTAACATAAAACTTCAAAATCAAAAAGATGAGGAAAATGATGAAAACCACTCAGATAAGAAGAGAGGATATTTATGCAGAGGCTGCCGTCGTTGGGAGTCCGCCACCATACCACCATACTTTGGTGAGACTTGAAGGCAGGCAGGGAGTGGAAACACTTTATGCTGTAGTGAAAAAAGGGGAAGGCTTCGGTATGCTCTGACTGGAGATCATTGTCATGGGAAAACTGCAGGTGGGCTAACTAGAGGCTGGGCTTCTTGTGTAATGGTTTGGCTTTCTCTGGTTGGTCCTGTGTTGAAAATAGGGGCAAAATATAGGGAAGCTGACTCATTGACCAAGCCCTGCCCAGGCTGGCCGATTGCAGAGGTTGTGGGTCAGAGTTCTATTGTCATATATGGTCTGGCTACTGTCTGTTTATATAATCCGTCTCTCAGAGAACAGTAGAGGAGATCAAATTATTAACATTTTGGAAGCTGGAAAGCAGGAGGATAGTGTGAGCTGAATTAGCAGACTTGCCATCTATCAAAGGGGATAGCCAAAAGCAAGCCAGATTTGCCCCAGAGAACCACCAAATGTTCAAGAATTGGCAGCACCAGGTACCCCCAGAAGCAGGGATAAAGTGGGGGCTGAAATTGGACAGTTAGTTCAAAGTCTATTTCAGAAGCATTAGACCACTGGATTTCTTCCCCAGCTCCCAAATGACTGCCTGGTGCAAAAGACTCAGGATTGATTCCCTGGAGAGAGTAGGTAGTTCTTTGTCTAGTTAAGGATGGGATGCCATAACAAACATGCCAATTCAGTGAAAGTACCTACTTTCAAGACTCCTGCTTAACTCCCCTAAATCAGCAGCCAATGTTAGAAGCCAAGTGTTAAAGTTTTTCAGATAATTTTGCTGTAAGCCTATGGGGAAATTTCATTACCATCTCATAGCAAGACCTATAGTATAAGAGCAGGCCTATAGTAGCATATGGGGGAAAGTCTAAAAGACTTTGAAATGGACCAAAAGATTATTGAGAAATGGAAAACTGCATTGTTTTAAGTATCCCTTTCCAACTTATCAGATTCTATGGGGTTTATACCTTTCATTGTCTTTGAGGTATTTAACAATCCTAAAGAGATAGACTCTAACTTGTAGAAAACTAAGAGTAACATAAATAATTATCGTCTTTAGATATACAAATAAATTCTGTTCTGAGAAGTTTCTGTTGACTTCCCTTTCTCACTGTTCTATTCAGAACATTGATTTCAGGTGGGGTGTAGAGGCTCATGCCTATAATCCCAGCACTTTGGGAGGCCAAAGCAGGAGGATTGCTTGAGCCCAGCCTGAGCAACATAGCAAGATCCCATCACTACAGAAAAAACTTTAATTAACGGGGCATGGTGATGTGCACCTGTAGTCCCAGCTACTAGGGAGGCTGAGGTGGGAGGATTGCTTGAGCCTAGGAGTTTGAGGTTACAGTGATGTATGATGGCACCACTGCACTGCAGCCAAGGCAACAGAGCAAGACCCTGTCAGAGAGGTGGGGGGTGCAGGAGAGACAGAGAGAGAGAGAGAAAAGAGAGGAGAGAGAGAGACTGGGTGTGGTGGCACACACCTGTAATCCCAGCACTTTGGGAGGCTGAGGGGGTGGATCACCTGGGCTCAGGAGTTCAAGACCAACCTGGCCAAGATGGTGAAACCCCCGTCTCTACTAAAAATGCAAAAATTAGCCAGACCTAGTGGCTCACACCTGTAATCCCAGACACTTGGGAGGCTGAGGCAGGATAATTGCTTGAACTTGGGAGGTGGAGGTTGCAGTGAGCCGAGGTTGCACGACTGCACTCCAGCCTGGGCGACAGAGCAAGACTGCCTCAAAAAAAAAAAAGGCCGGGCATGGTGGCTCACACCTGTAATCGCAGCACTTTGGGAGGCTGAGGCAGGCGTATCACGAGGTCAGGAAATCGAGACCATCCTGGCTAACATGGTGAAACCCTGTCTCCACTAAAAATACAAAAAATTAGCCGGGCGTCGTGGCAGGCACCTGTATTCCCAGCCAGTCAGGAGGCTGAGGCAGGAGAATGGCGTGAACCCAGGAGGCAGAGCTTACAGTAAGCCGAGATTACACCACTGCACTACAGCCTGGGCGACAGAGTGAGACTCCGTCTCAAAAAAAAAAGAAAAGACCATTTGGTAAGTCACTCACTGGGCTCTTAACTGAAAAGTAAGTGGGTGGATGACTGGTTTCTTAGAAGTTTTAATCCCATTAATTTATTAGAAATTTGTGTAGGCATTTTACAAGAAATCCTAATTTCTTGCTAGAAGGAAGCTTTCAATTACATCATGCAAAAAGATTGCATCCTAGTCCAGGTTTGGAATTTTTTTCTTTTGTAGGATGATGACTCTCAAATCTCCAGTCCAAAGCTGTATCTCTAAATATTTACTATACCAGTGCTATTCAGAGTACTAGGATAAAGTGAGATAAGGACCTCACTCCAGAATGTAAATCAGCATTGTGCTTCCTACACAATGCTCTTGAGAAAGAGAAAATCTTCCTACAAAAATGCTAAGGGAACTAAACCTGGTGTTTAGTGACACAGTTGCTTTACATTCTGTGACAAGCTTTTATCTTGTTGAGGACTGATAACAAATTGCATAAAATGTGGAATAAATGCACAGTGAAATATTACTCAGCCTCAAAAAGGAATGCAACTCTGACTCATGCTACAACATGGATAAACCTTGAAGATATTATGCTAAGTGAAATAAGCTAGGCACAAAAGGACAAATATTGTATGATTCTACTCACATGGAGTACCTAGAATAGACAAATTCATAGAGACTAAAAGTAGAATAGTGATTACCAGGGCCTGGAGGGTGGAGTTAGTGTTTAAAGGGTACAGAGTTTCAGTTTAGGATGATGAAAAAAATCTGGAGACAGTGGTGATGGTTGCACAACAAATGTGAATGTATTTAATGCCACTGAACTGTATGCTTAAAAATGGTTAAAAGGGGCTGGGCATGGTGGTTCCTGCCTGTAATCCCAGCACTTTTGGAGGCTGAGGAGGGATGATCACTTGAGCTCAGGAGTTTAAGACCAGCCTAGGCAAGATAGGGACATCCCATCTCTACAAAAAATTTAAAAAATTAGCCAGGAGTGATGGCACCTGCCTGTGGTCCCAGCTACTCAGGAGGCTGAGGTGGGAGTACTGATTGAGCCCAGGAGGCTGCAGTGAACTATGATCGTGCCACTGCACTGCAGCCTGGGTGACAGAGGGAGACCTTGTCTCAAAAAAAGTTAAAATGGACAATTTTACTTCATGTATATTTTACTACAATTTTTTTAATTGCAGACTGGCCAGTAAAGAGGCCACATTTTGAATTGTGCTATATTAGAGTCCAGGCTCTCTAAATATATCAACTCTGTTGGGGCTGGTATATTTACAACCCCTACAAACTAGCTCTTCCCTACTCCACATACATTCTACCCCTCTCTCCACTTTTCATTTAGTTACTAAAGCTAGAAACCTGTGAAATGTCCTAGACTCTTGCTTCTCCCTCATGTCGTTGTATGTAATCTGAACAATGATTGCCTAACTGTGCTGGTTATAAAGAAATTGTTCTTGGCTGGGCACGGTGGCTCATGCCTGTAATCCCAGCACTTTGGGAGGCCAAGGCAAGTGGATCACCTGAGGTCGGGAGTTCGAGACCAGCCTGGCTAACATGGTGAAACACGGTCTCTACTATAAATACAAAAATTAACTGGGCTCCTCCTTCAAGTGTTTGGTCCCAGTAATCTCAATCTTGACCTTTTATTTCCCCTGTCTACTTCTTACAGTCACTACTTCTTTGTTCCATTTTCCCTTTTTAATTCTCCGGTACCTGTGATATCTCTAATAATTCTTTATATTAATTTTCTCAGTTAAGATTGGCCAGGGGGAAGGGGTGGCTCACACCTGGAATCCCAGTACTTTGGGAGGCCAAGGCGGGTGGATTGCTTGAGCCCAGGAGTTCGAGGCCAGCCTAGGCAACATAGCAAAACCCTGCCTCTACCAACAAAACAAAAAATTAGCCAGGTGTGGTGTTGTGCACCTGTGGTCACAGCTACTTGAGAAGCTGAGGTGGGAGGACCACTCGAGCCTGGGAGGCAGAGGTTGCAGTGAACCGTAATCATGCCACTGCACTCTAACCTGGGCAACAGTGCAAGACCCCATCTTAAAAAAAAAAGAAAAAAGATAACTGCTATGATATGGCAGTTCCTTCCAGCATTCCACTTCTGGGTATATATTCAGAGTCAGAAGCAGGGTCTCAAAGAAGAGATGTTTGTTTTTGTCATGCCTGTGTTCATAGCAGCATTATTCAAAATAGCTAAAATGTGGAAACAACCCAAGTGTACACTGACAGATGAACCGATAAGCAAAGTGTGGTATATACCTACAGTGGAATATTATTCAGCCTTAAAAAGGAAGAAATCCTGACACATGGATGAACATTGAGGACATTATGCTAAGTGAAATAAGCCAGCTACCAAAAGACAAATACTATATGATTCTACTTATATAAGTTAGGATAGTCAAAAATCATAGAGACAGAAAGTAGGATGGTGGTTGCCAGGGACTGGGGGGAGGGGAAATGAGGAGTTACGGGTTTTTTTTTTCTTTTCTTTTGAGAAGGAGTCTTGCTCTGTCACCCAGGCTGGAGTGCAGTAGTACGATCTCAGCTCACTACAACCTCTGCCTCCCAGGTTCAAGTGATTCTCCTGCCTCAGTCTCCCAAGCAACAGGGATTGATTATAGGTGCCTGCCACCATGCCCGGGTAATTTTTGTATTTTTAGTAGAGATGGAGTTTCACCATATTGGCCAGGCTGGTCTCGAACTCCTGACCTTGTGATCCGCCCACCTCAGTCTCCCAAAGTGCTAGGATTACAGGTGTGAGACACCACTCCCGGCCGGAGTTACTGTTTAATGGGTACAGAGTTTCAGTTTTACAAAATGAAAAGTTCTGGAGATGGATGGTGGTGACGGTTGCACAGCACTATGAATATATTTCATACTACTTGAACTGAACACGTGAAAATGGTTAAGATGATAAATTTTATTATGTGAATTTTACCACAATGAAAATTAATACATTTTATATTGAAAAAAATAACTCCTATGGCTTCCATTTCTTCATTGAATCCTGACTAATACAGAAAATGGTTTTCCAGGAGTTGTTCCAGGGAACAGACTTTCAGATATAGGATTTATTATAGGAGTTTATTTGGTCATATCCTTAAACTCAAATGCAATGTTGAGCCACTTGTCAATGGGAAATGGAATGTAGTGGTATCACAAATAATCAACTTATCGTCTGTAATCAACTTTGTCTAAGTGCCTACTAAAGCAAGTAATTAGGAGCCACATTTGACTGTTTGACAATGATATCTACAACAACTCTAGGTTATTCATGGCTTTATTTGAATGCACCGAGGAACTTATTATAAATTAAAAGTACAGGTTATTAAGCATTCAGTTCAGGCCAGGCTCAGTGTCTCGCTCCTGTAATCCCAACACTTTGGGAGGCCAAGGTGGAAGGATTGCTTGCACCTATGAGTTTGAGATCAGCCTGGGCAACATAGTGAAATATAAAATTAACTGCACGTGGTGGCCGGTTTGTACCAGACTCTTTGGTAGTCTCCATTACTTAGGAGGCTGAGGTGGGAGGATCGCTTGAGCCCAGGAGATCAAGACTGCTGTGAGCCATGATTGCACCACTGCACTCCTTCCTGGGCAACAGACAGAGTGAGACCCTGTCGCAAAAAAGCAAAACAAACAAACAAAAAAAACATTCAGTTCAAGTCACAGAGTACAAAACTTCTACAGCAGCCCAAAATAATTCCTTATTTCCTGTACCTCCAGACTTATCTTTCTAAAAATCAAACATAAAATTTAATTGTGCAATTTTCAGAGTTACAATACAATTTGATCTCACATCCTTGCTAGATATCTCTAGTGAAAAATAGGGCACTGACTGGGAGGGGCATAACACTGAAACTGGGAATGGGAGTATTGGGTTGACTCAAAGAAAGTCGAAGTTCTACAATGTCCAATCTCTCTAAACATCTACAAGGCCAGTAGAAGCAGTCCTTCTTCCCTTAAAGGCACTAGAATAACATCATTTCTGTCAGGCATGGTGGCTCACACCTGTAATCCCAACATTATGAGAGGCCAAGGTGGGAGGACACCTTGAGGCCAGGAGCTTGAGACCATCCTGGGCAATATAGCAAGACCCCATCTCTAAAGAAAAAAGAAAAAAAATTTAATCACTTGAAGGATGTCTACTTTCCTCTAGTTTCTTTTTCTTTCTTTCTTTCTTTCTTTTGAGAAGGAGTCTCACTCTGTCGCCCAGGCTGTAGTGCAGTGGCGTGATCTCAGCTCACTGCAACCTCTTCCTCCCAGGTTCAAGCGATTCTCCTGCCTCAGCCTCCTGAGTAGCTGGGATTACAGGTGCGCACCACCACGCCCAGCTAATTTTTGTATTTTCAGTAGAGACGGGGTTTTGCCATGTTGGCCAGCCTTGTCTCAAACTACTGACCTCAGGTGATTCACCCACCTTGGCCTCCCAAAGTGCTGGGATTACAGGTGTGAGCCATGGTGCCCAGCCTACTTTCCTCTAGTTTAACTCCAACCACCCATTGTTAACTGTAGATCAGGATTTCCCAACATGTTGGGCTGGATAATTCTTTGTGGGAGGAGATGTCCCGTGTGTTGTACGATATTTAGCAATATTCCTGACCTCTACGCACTAGATGCAGCAGCACCTTCCCCTCCAAGTTGTGACAACCAAAATTGTCTCCAGACATTGCCAAATGTACTGTGGGAAACAAATCATCCCCAGTTGAGAACCACAGCTCCACATCTATAGCTAGGGTTAGATCCCGGCATGTTCCACAGCATGGCTGGGAAGAAATAACTTATTCTTTCAATATTTTGCTAATTTTTATCTGCAGAAATGTGAAGAACATGTGAAAGGGAGGATTCTTCCTTTCCAAGAAGGAAACAGACCAAGAAGACAGAATGTAATACTGGATTTGGTTGAATTGTTAGCATGGGTGCTTTTACCACAAATTCTGGTTTTAATGTGTTAGCTTGTGCAGCTGGAAACCTCTCTAATAGTTACTTGGTTGGTTGCCTGAAACTTTATTTCAGCAGTAGGCTACTTTCAATAGTGTTGAGATGCAAGAACTTAGTGGCATAATTTAGAAGACGCAATCCCAAAGTTTAAGGAGATAGAAATGTTGGAGTGAATCTATAATATATGAATGGCCACCCTCTCACTATATCACCTAAGAGATCCCAGAGGACATGCTCTCCACTAAGGCACTGAGAAATACATTAGCAGATGGGCACCAATATCCTTGTAAACGCTATGGTCGCTGTTTTCTGTAGGTAGATATGATAAAGGAAGATGTTATAGTTGAGATGGGTTCCCTGATTTTGATGGAGGTGATGGGATCCTGGGGTGACAGAGGACAAAGACAATGTGGGTCAAGAGACAATGTATAGACTCCCTTTCAGAGTATAATATGAAAAAGAAGGGGATAAAGAGTGGCTTTACAGTGTAGAAACCTGACAAACACTACTTATCAAGGTGATAAGTCATGCTGGCAGTATGTGTAGTTGATATGATTTCATGAGAATGGCATTTCACCTCTATAGCTTTCCTCCCAAAAGCACATAACCCCAGTCTAACAATGAAATAAATATCAATC
The DNA here is from genome assembly GCF_029281585.2 of Gorilla gorilla gorilla. Lineage (NCBI taxonomy): Eukaryota > Metazoa > Chordata > Mammalia > Primates > Hominidae > Gorilla > Gorilla gorilla. Next base: position 86,076,402 of record NC_073239.2, on the reverse strand, counting down.
AAAACTCAATTGAGGTCAGATATGGCTCACACCTGTAATCCCAAAGCGGGTAGATCACCTCAGGTCAGGAGTTTGAGACCAGCCTGGCCAACATGGTGAAACCCCATCTCTACTAAAAAAAGACAAAATTAGCTAGGTGTGGTGGCACATGCCTGTAATCCCAGCTACTTGGGAAGCTGAGACAGGAGAACTGCTTGAACCTGAGAGGCAGAGGTTGCAGTCAGCCAAGATTGCACCACTGCAGTCTAGGCTGGGCAACAGAGCGAGACTGTCTCACAAAAAACACAAAAAAAGAAAAAGAAGAAAAAGCTATTCAACTTTCTGGAGATCTGGAGAACCCCTGAGCCATACATGCTTTGGGTACACTGCAAGTAACCCAACCAAAGATAAAATAAGTGAGCTGAGATTCACTCTGCAGCCCAGAGTCAGAGTTTGCAATATGAGTCCAACCAAATTAATAGCATGCTAAAACAAACATATAACAACAAATCAACACTTTATTTTTTATTTTTCATTTTTTTTTTTTTTTAGAGACAGGGTCTCACTGTGTTGCCCAAGCTGGAATACAGTGGTTATTCACAGGTGTGATAATAGTGCACTACACTACACTCTTGGGCTGAAGCAATCATCCTGTCTCAGCCTCTCAAGTAGCTTGGACTACAGGCGTGTGCCACTGCAACTGGCTTTCAACTCTTTAAGGAACATAATAGTATCTAGTGTTCACAACGTAACATTTGCAATGTTCAGAAAACAACTCAATTATTTAACAAATGGCTGGGTGTGGTGACTTATACCTGTAATCCTACTGCTTTGGGAGGCTGAGGCAGGAGGATGGCTTGAGCCCAGGAGTTCGAGACCAGCCTGGGTAACATAGGGTGACCTCGTCTCTAAAAATAATTTTAAAAAATTAACCAAGCATGGCGGCACACACCTGTAATCCCAGCTACTCAGGAGTCTGAGGTGGGATGATCACTTGAGCCCAGTGGTTTGAGGCTGCAGTGAGCCATGATTGCACCACTGCACTCTAGCCTGGGTGACAGAGGGAGACCCTGTCTCAGAAATAAACAAAACTATTTGACATATGAAGAAACAAAACTATGTAGCACATCTTCTCAAGAGAAAAGATAATCAACAGAGACTGACACTGATATGACATAAATGCTGCAATTGTCAAGATTTAAGAGCAGATCTTGCAACTACATTCAATGATGTAAAGGAAAAAATGATCTTTCCACATGCCTCATTACCCAGAAGCATCTAGCCTGGTGGAATGATGGATTAGCCTAATGATGGCTTGGTTTCAGCACCAGCACCTGTTGAGAGATAGCATCCTGAAAGACTGAAGTTTTGTCTTACAAAATTCCATATATATTCCCGTATATCATGCTGTTTCTCCCACAGCCAGAATGCATGGGTCCAGGAATAAATGGTTGGACATGTAAGTGACTTTTCTCATTCTTATACCTAATAACCAACTTGTGGGATTTTTACTTCCCACCTCTGCAACTTTGAGTTCTGCAGGTTTGATGAACTTTGTTTCCACAGAGAAATGCTTCTATCATGAAACACAACACTAGCTCCATTGAATGAGAAGTTGAGATACCACCTGGCCATTTTGGGCTCTGAGGAGCCACTGAACCAATAGCCAAGAAGATATTGCTCAACTGGCTGAAGTGATTGATCCTAATCACCGAAAGGGAATTGAGTCTTTGTTACACAATGAGGACATGCACCCAAGAGTTTCTCTTGAATCTAAGAGATTCTCTGGGAAGCCTCTGAGCACTCCATGTTTAATAGGAAAGATTAATGGAAAATTAAAGCAACCAGAAAAAGGCAGAATGCTGAAGAAAATTTAGATCCTGCAGGAATGAAGGTTTGGTTCCCCAACCAGGTAAAGAACCTAGACCAGAAAAAAAGGTTCTTGTGGAAGATAAAGAAAATAGTAAGTGCAGGACAAACATGGTGGCTCACACCTATAATCCTAGCACTCTGGGAGGCCAAGGCGGATGAATCACTTGAGCTCAGGAGTTGGAGACCAGCCTAGGCAATACGGTGAAACCCTGTCTCTACAAAATATATATACACACACACACACACACACACACACACACACACACACACACACACACATTAGCTGGGCATGGGCTACTCAGGGGGCTGAAGCAGGAGAATCGCTTGGGTCCTAGAGGTGAAGGTTGCCGAGGAATGGCCAAGGTCGCACCATTGCACTCCAGTCTGTGTGACAGGAATGAAACCTCATCTCAAAAAAGAAAAAAGAAGAGAAAATAATGAATGTATAGTGGAAAACAGCAGTTATAAATGTCAACTATGACATCATGACCACTTAAAGAAATGAGCACACTAACTATGCATATGTTCTTCCAACTTTTTATGTGTGTACAAAAAAGGTAATCTCTTCTGATTTCCCTTATAGTTTTATAGTAATGATTGCTGGTGGTGATTGACTTGACAATTTGTCTTTAGGTTTCAATATATTCAGGTAGGACCTTGACTGAATTTGAGAAGTATTAGCATTGCCTAAATATGGATACTGCAACTGTGACTCAATGGCAAGCATTCTCCTGCCTCAGGACATTTGCATCAATGTTTCCTCTCCTTGGAAGGCTCTTCCCTAGATATCCATGAGTGCTTCGCCCTCACCTCCCTTAAATCTTTATTCAAATGTCACTTTTCTCAGCGACATATTCCATAACCACCCTATTTAAATTCCATAGTACTTATCACCATGTAATATATTATAGGCCAGGCACAGTGGTACACTTTGGGAGGCCGAGGCAGGCAGATTGCTTGAGCCCAGGAGTTCCAGACTAGGCTAGCCAACATGGTGAAACCTCGTCTCCACTAAAAATACAAAAAGTAGATGGGCTTGGTGATGCAGGTCTGTAGTCCCAGCTACTGGGGAGACTGAGGAAAAACATATACGCCAGGCGCGGTGGCTCACGCCTGAAATCCCAGCACTTTGGGAGGCCAAACCAGGTGGATCAATTGAGGTCAGGAGTTTGAGACCAGCCTGGCCAACATGGTGAAACCCTGTCTCTACTAAAAATACAAAATTAGCCTGGCGTGGTGGGACACGCCTGTAATCTCAGGTACTCAGGAAGCTGAAGCAGGAGAATCACTTGAACCCAGGAGGCAGAGGTTGCAGTGAGCCGAGATTACACCGCTGCACTCCAGCCTGGGCAACAGAGCAAGACCCTGTCTCAAAAAAAATTATATATTTTTACTTGTTTACCTTAGTTGCTTTCTGTGTCCCACTGCCTTTAGAATATAAGCTTCTTAAGGGCAGGGAATATTATCCATCTTTGTTCAAGGCCATATCGTCAGGGCATAGAACAGTGTGCTCAAGAGATATTTATTGACTATGGGACACTATGCTATGCAGGAATTTAAAATAATGAGGTAGATATAGATGGTTTGGCTCTGTGTCTGCACCCAAATCTCATCTCGGATTATAATCCCCAGAATCCCCACGTGTTGAGGGAGGGAACTGGTGGGAGGTGATTGGATCATGGGTGTGGTTTCCTTCATGCTGTTCTCATGATAGTGAGTTCTCACCAGAACTGATGGTTTTATAAGTGTTTGACAGTTCCTCCTTCACACACTCTGTCTCACCTGCCTCCATTTAAGACGTGCCTGCTTCCCCTTCTGCCATGATTGTAAGTTTCCTGAGGCCTCCCCAGCCATGTGGAACTATGAGTCAATTAAATTCTTTATAAATTACCCAGTCTTGGGTGTCTCTTCATAGCAGTGTAAAAACGGACTAATACAATATATAAATGCTAAACTGTTAATCATGGTTTCCTCTCAGAGGGTAAGTGGGATTGGGAGAGGGGGTAAATATGAATTTTAACTTATCACCTAAGTTAAAAAATTTTTTTTCAATGTTGGGAGACACTTGACAAACTTAACAACTTAAGGAGAAAGGTTAGTAGCACTGGAGTGGATTAATGTGTAGTAGAAAGTGGGGATAACTGATGGAATGAGTTAAAGATAAAATGAGAAAATAACATGAGATGGTTCTTGGATAAGATGGTACTTGGATAAGGAGTTTTGCGGTGGAGATGACACAGGGCAGGCGAGCCCCATAGTGAATCTTAGCCTGCAAGGGTTCTTGGCTTTGCTCAGGAAAGAATTCAAGGGCAAACCAGAGATAGAGGAAAGCAGCTTTATTCAAGAGGCAGTGTTACAGCTCTGTGACTGCTCCTTCCAAGCAAGGCTACCCCCACAGGCAGAGGAGCAGCCCAGGACAGTTTTGCAGTCATATTTATACCCACTTTTTTTTTTTTTTTTTTTGAGAGAGAGAGTCTCACTCTGTCATTCAGGCTGGAGTGCAGTGGTGCAAGCTCGGCTCACTGCAATCTCCACCTCCCAGATTCAAGTGATTCTCCTGCCTCAGCCTCCCGAGTAGCTGGGAGGCACCCGCCACCACGCCTGGCTAATTTTTGTATTTTTAGTAGAGATGGGGTTTTGCCATGTTGGCCAGGCTTGTCTTAAACTCCTGACCTCAGGTGATCTGCCACCTCAGGTGATCTGCCACCTCAGCCTCCCAAAGTGCTGGGATTATGGTGCCCACCCTATACCTACTTTTAATTGCATGCAGATTAAGGGGCAGTTTATGCAGAAATTTCTAGGGGAGGGGTAGTAATTTTTGTGTCATTGGGTCATTGTCATGGAAAGGAGTGGTAATGCCAGGGTGTTGCCATGGCAACAGTAAATTGACATGGCATACTGGTGGATGTGTCTGATTGAAAACTGCTTTCACCCTGGCCCCATTTCAGCTAGTCCTCAATCTGGTCCAGTGTCTAAGCCCTATCTCTGGAATTGAGTCCCGCCCCCTGCCTCAGAGAGACCTGGTTGGAGTCCTCAACTCATGGCTTCCATGATCCTTGTGAAGCAGATGGGGAGGTCAAGGCTAAGGGCAAGGGCGTGGGTAGTATGCTCAATTTCTGAGGGTTTAGAGAAGATGTTACGGTCCTATTAACAAAATTACTTTATGTAATCCTTTCTCAGTTCCATGAGGTGCCATTATCTCTACTTTACAATATTATTCTGCTCTACAAATGTAAAAACAGAAGCACAGTGATTATACAGTTTGTATAAGACTACTCAGCTGATGAATGATGGAGACATTTTAGGAAGTTCTAACCCAGGCCTCTCTGACTTCAATTTACTGACCTCATTTAGGCTTCATATTCCTCCATAATGAAGTACAAATAGTCCAGTGACCCCATTTTCTAACACAAGGGTCCCACAGCAGAGTGGGATGGGCACGTCCAGGGTATGCATGATGATCCATTAGGGCACTGGAAGGCAATGTTAGATTTCTATTTATATTTTTTAATCTAAAAGAAGTTCACCTTTGCTAGTATTTAATATGCAGATAGACACTGGCATCCTTATTTGGTCTGGATGCCAGCTGGTTATGAGTCATTTCAATATCTTGAGAGAGACATAGGAGTTCCACAGCACAGATGGAATGATAGTGGTGCTTCCCCATATTATATTTTTTTGTGCCTAAGGGATGACATCAATATGCTAATTTTGTAGAAAAAAGACTTTTACGTAGCAGAATCTTTATAATACAGTAGTCTATGATGAAATGGTGATTGATGATGAAGATGTTTGACTTCACTCAGAGGTTTGCTTGGTCTTTCTTGTCAGAGTATTAAAAATAGAATCTATAAATAACTTGCACTTTTCTTTGACAAAAAGACAAGCATTCAAACTGTGTTGCCTTTTTCGATGATAATGTGGCTGTCAGTATATGCTATTTACAGATACTAATAAGCAATATTTTAAAATTCCATTTCTTTAAGGTAGGGTTGATAATTTGACAAGTGGGGAAATAATTGCTTTTGGAAAGCTATTGCAAAAGAGTATTTCGAAAAATTATATTTGGAAGCATTTCCATTTTGGTGTGACTTTTTACTAAAAATTATATAAGTATGTAACTTATAGAAATGCTCATATATAAAAATATAGTGTTTTCTGATTAATTGCAAAGACAGCTGACTATCATGGAAGATAAAAATTAGCTGAATTTCAGTAAAAACCTTCACAAATTGGTGAATGAAATTGAAAAACCAATTTCATTATTGAGTAAGCCTAGACAATAATTCCTCCATTTAGAGTTCATATTTTTGTCAGGTTTATTTCCATCAAGTAATAAGCTAAACAGATCATAGAAACAAGCCTTTGAAATTATTGTTATTATTATTACTGAGATTGAGTCTCACTCTGTTGTCCAGGCTGGAATGCAGTTGTGCGATCTTGGCTCACTGCAACCTCCACCTCCCAGGTTCAAGCAATTCTCCAGCCTCAGCTTCATGAGTAGCTGGGATTACAGGTGCGTGCCACCACACCCAGCTAATTTTTTGTATTTTTAGCAGAGACGGGGGTTTCACCATGTTGCCCAGGCTGGTCTTGAACTCCTAACCTCAAGTGATCCACCTGCCTCGGCCTCCCAAAGTGCTGGGATTATAGGCATGAACCACTGCGCCCGGCCTCAAATTTATAATATTGTAATGTGCTAAACCACAATTTCAGAAATAAAGCAGGGTCAATAAAGTTGCTCTTAAAAATAAATTAGTAAGAGCAAAAAAAAAAGTTTTTTTTAGGCTGGGCAGGTGGCTCACGCCTGTAATCCCAGCACTTTGGTAAGCTGAGACAGGCAGATAACCTGAGGTCAGGAGTTCAAGACCTGCCTGGGCAACATGGTGAAACCCCGTCTCTACTAAAAATACAAAAAGCAGCTGGGCATCATGGCACACACTGTAATCTCAGTTACTTAGGGGGCTGAGGCAGGAGAATGGCTTGAACCCATTACACGGAGGTTACAGTGAGTAGAGATCACGCCACTGCACTCCAGCCTGGGCGACAGAGTGAGACTCTGTCTCAAAAAAAGAGGGTTTTCTTTGTACAGATAATAAATGTAATTTTTATATGCATACATAAGTGTGTATATTTTAAGTATTTAAAGAAACAGGTAACATAAATATATGCATCAACATAGAAATAAAAATTAGAATATAGATGATTTTACACACAATGTTGTAGCACTGTCTGCCAGTCTGTGGTGGTGGTTCTTCATGCAGGCAAGAAGGAAACATATACATATGTGTGTATGTGTGTATATAAATCTGTTTCACACATACATCTATCTATATATTCACACACACAAATAAATATATATACTATATAATTACATATATGTATATACAAAGTAATATACATAAATATATGTATAAAATATAGCCAGGCAGGGTGGCTGGCACCTGTAATACTAGCTACTCAGGAGGCTGAGATGGAAGAATCACTTGAGGCCAGGAGTTCTGCAGCAGTCTGAGCAACATAGCAAGACCCTGTCTCTTAAAAAATAAATAAGTAAATAAAATAAACATAATGCAACAAACACACACACACCAACACACATGCAGATGCACTTACATTTATATTAGGGGCTCTCTTGCCACACGCTGGCAGGGAAGGGGGCCAAAATGGCAATAAGAGTCTTTCTCTGTCAGTTCCATGTGACCCCATGCTGCTAGCAAACACAAGGCCACCGGCTTTTAACTAGAACCAGCCCAGGTGGCATCACCCTCCAGTGGGAAAGCTGTTCACTTCTCTCAGGTCTGTCAATCAGTACAGGTGGTCTTCTCTGGAACACTTCAGGTGGGTCCATACAATGGTGTCCCAGTTCGGGTGGGTGGAGAAGAGGCTTTCTGTACAGAGGAAGGAAGGCTAGGTCTGAGGCCTCAGGATATACTGGGGGCAGAGTGAGTGTGGGTGGGGTAAAATGGTACCAGGCTGGAGGGACAGTCAGGCCAGTGTTAGACTGCACTGACAGCCACTAGAGGATTTTGGGGGCCAGGAAAATGAACCTCCGACACTGAAGGCTACACAGTCCTCAGTAAGCCTGTTCTGGCCAGTTCCAGCTGGATCCACAGGACCCTCCAGGGCTTCAGCAGGGCCAAAGAATACTTGGATTAGAGAAAGCTGAGGAGATAAGTGCCTGAGGCCTCTTCCACAAGTTTGAGAAGTACAGAAAACAGGTATTTGGCTTGACAAACACATATGGACTCCAAAGTAGGTGTCAGACAAATCTAGTTAGAAGCAGACCACTGGGCCCTGCCACCCCAAGTCAATGGATGACGCCTATTCCCAAAGTAGGGCCTGGCTTGTAGGGCAAGATAGGGCCATCATACACAAAATGTTATATTTTTAAATACTGAGTTTATTTCGGCAGCATCATCATTTTATCCTTTAACTTTAAAACATTTTTGTCATTTTAAAAGGTACATAAGATATTAGGACTGTATTACATGCTTCTAATGTATGAATAACTTAGGGTGCATGTTGAAAAATATTTAAAGGTAAGTTTGTGATTCAATAATGTAGAGATCATTGTTCGAATGCAGGGTTTCTCAACCTGGGCACTATGTACACTTTGAGCTGGAGAATCTTTTCTTGTGAGGAGTTTTCCAGTGCACTGTAAGAATTTAGCAGCATTTTAGGCCTGAACCCACTAGATGCCAGCAGCAGCACCCCCTCCTATACACAGTTTTGACAACCAAAAAGTGTCTCCAGACATTGACAAATGTTCCCTTAGGTTAGGAATGCCAGATTTAACAAAGTGAAAACAAAAAATCAGAACACATTTACAGAAAATTCTTTTTTTTTTTTTTTTTTTTTGAGACTGAGTCTTGCTCTATCGCCCAGGCTGGAGTGCAGTGGTGTGATCTCAGCTCACTGCAACCTCCGCCTCCTAGGTTTTAAGCAATTCTCTTTGTCTCAGCCTCCCGAGTAGTTGGGATTATAGGTGCTCATTACCACACCAGGCTAATTTTTGTATTTTTAGTAGAGAGGGGGTTTTGCGATTTTGGCGAGGCTGGTCTTGAACTCCTGACCTCAGGTGATCCACCCGCCTTGGCCTCCCAAAATGCTGGGATTACAGGCGTGAGCCACCGCACCCAGCCAAAAACTTCTTTATTCCAAATGTAACTGGTTGGTTTACGCCTTATCTGGCAACCTTAAAGGAAAGGGGAAGAGGGGCAACATCCTTCCCCAGTTGAGAAGCACCATTCTTTTTGCTTCTTCTTTTTTTTTTTTGAAACGGAGTCATGCTCTGTCACCCAGGCTGGAGTGCAGTGGCGCAATCTTGGCTCACTGCAACCTCTGCCTCCCGGGTTCAAGTGATTCTCCTGCCTCAGCCTCCTGAGTAGCTGGGATTAGAGGTGTGTGCCACCTCACCCAGCTAATTTTTGTATTTTTAGTAGAGACGGGGTTTCACCACATTGGTCACCAGTCTGGTCTCAAACTCCTGACCTCAAGTGATCCACCCGCCTCAGCCTCCCAAAGTACTGGGATTATAGGCACGAGCCACTGCACCCAGCCTCTTTTTTCTTCTTTTAAAGCGATGAAGCAACCTACGTTGCCCAGGTTGAAATGCAATGACTACTCACAGGTGTGATTATAATGCATTGCAGTCTTGAACTCCTGGGCTCACGCAGTGCTCCTGCCTCAGCCTCCCTAGTAACTGGGGCTACAGGCATGTACCACATCTGGCTCAAGAATTGCCATCTGAATGAATTATTATGCCTATAATATTCCCTACAACATTACTTCTCTCCCAGCCTCATCCTACCTTCCCTTCCCTTCCCTCCCCTTCCAAATTCTTCCACTGTGTTCTCTGGAACTAATGATCCATAACCTGCAAAAGCCCCTGCCATTCTCAAGCATTTCCCCCAATTTCTTACCTTTATTAAAATCTGGCAGTCTCTTAAAGACATTTTCCCTTTTGCTCACCTAAATGGTAGCTTTTTATGCTCTCAATTTTCACATACCCCAAGGATGAGAAGTGTAAGCAAATTTGGAATAAGCAAAAATGTAACTGGTATTTCCAGGGGAAAACCGTACATTCTTTAGAGCACACTTTTCCAAGGTATCTGATTCTACCCTTTTATTGCTTGTGAGGTATTTTACAACTCTGTAAATTGTAAATAACTGACAGCAGAGTGCAAAATAATTCTTATCTATAGACATGCAAGTAAATTCTGTCCAGTGGCAGTTAAATTGACTTGCCTCTCCTACAGTGGGATGAAGCCAGTTTTACCTACATTTTCAAGTTCATTTCCATATGCCTGATCTATAAATGTGGATTATTTTAAAATGTACAATTACATTATTATTGACTGTAGTCACCTTGTTGTGCTATTAAATAGCAGGTTTTATCCATTCTTTCTAATGATTTTTTTTTGCACTCACTAATAACCACCCCCACCTCTCCTGCTCCCCGCCACCTACTACCCTTCCCAGGCTCTGCTAACCATCCTTCTACTTTCTATGTCCATGAGTTCAATTGTTTTGATTTTTAGATCCCACAAATAAGGGAGAACATGCGAAGTTTGTCTTTCTGTGCCTGGCTTATTTCACTTAACATAATGATTCCAGTTCCATCCACGTTATTGCAAATGACAGGATCTCATTTTTTATGGCTGAATAGTACTCCATTGTATATATGTACCACATTTTCTTTACCCATTTATCTGTTGATGGGCATTTAGATTGCTTCCAAATCTTAGCTATTGTGAACAGTGCTGCTGCAAACATGGGAGTACAGATACCTCTTTCATATACTGATTTCCTTTCTTTTGGGAAAGAAAGGAAATCAGTATATGAAAGATCCAGCAGTGGGATTTCTGGGTCACATGGTAGCTCTACCTTTAGTATTTTGAGGAAACTCCAAACTGTTTTCTTTTTTTTTTTTTTTCGAGACAGAGTGTCACTCTGTGGTCCAGGCTGGAGTGCAGTAGCACAATCTTGGCTCACTGCAGCCTCTGCCTCCTGCATTGAAGCGATTCTTGTGCCTCAGCCTCCTGAGTAGCTGAGTTTACAGCTGTGCACCACCACGTCCAGCTAATTTTTGTATTTTTAGTAGAGATGGAATTTTGCTATGTTGGCCAGGCTGGTCTCAAACTCCTGGCCTCAAGAAATCCACCTGCCTTGGCCTCCCAAAGTATTGGGATTACAGGCGTGAGCCACCACACCCGGCCCTCCAAACTGTTTTCCATAGTAGTTGTACTAATTTACGTTCTCACTAACAGTGTACTAGGGTTTCCTTTTCTCCACATCCTCACCAGCATTTGTTATTGCCTGTCATTTGGATATAAGACATTTTAACTAGGGTAAGATGATACCTCATTATAGTTTTAATTTGTATTTCTCTGATGATCAGTGGTGTTGAGCACCTCTTCATATGTCTGTCTGCCATCTGTATGTCTTTCGAGAAGTGTCTATTCAAATATTCTGCCTATTTTTTGATCAAATTATTAGAATTTTTCCTACAGAGTAGTTTGAGCTTCCTATATATTCTGGCTATTAATCCCTTATCAGATGGGTAGTTTGCAATTATTTTCTCCCATTCTGTAGGTTATCTCTTCACTTTACTGATTGTTCCCTTTGCTGTGCAGAAGCTTTTTAACTTGATGTGTTCCCATTTGTCCATTTTTGCTTTGGTTTCCTGTGCTTGTTGGATATTACTCAAGAAATTTTCGCCCAGACCAATGGCCTAGAGATTTTCCTTAACGTTCTCTTGTAGTAGTTTTATAATTTGAGGTCTTAGATCTAAGTCTTTCATCCATTTTGATTTGATTTTTGTATACAGTGAGACACAAGGGTCAAGTTTCATTCTTCTGCATATAGATATCCAGTTTTCCCAGCACTATTTATTGAAGAGACCGTCTTTTCCCCGGTATATGTTCTTGGCACCTTTGTCAAAAATGAGTTCACTGTAGGTGTGTGGATTTGTTTCTGGGTTCTCTATTCTGTTCCATTGGTTTATGTGTTTTTATCCCAGTTCCATGCTCTTTTGGTTACTATCACTCTGTAGTATAATTTGAAGTCAGGTAATGTGATTCTTCCAGTTTTATTCTTTTTGCTCAGGATAGCTTTGGCTATTCTCGGTCTTCTGTGGTCCCATACAAATTTTAGAATTTTTTTTTTATTTCTGTGAAAAATGTCATTGGTATTTTATTTTGATAGGGATTGCATTGAATCTGTAGATCGCTTTGGGTAGTAACAGTATTGACTCCTCCAATTCATGAACATGGAATATTTTTCCATTTTTTGGTGTCCTCCGAAATTTCTTTCTTCAGTGTTTTATAGTTTTCATTGTAGAGATCTTTCACTTCTCTGGTTAATACCTAGGTAATTAATTTTATTAGTGGCTATTGTAAATTGAATTACTTTTTAAATTTCTTTTTCAGATTGTTCACTGTTGGCATATAGAAATGCTACAGATTTTTATATGTTGATTTTGTATCCTGCAACTTTACTGAATGTATCAGTTCTAACAGTTTTTTTTCATGGCATCTGCAGGTTTTTCCAAATATAAGATCATATCATCTGCAAACAAGGATAATTTGACTTCTTCCATTCCAATTTAGATGCCCTTTATTTCTTTCTCTTGTCTGATTGTTCTAGCTAGGGCTTCTAGTGCTATGTTGAACAACAGTGGTGAAAGTAGGCCTCCTTATTGCGTTCCAGATCTTAGAGGAAAGCCTTTAAGTTTTTCCCTGTTTGGTACGATACTAGCTGTGGGTCTGTCATACATGGTCTTTATTATGTTGAGGTATGTACCCTCTACACCCGGTTTTTTGAGGGTTTTCAGCATGAAAAGATGTTGAATTTTATCAAATGCTTTTTAGCATCAATTGAAATGATCATACAGCTTTTATCCTTCATTCTCTTGATATGATGTATCACACTGATTGATGTGCATATGTTGAACCATCCTTGCATCCCAGGGATAAATCCCACTTGGTCATGATGAATGATCTTTCTAATGTATTGTTGAATTCAGTTTGCTGGTATTTTGTTGAGAATTTTTGCATCAATATTCATCAGTGATACTGCCCTGTAGTTTTCCTTTTTTAATGTGTCTTTGTCTTGGTGTTGGTATCAGGGCAATACTGGCCCTGTAGAATGAATTTGGAAGTATTCCCTCCTCCTCTATTTTTTGGAATAGTTTAAGTAGGATTGGTATTAGTTCTTGAAATGTTTGGTAGAATTCAGCAGTGAAGCCATTGGGTCCTGGGCTTTTCTTTATTGGGAGACTTTTTATTATGACTTTAATCTAATTACTTGTTATTGGTCTGTTCAGGTTTTGGATTTCTTCATGGTTCAGACTTGGTAGGTTGTGTGTGTTTAGGAATCTGTCCATTTCTTCTAGATTTTCCAATTTATTGGCGTATAGTTGCTCATAGTAGCCATTAATGATCCTTTGAATTTCTGCAATATCATTTGTAATGTCTCCTTTTTCATTTCTGAATTTATTTGTATCTTGTCTCTTTTTCTCTTAGTGTGGGTAAAGGTTTGTCAATTTTGTTCAACTTTTCAAAAAAACATTTTTTTGTTTCATTATCTTTTGAATTGTTTTCTTCCATTCAATTTCATTTATTTCTGCTCTGATTTTTATTATTATTTTTCTTCTACTAATTTTGGGTTTGGTTTGCTCTTGCCTTTCCAGTTCTTTAAGATGCATCATTAGATTGTTTAAATTTATTATCTTCTTTGATGTAGGAACTTATAGCTATTAACTTCCCTCTTAGTACTGTTTTTACTGTATCCCATAGGTTTTGGTATGTTGTGTTTCCACTATCATTTGTTTGAAGAATTTTTTTATTTTATTTTATTTATTTTTTGAGACAGGGTCTCACTCCATTACCCAGGCTGGAGTGCAGTGGCTTCATCTTGGCTCACTGCACCCTCTGCCTCCCAGGTTCAAGCAATTCTCCTGCCTCAGCCTCCCGAGTAGCTGGGATTACAGGTGCCTGCCACCATGCCCAGCTGATTTTTGTATTTTTAGTGGAGATTGGTTTTCACTATGTTGGCCAGGCTGATCTTGAACTTCTGACCTCAAGTGATCTGCTTGCCTTGGCCTCTCAAAGTGCTGGGGTTACAGGCATGAACCACTGTGCCTGGCCCAGTTTCAAGAATTTTTAAAATTTCCTTAATTTCTTCATTGACCCACAGTAATTTGGGAGCATGTTGTTTAATTTATATGCATTGTGTAGTTTCCAAAATTCCTCGTTACTAATTTCTAGTTTTATTCCAATGTGGTCAGGGAAGATGTTTGATCTTATTTCAGTTTTTCTGAATGTTTTAAGACTTGTTTTGTGATCCACCATATGGTCTATCCTTAATAATAATACATGTGCTGAGGAAAAGAATGTGTATTCTGAAGATACTGGATGAAATGTTCTGTAAATAGCTATTAGATTTGGTTTACAGTGCAGATTAAGTCCAATATTTCTCTGTTGATGTTCTGTCTGGAAGATGTGTCCAATGCCAAAAGTGGGGTATTGAAGTCTCCGACTATTATTGTATTGGAGCTTATTTCTCTCTTTAGCGCTAATAATATTTATGTATACATCTGGGTGCTCCAGTGTTGGGTTCATCTATATTTAAATTTGTTATATCCTCAAGCTGAATCAGTCCCTTTGTCATTATATAGTGACCTTCTTTGTCTCTTCTTATAGTTTTTGTTTTGAAATCTATTTTGCCTGATATAAGTTTGGCTTCTCCTGCTCTTTTTTGGTTTCTATTGGCATGGAATATCTTTTTCCATCCCCTTAGTGTATCTGTATAGGTGAAGTGTGTTTCTTGTAAGCAACAGATCAATGGGTCTTGTTTTTTCATCCATTCAGCCACTCTGTGTCTTTTGATTGGGAGGTTTACTCCATTTACATTCGAAGTTGTCATTGATAAGTAAGGACATACTCCTGCCATTTTGGTATTTGTTTTCTGGTTGTTTTTATTTTTTGTGTGTATGCATGCATGTTTTTTTGGTTTGAGGTTACCATAAGACTTACAAATACTATCTTATAACCCATTATTTTAACATGATAACAACTTAACACTGTTTGCATAAGCAAACAAGCAAAAAGAAAACTACTAAAAACTCTATGCCTTAACTTCATCCCCCCGTTTTTTAACTTTTTGTTGTTTCTATTTATATCTTATTATACTATGAATGTCTCAAAAAGTTGTTGTAGTTATTACTTTTATTGGTTCATTGTTTAATCTTTGTACTTAGGATAAGGGTAGTTTACACAACACAGTTACAGTGTTAAATACTCTGTGTTTTTCTGTGTACTTACCATTACCAGTGAGTTTTCTACCTTCAGGTGATTACTTGTTGCTAATTATCATCCTTTTCTCTCTGTTTGAAGTAACTCCTTTAGCATTTCTTTGGTTTTTTTGTTTGTTTGTTTTTTTGAGACAGAGTCTTGCTCTGTTGCCCAGGCTGGAGTGCAGTGGCATGATCTTGGCTCACTGCAACCTCCGTCTCCTGGGTTCAAGCAATTCTACCTCAGCCTCCTGAGTACCTGGACTTACAGGCGCCCACCACCATGCCCAGCTAATTTTTGCATTTTTAGTAGAGATGGGGTTTCACCACGTTGGCCAGGCTGGTCTCCAACTCCTGACCTCAGGCAATCTGCCCACCTCGGCCTCCCAAAGTTCTGGGATTACAGGCATGAGCCACTGTGCCCAGCCCCCTTTAGCATTTCTGGTAGGACAGGTCTGGTGTTGATGAAATCCCTCAGCTTTTGTTTGCCTGGGAAAGAATTTCTCCTTCATGTTTGAAGGATATTTTCCATGGTTATACTACTCTAGGGTAAACATAATATTCCATTTTAAGTAATTAGACAAAGAAGACTAAGACCAAAGCAAGCAGGAGGAAGGAAACAGTAAAGGCCAGAGCAGAAACAAATGAAATAGAGAAGAGAAAAACAATAGAATCAATAAAACCAAAAGTAGGTTCTTTCAAAATATCTACAAAATTGACAAACCTTTAGCTAGACTGACCAAGAAAAGACAGAAGACTCAAATTACTAAAATTAGGAATAAAAGAGGTGACACCACCACTAACCTTATAGAAATAAAAGGGATTATAAGGGAACACTGTGAACATGAAAACAAATTAGATAACCTGGATAAAACGGACAAATTCCTAGAAACACACAAACTACCAAAACAGAATAAAAAGAAATAAAAAATCTGAACAGAAGTATAACAAGGGATTGAATCAATAATCAAAAAATTTCCCACAAACAAAAGCCCAGGGCAGATGGCTTCCTTTGTGAATTTTACCAAATATTTAAAAAAGAATTAACATTAATCCTTCACAAACTATGCAAAAAATAGAGGATGGACTTACCAACTCATTCTACGAGGCCAGTATTACCCTAACACCAAAACCATGCAAAGACATCACAAGAAACAAACACTATAGACCAAAATTCCTTATGAATATAGTCACAAAAAGTCCTCAACAAAATACTAGCAAAGTGAATCCAGCAACATGCAAAAAGGATTATACACCATGATCAAAATTATTTCAGGAATGAAAAATTGGCTTAACATATGAAAATCAATCCACATAATATACTATATTAATAGAATAAAGGATAAAAACCATATGATCATCTCATTTCAATACACAAAAAACACTTGACAAAATCCAACACCTTTGCAAGATAAAAAAAACTATAGGAATTGAGGAAAACTTCTGCAACCTAATAAATGGTATCTATGTAAAATCAAAAGCTAATATAATATTTAATGGTAACTAGAAGACTAAAACTTTCCTCAATATCAGAAACAAGGCAAGATGTCTGCTCTTGATACTTCTGTTCAACATTGTGCTAGAGTTTCCAGACAAGCCAATTAAGTAAGAAAAAGAAGTAGAAGACATCCAGATTGAAAACGAAGGAGTAAAACTATTTCTATTAACAGATGACATGATCTGGTATATAGGACATTTAAGGAATTCATTAAAAAATTAAGATTAATAAATGAGTTAGGCAAGTTTGCAGGGTACAAGATCAATATACAAAAATTTGTTGTATTTCTATACATTTAGCAATTCAATGGAGGAAAGAATCATCTCCTAAACAAGTGGTGCTGGGATGGCTGGATGTCCACATACAAAATAATGAAGTTGAACCTCTACCGCACACCATACACAAAATTAACTGGATCATAGACATAACTGTAAGAGCTAAAAAGTATAAAACTCTTAGAATAAATATAGAAGTGAATATTTGTAACCTTGGATTAGGCAGTGGTTTTTTCTTTAAAAAATTGACCATAGAGTAGGCATATGATACCAAAAGCACAAGTGACATAAGAAAACAACAGATAACTGGAGCTTATCAAAATTAAAAACTTTTGTGCTTCAATGAATACAATCAAGAAAGTGAAAAGACAACCCAAAGAATGGGAAAAAGTATTTGCAAATCAAATATCTGATAGAAGACTTACATCTAGAATATGTAAAAAAAACTCTTACAACTCAACAATAAAAAGACAATTCAATTTTTAACGTGGCCAAAAGGTCTAAAGAGACATTTCTCCAAAGAAGATACATAAATGGCAATAAGGCTGGGCTTGGTAGCTCATGCCTGTAATCCAGCACTCTGGGAAGCCAAGGCAAGTGGATCACTTGAGCCTAAGAGTTCCAAACCAGCCTGGGCAACATGGTGAAACCCCATCTCTACTAAAAATATAAAAAATAGCCAGGTGTGGTGAAACACACCTATAATTCCAACTACTTGGGAGGCTGAGGCACAAGAATCACTTTGAACCCAGGAGATGGAGGTTGCAGTGAGCCGAGATCATACCACTGCACTCCAGCCTGGGCGACAGAGCGAGACTCCAACTCAAACAGACAAACAAAAACAAACGGCCAATAAGCATAAGAAAAGATGCTCAACATCAACAGACATCAGGGAATTGCAAATCAAAACAATAATAAGAAACTACTTCACCTACTAGTATGGTCATAATTTAAAAAGTCAGACAATAACAATAATTGGCAAGGATGTAAAAAAATTGGAACCCTCGGCCAGGCACGGTGGCTCACGCCTATACTCCCAGCACTTTGAGAGGCTGAAGCAGGGGGATCACAAGGTCAGGAGTTCAAGACCAGCCTGACCAACATGGCAAAACCCTGTCTCTACTAAAAATACAAAAATTAGCCGGGCGTGGTGGCGCGTGCCTGTAATCCCAGCCACTCAACAGGCTGAGGCAGGAGAATTGCTTGAACCCGGGAGGTGGAGGTTGCAGTGAGCTCAGATTGCACCACTGCACTCCAGGCTGGGCAACAGGGTGAGACTCTGTCTCAAAAAAAAAAAAATAATAAAAATAAATAAATAAATAAATAAATAAATAAATTGGAACCCTCATACAACCTGTGGAATGTAAAATGGTCAGCTGATATGCAAAACAGTTTGGCACTTCCTCACAAAGTTAAACATAAAGTTACCATATAGCCCCAAAATTGTCCTACTACATAAAATGCCCAAGAGAAATAAAAACATTTGCCCACAGAAAAGTTGTACACACATGTTAATAGTGGTATTATTATTCATAATAGCCAAAAAGTGGAAGCAGCCCAAATGCCCATCAGCTAATGAACACATAAACAAAATATGGTATATCCATATAGGGGAATATTATTTGGTCTAAAAAAAAATGGAGTACTGATACATGCTACAACATGGACGAACCTTGAAAACATTATGCTAAATGAAAGAAGCCAGATTACAAAGACTACACATATTGTATGATTTCACTCCTATGAAATATACAGAATATACCAGGCATGGTGGCTCATGCCTGTAATCCCAGAACTTTGGGAGGCTGAGGCAGGTGGATCATTTGAGGTCAGGAGTTTTGAGACCACCCTGGCCAACGTGGTGAAACCCCATCTCTACCAAAAATATAAAAAATTAGCTGGGTGTCATGGTGCACACCTGTAATCCCAGCTACTGTGGAGGCTGAGGCAGGAGAATCGCTTGAACCTGGGAGGCGGAGGTTGCAGTGAGCTGAGATCACGCCACTGCACTCCAGCCTGGACTACAGAGCCAGACTCTGTCTCAAAAAAAAAAAATGCAGAATAGGCAAATCCATCGAGATAGCAATTAGATAAGTGGTTGTCAGCAGCTGAGGGGAGGGAGGAATGGTGAGAGACTACTAATATATATGGGGTTTCTTTTTTGGAGTGGTGAAATGTTCTGGAATTAGATGGTGATGGTTATACCACGTTGTGCATATATTAACAACCACTGAATTGTACACTTTAAAAGGTGAATTTTATGTCAATTATATCTCAATAAAGTTATTAAAAAATGAAAAGCTATATGTCCTATGGATCTTGTTGGAAGAATACGAATTTAAATAAATCAGTTTCTTTTCTCCCCAACATTAAAAGTGACTGTTGTCTATTTGAGATGACCAATAAATAATTTACCTTTTAAAATTTAAATGTTGACAGGCCGAGGTGGCTCATGCCTGTAGTCACAGCACTTTGGGAGGACAAGCAGGATAGCTTAAAGCCAGGAGTTCAAGATCAGCCTGAGCGACAAAATGGTAAAACATTTTTTAAAAATTAGCCAGGCATGGTGGCATACACCTGTAGTCCCAACTACTCAGGAGGCTGAGGTGAGAGGATCACTTGAGTCCAGGAGTTCCAGGCTGCTGTGAGCTATGACTTTACCACTGCACTCCAGCCTGGGCAACAAAGAGACCCTGTCTTTAAAAAGTTAAAAATAAATGTTACAGTTAAATCATATGTATATTTGAGGCATTGATCTCTGCATGAATTAACATCTCTTTTTATGAATAGTGGTTTATTTTAAAGTTGAAAATATTTTGAATAAAACATTTCTGAGCATGTTAGTATCCATATGTAGTACTCAATATGCTAAGATTTAATAAAAGTTTCAGAAGGGCTTAGTATTTTCTCAGTTAAAAAAACAAAACAAACAAACAAAAAAACAGCCAGGCTAGGTGGCTCATGCCTGTAATCCCTTTACTTTGGGAGGTGAAGGCTGGAGGATCATTTGAGCCAAGAGTTTGAGAGCAGCCTGGGCAACATGGAGAAACCCCATCTACAAAAAATACAAGAATTAGCTGAGTGTGGCAGTGTGAACCTGTAGTTCCAGCTACTCAGGAGGCTGAGGTAGGAGAATCACTGGAGCCTGGGAGGTCAAGGCTGCACTGAACAAAGATCACACCATTGCACTCCAGCCTGGGTGACAGAGCCAGACCCTGTCTCAAAATAAATAAATAAATTTTAAAAACACAGTTTCTAATGTTTGAGCATTTCCTTAGCATTCAATCAGTTTTTAAAGATTCCTTACTCTTTCTTCAGCAATATTGGAGTCAAACAAAATAGAAGTCAAAGAGTAAATACATTTCTGGGAATTCTACATTTGACCAGTATTCAACCTATGGTGAAGCAATTAAGAGTTCTTGGGTTAAGCAATTTCCATATCTTTGTTTTTCCAGAATGAATTTCCAAATCAGTGTTTCAAGGCTTCCTAAGTATGAATGTTAATACACATAAGTTTCTGGGTTTAGGAAAGAAAAATATGAGTTTTTCACCCTTCTCCCTCTTCCTCCACACATTCTCTGCAGTGGTTCAATTTACCCAGAAGTAATTTCATTTGCTATTTTAAAGCTAAGTACACTGGCCTTTTCACTACAAATGCCTATATGAAAAACACAAAGCTCATGTGGTTATCAAAGCTGATTAAATGTTTGTGGTATTGCAATTTTGTTACAGGTGTGGTAAAAAAGTTTGTGGTATGTAGTTATGTACCATATTATTAGTTTGCAATAAATGACACAAGGGACTATGTTAAATTCCTAGTAAAAGCAAATTGATATTATGGAGTTTCATCTTTTGAAGTTGGTTATAAGTAGGTGGCCAGATTGAGCAAATAAAAAATTCAGGATGCCCAATTCAAGTTTCAAATAAACAATATTAGTATATCTCAAATATTTCATGGGGTATACTTAAACATTCATTGTTTATCTGAAATTCATACCAAATTGGGTATCCTCCATTTTATCCGACAACTCTTAATTATAGGAATAGGAAGATATTTCATTCAGGCTTATAAAAATCTGGCCAGACTAGCAGTAGGATATAAACAGACTAGGTGGTCCTACCTTTCTGTTGGTCACCCAACAGTTAAGGAAGTTTCCAGCAAAGTCCTAGATTTGGGCTGGCATGTGACCAGATGCTGGTCTATTTTTATGCTGAGACATAAAATATGGGACAATTTTCCCAGGAATTCAGTAAAAACTGTAAAGGGGGTATGTGCTTAAGAGGGCAGAGGAGGATGCGTATTATACACTGCCACAGTAAAGGCCACTTTGAACAAATCTCCCCCACCCCAGGCAAATAGGTATAAATGATGGCCTGTTAACTGGAAGAAGTCAGAGGGGGTTTTGAATGTGTGGACTGAGTATGCCAAGCAAAGGAACAGTGAGCAGGGAAACTGGCCTTGGAACAAGTGGATTCCACTGGAATGAAACAGGTCAAACTCAACATATCCAAACCGGAAAGCACGACCTTTCCCTTCAAACTCCTCCCCACTCCCTAAGTTCATTCATGAATTCAGCAAGTATTAAAGCGGCCACTAGTGCCAGCAAGTACTGGCTCCAGGCATACACCCTTGAGCAGAACAGACGTAGTCCCTGCTCTCAGAGAACTTACAGCAGAGTGGGGAGACTCACATCATCACAAAAATAAATGATTAATTACACATTTTGACATTGCTATGACAGAAGGATGTTTGGTGCTATACATCTTTAATAAAGCTGGTATACTGCTACTAATTTTCAGGTGGTGATTATAATGAATAAACACAAAGGATTATTAGAAGGCATCCTGAGGATAAAACCTTTTAAGTACCACATAGTTTCCTATTTAGGGGAACAATATTCCATTAAAATTCACATTTTTGGAATTTGATTTCTTTCTTTTAAAAATTTATTTATTTTTTGCCCTTTTCCCCAAGTTCTGATGGAATTTGGTTTCTGTTTAGTAATGTTTGCTAGAATATGTACTTTTATATGAAACATTTGCATATTTGTTATTAGTGCGATTAATCGTATTGTCACTGAACAAAAAGTAGAAGTAAATAATTTTGTTTGACAGGTAAACCTCTTCCATGTTCAGCCGATCTTTTTTTAAAAAAAAAATTATTATTATCTTCCCCAGATCAGAGATGTACAGCCCATCTTTCAATGATGATTCTACTCAACTGCTCCTGTGCCATCTCTGGTCCAGAGGATGTAATTCCTGCTAACTTGAAAGGGCAAAACTGACAAGTGCCTATTTCAGTAGCTTATTACCACTTAATGACAGAGGATAGCTTCCAGGAAAAGTACTATAATACATCGAAAAGGGGACTTTTAACTGTATCTGGTAGAATTCCAAAGCACTTAACACCCACTAGGGTCAACGCGGTGACTCCCATCCTACTGAAGTGCAGCCACTTCTGGCCTGGAGCGCAGCTGCTGGTTAACAGCTGTCCAACCTCAGTGCTCCCCACTCGAGACCTTTAAGAGGAGCTCACCGCACCCAATTAAATAACATATATCGTTAGTTTCAAATCACGCTTCTTGTGTCGTGCAAATTTATCTGAAACGGAGAGAAGTACCTCGTGCTTCTCGGGACTTTATCAACTCGGTTTTGGCAATTTTCTTCCTACTTCTTTATCCCTTTCTCTTTCCCCCCATGTACCACTCTAATCTGCCAGACGGAACAATTTAGCCTTTTTCAACTAAAGGACCGGAGGAAGGGAGAGTTAGAGAACTGGCCTCGGGGATGAGCGGTGGTGTTAAACATTTACCGGGAAAGGGGAAGGGGCGGGTGCGCGAACAAAACCCCCAGGCAACGTTCCTCCAAGTGTGCGGCCCTACCTCCCGGTTCCCCCGCCTCGGGCAGGGCCGGACTGCCCAAGGCAGAGGCCAGCAGAGGCCAGCAGAGGAAGGAGGGCCGGAGCCCCCGCCCGCACCTTCCCCCACTCCAGCCGCATTTTCCCCGAACTCGTACGGGCGCTGGCCTCCGGGCAGCAGCCGGCCCGCGGGTCCCCGCGGGAGGAAGGCGAGCCGAAGCCCGGCGGCCACTCGGATTGTTACGCGCATTCAACTCCGCGGAGTGCGGGGCGCTGGGGTGCAGAGGGGTCTCCGCCCGGCGCCACCCAGGTCCCCAGGCGGGAAGCGGCTCAACTGGGAAAGCAGCCGGCGCCCGTGGTCTCCGGGCCGGCCTGCCGCGTTCTTCCGGCCAGCCCCCCGCGGAGGGGAGGGGCGCCGACGCCGCGTTCTCGGGGCCCCGCAGCCGGCGGAAGGGCCGCGCATCGCGGAAGCGCGGCGGCAGCTGAGGATCAGCTGCTGGAGGAGGCGGAGAGGCAGAGGGAGGAGCCTCGGGGGGAAGGAGAGGGAGGGGACCGTCAGGAAGCCGCGAACGCCGCCGAGTGTCTGCACACCTCGCTCTGCCTGCCATGGCTGGTTAAAGAACCATCCGGATCGCAGCGCGGGGGGAGGGCCGGGTGGGGGGAGCAGCGGCCGCGCGTGAGGCCGAGGGAGGGGCGGCGGCGCGAGCGGCGGCGGCGGCGGTTCCAGCATGAAGAGGAGAGCTGGCCTGGGGGGCAGCATGAGGTCAGTGGTGGGCTTCTTGTCCCAGCGGGGCTTGCATGGGGACCCCCTGCTCACTCAGGACTTTCAGAGGAGACGCCTGCGGGGCTGCAGAAACCTCTACAAGAAGGACCTTCTCGGCCACTTCGGCTGTGTCAATGCCATTGAATTCTCCAACAATGGAGGCCAGTGGCTGGTCTCAGGTAAATCAACCCCCTTCCCCTCCCCGCGCCTCCCCGCACCCTCCCAGCCTCCCCCTTTCGCTCTCCCCCGTCACCCTCCTCCTGCCCTCTGTCCCCACCCCCTCCCTTTCTCTACCCCCTTCTGCGGTGGGAAGGTTTGGTGTCAAATTAAAACCATTGCAGGGGGAGGGGAAGGAGAGGATGTCTTCTATAAAAAAGACCTAAAATGGTTGACAGCTCCTTAATTCGCTTTATCCCAAGTGCAAAGTGATCTCTCCTGATGCCTGCCCTGAAAGTGTAGGTCGGGGAGGGGGGCGAGGTTACCGCTCGACAAAGTTTGACGGCAAACTCTTCCTCCGCGTACTTTAAAAGGTGCTGGGGGCATTTTGGGGATGTGGAGGGTGAGGAGGCCGAGGAGCGCCGGAGGCAAGGGGGAGCTGAAGCCCCCGTCGCCGGCGTTAAGGAAAAGGGGTCTTGGGGCTGGGAAGCGGGCGGTGACAGACCCGGACGCCGAGGGGCCGGGGGCTGCGACCCGGGGGCTGGCGGGGTCTGCAGAGGGGAAGTGACTGGGGCGGTAGGGTCGCTGTGGGCCGCCCCCCTCGGCGCTCTTAGAGGCCCAACACCATCGCCTTTCGTTCGGTTGTGGCCTCTTCTGCGTCTTGTTTTTAATACAGTTTCGAGAGTGGCGAGGGCTGTGGAGGCTAAAGGGCACCAGCCTGAACTTGAATGCGCAACTTGCGAGGCAGGCGGTAGGGTGGGGGACCCCCGGGAGACTTGTTGGCGGGAGCCCGGCGCCCCGCACCCCGTTTCCCGCGGCCGCTGTTGCAAGTGGTCTCTGCTTCTCCTCCCTCTCGCCCAGACGGGCCTGGTTGCCCCCGGGCTCTCCCTCTGGTTTGGGGAAAGTGGCGAAATCGAGGCCGGGGCTCCGGCCGGGCGGTGTAGGCCTCGCTCTCCCGGGGCTCCTAGCGACAGGCAGCTGAATCGATAGCCTATTGCTCCCGGGGAGGCCCGGGCCCCGCGGGCCGCGGCGACAGCTGCCCCCGGGGAGGTGCGCCTGCTGCCGGTGGGGGCGCTCGCCGCCGTCGTCCCCTCCTCCCTGGGGTCTCGGGCCCAGGGCAGGGGCGGGTGGGAATGGGCCTACGTGAGGGCTAGGGGGCGGCTCCCCGAAACCTGGCTCAGGGGAGGGGGGTGAAGACGGCTGATTGCGCGTTCCTGCTTGGCTGCTGCCCTCTTCTGTCCCTTTTCCTATATTGGGAGGGATGAAGGGGGAACCCAGCGCTGGACGTGGCGCTTAGCTTCACCCAGGTCGGTCCCCGAATGTCTTTCTAGTTTGTGTCCGTGAGCAGCTCGCCAGAAACTTCTGGGATCTTGGCAAAGCATCCGTCTTCGCGAGTAACCGTTGGAAGTGACGGGGGCGTACAGTCCAGTTTGGGGGTAGCAAAGAGAAAGGTCTTCTGTGATCATTTTATGATAAACCTTCTGGGGTCTGTCCAGAACTGACTTGACTTTTGTACCCCAGATCGTTTTCTCTTTGACTAGGTAGATTTTGGCCCTAGATCATCCTCTGAAGAAACCTGATCTTTCAGACAAAAGCCTCCTTCCCCCGCAGCACCGTATAAAATTTTATCAAATAAATTTGAAGAGCAAAAATGGGGGAAGACCTCTTCTTTATAGACCTAGCTCCCAGTTTCCCTGCTGTTGTTTTTTATGTATTCATAAAACTCCCGAAGTATTCCAACAGAGAAGTTCCCAGACACAAGTAAACTTTACCTACCGAGTGAGGGAATTTGGGGGTACTCTTTTAGAGACAACTGAACTAATCATGTTAACGGAATTGTAAGTAGTCACACGTTGCCCAGCTTGACACACCTTTACTTATGTATTTATTTGAGACAGGGTATCACTCTGTTGCCCAGGCTGGAGTGCAGTGGGCTATCACTGCTCACTGCAGCCTTGATCTCCCAGGCTCAAGCTAACCTCCCACCTCAGCCTCCCAAGTAGCTGGGACTACAGGCAGGTGCTATCATGCCCGGCTAATTTAAACTTTTTTTTTTTGTAGAGGTGGAGTCTCCCTATGTTGCCCAGGCTAGTCTTGAACTCTTGGCCTCAAGTAATCCTCCTGCCTCACACCGTAAAGTGCTGAGATTGCAAGCATAAGCCACCATGCCTAGCTCACACTTTTAAAAAAATAACAAATTTATTGAGATAATTTCCATGCCACATAATTTATCTATTTGAAGTTACATTTTAAAAAGCACGAAAAAGTTCCCTCCGTTCTCTACCAGCTATTACTACTTTTATCCTTGGGCAGGACGCTCCCCTGTATCTTAAATGAACTCTATTTTCTCTAGTCTTGGCCAGGTCATTTCCTTTATCTTAATTTTAGCCTGTGAAAGAGGAGGGTCATTTCCACAGAGGAGGCTCTGGCAGACCTTTCGATTCTGGGTATTTATTTCCTTACTTTTCTAGGCTTGTGTTGCCCATCTCCATCAGTACTTCCTGGGTTCCAGCCTTCTTTGCCCCTTGCTCCTCCTCCTTCCCCCCATACTCCCTCTAGCTCAGTTCTTCCTGTTTCCTTTTTATCTACTCCTGTTCCTGTTCTTAGCCCTATCAGCAGGCTATTCCATCGCTCCTCCAGTTTGGCTAAGATACACCTAGCTTTTCCTATTTGTTCCTTGAACATAGAGTTTTGGTTTAAAGCCTTTTTAGCTATTTACCTTCCATTACGAGTACACAGCTGTGTTAACAGAAAGTTCCTCCTGTTTGCTTCAGATAAGGAAGCCCCCTTTGGGAGTCCTAGTATACCTTAACTTGTTAAAGCTAATTAAATTTTGTTCTGGAAAGTCCTTCAATAATTTTCCCAAGTTTAAAACTAGTGTCATGTTTATATTTTTTTCTTATCTATCTTTGTCTCTCATTAGCAGTCAACACCTGAGTGGGGGAGCACAGTATTCTGAGGCTAATGCTATGTATCCCCAATGTTGTAATGTAGTGGGATGCCAGACTCTGGGATGGTAATGAGATCACTTTTATGCATTTTGTTGTTCTTGTGTCTTGTCTGGTTTGGAAAGCCCTTAGAGAGCTGTGATTAAAATGATAGATTGTTCATAGTTTGTTCATTGTTTTCATTTCATAATTGTTTGGGCAGGCTCACATTTCTGGTAACTGACACATACTACTTGATAGAATTAACTTATACCCAGGGCAGAAATAATATTTGCATGATTCCTGTGGCCGGGTAAAGTACTATTAGTTAATAATACATCACTTTTCTGTTCCAACAGCTATCCCCTTTTCCAGGGCACAGTGAGGCCAGCAGATACTGAGTAAACCAGAGAAAATCAGGAAGGAGAAAAAGTGCTGTGCTTGGAAGTGAAATTATGACAGCAACAAGTGGAGAAATGGTTATTTGACACGTTAAGATACTTTAACTGAAAAAGTACTTGGTTTTTCTTGTTTATGACCAGAAAGGGGCATTGCTGTGATACTGGGTTAGGCAGTGTGGTATAGCAGATATGTGGTTAACATCATTGCTGTGTCATTTGTTTAATCTGTGACTTTAGTCAAGTTACTAAGCCTCTCTGAATGTGTTTTCTGAGGTATACAGTTGGAATATTGGCACCTACCTGAGGGGCTTGTGAGAACTATGTTAGTTAAAGTATAGGTTGGGTGCTGAACAGAGCGCCAGCCCTCTCAGAGAAAATACTGAGTTTGTTTTCTTTCTCTTTTATATTCATAACACATGGTGTCATTAATAACAGACATTTGTTCTTACAGTATTGTTAATAGACCAGTGCAGATTAGCCAGACAGGATAGTTTTGTGACTTTTTGATGTGGAATGTGGAGGCACAATGTGGTGTGGAAAGTACTTGGGATTTGACGTCATGTGATTTGAGTTGGAGGCTCTACCAGTCACAAAGTGTTTGATTTTAGGTAAGTACCTTCACTACTCATCTGTAAAATGAGGATAACAGATTGCCCTCACTGGTAGATGAATGGGAGTAGTGAATGGTCAATGAAATGTTATATGTGAAGGTGCTTTATGAACTTGGTTTTGAGTGAACATTACTTTTTTTTTGGGCGGTGGGGGCAATGGAGTCTTGCTCTGTCGCCCAGGCTGGAGTGCAGTGGCGGGATCTCGGCTCACTGCAACCTCCGCCTCCTGGGTTCAAGCAAGTCTCCTGCCTCAGCCTCCTGAGTAGCTGGGATTACATGTGCGTGCCTCCACACCTGGCTAATTTTTGTATTTTTAGTAGAAATGGGGTTTCACCATGTTGGCCAGGCTGGTCTCAAACTCCTGACCTCGTGATTTGCCCACCTCAGCCTCCCAAAGTCCTGGGATTACAGGTGTGAGCCACCCCACCCAGCCCGTGAACATTACTTTTTTATAAAGACTAGCTTATACTTGATGATTGTAGTCTCTTCTTAGAATATTTATGTGTGTTAGTCCTTTGAGGGATGGGGAACAACACTGTATGTTGAAGTGCCACTTACAAGAGATCCTAACAACATCAATGAGGTTACAGTAGTACGCATATTTAGGGGATATCTTGGGTTTACCTTTTAGGTCTTTGGTTGCATCTAGTACTCTAAATTGCTCTCATTGCCTCCTCTTATGCTTTTCCTTTTTCTTAGAATGGGGTCCTTTATATGTTTGTTTAAAGTTTTTTTTTTTTTTGTTTTTTTTTTTTTGCGAAGAAGATGAACATCTTTTAGGGCTCTGATTGGATGACCAATCAGAATGTATCTCTATGTGCATTTGACTTGGATTGTTACTCCGCCTTTTTATATGTTGTAAAGGGCTTGTGCAAGTCATCTTAGCAGTAAACAAAAACAAAGATTTGGCTCTTTGGAATGAGAGTGGCTATATTATTTCCCCTGAATCGAAGTTTAAGGCATTGGAACTTATAGAGCTAGCAGAATAACCCAGAAGTATGAAGTTTTGAGTTATAGCGAGAGATTATTATCTTTTTTGTGTGCTTATGACTAAATATAGGAAAAGTACCTTCAGAAGTTTTTCAAATAGCATGAGCAACTATGATGTTTCAAAGTATTAATTATGTAGGAGTTGTGAATGGGGAGAGTCATTTAGTTGCTTGGTCATAATACTTATAAATGGGGATAACTATTTAGCCTATTTCTAGTTCAAATGGGTCTCTGACCATATTGATCATTATAAGGAGCCATAATATATAGAGATTGTAGAGTATGAACTCTGAAGTCAGACTGCCTGGGGTGAACACCAACCCAGCTGCTTGGTACCTGGGTTGCTTTTGACAGGTCACTTATCCTCTCTTGTCTGTTTCCTCACCCATGTAATAAGGATAATAATACCCTACAGGGTTGTGGTAAGGATTGAATGAAATAACATTTGTAAAATTCTTAGCACGAGGGCCTAACCCATACTGTTGCTACTGCTGCTGCAACTGTTGTTGTTGTTTCCCTTGAATGTCACAAAAGGCTTTTAGGAGATTGATACCTTCAACATCTAACATATACTGCACATGGCACAGTACACCATGAAATATTGAGAAAGATCTCCATGAGGTGAACTGTTCAAAATACTTTGTGAATAAGCTTAACCAGTACTGTCATCAAAGAGTATTTTTAAGCATTGAATAATAGCTATTATTACACCTATATGCTTAATTTGAACCTTTTAATTAATGGTCATTTCCTGTTTCCCAGTCACTAGTTTATATCATGTTTTATGAAATCAGTTTTTTGTAGATAAATTAGTCTAAAAGCACATTATCTGCAGGTAAGGCGTTTGGCTTTAGCCAGTTAAATAAAGCCTGACTTTATTAAAGCTGTTCATTTAATTAGAATGAATTTGTTGGTTCGGTAGTTACTTATCAGGAGAAATATGGCCAGTGGTAGAGCAGGTTTTTGTCTTTGAAAAGCTTTCATAGTATAGACATTTTAATAAGGTAATTGAGGAATCAGTTTTCAAATTTTCTTCTGGCCTTTTCTATTTACTGATAATTCATTGCTGTGAAGGTATTGTATTATTTGATCTATTTATTAGTGCAACAAATAGTTTTTGAGTGCATACTGTTTGTAAAACAGGAGCTATGAGAACAGGGACAATGAATCAGGTATAAATTATGTTTTCAAAAAGCTGGTGTTTTTAGGAGTGTTCAGTTCTCATTTGTAACATTTCATGACCTTTTAAAATACATCCCCTCTACCTTATGATACTTTAATAGATTTTTTTTTCCTCTGGTTTGCTATACTTAATACAGCAAAAATGCTCTTGCCTGTGAGATTTGGTGGGAAAGAAAGAAGGCCTGTAGAGATGGCCCTGAGGAACTTTGCTATGATAAATTATAAAGATCATGTCATAAGGATAAAGTAATGTGAATATTTATAGATACACATTATTTGTCCTACCTGTTCTTTAGTCAGCTAATTGATACCTATCAAAGGTTGGCAAATTTAGATTTATGCCTGGGTTTGTCACTTCTCCTTTAAAATAACCTAGTGAGGTTTAGCTGATGATCATTAGTCACATTAGACACTGTTATTAATACATCAAAAAGTTGTCCTTGTGCTCAGTATTGTTCAAAGGATCATTTTTAATTTGATTTATGCCAATGTGTTTTTGATAGCTAAGATTTCCTAAAGAGAGCAAGAGTCCTCAGTTATGTATTTTGGCCACCACATTGAAAGGCAGTGTCAGCCCAGGTACAACAAGCATGTGCCTATTCACTGATTATTGATGGATTTGGTTGTAAAGTACAGTTGGAGTCATTTAGATCAGGGAAACTTTATTGACTAGTAAAACTTGTCACACAAATGCATACTGCTCTCTTAATTCCAAGTTAAGAAGTAGGTGCATTTATTTTCTCATGCATTGATCAAGGCAAAGAGAGCATAAGTTTATAAGAGCACTTCCATTGCTAATAAACATGGCACTTAATTTTAATCTCTGTTTTCTTTTTATGGTCTTAAGAAAGAAGAAACTAATTGCTTTTCTTATTTTAGTCTGAATTTAGATACTCAAGGGTGGAATGAAAGTCTTTTAAAGTTAAAGGAAATAAAATCCTAATTCAGATGAAGATTACCTAAATTAAGAAGGAATCAGTTCTGTTTTCAATTTTTGTTGCCTCACATTGTTTAAAAAATATTCTTACTTATAAAATAACTATATTAATTTGAATTAACCCTTACATTATTGTGGGAATATGAAATTCTATTTCTTTTCTACTCAATTCCCTGTCCTTTAAATTTTTTGATTTTCTTATGTTGCTATAGTATGGGAAATTAAAAAAATTTTTTTTATTTTCAGTTATAAAAATTAGGTTACCATTTGCCAAAGTTTGGATATGTTAGATGAATTTAGATAATCTTTGAGTGAATATTTAAAGTTGAGTAGTTAATTTATCTTTAGACACATTAGAAAAATTAGCTAACGTGAATAAAATATTTTTAATCATTTTATTACTTAAGGTGAGGTTAAATTTTTAAGTAAATTAAGGCCAGGTGCAGTAGCTCACACCTGTAATCCCAGCACTTTGGGAGGCAGAGGCAGGAGGATCACTTGAGCGCCGGAGTTTGAGATCAGCCTGGTCAACATAGCATGACCCTATCTCTACCAAAAATTTAAAAACTAGCTGGGTATGGTGGCGTGCACCTTTAGTCCCAGCTACGCAGGAGGCTGAGGTGTGAGGATTGCTTGAGCCTGGAAGGTCAAGGCTGCAGTGAGCCATCATCATGCAAATCAATTTAAAGAAAAACAGTAAAAGTGCTATGTGGATATGGCAAAAATGAAAAGATGATCAAGATTGAAGCTTGTGAAATACTGCATTAAGTAACCCTTTTATATCTTCTCTTTTCTGCATGGGATCGGAGAAATGGAAGGATTTTCATTTTACAGGAAAGGGAGCTGAGATCTAGACAAGTGACTTGCCCAGAGCTGTCTGCATTGTCTCTGGCTGTCAGGACTCTAAGTAGGACTCATTGCTCCCAGGCAGGTGCTGTTTCTCTCTTTTCCCTTTGTAGGCAGGTCACATTTTCTGGATCTGTCCTAAGGAATTGAAAGCTGAATGTTAGCAGTTTCTGGAGCACATGTACAACTCTGGTTGCTTCTCTTAAATGATAAATTATATCTCTGTGTTTTGCTGTAAATAAGGTTAACTTGTTTTACTTAAGTATGTTTATTTACTCATTAAAATATTTATTGAGTACCCATTTTGTGCCCCTTTAATCTTTTTTTTTTAAATGAAGTCTCGCTCTGTCGCCCCGGCTGGAGTGCAGTGGTGTGGTGCGATCTCGGCTCACTGCAAGCTCCACCTCCCAGGTTCATGCCATTCTCCTGCCTCAGCCTCCCGAGTAGTTGGGACTACAGGCATCCGCCACCACGCCCAGCTAATTTTTTGTATTTTTAGTAGAGACGGGGTTTCACCGTGTTAGCCAGGATGGTCTTGATGTCCCGACCTTGTGATCCGCCCACCTCGGCCTCCCAAAGTGCTGTGATTACAGGCGTGAGCCACTGCGCCTGGCCTTGTGCACCCTTTAATCTTAATAACAATGAAAATTATTATGTAACTTTTTTTTTTTATCTTGTAATATATGCCAGGCCTTCTGCTAAGCACTTTACATGTCTTATTTGCCACTTGGAAAATAGCCAGTGTTACCTGTAGTGTAGAAAGGCAAGGAGATTTGTAGTGTAGAAAGGCAAGGAGATTTGTAGTGTAGAAAGACAAGGAGATTTGAAGGTTTTGTATTAATTGTCATAAGTGAGTGCTAAAGAATCAAGGAAGGACACTGATAAATTACTGCTGAGAGTTCTGTAATCCAGAGAACAGGCAATGCATTAGTGGAAAAATAGATATTAGAATTCATTATTTGTGGTTAAAATGAAGTGAAATATGGCCGGTCTGAATGCAGTGGTGCTTACAACTAATTGATCACAACCAGTTACAGATTTCTTTGTTCCTTTTCCACTCCTATTGCTTCACTTGACTAGTCACAAAAAAATGATGTGAAACGTAATTCTAGGGGTGAAAAAAGATTTTTTTATAACCATGATCCACTACTTTATAGAAAATTTGGTTCCAATAACTGCTTTTCAAGTTTTTGTTCTTTTCAGTTTTAGTACTTATTAGTCGCCACTGCCATTATAATATAAGCTTCCCAAAATGTAACTGTCATTGTTTCACATCCCCTGCTGATCTGCAGCACTCCCCTGTGCCTACCAAATTAAGGAATGCCTCGCCCAATGTTCAGCTGAGACATTGCTGTTTGTAAAAAAAAAAAAAAAAAATGTTTAACAGATTTTTTAAATAGCTAATATTTGATGTCATTTATTTATCAAATATTATTTGGGGGCATTTCATGTGCCAGGCATATGTAACACTTAAAAGAATGTTTTGTAAGTTAAGGTAGTATTATTATCCTTATATTACATATGAGGGAACTGAGGCTTACAGAAGTTAGGTAACTTATGAAAGCTCCCATGGTTTATGGTGGAGCTAGATTTCCAGGTTGGGTCTGAATGTTTTCTGAGACATGCTAACTGCTTTGAAATTTTTACAATGTTATATGCATTTTTAAAGGATCTGATTTTTTTTCTCCTTCATTCTCCTCTCTTGATGCTATCACTCATATTTTGCTATCTGCAGTTTTTCACTTTTATATGTAAGTGGAGGAAGACGGGTGGAATTGTGAAGATGGGAGTGGACTTGGAGCCAGTAAGCAGGGTTCTCATCACAGCCACAGTACTTACTTCTCAAGCAGATGTCTCTTGGTGCTAGCACTCACCTCACCTAGATTCTGATGTTTGCAGTTATCTAAAGTCTCCTTCTTCCTCACACTCTGTGTATTCCATACGTAACCATGTGACTAACCCCCACTGGGTTTAACTCCCTACTTTAGTCTGATTAGGAGTAGGTATACTCTAGTTATCAAGTTGGTTTCTCTTGTCTGTTAGCCCAGTTAAAAGTAAAAACAATATATGTGTATTTACTGAACCTGTAATTTGAGTTTAATATCTGCCCAAGTCATGCTGAATGATTACATTTGGCTGAATTTCAGTCAACAAATAGGTGTCTTTCCTCATATAGTTATACATGGGGAGAAAATACCTGTCTGGGCCACAGATGAATACTGTGCTTCAGAATAAAGTGCTTTTTGGAAGAAAGTGTAAACCTAATATGGGCTGATTTGCTCAGAGAGTGCTAGTAAGTCATTTGGAAGCACTTTTTCACACACACAGTATCATAAAGGGAGGTGTAACTGCTAGACCAGATGATAAGCCTGTTTAATCCTTAATGAGCTTGAAGCATAGTGTTCTTGTAAGTAAAATTTGCTTCTGTCACCACAATGTCACTCTGCTTCTGTGGAAGAGAAGGCATTTCACTTTCATGGCCATTCACTGAATGGGTAAAAGGGAAGGTTGCTCCATTGGTTCCGGTCTTGGACTCAGTTTGCTCTTCCTATCAGTTTTCTTAAATCAGAGATTTAGGGAAAGACTTGACAGTAGTAGTTTGTCACTTTAGTTACCTGATCTTCCTATGCCCTGCCACTTTATTCATGCTCTGTTGCTCAGACCAGAGTGCAGGGGCAGTTACGGCTCACTGTAGCTTCGACCTTCCATGCTCAAGTGATCTTCCCACCTCAGCCTCCCGAGTAGCTGGGACTGCTGGCATGCACCATCGTGCCCAGCTAATTAAAAAAAATTTTTTTTTGTAGAGACAGGATCTCACTATTTTGCCCAGGCTGGTCTTGAACTACTGGGCCCAAGTGATCCTCTCACCTTGGCCTTCCAAGGTGCTGGGATTACAGATGTGAGCCACCATACCTGGCCAGAATACCAGAAATTCTATCATATACCTCTCGGGATACAGAGTTGATAATTCATAGATCAAGTCCATGTGCTCTAGTACTGTTTTCCTGTTAGGGCCAATTTAAAAAATGAAAGTTATATTCCAAAGGGCTGGGATTATGTAGGAGTCATTGAGAAAATGGCATCTGAGGAAATTGACTGGTTTATAATGGATCCACATAGCAGAGATAATGTTGGCAGGATGACTGATTCCCGTATTCCCTTCTGCCTCTGCTGGGGCTTCTGCCAGTTGATAAGATGAGGCAAGATTACTTAATAAGGTTCATTAGGTAACTCTGCGTCACCTGCCTGCCTTGTTGATTGTTGGGATCCTTTGTAACCAAGCCAATCATATATCCTGATTTACTTGGGACCATCTGAAGCTCTCCCATTGTCCCAGTGTAATTATTAGTGTTCCTTTCATTCTTAAAAAGGTCCTAGTTTAGGGAAGGGGAACATCACACACTGGGGCCTGTTGTGGGGTGGCAGGACGGGGGAGGGATAGCATTAGGAGATATCCCTAATGTAAATGACGAGTTAATGGGCGTAGCACACCAACATGGCACATGTATACATATGTAACAAACCTGCACGTTGTGCACATGTACCATAGAACTTAAAGTATAATAATAAAAGAAAAAAAAAGGTCCCAGTTTAAAGGATAAGTTATATGGTCACCTGCTTATAATTATTGCAGTGTCTGGTATGCAAGTAAAACCGAAACCCCAGTCTCCTAGCTCCTCACATTCACTATGGGATGCCTCTAGTAGAAAAGCCTTTAAGCATCCATTCTCCTTACTTCAGGTCTTTCAGCTGCCACTTTTTTTTTTTTTTTTAATTTGAGATGGAGTCTCGCTCTGTGGCCCAGGCTGGAGTGCAGTGGCGTGATCTCAGCTCACTGCAACCTTCACCTCCCGAGTTCAAGCAATTCTCCTGCCTCAGCCTGTAATCCCGTTGGGATTAGAGGTGCCCACCACCACACCTGGCTAATTTTTGTACTTTTAGTAAAGACGGGGTTTCACCGTGTTGGCCGGGCTGGTCTCGAACTCCTGACAGAGTTCAGTCCCTAGGCGGGGGTGATCTGCCCACCTCAGCCTCCCAAAGTTCTGGGATTACAGGTGTGAGCTACCGCTCCTGGCCTCCGCTGCCACTTTTAAGGTACCAGATAGAGGCTGAGAAGCAGAGTGGTTAGTTAGTCACTTGCCTTTTATTAGAAAGGGAAAAAAAAGGCTGAAACCGTTATGAACATGCCAGGTCCAGAGGCTAATGTTACTCCATCCTTTCTATATACATCATCTTATAATTCTTATTATACTGTTTACTTGTACTTTTTTTTGTTTTTACAGTCTTCCTATGGGTTGTTGTTCTTTGTAGAGTTGATTTTGAGAAAAGGTATTTTGAGGAATGATTCTCCACTGAGTTGAAATTTTTCCTGAGGAGTGTTTAACTAAAAGTGGATGTGATATTGATATTAAAACCATGTTACAGTCATCTGCAAAATATGAATGATAAATAAGAATTAAATAAGCAAGAAAAAAATATTATAGGCTTAATTTTTTGGGATAGCTATCCAGCACCAGAGTATATTTGGAGTAAAAGTTGGCCCCCTCAAGTGGCCCGGAGAAGAATTTTCAGGGATTGTAGTTTTTCAGGTATATGGCTGTAGAATGTCTTTCTCTGTCTTCTCTCTCTCTCTCTTTTTTTTTTTAGACAGACTCTTATTCTGTCGCCCAGGCTGGAGTGCAATGGCGCTATCTTGACTCACTGCAACCTCCGCCTCCCGGGTTCAAGAGATTCTCATGCCTCAGCTTCCCAAGTAGCTGAAATTATAGGTGTGCACCACCATGCCCAGCTAATTTTTTGTAGTTTTAGTAGAGATGAGATTTCTCTACGTTGCCCAGGCTAGTCTCGATCTCCTGAGCTCAGGCAATCCCCCTCGTCCTCCCAATGTGCTAGGATTACAAGTGTGAGCCACTGCGCCTGGCCTCTCTGTCTTCTCTTTTCTTCTTTCTTTCTCCTTTCCTTCCCTTTCTCTCCCTCCCTTCCTTCTTTCCTTCCTTCTCTTTCTTTCTCCTTTCTTTCCCTTTCTCTCCCTTCCTCCCTCCTTCCCTTCCTTCCTTCTCCTTTTCTTTCTTTTTTTTTTTTTTTGAGACAGGGTCTTACTCTGTCAGTGGTGCTAACAGGCTGGAGTGCAGTGGTGTGATCTCACTCACTGCAGTCGCCACCTCCTGGGTTCAAGCCATTCCCCTGCCTCAGCCTCCTGAGTAGCTGGGATTGTAGGCATGTGTCACTACACCCAGCTAATTTTTTTGTGTTTTTAGTAGAGACGGGGTCTCACCATGTTGGTCAAGCTGGTCTTGAACTCCTGGCCTCAAGTGATTCACCTGCCTCAGCCTCCCAAAGTACTGGGATTACAGATATGAGGCACCATGCCCGAGCCTCCTTTTCTCTCTTTTTCTTTTCTTTCTTGTGAGACAGAATCTTGCTCTGTGGGTCAGGCTAAAGTGCAGTGGCATGATCATAGCTAACTGAAGCTTCGACCTCCTAAGCTTAATTGATCCTCCTGCCTCAGCCTCCCAAGTAGCTAGGACACATAGGTGATGCACACCTATGTGTGCATCACCACGTCCAGCTAATTTTTAATTTTTTCGTAGAGACAAGGTCTCTATGTTGCCCAGGCTGGTCTTGAACTCCTGGCCTCAAGCGATCTTCCCACCCTGTCTCCCAAAGTGTTGGGATTACAAGTGTGAACCACTGCACCCGGCCAGACTGTCTTTCTTTTTTTCTTCTTTCTCTCTCTCTCTCTGTTTCTTTCCTTTTTTGAGACAGGATTATACTCTGTTGCCCAGGCTGGGGTACAGTGGTGTGATCACAGCTTACTGCAGCCTCTGCCTCCTTGGCTCAAGTGATCCTCCCACCTCAACCTCTGGAGTAGCTGGGACTACAAGCATGTGCCATCACACCTGACTAATTTTTTAAATTTATTTTTTCTAAAGACGGGGTCTTACCATGTTGCCCAGGCTGAGTTTGAACTCTTGGGCTCAAACAATCCACCCACCTCAACTTCCCAGAGTGCTGGGATTACAGGTATGAGCCACTGTGCCTGGCCCTAGAATGTCCTTCATGTTGTGAAATGTTTAAGTGATCTGGTTGGAGTCCTGTTTTCACCACTCTCATTTGTGATCTTAGGCTTCTGATGTCTCTGTAGAATTACAGAATTTTGTTGCTGGAAAGGACTAATGATCGTCTAATAGAAGTCTTTAATTTTACGTCTAAGTAAACAAAGGAGCAAAGAGGTAAAATGATTTGCTCAGTAGGTTACAACTAGTGAGTAGTACAATCAGGATTAAACTCTGGGTCTTCTGACCTTTTCCCTCAATAGGGAAAGTCATGAGGTTCTGCATTTAAAAAGGACTTGCTCAAGTAAAGTGTTAAACTCCTAAGTGGCTTACTCTGCCAGTACATTGTATCTGCAGTTTCATTGCCCCTGAACATGGTTTTGATTAAATTGGTGATGCCCTATTATTTTACAGATGAGTAGGTAGAGATTTTCCAGGGTGGAGGCCAACTGTCACTCTGGTTGAGTCTCCAGTTTTAATTCTTAGCCTGCTGAGCTATACTTCTGTACTTTGGAAAGTCTTTGTTTCCTTCCAAGAACATTACTCAGGAGGAGGAATTCTTTGCAAATCCAGATGCCTGTCAAAATCTTGTTACACAACTTCCCCCATGCTGAATTTCCATTCAAGTCTTGTATCTAAATTCCAGTTGTATCTTGGTGTTACAAGTTAAAGCTAAGTGACTAATTGGAACCTTTGAGGATTGCTATGTTCCTTTTTTTTTTTTAAATAGGTGTCTTGACTATGTTGATGGCTTAGCACAGATACCTCATTTATATCACTTGCTGCCACAGATGACTCAAGTGTGTGCTTTGCCTTAGACATACAGTAGTCCCCCGTCATCTGTGGGGGATGAGTTTCAAGCCCCGCAGCGGATGCCTGCAACTGCAGATGGTACTGAACCCTATGTATACTATGTTTTGTCTTATGTATACGTACCTATGGTAAAATTTAATTTATAAATTAGGCACAGTAATACATTAACAACAATAGTAATAAAGTAGAACAATTATAATATTATACTGTAATAAAAGTTATGTGAATGTGGTCTCTCTCTCTCAAAATACCTTGACTGTAATATTTTCAGACCCTGGTTGACTAATGGTAACTGAAACTAGAAAGTGAAATCATGGGCAAAGGGGCTTACTGTACTGGCAAGAAACAAGTGAAGTTTGAGTGTTTGGCAGCTCGCCCCTGATTTAGTCTCAGGGTTGACATCTCTGTTTACATCTGCTGGTGGGTGGCTGGGTGTAGTGTGCATTCCTAGAAGTGTTAGGGCCTTCACTGATTCAGTCTTTTTAGAATTGCCAAAGAAGAGACAAGAAAGCTTTATTATGTTGTTAATTTTGTGTATACAAGGAATTTTGCAAAAGTCCAGGCAGGCAGTGTTCTTATGTACAAAACTAAAAAAAAGAATAATCAGAAATTGCTCATAGAATGGATGAAGAGTATTTGTGATATAATCAGGAGAGCATATTGTCTAGGTTAGTTCTCTATGGCAGAAGAGATAAGTAAGGCTGGAGATGAAGAAAATTTGTGATCTGGAAGTACCTGGCAATGCATCGTCCACTAACTTAATAACTTTCCTTACTGGTTTTGAGGGCCTAAGAACCCGTTTTTAGTATCCCCCAGCTCTATTTGAGGAACTTTTATTCTTTGACGTGTCACTAATTCCATACTTTACTATGGAAAATTGCCTGTTGAAATCATACAAGTCATCAGCATATGGTACTTACAAGATAGGCCTCCCACCCATTCATAATTTAAACAACTATTATGTATTAATTATAGGAAATTTGGAAAATAGATATTTAAAGGAAAAAAGAAGTAATTCCACTTATTCAGGATGACCATTGTTAATATTTGGAACATGTAGCCTTTTTGATACACATTTAGTATACATATATTAAACATATAATTGAAAGTAGGCCACCTCTGGTATTTTGTAATATTAAGATTAATATTTTAAAACTTAATATTTTTTCATATTTCATTGCATATTCTTTTAAAGCAGGGTTTATCCACCTGAACATTACCGACATTTTGGGCTGGATAAGTCTTTGTTATGAGGAGCTGTCCTGTGCACTATAGGATATTTAGGAACATCCCTGGCCTCTACCCAGTGTATTCCATTAGCATCTTTCCAGTTGTGACAACCAAAAATGTCACATATTGTCAAGGGTGATTTTCCCTGGGGGGAAACATCATCTGGGTTGAAAACCACTGTCCTAAAGTAACAGTTCTCAAACTGAAAAAATACTAGTTTTCATAAGTGAAAAAACATTAAATAGTAAAAACAGTATATTTTCCAAAATTAAAAAAAAATAGCAAGAAGAGTGTCATTGTTACATTTTCTCAAATCTGTGTGTATCTGTCATAATAAAAGGCATTCACATTTAATCTTGCAAAATATTGGTTTAGCTGAAGTATATAAAGAAAATTATAGGCTGGGTGCTGTGGCTCATGCCTGTAATCCTAGCACTTTGGGAGGCTGAGGCAGGAGGATTGCTCTAGTCCAGGAGTTCAAGACCAGCTTGGGCAACATAGCAAGACCCTGTCTCTACAAAAAAGAAAACAATTAGCCAGGCATGGTGATGTGCACCTGTAGTCTCAACTACTCTGGAGGCTGAGGTAGGAGGATCACTTAAGCATGGGAGGTTGAGGCTGCTGTGAGCTATGATTGCCCCACTGCACTCCAGCCTGGGTGACAGAGTAGGATCCTGTATCCAAAAAAAAAAAAAAAAGCTTTACACATCAGTTTCTATAAAAGGGAAGAGCATGTTAATGTCTTAGATAACTGTATATTCTTCCTTAATACTGTACCAAAACAAGTAGAAGTTTCTTAAAGATTAGTTGCAATGTAGAATATAAAACCATATCGAATAATTTGTCGTAGCCTGTTACATTGTTACATTAAAATCCATTAATCTGTCTTAAACTTTGGGTCTTTCCTCCCATGCATCATTTTATAACATCATACATCGATCATTTGGAAAATACTAGTTCACTGAGTTTTTCAGGTTTTCCAAATCTTGACACATTTCATTGTATATTTTAAAAAGTCACATTTGTTGACATTGCCACCAGTCTCATCAGAAAAGCCTCTATGTATTGGGAAGTGGTTATGTTCACCATGGTGAATACAATTTTTCCAAAATTTTTATTTTTACTTGAAAGCTTGAATTTTATCATTGGCTACAAATACTGCCAATTATTTTCCTTGAGGTGACAGGCTCATCTTATTCATTTTTGAGAAAATATTACCAAATACCCAAATCTGAATAACCATACTTTTTCAGTAATTTCAAGTAAAAATGTTATTCATGAAAAAAGCAGCCAGTTCAGCTCACAATGCAAACTATCTCATAGATACTTTTTCACAAAATAGGTATTGTTTTTCAGTGTGCAGCAGAAGTGTTTTATGTGTACTTTCTATTTTGTCATACAGAGTATTTAGATGTGTACTCTGGTTGAAATTTGATACAATTATTTTTACTGCTTCATCAAGGCACTCCTGAGTGAACGTGGCATTTGTGTCTTATTGTGAATGAGTGGCAGTTAAAGAATACACTGATGAATAGTACAATTTGCCGTCACTGCCCTAGCGCCAAGGCACCAGTGGTTTTACCCACCATTGCTTTTGCATTGTCAGTACAGTTTCAAACAGTGAAAAAGGCAAATAACATTGTAGTGTTATTGTGAAAAAAATTTTGACTTTGCAGACCTTCTGGGGTCCATGGGACACACTTTGAGAACAACTGTTCTGAAGCATGATATTATGACATCGTATCCTTTCAAGTGTCTACATCAGAATTTAACCAATTCTGTCTTGTTTCTTCTGTTTATTTTTTGCTTTTATCACAATCCTTGTAGCTAAATCCAAGAGAAAAAATATTTTCCCTTAGAATAAAATCTTTAGAAGTGGAATTCTGAGTCAATGGGTGTGAATATTTTTTATATTTTTAAGATACATTCGATATATATCACCCAATTGTCCTCCAAGATGGTTAAACCAGCTTATTTACACTTGGACCAATGTATTATGAGACTGCATCGTGGCTTCTGCTGGTCATTATTTTGTCTTAACCAATTCAGTCAGAATATTGGCATCATCTAAAAAGTGTATTATGACTTCTCATACAACTGGCCTTGATTACTAGTGAGTCTGAATATTTTAATGTTTTGGCCATTTTGTAGTCTTCCTTTAGACTGATTACAGTGCAACTCATTAGGTTGTAACTTTCTTTGTTAAAACAGTCACATTCTCCTAATTCCTCTTGAGATTATTCCCTAGTTAACCCTGTTTGCATCTGGATGTATATCAAATTGCAGCCTCTGATTTAGAGTCCCTCTCTTAAGAAGGTCGTAAATGTGCCTGTTCTCCAAATTTCAGAAGTTTGAGCCCCACATTTTTGATTTTTGTTATATATAAGGAGTGTCACCTGTGCTATTAACATTTTTTCTAAGTTGACTTTCCTTATAAACAGTATTTGAAAGAAACTTGACATTACTATAAAGTCTAAGTCACGGGTTTTATATGCTAGTTGTTTTTTTCTAGTACACCTTAAAATACGTAATTATTAAAATCATTTCTCTACTGTCTAAAATCATCCAGTGGCCTATGTTTACCACACTTTAGGAAGAGCAGGGGCTTTGGACTCAGACATCTTGGATTTGAATCCCACTCTGCCTGTAACTGGCAGTGTGCTCTTAGACAGGTGCCTCAGTTTTGTGCCTCAGTTTCCTCACTGGCAAAATGGAGATGTTAGAAGATGAACTCTTAGGTGCCTTACATCTCTACTCTGTGACTCTGGTGTAAGGAGAAAGGGATATTTGAATGTTTGTGGATTTCTTTCTCTGTTTCTGATCAGGAATTAGAGACATTGTCTAGGGTTAGTGTTTCAAAACCCTAGCTTTATTAAACTCCACTGCTATTAGTCATCTGATTTTGGAGAAACCATTTCATTTTATGGGGCTCTAGCTGTCTAGTTAGGGTGTTGCTGCTGCTTAATACTTCCTATTTAATGTAAAGTGCTTCTAGCTAGGAGCTAAGGCAAGCCAGGACCTCACTTTTAACATGTTTAAAATGGGGATGTTTCTGTTCTAGTTACCTCATTAGAGACATGGAAAAATGAGATAATAGGTAGATAAGTGGACTCAGCTTTTAGCAGAAGGGTACTAGGTAAAAATAGGGTGTCAGCAGAAGTAATGCCTGTAGATGTTATCCCTATAGCTACTTCTGTAGTGAAGAGCAAAATTTGTGTGACACCACCTCTCCTATCTCTCCAGACCTGCCTGTACCCCTCCCTCTTCCCTGCCTACTGGTTTCGATTTGGGAAGTGCCACTGAACAGCAGTTTTATGACTTTGAGCAAATCA
Source organism: Gorilla gorilla gorilla (assembly GCF_029281585.2). NCBI lineage: Eukaryota > Metazoa > Chordata > Mammalia > Primates > Hominidae > Gorilla > Gorilla gorilla. The sequence goes on along the minus strand of NC_073239.2, from coordinate 86,033,380 downwards.
CTCAACCTTAACTTATCCATGGGCCAAAAATTGGGAGATCTGGCAACCTTTAGTCTGTATTTCTCTATGGCAACAACTGGCAAGAGCTGAATGGTGGCTTATCTTTTAAAAATACAGATATATTCTTCAGTCTGTCACTTAATCTGGCAAGTCTGACTCATTTACTTTGCTGCCTGGCCTCTTATATTTGCGAGGCTGGATTGCACCATGGTAAGGAGCATGGTTTCTGGAGCCACATTACCTAGATTCAGATGCCACCAATGACTCTTGGTAGCTGTGTATCCCTTCATATTATGTAGCTTTTCTGTAGTTTCATGTGAATTCCTACTTCGTGGGGTTGTTAAAAGGATTGGAAGAGCCACTACATGTAAGACCCTTAGGATAGTACCTGACCCAGAGTAAACTTAACTGATGTTAGCTGTTGTTTGAGTTCAAATAGCATAATAATTAGCTGACATTTATCTAGCTCTTAATATGTATCAGGCACTGGGCCAAGTCTTTTACACAGATCTATCTCATTAATCCTAACAGTAACACTGTGAAATAGGTAGTGTTGTTTTCTCAGTTTTACAGATGGGAGGACTATAATTTAGAGAAGTTAAGTAACCTGTCTAAAGGCACACAGCTAGTAAGTGCCGGCGACATTGAGAGTTGAACCTGTGTTTGTGTATCCTAATCCTGTGGGTTTTTTCTTATTATTTTTTCCTATGTCTTACTACATGGAGACTAAGCCTGTGGTTTTGAATGTTGTGCTGTGCTATGCTGCCCCACATTATATCCACCTCTAAAATAGGTCTAATCACAGAAGTGGCTGGCTTGAGTAAATGGAGCTTAGCACTCTTAATGTTTTTGTAAGTGATTTGAGGAGAGAATGAATATGAAATTTCCCAAATTTATATATGATGTTAGTTCCTTGAGGCAGTGAAATGCAAAACAATAGGGGATAAATGAACTACAGAAAACTCTTTTGGGCTGGATGGGGTGAGTGAATAGAAAAGTGGTAACTGAATTTCAGGGTAGGTACTCATGAAGAACTCAAACTGTTTGTAGAATGATGCGCTCTGAGATATTTAAAAGGACTTGAGAGTTATTTTAGGCTATTATTTGAAGGTTAAAAAGGCCAGCAAACATTTCACACCCATTAGGATGACTATTATCCAAACAAGCAAAGAATAAAAAGAGTTGGCAAGGATATGGAGAAATTGGAACTCTTGTACGTTGTTGGTGAGAATATAAAATGGGGCAGCCACTGTGGAAAACAGTATGGCAATTCCTCAAAAAGTTAAAAATAGAATTACCATATGGATCCAGCAATTTCACTTCTGGTTATATACCCAAAAGAATTGAAAGTAGAGGCTCAAACAGATATTTGTACACTAATGTTCATAGTGGCATTATTCACAAAGCTGAAAGGTAGAAGCAACCCAAGGGTCCATCAGTGGATGAATAGATAAACAAAATGTAGTCTATACATACAATGAAATAGTATTATTCAGCCTTAAAAAGAAATGAAATTGACACACACTACAACATGGATGAACCTTGGAGACACTGTGCCAAGTGAATGGTGTCTAGAGGGAGAATGGCAGTTGTCAGCGGGAAGGGGTAGTTCTGGAGATAAAATGTGGTGATGGTTGCACAACGATATGAAAATGTGAACGTAGTTAATGCCACAAAACTCTATACTTAAAAATAGATAAAATCATTTAAAAAAAAAAAAAGGCTGGGAAGTGCTTTTCTTCCTTGTGTAAAGCTCCAGAACATTCCTCATTTGGAATGCTAGGTGCTGTTCTGTCCTCTGCATGTTGGTAGAATGGATACAACTTAGTTTTAGGCTCCAGGCCAAGCTCTTTGGATTATTAGCAAGTCATTTTATCTCTCTGATACGTGTCTAGAAAAAGGGCCTACATAATCCTTACTTCACAAGTGACAATAAAATGAGATATGTATGTGATTGAATTCCTATACAAATATCAATTATTTTCAACTTTGGAAAAATAACAAAACAGACTTATTTTCCATCCACTGACGTAGCTGGGCTGTGTGTCACACAGACTGTGCCTCTGTAATGCGCTGCAGCTTCTTGGAGCTTAGGAGAGGTATGGTTAACACAAAAGGAAGTTTGGTCTTACACAGTACACTCACTGAAGAGGAATAAATGGGCTGAGAAGAAAGCCAGGCTGAATGATTTTCCTTTAGGCTTCACAGTTAAAAAAAAAAGAAAAGAAAAGAAAACACTTTAGCAATATAAAAGGGTATTAAGTAAAATTGCTATCTGCAAGAGATGACCTCTGCTAACCATTTTGCATCTGTCTTTGTATGTATAAATTTGTGCATGTTTTTGTGTAATTGTATCATACTATTCATATTCTTAATGCTACCTAAAACAAGGTTTGAAAGATTAGGACAAGTTCATGGATGATACTTTAGGGACACAAGGACAATTTGAGAGCTGTGTGCACCTAATATATATCACACTGGGCTAAGTGCTTTTACAAACATTATCTCACCACACACAACAAACCTGGGAAATAGTTGGTATTTTCTCCATTTTACAATAAAAAAATTAGGGTAGAGGAGTAGAGTAACCAGGACACATGAATGGCGAAACCAAGATTTGAATCAAGTCCTTTTATTCCAGAGCTTGCACTTCCTGTACCCTTCTGTAGCACCATCTTTGCTGCCTCTCAAAGATGAAACCCCAAGCTCTGTATCTAATCCCATTGAGTTACTTGTTAAAAGAATGTTTTGAACAATTAATACAGTCACTAATACATTATATTTTAGAAATTGTTCCATGTGAGTATAGACAGAGCTGCCTCATGCTTTTATTTATTTAGGCTGCATTGTACATATATAAGTAGTAAACTTTCTTATATTTTTTATTGTGAAATGTATACAACATAAGATTTACCATTTTAACCATTTTTAAGTGTACTCACTGTTCAGTGGTATTAATTACATTCGTGTAATTAATACATCACCACATCCATCTTTAGAATTTTTCATCTTGCAAAACAGAAACTACCCATTAAACTATAACTCTCCATTCCTCTTTTCCCCCAGCCCCTGGCCACTGCCATTCTACTTTGTCTCTGATTTGACTATTCCTCATATAAGTGGAATCATACAATATTTGTCCTTTTATGTCTGGCTTATTTTATTAAACAATAATTTTAACCAGACTTCTGTTGATGGACATTTAAATTATTATTCTTTCGCTCTTCAAACAATGATAAGTTCCAGGAATATTCGACCCAGAATTTCAGACTGCTTTCTCAGTCCTGTGCTTGGCTGGCTTTTGAGGAAACCCAAAGCAAATCCTTACCTCAGCTTTTCTGAGCAATAAAATAAGAAGAATGTTAAATAATTACTTTTGTTATAGTGTGTTGTAAGGGCTTGCTTAGTTTCTGCTTATAGCTCGGGACCCTTTAGGGTACTCTTTACGTATAAAGGTTTTCTGTAACTACAAAGCTGCTTCCACAATGTGATTATAGTACATTTTTTGATGAATTAGTGATTTTAGTGCAGAATGAAACCAACCCAAAAAACCAAAACCAGAGTATGTAGTTGTATTTTCTTGGGGTTCTCAGATGAGTTGAAGGTAAGCAGTTGTTTGTGAGGAAACCAGGCTTAGAAGGCCTGGCCTCTGCTTGTCTTTGCCTGGCACTGGCACTGAGAAGAAAGGCCTAGCCTTCCCGAGAAGTCCCTGTGCTCCACCTCCGGTGCCCCAGAGAGGTTGGGGCTGGGCTCCCTCTCCTGAGGCTGACCCCATTCTCATCCAACTGCCAGGCCCATGGGGCTGGCTTAAATAGTCTGAAATCATCCTAAATCTTCTTCACTTGGATTATTTGCAGGTCAGTCTCTCTCTGTGGAACTAAACAATAAATCTCTGCCTTTCTGAACTGACTAGGAGATTAAGGGAGACAACTGTAGAGCTGCTTTTGCGTCTGAACTGACTTTCCCTTGCTTCACCAGCCCTCCTTTGCTTTGTTGAATCAGAGGCTTGGGCACAGCTGTTTAGCGCCCTCTGCTGGGTGAAAAGCAGCCTAACGGTTTTACATTATGCCTCAATTTGTACTGGTTGTTTTTCTGCCAACGCATACTTGAAGATTGCCTTTGCATAGGGCTCTTAATACCTTGCCTAAAGGAATGAGGGGTTGAGTGGAGTAAGGGGGTGTGTTTAGCTTACATCTTCTGATGCTAACCTTGAGGGCAAAGTCAAGAGGCAGGCCCCATCACAGCGATGATTTTTGCCTCAGTGATTCCAATCTCCCATGGATTGGGCTGTCATCATCATGTTAGTTACTAAGGACACATCATTTAAAATGATCCCAAGGCATTTAACAAATGGCCATGAATTTTGAATTACTGAGTACTAGGCAAAATGAAATCATCCTATAAATGCCTAGAATGAACATTAAAGATTATTTCTGTCTGGGTGATGCTGGGAGACCTTAGGCTGAGAATGGTTATGAGTTGGGCACAAAGGTATAGATATTCTGGTTTCTTTTTTTTTCTTTTAGTAGAGACAAGGTCTCACTATGTTGCCCAGGCTGGTCTCCAACTCCTGAGTTCAAGTGATCCTCCCACCTCGACCTTTCAAAGTACTGGGATTACGGATCCTCCCACCTCGACCTCCCTAAGTGCTGGCATGAGCCACTGGGCCTGGCAGATATTCTGTTTTTGGTTTTTTTGTTGTTGTTTGTTTTGAGATGGAGTCTTGCTCTGTTACCCAGGCTGGAGTGCTGTGGCACGATCTCTGCTCACTGCAACCTCCGCCTCCAGGGTTCAAGTGATTCTCCTGCCTCATCCTCCCCAGTAGCTGGGACTACAGGCGCACAATATTCTGTTTTTACTTAAGCTGCTTCAATTCAGGAGAGACTGTGCTGTAGGTCTTAGTGAGCCATGAGTATCCCAGCCCATCCTGCAGTCTTGTTTTCTTTTTTCTTTTTCTATCATGAACATTAAACATAATCCAAAACTCTTTATTATGGAAATATTCAGCCAGGCTCACGCCTGTAATCCCAGCACTTTGGGAGGCCAAGGCGGGCAGATCACTTGAAGTCAGGAGTTGGAGACCAGCCTGGGCAACATGGTGAAACCCTGTCTCTAAAAAAAATACAAAAATTAGCTGGGTGTGGTGGTGCTTGCCTGTAGTCCCAGCTACCCATGGAGCCGAGGCAGGATAATCAGTTGAACCTGGGAGGTGGAGGCTGCAGTGAGCTGAGATCATGCCACTGCACTCCGGCCTGGGTGACAGAGTGAGACTCTCAAAAAAAAAAAAAAAAAAAAAAGAAAAAATTGTTCAAGCATACACAAAAGTAGAATAGTATAGTGTATGCATCTATAGCAATTGTCCATATTAATCATCTATCCCTCTACTTTTTTTTCTGGAACGTTTTAAAGGAAATTCCAGACATACTCCATTTCACCCACTTCAGTATGCACCTCTAATTGATAAGGATTTTTTTCTTTTTTAACATAACCATAATGCCATTATAATACCTAAAAGATATAACAATACTTCCTTAATATGGGGTATTTAAATGAAGTAGAGAGATACCAATAGGATTTGACAAAATGTTGATGATTTGTTAAATTTACTTCCAATATTATTATTATTACTGGTAGAAGGATTTACTTATGATGTTTTGTTTTTAAGACTTTGTTTTAGAGAAGTTTCAGGTTCACAGCAAAATTAAGAGAAAGGTACAGAGGTTTTCCATGTACCCCTTATTCCCACACCTGCATAGCCTCCTTCATTGTCAACATCTTCCACCAGAGTGGTAAATTTGTTAAAACTGGTAAACATATACTGACACATCATAAACACTCAGAGTCCCAATGTTCAAAAAATGAACCTTAGGGTTCACTTTTGGTATTGTATATTCTATGGGTTTGGACAAATGTAATGACATGTATCCATCATTACAGTATCATACAGAGGATTTTTACTGCCCTAAAAATCTTCTCTGCTCCATATATTCAACCCCTGCCTCCAAGCCCTGGCAATTAGTGATCTTTTTGTTGTCTCCATGATTTTGTCTTTTCCAGAGTATCATAGAGTTGAAGTCATACAGTATGTAGCCTTTTCAGATTGGCTTTTTTCATTTGGTAATGTGTACTTAAGGTTTCTCCATGTCTTTTCACTGCTTGATATTTCCTTTCTTTTTATCACTGAAAAAGTTTCTGTTGTCTGGTTGTACTACAGTTGATTTATCCATTTACATACTGAAGGACATCTTGGTTGCTTCTAAGTTTTGGCAATTGTAAATAAAGCTGTTGTAAAATAAATCCATGTACAGGTCTTTGTGTAGATACAAGTTTCAATTCCTTTGGTTAAATACCAAGGAGCATGATTGCTGGATTGCATGATAAGAGTACGTTTAGTTTTGTATGAAACTGCCAAACTATCTTCAAAGGTGGCTGTACCATTTTGCAATCCTACCCGCAATGAATGAGATTGCCTGTTGTTCCACATCATGACCAGCATTTGGTGTCATCTAGGTTTTCTCCTACTATCTTCTAGGAGTTTTATAGTTTTGGTTTTACATTTAGATTTATAATCAATCTTGAGTTAATTTTTATGAAGGGTGTAAAGTCTGTATCTAAATTCATTTTTATGCATGTGGATATTTAGATGTTTCAGCACCATTTGTTGAAAAGACCATTTTTGCTCCATTGTTTTGTCTTTGCTCCGTGGTCAAAGATCAGTTGATTATACTTATGTGGGTCTGTTTTTGGCCTCTGTTTTGTTCCATTGATCTATTTGTGTATTTGTTTGCCAGTATTATACTGTCTTGATTACTGTATATTTGTGGTAACCTGAAGTCAGGTAATGTCAGTCCTCCAACTTTGTTCTTCAAAATCATGTTGACTATTATGGGCCTTTTGCCTCTCCTATAAATGTTAGAATCATTTTGCTGATATGCATAAAATGAATTTGCTGAGAATTTGAGTGGGATTGCATTGAATCCATAGATGAAGTTGGGAAGAACTGATATCTTAAAAATACTGAGTCTTGACCGGGCATGGTGGCTCAAGCTTGTAATGCCAGCACTTTGGGAGGCCTAGGTGGGCAGATCACCTGAGGTCAGGAGTTCAAGACCAGCCTGGCCAACATGGTGAAACCCCGTCCCTACTAAAAATACAAAATGAGCTGGGCGTGGTGGTGGGTGTCTGTAATCCCAGCTACTCAGGAGGCTGAGGCAGGAGAATTGCTTGAACCTGGGAGGCAGAGGTTGCAGTGAGCTGAGATTGCGCCATTGCACTCCAGCCTGGGCAAAAAAAAAAAAGTGAAACTCCGTCTAAAAAAAAAAAAAAGAATATCTGTCTATTTATTTAGTTCTTTGATTTTGTTCATTAGAGTTTTATAATTTTTCTTATATAGATCTTGTAAAATCTTGTTAAATTTATACCTAAATATTTTATATTTCAAATTCCACTTATTCATTGCTGGTATATAGGAAAGTGATGGACTTTTGTATATTAACCTTATATCTCGCAATCTTGCTAAAATCACTTCTGTATTTTTTTTTTAAAGAAACACTACAGATACACTTAAAAGCCTCTTTTACTATGTGTGTTTATCCATAAACAATATAAAGTATTGTTTTGTATATTTAAAAATACATGCTTAGATATTATCCCTTTCATATCCTTTCAAAACTTGCTTTTATTACCATTAGGTGTTCAATATTTATTCATGTTTGTTTACATGTTTCTTGTTCACTTTAACTGCTGTATGATGTTCCATTGTGTTTAGACTCCACCTATTTTATATTCCAGTGGAATTTATCCATTCCTGAATTGTTAGATATTTATGTTGTATATAGGTCTTCTTGATATTATGACCAATGCTTCAGTGAACTTTCTTGTACATTCCCTTGTGCCACTTTGTGAGAATCTGTCTAAATTATAACGTACATTTCCCTGATACCATATAGAATTTGAGATCTTCTATAATATGTTTGGTATTTGGGTTTCCTTTTCTGAATGGTTATATTCTTTGCCTCTTTTCCTATTGGAGTTTTAAGAATTATTTATAGAAATTCTTTGCATCTTCTAGACATTAAGCCATTACCAGTTTTGTGCACTGCAAGAATTCTTATAAATTCAGGCAGTCCTATTCTGGTCCTTCAGTTTACTCCAGGGGCCAGTTTGCTGGAGTTAAGTCAGCTTCTGTTTTTACTTCTGGGCTCCCTTTATTCTTACTTAACATTTATGAGTTATGCTACTAAGGTGGACAATCCCTTCAACTGTCCATCAGAACGAATTTGCTTTGTCAGTTATGATTCATTTTTTGTTCAATAACGCAGTATAGAATAGTGGTTAAGGGTCGGGGCTATAGAATCTTTACTGCTTGCTTTTGAATCTTAGCTCAATGACTTTATTGTGTGATGTTGGCATATTACTCTTTTGTACTTGGCTTTATCATCTATAAAACCAATGAGGTAGAAGAACTATTATGATTACCATTTTATGTTTGATGAAACTGAGGCAGAGGGAGATTAGGTCAGAAACATGAGCAAGTAGAAGAAACATGCGCCTCTCTTTTAACTTTTTGCTTTTGCTAGAGACATAAGTATAGAGAAATACTTATCTAATTTAAAAAAAGTATAGTAGCAGAAGCAGTGATAAGTCACTGACCCACAGCCTCAGTGTTGGGAGAAAACCATAGGAGTGGAGACTATAGAGAACTAAAGTGCCCATACCTAAGTCTGTTTGTAGTGTGGAAAACCATTTGTGCATTTTTCATTAAAATAAAGTGACAAAAACCCAAACCATGATTTTCATGACCTTAGCTTGATGTTTTACAGAATGGTAAATTTGTAAGAAATACGTAATTTAGATACTATCCTAGGCCAGAGAACTCATAGTTGAAATAGGCCAATCATAAAGAGAACACTGTGGGCCACACTTAAGACATCAGTTTGGTGGACGACTTGATTTGCATTGACAATGGAAGGAAGAAGAAATTCAAGAAACAAAGGAATTCAAGTAGCAAAGACAATTTCTTTCTAGGAGCAGGAGAATAAGTATGATTTGGCTTCTGTATCTTCTATTTTTTATTATAAGAAGAAATCTGCTGTGGCAAAAAGTCAAGCAGTATAGGAAGGTAGAAAGTAAAAGTTTTCCAACAGTATATACCCAAATTGAAAGGAGGGACTCAAAAAGTTATTTGTGCACTTGTGTTCATAGCAACATTATTCACAATAGCCAAAAGATGGAAATAACCCAAATGGTCATTGATGGATTAGTGGATAAACAAAATATGCATACAAATATATATACGATGGAATACTATTCAGCCTTAGAAAGCAAGGAAATTCTGATACATGCCACGACCTGGATGCACCTTGAAGACATTATGCTAAGGGAGTGAGCCAGACCTAGAAGGAGAAATATTGTGTGATTTGACTTATACGAGGTTCCTAGAGTAGACAAATCCATAGAGGCAGAAAGTAGAATAGTGACTACTTGGCCGGGCACAGTGATTCACGCCTGTAATCCCAGCACTTTGGGAGGCCGAGGTGGGTGGATCATGAGGTCAGGAGTTTGAGACCAGCCTGGCCAACATAGTGAAACCCCTTCTCTACTAAAAATACAAAAAATTGGCTGGGCGTGGTGGTGGGCGCCTGTAATCCCAGCTACTCAGGAGACTGAGGCAGGAGAATCACTTGAACCTGGGAGGTGGAGGTTGCAGTGAGCCGAGATCGCGCCACTGCACTGCATACTCCAGCCTGGGCAACAGTGTGAGACTCCGTCTCAAAAAAAAAGAACAGTGACTAGGCGCTGGGAGGAGTTATTGTTTATTGGGTACAGTATTTCAGTTTGGGATGATGAAAAAGTTCTGAAGGTGAATAATGGCAATGGCTGTACAACAGCACAAATGTACTTAATGCCACTGAATTGTACACTTGAAAATGGGTAAAATGGTAAGTTACATGTATATATATATATTTTACCACCATAAAAAGTCTCCCAACACCAGCCTGCCAGTTATAGTTGGCACTATAAACAGCTTCTTTTATAGCCATCTAGATAGAGCTATGCAAATACAAGCATAGATATGCGAGTGTAAGCATACTGTCAATGCATAGATATGCGAGTATAAGCATACTGTCAATGCTCATTCTTTGGAGCACTCATGTAGGTGCCAGGTATTTCCCAGTGAACAAAACTGACAAGGTTTCTGCTGTCATGGAGCTTTTAAAAATTTTGTTTTATGCAAATGGATATTGATGTACATTACTGTTTTATACCTCATTTTCCCCCTTAACGGGTATCTTTGGACATCTTTCTGCATTAGCTTTTGTATAGATCTAACAACTTAATGGCTTCATAGTATGCCCTTGTGTGGATGTGCTATCATTTGTGGCTGCATTTTTCATTGAATGGAGTAAGGGAGGTGGAGGTGTAGAGCTTGCTATGGTTTGCTGCTGTTGTAAATTAAATTTTTATTAGGAAAATAGTATAGCCTTCTTATAAAAAGTCAGTGCAAAAAAAGTAAAAGTAAAAAGTAAAAATGGGAAAAAACAATAACAACCAACTAAGACCCAGAGTTACGCAGAGTTAAGAGCTGGGCTGAGCCATATTCTGTCTAGATCCTATTACTGTAAGAGTCAGGTGATTTCTTAGTTATCATTTGTATGGTGTTCCACAGTCAATGAGATCATATCAAGAAGATTGCTTTGAAAACCATTATGCTAGAAATATTACTTTAAAGTTCTTTGATTGCAAGCAGTGGAAGTCATCTCAGGTTCTATTAAACAAACAAACGAAAAAGGACTTCCATGAACGGGTTCTAGGTAGCAAATGAAGAAATATTTAAACAACTCTGGAAAGACAGGAACAGGGTGGCTTTAGGAGTCTCAATATCAGTGCTTATCCCTTTCATTTTCTATGTCTGCTTAAGAATCAATTCCTGGGAGAGATGAATGGCCTAGAGAACATGTGCCTATTGATGGTGAAGCAGGGAGAGTCCTGGGTTTTTGTGCACCATGTGAATCTTATGGAGTTGGGGAGGTGCAGTTTTGGAAAGGATGGGATTCGAGGCTGGCAAAACCATCTGTCAGCCTTGCGATGTCAGCTGTTTTAACCACAGATTCTTATTTCCTTCTTAAGGAGGAGATGACCGCCGGGTTCTGCTATGGCACATGGAACAAGCCATCCACTCCAGGGTCAAGCCCATACAGCTGAAAGGAGAGCACCATTCCAACATTTTTTGCCTGGCTTTCAACAGTGGGAACACTAAAGTGTTCTCCGGAGGTAAAAAGGGAGATTCTACCTTGGGAACGTCAGTGTGGTTGGGATTTTAGAGAAAAGAGTGTGAAAATAACTCCTTATTTTTCTTCCTGTATTTCATTGAGCTGTGGAATTACTGGTTTCTCATAGCTTGTCTTTTCTGCATTACAGCAGTATTATATATTAGGATAGTGTGTGTCTTTTCTCTCTTCTCTTTTGTTTTCTTTTCTTCACCTGTCTTTTTCTTTATTTCTCTTTGGCAGAAAACTTTTCACATTGCAGTCTGGTACACAGAAACACACACAGACACACACACATATTTGAAACAATACTTAACCTTCCTATTTGTGGCACACTCTGATTTTTTTTTATTCTATTTGATTTCATTTTTAAAGATTATGCTGGCCATAATGCAGATGAATGTCATGACCCACAGATGGCTCCTGTTTGAAAAGTGTTGTGTTAGGGTACAATTGGAATGGCTGGTGCTCACACCAACCTCTTGGTGATGGCTTCCATCAACCATACTCCTTCTGACCCCACATTTCTAGTTCTGACGTCTTTTCTGAGCTGCAGATTTTCCCACTGGACATCTACCTGTGTTCCAAAAGCAACTTAAATACAATAGATCTAAAACCAAGATCATTAGTCCTCCCCTGAGTGAAAATTTCTTCTTGTCTGCTGGATTTTCTTTCTCAGTTACGACCATTCACCCAATTATATAAGCTATTAGGTTTAACTTTAAGAAATTGCTGACAATTAACCATTTTCAACTTTAAAAAGTAGCAGTTTCACATGGTTCATTCTACCTATGATCTTGGAGTCATCCTCAAACCTGCCTTTCTTACATTTACACATCTAGTCTGTCACCAAGTCCTGTCAGGTCTGTCTTGAAAGCCTCTCATACTTATCCGTTAGTTTGGCCTGGATTTTTGCAATGGCCTTCTGTGATTTCTGTTACCACTCTCTAATTCTCCTTTGAATTCATTGCATACGCAAGTTTACTTTTAAAAATAAAGACTGGACCATGTGAACCATTGAGCCTACAGTGCCTGAAGAATGAAGTGTAAACCCCAATCTATCTGTCTGGCCTGACCTCCCTTCCCTGAGTTATACACTGTAGCCCACCAAACTATTTGTCATTTTAAGAATGCACTGCATGGTACTATTTTGCCCTTGTGCCTTTTGTTCATGGTGTTCTTCCACCTTAATTGTCCAGTCCCCACCAATTCCCCTAAGCCTTTCATTGGTAAGAGTTTTGAGTTATTTGAGTTTCTCTTCAAAGGTCTCCTTCTCCATGTACTTTCACCCTGCTTATGAAGGAAATAATTGACCCCATAGCTAGATCATATTGCTGCAAGGCAAACCCTCTTGTTGCTGTTAGTTGTTTGTCCAGTTGGACTGTTCTCAAGTCCAATTGGAGTTCTCAAGGACAGAGTAGAATCTTATTCTTTTTATATACCCAAGACCTAGCACTGTACCTGATACCTAGAAGGCATTAGTATGGGTTTACTGATTTCATTGGTTTGTACCTACAGTAGAATTTACAGCCAGGCCTTTGTTTAAGATGCCCTGGGCCATATCTTTACTGCTACTTTTGCTTTCTATTTAAGTGACTGTTGGTTGTGCATTTTAGCATAGAGTGGGACTTTTTTCATGTTTTGTCTTCTTATATTCAGGTTTTAATTTTTTTGCTATACAAACCATTTGAAGGCAGGACTACACATATCATGAATATAATTTATATCCTTTGATAGAATAAGGAGAAATACAAGATTAAAACTTTCACATCATTTGGAATCACAGTCATCAAATTTTCATGCTATAAAAGATGATGAGGCTGGGCATGGTGGCTCACACTTGTAATAGTCCCAGCACTTTGAGAGGCCAAGGCAGGAGGATTGCTTGAGCCCAGGAGTTTGAGACCAGCCTGGGCAACATAGTTAGACCCCAACATGTTAGATCTCTACAAAAAAAAAATTTTTTTTAATTAGCCAGGCATAGTGACACATGCCTGTAGTTCCAGCTACTAGAGAGGCAGAGGTGGGAAGATTGCTTGAGCACAGGAGGTCAAGACTGTAGTGAACCATGATTGCACCACTGCACTCCAGCCTGGGCAACAGAGCAGGATCCTGTCTCAAAAGAAAGAAATAAAAATATTTAAAAGACAAACAGAGCAAGATCCTGTCTCGAAAGAAAGAAAGAAAGAAACATTTTTAAAAGACCATGAGGATAGAAATATTAACAAACATTTATTGGGGGCTTATTAAGTGATCAGCCCTATTCTGAATGCTTTTACAGATGTACTCTTATGCTTACAGTTACTCTATGATGTTATTATCCCTATTCTGTAGGTTAAAAAGTTAGGTCATAGAAATGTTAAAGATTTTATTGCAGGTCTCATGATTAGTGAGTGTTCTGCTGAAAAAGAAAAAAAATAAAGCTAGTGAATTGATTTGTCAATGATCATTTAGTGTTTTTCTTGATGGCCACAGTTTTGTTTTGTGTTGTTTACCCCCCACTTTTTTTTTTTTGAGATAGCCTCTCTCTGTTGCCCAGGCTGGAGTGTGATCATAGCTCACTGCAGCCTTGAACTCCTGACCTCAAGCGATTCTTCCACCTCAGCCTCCTTAGTAGCTGGGACTTCAAGGGTGTGCCACCACTTGGCTAATTTTTTAATTTTTATTTTCATAGAGATGGAGTCTAACTATGTTACCCAGGTTGTAGCCACAGTTGTTTTTTTTTTTACATCATCCACTGGATAATACACATTGGGAACTGTTACTATGTTATACTTGGATGCCATTATTTTTTAAAAATTCTCTGTAAGAATGTCCTACCCTTCTTAAATTATTTCTATAAATCTTTTTTCCAGTTAACACTTCTAATTTGTATTAGCATTGGCTTTGTTCATATTTTTTCCCTGAAAACTTAAAAATACTAAATTGTAATGTGGACAGGGACCACCTTGCACGAATGATCAGATGTCTGCTTTTTCTTTTGCAGGCAATGATGAGCAAGTTATCCTCCATGATGTTGAAAGGTAAATAGATTGGTGGTGTGTGAAGGTGATTGACTTTGTTTTTCATATATGAAGAGGCAAATATCTCTTTAGACTAAAATAGTTTTTGTTTTTTGAAAAAAACAGCATGAAACCAGCTGTTCTTTTCTAAAAAAAATCCTACAATAGTTTGAAATAAATAAAGTTTTGATTTAAAAAGGAAAAAGGGATTTGAAAGTTTTGAAAGTTGGCATGAGAGTGTACTTTTTAGGTGAAAATTTAAAACGAGTTTAGAAGAGAAGGAACCATAATATTTAAGAACAGTAATAGCTAATATTGATTGAGTTCTTACTATGTGCCAGACACCATTGTAAATGCTTTGTACATATTCATTCATTTAATCCTCACACTCATTTTCTGAGGAGATACTATTGTGATCTCCGTTCTAGATCAGGAAACGGAGTCACAGACATGTTAGATAACAGAAGGTCAGGTGGTACTAAAACCTGAACTTAGGCTATCTGGCCTCAGAGCCATGCTCTTCATCACCATGCCAGATTGCTAGGAGACCCCTCTCCCATCCTGTAGGCATCAGACTTGGCTGCTTTAAAGCTTTCCCTTGCTTTTTGAAAATCAAGTATGACCCCCAAATCTGTACACAAGCAGATGCGTTCTGTAATAAATGAAAATACAAAACTCAGCTATTGAGTCACTTTTAAATATGCTTATTTAGCACAAAAATTATAAAATCTCTAAAAAGAGTCCTTAGTAGTACCTTTTTTTTAACCTGAAAGTTGACTACCTACCTTTCAGGAAATATAATATTTTTTGGGTTTAGCTAGGTTGACTTTCTTCTAGAAATGGAAAAGATGGCACCCTCGGTATCAAAGTGCTGGGACTCTGCACTATGCTTGTGTGTATGTGTGTGCCTCTGTCTTGCTCTCTTATCCCCCAGCAGTGAGACATTGGACGTGTTTGCTCATGAAGATGCAGTATATGGCTTGTCTGTGAGCCCAGTGAATGACAACATTTTTGCCAGTTCCTCAGATGATGGCCGGGTTCTCATTTGGGACATCCGGGAATCCCCCCATGGAGGTAGGCTCACTGTGCAAAAGACTGTTGGACTGTGTTGAACAGTTTGATGTCAGATTCATTGAAGATCCAATTTATTACCTCAGTATCTATGTGCAAGTGATGTCAAGGGAAAGGAAATGTGAAACACTCACATGGGGGCATAAGAGGTCTTTGGAGGCCTTATCCTCCACCTAAATACTCAGGAGTGAGGCACCTTTGCCAGTCCTTCTCCACCCTCCTGTGACTCTCCACAAACCCTTGTACTTTGGTGTTTAGTGCCCCAAGGAGCAGAAGTTGTGGTGCTGACATGTAACTATTCTTGATTATTTACAGAGAATGGGGGCGTTATGCACTTTCCTGCATCCTAGTTTCAGGCTTGTTATTTTGTTGAAAGAACCACCGAATCTCAAATTACCTGTGTATAGGATCTTAAAATGATGGCAAATAAACTCTGTTTAAAGGGGATTGTCTGTGTGAGTGCCTCCTCTGAATGTGCCCTTTGACTCTCTGATGTGTGAAATGAAGAAGTTGCTTTGTTGACTTTCTCTGAAGTTCTTCAGGAAATGCATCTTCTCAGCTCATTTCCTACAGAGAGATTTCTGTAATTCTACCTGTCTTCAAAAGGCCCCTTCCTCTAGTACCAGCCTTAGTGCCACTGCCATACCCACCGTGGCCTTTAGTGCAGATTGTAATGATCACAGCTGTGTACCTAAATTTACTATCCTGCCTGCTTTGTCTGGCAGGATCTGGGTCTTTTAACTTTACTATGTTCTAAACATTTTACATTCTGGGCTGTGCTCATTATTTAGGTTCAGGCTATAAGAGAAGCTTGTTTTTAGGGTTAGGCAGGTAAGGTAGCACGAAGTAGCAGCTGTGGTCGAGTCACTGTGGGCTTGGTAAGTGAAATTCTCCTTTGTCTGAACTGCCTGATGGCAGAGATGACTGAGTGCTTTACCTGCTCAGAGACCTGTGAAGTACTGCATATGGAGGTCATAGACTGAGAAGTGCTTTCTTTGTATTACTCTAACAGGTCCCATAGGAGTATATCCTGCTAGGTAACTAAGTGATTTCTTCCTCACTTGGAACCTGCTAATTTTTGTAAAATGTTGCAGGGTTTCTAGGTGAAGTTGATTACAGACTGGCTAGATGTTAGGGAGCATTGTGAACCAGAAGAGAAAAACCACACCATTGTGTTTCACCACGTCTTAATTTTGTCATTGTTTTTTTTAATCTTCATCAAATCTGTGCATGGTTTAAAAACTTTTCTAAAACTAATACAATTGGATTAAAAGCATAATAATCCTACCAGTAATTGGTTGTGAATTTTTTCAGCTCATGTGGAATTCAGTTTTACTTACTGTAAAATGGCTTATTTTCCCATTTTTAGTGGCCGTTTCTGTTTTGTCTCAAGATCTGATAGCTGCTATATATATTTCTGGGTGTTATAGCTTAAAATGTGGTTAAATGTGTTTACCTTGCTATGTATAGGACTCATGGGGACCTTGTGAGTAGAGGTGACTGGTGGGATTATGTGCTGTTTTGGGGCTCCAGGCCGTTGGAGTGGTTATTAAAGAGTGCTCCGACCTGTATTCACATTCCTGATTATCTGCCTGCCAGTGGCCCACAGGTACCTGGAGTGAACTGATTATAATTTTTCTTTCCACAGAGCCCTTCTGCCTGGCAAACTATCCATCAGCCTTTCATAGTGTCATGTTTAACCCTGTGGAGCCCAGGTTGTTGGCCACAGCCAATTCAAAGGAAGGAGTGGGACTCTGGGACATTCGAAAACCTCAGAGGTGAGCCCCCTTTATTCATAGGTGTTAAAACTTTCCCCTGCCTCATTTCTCAGGTAATGTGACCAGCCAGTAAGTGTTGTAAGGACCTCTTTGGCAGTTATCTCTGCTGGGCATTTCTTAAGATATATAGTGTCTCTCAAGCCAGGAGAGCTTGTTTCCAAGGAATAGACAGCGACAAATCCGTACTCCTTGCTGAGGAGGAATCATAAACAGTAATCTGGACTGTAGACAGGGTGAGTTTTAGGCAATTATCTGAAGTAGTCAGAGCATCCCTTTAGTATTGCCTTCTCTCTTCAGACCTAGGGTTCCCCAGATGCATAGGAGCTTTTGGTATGGGGTGGGTGGAGGGGAGGAGGTGGAGGTGGAGATTTGCCAAACTTGTTGCTGCTGAGCCAGGGGTTCTTAAGCCTAGGTTGGAGGGGATCCCTAAGAGGGCTTAAAAAATACTGAACTGCCAAAATTATATGAAAATTATATATTGTATATTCAAATAAGTGCATTTTCTGTTTATCAAAAGGACTAATGACCTTTATAGTGACAACAACAAAAGGTTAAGAGCCATTGCACTGTGGTGTTCAGGACCTCATGTGTTTCTCCACATGGCACTATGAAAAGAGCATACTTAAGACAAACCTGAATGATGGCATGAATCACTAATGGGGGAATCTCAGGCATCATTAAAGGATGTGGGAATGGGGGTGAGTAGCAGGCTCTTTTATGTTCCTTAAGTCCCATGGGGGAGGGACTACTTTTTATGGCACCTGTACATAAAGTTGGCCATGCTGTATTAAAAAACTTCCGTGTATTGCTAGCTACCTCCTCTGGAAATTCTGCATAGATGTAATTTCCCACTTCGTAAAGCAGTGTTGCAGAAGAATATCATGGAAACTAAGTGATGTTATAATTTATTTCACGGGCCTCAGATGAAAGGAGTAGTTAAGTACAGAAGATTATCTTCCTTGATGATTTTTACTCCTAGGTGATTCTCTCCATGGGGCAGTAAGATATGGTTGGAACTATTGTAGCAGATCGGTGTAGCCCAGAGGGATGTCCCTGTCATTGAGCAGGGCTCCCTAAGCTTCCTCAGGGCAGCAGAGATTTCTCCTGCCCCCTCTGTTGCATAGGCACCTGGCTCTTGCTTTTACAGTCTATTAAAATGTGTGTAGTGGCAGGACCCCTGATGTGCCTTTGCACTATGAACTTTAGGAGGCTTGCTGTCTGCCAAGAAGACAATTGTGTTCATCTGCAGTGTTCTCTGCTACTTCAGGCTCTTTAGGAACAACTGTTCTGCCTCATCCATATTACAAAAGGCAGGATTTGGACAAACTGCACCAGCCTTCTCTCAACCTACTATCTCTCCTGCTTATAATTGCAATGAATAGCTGGCAACTGGAGTGGGGCACTGAGCTGTTTATCTCCAGTGGAAAGCTTGAGTAATTCATGGTGTCTGCGGTGTCTTGAGAGAGGAGGGGAGTGTGGATATTTTAATTATCCCAATTCTCTCCCATTCTCTTCCACCAGTTTCTTACCGTGCATTATATGGGCCCTCCCCCACTTTCCACTTGTCTCCTCACTAATAAATATAGTTTCTTTCTTGTTAAAAGAATTGAAAGTGATGATGATTATTGTATTTTTACAGTGACATTTATTGGTTTGAGGGTTTTATGCAGAAAAAAATAAAAACAAAAAAACAAGTTCCATCTCCAGATTATCTCTGTTACTTGTATGTTTTTAAAATGTTTGTCTATCAGTACAGTTCTGCTTCTTTCTAGTGTCTGTAGTCACTCCAGAGGTAACTACAGTGAACAGTTTCTTATCTTTCCAGAACTTAATGTAATGTATATACTACTATGCATATGCATCCTTTAAAAAAATTGAGACAGAAGGAAGCACGTAGTAATACTCACTGTTCTCAATTTCTTTTTTAAATTAACAATATGTTTTGGAGCCTTTTTTCATACCAACACTAACAGATCCAGCCCCTTCTTTTAATGACTATATGGCATTCAATTTATATGATGTACCCAACAACCAGGGCTTCTTGTTTCCAGTTTTTGGTCATTATAAACAATGTTACATTTAACCTGGTTATAAATCTATCTTTATAACCAGGCCTACTTTTGCAAAAATATCTGTACGGACTTTGCTACATCAAAGGATGCATGTTTTTAAATTTTTGATAAAAACTGTCAAATTGTAGCCCCACCACCAAAGGCTGTACTAACTTACAAATCTACCAACTGTGTATAAGATTGCATGTGTCTCCAGACCTTCACCAACACTTGAACTATTGCTAGTATTATGGGGGGAAAATGATATCTTGTTTTGAGTTCTTCTTCAATTATGGGTAAGGTTTTATAGTTTCTTTGATAACCTACCGTTTTCAGAGCCCATATAGGAGAAAAGTTGCCCAGTAAGGCTAATTGACAATCATGACTAATTTCTTTTTGGAATAAAAGAAGGAGCATAGTGCCATGGGGACTAGGATGTTTTTGCATTTATTTCAACTCTTCTAAGGTTCTACAAGGTTTTATGGGTGTCAGGCAGAAAAGGAGGATGAAATATCCTTGGAACTCTTCTTAACTTAGCATCCACTGGTGTTTGGGGATGAAATTACAGATCTTTTCTGTTAGAATTCCCTCAGTACAAGTTGGTTTGGGGGAAGAGACCACTCTTTTTCTTTTCCATGTAGGATTAGTTATGCTGAGTTGCAATAGATAATTTGTCTCTTGAGCACAGCTGCCTAGAAACCCCAACCTGGATTTTGGGGCAATTTTTAATCTGTTGGGAGGACAAGCCTGGAACACGATAGAACTTTTTCAGGGATACTTCAAGTGTAGGGAGAGATTTTAAGGAATTTGTAAATCCCCTATAACTGCAGGTAAAATTGTATGGCTTGTGTATCTGAGTGAACACATGTCATATTTTTTCTAGGGATGGTAGAAAGTTTTTACCAAGTTCTCATAGAGACCCTTGACTCCAAAAGGATAAGAGTTGCTTGGTGTTCTGATTGCCCTAGGTTTTAAACCTGTTGTGGTTCCTTATCAGGTTTTTAAATGACTTCTAGCTTGTAATTGCACAGGCATGTGGGTGAATTCAGGGCCTGCTGTCCTGGAAACAGATAATCTCCTTGGAGCAGTGATGAGGGTCTCACCCTGAACACCTTCTCCTTCCTGGCTTAACCTATCAATGCTTGAGTGATTTCCCTGTCTTACCCCAAGCCTACACTATACCTCTCCACTTGGTAGCCTGAAGGTATAGGAGGAGAGTCAATTTTGTCCCACTGCTGCCCTGAAATAAGCTGATTAGAGGGCTGGCTGGCAGAAAAAAAAATGTCAGCTCTAAAGAAGACTTGAATTATAATATGATCAGACTTCCTCATTGTACAGATTAAGAATAAGAAACTAGCCCAGTGAGGTAAGGGGAGGAAGAAGAGCTTGATGGTTTAGTGTAGGAAGTATAGGCTCTGAAGCCATACTTGGTTACAGATCCAGGTAGTACACCTTAATAGGCATGTGATCTTGAATAAGTTACTTCACCTCTCAGTGTCTCATAATAATAAATAATAACTAACATTTATTAAGCATTACTTGCCATCGGAGTATTGACCATCATATGAATAATTACCTCATTTAATCCTTTTGATAACCCTATGAGGTAGCTTCTATTATTCTTATTTTAAGAAAATCAAGGCACAGAGAGGTGAAATAACTTGTGTGTTATTTGTGTGTGTGTGTGTGTGTGTGTACATATATATCATCCTTCCCCTTTCCCCTGTTTTTCTTTTTCTTTTTTTTAGTTTTTAGAGACAGGATCTCACTATGTTGCCTAGGCCTCAGCCTCCCGAGTAGATGGAATTATAGGCATGAGCCACCACACCCAGTTCCCTCTCTTACTAAATCAAATAGGGTCCCTGTACATTCTAGTTTTCTTTCATCTGTGCCTCCTTACAATAGAACTTTTTCAGAATTCCTCTCAAATTTTTCCAATATGGACCTGTCATACTCCGAAGTCTGAGTCCTTTAGACTTCCTGTCCCTGAAAGTTAAAACCTTTTTCACTGTCTCATGGCCTAGAACCTGTTCAAACTTCTTACCTTTTATAACCCTGGAAATCTGCATATACTATTTATTTTGCTGCAACACTTTAGAACAGAGGTTGTAAACTAGCTGCCTATAGACCAAATTCAACCCACAGAGATATTTTGGTCTACCTGATATACTAGAGTTTGAAAAATTACAAAGTAAAATTGCAGTTTCTTACATCTCTTGAAAAAGACAAAAGATCTGATATTGTCGGACCTTTATTCTCATATGGCAATAGTCAGCCAAAACCTTTATGATGTTAGTTAAGGGTCCAACCACTTCTTGATGTCTTAATACAGGTGTATCCCTCATTTACATTACTTGCCTGACCCTGTAGACACTGGAGTTGGAAAGTTCTGCTTTAGGGATTTTAGTGGTGATGAGTGGTCACTGGGGAGGAGAGGCTTGAGTGTAGGTGACTGGATAAAAAAACATTTCACACTTACAAGTGTACATTGCATGTTCTGACAAGGTTTCATTTATTTCGTTTAGATGATTTCTGCTGTTTTCACAGGTAACCTCCTTTCTCACTGCCAGTGTCCCAGTTATATCTATCTTGGGCTGTTGCAGTGCCCTCTGAACACTTTTCAGAACTGAGATCCTCTAATGTCTAGAGAATTCAGGAAAAGCAAAAGTTTCCCCTGCTCTCACTCTACTTGTCTCATCCTTTTCATTGCCGGTTTTAGCTGTCTGCTTACTCACTACCTCTCTCCCTTCCAATCTCTTTATTTTCTGTCAGGAACTGTTAGTTCTATGACAGATAACAGTGTCTTGCTTTGACAAGGATAATAAAGAGAGTGGTTTTTTCCCCACTCAATAATAAAACTGGGGCAAGCCGAGAATCCCTATAAAGACTTATCTTATAAGACGGTGCTTTCACTAGTCGTGTAAATGACGCATCTGAAAATGGGCAATGAGAGCAAGTTCCTACTATCGGGAAATTGCTCTTAGGTTCTCTCTGGGTTTGGGGACCTGTCAGTTAACTGTCTGTTTTTTGGGGCCTGGGCCAATCCTACTTCTATAGAGACCAGATTAAATGAAACTCTGCCTTCTGAACAAGCCAGACAATCTCTGCCACATTGCATTTGAGGGTTGCTCCTACCATTATAGGAAAATAAAGCCCAGGGGCGTAATGTCAAAGGCTGGAAAAGGCACTCATGCTCTGATGTTTGTTGAAACTTTAATGAATGGGGCTGCCCTGAATTAGCCTCTTTCCTTTCAGAATGCAAGGCCATCAGGGTAGACAAAGATTTCTTAAATTTCTTAAAACCTCAGAAACACTATACATCAAAGAAAAAATTGACACATTGGATTTCATTAAAATTAAGAACTTTTACTCAGCAGACACCACCTTTTTTTTTTTTTTTTTTTTTTTTGAGACAGGGTCTTGGTCTGTTGCCCAGGCTGGAGTGCAGTGGCATGATCATGGCTACTGCAGCCTTGACCTCCAAGGCTCAAGCCATCCTCCCACTTCAGCTTCCCAAGTAGCTGAGACCACAGGCTCATGCTATCATGCCTGGCTAATTTTTAAATGTTTTTGTTAGAGACAGCGTCTCTTTGTGTTACCCAGGCTGGTCTCGATCTCCTGGGTGCAAACAGTCCTCCTGTCTCATCCTACCGAAGTGCTAGGATTACAGATGTGAGCCACCACGCCTGGCCAAAGACACCATTAAGTAAGTGAAAAGGACTGGATGCAGTGGCTCACGCCTGTAATCCCAGCACTGTGGGAGGCCGAGGCAGTTGGCTCACGAGGTCAGGAGTTTGAGACCAGCCTGGCCAACATGGTGAAACCCCGTTTCTACTAAAAAAAAATAGGAAAGTTAGTGGGGCGTGGTGTTGTGTGCCTGTAATCCCCACTACTCGGGAGGCTGAGGCAGGAGGCTTGAACCCAGGAGGTGGAGGTTGCAGTGAGCCGAGATTGCACCACTGCACTCTAGCCTGGTGACGGAGTGAGACTCTGTCTCAAAAAAAAAAAGTAAGTGAAAAGATGAGCCAAGAACAGATCAGAAAAAAAAAGCATAATACATACATTGAGTAAGAATATCCAGAATTTATAAAGAAGTACAAATCAGTAAGTAAAAAACAAAAAATCAATTTAAAAAATGAGCAGAAATATTGAACAGGTACTTTACCAAAGAAAATATCCAAATACCCAATAAGCATTTGAAAAGTACTGAACTTTATCACTCATGAGAGCAGTGCAAATTAAAACCACAATGAGTGTCGGTATACACCTAGAGTGTTTAAAATTAAAAAGACTTATAGTATCAGGTGTTAACAAGGGTATGGACCAACTGAAACACTCACACATTTTAGGTGAGTACAAATTGGTACAACCATTAGGGAAATCTATTTGTCAATATCTACTAAAGCTAAACACCATAACTCCATGACCCAGCAATCTCACTCTTAAGTATATCTAAGAGAAATGAGTACCTATTTCCACCAAAGACATGTACTAGAACGTTTACAGCTGCTTTATTTATAATAGCCACAAGCTAGGAACAACCTAAATATCCATCAAAAGAAAATGGAAAATGGATAAATAAACTGTGGAATAGCCATACAATAGAATATTACACAAACATAAATAAACAAACTATAAATACACACATTGACATGGATGAATCTCACGGTCATAATATTGAATACAAGAATTCAAATACAAAAGAATCTCTACTGTGTGATTCCATTTGCATGATGCTCAAGAACAGGCAAGTTATGGAAGTCAGAATAGTGGTTACCTCTGGGTAAGGTATTGACTAAGGAAGGCATGAGAGAAACTTCTGGGGTTCTATATCTTGATCTGGGTGGCAATTTCATGGTTGTATACCTATATAAATTTTTATTGAGCGATGCCCTTAGAATTAGTGCACGTTACCATATTATGTTGTATCTTTTTTTTTTTTTTGAGACAGAGTTTTGCTCTGTCTCCCAGGCTAGAGTGGCGCGATCTCAACTCACTGCAAGCTCCGCCTCCCGGGTTCACACCATTCTCCTGACTCAGCCTTCTGAGTAGTTGGGACTACAGGCGCCCACCACCACGCCCGGCTAATTTCTTTTTGTATGTTTAGTAGATATGGGGTTTCACCTTGTTAGCCAGGATGGTCTCGATCTCCTGACCTCATGATCCACCCGCCTTGGCCTCCCAAAGTGCTGGGATTACAGGTGTGAGCCACCGCGCCTGGCCTGTATTATGTTGTATCTTAAAATTTAAAAAAAGAATCCAAGGCCACTGTTGTCTTCAAGTGGGTATTTATCTTCTTCCCTACGATTCCAGTGGCTGTGGCAATAACACTGGCTCTTTACAGAGCTGCCTTAAAGGGACAAAAGAGAGAACGAGAAGAGTCAGGTGGACCTAGAAATTTTGGTGGTATTATAGAAAACTGCAACAGAAAAGCTGAAGATAACTGGGATTTGCTCGTCACAATGATTAGCTTTAGTCGGGGGCATGCCTTCTGGTTATTAAGCTACTCCCTTCTTTCGGTCTTCTACTCACCCATCTTTACCATACATAGGTTTACAGTACTCATGCAAGTGTTCTGTCCTCTGAACTCCTTAATAAAAAGCTTGCTTTCTCCCAAGCACTGTATTCCTTTCTTAAACTTCTTTGTTTTTTTATTAATGTCATCGTCTGTCTTATAATCATCCTGGCTGAAATCTCAAAGTCCATTTGCCTCTTCTGCCTCTCCCTCCCTCTGCCATAAACATCTTTGCTCTGTGTTAGTGCTTGGCCACTCTTTTCATTCCTTAAATCCCTACCCCATTTCATATCCATTTCCGTCTCTCCACAAGGTTCTGACTGCACTGGCTCCTTAGCTTGCGTCTCTTCTCCCTTTGCACCACCCCCCAAAACACATACACATAGAGGATGCTTTCTCCTGTTTTCTTGATTTTTCTTTACGTGTTCACGTCATAGTTACCAAGATCAAATGGTAATCCATCAGGGAAAACTTCCTTGCTAGATCTCTCTGTTACATACTCTTAAAGATGCTTTTACTCACCATGTCCCCCAGCACCTGGCACTATTTTGGCACAGAGTGTATGTTGAATGAATGCAGCCGTCCCTAACTTCTAGAGGAAAGGATCTCTCCATTCAGAATCTCTGTAAAGTACTTATGATCTGTGGCATTCATGTTGCACATTTCAGTTGCTGCTTTTGCCATCATTAGTTATTCATATGCTATGTCTTGTCTCCGGGTAGGCCAGTATTTGTCTTTGATTTCCTTCCCAGTGCCCAGGAGCTGCTTCACAGAAAGGAGGCATTTGTCCTAATATGTATTATTACTTGTGTTTTTCTATGAATTTTTAAGGGCAGGTCCGTGTTTTATTCATCTTTAATCTCTAGTGCCTAGCACAGTGCTTGGAATATTATGGAAACTTAGGAAATATTGAATGAATATATAGTGTTATACTCATCCCAAAATAGTCAAAGCTAACTTTTAGAAAATACTTCCAAAGCTAACTTTCTATAATGTTTATGGACCTGTTAATCCCTGAGTATAATGACATGAATCCAAATGTTGTATCTCAGGAATAAATCCTTAGAAGAGGTGTAAGGTTTCTTGCTGGGCTTTGAATGCCACCGTCAATTAGTTATGTGGCAGAGAGCCAGGTATTCTGGTGAAGTTGCTTTGTAGCTTTTAAGCCACAAGGTGGAGTTGTAGAATCAGTTTTGCCCACTGGAGGACACCAGGTCACTTGTTTCCTAACCCAGTGATTCTCAAACTTTAAGGGGCATCAGAATCACCTGAGGAGCTTGTCGAAGCACTCCTTCCTGGACCCCATACCTAGAGATTGAGTTGTTGGTTTGGGGTGGGACCTTTGATTCTGCCATTATTTAGCAAATACCCAAGGTGATTTAGCAATTTTGTTGGTCTTACAAGATGGAAGCTGTGGTTAATCAGAGAGGTCCATGTTGAATTTGCTCAAGTTCACTCAGACCCAGGGTCTTTGGGGTTTAGGCCAGAGATTGCTTGCGTCCATTCCTTCTCACCAGACACAAATGTCTTTTATGACAAGAGACGTCGCTTCAGACCAGAGCATCTGGGGAATGCCTGGTAAATGGAGGGGAGCTCTGCAAACAAGTATCATTTCATTTTCTTCCTTTCGTATTCCCCAAGTCCAGTTATTCAGAAGTAGATAATATCAAAACCTAAATCAAATGGACTTTCTTATTTTATGTTTTAATTATTTATTTATTTATTTATTTTTTGAGACAAAGTCTTGCTCTGTTACCCAGGCTGGAATGCAGTGGCACAATCACGGCTCACTGCAGCTTCCACCTCTTGGGTTCAGGCGATTCTCCTGCCTCAGCCTCCCGAGTAGCTGGGACTGCAGGCATGTGCCACCATGCCCGGCTAATTTTTTTGTATTTTTAATAGAGATGGGGTTTCACCATGTTGGCCAGGTTGGTCTTGAACTCCTGACTTCAAGTGATCCACTCATCTCAGCCTCCCAATGTGCTGGGATTACAGGCATGAGCCACCGCGCCCAGCCAGCTTTCTTATTTTAAAATCAAATGTTGACTTTTTCTTCTTAAAAATTTTTATGGTAAGACTTTTTTTCAAATATGTGTAAAAGTAGGCTGGGTGCAGTGGCTCACGCCTGTAATCCTAGCACTTTGGGAGCCCCAGGCAAGGGGATTGCTTGAGGCTAGGAGTTCAAGCCATGCCTGGGCAACATACACCGTATCTCTACAAAAGTATTCTTTTAAAAATTAGCCAGGTGGGGTAGTGGCAGAATCTGCAGTCCTAGATACTGGAGAGGCTGAGGCAGGAGGATCGCTTGAGCCCAGGAGGTTGAGGCTGCAGTGAGCCGTGACTGCACCACTGCACTCCATCCTGTGTGACAGAATGAGACCCTATCACTAAAAATAAATAAAAATTTAAAAAACAGTTAAGGTGGGCACGGTGGCTCATGCCTGTAATCCCAGCACTTTGGGAGGCCAAGGAGGGTGGATCACCTGAGGTCAGGAGTTTGAGACCAGCCTGGCCAACATAGTGAAACCCTGTCTCTACTAAAAATACAAAATTAGCCGGGCGTGGTGGTGGGCGCCTGTAATTCTAGCTACTCGGGGGGCTGAGGCAGGAGAATTGCTTGAACCCGGGAGGCAGAGGTTGCAGTGAGCTGAGATCGCAACCATTGCACTCCATCCTGGGCAAAAAAAGCGAAACTCCGTCTCAAAAAAAGCAACACAAAACAAAAAACAGATAAAAGCAGAATAGTAAAAATAATATTTACCTATTCTGGGTATTTCACACTATGTATAATTATTCAGGGTTCTCCAGAGGAACAGAACCAATAGGATATATGTATATATAAAAGAGAGTTTATTAGGGAAAATTGGCTCATACCGTTACAAAGGTGAATGATAGGCTATGTGCAAGCTGAAGAATGGGAAAAGCCAGTAGAGTGGTCAGTTCAAGTCTGAAAGCCTCAAAACCAGGTAGGCCGACAGTAGAGGCTTCAGTCTGATGCCAAAGGCCCAAGAGCCCCCAGGAGGCCACTGGTGCAAGTCCCAGAGTCCAAAGGCAGAAGAACTTGCAGTCTGATGTCCAAGGGCAGGAGAGGAAGCAAAGTATCAGGCTTGGAAAGAGAACAAGGAACATCAACAAGCTGAATATCCCCCTTTTTCTGTTAGCTTTGTTCTAGTTACACTGGAACAATGCCTGCCCACATTAAAGGCGGGTCATGTTCTCCCTGCCCACTGACTCACATCTCAGTCTCCTCTGGAAACAGCCTCACAGACACACACAGCAACAATGCTTCAGCAGCCATGTAGGCATGCCTGAGTCCAGTCAAGTTGACACCTAATATTGGCGATCACGATATGTGACCTTCTGTCTGGCTTCTTTCACTTAGCATCATGTTTTTGAGATTCATCCACATGTATTAGTGTCTCATTCCTTTTTATGGCTAAATAATATTCTATTATATATACATTACACAGATATGGATATACACATTTTGTTTATCCATTCATCTAATGATAGCCATTTGGATTGTCCCATCTTCTGGCTATTGTGAATGATACTATCATTAACATTCGTGAACAAATTTTTTTTGAGAACCTGTTTTCAATTATTTTGGGTATATTACACCTAGGAGTGGAATTACTGGATCATATGGTGATCCTATATTAAACTTTTTGAGGAACTACCAAACTGCTTTCCATAAAAAGATAATTAAAAAAAACATAACCACAATATTATTCCACCTAAAAAGTAACAATAATTCCTTAATACCATCTCATATCTAGTTGTTACAGTGGTTTTTGTGAAGCAGGACTCAAAATCCTTACAAAGCAATTGGATGATTTGACTTCTAAGTCTTTTTAGTTTGTAGGTACCCCTGTCTCTCACTTTTTTTTTTTTTTAAAGACAGAGTTTTGCTCTCGTTGCCCAGGCTGGAGTGCAATGGCGCTATCTTGGCTCACTGCAACCTCCACCTCCTGGGTTCAAGCGATTCTCCTGCCTCAGCCTCCTGAGTAGCTGGGATTACAGGCACCCGCTGCTACACTTGGCTGATTTTTGGTATTTTTAGTAGAGATGGGGTTTCACCATGTTGGCCAGGCTGGTCTTGAATTCCTGGCCTCAAGTGATCCACCCACCTGGGCCTCCCAAAGTGCTGGGATTACAGACGTGAGCCACCCTACCCGGCCATCTCTCACTTCTTTTGCTTGCAAATTATGTGTTGAAGAAACTGGATTATTTGTCTTATGAATTTCTTATATTCTAGCTTATGCTGATTGCATTCTTCTACTGTAATTTAGCATATTCCTCTGACTCAGGTTTTTCCCATAAATTGGTATTAGATCTAGAAGCTTGAACAAATTCAGGTTTGATTTTTTTTAAATGGGTACAAAAATATTTCATTGATGATGTGTGTATCCATAAAGAAATAAAAAATGCCTAGTTATCTCTCTGTTTGTTTTGAAATACTTTGACAGACTTCTTAGTTTAGCTTTTTAAAATACAAGCCATGCTGGTGAAGATGTGGAGAAACTCAGTCACTCACATATTGCTGGTGGGAATATATAATGGTATAGCCACTCTGGAAAACAGTTTGTAGTTCCTTTATATATTAAAGATGAGCTTACCATATGACCCAGCAATTTCATTCTTGGATCTATATCTAGGAGAGATGAAATTTATTTCTATACAGAAACTTGTACATGAATGTGCATAGCAGCTTTATTCCTTATAACCAAAAGCTGGAAACTACTCACATGTCCTTCATTAGGTGAATGTGGTACATTCATACCACAGACTGCTACTCAGTGATGAAAAGGAACTAACTGTGTTGATACAACTTGGATGAACTTTAAGGAAATTTTGTTGACTGAAAAAAAGCCAATCTCAAAAGAATACATGCTGCATAATTCCACTTATGTAATCCTCATTAATGATATAATTCTCAAGATAAGTACAGATTATTGATTGCCAGGAGTTAGAGATGAGAGTAGAGGACAAGTTGCATGAGGGAGTCTTGTGATGGTACAGATAGATATCTTAATTGCAGTGATTGTTACATGAAGCTATGCATGATGTACATATACAAGCTATACAAGCGAGTTTCCATAGCATAGTGGTTATCACATTCACCTAACACAAATGAATGCATGTATAGCTGATAAAATCTGAATAAATTCTGTGGATTGTGCCAATGTAATTTTCCTGGTTGTGATACTGTACTATGGCTATGCAAGATGGTGGTAACATTGGAAGAGGCTGGGTAAAGGATGCACGGGACGTTCTTGTACATTTCTTGTGTCTTGCTCTGAATCTATAATTATTTCAAAAGAAAAAGAAAAAAATACAAGTAACAGGTAATTATGTTCTCCTTTTAAAACTGTCCACAGGCTAACGCCCCCTCTGACTACCTCTTCTAGTCCTGGTCCTTCATGTTTTCTCCTGGGGGTAGTGAGTATTATGAGTTTATAATATATGCTTCCAGAACTTCTTCTTGGTTTTTATATGCTTATACATGTACCCGTAGAAAAATATATGGCATTATTTCCATATGCTTC
Source organism: Gorilla gorilla gorilla (assembly GCF_029281585.2). NCBI lineage: Eukaryota > Metazoa > Chordata > Mammalia > Primates > Hominidae > Gorilla > Gorilla gorilla. Next base: position 86,003,144 of record NC_073239.2, on the reverse strand, counting down.
TATGTTTTTCACACAAATAATATGCTACTATATAATCATTCTACAACTGGACTTTTCACTCATTGGTATGTGTTGAGAATTTATCCATATACATGTGTGTTCTGCATAATGATGTTTCAGTCAATAATGGACCCACATGTATGACAGAAGTCCCATAAGATTATAATGGAGCTGAAAAATTCCTGTCACCTGGTAATGTAGCTGTCATAATGTTGTAGCACAACACATTCTTCATGTGTTTGTGGTGACATTGGTGTAAACAAACATACTGTGCTGCCAGTCGTATAAAAGTGTAGTACATACGATGATGTACAGTACGTAACACTTGATAATAAACAGCTGTGTTACTGGTTTACCTGTTTACTGTATTGTATTTCTTATAGTTATTTTAGTGTCTATTCCTACTTATTAAAAAAAGTTTACTGTAAAGCCGCTTCAGGCAGGTCCTTCAGGAGGTATTCCAGAAGAAGGCATTATCATAAGAGATGATAGTTCCACGTGTATTATCGACCCTGAAGATGTTAGTAGAACAGATGTGAAGGTAGAAGATAGTGATATTGATGAGGCTGACCCTGTGTAGGTCTAGGCTAATATGTGTGTGTGTGTGTGTGTGTGTGTCTTTGTTTTTAACAAAATAAAAAGTTTAAAAAGTAAAAAAAAAAAAAGAAAAAGAATAAGGATATAAAGAAGGAAAGTGCTTTTGTACAGCTGCACAATGTGCCTGTTTTAAGCTAAGTATTACAACAAGAGTCAAAAAGTTAAAACAGTAAAAAAGTTTATAAAGTAAAAAAGTTATAGTAAACTAATGGCCGGGTGCGGTGGCTCATGCCCGTAATCCCAGCACTTTGGGAGGCTGAGGCAGGGATCACTTGAGGTCGGGAGTTCGAGACCAGCCTGGCCAACATGGTGAAACCCTATCTCTACTAAAAATACAAAAATTAGCCGGGCATGGTGACGTGTGCCTGTAATCCCAGCTGCTCAGGAGGCTGAAGCAGGAGAATCACTTGAACTCAGGAGGCGGAGGTTGCAGTGAACCGAGATCACACCACTGCACTCCAGCCTGGGTGACAGAGTGAGACTTTGTCTCAAAAAAAAAAAAAAGTTATAGTAAACTAAGGTTAATTATTGCAGAAAGAAAAATATTTTTAAATAAATGTAGCGTAGCCTAAGTGTATAATATTTATATAGTCTATGGTGGTAGTGTACAGTAATGTCCTAGGCCTTCACATTCATTCATCACTCACTCACAGACTCACCCAGAGCAACTTCCAGTCCTGCAACCTCTATTCATGGTGGATACCCTATATAGGTGTACCATTTTTTAAAATCTTTTATACTGTATTTTTACTGTGGCTTTTAAATGTTTAGATATACAAATACTTACCCATTGTGTTACAGTTGCCTATGGCATTTGGTGTTCCATATAATAAGATATAGTAACATGCCGTACAGGTTTGTAGCCTAGGTTATACCACATAGCTGGGGTGTGTAGTAGGCTATACCTTCTAGGTTTGTGTGAATACTCTCTATAATGTTTACCCAACAAAATTGCCTAACAACACATTTCGTAGAACATATTCCTGTCATTAAGTGATGCATGACTGTATTAACATATCCAGATTTATCTTCTTTTGCCAGTTAAGAATTTGAGTCAACCTTTGACTCTGTTGCGTCAGCTTAGGTTTTTCTTCCAGGAAGTCTTTTGTGACTACTCCCACTCCTGTCTCCCCAGTAGAGGGCAGTTATTCTTCCTCTGTCCTCTCATGGCACATCTTCCCCTTATTACAGCACTGTTCATGGAAACGGTAACATCTTTGAATCCATGTGCGTGGCACAGTGCCTAAGATAGTCAGCAGGTATTCAATAAATATTTAAATGAAACTATGCATGAATAAATGAATTACTGAATTGTAGGGAAGGGTGTGAAGTGAATGACTTAGATGAATCCTTCTGGCCCTGATGCATTGCAGTCTGATGCTGTTCTTTTTAATAGGTGGAATAATCCATCTCTACAGCATATTCTGTGAAATCTTGTTGAACCAAGAAGCAGAAAAAACTTGCTTCTATTTCGGCTGCTTGATTGTGTGGTCAGGGCCAAGTCATATAATTACTCAGGACCTTGGTCTCCTCCAGTGTAACATAGGTTGGTGTTACCCACACTGTCTATTTTATAGGATTATTGTAAGGATTAGATGATATGATATACATGAAAACATTTTGGAAATTAAATTTACTGAAGAACTTGTTGCTTCTTCAGGGGTATCTATGTTGATATAATCCCTTCAGTGAATTCTTTGTAGTTTGAACTTTCTATTTTGTAATTCCAGGTTTGACCTTATGTTTTATGTGTTGGGAGTCACATATTTTAGATAGGGACTTCTTAGTATACTCTCAATAATAATCTTGGCTTCTTTTACCCATGAATTTGCCCATATGTAGAAGACTTTCCAAGAACACTGCTAATGTTTCTGGATTATGCATAAAATACTTGTGTGTTTTGAATCTGTTTTCTATTCTGATCACTTAACTTTCCCATTTGTTTATGGATACTTTGGAAGTGGGATGGTGGATCTGTAGAAAGAAATAAAACTGAGTGAAGTTTCAGACCTAACTTGGTGACTATGTCCAATGCTAACCAAGGGAAACTTGTTTTGTATCTAGAAATCTACCAAAGGAGGGATATTATTTGCCCTCATTGAGAAGGATGGTAAGGGACACTAAGATTTTCAGAGTCCTTTGAAAATTTTTGTTTGACTGTTATATATGGATTTAAAATAATGACTGGATTTCAAATTTAGCATTTGTACCAGAATGCTATGGGTCAGTTTATTATGTGAAGTTTCCATTAAGAGGCTCTCTAAATTCCCTATTCTCATACTTTTCTCAAAGCTTTCTTCCATGGACCCTTTTTAAAAGAGGGAGTATATGTGAGAAGACATTTCCTTCTGATTATAGAAGAAGTTTATATTCATTGTAGAAAAACTTGGAAAATAAAATGAAAGCTATAAGGAAAATAAAAATGACCCAAGTTCTATAGTCTAGTTAATGTATCTTCCTATTGATATCCATATATCCATCAATATGCATAGTATATCACTATCTATTTTTGAACATAATTGGGTAGGACATGTATTTTAATACCTGCTGAATTCACTGGTCACTTTCTGAAACATGGTAGATGAATCTACTTTCTTTTAACTTGTAATTGGCTTCCTTTTAAAGCTTAATTTTCCTTTTGAACTTCTTTTCTGCAAATATCAGAAACTTTTTTTTTAATGTTATTTTATTCTTTGAGACAGTGTCTTATTCTGTCACCCAGGCTGCAGTGCAGTGGCTCAGTTGATCCTCCCACCTCAGCCTTCTGAGTAGCTGGGACTACAGGCATGTGCCACTATGCTCGGCTAATTTTTGTATTGTTTTTTTTTGTAGAGACAGGGTTTCACTTTGTTGCCCAGGCTGGCCTCAAACCCCTAAGCTCAAGCAATTCTCTTGCTTGGGCCTCCCAAAGTGTTGGGATTACAGGCATGAACCACCATGCCCAGCCAGGAACTTGCTTTAAAGTCTAAGATATAATTAAGATACTTGCTTACCTGTTAAATTATCTTGTTGGATCCTTACATGATTAGCACATGGATGAATTTAACTCACTTAAAGGATGTATGGTGGCGTCATGGCTTCATGTGAGATGTAGAGACCTGGGTGGTCATTGACAAATCACTGTGGACCACAGATCTCCACCTATGCACCTATGTAGGAGGACTTTGACTCAGATGCTCTCCAAGCTTACTATTGTTTATCTGATTTTATGCTGTTCTGCTGCTTGCCCCTCGAGATCAGGTTTCATGGGTAGACAAATGTTAAGAGCCATGTGAATCTCGATGGAACCTGTTTTTGCTTTGTTAGTTGTGTGTGTGTGTGTGTGTGTGTTTTGAGACAGAGTCCCACTCTGTTGCCAGGCTGGAGTGCAGTGGTGCAATCTCGGCTCACTGCAACCTCCGCCTCCTAGGTTCAGGCGATTCTTCTGCCTCAGCCTCCCAAGTAGCTGATACTACAGGTGTGCACCACCATGCCCAGCTAATTTTTTAAATTTTTAGTAGAGACTGGGTTTCACCGTGTTGGCCAGGATGGTCTCGATCTCTTGACCTCGTGATCTGCCCACCTTGGCCTCCCAAAGTGCTGGGATTACAGGTGTGAGCCACTGCGCCAGGCCTGTTAGTTTTGTTTTAAAAACGTTTTAAGTCAGTGTTTTTCTTTTATTTCTTTTCTTTTTTTTTTTTTTGGAGACGGAGTCTCGCTCACTCGGCCAGGCTGGAGTGCAGTGGTGTGATCTCGGCTCACTACAAGCTCTGCCTCCTCACGCCATTCTCCTGCCTCAGCCTCCTGAGTAGCTGGGACTACAGGTGCCTGCCACTACGCCCAGCTAATTTTTTTTTTTTTTGTATTTTTAGTAGAGACAGAGTTTCACCGTGTTAGCAAGGATGGTCTTGATCTCCTGACCTCGTGATCCGCCCGTCTCGGCCTCCCAAAGTGCTGGGATTACAGGCGTGAGCCGCCGTGCCCGGCCAAGTCAGTGTTTTTCAAACTGCTGCTTATGATCTATTAGATTGTTCATTCAACAGCTGATTATCAAATGCCTATTATTGTCTGGCACCGTTTAAGCATGGGATACACCAAGAAAAGATGTAAAAGCTAATCGTCTAGTGGGAAAAGACAAATAGGAAACAAAATAAATATGTAAAAATATATGGTATGTAAGATGGTGATTGATGCAGTAGAGGAAAATGAAGTGGGCCAGGGAGGAAGCATTGGAGAAGTTGTATTTCTGCATAAGGTGTCAGGAAAGGCCTAATTGAGGAGGATATTTGAATAAAGACTGAATGAATGAACTATGCTCAGACCTAGGGAGGAACATTCTAGGCTGCAGGATCTGTAAGTACTACGGTTCTGCAGCAGAAGCATGCCTGGCACGTTCTAGGAGCAGTGAAGAGGCACCATGTGGTTGAAGTTGAATAAGGTAAGAAGAAAGTCCTAGGAGGTGGGGTCACAGATATAAAGGATGAGGGTAAGGGGTATTGTCTAGGGCCTTGCTGGCATTGTAAGGAATTTGGTTTTTACTCTAGTTGAAATGGGGAGCCGCTGGAGGGTTTTCAGCAAAGGAATGATAGGATTAGATTCATGGTTCAGCATCTCCTCTGGCTGCTTTGTTAAGGATAAACTGAAGCATGGGCCAAAAATGAAAGCAGAGACAAGCTAGGAAGGAAGCTCTTTCAATAATCCAGTGGGTGGCCGGGCGTGGTGGCTCATGCCTGAAATCCCAGCACTTTGGGAGGCTGAGGCGGGGAGATCACTTGAGGTCAGTAGAGTTCAAGACCAGCCTGGTCAACATGGCAAAACCCTGTCTTTACTAAAAATACAAAAATTAGCCAGGCATAGTGGTGCCCGCCTGTAATCCCAGCTGCTGGGGAGGCTGAGGCAGGAGAGTTGCTTGAACCTGGGAGGCGGAACTTGCAGTGGGCCAAGATTGCACCACTGCACTCCAGCCTGGGTGACAAAGTGAGACCCTGTCTCAAAAAAAAAAAAAAAATTAATAATAATAATAATCCAGTGGGTGATGAAATCAATTTAGATGGTCACAAGTATTTCTTAAATAAAAAATATAGAATAGAAGGTACATTGCATATAGTAGGTGCTAATTATTGTTTAATGAATTTATGCTAAATTAATGTGGGTGTACGAGGATGCAGTATAAAATTATGAAGGGTTACTATAAAAAAATTTTAAAGCTATTGTTCTGAGGCATTCATATTATTGCCAACTAGAGGTGATTTTGGTTTTTGGACATGTTCTCAATGAGTGGCTCCTGTATGAAACAAGCTGTTTTCCTGTAATCGTGTCTCATCAGTCAGCAGTTGGAGGAAAGGATTCTTTCCTTGACCTTTCTCTCTTCTCTTGTTTTCAATTGTTTGCATAAGAGTTCTTTTTAGAAAGTACTAAGTCATGATTTTTCTTTTCAAACCCTCTTCTGCTTAGGATTTTTTTCCAGACTTTTCTTCTTTCCTCTTCAGCATTCCTCTAGCTTTGTGGCCTTGTCACCTAATACTCAGTGCATCCACCCCAACTTCTTGTCTTGCCGTCAGAGACTGCCTGTTTACCTGCATATCCTCCCACCCCCTCCTTCTGCACTGTTACTGTTGCTGTAGCAACTGCCATCTCAGTCTCCCTCCTTCCCCTTGCTTTTTTCCTTCTTGCCAACCACTATTCATTGAACTCTTCCCAGTTTTATGCACTGTGAGGTCAGGGCTGATACTATGTAAGGTGAAGATTAAATGGCTATTTATGAAAATTGTTATTTCACCAGCTTTTGGGTAGAGGGCGTTTTTGAATAAGCCAGGCCATCTGATAAACTCAAATGACTAAATGTTGAGTCCCTTATTTTGTGGAAAGTCATGATAATAAATCTGTTATTATACTGCCTCTTAATTTGCTTTGAGATCTTGATTGGTTCTGTGGGGCTTTTGGAACCTGTGGGCCAAAAAAGTTGAAGCGTTCTGGGCTCTAGAACACATCCACTCTGGGCATGTTCCTGTTCTGGAAGATAATGATTAGAAACACTGCAATGCCCGCCATCCGTATGTGCTTCATGAAAGGGCTGGATATGCCATTTGATTATATAAAGATTTCTTTACAGAAATTTAGTCAAGCCTTTCTGCCAACTTCAGTCAAACTTAAATTTATGGAGATTCAAAAAGTATACTGAATTCATCTGTATATCAAGCCAGAGAAATGTGGCAGTGAATCATGTTCTGGGGAAAATAAATGTGTTCATTCACAGATCGCAATGTGTCTTCCTTGGGTTGGTTGTGCGACAGTTCTGGTTCCCTCTGGAGGTTTCAGTCTTGGGACTGAGGAGTGCATTAGGAAAACAAAAGAGAAAGCCCAGGTTCTTCATCCCCCTTCCAACTCACATAAAATAAATGGTTAATGGATTATCGGGACTCTAAACATACTTGAATGCGACCAGTGTGGACTGTGACTCCCTGAACTTGCTGACTTTTTACCTAGTTCTAGTATCTTCTAGGATTTGTCATATTCTATGGGTTGTATTATAGGAAATACAAAACATCCCATATTCCTTATAGATCATCCTGCCTTAAATCAGAAACTGTGATGGGGAGAGACTTTCTCCCGTAGAAAGGACCTTGCTTTTCTCTCTCTACTTGGGATACGACACCAGCTCTGATGTCTGTGAGTTAGGATGGTAGTACCTCGACCCCAAGCATTCCACCAGTCTTATAGAGGTTTCACGTGGAAACAATGAGGAAATTCATGCCAGTGGTCTTTGGAAAATCTTGTTGGCACCACCAGGTGTATCAGATGGATTAGTTAATCATGGATTTATAGTAATCTAGGTCCACAGAGCCTGATCTTGGAAGCTTTTTCAATTCCCTATGTTGTGCTAGAAGTGATACGCACAATCACTTTCCCTGGAAACAGCCTTGGCCTGTTTCTCTTGTGTTCCCAGGCTTTAGCCTTGGCTAAGTACTTTTTTAAATGTTCTTTTTACCCCACCAGAGCAATAAAGAAGTCCAATTGAGTGGTTTGTGTGTGTGTGTGTGTGTACTTAAAAAAACAAAACAAGACAAAATAAACCCCACAGGAGACCACACTTGTGAGGAATGTTTTCCTGATGTTCTGAGGTGTTCTTGCTTTTCGCCCTAGGTCTTTTGGATCACCTTGGATCACCTCCTACCCTGTTCTTGTGTTTTATAGCAAATCCTTGGATGAAGATAGGTTGGAGTAGATGTATTTCATTAATTTTTCTTATAAAGATATTTTTATTTGAACTCACTGTTAATATGTTTTGCTAGTTCTTTCAATATATTGCTCATCTCATTTGAATGTATTGGTGGCCACTTCTCTGAAGGAGTACAGACAGTGGCATTTTCATTATCAAGATAAGTGTCCAGAAAGCAAGTCAGGATTGAGGCATTCTTGTTTGTATAGAGGCACCCCCATTTCTTCAAGAGGAAATGAGAAATTTCTTCTTCAGGGAATGTGTTGAGGACAGGAGTATAACTCTGATCTGAAGAGGAATTGGAGATCCTTCTGCGAACAGACATGAGACCATAAAAAGTGCCATATTGTATGGTTAGCTTTTCATTGACTTTGATAATTTCTCTTTTCTCTGCCTTGTTTTCTCTCCATCCCCAACCCCACAAATTCCAAAATGGAATCATGTTTCTCACAGTGTGGTTTGAAAGTCACCTGTATCACAATTAACTGGTGTTGCTGGTTAAATTCAGATACCTGGGCCCACTTCCCAGATTGAATTAGAATATTGTGGGGGACAGGGGGTGGGAATCCTGAGAATCTACATTTTTTAAAGTCCTAGATGATTTTTCATGCATCTTACACTTGAAGCCAGAATCTTTGACATCATCTTTGTATCTTGACTATGAGGGCAGACTGCTTCCAAGCTTTGCCTTCCTGGCAAACCAGATCATCCTTATCATTCTCACCAGGAGTGGCCAGCTGTAGACCCCTGCTGATAAATTACAGTTAATGTAACTTACTTTCTGGATTTCAGGTGTCATTTCATCCCTCTGGAAGGAATAGAATTTTGTGACAAAACATGAAGTTTTCAGTGTTGGTGGCTGCTGCTCTTTAGATAGCACCCCTAAGCATTCTAGGAGCGAGATTCCTTTGTACTTTCTTTGTGTGAGAGGTCAGAGTTCCCTGCCCAGAAGCATAGGCAAGAGAAAAGTTAGTTACTATCCTGGAGCCCACAACCAAATTCCTATAGTGTGATCAGACTGCAGATGGTGGGTCAGGGAGCTTGGGTGGGGTTGGGATGGCCCACATGCCTGTCCTGGGCAGACTCCTCTACAGGCCTGACTAGAATGGGCAGAGGAAGTTCCTGTTAACAGATGGAAAGGGTGTTTGCCAGAGGCCCTAGCTTTCCTCTCAAGGATGCCTGAGCTGCTGCAAACCCCTGCTGCTATGGGTGGTGAGGCTGGCCAAGTCTCTTTCTGTTGACTCTTGTTTCCAACCCCCAACTCCTAGTCAGTCCTACAAATGCTGGTTTATTTGCACACTCCATACTGATGTTGGATTGAAAGCCTCTCATTGTTTTTGAGTTCAGTGTTTAGATAACACCACATGCCTGTCGCAGCCAGGGCACCCTGTAAAGGAAATGCCTGGTCTCTAACAGTCCTGTCATTCATTTTCTGTATGCAAGAGAGTGTGGCCTGTGTTTGGGACCATTATAAGGGCATTTCTCTGCAGGGATTACTACTTGGGGCCTGCAGGGATACCAGGCCCCTCCTTGATGTCTGGAATTCTAGGGAGAGTTTTCTAAGTCTTCCCTCTTTCCTTTCATTCCAGTCCTAAAAGGATTACAGGTTGTTTTGCCCAAGGCTTGTTTCCACACATAGCTGCACTACCAGAGCATTCCTTCCTTTGGTGAGAAGACTGCTTTGGGGGACACAGGACTGACTGGGGCTGGTGTTGGTACAGGCTGTTTTTGTGACCAAGCTAGGTTGGCAACTGCCTTTGTACTGTGGTTTCAGGGCTTCCCTTCCCATAGGATAGGATAGCTCTTTTCTTGTCCACTTAATTTTCCCCACCATTCTCTTGGCAAAAAAAGAAAATGTGTTATCTTCATTCAATATTAACTCTCTTCTGGTAATATATAGCTCTTTTTTCACTTGGTACAATGCGATTAAAACTTCTTTAAAATGTTTCAAATAAATCTGTTAGGCTCTAATTTAGGCATCTTGAGGCCCTTTTCAGGTCTGTGATTCTCCAGAATTTATAAACTTTTTTCTCTAAAACTACTGGGGTCACTACCTATCCATGACAATAATGTCTGCATGAGACAGAGTGAGTTCTGATGTGGCACTTGTTTCTACAGTGTCCCCAACATATATACTTCACTTTCCTGCCAGTAATTCAGTGCTCCAAAAATTAACCCAACATACAAAATAAAACTTGGTTTTGACATGGACTATGAGCAGTCATCCCTCTGTAATAAAATAGTGATCTTTACTGCCTGAAAAATCACACTTACCACCCCCAACAACCTTTAAAAATTAGTACTGTATATACTTGTTAATGTTCATGGCCATCCTGGTTCACTATAATGTTGAAAGTACCTTCTGAGTCATCAAAAGAAATTATTTAGAACCATACTTTGTGAAACTTTTTTAAAAATGTGAATCTTATGAAACTGCAGAAGAATATTAGGTGAACCAGAACATAGTACTCTTTAGTGAAACTAGATAAATGAAGTTCTATATATTAACCAAAGTATATTTTAAAGCTGCATATAAACTTGTGGGGAATTGTAAAGGAAAACAAGTCATTTTCCTTTTCTAATTGTTGCATTGCTTGCTCTGCATTTAAATTTAAGAACTGTCTTTAATACTTATTATCATGCTGTATAGAATATAAAAATTCTTTGTGAACAGATTAAAAATTCAAAATTAAGTAATGAAATGATTATGATTGACAAATTATCCATTATAAACAAGTTTCTATTGTTCATTTTTTTTAGATGGAGTCTTGTTCTCTCACCCAGGCTGGAGTGCAGTGGCGTGATCATGGCTCACTGCAGCTTCAACCCCCTAGGCTCAAGTGGCGCTCCCTCCTCAGCCTCCTGAGCAGCTGGGACTACAGGCACATGCCACCATGCCTGGCTAATTTTTTAATTTTTTTGTAGAGACAAAGTCTCATTATGTTGCCAGGGCTGGTCTCAAACTCTTGGGCTCAAGTGATCCTGCTGCCTCAGACTCCCAAAGTGCTGGGATTAAAGGCCTGAACCACTGCACCCGGCCTATTGTTTTTACTGATGGTTCTTGTATCTCTAATATGAAGGATGACTATATTGCTTAAACACTGTCCATGACTACCCAGTTAGAGTGGATACAACCCACTTCTCAGGGTCTTGACGAGTATGCTTTTGGTTGTGCAGTTAGCTTGGGTAAAGAAAATCATTACTTTAATATGTCTCTTCTTTCAAGATGTTTTTGTTATCCTTTTCTTGTAACTTTACTGGTAATTCATCTTTTGGAGACTGAGCAAGAGAACTGACAATTGAAGTAACTTGTTTTAAAGTAACGAAGGAAGCGTTGCTACCCTCATTATTCTAGCCACTGCACAGAAATATCCTTTTGCTGAAATTCAGCTATGCAAGCTTGACAGGAGGTCGTAGGCAAACGTGTTTTTCAGACTCTTGTTTAGCCTATCTCATGCCTGATTCCTGTGCCTTGTGCCTTCCAGTTCTCTCCTGCGCTATGGTGGAAACCTGTCCCTCCAAAGTGCCATGAGTGTACGATTCAACAGCAACGGGACCCAGCTCCTGGCCCTGAGGCGACGCCTGCCCCCTGTGCTCTATGACATCCATTCCCGCCTGCCTGTGTTTCAGTTTGACAATCAGGGTTACTTCAACTCATGCACCATGAAAAGCTGCTGTTTTGCAGGAGATCGTGACCAGGTAAATGCTGTCTGCCTCCTGCATCTCACACTTATGCTTTTCTTTCTGATTGTTCTTTCTATACTGGTCTTTATTTCTCATTACCATTATGTCAGGTAGAAACAATTAAGGGGAAACAGTGAGTGCCTGGAGATGTTCTGACTTAATAATAGTGAGTTTCTTTATCAAGGCTGCCAATGGGTATATACAAGGCACACACCATAAACCAAGGCTGGCCACGATATGGTTCTGAGCCACCTAGCTCTGCCAAGTTTGTGAACAGATTTTAAGATTCTAAGACTGTGCCATTTCAGAAGAAAGGAGAGGGAATCCATGGAAAATTAGCCTGCTGGTGAGAGAGACATTAAAAAAAAGAAACCAATAAAACACAATGATGAATGAAACACCCTAAGTACCATCCAAGAGACATGTATCTTGAATGGCCTCTTGGGATGGCATCTTTTTCTTGGATGAAATGGGGTAAGCAGCTTTGTTTGAGAGGGAGCCAGATGCTGACTCTTTTTCTTTTTACTGCCAGCATCACAACTGGAAATGGAGAGCCCAAGCTGTGAGTTTCCAGCCTTTTCTGAGCCTCACTAGGAATGGAGATGCTGATGTTGACTTAAAGCTGGCAGTTTAAGAATATACTTGGCCTTCTTGCACCTTTCTGTCTTAACCATAGAAGTTCTGAAGTGTCAGTGACCAGTTGGGCTAATCTGGGTAACCAAGCCGAGGAAAGACAAATGGGAAGAAAGACAAATCTAAGGAAAGACTGATCAAATAAACAAATAGAATTTTTTATTCTCAAGCACAACAAATCTTATTGCTATTTCACATATAGATTGGAAAAAAGAAAAACCTTAGTCTCGCTAATGTTTAGTGTTCTTATCTTTGGGTCAACTGTCAAATTTTGACTTAAAATTCTTATATTCTGTAACCCACCTCTTTAGAGTTAATTTTGGCATAAAATAAATATAAAAGAGGCATAAAAGAAAAATTTCTTTGAGAAACTGGCAAGACCTTGCTTTTTGAAGTAAAAGCTAGGATTTTTCTCCTTAGATGGGGGTTGCTAGAGGCTTCCTAATGTCATAGTTTAAGGATTAGTAGATGTAATAGGAGCCGAATAAATGCCTGTTGAATTGTCTTGCGTGTAGATAGATGAGAATGTTCTTTTAAGTTTTCTGAACTAGAGATTTCCTCTCTTATAAATAGAGACTATATATCCAAATTCAGAATTTATACTCATGTTGGAGTCTTAGGGCCTACTTAGCTGAGATCCATACTGGAGACCACTAGGTGGCCTCAGTGATGTCTCCTTGGGGTGCCCACAGTACCTGAATGACTTAATTTGTATATACCTGTATGGCACTGCAGGGAATTTGTTTCTTGGGTGGGAAGAAACAGTTTCTATAGGCGATCAGACTCTCAATAGAACAGATATACAGAATGGTTGATTTAGCTTTGTCTGGCTGTGGAAATGACAATCAAGTCTCTCCCTCTCTTCCTTTTTTCCTTCTTTCTTTGCTTTTGTTGATTGCCCATCTTTTATCAACTTCTTATGGCATGTAATTCTTGTTTTGTTGAATATTAGAGCATGCAGTGAAGGTGATATTAATAGTTTACTAGGCTTTATTTCCAGAAACCAGAGGCTGAGGGAAAGGTGATTTTCTTCAGGTTGTATTTAGCAACAAAGCCTATCTTCATGGACCTTAGAAGACCCAGAACAAAGACCTCTAGCCAACATGTAAGCACCTAGACCATGGTTTCCCATCCTTATCATTGTTAACATTTTGGCTAGATAGTTCTTTGTTGTGTGGAGCTGTCCTATGCATTATAAGATGGTTAGCAGTATCCCTAGCCTCTTCCTACTAGAAGCCGGTAATATCATCCTAAGTTATCCTCCAGGCAACCAAAAATGTCTCCAGACATTATCCCCTGAGGGGAAAATTGCCCCTGGTTGAGAACCTGTGATCCGGATTATAATTACCCATTTTGCTCAGATGCATTGGGGCAGGTATTGTCATAGGCAGAGCCACAGAAGGTATTTTGTGATAGTCCTAGGTATATACATCAAAGATATCATTGTTTCTGTCTTTCAGTTTATATATAATTATAAAAGTATTGAATGGCTTTTGATTTTTCTCTATTTAGATTTGACTAATTTATTATTTGTGACTTGTCCTATGGGAAGAGTTTTATGGGTATTTTATTCTCTCTGACAGACAAGACTTCTTTTTGGCTGGGGTAAGTGGTTTTCCTTGAAAGAAGATGCAAAGTCATTGAATCTAACTTTGGGTCAGTTAACAGAGTTAAAGTCTTAAAAGTCTGTTCATATTCCCGAAATAGTTAGAGGTATATAAAATACAGAGATTTATATTTGGCTTTTTTGTTGACTCCTTAGGGACTAAGAAATGTAGCTAATTCATCATTGTCTTGTCTCCAAATCCTGGCACACAGTGAGAACACAATAAAAATTTGTTGAAGTAAATCTTGAGTACTTTGGTCAATGTGTGGTATTTAGCTTTGTGGGCCTAAGTCTTCTCTAACTGTAAATCAGGATTGATAAGTATGATTTTTCCTGTTCAACTTCCAGAGGCCTGGAAGGATGGATGAATTAAATAATTCATCCAATTAGGAGGATGAATTAAATAATAGATTTATAGTGGAACTAATCTACTGAACTTATAGTTTTTTTTAAGTATTGCACAAGAAGTCAGACTTACTTTCCCAGTCCTAGAACATGTCTCAAAGGTGATTTATAGGCTCTGACTTTCCACACTGAAGGATAAGGCAGCAGTTGTCACAGTTACAGTGTGACCTGCAGGACTGACATGTATATTCTTTGATGAGTCTAGACAGAATCTTTTTTTCTGCTTTCAGTTTCCATAGCCTGCCTTTTCCTTATATTGGGCTTTATATTTGACCTCATTCCTGTGTGCTCTGAGAACACCCACAGCCTGAGGCTCTGTGTTCTGGAACTTTTCATTTAGTCATAGGCTGGGTAACCATCCCAGACAGGAATCTGAGAATTTCCGTAATAGGAATGAACATGGATTAGAAAAGCAGTAAGAGATCCTATTTATCTGAGACAGTCATCTGGCTTTTAATTATGAGATTATTCAGTCCATACAGATGGACCCAGATATTTTTCAGAGTACGTGTACTTCTTTTTAAACTATCCTAGGTTCACTAGGTAATTCATTAGCCTCAAAATAAAATTAACGTTTCAAGAAATTAGACTTGGGGAATAAAGTGTGAAATATCTGAACCTCCTTTGTGTCTCCCTCATGCTCACTGCCACCACTGTAGATGAATTCTAATTATAGAGCTATTAGAGATCATTTTATACAAACCTTTTCTTTCACAGATGAGTAAACTGAGTCTCAGAGAGGTCACAAGTCACAACACATACAAGTTTGTAGGCAAACCAGGGCTAGAACCCAGATTTTTGGGCTCTCAATAGAGACCCCTTTTCACTGTACAAATGATCACAACTTGTTGCGGACAGGAGCAAGACAGGCAGCAAAAATAAGTGGATTGGGCTAGGAGTAAACATTAAGGAGTGGTGGGGATTGTGGAGAGCCCACATCCCATCTAAATGGGTCAGCTTCTATACAGCTTTAGCCCGTTGTTGTCAGGGCCTCCGATTTTTTTCAAGAGAGGACAGAAATAAAGATTTTTATGTAAGGTCTCTTGGTTTTAAAATATTACAAATTCATACTTTATTGTATAGATGAAACAAATCTGTGCACCATACCTATTCTGCTCTGGATCCACCAGTTTGAAACCTCTGTGCTTCATTCAGCAAGATGTTTTTTCTCATGTTTAGTGCCATGGTCTGTCACTAACTCATGGAGACAAGTTCCTTTTTCCTGCTTCCTGCTGAAGGCTTCCTAACTTCATGTCTTTTTCCTTCCTCCATCTTTTAAAATAAGAGAGCGTATATTTACTGAGCATTTACTGTATGCCTGATGCTGTGATAGATACATTCACATAACATTGCCAGATGGTACCCTCTTTGAGATTTGCACTCAAAGCCCTTTATACAATCTGTCTTCCCCCCTTTTGGCTACAAATACATAGTTTGTTTCTTTCTAGTATATTATAATTATTCAAGTTTGATAACTTCTAGCATCAGATCAGGTGACAAAAGTGACATCAGGTTGGCTGGGTATCAACAGAAGCAATTAGCCTTAACTAAAGGCTTACACTTTTTTACTTTTTTTGTTTAAAGCAAGCCTACCTTCTAGTCTTGCAATATAGTGCGGACTCTGGCAGTAAAACAGCGTTCCTTTCCTTGGAGGCTGCCTGAGCCCAAAGGTTCTTCTCGCTTTCACTTCCTACTTGGATTTTTGTTTTGTTTTCTCCCTGAAGCCTGACTGGGTACATTCTGTCTTCTAAGCTTCATACACTTCTCTACATACTCAGTGAGCGAGTCTCTTAATAGGGTTAAAAAAGAATGCCAGTATTCTACCTGCTGGCTTTTCTGGCATGCACATATAAGACAGCACTTGGCTCTTGTTCCTTCTCTTTCACAATTCCTTAAATGGCTCTTGTCCTAGATTGTGAGTCCAATAGAATGGCTCAGGCTTCTGGTAAGCAAGTCTTTCAGTCTAGCAAGCATGTTTGCCTGGAACTGGATAGTCTGATCATTTAAAGTATTTCTTGCTTTAGTCTCATATGATGCCTGGTCTAATAGTCCCTACATCTTGCTGAAAGTAGGATGTACACAAAAGGAGAAAGTATAAGATTTTCTTGAAAAGGCTGAGCACTGGAGTACCTGAGCACTGAGATCTCTTATACTGGTCTTTTGAACTTGATAGATGGCAAGGCCCCAAAAATCGTGATCATAAAATCATCCTGTCCCATCCCCTGGAGGAAAGAGCCGACTTGCACCCTATGAATCCAACAAAATGGCCTTGGATAAATGGCCTCCCTCAGACATTACATCACCACTCAACTTCTCTGGGTTGATACTATATGGGTATAGCTGAGGTATGGAATGCACTAGTAAGTACTCTCTAGGCCAGAGAGGCCCTCTAAAGTTATAACTTTGCTTTTTTTTTTTTTTTTTTAATAACTCCATGCACGCCTGATTAAGCCCACTTTGGGGCCTGGCATGCCATATGTTCTCCTTTATCTGAAATAAAGATATACTTTTAATGGGGGAAATTCAACCGTTGGTTTCCAGCCTTTGATTTGTTGTGATTTTAGGCTACTCTTTTTTTTCATCTCCTTGCCATTTATATCTTACATATTTTTAGCCCTTTAACTTGTGAAGCACTTTCATATCCACTATTATGTTTTTTTGTTGTTGTTGTTTGTTTGTTTTTAGACGGAGTCTTGCTCTGTCACCCAGGCCGGAGTGCAGTGGCTCCATCTAGGCTCACTGCAACCTCTGCCTCGCAGGTTCAAGCAATTCTCCTGCCTCAGCCTCCGGAGTAGCTGGAATTATAGGCACGTGCCACCACGCCCGGTTAATTTTTTGTGTTTTTAGTAGATGCGGGGTTTTGTCATGTTGGCCAGGCTGGTCTCGAACTCCTGACCTCAAGTGATCCACCCACCTTAGCCTCCCAAAGTGCTGGGATTACAGGCATGAACCACAATGCCCAGACCACTATTATATTTTAATGCTCCCAGCA
The DNA here is from genome assembly GCF_029281585.2 of Gorilla gorilla gorilla. Taxonomy (NCBI): domain Eukaryota; kingdom Metazoa; phylum Chordata; class Mammalia; order Primates; family Hominidae; genus Gorilla; species Gorilla gorilla. Next base: position 85,986,029 of record NC_073239.2, on the reverse strand, counting down.
ACCTTTGGATGCAATTGGACAGGTTTTATCCTCACGTGAAACTGAGGCCGACAGTAGTGTGAAACGGCAAATCGAATTGTTAGCAAAACCAGGACTAGACTCAGTTTCTTGTTTATGACTGTACCCTCTTGTTCATAGGCATGCTGCCCACTGTGTTATAGAGATCAAGCAATGATATGGTCTGGTGAGGAAGAACTGAACACAGAATGTTGTGGCAGAGGAATTCCTTGTATGTCTTTTTTAGAGCGTGAATGTTTTAGGAAACTTTTTTTGAGGAAGGGGGCAGACTTTCTGTTTTGTAAAGAGAAGGTAGAGGGAATATAACTTTTTTTTAAAGGTACAAAAATAATTAAAACAGTAACATACATTTGTATGTATGAGGGAGGGATATTTAAATTAAAATATTATATCATCACAAGAAAGATCAGATATTCCTTACTTTGCCCTTGGGCAACCAAGAAAATTAAAGCCTGTTTTATATCCCAAAAATAAAAGAGAGACTTGATAGAAGTAACAGTGTTCAGTGCTTGCAACCGAATTCAATTTATACTCTTGTTAGATAAGTCCAAATTCTAAAGGCTACAAAAATCCTGTTAAATCAAGGGAGGAAAAGAATCATTTTAGGACAAAGTTATTCAAGATGAAAGAAAGGCATGTCTTCAGTGAGACAACTGCCTGCGGTTGGATGTTTGCTTGCTAATATGTTTAAAGATTTTGGACTTCTCAACTTTGTTGGTTTTCTGGTAGCCAAATCTACCACTGCCTACTCACTTTTTCTGCTTGCCTTCATTGCTGTTGACGTTCAGAACAACAAAGGGAGGCACCTTGAAACCAATGACAGCAACTTGAGGCAAATTTAAGTTATTAAACATTAAAGATCTGTTTCAGAGAATGGGAATCGTAGGTTTGTATGTATGATTTATATGCTTCCTGAGCTGACTTATGAAAAAAGTAGTTCTTTTGAATCAATTTCTCAAGCTGAGACTGAATGTCAGAAATTTTAGACCAGGAAAAGTCAAATTCACTTAATGGAACCTTGGATCATTTCAAGTAGTGAAGAAAACCCAATTCTTCTGGGTGCAAAATGAGCAAGGCATGCCCTCTCCCATTTAGGTCTCTGGCTGTTCTACCCACACGATGAATATTATTCCTTAGGGTCATCTGGAGGGTCATACTGAACAATCCAGTTGACTTCAGTAATGTCCAGTTCTCTTGCTGCCACATCTGTACACAATAGTGTTCCTGAATCTGCATTGCAGAACTGGAAGAATGTGGTTGTATGCTTATTTTGCTTTTGCTTTCCATGAATGGCCAAGATGGGCAAATCAATGTAGTTCAGCAACTCATAGTGGTATTTCATGGACATACAAGATGAAAAGAAGGCCATAAGCTTCTTTTTTTGGTTCTTCTTAAGGAATGTAAAGAGTAGAAGGAATCTCTTTTCAGAAGGACAAACAATATATCCCTGCTCAAGACCATCCACTGTTGCATTAGCTTTATCATCATCAACACCAACATACAATGGCTCCTTTTTCAGAGAAATCCTTGCCGGGCCTTCAACTTTTCAAGTTTGGGTGGCAGAAAAGAGCATCGTCTGTCTACGTGTTGGCAAAAGTTTAATAATTTGTTTTAATTCCTCTTCAAACTCAACATCCAAGATATGATCAGCTTCATCGATAACCAGACACTGCAGATTTTTATACATAAACCCTGGGATATTCTGCATATGGTCCAGCAGACAGCCTGGTGTGACCACAGTGATGTTGATCCCATTAGCAAGTTTCTGTGCTTCAGCAGATCTATTACTGCCACCCATTATCAACCCATAGGTATGCATGTGGTGACTCATTAGCTCCTTAAGAACACCAAAAGTTTGCATGGCTAGTTCTCTAGTAGGTGAGAGAATAAGGACCCCCTGTTCCATTCCTGGGCATGAAATTTAACTTAACAATGAGTTCAGCTGCAGGGATGAGAAAAGCTGGGGTTTTACCACTGACGGTTTTTGTAGCTGCAAGAAGATCCCTGCCTTCCAGAGGTGGTCTGATACTTTTATGCTGAATTTCAGTCACGTTTGTAAAACCCATTTCTTTTATTGCCTTCAGAGTGTTTTCATTGACAAGATTACATAAGAAGCAAATGAAGTATCCTCAAAAGCTCCTGTCAGTCCCAGGGGCAGGCTGGGCACCTCACTGTCATCTTCATCATCTGGCTTCTCAACATTATTTTCTGTTTCTTTAGGAGACTTGGCACTTTCTTCTTCAGATTCCCCTTTGTTTTCAGTTTTTGCTTTTTTTGTATCAGACTCAGCATCATTCACCATTTTTCTCTTCTTCTTTTTTGATTCTGAATTAGGAGACTGCATTGCTGCTTCTCCATTGGTTAATACAGTGGATTTCTGGGGAGATTTTTTAACTTTTATATTTTCCACTGCTTCTTGAGACACATCTCCATTTTGAGCATCTGATAAGCCCACATTCATAGAATGTTTTGATTTTTTAACCTTTCCACCTCCCGTTGTTTCTTCAGACACATCTGTATTTTGAGTTTCGGACAGGGTCAGATTTGAGGCCCCCTGCAACTTTAGGTTCCACTGCCGCAGTTTGAGGTTCCACTTCTTGATCTTCTTGTGTAGGAGTTTCATCAGCAGGTGAGACATCCTGTCCAAGTAGTGTCTAGACCACGCTGCCAGACAGTACAGCTACTCAGTTCTGGAATATAACTTTATTAAATCAGCCATTTATAACTTTTTGAATCCTGGACCTTTTTGAAACTCTAAAAGCTATAAACAGTCATCTCAGAAAAATGTACACATCTACATTGTTTTCCATATGATAATGAAGTATTTATGGAACTCTTGAAACCTAGAGGCTCAGGTATTATCAATCCTGGATTAAGATTTTACCTTTGGATTATGTTGTCTTTTAGTCTGTTTACTGATGCAATTTTAGAACTTAAAAGCTTAAAAGGTTTTGGAGTATGTGAGGCCTGCTAGGTATGGTCAGGTTTATAATCGTTCAGTTGTAAAGGAACACAAGGTGACCTGGATTGTTCTTAGGAACAAGTGGAATTGATGTGATCTGGTGACAGGACATGGCAGTTCTTTAATGCATGGCTCCTGGCTAAGAGTCTGGCCCCACTAGGAAATCCCTGGTAGATGTTAATGAAGGGGAACAGAGTATAACCTGTCTCATCCTCTTCCTTAGAAATTTTACTTTTAGTAGAAGAGCTTTGCCTCCTTTTGAGATATCTTCAAGCTTTGGAGAAAAAATAATGTTACTTCCTCAGAATGCTGGAACATCTTTGCTTGAATGAAGAGTATAAATACTCATATATGGACTGAAGTGAGTGCTATCATCTCCTCACTCCCCAGTCCTCACATACAAAAACTGAAGCCCATGGAGGGGGGCTAATGGTTAATGGCCCCTCATCTTGCTCAGGTTTCCAAAATGGTTTGCCAAATAAAGATTCATCTTTAAGTAACGCTGGCCACTTTGTTATAACCAGCTGTTGGTAATTTACAGCACTTTTTTCCTTTTCTGCTGATTATTTGACTGTTATTGGCTGCCTTTATGGAATATTCCTTTATTAATAGAATTTTTTCTACACAGAACCCATAAAGGTTGGTTATTTTAATAAACTGAAAGATTCCAGAAGCCTAATGGAGCTGAAATGGCAAATGGCTCAAAGAAGCAAGAATAATTTAACTTCACTTGCAAAAATAGTGTTAATCTTATGGGTATGCGTATTTGTATGCTTTTATTGGGAGGCAATGAAATTTCTCTTACCACAAATAAAATAAATCTACGGCTTTGCCCATTTCCAAAGAAAATTTGCTCTGATTGCTTTGGTTGGTATTTGTGGCAAGCACTGGTTATAAATGGTATGATCAAAGGTGTATTATATGCCAATTAGCAAACCTTTTTCTGGAAATAGTCATCTAGAGAGCATATCACAAAGTTTTCAATCACATTGTTTTTCCCCTTCTGACAGAAGGTCAGGGGAAAATAAGAGCTGTGTTTGATTTAAATTTAAATAGCAGTCTCTCTACTGTTACTGATCCAGGCTAGCGAGCCATCTGGTTTTTCTGTCCTAGTCAATACAGCTAATTAGACAGGCATGCCATTTACTGGAGAATCATTAATCAATTACTATGGAAGGAGCCTTTGGAGAGAACTGGGTAAGTTGATCAGTACTCAATGAATAGTAACTGATTGATATGTTTCCTTCTTCATCAACAGATGTTGGAGAAGATCAAATCCTGTGTAAGCACGCACCACAAACACACACATACACACAAATACACACACACACACATTTTCTGTAAAGGTCAATGGATTGACAGAGGACATTTGGGTCAGTGAGACAGTGACAAATACCAGTCAGTAATCTTTTTCAATGTTGTTCTTGGTGGTGGTCATGAGGGTGGTTCCTTCCTGAAATCTATTGAGAGAGAGTTGTTGATCTCTTCCTATGCTCGAGCAAGTTAGTATCTCCACACTGACAGTGGATTGGATGAAACACCACCATGCATTGGCCTCAGGTTAACCCTACTTAAAATGTCTAGATCAGTAAACATTCAGATCAGTAAATAGCTTGCCCTCTTGGACCACAGAATGAATGAAAAGTGAGGTGAATCAGAATGTGGCCAACTTTTAACCTTTGTAGCCAGCTGGGAAAGATTATGGATAATGTGTGTCCACACAACTCATGTTCATTTTAGCACTGATATTTCCCACCTTACCCACAAAACAAAACAAAAATTAAATATATCTTCCACGCTGATCTACTTGTAGTCTATGGATCTCCTACCTCCCCCTCAACTCAGGGTGTTTTGGGAAATGGGGACTTTATTGCCTAGATAATGAAGTATTTATCTAGAAAGAATGAAGTATTCTTTCTTCCTCTTGGAGCCCCGCCCTGTTCTTCTCAATAGAGTATAAGATAAAAGGCTGTGCGAAGTGAGTTTCATTTTTTTGTTTTTTATTTTTTCTTATATTCTTTTAAATCTTATTATTTATTTTTTCCTCTTACATTTGTTATTGCCTTTTTTTAGTACTAAAGCAGAACATGAAGTGAGTTTTTAATCTGTGGTTTCCCCCTCGTCATGTTTAGAATGACGTTAAAAAAAATAACTTAGAGAAGGCAATGCATTTTTCATATTCATGTCCCCATTTGGCCACAAACTTCATATCACTTTATTTAGTTTTTGCCTTTCTAAAGTTGAATAGTAATTTTTAGTTTTTTTCACAGTAGTGTATTAAATATGAACGTTGGTTGTGAAGTCATACATCATAAAAGGAAATAAAAAATATGAAACATAGGAATTTTGGGTAACCAATTTTTCTACTATGTTTCTATAGCTTGCCTATTTATGTAGGAGTATCTGCTGTTGAGCCTTTCTGTTATCTAGGCCAGAAGCATTTTGCTCCAGGTCAGCTTCAGACCCCAAACACCAGATTTCCTGGGTGAGAATGAGCAGGTACTATTTGAAATTAGATCATCAAGATAAAAGAAAAGACAGAGAGAAAAACCTGTGCCTCCAATTTCACCACTTGAGGTGGAGTTCAGTTTTCTGGTTAATTGAAATAATTACTGTGTTTCTTAAGTTTTAATACAATGAAGTACTTTGGGTTTGTTTCCTTTGGTAGTGAAACAGTGCCACTGGCACTGTTTGGTCTTTGTTTTCTTGCTTATATTTCCTTGTATCCCACAGCAAATATTTGTAAGATGGCCCGCCTAGACCTGCAGTGTCCTGGTGGTCCTCTTAAGCACTAACCATCAGCAGCACCCCACTCAGTGGCCCCAACCAGCCTGAGTCCAGGAGGGGATGACCCTTTCAGCATAGCTTTAGAAGACAGGAATCTTTCTAGCTGCTCTTATGATAGTAAATGTATCTCTGTACTCAGCTCACTTGAAATAATCTTTATTTCCACAAAGCTTAAAAAAAAAAGACAAAAGAGCTCTTAATGGCTACCTTATATTTTAAAATAGCCAGAACTCTGTCTGCTCTCCTGGAATACTCTTCTCCCAGATATCCACATAACTTGCTGCCTCATTTCCTTCAGGGCTCTATTCAAAATACCATTTTATCAAAGAGGCCTTCTGTGACCACCCTCTGTAAAACGGAAACTAAAACCCCAACCCCCAGCACTCCCTATATGCGCTAACCTGCTGTTTAATTTTCCTCTGTAATATTTGTCACCACTGGACACATTATATATATATGTATTTTTTTGTTTAACTTTTTTTTTGCTCTACCCACATTATATATGTCTGTAATATTTTCCTCTTCCCATTAATGGAATGTAAGCTTCATGGGACAGGAACAGGGTCTCTTTTGATCAACTCTGCCTTCCCTTCCCTGGAACAATGCCTAACACATATTAGACATTCAATAAGTATTTGTTTAATGAATAAAGGAATGACCTCACTTTTATTTCTGTCCTTATAGTCAGCAGTATCCCAGGCAGCCAACTTTTAATGCTAGAAGGCATCCAGCAGACAACTGTGAAATGCCATAATGAATTCTGCAGGACAGTTTTGTGATTCCAGAGTGTGTGAACACTTAAATGCCCTCACTAGATGGCAGCGAGGCAAGACGCCCTCCCTAAAAATCATCCCTAGCTGTTCTCTTGTGGTGGGTGGAAGAAGAGTTCCAAGAGGAAGAGAGATCAGGAGTTGCCTTTATCCCTAAGAGGGAGCCTGTACATTCTATGCATTTTCTGCATATTTTAGGAGCTGTCATATTAAACCCAACAGGCCTTAACTCTGGGAGAGTTTTCTTCCTTCTAAGGCAGTCTTCTGAGTCAGCATTCTGTCTGGGAATCCCGTTTTCCCTTCTCATGGCTTTGCCCTGATGAATAGCCGAACAAATAGGAAAGCACTGATGCTTCACGATGAAATAGTAAAACCCCTGATAAGACCACTGGGCTCACTCTTCTTAAATATTATTTTTTGTTTGTTTAGTTTGCAGTGGTATGGGGGGCAGGGTAGCAGGAATTCCACATGAAGTTGATAGCCTCTTTTAAATGTGTAACAGGTAACAGGAAATGGTGGTGCCCGCCTGTAGTCCCAGCTGCTGGGGAGGCTGAGGCATGAAAATTGCTTGAATCCTGGAGGTGGAGGTTGCAGTGAGCCGAGATTGCACCACTGCACTCCAGCCTGGGCGGCAGAAACTCTGTCTCAAAAAAAAAAAAAAAAGTGTACATTAAATATATATGTACATTTACATTGTTGTGTAACCATCACCACTATCCATCTCTAGAACTTCTTCTTCATCTCAAACTGAAACTCTCTGCCCACTAAACATCAACTCCCCATTTCCCCTGCCACTAGGCCCTGGCAACCACCATTCTACTTTGTGTCTGAATTTTCATGACTACTCTAGTAGGATCATATAGTATTTGTCTTTTTGTGACTGGCTTATTTCAGTTAGCATGATGTGATGTCCTCAGAGTTGATCCATGTTGTAGCATGTGTCAGAATTTCCTTCCTTGTTAAGGCTGAATGATGTTGATGGACACATAGGGGATTGATTCCACCTCTTGGCCATTATAAACAGTGCTGTTATGAACATAGGTTGCAAGTATCTCTGATCTTGTTTTCAGTGCTTTTGGATATATACCCAGAATTGGAATTGCTGGATCATATGATAATTCTATCTTTAATTTTTGGGGGAACTATTTTCTAGGTCTTTGTTTTGTTTTTCATAGTAACCATTCTGATGGGTATGAGGTGGTATCTCATTGTTTTGATTTGCATTTCCCTAATGATCAGTGATGTTGAACATCTTTTCATGTGCTTAGTGGCCATTTGTATATGGCCATGTTCTACTTCTTTGGAGAAATGTCTGTTCAAGTCCTTGGCCCATTTTTAAAATCATGTTGTTTTTTCTTTGTTGTTGTTGTAGTTTAGGAAACTTTTAAATTAAAGTTTAACAAGACTGGCCTTATGAGTTTCCTTGTCTTGAACATGTTTGTGGAGTGACTTATCAAATCACTTGGGCTGGCAGCTTAGGGACTTTTCAGGTCTAATCCAGCCTCCAACATTCCTTCACAGTGTAATCATAGAATCTTAGAATTAAATGAGCCTTACAGAACCACCAGTCCAGTTCTCTCATTTTGCAGATAAAGAAACTGAGCCCACTGCTTTTTCCACTGTGCCCTGATTACCTAATCCCTATAGATACCATTTTCTTCATCTTTAAACCCATCTGTCTTTGCCTTTTTTCTCATGTTTCTACAAGTGTTTTGAAGGCTAGGAAGTTGATTTTAAATGATTGCACAGTATTTAGTAATTTATGTTAGGCAGGAGGTTGTGTGTATGTTGGACTTACACTTTTTGGGGATGTTTGATGTCATTTTCAAGTATGACATTTTCTTTAGAAAACTCTAGACCTGGCTAGGCATGTAGCCTATTCCTATAATCCCAACACATTGGGAGGCTGAGGCAGGAGGATCACTTGAGCCCAGAAGTTTGAGACCAGCCTGGGCAATGGAAGTGAGACCCCTGTCTCTACAAAAAATTAGCTGGGTGTGGTGGTGCCTGCCTGTAGTCCCAGCTACTTGGGAGGCTAAGGCAGGACAATCATTTGAGCCCAGGAGGTCGAGGCTGCAGTGAGCAATGATTGTGCCACTGCACTCCAGCCTGGGTGACAGAGCAAGACCCTGTCTCATAAATAAATAAATAAATAAATAAATAAATAAATAAATAAATAAATAAGCTACATGTCGTGGTGCATGCCTGTGTTCCATCTCCTGGGGAGGCTGAAGCAGGAGGATCACTGGAGCCCAGGAGGTCGAGACTGCAGTGAGCCATAATCGTGCCACTGCACTCTAGCATGGGCAACACAGCAAGACGCTGTCACATACACACACACAAAAGGAAAACAGTAGGCCTCTCTTTTTCAGGGAAATGAGCAGATGGGGGCAAAAGACAGGACGAAGTAATGCTGACCTCACCTTAAAGTAAAACACGTTAATCACTGGAAATAAATGAACTCTCAAAATTACTCTCTCGTTGCTATTAGACAATGTTAGACAATGCTTTTATGAGTTCACATTAGAGTAGATCTGGCACAGTGTCCTTTTTGAGATGAAGCAGTTTGGAGCTGCCACATAAAAGACCACTGCTTATGCCCAGGCACTAATTCATGGCTATGTTGGTGATGGCTTCCTGCTCAAAGATACCAGCTGGCAGTAAGGAAGTTCAGGATACTTGGCCTTAACGTGAAAGATCTCTGGGAAGCTCCTAGTTTTTACATTCTGCATTCAAATTTTTTTTAATTGTGGTAAAATATACATAACATGAGATTTACCATTTTAACCATTTAAAAATACACAGTTCAGTGGCATTAAGTACAATCACATTGCTGTGCAGCCATCACCACTATCTACCTTCAGAACTTCTTCATCATCCCAGACTGAAACTCCCCAGCAAACGCTAACTCTTCATTCTCCCTCCTCTCAGCTCCTGGCAACCACTTGCTGTTTCTGTGAATTTTATTACTCTAAGTGCCTCATATAAATGGAGTCATACAATATCTGTCTTTTTGTTTCTGCCTTATTTCATTTAGTATAATGTCACGGTTTATCCATGTTGTAGCATGTGTCAGAATTTCCTTCCTTTTAAAGGCTGAATAATATTCCATTGTATGTATTACCACATTTTGTTTATCCATTCATCTGTCAGTAGACCCTTGGGTTGTTTCCACCTTTTGGCTATTGTGAATAATGCTGCTATGAAAATGGGTATACAGATATCTCTTAGAGTCCGTGCTTTCAATTCTTGGATATATACCTAGGATTGTAATTGCTGCATCATGTGGTAGTTCTGTGTTTAACTTGTTGAAGAATTGCCATATTGTTTTCCACAGCAGCTGCACCGTTCGTTAGTCATTCCCACCAGCAATGCACAAGGGTTCTCACTTTCTCCACATCCTTGCCAATACTTGTCAATTTTTTTTTTTTTTGGTAATAGTCATCCTAATGGGTGTGAAATAGTATTTCATTGTGGTTTTGATTTGCATTTTTCTAATTATTAGTGATGTTGAGCATCTTTTCATGTACTTACTAGCCATTTGTATATTTCTTTGGAGAACTGTCTAATTTGCCCCTTTTTTGAATTTTTTGAATTAGGTCATTTTTTGTTGTTGTTGCTGAGTTTTAGCTAACATGCCTTTTGATTTGCAGGTATTTTTAAGCGGGTGTTTGCTGTGTGGTGCCTTATAAATATATGCCCATTTATCTTGTTTATTTAAAGGAAATCTCTGTACAGATAGATATATTAAAAATCAGTATGTTTAGGCTGGTTGTGGTGACTCACACCTGTAATCCCAGCACTTTGGGAGGCCAAGGCCAGTGGAACACCTGAGGTCAGGAGTTTGAGACCAGCCTGGCCAACATGGTGAAACCCCATCTTTACTGAAAAATACAAAAAATTAACTGGGCGTGGTGGCGTGCGCCTGTAGTCCCAGCTACTCTGGAGGTTGAGGCAGGAGAATCACTTGAGCCCAGGAGTCGGAGGTTGCAGTGAGCCGAGATTGCACCACTGTATTCCAGCCTGGACAACAGAGCAAGACTCCATCTCAAAAAAAAATTAATATGTTTATTGTTATATATTGTATTTATTCTATATTATAATATATAATGTTATCTATATATTTTTTGTTCCAACAGTATATCCTTTCAGGCTCTGATGACTTCAACCTGTACATGTGGAGAATTCCTGCAGATCCAGAAGCAGGCAAGTATATCCTTCACATGAATGTACTGCTGTTGCTGGCTCTGTTGACCTTTGGCATGCTGTGCCCTGAGGGGACAGATCTTTAGCAGTAGAGGACAACATTTCTAACATAAGCTGTGACCAAAGGAAGTTTAAAAATAAAAATTATAAACCAGATTAAACTATATCCCTCAGACATAGTCTTATCTGACATAAATGATGCTTAGATTTTTTTTTCCTCCTAAAAACCTTTCTTCAGACTTCATAGAACTCCTTTATGTCCCTTATTTCCAGTCTCCTCCTATTTCACACCTGGATTTTTTTTTTTTTTTTTTTTTTTTTGAGACAAAGTTTCACTCTTGTTGCCCAAGCCGGAGTGCACTGGTGTGATCTTGGCTCACTGCAACCTCTGCCTCCCGGGTTCAAGCGATTCTACTGCCTCAGCCTCCTGAGTAGCTGGGATTACAGGCACACGCCACCACACCGGCTAATTTTTTGTATTTTTAGTAGAAACAGGGTTTCACCATGTTGGCCAGGCTGGTCTCAAATTCCTGACCTCAGATGATCTCCCCTCCTCAGCCTCCCAAAGTGCTGGCATTACAGGTGTGAGCCACCGCACCCAGCCCACACCTGGAATATTTTTGTCTTGCTTTTATGTGCTTTGTTTTTATTATCCATCTTCATAATCTTGCTTATTACTCTACAAACAGTTGGTAGGGCTCTTTCTTTCCTTTGTCCTCCCTGGTCATGTTAACTAAAGGGAGGCTTTCTTTGTTGATGGACAGGTATGTTCCCTGGGGCTTTGTTGACCCAGGACGTCAAAGAAATTAGGAAGAAATATTTTTACATTTGCTATAATTGTATTCTGAAAAAAGGCTGCAACTTTCCATAAATTTGTATTTAAGCCATCTGAGCTTTCAAACAGTGTGGATCATACCTCTTCATTCTTTTTACTTAGTTCCCCCCCCCCCTTTTTTTTTTTCTTAGGATGGTTTGTTTCTTAATCTTCTTCATTTTTGATAATAGTGTCTTCATGTGCTCAATGAGTGTTACCTAATGGTAGAAAAATGTCTGTTTTTAATACTCAAACAGCTCAATATAGCCATCTGTTCCAGGTGATACATGACATTAAGCTGGAAAATGACCTTTAGGAAAATTAGAAGACTATGCCAAGTATATTACACAAAACATGTCTATAGTAGTGCTCAGAGTTTAGGGAAGTTCTTGGCTGTTGCTGAATTAACAATATTCTTACCAAACATCTGCCTTTCAAAACCTGTTGGGGCCTACTTTTGGCATAACTCAACATTTGCTGTGGTCTAGTTACTAAACAAGTTACAAAAGGGCTTTTCCTCTTCTAGAATTTAGAAAGCGTGAGTGAAACAGCTTACCTTTGACACAAGCAAATGGAACAGCAGTAGTCTACCTGAACAAAGAGTGATGTTCTAGCACTTGAGGTGGTTGTGGATACAAGTCTCCCACCCCTGTAATTCCTAGCTTGATTCGTTGAGAAGTAATCTTTGGGTTTAATTGTATATTTTACCTGATCTTGAAAAGCTTTTAATTTGTTAGTATGACTTTAAAAATAGAATGTGGATAATCCTTCTTCTCCCCAGGACTATTCTCTGGAATGTTTTTCACGTTTGAATAGAGAGAATAGGAAAGAATTAGCAATAGTATTGTAGGTTTTTTTCTTCTCCCTGCTGCTTTCTTTTCTTTTTTTTTGTAAGAGACAGGGTCTCACTCTCTTGCCCAGGCTGGAGTGGAGTGGCATGACTTTGGTTCACTGTAGCCTCAAACTCTGGGCTTAAGTGATCGTCCCACCTTAGCCTCCCAAAGTGCTGGGCGTATAGGCATAAGCCACTGTGCCTGGCCCCCTGCTGCTTTCTTTACTGATTTAGGATGTCGACCATCTAGTCTGCCAGAGCTGCAGTAACGAAGTGTCACAGACTGGGTGGCTTAAACAACAGAAATTTATTTTCTCACAGTTCTGCAGGCTAGAAGTCCATGATCAAGGTGCTGGCAGGTTTGGTTTCTCTCGATGTCTCTTTTCTTGGCCACCTTCTCACTGTGTTCTCACTTTTCTCTGTGCACATGCATCCCTAGTGTCCCTTCCCCTTCTTATAAGGAAGTTCTCATGCCACCTTCTAGATGTTCTCCAGGGATAGTACCCCTAAGTTTATTTAGTAGTTCCTTAAAAAATAGTTATGTCAATTCCTCTGCTGTACTGATTTTCTCTCCTGAGTTTGTTCTACCCCATTTATGGATTAACTGAATACATCTAGCAGATTTAGTCTGACCAGGCCAGATAAGAATCCTTGGTTGCTTTATTCTAAAATGCACTATGCAGTGTTTCAGAAAGTACACCCAGTGTCACATAAGCTTTTTTAGAGGCCACAGAACCCATGATCTATTAATACTTTCCACATGGGCTATGGTTGGTTCTGCATCCCCATCCTTTACTTGGTACTTGGGCTTCTTTGTGCACAAGGACAGGACCTTATAACTATCCCTGTTGTTGGATTCACTGTAATTGAGGGTTTGTTTTCTCTGTATCACTCTTCAGCATTACATTGTTAATCACAGCAAGTCTGTCCCTTTGATCATCATCTTGCTCTGTATGTAACTAAAGTATCTTTTAAGATTATTTTTAGCATGTCTTGACTCATTTGGGGATTCAACCCTTCTGCCACTATTCTTACAGATCCCACCCACATTTTTTTTCTTTTCTCTGGTTTTTTTTTTTTTTTTTTTAAAGTCAGGGTCTCGCTATGTTGCCCAGGCTAGAGTGCAGTGGCATTCACAGGCACAATCATAGCATACCGCATACAGCCTTGAGCTCCTGGGCTAAAGCGATCCTCCTGCCTAAGCCTCCCAAGTATCTAGGACTACAGGTGTGCATCACTGTGCCTGGCCTCTTTTATTTTTTCTTATTCATGAATCTTCTCTTTTTCTTTCTGTTCTTCCTTCTTGTTCTTTTTTATTACCTCCACTATTTTTGTAATTAAGTACTTCTTTTTATCAAAGTAATACAGCTATATAATTTTTAAATCAAATAATATTATAAAGCTTATTTTCTAAAAGCACAATAGTCCCTTTCTCTACCTTTGCCTATAACATGCTCATAATATTTTTGGATTTTCAATATTAGACATTCTCTGTTGACTTTCTACTATTGAAATCAGTCAGTTTCCCAAAAGAGGAATCTTCATTCTCCTACCTAGAGAGTATTTGCCTGGTAATTAAACTATGGCTCTTAAAAGCCAAATAGGGAAATGGGGCTGTGGGTCTTACAGATCTATATGAAGACTTTTGTTTAATGACACCCCCAGCTGTGCCTTGTATTGCCAATCTAAAACCTCTTTGGGTCAATGTCAATTGGCAACCCCCAGACTTCTGCTTATATGGGGAAAGGATGGTTTCCTGGCCATGTGCATGGTTTTAACTCCTCCTGTTTTCAGCCCTACTCTTCAACATGGCTTCAGGACTATTTGGTACCTCTCATTTTTATATGTAATACCTCAATTTTTAAATGTTGGCAATTAATGCATAGCTATAAAAAATATTTAGCAAGGTTCAGCAAGCCTAACAAGATATCTGTGGGCTGGATGCATCCCTTGAGTTCTAACTTTGAATGCTTAGATGAGGAAAATCTTGTCAGGAAACTCTTAATCCAACCTAATGTCTTTTTGACTTAAATAATCATGGGCCAAGGATAAGTGCGTACACATTCATTCATTCATTCATTCATTCTCTCTTTCTCTCTCTTCCCCCTCCCTCCCTCCCTCTTTCTCTCTCATATTTTCTGTGTACCTTTTGGATATATGATTCTAAGGCAGGCTAGTAAAGGAAAGCTGGCTTGCCATTGTATACCTAATGGCATGATCAGAGCTAGACTCTAGATGACAAGCAGTCAGCATTTATTTGATGCCTGCTGTGTGTTTCATGTGTGTGCCGAGTGCTGAGAGAACGAGATGGAGAGTGGTCCTGAGTGTGAGCCAAAGTCAAGGCCATCTTTTTCTTCTGCACACTGCTGCTCAGGAAGACTGTTAATCAGTCTTTATTTTTTTCGCTATACAAACTCCAAAGAGATGAAATTTATTTACTGTATAAACAATACTATATAAGTCTTTCCAATAGGACTTCCTAGTGGGCTGAGGAGATCATTTCAAGATATAGGACGTATATCCACTATAAAACTTGCTACCAGGGAAAATCAGGTCCAATTTTTTAGTAATTTCAAACAACTCATTCTAAAAATCCCTTTAAAAATTGAAGGGGCCGGGTGCAGTGGCTCATGCCTATAATCCCGGCACTTTGGGAGGCTGAGTGGGGCAGATCACTTGAAGTCAGGAGTTTGAGACCAATCTGGCTAACATAGTGAAACACTGTCTTTACTAAAAATTCAAAAATTAGCCAGGTGTAGTGGTGCACACCCATCATCCCAGCTACTCGGGAGGCTGTGGCAGAAGAATCGCTTGAACCCGGGAGGGAGAGGTTGCACTGAGCCGAGATCGCACCGCTGCACTCCAGCCTGGGTGACAGAGGAGACTCCGTCTCAAAAAATAAAAACAAAAAAAAAATGAAAAATAAAAATTAGAGGAAGGAATAGAACTAGAACTGGGAATTTTGCTGTGGCAGAGAAAAAGTCCATTGGAATATGTCTAAGACCTCTAAAGTAGGTAGGAAGGGCATCTGTTTTTATGTGGTAATTCTGAAAATAAAATAAGTAGATCAGCAGTTACATATAGAGCCAGTGTTACATATTGAAAGGAGCATTAGACTTAAAATCATACCTGGATTCAAGTCCTCTAACTTGAACTTAACTACCACTAACTACATGTCTGATTCTTAGCAAGTTACATAATAGTATTTGTCTGAGCCTCATTTTCTTATATAAAATGTCTCCCACCTCTGCCTTATATTGTGTGTTGATTTAATAATCTTGGAAGCTTTCTGAAAACAATGTGTATTCAAATACAAGACATTGTTATTGCTATGTATAGTAAGATCGATGTAGATCCATCATTTCCAAATCATTTTTTCCCAAGTAAGTTAGGTATGAAAGTAATGGATTTGGCAATGTGTGGGGAAGGTTGGTAGGTGTCTCTTGAAAATATTTATATTGCCTTTCCCTTCTCTTTCCCTGAATTCTTGTTAGAAAGGGCTTTAGGGTTTTCACAGGTTGAGTTGCTTTTCCTGAGCTACCTCTTACTCTAAGACCTTCTTATTTATGGAAAGAAGCATAATGTGATAGAGTTGTTAGGAATGGCTTTAAATTCCTGATCCATTTATCTTCCAACTGGGGGCTTTGGAAAAATTTCCTAATCTTACCAAACTCCTGTGAAATAAGGATAATACCACCAACAACAACAATAATACTTTCTTAGGATTATTGTGAGAGTACTTAGTAGCTACTCAACGACTGTTATTCCTCACTAAGAAAGCCTTCTCGGCTGGGCACAGTGGCACATACCTGTAATCCCAGCACTTTGGGAGGCTGAGGTGGGAGGATCGCTTGATGCCTCAGGAGTTTGAGACCATCCTGAGCAACATAGTGGGAACCTGTCTTCACAAACTTTTTTTTTAAAACTAACTGCTGCTAGGCACAATGGCTCGTACCTGTAATCCTGGCACTTTGGGAGGCTGAGGCGGGAAGATCAGTTGAACCCATGAGTTAGATACCAGCCTGAGCAACACAGCAAGACTGTGTCTCTAATAATAATAATAAAAAGAAAGAAGAAAAGAACGAAAGAAAGAAAGAGAAAAGAAAGAAAACTGGGCATGGTGGCATATGCCTGTAATCCCAGTTGCTCAGGAGGCTGAGCAGGACTATTGCTTGAGCCCAGGAGTTTGAGGCTGCACACTTCAGCAACAGAATGAGACTCCGTGTCTACAAAAGAAGAAAAAGAAGGCCTTCTCCCTTTTTAAACTCACCTTTTAATAACTCCTTAGAGATCAAGACATTGTCCTTCCTTGCTACCCACCTGGAATGGCTGATTGAGTTGTTCTTGCATGAAGGCTGCCCTTGACTCATCAGTAGTTCAGGAGGGTTCGCTTATGTGACAAATTTTTCCCTGAATGGAAGGGAAAAACATGTATTTTTACTGCCGAGTCACTGTAACCACCCCCACTGGCAGTAGGCTGATGAAGTAGGCTGGGAACAGCTGTAAATGCATTTTTATGGGCCTGCATATGTTTGTGTGCTCTGTCTTCTTTTTCTAGACATGTATTCACTCTCAGTGACTTAGGCCTAGGTATCTGCTTTTTCCTCCCATGTAACTGGAAAAAACAGCTGTTTTTAATTGGTTGCAAGTAGTTGGTTATAAACACATGTGAGGCACATATGATGAAAGAAGAACTCAGCATAACTGACTTTTTTGTGCAACTAAGCATTGATGCCTGTGGAGCTCTTTGAGCTGTACTGACAGTATTGGCTGTCCCCATCTGGCTTTTCTCATTTCTTAAGTAGTTATGTGGTCTCCAGGAGGCAGTCACTGCTCTGTCCGTATTGTCAGTATCCTTGATGGTCCTCTTTATGGTTTGACACTGGAATACCCTGCAACTGTTCACTTGGGCCTTTTTGAAATGCTAAGAGGCTTGGATACCTTTTTTAGATGTACCAGGAAAAGAAGTAGTCTATGCCTTGCAGTAAACTTTTTTTTTTTTTTTTGAGATGGAGTTTCATTCTTATTGCCCAGGCTGGAGTGCAATGGCATGATCTCGGCTCACCGCAACTTCTGTCTCCTGGGTTCAAGCTATTTTCCTGCCTCAGCCTCCTGAGTAGCTGGGATTACGGGCATGTGCCAGCATGCCCAGCTAATTTTGTATTTTTAGTAGAGACAGGGTTTCTCCATGTTGGTCAGGCTGGTCTCGAACTCCCGACCTCAGGTGATCCTCCTGCCTCGGCCTCCCAAAGTGCTGGGATTACAGGCATGAGCCACCACATCTGGCCCTTGGAGTAAACTCTTAATTCTACCAGTGGGGTCAAGAATGAAATAGATTGTCTTAAATCTACTTACCAAACCTCATTTTAGCAGATAACTTTAACTTCAAGCTTTATTCCAGAGAGGATGATGAGGGCTTTAACTTCAATTTGTTCACTTATTGAGTATCCTTAGATAAGACATCATGTAAAGCTCTATGGGCCACTGAAAAATGAACATTTCTTGCCTTCAGAGAGCTTCCAATATAACAGAGATGAAAAAAGGATGTGCATGGGCACACACACAGACACATGCACTCGATGTAAAAGTGGCTTCTGAGGCCCATAAAAAAGATAATGAAGGAGGTCTTGAAGAGATTTGGGAAGATTGGTAAAGTTTTCCTGCAGTTAGCATTTCAAAGGACCCTGAAGGATAGATAGGATTTCAGCCCCTTTATTTCTCTGCTCCTGCTTAACTACATTATAGTAAAAATGCTGTAAAAGAATATCTGGGCCAGGTGCAGTGGCTCACGACTGTAATCCCAGCACTTTGGGAGGCCAAGGTGGGCAGATCACGAGGTCAAGAGATTGAGACCATGCTGGCTAACATGGCGAAACCCCATCTCTACTAAAAATACAAAAATTAGCTGGGCTTGGTGGTGCGTGCCAGTAGTCCCAGCTACTCGGGAGGCTGAGGCAGGAGAATCGCTTGAACTGGGGAGGTGAAGGTTGCAGTGAGCCGAGATCACGCCACTGCACTCCAGCCTGGTGAGACTCCATCTTAAAAAAAAGAGAATATCTGGGCTGGATTAGGTGGCTCACACCTGTAATCCCAGCACTTCAGGGGGCCAAGGCAGGAGGATTGTTTGAGCCCAAGAGTTTGAGACCAGCCTGGGCAACATGGCAAAACCCCATCTCTACAAAAAGTACAAAAAATTAGCCAAGTGTGGCGCCATGTCCCTATAGTCTCAGCTACTAGGGAGGCTGAGGTAGGAGGATTGCTTGAGCCTGGGAGGTGGGGGTTGCAGTGAGCCAAAATCATGCCACTGCATTCCAGCCTGGGGAACAGAGTGAGACCCTGTCTCAAAAAAAAAAAAAAAAAAAAAAAAAGATATGAAATTGGCTGCAGGAAGATGGAAAAAAAGAAACACTTATTGGGTGATGGAGCCCATATGTGAAGATTTTTTTTTCCTGCATGCTTGTGTTCCACCATCTAATACACTCACATCTTTTCATTTCATCATATATTTATTAAAAACCTTACTATGTGCTAGGCACAGTTCTAGAGACTTGGGATACAGTGGAGACAGAAGCCCTGCTGTCGTGGAGCTTATGTTCTAGCAGGGGAAACAATGAACAATAAACATAGTAAATTATGTAGTATGTTTAAAAGGTTAGAAGTGCTATAGAAAAAGTAGAACAGAGGAAGATAGGAAGTGGTATTGAGGACAGTGTCCCAGCATGATTGATTAATTGCTATTAGACCAAGACATCAAGAAATCTTGACCACATTGCTTTCAGCTTTTGAGTCAAAAACATACTCATTCTTGGAGGACTTCATGAAGCAAATGAACTTGACACTAAACAAAAGCAACTGAAATTGGCTAGAAATGGGAATAGTATTCTGGCTCTTCAAAGGCCTGAGGCAATAAACCCCTGGCTGAATGTTATGAAAGTGGGCCATAAGTAGGGAAGGGAGGGAAATTAGGACATACACATTTCCTTTAGTCTTCTCTAGGGAGACATTTGACCTTGGCATTTAGAAAGATCTTTATCTGAATTTTGAGCAAGGTGTTTTCCCCTGGGATCCTGGGGTCCCCTAAGGTAGTAAGTGGATTACTGATACTGAAATTCTGTGAGATACCTTGTTCTCATTTTCTTTTCTGAGATCTTGCAATAGATATGGTTATAGTCTTCCCTACCCCCCTACCATCTCTTCTAAATCAAAGAAAGATTAATATATGAGGACTTTGGCCTCAACTTAGGAACTAAACTTAAAAAGGAGTGTCAGCTGGCCAGGTGCAGTGGCTCATGCCTGTAATCCCAGCACTTTGGGAGGCCAAGGCGGGCAGATTATGAGGTCAGGAGTTGGAGACCAGCCTAACCAACATGGTGAAACCCCATCTCTACTAAAAATACAAAAAAATTAGCTGGGCGTGGTGGTGTGCGCCTGTAATCCCAGCTAGTTGGAAGGCTGAGGCAGGAGAATTGCTTGAACCCAGGAGGAGGAGGTTGCAGGGAGCTGAGATCATGCCACTGCACTCTAGCCTGGGCAACAGAGTGAGACTCCATCTCAAAAAAAAAAAAAAAACAGTGTCAGCACATTTGGCTAAGCCAACCAAAGCAGATAGCCCAGAGAAATGACTGTTGGTTTATACAGAATTTTATAAACAAATGGCAGCTCAGGAATGAGATCCTTTTTCCTGGGTATGTGGTATTTTATTTATTGGTACCCATTATTAGCGATTCAGTCAGGACTTAGTTCAGCAACCAGGGGGTGAAGTTGATCCTTACCTGGGCCCTTACCCACAGTCTTAAGAGATGACCCTGAAGGGAGATTATGTGGGTTATATAGTTCTTGGATAAAAATATGCCCTTCCTGTCTCCTTCCAATTTGATACTATTGTTGACCAGCATGGTCTGATTAGATGACAGAGGAAAGGAGACCCTAGATTCTTTCTGATATTGGCATTTTGACTTTAGCTATTTCAAATTAAAGGAGAAGCTATCTGGCTTATACAAATTTCTAGGACTAATCTCAAAAAATGATTGTACGTAAACTGTTCAGTAGCAGCTATATTCAATAATATCAAACCTGGGAACCAGGAAAGAAACTATGAAAAACCTCTCTGAAGCCATTTATTGCTATGATTGTACACAGTCTTGGTTACCTTAAACAAATGGCCACTATAATTCTGCCTGTACCTATTTTCACCATCAGTCTCTGGGTTTATTGATTTCCTCTTCTTTTTCAGATTTCCTAGGTACCAGCATGGGTGGAAAGAAGGGCAAAAAAGACCTTGTGTTAAAATTGCTACCAAGAAGAGAAATCAGGGCTGGGCGCGGTGGCTCACGCCTGTAATCCCAGCACTTTGGGAGGCCGAGGCGGGTGGATCATGAGGTCAGGAGTTCAAGGCCAGCCTGGCTAAGATGGTGAAACCCCGTCTCTACTGAAAATACAAAAATTAGCTGGGCGTGGTGGTGGATGCCTGTAATCCCAGCTACTCAGGAGGCTGAGGCAGAGAATTGCTTGAACCTGGGAGGTGGAGGTTGCAGTGAGCCGAGATCGAGCCACTGCACTCCAGCCTGGGCAACAGAGCAAGACTTCGTCTCAAAAAAAAAAAAAAAAAAAAAAAGAAGCCATATTGCATGAAAGTGCAAGAGAAACAGTTTTTCCATGGTCTGAATTTTCAGGCATTGATAGCCTTCAATTAGTCTTTAGATCTGATAGTTACTTTAATTATGTTCCAAGTCAGAAAGATTGGTTTGGTTGATGCACTTTAGTTCTATGATAGCTGATTCTTTATAATATGAGACCTTCCAGCTGTCTTCTTTTGACATACTTATTCTAAAATTGCTTTCTTTTCAAACACTATGCATTCAGCAAGTATTTATGCACCTGGTGGAATTTGGACATTGCACCCCAGGTTCTAGGTATGCAAGAGTAGGTAAGACAGATCCAGTTCTATTCTCATCATGTACTCAGTGTCAGTGATGTGATGAAATGGCTTATGGTAATGCTGTAGAGCTTGTGCTCAGGATACCATTGAATACAGTGCCCCTCCTTTTAATTTAGAACTTCAGAAGAAAACCACCTATCTAATAACTGCCAGAAAGATTTAGAAATCTAAATCTTTTGAATGTAAGCTTCTAACTCCATTCCTATTCAAACTCTTCCATCTTCCAAAGGCAGCTGATATGGCGGAAAGCATATTAGGTATTGTAGCCAGACTCTGGTTCAAATCTTGGCTCTGCCATTTTCTAGCTTTATGGCTTGGGATAAGTCACTTAAATCCCCCCACATCCCCCCTCTTTTTGAGGGATTAAACAGGAGACTGTTACTAGATTTAAATCAAAGTTTCTTTGCTTAACCACCCCAGTGGGAGTAGAGGTAGAAGTAGGATGTTAAAAAAGTAAAATTCAGAGGAGACCCATGAGCAGAAATGCTACTTGTCATAATGAACCTTATCTAGAAGAAATAGACACAAAGGAACTTTTTGGGGATGGTAGGATCTCTCTGTCAAGACAACTATTTTTGGGTTCTTTAGATTCCTATTTATCCCTCTTCCCTAATTCTCTCTAGTTTATTTTCATTTTGACTGGCCCAGCTTCCCTTTCATCCCACCTTAGGAAGCCAGTGCTAGGGGTTCCCACCATGGCAGTCTACGTCAGTGCCTAACTTTTCCTCGTCCTCTTTCTCCATGAAAAATCCACTAATCCTGTGTCCTAGTCCCTCTTTTTTTTTATGGTTTATTAGCAAACTTGATGTTGGGCTGAGATATGAATATGATAAATATATTTTCCATTCTGGACAATTCAAATATTATTGTCAAATATGGAGAAAAATTTTGTCACCCACCAAATAGATTGAGCACCTAAAGCTGGCTGAGTGAGTAGATGGGTGCAGTCTGGAACCTTTTGCTGTCATAAAAAAGATATGTACGTGGCAATAAGGAGGTATCTCTTCCATGAGACAAAAGAAGAGTTGTGTTAGGGGGCCAAAAGCAGAAGATACCCCTAGAGCCATATTATTTCTGGGGAAGGGACATTGTTGTAGTCATTTTCCCTCCAAACACAGATATTGAGAAATATTTGGAATGAGTGTTTGAACAAGGTGGAGTTGGGAGTGGAAGGAGGCACTTGGAGCAGAGACTGTCTAATGATACTTTGTGGCCTAGTGGCGCCATGCTCCTGGTAGGGACTAAGAGGGGATCCCTTGAGTAGATAAATGAACACTCATTTGTTTGTGTCTGGATGCAACACATTTTGCCAACTAGCCAAAGGCACATGTTTCTCTGTGTGTACTGAGTTGTCTGATTGCTCAGAAGGAACTTGATCAGAATTTATGTGCATGTGTTCTGGATGGATGTGATACCATTACCAGTGCAGTGGAAACTTTGAATTTATCCCAAGTTCATAAATGATAACGTGTTTATGTTACAAGTTCCAGGCCTCTGGCACTTTTCTCATTCACTGAAGAAGGAAGCCTACAGGATGATCCTTAAAATACAGCTTTCTATCGATGTCCTCTTGACTTTAATCTATACATGGTATCTTTAAGGCCCACTCTCTAATTCTGATTTTCAGTACTTGGACCCTGCTTATTATGAAAGTGATCCAAATTTTTCTTTCTTTCTATATCCTTAGTTCTCCCTGCTATCGGGGGAAAAGTATTCTCTCTATTATTTCCCCCAGTGGTTTTGGTTTTTATGGGGTTTTTTGTTTTGTTTTGTTTGCTGTCTTTATCATAGAAACTGAGGGCAAATGGATTAGAGATGTTTTTTGTACATTTAAGCCATTATATGCTTCTGGTTCTGCATGTCCTTGGTCCAGCTGCCTAACTATTCCCAAGCAGTTCAGTCTCATTTTGCTCATGGTTGGCCTTTTCTGAGGTAACACTTGGATTCTATCTTGGGGATCAAAAATTTGAGAAATGTTTTAAGTGGCTTTGGTTTCATTGACAATGGAATTGCAGTGGGTGAGTGTGGGCAATGCTTAAAGGCTAAATAAAGGCTCTTCATAAGAACACATATGCTGAGAGGTGTTTCATCTTCTCTCTTTCCATAGCAACTTATCTGTAAGATTAAGCATTCTGCTGGTGGTATGATCCAAAAATCTTTGCTCTCATTCAGAGCTGTTTATCTGCCATTACTGGAACCTATTTACTTTCATTCATTTCATCATCTGATTTTTGTTTCCTTCTGTTTTCCCAGGTGGCATTGGTAGGGTGGTCAACGGAGCCTTCATGGTGCTGAAAGGGCATCGATCTATTGTTAACCAAGTCCGATTTAATCCCCACACCTACATGATCTGCTCTTCTGGTGTAGAAAAGATTATCAAGGTGAGGCACCTTCCCCTTCTGTCCTTTTAGAGAAATTCTCACAATTTATAATTAGAAGAAACTAGAACAATTTATGTAGGACCTCATATTTAAACATACTAAAGGTCTATCAGAATTCTCAGATTTTAACATATTACAAAATATTAGAAAGCTGATATTAAAAAGTGATGCCAGGCATAGTGACAGTACCTGTAGTCCCAGCTACTTGGGAGGCTGAGGCAGGAGGATCACTTCGGCCTAAGAGTTTGAGGCCAGCCTGGAGAACATAGCAAGACATCATCTTAAAAAATAAAATAAAAAATAAAAATAAATAAATTTTAAAAAAAGAAGAAAGAAAGGTGATTTAAAATGCTCTTTTCAGAACCATTTAGTTTTTCATTTAAAAAATTTTTTTAGAGACAGGGTGTTGCTGTGTTGCCCAAGCTGGATTCAAACTTCTGGGCTCAAGCGATCCTTCTGCCTGAGCCCCCAAAGTAGCTGGAACTACAGGCATGCACCACTGTACCTGGCTTGGAACCATTTTTTTAAACTAAACTAAGCTTTGAAACAGAGGTTGTCTTCTAGACACTACCTTGTATGCTGCAACATTTTCAAAAGCCTTTGGCCTTGAGTATAATGTATTCTGTTTTCCAAACCTCATCTGGAGGTTAGGAGAGCCACTATCCCCTCAGTTACTTTGTATGTACTTTGCATTAATTGCCATCCTAATATGGCATGGATAAAACTACTGATTGCCAGAATCATAGTTAAATTGTCTCAGGATATATCACAAAAACTACTGCATGTGGTTGTAATTGAGGCTACTTGGGTATGAATACTAAATACTTGGATCATTTGCACATTGGCTGAATGAACTCACCTCTACCAGGAAATGTTTTTATAACTGTAAAAGTGGGTCCTAGCCTGGCCTGTGTCCACAGAAGGATGACCCACTGCCCATCACTTGTATTCCAGTTGCTGGTACCATTTTTTCCACATCTGAGAAAATGAGAATTCACGGTAAATGATTAATTCTTGAGGTCCCTGAGATAATGACTTTTAAGTAAGAATAGGTGATGTTCCTGCCAAAAGCTAAAATACCTCGATTTTGGCTGGGTGTGGTGGCTCACACCTGTAATCCCAGTACTTTGGGAGGCTGAGGCAAAAGGATCACTTGAGCCCAGGAGTTTGAGACCAGCCTGGGCAACATAGTGGGACATGGTCTCTACAAAAAATTTAAAAATTAGTGTATACCTGTGGTCTTAGCTACTTGGGAGGCTAAGGCTGAGGGATTGCTTGAACCTAGGAGGTCGTGCTACAGTGAACCATGTTCCCACCACTGCACTCCAGCCTAGGCAACAGAGTGAGACCCTTGTTTAAAAAAAAAAAAAAAATCCTCAATTTTTTTATTAAAATGACTTTGAAAACCTGAGAGTTTTCAGAGAAAAAAATAAAAATTAACTTGTGATTATTTTATTTCATAATTTTCATTTTCTTTTGTTCTTAAAAATAATAACTATCCAGAGCTAAATCAAATTGTACTTCATGGCAGGGGGCAGCTGCCAGAAATAAAATATTGAGGCCAGGCGTGGTGGCTCACGCCTGTAATCCCTACACTCTGGGAGGCTGAGGCAAGTGGATCAGCTAAGGTTAGGTGTTCGAGACCAGCCTGGCCCAAATGGTGAAACCCTGTCTCTACTAAAAATACAAAAATTAGTCGGGTGTGGTGGTGTGTGCCTGTAGTCTCAGCTACTCAGGAGGCTGAGGCAGGAGGATCGCTTGAACCCAGGACGCGGAGGTTGTAGTGAGCCAAGATTGTGCCACTGCACTCCAGCCTGAGTGACAAAGCGAGACTCTGTCTCCAAAAAAAAAAAGAAATATAATATTGGCATGTAGGTCAGTATTTTTATTTGCCCTTAGTCCAACTTCCTTGATTTAGGCTTTGCTGGTCCTGTGGATCAGAGCTGACTTTCATGGCAGCACACATTTCCCCGTGGGGCTAGAATGAGGAAATCATTTTTACTGACTTTTTCGTTTTACAGATGATGAGATTTAAATTATAAATTAACTGTCCAAGGTCACACAGCTAATTGGTGGCAAAGCTAGGATAGAGCCCCGCCCTTTGTTCTTCCCAGTCACCACCACATTTGCCATGCTGGTGGGAAGGCAGCAAGCAGCCTGATTCTGCTGCTGGATTCTATCCTTTCAGTAGGGCAGTCATTGAAATGGCCCAGTCCCTTGCATTGCTTTCCCTTCTCCTTTGGCCGATGACTAATGGGTTGACTCTGTAACGTGTCCTCTCCGGGCCTGTTGACGTCATTCTCTTTCTCAGAGAGCTTTCTGCTTGGGTATCTCCTTTACAAGAGGAATTCCTGTTTGAGTGTGCACTCTGGGATGCTTCTGTGATAAGTCTCCCTATTTATTGTTTAGTCAACTGAAGTCCTTGCCCTAAATGTCATATGTTGCAAACTAGCCAAGTTCTCAGAGGAAAAAGAGAAAAAAGTGTTTTATCTGTGAGATTATCCAGACTGAACTATGGAGCTCACTGCTCCCTGGTTTGCATGGGATCTGAACCCTCTTCCACCAGGAGGCACATTTAGCCCTTTGAAACATTAAGTATGTACAGATGATCACAGTGAGAAGGAAAGCAAAAAGCTCTGGAGTCCTCAGCTTTGCTGTCTCACAGGTGTCATCCCCATTCACAGTCTGGCTGGGAATGGCATGGCACTAAGCATTGCAGGAAGGGAGGTGGTAAGGAGAAGGATGAGACCAATGGCCATGCTAGCCTCATCTCAATTGGAATTACTGCCTCACCCTGCACTTACATTATCCTGAAAGGCCGCTGAGTCTCAACCCTTGGTTCTGTCTCCCGTCTGGAAAGTGAGGGTGCTGACAGTGACTTACCACCCAGGAGTGCCTTGTGAATTACCTGTGCCTAACTCCTATTTTAATAAATGTCACTTTCCTGCCTGCTATTTCTGAGAGGATCAGTGGCTCAAAGAGCGTTAGCCACCACATTCTGGTCTAGCCTGAGACCTGCTTTTCTCTCTCTACTCCCCCTTCTTTCTGTCCTTGTCCTTTACTGCCACCTTCCTGGCTAGGAGAAGAGTCCCTATTGTCAGGGACAACACAGGGAAATCCTATCTCTATGAAAAATTTAAAAATTAGCCAGGCATGGTGGTGCCCACCTGTGCTCCCAGTTACTCGGGAGGCTGAGGTGGGACAATCACTTGGGCCCAGGATTGAAGCTGCAGTGAGCCATGTTCATGCCACTGCACTCCAGCGTGGGTGACAGAGTGAGACCCTTTCCCAAAAATAAAAGCGTATCATGATCACTTGTGTAACCCAAACACTTGTCACTTAATTGCTTTCCATTTTTATGATGTTTGAATAAGAATTGAACTGCATCCTTTTTCTCAGCAGCCCCTTAAGCTAAACTTCACTGTGCATGGAGAGGAAAATATTTGTTTCATCTCTCGTCTTGTCTCTTCACTTCTTTCTTTCTTTTCCTTCTTTTTTTTTTTTTTTTTTTTTTTTTTGAGACAGGATCTTACTGTGTCACCCAGCAGGCTGGAGTACAGTGGCACGATCATGGCTCACTGCAGCCTCAACCTCCCCAGGCTTAGGTGATCCTCCCACCTCAGGCTCCTGAGTAGCTGGAACTTCAGGTGTACACCACCACTCCTGGCTAATTTTTGTATTTTGTAGAGACGGGGTTTTGCCATGTTGTCCAGATTGGTCTCAAATTCCTGGGCTCAAGCGATCCTCCTGCCTTGACGTCCCAAAGTCCTGGGATTACAGGTGTGAGCCACCACGCCTGGCTCTTTCTCATGAACTTTGCCCGATTATGAGACATGTCTAGCCATATATATATATATATATATATATATATATATCTTTTTTCTTTTTTGAGACAGGATTTCGCTCTTGTCACCCAAGCTGGAGTGCAGTGGTGCAGTCTCGGCTCACTGCAACCTTTTCCTCCTGGGTTCAAGCAATTCTCCTGCCTCAGCCTCCCGAGTAGCTGGGACTACAGGCACCTGTCACCACGCCCAGCTAATTTTTGTATTTTTGGTAGAGACAGGGTTTTACCACGTTGGCCAGGCTGGTCTCGAACTCCTGACCTCAAGTGATCCACCCGCCACGGCCTCCCAAAGTGCTAGGATTACAGGCTTGAGCCACCACGCCCGGCTGCCACATTTAACATGTAACAGGAAGTTGGTTTTTCATTGATTCACTTCTGAGTTGTTAACTTTCCAGTGTAAAGAGATTACCAATTTCACAAATGGTTGGAATTTATATATTAATACTAAGGATTAGGACCAAGATAATAGGAACGGTCAGTACTTATAATGTTCAGAAGTTTCTCTGAGGGTGGGTTTTAACATTCTGGTTGAGGCATTCAATTGCCAAATGAAAGAGAAAACATCACATTTATTGGTGTTGGGTATGGGCTTTGGTATCATTCTCATTTACACATATGAGAAACAGGCTTTCAAGTGTGAGGTCATTTGCTTAGGGCCACAGGAAATGACAGGTCTGGGGTTCCTACCTGCTCCCCTTACTCCTGAAGTGCTGTACTGTGTGTCTGGAGTGAAGGTTTTGTTTTGCTCTGAATCTTAGGATTGGATGAGACCCATCTAATTTACTGTTTAGAGGAAGGAGCTGCGCATCACCCACTAACTAGGAGTCAGTGGGAACCCCTACTCAAGACTCCTGCCTCTTAATCCTGTGTTTCACTCCATTACTCCAGGCTTCAGGAATGAACAGTCTACCTCAGCTTAATACATTCCAGAGCTCAAATGCAAACTAACTTTCAGTGTTAAGACTTTCATTCCTGAAGGGAAAATGTAGGAGCTGGATAGTAATACACTGGAACTTAAAAATGGCCTTGGTAAGGAGTTAAGCCAGCATCTCACTGATGTTATTTTGTACTTTTGTTAACTAGTTGTGAGTTTCTGTGAGGTACAAATAGATTTATCTTCATATTAGAGAACATGGTTAATGACATTTTACCACTTTTAAACTGGAGAGGTGAGAGATTTGGCTCGGAATTACGAATAAGATGCACACAAAAAAAAAAAAATCCTAAGGGCTTTTCCCTTTTGGACCCCTCAGCTTCCTTTCTAAGCCACCAAGCTCTTTTATTCCCTTAGACATCTGTTTGCAGAGATAGTAATTATAGCTTAAGCCACATGCTGGAGACCTTGTGTAAACCTTCAGATAAACCCTTTATTTTATTCTGCTTATTTTATGGTAACTGTAGTCTAGTGTTTCTCAAAAGTTGGTCTCCCTACTTACTCATCCCTTGAGTGGTTAAAAATGCATGGTCCTGATACCTGTTCATGACTTACTGAATCAGAACCTCTAAGAGTGGGACTGAGGAATCAACATTATAATTGCTCTTCTGGTGATTCTTGTGCACTCCAAAGTGAAAACCAATCCCTTGAAACTCTCTAGGGTAAGATTATGAAGCTGGAGAGGAGAGAACATCTGAGCCACATCTAGAGTTATGGGTAGGGAACAAAGTTGAAGGAGGAATGAATCTGAATTGGAAACTGGTGGAGAGATGCTAATCTAGAAGGTTTCTTCAGCCTCTTTGGAAATGGGGGGTCCTCTGCAGAGATACCACCTCTCAGGAATTGCCAAGTAAAGCATGGCAGGAATGGGACTCAGGAGAATTCCCACAGGGAGGTGCATTTGTCCTTAGATAGCTTTGGGGAAACGAAGTCTTGGTCTAGATGAAGGATGGGGAATTGAGGGGCCACTGTTTTCTGGGTTGGATGCCATCTAAAGATAGACACCAGCCTGTCAGGCAAGAAGATTGCCTGGGATTTCATCTGAGTTGCCATGACTACAGGCTGATGTAACTGGGCTGCTCTGTGCTGCTGTGAACCAGTCTGGCAGTCAGGTGGAGCTAATCGTTCTCGTTTGCAGTGACAGCTTAATTACCTTGCACTTGATTTTGCATAACAGTAAAGTTAAGCCTTTAAGTCAGGCAGACCTGAGTTTGAATCCTAGCTCTGCTGCCTTTTAGCTATGAGTCCATGTCCCTGACCATGGAGTGGAGGGGTATTATGAGTGGGGCTGCAGTTACCTGTCCTTGGGGCATGTGTCCTACCTACTCCTATAGCTAACAGACTTGTTGGGGATTAAGCCAGCAGCTCCCTGGCTAAGAGAACCCAGTTTCCTGGGTAACTAGTGCCTGTATGTCCAAGAGGGAACTGCAGCAGTGTAGGCAGTTGGCTATTCTTATCAAGCTCCAGTGAGCAATTCCCATTAGTTAAAAATAGGAATGTTGCAGTTGGGCAGAAGTGGAGCTATAGGCTCAGATATTAACTACCGTAGAGGGCTGAGTGCTGGGTCTGTTTTCATTTGGGAAAAGTGGTACCTCTCTGTGCACAGCTTCAGTCTTCTGAAAGTCTTTAACACCTTGGGAAATCTTCAAGTCATCTTCTATTCTCCAGGATTATTATTATAATGTCCAACTACTAATAGATGAAACTAAAAGGGAGGAAGATTCTGGTGGAGAAAGTATGTGATTACCCTGGGCCAAGAGACAGGACTTAGGTAGGTCTCTTGACACTAGGCTAATACTGTGTTCTAGACCATGCATTTCCCCACATCTGATTCTAAAAACCTCAGTTTTCATACATAGCCCACATGATCCAGTCTGGTAAAGAACTTATTTTTAAGTTGGTTAGCAAGTCCTAGTTAAATTACAGGGAGGGTCTGGGGAAGTTCTGCCTTGGTGTTCTTTATCACCACCAGTGAAAGAATACTTTCCAGTTACTCCTTGTTGCTTTTGTTTTTCATTTTCTGTTCAGATCTGGAGCCCATACAAGCAGCCAGGATGTACTGGAGACCTCGACGGTCGGATTGAGGACGATTCCCGCTGCCTCTATACCCATGAAGAGTACATCAGCCTTGTGCTGAACAGTGGGAGTGGCCTGTCGCATGACTACGCCAACCAGTCGGTCCAGGAAGACCCCCGGATGATGGCCTTCTTTGACTCACTGGTACGCCGAGAGATCGAGGGCTGGAGCTCTGACTCAGACAGTGACCTCAGTGAGAGTACTATCCTCCAACTGCACGCTGGGGTCAGCGAGCGCTCAGGCTACACTGACTCAGAGTCTTCGGCCTCACTGCCTCGCTCCCCGCCTCCCACAGTAGATGAGTCTGCCGACAACGCCTTCCACCTGGGGCCCCTGCGGGTCACCACCACAAACACAGTAGCCTCAACTCCACCAACACCCACGTGTGAGGATGCAGCCTCTCGCCAGCAGCGTCTGTCTGCTCTGCGGCGCTACCAAGACAAACGCCTCCTGGCCCTTTCCAATGAGTCCGATTCTGAGGAGAATGTCTGCGAGGTGGAACTAGACACAGATCTCTTTCCCCGGCCACGGTCACCCAGCCCTGAAGATGAATCCAGCAGTTCCAGCAGCTCTAGCAGCTCTGAGGATGAGGAGGAGCTGAATGAACGCCGAGCCTCTACCTGGCAGCGGAATGCCATGCGGCGCCGACAGAAGACAACCCGAGAAGACAAGCCCAGTGCCCCGATCAAGCCCACCAACACTTACATTGGAGAAGACAACTATGATTACCCCCAGATCAAAGTGGATGACCTCTCCTCCTCCCCAACCTCGTCCCCTGAGCGGAGCACTTCCACGCTAGAGATTCAACCAAGCCGGGCATCACCAACTTCTGACATAGAATCAGTTGAGCGAAAAATTTATAAAGCTTACAAGTGGCTCCGCTACTCTTATATCTCCTACTCAAATAACAAAGATGGAGAGACCTCCTTGGTGACCGGGGAGGCAGATGAAGGGAGAGCAGGAACCAGCCACAAAGACAACCCAGCCCCTTCTTCCAGTAAGGAAGCCTGTCTAAACATAGCAATGGCCCAGAGGAACCAGGACCTGCCACCTGAAGGCTGCAGCAAGGACACTTTTAAAGAAGAGACTCCTAGAACTCCCAGCAATGGCCCAGGCCATGAGCACAGCAGCCATGCTTGGGCAGAGGTGCCAGAGGGTACCTCTCAGGACACTGGCAATAGCGGCTCTGTAGAGCACCCTTTTGAAACCAAGAAGCTCAATGGAAAGGCCCTGAGCAGTCGGGCTGAGGAGCCGCCTTCTCCTCCTGTCCCCAAGGCATCTGGCTCCACTCTCAACAGCGGGTCTGGCAACTGTCCCAGGACCCAGTCTGATGACAGTGAGGAGAGGAGCCTCGAAACCATCTGTGCCAACCACAACAATGGATGCTTACACCCTCGTCCCCCTCACCCTCACAATAACGGGCAGAACTTGGGGGAGCTGGAGGTGGTGGCCTACTCTTCCCCAGGACACTCAGACACTGACCGTGATAACTTGTCCCTGACAGGGACACTCCTACACAAAGATTGTTGCGGGTCTGAAATGGCCTGTGAGTCC
The DNA here is from genome assembly GCF_029281585.2 of Gorilla gorilla gorilla. NCBI lineage: Eukaryota > Metazoa > Chordata > Mammalia > Primates > Hominidae > Gorilla > Gorilla gorilla. The sequence goes on along the minus strand of NC_073239.2, from coordinate 85,953,913 downwards.
CCCAATGCTGGAACAAGAGAGGACCCCACTGACACCCCAGCCACAGATAGTAGCAGGGCTGTTCATGGCCACAGTGGCCTCAAAAGGCACCGAATCGAATTGGAAGATACAGATTCAGAGAATTCCTCCTCAGAGAAGAAATTAAAAACATGATAAATACAAAGGGAAAACAAAAAGCTACAAAAGTAGCCTTACAAAAAAAAAAAAAAGTTTGTTTAGTGAATACAGAGGAAAGGAAAAACAAGTATTAAAGGCACATGAAACCAGGGCCTGAAATTTTGTGTCTGATGCTGCTCCCTTCTATCCAACATTCAACAACGGGTCTGAATGTCTAGCTGGCCATTGGCTTGTGCTGTGTTAAGAAAGGGAAAAAAAAAATAACCCAAGTGACTCCTTTCTAGTGAGACGTGAGCGTAGTGTGCCGCGCAAGGCTCTGTGGAAGTAAATCTTTGTTGAGACGTTCGACTTGTTCTTGTGTACGCACAATGGCACGTGTGCGCTCATTGTCTCATAAGACCTTTCTTTTAGTTCTCCATCAGAAAGGACCTATGAATTTGTACTTTTGCCATCTCACCCTGTTTACATGCCATAGGTGTTCTGGTCTGGATGATGGGTGCCTGTTAAATCAGGTTGTGCTGCCAGTGAGTTGTAGATTTATGCTGGAAGAATGGAGAATGGAAACAGGCCTTCAGCCCATTGGCTGCGCTGGAGAGGAAAGCATGGTTCCTTTCTTAAAGAAATCTTCCATGTTTTCTCTTAAGTAACACTTCTTTATTGAGCATTTAATGTGGACATACTATAAAAAAGGAGAATTTTTAATGCTAATGAGAGGTTTAGCACTTAAGATCAGATTCAAGAGAATATAGATTCCTGATAAATTTCACTGTTTGCAAATTGAGCAGTGCTGCAACATGTACTGTATGAAGGCCATAAAATAGAGCTAGTCATGGATAACAGACTTTAACCAGTTAGGTGCTAGATCCTAAGAGGCACTCACAAGGCCAGCAGGTGCTTCCTTGGCTCCCATGATGGATCGAGGCATAGTGAAAGAAGGGCAAAGACAGCTTTCCAGAGCTTTGTGCTCAGGCTACTAAAGTAGTTGTTATAGGTGTGTTAACGAAGAAGCTTAGTGAGGAGCAGAATGTGGTACTATATTCATTTAACTCAACCCAGAACCATTGGTCAGAATTGGTGGGACTGGCATCTTCCCTCAGACTTGCAGTTGATAGAGGCTGTGGTGTTCTCACTAGACTTTGCAGAGCAGTAGGCATCTCAAGGTAACAGATTCTTATTGAGTAGGTCTATTAGGAGTCAGAAGGTGTTGGGGAGGAGTCTCTGGCTTATGACTCCTGGTTCCCATTAGTCTTAAGTCTTCTGGTTCCCATAAAAGACTCAGTTTTATTGAGGTAGATACAGGTTTAGAAGAGAAAAGAGCAACAGATTTTCAGCGTTGCAGTCACTCGGTTATCTATGAAGGGTTGTGCAAAACAGGAAGGTCTGGGAATGACCAGATATCTTGTTGGCATAAATGTTATGAAAAGGCAGAATACTGGCAAGAAATGAGGAAGAGAGAGAAAAACAATATAACTTTCTTGAGTGCAAAGGTGCTAGACAACTAGGAGCCCAGCTGGGATTGGTGTAGGGAGGGCCGAACGCTGACTAGTGTGGCCTCACTGCCCCAGGCTTCCTTTCAGAGGAAGGCCTGTCCTGCTGGAACTGGAGCCAAGGGGAGGCTGCCTATGAAGGCAGAAGACGTGGTTGAATTCAGGCACTGGGGGTGGGGGGGGTTATTTATAAACACAAGGTGGTTGGTTTAAGCCAAAAGGAGATACCATCCTGATAAGCTCTGTGAAAGAGAAGATGTGCCTGGTGTGTGTGATGCGGCTGGGGTATGAAAACACTGAGAAGGAGATGAAGGAGTGTGTGTAGCATGGGGGTGTGTACAACTTAACACCTGGACTTTTACTGGGGGAGTGGGAAAGTGATTCTGTAACCAACATTAGAATTACTTTGGATTTGTAATCAGATTGGTTCTATGATTTGTCTTTGACTATTCACAGATAATTGTAAATGCTGGTTTTATAAGCCCAAGTCATTTTACATTTGCTTTTCCAAAATGTATTAAATTGGAATTTTTTAATCCTTTATATACAAAAAAAAAAAATACGATCACTCAGTGTGTGTTTCTCTTCCCCTTCTTAGTCAGCACACCCAGTCCTTTATTTTATTCTATTCTATTTATTTTATTTTAATAAGTACTTAGCCTCTTCTGACTTCTCAAAGGACAATCGTATACGTATCTTCCTGAAAAGAAGTAGTTAAAGTTCCCTTGGGAACTAGCTACTTGGTAGTTACAATTCCCAAATGCAGAACTTGGTCTTTTCATGTTAAAAGCCTTAATCTCATTTGGGTACTCAAAAGAGAAGTCAGAGTTTATTCTGGTTAACTTGAGAAGCCAAGAAAGATCATTTTTAGCAAGTATGCCTTCCATCCTTGGCAGAGGCTTCCCAGCATCCTAGGCTCAGCTTACCGGGTGATAGGCCCCATAAGACACACACATGAGCAGGGTGAGAAATGCTTGCTTTATAGCTGCTCCACCCTCATCTCCAGTGATTTTGTGTCTATGGTTGTGGGTCTGGAAACCTGGCAGGAACCACTTCTAAAGTACCTTTGCCTAAACTCTTTTAGAATTGAGGCCCCAACTTTGATGGCACATTTGATACCCAATTTCTTCCATAACAGATATTTTTAATAGCAGGACAGATGGCACTGATTAGATCAAGAACTATTTGGAAGTGCCTCTTATGTTTTTTTCCTGCATCCTGTACATAAAGTTTTAAGTGGCAGGTCCAGATATGTAAAATCATTTCTCTCTATTTTCCAGCTGGTTTTGTTAATGATTCTCTAGGACAGCAGGTAAATGAGTTAAGTTGTTGGCTTGGGGCAAGTGAAGTTTGTGACTATGCTTGATTTAATAAGCTGAGAGTCTCTTGTTTGTCTGTCAAGGTGCCTTCCTCTGCTGAAGCCTTACCTCCTTCTCACCCAGCAACGGTTAACTCTTCTCTTGTGTATATGCAAATAAACCTATTATTCACTTCTCACGTCTTCCTCTTCTCTTCCAGGGAAGACTTGGTTGCTTAGACACCTCTCCTTTATTTCTTTTCTGTTTTAATTCTTGCCTAGTTGGAAACTTGATTGAAAGCTATGCTGAAAACTAGAAGAAAAACTGCAGTGTTCCACATCCATGACAATGGTCATTGTCACTTTTAGGTATTGGGACAAAGGTCACATCTGGACAACAAAATGCAGGGTAGGAGGAGGTATTTATTTGGTCTCAACAGGTTTAAAGGGACTTAAGATAGTGAGACTCTGGAACTGATAATTTTATTAGTTGGAACAGAGGGAACAATGCAGTGAAGTGACATTACAAACGGCTCCCAAAGAAATATTTTCTGATGTTTCCAAATACCAAATTGCATTTCCTGCCTTGCCTCAGGCATGCACTGCAAACTTTTTTCTAAAAAAAAAAAAAAAAAAAAGCAAAACTCATATCTCCTGCCTGTAAAGCTGCCTGCTACAGTTAACTGAAAAATTCTTGCCAACCAAGGCTTGTCAGGAAAACAGATGCTTCCAAAGGAAGACTGTCCTTCCCCCATGACCTAAGCAAGACAACATGCCATGATTGAAACACCAAGGTGAAGTAAGGCTCAGTGAGTCCCAGCCTTGCAGCAGCAGGGTAGTGGTTTTGAACAAACTGTGGTTCTCAGGTGGGATATTCCGATCTGAGTGCTCATTTGTCCTTGAGCACTCATTGGAATTAAATTACATGAATTCAAATAGTTAAAAGTAATTTTGAATTTCTCAGTGATGCTTCTCACATGCAATAGTGCACGTGGATCGAAAACCTGTCTGAATCCTAACTGCATTTCATTGTTAGAACAGTGGTGGTAAGATGCTTCTCAGAATGGAGGCTTAGAGGCAAAGCTTAAACTTCCCTGTGCCCTGCACTTAACATTGCCTGGATAAGCAAGAGGATTTACTCTGTTCAATTCACAACAGGATTTACTCGAATGTGCAGAGGATCTAGCAGTGCTTATCTGCAAGATGGTCACGTTGTAAGGAAACAGGATATCTAATGTTTCAAAATACTGAAGTTGGGAAATGACTCCTTTGGGCTTATGGCCCAAAGCCATGAGCTTGTGGAATATTCCAGCCAAAGTACAGAATGCTAGCTTAGAAGTCTGTTTGCCTTTGTTAGTTCCCCTACTAAAGCTGGGAAAGACAATAAAGCCCCTAAGATATCCAGGGACTCACCCAGACTCCTTAGGCATAATGGAAGTTTTTGTTATCTAGGGAAGCTGGGAGGGAAGACGTGGGGGAAAGGGGATTAGGAAGACTGCAAGGGAAGAAATAAAGTGCTAGGTGGGTCCATTAACTTCCTGGATCCACAGAACTAGCATTCAATGTGCCATGGGACTGGCCTCTGAAACACTTGGTCATCAAGATTCTCCAACCAAAATCCCCCAGTACATATGCTCCTCAACTTAGGATGGGGTTTTATGTCTGATAAACCCATCATAAATTGAAAATGTTGTAAGTCGGCCAGGCGCGGTGGCTCACGCCTGTAATCCCAGCACTTTGGGAGGCCGAGGCAGGCAGATCACGAGGTCAGGAGTTCAAGACCAGCCTGGCCAACATGATGAACCCCATCTCTACTAAAAATACAAAATTAGCCGGGCGTGGTGGTGCATGCCTGTAATCCCAGCTACTCAGGAGGCTGAGGCAGGAGAATCGCTTGAGCCTGAGAGGCAGAAGTTGCAGTGAGCTGAGATCGTGTCACTACACTGTAGCCTGGGCGACAGACAGAGACACCATCTCAGAAAAAAAAAAAAAAAAAAAGTTGTAAGTCAAAAATGCATTTAGGCCAGGCGTGGTAGTTCACGCCTGTAATCCTAGCACTTTGGAAGGCCAAGGCAGGTGGATTGCTTGAGCTCAGGATTTCGAGACCAGCCTGGGCAATATGGCAAAATCCCATCTCTTCAAAAAATAGAAAAAAAAATAGCCAGAAGTGGTGGTGCACAGCAATAGTCCCAGCTGTTCGAGGGGCTGAGGTGGGAGGATCACCTGAGCCTGGGAAAGTAGAGGCGGCATTGAGCCGTGATCGCACCACTGCACTCCAGCCTGGGCAAGAGAGTAAGACCCTGTCTAAAAAAAATTTTTTTTTAATGCATTTAAAACAAACCACTGTTGGCTCACGCCTATAATGCCAGCATTTTGGGAGGCCAAAGCAGGCAGATCCCTTGAGGTGAGGAGTTCAAAACCAGACTGGCCAACATAGGAAAACCCTGTCTCTGCTAAAAACACAAATATTAGCTGGGTGTGTTGATGCGTGCCTGTAATCCCAGCGACTCGGGAGGCTAAGGCACAAGAATCACTTGAACCTGGGAGGCAGAGGTAGCAGTGAGCCTAGATAGTACCACTGCACTCCAGCCTGGGCAACAGAGTGAGACTGTCTCAAAAACAACAACAACAACAAACACGAAAAAGCCATCATCTAACCTACTGAACGTCATAGCCTAGCCTACCTGAAACGTGCTGAGAACACTTAGCCTGCAGTTGGCCAAAATCACCTGGCAACACAGTACACTGCAGAGTATTGGTGGTTTACCCTTGTGATCGGTGGCTGGCTGGGAGCCGAAACTTGCTGCCACAGCCCAGCATTATGAGCAAGTATCTTAATGCACATGTGGCTAGCCTGGGAAAAGATCAAAATTCAAAATTTGAAATACTGTTTCTACTGAATGCATATCACTTTCACACCATCATAAAGTCAAAAAATTGTGTCGTGAGTCAGGGACTGTATAATAATAATAGAGGTCAAAAAATGCAGGATTGAGGCCAGGTGTGGTGGCTCACACCTGTACTCGGAGCACTTCAGGAGGCCGAGGTGGGCGGATCACTTAAGGTCAGGAGTTTGAGACAAGCCTGGGCAACAAGGTGAAACCCTGTCTCTACTAAAAATATAAAAATTAGCTGGACGTGGTGGTGCATGCCTGTAATCCCAGCTACTTAGGAGGCTAAAGCACAAGAATCACTTGAACCTGGGAGGCGGAAGTTGCAGTGAGCCAAGATCTCAGCCTAGGTGAAAGAATGAGACTCCATCTCAAAAAGAAGAAGAAAAAAATGCAGATTAGTTTGGGAGAAATTATCTTTTCAGACCTCTTTGCTAGAATGCATAAATGCCATTAAAAAAAGGATTGTATTATAACCCTAACACCAGCATATGTACTTAAACATGCTCCTAAAACAGGTGAGTGTGTGGTTGTTGGTGACTGGCATAGGCTTTCATAGGGTAACATACATCTACATGCTTGCCTATTCCTAGACTGGTTAGTGACAATATTTGGGTCCTACCCCTATCTCTTTCTTTTTCTTTTTTTCTTTTTTTGTAACTTTCTTACCTTATTTTCTCTTCATTTCTCAGAGTCAATTCTTTCTCTTATCTCTCCAAGACCTCGCCTTAAATAGTTAAGGCTAACTTCTGTTCCTTTCTCTTCCTCCCAAGAGAACTGTGAATTAGGTGGAAATAGCATTGAACTAGCAAGAGAAGCGGATCCTGTACATGTTCTCCCATGGAGTTGCTGCATGAGACTTGGGCAAGTCACTCAGACTCTTGGGAACTGTGAAACAAATCCCTCTCAACTCAAATCCAATTCCTTCTGTTCCAGCTCCTCTATGTGTCCCTCCTGGGGATCAGAGGGCTTTCTAGCTCCCACTCTGATGAGCTGTCATTCTTAAAACATCTCTGTAGTGCCCACCAGAACCAGTGAGCCAAGATCTTTGGCGAGTGTACAGCTGCTCAGAGCCTCAAGCTTTACCTCTGTAAAATGGGTTCAGCACATTGTCAAGAGATCAAATGAGCAGATATGTATATATATGCTATATATATGTTGTATACAAACTATGATATACAATGATTATATAATATATATGAGCTATACATAGCTTGGGACAATGCCTGTTATTTAGAAAGCACTGAAATGTTTGCTATCATTAGTACATTCTCTCTTTTTTGCTTTCATTGCTTGTTGATACCAGTGTGCACACCATGTAGAAGACTTTTTTGGATGGGGTCTGCTGAGAAAGTAACCTCTCCTTCCGAGAAAGAATGTGCTGTAACCTAGTAAGTCTTAACCTGAAAGCAAAAAAAGAGTAAATTATTCCCATTATGGTGGACCTGACTAAAGCAGAGTTTGGGGCCTTGTACACGACCTCCGACTTGGGGAGCCAACTGTCTAGAGGCTCCACCTGAAGCCAGGCCTGGCTGACAGAGGCCTCTCAGCTCCTTGCTTATGACGACCCTTACCTTGAGTGCCTGACCTCCTGACAGCCTCATTGATTCCTGGAATTTGGTGCCAACTCTCCACTTTCTGCAAGTCTGAAGGGGTTGGAGTGAGTAGTGGCAGATTTTATTAAACTATAGTCTTAATATGGTGGTGCTGAAGATGACAGGCCTCAGGGGCTGGGACGGCAAACTTCTCTCCGGCCTTCAGAGCTAAAAGTTTCCTATCTGGCATTGGGCCAGCGCTAAGAGAATCAGGAAAGTGGCGAGCCATGGAAATGCTCTGCGTCTCTGCCAAAGAAAAGTTTTGACCAGAGTTTTCCATGCAGGATTGGTGTGTGGGTGTGCATGCACACGTATGCATTCGGTAACATCTGATTCAAGAAGAAGCCAAACCGTAAAACAAAAACAGAAGTCTGACTAGGCCAAGGGGAAGGAGGGTCAGAGTGCAGTCCTGGCCCACTAAGCCCTCAGGACAGATCTAGATGGAACCTGGATCCCAGGAGCACATGCGTGGCACTTGGAGAGGCAGCAGAATGAGAGGAAGGTTTTGAATTGCTGGTGGAAAAGAGGCAATGGAATTATACTTAGGGAAAAAAGCTTTTCAAATAAGACACATCTGCCAGAAGAGAAGCCAGAGCAAGGGTGGGGACACGGGGAGGGCAGAGAAGAGTCCAGGCCGAAATAAGCATTTCTGAGCTTATCCTGAAGGAGAGGGAGTGGTTAGCTGCATCACCCAGTTCAGCTCCCTCATTTTAGAGGTTGAGAGGCAAGGCCAGTGAGAGGCTGGGCTTGGCCTTTGAGGCTATGCTCTCCGCACATCTTGCTGCTTCCTTCCCTAAGATGTGATTCTTGGTTGGGGAAGTGCTTACCTTGACCTCCCCACCCTCACCCAGCATGACTCCAGCGGGGACTCTTACGACAACATGCAGCAGTAGCAAGGAACTGAATATGGTCTGTGAGGAGGCAGGGTGAGGGTGGAGCCTTTGGCAAAGGAAAAAACCGGGTCAGCTGTGCTTGGATCACCCTCACCCCTAGAAAATCATCACTCAGACTAACTTGACTTGTCTCTGCACCTCGCTTAGCAACTCTAACCACTCCCAGGTTGCTGAATGCTGTCCTGGTGTTTCAGCCCCCTGGAGATGTAAATGAATCCTTTGGATGACTTTTAGAGAAAAGCAATAAACATGTTGGGGTACTGGAAGAAAAGACAAAAGGGACCAGAGGGTGGGAGCTGAATCATTAGGTTTTAGGTACGCAGAGGCTTTAGAATGGGAGAAGACCTTTCAAGTTGTAAGCACCCAAGGGCCAGAAGAGGAAAGGACAAGTTTTAAATGGAATACGCCCAGTTGCAGACCCAAGAAGCCTGGCTCAAATTTGCTGCTGTTCCCTTCTTGCCTGTTGGGTCCTGGTAAGGTCTTTTTCCTAAACTAGCTGTGATAAGCAGCTTATAGCTCATATCCTGTTATCTGTATCCTAGTTTTAAACATCCCTGCTCAAAGCAAACTCAAGCACTTTGTTTCTCAAGCAGCTGCCTAGGTTGGAATTCTATGGGCCGAAGCTGCCAAGTTTAGCCTCAGTGGGGAAGGCTGGTCAGCGCCAATAGGTGGAACAGCTGGCCCAGACTGTCTCATTCCAGGTCTGGCTGACTGTGGGGGCGAGAGTTGGCACAAAGATGAATTTGTCCTTCTGCTCAGGCCGGTGTCCAAATCCTGCAACTCCCCCAGCTTGTCCTTCTTTGGAGAGACCCGTGGAGATGTCCCAGGATTGGGGCCCCGCTGAACCAGGGTGTGTGGCATGTTTCTCATGAGGCTGGCTGAGTCAGCAGTTACATTTGATCTACTGACCCTCCCTCTCCTCTCCTGACTTGGGGTCCAGTAGGCAACCTCACTCCCTGCTAAGACCAGCAAACATGCTTGAGGGATCACTGAGGGGTAGGAGTGTGGACCCTCTGTCTGCTACACACTACACTGTTTCTGCTGCTTCATCCCTTGGGTCAATATGGGTGGCTTAAAGAATTCAGGAAAAGGTGAGTTCTTGGATTTCACTTGGAAGGAAGGAAAGAGTTGGCTGGACTGATTCTAATGCTGGTGCACTAGGGAGAAGGGGAGCCAGGAGGAAGGCTGGGGACCCTGAAAAGGTGGAGGACCAGTGGTGAACGTGCCTCTAGGGTCTCCTTGGAAAAGAAGTCAAACTTACTGGATAAACTGGAATTGCCAGGACAGCAGGTCTAAGAGGCCAAGCTAGGTCTTCATTCAAGAGGATTAACTCATTTGTGTCCAACCAGATAACTTAGACTCTCTGTTCTAATTGGAATTGACTCTTGTGATTGCTAATCTAGTAATGGATCAAGGACTCTGCACTTCAGCCATGGGTGCCTACAGGGTCAGGGACAAGTCCTTGACAGGCAGAAGGAAGATCTCTTGGCCAGGCCCTTACCACGAGCACCTGACCTCACGGCAGGTGACAGCCTTTTGGATTCCTGGAATTCCTGGTGCCAGGTCTCCACTTTCCTCAAGCTCCAGGGTTCCCACCTTCAATGTTTAGAATAACAGGAAACTCTAAGATGATCTATGGGTAACTAAGGGCAAAACTGCTCTGTGTGTGTCTGCAGTCCATAGAGGCCACACTGTGGCCCACAGGAACGGTGCCTCCTCACCTGTGTGCCACTATCCTGCAAGCTCCATCCATTGGAGCAGCCAGTCCAGGAAAGGGAGGTTCTTGAGCCCTGCAGTTCTCCTTCCCTTCATTCACTCCCTGCTGCCCATGCTGAGGACACTCCGGGCTCTCCTGGCAGGCTTGCATCCTCCCCTGCCCAAAAGCCCTCTTTCCCCTCCTCCCCTCAGGCCAACTAGCCCCAAACAGCAGGCTCAGGAGCCCAGGTTGTTGCAAAGTTGGGGTGGAGGGAAAACCTGAGCCCAGCACACATCCCTGGACCCTTGCCAAGCCCACAGTTGCAAGGTCTTTCTTCTTCTTCTCAGCCCCCACTGTGACTTTAGGGGTCAGGAGGGGTTCAGCTGCCCAGTTTCCCAGACTGCTTCAAACTTACTCCCCTGAGGAAGCATTGCGGGGGTGAGGGTGCCACTCTCTGCCAGGGACAATGGGATCAGAGGGCAAGAATAAGAAGTGTCTTCCCGTCATTCCTGCTTTCTTGTGACCTAATGAGCTTATTCTGGCTCTAAACTGTCTCCCTGAGCCCTGAGTCCCTTCCTGGTGCCAAGAAACCTCTTCCCCTCATGCTCTGAGTCACAGCTTAGTTGTCTTAGAAGAGCAGAAGTAGGAAGTCAGAGAAAGACGAGGGCCTCGGTGGGGTGGAAAGTGGGGGTCCCATATAGCATGAGGTAGTAGGAAGAGTGTGATTTTTAATCACAATGTGATGCTTTGAGGCATGGGCCAAGTCACTTTCTTCTTCTGACCTTGAATTTCTTCATCCACAAAGTTGCGACGAGGCTTACCTTGCAATGCTGTCCTGTGGATTAGTGAAAACATACACAAAGCACCTAGCACAATGCCCAGTAGGAACTGGGTAGAAAGAGCAGCTGTTATTGTCATCATAATCCTGTCTTTTTTCAGGTCCAATGACCTGTCGACTTTGGCTCCACTGCCATGATACTGTCCTTAAGCAAAATGTTGGGGACAAATAGAGGTAGAAAGTACCGGTGACTTCTCCAAAAATGTCACTCTTCCTCCCTCTTTGCGTTTATGAGAACATAAATAGAAATGAAGCTCAGTGTTGTGAAATTCAGGGTTCCTTTTTTGCCCTAAATACTTCCGAATAAAGCCAGCCACAGGAGCTGCTCCACAGAGCTGGGATTCGAAAACCAGAAGCTGGTGAGGGGAACGGAGTGGCAGCAGCTGGAGGGAGCCCGAGGCGCTCCCAGCCCTGCTTCCCCTCCCAGCCGCCAGCCAGGCGCTCACAGTGACCTGCCCAGTCTGTCCCAACACTGCCCGATTCACTCTCACCTCTAGCCTGTTGAGCAGGAGTATGGCTTTCACTTTAAGAAAAGCCAATTATGAGAAATCCAAACTTAGGAAACCATAACGAGGACAAAGGGATTCACATGACATACAAATGGGTTCTTTGCAAAAGACTTCTGGTGATGCCCATCTGTTGTGTAAAAAGAGGCACCCTTGGGTGTAGGGATCTAGGGTAAACTCTGAGTGAGTCCTTTAAAAAGAAACGACTTCTCGTCAGTAGACTCACAGTGATGTGATAACCCGAAGGTTTGCTGGAATGATTGATTGTCCCCAAATATAGGAAGTTTCCACAAGAAAGAAATGTCTCAGGCTCTTCTGCTCGTGAGGATTTTATTTTCTCTAGGAAACAACCAGAAGTCAGAGGTAAAAGTTCCTAGCTAATCATTTGAATTCTCCCTTTCCTTTCCTCTCCTTGGTGATTCTGGGTGCTGGGAAGTGTTTTAGGAACAAATTATTTCCCAGCATCTCCTCCCCAGTCATAAAACACAGAAATGTGCATTACAGGTCAAAGGGCTTTGCACCCCAAGACAAAGGAAAGTTCTTGGGAAGTAGTTTCCCTTCATAATCTTTATCCATAAGGGATAAAGAACAACCTCCCTTAATGAGACCAGAATGTTTAAAGGGAATCAGTGCTCTAGAAACAGCAAAGTGACATGAGACAAATAAAAAGAGGAGTCTACCTCTAGCTTTCAGTAGGCACGGTGTACGTCGGCACTGATGTACTGAAGCTTTGCCAACCTGGATAGTGAGTGCATTTCAGCTATTATTTCTGCTTGGTAAAATGCATGAATCCATGTGTCCCTAATCTTGTTGCCTGCTGGTAGGGGAAAGATTATTCATGATCCAGCACAACTCAAAGTAAGTATGCATGTTTCTATGACCCAGCAAACCACTCCTGAACATAAATTCTAGACATTCTCCCCCAGGTCCTGAAGGGGCACATGCCAAGATGGCCATTGCGGGTTTGTGTGTGGTGACAGGGAGCCGGGGGAAATGAGGCATTCATCCCTGTGGGAGTGGACGTGCACACGTGCTCGCAGCCCACCCCCCGGGGGGCCACACGGCAGCTGGAAGTAATGGATCAGGAGTACTCCTGGCAACATGCGTGGATCCTAAAAACACGGTGTTGAGTGAAGAGATTAAGACAGAAGAATAGGTAAAACACAACAGCATGTATGTGAAATGTACAAATGCACGCAGGCAAAAGAGGAATACACATTTTTCATAAAATGCCGTAAAATGAAGGCTATTACACTACACACACTAGAGTTGTGACCTATGTGGGGAGGAAAATGAGGGTGCGGAGTGGGGGGTTATTTACTATACATAAATAAATCAAGAGAAGAGGTGACCACCCACAACCTTGTACACTCTGTTCGGAGCATAATTATTCGTAATACCCAGAAAGTGGAAACAACCCAACTGTGTCCATCAGCTGATGAAGGGATAAGCAAAAGGTGGTCTATCTATACAAGGGGATGTTATTTTTTGCCATAAAAAGGAATGAAGTACTGATTGATGCTACAATATGGATGAATGCTCACACGAGCATTTGAAAACATTATGCTGGCCAGCCACGGTGGCTCATGTCTGTAATCCTAGCACTTTGGGAGGCTGAGGCACAAGGATCACTTGAGGTCAGGAGTTCGAAACAACCTGGTCAACATGGTGAAACCCTGTCTCTACTAAAAATACAAAAAAGTTAGCCAGGCATGGTGGTGGGCACCTGTAATCCCAGCTACTCGGAAGGCTGAGACAGGAGAATCGCTTGAACCCAGGAGGCGGAGGTTGCAGTGAGCAGAGATCACGCCACCGCACTCTAGCCTGGCAACAGAGCAAGACTCTGTCTCAAAAAAAAAGAAAAGAAAAAGAAAACATTATGCCAAGGCAAAGAAGCCAGTCACAAAAGGACACATATGATTCCATTCATATGAAATGTCCAGAATAGGCAAATCTATAGAGACAGAAAGTAGATTAGCTTTGCCAAGGGTAAGAGGAGGAGTTCAGGGGGAACTTGGGAGTGACTACTAATATAGGGGGTTCTCTTTTGGGGTGATGAAAATGTTCTCAATTTAGATTGCAGCATCATTGTAACAACTACTTAGTAAATAAATTAAAAACCATTGAATTGTACACTTTAGATGAGTAAATTTTATGGTATATAAATTATAAATTATATTTCAGTAGATACTTAAAGTTGGCTGCAGTGGTGTGTGCCTGTTACCCCCGTCACTCAGGAGGCTAAGGCAGGAGAATCGTGCCTCTTGGGCTTGAGTTTGAGACCAACCTGAGCAACATAGTGAGATCCCTTCTCTATTTAAAAAAATAAATTAAGATGTCTAAAAAGAAAAACCGAGAAGAATGAGATAGGATGCTCACGTGAGTTGCCCTTGGGTAATTCCTCTTTGTGCTTCTGGTTTCATATGGGAACTGGGTTTCACCTACCTTAACCCTGCCCATGGCCATTGCCCTCAAATGATGCACACTTGCCTCTGGTCCTTCAGGCTTGAACACCAGCACTGGCCAAAGGCTCCCTGAAATGGAGTCAAAGCTGACTCCAGGGGCGGACTGACTGGCTAACTCCATAGCTACCAGCTACCAGACCACTTCCTCCTCTCCCTAAAGACACTCATGGTCAGACTGTGTTGGAGGCTTTTCTCACAATGGAAGTTGGAAGGGACATTCAGGGCCTTCGGTATTCTGTTAACTGAACATAAGTTTGTTATCAGCAGTGTGAGTATAAGAAGGTATTTGTTTCCTTTCTGATTTTGCCAGTACCAGCTGTGACTTTATTTTTGAGACAGAGTCTTGCTGTGTTGCCCAGGCTGGAGTGCAGTGGCTATTAACCGATGTGATCATGGCTTACTATAGCTTTGAACTCCTGGACTAAAGTGATCCTCCTACCCCAGCCTCCCAAGTTTTTGGGACTATAGGCATATACCACTGAACCTGGCTAGCTGAGTGACTTTAAAATTCCACCTAACTTCTCTGAGCCTCAGTTCCTCTCTCTGGAAAGTGGGCATAAAATTAACTAGAGCAGTTCGGGATAGTAAATGAAGTAATATACATGAACTCACCTAGCAGTGTACCTAACTCATAGATGGCACCTGGTAGGTATTTGCTGAAGCTACCTTTCCAAAACCTAATCTGCTCCTCCAAACAGACAACTAAAAATACCAATGTAATATTGAGTTTGGGGAAATTGGTAGAAGGGTCCAGATAATGGGAAGTAAAGTCTTCATCTTAACTGGAATTCTACTATGTGCCAGTCAGTGTTGGGTGCTGGGGAAACGAAGATGAATAAAATGATTTTCTGAGCCAGCTGTCTTGGGTACAAGAGACAGAAACCCAGCGTAAACCGGCAGCAGCTGGAAAGGGAGTGTATGGCTCCCTGAACTGAGTTGTTGGAACTTGCTCTTCTCTTCTTTTGCACCATTTTCTGTGGATAGGCTTCTGCTGTATAGCCTATTCCTACTCCTCTTAGCTTACAGACATTGGTGGGAAATGAGGGGACTCTTCAAACACATTCCTAGTCTCCCTTCCTGTGGAAACACAGTGGGTGCCTCCAGTGGTGAGTCACACAGGGTAAGACTGTAGTCACTGAGCAGAAATGACAAAGACATCAATCTCTGATCAGGAATCCCAGCACTTTTAACCCTAAAAGAAGTCTCTGCCTATTAGAAGATGGGTGATGGCAAGTGTCAGAAAGTGCAGCTCAAAGTACACGGAAGAATGATGATTTTTTGCTGTAAACATAACTGAAACATTCCATGATAGAGTGGCCTTAAAATGTATCAGAGTTCTGTCTCTTTCTCTGCAGTTCTCTTGGCTCTGCCCTCCATGTGTATCTGCCTTGTCTCAGGCTGGCTTCCTCCGAGGAGTTAAGGCAGCCAACATCATCAGCCAGGGCAACACACTGCCTCATTCTCATCTGAGGACAGGGCAAGCAAATCTTCCTGCAGAAAGGAAAGTCTGAAGGGTGGCTCTGCCTGGGCCACCACAGCCAGGGCAATGCCCAAACTCCTGAGGCCAAGAGGGCAAGAGGCGTGGTGTGGGGCTGATGGGCTTTAAAATCAGAACCCACCTGGAAGATTGCAGCTTGCCTCCCAGTGGGAAAGGGGTGGATGGACGCTGAGAACACAAGCACATGCCTACCATGGGGTCATAAATCTCATTTACAGATGGGGAAACGGGCTGAAGACCTCCCAAGGTTCAACATCCAGATGATGGCAGATCCAAGACCAGATAGTGGCAGTCTTGGCTACAGTCCAGTCAGTTGCTTTTGAATCAGTCATGGTATAGAAGGTCTCGGTGGTTAACAAACACCCCTCACTAGGGAGGCTCAAGCCAGGGCTGATGACATCATAGCTATAAAAGGAATGACCACCCTGATCTCCAAGAGAGGAGGAATTGATGCTTTGTAAGAACAGCAGGGAGATTAGCTCACTAATCCCAGGATGGGGCCCCACAGCAAGGCAGGGAAAGGCTTATCCTGTTCAGTTTCTTGGATTTGTAATTTCCTGAGGGAAGCTCTGGCTTCCCCTCTGCCCTCTCCTCTTCCCTGCCCTATTCCCAGGCTGAGATGGACCGGCTGGGGCTGGTAATTGTGTTAGCTCAGTTTCCTCCCTGGCCCTGCCATCTCCATAATCTGATTTCAGAGGGACGAGGGATGGCAGGGTCCAGGCTCAGGAAGAGTTCTGCTCCCTCGTGTCCATCGAGCCTGCTAATTTGATAGAGCCACTTGCTGAGCTTCCACAGAGCCCCCATTAGGAACCAATTTCATCTGGTTACCAAGCCCTGGCCCTGGAGAGCTCTCCTGGTCTCAGCCCAAAAGGAAATTCAGCTTCCAATTCAATTTCTGCATAAGGACGTTAAGGCTTCGTTATCATAACAGCAACCAGGGATTAAGCACCTACTATGTGTCAGACAGGGCTGGGTGCTGTGGATCTGATGACTCATTAGGTATGATGTCACCCTTGGAAGCCCAGAGGTGCTGCCAGCGAGGCCTGGGACTGTCAACCCTTGGCTACCTCCCTTTTGTCATGCAATTCTCCCTCTATTGGAATGGACTTGCCCTTGTGCAGGAGGACTTTCACTAGTTCTTGTGTGATCCTCAAGAGCAGCCTTGTTTCCAGGGGAAGATTACTGCCCTGTGTGAAGTATGAAGTGTGAGTGTGAAGTAGGATCTGACCCAAATCTCCTCTCCCACCCAAGGATTCCTGGTGTCTAACAGGGGCCAATAGCCACTCCAACCACTGGAGCTCACCTCCACCATCCCGCCCCATTGCCATGACAACTGGCCTCTGTAGACCCCATTCTAAAGCCCAGCCTGCCAGGCATCCTGGAGGGCATGCACCAGGGCAGGAAGAAAGCTCTGCCCCCATTGGCTCTAGGACCTTGGACGAGTTACCTAAACTCTGAGCTGGAGCTTCCTCATCGGAAAGTGGGGATCGTATAATCTACCCTATAGAACATGGAGCTCCCATGATCTGATGACGCAGATTCAAACAGGCAACAAACAAAGGAGTAAATGTGTAAAGTGCCCCATAGTGACACATGCTCTGCCCCAGTAGCTGTGAGGGAGGCTGCTGGACCCACAGTTAAGGTCAGGAAAGTGATGAGTGACTCCCACGCCCTACTCACCCAGATAGACAGCCTACACCCTCTCTTAGGCGGCTGGCCAGCCTACTGCCAGAATCAGTCTGGGTACCCACAGCTACAGCCTGCATGGCCCTCTGCCCTGGGAAGCCCCTTCTCTCAGGCCGTTTTTTGTAGCCCCTGGCTCCTGCTGCCAGCATTCTTGTGAGCACAGGAGCTGGCCAGGCTTGGGGACTGGTTTGGAAACAAGGTACTATCTCCCCCTCCGAGAGCACGCCAGGCCATTCTTTCCTGGGCTCGCTGCCCCACCTCATTCAAATCTGCCCAAATGTCACCTTTCCCAGCAGGGCTTCCCAGACTACCTGATCTAGGTTAGCCAGCCCCACACACAGCCCCCACTCCACTTTCCCCTCCCCACTGCTTTGTCTGTGGAGCACGTACCACTGCGTGGTATGTTCGCTCATTCATTTGTCTATCTGTGTCATAAGAATGTGAGCTCCAGGGGGCAGGGCCTTGGATCTCTTGTTCACTGTTCTGTCCCTGTGCCTAGAGCAGTCCCAGGCACACAGTGGGCACTCGGTATATAAATGAATAAATGAATAAATGAAAAGATTATTTGTTAATGTTTTATAGATAATTTTAATTTTGATTTTCTCTCCAGGGGTTATTTAAATATGTCTCTTAATTTTTATACAATTAAAATTTGGGGAATCATTTTTGTGCCTGATTTTATTGAATTAGGGTCAGAGAATATGGCCCACTTAAATCTCTATTTTTGAGGCCAGGTGTGGTGGTTCTCACCTGTAACCCCAGGACTTTGGGAGGTTAAGGTGGGAGTATTACTTGAGCCCAGGAATTTGAGACCAGCCCAGGCAACATGGCAAGACCCCATCTCTTAAGAAAAAGAAAGAAAGGAAGGAAGAAAAATAAAAATTAAAAAAACTTCTATTTTTAAGTTTTTACAAAAGTTTTATTTGTACCTAAGTATATGATTGATCACTTTAAAGCATTTTATATTGAAAACATTCAAATATGCACAAAAGTAGAGAGAATTCTCTAGAAATTGAGCTCTAAGAAAAAAAAAACTGTAGAGAATATTAGATGAAGTTTAATGTCCTTATCACCTAGCTTCCATGATTGTCAGCTCATGGTCAACCTTTTTTCATGAATACCCTTTCTATTATTTTGAAACAAATATCTGACAGGATTGATTTTGTTAAAAATGCCTCATGATCAGACGGGAAAAATGCATTCTATTGAATAGATAAAGAATGATATATGTGTATGTGTTCAATTGAGTCTTTTAATTGTATTATTTAACCTGTTATAATTTTTTTTAACAGATAAGGTCTCACTCTGTCACCCAGGCTGGAGTGCAGTGGCATGATCATAGCTCACTGTAGCTTCAAACTCCTGGGCTCAAGTGATCCTCCCACCTCAGCCTCCTGAGAAGCTGGGAATACAGGTGCATACCACCACTCCCAGGTAATTCAAATTTATTTTTGAAAAGACTGGATCTCACCATGTAGCTCAGGGTAGTCTCAAACTCCTGGCCTCAAGTGATGCTCCTCAAGTGGGGATCCTATAATCTACCCTATAGAACATGGAGCTCCCATGCACTCATGGCACAGATTCAAACAGGCAACAAATAAAGAAAGGAGTAAATGTGTAAAGTGCCCCACAGTGACACATGCTGTGTCCCAGTAGCTGTGAGGGAGGCTGCTGGACCCCCAGCTAAGGTCAGGAAAGTGATGAATGACTCCCATGCCCTACTCACCCAGACAGACAGCCCACACCCTCTCCCACTTCGGGGCCTGCCAAAGTGCTAGGATTATAAGTGTGAGCCACTGCACCCGGCCTAATTCTTTTTAATGACTAGTTCATGCTAATTACGAAAGAGATATACTAAAACATCTCACTTTAATTTTTACAAACTTCTCCTTGCATTTCTAATAGTTTTTGCCATCTATAACTAGCAGCTATTTGTTTGGTGCACACAGGTTTATAGCTATTCACAGGCTGGTATTTATTGAGCATTTAGGTTAAAAATGGGTCTAGAGAGAGACCCATTCTGCTCTCAGGTCTGCTGATGAAAAGTTCCTCATCCTATTTGCATCTAGAATGAGAACATCTCAGCCCAAATGGTGATGGTCTCAGAAAATTACCAGACCTTGAAAATGAGAGTGGAGAATGAAGATGATATTTCAGCCCTAACTGAAAAGAATGAAATGCCAAAACCCTCCATCCGGATTCCATGGACTGACAACAATTAAACTATGTCAGAGGAAGCTAACGTTACCAGGAAAGGTTCCCCACAGCTTTCAGGATCCAGAGCTCCCTCAAAAGGCATGGTTCTTGAGGCTTTGCAGCCCATGGGCCAGGAGAGAGGGCTACAGACTCACAGGTCCTGGAGGCTTCCAGACCCACGGGGCTGTTACCCTCCTTTCAAATTTAAATTCTCAACTTCAGTATTAGGTAAATTTCTTGTTTCAGGGTTAAGGGATAAGGCAATGCTTTTTTTGGAAGGGCTGGTCTTTTTTTCTTTTTTTGGTAACAATGTTAAAAAATATTTTTGCATTTTGAAAACTTTAAAAATGGAGTTATATTACATGGACATTGCTTAATGAAAAAAATTGAGTCATGACTTATATACAAAATGCACTAATCTTCAGTGATGCATTCCAGTGAAAATGTCAATGAATTTTTACATATTCATACACCCCTGTAACCATACCATACCCCAAATCAAGATGTGGGGGCACTCCTACCACCCCACTCTCTGTACCCTTTCCTGTCCTAACCACCATGCCCTTCACCCCCAGCCTGCCAGGAAACCACTCTTCTGACTCCTATCATCACAAATTTCTTTTGGCTACTCTTTAACTTTTCAATATGGATGTAATCTGCTGGGGGACTTGGCTCTGACTTTCCCTGGTCTCTACACCGGTTGACCCCAGGCAGACCAGTTGTGCAGACAGCTGGCTTGATGAAGACACAACCCAGTGAGACCAGGGCCTGTCCCCACCCCTCCTGCTCTCGGTCAGGTGGTTGCTGACCACCAGGCCCTCAGGAGAAGAGCAAGTGTGGTGGGGCAGGACAAGCTTACCTCTGTCAGGAAGGCTCAAAGTCATGTGGAACTGGAATCCAACGCCCTGGGATTTCGTCCTTCTTCTCTAGCTGTGTAACCTCCCCAGTTTATTTGTCTGTAAAATGGATGTTCTAATGATACCTTCTTCACAAGATAATGGATATAAACTATCAAGTGCCAGGCCGGGCGTGGTGGCTCACACCTGTAACCCCAGCACTTTGGGAGGTTGAGGTGGGCAGATCACGAGGTCAAGCGATCAAGATCATTCTGGCCAACATGGTGAAATCCCATGTCTACTAAAAATACAAAAAATTAGCTGAGCATTCTGGTGTGTGCTGTAGTCCTAGCTACTTCGGAGGCTGAGGCAGGAGAATCGCTTGAACCAGGAGGCGGAGGTTGCAGTGAGCCGAGATCGCATGCCACTGCACTCCAGCCTGGGTGACAGAGCGAGACTCCATCTCAAAAAATAAATAAATAAATAAATAAATAAATAAATAAATAAATAAATAAATAAATAAAAATAAGGAAACCTTGCTGTTATGATGGCAGATCCTCAATCCCAAAGGCACTGCTAACCTATGCAGGTTATGGATGTCCTTTCTGGGCACAGACCCTATGGCATCCTAGGTCCCTTTTCAAGACAGGAACTTGAAGTCAGATGGGAACCTCTGGAAGGCTTTGGCCTATCCTCTCCAGCAGTTTAATTACAACTATTTTGTTGTTGTTGTTTATTGTGCACTTAGTTCAGCGCTACGAATTTTATGAATGTGCACTCATTAATTTCTCTCAGCAAATCTTTGTGTAGATACTGGCTTTGTTCAATTACACAGATGAAGAAACTGAGGCTCCAGGGGTTTAAGTGACATGCCCAAAGTCATGCAGCCAATGAGAGAGCTGGAATTTGAAACAGGAATTATGATTCTAGAAACTGCTCTCTTACCTGCCTTTCTCACAGTGCCTTAACCTCTGCAATACTTAAATTTCTTTCTTTCTTTCTTTCTTTCTTTCTTTTTTTTTTTTTTGGGATGACATCTTACTCTGTCGCCCAGGCTGGAGTGCAGTGGCACAATCTCGGCTCACTGCAACCTCTGCCTCCGGGGTTCAAGAGATTCTTCTGCCTCAGCCTCCTGAGTAGCTGGGACTACAGGCATGCACGACGACACCCAGCTAATTTTTGTATTTTTTTTAGTAGAGTCAGGGTTTCACCATATTGACCAGGCTGGTCTCGAACTCCTGACCTCGTGATCTGCCCCCCCCCCCCCCTTAGTCTCCCAAAGTGCTGGGATTACAGGCGTGAGCCACCGCGCCTGGCCAATACTTAAATTTCTTATCATGAAAGAGAAATAATACATGAGAAGGGTTTGGCATACACTGTGGTACATAATCAGTAAATGTTACTTTCCTTTCACATCATGTGCGCATTGTATACATTCGCAGGGGTAGATATTTACTAATATCTACAATGTCTTTCATGTACTGCTGATGATAATGAACCATATAGCATTATCAAAGATTTGCCAGGGTTCGCATGGTGGTTCACACCTGTAATCTCATCGCTTTGGGAGGCTGAGGCAGAAGGCTCACTTGAGCCCAGGAGTTCAAGACCAGCCTGGGCAACAAAGTGAGACCCCTGTTTCTACAAAAACAAACAAATAAATAAATAAATAATAAAAAAAATTAGCTGAGTGTGGTGGTGTGCACCTATAGTCTCAGCTACTTGGAAGGCTGTGGCAGGAGGATTGCTTGAGCCCAGGAGGTCGAGGCTGCAGTGAGCCATGTTCCCGCCACTGCACTCCAGCCTGGGTGATGGAGCAAGACTCTGTCACAAATAATAATAATAATAATGCCAAGAGAAGTACATGAAAGCATAGTGGTTGTAATTTAAATTTCTACAGAATAATTTATAATACCCAATGCATTTGGGATGTACCATAAGATGCTTCTTTTTTTCTTTCTTCTACCTTTCTACATTGTCACATTCTGTATAATAATAAGGTACTACATTTGGGGGGATTCAATAGAATTTTAATCAAATTGATTATACCAATTTTAAATGTATAATGAGTTTTTATACATTTATACACCTGTGTAATCACCAATGCAATCTAAATATAGAACATTTCCATACCCCAAAAATGTTCCCTTGTGCCCCATCTCAGTTAATCTCCTTCTGTCCAAGCAACCACTGATCACTTTCCTTCCTTCTAGATCAGACTTGTTTTTTTTATGGTTTCAAATCATTGGAATCATGTAGTATGCATGCTTTTGTACCTGTGTTCTTTCTCTCAGCATATTTTTCAGATTCATCCATGCTGTTGTGTTCATTCCCTTTCATTGCTGAATAGTACTCTCTTGTATGGATATACCAGATGTATTTATCAGTTCATCTGTTGATGGGCAGTTGAGCTGATGGGCTATTATGAATAAAGCTAAAAATTTGTGTACACGTTTTTGTGTGGATATAAGTTTTCATTTCTCTTAGGCAGATACCTGAGTGGAATTACTGAATCATATAAGTGTTTGTTTAACTTTGTAAGAAACCACTGGCCGGGCGCGGTGGCTCACACCTGTAATCCCAGCACTTTGGGAGGCCGAGACAGGTGGCTCACGAGGTCAGGAGATCGACACCATCCTGGCTAACACGGTGAAACCCCATCTCTACTGAAAATACAAAAATTAGCCAGGCGTGGTGGTGGGTGCCTGTAGTCCCAGCTACTCGGGAAGCTGAGGCAGGAGAAAGGCGTGAACCTTGTGGAGCTTGCAGTGAGCCGAGATCTCGCCACTGCTCTCCAGCCTGGGTGACAGAGCGAGACTCAGTCAAAAAAAAAAAAAAAAAAGAAACCGCCAGATGGTTTTCCAAAGGGGTTGTACCACTTACCATGCCTACCAGCTTTATATCCTCGACAACACTTAAGTAATGTCAGTATTTTTATTATATTATTATTTTTTCTTTCCAAACCCATGATAGTCTCTGTAATTGTCAGTATTTTTAATTTTAGCCATTCTAGTGGGTGGACAGTGGTATCTCGTTGTGGCTATAACTTCTGCCTCCCTAATGACCAATGATGCTGAACATCTTGTCATATGCTTCTTTGCTGTCCATCTGCTTGGTGATGCCTGAAGCCTTTACCTATTTAAAATAAGTAGGTTGCCTTCATGTTTTTGTGATGTAAAAGTTCTTTATATATTCTGCCTATAAATCCTTGTATTTTTTGTAGAGATGAGGTTTCACATGTTATCCAGGCTGATCTTGAACTCCTGGGCTCAAGGGATCCACCTGCTTTGGCCTCTCAGAGTGCTGGGATTACAGGTGTGAGCCACCATGCCCGGCCTGAAAATTTCATAGCAATTTTTTTTTTAATTGAGATGGAGTCTCACTCTGTTGCCCAGGCTAGAGTGCAGTGGCATGATCTCTGCTCACTGCAACCTCCCCCTCCCAGGTTCAAGCGATTCTCCCACCACAGCCTCCCCAAGTAGCTGGGATTACAGGAGCCCACCACCACGCCTGGCTAATTTTTGTATGTTTAGTAGAGACAGGGTTTCACCATGTTGGCCAGGCTGGTCTCGAACTCCTGACCTCAAATGATCTGCCAGCCTCGGCCTCCCAAAGTTCTGGGATTACAGGCATGAGCCACCGTGCCCAGCCCATGTTGTCTTTAATAAGGATGGTTTTCTTTCCAATCTGGATGCCTTTTATTAGTACTACTTGTCTTACTGCACTGTCTAGGGCCTTCAGTAAAATGTTGGAAAAAAGTGACAGATATTTCTGCCCTTTTCCCTATCTTTGGGGTAAAGTATTCAGTCTCTCGCCACTAGGTATTATGTTAACTGCAGATTTTTCATAGGCATCCTTCACCAAGTTAAGAAAGGTTCCTTCTATTTCTAGTTTGCTGAAAGGCTTTTAAATTTTGCCAAAAATTTTTTTATATCTCTAATGAGATATTCATAATTTTTAAAAAATTGTGTTAGTATGGTGAATTACATTGACTGATTTTCTAATGGTAAACAAACCTTTTATTCCTAGGATAAACCTGATTTGGTCATGCCTCATTTCCCTTTCTAGCTATTGCTAGATTTGATTTGCAAAAATGTTGTTAAGCATCTATGTGTCTATGCTCATTAAGGATTCATTTCTTTTCTTGTAATCTTATAATCAAATCCTTTTTCTGATTTGGGTGTCAGGGTAGTGCTAGCCTAAAAAAAAATGCTGAAAAGTGTCCCTTTTTCTCTCATCTTCTAAAGAAGTTTGTGTAGAATAGATCTTATTTCTTCTTAAATGTTAGGTAGAATTTACCATTGAAGCCATCAGGACCTGGTGTTTTCTCTATGGGAAGATTTTTAAAAATCTGATTAACTTAAAAATCTTATTTTTATTGAGATAAATTCAACGTAAAACAAAAGTCACCATTTTAACCGTTTTAACATTTACAAGTCAGTGGTTTTTTTTTTTTTCCCCTATACTCACAATATTGTGCAATCATCATCACTTATTCCAGAACATTTTTTTTTTTTTTTTTTTTTTTGAGATGGAGTCTTGCTCTGTCACCCAGGCTGGAGTGCAGTGGTGTGATCTCCACCTCCCGGGTTCATGTGATTCTCCTGCCTCAGCCTCCCGAGTAGCTGGGACTACAGGCACACACCACCACGCCTGGCTAATTTTTGTTTTGTTTTGTTTTTTGTTTTTTGGTTTTTGAGACGGAGTCTCGCTCTGTCACCCAGGCTGGAGTGCAATGGTGTGATCTTGGCTCACTGCAACCTCCACCTCCCGGGTTCAAGCAATTCTCCTGCCCCAGCATCCTGAGTAGCTGGGATTACAGGCCCGCACAACCATGCCCAGCTAATTTTTGTATTTTTAGTAGAGACAGGGTTTCACCATTTTGGTCAGGCTGGTCTCGAACTCCTGACCTCGTGATGCACCTGCCTCAGCCTCCCAAAGTGCTGGGATTACAGGTGTGAGCCACTGCACCCGGCCTTAATTTTTGTATTTTTAGTAGAGATGGGGTTTCACCATGTTGGTCAGGTTGGCCTTGAACTCCTGACCTCAGGTGATCCACCCGCCTCGGCCTCCCAAAGTGTTGTGATTATAGACATGAGCCACTGTGCCTGGCCCCAGAACATTTTTATCAACCAAAAAAGGAATTTCATAACCCTCAATTTCCCTTTTCTCCCCTCGCCTGTTAACCACTGATGTACCTCTGTCTGTATAGATTAGCCTATTCTGGACATTTTCAAATAAATGAAATAACACAAGATGTGGCCTTTTGTGTCTGTTTCTTTCACTTGGTATAATATTTTCAAGGTTCATCCATGTGTGCCATGTGTCAGTACTTCATTCCCTTTATTGCTGACTAACCTTTCCTTGCGTGGATATACCACACGTTGTTTATTTGGTCATCAGTTGCAGGTTGTTTCTATTTTTTGGCTATTATAAATAATATTGCTATGAACATTCATGTACAAGTTTCCATGTAAATATATGTTTTCAAGTCTCTTGGGTACATACCTAGGAGTGGAATAGCTAGGTCATATGGTAATTCTGTTTAAGATTTGAGAAACTGCCAAACTGTTTTCCGACGTGGCTGGACTATTTTACATTCCCATTAGCAATGAATGAAGGTTCCAATTTCTCCACATCCTTGCCAACATTTATATTTTCGATTTTCTTTATTTTATTTATTTTTGAGACAGGGTCTCACTCTGTCACCCAGGCTGGAGTACAGTGGTGCGATCTCGGCTCACTGCAACCTCTGCTTCCCAGGTTCAAGCGATTCTCCCACCTCAGCCTCCAGAGTAGCTGGGACTACAGGTGTGCACCCACCATGCCCAGATAATTTTTGTATTTTTTGGTGGAGACGGGGTTTCACCATGTTGGCCAGGCTGGTCTCAAACTCCTGAACTCAATTGATCTGCCCCCCCCCCCCCCGCCGCCTCCCAAAGTGCTGGGGTTACAGGTGTGAGTCACTGCACCTGGCCTTCAGTTGCATTTTTATTTTTTTATTTTTTTACATTTTTTATTTTATTTATTTATTTTTTATTTTTTTTGAGACAGAGTCTCGCTGTCACCCAGGCTGGAGTGCAGTGGCGTGATCTCGGCTCACTGCAAGCTCCACCTCCTGGGTTCATGCCATTCTCCTGCCTCAGCCTCCCAAGTAGCTGGGACTACAGGCGCCTGCCACCACACCTTGCTAATTTTTTGTATTTTTAGTAGAGATGGGGTTTCACCATGTTAGCCAGGATGGTCTCGATCTCCTGACCTCGTGATCTGCCCGTCTCGACCTACCAAAGTGCTGGGATTACAGGCGTTAGCCACCGTGCCCAGCCTTCAGTTTCATTTTTGAAAGGTATTTTCACTGAGCATAGACTCTTTAGACTGTCATTGTTTTTCCCTCAGCACTCTGAAAAATATTATTTCATTGTCTTCTGGCATGTATAATTTTTAAGTAGTTGCTCTAGATTTTAGAGTATACATCTTTGATTTACCACCATCTACCTTCAAGTAATTCTCATATATAATATACGAACTATAAGATAGTATACTTCCATTTTCTCCTGACTCCCAGTCTACAAAGGACATAAACCCCATGATATACTGCTATTATTTTTTCTTTTAATGATCAATTTTCTTTTAAATAGATAGAAAAAAAGAAAAATGTAGGTTGTATTTACCCGTATACTAAACATTTTACATGCTTTTTATTCCTTTGTGTAAATCCAAATATCCATCTAGTATCATTTTCCTTCTGCCTGAAGAATTTCCTTTAACAGTTTTTACCGTGCTGGTTTGCTGGCAACGAATTCCTTCAGTTTTTGTTTGTCCAAAAAGTCTTTATTTCACCTTCAATTTTAAAAGGTGTTTTCAATGAGCATAGACTTTTGAGTTGTCATTGTTTTTCCTTCAGCAATCTGAAAAATATCATTCCATTGTCTTCTGGCTTGCCTAATTTGCATAAGAAATCTGCTTGATATGGTTTGGCTGTGTCCCCACCCAAATCTCATCTTGAATTGTAGTTCCCATTATCCCCACATGTCATGGGAGGGACCTGGTGGGAAGTGATTGAATCATGGGGGTGGTTTCCCCCATACTGCTCTCGTGATAGTGAGTGAGTTCTCACAAGATCTGATGGCTTCATAAGCGTCTGGTCTTTCCCCTGCTTGCACTCATTCTCTCTCCTGCTGCTCTGTGAAGAGATGACTTCCGCCATGATTGTAAGTTTCCTGAGGCCTCCCCAGCCATATGAAACTTGTGAGTCAACTAAACTCCTTTTCTTTATAAATTACCCAGTCTCAGGTGTTTCTTCATAGCAGCATGAGAACAGACTAATACACTGCTCTAATTCATATATTTTTTCTTTAAAAAAAAAAAAATCTCTGGCTACCTACTAACAGTGACTTTTTTTTTTTTTTTTTGAGATGGAGTTTTGCTCTTGTTGCACAGGCTGGAGTGCAGTGGCATGATCTCGGCTCACTTTAACCTCCACCTCCCGAGTTCAAGTGATACTCCTGCTGCTGGGATTACAGGCATTTGCCACCAAGCCTGGCTAATTTTTTGCATTTAGTAGAGGCGGGGTTTCACCATGTTAGTCAGGCTGGTCTTGAACTCCTGACCTCAGGTGATCCACCCGCCTCAGCCTCCCAAAGTGCTGGGATTACAGGTGTGTGCTACCGCACCCGGCCCTCACAGTGACTTTTAAGATTTTCTTTTTAACCAGGAGTGGTGGCTCATGTCTGTAATCCCAGTGCTTTGGGGGCCACAGTGGGAGGATAATTTGAAGCCAGTAGTTTGAGAACAGCCTGGGCAACAGAGTGAAACCCTGTGTCTACAAAATAAAAATTTTAATTAGCTAGACATGGTGGTGTGCACCTGTAGTTTTAGCTACTCAGGAGACTGAGGTGGGAGGATCAGTTGAGCCCAGGAGTTCAAGGCTACCATAAGCTATGATTGCACCACTGCACTCCAGCCTGGGTAATGGAGTGAGACCCTGTCACTAAAAAATAAAAATAAAAAAGATTGTTTTATTGTCACTAGTTTTTGGTTTTTCGGATATTTTTCTGTCTCCCTCTCCTCTGTCTGGGGCTCCAATTATATGTGTGCTAGACCTCTGGATATGACCCCATAGGTCACTGAGCTTCCATCAATTTTTAGTCTTTTTTTTTCTTGCTGTACTTCATTTTGGATAGTTTATTGTTGCAATCTTTTCTACAGAGTCTAAATGGCTGTTAATCCCATCCAATGTATTTTTTTAATATTGTATTTTTATCTCTTGAAGCCTGATTTGTGTCTTTTGAAATATGCACTTTTCATTCCTCACTTCATGGAGTTCACGTTTTCCTTTATGTTCTTGAGCATATTGAGCATATTTATAAAAGCTATTTGAATATCTTTGCCTGCCAATTCCATCATTTCTGTCATTTCTGGATATGTTTTTATGGCTTCTCCTCATTATGGGTCACTCTTGCTTGCTTCTAGGTATATATGTTAATTAATTAATTAATTAATTAATTATTTTGAGACAGAATCTCGCTCTATCACCCAGGCTGGAGTGCAGTGGTGTGATCTCAGCTTGCTGTAACCTTGAACTCATGAACTCACATGATCCTCATACCTCAGCCTCTGGAGTAGCTGGTACTACAGGTGCACACCACCATGCTCAGCTGAGTTTTAAATTTTTTGTGGAGATGGGGTTTCACTGTATTGCTCAGGCTGGTCTTGAACTTCTAGCCTCAAGCGATCCTTCCACCTTGGCCTCCCGAAGGGTTGGGATTACAGGTGTGAGCCACCATGCCTGACCCCTATATGTCAATATTTAAATTAGAATCCACATATTGTGAATTTTATATTACTGGTACTGGATTTCATTTTATTCCTCTAAAGAGTGATGGATTATTTCTGGCAAACAGTTGAGTTATATGCAGATTAGTTCAATCTTTTCAAGGCTTGATTCAAGCCAGGCTTGGTGGCTCACACCTGTAATCCCAGCACTTTGGGAGGCTGACGTGGGCATATCACTTGAGGTCAGGAGTTCGAGACCAGCCTGGCAAAAGGGTGAAATCCTACTAAAAATACAAAAATTAGCTGGGCATGGTGGTGGGTGCCAGTAATCCCAGCTACTTGGGAGGCTGAGGCAGGAGAATCACTTGAACCCTGGTGGTGGAGTTTGCAGTGAGCCGAGATTGCGCCACTGTACTCCAGTCTGGATGACAGAGCAAGACTCCATCACAAAAAAAAAAAAAAAAAAAACCACCAAAATTGTTAAATTGATGCATAATAGATGTACATACTTTTGGAGTACATGTGATAATTTAATACATTCATATAATTTGTAAAGCCAGACACGGTGGCTCATGTTTGTAATCCCAGCACTTCAGGAGGCCAGGGAAGGCAGACTGCTTGAGACCAGCCTGAGCAGCATAGCGGGACCCTATCTCCACAAAAAATAAAATGATTAGCTGGATGTGGTGGTACATGCCTGTAGTCCTAGTTACTCAGGAGGCTGAGGTGGGAAGATCACTTGAGCCCAGGAGTTCGAGGTTGTAGTCAGTTATGATTGAGCCATTGCACACCAGCTTGAGTGACAGAGCAAGATCTTGTCTTTAAAAGAGAAAAAGATTAAATCAGCGTACTTAGGATATCCATCACCTTAAATATTTGTCTTTTCTTTATGCAAGAAACATTCAAATTATTGTCTTCTAGCTATTTTGAAATGTATAATAGATTATGTAAACTATAGTCACCCTACTGATCTATTAAACACTATGTTTTATTTCTTCCATCAAACCATATATTTATACCCATTAATCAACTTCTCTTCATCCCTCTCTCCGCCTACGCTTCCCAGCTTCTGGTAACTATCAGTCTATTTTCTATCTTTATGAGGTCTACTTTTTTAGCTCCCACATGTGAGTGGGAACAAGTGATATTTGTCTTTATGTGCTTGGCTTATTTCACTGAACATAATGACCTTCAGTTTCATTCATGTTGCTGCAAATGACAGGATCTCATTCTTTTTATGGCTGAATAGTATTCCATTGTGTATATATACTATATTTTCTTTTTCTTTTTTCTTTTTTTTTTTTTTTGAGACGGAATCTTGCTCTGTCGCCCAGGCTGGAGTGCAGTGGCGCAATCTTGGCTCACTGCAAGCTCTGCCTCCCAGGTTCACGCCATTCTCCTGCCTTAGCCTCCCGAGTAGCTGGGACCACAGGCACCCACCACCACACCCGGCTAATTTTTTTTGTATTTTTAGTAGAGACGAGGTTTCACCATGTTAGCCAGGATGGTCTCGATCTCCTGACCTCATAATCCACCCACCTTGGCCTCCCAAAGTGCTGGGATTACAGGCGTGAGCCACTGTGCCCAGTCAAAAATATTTTTTTTAATTAGCTAGGTGTGATGGCTCATGCCTATAGTCCCAGCTACTCCAGAGGCTGAGATGGGAGGATCTCTCGAGCCCAGGAGTTCAAGGCTGCAGTGAGCTAAGTTTACACCACTACACTCTAGCCTGGGTAACAGAACAAGACCCTGCCTCAAATAAATAAATAATAAATAAATAGAGCTCGTTTACAGATGGACTAGAGTAACCTTTATCCCAGGGCTAATTTAGCTCCACTTCAAAGACACAGCTCTTCTGGAGTCCCCATTGAATGCCTGTGTGTTTGACACAGCTTCTCCACTCTGGTTAGAGGGATGTTTACCCATTCCAGGCTTTGTATAGGCTCTAGGAATTGTTCTGTTTACAGCTACCCAGTAATACTTTTTTTTTCCCCCCCAGAAATTGCTTTTGCTCCACCTCATGGGTTTTGTCCTAAGTGTGTGCAGATTGTTGTTCACTCAAAGGCTCTAGGGGACCCTGTGTGGGTCTATGGGACTCTTCCTCTGTGTAGCTCCCTGTCTCTTGAACACTGCCCTGCAATTTTAGCTGCCTGAAGCTCTCCTTAACTCAGTAAGACTAAGCTTTCCCCAGACTCCCCCATCGGTGAGGCAGTCTGGAAACTGCCTCTAGGAAGCAGGCAGAGGCAATCACACAGCTCACCTCCTCTGCTCCCCCGCTCCCAGGGATCACAGGCTGCCTGTTATCCAATGTCTGGAAATAGGCATTTCATATATTTTGTCCAATTTATGGTTGAAGGGCAATTCCCATAACTGTTGATCCTTCAAAGACAGAAGCAAAACTTCCTATTAATTTTACCACAGGGAGAATACCCAACATTATTGTATTTAAGAATGTTCTATACCTACCTCACTTACTATTTTTGCCAGGTAGATGTGCATTTATTCTATTTTTCCATATATGTTAACTTCATACAACATAAGAGATATAATACAATAAAACACACCTTCATTAACTCTAAAAATTAATAGAAACGAAACTCTGGGAATGTTTTTTGGGGGAAAAAATGAACATATCTGGAGGGACTAACCAGCCCAAACCCAGGGAAGAAGAAAATTCAAGGTGGGTCTTCTTATCTTCTGAGACTCAAGATCAAAATACTTCAGGAGCTGTGCTACCATCCTTGATCTTTGGCAATATCCCATTCTCCACACTATCATGGAGACAGCAGGGTACTAGTAAAGTGCATAGGCTTTGGGCTCAGAGAGACTAGGTATGTATCCCAGCTGGGGGCAAGCTGGACTTGTCTAATTTGCAAAGACTGTAAGATGCTCGCAGGCAGGGCCCACATCTTGCTCATTTTTTGTGGCTTCCCACAGCTCATTCATATGGGAGAAGTATAAAAAAGTTCCAATAGGAGGATTACATTTCATAAGTGAATACTTGCCAAGGTACAGATGACTGATGATATGTTGATGATGACATGTCCAAGTAACATATTTGCATTTGAAACATATTTTCACCCCTTCTTGAGGTGATCAGTAAGGAAGGGGTGAAATTGGTAAATCAAATTGTTTGGTCAAATTCAACAACGACACAAACTTAACCATGGGTTGTTGGAAGTGATGGGACCTATCTCTCCAGGTTGTCATAAAGATGAATGAGTTGGTGCATTAATTCAACACATACTTATTGATCATACACTATGTACTAGCCACTGTTCTAGATAGCTAGGGCACAACAAAGAACTAAACAGACAAAAGTTTCCAACTTCATAGAGTTTATATGCTAGTAGAGGAAGGCAAAGAGTACATGAGACATAAGTGAAATGTATGGTATATTACATGGTGTTATGTGCTACGTTAAAAAAAAAAATAAAGCAGGCCAGGCACAGTGGCTCACACCTGTATCCCAGCACTTTGGGAGGCCAAGGCAGGTAGATCATTTGAGCCCCAGAATTTAAGCCCAGGAGTTTCAGCCCATGAGTTTGAGACCAGCAAGATGGCACAACCCTGTCTCTACAAAAAATACAAAAATTAGCCAGGCATGGTGGTGCATGCCTGTAGTCCCAGCTACTTGGGAGGCTGAGGTGGGGGCATCACTTAAGCCCAGGAGGCGGAGGTTGCAGTGAGCCAAGATCACACCACTACGTTCCAGCCTGGGCAACAGAGCGAGATGAGACCCTGTTTAAAAATAAAATTAAATTAAAAATAAAGCAAATAAGGAGACTGAGAATGTTGAGGGATGCTGTATACTGAATGCCTGCATTCCCCTAAAATTCCTCTGTTGAAATCCTACCCCCCAAGGTGATAATATTAGGAGGTGGAGACTTCAAGAGGTGATTAGGTCATGAGAACAGAGCATCATGAACAGGATTAGCATCCTCAAAAAAGAGGTCCCAGAGAGCTTTCTTGCCCCTCCTACCATGTGAGGACATAGTCATAGTAAGGAGATGGCCACCTAGGAACCAGGAAGTGGACCCTCCCTGGACACCAAATCTGCCAGCACCTTAATCCTGGGCTTCCCAGTCCCTAGAATGGTGAGAAACAGGTGTCTGTTGTGAATAAGCCAAGCAGTCTATGGTATTTTGTTGTAGCAGCCTGAACAGACTAAAACAGGGTTCAATTTTCAAATAGTATATGAATAGAAGGCCTCAGTGAGAAGGCGATCCTTTAGTCAAGATGGAGGGAGGTGAGGGAGCGAGGCACACAGGTCTCTGGATAAGAGGGTTCCAGCTGGAGAGAACAGCAAATGCAAAGATCTTGAAGCAAGGGTGCAACTGATGTTATTCAAGGAAGAAAGAGGCCCACCGGGCTGTAGTTGAAGGAAAAAAGAGTGGTGGGAGATGAGATAAGAGGAGTCAAGACCTGGATTGTTCAGGGTCTTACAGGCTGTGGGAAGGACTTGGGGTTTTGCTCTGAGTGAGCTGGGGCCACTGGAGCACTTTGTATAAAGGAATGACAGGCTCTGTCTGACATTTTAGCGGAATCCCCTGGCTGTTATGTGGAGAGTAAAGAAGGGGGGTGCGCAAAGGTCTGGCATAGGGAGACCAGCTGGGGGGCTGTTGCAATCATCCCAGCCATAGATGCACATCCAGTGCAAGAGCAAGGCACTGCCCAGAAGATGCCTAATGCATGGACTCTGTCAGGGTTGGCTGCATTTCCAGGAGCAGAAAGCATGAACCTAGCCAGGCGCATTGGCTCACGCCTGTAATCCCAGCACTTTGGGAGGCCGAGGCAGGTGGATCACCTGAGGTCAGGAGTTCGAGACCAGCCTGGCCAACATGGCAAAACTCCGTCTCTACTAAAAATACAAAAATTAGCTGGGTGTGGTGCCATGCGCCTGTAATCCCAGCTACTCGGGAGGCTGAGACAGGAGAATCTCTTGAACCCAGGAGGCAGAGGTTGCAGTGAGCCCTGAGATCGTGCCACTGCACTCCAGCCTGGGTGACAGATCAAGACTCTGTCTCAAAAAAAAAAAAAACAAAAAACAGTCGGGTCTAGGTAGTAGTTAATAAGACAGAAGGGAATTTGGATTTAGGACCTGGCAATTCAGCTGGTAAAACTCCCCATCCATAGGTTTCAGCTGTCAATCATTTCTCACCTGCTGTCTCTGTGGGCTGGCTATATTTGCCTGAATCAAGCACGTCACACCTTTAAGTAACCAGAGTCAATCAGGGTGTCCTCATTTGTCCGAGGTCTGGATGTGGTTGAGATAAAGCATACTGATTTGTGGAGTCTCTCATGATTTCTGAAAAGTCAAAATCGTACCTGTCTCTCCAATCCCAGCGTGGGTGTCACCTGTTCTGAGAGGCTCTCCCTGGTTCCTTTCCCTGTGCAGATCCCTCACCTCACCCCAGGCTGAAAAGGAGCTGGGGTAGAAATGAGCTGTCCTGTCCAGTGTCCTGTGATGCTGTCCCCTCTGCTTTGATCTGGCCTGATGTACCACCATTAATTAGATAAAAGCAGCTCCTAACAGGCCCAAATCATGGCCTCTTGAAAGGCCCTCTATCTAGTGGCATTATTAATAATCATAAAAATGGCTTACATTGACATCTAGGCTTCACAGCTTTTAAAACTGGAAAATGGCATATTCTAGGAGGCTGGAAAGCATTACGGTTAGGATGTGGTTCTGGAACCCAAGAATTGGAGCTGGAACCCCAGTTCTACCACATGGGAAAATACCTTGACCTCATTTACAAACATCGTTTAATATGTTTGTGTAAACAGTTAATCCCTGCGCACATATAAAATCCAAAAGGTACAAAAGGATACACAGTAAAAATAATTATCTTCCCATCCCTGTCTCATAAGTCATCAGTCCCCACACCAGAATTAACCGAAAAGATCAGTTTCTTTTTCTTTTTTTTTTGAGACAGAGTTTTGCTCTCGTCGCCCAGGCTGGAGTGCAATGGTGCGATCTCCGCTCACCCCAACCTCCTCCTCCTGGGTTCAAGCGATACTCCTGCCTCAGCCTCCCAGGTAGCTGGGATTACAGGCACCCACTACCATGCCCGGCTAGTTTTTGTATTTTTAGTAGAGATGGGGTTTCACCATGTTGGCCAGGCTGGGCTCCAACTCCTGACCTCGTGATCCACCCACCTCGGCCTCCCAAAGTGCTGGGATTACAGGCGTGAGCTGCTGCACCCAGCCTGCAATGATCAGTTTCTTACTTAACCTTTTGGAGTCTCCATTTTATCTTCCAGAGCTCTTTCCTTTTGCCTCGTTGCACTCCTGAAAGTGCACCTCAAGATGGGGCGCCAGCAGCTCTACTGGGGCCAGCCTCGAAAATTGGGTCAGAGTTCTCACTCTTGTGTTGGCTCAAACTGGACTGGCCTGATTTGGAAATACAGCCTCAATGTGTGCTGCCAGTGTTTCTGTCAGTCCGCAAAGGATATAGGTTTCATTAAGCCAGGCTATGTGATCTGGCTTGCATAGATTATCCAAGACATCCACCCAGTGAAAGAAACCATGCTAGCTCTTTGTATATTAAAAAAACAAAAACAAAAAACAAACAAACAAAAACTTTCCCTCCAAAATTTCTCTTCTGTAGAATAAGAACAATGACACTCGCTCAGCCTCCCATCCAAGGCTTTTATAAAGTTCAAATTAAATTAGTGAATTGTAGAGCCCATACTAATGGAAGGATAGCCTATGCAAGCCAGGGACAGGAGACTGGAACTTTCAGACTGGCTGGAGCGCGTCACACCTTTATGTAACTAGAGTCAATCAGGGTGGGCCGGGCGCAGTGGCTCGCACCTGTAATTCCAGCACTTTGGGAGGCCGAGGCGGGCAGATGACATGAGGTCAGGAGTTTGAGACCAGCCTGGCCAACATGGCGAAACCCTGTCTCTACTTGAGACAGGGTTTTGACCTCATTTACAAACATCCTTTAATATGCTTGTGTAAATAGTTAATCCGTGTGCACATATAAAATCCAAAAGGTACAAAAGGATACACAGTAAAGATAATTATCTCCCCATCCCTGTATCATAAGTCATCAGTCCCCCACACCAGAATTAACTGAAATGATCAATTTTTGTTTTTTGAAGGGTTTTTTGTAAAAATACAAAAAAGTAGCCGGGCATGGTGGTGCATGCCTGTAATTCCAGCTACTTGGGAGACTGAGGCAGGAGAATCACTTGAATGCAGAAAGCGGAGATTGCGGTGAGCCGAGATCACACCACTGCACTCCATCCTGGGTGACAAGAGCGAAACTCTGTCTCAAAACAAAACAAAACAGAGTCAATCAGAGTGTCCTCATTGGTCCCAGGTCTGGATGTGGTTGAGATAAAGCATACTGATTTGTGGAGTCTCTCATGATTTCTGAACCGTCAAAATCCTACCTGTCTTTCCAATCCCAGCGTGGGTGTCACCTGTTCTGAGAGGCTTTCCCTGGTTCCTTTCCCTGTGCAGATCCCCCACCCCACCCCAGATGTGTTCTTTGCCTCTTCAGGGCCTCCATCATCTCCTACTTAGATCTCTCTGTGCTTCAGGAGGGCTTTCCCTTGCTTGCTGACCTGTTGCAAGGTGGCCTCCTGTGGTAGAGTGAGCAAGGCTTGGATTGTGACTTCCCTACCCACTGGCTATGTGACCTGCGCAAGTCATTAAACCTCTCTAAACCTCAGTTTTCTAATCCACAGATTTTGGTTAATAACGTTTACCCCCCAGGAAACAGTTCTTAAACTTCCACCTCTTAGGACCCCTTTATTCTCTGAAGAATTAAGGACCAAAAAGAGTTTTTGTTTATGCCAGTTATATCCATGTATTATCCATATATTTACTATATTAGAAACATAACTGAGAAATGAAAACATATTTATTTATTTGTTTAAAAATCACAATAGGAAACCCATTACATGTTGACATAGCTCTTTGTTTGTTTGTTTGTTTGAGACAGGGTCTACTCTGTAGGATCAGGTTGGAGTGCAGAGACATGATCTCGGCTCACTGTAACCTCTGCTTCCCGGGCTCATGTGATCCTCCCACCTCAGCCTCCCAAGTAGCTGGGACTACAGGCACACACCATCACACCTGGCTAATTTTTGTATTTTTCATAGAGACAGGATTTCACCATGTTGCCAAGGCAGGTATTGAACTCCTGAGCTCAAGTGATCCACCCGCCTCAGCCTCCCAAAGTGCTAGGATTACAGGTGTGAGCCACCACGCCCAACAACATAGTTATTTTTAATTTGTTTCTTTTCTTTTTTTAGAGATGGGGTTTCACTATGCTGTCCAGGCTGGTTTTAAACTCCTGGCCTCAAGCAATCCTCCCACATCAGCCTCCCAAAGTGCTAGGATTACAGGCATGAGCCACCACACCTGGCCTATTTTTAATTTTTAAGGTGTTATTTAGCCAGGCGTGGTGGCTCACACCTGTAATCCTAGCACTTTGGGAGGCCGAGGCAGGCGGATTGCCTGAGCTCAGGAGTTTGAGATCAGCCTGGGCAACATGGTGAAACCCCGTCTCTACTAACAAAAAAAAAAAAATACGAAAAATTGGCTGGGCGTGGTGGCGGGCGCCTGTAGTCCTAGCTACTCAGGAGGCTGAGGCAGGAGTATTGCTTGAACCCAGGAGGCAGACGTTGCAGTGAGATGAAATTGCGCCACTGCACTCCAGCCTGGGCAACAGAGCGAGACTCTGTCTCCACAAATAAATAAATAAAGTGTTATTTCTATTTTCCCAAACAAAAATATTTACCAAGAAGAATATTCCTTTACATTTTTGCAAATTTCTTTAATAGGAGATAGCTTCTCACATTTGTTCTACATTCTCACATTTGTTCTACATTCAATCTGTTGAGATATGTACTTTTAATTGAAGTATATGAAGAAAATACAACCCCATGCAAATGTGTAGTTGGGAAGAGTATTTTAGTAGTTTTCTCAAATTATTATAGATACTCTTTGGCCCTACACCAAAAGTCAGTAAGTGGCAGTTTTTTAGAGTCAGTTGCCATGCGAAATCTGCACCTATGTCAATAAATTTTCCATACTCCGTTACATTAAATTCCATGGGTCTGGCCAGGCACAGTGGCTCACACTTGTAGTAATCCCACCACTTTGGGAGGCCGGGGTGGGTGGATCCCTTGAGGTCAGGGGTTTGAGACCAGCCCGACCAACATGGTGAAACCCTGTCTCTACTAAAAATAAAAATAAAAAAATTAGCCAAGCGTGGTGGTACGCGCCTGTAATCCCAGCTGCTTGGGAGGCTGAGGCAGGAGAATTGCTTGAACCCGGGAGGCAGAGGTTGCAGTGAGATGAGACCACACCATTGCACTCCAGCCTGGGCAACAAAAGCAAAACTCTGTCTCAAAAAACAGATAAAAAATAGGCCTGGCTTGGTGGCTCATGCCTGTAATCCTAGCACTTTGGGAGGCTGAGGTGGGTGGATCACGAAGTCAGGAGATCGAGACCATCCTGGCTAACACAGTGAAACCCCATTTCTACTAAACAAAATTAAAAAAAAAAAAAATTAGCCAGCGTGGTGGCGGGCGCCTGTAGTCCCAGCTACTTGGGAGGCTGAGGCAGGAAAATGGTGTGAACCCGGGAGGCAGAGCTTGCGGTGAGCCTAGATTGCACCACTGCACTCCAGCCTGGGCGACCGAACAAGACTTGGTCTCAAAAAAAAAAACAAAGATAAAAAATAAAAATAAAATCCACTTTAAGTGGATCTTTTACCTATGCATGATTTTGTAACTTTTTACATTAGGCATTTGGGAAGTATTGATTTACTGAATATGCCAGTTTTCTAAAAGTTGATACATTTTATTCTCAACACAGAATAATCATATGGCTAATATTACCACCAATCTCATCAGAAAAGTCTGTCAGTACCAGGAAGCTGTCAGGCTCAACATGGTAGACACAAGTTTTCCCAAATTCTAATTTTCACTCGAAAACTCAAATTTTTCAGCTGGATACAAAAACAGAAAAAAATAAAACTCATATTTTATTATTGGCAATAAATACTGTCAGTTGTTTTTCTTGAAGTGGCAGTCTCATTTGTTTATTTTTGAGAAAATGTCTATCCAGTATTCAAATCTGATTGATTAACCATAGTTTGTCTGCAGGCATTCTTTCAAGTAAAAATGATGTTCCATGAGAAAAGTGACTAATTTAGCTTGCAACTCAAACAATCATACATCATACAAAAGTACACATACTCTTTCTTTTTCTTTCTTTCTTTCTTTTTTTTGAGACTGGGTCTCACTCCGTCACCCAAGCTGGGGTACAGTGATGGGGTTTTGGATCATTGCAACCTCTGCTTCCCAGGCTCGAGCAATCCTCCCACCTCAGCCTCTGGAGTAGCTGGGACAATGGTCATGCACCAACATGCTTGGCTACTTTTTGTATCTTTTTATATGTTGCCCAGGCCAGTCTCCAACTCCTGGACTCAAGCGATCTGCCCAACTCAGCCTCCCAAAGTGCTGGGGTTTCAGGCATGAGCCACCGCACCCAGCTCACAAGTACTTTCTCTTGAGACAACTATTGTACTTTAGAATTTGCTAGAAGTGCTTTCTGTGTATTTCTCACTTTTTTGCACAGAATGGTGAAAAGACATGGACTCAGGTGGAGATTTAATAAGATTAATAATTTTTATTGCTTTCCTAATGACATTTTTAGTGAAATGAATATTTTTCCTGCAAGTGTGGTGAAGAATGCAGCGACCATTAGTACAGTTTGGTGCCACTGCCTTGATTTCTGCTCAGTCACCAGCAGTCCTACCCACTGGCTTAGTCCATTTTTTGTTGCTATCAAACAATACTTGAGACCGAGTAACGTATAAAGAAAAGAAATTCATTTCTTAAAAGGGAGGCTGGGAAGTCAAGATTGAGAGTCCTGAATCTGCTGAGGACCTTCTTGCTGTGTCATCCCATGGCAGAAGGTGGAAGGGCAAGAAAGCACATGAGACAGAGAGAGGAAGGGTGCTGGACTCATGCCTTTATGAGGAGCCCGCTCCCACCATAACTAACCCACCCTCGCCATAACCTCTTAAGGATCCCAACTCTTAATACTGTTACAATTGCAATTAAATTTCAACATGAGTTTTGGAGGACATGTTCAAACCATAACACCTACCATTGCTCTTGCACCATCAGTGCAAATGTCAGTACAGTGAAAAAGGTAAATAAATCGCAGTATTATAATGAAACTAGTTTTGGCCTTGTGGATCCCCTGGAAGGATCTTGGGGACCATCGGGGTCAGCAATCTATATTTCAAGAAATCACTGCCTATACAGTTACTGTGAGAATTAGATAAAATAATGTATGCAAAGCAGTTGGCATGGTACCTAGAATATTCTAAGTGCTTAATAAGTTCTAGCAACTCCATTTATTCTTCAAAATGATTTCACATATTTCATTTCCCGGTGACTTCTATGTCCTCACCACCTCTAGCCCAAACTGCCTTTGTAGAATGAACTTTATACTTTTCTCTGAGCTTCTCAAAAGAAGGGCATGTATTCATAACAGAGGCCTGCCTAGTAACCAACTTATTTAAATGAATATATGAACTAGTCAAGGCAAATGTGCCAAATTCCATTTTACAGATAAAAAATGCTGTATGTCTGAGACTGCCTGACTTTTCAGTTGTAAGGTCAATGCTGTGGGCGGTGGGTGGGGTGGGGTGGAGAGGCAGGGGAGGGTTGGGGGGGTGGGGTGGAGAGGCAGGGGAGGGTTGGGGGGGTGGGGTGGAGAGGCAGGGGAGGGTTGGGGGGGTGGGGTGGAGAGGCAGGGGAGGGTTGGGGGTGGGGTGGAGAGGCAGGGGAGGGTTGGGGGGGTGGGGTGGAGAGGCAGGGGAGGGTTGGGGCGGTGGGGTGGAGAGGCAGGGGAGGGTTAGCGGGGGTGGGGTGGAGAGGCAGGGGAGGGTTGGGGGGGTGGGGTGGAGAGGCAGGGGAGGGTTAGCGGGGGTGGGGTGGAGA
Source organism: Gorilla gorilla gorilla (assembly GCF_029281585.2). NCBI lineage: Eukaryota > Metazoa > Chordata > Mammalia > Primates > Hominidae > Gorilla > Gorilla gorilla. Next base: position 85,913,156 of record NC_073239.2, on the reverse strand, counting down.
GGCAGGGGAGGGTTGGGGGGGTGGGGTGGAGAGGCAGGGGAGGGTTGGGGGTGGGGTGGAGAGGCAGGGGAGGGTTGGGGGTGGGGTGGAGAGGCAGGGGAGGGTTGGGGGTGGGGTGGAGAGGCAGGGGAGGTTTGCGGGGGTGGGGTAGAGAGGCAGGGGAGGGTTAGGGGGTGGGGTGGAGAGGCAGGGGAGGATTAGGCACCAAAGTGGGCATTATTGATTCTTGCATTCTATGAACATGCTGTATCATCCTTCCATTTACTTAGGTCTTTAATTTCTCTCGGCAATGTGTATACAGGTCTTGCTCGTCTTTCATTTAAATCATTTCTAGGCACTTTATGTGATTTTCAATAGATTGAAAGAATCAATATTATAAATATATCAATGTTCCTTAAATTCAATGCAATCCCTAATCAAAATCCCATCAAAACAAGCTAATTCTATTTATTTATTTATTATTTTTATTTATTTATTATTATCATTTTTTAAATTTGAGACGGAGTTTCACTCTTGTTGCCCAGGCTGCAGTGCAATGGTGTGATCTCAGCTCACCGAAACCTCCGCCTCCCAGGTTCAAGCGATTCTCCTGCCTCAGCGTCCCTAGTAGCTGGGATTACAGGCATGAGCCACCACGTCCAGCTAATTTTGTATTTTTAGTAGAGACGGGATTTCTCCATGTTGGTCAGGCTGGTCTCAAACGCCCAACCTCAGGTGATCTGCCCATCTCAGCCTCCCAAAGTGCTGGGATTACAGGTGTGAGCCACCGTGCCCGGCCAAAACAAGCTAATTCTAAAATGCATAAAGGAATGCAAAGGGGCCAGGTATGGTGGCTCACGTTTGTAATCCCAACACTTTGTGAGGCCAAAGTGAGTGGATCACTTAAGCCCAGGAGTTCAAGCCCAGCCTGGGCAACATGGCAAAACCCTGTCTCTATAAAAAATACAAAAAAAAAAAAAAAAAAAAAAAAAAAAGCCAAGCATGATGGCCTGTGCCTGTGGTCTGAGCTACTTACTTAGCTACTTGGTAGGCTGAGAAGGGAAGATAGTTTGAGGCTGGGAGGTTGAGGCTGCAGTGAGCCGTGATCGCACTCCACTCCACTCCAGCCTAGGCAACAGAGTTAGACCCTGTCTCAAAAACAAAAAAAAACAAAAAAAAAAGGATCTAGGGTAGCCAAAATAATCTTGGAAAAGAAGAAAAAATGTTAGGACTTACACTACCTGATTTGAAGACAATAAAACTATGATAATGAAGACAGTGTGGTATTGGGAAAGGATAAACAATGACATCAATGGGACAGGAGAGTTCAAAAACAGCACACAAAATACAATCCACTGGTTTTGATGAAGATATCAAGGCAATTCAATGGGTAAAGGGCCATTACATCAATAAATTGTGCTGGAACAAGTAGTTATTCATATAGAAGAAATGAATCTTGACTTTCGTCTCATACCATACACAACAATTAATTCAATTTTTTTATACACCTACACATGAAAGCTAAAACTCTAAAGCCTCTAAAAGAAAACATTAGAGACTATCTTCACAAACTTGGAGTAAGCAAAGATTGTTAAGGTAGGGACAGAAAGCTAAATAAGCACAAAAGAAAATTTCCCTCTGTTCCCAGAATCTCCCTCTGGGCTGGCAGCCCCTCCTGCACCTCCGGGTGCTAATACTTGCCCCTGATGCTCCATGCAGAGCCCCGAGCCCTGCACTCCCATCACCATGGGCTTCTGAAAGCTGAGGGTCGTTGGGTAGCATTTTCACAACTTTTGCCATGATTTATTCAACATTTCCCTTTAAAGCATCTCCTTTTTTTATATATATTTATTATTTATTATTTTTTTTTTGAGATGGAGTCTCGCTGTGTCACCCAGGCTGGAGTGCAGTGGCACAATCTTGGCTCACTGCAACCTCCACCTCCCAGGTTCAAGTGATTCTCCTGCCTCAGCCTCCCAAGCATCTGGGACTACAGGCACACGCAACCACACCCAGCTAATTTTTGTATTTTTAGTAGAGAGGGGGTTTCACCATACTGACCAGGATGGTCTCGATCTCTTGACCTCATGATCCACCTGCCTCAGCCTCCCAAAGTGCTGGGATTACAGGCATGAGCCACTGTGCCCAGCCTATTTATTTATTTTTGAGACAGAGTTTCACTTTTGTTGCCCAGGCTGGAGTGCAATGGTATGATCTCGGCTCACTGTAACCTCTGCCTCCTGGGTTCAAGCAATTCTCCTGCCTCAGCCTCCCAAGTAGCTGAGATTACAGGCACACGCCACCACACCCAGCTAGTTTTTGTATTTTCAGTAGAGATGGGGTTTCACCATGTTGGTCAGGCTGGTCTCGAACTCCTGACCTCAGGTGATCCACCTGCCTCGGCCTCCCAAAGTGTAAAGCATATCCTTTTCACTTACATCTTGTCCTATCTATTTTAGCCCTGTCCTAAATAATCACTGCTGTGAAATTCCTAGTTTGATAGGTTTGTCATTTTTCTCCACTGCGTATTAGAATAAATTGTAACTGTAAATGTTTAAAATGTGTGAACAACCTAAAATGCTTTCATGTACTGCACTTAGGGTTTTTCCATGTTCTTGTGTAGGAATGTGTGTGAGCATGTCTGTGTGGGGGTGAGTGTGGGTGTGGGGGTGAGTGTGGGTATGGGGGTGAGTGTGGGTGTGGGGGTGAGTGTGGGTGTGGGGGTGAGTGTGGGTGTGGGGGTGAGTGTGGGTGTGGGGGTGAGTGTGGGTGTGGGGGTGAGTGTGGGTGTGGGGGTGAGTGTGGGTATGGGGGTGAGTGTGGGTGTGGGGGTGAGTGTGGGTGTGGGGGTGAGTATGGGTGTGCAGGTGTGAGTGGTGAGCATGTATGTGAGTGTCTGGGAATGTGCAAGTGTGTGTGCCTGAGTGTGTGGTGTGTGAGTGTAGTGTGGGATGGGGCTGGAGGAAGTCTAGGCTGACTACATAATGATGAGTCCTCGTCTGGGTGACCCACAATTCCCGGCAATGAGCCACATTCACCAGGAACCAGGCAGGGCAGAGGAAAGGCGTGTGGGGCAGAGGCCCCCACCCCCTTTTCTGCTCATTGCCCACAGGCCCTCAGAGGAGAGAAGGCTCTGTCAGTGGCCAAGGGAGTACCTGGTTACGGCCCGGCAGCCTGGGAACCATCACCAGGGACTAGGAGTGCTTCTGGGAGCAGCAGGCGGGGGCAGATCCTTCACTGCTATATTTACAGGTCTGGGTTTAGCACAGGACCTTGAGGCGAGGGACTGAGATCCAAAGTTTTCAATATGTTCTTCGCCCGGCAACCTTGTGCAAGGGGTATTTTTATAGGAGCTCAGAGAAGCCAGGAAAGTTCCTCAAGGTCCCACAGCTACGACATTCGGAGTGAGAGGAGGACCCAGGCCTTCTAATTCTAAGGTCAAAGGCTTTTCCAATATAGCAAGGTAGTACGGCACCTCCCAAAAGCACTGTGCCACCTGCTGCCCAGGTGTGAGAACCCAGGAAGGCGTGCCAAGTGCCACCCAATTTCATTGGTTCTTCTTGTACAGGTCTGCCTCAGTGGTCTCAGCTGAGTGGTTCTTGCGCCCATCTCCATGACAAACTGCTCAGCCAGAAACGGCTGGCCTCCCAGGCACAGGAGACCCATGAGCAGGGGTGATATTCCACAGAGCACCTGGCCTGCAAGGGCACTGACTGAACAGAACTAACTTCAGCTTGAGGAATGGGGGCAGGGTCCTGGAGGCGGGGCGGAGGGTGGTTCCTGAGGAGGCATCCCAGCAGCCAGTGCACTGGGGACACTTGTGGGGCCTCAGGACGGTGGCTACTGACCAACCAGGAAGGAAGCATTTGCATATGTAAACAATCCATATTGGCATACCCGCACACTGTGGCTGCATGCCAGCCTTGCTCAAGAGGGCTCCTGTGTATTCACTCTTCTCAGAGGCAGAAGATGAGGAAGCTCCTTTCTCTGTCCCTCTCTCTTTTGCATTATGTGAACTGGGCCCCTTAGTGCCAGGCACAATACTGAAGATAAGAAGATAATAAAATCCAGAGCCCTGCCTGCCCCCAAGGAGCTCGGGCCTGTTTTCCCAGGAGATGTCCTCTCGATAATCTGGCCCCAGTGCTAGGCTGTCAAGGGGCCAGGTTGGTTAGTGCTGGTCAAGGGGCACACAGAGAACCCAGACCTAGTCCTGCATGCAGGCCCCCCACAGTCTTGTTTTGGGCCTCATAGTGGAAAATATACATAGGAACTAATAAGGCTAAAGAGACTTCACATTAAAGAGAGCGGGATACATCCTGCAGCATGCGGGACCATCGCCAGCTCCGACCGGAGTGTTATTTGGGAGCCCCAGACTCCTGCATAAGGACCTGCCTTCATCTCACTTAGCCATTCTAAACGTTACTGAACACGAAATCACTCTAGTGGGGGTCATGGTTAGAGGTTTATTTTAATATATAATGGAGGCCGAGCACGGTGGCTCATGCCTGTAACCCCAGCAGTTTGGGAGGGTGAGGCAGGTGGATGACTTGAGGTCAGGAGTTCAAGACCAGCCTGGCCAACATGATGGAACACCGTCTCTGTTAAAAATACTAAAATTAGCTGGGCATGGTGGCAGGTGCCTGTGATTCCAGCTACTTGGGAGGCTAAGGCAGGAGAATCGCTTGAACCCAGGAGGTGGAGGATACGGTGAGCTAAGATCGTGCCACTGCACTCCAGCCTGGGCAACAGAGTGAGTGAGACTCCATCTCAAAAAAAAAAAAAAAAAAAACATATATATGTGTGTGTGTGTGTGTGTGTGTGTGTGTGTGTGTGTGTGTGTGTATGTATGCATGTAATGGAGACAAACCTGTCAACTAGGAGCTTCACACCACTCTCATAGCAGCTGCTGCCCCCCACACTTGCTTATTCCATCTTTGGGTCTTTCTGCTCAGAACTCAGAGTCCTAGGGGAGGAAGCTGGAATGAGAGCCCCAGCAAGACTGTGCACAAGGAGAGAAGGATTCCCCCTAAAAATCAAAGCTGGGCCCTGCTTTCAAAGGAAGGGCAGAATATAAGCTGGACCAACAAATAACAGCAAATATTCCACTGGTTTAGGAGGGAGGTGGGTGGTGCTGGGACAGGGCATGGACTTGGGGCCAAGGAGACATGGGTTAGAACCCGAGCCCTGGCACGGCTGGCACTGTGGACATCCCCCACTTAAAACCCCACCAGGCTTCCACTTGCTCCTGGGGAAAAGCCTCCAATTCTTTCAAGGCTCTGCATGCTCTGCCTCCAGACTCATTGCCTGGACATGAGCCATTACTTCTCTCTACAGAGCTTTCCCTCTTCCCTTCCTCTGTGTATACTTAACACCTCCTCAGCCTTCAGGCCTCACTCACAGCCTCATCGGCCTGGTTGCCTAAATATATATATGAAGAGAGAGAGATTGAGGTTTTGATTTTAAGGAATTGGCTCATGTGATTGTGGGGGCTGGCAAGTCCCAAATCTATTGGGCAGGTCGGCAGACTGGAAATTCAGCTAAGAGTGAAGTTGCAATCTTGAGCTCAAAATCCACCAGGGCAGCAGGCTGGAAACCCAGGCAAGGGTTTGATCTTGCAATCTTGAGGCAGAATTTCTTCTGAAACCTCAGCCTTTGTTCTTAAGCCCTTCAACTGATTGAATGAGGCCCACCCACATCATGGAGGGTAATCTGCTTTACTGAAAGCCTACTGACTGTAAAAGTTAACCATATATAGGCCAGGCACAGTGGCTCACACCTGTAATCCCAGCACTTTGGGAGGCTGAGGCAGGCAGATCACTTGAGGTCAGGAGTTCAAGACCAGCCTGGCCAACATGGTGAAACCCTGTCTCTACTGAAAATACAAAAATTAGCTGGGCATGGTGGCACATGCCTGTAGTCCCAGCTACTCGGGAGGCTGAGGCAGGAGGATCACCTGAACCTGGGAGGCGGAGGTTATAGTGAGAAGAGATTCTACCACAGCACTCCAGCCTGGGTGACAGAGCTAGACTCCTCAAAAAAAAAAAAAAAAGAAAAAAGAAAAAAAAAACTTAACCGCATATAAACAATACCTTCATAGCACCATCTAGGCTAGTATTTGACCAAACCACTAGGCTAGTATTTGACCAAACCACTAGGTACCACAGTCTAGCCAAGGTGACAGGTAGAACTAACCATCACACCTTCCCTGGCTTCTGGGGAAGATGGGCACCTCATCTGCTCCCCCGTCCTTACTTGCATGCTATTCTGGGGGCTGTGTTCCCTTCTTCATAGAACTATGGCACTTTGTACTATTTATCTGTTTATCTTTGTTGTTCTCCCGATTTTCCACTGAGCTTCCATTAAAATAATTAAGTAGAAGGTCATTAGACTGAGGTGGTTTTAAAGTCCTAGGTTCTTATGTAAGTAAACTGAATCCTAATTCAAAATTAAAGAGAAAATTGGCCCGGTGCAGTGGCTCACACCTACACTTGGGAGGCTGAGGTGAGTGGATCACTTGAGCTCAGGAGTTTGAGACCAGCCTGGGCAACATGGTAGAACCCCACCTCTACCAAAGATACAAAAATTAGCTGGGCATGGTGGCACATGCCTGTGGTTCCAGCCATTTGGGGGGCTGAGGCAGGAGGGTCGCTGGAGCCCAGGAAGTCAAGGCTACAGTAAGCCACGATCTCACCGCTGCACTCCAGCCTGGGTAACAGAGTGAGACCCTTACTCAAAAAATAAAATAATGAAAATGCTTAAAAAGATAAAAAAAATTAAAAATAAAATAAAACCGTCCAGGTGTGGTGGCTCACACCTATAATTCCAGCACTTTGGGAGTCTGAGGCAGGCAGATGGTTGAGCCCAGGAGTTCAAGATCAGCCTGGGTAACATGGCAAAACCCTGGCTCTACAAAAAATAAAAAAAATTACCCAGGCATGGTGGTGTGCACCTGTAGTCCCAGCTACTCAGAAGGCTGAGATGGGAGGATCACTTGAGCCCAAGAGGCGAAGGTTACAGTGAGCTGTGATCGTGCCACTGCACTCTAGCCTGGGTAACAGAGTGAGATCCTGTCTCAAAAACCAAACAAAACAAAACAAAAAAAAAAGAAAAGAACAAGAAAATGAAACTTAAGTTCAGCCAATCACAGGTGGCCAACTGGGTGTATATTATACCATCTCGAAATTCCCATAGGATAGTCTGAATAAGGCAATTGCTCAAACATTAACCAGTCAAATAATTTTTTTGCTCTCTTCTGCATTCACCCTATAAAAGCCTTCCCCTTGTACCCCATTGGCAGAGCCCCAAGCCTGCTTTGAAGTCTCTGTTTTAGGGCTGGGTGCAGTGACTCACGCCTGCAATCCCAGCACTTTGGGAGGCTGAGGCAGGCGGATCACCTGAGGTCAGGAGTTTGAAACCAGCTTGGTTAACATGCTGAAACCCCATCTCTACCAAAAATACAAAAATTAGCCAGGTGTGGTGGCTGGCGCCTGCAATCCCAGCTACTTGGGAGGCTGAGGCATGAGAATCACTTGAACTTGGGAGGTGGAGGTTGCAGTGAGCTGAGATCGCTCCACTGCACTGCAGCCTGGGCAACAGAGGGAGACTTCATCTCAAACAAAGAAACAAACAAAAAAAGTCTATTTTAAAATCACCCTATAAAACCCTCTGTTTTAGAGATGCCCAATTCATGAGTTGCTATTTGCTGAAATAAACTCTTTAACATTTTAATGTGCTTCAGTTTACCTTTTAACATTCCTAAGGTGTGAATTTGTGTTACGTATTCTTAAGTCTTCAGATGCTTATTTAATCTGAAGATTTAGGTGTTTCTTTAGTTTTGATCAATTCTCAGCCATTTTCTCTTTAAATATTGCTCCTTCCTCATTTCTTCTTTGATCTCATTTTTCCCTCTATGTCTCTTAGCCACAACTGCTTCCATAGTGTTCTTGCTGTGCTGCTGAGAGGGTGATTTTTTTCAGAGGCATCACCCAGTTTGCTAAGTGTCTCTTTAGCTCCATCTTGTTCTGCTGTTTAGTCCATTAATTTTAATAAATAATCCTTTTTTTTTTTTTTGAGATGGAGTCTTGCTCTTGTCACCTGGGCTGGAGTACAATGGGGCAATCTTGGCTCACCGCAACCTCCGCCTCCCGGGTTCAAGCAATTCTCCTGCCTCAGCCTCCAGAGTAGCTGGGATTACCATGCCTGGCTAATTTTTTTGTATTTTTTTAGTAGAGAGGGGTTTCACTATGTTGGCCAGGCTGGTTTCAAATTCCTGACCTCAAGTGCTCTGCCCACCTTGGCCTCCCAAAGTGCTGGGTAAAATTACAGTCATGAGCTACTGCACCCAGCCCTAAATAATTTTTAAAGCTGTATTTTTCATTTCTAGAACTTTGTTTGATTTGTTTCCCAACATTTTTTAATATTATCTTGTTTCTTATTATTATTTCTTTTCTATTTAAAAATTCTCTAGAATTATTTAACCTATTTATTTTATAACTTCAGGTTTCTCTACTACTTCTCATTCTTAGGGAATGAATTCTGATTGGTTTGGTTTGGTTTGGCTTTGGTTTTGTATTTACTGATTATCTCTTATGGTGGTTTGTTTCCCTGTGTGATTTGTAATTTTCGATTGGGAAACTCATTTCCAGTGGAAGGTTGTTTTTGCTGTGGAATGCCTGTGAGGCTGGGTTGTGAAAATGTACAGAGTACCTTGGGTTTTGCTTCTGTCAGGGCCCTAGGTTCTGGACTAACTTTTTTTTTTTTTTTTTGAGACAGAGTCTCCAGTCATCCAGGCCAGAGTGCAGTGGCATGGTCTTGGCTCACTGCAACCTCCACCTCCTGGGTGAGGTTGATTCTCCTTGCCTCAGCCTCCCGAGTAACTGGGATTACAGGCGCACACCACTACCTTCGGCTAACTTTTGTACTTTTAGTAGAAAAGGGGTTTCACCATGTTGGCCAGACTGATCTCGAACTTCTGGCCTTAAATGGTCCGCCTGCCTCAGCTACCCGAAGTGCTGGGATTACAGGCGTAAGCCACCGCACCCGGCCTCTGGACTAACTTTTAGATTAACTTTTCGGCATAGGAATCCTGGGACCAGTGGCATGCCAAAGCAGGGGATGAGGCGGGAGCAGTCCATCTCTCTCCTCCAAGTGAGGGAGGCCTGGCCTTTCCATCTTTCACATGAACTTTTCTCCCACCCAAGACTTCTACAGTGAGAAAACTGTTGCTCCTTCTGCAGGCCCAGTTGGTAGTTTTTCCAGCCTTTCTTTTCTGTGACTGGGATACTCCTCAAGGCTCCAAGCTGTATTCAGCTGGATCACTTCCAACTCTCCTGCCTCAAACAGCCTTTGGCTGCCTCCTGTTTTTGAAGGGGCTTTAGAACTCTGGGCTCTAGGCCTTAGGGCCTATATCTAGTCAAAACCTCACAAACCGGAGGCTTAGCTCTCACTCCATTTTCTGGCTTTGAGTTCTTGGAACTATTTCTGGAATCTGGTGTTTTCCTTTCTCTTGAGCTCAGCTTTGTATGTTCAAGTGTTTTTCTTGTATTTTATGCAGCATTTTTATAGTAATGAAAGAGGGGCTGTCTGAAACAGTGCAATCTGGCATGTTGCCAAAAGCCTTATGCTGCATTGACCTGTGATTATTCAAGGAATATAGTCCTCTCCACTAGACCATAAACCCCATGAGGCAGGGGCTATGTTGACTTTTCTGAATTCCCAGCTTCTAAAAAGGACCAAGCACATGGCAAGGGATATATATATATATAGACAGTGTCTCACTATGTGGCCCAAGCTGGTCTCGAACTGCTGGGCTCAACTGATCCTCTTGCCTTGGCCTTCCAAAGTGCTGGGATTACAGATGTGAGCCACTGCACCTGGCCCCTCAATAAATATTTTTGAATGAATGAACAAAGATACTCTCTCTAGGGGCATTAATACCAAAATCTTAGGGATGTTTGGAAAATTTAACAAGAGGATATGTAATATGCTTGCTATATGGTGGCAACTCAGGAAAGGTAGCCATCACCGTAATTTGTCTGTTAAGGCAAAAGCTTGAATGATAGTTTCCCTGCAATTCAGCTCCCACCCTCACCTCAGACAGTAGCCCTGGCCCAGGATGGCAGGCAGGTTCTGCGGGTGTGGCCTCTTGCCACTTCCCAAAGTACCAGGTCAGCCCTTCCACCAGAACAGCCACAGCACTGTGGTTTTATTCTTATTTTTTTGAGATGAAGTCTTGCTCTGATACCCAGGCTGGAGTGCAGTGGCTCAATCTCGGCTCACTGCAACCTCTGCCTCCTAGGTTCGAGTGATTCTCCTGCCTTAGCCTCTAGAGTAGCTGGGATTACAGGCACCTGTAACCACACCTGGCTAATTTTTGTATTTTTAGTAGAGACAGGGTTTCACTATGTTGGCCAGGCTGGTCTCGAACTCCTGACTTCAGGTGATCCGCCCGCTTTGGCCGCCTCCCAAAGTGCTGGAATTATAGGTATGAGGCACCGCGCCTGGCCTGGAAACAGAATTTGAACATTGATTTGTGTGTGTGTGTGTGTTGTAATATCTCCTTGGACATATTAGAAGGATAACCCATTAAGGACTATAATAATAACATATATTAAATGCCTATTGTGTTGGACACCCTCTTTAGTTTAATGCTATTCATTAACTGCTAGGTGGGTACCATCCCCCACTTTATAAATGAGGAAATTGAGTCTGAGTGATCGTAAGTAACTTACCCAAGGTCCTGTAGCTGATAGGTCAAGGGCTAAACTCCTCTGACTCCCAAGCCCAGTCTCCTGCTGCCAAAGGATTTTCTTTCCTGTGAATGAGAAATTCGCTTGGAGCCCTGGTTCCCAACTTTGACTGCTTGTTGGACTCTCCTGGGAAGCTTTACAAAATCCTGATGCTTGAGTCCTACCCCCAGAGATTTTTATTTAATGGGAAATCAGGATTTTCTGAAGTTCCCTAGGTGATTTTAACAGGCATCCAAGGCTGAGCGCCACTGGCTTAGTGGGTTCCAAATCCCACATCCACCAAGGTCCTTGACTGTAAATGTCACCTGGCCTGACCATCCCCACGACTGGAAAGAAGACCAGAAAAGTCCAGGACAGGAGCCCACCTCAAAGTCCAAGGTCCATAACTGGTGCCTGTAACTGCTTGCCCAGAGCCAAACTGGGAAATAGGCACCAATAATAGTAACAACATAATGGTGACAATAATGATAACAAGGGTTCAAACAGTATTTCAATAATGTACTTGTTGTGATGTAGCAGGCGCCTTGCGTGCTTTACCTCATTTGTTTCTCACAGCAATGCTATGAGTGAGGTGCAATGAATCTCTCCACTTTACAGATGAGAACACTGAGGCACAGGCAGGTGAAGTGCCCAGCCCAGGGCCACTCAGCGAGGCTGGGCAGGTTGTGTTCTGGACCACTGGCTTTTCTATGCTGCCTCTCCAACCCCGGGCTGCCGCCAACTTTGCAGTCCCTGCGTCCCCTCAGAACTCTCCCGCTACTCACAGCCCTAGCACTTGATCTGCTGAGGGCCTGCCCCAAACTGGGGAGGTGGGGGTGAGCAATAAATGTGGATAAGGGGCCTGGCCTGTCCCCTCCACTGGATCTCACAGTCTGGCAGGGGTGATAAGGCCAGAGCAGGTGGAATGAGACACAGAGGATGGGTGGAGGGTGGAGGTGGTGGGATTCACCCTCAGCCACCGATTGATGGAGAGATCCTAACCCTTGGTCAGTAGGCTTCTAAGACACCTCCGCCACCGTATCCCTTGAGGCCAATGCCTGAGGCTGGATCCCTGAGCCCCCTTCTGCCCCCGCACAGTTCCTGGAGGAGGACCATGTCATGGTTAGGACACACGTGGGTTCAAGACCAGACACCTCAACTCTGCAGACCTGGCTTCCTCACTTATGACATCCCTCCTCGCAGGTTTGCTGGAAAGATTGAACCAGCCGGGCACAGCCAGTGCCTGGAGTCGGCCTAGCATAGTGTGGGTACAGCCCTTCTCTCATCCTCACCCTGCACTCCTCCCAGCGCCCAGCCTGGCTGCCCAGCCACTTCCCAGCACCAGCTTTCCATGTGGGAATAGAAACTCTGAGAGGGACCACGTCTCTTTGTATTTCCCCAGACTGAATTGTTCACAGCTGGCAGCATGGCTGAATGACTCACCCCTCCCGGAAGGATGCCTATGTCAACCCAGCAGCTTCATTCAGGTCAACGCTTGTTCCCTGAGCACCCGGTAAGTCCGTGGCTCTCATCCCTGGCAGCACACCAGAATCAGGGGGTTTGGAAGTGGGTGAAGCCACAAGGTAAGGAAGAGGCAGCGGAATCAGGATCTCTGGGGTGAGGCCCAGGCATCCGCATTTCTTACACAGTCTCTTTCATAAGGTCAGCAGAGGGTCTTCGGTGTAAGACCAGGGTGTTTGCTTAAAATACAGAGTTCAGGCACACGCCCACACCAGGTGAATCAGACTCTGGGGATGGGTTGTACAACCTGTTTGAACCCCTTTCCCTGCAGGATTTCTTTCTTTTTCACAGAAAGGTTTAGAAACTTCCCTACTTAGAAGAAACCAGCGTGAGGAATAAATGAGCCCAGCTGCCCAAGGATGTAACCTTGGGATGAGAGGATGGCCAGGAGCTGGAGGAGGCAAGGGCTGAGGGCCGGGAGGATGAAGATGAATCTCAGCTGAGGGAGAGACCAATCTGGGCTAGGGAAGGTGAGGCTGGGAGGCCTCTTGGAAGAGGCAGCTACATTCCTGTCATTCCTTAAAGGTGAATTTCTGAGGGTAGAATTTCAAGGGGGCAAATGGAAAGGATAGGAGCAGTATCTATCTGTATCTATCAATCTATTATCTATCTGTCTATCATCTTCCCCCAATCCCCTCCCAGTGTTAACCAGCTCACCCTGTGGCAGCAGGAGCCTCTAGAGCTGGGTGTGTTGGAGGTTGGTGTGTTAGACTGCTTGGGTTTCCATAACAAGACACCAGAGACTGGATGACTTGAACACCAGAAATCGATTTCTCATCGTTCTGGAGGCTGGAAGTTTAGGATGCCAGCAAGGCAGCTTTCACTCTGAGGACTCTCCTCTTGGCTCGTAGTGGCTGTCGTCTTGCTGTATGCTCACATGAGCTCTTCTGTGAGGGAGAGGGTGGTGAGGGAGGAGAAGATGGGGAGAGGGCAGGGAGAGCTGGGGGAAGAGGGAGGAGGGAAGGGAAGGGGAGGGAGGGAGACAGAGACACAGCATGCTCACTCTCTCTTGTGCCTCTTACTAATCCTACTGGCTCGAAGCCCCACCCTTATAACTTCATTTAGCCGTAATTACCTCCTTGAAGGACCTGTCTCCAAATACAGCCACATGGAGCGTTAAGGCTTCGAGGTAGGAACTATGGAGGACATAATTCAGTCTGTGGCAGTGGCTTCTCTAATGTCTCAGCTTGCTCAAAGGACCATGCTGGAACTCACAGCATCCTCCAGGGAGACTGGACCAAAGTGGGAAAGGGTGTGGGTGACTGTTGAGTCCCCCTCGTGCTCGCAGTTCATAGACTGACCTGGGGGTTGGGGGTGGAAGAAGCCTTGCCTGTGCCTAGGCCTCTGGAGACCCAGGTATAGGAATGAAGGAGATCGGGATCCAAATAGCACACAGGGCTGGCCTGGGGATCTCTGAGAGCCAGACACAAGGACAGCAGCCATGGCCCAGGTGACTAGGAGCTTCCCTAGAAGCAGCTCCGAGGGGCACTGCAGCCCCTTAGACAGATCAGCCTGAGCCCAGGTGCCTTCCTCACAGCATGTGTCCGGAGTGTCACAAGCAACATGTATCTGTTTACTCGTTCATTCATTTATTCATTCAACACTTGCTATGTAGCAGGCACTGTGCTGGGCTCTGCAGCTCAGCTCTGCATGAAGCAGAGAAGGCCCTGCTCTCATGGAGCTTACATATGAAACAGGCAGCAGGCAGGAAAAGAAACAATCCAATATCTGATGTAATCAAGTTGGGCCATGAGTGTGAGGAAGAAGCATGAAGCAAGTTTCGGAGAGGGAGTGACTAGGGTGGAAGGTTTCGCGCAGTCCCCTGAGAAGACAGCAACGAGTAGAGAGAAGCCTGAATGGTGTAAGATGGGGAAACCTGCGGATCTGTGGGGAAGGGTGTTTCAGGCAGAAGGAACAGCAAGTACAGAGGTTCTGAGGCCAGAAGGACCTTGGCACACACGAGGTGTGGCAAGGAGGCCAAAGGGGTTGAGTGGAGGGACAACAGAGTGCCGTGGTGAACAGAGTGAGGGGCAGGCAGGGCCGAGTCACTGGGACGAGTGGGGTCCACCTGTTTCTCTCTGTCTGATGGGAGGCCATGGAGGTTTTGGGCAAAGGAGTGGCATGACTTAGGTTTAGGAGGGTGGCTGGATGCTATGTGGAGAACAGATGATGGGAGGTCAGGTGGGGGAGCTGAGAGACCCAACAGGAAGCCACTGCAGGTCAGGGAGAGGAGGTGACACCTAGGGGTTAGAAACCTACCTTTCATTCACTTCCAGATGGAACTGACCACTGGGGAGAGGCGGGGTCCCCTGGAGAAACAGATGGGAGAGCAGGAGGAGTGAGGAATGAGCCTTGGCCTCCGACTTGTGGAGGTCAGGAAGAGGAGGTTGAACCAGCTCAGGAGACTGAAAAGGAGCCAGCGAGGTAGGAGTGGGACCAGGCAAACGGTGTCCTGATGACAGTTCGTGCAGAAGCAAAAAAGAGGGGATGCTGACCTGTGCCAAAAGCTGCAGACTTGCCCAAAAGACGAGGACCACCCCAGACCATCCAGATGGGCAAGTTGAAGGTCATGGCAGCTTTGACCGCAGCAGCTGCAGAGCAGGGCTGGGGACTTAGGCCTGATGAGAGTGCAGGAGAGAATGGGATGGAAGGAGATGGAGATGCAAGACAGGCAAATTAGTTGGGGGATTTGCTAGCAAGGATCAAAGAAACAGAACCATCAAGCTGGTTGGCCATGAAGGAGGAGGGAGGAGAAGACACAGGGTGTGGCCCCGATGGCCTCAGGAGGAGGTTTTAGAGCTGCAGATCAGGTGGTCAGGGACTGTGTCAGTCACTAAGTGGGCTTGACCTCCCTGAGGGTGGAAGGAAAGAGGTTGAGCAGGGGAAGGTGTTCTAGGAGATAGAGAGCTCTGCCTGTGTTTTTCCCCCTAGCCTGAGACATTGCCATCTTTGTGTTTTGGAAGCTGTTTTTAATTTTATTTATTTATTTTTTTGAGATGAAGTCTCGCTCTTGTTGCCCAGGCTGGAATGCAATAGCTCAGTCGCAGCTCACTGCAACCTCCGCCTCCCGGGTTCAAATGATTCTCCTGTCCCAGCCTCCCAAGTATCTGGGATTACAGGTATGTGCCACCACACCCTGCTAATTTTTGTATTTTTAGTAGAGACGGGGGTTTCACTATGTTGGCCAGTCTGGTCTCGAACTCCTGACCTCAGGCGATCCACCCACCTCAGCCTCCCAAAGTGCTGGGATTACAGGCATGAGCCACTGTGCCTGGCTGGGAAGCTGTTTTTTAGAATCATGGAAAATAGCAACTAAAGAAAAAGATGCTAGCTGAAATGCTATTTCCTGATTACTAGCTAAGAGTGTAGCTGAGATAGAGGCTGGTGGTAGAAGGATCCAAAAGAAAGAATGAGCTCTAGGTAAAGCCGAAGGCTGAATCTGGCTGGGTAGGTCTGGTCAGAAAAGCTGGCCTGGCTGACGCAGCAAGCACAGGACAGGACGGACAGGTTGTCAGCAGTCCACAGGCTCATGACCTGGGACTTTCCTTACCACTGGGTGGTGCATTGACTTAGGAACCTACTGGCTACAGTGGAGGACTGGTGATGCTGAAGGGCTCATGGACCTCTGGCAGGGAGGAGCCCTTCCTGCTGTCCCAGCATTCTCAGAAGGATACTCCTGCCCCACCTGGGAAATATGAGGGTGACTTTTGCATCCAGAAAAAGGATGTACCAGCTGGGTTGTGTCCATTTAGAGTAACAGTGACCCTTGCTACTCAAAGTGTGGTCCTTGGACTGGCAGCATTGCCATCAACTGGGATCTTGCTAAAAATACAGAAACTCAGGCCCCACCCTAGACCTACTGAAGCAGTGTGTATTTTACCAAAATTCCTAGGTGACTTCTATGCACATTAGAGTTTGAGAAGCACTGGCTTAAGCCACTGGTCCTCAGACTTGCTGCACTTTGGAATTACCTAGGGAATTTTAAAAGATGCTGATGCTTGGGTACCACCCTGCAGCTCCCCAACACTCCCAGAAATACTGATTTTACTACTATGGGGTATGGCCTGGGTACCAGGAATTTAAAGGCTTTTCACGGGATCATAATGTGCTGACTTAACCACTAACTTTGAGAACGACTACCTGAAGCCATAAAGATGTTTATCTGGGAGCTAGATTCCAGGGTAGCTCTAGGTGGACTCAGCAGCCCCAGGATATAGCGGAGGACTCACCACTGTCAGGATTTGTTTTGTATCCTTAGGCTTGTTGCCTCATGATTAAAGATGGTTGCCATGCCTCCTAGAATACTGCACTTACAGGAGATTCAAAGGTTGGGAAGACAGCACAGGTGGGAGGTGGTAGGAGAGCTTGTTTTGTGACTTCTCTCATTTTGTCAGGCAGGGAAAAAACTTTCCCCAAATCCCAGCACTTTGGAAGGCCAAGGCGAGAGGATCACTTGAGGCAAGGAGTTTAAGACCAGCCTGGGCAACACAGCAAGACTCCTGTCTCTACAAGACAAACAAACAAGGCCAGGTGTGATGGCTCACATCTGTAATCCTAGCACATTGGGAGGCTGAGGTGGGAGGATTGCTTGACCCCAGGAGTTCCAGACCAGCCTGGGCAAAATGGCAAAAACCCATCTCTACAACAAATACAGAAGTTAGCTGGGCCTGCAGTCCCAGCTACTTGAGATGCTGTGGTGGGAGGATCACCTGAGTCCAGTGGGGTCAATGTTGCAGTGAGATGAGTTTGCACCAGCCTGCACTCCAGCCTGGGCAACAGAGGGAGACCCTGTCAATCAACCAATCAACAGAAAAAGAAAAAACTTTCCCAGAATTCCTGCAACAGATATCCCCTTTGTTTTCATTGAGCAAAGACAGGTCACCCTTAGCTGCAAGGGAGTCTGAGAAAGTGCATTTTTGGCTTTTTCACTTTCTATAGTAGGAAGCAGAAAATAGAGAACGGGGTTAGAAATGACTGTTAGATAGCCAGTCATCAGTATGTGCCATAAAATGCACATGAGATATAAATGCTTATGTGGCAAACTTGATAAATTAAATTATTAAGTAATTAGCTGGCTAGGTTTTCAACGGAAGAAACAGGAAAGATGGGGTCTTCTATTAATTTTCTCTTGTTAGCTGATTTGATCAATTGATCTTTTTTCTGTTTAATTGATTTGTTTTATGTTTGTTCAGATCAAAAAGTCAAAAAGTTTTCTTTAAAATACAAGGGCCAGGTGTGGTGGCTCATGCCTGTAATCCCAGCACTTTGGGAGGCCAAGGTGGGCGGATCGCCAGAGGTCAGGGGTTGGAGACCAGCGTGGCCAACATGGGGAAACCCTGTCTCTACTAAAAATACAAAAATTAGCTGGGCATGCTGGGGGCACCTGTAGTCCAGCTACTTGGGAGGCTAAGGCAGGAGAATCGCTTGAACCTGGGAGGCGGAGGTTGCAGTGAGCCAAGATGGCACCACTGCACTCCAGCCTGGGTGACAGTGAGACGCCCTTTAAAAAAACCAAACCAAACCAAACAAAACAAAACAAAAAAGCTCCTTTAAGCTCCTTTGAAGGCAGGTGTTCCCATTTGAATGTAAAGGTTGTATATTGTTCCTAACTCAACATCACAACGCTCAGTAAAAATAGAGGTGAAGAGACCAAAAAAATAAGATAGCAGACCATATTCATTCATGCTCTACAAACTAATAAATGTGCTGTCTAAAAAAGCTGCATATAAAAACCCTTAGGATTTTGTATCTGTTTAACACAGAAATTCAACTTCTGGGAATTAGTTCAAAGGAAATAATCATGTATCCATTTCAGAAATAGTCATTGCTGGCCAGGCATTGGTGGCTCACACCTGTAATCCCAGCTCTCTGGGAGGCCGAGGTGGGCAGATCGCTTTGAGTTCAGGAGTTCTAGACCACCCTGGGCAACATGGTGACACCCTGTGTCTACACAAAAAACACACAAAAAAATAGCTGGGCGTGGTGGCACATGCCTGTAGTCCAAGCTACGCAGGAGGCTGAGTGAGAGGATTGCTGGGGCTGGGGAAATGGAGATTGTAGTGAGCCAAGATTGTGCCACTGCAGTCTAGCCTGGGTGACAGAGTGAGACCCTGTCTAAAAACAACAACAACAAAAACAACAACAAATGGTCATTGCCGTGCTACTTATAAAAATTGGAAACTACCTAAATGTCCCATGACAGGGGATTGGTTGGATGATCCAGCCACATACATACAATGGAATACTACACAACCATAAAAACAACAATGTTGAAGCTGGGGGCAGTGGCTCATGCCTGTAATCCCAGCACTTTGGGAGGCCAAGGTGGGTGGATCACTTGAGGTCAGGAGTTCAAGACCAGCCTGGTCAACATGGTGAAACCCCGTCTCTACTGAAAATACAAAATTAGGGCATAGTGGCACGTGCCCATAGTCTCAGCTACTTGGGAGGCTGAGGCATGAGAATTGCTTGAACCTGGGAGGTGGAGGTTGCAGGGAGCTGAAATCGCACTGATGCACTCCAGCCTAGGCCACGGCGAGACCTCGTCTCAAAAAAAGAAAAACATGTCGAATAGTATTTAATGGCATAAGAAAATGTTCACAACATATTATTAGATGAAAAAAGCAATATGTAAGGCAATATATAGTAAATCACATTTTTATTGTGATAAAGTATATTTATGCTAGGAAAAAAACCACTACAAGGAGACACGACAAAAATACTGCCTTTCTGGATGGTAGGGTTATGTAAGGTTTTGCTTTTTCTTTTGATTAATCTACATAACATGTTTTTTTGTTTTGTTTTGTTTTGTTTTGTTTTGAGACGGAGTCCCGCTCTGTCACTCAGGCTGGAGTGCAGCGGCACGATCTCGGCTCACTGCAAGCTCTGCCTCCTGAGTTCAGGCAATTCTCCTGCTTCAGCCTCCTGAGTAACTGGGACTACAGGCACCCGCCACCACGCCCGGCTAATTTTTTCATATTTTTAGTAGGGACGGGGTTTCACCATGTTAGGCAAAATGGTCTCGAACTTCTGACCTTGTGATCCACCCGCCTCGGCCTCCCAAAGTGCTGGGATTACAGGCGTGAGCCACCGCGCCCCGCCAACATGTTTTATTTCATTATAAGGAAACAAGTTAGGGAGAGTCACACAGCCTAAACAACCTAGCATGTGTTTGTGGAGCCCAGATGAGAATTCAGATTTTCCTTTCTCATACCTTCTCTCCACCCAAAACTCCACTCCCCACCCCCGGGCTAAGCAAGACACCATCCCTCCATTTCTGAGAATGTCCTTGGAGGCTTCTGGAGACCTGGCCCACTTGGCCAAGTTTATGTTTTGGTGGAAACTCTTAATGTTTCCATTGTCTGACTTGAGAGTCTTTAAATTATTCATCTTAATTAAGTGTAGCCTGGGTGTTCTTTGACAGAGCCCTGGCCCCGTGGATTTTCTTTACCTCTTCTTTGTTTTAGAAGCCAAGAATAAAGAGGGTTTAGAGAGAGGACAGACTGTTGGCTTTGCTGTGTCTACATCTGAAAGGCACCCATTCTGCTGGGAGAAATGACGGCATGGCCATTAGGCCTGTCTGACATCCCACACAGTTGTTCCTTAGGGTCTTGGAAGCCTGCAAGAACTATTTCTCTGCAGAAGTAGCTGCCTGGGTTTCGAGGTGAGTCAAATAACATCCCTTACTTGAGTAGCTTCATGAACAGACATATCCTTTCAACTAAGACCTGCATTCTTACTGTGTGCCAGGTACTGGGGGCGCAGCAGACAGCAAGGCAGGCAACAAAGGCCCTCTCTCAAGGGACTTATGATGGGGTAGGAGAGGAGATAGAACAAATTAGTGAACTGGCAATTAAACAAGGTGACCTCAGAGAATGGTAGATGCAAGGAAAAATTAGTGCAGGGTAAAGTAAAAGGCAATGATGTAGGGGGGAGGGAACAAGTATAGACAGGTGACCGTGGGTGGCCTCTCAGAGGTGGTGGCATTTGACCTGTACCTCACTGGACATCAGATCATGAGCAAATCCAGGGGAACAGGTTTCCAGACAGAAAACAGCAAAGAGAAAGACTTGTGTGGGAATGAACTTGACCATTTTTATAGAAAAGGAGGGAAGACTGGGAGGTCTTTTCTTGGAATGAATTCCCAGAGTGGGTAATAGGACCAGAAGTTACAAACATATTTATAACTTTCAATATATATTGGTGGATTGCTTTCCAAAATGAATATATATCATGTAGCTAATTGTTAGCAGTCATTATCCTTAGGGAGTGGGATGCAGGGGTCAACAGCATGAGTAAAGGGATTTTAAAGTTTCCATCTTCTGAGCCAGGTAGGGTGGCTCACACCTGCAATCCCAGCTACTTGGGAGGCTGAGGTAGGAGGGAACATTGCTTGAGCCCAGGAGGTCGAGGCTGCAGTGAGCTATGATTGCGCCACAACACGCCAGCCTGGGTGACAGAGTGAGACCCGGTTTCTAAAATAAATAAATAAATAAATAAATTTTAAAAAGTTTCCGTCTTTTGTATGACTTGAATTTTTTTTTTTTTTTTTTTACCAAGGGCATAACTTTTTTTTTTTCTTCTTAGATGGAGTCTTGCTCTGTTGCCCAGGCTGGAGTACAGTGGCTCAAACTTGGCTCTCTGCAACCTCTGCCTCCTGGGTTCAAGTGATTCTCCCACCTCAGCCTCCCGAGTAGCTGGGATTATAGAAGTGCACCTCCATGCCCAGCTAATTTTTGTTTTTTTAGTAGAGATGGGGTTTTGCCATGTTGGCTAAGCTGGTCTTAAACTCCTGATCTCAAGTGATCCGCACTCCCTGCCTCCCCCCAGCCTCCCAAAGTGCTGGGATTACAGGCGTGAGCCACTGTGCCTGGCCACATATTATTTTTATAACTTAAAAGAGACGTAGCATTTTAGGACATTGGTAATAAGCAGGGTGGTAAATAATGTTGTTTTATTATTCTAAATACTATATATGCATTACACAAATTATGTTATATATACTAAATATTTTATAATAAAGCCTTGGATTTTTTATTTTTATTGTGTGTGTTTGTGTGTGTGTGTGACTCACTCTGTTGTCCAGGCTGGAGTGCAGTGGCGTGATCACAGATCCCTGCAGCCTTGACCTCCCAGGTTCAGGTGATTCTCCCACCTTGGCCCCCTAAGTAGCTGGGACCACAGACACGCGCAACCTCACTAGACTAATTTTTGTATTTTTTGTAGAGAACTCCTGGGCTCAAGTGATTCTCTGGATTCAGCCTCCCAAAATGCTAGGATTACAGGCATGAGCCACCACACTTGGCCAGCTGTGGGTTTTACACAATTTACTAATTTTTCTTTTTTTTTTTTTTTGAGATGGAGTCTTGCTCTGTCACCCAGGCTGGAGCACAGTGGCGCAATCTCGGCTCACTGCAAGCTCCGCCTCCCAGGTTCACGCCATTCTCCTGCCTCAGCCTCCTGAGTAGCTGGGACTACAGGCGTCCGCCACCACACCCGGCTAATTTTTTTTGTATTTTTAGTAGAGATGGGTTTCACTGTGTTAGCCAGGATGGTCTCGATCTCCTGACCTTGTGATCCGCCCGCCTTGGCCTCCCAAAGTGCTAGGATTACAGGCGTGAGCCACCGCGCCTGGCAAAATTTACTAATTTTTACATCATCAGGTAGCTATAAATGTGGCAGCTTCACCACATGCTCATGAAGATTGATGATTATTACTCTTTGACATTTGTGCTTCTTTATTCAAGTTCAGTCACTGGTTTGCTCTGATATTAGATAAGTTACTTTAGCCTCGGTAGGTTTCAGTTTTTTGTCATACAGGAAGAGAGATCCACCCAACCTCTCAATTTCCTAGTAGAATTGCTCACAGAATTAAACAAAATAGTAAACAGAAAGGCACTCTGCAGATTTTTGAATGCAATAGGATAGAATAGAGGAAAGAGAATTGGGAGGGAATTGTCATCTGGAATGGAGTTTCCCTTTCCAAAATGAATATATATCATGTGACCAACTGTTAGCAGTCATTATCCCTGAGGAGTGGGATGCAGGGGTCAAAAGGATGAGAAAAGGGACTTTAGAATTTCCATCTTCCATCCACATCTCACCAGGGCCAGCAGCTTCTCAATAGAGCCTGCCTTGACTGGACCTTTCACTCTGATCTCTCTGTTCTCTAAATTCTTTCTTTCCTTTCTTTTCTTTTCTTTTTTTTTGAGATGGAGTCTTACTCTGTCATCGGGCCGGAGTGCAGTGGTGCAATCTCGGCTCACTGCAACCTCCACCTCCCGGGTTGAAGCGATTCTCCTGCCTCAGCCTCCCGAGTAGCTGGGATTACAGGTGCCTGCCACCACGCCAAGCTAATTTTTGTATTTTTAATAGAGACGGGGTTTCACCATGTTAGCCAAGATGGTCTCGATCTCTTGACTTTGTGATCCACCTGCCTCAGGCTCCCAAAGTGCTGGGATTACAGGTGTGAGCCACGGTGCCCGGCCTCTAAATTCTTTTTTTTCTTTTTGAGGTTATCATAAAACAGCACATTCTCTAAATTCTATCTCAAATGTTTTTGAACTTAAGGTTATTTGATTTTATAGTTTAATTGTTTAATGTACATTAATGATGACTTCCCTCTTACTTTCATTTCCTATAGAGGAGGGTCCACAGAAGGCATGGCATTTCAATGGTGGAATTTTAGGCATTAGCGAGCAGGTCAAAGATATTTTTTGAGGGAAAGAGTGGTCTTTTCAGATTCTAAAATTACAGAAAGTTGGATGTATTGGGAAGCTTTCAAAGACGTAGGTTATAGTCTGGGTGCTTCAATTGCTAGCCCTGAGCATGTCAAGTCTTGTAACCTTCCTGATTTCAGTTTCTTGAGCTAGAAAAGGGGGCCTATGAATAACTGCCCTGCCCACTTCCTTGTGGTGTTTTGGGGACTTGGTGAACCAATGTACAATTAAAAAGCTTTGACGATGGTGAGGTTTTGTGGAACAACAAGGGCCTACAGCTGTAATGTGATGACTTCAAGTGTGCCCAGCAAAGTCACTCAAGGGACACTCTCACACAATGCTTGCTGGCTGAGGCTGGAGGGAAGGGATTCCTCTCATTGGCCCTGAGTGTCATGGACAGACCTCGGGCTTTGGCTTTAGGCAGAACTTGGTTCACCAATAGACCTCCTCCCCTTCCCAGCACATGGGAGACTGTACCTCTCAGCTCCCTTGCTGTTGAGTAGAGCCATGCGGACTAGTTCTGACCAATGAAATGATAGAGGAAATTCACTTCCAGGCTAGTGAAACGCTCATGCATGATTCTCCATTCTCTCTCTTCCCCTCTCATGGCAATTGTAGAGGAGGCCTTGTGTTGACACTGGGAGACCCAAAGATCACAGCAGCCAGGATCACTGAGTCCCTACTTGGAAGGTGGCTGTGTGAAGGGGAAATACCACCAGTTGTGTAAAACCACTGAGATTCTTAGAACTGTTTGTTACTGCAGCACAACCTAACCTATTCTGTCCAATGTACAGCTTGAGTCTCAGGTGCCCCTCCTCTGGGATAATAACACGTATTGCACATGTTTGTGGTGAAGATTTAATGAGAGAATGTGTGATGCTCTTAGCTCAATGTTGGCTCATGGGACGAGCTCATGAAATGTTAGATTCCTGTCCTCTTCTGGGAGAGTAGTGCATTCTTGGCAAAGGCAGATAAGCCCACCTGACCAGACCTTCCCTTGGCCCTCCGAGGCATAACAATGAGGTCAGGAGTTCCTCAGGGAAGCAGACACACAATCCTTATTAACCTGCAAGTATTATGAGTTCTGTCTCTCCACACTTCCCATCTCTTTTCATATAAATCCTGGGGCAGTAATTTGAGGCTGCTGAGAGATGTGGCACTGACAGCCGCTGACATCCATCTTCCATTTGCAACAAGCTGTGGCAACTCCACTTTCCCCACCCCAACTCCACCAGCTGGCTTCCCTTCTACTGGGGGTAGGGGTGGGGACTGAATGGCTGGGGAGTGGGTGGTGGGTGGGGAGGGGGCTTTCCTGCCTCACTTACCATGATCTGTCCCCCTCAGCGTCAAGAAGCCTAAGGGAAGCATTTGGGAACATCAGCATTCAGTAGGGCTTCTGAACCTCGCTTAGTCCATGCCTTGACTCAGTAAAAAACAAAATAAATGCAAAATAATAAATAAAGAAAGAAAATAAAAACTCTAAACTGTGGGTGCCTTTTTTGTTTTTTTGAAGTGAAATTGAATGAAATGGTGATATGCTAGGAACAAACCATAAACTTGAAGCCTCAAAAGGTAGAAACAAAACTTCTATAGAAAAGCACCTTTCCCCACCTCCCACCTTTTTCTTTTTTGAGGCAGGGCTTGTTCTGTCACCCAGGCTGGGGTGCAATGTTGTGATCTCGGCTCACTACAACCTCTGTTTCCTGGGCTCAAGCGATCCTCCTATCTCAGCCTCCTGAGTAGCTGGGACTACGGGTGCACACCACCATGCCCAGCTAATTTTTTTAGAAATGGGGTTTTGCTATGTTGCCCAGACTGGTCACAAACTCCTGGGCTCAAGCAATATGCCTGCCTCAGGCCCTCAAAGTGCTGAGATTACAGCTGTGAGCCACCATGCCCAGCCACCTTTTCCTTTTTAATAATGGTCCAAGATGTGTTTCTGTGTGGGTGCTTCTGCAACCAGGCTGGTCCTTTCAGCTGAATCAGGAAAGTGATTTCTTGAGTCCCACAGAGAGGAACTGGAGAGCTTAAAAAGCCTTTAGAAAGTTAATTCAGGGTGATTGTAGTCTTTTCCAGAGCCAGGAACTGAGGCCTCACCTGGACACCTTCCCCCACAATGTCCTCCCACTCTTCCGTGCTTTCACACATCCAGGCGCACACATATCCATTCAGTTATGGAGGAGAGGATGGGAGCAACTGGAGAGGCTTCCAGGCTAACCTTTGAAGACCCAAAAGAAATTCAAGTCCGTTTTCAAAGTGTAGCCCTGCCTGTGGTGGGGCCTGGTCCTGACCTGCAGGAGCTGTGGCCAGACTAGTAAGGAGCTACTCCAGACAGGCAAGGAAAATAGATTCCACTTCCCACACCCCACCTTATGAGAAACAGATGACTCCTTTCTGTAAAATGGTGAGCGCCTCCAGAAATGCATCCTTGTCCCCTTTTTTATTTTGTTCCAAAGCAAATACTTCCCTTGGCTTCTGTTCTCACATCCAGACAAGCTCTGCAGGAGCAGAACTCCCAGAGCCCGGGATCTGGACTTGAATGGAAGCCAAAGAACCTATGGGTGAGCCATGACCACAGACTGGTGGGCTGGTTTCATAACAAATGCTCCAGACTTACATATCCAAATAAGCATTCCCTTCAAAATCATCACCTACGTAGGCTATAGCTTTACTTCAAGGGTAATTAACAAAGGTATCAACATTTATGGAGCACCTGCCAAATGTTAGGCTCTGTTGTAAGGGGCCTATGGGTATTAGCCCATTTGACCTTCACAGCCTCAATAACAGATGAGGAAACTGAGGTTCAGAGAGTCACATCGCTACTGGGTGATAAGGCTGAACTCAGGTCATCTGACTTCAAAATCAGGGTTAGAATGACTTTCAGAGCCGGGAATGAACGCAGTCCTTTAAGAACTCACTGCCGGTGTAAGGGTATAGCTTTGATCAGTTTCAGCCAGTGCAATCCAGTGCTGTCACACTCTTTCATTATTTCATTGAAATCTCTCCACAGTGTGGCAAGTGAATGATCACCACGACCTTCATAGGCAGGAAGCTGGGTAACTCAGAGAGGTTAGGGAACTTGCTATTATAGGAAGTGGCACTGAGATAACTCTTGGGAATGGATTTGACTTCTGGAAACAGCCAAAAACTATTTGTAGCAAAGTCAACTAAACTAGGTAAGTCCTCGAGGTGGGCAAAATTAGGCATACTCAATAAAAATTTACACAAACTGCTCATCGTGTGTGGTACATAGGCTGGTCATGAAGACATGGCCTCGGTTCTTAGCCTGAGCCAAAATCTGCCTCCTCGTAATTTGCCTCCGGGGCTCCAATTTGAATTTGGAGGTACATTGAATTGGTCGATTTAATACCTCTCCCTTTCTTCCACGCCTTCCTAACAAGCCTGGTTATCTGGTTACCAAACTGGGCAGACTAGAAGCAGCAAATTAGAAAACACAGAGATGTGGCCAGATGCGGTGGCTCATGCCTGTTATCCCAGCATTTTGGGAGGCCGAGGCAGGTGGATCACCTGAGGTCAGGAGTTCGAGACCAGCCTGGGCAACGTGGCGAAACCCCGTCTCTACTAAAAATACAAAAATTAGCCAGGTGTGGTGGCACGAACCTGTAATCCCAGCTACTTGGGAGGTTGAGGCAGGAGAATCGCTGGAACCTGGGAGGCAGAGGTTGCAGTGAGCTGAGATCTTACCACTGCACTCCAGCCTGGGAGACAGAGCGAGACTCTGTCTCAAAAAAGAAAAGAAAAGAAAACAAATCTCTCCCTCACACATCCCATTGGTTCTGTTTCTCAGGAGCACCCTAATACACCTTGTCTCACAGATATTGCTAATCTTCCCATTTTACAGATAAGAAAATGTTCGCGTCAAAGCCACTGCATATGTGGCCAGCCCTGAAAAAAGTTCTATAGCTTGTTCAAGGTCAGTGTCAGTGTCCTTGGTAGAGCAAGACTTGAAAGTGAGTTTAATTTATTAAATTATATAGCCTTTTCTGGGAACTCCCTTTCTCAAGCACAGGACCCTCCTTGAGAACCCAACCCTCAAGGGGCTACTCCTAGACTCAGGATTAGCTGTTTCCAGCCCCTGAGAAGCCTGAAAAAACACAGTGTTTCTCTTCTGGGCTCTAGGTTCTTCCCAATTTAGCTTTGGATTAAAGCGTGCTCTCCTGATGATGGGCCATTGACATGACTCAGGTGTGCACTGCCTTTACCTCTCTAACAGCAGCACCTGGATTTTGCTCATTCTCGCTCTGCCCTCCTTGCCCGCTCCATTCTCCCCATGTTTCGTGCATTCTGCAGCTCATCTTGTCCAGGTAGAGCTCCCACTTCAGCCCCCTCCCCACCTTGTCCAGTATATGCCTGGATCTACAATCTCTGATTCTTTCACAGGGAGCTATGCAAATGGATATTCACAGATGAGTTAAACACAGGCACTGGCCTTCCCTGTTCTACAGTCCTTTCCTTATTTATTTATTTTTATTATTATTTTTTTGAGATGGAGTCTCACTCTGTCTCCCAGGCTGGAGTGCAGTGGCACGATCTCAGCTTACTGCAATTTCCGCCTCCCCGGTTCAAGCGATTCTCCTGCCTCAGGCTCCTGAGTAGCTGGGGTTACAGATGCGTGCCACCAAACCCAGCTAATTTTTGTATTTTCAGTAGAGACAGGGTTTCGCCATGTTGGCCAGGCTTGTCTCAAATTCCTGACCTCAGGTGATCTGGCCACCTCGGCCTCCCAAAGTGCTGGGATTACAGGCGTGAGCCACTGCACCTGGCCAGTCCTTTCCTTTTTAAAGAGTTGAAAATATTTCAGAACCCACATTATTTCCATTTTGCTGTCAAGCCACAACCATTGTTTCAGAGAGAAGGCTGTATATGAAAAAGACTAGGTCTTTTTTTTATTTTTTATTTTGATTTATTTATTTTTCTAAGTCAGGTGCCTCTAGATATGAAAAAGACTAGGTCTTTTTAATCTCCATTTCTCTCCCCACCTCCTTGTACATTCCTTTCTCATTCCAGATAATTGCCTCCTCCCTGCAGGTTTATTTCCAAAGCAATTCAAGAAAAGCTGTTTGATGGGTCCACACATTGTGATCTTCTGTGGCTCCTAAAATGTTTTAGAGTTTCTCAGTCGGGGGATAGGTTAACTTTTTCTTGGCCATAGACTGGGTAGTTCTGGTATGACAGCAAATGTAATCTGATTTTTCTTTCTTTTTTCTTATTTATTTATTCATTCATTCTTTTTTTTCAGCTCCAGCTCAAAGGAATTCTGATTTTTAGATGATGGAAAAAAGGGAGGAAGGAAAGAAAGGAAGAAAGAAGCAGAAGAAAGAAACGAATAGCAGCATCCAACAAACAAAGTTTACATGTACCTTAAGGGAAAGAATTTTGTAAGAAAGCTTTTATTTGCAGATGATGTCTGCAAATTGCACCTGTGGCCAACCAGAAATGGGGAGGACCGACAACTGCAGCAAGCCCCTTACCAGCTTCAAAATTATATTTATCTTATTTCCTCCATTTTTAGTAGTTGAAAACACTTCAACACATCCACTGTTAATAATTCTTGCTTCTGAGATTATAGAAAATAGGTCAGTGATGGGACATGCTCAGGATTATAGGCCATGGTGGGAGATAAGAAGATCTTTGAGACCTGAACAACTTCCTCCATGAGGCTGTCACTCAGGGCAGCTCCTGGGTAAGACCTGGGAACCATGCTGTTAAGCTGTGCTGAGATGGAGTTAGAGGGAATGTGGAGGAGGGCTTTCCAGAAGGCAGGAGCCTGGAAGAGGGACTTGAGGGTCTTGAAGAAAAGGCATGTGGGCAGGAGTGTCAGGAGGGGCATGAGGTAATGTTCCCAGAGTGCTCTGAGCCCTCTGGTTAAAGGACATTTAACCACAGATTATTATACTACCTATTATTTGTGTCTGTAATAACTGCTATGACAATGGATGCTGCAAAGGTCAGCCCTGGGGCTTCTGTTGTCTGATGCACTTAGTAAGGGTTGGGGGTGGAAAAGAGCTGATGAGGCTTGCTGTTGATCTAAACACTTTTCAGCTGGCCAAGGCCAAGGTGTGTGTGTGGGGGGGTGCCTATGAGAAACTCCAGATGAAACTGATCTCCTCTGGGACTCAGGCAAGGATGGCAGCTGAAATTTAACTTGAATATGTGCAGGGTAAGTCCCATGGTGTAAAAGCTCATCTCAGCATCTTTTTGAGTGCAGGACTCTCTACCCTGAGAGGCTGGACCAGCCACAGAGAGTAGGCACTCACTCAGTTCAGGGCAGAGGCCTGCCTTGGTCACCAAGCATGCAGCATGCCAGGTGGAGTGGGGCCCTGGGCTCTGGGCTCCTGAACAGTTACTAGGCCCCACAGGAGTTTGGACTGCCCTTTCCTGTCTAGAGTCATCTCAGATCTCACTGAGCATTGCTTGGTAGGACTGTAGCAATTCCACCCCTTCACCTTACATGAAGAGAGGGAGGATCTTGGAGGAGAAAAGTCTCAAAAAAAAAAAAAAATTAATAATAATAAAGAGTTTGAGACCAGTCTGGCCAACATGGTGAAACCCTGTCTCTACTAAAAACACACAAAAAATTAGCTGGGCATGTTGGTACATGTCTGTAATCCCAGCTACTCAGAGGCTGAGGCAGGAGAATCGCTTGAATTCGGGAGGTGGAGGTTGCAGTGAGCTGAGATGGCACAACTGCACTCTAACCTGGGTGTCGGAGTGAGACTGTCTCTAAATAAACAAACAAATAAATAAATAAGCTGGGCATGGTGGTGCATGCCTGTAACCCCAGCTACTCGGGAGGCTGAGGTGGTAGGATTGTTTGAGCCCAGGGAGTCAAGGCTGCAGTGAGCCGTAATAGCACCACTGCACTCCAGCTTGGGTGACAGACCCTCAAAGACAAGACAGAGACCCTGCCTCAAAGGAAAAAAAAAAGTTTCATTGTGTGTCCTTCATTCTGACTGGGTCCCATGCCCTAAGCCAATCGTGTGCTCTGATTGGCTAGGCCTGTCATTTGCCCAGCCCTGTTGACTAGGGGTGGGGTCAACTCTCCCTGAAGCCCAGGGATTGGAGCAGGGGAAGTGCCCTCCCAGAGGAATATCAAGGTATGGTTGCCAGGAGGGGGAAATGGTTGCTGGGCAGCAAAACAGCAGTTATCTATTAGACCCACATTTGCATTGTACTTTTCAGTGTGTGTCTCATGTGCATTATTTCTTGCTAGCTACTGTGACCTCTTGGCTGTTCCTGGAATGCTCATGTTTTCTCACCCCTTTAGGTCTTCAGTGTTACCTACTCAACAAACCTTCCCTGAACACCCCATTTAAAATATGTAACCTCCCTCTACCTCTCCCCAAATTCTCAATTCCCCTTCTCTGCTTTATATATACATTCTTTCCTTAGAGCTTAACGCTATCATATTATTTTACTTCTTTATTTTCTTACCAGGCTCTCCCAGTTGAAATGTAAGTTCCATGAGGTAGGGACTTGTGTCCATTCTGGTCACTGCTACATCATCTGTGGCAAAACAGTGTCTGGTACATAGTAGATACTCAATAAAAAATAGTTAATGAATGAATGTGCACAGCCATCCTGTGAGGTAGGTGGGATGGAGGTGATTCTGTCTGTGTTACAGATAAGGACATTGAAATTTGAGCAAAGGATCCTGTTGGTACAAAGATCAAAAAAAATTTTTTTTAACTTTAATTGTTCAGTGCTAATGAGAAAACAGCAGAGGGAACTTGATTCATTACAGTGTGTTCCAATCAAGTGAAGGTTAAATGATGCCCTGATGCAGTAGTTCAAATAGAGAAAGTGGTAGGAGAATTGAGTCATTGCCTGGCACGTGGTGATACAGGCATCCCCAACGCAGAAAGAACCACCTGCTTGATCACAGTCAGAATTAAATCATGCTGGGAGTAGCAATTTTGTTTCAGCAAATAGCAACAGTTACATTTAAATTAGTGTGGCTAATTTGAATCTTACTGGTTTTATAGTTTCTTTTAAATAGAATTTGTAAGCTTGTTTTCATTTTATAGTTGATTGTAAACCCCAAACCTTAAGAAGTGTTGTGCCTAGTTTTATGTTCATACACATTTAAGGAACATTAAAATAAAAATTAAGTAACTTTGTGAGGATTTGTATCCTTTCAAAAGGAACTTGCTTAGTATTCAAGATAGAGAAACATTGTTTCAGAAGATTCAAATCATCCTCTCGCTGGAGATAAAAAGGAGGAGTTGCAGAAAGACACTCTTAGAACAGTGCTCAGAACTTTATTACCAGGAGCTTAAAGACTGTCTGGTGAATCCAGCCCTGTCATTTTGCAGATAAGTAAACTGAAGCCCAGCGAGCTCAGGTCTCCTTGCCTTGTCCTGCTTCTCACATAAGGATATCTGCCCCTGAAAGCTATCCCATCATTTCCATGGAAATGATCTGGACAGAGTGGCTTTTCAGCTAGTGGCTGCTGTAATTGTTAAGGCCAATGCTGTGTTGTGGGGGAGGTGGATGGTTAGGCATCAAATTGGGGGTTACTGATTCTTCCAATCTGTGAACATAATAAATCATCTTTCCGTTTATTTAGGTCTTCACATTCTCAGCTGTAATTTGGGTGTGTTGCTCTGATTTTTTACTGGGAACAAGAGACAGCTGGGGAAGAGCTCCCAGCCCTCCTTGGAGGGCCCAGGCTGGGCAGCTCTCAAGCCTGACTAGCTCTGCTCCCAGAGCTGACCTCAAGGTAGCCATCTAAGGTAGAGATTTCTGATGGTCCAGGTTGGTTTACCCTGGGTGTCTGGGGGAGATAAATATGCCGATCACTAGGGAAAAGAGTGTACCTGGCCTGGCGCGGTGGTGCGTGCTTGTAATCCCAGCACTTTGGGAGGCCGAGGAGGGTGTATCACCTGAAGTCAGGAGTTCGAGACCAGCCTGACCAATATGGTGAAACCCCATCTCTACTTAAAAAAAAAAAAAAAAGAAATTAGCTGGTGTGGTGGCACATGCCTGTAATCCCAGCTATTTGGGAGGCTGAGACAGGAGAATTGCTTGAGGCAGAGGTTGCAGTGAGCTGAGATCATGCCATTGCACTCCAGCATGGGCAACAAGAGTGAAACTCTATCCAAAAAAAAAAAAAAAAAAGAGTGAACCAGACAGGCCAGATATTCTCTCACCTGAGACCCTAGAACTGGGCAGAGCATGGGAAGCACAGGAACTTTTCTACCAGCCTCTTATTAGAGATCCCGCACGAGGGAAACTGCTGAGTGTCTCCTGCCCTGCCTCACT
This sequence comes from Gorilla gorilla gorilla, assembly GCF_029281585.2. Classification (NCBI taxonomy): domain Eukaryota; kingdom Metazoa; phylum Chordata; class Mammalia; order Primates; family Hominidae; genus Gorilla; species Gorilla gorilla. Next base: position 85,880,926 of record NC_073239.2, on the reverse strand, counting down.
GGTCTCTGGTGGGAGGGAGAGGAATTGGCCCCAGGGCAAACTGTTCCAGTGAAGCAGAAGCTGGTGTGGAGGAATTCATCCTGGTGGGTGATGGCTGAGTGCTGCTGGCTGGGGCATCGGAGTAGGGACAGCCAACTCAATTTCACCACCATGGGCTTCATGAGCTTCTCAGGAGGCCCAAGAATTTGGGAAATGCTTGTGTGGACTATGGCAAAGGACTGGCCTCCCCAAGCCTCCCACGGATTGATGGAAAAACAGGCAGTGAGATGGAATTTGGCTAATGCCATTTTTCATTTCATGAATATTGAACTGGAACACCTATTGTGTCCTAGGCCCTGTGTTACACTGAGTGGGGGAAAGAACAGGGTTGAAGCTTCATAAAGGCAGTGTGAGAGAAAAAATGGACAAAGGACTAAAATAAAGCAAAGTATACTCTCTTAGTTACAAATGGTATGCTATGGGTGTTTGGGGAAGAGGAGTCTATTAACTATATTGCTACTGGGACTGGGGACAAAACTGAGGTTTCTGATTTCCCAAGCCCAAAACCCAAAAAACTATAGTGATTTATTTCCTACCTCCTTCTAGCATTCTACAAACACTCTAATGACTACCATGCCCTGGGCTCTTAGGAAGAGCTCATAGGAGCCTATCACCATTAGGCTGTAAGGTTAGAGAAGAACTCAGGATACAAGGAAGGCAATGGCCAGATATCTAGGTGGGAGGTCCATAGTGCTTTTAGTTTCCAGAATCTTGCAGATCCTATGTGTCTATGTCTCCCCACAGGGCCTCACATGGTCAGTCACCCATAGCAGGGTGGAAAAGAAATTCATGAGCATTGAGGTGGCCTGCTGCATGCCAGGCATGGGGCTGGCACTCTCCCTTCTTTATGTCACCTCATGTGTCAATCCAGTTCTTTTTTTTCTTTTTTTTTTTTTTTTGAGATGGAGTTTCACTCTTGTTGCCCAGGCTGGAGTGCAATGGTGTGATCTCAGCTCACCACAACCCCCACCTCCTGGGTTCAAGTGATTTTCCTGCTTCAGCCTCCCGAGTAGCTGGGATTACAGGCATGTGCCACCACGCTTGGCTAATTTTTTGTATTTAGTAAAGGTTGTCTTATACTGAGACTAAAGTCCCCAGTATCATTTCACAGGGTGGTGGCCATGAGTGAGAAGATGGGTCAGTCTGTTACCTTGGTCCATCTCAGGACCTCCCTTATTGAGAAGATAAGTTCATCAGTTATTGTTTCAACTTACTTCCTTACCATCTTCCCACACACTGTGGGCATCCTCACGCATCATAACTCCCCCTTTTCTTTCCTCAGGCTCAGATGAGGGTCTTTCTTTTCTTTCTTTTTTCTTTTCTTTTCTTTTTTTTTGAGACCGAGTCTCGCTCTGTCACCCAGGCTGGGGTGCAGTGGTACGATCTCAGCTCACTGCAACCTCTGCCTCCTGGGCTCAAGTGATCTGCCACCTCAACCTCCCAAATAGCTGAGACAACAGGTGTAAACCACCATATCTGGCTAATTTTTGTATTTTTAGTAGAGATGGGGTTTCACCATGTTGGCCAGGCTGGTTTTGAACTCCTGGGCTCAAGTGATCCGCTTGCCTTGGCCGTCCAAAGTGCTGGGATTACAGGCGTGAGCCACATCACCCAGCCAGATGAGGGTCTTTCTTCTTGTTCAGTGGCCCATCCCTTAGCCTGTGTCCTTGAACCCATATGGTCCTATCTCCTCAAGAACTTTGTGCTATCCCTCAACTTTCCTTTTTTTTTTTCTAGACAGTGTCTGGCTCTGTCACCCAGGCTGGAGTGCAGTGGCCCAATCATGGCTCATTGCAGCCTCGACTTCCCAGGCTCTAGCAATCTTCCCACCTCAGCCTTCCAAGTAGCTGGGACCACAGGTGCACTCCACCACGCCCGGCTAATTTTTAGTATTTTTGGTGGAGATAGGTTTTTACCATGTCACCCAGGCTGGTTTCGAACTCCTGAGTTCAAGCGATCCACCTGCCTTGGCCGTCCAAAGTTCTGGGATTACAGGTGTGAGCCACTCCACCTGGCTCCCTTAACTTCCTTTTGCTTACATTTTCAACTTTTTCCTCTTAACTGAATTCTTCTTTTCAAACAGCTCACATTTTCCAGTTTTAAAAGAAATCTTCGTTTGATCTCAGTACTTGCGTCTAGCTATTGCCCCTTTAGCTACTTCTTTTTCCCCTCTATATTCAGTCTCCATTTATTCACTCCTAATATCTCTTTAAACTTACAGCTTTCGCCACTCTGCCAAAATTCCATTGGCCAAGGTCACCAGTGAATTTTCAACTGTCATATCCAAGAACACTGTTTAGGCCTTATTTTCCAGACTTTTTGAATATATCTGATATTGCCAATTCCTCTTACTTTGAAACCTTACTCCTTTGACCTCCTCAACGTCATATACTCCAGGCCCTCCTCGTTCCTGGATGACCATTTTCTTTGTCTCCTTCAGGGGTTCTTGTTCTTTGCTGTCCCTTTCTAAGTGTTGTTCTCCAGGGTTCTGCCCTCTTCTCATGTCCACCTGGGCATTCTTCATGGGTGGTCTCCTGGTGTTAATATCGTCCACATGCAGATGACTCTCAACTCTGTTTTGCCTGAGGTCAGGGCTATGCAGTCAAACTGCTTGCTGGACTATGGAATCTGGACATTCTAAGAGCACTCCAAATTCAATGTGTTCAAACTCAATCCATGATTCTGTTCCTAAATATTTTCCTTTTCTGTTCTATCTTAATTGGTCATAGTGCCACCATTCCCTAGATCATCTAAACTATAAACTCATGATTAAAGCAGGATTGCTCAACCTCAGCACTCTTGATATTTTGGGCTGGTTAATTCTTTCTTTGTTTCATATTTGGCTGGTTAATTCTTTCTTTCTTTCTTTCTTTCTTTTTTTTTTTCTGGACAGAGTGTTGCTCTGTCACCCAGGCTGGAATGCAATGGTGCAATCATGGCTCACTGCAGCCCTGACCTCCTGGGCTCAAGCAATCCTCCTGCCTCAGCCCCCCAAGTAGCTGAGAATACAGATTCACACCACCATGGCCAGCTAATTTTTGTATTTTTGGTAAGGACGGGTTTTTGCCACATTGCCCAGACTGGTCTCGAACCCCTGACCTCAAGCGATCCACCTGCCTCAGCTTCCCAAAGTGTTGGGATTACAGGCATGAGCCATCATGCCTGGCTGGATAATTCTTTGTTGTGGGGATGCTGTCCTATCCATTGTAGAATGTTTAGCAGCATTCCCAACCTGCATCCACTGGATGCCAGTAGGAACCCACCAGCTGTGATAACCCAAAATGACTCCAGACATCAACAAATATCCCTTGTGAGGGGGAGCTGTTAAAATATCCTAGAGTTGAGAACCACTGGGGTTAAAGGCACAGGTCTGGGAGTCACATGTACTGGTGCCATTTTGGACTAGTTACTACCTCTCTGAGCCTCAGTTTGTTTTCCCTGTAAGACAGAGAAACACCTCATAGGAGGAACTTAATATAGGTAAAGTGCATGGGATCTCTCAACAAAAACACTTATCTTTTCTCCAGACTCCTAGGTCTTTCAGTTTTATCCCCTAAGTATTTCTGGTCTATCCACACTTTTCCATTTCAACCTGGATTAGTGCAACAGCTTTGCAACTGGTGTCAAAGCTTCCAGCCAGCCTTGCTCCCCTTAGATCCACACTCCACCTGGCACATGAGGCCTTCATGGTCTGGCTGCTTTGCACCTCTCTAGCCCCGTCTCTTGCCCCTCCCAGCCTTGGATTTCTAGTCCAGCCCCGTTGAGATGCTAGACATTCCTTTGTATACCATGCAGTTTCCTGTCCTTGTGCATTAGCTTGTGCTGGTCCTTCCTTCTGGAGTAACTTCCCACACTCTTTATCTGGCTGACTCTCATTCTTTAACGTTCACTTAACTTTCACCTCCTCCAAAAAGTTAAGCCTGGAGCCTCCTTTCTCACGGGGTTCAGTGCCCCTCATCTGTTCCAACAGTACCCTTGTTAGATCTCTCTCCTTGCGTCTAACTGATAACATCATATTTTTGTTTCTGTGTCTGTCTGCTGGGCTGTGTGCGACAGGGACTATGGCTTTTTCGTCTCTGTATACATCTAGTACATTCCCTGATATGCAGATGGTGCTCAGCAAATATTTATTGAGTGAATGAACGGATACAGCACTACCACTACCCTCTGTGTTAGGTTTAGAGCCACAGTTTAGAAGCGGTGATAAAATAGTCCATAAATCAGCTGTCTCTGTGGCTCAGAAGCAGTGCTTCCTCAGCCAGGGGCTTTTGGAAGGCACAGTGCTGGAGGGTAACACTCATATGAATATGTGTGATTGACGAATGATGCAGCCAGAGACACCACCCGATATCTGCTCACAGCAGCAGCAGTGGCTCTTCTGAGAACCAGGGGGCACTTTCTTCACCTTTTCCATGGATGGCTTTCAGGTATCCACCATCGCCTGGAGAGAAGGTAGAGGACAAAATCCAGCCCATAATTCAGGGCCCTTCCTGTCAGTGAACTTCTTCTTCTAACTCCTTCACTCACTTCTGAATTGACATATTTGCATTTTAAATTTTAATTTTAATTTTAATTTTTGCAGTTGATGCAGCCATTCATCCTACAAATACAGTCCTCCCTTAGTATTGGCAGGGTATTGGTTTCAGCATCCCCATGGATACCAAAATCTGAGGATGCTCAAGTCCCTCACAGTCAGCCTGGGTATCTGCGGGTTCTGAAGCCCGTGGATATAAAGGGCCAAATGCATATATGTATGTATATATTTTGAGACAGTCTTGTTTTGTCACCCAGGCTGGAGTGCAATGGTGAAAATGCACCTCACTGCAACCTCGACCTCCCAGGCTCAAGCGAGTCTCCCGCCTCAGCTTCCCAAGTAGCTGGGACTACAGGCGTGTACCACCATGCCCGGCTAATTTTTGTATTTTTAGTAAGGACGGGGTTTTGCCACGTTGGCCAGGCTGGTCTCCAACTCCTGGGCTCAAGCGATCCGCCCGCCTCAGCCTCTCAAAGTGCTGGGATTACAGGTGTGAGCCACCGCCACCGTGGCCAGCCTCAAATCCATAAATTAAGCTCTACTATGTGCTGGGTGCTGGGGTGGAAGACTGGCACATCTGTTGTTCACAATACAGTGCATAACCTAGGAGAGGTTTATTTGCTACTGTTCTTCGGAACCGGGATCCCATAGAGGAGCCTGCCAGAACGCGAGGCCTGCTCCTTCCCGGGCATTAGCGCGTTTAGACTCTCCTCTTACTAAGCCCAGGGAAAGGAGTCCTGGCAGGTGGCAAGCAGAAGTTAGAGCTATTTAGTCACTCCCGCCCTCCATCCTCCTCCAATGACAATAAGGTTTTGTTTGTCAGGCATAAGGTTACAGGATTGGCCTGTGAAGTCCAGAAGCTCTTTCCGCGCTCGGCTCTTTGAGCCTCGGTTTCCCCATCTGTCAGGCGTGTGTATGTGGGAGGGGGGTACGGAGTAGATTTACCTAGATCACTCGGGGCTGTCCCTTCCAGTTTTGAGGGTGATGTCGGGGTGTCTGTGAGGAGGAGGGAGGACCCTGCCACGCGAAGGTAGTTTTGGCCGCAGCAGCCAGCCAAGTGTGCCCGCGGAGACCGGCAGGGAATTCCGGGAGGCCCCGCTGTGGAGCGGTCCCCAGAGCCCGAGGGCGAGCTGGAAGAGTTCCTGCGGCGAGGCGGGAACGCTCGGTAGCCTCTGAGAGCAGTTCGCTGGCGAGAAACCGGGTTCCTGCAGGGCAGGGATCAGCCGGGTCGCGCCTTGTAGGGTGGGGTGGGGTGGGGTGGGGCGGGGCCGGGGGGGCGCGGCGGTGGAGTCGTGAAATTCCCAAGAAATTCCTTTCCATTGCCCCACTCCGCCCCCTTTCCTAGGGTGCCGACCTGCCCAGACCCAGGGTCCCTGGGAAAGAGAAAACGAATGTTCTTCGGGTTTCCTCGCGTCCTTTCTCCAGCCCCCTCCCACCCCGGGGTTTGGAGCGCGCGTGGGAGCGCAATAACGGTGGCGGGGAACGGGTCCAATCCCGGCGGCTCCTGGCGCTCCCAAGCGCGCTGCCACTCAGTCCCCGAGCTCGGGGAGGCGTCTCCCGGCTTCGGTCCCGTTCAGCTTAAGCTGGCGTCACATGAGCGGCGGGGGAACGGGCACCGCGGGAGTAGGCGGGGGTGTGCGCGCCGGGAGGGGGCCGCCCAGTCCACCTATATGCGCCGCAGCCCGGCTGACGGATACCAGGAATTCCCAATGAGAGGCGATGGGGGGAAGTTTGGGCAACTCGGCCTGGCCAATGGAGAGCCTCGGGAGGGCTCTGCCCCTTCCCCCCGCCCCCGCCCGCCTCGGCTCCCGCAGCGCTAGTGTGTCCGCCTAGCTCAGTGTGCGTGGAGATTAGGTCCAAGCGCCCGCCCAGAGGCAGGCAGTCCGCGAGCCCAGCCGCCGCTGTCGCCGCCAGTAGCAGCCTTCGCCAGCAGCGCCGCGGCGGAACCGGGCGCAGGGGAGCGAGCCCGGCCCCGCCAGCCCAGCCCAGCCCTACTCCCTCCCCACGCCAGGGCAGCAGCCGTTGCTCAGAGAGAAGGTGGAGGAAGAAATCCAGACCCTAGCACGCGCGCACCATCATGGACCATTATGATTCTCAGCAAACCAACGATTACATGCAGCCAGAAGAGGACTGGGACCGGGACCTGCTCCTGGACCCGGCCTGGGAGAAGCAGCAGAGAAAGGTTAGCAGCCGCCCCCGCCCGCCGCAGCCCCCAGCCCCCAGCCCCCAGCCACGACCCGCTCTGCCCGCCGGGCTCTCGGCTCCGGGCTCTGAACCGGTTCCGGGCGCGCACGGGAGGGGGCGGGGGCGGTGCGGCCGTTGCGAGGTGGGGTGTTGGGTTACAGGCGCCTGGCGGAAGCGGGAGCGCCCCTGCCCCGGAGCCCGGGAACGCCGGGCCGGAGCGCGGGGAGGTGGCGCCGCTGGCGGGCAGGTCTCCTTGGGGGTCCGTGGTCCAGGCCACCCTGCGGCTGTTGCAACCATCCCCGCGTGGGCTGTGCTCGGGGGCGGTGGTCTTCAGGCTGGGGCTGAGACCCCGGCTCGGGGCTGCTTGCTCCGGATCGATTTTCCCTTTTCTTCCGCCCCCGGCCACCTCTCCATATGGCGTGCGGTGGCAGCGCCGCTTCCTGGGCCGCCCTGGGTTCAACCTGAGCGGCGGGCCTCCCGGGACCCTGCTGCCCCTTAGGCGGAGGGGAGAGCGCCGGAGAGATCGGCGGCCGCCTCCGGATCTGCCTAGAGAAGGACCAGCTGGAGTGCGGCTGGGGACGAGAAAACTGGGGGGCGTACGCGGGCTCCCCCGCGGGCCCTGTGGGGGCGGGGTCAGGACAGCAGACCGTTTTATTGCTTAACTCAGTGGGTTGGAAGCTGTAAGCCCCACATGGGCTTGCGTCTACGTCCTGCCCCTCCGACCCCCGGGAAAGGTGGGCAGCTCGGTTCGAGTTGAGGGGCTCCAGAACGAGGGTCAGTCTTAGGGGATATTTGGGGCCAGTCACTGGGGATCCCTACTTAGCCACGGAGCTGCATCCCAGGCAGGCGCGGTGTGCCGGGTGCGCTCCCCGCCACGGGAGCTGGGCTCGGAGCTGGCGATGGGACCCGGGCACAGTGGCCAGTGGCAGGAAGAGGTCAGAAACCACTCGTGGTGGTGGGGGGAGGACGCCTCAACCCTACCGCTGCTTCCTGCCAGCGCGGTGAGCCTGTGCCCCCAGGCGGCCACGTACCCTGAATACCCCTTTCCCTCCCCCTCCTCCCGGCTGCCCGCTTCCATCCGGTCCCTCCCCGTTTCATACCCTCCCCACCCCCCGGCTGATCTGGGAATGGGGTTTTGGGTGGGGGGGGGGGGGACAGGATGGCGCGTCCCTTTGGATAGTGCGGTTAGGGCTGGGCTTGAGGGAGAACGCTCATGTCCAAAAATGGTAACATTCATTCCCTTTTTTAAACTTAAAAGGGGGGTAGTTTATAGAGCCGACTGAAGTTTTTTTTTTTTTCAGCCAAAGGCATCCTGTATTAGCTCACTCAGGAATCCTAGGCCCTGAAACGGAGCCCTTTTACTCACTTCATCAGACAGGCAGAGGTAATCTAAAACACACACAATGGGCTTCCTCAAAGCAGGACGACCTGGGCCGCGGTGCCCAAGGCCTATGTAGGGCTGGGCCCTATACAGCGACATCGGTCATCTACATCGGACATGGGAAGGTCCCCTGACTTCGAACTGACTTCTTTGTAATGTGCCAGTTGCTTAAACTCCCCCTCTTCCTGTCATCTTCCTAGTAAGAGCTGAGGACTGGGGGCTGCAGACAGTCCCCCACTCACTTGGCTTATTTCCTGGGACCATGGGTGCTGTGGGTGGAACTGAAAAGTGAGTAATTTGGAGATCCCTATGGGGCACCAGGCAGAAGACTCTTTAATAATTTCAGGGTGAAGCCTTCTTGAGAATGGATTTTAAATTAGAAGTGAGATTAGGGTGGTGGATTGGGGTCTTCCCTGGGGGTTAGAATCGAAGGAGAAATCCCTGCTTAGGGAGCACCTGCTTTGTGCCTGGGAGGGGCAGGAGTAACAGAGCTGCCTAGGAACTAGGCCCCTGAAAGGACTGTGAGACCAAGTTCCTTGGGGACAGACACTGAGCACCGGCCTGAACATAGTATTTAATATTTCTGAATGAATGAATATATTAAACGCAGTGGGGAGAAGAATATAGATTCCCAGGGCTCTGACCTGGGTGGCAGTGGGTGTGCCCCAGGCCTTTGGGCAGCCAGATAGGAAGAGGTGGTCTGGGAAACTGGGTTATCCTGGACGCAAACTCAACAGTGCCAAGAATTGGCATTTGCTGATATGTGCCAGGCACGAACAAGGACGAGGAAACCAGGGCCAGAGAGGGGAAGTAACCAGCTCCAAGTCCAGACTGTGTTTGGTGGGTCTGGGATGCAGCCATGTTTGGGACTGGCAGCTTCCCCTCACTTGTCCCTCCTTGGCAAGGGAGGCAGGAAAGCTGGGCCTGGCAGCCAGAGCCAGAGCATCTCGGAACCAGGAGAGCTGACACGTGCTTTGGGCGGGGTTGATGGAGGGGCCATGGCAGAAGGAGCTCTGGGCCTGACTCTGAAGATTCAGATCCACATTTTTTTGTTTGTTTGTTTCCTGTTAATTCTCTAGATTATCTTTCGTGGGCCTCAGTCTGCAGAATTTCTGGCCTGCCTAGTTCTCAGTAGGGTGATATTAAGGAGGTGGTATTACAGGTGAGGGATAAGACTTAAGGTAAACGTGTTGCTTTTGACACTCTTTCTACTGACTGGGAGGCGGGGTTTGTGTGGGACCAGAGTCCACAAGTGGACAGAGGCTGATGGTTCCAGAGGGAGGCAGGGGAGTGAGTGTGAGGAGGGGAAGAGGAAGACACAGTGTAGAGGGATACAAAGGTCACTCGGTAGAAGGCAGAAGACCCTCTTTTTAGCTTTGGTGTAGCCATAGCTATTTGTGAGACTTTGGGTGAGTCCATTTCATCCAGCTTTTATTAGATCATTCAGCAAATACTTTGTGAGCACTCTTTCTGAGCCAGACACAGTTCCAGGTATTAGGGATGGGGCACTGAGCAAGACAGACCAAGTTCCCGTTCTTGTGGCATTTCCATTAGGTTTCCTCCTCTGTAAATGGGACACATTTCTGCCCGTGGAGCCCTCAGGACTCTTCCGGGGAATCAGGTTAAATGACGCATTGAGAAATGCTTCCTTGGTGAAAGTATGGCCTGATGTGGAGGCAGGGAGAAGTCTGTGCAGGCAGGAGGCATGACTCAAGAAGCTGCACTGGCTTGGCCGAGGCTTGTCCCTCTTTCAAAGAATGCTTCGGTACGGAGTTCATGGGCTGGTCGCCATGCCTCCAGACACAAAATGCAGTTATCTTCCAGACAGAGCACGTGGATTAGAGGCATTTCCTCTACTTTTCCAGGTTTCATAATCTTCCTGATCTTTGAGGCTGGGCTCTGAAGTCACTTTTCCTAGGAGTTGCTGTTATTTTCAGGGTGACTGCAGCCCCCAGTTTTCTCCCTTATGTAATTTCGCTCACATTCTTAGGTGTATGTGTGTACCCAGTCAAGCTGGAGGTAGGTCAAGCTGGAAAGAGCATCAGCTTGGTGTAGGATCCTGGCTCTATTATTTTCAGGCTTGTGACCTTGGGCAAGTTCCTCTCTGAGTCTCCAATTCCCTACTTATAAAAAAGAGCTAATACCCACCTTGCTGGCTTGATGCGAGCAGATATGTAAAATGGCAGCTTCTGCTGTTAAATTTTATTTTCTCTCTTCCTTCTGAAGTCCTAGAGATTCTGGTTTAATGTGTGTTTCCACAGGTGCCAGCCTGTGGCCTTTTACGTGTAGGAACTTAATCAATACTTGTTGAGTGAATGGATGTTGAAACAGAGAGGCAGCGTTGGCAAGTGCATAGAGGTGGTTGTGAATAAGGCCCACATCCCGATTCTGCAGACAGGTGAGGCTAGGTCACAGGGAGAGGGGACACGTTGTTTGCACTTCCTTCTGGACAGCAAGGCCATTGCAGGAGCTATAGCCAAGGCCACCAGTCAAGGTGGAGGACTACAGAGAGGAGAATCTGCAGGCTGTGTCGGACTTGGACACACCTTTTCATCTTCTCGAGGAAGGCATGGGGCTGGGCACCTGGCTGGGGGCCATAAACCATCAGTCTGGCTCAAAGACTTGTCACACAAGACCTGGGGGCCTGGAGCCAGGGTGGGGCAGCTGGAGCCTGAGATGTGGCCTAGTCACAGATGTGCTACGTCGGGTCTCTAGGAAAGAGCCCAGCCCTTAACAGAGTGAGAATGTAGACAGTTCCTTCTCATGAAGGCAGTCAGTAGATGTTCATTAAACCCCTGTTAGGTATCAGATGCTCTGCTTGCTGTGTAGAGTGTGGAAATGATGGTTTAGGTAGAGAGGGAACCAGAAAGATGCAGAGTTGCAACAGGCTCTGCCAATAATGGCCATTGGCAGGAGCTGGTGGAATTGGAGGTGCATCTCAAAGGAAGGCGGTTCTGCTGGGAGCCTTACCTTTCCCTGGCATTTCAGCCACGTGTGTGTGTGTGTGTGTGATGTTGTAGGACAGAGGTGGGGAGAGGGGAGATGCCTGAAAGGGCAGAGCAGAGCAACAGTGACTATCCATGCTGGGGAGCACCCCCTCCCATTCTCCCTTATCATTCTTCTATTATAGTTTAAAATTTTTAAATTTATGTTTTATAGAGATGGGGGTTTTGCTATGTTGCCCAGGCTCTTGGCCTCAAGTGATCCTCCTGCCCCAGCCTCCCAAAGTGCTGGGATTACAGGCATGAGCCACTATGCCTAGCTTCATTGTTCTTTTCCATTTGTTTTGCCCTTCCCAGAGCTGACCTCTCACCTTTCTGCGAGAGGCGGCCAGGCCATCTGGACAGGTCACAGACCAGATTCTCAAGTCCACACCTCTCTACAGATATTGTTGGGATCATCCCAGCCAGTTAACCCCACCTGAGCTGCCTCCATGTGTAACCCACCTGTGGTTTTCCTGGACTTGGTATGGAGCCAAAGGGCACCTTCCCCATTGGCCCTGCTTTTATGCCCTCTTTAGAGTGCATAGAGAGATGTTGGTAGGCCCATGTCTCTGCAAGAGGGGCCTGTGGGTTGGGCTGAGTTACTCGCCATGGACACTGGTGGGGTCCTGGAACCCACCAGCTGAGATGGTTTGGGCAGTTCTAGTCTGCACCTCCCCAGAGAGCTCATGGCAGAGAGGCCAGGCGCAGAGGAAACCCGCTGAGCCTGCTTCCTTAGTTCTGGCAGATGGGTCAGCCCCCACAGGACTCAGGATTCAATTTAGCCCGGGGTTCTGGCTCCATCTCCCACAGTGCCGGTGCCAGTGGCCTCCTAAGTACTGTTTGGCCAAACCTGGCTCTGACTGAGGCACGGAGCCTTAGGAGTAGTAGGGACAGGAGACGCAGCAAACCAGGGCTCAGAGCCACCCTGGAACCCCTTCTTCCTCCCTCTTCATGCATGACCAAGGTTTCTGTATTTGTCCATTCTCACACTTCTAATAAAGACATACCCAAGACTGGGTAATTTATAAAGCAAAGAAGTTTAATTGACTCACAGTTCAGCATGGAGGCCTCAGGAAACTTAAAATCATGGCGGAAGGGGAAGCAAACATGTCCTTCTTCACATGGCTGCAGGATGGAGAAGTGCAGAGCGAAGGTGGGAAAAAGCCCCATATAAAACCATTGTATCTTGTGAGAACTCGCTCTCACGAGAACAGCATGTGGGTAACCACCCCCATGATTCAATTACCTCCCACCGGGTCCCTCCCACGACATGTGGGGATTATGGGAACTACAATTCAAGATGAGGTTTGGGTGGGGACACAGCCAAACCATATCAGTTTCCCACCTATCCCCAGGCTGGGCATCAAGTCCAAGCTCCCAGGAATCCTTCTCTTCTCAGCAGATGGGGGGAAATGCATGGAGAGGGTTGCCCAGGCTCCCCCTTCTCTGCCTCTCCTGCTTTCCCTCCTTTCATGTCATCCCAGGGGGCTTTCTGGCGGGCGAGTCTGGTTATCTGGGCATGGTGAGTCTGGTCTAGTGATGGGCAGGCCCCAAAGCTGTGTGTGGCAACGTTCATGACCCCAACTGGCCCCTTCCGCATGCACCATTCTGCCATAAAGTTAACAAGATTCCTTTTCTCATAATAATTATAGTGGCTCGCCCTTTTTGAGCACATGGTAATTATCAGCAATTGTCCTAAGGACTCTACATGCATGAGCACATCTAACCCTGTGAGATGGGTCCTCCTGTTATCCCATTTTGCAGATGAGAGAGCTGGCTCGGAGCAGCTGCGGAACTCCTCCAGGCCCACGCAGCCAGCAAAGGTGGAGCTGGGATCTGAAGCCAGGCAGTCGGGCTCCAGCATTTGCACTCCTTCTCAACTTTGCTCTGCCGCTTATACAACAAATGCTTGCGTGGGTAGAACATTTAACCCAAGACAAACATATACAAACAAAACCCCGGTGATGGAAATGTTCTGGAATTGGATAGTAGTGGTGGTTTCACAACCTCACAAATATACGTGAAACCACTAGATTGTACATTTTAAAATGGTGACTTTATGGCATGGAATTTTATCTCAATTTTTAAAAACCTAAGAAATTATTAACTAATATAAAGAAGAAAATGACAATTTTCTGTCATCCCACCTCCCAGAGGTAAGCAAGCATTCACAGGATTTCTGATGGCTTCTGCCATCCTTGTCCCTCTTCCCCTGTTTGTGTGTCCCCCTTCTCTGTCATGCCGACTTTTTAGAGCTGGGGTCCAGGTTTATGATGAGTGAGAGGAGTTTAGAAGAGGAAGATAAGGGCGGGAGCTTTTGTAGAAAGCGGAATGAAGAATGTGGCTCTTTCCTTGGAAACTGACCAGGAATAGATCATAGATATGCACAGGCAAACAGAAGACTGGGTGGGTTGGGGAGAGGGTGGCCTTCATTTTCTAAGTCTCAGTCCTTGGGGAAAATTTCTCCCTAACCTCTGTCTATAAACCCTCTTGGCCTGGGATTGCTTCTGTCCGTGTGCTCTCCCCAGGGTTGGCAGGGTGGGAGTCCAAGTGAGGCAGCTTTCCTTAGGGTTGTAGGCAGGGGAAGGGGAGGGCAGGGCCAGGGTGCCCCCCAAAGGAGGCAGCTGTACCACTCTTGGAGGTTGCCTAGCAATCGTGGGGAAAGGTGACCTAGCCCACTACAGAAGCGGGAGGAGAATAAAAGGCAGCCAAAGATGGAAATCGGGCGTACATTGCAGAGGAGGCTGTTCCCCTGGAAACTGCCTCCTTGGTCCTTGGCTACAGCAGGCTACTTCTGGGGTGGGGATCTGTTCTCCATTAAGAGGGAGTGGGGTCTTCCCTAGGCCTGTCACCCACAGGTCAGGGCTGGGGGACCTAGGGAAACCCTTCTTGCACATGGAGTGTATGTCAGACGCGTTTGTCAGTGGCTTCATTTAACGTTGACATCAGCCTTGTAAGATATGTGGGATGATGACACTTCATAGATGAAGATCCTGAGTTTAGAGATAGAGAACAACATGTTCACAGCCGCACAGCGAGAGAGGCCTGGAAATGAAGGTGCTGGCACCCTTGACTCTTAAAGGGAGCCGTTCATTTTGGTTCAAAGCATTTCACAAGCCCAAGGTACTCGGAGGTAAATGTAAACACTGTCCACCTCCTGGGAAGGGAACAGAAGAGGAGAGAGGGAAGGCTGGAAAGGTGTGTTACCCGTTTTATATCAACCATCCAACCAACCAACCAACCAGTATTTATTAACTATGTCTTGGTTTTCCAAGTAAGTACAAAGACTAATAGTTCACACTGATTAAATGCTGAATGGTTTGGAGTACCTCCACATGTCAAACAACTCTTTGGGGAAGGGACTGTTAGTTTTCTTGGTACAGACAGGGAAATGGAAGCCCGGAGAGGTTAAGAAACTTGACCAAGATTAGGCAGATTGACCTCAGAACTCGGCTTTTAACCAGAAGTACAGACACACTCTTTGCTATTAGGGAGTTTATGTTTGAATTGGGAGGCAAGGCTTATATGGAATTGAAATAAGAGAACAACTCATTGTGGCACATTTTTAACATTTGTGCTTCCATGTGTGGCTTTCTCTCCAGTAATCATGGTGAGCAAACTTGTGAGGTCTTATCCCCATTTTACATGCAGAGAAAGTAAGGCTCAGAAAGGTTAAGCGACTTTACCAGGCTTTCCGTAGCCTGGAAGTAGAGTTGGTTTTCAATCCAGGTCTTTGACAGGAGGGTCTGTGAGGTTTAAGGGGATGGACATAGGCCTCAGTGAAGGTACTTTTCTTGGTTTTAAAGGTAGTGAAGGATGCAAGTTGTATTTCTCTGTGTTTTTCAGTTGAAGCAGTAACTGTCAGGAATAGACTCAAATCCCCTGAACCTGGAGGCCTCCCCAGTCCCACGTTCCTGGTGGCCTCTTCTGGTGCTGACCCCAGCTTTTGGGAGCTAGCTTCCCCTGCTTTAAGATTCAGCTGCACCCTCCCCTTCTCTCTTGTTTTGGTTCCTTCAGTTTCACCTGTTCTGTCTGTCCTTCCCTTTGTTTAGAGAGTCTCTTCCTTTGTGGTCACCACGGGAACCAAACAGGCTTTGAACCAGGCAGCCGAGGCTCAGGTTTATTTTGATTTTAAAAGCCTGTGCACGTGAAACCTGTAACGTTTGAGGTTCTTGTTTAAGCCTTGAGACGATTTAGAAAGTTGATGAGGGAGTGGGGGACTTAGGTTGGCTTTTGGTGTTACAGGGCTGGGGAGTTTTTGTGCCAGGTCAGAGATCAGCACCAAGTGGGGGGCAGTGCCATTTCCTGACCCCCCAGCTTTGAACCTTCCAGGCCTAAATCAGAGGCCCCAAATGTTCAGCTCCAGGCAGAAGAGCAGTCGGCTGGGGGAAGGGAGCCTCCTCTCTGTTACCTTGTTTTTCCTGTTTCTTGGTGGTGGGTGATCGTGGGGCTGTTGAGAGCATGGTCACAAGGCCTGTGATTTGAGGCCAGGCCAGGGCTTGTAGAGGAGCATTTTTATGGGCCTGAAGATTTATTTTTTAAAAGCCATCTGCAAAGCTGATTATAATTGATGGGAGTGAGACAGCATCTGAGCTCTATTTTCAAATCATCTGTAGGTGAAATGACGGGAGGGGAGGCAACTTCAAGGTGGGTGGGCTCCTTCAGGCCGGTCCCCTAATGGAACTTGGCTTTCCAGGCTGGAAGAGGCACCAAGCCTTGCATGTGGGTGGGAGGGGTTCTTAAAATCAGACTCTATCTTTTCTCCTTATGTCTGATGTGGAGATGTCCAACGCATAACAGCCTGTAGTTTGGGGATAGAGAAGTGGAGCTTTTAATTCTTCTGAGTCAAGTCTCGACACCCCCAATATGGGGTCTTGGTCCAGGAAAAGGAGGGCAGCCTCCACCGAGGTCCTCTGTCTTAACACTTGTGTCTGTCGGGTCTGTGAGCAGGGGTGCCTGTCTGTCAGCGTTTGGCTGCATGTGTCTCTCTGGCTCCAAGAAGCCCCTCTGTTGTTTTTGGCCACCTCCTTGACCTTGGCAGAGGAGTGGCTCCCTTTTAAACTCTGCAGACATCCTCCAGATAATAGATAATGGCGCTTTCCAGTCGAATTCCCGATATTTTGTAAGGGCCTTTCTTTCCAGGAACCCAAAGTGCTTTTCCAGACTTGGCCCTGGGAGCTGGGAGATGCAGGAGGTGGCTTATGAATTGTGTTTTCCTGGAGGCAGGGAAATGGGGCCAGACCCCTGGTTTCCTGTGCTTCATCTCGGATACTGGTGGCTGGGGCTGCATGGAGGTGTTTTTGCATGCATGAAGCCCTGAGGCCTCTTATTAGAAATCTGCATATTTTCCCAACTTTAGCTCCAAATGAAGTTTTGCTTTGTAGCTTTCTTTTTCTCTTCTTCTTTTTCCTCTTTCTTTTCTTATATTTAGAGGTTCATTGTATATAGTTTCTTTAAGGAATGCCACATTGGGGTCTCAGTTATATAGTGGGCCCATGTGCCACCCCCTCATTGAGGCTGCTTGGCACGGGCAAGGAGGCCACAGTAGCACCCAAAGGTGCCTGGCTGGGGGGCCTGTACCTGATGCCTTTTCCCCAGAAGCCACTGGTTCGGAAGCAAGCTCAGCATAGGCCCACATTGCTGGCCCTGGGACTGTTCTGGGAATATGGAGCTGAGCATCCCTGCGTCCCCCTGCCCTGCCCCCAGCAGCAGCCAGCCCTGGTACTGTGCTTTGGGCCAGGCACATTTCTAAGTGCTTTATAGATATTAATGTAATCCTCACAATACCCATATAGATGGCTTAGTGGGAGGTAAAGGCCATTTGAGGGTATTTGGAAAGACCTGAAAGGTTCAGGTGGTTACAGCAAGTATTTCTAGATTTTCTGACCTTGAAGCTAGTTCACAAAGACCATGTTGGCTTCAGATTTTTATTTTCAGGAAAGAGTACCTTGTAGAGTTGCGACCCCAGCATTCTCCCTGATCCCGTAACCTTCCCTCACCGGAGTTAACCGCTGTTCCAAGTTTGGTGTTTTTGTTCCTATACATTTCTTGCCTATATAGCTGTCTGTATCTTTGTGCCTGTGTTAAAACTTTGTGTAGATGGGGTCATACCCAATGCATCACTCTGTTCATTGCTCCTTTTGCTCCCACGTCTCCTTTGCCCTGGAGCTGTAAAGGTAGACCTGCGGGAGCTCTGCCATCACTGTTTTGTGGCTGAGACTGCTGAGTTCCAAAGCACTTGCCCAGGTCACACAGCTCCTTGTAGGTGGCAGGTGGGACTGAACCCGGCTTCCTGCCTCTGCGGTGGCGTTCGTATGTTACACCTGCCGCCCTGCACCCCGCCAGAGTTCAAAGACTTGCTGATGTTTGATGAGGGAGGGCAGGAGACGTCAGTCTCAGTATCTTACTCTCTTTCCACCCACACATGTGTGTGGCATCTGGTGTCCGTACCTATGGGTCCCTGGTCCCTTGCCTGCTGCCCTCTTTTCCTGGGCTTGAGATTCAGGTTCCTAGGGACCTATGCCACGTTGCCATTTTTTTCGCCTCCCAGGGTAGTAGTTGTGCTTTTATTACTTCTTGATGAAGCAAATATGTCATGACGAAAAGGTGCGTGAATTTGGGAATGCTTCTAAATGAGTTTATATTTTATGGCTCAGCAGCCTCTTGTGCCATTTGGAAGCTGGTTGTGCTCTGCAAGACAAGAGACTGCTCTGGATATGAGGCTTGGGCTGCATGTAGAGTTTTGGAAGAGGCCAGATGTGGGGAGCCACGATGAGCCCCACTCCGCCAGGACCATTCCTAGGCTTCAAGGACAACAAGTGGGGTCCCAGTTGAGTGGCCCTTGTCCCTGTCTGATTTCCCTGCTCTTGCCTTCTTATCTTCTGGCTCTCAGCCACTCGGCCATTGCCTTGCCCAGTTAGTACCTGGGCTAGGAGAGTCAGAAAGGACAGATGTGTGGCAGCCTGCCTGCCTTCATTACACTTTCTTGGGGCACTGTTGTGAAACTCCTCTCTAAAGACATTTAGAGGATTCTCAGGGGATGTCACTGATCTGTAACTGATCTGAGGCTCCTTGGATGATCAGAGGTGGATTTGTGGAGTCTCCTGGGGTCCCCGTAGTAACGGACTCTCAGGAGCTCCCTGATGAGCTCATCCCAGCACCCCAAAGAGCAGGTAAGCACGAATCAAGCTTGCACATACTAGATATTCACCGAGTATCCATTGTTGATGAACAGTGGTGGTGAGGGCCTTTGGACAGGAGTGTGGCAGCTGTAGTCCTGCAGGAGACAACTGACAGATGCTGAGGGCCTGGGCGGTGGTGGTCTGAGTCACCAAGGACCACCCCAGAGATGAGGTTGATTCCTGGGACCAGGGCAGAGGCCCAGTTGGCTCCTCAGGACTAAGAGGTGTGTCCTGGAATCAGAAGGAGGACAGGGGCCAGGGAAGCTGGCCTTGTCATTGGGATGGGGTCATAGCCTAGGATGACCTCAGCCCCTGCCATGCTGCTCAGCGCCCCTCTCTGAGCTGGTGCGTCCAATGGTAGGCTGGTTGGAACTGGCACAGACCTCCCAGCTCCCTACCAGGCAGCCTAGCTGCGTTTTTTCTTTGGCTAGCTGCCCATCAGATTCCAAGGTGCTGGCCATACTGACATGTCCCTCTTCATCCTGCCCCTTCCTCTCTGGAGGGTGAGGTTATTGCATTTGGCTGAGCCCTGCTTCAGAAAATCACAGGGAATTTCTGGTCCTTTTGTGTGGATTTGTGGACCTTAAAGGAAGTAAAACCTGGGTCTTGGTTTTCCTTCTCCTTCTAGTCCCTCTGCTGAGGGTTCTCTCTGGAGTGTTGGACATCAGCAGCCCGCTGTCTTTAGCCACAGTATCCCAAGGGGTGTGGATCTAGATAACTGTGGGGCCTCAGCAAAGCTTTCACCTGCCTCCTGCTCCCTTTCTGTTGGGACTTTGGGAGTGGCATTTGGGAGTGGGGATAGGTGTGAAAAGACTGTCTTCTTTGATTTATTAGGCCAGAGAGTTGTTTGGCAGAAACGTATCTTGTCCCCCAGGAATAGGAAGAATGGTTGTGTGTTAGGTACCGGGGCCTCAGGAGACCCGAGGTCTTGTCCTAGTGCTGCCTGTGGCCACTTTGTGATGCTGGATAAGTCACACCCGAAACCACCTATAAACTTGAGAAATTGGATGGTAGGATGGTGGCGGGGCTCTGTTCTAAAGGCTGTACTTGGATTATCACATGCAGATGATCTCTGGGGTCTGGGGTGATGCCAACATTCTGTGTTTCTGCCCTCTTGGACACTCAGCAGAGTCAAGCACTTCTTTTTTTAAAAACAAAATTAGTTATGTTTTTATTTTTTGAGACAGGGTCTCGCTCTGTCACCCGGGCTGGAGTGCAGTGGCATGATCTCAGCTTAATGCAGCTTCTACCTCCTGGGCTCAATTGAGTCTCCCACCTCAGTCTCCCAAGTAGCTGGGCCCACAGGAGTGTGTCGTCATGCCCAGATAATTTTATTTTTTTGTAGGGACAGGGTCTTGCTGTGTTACCCAGGCTGGTCTCAAACTCCTGGGCTTAAACGATCTCCTGCCTCGGCCTCCCAAAGTGCTGGGATTACAGGCATGAACCACCATACTCATCCGAGTCAGACACTTCTAAAGGTGACCTTGCAGTTGACTCCTGGGCTTTGTAGCCTGGCCCTGAAGTTAACTATTCTGTGAACACAGCTTCTTTAGGAGCCCTCTGTGTCTTCAGCTTTAAGGAGTTTGTTCTCACCCTCTAGGGAGGATGCAAGTGGGGCCAGGTGAATGCGCTTCCTTTATAGACAGACCCAGAAGCCAGTGCTCTGTGTGTCCTGGGCTCTGCATTCACTCTGGCTCTGGAAATACCTGCTTAGGGTGTGGTCCTGAGTGGGAGGCCAGGTGCTTGGGGAGGGGAGAATCAGGGAGGCACTCTCCCTTGTTTGGTGTTCGTGAAGGGTAACTTAGCTCTGCCTTCTAGTCTGGGTGCTCCAGGTGTGTCTGGGGGTGGGGATGCTGGAGGTGGCTCAGGAGAATTGCAAGGTGGACTGATCATAATTGGTCCTTTGTGTAGACTTGGCTGACCCACAGGCCTGGTGTGAGGAGGCTGCTTGCCTGTGGGCTCAGTGGGTCTGAAACACTGGCTGGAGCCAGGGAGCAAGGCTTTCAGCCTGGAATCTGCCCAAGGGACTGGTGTCAATAGGTGGCCTTGTCTTTCACTTGTTTATTTCCAGAGCCCAGCTCTGGCCCTTCTCTCCTTTGCAGCAGTTTGAAGAAATCAATAGAATGCCCAAGCCAGAAGGGACCTGCACTGTCACCTACCTCTCTTCTCCCTCAGATAAAGGGATGAGGTCCATAGTGGTGATCTGATTTGTCCAAGGACAGTCTGCCATGAGTTCATTCCTTGTGGGGCTAGATTTGGTAAGGATTCTTTATTCTGGGTACACGTAAGCCATCTTCTGAAGTCATCCTTGCAGGTGGGCTCCAGAACACCTGCAGATAGATGCACATGGGGCGGGCCTCGTATTCTGAATGCAGATGAAGCTGCTGGGGTTCTGGCTAGTGTGTGGGTGGTCAATTTCAGATGAATTTCACACATGCAGGCAGCTGCGCCCTGCCAAGTTGGAGGTAGTGATCCACATGCGGGCCCTTACACTCTGATGTTCTGGGACTGGCTCTTGCATTTGCAGTTGAGGAGGGAATGGAGAAATGAGCCTGCAGAAGAGAGGCAGCCTGGTGGCGGTGGTGATCTTGGTGTTAACAGCCAGCACTTATTACCGCATGTCCAGCACTGTGCTAAGTCCATTACGTGCATTATACGAAGGAATCATCATAGCCGCCCTATGAGGAAAAGGTACTGTGACATTTTTAGTCCCACTTTACAGGAGGAACTGAGGCTTAGAGAGATTAAATATTTTCTCCCAACTCACAGCTTTTAGTGGGGCAGTTGGGCTTTGATTTCAGGGCTGCCTGGCCAGAGCCCACACTGCTAACCACTGTCCTAGTTGCTTCCTCTCTGCTAGCTCATTCCTTCTGGTAGCGAGCACCAGCTGTCAGCCCTGACTGGAGAAGGGAGGCCCCTCATGAGAGATGGAGCTGAGTCTCCACCCTCCCGGGCCCCATACACTTCTCTCCTGACCCGTACATTCCTGTGCACCAGGGAAGTGGCCCCTCTCTGGTCGTGGAGACTGAAGTCCCCGTGCTGTGTTGAGCAGTGGAGGTGGGGGTGGCTCAGGTAGAATGGAGGGTACTTGACTCCTGTTTTTTGAGGGAAAGTTGCCTTTAAGTTGTGGAGGGATGCTGTTGGCTTCCTGCAGCTGCTTGCTGCCTTTTGATGACGCCCCTGTGCATGGGGGCCTTCAAGTGTAGGTGGAATAGGCAGGGTTGGAAAGGCTCTTTGCTCCCCACAGTCCAGGAGAGGCAGTGCTGGAGCCCCTTATTTGCTGTTCATCCTTTGATAGGTCAGCATAACCTTTATGCTACAAATGCCAATAGATATTTAATTCCTGGGGTGGCATAAGGTAGCAAGCAATTTAGAATTTAATAAAATTACAAATTCTTGGGGAGATGATTCTGATTTCTCTCTTTATCCATGATGCATGCTAGTTGCATGAATAAATGAATGAATTTTTTTAAAACTTATGGAAAATTCACACACAGGAGTAGAGAGAATAGTATAGTGATTTCCCGTATACCCATTACTCAGCTTCAGCAATTAGCAACAGAATTGCCTGTAATATTTAATCATCTGGGCTATTTTATTGGCACTGAGATTAGTGTGCTAGTGTGAACTGCTAGGAACTTCTCAAGTGAGAAAGGACAAGCAGAGAAGAAATGATATCATAGTATGAATAAAAACTCATCTTTGTGGTGCTGCCATGCTAGGCAAGTTGCAGGTGCTCACCGGAGGGTTTGAACTAGCTGCTCTGGATAACTGGCCGGGTGGTGTTGGGTTCCAGCCCCAGGTGGGAGGAAAGTTTCTGAAGGGTGAGTTCAGCTGGATACGTGAGATTCTCAAACACACACTGGGGCAGAAGGCACTGCAGCCAGCCCTAGTTCATCTACTCAACTCATGTTTACTGTAGATCATCTTTTTTTAAAGTTGATATTTCAAACATAAGAAAAAGCATTGAGAATCATAAAATGAATATCTACCTGCTTGCCACCCAGACTTAACAAACATAAAGCAGACATTCTTTCCAGATGAGGGACAGATGCATGGTCTCTGTCTCTAAGGAGGCCTGTGAGTGAGAGACCCAAGGACGGGCAATTTCCTTGTCATATACAAAGATATCAAATCTGGTATAGAGAATGGAGTTCCAAGGAAGGCTCCAGCCCATCCTGGAGGAGACAGGTAGGACTTCCTGGAGGAGGTGATCATGTGAGCTAAAAATCAAATCTGGAATATGTGAGTCAGGCCAAGCGGGTGCGGGGGCAGGGTCAAGGGGAGGTGGGCCTGCAAAGGGTGTAACCAAAGGTAAGAAAAAGGGAGTGCAAAGTTCTGGGGAGGGAGGGGCAGGAGGTGAGTGAGGAGTGGGCTGGGTGCAGCTGGAGTGAAAGATATTTGGGAGTGGGCAACAGTGAGGACTGGTGAATCAGTGAGGGACAAGCTCTGGGCATCTTTGGGGCAGTAGCAGGCACCAGGCTTGTCCTGAGACCTGCTCAGTGCGTGGCTGCCTGAATTAGACTCCACACATTGAGAGGATTATAGACCAATATAATCCCATGCAAAGAAACCCACACAGCGGGTGCGGAAGGGCGGAAACTGTATCAGGACTATTTGACCTGGGCTGCTTAGAGCAGGCTCCAGGCTGTCATTTGAAAGAGGGGATGTGTTGGGTTGACCCAATGGGGAGAAGTAGGACTTGGTGAGAGTTGTGTGGAGATGGAATCGGGCTCAGAATAGAATTTCTAACAGCCTTCCAAAGAAGGGATGCATGGTTGGGCGAGAGTTTCATGGTCTTAAATGTGTTGAAGTAGTCTCAGGTTGGAAGCAGACAGGGCTGGGGTGTGGAGGGAGGAGGGCTCTGCATTGCCTGGCCTTCAAGGCCTCTCCTTACTCTGAGTTCTGAGATTTAGGCTGGGGAGGGTGGGTAAGTGACCCGTGGGCACAGGCAAATGGTGCTCCTGGGAAGGCGGCTGTGGAGGAGGTGCTGGCCCGTTGCCATGGGAACCATCACTGCCGTGGGTTTCCAGTTCCAAGGATGCCCTGGAAGGGAATGAGCTCACTCCACCTGCGAGCTGGTGAGTCAGCCCTGCCTCTCCTGCTTGCTCGCCAAGGCTAGGCGGGAATTTGAGCAGTGGACCCTGCCTCTACCCCCTCCTCAGACCACCCAGGCGCCCGTGCCCTGGATGTGGGCTCTTGTCGTAAAAGATGCAGGGCGATAAAGGCAGCTGCCAGCCATTCTGGCATCAGTGGGGATCCTGACTCGGGGAAGCTGCTAGCCTAGTTGGCTAAACCTTGGCTGTGTTGCAGAGGGTGAGCCATTCTCTCTGCCGGCCACTCAGCTGATGTGGGCTGCACACCAGCCACAGCTGTACTGGGCCAGGGCTTGTGGTCCAGGGGGTAGATGGGTGCCGAGGGCAAGCTTTCAGGGTGCCTTGTGAAGGAGAAGTACAGGCTGGGTGGGTGTGAATGCCTGTCGGTCGGGCGTGGGGGTAGTTTCTGGAGGTGGATGAGGAATGCTTCCTGTGGGGAGTGGCTTCTGATCTGGTGCTGGAGGGATGAGGAGCAACTAGTTTGCCCACCAAGTCCTAGGCATCTGAGGCCAGCCAGGGTCATGGCTCCTGCCTCCTCCTTCTGTGCCCCTCCCCAGATGCCCAGTTGTGAGGGAGTGATCAGAACATGTCGGGGGTATTGCAAGAATCTCAAACAGCTGTGACTTGAGTGTACAAGCCATTTTTATCCAAGACCCTGTGAAATCCATGGCACCACCCACTGGGGGCTGGTCCCTCAGGATCCACATAGGGCCTATAGCCCACCCCCGTACCCCCGCGCCCTGTGCCCCGTGTGGCGGCCTGTAAGATGCATCAGAACACCAAGGGGAACACTGCATTTCTAGCCTCTGCTTGCCTTACTTGCTTCACCCACATGGGCCTCTGTTTCCATTTGAGAAGATAAATAAGTTAGGGGAGAAAAATGATCATCTTAGACCCTTTCTCCTAAACATAACCGTTTATATTTTCAGAAACCTATTTTTATTTTTAATCTTCATGCCTGCATTATTCTGATAGCGGTAATCATAGTGTACATAAAAATTAGCTCTGCTTTTTTATTTCCCCACTTGGCATTTTATCAAAAACACTTTTTCTTATATAGTTACACAGCCTTTATGTTCCTTGCCTGGAGAAAGTGAGATCCAAGTATAGAGATTGTTTCATAAATACATGTTTATTTGTACTTTCCTGCCTCTTTCCAAAAAGCATTTGAGGTGGATATATTAAAAGTCTCGTGTATAACAGGGTTTTTTGTTATTTCGTTTTAGAGACAGGGTCTCACTCTGTCACCCAGGCTGGCGTGCAGTGGTGCTGTCATAGCTCACTGCAGCCTCAAACTTTTGGGCTCAAGGGATCCTCCCACCTAAGCCTCCTCTGAGTAGCTGGGACTACAGGTGCATGCCACCACGCCTGGCTAATTTTTACATTGTTTTGTAGGGTCTTGCTATGTTGATCAGGCTGGTTTCAAACTCCTGGTCTCAAGAAGTCATCTGACCTCGGCCTTCCAAAGTGCCAGGATTACCAGTGTGAGCCACCACACCCCCTTCCTTCAGAAGTTTTTTGTTGTTTAATTTTTTTTTTTTTTTTTTTTTTTTTAAATAGAGAGAGGTTCTTGTCAAGTCGCCAGGACTGCTCTCAAACTCCTGGCCTTAAGTGATCCTCCCCGCTTGGCTTCCCAAAATGCTGGGTTTACAGGTAGGAGCCACTGTGCCTGGGCCAGAGTTTTAAATTAAAGTTAGAAGATCCAGAGCTATGTCATAGTGGGGGTGAGACAATTGTTAAGAAAACAATGTTCAAAGAGGTTAGTTTTTAAGAAATTTTAATGTAATTCCCCCGGCTTTATTGAGGTAAAATTGAAAATTTTAAATTATATATATTTCAGTTATGCAATGTGATGATTTGATAGACGTGTACACTGTGACATGATTACCACAATCAAGTTAATTAACACATCCATCACCTCACATAGTTGTCATTGTTTGTATGTATGTGTATGTGATGAGGATACTAAGATCTGCTGTCTTAGCAAATTTCAAATAAACAATATACAACCGACCCTTGAACATCACAGGTTTGAACTGTGCAGGTTCACTTACAAGCAGATTTTTTTTCATAAAAGTTATACCAACTGTGCCTGCCTCTCCTGCGTCCCCCTCCTCCTCCTCCAGCCCTTCTGCCTCTGCCACCCCTGAGACAGCAGTAGCTGTCCTCCTCCTCCTCCTCCTCCTCAGCCTACTCAATGTGGAGACAACCAGGATGAAAACTTTCATGATGATCCACTTCCACTTACTGAATAGCAAATATAGTTTCTCTTCCTTATGATTTTCTTAATAACATTTTTTTCTATAGCTTACCTTATTTTAAGAATGCAGTATGTAACATACAACATGGATGTCGATGTGTTTTTAATCAAATGTTTATGTTATAGGTAAGGCTTATAGTCAACACTAGGCTACAACAGTTAAGTTTTTGGGAAGTCAGTTATATGTGGATTTTCTACTGCATAGTGGGAGTGTGAGGGTCGTTGCCTCTTACCCACATGTTCTGGGGGCTCAACTGTAGGATTATTAGAAATAGTAACTATCCTGATGGAAGGTTTGTACCCTTTGACCAACATTTCCCCATTTCTTTCAACCCCTCGGCTCTAGTAACCACCATTCTACTCTCTGCTTCTATGAGTTTGATTTTTTTAGATTCCATGTACAAGTTAGATTATGCAGTATTTGCTATGTCTTGCTTATTTCGCCTAGCCTAATATTAAAAGAGGTTAGTTTTTGTAAGTCAACCCTGACCCTGGTTCTGAGCTTCCTGGCAGCCGAAGCAAAAAGAGAACTTGGAAGTATCAAGTGTTTATTTCCTAGTAAAAGAAAGTATACCAGTTCACGAGAAAGGGGCACTTTTTGTAAGCACTAAAAGCTGAGTTTTACCATTTTAGGAGAGTGGTGCAGTAAACAGTGCTGTCAGTATTAGTTTCATGGAACACACAGAAACTTTTTGTATACTTGTTTCTTAAATCAGCTCCCATTGAAAGCCACAGGTATGGGGTTAAATCACACTTGTAGGAAGGCATTTCTGTGGGGAGCTGAGGCAATGAACTCGAGCTCCACTGTTTCCAGAGGTTTAACCTCAGAGAGGCACAAGTCCTTTGAGATACTCTTGAGCACTTCTTGGAGACTCTGTCGTGGCAGTTGTTTGACAGGAGCTGGAGAGCAGGCTGTGTGGACTCCTGGCTCTGAGTTCAGAGGTTTTCTGAGGTCTTCACAGAAAAGAGAGCTAATAGGTTGGTGCAAAAGCAATCGCGGGTTTTGCCATTAAATGTAATGGGAATTTTGCACCAACCTGAATATTTGTTTTGGGTGCTAAGCATGTGAAGGGCAAAGCTGCTATTTTACTATGAAAATGAGAGCCTGGCCTACTCTCCCTTTCCAGAAGGATGGCTGTCGAGGCCAGAGTTGTCTTCTAGAAGCAGTTTGGGATCTGCCCACAGAACTGGGATGGGGCCCTTCAGGAAGGAAACAGTGTGGTCAGTCGGGGCTGGGCCTGGGCAAGTCCCCCTTACCAGCTGCCTCACGCCCTCGCTGCTGGCATGTCCTCTGCTAATAATTCTTCCATTATTGGACACTTCCGTGGTTTCCAGTTTTGGCCTATCATAGATAATGCCTCTATAAATATTCCTTTCATGTGGATGTTTTCCTGCATTTTTGGATAATATCCAGGAGCTGGGTTTTTTTATCACACTCGGAGAGGATCATTTCTGAGTCCTTTTCCATGTGAATCAATTGCTTTCAAAAGACTGACCAGCTTAATGTGCCACATGTTTTTTTTTTTTTAATTGAAAAGGAAAGTAATATTTATTGTGGAAAATTTGGAAACTACAGCAAACTACAAAGAAGAAAATAAGAATTAGCAGAAATTCTACCACCCTGAGAGCACAGAGGTGTGTGGCCTGGTGCACACACCTGGTTCACTGCTGCAGTGAACTCGTCTCTTGTCAGGCAGGGGTTTGAGCCTCGGACAGTCCCCTGCTAGTAGTCTGTCTAGGTGCATGGGGCACCTGATTTTCCTCTGCCTCAAACGGTCTTCTCAGCCACTAATTTGTCTGCCTCTGAGCAAGGTTTTGAAGGCCCTGTTAACCTATTAATCTGTTAATCATAGAAAGCGGTTTAGAAAACTTTTAAATGTCTAAATGTTTGGGAGGAAATGTTAAATTATCACTGATTGGCTTCTTAGTAGATTCCTCAACAGCTACCACCTGCCAGGCGTGAAACCCAAGAGGTCGGGACCCCGGGCTGGTGTGCTTCGGTGTGAGAAGTGGTGGAATCGCCTGGGAAAGTGTTGCCCAGATCTGACTCCTGACCACGTTCCTCAAGTTCCTGTCTGGCTCTGAGGCTTGTCTGGAGAGCCAGGGTGTTTGGTAAAATGGAAGGGAAGTGCGAGCGATCATAAATGAGAACCTAAACCTGCCGTCTCTCACTTCCCTGTCTTCACTTCGCTGAACCAGATATTCTCTGGGCCAGGTAGACACGCCCCTCTACTCCCCTGTCATTAGGAGGAAGCTTCCAGGGCAGGGAGACCCCTTCCCATGCTGGCCAGATGCCTTGCTGAACTCTTGACCAGGGTACTGGTTGTGGGCTGAGGGTTGCTGACCCCCTGCAACCCACAGAGTTGCTTCTGTTACTGGGTAGCTCCACCATCACCTAAGCAGTTACATGTCAGACTGAATTTCCCAGAATATGGGGCAGGAAGAAGATGGTCCATTCATGGAATTACTTGACCTCAAATAGAGAGTGAGGCTTCAGTCCTTAGGAACTGTAATGACTGATCAAAGAGTTCCCGGGTGGCTTTAAATGCCAGAATGGGCATGGCAGGTGTGCTGGGCACTGTGCACACAGCAGTGGCACACCTGATGGCCGAGTCATTGTTCAGCATATAGGAGCTGATGCACAGAAGGCCCCCTCTCCTGCCACTCTAGCAGTTTCATTGAGTTGGGTGGGATCTGGGCAGGGACCACAGCTGGAGGTCACAGGTGTCTCTTGGGGGAAGAGGGGATGAATGCCTAAATGATGGCATCTTATCCAAACCCCTCTTACCATGCATGGAACTCTCAGACAGACTCTGTTAGAGATGTGCCTTCAAGATAGATGCTCGATGTTCTTAGAGCTGTGTATCCTCCGGCCAGCCCATCTGACACACAGTTGCAAACAGCTTTCAGTTTTCCAATTTCCAGGGGCTGTGGATGGTTAGAACTTTGGAACCACGGGATTCACCAGAGAGAATTTTGGTTTGGGGACGTTTCCTTGGGGCAGAGAAGGGGGAAGCCACTGGAATGTCTCAGCTGCTGTTTGTGTTGTTTGGGTGAAGAGCTCCCTGTTGGGATCTCCTGATGCCTCCAGCTTGTGGCCATGTGGATGGGCTGGGATTGATTTGTTCTGTCTGGTTTGTTAGACACTCTACCCGCTTTGTCTCTCCCCACCCAGAAAACCACAATGAACTCTACAGGCTGGTCCAACTAAGATTCATGGTAACTGGGAGAGAGAGAGAGAGAGGGACTTGAGGAGACAAGAGTGACTTGTGCTTTGGTCTGTGAAGGAGAGGTTCCTTTGCGATGAGGATTGGAGGTGGGTCATGCAATGAGGGGCCTCCTGCCTAAGCTATATTCAGTGATCACTCACTGCAGGTAACCACAACTTGCTTGTAGATATTCTAGCTCCCCTGGGTATGTCCACCCTCTGCTACCCAAGTGGAGAGGTTCACTCCAAGGCTATATTCCTTATAGGATGGCCTGTGGACCACCTAGGTTTGTGTAAAACTGTGGCTTCCTGGGCCTTTTCCAGACCTTCTGAACCAAATGCTCTGGTTAGAGCCCAGAAATCTGCATTTCCAGCAAGCGCCCTACTTAATTTTTAGATAAAGCTAGATAACCCTATGAAGGATTATCTGGAGGAATATTATTGCTTCAGTCTGAATGGAAAGAGTTTAGCTAAATGAACTCAATTCCTTTACATTTTTTCCCCAGTTAATGTTTTTCACTTTTTATGAAAATGGAGACAGGGTCTCACCATGTTGCCCAGGTGGGTCTCAAACTCCTGGACTTAAGCGATCCCCCTCCCTCTGCTTCCCAGAGTGCTAGGAATACAGAAGTAACCCACTGTGCAGCCTCTTTTTTTTTGTTTTTGAGACAGGGTCTTCATCGTTCTGTAACCCAGGCTGGAGTACAGTGGCATGATCATAGCTCACGACAGCCTTGGACCCCTGGTCTCAAGCAGTCTTCCTGCTTCAGACTCTTCAGTAGCTGGGACTATAGTGTGTGCGCCACTGTGCCTGGCTCCAACTGCTTCACGCTTATTTACTCTTCCTCCAGGACTTCTTAATGAAGCTTTGTCTCCTTGTGACTTAGACCGTAAATTCACTAGCCACCCCCAAATGTGAATCAAGTATTTCTTCTGGACGCCAAACCCCCATGACTTAGAGCAAAAGTGAAGAAAGGAAAGGCAATCTGTTATTGCTTTCCTGGTTGTAAACTGCTTTTGGATTTGGAGCACGTGGTCTGGTTGGCTCTCTGCAAGGCTGCTTTAAAGCAACACTGCAGTGCTAGCAGTGGAGGCCCTGCTGATCAGTGATTCATCCCAGGGATTCTGAGGGGCCATCCATATCAGGCAGGTGGCCCACCCTGCCCACTGATCCCTCTCACCCTGCTCAGCAGGTCCTCCCCTGCCACCGAGCGCAAACATCTGTGTCCTTCAATGACCTGCCCAGCTCTGTTCGGTTTCCTGCGGAGAGAGGGCTTTTTAACTTTCTGCTTCCTGCCTCGCCCTGCTTCCCTGGTTGGCCCACCGGAGTGACCTCTGATCCTCTAGTCTCAGTTGAGCCAAATTCTGACTGTGGACTGTTGTCTGGGTTCTAGCTTTCTTCCAAACCACGTGACAGTAGGGGTTTGTGTTGGCTCTAGACAACGGTGAGCGCCTAGTCATTGTCATGAGACTAGATCATTTCAGCCTGGGGGTCTGCCAGCAGTTGTGTGTTTTGCTGGGATAGACTCAGACAGCTCCCTTGAGACATTCCCAGGCAATGGGAAGCCTAGGAGGCCTGCAGGACTCAGTTTACGTGCAATCTCCTACTGACTCCACACCTGGGGTTCATTTTGGAGGCTCTAGGTCAAGAAACCCTCTGGCTGCTTCCCTCTTTTTCCCTGTGGGAGCTTCATAGGGTAGATGTGGAGGCCACAGTGCATATGGGGACCAGGAAGCTCAGAAATAGAGGGAGGCTGATGATGGGGGAGCAGAATTGAGTGTGGCATGGAGGCTGCCAGGGGAGCTGTTACAGGTCTGCTTGCATCAGAGTGGACTAGGTTGACGAGAAGGATTAGTAAAGAGGAGCTGGGACTTGAAGCTAAGACTTAAGAAAAAGGATCTCCAGGACACTTCATCTGGAGGCCCAGAGAAGGCAAAATCTTCCAGTCAAAGCAACTTAGCTGAGGAACAATTTTTAAAAAGAAAAAAAGTCTGACCAGGGCAAGGTTCTAATAGAGCGAGTGATGTGTTCATTTCTTAAGGTGTTGCACGTTGGCACAGCCTTCAGGTTAGCATCATGGCTGTTGATGCAGCAAAAGCTATGAAAATGCTCAGACCCTTTAGCCCTGTAATTTCACCCCCCAGGAGTGTGTCCTAAGGAAACTGTCCAGCTGAAAGAAAGACATGCTTAAAAATATTCTCTGTGTGGGCTGGGTGTGGTGGCTCATGCCTGTAATCCGAGCACTTTGGGAGGCCAAGGTGGGCGGATCATGAGGTCAGGAGTTCGAGACCAGTCTGGCTAACATGGTGAAACCCCGTCTCTACTAAAAATACAAAAATTAGCTTGGCTTGGTGGCGGGCGCCTGTAATCCCAGCTACTCGGGAGGCTGAGGCAGCAGAACCTCTTGAAACCGGAAGGCGGAGGTTGCAGTGAGCCAAGATTGCACCACTGCACTCCAGCTTGGGTGAAAAGAGTGAAACTCCATTTCAGAATAAATAAATAAATAAATAAATAAATAAATAAATTCTCTGTGTGTAACAGCAAAACTGGGGGAAAAAAGTGCTTCCATATCTAACTAACCCTGGGGAAGGAATTTAACAAACTATCCATCCTGATACATCATGGTGGTGTAGTATTTTTGCAGCTTTTAAAAATGATAATTAGGAAGATTATACAGGAACAAAATATTCAACAGACTGTTGAAAGTCGGAGAACACTAAAGAGTAATACATTATAATTGATCGTACGGTAAATAAGGAAGATAGTGTAGTAAGTAGTGTAAATAAGGAAGATAATATGTAAAAATACAAATGGCTATGTTAAGGCTAGAGGATTCATTATTTTAAAAAATTAGTATTTAAATTTTATGGCAAGTCAGGGAATTTCTATCTGAAGCATCATTCCTCTTCAAATATTTTTCTACTATCGCTTGTCCCTTTTCTTTTTTTTTTTTTTTGAGACAGAGTGTTGCTGTGTCGCCCAGGCTGGAGTGCAGTGGCGCAATCTTGGCTCACTGCAACCCCGCCTCCTGGGTTCAAGTGATTCTTCTGCCTCAGCCTCCCGAGTAACTGGGAGTACAGGCGCCCGCCACCACGCCTAGCTAATTTTTTTTTTTTTTTTTTTTTTGTATTTTTAGTAGAGATGGAGTTTCACCATATTGGCCAGGCTGGTCTAGAACTCCTGACCTCGTGATCTGCCTGCCTCGGCCTCCCAAAGTGCTGGGATTACAGGCGTGAGCCATGAGTCATGGCAACTGGGTGAGATTGAATGACCCACTTGGAGCATCTTTAGTGTGTGTTGTTCACCGCCAGGCTCTGCGGAGTATGCACAGTGTAAGATGTGGCCCTCTGAGCTTAAGGGCAGAGGATATGTGTCTTTGCTGGGGAGATAAGATGTCCCTGTGCTGGGCACGCTGATTAGTGCTGAGGCTGAGGCATGGCTCAGGCATGGAGTGGGGGACATGGAGGCTGAGGGCAGGGAGTGGGTGGAGTGGTTTGGGCCTTTAGCTGGGGCTGGAAGGAGGACCAGGAGAGCTTTCAGGACAGGGAAGCAACCAGCCCGGCACTGGGGAAACCTAGGAAGACCAGCAGAGTTGAGTTTGCCTAAGAGGGATTTTCAGATCATCACAGCTGTGAGTGAGCTCAGAGTTAAATAAGATGTCTGTTATTCACCCTGTTTTCTAGAGATTGGAAACTGAAGTCCAGGAAATAAGCTCTTCCAGGAATCTCCAGAGTCCCCTGGGGACAGGGGTGGGTGCGCAGGCTGACTCCCTGTGGGTTAGCTGCGTTCCAGTGGCAGATCCCCCTAGGGATGGGAAATCATCCCCCCGACCCTCTCAGGAAACCCTTTCCATCCCTTCTGGGTTGGTGGCGTCACTGGTGGTGGAGGATCAGCGTTCCTTCTCCTTTCAAATCTGCCCGTGCCCTGCTTGGGTGTCAGGCCCTCCTGGGGGCTGCTCCATCCACACTTTCCATTTGGGGGACTTTGACATTTTGTTTAAGTGGAGATGTGATTGAGAGTGTGTGAGGGTGAGAACCGGAGGCTCTGGCTCTTTAAGGCTCGGCCTTCAAGTGAGGTTTGGCAGAGAAGATACCGAACGTTTAATTTTAGGGCCAAGGTAGGGGGTGGGGGAAAGTCCCTACCGCATCTGGTTTGTGTTAAGCCTGTGCCTTCAGAAAAGGGCTGTGTTTATGGTTAAAATCCAGCAGGGATGGGGGGTGGGCGGGATGCCGCTTTCCCCTACTAGGCATTGCGGCACAGGGACAGGGCACACATCTACCTTCCTTCTCATTCTTTGACCCCATCCCAAGCCCGACAGTTAAAACTTGGAGAAAACTGCATGTGACTTCCATTTTATCTCTGCAGTTAAAGCCA
The DNA here is from genome assembly GCF_029281585.2 of Gorilla gorilla gorilla. Taxonomy (NCBI): domain Eukaryota; kingdom Metazoa; phylum Chordata; class Mammalia; order Primates; family Hominidae; genus Gorilla; species Gorilla gorilla. The sequence continues at coordinate 85,847,684 of NC_073239.2, read as the reverse complement.
GATGTTTGCTTTCAAGCAGCCTCCAGCAGCTGGACTTTGCCAGGCTGAAGCTGTATTCTTTGTGCCCCAGAACTCCCTGCCGTTGGCCGCCTGTCACCTCGACCTGTCTGCAGCCCGCAGGGTCCCGGGTGGGTCATTGCTGCTGTGGAGTCCAAGCTGGGGCCTGTCAGAAGCTGCCCGGGGCTGGCCTCCAGTAGGCCTCCCTCCGGCGATCCCAGGATTGAGAAGTTGAGTCAATCCCTAGGATGTCTAGACTACCAGCGCTGGAAGGTCCCACAGAAACCAGAGCCAGCCCCCTCTGTCAGATAAAGAAACTGAGGCCCAGAAAGCTGGAGACTGAACCAGACCTCCCTCAGCTCTCAGCTTGGCTCACTGCTCTTTTGCCGGCTTCATGTGGCTTCTCTTTTGGCTACTGTTTGTTTTGCTCTTCCATGCTCTACTCCCTTAAAGGGCCGGCCCTGGGGACAGGGAGTAGGGTGAAAGATCTTCAGACCCAATGGGAAGTTCACAAGGCTGCGCTTGTTCACTGCTGTTTGCCAGCATTAGTATAGTACCTGGCACAGGGTAAGAGTTTAGAAAATCTGGAATGAATGAACGAACGAATGAATGAGTGAATGAATGATGGGGTTACTTGGCCTGAGGGTGGGGACGCTGGTGCTGCACTTAGAGCCATTACTTCTGGGAGGGGTACCAGGCACGAGTCTCCACACCCAAAGCTCTCCCTGTTCCAAGACCATGTCCAGTCTTCTCCAGGCCTTCCTCAGTCCCAGCCCGTCACCCGGCTCTTACAGGAGCCTGGAGTTTCAGAGCTGAAAGGGGCCTTGGATATCAAATGTCGCATCACCTTCACGTTAGAGTTGGGGAAACGGAGTCAAGGGCACACAGCTAGTCAGCGGGAACGTCAGGACCAGAGCCCAAGTCTGTGGGGTTGCAGAGCTTCCATGCATCCCTCCTTGGGCGTTTATGTTGGGAGTTGAGGTTAGAAAGAGAAGGCCCTGTCTTGTCCATTGTGCCTCCCCTTTTCTGTATCTTCCTCTGTGGGATGAGCTGTTTCCTCTTTCTCTCCCTCCTCACTCTGGCTTCCTCTCCTGTAGTGGAGGACGGTGGGGTGGTTTCTCCATAACAGTCTGAGTAAAAAGGCTGGGCCCCTGGGATTGGGCCAAGTCATTCCCTTGTGTCTTCCTAGAAAGGGAAAAAGAGAGTTGGCTGGCTCACTTCCTTCCGGGGAAACCAGCGCCTGAGTCACCCTGGAGTCAGGGCCCAGGGAGGAGCCTGCCCGTCACCCCGTTGCCTCTGGCCATGGGTGGCGCTTCCCTGCCACTGTTTCTCAAAGGGCGGGGGGCCAGGGAAGGCCTGTGCTATCCAGCTGCCCTGCCGTTCGTCTGCCTTCGTCGCTTCTTGGGAGAGTTTCTTGGCCTTCTGCAGGCAGGCTGGTGCTGGTGGCAAGGAGAGCAGGCAGGTGATAACATTGCCCCCCTCTAACTGGAGGTCTTAAACACCCTCCTGAATCACAATTTGAAATGTTTTTGATTTACAAGTCTTCAATATCTGTTTTGTTTTATGATAAAAGTTTGACATGCTTAGGGCCGGGCATGGTGGCTCACGCCTGTAATCCCAGCACTTTGGGAGGCCAAGGCAGCCGGATCACAAGGTCGGTAGATCCAGACCATCCTGGCTAACACGGTGAAACCATGTCTCTACTAAAAATACAAAAAATTAGCCAGGCGCGGTGGCGGGTGCTTGTAGTCCCAGCTACTTGGGAGGCTGAGGCAGGAGAATGGCGTGAACCAGGGAGGCGGAGCTTGCAGTGAGCCGAGATCATACCACTGCATTCCAGACTGGGCGACAGAGTGAGACTCCGTCTCAAAAAAAAAAAAAAAGTTTGACATTCTTGTGGTAAAATAAAAAACAACTCCCCACAGGTAACACTGTTATTTTTCTATACCACAGATTTTATATGTTTGATTTATATATATATATATATATATACACACATGCATATATATTATGGTAAAAGATACATAATATGATATTTACCATTTTAGCCATTTTGAAGTGTACGTACAGTTCAGCAGCATTAAGTACATGTATGTTGTTGCGTAACCATCACCAGCATCCATCTCCTGAACTCTTTTTTTTTTTTTTTTTTTTTTTTTTTTGAGACAACGACTCACTCTGTCGCCCAGACTGGGAGTACAGTGGCGCAATCTCGGCTTACTGCAACCTCCTCCTCCCGGGTTCAAGTGATTCTTCTGCCTCAGCCTCCCCAGTAGCTGGGATTACAGGCACCTGCCACTATGCCTGGCTAATTTTTGTATTTTTAGTAGAAATGGGGTTTCATTATGTTGGCTAGGCTGGTCTCGAACTCCTGACCTTGTGATCCGCCCACCTCAGCCTCCCAAAGTGCTGGGATTACAGGTGTGAGCCGCAGCACCCAGCCCCATCTTCTGAACTCTTTTCATCTTGTAAAACTGAAACTCTGTACCCATGAACAATTCCTGACCCCCAGCCCTGACAATTCCATTCTACTTTCTGCCTCTATGAATTTGACTACTCTAGGGGCCCCATGTAAGCGGAATCATATAGCATTTATTCTTTTGTGTCTGGGTTATTTTCACTTAGCAGAATGTCTTGAAGGTTGGTCCATGTTGCAGCATGTGTCAGAATTTCCTCCCTTTTTAAGGCTGAATCATAGTCCATTGTATGTATGACCATGTTTGGTTTCTCCGTTCATCTCTTGATGGACATTTGGGTTGTTCCCTGCTTTTGGCCGTTGTGAACAGTGCTGCTGTGAATGTGGGTGTACAAATACCTGTTTGAGTCCCTGCATTTAATTTTTTTGTGTATATGCTCAGAAGTAGTATTGCTATATTTTATGCTGTTACAGGTTGTGCTTCTCAGGCACCTTGGGTCCCCTGGGCAGTGTTGACAGGTCAGCAGAGGGCTTTGGATACCACCCCTTCCCCCTGCCAGCGCCAGGCCTGCCACAGTAGCTGTCTGCAGAGGCTAGGGCTGGCCTGGCCATTTGGGTCCCCAACGGCACACTGTGGAGCTGCAGAGCTAATGAAAAGTTTTGGAATCTTGTGGTGCAGAAGGGCCTTTTTGGGCCAGGTCCCCACCCTTCCTTCCTCCTGACCTCCTTGTGTTTTGGACTCGGGGAAGGGGGGGATGCAGCTTCTGGGAGCCCTGGGGAGGCACGGGGACCCTGAGCTTACTTTGGGACCTAGAGCCCCATTCTTCTTATGACCTCCCCCTCCCCCTGCCCCCAGTTCTTCCTGTCCTGGGCTGTTTTTCTCTCCGAGGCTCTCCCAGAGGGTTAGTGTGAGAAAGATTTTTGGCCCGTGAATTACAGAGACTAATGCAAAACTTCCTAGCTTCCTTTGGAGGAAAATTCTATGTCTTGCTAACAGAGCAGGAGCTCCTGTCCTGATGCCTGCTTTCATCAAGTTGGGCCCCAGAGCAGCTCCTCACTAGAGCCCTGTGCACAGCCGACTGGTCTCTGTGGGCTCACTGGTTCGAGCTTCATTATGAGCTGCTTTGACCCCCTGGCAGAGATCTGCACGTGGCTGTCTTTTGGGTGCCCCATGCGCCTCAGGAGGCAGTGTGTCTGTTCTGTCAGCTAGATCACAGCTCTCTGAGAGCAGAGCTGCTGGTTGTTTTTCTTTGTGGCCTGGTAGTGGCTGGTCTGGTAGCCTGTACTTCCTGGATGCCCAGTTACAGAGAAAGAGAGGCCATGAAAATAATTTGGGATTTGGCATTGGAGAACTCCTGGCTTTTGGTTTGGGGCCTGCTCTTTGCTAGCCGGCTTACTTAACCCTCTTGAGCCTGTTTTTCCATCTCTAAAATAGGGATCAGAAAACCCTACTTCTTCTTTTTTTTTTTTTTTTAAGATGGAGTCTTGCTGTTTTGCCCAGGCTGGAGTGCAGCGGTGCAATCTCGGCTCACTGCAACCTCTGCCTCCCGGGTTCAAGCCATTCTCCTGCCTCAGCCTCCCAAGTAGCTGGGATTTCAGGCGCTCGCCACCATGCCCGGCTAATTTTTGTATTTTTAGTAGAGACGGGGGTTCCACCATGTTGGCCAGGCTGGTCTTGGACTCCTGACCTCAGGTGATCCACCCACCTTGGCCTCCCAAAGTGCTGGGATTATAGGCGTGAGCCCACCGCGCCCAGCCAGAAATCCCTGCTTCTTAATAAGCTTGTTGTGAAGAGTAAATGGGGTCATTGTTATGAAGTGCGTAGGTAAGTGTCAGTGAATGTCAGCTTTTGTCACCGTTGTGCCTCTGCTAAGTGGAAGGGCCTGGGGGGGACTCCCTGCAGAAGGCCAACTTCCTAAGACCTCTTTGTGCTTTCTGTCCATCCAAGCCCTACTCCCCTGGGAGAGGCTGTGTGTGAGGTTGTCTGGTTGGGTGGCAGCAGCTTCCCCTGCAGAAGGAAACTGCTTCCTCCCCAGGGAGATGGGAGTTGCTAAACTCTGGCTTGGGCCGGCTGTGTGCTCTAAGCAGGGATTATGTGCGTGTGTGATGAGGGCGGTGCCTTGGGCTTCATTCCAGATACACCGTGTTCTCTGACCTCGCACTCCCTTCCTTGGAGCCCCTCACTCCAGCACCAGGCATTGTGGCTCAGAACTCCCACTGCTCTGGATTGCTATTTGACTGTTTCATAGGTGGGTCCTACTTCCCTTTTTAGATGATAGGCTCCAGGACCTCCATATTCCTCATATTTGGGGACAGAAAATAAGAGCTTCTCTTTCCATGCAGTAGGATGCCCCTTTCTCCTGTGGGATGATTGGGACCGCCCTGTCCAGGCTTGCGGGAGGGAATAGGAACGGGAACCCTGCTTGGAGCTGCATTCTGTGTTCGGCCCCTCCCTGCAGAAGACTTCACCTTGCAGAGACTGCAGAGTGTTAGGGAGAACCCAGCTTTGGAGCCAGCAGCACTGGTGTGGAGGCAAGCTCTGCTGTCTGACTTGCTGTGTCCTTGAGCTGGTCCTTATTCTGAGCCTCAGTTTCTTCCTCTGTAAAAAGACAATCTGTCTTGCAGAGTTGTTGCCGAGACTAAATGAGATGATGGATGTAAACCACCCAAGCTGGCATCCCATACCTGGTAGGCTCCCTAAGTGTGTTGTTATTTTGTGTGTGGATGGGCCAAGGGGTGCTTTTAGCGAACCATTCTTCTCCACGCAGAGGTGTGGTGAGACAGACTTCCTATATACATTTCTGTAGCCCAGAGTTGCCCAAACTTGCCTGATTATAGGATTCACCTGGAGTACTTGTTACTTGTTAAAATACCAATCTGTGAGTCCCATCCCAGAACTCCTGAACCAGAATGGTGGTTGTTGGGGTGAGGGGTCTCTACTTTTAACCTTTTTTCTAATCGGGCCAGTCTGGGAAATGCCGTTTCCCTCAGATTGCTCTGCCAGTTGCTGTGTCATTCCATCTTCACGGGGGCCCATTGGAATGAGACAGGTATGGCCCCTTGGAAAGTGGGAGACTTTGCAGGTGAGACTGAAGCTTGAAGGGGCTGGCCTGAGGCCCTGAGCTCCTTGTGGTGGAAGCAGATTTAGAACTGAGATCTCCCAGTGATGTGTGTCCATTGTGCCTGCAAACATTCCACTAAAGCATGGAAAAGGTGAAGGTGGGGATGGAGAGAGATGGAGTGACAGGAAGGAGGTGAGGGCTGAGGGCCTCCATGATGGCCTTGGGAACCTGCAGAGACTAAGTTGGGGATGGATGGTGGGAGAGAGCCCTGAGCCCCACTGGGATGCTTCCCCAGGTGTGCCTTCTGAAAACCAGGGCCCCAATGAGCATGTGGGGCCTTGGGCTTCTTAGAGCCACTGGGAATCCATAGGTGTCAGAGCGTAGGTGCGGTCTTAGGCAGCATGGACCCAGTGGGAGGGCCTGGGACTCCTCCTCAGGGCTGCTGGTGGAGTCCCGGAAGTCCTGTGGGTAGGACTTCTGCCACTTCTCCCCTCTTCCTCTGCCTTTTTTATTGGGCTGGGAAGTTTTCTAGAAGCACAGGCAGGGCTGGCTCCCTTGTTCAGATAGGGAAGTTGAGGAATAGGTATTTCCAGGGTCAGCTGATGATGCCAGGAACTGGGGTCCCACTGCCTTGTCTGCTTCCTCCTTCTCAAAGTTGGCCTGGTCCATTAGAGAAAACCCCTTTTAGGTCCTTACTATGTCATCCTTTCCAGTTTACCCTTAAGAGGCCCTTAAGGAGGATTTCAACCTCTGCTGGGCCCCACCCCCAGAGGGTGACTTGATTGGTGGTGGTGAGGTGGGCTGGTGGGCTGGTGGGCTGTGAGCGGAGGGGCCCTGTTACGGACAGTTGTGAGAGTGTGGCCGGGGCACGGTGACCTGCTGCCAGGCCCTGGGGAGAGTCACGCTGCCTGAGCCTGTGGTTGAAAGTGTGCGACTGCCACCGCGGGTGGAATTCTGGCTCCTGCGTCTACTGTTCGCTGTGACCTTGAGTGGCTGTGAGCTCTTGGCCTCGGTTTTCTCATCTGTAAAATGAGATGCCTTCTGGGGTGGTTAAGATTGATGGGGTTGACACTGGTAGAGCACTTGGGGCAGTGGGTTGGGAGTGACATCCTGATCTCTGAAGCTCTTCCACTCAGACCTTTCAATTAGATCTGCAGCCTCAGGACTTTGGACCTTTGGGGACTGCTGTGAACAGCGAGCTGCCCCAGGTGTCTGGGCAGGCAGGGAGTATGGGTGCAAAGCTGTGGCCTCTCTGCCTGTTCCTCCTTCTGTTGGCTCAGGTCTGAAAATCTGGGTGTGGCCTCTGCCCCTCCTCCCCGTCTCTCCTGAGTATCTCTTGTATCCACCTGCTTCTCCCTCTCCTACACTGCCACCCTGGACTGGCTCCCTTTGTCTCTGGCTGGGACCTTTTCGTGATCTTGTGCTTGGTCTCTTTTCAGCCACTCTTTTCCATCTCTGATCTGCCCTTCCCATGGCATTTAGAGGTCTCTTTCTAAGATGCAGGTGGAATTATGTAACCAGCATCTGATTGGCACTCCCAGCCCAACTCAGCCCGCCACAGCCCCATTTGTATCTTTTAGCTAAAATAAAATGTCTTCGGTGACTTCCACTGCTCTCAGGAGAAACAACAGCTGCAGGCACCCGAACACCCATGTGGCTAGTTGATCTCCAGTCTCTGGCACCCTCTTCTTCCCTCCTGCACTGTGACTTTTTTTTTTTCAGTTTTTTTGAACAGACCTTACTCTCTTTTCTCTGGGGCCTTTGCTGTTTGTTTGTTTTCTTCTTCTTCTTCTTTTCTTTCTTTCTTTTTTTCTTTTTTTTGAACCGGAGTCTTACTCTGTTGCCCAGGCTGGAGTGTAGTGGCGCAATAGGCTCACTGCAACCTCCGCCTCCTGGGTTCAAGCGATTCTCCTACCTTAGCCTTTTGAGTAGCTGGGATTATGGGTACGTGCCACCACACCCAGCTAATTTTGTATTTTTAGTAGAGACAGGGTTTCACCATGTTGCCCAGCCCCACACACGAGTAGGGTGACCTACAGCTACCCGCCCCACACACGCGTAGGGTGACCTACAGCTCTGCCTATACCTGTTATGCTGGTGTAATTATTAGTAGCCCCCTGGTGCCTTGGTTTGGATGACAGGTTATGTGGGCCCCCTTCACATTTACGAACTTTTCATCTAATACTCCCCAGCCTTATAGATTCACTGACTCCCTTGGGGCAGTGATCAGACACACTGCCCCCCTACAGCCCCCCAGGATCAGTTCAGGGTCCTGTTTTAGCCTCATGCCTTCCAGGACCTTTCCTATAGGCACTGGATCTTAGTGTACAAAAATACACTCATTGATAAAATCTTTGCTTACTGTTTGTCTTCTCCATTAGACTGCAGGCTCCATGACTTAGGACAGTGCCTGTATTTGCCCATGATGTAACCCTAGTCCCTGATACAGAATGAGTGCTCAGTAAGAATTTATGGAAGGAAGGAAGGAATGAATCTGGCTGCAGCTGTCTGGCAGGGGAGGCCTGGAGCCTGGGCGAGTCTGTAGAATCTGCAGTGGCCTGCGTGAGGGAGGCTGCCAACATCGGGCCAGTCCAAGCCCTAGCAAGCCAGTTGCCCACACTCTGGCACACATCATCGGCTTGGTGGCCCCTTTAATTATTCATCGGTCTTTCTCAATGGCCTTTGTGTTCAGAAACCCAAGACAGAATTCAAACCCTCTTTCCATCTCCCTAAAACTGAGACCTGGAAGAAAAACCTGCTGGCCCATTCTGCATCCCCAGGGGGCCAGCAGGTCCACAGCCTCCTCTTGTGGCTGGCTTTAAGCGTTGAAGTGTCCTGGGCTGCCCTGTGGTTCTCCTCCCCAGTCCACTGGGCTCAAGGACTGCCTGGGCACAGCTGAGTGGGTGTCCGTGTGGCTTGAGACTGAGCAGTGACTGGTGCAGGCTGGTGGGCAGAGCTAGATGAGTCCCCATCATTCCCCAGCCTGGACGGAGTCTGAAGGCTGGCCTGGAAGAGTTTAGCCTCCCAGCAGAGTGGAGCAGGCTCAGGCTTTGACCAACCTAGTTCACACCTCAGTTCTGCCTCTTGCCAGCTGTGTGACTGTGGGGAACTGGCCCTTGGTGTCCTGTTCCTTTGTTCCTTTAACCTAGAATTGTTGAGTGGATTTGCTGAGATGGCGCATGCCTCGTGGGTGATGATAACAGTGAGTGAGCACTCACTGAGGGTTATAATGGTAGCCAACATCTTTGAGCAACCCTAGGATATGATTCCCTCTCCTTCCCTCACCTCCCCTTGGGGCTCCCTGAAGTCCACGTTGCCATCAGTGTCCCCATCTTGAAACTGAGGATGGAACGCTGATCTTTCCTTTCAAGGTTGCGGGGAGGGGGCTGGGGAGCGGAAAGCACCCCAGGGCTGCCCTTGCTGCAGTGTCTGAAGTGAAGCCTAGGAGCCCCGGTGCTGGTGGGCAGCAGCAGGCGTGGATCTCTCTGATCTTTGAAGAGGACTGTGAATACACTGACCATAGGCGGAAGCCCCTTGTCCCATCCTGCCCTGCACTACCCAGAGGTCCCTGGGCTTCTCAGCAGAGGTGGACAGATCTGCTTGCAGCTGCCCTTCTTCCCACGCTTCTGGAAATGGAAGTTCCCACAGACACATTCCTGTTCCTCAGCTTGCTGCTCCCTGCTTGCTGATACCTTGCCGCCCTGTCCCTCAAGCCGGGCTGGGCATACCAAGGTGTTGGCAAGCTGCTCAGCCTGCTGGGCTGTTGACACCCCAGACCACCACCGGCCTAGTGGACAGGCCAGGAAGGCAGTGATGGCACTGGGTCACATTGTCCTGGGCCTGGGTGAGGGTTTCTGTGCTGCTTTTTAATGTGCTGATCTGTGTGTTTGTGTTTTGGGAGAAGAAACTTTGTGTTGCGGAACCTCAGGTGAAGAGAATTGAGGTCGTTAGTCTCCTCCATCATGGCCCAGTGTCATCTCGGGGCCATGCAAGGCCTCTGTGTGTCCGTCACATTTTATCCTACAATCTCCTGTGATGGATATGCAGATTGTCCCCAGCTGCTCTCCTGCTGACACAAATGAGGCAACGATGAACATTCTCCCATACATCCCAGTACAGCTGTGTGAGGATTGCATTGAGCAGGGAATTGCTGGGTTGCAGGGAATTTCCTGATACGGTGCTGAGTTACTCCCTAAAATGGCTGTACAGTCTACTCTCCACCAGCCGGGCACGAGGGCTTCCAGATCCCTCAACCCCACCAACATTTGGCGTAATCAACTTTCTAATTGTTTGCCTATTAGGTGTAAAGAGATGCATTTTAGTTTTGAGCTGCAGCTGAAGAGGAACTCTCCTCCAAGGGCCAAGACTGCTCCCCTCCTCCAGTCAGCTCTCTTGGAACCAGAAACTTCCTCCTGGGTGGTGTTGAGAATCATGGTGATGCTCTGCAGAAAACCTCTCCTCTGTAAGGAGTGGCAGTTTATAGATACAGCCCGTTAATGCCTCAGTCCCTGCAGGAAGTTCTTTTTTTTTGAGCTGGGGTCTCACTGTCTCCCAGGTTGGAATGCAGTGGTGTGATTATGGCTCACTGCAGCCTCGACCTCCCTGGGCTGGGGTGATCCTCCCACCTCAGCCTCCTGGGTAGCTGGAACTATAGGGGTGCATCATCATGCCTGGCTAACATTTTTAAATTTTTTGTAGAGACAGAGTTTTTTGCCTGTTGCGTAGGTTCCTGCAGGAAGTTCTGCTCCCTGGGAGTGTCTGCTCCAGTCCCAGCCCCGGGGTGCAAATCACTGCTGTGACTTGTGGTGGCTTGTGATGCTTCCACAGTTGCTGAACTTGTTGCCTCATCCCCTTGTATCTCTGGCATCCTGCGGGCTTGGGTTCCCTGGAGCTTTGAGAATTCCTTTGCAAAGTCATGTGGCTGCTGCTTGGGTGGTTGTCCCTCAGGGAGGAGGTGGGTGGCACTGTGGCATTGGCTTGGAGTTTGGGCTGGATCAGTGCTGAGGTCCTATTGATCACGTTTTGACTGAGTCAGAGAGGTTGGGGTGCAGTGCCTGCTGGATCCTGCTAGCCCAGATGAAGGAACACACTGGGCGCCAAGGTGTCCCCCATGATCCCTTGATGCTACCTGGGACCGTTTAGTAGACAAGGGCAATTCCGTGGGTCCTGGAGTCATTCTTTTTGTCTCATGCCTTTCCATAAGCACCCTTTCTCTTGTCTTTCTTGTACTTTAGTAATGAACTCTAGAGACTATTAACTACTTAGGGTGTGCTGGGCTTTTTGCATAGATTATCTCATTGAAACTCCTTACCAAACCAGTTGAGAAAGGTATTATCCCTGTTTTACAGGTGAGGAAACTGAGGCTCAGAAAGGTCAAGAACTTGCTTAGGTTCCAAGGTTAGTAAGTGGCAGACCCATATTGAACCCAGCTCTTCTGTGCCCAAATCCGTTCTTAGCCACTAAGCCTTGGTCCTCAGAGTGTGGTCTCAGGACCGGCAGCATCAGCATCACCTGGATACTTGTTAGAAATGCAGTTTCTCTGCCGGCCTAGAACTTTGGAATCAGAAACTGGTGGTGGGGCCCAGCAATCTGTATTTTAACAAGCCCTCCAGGTGATTCTGGTAAATGTTCAAGTTTACATATTCAAGTTTGAGAACCACCGCACTGAATTATTCTGCTGTTCTTTTTTCTATTTTTTCTGCCTGGCTTCTCCCCTTTTGTCATTGGGCCAGTCACTGTGAGCCCAGACTTTGAACCCTGGCTGCTCTTCAGGGGCTTCATGCCCCTTTTAAAGAGGTGCAGTAATCCGTCCTCTGGGGCCTCCAGGAACCCCTCCCAAGTCCCCAAAAGCAGTTGACAGAACTGATGCTCCAGCTGACAGCCTGGTGACCGGAACCACCATGGGGGTCAGAGTTCCCAGTCACTATGCCCAAGGAGGTGCTTTGAGGGGTCTGGGTGACCCAGGGGTGGACTGTGGGACAGACCAGGACAGAAGCTCCTGCTGGGAGATTATTTTAGGGGCACAGAAAGGAGACTTGGAAAACTTCCTTGTCCAAGCAGGATCTCTTTCTTTCTTGCAAATTTGTAATGGTAAGTGGTTTGACCTTTGCAGAGGAGCTTCCACGCAGGGGTTTGGAATCTAGGCAGGTCCTTGTTTCTGGTCAACAAGGCACATTCAGGAGAAATGATCCTGGGGAGAGGACAGAAGCTAATTTTTTTCTTTTTTTAAGTAGAGACAGGGTCTTGCTATGTTGCCCAGGCTGGCCTTGATCTCCTGGCCTCAGGCAATCCTCCTGCCTCAGCCTCCCAAAGTGCTGGGATTGCCGGTGTGAGATACCAGAGCCAGCCTTATTTAATTTTTGAGCCCCCACCGTAAGTCTAGTTTTGTGCTATTTGATTCTTAGCCCAACCCCAGGAGGGGTGGATTTCATCATCCCATTCCACAGATAAGACCATGGAGGTTTCAAGCTGGAAGACTGAGGGTCATACCTCAACTACATGGAGGGGTCAAGTTAGGGGCCAGAGTCTGCCAGACCCCGGGTTCCCATATTGTATGAGTAGCAGGCTGGGCCAAATCCCTGTCAGCTGGGGGAGTTCTCTATGGAACTGAGTGACCCAGAGCTCTCAGCATCTGTGCCAAAAAAACCAAATGACCTCACTTTTGGTGGCTTTTCCTTCTTTGGGGAAGGAATGTGCTGGCCACTGCTGGGAGCTACAGCCTGCTGAGGCCTGTGTGCTCTCAGACCTGCAAGGGCCAGAATCAGACTCCAGACATGGGGGAGCGGTTACAGCAGGACCAAACTGTAACCCTGGAGGACCGGGGAGGAGGCTGTTCTCACACTGGCCTCCCGGAGCGGGTGCCACTCTGCTTCGAAGCCCAGCTCCTCCCATTTAGTAATCCTCATCTCAGCAGGCTTACCAGCCACTGTTCAGTAGCTGAACTAGCTCAATTACATCAGTCCCCCGAGAGGGCTCTGGTCCAGGGCCTGTCTTTGAGCCTGGTTTCTTTCCAATGGGCCAAATGGGTTAAAAACAAAACCACATCTTGATATAAAAGGCTTAGCGGGGTCCTGGAACATTTTAGTTTAAAAGAGAAATAACAGCTTTATTGAGATGTCATTCACATACCCATGCAATTCACCCATTTATACAACTTCATGGTTTTTAGGATAGTCACATAAATGGGCAGCTATTTTTGCCATCAGTTTTGAACATTTTTATCACCTTAGAAAGATATTCTGTACCCCTTAGCTATCACCTCCCCCAACTCCTCCGTTCCCAGCCCTAAGAAACCACTAATCAAGCCGCTTTCTGTCTTCATAGGTGCTTTTGTGTTTTAACATCTAGTGAGTGCTTGCTCTGCGTCTGGTAGCAGACTGAGCCCTTTGCACTAGCTCACATAGCCCTCCCTCGTGACTACCTTATGGGCTGCAGGCTCATTTTATCTTTATTTTATTATTACTATTTTCACCATCATCATTCTGGCCTACAGAAGTCTTTACTGATGTGAGAACCAAGGCTCCAGGAGGCCCAGTCGCAAGTACTGGACAGAGCTAGCTGGTGGCTGGCAGTTGGGGTGGGCTCTTGGGTCCCTGGGAGGGGTGAGGCTGTGGATGGTGACAGATTGGCTGAGGCAGTTGACTCTCATTGGCGAGGAGCTAAGAGGACAGACCTGTTTCTTCACTAGGATCGTGTGTCCACCTGTTTTAAAGTGGCTCTGATTTCTCCTGGGAGCCCATAGGTTCCACCTGTACCAGGCAAGAAGGAGCTGGGCAGTCTGCCTTCTGGGGGGCCTTGGATGGCAAGAAGGCCAGATCGGAGTCTCGTGGTGGCCCAGGAGCCCTCTCAAGCACGGTGCCTTTGTTAGGCCTCCCAGAAAAAGCTGCAGGCCCCCTGCTTCTTGGCCCTGGTGACCCTCTGGGTGTCTGGTGCTATGTCTTTTGAAATGGGCTGTAGATGGGTGTAAACCAGGAAATGCAGGCTCCACTCCCCCCTCCCCCCTCCCCATCTCCTCCTCTTGGCCAGAGGCCCGTCTCAGAGTTCTCTCATCAATGGGGAAAAAAAAACAACAGGACTTCTTTCTTGCTCTGTGAATGATTAACTTTGATTAAATAGACAGTGGATGGGAAGTGAGAGCATGCTGACCGCTGACATTGACTGGGCTCCTGATGTGTCTGGGGTATCTTGCTGGCTGTTTTGCTTCCATTGTCTTAATCTTCACAAAGTGGTGATGTTCTTTATCCCCATTGTAAAGTGAGGCAATTGACACCTAGACAGTTTAACTAAAGCCACACAGCCAGTGAGTGGTGAGGACCTGCTGGGTTAACATTGTTTAAGTGTCTGTTGTGGACACAGCACCAGGCTAAGTCTTTCAGGACATAGGGTCTAATTTGGTCCTCTTTCATTCTGTGCCATTGTAGGCCTTGTTATCCCCATTTTACAGATAGGGATCCTGAGGCTAGGATTAAATCTCCTGTCCAAGCAGACAGATCTAATGTGAGGTGTGGGCTGGCACTGGAGCCTAGGTCTGTCTTGTTCCAAAGTCCAAGGTGCACCCCCAGTCCCCCGCACTCTGAATCTCCAGGACCCCAGCACTCACATATCCTGGGGACAGGCTGTTAGAGCAGTGCCAGGTCTCAGCAGAGGCCTGGCGGTTGTCAGCTTTTTCAGCAGCCACTCCCAGGTGGGTGGGAAGTAGGCAGATCTGGGTGGAGATGTTCCCGAAGACTCTGCTTTTCATCAGCGCATGAACCAGCTGACGGCTGGCTTTGAAGGGCTGGCAGTCAGCCCCTGATAAGTTAGCCAGATACTCCTATTTACCGTGCCAGAACACTGGGCATCTGAGATCACTTCTGGGTAGGTCTTTGCTTAGACAAACCACCCAGGGCCCACGCCCTGGCCAGACTGGCCATACTTGTATGGGGGTCAGAGGGATTCCAGCACGCCCCCTGGCTGCACCTCAGTAACGTCTTCAACATCAGTGGATGCTGCAGGGGGACTCAACCCTGAGCACAGGTGCTGGCCTCGCCTTCTCCAAGGACCCTGCTGGTTCACACACCCCGCCGGTTCACACACCCCGCCCACACAGCAGGGGGCTGGCTTGGGCTGGCAGGGTGCTTGCCTGGGGAGGCTGGCAAGTTTGTTTTTGACTCGATGAGCCTAGACCAGAGTCCTGGGTGCTCTACTCAGGGAGAAGAACGACCATCAGATGAGAAGCTGGCTTGTATAGGAAGCTGTGTACCATTTTTAGGAAGTGTAGAAGCTCATTTGGGTGATTTCCTGGGGTCACTTGGCCAGAGCACAGCCCTTCATCTTACCCAGTTAGCAGTTTGCTGTCTTAATTATTGGGGAGATGTGTGTGATTGCTGGTGTATCCTCATGTCCTGCTCCCTAATTATGACTTTCTTTAAGATTTCACACTGATAAGGCACTTTAAAGTTCTTCAGAGCCTTTTCCCTATATTATATCTTATTTTATTCTCAAACTCATTCTTTTAAATAGGTGGGATAATTTTTTCATTTTTTATCTTTATTTTGGAAACATCCTTTTTCCTCCTCCATAATACCTGAGCCTTGTCCCACCCTTGCCAAATAATCCCAGAGAAATGGGAAGTCCTCTCTATCCTATCCTAGAGGTCTGACATAACAATTAAATGTATATATTCCCAGACAGACTTCTCTTTTTTCTTTTTTTTTTTGAAAACCACTAACTTTATTGATCTAAAAAACTTTACAAGGACAGTGACTGTTCTGCCAAAAAAGGAGCCAAATGGTATCAAATGGACTGAAAGTGAGAGTGGGGGTGAGAGACGGGGCCAGGAATCCATGCAGGAAAGCTGATAACTGTCACCAGGGAATTGGCAAGGGAAAAAGGAAGGAGGAGGCATACAAGAGCAAGAATCCAAAAAAGTTGAAATGGTTAGGGGAGAAAACTCCCAAAAGACCCTGGAGTATGTCAGAGGTGAGTACAATAGCAATCTTCTCCTCTGTAGAGGACAGGGGAGGAGTCCCTACATGGCTGCAAACTCTGGATGAGGGCTGGGGATTGAGGGCTTCCCAGAGAGCATCACAAGAAGTCGTCCTATCACTCTTAAAGGCATCAGAAGCAGTCCTGGGATTGCTTGGCGTTGGCACCACAAGTGTCCTTCAGCCATTCCTGGAAGAGGTCTTCAGTTTTCTTCAGCACCAGAAACTGGCCAAGGACAACATAGGCCTTGTCAAAGCCCCTTTCCTCCAGCTTCTTGCCCAGGACTTCACCCGGCCAGGCTCCCCACTGGCTCTTCCCCCATGGGCTCTGCCACGAACTCTCGGTGCTTTTGGAAGGTTGTCATCTTGATTAGGCCTAATCGGCAGCTTCAATTCCCGTAACAGTTCCTCCCGCCACCCCCTAGACAGACTGTTCTTTTATTTGCATACTTAAAAAAAAAAAAGGTAATGACAGCACATTTTGGTACAAAACTCAAACAAAAGCATATTCTGTGAAAAGCAAGTATTCCCCACCCCCTGCCTTCCCATTTCTCTGCCTGGAGGCAGCCGATGATCCTGGTCCTTCTATGTCCTGCTAGGAATGTTCTAGCATAAAGCTTTTAGATGCTGTCCGGGACACTAACGTCAGGAGTCTGCTTGGTGAGGAGGGTTAGGAGCTGGCTGTCTTGAGACAGAAACACTGAGTATGTTTTGAGTTCATGGAGATGAAATTGTCCCTGGGAAATTTTTTGGCTTTCTTTGAGAGCCCACCAATCAGAATAAACCCTATACAGGAACAAAAGATTGTTGCCGGGTGCTGTTTGGTTGTGTCTTCTCATTAGGCATGTTCTGATGGGAAAAGTTTCTGGGCTCCAGCCTGCAAGGTAGGAGGGACTTGTTTGCGCTAGCAGAGCTGGAAGGGATTGAAGTGACTTATCTGAGGTCACACGCCTGGCCGAGCCAGGGCAGGGCCCAGGTTTCCTGATCCCATCCTCTGAACACTTAACTCCCCTGGCCTGAATGGTGGCTGGTATTTTTGATTCCGGGAGAGTGGGAGGATGTGCTTGGAAGAGGTGTGGCCAGCACGTGAGGTTGGAGCCTGGGCTGTCCCACCACTGCCCAGCTAGTCTTGTTTGGCTGCAGGTGGGTTATCTTGTTTATTCCACTGTGCAACAAATGGAAAAAGCACCTTTGTCAATGGAGGCTTCTCTGGGGAGGTCAGCCAGAGTGGATGGCCTGGATTGTGTGTTGAGGCTTAAACATCAGAATAGAGCACTCTAGCCGGGTGTGGTGGCTCATGCCTGTAATCCCAGCACTTTGGGAAGCCAGGGTGGACAGATCGCTTGAGGTCAGGAGTTTGAGACCAGCCAGGCCAACATAGCAAAACCCCATCTCTACTAAAAATACAAAAATTAGCCGGGTGTGGTGGCACGCGCCTGTAGTCCCAGCAACTCAGGAGGCTGAGGCAGGAGAATTGCTTGAACCTGAGAGGTGGAGGTTGCAGTGAGCTGAGATTGCACCACTGCACTCCAGCCTGGGCAGACTCCTCTCAAAAAAAAAAAAAAAAAAAAAAAAAAAAGAACAGAGAGCTCTCTGACAGGAGAAGGGAGAGGGAGCAGATCATCATAAAAACCAACCACATTGCCAGGCACAGTAGCTCACGCCTGTAATCCCAGCATTTTGGGAGGCAAAGGCAGGTGGATCACCTGAGCTCAGGAGTTCGAGACCAGCCTGACCAATATGGAGAAACCCCATCTCTACTAAAAATACAAAATTAGTCGGGTGTGGTGGCGCATGCCTGTAATCCCAGCTTGTCGGGGGAGGGTAAGGCAGGAGAATAGCTTGAACCTGAGAGATGGAGGTTGCGGTGAGCGGAGATTGTGCCATTGCACTCCAGCCTGGGCAACAAGAGCAAAACTCCATCTTAAAAAAAAAAAAAAAAAAACAAAGCCCACAACCAACCACATTTACAGACAACTGTAAAACAGCAAAAAATCCTAATCAGTTCAGTTACTGGAGTGCAAGCCCTGTTAGCATTTTGATGTGTTTTGTTTTTAGTCATTTTTTTCATGTTTGTGTGATTGCCCACATAGTTTTAAACTTGCAGTACATACAGTCTTGAATCCTGCTTTTTTTGGTTAATTATATATAAGCAGTTTTTTTCCATAGTAACATAGTTTCAGAACCCATCGTTTTGGCCATGTAATATTTCATTAAGTGGATGATGAAGCCTAATATACTTAACCTAATACCTTATTAATATAATTTCTGTCTCTTTCTAATTTTTCTCTCTCAAGGAATACTGGCAAGAACATTTGTATGCTTACAGCCTTTGCTTTATATTTAGAATTATTAGTCTTTATTCAGGATGGTGGCCCAGAATTGGGCTAAGGGCTGGTGCCCATCTTAGTTCACCCTGGTGAGTTGCTGTCCATCAGAGTTGTACCAATCGCCTGCCCACAGTGATGTGCCTTTGTCATTGAACCCACCAACAGTGGGAATGATCAGAAAACTACTTCGCACATGTAATAAGTGACAAATACACCTTTTGAAAATTCACAAGCATGGCAGCATGTGCGTGACATGTCTAACTGCAGGCCCTTGTGACGGGTATTGACGTGGGTTCCTCATTGATCCAGCCCCAGGAGAGGCGCGCCCGCTGCCCCTCACGGGAAGTCTTGCCAGCTTTTGCCGACTCCCAGATGGCTGATGTCCCCAAGACCTGTCAGGAGTGTTAACTGTGGTAGGCACAGCTGTCTGCTGCGTGCTTGTTTTAGCATGTCATACATTATTACATGTGTAACTTTGTTAGGAGGCTTAGAAAGCTTTCATGTTTTCCCATTGTGAAACTAAAGACCCATTGGGTCTTAATTCACATTTAGCCTGCTGACATTTTTGGGGGGCCTGTGGGATGTCTTATTTTTATATTGTGGCAGCATTTCAAAACTGAGGAAGTCTACATAAAAATCTAGATTTTTTTTTTTTCTTGAGACAGAGTCTCACTCTGTCACCCCAGGTTGGACTGTAGTGACACAATCATGGCTCTCTGTAGCCATCATCTCCCAGGCTCAAGCAATCTTCCTGCCTTAGCCTACCGAGGAGCTGGGACTACAGGTGTGCACCACCACGCTTGGCTAAATTTTGTTTGATTTTTTCTGTAGAGATGAAGTTGCCCAGGCTGGTCTTGAACTCCTGGACACAAGTGATCCTTCCACTTTGGCCTCCCAAAGTGCTGGGATTACAGGCATAAGCCACTACACCCAGCATAAGTTCAGATTTCTGTCTCTTCTTCATTGGAGGTGTGGCAGCCAAGGGCCTGTGTTCCCATATGAGGTACAGAGGAGCTGCTTCTGCCCCGGGCCACCTCCTGCCGTGATACAGAGGCCGTATTCTAGTTGCCGTGGAGTAACTCTCATGCACCCTGGTATACTTGTATTTCGGGATAGCCATGTTTTCTTCTGGGTAGAAAAACAAAGGATAGCCCAAGAGGGCCACTGTTTCAAGAACAATGCATAAGAATACAGGGAGGTGGCCGGGCGTGGTGGCTCATGCCTGTAATCCCAGCACTTTGGGAGGCTGAGGCGGGCGGATCACTTGAGGTCAGGAGTTTGAGACCAGCCTGGCCAACACGGTGAAACCCCGTCTCTACTAAAAATACAAAAAAATTACCCAGGTGTGGTGGTGCTCCCCTGTAATCCCAGCTACTCAGGAGGCTGAGGCAGGAGAATTGCTTGAACCCCTGAGGCAGATGTTGCAGTGAGCCGAGATCGCACCACTGCACTCCAGCCAGGGCGACAGAGCGAGATACATTGCAAATAATAATAATAATAAAAAAAATACAAGGAGGTGAGGACTAACTTGTCCTACACTTGACCCCTCCTTGTGCCTTAGTTTCCTCATCTCTAAAGTGGGGAGAATAATACTTGTCCCACAGTGTCATTGTGATGATTCAATGAGTTAAAGGAGGTAAAGCACTCAGGAGAGGATCTGGCGTGTAGCAAATGGTCAATACGTATTAGCTGCTGCTGTTATTACGATCTGTGGCATATGTGTTTGTCTCCTCCAGATTAGGAACTGAGGGGTGAATTTTGGTTGTCATAGCTTGGGGTTGGGCGATGTTACCAGCAACTAGGGTGTGGTCCAGGGGTGCTGCTGAACATCCGATGATGCATACAGCAGCTTCCCTGCCCCCACCAAAAAATTTTTCAGACCCCAAATATCAGTAGTACTGAGGTTGAGAAACCTTGCTTAGACCTTGGCGTGTGTGACCCTTGGTCTGACTGAACTCTTCTAACAGGTCTAGGCCAGGTGCAGTGGCTCACGCCTGTAACCAGCACTTTGGGAGGATGAGGTGGGAGGATCACTTGAGGCCCAAAGTTTGAGACCAGCCTGGGTAACATAGAGAGACCCAGTCTCTGTGAAAAATTAAAAAAAAAAAAAAAAGCTGGGTGTATTAGTCAGGGTTCTCTAGAGGGACAGAACTAATGGGATAGATGTATATATAAAGGGGAGTTTGTTAAGGAGCACTGACTCACACCCTCACAAGGCGAGCTCCCACAGTAGGCCATCTGCAAGCTGAGGAGCAAGGAAGCCAGTCCGAGTCCCAAAGCTGAAGAACTTGGAGTCTGATGTTTGAGAGCAGGAGGCATCCAGCACGGGAGAGAGATGGAGGCTGGGAGACTCAGCCAGTCTAGTCTTTTCACGTTCTTCTGCTTGCTTTTATTCTGGCTGTGCTGGCAGCTGATTAGATGGTGCCCACCCAGATTGAGGGTGGGTCTGCCTTTCCCAGTCCACTGATTCAGATGTTAATCTCCTTTGGCAACACCCTCACAGACACACCCAGGAATAATACTTTGCATCCTTTAATTCAATCAAGTTGACAATCAATATTAAACATCACACTGGGCATGGTCGTGTGCACCTTGAGTCCCAGCTACTTGGCAGGCTGAAAAAAAAAATCCTCTAAACCAACATTTTCAAGGGCTGCCTTAGGCTCTCATAGAGTCAGAGTGATAAAGGACCTTACTTAGCTCAACTGGAGGGGCTGCTTGAATCCCTTCCCCAGTGCCCTTGCCGAGCCCTGCCTTCAGCCGCAGGTAGCACACTGTACAGCCAGCTTGTGGTCTGTTCTTTATTATTCTGAACTCTAATCTTCCCTGAAACTTTCTGTCCTTCATTCTAAGAATAGTAGCTCCCATTTTTGGAGCCTTGTGTGTGGGTGATTCTGCTTAGCATTTTCCACGTGCTACTGCAACGATCTTCCCCACCCTGTGAGGTGGTTCTGTTACCATCCCAATTTTACAGATGTGGAGATGGAGGCTTGGAGAAGTCAAGTCACATGCACAAGGTCACTCAGTGGATCCAGGTCCATCTTGCCATAGAATCCACATTCCTCACCATTCCTCACCACTGGCCTATTCTGCC
The DNA here is from genome assembly GCF_029281585.2 of Gorilla gorilla gorilla. Taxonomy (NCBI): domain Eukaryota; kingdom Metazoa; phylum Chordata; class Mammalia; order Primates; family Hominidae; genus Gorilla; species Gorilla gorilla. The sequence continues at coordinate 85,826,820 of NC_073239.2, read as the reverse complement.
TGGTCTGTACCCAGCAAGTTTACTCACTCATTCATGGAAGGATCTTTAGATATTTGCAGTGAATCCCTCAGCCATCTCATCTCTCCTCCTGGTCATAGAGCCCCAGTTCCCAAAGTTCCCCTCAAAGGGCTGTCTGGTCTGCTTACCATCTGGAATGATCTCTCTTGCCTCTTGACAACACCTGTCTGTCCCTGGGCTCTGCTTCTGTCTGCCAGGCTGCCCCAGAGGGGCTGCCCATCTGCCAACTCTGCTGATGTTCCATCAACTCAGACTCTCTGTGCCAATGCTGGCTGCGGTCCCCTGGATTTCATCTGGTTGGTGTTTTCACTTCACAGTGACCCATTTTCAATGATACCCTATGAGATTCAGCTTACCTGTTTGACCATTGAGAATCTCAGCCTTGGTTCTGCTGTTCCCTTCCAGCACCCACCCATGCCTGCACCTGAAATCCACATCATTCGGGTGGAGCAGAAAGTGTGAGGGGCTGGAGGAGTCGGGAGGTTGGGTTGTGAATATAATCCAGCCGTGTGGACTGGGGAAAGCCTCTCACCCTCTCTTTTTTGTGTCCTTAGTCGTAAAGTCAAGGTTTGACTTGGATGGTGCCTAACACCTCTTCTAGCTCTAACATTCTTTTATAAAGTGTGTTAACAGCATAAACTTATAATAATTATACCCCCAATTGTGGTGGCAATAGTAACAATGGATAATTATTGCAGTTGCTATAATTTTCAGTGTTTTAAGTGGACTGTCTCATTGACTCCTCCAGTAATCCTCTGGGTAGGTGCTATTACTACCCCCATTTTACAGATGGTGCCTTAAGGCAGAGCCATGTCAAGTCACTTGTCCAGGGTTTACCACCTGCTAGAAGCTGATAGGCCTGGATTTGCAGTCTTCTTTAGAGTGACTAAATCCTTGCATTCCCGTGGATACTTTTCTGCAGAGTGATCCGAGCGAATCCCGTGGCCCTCCTGCTTTAGGGTCTTGTGATTTACCTCTCCCTCTCCCCATGACCAAGGGTATGAAGGATGCTTGATTGTAAAAGCTCATCCCCTAACTCATGCTTCTGGGGTAATCTTCTGTACCCCAGCTCCTTGCAGAGTGTGATTATTCAGACATCCTTTTAGAATCTAAAATTCAGGCAGTGATGATGATGGTAGGAACTACCACTTTCTGCACACTTACTATATTTCAGACACATTGATACTATATTGTCATTATTCACATAAATTAACAACATTACTATGCTAATATTATTTACTGAATAAGGGTACTTCCTCTCAGTCATGCCTGGGAGATGCTATTGTCCCCCATTTTACAGATGTGAAAACTGAGGCTCAAAGAGGCCTGTTATGGCTAAAGAAATGTTGCAGTGTGTCTGTCTGAGCTTGGGGGCAGGGAAGGCACGTTCTCAAAAGCCATATTCCTTTCCAACACATTTTAAAGGAAGTATATCACATGATAATTGTGAAAGATATGACGAAAACATGTTAGCGGAATCTGTGAGAGCAAGGCTATGAGACCTGTACAGAAGGTGGACAATGTGATTCTGTCTCCATGGCCAGCTCCATGGCTCCTAGCCTGGGCTGGGGCCCCTCTGTTGGCGCCTGGCCAGGTCCCTCTTTGCAACCCTGAACTACAGGGCTGGACAGTTGCACTCTTCACCTCCTCAAACCACCTTCAAACTGGATTAGACATGGGCAGTGGCTTCGAGGTCATTGAGAGGCTGAGCAGGGGTCCAGGCTGTTTTGCGGCCCCTCCCTCTGTCTCGGGTCCTCAGAGACTGTGCAGGGCTGGGGCAGGTGGAGTGCAGACAGGGCCGCTGAGAGGGGAACAGGCCGTTGCCGCTGCTCTGCGGGAACATCCCAGTGTGGTCCTTGGTCCCAAGGACTTTTCCTGGGACCTCTCGGCTTCCCTGAAGCCATTTCTGGAACGGAGTGCATCCACTGAAGACCTGCCATCCCGGGTCTCCTTTGTCAGGCTGTGAGCCTGAGTATGGCCCAAGGAGGTGACTTGAAGATGGCTCTTGGGGTGAGGGGAGGCCAGATAGGGCAGGGCTTCATCGGGCTGAGGCAGTAACATGGCCTTGTACCCTTTGTTTGAATGCGGCTGGGCCACAAACCTGCCGGGGTAGCACTCCCCACCACGCCGGGCGTCCAGGCTGGAGGTCTTGGGGCTGTGGGTCTCTAGCATGGGTCTCTCCTGTGGCTTTGACTTTCCCCTCCTTGCTGGACCCCTGGAGCACTGCTAAGGAGCAGGTGCCACCCCCTCATGCTGGAGCTTGAGCCTCAAGACCAAGGCTGCCCCAGGCTGGAGGGGAGGATATAGTTGTATGGTGTGCGTTCAGCTGTCAGACCTCCTCTGCGGAGGTGCACAAGGCCACTGTCAAAATCCCTGGTTTTCTGCACCCACGCCACTGTTTCAGCCCTCTCCTACGAATGCGCCACAGTTCCAGCCCTCTTCCACGAACGCGCCACAGTTCCAGCCCTCGCCCACGAACGCGCCACAGTTCCAGCCCTCTCCCACGAACGCACCACAGTTCCAGCCCTCTCCCACGAACGCGCCACAGTTCCAGCCCTCTCCCACGAACACACCAGCACCGGTTCAAAAAAGAGCTCGCATGTTGTCATCTTGGAAACAGTACAGCGTGTGGTGGAGTGGGACCTACGACAGGAGAGTTTGGTGGCTGGGGGCAGGGAGAGGATGTGGTGTGGGAGTGCAGAGGAGCAAGAGCAAGTCCTCTGAGACCTGGTCCCGGGAACATTTTGGGGGAGCTAGTCCTGTCCTCTTCCTCCTCCCCACTGTTCACTGAGCACTTACTAAATGGCAAGTTTTTTACGGATGTTTTTGAGTTAATCTTTTTAACTTTTAAGGAGCGCTGTTACTATCCCTGTTTTACTGCAAAGGGAACTGAAGTTTAGGAAGGTTAATCTGAAGTTCACACAGCCAGTAAATAGTGGATCTGAGAACTGAACCCAGCTCTGATGCGTCCCGAAGTGCATGTTGTTGATCACCGGGTCACCGCCACCATTTCCTCCTCTAGCCTAAACTTTGCGGTGGCTGCTGCTTGTTGGGGAAACTTTCCAGTTTGAGAGGTGCCCAGAGCCCCCTTCAAGGCAGTAATCTATGGGGCCTCTGAGGATTGGGGGTTTTAGTAAAGCCATGTTCCAGGGCTTTGTCCAGGAGACCTGAGCAAACACAGGTGTGTTTTGTTTCCCAGGGCTGAGCCTGGCTTTTCCAGGAAAGGGGGCTGGCTGCTTTCAACAGCACTTTTCCTCTTTCAAAAGCAGTGTCTTTTTACGACAGCAGCCTCTTCCTCCTTTATCTCATCCCAGCCCCCTCCACGACTGGGCAGTAAACAGTGAGAATTTACAGCCCCCAGCTGGGCGGGTGGGCTCAGGGCAGTGCCTGCTAGGACCCCGGGTGTTTCAGGCCACATTGGACCTGAAAGCATCCCTTCGAGTTGCTGGGGCTGACACAGTTCCCCTCAAGGAAATAGAAAACCTTAGGCTGAAGGTTCAGTGCTGGGGGCCTGGGAGTGGGTGCTGGGGATGGCCAAGATGGTGATAAATGAGAAAAGACCACCCACCCCAGTGTCAACGCACACTCAAGTGTGAATGCACAGCTTGAAGACACTGGGCAGACCAGTGTCAGCTGGGAGAGACTGTGCAAAACCAAAATAAATTATATTTGTTTTAAAGAGTTAAAAATCCTTTAATATTTTCCTACCAATAAAAAGAAGTTAAAATAAGGATAAAGGCTAAAGGCCCTCTCATCTCCTGCAGTGCCAGCACCGGAGGAAGGATGCTTTGGTACATACGCTTCCCTGTCCTGCTGCGTCCTCTTTCCTCCGAGCTGTCTTCTGTGTCCAGGGGGTCCCTAAGAGCACTGTTTGTCCCATCACCCCCTGCCCTGAGAGCATTCAGCCTCACCCACAAGGTGCAGTTGGATCTCCCAGGACCCTTTCAGCTTTGCATCCGGTTCCCCACTTGTTCCTTCACCTGGCTGCCCAATTCTTACATCCACTAGAATGTCTGCTGCACAGAGGCAGGGACTTTTGCTGTTTAGTTCACTGCTGTGTCCCTGACTCTGTGCCCTGGGTCTCTGGGATATAAAGGTGAACATTGAGTTTCTACCTCCAGGAGCTCCCAGGCTGGGGGTGTGGAGCTGACAAGTGACTAGGCATAATGGGTGAATGCAGGGTGCTATAGGTGTGTGTCCAGCCCAGACAGAGCAGGTGGCTATCAGGAAGGCTTCCTGGAGGAGGTGATATCTCTACCCAGTCTTGAAAGATGAGTGAGTTAGTTAAGCAAGATAGAGAGGACATTGGAAATCAGTGTATGTTCCCTATCCACCCCTGATCTGTGTGCCAGTCTTCCCAGAGCTCTGGGATAGCACAATATGCCGTTTCTCTTCATCATGGGAGTAGGCTGGCCTGCAGAGTGGAGATATGTTTGCAGGGAGAGAGAGGTATTCCGTATTGGTAAGTTACTAGTGAGACATGATTGAAAAATTAAGCCCAAAGTCACAGGGTATCATAATGCTGTCCCTTTCTCCCCGCCTGTGTGGAGTGATAGCGTCTGTCCCCCTGTTCCCTTTCTTGCTCATAGGCTCTTCAACTTTTGCTCCTAAATCTAAGCAGCTATTTCTTTTCCCCTGATACTCGCTGGTGTGATGTTCTTCCCTCTTCCTGCCCACTTATTGCCACTTCACCTTTAGAGTTCCCCAGGGCAGGAGGAAGGGGGTGGGGAGCATGAAGCTGTGACCTTTCCCATGAGGAAGCATATTTCTAGTGTGGCTCCTACTGTCACATGAATGATACACTGCCCACCCTTTGAATTTTGCAGGGCAGGTGGGAAGAGAGCTGAATGGCTCTGGTGTTGGGTGAGCCCCATGTAATTGGTAGTGCCATTTGGTGCAGTCTGGAGTTGCCAATGAATGGTTTAGATCTAAAGCAAGGGAGCTCTTCTCTCTGGTTGCCACAGAGTGGAGACAGCTGGAGAGAGACACCTGTTTTAGATGGACATGTAAAACTGCGATGCATGCTTTTGTTTCTCGTGTTTGTTGAGACACCCTGTTCCTGTTTGAGCTACCAGCTGGTGCTGTTGGCACAGGATGGCTTCGTTGCTGCCTCACCTGATCATGATCTGCTTAATAGAGAAGTAACTATGAAGCTGATGGTCTTTGATTTAACCTCCTTACATTCCCTTTCTGGAACTCCTCATGTTTTTGCAGCTTAAGGTGCCCATATCCCCACCCAAAGCACACACAGATACACATTGGGGTGCTTACTCTTCTCCCTTATCCTGACACCCTGCATCTGAATTCTGTTCTCAGCAAAACTTACTACTCCTTTCTCTTAGCTGGCTGCCAAGTGAGAAAGGATTTAATATACTAATTTACCCTAAGGTATCAACAGGGCTTAATATGTTCCTTCGGGGTTACTCTGTCTTAAAACTGTGAAGATTGAAGCTAAGTCTTATAACTTAAGAGGTAACTTGTAAGAATGGAATTGTGGCATTTTCAAATGTGGGTGGGCATGAGTCTTTGAGAGAGGGCTGGGAGGCGGATGTTAAGGGAATTTGCTGCTTCATGTATCCTGCTTGCTCCCACCCATGTAGCAGGCTCTGTGTAGGGTCCCTCAGCTGCTGCCCTGTGGGTAGCTCAGTGCTTGGTTGATGCAGTGAATGAGACCATGCTGGGGCAACTGTGTTGAGAGGCTCTGCTGAGTAGGTGTCCACCTCCCACCCCCTGGCACCATTAAATGGCTTGTCCAATGAGGGTGACAACACCAGCCCCCTGACCACTTGCCCTTCTTCTCTCTGCCCAGACATTCACGGCATGGTGTAACTCCCACCTCCGGAAGGCGGGGACACAGATCGAGAACATCGAAGAGGACTTCCGGGATGGCCTGAAGCTCATGCTCCTGCTGGAGGTCATCTCAGGTGAGGCGGACCCTGGCCCAGGACGAGATACTGCCTGTTGGTGCTGCCTGACACCTTGGCATCTGCTCTGCCCATGAGCGCAGCTGGTTTTGGTCTCTTGAAACAAGTTGGGGATGACATGTATGAATTCATCCTAGGAGCGTGGGTCTGAGTTCTGGTTCTGCTGCCAGCCATCCAGGTGCCTTGGACATTTGTTTCAGCATCCTTGTTTGTTAAAAAAAAAAAAAAAAAAAAAGGGTTTGAAGGAACTGAGGTTCCTTCTCCTCCCCAGTGCCAGGATTCTGTGGCCAAGAATGTTAACCATTGGTGACTGTCTCCAAATCTTGGCTCCATTACTACTTATCTACCTGTATCCAGGTGACCCAGGCCGTTCCCCATCCCCTGGTTTGTCCAGATGTCTGGAGGGACAGCTCTACTGGAACACACATCTCATCCTGCTTATGAATGCCTTTCTGCCACCATCCCTTAAAGGGTGGGAGTCCCGTGAGTCTAGCCTTGGTTGATACACTGGGCCGTGTTAGCTACTCTCTTCACCTTGATGCCGGTGAGCCTTAGACCTAATCCCAGCCCAGCCCTCTCCCTCGAGCCACCTCTGCAATGCTGAACCTCGCTGGGCGTCTCCACCCCAATGTCCCACACAGTCCTCTCACCATGTCCAAAACTCTGTGCTTGTCCCTCCTGCCCTAGCGAACCTCTTTTCCCTCCCAGAGTCCTGTTCTTCTGCACCCAAGCTGGGATCATAGACAGCTCTTCTTTGCAAGTTGTTACTGATGTTCTGTTCATTCTGATTCCTTCTTCTCAATCCTTCTTTTAACCCCTACTGTTGTGGTGTCAGTGTGGCCTGTGTCAACTCTCACCTAGATGATCCCACAAAGGCCTTTACCCCAGCTCCTCCTGGCAGTCCACCCCTGTCACTGTAGCCAGAGGGCTTGTCCGACAGTCAGTCCAAATATGGTCACACTGTTCCCTCTCACAGCCCTCAGCCTGCGGTGCCTCTCCAGGGCTTTGAGCCTGCAGGCCACATTCCTTAGCATAGCTTATGGAATCCTGCATGAGCTGGCACCTGCTTTGTTTTCAACTAACTATTCCCAAAAAGGTATCAGACCTTCGATCCTCTGCCAGTTGTGGGGTGGGGGCAGGGGGAAAGTGCAGCTCTCCCCAGATGACATGCACTTTCTGTTTCCTGTGCCTTTGCACAAGCTCTAACTGCCCTTTTTTTTAAAAGTAGTTTTTTCTACTTTCAGATAAAACCTGTGTGTGTGGTAAAATAATATATAACAGAAAATGTATCATTTTAGCCATTTTAAAGGGTGCAGTTCAGCGGTATTAAGTGCATGCACTGACTGTTGTGCAGCCATCACCACTGTCCACCTTCAGGGCTCTTCATCGTCTCAAACTGACACCCTACAGCTGTTAAACACTAGCTCCCCGCTCCCCCCGGCCCTCCCCTGGCAACCACCATTCTACTTTTTGTCTCTGATTTGACTACTCTAGGTATACCTTGTACAAGTGGAATCATACAGTATTTCTCCTTTTGTGACACTGGTTTATTTCACTTACTGTGTCTTCAACGGTTCATCCATGTTGGAGCATGTGCCGCCATCCCTTTCCTTTTTATGGCTGAATCGTATTCCATTGTATGTATGACCTACAGCTATAAAATGGCTCCCCACATTTTGTTCATTCACCTGTCGGTGGACACTTGGGTTGTTTCTACCTTTTGGGTATTGTGAATAATGCTAGGACATGGTTGTACAAAATATTTTTAAAATCCCTCTTTCAGTTCTTTTTTTGTATATTCCCCAAAGTGGAACTGCTAGGTCACATGGGAATTCTCTGTTGAATTTTTTGAGGAGCCACCATGCTGTTTTCCTCTGCCTTTATTTATTTATTTATTTTCTTTTTTCTTTGAGATGGGGTTCCACCATGTTGGCCAGGCTGGTATTGAACTCCTGACCTCAGGTGATCCTCCCACCTCAGCCTCCCAAAGTGCTGGGATTGCAGGTGTGAGCCACCGTGCCTGGCCTCTAACTGCCTTTTAGAATGTCCCTGCTTCCTACCTCCTCCACTACCCTTCCCCAGTTTTAAACAAATCTGGCCTTACTATTTATCATTCTTCCAAATGCAGCTTGAGGGTGTCCTTCAAGAAGGCTTCACCCTTCCTCTCTCTCCTAATCTGAGTGGACTGTGCCCTGCCCGCACCACCCCCCTACCTGCCCAGCTCCCCAGCACCTGTAATACCCCATTAATTTCTCTGCTGTGTCTTTTATCACAAAGTGTAGTCATTTTCGGTTCGCTTGTTTTCTTCTCTGCTCCACACTGAGCTCCTTGGGGCAGGTCATCTTCTCTCTGTGTCTCAGGTGCTTAGAACAGCACCAGACATGTAGGTGGTGCTCTGGGAACATTAGAATGACTGAGTGCCCAGAGCCGGGCTTGTCCTCATGGTACCCAGTGTGTTCCTGCTGCATAGGTCTGACTTGTGCCCAGGGGACCTGTGCACTTCTGTGAAGCACGTGTCTCTTTGCCAGGGTTGGGAAGATCTGTTCTGTGAAATGATCTGTTCTCCCCTGGACAGGAAATGCTGGGATACCTTTTTCTCCTGATCATCGTTGGAGATGGGTAGGGTGCCCCAGGATGAGGAGAAGAAGGGGTATGCTGCCTACAGAGGTTCTCAAAGTGTGGTCCTTGGACTACCCACACCAGAATCGGCAGGATTGCCTGTCAAAATGCAGATTTCCAAACCTTAACCCAGTCCTCCTAATCACAAACTTAGTGAGAGGGGGAAAGGGGCTGGACAGCCACAGATTAGCAAGTTCTCCAGGTGATTTTGTGCTGACTGACGTTTGAGAACCACTGGCCCAGGCCTGGGAAGCTTTTTCCATTCTCCCGTGTTTAACCCTTGCCTCCTCCACTGTCCTTTGCAGAAGCCCCCTTCCAGCCAGTGTGCACAGCTGCTGAATGGCTGGGGCACTCCGCTTAGCTGGACAGGCCCCAAGGGCTGGGGCTGTAACAGGAGCAGCCTTCCAGGGAGGGGACGTGGTGCTGCCTGCATCCATCCTGTGGGGAGGGAGCCTCTGTGCCATCTCCCCCCGGACAGGAAATACTGGGGTACCTTGCTGGGCTGCAGCCAGAGCCTTGGGAGGGCCCCAAGTGGAAAGTCTTGATTTAATTTAAAAAACAGCTCTGCTTCCCTGGAAGCTGACAGCCAGATCCCATCTGTGGCAGGAAGTCTGCTGTCTTCCAGAAGCTAGCAGGCTGCTGGGAGGCCACCTGGAGAGGTGCTGCTCTGACAGGGTGGGCCTGGCCCAGAATCCCCGTGGCTGGTCCCTGGAGCCCTCACAGCCAGATTGTCGACCTGCTGGTGAGACAGTGGGGGTGGTCAGGATATCAGGGCAGGCACAAGGGGCCTGAGTTCCAGGCTCTGCGATGGTGGTTCTCAGCCTTTTGGGGTCCTTGGCCCCTTAGAGACCCTGAAAGCTATATACCCCTTCCCTAGGTATGGCTATATGCTGCACTTAGAAAATTCTCAGATCATTTCAGGAGGCCCCTGGATGCTCTTTGTTCTGGAATAAAAGTGCTGTTAATGGGGTATTTGGAGAGCCAGCTCCTCTACCTTTATTTTCTCAAAGGTTCTGACCTTGAAACCTGAGCAGCAGAAGCTACTGTGTGGAATCTGGAGGTGGGGGTGGAGGGTTGACCTGGAGCTGAGCCCTGGGTGCCCACAGGGGCAGCATAATAGGACAAGAACTGTGGTTCTCAGATGGGGATGGGCTGCTATAGGCAACTCCATTTAAACACCAGGGAAGTCCATAATACTTGAGTGACCTATACCCTCCTCCCAGGGCAAAGGGAAGGCTAGAAGGAGTTCAGGGCCTTTGCATGTACTGTTCCTTCTGCCTTGATCATCATTCCTTGCTTTGTTTGCCTGGCTGCAAAGACTCAGACCTTTCCTGACCACTCCTCAGTTCCTCCTTCCTCTTCCTCCTCCTCTTTTGAAGAGCATGGATCTTTCTTTGTATTTGTTCATTGTATATATTTATTTGTGTTTCTCTATTTAAGGTCTGTCTCTCCTACTGGACTGTAATTACATAAAGGCAAGAAACTGTTTTGTTCACCCCCCTATTCCTAGCACCCAGCCAAATCCCTGGCATGCAGTAGGGGCTCCATAAATAAATGTTGAGTGGATGCAAGCAGGTTTCGACCTGAGAAGCAGAAGAAAGAAGAGGCAGGGTAGATTCTCCCTCTCATTCCCTGCCAGGGTGACATTCTCCAGCCCCTGAGCAGCGTTTGAGCACACACACAGGTGCACACATGCACATGCTTCTGCCTAGCTAAGCTGTGCTTTGGATGAGGGTGTAGTGGTAGTAGCTCTGGCCCCTGGCTCATAGCGTCTCACCTTCCTCTTCCTCCCTCTTGATCCAAACAGGTGAACGCTTGGCCAAGCCAGAGCGAGGCAAGATGAGAGTGCACAAGATCTCCAACGTCAACAAGGCCCTGGATTTCATAGCCAGCAAAGGCGTCAAACTGGTGTCCATTGGAGCCGAAGGTAAGGCCTACCTCTGATGGCCCCAAGGAGTCTGATTTTCTTTGTCCCCCTGGTTCTCTTGGCCTTTTTTGTGCTGCCTCTTGGGCCCATGCATCACTTGGGGGCATTGGGCAGTGGGTCCCCAGCACCTCCATCTGGTCACCTGTGGATGCTTCGTATTGCAACAGCACTTTTCTTCTAGTCTCAGCCCTGCCCAAATCCAAGGACTTAGACCCCTGTTCCCATGCCTGCACCTGCTTAGCCACGTCCTTGCTCTGTGGAGTCCTGTGTGTGTGGCATGCCACCTCCCCCATCCAGAGGCCTGACAGAGGTGTTGCCTGGAGCAGAGGATTTGTGTGTGGGCTGGAAAGGGTGTGCAGACACAGGCTGGTGGAGGCTGGAGGCTGCCCTGAGACTCCCCGGGGCCTGGGAAGACTGAAGTCCCGAAGCCTCTAGGAACATTTTTAATAGCATTTCCCTGCAGTGTAGCTTCCTAACTCTTTAAGTTTTACTTAGAAACACTTACCAAAAAAACTATTAGCATGTCTTTAATGATTAAAAGAAGGTAGTGTAATTTCTTGTGTGCATGGTGGTGGCTCTGAAAAATTGAGAGTGGGTTGTTTAGAGTGGGCAGAAAATGTTCTATCCAGGCCCCTTCAGTCCTGTGACCATGGATTTAGCAAGTATTTATGGGGCACCTGCTGCATGATGTCAGAGACCTAAAGATGAACGAATCTCACTCATTCAAGACACACCGTGGCTGTGAGAATGGATTGCTCACTCTGTGGCATATACTTAATCCTCACAACAACCCTATGAGGTAGCTCTAAGAATTAATTATCCTGATTTTGCCATAAGAAAACAGATGCTTAAAGAGATTACGTGACTTCCTCAAGGTTCCGCCATCAGTAAGTGGCAAAGCCAGAACTCAAACGCAGGTCTTTGTGACACCAGAGGAATGCCCTGAGAGTGGCCTTCCCTTGGAGGGGGCAGAGGTCTTGCTCCTGGGAAGTCCATAGGAGCAGATCTCTTCTCTGGTTGAAGCTTACAGTCCCCTCTCTTCTAGAAATGGAGGGATATTGATCAAATGGAGAACTTTAACACAGGCTCAGCAAACTGCAGTGCATGGGGTCCAGTCCGGCTGATTTGGATTTTTGGAAATATTGGAACACAGCACACCCGTGTTAATGTATCATCAGTGGCTTTGTGCTGCAATGGCAGAGTTGAGTAGTTGCTACAGAGCTTATATGGACCATAGAGCCAGAAACATTTCTTATCAGGCCCTCTACAGAAAAAGTTTGCTCACCTCTGCCTTATCTGGAATTCAGGCCAGTGCCCAAGGTGGTCATGCAAGGTGCCTTATGGATTCCAGCATCTCCCCCACCAGCTGTGAGCTTCTCAAAGGCAGAAACCATGGTTTCTACATCCTGTGGCCCCAGTTCCTAGCAGCATGATGCACACAGTAGGTGCTCAATACATGTTCAAAGGATTTACATATAGCAGTATAATCTGCTTTGTGATTAGGAAGATGTTCTCTGCCTTATAATAAGAAAAGAACAGTTTGCTTTATTAGGGAGCAATTCAAGACTTGGCAGAAAAAGTTATAACTAAGCAGGCGTGGGAAGCCAAAGAAAGTCACCCAGGTGGTTGGTGCAGGCTCGGATGCCCCCGGGGCAGGGAAGTGTACAGAATTTGTGAAGTGGTTCAGGGGTCAGTGGCAGGGGTGGGTAGGGACCGTGGCAAGCTAGAGAGTCATGTCCTAAGCGGGATGGGCACCTTGTGGATGTAAGAAGTTGCTGCTGTGTGGATCCAGTGCTGCCAGATCTTCCAGTTTTTGAAAAGAAGCCAGAAATCCAGATTTTTTGAAAAGAAAAATTTGGCAACTAAATTTAAAAAAATAACTTGTTTGTTCTTTAAAGCCTCTACCAAAGGGGAGGAGGGCAGGGAAGGGGAAGGCGGAAGAGAATAGCACTCACCGAGTACCAGCTCTGTGTTGCTAGACAGGGTGCTTTACGTGGGCCATCTCCTGCTACGCTCATGATGGGCTCGTAGGATGGGTATCACCAGCCACGTTTTACAGTTAAGGAAACTGAGGCTCAGAAAAGTTGCTAGAGTGGAAGAGTGTCATCAGTTGAGCCCAGGCTCTGAGCCAGACTGCTTCTATGTGGCAGATCCAGGGTTAAACCCAGGGTTAAGCTCCAGAGCTGAGGCCTTCCTCTTCCTGTCACTGTCGGCAGCGCTGCCTCCCCGGTCGGAGCCCAGGACAGAACTTTCTTTTTTCTTTTTTTTTTTTCTTTTTTTTTAAGTAGAGATGGGATTTCACTGTGCTAGCCAGGATGGTCTCTATCTCCTGACCTTGTGATCCACCCGCCTCGGCCTCCCAAAGTATTGAGATTACAGGTGTGCGCCACCGCGCCTGGCCTAAGATCTGAAACTTCTTTTTTTTTTTTTTTTTTTTTTTGAGACAGAGTCTCACTCTGTCGCCCAGGCTGGAGTGTAGAGGGGCGATCTTGACTCACTGCAAGCTCTGCCTCCCAGGTTGACGCCATTCTCCTGCCTCAGCCTCCCGAGTAGCTGGGACTACAGGCGCCCACCACCGCGCCTGGCTAATTTTTTTTTTTTATATTTTTAGTAGAGACGGGGTTTCACTGTGTTAACCAGGATGGTCTCAATCTCCTGACCTCGTGATCCACCCGCCTCAGCTTCCCAAAGTGCTGGGATTACAGGCATGAGCCACCGCGCCCAGCCAGAACTTTCACATCAAATTGTCTTCAGTACTGAGATGGCAGATCAAGCCTGCCCCTGCCAAGCTGGCCTCAGGGGTGAGGAGTGAGAGGAACACTGGCGTGAACTCTCATCTCACTGCCGCTGCTATGCTGGGAAGGTCATTCACCTGGCAGCCTCAGTTTTCCCGTTTCCTTTGACACAGGCCTAGCTTCTCTAAAGATTTTGAAAAGGCTCCTTTATTTTTTATTTTTTGAGACAGGGTCTCACTCTGTCACCCAGACTAGAGTGCAATGGCACGATCTTGGCTCACTGCAACCTCCGCCTCCCAGGCTCAAGTGATTCTTAATCTGCTTCAGCCTTCCAAGTAGCTGGGATTACAGGTTCGCGCCACCACGCCTGGCTAATTTTTGTATTTTTAGTACAGATGGGGTTTCACTATGTTGGCCAGGCTGGTCTTGAACTACTGACTTCAAATGATCCGCCAGCCTCAGCCTCCCAAAGTGCTGGGATTACAGGCGTGAGCCACCACACCCCGACGAAAAGTTCCTTTAAAGTGAGGCATTCTTTACCTTCTCCCTGCCCTGAGGAGCCAGTGTTTTCAGCTGTGGCTTCCAAGACTGAAATCATCCACTCCCGTCAGGCTGAGCACCAAGATTATGCCACAATGGCCGCTCTGCTGAGCCAAGAAACTAGATGAGGCAGCAAATGGCGTTTTGTGGGCTTTTAAAAGTGAAATGGAGTTTATTGATGTAGATTATAAAATAAAAGGCGATGGGCAGATCGCATGGAATGAGCTCTCCTGGAAGGGGGGCGGGGGAACGTTGCAGGTTGTCCATCCTGGGCTGCTGAAGGCTGTGACTGTGGAGACCAGGCCCAGCAGGGACACCCCTCACCCCCCACCAAAGTCTTTGAAGGATTATCATGCAGTGCAAGGACTAAGACCTCTGGCTGACTCCAAAGGGCAGAACCAGGCCCAGAATAGGTACCCTGTAGGTAGGTGGACTCTGGGAGCCTTGGGAAATGGAGCCGGGGCTCTGGGAGGGTTATGAGTTCCCTGTCCCTGAAGGTGTGCACATGAAGGCTGGAGACAAGGAGCTTCCACACATGAAGGGGAGGTTAGAGCAGATCCTTAAGGTCTCCCCTACGATATTTGGTTCTAGAATGCATAGACTTCATGGAATTGGCCTGGGTGAGTGGTTGGAATGTAGTTAACCAGGGGAGAGAACTCAAAAAGGATTTTGTATTTTAAGGTCTTTGGGCAGGTGGAGCCTGAGGGTTTGGGTGCTGTGAGCATGGAGGTGGGCTCAGTGAGGTAGCATGTATCTTTAGGATGGAGGGGGCAGTGGGTGCCATACCACAGCATTGATCTGGGAGGTGGTGGCCCCTGGGGTTCTAGTTTCTGTCACATGGAATTTCTGCAGCATTCATTCTGCCATCTGAATACTGAACAGATGACGGTGTCCCTGGAGAGAGAAGGAGGGAGAAACATGTTCCCAGTAAACAGGGGATGTGAGCAGCTTCATAGCTCGCTGTAGACCAGGAAGGTCTACATTACAGACGCTGTTAATCTGTCATCAAGGTTTTTCCACAAAGCCCAGTTGTGGCCTTGGAACCCTCCCTTTGGGCCCAGCCTTCTAAGCAATCCCTGACATAAAGCTGCCTGTGAGATGAGGCATCCCTGCTGCAAACGTTGAGAAGCCGGAGGCCCGGTATACAGGGCCTGCCGTGCCAGGGAAGGGGAAGGAGAGTGGATGGGATGGGAGTCAGGTGGGAACTGGGGCTGGGCGTGCATGGGCTGCTAATTAAGCACGCTCTACTCTCTCTGCTCGTGCTTGGCGCCTCTGTTTTCTGGAGTGAAACTATGCCTTTGGTGTGAATGAGAATTCAGTAAGCAAAATTCTCTGGGGAGTTTCCGGGGAAGAAGAAGAGGAATAAGTAGGCAAGACCCTAAAAAGAAGCCACCTGCCTCTCCCAGTCCCTCCAGGAGGACTCCAAGAGGGCAGATCTGCAGGCAGTGAGCTCAGGGCCAGCGGGAGGCCCTGGAGTTTGGCCGTCACAGAGTGGGGCAGCATGTGGGGGACCAAGGGAGGGCTAGCACTGCAGCCCCACTCCTAGGAAGGCCAAACCATGGGATTACCGCTCAGAGCTTTTTTCTAGGCTTAAAAAATTTTTCCCTTATATTTTAAACACTATTTATGAAATTTTTTACCTGCTTTTCCCACTTCCCATGCTAAAAAATTTTTCCAAGTTATTAAGCACTCATGATGTAAGCATTAATGTCTGCGTTCACTGTCTTTTTTGTTTTGTTTTTTGAGATGAGTCTTGCTCTCTTGCTTAGTCTGGAGTGCAGTGGCACGATCTCAGCTTACTGCAACCTCTGCCTCCCGAATTCAAGCGATTCTCCTGCCTCAGCCCCACGAGTAGCTGGGATTGCAGGCACGTACGTGCCACCACATCTGCCTAATTTCTGTTTTAGTGGAGACGGGGTTTCGCCGTGTTGTCCAGGCTGGTCTTGAACTCCTGACCTCAAGTGATCTGTCCCACCTTGGCCTCCCAAAGTGCTGGGATTACAGGTGTGAGCCACTGCGTCTGGCCTCATCATCTGTTTGTCATACTTCCTCCCAGGCCTGGGCCCTGCCCTGGAAGAGACTGAGGTCCATTGTGTTCTCAGAGGGCCAATGGCAGGCCTGTGTTAGCTCTGCCCATTCCCCCACTTGTGGTTAGTGTTTGTTCACTCATTCATTCACTCAGCAGATGCTGATGGGGGCTTTGCCTGTGCCAGGCTTCATACTGAACTCTAAGCAGTGATGCAAAACAGGAAGTATTCTTACCCTCAAGGGGCTTACATTCTAGAGGGGAAAGAGAAAATACACATGTACACCTGTCAGATGGAGAAAACCAAAGCAGGGAGGAACTTGGGTGGTCAAGGGAGGTGTCCATGAGAAGGGGATGTGTGAGTGAAACTGGCAGGAGGCAGGGACAGGCCACGTGGGTATCTAGGGAAGGGGAGCTGCAGGAGGCCCGAGCAGGGGGGATGGGGAGGAGGAGGAGGAGAAGGAGGGGAAGAAGGAGCAGGGGGAGGAGGGGGAACCAGAGGCCCAGGCGGCCAGACCACGAGGGCCTCTCTGGCCACTGGCTTTGACTCTCAGGGAGGTGGGAAGCTGTGGAGGTTTTTAGCAGAGGGTGATATGGGGTCTGGGGATTTACTTGGTCATTCTGTGTACTGTGTACATTTGCGAGGTTTCTAGTACGGGGTGTGATAAATAGCCTTGCAGCAAGTGCATTCATTCAGGAACCTTACTCTGCATTTCCTTTCATTGGCTAGGGATAGATTCCTGGAGATAGAATTATACTGCCAAAAAGCTGAGCAACTTTAAAATGCATGCTCCTTGTGGCCAAATTATTTCCCAGATTAATTGATTAATTTCCCAGAAATTATTATTATTGTTTTTTAAACCAATTTACACTTCTGGTGTGGTGGCCTTGCTGACATCAAGGTGTGTGGTTTTTCAACTTTGGGTTTTTTTGTTTGTTTTGCTTTTTTTTGTTTTTAAGAGACAGGGTCTCAACTTGTCGCTTAGGTTGGAGTGCAGCGGTGATATCACACAGCTCACTGCAACCTTGAGCTCCTGGGCTCAGTCCCCAGTCCTCCTGCCTCAGCCTCCCAAGAAGCTAGGACTACAAGTTTGCACCACTGCACCTGGCTAATTTTTTCATTTTTTTGTAGAGACAAGGTCTCCTATGTTGCCCAGGCTGGTCTTGAACTCCTGGGCTCG
The DNA here is from genome assembly GCF_029281585.2 of Gorilla gorilla gorilla. Taxonomy (NCBI): domain Eukaryota; kingdom Metazoa; phylum Chordata; class Mammalia; order Primates; family Hominidae; genus Gorilla; species Gorilla gorilla. The sequence continues at coordinate 85,809,850 of NC_073239.2, read as the reverse complement.
AGGGATCCTCCCACCTTGGCCTCCCAAAGTGCTAGGATTAAAGGCATGAGCTACTTCACCCAGACTAACTTTGTTTTTTAACTTTGCTAATTTAATAGCTGGGAAGGTGGTCTTATTTCTTTGATTACAAGTGAGATTGAACATTCTTGTGAATTGGTTATTTGTATTTCATGTTTTATGATTTTTTTATCTTTTGCCTATTTATTGAGAGTTTAGTATTTTTGTCTTTTCAGTTTAGATGAACTCTTTAAACCATTGGAAATAACAAATGAAAGTGCATTTTTTAAATTTTCAAAGATTTATGAGCCGATTCCTTTACTTTTTTATTTTATTTATTCATTTTTTTAGAGAGGGTCTTGCTTTGTTGCCCAGGATGGAGTCACAGCTCACTGCAGCCTCTGCCTTGGCTCAAGCAATCCTCCCACTTAAGCCTGAGTAGCTGGGACTACAGGCACTACCATGCCTGTTTAATTTTTGTATTTTTGTAGAGATGGGGTTTTGTCATGTTGCCCAGGCTGGTCTTGAACACCTGGGTTCAAGCAATCCACCTGTCTTGGCCTCCCAAAGTGTTGGGAGTACAGGCTCGAGCCACTGTGCCAGGTCTATGAGTTGATTCTTAATGAGTAGTACTACCTCCCCACAATGTGGACTGCAAAATGCTGGCTGGCTGTGTTGCTTGGTAGCAAAAGGGGTTGCATGCTGCTCAGTTCTCTGTTTCTCTCCAACCCAAGCATTTGGATGTGGGACTGTGCCCCGCCTGGTGTCTGGGGCTCTGGGAGGGGCATTTTTACTTCCCTGTTTACAAGAAGGGTTACATCCTATTCCATGTCCAAAGTGGACACTTCTTCTTTGCTCAGCATCCCATGCAGACTCAGCAGGTTACCCGCTCCCCTGGGAGGTGGCTGTGGCCAAGCACCGCTCCATGGACTACACCCGGCTGGTCATGGAACAGCATACAGTTTTGCCCTCACTTTTGGGAAAGGGGCTAAGATGTTAGAGTATACCGTCCTTAATGGAAATCCACTCTTGTTTCAGGGGTTTGTGGGATGCAAATCCTAGTAGGGTCAGAACTGCCTAGAAATTGTTCCTTCTCGTGGTTCTGTTGGGTCTCCCCTAGAATTAATGTTGCAGGTAGGAAAAAAAAAGATATTCTTTGGGTACCTTACTCTTAACTGAGCGTGTCTTACCATGGGCCAGATTACTATCTCCTGGTCTGGAAGCAGGTGATGAGGGGGTGTGGAATCTACATTTGAGTATCACTTGTTCAACCACAAGACCATAAATTGCTCCATGTATTGGGCTCCTTAAAATAGGGCTTATTTATGTTGTATTCCCTGCCATTAGGCCTGGTACAGAAAAAAAGAGAAAATCTACTTCATAGAACTTGTAGATTCTAAAACTCTAAAAGGTGCTGCTTAGACTAAATATATTGGGTTATCTCTTAGCTGTGATCTCGAAGCTATTGTTTGATTTTTTAAAAAAACATGTTTTAATACCCAGACTAATGGCATTGTGAGGTTGAGTCAGTGGATAGTTCAAGATGGCAATTTACAAAACTTTAAGTTTGTGACTTTCTCTTGATTCCACTGTTTTTCCACGTGTGGGTGGCTATTTTGAGAGCTGTGATTGCCCAGAGAGCCCCAGCTCACAGAATTGCCAGAACATTTGTGATTGCTTAGAAATCCTCCCCTCTTCTTCATCAGGCTGGGAACACAGATCAGGATTTCAAATGCCCCCTTTTCTGTGGCCTTCCCTGATGTACCCACTGTCTCCAACTAGGATTGATTACACCCTTTTTTTGTGCCCCAAATAGACTTCTCTTCCAGCACTTGTCACAGTTTATTGCATTCACTTTAAGAAACATCCAGGCCAGGCATGGTAGCTCATGCCTGTAATTCCAGCACTTTGGGAGGCTAAGGTGGGAGGATCGTTTGAACCCAGGAGTTTGAGACCAGACTGGGCAATATCGTAAGACCCTGTCTCTACAAAAAATGAAAAAATTAGCCGGGTGTGGTGGCCTATCTGTAGTCCCAGCTACCCAGGAAGGTGAGATGGGAGGATCGCTTCAGCCCAGGATTTGGAGGCTGCAGTGAGCCATGATTGCACCACTGCACACTAGCTTGGGTGACAGAGGGAAAACCCTGTCTCAAAAACAAGCAAAAATACTGTTTCCCTCTAGAAGTAGAGCTCTGGAGTCTTTGATTCCTAGCGTGGGGCATGGAGTGCTGTGGGTGCTGAGAGAGTGTTAATTCTGTCCCCACTGAGGCCCTTTCTGATGTGTGCTCCTGCTGTTTCTGTAGAAATCGTGGATGGGAATGTGAAGATGACCCTGGGCATGATCTGGACCATCATCCTGCGCTTTGCCATCCAGGACATCTCCGTGGAAGGTGGGTTTCCGCTTTGTTCCATCCTGCCATCACCATCTCGTCTCCCTCCCTGGGCTTAGCCTGGAGAACTCCCATACCCAGGGCAATGGACGTTGATCAGGGGCCATGTCCTGGGCTTCTTGCTCATTTATTGGGCATCAGACCTCTCCTCCAGTCAATGTAGAAAAAAGAACTATTTGCCATTCTGATTCTCATAGGCATGTTGGCCTCAGGGAAACTCCCCACTTTGGGAAAGTCCAAGGCTGCCATGGGGAAGTATATTGGAAAACCCACCTGGCTCTTGGGTTGTTAATCTGAAAGGGTGGGGAAATAGCGGCTGGGAGGAAGTACCAGGAGGGGCGCTAACCCCGTCCTCCACTTTGCTCCCCTAGCACCCTCTAGTGGCCATTTCACAGATCTGCAAGGGCCGCCATGGTCTGGAGACGTGATCTCTACGCTTGATTCCACACTCGGGCAGTTTTTGAGCTTTATGTCTGCTATGCCTGTATTTATCTTGCATAATAATATTTGTGTATTGTTGTGCCTGTGATAAAGCACACATACTGAAACAAACTTTCACAAGATGAGATGGAGATAATATTTTTAAAATATTTGTTTTAATGGCATAGACATCATAAACATTTTTAATCAAAGGAATTTCTTGATGAAAACAACATGGATTCAATTCAATTGCTTTGTGATGGAGATCTAGGTGTGACACTCTGTGATGCAGCAATGTAGAGGTCCAAGTTCGGTTTATGGGTACTTGGTATTTAGGGTTGAAGTGGTTGGAAATAGGGTCATAGTAGTCACCTGGGGTGTGGTTCTTGTTAATGATCGTGGATGTAAATCCATTTCTCAAATAGCCTTCTTGATGATTTTGATTCTTTTGGGTGGACTTCTTGTCAGCTCTGCAGTCATCATTGTGTTACTCTTGTGATTTAGCTGACGAAGAGCTTAAGCTAAGTAGAAGCATTAGCTTTTCCAATTTTTAAATTGTCTGCTTTTGCTTAGGTGGTTATGGTCTTTGTAGGAACCCTTGAATGTCATTTTAAAGTCCATTTTGTGTGTTGAAAATAAATGAGATCGTTCATGAACACAGTCCACTGAGTACCTTAACCTCCAATTCACAGGCACAAACACAGGGTGTATTAGTCCGTTTTCACACTGCTGGTAAGGACATACCTGAGACTGGGTAATTTATAAATAAAAAGAGGTTTAATGGACTCACAGTTCCACATGGCTGGGGAGGCCTCACAGTCATTGCAGAAGAGCAAGGGAGAGCAAAGGGACCTCTTACATGGCAGCAGGCAGAGAATGAGAGCCAAGTGAAAGGGGTTTCCCCTTAGAAAACCATCAGACCTCGTGAGACTTATTCACTACCACGAGAACAGTATGGGGGAAACCACGCCCACGACTCAATCATCTCCCACCGGCTCTCTCCCACAACACGTGGGAATTATGGGAGCTACAATTCAAGATGAGATTTGGGCGGGGACACAGCACAAGCCTAGCAGGGGGGTAGTGTGGTTTGCAGTCTTTCTTCTGTGCTGGGAGCTCCGTGAGCCCCCTCAGTTGCCTGCCTAACCTCATAGACACATGGCTGCTTCACACACACAGGGCAGCAGTATTGATCCGTGCAGTAAATATAAGGAAACCTTATTTTTTAGATTAAAAACAAAATCTGTCTAGGAGTCCTAATGCTTTCTTCTCACTCAGCTGTGTGCACCCCTCAGGCTGTGGGATTCCCCTGTCTGGAGACCCCTAGATGTGTAGATTTCCCCGATCAAACCTTCCTCCCCAACCTGATAGAGGTTTCCGACTTATTTTGTATCATTACCATTTCTTGGAATAAAAGAGAGTAGGGGGAGCTAATTCTTGAAGTTTGAAAAACTGTTGTCTCAAAATTTACACGTGTAACACGACTAGCTCTGAAAAGCTTCCCAGCTTGCTTTTTCTGTTTCTCAGATAACTTCTCAAACTCTGTCAAGGGAATAGACTTGATGGCCAGGGCTCCTCGTTCAGTAGCTACAGGGTTGGCATCAAGGGGTCACAGTGGGGCCTCCTGTGAGCCAGCATCCCTCCCTCCACCGAGTCAGCCCTCTGACCTCGCTGCCCGTCCCCTTCCCCACAGAGACTTCAGCCAAGGAAGGGCTGCTCCTGTGGTGTCAGAGAAAGACAGCCCCTTACAAAAATGTCAACATCCAGAACTTCCACATAAGGTGAGTGCTGGGGGCTGAGGGGCTCTCACAGAACCAGGCTGCCTCCCCCGGGAGCTCCCAGACCCCCTTGGCTGGGTCAGTCTCAGCTTTAGAACAAAGTGGAGACCTCTGGGGGAAGAAGTAGCTTTCCTTGGGAAGGGGATGTCGCCATCGCTCTGAATCCCCCCGTCTCTCTCCCTGCAGTGTCTTAGACGGGGCTGCTGCCTGATATAACTTTGGTTGATGCTTCTGCTACTGGGAGCACCCCCAAGGAAATTGTCCAGGAAGTCCCAGCCCAGGGCTCTGGAACAGCAGACTAGGGCCATAGGCCTTGGTCGGGGGTAGGGCTGGATATGGCGGGTTTATCTCAACTTGTCACCCCCCCACAAAGTCTTGACCCTAGTGCCTGGGATTTGTGGCAGGAAGAAATGTCCCTTCCCATCCTGTCTTCTAACTCCTGCCCCAGAAAGCTCTATGTGTTCATCTCTCTGGTGTCCAGGAGGCCACTGCTTTGCCCTGGTTGCCCGTTTGTTCAGCCTCATTTACCAGCCTGCCCCTTCTTCTCTCTCCCCGGGCAGCTGGAAGGATGGCCTCGGCTTCTGTGCCTTGATCCACCGACACCGGCCCGAGCTGATTGACTACGGGAAGCTGCGGAAGGTATGTGTGCCCACCTGACCACCCGCTTTGGGTCCCTGGCAGGTGGGGTGGGAAAAGAGCAGGACTAGGACCCTTGTTGTGACAGTCCATGGTCCAGTCTGAGCAGTGTTGGCCTCTTAGAATAGCCAGACAGAGCCCCAACTGAAAGTGAAGAGAAAACACCTTCCCTGTTAGGGCAACTTCATTACCCTTGTGCGTGGTGTGTGTGTACTTGCACACATACACAGCCCATCAGGAAAATATCACAGCTGTGACAGCAGCTTTGTCAGAGGGATGGAATGATACATGGTGTTTCTCCCTTCTGTTTTTCCGGGATTTGTAAAGAGGAGACACTATTTTCATCATTGAAAACATTGCATATTCTAAGAGACAGTTCATCCCCGCCTTGTCCTTTGACCTGCTGTGTGGTCCTGGGCAGCTTATCCTACCCATGGATTTGGTTTCATTTATTGCTCAAGTTTGGCTGGGGGATATTCTTTTGGTTTCACTCCCGCCTTCAGCATGAAGCTGCAGTGATTTTTCTTGAGTGGGTGTGTGGAGTGGGGACAGATGCAGGAGTGGGAGCTGTGTTTCTAGCCTCATGGTGGTTCTCAGTGTCTGAGCTGGTTGGACGACACTGCCCTGGACCTTGGAGAAGCCTGTCCTGGACCCTCTGACCACACTCTCCAGGTTCCCTCCTGGACCCTCTGACCACACTTTCCAGGTTCCCTCTTGGTCCATCTTGGTGCCAAGAGGCCACATGGCATGGCCATCCAAGGAAAGACCCTTCCCACGCCCCGAGTTGGTGACCTGGAGTTGGGGTTGGAATGTCGCCTATCTGTGCTCAGATCTCTTGGCAAGGGAGGCTTCAAGGAGCAGCTGGACTTGTGTGTCTCTACTTCACCTTGATGCTGGAGAACACAGTGTTCAGTGTAGCTCTTGCCTTGCCTGGGCCTCCAGGAAGGGCGTCTTGCTTCTCAGTGGCCAGGAGAGGTTTAATATCGCTGGGGCAGGAGCTGCTGTGCAACTCATGGTGGTGGCAGGCCCTTTGTTTCGGGTGGGTGGATAGCAAGCTGCCAAAAAGGATCTTGGGGGAGGAAAGGAGCAGATGCCTACCCGCTTCCCTGCACCGTGCCCCACCCCACCCCCACCCCACCCCCACCCCACACACACTGCCCTGTCACCTGAAGCTTGAGGCTGAGGCCTCTGCCCACTGGAAGGGCCCATCTGCTGAAGGAGAGGAGCCACAGCAGGGGCCAGCCCTTCCCCAGCTAACCTCCTGGGAGAAGAGGATCCTTGGCCCACCTCGTCAGCTGCTTTGCAAGGAAAAAAAAAAAAGAGAGAACCTTCCTGTCCTGCTGGAAAGTTGTGTGGCCAAATCAAACGTGGCCAAGGGGGAATATTCTACAGGTGGCAGTTTTTTCTTTTGAAGGCATCACTACTTCCTATTCAGCTGATGGGCTTTGGTGACAGGTGTGCACCTATCTCTGTCCCTGCTTGGGTATGCTGGGGTGTCAGTGACCAGTTCATCCACAGCTGTTGGACATCCCCACTAAAGGGGTCTGTGCCGACTGTGGCTCTAGAGCCCCCTCCCTTATTCTGGAGGATTTGGAAGCACCAGCCATTTGGGAGGTGAAAGTCCAGGGGTTCTTTCTGATACCCAGTTAGCGCGCTCCCACGCACTATCCCTCTCTGTCTTTTTATTTATCTCTGCCAGTTTCTCCCTGTTTTGCTGTCTCTGCCTTTCCTTCTGTGTTTTTTTTTTTTGTTTGTTTTTTGAGACAGAGTTTCACTATTGTTGCCCAGGCTGGAGTGCAATGGCGTGATCTCCACTCACTGCAACCTCTGCCTCCTGGGTTCAGGCAATTCTCCTGCCTCAGCCTCCTCAGTAGCTGGGATTACAGGCGCACGCCAGCACGCCTGGCTAATTTTTGTATTTTTAGTGGAGACGGGATTTCACCATGTTGGTCAGGCTGGTCTTGAACTGCTGACCTCAGGTGATCCACCCGCCTTGGCCTCCCAAAGTGCTGGGATTACAGGCGTGACCCACCATGCCCAGCTTTTTTTTTTTTTTTTTTTTTAAAGAGAGTCTTGCTTTGTCGCCCAGGCTGGAGTGCAGTGGCGTGATCTTGGCTCACTGCAACCTCCGCCTCCCAGGTTCAAGCGATTCTCCTGCCTCAGCCTCCTGAGTAGCTGGGATTACAGGCACCCAGGCTAATTTTTGTATTTTTAGTAGAGACAGGATTTCACCATGTTGGCCAGGCTGGTCTGGAACTCCTGACCTCAGGTGATTCGCCCACCTTGGCCTCCCAAAGTGCTGGGATTACAGGCATGAGCCACCGTGCCCAGCCCCCCTTCTGTTTTTTAATTGTAATTTTTTTGTAGAGATGAAGTCTCACTATATTGCCCAGGCTGGTCTCGAACTTCTGGCCTCAGTGTGACCCTCCCGCCTCAGCCTCCCAAGTAGCTGGGATTACAGGAACAGCCACCACACCTGGCTTCCACTCCTTTTAATTCAGTATCATCATCAGTAAAATCCAGCCCAAATCCTAGCACACACCTGAGCCCAGTGAACCAGGAACACCCTTCCAGAGAACAAGGAGGTTGTGAGACCAACTGGTGCCGAAGAATAGGGACAGAGGGCTGAGGGGCTCCGACTGGGAAGTTCTTCCTTCCTGCAGCAGCCATGGGTGGGCATGGGGCCCTGGGGTCCCTGGGACTCACGTGGGGTGGGTGTGTGTATACCTGGACCTGAGCACTGGCAGCTGCTGCTCCAGGCCCTGGATGAGAATGACCTTGACTACTCGGCAGTGTTCATCCTCCTGGCTGCTGTTGGAGACTTTCCCAGAGGGGACCCCACCTTCTCTGTTTAGAGCAATTTCCTCCTGAAAACATCCTGGATGATGTATTTATCTTTTTGTTACCCTATACTTCTCCCTTTAGCAAACAGGGAAACTGAGTCCTGGGCCGACACAACCAGCTTGCTTTAGGTTAGTCTGGGGAACCAAGAATAGAGAAGGGCCCAGCCAGAAACTCTTCCACTAAGGTTTTTTATCCTCTGCATTAAAAACTTATAAAATAACTGTGGTACAATATACAAAACAAAATTTACCACTTTAACCATTTTTAAATACACTTACTGTTCAGGGATATTCCGTACACTCGCATTATTGTACAACTGTTCCTACCATCCATCTTCAGAACACTTTTCTTGCAAAACTGAAAGTCTGTACCCATTAAACGGTAGTTCCCCATTCTTTCCTGCCCCACCGGCCTCTGGCTGCTACCATTCTGCTTTCTGTCTGGGAACCTCCTAACAGTGAAGCCATATGGTGTTTGCCTTTTTTTTTTTTTTTTTTTTTGGAGACGAGGTCTTGCTCTGTTGCCCAGGCTGGAGTGCAGCAGCGTGATCTTGGCTCACTGCAACCTCTGCCTCCTGGGTTCAAGCAATTCTCCTGTCCCAGCCTCCCGAGTAGCTGGGACGTGCCACCGCACCCAGCTAATTTTTGTATTTTTAGCAGACACGGGGTGTCACCATGTTGGCCAGGCTAGTCATGAACTCCTGACCTCAAACAATCCATCCACCTCGGCCTCCCAAAGTACTGGGATTACACGCGTGAGCCACTGCACCTGGCCTGTGTCCTTTTGTGTCTGGCTTATTTCACTTAGCATAACATTCTAAGAGTTCATCCATGTTGCAGCCTGTGTCAGAAATTCCCTCTTGTTGAGGCTGAATAATATTCCATTGTATGTATCACCGCGTTTTGCTCATCCGTTCATCCATCAATGGGTATTTGGGTTGCTTCCACCTCTTGGCTACTGTGAATAATGCTGCTATGAACAATGGAGGTATAAAGATCTCTTTGAGAACCTGCTTTCAATTCTTTTGAGTATCTCCCCGCAAGTGGAATTGCAGGACCATGTAATCCCATGTTGAATTTTTTGAGGAACCACCATCCTATTCTCACAGCATTTGACATTCCACCTACGTTTATGTTGCATTCATCGCACAAGGATTACAGCTTCTCAACATCCTTGCCAAGCCCCGCTAAGTGTTCTTGCGACGGTAGCAGAAGCCAGAATAGTCCAAAGCTGTGGCTATTTAAAGGAGCCCCCAAATTTCATGAAATGTGAGCACCAGAGGGGCTCCTGCTCCGAATCTTGACTAGTCTAGAGTTTAGAGCTCCCTACCCCAACTCTTGAGTTATGGATGGAGAAGCTGAGGTCAGGTTACCTACCCACGAGTCCCACTGGTTGAGGGCAGAGCTGAAACCAGAAGCCAGGATGGATGGTGACTAGGCCAGTGCCCTACCCTTGGCAGGCGTTTCTTAGGAACTCCTTCCTACCCCCGACTCAGGCTGCAGACTACTTCGCCCCATTTTCCTGACAATCTGAAGCTTGAAGGGGGAAAGAGAATGCTTTAAACCTCCAACCAGTGAGCCCCAGTGGTGAGACCAGCCTTCCACATCTGGAGCTGTCCCCTGAGGATCGAGCTGGGGCTGGGAGAAAGTCGCTCTGCTCCCCAGTTTGGGTGGCCACCCAATTGGGAGTAGCCAGTGACTTGTGGTGGCTCTCACTTTATCATCCCTTCCTCCTTTTCTCCCTCTAGGATGATCCACTCACAAATCTGAATACGGCTTTTGACGTGGCAGAGAAGTACCTGGACATCCCCAAGATGCTGGATGCCGAAGGTGAAAGGCGCTTTCCTTCTGTGTCTCTTGACCATCCCCCACCTGCCACTCAGCGGCTAAGAAGGGGTGGACCCCAGCAGTCCCGGGCTGGACGGGAGGAGGCCTGGTCTTCTGGCACAGCATTTGAGGAGCATGGGGATCACACCCTCTTGGGGATTCTTCCATCGTTCCTTGAGCTTTGGAGAGAGAGGTGTTAGTTGATTCCGCAAAGGTCTTAGGGGCTGTTCTTGCATCGACTGCCTGAGGATGGTTCTTGTCTTTGCCTTGGAGTCAGGATAGCGGGTGCTGGGGTGTGGGGAAATGTGCCCTTGTTGTCCGGCACAGTTTGGGATGGGAAGTTTCCCTTGCTGAGAGGTGCACTGTCCTCACCCTCTGAGCCCTGGGTGGTCTCTGGACAGCTGAGCTTAGCATCTCCTCTATGCCCCAGCTCTGACTGGGGCTGGCTGGGCATGGTGTTTTTCTCATCTGTAACCCTGGCTTCCTTCTAGCATCTTCTGAGGAGGGTGCTAGAGAACTATGGCTTGGACTTTCTCAGTGGTGGAAGTGTCCAGTTCTGACCTGGCTGGGCAGATCCCAGCCAGAGGCAGTGGCTCCATGTTGGGTAGGGAAGGAAGGAGGGGGCCCAAGTTGAGTGTTGACTTTTCTGTTCCTCACCAAGGCCTCGGTGTCCCAGATGCTGCTAGCCAGGATGCCTGGATGGGGACAGGTTCAGGGTTTGACACTAGAACATCCTTACCAAAGATTGGGCCTGGGGCTGGAAACCCAGCTCTTCCTGGCTGCTGACCTTACCGTTGCCCCTCTCCCTGTGTAGAGCGTCTCGGATGGGGTGAGCAGGGGCTGTGGGGGGAAGGGAAGCATCTGGGAGCATAGGGGTCTGTGGGCTTATGAAGCCAGGGCTGGCAGCTCTAGGCTGGGGTCAGGCTGGGTCTTGTCCCACCTCTGCGCTTGCCCCTTGGGAGGAGCCTGACTCACCACAGCCCCTTACCTGTGTGCTCTCCTTGGCCCCGACTGCTCAGTGCTGAAGGGCTAGAAAGGGGTTATGGAGACAGGAAAAGACCACGGTGGGGTCCAGACTGTTCCCTGCCCCTCTGCCCTCCCAGTGGCTTTTTTTTTTTGAGACGGGGTCTCCCTGTGTCACCCAGGCTGGAGTGCTGTGGTGCGATCTTAGCTCACTGCAACCTCTGCCTCCTGGGTTCAAGCGATTCTCTTGCCTCAGCCTCCCGAGTAGCTGGGATTACAGGCACCCACCATCGGCTGATTTTTATATTTTTAGTAGAGACGGGGTTTCACCAAGTTGGCAAGGCTGGTCTCGAACTCCTGGCCTCAAGTGATCCACCTGCCTTGGCCTCCCAAAGCCACCAGTAGCTTTTAAAATTTCAAAATGTCATGAGGAAAATTTTCAAACACATAAAAACCCAGGCAAAAGCAGAAAGAATAGCACGATGACCTTTCCTATTTCCATCATCCAGATAGAATGGCTACTGAGGTCTTGCCACACTTTGTGTTTTTCTTGTTTTCTTTGTTGAAGTATCTTAAAGCAATTCTGAGATATCACATCATTTTACCACTGCATACTTCCGAATACATCCTTAAAAATAGAGTTATTTTCTTAGTCAATGATGAAGTTATCACATTTAGCAAACTGATAATTCCATGTGATACCCAGTTCATAATGAAATTTCCCTAACTACCTATGACATTTCTTTGAGGGTTGGTTTGTTTTAATCAGAATCCAAACAAGGTCCATACTGGCATTCGGTTGTGTTTCTGACAGCTTTTCCCATCTCTAGTACTTCTCTCCTCCCTTTGGCCCCTTTTATTCCTGCCATTGAACTTGCTGCAGAAATGGGGCCGCTGTCCTGTAGCAAGTTCCTTATCCTGGGTTTGTCCGCCTCCTTTGGGGCTCCATTTCACGTGTTCCTCTACTTACATTCCCATAAGCGCAAGTTGACGCCAGAGGCTGGTTAGATTCGGGCTCCACATTTTGGCAAGAAGACTTGGTGGTGCTGCGAGCTTCTTTCTGCCTCACGTCGGGGGTGTATGGTGTTCTCGGAACCAGCTGGCTTTAACTCCAGATTTTTCTTGACAGACATCGTTGGAACTGCCCGACCGGATGAGAAAGCCATCATGACTTACGTGTCTAGCTTCTACCACGCCTTCTCTGGAGCCCAGAAGGTACCCGGGGCCCCGTGCTCCTTCCATACCCAGCACACCTCCTGCTGGACCCCAAACCATGTCCTCCTGCCCGCCTCCACCTCTCCTGGTGACAGGTATCTGGATGGTCTGGTCTCTCGGACAGAGGCAGCCCCTAGTTCTGAAGTGGCGTGTTGTTCTTACCTGGCTCCTGTCCCACCCCACACCTCTCTCTCTCATCTTCTACTGTTAACAAGAAAATCGGGCAGCAGCTCACTTTCTGGGACCCAGATGACTGACTTAAGCAGGAAGGGCTGTGTGCATGAGGCAGCCGGGGTGGTTCTGGAAGGCTACTGAAAGGTGAACAGGAGCAGCCCTTCCATGCCCACGTCTGTTGAAGCCACTGGCTCGATAGAGCAGCTGGAGCTCCCTTAGAAGGGCAATGCTGAGAGACACCTCCAGTCTTCACTTACCCACTTGGCAAAGGCATCATCAAGCCCCACCTTTGTCCTGCTCATGGGCATGACTTAGCAGATCTGTCCTCAGCCCCCTTGGGCTCTAGTGCCTTCTCCTGTATCCTGCCTGGGACTCCCATGCGGCCGTGCTGCACTCTGTGTTCTCAGACATAAGCAGAACATCTGGGAGGAAGGGAGAGGGGGTGGGCAGCTGTGAGCCCCTTCAAGTGTCCTGGCGCAGTTTTGCTCCGGGAGGCCTGAGATTAAAGTTCAGTCGTGCAGGTTCTGCACCACACAGGGGTACCACGACTAAAGGGCACTGTCCATGCTGTGGACATTGAAGATTTGAACATTTTCATCACCAGGCTTAGGCAGCATACACCCCTCCCCCAGACCTCCCTGGTAGGCAGGACACCAGAAGAAGCACAGCATCACCATGACCACAGAACCTTCACGTCTCATGCAGATCTCCCGCCCTCCACATGGCATCTGAGTGACCGTTTTAAAATGCATGATGAGGCTGGGCTGGTGGCTCACGCCTGTAATCCCAGCACTTTGGGAGGCCAAGGCAGGCGGATCACTTGAGGCCAGGAGTTCGAGACCAGCCTGGCCAACATGGTGAAACCCCGTCTCTACTAAAAATACAAAAATTAGCCGGGTGTGATAGTGCCCTCCTGTAATCCCAGCTATTCAGGAGGCTGAGGCCAGAGAATCACTTGAACCCGAGAGGTGGAGGTTACAGTGAGCCAAGATTGTGCCACTGCACTCCAGCCTGGGTGACAGAGTCAGACTCTGTCTCAAAAAAAAAAAAAAACCAAAAAAAACCCCACAAAACAAAAAAATGCATGATGGGAGCCCCCGCCCTCTCCCACCTCTCCTGTGCCGTCCCTGCCTCAGACTCTGCTCACCTCCCACCCACTCCCTCCCCTTGCTGTTTCATTTTTTCTCTTTCTGCTCATTCCCTCCTTTTCTGTCTGTCCATCTGTCTTGTGTCCTCTTTCTGTCCACCATGGCTGTTTGGGTTTATTCTGTGCTGCTGCCGCTGCCTACTTTCTCCTCTCAACCTCTTCTCCTTCTCTGTGCAGATGTGTAGGCACGCTAAGGCTGGATGGGAAGGCCGTGTGACCTAATGTTTCATGTCACGGCCACGCCTTCTCGGGTGTGCAGAAGGTGAGCTCTCCCTCGGCCTCCTCCACTCTCCCCTCTTGCCCATCTCTTCCGTCCTCCCTGGACACTCCAGCAGCAGGCCCTGGGATGGAAGGAGGGACTAGAGAAGCCCCTCCTCCTGCAGGGGGACAGGACTCTGAACTTTGGCCAGGACACTTGAAGATGCCAGAGAACCGCAGCCTCTGAATGACCTCCTGTGTCTCTGTCCCTATGCCCTGGGCATAGCGGATACCACAAGCGAGAAAGAAGCTTGTGGTCTCAGCTTCTTCCCTGCACCCCGCATCAAGAGCCCTTATCCCAGGCAGCACAGCTCTTGGCAGTGCTTTCTATTTCCTTAAACATCCAGGACCTCTTCCCTCTCTCTCTCCCTCCTTCCTGCTTGAGCAAGGCCACCCTCGCAAATGTAGCCAGCAGCCAGAGCAGGGAGAACTCTTCCTGCCTTCTCCAGGGAGTCCAGACCAGAGCCCTGCCTGAGGCTTCTCAACCAGGCTGCCATGGACAGTTGTGCAGGTTGCAGACTACTCACAAGTGCCATGTGTGTGCAGTGGACAATGGAGATTTGAATATTGATTACTAAAGTGATCCTGCAGATGGCAGTGAAAATGTCTTCTAACAAAATCAGTTGGACATTTTCCCAGTAGAAGTGCCCTTGGGGAAGAGGTAAAAAATGATCCAGAGACACCATATGGGCTGGCAGCAGCCCTGTTCCCTGCCTGGTTGGGCACCCAAGACCCTCCGGAACTTCCTTCCAGGGCTCATTGGTGCGGGCCAGAGACAGGAGACCAGCCCCGTCTGGAGGCTGTTTCTCATAGGTATCCCCCCAGCCTGCCCAGCCCCTCTCAGCCCCTCCTCTGGCCTTCCTTCTGCTTCCTCTTTGTCCTTCCCACATCTCCTGCTGCTGTTCCTGTGCCCCTCCCCTGGCCCCTCGCGGCCAGGGTATGAGCAGCTTCTCTCCCTTGCCTTGGTTGGCCTCCTGGCCCAATAGCCACGGGTGTGCACCTGCCCGTGTCCGTGGTCAGGCTGAGCTCTCTGCTATGGTCTTTTCCCCTCTTCCCAAAGCTCCTTCCTCCTCTTCCAGTCTCTCCCCTTCTCCTTCAGGGGTCTGTCCCGGGCTTCATGCCCATTGGTGCTGGCCTTCCCTGTCTCTGAAGCCTTCTCTGTGTCCTGGCTGGTGACAAAGCTTGGAAGGGAGTGTGAGATGCGTGTGGGTGTAGTGGGTATGAAGTGGGTGTGTGGTGTGTATGGGTATGGGGGGTTCTGAGGAGTGTGTGGTTTGAGGTATGTGTGGTGTGGGGGATGTGATGGGTGAGATACGGGGTGTGTGTGAGGTGTCTGTGTATGGTATGGATGTGGTGGGTGTGAGGTGTGTATGGGGGGTGTGGAGTGTGGTGTGTGTATGGGGGGTGTGGTGTGGAAGGTGTGTGTCGGGGGGGTGTGGGGAATGTGGTGTGGAAGGGTGTAGTGTGTGAGGTGTGTGTGTATGAGGGGTGTATGGGGTGTGGGGACTGGTGTGTGTGGTGTGTAGGAGGTGTGAGGGGTGTGGTGCACTGTGGGTGTGAGGTGTAGGGTGTGAGGTATGTGTGTGGTGTGTGTGTGGTATGAGGTATGTGGTGTGTGTGTGGTGTGCTGTGGGTGTGAGGTGTGTGTGGTGTGCTGTGGGTGTGAGGTGTGTGTGGTGTGCTGTGGGTGTGAGGTGTGGCATGTTTGGTGTGTGTGTGTGAAGGGGAGTGCTGTGGGTATGTGTGGGGTGTGGTGTGGTGTGGAGGGGTATGGTGTGCTGTGGGTGTGAGGTGTGTGTGTGGTGTGTGAGGTGTGTGTGGTGTGAGGTGTGGCATGTTTGGTGTGTGTGTGTGAAGGGGAGTGCTGTGGGTATGTGTGGGGTGTGGTGTGTGGTGTGGAGGGGTATGGTGTGCTGTGGGTGTGAGGTGTGTGTGTGGTGTGTGAGGTGTGTGGTGTGTGTGGTGTGCTGTGGGTGTGAGGTGTAGGGTGTGTGTGGTGTGAGGTGTGGCGTGTGTGGTGTGTGTGTGTGGAGTGAAGGGGAGTGCTGTGGGTGTGGCGTGTGTGAGGGGTGGGTGGGGTGTGTGGGATGTGGATGGCGGGTGGGTGGGGTGTGTGGGATGTGGATGGCGTGTGGGTGACAGCCTGCTCCCCCTCCCAAATCTCATGCCACCTCCCCATGCCCCCTTCCCTTTCACTCATCCCTGTTGCAACCATTTCACGCTGCTTTTGTCCACACCTGAGGGCAAGGTCACAGCTGGGTTGGTGGTGGTGGTGGTCGTCCTCTCATGTCCTGGTCAGGGGTCTGACCCAGAGTTGCCCCCACCACTTCTAAGGTGACTGCTTTGAGCTGAGCAGGCAGGGGAGGGGAACCCTACCTCGCCTTGTGTGGTGGGGCTGATGGAGGAGAAGGACTCTTGCTGACTCACACACTCCTGTCTTGTCTGTCTCTGGGCTGGCACCGATGAGGAAAATCTTCCAAAACCCGTGCCCAGTGCCCTCCATCCTCTCCACTGTCTTTCTGTCGCCCAACCTTGTATGGTGGAATGAAAAGGCAACAGCGCCTAATGTGTGTGTGCACGTGTGGTGCACAGCTCGTGTGCCTGTACAGGCACGTGCTGTGTAATAAGTCTGTGTACTGATTTCCCTCATTAGATGAGGACCAACTGCTGTTTGACAGGTGGGTTTTGGTTCTAATTCTTTCTCTGCTTCCCTCTCCCCTCCTCTTCCCTTACAGGGACTTAGAATGGATGGAGAGCATTAAGATTTTGTTTATGTAGCTTGTGTTTTAGAGTTCATGGTCTGCTGTTTCTGAGAAAGAACACTTGAAGGCTTGGACTCGATCTGAGAGAAATTCATGAGCCATCTGGGAAAACCCTAAAAAAAGGAGCCGGCAGTGGCTGCGGTCTGACCAGTGCCCTGCTCTGCCCCAGATCTGAGCAGGGCAGGTGCAGTCACAGGACTGCCGGCCACCAAGGTTTTCTTGAGCAGCAGAAACTTGAACATGAGGTCTGTGGGGGGAAGGCTTAGCAGGGCCTTGGAAAGGGGCAGACAGTGTTGTGGAGGGAGGTGACCACAGCTTGTGCAAGAAGCTTCGGGGTATGCAGGCGGAGCCTGCGGTAGGAGAGGAAGCTGGCAAGGTGTGGGCTGCCTGAGGAAAGGGGCCAGTTTCCCTCTGCCTGGTCACCCACCCTGGCCCACTCACCGTGAGGAAGCTCGGATGCCTGGTCTGAGATCTCTGCTGATCTGGGGCTCTCTTAGCAGGAACCCTGGGCTTGGTGGCTGACTCAGGACAGAGGGAAAGACTGGGCAGTGGACAGCTGTGGGAAGAAGAAGAAAACAGGTCCAGCTAGATTTGGGAACATTTTGGCTAAAGATGACATAGATGAGATCCTCATGGCATTCATGTGAATCTGTGGGTTGTGGGTGGTGGAGCCACAGCACATCATCTGGCCACGTTTGGGTGTTTTGATGCCACCTTGAGGACAGTTCCTCTCTAGACTGTGCCTGTATCAGGCAATTGGATGCTGATTATTAGGGTAGCAGTTTGGCTTAGGATAGCTAAGTACTCCAGGGATAATAACAGTTCATATCTTTTAAAAAATAACTCTTGAATATACAACAAAGTGTATTATATGTTAAGTTGTATAGTAGCGCAGCTTAAAGTAGGTCATAAAAAAACATGAAAATTCAGGTTGGGCGCAGAGGCTCACACCTGTAATCCCAGCACTTTGGGAGTTGAGGCTGGTGGATCACCTGAGGTCAGGAATTTGAGACCAGCTTGGCCAACACCGTGAAACCCCATCTCTACTGAAAATACAGAAATTAGCCAGACACAGTGGCGCGTGCACCTGTAATCCCAGCTACTCGGGAGGCTGAGGCAGGAGGATGGCTTCAACCTTGGAGGCAGAGGTTGCAGTGAGCCGAGATTGTGCCATTGCACTCCAGCCTGGGTGACAGAGCAAGATTCTGTCTCAGAAAACAAAAAAACAAACAAAACAACCATGAAAATACAAACTAAGGGAAAGGAAACACAGATTTCTAGTAGTCTTCTCCTTTGGCACTTGGAAGCAACATTTTGCTCATTTCCAGAGAATATTTTCTGAAGCCATCAATTATCTGTTACATCTGTTACATTATCTCATGAAGCCATCAATTATCTGTGCATCTGTTACATTATCTCATGTCAGGGCACCTGGTTCTTCTTGCTGGGGCCAGAGCAGCCCATCTCCTCTTCAGGAATAGCCTGAAGCCAGGTCTCTCCCGGGGTTCTCTTCTAAAGTTGCTTCTGAAGCTGCTTCAGTTCCTGAGGTTCTCAGGGAAGGAATCTTTCCTTCCCTAGAACACATCTCTCCCTTGAACTTCTGTACTAAAGGGTTGTCTTTGAGATTCTTTATGTACTTGGTGGTTCTGGGTGCCTCTCTCCTAGATCCCTCAGAGTTCATGGGGTTCTTATAGCAGTGAGAGGAAAAAGCTAGAAAACCAGGAGTTTGCGGTGATGGGGAAGGCCTGTCACCCCCAGCGGCCTTTCCTTCTGCTCCCGGGATTATGTCCCGTGGGCCTAAGCCTGGCTTTCCCAGCTGACCTCATCTTACTTCTCAGGCTGAGGCTGGTGGGTGATGAAGCCGCCTTCATCAAGGGACCACTGTGGAAGCAGGTCCAACTCACCACCCAGTGGGCTTCTCTGTGGTGCATCCTGCCTGTAGGGGGAGTCAGGCTGCGAGAGAAAGGGAGAGGATGAGGTTCTGAGGATTCTGCCGTGGTTTTTTAAGAAAAATCAAATCTGGACTTCAGGAACCTGCTTCCTGAAGGTAATGTAGGAGCTGGGCTGTCTCTCAAGGGAACCCCGGTGGAGTCTGCAGGCTGGCCTGCCATACAGAAAGCGCTCTTGTGTCTCCCGTGGTACTTGAGTGTTATTTCTGAAGGCTGGTTCACTGGTTATAATGAATGGTATTCTCAGTCAGTCTCCTTCTGGAGAGGCCATCCTGGGAGCAGGTGGCTGAGACTCTGGCTTGGGAACGCGGTTGGATCTTTGTGGAAAGTCCCCAGGAGGCCCACCCGGAATCTCCCCCAGACTTCATCCAGAAGGGAGCCCTTTTGACCCTGACTCTGGAGTAGTCAGCAGGCTCTTGGGGATGGGCGAGGCTCTTGAGGTCCCACAGGACACATGTAAAATCCCACAAATGCAGACCTTAGTCCACCAGTTTGATAAATTGGCACACATCAGATTTTATGACCATTGAGCCGATAGATCAGGAGAGTAACAAGGTGAAGGTGTCTTTATCCATGAAAATCACAGCCGCAGTTGCTTCGTGCCAGTTATGAGTAGCTGCCAAGGAGTTTCAGCTTTTTGAGTGGCACATCTCTGGCATAGTCTGCCGGGGTGGCACATCCTCACAAAAACATCAGCCTGGAGGAGGACACGCGGGTCTCTCTGCAGCCCCCTGCCCCAGCCTTGAAGGGAAGTAGTCTGGGGCTTCCGGCAAGCTGCTCCCCAGTCAGCCCCATGAGGCTGCTGGCCT
Organism: Gorilla gorilla gorilla; assembly: GCF_029281585.2. NCBI lineage: Eukaryota > Metazoa > Chordata > Mammalia > Primates > Hominidae > Gorilla > Gorilla gorilla. Next base: position 85,790,682 of record NC_073239.2, on the reverse strand, counting down.
GGTTCCCATGGCCCCACTTGCTTTCTGGGGCTCCACGTCTCCTAGACAGGCTCCAGGAAAAGCATTTCCCTCTTCGTTGCTTCTTGGGATTCCCCGTGGGTGCTTGTTGGTTCTCGAGAGAGATGGCGATCAGTCAGGAGTTGTGGGTGAGAAGCAGTCATGGCATCTCCAGGACAGGGTTGAGTTGGGGTCAGGAGGTGAGGGCCTAAGGATGTGACTCCCTGTCTCAGTTTCTTGAGGCCCAGGACTCAAAGTCCCCACCTCAGGGGACTCTTAGACCACCCTCTGGCCATTCCCACCTTCTCCTTCTTGGTTCTCCCCAACCCACTCTGACACCTTGCTCTGCAGGCCGTGCCTCCCTTGACCTCCTTGACTGTGTTTCTGACAAGGCCTTTAGGATGATCTCATTCTGCCCCTTACCCCCTGTGCCACACACCCCAGCACAGTCATCCACAAAGCACATGATTTGGTGGGCGGATTCGAGAAGTTCTTCAAGGAAAAAACATTTCCGTCTTCCATCTTAGTCATTCCTTCCAATTCTAAGCACGTTCATTCTCAGGAAGCTCTTCCTTACGACCAGCCTCAGTTCATCTTGCTGCAGTTGAAACCTGTTTTGTCTTGTTCATCAACCAGTTGTGAGGTCCTGTCTTTCAACCTGTTAATCCAGGGATCATTTTTCATCTGCAGGGCACCCTTCTCCAGGGTCTCAGGATGCATGTCTGTCTTCTCACAGATATCAGCTTCTCCCACCCCCAGGCTGTCTTCCTTTCTACCCTCTGGCCCCCAAAAGGCTTTGAGTTCACTTCCCCCTTGGTGTAGGGTTGGAATGTATGCAAGAACACAGCTGAATTTTAAAACCACCTATTTGAAGTGGACTCAGGAATGCTGGGTCCCTGCTGGTGTTAGGGGTATAGTAGCCCCCACAGCTGCAGAAGGCGCTCTCCCACTAAGGTTTCTTAGTCTTTGCCTGGGATTGCCATTCAGTCCCCTTTCCTTCCCTTTGCTGCTGAGGCCATCTTGGGTCCCTGCTAGCCCAGCACGCAGCGCATGATGTGTGCTTAGCTGTCTGGAAGAGGCCTGTGCTGGGTTTGCTGGGCATTGAGCCCACACTTGGTTGATCCGGAAGTCTGGACTTGGGTGCAGTAGAATGTCCGTCAGTTTTTCTCTAAAGTGCTTCAGGCTTTGGGCCAAGAGCCTTGGGAGATTCTGCAGGGATCCCAAGAGGTCCCATGATTTCTCAGTCAGCACTTTATCCCAGGACTCCCGAATTTGAATTCCCACATCTCCAAGATCCTGGAAAATCCAGCCAGAGGTCCTAAGCCTTGCAGTTCCAGTGCCTCCACTTGGAATTCCAGGATGGGCATGAATTTTCTCACCTCTCCACCTGACCTGAGCATTTTGATTATATCAGTCATTGGATTAGTTTCTTCCCAACCTGCAGGTTGGGCCTTAAACTCAGGCTGTTCTCCAGGGGCCCAGTTCAGCCACCAAGACCTCTGTCCAGGCTCACTTGACCCATGGGACCTGGCCATGGGCTGGCAAGGAGGATGGTAAGGAGAGAGGAGGAATGTGACCTCACAGCCTTCTTAACTCCCTTCCAACCACAGGGAGCTGCAGGGATAGGAGGGGCTTTGTCAGCACAGGCGTGTACCAGGTGCCCCTGCTGCTGGGGCTGGCTGGTCGTGACTCTCTCTGTCTTGTTGCCAGGCGGAGACAGCAGCCAATCGCATCTGCAAGGTGTTGGCCGTCAACCAGGAGAACGAGCAGCTTATGGAAGACTACGAGAAGCTGGCCAGTGATGTGGGTACCCCCTGGGTTCACCTGGCCTGACTCTAGCAAGAGTCAGTCCCCTAGAACATGTACCTCCAAGTCTTTCCTTGGAGCATAGTCCCAGGCTTGTATAGTCTCTGATCCCAATACTGCTAGTCCAGGGCAGCCTGATCTCTGTTGTGGCTCTCCCAGAAAGTAGTGAGGTGGGGGCAGAGGCCAGTCCCTGAGTTATCATGAGCCTAGGATATCCCTTTGCCTCTCAGGGTCTTCTTGTTTTTTTCACTTGTCAAGTGAGAGTTGAGCCAGGGGATGTCAAAGCCTTTCCAGCCTAGTGTACTCTTAGTCTGTGAGTTTTGCTTCAGTGAGAAAAGGAGCACATCTGGTTCTAAGAGGGTGAGGGTAGGGTTTTTGGTAAATTAGTGCCGACTCAGGCTAGCATAACAGCTACCAAAAGTAGCGGCTGTCCCCTACTATTCAGGGAACAGGATGGCACAGTGCTGGGTTTCCTGTTCTGCCATTGGCTACATTTAGGTTAAGCCTCCTCTTCTTGAAAGAATTCAGCCCGTTGAGCTGCTCAGCCCAGCCTCTTGGTGGATCTGCTGCCCAGCATAGTAAGAACGCAGGTTCTGGAGCCCAAGCGCCTGGGTTTAAATTTCTGCCATTCCAGCCAGGTCACCTTGGCAAGTTACAGGACCTGGTAGGGCCTCGGTTGTCTCCTCTGTAACATGCAGGTGATCACAGCCCTTAGCTTCATAGTGTTCCTGTGGTGATTCAGATGAGTCCATGTGTGTGATGTGCCTGGCCCCCTGCAGGTGTTCAGTGTATTCCTATTGTCATGTGCACCCCTCCACCTTCTCCACCACCATCACCTTGGCCCAAGGAAAACAGTCCAGGCCGTGCCTGCTTGTGCTCCAGGCCAGCTCTCTGCCCAGAAGCCAGCCTCTTCCCTTTTAAGTCAGAGACCCACGTTCTAGATTCTTAGGAAGTCAGATGGCAAGAACTTCTGGAAATAGCTGTTAACCCCCTCCATGGTATAGATGAGGAAACTGAGGCCCAGCCAGTTAGAACCTGGTACTAAAACCCAGGTTTCCTTCCTGCCTTTTAGTTGCACTAACTTCACACCAGGTCTATGGGTCTTCCCTTAGCAAAGCAGGGAGGTTGAGTGACGTGACTGTGAGTCGATGTACCCTAGTAGCCAGGCTTCACGAAGCCTGTGGTTCTCAGAGGGAACACCCTGGAAGCTGACTTCATGGCCTGGGAATGTTGGTGGTTGGGAAGGAGTGTGCTATTAGGAGAGACCCCTTCCCCATGTGGGAGGGCTGTTGGGAGGAAAGGGAGGCTGGCCCTAGCACACTCCCTCCCCGCCTCCTCACCTCCTGCCCCCACCGCCTTCCCACCCCAGCTGTTGGAGTGGATCCGCCGCACAATCCCGTGGCTGGAGAACCGGGTGCCCGAGAACACCATGCATGCCATGCAACAGAAGCTGGAGGACTTCCGGGACTACCGGCGCCTGCACAAGCCGCCCAAGGTGCAGGAGAAGTGCCAGCTGGAGATCAACTTCAACACGCTGCAGACCAAGCTGCGGCTCAGCAACCGGCCTGCCTTCATGCCCTCTGAGGGCAGGATGGTCTCGGTGAGCACTGGGGGTGAGCCTGGGCCCCCAGACTGGACTGCCTCCACCTCTGAGCTGCTCCTAGTTGTGGTCCAATTCAGCTTTATGGGGGTGCGGATGGGCGTGTTTGCTTCTACCTACATACACTGCTCCAGAAGTCACTTCCCCCTTCCAGTTACCACCCAGGCTCAATCCCAAACTCGGCCATGTGGGGCAGCCCCCTCTGCCCAGACCATTCTGGGTCAGGCTTGCCCTTCCAGACCCCTGAGCATCTACTCCAGACCTCCCTCTCACAAAAAATCATCCCTATGAACACAATGCTTTTGACACCCTGAACCAAACAGGGCATAATTGAATCGCAGTAAAGTTGATTTCTACTTCCATGGAATCTTAAGTAGTTAAAAAATATTATTATTGAAGTAATAGTTTTGTGGGTTTTTTTGGGTAGTATATTTCAAAGATACAAATAAGCAAAATACAGAACATGGAAATTACTGAAAATCTTACTACCCAGTATCAACTTTAAAAAAAATGATTTTAATCTTTTTGGTTTTTTCATGTAAATATTTGAGGGAATCCTAAAGCATATGTATTTGAAATTAAACATTTTTCCCGGTTTTTGTACTCAAGTGTCCACTGACAGATAACTAAAGCCTGTTTTATATAATAAGCTGCTTTAAGAAAACCCCCAATCTTACATTATATTCTGACCAGCTTTCCATGTCATAAGATACTCTTCTTTTAGGTTATTTTTGTTATTCATCCCTCTTGACCCTGTCCCCACAACTTAGGGAAAAATTTCATAAGCCAGAGAAACACACAGAAGAAAATGTAAGAAATTTGCCATGACGGAGCTTTTTGTCCTTAAGTGAAAAGTAACAGGAGTGTCATGGGCACATGACAGGTCTAGAAGAGGAGGGTGAAAGGCAGACAGCATTGTGGGGAGATAGCAGCCCAGGGGGTCGTGGAGGGAGAATACATTGCAAGTGTGTATGCAGTTTGGAAAATTGCAGTCATTTCGGGGCTCCAAGGCTGAATCAGTAGCTTTTAGGTGGCCAGAGCCACTGCTAGCCTAAGGGTGCTCTATGAGAATTAGACAAAGTACCCTTTCTGGGGGACAGATGTAGCTTGGCCTGGGGACATGTGGGGAGGGTGGCTTGCAGGGTGCAGCCCCAGTGACTGTCCAGCTGGGCACTGTTGCACAAACTGGAGGCATGGCCCTGTCTGAAGGGGCGTGTGGGTTTGCACTCAGCATCTGTCCTCCCAGAATTCTGGCCGGCTCACCCAGGCCGGGGTCTCTGTAGGCTCCAGGTTATTGCCCAGAGGCCTGAGTCCATGCATGGATCCAGGACAGTGGGGAGGCTGGGCAGCTCCAGTGCCTGCTTGCCTCATTGCCCATTGTTGGTCTGTTTACCTGGGGGGCCCTTTGCCTTAGCACATGTGTGACCTCTGTGATTGGTTAGAGTCCTGTGGGAAACCAGTCCTAGTCAGGGAGAGTCTGGGGCCCTTTCCCCACAGGGCTCTATTCTCAAAGTCCCATAGCTGGGTGACCAATGTAGATGCAGGTCCCATGCCTTGCCCAGGAGGCCTGGCTCCTGGGAGCCCAGAAAATACCAGTGGGAGATGGGAGGTATGGTGGGGCAGCCTGGCTAGGGTGGATATGGGGCAGAGATAGGGAAGAGGCTCTTCCTGGAAGGCATGGGGCACCTTCAGGGGTCTAGGGGGCTAGGGGACCTGAAGCCTAGGCCCGAGCCAGACCCTGACCCTGTACCTCCCATCCCCACAGGACATCAACAATGCCTGGGGCTGCCTGGAGCAGGTGGAGAAGGGCTATGAGGAGTGGTTGCTGAATGAGATCCGGAGGCTGGAGCGACTGGACCACCTGGCAGAGAAGTTCCGGCAGAAGGCCTCCATCCACGAGGCCTGGACTGACGGTGAGGCCAGCCCAGCCTCCTGCCTCCCCCCAGGGCTTCACTTTCCTACTCTTCAGCCCAGCCAGCAGCCACTATGCTATTCTTTGCTTTTCATTTGTTTCATTTGGTCTCTTACTAGTTTCATGGCTTTAGGCAAGTTCATTAGCCTTCTGGTCGCCTCAGCTTCCTCATCTGTAAAGTGGGAATAATAATAGTACCAACCTCACAGGCTTGTAAGAATTGAATCAGTTAATACATAACGAAGTTCTGAGGAGAGTTCCTGCATAGTGCAGTGCTGTGTGAGTGTTCACTTTGCAGTCAAATCCTCTACCCCCTGAGTGTTCACTTTGTGTTTTAGTTTTATGGGGGGTTTTTTTGAGATGGAATTGTGTTCTTGTTGCCAGGATCGAGTGCAGTGGTGAAATCTCAGCTCACTGCAACCTCCACTTCGTGGGTTCAAGCGATTCTCCTGCCCTAGCCTCCCTAGTAGCTGGGACTACAGGTGCCTGCCACCATTCCCAGCTAATTTTTGTATTTTTAGTTTCACCATGTTGGTCAGGCTGGTTTTGAACTCCTGATCTCAGGTGATCCATCTGCTTCTGCCTCCTGAAGTGTTGGGATTACAGGCATGAGCCACTGTGCCCAGCCGTATAATGTCATCTTAAGGAATTATGTCTGCAAAGAGCCTGTTTCCAAATAAGGTTCTATCTTGAGGTTCTGGGTTGACATGAGTTTTATGGGGGACCCCATTCAACCTAATTCAGTCTCCTCATGGGTTGTTGTGAGGCTTAAATATTATAGTACATTGCATGCTTATGGTTTTCATCTGTTCAGTTCTTTTTCCTCTATTTCCTGGCCTCCAATTACAGTGAACCAGCCTTTGTCTTAGCACATGTGTGTCCCTGTTACTCCAACCTTGAGGCTCTTGGGGATGTGTCTGGTGTCTGCTTATTGGCAGCTAAGGTGAACTCTGAAGAGAGAGGATCATACCTAGGATAGTATTTTCCCCAGAACCTGGACCAGGGCTGGAGGTGGGGAACAGGCTGCCTATCTGCTGGGGCCCCTCCGGCCATTTCAGCTGGAGTCTGGGACAGACTTATTGGCCGGCGGAGCTCAATGCCCTAAGACTCCCCCATTCAGCCCTGTTTTGTACTCCTCAGATCTTAGGTTGGAGATGAGAAGGAAGAACCATACCCCAAGGCCATTTGGGAGTGGCTTGGCTTGGTGTAGGGCAGCGGTCCCCAGCCTTGTTGGTACCAGGGACCAGTTTCGTGGAAGACAGTTTTTCCACGGAGTGGGGAGGAGGCAGATGCTTTCAGGATGACTGTTCTACTTCAGATCATCAGGCATTAGATTCTCATAAGGAGCACACAACCTAGATCCCTCGCATGCGCAGTTCACAATAGGATTTGAGCTCCTGTGAGAATCCAGTGCCGCGCCTGACACAACAGGAGGCGGAGCTCAGGTGGTAATGCTCACCCACCTGCTGGCTCACCTCCTGCTGTTTAGCCCGGTTCCTAACAGGCCACGGACCGGTACCAGTCTATGGCCCAGGGGGTGGGGACCCCTGGTGTAGGGGATGGGAGTGTGCTTGACTGGCTAAGGGGGATTGGCTCTAGCTCCCCTTTGTAAGTACAAATGCTAGGCTTTGCACACAATGGTAAGAGGTTGCTGCCCCCACATCCACTGTGCGTGTATGGAGTTATTTATCCAGACGTGACGGGCAGAGTGGAGGAGGCATAGTGGGGATTGCACTGATTTATCACATGCTTCTGTCGGGTCCAGCTCACAGCCAAGGTACAGAGCAAAGATTGACCTCGTTGCCTTGCCAGCCACCAGCAGGGGCATGAGAAGTGCTGGCATGCTGGCACAGCCTCTGGGGAAAGCAGTTTGGCCACATGTATTCACTTCTACCAATTTTACTACACTCTAACCTGGGAATTCCATTTCTTGAGACTGTCTAAAGAATCCATCCTGGGCGTGAGGAGTGGCAGCGGCCAGGCAGCCCAGTTTGGCAAAGGCTGTCAGCATGCCGCGGCCCACAGACACCCGGCACGTGCCCTCTCTGCCGCCAGGATGCCCAAGGGGAAGGTCAGCTCTGCTGAAGGAGCCGCCAAGGAAAAGCCCAAGAGGAGGTAGGCGCAGTTGTCAGTTAAACCTCCTGCAAAAGTGGAAGCGAAGCCGAAAAAGGCAGCAGTGAAGGATAAATCTTCAGACAAAAAAGTGCAAACAAAAGGGAAAAAGGGAGCAAAGGGAAAACAGGCCGAAGTGGCTAACCAAGAAACTAAAGAAGATTTACCTGCAGAAAACGGGGAAATGAAAACTGAGGAGAGTCCAGCCTCTGATGAAGCAGGAGAGAAAGAAGCCAAGTCTGATTAATACCATATACCATGTCTTATCAGTGGTCCCTGTCTCCCTTCTTGTACAATCCAGAGGAATATTTTTATCAACTATTTTGTAAATGCAAGCTTTTTAGTAGCTCTAGAAACATTTTTAAGAAGGAGGGAATCCCACCTCATCCCATTTTTTAAGTGTAAATGCTTTTTTTTAAGAGGTGAAATCATTTGCTGATTGTTTATTTTTTGGTACAACCAGAAAATAGTGTGGGATATTGAATTATGGGAGGCTTTGACTGTCTCGGGTGTCAGCTTAACATTCCGTAGATGGGGGGTTAGTTTTTATATCCTATAATACAAAGCATATTAAATGGCAATATGGAGTCAGTCCTGCATTTAATATCTTGAACATTTTAAATTACTTCTGTTCCCATGTTGTTTTTTAGTAGAATTGTTTCCTAAAGAAAACCACTCTTTGATCATGGCTCTCCCTGTCAGAATTGTGCACTGTGTAACATCTTTGGTTGTGGTAGTCCTGTTTTCCTAATAACTTTGTCACTGTGCTGTGAAAGATTACAAATTTGAATATGTAGTGTACGTGCTATTCAGTTGTATGTAACAGCTGACCAACGTGAAAATACTGGTACTTGATAGCCTCTTAAGGAAAATTTGCTTCCCGATTTTAAGCTGGAAAGTCACTGGAATAACTTTAAAAAAGAATTACACTACATGGCTTTTTAGAATTTCATTACGTATGTTAAGAATTGTGTACAAATTGAAATGTCTGTACTGATCTTCAACCAATAAAATCTCAATTATTAAAATATCAAAAAAAAAAAATCCATCCTGAACATGGAGACATCCACACTAGGGCAAGCTGAGGGCCCAGCAACCCACAGTAGGGCAGTGAAGGGTTAGGGGAGTGGACGTGCAGCCTTTCTGCAGACGTCTACATGAGAAGACTATGGAGCCAGGGCAGAAATTCCAATAATGTGCCGCCAATTTTTTTTTTTTTTTGAAACGGAGTCTCGCTCTGTCACCAGGCTGGAGTGCAGTGGCATGATCTTGGCTCACTGCAACCTCTGACTCCCTGGTTCAAGCGATTCTCCTGCCTCAGCCTCCCAAGTAGCTGGGATTACAGGCATGCGCCACCACGCCCAGCTAATTTTTGTATTTTTAGTAGACATGGGGTTTCACCATGTTGGCCAGGATGGTCTCGATCTCCTGATGACCTCGTGGTCTGCCCGCCTCGGCCTCCCAAAGTGCTGGGATTACAGGCGTGAGCCACCGTGCCCAGCCCATGTGCTGCTAAATATTTTAAAAGCAGGAAACATAATTTATATATGCCCACAGAATATCCACATAAGGAAAGACTGAATAGGAGTGGATAAGTAGGCTTACCTGTAATTTTTTTCCTAAGCTTTATATATTACCATTCTGTTTTAAAGAAGAAAGAGTAGGGGGAAGGAAAGAAATGCCACCTGGGGCCACAATCTTGGCTCCCAGCCCAGCCTTATTTATTGAGATGGGCTGAGCATCCCAGCAGCAGAGGGTTGGGTATGTGAGTGAGGGAGGCCGGGCCAGCCCCCATCCTGTGCCTGTCAACTTCACAAGGCAGCTGGTGAGCGTCGTCTAACAATGGCCCTGGGAGGTCATTTCTTGTTCCTGCTTTCCTCCTGTGGAAACAAATTTAAGAAACGCAAGACCTGCTCATGCCCTGTAGATAGAGGGCAGCGTGTCTGAGGGTCAGAGAAGGCGCTAGCCACTGTCGGGTTCTGTGCAGAGTGCACTGGACACGCTGACCGAGGGAAGGGGCCTCTGCAGGGCTGCTGGCAGCCAGTGACGGTAACTGGGGACATTCTAAAGGCAGGGTACCCCTGAGGTGCTTGAGTTGTTTTTTCCTGGTTATACCAGAGGGTGTGGATGGCTGTGTTTCCCGCTGTGTGTATAGCGTCATGCCCTATGCATTCCCACAGACTCCTGCATAGCCTTCCTACGTAGACACTTTCATGGCCTTGGAAGTGCTCTGAGGAGAGTGCTTTTCCCCGTTGCGCCCGTTGGTGGATGTTCTAGTTGCACATCTGCTTTTGCACCCTGCAGATCCCTGCACAGTGGGCACCTCCTTGAGAAGCACCCCCAGAAGTGGAGCTCCTGGGGCCCTGAGGGGTGGGCGGTTGGGACCAAGGAGATGCTTCTCACTCCTGCTCAGCCATGTGGCCCTCTCTCAACCCAGGCAAAGAGACCATGCTGCGACAGAAGGACTATGAGACCGCCACCCTCTCGGAGATCAAGGCCCTGCTCAAGAAGCATGAGGCCTTCGAGAGTGACCTGGCTGCCCACCAGGACCGTGTGGAGCAGATTGCCGCCATCGCACAGGAGCTCAAGTAGGTGGCCCCAGACACCCCTAGTCTGTGGTGAGGGGCTGAGGCTGGGCTTTCTCAGCTGCTGGGGGAGGTGGGGGTGTGGCCGTGGAAGATGGGGAGGGTAGGTACAGGTGGGTGCCCAGGTGGGGAGGGAGTCAATGCAGGAGACAAATATCTCTCCTGGTGGGGAAGGAGCCCGGGACCACTGCCATCCTGTTAAAGGCCACCAGTTCTCTCCTGTAGCTAGTACAGGAGCAGAGGGTGACCAAGACTTGGTTCTGAGCTTTCTCGTTGGGCCTCGAGGGCTCCCTGCCATTGGCCATTGAGGGGAAGGCTGGTGTCACCTCCAGCCATGACTGGGAAAGGGGTCTTCTTTGGTCTCCTCTCTGCCAGTCTCCTGAAAGAGGGGAGGGGTGGAAGGAGTACCTGGAAGGTCTCTTGAAGGGAGCGCCCCTGGCTCTTCCCAGCACCACCAGCCACCCCACTGACAGCCTCAGGGAGAGGGAGATGGGCCATGAAATTAACCTGGGTCCCCCGACTCCCTTGTCTCTTCCCTCCCCAGTGAGCTGGACTATTATGACTCACCCAGTGTCAACGCCCGTTGCCAAAAGATCTGTGACCAGTGGGACAATCTGGGGGCCCTAACTCAGAAGCGAAGGGAAGCTCTGGAGGTGAGGGGTCCCAGAGGGAGATCTAGGCCCATATCTGGCAGCCCTGTGGTGCCCCTTCCTGCTTCTTGACTCTCTTTGCTTTGGGCTAAAAGACTCTATGGGTTCCCCAGATCTCCCCCAACCCTGGCCTAAATGTGGAAGATTCACTTTGGCACAGGATTTGGACTTTGCCCTCATGGCGATGCCTCCTCTCTTGCCCTCACGTGTCTCATCCTCCCAGTTTAGTGTGCTTTACAGCCCAACCCCAGCCATTTGAGAACCCTCCTATTCTACACACCAGACTCTGGGACCCAGGCCAGGTGACTGTGATGTGAGATGGTTCATACACCTGGCAGGAAGAGCTTGTTCTTTCTACCTGATTAAGTCAGTGCTTCTAGACCTGGGGCTCACCAGGAGGATCTTGATAGGAGTGGGGGATGATTCTGGACATCACTGTACTAACCCTTACCCTATTTGGCACTCCCAGCGGACCGAGAAACTGCTGGAGACCATTGACCAGCTGTACTTGGAGTATGCCAAGCGGGCTGCACCCTTCAACAACTGGATGGAGGGGGCCATGGAGGACCTGCAGGACACCTTCATTGTGCACACCATTGAGGAGATCCAGGTGAGCTCCACCTCCACTCCCCAGAGGCTGGCTCCCCTGGGGCCCCTGGCCCATGCTCTGTGGGTCACTTTTGCGGGACTGCCCCTGAGGAAGAGCATCCTAAGGATTTTATAGACCTAGAACCTTTGCATTTGACTTATTTTGACAAGATAATATATGTGCATGGTCTAAAATTAAAAAAAATTAAAAAGGTTTATGATAGGGTCTCCCTCTGACTCCTTATCCTCCAGCCCCTAGTTCTCTCCCCAAAGGTAAGAATTTGACTACGGTCTCTGCACACAAGCAAATATGTTTGTTTCCATGCTTTGTACCCTTTTTGTATAAAACAAAAAGTACCTTTTATTATATACCATATTCTGAACCTTGATTTTTATTTATTTTATTTTTTTAGAGACAAGGTCTCACTCTGCCACCCAGGCTGGAGTGCAGTGGTGGGATCATAGCTCACTACAGCCTCCAACTCCTGGGCTTAAGCAATCCTCCTGCTGCAGCCTCCCTAGTAGCTGGGACTACAGGCTCACATCACCATGCCTGGCTAATTTTTTAATTTTTATTTTTGTGGAAGTGGGGTTTTTTCTTTGTTGCTCAGGCTGGTTTTGAACTCCTGGCTTCAAGAGATCCTCCCATTTCAGCCTTCCAAAGTGCTGGGATTACAGGCATGAGTCACTGTGCTCAGCCATGAACGTTGATTTTTAATGTAACGTTTATTTGGAGCTCATTTCACATCAATTAGCAGCTTCCTCAATCTTTCATGCAGTTGCAGAGTACTGGATTTAAAAGGTTTTGCCTGGAGCTAAGGAAGCTCATGTTGTGGGAGGTCATCTGGGTAGTGAGCCTCTGGAGCAGCCCTTCTCCCTGACCAGTGAGGTGGTGAACACACCAGAGAGGTTGCTGCTAATTTGACCAGCCCTAAGGATGAAGCTGTTGCTTTTGATGGCTGTGGCTTCACCTTCCTGTGGCCATACCTGCCATCCCGGTTCTCAGCCACAAGAATCTTTGAATTGATGCCTCCTGGTCTCCCAGCTGGTGTGGAACTCAACCTCCATGGCCCTTCCACTCACTTCTAGCCCTCCCTTTGTTCCTCTTGCCCACATATTCCCATCTCTGTCCAGGGACTGACCACAGCCCATGAGCAGTTCAAGGCCACCCTCCCTGATGCTGACAAGGAGCGCCTGGCCATCCTGGGCATCCACAATGAGGTGTCCAAGATTGTCCAGACCTACCACGTCAATATGGCGGGCACCAACCCCTACACAACCATCACGCCTCAGGAGATCAATGGCAAATGGGACCACGTGAGTTGAAGGGCATGGGCCGAGCCATCGTAAGTTTCATAAAGGCAGGGATTTTTGTCCATTTTAATTGATTTTTGTCAATTTCATTTAAAATTGTCATATAGTAAACACTCATTGTTTGTCCAAATGTCAAATGACTGGGTTTCCAGAACAGGTTGACACCTTTACTCCTGTTCTGTTACTGACCGGCCCTTCCCCTTCTGGGTCCTCCATTTCCTCATCTGGCACATGGACAGATGGCTGACCCATCCTGAAAGTCGCCTTGTTGTTCCTGCCCCAGGTGCGGCAGCTGGTGCCTCGGAGGGACCAAGCTCTGACGGAGGAGCATGCCCGACAGCAGCACAATGAGAGGCTACGCAAGCAGTTTGGAGCCCAAGCCAATGTCATCGGGCCCTGGATCCAGACCAAGATGGAGGTGGGTCCCATGCTGGGAAGCAGTGCTGGGGCTCCCACCCCTCTGCCCAACACTATCCTAGCCAGCCAGGCTGCCTGTCTCCCTGGGTGGGACCCATGGAGGACTGAGGCCCAGAGCCTGCCGTGGGTCTGCTGTCCTGTGGAAGGCTATGGGGGCCTATGTGAGGAAGCCCTGCTGGCAGTATCTGATTTGGGAGCAAAGACATATGAGGACACCACTAAGGAGCTGCCTGTGGGCTCACACCTGTAATCCCAGCACTTTGGGAGGCCGAGGCAGGTGGATCACCTGAGGTCAGGAGTTCGAGACCAGCCTGGCCAACATGGTGAAACCCCGTCTCTACTAAAAATACAAAAATCAGCCGGGTGTGATGATGCGTGCCTGTAATCCCAGCTACTTGGGAGCCTGAGGCAGGAGAATCACTTGAACCCGGGAGACGGAGATTGCAGTGAGCTGAGATTATGCCATTGCACTGCAGCTTGGGCAACAGAGCAAGACTCTGTCTCAAAAAAAAAAAAAAAAAAAAAGAAGCTGCCTATGAAAGTCCCATAGGAGGGTCAGTTCCTGAGCGCCCGATCCAGCTTAATCCCTTTGATGTCTCTTGTTGACCAGGCCTCCCCTTCCTTTCCTCCTCCTCCTCCTCCTGAGCAATGAGCCTGGCCAAAGAAAATGATTGATCTTCCCAGAAAGAGAACTGAACCCCAGTGGAGCACAGAATTTTTTGCTGAATTGTGTGGGGTAGATAGTGGGGTGCTTTAGCAGATCAGGAAAGAGGCCCTGCTTGGCTAGAGCATGGCCTCTGAGTTCCTTAAGAACAGAGACCATGTTGAGTTCACATTGGTATGTGTCGCTCCCCCGCACCCCCGCCAGCACATTGTCCTTAGTAGACAGGCAGGAAATATCTACTGGATTGAATTGAGTGGACAGAAAGTGCTTTCACAGACAAGGGTTGTTTACATGGATGAATAACAGACAGAAATGGGCATTAGGCCTGGCCTGCAGGGATGGATGGGATTCAGGTGGGCCAGGGCAGGCATCCCAGGAGGCGGAACAGCAGGAGCAAGAGCATGGGTACTGAGGAGGTGAGTGAGGTCTGCCGAGGCTAGGAGGATCCTGGTTCAGTGGGTCCCTGAGATGGACAAGACTTGGGAAAGGAGCATTTGAATGGCAAGCAGAGGAGTGAATATTTAGGTTAGAACTGACCCTGCATCCCCTTCCTGAGGCTGACAGGTACCTGAGAGTTGGTAGGTATTTCATCCAATGATAACAGTGCTTGTTACGTACCTCTGTGGTGCTGTTTCCATACCTAGGAGCACCCATGCTAAAAGTGTCTTACTAATTACCAGTGATGGCCTCCTTAGGGCTGGGATGGGACCTGAGAATCATTTGAGGACTTAATAAGTGATTTTGGAGGCCCCAGTCCCCACCCTATGGGAGCAGAGTGAGGTGGTCTGACAAGGTGCTTCCTTCCCGGTGAGCAGGAGATCGGGAGGATCTCCATTGAGATGCATGGGACCCTGGAGGACCAGCTCAGCCACCTGCGGCAGTATGAGAAGAGCATCGTCAACTACAAGCCAAAGATTGATCAGCTGGAGGGCGACCACCAGCTCATCCAGGAGGCGCTCATCTTCGACAACAAGCATACCAACTACACCATGGAGGTGGGTGGGGCTGGCCTTGTTCCTCTTGGGGAGCCCGTGGCCCTTTCTGCTCTTTCTCCTGGGTGGGGAAGTCTCCAAGGGAACAGGTCATAGTTGGAGGATAAATTCACTTCACCCCTGAAGCCTCACATCTTCAATTTTTAGTACCTTCTGCTTTCCCAAGGAATGTGTTGAGAATGCACATTTCTAGGCCCCATCTCTAGAATTTGCTTCACTAATTCTGGGGTGGAGTTCAGAATAAGCACTTCTGGTGGTTCTGGGTGCTGGTGGGCTCCAAACACTGGCTCAGGCATCTGCTTTGAAAATGGCTACTTGTTTTAACTGTGCAAGAGAGTGTGTCTGTGTGTGTGTGTGTGTGTGTGTGTGTGTGCGCGCGTGGCTGTGGGGTTGGAGGTTTGGGGAATCACACATTTTTTTGTCTCAATCTTTCCTACCCCCAAATCTGCCCTCCTTCCTGACCTGACCCCCATTGGCAAGTCCTGGTTTCTTTGCTCTCCCAGGCAGAGGCTACCACCCTGCCCCTTGGTCATCTAGGGTCCCTGTCCTAGTAGGTTGTCCTTGTCCTGGTTCCCCTTCCTCTGGTGACACTCAGCCACACAGAAGGCCAAGTTTGATGGCTTTGGCTATTTTGATGGTTGGGGAGTAGGGTGGGCAGGGGCTGCCAGGAGCCCAGGCCTGGGACCCCTTTGCTGACAGGCCCCTTGCCGTCCTGCAGCACATCCGTGTGGGCTGGGAGCAGCTGCTCACCACCATCGCCAGGACCATCAATGAGGTAGAGAACCAGATCCTGACCCGGGATGCCAAGGGCATCAGCCAGGAGCAGATGAATGAGTTCCGGGCCTCCTTCAACCACTTTGACCGGGTGAGAGCCCCATCCTGTGCTTTCTTAGTGCAGCCCCCAACCCCTGCCCCAGGGCCCTGGAGGGCACTTCCCCGGGATGTGGGCTGCCATGCAAGTGAGGAGGGAGAGAAAGGGGAAACTGCCGTCAGCCTGCCCTGACTCAATGCACCCCGCAAAACCAGCCTTGGAAAACCTGTGTTGGTGCCCCATAAGCTTCCCTGCTTTCCGGGAGAGAGTGTTCAGACTGTGGGTAGAAAGAGGACCTTTGACCCCTGATCCTTGCTCTCCTACCATGAGGAGTCACCCTCAGTGAAGGCTTGCTGCTCCCTGGCTGTGGAGACAGAGGAGCAGAAGAGACTCCTCCTGCCCTCGCTGGCCCCTACCCCTACCCCGACCTCCAGTGGCCTCTGGGACTCTGCCAGGGATGTCAGAGGCCTTGGTCCTGGGTTCCCATCCCAGCTCTGGGTCAGGCTGGGTTTTAGTGGGCTGCCCCTTCCCAGTGCCCTGGGGCTTGCGGGCGGTCCCAAGGCGTGGGAGCATGGGCTTGGGTGCTGCCCACCACCCCACCTGCTTCATGGCTCTCTAGGCACCTGGGGGGAAGCCCCTGGGGAAGCGGGGGGGCTGGGTCACTTCTGAGGGAGCTTCTCACCCTTGTGGCTCATCACACCCCACTGTGGTCCTGCTCCCTGGAGCAGGGCCGCTTGTGCTGGGGGGAGGGCACCCCCTGGAGCCTCGTTGGTGTGTCTAACCGTGTGCACTTTTATTTCCCCTCCTCCCCCGCCCCCCCACCCTCCCTCCGCATGCCTGTCCCTGTGTCTCCCCACACACGCCACCCTCCCCCGGGGCATGCCCCCCTCACGGCTCCACCTCCCTGACACCGCATGGCTCGCTGCCTGGCGCACCGCGGCCCCAGGATCACTCCGGCACACTGGGTCCCGAGGAGTTCAAAGCCTGCCTCATCAGCTTGGGTTATGATATTGGCAACGACCCCCAGGTACTCGCCTCCTGCATGGAGCACGCTCAGGGGTGGCGTCTGGGGCAAGAAATAACGCGTTTTTCCTTTTTCTCTTCTCTCTGTCTGGATCTCCTGTCCCCCTCCTGTGGGCCATGGGGCTCGTCCTCTCCTGCTGTCTCTGTCTGCCCCATCACTGGTCCACCCTCTGCCCTCTGCTGTCTTTCATGGCAACCTACTGGGTGCCCGCTGTCTTCCGTCCTCGCTGCTCTTCATCCCATGGGTGGATTTTTGCATCTCCCTGCTCTGTCTTCCTCCTGTCTTTGGACATTTCCACCGACGTGTGTTCGCATCTTCTCCTATGTTCCTTTACCCATCCTGACCCCCAAAACCATAAATCTCATCCCCGTTCTGGCCATCTGTTCCTGTCTTCCTGGCCCTGGGCCGGCCCTTCCTCTTCCTGCCTTCCCGACCCTCCTTGTGTCTTGGTACCACTGCCCCCCACAGAAGAAGACAGGCATGATGGACACGGATGATTTCCGCGCCTGCCTGATCTCCATGGGTTACAACATGGTAACGTAAACCCCACCCTCTGTCTGCCCTGGTGAGAAGGCAGCCAGCTGGCGGGAGCAGCCAAGTCCCAGGAGTGGCGGGCTGGAGGCCCTCAGGCTAGGGGCTGCCCTCCCTGGAGGAGCCCCAAGGCCCATGTCCTTGGGGAAGATGGCTCCCTGAAAGCCGGCCCGGCCACGGGCGTGTGTGTATCCGGGAGGCCTGACCTCCTCGCCTCAATCTCTGTGCCACTTCATCTTCTGGTACTTCTCACTCCCACTGTGGACAGCTGGGCTGACCCTGAGGCTGGCAGGAAGGACTGGTGGTGTGGGACATCCCAGGTTTCGGGTTGGCATGCATCACCTCACATGGAGCATGGAAACTGAGACTTCCACCTCTGTCCTGGCGGTGACTCTGGTTGGGCCTGCCGCCCCTCTGGATTGTCCCAGGCCGTCCCCCACCCCCCAACCTTCCTAGTCTGTCCCCCCTTGCACAGACATTCTGAGCAGAGCAGTCAGGTGACTCCTGAGCCATGGTGCCAAATGCAGAGCCCACAGGCTGTCCAGCGCGGGCATGGGCATGGGGCTAGGAGCAGTGAACCTGGGAGTAAATCCCAGCCCTGCCGTCATTAGTGTGTTACCTCAGGTGAAGTGGGGGAACCCTACAGGACTGTTAAAAGGATTAAATGAAGGAATTTAAGTGTGTGCATGTATCTGGCATGTAGAAAATACAGTGTGGTGGGGAGAGAACAGATTCTAGAACCAGACTGCCTGAGTTCAAATCCCAGTTCTGCTGCTTCCTGGCTGTGTGACCCTGGGCAAGTCACTTAGCCTGTCTGGGCTTCAGATTTCTCATCTGTACAAGAAGATAATAAAATACCTGTCTTTATGGTTGTAGTGAGGATTAAATGAATTGAAATAAAGCTTTTAGATTAATACTTGATATGCTACATAGGTGTCAGCCATTGTTAATCATTGTTGTCATTATAGTTATTATCAACATGATTATTTGCTCTAAGAGGAACTCAGGCATCTGCAGGGTGTGGGAAACCCTGAGCTGGGTCTCCCCTCTTGGGTGTTGTGTCCCCATCATACCCTTAGGACAACCCAGGTTAGGTCAGGGGGATGTGCCCTCCTCTTCCAGCCACAGGCTGCTCTGAGCCCCCAGGGTCTTCAGTCCATATGAGATATTCCCAGCAGGCCATGGGCTGACAGCCCTGGGTTTGGCTGTTCCCTCCAGGGAGAAGCAGAATTTGCCCGCATCATGAGCATTGTGGACCCCAACCGCCTGGGGGTAGTGACATTCCAGGCCTTCATTGACTTCATGTCCCGCGAGACAGCCGACACAGATACAGCAGACCAAGTCATGGCTTCCTTCAAGATCCTGGCCGGGGACAAGGTGGGTGTCCTATGGGTGGGCACTGTGCTGGGGTGGCAGGCACTGGCTGGACTGCGATCTAAAGGGGTGAGAGCTGGAACATGAACTCCTCAACCGCCCCTTCTTCCAGGGTCCTTTGGCCTCTCTTTGTTTGCCACTTCTACTCATTTCTGTAATGCCTTGAGCTCAGCTAAGGTATCAGGACACAGGATTAGTATAAGTGACCCTTCCAGGATCACTGCATGCCAGTGAGGGAGTCCATAGCTGGGATGAAATGACAGGTGGCAGATGGGAATAGAGTGGTGTGGATGTGTGATTGGACTCTTGGAGTCCATCTGACACTCCCTGGGACTCCACCCTTGGTCTCATCCCGCGCATCGGCACGGACTATAATGGGAGCAGGAAGAGGGACTGTGGGACCCAGGAAGGAAGCATGTCTCTCGTGTTTTCTACCCTGAGCAGTGATCTACTCTGGGTTTCCCAGTCTCCCAAGTACCCTGCAACACTCCACCTGGCAGTGGATGGATGCAGGGGGTTGTCTCCATGGATGCCAGAGGCTCAGTCCAAGTCTCCACTGTTCTGAGATGGTCATTGGTAGACCTGGATGTTACCCAGAACCACAGCCATCTCCAGCCCAGGGACCTGAGGGGATCTGTAGAAGCCACAGATCCCTCGAATATTAGAGAAATGACTCACAGAGCAGCCAGAAGAAATGGTGGGGGCCTAGGGTCTGTGTTCTGTTCAGTAAAAGTCACAGTAAATCCTTATGCCATCCTTCCTTCAAAACTGAAAAGATTCAGGCCAGGCACAGTGGCTCACGCCTGTAATTCCAGTACTTTGGGAGGCTGAGGTGGATGGATCAGGTCAGGAGTTCAAGACCAGTCTGGCCAACATGGGAAAACCTTGTCTCTACTAAAAATACAAAAAGTTAACCGGGTGTGGTGGCGTGCACCTGTCATTCCAGCTACTTGGGAGGCTGAGGCCTGAGAATCGCTTGAACCTGGGAGGCGGAGGTTGCAGTGAGCCAAGATTGCGCCACTGCACTCCAGCCTCGGTGACAGAGTGAGACTCCATCTTAAAAAAAACTGAAAAGAATCAGTTACCGAAAGCAAAAGCCAATAGGGAGGGAATATAATTTCTGGAATGTCTGTCTATAAGGGAATAAAGGCTGAACCTACAAAGAAGTCCCTAAAGGTCTGATTTAAGTACAAGAACAACGTTATTTGTATCATAGCACTTTGGAGCTGGAAGGATCCTCAAACCATTTAGTTGCAGTGGCTAATTTTGTAGAGGAGGAAAACTGGGGCCCAGCTAGGGGCCTGGTCTCCCAACTTTTGGTTTGACAGTGGCAGCTCTACCCTCCCTCAGACTGGTTCCCAGGGCACTCTGGCAGAGGTAGGGCATGGTGCAGGGCGACTACCTTGTGGATCAGAGCCCCCAAATGAGCTCTCCTGGATCTTGAAGCTCCTAAAAGAAGCAGCTTCCAAGTAGACCTATCATGAGCAAACCTGGGAGAAGGTAGATACCCAGGCTGGAGCTGCTTGCATGGGGCAAGGCCCACATTTCTGCAAAGCTGCTTAACATAGCCTGGCCATATTTGGGAAGCAGTGATGCCCAAACATGGATGGTGTTCTTAATCTGCTGGAGGGCCCATTAAAATTAGACTCTCTGTCCGAGGCCTCCAGAGAGCTCAGTGGAGTGCGTGTGGGGTCCCCCCAGGAACCTATACGCTCCGCCAGAGTATCTGCTGATACTGCTCCAGCACGCAATTATTGCAGACTAGTGTGATTCAGAAGATGATTATAGGTGTAATTGGCACATGGAATTAGATTGGAAAGTGGCTTACAAAGTAGGTACTGAAGTTGAAAACCTGAGAGAATTTTAAAAATACATGTTGTGTATGCGGTATGTACATGTGTGGATATTTATGTCCGTACATCCTGTAGTTACAGGAGGGAGGCAAAATGCAAACGGCACATGCTGCCTTCACGCCGCCAGGCTTTGCGGCTGTGTCGGGCCGCGCCGCTTTACGGCTGCTGGACTTTGCGGCCTTCCTGACCACTCTCTCCTCGCAGAACTACATTACCATGGACGAGCTGCGCCGCGAGCTGCCGCCCGACCAGGCTGAGTACTGCATCGCGCGGATGGCCCCCTACACCGGCCCCGACTCCGTGCCAGGTGCTCTGGACTACATGTCCTTCTCCACGGCGCTGTACGGCGAGAGTGACCTCTAATCCACCCCGCCCGGCCGCCCTCGTCTTGTGCGCCGTGCCCTGCCTTGCACCTCCGCCGTCGCCCATCTCCTGCCTGGGTTCGGTTTCAGCTCCCAGCCTCCACCCGGGTGAGCTGGGGCCCACGTGGCATCGATCCTCCCTGCCCGCGAAGTGACAGTTTACAAAATTATTTTCTGCAAAAAAGAAAAAAAAGTTACGTTAAAAACCAAAAAACTACATATTTTATTATAGAAAAAGTATTTTTTTCTCCACCAGACAAATGGAAAAAAAGAGGAAAGATTAACTATTTGCACCGAAATGTCTTGTTTTGTTGCGACATAGGAAAATAACCAAGCACAAAGTTATATTCCATCCTTTTTACTGATTTTTTTTTCTTCTATCTGTTCCATCTGCTGTATTCATTTCTCCAATCTCATGTCCACTTTGGTGTGGGAGTCGGGGTAGGGGGTACTCTTGTCAAAAGGCACATTGGTGCATGTGTGTTTGCTAGCTCACTTACTTGTCCATGAAAATATTTTATGATATTAAAGAAAATCTTTTGAAATGGCTGTTTTTTAAGGAAGAGAATTTATGTGGCTTCTCATTTTTAAATCCCCTCAGAGGTGTGACTAGTCTCTTTATCAGCACACACTTAAAAAATTTTTAATATTGTCTATTAAAAATAGGACAAACTTGGAGAGTATGGACAACTTTGATATTGCTTGGCACAGATGGTATTAAAACAACCACACTCCTATGACAGCTCTTTGCCTGCTTCTTGCTTGATGTTTTCTGGAAGTGTGTGTGGGGTCAAGGATGGTGTGGGGCACCTGTATCTACTCCTAGTGTTTTTGACCCTGCTGTGTTCAATCTTCTTACACTTCAGTTTCTTCATTTTAAAGAGGAAAAGGTAATTTCTTCACAGTCTCCTATGAGTTGGACAGAAAGTCATGGATGTGTAAAGGACTTCTTGATGATAAGCCCCACCTTCATTTTTCCACGGCATCAAACAGCTCTGTGACATCTGCATTCCCCCCCACTCGTTTTATTTTTGCTGCAGGGAACAGCTTGAGTTATCTCTTAAGAGTCATCTCATCCCTTGCTATTCGAGATGACCCACAGATGGCAGCTGTTCAGTATCACCTGGGAGTTCATTGGAAATAGAGAATCTCAGGCCCCATCCATGAACGTCGAATACTGTGTGTACTGCTCTAGCTTCTCCAGAGTAAAAGATAGTCTCTATAGGATGCCGTCTGCTCTGTCACCAGGGCCCCTGAGCCCATGCCTTTTATCTGACGTTTGTTTTGCAACCCATTACATCACTTGCCCCCGGGCATCCTTTAAATTTCATCCTTGGCTAATTCTCATTGTAACCGGTTCCAGCTTGCTTTAAATGATTGGGTGGATAGAATTCTCCCCATTGACAATTGACAGGTGGCAATTAATTGTTCATGCGTCAGTGGGATGAATCCATTACATCTCTTTCCTGCCTAATAGTTTTATCTACCTCCGACTTTTTTGTAGCGACTTTGTTGATATCCTCATGAAGGCCCATCTCTCCTCTCTCTGGCCTGTCCATCCCTTGACAAAACCTTAATGACTGTTCTGGGTACCAAATCTGTGGCAGGAGTGTGACCCAGCTGCCACCCACCTCCTCCATCACTGGACCAGCTCATAGTTGTCCCTTGGACATGGGGTTAGTGCCCAACAAGTGTAGTCATTTGGCTAAGTGAGTTACTAGGAGGGAGAACAGATTCAATTTCCCGAGGTGGTGAGGAGAGACTGAAGGCTTTGCCAGTTCTTTGGCCTATGCCAGGCTCTCTGGTACTTCTGCAGGTGGCATGAGCTGTGTAAAGCGCCTCTAAATTTAAGGCTCCAAAGCTCTCCAACACAAACAAGACTTTAGGGTCTGCGTTATGGATGCCAAGGGAAGAAATACAACCTCAACATCAGTGCCTGTCAAGGGAGGCAGATGTGAGCTCGTCTGCCTGCCACCGGCCATTTGGACTACCTTGGGCAAGTGACCTCCTTAAATGGGGCCGATAATGTTGCTTTCCTTCTCTCCCTGGCACACAGTAGGCATTTAATAAGTGGCAATGGGTATTGTCCCTAGAGTTATATAAAAAAACCAGCTCTAGCAGGGCGTGGTGGTGCATGTCCGTAGTGGCAGCTGCTTGGGAGGCTGAGGTGAGGATCACTTGAGCCCGGGAGTTTTGAGTCCAGCCTGAACAACATAACAAGACCCTGTCTGTAAAATGGGGAAAAAAGTCAGCTGTGCTTTGTTATGCTGTTTAAAATATTCTTAAAGAAAAAGGCCTGATTACAGAAAAATACCATTAAGGGGAACCCTCTTACAGTCTCTGAGTAATGGTCCCCCAAGATGTCCATTTCCGAGTCCCTGGAACCCATGATTGTTAATTCATATGACAAATAAGACTTTGCAGATGGGATTAAGAATCTTGAGGTGGGGAGATTGGTTCTGGATTATCTGGGTGGGTCCTTAGGGAGCAGGCGTGTTGGCATCAGAGGAAATGTGACAACAGAAGCAGGGGTTGGAGTGATGTGAGGCCACAAGCCAATGAATGCGGACGGGGTCTAGAAGCTAGAAAAGCCAGGGAAACAGATTCTCCCTGAGAGCCTCCAGATAGAATGCAGGTCTACAGACCCATTTTGGGTCTCTGTTCTCCAGAACTGTGAGATAATACGTTTGTGTTGTTTTAAGCCACTTCATTTGTGATAATTTGTTACAGCAACCATAGGAAGCTAATATGTGCTCCATCGTTCATGCCCTGGGGAGCTGGCTGCCTCCCTGACGTCAGTGACCCGTGGCATAGGCATGACCTGCTGGAGAAACTGCTCTAGCTTCAATGGCCTGAGTGTGCAACATTGGCCTTTGGGAGGCTGCCTTAGCTGCTGGACTTGATCTCCTAAGCCTTAAAAGTGCCATCCATGGAGAGGGGAAAAGGAAGCTTCCAAGTTCTGAGAGCCCAAAAAGGCCAGAATAGCTGGGCCCAGCAGGAGATGTAAGGCTTCCTGTTGTCTCAGATGCAGGAGCCAGAGGGCAGCCCAGCTCCAGGTAGGCACCAGCCACAGAACTGGAAAGCCTTTGGGAGGCTGCGGTCCTGCCTTCTCTATAGCTTATCTTGGCCCCTCTCTGTGTGTCAGCCTCCCTCCTCTCCCTGCAGCCTAGCTTTGGGTGCACACCTCCCCATGGTGGCAGAGGTCAATTCCACAGTGCGTAGTGTTGACATTTTCTTGACACGAGACTAGTCCCAATTCCAAATGTCCAGGACACACTTGGCCCAGTCTGACCTGGTGTGATAAAGTGATGCCTGTCAGTGGATGAGGCTGGGGCCATTGCTCATGGGCTAGATTGGGTATCACCTTTAGGATAACCCAAAAGGTGGCCTCATAAGAACTGTCTCAGTTCATCAATTTTCACATTTTAGCATCTCTGATATTGAGATACAGCATACAATCGATCTCACTTTAGGATTAATGGTGTCTTACAATTGCTGTTGGCCAGATAGCAGTCATGACTTAGTGTCATTGCCTGCCTGTTTGAGACAGGAATGTGAGTCCTGTCTTTTGTCTCAAAAACTTCCATTAATCTTACCTCCTGGTAAGATCAAGCTCCAATATCAAAACTTGCATAGTGGGTACCCAGAGAGAAAATGCTGATGATCATAGTGTAGTACTGGCTTACGAAATGCTAGCCAGGGTGCAATGGCTCATGCCTATAATCCCAGCACTTTGGCAGGCTGAGGTGGGCGGATGGCTCGAGCCCAGAAGTTCAAGACCAGCCTGAGCAACATGATGAAACTCCGTCTCTACTAAAAATACAAAATTAGCCGGATGTGGTGCCACATGCCTGTAATCCCAGCTACTTGGGTGGCTGAGGCAGGCGAATTACTTGAACCTGGGAGATGGAGGTTGCAGTGAGCTGAGATCATGCTGAAGGAAGGAAGGAAGGAAGGAAGGGAGGGAGGGAGGGAGGGAGGCGAGAGAGAGAGAAAGAAAAAGAAATGCTGCATTTTCAGTTCTATTGATGGCACAGCAGGCAACGGTGTGTGAAAAACAGGCACTTAAAGACTCTGGGCCGGGCACGGTGGCTCATGCCTGTAATCCCAGCACTTTGGGAGGCTGAGGCGGGTGAATCATGAGGTCAGGAGTTCGAGACTAGCCTGACCAACGTGGTGAAACCCTGTCTCTACTAAAAATACAAAAAATTAGCTGGGTGTGGTGGTGGGTGCCTGTAATCTCAGCTACTCGGGAGGCTGAGGCAGGAGAATTGCTTGAACCCGGGAGGTGGAGGTTGTGGTGAGCCGAGATCACGCTACTGCACTCCAGCTTGGGTGACAGTGTGAAACTTTGTCTCAAAAAAAAAAAGACTCTGACAAGGGATTCAGAAGAGAATTTTAGCAAATTTGGTTTCCTCCTATTGTCCATGATACATGTCTAAAAAAGTCTGAGCTCTTTCAATAAGTATATAATAATGTACATATATGAGTACATAAAGAACATAATAAAATTCTAAAGAAAGCATTGTGTTATGGTTTAACTGGTTACACTTTATAGCTCATAAAATAATGGAGCATCTATAAATCTGATCATATCTTAAGAGTATAATATGGCCTCTGGGCCCTATTGCCTGTCAAATCCCCCAAATCTGGATTCTTTATTTGATGGAAGAGGAAAAGAAAGATACATCCTAAACTTAATCCAAAAGCAATGTAAGGGATGTCTGGAGGGCCTGGGCAGGTCTTCGGAATGGAAGAAGTCTGTGAGAAGTTAACCTGGTGATACCGATTCAAAGAGCCTGTCAAGTGAAGCCCCCTAAAATGGGGAGAATAAGAATCTTAGAGGTTGTTCAGTAGAAGTCTTGGAATGCATTTTCAGTGGTTAAGGGAAAAAAGTGACTACTCTTAAAAGTTGAGAAACCAAAGTCGCCCTTACTTCATCCCCAAACTGAGCCACCTAAATCTGTTGAAGTTCCCTCTGGGGTCCAATCCAGAAGCCATCATACCCTTCAGGGTCCATGGAAGAAAGCAGTTCCATTACAGAGAGCCCAGGAGTTCAGCCAGGGAAAATGCTCACTGAAAAGCAGTAGAAGTGGAAGCCGTAAGAATATTAGGTCCCTCTGGGTGTGATGGCTCACGCCTGCAATCCGAGCACTTTGGTGAGGCCGAGGCGGGCAGATCACCTGAGGTTGGGGGTTTGAGACCAGCCTGACCAACATGGAGAAACCTAGTCTCTACTAAAAATACAAAATTAGCTGGGCGTGGTGGTGGGCGCCTGTAATCCCAGCTACTTGGGAGGTTGAGGCAGGAGAATTGCTTGAACCTGGGAGGCAGAGGTTGTGGTGAGCCGAGATTGTGCCACCACACTCCAGCCTGGGCAACAAGAGCAAAATTCTGTCTCAAAAAAGAAAAAAAAAAAAAGATTATGTCCCAAAGCTACTATAACTTATGATAGCTCCAACAAAAATATAAAAATACAATAATACATGATAGCTCCAACAAAATTATGATGTCTCTGGGACATCATAAAGGAGAATTCCTTAGAGGGAGTTACAGAACCTAATAAGGAACTCTCAGAGTAAAGAATGTGTTGGAGGCTGGCTCACGCCTTTAACCCCAGCACTTTGGGAGGCTGAGGCAGGTGGATCACGAGGTCAGGAGTTTGAGACCAGCCTGGCCAATATGATGAAACCCTGTCTCTACTAAAAATACAAAAATTAGCCAGGTGTGGTGGTGCACTCCTGTAGTCCCAGCTACTTGGGAGGCTGAGGCAGAAGAACCGCTTGAACCCGGGAGGCGGAGGTTGCAGTGAGCCGAGATCGTGCCACTGCACTCCAGCCTAGGCAACAGAGCAAGACTCCGTCTCAAAAAAAAAAAAAAAAAAAGCTCAAGAATTACGAAAGAAGGTTACTACAGGACAAAGAAGGTCTTTGAAACCAGCTCCGTATACAGAAGGAGGTAAATCATGAGATTAAAAAGTTGCTGGTGGCTTCTGTTGGGGATGATCTTCAGTTATCACTTTGAATGTCTAGTCCTTGAGAAAAATCAGCTTATTTTAGAAAATGAAGCCCTAGGTTGAAATACAGCTCAATTTTCCAAACAGTTAGAACGTATGTCAATACAGTGTGATGTATGGCAAAGTAAATTCCTTGCAAGCAGGGTAATGGCAGATGAATTAACCAAGTGAAGAGCATCAAGAGCAGTTTTGTTTTTCTTTTTTTTTTTTTTTTGAGATGGAGCCTTGCTTTGTTGCCCAGGCTGGAGTGCAGTGGTGCAATCTCAGCTCACTGCAACCTCTGCCTCCCGGGTTCAAGCGATTCTTGTGCCTCAGCCTCCCAAGTAGCTGGGATTACAGGCACCCATCACCACGTCTGGCTAATTTTTGTATTTTTAGTAGAGTTGGGGTTTTGCCATGTTGGCCAGGCTGGTCTCGAACTCCTGGCCTCAAGTGATCCTTCTGCTTCAGCCTCCCACATTACTGGGATGACAGGCGTGAGCCATTGCACCCAGCCTCAAGAGCAGTTGTACAGCGTCAAAAACGTGATGCACGTGGGGCCATACAGGATCTCCTAAGTGAACGGGAACAGTTTCATCAGGAAATGATAGCTACCCAGAAATTATTGGAGGCGCTGTTAGTCCCCTTGCAGTGGGGAAGAGGGCAACCTTACTCCCCTAATGTACAACCCCACAGCACAGCAGAGCTGGCATTAACAAATCACAAGTTGCCAAAAGCAGCAAATTCTCATCTTCTGGGAAACGTTGGCATTAACTATCAAAAAAAAAATTCCATCGACAGTTGAATTCTGCAGCACCCCAGCTGAGAAAATGGCTGAAACGGTTCTATGAACTTTAGATCCAACTACCTATACAGAGAGCTCACCTGATAATCCATGTTTTGAGTTTTCACCGACCACCTTACTTGCTGCAAAGAAAAATTCTGGATGATTTCATCCCTAGGCTAGATATGAAAATATAACTTTCAATTCCTGCAGTCACTGCCAGGGAGAACTTACTGCCCTTTAACAGTCAATGTATTGGAGGCATGCTACAGGTACTTGCTTATTACCCGAGAGTCATTATTTGGGAGCTGGGGTTCTTAGAATGCTAGAAGTAATATCACTTCCTATTTACAAAGTGTATATACCCAAAGATGTTTTATGTACTAGACTCCAGATAACCCCTTCTTAATAAATATCTCAGGGTAATAAAAGAATGAAACTGTATTTAAAATTTAAATACAGTTGCATTTTTTTCTTTGAGCTTATACAGTGTTTTAGAAACAGTCTACTTTTTATAAATATCAAGTTGGATATTCTTGTGTGTTAAACTGTATTTAATATTTAAAATAGAGAATACTTCCCAAGCAATACATGATGCTTTTCCTAAAGGACTCTCTAAAAGTAAAAGGTTCTATAACTTTCTTTTAAGCACTAAATTATTATTTATCTTACTTAGTTACACTAAAGCAAGGGTAGGCAAACTACAACCATGAGTCAAATATGGCCACACCCATTCATTCACTATTGTCTAGGTTGTTTTTGCTCTATAGCTGCAGAGTTGAGTAGATGCAGCAGGGCATGTATGGCTTGCAAAGCCTACAGTATTTACTGTTTGATCCATTACAGAAAAAGTTTTCTGACCCCTGCTCTAAAGTAATTGTAGTAGAAGGCCAGAGGGCTTTCTTTCCCTTTATGGTAATTTTTTGAGCTACAAAAGAGCCTTGGATAAGTGAATGAAGGGATTAATCTTTTTAAAATAAATGCTATAAGTTAGAAAAAGAATAAATATTTTAGAGCCAAATTAACAAGTACTTCAGCAAAACATGTTAGTTTTATGCAGGGGATTCTGTATTCTGAATGGACACAATCTGACATAGATAAAAGAAACAGATTCTTAACTGTTGACTCTTTAGCAAATGCAACACACAGGAATATCCATTTGATATTTATAAAAAGTAGACTGTTTCTAAAACATTGTATAAGCTCAAAGAAAAAAATGCAACCCATCAATATATATTATGTAATATATACTATTGTATATTTATGAGCCATCATAAATACCCATTGATTGGCCTTTAAGAATAATTACAAAATATTTATATCAAATTATGCAAATTTGTTGCAGAAGTGCCTATCAGTAGAGAAGTCTTCAAAAGACAAACCTGGTCAAATAATAATATATTTTAATGTCAACTTAAAAAAGGCAATATAAAAATCCCCTTATCACAGATTACCTTAAGATATACTTTCTAATTGCACTCTGTAGCATCTTCCATTTCTAATCATGCTTTCTTGTCTAGAAATCTCCTTAAGTCCTACTTTTCCAACCAACAATGCAAGAGACATTTTGCAAACTCCAATAGCTGGGGAAGCTGGCTTCTGGAAACAAGCTATTTAAAAGATGGCTTGTGAGCACTTGTAAAAGGATACGGGGGGCCAGGCGCGGTGGCTCACGCCTGTAATCCCAGCGCTTTGGGAGGCTGAGGTGGGTGGATTACAAGGTCAAGAATTCAAGACCAGCCTAGCCAACATGGTGAAACCCCATCTCTACTAAAAATACAAAAAATTAGCCAGGTGTGGTGGCAGGCACCTGTAATCCTAGCTGTTACCCTAGCTACTCAGGAGGCTGAGGCAGGAGAATCACTTGAACCCATGAGGCGGAGGTTGCAGTGAGCCGAGACCAAGCCACTGCACTCCAGCCTGGGCAACAGAGCGAGATTCCATCCCTCGCCCCCCCACCCAAAAAAAAAAAAAAAAAAGATACAGGGATCATTGGGCCCAGCCCAGTCCCAGGTAGAAGAGGCTCTGCTTGATTAACTCTTCTTTTGGGGTTGGATAACAGGCTCTACAGAAGAGCAATATGAAGATGTCTCTGTCCTTGCTGAAATTCAGACAAGCAGCGTCTCCTCTAATCCTGATGGGAACGATGGGGAAAGGGGAGTGGATGGAGAGTCCCACTAGAGGACTAAGTGGCTGTGGAAACGAACATGCCAGAATGTGCTGGCTTATGCATCTGACAACTTGCAGGGACATTTCTGCATGCTGTGAGGACCAGTGATTATTCCCAGCCAGTCATTTTTCTTAATGACGTGGACTCATCAAACTCATGGCCATTATGAAGCCAATAAAGTAAGTGGGAGATTTGAGATTCAAAAAGACCTTTAATAGGCAGTCATGATGGGAGTAATCTTACAAGGCTACATTTCATAGTAATAAACATAAAACCCTGAAACTGGGTCTAAAAAACCGAAACCTGTCTCCAAGGTGGGAAGATATGGTGGGACCACATGGAAAAGAGGCCGAGAAGACTCTAAATGTGAGTCAGCAGTGTGGTGAAGCAGCTGAAAAGAGTTACTTCAATCTCGGGCTGGACTGATAGCTTGGGAGCTCAGAAGCTGGTGGTTTTCTGCCAATGTGGCTGTGAAGCACAGAAAGCTGGTCTCCGACAAGAGAAGAATGAAGCAATGCTCACAGTGGAGAAGAGATCCTGCCACGTGTCAGCCCGAGCCTGTGGGTGAGTGACATGAATTGTATCGTGGTACCTCGTGACGCATTTTCCTTTTCTTTCTTTCTTTTTTTAAGCAAAACTTAATGTTTTTTTTAAGAGATGGGGTCTCACTCTGTCACCCAGGCTGAAGTGCAGTGGTGCAATCATAGCTCACTGCAGCCTCGACCTCCTGGGCTCAAGCGATCTTCCTGGTTCAACCTCCTGAATAGCTGGGATTACAGGTGCATTTATTTCCCTTCTCTAATTTGAGTTAATGCAGGTGGATTTGGGATTGGATTTGTAACCCAAGTCCTACTCAAAGCAAATGTTATAAGGACTGTGAGAGATGGGCAGGACACGACCCCTAGCACTGAGTGGTTTGGTAAGATCAAGTGGTTGAGGCTCATTTGGGACTTTGAGGATCAAAATGAATGGAAATCTCTGCTTGCTTTTCCAGAATATTCTGGTGGTGAGGGAGTGAGGGGGCTTCCTGGGCTGTACTCACTGCAAGATTCTTTTTAGTTCCAAATTTGCACTCCATGGTGAAAGCAGCATTTAAAGAAGAAAGAGAGAAACCCATTCTTCTTATATAGGTAATAGAAATGGGGAATGCAGAAGGAATGGGTTAGAGATTTCCAAGGGAACTTCTGTGTCCTCAGTGACTGGCTAAATGCAGTTGAAGAAGGAGAAGAATGTCCATAGAATGTTAGTGTTGGAAACACCTTTGAAGTCATGGAGTCCAACCTTCCCAATCATTGTAGGAGAAAACCAAGGCCTGGGAGCATGGGTTGCCTTGCTGTAAGTCACAGGGGCTGAGGCAGAGCTAAGGTGAGAACCCAGGTCTCCTGACTTGTAGCCCAGTGCTCTGTACAGGACAGCAAAGTTTGGGGGCCATGATGGTCGGGAGGAGAGAGAGAAGTGGAGGTGGGAATAATTTGGTTTTATGTACAATCGGCATGAGATAATAAATGTAATAAGTCATCAATGTACCCAACCCACTGTCATTTGTGGGTGACGGTAACCCTTAGATTGTGTAGTGGTTAGGACCCTTCTGGGTGCAGGAAACTTAAAACTCAATCTAAGCTGGTAAAGATAGAAGGATAAGCTGGGTGTGATGGCTCATGCCTGTAATCCCAGCACTTTGGGAGGCCAAGGTGGGTGGATTGCCTGAGCTCAGGAGTTCGAGACCAGCCTGTGCAACATGGCGAAACCTCGTCTCTACTAAAATACAAAAAATTAGCTGGGCATGTTGGCACATGCCTGTAGTCCCAGCTACTCAGGGAGGCTGAGGCATAAGAATTGCTTGAGCCCAGGAGGTGGAGGTTGCAGTGAGCTGAGATCCCACCACTGCACTCAGCAGAGTAAGACTCTGTCTTGGAAAAAAAAAAAAAGGAGAAGTTACTGGCTCAAATAACTGAAGTGTCCAGAGGTAATGCTGACTTTCCAGGTGGCTGAGGCAGAGGCTCAAATGCCAGCAGGGCCTAGCTTCTCTGGCTGGACCCCATTCTCAAAAGTGTCTCTCTCTGAGGCAGCAAAATGACTTCCAGCAGCTCCAGCTTCTCCACCTTGTGATTGCAAGTCTGGCAGAGAGAAAAAGGAGTGACCCCAGCTGGAGGCAGGCAACATAGTGGCCCCAGCCAGGACAGTGGGTTTTGCTTATTGTTATATGTAAAATGTTTATTCAGAAATAGAATGCTTGTTCCTCGGCACCACAAGGAAAAATTAGCATTCAGATAAGAAGTTTTCTCAGCAAGGCAATTTTACTTTCTGCAGAAAGGGTGCTCCTTGCAGATGGAACAATGGTGGGAGCACACCTGAACAAAGGAGGGAAGCAATTTTTATCCTTTACGCAGCTTGTCCCTGCTACTGTGTCCTGTCTCCATTGGCTGGAGCCAGATCTCACAATCTAAACTAAAACCCAACAGGCTAATAATTTAAAACTTTTCTAAATAGGTAAAGGCAAGGGAGAACAAAGGAAAAGAGGAAGTTGCTTATGCCAAATAGGGAAGGGGCATAGGCTAAGAGCTGGGACATGCCTGTGAGCACGTCCGGCACAAATATCTTGGTTAAAGTACAAGGACATAGACTGTATTACGTGCCTGTGAGCATGTCTAGCACAAGTATTTTGGTTAAAGTATAAGGAAATAGAATGCACTTATTCCTTTATATCTAGCAGCTACATAGGATAGGGCTTAACAAAGAGTTAATAGCACAAAGCAAGGAGGCTTGAAGGAAGTTAGTCTTTAAAATAAACTATTATTTCTAACATGATTTATTTTTTAACAAGAAGGAAAACTTTGAAGAGGAAATTTTTACTTTCTACACTTACTGTTTGAGGCCTAGCTTGGGTTGTATGCTCACCCTAGGGTGGAGGGTGCAGTCCCACCCAGGCCACCTGAATTCAGAATGGCCTGGCCAGTATGTCAGGGCTCCTTATCACAAGCAACAGAAACCCTTTCTGCCTGCCCCCAAAACTCATATAGGGCGTGGGCTTCTCCAGAGGCAGATGCCGGTCAAGAGACAGGACAGACATCTATGAGCATGGGGAGGAGTGGGCTCCCAGCCCGGATCCAGGAGAAGCGCTGTTGGGACAATAGGCAGCCAGCACCTGAGTCAGAGGTGAAGGTAGCCTCTAGCAGCAGTTGTCACCACCCCGCCCGTGCCTGTCCCACCCTTCAGTTTGTTCCAGCAAACTTCCACCTGTGTGTACCTGCATCTGTGTGCCTGGGGCTTTCCTCCCAGAACTGCAGAAGACCACTCTGCCTGTGGATGGAGCAGGCTACTGAAGAAGCAGCCACCAAGAGCAGCCCTCAGCCCTCAGGGTGGGTGTCTGAGGCCCTCAGCTCCCTCATACTTGGATAGGATGATTCTGAGGCACGTGTTTTAGACTGTTTCTTGGCGCTTCTTTCTCCCATGGGATTCAGTGCAGATGCCCATGCGGTGCTGAGCTCATAGCACAACTTCACTGTAAGTCCCCCTTCCCTGAGTCTCTTCCTTATTTCCATCCCCTGCACCTCCCACGTAAACCACTGGTGCTAGAACCCTCATCTAGTGCGTGCTTTGGGGTGTCCCAAACTAGGACACAGCCCACTCTCTGGGACCTACCTGGGGACAGTGACTTCACCTGGAAGTCCCGCTCTAGACCCTTGAGATGGGCTGGGAAGGAGCCCCACACCAGGTCCTCAAACAGCACTGGAACACTTAGACCCACAGGTGAAGAAACCATTCCTGCTGCTGCGGTAAGGAGGGGGCACCAAGGGCTTGGGAAGGAGCTGCCACCTCTCCTTCAGCTGCCCCCCTGTTCTTCATTGGCAGCCCCCACGGACCAGGCGGGAGAACAGGAAGCTCCTGTGTGCCTGCAGGAGTGGGGGTCCAGGCATGCAGGCATGTGGCACAGCAGGGGTCACCTGTGGAGACCTCGGTGCCTGTAGGGGACCCCAGGTTTAGAAACAAAATTCTCATTTTATGATTCAAGACAATGAGAAAACAGTTCTTTAAGGAAAACATCTCTCTATAGGTTATATAGGTTATATTTTATAGGTTGTATTAATATTTTATAGAACTTAGGCTGGGTGTGGTGGCTCATGCCTGTAATCCCAGAACTGTGGGAGGCCGAAGTGGGTGGGTCACCTGAGGTCAGGAGTTCGAGACCAGGCTGACCAATATGGTGAAACCCCATCTCTACTAAAAATACAAAAATTAGCCAGGCGTGGTTGCATGCGCCTGTGGTCCCAGCTACTCAGGAGACTGAGGAAGGAGAACTGCTTGAACCCAGGAGGCGGAGGGTGTAGTGAGCCGAGATTGCGCCGTTGCATTCCAGCCTGGGCAACAGAGCGACACTCTGTCTAAAAAAAAAAAAAAAAAATTATAGAACCTATTCTGTGTATTCTGTGATAGGTTATATCTGTTTACTAAGGGCTGCCTGGAATAGGATGCATAAAATAAACTACTAGGATAAAAGAACTAACCCAGTGTCCAGTAAGCCCCCATGAAGGCTTCCTTCCATCTTCTGCACCTCTGCAGCTGGAAAATGCTTTTTTAGAATGGCCTTCCTTAAAAACGAGCGAGTGGATGCTGCCCTCCAGTGGCCAAGTGTGCCCTTAAAGCATGTCAGAAGAGGACCAGGAAGCAAAATCAAACCCTTCCCCCCTGCTTCTTCCCAGTGCTCCACAGACTGCTCCTAATGGGAATACTGCTGGGGTATTCCTGGGGTGCTGAAGGGGCTTGGATCTGTGCCACAAAGGGACAGCAGAAGCAACAAGGTGCATTTAGCAGGAGAAAAACAATAGCTAACATTTGCTGAGCACTTACTTTGCATTGGCCTAAATCTCAAATGATTGACATGCCTTTAATCATCACACATACCATTGTTATCTCAACTTAAAAAAACAAGGCCAAGCTATGTGGCTAATGCCTGTAATCCTAGCACTTTGGGAGGCTGAGGTGGGCAGATTGCTTGAGGCCAGGAGTTCAAGACCAGCCTAGGGAACATAGTGAGACCCTGTCTCTACAAAAAACCACAAAAATTGGCCAGGCATGGTGGCATGTGTCTGTAGTCCCAGCTGCTACTTGGGAGGCTGAGAGGGGAGATCCCTTGAACCCAGGAGGTTGAGGCTGCAGTAAGCTATGATCACACCACTGTACTCCTGCCTGGGTCACAGAGAGAGACCCTGTCTTTTTTTTTTTTTTTTTTTTTCCAGGATTTGTTATGTTTTATTAGAGCAAATTTTTAACAAAAGGTGGCTTTTATTTACAGAATTTAATGTGGGGACAGTGGGGACTGTCCAACCCATGTGGACTCAAGTAAGGGTAACCATTAAGCCTGCTAATGTATTTTCTTATTTTCAGTTTACATACAATTTTTTTGTTAGCTTCACATTAATAAAAAAAACCAATATTGTAAATGACAAATAACCCCTCCCATCCCTTAATTAAATATACAAACAGCTTGAAAAACATACAATTTAAATTGGTTTAATCTTGAAGTGTAATCCAATGAGACTGAAAACTAAACATTTCAAGTCTTGTACCAAATAGTAAAATACTCGAAGGCCTTCAGGATCCTTTGACTGATTTACATCAATAAGAGAACCTATTTTTGATGTGGTAAAAGATATGTGGGCCGGGCGTGGTGGCTCACACCTGTAATCCCAGCACTTTGTAATCCCAGCACCACCGCCAAGGCGGGTGGATCATGAGGTCAGGAGTTTGAGACCAGCCTGGCCAACGTGGATAAACCTCGTCTCTACTAAAAATACAAAATTAGCCAGGTGTGGTGGCGTGTGCCTGTAATCCCAGCTACTTGGGAGGCTGAGGCAGGAGAATCGCTTGAACCTGGGAGGCAGAGGATGCGGTGTGCTGAGATCGCACCATTGCACTCCAGCTTGGGCAACAGGGCAAGACTCCATCTCAAAAAAAAAAAAAAAAAAAAGATATGTGCTCATCTCCAATTACAATTTCAAGCTCCTGTCGGCCAGCCCTGTCAGGGGGAGGCCACAAACCATCATCTTCTTTTGTGATTTCATTGTCATCAATAATTCTCTTCAGTTCTTCCATTAAACTCTTGTGCATGTAAGCCTCTTTTCTGATCATGACATCATTTTTGTAATTGCTATTGTTGGCATATCTAAGCTTTCCATCCAGCTGAAATTCGGACTCCAGAAACTCATGCCCAAACTTGCCCTTGTGCCCTACGTAGTAGCGCAGGTAGAAATCGCTAGCCATAACCATTTTTGTCCCTGGGAAGCCCGCTGAAAACCCAGACAACCGAGAGACCCTTTCTTAAAAAACAAACAAAAATAGGAGGCCACGGCCTGAGATCTCCAGTGAGTGACAGAGCTAGGACTTGAAACTATGTTTCCCTCATCCCCAGGAGCAATATTTTATCCACTTCACCAGTGGTTCTCAAACTTTGCGATGCCCAAGAATTGTTTAGGGAGATTGGTAAAGAGGCAGCATGTAGGACTGTGTCCCCAGAGATTCTGATTATTTCTAAGAGAAGTAAAGACAGCTGGGAATTTGTCCCTAGGACATTCTGGGTGGGGTCTGGTAATGGAAACAAGTTAATGGACCACCTTTGAGAAGTGCTAGATTAAAACCTCATTATTACCAAGAGGGAGATTTTGTATGGATAGAAGAGAGAACTTTCTAATAGTCATATCTATATTCTGATCCAACTACTGCTGCATGCCAGCATTTGGATCGGTGCTTTCATATACACAATTTCATCTCCTCTTGGTGGCTCTTTGAGTAGGTGCCTGCAGTTTGCAGATGAGGATACCAGGCTCTGATACCTTCAAGAGAGTATTAATCTCTCCCTCCTTTCTTCTAATTTGGGGCCCTGCACCTGCTTCATTTGGCATTCCATTATGTGCTTATGGTGAGTCTCCCTATGGAAATTGTGCACCTTGATGTTGTTGAAGGCCTTTGAGTGTTGTCTGGCGAAGGTCACAGATTGTATCTGTTGAGCTGAAATGCCCCATCTGCTGTGAACAGGCTTGAGCGATGAGGAACTGAGGGACCTATGGAGCAGATGCCCCATGTGTCACTAAGGTGACATCAATCCTGGTGTCTGGAGCCGCTAATCCCTGGGGGAAGGTCCTGTGGAGGAGAGAAAGTGCTATAACTGGACATTTGGGAGCCGAGTCCTGGTCACCTTGGGGCTGCTTCTCAGGGGAACCTGCCAAGTGCTGTCAAATCAGAACACTTCCTCCGCAGGAAAAAGATCCCATGAAGGCAAGCCCAGGGTTGTCACAGGGTCCCAGGAACCAGGGTAGCATGAAAGCTCTGAGGAAGGCTGGGAGCAGGGTGAGGCTAGCTATCCCACAGTTTGGGCCCTGTCACTTCCAGTTCCTCCCCAGAATCGGTAGGGCGTCCCTCACTTCCACCCCTGAAGATGCTCCTCTCCTTACATTCTGCCCCTCACACTTTCCCTTTTTTTTCTTTTTTTTTTTTTCTGAGACAGAGTCTTGCTCTGTTACCCAGGCTAGAGTGGAGTGGTGCGATCTTGGCTCACTGCAACCTCTGCCTCCTGGGTTCAAGTGATTCTCCTGCCTCAGCCTCCTGAGTAGCTGGGACTACAGGCATGTGCCACCACGCCTGGCTAATTGTGTTTTGTGTTTTTAGTAGAGATGGGATTTCACCATGTTGGCCAGGCCGGTTTTGAACTCTTGACCTTGTGACCCGCCCCCTGGTTCAGCCTCCCAAAGTGCTGGGATTACAGGCGTGAGCCACTGTGCCTGGCCACACTTTCCTCTTTATACCATGTTGTATTAGCTGATTTTTTTTTTTTTTGCATGAATCAAGTGTCACTTTTATAATCATATATAAAAAAGTTTCATTTGGAGAAAACTACAAATGGAATGATCTCCAGGAAAGCAGGGTGCAGGGGAGAAAAACTAAGATCTTTCCTTCACCCACCAAGAGGTTCATGGCTGACAGCCCTGTAACAAAAGACAGATTAACAAGAGGAAAGCTTAACAAATTTATTTAACCAAAGTTTTATGTCACATGGGAGCCTTCAGAAATAAAGACCCAAAGACCCAGGGAAAACGGTATTTTTATGCTTAGGTTTGATGAACAATGGACAGTTTTGGCCAGGTGCGGTGGCTCACGCCTGTAATCCCAGCACTTTGGGAGGCCGAGGTGGGAGGATCACCTGAGGTCAGGAGTTTGAGACCAGCCTGGCCAACGTGGAGAAACCCCATCTCTACTAAAAATACAAAATTAGCCAGGCATGGTGGCACATGCCTGTAATCCCAGCTACTCAGGAGGCTGAGGCAGGAGAATTGCTTGAACCTGGGTGGCGGAGGTTGCGATGATCAGAGATCACGTCATTGCACTCCAGCCTGGGCAACAAGAGCAAAACTCTGTCTCAAAAAAGACAAAAACAAACAAACAAACAAAAACAAAACAAAGAAAAAACCTCAGATGCCAAGGCGCCATGCTATGGAGTATTGCAGGGGAAAAATAACAGCCCCCATGGGTTTGTAGTTAGAAAAGCGCCCCTGTTATGAAAGACAGACTAACAAGAGAAAAACAAACAGAAGTTTATTAACATGTATATTTTATGTATACATGGAAGACACTCAGAGAATGAATAGTTCTCAAAGAGGTAGCTTTGAATTCTAGCTGTGTAGTATCTTCAACACAGAGCAAAGAACAGTCCATTTTTAGAGCAGTGACAAGACAAAGGAAAAGGGCGTTGAGTCTCTGGCGGCAGTGGCTTGTGGGGAAGGCAAATAAATGGCAGACAAAGACTAGTTAGTAAAGCTTATTAATGTAGATTCCTCTGGTACCATCTCCAGGCTGATAGGGTCTAAATCTGTCTTCAGTGGTTAACCTTTGTTCTCCCTGGTTAGAAAGGTGGTTGGGGCTGGGCAAATTGGCTCACGCCTGTAATCCCAACACTTTGGGAGGCCAAGGCAGGCAGATCACCTAAGGTCAGGAGTTCGAGGCCAGCCTGACCAATATGGTGAAACTCCGTCTCTACTAAAAATACAAAAATTAGCTGGGCGTGGTGGCAGGAGCCTGTAATCCTAGCTACTTGGGGGACGGACGCAGGAGAATCGCTTGAACCCGGGAGGCGGAGGTGGCAGTGAGCTGAGATCGCACCACTGCACTCCAGCCTGGGTGACAAGAGCAAATCTCCGTCTCAGAAAAAAAGGGGGGTTGGGACACCTTTTGTTGTTGTAAGTCTATGTCCTACATTTAGGCAAATAGAGGGAGGTCAGGGAGCTTTCCCACATCTGCTCAAGGATCCTTCATACTTTGGGGCGGCACGTTCTGGACTCCTGCAGTATTGTGTTCTT
The DNA here is from genome assembly GCF_029281585.2 of Gorilla gorilla gorilla. Taxonomy (NCBI): domain Eukaryota; kingdom Metazoa; phylum Chordata; class Mammalia; order Primates; family Hominidae; genus Gorilla; species Gorilla gorilla. The sequence continues at coordinate 85,751,794 of NC_073239.2, read as the reverse complement.
AACCCCGGCAAGGTTAAGAGGGATCATTTTATTTCAAAGAAAACGTCTCAGGACCCAGTCTGGAAAATTCTAACTTGGAAATTTAAGGTCTTATTCTGTTAAAATGGCTTTCAGTTGTGAAATAGTAATATAACAATGTCATCCTTAAAAACTTGTAAAAAAAAAAACACCTTAAGATTATGTATTAAAATAAACACAAAACTTAAAAATCTCATAGAATTTTAGTTCCTGATCACGGGCAGGTCTAAGTGCTCCAATTTGAGACACACTTACGTGCGACACATACGGATGTCAAGTTGATGCTAAGACGACCCCATGGCCCCCAGGTATTACCAGGTAGGTGCAGATAAGACTGTGTGATGGTGTGGAGGAGTGCTGAGAACTGAAGTAGTAGGATATAAAGGAAATTGTAGGCTTGAAGTTTCAGGCCGCAGGGTCCGATTGCTTGTACTCAAATCCTAGCTCTATCCCTTGCCAACTTTGTGTCCTTAAGCAGCTTTAATTCTCTAAACCTTGATTTCTTCATGGAGTTAAAAATGACCTCTGTTGTAAGTCTCTTTGGAGGGTTGAATGAGGGGGGAAAAAAGGCAAAGCATTTTTGTAGAATACTGGCACCTGGCACCTGTAGCAAGCCTTCTGAATGAGGAAAAGGTGTTGCAAGGTCTACCCCATACCCTTATTGCAAAAGACAGATTAACCAGAGAGAGGCATAGCAAGGGTATTCAGGGTAAGTTTTACATGATGAAGACACAAAGACCCGGGGGTATGACCCAATGGTAATGAACTGGAGGGATCTTGGCAAAGCCTGTTTGTTCAGATTCTTTCTGGCCTCTCTGTGAGGCATGTCCTCGCCCCAAATATGGGGTGGGACCCTTTTGCAATGAGGGTCCTGTGGCCACCTTGAGGGGAAGGTAGGTCAGAGGTCTCTAGGTTTTATGGCTGGCTTTGCGGGAGAGGAGTTCTAGTTTTTATGACACACCTTGGGGAGGAGAAATTCTAGTTTCTATGACCTGCTTCGGGGAGAAATGGGGAAAGGAGAAATGAGGGCAGGAGAAGGTCAGAGAGAGACTTTGCTTCTGAGGCCTTCTAATCTCCTTTAGTTCAAAGTACTCAGCCTGCCCAAGGTCCAGACTTCAGGGTTTTGTTTTCTGAGCCCCGACACTATCAATGTTTACCACATTAGAAATGAAAATTAAGAAAAAGTTAAAGTAGTATTTATTAATTTAAAATAATGAATGTATATATTGTGATATTTATAATAAAAAATTTTTAAATTATATCTTCCAAAACAAAAAAGTGAGAAAATCAGTATTATTTTAAAAATAATTTTTAATTTTTGTGGGTACATAGTTCATGTATATATTTATGGGGAACATGAGATGTTTTGTTTGGTAAGACATGCAATGTATAATAATCATATCATATAGAATGGGGCATCCATCCCCTCAAGCATTTTTCCTTTGTCTTACAAAGAATCTAATTCTACTCTTTTAATTATTTTTAAATATACAATTAAATTATTATTGACTATAGTCACCCTGTGATGCTGTCAAATACTAGGTCTTACCCATTCTTTCTATTTTTTTTTGTACTCACTGACCATCCCCACCTTCTCCCCACCCTCTTACTACCCTTCCCATCCTCTGGGAACCATCCCAAATCAGTATTTTTTTTTTTTTTTTGGTGCGACCACACCTGGCTAATTTTTGTATTTTTAATAGAGACGGGGTTTCACCATGTTGGCCAGGCTAGTCTCGAACTCCTGACCTCAGGTGATCCACCGTCTCAGCTTCCCAAAGTGCTGGGATTACAGGCGTGAGCCACAGCACCTGGCCCCAAATCAGTCTTTTTAATACATTTTTTTCAAATCTTTTTAATGTCTGGCTTAATAGAAACCAGCTGGACACTCATATTTGCTTCTGCATTCAATCTACTGCAATATCACATGTCATGCAGCCTCTGAAAAATTCTGTACACACAAGAGAATGAGAGGGCAAAATACTAATGTCTTAGTGTTGCTATAAAAATAGTTTTGATCTTGTGGGAGAGAAAAAGTAATATCTTTTCCTCACCTGTCGCAAGGTTCATGGCTGACACCCCTATAACAAAAGACAGATTAATAAGAGGAAAGCATAACAAATGTATTCAATATCAGTTTTATGTGACTTGGGAGCCTTTGGAAAATGAAGACTCACAGACCTCGGGTAACCTGTGTTTTTATGGACAGCCATGCAGGAGTAGGATCGGAGCACAGGGAGGGAGGATCTAAAATTTAAAAACTGGGGGAAGTCAGCAAGGCCTGTTTGCTCAGATTCTTCTTGGCATTCCCGTGTGACATTTCTTTTCTCTGTGTATGGTGCAGGACACCTCTCACATGAGGGTCTTCAGGGAGAAGGGAGGGAGAAGGTCAGAGAATGACCTTTCTAGGTTTTGCTGTTTTCTCAAATGCCTGAGTGCCGTATTTTGGGGTAGGATTTCTTTTTCTTTCTTTCTTTCTTTTTTTTTTCCCGAGATGGAGTCTTGTTCTGTGGCCCAGGCTGGAGTGTGATGGTGCAATCTCAGCTCATTGCAACCTCCGCCTCCCGGGTTCAAGCGATTCTCCTGCCTCAGCCTCCCAAGTAGCTGGGATTACAATGGCGCACCACCACACCCGGCTAATTTTTTTATTTTTGTATTTTTAGTAGAGATGGCGTTTCACCATATTGGCCAGGCTGGTCTCGAACTCCTGACCGCAGGTGATCCACCTGCTTTGGCCTCCCAAAGTGCTGGGATTACAGGTGTGAGCCACCACGCCGGCTTGGGGTAGGATTTCTAAGCCACAACAATCTTATGACTTTCCTGACAGGTCTCAAGGACGCCTGGGGGCAGAACAGCAGTCTCTGCAGGCAGGAAATGTATAGTCTGGGGGTGCCGAGACTCCAGCGTGGGTGGGCTCCCTTACCAGACACGGTGGTACCCTGCCCAGGTCACCTCTATTTGAGGGCGGCTGCCTGCACTGAGTGCCTCAGGTGCAGCATTTTTCCTGGAAACGGGAGCAAGCTGGGTCCAAGCACAGAGCCCACTGGAAGCGCCAGGGAGTCAATGTGGGCCAAACGGTGACGGGGTTGGTGAGTAAATACTGGCTTGCTCACGGCTCCGTGTGACCGCTGAGGTCTGCTCTACCTCTGCCATGCCTGGTAGGATGGAGTTCTGACTGGCCACGTTGGCAAAATGGCTTGATAATCCCCGTCTAAATAACCCCCTTCCCTTCCCTGCCTCACTGTTGTTGCTCTTTGTGATCACTGATGGGGCTCAGACACCCCAGGATAAGCATCTTGACATAGTGAGTATTTGACGATGCAGGCAACTGAGCAAACCACAGAAGCAAGAGGGTCACTTTCTGACCTCATTCCCGTCTACCCTGAAGTAGGTCGTCTTCATTAACGTTCTTATCTCAGAAGACACAGAGAGGCCAAGAAGAATCCGAACAAACAGGACTTTTGTTTGTTCCGTTTGTTGTTCTGTTTGCTAAGTTCTCCCAGATTTCTACCGTTACATTATACACCCCTGGTCCAACATACTTTTTCATGACTGTCCTTAAGAATGTACAAATTTCCCTGTTTCTTTGGGTCTGCATTTTCTAAAGACTTCTGTGTCGTGTAAAACTTATATGAATTAAATGTGTGTGCTTTTCTTTTGTAAATCTGTCTTTTGTTGTAGGGGTTCATGGCTGACAACCCACGGGCCTTGTGATGGGTGAGCAAAAGACATGACTTTTTCTCCCCTACGTCGCCTTCCAAAAAAAATACTTTCTCTCAAGTGCTCGTCTCAGGATCCATTTTTAGGGCAAACACAAATGAAGCTAGCAGCCTTCTCGGGGCTCACAGTCCCCTGTAATGCTGCTTCTGCAGTGGGGTGCTAGGAAACATTTAACAACTTGCAGAATGGGGAAAAAAGCCCTGGTTTGCAGTTTGCTGATTTCCGTGGTGTAAATACTGCCCCCAGGGCTGGTTTCCATCTATGAAGTTGACGTCACTGACCACAGAGTTGAGGAGAAGTGCATACTGTTGGCTCTCACGAAGTGGTTTGGGCTGGCTGCAGCCTGGGTCACTGCTGTAACCCTTGCCACCCTCTAATGTAATTGTCTGTCTAGTACTCTGTGTCCCCTCTACAAGGAGACCTTAGCACTGTCGCAGTGTCCACTCATCATGGGTACTAATACTCGTGGAGCCATAAGTAAAAGCCACAATGGTGGTTGGAGAGCTGCTGTCAGGGAAGCGTGTCCTGGGCTAGGGGAGAGGTGAAGAGGCTGCATGGAGGCCACCTCCCAGCTGAGACTGGAAACATCAGCTTGGGGGTCCTCCAGCCCTGGCAGGGAGAGACTGAACATGCAGGGGTCTGCAAGGGCAAAGCTGGAGCCAGGGAGGGCGTGTCTGGAGAATATTGGGTACTCTGGGTTGCGAGGGCTGCAGCATAGAGGAAGAGAAAGGTGACCCTCTGCCTCTGTGGGGGAAAATGACCCTGGTTTGGCCTGCTGTCCCCTGGTACCCCTGAGACCAGAACCCAGGCAGACCTTCCAGTGACCCCTTCCGTCAGTGCTGACATGAAAGTGGGAGCCCTGGCCTGGCCACAGAGTCTGCCAGTTCCAGCCTGACTGGAGAACTTGCAATTAATTCGTGTCCTTCTCAAAGATGCCACCTGGAGGAGAAATTTCAACCTCTTTACCCAGGGCCTGGTGTGGGTGGAGGAGCCGGTTTGGCTAGTAAGGAGCCCAGTGGGCCTGGGAAGGTCACAGGAAACCCACAGCTAGAGCTGGGCAGGGTGCAGGGTGGAGGCAGGCACGGGAGGCCAGGTTTACAGAGCTGCTCCAGATCCGGGCGACATGCAAGCACAGAGCCAGGGCTCCCTGGAAGTTTCTCAGTTTGGAGCTGAACATAAGCGCCTTAGACTGTTCAGGCTACTGCAACAGAACACTGTAGACCACGTGGCTTAAACAACACAAATTTATTTCTCCCAGTGCCGGAGGCTGGAAAGTTGAAGATCAGGGCACTGGCAGATGCGGTGTGATGAAGGCTCACTTCCTAGTACATAGATGGCTGTTTTCTCATTGTGCCCTCACAGGGCAGAAGGGGTAAGAGAGTTCTCTTAGCTCTCTCTCTTTTTTTTTTTTAAAGACAGAGTTTTGCTCTTGTTGCCCAGGCTGGAGTGCAATGGTGCGATCTCGGCTCACTGCAACCTCTGCCTCCCAGGTTCAAGTGATTCTCCTGCCTCAGCCTCCCAAGTAGCTGAGATGACAGGCATGCACCACCATGCCCGGCTAATTTTTTGTATTTTTAGTAGAGATGGGGTTTCTCAATGTTGGTCAGGCTGGTCTCGAACTCCTGACCTCAAGTGATTCGCCTGCCTCGGCCTCCCAAAGTGCTGGGATTACAGGCGTGAGCCACTGTGCCCGGCCTAAGCTCTCTTTTAAAAGGACACTTGGGCAGGGCGCAGTGGCTCATGCCTGTAATCCCAGAATTTGGGGAGGCCAAGACAGGTGGAAGGCTTGAGCCCAGGAGTTCAAGACTGTTATATGTGAAAATGTTTATTTAGAAATAGAATGCCTGTGGGCCGGGCGCGGTGGCTCAAGCCTGTAATCCCAGCACTTTGGGAGGCCAAGGCGGGTGGATCACGAGGTCAGGAGATTTGAGACCATCCTGGCTAACATGGTGAAACCCCGTCTCTACTAAAAATACAAAAATTAGCCAGGTGTGGTGTCAGGTGCCTGTAGTCCCAGCTGCTCTGGAGGCTGAGGCAGGAGAATGGCGTGAACCCGGGAGGTGGAGCTTGCAGTGAGCGGAGATCACACCACTGCACTCCAGCCTAGGTGACAGAGTGAGAGGCTATCTCAAAAAAAAAGAAATAGAATGCTTGTTCCCCAGTGCTGCAAAGAAATAGCACTTGAACATAAATTTAATTCTCTCAGCAAGGCCATTTTTACTTTCTGCAGAAAGGGTGCTCATTGCAGATGGAACAATGGTGACAGCACACCTGAACAAAGAAGGGAAGCAATGTTTATCCCTCCCTTACGCAGTTTGTCCCTGCTACTGTGTCTTGTCTCCATTGGCTGGAGCCAGACCTCACAATCTAAACTAAAACCTGATTGGCTAACAGTTGAAAACTTTTCTAAATAGCTAATGGCAATAGAAAGACAAAGGAAAAGGGGAAGTTGCTTATGAAGGGACTTAGAAAAGTAATAACATTCCCAAATAAGGAAGGGGAATAGGCTGCGAGCAGGGACATGCCTGTGAGCATGTCTAGCACAGATATCCTGGTTAAAGTACAAGGATATGGAATGTACTACATACCTGTTAGTATGTCTAGCATAAAGTTAGTTTTTAAAAGAAACTATTATTTCTAACACTTATGATTTATTCTTTAACAAGAAGGGAAACTTTGAAGAGAAATTTTTACTTTCTACAGAGACCAACCCCATCTCTACAAAAAATACAAAAATTAGCCGGATGTGGTGGCATGTACCTGTAGTCCCCAGCAACTCAGAAGGCTGAGATGGGAGAATCGCTTGAGCCTGGGAGGCAGAGGTTGCAGTGAGCCGAGATCACGCCACTGCACTCCAGCCTGGGTGACAGAGTGAAATCCTATCCCCCCAAAATATATGTGCAAATTAATGAAAAATAAATAAAAGGACATGAATCCCATCACTTAATCACCCCCAAAGGCCCCATCTCCAAATACCATCACACTGGGGGTTAGGTTTCAACATATGAGTTTTGGGGGTACACAAATATTCAGTCTATTGCAATAAGGGCCCAAATAGAGGTGCCAGAGGAGTGACCTACCCTGGAGAATTATCCAGTACCCACAGACCTGAGGACCAAAATGACACACTGAATTTGGCCTTGTCCCCCGTCACTTCACCTAGAAGGAAAGGAGATGAGGACAATACAGTGAGAAGGATAGATGCATTGGGCCCCAGCACACTTGGGTTTGAATGCTGCTTCTGCTGTTTACAGGCTGTATGACTTTGGGAAGTTTTCTGAACCCCTCTGAGCCGCTTTTGTGGTTTGTAATGCAGATCTCTTGGAGGGGTATGATGGTGTGTGCTAACTGGCCAAAATGATGCCTGCAGCATAATTAGGGCTCCATAAGTCATCCTATATTTCATTGAATCAGGCATGCCACTCATTTGAAGAGGCACCTTTACTTTAGCTCCTCTAAGAAAGGAAAACAGCTGCCAAATAAACTGACCTGCCATCAGTTGTAAGATGCACCCAGATTTCAGAGATAACAAAATGTAATATCAAAAAATGTGTATCTTACAATCGATGAAATGCAGTAGTTCTTTTTCTTCTGATTGGTGGTTTGTGTGCTTCTGGGGCTTCTGTCTCTGGAAGGTAGCAGGGTACAATGACTGATGAGGCGGCCCCACTCCAGAAGTCGCCTCTGCCCAGGCACTGCCGCCTGCTCCTTTTGCCTGTGCTGCTGCCCCTGGGTGGCTTGTTCTTGAGGGTCTCAGCTTTGCCTGTGGTTTCTGGCTTCTGTCAGGGTCCGTTTGAGTCTACAAGGCTGCTCAGCCTTTCTGAGGCCAGGGAAGCCATTTTCTTTTCTTTTTTTTTTTTCTTTTTTCTTTTTTTTTTTTTTTTGAGACAGAGTCTCTCTCTGTTGCCCAGGCTGGAGTGCAGTGGCAATCTCGGCTCACTGCAACCTCTGCTTCCCAGGTTCAAGCAATTCTCCTGCCTCAGCCTCCCGAGTAGCTGGGATTACAGGTGCCCACCACCATGCCTGGCTAATTTTTGTATTTTTAATAGTGACAGGGTGTCACCATGTTGCCCAGACTGGTCTTGAACTCCTGACCTCAAGTGATCCGCCTGCCTCGGCCTCCCAAAATGCTGGGATTACAGGCCTGAGACACTGCACCAGGCCCAGGGAAGCCATTTTTGATCTCTCCGCAATTCCTGGGGGCAGAGCTGAGCTACAATAGATGCTCAGAGTCTGCCACTAGCCCTCTGTTCTTAGAAGGTGGGAGGTGAAAGTGAACAGGCCATGCATGAGGACAAATGTGCCCATTCCTCACCTTGCCACGAGGCCTGTTACATGCTGGCAGCTTTCCCAGTGAATTTTCTCCACCCCAGGACCTGGGAGGGAAGCAGGGCAACCCTTGGGCTCCCTGTGCTGCAGATGAGGAAACGGAGTTAGGACAGGCTAAGTGATTTGAGAGCACTGTCTGCTTAATAAGTGCCTGACTAGATCCCAGGCCTATCTTAGGGGCTGCTTCTCCTGTTTAATGAGCAGTCGCTGGGTGTAAGAAAGACACGATGATGCTGTGCAGGTGAGGCAGGGACCAGAACATAGTGCTGAGCATGTTCTAGGGATGCTGACAGGTTGGGAAAGCCTAGACCTGCACTAGTGTATATATTTAAATACTTTGTGGAAATTATTTTAAAAATACTTCGTGAAAAAAATAAAATAAAATTTTATATATTGGGTTAAATAACATATTTCAAACTTAATTTCACCTGGCTGGGTGTGGTGGCTCATGTCTGCAATCCCAGCACTTTGGGAGGCCAAGGCAGGTGGATCACTTGAGGTCAGGGGTTCGAGACCAGGCTGGCCAACATGGCAAAACCCCCATCTCTACTAAAAATACAAAAATTAGCTGGGCATGGTGGTATATGCCTGTAATCCCAGCTACTCGGGAGGCTGAGTCAGGAGAATCACCTGAACCTGGGAGGTGGAGGTTGTAGTGAGCCGAGATGGTACCTCTGCACTCCAGCACTCTACCTGCACTCCAGACAGAGCAAGACCCTGTCTCAAAAAAGTAAATAAATAAAAATAATTTCACCTGTTTCTTTTTCCTTGTTTGATGTTACTACTAGAAAATTTCAAATTATATATATGCCTTGCAGTATACATATTTCTGCCCCCACAGTGTCCCCCACCACCCCATCCCCTGCTTTTCTCCAGCCCAATCTCTGAGACTTCCCTGTCCCTAAATAGCGGAGTGATGGCCTGTTGGCTGCTTTCCACTATCACAGTGGGGCTCTGGGAAAGTCTGGGTCTGCAGTGGCTCGGGTGTCCGAGAGCTTCTGGGAACTCTGGGCCATGGCTGTTGGCCTCCCAGGTCTCCCAGCTCTCCAAGCTCTCCAGAGGCCTGCAGGCCTATTTCACTTTCCCTGGCTACTGCCTGTAGAGGTTCAGGATAGAGTGAAACAGGCTCCCTCCACCATGGTTGAGCTGCAGTCCTGACCATGTGTGCCCTAGGCACTAGTTAAGGCACGTAGGGGTCTCTGAGCTTTTTGCCCACCCAGCTATGGCCTGTGTTTGGGCTTTCCCATCAGTTTTGTCCTATCCAGTGTTTTCCTTTATTTTATTTTATTTTGTTTGTGTTTTGTTTTGAGACAGGGTCTCACTCTGTTGCCCAGGCTAGAGTGCAGTGGTGATCAGAGCTCACTGTAGCCTTAACTTCTTGGGCTCAAGAGAGCCTCCTGTCTCAGCCTCTCCAGTAGCTGGGTCTATAGATGCAGGCCACCACTACAAAAAAAGTTTGTAGAGATGGGGATCTTGCCATGTTTCCCAGGCTGGTCTCAAACTCCTGGCATAAAGTGGCCCTCCCACCTCAGCTTCCCAAAGTGCTGGGATTATAGGCATGAGCCACCATGCCCAGCTGTGTTTTCCTTCAATATACAACACATGTATGTGCTTGCTTTTGGCCACACTTTTAAAGTAAGGCTGATAGCTATGAATCAGAAATCTGTTTCCAAAAATTTGTTGTTGCTGTCATTTTGAGATATTCTGGCTAAATGGTTGATAGTTGTGGTTTTTTTTTTTTCTGTATGGAAGCTATATTTACATTTCAGATTAGGTGCAGTGGCTCATGCCTGCAATCTCAGCACTTTGAGAGGCTGAGTGAGAGGACTGTTTGAGGCCAGGAGTTTGAGACCAGCCTGGTCAACATAGTGAGACCTTGTCTCTACTAAAAATAAAAATTAGCTGGGTGTGGTGGCAGCACCTGCAGTCCCAGCTACTTGGGAGGCTGAGGTGAGAGTATCCCTTCAACCTAGGAGGTCAAAACTTCAGTGAGCCATAACTGTGCCACTGCACTCCAGCCTGAGTGACAGAGTGAGGCCCTGTCTCTAAAAAATAAAAAATTGAAAAAGTTATATTTGCATTTCAAAACCTATTGATCCATTCAAGGACTCTCAGTTTATTCTGAAACCCTGACTGTGGACTGTGGCCCTTGGCACTTGGACAACTAGAAAAGTGGTTTTCTTTGGCAAATGTACCACAGCCCTTCTTTTCTCCTTGTTAATGGAAGAGTGTGGGTTTTGGAATCAGACAGACCTGATTTTCAGCTCCTGCTTTGGCACTAACTCTCTGGGAGACAGTCGATGAGCAAGGGTCCTAGCCTCAGCTTCCTATAGGTAAAATGGAGATAATACCTGTCTCATTGTGAAACATAAGTGAAATAATATATATAAAGTGCCTAGTAGAGTGCTTTGTGCTTAGCAGGTAGTGCATTCAATAAACGTGACTACAGGCCGGGCGCGGTGGCTCACGCCTGTAATCCCAGCACTTTGGGAGGCCGAGGTGGGCAGATCACCTGAGGTCAGGAGTTCGAGACTAGCCTGGCCAATGTGGCGAAACTCCATCTTTACTAAAAATACAAAAATTAGCCAGGTGTGGTGGCAGGTGCCTGTAATCCCAGCTACTCAGGAGGCTGAGGCAGGAGAATAGCTTGAACCCGGGAGACAGAGGTTGCAGTGAGCCAAGATTGCGCCATTGCACTCTAGCCTGGGTGACAGAGTAAGACTCTGTCTCAAAAAATAAATAAATAAATAAATAAATAAATAAATAAATAAATAAATAAGTAAAATGACCATAGGATGTACTATCATGTTCTTGAATAATATTTTAAGAACATGGGAAAATTTGCATGATATGGGAATTGATGGAAAAAAAAGAAAATACATAATCATTTGTAGTGGGTTCATAACAGTGTAAAACAGAAAATTGTGTACACATGGTAACTGGCTGAAAATACACCAACATGTCTGCAGTTGCTGTAATTGGGTGGGGTATAGGTGATTGTTGTTTTCTTCTTTTTATATTTTTCTCTTTTAAAATTTCTATAACAAACAGTTATTATTTTTATCAGCAGTAAAAAACTCCACCATTTGTGTGTCTATTCCAGGTCTTATCATCATGGAAGAAATGTTTTCTTTAAATTATATTTATAAAGACATAAGTTCCTTGTGTGTAAAACCTATGCCTTTTGGTGAAGAAAAAATTCCTCGTTTCTTCAAGTTGTTAAAATATTAAAGGCATTTCTTATTCTACTTAAATCCCTGGGTCAATTACTGCTGTGGAAACTATTGTAATGGATATTCTACGAAAGGATAAATGCAACTATTAAAAATTATTGAACAAGTGTACCTGCTATGGTAAAAAAAATATATTGTACAGTGTATGTAATAAACCTTTCCCCTCCCCAAGAAATAATCACCAGAATGTTACCATGCATATACCAACCTATATGTGTATTTTTAATTTAGTTTTATAGAAGAGAATAAGTTACATACTTTTTTATGATCTTTTAAAAACATTTTATTAATGTATAATTCACATACTATAAAATCCCCTCATTTAAAGAGTATAGTTCAGTGATTTTTGTTTTTCTTTTTTTGTGTGTGAGATGAGGTCTCACTCTGTTGCCCAGGCTCAAATGTGGTGGCACGACCTCAGCTCACTGCAGCCTCGACCTCCCGGGTTCAAGCAATCCTCCCACCTCAGCCTCCCTAGTACCTGGGACTACAGCCATGCACCACCACGCCTGGCTAACTTTTGTAATTTTTGTAGAGATGGGGTTTCACTATGTTTCCCAGGCTGGTCTCGAACTCCTGGGCTCAAGCAGTCTGGCTGCCTCAGCCTCCCAAAGTGCTGAGATTACAGATGTGAGTCGCCATACCCAATTCAGTTCAGTGATTTTCAAGGTTAATTTATACAGTTGTGCAACCATCACCACAGTCCAGACACTCCCATGGTGCTTTCTCACTCAACACTGCCTCTTGGAGATGGTTCCGCATAAGTGAGTATGGATCTCTCTCATTGTTTTCAGTGGTTTGCTGGTTTTCCATCACATGGATGCACCATCGTTTATCTAACTAGCGCCCCACTGGTGAGTCCCAGTTTTTTTGCTACTATTAACTGGGCTTCAGAGGAATCCCTGTACATACATCTTTACACCCATGAACATGAATGTATCTGTAGGGTTCGTTACCAGTGAAGGAATTGCTGCACTAATGAATATGTGCTTTTATAATTCAAAAGACTTAAAATTACTTCTAATTAACATTCCTACATTAGTGTTTGAAAAAAACCATTTGTTCAACTAGGACTTTAAAACAATCTAATAGGATAAAAACTGCATAACCAAATTTGATGTAAGAAGTGACAGAGAGGCCAGGCATGGTGGCTCATGCCTGTAATACCACCACTCTGGGAGGCTAAGGTGGGAGGACTGCTTGAGGTCAAGAGTTCAAGACCAGCCTGGGTGACATAGTGAGACCCCCATCCCTAAAAAAATTTTTTTAAAAACTTAGCCAGATGTCATGGCACACACCTGTAGTTCCAGCTACTCAAGAGGCTGAGGCAGGAGAATTCCTTGAGCTCAGGAGGTGAAGGCACCAGTGAACCAAGATTGTACCACTGCATTCCAGCCTGGGTGACAGAATAAGACACTGTCTTTTTTTTTTGAGATGGAGTCTCGCTCTGTCACCCAGGCTGGAGTGCAGTGGCACTATCTGGGCTCACTGCAAGCTCTACCTCCCGGGTTCACACCATTCTCCTGCCTCAGCCTCCGGAGTAGCTGGGACTACAGGCGCCCGCCACTGCGCCTGGCTAATTTTTTTGTATTTTTAGTAGAGACGGAGTTTCACCATGGTCTCGATCTCCTGATCTCATGATCCACCCGCCTTGGTCTCCCAAAGTGCTGGTATTACAGGCATGAGCCACGGCACCCGGCCTGACACTGTCTTAAAAGAAAAAAAAAAAAGAATAATAATGATAAGAAGAGAAGAAGTGGTAGAGGTATCTTTGTGCATTTGTATGTATGTATGTGTGTGTATACAAACACAAATTTTTTTCCTAATGTTTATAAAGTATATGTCTGTTTTTTTTTTTTTTTCTTTTAGACGGAGTTTCGCCCTTGCCACACAGGCTGGAGTGCAATGGCGTGATCTCAGCTCACTGCAACCTCCACCTCCTGGGTTCAAGCGATTCTCCTGCCTCAGCCTCCTGAATTGCTGAGATTACAGGTGCCTGCCACCACGCCCAGCTAATTTTTGTATTTTTAATAGAGACAGGGTTTCACCACGTTGGCCAGGCTGGTGTCGAACTCCTGATCTCAGGTAGATCCACCTGCCTCGGCTTCCTAAAGTTCTGGGATTACAGGTGTAAACCACTGCGCCCAGCCATGTCTGCTATTTGTTAAGTCTCTGTATCCCTGGAAACCACACAATTTACATATGTAAGAGTTAGTACATTAGACATCACTATTTCTATGGAGTTTTTAAAATGAGAAAAACCTGCTGGATACACACACACACACACACACACACACGTATATCCAAAAGAAAGGAAATAAGTATATTGAAGAGATATTTGCCCTCCTGTTTACTGCAGCACTATTCCTGATGGCCAAGATACAGATCAACATAAGTGTCCATCAATGGATGAATAAAGAAAGAAAATGTGACGTATATACACAATGGAATATTATTTAGCTATAAAAAATGATAAAATCCTGTCATTTGCAGCAACATGGGTGGAATGGAGGTTATCATGTTATGTGAAATAAGCCAGGCACAGAAAGACAAATGCCACATATTTTCAGTCATGTGGAAGCTAAAAACAAAAGTGGATCTCATGGAGCTAGAGGGTTGAATGATAGTTAACAGAGGCTGGGAAGGGGGCTGGGGAAGATGAAGAGAGGTTGGCTAATGGGTACAAACATACAGCTAGATAGAGGGAATAAGATCTAGTAGTTGATACTACTGCAGGGGAATTATAGTTAACAATAATGTATTGTATATTTCAAAATAGCTAGAAGACTTATAATGTTCCTGACACAAAGTAGATATAAATGTTTGGGGTGATGGGTGTCTGATTTTCTCTTTACATGTTGTATACATGTAATAAAAATATCACCTGAGGCTGGGCGTGGGGCTCACGCCTGTGACCGCAGTACTTTGGGAGGCTGAGGTGGGAGAATAGCTTGAGGCCGGGAGTTTGAGACCAGCTTGGGCCACAGATGGGGATCCTGTCCCAAAAGAAGAGGGGTGGGGGGAAGAAACAGAATAAGAAATAAATTAAATTTAAAAAATCACATGTACCCCCAAAATATGTATAACTATGATGTATCAATAAAAAAAACTCCAACAATGAGGAAAACCAAGGCGAAATGGAGGACCGGACACTTGATTGACGGTGACCGGGGACTGTGCGTCTTGAGCTGGTTGTGCTCAGGTCTCGTCCTCTCTTGGAATCTCGCTGTGGGCCAGCAGGTGGCGCTTGTGCTCCCCGTGGCCGCGATCCGTGAAACTGGATTTAATATAGTAACCCGATGTTGCCCTGAACATATAATTTTCAAACCTTCCAGTCCACCACAAGGAAAACCTCTGAGGATTTTCTTCTGGGAAGAGCAATTAGTCTAACCTCTTAGGAGGAGAAATTGCATCGCTGAGCTTGTCTGGGAAAGTAACATACCCTCCCAAGAGCAGTCTAGGGGAGGGCGGAGAGAAACCGCCAAGCAGCCTGTGGGAAGAGGGAGGGGTGCTGGAGAAGGGCTGGGAACGGCAAGGTAGGATTTGGGGCTTGGAGTGGGAAGTATCCTAGGTCTGAGGACAGCAAGTCCCGGGCCTGTGGGCTTCTGGGCTTAGGCGGAAGGGTAACAGAGACCGAATGGGTGCAAGATTACTTGGGTGGGCTGAAGATGCTCTGCCCAGCCCAGGCCAGGCTGGGAGAGACCCTCCTTCACCCACCTACTGTGACTAAATGCCAGGCACTGGTGACACAGCCGTGACAGGATAGGCCTGGTCCCTGCCCTCACAGAGCCTGCAGGGCGGGGGGCGGGGGGGGGGGGGTGGGCAGGAAATAGCAGTGACCAGGATCTAAGGGGGTTGTTGAGGTGTGTTTGGGGAGGGAGTAGGGCAACTTTCTCAAGGGGGCCAGGCCACTGCCCAGACTCCAGACTCCCTGGGATGGGGAGACTAGACTGGAAGGAGCCATCGGGGAATAGGGATCAGCTGAACCAGGGCAAGGGAAGAGAGTGGCTACTGGGGGTCACAGGGCAAGAGCAGGGAGCTTCGAGCTGGGGGATGCCCAGCCTGAGCCTGTGGGAGGGGAGAGTGGCGCCCTGTGCCCTGGTCACAGATGAGGCTGGGAGGGGTGTGTCCTATTTTGAAGAAGAGGCCTTGCTTTGGCAAAGGCTGTAGTTGGGAAGAGAGGGAGAGAGATAGAGAGAAAGAGGCAGGGAGATAAAGAGAAAGGGAAGAGAGAAAGAGAATTATTTTGTCTCTACCCTCAGGGACAGTGTAATCTTGGTGGAAAGTGAAAATGTGCCAGTGTACAAGTGCACACACACACACACACACACACACACACATAAAGACTGTTACCATAAGGTTGTCAGCAACTGGAGCCAAGGGAAGCATCCAGATGGCTGAGCCTATATGACCTTGGGCAAATACTTAACCTCCCTATACCTCAGTTTCTTCATCTGTAAACTGGGAGCAATATTAGTATTGACCTCATAGGGCTGTTAAGAGGATTAAACACAATAATCCTTTTGAAGCATGCAGCATAGTCCCTGGCAGCTAGTAAGGTCTCACAAGT
This sequence comes from Gorilla gorilla gorilla, assembly GCF_029281585.2. NCBI lineage: Eukaryota > Metazoa > Chordata > Mammalia > Primates > Hominidae > Gorilla > Gorilla gorilla. Next base: position 85,735,924 of record NC_073239.2, on the reverse strand, counting down.
GATTGTTGTTGTTGTCATTCATCATGATCATTAATATCAGTTGTCATCTGCTGGAAAAGGAGGGATAAGAAAAGGTGGGATATGGATAGGCACAGCCAAGACAAATGCGCGGGATGGGAAAAGCAATTCAAGCTGGAAAAGAAAGAACTCGTGGGAACAAAGGTGAAGAGGTAGGAGGGTGAGATTCTAAGTCCTCACTACTCAAAGTGTGGTCCAAAGACTCACCAGCAGCAGCTGCTCCTGGGTGCTTGTTAGAAGTGCAGAATCTCGGACCCCAGCCCAGGTCTACTCACCCAGAATCTGCAACTTTTCAAGCTGTTCAGGTGATTTGTTTGCTTGGGGGAGTTTGAGAAGCACAGCTATCAGCCATAACTCATGGGAGTGAACGATGCTGGTGCCACAGTGGGAGCAGCAGAGAGAAGGCTACAGAGGGATGGGGACCAATCAGTACATGTCCCTGAAATAGTTCCACATGCAAGTTACTGCCCCGGATTCAATATTTGTTATAATTTTTCCCTTTGAGGTAAAACCTATATACAATGAAATATATACATGAACTGTACCTCTAAGTTTTAACAAGTGCCCATCTACCAATGTAAACTTGGACTCTAGTCAAGATATAAAACCTGACCAGCCACCCAGAAAGTTCCCTCATACCTCTTCCTAGTCGATCCCTGCTCCAGTCCCTAGAGGCAGCAGTTGTTTTGACTTATTTTCTGCAATATAAATTACTTTGCCAGTTTTAGAACTCCGTACCCATGGAATTGTATGATAGGTACTGCTGTGTAACCCTTCATTTATGCAGCATAATGTTTTTAGACACATCTGTGTCACTGTATCAGTCATCTGTCCCTTTTTATTGCTGTGTGCTATTCCGTTGTATAGGTATGTCACAGTTTCTTAATCCACTATGCTGTTTCTGATTTTTGGTTATTGTAATTAGGCTGCTAGGAAAATTTCTGTATGTCTTTTTGTGAACATACATTTATATTTCTCTTGGATAAATACCTAGAAGTGGGAGTGCTAGGTCATAGGGTAGGTTATGTTTAGTTTTATAAGAAACCACTAGCCCTATTCCAGAGTGGCTGTACTGTTTTATGCTTTTACCAACTGTATTAATCAGCTCAAGCTGCCATAACAAAATACCATAGGCAGAATGGCTTAAACAACAGACATTTATTTTCTCACAGTTCTGGAGGCAGGAAGCCCGAGGTCAGGGTGCCAGAGTGAGGGCTTTCTTCTAGCCAAGAAGGCCCCTGCCATCTTGCCGTGTGCTTACATGACCTTTTTTTTAAGTGTGTGAGTGGAGACAGAGAGAGAAAGAGAGAGAGAGAGTGCTCTTTAGTGTCTTTTCTTATAAGGACATTAATCCTATTGAATCAGGGCCCAGGCTTTATTACTTTATTTAACCTTAATCTTAACTTTAATGGTCCTATCACCAAATACTGTCACACGGGAGGTTTCAAGATAAGAATTTTGGAGGGACACAATCAGTCTGTAACACCAACAATGTGTGAAAGTTCCAGTTTTGTCAGGTATTTTAATTTTAGCCATTCCTGTGGGTGTACAGGATATTTCATTGTGGTTTTATTTCCCTGATGACTAATGATGCTGATGATCTTATTTTTTCCATTTTAAAAATTGCAGTAATATACACATAACATAAAATGTACCAACTTAACCATTTTCTTTTTTTTCTTTTTTTTTTTTTTTGAAACAGGATCACACTCTGTTGCCCAGGCTGGAGTGCAGTGGTACGATCATGGCTCACTGCAGCCTTGACCTCTAGGGCTCAAGCAGTCCTCCTGCCCAGCCTCCCAAGTAGCTGAGCAGCTGGGACACAGGTATGCACCACCACACCTGGCTAATTATCTTTATTTTTATTTTTGTAGAGGCAGGGTCTCCCTATGTTGCCCAGGCTGGTCTTGAACTCCCAGCTCAACTGATCCTCTTGCCTCAGCCTCTCAAACTGTTGGGATCACAGGTTAAGATGAGGCCACCATGCCCGCCTCATCTTCATCATTTTTTAAGTGCACAGTTTAGTGGTATTAAGTGCATTCATAATGTTGTGCAACCAATCACCACCATCTGTCTCTAGAACACTTTTTATCTTGTAAAACTGAAACTCTATACTCACTAACCAATAATTCCCCATACCTCCATGTCCTGGCCCTGGAAACCAACATTCTACTTTCTGTTTCCATGGTTTTGACTACTCTAGGTACTTCACAGACTCACACATTATTTGTCCTTCTGTGACTGGCCTATTTCATGTAGCAAAATGTCCTCAAGGCTCATTCATGTTGTGGCATGTCAGAGGGATTTTTTTTTTAATTTTCAAGGCTAAATAATATTCTGTTTCTTTTCTTTTCTTTTCTTTTCTTTTCTTTTGAGATGGAGTTTTGCTCTTGTTGCTCAGGCTGGAGTGCAATGGCACAATCTTGGCTCACTGCAACCTCTACTTCCCAGGTTCAAGAGATTCTCCTGCCTCAGCTCCCGAGTATCTGGGATTACAGGCATGAGCCACCACGCCTGGCTAACTTTGCATTTTTAGTAGAAGTGGGGTTTCTCCATGTTGGTCAGGCTGGTCTCAAACTCCTGACCTCAAATGATCCACCTGCCTTGGCCTCCCGAAGTGCTGGAATTACAGGCGTGAGCTGCTGCGCCTGGCCAAGGCTAAATAATATTCTGTTACATGTATATACCACATTATGCTTATCCATTCATCCAGTGATGGACATTTGGGTTACCTCCACATTTTAGCTATTGCAAATAATGATGCTATAAACACAGTGTACAAATATCTGAGACCCATCTTTCAATTCTTTTGGGTATGTACCCAGAAATGAAATTACTGGATCATATAGTAATTCTATTTTTAATTTTTTGAGAAACAGTAAATGCATCATTTTGCATTCCCAACAACATTGAACAAAGGTTCCAATTTCTCCACATTTTCAGCAACACTTGTTATTTTCTGTTTTTTTGTTTTGTTTTGTTTTTTTAATAGTGACCATCCTAATGTATGTGAGTGGTATCTCATTATAGTTTTGATTTGTATGTCCCTAATTAGTGTGTTCATCCATTATTGCATTGCTATAAAGAAATACCTGAGCCTGGGCAATTTATAAAGGAAAGAGGTTGAGTTGGCTCACTGTTCTGCAGGCTGTACAGGAAGCATGGCACTGGCATCTGCTCAGCTTCTAGTGAGGCCTCAGGAAGCTTTCAACCATGGTGGAATGTAAAGGGGGAGCAGGCATATTCCATGGTGAAAGTGGAGCAAGAGAGAGAGGGTGGAGGTATCACACACTTTCAAACAACCAGATCTCATAGGAACTCAGAGGGAGAACTCACTAATCACCAAGGAGACGGCACTAAGCCACTTATGAGGGATCCACCCCCACACAGTGGTAGGGACTCCCACCAGGCCCCACCTCCAACACTGAGGATTACATTTTGACATGAGATTTGGAGGAAACAGACATCCAAACCATATTATTCCATCCTGGCCCCCTAAATATCACGTTCTTCTCACATTGCAAAATACAATCATTCCCTGCCAGTAGTCTTCAAAAGTCTTAACTCATTACAGCATCAAGTCCAAAGTCCTGTCTCATCTGACTCTCATCTCCTTCCATCTCTTTGGCTGTACAATCAAATCAAGTTATTTACTCCCAAGATAAAATGGCAGTACAGGCGTTGGGTAAACATTGTCATTCCAAAAGGGAGAAATTGGCTAAAAGAAAGAGGCTGAAAGCTCCATGCATGTGTGAAACTCAACAGGGAAGACATTAAACCTCAAAGTTCCCAAATGATCTTTGACTCCATGTCTTGTATCCAGAACACATTGGTGCAAGGGGAGGGCTCCCAAGGCCTCAAGCATCCTTGCCTCTGTGGCTTTACAGAGTGCAGCCTCCGTGTCTGCTCTCACAGATTGAGGTTGAGCACCTGTGGCTTTTCCAGACTCAGGATGCAAGCTGCCCATGTCTCTACCATCCTGCGGTCTGGAGGGCAGCAGACCCCTTCTCACAGCTCCACTAGCCAGTGCCCTGGTAGGGACTCTGTGTGGTGCTCCAACCCCACCTTTCCCCTTGGTGCTGCCCTAGTAGAGGTTCTCCATAAGGGCTCTGCCCCTGCAGGAGGCTTTTGCCTGGACACTCAGTCTTTCTGGAACATCCTTTGAAATCCAGCAGGAAGCTGGCAGCCTCCTTTACTTTTGCACTCTGTGAGCCTGCAGGCTTAACACCATGTGGAAGCACCAACGTTTATAGCTTGCACCCTCTGGAGTGGTAGCCCAAGCTGTACCTGGGCTCCTGTGAGTTGAGGATGGAGCTGAAGTAACTGGAATGCGGGGAGCAGCCTCCTGAGGCAGAGCAGAGCAGCTGCATTCTGGGCCTGCCCCCTAAAACCATTCTTTCCTCCTAGGCTTCTGGGTCTATAATAGGAGAGGGTTTCTCCAAGATTTCTGAAATACCTTGAAGGCCTTTTCCCCATTGTTTTAGATATTAGCACTTGGCTCCCTTTTAGTTGTGCCAATCTGTTTAGCAAGTGGTTGCTCTGCAGCCTGCTTATATTTCTTGCCTGAAAATGATTTTTATTTATCTGCCACAGGGCCAGTTTGCAAATTTTCCAAACTTCCATGCTCTGCTTCCCTTTTAAATATAAGCTCCAACTTTAAGTCATTCCTTTTCTCCTGCATCTGATTTAGACTGTTAGAAGCAGCCACATCACTCCTATATTTATTTTTTCCTAAAAAAAAATTTTTTTTTTTTTTGAGACGGAGTCTCACTCTGTCACCCAGGCTGGAGTGCAGTGGAATGATCATGGCTCACTGCAGCCTTGACCTCCCAGGCTCAAGTGATCCTCCTGTCTCACTCAGTCTCCTGAGTGGCTGGGACCACAGGCATGCACTGCCATGTCTGGCTAATTTTTAAATCTTTTGTAGAGATGGTGTCTCACTATTTACGCAGGCTGAACTCCTGGGCTCAAGCAATACTTCAGCCTTGGCCTCCCAAAGTGCTGGGATTACAGATGTGAGCTACCATGCCTGGCTACATGCCACTTCTTGAATGCTTTGCTGCTTAAAAATTTCTTCCATCTGATACCCTAGGTCATTACTCTTATGTTCAAACTTCCATAGATTCTAAGGACATGAACACAATGCAGCCAAGTTCTATGCTAGGGCATAACACAAGTGACTTTAATCGAGTTCTCAGTAACTTACTCATTTCCATCTGAACCTCATCAGCCTGGCTTTCACTGGCTATATCTCTCAGTGTTTTGGTCACAACCATTTAATCAGTCTCTAAAAAGCTCCAAATTTTCCCTCATCATCCTGTCTTCTTCTGAGCCCTCCAAACTCTTCCAACCTAGAAGACTAGAGTAAATAACTGATCCTTCAATGCAAAAACAGAGGAGACATCCACAAGAAACAACAGCAAACAGGGAACCATGACCTTCTGTAATGGACAAAGCAAGGAACCAGTGACTGACTCTAATGAGACAGTGATACATGAACCCCTTGACCAATTGTTCAAAACAGCAGTTTTAAGGAAACGCAGTGATTGCCAAGATAACACATAAAATCAATTCAGAAATGTTTGAGACTTTTGTTTTGTTTTGTTTTTGAGATGGAGTTTCACTCTTTTGCCCAGGCTGGAGTGCAGTGGCGTGATCTCGGCTCACTGCAACCTCCGCCTCCCAGGTTCAAGTGATTCTCCTGCCTCAGCCTCCGAGTAGCTGGGATTACAGGTGCCTGCCACCATGTCAGACTAATTTTTGTATTTTTAGTAGAGACAGGGTTTCTCCACGTTGGTCAGGCTGGTCTTGAATTCCTGACCTCAGGCGATCCACCCACCTCAGCCTCCCAAAGTGCTGGGATTACAGGCATGAGCCACTGTGCCCGGCCAAGAAAAATTTAACAAAGAGATTGAAATAATAATTAAAAAATCAAACAAACAGAAATCTTGGAACTGAGAAATACATTTGCCAAACAGAAAAATGCACTAGAGGCTCTTAACAGCAGAATGGGTTAAGTGGAGGAAATAATTAGTGAGCTTGAAGACAGGCTAATAAAAAATATGGCCATAGGAGAAAAAAGAAGAATTAAAAGGAATGAAAATTATCTACAAGATCTAGAAAATTACCTCTAAACACCAAATCTAAGAATTATTGGTATTCAAGAGGGATATGTACAACAGCAAGGGGCAGAAACTCTATTCAAAGAAATAATACCAGAAAACTTTCCAAAACTTGAGAAATATATAAATATCCAGTACAGGAAGGTCAGAGAACATCAAACAGATTCTACCGAAATAAGAGCACCCCAAGGCATATAATAATTTTCTCTCAAAAGTCTAAGATAAATAAAGGATCCTAAAAGCAGCAAGATAAAAGCAAATAACATATAAAGGAGCATCAATTTGTCTGGCAATAGACTGCTCAATGGAAACCACATTGGCCGGGAGGGAGTAGGATGACATTTTCAAAGTGTTGGAAAAAACAAAACAAAACAAAACAACCCTGCCATCCAGGAATACTGTATCCAGCAAAGTTGTCCTTCAAATATTAAGGAGAGATGTAATCTTTTCAGACAAACAAAAGCAGAGAATTCACCACCACCAGACTCATCTTACAAGGAATGCTAAAGAGAGTTCTTCAACCGGAAGGAAAAAAACCACCCCACGAACATGCAAAAAGAAAACATTTGAAGGTATAAAATCCACTGGTAAAATTAAATACATGGACAAACCCAGAATATTCTAATATTGTAAATGTGGTGTGCAATTCATGCATAACTCTAGTATGAAACCTAAAGAGCAAATCTATCAAAAACAGTATAGCTACAGCAGCCTAATAAGAGATAGGCAGTATAAAAATATGTAAATTGAGACAATAAAAAGACAAAATGTGAGGAGGATGGAGTTCAAGTGTAGAATTTTTTTCATTTTTGTTTCTATTATTTTCTTTGTGATCTAGAACTTTGTGATAAGTTGCCACCTCTGTAAAATGACTTGTTATATTTATAAGATGTTTTCTGTAAGCCTCATAGTAACCACAATGCAAAAACCTATAATAGAGTCACTGCAAATAAAAAGCAATGAATTAAAACATACTACCAGAGAAAACCACTTAACCACAAAGGAAGACAGTAAGAAAGAGAGAAAGGAAGAGAGGAGTTACAAAACAACCAAAAAACAAGCAACAAAATGGCAGTGGTAAGTTCTTACTTATCAAAATAACACTGAATGTAAATGAATTAAATTCTCCAATTAAAAGGCATAGAATGGCTAAATGGATAAAGAAACAAGACCCAACTATATGTTGCCTACAAAAAAACCCATTTCACCTATAAAGACACACATAGAGCCCAGGAGATTGAGGCTGCTGTGAGCTATGATCGTATCACTGCACTCCAGCTTAGAAGACAGAATGATACCTTGGTTTTTTTTTTTTTTTTTGAGATACACATAGACTGGGCTGGGCACGGTGGCTCATACCTGTAATCCCAGCACTTTGGGAGGCCAAGGTGGGGGGATTACCTGAGGTCAGGAGTTCGAGACCAGCCTGGCCAACATGGTGACCCCGTCTCTACTAAAAACACAAAAATTAGCCAGGCATGGTGGCACATGCCTATAATCCCAGCTACTCGGGAGGCTGAGGCAGGGGAATTGCTTGAGCCTGGGAGGTGTAGATTTCAGTGAGCCGAGATTATGTCACTGCAGCCTGGCTGACAGAGCAAGACTCTGTCTCAAAAAAAAAAAAAAAAAAGATACACATAGACTGGAAGTGTGTCCAGTTAAAATAAGATATAGTACGCAACTGGAAACCAAAAAAGGGAAGTAGATATGTTTATAGCAGATAAAATAGACTACAAGTCAAAGACTATAAAAAGAGACAAAGAAGGTCACTATATGATGATAAAGGGGTCGATTCAGCAAGATGATACAACAATTATAAATATCTATGCACCTAACATTAGAGCTCCCAAATATATAAATCAAACATAAATCTATCTAAAGGGAGAGATAGACTACAATATAATAATAGTAGGGAATGTCAACACTCTACTCTCAGTAATGCACAGAACATCCATGCAGAATATCAATAAAGAAACATTAAACTACACACTAGACAAAGTAGACCTAACTAATATTTACAGAATATTTCACCCAACTGCCGCAGAATACACATTCTTTTCATCAGCATATGGAACATTCTCCAGAGTAGACCATGTCTTAGGCCACAAAACAAGTCTCAACAAATTCAGAAAAGAAGAAATAATATCAAGTATCCTTTCTGGCTACAATGGAATAAAACAAGAAATCAATAACAAGAAGAACCTCAGAAACTACACAAATACATGGAAACTAAGCAACATGCTCCTGAATGATGAATGGGACAATGAATAAACTAAGAAAAAAAATGTAAAAAGTCTCTCAAAACAAATTAAAACGAAATATACCATAATCTGTGGGATACATCAAAGGCAATACTAAGAAGGAAGTTTATACAACAAACAACTATATCAAAAAAGCAGAAAGATTTCAAATAAATAACCTAATGATGCACCTCAAGAAACTAGAAAAGCAATAACAAACCAAACCCTAAATTAGTAGAAGGAAATAAATACTAAAGATTAGAGCAGAAATAAATGAAATTGAGATTTAAAATAATACAGAAGATCAATGAAACAAAAAGTTGGTTCTTTTGAAAAAATAAAATCAACAAACATTTAGCTAGACTATCTAAGAAAAAAAGAGAAAAGACCCAAGTAAACAAGATCAGAGACTGAAAAGGAGACATAAGTGAGACTACAGAAGTTCAAAGAATCATTAGAGACTATTATAAACAACTACGTGCCAACAAACTGGAAAACCTAGAAGAAATGGATAAATTCCTGAACATATACACTTATCAAGACTGAACTATGAAGAAAATAGAAAACCTGAACAAGCCAATAATGACTAATGAAATTGAAGCTGTAACAAAGAGTCTCCCATCAAGAAAAGCCCAGGACATGATACCTTCACTGCTGAATTCTACCAAACATTTAAACAAGAATTAATACCAATTCCATGCAAACTCTTCAATAAAACTGAAGAATAGGGAATACTTCCAAACTTGTTCTACAAGGTCGTCATTACCCTGATACCAAAACTAGACAAGGACATGACAAGAAAAGAAACAACAGGCTAATATCACTGATAAAAATAGATGCAAAACCCCTCAACAAAATACTAGCAAACTGAATTCAATAACACGTTAAAAAGACCATTTGGCAGCTGGGCACAGTGGCTCACGCCTGTAATCCCAGCATTTTGGGAGGCTGAGGGAGGCGGATCATGAGGTCAGGAGATCGAGACCATCCTGGCCAACATGGTGAAACCCCATCTCTATTACAAATACAAAAATTAACTAGGCATAGTGGCACATGCCTGTAGTCCCAGCTGCTCGGGAGGCTGAGGCAGGAGAATCGCTTGAATCTGGGACGCAGAGGTTGCAGTGAGCCGAGATTGTGCCACTGCACTCCAGCCTGGGGACAGAGTGAGGCTCCGTCTCAAAAAAAAAACCATTTGCCATGACCAAGTGGGATTCATCCTAGAGACATAAGGATGGTTCAACATTTGCAAATCAATAAATGTGATACATCACATTAACAGAACCATAAGACCATTTCAATCAAGGCTGAAAAAGTATTCAATAAAATTCAACATCCCTTTATGATGAAAACTCTCAACAAATTGGGTAGAGAAGGAACATATCTCAAAATAATACAGGCCATATCTGACAAACTGTCAGCTAACATCATACTGAACAGGGAAAAATGGAAAGCCTTTTCTTTAAGATGTGAAACATGACGAGAATGCCCACTCTCAACCTTTTAATCAACATAATATTGGAAGTACTGGCCAGAGCAAGTAGGAAAGAGAAAGAAATAAAGGGCATCCAATTGGAATGAAAGAAATCAAATTAGCTTTGTTCACAGATGACATAATTTTATACTTAGAAAAATCTGTAGATTCCCCCAAAAAACTGTTAGAACTGATAAACGAATTCAGTAAAGTTGCAAAATCAATGTACAAAAATCAGTAGCATTTACGTACATCAACAGCAAACAATCTGCAAAAGAAATCAAGAAAGCAATGCCATTTATAATAGCTACAAAGAATATAAAATACCTAGGAATCAATTTTTTTTTTTCTTTTGATACAGAGTCTTGCTCTGTCACCCAGGCTGGAGTGCAGTGGCTCAATCTTGGCTCACTGCAAGCCTTCCAGGTTCAAGCGATTCTTCTGCCTCAGCCTCCTGAGTAGCTGGGACTACAGGCACATGCCACTATGCCCGGCTAATTTTTTGTTGTTGTTTGTATTTTTAGTAGAGATGCAGTTTCACCATGTTGGCCAGGCTGGTCTCGAACTCCTGACCTCGTGATCCACCCACCTCGGCCTCCCAAAGTGCTGGGATTAAAAGCGTGAGCCACCGTGCCTGGCCCCTAGGAATCAATTTAACCAAAGACGTGAAAGATCTATACAAGGAAAACCATAAAACTTTGACAAAGGAAATTGAAGACGACATACGAAAAAGGAAAAGATAGTCCCTGCTCATGGATTGGAAGAATTAACATTGTTAAAATGGCAATATTACCCAAAGCAATTTATAGCTTGAACACAAGCCCTTTCAAAATACTAATGATATTATTCACAGTAATAGGAAAAAAAAACCCTAAAATTTATATGGAACCACAAAAGACCCCAAATAGCCAAAGCAATACTGAGCAAAAAGCACAAAGCTGGTGGCATCACTTCCCACTATGTGATTTCAAAATATACTACAAGGTTGTAATAACCAAATCAGCATGGTACTGCCATAAAACAGATACACAGATCAATGGGAACACAACAGAGAACTCAGATATAAAATCCATTCATTTATAGCCAACTAATTTTCAATGAAGGTGCCATGAATATACACTGGAGAAAGAAGAGTCTTTTCAATAAATGGTGCTGGGGAAACTGGATAACCATATGCAAAATAATAAAACTAGACCCCTATTTCTTACCATATATAAAAATGGATTAATTACTTAAGTCTATGACCTGAAACTATGAAACTACTAGAAGAAAGCATTGGGAAACACTCCAGGACATGGGTCTGGACAAAGATTTTTTGTGTAAGACTCAAAAGCACAGGCAATAAAAGCAAAAATAGACAAAGAGGATTACAGCTAGCTAAAAAGCTTCTGCACAGCAAAAGAAACAATCAACAAAGCAAAGAGGTAACCCCCAGAATGAGAGAAAATATTTGCAAACTACTCATCCAACAAGGGATTAATAACTGAATATATAAGTTCAAACAACTTAATAGCCAAAAAAAAATCTGATTTAAAAATGGGCAAAACATCTGAACAGATGTTTCTCAAAAGAAGACACACAAATGGTGTATGAAAAAATGCTTCACATCACTAATCATCAAAGAAATACAAATCAAGGCTGGGCGAGGTGGCTCACGCCTGTAATCCCAGCACTTTGGGAGGCCAAGGTGAGCGGATCAACGAGGTCAGGAGATCGAGACCATCCTGGCTAACACAGTGAAACCCTGTCTCTACTAAAAACACAAAAAATTAGCTGGGCGTGGTGGCGGGCGCCTGTAGTCCCAGCTACTCAGGAGGCTGAGGCAGGAGAATGGCGTGAACCAGGGAGGCGGAGGTTGCGGTAAGCCGAGATCGTGCCACTGCACTCCAGCCTGGGCGACAGAGCAAGACTCTGTCTCAAAAAAAAAAAAAAAAAAAAAGAAAAAGAGAAAGAAAAAAGAAATACAAATCAAAACAACAGTGAGATCATCTCACTCCACTTAAAATGGCTTTTATCAAAAAGGGATGCTGCTGAGGATATGGAGAAAGGGGAACCCTCATAGACTGTTGGTGGGAATGTAAATTAGTACAACCACTATCAATAGTACTTTCTGAGCTATTTTTAGCACAAAAAACTAAAAAGAGAACCACCATTTGATCCAGCAATCCACTACTGGGTATATATCCAAAAGAAAAGAAATCAATATATCAAAGAGATATCTGCACTCCTATATTTATCACAGCACTATTCACAATAGCCAAAAAATGAAATCAACCTAAGTGTCCATCAATGGATGAATGGATAGAGAAGATGTGGTATATATACCCAATGAAGTATTATTCAACCATAATAAAATAAAATTATGTCATTTGTAGCAACATGGATGCAAGTGGATGTCACCATGTTAAGTGAAATAAGCCAAGCGCAGAAAGACAAATATTGCATGTTCTCACTCATATGTGGGAGCTAAAAACTTGGATCTCTTGAAGATAGAGAGTAAATTTGTGGTTTTCAGAGGCTGGGAAGGAGAGGGGAGTGAGGGGATGAAGAGAGGCTGATTAATGGGTACAAATATACAGTCAGAAAAAGTAAGATCTATTGTTCTATAGATCTGTAGGGTGACAATAGTTTGCAATAACCTATTATGTATTTCAAAATAGCTAGAAGGGAATAACTTGAATGTTTCCAGTATAAAGAAAAGACAGATATTCAAGGGATGGATATCTCAATTATCCTGATTTGATATTTACACATGATATGAATGTATTAAATTATTACATGGACCCTGAAAATATGTACATCTATTATGTATCAATAAAAAATAAACATACCTTAAAATAAAATAAAATGTGTAAAGGAAAAAAATCATTTGACCATATATGTGAGGGTTTGTTTCTGGGCTCTGTCTTCTACTTCATTGGTTTATATGTCTGTCTTTATGCCAGTTCCACATTGTTTTGAATACTGTAGCTTTGTTTTGAAATCAGGAAAAGTGAGTCCTTTAGCTTCGTTCTTTTTCTTTTTCTTTTTTTTTGAGACAGAGTCTCTCTGTCGCCCAGGCTGGAGCACAGGGGTGCCATCTTGGCTCACTGCAAGCTCTGCCTCCCGGGTTCACGCCATTCTTCTGCCTCAGCCTCCCAAGTAGCTGGGACTACAGGCGCCCGCCACCATGCCCGGCTAATTTTTTGTATTTTTAGTAGAGACGGGGTTTCACCGTGTTAGCCAGGATGGTCTCGATCTCCTGACCTCGTGATCCACCCACCTTGGCCTCCCAAAGTGCTGGGATTACAGGTGTGAGCCACCGTGCCCGGCCAGCTTTGTTCTTCTTTTTCAAGATCATTTTGGCTACTTATAAATTTTAGGATGAGTTTTTCTTTCCTGCAAAAAAAAAAAGTCATTGGGATTTGATAGGGCTTGCATTGAATCTGTACATTGACTTGCTGTAGTGAGAACTTCCAGTGCTATGTGGAATAGAAGTGGTGAAAGCAGGCATCCTTTCCTTGTTCCTGATCATAGAGGGAAAGCTTTCAACTTTTCACCATTGAGTATATTTGCAGTGGGTTTTTTGTATAAGCTTTTTAATGTTGAAGTAATTTTCTCTTATTTAAAAAAAACTTTTAGTTTTTAAAAATCAACAGATAATAATTGTACATATTCATGGGTTACCTACTGATTTGATCATACATATAATATGTAGTGATCAGATCAAGGTAACTAGCATATCCTTCATCTCAAACATTGATCATTTCTTATATTGGGAACAGTCAGTATCCTCCTTCTAGCTATTTGAAACTATATATTTTATTGTTAACTATAGTCATCCTACAGTGGTACAGAACACAGAACTTATTCCTCCTATCTAGCTATAATATTATATCTTCTAACAAATTTCTCTCTAACTCTCTCTTCCCCTTACCCTTCTCAGCCTCCAGTATCCTCTGTTCTACTTTTTCTATGAGATCAACTTTTATTTTTCACTTCCACATATGAATGAGACATGCAGTGTTCCATTCCTGGCTTATTTCACTTAATATAATGTCCTCCAGTTCCGCCCATGTTGCCAAGAATGACAGAATTTCATTCTTTTTTAAATAGCTAAAAAGTATTCCATTGTGTATATATACCACATTTTCTTTATCCATTCATCTGTTGTTGAACATTTAGAATTCTATTCCTAATTTGTTGAGTGTTTTTATCACGAAACGGTATTGAATTTTGACAAATGCTTTTGCTGCATCAGTTGAGATTATCATTTTTCCCTTTTGTCTGTTAATGTGGTACATTATATTGATCATTTTTTGTATGTTGATCCATCCTTGAATTCTGGGAATAAATTTCACTTGGTCACATATGTAATCCTTTTAATATACTGCTGAATTTGGCTTGCCAGTATTTTGTTGAGGTTCTTGCATCAATGTTCTTAAGGGATATTGGTCTATTGTTTTCTTGGCATGTCTGTCTGGCATTGCTTTCAGGGTAATACTGGCCTCATAGAATGAATTAGGAAGTGTTTTCTCCTTTTTTTTTTTTTTTTTTTTTTTTTTTTTTAGATAGGGTCTCGCTCTGTTGCCTAGGCTGGAGTGCACAGCATGATCATGGCTAACTGCAGCCTCAACTTCCTGGGCTCAAATTATTCTCTCGCCTCAGCCTCCAGAGTAGCTGGGATCACAGGTGTGCACCATGATGCTTGACTAATTTTTGTATTTCTTGTAGGGACAAGGTCTCACTGTGTTTCCCAGGCTGGTCTCAAACTCTCAAGCAATCTGCCTGTCTTGGCTTCCCAAAGTGCTGAGATTACAGGTATGAGCCACTTTGCCCAACCCCTCCTTTTTAATTTTTAAAAACATTTGAAAAAAATAGGTGTTAGTTCTTTAGATATTTGATAGGATTCACCAGTGAATCCATCAAGTCTAGAGCTTTTCTTTATTGGAAGGTTTTGATTACTGAGTCAATCTCTTTACTAGTTATAGGTCTATTCAGATTTTCGATTTCTTCTTGATTTAGTCTTGGTAGGTTTTATGAATATGTCTATTTCACCTAGGCTATCCAATTTGTTGGTGTACAATTGTTCATAGTACTCTCTTAGAATCCTTTTTATTTCCATAGAATTGGAAATAAATGTCCCCACTTTCTTTTTTCTTTTTTTTTTTTTTTTGAGACAGAGTCTCACTCTTGTCACTCAGGCTGGAGTGTAATGGCACGATCTTGGCTCACTGCAACCTCCGCCTACCCGGTTCAAGAGATTCTTCTGCCTCAGCCTCCTGAGTAGCTGGGCATTACAGGCATGTGCCACCACGCCTGGCTAATTTTTGTACTTTTTTAGTAGAGACAGGGTTTCACCATATTGGCCAGGCTGGTCTGGAACTCCTGACATCAGGTGCTAACACCCGCCTTGGCCTCCCAAAGTGCTGGGATTACAGGAGTGAGCCACCGCGCCCGGCCAAATGTCCCCCCTTTCATTTCTGATTTCAGTAATTTGAGGCTTCTCTCTCTCTTTTATTAGTCCATCTAGCTAAAGGTTTTTCAATTTTGTTGATCATTTCAAAAAACAAACTTTTTGTTTCGCTGGTTTATCTCTATTGTTTTTCTTTTTCTTTTTCTGAGATGGGGTCTTGCTCTGTTGCCCAGGCTGGGGTGCAGTGGCATGATCTTGGCTCCCTGCAACTTCTGCTTCCCAGGCTCAAGCGATCCGCCCATTTCAGCCTCCTGAGTAGCTGGGACTACAGGCACACACCGCCATGCCCAGCTAATTTTTTGTATTTTTGGTAGAGGTGGGGTTTTGCCATGTTGCCCGTGCTGGTCTTGAACTCCTGAGCTCAAGTGATCTGCCTGCCTTGGCCTCCCAGAGTGCTGGGATTACAGGCATGAATAACTGTGCCCAGCCTTTTCTACTGTGTTTCTATTCTCAGTTTCATTTATTGCTAATATTTATTTTGACTGCCACAACTGGCCTCCGGTTATATTTCTGTTATAGATTTTTAACTTCATCCTGTTGTGGTCCGAGGAGATACTTTATATGACAGTTATCTTTTTAAATTTATTTGAATATTGGGTTGTTTGGTTTTCTCTTTATACTTCCTTAAGTTGTAAAGTCAGGTTGTTGATTTGAAATCTTTCTTGTTTTTTAATGTAAACACTTACAGCTATAAATTTCCACCTTAGCACTGCTTTTATTGTATGTCATACATTTTGCTATGTTGTATTACTTATAGCTATAAATTTCCTCCTTAGCGCTGCTTTTGTTGTATCTCATACGTTTTGCTTTGTTGTGTTTTCATTTTCTTTTATTTCTAGGTATTTTCTGGTTTCCTTTGTGATGTCTTCTTTGATCCATTGGTTAAGAGTGCATTGTTTTTTCACAAATTTGTGAATTTTCCAGTTGTATTTCCTTTTCTTTTCTTTTTTTGTAGACAGGGTCTCACTCTGTCGCCCAGACTGGAGTGCAGTGGTGTGATCACAGCTCACTGCAGCCCCGACCTTCCCAGGCTCAGATGATCTTCCCACCTCAGCCCCTAAGAGTAGCTGGGACTACAGGTGTGCGCCACCATGCCTGGCTATTTTTTATTTATTATTATTATTATTATTTTGTAGAGATGGGTTTTCAGCATGTTGCCCAGGCTGTTCTTGAATTCTGGGCTCAAGTGATCTGCTCACCTCCGAGGCCTCCCAAATTGCTGGGATTACAGGCGTGAGCCACCATGACCGGCCTTCAGTTATATTTCTGTTATTGATTTTTTAACTTCATCCTGTTGTGGTCCGAGGAGATACTTTATATGACAGTTATCTTTTTAAATTTATTGAGACTTCATTTGGGTTTGGTCCCATGGGGCTTGTGTAGCTGCAGGGCTGGAAGTTAAGTGGACAGCTACCTTTGGAGTTACACATTGGATGGGGCTAATACTTCCTCCCTCACAGGGCTGGTGTGACGTGCAAATAAGATAACACAGGTGAAAGGCCTTTGTAAAGTATAACAAGATAAGGAAAAGTTTATCATTGATCCTTTTTACCACAGAGAGGAGGAAGAGCCATTTCCCTGCTTTCTCCTCAACAGTGCAGTCTCTTTTGGGAGCAGGAAACAGGAGAGAAAAGGCTACGCTTTTGGCTGGAAATAGCCTCTTGTTAAAATCTGAGCAGTTAAAGTCAAGTGCCTAAACACCAGCACAAGTTTGCCATCACAGCTGAGTTGAAAAACCCAAGTTCTGTATCTTTTTCATTTGTATTTTTTGTTTGTTTTATTTTGTTTTTATTTGAGGCAGAGTCTTGCTTTGTTGCCCAGGCTGGAGTGCAGTGGTGCAATCTCGGCTCACTGCAACCTCTGGCTCGTGGGTTCAAGCTATTCTCATGCCTCAGCCTCCCAAGTAGCTGGGATTACAGGCGCCTGCCAGCATGCCTGGCTAATTTTTGTGTTTTTAGCAGAGACGGGGTTTCACCATGTTGACCAGGCTGATCTCAAACTCCTGGCCTCAAGTGATGCACCCGCCTCGGCCTCCCAAAGTGCTGGGATTACAGGCGTTAGCCACTGTGCCTGGCCACCCCTTTTTCATTTGTGAACTAGAAATAGTAACACCTACCTCATGGGTCATTGTGAGGATTAAGATAACTTTTACTCTTGTTGGTGTTGTCATCATTAATATTTGAAGAAAGCCATGCTAAAGGGCTGTATATGTTGTTCTGCCATCTTGCAATGACCTTCTGAAGTAGATCTATCACTTCCTTTTTTCTTTTGAAAAAATTGAGGGTTAGTTGCACAACGCTTCCAGACCCTGTAGGAAGGAGACTGGGATTGTCCCTGTGCTCCTAGGCGAGCTGTCTTTGGGAAGTGGGGCTCTATGCAACCCGTGCTGGGAGAGGCCACTAGAGGGCACTCGCCTGCTCCTCATGGCCTGTGCTGGACCGGAAGGTGTCCAGCCCTAAACACACCCCCTCAGACAGCCGCTGTGCCGCATGCCCAAAGTGACCTCTATGGCATTTTCCAGGATGGAGCGTAGTCTCCAGGACCCCATGTGGGAATATGGGGCTAATAGGCCTGCTCAATTTGTTCTCAGAACAGGGTGGTGAAAACATTTGCCCTGCTCAGGTTCCTGGGACTCTGTGCAGAAAGGTGAGGGAGGATGGTGCTGTCTGTCCCCTTCAAGGATTCCTCCAGGACAGGCAGCTCATGCAAGACCTGAGTGTACAGCGGAGGGCACCAAGGTGTTGAGCAGTTTCCTGTGCACCCCACCCCCTCCAGGAGGCCCTTCATAACCTCTGTTAGCTCACTGTATGTCATGACAAGCCCCCACTCCCGAAGTGGGCAGTGGGTACAAACTCACTACTGGGGAGGGGCTGTGCCTGACCAGGCATGGCTCTGGGGTCCCCTCTTGGCTTCCTCTGACCCCAAGTTGAGCAGCATCTGGGACTTGTTCTCCAGAAGCACACTGGCCAGCACCTGCCCCTGGCTTACTCCAGTCTTCCTTGGAGAGCTGGCTGAGGGCTGGATGGGAGAGTTCCCCTGTGTGCCCTTTAACTCATGGAGTTGCCCTTGACTTGGTCCAGTTACTTTCCCCTTGTGCCTCATGGAAGGTGTTGGTGGGCTATAGATCCCTAAGTTTCCCTGCCTGCAGCCCCAAGATCCACAGCCCCTTTTTGCCAAGTTATCCTGACTACTGGGTCCAGTCCAGCCTGCCCCTTACCCCATTGGCCTTCCCTGTCCATGGCAGTGACCCCTTGCTGAGTCACATCCGCACCACCTTGCACCCACCCCCTTGGGCAAACAGGGCCCGGGCAGTGACCCCCAGGGCCCAACAGCCAGTGCAAAGGAGTTCTGTCCCGGCCAGGCCTACCTGCCTTTCCAGGACAGCAGTTGGGGCCTCTTGGCCACCCACCCCCACCTCCACCTTGGGCAGAACCAATGGATCTCTTTTTCCTCTTTTCCTCCCAGCAGGGGTGGGCAGATCGATACGTGGCCCAGTTTCCTCTTAAGCAATGGAGCTCCCAAAGCCCTGTAGATGATTGACCTGGCCAGCCCATTACTTGGTCATGGAATGTGTGTGTGCCTGGCAAGCAGAAGCCCTGTGGCCTCCAGAGTCCCTTTCTGGGTAGGGTTCTTTCCAGGGAGGGAGACCACCTGGGGGCTATTATTCATGGTAAGCCAGATCCCAGTGGGCCACCCAATTTCTCAAAAGCCACATTCCCTCTTCACTCCCAGAGGCCATTTGACAGAGCAGCGATTGCTCCTCTCTCTAGGTCAACCCTTTAACCACCGCAACATTCATTTACTAGTCTGCATGTCCACTGACCGCTCAACCACTCACTCACCCACGCGCTTATACACTCACTTGCCCTCCCACTCATCCCCATATCCTCTCACATATCCCCTTACCTGTCCACTCCCTCCCTCATCCCAGTGAATACCTGAACATCTGAGGTACCAGCCTGGTGCTAGGCACAGCCAGTAGAAAAGCTCTAAGCAGTTGTCAAGGGCAAAGCCTTTGGAATCAGAAGGATGTGAATCCTGACTGTACTGTTTCCTGGCCACCTAGCTATGGGCACATTTCTCCAATCTGTGAGCCTTAGTTTCTTCACCTGTAAAACAGGGACCTCATGCACCTTCCTTTCAGGGAGGCTGTAAAGATCGGCTTTAGGATTAATGCATGCAAAGTGCTTCAACCAGAGCCCAGAGAACACAGCTGTGGTCATGGGGCCTCTCAGCAGCCATGTCCTGGCCGTGGGGACTATAGTTGGTCCCATCTGACCCTGGGCTGACCCTGGGACAGGCAGGGGCCCATTCCTGCCCCTCAGCTAGGCTATGCTCCCTGGACAGGTGGTCCCCACCCCCAACCCTGGAATAGAGGGCAATAATCACCCAGCTTCCCATGCATCCCTTCCCTGGCTTTCTTTCCCTCAGGGCGCCCTGGGGTTTTCAGGTCAGCCAAGACACCTGGAGCAAGATCTAGCTTGCTCTCTCCCTTCTTTGCCAAGGAAGTTCTCTGTGACAGCAGCAGGGGGTGGGAACTGGCTGAGAGCATCTGACCCTCTGAGGGAGCATTTTCCGTCCCACATGAGGCCCTATGTGCCCAGGACCTGGTTAGCCCCCATCCTCTTCCCTTCCACCCAGAGCCCCAGTGCAGACTGTTCCCTCCAGCTCATCTGGGAGTTCCCTGGGGCAGGAGGTGCACCCTGAATGCCAAAAGGTGGGCTTAGCTGTGGGGTCAGCTAGGGCAGGGGAAAAGAGAGGGACTGGAGCACGGCTGGGGCAGGGGCTCCGTGTGAAGGGATTTCCTTCATTTCCCCTAGACAGGCAGCCGTGTGAGGTGCACAGGGGAGCGTTGTGGGCCCCTTGGCTTCGATTAGGGGATGTGTAGAAATGTGGGTGTGGACCTTGGAGTGGCTCACACCAGAATGCAAATTTTCTACACACTGGCCTGGTGACCTTGGGTAAGTCACTGGTAAAATCTTAGTGGTTTAAGAAATGCATGTGACATACTCAGCATGCACTGACACCCAGGAAGTGCTGTGTTATAAGGGGATGGCCCTGGGGCCAGTGGCTTTGTACCAGCCTGGGTAAGTCCCTGGCCATTCAACTCAGCCCAGCAGGGGAAGGGCTGTAGGGCGCCCTTCCCCTCCCCTTGGCCGGTCCTTGGTGGCACTTTCAGTGGCCATGTCCTTGCTGGATAATGCTTCTTTCATCCTGGATGGGGTGCAGGTGGGGGTGGCAGTTAAGAAGTCCCAACTCCCCAGGCTCATGTTTTCAGCCTGACTTACTGAGTAGACCTGCCTTGGTGAGGATGAGGTGGGATGGGGTGAGCGGTAGGGGTGCATAACTGTCTGGAGGTGAGCTCGGCTGTGGACATGTGAACACACACACACACTGTCTCATATATTCCAGCTGCAGCTGCCCATGGGCTAGGGCCCTGCCTCTGGTCTCCTTGTCCCTGGCAAGGTGGTCATTATTAGTTTCCTTCTCAGTTTGCTCTATTTTAAGCTTCTAGAGGACAGGAACATGTTTGTTTTGTTTTTAAAATGCTATATCCTTATTGCTCAGTAGAGTAACTGGCACTGAATGAGTGAAATGGAAGAATAATTGGACACTAGGCAGTCAGTGTCAGAACAGGGTGTGTGGACAGTGCACACTGAGTCTCAACAGGCCATCAAGTGGGCCAAGGTGGGCATCCCCAGGCAGGCATTCTAGGGTCCTGTGTATTGCCATATCTGTGCCCTCCACCTAAGGCTGGACGTTGGTAGGGGCCCTTATGTCATGGCCTTCTTGATGTGACAGCCCTGCTTTCCTGAGGCCAGGGATCCCCGGTGTGGGCTGTGTCAGGCGCTGCCAGCGGGGAACTCCCCAGGCTCAGTGCTGGTGCTTGTTCTCCGGAGCACCCCTCTGTCCTGCCCCTGGTCCCAGCACCCAGTTTCTGTTCTGGGGTGGCTCATCCTCATCAGAAAGGGAGCTCCTTGGAGGCCTCGTGGTGCCTGGCTGGTATACAGTGGGTGCTCAGTACATGCCTGCCATCTGAGTGGTCCACTTTCTGGACGGGGCTGGCCATGTTGCCTAGGGAAGCTGGCTGGGAACAGCGTTCCCAACCCGGCCTGCCACCAGGCTGGCCCCCAGGGTTGAGCACCTCCCAGCTGTCACAACCCAGTTGTGAGAAACGGTTCAACCCCCGGGAGTGCTATGGTCTGTGGTTGGCCAGGGGCTGGAATTCCCCCAAGGAGGCAGCCCCTGCGGCCACGCTATGGTCTTGCCTGGATCAGGGTGACTGGGAGGCCAGAGCACCCACGCCTGTGAACCTGCGCTGAGAAGTGAACCTCAGAAGGGGTCAGGTCACCACTCAGGGACCAGCATGCCCCCAGGGGCAGCCTCCTCCCAGACGGCAGTGCCAGGATGGGGCCATCTGGGGAGCAGGCTTGCATGGACCGTGTCTCTCCGGTGTGGACTCAAGCTGGGAGTCTCAGCGCCTCGGGACGGTTTCCTCATCTGTAAGATGGGAGTGCTTACAGACAATGGAACATTATTTAGCCATAGACCAAGGTGTAATAACAATACATGTTACAACCTGGATAAACCTCGAAAACATGATGCTAAGTGACAGAAGCCAGACACAAAAGCTCTGGATAGGTGAAGTGTCCGGAATAGGCAACCCCATAGCGACAGGAAGTAGAGGGTGGTTTCCAGGGGCTGGGGGAGGAGGGAAAGGAGAGCAACTGTTTAGTGGGTATGGGTTTCCTTTTGGGGTGATAAAAATGTTTTGGAACTAGACAGAGGCGGAGGTTCCACAACCCTGTAAATATACTAAATTCCACTGAAGTGTTCACTTTAAAATGCTTCATTTTATGTTATGTGAACCTTACCTTGATAAAAATCACAGGGGTGCTACTGACTTCACCAGCTGGTTTGGGGGCTTCAGAGAGAAGATGGCCGTGTAGCCTGAGCTCAGCCAGTGACACTGGTGAATGTCAAAGAATGGAAGCCGTCGTGACCCTGGGGGCTGTGTCAGTTCCCTTGCCTTGCTGGACTCCAGACTGCGGGAGTCAGGGGCAGGAGCCAAGGGGGAGGTGAGGGCAGGTGGCTTTGCTGGGCACACCCCTTAGTCAGGGGCAGAGGGAGCTGCTGTGGCTGCTTCAGCAGCTGTGGGTGAACATTCCTATGCTGCAGGCCCAGGCTCCCACCTCTGATTTGCTGCGCACTTTGGGTTGGCCCTTCAACCCCGGTTCGTTTCTTAATCTGCCCATATCTGCCTGGGTACCTGCTCTTCTGCCGCTGTATTGGACACCTGACCCCATCCTCATACCCGATTCCCACAGCGCAGGTCACTGCCAGGCAGTGTATTACCGATCTCTTGGTTCTGGGGTCTGTGGTCTATCTTCCCTACAGAATCAAGGGAAAATGGATCTGTTTTGTTCATGACTGTATTTCTAACACCCAGTGCCTGGCACATAGCAGGTACTCACTAAATATCTGTTAAATGAACAAATGTACAAATCCTCATTCTTTACGTAGTGGGTGCCAGGTCCTGTCTGTACTAAGTGCTGTCAGTAAATAGCTGTGAGGTCAATGTTATCATTATCCCCGTTTTACAGAGGAGGAAGCTGAGGCTCTGGGACATGGAATGGCCATAGCAGAGCTGGGATTCTGACCTGGCAGCCCAGCAGCAAAGCCCTCGCTCTGACCCACCCAGTTCTAAGCTGTCTTCTGACCTGGAGCTCCCACTCTGGGAGGCAGCTTGGGCCCTGAAGCATTCACTGCCTCCTCAGCCACCGGGCCCCGCCCACTCCCAGGGAGGGGCTCCCTCTGAAGCCGCACACCCACCACCCCGAGCCCTTTCTCAGGCTTACTGCCACCCCAGCCGGCTCCCTTCCCTGGGAACCTCCGTCATAAAGAGGGCGAGGCCCTGATCTGGCCTGTCTCTCCGCCCTGGGGCCTTCCTCACCTCAGGGAACCTTAGTTATACATATGGGGGTTACGCCTTGAGCTTGTATTAAGCACCTTTCATCTGGGGAGCTCCTGGCTGCTGGGAGGCTAATTAGCTGCTCTCTGGGAAGAGTGAGCAAGAGCTGACGTCCCAGCCAGGGAACTGCCTAGCTAGGCATGGGGCTGGCCCTCCTGGGAGAGGTGTGTGAGCCATCATCTTGGGTCACCCACTTCTCCATATTTCTCCTTCTGTAGGACCTCCTCACAGAGTCCCTTCTCTCTGGCTAATGATGAAGCCCACCGTTTATTGAGTGCTTATTATGTGCCAAGGGCTTGCTAAGCCCCTTCGCCTGTTAAATATATGTGTGCAGAGCAGTAGGGCCATAGGACTACATAAATATATATGTGCAGAGCAGTAGGGCCATAGGACTACATAAATATATATGTGCAGAGCAGTAGGGCCGTAGGACTACATAAATACATGTGTGCAGAGCAGTAGGGGTGCCATGCGTTAACAACTGTGATGGAGCCCTACTCCTTGCTGGCATGGGACCAGCACTTCTGCACATGACCTCATGGAGTGGATGGGAAGCCTCTAGTGTGCTGCCTGGCACGGATCAAGCACTTGCTAAGTGGTAGCTATTATCAGTAATCTTCAGAACAGCCCAGTGAGGTAGGTACCATGCTATTCCCATTTCTCAGATGAGGAAACAGGCTCAGAGAAGTTAAACCACTTACTGGCTATCGCAGAGTCAGGAATAGAGTTGGATTGATTTGATTGATTCTAAAGCTGCACATAGTTTTTCAGCTGCTCCCCCCTCCCTTCCCCTAACCTGGAGTCTGTTAACGACAAAGGCCTTGCTTTGCATAATGCTAGGGTCATGGGGTCATTGGGCAGGGCTGTTCTCGTCCATCTCTCCAACAGTGCACTGGTGGGCTAGGCATGGATCAGAAACCCTTGGAGATCATCTAACACAACTCATCCCCACCCCACATTTTTCAGATGTGAAAACTGGGGACAGAAGGGACTGAGCAAGGTAACAGGATTAATGGGATGATACCTCCTTGTCAGCACAAGGGATAAAGTGGCAGTGGTTGGTGGTCATCCTGGCCCCTGCCATCAAGCTGGCATTGATACAAAGTAAGAATCATTAGAACACTAGAATTCCTGGCTGCCATTTGTCAGCCTGGCCCACCTGCAATGAGTGACCCCAGGGACGTTTGGGTGGGGCGGGGGTGCACACAGCAGGCTGGAGCTGAGACTGGGGCGGGGAGGGTGTACTCCACCTACCTGCCCTCCAGGGTGCTTGGCACCTCCTAGGGCAGGCTGGCCTCTTTGTGCCATGCCCCACAGAGCATTGCAGTGATCCTAGTGCAGAGCACATAGTAGGAGCTTAAAAATGCTCATTGGAGAAACGGACTGCAGGAGGGAGGAGATGGCACACTGAGGGCATTGATGGGTAGATGGTAACATCATGTCTATTCATCATTACTCAGCAGACCTGGTTCCATCAGATGTGACTGCCCTTCAGGCCTTACAGAAGGGACCTACATAAATCTGCTCAGGCAAAGAGAAGTTTGTGGGCTGTGGGCTCCTGGCTGGGGTTCCTCAAGGTGCAGCATTCTTCTTGGCACTGACGGGGGTAGCTAAGATCTGAGCGTGCAGGCAGGCCCTCTTCTCCCCTGGATACTGCTCTTCTGAGGAGGCAGCTCTGTGGGTACCAGAGGCATGGGCCAAGGAGGCTGTGACCCCCTGCCTGGCCCCCTACCAGTCTCTGCTTCTACAGCCAGGGTCTGCATCTTACCTGCTCGGCCTGCCAGTTCCAGTCCCCTCCCCATTCCCCTCAGGACCTCATCCCTCCTCCTGGCCTCAGCTTAAGGGTTTCCTCAGAGAGGTCTTCCTCAAGAACCTTCCCATCCCAAATCTAAATTAGTGCCCCATTTATATATGTTCTCTGAGCACCTGATTCTTTTCCTTCATAGGAATTTGAAAGTCTTTTCAAATGGAATCTTATATTTCTTTCTAGGTGATTTGTTGAAACAAGTCTGTCTCCTCCGTTAGACTAAGCTCCGCGAGGGGTGAGAAAGTTGTTCCGTCCACTCGTCCTCCGGGGTTAGCAGGACATATTCTGTATTAAATGAGTAGATGACAGAAACCCCGTGAGAGAAAGAGTGAGCCGAGCCAGTGGTTCTCTAAGTGTGGCTCCAGGACCAGCGGACCAGCAGCTCAGCATCGCCTGAGGACTTGTTAGAAATGCAAATTCTCTGACTTGGTTGGGGGACCCAGCAATCCGGGTTTGAAAGAACTGTCCAAGGGGGGATTCCTGTGCACACTAAAGTTTGAGAACCACTGAAGGCGGCAAATCCCCTGCTGTTGGGTGAGTGTGCACTGTGGCAGCTTTGGTGGCCTGTAAGAGGAACCATGGATGAGCAATCCCCACCTTCAAATGTAGCAAAGGGCAGAGGGTGGACACGTCACCCAGACCCCCAAAAGGAGCCCAGACGTGTTGTTCGGCGAGCTGGCCACTGGAGGGCAGTGTGGCCACGTCCATCGTGCTGCCTCCGAGGGCTTCCGGGGGAGAGCGGCCGCGGGAGGACGGGAACGAAGCTGTAGCGAGAATCTCGCCCCACGCCGCAGCCTCCTGCAGCAGCGTCGGCTCGCCGGCCCCTTGCGTTCCGAGCCGCCCAGGGAGCTCAGCCGCTGCAGCCCCGGCCCCTGTGTCTCCCCTCGCGGGCCGGGCCTGGTGTGCGCGTCTGGATGGCCTCGGGCCTGGAAGGTTTGCGAGGCCCCGGGAGCCGCAGACCGCGCCGGGGAGGAGATCCCGGCAGGCCGGCCGGGGCAGAGCGCCAAGGAGGGCGGCGGAACCTTGGCTGTTTGCCGGGAGGCCAAGGGCAGCCCTCCCGCGTGATCCGCGCGCTGCAGAGCGCGTCGGCCATCTTGGCGGCCTCGCCCGGGCCCCGCGCCCGGCCCGGCTTGGTGCTCGCTCGCGGCTGAGCAGACGCCGGGGTGGCGACGGGAGAGCCCGACCGCGAAGCTCGGCCGCGGGAGTGCGTGGGCGTCGCAGAAGTCCAGGAGAGCCCTGGACCTTGGTAGCTTCCCGGGGGTGCTGAGCCTCCGAGCCTCAAGTGAATCGGATGGCGCCAGTCGCCCTCCTTTTTGCCCCATATTCAAAGAGCGGAAAGTCAGAGGGCGTTAAAATAGGTCACAGCGGTCAGCAGGTTTTTGTGGGGCAGGCAAGTGGCAGGGTCCAAGACCAGGCGTAGTATCTGGTTGCCTAAGATGCTTGGGCAACTCCTTCACCGGGCACACCAATCTCCGAGCCAGAGGTCAGGGACTGGCCCCGCGGAGCTGGCTACAGGCGGCCGATGCATTCCAGTCCCTGACCACCATGGGGACTTGAGGTGCCATTCTGAGGAGCCCCAGGCCCCACCACGCCTGTTGCCTCTGTCTAGCGTAGTTCACACATGGATGCTGTCTCTCTGGCACTTGGGTGTTTCTCAGGTTCCAGAACATCCGTTCATCTTACCAGTCCTTCAAGGTTCAGCTTAAAGATCAGCTCCACCAGGAAGCCTTCCTGGATTTCCCCTCTTAGTTTCCAACAGAATCCGTCTCTTCCCTTCTCTGCCCACCTTGAGTAGCAGTAGCTTCAGCTGTAGACTCTCCTGTTTTTTCCTTACAGTCTTTGTTGCTGCATCCTCTCTCACTGAATTGTTGATGTGAGACCCTAGACTCTCCTGTTTTTTCGTTACAGTCTTTGTTGCTGCATCCTCTCTCACTGAATTGTTGAATTGTGAGACCCTGTGAGGGTCGGCACCCTGTGATACTGGCCAGGAAAGGGTTGTTGCAAGGGGATCATGGGATTGTTGAATGGGTTTTGATCTGGATTTTGATGTTGGAAATCAAGTTCCCAAATGTTTTCAACCTTGGGTAAAGGAACATGTAATGGTGTTTTTTAAGGCTGTCATGGAATCCTTTTGTGTGTTTAATTGCTTTGTTATTTTAGTAGAAATGTCAGGGTGTCAGAGGAACAAAAGCCATGGGTCTGAGCCCAAGCAAGAAGACAAACCGCTGAGCCTGTGCTGGGTGCTTCCTCTGCGTGGCCTCCGGGTCAGGGCCTGTCAGATGGAATGGCAGGCTGCGGGTCCAGCCCCAAGGTCCAACCAAGGAAGCTCCTGGGTCCTTGGCCGGGCTTGAGGCTGTGATTTCAGACTCCTCGCTGGTCTAGGTCGGTATTTCAGAGGAGGCAAAAGAGAAAGTGCCTTCACAGCCTTGGAGAAGACTGGGAGCTAAAGGAGACATCCTTGCTTTTTCCTTTTAAAATAATAAGCCAAACGTTCTCCCATGAAGGACTCCAGAAAACCCCGTTCATGCCTCACCCACAGATGATTTGCTGAATGCTCATTAAGGGGAAAACAAAGAGGTGGTTTTGTTTATTTATTTAAAAGGAAAAATAAATGAGCTGTGACAAAACAATTTGAAACCAGGCCCCTCTGAGACCTGGGCTTTCACTTCCTTGATGGGAAGTAAAACAGAGAATCGAATCCCCCTCCAAATAAAAGTGAAGTTAATAATCAGACAGCTCGAGCCCTGGCCACATCCTGTCAGCCCCCTCCCTCCCTGGGCTCTCTGTTTATAGCTGCCGAGTGCTTTCCCTCCAGAGCCCAAGCCGGCTTAACCCTTTCCTCCCCATCCAGGGAAGCCCAACCCTGCTCTTGAGACTGGAGGTGGGCTCCTCACACCCACTGGCGCTGGCCTAACCTCAGCAAGCGGTGGCTCTCCCCAGGCCTGCGGGCATGGGCCTGTGTCCCCCACAGGGCAGCCAGCTTGGATTTGAGTGATATTCTCTGCTTGTCCTGCACAAAGCCTGAAAGTGTCACCTTTCCTCTCCATACCTCCAGGGGAAGACTAGGCCAACCCATTCCCATTCCAGACTCCATGCAGCTTCTATAGCCCGGTGGGCTCCAGAAAGCTGCATTCTGACAGAAAGAGGCACAAATCTTTGGGGTTTCTGGTCAGTGCTGAGAGCAGCACCCTGTGCATGTCTCTGGGCTACTTTCTGTGAAAACTTTCCACTTCCTTCAAATGCCTTCCATTGTAGTAGCATGTTGATTTCTTCCAGAACCCCATGGGGTCAATAGTAGCACATCCCACTGGGCAGAGGAGGGCCCCTTGCTAAATTAATTTTGAGTTCTCTACTGTTCTAGGCAACGACTCTGCCCTATAGGGCCATAGTTATCCTCATTTTACAGAGGAGGAAACTGGGGTTAAGTACTTTGCCCAATGTTACAGAGCTAATACATAGCAGAGCTAGGATTTGAACCCAGGCATTCTGGCCCCGGCGTGCCCTTAGCCTTTGCACTCAAGGTTTAGCAGCCAGAGATTGCTCTCTTCTCTGGAGCCAGGGGGCTTTCAGAAGCTCAGGATAATCTTATGACTGCATTGTGAAGGTCTCAAAGCCCAAGGACCTTTCGAGAACATTCTTGAGTTTTGTCTTGGGCTCTCCGGCCTCCTTTCTTGTTTCCTCCTATGGGAGAAGAGGGAGCAGGTGGAGCCAGTGCAGGGCTCCATCCATTCTCCTCCAGGATCAGCAGGGTCAAGATGTGGCTGGATGTGAATCCTCCATCCCTTCATCTGGCTGGCAGACTTAGAGCAAGAACCCAAAGACGTGGTGTGGCCACTCTGACAGTGGTCTGGATGACCTTCTGCTTAGGTTCCCTTGTCTCCTCCAGTCTTGTCACCCAAAGTCCCAAATACCCTCTTCTGGCTGAAGCTTGTCAGCAGGAGGCCACCCACACAGTAGCCTGGAGCGTGAACTGGCTGTGCAGGCCACCTGCCTCTCCTGGGAGTCCTGCGTGCCATGGCTCTTTGATTTCTTCTTAGAACTGTATCTCTTGCCTGGCCACTTTTGCACAGCCATTTGGCAGGGCCTTTGCACCAGTGAAGGTACATTGTGGTGTATAGAGGCCTTCAGGGACCACTTGCCTGAGACTCAGCTCCTTTTTGGGAGATGTTGCCAAGCCCAGGGTCTGCTGTTTGTCTAGAGGACCCTGAACCCCATCTTTGGGAAGGGTTGGTCTGCTGCAGGTCTGCTTTCTGGGGGTGCATTTTGACATTCAAAGCCATGGACCAGAGTGGGCAGTGCCTTACTCTTCATTTTCCAAGTAATGCTTCAACTAGAGAGAGCTGCGGTGGCTCTATCCCAACTGCCCTGTTCTTTCCAGAGCCTGGGCAGCTCCCCTGGCTGGGGGGCGCTGAGCACAGCCATGGCTTCTGTGACACTTGAAGGGGCTGACACCCAGCAAGGTACCTGGCCCAAAGGGGTTTCAGAGGATGTGTGCCTTGATTTTTATTTAATTTAAATGTTTAAGAAAAGCATTCAAATTCAGAGTGTTCACAATGGGGTGGCTCTACTGTGGTCCTCTCAGAGGCTTAACAGCCACAAAAAAGCCACATATTAGACCCACCCTGTTACAGTTCTTACTGTGCTGGGCACTCAACACACTGATCTCATTCACCCTTATGCCCTGGGAAATGGGGGATATGTAAGTATCCCCATTTTCCTGTTGTGAAAAGTAAGGTTAGAAAGGTTGAGTAGCTTGCCTACCCTGCTATGATGGCTTTCTGCTGAGGAAATTTTTTAAAAAGTTCATTGTGCTTTAAAAATACATTGAAACCAATTTTATAGTAATTTTTACTGAGCTTAAAAGCAGTGTCAAAATGGACATCAGTCCTTCTGCCTGTACTCTTCCAGCCCAAGAGGCCCAGAGGGGCAGGACCCCACTCTTGGTCCCCGCATAACTGTGGGGAGGGCTGTGTAGGTTGCTTTTCTGACCTCGGGTGGGGGTGTCCATCTGTTCTCCAGCCCTCCCTGACAGGTTTTTCCATAGCTTCATTTCTTGTCCAAGAACACGTCTGTAGGAAGTAAATACTGTATTGCAAGAGCTAGTAAGACAAGAATCATTGAGTGAAAACATTTTTAGTTTTTCTGAACTTAAAACATTTTATTATGGAAAATTTCAAATATATGCAGAAGGAGACAGAGTGATATGATGAACCCCATGTACCCACCCAGTCTCAGCATCACCAACTCATGGCCAAACCTGTTCATCAGTGCCACCATCCACCGCCCTACCTCCTGTACAATTCGGAAGTATATCCTGTATATCACATCATATCATTTCATCTGTCAATAGTTCTTCCGGGCCGGGTGTGGTGGCTCATGCTTGTAATCCCAGCACTTTGGGAGGCCGAGGTGGGCGGATCAGTTGAGGTCAGGAGTTTGAGACCAGCCTGGCCAATATGGTGAAACCTTGTCTCTACTAAAAATACAAAAATTAGCCGGGCGTGGGGGAGTGTGCCTGTAGTCCCAGCTATTTGGGAGGCAGGTGAATCGTTTTAACCCGGGAGATGGAGGTTACAGTGAGCCCAGATTGTGCCACTGCACTCCAGCCTGGGCAACAGAGCAAGACTCTGTCTCAAAAAAAAAAAAAAAAGTTCATTCTTTATCCCCAAAGAATAGATTCTTGTCAAACTTAGCCACATTATCATTATTCCACCTAAAAATTAATAATACCCCCTAAACATTACCAAGATTCAACTGGTGTTCAGATTTCCCAAAACACTTTCAAATTCTTTGCTTTTCCACTTACTGAAAGAAAAAAAAAAATCAGCCTCCAAATAAAAATTTCTCAGCATCTGGTCATCTCCTTACAATCCAGCTCACAAAAGGACAGACTTCTGAATCTGGGCAGAAACACCCAGTTATTAAGTCTCTGAGGTGATGATCACGCTGAAATCTCCCGCTGCAGCTCCCTATTCAGCCAGCGCCTTGCACATACTGGGTGCTAGGTCAATATGGGCTCCGTTTCACATAAGGATGAACACGTGCAATGGTAAGGATGCAGCCAGGTTGAGCTAATTAGGGGAGACTGGAGCGCAGCCCCCTGCGTCCTCCCACCCACACAGCCGCCCTGGCTGCGAGTGCCTGTCCTTGGCTTTCCCGACCAGTGCTCCACCCGCCAGCTGCCTGGGCCTCCTCTGGGACCCTCTCCTCTCTCTTGCTTGGGATACTTGACTATGCTCCAGTGGCTCTATGGAATCCCACTTTGTGGGGCCTCCAGGGCTCTTCTTGGTCTTGCCAGTTGCTGCTTAACAACAAAAGTTGACTGGGTTCCTTTTTTTTGGAGGGGACCTCATACTCAAGAGTGTGCCAAATGCTTTGCTCATCTGTCCTCACAGCAACCCCAGGAGATGGGTATTGTTGTCATCGCCATTTCACAAAGGAGGAGACTGAGGGAGGCAGGTGAGTCCTCTGCTTGCCTAGGAGGGGGCAGTGCCAGACTTTGAATGTGGTCAGCCTGAACATCGAGTTGGTGTGCTCCATGGCAACATACCGGTTCCCAGCTCTTAAGACTCCTTTAACAAACTGTTGGGCAACTCGGCCCAAGACCAGGCACTTCCCTTTTGAGGACAAATCTCGACAAGCTGCGATCTGCTGTCACCTTGCACTTTTCCTGAAATTTCCATGTCTTTCAAAACAGGTAGAGCATGACTTCTCAATATACACACACTTATTAGGAGATTAGTTCAGTTGAATAGAATAAATTTTAGGTATTTCAGCCTATAATTTCCTGGTTTGTCTTTTTTCATGGTTAAAGAATAGTTTGAGTCATAGATTATATGACTGTGACAGGTTGAAGGTTAGGAGGGATGGCAAGAAGCTGAGTGTGTAAGGCCACAACTTAGACATTCATCCTTCTGCACTTTTTGTCACCTCTCAGTTTTTGATAGAAAAAAAAAGTTACTTTTGGAATATATAGAAGTATCAAGGTCAAGTATGTAAGAATTTTTGGAGGGAGATGGGCTGGCATGAGTACCATTTTCCTTGTCCCAGCTGATCAGAGCTCAGGGTGTGGCTGAACTTGGGAGGAGCAGTATAAGGTGCTTGGTGAGCCGCCTGTCTATGGGGATCCTGCCTCACCCACTGAGGACAGCCTGGGCATTGCACAGCTGGCCACTAAACCCAACACCCATGTGTTACTTTCTTTGCTTCTGGATTTTGCCTGGGTTTGCTTCAGCTTTCTCCCAACTCCTGCTCCCTTAGGGAAATGAAGAGTGGGCAGAGGTTTGATTAAGTAAGGAAATTGGAAAAACCAAAGCAGTCATGGAGAAGGGAGGCATTGACAGAATTACAGAAGACAGAGAACAGTTAGAAGGCTGAAAGAAGCCAAGCCGACAAAGGACTAGCATCTTCCATAAGTTTTCACGGGGTTTATGGACACAAGGCATTGAGGCATTGAATTTCAAGAAGCTGTTTGCCAACCAGAACGATGGTTGTGGCTGTCTTTAGGCTCCCTTGGGAACACCTGGAAATTAATTTAAATCATTTTAGTTGTTAACAAAAGTTGCATTTGCTGGGATTTCTCTGGCTTTGCATAGAGGTGGGTATGCCAATCTGCCATGAACCTCTGTTTTTCTAGAAATGGTGTGTCTGTGAGTTAGATGAGCCCTTATCCACAAAAAGGTGGCTGGGCCAGACCTCTCTCTAGATGAAAAGCTGATCACACCGCTCTACTCATACCTGATGTTCTCCTGGCACAGGGCTCCTGCTCAAATTCTCCAGTGAGCCAGCCATAGGGTATCATGATGGCAGCCACCCTACTCTGGGGTGAGTTGGACTGGTTTTTGGCCTTGTCCCAGGAAGACTAGCCCTTTCTCTGCAACAGACTAACAGTGGGGGTGAGGTGGGAAGAGTTAGGAAACACAAAGGCGAGAAGGAAAACTTGCTTTTCTAGGACTGTCCTTGTTCAGTGTTAGGAAGAGTCTGAAATCCACACATACACAAAAGCCCTAAGACTCACTTGTAGTCACCCAGAACATTACTGAGTGGATTTGGTTGGGGATCAGGGCAGTTGT
This sequence comes from Gorilla gorilla gorilla, assembly GCF_029281585.2. Taxonomy (NCBI): domain Eukaryota; kingdom Metazoa; phylum Chordata; class Mammalia; order Primates; family Hominidae; genus Gorilla; species Gorilla gorilla. Next base: position 85,702,764 of record NC_073239.2, on the reverse strand, counting down.
TTTAAATTCACTGCTGCCTCCTTTTCTCTCCTGGGTCTTTTAAAAAAATTTTTTTCGGGTGTTGTTTGCTTTGACATTCTTCTCTCTTTTCAGAATATTTATAACTGGCCCCCTCTTTATCCTTCTCAGCTCCTTTCCCCACCTCACTCTGCCTTCTTAGCATAATTTTTATTTTCTTTTGGCCTGCCTTGTTTTACATCTGGATTCCTGGATGATTTATTTTGTCTGTTTCTTGAATTCTGATCCTCTCCCATTTCTTAGAGTTTTTTGGGATTTTTTTTTTTCCCCTTTCAGCTTCAGTTCTTTTCCCTAAAGCTTTCCTTGGGTCACACGGCTTTTATTCTTGTTCATCTGTTTAAGCAGAGCTGGCAAGGAGAAGGCCACAGCCGGCAGGCAGAGCCACGGCGGCAGAAGAGGTCTTGGGCGCCTGAAGATTCTCCTCCCAGCCCTGGTGTCCTTCTGGGGAGGGGGATGGGGACAGTGCTGCTCTCCCTGTTAGGGTTGATGTTGTCTGCCAGGCCTGGGCTGAGGGTTGGGGCAGATGGTGTCTCCTCCACAGTGTGTGGGCCTGGGACTTCATGGCTTGGGGAGGCAATGGAATCCACCCTTCGGGCTGTGGGTTGGAGGATTAACCAGGTTAGACCAGGAAAGGCTGGAGCTCCATGGAGTTGCACCCACTGGGAATGTATTCCTTACAAAACTCGGTGCTGTGTTTGAAGACTTTGCAGCATAGGGACTGCCTCCTGGGACCCGAGTCTGGGTTTCCTTCAATTCTGACTCAGTGGCTGAAGTTGACCTGGGCATCCAGAGGTGTCTGCTGGGGAGACAGAGGCAGTTTTCCAGTGGAAAGTCCTTTTTTCCCACTATCACCGCCCTTGGCCAATGGTCATTTTGAGGGTGCAGGGGGAATGCTAGAAGAGGCTGGTAATTGTGGGGTGTATTAAAGACTCTTGGCCGCTGGGCAAACCCCACCTGTGGGAGGCTCTGAGGGTCAGCCCTGGTACTGATGAGGCAGGTGGCACTTCTTGATGGGCATAGTGGCAGAGAAATCCTAGAAATTGCAACCACACCCCTCCCTGTCTGGAGTGGTGGGGTGGGGCGGGAGCATCCTGGGCCCTGCTCCCCAGCTGTCCAAGGCAAATCGACTGGAGTCCATCTGGCTGTCCCCACCGGTCCAGGCATGCTTCCCATCCTGGGGCGTCAGTCCTCAGCGGGTGCGGCTGAGGGGCCGGTGGATCAGTGCTCTGCCTGGGCACACCCGGAGCTGAGTGGCATCCTGGGGTGAGGGGGCTCAAGAGCTCCAGGTAGACACCCACTGGACTGCCTTATCTTTTCTAGGCCCTGTGCTGATGGTGGCCACCTGCTTCTCTGGCAAGTGTGGTTGAGGGCCGTTTCCATAGGCACACCTTGCTCTCTTTCTGGGTCCCATCTGTCCTTCATCATCTTCATTAATGCACAGTGTTCCCTGTCACTTGAGGGAAGTGCTGTTGGTTGTATAAAGGCTTGAGACAACTCTTTGCTTACATTTTATATTTTGTTTATATTTTCTAAGCCTTTAGCTCTGGAGTCCAACTCTCGGGGTCCAGCATCCTTTAAGACCCGAAAAGCACAAACTTCAGGAGGCCAAAAGCCCTTACTCCTAGGCCCTGTGGACTTGGTTTATCTCTGATTCCAGGCAGTGCCTCCTGCTTTATATAGAGGGCTATAATCAACAGGAGGAATGACTAGGGGATGGGTGATGAATGTTCTTCCAAGTTGCTCCCCTTGACTGTGGCAGGAGAGCTGGGGGCAAAGACCCAGCCTCTTTGACACAGGAATTCAAGTGGGGATTAGGATCCCAGCAGCCTCCTGCTCCTTCCTGCCTGGGCCGCCTCACTCCTAGCTGGGCCCCAAGTGCAGCCTCCTTAAATCTGTCCGTGTCAGTGCCTCCTCATTCCTGCCACCTCGCTCTGCCTTCCCTTTTCCCACGCACCAGCACCACGTTGTATAAATATTTACACCCCCGGGGCTGGCAGGAATCTTTCTCCAGCTGCTTCCCTGGTCTCTGGGAGAGCTTGTTTCCTCACCCAGCAGCTGCAGCAGATCTGGTTGCCTTTGGTCAGACAAGAGCAGGCCCTGGTTTGGGGGCCCACAGTACCCCGGGGTGGAGGGTGCAGTTGGTGGGAGAAACTCAGCACTAAAGAAGTCACAGGGCTGTGGCAAAGACCCGTCCTCTCTCACTCCCCCGCCGGCTGTCCACATGGCGACCCTCCAAGAGCTGTCTGATCTCTGCTCTGGCTGGGGAGGTTCCTGTTTCTCAAAAGAACAGCTCTCAGGGTGGAGTTGGCCATACCAGGGCCTTGCTAGGGAGTAGTGGAGGATAATTCCAAAGCAAACTCGCTGATGCTAGGACAAAATAGTACCTTGGTTTACCTGTGAACACTTTACAGCTTACTAGTAAGTGTGAATCCCTTGATTTGCCCTGAAGATGACCCCACAGTTTAGAGCAAGACCCCCCTGGATTATCTGCAAATCAGGCCTCTCCCCAGCATCTGCCCCAGGCCACCCTCCCTCCCACCAGTCCCTGCCAGTCTTCCCGCCTCAGGGGTAGAGAGAGGAGAGGACAGACGCTCCTTCTCCCACCTTCCTTGGTGACCCAGCCAAGGAAGAAAACTGGCACTTGGGTTCCCATGGGCTGGGCACTGTGCACGGTACTTCCCCATGTTCTCATGTAGTTATTCAAGTCTCGGGCACAGCAGATTTCTTAGCTTCCTCATGCATGTCTCCTCTTTCTGCCAGCAAACAGCAGCAGCCATGTAGCAGCAAGCCCCCAGATACAGAGCCCAGGCTTTCTCTAGTCCTGAGTTCAGCCAGGAACCTCTGAGAGCCAGCCAAGGGCTGGACATCAATACTGGACATCAATCTCAGCCACTCGCAGTAGGTGCGGGTCACCTGCTGCCACCTCCCGCTCCTGTGCCTCAGTTTCCCCTTACATCTGTGGGAGGTCATTAACCTGTGCTTTGTAAAGTATTTCAAATTTAGCAAAAAACAAGTTTGAAAAAAGCAACATCATTTCTTTCTTTTTTTTTTTTTTTTTTTTATGGAGTCTTACTCTGTCGCCCAGGCTGGAGTGCGGTGGCGCTATCTCGGCTCACTGCAACCTCTGCCTCCCAAGTAGCTGGGATTACAGGTGCCTGCCACCACGACTGGCTAATTTTTTGTATTTTTAATAGAGATAGGGTTTCACCATTTTGACCAGGCTGGTCTTGAACTCCTGACCTCATGAGTCACCTGCCTCAGCCTCCCAAAGTGCTGGGATTACAGGTGTGAGCCACCACGCCAGGCCAAAAAAGCAACATCATTTCAAATCCTTTTTCTAGTTATAGGGGTTTGGGTGGCAGAAGAGATTGTTCAGGTATCAGGGACTAAGGAGAATGTGTGTTCAGTGCTTTGGGGAAGCTGGGGAGGAGGTAAACACGGTTTAAAAGGCCTGAATTTTATATCCAACAACCCCTAAAATTTAAGTAATAGAGCCATTGGAGGTATGTGTGTGTGGAATTGGGTAGGGATTCTCATGGGGGCCAGGGACAAAGACCCCAGTTTCCCTCCACTCACACTTGTGCCGGAAAGAAAGCAAACAGATTCTCTCTCTCTCTCGATAACGTACATGGAGAAAGGTAGGAAACTGCAATTTGAAAGTCGTGCATTTGTGAGATACTCCTGCTGCCTGCCTGTCTCTCCAGCCCCACAACGTAAAACAAAACCCAAATAAAAGCCTGAACCCGGCAGATATTAATGCTACAGAGCCAGGGTTGGTGTGCAGGCAGCCACCCCCTTCTTCCCCCTTCTGTTTCTATAAGTGGCTGAAATAAATTTAGCGAAACAACCCCACCCATCTGAGGGCCTAAGATTTCAGAGCAATGGGATTCTCTATCCTGAAAACCCCTGTTTTTCAGAGCTGAAAGCTTTTTGTTTAAATTCCTTTTGGGAATGGAATGCTCTCGATCTGAAATAATTATTATACTGCAGTCATCTATTCCTCATAGATAAATGCTTTGACACAGTATAGCTTGCTGAAAAGCTGATCTACAAATGCTCTGCAGCTTAAGATTGTCAACTCTATGGGGCCAATGCCTAGTTGGATCTGTTGGGGTATTTATTGTAAGATTATTCTTCTAATGTTGTGCATATTCAGCCAAGTCCCTCTGTTGTCTGTCATACAGAACCCTGATTGTGGCTGGCTAAGTTAGCGAAGTAGAGAAGTACTAAATCTTCATTTTTTTTCCACGAATACTTATTGAGGGCCTACTCTCTGCTAGGCACTAAGCCAGGCACTGGGAGTTGAGCTGAGAGCAGAGAGAGCCTGCTTTGATGGAGCATACATCCTAGTGGGAAGAGAATGTTAAAAAGTTAAATGACTACAAAAAAACTGGCAACGAATGTTGTATTTTAAAATGAAAGACTGAATGCTTTCCCCCTAAAATCAGGAACAAGGTCAGGGCATCTACTCTTACCATGCCTATTCAACACTGTATTGCAAATCCTGGATAAAGCAATAAGGCAAGAAAATGAAATACAATGCATATGTTAGGAAAGGAAGAAATTAAATTATTCCTATGTATAGACAATATGTGCTTGTCTACGTTAAAAACAAAAACACGCCTGGTACAGGGGCTCATGTCTGTAATCTCATCACTTTGGGATGCCCAAGCAGGAGGATTGCTTGAGGACAAAAGTTAGAGACCAGCCTGGGAAACATAGTGAGATCCTATCTCTACAAAAAATTAAACTAGCTGGAATGGTGGCATGAACCTATAGTTCCAGCTACTTGGGAGACTGAGATGGGAGGACTGCTTGAGCTCAGGAATTTGAGGCTGCAGTGAACTATGATTGCACCACTGCACTCCAGCCTGGGTAACAAGGTGAGACTCTACCTCAAAACAAAAACAAAACAAAAGTAAGTAAACAAAAACACCCCAAGTAATCTATCAAAAAAATCCTCTTACAACTAAAGTGATTCTGTGAGATCACAGGAGACAAGGTCAATACACAAAAATCAACTGAATTTCTATAAACTAATACACAAGTGGAGACCAAGATTTCAAAAGGCTGGGTGTGGTGGCTCACGCCTATAATCCCACACTTTGGGAGGCTGAGGCGGGCGGGTCAACGGAGGTTGGGAGTTCAAGACCAGCCTGACCAACATGGAGAAACCTCGTCTCTACTAAAAATACAAAATTAGCCAGGCGTGGTGGTGCATGCGTGTAATCCCAGCTACTCAGGAGGCTGAGGCAGGAGAATTGCTTGAACCCAGTGGGGCGGAGGTTGCGGTGAGCTGAGATCACACCACTGCACTCCAGCCTGGGCAACAAGAGCAAAACTCCATCTCAAAAAAAAAAAAAAAAAAAAAAAAATTACAATAGTTCTAAAAACTAGGAAATATTAGGTATAAATCTAATGAAATATATATAGAATCCCTGTGCTAAAAACTATAAAACAGCTGGGCATGGTAGCACATGCCTGTGGTTCCAGCTACTTGGGAGGCTGAGGCAGAAGGATCACTTAAGCCCAGGCGTTTGAGGCTAGCCTGGACAGCATAGCAAGACCCCATTTCAAAAAAAGATTAAAACCATAAAACACTGATTAAAGAAATCAAATAAGTCCTAAATAGACATACCATGTGCATGAATTAGAAGACTCAACATAGTAATTCTCCCTGTAGTGATCTATAGATTTAATGCATTGCCAATAAAAATCTCAGTAGGGTTTTTTTTTTCTAGATACAGACAAGCTGATTCTGAAGTTTATATGAAAAGGCAAAGGAACTAGAATAGCTAAAACAATTTCAAAAAATAAGAAAAAAGTTGGAGGAATTACACCATCTTAAGACTTAGTAAATACCTACAATAATTGATCATGTAGTATTGGTGAACGGGTGGACACAGATCAGTGTAACAAAATAAAGAGACCTTACAAATACGGCCATTACATTTTTGGAAAGGTGTAAAGGCAACTCAATGGTAAAATGACAGTCTTTTCAACAAACAGTGTTGCAAGTGAAAATCCACAGGCAAAAAAAGAACCTCAATCTAAATTTTACATCTTATATAAAAACTAACTCTAAATGGATTACAGATCTGAAGTAACTACTTTTAGGGGAGGATTCTAGGAACATGGCAGAGTAGGAAGCACCAGGAATGTTTCCCCTCTTAGAAAACAGTTGCACTGGCAGAATCTGTCTGATACAACTATTTTGGAACTCTGGAGTCTATTGAAGGCTTGCAAATTCCAGGGGGAGGCTTGAACAGTAATTTGTGTTTACTTTTGGTCAATATCAGCTCTTAGAGCAGTAGCAGCTACCCATCCCCCACCTCCAACCCTATGGCAGACAGCTGTGCATATGTTCCTGGAGTAGCTTGCACACAGCTTACAGGAGCTAGGGTGGGCCAAAAGACCCTGTCCTCCAAATATCAGGGATTTGTGCTCTGATTACTGCTTCTGATAACAGAGATGTAGACAATGATGCAGGTGGCCATTGTTGTTGCACCTTCTCCCATTTTTTATTTTATTTTTATTTTTATTTTTTTGAGATGGAGTCTTGCTCTGTCGCCCAGCCTGGAGTGCAGTGGTGTGATCTTGGCTCACTGCAACCTCTGCCTCCTGGGTTCCAGCGATTCTCCTGCCTCAGCCTCCGGAATAGGTGGGATTACAGGTCCCCACCACCGCGCCCAGCTAATTTTTGTATTTTTAGTAGAGACGGGGTTTCACCATGTTAGCCAAGCTGGGCCCACCAGCCTCGGCCTCCCAAAGTGCTGGGATTATAGGCATAAACCACCACACTGGGCCAACACCTTTTCCCATTGTTGCAAGCTCCTCTTCTGCTGAACTAGCTTATAGGGCATTTAAAGGGATGAAGGCCTCCGTTAAAAAAATCAACTCTTCATTTCTGTCTTTTTCCCCTTTTTGGAACCAGATATTAAAGACTAGGACATTCAAAAACAATTACATACACCGGGAAAATTTGAAAATGAATGCCCATGCATGATCAGAGAAAGGCACAGGCTCAGAATAGATCTCAGAAGACCTCACATTTATACCTCAGGCTGATCCTTGGCACAGAGACAGCCTACAACAATAATTAAAAAAAAAATTTACCAAACCCAGCAAACCTTGGTGAAGGGGGAGAATCTGATTTCCAGAGTAACCACATTATTAGATTGAAATGTCCAGTTTTCAACAACAACAAAAATCACAAGACATACGAAGAAACAGGAAAGCATGGCACATCCAAAAAATACATCAACAGAAACTGTTCCTGAAAAATAACTGATGGAAGATCTACTGATAAAGACTTTAAAACAACTGTCTTAAAGATGCTCAAAGAACTAAATAAAGATATGGAGATGGTCAAGAAAGAGATGTATGAACAAAATGGGAATAACAATAAAGAGATAGCAAGCCTAAAGTGAAAGTAAAAAGAAACTCTGGAGCTGAAAAGTATAATAACTAAAATGAAAAATTCACTTTAGTATTCAAAGACAGTTTTGAGGAAGCAGGAAAAATAATCAGCAAATTTGAAGATAGGACACTGGAAATAATCAAGTCTGAGGAACAGAAAGGAAAAAGACTGAGGAAAGTGAAGAGAGCCTAAAGGACCTGTGGAACACCATTATATGCATACTGGGAGTCCCAGAAGAATAAGAGAGAGAAGAGGGGAAAGAATATCTGAAACTATGGCTAAAAACTTCTGAAATTTGATGAAAGACATGAATATGAACATCCAAGAAGTTCAATGAACTCCAAGTAAAATAAAGAAACCCACACCAGGATACATTATAATCAAACTCTCAAAAGTCAGAGACAAAAAGAGAATCTTGAAGCAGCAAAAGAGAAGTGACTCACATAAAATAGATTCTTTTTTTTTTTTTTTAATTAAAGACATAAGGTCTTCCTTTGTTGCCCAAGCTGATCTTGAACTCCAGGTCTCAAGCAATCCTCCTGCCTTGGCCTCCCAAAGTGCTCGGATTTCAGGTGTGAGCCAATGTATCCAGCTACAAGGGATCCTTAATGAGATTATCAGCAAATTTCTCATCAGAAATTTTGGAGACCAGAGGCAGTGGGCCAACATATTTAAAATGTTAAAAGAAAAAAAAAAATCAAACAAGAATCCTGTATCTGGAAAAACTGTCCTTCAAAAGTGATGGAGAAAATGACATTCCCAAATAAACAAAAGCTGAGGGAATTCACTACCACTAGACTTGTCCTATAAGAAATGCTCCAAGGGTGTCCTGCAAAGTAAAATAAAGAACAGTAGATGGTAACTTGAAACCATATGAAGAAATGAAGATCTCAATAAAGGCAATTATAAGAGCTAGTATTATTGAAACAACAGTTTGTAAGTTTACTTTGTGACATAATTTAAGAGACTACTTTAAAAAACAATGATTAGTCTAAAAGCTAAAATTATTATAACTTTGGATTGTAATGCCACATTTGTTTTCTACATAATTTAAAAGACTAACACACTTAAAATAATTATTAGTTTATATTTTTGGGCACAAAATGTATAAAGACGTAATTATGTGACATCAATAATCAAAAGGGATGCAGATGCAGCTGTAAAGGAGCAGAATTTTTGTATGTTTTTGAAGTTAAGCTGTTATAAATTCAAATTACAGTGTTTTAACTTTAGGATGTTAAATGTAATCCCCATGGTAACCACAAAGAAAATACAGTAGTCCCCCCTTATCTGTGGTTTCACTTTCTGTAGTTTCAGTTATCCACAATCAACCACAGTCTGGAAATATTAAATGGAAAATTCCAGAAATAAACAATTCTTAAGTTTTAAATTGCATGCCATTCTGAGTAATATGATGAAATCTTGTGCCATCCTGCTCCATCCTGCCTGGGACATGAATCCTCTCTTTGTCCAGTGTATCCACACCATATCTGCTACCTGCCCATCAGTCACTTGGTAGCCATCTCGGTTATCTAATTGACTGCTGTGGTATCACAGCACCTGTGTTCAAGGAATCTTTATTTTACTTAATAATGGCCCCAAAATGCAAGAGTAGTGATGCTGGCAATTTGGAGAGGCCAAAGAAAAGGCAATTTGGAGAGAACAAAGCAGTAAACTGCTTCAAGTGAAAAGGTGAAAATTCTCAACAAGGAAGAAGAATCATATGCTTATATTGCCAGGATCTATAGTATGAATGAAACTTCTATCCATGAAATTCTGAAGGAAAAAAAAATGTCATAGTACATGCAGGGTTCAGTACTATCCCTGGTTTCCAGCATCTACTGGGGGTCTTGAAACATATCCTGTGTGGATAAAGGAAGGACTACTGTAGTTGTAGTATAGAAAGAAAATGTACCAAAGAAAATGAGAAAGGAATTTAAATGTTTCACTATGGAAAATCAAGTAACACAAAATAAGATAGTAGTACAGAAAAATGAGGAACAATACAACTCTAAGGCAACTAGAAAACGAATAACAGAATGACAGAATTAAGTCCCTTCTCATCACTAGTTACTTTAAATGTTAATTAAATGCCCCAGTCAAAAGACAGTGATTGGCAGAATGGATAAACAAAAAACCTGATCCAACTATATGTTGCCTACAAAAGACTGGCTTTAGATCTAAAGACACAAACAGATTGAAAGTAAAAGGACAGAAAAAGATATTTCATGCAAATAGTAACCAAAAGAGAGCAGGAATGGCTACACTAATATTAGACAAAATAGACTTTAAATCAAAAAAGGTTACAACTGGCCAGGCACGGTGGCTCATGCCTGTAATCCCAGCACTTTGGGAGGCTGAGGTGGGTGGATCACGAGGTCAGGAAATCAAGACCATCCTGGCCAACATGGTGAAACCCCGTCTCTACTAAAAATACAGCAATTAGCTGGGTGTGGTGGCGCATGCCTGTAATCCCAGCTACTCAGGAGGCTGAGGCCGGAGAATTGCTTTAACCCAGGAGGTGGGGGTTGCAGTGAGCAGAGACCGCGCCACTGCACTCCAGCCTGGTGCCAGAGCAAGACTCCGTCTCAAAAAAAAAAAAAAAAAAAAGGTTACAAGAGACAAGGACATTATATATTAATAAAATGCTCAATATAGCAAGAAGATAGAACAGTTATATACATTTATGCACCTAACAACAGACCATGAAAAATATAACACTTTCAGAAGGTAACAAAAAATCTTAATGACCTGGGGTTAGGCAAAGATTTCTTAGCTGTGACACCAAAAGCATGACCCACAAAAGGTAAAACTGATAAATTAGACTTCATTAAAATGAAAAACTTTTGCTGTGTGAAAGATCCTTTGCTTGGAGAGTTAAAAGATAAGGTACAAACATGAGAAGATATTTGCACGTCACATAAGCAACAAAGGAACTTTATATATCCAGAATATGTAAAGAACTCTCAAAACTCAACAGTAAGAAAATGACCAACTAAACGACCCAACTAAAAAATAGGCAAAAGGTTTGAATAGACACTTCACCAAAAAGTATATGCAGATGGAAAATAAGCATATGAAAAGATGTTCAACATCATTAGCCATTAGAGGACTGCAAACTAAAACCACAGTGTGAGACTACCACATACCTATTAGAATGACTAAAACAAAAAACAGTAATACTGTTAAGTGCTGGTGAGGATGTGGAGCAAGTGGAAACTCTCATATGTTGTTGTTGGAAATGCAAAATAGTATAGCCACTCTGGAAAATGATTTGGCAGTTTTGTATTAATTTCAACATGCAGTTACCATATCACCCAGAAATCTCACTCCTAGTTATTTACCCTAGAGAAATGAGAATTTGGCCAGGTGCAGTGGCTCATGCCTGTAATCCCAGCACTTTGGGAGGCCGAGGTGGGCGGATCCCGAGGTCAGGAGATCGAGACCATCCTGGCTAACACGATGAAACCCCATCTCTACTAAAAATACAAAAACAAAATTAGCTGGGCGTGGTGGTGGGCACCTGTAGTCCCAGCTACTCGGGAGGTTGAGGCAGGAGAATGGCATGAACCTGGGAGGCGGAGCTTGCAAGTGAGCCAAGATTGTGCCACTGCATTCCAGCCTGGGCGACAGAGCGAGACTCGAAAAAAAAAAAAAAAGGAGAAATAAGTACTTGTGTTCACACAAAAACCTGTACATGAGTGTTTATTGAAACTATTCATAATGGCCCAAAGCTGGAAATAATCCAATGCCCTTCAACAGGAAAATGGATAAACTATTGTATAAGCACACAGTGAAATATTATTTATCAATAAAAAGGAATGAACTATTGATACATGCAACAACATGGTTAAATATCAAAGGCATATACTGCGTGAAATCAAACATACAATATGATTCCATTTTATGACATTCTGGGAAAGACAAAATTGCAATGATAGAGAACAGATCAGTGGTTGTCAGGGACTAGAGATGGAGAAAGTATGAATGCAAAGGGATAGTATGAGGGAGTTTTTGAGGGGTAATGGAACTGTTCTGTTTCCTGATTATGGTGGTGGTTATATGAATCAATTCATAAGTTAAAATTCATAGAACTGTATGCCAAATAAAGATCAATTTTACTGTATGTTAAATTGAAAAGTAAAAAAAAAAAGTTACAGGAATGAATGTATACTCACAAACTGAAATAACTACTTTGAAGGAAATGAACATTCCATGAGAGCCTAAGAGAGAGGAGGGACGCTGTTTTGTGACAAAGGAAAGCATCAAGAATGTTTCCCCTGAGGAAGTGAGGCTTGAGTTGGGTTCTAAAAAATGATTTAGAATTTACTTGGGCTAAAGGAAGGTTGATTCACACAGAAGGATTTGCATGTGCAAAGGCCCCGGAGTAGGAGGAAGATGGCTCATTCTCATCTAAAAAGGACTAGAGCACAGGGAGTGCCCTGGAGGGTGGGAGAAGTGCATGGGGAGTGAGAAAAACCCAAGCTGGAATAAGAGAGTCAGATTACGCCAGACTGCTCTAGGTGGGGCCTAGGTTAGGGCGGGTGGAGAGGTGTAGCTGTGGGCTGGCCTGATAACTTCACTGACAGTTGGAACATCTTGCAGAGACCTGGGCAATCAGACCCCCCAGGGCAATGCTGGACCTGGGATTGGATTCTCAGTAGTCCTAGCAGGAGGCGGCCTGCTCCCAAACCCAAAGATTCCAGACACCCTGCAGTGCCGCATTTACCGTAGACCCTAAAGTGCCCTCTCCTGAGGCCTCTGCCTTGTTCGGGAGAATATTGACAGCTAAGTAATATACACTAAGCTTTCTGAGGGGCTTGAGGGCTTTGAGAGATAAGATAGTCTGGCTTGTACAGACTACCACAGGGCCCCAGTGATGTAGTTGTTTTCAAAAATACTTGTGTCAATAATCAGGTATTTTTCAGATGGGCAACAGATCCCCATCACCCTACCCTGAACCACTTTACTCTCCCCCAGGCTCCAAGCCCAGGGCCTCTCCCCATTTCCAGGCCTCAGGGCCTGTCTTATCCAGGGCTGGGGCTGGAGGCTAGAGAGTGACACAGATCAAACTTATAAGTTGTCAGTTGACCATTTAATGGAAGTCTACACTGAATAATCCTTTGCCAAATGAACAGCCCCGGAATTTGTTTTGTGGTGTAATAAGGGTTGCCGAATGGCTTAGTTTACATACAACAGCATGACATATAGACGGTTTCAGCGAGACATGACTCTAGGCACTTTATGGGCCAAATGTAGGCAGTTATCATGATTCCTATTTCAGAGATGAAGAAATTCAGGCCTTGGTCAGTGACTTGAAAAGTCACATAGCTAGAAAATGGCCAAGATTTGGATCCAGGATTGCCTAACTTCAATGTACTGGCTCACTGATTCTCAAACATTAGTATTTGGGTCGTGAGATGGAAATTTACCAAAAATGCAGATTCCCCGGCCCCATCTGGGCCGGGGAATCAGCATTCCAAACTTTAAACAAGGGGACTCCAGGTGTCTCTCTCTCTCTCTTTCAACCTGAAGAATTTGGGGGGTTTTGCAAATGACCTGAAGCCTGAGAGGAAGTGCAACACTGCAGGGCTCTCAGGAGGGGGTACCCTGTTGACGCCTGTGACTAGGCCTAACCGTCTGGGGTTCTGCGGCCCAGTGCTGCACACTGTCATCTGCCTTGAGGTGCGCCTGGGGTCCAGATTGGCCGATGAATATGTACACCCGCAGCGCCTCCTTCACTCCGAAGACTTTCACTTTCCCCCTTGCACAAAACCGAACATCCCACCCCACCACCACCTCCAAGCTAAAATACCTGGGCCGCCCCTCCCCACGAAGGGACGCGCTCCAGGCGAATGGGGAGGGCCCGGAAGTCGGGCCTGGGACAGGGGAGCCGGCCCACCGCCTCCCGGTCGGAAGCTGCAGTGCAGGTGAGGCGGCGGCCAGCCTGGGGACTGCGCGGGTAAGGAGCGGGAGGGCGGAATGCACCGCGAAGTTGGCGGGGGACGGCCACGCACGCCTCGCCTCGGCCTTCCTGCACCGTAGGGGCTGGCCGCCCTCCCGCCACTCCTGGGCACCTGTCGACCACGTCTGGGCGAGGGCGGGTCGGCTCCCGCCCTCGGGCCCTCACCGCGGCGGGGACGCCGGGTCAGCGAAGGGTTAAGGGACTCGCTCCCTCCTCTCGGCTCCCTCACCCTTGGAAAGTCCCCGAAATGACGTTTCAACCCGACAATTTAAAAAAGAGTTTAATTATAGAGACAGGCTCTGGGAGCTGGAACAAACCCTCGGTCGGCGGGGCCGGTAAACAACTCGGGAGCGAGCGGGCTAGGCCAGCCGCAGCCTTGCGGAGCCCGCGCCCCCGGGGAGAGGGGGAGGGGAGGGCCTCCGGGAGTTGGAAAAGCCGAGGAAATTCGAGGAATCAGCTTTCTTTGGAAAAACCCACTTTGTAGCCATTCTGGGGCGCCTGATGGTGCTCCTGGCCGGTCCCGCAGCCTTGGAGGGAAAGCGGCGCCGCCCGAAGCAGGGGCATAGCCAGTGCCCCGCGGGGACAGGCCCTGGGCCGGGAAGGGGGCCCCGCCCGCTCCCAGTCCCCTTCCCCTTTGCTTTTTTCCAGCCCCTCCTCCGGTCCCCCCAGCTGAGCTTCGCGAACCCTCGGGAGTTAAAGACCAGCCGGCCCCTTTTTTGGGGGGGTGGGGGTGGGGGAGCAGGAATGGGTGGAGGCCGGGGGAATAAAAAACCGAAATAGCTTCACATCAGAACTCAGACTAACCTTGTGGTTTCAACGCGCACTCTGCTGTGTCCTGAAATCTGGAACTCATTACCTCATCACCAAGAAACTGCACGAAATCTCTCCCCCCCGCCCCAACACCCACTTGGGAAAGGAACGAGCAAACATCCCTCTAAGAAAGAAACCTACACTTGAATGATTTAAATTAAGGTGGATGGAAGTTATTTCCCTTTCTGGCGCTTGCCAGATTTCAAGAAAAGCTGAAAAATGGGAGCGGGGGAGGGAAGCAACAGACGGCTGGAGGGCAGCAGCAGAACAAGCGAGGGGCAGCAGCCGGGTTAAAGTGGGGGCCATCCATTTCGGGCAGAGGAGATAAATGAAAGCCGACCCCGCTGGGATCACGTAGGTTCGTGGCTGCAGCAAAAGTTGGGTTTCACAAAGTTGAAAAACAGCCGGTTTCTCAAACAATTGTGATTTGGAAGGTTTCGCTGGGTTTGCCCAGATGTTTACGAATAAATAAGAAATGCAGTTTAAAAAAAAAGTGTGTGTTGGGGGTGGTGAGAATGCGCTCTCTTCGGCCCGCCCCGTCCTTTCCAAAGAAACGTGCTCATAATGGGGTGACCTAATTACATCGCAATGGAACTCAATCTTAGCCACTCCGCAGCACCGGGTTTCATAACAGACTCGGCGGCCTCGAGTGCTGGGAAGAAACGTGCGAGGGCCGAGGGGGGCGGCGGAGCCCGCGTGGAAATCGGAAAGAAGCGCAGCCCTGCGACTTCCGCCTGGGCCATCACGCCAGCAGTCGGGCCAAGGCGCAGGGGGCGGGTGGGGGACACGTTAACTTTTTATTTGGGTGGGCGGCATCCAAACCTAACAGTATATATTTTATCATTTTCAAGGGAGTCATGCTCCATTGCGGGCCCTTCGGTTTCGTGGCTCCCATGCCCGCCTCTCCACCTCCCGCCAAAACGGCGCAGCGTGACAAGCCATATGTTCCACTCCCGTGGGGGCGAGAGAGAAGCAACAATAAGTTAAAAGTGCCGCCTCCCTCCACCTCTTTACCTTCATTCTTACCAAAGTAACCTTTTTTCATTGTTCTAGAGTCTTGAGGTGTGTGTGGGGAGGATGGAGGAGGAAGGAGGGTTGTGGCGCCGCCCAGAATTCGGAGCGCGCGTGGAAAGTAGTGAGTTGCTCGGTGGGCTTTTTCTGGGACGAAGGGGCATTCAGGAAGGATTAGGGTTTTCTTGACTAAAAAGTTTAAAGATTGGATGCGTGAAAAGAAACGCCACGCCTAGGCCTGGTAAAACAATCGGCCCGGGTTGTGGTCTTTTTTTGCGGCGCCCCCCACCCGCCCACACCCGGAGAGCGCCGGCTGCAAAGCGAGCGCGAGTGTCGACGCGTGCGGCGCACTAAATTGTGCCGCGCTCGCCCCCGCCAGACCCTGTCCTCCTGGGGAAAAAGTTTCCCTAGTCCCCCCAGCACCGCGCCCCACCCTACGCCCCGCTGGAAAAAAAAACAGCAACATAAAATCCTAGACTTGAACATTCTGTGCGTCCCAAATTTCTAATGTCCTCGGCCTGCCCGGTTTGCCGAAGGGAGCCGAGTGTCGAAGAGAAGTCGGGAAAAGGTAAGTTGTGCAGACACTTGGGGAAGTTTCAAGGAGACCGCCAGCTCAAGATGGAAACCGCGGCCCGGGCGCTAAGGACGGGCTTCAGCTCCCGCTGGCAAAAAGAGAAAGTCGAGCCCGCCTTCCTGCCCAACAAAAAACAACAACAAGACAACAAGAACCCCGGAGGGAGTGGAATGAGTGACGTCACAGCCGCGCTCTGAGGCTGACAAAGGAGGGGGCGCGCCCCTCCCGCTCTGCGCCCGCGCGGCCCCGGAGAGGGGGCGCCTGAAGCGCCGGGTAGGGAAGTCAGCCGACTCGAAACTTTTCCTCTTTAAGAAAAAAAAAAAAGTTGTGCGCGGCTCAGAGTGGGGTTTTTTTTTTTCCGCCTTCTTTTCTCGTCTCCCCTCCCCCTTCTTCCTTTTGAAAGTTTCTTCTCCTCCCCCTGCCCCCCCTCCCCGCCTGACCGCATGGCTGATTCAACTCCAGTGTCAATCAACTTCTTTTTCCTCCTCTTCCTCATTTAAATAAGTTTAAAGCTCCTCCTCCCCCCGGCCCACCAAGTCTGAAACTTTATAAATTGGGCTTTGCGCGCCCCAGCCCGGAGTCAGAAAGGCGAGGGGCGCTGGGAACTGGCGTGTGGGACTCCAGACAGGAGAGGCTGCGCCTTCCCCGCACCGGGACCTTCGCGACACACCAGATCCTCGCCCCTGGCTCGCGCGAGCGCACAGGATGACCACCACCCTCGTGTCTGCCACCATCTTCGACTTGAGCGAAGTTTTATGCAAGGTAAAGGGGGGCGGAGCATTTGCTTTTCAAAAAGTCTTTTTCTTCTGCCTTAAGAAAGAACCCCCAAAAGTTTGGGTCTTGGAAGGCAGTGGGGAAAGTGGTGCAGTGAGATGATTCTTTTCTCCTCCCGCATTTCTCCCAAGTTTGAAGGAATTTGGCCCCGTCCTTCCCACCCTTTGAGTTTCAACAGTTCCTGGCGGGGATTACATGTGAATCTGGAGGCCAGGGTTTTGAGGGGCGAAGTTTGCCTGGCAGGGCAGCCCGGGGGCTTCGGGGGGAGGGCTGGGATTGGGACAAGTTTTGGGCGATTCTGTTTTACGTAACGTGCTGCTGGATCCCAGGTTTGCTGGTCTGATCGGGTTCCCAGTCTGCGCCCTAGGTCTGTCCAGCAGCATTACCCACCCGTGGGGTTGGGAGTGGGAGGTCCCTCGGGGAAGTGAGTCTCGGGACAATGTTTTCCTCCACTCTTTGGGGGGAGCTGGGGATATGCGAGGAAGAAAGGCCAAGTTGTGATTCAAAAAGATGTTGCAGAACAAGTTTGCAGTGGGGCTTGAGTCCGCCGTAGCTCCATTGGGCTTCTTCCCGCGATAGCCGATCGTGCAGCAAACTTTGGGGTGAAAGAGGCATTCAGGTTGACCCGCTTACCTGTGTTGCCGAGGCATTGCGGCTCATCGATTGCGGGCGGGGTTGGGGGGGGGAGGTGGCGACAAAATGCTGGCTTGAACTCAAGAGTCCCGCGAGTAAGGATTTAATGGGGGCCTCCTTAAAACATGTTGCTTGTCAGCCAGTGTTGAAAAAGCAAGTTTTAAACTCGGAATGTTCCAGGACTGCGGTTTAAATGTACATAGCAAAAGTCTATGGATGTTGTTAAATTTATTTCCAACCTCCCCCTCCCAATTTGAAAGGGTGAAGCTGCTGGGCTACTTTTTAATTGCTGAAGTGTTTTGCCTTCTCTTAACACGTCGGGTCATGTTGCTCTGTTTTCCCAGCTTGCTGCTCCTGTTGGTGCAGCTGCCAACGCCCCAGGGCTGCAGGGTTGGGGTGCAGGGACGCCGAGGAGCTGAAGAGTAGCATTTAAAAAGTTTGAATTTTTCAGCTTCCTTCCCTCCCTGCACATTCCCAAACTCCACTTGCCAGCCCGGCTGCCAGCGCTCCCCAACACTTCTTCCTTCTTTTCTCGACTCTCCCGCTCTTTGATCTATTTCTTTCTTTGGCCCCCCTCCCCCCTCAGGACTTTTTAAATGAACCTCATTGTTGGGAACCAGCTCTCGACTGGGTTCCTGTAATCCTCTCGGTGGGGTGGTTGCAGTTACAGATTCCCGGTCCCCCCCTGCTGATCCTAAGGGACCAACATTAGAATTTGCACAATGACACCCACATGGGCTGGGAACTAACTCCTAGGTCCCTGACCTGCACCCTTTCCAAATCTTGGGTACAATTTGGGCAGGTGACCAGGGTCCTATTGGAACAGAAACCTGCCATTGGTGGCTCTGCCCCCATCCCCACCACCCCCAATCCGCTATTGACTAGGAGGTAGGTAGGGGGGTTGGTGCTTTCCTTTTCCTTTCCATCTGCAGCTTTGCGTTAAAGATTAAACACTGGAGCTCTTATCCAAGCTTGCTCTTGCAGCCAAAAGACTAATTGCAAAGGCATCTTCTCAGTGAAGGGGGCGGGGTGGGCTAGGGCTGAGTGGAAATGGTGAGAGAGATTATTGTAGAAAATATCTCTTCCGGGAACTTAGGGCAAAGAGTTTTATTTTCAGGAATCACATCCCTGTCTCCCCCAACCTCAGACCAGGCCCCCAATCTCCTCCCCACAAGAAAAAGCAAAGGCAGTCTGAAAACCTGTTGCCAAAGGAAGGGAACACTTCTGAAGGAGGAAGTTGAGAGTCTTAGGCCAGGTCTTGAAGGAGGGGGTATCAATTAAGCAGAGACTGATTGGAAGGGGACCTAACGTAGCCTATGATAGACTCCTTTCTGAGGTTTACCTGTTTTTGTCGCGGGCGGTGGCGGGGGCGGGGTGCGGTAATCTAGAGAGGTCTGGGTTGTGTGAGATATTTTGAGTTGAAGAATCTATTTGACTAGTAAAGAAGTTGAACTTTACAGATTAAAGTGGTAGCTTTGGGGACAGAGGATATGGGGGTTGCATTGCAGGAGTCAGCATGGAGCAGGGTGCTTGTCACACAGTTTGGATCTTGTGGTTTCTTACGCATGCGGCCAAAATAAACCCAGGTGAATGGCCTATGGGAGGGAGAGAGGGAAGGGAGCTTGCTAGAACCGAGGTAGAGATGAGTTCTTTGAGAAAGAGCGGGCGTTTGTGATTGTGTAGGGGGCTGCCCATAGTGGACATCCTGGTGGATGTCCTCCGTCCTTACCATCCTTTCTCTTCTCTCTCCAGGGTAACAAGATGCTCAACTATAGTGCTCCCAGTGCAGGGGGTTGCCTGCTGGACAGAAAGGCAGTGGGCACCCCTGCTGGTGGGGGCTTCCCTCGGAGGCACTCAGTCACCCTGCCCAGCTCCAAGTTCCACCAGAACCAGCTCCTCAGCAGCCTCAAGGGTGAGCCAGCCCCCGCTCTGAGCTCGCGAGACAGCCGCTTCCGAGACCGCTCCTTCTCGGAAGGGGGCGAGCGGCTGCTGCCCACCCAGAAGCAGCCCGGGGGCGGCCAGGTCAACTCCAGCCGCTACAAGACGGAGCTGTGCCGCCCCTTTGAGGAAAACGGTGCCTGTAAGTACGGGGACAAGTGCCAGTTCGCACACGGCATCCACGAGCTCCGCAGCCTGACCCGCCACCCCAAGTACAAGACGGAGCTGTGCCGCACCTTCCACACCATCGGCTTTTGCCCCTACGGGCCCCGCTGCCACTTCATCCACAACGCTGAAGAGCGCCGTGCCCTGGCAGGGGCCCGGGACCTCTCCGCTGACCGTCCCCGCCTCCAGCATAGCTTTAGCTTTGCTGGGTTTCCCAGTGCCGCTGCCACCGCCGCTGCCACCGGGCTGCTGGACAGCCCCACGTCCATCACCCCACCCCCTATTCTGAGCGCCGATGACCTCCTGGGCTCACCTACCCTGCCCGATGGCACCAATAACCCTTTTGCCTTCTCCAGCCAGGAGCTGGCAAGCCTCTTTGCCCCTAGCATGGGGCTGCCCGGGGGTGGCTCCCCGACCACCTTCCTCTTCCGGCCCATGTCCGAGTCCCCTCACATGTTTGACTCTCCCCCCAGCCCTCAGGATTCTCTCTCGGACCAGGAGGGCTACCTGAGCAGCTCCAGCAGCAGCCACAGTGGCTCAGACTCCCCGACCTTGGACAACTCAAGACGCCTGCCCATCTTCAGCAGACTTTCCATCTCAGATGACTAAGCCAGGGTAGGGAGGGACCTCCTGCCTACTCCAGCCCCTACCCTGCACCCACATCCCATACCCTCTTCTCCCTACCCATCCAATTCCCCACAGGCCCTACATTAACAAGGTTAAGCTCAACCCCTTTCCCCCAGCACCTCAGAATGTGCCCTTCCTTCTCCCCCTCATAACCCCACCTAACATAAGGACAAGTCAATTTGTCAGTAGCTTCTTCTGGCTTGAAACCCCCTCCCTGGATTTTATAGCCCACTTACCATGCATAACAGACAAGTCCCATATTTTGTCAGTAGATGCCTTTTTTTTTCCGGCTTAAGCCTTAAGTGCCAAATCACAAAAGAAAAAGCAGTAACAGTTTACAGAAGCAACTTAGTGCCTTGTAATCTAACTTTGTCACTGTGACTACATTACCTCTTCAGCGCCAGAGGGCACCCGTGGGCCTCCCGGAGCCTCTGCCCATGGGGGCGTGGAGACCCGGAACCAGCAGCCCCCTCCACTGGCGACACAACTGCACCTTCCCTCATTTCAGTCTCCCGCACACTTATTCCTCCTCCCCTCTTCCCGGCGGCACCTCTCCACCTGTACCCCCCTCCCCAGGCCCCTTGGAAGAGTTGTTGCCAGACCAGGGTATTGGGGGAAACCTGTCTTGACATTCAAAACCTTTTTCTTCCCGATCTGAACCCTTGTTGACTAATCTTGCCTGGGTTTGTGTAGGTCTGCAGGAAGGAAGGCTGAAAAAGCGGACGAAGATTTGACTTAAGTGGGACTTTGTGATTTAATTTTTTCTTTTTTTTAAGTGGGGAGGAAGGGGAAGCTAGATGGACTAGGAGAGACTTGATTTTGGTGCTAAAGTTCCCCAGTTCATATGTGACATCTTTTTAAAAAAAATAACAACAAAAAAAAAATGAGAGAAAAGCTAAAAAAAAAAAAGTAAGGGGTGAGCAGTTAATGGTATTCATTCCACATACAATATCTGTGTAAAACGATTTCCTGTAGAAGTAGCTTTAATGGTTTTTGCTCTAGAATACCGTAGGTCTATCCTTAGAGCACTCACGCCATGCTTTCTTCCCTGGGTTTTAAACTTCATATAACTTTCAGAAATTGGAGAGCAAAAATTTTGCTTGTCACTGCACATCAATATAAAAAAGCTTATTTAACTTATCAAAACGTATTTATTGCCAAACTATGCTTTTTTTTGTTAATTTTGTTCATATTTATCGGGATGACAAATCCATAGAATATATTCTTTTATGTTAAATTATGATCTTCATATTAATCTTAAAATTTTGTGACGTGTCTTTTTCCTTTTTTTCCACAGTTTTAATATATTATTCTTCAACGACATTTTTTGTAACTTTACACTTTTTTGGTTATTTTATTTTAAAAAAATGAAAAATTAATTTAAAAAAATGCAAAAAACTGTTGGATTATTTATTTTAGAAATTCCCCCCTTTGTGTTGGACTGCAAATTGAGTTTCTTTCTCTTTAGGCCTTTCACAACTAGGACTGAGAATGTATGTAAAAGTTCTGTGACAGTACAGAAGGAAAACAACTTTTTATGTATAGCTTCTAAAAGGGAAAAAAAAAAAAAGAGAAACCCTTTGACTTCCACGTGCCCATCTCAAGACATTCCACTCACAGATTTGAGGTTCTGGATTCCAGGTCTGGAGTTTTCCAATGTTAATGTAAACAGAACTGGCACACACACATTAAGATGAATGTAATTATTATTCCTCTTGCTGGTCACTACCGTCGCTTTCTATTTCTCTTTCTTTGTGTGAATTTATTTAAAAGAAAAAAAAACTTTTTGTAACGACTATTTGCAGTTTAAAAATCAATAAACCCCGTTTTTTCAAGAAACATTGATGGTGGAGCTGGTTTTACTTGGTTTTGGTTTGACTTTGCCAGTAAGGTTCTCCCCTTGTATACCTTGCAAGTCCTGGGGAGGGGGAGGCGGAGAGAGAGGGCTGTGGCCGTGGTTGGCGGCATCTCTGATCCCTATAAGCTAAGCCTATAGCTCCCTTCCTTGATGCTGGCAGTCTGCTGCGCTTAGAGGGGACGGGGTGGAGGTTTTCTGCAAAGGAGCCTGTACTTCCTGCTGTATTACTTCTGAAAAGACTGTGCAGTGTGTTAGTTGTTGGCTGAATAGCAACGGGCCCAGCCTTGCCGACACTTGTGTGGCCTCTGCGGTTCTTCTGGGGAGCCAAGGCTCAGGGCCTTCCAGTCCGCCCCGTCCAGCCTGTGCTCTTCATTCCTTTGGATGGTGTTTGGGGTGCCAAAATGATAAAGGAGGACCTAGCACATGGCACACTTGCAGGCTTGGATTTGAGTGAGTTCTTTTATTGGGGTGCCTTGGGCTCATTTTGCCCATAAGAAATTTACCTCAGTACTGGCCTCTCAACACCTACCCGTGTGGGGAGGGTATAAGGAAGCACTGCCTGCTTGGAGAGGAATGTCCAGCGGGGTGAGGGGCTCAGTCACAAGGAACTGGGGACTGGGACTGGATTTGACATAGCCTTTTGGGTTTGGAGGGCTGTTAAGGGGAAGTGAGTGTTAACACTGGCCAACACAACACAGCAAGTCACCAAGGGTTCCCACCACCTTAATTACAATCTCAGGTGCTATGCAAAATTAGGTATGTTGTCATCTTGGGAAAGGTGGGGTCTCCTTGGCTAGATGCACCCCCACCAAGGCTAGATGACCACTTAGAGGTGGCATTTCACCTGCCGGAGGAGTTGGAACTTTCAAAAATCTTGAGTGTGAGCCTTGGGAGGATTTATTTGGGGAGAGGCAGAGATTGCTATTTGCAGCTCACTTGCCTTTGGTTCCTTTACACCCAGGAAGTTTTGGGAGTTCAGCTGAGTCACCATGATTCCACCAGGCCTCTTCCGAAGGTCTGCAGCAGACATTGGGCAGGCCAGGGATGTCCCTGAGACTCGAAGACCTACCTCTACTCTCAACTCATTTCCCTGGTCATCAGATATCTACTGGGGGTCAGGGGGTGAGGTAGAAAAATAGGGACTATTACCTGTTCCAGGGCAGGGGCTGGTGGTTTAGGAAGGGGAAAAGCAGCCCTTCTTAGGACTGGAGTAAACCTAGGCCTCTTGTCCCTTAAGGAGGAAATGAACTTTGTGTGTGTGTGGTGGTGGTTGGTGGTGGCATGTGATCTTCCTTTCGGAGTAAAAGCAAAAAAGACATTTAATCATTCACCTTGAGCTCATTCCCTGCAGGCATACCTGAGCATGTGGCAGACACCTTTCTAACTTCCCCTCTCATGGTGATGCTAGTTAGGTTCCTAGAGGCCCAGGCGTACCTCCTGGCCAGCCCTGAATTTCCTCTAGAGGAGACAGTCCTTTGACTGAGTCAGTCCTTTGACTTTGTCTAACCAAGATAGAGACATTGACTACTGGAGGCCCTGGAGGGTGGGGGTTGGCTGTAAAGCCCAGGGGAGACTCCTTATCATGTGGGGAAGCTCCATGTCCCCGGGTCTTAACCCTTTACCTCTACCTAAGTGTCTCCCTGGGGAACTCACTCAGGCTGGGATTTAGGTAACCCAGGCCCATGTGTGGTGGCCACAAGAGCCTGGTTGTGTCCCATTGAGTCCTTAAAGTTAAGAGGAGATGGCCCTTGGGAAAGGGAACAGCAGAATATTTCAGGCCCATTATTTCTCGGGGATGTTAGAAGAAGGGGCCTCAGCAGCAGCCCTGTGCTGTAGTCTGGCAGGGAGGCCAGGGAAGTGTGAGCCCAGAGCTGGCAAGAAACCCCTATCTCTGAGCTCCTCTGCAGCTAGGAAGGATAGGAACTATGCTGAGGGAGTTGAAGGGAAGGCTTTCACGAGGGAAGTGGGTCAGGAAAGGCCAGGCCAATCCTGGGGCACAAAGCCTTCTTCTCCACCCCTTACCCTGGAGGCCAGGGTGTCTTGAAGGCTGGGTTTAGGTGCCTGCACCAGGTCTGCCATGGATGGGCGGGGCCTCTGTGGCTACTGGCCCTGCAACCCACTCTCTGGCTGTTGGATGAAGATCTTCCCTTGGAGCAGCTCAAAGAAATGAGCTATTTTGGCCACTGAGCAATGCCTTTCCTGGCCTGGAGGCCTCATTCTCAGGAGGAAGGCTATGGTTCAGTGACACTCATGAAAGGAGGGCTTTGAGGGCCAACTGAGATTGTGGGTTAGTCTGAAGATGGGTTTTACAGTCAACTGGATCACGAAGCACTGGTTACCGAAGAGGCAGGGGTCATGGCAGGGGAAGGATCCAGGGCATGAAGGAAGAAGGGGTGTTGAATGGAGCCCTTGGACCAGGGTTCAAATCCCAGCTCCCCTTCTACCAGCTTGTGCTTTGGATAAATGACTCAAACTTGGATTTTTCAGCTGTATCTCAAGGGGTTACTATGAGATCAAGCGAGCCATTAGTCATGACAGCTCTTTGTAAGTGCCAGGTAGTCCTCTAAGAATTTCCTGTGTGTTAACTCATTGAATGATCATAATGACCCCACGGAGGAAGCTCTATACTATTCCTTTTGTATAGATGGAGAAATTGGGGTGCAGAGAAATTCACTAATTTGTCATACAGGGAGACGGTGTCAGGATTTGAACCCAGGCAGGCGACCTCCATCGCTATGCTAGAGTGTTGTAGGCTGGGACACTGGAGCAGTCCCTGGCACACAGTAACTGCAAATCAATCAGTGTTAGTTGTCCTCTCCCTTGGCCTTTTGTGGAGATTCTGCATGAACACAGGAGGCAACCAGTTGGATTAGATGATTCTGCACACACCCCCTCCGTTGAGTGCCATGACCTCACCTCCCATGAGGCCCTGCATTGGCACATTTGGAGGATGGAGTCTGGGAGGAGGGGGTAGGCCATCCCCTTGGACTTTCCCCTTCTCTGCCTGCCATGAGGTGGCTTCTGTTAATGATCAACAGACCAAAGGGTGCCCTAGGGCTGCCTCAGGGAGTTGGCTCCATGCCCTTCTCCCCCCGGGGTCTTCCACCCCTGTGTGTAGCCAACCATTTAATCATGTCTGGCTGGACTGACTGGAGGCTACCTGAGTTCAGAGGGGGAGGAGGTGGGGAGGTTAGCCAGGCCCCTGGTCACCCCCTTGCTGCCTTGAAGGTGGCCCTTCTAAGGCCTGCCACTTGCCTGCTGGGCAGAAGGCAGAGATTCTGAAGGTTGGAAAGCAAGGCAAAATCTCAGCCTTTTCTTGAATAAGTCAGCACTGGGGGGTCTCACCTCTTGATAGGTAAGGCTGGTGTTGAGAAACCTGGCCTACAATGCTTTCTGCGGGAGTCCCAGATGGTTACAGCTGAGTTACCGTCATAGAAAACTAGACTCTGAGGAGCCAGGGGAGGGGCTGCCCATGAGAGCCAGCTGCTGGTCAGTGGACAAGGATGCCTCCTCCACATTGAAGCTGTTTGCAGTTGTTCTGAAATGTTGGCAAAGCCCAGGTCTCAAAGTACAGGGCTGTGAGTGATGACTGTACCTGTGCTATCAGCTTGGGTTGCAATGAAAATAAATATGGGCAATCGCCAAAACTAAGGCAATTTTTTCAGCACCTGGAGCCAGGCAGGTAGCTTCCCCCTGACTCCAAATGTACCTCAGGGAGAAGGAGCTCATGACCACACAGGTCAGCATTCATTTCCGCCAATCCCAGTATTCCAGAGCTATGGGAGGCTCTATTGTCCGTGGTAAGGAGCTGGTTTTGGAGTTACAGGGACCTGGGTTCAAGTCCCTGCTTGGCCTCAAGGTCACTCTGTGACTTTAAGCTAAACACTTAGTAAGAAGTTCAGATCCCAGTTTCCTCATTTGTAAAATAGGATGATGGTGATAATGATGATGATAATGACACCTAGGTCAATGGATAAACAAACAAACTGTGGGATTGTCACATCATGGAATACTATGCAGCTATATAAAAGAACAAATAACTGGTACACAACAACGTGGAAGAATTGCAAAAACAAAGTTGAATGAAAGAAACCAGCCACAACAGAGCACATATTGCATGAGCCCATTTGTATGAAGTTCATAAACAGGCAAAAGTGATCTATGATAATTGATGTTTGATTAGAGGATAGAGAATACATGTAAAAGTTCATTGACCTGTGCACTGAAGATTTGAGCACTTCACTGTAAGTTATACTTCAAAAAGACAAACCTATACAGTTGTCGTGAGTGTTAATACATGTAAGGAAAAGAAAAAGAAATTCATTACCTGGCCCATTATAGGCACTTAATAAATTGTGGCTGGTCTTTGTAATAGCAACAACTGGATGATGCAGGTACTATTCTAGTCCCCTTTTATAGAAGGAGGGAATGGTCTCAGAGCAGGTGAGTGACTTGCCCAGGGGATGTGGGGCTTGAATCCCACCCCAATGGCTCTCAAGCTTTCATAGTTTCTTACTACCTAATACTGTCCCTCAGTGAACAGGTGCTGTTTCTGCAGGAAAGCTAAATTTGCAGTAACCCAGGCACAACCAAGTTGACTAATTAGTAAGTGTAATCATCTACATTAGAAAAGTTTTTCTTTTTGCAGATTTAAAATAAGCCTCCTTGCTAGTCAGTACCTCCCACGCCCTGTGGGAGGTAAAGGGAGGCCGAGTTGGGGGCTAGCTGGGCTCTGAGCGGCCGGAGAGTGGAGAGCCTTGACTGTCTGGTGGGCCAGCATCCAGAAGCCACTGTCCTGGGAGCCACCCCTGTGGGCTGCTTGCCTGCCTGTCCTGGCCTATCCCTCCCCTGGGCTGATAAGGGCTTAGAGGGGCCTTGGGGAAGGGCTGCCTGGCCCAGCCCCTCTTTACTGGCCCTCAAACTCAAGGGTGCACGGAAGCCTTACATGGCTGTCGCAGCACCACTTCCACCCTCTGTTCCATTCTACTTTTTTGGGAAGTGGTCCTTGGAGCTTCACAGGAAGATGTTCAGCTCAGTCAGTAGATCCAGCCACCCCAAGGAGCTGGGAGTGAGCTCTTGCTGGGCTGACCTCCTCTGTGCAGCATCTGCACAATTGGCTCAGCCTCAGTGCTCTAGGAAGGGCCCAAGGCTTGGGGTCAGACAGCAGGGCAAAATTTGAAGAGGTACTCACTCTCGGGGTCTTACGAATGAGTGCCTCCCGAAGTTGCACACGCTAGGCTTCTGACGCTTTATTCTCATTCCAGCTCTGTCAGGCAGCCCTGGGTTTGTGATCCTGCTCAGCCACTTTCAAGCTGTTTGATCTTGAGCAAGTTGCTTAGCCTCTCTGAGACTTGTTTTTCTCCTCTACGCATGGGGTACAGGAAGCATACTCACCCTGCCCACATTATAGGGCTGTGGTGAGGATCAGATGAAATGGAGAGGAAGGAGCTCTGGAAATGATAAGACCCTAGACAAAGGTCATATTGAGAGTGTGGGAGCAGCTTGCAGTCCTCAGAATGACAGAGCCCTTCTCTAAAGACATTCGAGTATCAAAACGTGGTGCTTTGCCACCTTGGCTCACTCTCTCGATTTTCTGCCTCAAACTCACATATGGTGTGTGCGTTATAGGTGGTTCTCTTGAATTTATATAGTAAAAATAATAACATGAATCAGCATTTGTGAAGACTTACCATGCACACTGGGGGCTGGGCCTCCGTCACATGGTTACGTTTGATAGTACCTGCGAGTCAGTGCTATCATTAGCCCCATTTTACAGATGGGGAAGGTCAGGCTCAGGGAGAAGTCGCTATTCCCAATTGCACAGCTGTATACCACTGAGCCAGGACCCAGGTCTGTTGGGCTGCAACACCCAGGCTCTCAGCCTCCACTTTTAAAAAGAGGCAGATGTCAAATGGCATGGGTCACTTAACAGGTCCAGGTTCCGATGTTCACCCTCCCCTGGGGACCCATAGTCATGGAGGAGAATTTCTCCTCTCAGGCCGTCCTTTCCTGAGATGTCTCCATCACATGTGGTCACCCTCTCTGCAGCCCAGGGGCCTGGGGTAGTGAGCAGAGGTTGGGCTTGCTTTCTGCCTCCTTTACAAATGGAAGAGCTGAGGTGCAACGTGGTGTTGGCAACTGCGCTGGGCTCACCCTTGGGTGCAGCAGTGGCTTTGAAGCCACACCTGGTCTCAGTGGTGCTGCTGCCTGGTTGGGGTGGAGGAAACCATATTTTATCACTCACAGGGGTGTTGTCTTGCATAATGTGTGATCAGGAGGGAGGCTGCTAAGGGCTAAGCTGATTATTTTCTAATCAGTTAGCAGCTTTATAGTCTGCTTGAAACTTGTGACCTTGGGGCTGGCTGTAGAAGGCACCGGCACGGTTGCTGGCATTGGTGTTCCCTCTTTTGGTGCCTTGTTTTCTGAGAGATACTGTCTATTATGATTAAACTGCATTCCAGCAGTTCCTCTCCATTCAAGGAAGTCATTTATTCCTGCGAATGCAGGGCTCAGAGGGGGAAAAATGGTGGATTCTCAGAGCTCCAGCCAGCAGCAGAAGCCAGCAAGGGAGGAGGAAGGAGGCACGGCCAGATCAGCACAGCCAGTGCTCAGATCCTCCCCCAGCTGCCTCAAGCTGGGGGAAGGAGGGCAGGGCTCTGAGGCTTCCTTCATTGGCTCAGGAAGGCCTGTCTCCTAAACAGTTTTTCTTCCTTTGTTGCTAACCATTTTACTGGGCCAGCCTAGAGGGCTCTGAGGCATTAGGAGCAGCCAGGCAGTTGGTTCAGTCAGACTATTAGACTTGGGTAAAAGCTGAAATAGTGCCAACTTTGGTGTTGTCCCTAACCCCTGCTTCTCTCTGTGCATCCTGTAGCTTTTGGGTTGGTTTGGAGCAGGAGCTGCCTCTTCCCACACAACGGATGACACCTGCAACCCAAACAATGTGCCCACACTTGAATGGAGACCCCTTCAGCAGCGTATGGTGCTGGGGACCTTCTGGGGAGATTGCTGGAGTGCAGGTTCACATGAAAGGGAGTTAGGGAGCTGGGTTTTCTCTTCATAAGTATGCACTAACTATCTCTGGAGGCTTAGAAGTCCATCCCCACATACAAGCAAACCTGGGGGTTATGCATTGCTGCAGCTGCCACCAGTTTGGAGGCTGAAGGGAACAAGTCCTACCCTGGCCATTGCTTGCTGATGAAACTTGATGGTCACTTTCTATTTCCAGGCTTCCATTTTCTTCTCTGTGAGATAGAGGGTGGGAGCGAAAGAGTAGTTTGTTTCATGATTCCATGAATATCTTAGAAAGCAAAATGCACAGAGCCAAATTTCCTTTGCCATGCCGAATGACAGGGCAACGGAACTGGCAGTGTTGTTGCTATAAAACCCCAACTAGAGTTACAGACGGAAGGGAGTTGGTATGTCCTGTCACTGATGTCAGGTGACTCACACAGACGGGTTTGGGACTCTAGAAGCTGGCTGTCGGAACATCCTTTGAAGTGGTGGTTTTAAACACTTTTATGAACTGTAGGCTGAATGTGAACATGTAAGTCATTCTCCTGGTATGTCGTATTTTCCCAAACACGAAATTTCAAATTGAAACATTGCAGCAACTGTCTTAATTTAGGATGTGCTTTGCATCTGAACATGCTACTTATTAGCTGACTGGTTTTTGTGATGCTCAGAGAATGAGCTACTGAAGTTTGAAGTCACAGGGAGGCAGATTTTGGCTCAGTCCGGGGAAGACCTTTTTAAGACACTGAGCTGGCCTTTGGAGGTAGTGGAGTTCCTGTTGTTAGTAATGTTCAAACAAAAGCTAGGTGTTCCCCCTACCCGACTCTCCCTCTCCTGGGTTAGGGACATTGCAGAGTGATTCTCTGACATCCTATCCAAAGCAGGCCCCTCCTCCTCACTCTCTATCTACCATTCTGGTTTAATATTTCAGTACTTATTACTCTCAGAAAGTGCCAAGTTCGTTTAATTCTTGACTTGTCTGTCATTATCTCATCCAGCTTGAAGGCAAATCTGGTGAGGCAGGAGCCTGGGCTCTTGTTAATTTTTTTGTTTTGTTTTGTTTTGTTTTGAAGCAGAATCTCACTCTGTCACCCAGGCTGGAGTGCAGTGGCTCGATCTCGGTTCACTGCAAACTCCACCTCCAGGGTTCAAGTGATTTTTCTGCCTCAGTCTCCTGAGTAGCTGGGACTACAGGTGCCTGCCACCACGCCTGGCTAAGTTTTGTATTGTTAGTAGAGACAGGGTTTGACCATGTTGGCCAGGCTGGTCTCGAACTCCTGACCTCAAGTGATCTGTCCGTCTCAGCCTCCCAAAGCGCTGGGATTACAGGCATGAGCCACCGCGCCCAGCCTCCTGTTCACCGTTGTATTTCATGTCAACGCTGATGCCTGGCACTCAGCAGGCACTTACCTACTGAATGGATGATTTTTCTATTGGTACAGGTGTCATAGCTTCTAAGAGCCCAAGATTCTAAGGGATTAGCCCTTCAAAAGCTGGCTGTGGGTGTTTGAGGGAGCCGTGGTGTCCTGAGGTTAATGAGTAGTGGAATGAGTATTAGGAATTGGACATGTGGCCCCTCTCTGGCTGTTTGTCCTGGGGTGAGTCACCCGACCTTTTTGGGTCTCAGTTGCTTCATTTGTAAAAAGACAGAGTTGAATTCAGTTATCATCAAGGCTCCTTCCAGCTGGACTATCTTGTGATTCAAGTACTCTGTGTTTGTACTCACTCCTCTGTTCTCAAACTGTTTGTTCAACTCTCTTTTATTAGGGGTTCTAGGCCTGTTGAAACTGAAAAAAAAAAAAAAGTAGCCCTGGGAAGCAAAGAATAAATATTATACAAGTGCAAATGAATTACTATTGTATTCTGTATAACAAATTATAAGGACTGCAGAGAGACTCCAAGGGAACTATTTAATTAAATAATCATCAGGTTAAATACAGCTTATTCAACCCTGGCACAAATGAACAATTGAGGATTTCTTTCCTGATATGTTTTAGCCATCTAATAGTGTGCTCAGCCACAACATACCCACTATTCTCTGATTTTAAATATACTTTATAAATGGGATCAGTTTACACTTTCTTTCTGCTCTCTGTGGTCTCTCCAGGAGATGGCTAGTAAGCCTGGATGTTTCCATTTTACTGGCGAGAAAATGCAAAATAAGCTATTCTTAATAACAGCATTAAAACAACCCTTGCAAAGGATGGCACTGAATGGTGGGTGCATGTTGAAGTGGAAGGCACAGAGATGGCTAATTTTTTTGTTGTGAAGTAAATTTTGTTGGGAAATACATTTTCCTGTTTCTGCATATGCTCCTGGAAGAACTCTCCTCTTCTGTATCCTCAAGTGTTACCCAAATGCCACACACAATAGCAACCAATTCAGAATGACCTCTGTGATGAATCAGTCAACACGTAAATGGGTATTGGGTACTAATGCAATGTAGAAGGTGCTGTATGGTTCCAAAAAGCATGGAATGTGGTCCTCATGCATAGAGTTTACATTTTAGTTGGTGAGGCAAGACATAAACTAATGAAACCATCAATTAACCAGATCAGATTTTGTCCTGTGGATACAAATAATGGATACAATACAATCCATACAAATTTGTATACTCTGTACAAATACGGATACAATAAAAGACTAACATGAGAGCAGATAATTAGAGGATAGTACAATTTGTGATACTCTGGGCCCCTGGCAGCATCTGGTTTGGAGAGAAGTTCTCTTGTAGCTCCACACTGACCCGGCTCTGGGAGTATCAGAGGAACCCTGCTTACTTCCCTGAGTCACAGAGACTCAAGGAATTAAATGTAAATGGTGCTCCCTGGAGCTGTGTATCTTGGTGTCCCTGCATCAGAAGAACTCAGACTGTAGAGACCTAGCAGACAGGAGCAAAGGAGAGTAGCCGTAAGGTCACTGCCCATGCGGTGGAGCCAGCCTACAGACCCATTAAAATGTACTGTGCTTTATACAATATTTCTAAATATTTCGAGCCAACATTTAAAAATCAAAAGATTTAATAATAATAATTATTATTCAAATTTCTGGCGTCTCTGGGAAAACTGGGGTATCTGGCCATAGACGGCTCATATTCCCATTTGGCATCAGCCATGTGGATGTAAATAGTATCTGTATTTGTTTTTTTTTTATAAAGTGCTCTCCAGTTTGCCCCAGTCCCCACCACTCCCTATGTGTCCCCAGGACCTCCTGAACCTTCTGTCCTCTAATGTTAGAGAAATTTTTCTCTGTACCTGTATCTCTATCAAAAAATATGAAAAATAAAAACTCAAGGGCTGCGTGTTTAAAAAAAAACAGGCAATAGGAAAGACTATTTCTTTTTTTTTTTTTTGAGACGGAGTCTCGCTCTGTCCCCAGGCTGGAGTTCAGTGGCGCGATCTCGGCTCACTGCAAGCTCCACCTCCCGGGTTCACGCCATTCTCCTGCCTCAGCCTCCCGAGTAGCTGGGACTACAGGCGCCCGCCACCACGCCTGGCTAATTTTTTGTATTTTTAGTAGAGATGGGGTTTCACCGTATTAGCCAGGATGGTCTCGATCTCCTGACCTGGTGATCTGCCCACCTTGGCTTCCCAAAGTGCTGGGATTACAGGCATGAGCCACTGAGCCCGGTGGAAAGACTATTTCTTCATGCAAGAAAAGGGTGGCTATGTTGAAGGAATGGAGCCCACCAGCCTCACTCATGTCCTTCCCCACTGGGCTCCTGTGCCAGATGAGTTTGAGAGAAACATGGCAGGTTATATAACAGAGGCACCACCTCAAGGATTGCCTTAATAGTTGAGGTGTATTAAGGGTTTATATGTGCCATGTGCTACCTCATTAATCCTTCCAACAGTGCTGTGAGGTAGGTACTGCTGTTATTCCCTGCCTCCCAGAGGAGGAAACAGGTGCAGAGAGGTTAACCAACACGCCCAAGGTCACACAGCTACTTGAGGACGGAGACGGGATTTGAATGCAGGCCTGCCTGACCTCAGAATCCATGCCCACTTTTGCTTCCTCTGTGCTATGAGTCTGTAAGACAGATGCCCCTGGCCTGGGCTGATACATACATGTAGTGTCTGTGTGTATTTGTGTATTGTGCCTCCCACTAGAATATAAGCTACATGAGAACAGAGCTTTGGTCTGTTTCATTCCTTGCTGTCTCCCAGCACCCAGAGCAGTGCTTGGCAGGTAACAGGCACTCAGTAAGTATCTTTGAATGTACGTGCTGGGCAGACAATCCCTGATCCCTGGGAGGCTGGGGTTATATTTGCTGAACTCTTTCCTCTGAGTACTACAGAGGGGCTTAGGTACTGATGGGGGCTTAGGTTGGGCCTTTTGCCAGATTTGGTTAGGGTAAAAGGGACAGGTAGGGGATAGCCCAGCTTGCTCCACACCTTTTTGTTCCAAGTCTGGGTCTTCCTGTTTTCCAAGTTTTTCCTTCTCCATCCTCCAGAGCATGAAATGAGACAGCCACGGGACTGGAAAGTGAAGGACAAAGCATTAACTGTTTACAAAGACAGATGGTGGAGGAAGTAGTTCTGTGGACCACGTGGTGGGCTGTCCTGGGGTGCTTGTGCTCAGGGGCAGTGGGAGTGGGTTAGTGGGCAGCTGCTTCCTGACTGAGGTGGGAGAAGTAGCGAAACCCAGTCATAAGGGGCTTGATGACAGCAATGGCTTTGAGTGGTGGCCCCATCTCTGGTGCCCATCTGCTTTAGTTGCTTAGAAGCAAACCCCAAGATAAGGATTTGAATGGAAGTAGTTTGAGAGGTAATTTCAAGAAGCACCACTAGGTGAGTGGGAAAGTGAGTCAGAAAGAGAAGGCAGCCAGTAAAGGGTTTGTATCAAGTTAGTTATCACTCGGTGTCTAGGCCTTGATGCTGCTGGGAAGATCGGGGAGCCAGTGAAGGACACATGCCTCAGAGACAGCACATCCAAGCGGTGAGGGAGCTGGGGTATTTATACACTAACTCTCTCAGTCCTGGGTTGAGAGCTGCTTGACACTTCTGACCTTCTGTGAGGGTGGCTAGACACAGCCCACAGGCACAGGTACAGGGACTGGCAGGTGGAATTGGACAGACATGCGCTGAAATGGTGAGGGTGAAGGGATGTGGTGGGCCACCAACAGCATCTGCAGCCCCTCTTCTGTTCATAGAGGCTGAGCATCACAACTGGAGCCCAAGAGGCTTGACAGAGGTACTATACCTGCCCTGTGTCTGTTAGCTTTTGCTACATAATAGACCACCCCCAAAATTAATGCTTAAAATGACAACCACTTATTTAGCTCACACTTTAGTGGGTGGCAAATTTGAGCTGGGCTTAGCTAGGTGGTTCTTCTGGCCTCATCTGGGCTTACTTATGTATCTGTGATCACCGGCAGGTAGGCTGGGGGCTGGTGGTCTAAGATGGCCTCGGCTAGGACAGTTTATTGGTGCTCCATGTGGTCTCTTATCCTACCGCCCTAGCTGGGGCTTGTTCTCATGGTGGCAGCAGCACTCCAAGAGAATGAGTGTGGGCAGGCAAGGCTCCAGAGGGCTAGACTTGGAATTGGCACAACATTACTTGCATTACATTTCATTGGCCAAAGAAAATCACAAGGCCAGCTCAGATTCAAGAATAGACTCCACCTCTCTGTGGGAGAAACTACAAAGTCATATTTAGGAGGATAGATACAGGAAGAGGAATGCTTGTAGTCATTTTTGCAAATAGTCTACCACATGCTCATGCCCTTAGGCATCTTGTGATCTGGTGGACAATCAAAACCAGTGTTTATTCTACTATTTTAGGCACAGTAGGAGTCAGAAGCTGTTGGCTGGAGTGTGGGAAAGTCTCTGTCCTACAGCAGCTTCTCCACTTATGCTTTCTGTTAAACGTTGTCCTTTCCTTTGTTTGTTTGTTTGTTTTTTTTGGAGATAGAGTCTTTCTCTGTTGCCCAGGCTGGAGTGCAATGGCACAATCTCAGCTCACTACAACCTCTGACTTCCAGGTTCAAGTGGTTCTCCTGCCTCAGCCTCCTGAGTAGCTGGAATTACAGGCGTCCACCACCACGCCTGGCTAATTTTTGTATTTTTAGTAGAGTCGGCGTTTTACCATGTTGGCCAGGCTGGTCTCGAACTCCTGACCTCGGGTGATCCACCCACCTTGGACTCTCAAAGTGCTGGGATTACAGGCATGAGCCACCGTGTCCGGCCTTGATCATCTTTAAGAAAGCAATGACCTCTGCAAGATAACACATTATGCCTCTACTTATTGAGGAGTGTGTGTGGGTGGGGAGAGCTGAAAACAGCCAATCTGAGAATTAGGTTGAGTCAAAGGCATGTAATTTGAATTTAGCAGTTTATTTTTTTCTAAAAGTTTGTACTTGCTTATCTAATAAGATTTTTTTCCTAATAGAAGGTATTTTTGTGGAAAGAACCAGGTGTGTATCACATAGGATATTACTGCTTTCCTTGGTTTATCAATCCTTAAAGGAAGTTTACTTTTGAGTGTAAGAAAATGGCAGCCACTTCAAATGCAGGTGGCATCATCAGGAGGTATTAGTTTTCCTCCCCACATAAAACACAGAAGAAATACACTGACAAAAAGCCAAGTAAAAGAGCTTTGAAACTGGACAATATGGTTCTGCTGTTTACCTTGGGTGGAGTGATAGCTCCGGTGGAGATGTGGGGAGGGAGAGAGATGTCCAGCCATGGTCTGTTCCTTGGGCAGCCTGGGGTATATACCTCCACCTTTGGGTCATGCACCTCCCCACTGCCCCACAGCTCATGTTCAGATGGATCTGCCAGCCTCCCGAAGGTCTCTGGCCTTTTCTCACTCACTTCACTTCTCTTTCTTAGTTACCTGCTGCCGTGTAAAACCCCATTGTGTTCCTGCGGCATCATTAGGCTTGGAAAAGAGCAAGTCCAAGGGTTCTCCCAAGGTCTGGATCTATCTGCATGAATGGCCCTCACCTGCGGTGCTCCTGATGCATCTTGGAGGCCAAAGGAACTTTCTTCCTGGCTCTTGGCAGCATTGACTGGGGATCTTCAAATGGCCAACCAGTTCACAGCCATTGTGAACATTTATGTAAAAACCCTTCATTTCACCTGTTCCTCACAATGGTCCCTGCTTTACAAATAGAGAAGTGAAGCTTCTGGAGGTCAGATGATTTGCCCAAGGTTATGGAAGTAGTAAGGAGTGGAAACCAAGCTTTTTAATTTCATATCCAATGCTCTTATCACAATACCTCACTATTAATCCCCAATCTGCCCAAATATTGCATTAAAAGGAAATGATTTAGGGAAGAGATTTGAGGGTTGTCTCCTTTGAAAGTATACTTTCAGAATTTTCCAGCCATCCTATTCAAGGCATCAACCCCAATTCCCCTTCTGTACATCCTCAATGAGTGACAGCTTACCTCCTCCAGCCCATACAGCCCTCCCCTCCCCACATAGGGCCAGTGTCTTAGCATCTTCCTCCCAGCCAACCACCGACTCTGGGTGGTGGGTGCCCAGTGTTGAGTCAGGGAACTTGGGAAGCCGCAGGGTTAACAGGCCCATCATCCCCTGCTGTTAATTTCACTAGAAGCATTGTTAGGGGAGAGCAATCTTACAGTGCCTATCTACCTACTATGCAGCAGGAAGTACATTTTGAAGACTAGTATTTTTTATCTTTCAAAACAATGCAAAGAAATTATTGCTTGTCGCAGGTGTTTTCAGAGAGAGCCCTGAATCTTCTAGAGATGTCTCCTCAGCAGGCTGTGGGTTTAATTGCTGAAATACAACCCTCATTATCTGAAAAGCTCATTGGGTATCTACCATATGCCCCAGGACAATGTGCCACGCTGGTGTTTTTCTCATGTATTATTAGATAACTTTCCTCATCTTTACATTGCTGTTAGGTTACACCCTCCTTGAAGCTCTTGTAGTAAATAATAGCACGTACCTACTATGTGCCAAGAGTGGGGCTCATACAAGTGTCAGGCAAGCGAGGGGCCTAGTGTACAAAATTTAAGGAGGCATTCAGCTGCTGACCCTGAGACTGAGTGCCTGGTCCTTTGTGAGTGCCGCTGTCACCCTGGTCCCACCCTGGCCATGTTCTTTTTTATTATTTTATTTTATTTTATTATTTCTTTTTTAGAGACAGGGTATCCCTATGTTGCCAGGGCTGGTTTCAAACTCTGGGTTCAAGCGATCCACCCACCTTGGCCTCCCAAAGTGCTGGGATTACAGGTGTGAGCCACCTCACCCAGTCTACCCTGGCTAGGTTCTTTACCTATATATATATATCCTGTTATCTTCACAATGGTCTCATTTTACAGATGGGCAAGACCTGAAGCATATGCTGGTTAAGAAGCTTGCCCAAGGTCACACAGCTGGTTCCAGCAACCTGCTGGTGAACACTGACATTATGGTATTTGGATTTACAACAGCCCTGAGAAGTAATTGGTCCTATATAATATTGGTTCATGAGCACTGATTGCTCAATTTTCAGGCATTTTGGAAATCAGTGGTTAAACACAGCCATTATTAAAGATGAAATTATATAAACTTAATCAATTGTATTAAAAACAAATGTAATAACTACCCCAAACTCATCATTTCCTAGTTCTCCTATGTTCCCTGTCCAAGGGCAAGGCAGAGTGGCTGCTACTTTGGAGCAAAAAAAATCCCTTCTCTGTAGGGCAGGCAGAGGCAGGCTCCTCCCTGCACCAGCCGGAAGCCACTTCTTCCTGTCATTCTCCAGTGCGGATATACTGTAGGAAATGGCCACCAAGGCCGCAAGGAAGAAAAACACCCGCTTCCCATGCTCCCAACATGGGCGGTAGAAAGCTCCAGGCTGGAGCTCCCCGAGACCTCTCCCTGGGTTCGAGGAGAAACAGACTTTCCACTGAAGTGACACACGCTGTAACCCACAGTTTGAATGTTTGGATGAGAGGAGCTTTCACCCTGAGGCTGGAGAAGCAGCCGGTCTACAAGAGAGAACTAGGCTTTGGGTACCTGAGAGGCCTGGGTTTGAATCTTGCCTCTGCCTGGGTGGCCTTGGTCAAGGCATTTAACTTCTCCTTGCCACACTGGGTGGCCTCGGTCAAGACATTTTGCCACACTGGTTGGCCTTGGTCAAGGCATTTAACTTCTGCTTGCCTCAGTTTTTCCAGCTGTAAAACGGGAGAATACCCACCTTATGGACTCTTATGGAGTTGTTGTTGAAAAATCAAAGACATTGTGTAGAAAGCATTCTAAGACATACATGATGGAAGGCGTGGAATAAATGTGAAATGAGTGAATACCAATAGCAGTTATGTACCAGCCACCATGCTAGGCAAGGAGGATTCCAATGTGAGTGGACAGGAGTGCTGACTCCAGGACTCTCAGTGCAGAGAGGCAGGGAAACAGAGAAGGTGATGGCGGAAGGGCTGGTGCTTTGGTAGCAGCGTGGGGAAAGAGCAGGGAGCACCAGGGTGGATTCTAACTTACCCTGCCCAGCCACTCTCAAAACAAGCATTTCCTGAGATCTACTATGTGTCTGTGGATATTACCCGGGGTGCAGCTATGACTATGACACAGTCCCTTTTCTTTCAGAAACAGCACTAACAGGCATGAAAGGTGAAATGATTACACAGGCAAGAAAACGCTTAAAGATCAAGGTAGAAGAAATTATAGAGCGAGGAATGTAGTGTCGGACCACTGGAGAGGGCTAAGTAGACAGGGAGGGGCCTCCGTTCAGACTTGCTAGAGAGGCTGGCAGGTGAGGGTCCTCTGGGAAGGCCTGCAGTTCTTCTCTGGCTTGTTTTAGCAAAGTGTAGGAGAGGGGAGCGGCAGGGCTGGAGTTTGCCTTCTGCTGTGGTGACGATGTTCTGAGTGTCCAGCTGCTCTTCCCATCCTTGCTGCCGCTGGACTGCCTCTCTCCCTGCCACAGCTTGAGCCCAGAGCTGAAGCACCGCTGGACCTGTCTCCACGGGACCCTGAGGCCAAGCCAGAACACTAACTTGCCACAGTGTCCCTAATCACATTGATTTGGTGTGCTGCAGACACGCAGAGATAGGAGTATAGACGCTCAATTAAATCCTTTCAGGAGAGAGGACAGGCTGGGAGAGGAACTGGCCTTTAGTCACAAGTCCATCTCATCCTTCTGGAGGCTCCTCTCAGTTGAGTCAGGGTGATCTTCCTGGTTTGAAGAAACAGTTTCAGGACAGTTTGGAGGTTGTATGAGGCTGGCAGGTGAGAAAATGAGGCCCTCCCCATATTCCCCAGCCCTAGGCCTTCCATTCTCCGAGAGGCAGGCATGTTCTGGATCTCCCGAGCCTTCTCTTGGTGAAGGGAGTTTCTCCTACAGCACAAGGCCTGCTGTTGGGGCTGAGGTCAGCCACGGCCCTGAGGCTGGGTGGGGGGACAGTAAGCTGGTGTTTAGGGGACATGGCCTCTTGGCAGTTGTGCCATTGTGCCTTAGTAGGAGGCACCTTTTCTCCCCACCATTAATCCATGAAAAGCAATAAAAAAGACATCGACGTGATGATGTCTCATTCAACGATATTCCATGCTTACATGATATTACTAAGGGAACTGTTTTTCAAATTAAGGGCGCAGGCCGGCGCGGTGACTCACTCTTGTAATGTAATCCCAGCACTTTGGGAAGCTGAGGCAGGGGGAATCACTTGAATCCAGGAGTTCGAGATCAGCCTGGGCAACATGGAGAAACCCCGTTCCTACAAAAAAATACAAAGAATTAGCTGGGGATGGTGGCACACGTCTGTAGTCCCAGCTACTCAAGAAGCTGAGGTGGGAGGATGGTCTGAGCCTGGGAGGTCAAGGCTGCCATAAGCCATGATGCTTCCACTGCACTCCAGCCAGGGTGACAGAATGAGTCCTGTCTCAAAAATAATAAAATAAAAGCCGGGTGTGGTGGCTCACACATGTAATCCCAGCACTTTGGGAAGCCGAGGCAGGCAGATCACCTGAGGTCAGGAGTTCGAGACCAGTCTGGCCAACGTGGTGAAACCCTGTTTCTACTAAAAATAAAAAAATTAGCTGGGTGTGGTGGTGTGTGCCTATAATCCCAGCTACTCAGGAGGCTGAGGCAGGAGAATTGCTTGAACCCAGAAGGCAGAGGTTGCAGTGAGCTGAGATCGTGCCACTGCACTCCAGCCTGGGAGATAGAGCGAGACTCCATCTCAAAATATATATATATATTATTATTAGTATAAAATAAAATAATTAAGGGGCAGAGAAAGAGCAGATTAAATGCTAGGTCTGCTGAAAAGTATGGGATGAGGTGCTACCCAGCATGACCCCCTCTTTTCTGTACTTGTCACGGTCACACCTGTGCCTCCATGGCTCTGAGGAGCCTGTCCTCATGCTGGATGTGTTTCTCCTGTGTGCATCTTCATGTTATAGATCATATTACTCTCAGAGAAAGGGACTCTTTCTGGAAGAAATAGGCTGAACCCCACTCTGCTCCTTGTGTGAGGGATGGGTAGGGGATCGGAAGAGAGGGAGTAGAAAGTGGTGATTACAAGTGTGGGCTCTGAAGTCAAAAAGCCTGGAGTTCTTTCCTGATGTTGCCCCCTGCTCCTTGTGTAAACTTGGGGAAGTCACTTAACCTCTTTAAGCCTCAATATTCTCATCTGTGACATACGAATGATAAAAGTGCATATCCTCAGAGCTTATGTCATGTGGTGATGGGGGAAACCTGGAGAGGACAGCTGGGCACTTCTTGCTGTGGGGCCCTGGGAAAAATTGCCAAACCTCCTGAGCCTCAGGTCTGCTCAGGTGTCCAGTGGGCGGGGGGGGGGGGGGGGGGGGGAGCTATTTCCAGCCCACGTTTCAGAATTGCTGTTAAGGGAGGATGGAATGAGACCTCTGCACACTGCACAGCACCATGAGGAGCACGTGGGAAGTGCTCACTACATGTTGGCCATTCCAATGATTGCGGCTGACTGTAGTTAGGGCCAAGGGGAACGGACAGAAGGAAGTTGACCTCCTTCGCCCACTGGGCTCTTTCTGTGTTTCTGTAAGGAAACCCAGTCCTGGAGTAGTGAGCAGCCCTTGAGGCCAGGTGAGGCCATGGGGAAGAGGACTTCCCCATGGTCTAACCCTCCCAGGGACACCCTCCCTGCTTCTTTGCCGTCATCAGCTGGGCCGTCAGTCACACTGGGCGGATGTGTAACCACCAGACACAGCAGAAGCACACTCATTTCACAGCCTCCTCGGTTGGGAGTAAACTCCTGGCTCTGGGATTGTGGGGCCACCTCCTCTCACAACCTGGGCCACGTTTTCATTCCTAACCATCCCCACCACACAGAAGAATTGGAATTTTCTTGTCTCTCACAGAGCCCCAAACATCTCCCATCCACCCCTTGTTGGACGGGTAGCTAACTATGTGTCTGTAAGTCAGAGAGACCAAGGGCTGGTAGTGGGTGCCGGGTGTGGGTTGTCTGCTCAGCCCTTTCCCAAAAGGCCTCTCTTGGCTGGTTTTCTTGGCTCTCAGCAGTGGCAGGTCTCTCTGACCACCCATCTTCTGCACCACTCAGGGTTGTTGCACCGAGGCCAGTGACCGGCTGTTCTCCATCTCCTGGGGACAAACAGGCGCTGATGCCACAGTGCACACACTGTGTCTGAGAGGGGCCAAAGGGGAAAACCACCTGCCTGGATTGTTCCGGCTGCAGCAAAGCCTCCAGCCCTGGAGGTCTTTTCCAAACAGGATAGAGCTTCATCTCTCTGGAATGCCTTAGGGCAGCAAGGTCTACCCTGCTCTCTCTACACAGACAAAGCTCGTCTTCCATGAAGAACTGGGTCCCACTTCTGGACGTCATAGAGCTCCAAACTCCTTGAACTCCATAGAACACAGAGCACTGCTCAGGGCCTTGGCTGCCTTGAATGTGTGTCTTCTTCCAGGTACTCCTTTTATTTCTCTAACTCTCCTGAAGGTGAGGAGCCCAACCCGCTTGATATCCACATGTCACTTACCTCAGTGCTGGGTGTTTCCTAAGCATCTGCTGAGGCCTTACAGTAATTGGGTGGCGGCCCCTAGGGGGAAAGCAGAGCTTGGTAGGATGGGTCACCAAACTGGGAGGTGCTGAAGAAGCCATGAAAGGTCTGGAATTTGGGGTGCTGCCCAAGGAAGGCAGGCTCCACAGTAGGGACAGGGTGGTGGGGTTCTGTGCTGGGGGCAGCCAGGGCACTGTAGTAGCCTGGGGAGAAAGGGCTGGGGCATGAAGGTACTGGGCAAGGGGGACAATCGACTTCCTTCAGAGCTGAGTTGAGAGCCATCCCTAGAGCCCTGCAGATGGCCCCGGTCTTTGTATCAGTGAGGGGTTCAGACCAGGCAGGCCTCTGCTAATCTCCAGCTGGATGGGAAGGGGTGCAGGGGAACTGTGAATGCAATGTGGTTTTGGGAGAGATGGGGGCTTGGGTGGGTGGAACCAGAGGATGAGTCCCTGGCCAGGAGGGTAGGGGGAGACAGGGCACCCAAAATGCCACAGAACACAGAGCTCCCTGCAAGCTGGGGGACGTGGCCAGGACATGTACCCTTAAGAGAAATCGAGCCCTGGGGTTGACTCATGCTAGGTGCCAGAGTCACTCTGAGACTCTCTTGGAATGACATCAGGTGAGAACCTGGGCAGACTCCTGGGGCAAAAGGGAGAGTAAATCATCATCACCATCATCATCATCATCATCATCATCATCATCATCATCATCATCACAACCACCACAGCACTATTCTACATTTCAGTGATGCTTCACAGTTTACAAAGGGCTTTCACATTTATTAGCGCATGAAGAGGGAGAGGATTGAGGAATTTCGGTTGCCTCCACCCACATACACTCCCAAGGCCTTCACCTTGACCCTTTGTCCCTCTCCTCCCCATTTCCAGGACTCAGAACTTGTACCGGGATCTGCTGCTGTGTGCGGCCTTGGAGTAGGGTGAGAGGAGAGGCTAAGGATCCAGAAGGGTGCTCCTCCCTGCAGCCCCCTCCTCTCTTGTGGTCCTGA
The DNA here is from genome assembly GCF_029281585.2 of Gorilla gorilla gorilla. NCBI lineage: Eukaryota > Metazoa > Chordata > Mammalia > Primates > Hominidae > Gorilla > Gorilla gorilla. The sequence goes on along the minus strand of NC_073239.2, from coordinate 85,659,992 downwards.
GCCCCTCTTCTTCTCAGACATGCACACACATACCTGGCTTACCTGGGTTTCCAAGAAGGCAAAGAAAATAGAACTTCCCTTCCTGTGTCTCCTAGAAGGGAGGAGCTCTGGGCTAGGAGGGGGATGGACCAGAGCTCCTGATACTTTGTTGGCATCACAAAACCCCTGTTTCTTTCTTCCCCTGTCCTACCTGCTGGGTCCAACCCTGGCTTTCCATCTTGCTCCACGGCTCTGTCTGTCATGTGAGGCAAAGGTCAATAAATCTCTCCCACATTGACCCACGTCTCAGCCTCCTTTCTACCAAATGGCACAGATGGCAGCCTCAATCCCTGCCTGGATAAACCTCAATATTTCCTTTTTTTTCTTTTCTTTTTTTTTTTTTTTTTTTTGAGACAAAGTCTTGTTCTGTGGCCCAGGCTGGAGTGCAGTGGCGTGATCTCGGCTCACTGCAACCTCTGCTCCCAGGATTCTAGCAATTCTCCTTCCTCAGCCTCCCAAGAAGCTGTGATTACAGGCACCTGCCACCACGCCCCGCTATTTTTTTGTATTTGTAGTAGAGACAGGGTTTTGCCATGTTGGCCAGACTGGTCTCGAACTCTTGACCTTACCTGCCTCAGCCTCCCAAAGTGCTGGGATTACAGGTTTGAGCCACCGTGTCCGGCCAACACTCAATATTTCTGTATGAGCATACCATCTTTCCAAACTTCAGAAACTCCAACATCTGCAGCCTGTCCTGGGCTGGCCAGGAAGTAACAGAAAGAGGAAAGGTGCACAGCAGCCCCAAAGGCAAATGCTTTTGGCAAGGAAGCAGGGAGACACAGTAAAGGGCAAGGATGGCTGGCCGCAGGGGAGGGTGCTGCCATGGGGCCATGGGACAAAGAGGGCCAATGCAGAACGCTCTGAACTCAGAGTGGGGGAAGAGGATGAGGATGTGGGTATCCTTGATACAACCAGTTGACTCACCTCGAATGTTCAGGCTAGGATACATAAAAGTATGAATTAGATGGTCCCACCAATTAAAAAAAATGGGACATTACAACCCAGATTGATAAAGCCTTGTCCTTTAGGAGTGGCAGGAAGAACAGTGTGGGAGAGCCATGAATATAACAAATGAAGCTACACATAGTCTATGGAGGGTTTAGTGTCATCTACCGGCATCAGTCGATCGTTTCCCAGTGAAAAGTCAGTAGGGAGGCCAGGCGCGGTGGCTCACGACTGTAATCTCAGTACTTTGTGAGGTCGAAGCAGGCAGATCGCCTGAGCTCAGGAATTCGAGACCAACCTGGGCAACATGGTGAAACCTCATCTCTACAAAAAATATAATAAATTAGTCGGGTGTGGTGGCATGCACCTGTGGTCCCAGCTACTTGAAAGGCTGAGGTGGGAGGATCGCTTGAGCCCGGGAGGTTGAGGCTGCAGTGAGCTGGGGTCGCGCCACTGCTCTCTAGCTTGGGCCACAGAGTGAGGCCCTGTCTCAAAAAAAAAAAAAAAAAAGTCAGTAGGGAGATAGAAAACAACCTGTCTAATCAACTTTATTGGACACAACTAGTGTACAAAAACAACATTAAGGTGGGTGCGGTTATGCTGTTATAACAATCACAAAATCTTGGTGGCTTACAATCAGAAAGGTTATTTTTCATTTGTAATACATGTTCATTGCGAGTTGGCCACGGACTGCTCTGTTGATTTCACTCCTGGGCTGACGGCGTGACAATGGGACTCCTGGATCTGGGGAACTCATGGTTTCACAGCAGAGGGAAAAAAGATTGACATACAGAATCACTCACTAATTCTTAAAACTTCTGTCTAGAAGTGACGCCTGTCACTGCTGCTCACATTTCATTGGCCAAAGCAAGTCATATGGCCAAACCTCAACTCTCCTGGGGCAGGGAAGTATAATGTTCATCCAATAGTAAGGTCTACCACACAAAGGGTCCTTAAGTCAGCACTGTTTTAGGCTAGGGGGTCCTAAATTCTTGGAAGATACAGGGACCTCAAAATCCAGTTGGTGAACAATTGTCTTGAGATGGAGTTATAAACAAATGTAAGAATAAAATATAATGGCTAGGCATGGTGGCTCACACCTGTAATCTCAACACTTTGGGAAGCTGAGGTGGGAAGACTGCTTGAGCCCAGGAGTTTGAGACCACCCTGGAAAACATAATGAGACCCTGTCTCTACAAAACAATTTTTAAAAAATTAGCTAGGCACGGTGGTGCATGCCTATAGTCCCAGCTACTCAGGAGGTTGAGGTGGGAGGATTGCTTGAGCCCAGGAAGTGGAGGCTGCAGTGAACTATGATCATAGCACTGCACTCCAGCCTGGGTGACAGAACAAGACCCTGTCTCTCAAAACAAACAAACAAACAAACAAACAAACAAACAAATAAAAAAAGCAAAACAAAACAAAAAAACCCAAAATACAATATAAGCTTCACAAGGGAAGAGTCTTGAGAAGACTAACTGGGATTACAGGCATGCATCACCACGCCTGGCTAATTTTTGTATTTTTAGCAGAGGCAGGGTTTCACCATGTTGGCCAGGCTGGTCTTGAACTCCTGACCTCAGGCAATTCACCCGCCTTGGCCTCCTAAAGTGCTGGGATTATAGGCATGAGCCACAGCGCCAGGTCTCGGCCAGGTTTTGAATCTTGCTATATTGTTGTAAATTCCAGGTACTCCACCCCCTCGGTACCCTCATTTGTCTTGCTTTGGGACAGTGAGAGTGGAGTCCACTCTCCCTGTCTGACCTTCTCCAAGGACCTCCTAGAATATGGTGGGAGAAGGGAAGCGCATGTGGCTGGGTGAGGGAGGAAGACTTGGCTTTTCCTCCATCTTCAGTTCAGTTGATCTGGGAAGTACAGAAATCTATTTTTTTAGGGATGTGGCTCAGATATTTTCATTTTATTAAAACTGAAGTCTTAGACTCACAGGTTTCCTTCAGGCTGGAATGCTTCTGGTGTAACGTAACATTCTGGGGAGTATTAGCCAGCCGCCCCCTCTTTCTGGGTCAGTACCAGGCTTATGTAATTAGAAGTCCAAAGTGGAGACGAGTCAGACAGTCAGACTCACCCAACCAATAACCTTCCCCCGCAGCTTTCTATCTGGTCGTCACAGAATTTTTGGGCAGGAGGAGACCTTGCACCTAATGAACTCTCATCCGTCTTGTTCCAACTAAAGAGCTGAACATCATGAAGACCAAAATGCAACCCTCCTGTCCTAGATGTCAAAGCTAAAGCCTAGGACCCTAGTGGTCACTCTGCGCCCTTCAACTGACTTACAGGCTGGGGCCCACCATCCCTCCCTACCTCCTCCAACAAGATAAACACATCTGTGACCCTATCCCGAGGGAGCCAGGGAGGGAGGGAGGGAAGGATGGAGGAGGGAGCCTCCCCGGCACAGACAATCAGAGACTCGGCCTTGACTTGGGTTGTTAAGATAGCTGCTGCCTCCCTTCTCCAGCTGGCGGGAAGCAGTGACCCAGGGAGCCTGAGCCACCTCCGGGGGAGGAGAAGCTGGCTAGGGAGGAAAGATAAAGGAGAAGGGGGAGGAGTCTGGCCAGCTCCCACCTCCCGGCTGCTGTTCCAGCCAAGTGGCTGAGCTGGAGAAAGAGAACTGATAACAGATAAGGGTCTTGCTTTCCTGTGGCCTTGTTTATACAAGCTTAGGTTCTTGCCGGCTGGTCCCTGGGGGTGGGGGTGGGGGTGGAGTAGCTATGTGGGTGGAGGGCAGTATGGGTTTCTGGACCAAGGCTCGGTTTCAGCTGGCCAAGGCCTGCTTGGCTTAGAGATTTTCCCTGTACCTCCCACCCCATCCCCACCCCCAGATTTCCTGCAAGAAGCTGGCTGAGTGGACGCTTGAGCTGAAATGCAAGGCTTTCCACACTTGGAGTTGGGGGGCATTTTACCTGAAAAGCAGTGGACATGGCAACTCTGTCTCTCACTTGGCCTCTGGGGCTCTGGGCGTCTGACAAAGGATTTCTATTTCCAACAGAGCCTTGTAGTCATATATTCAAGCGAATTCAAGAATCCCCTGCACTCTATTCCTCAGCCTCCCTGCAACAAATTGGGTCAGACTTGTGCTGTGTCTGAGGCCCTGGAAGCTGTGGAAGAGCAAGTGCCATGTGCCAGGTCCTGTGCTAGGGAATAGGGGTCAGGTCATGAACCAGAAAGACACAGTCTATGCCCTGGTGGACATTAAAAGCAAGTAAGTGAGTCTACGAATCGTGGCCAAGGCAGCGTATGCTCTGGAAACATGGCAGGGGATCTAATCTCTCAGGTGGTTGGGAAAGACTTTTTGGAGGGATGGCATCTAAATAGAGGATTGGGCTGGGCGCGATGGCTCACGCTTGTAATTCCAGCACTTTCGAAGACCGAGGCAGGCGGATCACTTGAGGTCAGAAGTTTGAGACCAACCTGGCCAACATGGTGAAACCCCGTCTCTACTAGAAATACAAAAATTAGCCAGGCGTGGTGGTGTGTGCCTGTAATCCCAGCTACCTGGGAGGCTGAGGCAGGAGAATCACTTGAACCCCGGAGGCAGAGGTTGCAGTGAGCTGAGATCATGCCATTGCACCCCAGCTTGGGCGACAAGAGCAAAACTCCATCCCCTCTCCTGGCAAAAAATAATAAATAAATAAAAATAGAGGATTGACAGACAAGCAGGATTGAGTAGAGTCGCAAGAGACACATAGAGAAAGAGCATCCCATGCAGAGAAAACACTGCAGGGAAAAGCATTTTAGAAGCAAAAGAGACGGGGTGTTTGGGGGGAAAAGAAAGTGGCGGTGTTTCGTGGGACCCTGAGGAGGAAGGGGGCAGAGCAGAGGTAGGCAGAGGCTAGATTATGGTTGGGGGTAGGAGTGGAAGGCAGAAAGGGGACTTGGAGAGAGGAGAAGAATGGGCAGAATGGAGGACTCCAGGAAGCTTTCCTCTGCAGGAAAGTGGGAGCCATGGTCCTTTCTGAGGTATTCTTAGATGGTGACTCCTGGAGCAGAGCTTGTCAGCCTCACCTGGCTGCCTTCTGTGTCAAAGCTCAGCAAACGCTTGTGGGTTTGGGGCTCCCTCCCATGGATGTCCTCTTGGCCTCAGCCCCACCTGTGGCAGGCACATCTGGTTTCCCAGCCCCACCTTGGTTGGGTGGAGATGACACCCTGGAGGTGTTGTCCTGGGAGGTCAGCATCTCCCAGGTAGGACAGGTGGGATGAGGGTTGAGGCTGAGCTGCAGCTTGTCCAGGGAGGGCCTGACTCCCTTGAAGCTGTCTGCAGCTGCCCCCCATCTCCATTGTGCCCTCCTAGGTGGCAGTGAGAAGGATTCAGAACTCCTTGCTTAAGGCCAACCCTCCCCCTACTGCCCGCCCCACTTCCAAGAGCTTGAGTCACTCCCAAGACCCCTGGCAAGTCATCCATTTCCCCCTACTCATTCTTGCCTTTACTCCATTCCACTCAATAGTTACTGAGGCGTATTGACTCTCTGGCACTAGCACACACACCTTCATTGGGTTAGGCTCCATACCTTGGTCCAGGAAATCCCAGAGCTGGGAATATTAAGTTTAATGGGTCAGGGTACAGGCTCTAACATCAGGGTTCGAAGTCTGTAACTCAGTGACCTGGGGCAAATCTCTCCATATTTTTGCATCTCAGTTTCCTTATCTATAAAATAGATAACAGTAGAACCTACTGCATAGACTGTTGGCATATTACATGAGAGCATTCCCATAGAAGGCTTTGTGCATAGTGAGTGGTCAATGAATACTAGTGGCTACTGTTTATATACCTCAGCTGTTCACTTTGGGAAAAGGAAATGGTTAGGAAGGAATCTTTTTTTTTGAGAAAGTAACACAATAATATTAAAGATATCTACCTTAACAGCAACTATTTTTAGTTTTAATATTCACTTCCAGTACTTATTTTGAGATCATGATTTAAAAAAATCCAGAAGTCTAGGGAATTTGTATGCTTTCTTTTCTTTTGATCTACTCCAGTAAACCTGCTATATATATAGACTCAATAAGTGACTGTGGGTGTGGGATCTACGCCCATGCCCAAGCCTAGAGGTGAGAACCCTGGATTTGGATTCCTGTTCATCCCTGAAGTCTTGTGTGACTGTGGGTATGTTTCTTAGTATCTTGGAACCTGTTTCTCCTCACCTGTTAAACGAGGATACTAACCCTCTCCATGGGTTATGAGAAGTAGCTCTAATGTGGGCAAAGTGCCCAGCATAGAATAGAGGATTAATAAATGCCAGCTCCCAGCCTCTCTCTCTGATTCAGTGTGGGGTTCAGAGGATGGTAAGTACCCAGGGGTTGGTACCACCAGGCTGGCCCCAGCCCACCTCCCGCCTTCCCATACGAAGCCCTGGAATTCACCTGAGAGCACTGGGGCTCTGGCCTACTTTAGAGACTGGGGGTCAACCAGCCTCCAGTTTACTTTGCTGACGCAACTGTGGGGAAAGAAGGGGACATGTGAGCTTCTCCTGGGTCAGAGGGGACCTGGGAGTGGGAGAAGGCAAGGGCGAAGCTGTTTCCTGCGAGCCCTTGTGGGTTCTACCCGTTTATGGCCAGGGTGGGCTGGCAACTGTTGGGAAGAAGGACTGTGGGGCGTGTGGGTGGGGTGAGCTGGGGATTGCAAAGTTCAGAAAGCTCAGAAAGAGTCAGGCACAAGGAGAGAGAAGCTGTGGTGATTAAGAGAGGAGTCCATTAAATCAGGCTGGTGGGAGCAACCTGGCTGAGTTACCCAAGTCCCCCGCCACCCCCAGCCAACAAAGGGCCTTTCTCAGATACAGAAAGGAGAATATTGTATTCATAATGAGTAATCGCTTATGTCTTCAGAACATTTTCAAATCAGAGCATTCTTTTACATCCATTTTCTAATTTCAACCTCACCAAGAGGCAGGAAAAGGGAGGTAATATTCCTATTTGACAAATGAGGAAATGCAGGTTCAAAGGGGCGAAGAAACTTGACCACATGCATGTAGCTGCTGAGCTGGAATGCAAACCTGGCCTTCTAGTACCAGGGTACCTGCAACTGAAGGATCAGCAGGCATTTTCCAGGCAACTAGTGGTTTGGGTGCTAGAATAATTTAGAATTTCCTCCATTTGAAAAAAATGTTAAAATAGAAAGACTGTCTGACCCTCTTTCTTTTCCAGATTCATCGGCTTCTTTTCTGACTTGGGCATTAATCTCCATGCAGAGAAGCTCTCCTGGGGGCAGTGCCCCTCCGAGGAATAGCAGCATCCTGTAGATGGGAGGGACTTAGGGCAGCCCTACAGGAGGATTTTCAGAGCTGCTTGTTAACAGGCAACTAAGTGAGGTTGCAAAATCACGCTGTCTGCGCATCAGCTGTCACCCATAGGATTAGGGGCCTCTCCATTTAGCTTGTATCTAAGAGATCACACTAACAAACAGTGTGAATGTGAGCCTTGGGAAGGCCCCTTTACCTCTCTGGGCATCAGTTTGCTCATCTGTAAATGGATGAACTTACCTTCATTTGACTTTCTGTGTGCAGGTTGGTGGAGCAAACATTTCCAGAATTCCTGGAAACCAGTCTGTCTCTGCCATTACCAAATGGTAGCCCTGGATCTGTCGCGGTCTCTCTGGGTCATGGTTTCTTCATGTGTAAAATGCAGAGGGGTGGCTCTTTAGGGTCCTTTCAGCCCTAACATTCTCTGCATAAGCCGGTCACCAGGCCTGGGCTAGAAGAAACTGTTGGAAAGTGAGGCCGAGGGCCTGCCTGCATGGGTCTGAACGCGGAGACCCTGTGGATGAGCTGGGGGTGATAGAAGCCAGTGGAGGGGAAGGGTCAGGGGGAGGGACTGGAAGTTAGGAGTTGGGATTAGGGAAGAGGGAATTGAGATGCCTGGCTAACCTGTCAGGACCTTGCCCATCTATCTGGGCTATCTCCAAAGAAGTTCCTAGAGCCCGACCCCAAGGTCCTGCCTGGGGAGACCCTCTGAGGAGGCTGGAGTCAGCTACACCCCTCTGCTCAGGGAGATGAGCCTTCTTACCTGGCAGCCTCACCTGGCAAGCTCTCTGCTCAGTGGACCTCCCCCACCTGAGGCAGGGAAGGAGAGAAATCCCCCAGCTGGGCCTTGCCATAGATAGCCTGGGGTTAAAACTAGGCTGTCTAGGCAAACAGTGTCTTTGCTATCTTGTGTTTGGAACCCAGCATGGGGGAAAGGTGGAGTCCACAGGCAGCCAGTTGTGTCCAGCGCAGCCTGCTGTGTTATCTCGGTGCAGGGCAGCTCACAGGGAGGCGGGCCTGCAGATAATGGCCAAACTGTGTTCACCCTGGCCATCGGACTCCTTCCCATCAGGGCCACTGCTTTTTCTTTAAACAATTACTGTGGAGCCAGCTCCAGTCCAGCTGCTTTGGGAGACCTAGGAATGTATTCTTTCTTTCATGGACCCGGGAGAGGGGTGGAGGGGTCTTGTGGTATCCTGGCAGATAATGCAACCTGTTTCAGTCTTGCCACTCACTTCTGGCAAGCCCCGTCTCCCCTCTGTGATTCAGTGTCTCCATCTTTAAAATAAGGAGGAGAGTCCCTTTGGCCACCCCTCTTCCCCTGGCTCATGAGGACATATGGGGATACATGAGGTCTTGTCTATCACAGAGCTGTGGGTCTTTAGGGAGGCCCTCAGAAAACACCAGCTGCTGTTGTTGGTTATGGGGATCTAGGTTCAAGAAGAGCCTGGTGGTATTATTTATTACTCATGAAGTCCTGGCCACCATGCTGATCCCAGGCGGGACGTGGTTAGCCAGTCCTAGACTGAGCAGGAAGCCAAATGAACTTCCTTTTTTTTTTTTCTTTTTTTAGAACAATCTCAAGAAGCCTGGTGCTCTCAGCCCTCAGAGTCAGCTGATGCCCCTTGCCCAGTAGCCAGGGTAGAGGTGGGGGTGTCAGTTTCTGCATCTAGGCCCCTGAGTATTCTTGGGAAATGACGCATGCTGTCACCAGCTGTACAGGCTATTACCCGTTGAAAAAATGTGACTGTGGGGCCATTAGCCCCAAGAGTTCAGCACCCTCTGCAGTGGGAGGGTAAGAGCTACAGAGCTTAGGAAAGGTGCCTCCTATCAGCTGGAGACTAGAGCCTTAAACTCAGAGTCTGAAGGCGGATTGCACTTCTGCTGCACACCAGCCACGTAATCTTTAGGAGGAATGAAAGCTCTCTATGCCTTTGTTTCCCCATCTGTAAAACCAGCACTGTAAAAGAATAATACGTGCCTTGTAGGGTTGTTACAAGAAGAAAACATAATCTAAAATGTTAACGCATGGTCCTAGTAGAACATTTGGTGCGTAGAAAATGCTCAGTAAGTGAAATAGAAGGCAGAGAAGCTAGGATGTGAGTTTAAGACATGTGGACAGAGAACATCCCAACAAGCTGTCCTAATCTTGAAATGCATGAACTGAAAATAGCGTGGGCTGCAGGTCCCCCAAGCACAGACTCAATGGCATGGCTGATGACATTAGTCCAGGGCTGTCCAGCCTGGGCAACAGCATTCTTATTTGGATTAAGGGAACAGAAGTTGCAGAGTAGAAGCAGGTTCCTAGAAGGATCCACCGTCCTTCCACCGAAGCCCACAAGCAGGTGAGGTGAGCTCCTTCAGGCCCAGAGCTCAGAGGCCTTTATAGACAGGTGTGAGGAGACAGAGTGGGTTTTGTGGTCAGAGCCCAAGGCTAGGCATGGAGAATTCTGTTTTCCTGAAGCTGGCTGTTTCGTCACCTGGGACAAATTTCCTAACCAGTCATCCCCAGGTAAAGGGGAAGGCCGCAGACAATGGGCTTTTGGCCTTCTGCTTCTGAGCCCACTGATCTTGATGTGTCATTTGACCTCTCAGCTGTGGTTACCCCTGTGGGAGATGGGGATCATAACCAACTCTCCTGGAGAAGGGTGGTGAGAATGGAATGATGCGATGGCTGAGGTCCCCGCGTGCATCTGCATGGCCAGGTGAATGAAAGGGGGTGGTGTGAAGAGCCATCTACACCTCTGTCAAGGGGCAGGGACTGGTCACCACTAGGATCTTCTCCATCCTGAACACTGCCTTGGGGAGCTTAGGTAAAGTGAATCACCCAAGGGGTAGGGAAGAGGAGAAGGCTGACTGGGAGGAAGGCTCCAGGTTAAATTTTTTGGTGCCACCTTAAGAGAAATCTGTTTGCAGCCTTAATTCATCTGTAAACCAGGCAAGTCCTACCCGCCTTCCTAACAGAAGGAGCAAATGAGAATTAATTAGTAAATGTGGCTGTCAAACTTGGTCCGTGTTATTATTAACTTAATGTGTTTGTTTAAAAGGGGGAGGCTGGCTTGCTCCAGTCTACAGGCAGGCGTGTGAGCTGCTAGCCTGCCGGCCAGGTCTGATGAAAAATCCTGTAGATTGTTTCCACATGGGAGTTTACAACACAGATAATTAGTTGCAGTGGTGGAAGGCCTTGGAGGCGAGGGATGATGGATTCTGATGATGGATTTTGCAGTCCTTGGGGGGCAGAGGTGTTCTCTAAGGGAGGAGTTGTACTAGGGAGAAGGCGCCCCAGGGGCTTAGGCACCACAGCCTGAAGCCAGCAGGCAGGGTGACCAAGGGGGTGGCCCCTGCTGTCCCAGATGGTTGGGGAGGCGTAGGGAGTGCTGCACACAGGCCATGCATGTATGCATGTATTCCTGGAGCGTGCAGGTGTCTGGGGCTTTCTCACAGGCAGATCTACCGTGCTGCTCCAGAAGATACCAGATGCTCAGCCAACCCACTGCATGCACCAGCTACACTAATGTAGTGCCCACTCAGCTGGAGTGGGGGGGTAGGTGGAGACCAGTGTTGAAAGGATGGTTTGTAATGAACAACTTCATTTTTCTAATATGTGCTGGTGCGTAAGGGTTAGCAGGTAGAGTCTCTGCTGTAAATGACACTTTAATAAACTCTGTGGCTTCAGCTTTACCCACTTTGGTTTCATGAACTGTCCTAATCTTGGGATGCATAAATTGAAAATAGCGTGAGGTGAAAGTCCCCCAAGGATAGACTCAATGACATGGCTGATAACGTCTGTCCAGGGGTCACCCACTGACCTTTCTTGCTGTATATTGGTTTCTCATGCTTCTCAGTACTTCCTTCCAAGGCTAAAATCATGGACTCTGGAGCTAGTCTACTTGGATTTAAATATTGGCTCCATCACTTACTAGCTGTGCAACTTTGGTTGTTTTTTTGTTTTGTTTTGAGACAGAGTCTCACTCTGTCACACAGGCTGGAGTGCAATGGTGCGATCTTGGCTCACTGAAACCTCTGCCTCCTGAGTTCAAGCAATTCTCATGCCTCAGCCACCAGAGTAGCTGGGACTACAGGCGCATGCCCCCCACACCCAGCTAATTTTTGCATTTTTTTGTAGAGATGGGGTTTTGCCATGCTGCCCAGGCTGGTCTGGAACTCCTGGCCCCAAGTGATCCACCTGCCTCGGCCTCCCAAAGTGCTGAAATTACAGGCGTGAGCCACAGCACCCGGCCTAGCTGTGCAACTTTGGGCAAGTTACTTAAACTCTCCACGTCTCAGTTTCCTCATCTGTAGAATGGGAGTGATGATACTTTATATGTTGGTTGGGGGGATGGAGTAAATTAACATTTGTAAAGCGTTTAGACCACTGCCTAGTGCATAATAAATGCTCTATAAATACTGGTTAAACAAATGAATGAGTTCTGGTTGCCCTAAGGAGACTGGTTGCCCATGTCTCTATATGATTACCTCTCCTCTAAGCCATTTCAACACACAGTAAGAACAGTGTGTTTGCCATGCACTTAACATTCCATTTTGTAGCTCTCCCCCTATCTGGAAGCTGCCCTCCCCTGAGCACATTAGGGTTCTGTGAGCCCATTTTCCTCTCTGGGGCCCCCACATTCTGTCTGCTGCTGTGATCGTTGTTATCCGAGGTCAACATGGCGAAACCCTGCCTCTACTACAACCACAAAAATTAGCCGGGCGTGGTGGTGGGCTCCCATAATCCCAGCAACTTGGGAGGCTGTGGCAGGAGAATCACTTGAACCTGGGAGGCGGAGGTTGCAGTGAGCCGAGATTGCCACTGCACTCCAACCTGGGTAACAGAGAGAGACTGTCTCAAAAAAAAAAAAAAGATCCCTCTATGTCGGGCAGGGTGAGACCAGCCCCTACCTACACATGAATCCTTGCTGTGCAGCTGCCTCCAAATGTTGGTGATGACCTTGAACTGAGGAGAGCACTGTCCCGGTGGCATGTAGGACAGGGGTACAATGGAGTGCTACTGTGTCCTTTGGAGTTCTGTTTGATGTCTGGAGTCCTTGGAGTCCCTGTGGCTATCTGCTGCTCTGGTTTTGCATGGGGTTAGGCCAAAGTCTTCTTGTATCACTAAAGGACATTTTATTGACTGTCTGCTCATTCCTTACCTACTTTATTGTGACCCGACTCATTATTTTCAGCAATAAAGATAGAACACTGTTGAAAAGAGCTGGAAAATAAGAGCTATACAGATAAGCAATTGGCAACACACTTCTCCCTGGAACCTGAGCAGACCGTGTGGTTAAATGTGTGAGTAGGTGTGTTGTGTGTTTATCAAGCATCTTTAACAGGTTCACACCTTTGACATCACAATATCACTTCTGGGAAACCATCCTAAAGAAATGCTATAAAATTTGCAAGATGCTTTATGCACACAGATGTTCTACACACAGTTATTTATGAAAGAATACACTGGGAACAACCGAAATGTCCAGCATTTCATATAAGGTTATGTACAACCACGGTTGCACTAATTTTAGTGGTTTTCAACCTTTCGTAAGTTCATGAGTTGCTTGAGAAACTTACTAAGATGAAGATTCCCAGCCTCCTCCCCTAGAGATTTTGATTTAATGGATCTGGGGTGAGATCCAAAAGTCTGCATTTTTAACATACCGCATATAATTTTGATGCAGATGTTCTGCAGTTCGCATTTGAGAAAACTGATCAACTTGATGGGATATTTTACAGTCATTTAAAATGATGTTTGAAGAGAGATTATAATAACATGGAGGAATTCTTTATAACTAAAAAAGTATGAAAATTGTGTATATAACTGCATCCAATTATGAAATACAACTATATAGAGCAAAGCAAAAATATACAAAAATATAAACACAGGTGGTCTCAGCATGGTAGAGTTATGGCAATTTTCTTCTTTTTTCTGCATTTTCTATATTTTCCAAAATTTCTAAAAGCAAGCATTATTTTTATCATAAAAACTCATATGCCTGTAATCCTAGCACTTCAGGAGGCCGAGATGGGTGGATCGCTTGACCCCCAGAATTCGAGACCAGCCTGGGCAACATGGTAAAACCCCGTCTCTAACAAAAAATGCAAAAATTAGCTGGGCATGGTGGCTCATGCCTGTAGTCCCAGCTACTAGGGAGGCTGAGGCGGAAGGCGGAGGTTGCAGTGAGCTGAGATTATGTCACTGTACTCCAGCCCGGGTGACAGAGTGACACCTTGTCTCAAAAACAAAAACAAACAAACAAACAAAACACCCATAGGCTTATAATTTTAAGACAGACAGTATCCTCCTTGGAACAAACTCAAGGGCTCTAGCTTGTTCACCCTCTTTCCTGGGATTTATATGCTGAAAGTTTCCTTTTTCTCTTTGAAGAGACTGAAGGACCCTGAAGCAGAGTGAGGCTGGTCTCTTCACCTTCAGATGGGCCAAACCCCTTTTGGAAGTGCCTTCACACTCAGCTTTACCTACAGACCTTTGATAAGCTTCTGTAGTTACTGAAGGTGCATTCAGCCCTGTTAGTGGTTGTTAAGATAAAAAGAATACTTAGCCTGGGATAGCACTTTATTTTGCGGAGCTGAACTATCTTAATGTCATTCTCTTGAGGATTTTTTTTTTAGATATTACAGTTTGTACAGGACAGTGAGGCCCTGTGTCAAGACGTTGGAAATAAGGAAAACAAAGTTGTCTGCTGAGAGCTGCATGTATAATTGGTAGGTTCATCATAACAAAATTCCAAGCCTGGGTGGCTTAAAAAGCAGAAATTCATTGTCTTACAGTTCTGGAGGATAGAAGCCTGAGATCAAGGTGTTGGCAGGGTTGGTTCCTTCTGAGGGCTGTGAAGTAGGATCTGCTCCAAGCCTCCCTCCTTAGCTTGCAGATGGCTGTCTTCGCCCTGTGTCTTCCCCTGGGCTTCCTTCTGTATGTATTTGCATCCAAATTTCCTCTTCTTATAAAGACAGCAGTCATACTGCCGTAGGGCCACCCCAATGACCTCATTTTAACTTAATTACCTCTTTAAAGACCCCATCTCCAAGGAAGGTCATATTCTGAGATACTAGGGCTTAGGACTTCAACATATGACTTTTTTGGGGGATTCCAGTCACCCTATAACGATGCATTGCTAAGTGACCGATAGTAGGACACAGAGCTGTGCAGACTCTTAAAGAGTTGGAATGGGTTCCTGACACATCTGATTTAACTGTCAGATAGCTTGAAAAGTAAATGTGAGAGGCAGTGTGGGCTGTTTCCATTGGGACCTGATCAAGGAGGGAGAGCTTGGGCCCAGAATTGCCATCAGGCTGATCCTGGGGAAAGGCAGGTACCCCTGTGGTAGAGACAAACTCATCAGGTTAACTTGCTTCTATCCAGATCCACTTGTGGCTCTCTGACTTTCCAGTCATGACTGGGACCAAGGTTGGTAACCTGTGCAAGCCTCCCCTGGAGAAATGGGAAGAAGAATTCCCTGCGAGACTGTCCTGCCAGTCCTGAAGTCTCCTGCAAGGCAAGATTGTGAGGACGCTCAGTAAATTGCCAAGCTCTTTCTGTCCCCAGCAAGCCGACAGAGCTCTGAACATCCTCGCTCACCTGCAGCAGCCGATCATGATGCTGTTTCTGAAGGCTGCAGGTTCAGTTATACTTGGAGGAGTCTGGAACTTGAAATGGTGGCAATGACTATTAGGTTGGTGCAAAAGTAATTGCAGTTTTGACAGTAAGTATGGTAAAAACCGCAATTACTTTTGCACCAACCTAATAGTTGTGGCATATGTGGTGGTGATAGAAAACCTTCAGAAGGTCCATTGCCAAAGGCCTCCATACATTCCTAAAAAAAAAATGGTCAGGCACGGTGGCTCATGCCTGTAATATCAGCACTCTGGGAGGCTGAGGTGGGCTGATCACCTGAGGTCAGGAGTTTGAGACCAGCCTGGGCCACATGATGAAACCCCATTTCCATTAAAAATACAAAAATTAGCTGGGTGTGGTGGCACATGCCTGTGGTCCCAGCTACTTGGGAGGCTGAGGCGGAATTGCTTGAACCCGGGAGGCAGAGGTTGTAGTGAACTGAGATCGTGCCACTGCACTCCAGCCTGGGCTACAGAGTGAGACTCCAACTCAAAGAAACAAACAAACAAACAAACAAACCCACCTTTATTTTGAAATTGACATATGCTTCATATATGGAAATTTATAAATTTGATATAGAAGGATAAAAAGTAGAAGTTCCCATTCTCAAACCCTCTACCTCTTTTCCATCACCAAAATCCCCTCCCCGCGGTGAATGATCTCTTCTGGATGTTCCTATGCTTAGACAAACATATATATAAATACTTAAAAAACCAACACACTCATGATTTAGTTCATACTGTTTGAAAACTTGTGTTTCTAACTTAATGAATGACTGTGGGCTTCTTTTCACGTCAGTTCATGTACACAGATTTTCATGTTACTTTTTTTAAACTGTTGCGTAGTATACCACATAATAGATACACCATATACTATTTAACTCATCAGTGGACATTTTGGTTATTTCCAGTTTTAAAAAATGTGATAAACATGATTACAAATGAATATCTCTGCTCATGTATCTTTGAGCCCTTGTGTGAATGGATCTCTGTAGGATACATTTCTAGGCATGAAATAACCTAAGGTGATATTTGTATATTTAAAATGTTGATAGATTTTAGAAGTTGCTCTAAAAAAGAAAGCTATCAATCTACACTCCCTCCAAAAGTTTATGACAATTCCTATTTCCTCAATCCTTGCCAAGAATGAGCACTATGCCATTGTGTCCTGAAATTGTTAAGGTGTCGAGGCAGAATATTATTTTGAGTGTGTTCTTTCAATATGTTTCCAGAGATGCTTAAAATCATGATCATAAGGCCTTTTGGAAAATAGCATTTGGGTCCAAGATCACAGGAAATTGTCAACAGATTTTCCAAGGAACCCACTGAGCTCTGGGAGTGTATTCAAGGGGGCCTAGGATTTTCTACCTGAACCCAGACGTTGCACCAACTCATAGAGAAGCTACACATCTGCCTTTCTTTTCATGTGAGAGGGGGAAAAATAAACAAAGACAGGTTTGAACATGTAATCACACTTGGTGCCCTTGAAACAGTTCTCTAGTTATCTATCTATCTATCTATCTAGTTATGTCCTGGGCCTCATCAGTTTTTCTGATTCTCTGAATGCCCTGTAAATAGTGCTTATGTGGGGTGCCTGTATGAAATGTTTAGAGAAAATCAACTCCTTATCCAGTGGTGGAGAGCGGGGAGATGGTGGAAGTAGCTGGCCTTGCCTAAGCTCGCTTACCCCTCAATCTCATGGAACACAGCAGAGGCTGGCTGCTGCCTAGTCCAGTGGGCAGACCAAGGGCCTCATTAGGGCAGCAGCAAAGCAGAGGTTCCAGAGCTAGGAGAAAATGCACCTTTGATAAAATTATCCAGAATTTTGTGTTCAGAAATATCCAGAAGAAGCCATTTTAACTTCAGCGTACATGTAAGTTTTGCATTTTATGAGTCTGTTATGTTTTTCTCTTAAGTCACATTGCAGACAATGCCATATCTTTAGAGCTGAGGACTTCTAAAGATCTGCCAGTATCCCCTCCCGCCTCCTCCACCCACACTCATGACAGGTTAAGTGTTCTCTGAGGCGCTGGAATTTTCCAGTCCTTCATGGAGGCCCTGTCTGCTGGGATTCTAGAGATGGGGCTTTGTTTCCGTGTTCAGAAGCCCTGCATTACAGGGTGGGGGTGGAGATTTCATCAGAAGGCAAGTGAAGGCGCCGGCAGTGTTGGTGCTCAACAAGATTAATTTCCTACCCACTGCAAGCTCGTCCCATCTGAATCATAGGATTAGCAGAGCAGGACGCTAAAGACTTTAAGAAGTGCTTTGTTGCTTTATATACAAAGTTCTAGAGAAAGAAGAAGAGAGAGGTATGAAATTGGAATTTCACCATCTTCTTCTTGGGCTGTAGCACATATCTGTGCCTGCAGTAAATGTAAATATGTATAACTATACATACATATATATAACTAGTTTTTCCTTGAGTTGAGTTGAAGTGAATTGAATCATGCTTGTATTCATCCTATCCAAGGTCAAACGTGTAATTTATGACAGGACAAAAGGTAAAAGCTTCACTCCTTTCTAGAGCTTCTTAATATCTGCCATTTTCATTACCTATGGAAGAATTCCAGTCCATGTTAGAGGTAGGGAAGTAAACATTTGCATTTCTACAATATACTAAGCACAGTGCCTCATTTTGCCTTCCCAACAGCACTGGGAATATTATTTTGCGACTCAAGAATCAGAGAGTTAAAACCATTTCTTCCTGAGGTTACAGGTGACAAGCAGTGGGGTCATGATTCAGACCCAGGCTGGCCTGATGGCACACCTTGCTCTCACCGCCTCCATGGCATAAGCTTCCTGGAGTCGGTCATTTCAGAAAGGAACACCAGCTCATTACTGAGTTCCAGATCTGAGTATAAACAGTAACCCCTGGTCCTGCCCCTTGAAGGCTAGCTTGGGGCTCTGCTCAGCCACCAAGTGTCAGGTGTCTCAGGAATGCCAGTCATTCCTGTGGGATAAAGTCATGTCATCCAGGGCACAGGAGCAGGCATGGAGGGACAGAGGGACAAAGCAGCCTCTGCTGTGGTCATGGGTGACATGTTTCTCAGCCTCTTCCATGGCCCAGGCTCTCCTGCGTGTCCTTCCCAAGGCCCTTCTGCAGCTTCTTCCTTGGGAGAGGCCCATGCCCTTCGTTAAGTCCCCAGCATGCAGCAGTCGCTGCAAAGCCCATCCATTCAGGTATTTGGTCATTCATTCGTCCAGTGACTATTCATGGAGGTGCTACCCTGATCGCATCATCCTGGGTGCAGGGGACAGAGCAGGAATGACGGGAGACCTCGTCCTTGCTCTCCAGGAATGTATGCACAGTGGAGAGAGAAAGTCAGCAGTCACAGAGGTAATAATGCATTGACCACAGTCTTCTCAGCGTAACCATGGAGGAGGTGCTGCAGATATCTAGAAGAAACACGCACACCGAGGTCTACAGGGGGAGCTGAAGTTGGCTAGGGAAAGAAGTGTGGAAGAGCACTTATTTAATAAACCCAGCAGCCACTGTTTTAATGCTTTACAAATACTAACTCATTTAATCCTCCTAATAACTCTATGACGGGGTACTATTAGAAACCTCATTTTACATTTGAGGGGTGAAATGACCCATCCACAATCACCCTGCTAGGCACAGTCTTAGCCAGGATCCAAACACATCAGCCTATGGACAGTATTTAAAGTAGGGAGGGGAAGGGATCACCCTTGCATGAGTGCAGGGAGAGAAAAGAAGAGGCCCTAGGCTGCAGCCCGGGCGACCTCCTGCGCTAAGGGGGACCGAGTCCAGGAGACTGAAAACAGGCATTAGAGGGGTAGAGAGTCAAGAGAAGAAAGTATTTCTAGAAGGAGGGAGCAAGCACTTGGCCAAATGCTTCGGACTGATGGGGGAGGATGAGGACTGACTGAGGATTGACTGGTGGTATCATTGTGACGTTTGACAAGAGCCATTTTAGCGGGGGTCATGGAGTGCAAAGCCCAGTTTTCAAGTGTTCAAGAAAGATAGGAGGAGAGGAGGTAGTGACTGTGATAATAATTCTTTTGTGGAATTTGACTCTAAAAGAAAGAAGCTAAGTAGGGTGATAGCCGAAGGGCGATCTAGTTCCAAGGGATTTCTTTTTTAAGAGGGAGGTAGTAAAACATGTTTGTGCACTGAGAGGAATGCCTCAGAAGAGGAGAAGCCAATCAGGCAGAGAGAGCACCCAGCACAGAGTGAGGGCCTTGGGCTACACCAGGGGCTGGAATCCAAGGTTGAGTGAGGGTGGCCTTAGACAGGTGCGTGGCCGCAGGGGCATGGCAGATGGGCTGACAGCAGATGGGCATGGTTATATGCAGCCACCTGGACACGGGCATGGTTGTATACAGGCTTTCAGTGGCAGGTCCCTGACCAGCATCTCCTCCAGAGCCTGCTAGTTTGATTTTCCCCTTGTCTTCTCTGAGATCTTAGCAGAGCCACAAAGAGAGGGAGGCAACCTTCTTCTCTGGATGCTGCAAGGGCTGGAGGGCATTCCTGGGCATTCTGTCCCTCCGGGTGTCACCAGCCTTTGCTGATTGGTGCAGGCTGAGAGGAGAGGCGCTGATGGTGGGGTTCAGCCTTGGCTGTGTTCCTGGTGAAGCTGTGAGCTGAGTGTGAGGAGAGACCTACATCCACTGAGGGTCGTTTTCTCAAAGGCTTGTTTGGCACTTGCTCTTCAGGAGCCCTGGGGATTTGAGGACACATTCCTGCTGTCATGTGACAGACATAGTATCCACCCACTTGACACACAAAATGGCTATGAACCCCATTCCAGCAAGTTTATGTAAACTTACCTCACGGAATTTCTTTCTCCTTTTTTTTTTTTTTTTTTTGAGATGGAGTCTCGCAATGTCGCCTGGGCTGGAGTGCAGTGGTGCGATCTTGGCTCACTGCAACCTCTGCCTCCCGGGTTCAAGTGATTCTCCTGCCTCAGCCTCCCGAGTTGCTGGGATTACAGGCACCTGCCACCACGACTGGCTAATTTTTTGTATTTTTAGTAGAGGTGGGGTTTCGCTATGTTGGCCAGGCTGGTCTTGAACACCTGACCTCGTGATCCACCCACCTCGGCCCCCCAAAGTGCTGGGATTACAGACCTGAGCCACCATGCCGGGCCTTCTTTTTCTCTTTTAGAGACAGGTTCTTGCCCTGTGGCCCAGGCTGGAGTGCAGTGGCGTGATCATATCTCACTGCAGCCTCGAAGTACTGGACTCAAGCAATCCTCCTGCCTCAGCCTCCTGTGTAGCTGGGACCACCACCACACCCAGATCATTTAAAATATTTTTTATAGAGACGGGGGTCTTGTGGTATTGCCCAGGCTCCTCACAGAATTTCTGATGCACAAAATTGGCCAGTTAGGGCCTTGGGGGTAATTTATACTTTTTCAAGGTTTGAATCTAAGAAATGCACAGCCTGAAGTTGGCACCTATTCCACCCTGGCTCTCCAAGGTGCACCTCTTCAGCCTAGCTGTGTTTCACAGATAAACGCACAAACAAAAAGAGGGGAGGAATGAAACTGGGAGAGCTCTGAATGCAAAATCAGGGATTTCCCATTGGGGAAAAATTCCTCTGGTTAAAAAAAAGGATTTGGGTAAACGAGGCAGACACACCAGAGGTGTAAGACAGCTAGCATCCCACAGGCCTGGTTTACTTCATCAACCACTTTCTCAAGAAAAGAAAGTGTAAAAAAATAATACGTAGGTATGTATCCCCTACTCTCCCCACCAAAGAGAAATTCTGTCTGTCAATTTCTCTTTTCCCCCAGTGTATTGTAGGCTGTATTGTAAATTGTTTTCCTATAAAGTAATAAAATGTAAATGTGAGTTTTAGATATGCTAATGTTTCGGGTTGTCCAAGCGTGAATTCCCAAACAGTTATGGGTTGAGGACCTGCGAGGAAGCTGTGAGAACCAAGGGGGTGATGAGAAGGGAAGACAAAAGTTCCCCATAGTTGTAGCTGGAGAAGGCTGGGATTTAGGAAAGATGAGATCTGATGTGAGTTGGAGGCCTTCAGGGGACACCAGAGGCAGGTAGGCCTAACAAGGGCTGAAAGCGGCAAGCATCAGGAACATTTCTCCACCACAGAGTAGAGAAGGAGGAAGGGTTTTGCTGGCAGGGGTTCAGCTCCTCACCTCTGGAAGGCTGAGCAGACCCTTGCTGCAGACCCTTGCAGAAAGAGGGCTGCACTGGGCAACAGCGAAAGGCCATGGTGCCCCGTGGAACACTGTCGAACAGCTACCCCAGCAGGATGCTGAGAGACCTTCCAGGAGCTCATTTTTTTTTCAAACCCTTTTTCCAATTTATCATGGTAATCAGAGGTAGGATTCACATCAGGTGAATCAGGTGAGGATTTGCAAACAGAAATCTGTTAAAATCAAATTGATTTTGTGAAACAGGGGGTACCTGAAGCTCTGGGGGATTCATCGCAAAAGGCTTCACGAAACAACATGACTTTGGGTTTCATATGTTTGGATAAAAAATCCAGCTTTTGTTGCACTTTGAAGGAAGGCTGGGTCTGGCAGGGATTCCAGGGCAGCTGGGGAGACGTATGACAAAGGGACAAATGAAAAGCGAGGGGTATGTGAGGATGCTGGGGAACCTGCTTGGGGGACTAGACAGTAATGAAGATCGATGACATGGGAGAGAGGGTAAAACCCGGGATTAGCAAGGAAGAGCTCAGTAATAGCCAAGAGCTTCTGCAAGCTTCGGAAGGGTGATTTTGTTCAAAGAAACCTTAAGAGGTAGAAAGGCATGAGCAAGTGGAGTCTGAGAAGGGCTTTTTCTCAGCCTGCAGGCACAGGCGGAAGTTTTAGAAGTGTGGTGGGAGAGACAACTGTGAAATGGGAAAGATGCTGAGAAGGAAGCCTCAGATTGGTGGACAGCCCCAAGAAAGACACGGAGGAGTTACCAGGTAAGGTGAATTAAATGGGGAAGACCGTGCTGAAATTAACCGGGCAGCAAAGCAGGGGAGAAGCCCAAGGGGTGCATCCATAGCTGTTGCTGGTCCCTGCGGGCCTACTGTGTGCTGCCACACTGGACTTCCCTGTATCCCCAGAACCTAGTGTGGTGCCTGCGTATAGTTGACACTTATTAATTATTTGTTGAATGAATGGATGGGTGAAGAAATAACAAGTGTCGCTGAGGCTGCCGTGCAAAATAGTGTTGCAGTTCCTCAAACAATTAAACATGGAATTACTAGATGATCTCCTAGGTACTTACCCAAAATAATTGACACAGGGGCTTGAACTGGTATTTGTACAGCCATGTTCCTAGCAGCACTATTCACAATAGGCAAAAGGTGGAAGAAACTCAAGTTTCCACCTGTGGATGAATGGATAAGCAAATTAAATGTTTCAGCCTTAAAAAGGAAGAACATTGATACATACTACAACATGGACGAACCTAGAAAACATTATGTTAAAGTGAAATAAACCAGTCACAAAAGAACAAATATTGTATGATTCCACTTATACGAGGTACCTAGAGCAGAAAAATTCATAGACACGGAAAGTAGATTAGACGTAACTGGGGGAAGGAGGTAGGAAGGAACAGGGAATTGTTGGTTAATGGATGTAGAACTTCAGTTGGGGAAGATGGAAAAGTTCTGAAAATAGAAAGTGGTGATGGTTGCACACAGTGTGAATGTCCTTAATGCCTTTGAACTGTGCACTTAAAATGGGTAAATGATACTTTTCTTGGAGGGCGGGGGGTGAAGTCTTGCTCTGTTGCCCAGGCTGGAGTGCAGTGGCGCAGTCTCGGCTCACTGTAACTTCCACCTTCTGGGTTCAAGCGATTCTCCTGCCTCAGCCTCCCAAGTAGCTGGGATTACAGGTGCCCACCACGACGCCTGGCTGATTTTTGTATTTTTAGTAGAGATGGAGTTTCACCACGTCGGCCAGGCTGGTCTCGAACTCATGACCTCATGATCTGCCCGCCTCGGCCTCCCAAAGTGCTGGGATTACAGGTGTGAGCCACCACACCTGGCCACATTTTATGTTATATATATTTATCACAAAAAAGGGGCAAAATTATAACTCTCAAATATAGCAAAAAAAAAAAAAAAAAAAAAAAATTGACCATGCAGAACATGCTAAAACCTTTCTTAAGACCCACATAAACTTTCATTCATGTAATCCTCACAACGACCCTGTGACTCAAGTTCTATCATTTTCCCAGTGAGCGCCAGGCCCTGTGCAAGGTGTATTACACAGATGGCTTCTTATGGGGAAAACCCTGCACAGTGGGTTACTGTGTTCATTTTATGGATGTGAAGTGGAGCCTTCTAGACAGACAGAAACATACAAGCCAGTGAGGTGCCTGAGCAGGCTAAAATTCAGGCTTGGCCGAACCCAGAAGCTACATGGTTTCTGTACACTGCACTCTCTTCCGGCACCAAGTGAGCCAAGATTAGAACACAGGCATAGAGAGGTCAGCAGTATTCATGTAGGATGCATATATTAAGCACTGACTGTGTACTCAGCTCTTTACTTGTCACCAAGAAGATCAGAGAAGTAGAAAATGCTATTCTTGCCCTGATAGGATTAACTAAGGTACATGGGGCTCTGCAGCAGATATCGGTATAAAACTATCTTCGGTTGCATTACCTTGGCTCCAGGGCTGTAGGATCCAAAGGGAGAGAGTTAGGGTGGAGGAGAGTCTGGAAGACCTCTGGAGTCAGGACTTCCTAGGAAGGAGTCATTGAGTCCATTCTGTGTTCTAGGTGACAGAAAAATCTAGTTGTGTAAATAGGAATAATACTAACACAAACTCATAATTCCCTATCTGCAAGCCTGAAACCCAAAGATCCCAGGGACGAAAAGGGTTGTTTGTTTGTTTGTTTTTGCTGTTGTTGTTGTTTGTTTCTTCATTTTGTCAATTTGGTGCCAAATCTCATTTAGCAGCAAAATCTGATCTGAACTGGAGAGGCTATTTGCAGTCTGAAGTCCCTCCAAGTGAAAGTTGACATGGTCACTGCAGCATCATGAATGTGTCTGATTGTGAGGCCCTGACTTGGCACCCACTGGGGGACATATACTAAAGACAGCCTATGCACCATATTACCTCCTAAAAGAAGAAAAAATACTGGGATTTTGGATGAAGGATTGTTAACTTATACTCATCGCATGATAGACTATGTGAAGCAGGCATTTTGCCAAGTGCTTTACTCCCATTACCTCATTTAGTCCTTACAATAACCCTATGAGGCAGGTCCTATTATTATCATTCTCATTTTACAGGTGAGGAAACTGAGACCAGAGAAGGAAAATAATTTGCCAAACGAAGGCTACAAACTTGCAAGTGATGGGGCCTGGTTGAACTTAAGGTCTTTCTGTTTGGCAATAGCATCTCAGTGACATCCTTGGTTGGAATAGTTTTAGAATCAAGGTAAAGATGGAAGTCAGACCATGGAGTTCCCAGGAGGAAGGAGCTAGAGGGGAAATGGGACCTGAGGGGTGGGTTCCCCATCTGGGTGTTGACAGGGAGGGGAGGGCAGGGGAAGGTGAGAGGCGACATCCCAGATCAGGTGGGCCTGGCTGGGCAGCCAGGGTTGGGGCTACAGAGGGCTTGGGCCTCTCAGCAGAGCTGGGGTTCCCTGTGGTAGAGGCTGCAATTTGGACATCACAGAGCCCCAGAGAGCGTGAGTCCCCAACCCTGGTCTTTAATTTGTCACCTTCTCCCAGACATAAACAGCCACCCTCAGGCCTACAGCCATTCCCCTTTTTGTTGAAAGAGGAAGCAGTCGCAGAAGGCACCCTTCACCCACTCTCTGTGGTCTCAAGAAGAGGAACCTGGATCTGATTTGGATTTTTTGAAGAAATCTTGCTTTGATGTGGTCTCATCCAACTTCTTCATTTGCTGGGCTGAGTGGGACAGTGGGTGCTGTACCTCTGTGGGGACCGACCAAGGGGATTCTCTCAGCCAGGGATCCCCCCAAAGGCGGAGTTTCCCAGCCCCGGTACCCATGACTCCTCGGGTACCTCCAATGATCTCCAGGCTATTGGAACCTTCTCTAGACAAAATTTAAATATTGAAATAAATATTCTATGAAAATAAACCTGTGGGAAAAAATAAGCCTATGCCAATCAGTTTTTTTTTTTTGGAAAGGGGAGGATAAAAGAGAGTTATAACCTTTTAAAAAGCTATCAGTATTCTAAAAGCATAGGCAATCAGGCAGTGTGTGGGGGAAGTCCTGGATTTTACTTTTTGACTCCCTTATTCCCTCACTATATGACTCTGGTCATGAATAGATTTTGTTAATTATAAAGCATGACAGCAAGAGGGTCAATGCTACATGATCATCACCCTATAGCAGAAATTCCTACCATGTTACTTGCTTTGATCTGCTTTCCTGAATGAGCAGGGATCTGACATACGTTATCAGGGCTACTCATATCCATACTTCCCCTCTCTAGGCCTCAATTTCCATAGTAGTCAGGCTAAGCCAGGCCATGCTGCAGTGACAAATAAGACCCCAGTTTTCAGTGGCTTCACACAGTGAAGCTTTGTATTTCCTGCTCTGATGAGGATGGACAGATCCTCTTCCATCTTGTAGGTATGCCATCTAGGGTACATGGACTGTCTGGTCACAGTGGCAGGGGATAAGAGGGATGGGGGAGGCACATACTGTCTTCAGTGTTTGGGCCTGGAAGTGACATGTATCATTGGCTAGAATTAATCACCTAACTGCAAGGAAGGCTGGGAAATTCAGGGAAGCACATAGATATTCAGTGGGCACAAATGGACTCTGCAACAGTTTCCACATCTCTCGAATGTGAGGGTTGGACTAGATGACCTTGGAACAGGCACCCCTACCCCCCAGCTCTGGCCTTCTAAGATTGTCTGAGCCAGAGACCCAGAAGTTGATGACTCACAGCAGTGATAGTGCCCTGGATTACTGCACACTGCTTCCACAGGAAAAGCTGCACCCCTCACCCCAAATATCAATTTTACTTTCTTCATTCTTTCCCAGACCATCTCTGAGCTATTTGTTCTGTATTGCCCTTCATCAGCTCCCAACTCCCAGATACTTCCAAGGTAAAATGGCCTCCAGCGACCCTAGATCAATGTAAATGTTTGCTCTCTGAAAGAGATGGGGCTTGCCTTGAAGGGGACACTAATGAAAAGCTGAAAGCTGGTAGGCTGGGACCACCTGGAACCACTTAGCACTGGAATCCCACCTCCCTTCTACCATCTCTAGAGGAACTCAGGAATAATTCTAACATCTGCCTCCATTTGCTTTCTCCTGTTTCCCTCTTGATGTGTATACTTCCTACTTCTTTCCCAGTTTGGTGAGATCCACATTGATCACTGGAAATATTTCTGACGAGACGATTAAAGATGCACATTTGAGGCCAGGCGTGGTGGCTCACGCCTGTAATCCCACTTTGGGAGGCTGACGTGGGCGAATCACCTGAGGTCAGGAGTTCGAGACCAGCCTGACCAGCATAGAGAAACCTCTTCTCTACTAAAAATACAAAATTAGCTGGGCATGGTGGTGCATGCCTGTAATCCCAGCTACTTGGGAGGCTGAGGCAGGAGAATCACTTGAACATGGGAGGCAGAGGTTGCTGTGAGCCAAGATCGCGCCATTGCACTCCGGCCTGGGCAACAAGAGCGAAACTCAGAAAAAAAAAAAGACGCATATTAGAAAGGCAGTGACTGAATTGTTGGATCAGGAATATGCTATAGATACAGTATTTCTTAATATCAGCATGGGCATTTGACAAGCTCTCATGTGATCGCAGGAGGAGGGATTGAAGGCGCTCAGCTAACCTGTGTGATGGCATCATATCACGCACTGCTGGTCTGACATCCTGCATGCTCCAGTTGTGATAATAGGGGTTCTGCCTTTTTTAGGAGACCTAGTATCCACTTTGAGCCTTCATTCTGTTAGACAATCCTTATCATGGTAGCCTGGCCTATACCACAGCCTCTCTACAGGAATGTCAGAGGCCTCTCAGCACTGCTTATTCTTGATGACTTATCGCCATTGAGTAGCCTGTCAGGTGGGGCCTATACCCTGAATCAAAGGGACTCCCAAATCATTCGGCTTCTGGGTGTAGGCTTCCAGTGCTGCTGTGGCTGTTATAGAATTGTTAGACATTCCTTCGATCCAGTGGTGGGACCTATGCTCCTCCTCCTGAATCAGGACAGTCTTGTGACTGCTTTGATCAGTAGGGTATGGAGAAAGTAATGTTTTTTGACTTCTGAGGCTTGGCCATAAAAGACCCCATGGCTTCTGTCTGGTTCTCCTGGAACACTCACTCTTGTGACCCAGCTGCCATGTTATGAGAAACCCAAGCCATATGGAGAGGACACATGTCATTCGACACGTGACAGTCCCCACTCAGCTCAGTCTTTGAGTCCTTCCAGTGTAGATGCCAGACATGGAATGAAGAAGCCTCTAGATAATTCCAGCCCCTACCCGTTCAGTTCATTCCCCCACCCTTGGTGTCTGCTTTTCCCAGCAGAAGTCCTAAACATGGACCAGAGAAGAGGCATCCCAGCTGTGCTCTGTCCAGATGCCTGACTCAGGAATCTGTGAGCAGAAGAAAACGGTTGGCAGTTTTTCATCAGCATGTTTGAAGTCATTTGTTCCATAGTAATCAATAATTAGAAAACCACCTAATCCTTCTGTCATTAGCATGAAGATGTCAACCTCCAGGAGAGAAGTCTCTAGTAGTGGGCTGCAGGCTCATTCCTATCCAACCTCTTTAATGACAATTTATAGGGAGCAACAAAAGCACCAAGAAAGACAACAGGATTATTGGGAAAGTGTGGGTGTCATAAATTGAGATAAATAGGCATGACACTGGGGGATGGTCAGGAAGCCTGAAAGATCTCAACCAGTTCAGAGGAACCTAATCCTTGCACTTAGCCTTTGAAATTCACATGGAAACGTGCTAGGTGAAGTAGGCGTTCTCTGGAGAAAGGAGGGGTTGATCCCCAGGCAAGAGGGCACAGGGTGGTTGAGACGGAGCTTGGAGGCACTGAAGGTAGGGCACAGAGGGATTGGAGGCACTGAAGGTAGGGCACAGAGGGATTGGAGGCGCTGAAGATAGGGTACAGAGGGATTGGAAGCACTGAAAGTAGGGCACAGAGGGATTGGAGGAACTGAAGGTAAGGTACAGAGGGATTGGAGGCACCGAAGGCAGGGCACAGAGGGATTGGAGCGCTGAAGGTAGGGTACAGAGGGATTGGAGGCACTGAAGGTGGGGCACAGAGGGAGAAGCAGGGTGACTTGAGATGGGCTGGTCAGTGAACAGGAACCTGTCAAACAGGGTCTCAAGGGCCAGGCTAGGAAAGCTGGTAAAAGATGCTGGGACCCTCGGTCCATTTGCCCTGCATCCTATCCCTCCAGAGCTCAGGAGCCGAATGGATCTGGCTCTTTAGCACCTTGGTTCATGAATTCTTTTGGAAGATCCTAAAATGAGACAGAACTAGT
The DNA here is from genome assembly GCF_029281585.2 of Gorilla gorilla gorilla. Lineage (NCBI taxonomy): Eukaryota > Metazoa > Chordata > Mammalia > Primates > Hominidae > Gorilla > Gorilla gorilla. Next base: position 85,631,687 of record NC_073239.2, on the reverse strand, counting down.
TAAGTCAAGACAGCTTTGAAACATACAACCCAAGAACACCAGGACCAGAGTGGCTGAGTTTCCCAGAAGTTCATTCTGTTGAGGTTCCAACGGGGCCTTCCCCACCATCCAGTCCACCTACAGTGCTGGGCATGCAGCATGCCAGGTGGCCCCACAGAAAGACCTTGCACTGGGGGTCCTCCTGCCTGCTTGTGAACAGTGACCCTAGCAGTGCTCATGGTTAATATTGTTGTATGTCCCCATAACAATAAATTCCTGAAAATGCTGGGGTGGGAAGATCCCAGATGGATGTGACTTCCTGGGGCTACCACGTCTGAGCCTGGTGGGATATGAGCACTGTGGACACCTCTTTTTATGCAGGGTCTGGCCTGGAGTGCAGGGTCTGTGAAGCGAGAGGACCCTGCCAGCACCCGGCCTCTGAGTGGCTCAGTGGGAGGAGGGGCGCCCTGGGTGCTGGGGGTGCCTGGTGCAGGCCCCCATTTGGCCTTCTCAGTCCCTCTCAGAGTTTGCCAGAAAATGACACCATAGTAGACTCAATCCTTCTTCAGACCTCAATCCCGGGGCTGCAGAAATAGCTAGAGATTGGCTGGGTAAGAAGGCGGTGGCTTATATGGAAAAAGAGGCCCCTTGGCAGCTGCCCCCTGTGTTTGTGGGACTGTGTCCTGCCTCCGTCCCTAATAAGTATGATCTGCATAAGCACTTTCACCTCTTGGAGTCTCAGTTTCCTTGTCTACAAAATGGGAATAGTACCTATTTCAGGAGATGACTGTGAGGATTGGATGAAGGTGATTTTATTAAAAGGGTATCTGGCATAAGCGGTTGCTGAGTGGCCACAGTCATTTCTCTTCTACCTGTCCTGTGGACTCCAGCACCTGGGTGTTCATGACACGCATGCGCCCTCCCCTCTGTGCAGGGGAGCCGTGCACAGAGGCTTAAAGAGCCTCCCAGGGTGGCAGTCACAGGTGAGAGAGGGCATCAGGCCCTAGTGGAGCGGGAAGGCTCAGCCTCTGTGTGGTCATCTCCCTCCTAAATTTCAGGGGACAGAAAAGGTCCTCCTGCTGTTTGCTTGGTGTCTCCCAAATCACCTTTCCTTCCTGACGCTGGAAAAACAAATTCACAAGCACAGGTGACAGCTGCAGAGGGGCCCCTCTTTCCATATAAGCCACTGCCTGCTTAGCCAGCCAATTGCTAGCTATTTCTGCAGCCCTGGATGGAGGCCTGGAGGAGGATGAAGTCTGGCTATGGGGTTGCCTCTTGACCTTAAACCCATGTTCACAATAACCACACAGTCTGCCTTTCAAAAGTTTATTTTCAGGGGAGTCACAGAACAGCAGGTGGAGACCCCTAGGAAGAGGAAGCAGCTGGGGTGGGCTCCAGAGGGGTATGGGTCAGGGAATAACCTCAGAGAAGAATGAGCTGTGGAGTGGTGGCCTGGCAGAGGCATCCCTGCACCCCTCACCTTCCCTACTCCCCCACTCTTGTTTCCTGCATCATGGACACCATTCTACCGGCTCTCAGGGCCCACCCGGCTGACCACATCCTTGCCACTTGGCTTCCAGGCTGCTCGGGGCTGGAGGAGGGCAGGAACCCTGAGACACTGGGTCCTGGGAGGTTGGGGGTTGGGGCATGGGAAGGGACAGAGCCAGGCTGTGACAGAGGATAGAGGGCTTGAGTGACTGAGAGAACAGGTCGGGTGGGGCAGCCCTGAGGAATTTCCCTCTGAGGAGAGGGGTTCTGAGCAGCAGCCTCACTGTCCAGGGCCCAGCAGTGAGGGAGGTGCGGCCTGAAGCTTGGATTCTGGCTGCGGAGGGCTTGTCGGGCTTGCTTGCTGAGGCCCAGGGCCTCTCTGGGAATGAAGGAATGCCTCTTGCTCTGGAACACCGAGGCCTGACAATTTTCTCTCTCAGCAACATTTACCTCTCTGTAAAACAGACTGTTGTAAGTTCCTCGGGGAGCTTGTTGGATTTGGTGCCTGAGTTCACAATCTCCTGGGGTGGACAGAAGGGTTTGGTAGAAGAATTAGGTGTGGAGACGGATAGGAGAGCAACGTGGAAGTTGGCTGGGAAAAGCCTGAGGTATTCAAGTCAGGAATATTAATACCTTAGGGTTCTCTCTCTCTCTCTCTGTCTCTGTCTCTGTCTCTCTCTCTCTCTCTGTGTGTGTGTGTCTCTCTCTGTGTGTGTGTGTCTCTCTCTGTGTGTGTGTGTGTCTCTCTCTGTGTGTGTGTGTGTGCGTGTGTGTCTCTCTCTCTGTGTGTGTCTCTCTCTCTCTGTCTCTGTCTCCCTCTCTCTCTCTCTGTCTGTCTCTCTGTCTCTCTCTGTTGGGGTGGGAGAGATCTCTAGCTCTTAGGATCATTGCCTGTCATGGCCTAACCCTATTCCCCACTCTATTTTTGTTAACATAATTACTGTTTCCTTTGTATGATTTCTTTTTTTTTAACTTCAGCCCAATTCCAGGCCTCCTTGTTTAAAACAAAACAAAACAGTGCTCGCTTTGGCAGTGCATGTACTAAAATTGGAACAGTACAGAGAAGATTAGCATGGCCCCTGAGCAAGGATGACATGCAAATTTGTGAAGCATTCCATATTTTTTAAAATGAAAAAGTAATAAGACAAAACAAAACAAAGCTTTCAAAACTTAACATTTCTGTGGTGTCTTCCCTGAGTTAATGTAAACAGCCATGGCGATGGGTGCTGCCTGATGGTGAAGCTCCCCTGGCCTTGGGTGGCCTTGGCAACCGTTCTGCAGGTATCTCTGGGACATTCTTTTTTTTTTTTCTTTTTTTTTTGAGTCAGGGTCTCGCTCAGTTGCCCAGGATGGAGTGCAGTGGTGTGATCTCAGCTCACTGGAACCTCTGCCTCCCGGGTTCAAGTGATTCTCCTGCTTCGGCCTCCAGAGTAGCTGGGACTACAGGGCATGCGCCACCATACCCAGCTAGTTTTTGTATTTTTAGTAGAGACAGGATTTCACCATGTTGGCCAGGCTGATCTCGAACTCCTGACCTCAAGTGATCTGCCTGCCTTGGCCTCCCAAAGTGCTGGGATTACAGGCGTGAGCCACCATACCTGGCCATCTCTGGGACATCCTTGAGCATCCCATATCTGTGTGCTGTTGTTTGGGCCTGTCATTCTGTGCTCAGTAGATATGGCAATGTGTCATCCAATAATCGATCCCTTACCAACCTTTTGGTTTTTTTCTGAGATGGAGTTTTGCTCCGTCACCCAGACTGGAGTGCAGTGGTGTGATCACAGCACATTGCAACCTCAACCTCCCAGGCTCAAGCGGTCCTCCTGTCTTAGCCACCCGAGTAGCTGGGACTAGAAACACACACTACCAAATCTGGGGACAAAAAAAATATTTTTGTAAATGCGGGGTGTCACTGTGTTGCCCAGGCTAGCCTTGAACGACTGGGCTCAAGCAGTCCTCTCGTCTCAGGCTCCTGAGGTGTTGGGATTATAGGCATGAGCCACCGAGCCTGGCCCCTTACCAACTTTAAGTTCTTCAGTTATCTCTTGGTCTTTTCCTCTGCAGATAAGTAATCTTAATTCCCACAATTAATTTTATAACCCAATCAACACAACTTCTTTTGAAATCAATGCATCCACCTCTCCTAATTTTTTAGAGTCTCCATTTTATAATGAGTGGCTAAGCCCTGAGTACCTAGAGACTGATGAAAAGATTGCATGGTTTATCTCTGCCTCTCTGCTTAGATTCCTGTTTAATAATCATTAAATCTCTCACGTGTCACTTCTATTTACAGTATACGGAGCACCACCATGTCTCTTATCTCAGGCCATCAGCCCTTCTTAGTGATCTTATTATTTCCACTGATTCAGGTTAAGCTTGGCCTACTGTGGGCTTTATTTAGATCATCTTTATTATACCTGTGGGTAGATTTTGCAAGCAGGCCCTAGCACAGGTTCACTTGTGGGTTTCCTTTTAAAAGGTCAGTGTGAAACAGGAAATGTGACTAAGAAAATCTTCTTCCTCCATGAAGCCTCACTTCATTAACTGGAAGAAAAGCTCCTATCCTGTCTCCCACCAAACTTGCTCATGGCCCAGACACATTTCAAAACAGCACATATTTCCCAAAACACTGACACGTGCATTCTAAGGCTCGTGTGTGCGGTGAGTGGTTCTTTGTCAAGTTCGCTCTGTGAAGGGGCCCTGTCGTCACACCAATCACTGTTCTTCAGAGATCTGAGGATGTGCAGGGGTCTGAGGGACCTGGAAACCTGGTGGCTGAGCAATGAGGAGAGTGGAACCCATGGTTGGAACAGTTGGCCATCCTCATGCGGGTAGGGGCAGAGCCAGAATGGGAATCAAGGTCTCCTGACTCCCCGGCCACATTAACCCAAGTAAACCCCATGTCTACCTCCTTAGCTTCCAGAGGCCCCTGCATCTTCCTCCTTGTGGGACACAAGCCAGGTACAGTTGCAGGGTGGACATGTGGTTTCCAAACAGGATGCTGGGCAAATTAATCTGGGATTCCTGATTGGGGTTCTTTAGGAGACAGTAGTGGCTACCCTTTAGACCATCTGGTTTGTGACCTTGTTTCAGTTTTCTCATCTATAAAATAGAAAAATAATAGTACTTATGATGAGGTAAAAATAAATGAATACACATAAAACACTTAGAACAGTCTTGCTGTGTGATCACTCCATAGCATTAGTGATTATTATTCTGGTGGGTTAGTTAGCTTTCCTCCATTCTATTCAGTTCAATGGGGGTTTGGCATCAACCACAGGCTTTGCCGGGGCTGTGAAAATGGCCACATTGAGGCTCCACCTTAACCCTGGCCAGTCTCCCAACAGCCAGCCATTTGTCTTAAGAAGAGCTGAAAGAAATAATCTAATGGCGCAATGCAAAGTCAACACTGATGGGGCTGAGGGGTGTCTTTTCGGACAAGACGTGCAGTGGGGAGCCCACCTGTGAGTTGGCTTGTTTCACGGCTGCGTGCGGTGCCCACTCCTCACGGACTCTGAGTGAGTGGCGAGGTGGGCCCAGAGTCAATTCTGGCTTGGCAATGGATACTGTTACTGAGAGCATGGGTTGAGGCACAGGAGCTTGGGGCTCCAGATGCTCGGAGTAAATGTGAAAAGGGATGTGTGGGATGATGTGAGTGGGAGCTGTGGATGGGTTCAAGCGTGCTGAGTCCTGGCTTGACTCACCCTTCCAGCTTCTGCTGTAACTCTCAGTGCCTTTGTCTGCATGCTGGGAAATCCCTGGGTGCTGGGTTAAACCCCAGCCCTAAAAGGCACGTACACACTTCTCCTGAGCTTTGAGTTGCTTCATTCTGCCCAGCAGCTTCCTGAAAATGTTGTCTTGCCACACCAGAGGAAGGGTAGACCCATAGCTGTGGGGGACCCTGTGTCAGCAGGATTTACTACCGGGTGAGCTGGGGCTGCAACAGCATGTGTGAGCAACTTAACAGGGCTGATGGTTTTTCAACAAATTTTTAAAAATTAAAAAAAATTTTAAATTTTTGTCGGGACATAGTAGGTGTGTGTATTTATGCGGCATGAGAGATATTTTGATACACGCATACAATGTGTAGTAATTGCATCAGGGTAAATGGGGTATCCATCACTTAAAGCTTTTATCCTTTGTGTTACAGACAATCCAATTATACTCTTTTCGTTATTTTTAAATGTACAATTCAATCATTATTGACTATAGTCACCTTGTTGTGCTATCAAATATCAGATCTTATTCATTCTTTTCGCTCTTGTCGCCCAGGCTGGAGTGCAGTGGTTCGATCTTGGCTCACTGCAACCTCCGCCTCCCAGGTTCAGGAGATTCTCCTGCCTCAGCCCCCCAAGTAGCTGGGATTACAGGCGTGCACCATCATGCCTGGCTAATTTTTTTGTATATTTAGTAGAGATGGGGTTTCACCATGTTGGCCAGGCTGGTCTCGAACTCCTGACCTCAGGTGATCCGCCTGCCTCGGCCTCCCAAAATGCTGGGATTACAGGCGTGAGCCACTGTGCCTGGCCAAGATCTTATTTATTCTTTCTAACAATTTTTTTTTGTAGTCATTAACAAGGCTGAAGTTTTAATACAACTTACTTTTATTGCACATGCCATGCATTATGCACCAATCTGTGTTCTTTCAATGCTACCGGGAACCTCTTGCCTTTGTATCAGTTCATTGTTGTCCTCTTCTCCAACTGCCTGTGTACCTGGGTCAGGGGTCCTCTTTTATCGAGTGGAGCAAATGTGCCCAGGTACAGAGAAATGCTTTGTGCTATTGTCCACCAGGCAGGGGCATTTTCTTTTCTCAAATATTCTTGGTAAATAGACGAGCAGTCTTTACTTGAACGCCCTGGGTGTCATATGCCACAGCCCTAACTTGAATGTGCTGGCTTGCTGCAAGTGGATGATTCCTTAGAAATTTGCTCTGTTCCTAGACGGGATCAAAATGGTCCTTAGATTCTTAATGGGTCCCTATCTGGAATCCATTTGATCTTAAAGTAAAATGGCCGTGGAAGAAATTTTTCATTAATTCCTAGCTGATTTGCAATGAAATTAAATTTCTGAGTATAAGGAATATTTTTTACGGAGTAAACTTGTAAGTGGGGTTGCTGGGTGTTTCCCATTGATTAGCCTAGTGTTTAAAAGTATAATGTCTTTATTTTCTGGTTTCTTACTTTTTTGAGTTCCCTCACTTTTCTTCCAGAGTTCATTATGCAGGTCTGGAAAACAACCACCACCACCACCAGCAGGAGAAAAGCAGGGGTTAGTTTGGGGGGGTTGAAATGGGAAAAATAGACATTTCCAGCTCCCAACATCTTATTTCCTGAATATCTTCGGAGCCCAAGAAAGTGGCTCTGAGCTGCCTTTGCAGTCTTGAAGCTGCACTTGCGTTCCCACCAGCCCCCGGGCCTCTGGTTGCATCCTGGGGGGCACTTCTGCACTCCCAGCCTCCTGGGTATGGATTGGGGTGAAGATGTTGTGCAGTGAGGGGTGGGAGCCTCACACCCTAATAGAGCCAAGCCGGCCACACTGCCTGTCTTTCCCAATTAGTTCCCCAAAGGGAACAAAGCCTTATTTCTTCCCTCCCTTAGTTCCCAGGCACTGGTTGGGGAAAAACAATCCTTGGCAACTCAGGGGTTAAAAATAAAACACAGCGAGGGGGAAAACAAGCCGGGCAGCTGCAGCGGCTCCTCAGAGCCCACTCCAGGCTAAATAGAGGCCCCAGCAACTCCTTGGAGACTTGAACCCTGGGCGATGGAATTTTCCCTTGCATGAAGGCTATTGTCCTCTGGAAAGGGCCAGGGCCAGAGGAGGGCCTGGGGAGCACTGATCTCCCGAGCCCACAGCCAGGGAGCTCCTGAGAGCCCAAGGGCTCGGTCCCACCCAGCTGGGTTTGGGTGAAAAGGCAATGGGGGGTGCAGCCCACCCCTCCCCCTTTGGGAAAAAGGGAGGGCTTGGGCTTCCAAAGGCCTGGGTACCAGTTGTTGCCCCACTCCTCAGCCCAACCAGCTAGTCACGGATGGAATAAAAGGCTTGGTTCCCTTGGCAACTGAGGGGACTACAGTTTTTCACAGAGTACAAGATGGGCTTGGGGAGGAAGGGAGGTGAAAGTGAGGGATGGGGGGTGGTTTGCAGGAGGAGGGAAGAAGCGGGGAGGGGCAGCCTGTTTACCAGTGCTGTTTGAGTTTGAGTCTCAAGGGAACCTTTTGTAGGTTCTGGCCTGGGAAATGCAGGATACCCTGAGTGTGGGGGATGCTCTTAACTGTTTCTCAGTTTTGAGTCACCATTGGAAGTCTCTGGTCCATGGTAGAAATGTGATTGTTGTAGGCCTCATGCTAACCTCATGGACAGCTCAGGAGAGTTAAGCAGAGCCTACCTTTATAGGTGACTAGGCCTGGCCCTGTTTTATAACTGGAGACCCCTGGAAGTGTTGATAGATGCTTGAGCCCATAGAGAGCTATTTGTGAAGCAGAGATTAGAATAGCAGGCGCCCGTCTCCTGGGTCTGATCTCGATGGACTAGACAAGGCTATTTTTAATATCAAGCAGGAGAGCTGCTGAAATATAGACAAAGTGCAGAACCTGGGCTGATTTTGTCTCAAGCACAAGACTTTGTGAGAGGAGCTTAAAAATCTATCCATGTACTGAACAGATACATTTAGCCTCAGTGAAAACAAGTGATAAGGGACGGGAGACTTTGTCCCAAAACTTTGGGATGAGAGGTCCCCACATGTTGTCACTTGCACAGAGGTGTACAGGAGACTTGGTATAACCCTCTCCGAGGCTTTAGATGGTCAGGGCTGCCCACCTGGCATTGATAGAAACACCTTTTATTGCTGCCATTAAAAGTGTGGCATCTGCCAAATGAAAAGAAAGGAAGCAGAGTGAATATGTTGATATGGTGGCTTAAGAAGATAGAATAGTGTAAACCGACACACTGTTCAAGAGTCTTAAAATGATTTTTTTAAAAAATGGAAAACAGAACCCCAAACCCCTATCTGGTATAGCAGGGAGTTCTTGGAAAGGATGAGAATGGGGTTCATGGCTGCTTTGATGGAAAGGCTTGCTTGGTTCTTCTGCCTTTGCCGGGGGACCTGGGAGTGGGAAGGGGGTGTTGGGGGAGAGGTCACTGTGTTTTCCTGAGAGGGTGGCGAGGGTCATCACCATGAAGTACTTCCTCATGCACACTTCGGTCAGTTCCTTCAAAGCCTGGCTCCGATGGGTGGGTCTCATCTGAAAGACACAATTTGAGGAAACCTAGAGGGCGGCTCCTAAGATGAGGAAACACCTGGATGGCAGGTCTCTGATAAGGAAACAATCCTGAGACACCACTGCAGCTGCTTCGCATGCATGACCTATGGCCAATCAGATGACCATCTGCTTTAATCATCATAACCAAATAGTAATAATAAAAAGATCAAGGAATCACTTATCACCTAATTAATTTACTTACTGACTGGTGGGTTGGCAGAGAAACAAGTCTGGGCAATGCAGAATAACAAGCTACTTAGAAAATACGCGGAGAGGCTGGGTGCAGTGGCTCACGCCCGTAATCCCAGCACTTTGGGAGGCTAAGGCAGGTGGATCACAAGGTCAGGAGTTCGAGATCAGCATGACCAACATGGTGAAACCCTGTCTCTACTAAAAATACAAAAAAAAAAAAAAAAAAAAAGAAAAATTAGCCAGGTGTGGTGGTGCATGCCTGTAATCCCAGCTACTCAGGAGGCGAAGGCAGGAGAATCACTTGAACCTGGGAGGCGGAGGTTGCAGTGAGCTGAGATTGTGCCACTGCACTGCAGCATGGGCGACAGACTGAGACTCTGTCTCAAAAAAAAAAAAAGAAAATACGCAGAGGATGGCAACCTAGGGAAGAGAAACTCACGTGAGCTCACCTCTGCACTCTCGAGTGCATATAAATTCATGTAAGTTTCAAGACAATTCAATGAGGTTGGTGTGATTATTATTCTCATTCTGTAGATGAAAAAACCAAGGCTTGTGTAGATTAACTAACTCGAGCAAGATCAAGAGGTTGGAGGTGGTGAGCACTGGGTTTTGAACGCTATCAGATTATCCTCGATCTATACAGCAGCCTATAGTCAGAAAAGCATTTTCAGATCTGAAATTTCACTTGATTCTCAAAACCACTTATGGCAGGAGGTGATTCCCATTTACAGCCACAGAAGCTGAAGGTCATGGAGTTTAAGTGACATGTTCCAATCACAAGACTCTATGTGGCAAAGCTATGACTGCTCTGGGGCTTTTCACATGATGGCCTGTTTCCTGATCTCAAATTCCATTCTCAAATATCTGGGAACTTTTTTTGATTTGTTTGTTTGTTTGTTTGTTTGTTTGTTTGTTGAGATAGGGTCTCACTCTGTTGCCCAGGCTGCCGTCCATTGGCGCAATCACAGCTCACCTCTCAACCTCCCAGGCTTCAGCAATCTCCAGCCTCAGCCTCCACAGGCTAGCTAGGACCACAGATATGCCTTTTAAAGTTTTTGGTATAGACAGGGTCTTGCTACATTACCCAGGCTGCTCTTGACCTCATCCAGGAAGACTTTGATGTCTGCCGTTCACTCATACATATATTTATTCAGCCATTCAACTAATATTTGCCAAGCACCTGTCATGAACAAGGCGTCAAGGAGAACGGAAAACATGCTAGATTTTTAAGAAGTCCCTGTGAATAAAAAGAATCTTATAATCTCACCGTCTGTGTCTGCCCTCACAACTATCAGTGGAAATTTTCCAAAATCAATGTGCTAACAGATGTGTTTTATTTCATAAGCTGGCACACTTACAATTGAGGAACTAAAATGTTAAGAACTATTGAGTCACAAACATTCTCTGAACACCTCACACCTTAAAATGGAGGTAGTAATTCAGTAAGGTTTGGATGGACTCACGGTGACACCTCAGTGGGACACTTCCAATTCCTGGAGACAGAGGAGAGAAGAGTTTTGGCCAAGGCTCCCTCTGGCTGTCCACATTTGCTCAGACGCTCAGCCTAGCTAGCATTCCTGCCTCCCCCAACCGTCCCTGCAGAATCTATTGTGAAGGGGCCCCTCCCATGGTCAAGCTTCCTCCCCATATCAGATTTTATGGCCCGGCTACTTCCTGGACAGGGCCAAACACTTAACAGATGCCTAGACTTGTACGGGTCAACGTCAGTGCGTATGTCGGTCATATTTCCTACACACCCATCTGTACAGAATCACACATTAAACATGATTTCTCACACAGAACTTCCATGGGGAAATCCTCACCCCCAAAGTGACAGAAGTTGCCAGAATATGTACAGGGAGGTAAAAAGCACTTAAAGACAAGTGAGCACGGTCATTTGCCCTGGAAGAGCATGCAGTGTTGGGAGAGCTGATAAACAAAATTTCCATCCCTCTCCATTCATCATTCATCAGTAAGTCATGCAGGTCAAGGTGTAGGGGGAAGGGGAAGACGGCAGAGAGAGGAGAAAAGGGAAACTAAGAATTTTTTTTTTTTAGAGATGGAGTCTCACTATATTGCCCAGGCTGGCCTCAAATTCCTGAGCTCAAGTGATCCTCCCACTTCAGCCTCCCAAGTAGCTGGGACTACAAGTGTGAGCTACCACACCCAGAGAGCTATGGAGTTTCCATTATAAGGAAAATGAAAATGACAAAGGAATGCTGAGGACAGGCTTTTGAAGGGAATAGATCAACTCAGGCTGAAGTGCAGTGGCACAATCACACTTTAAATGAGTACGTTTTTAAATTTGTGAGTTGTATCTCAATAAAGATATTTTTAAAAATAGATACCCGAAACCTCACACATTTAAAAAATACAGGATATGGTATACAAAGAATAGATAGGACATACTTAAACTAAAAAAAAATTACTTATTATTCATCTGAAATGAAAAGTTAACCAGATGTCCTATATTTTATCTTGCACTCCTACCTCCCCAACCCTCAACACCCAAAGCTCTTTGAATTTGTTTTTATTTTCTGTCCATATGAAGTACCTCTTGGGGCAAAGAGCTTCAAGGTTTATTATTCTCTTTGTGAAGCAGTGTCATGCTTTGTCTTCACTTCTCTTAAGTGTCCCCTTCCCACATATTTCAGAAAACGATGTATTTCTGCTGGGTTGTTTTCTCCTTAGTGCTATGGAGGTCCATGCTGAGCATCGGGCTTCCCAAAGAGAAATATGCTGGACACATCAGACAATTTTTTCTTGGCCAACTCATCCCTCCATCCCTTCTTTATGGTTGCCTTTTTTCAGGTCTCTTGTTAGGAACTCATGACTGAATAACATCCAACAGACCACCAATCCAGACGTGATGGCCCAAGGGGATTCAATATGGGTGGGGGAAAACTCACTGAGGGTTTTCCAGGTCCTGTCCTGATAACGCTCACATTAGTCAAGAACCGAGTGTTTAGGAAGCACATTCACAATGGATAAAAGCCACGCCGTAGCATAAATCCATTTGCTCTATGGAGTCTAAATCTTGCCTTTTTCTGTTTCATGTGATGCGATGTATGTGTGTGTGTGTGTGTGTGTGTGTATGTGTGGTGGTTTTTGTTTTTTGCCTGTTTGTTTTTGTTAGCCAGATAAAAACCCAGTAAAACAATTGAGAGGATGGTGGAGAGAAGGCAGGTAATATGGTTTGGCTCTGTGTCCCCACCCAAATCTCGTCTTGATATAATTCTCACATGTTGTGGGAAGGGACCCAGTGGGAGATAATTTGAATCATGGGAGCGGTTTCCCGCATACTGTCCTCATGGTAGTGAATAAGTCTCATGGGATCTGATGGTTTTATCAGAGGTTTCCACCTTTGCATCTTCCTCATTTTTCTCTTGCCACTGCCGTATAAGAAGTGCCTTTCGCCTCCCACCATGATTCTGAGGCCACTCCAGCTATGTGGAAGTGTAAGTCTAGTTAAGCTTCTTTTTGTTCCGAGTTTCGGGTGTGTCTTTATCAGCTGCATGAAAATGGACTAATACAGCAGGTAAGAAGGATCACAGTGTGGTCTTCTGGATGCTTTCAGTGCAAGAGAATACACAATGAAGATGGTGGTTGTGTTAGGAGGGTGGAATTATGACTTTTATTCTCTTTTTCCTGTTTTCCAAACTTTATATAATATAGTTCTCTAAAGATAAAGAATTTGAAAGAGTGCTTTAATTTTCATTTAAAAAAATACAAGGCCTCACAATTAAAACTGACTACAAAAAGAAAATATTGCATTGTAAAATAATAAAAGCATGTAAATGCTTTATAAATTTTATAGGCTATTTTCTGAGTAACTTTCCCATGGTTCCCCGGTTCTGTGCTATATGGTAGCATTGCTGGAACCAGAAGTCAGGTATGTCAGACTTGAAACCCAGGCCCTTCCCATTATATCACAGCAGACATGTACCAGTCGGATTTCGTGAAAGTGTTATCTGTTCAAGAGTCACATGGATTTCAGCACTTTATTACTAAATTGTTTATGCTTGAATATCTAGCATTGCCTATCTACACAATAATTATTTTCATAATATTGATTCTTGTGCACAAAATCCCTGTAGTCTATGAATGAATCAGCAAAGAACAGTCAATTACATAATAATAGCTACTGTTTCCTGGATGCCATGGGCCAGGTATCAGAATTAAATTTGAACTTCATTTACCTAATTTAATCCTTGCAACAATTCTGAGGAAGATTTCAGCCCCATTTTATAGATGAGGAAATGGAGATTCAGCAATATTAAGATCACACAGTTAGTAAGTTTACAGGCTGAGATTCAGAAAATCCTAACTAGGTACAACTCGTTTTATCATATGCTAATCTTTGAAAAATTCAACCTTCCCCATTGAGAGTAGTAACCTTCCTTCTCTAAGCAGGGGGTAAACAGTTCTCACTTTTTTGTGTGTGTTTGTTTTGAGACAGGGTCATGGTCACAAGCTCTGTGCCCAGGCTGGAGTGCGGTGGCACCATCACGGCCCACTGCAATCTCCGCCCCCTGGGCTCAAGTGTTCCTCTCACCTCAGCCTCCTGAGTAGCTGGGACCACAGGTACATGCCACCTGTGCCTGGCTATTTTTTGTATTTTGTTTTTTTTTTTTTTTTTTTTTTTGAGACAGAGTTTCACCATGTTGTCCAGCTTGGTCTTGAACTCTTGGCCTCAAGCGATCTACCTGCCTCGGCATCCCAAAGTGCTGGAATTACAGGCATGAGCCACCGCGCCCGGCCTCTCACCTTTCTTTCTAAGAAACTTAAAAGGAGAAAATTAGGCCGGGCCCGGTGGCTCAAGACTGTAATCCCAGCACTTTGGGAGGCTGAGGTGGGCGGATCTCCTGAGGTCGGGAGTTCAAGACCAGCCTGACCAACATGGAGAAACCTTGTCTCTACTAAAAATACAAAATTAGTCGGGCGTGGTGGCCCATGCCTGTAATCCCAGCTACTTGGGAGGCTGAGGCAGGAGAATCACTTGAACCCAGGAGGCGGAGGTTGCAGTGACCCGAGATCATGCCATTGCACGCCAGCCTGGGCAACAAGAGTGAAATTCCGTCTAAAAAAAAGAAAAGAAAAGAAAAGGAAATGAGAGGGAATACTTGAATCATCCTTAGAGTTGACCTAACCCTTTAGATGCCTACAATTAAACTGGGAAGCAAATTTCCGAAGGAGCCACAACTTTCAAATCTTCCTCATGCACCTGTTAAACCACCCTTCTCTCAGTGTCCTTGAGGGTTTGTATTGTGAAGGCTAAGGAGGAAATCTGCTTCTTTATTTCTTCCCCTGCCTTGGAAGGATCATTTTCCATATTAAACAGAGCATCATACATTCCTGAGAATGCCTCTCCCACAGACTTGTTTTGACAACCAGGACGGAGAATGGGAGGAGGCTTGTAGAATGGGCTGCACAATAACCCAAGAAGATCAAGGAAAGCCCTTTCCAAAACAAAGGCTGATCATGTATAGCTCCCTCTCAATCTGGGCTTCTCAGAGAGTGCATTAATCAAAGGGGAAACACCTGGGTCTCTAATGACCTTCTTGCTTGTCAGAGGCGTGTTCCAAGGCTTTCATCATGCTGATGGTGACCTTCTAAGTCCGTGCTTCTGGTCAAAGGTTTGTGTATGTGTTTCATTGAATAGGTTGAGCATTTATCAACCATTATTGGTATTTCATAACCATTCCCCTGGGTGTTGTAATTAGAACTCTTTTGCATTCTCAAGTTTTGATATATGATTTTTAAAAACAGAGGACTTTGGTCTTAAAATCATGCAATTCCCTCCTTCGTGGGCTTGCACAGGAACGTAAGAAGAAATTGGAGAGAAGGGTTTCTTCTGGGACTTTTACTTACAATCCCTTCTTTCCAGAAAGCTCCATTTAGCATTATTTTGGCAATTGGTTTTAGCATAAGTGACAGATTCTCCTTCAAAGAATTAAAAACTGTTTACATCTTTGGGGTAGGCATTACTCCCTGTTTTGTAAGCAAGGAAAAATTATTGCCTAAAGTCTTAGTGGTTTTGCCTCCCTACCAGAAGTATTGCTTTTATCATTATGTAGCAAGAATATCTGCACAGATCTATTTGGCAAAGATTTTATTCAAAGGCTTGGGTACTGATTAACACTGCCTGGCCCACTGAACAATGGGTGTAACCTGGGCTTGATAAACTAAATAAGACCTTTGTCTTGTTTTGCTGGCCGCTCAAAAGCACCTCTACCATAAAATCATTGCGCCTCCAGGGAGAGACCTGGTTTATTTTTTTCGCCCCTGATAGATAGCTGAATACAAGTGGGGGTATTGATAGGAAGGCCCTCAAGGATGTGCGTGTGCTTGGGAGGGTTGTATGTGTGTCTATACATGTGTGTGCGCTTGCTCACAAGTAGACTACTACCCACTGGGTTCTGGGCTGTGGGGAGTGGGACGGTGAAGCAGCTAGTTCACCAGCATAGCAGGTAAGGCTTGAACATGAATTGTACATGTATGAGTATCCATGCACTCATCCTCACTGCCCTGGTTGGGCCACTTTGCCCAGGTGGATAAAACCAGGACTAAGGAAGCTCTAGCAGTTTTCTGAACATAATACTGTACTATGCTTATGGGTGCCTAGAAAATACTTAAGAGTTTGCAACTGGATTAGCAAGAACCCACCCATCTCCTGGGAAAACTGCTTGGGCTCATTCCAGATTGGGGTCAACAGTGTCACTTTTATTTCCTAAAAATACCCAAGCTTGTTAAAAACTTAAAAAAAAAACAAAACCTCTCATCCGTTAGTTTACGGCTTGCATCCCTCAACCGCTGAACTTGCAAAGGTTTCACAGAAGCATCATCTGTACCTTGGGGCAATCCCCGAGAGTGGGTAGGCTGCTCCAATCTCTGCTGTGGATCTGGTTTTCAAGACGAGGGAAAGAAGGATTAGGAAGACCACACACCAGTGACTTGATGCCTGTCCTTCGCCAGGTTTTAGAATGGATCATTATATATTTGGAGGCAGTGGGAATGCTTGGTCTGGGGACAAAAGACTCAGAGGGGATGAGGCTTACAGCCTTAAAATACTCAAAGAGCTCTCACAGAGGAGAGGAAATAGACTTATTCAAACTCTGCCTGAAGGGTGAAGTTTCCAGAAGGACTATTTTGGTTCAACATAAGAATGACTGTCTAACAACCACCCAACAATGGGTGGAAAACTTCCTTAGAGGTGCTGAGAAAGGGCCCAGGCTTAGGATCGTTCAAGCAGAGGACAGCAGGGATGTTATAATAAGAATTCCAGCAGTGGGCTTGAGGTTCAACTGATGACCTCCAAGGTTCCTTCCAGCTCTAAGATTGGATGAGTCTATATCTGTAATTTTCCATTTCCCTATTAAGAAGAAATTTTCCACATTGAAAATAGTTTTAGTATTTGATAAAAGCTGTGGGATGATTTTTGCTTTTGTTGACTTTAACAGGGGGCTTACTACTTTGCCCCAGTGGCGTAACAAGACACAAACACATCAGTGATATTTATTGGGCAGGGGAGAGAGGCGTTTATTGTTGGGTGGGAAAGTCCTGCTTGCTTACATGGGGACTGGCATGGGGGTGTTGGGAACTCCAAATCTTGCCTCACATTGTTTCTGAAATTCCTCTGCCCAAAGGACCTGGGCATTTTACCCCAGTCCTGCCTAGTGGGTGCAGCAGAGGTGTCTGGAGCCTGACCGACATTTCACCAATCACCTTGGTAGCTCTCATAGCATCCTCCCAATCCCCTACAATTCTGTGTCCACCGCACAGAGCCCTGTATAATGTGATTACCCTAAGGAACCTTCTGAAACACTTACCTCACACATGATCTCTCCCAACTTGAGGACAGAGTACACTTTCTTTGAAGGTAACTGACCCTCTTTCAAATGCTCCTTCCATTAAGCTATCATAAAGAATATAAACTTTCTATTAAAAAAAACAAAGAGAAAGTGTGTGTGGTGGCTCACTTCTGTACTCCCAGCACTTTGGGATGCCAAAGCAGGCGGATTACTTGAGGCCAGAAGTTCGAGACCAGCCTGGCCAACATGGTGAAACCTTGTCTCTACAACAAATACAAAAATTAGCCAGGCTTAGTGGCATGCACCTGTAGTCCCAGCTACTCAGAAGGCTGAGGCAGGAGAATCTCTTGAACCTGGGAGGTGGAGGTTGCAGTGAGCTGAGATCTGCACTCCAGCCTTGGTTACAGAGAGAGACTCTGTCTCAAAAAACAAACAAACAAAAAGAGAAACATGAATTTAAACATCCCTTATACACTAGACTATAACTTCACCTGACTTTAACTTTTAAATGAAAAGTTATTATGTTTAGTATAGTCAATTCTTTGCCTTGAAGATTGACTGGTAGATTTTTTTTTACGCTTACTTTGCTAATTCTCCATCTCTTTCTTTATTGGGTTAAGGATATGTTGCAAGGAGAGTTCTAGGAGTTGAATGTAAAATACTGTTAATTCAAAAATGAATAAATATGCTCCTAGCAATGGATTTTTATTAGTGTTCGATTAGTAGAGTGTGATCAAGGATCTGGGATAAAAGACCTCATCCTTGATGGGGCCCCCTGGAGCACCTCAATCCTTAGCTCTTCTGGTAACCACCAGGGAGAGTTGAGTATTATGTGTCAGATCCTTTCAGCTAAGTTTCAGACTGAAGGCAATGAACAAAGGTGCTCAACATGATTCGTTGCTAGAGAAACACAAATTAAAACCGTAGTGCGATACCATTATACACCAAAACTAAAACTTACTTGAAAAACTTTAAAAACTTAGGCTGAGCATACTAGCTCATATCTGTAATCCCAGCATTTTGGGAGGCTGAGGTGGGAGGATCGTTTGAGGATAGGAGTTTGAGACTAGCCTGGGCAAGATAGTGAGACCCCATTTCTAAAAAAATTTAAAAATTAGCCAGGCATTGTGGTGCACGCCTGTAATCCCAGCTACTCTGGAGACTGAGATGGTAGGGTCACTTGAGCCCAGGGAGGTTGAGGCTATAGTGAGCCATGTTCGTGCCACAGCACTCCAGCCTGGATGACAGAATGAGATCGTGTCTCAATTAAAAAACAAAAACAAAAAGACTGATTTATTCGAGTGCCAAAGAAGATATAGAACAACTTGAAATGCTCATACACTACTGATGGGCATGTAAATTGGTACAACCACTCTGGAAAACTGTTTGGTAACCTCTGCTAAAGTTAAAGCTACTCTGTGATCCAGCAATTCCATTCCTAGGTACAGACCTAAGAGAAATGAGTTCATATTTCTTCCAAAAGAAAGGTACAAGAGTGTTTTGCAATTGTATTCATAATAACCCCAAACTGGAACCAACACAAATGTCCACTCATAAAAGAATGAATAAACAGATTGCAGTATACTCATATAATGAAATACTACATAGAAGTAAAAAGAACAAGCACCTGAAACCACTGATACCACAACATTTTTTGAGTGAAAAAAAGCTAGATATAAGAGTATATATTTTATGTTGTTATTTACATAAAGTTAAAGAGCACGAAAATCAGGCAATGTTGCTGCAGAACAGTGGTTACCTTGGGTAGGAAGTTAGTGACTCAGAGGCAGGAGGAGGGAAATGTTCTATATTTAAATCTGTGTATATGTATCTTAGGTGCACACATTTGCAAAAACCAAGCTGCTAATGTAAGATTAGTGCACTTCAAAACCACAAAGTGATACCATTTCACACCCACTAGGGTGGCTAAAACAAAAGAGACAAGACAATAATAAGAGCTGATGAGAATGTAGAGAAATTGGAGCCCTCGTATATGGCTGTGGGACTGAAAAGCGGTGTTTCAGAAAACATTTTGGTACTTCCTTAAAAGTTAAGCATTAAGATGCCATATAGTTGGCAATTCCATTCCTAGGTATATACCCAAGATAAATGAAAACATGACCACACGAAAATCTGTACATGAATGTTCACAGAAGCTTTATTCATAATAGCCAAAAAGTGGTAGCAACCCAAGTGTTCATCAACTGAAAAATGAATACACAAAATGTGCTGTGTCCATAGAGTGGAATATTACTTGACAATGAACCTTGAACATGTTACGCTAAGTGAAAGAAGCCAGTCACAAAAGGCCATATGGTAAATGATTCCATTTGTATGAGATGCTAAGAATAGTGACAGAAAGTAGATTAATGGTTGCCAGGGGCTGGAGAGGGTGAAATGGAGAATGAGGGTTTGTTTTTTTTTTTTTGGTGGGGGGCGATGAAAATGTTCTTAAATTAAGTAGTGACGAGATTTCTCTGTGAATATAGTATTATAAAAACCGCTGAATTGTATACTTTTAAAGGGTGAATTTTATGGTATGTGAATACTTCAATAAAGCTGCTATTAAAAGAAGATTATTAGACCTTACTGCATGTATTTACACCTCATTAAGAAGACAGAGAATGAATGGTAAATTGTCAGAATTTAGAATCTGAAAAATTTCAGAATTCTTCAATGGAAAATGACAAAACAGGGAAAGGGCATGGGTTGGGAATAAAGAGAGTGGTTATCAGTTTGAACAGCTTCTCAAAGTGCCAGGTACTTTATGTCCATTATTTCATTTAATTGTCAAAGGACTCCTATAACACATAGATTCCCAGTGGGCTCCTTCCGCAATTCTCAAAGGTCGCCAAAGCCAGGACTTGGGGTCTGAAGGTGTCTCTGCTTCATTGTCTTGTGCTGCCCCTCAGATGCACTCCCAGTGGGGTTACGGTTGGCCTTGGGTTGACCTTGTCCGGCATACTCACTTGGTGGAAGAGGATCCTGAGACCCAGACACATGATGTGACTTATGTAACATCCCACAGCCACCCCGTGGCAGAGCTGGATTAAACCCTGATGCCCCAGTGTAGGATTCTTTGGTTAATAGCTGATAAGGTAAAAAGCACTATACCAAGCACCTTATTACATAGATCTGCTTGGTCACAAAGCAGTCTGGAAGGGTTCAGTGCAGTGAGGATGTGTCCACCTGAGGCACAGAAACCCTTTTGGGTTTCTCAGAGCAGTTCTTGTGCCAGCCACCAGGGCACTTGCAGCTGCCTTGTATGTGGCAGCTGAGTTGTGCATCACCACGTGTGTGGATAGGTTAACTGGTAGGCACACACTATGGAATACCCATGGATCTTAGAAGCAGGGAATGATATACACATACTATCACATGGTGATACCTTAGAACCGGAAAAAAGAGCAGGAAACCAAATGCTATTTACAGCATACCATTTATGAATTAAAAATACAATCCTCCTACAGAATAATATCATGTATCTCACAAGAATATATCGTTATCAAAGGATCCCTCGAAACACATGAGTATAGCAACTACTGGAGCGAGGGGAATGCAGTGAGTGTGATGATGCCGTGAATCAAACAGGATGATTAACTCAATTCTTTACCCCTGAGGCCCAGAAAAAAATGAATAAAAAAATAGCAGCATCAGATATTTTATGGAGACAGGAATCTGGTTTTTTTCTTTTCTTTTTTTTTTTTTTTGAGATGGAGTCTCGCTCTATGGCCCAGGCTGGAGTGCAGTGACGCAATCTCGGCTCACTGCAAACTCTGCCTCCCAGGTTCAAGTAATTCTCCTGTCTCAGCCTCCCGGGTAGCTGGGACTACAGGTGCCCACCATCACGCCCAGCTAATTTTTGTATTTTTAGTAGAGACAGGGTTTCACCATATTGGTCAGGCTGGTCTCCTGGCCTCAGGTGATCCACCCGCCTCGGCCTCTCAAAGTGCTGGGATTACAGGCGTGACCCACCAGGCCCGGCCCTGTTTTCTTTATTTTACTGACAGAGGCCTGTGTGCACCTGAAAGTGTCTAAATCAAAATCTATATATACAACTTGTTTGGAAGTAAGCAGAGAGAACTGCAAAGACAGGAAGGTCTCCAGCTGTGCACTGTCCAAGCATCTCCTGTCAATGCAGCTAGCTTTCCAAGAATGGCCTGTGGGGCCTCTTTACTACTTGCTACTCTGTCCTTGACATTCATAATACACGGGTCTTGGACCTCAGGCCTCCAGAACTGTGAGAAAATATGTTTCTGAGGTAGATAATAAGTTTCTGAAAAAGATACATTGTTTAAGCCACCCCATCTGTGGGATTTTGTTACGGTAGCCCTAGTACACAAATGCAGCAGGTATTGGCAGAGCTGGGATTTAGGCTCACAGGGGCAACAATCAGCCTTCAGTCCTGGGTTCCCTGTTTAGTGATGTTATCTTCTAGCAAGTGAAGCTGTGGTCACTTTCCTGTTACACACTCTTATCTTTGGGGGGTTGAAAGAGCCGAGTAAGGGCCGGGCATGCAGGGGGTGACACCTGTAATTCCAGCACTTTGGGAGATCAAGGCAGGAGGATCACTTGAGGTCAGGAGTTCGAGACCAGCCTGCGAAAAATAGCAAGGTCCCTGTCTCTATTTTATTAAAAAATAAAAAACAGCTGAGCAAGGTGGATCTATGGAAAGAATAAGAGGGATACCATGAACTCGCTCAATCCCATTGCTTTACTCTGGGCAGCAGCTGGGGAAGCCATGAGATGTCAGCCAATTGACAGAGTACCCGGCATTTATCAGGCTCCAGGTGAGGGGAGCTAGCATGCCTTGGGATATACATTCAGCTGGAAGCACCTCTCAACTGCCAATAATTCCTTTACAAGTGCCATAGGCCTGAGTAAATATGTGCTTCTACCTGCGGGCTCTCCTAGGGACTGCTCCTTAAACAAGGCCCATTGTGGTGTTTGAAAGCACAGTTCCTTCTGATATTAGACCAGAGATGATTGTTCCCATATCAAAGAACTCATGAAGGTCAACAAAGCTCAGGAATGGAGGGGTTGAACCTGGGTTCATCTGTGGTGCTGGGGGAGCCTTGCCCATACTGTTCATGCTAGGAAAATGTCCCAGGCAGAGACTGGAGGACAAAGGCTACTTCCTATACTCTTGAATTTTAGCAGTGTTGAGGCAAAGAAATCCTCTTGTTCTTTGTTTTTGTGGTTTTTTTGGGGGGTGTTGTTTGTTTTTGTTTTTGTTTTTTGTTTTTGTTTTTTTTAGATGGAGGCTCACTCTGTTGCAAGGCTGGAGTGCAGTGGCGTGATCTCAGCTCACTGCAACCTCTGCCTCCCGGGTTCAAGAGATTCTCCTGCCTCAGCCTCCCGAGTAGCTAGGATTACAGGCATGCACCACCATGCCTGGCTAATTTTTGTATTTTTAGTAAAGACAAGGTTTCACCATGTTGGCCAGGCTGGTCTTGAACTCCTCACCTCAAGTGATCCACTCGCCTTGGCCTCCCAAAGTGTTGGGATTACAGGCATGAGCCACTGTGCCCGGTCTTTTCTTGTTCTTTCTGTAATTCATGTTGTCCGCGTTCCTGCTCGTCAGCTCTCACCGGTCTTCTAGGAACAGAGGGGTTTTGCAGGGCGAGGGGAATAGACATTGTGTGTCTCTGTTTTTATATTTGTTGGGAGACCTTGTAGCAGGGATTGTGTGTGCATGTGTGTGACGAGGGTGAGGTAGTGGAGGTAAGAATAGGCATAAAGGAAGGGAGAAGGGATGGCCCAGATTCTCTTGGCTCTCCTGAAGGGTTTGAGAACCTATTGAAACTTGGGCTTTTTCTCAGCCAGCACTTACCATTTAAAGGCCTGGTTTGAGGGGCCCTTTCTGTTACTAACAGGCCATACCCTTCCGGCACTATTACCCTGTTGGTCCAGCAAAAACCCTTGTTGAAAACAGTGTCTCAGCTTATCTTGGTTTAAGGTATTTGCCTCCTTCCCCTACCCACATTCATGGGACTGTGACTGGAATCCAGTGAAACAGGCATGAGTTCAAAGTCTTTGTCTACCGCTTACATTGCATGAGACCTTGGTGATCACTTAATTCTTGAGTCTCAGTTTACCCAACCATAAATTGGGAGAATAGTTTTGATTCCATAAGACTGCTAAGAGGAATGAATAAAATAGAAAATGTTTTTGGCATATGGTGGATATTCAAAAATATTAGTTTTCTTCCTCCCACCCAAATATTAGCTAGGCAGTTTATGTCATTCATTCAACAAATGCTTATTGGGTGTCAACTAAATGCTGGCAGATGGTGCCCCCTGCAGTTGTGCAACATGGTTGCCCAGATGTCCCCGCCCTTATGAAGCGTACAGTATAGTGGGTAAAAAGCAAAGTGGAATCAAGTGTTAGGGAAGTGGTGGCATCATATTTTCTTAGCCTTGTTCTCTGATGTCTCCTCATTTGGCAGTGAGGCTAGATAGGAACCTCATGCTCAAGGGGAATTCTCTGAACTGAACTTTGAGAACAAGACAATAGTGACTCACAACAGGTTAGTTTCCATCAGCAGCAAAGGAAGGGCTGGGGAAGAGCTCAGGGAATCAAACAGCTGTCACAACAACCCTCATCATCTTCTATTTATGTGGGACTCTTCCCCCCTTGCAAGCTAAGTGCTAAGTGGACATTACTCAGTGAATTCTCTCAGCCTCCTCATGGGGCAGGGAGGAGGCGAAGATTCTTAGAGATGAGGAAACAGGCAAGGCAAAAAGATAACTGCCTTGCCTGAAGTCACACAGCTGGCACAAGCAGTGGACTGAGAATTGGGTTGACCAACTTGAAGCCCACTGGCTCATACTCTGACCACGGGACAAGGAGGTCAGGATGCTGTGTGTGACTGTGGGAAGCAGGGTTAGGAAAGCTTTACAGCTTGTTCTGATGCTTGCCAAATACAAATTCCTTTATAAGTTATTATTATTTTTTAAATATATTTTTGAGGTAAGGTCTTGCTTTGTTGCCCGGCTGAAAGTGCAGTGATGAAATCATAGCTCACTGCAGACTCAAACTCCTGGGCTCAAGTGATCCTCCCTCCTCAGCTCCCTGGGTAGCTAGGATTACAGGTGTGCACCACCACACCTGGATAATTTTTTTATTTTTCTAGAGATAGGGTCTCACTATGTTGCCCAGGCTGGTCTTGAACTCCTGGCCTCAAGTGATCCTCCTGCCTTGACCTCCCAAGGGACAGGGATTACAGGTGTGAGCCACTGCACTGGGCTCCAAATATGAGTTTTAACTCTACACTCCGTTCTGCTTTGGTGGCCCAATGCATTACATTTAGGAACATTCCAGTGTTGGTCCCCTCCCTGTTCTCTGATGCTGTCCATAGGATGTTAATGTGATAGAACCTTAGACGTAATCCAACCCAACCCCCTGATGTTACAAATGAGGAAACTGAGGCCCAGAGAGATGAAATGACTGACTCAAGGTCACACAGATCTAGGTCTAGAACTCAATTCCCTCAGCCATCTCTCAAGATTCTTTCTCTTCCACTGGAAGTTTCCCAGTAATGGCCCTGCTTTCCAGCCCTGACTCTCTCTCAGTTCTTATCTGTGGCAGCTCCTGACATCCTAGGTCAGAGATCCAAGCCTCCAGTTCTCCTGTCAGTGCCCCTTGTTGGTGGCCAGCTTTCTGGACCACCTCTTTGGGATTTTTCTTGGAGCACCATCTTCCTCCAGGGCTGTCCTGAACCGTAGACACAGCGTGGGTGCTTGGAATTGGCAGGATTCTTGAGATTGAAGGACGGGAGCCGCAGCTCCTCCCATCCTTGCACTTATCTGCAACATCAGCGTTCTGAATCGCCTCTCCGGCTGGAGTGCTGAAAGCATTTAGCAAATGGGGGAATATTTTCTAATGACAGTGACTTCTCCGCTGTAGATAACATCTGTGTCAGCAAACTCTTTTACCTACCAAGCTTGCCATTTTCTTTGACCACACTGTTGTACTGCTTCAGAGGTCTCTACTGGTTTAGTCAAGTGATGTCTTGGATGAGCCTCAGCCTCTGGCCTCTGTCCATTGACCATCCTACCTTCGTATCCCCCCTCTCGAGCCTTGTGGACCGGCTAGCCAGCTTTTGCTCTGCTTCTCCCGACACAATTCCCACACTTGAAGCCCTCTGGTGTGAATATATGAGAGATGGCCTTAGGTGGGAATTGTCTCATTTTATGGTTTTTAAAAATGTTGAGTTTGTGCTTTTCAACCTTGTTTGTCTCTTTTGGTCCTGGGAGCAGGGAGTCTTAAACTTTGTAGATCTCGCTGGCCTGTTTACTCAGCACGTTCACACCAGCCTCAGACATGGCTGCTGACCCTTTCTTCCCCATTTCTTCAGGAGTATACATAGCCTGATCACCACCATTGCTTAGGAGCTTGCTGTGTAGACAGCACCACTCTGGCACACAGAATGACAGGAAAGGAGAGAGGAAGGACCGTAAGGCAGCACAGTGAGAGGTTGCCAATTCTGTGGCTGAAATGGGTTCTCTATGGTCAGAGGGGGCTGCTGGCTGTCTCAGCTCCAGGATCCCAGAAGCACCAAAGAAGGGCTACCCATAGAGGGAAGGTGGAGCTGGCTGGCTGGTGTGAATGAGCTGGTGTCCGGGGTCGGGGCGCAGGCAGGTGAGCAGATCAGCACACCCTTCTCGGCCATGAGAAACCTGTGGTGGAGGCCTGCTGGCGCTTCCTGCACTACCTACCTGCTTGGGGTTGTCTAAAGCCTCTCTCTCCTGACGCTCCAAGCACTTTACATTTATCTCACTCATCTGCACACTCAGAGAAGTGGGGAAGAGACGGGTATTATTATCACCGCTTTACAGATAGAGAAACTGGGGCACAGAGCAGGTGCGGTGTGCGGGCGGGGCCGGGTTGAGAACACAGTCTGACTTCAGCCTGAAGGACACACCGATGGCAAACCTCATACCTATTACATTAAAAAATTAACTGTAAAAAATTCAGATGGTCATCACGTTTGAGATATAGGTTCCTCTGAAGGAGAGAAAGGGGGATAGGTGCCTGGCATCAGAATTGCCTGGGATCTTCTGTTGTAGTGATCATACTTTGGGTGTTTTCAAGTTGGGTGGTGAGTACATGGCTGTGATATTTTTCTTATTTCTTTTCTGTATGTCCTAAATGTTGCACAGTAAATTAAAGTCATTCAGATAATACAAAAAGCATGAGATTATTCTTCAAAATGCAAGCATTTCAACTTTTATTCCTGAGACCCTGGGTGTCAAGGGTAGAAAGCATTGCTTAACACAACCAAAGGGGTGGTGTATCTCCAGTGAGAATGGGAGGGGAACCATCTGGCAGAAAAACAATCATGGAATTCCTTATCATGAAGTCAAAAATTAAATTGAGCATTTTGCAAGTATTTACTGAACATCTACGGTGTGCCAAACACTGGTTTAGGCCCTGAAAAACATAATACGGTTCATCTGCTCAGGGCCCTTCCGTTCTAGTGAGAAACAAAGGTAAAAATATGTCAGTAGTCAGCAAATATCATTGTAGAAGCTGGGCTGAAGGCAAGAGGAAGAGGTTTAAGTAGAGATAATAGTTCAGGGGAGAAGGCCCCTTGGAGGAGGGGCTCCCCCAGTGAACCCATCTCTCAGTTCCAAAGGACTCCTTCTCTGTCATCTCTCACCACACAGAGTTGAGGAGCAGCACAGCTCACTTAGGAGGAATGGGGTGAGGGTGGGGACAGAGCTAGTGACATGGGCCTAACACCCTGGCCAGTCTGGGTGCTGGTTCCACCCTGGGTGTGCCCAGGGCCTGTGCGTTATACCTTAATGAGGGGTTGGGCCAATGGTGATGTGTTTCATCCCTTTTTAATGAGGTGCTGTTTTGCATAGATAAATAGTATGATTGTGATGTGGGAACCAAATGGCAGATCATTTTGCAAAAAGCACTAGGCAGAGGTGAGATTATGAAACCAGTTCTGCTTCAGGCCTGCTGCCTGAGCGTGGGAACCAGGAGGTGTCTGAATCTGGGCCTCAATCTGGGCCGACTGGATCGAGGCCGCCCTCTCTAGTTCACCTCTCAGTAGCTGGGCTGGGACAGGAAGACGCCTCTCCACTTTTTACCTGCGATTCAGTATCCCAGGCAGGGCAAGCAGATGGGGGAAGGCAGGTGGCCTCCCACCTGCTGTCCTCACGTGAACATATGGTCTGAGGTTGATGGGACCAATGATCTGGTCTGAGGCCCGGGACCAAAGCTCTTAACATGTATGGAACTGATTTCTTATTGCTGGAGAATAAGAGCTGAAGATTTAGGTGCTGTAGGAGGTGGGTCTTGGGCAGTCCAATCTGAGGCTCAAAGAGGTTTTGTGCATTGTTGAAAAGCAGGAAACAGGGAAAAGGAAAACATCCTTGGTTCTGGGTTTACAATGGACTTCCTAGCTGCGGTAGCTGGATCTCAGAAGAGGAGGTAGAGGCCTGAAGGGAGAGGCTGCTTGCACAGTCAGGCGGGAGAACTCAAGCAGGGTGGAATGAGATAGAGAAGACAGTTGAAGAAGAAGAACCAGGGCTCAGATTTCTAGAGGGAGGATGTTCCTGTAATGCCTCACTCAAGTGGGACTTTGGAATGGCTGGAATGGTCATCCAGCAAATAAACGTACTGCACATTGTTTGTGCTTTAATGTACCCACATGCCTGCCTTTTGTCAGGTTCAAAACACCAGATCCAGGAGATAAGTAAAGCCAAGACCAGCGCTGCCCAGGATGGAGACACAGGTGCCTACATCCCCAGTGGTGGCTGTGGCGAAGGCAGAAGTGAGAGTGCCCCCTACAGAATACATCAGGGAGAGGCAGCCTGGGGTATCAGCATGAGCCTAGGCAAAGGCCATCCATTCATTCACTCTGTGGACAACCATTTGTGGAACACCTACTGAGGTGTCAATAAGACAAAGATCCCATCTTCGAGGAAGCGAGATCAGAATAACTTCCTCACATTACACATCTGGAGAGCAACCAGTTTTTTTCCTCCCGGTTTTCCGTGGTTCCTCGGCACACTGTCACAACTGCAGCCCTAGGTAGGAGGTGAGACTTGGCTAATGGTCTTCCTTACATCCAGACCTCCACTTCCCTCTTCTACTGGTGGAGCAGCTGGGGAAGGGCAGGATGGGAATTGGGGGAGTTGGCTCTACTCTTCCCAAGGTCTTAGGACTCAATGGGACGCCTCTGGATAGTTCCCAGACATGTTGGGTGGTGTGGCAAGGAGTGTTAATGATTTAATGATGCAATTCAATTATGCCAGGCTGTTAATGAGCTAAGTGCAGTATCTTTATTATGCATCAAATACTGGAACACATTAAGTACCTGTAGTGTCTCAGGCCTTCCCTACATGCTACATTAAAATCATGATTCTATAAGAAGCTCATAACCCCTGCTTGTCTAACTTCTTCAATGACCTGACCTTAAATTGATCTGTAAAACCAACTGTGACCTTTATCCTAGAGCTTCAGGAAAGTGGCTTAACAGGGGATTACAATATTCATGTTTCATGTCATCCCAGGAATGGTCTTTGGTCCTTATTCTACTGCGTTGTCACTGTAGGGAACCACTGTAGATTCCTACCACACCACTAATTCCAGTTCTGGAAATGAATTCTATAAAAATTATTCAACAGAAGCAAAAAAAAAAACTACATGTTTGAAGATGTTCACTGTGCTTAAAAATTGGAAATGATACAGCACATAAAAGATATAAAATATTAGAGGACTAATTGTGCAAGTTATAGGAAATCTGTGTGTGGTATATTATTTAAACATTAGAAATGATAATGACAACGCCTTTGCCACATAGTGGAAGATGTCTCTTATATCATAGTAAACAGAAAAGGTAGAATATAAATCAGTATGTACCTTTGGCAATCAGTTGGCATGCATGTTGAAGGCTGTTTGCAAAAGATAATTATGTTAGGATAATGAGGTATAGGTGCCAAGCACGGTGGCTCACACCTATAATCTAGCACATTGGGAAGCCGAGGCAAGAGGATCACTTGAGGCCAGAAGCTCAAGACTGGCCTGGGCCATATAGCAAGATCTGTCTCTACAAAAAATAGGTGGGATTGGTGGTGTGAGCTTGTAGTCGTAGCTACTCTGGAGGCTGAGGTGGGAGGATCACTTGAGTCCAGGAGTTTGAGGCTGCAGTGAGCTATACTTGTGATACAGAGCCTGGGTGATACAGACAGGTCCTGTCTCAAACACACAAAAAGAATGGTGAGATGTAGGTAATTTGATTATCTTACAATATTAGTGTTAAGGCTGGATGTAATTTTCAAGCACACTAAGAGAAGGAAAAAAATCCTACCTTAGAATATCATAGCAACATCTCACGATCAACCATTTTCTTCATTACGCTCAACTTGCTCTCAAAGTGAGGTGTGGGACCTGGTGGTGTCTGAGTGACCTTGGAATTGTACTCAACAAGCTGATTCCTGGGCTCTGCCCCACCTAGAACCAGAATCCTTTGGGGCATCATCCAAGAATTGGCAGTTCAGCCAAGCTTTGCAGTGATTCTAATGCACGTTCATGTTTGAGAACCACTGTTCTAGAAGTTCTCAGAATCAAATTGTAAACAGATGACAACAAGAAGCAGAAATTGATTTTCCCTCACGAGAAGCAGCCAATTCTCTGAAAGTCAACTTACTTAGGAGTCATTTCACCAGTTCTTTGAATTTGCCAATATGCCAAAACCTTGTTTTGAAACAATGATTTTTTGAAACATATTCAATGACTATGTTCTCCATGAACATCTGATTGTGTTCTGCCTGAATGTGTTAGTAACTATGCATTAGGAATGTATTCTTATTTGATTAAATATATTTTCATGAATATATTTCTTACAAATATATTCATAAGAAAAAGAAAATATTTTCATTAAAATGACACATTAAAATATATTCAAAAAGAACATATTTATAAGGAAACTAAACCATTCTAGGCCTCTGAGCTTTTGACAAATTGAATATTCTTTAAATTGCTGTTAAGAAACAGATATTTATGGAGAATATTCAAATAATTCTTATGAAATTTGTGAATTTCATGAACTCAAAGAATTGCCATTTAGCAAATTGGTCCTTTGGCAATTAAACTTTTGTTGAATTGACCAAGAGTCTCCTTGAAAAGCCCAAGGCACCCCACCCATGCTGAGGTTCAGGAGCTGCCTGGTGGCCTCAGAGGCTGAGGATCGGTTGGTAGGATGCAGGAGGATCTGGGCATGGGATCTGTCTCCACTGAATCCCCGAGGTTCGCCCAGAGAGTCCCAAGAAGGCCAGTGGTAGCTTTTCCTCTGTCCACATCCAGTTGGGTCTGAAACTGGCCACCCGCTTCATCAAGGAGAGCAGCTCTTACCAGTCTTTTAAAGATGTGAACTTGAAAAGGGAGGACAATGATTTGTAGTTTAATTGGAGAAGTAGGGACAGACCATACTCTTGAGGAAGTCCCTGTATGTCTTGCTTTACCTCACCTAGAGATGGGAGTTCCCCAAGGAGAACCTTCACCAGGGGACCCTCCTCTGTGACTCTGCCATAACTCTGTTGCTTATGGAGATTCACACATGACCACTATTTTGGTGAGCAGCTAGCCAAAGAGATCCCAAAAGGAGACTGTGCCCATGCCAGCAGCCACTGGCAGTCTTAGGAAATCACTGACAATGTCAGGTGCCATTTATTGAGTGCTTTCCATGTAAGAGTCATGTATTCACCAATTTCCATGTACTGTCTCATTTAATTATCACAGCAATCTGTCAGGTAGGTCCTGCTATGATTGCCGGTTTATAGATGGGGAAATTGAGACCTAGAGATGTAAATCTCTTGCTTGAGGCCTCAGGACCACATGTGGTTGACTTGGGATTTGAAATCAAGCATCCTGGCTCCAGAACTCCTTCCTCCTTTGGTTAGCAAGAAACACTCGAGGTTTTATTGCCTGAAACCCATCTGCTGCTAGCGCGTCTCGAGGATGAATGTTTAAGGAGAACATGAAGTACTAAAGGAAGATATTCTCTTAGATGGCCTGTTATGGGTTTGTTGCAGATGATTCAAGTGGACCAAAGGGATTTAAGTAGGCTCTGGGTCTTGGGACCAAGAGCAGATGAAAGCCAAGGAGTCTTTGCTAAATCAAAAAAATAATTAATCAACGATGCAGGTCCTGAGAACTCCTCTGAGTGTCAGAGCCTGAGGGAGATGGAAAGCTCCATGCTTATGCTTTCTTTGTAAGGTTGCCAGAGAGTATATAGGATCCCCAGTTAAATTCGAGTTTCAGATAAACAATTCTTAATATAAGTAGGTTCCAAATGTTACATGGCATATACTAACACTATTTTTTTTGTTGTTCTTTATTTGAAATTCAAGTTTGACTGGAAGTCTGGTGTTTCTATTTGCTAAATCTGGCAACCTAATTTCTCTGGGAAGACAGCTCATAACCCAGGCAGGGTGTCCATAAGAAGTAAGATAATGAGGCCTTTTGAGAAGGAGAAGTTCTGGATTTGAACCCAAGGAGGTAACACGATCTCCTGAGTAACAGTCTTTGGAAGGGGCCTTGTGATAGGAAGGCTTCCTGGCAGGGCTGGTTCCTAAGGATGGTGGGAAGGATCTGAAAGGGCAGAGAGGGCGGAAGGCTCCAGGCACATGTGGGACTAGCAAGCAGACAATGAAATATCTTGAGGAGACTTCATGCTGGGGAGGACCGGAGGTGGAAGATCAGTCTGGGGAAGAGTCTTGAAGGTTCTGCTCGGGAATCTGGACAATGTCCTTTGGACAAGGATGAGGGGCTAATTTTGGCAGGATTTTGGGAAGATGAATCTGGTGATGGCACATAAGACTGGCAGGAAGAGTGCATGAATGAGTAGGTGTGAGGAACTGAGCATGAGGTGGTGAGGGTCTGTGGCAGTGGGAGAGGAAGGTGACCAGAAGGACATTCCAAAGGAATGGTCTCATCTTGCAAGAGGACAGATGGCTTACAGTGGCTGTCTCCTCACAAGTGGGAGACCTGGGCTCTGCTGGGCCTAGAGGAGGAGAAGGCAACAATGGGTACAGAATCCCAGAGGGAAGACTCTCATGTGAGGTGCACCCTGAGAAGTGTGACCACAGGAAGGGACAGGGAGGAAGAGAGTGAGTGCCACATCTTGTTCTATTCCACTCCCTCCCTGAATACACACACACACGCACACACGCACACACATTCACCACTCTGTGCTTATTAGGTTTATATAGATTTCCATAAATAGTGAACTCCTGTTTTAACTTCAGATAGTATTTATTAAGGATACACTTTTA
This sequence comes from Gorilla gorilla gorilla, assembly GCF_029281585.2. Taxonomy (NCBI): domain Eukaryota; kingdom Metazoa; phylum Chordata; class Mammalia; order Primates; family Hominidae; genus Gorilla; species Gorilla gorilla. Next base: position 85,599,665 of record NC_073239.2, on the reverse strand, counting down.
GCCTTGGATTCTGTTGTTTACTTCCCTTGGAGCCAGTCTTTTGAAGCCTTCGACTGCCAAAGCTGTTACCAGCTTAGTGAGTGACCCTTCTTCTCTGTGTCCTTTCATAGCTGGGACAACTCCTATTTCTGGTAAAACGTTTTGAGATCCTCTAAAGAAAAGCACTTCAGCAGCACAGGCGATTACTGCTATGTGGCCTGGTCATCCCTCGCCCTGGCCCTGGCATCAAGCCAATCCTGAAAAGCCCGCTCAGCTGTTATAGGCTTTCCCAGCAGAGCCACCTGGGCAAGAAAGGAGCAGCCCAGACAGGTTGGAAATGGAAACAGTCCCAGCCCTTTCCTGGGACTGGGTGGGACGGGACAGACCCACAGGGGCAGGGCAGGGGGGCGGAGTCTCCTCCAGCCAGGGCCTGGCTCTGGGTACTCTTGCTTGATCTGATCTTCTCCCTGCCCTAGGGTTAATTAGGGCTGGGCTTACAGCAATGGTCTTTCCAGGGTGACCTGGAGGAAAGGTGTGGGCCCAGTGGACCAGTGCATTGTGGGAAGGGAGGATGTTAACCCCCCATCAGGATGATGGGTACTCAGGGTGAGCAAGTGCAGTCAGACCCTATTTCAAACACATGACTGCAGGCCTCCTGACCGCAGGTCTTGGGCCAAGCGACTGCTACCAAGTGACACTGTGCAGGCAGGGGAGCTTCGGTGTCTTCCCTGAGAAACTGACCAAGGCCAAGGCATACTTGGGCTTAGGTCTCCTGCAGGAACTATGGCTAGCTAGCTCACCCCGGCACACGGTGACCTTGCATCAAGGTGACCTGAACTTCATTGATGGGGAGAATAGGGAGGGGAGACATTACGTGAACTGGCCATTTATTCTCACGCTGCCAGCCAGCCACTTTCCCATGGGAAACAGACCCACTTCACCCTCACTCCCCGTCACTCAAGGGCTGAACCAGGGTTCCTGAAGCAGCCACGTGGACCTGCTGACCTTTCCTTGTTCTTTGGGCACCTTTTGCCTGTACGTGGACTGTGAGCGCCCTTTCCCAGGAATGCCCTTCCTCCACCTGCCTCTCTGTCTGGTGAACTCCTTGTCATCTGACAAAACTGGCTCCAAAGCCTCCTCCCCTGTGAAGCTTGCCAGTTTCCTCCTTTGATGCCTCCTTCTCAGGGCTCTCTTCTGTTTCTTTGCTGGAGAGAGAGCACTTATGTAACCCACTGCACTGAGAGCTTGATGCCCGAGGCCCCAGATCCACATGAGACTCTGAACTCAGTCCCTGTCACCTTCCTGATCCAGCCTGGGGCTCCTGAATTCTTGGGGCTGAGCCTGGGCCTGAACTTTTCAGGGTTGCTGGGAGGCAGCGCCATGCCACTAGGGCTGTGAGCAACCTTTCAGCTCCCGGTGGCATCCCCAGGTCACTGTCTGACCAAGCAGAAAGTGCCCAGGTCAGGATTCACACACCACCACCTGTGGCCTTGTCTCAGCCTTACTCCGCCTTTCCTGGCTCCTCTCTGAGGCACTGATTCCTCCTTCACCCCCCAGACTCCTCCACTGATCGCTCCCTGACTCAGCACTGGCCTGGCTTGCAGAGCCAGCCTCTCCGTTCTGACTCCCAGCAACTGGGCCAGGCGGCCTTCCTGAGATGCAGTGGCTGGTTGGCACTGCCTCCTCTAGTGTGTGTTGGGGCAGACACCTCAGCCAGGCCTGAGGCTGGGGTGAGGTGGGGAGAAGGCCCAGGAGAGGTGGGGGATGAAGGTGGGGAGACCAAGGGACCAGCCTACCGTCCACAGCAGTGGTTCTTCATGGTGGGGGTGTAGGGGGAGACATTTGGCAAGGTCCAGAGAAATCTTTGGTTGTCACAACTGGCAGGGGGAAGGAGTGCTACAGATATCTAGTGTGTAGAGGCTGAGGATGCTGCTCGCCATCCTACAATGGCCAGGACAGCCCCTTAACAAAAAATACCTCGTCCAAAGTGTCAGCAGTGCTGAGGCAGAGAAACCGTGCTTCGATGAGAAGGGATGGGGCCAGCAGGGATGGGGGCCTTATGTTTGAGAGGTGGGCTCAAGTGGGCTTCCCTCACCTGAGTGGATGGTTATCCTCAAGCCACATCTGTGGCCTCTCCGCCCCTTCCGGGCTCCTCCTGCGGAGCCACAGTTCCCCGGAGTGTCCGGGGTCTCACTGCTCACCGCCGTCCTGACCTCCCCAGTGGGGGCTGGGGGGCAGTTTCTACAGCCAGGGGATATTGGATGAAAATAGAGGAAATCTTTTACCTGCTCCCCCCATCTCCTAATTTTTTTATAAATAGGGATGGAGTTTTGCTCTGTCACCCAGGCTGGAGTGCAATGGCGAGATCAGGGCTTACTGTAGCCTTGAACTCCTGGGCTCAAGTGATCCTCCTACCTCAGAGCCCCGAGCAGCTGGGACCACAGACGCAGGTGTGCACCACCACACCAAGCTCAGTTTTTAATTGTTTGCAGAGACAGAGTCTTGCTATGTTGCCCGGGCTGGTCTCCAACTCCTCAACTCCAATGATCCTCCCACCTCAGCCTCCCAAAATGCTGGGATTACAGGTGTGAGGCAGCACACCTGGCCCTCTACTTGCTTTTATTTTGTTCCATGTCAGCCCACAGTTTCACAGGGCCAAGGGGCCAAGGGTTTTGTTACCTTATTTTTAAAATGCTATATATAAGGGACCTTCTTTCTTTTATTGATGTATAATAATAGTGTTCATTACCATGCATTGATCACTTATTTTGTGCCAGGAACTTTCACACTTTATATGATTTCATTGTCACAACAATCCTACTAGATAATATTATTATTACTCTTCGGGGAAAAAATCCCCAACAGTCTGGATTGGTGACATAATTTGCCCAGGAAGCAGAGATACAAGGCAGCAGTGCTGCGATTGGAACCCAGTCTTTGACCCCCAAATCTGTAAGAGAAACCCCCTGAAGATTTCTCCTGTAGGAAGCTGATGTCTCAGAGGAGCCTCGAGTGAAAAGTGATGCGGGGCTCTTGTGTCTGCCCAAACTGTGCGGATGTGGGTGGGGGTGGCCGGGAGAGGAGCTTCAGGCAGGTAAACACGGGGCAGGGGCCTCTGGGAGACAAGAGGCTACTAGAGGACGTGGGCTGATTCTTGTGAGGGAGTGACTAATACTCACTACCATGAGTCAGCCGAGGCCTGGAAACGTCCTCGTCCTCCTCCCGGGGCAATGTCCCAACCCCTGATCAGTGCTCCCTACCCCTGAAATGGGTTCAGCTGCCTGAAAGGAAGCTTCCCATGAGGCTCTGGCAAAACGCTGTCCATCCTATTCTCCCAGCCCTGCAGGGAGCTCCCCAGCCTGGCGGCGGCCTGAACTCCCACTGCCCTCCTCAGCTCTGCCCAGGCTAGAAGAAGAGGGGCCCAAGGAAAAAGGAAATGGGGACCAATAGGGCAAGGAGGAGTGAGTTTCTCCAGTGCCAGGGCTGAGAGTCAGGCTCACCTCCAGGGGTCCTGGGCTATGAGGGGCTGCAGGAGGTTGGCAGGCTCACCAAGAGCCAGAGGTGGTTTTCCTCTTCTCAGTTCTTTGTTCCCTAGAGAGCCCTTTGTCTGCATTGACTTGGACTCCCAGAAATGTGCTGGTCCACGCTGGGTAGATCTCCTGGCTGGGCCTGTGGCTTCCATCTCTGAAGGAAGGCTGGATGCACCAGGGTTTCCTCTTTGCTCTCCCATTGCTCCGTACAGCCACAGGTACCCCTTAAGGGAGGTGGCGCTATCCTCTTAGGAGAGAGGAGGAGCCTAAAGCTCAGGAAATTAAATAACTCACACAGTGAAGGGGAGCTGGGGCTTGAACCCGTCTCTGCCTCCATGCCCCTCCCCTGGCCTTCCTTCTGCACTTCAGTGGCTCTCGTGTACAGATAGTCTCTTTGCTTTAAGGGCTCTCCTCTGCTCTAGAAAAAACCCGTGATGCTCTTGGTCCTTTCTTGACCCCCTTCTCATGGGGACCCAACCTCAAGAGCAAGCAGGACTGTGTTTCCCAGGGCTGGGGGAATGTCCAGCTCCCTTGCAAGTGGGCTTCTTCCCTGCAGAGCAGCTCATCTGGTTGCTTGAAGTGTTACTGACACATCACTATCCAAGGACCCTGGGGCATCAAGGTGTGAACTCCCAGCCCAGGCTGCCTCAGGCAGGGATTCCCGCAGTGCTGGGCACCTGAGTGGTACCCACGGAGACTGAGGCTGGGGTAGCCTGTTTCCAGTGCTGACTGCTGCTTGCTCCCTAGCATGTGGCTCCTAGAAGCAGCAGCTCTACAGTGGCAGCTGGGGCCTCAGTGGCTGCATCTAGCTGCTCAGGTGGCCTTGATCCCTGCCTGAGTGTGTGTGGGGCGGTGACAAAGGGGGGGAAGAAGCTGTGCTCACATATTTTCTTGACAGCAGCAAACATCAAAAGGGGTCTCAATCCCTAAATAATGATAACAACCTGGCTGGGCGCGGTGGCTCACCCTTGTAATCCCAGCACTTTGGGAGGCCAAGGCGGACAGATCATGAGGTCAGGAGATGGAGACCATCCTGGCTAACACAGTGAAACCCTGTCTCTACTAAAAATACAAAAAATTAGCCAGGCGTGGTGGCAGGTGCCTGTAGTTCCAGCTACTCAGGAGGCTGAGGCAGAAGAATTGCGTGAACCCGGGAGGCGGAGCCAAGATCGCGCCACTGCACTCTAGCCTGGGCGATAGAGTGAGACTTTGTCTTAAAAAAAAAAAAAAAGATAACAACCCAAGTTTATTGGGTCTCTATTATATTCATTTATAGTAAGTTTATGTTTAAGTATATGTATTTATTTATACATATATTGACTCATTTAATCCCTACCACACCCCAAAAAAGAGATACTTTGATGATGCCTGTTTTATAGATGCGAAACTGAGGCTCAGAGAAGGGAAGTAACTTGCCCTTGTAGTAGTGATAGTAGTGGGTTCTGACATTCTGAGTTCAGGCCTGGGCAGCTGGTTTCCAGGTCTGCTCTCTGGCCACTGTACTATATTGCCTGGGTAAGGACACTTTTGAGAAGGTCATACGGGTTCCCCTGGATGTCTCTCATGAGGCATCTATTTTTTAGAACCTTGAAGAATGATCCAAGCTAACCAGGAAGAGAAAAAGCGGTGGTGTGGGGCCCAAAGACGGGGCCTTCCAGGCAGAGGTGACAGGGCAGGCAAAAGCTTGGAGGCCTGATGGTGCTAGACAAAAGCAGAGAACTATCAGCACATCAGTATTCCTAGGAGGCAGGTGTGACAGAACATGAGCTGGTGAGGTTTGCATCATAAGGGCCTGCAAGGCCATGCTAGGGCCCTGAGCTTTGTCCAGCCTCTGCCGCCCGGCCTGAAAGACCACAGGAAAGAGGAGAGCCTCATAGAGCAGGGGCTGACAACAGTGAGACCAGGTGGACATGCACTACCTGGTTTCAAGAGTTACTATAAAGCTAGAGTGAACAAGGCAGTGGAATTAGTGAAAGGATACACATTTGTAACAGAAGAACTGAATGGAGACTGCAGAAATACACATGCATAGTCAGTTGATTTCTGACAAAGTACAGAGGGAATTCACTGGAGACAGATGGGGTCTTAGTTTGTTCCTGCTGCTGTAACAAAATACCTAAGACTGGGTCATTTATAAAAACAGTGATTTATTTTCTCATGGTTCTGGAGGCTGGGAAGTCCAAGATCAAGGCACTGGTGGATTCGGTGTCTGGTAAGGGCTGTTGTCTGCTTCCAAGATGGTGCCTCTTGATGCATCCTGACATGGCAACAGGGACCAACAGCTCCCTCACACCTCTGTTGTAAGGGTGCTAATCCCATCTGTGAGGGCTCCGTTCTCATGAGTTAATCACCTCCTAAAGGCCCTAACTCTTTTATTTATTTATTTATTTATTTATTTATTTATTTATTTATTTATTTGAGATAGAGTCTCACTCTGTTGCCCAGGCTGGAGTGCAGTGGCACGATCTCAGCTCACTGCAACCTCCACTTCCTGGGTTCAAGTGATTCTCCCGCCTCAGCCTCCCAAGTTGCTGGGATTACAGGTGTGTACTACTATGCCCGGCTAATTTTTGTATTTTTTGTTAGAGATAGGGTTTCACCATGTTGGCCAGGCTGGTCTCAAATGATCCACTTGCCTTGGCCTCCCAAAGTGCTGGGATTATAGGCATGAGCCACTGTGCCTGGCCTAGGCCATAAGTCTTAATACTATCACACTGGCAATGAAGTTTCAACATATGAATTTTGTGGGGATACATTCAGAGCATGGCAGATAGTCTCTTTAAAAAATGATGCTAGAGCATCTACACATCCATGCAAAAAAAGAAAAAAAGAAAAGAAAGAAAAGAGGAGAGAGAGGAAAAAAGATTGAATGTTGACCTATAACTCAAAATGGATCATAGACCTAAATGTAAAATGTTAAAATGTGAAATACAGAAACATAAGTGAAAGTACAAAAGAAAAAGCCTAAAAGCATGAAAGAAGAAAACAGGAGAAAATCTTTCTGATTTGGATTAGGCAAAGATTTCTTGGATATGACATTGAAAACACAATCCAGAAAAGAAAAATTTATAAATTGGATTTCATCAAAATTAAAACCTTCTGTTTTTAGAATGGCACTGATAACAAAGTAAGAAGACAAATCTTCTATGCAGACTGGGAGGAATATTGCAAAATATGTATCTGACAGAGGACTTGTGTCTAGAATATATTAAAAATTCTCAAAACTCAGTAAGAAGAAAACAAACAATCCATTTTTTAAAAAATGGCAGAATACTTGAACATATACTTCACTAGAAAAGAAATATGAATAGCAAATAAACACATGAAAGGTGTTTAACATAATTAATCACTAAATTTAAATCCTAATGAGAAACCACTATTATTATTTTGGAATGGCTAAAATAAAAAAAAACATTCAAAACACAAAACTGACAATATTAAGTACTAGGGCAGGGGATGTGGAGCAACTGGAACTCTCAGACATGCTGGTGAGAATGCAAAACAGAACAGCCACTTTGGAAAACAATTTGGCAGTTTGATATGAAGTTAAGCATATACTTATTATATAAGTGACGAATATAACTTTAAGGTATTTAACTGGAGAAATACAAACTTCTGTCCACAAAAAAACCTGTAGACAAATATTTATAGTGGCTTTATTCATGGTGGCCCAGAACTGGGAACAACTCAAATGTCCTTCTATTACTGAATGAATAAACTGTTACACATCTATGTACTGTAACACTACTTATCAATGGAAACGAACTTCTTTTTATCTGAGACAGAGTCTCACTCTGTCGCCCAGGCTGCAGTGCAGTGGCGCGATCTCGGCTCACTGCAACCTCCACCTCCCTGGTTCAAGCAATTCCCCTGCCTTAGCCTTCCAAGTAGCTGTGATTACAGGCACACGCCACCGCATCCGGCTAATATTTTTGTATTTTTAGTGGAGATGGGGTGTCACCATGTTGGCCAGACTGGTCTTGAACCATTGACCTCAGGCAATCTGCCCGCTTCAGCCTCCCGAAGTGCTGGGATTACAAGCATGAGCCACCGTGCCCGGCCAAAAACGAACTTCTTCTTTTTCTCTTCAACTTTTATTTCAAGTTCAGGAGTACATGTGTAGGATGTGCAGGTTTGTTACATAGGTAAACGTGTGCCATGGGCTGGGCGCGGTGGCTCACGCCTGTAATCCCAGCACTTTGGGAGGCTGAGGCGGGTGGATCATGAGGTCAGGAGTTCAAGACCAGCCTGGCCAAGATGGTGAAACCCCGTCTCTACTAAAAATACAAAAATTAGCCAGGCACAGTGGCAGGCACCTGTAATCCCAGCTACTCGGGAGGTTGAAGCAGGAGAATCACTTGAACCCAGGTGGCAGAGGTTGCAGTGAGCTGAGATCGCGCCACTGCACTCCAGCCTAAGCAATAGAGTGAGACTCCGTCTCAAAACAACAATGACAACAACAACAACAAACCATGTGCCATGGTGGTTTGCTGCACAGATCATCCCATCACCTAGGTATGAAGCCCAGCATCTATTAGCTATTCTTCCTGATGCTCTCCCTCCCCCAACTCCATCTCTGACAGACCCCAGTGTATGTTGTTCCCCCTGATGTGTCCATGTGTTCTCACTGTTCTGTTCCCACTTATAAGTGAGAACATGCAGTGTTTGGTTTTCTGTTCCTGTGTTAGTTTGCTGAGGAAAATGGCTTCCAGCTTCATTCATGTAACTGCAAAGGATGTGATCTTCTTTGTTTTTAATGGCTGCATAGAATTCCACGGTGTATATGTATCACATTTTCTTTATCTATCGTTGACGGGCATTTAGGTTAATTCCTTGTCTTTGCTATTGTGAACAGTGCTGCAATGAACATACATGTGCATGTGTCTTTACAACAGAATGATTTATATTCTTTTTGGGTATATACCCAGTAATGGCATTGCTGGGTCAAATGATATTCCTGCCTCTAGGTCTTTGAAAAATTGCCACACTGTCTTCCACAATGGTTGAACTAATTTACACTCCCACCAACAGTGTAAAAGCGTTCCTTTTTCTTCACAACCTTGCCAGAATCTGTTGTTTTTGACTTTTTAATAATTGCTGTTCTGATGGGCATGAGATGGTATCTCACTGTGGTTTTGATTTGCATTTCTCTAATGACCAGTGATGTTGAGCTTTTTTTCATATGCTTGTTGGCCACATGCATGTCTTCTCTTGAGAAGTGTCTGTTCATGTCCTTTGCCCACTATTTAACGGGGTTAATGAAAACGAACTTCTGACACAGGTAAGCATGGACGAATCTCAAGTGCATTAGGCTAAATGAAAGAGGGCAGATTCTGTGCTATGCACCTTATGATTCCATTTATATGGCCTTTTGGAAAAGGCAAAACTAATAGGACAAAATACCTGATGAGCAGTTTTTAATGGCTGGGGCTGGGGGAAGGGGTTGACTATAATGAAGCCCTGCAGAATTTTAGGGGGTGATGGAACTGTTCTGTATCTTGATTGTGGTGCTCGTTACACAACTGCATGCATTTGTTAAAACTCAAAGAACTGTATTTTAAAATGGATGAATTTCATTGTATGTACACTTAATTTCAACAAACCTGACCACAACCACCAACACCGCCACCACCACCAACAGAGGGTAGCTAGGTTATAGGGCATAAGACAGAGTTGGGGAGACCCACCTTGGGCCTGGTCCCTAACTGGCATTCTGCCTCATCAGACCCTGTCTTCCCATCCCTGAGGGCTCAGCCAACTGCTACAGAAACCTTGTTCCCTGCAGTTTCCAAAAGCCAGAAAGGGAACAATTAATAAGCCCCTCCTGTGAAGTGTTAAGATCCTTGTTTTTATTAAATGCAAGTGCTCCTGGGAGGGCTAATAGCTTAAGTTGAGGGAGGCTCTTGCAGAGGAAGGATGGGAACAGAGACAGTTTTCTAGGAGGTTGGGGAAGAGCGGGATGGAGTGGAGGATAAGCCTTCAGTGTGGTTGGTGGCACTGGGCTGCTCCCATGCATCATGGGCGTGTTGGGGGCAGGGGGTTAGGAACTACATGGAAGACAGGCATGCACCCCATGCTTGCTTTTGGGTTAGTTTGCAAAGTCTTCCCTCCCCACCTGGCAACCACAGCCCCTGCCTGGGCTTCCTTCCCCAGTACCTTCCTCAACCACCTTCGAATTATCCAATGCCAAGTACAAATAGCCAGGTTTGGGGAATTATTTCTTTATGGTAACTAAACACAAAGGCCTCAGGATCTTCATTTGGTATATTTCTGCTTCCTTGGGTCTTCTGGGGTTCAGATGACCTTAGGGCTTCTGTCTTAAGGGAAGTTTCCTGGTCAGTGAGAGGAGCAGAGGGCTGGAGTAGGTATCAGGGCTCCAGGCTTCTGTGGTCTTGCCATGCCAATGAGGAGGTTGGAGGATTGGCTAAAGCAGCTGCTGGGGGCCTGTAGCTAATGATTGGACTTTTTTCTATACCATTTTCTTCAAATTTTCCATGCACCTTCCCACCGCAGGACCTTTGAACATGCCATTCCCTCTCTCTGGGGCTCCTCCCCTTCAGAAGTTCTGTTGGACTACCACTCACTGCACCCGACTGTGCCTGTGTGCTGAGGATACCAGAATCAGGAAGACAAGGGTCTCATGTGAAAGAAGACTCCGGCCTAGGGAGAATGGTAGTGAGAGTGGTACTAACTAAAATAATAATAACAGTGGCAACAACACTGGCAGGGCCGTTGAGGGAGCACTCACGAGGTGCCAGGCATTTATGTGCACTATGACATTGAAAACTCACAACAGTCTTACAGATGGACAGTGTTATTATTCCCATTTTATCAAAGAGGAAACAGGCTGAGAGAGGATAAGTCACTTGCTGAGCTGGTACATGGCAGGGTTGGAACTTTGAGTCCAAGCCTCTGGGACTCCAGAGTCATGTGTTTGGCCACAGTGTTTTCCCACTACACCCAGAAAAGTCCCCCTCTGCCCCATAGGAAGGAAAGTCACATCCAACTTCAACTTGGCAGGTCCTCAGTTGGATCATTTAGAAGGAGTGAAAAACAAGAGTAACATTGGCTATTGCATAGGATGCAGGCTACCAGCCTAAGACTGTGGGCCAAGGAGGGCTGGGCAGAGGTGCTGCACATACCTGGCCACCTGGCCCCAACTCTTCCTCTAAGACTCTTTCCACTCATTGTACTCATAGAGGACTTTTTTCCAAGGTGTGAAATCCAGAACAGACTGTTCAGGGTGACCAGAGGCTTGTGGGAAGACGCCTCGGGGCATGAGCCTTCCTGACTCAGCGCTCTTCCACTCCAGTTTTTGGACAGAGGTAAGGTATGTACTTGATGTTGAGCCCACAGCAGACCAATAAGTCATCCTCAGCCTCCCAGAGTCTGGTGGGGCTCTGTTGTCTAGTAAGCTGAAGACAATACTTCATGAATAACGTGGGTGTGATGTTGGGTAACAGTGATGGTTGATGGGCTCGGGGGCTGACTCATTTCTGAAGGACTTGAATCAGACCAATGTTATTTCCTCTGGTTTTCAGTGGACCTAACCCAGATTGCCCTGAACACCTGCCCCTGTTGCTGAATCAGAGATGTGGGCTCTGGCTGGCGGAGGACCAAGACTTTACTGTGGGGCTCGAGCCCAGTTAAAGAAACACTATCCAGGAGATTCTATCATGGGACTTGAGGCTGGAGGACAAAGCGGGAAGAGGAAGGCCTGGTCCAAGTGAGGGGCATGGGTTTTGAGTCCACAGAAAAGAGGGGGAATATGCTTTGGTTGAAACCAAAAAAGCTCAGAGGGAAGATACAAAATAGGACTCCTGAGCAAGTTTAGATTTCTGTTTTCTCTCCCTCTCCTAGCGCTCCTCTCATAAGCTGGGTAGAGGAGAAGCAAAGCCAGGAAATGAGTCCCTGGATAAGGCAGGCTTCGGGCAGGCCAGCGCCCAGTGCCTGCACTGCAATCTTAAAAGTGACCTGGAGCAAGATCTGACCAAGTGGAGCTCCCACCCTTAGCTGGTGAGCCCAGTGCCTCCTGTGTGGGGCGGTCTGGGCTGCCCAGCTACGGGCTTCACAGACATCCCCAGAAATGCACCTGGGGAGACCCAGCTCCCAGGGGAGCTCCTTGAAGGCAGGGTGGCGTCTTCTCTCCCTGCTTCCTGCGGCACATCCTGAGCTTTGGGTGCTCAACAGAGGGTGTGGAGGAAGATGCTGTGAGGATGACTCTGGAGCAGTTACCAGGACAGAAGACTCCAGGGAAGACAAGTAGGGGGCCAAGACCTAGGAGAAGCCTTTCACAAACCGCAGGTCCAAGTGGGAGGTGCCAGGCCCCAAGCAGTCAACACTTTTGTTATTGTTAGGGGTAACCCTGGCTTTAAGCCAAACCACGATATGTAACAATTATCCAGATTATCCAAATTGTATGAAAACACCACATAAAATTATTACTCAAATTTCAGCTGTTCCCAGACAGCTTCTGGGAACACATCTATTGCACGGAGTCAATTGTATTGTGTGAAATGTGTGGATGGCAGGTTATTGAACTCCTAGGTCCCAAGTAGCCTCATAAACATGAAGACTCAGGGGACCATTGGCTCCCCTGCTCTGCTCTTTCTTTTGTCCTCCATTTCCTTCTGTGGCTTTCAAAGTCCCATGCCTAGGAAAATCTGCTCTGCGGACAGCCTGGAAGAAATGGGAGTACTGCTACAGACGGTTTGCCAAGGCTTGGCCAGGGAAGTTTACTGCATTGCAGCAGCTTAAAAATGCAACTGGATGGGCATCTCTGCTTTGGAGCATCAGCAGTGGCATCACAAAATGTGGGCACTGAGAGAGACTCTGAAACTCTAGTCCAACTCTCCCCTGGGAGCTCCTTCTCTAAAATTCCAAAGGCTGCATTGTGGCTGGAGTGGGGCCCTGGGAGCATTGCTGGCACTCTTGCCACCCCTGCTCCCTCCCATCCCCTTGTCTGCAAATATTGCCAGGCCCTGTGTAGTTGTCCCAAAGTTCCCCTGTGTCCCTTGCCTCCCTCCAGGGAGAGAGAAGCTTGCAGGTTCTACTGAACCTCCCAGCTAATCTAAGCGGATAGATAGAATGACAAATGATTTCTTCAGCAAGGGCTCCTGCGGAAGAGTCAATGAGCTCCGCGCTTCCCCAGGTGGAAAGGGTAAACAGAGGCAGAATCTGAGCACATGCAGCAAAGAAGCTCGTGGTGAGGGTCAGCAGGGGGATGAGTGCTAGAACACAGTCTTTGACTTGCTCTTGTTCCCGGGCCCTGACTGGCTCCCTCTGTCATTCCCCACCTTCTTCAGTACAGTTCTCTCTTTAAATTTTTTTTGGTCGTCAAATGATCCTTTATTGAAATATTTCTATATGTAGCCCTTAACTAGCTGGCCACTCCACCTGCACCACTATCAAAGCCATCTGTGATGTCGTGAGGGTGGCGCCATCAACACTACAGCCCGCAGACTGGGCAGTCCTCACGATCTCGTTAATGATTCCAGAGAGTTCTCTGGCTAAAGATCAGTGCTGCATCTGTTGGGCAATGTTGATGATCTCACCACAAATGATATTTCCACTGTACTTAATGTTTTTCTGCTTGTTTCTGTCTCTTGGTGGTTCCTCAAGGGCTTTCATGATCACTGCAGAGGCAGAAGATGTCACTTGAATCTGGCCTGTGTGTTCTGCACCGTCAGTTTCACTGGGATCCTCTGGCCCTTCCAGTCACTTGTCTTGGTGATGTCCTCATTGGCCTTTTTTGGAGACAGACCCAGGGGGCTGATCTTAGGAGCCAGAGCAGATGTAGTACTGACTTCCCCACTCGTGCACCTGAGGTATACGACTTTGATCTTGTTGGGGTTGAACGTGGGTGACATGGCAGAGGCGGTGGGTTTCCTGGCCTGCCATTCACAACGTCATTCACATGCCCTTCCAGGCTCATCTCCTAGCACCTCCCTCCACATTCCTATGTGCCAGACATATCTGCCTATCGTCACCACCTATGGTGGGCTTGGGTGCCTCTGGACCTGCTGCTCACTTTGCCTGGAATATATTTCTCTCTGCTAAACTCCTGCCCATCTTTTCAAGCTGGAATCAAATCCCCCTGTCTGGAGTATTTCCCGGATCCCCATGGAGAGGGTTAGGCAAAGACCATGCATGTTGCCGGCCACTTTACGGGAGACAGGGTTTATCTCATTGCACTGTAATCAACAGTGGCCTTACTCTCTAATGCCCCTGACACGAGATAGGCACTCAATAAATGGTCCTATGAGTGAATGAATGTGTGAAAGAATGAATGAGCTGGTGGCAGGGTAAGAAAAGGAAACAGATGTGTCCATTAAGGGAAAACCTGCCTTGTGATTGGTGCCTCTCAAGACCTCATTCAGGATGTCCTCTCTGGAAGCTGGCTTTGGGGTGCTGCCTCGCCCGCTTTTGCCCCTTGGTGCTAAGTAAGAAGTTCCTCGATAACGCTGTGCTGTCTGCCTGGCCTCTTCCAAGGATTGCTTCATTGGCTGCTGGCTCCTGGCTTTTCTGGTCACTTCAAGGAGAGATGTGCACATCTCTCCTTGGGGGTTAATGCCTGAGAAAGCCTGGGAACCAGTCAGATCTGGGCTAAATCAGACGAAGGACCTCACCTTCTGCAGTGAGGCTGGAGTCTGCTTGGGGGCAGCTAGACAGATGCTTCACAGAGAGGGAGAAAAGTTTGCAGGGTCCGGGGTTCCAGCGTTCTTTGTGGGGGTATGAGGAAGTCCTTGAGGAAGGGGCAATAATAGAGATAATTTATTGGGTTGAGGTTGGATGAGAGGGAGACTGGGGGTGGCGGCAGGGGTCTGGGAGAGGGTGGGTGAATGTGTGTGCGCATGTTTTGTGGGGAGGGAATGTGGGAAAGAAGGGTATGGACAAGGCCTGACTGTGAGGGCAGGAGAGAGCTGGGGAGTGAGGGTGACTCAGGGGCCCAGCTCTGCAGCCCCTGAATAGTAAGTGCCTGCAAAAGCTTCGCAGGCAGAATGGAAGAAAAGGCAGAATCTGGACTCACAGGCCCTGGCTATATTGAAGGGGCAGAGTCCCTGGGGCAGGGAGCACCCTTAGCTTGGAAGTGTTAATGCAGGTTCAGGTTAGGGCCTCCACAAGAGGCCCAGGAAGCAGAAACAGAGCTGATGACTTGCCCGGTGCCAGGCACAGAGACCAGGAGGAGCAGTGTGGGAGCTTCTCAGCCATGGTTCCATGCATTTCCCCCTCTTCCTCACAATCGCCCCGGGGGCACAGGAACAGTTTGGGCCCAGGCTGATGAGGAGTGTGGGTAGCCTGTTTCCCACCTACCCGCCAGCAGTTTATACACTAATAGCCCACAGCACCCCAGGAGGGGTGAACGGGGATCCATTTGTTTTTCCAGAGTTTGACCTCTGGGTAAAACTCTTTCCCCAAAATGTGCCGGTTTAAGTGAAAGTGATAAATCAGCCCCTTTGAAATGCAGAAGCAGCTTGGGGAAGCCCCCTTTGATATTCAGCTTGGAACCGGGGCACTTAAAACCTGGGTTAATTCTCCGGCTTTATTGGAGGCAGAGAAAGAGAAGAGGAGGAAACCCAGGGCTGGTCATTAAGTCTGGGGGACTTGAAAAGCCCGGGGCAGGGGCCGGGCTGCCGCAAAGGGATCACGAAGGCAAAGCGGCCCTGGGAAAAGCATCCCGGCCCGATGAACTCTAATCCCGGTTCCCACCCAGACAGATGAGACGCGGAGGGTGGTGGAGAGGAGGGGGCGGGCAGGACCGGAGAGAGGCTCTGGAAGATGGGGAGGCGGTTGCCATGGAAACGGGGCGGGCACTGGGAAGGAGAAAGCCAAGGGCTAACTTGGCAATTTCCTGAAAGGAGCTGAGAATTCAAGAGAGTGTGTGTCCCATTCACTGGGCGGCTTGTGCTTTCAGAGGTCTGGGGGCTGCGGCCCCTCCATGGGAGCCAGCGCTCTATGGCGGGCCTGTTACCTCCAGAGCCCTGGCCTGGGCCCTTCATTAGAAACATCTGCTCCTCATAGGCTCCATATAACAGAGTGGAGGGGGGAATAAGGCCTTGAGGCCACTACATGCCTTTCAGAGGGTGGGGGCCACTGAGGATGCAAGGCTTTCTCCCGCGTTCCACTCCCAGAAGGGAGGAAGGGCTGGGTGTGGGGGCACAGGGGCCCCAAGGCTGCTTTGTGCTAGTAAGGGGACCCTGCATCCTGGATTTTCCAGGGTGGTTCCCACTGTTATTCCCACAAGTGACAAGTCCCAGTCTTGGAGTTGTCAGAGACGGTGTTCCAATTCGGGGTCTGGGACAAGCGGCCCCAGTAACTACTCTCCAAGGAGATTCCTCAGAGTTTCCGAATGTGGGTCCTGCCTCCTGACACAGCTGCCGCCAGCCGGCCTGTGAGCTGCGGGCAGGGATAAGCGGATGAGTGGCGGGATGGTTGGGCTGCTGCCTGTCCACCCCTGCTCTGTCTTTTTTTTGCAGAGGAATGGGGAGGCAGGTAGGGAGTATAGGATAGGAGTTGAGAAAGTAAAAACTTGATTCTCTAGAGCTTGGTCCTCCCATTTCAGACAGGCCAGAGGAGAGGGTTCTTGCCAGCCCCTGCTCCCCTCTGACTCAGGGGTGCTAAATTTCGGGGAACATATTTACTATGCTGTTGGGCTGGCCTTTGCCTGGCATGGGTTCTGGCTCGGTGGTTTCAGACACAAACACTCAGGATCAGCTTGGTAGCCTGTGACAGGGGCGCTTCCTGAGCCCCCCAGCACCTCTCCCTACCCCCTCCTCATGGAATCAGGAGCCCATGTCCTCTGGAAGAGCTTCACCTCCACTTGTGACTTCCACTCAGACCCTGGCCCGCCTGGGACTGAGCAGGGCCTCAGGGGTCCACCCTGGTCTCCTGAAGCCTTTCCGGTGTCAGAACAACTCACCTACAATTGCACTCCTCAGCAGGTCTCAGGCAAGGAGGCAAACTAAAGAAATCACAGAAATCACTTGCTTTTAGGCTTCTTTAACTTGGGGTAATGGAGGGCGACCCTCTAGAAGTTGGGGGCTGTCACTTCCCACCTCCCTGGGGGATGTGGGGAGGCGGGGACAGAGGACCCTCAGCAGGGCCCAGTGGCCCTCAGAGCTGCTGCCCACTTTGCAGTCATCTCTGATGCCTCCTCCTTGCTCTCCTGCCCTTGGGGTGGCCAGGAGGAGGGGGCGTGTCCTGTGCTTTGCTCCCCCCTCACCTTGAACCTCCACAGCGCTGGAGCACATCATCAAGCTAAAGCAGCAGGGGCTGGCCAACCTCCTGAGCTCCATTCCCGACTGCAAGGGAGGTGGGCTTTGGAAAGGAGGGTGGGAGTCGGGTTCACAAGGTGCCTGCTTGAAAGCAGAGCCAAGGGGCATTATGAAAAAGGGGCTGGCCAAGGGGAGATACCGTCAACCCAAGGCCCCAGAGAGAAGGAAGTGATGGGGGAAAGGAGGAATTGCAGGGTGTGGGGTCCAGAGAGAGGAAGACAGGAGAGAAAAGATGGAGGGCGGCTGGCAGGGAGGGAAGGGAGTGTCAGAACCAACTCCTGGTCAAAGCAAGCGAGGGTCAAACTTAGGTTGTGTGAGATGTTGCTGGGAAAAAAATCTGTGGTGGTGGTGGTGGTGGTGGGGTGTGTGTATGTGCACATGCATGCATAGGAGCCTGTGTCCAGATACACACACACAGGCACACATACACACACACCCAGGGGGAGCTACAGGGTAGGCCTGTGCCAGAAACTGCTGCATTCTTCTTAACCCTGAAGCCAAGGCTCTCTTTGCAAAATGCTTTCTCATTACTTGCAGGCACATTTTCCTCTACTGCACTCAGCTCTTGTTTCTATGCGCTGCTGCAGTCAAGGCTCTTTCTCCCTCCTCCCTCAAGCAGCTATACATACACAAAACACCTGCATTTTATTAATGCTGCCTGGAGCTGGGGCGGGATGGAGCCCCCTCTGCTCTCACCGCACCCCCTCCTCCTCAGCCATGCTCAGCGAAGCAAAACGCAGGGGTTAACCCTGTGTAGCTGGGTTTTTGTCCCAGAGATGTAGTCCCCACGAGGGGTACAGAAAAGTGCAGAAGAGGGGTCCTGTCCCCAGGACAGTTGGACAGACATTGTGGGAGCCCTCGCACTGCCCTGGCACCACACATGCCTGGCCCCGAGCTTTTGGCCGAATTCTTGTTTGGCCCCAAAACTTTTCTCTTGAGGAGATGAGGATACCATTCTGTCTTGAAAGGAATCCTTGCGAAGCTGTAAGAGAAACTCCAAAAGGATGGCCCTGTAAACATCTCATCTCTCTGCCTTTAGGAGCCATTGGGACTAAACAATTCCAGAAAAATAGCTGCTTTTCTTTAAAAAAATATTTTAAATTAGAAAAAGCACAAAGAATATAAAAGTGGACCGTAATCTCATCACCCTGGCAGCTTTGTTAACTTTGTTTTTAAATGCAATACACACACATTAGAAAGCATAACACAAAAATTTAATTTCTCTCCCCTCAAGTTACAGTTGCTCCTGTCAAAGGTAATGACTATTAAGAGTTTCTTGTGTGTTCTTTCCTTCCAGGGAAATAACTTGGGCATACAGTGACATCTTCTTTTTTTAATTAAAAATAAGTCTGGAATTCTTGTCATATCAGCACATGGAGATCGCCTCCATTCGTTGTTTTTTTTTTTTTTTTTTCTTGAGACAGAGTCTCACTCTTGTCACCCAGGCACTCTCTCTGCTCACGGCAACCTCCGTCTCCAGGGTTCAAGTGATTCTCCTGCCTCAGCCTCCCCAGTAGCTGGGACTACAGGCGCCTGCCACCATACCCGGCTAATTTTTTGTATTTTTAGTAAAAACGGGGTTTCATCATGTTGGCCAGGCTCGTCTCAAACTCCTGACCTCAGGTGATTCACCCGCTCGGCCTCCCAGAGTGCTGGGATTACAGGCATGAGCCACCGCACCTGGCCCTCCTTCATTCTTTTTAATGGTTGTGTGGGAATTCACAGTATGGCTGTACCATAGTTTATTTCAGCAGTGTCCTAGTGAGGGACCACAGGCCACTCCCAGTGACTAAGTCTTGCAGACATTGCTGCTATGAGGATCCTTAGACATATGCCTGGAGCCGTATGTGTGTGAGGATAACAGCAGAATTCCTGCCAGTGCAATTGCCGAGTCAAAGGATATGTGCATGCAATGTTTGGTCTCCTCTTTTTTGAAAAGGGCTGTTTCTTTTCCTGCCCTTTTCTATTTTTTTTTCTACCAGGCAAACTCCTACTTACCCATCAGAATCCAGCTCCAATTTCATCTCTGTGAAGCCTTCTCTGGTTGCTCTGGGAACCAACCAGCTCCTTCTTCCATGCTTCCTTGGTCCCTCTTACCAAGTCTTACTGTAGCCCAGCGTTCTTTTTTGTTGTTGTTGTTGAGATGGAGTCTCGCTCTGTCGCCCAGGCTGGAGTGCAGTGGCGAGATCTCGGCTCACTGCAAGCTCCACCTCCCGGGTTCACGCCATTCTCCTGCCTCAGCCTCCCGAGTAGCTGGGACTACAGGCGCCCGCCACCATGCCCGGCTAATTTTTTTTGTATTTTTAATAGAGATGGGGTTTCACTGCATTAGCCGGGATGGTCTCGATCTCCTGACTTTGTGATCCACCCATCTCGGCCTCCCGCCCAACTTTTTTTAGGTGTTTCTTCTCCATATGAAATCATGATGTGAGGACATCGACATGTCTTCTTCTGGGGGCACAATGCTTTTGTCTTTAAAGTTTTCTTTGTGCAGTTCCACTTCTGGATATAGAATTGAAAGGAGGGACAGATATTTGTACCCCCAAGTTCATGGCAGCATTATCCACAATAGCCAAAAGGCGAAAACAACCAAGTGTCCATCACAGATGAATGGATGAACAAAACGTGCTACATGCACACACACACACACACACGTACGCATGCACCTGCACACGCACACACACACATGCACCTGCACACGCACACACAATGGAATAGTATTCAGCCTTCAAGAGGAATGAAATTTTGACACATGCTACAACATGGATGAAACTTGAGGACATTATGCTAAGTGAAACAAGCCCGTCACACAAGAACCCTGCGTGACTCCACGTATGCAAGGTACTTAGAGTAGTCCAAATCATAAAGATGAAAAGTAGAATGGTAGTTGCCAGGGGCTGTGAGGAGGGGAAAGAGGAGTCAGTGTTTAATGGGCACAGAGTTTCAGTTTGGAAAGATGAAAAAGTTCTGGAGAGAGATGACGGTGAAGCTTATACAACAATGTGAATGTACTTAATGCCACTGAATTGTACACTTAAACATGGTTAAAATGGTAGCTTTTACGTTAGGTATATTTTACCAGGATAAAAAGTTTTTTGTGTTTGAAAATATACCCTCTAATAGACTCAGAGTTGCTGACGGGCCCTCTCCATGGGTTGATGTAACCGTCTCCTTACCTCAAGACGAGGTTGACCCATCCAAGATTGGAGGGAACTTATCCTATTTTCAGATTATTTCCAGGGAAGGGAGCCCATGACATTATTAGGCAATCTTTTCCAGTGTCTCAAAACCCCAGACATTCTGGGTACCAGACCTTTCCTGCTGCACCTGAAGTTGATTTTCCTTGGTCAGTAAGTGCTTTGTCAGGCCACAAACTTTTCATGCACTCAAAGGCTCTAGTTACACCATCCCTAGCGTAGATCTGATGGTGCCAAGCAACAAGCCAGCAAGTGGACTTTGGAGGCCCAGCAAGCCTCCCTGTCTCACAGGCTTCTCATCAGTATAATGGATAAACAGTGCTAGGCTTGGATTCCTAAGCAGTCCTGGGACACAGGCCCCGCCAGGCCCTGGCAGGTGAAGAGCCTACCATTTCTCACTTCATTTAGGATGTATAATAGTTTGTTGGATGCTAGAACTTTACTCTTTCAGATCTGTGTCTTTACTTTTCAGCTGGAGGCCTCTTGCTGTCAGGGTAGCGTTTCCCAAAGACACGGGAGCTGAGCTGGTGAGTCATTTCAACAGCCCTTACACTCTCCTCTGACCAGAGACCACATGACATATTAATCAGCTGCTTGAAAGGTATACCTGGCAGGCATGTTTCCTGCAGCCTGGAAGATGCTGACCTCGTCAGCTTTGAAACATCAAAGGGCTAACAAGAGAACAACAGGCTGAGAAAGACCTCATCACCTGGGTGCCTGTTGACCGCAGCCTTGTAAGGCCCAACACAGCTGAGATGTGCTGTCTGGAGCTCGGAGGAAGTGGAGCTTTTTCTGCTGTGAGGACCCGCCTTCAGCCCCCTTTTGGGGCACAGGAAGGGGAGGGAGTGAGCCTAAATTGTGGCCCCATGCTTAGTGACTCAGATGTTACTGCTACCACAAAGGGAAATTCATGTGGGGGTGGACACCTCCAGAGACCTCACTCACCTGTGATTTGGGGGATAATAGCATCACTCATGTGTTCACGTGCCAGGCCTGTCACCCCGGAACATTAGTCAAAGGGCTGTGTTGACAGTGATTTCAATTCTTGAATTATATGAAGGACCTGGCCGCAAGAAGGCATTGAGCCCCGAGGAGGACAACAGGCCTCAGGTACTTCATGCGATTAAAGCTGAGACAAGGGGAGTCCCGCGGGTCAGTCCTGTAACTGGGGTCTGATATACACTAGTGATAGGCATTAGCATAGTTTGCACATTATATGATAGTCTTGGTCCTTTTCATTTCCTGATAAGCTGGAATGTCTGACAGAGTAAATTCCAGATGCCCTTGTGGAATTCTCATTACGATCATGTTGCTAAGGAACTGTCTTCTACCTGTAAGCAATTTGGAAATACTATTAATAGTATTAACATGGAGTTTTGCAGTGTGTGGGTTTATTTCTTATTGTATTTATAATCACCCCCACCACTACCTTCCCACCCCTGGCTCACCATCCGAGGAGCTGGCATCAGGAAACTCAAGAAAGAAGGAAGGAAGGAAGGAAGGAAGGAAGGAAGGAAGGAAGGAAGGAAGGAAGGAAGGAAGGAAGGAAGGGAAAGGTTGTCCAGGCTTCACAGGAAGAACTGCATTTGTATTATTCTGTATTGAATTCTCAGGACCTCCACATTGCAGGCATCTAGAGGCTCCAATTAATAGTTGATAAATCTTGAAGGGAGGAAAAAATAGTCACAGAAAGTTCACTTGAGTGACCTGAAATTCTATAGCAATTTAGCCAGGGAGCCGGGAGGAGAATATGCCCTTCCAACTTGCAGGCCAGCTCTCTGCAGGAAGCCAGGCAGCTCTCCCAGGGGAAGCAGTGGGCAGGGCAAGCATGGGTCTTGAAGCTCAGGACTGGCTTTAGGACTGTGGCTCAGACAAGATGGGTGGCTCAAAGGTATTGAAGGGCTAGGTAGGGCCCTGAAAATTGGGCCTTTCTGCAGCAATCATCAGGGAGACTCACAGTCCTGGGCTAGGGAAGGAGTCTTCTTGGCCCAGAATGGCCACGCAGCCAAATATTAGAGCACCTCCAGGGAGGTGTCCCTGGAAAGGGTCCTCCCCCATTGGGCTCCTGCGGAGTGCA
The DNA here is from genome assembly GCF_029281585.2 of Gorilla gorilla gorilla. Classification (NCBI taxonomy): domain Eukaryota; kingdom Metazoa; phylum Chordata; class Mammalia; order Primates; family Hominidae; genus Gorilla; species Gorilla gorilla. The sequence goes on along the minus strand of NC_073239.2, from coordinate 85,577,608 downwards.
GGCAGGTTTGGGGGTCTCTCCTCTAGGAGAGATCCAGGGAGCTTGAGAGCAAAAGTAACAGTGTGCCTGCCTTCTTCCTTCTCTGTAGGGCTCTGTTCTCTTTCTTCTTTTTTGAGGCAGGATCTTTTGCTTTATTGTCCAGGTTGGAGTGCAGTGGCATGATCACGGCTCACTGCAGCCTCAGCCTCCTGGGCTCAAGCAATCCTCCCACCTCAGCTTCCTGAGTAGCTGAGACCATGCCTGGCTAATTTTTAAGTTTTTTTGTAGAGACGAGGTCTCATTGTGTTGCCCAGGCTGGTCTTGAACTCCTGGGCTCAAGCAATTCTCCCACCTCAGCCTCCCAAAGCACTGGGATTATAGGTGTGAGCCACTGTGACTGGTCTGCTCTCTTTCTTAAGGAGAAGGCTTCTGTTATTTTTTGGTCAATTGGGTGCAGAAAGCCTGTTCCCCATGGACAACCCTTGAGGGGGTCAGAATGTCAGCAGAAGGGAAAGGATGGCTTTCCAAGAGTGTTCTGTGCTTGGGCATAACCGTCTCTTGTGTCCTGCTCCTGAGAGCCATGAGACTAAGAGCATGGGACAGAGGCAGTGACTGAACTGGGCTTGAGAATACCTTTGTTTGCTGGGCCTGTTTTCCTACCAAGAGCCTGTCAGCCCGGGTTTTGGAAAGCCAATCCAGGAGAATACGGGAGGTTGCAGGCAGCTCTGACCAGCCTGTCTCTCCCCACCCCTTGTTTCAGACCTCTCCAGAGTCCGATGTCCTTCTGCACAAGTCCTTGTTGTCCAGTCTGTGGCCCAAACACCCACAGGGCATGGTGGAGGCCTGAGACAGTGCTGGTTTTGCTGGGGCCATCAGAAAAGCTTACGAAGCAGGCTCGGCCATTGGCTGGAAGTCACTGGCCCCTGCTGGGCTCATGCAATACTCATGGAACTGGTGTGGGCTCCTGCGGGTTCCCTATGAGCAATGCCTCACCCATTTAAAGCTCGTCAAAGGACTTGTTCAATATCCTGGGTCCCTTTCTGTTCATTTTTTCTCTCCCCCCGTGCTGTCCTTCTTCCACTCTCCCCGACCACCCCTCCTCTTTTTAAGCTCTTGGCACCAAGTAGCTATGAAGACTCTGAGACCTGGACCATCCCAAGGCTGTAGCTTTCTTCAAGCCTGGCAGGCTCTGTCGTGGTGAAGAGTCTGAAGGCTTTTTCTTTTCCAGGTAAGCTGGGGAGAGGGTTTGAAGAGCACTGTGAAATTATGACTGTTTCTTCTTTATTTTCTTTTCCCTCTCTGGGCCTAAGACACCAGATTTTTTTTTTTTTTTACAGTACATTTTGGCAGGCCCCATTTTTTTTCTGACAGAAAAAAATAACAGGCATATTTTGGGCGATTACTCAACTGGGGTCCTTTGTGACAGGATATGCTGCTGCGTGACTAATGGAGCTGGCTTTCTCCCGGCTTCCTTCCCCTTTCAGAGCTCTTGTTTACTGCCCTATACAAAAAAAAAAAAAAAAAAAAAAAAAAAAAAAAGCCATAAGCTACAGATTTTTATTTAAAAAAAAAGCCTTGTGAGATACTCAAAGGCAATAAATCCTTCAGAGATTCCATTTCCAGGGCCGCAAACTCCCCGCCCTCTCCCCACTTTTTCTTTTCAGTGCTCAAGATTCACGACATGCGAGTCTTCTTCCACCCCCACGTCCCTGCTTTCTTCCTAACATATGTCCAGCAGATCGTGGGGGGCGGGGAGGGCGGGGGAAGGGGAGCAGGATGGGAACCATATTTATGGTGCTTAACTCAGCAATTGCTAAAGGAAGAAATAATGACTTCCAGGGGGCTCTGGGCCTTTTTTCCAAGGCCTTTGTGTTTTCATAATCTATGACAATTTTGTGGTGTAAGCAAAAGTTATTACAAAACATGGAACCAGCCTAATGAGGAAGGTTATGTTCTAAACCAGGAGGGACTATCTCTTTATAGAGGAAATTCAAATTTGGCTGGCTTTGGAATTCGGAATCCCTGGGCTTTCCAGAGAACTTTTGGGAGAGACTCCCTCGAGCTTGGCGTGTCTGACAACTGGAACTGGCCTTTCAGTTTTTCTAGAGATCAGATGGTTTGTTATTTCAAAAGGTGTCTGGCCTATGGATGGGAAAAGTTGACTAGCTAGTTAGGTTTACTGGAGACAGATTGGTGTAGATAGAGCACCAGACTTGTGGCCAGGCGATGGGTTTGAGTCTCAGTTGTAATCTGGAGCAAGTCATTTAATATCTGTAGGTCTCAGTTGCTTTGGTGTTAAAATTGGGATTGTGTCCCCTTCCCTCTAGGCTGCTGACAAAAAAAGTGAGATGACATAAGTTTAAGGCACGGTGGGAATTCTTTTTTTTAATGTTAATATTTTTGGGGGTACGAGTGGTTTTTGGTTACATGGATAAGTTCTTCAGTGGTGATTTCTGCGATTTTGATGCTCCCATCACCCAAGCAGTGTACACGGTGCCCAAGGTGTAATCTTTTATCCCTCACCCCACTCCCAACCTGCTCTACTCCCCAGTCCCCAAAGTCCACTATATCTTTCATATGCATGGCAGGTATGCATTCTTGACAATTAAAGAAGTATGCAGTGATCCCTTCTAATGCTTCTTCATGCAAAGGGCTGGCTCACACTTTCAACAGAGGAGAGAGGCTGAGAACTACAAAGCCTACTGATGAACAGGAGGGAGGTTATTTATACAGTGGCAGGACACGATATTACACAGGTGTTTGGGAGGCTGGTATTGCTTCCAAGTTTGCCCACTCCCTGGTCATCTTCCAGGCAGGTCTTAGAATCATAACTTTGATCACATTCCTTCCCTACCCAGGAAACTCTCTTGTCAAACCCAGACAAAAGGCACCTGCCTGCTCCATCTTGCCTGCCTTTTCTTCTGTAACTAAATCATGCCCTCACTCTCTGTCTTAGCAAAGTGAACACTGGACGCACAGTTTAGCCACTTGCCCGACGTTTTCATGGTACGTTGCTTGGAGGCCCTTGCTCCTCCTTCACCTTCCTATTCCTCTTCCTCCTCCTCTCTCTTACATCTTGTTCATTTGTCATTTCTTATAAGATCCTACTTCAACTTCACCCCTCTCTGACTCTCCACTGATTTGGAACACCTCGAGTAGACACTCCAAACCCTCTGATAAACCCTAGCAACTATCTTTTTTCAGTCTCCACAATTCAAAAATCGAATAATGCCCTAGGTAAAGGCAGCTGACTTGACTTCTCCAGAAGGTAAACTGAGGCCCACCCAGGGAACAAACTGGACAGAGATTACTGTACAGGATTACTGGACAGAGTAAATCCATGACAGACAAAAATAAAAACCCTGCATCCTGATTCCAGTTTGCCTGGAGTTTAAAAAGAGGTTCTTTAGCTTGAATATCCCAGAATAGCCTCTCCTGGGCTGACCAGCTGTGAAGTGATGTGTTGCAAGGGTTATTTTTTTGCCTTGGCTTAACTCTTAAAAAAACACCCCAAACTCCCAAAATCGGCCTAAAAAAAGCCATTTCTCACAATGTCATCTGCTTGCCAAGTTTAAACTTAGTATATTACATTATGAACGCCTCTGGGCCTCACTCTCAGCTTACTGCGATGCTCAGGTATCTGAATTGAGTTCAGAAATCACAGTTTATTGAAGGAAACAGATCATTAAGTCACTCCACTGGACTGAAGCTGTTGACGTTGTTTATTTGGAGAAGCTGGGCATTGACTAATGTTCTCTTGATTTGCGTGGATCAGGACTAACTGGAGCTATTTAACAAAGGGTGTGGCCATCAGATAGCATGGGACCCATCTGGGCTAACGGGAAGAGGAACGGGACGGTGGTGTGCTGAAGCTTGCGTTGGCTTGTGAAAGCTGATTGGCAAATTTTCAGGAATTTTGCAAGCTGGTTGTTGAACACAGGCATTGTTAAAAATTAAATGATATAAACATATAATTAATTATATTTTAAAAAGGTAATAAATACTAACAACAGATCAGATCCTAATTTTTTTAAACTACAGTTTACTATCATCTATGTGCTTGAGTTATGTTTATTACACATATGGTGGGAAGACTATAGCGTAGTATACTACTGACTCTCTTCCCAATTCCACAGTCAGTAACATCACATTGGTTGCTTGAAATTGGCCGTGGTGAGAATATTTACACCACAGAAATTGGCACACTCTATACTCAGGGCTTGATTTATTGTTGTGTTGATTATCTAGACTTATGGAAGTGCTAGAGAAAATGTTAATACAGTAAGATTAGACGTAAAAGTGTGCTGTGTCTGTAGCAGTGACATTGTGAATCACATAATATATTGAGGTAATATTTTTCTAGTTTTTGAAAACGATTACCTGATTCAGCAAAAAAGTGGCTCATATGGAAAAAAACCAGTGAAGTTCCAAAATGCATCTTTGTTGTTTCACTTTTATCTTATTATTGTAGATGTAATCATTAACCAACATTCGCATCAGATTCACAATTGGAAACCCAGCTGTTAAACATTTACCAGCACACTACTGGAAAGAAGTGCATATGGACTACTCGCTTGGGATTCCAGAAGAAAGAACGTTATAGAACACCTACAACTTGGCAATCAGGGGCCTGAGGTACAGCTGAAGTACAGCTGTGGAAGAGGAGATGCTAATTCCTGGAGAGAGAGCAACACAGATTTTACAGTCAGCAGCCAGAGACTACCCTCAGAACAGGAATATGAAAAATAAACCAGATATGCTGAACTGGATACCAACAAGGTTAAATGGCGGAAAAGCCATAATCACTTCTAAATTCAAGGGTAGGATTAATACTGTATTTTCACAGTACCTGAAAGTTCTGTGGCCTTTCCTAGACACCAGTTCATGTGATCACCAGAACAGAACTGAGGTTGAGGGGAAAGTTAGCTATCAGCATTGGGCGCATTTTACAGATGGGAAACTGAGGCAGTGGAAGGTAAAGTAGTTTGCCCAAGATTACTGTTTCTGCATAAATGGCTACCCTGGGACTAGATGGGGACAGAACTACTACAGACTTGTGGGTCAGACATACTTTGGTTAAAAACTCAACCTTGACATTTATGTAATGTTGGTAATGTTACTTTACCTTTTTAAGCCTGGGGTTTTTTGTTTGTTTGTTTGTTTGTTTAAACTTACAAAATGGGGATGATAAAGCCTAGATCATAAGTTTGCAGTGAGGGTTAGTTTAAGGAGATGATAGGTGCGAAGGACCTGGTGCTCGGGAAGCCTTTGCACCTCCCACCGTGTACTTACATTACTTACATTTGATTTTGAAATATAGTATAAGACTGCTTTGGCTAACATATTTACTTTTCTAATTATATTTGTTGGGTTTAGGTTAATTACTCTGCATGGCCTTAGGCCAGACCAATTTGAGGGGGTGGGGGCAGGGGCAGGGAGGAGGGAGAAGGGAGAAGGGAAGAGGTGGATCAGAACAGGAAATCTGGTTATGATTCCTGTGAAGGTGGAGGTGGAGCTGGAGCATCTGGGCAGAGGAAGAATTAAAATTTCGTAAAGGGCTCCTTCACTCACTGATAATTGGAGATAATCTGTATACACTATCATGTTCAACAAGGCCATTTCATGCCACAGAAGCTAGAGTTCCAGATGGACTGCCTCTGCCTAGACCTAGGGCTCCATATCACCACCAGCAGAAATGAGAAGGCTTGGAGACCTCTGTGCCCCTGAAACCCTCACGGCCTCACCAGCACTCTCTGCCTTGGAACAAGACCCATCCCCATGAAAAGCTGAGGCCTCAGGTCATCCCTCCGCTGCCAGGGCAGGGAGGCAGCCACCCCCCTACTTCCCAGGGCGCTCACTCCTCCTTCTGGATGGGCCTTTCTTCTTAGAGCCTGTCAGCACTAGGCATGCTATTCATTCACTAGACTGTAATCTCCATGAGGGCAGGGGTTTTTATTTCATGTGAGACCTAGAACAGTGCTAGAGACACAGAAAGCTCTCAATAAATAGTGGCTCAAAGAAGAGCGTAAAGTGAGTCATCCTCACCTTTTGTTTTCTCTTTCAAATAACAATTCATTCTTTGATCAAGCTCAACAGGTTCAGATTTGGCTCAGGGCACACAAGGGTAAACCGAGGAGGTAAGGGTGTTGTCAAAGACTTGAGGGGGTGTTCACTGCAAAAACAGGCATCTCTGAGGATGGGCCATGGACCAGCCGACATGGACTGAACGAGGTGGTGGAGCTCAGCGGTTAAGAACGTGGTGGTTCAAATCCAGGCCCCGCCATTTATTAGCTATGTAACCTTGGGCAAGTTATTTTATCTCTCTGAGTCTCATATTCCTTATCTGTAAAATGTGGATAAAAATATCCACCTCTTAAAGTTGTAGTGCAGGTTAACGAGATAAAGCATGGCAAGTGCTTAGCACGGAGCCTGGCACGGGAAAGGGAGTCAGTATTCATGGCACTGTGGAGGTGGAAGTGGAGGTGGAGCTGGAGCATTTGGGTAGGGGGAAAAACACAGCTGGAAGAGCTGGGAAAAAGGCCAGCCTGCAGAAGACCTCTGTGTACCCAGATGGCATCTTATCAGCCTGCAATGGGGCCCTGCAAAGAGGCCTACAGCAGTAACACCTACCCAACGGGGACTGACACCATCATGGCCCTAGCTAGATCCAGAAGCCACTGGAATGACGCCAATGCCTTACTATACGGATGGTGTCTTCCCTTGGGCAAAATAACCACAAACATGCCTCAACACGTAAGACAGTATATACGGGGGAGGACACCCACGCTGAAGCCATGCCCAAGAATAAAGGACACAAGGATTCACAAGATACCCTGAGTTGAGAACTACAGGGTTTAGAACCAAGGAGGAGCAAAAGGGCAAATGGGTGAGGTGATGTAATTTTCCTTCCAGGAAGATAGTTGTGGTTTCATTACAGGAGATGGGTTTTCAGTGGGCATCTAAAGGAGAGGGGCTTGGAAGAGAAGAGACACTACATACAGGAGGGAGCACGTATGAAAATGTTATGTCCAATGTGAAGAGGCCCGGGCCGGAGCAGCAGTGCAATTGCAGGGTGCACAAGGATTCTCTCCCGCCTCCAAGCGGGGCCCAAATGCATCCGTCACTGGGCAAATGAATATTCTGCCCTGGATACTGATGGGGTCCTCTGAACTTGTTCCCCGGGGTGAGCCTGATTTAGGCTCAAGAAGTCCCCATTCTGCTTGATATTTTAAATGGCATGGGTACCCAAAACAGCATGGTATATGGGAAGATAGACCTGGAATAGGGGACAGTAGACTTGATTTGAGGTTCCAGAAATCATTTTCCAGCTTTAATTTTGAGCCTCAGTTTCCTCATCTGTGACGGGGGGAGCATAGCTGGCTCCCCTCACAGGCCCCTCGTGATGAACCTCTGGGGCCTTTGGCTGTGGGAGCTCCATGCTTTGTGCTTCCAAGGACCAGTCATTTCAGCAGGCCTCCCGCCCAGCCTAGTGTGGCGCTGCAAGAAGAGCACGGCTTCTCTGGTTAATCCTGACCTCACGCTGGCCCTGCCTGCATGTGGAGACACAGTCTCTGGCTGCTGGGCGGGGACGCCCGTCATCCAGTCAGTGCAGCTCAGGAGCTAAGCTCATGAATGGACGCCTGCAAAACACACTGGGCTCTTTGCTTGAAAGCCACCAGAGCAAGACAAAGGATGCCTTCCCTGGCTGGATTCCTCAGCAGGGGGCTTGCCACGCCTGCCTCCTCCAGAAGCGCCTGTGCAGGTGTAGACATGTACACCTTCCTGAACGTTGGCTCTGCCCCACCTAGTGTGCAGTGCAGATGCAAATTCCACTCTCTTGCAGCTACTTCTTGCAACTGCAGGCATGTCACGTAGCCCTAACTCCCCAGCTTTAGTTTCCAGAACTACAAAGCAGGAGCCATAGACACTCTAAACTCCCTGGCTTCTAGCAAATCTCCTGAAAGTTATTATGGATTGTTTCTGATTCTCTGGGACCTCCGTGGGTCAGCTTGCATTCCCAAACCAAATGCAGCCACTTGCCTTGGTCTAGCTTGCTTGGTGTCCCCAAATGTGGCTTACTATGAGGGTCTACAGCCAGCTTGCTGTGGTGGGGTTCTAGCTTCCATGTACCAGCTGAATGACCCCCAGGGCAAGGCACTTTAACCTCTCTGTGCCTAGGTTTCCTCATCTCTAAAGTGGGATCATAGTTGCACTTACCCCATAGGCTGTAACATATGCAGTGTGAACTCATGCATTTGAGTTGAGTTAATTATATGAGTTAACACAAGTGTATGAGCTCATACTATACATGTAAAATGCTTAAACCAGTGCCTGGCACATAGTAAGAATCATTATAAGTGAAATAATAGTAATAATGATAGTAGGTATTATTATTAATGTTCCACCCCAATTATCATTCTAGTTCCATTTTTCTGACTTTCTCACCATAGCCTCAAGGCCTGGCCCTATCTGCCCTAGGTTGACTATTGCCATAAGCACTCCAAGGCTCACAGAAGCAGGGGATGGAAGAGAGGTTGAATGAAGCAGGTGGAGATGGAGGATTGAGAAGAGGATGTGGCTGGGCTGGAGGAGCAGGGAGAAGATAAAGACCATTAGAAATAGGATGAGAGAACAATGCCTGGGCTAACCATCTCGGAGCTCTGAAGGCCCAAGGCAATGGCAGAGTGTCTGTGGAATTGTCCCCATCTCTGGAGTCCCCCAGTATCTACCTTAATCTGATGTGTGTACCACAATGGAATATAATGAATTAAACTTGAAAGACAGTTTATTCCTCAAGGCAGGTGGGAACTCCATCAAATGGAATTGAACGGCATTGGAAAGTGAGTGTATTAGCTGTATTTCTTCTCCTTTGACTTAGAATGGAAGGTTGAGAAGAACTGTGGCCTGTTCAACCCCAGGCCTTCTCTTAGCACTTTGCGTTACTGTATTGGGGGCCAAAAAGGAATCAGGCATATCCTAGATGCCTAAGCAAGCTGTGAGAATAGGAGGGCCATCTCATGCCCATTTGCCTGGACACTGAGTCCCTTCCCTCTGTCATTCCTAAACCATCCTGTGGCACCATGTTGGATCTGTGCCAGATAAGTTCAGGAGACTTGGATTCTCCTCAAACTATGTCTCAGAAAAGCAGAGCCCTAACCCAGATTGTTTTAGACCCCTCCCCAACTCCCTCTGTTTGTTACTGACACCCTAGTCCCTGAGATATCATCCCAAGAAAGGGAGGCAGGAGAGGCCTTGCTTGTCTACCTGCTACCTTTGTCCTCTCTCTCCTTTGCTTCTCCTCCAGGCTGGGCAGAGCTGTCTACTTTCCCTTCCTATCTGAGGGGAAGTTTTATTAGGCTGTCGACTGTCTTTTCTGAACTATGGCTTATGGTAAAGTCCCATTATCAGACCATCTGACTTGGCACTTTAAAGGAAGATTTTAAAATTTAGAAGTCTTTCCACAAAGCCTCTAGCAACTCAAGAGGGTTAGCATGGACCCCCAAGGCTGAGCAGCGGCCCATCGTCCAGGTGGCGTCCCCTTCCACAGGGAGAAGTGGGTCTGTGGCTGGGAAACCATAGCATGGGATGCCTTACAAGGGAAAGAGGGAACAGCGGTTTAAGACGCTCATTGGTGATACCCCTGGCCTACTTATGGAACATATGCCCCATTACACACATACTCCTGTGTAATGGGACTTCCCATTTTATACTTAGGGGTGTATATTTAAATAAGTGAGGGGGGCATACAGCAAATGAAAGTACTCTTTTCTGAATGCTGAGAATATGCATGATTTTCACTTTTTCTTTTGCTCATACACATTTTCTGACTTTCTACAACCAGTATGTTACCTTAGGATAGAAATAAAAAAAAATTGGTAACATTATATGTTATGTAAAATTTTATTTAAAATATACAAATATATATTCATTAAATATATCTAAAAAGACTTCTATATACCTCCTCATCTATATATTATACGATACATAATGTAACATATAATATGTATGATACATTAGAATACAGGTGACTACTGATAGAAAAATTCTGGAAGGAACACAATAACATGTTGTTTTCTAGTAGTGTTTTTCTGTATTTATTTTTGTAATTAGGAGGAAAACACGTGTGTATATGTAAGTATATATGTAAATGTGTGCATATATGTGTATATAGTGTGTACATGTGTGTACATATGTGTGTACATGTATATATGTACGTATATGTGTGTATGTGCATGTATATGTGTATACAGTATGTGTGTATATATGTGTGTACAGTATTGTGTATGTGTGTGTAGGTGTGTATGCATGTACATATATGCAAGTGTGCGCATACCTGTGTACAGTATGTGTATGTATGTGTATATGTGTGTGGATGTATATATGTGTGTACAGTATGTGTATGCGTGTGCATGTACAGATGTGTGTACAGTATATGTGTGTGTGCACATATACATGTGTGTGTGCACATATACATGTGTGTACAGTATGTGTATGTGTGTGCATGTATACATATGTGTGTGCACAGTACGTGTACGTGTGTGTGTGCATGTACATATGTGTATGTACAGTATGTGTATGTGTGTGCATACATGTGTATATATGTATGTGTATGTGTGCATACATGTGTGTACATACATATGTGTGTATAGTATGTGCATGTGTGTACATGTATATATGTGTGCATACAGTATGTGTACGTGTGTGCATGTATACATGTTTGCATACAGTATGTGTGTGTATGTGTGTGCATGTATGTATATATTTGTGTGTACAGTGTGTTTATGTATGTGTGTGCATGTATATGTGTATATATTTGTGTGTACAGTGTGTTTATGTATGTGTGTGCATGTATATGTGTGCGTACAATGTGTGTATGTATGTATGTGTGTGCATGTATATATATGTGTGTACATGCATGTCTTATGTGTATGTGTTTCACTATTTATGCTTCCTTTGGTGAAAACAAAACCTTCCAAGTTATTTTCAGATCATTATTCTTGTTTGTTTTCCTGGTACAGATTAGCTATCTGCTTTTCTCAGCGTGAAAACAGGTACAACTTTTTTCCTCTGTTGATAGCTTCTAAATGTTGGACTTGGGCCTAAAGTGACTACAGGATTTTGTGCATGTTTAAGTTTGCCCAATTCTGGCTACTGCATGAAACCAGTCAGCACGGTTGAGTGAACTGTGGATGAACATCTAGAGTCGTTTACAAACAGCAAAAAACCCACCTAGTAGAGAATGTTCTGGACTTAATTCCCATGCATGAGGTACTGTGTTCTGTGGTTGCTGCCTGTCTTCAGGGGGATGTAGTGCAGACTAATCAGGAGCACGATTCACAGTGCAAAGCAAGAGAAAGGTAATGCCTGTAACACCCTCTGAAGGGACACCGTGAAGCTGCATCCTGAATGTCCAGGCCCCGGGGGAGATGAGTGCAATGATCTCATGGTTATTTTCCATCTCTTATGATCAATGGGATTTCCCTGATGCTTGTGTAGCTGTTTGCAATTTGTTCTTTGGCTAGTGCTTTCTAGATTGCTTTGAAGGAAAACACTGATTTCCCCATTTTATTCTGGGCTATATAACTAGCCAAGTTTTAGGTTCCCACCCTTTGTTTATAGATTTGCCTCAGGAATGATTATCCAATATAAAAATGGACCTGAGAGAAAGACAGTTCTTAAATAGGTGGACCTAGACTCTCCAGAACCTCTGGCCAAGATGAGTTCATCTATAAATAAGGCCTCACTCTTCCAACCCCCAGCTCCTTTACCATTGGAGTTCTCTGACGGCAGAAAGGCCCTTGTCTCTGCCTAGAATTTTGAAATTCTCTGATGGAAGCTTTGGTGTAATGGCAAATGTCATTTTAAGGCCTCAGAATGTTTTCCACTCATTACAAGTCACCCTTCCATGAAGCGGTTCTTAAATCCTTCCCTAGCACTAGTAAGGATTGAGAAACAATAGAGGTTTCATGCTTTTGTCCAAATTGCATGGAAAGTTCCAGGGGTTACAGGAGGGAAGGATGGGGAGGAGAACAAAAACAGAACGTCTGGGTCTCAGGATATCCAGCTTAAAATATTAGCCTCTGGGACTCACAGCTTCAAACATGTCACTGAGTCTATAAATACCATTATCATCACCTGGAGTTGTAAAGCGAACATTGTTTAGCTTCTCTGGCTTTGCGTTTATGGTCTTGTTTGCCTGCTGGACACTGTCCACCCAACTGTCCTGTGGGATTCTAGGACTATCAAGGGACTGTCTGGAAAGGAAAACCCATTATACCACTGACCCCAAGAAGGGAGCACCTGGAACCACTCTCGCAGTTTTTGCTGAACATTATAGTTCTTCCTGGTTATGCATCTTTTTGATCACTTACATTTTTTTTTTTTTTTGGTTAACCAGTCAAAGCCATCAGTATTTCCTAAGGCCCTACAGTGTTCAGAGCACTGTGGAGGCATCCTTGGGGCATATAAAGAATTCTGAGACAAGGTTAGGGGACACACAGATTCACTGAAGCCAACATATCTGAAACAGAACATACAAGGCGGTTTTCAATAATTAAACTGTCTATGGTAGGCAAAAAATGCAGTGAGCACAGGAGGGGCAATGCTAACTCCATGCTCCCCAGAGGTTGTCAGGGTGGGGGTGTTGGGGGAGAGAGCAGAGTTGAAGCTGGACCACTTAGAAGATGGGCACAGTCTAGACAGATATTTCAAGCAAAGGGAATGGAATGAGCAAGGACAAAGAGCAGGGATGGAGGAGGACAGGGGGTGGGTTTGTATGTCTGGCCAAGGTGAATTCACAGAGGGGAGGGCATGGTACAGCAAACTGGAGATGTGGTAGGATAGGGTTACATTATGTAGGGCTTTGAAAGCTTCTTTTTCACTGTAAGTTCCTGTGCAATATTTTCCAAATAAAGACACGTTGCCAGCAGTGGCTTGTCTAAAAATCTGACATTTGCCTTGGACTTCTTCCTCCTATCTCCTTCCTCAACTGGCCCACCTAGTGTAAGTCTCAAAGCACACGGACCAACCCAGGATGGATGGTTTGCCCAGTTATCATGGGTGCCCCTTGGACAGTCCAAACTGGCTTTCCCTTGGCAGGGAGTTTCATTTTGCCAACAGAGCTAGACTGGGAAGAGACTGGATCAGGCGTTTGGGCTGTATCTCTCCAGGCTACCATCTTGCGGGGGCCAGCAGCAGATGCCAGGAGCTGGCTGGCATCAGGGTGCAATCTGGTTGTCACAGAAGAGACCCTTATCCTTGGAGGGTCTGTGAGCCCACGAACAGCTGTTTGGCTTGGCTCGCCTTGGCTAGTAGCATTTCCAGCAGAGATGAGCAGGAGATGGACGGGTGGTGGAGAGCTGGCAGTGATAAGAAAGAAACGGTCTTTGGTACTGAAATGAGATATTTGTGTCTCTATCTTCAAATGGACAAGTTCTGGCCTTCGACCACTTTGCTGGCAAACTTAAGTTTTTCCATTGTTGCCTGAAGCACTCCAATGGAAGATGAGAGTGGATGGACCTGCCAGGGCTGCTCTCCACATGAGAGGAGGATTAAAAGTAGCAAGTGGCCAGGAGGGCAAGGGCTGTGCAATGAGACAGAGGATGTGAGGGGTCAGGATGTGAGAGGAAAAGCCATTGCTGGGCATGGCTGGCGACTGGAGGCTCCCAGGGATGGGAACTATAGCAGCAGTTCTGGGCTTTTTCCACATCTGTCACCCTGGCCTAGTGCCCTCTCCTTGGATTCATGAGACCAAGAAGCAAATGTAAGGGAGGAAGGACTTTTCAGCAGAAATGCCCATAAAGAAAGACTTAGTCCCACCAGCTGAGCTGCAGAGGGGCGGGCCGGGGGGCACTTGCCACTCTTCCCTGACTCCTAACCATGACTTTCTCACTCAAAAACCGTCCATCTGTCCACTGTTCCACCAAGCCCCGGAGCCCCATGCTGATTTCCTTTGGAAGAGCCCCAGCTCCCAGGGTGACCTCAGCAACAGCAGGGCCCACGGACGGTTCCAATCCCAAACTTCCCGTCACAAGGAAGGGTCGGCCTGGTCTGTGGAAGTTACAATAACATAGTGGCTGTTTATGAGCAAGAGCCCTCAATAAAGTCATCGGGACGGTTCTCTCGGCAGCGTGTCTAATCTTCTCTGGCTGCCATTCTGGGCGCTTGGCTCCCGATCTATTTTGGTCTCTCTCTTCTTTGACTCATTCTGGGACTTCCGTGCCATTAATCTGAGCCCCCCCACCAGGGCCTGGTCCCACCAGCAGGCAGACAATTCAGAATTAGCTGCAGTCATGGTTGTCCAAACTGACAGGCAGGGAAACTGAGGCACAGCAGGTCGCAGGTCCTTGTCTCATCTCCCACAGTGACCCGGCAGCACAGCTGCCAGCAAGGCCCAGGGTTCTGGCTGGGGCTTTAGCTCTGGAGTTGTTAGAGAAGGCCAGGGGCCATGTGAAATGTTACAAAGCTCTTACTGGGCCCCACTTGGTTACAAATCCCAGGGCTCTGCTACAAATGCGATTGTGATGGGAATGCAATGGGGGTGGGGAGTGTGTGTGTGTGTGTGTGTGTGTGTGTAAGTGGCGGGTTTGATAGTGTGTTTGAAAGCCTTGCATGCCTGGAATTTGACAAGCACGGAATAAAGACCAGAAAACCCAAAATAATGGGGAAGAAAGAACAAAGAGTCTTCCCAAAGCCATGGTTCAAGCTGTGGGCAAATGTCTTCCTGTTTCTCATCCAAAAGTCCCTGCCCCTAGGCCCAGGGGGCTGGCTGGGCTGGTTTGGCCAGTCCAAGGCCATTCTGCAGCCTCAGGCCTCTCTAGATGTGGCCTACGTGCTCTGGAGAGGGAAGCAGGGGAGGCAGGGAGGCAGTTAGGGCTTTAGACACTTTCTAGGTGCCTCAGGGGGCCTACATATTTCCTATGTAAAGTGCAGTCTGTTTGCAATTAGACTTCTCTTCTTTGCTTATTTCCGGAGAGATTATAAATAGTGAAATCAGCTTAATTTGGCTCTCTCTGAGATCAAGAGGCCACTGTTTCCAACAGTCTGAAAATACCAAGCAGTCCCACCCACATCCATGGGTCATGCCACGTGGCAGGCCTGGTAGGCTCTCCGTGATGAAGGAACTTTAAGTTGCATGAGTTTTCAACAGATAAGACTCTTTCTGGACTCTAGCAAAGATATCGTCTTTTCAACTTCAACTAAAATAGAAAGAATCCAGCACTGTTTAGGTCTTGAAATCCTCTTTCTTTCCTTAATGAGCTCAAAGCTGTAAAAGGTCTTTCGGGAAAACCCATCTTGGTTCAATTACTTTACCAGTTTTAGCCTTTTCTTGGGGATTTGGGCACAGAGAAGATCCTGAGCTGCTTCAGACATGCAGATGCTGCCCCTGACCTGTCACCTTCCGCACAGCAGGTGTCTGAGGTCATTTAACCAGCGATTGGGAGAAATGTCACGGATCAGCGTGCCTGGGGGTGCAGGAGAACAGCCCGCCATCTGTGAGATGACTCGGGGGGCAGAGGGGAGCCATGGATCATAATCCCTTCATGCTCTACCTTAGTCAGAATGGGAATGGCTACTGCTGTAGTAACAAATAGATCCCCATGTCTCAATGGTTATGCCACCTGAAATGTGGCTTCAAGATTGCTGCCATCACAGACAGAGCTGGAGGGCTGCTGCGATGCTTTTAAAGGCAAGCCTTGAAAGTGGCTGACATGACTCTGTCCACATCCGTTTGGCCAGGATCTAGTCATATGGCCTCCACCTAACGGCAGGGGAGGCCGGGAAGTGGAGTGGAATGCGTGGTTTTCGATGAGCAGGTATCATCTGGGGCTTTGACCTGGAGTCATCAGCCACAGGCCCTGAAGCCTAATGAAGGTCCTCAGACAAAACTGTCATGAGGCTGTGGACAGAGTGGTGCTGAGGACTGACAGGACTTGCTGATTTGCCATCCCACCATCCCCTCCTGGCACAGATGCCCCCAGGAATGTGGCTGCTTCGAGGAAGTATCCTGGAGGGTGACCCCAGGGTTGAGGTCAAGATGGAGCCTTTAGCAGGTAACTGGGGAGAAGAAAAATGAGCACCTGGGTATTCATTGAAGCAGATATTTCCCAGACCCTCAGCAGCCAGGGGTGAGGCCCTTTCATGGACAGCACAAGGACTGGTAATCACTTGTTTCCCAGCAGACCCAGGCCAGGGAAGTGCTTCTTTCCATCTGCCTCAGATGAGGATCTCCCACAGGCCTCACAACGGGGAAAATGCTTTTTCCTGCTGGAGTTACCTTATTGAAGGCTGATCTGCCTTCAGTTAGGACTGTGGATACATCCTTAGTTTTTGGGGATCCACGGGGCAGGGTGTAAGTGTTTTTCTTACACTTTCCTCCCAGCATGGTAGCTGGGAGGAGAATTCCTCAAACAGTGAAAAGTAAACCAATGGAGATATAATAAATAAGAGCTGACTTACATACTTTAACCACAACAGAAATAGTAAAGCATTCTGTCCAGACTGAATTGAGCAATCATCATTAATTTTCCTCCATCTGGGAACTAACAGAGCTTTGTCAAGGGTTCATTATTTGCAGTGTCTACCTTGGTATTGGCCTGGGAATCCAAAGCTGAACCCTCACTAATATATGGAGGAGCATGGGGGAATATTGGCTCCAGCTGGATGTAATGGTTAATTTTATGTGTCAACTTGGCTAGGCTATGGTGCCCAGCTATTTGGTCAAATACTTGTCTAGATGTTTCTGTGAAGGTATTTTTTACATTTGATTTACAATAAAGTCAACATTTACAACCAGCTGACTTTAAGTGAAGCAGAGAAACTGCCAAAATAGGTGTGGACTTCATTAATCAGTTGAAGGCCTTAAGAGCAAAGGCTGAGGTTTCCTGAAGAAGAAGGAATTCTGCCTCCAGACTGCAACAGAAATTCTGCCTGAGTTTCAGAAATTCTGTCTGAGTTTCCAGCCTTTGGACTCAAGGCTGAAGCATCAACTCTTACTTGCTCTCCAGTCCACCTAACTTCCTGCAAAATTTCAGATTTGCCACCTCCCTCCACCGCCGTCACATATGTCAATTCCCTTAAATCCATCTCTCTCCATCTCGTCTATAGCTACACCTCTCTAGATACATCTACATTAGTCAGAATGTGAAAGGTTATGCTGCTGTGGCAAATAAACCCCTGCATCGCAGTGGCTATGTCATCTGAAACACGTGACTTCAGGATTGCTGTCATCAGGGAAGAGAGAGCTGGAGGGTTGCTGAGTTGCTTTAAAAGGCCAACCCTGAAAGAGGCAGACATCACTTCTGTCCACATCTACATATGTATATCCATATCTAATCTATCTATATATATAGAGGGAGATCCTATTGGTTCTGTTTCTCTGGAGAACCTTTATAATACACTGGGGGAAAAGCAGATTAAATTAGAGAAAGTAATTTCATGATGAGTAAATATTTTTATTATTTCATAGGAAAAGGGAGTAAATAATAGGGAAATAGAAATTGTGATGATATAAATAAGGGAGTTTCACTATAGCAGTAATACTTATTACTATGTTAAGCATACCAAGAGGGGTGCAACAAAAACTAAACTCAATAGAAATGGTCTGGTTGTTTAATAATTTCATTTCCAAAGACATGATGTTTGCTGATGGAACTTCCTGCCTGGGGTTCACCCTCTTCCTGTCTGAGGACCTCCCGGTACTGCTCTCCTCACATTTAAGTATGTGATATGCCTCTGTCTGTGCCCCTGAGCAATAGATTGTGCTTGCAAAGTACAGATCTATTGCTGGCCCTGTCTCCTTTCTCTTAGTTCCATTTACACTTAGGAATGTATTTTTAAACAATAGCTGTAAACTACGGCTCTTTGGTTGCCAGGGACAGAAAGTCATCTCAAACTGCTTTAGCAAAGGGGAAATCCAATGGCCCATGCAACAAAAAGATCCAGAATTAGGGCCAGCATCAGATATAAATTGATTCAGGGATAAAATAATGTGTTATCAGGACTTGGGTACTCTCCATCTCTCAGCTCTCCTCTCTGCTATGCTGGCTTCAGAGTCAGGTTTCATGTGACAGAAAAATCTCTCAGCTCTACTCTCTGCTATGCTGGCTTCAGAGTCGGGTTTCATGTGACAGAAAAATGACAGCAATTCCAGCTCTATACCTCTCAGATTTCAGGTTCAAGGGGGAAAGAGTGAGTCCCCTTCCCAGAAGTCCTAGGGAAGACCTTAAGGTATCTCACTGGCTCTGATTGATCAAATGTCCATTCCTAAACCAATCACTATGCCCAAGAGAATCTAATGCTCTGATTGGCTTAGGCCTGGCTCCTGTGCTTCACCCTGAGTTGGGGGTAAAGTTGGCTGCACTGAAATCTCATGGACTGAGAGCAGGGCATGGTGTGGGATTCCCCAAGAAACACGGGCATGGGTACCAGAAGAGAGTGGACGGGTGCTGATGGAGTAAGGTCACTTAAATAAGAAAGCTTAAACATTCATAATCTAGCCATTCGTGGAAAAGCACCTCTAGGGGCAGTACCAATGTGAAGTTTTCATCATTCTTTTGGCTGCCCCAGGATCCCTTTCCATATGTGTTTGGTATAATCACCACTGCCGGGGCCATACAGTCCTATTAGTAAAGCATCTTCCCTTGAGTTCTTCTCCTGACACCAGCTCTAATACCAGTGTCTTCCCTCCAGAGCCTGATTATAGACACAGTTTGGGATGGGTTGGGGGAAGTATATTTCTGATAAAGTGATGTTTCCACTTCACACATATGACTAATAGGGAACTTGGCCAGGAATAACTTTTTATACAGTTTTGGAAACCCTGGCCTAAACCATAAATCATAAGATGAAGCTCGATCCTTGTCTTTTAACTTAAAACTCAATATCCTGCCTGAAGGGCAGGGCAACAGAGGAGCCTGAGATAGAGTACCCAATGGCGTCATCCCACTGGGATAGCCCCCAGGCCTGTGACGAGGTCACCTTCCCATGGCATTGCCCTCCGGGGCCAGGCAGAAAGCCTGAGCTTGGCCCCTCACTCCATTCTCCTTGCTGTCTTGCCAACAAAAGCCTTAAAAGTCATGGAAACATCTCTGGTTTTCTAACTCAAGAGATTCCAACAACAGAGGTCAAAGAGTCACATGGGAGTATGTGAAAGGGCAGATATATCTGGGCAGGAAGATGCTTACCCTTGGTGCATTATGTGAGTAGGGGAAGAAAGGGGCTGAAAGGACAGAAGGAACATGGCAGGGCTTAGGGCTCTCAGGAGAGAGAAATAGGAGTGGGGCACATTGGCAGAAGAGGCTGAGAAGAGGAGTTTCTCTCCCTGGTTGAGAATCCAGGGCATTTTTGTCATGGATTTCCATTAGGAGTCACATCCAGAAAACTGCCAAGCTTCTGACCCAGGAGATAGAGGATAAGAGGGCACAAGATGGCCCAGAGGATGAGTGGACACATTGATAGTTGAGTGGTAAAGGCTCAGGAGTAAGGATTGGGGTTGGAGCAGCAAATAAGCACATATGAACCCAATGTGATCAAATGCTAGCATGACAGAGTAGGTGGGAGATTCACTGGCAGCAAATAGGTATCCCGGGGTGAGGAAGGAGGGAATTGTGCTCTCTTTTCCAACAGGGAGAGCTGTATTCCTCCATCTTGGCAGAAATTCCAGCTTTCACAGGGCCCAGATCTTTGGGGAACCTTGTTTTGCCCTATATCAGCTAAAAATAGTCGGGTGAAATGCGACTGACCAGAGAACCTTTAACCTCTTTCAGATTTAGCTTTTGGACAAAGTTAAGAGACTCTCTTCTGAGCTTATTTTGGTAAGAATATCATTGTGGGCGGGGGTGGATGTGGTGGGGAGAAGCTCTGTAAGGGCAGAGGTTAAAAGGTGCCACATTTTCTTAGTTTGAATCAGTAGGAATCATCCTTGGTGGTTGGGGGACTCTAAGATTATGTAGAAAAGAGATAGGGGAAAGGTGTCAGAAAGAATGTAACTATAGCCTCCTAGAGTAGTCTTTGCTAAAAAATTATGTTGACAATAAGTGATAGAATTGACTGCCTGTCTAGCTAATAAAATAACAGCAACAACAATGCTTATTTTTTCTTACTCCTCTTTGGGCAGGGTTTGGGCAGATTACCTGAGGTCCAAATTCCCTGGTGGACATAAACAGGAAAACCTTGAAGCTTATTGCTAGCGTATTCTAGCACCAAAGCAATACCCTCAATGGTTAGAGTCTGTCTTAATAATAATCAGAATAACACATTTATCAAGTGCTTATAATGCACCTGATGCTAAATTTAATGTTTCACAAATATAATCGCATAAAATCCTGACAAAGAATTTGTGAGAAGGGACTACTGCTCCCATTTTACAGAAGAGAAAGCAGAGGCTCAGAGAAGTTCAGTAACTATAGCTGGAAAGCGGTGGAAATCAAGTTCAATCCTGGTCAGTTAGACCACAAATTCCGTGCCTTTAACTCTTATGCTATTCTCACCAACACCTACACTCCCTCCCACGTCTAGCACTGTTAGGCCTAAGTCTTTAGGCAATGACTCAAAATACGAGTGTATTGGTCAGCGTTCTGGCAGGAGACAGACGGCACACTCAAATGGGGTAATTGAGCAGAATTTAGAAATGTCACTACTTACAAGTTATGCGTAAAGCTAAAGGAAGCTAACAAGGCAAGATGAAGCCCTCCAGGGCTAGCAGCGGGGGGAGCCTGAAGGGTAAAGGGGGCGAAGTGAAAGAGAAAGTATTTGGAGGAGAGAGCCATCCATCAGGGGCTATGGCCTTAGATACAGGGGCAGTGGAGAGACACAGCCAAGCAAGGGCCCATTACAGTAGAACCAGGAGGATAAATAAATATCCTGACCTTGTCCCACCCATCTCTCTCTCTCTCTCTCTCTCTCTCTCTCTCTCTCTCTCTCTCTCTCTCTCTCTGTTTTTGAGATGGAGTCTCACTCTGTCACCCAGGCTGGAGCACAGTGGCTAGATCTCAACTCACTGCAACCTCAACCCTGCTGGTTTCAAGCAACTCTCCTGCCTCAGCCTCCTGAGTAGCTGGGATTATAGGTGCGCACCACCACGCCTAGCTAATTTTTTGTATTTTTAGTAGAGATAGAATTTCACCATGTTGGCCAGGCTGGTCTCAAACTCCTGACCTCAGGTGATCCACCCACCTTGGCCTCCCACAGTGCTGGGATTACAGAGGTGACCCACCACACCTGGCCCCACCCTCCTGTCTCTTGCTGGTGCCTCCCACTGGCAGAACCCAACTGAAGCCAGAGGGCAAGGGTGCCCAGTAATGCGGTCCACAAGGTCAGCTTCCTGGGGCACAGAGCAGTGGGGAGGAGGATGGGGTGGCTGTGGAGGGGCAAATGGAGATGCCCAGCATAATAAATTAACACGTACAGCTGTCTGAAGGCTTCTGCTTTGGACTCAGGGTTAATTTCTCTCATCTACAAGGAAAGGGATGGCTTATGAAGGCTTAGGAAAGAAAGTGATGATCGTTAGGAATCAGCATGGATTTACCAAGAAAAAAGATGACTACTCATTGTACTTTTTTGGAGGGAGGAGACAGGATTCCTAAGTTGGTAGCACATGGCATTGTGGTAGGCAGCAGAGTAGACAGCTCATGGATCTCTTGAGAACAAGGAGGGCTGGAGACAGTGTCACTGGGACAGCTGGGGATGTGCTGAGTGGCCCTAAAGCTGCTAACAAACAGATGGATGTCAGCCTGATGGGTGGTTCCATCCATGTCCCAGAATCTCCCATGACCCTTCTGTTTCAACAGTTCTATTAGAGACTAGGAAGAACTTTCAGAGGCAGCTCACATCTTGGATAACAGAATTAGAATCTCCTAAGATCCCAAAACAGTTTGGATTCATGGTGGCTGAATGTAACAAGATGAAATATAATAGGATTAATGTACATCTGGAACCTTGGGGCTAAACAAATGGAATTTTATACATGCCCGGGATGGGGCAGGTGTGAAAGACTCAGGGGTGTGTGCTGACTGTAAAGTCAACGTGAATCAACCTGAACAGTTACCAAGAAAATTGGTGTCATCTTAGGTGACATTAACTGAAGAAGAGTGTTGAGGATGAGGGAGGTATTTCTCCTGCTGGCCTCTTTACTGGTCTGTCCCACTTGGAATGCCACTGCACTGCTTTTAAAGGAGAAGCAAAATGCAATGGATCACATTTGCTGACAGCCATGGGGATGGGGGAGGGGACTGAGAGTGTGTCACACGAGAATGTGTGAAGGAAAAGCAGAAGAGATAAATAAGAGAGCTGGCAAATAAAAGAGAGGTTCTCAAGTGTCTGGAAGGTAGTCATGTTGAAGAGCCTTGTTGGTGGAGGACAGAAAGAGAGTACAAAGACCACTGGGTGATGGCTAACTGGGCCAGCCTACAGCACAACCTGCTGGCAGTCAGAGTGGGACGTGAGGTGGTGAGTTGGCTTCCCTTAGAGATGTTTGCACCCAGGGCTGTTGGAGAAGAGACCTCTACCGGGCATGAAAAGGAGGGCGTGTTGTCTCAAAGGCTCTCTGTTGAATTCCAATGCCTGGGCACATGAATATGTTTGCATGCCATGCCCCCTTCATGCTAACACTTCCTTGGGCATACCAACCCATGATGGAGTGCATCTGCTCATAGTTTTCAAACTTTGGAGCATCCAGCATTCTCCTTTAAGTGACCTTTGGGAATCTATGGAGATGCAGATTTCCCCAGCATCACAGAAGGAACCAGGGCTTTGGGTCTGGCAGATCTGGGTTTGAATTTCCCCCGGGCCACTTCTGGCTGTAAGATCTCAAACAAGTCACATTTGGCATTCATCAACCCCTGGTGCAGACCCCTGGCAGGCACCAGGGATTCCAGCGTGTGCAGCAACAGCAACAGACATGGTTCCTGCCCTCAGGAGGCTTACTGCTCTGGTCTGTCTCCTGTTCTGTAAAGCGGGAATAATTTCTCCTGTTCTGCAGTGTGTTTGTGGAATATGTGGGAATCTCAGAGTTGGTTCCCTTTCCGTTCCTTTCCTTGCAAGGAGCACAAAACTATAGTCATTCACAGGAAACCACGGATACTCAGAAACCCTCAAGGGCCCTTGTGTGAAATCTGTCCCCCTCTTTCCTTTCAAAAAGGTTGCTGACATCAGGCCTGCCTGTCACTGCTTCCTAAATGGCTGGCCTTCCTCTGTGGCTGCAGCTCCGCTCAAGCCACCCATTCACTGACTTTCCCCTGAAGGCTCTAGGGGACTTTCCCCTGGAGACACTATACACGATTTGGTGACATGTTGATGGCAGATGTGGGACAGCCACTCTTTTTTAGCAAGCAGGACTCCCTCATTTTGGTGGTCCTGGGTTTTGATCCTGCAGAGTTCTCAATGTTTTGGCTGGGTGAGAAGTCAGCCAGTTTCAGAATTCACTTATCAGCTGGAAACAAGTGGCTCTTCCTACCCATCTTTCAAGGTTCAGCCCAAACACCGCCCACTCTGGGAGCATTGCCTAGTTTCTCCCCTTCCCCTAAACATTATGTGCCGCATAACCAAGGACTGTCAAGGATTGGTCTCATTTCCTGTGTGTTCCCACTTTACAGAACAGGAGACAGATCAGAACAGTAGCTCCCTGAGGGCAGGAGCAGTGTCTGTTGCCGCATGCTCTGGAACCCCGTGTCTGCCCAGGCTCTGCACCAAGAGCTGATTCTGTCTCCCAACTACAGTGTAAATCCTCAAGGGCAAGACCAGGTCCTCTGATTCTCTGAATCCATCAGAATGTTTAGCTCCATTCTGGGGAGATAGTAGATGCCCAATAAAAGCTTGCTATTGGATTCTTATCCAAGCTTCTCACAAATCCCTTTTTAAAGTCAAGAGCAGAAAGACTAAGCATTTATTCATTCAACCAGCATATTTTGCAAAAATCTCAAATCCACGATTCACAAACTAAAAGCTACTCAGCAGCACGTCTCACGTGGCCAGCCCGGTATTTTTCTGCTTTTTGTTTTTAATTAGTGCAAATATTTTTAAAAACAGGATACTTTATACAGAACTCTGGATTTCTAGGCTGTCTTAAATACCCAGCCAAAACTGAGTGGTGGTGCCCCCTTTAGATGGGCCAGCCTTCTTCAAGTCAGGGCAGTGCTCACCTGGCTTTGCTCCTGTGGGTTACTGCCAGCCCCCATTGGCATTTGAGTTCGTAATCCATGGCTTATTCGTTTAAAAGCTACTGACATCAATAGGAATCTCACAGAACAGTGAACTCAGAGACACCTGATTTCCTTGGTTTATTTCTTGACCCACTGTAGGATGTGCCAACCCCCACCAGCTCAAGATTCTTTCCCCCGCATGCACCCTAATGCCCATTGCAGGTGTCAGCATCTCTTTTCAGTCCTACTGATGCCTCCATTGGCAGCAGGCTGAGCGTCCTTGCCCCAGAACTTTTGGGGAGTGCTAAGGTGGGCAGGTGTGTTCCCTGGCAGGGCATGGCTCCAGATTGGGCCCATAGGGCCCCAGCAGCTGCCATCCATGTGTCGCTTCCCAGGCAGAGGGAGGGCGTCTGGGGAGACCACCCACTCAAGGGCTGGGCTGCCTCTCCAGAATCTCCTTTCAAAGACACCCTAGGAAGCGACCCTCGGCTTGCCCCGGTGCAGTGTCCTGAGGTTGCCCAGGCTCTCAGGGCAGTCGGGACCCTCCCAAGTTCCTGTTTCCTGCCCTCTGCAGGCCCAGATTTCAAAGCTGTCAATTCACTCCTCCTTTCCCTCCTACCCGCCTCCCGCCCTCTTCTCCTCCCCAACATTCTTTGCTTCTTGTTTATATTGCAGAAAACATCTGCGAGAGTAAATGACTGAGATGAAAGATCTTGGCAAAGGGCTATTTTTCTTTGCTTGGCTTAAGGGGGGACAAATGAAGACTTTAGCCTCATCCTCGCCTTCCCCAGCGTGACTCCCTCCCCCAGCTTCCAGAGAGGAGAGAAATGGGATCTGAATGAAGACAGACCAGAAGGTGGCCCAGCCGGCCCCAGGGCCTCACGTCCCCAGGCAGGGGAGATTGTTTTTCCTGTGGAACAGGCTGGCCTGGAGGAAAAGGCTCCGTGGGTGGAGAGGAGGGGTGCAGATTAGCATGCTTCTGCAGGGCTTTCCCCCAGTGCTGTCCACTCTCTGCCCTCCCTCCAGGCCACACGGTCACCCCTGCCAGCAGCAGACCTTTGTCTTGGGCTTGGTGGCATGTTATGGAGGACAGACCATCCCGCCAGCCTTTCCTCCCTCCCGCCCCTCTCTCCTGAGCGGTTGTGCTGTGCAGGGAGTGACATCCTGGGCTGTACAGCCTCTCTCCTACTCCAGGGAGCTGTGTGGCTTTAGACAAGTTAATAACTTCTTGGGTCCTCAGTTTCTCCCTTTGTAAACTGGGGATAAATATACCTGCTTCACAGAGTTGTAGTGAGGATGAAATGATGTAACAATGCATGCTCCACACAAAATCAGGCACTTAATAAATGGTGATGACAATGGTGTTGATGATCAGGAGGATGAGGATGATGATGATCCGGTGGGGTGTGGGGCAGAAGGCAGGGAGAACCCTGAGGCAGAGTCTCTAGGTGACTTTCTGTAGGTGACTGAACCTCCATCTTTCCCGCTGTGGATGGAGTGTAGTTCATTCCGTCCTATTCCTTGTAGAGGGATTGTGAAGTAGGGCTGAGTGATTACACTTGGTGCAGATGAGATGAAGGGGTGATGGGGAAACCAAGCTTCACTATCCTTGGCACTGTGAGGGCTGTTTTCCTCTGTGACTCTTGGCTGCCCTGGCACTTGCCAGCTCTCCTGCCTGGCCATTGTCACCAGGGGGCACGGGCCAGTGGCCCTCATCATCTGAATGAGCCCCTGTTGCCATGCACCATGAGGACAGGTCTGTCAGTGCTGCCCAGGGCTGAGTGTCCTGAGCCCCAGATTCTCGGTCCGGGCAGCCCCCACTGACATGGCACTGGTAGCACCAAAGTTTCCAGGGTGGCTGGCTCAGAGGCTCCCACAGAGCAAGGCCAGGGATGTGGCTGTCCTCAGAGAGCAGCCGGGGAGCTCTCCCCACCCCATCTCACCTGCCAACCCAGCCCAGAGCTCCCTCTTTTTCATGGTCCCTGGTGCTCCTGTCGGAGTTGTGCAGTGGCGATGCGCTTCTTGGCAAGGGCAGGGCCAGATCTTAGGAAGACCTCAGTGCCTGGGCCAAGGCAAGGAGCTGTCACTCAGGCAAATAATGAGCAGATTTTTACCAGGTGGGACAGGTAAGTTCTGATTCAGGTGTAGGAGGAAGAAAGTCAGCTCATGGGCAGCAGCTTAGGAGGAAAACAGCTGGCGGCTGAGCTCCAGGGCAGGAGATGTCCTCTTATCCCATCTTTGTCCAGCCTGGGTCCACCAGGCTCACCAAATGAATCTAGGGATGTCTGTTTATGAAGCATGAAGCTGGTGAGCACAGAGCAGAAGGTCCAAGCCTGACAACCTGTCCTGGCACTTCTGGACCTGCTCTGTCAAATCCTCCACACACTAAGGAGAAACAACCTTTTCCTGCCTGCAGGCTTCCTTCAGTACACACATAGGAAGAAAAAGCCTGGATCAATCTAGCCCTCCTAGACACAGATGCCTGAAGCCCCCAGACTGATCTCTGCAGGGGCCGAGGCAGCAGTCCTAATAGATGGACTATTAGCTCCTATGAGCTGGACCCTGGGGCTTGGCCCCCCACCGGGCTCACTTAGTATATTATTCAACTCTACATTTAATGATGGGGAGGCTGGTGCAGTGGCTCACACCTGTAATCCCAGCACTTTGGGAAGCCAAGGTGGGAGGATTGCTTGAAGCCTGGAGGTCGAGACCAGTCTGGGCAATATAGCGAGATCCTGTCTTTACAAAAAAATTTTGTTAAATGACAGGGAAACTGAGTCTCAAGAGGTCAAGCAGCATGCCCTAGCCATGAAGTGCTAAGTTTCAGCTGCAGCGTCAGGATTTGAACCTAGATCTCTGTGGCCCCAAAGCCTCAGCATTCCCCCCACCGCTAGACCTACAATGTCCAGTATGGATATCACTAGCCACATGTGGCTATTTAAACTTAGGTAAAGGTTCTGTTTCTCAGTCACACCAGCTCCATCTCAGTGCTCAGTAGTCACATGTGGCTAGTGGCTGTCCTACTGGACAGTGCAACTCTAGAACATTCCATCTTTGTAGAAAGTTCTATGTAGAAAGTCAAAGGCAGCACTATGACTAGGTTGTACTGAGGCTCTTTCCTGTTTTAACCAGGCTGCTTAAACCCTTTTATTCAGCTGCAAACTCATCTAGTCTCTGACATACACCCTGTCCCTTCTCCCTGTCTATCCTCAAAGAGAGGGTGGTAGTTCTTGATCCCGCATAGTGAATGGGAACAGTGTGGAGCACAGGGGACAAGTGACCCATGGGGGCTGGGAGCCAGGAGCTCAGCCTGGTCCTCTCTGCCATGCTGCACCTTCCTTGCTGTGTCTGTGCAGAATTGGGGCCTGGCTGGTCCTCTCAGGGGTGGGGGGCCTGGGGGCCTAACTCAGTCACCCGCCCAGACAGGCCCAAAGGTCACACTGCCGGCCTGCGGTCGCTTTTTCAATTACAGGGCCCTGAGAGCGAGCTCTGGGCCAGAGCGCAGGAGAAAGGGGCTCTGTGTGGGAGGCCCGGAGCTGCTCCGCACCCCGCACAGAGGCCAGCTCTGTGTAGTGCTGCCCAGAGAGGCTGGGAGGGGTGGCAATCTCTGGCAGCACACAGCAGCCTCCCTGTTCTGATACCGGCTCCTGCATGTTAGGCCTCAGTCCTCAGTCACCCCATCGAGAAAAGGGGGAGAAGAATCTGAGAGCTGGACAAAGGTTTTATATTTTGGGATTCTGTGCACAAATCTTACTTGAGTTTGTCAGCTGCCCTAGAAGGTAGGCAGGATACCTACAGTCATCTCTGTGGGTGGGCTGAGATGACCAGGCTCTCAAAGAGAACCCTGCCCCAGATTGCCCAGCTAGATGGCAGCAGAGGAGGAGGCTGCCTGCTGCCAGGTGAGCAGGGTCCAGGCTTTTCAAAGTCACTGACAGTGCTCAAATCTGGTTTTGCCCAGCCCGAGCCTCTTGTACATGGTGCTGTCAATGCCTGCCATTCCTGTGGGTTCTCCTGGCTCCTGCAGGACAGGGACTGTGTTCTGCTCCTTGCTAAAAGCCAGCACCTGGACCATGCCTGGCTCTTAGAAGGCCCTCAGCAGATATCAGATGGATGGATGAATGGCTGTGGTTGAATGTGGGCAGAATGCTTGGGACAGCAGTGTCACCTGGTTCCTGTCTGCTGTGAGGCAGTTACTTGTCTCAGAGAAAATAGGGAGATGGTAGAGGCTGGGAAATTATAGTCTCGATTTCCTCCTTAACCAGCCACTAGCAACAGAGAGAAAAGACCCCGCTGATCTGTAAGATGGAAGCTGGTGCTCCTCACGTCCCACCTCTTAGGGCCGGTTTCCAGCTCCTCCCTGCCCTCTTGGCCATGGCTGCTGGAAGCCAGAGGCCCACTCTGGGGGCTGACTTCCGAGATGTATGCCAGAGTGCCCCGCGGGTGGGCGTCCCTGGCAGTCCCTGGCGGGGCGGAGGCTGTAACTGGAGCAAGAGCTGTGTGTCAGAGGGTACACGGCTGCACAAGAAGACCTCAGCCAGGATGAACTAAATCTGCCCATCTCCCCCACACTCCTGCCCTCTCCCCCGACCTGAGCAGGTTTGCAATTCATCCGCCGTCCTCAGATGCTGTTCCTGCTATCAGATGATGAAAATGGAGATTCATCTTGAAGAAAGAAAGAAGTAGCTCACTTCCCCCACACCCCCAGTCTATTTGAGCCCCTCCCCTCCCCCATCACCATGTGTTCCTGAAACCTGGGGCTGTTCCAAGTCCTAAATGTGCTGGAAAGTATAACCCTGAGCAGCTGTGAACCTGCTCAGGCTGCCATGGCCCGGGGTGAATCAGAAACCAAGAGATAGGCTAGCTAACAATGCAGCCCCTTGTTCCTGCATTGAGAGAGAGAGAGATCACCATCAGCACCGGGCTCCTGAGAGTGGGGGCAGCTAGCTGGCGCGCGCACACACACACACACACTCACCATTTGCCTCCTGGCACAACCCACTCACCTAGCCCACCCAGTGTAGGTGTGCTGGGGAAAGGTGTTACATAGCAGGCCTGAGACCATCATGACTGCCTGGCGGGGCCAGCCTCTCTCTAAGGTGTCTCCATCCCAGCCTCCTACTCTCTCCTTTCACTCTAACTTACCTGGGAAGGCAGGGAGGGAGGGAGCTGGAGGGGAGGGCTTGCATGAAGCCAAATGGAGTGGGATTGTCTTGAGGTTTTCCATTGGGCTGGGGAGCATGAACGGCAGTGGGATGCACAGCCAAAGGGGGTTCTTGGAGCCTGAGAGGGTTTGGGAAAGCCTGTTTACAGGAACCAGACACCCTGAAAAAAATAACTTGCAGGCAAGTTTTGAAGCAGGCCTGGTCATGGAGCTGGCAGCCACTCAAGGCCGCGGTAGAGTTGGGGGCCTTCCTATCAGGCCTGATTACAACCGCTCACGATCCTCACCAACTGCAGGCAGGAAGTGCCAAGCACCCACGGGGGTCTAAACCACCCACAGAAACAGCCCTGTTCACACGCACCACATCCTGGGAGATGGGGCGGGGAGTTCTCTTCCCATCACAAATGGAGAAACTGAGGCTCAGGGCCATCTGCCTGCCAGGCACTGACAGCGACAAAATTAGCAGCTCATGTCCTTAATGCAATTCCTAAAGGGGGTGGGGGGTTCTGTCCACCAGACATCTCCCATGAGCCTGATCTAAAAGCAAACAAGGAGGGATGAGCAGAAACACACCCTGACGTAAAGGTGTCCCCACAGCCTCATCTTCCCAGACAAGGTGGGCACAGCCCAAACTCCAGAATGCTTCCGGGATAGAAAAAAGCCTTAATGCCAAGACCGAACCACCAGGATTCCATCAGCTCTGTAGCGCTGGGCTTAGTCCCTGTCTTCATCTCCACTCAGACATCCTGCACGTTCTGCCTCAGAAAGAGCTTTCAAATCCTGCCCCTTCTGTTCCCTTCCCAAGCACCAATGCCTTTATTCAAGCCCACATCATCTCTTCCTGGAGTGTCATCAGAGCTCCCTCTCTTCGTCATGCCATCATGCCAACAATCATGCTCCCAGCTTACAAACCTTCTTCTTGCTTTCCCTAACCTCAGGATCAAGTGCAAGCATCCCAGTCACACAAGGCCCTTTAGACACTGGGGCCAGCCCCAATTCATCCTCATTTCTTTTGTTCCTACCCAGTAGCTGCCATGTCAGGCAACTGACTTGTTCTGTGATACCCCTGTGCCTTTGCACATGCTGTTTCTCTGCCAAGAATATCCTCTCTCCAGCATAGTCTCTACGTGGAAAAATCGCACCCATCCTTCAGAATTCAACTCCAGTGCCCTCTATGCATGGGCCTGTGTTCGTGTCTCCATGGTAGGGCTTCTTTGAGCTGTAATGATCATTTGCATATCTGTCTATCTCATCAGACCAGTGGTTCTCAAATTGGGGTGATTTTGGCTCCAGGAGACATTTGGCAATGGCTGGAGACATTTTTGGTTGTCACAATTTGTGTGTGGGGTGGTGCTACTGGCATCTTGTGGGTGGAGGCCAGGGATGCTGCTAGACATCCTACAATACACAGGGCCATCCACACAATTATGTGGTCCCAGATGTGAGTTGTACTGAGGTTGAGAAACCCTGGACTAGTCTGTGTATCTCTTGAGGCAAATTCTTATTTGTATATCCACGGCTAGGTCTAAAGAGGTATCCTGTAACTGTTTTTTGTTTTGTTTTTTTGAAAGACAGGGTCTTGCTATGTTGCCCAGGCTGGGGTGCCATGCTCATAGTGCGCTATTCCCAGTCATGCTCATAGTACGCTACAGTCTCCAACTCCTGGCCTCAAGGCATCCTCCAGTCTCAGCCTCCTGAGTAGCTGAAACTACAGGCATGAACCGAGGCACCCAGCTTTCAATAACTGCTTTTTGAATAAATAAATGAGCAGACTGACTTAATAGTTATATACTCTCCACCTGTGGGATGTGGGTCACCGTGAGCCCACCAAGTTAGAACTTAAGAAAGTTGACTAATAGTGAGTGAACAAGCATATTGACAAGGATAGAATAAAACATGCGTGTGAATCAAATGCTTTGCTTTCAGTGAAGAAAAGGACCAGCCTATTATCAGAGTGGACCTCAAGTTAGGTATGAACAGACATCATTACTGTAGCACTTCTTTTTAAATTAGGGGCCTGTGATTAAGAAGTATCAGTAAATTGCTCCACTATGCTCACAAAGCAGATGTCAAACCCTTAGCAGGACAGAGGACTCAAGGCCTGGCCCTACTTCCTACAGGGGATATGGCCAACTTGGAGATGGTACAGAGACAATCCATGCAGATGATGAAAGCTCTGGATACCTAGGCCCATGGAAGGAAGGCAAAAGGAATTGATATCATTTAACTTCAAGAAAGTAATCACTTGGAGGGTGTCCTAACAGATATTTTCCAGTAACACAGGAGGTGATTAAATGGAAGGAGTGGCCAGTCACTCTTTGGCGTCCAGGATCCAAGAAGAAACAGATGAGGAGGAAGGAGGATAAACAACTTCTGGACAAAGCGAGTAAGTGAAGGTTGGGCAAGAACGCACAGCACGCATGGCGAGGGTCCTAGAGGATGCTGCACCTCTGCCTCTTCTCCAGACGGGATCCCTTTCCCACAGCTAGTGCTGTTGGAGGGCTGGGGAGGGGGCCGTTCAGGCTTCAGGCCTTGCTTTTAGGACTTTCCTTTGAACTGGAAAAACAGGAAAGACCTGGGGAGACTGGGAGGCAGAGAGTAGGACTATCAGGGAGAAAGCAAGGGTGAGAAAGGAGAAAGGACAGCAAGAGCAAGAGGCGGCTGGAAAGACACCAGGAGAATATCGGGGCTGCATGGCCTCGGCATCTGGAGTGCAGACTGTGGGCTATATTTAGATTGCCATGACTTGCAATAATTTGTGCAAGGGGGGAAGAAAGGAAAATGTGAAGTTGGCGTCGTGTTGGGAGGGAATGAATTATAAGAAAGGAACAGCCCGATAGAGGTGAGCTGTGCCTGAGGCCTCAACCCTTGGTCTCTAGGAAAGAGCCTTTGAGCACTGCAGGCCGTCAGGAGTGAGTGATGGTGTTTACTGAGCCTAATCCAACTCATGCCCCCATTCCCAGATGCGCCCTGTGCTCCCCACCAAGAATGTGGGGCACTGGGCGTGCCAGGTGGCCTGTCTACCGCAGCACCAAGACGGTTCCGGGATGATTCAGGGTCCTTGCTGGAGAAGCGAGGGCCCAAGCAGAAGCTCTGGAGTGGGGTTCAGGGCTTACGTGAGCAGCACTCTGCAAATTCTAGGAATTTGTATACATTGCCGAGGCCTCTCTCCAGCTGGATTATAAATAGAGGATTAGTTCAAAGGCAGGCAGCCTTTTAAAGAGACGGTGCCAAGCGAAGCCTACAACCAAATACAGTCAAACCTTCTTCAGCCGGTTCGCTTCGTCCAAATAGCATATAAGTCACAGCAACGGCATTTCCCTGGCTGACAAGCTTCCCTGATGTCCTTTAAGAAGTGGTCTAGAGGGTTCGACTTCAGCTATATAGCAAAACCTCAGTTATCCAGAACAAAACCCATCCTTCTGGACAGTGGAGCTTTCCAGCTAGCTTAAGGTTTGTCCTTTTAAACATCACATGTGGCCGGGCATGGTGGCTCACACCTGTAATCCCAGCACTTTAGGAGGCCAAGGCGGGCAGATTACTTGAGTTTGAGACCACCCTGGGCAACATGGCAAAACCTTATCTTTACATAAAAATACAAAAATTAGCAGGCATGCAGGCAGACACCTGTAGTCCCGGCTACTTGGGAGGTTGAGGTGTGAGGACCACCTGAGCCTGGGGGAGTGGAGGTTGCAGTGAGCCATGATTGCTCCATTGCACTCCAGCATGGGTGACAGAGTGAGACCTTATCTCAAAATAAAATAAAATAAACATCACATGTAAACATTTCATCATTTTGGATGGAAGTTTTTCTTAAAAAAGTCATATGCTTACCAGGTTTTAAAATAGAATATACTGATCTTAATTTCACATTTCTGTTCTACTTAGGGTCATATTTAGAAACTTCAATTACTGTACTGTTAACCCAGTAGTGCCCAAACCTTTGAGATATGTGTGGCCATTTGTATCTCTTCATATTGCTATGCTTTTGAGGTTCTTGGGTCTACTTTGTATCATTTTCTGATCTCTTCCTGTGGTAGTGGTTACTTTTCCCTGTTGTGAGGGAGAATGCTATTTTGTTCATACCTGTAGCAATCTCAGGACTCATTTTCTTTTAGTCTGTTCTGGATTGAGAAACCAGATATGTGAACGCGCCAAAATTCTGTGTAAACAAAAAGTAAATAGGTTGTAAGGAACCTAGCTTTTCCTATTTTGAGAGGATTCATCCAGGCTTTCTTAAAGGGTGATAGGCCATCCAGCCCTCTGAGAAACCAGTTGTTTTGAATTAGATACTACTTTAAACACAACAGTATGGGCCTCTGTAGATAATGTTGGCTGCTTAGACATTTCTTGGCTCATCCCCAGGTTCTGGTCTGATTTTAGATAGTGAGGTGTCTGAGTAGCTTTGTTTGGGGTAGATAGATCCTCACTCTAATTTGAAGTCTAAGCTCTCAAAGCCCTTGCATTTGAGGAAACTGAGTTTTCTGCCCACCTCTGTGTGAGGCTGGTACTGTGATTAAACCCAGCATAGGTAAAAGACCACAGACAATCACCCTGCCTGCTTGTTCATTAATGTCCCATTTTCTGTGTTCTATAAGATCCTGGGGATTCTAAGCAGGATGCTGAGCAGAAGAGTCACATGTAGGATTAAGGAATGGAAAGTCAGTCACTGGGTTGTGAGTTGGTTCAGAGAAGTAGCTAGAAATTGAATATTCAAAATGGATGAAAATTGGTCAAGCCAGTCCAAGAGGGTGCAGAGGTCCTTGGGTAGTTTTTAGCATCTTCTTAAGCAGGGAAAATCTTTCTGTGGTCAATCAGAATTAGTGCTTTGTAAATCCCTCAAATAGCTAACCACCCATCAGCAAAGATCAGACATTTCTGATGGAGAAATTAGGCTCTGCGGGGGGAGTGACTTTAGAGTCTCCCAGACCAATGGGCCAAGAGGTGGCTCTCAGGAGCCCTGCAGCCCAGGCCACCACCATAGCGAGGCAGCCCTTGGTCAGCCTGTCTTAAGGCAGAAGGAGTCTCACCTTATTTCAAAGGGTGTCCTGAGAAGTGTTATTACATCTTACTCCTGTATAAAGGCTCAGGGTCAGACTGATTTTGTGCTCATATCAGTATCAGGTTAAAAGACAGTTGGTCTCTTTGCTGAAGGTGTTCATCATGGCCAATCTGCTCCCCCAGTGATCGGAGGAAATCTGCCCCATACAGCCCTGTCTGAGAGCACGTGACTCACCTCCCCTCTTCACACATGACTGGACCAAGGGTGGGCACTTGACCCAAGGGTGACCCATCTATTGGCTAACCAATGATGACCAGTGATTGATGTGGCTTGGCACAAAAAGCTAAGGTTAAGTAAGATAAATACATCATTTCAGGGGAACGTAGACTTGAAAATGGAAAGACTGGGCTAATGGCCAATGGACACTTAGGCTGAAAAGTCATGCAAGGTATGGAGTGGGGCCATGATGTCCATCTGTGTGCTGATCTTGCAGAGAAGTGGAAACAGAGAGCACAAAGTGGGGAGTGGAGAATGGAGCAGAGGCTCAGAGAGAGAATGCTTAGAACATAAAGCCCCCAGGAGATGCCCAAGGTCCTGATAGTGCGTCTATTCCTGTGAGTCCCAGTTACCCCTGTGTTCCTAGCTGTGAATTTCTGTGAGCTAGCTTGGGTGGGTTTCTGTTCCTTGAAACAAAAAGAGCTTTGCCCAAGACTGTCACAATCAGTATAAAGCAAGCTGCTCAACCACGAGACGCTCAGAGCTCGGAGCTCGGAGCTGGGAGGTCAATCCATCTTAATGTGTCCTAATGTGCCCAAGGAATCCCATTTCTGTAACTTTTCCCCAGAGGACTCATTTTAAAATGTTTTAATCCTTTCTCTGATCACTCCAAAAGATCTCCACCTCTTCATGTTCCATTGCTATGACATGCGAGGGTTGCCTCTGGAGACAGCCAGGATTGTGCACACTGGACTCCTGGTCGTCAGTCCTAGGACTGCACTCTGCTTGATTTCTAATAACAGAGTTGCCCTGCTGACTGACATGTAGATCTGTTTCTCCCATAACCTGATACTCCCCACAGGGTCATCGCCATCACAAAATGTCAGTGCAGGAAGAGGCTTGCTGAGCATCTGGCCCAACACTGTCATTGTAGTAATGAGGAAACTGAGTCCCAAGGAGGCTACATAACTTACCCCAAGTCAGGCAAAGTTGAATAACTTGTTTTTCCCTGTGTGTGTGTGGGTTTGTGTGCTTTTACCATTATTGAGCTTTGTCCCACTAGTTTAAAAATTATTTGTTAAGCTTCAGAGGGCATTTTGAATTCTGTATATTTAAATTCAAATGAGTGTGCAGATGTTGCACAGAATTCTGTATGTGCCCAAGGCAGAATGAACTCACAAATATCCCACTAATACTTAGCTTTTATATGGCTGGTCTCCAAAGTAGGGTGTGTGCAAGTTGATTTATTGGGGTAACGGGAAGAGATTAGAATGTCTTTTTTACCATAACAAATTAAAAGTTTAAAGGACGAGATACAAAATAGACATTCTAATCTCTTCCTCTTACCTCAATAAATCAACTTGCACACACCCTACTTTGGAGACCAGCCATATAAAAGCTAAGTATTAGTGGGATATTTGTGGGTTCATTCTACTTTGAGCACTTACAGAGTTTTGTGCAACATCTGCACACTCTTTACTCACACACACGCGTGTTCGAATTTCTCACTTTCAAATATATATACACATATATACGTATATATACATATATACGTATATATACACATATATACGTATATATATACACATATATACGTATATATATATACACATATATGTGTGTGTATATATATATACATATATATATACATATATATATGCTCAATTTTTAAAAAACTAATCAGAGTGGCTGGGTGCAGTGGCTCATGCCTGTAATCCCAGCACTTGGGAGGCTGAGGCGGGTGGATCCCCTAAGGTCGGGAGTTCGAGGCCAGCCTGATCAACATGCAGAAACCCCGTCTCTACTAAAAATACAAAATTAGCCAGGGATGGTGGTGCATGCCTGTAATTCCAGCTACTCGGGAGGCTGAGGCAGGAGAATCGCTTGAACCTGGGAGGCAGAGGTTGCGGTGAGCCAAGATTGCACCACTGCACTCCAGCCTGGGCAACAACAACAACAACAACAAATTAATCAGTCAATCAAGGCTTTAAAATGTACTTCAAGTTTAGAATTGCTGTTCACAAAAGCACCATATAATGTGGTGAGGACTGTGTGTATTCATCTTAATTCTGCCTCATGTAGTCCCACTATGTTAGTAGTACTTGTACTTCAAAATGCAAAACTCATAAAGAATGATACAATAACCTTAATAGGCTCTAAAACTATATTTAATAAAATTAATCAAGTATTTCCTGACGTAAAAAAAACCTCTTAGAAAAATAAGAAGAGACTATTACTTTTTAAATAAAAAAATACCTCTATCTTAAACCAAAAGCCAAGAAATTCTTAATGGCACAAAATAGGAGGCATTCTCCTTAGAGACAAAACAAGGGTGTCATCTATCACTTTTATTACATAGTTTTATGATGTAACAATTATTTTGAAGTTTTTGCCAATGCAATAAGACATGCAGTAGCAATAAGAGGTAAAAGTTCTGGAGAAGATCTGAATAAAATTAGTAGACTAGATTAATATAAAACAATGAAAAAATCAACAGGTGAAGCAAATTATGTCAGTTTCCTCCAGTGATCTGAGGATGAATAAATGAAGTTCTTTTATATTTAGAATTTTAATGCTGGAAGAAATCTTTATTTTTATTTTTATTTTTCCTTTAATCTCAGCTAAGTCTGCTAAGAAATCTTACATATATATCTGACCCACAGAAGATGCTCAATAAATATTTGTTGAATACATGAATGAATTATAAAATAGCCTCATTGTATAGTTCATATAGCAAGACCCAGACAGATTAAATGACAAAGAAGCTCACTTTTAAGGAAAATCGATTTTTCTTTATGTCTAAGGCTAAAGTGTCATCACAAGTCATTGTGAAGGAAGAGATTTTATTCATCAAATATAGCTGAAGCAAATTAGAGATCTGAAGAAAAGAAATAATTTAGAAACTCATTGAACACCATTTCCAAAGACATTCCATATAGTTTAGACGGTTAAATGTAGAAAACACTAAAAAGAATCAACACAGATTTCTTGAAGCAAATACAGGTGAATAGATATATGTAATCTAAGTAAGAAGGGGCTGTGGACTAAAAGCAATGGAAGAATCATGAAAGACCTAGAGATTAGAACACATAAGACGATCAAATGCCTTTACTTTGGCAAATAATATAAGCCAAATTAAAAGGCAGACAATAAGGTGGGAGAAATATTTGCAACAAAATGTGAAAGCCACAAAGCTAATATCCTTTAAGAGTTCTTATGGCTTGACAAGAAACACAAAAAGATAAATGAGCCAAGGACAGACACGTAGTTTACATGAAAGGAAATACAAAAGACCAACCTTTGGAATGAAAGGTCAGTTTCATTCATAGTCAAAACTTTATAAATGATCATTTCCCACCTATTAAAGAAGCAAACTTTTGTTTATTCTTAAATGAAATAACTCAAAGCTGCCACTTTTGTGAGAAAACAGGCATTCTTACTTACTGTTAGTGGAGAGAAACTGGCACTAGTTTACAGAAAAGCCCTTTGGCCAGATGCATCCAGAACCTTGAAAATGTTCATCAACTTTAACTCATTAATTTCACTCCTGGGAATAGTACGTATGGTTCGATTGCTAGATTTGGCAAATAAAAAAAAAAAGATGCCTAGCAAACTTTGAATTTCAGGTATATGATGAATACTGTTTTAGAATAAGTTTGTCCCGGGGAATATTTTGAGTGTACTGACACTAACAAATTATTCATTGTTTATTTGAAATCTAAATTTAACTGGACATCCTGTATTTTATCTAACAATCCTTGCCTATGTAAATAACCAAAAATGCAGCAGAAATTTATGCACAAATTCTCTGTTGCAATTTTACTTATAATAGCAAAAATATTGAAAGAAAAAAATTCTAAATTTCCAACAATAGAGGAATTGGAGGAGGGATGTGTGTCTGGAGAGTTTTTAATGACAGTGCTTGCAATATAATGTAAACTTAAAAAACCAAGCAAGCATCTTACACCCATTAGGATGACTATCACTAAAAAAAGGAGAAAATAACAGGTGTTGGTAAGAATGTAGAGACATTGAAACTGTTGTACACTATTGGTGGGAATTTAAAATGGTACAGCCATTGTGGAAAACAGTATGGCAGTTTTCCAAAACACTAAAAATAGAATTACCGTATTAGAATCCAGCAATTCCACTTCTGGGTACATACCCAAAATAACTGAAAGCAAGGTCTTGA
Organism: Gorilla gorilla gorilla; assembly: GCF_029281585.2. Lineage (NCBI taxonomy): Eukaryota > Metazoa > Chordata > Mammalia > Primates > Hominidae > Gorilla > Gorilla gorilla. The sequence goes on along the minus strand of NC_073239.2, from coordinate 85,538,921 downwards.
AGAAATTTTTGTAAACCCACGTTCATAGCAACATTATTCATAATAGTTAAAATGTGAAAGCAACCTAACTGTCCGTCGATGAATGAATGGATAAGCATAATGTGGTATATACGCACAACAGAATATTATCCACCCTTAAAAATGAAGGAAATTCTGGTACATGCTACAACATGCTTGAACTTTAAGGACGTTATTCTAAGTAAAATAAGCCAATCACTAAAAGACAAATGCTATATGATTCCACTCACGAGATACTTAGAGTAGTCAAAATCACAGAGACAGAAAGTAGAATGGTGCTTGCCAGGGGCTTGGGAGAGGTCAGAATGGGGAATTAATATTTAATGGGTACAGAATTTCAGGTTGGAAAGATCAAAATGCTCTAGTGATGGATGGTGGTGATGGTTGCACAATAATATGAATGTACTTAGTACCACTGAAGACTACACTTAAAAATAGTTTAGGTGGTAACTTTTATGTTATGTGTATTTTAATACAGTAAAAAAATGAAACAAACCAACAAACTGAGTAGGGTCAAAGTTATAATCTCAAGTATATAAAACAATATGTGCAGGAGAGTAACTTACAAAATGCTAACAGTGGTTCTTCCTGAGTACTGATATTATAGGTTATTTTTATTCTCTTCTTTATATAGTTCTGTGTCATCTAAACTCCCTATGATGAGTATATAAGACTTTTGTGGGGATGAAGTTAATTTAAAAAAAAAGCAAACAACAAACCAGTGCCTGATCAAAACCTGCACTATTGACATTTGATGACATACATAGGAGAGGCCAGACTAATCTGTGAGGGGAGATTGAAAACGGAGCAGAGATTCCACTTCTTCTCACATATTCCTGATCTTTAGGCAGAGATTCAGGAAGGAGAGCAACGTTCAGTGTGGTTTTTGGGCTTCAAAAAGCAACAGCAGGAATCTGGGCCCTGTTTCTAGGCAGAGCCCCAGGAAGGCATTCAGGCCTTTGAGAAAAGATGCTGCAGATGGTCCTTAGATGGTCTTACCAAGTCCTGTGTGCCTCAGGGGGCTTGAAAGCCACTGATGGATTCCAGGGTCCCTCAGACGGGCAGAGGAGTGGCAGAAAGAGGTAGAGCCTGTGGCCATGTGACTAGGAACAGGACTTATGGCAAGAGTCAGGGGCCACTGCCTAGGCACCAGAAAGGGGGCAGACACCATGGCCCTACACAGCCCTCCTTGATCCCTGAGGCCATAGGGGCAGCTTCATGTCTGAGCTCATTGTATGAATTAGAAGAACTCACTACTGAGCTCAGTAGGTGCTCATTGTATGAATTAGATGAACAAGTAAATGCTCGTTGCAGGAATTAGGATGCCAGCAATGCCAAGGTCAAGCCTAAAACAAGGCCCCTGGAAGAAGAAGGGAGGAGAGGGAATTATTGCACAGAGTGGGAGGGAAACAATGGAGGCAGTAAGTGGGGAGCATGAAGCAGGTTGTAGCAGAGTGCCCCAACAACAAAGGCAAAGGCAGGTGACAGCTACTGGGGAAGGCGAAGCCCAAAGCGGAATCTGAGAGATGATAGCTTACTGGTTCCAGTGCCTTCTCCCATCCAGAGAGAGGCCCCACCCCCTTTTCATGACCACTCCTCTCTCCTGGGAACCTGCAAAACTCTGTCAAAGGGGAAGCTGGGATCTGATGTTGTAGTGTTTGAGTCAGGGCCTTCCAGGAGGGGTGGATGGTCCTCCCAGACCTCCTAAAAAGGGGAAAACACAAGGAGCTGCTCTGATTTCCTGGCACATGTTTAGCATTAATATTATTTTAAGTGAGTTATATGTTCTGAACATATCTATCCATTTATCAGAGGGGTAGGATAAAACAAAGTAATAAAAAGCAGGGAGGAGGAATTTTATCTTGGATCTATGACTGCTCTTTTCTCCCCTCTGAAATAAGGAGTAGAATGGTTTAGCTAAAGCACTTGCTTATTTTAGAGGGATCTGGATCTTTATCCCCCCACCACTCCCATCCTCCTCTGGTCTCCTTAAATGACTGAGTGGATCAAGAAACAAGACCCAACTCTATGTTGTCTACAAGAAATCTACTTTAAATATAAAAACACACATAGATTAAAAGTAAATGAATGGATAAAGACATACCATGCTAACACTAATCAAAAGAAAACAGGAGTAGCTATATTAATTTTAGAAAGAGCAGGCTTCAGACCAAGGAAAGTTATCAGGGATAAGAGGGGCATCCCATAATGATTTAGGGTTCAGTCCTCCAATAAGATATAATAATTCTTAACCTGTATGCACCTAACAACAGAGTGTCCAAATGTGTGAGGCAAAAACTGGTAGAACTTCAAGGAGAAACAGATGAATCCACTATTACAGTTAAAAACTTCAATACTCCTCTGTCAGAAATGGACAGATCCAGCCGGCAGAAAATTAGTAGCAACATTATTGAACTCAACAACACCAGCAATCAACTAAATTTAATAGAAATCTAAAGACTACTTTATGCAACAACAGAATACACATTCTTCTCAAGGACACATGGAACATTCACCAAGACAGACCATGGGCCATGAAACACACCTAAACATATTTAAAATAATAGAAATCATACAATGTTTTCTCTCAAACTACAACGGAATTAAACTAGAAATAGTCTGATAGCTGGAAAATCCCCAAATACTTGGAGATTAAGCCACACACTTATAAATAACATATGGGTCAAAAAAGAAATCTTAGAATAAATTTAAAAATACTTGGATTTAAGTGAAAATGAAAATATAACTTAACAAAATTTGTGGGATGCAGCAAAAGCAGGGCTTAGGGGAAATTTATAGCACTGAGTGCATACGTTAGAAGAAAGATCTAAAATCAATCACCTAAGCTTCCATCTGGGAAACTAAAAAAGGAAGAGCAAATTAAATCCCAAGTAAGCAGAAGAAAAGAAATAGTACAAATCAAAGGAAAAATCAATGAAATTGCAAACAGGAAATCAATAAAGAAAAATGAATAAAACCAAAAGCTGGTCCTTTGAAAACATCAATAAGATCAATAAACCTTTAATCAGGCTAAGAAAAGAGAGAGGACTAATATCTATGTTATTAATAACAGAAATGAAAGAGGGAACAACACTACAGATCCCATGGACATTAAAAGGATAATGAAGAAATAATGCTATGAACAACTCTATGTCCACAAATTTTGATAACCTAGATGAAATGGACTCATTCCTTAAAGGATACAATCTGGCGAAACTCATACAAGAAGAAATAGACAATCTGAATAAGTCTATATCTATTAAAGAAATTGAATCAATAATTAATAGCCTCCCAAAATAGAAAGCACCAGGCCCAGATGGGCTCATTGGTGAGTTTTATCAAATATTTAAGAAAGAAATTATACCAATTTGCCATAATCTCTTTCAGAAGATAGAAGCAGAGGGCATACCTCCTAACTCATTCTATGAGGCCAGGATTACCCTAATAACAAAAATGGACAAAGACATTACAAGAAAAGAAAATTACATACCAATTATCTCTTACAAACATGGATGTAAAAATCCTCAACAAAATATTAGCAAATTCAATCCAACAATGTATAAAAAGAAGTATACACTATGATCAAATGGGACTTACCTCAGGTATGCAATGCTGGTTCAACATTCCAAAATCAGTTAATGTAATCCATCACATCAAAAGCCTAAAAAAAAAAAATCCCAGCCAGGCATGGTGGCTCACACCTATAATCCCAGCAATTCAGGAAGCCAATGCAGGAGGATCACTTGAACCCAGGAGTTGGAGACAAGCTTGGGCAACATAGTGAAACCCTGTCTCTGTATTTTTTTTAAATCACATGATCATATCAATAGATATGATTCTATTGAGTGGATCAAGAAAAAGCATTTGACAAAATCCAACACCCATTCACAATAAAAAATTCTCAGTAAACTAGAAATACAGGGGAATTTCCTCAACATGATAAAGAATATCTACAAAAAATCTACAGCTAATATCTTAATGGTGAGAAATGCAAAGCTTTTCCACTAAGATCAGGAAGAAAGCAAGGATTTCCCCTGTTATAGTTTTTCGACATCATACTGGAAGTCCTAAATAATGCAATAAGACAAGAAAAGGAAATAAAAAGTGTTCAGATTCAGAAGGAAGAAAACTTTGTTGTAAATGACATGAACATCCATGTAGAAAATCCAAAAGGATTAACTTCTTAAGCTCCTGGGACTTCAAGCAATTATAGTAGGGTTGCAGGATACAAAGTTAGTACAAAAATGTCAATTACTTTCCTATATACCAACAATGAACAATTGGAATTTGAAATTAAATCCCGTAGGACAGGGCTGGCATATGGTACACAAGCAACACACGGCAGACATGAGTACAATCTCTGCAGACCTTCATCATCTTTTATCTGAACTGTGTCTTGGGCCTCCTTTCCTCTATTCTTTCCTTAAATAATTATCCAAATAGCAACCAAGGTGAACTCATTAAAAGATGAGTTCAAATATGACCATAATCAGTCTCTTGCTTAAAACTCTTCAAGGGCTCCTCGTTGCCCACAGGGTAAAGACCATTAACACAATGGATAACGTTTCAAAATTCAGGATCCTGGCTACCGTTTCCGTTGCACCTCCTGCCACTTCTGCTTTTACTTTATGGTTAGAGACACTAAACTGTGAGATTCCCAGCTCAGCCACTTCCCAGCACCCACCCCAACATACACCTAGATGAAATGGGCCAATTCCTTAAAGGATGCAATATGACAAAACTCGCAAGAAGTCCAGTTGCTGTTCATTGCTACACATTGCTGCTTCTTTGATATTTCCTTAGTTGTGGAATACTTCAGCCCATCCCTTGGTGAACTCTTCTTCTCCACTATAAGTCACCTCTTCCAACAAACTAGGGCTGAGTCTCCCTCTTCTAAAAATACCACTATCATTGCATTTATCATGCTATGTTTTAAGGGTGTGCTTCTTCTGTGTCTTCAGCCCTACCAGAGCATAAGCTTCTTGAGAGCAGGAATTTTGGTTCCTTTGAGTCCCCAACACCTAGTAAGGCACCTGGCCCTCAGTAGATATACAATAAATGTTTCTTACATGAATTACTATGTACTGGCACTGAGCTAAGCACCTTACAAAGTGGATTACTCCTAACCCTTTCAATGAGATGGAAAAGTAGCTACCAGTATGCCCATTTAATAGATGAGGAAACCAAGGCTCCCAGAGATTAAGGTGTTTGCTGTAGGTTGACATGGTTATTCCTGGATTCCAGATCTTCTGACTCTAAAGCCCATATTCACATTGCTGCACCACAGAGAGTCCCTGGAAAGGGGTGCCTTCTGGGGCCACTTTGGGTGTTTGGAGGTAAAGCTAATGTCATCACACATGCCTAATGCATGGATGTGCTTACGGAAAGTATTAGGGAATCATTGCTGGCTGCTTCCCAAAGCCTTAAAACCTGGGCCAGGCATGGTGGCTTACTCCTATAATCCCAGTACTTTGGGAGGCTGCGGCGGGTGGATCACTTGAGGTCAGGAGTTCGAGACCAGCCTGGCCAACGTGGTGAAACCCCATCTCCACTAAAAATACAAAAATTAGCCGAGCGTGGTGGTGCATGCCTATAATCCCAGCTACTCAGCAGGCCTGTAATCCCAGCTACTCAGGAGAATTGTGTGAACCCGGGAGACGGAGGCAGCAGTGAGCCGAGATTGCGCCACTGCACTCCGGCCTGGACAACAAAGCGAGACTCTGACTCAAAAAAACAAAAAACAAAAAATAAAAACAAAAAACAAAACAAAACAAAAAACAAAACCAAACCCTGGCTCTGCCCACCTCTCCCACAGGCCTTATGGCAGCCAAACCGAAGGTTCTTTCTCAGCACACTCCTCCTCAAAGTGTCTGTAGTGCTGTCTTTTTCTCTCTGTTCCCTCAAGCTGCCTTATTTTGCTTTGGATCTCTGGCTTCTCTTCCTCCTAATTCCTAAATATAGACGCTCTGCCTGCTTCCTCCCTTTTCATTCCTATTGCTGACATATTCCTTCAGATCACAGTCTCTGTCCCTGTCCTGTGGCAGAGGTGACCACCAGATATGTGTAGCCCACGAGGGACTACCCATCAGCCACCCTTGCATGCAGGAGGGGCCAGGTGACTGAGTTCTGGCCGGTGGAATGCCTGGCTCATAAAAGCCTCCTGCCAGGTCTTCCATATTCTCCTGGGCAACATGAATGTCAATTCCAGGCTGACCGTGGAGCCACATGTTGAAGACAGCAGAGCCCCCCTCACTCAGGATTCTTGAATTACTCCAGAAGCAAAGCCCTACTCCTCAGCCCTCTACCAAATTAGCTTTATGTGAGCAAGAAACAAATCTCTATTGTTTTACACAGCTGAGATTCTGGAGTCTGTTACAGCAGCTAGCATCACCTTACCTAACTCAGACCCCTTGCTGACCTTTGTGTTCTTGGGCTCTCCCCTCCCCCAAGGAAGCTCCACCCTACACCTCATTGCCAAGTTAGCCTTCCTTCAGTCTACCTGGGGTTGCTGCCTTCCCCCTCAACTCTTCAGTGCCTCCCCTTTACCTCCAGACTGAAGGACAAGATCTCAGGCTCCAAGCACCAACCCCCTTGCTCTCACATTCTTGCACTTCTGTCAGATCTGATGAGTTTGAGTACCCGACGTGCATCCTGTCCACTCCTGTCTCTGCTTCCTGTTGTTTTCTCTCCAGCTCCATATGAAACCCTTCCTTCTCTGAGATGGGCTGTTCAGGTCCCCCAGCCACATGGAATGGCCCCTCTGAAAGCTCACAGCCCTCTGCTTGTGCATCACGTGGGATTGATCAGTTGCGCTGCACTGCAGTGCTGCGCAGGTTTGCTCGGCACCCTTTTCCTCCCACTGGACCGTCAGCTCTCTGAGCACAAGCCTGGGTCTTACTTGTCCCCGACTGGGCCAGGCAGATCCCAGGTACAAAGTGGATGCCAGCTCCCCTCCCCCATCACCCAGCAACCCTTGATCTTTCTTCCTTGATGGTGAGGCCAGGGGACTGCAGAGTGTACACAACCAGCTCATCCATCTCCCTCCTCCCAGCACATTCAGAGGGCTAACTGTGTGACCTTTTCCATCTGTGGATTCCTCTCTCTCTTTTTTTCCTCTCTTAAAAAGAGGGTCTTGGAGCTTGCTTGGAAGCCTGGCCTGGCTCGCAAGAAGCTGGCTGCTCAGTTATATTTAGGCTAGCAGGGACATCAATCTAAAGCTCTTTAAAAATAAAGTTCTGTTTCAGCTGGATCCCCAAGAAGGTCCCCACCCACTCCTAATAAGAAGCTCATTCGCCTCCTCCAGGCCCCCAGTCTCAATTACAGACCCTTCACGTGGCCTACACATGTGTGAATGTGTGAGTTAGGATGTCAGCTCACAGTTGCCCTCCTTGACCCAGTTCAAAAAAGGATTTCTCTCCTTTTCCAGGCCTTCCTTCACTGGCCTTCTCTCCTTTCTCTCCCGAGGGACGTTGTGACTTTGAGGCCTCTTACCTCTGCAAACTAGCCAGGAGAAAACCTGTGACTGAAGAAACTGCCTCCTCCAAAGTTTCTGGGCCCTGCCCTTCACAGGGCAATGTTCCCGGCTATGGTAAGAAGCAAAGAGGAGACAAAGACCAAAGCCTGACGCAGAAGGTGAGGTTTGCAGTTGTGCTAAAATGTGCTGTGGGGGCCTCTAAATGAATGGTCCCAGCAGGCTGCCTGTGTGTGCAAGTGTGTGTGTTTGTGTGTGTGTGTATGTGAAGAGGTCCTCATGAACGCCTGGCCGACCCTTCCTACTCCTGAACTCGGCCGCCACAGCCCTGGTTCTTTTCCATCCCCACTGATGAAACGCTTCTTTATGTCTTATTCACATCCTGTCTTGACTACCACAATTGTCTCCTCGCCGGGCCCACATGTCTCTCATCACCAATGGGATCCAAATGTTGCTGACAAAATAATCTTGCTGCCTTTGTGCTGCAATCACATTCCCTCACTTCTGCAAATTCTTCTCTGTCTCCCCATTACTAGGGGAATCACATACAAAGACCACCATCTCGCTCTGCCTCTCCTACCAGCTTGTTCTCATCCTCTGGCTGTTTCTAAGCTCATAGATCTTTCAGGCCTGCCCAGGATGGCTGGAACAAACTCCTCATACTATTTATTCAGTCAGCAAATGTTTACGAAGTCCGAGTGAGGTGGCTCATGCTTGCAATCCCGGAAATTTGAGAGGCTAAAGTGGGAGGATTGCTTGAGGCCAGGAGTTCAAGACCAGCCTGGACAACATAGCAAGAGCCCATCTCTACACAAAATTAAAAAATTAGCCAGGTGTGATGGCCATGGTTATAGTCCCAGCTACTCTGGAGGCTGAGGTGGGAGGATCACTTGAAGCCGGGAGTTTGAGGCTGCAGTGAGCTATGATTGCACCACTGCACTCTAGCCTGAGCAATGGAGCAAGACCCTGTCTGAAAAAAAAAAGTTTGTTAAGAGTGACAGGCAGTCTTTCTAGGCACCGGGGAAGTAGCAAGAAACAAAACTGAGGACAGCAATCAACAAATAAAAACAAAATAGAATGTCAAGAATTATAAGTGCTCTGAAGAAAATCAAAGCAGAGAGAGGGGCTAGAGAGCAACTATTCCACAAGGTGGTCAACGAAGGGCTCTCCCAAGAGGCCTGGAATCTACTTCCCCACCTTCCCTCATGCGGGGCTTGCTTGGGGCCGCCGTCCTCCTGCTTTGCCAGAGGACTCCCCTCCCAGCCTGCTCTTGTATGTGTTTATCTTGATTTGAAGATCAGGGAGGCGCTGGGCATGTCTGCTTCAGCAGGAGACCTGTTACATTATTAACTCATTCAAGACTCACTAGGACTGGGAGACATCAAGCACATATACAAACCCCCGAACACAAACTCTGTTCTTTTCCAATGCCTGGTCCAGAACATGAATGGCCATTTAAATATGGATTTTTTTTTTTTTTTTGAGACTGAGTCTCACTCTGTTGCCCAGGCTGGAGTGCAGTGGCACAATCTCCGCTCACTGCAACCTCCGCCTCCTGGGTTCAAGCGATTCTTCTGCCTCAGCCTTCCAAGTAGCCGGGACTACAGGTGCCTGCCACCATGCCCAGCTAATTTTTGTATTTTTAGTAGAGACGTGGTTTCACCATGTTGGCCAGGCTGGTCTCAAACTCCTGACCTCAAATGATCCACCCACCTCAGCCTCCCAATGTGTTGAGATGACACGTGTGAGCCACCACGCCCAGCCTTAAATATGGTATCCGATTGACTAGTGAACACTTATCTGAATGTCCTGTCAAAGTCTGAATTGTGTCTCCTGTTCTCTGGAATCAGAGGGTGTCTACTGGCAGTGGTCACCCAAAGCTGACTCTGTCTACCCCAGTCGGGCCTCCCCTTCTTCAGACAAAGTACAGTGGATCCATGACATGGATGTTTGGTGACAATCAGCATTAGCTTCACTTTTAAACAGTCCATGGAAAAAAGCACCCACGGCTGGAGGCCTCAATGGACAATTTTATTAGCAGGAGAAATGACTGCCATTAAATTAGTAGCAATTAAAACTGCTATCACTTAAAAAAAAACGCTGTGTCCTATGTGTTTTCCTCCCTGGGAGGGGAAAGGCAAGGAGAGGTAGCAAGATGATGGCTAGATCTCCACTTAGACTCGGAGCAAAGTTGTAAATTGCTCTTCTTCTCAAAGGGTCTCTCTCTAGCAGCCAGCTCAACTATGCCCATCAGAGTTTGTCCTTGCCCTAGGTTCTTAGTGTGGTCTGTCTAGATCTGCCCTATCTAATACAATAGCCACTAGCCCAGGGGCAACTGAGCATTTGAAATGTGGCTAGTCAGAATCAATATATACTCTGGATATTGAAGACTAAGTACAAAGAAGTGAAGGTGAAATATCTCACAAATAATTTTTATATTGGTAACAAGTTAAAATATTTTGGGGTTTAATAAAATATAGTATATATTAATTATATTAAATAACTATGATATAAATTAGATTTCAAATAAAATATATCCTTAAAATTAATTTCATCTGTTTATTTTTACAGATGTGTGGCTATCAGAAAATTTAAAATGACACGTGTAGCTTGCATTTGTGGCTTGCATTACATTTCTATTGAAAATCGCTGAGTTAGCATCACATCTCTGGTTTTTAAACATAGTTTAAAGCAGTTCCATTTTGCTCACTAGAAATTTTACACAGAGCACCCTCCACTATATAAAGCAGGTAAAAGTGGAGTTGCCCAGGTTGAAGGGGGTGGATATTTGTGGGAAAAGGAAGTTGGGGGTGCATGGCATGGGGCTGAGGAGCCCCATCCATTAGCAGGAGACTGTTAGGCTCATCTATTATTGGATCGGATCACCCATTCATTTGAAATTGAGGGGGGATACTCAGAGGCCCCCATTCAATCAACCTAAGTGGAATCTGATCATTATCTTGGGATAAACATTCCAAATGGAAGGTGAGTGCTGGAAGATAAGGAAGATAAGGAAACCATATGGCCCTGTCACCGGAGGCTCCCAGAGTCTTATTTTTGAAAGGATTAATGCATCCAAAGGGGGATCATCATAGTTCTGTTTCTTGAGGCAGAGGCCCCAGAGCCTCATTTACGGATGTGAACTGTCCCAGTCAGAAAGGACTAGGATTCAGGATGCATTCCTCTACCCCCTACCTTTTCCTCCTCCCTCATACTCTGTCCATCTCCCTTCACACCAAAGCCCCCCAAGCTGGTGTAAATGAATCCCCAATCTCTGAACTGTACTCAGCATCCCAGGCCTACGGAGTTGGGGTCCTGGATCTCCTTCTCCCTTGATCTAGCACCATTTCCAGAGGTTCCACCTCCGTCTCACCCCCACCCCATTACTGGCTGACTACTGGTGGCCGCCAAGGTGGTATACGGGGGAGAGGCATTTTCCAGGCAGGGGTGGGAGGGTTTCGGTGGCTCTGTAGGGACTGTGGAGCCAGTGGCAGGCTGAGAATCCCAGCCATTGGGGGAGGGCAGGTAATACGAGCCCCGGAGAAAGGGATCTGGGGCTAAGGGGAGTGGGAGGCGAAGGCGACGGGCTTTTGAGCACGTTCTCTCCTCCCCACATCACAAGGCACTTCATCCTTCATTCCTCTGGCATTGCCATTCTTGCACAGCTGTTCTCTGACCCACAACTGGAGACTGTTGAAGGCATTCGGTTTAGGTACAAAAATGGATGCTCTAAGCAGAGGAGGTGACTTTGGGATGGTGTACTAGTAATCATTGATAACAGTAATAATACAAAGAATAACCAGTATGTATTGAGGGCTCATTCTGTGCCAGTGCTTACCTTGATTACCTTGTTGAATCCTCAGTAACTCTATGAGGTAGGTGCCATTTTACCCAGGAGGAAACTGAGGCTCAGAGAGGCTAAGTAACTTGCCCAAGTTTGCACAGTTAGGAAGAGCTGATGGCAGGAGTCCAGCTCAAGAGGCTGTACCTTGGAGCCCAGGTTCTTGATGCAGACAGGAGGCCAGAACTTGCTTATTTCTGTCAAACTTCAGCAGTCTTGGTCAGTGACAAGCAACTAGAAGACAGTTGCCAAACTCTCTCTGTGCACATTTTGGATGGGCCCAAGGTAACTTGGACAGTTCCTTCTGGCTACCACCCAAGTGAGCCTGAGCTGTGGTCTCATACCTCACTTGCTGGAACAATCCAAGCCCACTGTTGTCCAAACGGCCCTGGCCAAAAAGAGGCCACTCCCTTACCTCTGTCCTCCAGGACGGTCACATCTTAGGGCGAGGTAGGAACAACAATGGGTGTGTGTGGGTGGGGGTAGGCCCAAGAGCTCCAGCCACAGGCTTCCCTGCTTCAGGATCACCCTGGCTGGTGGCCTGGGTTTCGGGCTTTTCTGTGCTCTGAGCACATCTAAACATTTGGAGAAAAACAAGAAAGTGAACAATAGACTCTTGTGGGCTGGAGAACAGAGCTAACTTCCCCCAGGGACTAGAGCACTGTTCATAAACTGCCCCAGCTGCACTCTCACGGTCAGGATGTCACTGGAGCCTTGCTGAATTACAGCCTTGTCCTCTCCAGGGGCGGGCTGTGGACTCCTGTTATACATCGTGGGGGGAATGAGAATGCAGTGGGGGAGCCAGCCGTTTGGGGGAAGGCGTATTCTCCTGCTTGAATTTTAAGAAATCACATAAAAAATATGCATCCGAGCCTTGGCATTGTAGCTCTGCCAAGTCATCCCCTGACAGACATGTCCCGATCACAGCTGTTTGCCTCACAGGAAAAGAATCAGGTTTCTGTCAAGTGGACTCTGGGCACAGCCCCAGAGAGTTTCATGGGGTCCCAAGGACCTGGAGAGTCTGTGGAACTAACTTGTGTGGAGAGCAGTTTAGCCAGGAGGCAATGGCATTGGTGTCCTCAAAAAGAGGCCCAGGGCTGGGTGTGGTGGCTCATGCCTATAATCCCAGCACTTCAGCACTTTGGGAGGCCAAGACAGGAGGATCACTTGAGCCCATGTGTTCAAGACCAGCCTGGGCAAGATGGTGAGAACCCCTCTCTCCAAAAAAAAAAAGAAAAAGAAAAAAGAAAAAATTAGCTGGGCATGGTGGTGTGTGCTTACGGTACCAGCTACTCAGGAGGCTGGGGTGGGAGGATCACTTGAGCCTGGGTGGTCAAGGCTGCAGTGAGCTGTGATCGTACCACTGCACTCCAGCCTGGGCAACAGAGCAAGGCCCTGACTGTAAAACATAAAGACCCACTGGTCATTGCGCCGAGTAGGGTGGGCATGGTGGGCCAACGGTGGGTTTCTTGGAGCTGGCTCCCCTCAGGCTTTTTGGACAGTTGCTTCCCATCGTCACAGCCAAGGGCAGCAGGGGCATGGTGTGTTAGGTCAAGAACAAGTTGGTGAGTGGACGGGTGCAAAACAGAGCTCAGACACCCTTCTCATTCACAGCTGGCCTGGCGGGGCCAACCAGGCCCCGTAAGGCTAAATCCCTCGATCCAGAGCTCCCGGCCTCCATTCCCAGGACCCTAGACAACTTGTGAGGGATGTCCCCGTCTGGATGGCATCCCTGGAAAAGGCTGCAGTGTTTCTAAAGAGGCTGTTCAGACATCACATCACAGTCCCAGACGGCCGAGCGGCTCCTGTGCTCACTTGGCCGCTCTCCCTGAGAAACACTTTGGATCAGAGAGTGCTTCTAGGTTGTTTTTGCCTGAAGAAGTGGTAAGAATTCAGCGAGCACCCCACAGCTGAAGGAAAAGTCAGTGGCTTTACTTACTGAAAGTATCAGTAAAGAACCTCCCGGAGGATGTGAAGCTCCAGACACTAGATGGGCAAGAAGGCTCCAGATGAGGGGGCCTCGGAGGCAAAGAAAGCGGAATTTAGAAACAAATGGTTTGGCTTCTGGAGAAGAAAGAAAGAGTTTCTTGGTGTCTAAGAGGTTTAAAATGGCTGTGCTAGGTCATGCCTGGCGCATGATCCAAAGGCAAAGGTCAATAGTGTTTTGCTGAAGAGGTCTTCCTGAGAACGCAGCATTCCTTCCTGGCCTGCTTCACTTAGCAAACCCTCACTGAGGGCTCCTGGGATGCAGAGGATCGAAAGATGAACAAGAAATCTCACCTTCAAACTCTCCGAGGCCAGCCAGTGATGGTTATACAGTGTGGACAGAGCAAGAATATGAGGTGGATGGCCAGCACGCAGCGCACACACAGACACTGGAGCCTGGGGAGGCAGGAGCCTGAGCGGCGTCTTCAAGGGTGAGCCAGAGCTGGCCAGGCAGCCAAGGAGGTAGGACAGACACTCCCAGCAGAGGGAACAGACCGTGCAAAGGCTGCCAGTGACAGCATGGCCCCCAGGGAGAGCTGGGACAGTGGTAAAGGGACGAGTGCCCAAAGAGGAAAAGGTGCACCTTACACTCTTTGCTTTTAACTCCCTAAATTTTCTATACGCCGGGCACACAGGAGATTCAAAACCTTGTGGCATGAGGGCCTCTCTTGAGTCAAGTTCCATCCATTCTAGCACATTAACTAAAGGTCTGTCCCCGGCTTGCGAGCTGTAGTGACTCCCCAAGGGATCAATCTCCAGGCCACTCCCTCCTCCCATACCCTAATACTGTCCTGAAAACCCTCTGGTACACCATGCCAGAGGCAAGCAGTACACTTGCATGTTATGAGGGACGGTTCTGTTCCCAGGAAGTGAAACAATATTATCACTGTATTTTCCTGATTTCTGGTCTCACAGTGTCTTCCCAACCCATTCCTGGAAAACTGCTATTAAATCAATGCAGCTTTAGAATTGAGGGAATCCAGTATATCCCAACTACACCCACCTTTTAGACACAGTCTTTGACCATATACGTCCAGAATTTCATATATGCTCCCTAATTGTATTCATTTTTTTTTAACAATTGGACACATAGTTGACAGGCTTAACTCCAGTGAGCGTTTGATTGAGGCTACATAATCCCACTTTCAGCGTGCCTAATGATTTCCATCTTTGCCTCAATTATATGAGCTCTGTGAGACCTGCCCTTCTTATCATGAGAATCAGCACTTCATTTTTCCATTTCCACTTATTATTATAAAATAATAGGGCCAAAATGCCAGAAATTATTCAAATACTTGCACAAACACTGCTGAACAGTCCAAAGGTGACGCTGTTGAAATGGAGTTGTTGGCCGGCAGGCAGCATTACCACGTGATGGCTTTGAAATGTTCCTTCATCTGCCAGCCTGGGAGAGCTTGAAACCAGGGGTTGGTTCAAGGGGTTGGAATGGTGGTGGTGGTACGGGTCAATGTAGAACACACGAAAAAAAGGATGTGCCAGTAGAAGTTACCGGCCGAAGGTTGTCTAGAATGATCCCACCCTCTGAAGCTCAGGGGGGTATAAACCCTGGCACCTCCTGCCCAGATGGGCAGGCACTGCTATAGGATGAGGCTGCTGGTGAAGGTTTCTCTCCAAGCAGCTGGTATTGCATCACAAATGTGCTGAAGTAAACCTTCCAATGTCTCCAAGTCCGGAGGTGCATGGGGGGTGGGGTAGGGACTGCCATGCTATTTTATAGCTGGGGAGATTCTGCATACTCATCAGGGAAGGAGGTCAAGTTCTAGGTCACACCTTCCCAGATGTGGCTCCAGGCTGACCTGCTGCAGGGGGACTAGTGGGGGAGAAAGAGCGGGCTGCTGTCATCTACAGAGATAGGGGGTTCACTGGCCAACAGAGTGATGAAAGGACACTTAGTGTTGCTTGAAGAAATTCCTCCGGAGGCTCAAGAGTGCCTGGAAACAAACACCCAGGATTTCTCTGCCACTTAGCAACCCAGGCAATGGAACGTGACTTACGTCTCTAAGCTTGTGGTGAGCACAGTCCTGGCAAACTCGGCATTCCTAGGGGCTGTACTGAGAAGAGACTCCCTCTCCTCAAAGCTACCTGAATACCAAAAACCTTTTTCCAAAGCTTCTTACTGTGGAGTCAGAATCCTCCCTGATCTGGTGAGAATTTTGTGAGAAGTGGTAGGAAACCTGGTCTTTTAGTTCATGACTAGCTTGTTAGAAGGGACCAAACCTGGTCATAGGGACAGGAGGCTTGGCCTCCAGGCTCGCCTCTGCCCTGTCTTTCTGAATGGCTCTGGACAAGTTCCTTCATTTGCAAAGTTAGACTGTTGGTCTATGACGGATTAGCTTTAATACTCAAGTATTAGAGTATTGGTGAAATGTAACAATATGTGAAATGTGAAAATTATAAAGTGTGATTAAAAATAAATATCTTAGGAGGTATGTATGCTTTTTGCAGCTGGGGAATGTAAGTCCAACCCTGGGATTTATCACAAACTACCACAGAAGGAGCACTCTTGGGCTCCCAGTCAGGCCTCAAACAGGCATCACAAAACGATAAAGCTATTTGCTTCTGAATCCAACCCTCCCAAGCCAGTTCCTCCTTCACCTGCCCTGGATGGAAGGGCAGCAATTTCCCTTCAAGATGCTGAGGGTATGAAAGCTTTGTTCGCAAGCTGGGGTATGAACACCTCCTTTTTAAGAATAAACGTTAAGACCAAGCACACACTTTTCAGAGCTGCTAAGGCCCACATTTTGTGTTTAGCTTTGGGTTTCCAAGACCCAATGTGAAATGCAGTGCTTTCTCTACCTTTAAAGAAGAAAATGGGAAAGAGAGGTGGGTTTTGGGGTTCTTATTTTGCAAACCCCCTGGAGACAATGCAAAAACTCCTCTGCAGCAGCAGGTAAACACCTGAGCTGGGAAGGAAAGCTACCTGGTAGTCCCAATGAATGCCAGCAAGACAAGGGCAGGGAAGAGGCGGGGCAGCTTCCCTGCCAGCTGAAGGCTTACTTTTGTTTGAACAATGTCCCAACCTCAGGAGGGAGGGACAAAACCAAGAAGGGTGTGATTTTCCCGAGGGGCCATTGCTAAAACGAAGTTGGGCATCGTGTGGGGCTGGAAGCTGTGGCTGCAGGAAGCCAGGGGTGATGGCCTTCCTGCAGCCGTCTCTCGAGCCCCGAACTTGCGGGAAGAAAGGACTCCCCCCTTCCAACCCGTTCGGGTTGGTTTGCGCTGGAATGCCACGCTTTTCAAAGTGTCTGAGTGATAGGCACTTTCTAAATATGTACAGCGATGGCCTGATAAGCAACTAAGCGTCTGGCTTCGCGGGTTCATGCCCGAGGCTGTGCGGTCGGGGGAGGGTGGGGGCTCAGCTGAAACCTCAGCTCCTCCTTACAGGCCTGGTTTGGAAACGCTCTGTTCACTGCTGGGGTCCCCACTTTCCAATTTTTACTTCTGGGATTGGAAGAAGAAGACAAGAAACACCTCCTCACCCCCTACCCTCTGCCTCCACGCCCGCGACTCAGCCCAGGTGACCCAAACGGCTGAGTCAACTTGGCGCAACCGGAGCGTCCCCATTGCGCCGGCCACCCCCAGCCCCCTTCGCCCCTCGCTTGGCCCCACAATGCGCCCTTGTGCCGCGCCTGCCGTCAGGCCGGGGATTTGGAGCAGGGATGGGGGGAATATTCGTCAGATATTTAAAACAGAGCCGAGAGAACAAAGCAGGCCTTTGTGCGGCAAGGCGGCCCGGGAGCTGGGAGCCGCCGGCCCCCAAGCACTGTGCTGGGCCAGGAGAATGCGCATGCGCGCGGCGACCTGTGAGCTCGGGTTCTGTGCCGGCTTTTACCCCAGGTAAGCGGGGCGCTGCGTTAACCCCTTCCCATCCCGCGCCCCGGGGCGGCCCGAGGCAGAAGCTGGCTCTAGTCTGCTGGCTGCTGCATGTTTAGCTGAAAAAAGAAATAGTCATCTTCCATGTTTCTATAGGACACACAGCTCAAGATAAAATGATACACCACTTGAGAACCCAAATTTTCAATGACTGGAAAGACTGGGACACTTGGGTCATGTAAAAATCAAGACATTTGGAAGATACGCCATCTTCGGATGCTAGAAGAAGATGGAAACTTTTGATAGGCGTGGGCTTCTTCCGCCTTGTTTACGCTGGGTGAACGGCTCTTTCATTTTTCTGTTCACTGTCACTTGGAATTTGGAAGACATACTGGTTGTCGTCAAGGGCCTGGCTTTTGTTTTGGGTTGTGGGCTGACTGGATGGTGTTTATTTATTTTTTAAAAAATAACTAAATAGCTAAATACAAGTGAAGTGTGCATGGTACAAAGATGAGATTGTGTCATGAACCAAGAAATGTATAATTAATGAAATTTTATGCAGAAGAAAGAAAGAAGAGGAAATTAGTAGCTATTTAAATACATTGTGTTGTCGGGGAAGGAGATAAGTTTTCTGAAGTAGGGTAGACTAGGAGTGAGTTGGGGGGAGGTGGCATGTGCAAAGTACCCGAGTTCTGCTTTATATGGACAGTGATTGCACCCCATAGGTAATGGGGACTGGCAGACAGAGGCTGCGGGAAGCCAACGGCAGGCTTAGAAGTGAGTTATTGTGCTTGAATTATTCAGATGGGTGAGAAAGGCAGTCCCAACCAGATGATTTCACAGCCTTCCAAACGCGGCTCCTGGAGCATGTCCAGTGAGGTTAGATGGATCTCCCCCATCAGACAAGTCAGGGGGAGTGCAAGGACTCAAAGGAGGTCTCGTGACTTGTATGCTAGGACTCTGCAGTAGCCCACCCTGCTCCAACTGTGGACACACATCTGAGGAATTTATGGCTTTCTTTTTCCTTCATAGCTGAATTACCTGGTGGTCACAAGAAAGCAAAGGGATTTTTATGTGACATCATCTTGGCAAGAAGCTCCCTTACCAACCTTGACCTCCAGGTCTCCATGGCAACTGCTGCTGGGACATCATTGGCACCAGATTGTGTCCCTTAAAGGCCACACTGCAACAAGGGCAGATAAACAATTTCGTGGCAACAGTCACGTAGCAATCTCATTCTTAAATGTGGGCTGGTTAGTTAGGATGATGTAAGTGTTTTTTTCCACTCTCTTCCGCATTCTGACTCCAGAATTCTGGGCCTAGGACATAGTCAAAGAATGTACCTTGGGGTATGAGGTAAGAAAACAGGCTGGGGTGGGACTTGAAGAAGTACCTTCTTCTAGACACAGGGACAGATTCTTTTTCCTTTCCCAGTTGAGAGTTCATTTTCTGTCTCGGTTCAACAAAGGCATGTTATCTTTATATAAAGGAAGCTGTAATAGACAGTCTCCAAGATGGCAGCCTTTAGTTTTTTCCCTCCTCAGATTCATGAGCTGCTTCTCACCTCTTAAATCTGGTCTACCTATAGTGACTTGCTTGACCAACAGAATATGCTAGGAGCAACATTCTGGAACTTCCAAGGCTTGGTTGTAAGAAGCTTTGCAATATCTGCCTGGATCTCTTAGAACCTTCAAAATGGGATACTTGCTCTAGAAATCAGCCACCATCCTGTGAGAAGTCCAAGCCACAGAGCGAGGCCAGAAATAGTTGCTGCAGTCAAGAGCCCCAGCTGAGCTCTCAGCCAACATTCAGCATCACTGCCAGCCATGTGAGTGAGTGATGGTGACCTTGGATGTCCAGCTCAGTAGAACCTTCAGATGATTTCGGCCCTAGCCATTCCAACTGCAAGACATCCTGAGTGAGCTGAGCCCAGTCAACAGAGATGTGAGAGAGAAAAATGCATTGTTTTGAGACACTAAGTTTTAGAGTGTCTGTTGTGTAGCAGTAGGTAGTTCAAGAGGAATGAAATGCTAGATGGGGTATGGAAGATAGGAGAGGACCTCCTGATAGCTCAGCTACTTTGAAAGGCTTTATTTATCAGGATTTTTTGCCCCTGCATCCCACCAACACCATCCCCGCTTTCTGAGCTGTGCCTGGCACACTGCACCACACAAACCTTGCACTGCTCACTAACTGTGCCATGTATATAAGCCTCCTCAGCCCGATGGTGGATACTTTGAAGATAGGGACCTATATGATTTGATTCCTACCCTCCTTAGCACTGACAGATTTGTCAAGCTGTTCCAGTGGATAAATACGGGGGATGACTGCTGGAACAGCATCTTGAGGTGTTTATATGGCTTGGCTTCTGATCTTTGACATTTGATAACTGATGAACATGCTATTTGAGCCCACCCAGGAGCCAGCCACACCATGGGGGAGTCTGAACCTCACCCACACTGTGGCCACTCAGGGGAAGGAGACCAGGGCCAAGAACGCAGTTGCTAACCTCCTGCTTAGATTTGCTTCTTGGGGGCAGCCCTGGAAACCCAAAGAAGAGCTAAAACTGTGTGGATGAGAGAAAACCTTCAGAACCCATTCACAGAGATACCAGGAGCAGCTGAGAACCTATTGTAGGAAGGACACATGTTCAAGACCTCACCCATCTGCCCATCTAGGAACATGGATGTTTAACATGCTAGGGTCAGAAGTGGGAACATAGGTCAGCTTGAGTAGAACCTGGTGCCTGTGCAGGAACCCTGACTTCTGTGGGCCCAGCTACTCGGGAGGCCAAAGAGGGAGGATGGCTTGGGTCTGGGAGGTCGAGGCTGCAGTGAGCTATGTTTGCACCACTGCACTACAGCCTGGGCAACAGAGTGAGACCCTGTTTCATAAAAAATAAATAAAAATAGAAAGCCTGGCGAGCCCAGTGTCTACTCAGAGCTTAGGAGAGAGGGAGGAGAAAGGCAGGATGAGGGCAGCTTGGGAGGTGGTCCTTCATTCTGCCAATAAACATTATTTTGTGAATCAGGCCTGGCTTGAGGCACAGGGTATGCAGAAAAGTTCAAGGGAGACAGAGTCCCTGCTCTCAGGTAAAATGCCTGGAGGAGTTGTAGCTCCAATACACATCTCACGACATGGGCAGAGCTTGGCTGACCATGGGTGTAGGGGAGCTATGGCCTTCCCTCCTCATTATATCCCAGTCTTCCAACTTTGTGAAAGAGCTGGAATTCCCATGCTATAAGGTGGTATGAGTGTGGGCACTAGAGCCATATGATCTAGTCCAGGTCCCAGCTCCACCACTTATTGGCTGTGTGACCTCGTGCAAGCTACTTAAACTCTCTGAGCCTTTAGCATCTTATCAGTAAAAATAAGAACAGTAACAGTTCTTCATCTCAGGGTTGTCTGAGGATTTCATAAGATCATCCTGGCAAAGTGACCCCTTAGCTCCATGTGTGGCACCGGCAGGCGCTTCGGAACCACCGGCTCCTATCCTATGTACTCCCACGAGGCATGGGAGGGCTCTGGATATGAAATTATCTGCAAGGTCCAAGTAACTTTTGCTTAGAAAAAACAAAAGGGATGATGAGGGAAGAAGAAGTCTCACTTAGGAACGAAATTGCCTGGGGCCCTGTTTCCTGAGAGGATCGCCCAGGAGTCATATGACATTGGTCTGACTTTCCTGAACTGCCCACGCATGCGCTGAGTTTCAACAGCACCGAGAACCTAGGCTTCTCTTCCTGAAACTTAGGAGAAGCTTGGGCTTCCCTCTGGCCAGACCAGAAGGGGTTCCCAGGTAATTGCCTGGTCCAAGAGCCATAGAGGATTTGGAATTATGAGGGTAGGGAACTGCAGTTAGGGGGATCCCAGAGTCTCAGGAAGCATTTCAGTTCCATCCCTTGACCCCACTTCATGCTCTGGCATATTGAGGGCCCGGAAGTGCTAGGAGAGCTGTGATTGGCAGGCCTCACTCCCTGCCCACCTTCCCTCTTAGCTTCCCCAGAACCATAACCCCCTTTAGACTGGGCATATGGGCAGATAACAAAGGATATCATGCTGGGGACGCATTTCTGAGAGGGGGTGACTGCCCTTGCTCCTAAGTATGAGTTGCCTTTTCCAAATGTCCCTGCAATGTAAAGCGATCGGTAAAGGGGACCACAGCCCTTGGTTCTACACCCATCAAACATGTGCTGAAATCAGATTCTTTTCTAAGCAACACATCCATATTATGCCACCATTCAGACGAAACCAAGAGCTAATCATCCTGAGTATGAGATGTGTTCTCTGGTGAGATGCCTGGACCTCCACGGGGGAGGTTGTTCTCTTGAGAAAATGCCGACTTCCCCTCATCTTTCAGAGGCCCCCTTCCTGACCAAAAGGCTCAAGGTAAGCAAAGCTAGACCCCAGTGTTTGGGCTACATTCCAGACTCCTGGTGTTTCCAACCCAGATGGGTTATACTCACTGCAAATCTTTACTCTCCCTAAAAGCAGTTTAACAGAAAGAAGACATTTGATCTTTCCCTAGTACATCTCAGTAGTTTGATTTTCACTGTCATGTGAATTCAAGACATAGAAAAATAAAACACAAAGCCCTACTGGCCCTACTGGTTTATCCATCATATTCTATTACCTTCTAAGAAGTCTGCCTTATTAGCATATCTGATCACTGAGGAACACCTGGCTAGAATGTTTAGGTGGTAGCAAGGGAATGATTGGCTTATTTTCCTCCCCAGATCTCACTCTTTGGGCTCTCCACCCAGGGTCACTACTAGCCCATATGGCACCTATGTACAAGTTAGAAAAAGGCACCCCTTCCTCTTTGTGGATACAGCCATGCCAGGGCACAGCTTGGCAGGACGAGTGCAGGCTGAATTTCAGCCCCCATCTGCCTTCTATGCATGTTGGCCTTTTGCAGTGAACAGCCTGTGAAACTATACATGGTGGCCTTGCCTATACTCAATGTCACTAGCTCTCATTTCTCTTCTTGGAAAGGTGCGTGTTGGAGAGGGAAGGGAAAGAAGATGCTTGTTGCTGTTCATTATGGACAGGTTCCCCAAGAGTGACACCGTACTGTGGGCATGTTTTGAGTTCTGGGAGAGTTTCAGGGCATTTTATAGCTGGGCCAACTTTCCCTGGGACTGAGAAGCAGGGCTTGGAAATTAAGGCAGTCCTGGGGGAGGGAACAGCTGGTCAGTCTGCCCATAATCCTGCCCAGAAACCTGACAGCAAACAGCCCTGGATTTGCTCATTTGAATGCTTTAGGGGAATTTCCAAGAACCCTTCACCCTCTTATGAGAAAAAGAAGGTAGGTCCATGGTGCTATTCTCCCCTTGCCTCCCGTGAGCTTCGGTCTGTGGTTAGGACATCTGGGCACAGGAAGTATTAACCTGTCTCCGCTTTCAGATCTAAATCCAGTCACCTGTCAAGGGGCTTGCCTTCCTCACTTTGATGAATTAATTTACAGAGTTCTCCATGGTGTGGTCTGAGGGTGTCAGGAGGGGGTGAGTCTAGAAGACTCCCTGCTGGATCTCAGGGGTATCGTTTTCCCCAGCTGTGACCCAGCATAAACACCTCTAAAATTGAATGAACAGCACATAGCACGTCCATAACACAAATAGACCTCAGGAGGAATCATGACATCCAGTTTTTGTTGTTGTTTTTTTTTTTTTTTTGTAAATGGATACATTAATAGACCCAGCATCAAATCCTGTAAGTCACCAAGGGCTATCAGGAAATGTAGAGATATTTGTTCATTGCCCATTCATTCATTCATTCATTCATTCATTCATTCATGAAACAACTGAGTATCTACCATGTGCCAGCCCTGTGTTAGGCTCTGGGGGTGAGGAAGTGAGTGACAGAAATGCACTCTTGCCTTTAATTTAAATGCCATCACCTCAGAAAGGCCTTCCGTGACCACCCTCTTCCTAGACTTGTGACCTCCTGAGAACTCCCTTTTGGTAAACAGCCTCCCGCTTTAATTACTTGATCCATTTTTGTCTTCCCCACTAGACTCAGCTTCAGGAGGAAAGAGACCATGCCTACAGGAATCAAAATGAATCAGCACCAATCCTGACCCAAGATGATATGGGTTGACTGAATCAGTTGTTCCTCATCAAGTATACTGGAAGTCAGAATGGCTCCTCCTCCATGATGCCCCTGTACTTAGAGCATCTGGCGTCTGTGAAGGGTCTAATCCCAAGTGAGGATTCTGCTCCTGAGACAGCCAGGACCAGACGATTGCCAAGGTCCCTCCAGCCTAAAGGCAGTGACTCTAGAACAGATGGGGCTCTGGAGGCCTGGATGGTAACAGGGTAACTGGAGCTCAGGAATGGAGGCCAGGTTAGAGGCATGCTTGCCCAGTCATTCCAGGTGCCCAGGTTCCAGGCTTATCCCTCTTTAGGAGAGAAGTAAAGACATGAAGAGGAACCCTCTGTGGGCCTGTGCTGACCCATCTGCCACCCCCAACCAGAGGCATGAGTGACATAGGAAAGGGGAGTGGCGTTGGGGCTGCTTGGCCTGCCTCCTGCACCCCAAAGCTCTGGGTTCGATTACACTCATTGTCACTGTGCACAGAACCCACGTCACCACTGAGGAGATCAGCTGGGCCCTGGTTGCTGACAGCATTGTTTTATTCTTGCTAAGCCACTACATCTTGGCTTTGTTGTTATGTTTCCAATAGCAACAGGAGAAAAGACAACTTTTTCTGCTTTGGGAGCTTATTTTTTTCTCCTGTAGGAGAAAGCCCCAGCCTGAAGACTTGATGTCCTTGGGGCCCCAATGTGGCCTTAGCCCAGACCCTGGGGGCCAGTAAGGAGAAGTCCAGCTTAGCTCTGCCCCAGGGAAACAGCGGGTGGCTGAAGTCGTGGAGGATCCAGGAGCCGGGAGCTATCAACTCTTCTGGAATTGGGCTCAGCTGCCCTTTTTAGTTTTGAATGGCTACAAAATATCCATGGTGGCTGTCTTGGGTAGGCCTAAAGCACAGACAGTGGAGAAAGGAAAAGGAGAGAAAAAAGGAACTTGCGAGTAGAGGAGAAAGGAGTGGGAGAGAATGGCAAGAGAAGAAAGGTGGCTGTGGAGAAGTGCAGTGACACCATCAGCACCCTTGGGCATCACTTGGCATTTGAAGCCAAAGAGGATGACCCCACAGGCCTGGATGAAAAATATAGAGGTTCTCTCTGGCAAGGGGCTTTTGCTTTCCATTGAGAAGGAGCTGCCATCATGAATGGATGGATGGATGCATGGACAGGTGGGTGGGTGGATGAATGAAACAATAAGCGTGGGATTCCCAGGATTGAATGAGTGACAAAGGAAGGAAAAATAAGTGAGAAGTGAGAGAATCCAAAGAGGGGTTAAGCCATCTTAGGCAGGGATTGCCAAGGAGTGGTTTGGGAGGGCCTTGCCCCATCCCCTCCAGTCTCCATTGGCTTCCCCTAAAGTCTTTCTAAGTAAATAAACATGCAATCTAAGTGGAAAAATAGAGTGTTTACTATACAAAACAGCCTGATGAAAACCCCCTGGCTCCTGTATCAGCCAACATTCCATCCATAGGTTCTCCTTTACAGAAACTCCTGAGCTGCCACTCATCAACTACAAGGCATTGTGTCTGCTTTTTCCAAATCCCATCCCAGACCAATTGTATTCAGGCTGTGGACAGACAGGTGAGGACCTGAAACATGATTAGAGGATATAGGGAAAATAAACTTTAGATTCACTTGAGAATAGGAAGAGTTAAAGGGCCTTAAGCCTTTCAGTCACTCCTACTTAGGGATTTGGGGTATTAATTAACAATAGCAAATCATTGGGTAGATTGTCTCTGCTCTCCCTTCAGTAAAAAATGTCAGGTATAGGCATTTCTTCCTGTGCCCAGTAGGAATAGTTCACTGGGGCCAGGATCAAGGGTTAGGGGTCAAAGGACTATACTCTCTAAGCCTTGAACCAATAATGTGAGCAGCTAGTACAGAAGTGAGCAAGGCTCTTCTTTCATGGAAGGTTCTTATCAGAAACCAGAGCTGTCTGGAGGGACACAGTGAGTCAGATTACAACAGCTACCCATGGTGGGGACAGGTCAGAAGGGGTCACGCAGAGGCTGTAGGGAAGGTTGCTATTCTTAGGCCCCTACTACCTCAGGCGTCTGCTGACTCACTTGGGAATCTCTGGACTCCTGGGTAGATCCAGTCCAATAACCTGCCTAGTTCTTGGGTAAGCCTGTATTGCCTTTAATGATAATAAATAACAAGAAAATATAGACTTTTTCTCTAAAAGAAAGATGCAATATCATGTTTAAGCCTATGCAAGAGGAAGGTTAAGGAGGTCTGATTCCCAGAGAAGCATCAATCTTACCTCAAATCTTGGAAAGACTCCCGGAAGGAAAGGGAGAGAGAGGCTAACCCCGGGGTAGTGGCCCTGGAGGCTTTGGTACTGAGTCACAACATGGGTAGGGGAAAGGTACATTATATTTGGGGCAAGGATCAAGTGAAAGTCTAGGAAAAACATCAACCTTGGAGACTGAATAGGCTTGCCACATTAAAAGCCTCAAAAGGGGACTTAAGTGTCCCTTTGATTAAGGAGAAGACAAAAAAGGTGCACTATGCAGAAAATAACCTCCTCAGGAAGGCAAGTAGGTTTAATGGGTTTTCACAGAAAGGTGGGAGACCATTTCATTTTCCCTTTCTTAGGACAGGGATCTGGGGATGTTTGCCTGAGAGGTTATATGTTCGTTGTGGCCTAATGTCTTTCAGAGTAGACTGTCACCAACTCTTTGACTCCTCCTGCTCATGGATTCCTTCCACCATACCTTTGGTTTCCATTTCTAAATGTGCTTCAGCCTGGGGGAGGCTGCAGTAAATGACTCTGTCTAACTTGCTTCCTTGACCTTAGGACTAACCTTTTAAAACTCATGACTTTTCCTTCTTTATTTAAAATCTCTATCTTTTAACTTTTTTTTTTTGAGATGGAGTTTCACTCTGTCACCCAGGCCGGAGTGCAGTGGTGCGATCTCACTCACTGCAAGCTCCACCTCCCAGGTTCACGCCATTTTCCTGCCTCAGCCTCCTGAGTAGCTGGGACTACAGGCGCCTGGCTAATTTTTTGGTATTTTTAGTAGAGACGGGGTTTCACCGTGTTAGCGAGGATGGTCTCGATCTCCGGACCTTGTGATCCACCCACCTCAGCCTCCCAAAGTGCTGGGATTACAGGCATGAGCCACCACACCCGGCCTTTTAACTTTTTAATTAACTCATTCTATTGATCTGTCTTTCTAGTTAAAAAATAAAAAAATAAATCTTCTCCAGGGAGCATGTATCAGGAGGGAAAAGAGTCCCTTGTGTGTTAAGCCGTAATGGCTAGGGTTAAAAGCTGAGTTGCCTGTGTGAACTTGACCTTGAGCATGATCCCCAAATGATAGTTGTCTCTACGTGAGTGGTCTTTATCTGGCCTCCTCCTCTCTTAGCACTGACCAGGCTACATCTGTGGCTAAGACCTAGAGGAAAAGACTTGGGTTAGCCTGTGAAGCAGAGCAGCTGAGCTAGGAATTCTAAGAATGGGGGACAAAAGAAAAAAAAAAGGTAGGGAAGGTGGAGGGGGCACTTCTTTCCTCAGGTCTGCTGCTATGGTACAGCCTCCTGAATTTGAGTTTCTCAAGTAGTCAGGGCTAGGCTCAAG
Organism: Gorilla gorilla gorilla; assembly: GCF_029281585.2. Lineage (NCBI taxonomy): Eukaryota > Metazoa > Chordata > Mammalia > Primates > Hominidae > Gorilla > Gorilla gorilla. The sequence goes on along the minus strand of NC_073239.2, from coordinate 85,512,108 downwards.
TTGTCAGGGCTAGGCCAAGGGCAAACTGAGGCTAGAGTCAGTAAAGTGATCTGCCTATGGTCTTACAATTACTGGGCAGTAGATGGTTTACATTTAGAGGCAGCATCAACAACCCTGTAGTATCAGTCAGAATTCTGGTGGAGAAAAAGAGGAGAATTTAATGAAGGGATTATTTATCAAGCTATGGACAGGATTTAGGGGAACTAACAAAGGAGGGTGCAATACTTTAAGCTTAATCACATTGAAGAGGCATTACCCTCCCTAAATCCAAAGGGTCAAGAGGAAGGAATAGTTAGGAGAATCCACAGAGAGTACCTGTAAGGAGAGGGCCTCCCGATAGGATGGTGACAGCGCAACTTTTGGTAGAGGGGCAAAACTAATCCACAGTGATTTGACAGGAAAGGATCTAGGGGAATAAACATCCTTTCTGTCTTGTAGTTTCCTGTTTGTGTCTCTTTTTGCCTGAGCACAACTAGAAACTAGAGGTCAATGGTGCCCCATTGATGCAATCTAGACAGGTCGACAGGCCAAAGGGTGGCGAGTGAATCTGGAGAGCAAATGTAAGATAGCCAGCCACCTGGGAACACAGATGAGATTTGTTTGTAGTAATTTCCAAAATTGTTTGCCTCTGTCTCCATTGCCATACCTGTTCCTGCATGGCTTGCAGATGCTAGAGTTTTTCTGCTGCTTCCTTATATCTTGGAACCCCCAGCCAGGTTATCAGGTCTAGTTTCTGGGCCTGCCTGCTATCATTCACCATTTCTTTATCAAAACCTGTTCTTAAGATTTTTGCTTCTGGCCATGACAAAGCAACAGGATCCAGATTTACCCTCCCCCTGTATCCCTTGGGATTTGAAGCCAAAGAGGATGACCCCACAGGCCTGGATGAAAAATATAGAGGTTGGCCTGGACAACATGGTGAAACCCTGTCTCTACTAAAACTAGAAAACAACAAAATAAATGTACTGACGGCTTCAGATGTTGCACAACACACAGTGCAGAACTATGACCCATGAGATAAAGAAAATACATGTGGTAAATGATCATGACAGTTTCTGATTGGAGGCACATTCTGGACTTTACAGCAGGGGAAACAATATCCCAAGCACAGTATGGTAGTCTTGTTAAGTTAAAATACAGAAATGAAGGTCAAGGAGACTGTAGTTGGAAATTGTAGGGCAGAATTCTAGAAAAGAGGGGACCATGTAAAAAAAGCTCCAGAAATCTGCACAAGTGCCCTGTTGAGTGCTTAATACTAAGATGTTCATACCCAGAGTGAAGCTTTGTAAGTCTGGGCAAAGAATGACCAGAAGCTATAAGCTGAAAATTTCAGAGTTCACATGGGACTCTGAGATGTAAAAATATCAACCAGCTTGATCAGCTGGGGCATTTAGTAGAGATCCAATGAGGTTCATATGCAGATAGTAAGACTGAACTATCCCTAGAATAAAAGAAACGTTAGGTTCATTCTAGCAAAGCTAAAAACAAGCCTCTAAAGGAATAATCTTATCCATAAGTAACTACCTGCTGGATAAAAACTCAATACTCCTTAAAGGAAGATTTAAAAATATACAAACATTGAACAATGTAACCTTTAAAATATCCAATATCTAAGCAAAAATTACTAGACTCACCAGGTAGCAGAAAAATGTGACCCATATCAGGAAAAAAGGCAATTAATAGAAACATGCCTGAAAATGACAGAGTTGAAAAGACAGAATGAACAGACAGGCACGTTAAAACAGCTGTTTAAGTAGGCAAAATATACTCCAGGATTTTAAGAAAAACATACATAAAATGAGGAAAGAATGCACTTCTTGTGATGGAAAAGACAATATCTGAAATGAAAGGTCAGTGGCTGAAATTCAAAGCAAACTAGATGCTACAAGGAGAAAAGTAAAACTGAAAACAGCAATAGGAACTATCCAAAATGAAGCACCAAGAGGAAGAAGACTTCAAAAACAAAACAAAACAAAACAAAACCCAGAAATGAACAAAGTCCCATCAATCCTTGAGCAATATCAAGTGGTCTAACATATGTATAATTGAAAAAGAGAAAAGAGGGAGAACAAATTTTTGACAAAAATCAAGGCTGAAAATTTTCCAAATTTGTTAAAAACTATAAATACCACAGATCCAGGAATCACAATGAACCCCAATCAAAATAAGCAAGGGAAATCACATCATCATACCAAAGTACATCATAATAAATTACTAAAATTAGTAATAAAGAGAAAATCTTTAAAGTAGTCTGAAAAAAGCTGTATTTTATAGTGTCATAGAGAGTATAGGAAATACTGCAGACTTCTGATCAAAACAATGCAAGCCAGAAGACAATGGAATACTTTCTTTGATATACTGAATGATACACAAATCAAATTCGGTATCCAGCGGTATAATGAAGACTTTTTGAGATAAATGGAAGCTTAGAGAATTCACCATCAGCAGATCTACCCTAAAGAAATGTTAACATAAGTTTTTTACAAAGAAGGAAAATAATACTTGGATCTACACAAAAGAATGAAGAGCACCAGAAATGGGAAACATGAGGATAAATATTAAAATTTTTCATTAAAAATTTCTTTAAAATATTAAAGCAAAAATAATAAAGTACTGTAGAGTTCATAACATATGCAGAAATAAAATTTATAGCAGCAATAGCACAAAGGACAAGAGCATGTAGCTAAAAGTCAATGGTCTAGATAAAATGAAATAACAAAAAAGAACCCTCACTTCAAAAAAAGGCAAGGAAAGATGCAAAAGGTAACAAAGAACAGATGGAACGAGTAGAAAACAAATAGTAAGATGACATACCTAAACCAAACATGTATGTTACATGTACTTGTAATTAAATGCAAATGGTCCAATTATCAGACTGGATTTAAAAAGCAAGAAATTCATTTTAAATATAAAAACACAAATAGTTTAAAAGTAAAAGAATGAAAAAAGATATGCTGTGCAATGCTTATCACAAGAGAGCTGGAGTAGCTATATTAATAATAAAAAAAGAAGACTTTAGGACAAGGAATAGCACCAGAGATAAAGAGAGACAATTTCATAGTGACAAAAAGGAAAATTTAAGCCAGGTGCAGTGGCTCACGCCTGTAATCACAGCACTTTGGGAGGCTGACGCAGGCAGATCATGAGGTCAGGACATCGAGACCATCCTGGCTAACACAGTGAAACCCTGTCTCTAATAAAAATACAAAAAATTAGCTGGGCGTTGTGGTGGACGCCTGTAGTCCCAGCTACTCGGGAGGCTGAAGCAGGAGAATGGTGTGAACCCAGGAGGCAGAGCTTGCAGTGAGCAGATATCACGCCACTGCACTCCAGCCTGGGCGACAGAGCGAGACTCCGTCTCAAAAAAAAAAAAGAAAAGAAAAATTTAAGAAGATTTAACAATTCTAAATGTTTGTGTACCTGCTAACAGAGCTTCATAATATATGAAACAAAAACTGACAAAACTTAAAGAGGAAATAGACAAAACCACAGTCATAGTTTGAATATATATATTTCATCATTCCTCTCTCAAGAATTAATAAAACAAATAGTCAGAAAAATCAGTAAACCAGTAAGGATATAGATGATCCCAGCACTTTGGGAGGCCAAGGCGGGTGGATCACAAGGTCAAGAGATCGAGACCATCCTGGCCAACATGATGAAATCCCATCTCTACCAAAAATACAAAAATTAGCTGGGCGTGGTGGCATGCAGCTGTAGTCCCAGCTACTTGGGAGGCTGAGGCAGGGGAATCGCTTGAATCCAGGAGGCAGAGGTTGCAGTGAGCTGAGATCATGCCAGTGCACTCCAGCCTGGTGACAGAGCAAGACTCTGTCTCAAAAAAAAAAAAAAAGATATGAACAAAAATATCAATCAACTTGATCTAACTGACATTTCCAGAAGACTCCACCCAACAATAGCAGAATACATATTTATTTTAAAGTTCCATGGAACAGTCACCAAGATAGACTGTAATTTGGACCATAAAAAAAAAACTAAGCAAATTTTTAAAATTTGAAATCTCACCACAAAATAATTAAATTAGAAGTAAAACAAAGAAAAATGTTCAGAAACATACACAAATATTTGGAAGTTAAACATTATATTTTACATAGTCTATGGGTCAAAGAAGAAAATGCAAAGATAATTTAAAATTATTTTGAACTGAATGAAAATGAAGACATCACCATTTATCTTTTATTTTTTATTTTTTTTTCATGGTGACTGCAGTTAATGTATTGTATTCTTTTTTATTTATTTATTTATTTATTATTATACTTTAAGTTTTAGGGTACATGTGCACAATGTGCAGGTTAGTTACATATGTATACATGTGCCATGCTGGTGCACTGCACCCACTAACTCGTCATCTAGCATTAGGTATATCTCCCAATGCTATCCCTCCCCACTCCCCCCACCCCACAACAGTCCCCAGAGTGTGATGTTCCCCTTCATGTGTCCATGTGTTCTCATTGTTCAGTTCCCACATGAGTGAGAATATGCGGTGTTTGGTTTTTTGTTCTTGCGATAGTTTACTGAGAATGATGATTTCCAATTTCATCCATGTCCCTGCAAAGGACATGAACTCATCATTTTTTATGGCTGCATAGTATTCTATGGTGTATATGTGCCACATTTTCTTAATCCAGTCTATCATTGTTGGACATTTGGGTTGGTTCCAAGTCTTTGCTACTGTGAATAATGCCGCAATAAACATACGTGTGCATGTGTCTTTATAGCAGCATGATTTATAGTCCTTTGGGTATATACCCAGTAATGGGATGGCTGGGTCAAACGGTATTTCTAGTTCTAGATCCCTGAGGAATCGCCACACTGACTTCCACAATGGTTGAACTAGTTTACAGTCCCACCAACAGTGTAAAAGTGTTCCTATTTCTCCACATCCTCTCCAGCACCTGTTGTTTCCTGACTTTTTAATGATTGCCATTCTAACTGGTGTGAGCTGGTATCTCATTGTGATTTTGATTTGCATTTCTCTGATGGCCAGTGATGGTGAGCATTTTTTCATGTGTTTTTTGGCTGCATAAATGTCTTCTTTTGAGAAGTGTCTGTTCATGTCCTTCACCCACTTTTTGATGGGGTTGTTTGTTTTTTTCTTGTAAATTTGTTTGAGTTCATTGTAGATTCTGGATATTAGCCCTCTGTCAGACGAGTAGGTTGCGAAAATTTTCTCCCATTTTGTAGGTTGCGAAAATTTTCTCCCATTTTGTAGGTTGCCTGTTCACTCTGAGGTAGTTTCTTTTGCTGTGCAGAAGCTCTTTAGTTTAATTAGATCCCATTTGTCAATTTTGGCTTTGGTTGCCATTGCTTTTGGTGTTTTAGACATGAAGTCCTTGCCCATGCCTATGTCCCGAATGGTAATGCCTAGGTTTTCTTCTAGGGTTTTTATGGTTTTAGGTCTAACATTTAAGTCTTTAATCCATCTTGAATTGATTTTTGTATAAGGTGTAAGGAAGGGATCCAGTTTCAGCTTTCTCCATATGGCTAGCCAGTTTTCCCAGCACCATTTATTAAATAGGGAATCCTTTCCCCATTTCTTGTTTTTCTCAGGTTTGTCAAAGATCAGATAGTTGTAGATATGTGGTGTTATTTCTGAGGGCTCTGTTCTGTTCCATTGATCTATATCTCTGTTTTGGTACCAGTACCATGCTGTTTTGGTTACTGTAGACTTGTAGTATAGTTTGAAGTCAGGTAGTGTGATGCCTCCAGCTTTGTTCTTTTGGCTTAGGACTGACTTGGTGATGCGGGCTCTTTTTTGGTTCCATATGAACTTTAAAGTAGTTTTTTCCAATTCTGTGAAGAAAGTCATTGGTAGCTTGATGGGGATGGCATTGAATCTGTAAATTACCTTGGGCAGTATGGCCATTTTCACGATATTGATTCTTCCTATCCATGAGCACGGAATGTTCTTCCATTTGTTTGTATCCTCTTTTATTTCCTTGAGCAGACATCACCATTTTAAAGTGTACAATTCAGTGGTTTTTATTACAGTCACCATGTTATATAATAATCACCACTATCTAATTCCTGAAAATTTTCATCACCTGAAAAGAAATGCTATACCTATTAGCAGCCAGTCCAAACTCTTTCCTGTATCCCCTGTAAATCATGTATCTACTTTCTGTTTTTACATATTTGCCCATTTTGGATATTTCATATAAGTAGAATCCTACACTATGTGGCCTTTTGTGTCTGGCTTATTTCACTTAGCATTTAGAAGGAATTTTATTTATTCTAATGTAAATGCTTACATTAGAAAAGAAGAAAGGCCCATTTTTAACTTGATTACCAACATAAGTCAATAGGGATAGAATAGTCCTCTCATCGAGTAGTGCTGGAACACATGGATAGTCATATGTAAAAGAATGAAGTTGGAATCTTACCTCACAGCTTATACAAAAATTAACTCAAAATGGATCAAAGACTTAAATGTAAGAGCTAAAAGTGTAAAACTTTTAGAAGAAGTATAGGTGTAATTCTTTATGACCTTGAATTAGGTGATGGTGTCTTAGCTATGACATAAAAAAAAAAATAGGTAAATTGAACTTCATTAAAATAAAAAATGAAGTGAAAATAAAACCTGTGGAATGGGAAAAGTATTTGCAAATCACATGTATGATAAGTGACATATCAAGAATATATAAAGAACTTTTACAATGCAACAATAAAAAGACAACCAATTTTTTTAAATAGGCATAGGATTTGAATAGACATTTCTCCAAAGAAGACACACAAATGGCCAATAAGGACATGAAGAGATGCACATACCACTTCACACCCACTAAGATGGCAATAAAAAAAAAAGAGACAATAATAAGTGTTTTGAGAATGTAGACAGATTGGAAGCCTCATATGTTACTGGTTAGAATGTAAAGTGGTGCAGCTGCTTTGGAAAACAGTTTGGTGTTTTCTCAAAAAGTTAAACATATAAGCTAGGTCAATTGCTCATATGACTAGCATTTCTACTCCTAGGTATGTACCCAAGAGTATTGAAAATCCATGTCCACACACATTGTATATGAATGTTCATAGCAGCATTATTCATTTTAGCCAGAAAGTGGAAACAACTCAAATGTGCATCAACTGATGAACAGATAAACAAAATGTGGTCTATCCATACCATGGAATATTATTCAGCTATGAAAACAAATGACATTCCAATACATGCTACAACATGGATGAACCTTGAAAACACTATGATCATTGAAAGAAGCCAAACACAAAAGGTCACATATTGTATAATTCCATTTATATGAAATGTCCAGAATAAGCAAATCCATAGAGATGGACAGTAGAATAGTGGTTGCCAGAGGAAAGGGGAAGAGGAATGGGGAGTGACTGCCAATGCATATGGAGACTCTGTTGGGGGTGATGAAAATATTCTGAACTAGATAATGGTGATAATTGCACAATTTTGTGAATATACTAAAAATCATGGAATTGTACAGTTTAAGAGGGTGAATTTTATAGTATGTCAATTATATCTCAATTAAAAAAATAAGTATTTGGTATAAATGATTTTATGCCCCAGTGTTGATAATTGATAAAGGCTTAATGAGAGACTCTTCTCAGCAATATGGTTCAACTCAGACCAACTCCTCCCTACAAAGGCTACAGAATCTATTTTTTGAAAAAGTCCAGCTCTTAGGACCTTTGTTCTTAGCTGTGGTTGCTACCAGGCTGCCTCTGAGGCCTGAAAAATCGTGTCATAGGCAGTAGAGGTTGAATTTTGTATTTTAGTATCTATGCTTACTTTCCTGCAGTATGAGTTCTTTAAAGTCTATTGCTAACTTGCACTCATAGGCTGAATTGAAAGAATAAAGGATCATAGTGAGGCACTTTACAGTTTATAAAAAAGCATGTTCACATTCACCACTCTTTTGATCTTACGCATTTAGATTTAAATTGGGCGTTCTGAATGGCCATACAACAGCAGGCCCTAAACTCTAGCCCCAACCTCTCTGACTCCAAAAATCGAGTCATTCTTAGAACAACTAAAACGTGCTTCTGAGCAAGTTATGGAGAAATGGCCTGCCACTCACCCTCCCAAGAATATTATGAAGGCTCTTAGCCATTTAAGGAACAACTTCTGGCCAGGCACGGTGGCTCACACCTGTAATTCCAGCACTTTGGGAGGTCAAGGTGGGCGGATCACGAAGTCAGGAGATCGAGACCATCCTGGCTAACACGGTGAAACCCCATCTCTACTAAAAATACAAAAAAACTAGCCGGGTGTGGTGGTAGTCCCAGCTACTCAGGAAGCTGAGGCAGGAGAATGGCGTGAACCTGGGAGGCAAAACTTGCAGTGAGCTGAGATCGTGCCACTGCACTCCAGCCTGGGTGACAGAGTGAGACTCCATCTCAAAAAAAAAAAAAAAAAAAAGAACAACTTCCACTAACAATCTTTTTTTTTTTTGAGACAGAGTTTTGCTTTTGTTGCCCAGGCTGGAGTGCAATGGTGTGATCTTGGCTCACTGCAACCTCCACCTCCTGGGTTCAAGCAATTCTCCTGCCTCAGCCTCCCAAGTAGCTGGAATTATAGGTGTGAGTCACCATGCCTGGCTAATTGTTTTGTATTATTAGTATAGACAGGGTTTCACCATGTTGGGCAGGCTGGTCTTGAACTCCTGACCTCAGGTGATCCGCCCACCTTGGCCTCCCAAAGTGCTGGGATTACAGGCATGAGCCACCACGCCTGGCCTCCACTAACAATCTTATATTGGTCTGCATTATGCAGAATGACCTGGACTATTAGTCATGGGGCAGGCCCAGATGTTAAATAGCTTGGTCCAGTATGCTCACCTCATTAACCATGTGGTTTGTGGGTCCATTTTCACTCCTGCAGGGACACACACACACACACACACACACACCTCTCTTTACAGCAAGATAAAGAGTCACCTATCTTTTCCTAGCAGTGCTGTGACCAGGGCTGAGTTCCCACTTGCATTTCCTTCCTCCCTCTCTCCCTCCCCCTTCCTCCCTTCCCCTCTCCCTCCTTCCTTCCCTCCCTTCCTTCCTCCCTTCCTTCTTTCCTTCCTTTTTTTCTTTTAAATTATGGTCAAATATACATAACATAAAATTTATCACTGTAACCATTTTTAACTGTACTGTTTAGGGGTGTTAAGTACATTCTCACTGATGTCCAGCCATCACCAATATCTATCTCCACAACTTCTTCATCTTGAAAAACAGAAACTTTGTATCCATAAAACATTAACTCCCCGTTCCCCTCTCTCCACCCCAGCCTCTGGTAATCACCACTCTACTTTCTGTCTCTGTGAATTTGACTCCTCTAGGTACCTCATGTAAGTGGAATCACACAATATTTGTCCTTTGGCCACTTGTATTCCTTGATGGCAAAGAGTCATCTTATCTTGTTCCAGAGCTGGCCCATAGGACCAGGTGTTTGATGTGGTAGCCGGGAAGGATAGCAAGAGGAAGGATAGCAGATTCTGGAGTGCAAACACATCCCCAGACAGAATCAGGAGGGCTCCCCTCATCCTGTCGACAGCTGGAAATTCTTTCTGCTCTTCTACAAGTTGAGTGTTACAAACAGGAGACTTTTCAAGCCCAATCACAAACACAGGAATTCGTCCCTCGTCAATCTGTCTCCTGGGCCCCACTGAGACAGCTGGACTTCCCACGCAAGCGAAAGCATTCAACTGGGAGTGCCTTTTCCTGGGTCAGCCTGTTCCAGCTTACCCTTGAAGGAGACCATCAGCTCCTTAAGAGCAACAGCTATTTTTCTGTCCCAAGTTGTGTAGAACGCAGTGTAGAGCACTTTTAAAATGTCCATTTTGGCTATTAGCAGCAATCAATGCAATCTATGCCAGCTCAGGTTGGCATGATAATTTTATTTACTTAGCCAGTCCTTTGAAATTCACAGCAAGGATATGAGCCTTATGCATGATCCTCCCACTGGTTTTCGTACAGGTGAATGAACCGATTCCTTACTGCTGAAAAAAAAAATCTTACATTGGACTTGGAGTCAGGCCACAGCTAGACTGGAAGCAAGGAGACTAGAAAGCAAACGTGGACCTGACAGGCTCTGTGATGTCCCAGGCCTAATCTGGTGGGAGTCCTGAGAACAGCCTGTGCTGTGTGTGCCCAGGTGCAAAGAATATGTAAACCTTTCTCAAGTGAAAAAGCTTAGCTTTTTCCAAATTCCCATTTGAGACTGCCCGTGTGACTGCACAGTGTGCACACTCATGCAGATAGGTGGAGTCCTACTCAGCTTCTACAAAACACACTAATTTGTTGATTTGCTTTATTTCTATATGGTACCTTTCCTCCTAGGAGCTGCAAGGCTTAATAAGCTTCAGCAATCCTTTTACAATAGAGATGCTGCAAGGAGGGCTGAAGCTCTAATCACTCTGCAGAAGACCCAGCTGGAGGAAATGAGATCTCACGTGGGGATCAAGGGTTGTAGGAGTGGGAGGAAGATGTAGAGAAGAAGAACTTTTTCACTGGAGACATTGTAAAACCATGACATCCTTTGCTGAAAGGGACAACGAAGCAATTTCCCTGGAGGTTCAGAAAGTAGAATTATAGTTGCTGTCAGATGTTAAATGTAGATCTGGAAGTCGTGGTGAAAAACTAGGCTGGGTTACACTGGATGCTCATCCAAAGTCTCTGTACTGATTCCAGTTGCCCAGTTTGTAGGAGGAAGAGCAGAAGACAGGACAGTTGAGTGCATCTGTGGAGGGCACATGGAGACACTGGGTAACAGCCTGGGATTCCTTGTTTTTCTGAGCACCACATCAGGTATCAGGAAGGTAGGGCTGGGACGTGAGTCTGCTGCTGACCAGCATTCTGACCTGGGGCTGACTCTGGCCACAGTTCTAACAACTGTGAAATGAGAGAATAAGATCTGATTTAAATGCAACAAACTTTTATTAAAGATGTGTAGGAAACAACATTGAATAATAACTGTTCATGGCCTGCAGGGTTACACAACTAGGGAGATCACACACACACACACACACACACACACACACACACACATTCAGATGTGGTTATAATAGGGAATGAACAGTATTTTAAGGGAAAATGAGGCAGGAGAGAAATTGGTTTCACCTTTGGAGGAGGTAGGCCTTGAGTATGATTGAATAAGGTGCTGATGGGTGGAAATGGATGTAAAGAACAGGAGGTGTCTCTGGAAGATAAAACAGGTGAACAAAAAGAGGGACCAGAATACTGGGCAGGTGCAAAGGGTCAGTTCTGGGAGTGAGCAGCGGGTGGCTATGGTGTGAGCACAGGTACATATCACATGGCAGGGACTCAGGCAACATCTGCTGAGTGGCAAGTGGCGGCAGTTAGGTTGTACTGGAAGACGGGGAGGCCTGTTCCTGGCAGGGGAGCCACATGCGTGTGGAGCTCATATGGGTTTCTAAAAGGGAGACAGGCCACTCTGATGGGCTCTGTGTCCAAGGACAGGGAGACCACGGGAAGCGAGGCCCAAAGGCTGAGAGGTAAGGTCCAGGGAGGAGAAGGAAAGGGTTTGAATTCAGATAGCAACACCGGAGTGGGAGGGATCTGAAAAATAGTGCAGAAGCTCCTTCAGGCATCCGGAGGCTGACCAGACATGCAGGGAGACAGAGAAGAAAGAGATGAAGAGAATGCTGGGTTTTGAGCCTGGGCAGTGGGGAGGGTAGAAATACAGAAAGAGACAAGCAACCTTAAGGAGAGGTTTGGGGAGGAGATGATCAGTTCAATTTCGTGAGAAGTTCTGCAGGGTGTCTAAGCAGAGACGGCCAGCAGAGTAGGCCGGTAGAAATGTGGGGATCTGGGGAGCTGGAAATCGCGGGCTCATGGAAGCACTGGCTGAAGATGTGGACGCGGAGGAGACAAGTGATGTGCTGGGAGAGGAGGCCCGGCCGGCAGAGGAGCAGGTAAAAAGCACGGGGATGGAGAGAAAATGGAAGCCTGGCAGGAAGTCACCAGGAGAACCCATGGAGGGGAGGCAAAGGGTGGGTGGGAAGCCCAGAAACTCTGAGGAGGCAGCTAGGGGGTTGGCTCCTGGGCCACTGAGAACGGCCTTCAGTAGCAGCCGATGGCCAGGGCTGGAGAAGATGAAGGTGAAAGGACCCAGTGAGAAGTGTGTGATAAGGGGGACAAGAGCAGAGATGGTGTGCTGAGAGAAAGCCGTCTAAGGGAAGCCCTTTTAGGACAAGGAAGAGGACGCCATGCTTGTGGCTGTGCACTGGAAGCACTGGAGATCCTGCTGCCACACAGCTTCCAGTCCAGGCTGAGGACGGCGGCTACTTGGTGTGGAAGACACAGGAGCTGTTGCATTTGCACCCAGGTATGGAAGTTAGTTTTGCAAAGGAGGTGGGGACATCCTCTGCTCTCGAGGGAAGGAAGGCTGGTGGTGTGAGTGAGTGAGCTCTGAGGGGGGTGAGAGGAGACTCCAGGGGCCCTGTGGGAAGGCCTGGACCTGCTCAGTAAGGGGCGTGCTGAGAGATTCTGCAGGTAGAAGGTAGAGGTGGGGATCTGGGGCATCTAAGGAGAGTGACAGTGGCCACTGACAGTGGCCTCAGGGGAGAGCCAGACTCAGCCTGTGCTGGGCCTGCAGCCGCACCTCCTCTGGGGCCTGGCAGCCGAAGGTTTGGAGTGAATGGAGTGGATGGCCATGAGGGGCCCTCGGGGCAGGCCTGGGTAAAGTTGAGAGTGAGGGTGCTGAATGCCTGAGATCAGGCGGGCAAGGGAGCCCAGGGAAGCTTCTAGGGGGAGAGGCGGGGGCACAAGAGCCAGGGTGACAGCAGGAGAAGGAACAGGTGAGGGGAGGAAGCTGCGGCCAGAGAGTGGACATCAGCAGCCAAGGTCTCAGGGTAGATAGCTGGAGGTGTCTGAGGGAGCCAGGCAGGTAAGTGACAGATAGACCAGTGCAGAGGTTGAGAAGTGGGGGCCCCGGAGGAGGGGCCACAGCATGGAGAAGGGAGTATCTGGGCCGGCTGCAGAGCTGATGGGTGACAGAAGAAGAGGGACCAGCAGGGCTGGAGCCCAGAGCCTTGGCTGGGGAAACTGCTGTGGACAGCCCTCCTCTTCATTCAGCAATAGCACCTGTTGGGAAGCCAGGAGGCTCCCAGAGGCAAAGGGGGCCTGCTCTGTTCATGCTCACTTAACCCCACTCCTTGAGGGCCTGGGCTGAGGTGCTGATGCGTTTCATGCCCGGGAACTGTGATGCTGAGGGGAGGGCATGAAAGGTGGCTCCTTCAGCTACTGACCCATGGCCCTGCAGCCTGCCCAGGAGTACTCTGCAGCCGCCAGCTACCTGCAGCTGCTCTCCTCCTCCAGGGAGGTTAAAGCCCCATTCTAGGTCAGGCCCTTAGGCAGGGAGAGTCCAGCATTTCCTCTTTCACAGCCCCGGGACTTCCTCACCACGCTCAAGCAAGGCCCCTCTGAAGCCGAGCATCTCCTGCGTGCTCCCAAGCCAGGGAACTCGCACTAGGGAAGGACTCTGGGTGGTGGTGGGGGACAGGCCCTCAGCACTTCCCCTCTTAGAGAGACAAGCCAACAGCACAGCTGGACGCCCCACTCGCAATTTGTTCAGCTCAGTTTGATTCTCTTTCTCTCCCTGGTGAGCTTCAGTTTGGAGTTGTTTGCTCTTCATCAGCAGTTTCTGGAAATGTGGTGTTTGGAGAGGGTTGGGGAGGCCTAAGAGAAGGGCAGGGAAGCTGAGAGACTGTGCTGGTGCCCAGCTGCACCTGGGGTGGTCTCCCATGGCATGCGCTGTGCCCAACCCTCAGGCCTACCGCCCTCAGCAGACCTAGGTGTCCTTTCTTAGGCCTCTCAGAACCTTTGGCCTCATACCACCCCTGGCTAGAAACTGCCACCGGCTCCTTCCACTCAAACCAGAACCTTCCTTTCTTGATTCCTACCCCTGAGGTCTGGGATTTCTTTGCCTTTCGGCCTGGCTCTTCATTCCTCTGGAGGCCTGTGTGAGAAGGGGCAGGAGGCAGGGCCAGGCCTGTCCTCCCGGGTAATCGACAGCCCCTCCTCCTACATTGCCAGCCCCCGTCTTCCTCCCTACACCCCGCAGGATGGCTTTGGCCCTCCTTAGAGTGCGCCTCCCCGGGGCTGTGTGCTCCCCGTCCTTTCCTGGTGCCCCATGGTATTTGTCCACAGCAGAAGAGGAAGGCACAAAGGCTTTGTGCAGAGACCCCGGGAAGAAGAAGATAAATGGAATCTGCAATAAATCCAGGAGCAAAGTTGTAACTTGACTTAAAAACAAACAAAAGGGCCAGAACTGCACTTAAGCTCGGCAGAAGCTCATCTCCCAGTGTAAACAGAAAAGGGCGGACGTGGGCTGAGGAGCCTCATGGGCCTGGGCTGGCAAGGGAGGGGTCTGGAGCAGGGCTGGCCGCAGACTTCCTCTGGAAGAGATGGGCTGTGGGGGACGGTCTCTGTGGCCTTGTGAAAGGAGAAAGAAGGTGCTGGCATTGTTGTTGTTTGCCACGCATTTTTCCATGACTTACTCTTTCGAAAGGATACTCTCAGGATTGGGACAAGAAGGTTGTTTTCAAACTGGTGCTGGGCAGATAAAAGCTGGGACCAATGGAGAGCAAACAGAAGTGCTGGCATGAGCTCCCGGCCTCAGCCTTCCCTGGAACTGGAACACTGGAGCTCACTTAAGCCTCTCCACGGGCTCAGAGGGGCTGGGTGCACTACACTGTGTTTCCCTCAGTGGCCTGCCCGCATGACCCTGGAAAAGTCACTCTTGCTGCAATCACTGTGCCTCACCTAGAAGTGTGAGGCTGGACTTAAATTATGGCGCCTTGTTTTTACATGTGACACTTTATAATTTACATATGACACTCCATAATTTACACATGACATGCCACAGTTTACATGTGACACTCCCTAATTTCAACATGCCTCTACACACCTGAGCCTCCTCAACTACTGAAGAAGTTGGGTGGATCAGATGTTATCATCATCTTATGGGTAGGAAAACTGACACAGAGAAATAAAGAGAACTAGACAAGGTCACACAGCAAATTAGCAGTTGCCCCAGATCAATGCAGTGGGAAAGGTGGGTCCTGAGGTACAGTTCCGACTCAGTTAATAACAAACTGTGTCATCTTGAATGAGCTGCTTAACTTCTCTGTGCCTAGGTTTTCGTCTAAGATGCGATTCCTTCCAAAGGTTAAACAGATTGGCTCCCACCCTCTTTAACTCTTTGTGGCTGGGTTTTTCAAAGTCAGGAACCCCAGGGAACCCAATGGTGTGTCAAGGACCATACAAAACCACAGTTTAAACATGGCATACCTTTCCAGAGCCTCATTTCTACACTCAGATATTTTTGGAGGAAAAAAAGTCAACATAATGAAATCTTTTTTTAGGTTGTAAAACAAGATGGTGATATTGTAGAAGAAGATGCAAAAATTCCAATTTTAAAAGCAAAACCAGAAAACTTCAAGGACACATGGTGCTTGCTGCCATCTGTTTCCGGTTCTGCAGAGTATGTGTTTGCTCCCTCCTGCCTCCTGGGAGCTTGGTGGGAGAGTTTGGGAAGTGTTGCCAGGGAACCCACCCTGAGAAGCCTGGCTTGGCTCTTCCTAATGGGTATTCGAGCCTCACTAGGCAGTGAGCTGCTCATATTCCTGGTGAAGGTGAGATGGAGCTGTTTTCACAGCATCTTACACAGTTGTTCCGGTCCTAGGCTGCACCTTAGAATCACCTGATGAACTTTCAAACAATACTTATGCCAGAGTCCCACCTGGCCCAAGTGCACCAGAGTTCCTGGGAGTGTGGTTAGGGCACACTGTGTTTTAAAAGCTCCCGGGTGATTCTCAAGTGCAGCTTCTGCTGGGGACACTGACTGACAGTTTAGACTTCAGAGTTCAGGGATCCTGAGAGTGTCTATGTCCCTGGCGGGAAACAGTGGCACAGACAGCGTGTCCCCTACCATCTACCTACCAACCACACTTAGACTAGCGGGTGAATGAGACTGCATTCCAGAAGCCCACCCCCAGCTAAAGAAAGGGTGCAGAGGTTAGGGGCGGGTGGAGAGCAAGACGAAACTTTGCAGGGGGGCAGGAAGGCTGTATTGTGTTGGATAGTGTCCCCCCCAAATTCATGTCCTTTCCAGAGCCTCAGAACGTGACCTTATTTGGAAATAGGGTCGCTGTAGATGTAATTAGTTAAGACACAGGAGTGGGGTAGGCCCTTCGTCCAATCTGACTACTGTCCTTATGAGAAGAGAGAGCACATGTGCAGATGGAGGTGCACGCCCAAGCACACCAGGGGCTAGAGGAGGCCTGGGACAGGCTGTAGAAAGTAAAAGTTCCTCTCCAAAGTTTCCCTTCTTGTTAAACTGTTAGCCAGTCGGGTTTTAGTTTAGATTGTGAGGTCTGGCTCCAGCCAATGGAGACAAGACACAGTAGCAGGGACAAACTGTGTGAGGAATAAAAATTGATTCCCTCCTTTGTTCGAGTGTACTCTCGCCATTGTTCCATCTGCGATGAGCACCCTTTCTGCAGAAAGTAAAAATGGCCTTGCTGAGAGAATTAAATTTATGTTTGAGTGCTATTTCTTTGCAGCACCAGGGAACGAGCATTCTGTTTCTAAATAAATATTTTACATATAACACAGGCTCTCCCTCAGCGCATCCAGAAGGAACCCGCCCTGCTGTGACACCTTGATTTTGGACTTCTCGGATCCAGAAATGTGAAAGAGTGCATTTCTGTTATTTTAAGTAAAACTTGACCAAGTCAGCCCTATAAGAAACTAATGCAGAGGCTGATGTCAGTGAGGCCTCCCTTGAGAGCTGGAGCGAGGGAGGCTGCAGCACCGCCCTGGCCACACCGGTGGGCGTCTGAGGAGCCACAATGTTGCTGGCTTGATGCCAGTGGTTATATGAAGGAAATGAACACTGGTGGGCTCGTTTTACTGAAAAGCTGAGGGGATGGAGTAAACATGACCTGTCCAAAGTGTCACTCTGAAGAAAAGACAAGAACACAGGAGCTAGTTCACTCACTCATTCATTCACTCACTCACTCGCTGACCACCCACTCAGGGAGCCCTACCATGTGCTAGGCTCCCAGAATACAAAAGTACATGAGACCAGAGCAGCGTGGCCCTGTCCTCAGTGAGCCTGAGCCAGTGCTCTGCTCATCAGTGAGGAGGAGGGCCCATGGGCACTAAGATTTCTCCAACCTTGACCTTCGATGACTTAGAGGGAGGCAGGAGGGCAGCCCCGGGGACCATGGCGCTGCCGCTGGGGCATTTTCTGCGGTCACAGCTGTTAATGGGCAGGGCCGAGGAAGGGCTGAGGGGCTGCACACCCATGAGGACATGGAGCTGGCCCCCTGCTCTCCTGGGGCACCTGGTTAAGCACACTTTACTGAAGGGCTGACAGGATCAGGGACAAAAGGCAGCCCCGCCTGGCTGGTGCAGCCACTGGCGGGACACTGCAGGAGGTGAGATGGGCTCAGTGGCCACCGATAATTGTACGAAGCTGAAAAATCTCTAGAGTATTTCCAGCCCTTTGCACTTGTCAAATATCACACTGGAAACCCTAGCAATTTGTGTAGGACCCTTTCCAGAAGGAAGGGGACTTCATTGGCGTGGCCTTGTGCAGGGGGAGTTTCTTGGAGTTTCAGCCTGGGAGTGGGCCGGGCCTCCCTGTTCGGGGCTCACCCCACCTTCTCCAGCCACTCTCGTGTGCACCTGGCCTCACCATGAAAGGCGACTTTCTAGACGGACTCCCCAGCCAGGAGATGTCTGCGCTTCTCAGGCTCTTTGGTTTTCCCTTCACATTTTTGGGAGTTACATGACACCCAGCAGCCAGCAATCCTGGCGGGCTAAGAAATACAAAGTTCAGGGCCTGAGGCCGCTGTGGCCTCCACTGTGGTTTTTCTGGAGCTCTGTTTCATTTGGGCTAGAGTGAACGCTTCCCTCTGGAGACCCCAGCAGGCAGGGGCTGAAGAAAGTTGAAGGAACAGTCATTTCCACTGTGGCTGGGTGTTGGTCGTCTGGCACGGAGGTAGCCTGACAGTATGCGGACAGGGGGCCAGGGCGGCCGCAGGGCTGGATACACTGAAGGAGCGGCCCAAGGCGAGACGCCGCATGTGCAGGCTCCCTCTCCGTCTTTGGGACAGCTTGACAACAGCAGTAATCATTAACTCCCCAAGTGCTTTTATTATAAGTCCATGTTACCTGACACTTCAACAGAATTAAAACAGAACAACCATTTGCAGTTAACTTGGCCTTTTATGACCTCACAGACTTTTACAAGGAAGTCTCGGGTCGCCTTATTTTCAAAAGGAAGCCAGGAGGCATGATGGGGACCCCAAAAAAGAGCTGAGAACAGACCCCCAAATCGAAAAGATAAATGAAAAAAACAGATAACATGTTTTATGGTTGTAAAAGCAACAGGTGGTCACAGAGGACAATTTGGAAGACACAGAAAAGTATAAAAAATCCCATAGAAGCCACCCATCCCTACAGACCACTGTCAGTGTTCTGAGCTATTTCCACCCTTCCTGATTGTGGAAATAGCTCTTTGCATGTGTGCCTTAAAAACAAAAGTGGAAGCAGATTTGGCAATACAGTTTATGATTTCATAAGTGACGCCCTAAAAACCTATAATATTTCAGGTAAATTTGATATAGGGATCAATAAAGAGAATAAAATTAACCCACAAGTGATTGAGGGCCTAATCCATATAAGGCACTCCATTGGGTACTATGGGGGATTAGAGATGTCTGAGGTTCGGACTCTGGCCTTGAGACACTAGAGGGAGAGGAGAGGAACATGTAAGGGCAGCTTTGATAGTCATATCCTCAGCTCCAGACATTGGGCCCTCAAAATGGTTTGCTGCATTGAGCAGAGTGTAGCCCATCCCAAAGGCTCCTCATTATTTATTCACTCAACAAATATGTATCTGTCCCTATTGCATGTCAGGCATATGGGTGTTTAGGTTTTAGAGCAGGGAAGCATTGTGGTGAGAGCAATGTTTCAGGAGATTTATATGAGCACCGCTGACCAGATGAAAAGCATGATGGGTAATGTTATGTGTTGACTTGCCTAGGTCATAGTACCCGGATATCTGGTCAAATATTAGGCTAGGTGTTGCTGTGAAGGTATTCTTTAGATGACATTAACATTTCCATCAGTAGACTTTGAGTAATCAGATTACCTTCCGCAATGTGGGTGGGCCTTGTCCAATCAGTCAAAGGCCTTAAGAGAAGAGACTGAGGTCAGATTTCAGATTTACCAGCCTCCACAATTGCATAAACCGATTTCTTAAACTCTATTTGCTTTTCTATCATCTAATATCAACCTATCATGTATCATCTATCTATCTATCTATCTATCTATCTATCTATCTATCTATCTATCTATCCATCCATCCATCCATCCATCATCCATCCACCCACCCATCTATCCGCATCCAACCCTGTTGGTTCTGTTTCTCTGGAGAGCCCTGAGTAATAGAGATGGGACTGGACAAAGGCAGGAGGAGGGAGAGCTGGTTGTTCAGAGTGGGTGAGGGAGGTCAGCTGGGCCAGTCAGAATGCTGGGAGGGGTATGTGAACATATGTCTACGTTTGTGTGAACATCATAACTGTGTGTGTATGTTTGCGCATGTGTGTGTGTCAGTGTGTGTATGCTTATGCCAGTATATGTGTCTCTGTGCCTGTGTATCTGTCTGTGTGTGTCTGTGTGTGTATCTGTGTATATGTACCTGTCTGTATGTCTTTGTGTGTATCTGCATGTGTGTGCCTGTCTGCATATCCACATGAGTATGTCTGTGTCTGAGTGTCTGTGTGTTGCTGCATGTCTACATGAGTCTGTGTGTCAGTGTGTGTGTTTATCTATATGAGTGTCTGTGTCCTGTGGGGAATGCAGGCAGTTGAGACAGCTTGCTGGGAGGGAGAGTAGAAACTGAGTCTGGGGACCAGACAGGAAGGTGGACAAGCAGGAAGGCAGGTCACATGGTGGGAAGAACTGGAGTGGCCCACGGAAGGGAGCAGGAGACCAAGGCCAGTTAGGGAACAGGAGGGCCAGAGGTCAAATGCGGTGCAGAGAGGTCTCTGGGGCAGTTTAGGGACACACACATCCCATTTCTGCCCAGGGATGGGCTTTTCAAAGGACCAAGCAGGTTGGGACAATAAGGCTTGCACAGAGGGGGTGGCAGTGGAGAGGAAGACCTGGAATCCAGGACCATGAGAATGGTGAAGAGAAATAGGGCAGTAATGATGGGAATTGGTTTGGGGTCAATGACGACTTCAGTTTAGACCTGTTGGGCTTGTGGGAATGACAGAATAAGACTTTCAAGGGTGAGGAGGGGTAGTGACCAGTGTCATGTTCCAGAAAGGACAAGGAAAATGCAGAGTGAGGAAAAGCCACTGGGTTTGACAAGAGGGAGGGGAGGTAGTGGGCCTGCATGTGGAGGGCAGCATTTGTGGGCCCCCTACTATGAGTATATAGAAATGAAAGAACAGGAGAATACCACATGAATGGCGGCAGAGCTGAGTGATGGGAGCCCTGTGCAGATCTGAATGAAGAATGAAACTCAGTCATCAACATATGCAGGCCTGATCCCATTAAGTACTTCCTCTGAGAGTTAGCAAACTGATATCCTTTAATCATGCCTTATATTTATAAAGGCCTTTCTCCAAAGAACTCCAAGTGCTCAAAAACATTAATTAATGCACTCTCCCAGCCCCCTTTAGGGAAAAGTTGGTGGCAGGTATCATCATTCTGTTTATAGGCATGGAAACTATGGCCGACATGAAAATGACGCTGCCAACCAAGGTCACAAAGCTAGTCTGTGGCCAGGAAGGAGGAGAGCCAGGCAGATGTCCTACCTGGCTGTCCTCCTTCTGCAGCTAGGCCATTCCTATATCACCCATCTCTTGCCAGGACCCACCCCCCACCAAAAAAAAAGTTACTAGTGAGACGTGGCTATGAGATCAACTACAGGGTCCAAGGCTTCAGAGAGTGGCCACAAGATAATCCCAGAGGGATCTTGGGGCTAGGTGTGGGGCTTGGGGACCAGGTCTTTTGTCTGCTCTGTCTTGGACTACATGGGAACTTAAGCAGCTTACTTCTGCTTACTTATTTACTACCAGCAAATGCTGAGACCAAACAATAACAAAATTTCCAAACTCAAGAAAGCATGCAGTCACTCAGTTTGTGTTTCACGGGTACCCACACACAAGAATTCTCTAGAGCTGTAAAGTAAGGAAATACCTCAATCCTTATGCTTCAGGCTGTGCAAAACCCAACCACGTGCTCAGAAGCAAAATGCTCTTTAAACACAAAGAATATCCAGGACAGCCCACTAAGAAGATGATTTGGCCACCTCTGGTGGTGATGATGACACCTGCCACCAGCTTTTCCCTAAAGGAGGCTGGGAGAGTGAATTAATTGACATTTTTGAGCACTTGGAGTTCTCTGGACAAAGGCCTTTATAAATATAAGGCATGATTAAAGGGTATCAGTTTGCTAACTCTTAGAGCTTGGGTTTTATCAGGCCATGAAAGGAAGGAAATGCCAGGGGTCCCAATGGCAGAGGTGATCCACAAAGCCCTCTACTGTGGCCCCAGCGGGTGCAGATGTAGGGACCGTTAACCTAAAGGCACGCAGTCCTCCCCAGGACTGCACCTGCCAGTGCCGAGCCCTGTGGGCTGCCGATACCCAGCCTGTTGGATAATGAGGGCTGGCTCCTGTGGGATCAGTTAAGCAGTACACATTCCCAGTCTAGAGTTTAATACCCTAGACATGGGTGGACATGGGAAACTCAAGGGGCCACCAGCATGCTGGCCCAATGCCAGAGTTTAATTAGGCCCTAAATCTCCAGTGATTACATGACGGGCCCAGTCCCCTGAGGCCAGCCAAAGGGAGAAACATCCCAAACAGCATTGTATCAGCCTCTTTTGAGTCTTTCCCCTCAACTCATTGTTTGTGGAGGCATTGCTTGTTAGTGCAAAGAATCCCTTCCAAGTCACTGAGTAGCTGTACAGAAAATCAGAGGGCCGCTGCTTAATGATCTTGGCCATCAGGTAGCTTTCCCACACCTGCCTTATGCATCCAGTGGGACAGGGAGTCCTGTAGGGGGACAGGGTATAGATGACCACAATCACACTTCCATTCTTGGGTTTCGATGGGTGTTTGGTCAGAAGTCAGCAAAACTATGACTTGTTCAGAAAACAGAATGATTAGGCTTTCTGAGAGACCCCAGAGGCCCAACCACTCTGCAGGGCCAGGGCCTGGGACCTGCAAGTGAAGCCTAATCTTTCGGGAGCCCCTGGGGAGGAAGAGGATTATGTGAAGTGGTTCTGAAAGGAGGAAGGACCTGAGACTTTCACAGAATTTCTGTCTTTTCCTTCTTGTCTCCATCCTTCTTTCATAGCCTTGGAGGGGAACATTCCAGCTTCTTATAATTAGGGTGAAGAAGGCCAACACCAGCATGTCACTCATGGTCCAGACCGATTTCCTGATCTGGGTGGCCAAGGGTGAGAATAACATTTCTACTGAGCTGATTGATGAAGGACACGGGTACAAGTTTAATGTAGATGGGGCTGATCTGATGGGAGGTCGTGAGAAGAAAAACTTTCTTGTCTTCCTCTGACTTTCTGTTTTCATTTGAAGAGAGTAGGATTAAGTTCTTAGGTCTTAGAGTCAGATGGCCTGAGTCTGCAACCTGGAAGAGACCACCTAGCAATCTGGTCCTACCCATTTGGGAGCCTACTCACCCCATGGTTTCTCTACTTGCAATGAGTTTCCTAAACAGGGCAGGGCCAGATTTCCACCTTGCGCAACTTCTGCTGTGGCTGGAGAAGGAGGATGCTAGCCTCCTTGGTGTTTACGAAATGAGTTATGATATGTAATGTTAGAATAACGTCCAGCACGTAGTATGTTTGGTATGGCAACATCCTTTCCCTCCTCCTCAGCCTGGGGTTGGTTGGCTATGGAGATATGCCCACACTACCACAACTCCTGGCAGCCCCCTGTGTTCAAAGAGTGTGGGAATAGGGTACTGGCCGATGTCCGACGGTCAGCACCGCAGTGGGCCGTAAAGCAGCGGCAAAGGGAGCGGCCAGCTCAGATACGGCGCGGGAGATGAAAGTCGGCCGTGTTTTCCTTTCCAAAGTGCTGCTGTGTTCCTGAAGGCCTGCAGCTTCCTCTGCCCTGCTGGGGATTTTTTTTTCTTCCCAGTTCCTCTCAGTGATATCTTAAGAGGCAAACTTCCAGCACTAACAGGAGGTCTTTTGTTCTCCTTTTCTCAAAGCGGACTTTAACCCAGTTACTACAGACTGAGTCACTGTAAAAACAAACAAATAATAATAATACTCCATTTTCTTAAAGGCTCTTCCATGCCTGCTGACAGAAAAGGGGGAACCTGACACTGCCCTGGGCCTGTGGGGCTCCTCCCCGCCTCCGTCTTCTGGAGGCACAGCCCACGAGAACCTTCCAGAACACACTGGAGCCCGGCACCGTGGAACTGTTCAGCTAGGCTCTGGCTTGTTTGGAATTTCATCTGACTTGAAGGGGCCCGTGGACTCAGAGGAATTTGGGTCTCAACACAGTCCTGGTGGGATTTACCCCAGACCGAGGAATGCTTGCTTTACTCCTGGATCTGCTACACACTAAATTCGGGACTTTCCTCCCTTCTCCACACTTTAGTTTCTTTATATGTATGTGGAACAGGGGTATTAGACACTCTGCGATTTTATCAGAAAGGATTTTACAATGGTTATACTGTGATTTCTCCTTTTCCCTGAGTACATCTCCTCCTGGCTGAGAGTTCCTGGAGGGGGAATGACAGCTAACACATTTCTGAATCCTTGGTCTTAAGCATGGTATTTGGTTCATGGACATACAAGGTGTCTAGTAGACATCTGTTAAAAGGACACATGAATGAATGAATGAATGAATGAGGTTTGAGTTGGTGTGCTGTGCTTGGTCTGACAATGATATCAACAGGAAGCTTCACTTCATCATCATCAATAATAAAAAGGTAAGGCTTAAGGAGTTCCTACTGATACCACCTCTTTATGTAGAAGTAGCTTTCTCTTCTTGGGAAGCTACTTGTACTTGAGAATTTAGATTTAAAATCAGACCGAGACTGCCATGGGTCTCTAGGACGGCCATCTATTTTTCTAAGCTGGTCCCCACTTTAACAAATCCCCGGAGCTGAAGCAGTAGGATCTTCATTTACTCTCTTGGGTTTGTGCCCCCGAGATACAGTCCTTTCCACTTCAGCATCAATCATTTGAAAAGTAAATATCTCACCTTCTTGTGACCTGGCAAGGATAGAGTAGAGTTCTCTCCATCAGGGTCAATTTACATCTGTGTCCTTTTTTTTTTTTTTTACTTGTATTTTAGGTTTGGAGGGTACATGTGCAGGTTTGTTACATAGGTAAACTTGTGTCACAGGGGTTTCCTGAACAGACTATTTCATCACCCAGGTATTAAGCCCAGTACCCAATAGTTATCTTTTCTGCTCCTCTCCCTCCTCTTCTCCCTCCACCCATGAGTAGACCCTAGTGTTTGATGTTTCCTTCTTTGTGTTCATAAGTTCTTACCATTTAACTCCCACTTACAAGTAAGAACATGTGGTATTTGGTTTTCTGTTCTTGCATTAGTTTCATAAGGATAATGGCCTCCAGCTCCAACCATGTTCCTACAAGAGACATGATCTTGTTCTTTTTATGGCCGCATAGTATTCCATAGTGTATGAAGTCTTAACAAGGGCAGGAGTAGTGGGAGTCTCATTTTATAGGGAAAATGTTCCTTGGCTGATCCTTCCTTCCCTACTCTCTATCCTGTCATCCTCAATGTCCCCTAACAACCAGGAGTGGATGATAGTAAACAATTTCAGTGTTGGGACTGATCTGGCCACTCCCCACTGGGTATGGTTCCCCCAGACGGTGCACAGCTCCTGGCCTAGCCTCAGTTTATTTATCTGTTGTAGGAGAGCATGGGCCCCATTCTCAGATTGCCTCTTCCAGAATATGCCTTTAAGAGGAGGAGTAAAAAATTCCAGGAACAGGCTTCATGTCAATGACAGTAGCTGGCTAATTTCTTCTGAGAAAATGGAAACCTTGGTCTCCTGATGTGTGCAATGACAGGCACAAGAGGAATTTTCCAATACAACAAGGGAACGAATTTTCTAAGGACAAGCTGGCCGAGAAAAGCCGCCATCTGACCGTGAACCAGAATTAGGTAACGTGGCACCCTTGGAGCAGCAGAGGTGACTGGCTGGAACAGTCGGCCAGGAGGACAGCTGCACTCCCCACCACCTTCTGGGTGTGTTGCCAATGTCTGCCCCTGATGGGATTAGTGACTTCAGGACAGCTGGAACATTCACAGTGCTGTTTCCTTACGATGGGAAGAGACATGATCTTGACTCTGCTTCTGTAGGAGGTGGTGATGAGGAGTAGCTGAAAGCTAGATAGGTTCTTTAAAACCTGTGACAGAAATGGCATGTGCCAGGCCTATCTGTTTTGCAGGAGCTTTTACAGCAGCCCAGCTGTTTCCTTCTATGAACTCATTTATTACTCCCTTCCTCCACTCATTGGGCATTACTCTATGGGGAACACGGTCCTATGAGCCAGACAAAAAAAGCTGAATTGTCTTAGTCCCTTAGTTTTGTTCTTCCCAATTCCCTTCATCATCCTTCCATAAAAGGAGAAGGGCCATTGTTCTCCCCAGCCCCTTTCTTTCTTGTCACATTTTCAAAACTCTGAGCGTAGGGTGCTATGAAAAGGCTTACGAGAAGGGATGAATCACCCCCATGGTTGAAAACCCACCGAGCAGCTGTCAAGGTTTATAATTGTCCTCCATGAACCCCTGGAACCCTTCTAGGACCCCTTGGAGATGCTCATTACTGATTAGAAAAAAAAAAGTTTGGGTACGATTAATTCCCAGTGCCAGGTAGAAACAAAACCTTTCCAAAGCTGTTACTGTCAGTGAGAAATTCACCCTGGTGATGTTGTTTAGGATATCAGATATTCTGTGCCTCTTGCCCCAGAAGTATCTGTTGTGGAAAGGGCTGAAGAATTTGAATCTCCAATATAAAATGGAGAATAGACATGGGATAAGAAACAGGAAACACATCTGCTGGTCTCTCAGATAATCTTTTTTTCTTAATGTATTTTTCCCCTGATTTGGGAACATGCATGTTAATGGGAGGAAACTTGAAAAAAAAAAAAAAAGACAATTCCGAAAAAGAAATAAAAGTCAAGTATAATCTTATTGCCCAGAGATTGCACTGTTAACATTTTTATACATTATTTTTCCAGTTAAAATGCACATAATACTTTTTTCTTACAGAACTACTACATTGTATGCATATTGCTTTATAATCTGTTTTTTCTCTTTAATAATATGGTGTGAACACTTTCCCATGAGATTAAGCCTTCTTCTGGCACATAATTTTAATGACTATCTAGTATTCCATCATATAGATGTTAATTTAACTAATACCATATGGTCGAACATTTAGGTTGTGTCTATTTTTTTGCTAGTATAAATAACACGATGTAGACATTGGGGAGACTGACTCAGGCTGCTCCCTTGTTCTGGTCATAAGTCACTTAGTCCTTCCTTAAAAGCCATTGGTCATTTGATGGGCCAGACAGACTTCACAACCCTTGCTCCAAACACAAGGACAAATTTAATCTACTCAAGCTAGGAGTGGCCTTGGATGTTCTCTTAATTCCACAGAAACACTGATGTAAAAAGACAGTTATACTCAATTCATTTGTTCATAGATGCATTATTTCAGACAAAACAGGCTCCCTTGACTGATTTCCCTTTGGCCGTGGCCTTCTTTTCTTCAAGGCAGGCAAGCTTATTGTAACAGCAAAGGAAGCGAAATGCCTTTAGCAAGGTAAACATGTAGAAGCAACTGGAAGCATGTACTCCAGGGTGAATCATTTTTAAATCATCTTCCATGTTTAGGATTTTCCATGTAAGTGTTCTGCTCCATTAGAGTGGATAATTGGGAGGGAAGAGAATAAACGTTCCAGCGCTCCTAACATGCTGAGGCATTTACCAAAATGCTGTGGTTCATCTAGGCAGAGGGGAAGGCATCGGCTCAGGAGCACTGAGTAAATACTCAGTGGAGAAACTGGGGCAAAATCTAGGCTACTGGATCCTAGTTTGTCTCAGCCTCAAGAAACTCAAGCTGCCACAGTGGGTGGCGGGGTGCCTTAGTTCACCTCCTGTTTCCACATCCCTGGTCCTTTAGCTCAGCAGCAAGCCAGGGAGAAAATGTACTCCATGGTGGAGGGCATGGGCTGTGTGCCTGGGACATTTGGTCTGGGGAGGGGCACCTGAGCAGGTCACCTGTCACTCCATTGCCCCCTTTCTCATTCTTGTGGCCCTACACACATCTCCAGCGGCCATTGGATGAGATTGCTAAGGACAAAATTCTCATTGGAATGGCAAAGTCTCATATCTGTAATCCTAGCGCTTTGGGAGGCTGAGGTGGGAGGATCTCTTGAAGCCAGGAGTTTGAGATCAGCTTGGGCAACGTAATGAGACCCCACCTCTACAAAAAATTAAAAAATTAGCTGGGTATGGTGGCACACCTGTAGTCCTAGCTGCTCAGGAGGCTGAGGTGGGAGGATTGCTGGAGCCCAGTTCAGTTCAGCTTGGGTGACAGAGCAAAATGTCTCTAAGAGAGAGAGAGAAAAAAGAAAGTCAAAGTCTAGGCCCTTTTGCCTTTCTCTGCGGCCCTGAGGCTTCCTGAAGAGGATGGTTGAGGAAGACCTGATGGAGAGAGAGTTCAAGGGGTATGGCATAGGAATGTACATAACGGTAGACATGTGCAAAAGAATGCGGGTGGGGAAGAAGTATTCGTGTGTGCACACACAAACTCTCTCTCTTGCTCTGTCTCTCTTTTCCTTTCCCTCTCTCTCTCCCCCACCGCCTCACTCACTCATAGCTTAATGGGGTTTCTGGGAGAGGAAATTGTGGTCTCAAATGCATATGAAAAGTCCTGGAACAAGCTCTCAAAAGCGTGTGGGGGTGGGGAGCACGGGGGGAGGTGGGGGAATCACAAGACTGCCCTTGGGCAAACATTTTTGTCCCACCTCTCTTTTCAGCTGTCCTAATGTGTCATCAGACACCCCTGCCCAGCCTGACAGGCCCACATACACAAACAAAGTGCCCCAGTGAGCCATTCCTTTCCCAAGCTGCTGAGGGGTCTTCTGGGAGTTGGAAAGGATTCTTTCTGAGCTGATCCAACACTGGCTGATGAGCTCAGCTGTCTCCTCTTCTAGGAAAGATTTACTGCAACAGAGCATGGCTGCCTTCCATCCCCCTTCCCAGCCGTCTTTCTTCCAAGCCAGAGACTGAGGTTGGGGAGCTGACAGAGGGAATGCTGGGAATAGATCAATATTTCTTCCCTGGGTGATTTGAGGGGCTGCACAGACAGTGGGAGCCTCTCTTTGTGCCCATAATTAGACAATAGTGGCATCACTATAAATGCCAGCCCTGACACATTCCCCACTTTCAGCCAGCCCAGGTGCCAGGCACCTGCATCTTGGCCTCTGGAGACTAAGAAGGAAGGGTCCCATGCCCATTTGCCAACCTTTTATACTAATGATGTGAATTCCCTCTTGTCCCATTGGCTTTCATCTCTCCCTCCCCATCAAACCACCTACAGAGACAGGCCCTAATCAGTTCCTACTACAATTTTCTTCTCTTTGCCACTGGGACAACTTGTCCCCTACCTGCAGCTTCTGCCCACTCAGCATCAAAGGGCCCAATGATCATCGGCTGGTGAGAGCTTGAGAGCCCACCAGAGAGCCCACCATGGGCCCGGCCCTGTTCCAACAGCCTCTCACATATTAACTCATTTAGTCCTTAGAACAATTCCATGAGGTGGGCAGTTATGATTCCTGTTTTCTAGACGAGGCTACTGAAACCCAGAGAGGTTCATTAACTTGCCCAAGGTCTCACAGCTAAAGAATGGAAGATCTGAACTTAGCAGCCTAGCTCTGGAGTCCTGCCCTCGAGGCCATGCTGCAGGCGGGAATAAATCAGTTCCAGTTCTGCCAGCCCTTGCTGCTGGCCCAGTTCTGACCTGGGGCCTCAGTCTGACAACAGGACTCTGTCTTGCTTCTGTGCCTAGGTTCCTTCTCTAGAGACCTGGTATGTTCCACTTTCTAGCATACCCTAGGATGCAGGGTCCCTCATTTCAAGTTCTGGAATCCCACCCTGAGCCCATTCTGATGGCCATGGCCATGGACCTTCCTGATAGATCTCAGACCGTAAGAATGACGTATCACTCAGTCCCATATCCCATGCCGAGCCAAGAGCACGGTGCCCTGCACACACATAGGAGCTGTTCAAATCACATTTGCCAAAGGGAATCAATGCCAAAATGCTCTGTGCCTCAGTTTCCTCATCTATACAATGAGGCAATAAGAATACATCCAGAGTTTTGTAAGAATGAATTAAGTGAATCTATGTGTCTGGCATGTGGCCAGTGAACTGTGACGGTTGGCAGTTACCATTATCGATGTAGTGGTCGCTTCTATGATACATGGCAGAAGAACTTTGAGCTCTAGCATTCTAATCCTGGCCCTGCCACTTCTCAGATCTATGATCTTTGGCAATTGAACCAACTTTTTTTCCATGCTTGTTTTCCCATTTGAAAAGTTGCATACTGATACTTGTACCTCACAGAGATTTTGAGAATTATGAGATAATATGTGCAAAGTACCATACCTGGCCCAGAAAAAGATCTCAACAAATGATGGCAAAATTATTAGTATTATGATTGTTATTATTGTAAAACTGGGGTGCATACGCTTACAACATTTGGGGCCACTCAGTATTTTTCCTGTGACAGACTCCTCTCTTTGATACATACACACACACACACACACACACACACACACACACACACACATATCATTGCATACACCTTTGTACCTCCCTGCTCACATTTATGGTGCAATGAAGACATCTGGGGTTTAGCCATTCCCCATCAGCCCTAGCTGCAGGGGAGGGGGTTTAGGAGCTTTCATTCATGGAAAGCATCAATTCCCCCCCTCCTAATACTGAGGGGACACAGTATCACGGCCATCTGGAAGGAATGGCTTGACCAGATCCTTCAGGGAGTAGGACTATCAGAGGACAGGGAGTGTGAACTTCTCTTTGACCACCTGGAAGTCACCTGCCTCCTGAGTGTGTGCCCAGCTCCACACAGTCCTAGGTGGTGAGACAGTTTCCCAGGGCTCCATTTCTCCAGCAGGATCCAGAAGTGAAAGGAGAGAAGAGGAGTGACAGTAGGACTGTGAGGCGCATCCAGGTGGCCGGCCAATCACTTCCACATCCCAGGGGCTCAGGACTGCACATCCAGTGGCTGCTCCAGATCCCTAAAGATCTCCCCAGGCCTGCCAGAGCACCACATGGTAGCAGGACCCCACCACTCCTTAGCAACAGGGTGAGAGATCCTTGTTGCAGCTGGTTGTGGGGAACCCTTTCATTTTCACTCACAAAAATGAAAAGAAGCAACTCCCCCATGCCACCGGCCACACACACACAGGGGGCCTGGCTCTGGAAAGGTACAGAGGCCCAGGGAAGAAGAGCATCAGACCCATCAGGCTCCTCAATTTGATTTGATTTGAGTCATTGGAAGGATATCGATTATCATAGCATCATATGGTTGTTTCTTGAGAAGCATCCATAGCATCCACGTTGGGGGTGTGTATTCAGAAGGGATTTATTTAGAGATGGAAAAGCCAATGAGGTGGCTCCCCTGTTTGTCTTTATTCATGAATCTGTGATGAGTAAAGCAAACAGAAGAGGCGTCCTCAAATCTCTAGCATGGCTGTTGTTCAGCGCATCCAGAGTCCCTGGCAGAACCCAGCATGGAGGACAGTCACTCTTCTTGCTCCTACTTCCGGGACTTCTTCCAGCTTCCATTTCCCACTGTCCCTGTGTATGTCACTATGCCACTGGGGACCTAACTCACTCTCCTGTTGCTGTCTTCTCCAACCAGCCTCCCTTAACCCACTGGGGGAAAGATGCTCCACCTCAGCCACCAAAACATAAACGAAGAAAAACTGGAGTTTTAATTTGTTTATAGGAAGGAGGGAAGAAAAGAGTCACTAGTGAGATGCACAAGGCCAAACCATCAGAATGAGGTTGGGCAGGGCAGGAACGGGAGGGGAGGGGAGGGGAGGGGTCCATGGCTGCCTGGCCCATCTCAGGTAGGAGCAGTCGCCTAGTGAGAACTTCATGGGGCCATCTATAAAGGCCCCTCCATGGTGAGGGTGTTAAAGAAGAGACATTCTAGAGAGGCCACTCTGCCCCGCCACCCATGGTCAGCATTGGGTGGATCATGGGCAGATAGAGTAGTGAACGGTTAGCTGAATTATGAAAATGCCATAACAGGTGATTCGGCATCATTGCCCTCCTAGGAAGAAGAGCTGCAGAGACACAGAGAATTTGAGGTTAGATGGCCTCTTGTGGGTAACGGGTCTAACTTCAGGTAAGGCAGCCAGGTAGTGTCAACATTTAAGATTCCAGGTAGATTTATTTATACCTGCAGTGAGAAGTTCAGTTCCAGTCCTCAGGCTTAGGAGGTAATAAAGAGGTCCCAGCCCCAGGCACCTTTGCCATAGATAGACTAAAAGCTGAAGACCTGACATCACCAGGTTTCCTTTGCTCTGGGAACCAGACTGATGGGACAGGCAACCCCCAACGCTGCGGGGGAGGTAACTGGGAACACCCTGCCATGCTGGCAAGCTGGGGGCAGTTACAGGTGTAGATCCAAGGGGTGGCGAGACTGGTTTCAAGCCTGCTCATGGAAAACTGGTTCTTTTTTTTAACAGCTGTCAACTTGGCCCCCTGAGCCTGGGTAGACTGGCTGGCCAGGCAGAGCTTGAAGAGATGCATGGCAAATGCAGTCTCAGCTCTCACTCCATCAGTCAGCCCAAGACTCCTTGGAAGCACGGAGGCAGACTGGTGAGTTACCGAGGCTCTTCACATCTTGCTGGAGGCCGAGGCCAGCACTAGTTTTTGGAATGAGCATCTGGGTGACACCCCAGTCGGCTGCTCAGGGTGACCTGTGTGAGGCTAGGCAGAGGATGAATGTGAAGTGTGGGGTGGAGGCAGGGAGGAAGGCTTTGAAATGGGCTGGGTCTGAAGTGGCAATAAATGTCAGTGCAACATTAAGAAATACACACCACGGGTACAGATCTGAATGCATATGGAATGTGTGTGTTTGTGTGTGAATATGTCTGTGTGAGCTAACACAGACATACCCAGCTTGATGAGCTAATGAAAAAGCCAAAAACTGAAAATGGGGGGGAAAAAGCCCTTTCTATCCCTGTAACCATTAGAAAGAAAATAAAGTCCAAATTGCATTCAGGGCTGCTGGGACAGAGGAAGAGAGGCAAGAATGGAAAAAACAGGCCATAAAGATGCCAGGGCTCCTTAAGCAGAAACATCTGTTGAAGTCATAAGACTAGGGGCCTGGCCAGGCTTCTAACAAACCCAGGAAGAGGAGAGTCTGTACAGGATCAGGACTACCCTCATTTGCCCTGTGCAGGGCCCCTGGGACCAGCATACGTGCAAAGGAGATACCCTCTCCAGGGCTCAGCCAAGGCCTGGCCTCTAGCAGCAGAGAAAGGGAGAGGGAGGAAGAGACGTTCCCAGGTCGGGAGGGGCTTGTGGCAGTCATGGGGGCAGTGATGTGATAGCCGTTTTGAGTATGTATTTATTTAAAGCTTTAACTCACTGAGGTAGCCTGGTGAGCCAGATGTCTCAACTCCTGCAGCTAAAGAAAAAAAAAGTGAAGGCGGGGGAAGGAAGGGTCAGTTGCTGACCCGAACAGGAATGGGTGGCTATGCTCACTGTTTGCAAATGTAGGCCACTCTCTTGTTTGTAATTTTCAACAGAGGCTAGTCGTTCAAGGCTCGCCTCTTCTAATGACTACAAAAATGGCAGCTACCATTTATTGACCATATTCCACTCTCTGTACCATGTTCCTTGTAAGTATCACGTTACTTAATCCGCCAGTAATTCTGTTATCCCCAGAATGGGTGGAGACATGCATGGCTGTCTTCAAGGAGATTCTCGTATTAGCATTATCATCCTAGGAGGAAACTGAGGCTTAGAGAGGTTAAGGGACTCGCCCCAGGTCACCCAACTGGTACCTGGGAGCTGACCTGCCCTCCTTTCCTCTACAAAACTAATTTGAAAAGCAGCTTTAGCCAAGCCCCACTGGGAAAGCAGCTTTGCAAAATCAGCCCAGCATTTATGGAGACACTGAGGTCCCTGCAGACCCTTGTGGCTTGTCCATCCCTGTGTTCCATTACATTAGCTTGGGAAAGCAGCAGGGGACTGTAGTGACAGAACACACCAACACCAAACAAAGAAAAGTGGGTTAAAACTCCAACCCCCATGACAAGAGAATCCTACTGTCTCTCAAGGAAACTCACAGACGGTGAAAGAAATGAAATCCAGACTCGATACTACTCACTTGTGGGGAACCGCCAAGGAGCCATTTATCCATTATGAAAGTTACATGTTTTATCTCCTCTTCCTGGAACTCCCCTGTCCCCAGAACTGACCCTGCCAGACCGCATTCATTCAGTTCCTTCACCCATAGCGATCTATTCTACACGAGAAAGCTTGGTCCCTCTGGGGGCACTCTGGATCTTAATTTCACACGGGGGTAGCTGGAATGAAAAGCTTACCACTGTTGGCTCTGAAGTTCATGGTCAGGGGACTACAAGTCTCCCCAGAAAATAAAAAAGTGAAATAGCAAGAGGACGGACTGAAGCTGCATCTCCTAGGTAGTTGCCTTGGGGGAAATAAAGGATTTTGATGTTCCCTGAGCAATCATCTCTGTGCTGCTAACATTGACTAGGGTAGGAGCCTGCTGGTACCAGGTCGAGCCTCACATCAGCCCTTTATAATAGGTTACATCATCTCTGCTGTAAAGGGGAGGAAACTGAAGCTCAGAGAGGGAGCTTAACTTAAAGTCACATACTACTGAGTGACAAAGCTGGCATTAGTAATCCACAAGGCTGGGATGAACGCACCCATATGTTCTTTCCTGTGCTCCACTCTGCCTCAAGCTCGAATGTGCCTGTGTCCGCTGGCCAGCTTGTTAAAACCCATTCTCTGATTCAGTAGGGCCTGAGATTCTGCTTCTGTAACAAGCTCCCAGATGATGCTCCTGCTGCAGGTTCCAGGCCCGCATTTATAGAAGCGAGGATCTATACCACACTGCCTTTTTAAATGCACCATGTCTGCCATCTGGGCTGGCATTTCTCTGCCTCTTCAGTGCAGCTTTCCCACCAGAATGCCAGAACTGACCAAAAGCCACACTGTGCAGCCCAGTCAGCTATGCTATGTACCCAATTATTGTAAATCTTACTCTTCCCTATGACTTGACTGAGTGTTAAAAACCCAACATCAGCCTTGGGTAGCAAAGGCTGGCAGAGGTCTGCTTCGGTGCAGCTCAGAAGCTATGGAGGAAGAAGCTGCTCTGCGGGACTGGGGTAGGACTTGATACGGTTCTGAATCTCGGGAGGGATGGATGTGCTGAAATCTCTCTCATATGGCCTCTCCCACAAGCTGACAGGAATTTCCTGCTCAGACCAGCAGAGGAATTAGGGGTTTGCTTCTCCAGGGCCCAGCTCAGTGGGAAAAGTAGGAGCAAGCAAGAAAGCAAGGGGCTGCCTTTGTGTGAGCCCAGCTGTCTTGGGTTCCTGGTTCTGCTCCATTTATAGCTGGGGGAGGGATCTTCTCCAGCTCATAATTACAGCCTGAGATTCTGCATTTTCCCAGGGCTTGCTCAAAGGCTCTGAGTACAAATCTTTCAGGAGAGCTGGGGTGATCTGCATTCCACAGAAAGGAGGGGCTGGGAGAGGCTGGAGCTCAGGTTTGCTTTCCAGCACAAAGACAAGCTAGAAAGACAACCAGAAAACCCAACCCCAACCTCTGCAGTGCCCTGACCACTCTCCCCCTCTTTTGTGTGGACAGAGGGGTTCCTTCTTTCAAGACACTACTGAGGGCGTCTTATGCGCAGGCACTGTGCTGGAACACTGACATATAGCAGAG
This sequence comes from Gorilla gorilla gorilla, assembly GCF_029281585.2. Taxonomy (NCBI): domain Eukaryota; kingdom Metazoa; phylum Chordata; class Mammalia; order Primates; family Hominidae; genus Gorilla; species Gorilla gorilla. The sequence goes on along the minus strand of NC_073239.2, from coordinate 85,477,029 downwards.
AGCAGGATCCCTGGCTGCTGGCCTCAGGATCTCAAAGCTGGAAGGAGCCAATTTTTTTTTTTTTTTTTCTGAGACAGAGTTTTGCTCTTGTTGGCTGGAGTACAATGGCGCGATCTCGGCTCACTGCAATGGCGTGATCTCGACTCACTGCAACCTCTGCCTCCTAGGTTCAAGTGATTCTCCTGCCTCAGCCTCCCAAGTAGCTGGGATTACAGGCACACGCCACCACGCCCAGCTAATTTTTGTATTTTTAGTGGAGATGGGGTTTCACCATGTTAGCCAGGCTGGTCTCAAACTCCTGACCTCAGGTGATCCACCCACCTCAGCCTCTCAAAGTGCTGGGATTACAGGGGTGAAACACCGCGCCCGGCCATGGAAGGAGCCAACTTTTAAAGGGGGTGACTGGATTTCCATGGGGTACATGCTGAGAATGGGAGTGTCTGTAAAGCCGAATTAACGTGTTCTGTGCACATTCCCTACCTGGCTGTGCTGAGCATGACACCTGGCCCTCCTCTTTGGGCCCACTCACCTGCTCTCACACTGCTTTGCCAACATAGGTCTCCCTTTACTCCCTGGCCTGCCCCTACCTCCCCTGACATCACCCTTAGAACTCATTGGACACCTTGGTTAAAACCAGAGAAACACATGGGCTTGCATTTCCATGGGCATCTGGAACCGATCGGCACAAGGGCCGGTGAGGTTCTTGGGCGCACCGCAAATGTTTGCCTTGGTAAAAAATAAAGGTGTGTGGAGGGGAAAGGTTAGGTCAGGCAGGGAGGAGACAAGAATCAAGGCTGAGTGTGCACCATGGAAGAAGACTGAGCTGGGGAGTTGCTACAGGTCCATCGGGTTACTTGAGGCTCATCACTGCCCAGCTTTGAATAGTCCTCAGGGCCAGTCACTGCCCTCGGAACAGGACTATTGCAGCTCTGCCTCTCCGTGCCGGCCTCAGAGAGTTCTGATTGCAGTTTTTCACCCCTCTTTAATGATCTTCTCTTCCATAGGCTAGGAGGTGATGGGGGTAAGGGAGGGCTGCAGGAAGACTGATTGCAGCCGATTCACTATGAAACGCAAAGCATAACGTGCCGTGGATGCTTTGCAGGGCCTTGATGAGATCTGCAGCAGATGAGCCGTTGCCTTGGCGATGCTAATGAAAAGCAGGCTTCAGAGAGGTCCAAGAACCCCCGTGGGCTGAGTTATCTCCCCCCTCTGCAGCTCTCCTTGCCTCCCCACCAACAGTCTCAGATCAAACTCCCCGAATATTTATAAAATCTCTACCAGAAACAGAGAAAGTCAGCCGCCCAGCCAGGCGTCTGCCCACATCTTTCCGGAGCTGCTGGAGTGACACTCTCCAACGTGGCTCATTATTCTGTTTTTCTTCCTTGCAGTGAGCAGGACACCCGGGGTGGGGGTGGGGAGGAAAAAAATGTTTGCTCTGCCCTGTTCCAGCTGATTTTGACTTGGGGAATTTACTTAGCATTTAGGGGCCTTACCTGGGACAGGTCATCCTGTCCCCAGCCCCTCCCTACCCTTCTGCCTTCTAGTTTGTTGCTCCCTTTATCCCACCTTTGTTAAAGATAGGCTCTGACTTGGAGCCTGTTTGTCTATTCTTTGGTTGCTTGTTTAGCCCATCAGCCTCCCGCCTGGGGCTCCTCGTCAGGAGCCCCTGGGAAAGTCCGAGGGGAGACTCGCTAAGAACCTCTCTGCACTTCCACAATGGAAATGCGAGGGATAATGGGGATTGGCAGCAAAAGGAGCCGGCCTCCCTGCCATGGTGAAGCAGGAATTGGGCTTATTCCCTCTGAAGAAAAGGGAGTTCCTGAAATTCCCCATGGGGAGACAGCAGGGAATCAAGGCTGTTCTGAGAAAATCTAGGTGACCACCGCCTTTTTTGCCTGCTGGTTATTAAAATGCAAATAACTTAAATAATAGAGTACACAGAGGTGGGAATGCACCTCTCTGGGCTGTGTCCTGCCAGAAAATGGGAAGGCCCCATTTGCCCAGTTGAGTATATCCCGAGACTGACCTTCCTGACCGCCGCATCCTATGGGTGAAGCAGACTTCTATGTAGAGAGGCATCAAGAGCTTGTGGCAAGTCCTGGATTGGGCTAAGAGTGTTGAGTGTAATTTGAGTGTAACGCCCAGCTCTGCCAAACCCTGAGGGCTCTGCCTGGCAAGTTACAACAACCTTCCTCTCTCTCGGTTTCCTCATCTTCAGAAAATGAGGATGGGACTAGGTAGTCTTTAAGATCTCTTCTAGTTCTATGATTTCTACATAACATGGAAGAATAAAAATGCCATATGTTATAAAGTACTAACATGAACATAATTCATGGGCCAAATGTTGGGTCCAGGTGGTAAACAATACAGGTGATAAAGCAGGAGAAGAATCGATGGAAGTGTTGGGAACCTTTTATGGAGGTGAAATCTCAAGTCACCTTGAAGGACGAAAGCGATTTGGATAGAAATAAGAACAGCTGGGTAGGTGCAGATGAGCAGATGTTGGGAGCAGGCAAGGAGCGCAGTGGCAGAGGTGAGCTGGCTGGAGGTGAGGAAACATTGGGAGGTAAGGTTCTATAGGGAAGGCTGATCAGGGCAGGAGGGCAATGCTATGGGAGCATGAGCGTTAGAGAGAAGCAAAGAGGCTTGCTCGATTGTAATAGCTCCTGCTTCCTTAAGATTAATGCATTTGCTTGAGTGACTCCCACCAACACCCTGGCTATAAGAGGTCGAAGGAAACCAGATCAGTAACAAGATCAGGACCCTCAGCCATTGGCTTATGTGGCCCCAAGGAGGTCCTAGATTCCGGCAGCTGAGGGATCTGACTCTCCAGAGACGTGTCCTTTTGTCACCTTTCTGCCAAGGAGGCCAGCCAAGTGGCACAGGCTGGTGGGGATTAGAGTCAGGGAGCGTGAGGAGGAAAACAAGCTCTTCACTGTGTCAGGAGCATGAGACAGTGACACCTGAATGGCCCTGAGGCATGAGGTGTTGGGCAGAAATCCAGCCCCGGCATGGGGGGTGGGGGGGCGCCTGGGCATCTGGAGGACTCTTCTAGGAAACCTCTAAAGCTCCTTCCTCCAGTTTTCACTGGCTAAGCTCACCCCCGCCAGGTCCTCATCTGGTGACTGGAGTGGCCGGTGCTGTGGCCCACACATTAGGGAGTCTGCTCTGGCTCACCTCCAGCCGCGGCTGAAGTGTCCACAGGTTAAAGGAATATGGCCCCAGGACCCACGTATGCCCTGCTGCTGGACGTTGGACAGTGCCTTGTGCACTCTGATCCTGGAGTTCCCTGGTCAATTCCCTGAGCCTAAGCCCAAGGCCAAGTTGTGGGTGGACCACATTACCGGTGTGCACACCCATAGGCCTCGGGTGGTGACCAGGGGTGGCTTGACGGCACTGCGGAGCTTGCACATGTGAGCTGAGTGCCCACACATGTGTGCTCAAGGCCCTTCCTAGTGCTAAATGGAGCCAGGGTCTGAAACCAGCCCAGGCGGGCTCCCCCAAGGCCACCACATTCCAGTGTGGAACTCTGAGGGGTCCACGGGTTCTAAATTCAAGCTTGGCCTTCACCATATCAGGAAGGTGCATTTGTCAAGGCAAGAGGAGAGAACATATTCTATGTAATAGTTTGTTAGCTTGATTTGTAACTTTCAAATATTTGGACATATGAAAGCTGGTCTACATTGTACCCTTACCTGGACCCCCAAAAGTATGTGGGGGAGTCTCTATTTCCTAAACTCATTTTACAGCTTCTCCTCCCACTTACATCACTATTAGGGGATCACCCTGTCTCCAAAGAGTGTCACCCCCTCCTGGCAGGTCTGCAGGCGCTGTAGACAAACCTGTCAGGTAAAGCCAATGGACCTGAGGCCTTAGTGAGCCACAGCACCTGCCACCACCAGCTGAGGCAGGACATTTCTTTTTTAAATTTTTTCTATTTTTTATTACACTTTAAGTTCTGGGATACATGTGCAGAACGTGCAGATTTGTTACACTGGTATACACATGCCATGGTTGTTTGCTGCACCCATCAACCTGTTATCTACATTAGGTTTTTCTCCTAATGCTATCCCTCCCCTAGCCCCCTAGCCCCTTACAGGCCCTGGTGTGTGACGTTCCCCTCCCTGTGTCCATGTGTTATTGTTCAACTCCCGCTTATGAGTGAGAACATGTGGTGTTTGGTTTTCTCTTCTTGTGTCACTTTGCTGAGAATAATGGTTTCCAGCTTCATCCATGTCCCTGCAAAGGACATGAACTCATCCTTTTTTATGGCTGCATAGTATTCCATGGTGTATATGTGCTACATTTTCTTTATCCAGTCTATCATTGATGGGCGTTTGGGTTGATTCCAAGTCTTTGCTATTGTGAACAGTGCCGCAATAAACATACGTGTGCATGTGTCTTTATAGCAGAATGATTTATAATCCTTTGGGTATATACCCAGTAATGGGATTGCTGGGTCAAATGGTATTTCTGGTTCTAGATCCTTGAGGAATTGCCACACTGTCTTCCACAATGGTTGGACTAATTATACTCCCATCAACAGTGTAAAAGCATTCCTATTTCTCCCATCCTCTACAGCATCTGTTGTTTCCTGACTTTTTAATGACCGCCATTCTTACTGGCATGAGATGGTATCTCATTGTGGTTTTGATTTGCATTTCTCTAGTGATCAGTGATGATGAGCTTTTTTCCATATGTTTGTTGACCGCATAAATGTCTTCTTTTGAGAAGTGTCTGTTCATATCCTTTGACCACTTTTTGATGGAGTTGTTTTTTTCTTGTAAATTAGTTTAAGTTTTTTGTAGATTCTGGATATTAGCCCTTTGTCAGATGGATAGATTGTAAAAATGTTCTCCCATTCTGTAGGTTGCCTGTTCACTCTTATGATAGTTTCTTTTGCTGTGCAGAAGCTCTTTAGCTTAATCAGATCCCATTTGTCAATTTTGACTTTCGTTGCCATTGCTTTTGGTGTTTTAGTCATGAAGTCTTTGCCCGTGCTTATGTCCTGAATGGTATTGCCTAGGTTTTCTTCTAGGGTTTTTATGGTTTTAGATGTTACATTTAAGTCTTTAATCCATCTTGAGTTAATTTTTGTATAAGGTGTAAGGAAGGGGTCCAATTTCAGTTTTCTGCATATGGCTAGCCAGTTTTCCCAACACCATTTATTAAATAGGGAATCCTTTCCCCATTGCCTGCTTTTGTCAGGTTTGTCAAAGATCAGATGGTTGTAGATGTGTAGTGTTATTTCTGAGGCCTCTGTTCTGTTCCATTTGTCTACGTATCTGTTTTGGTACTAGTACCATGCTGTTTTGGTTACCGTAAGCTTGTAGTATAGTTTGAAGTCAGGTAGCGTGATGCCTCCAGGTTTGTTCTTTTTGCTTAGGATTGTCTTGGCTACATGGGCTCTTTTTTGGTTCCATATGAAATTTAAAGTAGTTTTTTTCTAATTTTGTGAAGAAAGTCAATGGTAGCTGGATGGGGATAGCATTGAATCTACAAATTACTTTGGGCAGTATGAGGCCCGACATTTCTTTCCAGGTGCCAAAGCCTCTCCTCTGTGCCTTCCCTCAGACTGCTTGTTGTACAGATGCTCCTTGACTTACGATGAGATTACATCCAGATAAATGCAGGGTGAGCTGGAAATACCAGTGAAAATGCACTGGATCCACCTAACCTCCTGAGCATCACAGCTGAGCCTAGCTCACCTTCAGTGTACTCAGAACGCTTCCACAGCCCAGAGCTGGGCAACATCACCTAGCAGCACAGCACACTGTAGGGCGTTGGCCCTTTACCCTCCCAACCAGCTGGCTGACTGGGAGCCATGGCTCACACCACCGCCCAGCATCATGGGAGAATGTGGTGCCACTTTCTACTGACTGCCTATCACTTTTGCACCACCATAAAGTTGAAAAATCACAACTAGGGGACCGTCTTTACTTTGAATGCCCTCCCCCTATCCCGTCTTAAAGGCAGATTACTTAATAAAGAAACCCTGAGAGCCCGGTCAAAGGTAATCTATCCCTTCTCCCAAAAAAAATCCTACATTACAGTTGCAATTCTACTATATTAATAAAAGTAATTAATGCTTATGAAAAAAACTGAATCTCACAGGAGGGAAGAAAGTGAAAAGCAGGAGCTCCCTCAGCCTCCTGAGCCCCAGCCGCCCTTCTCCAGAGACGACCGCCAAAGCACAGCTGCCACGTCCCCGCCCCGTGTGGAAATAGCCTGTGCACATACAAGGCTATACTGTGCTGAGGCTCCCATCTGTTCCTTGAGATCTCCAAGGGAAAAAGGATTAAAGAGAGGTTAGAACAGAACCTTGGGGAAATGGGGCTGGTTGGATGGGTCTGAGAGAGGAAAATAACTGAAAGGGAAGAAGAGAGTCATGGGCACCCAGGGAGGGGACAGTGGGAGGTGTGGGGCAGGCGTGTGCACCTAGGACGGCAGGGGTTCAAGAAGGGCTACAGCTAAGAACAAAATCAGTGGAGGTGACTGAGGAACAGCTGAGTGGAGCAGCAGGGGTGGAATAAAGCCCACGTGTATAACAGTGTCTCTTCCATGCGGGTCACTGTCCCAAACACTTCCCACTCAGTGACTCACTTCATCTTGCCCAGAGTGCCCATTTGCAGATGAGGAAGCAGAGGTGCCGAGCACTAAGTAGTCCAAGGTCACACAGCTACTCAAAGGTAGGACAGGCCTCCTCCAAGGTCACACAGCTACTCAAAGGTAGGACAGGCCTCCTCCAAGGTCACACAGCTACTCAAAGGTAGGACGGACCTCCAACCCTGGGAGACCTGCTGTGTGCTAAGCTCTGAGATCAGGCCAAACCACAGCTGGCCGCAGGGCAAGCAGGAGGCGAAGAGGTGGGGCAGAGTGGCAGGCCTCCCTGACAAGGCTTACACTGAGAGAAACTTCCAGAACATGGAGGAGAGAAAATACACTGAAAGAGGAAATGAGGGGGAACCAGGAGCCCGGGCCCTGTTTTGTCCTGGGATAATGGTAGCCAGCGGGGGTCTCAGGGCAGGCAGGTAGGATGGCTGCTCTGGAGGAAAGCAGTGCTTCATAGGCAGCACCTTTCAAAGCCCCCTTCGAAGCTCCATGCTGGCATTGCGGGCCCTTCCCTTTCCTGTCCCCCACCTCCACTTGCGGGCACCGCCCCCTCCCACGCCTTCTGCTTCTGGGCAGATCTCAGGGCCCTTGCTTGACTGGGCCTGGGCTGGAGACGTGGAGGCATCTGCCACACTGAGTCTCTGCTGCAGCCGACGGTGGGGGCACAATGCCCGTGAACCCCATGACCATTTTCTCTCTTCTATTTTCTTTCCTGGACACTCTGAGAGTGGGGCAGCCAGCCTCCTTGGAAAGAACATGGGTGGGGAACAGAAACTGGGGTTGTAAGGTATGCCCCACGCACCAGGCTCAGCTCTCTCCAGGCTGATTTGGGAGCTGCCGGTGTGTTTAGGAAACATGCAAATGGGCTGCCAGGTAAAATATAGACCACCCAACACAATCTGGATTTCAGACAAGCAAGGAATCATTTTTTGGTATACATATGGCTCAAATATTTTATAAAACACACTTGTACTAAAAAAAGTATTCATTGTTCATCTGAAATTTAAATTTAAATGAGTGTTTTCTATGTTTATTTGCAACATCTGGCAGTCTATCCTCAAACACAAACACCCAGCCTGCCTCCCAGGACTTGGTCAAAGAGAAGCTCAGGCTGGTGCTATGCCTTTGATCTGGTGCACCTACGTTACATTCTGTGCTCCAGGAATAAAAGAAATCTCTGAGCTCCCTCAATTCACTGTCTGAGAAGTTAAGAAGTCCCTCCTCTGGATCTCCATGGGTAGTAATGGAGGGGAGGGAGAGAGGAGTTTGGTGATTTGAAAGCAGCTGGACAAAGGACTTGAAACAGAATACTAGGTGCTTCTGGGAGGCCCCTAGAAGCAGAAGTGACTTGACTGTAGACCCTTGAATTTTCAAGGTGAGGCCATGTGTGCAAAGGAAAATTGGTGGTGTCCTCACCAACATGGAGAGTCAAGAGAGCTGAATCTGGCATCAGTGACTGCCAGGAGACCCTTCTGGGCCCTACGGTGTGTCCTACCTCTTTACTCTGCACAGAACCATGGAAGGGGCCAGAGAAGAGGCTACTAAGGGTGGATGGGTAAGGCCAAGCAACTTATCCAGGTCCACACAGTGAGCTAGAGGGAAAGCAAGCCTATGACCCAGCCCCCTGAACCCTTGATACTTCCAGAGAGCTAGGTCTTGGGAAGGTCAAATGACACACCCATTAACTATCCCTTGAGCATTCTTTCCTCCTTTGTCTTGTCACCTCTCTGTCTGCCACGTGTTGGAAGGCACATGGATCTGGGCAGGGTACCTGAGTCCAGACCACTTTCCCTGAAATTCCCTTCTGGATTTTGGGCTTCACCCTCCTGTGATCTATTCCTTCCAACTTGGTCTCCTTTATATCATTATAAGGGCCCTTTGCCTGTGAGTCAATATATCCTTCAAGGAGAGAGGTTATCCAAAGACATTCAGGACCTGGGGCTCAGGTGTGAAGTGTTGTCTGTTGTCTCTTTGCTTTACACTAATTGCATAGGAAGTCATGTGTGAGGTGGGCCGGCAGATTCTGAAACCTCCATGAAAGCTGCCATGTCATATCATCCATGGCGGGGAAATTACTTTCTTTCTCCTTTTTTTGTTTTTGTTTTTTTGAGATGGAGTTTCCCTCTTGTTGCCCAAGCTGGAGTGCAATGGTGCAATCTCCGTTCACTGCAACCTCCACCTCCCGGGTTCAAGCGATTCTCTTGCCTCAGCCTCCTGAGTAGCTGGGATTACAGGTGCATGCCACCACGCCCAGCCAATAGAAAAGGGGTTTCACCATGTTAGCCAGGTTGGTCTCGAACTCCTGACCTCAACTGATCTGCCCACCTCAGCCTCCCAAAGTGCTGAGATTACAGGCATGAGCCACCACGCCCAGCCATTACGTTCTTTATCTTTGCTTTTCTTTGCTTTCACTTCTGTTAGCAACGAGTTTCAACAGCCATTGCCACATAGTGTTGCATAGGCAGCAACGTGTTCAACAATGTGCTGTTGACAAGCACATACCACAGAATCAGGAAGACCAGTAAGTATTTCAGGAATTTGCCTGATGGAAATGACTCAAGTCTGGGGCCAGCTTGAAATCCTATAAAGCAGTAAGGACACCCACCATTCTCCCTGATTTGAACCTACCCTTGAGGACATGTCTGACTCCATTCATTCATTTAATAAGTACTTATTGAGCACGTACACCACGGCAGGCAGGATTCTAAGTGCCGGGGATACAACTTTGAGAAAATAGACCAAGTCCTTGCCTTTAACTGTGTGTGTGTGTGTGATGAGAGAGGTGATAAACACAAATGTATCTGGTAACAATAAGTGCTATATAGAAAAATAAAGCAGGGGCTGGGCGCGCTGGGAGGCCGTGGTGGGCGGATCACGAGGTCCAGAGTGGGATCCAGGCTCAGTTGTGAGGAAGGTCTGAAGTGAAGGGTGCATGTTGAACCCTGGCTCATGGCTTGTGATTGAGAACACCATGCAGTGACCAGCCTAGGATTCCATTTTTTTTCTTTTTACATAAAATCAGATGAATAATGAGTAAAAGCACATGAATAATTTTACATTTGACTGTGGAAGCATCTAAACTAAAGGAGGGAGAGAGGGTTGTTCTTGGTTATTCCTTTTTGAGGCTGGGCCTTCATCTTCAAAATGATTAAAATTGTAGACAAGGCCACAGGATGAGAAGGGTCCAGTGGCTTGGCTCTAGTTATCCTAGGGAGGGGCAGTTCCTTGGGTTTCCATGAACTCAGAACGTGCAAACCTAGTATTGCCTCCCAACTCTCTCCCGGACCCATGTGTCTCCTTTTGAGTTACAGTAATAATGGAGAACAACTGGGCGCTCTGTTTTTAGGCTAAAGGTCAAGACCAGAAAAGACTTGGAACCAAACTGGAAATTCTGCTTCCTTCCCCATAACTCCCTGTCAGCTTGTAAGCACCTTCTGTTCATCCAAGTTTTGGAGAAGACATTGGTCTTGTGTTCTGACAGACCCTGGCCTCCCAAGCTTGCTTTCCAGGGAATCTCAGCAAACCACAAACGGAATGCCCCTGTTGGTTCCGCTTTTATCTACCATTTTTTCCCTAAATAAAACACAATGAAATATTTTATCTTGATCTTGAAATACTTGCACACCAGGACCTGCTGTAGAAGATCCCAAGGTAACAGAAAGTTCATCAAAGAGCACAGACTCTGAGTCAAGAGGTGGAGCACCCAAGCTAGGTTCACCTCTGACCCCTTCCTTACTAACATCATGCCCCTGCGTGAGTCCAAACCATTTCTTGCCTCCAGTGCAGCCAAATGACAGAGGTCAGAAGGGTACCACTGATCTGATTGTTAAGAGGCAAAGATGACTCATACCCTAGAAGCTCTAAAGTACCAAGGCCTGGGTCCATCCCTAAGACTGTTTCCCTGCATTCCCCAGGGCTGGCATGCCTGGATGCTTTAGCATCTCCATCTGGAAACAAGACTCATTCCTCACTAAGTGCCATGGAAAGGCTGCAAAGACACTTTCCCTAGAACAAGGGTTTTAAGCTTTATGCATCCTCAACCTTCTAGTGGGGGCTTTACTTCTCATTCCCCAAAGCCTCAAGGTCCTCTGGGTTGGGGGTGGCAGGCAGGTCTGCAATGGTAACAATCCTAATCACGAAAAGGAGGAAGGTGTCCCCTGTGCTTATTTTTCTCCATTTGCCTTCTCCCTTCATGTTCATTCTCTTCCCTTTGGTGCCCTGCTCTGTGACCCCTGGGGCTGAGTGCTAGGAGCTGAATCACCAGCTTCCTTTGCCTCTAGCTTCCTTTTGTGTCCGGCAAATGTGAGGTACAGGCAGGAGGCTGGAGGTCAGGAGGGTGTCTCTTCCCCTGCTCCCTCTTTGCTCTGGTGCTTGGCTATGGCAGGGACTGTGGCCCTTGGGACCACTGCTCCCACCAGGTGGCCACCTCTATGCTGCCAAGACTCACCAGGCCCCAGTCACACTATTTCCTTTCTTTGCTCCTTTGGCTGAGGGCTGGTATCATCTTCCCACTATTGCTAGTTCCTGGGTGCCTCAACATTCCTGTTGCTGCCCTGAACCCTGCCCGTCCATCTATAAGTTGTGCCTTCACTACATTATTCTCAGTCAAATCCTTTTGAAAAGAACTCTGTTTCTTGCTGTTTCTTGTTATATTAACCCTGATTAATATATCTTTCTATATGTATTTCAAAATAAAAACTACCCTAAACGGTAAGGTAAGTATGAGGCTTTCTGACACTGACTCTTTTGAAGCTATGTTGGTGTCCAGAGGATGAACTTGGCTGCCAACTGGGGCATGAGCCTGGGTGCAGGGACTGCTGCTCCTGAAGCTTCTAGAATGAACAGGTCAGGGGCCCTGGGAGTTGCTGAGCCTTCCTCATTGGGAGAATCCCCGTTCACCATGGGTGTGTGGTGTTGGGGAGGGAGAAGGGAGGAGATGGAATTATTTTACAATCTACCATGCCGCAAGGCTCTGGGATTCAATGGTCCATTTCAATTTTTCAAATGGGGCCTAAGACCCAGGGAAGTGGCCACAGAGCCCATTTCAGTCCAAATCAGCCAGACCCCAAACCTTTACAGATTCTCATCCTGGGGAAAATAAAATCTGGTGACAGCCAGAGAAATGAGGGGCAGGGGGAGCAGGGAGCAGGGAGGGAGCTTGTCATGTAAGCCTTGGCATCAGACAGCATTTGATTTCTGGCCCTACCATTTAGAAGCTATGAGAACTTGGGAAAGTCACCTAACCCCTCAGAGACTCGAGTCCCTCACTTTCCAGTTGGGAATAAATAAACTCCATATACTCTAGGATTGTCGAGTCAGTATCTGTCAAATATTTGACAGAAAACCCTGGCTGAGAAGCTCCCACTGAGGAGCACCATCTGAAGGGCTTGGCACAATGCCTGGCCTGCAAAAGGCATGCAGGAAATGGTACTTGGTATTATCTAAGTCCATCTCCATGGCTTCCCACTAGAGAAAAAGTCATTGTGGAGAACCTACTTGGATGTATGAAGGCAATCAGAAAACCAGTCAATGGCGTGCTTTCCTCTTCTCTAACCTCAGAGTGGATTTAGATGAGAAAACTGCTCATCCCCAACCTCTCTTGCTCCTGGGCTTATTTCCCCAATCCCCCCCACCCTCCATAGCTACTGGAGACCAAAAATCCTTGCTAAATTGGCAGGCTTTCCCCCTTCTCTGAGGAGCTCTTAGAATTGACTAACGAGGTTACCACAGGTGCTGCCTTGCTGCCAGCCATGAAAAAATAAAAATAAACTATTCTCTGTTGGAGAAGGGTGATGGGGACACATGCCCAGAACCTGCTGCTGCAAGGATCTGAAACCACGGGGCTGTTGCAGTAATACATTTCTGCTTCGCTGGCCCAAGGTCCCTGTCCCATTAGAGTGGGCCTGGTGGATCCAAAGTGGAGGCCCCAGGTGTGGCGGGCTGGCCCTCTGGGTGCCCCTATACAGGCTGCTAAAGCAATGGGTGGGAGGACAAAGCTATCTTTTTGGTAGAGATCCACAAAGATGTCTCAGTTGGATTATTTTTAAATAATGTCTGGTGGGCTGGACTGGGTTTTAAGGGCTGAGAATTAAGACCTATGTGTTCTGTGGTGCTGATAGTGAAGGAAGTAGCTGTGGCCGGGCGCAGTGGCTCACACCTGTAATCCTAGCACTCTGGGAGGCCAAGGCGGGAGGATCGCTTGAGGCCAGGAGTTCGAGACCAGCCTGGGCACCACAGTGAGATGCTGGTGCGTGCAGCCAATAAAAGCCAGTAGTAGTTCCAGCTACTGAGGAGGCTGAGGCGGCAGTATTGCTTGAGGCTGGGAGTTTGAAGCTGCAGTGAGCCAAGGTTGTGCCACTGCACTCCAGCCTGGGTGACAGAGTGAGACCCTGTCTCAAACAAAACAAAAACAAACAAACAAACAAACAAACAAACAGTAACTATTTCTCACCCTCAGCTTCCTGGAGTAGGGGGTGTGGGTGGAGAGGAGAGCAATGGAGTTCCTTCAACATGTGAGTGAGCACACACACACACATACACACACTGACACCCACACCCACACCCCCACACACACAGCAGTCAATGAGAACAAAAGCTCAAGCTCAGCCCATACTCATGTGCTGCATGCTCTTGTTTGCTGGGCTCTGTAGAGGGAACTGAGCACCAAAGTGAAGCAAAAGTCTTCATCTGTGGGCTGAATGGAAGGTCTGCCCCCTTGGTGGCCCAGGAACAGATATAGGTTGGATGGTGGTCTGGAGCCTCCCAGAACCTTAGGCTCCTGAGGGGAGTCCTGAGACTTCATCCACTCATTTAACAAAGACCTGCTAGGCGCCCTACACAGTGCTGGATACGTAGCAGTGGTCAAGGGTGCTGCCCTCCTGAAGCTTTATTCCCCGTGGGAGAGACAGATAATAAACAACACAGGTAGCTCTCATGTGTTATCTGGTGACAAATATATGGAGAAAAATAAAGCCAGGTAAGGGGGATAGGAAGACTTTGGGTAGGGATGTCGGCAAAGGTAGGTCTTAAGTTTCTTAAATGTAGAACATCAGCAAAGTTCTCCTTAAGAAAGGAATGGGCCAAGTATGGGCAGTGAGGAGGCAGGGAGCAATCCAGGTGGAAGGAATAGCAAGTACAGGGACACCGAGGCAGGGGTGTGCTTGGTTTCTCTGAGAAACAGTAAGGAGTCCAGTGCAGCCGAGTGGAGGAGAGTGCGAGGGGGCACAGCAGGAGGTGGGGTAGAGAAGGAGCAGGGCTCGACCACGTGGGCCTGTGGGCCACATGAGCCTCTGGCTTTTACTGAGTGAGGTGAGAGCTGCTGGAAGGCTCTGAGTGAGGTGAGAACTGCTGGAAGGCTCTGAGCAGTGGAGGACATGATCCATCGTACATACAGTTCACCCTGGCTGCTGGGAGTTGACTGGAAATAAGATAGAGTAGTATGAGGTGACTGTAGCAGAAATCCAGATGTGAGGGATGATGACACTCCCTGGCCTGGGTTTGATTCCCCGACTCCATCACATACGACCTGTGGCACCATGGGTAGGCTGTTTCATCTCTCTGTGCTTTTGTCTCCTCACATGTAAGATGGGCTACTACCCATTCTTCATAGGGTTCTGTCTAGGGTTGTGATGAGGATTAAATGAGCGAAAACATGTACAGTACCTGAGGTGTAGTAAGAGCTCAGAAGCATTAGCCATTATGCTGTGATGCTATTGATATGACACTGGCAGTTTGGAGATGGGAAGTCAAGGTCAGCAGGGGCAGAGCATATCAAGATTGAAGTCACCACCTAGAAGGTCAGTGATAGAAGCCAGGACACACTGGGAGGTCGGGACAAGCCACAGGCCAGGGATGAGTGGATAGTCTGGGATCAGGTGGGAGTGGCTTTGGCAGGTGAGCCGTGGGGGCACCCCAGGAGTTATTGGGGTGGCTTACTGGAATCAGAAGCCCCAGGCAAGGAAACAAAGAAGGAAGGAGTTGGGCCCCAGCAGAGTAAAAACAAGGGGCTTTGCCAAGAGAGCAAACCAAGCAGCCCCCCAGCTGCAAGGGGCAGCTCAGGGCAAGTGAGCAATGCCCACATCTTATTTCAAGAGTTTTGAGGGGCTCCTTAAAAAGCAGGTTTAGGTTTCCAGCAAGGAAAGCAAGGCAGCTGCTGACACAGTCCAGCCTGCAAGGTGTGACATCTGGGAGGCAGCTGGGCAGGGCCCATGCCACAGGGTTAGGGCTGATGCCTGGGAGAGACTGAAGCCCACTGTGGGTTTGAGAGACACTAGGGGACCAATAGACACTTAGCAGAACCCACTAGTATATCTGGATTCGAGATTACATCTCAAAAGGTTGGCCAGACGACCTTTTGTTTGTAGATTACAAACATCCCTGCTTCTAAGCCAGAGGACATGAGACAGAGTCCAAGGGCCTGTTTGCATGAAGTATGAAACAGCCACACACTGGGGTCTGTGGGGGTCCGTGAGCTAACAAATTTCCCCAGAATGGCATGTGCTGTAGTTTTGGGGATTGTGCTTTGTAGATTGATAATGATGGACAACGAAATAAAATCGATGTCCACTTTCTGTGCCGCCTCTTGTAGCTCCTTCTTCCCCTTAGCGGCTGCTCACTCTCATTTTTTCTCTTCTTTTAACAAATGTGATTATCTGGCTCTCAGGTAAGGACCTGAGCCAAGGAGATTCTCAAAAAACAAACAAACAAACAAAAAACAGCCATCCAACACCAAACAACCAATAACTGAACAACTAACAATCAACCAACTAACTATATGTGGTAGGGAGAATAACGGCCCCTCAAAGGTGTCCACGGCCTATTTCCTGAAGCCTATAAACATGTTCCCTGACAGGAAAAAGGGAATTAAGGCTGTTAGTTAGCTAATCTTAAAACAGGCACATTGTCCTGGCCCAACGTAATCACAAGGGTCCTAAAAGAAGAAGAGGGAGGCAGAAGAGGAATCCAAGTCAGAGGGAGAAGTGGCAATGGAAGAACGATTGGTCGGAGAGCTGTGATGTTGCTGGCTCTGAAGACAGAGAAAGGGGGCCATGAGTCAAGGAATGTGGGCGGCCTCTAGAAACTGGAAAAAACAAGACAACACTTTCTTTCCTGCAGCCCCCAGAAGGGAACACTGCCCTGATGACACTGATTTTAGCTCAGTGAGATCCATTTTGGACTTCTGACCTCCAGGATTATACAGGTAATTGATTTGTACTGTTGAAGCTACTAAGTTTGTATGGCAGCAATGGGAAATGGGCACATTAACCAACCAAATTGAATCTAGTTTGAACTGACATGGTTGTACCCAGCACTGCAGCATGCAAGGCCTTCAGCCTGGTTGTTTCACCTTAGCTCACGGGGTCACCTGCCCTGTGTTCCAGCCAATCAGAAAACTTGCCATTGCTTGACAGTCTCTGCCTCCCACCTCTGCCAATTCTATCGTTCTGGGAGGGTTGTTAGATCTTACATGTCAGGCTTACAAAGCCCCTTCACTGGCTGATGTGAAGTTTAAAGGAAATGCTGTATGTGTGAGCGGTTTGCAAACTTGAAAGCTCATGAAGACACGAGCTAATATGTGATTTGATGTGTGTGTGTGTGTGTGTGCATGTGTGTGTGCATGTGTGTGTGCGTGTGTGCGTGTGTGTGTGTGTGTGTGTGTGTGGCGCTCCAGCCTTTGAGCCCAAGACCCCTGGATGTCCTCAGAGCCTTTCCCTTTAGGTTACTGATCACAGTGTCTTAAATTATAGTTTCATATATGTACATATTATTCTCTTACTAGATTTGCAGCTTCTTTGAGGGAAGGGCCTGGACTTCAGTATTTACCCTGTTAACCCCCATAGGGAGAAGCTTGGCTGGAGGTAAAAATGGGGATGGGGGCTGGACACAGAGGGTCAGAAGGTTACAGCAGGCTGCCAAGAGCACTGGACCCCCCTCCTGGCTCAGCTGCAGACCCCAGATTTAGACTCCCTGATGATAGGACCTGGCCATGCTTTTGTCCCTTTAAATAGCATAGAGTGTTTAGTAAACAGTTGATGGGAATCTGTTTCTCACAGTACCCTCCCCTGGTATTTTTAAGGTCCTACAGTGACCTTCAGATGCCTCCAATCTTGGCTCCCACTGGTCTATCCTATGCAAAGTGACAAGGCTGGTTTCTCATAGCCTTGTTTGATCTCAGGCCTTCTAACCTTGCAGTCAAATGACCCCTGGGAGACAGTCATAATTCTGGGCCCTCTCCTAATCGCAGGCTCCCCCGACCCAGGTCCTGCCAGTGCTTGATTCCAGGCAGGACAGCCCTCTGGGTACTCCCTGTTCCCACAGGTGGGGCAAACAGATGCAAGACAAGGAGCTCAGGGCAGAGGGACCTGGGTATGGGGACCCAGGAGCCACTGGGGAGGCTCACTCTTCTCTCTCGCTGGCACAGCCTGTTCTGTTACTCTGGGCCACATTAGGTAAACAGGGGAAAGAAAACAATGTCCATCAGCTACAAAATGAGCCTGTCAGGAAAGGAATGTTATTGCCAAGTGTTCTCAGAGGGCAAGACAAACAAAGAAGGTGAAACCTGTCTTTAACATCAGGCCTGGTTCGCAACCACGCCCTCCAGTAGCCCTTCTATGAGCAAAGGCTTGTGCCCCGCAAAAAGGGACCCTTCCCACCTGCCTCTCCTCACTTTTCCAGGGTTAGCTTGGCCTGTTCCCTCAGCCCCTGGGTTGGGGGGCTCCCTACTGAACAGCCAGTGGGAAGGCAGAGGCTGCTGGGATGCAGGCTGCTTCAGGCCCGGTTCCATGGCAAACCCGAGAGCCCGTGGTGCTGTCGGCTCCTAGCCTGGCCCTTTTAGAGGGGCATTCCCATCTCCAAGGAGGCAATCACATCAATAAGGGACGTTCGGCATCTTGCCCTCTCTGCGGGCAGAGGTGTCCCATAGCAACTGGGGCTGTGATCTGCATATGACAGCACATTGCAGCTATTCAGGACTTTTCTTTCCCCTGCTTTCTTTGAAACAAGCTTGCCCTATATCCAAGTTCCCTGTGAGCCCCATACAATGAAAACAGCAGTTGACAGGTTCCCTGTAACTTGTGAAATTTGAGTGCATCCAAGGGGAGAAAGAGTGCTCATTACTGAAACACAAAACGAGCCTCTTTCAAGGCGTGGTGAGTTGGCCCCTCAGTTTGCTGCTGCTGACCCTGTTGCCCTTCTGAGCACAATAAGCAGAGGGAGAAGAGGGAGAGAGAGGCCTTTACTCCTTAAGTTGCCAATTGATCACCCTCCTAACCCCTATGGGGGCTGCTTCTCCTAAACAATTCGGGTGACAGAGGTCAGGGCCCTGGCCCATTCCTCCGGGGAGATCTTAGCTCTCCCTGCAGGGACTTTCCCGGGTGAAACAAAGACAAGCTCCAGAAGCCTTAAACAAAATCCTGCTGATGATGCCGAAGGGAAATACAGAAAGGGGAAATGAGAGGTGCCAAGAACCACAACATTGGGCCTCAGCTGTTTTATCCAACCAGACCCCAAAGCCCTTCAACACACTCTGAGATTGGACCATGCATTGTGGAAGCCCAGCCACATCTAAATTCCAATATGGTGGCCAATGACCACTTAGCAACTGGGCTGGGGAGAGGAAGCCATGCAGGGGGAAGAAACAACTCTATTTTTGCCCACACTGGGTTTTATCTAATTAACCAGACTTCTTGCATCCAAAATATCAAAAAAGATGAGAAAGAAGGCAAAGAGAGGGCAGAGGAAGAAGAAAGGGAGGATGAGGAAGAAGAAGAACTTATGAGGTAGGCCAAAAAACAGTGCAAGCTTTGAAGGAAAGCTTGTTGAAAATGGCTGCCCGTTCCTGAGGTTGCCCAGTGAGGGTTCTAGAGGGATCCAATTCCACTGCTTGAATGGTACACCCTATTGTGCACAGAGCAACACAGGGTAGTGTATATGAAAAAAATACAAGGAAGTTCTGTGTCTTAACTCCACCCAGCCCTTGGAAGAGCAAGGGATGGCCAGGAAAGATAGGGCTCTGTTCTTTCTTTTTGATTCCAGAAGCAGTAAGTGCAGGTGATACACACAATCCTATCGTGCCAACGGTCTGGTACAGGTTTGCTTGGGGACCACAGGCAATTTAACCACTGGGCTTCTGGTTTTATCATCAGAAAATAAGCTGTACCACTTGCAGCTCTCTGAATGTACCATGTACTTTCATTTTGCCAATGATGTCCCTTCTTGCTGGAATATTCTCCACCCACTCACCTACCTGGCAAATTCCTATGAATCCTTCAGGCTACACATCAAGTGCCATCTCCTTTACCCATGTTTCTATCTTAGCACTTTTCACATTGTATTATGGTGATCTGTTTGCTTACCTTTCTGTGTCACAAGACTATAGTTTCTCAGAGGGTAAGAACAGCCATTTTATTCATTTTTTGTATCATTGGTGGTTAGTACATAGTAGCTGTTCAATAATCACCTGAAGATTTGAACTGAATCAT
This sequence comes from Gorilla gorilla gorilla, assembly GCF_029281585.2. NCBI lineage: Eukaryota > Metazoa > Chordata > Mammalia > Primates > Hominidae > Gorilla > Gorilla gorilla. Next base: position 85,457,938 of record NC_073239.2, on the reverse strand, counting down.
GATCACAATAATTGTTTCTTTTTCAGGTCCTGGAATGAGTTTTATTCAATCACCAAGGACTGTGGACAGGGCTATAACTTGTGTAACTCCAGGGGCCCCATTCATATCATGTGAACGGGACCCCTGGAACTATGCAATATGTCAGCCCTGCATATGGAACTCCTGCCACAGGCCAGGCACTATGGTAGAATCCAAGTACCAGGAGCTTAAAATTTACTTACAGAGATGGGGCTAATATGAAAGGAGGAGACAATAATGGCACAGCCAAGGGTGTTCTTCTTGTGGGTACAGCAAGGATCCTGGGAAGAGGGAGATCTATGCAGATTACAGTCATTGGGAAAGACTTCGTGAGGAAGGTAGAACTTGCATTGTCCGTGATGACTGGGGTAGAAAACAGATGATAAAAAGTAGGTATACACAGAGCACAGAGGATTTTTAGGGCAGTGAAAAACTACTCTGTATGATACTGTAGTGGTGGATACATGGTGTTACCATATAAACATATGGTAACAAACCCATAGAATATACAATACCAAGTGTGAACCCTAATGTAAACCATGGACTTTGGATGACAATGATGTCAGTGTAGGTTCATCAGTTGTAACAAATGTACCACTCTGGTGTGGGATGTTGAGAGAGGAAAAGGCTGTACATGTTGGGGGACAGGGGTATATGAGAACTCTGTGCTTTCTGCTGTATTTTGCTATGAACCTAAAAGCACTCTAAAAAATAAAGTTTATTTTTTTTTTTTTCTTTCTGAGATGGAGTCTTACTCTGTCACCCAGGCTGGAGTGCAGTGGCGCGATCTTGGCTCACTGCAACCTCTGCTGTCCAAGTTCAAGCGATTCTCCTGCCTCAGCCTCCTAAGTAGCTGGGATTACAGGCGCCTGCCACTGCGCCCAGCAAATTTTTTGTATTTTTAGTAGAGACAGGGTTTCATCATCTCAGCCAGGCTGGTCTGGAACTCCTGACCTCGTGATCCACCTGCCTCAGCCTTCCAAAGTGCTGGGATTATAGGCGTGAGCCACCGTGCTGGCCAGTAAAGTTGAGTTTTTAAAAAAGAAGGTATGAGCCTATTTGGGATATTAACAAAACAAGCATATTGAAAAAGAAGTAAGCAAAATACACAGGGAAAGCAATAAACCCATGGCCTGGCCATTGCTGGTAGAAGGGAGAATGCATTGAAGAGTAATAAGAAAGAAGGTTTGATAGGCAAGTTGGGGCCAGATAATGAAGAATCTTGAAAGCCAAGCAGAGAAATTGGGATTTGGTGTTGGAGAACACAAGGAAGTCTTGTAGCTTCCAGGGCTGAGAAGTGACATCATGAAAGTGGGATTTGATGAGACTTCAGAAAGAAAAGCAATCCAAGCATGCCCCCAGTCACTGAGGCACCGGGGAGTTTCTCCCAGCTTGGTAGGTGTATGCTGTGAGCCCTGGACTGTCCATGAACAGAGCTGTAGAAGACAGTGGTCAATCTGGCAGTGGTAATGAGATCCTATAGTGCCTCCTGAGTACGAGCTTCCTCAGTTGGATCAAGGTCACAATTTGAACGAAGCTGGCATAACAGGGCATACAAGACAAGCAGTGCTCAAGTTTGAGGGGTTTGCCTGGATTTGCTGCTGACTTGCTGTTTGAAATTTGGCCTTGACGTTGTTCTTCTAATTACTAACAAAGGGGATGAGTCAGACAATTCTATGGGAAATACACCAGGTTAACCTTCTTATTAATTCTCCAGATTTTCCTCACAGAGTGTAAGAGCTGAAGATAGGGTTTTGTCAGCTACACCTGGGAAACCAGTCAGCAGTCATTCAGCAAATACTTGTAGACTCTGAGGACAGAGCAGTAAAGAAAACAGACACACTCCCCGACCTCACAGAGCAAACATTCTAGTCAAAAGCCATGTAAAGTTAGTTTCTCATCAGGTACAGAGAAAGATGAGTCCTGGAACTGCTTAACCTGGAGAAATCAGGAGAGAGGGTGAAGAGTGACAAGGCCCAGCGAAGTGAGGTGGCTTGGCACCAAGAAGAGGGAGCAAGTTTACCTTATTCTAGAAGAATGGTCCTAAAACTTTCTACCCCAACATACCCAAGGTATAAAAGCAGACACACTTCCTTCAGCAAGAGTGGCTTGTGGCCACATTGGAGCCAGGGAGGGATGAGAGTGGCCAGACACCTCCAGGGAAAAGATCCAGATACCCTCCCCAGTTGCACTGGGAGAACTGGATGGAGTGAGACACCATTCTCCAACATGCACCTTTTCAGCAGTGTTTTATAAGATAATATTGACATGAAGATGTTAAGTATTTCATGAAAATACATTAGGGTAAAAGCAAGTGTCAGTCTGTTCAAAATGTAATCAATATATTAATAATCAACCATGAGACAGAGACAGCAGCAAGGATGGGGTAAAGGAGATTAGCTCTCTTTCTCTGCCTGCTCTCCCTGGTATTGAAATCTGGCTATACTTCTGCCCAGCTCTTGAGAATTATTGCAAAACTGGGTCAATGAATCAAAGTCATGGAGTGGCAGATTCCACCTCAATGTAAGAAAGAACTTCTTTTTTTTGAGACAGAGTCTCACTCTGAAGTCTCCTCTTAAAGGGCTGTGCAAAACTCCAAGCAGAAAGGCTTGGCTCTGAGAGAGCCAGATCCCAAGTGCCCCAGGGCTGTAATGAGTCTCCTCGCATTATTGAACAAACGCCTCTAAGTTACCTTTTGCTGGAGGAAGCTTGGTCCTTACAGGAGGGCCTTAGATTGGGCCCTGATAAGGCAGCACATCCTGTCTGCCTCCCTGTCCACACCCTCACAGCTGAGCCTGCTGCGGTTGCTGCTGACTTCAAAGGCATCCCTTGGATCCACATCAAGGACTGGAATGAGAAAAGGGTCCCCTGACCTTCTTATAGTGAGCACTTAAACCTTTGTCTTGTGTGCATGTGGGGTGTGTGTGTGTGTATGTGTGTGTGTGTGTGTATTTTTCCTGTCACTATTGTGTTTTTATGCGCTGGATGTAGAATGTTTGAAAACAATAATCGGAAATTGTCTTTCACCTATGGCCGGAGGCTGGAATCTGGCCCAGTGAGGGGAGAGGCTGTGTTCACCCAGTGGGAACCTGGTGGCCACATGAAGGATGTCACTAGGGTGGATGGCAGGGCCTTCCCAGCCCCGGTCCCAAACACTGGTGCTCTGAGGTCCCCCCTCAGCCAGCCAGGCCACTGGCACTTGTTGAGTGTATCTCTGCGACCCGGCTCTTTCAGTGGGAGATGCCAGCCTGGAGCCCACCATCCACCTCACTCTAAAGGTTTTCCATTTCAGCTCAACCCGACCTGATTATCAACACCACGCCAGGCCTGAAAGCCAGCCCTCTCCTGGGCTCTTGGGAAGGTGCCCTTGTGGTGGTGGGGAGCCCTGTGAGGAGATAGCAGAGTTTCCACCCATCCCGGGGTTAAGGCTATGGGTGCCGGTCGTGGGAAGCTGATGAACTCTGTGGCCATAAGTAAGGGATCATGAAGCTTCTCCAACCCCAGCTTCCCGCTCAGGCCTGCCCTCGGCTTCCTCTCTGGGGAAGGGCAACAACAAGCAGCTCCTTCTCACAAGCCCGTCCCCTGCTGGGAGGCATCGCCCAGCTTCAGTGGCCTCTCGTTAACAGAAAGCACCACAGCAACGCTAACAGGGGCCGGCCAGGCCTGTGCGGCATGACCTCTCCCAAAAGGAGCCCAGCCAAGCTGCGGGCCAATACCCACAGGCTGCAAAGGAGACAGGGACTATTGACGAGGGAAATAATGAGAAGCACGAAGATTTGTACCGAAGGGATATTGGCCGCAGAGAGCCTCTCTTCAGGCTTTCTCAACCATTCTTGGTAGGCCCTGAGGTTTAAAGGATCCAGCGCAGAAAAATCAGGCCCAAACTGATGAGGGCCTAGCCTTCCAAAAAGACACAAATCACCCCTTTCCTGCCCCAAACACCGGGCAGAGCAAATGCTATTAATAACCCCAGCCTCCCCCGGCCCATGCAGGCCCTCCAGTGCGGCCAGCTGTTCCGAAACAGGTTTGGGAAAGTGATCTTTGGCACATAATGAAAAGGGTGTGTATGTGTGGGGGAGCACCCAAGAGTTCTCTATCAGGGCCAATATTATTTTTAATTGCCGAGAATCGGCCTGTGGCCGTTACTCAAGGCTGCAGAGCACAGGCTTGCCAGGGATCCGAAACCAACTTCAAGAGGAGGTAAAAAAGCACGTTCCAAGGACTGCTCATTACCGAGCTGTCGTTTCTTATGGAAAATCAGGTTACGCCTCAGAGTTTATACAGTCCTCTCCCCACCACCTCTCCCTCTTTCGTTCCCGTTTAGAAAAGGAGCAGTGAATTTGAGCAATCTGGGAATTTTGGTTTCTGCCCTTCCCCCGAAGCATGACCGATGGCCCATTTTTCAAGCCAAATCTCACCCCTTGCAGGCAGCTGTCAGGAAACCACAGAAGGTGCTTGAAGGCACACAAGAAATGGCTGGTTCTAATCTGGAGAAAAAAATGAATTAACAAGGCAGCTACTTATGGAAGAATGTTTTCTTTTCTTCAGCCCCAGCCTGCATATTTTCACAACATGTGTACTCTGTTACCTTGTCACTTCCCTGTTTTCTTTGGGTAAATAACTGGGCTCTGGACTTGGGGGGTGGGAAGAAAGAAAAACCCAGCTCGCAGTATCACTGGGAAGGCCTGGCAGGCTGAGCTGGAGGGGAAGAAGGAGCACGCCCCGAGGAGAGAACAAGCCCATTGCAGGCTCGGCTTGGCCCATTCTGGATGGGGCTTTTCATTGAACTCTGCAGGTAATGATGTGGCAATGAGAGACGGAGGAGAAAACTGCTCACCTCAGCCTTGGGCTTGGCAGACCTGAGGCTGAGGGAAATAAAGAACTTCTCTCCTTCGCCAAGTCAAATGTGAAGCCCTCTCTGAACCCGGCAGAGTCAACAAGGCAGACGGAGGCTTTTCTGCCAGCCTCTGCCCTCCCACTGGCTAGGGAAGCGGCCAGGGTGAGAGAGGTTGGTCTCATCATGCCCAGCCGTGAACTCTGGAGGGACCGGCAGCAGCCCGGGCCTTCCGTGGAGCACACTATTGCTTCCTTTGTAGCAATACATGGTCCATGTTTGGATGTGGAGGCAATGGGCTCCATCCAGAAGGTGCCCAGAGGTTTCTGAGTTCCTCTCTTCCAGAGCTGCTGTGAACATTTTCACTTCTCTGGCCTTGGAATACTTACCTTGTGATGTCTGTACCATACCCTGGATGGGTATCTAGCAGGGCATCTTTTAGATATGCCTGGTGATGAGGGCACCAGGGGGATGAATAGCTGTGGGGAAACAAATGGCCACTCTAACAAGTCAGGGTCTTTTCTTCATAACACTATAGCAACTCTCATTTGCTTAGGTCCTCACAGCTGATCATTAGAACAGAGAACTAACAATAATATTGCTGCCTCATTACTCCTAAGACTGCACAGTACACAAAAGGAGTTAGTTTGCCACGTGCCAAAACATGGCTGTGGGTGCTGGCTCCACCCTGCAGAGGGAAACTGAGGCAGAGAGCGCTCAGAGGCTAAGACTAGCACAAAAGCCCCCACAGCTGACTTGGCAAAGGCAGCGTTGACTGGGGGCTGTATGGGCCTCTGCATAAGTCCATTTCCTTTCTGCATTTGCTCAAGAGCCTTTGGTTCCCACCTTAAACTCCCTGTCTCACCCTGTAGATCACACAGCCTTCGTCAGGCAGAGGTTTGGAGTTCAAAAGTGGCATTTTCCGTTGCAAAGATCTGGCCCCCATCTGTTGAGTGGTTCTTTCAGTATCACTGGAAGGGCTGCAAATGTCTGATGAGGCAGGGTTACTTGGAGAGAAAAATTGATGCTGTTGTAAGCGTTGCCTATTCAGAACTGGCATTTCCTGGGTGACAAGGGCTTTCACAGGGAGAAAAAGGACAAACCGAAAGCTTTCTAGGACAGTTATGGACTCTTCAAATTATTCATGTGGTCTAATTCTGCAAAGACAGCTTCAGAGACGTGCTGTGAGGCAGACAGGAGCAGCTCTGAGGACAAAGACAATAGCTGGTGTACATTGCTGCCACAAGGACCATGCTGAGAACTTTGCACACATGACCTCATTTCATCCTCTCACTCACCCTCTGCATGGAAGACTGTTGTCCTCCTTTTCCAGCAGAGGAAACTACAGAGACCAGACAAGTCAGGCCACCAGTGTGACTCTAAAGCCCGTATGTTCATTCACCAAGCTGCAGTGCCTTTGAGGACAAAGCTGAAGGAGCTCCCGTCTCAGAATGATGTCATTTAGCTCGAGGGCCTGCTCCCTCTGGCTTGATGGCCTGTCCAGAAGGCTCTGCCAGTGCCCAGATGTAAACATCTCTCCAGCAGCGTTGCCACGTGGAACCCTCACGCTGCTGGTCCCTGAGAAGCCACACGGGGAACTTGCCTTCCTCTGCCCTCCTCCCAGGCCCAGGCCTTGGCCTACCTGGTTTATATTTATACCCCAGCCTGAATCCTCACACTGCTATTCTTTTCTTCTTCCTAGTCACCTCCCCTAAGTGTCCCCAGCAGTGCTCTGCAGAGCAGAGGCCCCAGGTGAGCATGCCTGCTGTAGAATTAAGCTGTATTCTCCAAGGGGGCCCTCTAGATGCCCAACCTCAGAATCCCCTGGGGTGCTCTAAGAATGCAGATTCCCAGGCTCTGCCACAGACCTCAATAAGACTTTGAGTGGTGGGGTTAGAAACCGATATTTTTAATAAACCCCCTAAATGATCCTTAAATTTGAGGTCCACAATTAAGGCTTTCCAATGAATTAGGATACGTTGATCACCAGACGTTGTGGAAGTGGGCACCATGCGAAGAGCTTGTTGTGTATTTGGGAGCCAGCATGGGAGTTCTCAGATGGGGAGGCTGGGGTGAAAGGAAGTCAGGAGTGGCAGAGGAAGGTGTAGGAGGCAGGGCAATATTTCTGCCAAACCATTTGGAACTCCTAGATGGGTGATGGCCCTGGCAAAAACATGCTCCAAGAAAGTTCCAAGCAAAAGGCTTCCAGAGCCCCATTTCAGGCGTTCCTGAATCTGGCCCATTTTCTGCCCGGAAGCAGTGTCCCTTTTGTTCCCTGACGGATGATCCCAGTGACCATGAGGGACAGAGAATCAGGCCCTGGGGCTTCCAGAAGCGAAGTCAAGTAGCCTTGTAGTGTGGAGAGAGCAGGGTGGAGATGGAGAGAGGGGGACATCCTGGGGCAGAAGTGTGTGTGGGGCGGGGGGAGGCCAGGTCAGTGCTTCTGAAGGTGACTTTTTGTTTTTGAGATGGAGTCTCACTTTCGTCGCCCAGGCTGGAGTGCAGTGGCGCAATCTCGGCTCACTGCAACCTCCGCCTCCTGGGTTCAACTGATTCTCCTGCCTCACTCTCCCCAGTAGCTGGGATTACAGGCGCCCACCACCATGCCCAGCTAATTTTTGTATTTTTAGTAGAGATGGGGTTTCACCATGTTGGCCAGGCTAGTCTCGAACTCCTGACCTCAGGTGATCCGCCCACTTCAGCCTCCCAAAGTGCTGGGATTACAGGCGTGAGCCACCGCGCCCAGCTCTGAAGGTCACTTTCAAGTAGATTTAGGGGAGCAGCAGCCCCCAAGTCCCCAGACTCATTAATAAAAGACCTCCCAGGTGGGCCACTGCCGAATATGAGATGAACCTTTTGGTGAGTCAGTCTGGAGTCTGAGAAAATGAAAACAAAAATCCTTTATGAGATTGAAAAAGAATTTTTCTTTCCGCCTCTCCAACAGCTCCAGAACAACAGAACACAAAGTACTTTAACCTCTGAATGTGGGAAGACCTCCTTGAAAAATCGTTTCTCAGCCCATTTGATGGGAAAAGGGTGCTATTTTTGTGACTACCTGTAACATCTGAGTATGCTCGTCAGAAGTCACTCCGAGGAAAAATCTGATTATTAGTTGGGAAAATGGGGCAAGGAGGAGGCAGAGAAGAGAAGTAGCTCTGCTGGGTATGTGGCAGTGTGACTTCTGGAACTGTTTGTGTCCATGTGGACTTGGACAAGCCACTTCAGGACTCTGGGTCTGGGTCTTCTCATCCAAAACAAGGTAGGGAAGAGCCGCGCAGCCAGCAGAGCTGCTGCCTTCAGCACTGGGGACCCCAGGGCAGACATAGGGCTTCTGCCTTCTGCCCATTCCACATGCTGGAGTCCTCCTCGGGGTGCAGTCCTGGCAAGCGTGTGTGTCTGTGGTCAAGACGACAGACCTTTCCTGCCATTGCTTTAGTGGGAAAATTGCAGAAAAAGGACTACAAACACCTCTGCAGTCTTCCTTTGATTAATGAAATCAGGGCATTACTCAGAATTGCTCCTGGGGGCGCGGTGACTCACGCATGTAACCCAGTATTTTGGGAGGCTGAGGCAGGTGGATCACATGAGGTCAGGAGTTCGAGACCAGCCTGGCCAACATGGTGACACTCTTCTCTACCAAAAAGGCAAAAATTAGCCGCGTGTGGTGGAGGGCACCTGTAATTCCAGCTGCTTGGGAGGCTGAGGCAGGAGAGTCGCTTGAGCCTGGGAGGCAGAGGTTGCAGTGAGCCAAGATCATGCCACTGCACTCCAGCCTAGGTGACAGAGCAAGACTCCATCTCAAAAAAAAAAAAAATGCTCCTGGGATGTGTATTAATCACAGGTTAATGACTTACAAATTCATATCGTGTCATATGTATGACAGATTATATTTAGATGTATTTATATTACATGTATGATACTACATGAATACAAATTACAGGTGTTTGTATAGATATTTGTATATTTATTAAAAATATCCATTATAAGTATAGATAGGTAATTACCTACTATTTTATAGGTATTTGTCTCTATAGACACATATATATGGACAGGTTTTTTTTTGTGTGTATATATATATGCACACATATATATAACACTATATCAATAGAAATCACAGGTATTTTTATACATATTACAAATACCTATTAGAGATATGTATTAGTAAATGTCATATACATATTTATATATATATGTACATGTAAATATATAGGTATTTGTGTGTATATGACACTATATGAATACAAATCACAGGCATATACTTACACACAGATACGGAGTCACCCAAGGATTCCCTATAAGGCCATGGACAAAAAGCATGTGTCTCCCATGGTGGACTGAATTGTGTCACCCCCAAAAGATACACTGAAGTCCTAACCCTGGTACCTGTGAATATGACCTTAGTTTTGAAATAAAAATATATTTGCAGATGTAATTACGATGTAGGTGCAGATGAGATTATTCTGGAGTAGGGTGGGCCCTCAATCCAATACTGCTGGTGTCCTTATAAGAAGAGGGGAGAGGAACAGAGACAGACACTGTCATCCACAAGGAGACCACCATGTGAAGACACAGATGCATAGGGAAGGGCCACGTGAAGACGACAGCAGTGACAGGAGTGGGGCAGCTACAAGCCAAGGAATGTGGAGGAGTGCCGGCCACCACCAGAAACTGAGAAGAGGCAAGGAAGGACCCTTCCCCACAGCCTTTAGGAGGAACATGGCCCTGCCGAAACCTTGATATCACACCTCTAGCCTCCAGAACAACGATGCAATCAATTTCTGTTGTTTTCAGACACTCAGTAAAGTACCCGCTTGGCTAGGGGAGCCCTAGGAAGCGAGTATAGCTCTCGTAGCCGAATGGAATGAAGCGAAGCCTTCATGTCAGCATTGGGCTTGCAGCTGCTGAGCCCCCGATGGTGGCCCCTCTTCCCGGCTTTCTCTCAGGGGCAGGGGTGGGGAGGAGATATTCAACTACTTCCAACGGAAACCAACACTTGAAAGGTTATGAAGGCCCCTAAACCTCCTGCTCTTCCATGGTGATGGCTGACAGCTAAAGCCACACTGCCACTACCCTAAGCCCAAGCTTGATCACCTGGAAATGGGGACTGAGAGAGGACGAGAACAGCACAGCCTTTGAGCTCTCATGGGGTGGCGTAAATTTATGGTCAGTATGCCTCCAGATCAGAGGTCCTGCTGTTAGAGAGTTTTCTTTTTTTGCTTTAATGGTACACAGGAATTCTCCCCCAGCCCCCTCAAAATACTCACACATCTTTTTAAAATTTGCACCTTTTTTTCAGTCTGGTTTCCTATGGTGAAGGGGAGGCTAGGAAATGCCCAATAAATCATCTGTCTGTCTTCACTCAATTGAAAGGCAGGAAATGCAGAGAACAGTCACGTTACCTTTCCACTTTGCATATAACAAGAGCTATCAGGACCTGTTCCTTTGAAGGGGAGGCCCTTCTGACAGCAATATTAAATTTTCAAGGCCACTGGAGTTTGTTTCTTGGGACCAGACCCAAAGTGGGCAGGCATGTGGGATGTTGGCTGTTTCCCCTTCCAGCCCCTTCTAGGAGTAACTTCTTGGGCTTACCCTGGGAAATCTACTCAGTCAGCAATGATTTAGGGCCTCCATGTGCACAGCACCATTGTAAGTCTATGTGGATTAAAGGAATTCTACTCTTGGGTCCTAATTCTTAACAAATTTACGTCTACAGACAGTCCTAGACTTATAATGATTCAACTAAATGATTTATTGACTTTATGATGGTGTGAAACTTCCAATTTTAACACAATGTACAGTATTCAATAAACATGAGATATTCACTACTTTATTATAAAGTAGGCTTTGTGTTAGATGATTTTGCCCATTGTAGGTTAATGTAAGTGCTCTGAGCACGTGTAAGGTAGGCGAGGCTAAGCTACAGAGGTTTGGTAGGTTGGGTGAATTAAATGCATTTTCAACTCAAAATATTTTCAACTTTCGATGGGTTTATTGGAACTTAACCTTATTGTGAGTGGAGATTCATCTGTAGTTGGTGCAACAGCTAACCCATGTACATAAAATAATGACCCCATACAAGGGAGTTTATAAAAAGTGTTCTCCTGAAAGTGTAGAAAGGAGCTGAAGATGCTTCCAGGTGGCCAGCCAAAGCTTCTTGGAAGAGGTGAAGGCTCTGAGCTGAGGCTTGAAGGCTAGGTAGGGCTGGGGAACACAGGAAGGAGAAATGGCAGTGCCCCAATGCCGGGGACTCCTGAGGACGCCATGGAATGGGGTGTGAGGAGGCTTATTCAGGGAACACTGAGAAACTCAGGGTGTGTGGAGAAGGTGGGGTGGGGTGGTAGGAAACAAGGCAGGAAGGGTAGGCAGGCGCCATCCTCTGGGATGCTTTGTGGATGACAGATTAAAATTGTGCTTCCAGTTGGTGTGACCTGCCCTCCCTGGAAGATGGCCTCCACTTGGTCTTGCATTCAAAGAAACATATGTAACTGCAAACATTTTCAGGCCTAATGTGATCTCCATGGTAGGGTTTCCTGAGAGGCCATGCAGGGGTTTCCTGCAGTGCATTTCCCAGTGAACCTTTCCTCAAACCTTCTGGGACATTTGCTCCTCAGGTTTCACACTCTCAAAAGACTCCTCAGTCTTGTTCTTCCTCCCTTTCTCTTTCTAGCCACCTCCTCTTCTCAGGCCGCTCTCTCCCCATCCCTCAGGGTTCCCCTCACTTGTCCTCTGGGTAGCCTGGGCTGAACTCCACCTGATGGCTTTAGGAGCCATCTGGGAGCGATCTGCAGGCAGGAAGGGCATGCTGAGGATGCTTCACACAAGGAGAGCAGCTGGAGGCTGTTGGTTCCAGGTACGGGCCTGAGCAAGGCCCTGGGAAGGAAGAGAGTCCCAAAGTAGGATAGGAAAGTCCAACAGGCATCAGGGTGCCCAAGGATGGCTCTGGTCTGGGTGGGTTTTCACGTTTGAGGTCTGTCCCCGTTGCCTGACTGTCGGGCCATGTGTTGTTCCCCGCTGTTTCCCCATGCCTAGAAGATGTCCAGAATATAGTAGGTACTTAAAAAAGTAACCATTGAGTGAATAGCAGCTGATGTATTAGAAGAAATAAAAAGTATTCTTAAGAAGAACACTAGTACAGTGACTTGGCTCATAATAGGAACTCACTGTGCCGATTCCCTTCTTCTCTTCCCTTCTTCTATGTCAAATGTTTTGTGCTCAGCACATCCACCTTTAGAATTCTTTTCAGAAAAGATAGCACACATTGAGCCTTAACATCCAGTCCATGAAGCAGGTATCGCAGGGAAAAAACCCATACTGGCTCTCAAGGAAGTGAGTGAGTTGTACACAGGACAAGCCAGGGTCTCCCTGTGTGTCTAATGGTGCCGGGGTGGGATGCGGAGGGTATTTCCAGTGCTGTCTATGATTTCACCCAGCTGTCAATCAGGGTCTTGTCTGTTTTATTCAGCTCAGCACTGAGCACACTGGGGACATCTAATATGTTTCTACTGAATAAATGAATGTTGGGATGGGTGAGGAAGTAACTCAGCAGTGCCCCGGCTGAAGAGAAGGGATCCTTTGCAACCCCATGGCTGTCAGTGAGCAAACAGCCCAGGATTCAACTGCCCTGCTGTCCCCAAAGGCAGGAACGCCAGCAGGTGGAAGAGCAGAGACTGTGATCCACCTGGGTCCCACATGCCTGTTTCCAGTTTCTGCCCACCCTGATTCACAGCTGGGTGGAATCATAGGCAGCACTGGAAATACCCTCCAAGATCATGTGTCCCACCCCGTTAGACAGACAGGGACACTCTGGCGCGTTTCATGTACGACTCACCCACTTCCTTAAGAGCCAGTGTGGGTTTTTTCCCCTGTGATATCAGCTTCATGGACTGGATGTTAAGGCTTAATGTGTTATCTTTCCCAAAAATACTTTAATTCCAAAGATGGATGTGCTGAGCACATAACATTTAACACAGAACAAGGGGTAAGAGAGAAGGAACCAGCACATACGGATGTCCTATTATGAGTGAGTCACTGTGCTAGTGTTCTTCTTAAGAATATTTTTTTGGCCGGGCACGGTAGCTCATGCCTGTAATCCCAGCACTTTGGGAGGCTGAGGCGGGCAGATCACGAGGTCAGGAGTTGGAGACTAGCCTGGCCAACATAGTGAAACTTGGTCTCTACTAAAAATATAAAAATAGTCGGGTGTGGTGGCAGGTGCCTATAGCTCTAGCTACTCAGGGAGCTGAGGCAGGAGACTCACTTGAACCCTGGAGGAGGAGGTTGCAGTGAGCTGAGATTATGCCACTGCACTCCAGCCTGGGCAACAGAGTGAGAGTCTCAAAAAAAAAAAAAAAGTTTTAATTTTTCCTAATACCTCGGCTGCTATTCATTCAACAATTACTTTTTAAGTACCTACCATATTCTGGACATCTTCTAGGCATGGGGAAACAGCAGGGAACAAAACGGACAAAAATTCTGCACTGTCACACTGACATTATGGTGGAGAAAACAAAAAGAAACAAGAAAATGAATGAAATACTAGTATATTAGAAGGTGATAAATGCTATGTAAGAAAATAAAGAGCAGGAAAGGAAGACAAGAAGTGCTGGTGGAGGGAGTTGGCAGTGGGGCGGGGGGTGCCATTAAGGTAGAGGAGCCAGGGAAGGCACCACTGGGAAGGTGACATTGAAGCAAAGACTTGAAGAGGTTAGAGAATCAGCTGTGTCGGCACGTGGGGGAGAGGAGTCCAGGTGTAGAAACCACTCACCAAGGGAAACCTCCGGCAGGAGGACTGTGTGAGGTCTGTTCAGAGAACAGCAAGGAGACCAGCCTGGTAGGTAGGACACTGGGACCACTCTTTACACCCAGGAAGAACTGGCTTTTCCTGTCAGCTCGTCTGGTTAATTGTCTTGCTTAGGAGGTCAAGGTGTGACTTTTGTTTTGAGACTTTTGTTTTCCAACAAAAGTCATCTTGCAAGGACAGAAGAGATGGTCACATTAATAGATTAATTATCACAAATCTGTCCTTGGAGCTGGTCTGGAGTCTGACTCTACAGTCAACTACCTATTTACTCTTATACATATCATCACCCTTTCTAAGCCTCAGTTTTCTCCTTTGAAAATGGGGGACTCACTTAGTAATACCCTATGAGATTGGACTCATGTATTGTATAAAGCACTCTGTAACTGTGATCTGCTGTAGAAAGTGTTCACTGTTGTTATTATTATACCCTAAAAGTAACTCAGGGTCTATGTCCAGCTCATGTTGGGTCTGTAAAACCATTTTAGTAGACAAAGCTCATTTCTTAGCTCTGTTTGCTAGGTTGCAGAGACGATTTTTACTTATGTGTTATAGTAATCTTATTATTTTGGGTGGGAAAAGATTTCATGAGGCTCTCACCAGCCCCTCTGACCTTTGGCTGGATCTGTCAGGCCATTTCCCAAACCTGAGATGATCCTACTATCCCCACCCTCCCCCCACCCACCTCCACCCCACCTCTGCTTTTGTCTCTCTGCCTCACTGGAGAGAGCTGCACATCTGTGCTAATGGCCTCTATTCCTAAATCATACAGTGTGACCTAGGTGCTCAATGCTGCCAAACAATTTTCATCCTTTGGTTAAGCCCTTGTTTGCTTCCTGCGCTGGGAGCTCCAAACCAACTCCACCCTCCCCAAGTCCCCAGCCCCACCTCGCCTCTCTTTGCTCGCAGTAGATGGCTTGTCTTCAGCTGCACTAGAGAAGCCAGCTCAAAAATATGAACTTCTTCCTGCCTGGAAACTCCTTAACCAGAACTCAGTCTACCCTTGGCTCTGCCCATCTCTTCTAGGGCCAGAGCCAATAACATCTCTCTTGTGGAGAGGATGGTTTCTTTCTACACTGCTTACCATATTACTCTTTCTATAGAAATAATCCAAGTGATCCCAAAAGATTTATGGATAAAGAAGGTGATTGCTGTCCTGTTGATCACAGCATAAACTGGGAAGCTACCATATGTTCAACGAAAGGGGACTGGCTAAACTGATCATGGTACAGCCATGCAGTGGCAAGGAGGGCTTTATCAATAGTACAATCCCAGTTTTCTTAGAAGCAAAATGAAATCAGCAACAACAAACACAAATATGTGCGATAGAGGAAGAAAGACTGGAAGGAAATATACAAAAATAGAAACAGTGATTATCTTCTGATGATGAGAGTATGAGGGATTTTTACTTATTCTTAGTACTTTACTCTGAAATTTCTACTATAAGCACATAGTATTTTTATAATTAGAACAACAAGCAAAAATATTAACAATACCATTTCTCCTTAGAAAAGCTGCATGTGATTCAGTTCCTCTTACTTATCCCTTTAAATGCAGCGTTTCCTGGGGTGGTGCCTGGTTGACAGCTGCACATGTAAGGACTAGAAGCAAAGAAAACCATAACCAATTAACATTACAGTGGGAACTGAGGCGTGGAGAATGGAAATGCCTCCACAGAAACGTGTTATTACTTTTTTTTTTCCATCATGGGACAGGTGTTTAAGGGAATGCACTAAATTTGCTCCAGATAATTTATTTTTTTAAAAATACTATGATTATTGCATTTTTCTGCTTCTCCTTTCATGGGAACTTTTAACATGGGAACTATTTGGTAATGGATGTTGCATTTTAGGTCTTTTAAATCTATTTAATGGAGGCCCTACTGTGTGCCACCACTGGTGAGACAAGGGGTTATCTGCCATTGTGTCTCAAAAGGGAATGGGGCAGCATCCCTCACTAGGGGCTTTGCAAATGTTTGGGGGAGTTTTTGATTGTCAACATGACTGAAGGAAAGGTGCTGTTGATTTAGCGGGTGAGGGCCAGTGTTGCTACACACCCTGCAATATATGGGGCAGTCCTATATAACCAAGAATGGACCCACCCCAATCCCAATGCCTGGGAGGTGAAACATGGAACCAGACAGTACAGTGCGGAAGACGCAAACTCTAATGCTCCCCTACCCTCAGGTCAGGCAAGCAGAGGCTGTGGTGAAGTGGGGACAGCGGTTTCGAGCACTGGCCAGCATCACTACGCTTAAATCCAGGGTTACTGTATCTCCTGGGCTTCCCAGCAAAGCCAGAAATCTAGATGTGGATGTAAAATTTCCTGATTAAAGAAACAAACAAACACGCACAGAATGGGCCAAACAAAACATATCTATGGGCCAGATTTGGTCTTTAGTCTCCACTTGCAACACTGCCTTAGGTAAAGACATGGTCCCTGTCTTCATGAGAGTAATAGAACAGCACCCTTATGACTTCAAATGCAAGTCCTAGAGGGGACAAATAAGGGTTCAAATTGCAGCTCTGTCATTTATTACCTACGCTCTTGGCAAGTTCCATAAAATGTAATTGATGGTAACACTCTTTGGTTTGTGCTGAAGATGCATCTGGGGAGAGACCCTCAGTGCCTGCACATGGAAAATGATTAATAAAGCAGAGCTATTATTATTATTAAGGATATCACAGTCTAAAATAAGCATCTACTGTGTACAGCACTCTGTGCTAGGTGCTGAGGTGTAAATAAGTGTGAGAGAAAGCCCTTGACCTGGAGGTGTTTTCATTCTAGAAAAAGAGAGAAATCCTGGATGTAAATACTGTGAGCTGGTCAGATTTAAGAATATGACTGACGTCATATACTTACTGGAGACCAGAAGCAGGCACTTCTTGGGAAGGGGGGAATCCTGCCAGGCAGAGAGGAAGGCAGGGGAACAGCCTAAGCAAAAGCAAGGAGACAGATGACAAAATCACAACCACACGTGCTTATCACAGCCAGGCACTCTCTGAGGCCTCTGTTGGGGAGAAATCTGCTGCTTGGGCATCAAACCTGCGAGGGATGCGACTTGGGGCTGAAGGGGCCCTGGAGCCAGGTCATGGGGCTGCTGACTGCCAGGCCAGAGCATGGATATTTAATGTGTGGACAGGGAGTGGAAACAAGGAAGTGAGCTGTAGGGACAGTGATCTAGGATCCAAGGATGATGTGGAAGTGAAGATGGGGACAGCAGCCGTGTGGGGAGAGCACGCCTGAGGCCTGGGACTGGGTAGCGAGTGCTGAGGAGGTGCTTTGCCAGGCCTCCGGAAGAATGGAATTTGGTAGTGCTGGGGTATGCAGTTAAAACTGACTGCCTGGGGGATCATGGGAATTTTATATAGGGAAGATAATTTGAAACTTTTGTACCCCCTCCACACTATTCTGGCTTGCTTTCTCCACCCTCTGCTAGGATGTTCATTCACTGGCATGTTTGTTTTCTCTGTTGACTACTCTTCATGGTTATAAATGCCTCTCTTTAACTATTTTTTAAATTTTTGGAAGCAACTCCTTCTCTGGAAAATTTGCTGTTATTTCCCAATGTCTTTAGAAAACCTGGATTCATCCCCCACCCCTGCCTTTCTAGAACACAGATCACTGCTAGGGTTATTGATGGACTGGGTACAGCAGAACTTCCAGAGTTTTCGCCCATCTAGGCTGGCTGATATGGAATTCCATATTGCATATGAAGGAAGGATGTGCTTAGCAAATATCATGAAACAACATTTGCAGGGGAAATTGCTAATCCACTAAAAGAACAAACTGTCTCCAAGCACTCCAACAACATTCATTTACATTCCAACAGGCAAAATGCTGTTTACACAAGAGGCGCATCTATTTTTAAAAGTACACCAGGCACACCTCTTCTAGGGAAGATTCTGTAAGCCGTGACTCTGCAGGATAAAGAGTAATAAGACTGCTTTGCTGGGGATGTCCGATACCTGAGGTTCTTCAGACCATAACCGGATTTGGTCCAAACCAATGACGTTTTGCTGCAATGCATCTTTAGCATGAAAGATTCCATGAATAATCACTTAAGGTCCCCCAACAGACAACTGCTATACAACCACTGGAGGGGTACTTACACCTAAGGACTATTAACTCCTCCAGGAAAGAATCCTTTGCTTTGAAAAGTGAGTATAATGCCCTCATGTCCACATTTCCAGGAGGAAAAGTAAACAAATCCAAGTGTGTGGTGACTGGCACCTCATGGGCCAGGAGGCAGCACGGCGCAGTGTGTGCACAGGAAGTGAGCACTCCAGTGAGTGAAAGGGGGCAGAGCCTGCCTGCAGAGGGGTGAGAAAGTCTCTCCATGTTGCTCCCTCAGAGGAGTCCTGCTAGTTCTTTTTCTGTAGCAGGACAATCTACGCCCTCCTTCTGAGTCCCCTAATCCTCCACCACCACTAAAACAGATGTGGGGGACAGCTGGAAAACTTGCAGCAATGAAGAATTATTAGACAACGGTCAGAGCTGACCGAAGTTTTAAGAGGCTGCCTTGTAGATGGCAAGTTTCCTGTCACCAAACATAAGCTCACCATCAGTCAGCAGAGAGTGGCAGGATTCCGCTGTAGCTTCCCACAGGACTTAGTAAAAAGAAATACCTATCAGACTTCTTTTTCCCTTCGTCTGGATCTTTCTATAAAAATGTGTCCAGGGCATGGATGAAGCACCAGATAAGAGCTAACATTCTTGTGGTTAGCTGCACCGATGATTTGGTGCAAGCCACTCCTCATTGGTCAAATGAAGTTTGGGGCTCAAAGAAATGTGAGTTGTGCCCTCCTTTTCTCCCCCCATCCCTCCCCCTGGAACATTCTGTGACTACAGACTGTGGCTCAAAAACGGGGATGTTCCAAGTCTGACTCAGTCACCAGCCTTGGAGTTAGGGTTGTCCTGAGGAGATAAGACAGACAGCTGGGAGACTATCTGGTGGCTTTTGAAGAACCTGACCTACTCCTGGGGCTCAAAACCCTCAGCTCCCACTCTGACTCCCAGGGCCTGAAATGCCAGCCTCACAGTCACTCCCTGGGGATCTGAATACACCCCTACCCACTTGGGGGTCCTATAATCAAATGCAAATTAGGTCTTTATTCAACAAAGGGGTGGGAGGAGGGATTTGCTGACAACCCTGTGAGTGCCTGGCAGAAGGCCCTGGGGACTGATGGCCCCCCATGGAGGGAGGTCAGGAAAGAAAGGAGAACAGAAAAGGGAGAGAGCTCAGAAGGGGTCAGAGGCCTCGGGCAGCCCCCACTTCATCCCCAGTGTGCCCTGGGTGGGGGGATAATCCTGGGTCATCAGCCTTGGGCATTGTCTTAGCAGTGTCAGGACGCCCACCCTGCACATCACTGACTACACTTCCGGCTTCCTTGCATGTGATGCTCTGTGCTAACCAGCAATTCTTCAGGCCCAGAATGCACAGACATCCACTCTGTCCCTCTCATTTCTCCCAAGACCCCAACAAGTCAGGACTCAACACTAAGAGAGGGGCCCGATGGGGCACAGCTTGGAGAAGAGGCATGCACAGAGGGTGGAGAGCCATCTCGGAACCAGCTCCTGCAGAGTAAATCAAACTGCCGTCCTCCCCCACAACCCGCTCTGCAATCCTTTCCAATCAGGGAGTCTAAAATTACCATATTTACAGCATCTGCAGCCAAGCCAAGCACTAAACAAGATGAATAGCAGTGACGCACGAGCCTGAGTGGGAGCCTGGGTAGAAGCATGCAGCAGGCTGGGCTGGGCAGAGCTGGGCTGGGCTGGGATGGGCCCTGGGGGCGAGAGTGAGGACAGTCCCAGGCAGGGGTCCTGATGGATGAACTCACCCAGCACTAAGGGGAGGTAGAGGAAGGGGTGGTGGGTGAGGAAGCCTCGGTATCTCAGCCTTCTTAGAAAAAGAGAGAGAGGAGGCAATTAACAGAGAGAGAACATGAGAATATCCTGCTGACTTTAGGTTTCTCTCCTTCCTCCTCTGCCTCCCTCCCCTTAAACTCTCCAGGAGGAACCCACTGAGGCCTCCAAGACAGGATGCCTTCCATGGAGTTTCCTTGTGTATATGTGGGGTGGGGGATTTCCAGAAGGGTTTTGCTCTGGATTCTTCCAGTGGGGATACCCATGCCTTGTGAGTTTCCTTCCCAAGCAGCCTTTTCCAAGGACGCTCCGTCAACCTACACAGACCAGTGACTTCATTCCTAAAAAAAAGCCTGCAGGTCTGGGTGCTTTCGTTCTGGAGGAGACTGAGGCCAGGAATGACAGGGAGTGTGTTCTGCTTCAGGGTGTCCCAACACTTTTTGTCCAAGCCTGGCTGTTCTCTCCCCAGAAGGAAAAACGCCCAGGAAAAGAGGCTTGGTGACTCATGACCTGCTCACTTGTACTTGGAGTTTCAGAGCTAGGAGGGAGCTACAGACAACAGAGAGAGGGAAAGAGACAGGGCCAAGGAACCCGGGCTTGCGGACTCTAAGGCCAGTGCTATGTCTCCTGCCCCGGAGGTTCACCTTAGATTCCGTGATGCTCCCGGGTGCTGAGGAGTGAGCGGGGCTCCTGGACCCCAACACTCCTTCCTTCAGCCAGAGCATCTCCATTTTGAGCTGTTTTGTGGACTGGCCTTCTATGTTTTCATTTCATTTCCCCAAAATGTTCAGTGACTTGAGTAAAGTCCCTGGCCTGTACGAGCCGACAGGAAGTGAAAGGTAACAGTGGATGGCCGGAAGGAAGGCAGAATGAGGTGTCCTTAGAAACAGATGGAATGTAGCAGGAGATGCTGAGAAAGGAGGTTAATCCCGACACAAGGTCATGATCAGCACTCACGTGTGAATCAGCCCCCAGAAGAAGATGTCTCCTCTGAGAGATTTAGAGCCAGAAGCCACCTGCACTAATCGTGCCGGAACCTGAACCCAGATCCCGAAGTGTGGGCTGTTTGTTAGGCACCGGTCTAGTCTATGACAGCCATTTGTAATAGGAGGTGAGGAGAGGCTGGATTTGCTGGTGCTTGAGTTGGAGTTGCACAAAAAAAATGTTTCCAAGCTGAGAACATCATGAAATAGGCAGACCATTCAGCACATGACTAATTCTGGCCTCACTCTCAGGGTGTGCTAGAAGGAGAAAGTCCTGATAAACTGCACAGAGGTGTTTCTGTTCTTCTCACTTGCCCAGAATTGCCAAGAGTTTGCCATTAACATTAACATGGTAAGAACTGAGTGGAGTTGGTCGCCCAAGATAACAGCTCCCATTCCCACTGACCTCTGCCCTGTCCTAGGTAAGGCCCATGCTATCCCATAGTAGCCAGAAGTCCTCTTCTCTTCTCCTCCTGCCTCTCAGAGCACACCTCTGTCTCCTCCCCCCGGCTCCTCTTTCCCACCCTCCAATGGTATTCCTCCAGTTTTGGGGCTTCTATTTTTTCTTTCAACTCTGTCTGCTCTCCTTGAGTGACTTTAATCTTTGTTGGCTTCGTTTATCACCAAAAGCCTGTGACCTCAGCTCCAGCCATCTTCCAGAATTGCCCACATATATTTCCAACTGTCTACTGGACATCTCTGGTTGAACTTTCTATGGTTGTCTCAAATCATACATGTCCAAGACTGATCTCACTATCTATGCTCCCTTGCTTCCCATGACAAGCCCCTCTTCACCTGAAGGTTCCTACCCTGTCTCCTCTCTCTCAGTCAACGATATCACCAGCTACTCAGACATCCACATGGAAACCTCTGGACCCTCCCTCTCCCTCACCAAGGCCTGATGATGTTAACTCTGATGAGTCCTCTAAATCTCTCCCCTTCCCATCTATGCCACCATAGCCCCGGATTAGGCTCTCAGCACCTCTCTGCTGCTACAAGTCCTTCCTCCAGGATCTCCCAACCTTGGATCTCCCTCCACGGTATCAACTGGAGACAACTGTCTAAACACAGATCTGATTATTCAGTAAGTAAAATATTTGCTGGTGACCCACTGTGTGCCAGACTTTGTGCCCAGAACTGGGAATACAGTGGTGGATACAGTAGGGTCCCTGTCCTTGTGGAACTCACATCCCAGTTAGGGAATCAAACAAGAAACAAGCTAAAAAACAGATACATGAATAAAATACTTCTAAGTTGCAGGGTAGGAAATAATGGGGTGGGGCAGGTATCTGTGCCACCCCTTGTAGAAAGACCTTCAGAGGCTCCTCATTACCTACAGAACAAAGTTCAGACTCAACTTGGCAAGCAAAAGTCTTACTAATGCAGCCCAATCTATTTTTCAACTCCCTCTCCCACCACTCCCTTCTTCTGCCCAACCCCCTACTCTGTATTCCATGTCCTATTCATCTGTGAATCCCAAGCCCTTCACTCTTGGCAGATAACAAGCAGATAATAAATATTTAGGGAAATCAATGTGTGGACAAGCGAATGATGGATAGGTGTCTATAGGCATGCCCTCTCCCCTTTCTTACCTCTACTCTGGTGGAACTTCTTTACAATGGCCCCTTCCTTTGGGTCTCCAAAATGTTTCTCACACTGTTTCTGCCCCAGTCTTTCTTGCTAGACACTTAAGGCATTAAGGACAAGGGCAATATTGTTCCATTCTGAAAAAAAATGCCTGGCACACAGCAGGTGCCTGAAACATGCCAGTGGAGTTGACTGTGAAGAGCCTGAAGCAAGGGGAAGTGAGTGTTGTCTTTTTTTAGACTGTTTCCTACAAATACTCCAGTGGCCATAATATTTGGGTGGAAAAAAGAAGCATGAAGATATCCACTGCCAAGTGGGCAGCCAGAGGCATACACCTCTTTGCTCAAGGAACAGCCTCAAAGAGCCCAACTTTGTCCCCGTGTCTTTGCCTTTGAAAATAATTTTGCACAAGCAAAGCAAAGAATAATGAACCAGATATGTGCCCATGGAACCTGGTGCTCAAAGATATGCCCTTATCCATCTGAACAGAAACTCATCTGGATCATGAGTTAGTTCTAGGGCTAAGCTTGTCCCTTTACATGATCTGTGAAGAACCAACCCCATTCATCCTAGTGACAGAATATTTATTTATGCCCAAGGACCTTAAGTGAAACCTAACTCCTTTGCTGCCCCCACATCCCATCCCTGGAACTCCTTAATTACTATTCCCTAAGCCCACAATAATTGAACACAGGGGTCTGTTGGTTTTTGGCAGACGCATTCGGAGTCCCTGCCTTCTTTGGCAGGATGGGAGGAAGGTGGATAGGTAACCAACCATGAAAAAACTTCAATAAAAAATCTGATTAAAGGTAAGAATAAAAATAAGAGGTAGATTTTGTGCATTTTTTTAGTCTTGATGCCTGCTCTCAGAAAAGTACTGGGCATGTGCCAATCTGCCTGGCTTACCTAGATCATTGTTGACTCTTGAATTTCACACATGGTCACCTGGCCCTCCTTTCTTTTTTCAGTCTGCCCAGAAAGCACCCCACCCCTGACCCGAGCATTTCATTAGTCCTATCTCTTTAGGGGCCATTTCAGATTTTTCTTGACAGTCTTATTTTATTCACTCTGGTTCAGTGTCGCCAACCCAACAATTCTCAGCCAAGCCTCCAAAGGAAATACAATCTGCTTGCTGCGTCAGATCACTTGGAAACAGATACGATTGGTTTGGAGTCACTCCATGCGGGGCTGTAAAATTGTTCTCTCCTTCTAAGTGGGTTGGGTTAAGCCCAAGCTGAGGCAAGAGATTTCCAAGGAATACAGAGCAGAGGACTGTAGTAAGTGGTGGTGATTCAGTCAGTGGTCCTCTTGCTTCTGAGTCAGTATTAACCTTCCTCCAGCAGCAAGTATGCGTAGGCGGCCTTCAGAGTCAAACAAAACAGTGAGGTCTTCAACACTGGGGTTCATGAAACAGTTTACAAGAGTAGTGGGGATGCAGGCTTGGTGTAAATCTCTTTATTCCTGCCAAGTTCTAGTCTAAATTTTTGTGTTTCCAAGATAAATGAAAGTTAGTTAAATTGATTTTGAGATTTATGTATCTTATGCAAAGTTGGCAGGGTGTCCACACTTCTATTAGGTCAACTCCGCCAAATACCATTGAAATTCTGATACACATTTGTCTGAAGGTCTCCTTGGACTTTCAAATGGGGTTAATTTATTCTTTGACTTAATTTTGCAATATGTCATTTTTTTTGTTCTAATTTCCTGAGAGGCTGTCTGGTGTAACAAAAAGAGTCCTAGATTAGGAATCAGAAGTCCCAGTTATATCATTCATAGGGCAAGTCATTTAATATGCCTCAATTGCCTTATCTACAAAATAGGAATTGTGCTACTTGCTTTGAAAACCATACAGCATTATACAAATGTAGGGAGTGGTTGGCCCCAGTGGTGGCTGTATGGTTGAAAAGGAAGTGATTCTCTAGGTCTCATCGAAGCTGTGGGCCAAAACAATGTGGCAGGAATATGAACATGGGTGATCAGATGAGCAGGACACTGACTGCCCTTTTAGAAGACCTAGTTCCAACTCAAGACAAATCCTTCCATCTCATTAATTTGTATTTTTATATAATCTTTTATTTTAGACAAATCTTAGAAGTAAGCCATTTAATCTTGTACCCAACCGAAGAATTTTTCTCCACTTTTTTCCACCAGGAACATAATGATAATTCTTGATATTCAACAATATGTCTTTATTGAATCATTTCTATTTCCAGATTTCTAGCTTTTAGGGAATAGGAATAAAAGTGTTGACTTCAAAGAATTTAGTATTTTGGCAAAATGTGCTTGTAAACAGATAATCATGGAGAAAAAGCTAGGATGGCAGTAGTAGAAGAGTGACAGGTTCTCTAAGGCAGGGGTTGGCAAACTACAGCCCAAGGACCAAATCCAGCCCACTACCTATTTTTGTAAAGAAATTTTTTTTAGAACACAACCATGCTTATTTGTTTACATATTGCCTATGGCTGTTTTTGCACTACAATGATAAAATTGAGTAGTTGGCAGAGACAATATGGCTTGCAAAGCTTGAAATATTTACCACTGGCCTTTTACAGAAAGGTCGCTGACCTCTGCTCTAAGGGAATCAGACATCTTACGAAGATTTAACTTGGGTTAGAGAATGGGAGAAAGGCATTCCAGCTGGCTGGAAGAGTAAGCACAAAAGAATGGAGTTATTAAAGAATATTTCATGTTTAAAAAGCAATGGGATGTCTCCTTGGTATAAGACAGGGAACAATGGGAGATGAGGCTGGAAAGATGGGCTGAGTTTGGACAGAGAAGGACCCTGTAAGTCAAGGCTAATGGGTTTGAAGTCCATCCTGTAGACATCTGGTCTCCAAATAGGATGCATGCCCCAGAGATACACAAGATGATCCATTAGAATTTAGTAGTCAGAAAGTACTAGAATTTGAACTTATTTTTTTCTAGGAAATAAAAAACATGGTCTTACAATATTTGATATAAATATTGACAATGGGCTCCTCACAGCCATTGTTATGTGTCATGAATTGTTCATGAGGTATCTTGTGGCAAGATTAGGACCTGCACATTGCAGAGGGGGCAAATGGTGTCCTCAGTCCTCACTCCCCTGGGGCTTTCAATGACATATGAATCACTACAGCTTGCACATTCCTGACTCATTGGGGGATTACGGATATTATCAAATTTAATCTAACACACACAAAGTGGACAAGTGGATTAAAATATTCCTGCATGGAAACAATGGATCAAAGATAATATCAGTAGTATAAGCACAAGCAAATAATAAGAATAATAGCATTGACACTGCCCTTAGAACAAGTTTTCTTCAGCCATATTACAAAGTGAAGACAATGACCAAATATTTGCAATGTAACAAGAAGTCAAGCCAAAACAGTTAGAAATTTCCATGAAAACTACTAGATATAAGGATTTATATCTTTCAAATGATATAAATGAACTATCATTTGTGATGGAACTCCCCTGACATATTTATTGTGCTTTGACATATTAGCTAATGACAGTATGAAGCCATCATAATTGACAAGACATTTTAAACTATTGCTTACTTCATCTTTATCTCAGCCTTTAAAAAAATTACTTTTGTATATGTTTTATAATGTACATAATATATTAGGAAAGTAATACATGTGTATAATATAAAAAGAAATATATGTATATTGGGAGTACCTATTCAAAATTGTTTACTGATGGGGTGTTAAATCAAAAAAGTTTGGGAACCACTTCTATACAAAATAGAGGACCAATGGGGATCTCAATAAAAGAGGAGATGAGATGAGGCTTGTTTTGAGAAAGATCTCACAGGGTGCCATGTAAAAGACAGACTCTTGCAGAGTGGCCATTTAAAGTCATTTTTAAGTGCCTGAAGATCTTGAAACAAAAGTTGTAAATACTAACAGCTGTTACTACAAATTCCACTTTGCCAGCTTTTTCTTCTTTAAGAAATGAATGGCTTCTTCAGGCCCAAACAAGGCCCCAAAGGATTGCACTGACAATACAGCTTTGCTACAAGCAGTTAGTTTGGTGACATGGGCAAATTTCAGGGATGAGAAAATGTACCCAAGGAATACCGCATGCCATCTAGACTCAACTTTCCCCTCTGACCTGCATGAGTTTCCAAGGCAAAGTGGTCTTCAATCACGAGGGCTCTTTCCACTGTTTCAGCCAGAGGGGCCATTCCCCCTCCTGACAGGCATGATTAATTGATTCTGATGCACAGACACACTCTGTGAGGACTGTGCATATAAGATGTGCTTTTGGGAAGGACTATGGCATTTCTCCTGCTGGAAAGGGGCCAGGTAGGCTATTAGCCTGTTAGAGCCAGTTCTCCTTAGCCACCTATTCTTTGCCACAAAGAACCCAGTTGTCAGATTTGAAGAACTTAACCAATATCTGTCAAATCGTCAAGAAAAGAGGAGCCCGAACGGAGCTGAGCAGAGAAAGGATCTGCAGCCTCTCCCTGGTGATTGGCTTGGGCAGTCCCAGGAAGGCACCAGCACTGGTCTAGAGCCTAAACCTATACATCTGGAAACATCACAGAGGGCTTCCTTCTCTGTGCTCCATGAATGAGGGCATACCCTCTTCTTTTCTGCCTATCTTTTTCAAGAACTTGAAGGGGCAAAGTGAAAACAAAAACAAATGATAGCAATAACAACCACTTTTTATGGTCAAAAATGTATTATAGTTGTGGGTGAAGAAAGCATGCCCTGCCTGTCTTTCCCAACTTCACATCATCTGGCCCTACTCTTCAACTCAACCTTCTTCCCTATGTGGAATCTTTATTCCAATAATGTCTGTTTCCTTCTCTCGAACATACCATCCAATTCCATTCTTTGCTCTTTGTTGAAATTCTACTCAACCTTGGAGTCCTCACAAGCTGTCATTTCTTCACAAAGTGTCCCTCACTACCCTTAAACCCACCCTCTCTTTCTTTTGGTTGGCTAGAGAGATTCACATTCAATTAGGGTCCCCTTGTGTGTTTCTCTAATTGTTTCAGGTCTCCCCAGATGACTTTCTTTGGGTTGGGGGGTGTCATTATATATTTGCACAGCACCTAGAACCACGCTAAGCCCAGTTTTGCAAATACTTATTGTTTGATGATCCCACTAGTAGTACATGTTACCTAGTACATGTTCCTAGAAATGAGGGAACAAGCTGAGCAATAAATAAGTCTCTCATTTCCACATGAAGAGTAAGATCTTGGGAAGGTGGCAAGTGAATCAAATTGAATAAGGGAGGGCTGAATAAGTCATATGTAATGACTTTCAGGGTTCATGTAAGTGGAGCTTATCTCAATTGTCAAGGATTTGTAGCTAGAAGAGGTCTGATGATCCAACAGTGTTGTGGTGTGGTCTGCAGTAGAGTCCTAGGCTCTTGAACCTTGAACAGGGTGCAAGGAACTCAGACGATCCTATGTTTGCCTCGAGCAGATCATTTGAATTCTCTAGATCCTGTATTTAAAAAAAAAAAAAAAAAAAAAAAAAAAAAGGAGCAGGGTAGGATTCCCTCATGTCCTGGAGGCATTTGGAAGGGGCTGAGCATGGGCAGCTCTGTCCAGTGGCTTCTCTCTGTCCCTCTATTGCTTTGGTACAGCTGCTCACCGTGGATGCCAGCACAGAAATGCTCTTCTGAGGACACATCCTGCCAGGTTTATAGGCCCTAAAGGAGACACTGACATAGATGACCATCCTAACACTCTCTTACAGCACTGATAAAGAACAGCAAACACAGGAGCCAACAGCAGCCTGGAGGATACGGGACCGTTAGAGGCCACAGTTTAGCATCCTTTCACCCAGATGAGGAAGAAAAGTCCCTCCTTTCTCACCCCTTCCCCAAAATTAAAACAATGAAAATCAGTTCTCATTATCCCGATAATTAAGTCCCATTGAGCCAGCTGACAGCGGCCAAAGAATGATTTTTCTGTGCTGCACTGTGTGGCTGCCCTCCATGGCCCCATTCATGGGCCACTGTGTGCATTCAATCACCCTTAGCTGGGCCGAGCTAATGAAATGCTGGGGCCTTGCCCTGCCCTGACCCTGCTGCTATTTCTATCTGAGCTCAGCATGTCCTTTGCTTGACAGTTGCAACCGAACAAGCAGATTTTTCTCTCCCATCTATGGAGTGTAAAGAGCCTATTTTGGCAGCCTGTGGGGCTGGGGACCCCTCTGGAAACCCAGTGAATGCCCCTGGAGGTTAACGTGCAAAGCTGTTTTCCAGACTAAGAGGCGGGCGGAGGAGGGGGCAGAGTGCTGGCGACTTGGAGGCAAGGAGGCTGTGGCTGGGGGCTTTTCTGGGGCAGAAGGGGAAGATGAACCTGGAAGAAGCATGGGGCCATGAGGTGGGGCTGGCTGATCCATCCTGTTGCAAACCTGAACAAAAGCTCTTTGTCAGTTACCAAAAATCTCCCTCCCTCACTGGGGTCAAAGTGAGAAAATCCATTGCACTGGGTTTCCAGTTCGCATGGCATGGAGAAAGGGGGGATCCCTGTGGAGAGCGACTGCTCTCTTGAAGTTCCTAGCTGTTGTTTTAATGATTTCCCAAGATTCAGAAGTTAGGGAATAAGATGGCAAAATTATAGGCATTTATCCATACTAAAATGTAGGGATTTACACTTAGCTAATGGAGAAAAAAACTTTCTTTGAGGGAAGTTGTAGAAAAGAGGCAAAAACAATGTGTTAAATGTGATGGCATGGTGGCTTTATATAGAAAGGACATATCTAAAGAAGGATGTAAATCAAGGGTGACAAACTCAAATGCCCTCAGGGGCCAGAGAGATCAGAGGTTACCGAAATGAGAGAAGGGAAACAGGTGGGAACTGTGGCCAATTAGAAAACACTGGCCCAGCCCCACCCAGGGCAGGCTGATCCTGCTCAGCCCCAGCTCTTTTTCGCCATACAAGTAGGCAGGCCCATGATTTTCTGTAATTTTAAAAAAGAGAAATCAGAAATCTCTATTCTTACACAAAATCTCCCAATTGTCAGTGTTAGAAACTAATTCAAGATGTTAAAAAAGAAAAAAAAAAAAAAAAAGCAGTGTGCTAGCCAAACAAACTATGTTGGTGTTCTGCAAGCCCACCCCTAACATTTGCAGGGCCTGGAGCAAGAGTACAAATGGAGGCCCCATATCATATGTCTAAATATTTAAAAGTATAAATCAAGCTCACTAACTGTTACACAAAATATATTCTGTTTGCCTACAATGAAAAAATATGCCTTCCTAAAGACCTGGCAGCCAGGTGTGAGAATTCAGAGTCCTGGGACATCTTGGAGTTGCACACAGACACAGGGCAGCAGAGAAGAGCTGGCTCCTGGCCCCCGGCCCTCCCCTTCTCACCCCAGCTCCAGCCTGCACACCTGTGGGAGTCAAGCTCTGTCTATCCCCTGATTCCTCAAACAGCCTCCCCTTGGCTGTCCCTCTGGCTTAATGTTGCTCACATCAAAGGTGCAGAATGCCCTTAGGAGGACAGACTCAAATGGACTTGGTGACATTTGACAGGACTCTGGGAACCTGGGACCCAGAATGTGAGGTGTCTTGGCTCTTTGGCCCATGGGACCGGAAAGAGCCAGAGTTAGGCTCTTTGAAGTGTGGGGTCCAAGTCAGGGTCCCCTCCTAGCAAGACCTAAGTGTGTTACTGGCCCCAGTTTGAGATCACTGACTAAATAAACACCCAGAAATGAAGACATCTTGATGCTCAGCCTGGTTTTTTGACCACTTAGCTACATGACCTTGGGTAAATCATCATCTTTTCGTGAACCAGTTTCTACATAATTAAAATGGGGACAAAATACCTCTTCTAACCAATTCGTTTGAAAACTAAAATGAGATTACACATGGAAATGTTTTAAACTAATAAATAAAGAAATGAAAAGGCCGATTAAGAAAAAAACACTGCCACAGACACAGATTTTATCAAAGGGAGCATATATGTGAAGGTCTCACTCAAAATATCCCATTAATTGTCTTTTTAATCTCAAGATATGGGCTAAATCTAGAAGAACTAAAACGATAGTACTTTTCATTAAGGGTTTTTCCTCTTTTCCAACAATCCCTTAGGATGGGTCTCCTATCACACTGATCTTAAAAGGATATTGCAGAGGTAAATAAAACAAAAACAAACATAAAATCTGTTTCAGTGATTCATGGCTCCTTTTTTTTTTTGAGACGAAATCTTGCTCTGTCGCCCAGGCTGGAGTACAGTGGTGCGATCTCGGCTCACTGCAAGCTCCACCTCCTGGGTTCACGCCACTCTCCTGCCTCAGCCTCCCGAGTAGCTGGGACTACAGGTGCCCGCCACCACGCCCGGCTAATTTTTTTGTATTTTTAGTAGAGACGGGGTTTCACCGTGTTAGCCAGGATGGTCTCAATCTCCTGGCCTCGTGATCCGCCGGCCTCGGCCTCCCAAAGTGCTAGGATTACAGGCGTGAGCCACCATGCCTGGCCATGGTTCCTTTTTAAGAGCAACCCCCTTTAACCAACATTAAGGTAGGATCTCTATTCAGGGACATGTGCTATTATTGTGACAGTCATTCTAAAAATTTTGGGTGCCTTTTTTTTTTTTTGAGACAGGACCTCACTCTGTCACCCAGGCTGGAGTGCAGTGGTGCAGTCATGGCTCACTGCATGGCTCACTGCAGCTTCTACCTCCCATGCTCAAGTGATCCTCCCACCTCAGCCTCCCGAGTAGCAGGGACTATAGATGCTCACCACCACACCCAGCTAATTTTTTCAATTTTTTTTTGTAGAGACAGCATCTCTGTTTCCAGGCTGGTCCTAAACTCCTGGGCTCAAGGGATCCTTCCACCTTGGCCTCACAAAGTGCTGGGATTACAGGCATGAGCCACTGCGACTGGCTGGGTCTCAATTTTTAATGAAAGAAAACCAATAGGAAAAGCAGCAAAAGGGGGGAAAAAGACTATTTAAAAGAGTAAGGAAATACTAAAAAATTTCCACAAGGATCTAAATCAATAACAAGACTGAACTTTTATTTTTGAAGACTTAAGGAAAATTAACTTCAAGCTGTAGAGGTAGACAGAATTTTACAAAGGATAACTTGAGCTACCAGGAAACATCTATGTGACAGTAAATTTAAGAGTTCCTTCCAAAGAAATAGAGTTTGGTAGAGGTAATCATGCAAAAGCATGACTGGGCTGGTACTGAAAGATATCCTTCCATTTAGACCAATGTAGGGCTCGGAAAGTACAGCTGGAGAAGAAATACAGTTTTACATATTCTTTTCTAAAAAAATTCAATCCGCTTTCTCAAGTTGAAATGTTTTATATATTCTTAAACATCCAGGGAGGGGTTGGGAATGGTGGCTGCCAGAGCGCCTAGCACTCATCTCCCTTTCCTAATAACAATCTAATTTCCTTTTGGAGGATTACCTTTTCCCAGTAGGATACAGTCTGTGGATATTGCTGGCAATTAGGAGGTTTTTGACCCAAGCTGGGCCAATCAGATGCTCCCTTCAATGGAAGGTGAATTTTGAACAGAGGGACAAAGAGAATGGAGATGTCAGGAGTTTCATCCCATCCAAGTGGAGTGTCCTGACCAGACCTGTGGGACTCTTGTGAGCCTTGTGTTTCCTGCTTCCTAGTTTCTGGAATTTGCCTGCTTCTTACCCATTTCTAAGACTGCTTCTTCAGCCTTCCCTCAATCCTGTGGGACCCCTATATCCTTCTTTTAAACTCTGGCTTACATTAGCCAGAAGTATTTCTGTTGCATGCACCCAAAGAAACTTAGCACATACAACAGTACCAGTGCACTGTGGGTCCTGATCTCTGGTCCAAATCACCAAGTGCTCCTAGAGACCTTTCGTGTGCCTGACCCTAGTGAGCATGTATCTCACTGAGGGTTAGGAGAGGCTTCACAGAGAAACAGTGGTACTATCCCAGGCTTCCTCCATCCAGTTACACATACTCATTTTTTTCCTTGGTTTTCCTGAAATGTTGGAATGTTCCTTTACTTTTCCACTTCATAGTATGAGCTGTTCATAAAACAGCCAGCAGAATCCTAGCACTTCGGAGGGCGCTCCCAGATGATTTTTGTAGTTGGAATCTGTATGACAGTGAGTCAGCCTGGTGATCCTAAGGCCTGCTGTAAGCTCGACGTGTCACTATTCACATGCTTAGAAATTAGGTCCCAATGCACCTGACTGCCCTTAAGAGAAGTCAGTGGAAAAGAGTGGCAGGTTTGCCAGGTGTCGGAATGGGAATATGCAGAAACTAAAAATAACGAAGAAGGGCAATATGTGGGGGGTGAGGAGTGGGGGTGGGAAATAAAAAGATCTGGGAACTGACAGTAGAAGGTGCCTTGATCACAATCACAATAGGAGATGAACAAGAGTATAGGACATTAGAGGCAGCAAATGCCCTAGGCTAGCTTTTAGACTAACTTTTGAAATCAGTGTTCATATTTATTGTTTAACTTTTAACCTCAGTCACCACTAGAGGTCTAGCCTCCCTGGTCTTTTACCATTACCTGGGCTTCTACTTTGAGATTGTTCTGTACATCCACCAACCATAAAAAGGTGAGGTAATTTGGAATTTAAGAATACAGAGGCTCCAGAACCAAACCAGAGCTAGAGTGTGTTTGAACTTTGGCTCTACAACTTGCTAGTCCCATGAACTTAGGCAAGCTACTTAACCTTTCTGTGCCTCAATGTTCTCATCTATAAAATGGGGGGAGTAATAATAATAATAATAACAATAATAATATATATAAAGCACTTACTAGTACCCTTGGCACATTAGTGCTCAATAAATATTAGCTACTATTAATCAATCAATCAACAAATATGTATTGAGCATCCACAATGTTCCAGGCACTGTTTTAGTCCTTGGGACAGATCAATGAACAAAATAGGCAAAGATCTCTACCCTTGTGGAATTTACAATCTAGTGGGGGTGGGAGCGGGAGGACAGATGATAAGGTAGGTTGGTACTGCTATTAATATCTGACCCAATATCCACCCACTCCACTCAGCTTTCTGGAAATCCTCTAAATCTTTATCTTCTTCTTTGAACATTCTGTTCATCTTCGTGCCTTCACCGAAACCTGATTGGCCCTGAGGATGTGGTTTTTCCCCATAGCACCCAAAAGTGTGGCTGTTTTTTATCTCACTGTCCCATATCCCAGAGCCTGTAGATAGGGAAATGGGCTTCCTTGCTTTCCACTGCTACTTCCAAACCCTTTCTCCTCCTTTATCCTTTAAAAACCACAGCTATTCGGATGCTCATTCCTTCACATTATATAACCTTTCTCCCACTGAATTGCTGTCATCAATAACCTATTATTCATTTATTAAACACTTGAGCATATAACTCCTTCCTTTCACCCCTATTTTTGTCATCGTTCTTGGTGACTTTAACATCCTTGGTCTCTGAGTTCCTGACCTTCTCACTTCCAATGATCTATTCTTCCACTTTCTTCAGCTACATTAAAATGGCCATAGCCTAGCCTTGTCATCACCACCTTTCATGTCTAGATTTCAATTGTTATACACCGACCACCATTTTCATCCTTCCAGCCAACCTTCTGTAGTATTTCTACTCCAATAATTTTTTGACCAATCAGTTAAGCTCACTTGCTTGTCTGTTTTTATTGTTTGTTTTGTTTTGCTTTGTTTTGTTCTATTTATCACCTCCTCGCATGTCCCTGTTTTCTCTTTACCCATGATCAATTCCATGGGCCACTGTTATAAACACTGCCTTACACGCCTTTGCCCCTCTCTCCTCGTGCCAAACTCTCCTAGAAAAATCTTCAAATGTGGTTAAACCCAGCTATTGGCTTAGGCTGAAACAGTCCTGAAGCAATTTAAGATTAATGGAGAAAGTAATTCCACTGAGTTGACTGATTACACTTTAAATCTATGCCTGCAGTCCTCAAATGAGTACTCAACATTGCTCAGAAAGGCTACATTTTTTTTCCATAGTAAGTTTATTTTAACTTTTCTGAGGTCACTATTTATCTCTTCTCCCCTCAGACCTCCAATAATCATCCCCTCTCAACTGATGATCTCAATTTATGTCTTACTGAGAAAACAGAAATAATCAGACAGAAACTCCCTCATCCCTCCACTGTGACATCTGTACAACTACTGGCATAGGAATTGTCTTCCTTCTCATTACAATGGAAGAAGTAGCTCTGTATCTCTTAAAGGCAAACACCTCTACTTGTGCTTTGCATCCCATCCTCTCTTGATGTCTCCAGGACTTATTCCTAAGTCATCCACCTCTATTTTCTGCACAATCAACTTCTTTCACTCTACTGGATTATTCTCAACAGCAAACAAAGTGCTCAGGAATCTCCCATCTTTAAAAATCCTACTTTGATACATTCCCCTCCAGCTACAATCTCAGTCTCTGTCTCCCTTCCAATTAGTTTTACCTAGTGCCTAGAAAATGCTGTTGACTTCTGTATATGGATGTTGTATTCAGCAAACTCAATGAAATCTCTTATTATTTATAATAATTTTCCTATACAATGGATTCAATGGATTTTCTGTGTAAATAATCATATTATCTTTAAAGAAAGATAGGTTTGTCTGTTTTCTTTTCAATTCTTATACCTCATTTCTCTTTCTTTTCTCATTGCACTGGTAGGACTTCCAGAATGATATTGAATAATAAGGGTGATAGTAGGTATCATCTTTCTTCTGAAGTTTTATCATTGAGTGTGTTGTCTATAAAGGTATTGGTTATATGTTCTTTATCAAGTTAAGGAAGTTCCTGACTATTCTTACTTTGCTAAGAGTTTATGTAATAAAGGGACTTTGAATTCTAGAAAATAATTTTTTTCTGCATCTATATTAAGACATGTCATCTCTGTTAATATTTTATTTAGAAAAATTTCATCTCTGTTTATAATGTATTAGTCTGTTCTTGTATTCTTAGGTTTGGTATCAAGTGCCTAATAAGATGAGTCACTTTTCCTTTTCTTCTACACTCTCAAACAGTTTGTATAACATAAGGGTTAGCTGTTCCTTGATAGGTTGGCCAAACATCCCAGAAATCCACCTACGCCCAATGTCTTTTGGGTAGAAGGCTCTGATTTGTGGTAGCAATTCATTTCCTACATGGGTTATTGGTTGATTTGGATTTTCTAATTAATTATTCTTGATTCAACTTTCAAAATTTACTTTTCTAAAAAAATCATTAACTTCCTCTACTAGTATTAAGTTGTTCATAGATTTGCTCATTCTATTTTTTATGATTTTTTCATTCCAATTCTATCTATCATTATAAATTATGTTCTCTTTTTAATTCTTAATATTATTTATTGCATTTTCTTTCTTTCTGGAGCAGCCCTGCTAGGGTTTTATCTATTTTACTAGTAATTTTGAATAATCAACTTCTGGATTTGTTCATTCTTTTGTTGTTGTTTCTTTTCCATTAATTTCTGATAGTTTATTTTGTTCTGCTTTTTTTCAGGCTTAATCTATTGTTTTCCTTGCTTCTAGATTTAAACACATCTTTTGTTGAGTTTTAAAAATCAGATTCCACTGTGGTCAGAAAATACCTCTATAAGTTATCAATTCTTATAAATTTGTTGAGACCTTCCTTTGTGTGGCCTGTTATGTCAATTTATGTAAATGTTCAACATATTTTCAAAAAAGAACATATATTCTCTATTGTTGGACTTTGGTTTTTATTTGTTTTTGAGACAGGGTCTCTCTCTGTCACCCAGGTTGGAGGGCAGTGGCATGTCACCTTGTCTTACTGTAGCTTCAACCTCCCAGGCTCAAGCAATTCTCCCTCCTCAGCCTCCAGAGTAGTCACCACATCTGGCTAATTTCTAAATTATTTTTCGTAGTGACAGGGTCTTCCTATCTTGTCTAAGCTGGTCTCAAACTCCTGAACTCAAGTGATTCTCCTGCCTCGGCCTCCCAAAGTGCTAGGATTATAAGTGTGAGCCACCATGCCTGGCCTATTGTTGGATTTTGAGTAAAGGATATATCAGTTTGTGGTTATATCTTTTATGTTTTTAATAAATTTCTGTAAAAATAAATTTAAATCTACCACAATTTTACATTTTTACATTTTCTTAGTTTTTGCTTTACATGTTTTGAATTTCAAGGTTATGTTTTTAGGGGCATATAGGTTCATGAATATTATCTTTTCTTATATCATTATATATCTCTCTATCCCTATTAATATATATTTCCCTAGATTCCATTTGCCTTACTGTGACACCACCCACCTTTCTTTTGGTTAGCATTTTGTGGTATGTCTTTTGTCATCTCTTTATTTGTGTGGTTTGGCCTAAGTGGGTCTTTTGAAAATAGCTTATAACTGAATACTTTAAAAATTCTAATCTGATATTCTCCAATTTTTAATAGACACATTTAATCAGCTTACATTTATTGTAGTTACCATCATATTTGACTTACTTCTTCAATTTTATTTAGTTTTCTATTTATTTTCTTTCTTTCTTATCTTCTCTTAGGTTTTTTCTTCTTTCCTGTCTTCTTTCATTTTTTTTGTCTTTCCTGTCTTCTCTTAGGCTGGTGAGATTTTCTATATTCTGCTTTCTCCTTTGTTGGTTTAGAACCTATAGATTGACGTTCTTTTCTATTCATAACTACCTTAAAGTTTTACCATACGCATTTAATTATATATGTTTCAAAGTCTAAAATTTTCAATATCTTATCCTCCTCCCTGAACAAGGCAAGACTCTTAGCACACTTTACCCAGTAAATACTCTTTCTACTAACATATTATCTCAACATATTACTTTTTTATTTAACTTTTATTTTAAACTCTAGATTTAGTTATTTTATAGTCAGTTGAAGTAAGTCTATTTTAATTTATTTATTTCTGTGTCCACTATAGTTTCTTGATTTCTATGTCCTGCCTTGAAACTGAGTTTTTCTTGATATAATACATCTTTTAATGGTTCTTTTAGTGAAGACTCAAGACTGATATAAACTTCATTTAAAAAAAAATCCTAAAACTGCCTTTCTTTTAAATCGGCTCTTGAAAGCTAGTTTAGCTAGGTATAAAACTCTGGCTTTACAGGTGATTTTTTTCCCCTTTCAGATATTTGAAGATACTACTCCACTGTCTGCTGGAATCTATTGTTAGTAAGATGTCTATTATCAATGCAGCTATCATTCCTTCACAAATAACTCTCTTTTCTCCCTGGTAACTTTCTTTTTTTCTTTATCTCTTTTTTTTTTTTTTTTTTTTGAGACAGGGTCTTTCTCTGTTGCCCAGGCTGGAGTGTAGTGGCACAATCACAGCTCACTGTAGCCTTGACCTTCTGGGCTCCAGCAATCCTCCCATATCAGCCCTCAAAGAAGCTGGGACTATAGGTGCATGCCATTATGACTGGCATTTTTTAAAAAATTTTTTGTAGAGATGGGGTCTCGCCACGTTGCCCAGGCTAGTCTTGAACTCCTGGGCTCAAGAGATCCTCCTGCCTCTGCCTCCCAAAGTGCTGAGGTTACAAGTGTGAGCCACTGTGCCCAGCCACACACTTTTAATACTATCATTTTTATCCTTGAGGTAGATAGGTTTACTATCTCATATGTATGTATAAAAATTGGAGCTTCTCAGTATATCTTCATGCCCTTAACTCTGACTTGGGCTACGTTTTGGTGGCTTCTTAAATACTATCTTCCTATTCACTAATTTTCTCTTCATCTATTTCATGTCTAGAATTTATCCTATCTGTGTATTTTATCTTTTTAATTCGTTCTTTTTCATATTTGCCAATTCTTATTTCTGCCTCCTTTATTTCACAATATCCTTTTTAAAGTAGATGTTATTTCTCTTTGAGTATTTAGACAAATTTAGTTTAAAGGTTTAGTCAGATTGTTCCATTATTTTAATTTCTTTTGGACAAGATTAGATAACAAATGTTGATTTTGTTGACTGGTTTTCTTAGTGTTGAATATTTTTGCTTGGATACTAATTTTGAGAGTAAGGTCTTCCTTCTTTCTCCTCATTTTCTTCTATCCTAGAGATTTTGTAGAGGTCTCTGGTTCAGAATCAAGTGATGATTTAAGATCTTTCCCAGCCATGGTGTTAGTGATCTCTCCCTTAGTAGTGAAAGCATCCTAGTTTCTGGTTGCTGGGCTGTGATTATTTCTCCTGCCTCCATAGACCTACAGTTTCCTATAAGAAATAGTCTCAGATATATCATCAGCAGCTGTTTTTCAACGTTCTTTCCTAGTAAGCTCCACCTTACAGATGACCTGAGGTCAAGAGTTCAAGACCAGCCTGGCCAACATGGTGAAACCCTGTCTCTACCAAAAAATACAAAAATTAGCCTGGCGTGGTGGCATGCACCTGTAGTCCCAGCTGCTGGGGAGGCTGATGTGGGAGAATTGCCTGAACCTAGGAGGAGGAAGTTGCAGTGAGCCAAGATTGTGCCACTGCACTCCAGCCTGGGTGACAGAGTGAGATCCTGTCTCAAAAACAAAGAAAAAAAGAAAGCCCCACTTCAGTGTTTCATTTTTAGAAGTGAGTCTAACCCCAGTAATCCACTGCACTTGAAGCAATTTTAGTCCGTCTCACTCCACAGGAGCCTCTAGCTGTGCTTCTGGATTTAGAACTCAGCCAACCTGTGGCTTCAGCCTGGTTCACCATTTCAACATAACCCACCTAGAGAAATAAAACCTGTATTTGATGAAACAGAATAGGGTTGTGAATTCCTTGGAGTTGGACGGACCAGGGTTTCTTCTGCAGACTTATCACTTACTAACTGGGAGACTGGGAGCAAGTTATCTAACTTGTTTGATTCTTAGTTTTCTTATTCTTCAGCTAGAAATGATAATATCTACCTCACAAAATTAATGAAATAACATTTAAAACTGTGCCTGACACCCAACAGATGCTCACAGGACATACTGGAATAAATATTAAGTAACCCATTTTAAAAGGTAAATAATTAGTTCTGAACAAATCTATATTTGCCAGGATTTTTTTTCCCACTAAATATGGACCTTGACTCAGAGCTTTCTCTTTCTTGCTCTTCATGCCACCCTCCTGACATTTACTGGTCAAGATGTTTAGTAATATGAATTTTAACAGGCTGATCGTGGGTTTTTACAAGAGATCAGATAAAACTTCTTTTATTTATACTTTATGATTTATGTCCAACTTTTAAAGTGTACTTGAGGTAGTTTACAATGAAAGTCACATATGCAATAAGTTGGTTGAATAATAAAGGGAAAATTAAACCATAGAGGAAGAAGGGAAAATAATTATGCCCAAAATCTGAGTTAATTATTACTGTAATTGAGTATTAAATTTGTTTAAGGCTTCCTGGCAGCAAAAGGCAAAGAAAGAGGAAATATGATGAATGACATCATTCTCAATGGCTGAAGTTTTTCTATGAAACAGTGTAGCAAGGTTATGATGGGCTAGAAACCATGCAGGGATTATGCTTCATTCAGGATGTATGGTATGGAAGACTGGAAGGAATTCTTTACTGGTTGGTGCCAGCCTTTTCTCATGGCTTTAGCAACAGGTTGGACGACTGTGGTTTTAGATGGCTTAGTGCAATCTGACTGGAGCCCACAAACTGAGATGGAAGACTTTTTAAAAAAAATAATGTTTTAAAGTTTTTCAGTATAAAAAAATACACATTTACTAAAGAAAATTTGGAAAATTCGAAAGAGCATAAAGAAGAAAACACAAATATCCTCACAATTCCACTGCTCAGAAATAATCATTGTTAATATTTAGTAAACTTCCTTCCAGGCTTCTTTCTATGCATACTTTATGAGCTGACTTGTTGCAGTTCTTTCTGGCTCAATGATTCTACAAATTAGGTGGCCTTTGGCCCAAGTGGTTGTTGTGTTTAATAATAAAAATAGCTACTGCTCATATATTGTACATCTGATGTGCTCCAGACACTGTATTGGTGCATTATGTAGTCCCAGTCCTTCCAAGACCAACAGGCACAAGGAAGTTTTCCTATTTGCAGGGAGGTTATGTAATTTGTCTAAATCACATGGAGTGAAAGGAGCAGCAAAACACAAATCTGGGTGTGTCTGCACAGCATATTCTCTTTCTCCCACAATGTGCTACTTCTCTGAGACCCAGGGGTGTCCCTGATCCCTGCCACTTTGTTGTGACTCCTGGAAGTGGGAGTGCCAGAGTCTGACATCAGCTCAGTTGGTTCATGGGCCTCAAATGGCCAGCCCAGAAAACAGAAGGAGCTCGCTCCTCCCCTACTCTCTCTTTCCTTTTGTCCCCTTCCCCCACATGCCAGAGGTCAAGAAGCTAAACTGTCTAGGCTCCCAGGTTAGTTCAGGCAGCTGTTCAGATGGCTTTTACTTTGATAAAATACTGTAATTCAAACCTCTTTCATGGGGATAAGGTTAAGAAAAAGTCAAGAAACTCAGTTCCATTGTTTTCAGTCCCAACAATACCAAAGAGCATGTAGGCTTTTTCGTTTTGTTTCCTTTTTTGTTTTGTTTTGGTCATCGTTATTATTGGGCTTTACAATTGAAACTTAGTGCGGATGTAACTTTCTTCTTTCCTGAGCTCCCCGTTCTGCCCAGAAACTTCTCTCTTGGGCAAGTCACAGACCAAAGAGTCTTGCAGCAGTCCCAAGCAGCCGCTAAGAGTCACAGATTCAGGCCGCATTGTTGTCAGGGCAGGCTGGCCGCCACACTCAGAAGGGGAAGCCTGTTGTGAGTGGCCTCTGTCCAAAGCAAGCAGTGTCCCATGTGCCAGGGGCCACTCCTGGCTGAAAATGAACTAGTCTTCTCCTCTCTCCTTTACCACTTTCGGGGACCTAAGAACTGAATCCAGAAGAACCAAGAGGCCTGAATGTCAGAGGCTCTTGGTGGGCCATGCAGTGGGCTGAGATCCTCTGAGCAGAGGTCTTCCATGCAGAGTGGTCTACAGCAGTCTAGATGAATCAGGCTGGGTTGCCAGTGGGCGTGAGTCAGCAATAAGATGCCCTCTCCCCACTACACTTGCATAACTCTAAACACAGGCTTTGTCTTCCCTAACAATCACTCATCTGGCTGTGACACACTAGAGCCTGCTTCCTGGAGGACATGTTCATGGGAAAAATATTTTAAAAGAGGGTGTCCATGCCTGAGCTTCAGCACTGTGTGCAATGGTAATTCATCTCAATTGCTGGAAGTATAATACGGTCACATGTCGCTTAACAACATGTTCTGAGAAATATATCATTAGGTGGGTTTGTTGCTGTGGAAACATCGTCCAGTATACTTACACAACCTAGATGGTATAGTCTACTACACACCTAGGCTATATAGTCCTATATGTGGTCAGTTGTTGACCAAAACATTGTTATGTGGCACATGACTCTATGTGGCAAACCACGAACAAGCTAGTTTTCCAAATGACTTGCCTCAAGATTTGGGACCCATTTAATAATAACAACGATAGAAACAACAGCAACAACAACAATGAACATTTTTATGGCACTGAACATGACCCAGACAGTTCACTAAGCACTTGACATATATTAACTCATGTATTTTCCCCATTTTACAGATAAGAAAACTGAGGCGCTATGATGGTAACCAACTTTCCCAATGTCACAGAGGTAGTAAGAACCTGAACCAGAGCCCCAGGAATTCCAATTTCTTAACCCAGCTCAGGAGTTTGACTTGGATGTTCATGTGATGGAATGGTGGAGGACGGAAGAAAATTGTAAATCACAAGTATTTCCCAGTTGATAACTTCTCAAACCCAAGAATGGCTCAGGTTGGCTCCCAGCACTTGGCATGTCATGGTTCTATCATGCTAATTCCATATGCCGGAGCTCATAGAAGTTGTGGCTGGCTATCTGGAAGGGGAGAAAAATCCCCCAGACCCTGTGCTGGCTGGAAGTGTTTGGCATTTGGGGCGAGTGTGGGTGTGAAAAGCAGCTTGTTGTAATGCTATAGGATGTCTGGACCACACTAAGGAAAGGCCCTGGCAACCCTGCTAAGAAATGGAACATCACTCGTCAAGAAGAGACCCCATTGCAGGGAAACTCTGATGGCTGAAGTGCTCATATGTAGGTGGGGTTTAGCCAGGAGAACCATGAGAATTCCCAGATGGTCAGTGGGAAGGATGCTAAGGTGACCACCATGATTTTCACTTCCCAGCTCATGGGACAATGTCCTCCAGGTCCTATGACCTGGGGGTTGAAAAGCTGGATAACTTTGAATTACTTTCTTATTGCTGTTGTAAAAGTTACCACTAATGGAATGGCTTAAAGCAAGGAAAATTTATCTTATAATTCTGGAGGCCAAAAGTCTGACACGGGTCTCACTGGGCTAAAATTAAGACATCTGGAAGGCAATGTTCCTTTCTAGAGGCTCTAGAGGAACATCCATTTGCTTGCCTTTTCCAGCTTCTAGAGGTGGCCCTCAGTCCTCGGCTTATGGCCCCTTCCACCTCCAAAGCTGATAATGGCCCATTGAGTCTTTCTTACATCGCTTTACTGACATTGAGTTTTCTGCCTCTCTCTTCCACATATTGGGACCCTTGTGATTATGCTTGGCCAAGGACAAGCTTTCTATCCCAAAGCCAACTGATTAGCGCCTTTTTTGCTTCCTTAATTCTCCCTCACCATGTAACATATGCACAGGTTCAAAGGATCAGGACTTGGATGTCTTTGGGAGGCCATTACTCTGCCTATCACAGGCCACAGATGGAAAGGGTGGAAACCCCTATCATGAACATTCTTGGCCCAGTTGAGGGCCTGCTAAGCAGCTGGTGGTCTCTGCCACATGCTGGAGAGAAATCGTTGGAGACCTGCCTCAGAGAAAAGACTGGAAATCACATAAATGGTTTTTAAAGAACTACAGATACGTCCATCTTCTTGAGTCAAAAAACTCATTTCTGCTCCCGTCAGAACCTAAAAAAGAACCATCCTGTGTGTTCAAATCATTGACACAGGCAGCCTGGAATCCTTCTGAACAG
Organism: Gorilla gorilla gorilla; assembly: GCF_029281585.2. Lineage (NCBI taxonomy): Eukaryota > Metazoa > Chordata > Mammalia > Primates > Hominidae > Gorilla > Gorilla gorilla. The sequence goes on along the minus strand of NC_073239.2, from coordinate 85,414,954 downwards.
CGACTACAAGGGACAGTTTGTAGGAGAACGTGAGTTAACTCAGTTCTAAAATCTCAGAAGAACGCATCCAGAACATTCCTTCATCATGCATCTCGGATCTGTTAGGCACAACTTCAAAGCCAGCTAGAGCCTGTGGGTGTGTTTAGCCTGTGTGTGTCCCAGGGCAGCAGCGCAGAACTCACAATGTGCTTCTATTTCTTGGTCTTGAACCAACCCGTCAGGAGTGTGGAGGAGTAAGGGCCCTAATTTCAAGTCAGTCAGGGTTTACTCTGTCCATAGATTTATCTTTCATACTCTTCTCTGGCCATCTCTCAGTTTTAGTCTGTCCAGCCTGAAATGGTTTACTTTTTAAATTTTGTGCATGTTTTTATCTTTTTTATTTTTAAACTTTTGACATGCGTAGCTCATTTGAGGATCATGACAGCAGCTCTCTCTGTCAGTCAGTCAGGAGCAGTGCAGATGCCACGTGTGCCCTTGGGAAGGTGGCTTGACCTCTGTCTCAATCTCCTTGTCTGCAATATAAGGATAATTACAGCACCTGCCACCGAGGGATGACGTAAGGAGTGAGTGAACCATGCAAAGCCCTTAGAACAGTGTCTGGTACTTGGTAAAGCTGTGATACACCATAGCTGTTATTATTATCAAAAGATTAAATAAGACACAAACCTCTTTTACTGTCACAGAACTGGCCATTTTGATGCCACCAGACCATTGATATTCACTCCATTTTGAGCATGACAGACACATTCCTAAGCAATATGCTTCTTTGTTTTGCTTTATAGGAATACATTTGACCCTTGAACAACATGGACTTGAACTGCCTGGGTCTACTTATATGTAGGTTTTTGTTTTTTCAACCAAACACAGATAGAAAATACAGCACTTGCAGGATACAAAACCTTTGTGTATGGAGGACAACTTTCCCTATACTAAGGGGCAGTCCCCCACATACACCAAGAGGCATTCCTACAAATGCTTTTTCTTGTAGTGGAGGGTAGACATCAAAGCCCACTGTTGAGGGGGTAAATGATAGGCAGATGGAAAGCCGGGCACTTATGCCAGGGCCAAGACAAAGCTCCTCTATCCAGTTTGGGTTAGGGATGCAAATAAGGCATAGTGGGTTCTCTCAGGGCTCTTTGGTGCTGGCTGTCTTCCTGATTCTCACCCAAACTCGAAAGGGAACCTCCCAGACAGTGCTACGCTGCCTTGACAGTGAATCAAATCCTGTTAATCCAAAAGGCCACCCCAGACATCACGAACAGATCTTGGCCAAGTCCATTCTAATCCAGCTTCAACCCCACCATGCCCCAACTCCACTTTCCACTCTGCGCCTTGTGGCAGTGTTGAATGTCAGGGAACTCTCCTTGGGGACTGTAAAAAAGCCCACAGGCTTCCCATCCCACGGCAGGGCCACTTGCTGTCCTCTGCCCTCATGCCTGGTATCCGCTTTCTACTCTCATCACAGCCCGCCTCTGAATGGCCAGATTCTACCACCAAGCCTGGAAGAACTTCAGGGACCAAGAACCTTAACTCCAAATGGAACACGAGCCACAAAAATTCCTCAAATATGTACACCAAAACAAAAGGGTCCCCGGGGATTCACTTTATCTCACCAAGTTTCAGCTGAAGGGGAAGCATTCTAATAGCAAGTAAGAAAAGCTGTCAGAGAACTGTTTTGTTCAACATCAAATGCATTCCAGGCCTTATTTAATCAGGGAGCCCTCTTCACAGCTGATGCAGAGGTTGTTCCTGCAAATTGTTCCTGAGTCAGGGAGAGGGGCCTTGATTTTCAATGCAAAATAATGTTCTTTTGGCACAGGCAAAGTTGGTTGGCAGCTGGAGGTTTGGGGTGACCTCTGACCCTCTCCCACAGTTCCTCCCAAGTCCCACTGCACAAAACTAAGCCACACTCAAATCCCAGGCTCTAATTGGCTCTTTGGTTTGTTTTGCTTTTGTCTTCTATCCAGAGCTTCAAAAGGCACTTCGATAATTGTTTGAGGCATGAAAAAGGCAGGTTTCAGCTTTCCTAACTGGAATGGAGGTAATTACTGTCTTCCACACACGAGCCGGTACATGCTTGAAATCAGATGGCTCTGGGTTGTTTTAGAAAGTGTAGCTGGGCCTCTGAGCCAGGAGAGGGAGGATTATGGAGACTTCCAGCGGCTCCATTCCAGAGAGGGAGGAATTCAGACATCCCAGAAACGGTGAGGGAAACTTCCATATTTTTTTTGCAGTCTCTTCAATTCTGCCCAAGAGATTTGGCCTGAAAAGATTGTGCCTTCAACCTCATCCTGGAAATTCAGGTAGCATTTTTCGGTTTTCTCTCTCAGGAGACAGAAGCTGACACCCCACATGACTCCCATCTTGTCTGTAATCAGCAACCAGGGCTTTGACCTGTGCTGTCCTCCTTTCCAGCAGCAGAAAGGGGTCAAACTGAGCCAGGTCTAGTAAGAGCTACCTCAGAGAACCAGAACACGGATTTGCTTTTGTTCTCTCAGGACAGCAAACCCAAGGAGGGGCAGACTCAGGCTCACATCCCACTCATGCGGCCCTGAGTGTGGACTCGGAGCAAGACCCTGCTTCAAATTTCAGCCTGCCAGCTGTGTGTCCACAGGCAGCTAACAAACATCTCTCATCCAGCCACAGCCTCACCCAGAGAAGAGTAACTGACCCAACCTTATAGCGTTGCTGTGAAGTCAGTTAACATAGGGTTGAAGTTTGCTGTGAAGTCACAGCAACCCTATGTTATGGTTAACTTCATTTAACATAGGGTTAATGTAGGTTTAATATGAGGGGCTAACAATTACATATAAATGTTAGCTACTGTAATTGTCACATGCATGGCCACTGGTGCCAAAGGAACCACTCTGAAAATTCTGGAGGTTTTCAAGACTCTGGGGATTCATAAATGGAGGAAGAAAACAAGCTGCTACAGGAACAGTGCAGGGAAGCTAGAAGGGAACAGGGTGGCAGCCCCAGCTCAAAAGGTCTTCCCTCTCAAGGGCACCACCTGAAACGTATAAGGTTGCCTGAAATTCCACAGATTAGACATTTAGTTTTGCTTCTTTACAACAATATATCTCAAAGAGAACTGGCTGGTTAAACATTATTCATACATCTGTGTGAACTGGTTTATTTGCTCTCTTCCTAATACCTACACACTTAGAAGCTCCAGGGAGCAAAGAGCTTGGGTCTGAGTTAGGGACTAGGAAAGGAACAGAAAGTAATAACTTAGAGTCACGAAGCACTGTCCAAGACACGGCCAGCTGTTCAGACTCTGAGAGCCCCAGTTCAATTCACTGGCTGGCCTGCAGACAGCCTGCCTGGCTCATGAGAAGGGAGGAGTGGGGAGTCAGGTGTGTCCTGGAGGTCCTGAGGTGCTTTTCTGATGTTGGTACTTTCACATTGCCCACTCATAAAATACCCTTTGTAAATGGCTTCTGGGACTCCCTCCTCTCTGGGAGTGCCTCCTTCGTGAGCTCTGCATATGGGTGGCCCAGAGAGCAGGCCCCAGCTGTTGCCTCTCCTCAGACATTCCATCCCTATGACCTCATCCAGGTGCGGGCTTGAGTCACTGCTCCACTACAGACTCTCTTGATTTGGATATTCAGTTGCCTACTTGACATCTCCCTTTCAAGTACCTCAAACAGAATGCTCCATGTGCCCTTACCCCTACCCCCTGCCACCCAAAACAATCCAAACAAAAACTCCATCAGCCTGGTCTCCATGGACATGTTCTTGATGCAGTCAACCTTTCAGGACTATTGACGTTTCTCTTTGTACCGTGTACTTTTCTTTCACAGCCCTTAGGACAATGTATAATCACCTATTTATTTTTATATTGACTTGTGTAATACCTGTTTCCCAATAGACTGTAAAATTCATGAGAATGAGACCAGGTGGTTTGTCTCCTGTTCTTCCCCACACCCTAACTGGCACACAGTAGGTCCTCACTATGTATTTGTTGAATGGATAGTATTAAAGTGAAGATGGGTCCTAGGGTGAGGAAGAGTTTCTGGGCACAAAGAAAGGCCATGAAACCTGGCAAAAAATACATATGAGCTCATATCTTGTTTTCCTGAGGAGCTATTTGGTTTCTTCCTCCTCCCATTTGATGAAGTTATATGTTTAATTAAAGCCCTGAACAGTTAGAACAAATGTATAGGAAATGATCACATGATCATGAACTTAGCAAACTGCTACAAGCTTAACTGTCTAATATGGGGAGTGCCTAAATGATATGTATCAATATGGTTGACTCTCAATTATCCATTCCAGTGGATAATCTAATAGCCAGTAATCTAATAGTTCATAATTTACTTGCCTATAATCCCATAAGTTTTACATGTGGCTTTGGATTATGTTTTGGAATTTGCATCAGGGTATGGGGGCTCTGATGGTTTAGGAATTCACAGTACTTTGAGCATATATGTCCTATGTCACTACCCCAGTTGCCCATTAAGGATTCCTCTGGGTTCCAACCACATGTGGAAAAAATACTGCATTGTGCTTGGGAGGAAAGTGCATTGGTTTTTTGTTTGTTTGTTTGTTTGTTTGTTTTGTTTTGGCTGTAAAAATTGGGGTCCAAACCCCAGCTCTTGCATTTACTAACTAGCTCTGTTTTCACACCACCTGTCCCCGTCTAAACCACTCCCTCAGGCAGGTGCAAAACAAGGCGAAAGCAGAGTTAAGCTCCTTATGAACTTTCTGTTTTACATCTAGGCAAAGAAACATTCTCTCTTCTCCTTTTCTTCTCTTTTTCTTTCTGCCTTAAAAGACCTTCTCTTCCAGCTCAGTGGGATGAAGTCAACAAGGTCTTTGCTTTACAAAATCATGCCTGATTGGGAAAGCTCCTGAAAATGTCTAGACAAATCTGAAAGAAAAATGCTGTCCTGGGCAATCTAATATGGAAAACTGACTCTGGGCTTTCCCTGGGCTCCACTGGCCCCACCAATGGTGCAAATGATGGTGACTTTCTCCACGTTGTACATACATCTGGGCATTTGCTCATGCTGTCTTGGGTCAAAGTCTCAAGTTGGAAAATGGATTCATCCTGAGATCCAAGGCAGAACCAGTCGTGTTGTCAGTGGGTAGCTGAGACCCCAAAATTCCCACCTCTTTTCCTGTCATGAAGTTTCTATCTCGAGAGAAAACAGCTGTCCATTCTTAGGCCAACTGGGACTGAAGCCAGCTGTTCCTTCCAGATGCCAAGAGTCAGATGCACGCCCACTCTTTTCTCCTATTCCCTAAGGCTGAAGTCTCAAACTTTATTGAATTTATTAATAATCTTAGGGACTTGCTAAAAAGCATTTCCCCAGGCTCTACCTCCAGAGAATCTGATTCAGTTAATTCAGGTTGGCCAGGAAATCTGCATGTTAAATAACAACCCTCCTGCCCCACCTCATTTCTGATCTCTAGGAAATTCCTATGTAATTGGTCTGAGAATCATACTTTGAGTGACAATAGCCACAGTGGAGGGTGCCGGTAAATGTTTAACAACTGGCTCTGGAGGTGGAAAAGCCTGGTTTGTAGCTTGCTGATTTCTGTGGTATAAATATTCCCACCTTGGTCAACTCAAGCTACAAATATGACATCATGATTGTGAAGTTGGGAAAAGGTTTGTGCAATCAGTTCTGATAAGCCCATAGTAACTGATTTCAGCATGCCCACTGGGTGGAAGTGGCTGGATGCCTCCAAATGCTGGTTCCTAGGCTCTGGCATAGAAGGGCCACTGTTTGGTCCAGAATGTCACATCCCCTAATTTTTTTTCCCTAAATCCTTCGTTTTTTGAATGGTTTGTTTTGGTTACTGGCTCTCGGAGACCTTGAGGGGTTCCAAGCCAGAGAACGAAGAAGGGGAAGAGAAGGAGCTCCAAGAAAGAAAATGCAATTAGTGTAGGATGTTGGCCTCAGCTACACTGCTAACCTTGTTCAACCCAGCTTTCAGCAGGGAAGGGGTTTCAAACACCTGTCTCTGCCTTCATTTGATAAGCTTTCTGGTCAAGTCACATTAACCTGATCCTGCTGACCTGGAGAGGATGAAAAGGCTGAGTGTCGGGGACCTGAGGGGATGAAAGTGGATGGGGGAGGCCTGGGGGGGGGCTCATATGACCCGGGGTCACCATCGGCTTAAGGCTTCCCCTTTGTCTCCCTGCTCTGGCCCCATATTTGAAGGTTCTGGTGATTTCCTCCCGCCCCCCGACTAGGCGAACAGATGTGGAAAGATCTCCAGTTCCCAGGGCTCAGGACACAACTGCCTGTTGTTTCCCGCCTGCAGACTGGGGCCTGCAGTCACAGGCAGAACAGCTATGCAATCACTTGCCAAAGAGCTGAGCCCAGTCAGGTGTGGGGTGCAAGCCTACTCTGCCTTTTGGGAGTGAGAGGATGTGTAAGCCTAGCTGAACAAGAATGGAAAACAACCATGTTCCCGCCCTGTTGTGCTCTAAGTTCACTATGTAGGAATTCAGAGGCACTTTAGCAGAGGCAATGACTTGAGCTCTTCCACAGCAATACAATGCTCACAGGTGCCATGACCATTTGAACAAACGCTGCCTTCTGGGCCAGCTGCTTCTCTTGTCCCACACTGCAGGTACTGCCAACGTGAGAACTTTGCCCACTTCTAGACTGGAGTTGAGGGCACCCTGCTACTCTAAAAAGGATGTTTTCCTCAGCCCACTGAGCTTTCAGGGCTCACTAGATCAAGGCGGTAGAAGAGTTACAAAGGAAGGGGTGCAAGTGTTAGCTTCCTTATGTACCTTATTTATTCAACACTGATAGTTTCAGAAATGGCTTAGAGCCTAGCTTCCTCACCACCATCCATATACCTTTGACAAGTGGGACAAATAAAAGCATAAAAATATCTCCCTTAAATAAAACGCCTTTCTCATATCTAGTCCATCTACAAGAATAAGCTGATACCTAATGATATGTTTTCTAGTTTATGCAATAAATGGTGGTGATTACAATTTTGCACAAAGACCTGGTACATATACGTCTTAGCATGTAGCACATTTACCTGTAAATGCTACAAGTAGCAGAATGACAGCCATCTCCCTAAAGCACTGATTCTCCAAGTGAGGTCTGCAGTCCCCTGGGATCCCTGAGACCCTATCAGGGTATCTGCAAGCTCAAAATTATTTTCATAATTTTGATAATATTTCATAATAATACCAAGATGTTATTTGCCTTCTTCACTGTGTTGACATCTGGGTAAAATTGCTGGTGCTAGACTATGCTGGCAGTCACGGCATTCTTCACTGCTACAAACTTACAGGGGGAATAAATGCCAGTTTCACCGAAGAATGTCCTAAATTAGACAGTAAAAATTATTAATTTTATAAAATCTTGCCCAAAAGGTACTTTTTCTCCCCTCCCCTCCTCTCCCCTCTCTGCCTCCCTTCCCCTTCCCCTTCCCTTTCCTTTCCTTCCCTTCCCTTCCCTTCCCTTTCTTTTCTTTGTGTGATGACTTGGAAACAAAGTATCAAGCATTTCTGGTGCATCCTGAAGTATGATGGTCATCTGGAGGAAAAGCACTTGTGTGAGTGTCCTGAGTTGTGATCTGCACTAGTCACTTTCATGGAACACAATGTTTACTCAAAAGGACCAAATAACCATAGTTATTCAGATTTGGTTATTTGACAGGCATTTTCTCAAAAATGAACAAACTGAGCTCATCACTTCAAGAAAGACAATAATTAACAGTATTTTCTGCCAAAATAGAAGTATAAAGCAAAAATTAGAATTTTTAGAAACCTGTATCTGCCATAGTGAACTTAACACCTTCCCAACACTTACAGAGGTTTTTGATGAGATCAGCGATATTAACAAATAAGAACTTTTAGTTTTCATCAAGAAATATATCAAATTTGAAAAATCTGCATGACTTAGTGAAGCAATATTTTCCAAATGACCCATGCATATGATTTCAAAATCATGGATGAGCAAAAGATCTATTCAGAGTACAAGCCAGATAACTGAATTTTAACATAACTGAGCACAAAAAGTTCATTGATATAGTTTCAGATTCCACATTGCAACTAACCTTAGTAATCTACTATTGGTTGAGTTTTGGTATAATGTCAAAGAAGAATATTCACAATTATCTGAAAAGACTATTAAAATATTCCTCCATTTTCCAACAAAATAACTATGTGAGGCTGGGTTTCCTTCCCATACTTCAACCAAAACAACATTATCACAGCTGATTGAATGCAGAAGCCGATATGAGAATCCAGCTGTCTTCTATTAAGCCAGACAGTCAAGAGATTTGCAAAAATGTAAAACACTGTCACTCTTCTCACTTGGATTTTTTAAAAAACAGTTATTTTTATAATGTTATTTTTAACGTTTAAATGGATTAATGAATATATGCATTTTAATAAATTACTAAATGTTAATTTATTCATTAACAATGAATAAATATTAAATGAACAAATATTATTTTTGGTTTCAGTTTTTAATATGGTAAATTATTTAATTATCTATTGCTGTATAGCAAAGTATCCTAAAACCTAGTGGCTTAAAACAACAATAATCACTTGAGTTGCCAGCCTAAAGAAATGGGTCCAGCTTCCGGGCAGGGCGTGGTGGCTCACGCCCGTAATCCCAGCACTTTGGGAGGCCAAGGTGGGCGGACCACAAGGTCAGGAGATCGAGACCATCCTGGCTAACATGGTGAAACCCCGTCTCTACTAAAAATACAAAAAATTATCCGGGCATGGTGGTGGGCACCTGTGGTCCCAGTTACTCGGGAGCCTGAGGCAGGAGAATGGCGTGAACCCGGGAGGCAGAGCTTGCAGTGAGCCGAGATCGCGCCACTGCACTCCAGCACTCCAGCCTGGGCGACAGAGTGAGACTCTGTCTCAAAAAAAAAAAAAAAAAAAAGAAAAGAAAGAAAGAAAGAAAGATATTGGTTCACTTGGGTGGCTCATACCTGTAATCCCATCACTTTGGGAGGCTGAGGTGAGATGATCATTTGAGGCCAGGAGTTTAAAACAAGCCTGGGCAACATAGTGAGACCCCATCTCTAAAAGAAAAAAAAAAAGCCAGGAATGGTGGTGCACACCTGTAGTCCTAGCAACTTGAGAGACTGAGGCTGAAAGATCACTTAATCCCAGGAGGTTGAGGCTACAGTGAATTGTGATTGCACCACTGCACTCCAGCCTGGATGACAGACGGAGACCCTATCTCTCTAAAAAAAAAAAAAAAAAGAAGAAGAAAGGAAGAAAAGAAATTATTGGTCCATATGTCTGAAATGTCTTTGCTGTCTATCTTTGTCCTGTTGCTCATAGTTAGACCATCATTAGGCAACTTCTTGCTCACTTGTCCTTCACTAGAAGGACACAGGTCCTTCTAGCTCTGTTTCTTCTGAACTTGAGATTACTGGAGACTCCCTTATGAGCTTTAACACTCCCCATAACCTTTGTATGATTTGTACATAGAAAATACCCCCAAAATTAAAAATAAATTATTAAACTAAAGGAAAGGTTAGTAAGATTGCTGGACATAAAATTAATATTTGAAAATAAATTATATTTCAATAAGATACACAAATGGCCAACAAGCACATAAGAAATATCTTTAGTATCACCTGCTCTCTGCAGCTCCCAGCCACACCTCCCCAGGAGCAGAGGTTTTCTGGGCTAGGTCAGGCCCTCCCATTACCTGCTTTGTAGAAAACAGGGAAGAAAATCACTCACTGTATGTAATTTTATTTAAGAGAGTGCAAGAATGTCGTGTTTGAGCCTTTCACTCTTTTTTCTTTGTATTTCTTATCGGAAATGAAAGAAAACAGCCAGTGAGATAGGATCTCAGGTCTAGAATTCCTAGCAAGTAATTTGGGAGTTGAAAACAAATCTCCCCTGAAATGCATTAAGCAGGTGAAGGGGATTCCAGTTTCAACTCTGAAACCACACCTTATCCTGGCCTGGCAAATAACTTCCTTCCAGCCTCAGGCAAATCCCAACTTCCACCCGCCAAATGCCTGCAGTTAATAAACGTTTAAGCAACAACAAAAACCCCAAGTGGAAAATGGAAGACTGATTCGAGGCTGAGCTACTAGAAGGGCTGCCTGGGAGCCCCTCTCTGAGAGCCGTGCCCACAGGAGGAAATTTTAGCCAGGGAAGCCGGGGCCTGGAGCTGGGGAACCCAAGGCATGATGTCTTTCAGAGCGTCAGAGCAGGGTAAATATCTGATTTGAGTCAAATGATTGTTTTTCTTGATCAGATTTGTCCACTTGTTTCATTGGAACTCCATATCACTAGCCATGGTCAAACCCTTCAAAATGGCCAAAATCTCCAGACTGCATTATTGGGCCACAGTAGGTCCTGCTTCCTGCTAAGTGCTGCAAGACTGGAGTTTCCAAGCTCTGGTCTAGATAAGTCAGCTGAGGGTTGGTAAGGAAGTTCTCATGGGTCCAGAGAGAACTGAGAAAAACAAGGATCATGTTATGCTGTGGAAATGTGCTCCGCGGTAATTTTTATTCCCATTTTACATATCAGAAAACAGAGGCTCAGAGACGTTGAATGACTTGCCACATAGCTAGTCAGTAGCAGAGCGAGGATGGAGATTCACATGATCAATCACAGTGACCACCGTCTGCTGAGCACCTGTAGTGAGACAGGCAAACACCTTGTGCTTTGTGTGTGTTAACTTGTTCAGTTCTCATGGATTGCTTCCTTTTTAAAGAAATGAAACTGTTCAACAGAGCTTCCTGCCATAAGGGAAATCTTCTACATCTCACGTCCAATAGGTAGCTACAAGCCCCATGTTGCTATTCAGCCCTTGAAATGTGGTAAGTGAAACTGAGGAACAAAATTTTACAATTTTATTTCACTTAAATTGATTTAAATGTGAACAGCCACATGTGGCTGGCAGCTCTGGGAGGTTCAGTAGCTTTTCCAAAAGCCAGCGAAGTGATGAGGTGAGGGTTGTGTTGTGGGGCTGATTGAGCCCCAAATCCATGTGTTTCCCCCTTTCTGCTCCCCTGTGAGGTGGCCTGCCTTTTCCAAAGTAAAAGACACTGGGAAGGAAACTGACCAGACAGTATACGGTCAGCCAAAAATAAAGCCAGACCCCCAAAGGTGGGGTCTGTATTTGAGTCTGCCTCTTCCGAATGTGTCTGGAAGCCCCCACGGGTGGCCAAACAGCCCAGCTGGGGGCTTCAGACCCTGCACCAGTAACTTCCCAGAGCCCACCATGGCCCATTTGGCTGGGGGTTATATGACTCACAGGTTCCAACCCTACAATTTAAACTGCAGCATTTCCTTTTTCTGGGCTTAACACTAATTGGTAGAGGTAGTGAGCTCCCAGGCCCAACCTCACCCTGTCGAAACATGTAGCTCTCAACAGTTCCCACTGGAAGCACCACCCATGAGGTGCAGCTACCATTGCCATGTGTCTGAATGCCAATGTTTAACCAAAGCTGGCCCATTGTTGTTCCATGAGCCTCTCTATAGCCTCTGAATGTTCATCTTTGCTGCATCACTCTCCTCCAAAACCTCCAAGGACATCCTGTGAAGCTCAGAACAAAACCCAAAGTCACCACTTCCATGGCTGGCCCCTGCCCGCTGCTCTGACCTAATGTATCACAGTTGTCCCCTTTTTTCACTCTACTCCAGTCTCTGGCTTCCTTACTGTTCCCCCAACACATCACACTTGTTCCTATTCCAGGCCTTTGCACTTACTATTCCTTCTGCTTGAAATGTTCTTTCTGGATTGAACATTGCTTACTCTCTCTTCATCCAATTTCTGCTCAAATGTCACCTCTTCAGAGAGGTCTTCCTGACCCCACTGTGTGTAAAATAGTGCACCCCTCACTGCCATCTCTTAACCTGCTTACTTTCTCAAGGCATTTATCACTAGTATGTATGTTTGTTGGTTTGTTTGCTTACTGTCATCTGTACTAAGATGCAAACAGGGTAAGAAGGAACAGTGTCCTTTTTTTAAACCCTGTATCTCCAGTTTCTAGAAGAGAGGCTGCCACATGGGTGCTCACTGAATATTTGTTGAGTGAATAAATGAATGCATGCATGACTGCTCGCCTAGAGTGTGGGGGCCAGGGCAGAGGTGGGCTTAGGCTGTCTCACTCTACACAGACCCGCACTTCCATGATTTGGATGCTGAACCATGAGAAACAAAGAGATTTGCTGGTTTAATTTCTTTTGCCCTGGGAAAGTTAAAGATCACAGATAATCCAGAACTCAGTGCCAAGTTCTCTGATTTATAATCGAGGAATTATCCACATAGAGGTAAACAAGAGCAAAGGACTGACAAGCAAACCGTAGGAGGAGAATGATGAGAAACAGACGGAGAGACCCATGCAATCTGCAGCCTCCAGCTAGTCTGGGTTCCCGCCAGCCCTCACTCAAATTTGGATCCAGAGAATCTCTGCTGATGTTCACTTCCAGATTCCTTTGGGCCACACTGCCAGGTGGCTGTTGGGAGCGGGGGTCACTGCAAGTGGGGGCAGCCTAGGCAAGTCACCCCTTTATCTGACAATGATATTTCACACTCATCTGAAAGGCACACTCAAGAGGGCAGGCGTTTCCCAAAGATGCCCCAGGCTCACAAAAGTCACCAGACTTTCCCCAAACCTAGATTTTGGGGGAAAAAGTCCTTTCCTTCTTTAATGTAGTCCACAGAAATGTGTCTGTTTTATTCCACCTCTAGAAACTTCAAAGAAACAAAATTAGCAGTGCCTAGAAGCATCTGACACATAGGAGGTAGTAAAAACTGAATGAATGAATGACAATATCAACCCAAAAGGGGAACAGTGGCCTTGTGAAGAATGAGATAGTCAAGCAAATCGTGGACTCCCTATGCCCCCTAGATCACTTTGGATATGCCCTGAGGCCTCGGTTTCCCTATCTGTAAAATGAAAGCCTGGCTTAGCTGAACTCCAATTTCCCTCTCAGCTCCAACACTCTCTAATTCTCTGAACACGCCTTAATAGCTTCTTTATTGTAGACTAGTTCTTACATGTGTCCTGCTGAGAGCAAGGTCTGCTGGTCTGGCCTTGTTTTTAAACAGCAGAGGTTATTTAATAGCAATTCTCCCAGAATATTTTTCATGTTTTCCATGAAAGAAGGTTCTGGAAGGTAGCCATCATCAAAATAGGAAGTAAAGCCAGGTTAGTGTTCCACTTATCAGATAATACGGGCTTAACCAAAATTCCTGTCACCCCCTAGGGTGATTCTGGGAGCTTGACCAGATTTCAGAGGTTTCATATTCAAAGCGGTGAGAAATCATCTCTGAGGCTTGTGGGATTTGGTACCTGTTTCCCTTCTTTCCATGTCTCAGGGCTGTGGGTGCCAAGTGAAGGCTGCAGTTACCCTTCCAGCCTCAGAGGAGCGCTCTGTCCTGTAGGCCATGAGAATGCCCAGGCTGGCCCGGATCATTCCTCTGTCCACTTCAGCATTTCACTTTATGCTGCCTGTAAATCTGACCATTTCTTCCACTCCTAGAGGTGTCCCAAAGCACTAGTTCAGCAGAATTCAGACTCCTTTACCTTTCCCAACTCTACTCACAGCCTCAAGTCACCAGGGAGAGAAAGAGCACTTGACCGAGAGTGGGACCAGGATTCCAGACCGGCTTTAGATGAGCATCTCTCTGGGCCTCAGTGTCCTCGGATGGGAGGGAGGTGGAGACTGGGTGTGGCTGCTTGTCCTGTCCCTTCCAGTTTGATGATTTTCCCTAGCCCAGAGCCAGAGCTGGCCCTTTTCCCACAAGGAAGCCATGGTTTGTATGCTATGCAGCAGCTACAAATGCAGGGGCTTTTTAATCCCTTTTCTTTTCAATGATCCTAGGTGCTCTAGGAAGAGGCAAACATTTTTATGATCCCAGGAACCAAACAACATAATGAAAATCATGGCAAGCATCAGCCCAATAAAACCCATGGCAAAAGCCTCCACATTCTCAAACAGGACCCTGGGAATTTAAAGCTCTCAGAAGCCTTAAGTGGCTCAGGCCTTGCTGAAGGCCTCGGGACGGCAGCTGATGGCTGATGAAAGGATTTTGACGCGCCACTGAAATTCTCTTTTCCAAAATAACCACTTTGAAACCTGTTAATTACAGACACACAACCAGCCAGGGCCCCCCAACAGGACCCAGGGCTTCTACCAGGGAGAGCCGGGCTCCAGAAGCTGGCCGCTGCCTTGGCGCTCCATACACTTTGTGTTGGGTGACTTCGCTTCAGGAAGAGAATCCAAAGTAATGAAAACCACATGGCCACTCCCCCGCCCCCAGCCTCCTACTCTACCTCCCTTCCCTGGAGACAGAGGCCGGCTCAGTCTAATTTGGTCCAGTGTTTTTGTTTCCTAAAATCTGTCTTGGGCCCTGGGCCATTAATAGGTTGCAGCTGATTTTAATCTACATGAATCAGAGACCTCACTTCTTCAGTTTTAAGGAGATTACAAATTGTGTGTCCCACAAACTCAGGATGGAGGGAAAAGGCCCTGGATGGGGAGTGGCAGTAGGGGAGACAGATCCTGGAAGGCACAGAAACTGCTCTCCGCTCAGCAGTGGGCTTAGAAGGAGCCTGGGATCACTCAAAGCTGGGGGAGTGGGGCTAGGGGGAGGTGAGGGTCTTGCAGCTGTGACTCAGTGGCAAGAACACAGAACCTGGTCCTGTGTAAACAGAGCTAAAACCGAGGATCTGGACTATCAGAGGCCTCTACTCACCTATCTTCAACAAATTAATTTCCCAAGTGCTTGTGGGGCACCCCCCATAAGCTAAAGCAGGGGTAAGCAAACCATGGCCGACTGGTCAAATCCGGCCTGCAGCCCGATGTAAATAAAGTCCTCCTGGAACAAGGCCATGTCCATTTGTTTATGTATTGTCCATGGCTGCCTTGCAGTTGTGGTAGAGACCCTGTGGCCTGCAAGGCCAAAAATAGTCACTATCTGCCCCTTTACAGTAAACATTTGCCGACTCCTGAGCTAGAGAACTATCCTAGATCTCGCTAGGCAAGAATTCCACTTACAAGCCTGTTAACAAGGGATGGATTTAGGATTTACTCCATTCCCCCCCCATACCAAAGTCTAGGTTCCTTCCTTCCAAACATCATTCTTCAGGAAAGTATCTTCATGCTTATTTAAGCAATGACAATAAGAAGGAATGCCCACAACCATACCACTCAGTGAAGGTTCCAAGTACTTGCCCTGACAACCCGACAGTCCCATTTCACAGATGAAACAGAGTCACTGAGATAAAGCAACTCACTGAAGTTCACTCAGGGAACAGCACAGCTAGGAAGAGCTGGGCCTCTGAGTCACAGCATGGTCCTCTGTCCATGGGATGGCCATAATGAAGGGAGCTGGGGAGCTTTAACATAGCAATGCTCCCTTACGTGTGCCACACGACCACTTGACAACCCAGTGAAGGGCTCAGGGTAGTGTGTCTTCATTTTCAAGGTGAAAAACATAGCACTATCAGGGAGTGGGGATGAGAATCAGACAGGCCAGACTACACTCACCCCTTGAAAACCACCTTTATCCAGGCCCAGTGGCTGGTGAGCCCAGGCCCTCTGGCCCTAGCTGGGCCCTCACTCAATCAGGACCCAGGGCCCCCTATTTTCTCAGTGTGCCTCTAAGACAGCTCTTGCCTTCAGGCACTTCTAGGCTAGCGGGGCAGAGACAGAAAGGGGAGGATTATGATTGCATGGCAGGCACAGTGATGGAGAGCCACAAGTGGTGCTTCAGGAGGACAAAGCAGGGTCACCTTGCCCTTCCCTAAAAGCAAACCCCTTTGTAGGGAACCCTGGGTGAAGGGCCTCCAGTGGAAATGCTATTCACTAGAAATGCAAGTGGGCACCCTTCCAAGGCTTTCAGGGGCTAAAAAAGTGTTGGAATCATTCTGGCGACAGGCAGGGAAGCCAAAGAAACTGGTACCCTCTCAGAGATGAGACTGGCAGGTAAACTGATGACACCAAGGAAGCTGCTGCCTTGGAGCAGTAGGAGTTCTCCCCACGGGAACCATTTCCTGCAGGACCAGGCCTGGGGTGGAGACCCTTCCAGACAGGGTAGGAGGTCACCCCAGGCTGCAATCTCAGTGGTCTGGAAGCCCATGAAGGCTGGTTATGTCCGGGCCTTGAACAGAATCATAGACCAGCAGGGTGCCACGCTGGCTTGGGTAGAATGTTGACTCTGCAACGGTCTCTAGCTAACAGGAGCTGAAAGTTCCTACAAAGGATAGCGAGTGGCCTGTACCTCACTGTCTCTATTTCCATTGCTGTCCCCAGGTCCCCGTTCCTTGGTAAGCTTCTCCTTGAACTTTAGGCAGCACCTCAAAGCAGTTTCAGAATTCACCGAGGAGCCATGGGTCCCAGTCTTTAGAGTCCTGCTATTGTTCAGAGGTCTCCAAGTGACTAGAGGTTGCGAATTGCCAGAGGGTGGCAGAGGACTCCAACCGAGCAGGGACCAAGTATAAAGCAAACTTCCATCACCATCAACAACTGGAGCCCTGCACTGGACCAGAACAGAGCCTGGGAAACGACCCCATCAGCATCTTTGGGTCCCCTCATCATGGTGACTCCCCTCAGAAATAGTCTTCAGCAGGGTTAAACCCTTGGCCAGATGGAGAAATAGCACGACACCTCTGGCTTCTGCTTCCCAGGGAGCGTCTAGTGGATCCCCTGGCACCCTCTGCTTCCGACGGTACAAAGGTTGTGGGCGTAAACCTCAAAGCTCTGTTTTGTCTAGACTTGGTTTCCGGGTGGGTTCAGGCTCTCTGCTCCATGGAACCCAACAGCCAGGAGATTTGTGCCACTGCTTCCTTGAGTCTAGACTGGCGGAGGAGCAGGGGCTCATGACTATAACATGAACGTGAACCGTGGACCAAAGTGGGTGTTCAGGACAGCTGATTGGACAAGGTCCTGAGCTATGCTGAGGAGTGATGCTGGCACTTTGGTAATGCAGTGGAATGGAATATTCCATGGTTAATTAGCAGTCACTGAGTGTCTATTGTGAGCTGGTCACCATCTGGATGAACAAACTGGCAAGTAGACTCTGAGGAGGTCACGTGCCCAGGAGTTTGTTTAGAGAGTGCAGTTTCTTCCCATATTGAGGTGTGCAGAATGTTCACTTACAGGTGTGTGATCATGGGGTTGGGTCAAACTCCTCAACTTTCCTATGGAATGCCAGTCCTAGGACCCCCTGCAATCTGAAGCCCTCACACAAAGAACAGAGTATTTATGTCAAACTCTACCCTTCTGTGCTACCAAACAAAGCTGAGCCAGAATAAAGCAAAGTGAAAAAGCTCATAAACACTTCCTGGGGCTGGGCTCACAAAGTAAAGCTCAAAGCAGAACAAGCCAGATGCGTTTCAAACCCATAAACACACACGAGGACACCCGAGCTGCCACTGGCCCGAGCAGATTGGGTGCTAAAACAGCACTGGAGCAATGAAGGAGGGGGTCATTCTAAAATTAGAGCTCTACTTTCTCTCCCCTCTGAACATATATGAGTAGAATTATGGATTAATATTGAAAATTGATTTCATGTGTACTTCAAGAGCACCTGCGCGGTGATGCCCACACTCCCTCCCCACCCCCTCCACATACACACTCTCCCTCAACTCACCCCGGAGACCTAGAGCTTTTGCTACCAATCACATCTTGTGTCCTGTATAAACAAGGGCTGGTAACTAGTACAGGAAATGAACTTCACAAGCACTGAATGTGTACCCACCTGTGGTATGGGGAGTTGCCAGATTTTTTTCTAACTGAGAATGTTCACAGAATCTCGAAACTTTCTTTCAGCTTCCCCCTCTGCACACTTGAATGTGGGCGCCTACCATGCGTGCACACATACCCAAGCACAAAATTTCCCTCAATTTCCCCCAAGACATATCAACAATGAGATGTGCCCATACATACACGGGCACACAGCCAGCCATTCCCAAACCTTCTCCTTTGTCCCCCCCACCCGCCTTTCAATGTATAAATGAGAGCGCCTAGGTGTGCTGCCCCTCCCTGCCTCAGACACATGCAGAACTTTGCGCCCACTCCGCACGATCCAGCACACAGGAGCTGGGGAGCCAAGGATGTTTATATTCCCGCGTGTGCACCGGCGTGCACGCACACATGCACGCGCACGCACAGCCACATTCCAGCTGGCCCCAGCACAGCTGTGACAGGCCTGGGTCTGTCTGCCATTGTTTTCCTTCGCCTCTAACAGGCATTCATGCAACAGAGAGGAGGTCATGAGAGGTTTCCACCCCGTTTTGTAGCATTTACCCCAAGCCTGAGTGTTGGGGAGGTGGCTTTTGAGAATGAGCTATGGGTGCAGGGTGGAAAGCAGAGACAAAGGCATTCCTTCTCATCTCCTGCCTGAGCTTCACTCACTAATGTGCACTGCTCTGGATTGTTCAGAGATTTCTTTATGTGTCATCCTGTCTGAAACCTGGCTGGGAGGACGGAGGCTCAGCTAAAGAATTTCTGGAAGTTCTGTCTCAAGGTCCTGCTTTGTCACCTCTTATTACTACAACTGTTCTAGGCCCAGGCTGCCTGGGGGCACAATGTGTCCTGAAAGCCTGAGTGGCAGGCCCCAGCCACATAAGCAAAGACACATTTGGGTAGAAACTGAAGGAGATAAAAATGGACCCCAAGTGGCCACTATCCCTCTAGGGATTTTGGCCCACAAGAAAAGCTGGTATATAAAGAATTCCCCACCTGACCCTCAGCAGCAGTGAATGTTCTAATGATTCCCTCAGCAGTACATATGCAAAGTGGATACTGTCTTTGCACTGACAATAAGATTGGCTAATCTGGCTGGGCGCGGTCGCTCACGCCTGTAATCCCAACACTTTGGGAGGCCGAGGCGGGTGGATCTCCTGAGGTTGGGAGTTCGAGACCAGTCTGGCCAACATGGTGAAAACCCCATCTCTATTAAAAATACAAAAAAATTAGCCAGGCATGGTGGTGCATGCCTGTAATCCCAGCTACTCGGGAGGCTGAGGCAGGGGAATTGCTTGAACCAGGGAGGTAGAGGTTGCAGTGAGCCAAGATCATGCCACTGCCCTCCAGCCTGGGCAACAGAGCGAGACTCCGTCTCAAAAAAAAAAAAAAAAAAAAAAAGAAAAAAAGATTGGCTAATCTACAAGCTCATTTGTTATTTCTAAGAGCCAGATGGGACTTAATGCATCTACGACACTAACAAACCCAGAGTTCTTACTGTGTGGATCTGGACAGAGGGGGCAGCTGACAGATTTCTCATTGTGCCCCACTGAACTGTGGCAAGGGACTGGCTAGAAATACATGTACTTTGTCTGCAGCCATTGCTTGCAAACTCTACCCCACTCACCTCTGTGGCAGAGTCCTTTCTTCAAATAAAATCTTACTAGAAAGCCCAGTGTACAAAACTGATCAAAACAGTCTCTCTGGTTACAGGGATGAATTAGCTGTGTGTGTGCGGGCATGGGGTGTCCCCATCTGCTCCTGCTCCATCCTCGTGCTCCCTCCGTCTATACTTCAGGGAATCTCCGTGGGGTTCCTTGGATCCCAGGTTGAAAACTGTTATCATAATGCAGGCCCCTTCTTATAACAGTTGTCAAACTTCGTACCCAAGAAAACACGTAATGACAAAGAGCTGCTAGGAATTTAACGGCCTTTCAAATTTGCCTGAGTTTTACATACTATGGATTTCAGCTGCTGCCCATGTTTGGTGTGGCACTAAGAGTTATGGACCCCTTGCTGAAACGCCCTGGCCTCTTGCAGGTCTGCAGTTCACAAATTAGGAATAACTGTACAGAAATTAAGAACAAGAAATGAGACTGGGGTCTCAGATGGAGCCACACCATCAAGTGTGTGGACTGGGCTCCAGTGTCTAGTGAAGAAATTTGTGCTTAAATAGTATTTGGCAATGGAGAGCCATTAAAAAGCCATATGCGATGATTACTATTAATTATTTTTTAAGCCAGGAAATGAATGATTGAAAATGAACTAGCAAAAAAAAAAAAAAAAAAAAGAAAAGAAAAAAAAGGATTACTCCTTTGCAATTTAAGTTCCCTTTCCCATCTCTAGCTGTCTGAGCTTCCACATCCCAGTCGCAGAGTCCACTGGGAGAGTTTCCCTCCCAAGCATCACGGATGGGCCCAGCCCAGACACGTTTCTCCAGTCTTCATGATCAGAGGCACTGATTGTCTGCTGTGGCATTACCTAAAGTGAGTGGTCCAGCTCAGGCTTCGGTACCCTTGTGACTGAGCAAACTCATTGATGTACACAAATGAAAACCATGCCTAAATTAAAGAATGTGCATATGGGTGAACAAAGAGGGGATTTATATGGTGTGCAGGCCAAAGTGGAGGCCTAATTCCTTGGTTTTGCCCACCTTCTTTCCTAGACCTTCAGATCCCCCTACCCCTAAATATGTCAATGAAGTCCTTGGTTTCAGCTGCGGAGTCAGGAAATACAACTGGAGGTAGCATGGGATGCCTGCCTGGAGAGTCATTGCGCCCCGATCCAGCTCTGTACTCTGCTTGCCTTGGGGAGAATTGCTAAAGCTTCTGGTACCGGAATGTGTCCATGCCTAAAACGAAAGGTACTATTAACGTGCATCTACCAACTTCAGAAGGGGCCGTAGGGATGAAGATGTAATTAAAGCCTGTGAGCACTTCGTGCTTCTTGATGAAAGACAACAACACCACCGTGAAGTTTTATTATCTACCGACTCTGTCTTTAAAATGATTCCAATTCCTTTCCGTTTTTCCTTTTGGGGTCTGCATAAACTTTGTTAGCTATTAATTTCAAAAAAGTCCTCCTTGCACCTCAGAGCAGGATTTTACTTAGCGCCTCAGAGAATTTCTTTCCATACTGCAGACCCTCAAAGGATTCCTCTTGGTCAGGGTGGAAGAGGCCTGCGTGTGTTCAGCTGCTGAGTTCAGTTCAATTTAATAAATATTTATGGAACATCTACTAATATCTTCTTAGCCCTGAAAGGCAGGGCAGGGCTGAAACAAGTAGGAAAGGTTGTGAACTTTGGAGCCAGGCTGCCTGAGGGTTGAATTCCAGCTGACACTTCCATATGGGTCCTTGGAGAGCCTCTCGTCACCTCTCTGAATCTCTGTTTGTCACCTGGAAAATGGAGATAACCCCATTCATCTCCCAGGGTAAGGTAATAAAAAGATAGAAATCTAGTGAGTGGCAGGTAGGCGCTCAGTGAGGCCTTGCCGCCTTCTCTGTAGCATCAGCCTCTGGAGGAGGGGGAAGGGAGATGCCTCTTCCTCAGCTCTGTTTCTCCTCCCTGAGGCCCTCTGTCTGCTCCTAAAGGCTTGTCCATCCATTTTGGAAAGAATGTCAGCCGGTTAAACCAGTGCTTCTGAAATGTTCTCATGTCAATTTCTCCTGTGCTCCTGGGCGGCTCATTTCCTCCACACACACCCTCCTCCACCAAAATACCTCCAAGGCCTCCCCATCATTACGCCCTCCACCCTCCCTCCAAATCCATTCCCAAGGAGGAGAGAAGAGCTTTCCTATTCTTTTGAGAGAGCACGCAGTGGAAGTGGCTTTGCTTTGTTGTCTCCACTTCAGAAAAGATCAAACTGCAGGCTCCATGAAGTGTCAGTCCTCCAAAGGAGCTTCAGGTCAGAGGGAGGAGGGGTGAGGCCAGGCAGGGTAGGCTGAGGCTGTCCCAGAGGGACCAGTCCAGGCAGAACCAACACAGCCTTCCAAGGTGCCCTTGCAGGGGCCCACATCACCCTGGATCTAGCCTGAAAGATGCCCCCTAGAATGTTCCCTGGCAGATATGGCTGTCCTGTCTGAGAGAACCACGATAAAGGAGTCCACACAGGATCCTGTCCTTTTCTAAACGAGGATTCTTGTCTCCCAGGTTCCCAGGGTGGACAGCGGATGCAAGGGAGCCCTTGAATAGGCACCGCAGAGGCCAACACACTTTAAATTAAGCTTCCGATGCTTAGAAGGGGCCACAGCTTCCCACAAATCCCCTGGTGCATGCAGCTTTGAGGCAGTGTTCAGTCCGTCTGTTCTTTTAGAAGTGCGCCTTGGAAGCCAGGAGTTATTTGTTTCCGAAAGGTAGGCACTCATCAGGTGGGTGGTCTTTGCATTTTTTGTGTGCTTTGATTCCCTCCCTTTTCTTTTCAGGACTATTGAGGGGTTTATTTTTCCCTCTCCCAGCAGTGCTCGGGGGTTTGGCTGCAATGTGCATCTGTGTTGGGTTTTCCCACAGGCCCCTGCAAAGGCAGCCCTGTTGCCTTCAGAAAGTCCCGGGCGGCCCATGGGGGGAGTCGGAGCTGCAGCTGTGTGCCCCCTCCCTTCTGCAGCAGGCTTTGATCAGTTTTCGTGGGGGCTGAGTGCAGCCTGACCTCCCATCTCCAGCGTCTCTCAGGTGGAAAGTTCTGTTCAGCCTGTCTGTGGCTTCAAAGGCTCTCCCTCCTTCAGGCTGGGATGAGACTGATAATGGTTCTCATTTTGTTGTCGTGTGATCTCCCAGCAGCCCCCATCCTTCCATTGACAGGCTTTTACTTATTTGGTTGGGCTGCTTTGGCCAAACTCAAACCACCTTTCTGGTTGAGGAAGCACATTGACGTCCCCTCCCATTGAGGCTCCTTTGATGGCTCAGACGTGGCCTTCCAGCTCAGACAAAGGTGACCGGGCTGTGGCAGCCAGGCACCTGGCGAATCAGCATCTGGGCGTTGGGCAGGGCAGAGGACTGTGTGAGCCTGCAAGTCTGTGAAGAGGAACACTCGGCTCCGCCCTTTCTACCTTTGAAGGCTAAGGGAAGTCGCTGCTTTCTGCTCTAGTTCCTTGCAGGAATCCAGCAGTGGTGGCCGATGTCACACCCCACCCCATGCCTGTGCCTGAACCTGGGCTGGACATAGGCAAGGCCAAAGCCCTGACATTGACAACATTTCCAAAGAACTTGAGCCATTCACTATCTTGAGAAGTGGGCACCGGGCCAGCTGAGCTTGGGGAGTTCCTGTTCTGGCCCATTATTTCCAACAGTTGTGGCCTTACAGCCTTAGTTCTCAGTCCAAGGGGTTAACATCAGCTACCTCAGCTGCTCCAGGGCCTACTTCCGGCTCCAGCCTCAAAGTGCTGCTGACCCTGTGCTTGGGCCTTCCAGCCCCCCATGGTGTGTAAAAGGACAGGGCTGGACATCTAAGGTAGCTGTCAGCGAGTTTGCACAGGGGTTGCTGCCTCACCAAAGCTCCATGGGGCCTCGGCTGCAGCTCATCACTACTCATGATGTGGATGGGGTTAGGCTGCACGTTGCCCTTTGGTTTCCTCATATTTAAAATAAGGTGGCCAAGGGCAACAGGAGCGGTCAGGAGAGCATCCTTCTTCCTCAGTCTGATAGCACAGTCTCTTCCTTCCTTTTGATCATATTCAAAACAACTGCAATAGAACAATAAGTCTGGGAGGAGGCCAGAGGGGGATTTATTATGCTGTTGTGCTGTGGCACAGCCTTGCCTGACTTTATCTTGCACTGAGGTCTGCATGGGAGGAAATCTGCAGGCCTGTGGATTGTCTCTCTGAAGCTGAACTCCCTCCAACCTGAAATCTGGGAGGGCAGGGGAGATGCTTCCATGTTGGCCACACCCCAGCATGAACCATGGCAAGAGGGAAACCAGCCCAGATCTCCCAAAACTCTGAAAACATGACTGTGAGAGGCACAGGGACCCCAAACAGTCAGAGCCCACCTGGGTTTAGCCCTATAAGAGGGGACTCCAGAAACTGAGTTTGCCCCAGGACAGGAGATCCCCAGAGCTCTTCTTAACAGCCAGTGTCCTCTCTTCCCATTCCAGCAGGAGAGGGAGTTGTGTGGGGAGGTGCCTCTATTTGTGGCAAAGCAGGGAAAGCTCAGCAGTGGACTGTCAGCTTCTCACACCAGAGAGACCATGTGGCAGGGGGTTCTTCTCTTTTCCCAACAAGGCTGAGAGCCAAGAAAGGACCTCAGAGCCCTGGAGCTGAGAGAAAGTTGATTTGTCCCAGTTTTCACTTTATCTCCCCCTGAATGCAAATGTTTTGACATCCATCTGCTGTTAGCAGGACCCACCAGGTCATCTCAGCAACCTTCATTTCAATCAACCCATCACTCCAACCCTCACTGACAAAGAAACTCTAATGCCAGTGCTGCTAGTAAAATACATACATCAATAAATAAATCCTTTCTCATCTGACAGCTGGGTGCTACGGGCTGCTGGCCCGACCATCTCTGTGGGGCTTGAGCCTTTTGTAATACTGTGGCTTAAGCACAGGCAAACCTGGGGCCAAGGTCTGGCTCCACCAGCATTTGCCAAATGACCTTGAGCAGATTCCATTACCTCCCAGGGCCTCAGTTTCCTCAGCTGTAAGATGGGGATGAGAATAGCAACCATGTAGGATTGTTTCGAGGATTAAATGGGATAATGTATGTGACATACTTAGCACATGTTAAACATTCTATAGAGTGTGGTCATTATTACTACCACTATTTCAAATAGATGTGAGGATCTGATCGAACTTCCTTGGTCCTTAGTGGTGTCCTCAGGTGAACCATGAGCTCCGGTCTCTGCCATGAGAAGTTAATGTATGAGGAACGCAAGAGGGAAGAGACTCCACAGCACAACGTTTAGGAAAGTTCACCTCAGACCCCAGCAGCAAGTCCAGGGGCTGAACTCAGTTTTCTAGACGACCAGATTCTCTCTCTCTCCAGTCATTTCATCTCTCTGGGCAACCTGACTGCATTAGTTTTCTAGGGCTGCAGCAACAAAGTGTCACAAACAGAGTGGCCTAAAACCACAGAAATGTATTCTCTATAGTCCTGGCAGCCAGAAGCCCCACATCAAGGTGTCTGCAGGGCCAGGCTCCCTCTGAAGGCTCTTGGGGAGACCTCTTCCTCGCCTCTTCCAGCTTCCGGTGGCTCCAGGTGTTCCTTGGCTTGGGGCTGCTTAACTCCAGTCTCTGCCTCCGTGGTCACACTGCCTCCTCCTCTTTGTGACTGTTCTCCTCTGTGTCTCTTATCAGGATGCTTGTCATTAGATTTAGGGCCCACCTGGGTAGTTCAGGATGATCTCATCTCAACATCCTTAATTACCTCTGCAAAGACCGTTTATACAAATCAGGCCATATTTACACGTTCTGGGGGTAAGGACATGGACGTATCTTTTTGGGAGCCACCATTTAACCTACTGCATCCACTAATCCTGCAAAATATCACATTGGATTATGACTAAAAAGTCAGGATAAGTCAGTGATGACTGGGGTGGGTGAGGGGCTCACTCCTCTCCATGGTAACATCACTGCTTCTTTGCTTAGTCTCAAGGAGGGGTCATGATCCACCACCTTCAAAGAAAAATCTAGCTCTTCATTCTTTATTCATTGGCAGGGAGTGAAAACAAGTTCTTTCCGCTTACTAAGAAACATTGCATCCAATGGGGGACTCAAGTCTGTGCTGAGTCCCAGGGCTTCCTGTTCTTAGTTGGATATGTTGGGATTTCAAAACCCATTGTGCCCCTTAGGCTTATGAGTGCAAAAACTCACATGTGATGAGCCCCCTTCTGGCAAAGCCCCACCAGAAACATCATTCTCTCAGTGCTGAAACCCTTCACCTTCTCCTCTTCTTGCCAACCTCCGGAGGCCCCACACTCACTGAAAAGGGGGCACAACTCTCTTTTCTCAAAGGCCTCCTCTAGCCTTGCTCTCTGACCCCTGTTGTCTATTTCCTCCTTCAGCCCCTTATTCAACCATAGAGATCCATGTCTCATAGGAAAGACATTGCCCAGGGGTTCCCAGTCCCCTGCTGGGAAGGCCTTTCCTCCAAAATTGCTGACAGTTAAGCTACCAGACTGCAAGGGAAGACAGATTATAATACAATGCATTTTTTGTTTCTTCCAATCAAGTAATACTTCTATATAAATTTAGTATACGTCTCAGCTCCTTCCAGGTGGTTTTAAGAAAAAAGCCAGTGTTATGCCCTTTCCCTCTGATGAGTCTAATTGCATGGGGCTCTGGTGGTGGCCCTGCTTTGCCCTTCAAGAGCATCTATGAATAACTTTGTGTTTGTAGGTTTCTTTTTAAAGGTGTTCCTCCTATTTCTGGCTCACAGATGTTGACAAGTAGCATGTGTAGAGTTCAGTCTGCACAAATCTGGGAGCTCTGAACACTAGATCCTATATTCACAGAGTCCCCCACCACTGGAACCTGGCTAGGGGTAGGAAAGTCACTGTAACCCTACAGTCCTGTGGAAAGGGTAGAGTAGTGGGGACTAACTGGAAAGAAGTGAAAATAAGACAAAGTAGCCAGTGGAATCTCCAGTCTGCCCCTTGCTTAGCTATGGAGAGCACAGCAAGATGATGGGTGAAGTCCACTGCTTCTCTGAACCATCTTTCAACTTGTCTGCTGAGGGTCCACTTTCTCTCCTTTCTCTGCCTGCATGTTTGTGCAAAATTTGTGTCTTCATGTGGAGACTATGACTTTTGTGTGCATGGAACAGAGCCCTCTAGAAGGGTCTTGTGCCACTTTAAAATGTGACTCCCAAAAAATCTGACCTGTGCTCATACATTGCTGATGGAAATACAAAATGATTCAGCCATGTGGAGAATAGTATTGCAGTTCTTCAAAAAGTTAAACATAGAATCACCATATGACTAGTAAATCCACTCCTAGGTACACACCTTAAAAAATTGAAAATAGGTATTCAAATAAATACATGTGTATGCAAGTTCATAGCAGCACAATATTCACAATAGTTGAAGGGTGGAACCAGCCCAAATGACCACTGATGGATGAATGAATGAACAAAATGCAGTATATCCTGACAATGGAATATTATTCAGCCATAAAAAGAATGAAGTACTGATGCACGCTACACCATGGAGGAGACTTGAAAACATACTAGTGAAAGAAGACAGACACTATATGATTCCATTTATACGAAATATCCAGAATAGGTAAAGCCATAGCAACAAAGTAGATTGGTGGGTTTCCAGGAGCTGGGAGGAGGGGGAAATAGGAACACTTGCATAATGGTTATGAGTCTTGCTTTTGGGGTGATGAAAATATTTGGAACTAGACAGAGATGCTGGTTGCACATCATGATATCTAGTTGCCACGGAATTGTTTACTTTAAAATGGTTAATTTCATCTTATATAAATTTCACCTCCATAAAAATGAAATATTTCAGAAAGAGAAAGTTAAAAAAAAAAAAAACCTGTGTGTTCCACGAACACAACCCAACCCTTGCTCTCATTCCCATTTCCCGTTCCCTGTGTGCCCATTGTCAGTGCCATGGTATCAAATCAGTGCCCATTGTCAGTGCCATGGTATCAAATCAGCTTATGATGCAGATTACTGTCGGGCTTGTTCTTGATCCTACTTGTGAGATACATCCTCTAGAATTCCATGACTAAAGCTGAGTCGACACAGTAGCAACCAAACGTTTTAGCAGAGAACGATGGGTGTTTCACCACAAGACTCTTTCCCAATATTTTGTTTCTGTGGCAGAAAAGCGGATTTTTCTTGGCAAGATGAACAGGTTTGCACATTTATCTGTCTCTAGGAATTTCCATAGGCTGCAAGAAGAAAAAGAACATGAGTGTCAAGACACCTAGAAAAAGATGTTGAAGGCTTGCATAAAGCCTACTGAGGCTAAAACTGTTGTTTATTGAAGTTATGGGGAAAAAAGTTCATGCCCCCATTCTGTTTGTTCCAACCTCATTTGAAGAGTTGAGAGAGAACTTGTAGTTTCGTGCTTCTAGAACAGAAAAGATTTGGAATTTCAAAGAGAAAAATGCCCATAGGGAGAAGTGGGGACATGGAGATGCCCTGCGTTAACTAGGGCAGAAAGTTGTAGTCTGTTGATGGAACTGTCATTTACTCATGCACCTGAACCCTTGAAGTCATTCATGAGGGTGGAAATCAGCTTCTTCCAAGCTCCTGTTAATGTTGATATTTTGACCTCCTCCTATGAATCACGAATGTTCTTAATGGAATTCATTCACTCACTGCATATGGTCCTGCCATGCGTCAGAAGGCAATAGGCCAGGCCACTGGATGGAGAAGACCCCATCCCTGCCTTGCTGCATAAGCAGCTCAGTGAAAGAGCCAGGCAGACATACCAGGAACATCACAGCCATACGGCAAGTGCTCAGACAGAGGTATCAGGCCATGGGAGCACCAAGGAGTCACTGCATCTGGGCCCTGTCAGAGGTGGGGACAGTGGAGCCCAGTGTTAAAGGAAGATGGTGACAGGAGACCAGCATTACAGGCAAGTAAGCACAGCATCCACATTGGCCCAGAGGCATGGAGACAGGTGGCATATCTGGGGAACACTGCTGCAGAGAGGAGAGGAGGGAATATTGCTACAAGAGGAGAGGAGGCTGCTGGGGCAAGTTGGGGCCAGGCTGGAAAGGGTCTTACATTTGACCCATTTTTTCCGGTGACTTTTTCCTTTTCATAGGAACAACAGCCAAATATTTGTCATAAATCATTTTCCTTCATCCTGTCAGTAGCCTCCTTTTACCGATGAATACACTGAGGTTCAAAAAGGTTAAGTAATTCCAAAGAGGGATGCACACATCACCGGAACATACGAGAAACTGTTTGTCAATGACTGAGTGGTTACTGCTGGGGGAAGGCAGGATGGAAGGATGGGACCAAAAGGACAAAGGCGGCTTTAATTGCATCAGTAACATTTCATTTCTTAAGCTGGGTTTCGGTACATGGATGCTCTTTGTGCCTTTTTGTTTGTGTGAAATTTTCATAATGACTCTTAAAGCCACTGGACTTGCGTGTTAGGGCAGCATCTTTGCTTGAAAGGAGGCAGTGTCTGAGGCTGAGGGTCCCTTGAGAACACAGGGGCAGCCCTTAATATCCAAATGCTTGATGGGTTTTTCACTGTGGTTAAGAGGTAAGTCACTATTTATTCCACCTAGTCAAGGCCTCAGAGCTGACACTTCTACAGAAAAAGCAGGACAGACAGGTTTGATTCTCCTGGTTCCCTTGAGCAGGAACTGAATGTTTCCCATCTAGGGGCATACGAGCAGAGAGGAAGGGGTCTGAGACCCACAGTGTGTCCTCAGTTACCACTTCCACACGCTTGGCAGCCCGTGCTCCGAGTTCCTTTTCAACTGCGTTTCCCTTCAAGTTAACACTGTTTGCTTCCTCCGCTAGAGCATCCTGCCCCCTCCAGCGTAGCCCTGAGAAGGAGACCCAGCCCCCTGCCTTCCTGGCATGCAGAACTTAAAACAAGAGCTCTCTGCCATCGGACATCCTTACCATTTCCAGCTATTGAGTGTAATCAGGTGTGCCAGGATCTGATTTCAAAGCCAAAAGCAAAGGGGCTCGGAGGAATCCTCTCTCGGTTGCGCCAGTGGAAGACAAAGGGGTCTGAACAAACAGGATGCACTGAGAGCTGTAGAGAGCACTCCCCAGCAAGTGGGGTGGGCAGGATGCAGGGTTGGAATAGTTGACCTGTAAGCCTGGGTGTTGGCATGTGAGGCAGTCATGCCCAGGAGAAGCAAGGCAGGGCATGAACAGATGCTGATTCATCTGACAGCCTCTCTGGATGGTTCCTGGTAGACAGTCATGCTCTTCCAGGGCCCAGGGAGTTATATAATCTCCATCCGAATAGAAGATCCCGACTCTGGCCGTTCACCTTGCAGAGAATGCTGACATTTCTAGAAATCAGAGAAAACCCACTATGCCTTGTAGGGCAGATGAGCAGTACTCAGGAATCTACAAGCGAGTCAGAACTGATGCGCTGTGGAGCTGGAGAAGACCCACTGGTTGCACCCCAATGTCTGGGTCCTGATGGATCCATTTTTTTCTGTCCCTGTTTCTATCTCTTATCCCATACTCTGCTTGCTGGGCTTGGGAACCTACATCTAGTAAACTCTCCCGATCATTAACTGGATAAAGAGTTAAAAGTGATTCCAGAGAACACGACCCTTCTTGGGAGGCTATAGTCCAAGGGAAAATTTCAGTATTTCCTTTCTCTTTCTCACTGCCCTCATTTTTATATGGCAGGAATCGGAGATGAAAACAAATGTAACAAACCCGACTTGAAGGCAAACAAAGATCATCAAAGGCAACAAGAATAGGAAGCAGCTTACAGTGGGAAGAAAGTGCCCATCTAGACTGACCCCTCACTGATGGTGAAACTTAGTGGTGCTGCCCCAGTTCACCATCTTTCAGAGATAGCCTTGTTGGTGTTTTCAACAGGGGGTGCTTGGAGTATTGCCCACAGACACCTCTGACTGTTACAGTGCCTCGGGGAATGCTCCTGGCATTTTCTGGATGAGGCTGCAAGTACAAATGTCCTCCAGTACACAGGATAGTCACACAACCGAAGAACTACCCCCACCCTTTTTCTAATAGAGTGGTACTGGTGAAATTGGTCATTTTTTTTTTTTTTTTGAGACGGAGTCTCACTCTGTCGCCCAGGCTGGAGTGCAATGGCGTGACCTCAGCTCACTACAACCTCTGCCTCACAGGTTCAAGGGATTCTCCTGCCTCAGTCTCCTGAGTAGCTGGGATTACAGGCATGTGCCACCATGCCCAGATAATTTTTTTTTGTATTTTTAGTAGAGACGGGGTTTCACCATGTTGGCCAGGCTGGTCTCAAACTCCTGACCTCAACTGATCCGCCTCCCTCGGCCTCCCATAGTGCTGGGATTACAGGCGTGAGCCACTGCGTCCAGCCAGAATTGGTCATTTCTGACACTCAGCTGAACCTCGAGCTCCTCCAACCTGGAGCCTTTGAACATGAAACCTATAGAGAGAGTCTCTGAAAAGAATCCAATTCTAAAGGCCACTGTTGGTTCTAGATGAAATAAAAAGCACATAGAAAATGAAAACCCGCCTGACATCTATAGTTCATCAATTGCCTTTAGAGGCAACTCTTATACAAAGTCCAAAATTCCCAAGAGAAATTCTAACCTGGCATAAAGCATCGGGAGATTTATGGATATGCTTTCTCCCAGGGCTAGAGTTCTGGGAACTGGAGACTCAGAGGCTGCCTCTCGGCTTCTATAAAATAGGTCTGGGACATACATTAGGTTGTTTTGTCCCTATACAGTGTAAATAGCTGACGCGTGACACTTCAGCAATGGCTAAAAAATAAAATCCGAGCTAATCGTGGGTATATGGAAAGCACAACAAATGTGCAAGTTGCAAATGATTTCTATCTATGTAAAATGGCAACATGATTGGGGCTCTTCTTCAGTATTGCCAGGGTGGAAACTGAGTATGAGGTCCTTGGGGGAATTCTAACTACATGAAATTGACTAACTAGGGATGTTTTTTTCTTGGAGGGAGCAGGGAGAAACCAGCAGATACCATCCAGATTTTTCTTAAAAGGAGAGACTTGATGAATCCATCATTCTACTCATAAACAAATGCCTTTCACAAAGAATTTGAATTCTAGTGAGATTTTGAGCACAAAGCTGCAATGTCTTTGAGAACTTGATTTATGATTCAAGATGAACTGCAGCTAACTCTGGGGTCATTCAGCCGGGGGGATGGGAAGGGCAGACCCATTAATCAAAAGGTAGCAGGGGACCCCTCCAGGTGAGCCAAATGCACAAAGGGAGGAAGTGAGTCCAGGTGGAGAAAGAGACCCCTCCCCTCATCTCCGGTGTCGCTGGGAGACAGCTCTGCTTCAGGGAAGCTCGGAGGGATGGTCTAATGTACATTCTCTCAAAGAATCAGAGAGGCTGCAGCTTGTCTGAGAATAATTTAAATCCTGGCTCTGATCACGAGCTGTATGACATTAAGCAAGCTATCTAAATCTGAATCTTGGGCCCTTCCAAGATGGGGATAATGGTACTTGCCTCAGAGGGTTGTTACGGAAATAAGCAGGCATTTACTGAGTACCTAATACATGCCAGGCTTGGTATGAGGTCCTGGAGAGACAATGGTAGAAGGGTTGACAGTTTCATGAAATCACTTCTATAGTTCACTAGGCACAGACACTGCCTATCATTTGGTAGCTGCTCAACAAATGTTACTTCCCTTCCCCTTATAATCTGTACCACTGGGCACCTGCTATGTGCAAGCTATTGTGTAGGCCCTTGGACCTGACATCAAGTAGCAATTTGTAACTTCAAAACTGGTTTCGCACACGAGAACAAATGTCAGCAGTTTTTGCACTTGCTCGTAGAGAGATAGCAGGAGGGATTTTGAGCTCACAAATCCCTTCAGTTGTAGCAGCCCTTCTTTTATTGATGTTATATCCTGGACTTCTAAGAAAGATCCAACCTATTTATTGCAGGTCATTAATATACCTGACACTGCTCTAGGTGCTTAAGAAAAAACTCAATGAATAAATCAAAGACGGCTGCCCTCCAGGGCTTATATGGTAGCAGAGAAGACACAGAATGAAGGGTAAACATTGTGAGCTATTGATTATTTATTACCTTGTATAACGATAAGTGCTTTGGGAAAATATAAGTAGAGCAGGATGGGGGTAAGCAGAGCGGGTTGCAATTTTAAGTGGGTCAGTCTCATAGAGAAGGTGATATTTTAGCAAAAACTTAAAGGTGAGGGAGTCATCCATTATGTGAGGAAAGGAGGTGAGGGAGTCAGCTATGGTACTCTGGAGAAAAGGGTTCCAGCAAGGGTTCAGAAGTGCAAAGGCTCTAAGGTGAAAGCCTGCCTGTGAGAGGGTTCAGCTAGGAGGCAGTGTGGCTGCAACAGGTGAGCAAGCGAGGAGCTGTGAGAGCTCAGCGAGGAAGCAGGTGCCGCTGGAATCGGTGGGGCTTTCTAGGCCTGTGGAAGGACTCCACTTTCACTCTGAGTGAAAAAGGGTTACTTGAGAGTTTTGAGCAGACGAATGGCATGATCTGATTTATGTCTTAAAACTGGAGAGGAGGTCATAAACTCAGGCTTAGGCCTTCCATGAAGGTTGGAAAACCAATCATTTATCTACCCTGTCATCTTCACAGGCCCCCTGGCATGAAGATTAGGCAGATTATTTCTATTCCCATTTTACAAACTGGGGAATTGGGACTCAGGAAGGCTATAGGCATTCTCGGAGGGCCGAGTGCTGGAAGGTGGTAGGCTGGGGACTGAATTCTTGCAGTGCCCGCCCACTTGGACTAAGATGGGTTTCTGGACACTAGGAGCTGTCTGCTCCACAGTGTCCATGGGCTTT
This sequence comes from Gorilla gorilla gorilla, assembly GCF_029281585.2. Lineage (NCBI taxonomy): Eukaryota > Metazoa > Chordata > Mammalia > Primates > Hominidae > Gorilla > Gorilla gorilla. Next base: position 85,381,867 of record NC_073239.2, on the reverse strand, counting down.
CATGCATCCTTGAGGATTGTTTTGGTGTAGAGAAAAGACCAACTGGGGCTACTTTGGTTTTTGAAATTAATATTTATTACATGTTGTTACATGTTGAAAAAACTCAGTTTTCTTTTAGGCTTTAAAGTGCATCTTATAAATCTTATTACATTCTAGTTATAAATTGTAAATGGTCAGTGACAGTTTGTGGATGATGTCCTCACATTTCAAAAGATCCTTCCTTACCTTATGCCTCAATAACGAACATGATGCGTTGCACCTAGTACATCCCACATCATATATCTCAGAGTCAATCACAACAGAAAGGAGGAGGAAGGGCGGCTGCGGGCCTGGGGTTGGGGTGCAACTTGGCCAGGCACTAATCCATGACCAGGGCTGGGGCTCCAGGCCTCAGGGTCTGTGGAGTGGGCTTACTGGCAGGCACTGGCCACTGGGCAGGGTGCCATAGGAAGGACATTGGAGAGGCATCCGAATGTAGGAAGAAAGGGAATGTTTTCCCTTTCTCTATCTCCTAGCTCCCTTTTTATCCATAACTCTGGAGAAAAATTTGTGACTACAAAGTTGTAGGCTGGTTTTGCTTCTACCATGTTAATGAGCAGAGGCTCCAGGGGCAGTTTGACAGTGTAAGGCCCCTCTGAGGAGGCCTCCCACTGCTTATCTCAGCCTTTTTCTAACTCCCCGCTCTCCCCTTGGCCTCTCCATGGTCCATCTTTCTCTCTGCTGTCCTTCCTGCAGTGTTCCTTCCTGCAGTGTTCCTCCCTGCCCCTCCCTTCTTTTGGCCTTGGGAGCTCTCCACCCTTCCCCTCCCAACGTTTTCCCTCCATACCCCACGCTCTTTGTTGCTGAATTCAAGGTTCTCAATACAATAAAGCTTTGATGATTTGCCCCAATTGAGAAGGAGTGTCAGCTTAAATTAACGTGGAGTCTGAATAATAGAATTTTAAAGCAAAGTTTAGTTGCTTTCATGTTGTTAAGACATCCTTTCCAGAGAGAAGAGTTAGCATTTAAATGCATTAATAGTTGATGTTGAGAAATGGGGCAATATGTCTCAGAGAATCTTTTCAAATAATCTACCAGAAACGAATCACTTATAATTAGCATATACTTTCTTTGAATAGGAGTGTTTCTGCCTTTAAAACCTTTCAATTTTAGTAACCAACATTTTTTAAATCACTGATTTTATCAGACTTCTCTCAGATCCACAAGTTTCAACCCCTGAGTTCTTCATGGCAGAGACATTTCCACATTGAAAGTCTCTCTAGAAATTTTTAATTTTCAATGACATAAGCAATACATGAATATATTCTCTTTGCAAAAAAATTGATACTTTAAAAATAAATTAAAATCACATAAATAATAAAATCATTTCTGTTATCCCATTTATATTACTTTCTTTAAGGTGCTAACAATGTATTCTCCATAACAAACCATTCTGCACAGAAGTCCCTTCTCCAGGGTCCTATCCAAAAGGCAACCATCCACACTTGATTGGATCTTACAAGTTTAAAAAATAAGTAGAGGCTGCGGAGTTACGGCTCTCAGCTTCCCAGTCTGTCTTTATTCTGCAATTCTCCCCACTTCTCTACCACATCTCTGTATGTTCCATTCACATATATCTGCCAGGAAAACTCACCAAGTGAAGCACATCTGCCAAGTGTAATAATTAGGAAATCTAGATAAGGGCATTTGGTTGTTCATTATATTATTTTCTTTACTTTTCTGAATGTTGAAATTTTTCATAATGAAAAAAGAAAGAAAAAGAAAAACTCACCAAATTCTAAGAACAACAAAACAGCAAATGACCCTGAGAAGAAAAAAGGACCGGTTCTAGTTACTGCTATTTTCCTCTTCCTACAGAGTCCCAGCCCTGCACTGGGAAAGGCTGTGCCTCATCTGTGGGAATAGGAACATAGAAATGCCTGGTGTATTTCTTAGCAATGTGTCCACTTTTTCAAGCTCTTTCACAGTTGTTCTTTTACTTGCACAACAAGCCTTTAGGGGGTAAAAAAGGCAAGTGGGTTTCCCCCATTTTACAGAAATGGTATTATTGGAAACCAAGAGATTTCATGATACTAGCTAATAATACCAGCTCACAGTTACTGCTTTCTTACTAGGCAGCAGGCATTGTTCTAGGTACTTACATGCATTAAATAATTTTAACCTTACAATAACTCTAAGAATTATATGCATAATTGCCTGAGATCACAAAGCTAGTAAGTGGTGGATTGCAGTATGAACCCAGGCAGTCTACTCATGAGCCTAAACTCACAAGCATCTATATCTTCATGTGATAACATTACAGATGCCTTTCTAGCATCCCAAGAGTCGAAATCTGGCAGCCTCCAGGGTGCATTCGGACTACAAAAGCATTCATTTGGCTTATACAATATTTTATAATTTTTGAATTTCAAGATTTAAAGAAAAATTTAATAAAAAAAAAAAAAGTTAGCCGGGCGTGGTGGCGTGTGCCTGTAATCCCAGCTACTTGGGAGGCTGAGGCAGGAGAATCGCTTGAACCTGGGAGGTGGAGGTTGTGGTGAGAAGAGATTGTGCCATTGCACTCCGCCTTGGGCAACAAGAGCGAAACTCCATCTCAAAAAATAAATAAATAAAATAAAAATAGTGAAAAAATTTATCTGAAAACCCAGATTTCTGGCTTCCCTTGTAAAATCCGACGTTCTGGCAACATGAGGCCAGCATCCCACAAGATAACAATTGGCTAGAGCTGAGACTGTGAAAGAGAAATTTTTCATGACAGTTGTTAAAGACTTTAAGTAAGACATTATTCAAGAAGGAACACTGCAATGGGGTTTTGCAGCCGTGGAGTGAGATGGGCTAAACTCCGAATACAACAAGGAAAAGTGGTAATGTGTAGCCAAAGAGCAGGGTGGATGTCAGTGGATGAAAAATTACTAAGAAGAAACACCAAGGCTAGGGGTATTCCGGCTAAACTGACATGGCAGGATTCTTACTGAAGGCAGGCAAGGGTGATAGGATATTAAGGGTGGGGGCTGAGGAATTTGATTAGGTACTGAGGGTGATCAAATACAAAGGGTGGGGAATTTTCACTCAATTGACTTAGCAGGATTCTTGCTAAAACTGGACTAAGCAAGCCAAGGACAGAGCCCAAGGTTGGGGCCTAGTCAGAAAGAGGACTCAGAGGAGCCTGACTCAAGTTTGGTCAGAATGAGAGTCTTTGTCAGTAACTGCTGCCCCTTTATATACGGTAGGCTCTCTCTAATCTGTCAGTCCCTACAACTGCCTATTATTGCACCTGGCCTCTTTTTGCAACTCTTTTTACCTGTCTGGCATGGACATTTGAGTTTGTAAGCCCTGTATTATTGAAAAAAAAAAAAAAAAAAAGACAAACCCTAAAGAAACAGAATGTAATTTCTGTCCTGGTGCCATCAACACACTGCCAAAGCCATTTATTCATTCGTCTTTCCATGTAATAAACATCCATTCATGTATCCATCCACCCACGTTTTCATTCTTCCTGTCTCATGCACCCTCCCCACCTAGCTTAGCAATTCTCAAACTGCATAGTCATACTTGCATTTCTTGGCCAGCATCTACTTTTTTCCCAATCAGATAAGAAGGGCAATATCAGAGGATAAGGGATGTTCTGTGAGGAAAACAGTTATGGTAGGTGTTATGAACTGAGCGGTGTCCCCTCAAAATTCATATGTGAAGTGCTAACCTCCAGTGAGATTGTATTTGGAGATACGGCCTTTAAAAGAAGGTAATTAATGAGCAGGCGTGGTGGCTCACACCTGTAATCCAACACTTTGAGAGGCCCAGTCAGGCAGATTACCTCTGGTCAGGAGTTCAAGACCAGCCTGGCTAACATTGCAAAACCCCATCTTTACTAAAAATACAAAAATTAACCAGGTGTGGTGGCACATGCTTGTAGTCCCAGCTACTCGGGAGGCTGAGGCAGGAGAATTGCTTGAACCTGGGAGGTGGAGACTGCAGTGAGTCAAGATTGTGCCACTGCACCCCAGCCTGGGCAACAGAGTGAGACTTAACTCAAAAAAAAAAAAAAAAAAAAAAGTAATGAATTGTACATCATGATCAGCAACCGAAAATAAAACAAAAGGATGTAATTAAGGTTAAACAAGGTCATAAATATGAGGTCCTAGCCTCATGGTGACCTCAAACCAAAAAATATACAATGGACACACAGAAAATAAAAAGCAAGAAGATACAGTTCTAATCCAATAGAACTAGTGTCTTTATAAGAAGTGAATGAGACACTAGGAGCTCACACACAGAGAACAAGCCATGTGAGAACACAGAGAGATGATGTCCACCTGCAAGCCAAGGGGAGAGGCCTCCGGAGAAACCAAACCTGCTGGAGCCTGGATTGCGGATTTCCAGTCTCCAGAGCTGTGAGAAAATACATTTCTGATCTTTAAGCCATGCAGTTTGTGGTATTCTTTTATGCAGCCTGAGCAGACGAATACAGCAAGGAACTGTTGTCCATGTGCCCTCTGCCTTTTCACTCCCTTTCACCCTCCCCACTTTCTCTGAACAGGCAGTCACCTAACATCCAAGGCCATGTGAATACGTACTAAGAGAAGGTGTTGGTAATCCCAGTTAAGAAGGTCTATGGTTTCTCCAGTGGTGTGACCGCACCATCAGGATGGGCTTTGAGGGTGGGAAAGGGATGAGGAGATGCCACTAAAGAATTCTACCAGCGAGATGAACTCAGGCCATCTCACTAAACCCTGTGTGCTTGAAATGGGGAGTTGATGCTTAAAGTTTACAGACTTTGGAGTTGAGATGTGGGCATGAAAAATATCAGCAAAACCCAAGGTGGCTTAAGGTTCATCCAGCTAGTTGGTTGGGTTTAACAAGCAGTTTTTGTCTGGAGATCCTGAGTCCAGCTTAAACAGTGAGGGTCAGAATAATCACTACAAAATTTGCTTCATTTTAAGCTTTCCTCCGGCTTTTCACCAGGTGTTCTAGTTAGAGAGGCTTATGTTATTGACACAAAGATAGGTGGTTGTTGATTAACTCCGGAGGGGCACAGAGAACTGGGAGAAAGCCAAACTGGCTTCTGCCTCATCTTTGTATCAACTTTCAAGCTGTTAGATTGGTAATGACTGTGGGGTTTGGACGATGGTGTTGGGATGAGAGGCTGGACAAACCCCATATAGGTTTCTGGGCCCCAGAGGACAGCCAGTGGCAATAGACTTAAACCTCCGATTCTAAATAGAATGGGCAGGGATCTGGAGGTGCTCCGGAGGAACTGACTAGAACCCCACGGTAGCAGGTTTGGAAAAACTATCATAGGCTCCTAGGGAAATGTTGCAATTCTAGTCACTAGATAAAAGTGTCAGTCACAGGACAAAGTTTGACCGATGATTTAATCACCTTTGACATACTCGGAGTTCAAGAAAGGGCAAGGAAACACAGACATTTAGACTAGCCTCTCCTTCACTCCTAGACTCACGTCCACTAAAAATAATATGGGCAGACTGAAATTTGAATGCATTTGGTTTGGGTTTGGCTTTTAGCCATCTGATGAGGTACAAAAGTAATAGTATCTAATGAATAAATGGTAAAGCATACTATCACAATTCAGTTTTCCCCCTAATCCTCTGGTTGATGCATGAATTCATATAAAGCACAATTTCTCTGACTCATTTGAAATAGGGCAACACCACACATGACTAGTCGTCCAAAAACCATCATGAAGATTTGTGAATAACTTCCAATAAAGAGCTTTGGGCACTAAGAACACAATTGGCAAAAACTTGATCCAAACCGAGTCATTCACTTGTGTTTTAAAATCTTAGTTTGAAAGTTATTTGGGACTTCTTAGTCAAGAATCTGTACTTTACAAGACCTGAGGGTGAGGGCTGGAGAAAGGCAAGGATCAGGGATAGGGACAAGGGATCCTTGCAGGGGACAGAGAAGACCTTGGGGGTTAATGGAGAGAGAATATCTTCCCCCTTGCTTGGTCAGGGTTCCTCAATAGAAGCTCCTCTTGCTTCTGCTGATGTCTGTTTTTTTGGGAAAAGGAAGTAACTCCAAAGACTGGTGGAAGGAGGAAAGGTAGCTGGGTCCCATGGTGGGAACACAATTTTCTTTAGCTGAGAGAGGGATTTTATTTTCATTCCTCTTTTCATTACACACCTTCCCCAATCTTCTGTATATTCTTAAATAAATCTCAACAGCTCTTCCTTCCCACTCAGTAGTCCTATACCTCTGTGACTGCGCACTTTAACAGGGTGAGAAGTAAGATCCTGGAGTCAGGGGCTGGAGGTGGGCAGTGAAAGGAGATGCCTAGGCTGTGAGGGTGTAAGGGGACCAGGTCTACAGTTATGAGCAAGAAGCAAGAGGGAATGAGTATGCTTGCAGTAGTCCAGTTAGAGGGTGTAAAGCATGCCCTGGAGTTCATCACTGTCTTGCCCTCTCACAGCCCCTCTAGGAAAAGCTGGCCTTCCCACACCTCCTGCTGCTTGGGCAGCCATGTTTTCAGCGACTTCCTTAGCCAACAAGGCTTTGGTTAGCTAGTGACCAATGATGTTGTCTGAGACAAAACACTAAGATAAGTCCGAGCTAATCAGATTCTCTCTTCAGAATTTTAACCAAGGAAAAAAGCCAATGGGAACTGAAGTTGAAAGGCTAAGAGAGAAACACAGGGTGAGCCATGTGCAAACTGAAGTTTTGAGTAAATAAACTATACGCAGGACAAAATCTGCTGGGAGAGTGAGAGTAGCCCTGGGCAGACATGTAAAGAAAAGCAGAGACCCCAGGATAATGAATTCCCAGGGCTGCCTCCCCTCCAGAAGGCTTTCCAATTCTGCACCACCTATATCCTTAACAGTATGTGTCCCCTTTTACCGGAGATAATTGAGACTCCTCTTCCCAATGAAAATAGCCCAACTGGGCCAGGCGCGGTGGCTCACGCCTGTAATCCTAGCACTTTGGGAGGCCAAGGCGGGTGGATCACGAGGTCAGGAGATCAAGACCGTCCTGGCTAACACAGTGAAACTCCGTCTCTACTAAAAATACAAAAAATTAGCCGGGCGTGGTGGCGGGCGCCTGTAGTCCCAGCTACTCGGGAGGCTGAGGCAGGAGAATAGCGTGAACCCGGGAGGCGGAGGTTGCAGTGAGCTGAGATCGCGCCACTGTACTCCAGCCTGGGCGACAGAGCAAAACTCTGTCTCAAAAAAAAAAAAAAAAAAAAGAAAAGAAAAGAAAAGAAAAAGAAAAAAAGAAAATAGCCCAACTGTAACTAAAAGTTTGTACAAGTTTCATGTAGGTAGGTTGAAAGCTGAATTATTGTCTGAAGACATTCGCTTTAGGGAGAGTGAGTGGGCTGGCTCTCAGCAAACATGGCCTACCACCACAGCTTACTTGGAAGCAGCTTGTGTACTTGAGATTAGGTTTTAGGCAGGAAATAGGGTGACCTAATTTCTCCTTTGTTCTTATCACCTCAGGGTATGCGAAGTCTATGTTTGAGACCTGAAGAAAGGAAGTCTTGGCATCTACAAAATACTGGTTTGGTCTGAGAAAGTTAAATCCCTGTTAAGTCACCAAAATCCAGGTCCACAAATCTCTCTGAGGAAAGCTTTAAAACATGATTTTTTCATTGGTTGAAAGGAGCAAAGAGGTGTGGTGGTCATGTTGGTTCACCAACAAGAACTGATGAATCATTTGTTATCTCCCATTTCAAGGCTCAGGAGGGCTAAACTGGAAGGAAAACCAAAAGCAGCTCTTGTCAATATGAGACCTCCTTCACCTCTTATGTCCTCAGCTTTGGAAATGCCCCCAGGCAAGGCTGCCATCAGCACTTGACTGAAAACACATGGAGGCAGCCCATTCAGAGCAGGAATTCATTACTGAAAGAATAATAAGGGAAAGTTTCTCTCTCTTGCAGGGAGAGCTGCTTTCTGGAAAAGTCACAGGGCTTTGAAGGAACGTGCATCATGTCTGGTAACAAGCAGCAGAATGGAAATGGAAGGGCACATTTCCAAAAGTCTTTTCACACAAGGCATGATGGTCTGGGGTCACTCAAACTAGTTGTTCTATCTTGAATGTGTCACTGAAATCAGGACATGGCTCCCTTGAACCCACTATCCCTTCCCAGAGTTACCTGTGTCTGAAAGCTCTAGAGGAAAAGTACCCAGAGTTAACTGGTCTTTCCTGGCTACCCCTCTATTTCAAAAGGTCACCTGTGGACTAAAATAGGCTGCAAAACTGTTTGGTCTTCCTTAACACTACCCCATAAATCTTTGATGTATGCCAGGTAATCTGAGGGAAAGGTATATACAAGCGTGAATATGGAAGAAGGAAACATTTGCAAGCCCACTGGGTATAGCTGTGCATGCCAAACATTACAGGTGTTCACCAATATCCAGTTCCCCTTTCCTTCAGAACATGGAGGAAGTGGTACCTTCCTGCCTCCTGGAAGGTAGGAGTGGCTGCATGGCTGCATGGCTGCATGGCCAGGAGAGTAGAAGGAATGTATATCATTTTTTGAGGGAAGGACTTAATTATCAGTGCTCAATCTCTCTCTCTTTCTTTCTTACTTTCTTCTCTCTCTCCCCCATCCACCTTTCCCTTCCCCTACTGTGGCAACTGTGGCAGTGCATGTTGAAGTGCAATATTGAGTCACACATGGAGAACTTGTCTGGAGAGTCTCAGACATGCGTGGATTTTGCAAGTCACTGAGATTTGGGGGGACTGTTTGATAGGGAACAAAACCAAACGTGTCCTGACTTATGTCTAGTGATTTATTGGTTTCCTCTCCTCCCAGATCTATTTGGAGTTTTGGAAAATATGTGTTCCATCTGAACCCTGCCCTCACCGAAATTCAGAAGTAGACAGTGTGTTTTCTCTCACACTTAGGATGTTTGGCTGAGAAGTGTGATGAGTGCCTTCCCTCCATTTGTGCAAAAGAAGCCTCTTTGAATTCTGGAGTGGAATGAAGAAAGTCCTTTCACAGCCACAGGATAAAAGTGATGGTGATGATATTGAAAATAAAACTTGGAAAAAATGACCCTTCCAAATGGTTCCAAGACCAGTTTTTAGGCTAGAATCAGATATTTTGCACTTCTCCTTGCCTTCACTCACTTTTCTCCCATTACCTAATCCTTATCCTCCCTTTCCAGAATTCTCATTTGGCAATCCTGGTTTTGCTGGACAAACTTTTACAACCCTGTCTCTGAGCAGTCATTTTGCTTTGTTCACAACACACAACCTAAAAGACATTATGCACAGAGTTCAAGGCTCTCTGGGTCAATCCAAAATGTTCACCCTGTAGGCTGACGGGGACCACACATTTCTGAATCTTCACCAGGACTGCAATACCTTAGTAGAATGGCCAGAAGGCTAGCAGGATTAGGGAGACAAAGTTGAACTTTGATACACACACACACACACCCCTAAAATATCTCTGAATTGCATCATTAATTACTTTCAGTAAAAGTAATTAATGATACAAAATGCCACACTAGCATCTCATGGGTGGTACCAGCTTGGCAGATTATCAGCTTACGGGGAAGAATACTACCTGTGTCCTTCTTTCTTGTGAACATTTCCTGGGGCAACTTCCCTGTGCATGTCTTCTGCTCCTTAAAAATGGTGACAGGAGAAGGCAGTGATGGAACCTCTACTATATTCTGAGCATCACTGCTCAGAGTAGAAGATCAAACTATTAGCATTGTTCCTGGTGATTATTTTATTTAGAAAATATTCACTGAGTTCTTTACTATTGTGTGTGTAGTATTATGCTGAGTACTTTAGTGAACTGAGGATGAATAAGAGTTGTGAACAGAAATATTACAGGGCAAGGGATGAAAGACAAAAGAGAGTAGAACTGCCTGAGTTCAAATCCACATTTCATCCTTTCTGGTGACAAACTGAACCTCTCCTGCTTCAGTTCCTCATCTGTAGAGAAGGAATAATACAAAATTCTACCTGTAAGATTACTAGAAGCATTAGAGAAGATTGTGTATGTAAAGTGTGTGTCAGACACGCAGCAAGTGCTCCATATCAGAGGCAATGCTTACGTCCTGTCCCTGCAGCATGGTTTGTGGTGAAGGCCTGGAGGGCCTTGGGCAGGAGAGTACTGTATTGGTTTGTCAAACACTGGGTATAGGGCACTTTCTTATTGTTTCTTGGGGTCAAAAAGGTAGTTTCAAGGAGGAGCCACTTAATTTTTGATATTTGGGATTAGGATATGTCTTCCTCTTGCTTTTTTCAGACACTTTTGAGTGATCCATTTTAATGTGTGAACAATGTAGCATTTTTTTTTCTTGGCAGACAATGGAGATGAAGAGAGAACAATTAGGAGTTGCAGAGAACAGACAGCATCTTGCTCAATGTAAGGGAGGAAAAGTAATATATTTTTCTCACCTATCTCAAGGTTCGTGGCTGAGAGCACTATAAGAAAACACAGATTAACAAGAGAAAAACATATACATTTACCTTTTTCTTGTTTTAAACTGAAAGTACCTACTAAGTGACTCAACCAAAACCAAAGAGCCTTTTATGACTTCACCATGGACTAAGAAGGGGTTCTCAAAAGAGAGTGCAGCCCTCCCAAATCCAGAACTATCCCCAAAGAGAGTCAAAAGAAATATACAAATAAACCCCCCAAGAGCTGGCAATACTTGGTAGGATAGCTGGAAATAGGGTGCAACCCACATTTCTGTCCAGCCGTATTCTTGAGTTCCCTCCCCTGAAGTTGGTTGGGGAACTCAAGACAGCTTGTATGCCCCAACAGGGAGAAAATCAAACCAAGTTATCAGGACAGAAATTGAGACAAACAAGGAAAGAGACAGCAGTCCCTGGGAGGGAAAGGATCAGTAACAAATGAGTACCTTAAAGCCAGATTTAGTCAGAGTCACCATATAGACATTTTTTTTTTTTTTTCCTGCTAATCTGAATTTGGGAAGGAAGGGGCAAGGAGAAATTTCTAATGTCTCTCTTGACCAAGCACTACAGACAGAGATCTGGGAGAGCTGACTTTGACAAGAATTCTAATTTTTCCAGCTTTTTGTCAGTTGCCTTAGGATCTCATCTGCAAGATCCAGAATGAGTGGGGTGTCTCAGTCACCCCATATTGGGCACCAGAAACTGTAGGGGAGAAAAAGTAATATCTTGCATGAACCCATTGCAAGGTTCATGGCCAAGGCCCCCATAACAAAAGACAGATTTACAAGAGAAGGCTGGGCTCACACCTGTAATCCCAGCACTTTGGGAGGCCGACGAGGGCAGATCTCCTGAGGACAGGAGTTCGAGACCAGCCTGGCCAACATGGTGAAACTCCATCTCTACTAAAAAAAAGTACAAAAGTTAACTGGGCATGGTGGCACATGCCTGTAATCCTGGCTACATGGGAGGCTGAGGCAGGAGAATTGCTTGAACCCGGGAGGCAGGGGTTGCAGTGGGCCAAGATCATGCCACTGCACTCCAACCTGGGTGACAGAGCAACACTCCATCTCAAACAACAATAATAGCAACAACAACAACAAGATTTACAAGAGAAAAGCATAAAAATTTATTTAACGTAAGTTTTATGTGACATGAGAACCTTTAGAAATGAAGACCTGGTTGGGCGCGGTGGCTCATGCCTGTAATCCCAGAACTTTAGGAGGCTGAGCTGGGAAGGTGGCTTAAGCCTGGAGGATCACTTGAGCCCAGGAGTTCAAGACCAGCCTGGGCAACACAGTAGAGACTCTGTCTCTACAAAAAATAAAAAATTAGCCAGGTGTGGTGATGCCCATCTGTGGTCCCAGCTACTTCGGAGGCTGAGGGTGGAGTATTGCTTGAGCCTGGGAGGTTGAGGCTGCAGTGAGCTGTGATTGCACTGCTGTACTCCAGACTGGGAGACAGAGTGAGACTCTGGCCAAAAAAAAAAAAAAAAAAAAGAAGAATAAGACCACCCTCAAACCAGGGAAATCTGTGTATTTTTATGCTTAAGTTTGATGAAGAGTAGACAGTCAGGCAGAAGTATGATTGGAGGACTAAAGAGTATGATCTAATGGGAATAAACTGGGGGAAATTTAGCAAGGCCTGTTTGTTCAGATTCTTCTCTGTCCCTGCGTCTTCAGAGATAAGGACATTCCTTTCCTCTGGGTAGAGAGTGAACACTTCAGGAATGAACATTTTACAACCTGCTTCAGGAGAGGAGGGGTGAGGGGAAGGTGACAACGGCCTTCCTGCCTCTGCTGTTTTTTCAAGGCCAAGGTGCTGGATTTTGGAGTAGTGTATCTTGAACCCCACCTCCAACTACTCAAATAGTCCCTTGATGTTTGAAATTAACCAATTCATGTCATAAGAATCCATAGGAAATGTACATTTCCTGATTAAATACGAAAACTCACCTTGGTTTTCACCAACATTCTATTGAACATCCCAAGTTCTCAAAATGTACCTCACTCAGAGAGAGACACATGATCACAGCCTGGGACATCTTCCTGCTCTGCCTCTTCCAGGTCTACCCAAATCCTTCTTGCCTTCCGATGCACAGCACACCAATACCTTCCCTGATTGACTCCAGCTGAATAAGATGCTCTTCCTATTGCCCTTGCTGCCCGAGGCTTGGATGTGATTGTGCTTTATATTATAGTTAATAGTTTGTAAGTCTTTTCCCATTCCTTGGAGTACATTTTTGGAGGGCAGGCACACACTGAGCTTTGTTTTCAAGCTTTACCTGAGCACTTGGTATGCGCTCAACAAATACTGAGTCGTTAAAGGACTCAGTCTTTCTTCATCAATCTTCATCAATCTGTACCTACTTGGTGCACAGCACTCTGTTGGGCACTCATAGGAGACATGAAATAGGATGAGACTTGATTCTAGCCCTCAATGCACTAAAAATCTCTGATGGAGGAGCAGGTACAAAGTGATTCTACAGAGGACAGCTTGAGGTCACTAACAACCTGGGTAAGATAGGTCACAAGGCCAAAGGCTGGAAAGATTTAATGCCTGGCTTTGAAGGGGCTAAAGCCCCCAGACCTTGCCCTGAACCCAGTCTGATGCTTCAATCAGAGCCTCATGGCAGTAGGAGTGTGTAGGCTGGGTGTTCTACTGGAAACGACTAAATTATCCTACGGGTCACCAATTGATTTATTTGCTAATTGACTGGCCCAGCTTTGGGCTTTAAATCTAAAGAAATCATTTCATCCTTTATTAAATACTGCATGAGTCTCAGTCTTTGTTCTGCAGGGCTATACACAATATACCAATGAAACTTGAATTTACACTACAATAGTTATGCCACTAATGACCTTCAAATGCCACTAATACCATACATGCTCCACTTCTCGGCTGGATCTGAACCTGTCAGTGAATTCTGAGCCCATCGACCTCCCTCTGACACAGAGTCGACCCCCTTGCCCATGCCCGCCCCCAGCCTCCCACATCATTCCATGATTTCATTTCTGAATCGGTTACTATTTGGAGACCCCAATTCCTTTACACCTACTCTTTTTATTTGGTAGACAATACTTTATTCGGAAATGTTCCCTCCTGTAATTACAAATCTTGTTAGTCATCCTCCTCCTCTCCCCAGGGGGATTGTGGGCTTTAATTAATTAATGTGGTTAAACCGCTTTGAGGTGCCTGGTTGAAAGGTGCTATATAAGTGCAAATTATTATTATGGCTGTTGACATCCCATGGCGGCAAAGCCCTCAGCCCTACACATCTAGAGACCTGAACAAAGGCTTCTTCATCTTCACCTTCCCTGCTAGGTCTGAAATCGCTAGCTCAATGGTTTAGGAGCAAATCTGTTACCATCTCGACAGCAATCAACTAATTAATCCCCATTATGTCAGCTTCCGTTTCCTTCTTCCAAGCAGTACGGTCCTGTTTTATTTCACAAATCACACCCCCATCAACTCTAGACAAAGGTCACAGTATCCCTATGGCCTCTGTTGGCCTAAAGGAAAAAAAAAAAAAGAGAAAGTTTGAAAAAAAAAAATTGTTATGAAATGCACTAACTTCCCACCAGCAACCTAAATGGAACTTTCCTCCAACAGCAGTCCTCTTTCATACCTATTGCCCACAGAGCCACTGGCCTTGCAAACCAGAGATCCAGAAACACAGCAGAAGTGTGGGTTAGGGTCCTGCAGCCCTGGCTTGACTAAGGATAGCTATAGACAAAAGGGGAGTGTCGCTGCACTGGGTGGGAAGAGGTCATCCACAGAAGCAAGCACCCCTCTTCAGCTTTCTCTATGACCCCCAAGTTTCCCCTGAGAAAGCCAGCTGCCGTCTGTAGCCAGGAAGCCCTCACAAAGGCAGGGGACCATGATTTAGATGTTTTGTGCTCTACCTAGCACACCACAGTCCTTAACAAATGCCCAATACTTCCACTATGATGGTAGCCATTGAAAGCAGCCCTGTGGGGGAGACTTGGCCTCGCATAGGGACGCGGCTGACCAAAACACTCCTTACAAGGTTGTGCCTCACACCCTTTGTTCCAGTGGATGTGGGCAAGCCTCAGGGGGTCATGTCTTCATCTGCCTTCATTTATCCTCCCTATTGAAGGGCTCCTTCAGGACATCGGTCAGCCTCTGTGGGAAATGATTTGGAGAGCAACAAAAGAACCTGGGCTCTCTGGGAGGCCTTCAGAATTCAGTAAACATCTGGACATAGAAGGCCAGGTTCTCAAGCAGTCTAGCTGGGGAGATGTCAAAAGAGAGAAAGAGCTGTGTCTGCAATGCAAGCCCTTAGTTCTGTGGCGACATTTGTTGTAGAAAGACACAGACACCCCAGTAGGTAGATAGGAAGATTTTTCAAAAGCTCCTCTATTTGTCGGGTTTTGTGAGTTCAGTGCACTGTTTGTCAGTTCTCATGGCATGTGTGAGGAAACAGAAGTTTCGCATGGCTGGCGAGCAGCATGTGATGGGTGTTCTGACTCTGTGTGCGCTATGAATAACCTGAGGTTGCATAAGCCTGTCCTGGTAGTTGCTGTTAAGCTGTCTGTTATCCTTGAAGTTTGTAAAGCCCTCATGGGTCAAGATGACTTACTGGATTCTCACCCACGAGCACATTTTAATTGACAAAAAAATTAAGCACTAAGTGGCGAAATGATTTACACTTCATCGGTGAAATTCAGGATCTGAACTCTTGACTCTCAACGTTCCCTTTATTGTTGAGTCAATCCATTTAGAACACATTAGTCAGCATGACTCAACATTCACTACTAATCAGCATTAGTGATGGAACTAATCAGCATTCCCCAGTGTCCCTGAATCTATCCTCAAATAGCAAAAGAAATTGGCTTCTGTCAAGAGACAATGGAATGCGGTTTTTGTCAGTATTCACAAGCTGAAATCCAGTCCAAGTCCCACATACTCTCAAGAACCTACCTCAGTCATCCTACTTGGAATAAGTCTATTCCCTTTATCCTTCTATATTCCACTGTTTGAACCTTGGTAATAGGTATCACAGTTGGCTTTTGATTAAACTTATTTAACTACATCTCTCCTAACTAGATTCTGGGCTACTAAAAGGAAGGGACCTTTTTTTTTTTTTCAGCCTTATATCCCTTGACCCCTGAGCACCATGCTTTGTGAACAATAGATGCTCAACAAATATTTGCTGAACTGAACTCACTGAAATGCAGCTTAAATCATATTCCAGAAAGAACATGAAGTTCTTTGGAAGAGACTTTCAAAGAAAATCAACAACCTGAATTGATTTAACATATTTTGGTACTGTTACCTGGCCATTTTTGCAAATGCAAATTGTTAACTCTGCAAAGATAGCCAAGTGGCTTCCAGGTTCTAAAAGAGAAATGTAAATCCAGTCTAACTATAGTCCAGGCCTTGGAATAAAGTTTTTCTCAATAATGTTATTCCAGCTGATATTTTGTTTCATTTTTTTTTAAAAAGTAGAGACAGGAAAAAACATTTTGGAAAAAAAAAAAGTGTTTGGTCTATCACTTTGGACCCAAGTTCATGCCCTGCCTTCTGCTATAAGCAATAGTAGCTCTCATTGAAGTTTCTTTCTTGGATACTGCATAAAAGCAAAACACATACTATAGTTCCTTCCTGAAGGAGATTCTGTTTTGGGTGGGCAGAACAAGATTTTTGGGTGCTGATCCTTGGTGAAGTGATACCCTTTCTCTTCTACTTTAGAGTCTGGAACCAAAGAGGGTCCTGATGGCACTTTTCAATACATACAATATTTATGCTGCATTTTAAGAGTATAACTCTATTATGCAACAAGCCCAGCCCTTACATCTGTACTATTGCACCTAATCTCTGCAACTGGGCTCCTCAGAAAGGGCTGTGTCACCAAATATTCATTTTCTTTTCTCATGATAACAGAAATCCCGAAATTTAGCTGGGTATATGGCCACCCAGATTAATGACTACATTTTTAGACTTTCTGATCATATATTTACAGACTGGCCAACATCATATAAACAGAAATAATGTGTATAACTTCTGGTTAATGTCCTTAAGGGATGGGGGATGCTTTCCCTCCCACCACCATTCTCTATCTCATGCACATCTTGCTACTGGGATGGAGGGCATGATGCTGAACCATTCTGGACCATGGTAATGGCAACATCCTAGGTGTGACAGAGCAAAAAGTCAATGGCCTGGGCTCTTCGATAGACATGTAGAGCTAAGCTGCCAAACCAGCTCTGGACTGCATTCCTCCTCGGCACCACATGAGGAAGCAGTACATCTCTATCATGTATACCACTGTTAGTTTAGGTTATAGTTACACCTGGCCAAATTTATAATCTAACTACACTCAGGGACTTCGTTGAAGGGTTATTGTATCAGTATGACCAATCCATTTTAGCTTAGAATTTCCAGATTCAAATTTCAGGACAGGCCTGAAGTATCTCAACAGAGGTTCATGAAGCCTGAGAGGTAAGTTGCCACAGGGGCTTCCATGATGGAAGATGAGAGGGCCCAAACCCACTTCGGATTTTCTAAAATCTTAGGAGCCCAGGCTGAGGGCTTAGAAAGGGCTACAAACCCAATTTTGAGGCAGTGAACATTACTTTACCTTTCTGGAACTCAGTTTCCTCAAGTGAGAATCAGGGTGATGGATGAGATTAAAAGCTCACTTTCTGGGAAGTATTATATAGTTAACTTTAGGGAAATGAAGAATTTTTTTAAGATAGAGAGAGATGGCGTTTTGCTCTGTCACTCAGGCTAGAGTGCAGTGCATCCCTAAAGAAGGCATGAGAAGACTGCCTACGGAAAGATGATAACAAACTTAACGATTATACGAGGCTGCAGAGAAATTGGTCTACTATCTCCAGAACGAGTATAAATTGGTAAAAGTCTTTGGAGAGCAATTTGGGAAGATATAGTAAAAATGGAAACGTGTAGACACTCTGACCAGCCATTCCATTTTTTATATATACCTAGTGAAACTCTCATACCTAAACATCAAGAAGCACAGGTAATAAAATTGTTACAAATAATCAAAATTTCCATAAGTAGGGGAGTGGGTAGCATGTGGTACATTCACACACTGAATGGATGTGGATATCTAAGGTGAAAGAATGTGACCTGTGTATCACGTGGCCTGTGTATCATGTGACCTGTGTATCATATGGCTATATTACAAAAACAGTGTTAAGCAACAAAAGCAAGTTGTGAAATCGTGTACAAGAAATCATTTATGCAAATTTCAGAATGCACTCAAAATCAATCATTATACTATGTGTGGATTCACATATATGTAGAAAAGTTTTTAAGAATGGAGTGGAAAGATGTAGACCAAACTCTGGAGAGTTTCCACTTTTGTGGAGGAATGTGGGATAAGGAGGGAATGGACCAGGAATAGGTACAAAGGAGTCCTAAAGTTTGTCAAGTTTCATTCCTGTAAATAAAAAAAAAAAATCTGAAACAAATGGGACAAAATTTTAGTATTTGTTTATTTGGGGTGTTAGATTCACCTGTTTTCTTTTATGATTTTCTGTACTGTTCTGTATTTAAAAATTTTTTTCATATATTATAAAATATTTCCAAATATTGTAAAATCTCTCTTCAAGGCTGATTGCCAGAAAAAAAAAAGTAAACAAAGCAGAGAGCCTGTGTGAGAAGATGTCATGGAGGGAGGGGATGTAAAGTGAATGTGCACAGGGGAGAAGAGAACTGAGCAGATACGAGTCCTTCCTCTCCTTTCTCATCTCCCTGGGAGGTCCCACACTAAGAGGCAGGCAGAAGCAGCAAAGGACAGCGCCTTGGCCTAGACAAACTTTCCGAGGCTGCAGTGGCACCTGGCAGGCTGGGGACAATGTGACAGGCCTGTTTTGCCTTCTTCTCCATGACCTCTGGGAGAGGAGTTCACTCTCTTTGCTCCACTGAGTTCCAGGGCTCTTTGCCCAGGCTCCTACAAGAATGCCAGGCTGTGCCAGGTGCAGAGGTGGTATTTACCATGCAGACACCTCTGTACCTGGATGGAAATAAATTGAGAATCTTCTGGGTCACTTTGAGTCCAGCAGCATAAAACATTTTGATAGGTTACTGATTCAAACTGAAATCTGATGAACTCAAGTGGTGGTATTTGGGGGGAAATTTTTGTCAATAAATCATCCAGCTGGCTCAGTGACTAAAAAAATGGGGTGGGAAAACTTAACGCAAGTTTGTGACAAGGGAACAAACAGAAGAGATTAATGCCTTTCCTGATACATTTCAAAAGGTGATCAAACTGTTCTTGATTGCAAAAGCAAAGCAAGAAAGATGAGGCACATAGCTTTCCAGCTCTAAAAAAGATCGCTGTTGCTTTGTTTTCTGTTTTCTTCTGCCACCCTATGCCAAGTGGTTGGAGATATGGGAAACTAATTTCATCTCCAGCACATTCTCCGGACCTGTCTCAGGGTGCCCTGGTCTCCCCAGCTCCCGCTCATTCAAACCTACACTAATAGACGACAGCCCCAGGATCCAAATTAAACCTGTCATACCTGACTTTGATTTTGCAAAAATGATATAAAAAACACACTTCTGTCTTACTGAGGAACTAAGCCACTATCTTCTGTCCTGTTCCAAACAACCTGGCTTTTCTTTTACAAATCCTCCCCAGATCCCTGAGGAAAGGAGTAACGGGGAGGCTGTGCTAGATCAACCCTTCATTCCCCTGGACCTCCCCTTCCTTAGGTTCTGTTTCACCAAGTCCGCAGGTGTTTGTGCCTATGAGCCCCTGAAAACTAGGAGGGCTCCCGGAGAGCTGGGACCTGGGTTTTCCTCTAGGCCTCCTGCAGTGCCAGCAACACAGCCCAGCTGCTTTCAGTGACAGAATCTTTATTCTTGGCCTTGAGTCCCAGCTGTGTTCTGGGTGGCACAACATTTGGGGCTTGCTAAGGGAACAAAGGACATGACCAGAGGAGACGTGGGTCAACCTGGAGCTCACTGTAAACTCCCTTTCCTTTCTGCTGCCAGGTGCTTCTGTGGGCACACACCATTAAAGCTGATTCCCAGAACCAACTCCTGCTCTTACCTCTCCACTAGGCCCCAGCACACTTGAGCATCACTCTAAGAGGCTAGCCAAACTGCTGAGCTTTTTCACTTAGTGGGCACTGAGACTTGCATGGTGAACTATGGGGACCAAAGGAAAAATGGATTCATGAGATCCCCTCCTACCCCCACATTTCCCACTTCATTGCACAGAGAGGCTCAACTCTCTCTCTGCCTGGGATCTCAGAGTCCAAACCCTCAGAAAACTGGTGGCTGTGAGCTCCCTCTCCTTTGGGGCCTAAGTATTTCCAGCATCCAGAGGCCAGGATCCCAGACAAACGCTGCACAGACAAAGGAGATGCAAACAGGATGGTATTACCATGTTAATGGCCTGAGTTGAGGCCTCCTGAAGATGCTGGGAGGAGGGGGGTTCTTTCATTTACTTTTTTTCTTCCTTTTTTTTTTTTTTTTTTTTGCAAAAGGAGAATAGTTCCGCTTTCTATTTTACTACAACAATAGCATGGACCGGCTCCTTCAAGTGTTTCAAAAAGCAGCCTGAGAAATCTCTAACCAGCCCCTCAGTCTCTCCAGCCTGCCGCTTTATTGTCCTTCCCATCCCAGTGAACAAAGGGGAGGGAAGGGTAGAAGTCCCCCAGTTGCTGACTGTTCTCAGCATCCTAATCCTTGAGAACCGGTGAGGGAAATGGCCTGTGGAGCTGGTAAATCGAATTCTGCCCTCACCTTTTATTCCCTCCCTCTGCTTGAGCACTCAGGAGTTCTTCAGGTATTATAAAATCTCCGGGCTAGCAGGCCAGTAGGCATCTTGGGGCTTGCTAAGGGATAAAAGGCACTGAGGGATCATTCCCTACCCCCACGGGTAGCTGGTGTGGTTGGCTTGTTTCCACCATCCAGGTGGCTCTATTGAAGACCGAATGTCGGCCACAGCGGCTGGCGGCCTCCCTTCTAGTTGGCAGCACAGGAGCTGCCCTGTCTGTCTCTAAGTCCCTGGACATGGGCTGCACATCCCACCCAGAGCTCCAGGTGCCAACCTCCACACCAACTCGGGGCTCACCTGCCAGTGCAGCTCCTCATGTAAGAAAAGCTACTTGGCTTTGACTGATGGTACCTGTCCAAGTTTTCCACCCAGGGACCAAGGGTTTCTTTGCTTTAAACCTGGGGAATCGTGCAGGTGTCTTTTAGTTTGGTCATCTGGTAAGAAGGGGGAAAAATTAGCTTTGATGTTGCAGTATGTGGAGATCTCAAGGGTACAACTGGGCTGAGCTAAGGGAATGATGAGTACATCCTCTCCTAGGAGGATCGGACAAAGCTGATGTGACAAGGCTGTTAGAGATCCCGCAGGATGGTTACAACAATCCACGTGAGAAAAACATTTTATGCTGCGGCCCCCACACAAACTCATAACGTGTGTGGACATTCACAAACACACAATCACACAAGAAATATTTTATGAAATGAAATAATATGTGTGATATAATCTGATATTTTTTCTTCACTCTTTCTTCTGTCTTCTCTCTCTGTTTTCAAATGCTGGTTGTGATTCATCAATTTCACTTCATGACCCACCAATGGGTTGCGACAGTTTTCAAAGTCTTGAATCAAGGTTAATGTTTTCATTTTCCAGCTGACAAAATCAAGGCCCAGAGATTTTCTCAAGATCATACCAAAGCTGAAGGTAAAATCCAAAGGTTCTTTCTAGTAAATGAGGGGCCTGCATTTTCTGGGGACCTGCATTTTTTGTTTTCCCAAAGTCTTTGGGAGCACACAGCAAGAAGGCAGAGTGTGCCAAGAGGTTTGTTTTCAAGGGCATTGCTGGTAAAAGCAGAGGTGTTCCACTGCTTCTGGGAAACCTCAGAGAGGGATGTGTAGCTTGGGGTAGTGGGATAGAGAAAACAACTTAGAAAGCAACCAGGTGAGGTTCTGAGGTCTCCTAACCAAGCATTTTATTCACTGGTTGTTGTTCTTGAATTATAAGACATTTTCCTGAATTTTTCTCTTTCCTGGACACAGCTCCAGGTCAGCCTCCTTTAGTGATCCACTTTCTCCCCTGTTTTCCAACTTTTTCGAAAAGTCATTCTTTGCAATTTTTTAACCTCTACCAATTCATTGTATTTCCAGGCTCTACTTTCTCTAAATAACTTTCTCTTCCCTCTTAAAATCATGATCTTAGCAATGAGCATCAGAGAGGCAACTCAGTGACTCTTCTTCTCACAAATGTTATCCCAAAAGTTATCCAAATTTGACCAGGCTTAGAAATGCTATTTAACAAAATGCCTAGTGATCAGGGTGTGTGTATCACATCAAGCCCTTCACACACGTCATCTGAGCAGAACAAACTTTTTTCCTTCTGAAATTATCTTGTAATCTTCCATAGAATTTCTTGAAATCTTCAACGAAATTTGCTACTTACTATACTTCTAATCTTTTAAGAAGTCCTCTAAAAATGAAGAGCTGAATGCCACCCTGTGTACTGGGTAAATAAAAGTCCAGCTTTCTGATTGCTTATTAGTTATACACCCGTAGAGAGTATGTAACAAAGAGGCCTGCTGTTTGCTTTGCTTAATCTGGTCTTAAAATCTCTGCTCCTTTGTCAGAAAACACTATTTGCAATTGTAAAAAAAAATATTTACCAAGGAACTTGGATACCATAAGTCAAAGGCTAAGAGCCAAAGGTCGTAGTTCTCACCCCAAATTTCGTGGACCTGAGAGTCCCCGCTGTGGAGCTCAGCTGCACCAAAC
Organism: Gorilla gorilla gorilla; assembly: GCF_029281585.2. NCBI lineage: Eukaryota > Metazoa > Chordata > Mammalia > Primates > Hominidae > Gorilla > Gorilla gorilla. Next base: position 85,359,715 of record NC_073239.2, on the reverse strand, counting down.
AAACATGCTGCTTTGTGAGTCCATTAAGAAGCAGACATTTTAGAAGGGGAAGGCAAGGGAAGGCTGCAGCCTGTTCCTTAGTTAGAAGCATGAACTCTCCAGCCTGCCCTGCATATTCCCTGCTAGGCCTTTGCACTGCATTGTGTCTCCATGGGGAAATTACAGGGACTGCCCTGTTTCATAAACCTGGGAAAAATATTTAACTTATAAATCCTTCAGGGCAGGACTTCTCCCATGGACAGCAGTGACAATATGCTCCTCTAGGGTCAGGCCAGATATTCACCTAAGCATCTCTGTGGGTGGGGTCTCCTGCCCCACAGCAGGGGACAGATGTGTATCCTGAGCACTTCTGTGCGGATTCTTCCTCATCCACAAAGCAGTTTTGTACATCTGACATTGTGGGCTGACTCTTCTAACATGCTTGAATTTACCCCTTCATGTTAATTGTTTTCTGGAAAGACCTGTAATCGGGTGCCTTTCCTAACCACTGGCGTATCTAGCATCTGAGAATGAATCACTATTGTAGATCAGTGAGTTCCAGGACGTGGCCTCAGGGTGCTCTACCCTAAGCAAGAACTCAGCTCTTTCTAAGTCCTGGGCTCACGTCACAAGGTGCAGGTTCTAAAGGTCTGGTCCCCAGCAGGAAGACCATGTCAGGACAGGACAGGAAAAGGAAACAAGATAACCAGAAGGAGTCAGGGAAGTAGGGCTCATGGAGCCATGACATTGTGCCCCAGAGGCTGCCAACCCAGATGGTTCTTTAGCTTGTTAAGCAAGAAGGCTCTGGGGCAGCACTGGCTCCTCACCTCCACACTGGTGTCAGAATCATTGCCCACTTCATGCCATAGGATCTGCAAAGAGGGATGGGGTGGTAGCAATTCCGAGCTTTCTTGGTTTGATCCTCATGTTTTGATTGTCTCATTCTGTTAGGAAATTCTGTAGGTCTCCTTCAGCCCTACCTCAATCTTCTCTGTCAAATTCTTGCCACAACTGCCGCTCTCTTGCTCTCATTAGGGTAAATATCACTGGCCAATGCATCTTGGTTTTTGATTCTGTCTGGAGCTAGCTTCTATCAGAACCATAGCACTAATTACCACTAGCAATGGGCAGCACTGAGCATAAGCTTAAAGAAATGGCTTAATCCAAGGATCTTACCTTGAAGAACCAGGCCTTCCTCCTTGATGGTGTAGACAAATGAGGTGAAGGGAGCCAGAGGGGACTTGGCAATAAGAATCTGCACATAAAGCACATTTTTCTAGGGTTAGTCAAAGGATCAGGGATGGGCCTCTATTCACTCCCCTTCCCACTTTGAGACAAAGTGGTAACATAGGACTGTAAGTCACAAGGCTTATTTAAAAAAAAAAAAAACCATTTTATAACCCAATGTTTAAATGAGTGTTATCCTTTCAAAGTGGTCACCTTAAAAGGCTGTAGACTTATTCCAACTATTCTGTCATCAAATGCCATATTCTTGAATCAATTCTTCTAGAAATAAGTCTCATTATTTTATAACACATGCTTAAATAGCTACCTTTCTGCCCAAAAATAAACCTAGCTTGATTCTCTAATTTTATTTATAAACTTAGCTGTTTTACTAAAAAAATTCAAAGCTTCCTTTAAAAGATTTACTATCACTGCAAATATTCAAAATAACTTGAGAAAGGCAAAGCAATTAAGGTTTCTTTGTTGGCCCTGGTCCTTCACCAAACCCTTTACTACGTGACTACATTTTCTATTACTTAAGGTGTAGAGCATTTCCCATGGTCCTTGATTGTGGGTTTGGGCATATGACTTGCCAGGTGGCATGACATAGGTTGTGCCAGTTCCCAGCCGAGGCCTCAAAAAGCCTCAAGTATTTCTAGTTGTTCTCTTAACATTTGTGCCATCGTCAGAGAAAAATATGTCCATGCCAGTCTGCTATCTCAGAAGAAGGGCAATAGATACCTGAAACAGAGCTGGCCAGGAAGGCTCAGGCTAAAGAGTTGACCCCTAGAGACCCACAGATACACAAGTTAAATATCACTGTATGCCTCTGAGATTTTGGTAGTGGAGTCATGAAGCATTAGTGCGTGCAGCAAGAGTTAACTGATACACCAGCCAAAATATCAAAAAATGTTTTCAGCAATGGCATTTTCCTAAGACAACACTTATTTTAAAGGAGATGGTTATTTGATCATTTAAAAAAATCAGTATCATTAAGCCATTATCACATCTCATATGGTTCTACAGAACCTCTAATAATTAGTAGATTATTTTATTATAGTATTTCTACTGAAGAAGATTAATATCAGTTTCCTGTTTTACACATTAAAACAACATTATCAGAAACAAAGACAGTTTGAACGCTGAACCGTGTAGGTAATCAGGGAGGCAAGAGAGAAAGAAGAAACAATTTCAAATGATCAAAAGGCTTATATATAATATCTTGGTCTATCTTAATTCAACAAATATTTGCTGTCAACTATGAGAAGTGGTGGAAAAATGTGATGAAAAGATCACAGGTTTTAGTCATAAGCTTGGAATCTAGCTCTTCCACTGATCAGCTAGGAGCCTATGGCAGAGCCTACAATTTTCCTCTAGCAGCCATTCCCCTTCTTCCCTTTAGTAAATAACTCCCCAAGTTTCCACATTTCTCTGCTTCTTTTGCAAGTAGGTGTGGCTATGTGACCAAGCTTTGACTAGCAGAATGTGAGTACAAATGATAGGTAGAAATTCTGGATTATGTTTTCATAAGAAAACTGCGTGCCCTCCACTTTCTCTTTCGCTCTTCCCAAGGCAGGAACCAGATCCAAGCAAATGGGTGTGGACAACACTCTGGGGATGACAAGGCAGCATGAGAGAGGGAAGCTGGGTGGCTTCAGAGAGCATCAGTGTCTCCCACTCGGGGTCACCAGTCCTCTCAGGGCAGAGCCACTTGGCTCAACCACTGTATTTTGACATCTTTGATGCTACAGTGCAGCCTGAATTCTAACCAAAACTGTGACTCTGGACAACCTAAACTTGTTAAGTCTCAGTTTCCCCACCTGTAAAATGGTGATAAAAACACCTTCCTAAGTGGCATTATTATGAGGATTAAATTAAGTATACAAAATACCTGTCACTGTGTCAAACACAAAATAAGTTCATAATAAATAATAGGAACATTTCCAACTAACCCATCACATATGGTTCCCTTAACCCTCACTCACCAAATAACAATATACTTGGCTCCTACCAGAAGAAAGTCTCCAGTTGAGTTGCAGTAATTTTTACAAATGTTCTAAAGTTATTTAGATACACTAGTTCATCATTCTCAGAACCAATGAGAAGAAAGTATAGGTGGGCATTTACACTTTCATGTCAAAAATATCTCATTTGAAAATTAAGGTAGATCGCTTTCTGCCTGAGACAGTTCGGAGATGGTTCAATGTGAATTTATTTATTTATTTATTTATTTATTTATTTATTATTTTTTTGAGACAGAGTCTAGCTCTGTCACCCAGGCTGGAGTGCAGTGGTGCAATCTCGGCTTACTGCAAGCTCCACCTCCCGGGTTCACACCATTCTCCTGCCTCAGCCTCCTGAGTAGCTGGGACTACAGGCGCCCACCACCACGCCCAGCTAATTTTTTGTATTTTTAGTGGAGACGGGGTTTCACTGTGTTAGCCAGGATGGTCTCAATCTCCTGACCTCGTGATCCGCCCGCCCTGGCCTCCCAAAGTGCTGGGATTACAGGCGTGAGCCACCATGCCCAGCCCGGTTCAATGTGAATTTTAAGGATATCCCTTAGAAGGGGAATGGCATGGTAGAAGAAAAAACAGTGGTTCTCGATTTTAATGTGGGTTTGCATCACCTGTGGGTCCTGTTGACCTACACATTCTGATTCTTTAGGTTTTGAGTGGAGCCTGAGAGAGTCTGCATTTCTAACAGGCTTCCAAGAGACGATGATGCTGTGGTTCATAGACCACATTTTGAGTAGCCAGGTTCTAGGCAATTAGCCTGATTGAAGAGTCTAAGATGGAGAAGCAAGAGATGGGAGATGTGGGGCCAGTTAGGAGGCAACTCCAATAATTCAGTGATGAGATGATAAGGGCCTAAACTATAGCTGTGCCAGAAAGAGTGGTAAAAAAGGAAATGGATAAGATAAACGTAAATCCTTTAGATCAAATAGCAGTAAAAATAAACTAAACATATAAAAAAATCTCAGATCTTTGTTGTCTGTATGTAGCAACTAGACATGAAACCAAAAGGGTGTAAATAGCAATAAATAAAGTATCATGCTATATTTTTAAAAAATTACCATTTTTATTTTATGCACTGCAGAAACTGAGACCCAGAAAAAAAGAATGTAATATTTCAATGAGACACAAGAATGGCATCTGAGCCTAAGCCTTCCAACTCTGTGGTGCTAACTCCACCTTCTAATAGCCAGTCTATGAGCAAGCCCTGAACCCCAGCAAAAAGGATCTCACACCTGGAGGGACCTCTCTGCCGGAAATCAAAGAGTTTGGACAGGTCACTGATTAATGCACTGTCCTTCTGGAGCAGGATTTATAATGAGTCATCAAAAGGATGATCTGTGTGCAGTTAGAAAAAAGGAAGTGATAAGTTATGTCAGATGAATTCCATTTCCTTTCTTTGGAAAAGAACTTCCAGACTGATAGATCAGAGGGCTACCACCAACAAAAAATATCTGATTTCAGCAAAAAATGTGACAAACTCTCTTGATAGCCTTCTGGATAAAGTGAAGATAAGTTGAGCTGGGTGCTAATACCATTAAGTGGACTTGTGAGTGACCAAAAGGTCAGTAGTAACCTGGTGAGGGGCAGAAACCTCTAGTAGAATGTACAGAATTCTAGCTTGGTCTTACTGACTTGAAGGAGATTGCTGATGTATTCAATTACACCCATACAACAAATATGAAATCCAGCAGGGAACAGAACTGACAAAAACTGCTCCTTTAATACAGCTTACATTCTAAAGAAAGATAAGAAGTACAAAATAAATAAAATATGTTATGTTCGATGAGTATATGTGCAATGGATGAAAAGAGCAGATAAAGAATATAGGAAGTGTATTGGACTGGAGGTGGGGGCATCAATTTTGAATAGAGTATCACGAGATCTCACTGAAGAGGTGACATTTGGACTTGTGAATCATGTAACTAAACCCATTGATGAGATGCTGAATTGATGGGAAGGTAACAGAAGACAAAAAATTTAGAGAAAGAGGTCATATATTAGATCAGATAAACATGATATCAAAACAAATCTCAATTTGGTTAGAATGTTGGAACAAATCCTACACATTGTTTGGGATGCAATTTTATTGAACTAAATGAAATGCCTTGTCCTTGAGAACAGAGCACCAATGATTCATTATGGAACAGGCAAAATGAGATTCAACGTTCAGAAAATGGAATGTTGGTTAACTATAGTTCAATATTAGTCAGCTGTGAGATGTAATTCTCAAAAATCTAGCAAGTTCTCAGGTTATATCAATGGAGATATAGTATGTGGAACAAGGGAGGTGATAGTCCTGCTCTCCTTCTCACCCAGGAAACCATGCCTGATGCAATGTGTTTGGACTGGGGCCCAAATTCCAAAAGAAAAAATGACAAACAAGAAGGTGGTTGGAGGCCCAAAGCAACCCATGACCACAAACACTTCAATGCAAACATCATGGTAAGAGGACTGGAGTGAAAATTCATATTGCTTTTCTATGGGTTTTCTAACCTGAAGATTCTATAATATTATATACTAGTATATACTATGTGAAGATGCATATTGCTTTTACTATGAGTTTTCTAACCTGAAGATTCTGTCATATGCTAGTATTATACACTAGTACATACTATGTGAAGATGCATATTGCTTTCACTATGAGTTTTCTAACCTGAAGATTCGGTAATATTATATACTACTATATACTATGTTAAGATGTATATTGCTTTCACTATGAGTTTTCTAACCTGAAGATTCTGTAATATTATATACTACTATATACTATGTTAAGATGTATATTGCTTTCACTATGAGTTTTCTAACCTGAAGATTCTGTAATATTATATGCTAGTATTATATACTATATGAAGATGCATATTGCTTTTGAGTTTTCTAACCTGAAGATTCTATAGTATTATATACTAGTGACAGGAAGTGTAAATTAGCTTTCTAGCCCAATATATTTCAGGAAAAAAAGTGACGCTTGCCATGTATCTTTGTGGATACATATAGATTCCTCCCTTTTTTTGATCTGAATTAATGCCCCATGACCCTTCTGCCATTCAAACTATAAACTATCCTCTTCTAAAGTAGACAACCCCCTAGCAGATAATTTAGGCTGTGCTGGTTCAGATGTTCATCCATCCCATAAATCTGGGGAGTTCTAATCATTGTCTGACTTAGGTGGTTTTCAAGTATCATTCTATCTTCTTCAATACATGGTGCCCTGCAGGGAGGCCTAGGAACTTAATAAAACAACAGGGCCCTAGTGAAAAATTCTGATCGCACTCAAACCTGTGTGCAATGTGTGAAAGTTGGCTTTGGAAGTCTGAGGGTTCAAAGAAATATGTAACTGAGCAAGAATGAGTGTAGACATATGTGGCTCAGAAAGCCTGGGGCTCCTTGTGGTAGGTATGTGGTATGTGGGCAGTTAATCCCATCTCCCACAAATAGCCAAATTGTTTCTTCTTGAATATTTCCTTCATATCAGACCAGCTTGGCTTTAACTGCACTCTAACAAATACACTTTCTCCTCTCTTTACCTATCCTTGCAAGGAAAGTGGTCACCCATATTTTAAAATTCTTTGGAGGGGTCGGGCCTGTAATCTCAGCACTTTGGGAGGTTGAGGCAGGAGGATTGCTGGAGGCCAGGAGTTTGAGACCAGCCTGGGCAACATCGTGAGACTCTGTTTTCATTAACTGATCCAACTATCCATCAATTCTTTGGAGGAACATTTAAGGTATATCCAACATGTACTCGATGCTGGATCCCCAATCCCACTACCATCTGGAAGCAATTTTCATTATTTGTGCCATCCACCCACCCATCCATGCACTTTTTCAATCCACAAATATTTACTGGGCTCTTTTCTCTGTGCTTGGCACTGTTGTAGGTGCAGGGGATAGAGCAGGGAATAAGACAGAGAGGTCCGTGATCTCATAGAGCTGACATTCTGGTGGCAGAAGACAGACAATACAGGGAAGCCTTTGGGCTTTTTCCACTGTGACATTCCACTATGTGCTCCTCACTCTAGGGCATTCAATCCATCCATCAACAAACATTTATTGAGTACCACACTCTGGGCCAGGCAGATTCAATTTACACTCTGTAAATCTGCACTTATTAAAATACTGCTACCTGTTTCTACCTCAGTTTATTTTTTAGAGGCAAGCTCTGAATTTTCAGTGGGACTCAGCAGATCTGGGGCATTTTCTGTAATCTCACTCTGTTCCCTTCTCTAGGGCCCAATATGGTGCTTTTCAGCTGAGGGCTCCTAGAATGATGGGCAGGCATCTTCCTCACTGTTCTTCACTTCATCCCTATGCTGGTGTGTGGAGGTTTCTCTCCAATGACAAGTAGAAACACAGAGGCCTATGTACTCTAAATAAAGCGTGGAAGGAAAATTGGCCATTGGGGCCCATGGGCTTCTCCTTGTAAACTCTCTCCTCCTTCTTTTATGTCCCTCTCCCCAGGTTTCTATTTTGCTGTCAGTAAATAAGCTGTCAGCTAATTCTCTCTACCCCTAAAGTGAGGGCTGGTAAACCTTCACGCATTAGCCCTCTCAGGTGTGTCTGCATTGTAATATAAGACTCTCAAAAAAGAGAAATGGTCTGTCATGATAGAAAGTGCAATAGGACTGGGGTGGGTAGGGGAGACTTCCAGGGTTCCTACAGTAATAATGCTGATGAGAACAACAACAACCAATGGACATTAATCTTCACAATAATCCTCAAAGGTAGGTAGCTTATAAGTACTGAAGCTGGGTTCCAACCCAGGCTACCTGGTTCTGTACTACCTGGTCTGTACTTTTAACCACCATGATGGCAGCTCCCGATCTGCCACATACAACTCAATTTACTTTTCTGGGATAATACATTAAATGAGGCAGGATACATAACAGCAAATAAGGGCTTTTTTTTTTTTTTTTCCCCTGCATGGATATTGCATGATTCAAGACAAAGAAGGGAGCTGGACAGGGTATCCGTGCGGGCTGCCTCAGCTGTTCGCAAGCTTCCACACTGGCAGTCTTCCTTCTGCCCTTCATCCCTGAAAGTCTAAATACAAATGTCACCTCTTCCAGAAGCTTCAGCTGATTTCTCCAGCCTAAAGTCATCTCTCTCTAATCTCTTCATACTTTATCTGTACTCTCTAATTATTAGTTTTCTTTACTGTTTTATGGTTAATGTTACCTCAATTTAACATAATCTATTTGACCCATTCTTGTTGTTGCTGCTCCTTCTGGTCCCACAAACCTCTAGTGTGGTGCTATATACGTAAGAGAAGCTTCATTATGAAATACAAGAATGAATGAGTGAATAAATGCACAAATTGATGACCCACAGAAGCTCTACTGATTCATATCCATTTTTAGGACTTATCTGGTTCCCTCTTCCCAGAGTTAGGGGACTCAGAAAATGCCATAGAAAACAGCAGGCTTCCCAGTCAATCACTGCCAAGATTCTCAGCTTGGCCAGGCCCAAAGTCAAGTCTTTGGTTTCAGCTTGCTATAGCATCACATGTTTTTCCTGGCCTGATCCCACTTCTAAGAGGCTCAGAAAGTGGAAAAGGAGCCACAGAACAGAAAGTGCTGGGCATAGTCACCCCAGGCCTTCTCCAGGATGGCAACACCTTCTAGGGATAGTGTCTGGGTCCTCCTTTTTAAAGTATAGGTGTGGCCCTCATCTGAGGCAACCCAGCCCAGTCCTTCTCCATGGGTGGCTAGGAAGGCCAGTGCGGAGCAGGCAGCACAGAGATGTCAGGAACCTTGGGCACAGGCTACCCTGGAGGCTGCTTTTTTTTGTTTGTTTTTTTGAGATGGAGTCTTGCTCTTGTTGCTCAGGTTGGAGTGCAGCGGTGTGATCTTGGCTCACTGCAACCTCCGCCTCACGGGTTCAGGTGATTCTCCTGCCTCAGCCTCCCAAGTAGCTGGGATTACAGGCACCTGCCACCACTCCCAGCTAATTTTTTGTATTTTTAGTAGAGACCAGATTTCACCATGTTGGCCAGGCTGGTCTCGAACTCCTGACCTCAGGTGATCCACCCGCTTCAGCCTCCCAAAGTGCTGGGATTATAGGTGTGAGCCACTGCGCCCGGCCTGGAGGCTGCTTTTATAGACTTCTGGTCCTGGCAGTTTACATGAGTTCCTGCAATACAGCCCCAGCCTCAGGAAAAAGTGAGTTTTGCCTTTGTGGCCCAGGAAAGCAGACATGAATAGGCGGCCATGAGGCTGAGGGTAAGCTGGCACTGATTCTTCTACTTTCTCTTCTCTAATTCCTGTGCCAGGAAGGCTTCCTGTACACCAGTCATGAATTCTTCCTCTCTTCTACTTCCTTCCCCTTCCCACCCCAACCCCAAATCTCACATTGGTTGGGAGGTGAAAGGAAGAGTGAAATGATCTGGCAGAGGAAAAGTATAAGCAGAAGAGTTTCTTCCTGTAAGGACAGGTGGTAGGACTGGCTTTCTTTCTATCCCTGCTATCTGCTATAAGATGTGGGGCCCAGAGACAATGTAATACGTTCAGCAAAGAGAAGTACAGCAAGAAGAAATTGAAGTAGATAGCTCCCCAATATGACTTTGCATCCATCCACAATTTCCTGTCCTGCTAGTTTTTTAATCCTGTCTCAGTCTCCCTCATGATCAGCAAGATTACGTGGTCGTTGATAAATTCAGTGGGGATTTCCTTGTTGAATGTGTCTGATGCTTTTCATCTTCATGCAAGGGTCCTGTCGAGAAATTAGGGAGGAAGCCCACTGACTGAAATGTCCTTCTACAGGGACCCTATTATCTCACTTCAACTTGAGTCCTAGGCTAATAAAACCCATTGGTAAGTTAAACAAACCTTTCCTCTAGCTATGCCAAGTGTCTGCGACAGAAATCCTTCATGCCAGGGTTTTCCTCCTTGTCCAAGACTTAGAAAAAAGTTGTTTTCTCAGCTGCTTTGAAGCTCAGGAAGAGAGCCAGGGAGGCAAACAAACCAGTTAGTCTTGCATCAGATAATTCAACAGGCTTTTGATAACCCCAAAGTCTTCTGTCCCTTCCCAGGTTGAGCTGAACTCTCCAAGCCAAAGGACAGAAGGGCCGGAAATGCTCCAGACAGGAAGATCTGTGACTGGAATGAGGCCATAGGATCAGGGGAGCTTGAAGTGTACCCAGTGATCCTCACAGGAATTCCCCATTGTGTTGCGAGAGCTGGAGGGAAAGGTGGCAGAGGTCCAACTCCCAGTCTGTAGTTGGATCTTAGACTGATTAGAATCTGCTTCATCACTTGGAAAATCACTCTGCATGGAATACTGAAGCCTCAACACCAGCAGCTTTGCAGTATTATGCGGGCAGAGCAGAGAATGAGTTTAGCGGCATCTAAACTGCCTTCTCAAAATAGAAGAGCAAGATCTGTAGAAGTAATATAGTGCTGGAAAATGGCAGGATGGAAAAATGAACTGTATTTGAGCAGGCATGAATTTATTAATTTGTCTACCTGTGGCCTACTTCCCAAGTTTTTCTACAGAAATTAGGGGACATAAAGTAAGCTGATCTGAATCCCTAAAAAATATAATATAAATAATAATATACAATATAATAATATGATATATAAATAATATAATTGTAGTCTCTGGGAAGAGTCTCTTAGGAATTTTGACCCTGAGGTTATAAGATCCTATTTCCTCATAGAATATCATTATGCTCTTGTATAACACCTCTCTGGTGATTGTTTTCAAAATGTTTACCTATAATACAACACATCAAGTTCCCAAAGTATAAGAAAGTATTGCCTAGAAAAGAGCTAGGGCTCCTTAAAGAAAATATTAATTTTTTCTGATCAGTAGGATGTTAACTTAGTAAATTATGGAATAGTAAATAGTTCAGGGTCAGAATGACATTTTGAGTTTACTGTTTTTTCCTCAACATTTTATTATGAACCTTTTCAAACATAAAACAAAAGTGAAAGAATTTTATAGTGAATACCCATAAACATATCAACTGGTTCTACCATTAACATTTTATTACTTGAACCCAGGAATTTGAGGTTGTAATGAGCTATGATTAGCTCTCCAGCCTGGGTGACAGACCAAGGCCCTGTCTCAAAAAACAGAAACAAAAAGACCAAAATAATTTTATTACACTTGTTTTTTAGCACATATCTATTTATCTGTCACCCCATCTTATTTTTTGTTCTGGTTGTTATTACATTTCAAAGTAAATTGCAAACATCAGTACACTTTTCTCTAACTACTTTAGCATGCATATAGTTAACTACAAGCTTAATATTTATTAACACAATTTAAAAACCATTTGGTTTTTTTTTTTTTTTTCAGTGAACTTTACATGTGGTTTGAAAGTGTTAATAATTCCTAGGGCTGGGTGCGGTGGCTCACGCCTGTAATCCCAGCACTTTGGGAGGCCGAGGTGGGCGTATCACGAGGTCAGGAGATTGAGACCATCCTGGGTAACATAGTGAAACCCTGTCTCTACTAAAAAAAAAAAAAAAATTAGCTGGGCGTGGTGGCACGTGCCTGTAATCCCAGCTACTCGGGAGGCTGAGGCAGGAGAATCGCTTGAACCCAGGAGGTGGAGGTTGCAGTGAGCTGAGATTGTGTCACTGCACTCCAGCCTGGCAACAAAGCTAGACTCCGTCTCAAAAAAAAAAGAAAGTATTAGTAATTCTTCCTGAATTATACCACAATCAGAGAAAACTTATCAACTACAAATATATGGTAGTATGCAAATTTATACAGTCAAAAATATGGGCCACCAATTCTTTCTACATTAATATCAGCTTTATTTAGGTATAATATACATGCAATAATTTTTTAACATAAGCATTTAAACTGCATATTTCCCTATAACTACTGCTTTAACTACACCACATAAGCTTTGATATGTTGTATTTTTGTTTTCATTTTCACTCATTTCTAATTTCTCTTGTGATTTATTCTTTGAACTATTGCTTATTTAGGGGTGTGTCTGTGTGTGTTTTTAAATTTGCACACAACTGAGAATTTCCAAATTTTCCTTTTGTTACTGATTATCGATTTCATCCCAGGGCTGGGCGTGTTGGCTCACACCTATAATACCAGCACTTTGGGAGGCCGAGGTGATCAGATCACTTGAGGCCAGGAGTTCAAGACCAGCCTGACCAACATGGCAAAACCCTGTCTCTACTAAACATACAAAAATTAGTTGGGTGCCATGGTGCATGCCTGTAATCCCAGCTACTCAGGTGGCCGAGGCACAAGAATTGCTTGAACCTGGGAGGCAGAGGTTGCAGTGAGCCAAGATCGTGCTACTGCACTCCAGCCTGGGTGACACAGTGAGACTCTGTCTCAAAAAAACCAAAAAAAAAAAAAAAAAAAAAAAAAAAAAAAAAAAAATCATTCCATTGTGATTGGAGAAGTTTGTATGATTTCAATCTTTTAAATTTATTGAGGCTCAACTTGTAGTCTAATTTATACTTGAGAAGAACATGTATCTGCTGTTGTTTAGAGTGTTCTATAGATGCCTTTGAGGTCTAGTTGGCATAGAGTATTGTTTGAGTCTTCTATTTCTTTGCTGAACTTCTGTCCAATTGTCCTATCCATTATTGAAAGTGGGGTATTGAAGCCTCCAGCTATTATCATTGAATTTCTATTTCTCCCTTCAATTATATTAGTTTTTGCTTCATGTATCTTGGGGCACAGGTGTTAGGTGCACATACATTTATAGTTATGTCTTCCTGATGGAGCAATCCTTTTATAATTATAAAATGTCTCTTTTTTTGTTTCCAGTAATGATTTTTGTCTTACAGTCTATTCTGTCTGACAGTAGCATAGCCATTCCAGCTTTCTTTACTGTTTGCATGACATGTATTTTTCCATCTTTTTACTTTCAGCCTATTTGTGTCTAACTCAAAGTGTGTCTCCTGTAGACAGCATATATAGTTGGATCATGTTGTTTTTAAAAAAAATTATTCTGTCAATCTCTGCCTTTTGGTTGGAGCATTAATCAACTCACGTTTAATGTAATTATTGATAAAGTAGGATATATGCCTGCCATTTTGCTATTTGTTTTCTGTGTGTATTTCCTTTTTGTTCCTCTGTTTTGCCATTACTGTCTTCTGTCATTACTGCATTCTTTGTGTTAGGTATTTTTCTAGTATACAATTTTAACTCTCTTGTTGTTTCTTCCACTATGCATTTTTGAGTTATTTTCTTAGAGGCTGCCCTGAGGATTGTCATTAACATTTTAACTTAAAACTAGTTCAGATTGATACCACCTTAATTTCAATTGTTTGCAAAAAATGTGCATCAATATAGCTCTATTCTCTTCCCCTTCCTTGTACTATTGTCATACAAATTACATCTTTATACATTATAAGCCCATCTACACAGTTTCATAATTCTTGCTTTTTGCAGTTATCTTTCAAATCAGGTGGGAGAGGAAAAGAATTACAAACAAAAATACATTCTATTGTCTTTTGCATTTACCTACATATTTATCTTTACCAACACACTTTTAAAAAAAAATTTTTTTTTAATTTTTTGAGACAGAGTCTCGCTCTGTCACCCAGGCTGGAGTGCAGTGGCGCAATCTCGGCTCACTGCAACCTCCGCCTCCTGGGTTCATGCCATTCTCCTGCCTCAGCCTCCCGAGTAGCTGGGACTACAGGCGCCCGCCACCACGTCTGGCTAATTTTTTTTTGTATTTTTAGTAGAGATGGGGTTTCACCATGTTAGCCAGGATGGTCTTGATCTCCTTACCTCGTGATCTACCTGTCTTGACCTCCCAAAGTGCTGGGATTACAGGTGTGAGCCACCACGCCTGGCTACACACTTTACTTTTTCATACTGATTTGAGTTACTCTCTAGTGTCCTTTCATTTCAGCCTGAAGAATTCTTTGTAGTATTTTCTGTATGGCAGGTGTTTCTCTTATATTTTGTTTTCTCTGGAAATGTCTTAATTTCTCCTTCAGTTTTGAAGGATAATATTGCTGGATATAGAATTCTGGATTGACAGTCTTTTTGTTTCAAGAGTTTGAATATGTTATTCAATTACCTTCTGGCTTCTGTGGTTTCTGATGAGAAGTCAGTCAGTTAATTTTATTGAAGGTCCCTTATACATGAAGCCACTTCGTGGTCCACTAATGACATGACAGATTTCCTTAAATGCTGTGAATCAGTAAATCTTTCAGCCTGTGTGTGTGTATGTTGGGGCATGCATTCAATACTCCATCAAGCCATATAACTCTGTTTCATTCTTCACTTCCTTCTTGCACACAGCCTCAAGGTCAGCTGGAAGTGAGATCTTCAGGTTTTCTCAGCTCTTACAAAGCCCTGGATATCTATGTGGCCCTCTAGATTCCTGGTGTATGTAGGAGCTTTATAAAACCCACTGTAGCTATCTCATTCCCCCAGATTTTCCTTTTGTATTTTTTGGTCAGCCTCTTGTTGGCACTACCTGGTAATGGAGCCTTGGGCAGCCATGATGGTGAGCAATTACCACTGGCTGTTTTTGACAAATGCTCTGTGGATAGTGCTGTTCACACAGGCCAAGTTCTGAATCTAAGTCAAATAAAGACAAGCCCTGAGAATGGAGCTTTTTAGCATGCTGTTGGACAGGTCAAATAATAGCAATTCTCTGGGATGGAGTTTTTAAGGTGCTCCAAACCTGTTCTATCCTCTCCAGTGGCTGCTACCATGCTGGCTTTCAAAGATGCCACAAATAAAGATTGTTGGTGTGCAAGGTTACTGTAGCACTGATGAAAGGAAAATGGAATTAGGGCAAGTTAAAATTCCACAAGTCTTGCTGTTCTTCCTGAGAGTCACTTGTTTTTTTCTCAAATAAACACTCCTCAGACTGTTGTGAGCCTTTATTTAATTTTCAGAATTCTGAAGAAGTTTATTTTAAGTTTTTGTCAATGTTCTTGTTACTTTTATGGAGGTGTAGAGTTTGGGAGTGCCTTATTCCACTGTGCTGAAAATTGAGTCTCCTAAGCCAAAATGTAAACATCCTGATTCAGTATCTGTCTTGGTTATCTCCCCTATTCAATTTTGACTCCTCCTTTTTCTGTTTTAAAAGTTTTCACAGCACTAGACAACTGATCTTTTAATCAACTTAATGTTTACACATAACTGAAAATAGCAAATGATTTCACTTTTGTATTATCTTCTAGCTCTTTAATTGAATCTGTCACCTATTATATTATTAATTTCCAGGTGCTCTTCCTTGTCTTCTGACCACTTCTAATTCAGTGCTTCCTATTCTTGTTCTTATGTCATCTTTAACTCTCTGAGGAAATTAATTATACTTTAAGTTTTCTTTTGAGTCTCACATTATCTCTATTTTCTTCTCTCCTTGCTATGAGAGGCACTTCCCAAAGTCTGGTGATCCTTGGTTTTCAATCATATTTAAAACATAAAATATTTTTGTACTAAAAATACAGTTAAAAGCACCATGTATATACACAGCATTTGTAAACGGTGGGATCCACTGTAGAGTCAATAACTGGAGATACCTTCTCAGAGGTGGATTGATATTTACAAAAATCTCGTTTGGTTGCTACATTCTAGAAGCAGGGCAGAGAAAGGGGCTGTAGACTCACCATTTGGCAGGCATAATCCCCTGTTTTAACAAAATGCCCATTTTTGTACTATGCTTTGTCTAGAGTCCCAAGTCTTTCTCCAAAGATAAATTATGGCTTTTATCCTGGGTTGGAGACTTGTCACTTAGCTTTCCAGGGTGAAAAAGGGGGTTCAGCTACTTCATATATTTCATATACAAGTTTAAACCAATCTGCTGTTTTTGTCTTTTCTGTCTTCTATGATGTCTGGTTCTTCTAAGTCCTGAAGAAGTCTCTCAAGTGTTCTACTGCTACACTACTTTGAGGGCACAAAAGTGTCTCTGTTCTTTCTTGCCAATCTTGTATCACTTCATGTGTTCTATTATTTGCTGAAGCCTGTTGACATCTCAAAAAGATTCATGCTCTCTTTGTCTTTTTGGATTAACTTTATTAGTTTATCATACAGACATAATTTCAAATGAATCATGAGAAAGAATATACATATGTGGTCAAACCTCCACATTAAAGTGCAGGCACTCTTTGTGAACTTTAGTTTTTCTATCTCCAATTAGGTAGTGATTTAGTAGCATTATCTTAATATCAGTTCGAGGGTTATGCACGTACACACACATGTGCACACACACATCCCACATGTAAATCTGTACCAAATAGCTCCTCTTAAGGCTACTCAATACAATTTTTTAGCTATTATCAAGTCATGGTTATAGGGGGCTAAAAAAAGGAGGCTTGGGGTCAAGTACAATCATCATTATTACAAAATGTAACACACCTTAGATTTGGTCAAACATGGCTTCAAATCTTGGCTATATGATTTTGGGTACTCTAACCTCTTCAAGACTTACTTTCCTCATCTCTAAAATGAACACAATAGCACTCAACTCATAGGCTTATTGTGAGGATTAAAGAGATGAAAGAAATTAGTGAAAAATGTGGTACATCATAGGAACCTGAGAAATATTAGTTTCTTTCCACTATGATGAGAGAATCTTATGGGGATAAAAAATGCAGAAAAGTTAGTAACTTGCCCCATTTTAAAGGCTAAAGAGTTAGTTCAATGGTCTGCCTTTCCTTGCTGTCCATGTGAGAGTGCCTATGTATGCAAGGCTAATGTACAACTTCACACACATGTTACAGAACTGTACATATTTCTAACCATTTCTAAAATTGTTAATGTTACCATTTGTTAATATTACCATTGGGTACGCTGAAGGAAGTGAGAATTGACTTTATTGTCAGTAAGTTCATCGCCATCAAATACTACATTTAAATTTTATTTTTTATTGTTTTTTTAAAAAAACAAAAGTTAACATAAGTATCACCAATTTCAATTTTCAAATAAGTGTGAACTGGTTTCATCATCATCTGAATTTGGAAACTTCAATCTAGCGCCAATTAAAGCAAACAAATACTGTCGCAAGGAATTTCAAGCAACAGAAATACATTCCCTTTCTCCACCCTAAATCAGGAGTATTTAAATAACCAAAAAAAAAAAACAAGATGCACAAGAGCTCTATCCAGCTGTTAATGCTAAGCTCTGTATATCCAGTTAGGCAAGCCTGATTTCCCAGCGCCATCCACAAGACCCATAAGAAACAGAGCTGGGTCCTCCTGTCCAGGCCCATTAGAAAATGCAGCAGAGGCACGGCAGCTCTGGCCTTCAAGGGTCACAGAAGGAAGACTATGGCTGTGTGATTAATATAGTAAAAAGATGCCAGGAACTCAGAGGGTGTGTCTTGAATTCTGAAGCACACATCCCTGTTACATCATGCTTGGACCACACGGGACTTTCTTTAGTCTCACAGGAACCGATTCAAGGAAGGCAACATGTTTCTATGTAAAGAGGCTGAAATCTGGGCTTGACACATCCAAAAACAGCTGGTCAAATGGGACTGGTTTGTGTAATGTACCACATCCCTGGCCCTGCTCTGATGGGTGGAGGAACCAATTCTAGTGAGAAATCAACATGCTCTTTCTTCAGACCACGGTCAAATTAATTCTCTCTGTTACCGCAGCATTCTTACTATTTCCCTAAAGTCCTCCTCCAGCAAATGCAAGGGCAAAGGACAAGAAGAAAACACAAGACAGGATTTCAGATGAGTTGAAGAATGTAACAGAGAGACAACAGGGCACCCTTCCTGTCTTTTCCTTTAAGCACAAACTAAATTAGTTTCAGTAAGATGGAGGAGAGCTAGAACTTTATACAATAACTCTCCCCAGTGCTGTCAGGGTATAACCAGGAACCTGTCAGCTTCGTCTTTTGTATTTTCAATATTTTTAATGTGATTGTTTCTAAATCTTACACTATATATAACCATAGAATGACTCACTTATCAACTATTATAAGGGAATTAAGGTATCTTTAATTCACAGAAATAAGCTCACAGACTGAAATAATTCAAGAAACAGGTATAGGCACCAGAAGGATCTCAGAAAGAACTTGGTAAGAAGAGCTTGATAGCAACCAGACTGGATATATAAGGAGTTTAAAATTCTAAAATTCTCATTAGAATCATTTGTTGGTGCTCAATCTGTGTTTCCAGGCAGTCTACCTACTTAACACACATACCATCAGGCTGAGCATTCTATAGAATGAGTGAATACGTTATCTTGCCTGAAACAGAGGGCCCTGAGGGTGAGAATACTGACCATCACAGGAGTCAAAAACTGTCCAATATGAGGCATTCCCTGTGCTGAGAAGTCTGGACAGGGCCCTCTGTGGGGTGCAGCATGGCCTGGCACTGAGCCCCCACAGTCATGCTAAGAATGAACTCTGCTCAGAATCCTCAGGGGCCTTTTACAGTTTCATAATCCCATATACCCTTCTTACTGTTAATGCTGACTTGACTACACTGTGAGACTATTTGCCAGTCCCAACAAACAATTAATTTTTCTCTCTCTTTCCCGGTTGGTACACTATGAATATGGCTTTATGTTTTTCTGATTATATAAATACCACATG
This sequence comes from Gorilla gorilla gorilla, assembly GCF_029281585.2. Lineage (NCBI taxonomy): Eukaryota > Metazoa > Chordata > Mammalia > Primates > Hominidae > Gorilla > Gorilla gorilla. The sequence goes on along the minus strand of NC_073239.2, from coordinate 85,340,999 downwards.
TTCACCATAAACAAGTCAAGCAAAACAGAGAGTCATGAGGAATAAAGCAACCTAACCTCTTTCAGTGGTTCTGAGTGAGAAAAACTATGTGAGGAACTACAGAACAGAGTGTGGTATCTAAGCTCCCTCTCTCCCCGAGGGCCCTTCAGAGGTGGAACAGGAGGCAAGTCCAGAAGATACAGTCTTTTAAAAAGTCCTGGCCAGGCGTGGTGGTTCACGCCCATAATCCCAGCGCTTCGGGCGGCCAAGGCGGGTGGATCACCTGAGGTCAGGAGTTTAAGACCAGCCTGGTCAACAGGGCGAAACCCCGTCTCTACTAAAAATACAAAAATTAGCTGGGTGTGGTGGTGCACTTGGGTATTCCCAGCTACTCGAGACGCTGAGGCAGAAGAAAAGTTTGAACCCGGGACGTGGACGTTGCAGTGAGCAGAGATCGTGCCATTGCACTCCAGTCTGGGTAACAAGAGTGAAACTCCATCTTAAAAAAAAAAAAAAAAAAAAGGCCTAAGCTCTTTTTGGGCCTTTCTGATGTCAGCTTCATTCTGTCACCCCTCTGCTCCTATCCGCCTACCAGGCAGGCCACTGCCTCCTGGAATGACACACAGCAACCTTGGGCTTGGCCTAATTAGGAGGCATAACAATGGGAAAAGCCTCTCCTTTGTTCCCCTAGGGTACCCATCTTAAATAACTTTCCGTTTTTTCCCCTCCTTTCCAAGGAGTTAATCATGTTTTAGAAGTAAACTAGAGCTCTGCCTAATTACTATGGGACAGAAGCTTTTATCACAAAGACAAGAACCCACATGAGTTTTCTTCAATATTCAGACCGAGTTCTTCTAATCACAAGGAGGAAGAATAAATTAGAGATAACTACCCTAATGACACTGTGGATTCCTGTATGCACAGGCAGGCAGATTCATCCCCAGGGGAGTCAGCTGGGACTCTAGGAGAAATGAGACACCACAGAGGAAAAAAGGCAAGAAAAAAGAGAATGGAAACAAAACAAAAACAAAAACTAGGTTTAGCAATACAAGAGCCTGGAGACCTCAGTCCTCCTCAGGCACAGCTGCAGGATCTCTGACTCTCAGGAGACACATGATGAAGGAGTGTGATCTTGGGGACAGCTGGGGGGATGGGCCTAAAGGTGTCTCACTGTTCAGAACTTGATTTTTTATTTGGTGATCTGGAGCAGTTTTCTGAGCCATCCACCCCTTTAAAATCAGGATCTTAAGAAAAAGGCTCAATTAAGGTGGGCCTTACTAAAAGACATTTAAAAACAGCTAGATTTAAAGATCCATTCAGTCCAGACCAGCATCTTTAAGGAGACTTTGTAAAATGTTTACCATGCTCTTTGGGGTCCCTAGGTAGAAGAATTAGAGAAGGTTAATGATGAAGCAAAGCACGGCTACAATATTCATGCACGAAGTTAGCAATTTCTGAAATGAAGCTATATTGCTACCTCTTTGGTTTGAATCAAAGTTTTGTTGTTTTTTAAAAATAATTAGAAATGAAAATACTTTAGATTTTCCTGATATGAGTTTTTAAGGAACACAACATTTCGTTCATTTTTATGTTATCCTCTTAACTGCATTCCTGTATATCCATACCATGAATACTATGCTGCTATGAAAAACGGTTAGTAATATGTATATTTACATGAAAAATTATCCATAATGTGTGGATTAATTTTAAAGTAGTTGATATAACATTATATATGGTGAGTACATAAATATTTTGATATATGCAGAGAAAAAGCCTAGAAGATTATATACCATTAGAGGATTTTCCCTCCTACTATATTGCTTGATTTTTTTTCACAACTAGCATGCATTACTTTTTTGTTTTCCATTTCAGAATAAACAAACAAAAACATCCCCTCTCTTATACATGGAAAGTCAAGCTAAAGATAAGAGTGTGTGCTCTGCCATTCTCCATCAGCAATCAAGCCAGGATATGCAATTCGGTGTCACCAGAGATTTTCTGTTTAGCAGGCAAATTCTAGCTGGGTGCCACTGAAAGCAGACTATGCCAAAATGAAAATACAGGACCTAAAAAGGGCAGACACACTTGGAAATTACATAAAACCATATTTACAGCAAGTATAAACAATGACTACTCAGAACTGAATGATTTATTTAATGTTATATTAATTCAACAAATATTTACTGAGTACCTCCTATGTTCCAAGTACTGGGTTAGACATTAGGGAAAGCAAAGATGAACATGATGAGGTCCCTGCCCATAAGAAGCTAAATGGCCCAGGTTTGAGCTAACCCAGAAAGCCTCGGGAATCCAGGAGATGACATGTTAAAAAACACTCGCTTCCTTGCTTAGGGTGAACTGTAGTCCACAGCTTTGGTGGCTTAAATGCCTGTACTTCCAGCTTTCTCAGATTATTCTGGTCAATATATAAAAGAGATGTCCTGGTAGACTATATGGATCATATATTCATGTAATCTTAAAGTGAGTTTTCTCTGTCAGACAACTAACACCCTTGTATATAATCCATAAGCTCTCCACAGTGGATTAGCACATTTTTCCCTTCTTGAAGACCATCCTCAGCTCCCTATAGTATCTACTTTCCAAAGCCTTTGGAAGGTCCTCCTCAGTATGGGCCAACTGGCTGCTCCAGGCTCAGCCCTCACCTCTGCCTCTCCTGCTCACTCCCAATTCAGACTTGCCGATCCAGCTAGATTTTGAAAATTATGTTTTATTCATCTTTGCTTTTTCCAGAGCCTAACCTAGTACACAGTAGATGTTCAGTAAATATCAGCTTGCTAAATGACCACATTTCCAAAATTATTACTAATTTCATCTTAGTTACTTATTTGATGCCACTTTTGAACTGGAAAGAATATTTTACAGCTCATCATTAATGATTAAGGGAAACTAACCCAGAAAAGGTTGTATTTTTGTCGTGGAAGCAACGACATCAAGGACTTTCATCAAGCTTAATATGTGGTTTTAAAAAAAAAAAAAAGGTCATGGATAGAATGGCTAACTAAAACCCAAAAATGATTTCGTAATTGCTTTTAAGTTAATTTTTTTTTTTTTTTTTGAGACGGAGTCTTGCTTTGTCGCCCAGGCTGGAGTGCAGTGGCGCGATCTCGGCTCACTGCAAGTTCCACCTCCCGGGTTCACGCCATTCTCCTGCCTCAGCCTCCCGAGTAGCTGGGACTACAGGCGCCCACTACCACGCCCGGCTAATTTTTTTTTGTATTTTTAGTAGAGACGGGGTTTCACCGTGTTAGCCAGGATGGTCTCGATCTCCTGACCTCGTGATCCGCCCGCCTCAAGTTAATATTTTTTAACTTACTCTTCATCTGAAACTTTTCAAAGAGCCTTATAAGCCAGAAAAGCTGTTTATTGTAAGTTTAATGCTTTTTAGTTAATATTTTTTAACTTACTCTTCATCTGAAACTTTTCAAAGAGCCTTATAAGCCAGAAAAGCTGTTTATTGTAAGTTTCATGCTTTTTTTTCTCTCTCTACTGTGGTGGAGGTGAATAATAAAAAGGCCAAAAGGAAACCAGGAAGAAGAACAGCAAATGCATAAGATGGAAGAGGAAAATAAAAGGAATGGAATAATATAGGAACCAGGAAAGTAGACCTAAGTAATCAGAAATTATCTCTACTTAATGGGGGAATAAACTCTTTAACTTAACAATACAGGTTCTCATTATTAGAATTTTCTGGCCCACATTTGTATGTAACTATGAGGATCTAATATGTGTATTATTATTATTATTTTTATTGAGATGGAGTTTCACTCTTGTTGCCCAGGCTGGAGTGCAGTGGCACAATCCTGGCTCACCACAACCTCTGCCTCCTGGGTCAAGTGATTCTCCTGCCTCAGCCTCCTGAGTAGCTGGAATTACAGGCATGTGCCACCACGCCCGGCTAATTTTGTATTTTTAGTAGAGATGGGTTTAGTAGACCATGTTGGTCAGGCTGGTCTCGAACCCCTGACTGCAGATGATCCGCCCGCCTCGGCCTCCTAAAGTGCTGGGATTACAGGCATGAGCCACCGCACCCAGCTTAATATGTGTATTATTTAGTATTCTTTCTGTTGCAAGTAACAGAGATGTGATTGAGACCAAACAAAAAAGGGAATTTATTGGCTCACTTAACTGGAATGTCAGGAGTAACTGACCTTAGGCACAGTTGGATCCAGGGCCTCAGATGATGGCCTCATAATCTTATATTAATTCAATTATTCAATTCCTCCTTCCACCTGGAACATTCTCTCAATCTCTTGTTTTTCTCTAGGTTGATTTATTGTCATTCTGAAGTGGGTTCCTTCATATGGTGGCAAAGACAGCCACAAGGAGCTCCAGGCTTATATCCTACCAATTTAGCAACTCTTATTGTTCAGCAAAATTCTGGGATTACTCTATTCAACTTAGCTTGGGTTAACCAACTATTGCAAATCAATCTCTGTAGAAAGGAAATGTGATCCTTCCATTGGTCAGACATGAACCCAGTGGGTACAATCAGCCCTCAGCCCTAACTAGACAACATAGGCTGAAAAAAATTGAAGAGGCATGTTTCCTTACAGGAAAATCATAGTGTAGGTATGAGAGAAGGGGTAAGAGATCAAGGGCAAGCAGAAATACCAGATGTCTATCACACTGTTTATGAGGCAAGACAAACTAGTAGCTACAAGTCACTTCAGAGTCTCTTTTCTACCATTTACTAGTTGTTTTAACTTCAGAGCACTTCATAATCTCCATAGCCCATTTCTTCTATCTGTAAATTCAGGGTAGTAATACCCACTTTACAGTGTTATTGTAAAAACCCACCTCACAGCATATTATAAAGATGATGTTTGTATAGCTCTTATCATGTGCCTGGCATAAAAATGGCAGCCGATAATGTTATTATCAGCATTCCCTGGAGCGGCTATTATAGAAAGCACAGAGGATACAGTAGAAATGGGTAGGAAAGAAAGTTGCATAGCTATAACGTAGACGTCAAACCATGACATGTAGTCTCACTTTTGAGCCCCTCTAGAGTCTATTGGTTTAATCTTGGCACTTGAACAGAATCATTGCCTCCAATACCTTAAACCGTTCTCAGTCCAACACCACATTTGTTTCCACTCTACTGTACAAGCTCTGGAGGATGGTTGATCCCTCTCATTCACCAAGTCAATCACTTTCTGTATACCTGCTCATGACTTTAGAAAAGTCTTAATTATAGATTTCCCAATATAAGGATGATATTACTTGAAACTCATCAAGACCCAGTTACAGTTTGAGGTGGGTTAACAATTAAGAATGATAATTTTAATTATTTTAGTACCTGTGGCCCAGTGTCATAGACTGAGGAAGGTGGGGTTCAGGAAAGCCAGTCAATTATAAGCTATATCTGCAGGATTATACCTTAAATTGGTGAATAATTATTAAGACCAACAACAACTAACACTTAACCTCTTTGGGATTGAGTTTCTTCATGTATAAAATGGGGATAATAGTACTTACCTTACAAAGATGTTGATAATAAATGCATTTTTATTAATACATGCATAGCACTTTAGTACTTAGCAAATGGTCAAGTACTTGATGAATGCTAGCTATTATTGTCACTGTTGTTGCTGTTGTTGTTGTTTTTAAATACTACTGAATTGGAAATCAGTAAATCAGTAATCTTATACAGAATCATTTTTAAGTAAGAGATCTTTTCCTTCTGAAGGAAAGAAAGTTTAAGAGGTCTGGCCAATCCTACGGATTTACAGCCATGTGAAGCTGAGAAGAGAATTCTGCAGTCTCTTCCCCTAAATTGTCCCTTTGTTGAAAGCCTTGTGGGCTAACTCTTCAGCCTGCAAGCAGAGTGTGAATGTGGGAAGACATCCTGTAGTTCTAGTTTGCTGTTGGCATTGGGTTCCATAATGAAGGTCTCTGGACCTCATAAACAGTGCCATGAGAGGAAAAATTTGCCAAAGTTCAGTTGTATATCAAAGAAAGCCACAGAGCCAGAGAGCTCCCCGAGGACCCACACAGCTGCTTTGTCTACTGCCAAGCCATGGCTCTAATGCACGGATATGCCTGTGGGCCAAGAGCCAAAGCCACAAAGTTCCACCAGTTCATTTAGCCTTGGCATTTCAATGTACTGAGGGATCTGTTATTTGGGTTGCTGTCTCATTGTTAAGGGGTAAAAACAGAAATATGCCCCCCCCCCATCACCAGAAAACTGGTTTACTAAAATCACCACCACTACGTCCACCCCATCCCAGCTCCTACTGTGAGAACAGTTCTACTGTCCTGTGTGACAAAATACAGCAAATGCCAGTTTTTCTCACTGGTGACCCCTGATCACTTTGTGGTCATTCTTTCCCATGGAGCTGACTTGGATGGGCCAGTTTCTGCATCCCAGGGTAGGTGCAGCCCTGTGGCCAATGCCACCACTGCTGAGTCTATCTTAAACCCTATCCCTCTAAAATAAAACACTCTGGATGGTTTAATTTCCATTCCAATAGCTTTTCAAATTTTCCCTAAACCTCTTTCACCTCAAAACACACACACACACACACACACACACACACACACACACACACACACACACAAAATTCACAATTCTTTCCACCTGTGGAATTTGCTTATTTCCTCAAACAATGCCCCCTAATCCAGTGACTACAACTTTTCTTCCTGGAAGTCATGATGATTTGAGTTCTAGAAATGTCCCTGAATGGAGAGCTATGTAGAGGACTTCGCACAAGAGAATACTGAAGTTACAAACAGTAGCTTGTCATCTTTGGAGAAGTTTTATTTAAGTCAACAAATACAAGTTGGGCATCTGCTCTGTGCCAGGCACTGTGCTGTGACTTGCGGCTGGCATGACAGGGAGGCAGTCAGCAGGTAACTGAACATAAAACCATGTGCAATGAGAGTCCAGAGAACACCCGTTCTTCATTCTTTACAAGAATGTAAGAGATGGAATCATGAAGGCCATGCCATGGAGAACAGGCTGAAAAGTTCTAGGCACTAATATACACTTCAAAGTCATACTGGAAGCATACAAATATGAGTACATAATGCTTTATGAGTAAAGAAAAGGTGCCTAGCACTACTATTTCTTATCCATGAATTCGGTTTGAATACTCAAAATTCATCCCTCACTAGAGAAGCTTTTATTCTTGAAAGCAGAAAGTTTTGTTTTGTTTTTTTTTTTTTAAACACAAATTCATGTTTTCATATAGGAAAACGCAGTCCTTGAGAAAAAGTGACTTATCCAAGGCTAGGCAAAGTTGGTGTCCCAAAGGCTGAAGGTGGACAAGCTGGGGCAGCTCTCAGAATTCCCATCTTCTGCATTACCATCAGACCACCCTGCCATAATAAAACCAACCCCATGTCTTGGTTTTGAGCGTTTGAAAAATGGAAAGAAATGTGACATTTTCCATTCGAAAATGGAAAGAAATGTGATAGGGAATCTTAGATTCCCTGGCTTTCTGATTACTTGCAAATCCACATAAGGCTCACATATCACCCTCCTCTCATTTGTCAGCATCTGAATTTTTTTGGTCATCACGTGAGTGATGAAAACTTAAAAGCTACGTTGATATGTATAGCATGTGGAAAACCACTCCCAGGTTCCTTCTGCCCTGGAAGAGCCAGAGGCACATGCACACATTTCTTGTACACCCAAACAGACCTATTCGTCCACTCGTGAACACATTCAACATCATCAGACACTTGTTCAAAAAATAGCATGCTATGTGCTGACTCGATGGGAAGCCACAGGCTAAGTTCTCAGACCCTGGCCAAGAAGAGATGGGATCCAACTCATCCCTAGACCACAGGAAAAATACTTTCAACCACAGAGCTGGCCGCAAAATATTCTTTTTGTAGGAAACAAAATGTTTCCAGCCCTGGGATTTTCTTTTCTTTATTTTATTATTTTTCAGTCCTTTCACTGTTATTGAGGAGGAAAGGCAAATGCTTAAGCAAGAGGCCAAGTAAACATCGAAAGAAACCAAAACCAGGACTCCTTTGCTGGGAGAGTGGAACACAGGGTGAATGAGCAGTGCACTGGATGAGGCCCAGGCCTTGTGAAGTTTCATGGGGAGCAACAACCTGGGTCATTCTTTAGGTGTTCACACCCCCAGTTTCATTCCACTTCACTGCAGCTCCTCTTATTGATTAAGTGGGCTTGGACAAGTTACTTAACTTTTCACAGCCTCCACTTCCTTAAGTGTTAAGTGTGAATAATAATAATAATAATATCACAGGTTAGCATAAAGAGTAAATGAAACATACATAAAAGCTGCACCGGCCGGGTGTAGTGGCTCATGCCTGTAATCCCAGCACTTTGGGAGGCCGAGGCGGGCGGATCACAAGGTCAAGAGATTGAGACCATCCTGGCCAACATGGTGAAACCCCATGTCTACTAAAAATACAAAAATTAGCTGGGCGTGGTGGCATGCACCTGTAGTCCCAGCTATTCGGGAGGCTAAGGTAGGAGAATAGCTTGAACCCAGGAGGCGGAGGTTGCAGTAAGCTGAAATCGCGCCACTGCTCTCCAGCCTAGCAACAGAGCGAGACTCTGAAAAAAAAAAAAAAAAAAAAAAGCACAATGCCTACTACATAGTAGGCATTCAAGAAATAGGATTTGTTAAGGTAGTTTCAGTAACTCTCTCAGATGCTGCTAGACAACTATTTTCATGAACTGTTAGAACACAAAGATTCCTTAGAGACTAATACTCCAGACCCCATATTTCATAAATAAGAAAACAGTCCTAGAGAGAGAAAGGTTGTGACCAAATCATCCAGTCAGTAGTAGGCCTTGGGCTAAGACCCTGCAGACTGGACGCAGAGTAAAGAGAGTTAAAGTAATTCACATCATAGAATATATTAACACTACGTGCTGTTGACTGGCCATGGATCTCAGACTTTGTGTCTTTAAGAATTGCCCAGCAATGTAGAAATGCAGATTTCTAGACCCACCCCTAAAGCTGCTGATTTAGTCTGGGAAGTCCAGGAATCTGAATTTTTAACAAGCTCTGCAAGTGGATTCCAAGAGGTATTCCTCTGACCACCTGTCAAGAAGTATTACAAGAGGAAGTCATCAGCCAAATAAATAACTGAGCAGAGTGTTAGGGTTATATCCTATGGTTTAGCACAAACAATGTGGCCAGCGCCCGTTGATAATGAGACTTTTCCCACTGTACAAAATCGTAAGTGAGGTATAGCATGGCATTGCTTCCTCTTCATAGAACCAGAAAGTGAAATCGTCTTCTAGATCATGAAATTCTCTTATAGAAGAGGGACCTGTGACTCAGAGTCATTTGTCCAAGATCACATATCTAATTAGAAACAGAGCTAGAATTTTATTTTAGAATAACATCATCTTTTTTGCAATGGAAAAATTTTTCCAGATACCCACATATGAAGATAGTAGTTTATGTATGTATGTTATATACTAGAATCCATAAATTAATCTTTTCTTTTTCTTTTTTTTTTTTTTTTTGAGATGGAGTCTTGCTCTGTCGCCCAGGCTGGAGTGCAGTGGCGCCATCTCGGCTCATTGCAAGCTCTGCCTCCCGGGTTCACTCCATTCTCCTGCCTCAGCCTCCCGAGTAGCTGGGACTACAGGTGCCTGCCACCATGCCTGGCTAATTTTTTGTTTTTTTATTAGAGACGGGGTTTCACTGTGTTAGCCAGGATGGTCTTGATCTCCTGACCTCGTGATCCACCCACCTCGGCCTCCCAAAGTGCTGGGATTACAGGCGTGAGCCACCGCGCCTGGCCTAAATTAATCTTAATCTCTGAAATAATTAAAAAATTATGGTCTTCTCATGTTATTTCTGGTGCTGTGAATTCACTTCATAGGCTCCCTTGTAGGCTAATGAAGGAAAGTTGGTCAGAAGAAAGAACTAACAATGTCATACAAAACTGAACACTTCAGAGACACAGAAAACTGTAGTTACATTGTTGCACATGACCTACTTCCTTTTCATTAAAATCCTGCTCTTTTCATATAAAACATATATCTGACCCCAAGGTCTATAAAGTTCTGTGAGTCATCAAACAACTACATAAGTATCCTGGTTAGTGATTACTGTGTTAAAGCATTTGTGGACTTGCAAGACACATCCCAAATAAATCAATATTGGCTTGGATTCAAGTCCAGTTCTCAAAAGGATGAGGTTTCAGCTGTTCCCTGTAGTATTAGAACATGTAATAATCTCTTAGCAATTTCTGGAGTTTGATCCCCACAGACTAGAAATGATGGTTACTTTCTTTCTTTCTTTCTTTTTTTTTTTGAGATGGAGTTTCGCTCTTGTTGCCCAGGCTGGAATGCAATGGCACGATCTTGCCTCACTGGAACCTCCACCTCCCAGGTTCAAGTGATTCTCTTGCCTCAGCCTCCCAAGTACCTGGGATTACAGGTGTCCGCCACCATGCCCAACTAATTTTTGTATTTTTTAGTAGAGACGGGGTTTCACCATGTTGGCCAGGCTGGTCTCGAACTCGTGACCTCAGGTGATCCACCTGCCTTGGCCTCCCAAAGTGCTGGGATTACAAGCGTGAGCCACTGTGCCTGGCTGAAATGATGGTTACTTTCTACTCTTGGCCCAATGCTGAAGAATATGAGAAGGCACAAGTATAGGTCTTCCACTTCTACTTTTCTTTGATGAATGCATTCAGATAGCAATAATCTTCATCCCTCAACAGAGTTTGTTCTGAAAGTTGTCATGAAATGTGGGCAACATTGCAAAGTAAAAGCCACAGCCTGTTTGAAAAAGAATCAATATGTATTCTGCAGTTGGATAATGCCTATCCTCACAAAAAACTCAGAATGCTCCAATTCATTAAGTCAGTAAGAGCAGCCTTAGACAACATTTATTATGATTTAGATCAATCTTACAACCATTATTACTAGCCAAATAAGGCCAAAAGAAGAGGGTTATCGGAGTCTCTTTACAGAATCTGAGGTGGAATCTGAATTAGAATCCAAATACATCACTAACCGCTTAATAATCCTTTCCCTCCTGGAGAGAGTTCTGGCCTTTGGAGCTGTTCTTCTGCTCCATGTCATTAGGGCATTCAGAGAATGCCAACTCTTCTACGACATGAACCAATTAAAGGGTGGGAGCCTGCCATGCTTTCAACAGGGGAGGGGCAGGGTTTGGATGTGTGCATACAGACCCTGGAACATTTCAACACACCTCTTTTAGAGAAGGTTCTGTTGGTTTCAAACCCCCAACCCCCATGAGACATTATTTCCAGCCATTAAAATGTTTCCTGAGCTTAGATACATCTGGAAAGTTTTGGAAAATCCTACAGGAAGGAGGCTAGGCCAAAAGAGCTCCTTTTCTCATGCCATTCAGGAAGCACAGCACAAATGTTTGCCCTTCAAGACAGTCCAGGCCAGGAGCCCAACTTTCAGGGATGGAGAACCATGGTAGACAGAAGAGTCCTTTGGGGGAACAGGGACAATGGAGAAGAGATTGGGGGTCTTATATTAACCATGTACCAACCAGGGAGCTTATGTAGACCTGTATCTGTCAAGGTCCATCAGTAAAACGGGACATATCCTGGTAGTTCAAGAGAGAGCATTTAATTTGGGGAATTAGTTACAAATGTGTTAGAAGAGCTGAAATGAAAATAGGGGACAATGAGTCAACCCAGAGAGTAGCAACAACAAGAAGCTACCACCATCCCCAGGGCTGGAGGAATCAAGGATGAGATGCTGTTACTAGAGCCCAGAGGATGGAGCTGCCCAACTAGAGTTGGGACAGCAAAGGGATCGTGGAGAGGAACTAATGTCACTGCCTGGGACACCACTGGAAGCAAGGCAGAGGAATGTGTGTGAGAGTGTGTGTGTGTGTATGTGTGTGTGTGTACAAAAATACATGGCTTCTCTCATACTGCTGCCCTTCATCCTTCCTCTCCAAACTAACCAGACTCAATGGAAAGGGAGACTGGGAAATGCAAATTGTAAAGGTCAGTTCCCTGTGGTATCAAGTAGAGCAGGGGAAGGGCAGGGAGCGGATCTGAGAGCAAACAATCCACTGACTGGCATGAACCCACGAAAGCAAGGATTCCTGATTCCCAATTTGCAGATGTGGGTCTTTCAGAAAACTTTGAAGCCTGAACTGGTATTTCTGCAAATTAGCTACTGATGCCACACCCCTGGACTTTACATTTGCTAGAATTCAGTGGAGAGGGAGACATAGCTCTCCATAGGGCCCTCTCCCCTCTGAGCTCAGGGGCTTTACTGAAAATAGTTTGCATCTTCCCTTTCTGCAGAAGGCGTCTCTTAACTTTTCATTTTTCCCACATTCTGATAACCATTGTCTCTATACAGAAGCCAGGGATCCGAAATAAGGAAATGGCATTGAGAGTGGAGATGACATGATGTGCTGTAAACAGTGGTGGGAGGCAGGGGAAGACAAAATGTTGACTAAAGATTCTGTGCAATTATAAGAAATCATTTCTGATCTCCAACCTAATTCTTGATGGCAGTCATTGAGGCCTGGATGGAAGAATGGAAGCAGCCATACACTGTCCACGTAAGCAGGAAACAACGCATGTTCCAAGTAGGGCCAGCTCTTGCCTCCCTCACAGGCCTCCTTTTTCTCCTTTGCCAGCCTGTTTCAGTGAGTAAAACCTCATCCACTCACTCATTTGCCTCAGGAACAACCCCCTTCCCACACCCTTCCAGATCTCCTCTTTGTGCTTAAATGCTGTGGATCCTGCCTCCTAACCATCTCATAACTCTTCCCTCTTTTCCCTCTAAATATCCACTGTCTTGGTTCAGGCCCTCATTTCTTTGCATCTTGTTTCAAATCCCTCCAAATCTGTATGGAAAACTCTTGCCAAAGGGAGACTTGGAAGGTACAAATCTGATGTCGCAGGCTTGCTGGAAGTTCCTTAGTGGGGCTTCTGAAAACCTGCAGGACTGAGTCTGGTTTGTCTTTCCTTTCCTTACTTTATCTTTAACTACATACAGGCCCCATCCTCCCCGATCCCTACTCATTGTACAGACACATTTAGTGCTCCCCTGTAGCACTAAAGAAGGACCATTTGTAGTTCCCACCTCAGAGCCTTTGTTCAAACATCTTCCTCAGTCTCGTACCTCATCTATCAAGCAAATACCAATGCACTTTTCAAGTTTTGTTTCCAGTATCACACCCTCTTCTGAATCCTTCTCTGGCCATCACTTCCTTGTGAGTGTTCTGACCATCCCAACAACGATAGCTACACTGTCCTCTTCCACAATTCCTTCAATTCCTTCTTATATTTATTTGCCTGTATGCTTCCCTCTATTAACACTGGGTATTCTCCTCTACTACTATGGCTCTTAATAGAAGGAAACTGAGCTTTATTTGACTTACTTTTCCCAGCATTTGGCACACATATGTACCCAGAAAGGATATGAAGAATGAAAAAATGAGGCAGGAATGAAGGGAAAGGGGAGGTGTTCAACATAAAGAACACTTAGTTGTCTTGTCTAGATAAAAATAGAAGAGTTACGTTCTACAAAGCTAGCATCAGCCTGAAACCAAAATCTGGCAAAGACACAAAGAAAAAGGAAAGCTTCAGGCCCTGATGGACATACGTGTAAAAATCCTCAACAAAACAGTAGGAAACCAAATCCAGTAGTACATAAAAAAGTTAATTCACCACGATCAAGTAAGCTTCATTTCTGAGGTGCAAGGTTGGTTCAACATATGCAAATCGATATTTATGATTCATCACATAAACAGAATTCAAGAGAAAAACCATATGATCATCTCAATAGATGCAGAAGCTTCTGAGAAAATCCATATTCCTTCATGAAAAAATCCTCAACAAATTAGGCATATAAGTAACATACCTCAAAATAATTAGAGTCATCTATAACAAACCCACAGCCAACATCATACTGAATGGGCAAAAGCTAGAAGCATTCTCTTTAAGAACAGGAATAGGACAAAGATGCCCACTCTCACCACTCCTATTCAACATAGTACTGGAAGTCCTAGCCAGAGCAGTCAGGCAAGAGAAAGAAATAATAGGGATCCAAGTAGAAAACAATAAGTCAAATTATCCCTCTTTACTGACAATATGATCATATACTGAGAAAACCCTAAAGACTCCACTAAAGCCTCCTACAACTGATAAATGACTTCAGTAAGTTTCAGGATACAAAATCAATGTACAGAAAATTAGTAGCATTCCTATACACCAATAATGTTCAAGCTCAGAGCCAAGTCAAGAACACAATCCCATTTACAGTAGTCACAACAACAAAAAACACCTAGGAATACATCAAACTAGGGAAGTGAAATATCTCAACAAGGAGAACTACAAGTGATTGCTAAAAGAAATCAGAGAGGATCCCCCCCAAAACACATTCCATGTTCATGGATTAGAATAATCAATATCATTAAAATGGCCATACTGTGCAAGGAAACCTGCAGATTCAACACAATTCCTATCAAACTACCAACATAATTCTTCACAGAATTACAAAAAACTGTCCTAAAATTCACATGGAACCAAAAAGCAGCCTGAATAGCCAAAGCAATCCTAAGCAGAAATAACAAAGCCAGAAGCATCACATTACCTGACTTTAAACTATACTATAATGCTACAGTAACCCAAACGCCATGCTACTGCTACAAAAATAGACATACAGACCAATGGAACAGAATAGAGAATTCGGAAATAAAGCTGCACACCTACAGTCATGTGATCTTCAACAAAGTTGAGAAAAATAAGCAATGGGGAAAAGACTCCCTAGTCAATACATGGTGCTGGGATAGCTGGGTAGCCATAGGCAGAAGAATAAAACTAGACCCCTACATTTTACCATATATAAAAATTAACTCAAGGAGGATTAAATACTTAAATGTAGGCCCTCAAACTATAAGAATCCTAGAAGAAAATCTAGGAAATACCATTCTGATGTTGGCCTTCAGAAAGAATTTATGACTAAGCCCTCAAAAGCAAATGGAACAAAAACAAAAATTGACAAACAAAACCTAATTAAAGAGCTTCTGAACAGCAAAAGAAACTAACAGAGTAAACAGACAACCTACAGAATTGGAGAAAATATTTACAAACTATGCATCTGACAAAGGTCTAATATCCAGAATCTATAAGGAACTTAAACAATTCAACAAGCAAAAAATAAATAACCCCATTAAAAAATGGGCAAAATACATGAACAGACAGTTCCCAAAAGAAGACACACAGGTAGCCAACAAATATATGAAACAATGCTCAACATTACTAATCATCAGAGAAATGTAAATCAAAACCACAATGAGATACCATCTCACACCAGTCAGAATGGCTTTATTAAAAAGTTAAAAAGCAACAGATGCTGGTGAGGCTGTGGAGAGAAGAAAATGCTCATACACTGTTGGTGGGAATGTAGATAGTTCAGCCACTGTAGAAAGCAGTTTGGAGATTTTGCAAAGAACTTAAAAACTATCATTTGACTTAGCAATCCCAGTGCTGGGTATATACCCAAAGGAAAATAAACTGTTCTACCGAAAAAAAAAAAAAAAAAAACACATGTACTTAGATGTTCATTGCAGCACTATTCACAATAGTAAAGACATGGAATCAACCTAGGTGCCCATCAATGGTGGACTGGATAAAGAAAATGCGGTACATATACAGCCATAAAAAAGAATGAAATCATATCGTTTGCAGCAACATGGATGCAGCTGGAGGCCATTATCCTAAGTGAATTAACATAGGACCAGAAAACCAAATACCGCATGTTCTCACTTATAAGTGGGAGCTAAGTACAGGGTACCCATGGACATAAAGATGAGAATAATAGACACTGGGAACTAGATGGGGAAGAGGAGGATGGGGGAAAGGGTTTAAAACAACACCTATGGGGTACTATGCTTACTACCCGGGTGATGGGATTATTCACACCTCCAACTTCAGCATCTCGTAACATACCCATGTAACAAACCTGCACATATGTTCCTGAATCTAAAATAAAAGTTGAAATTATATTTTAAAACTTGTAAACTTATCCCAAAGAGATATCAGCACACCCATGTTCATTGTAGCATTATTTACAATAGCCAAGGTATGGAAACAATCTAAAGGTGTATCAACAAATAAATGGATAAAGAAAATGTGGTAGGGGCGGTTCCAAGATGGCTGAATAGGAATAGCTCCAGTCCACAGCTCCCAGCGTGAGCAATGCAGAAGACGGGTGATTTCTGCATTTCCAACTGAGGTACCGGGTTCATCTCACTGGGGCTTGTCAGGCAGTGGGTGCAGAACAGTGGGTGCAGCCCACCGAGCATGAGCTGAAGCAGGGCGAGGCATCGCCTCACCCAGGAAGTGCAAGGGGTCAGGGAATTCTCTTTCCTAGCCAAGGGAAGCTGTGACAGACGGCACCTGGAAAATCAGGTCACTCCCACCCTAATACTGAGCTTTTCCAATGGTCTTAGCAAATGACACACCAGGAGATTATATCGCACGCCTGGCTTGGAGGATCCCATGCCCACGGGGCCTCGCTCATTGCTAGCACAGCAGTCTGAGATTGAACTGCAAGGCAGCAGCGAGGCTGGGGGGAGGGGTGCCTGCCATTGCTGAGGCTTGAATAGGTAAACAAAGTGGCAGGGAAGCTCAAACTGGGTGGAGCCCACAGCAGCTCAAGGAGGCCTGCCTGCTTCTGTAGACTCCACCTCTGGGGGCAGGACATAGCTGAACAAAAGGCAGCAGAAACCTCTGCAGACTTAAATGTTCCTGTCTGACAGCTTTGAAGAGAGTAGCGGTTCTCCCAGCACACAGTTTGAGATCTGAGAACAGACAGACTGCCTCCTCAAGTGGGTCCCTGACCCCCGAGTAGCTTAACTGGGAGGCACCCCCCAGTAGGGGCAGACTGACACTTCACATGGCCGGGTACCCCTGTGAGACGAAGCTTCCAGAGGAACGATCAGGCAGCAACATTTGCTGTTTAGCAATATTCACTGTTCTGCAGCCTCCGCTGCAGATACCCAGGCAAACAGGGTGTGGAGTGGTCATCCAGCAAACACCAACAGACCTGCAGCTGAGGGTCCTGTTAGAAGGAAAACTAACAAACAGAAAGGACATC
Source organism: Gorilla gorilla gorilla (assembly GCF_029281585.2). NCBI lineage: Eukaryota > Metazoa > Chordata > Mammalia > Primates > Hominidae > Gorilla > Gorilla gorilla. The sequence goes on along the minus strand of NC_073239.2, from coordinate 85,323,943 downwards.
CACACCAAAACCCCATCTGTACGTCACCATCATCAAAGACCAAAGGTAGATAAAACCACAAAAATGGGGAAAAAACAGAGCAGAAAAGCTGAAAATTCTAAAAATCAGAGCGCCTCTCCCCCTCCAAAGGAACGCAGCTCCTCGCCAGCAATGGAACAAAGCTGGATGGAGAATGACCTTGACGAGTTGAGACAAGAAGGCTTCAGATGATCAAACTTCTCCGAGCTAAAGGAGGAAGTTCAAACCCATCGCAAAGAAGCTAAAAACCTTGAAAAAAGATTAGACGAATGGATAACTAGAATAACCAGTGTAGAGAAGTCCTTAAATGACCTGATGGAGCTGAAAACCATGGCATGAGAACTACGTGATGAATGCATAAGCTTCAGTAGCCGAGTCGATCAACTGGAAGAAAGGGTATCAGTGATTGAAGATCAAATGAATGAAATAAAGCAAGAAGAGAAGTTTAGAGAAAAAAGAGTAAAAAGAAATGAACAAAGCCTCCAAGAAATATGGGACTATGTGAAAAGACCAAATCTACGTCTGATTGGTGTACCTGAAAGTGATGGGGAGAATGGAACCAAGTTGGAAAACACTCTGCAGGATATTACCCAGGAGAACTTCTCCAACCTAGCAAGGCAGGCCAACATTCAATTCAGGAAATACAGAGAACGCCACAAAGATACTCCTCAAGAAGAGCAACTCCAAGACACATAATTGTCAGATTCACCAAAGTTGAAATAAAGGAAAAAATGTTAAGGGCAGCCAGAGAGAAAGGTCAGGTTACCCACAAAGGGAAGCCCATCAAACTGACAGCTGATCTCTCAGCAGAAACTCTACAAGCCAGAAGAGAGTGGGAGCCAATATTCAACATTCTTAAAGAAAGAATTTTCAACCCAGAATTTCATATCCAGCCAAACTAAGCTTCATAAGTGAAGGAGAAATAAAATACTTTACAGACAAGCAAATGCTGAGAGATTTTGTCACCAGCAGGCCTGCCCTAAAAGAGCTCCTGAAGGAAACACTAAACATGGAAAGGAATAACTGGTACCAGCCACTGCAAAAGCATGCCAAATTGTAAAGACCATCGATGCTAGGAAGAAACTGCATCAACTAATGAGCAAAATAACCAGCTAACATCATAATGACAGGATCAAATTCACACATAACAATATTAACCCTAAATGTAAATGGGCTAAATGCGCCAATTAAAAGACACAGACTGGCAAGTTGGATAAAGAGTCAAGACCTATCAGTGTGCTGTATTCAGAAGACCCATTTCACATGCAGAGACACACATAGGCTCAAAATAAAAGGATGGAGGAAGATCTACCAAGCAAATGGAAAACAAAAAAAGGCAGGGGTTGCAATCCTAGTCTCTGATAAAACAGACTTTCAACCAACAAAGATCAAAAGAGACAAAGAAGGCCATTACATAATGGTAAAGGGATCAATTCAACAAGAAGAGCTAACTATCCTAAATATATATGCACCCAATACAGGAGCACCCAGATTCATAAAGCAAGTCCTTAGAGAACTACAAAGGGACTTAGACGCCCACACAATAATAATGGGAGACTTTAACACCCCACTGTCAACATTAGACAGATCAATGAGACAGAAAGTTAACTAGGATATCCAGGAATTGAACTCAGCTCTGCACCAAGTGGACCTAATAGACATCTATAGAACTCTCCACCCCAAATCAACAGAATATACATTCTTCTTACAACCACATCATACTTATTCCAAAATCGACCACATAGTTGGAAGTAAAGCACTCCTCAGTAAATGTAAAAGAACAGAAATTATAACAAACTATCTCTCAGACCACAGTGCAATCAAACTAGAACTCAGGATTAAGAAACTCACTCAAAACCACTCAACTACATGGAAACTGAACAACCTGCTCCTGAATGACTACTGGGTACATAATGAAATGAAGGTGGAAATAAAGATGTTCTTTGAAACCAGTGAGAACAAAGACACAACATACCAGAATCTCTGGGACACATTTAAAGCAGCGTGTAGAGGGAAATTTATAGCACTAAATGCCCACAAGAGAGAGCAGGAAAGATCTAAAATTGACACCCTAACATCACAATGAAAAGAACTAGAGAAGCAAGAACAACACATTCAAAAGCTAGCAGAAGGCAAGAAATAACTAAGATCGGAGCAGAACTGAAAGAGATAGAGACATAAAAAACCCTTCAAAAAATCAATGAATCCAGGAGCTGGTTTTTTGAAAGGATCAACAAAATTGATAGACCACTAGCAAGACTAATAAATAAGAAAAGGGAGAAGAATCAAACAGATGCAATAAAAAGTGATAAAGGGGATATCACCACCGATCCCACAGAAATACAAACTACCATCAGATAATACTATAAACACCTCTACGCAAATAAACTCGAAAATCTAGAAGAAATGGATGAATTTCTGGACACATACACCCTCCCAAGACTAAACCAGGAAGAAGTTGAATCCCTGAATAGACTAATAACAGGCTCTGAAATTGAGGCAACAATTAATAGCCTACCAAAAAAAGTCCAGGACCAGATGGATTCACAGCTGAATTCTACCAGAGGTACAAGAAGGAGCTGGTACCATTCCTTCTGAAACTATTCCAATCAATAGAAAAAGAGGGAATCCTCCCTAACTCATTTTATGAGGCCAGCATCATCCACATACCAAAGCCTGGCAGAGACACAACAAAAAAAGAGAATTTTGGACCAATATCCCTGATGAACATCAATGCAAAAATCCTCAATAAAATACTGGCAAACCGAATCCAGCAGCACATCAAAAAGCTTATCCACCTGATCAAGCGGGCTTCATCCCTGGGATGCAAGGCTGGTTCAACATATGAAAATCAATAAACGTAATCCAGCATATAAACAGAACCAAAGACAAAAACCACATGATTATATCGATAGATGCAGAAAAGGCCTTTGACAAAATTCAACAGCCCTTCATGCTAAAAACTCTCAATAAATTAGGTATTGATGGGACATATCTCAAAATAGTAAGAGCTATTTATGACAAACCCACAGCCAATATCATACTGAATGGGCAAAAACTGGAAGCATTCCCTTTGAAAACTGGCGCAAGACAGGGATGCCCTCTCTCACCACTCCTATTCAACATAGTGTTGGAAGTTCTGGCCAGGGCAATCAGGCAGGAGAAAGAAATAAAGGGTATTCAGTTAGGAAAAGAGGAAGTCAAATTGTCCCTGTTTGCAGATGATATATGATTGTATATGTAGAAAACCCCATCGTCTCAGCCTAAAATCTCCTTAAGCTGATAAGCAACTTCAGCAAAGTCTCAGGATACAAAATCAATGTGCAAAAATCACAAGCATTCTTATACACCAATAACAGACAAACTGAGAATCAAATCCTGAGTGAATTCCCATTCACAATTGCTTCAAAGAGAATAAAATACCTAGGAATCCAACTTCCAAGGGATGTGAAGGACCTCTTCAAGGAGAACTACAAACCACTGCTCAATAAAAGAGCAGTGGAAATAAAAGAGGATACAAACAAATGGAAGAACATTCCATGCTCATGGATAGGAAGAATCAATATCGTGAAAATGGCCATACTGCCCAAGGTAATGTATAGATTCAATGCCATGCCCATCAAGCTACCAATGACTTTCTTCACAGAATTGGAAAAAACTACTTTACAGTTCATATGGAACCAAAAAAGAGCCCACATTGCCAAGACAATCCTAAGCCAAAAGAACAAAGCTGGAGGCATCACCCTACCTGACTTCAAACTATACTACAAAGCTACAGTAACCAAAACAGCATGGTACTGGTACCAAAACAGAGATATAGACCAACGGAACGGAACAGAGCCCTCAGAAATAATACCACACATCTACAACCATCTGATCTTTGACAAACCTGACAAAAACAAGAAATGGGGAAAGGATTCCCTATTTAATAAACAGTGCTGGGAAAACTGGCTAGCCATATGTAGAAAGCTGAAACTGGATCCCTTCCTTACACCTTGCACAAAAATTAATTCAAGATGGATTAAAGACTTACATGTTAGACCTAAAACCATAAAAATCCTAGAAGAAAACCTAGGCAATACCATTCAGGACACAGGCATGGGCAAGGACTTCATGTCTATAAACCAAAAGCAATGGCCACAAAACCAAAATTGACAAATGGGATCTAATTAAACTAAAGAGCTTCTGCACAGCAAAAGAAACTACCATCAGAGTGAACAGGCAACCTACAGAATGGGAGAAAATTTTTGCAATCTACTCATCTGACAAAGAGCTAATATCCACAATCCATAAAGAACTCAAACAAATTTACAGGAAAAAAACAAACAACCCCATCAAAAAGTGGGTGAAGGATATGAACAGACACTTTTCAAAAGAAGACATTTATGCAGCCAACAGACACGTGAAAAAATGCTCATCACCACTGGCCATCAGAGAAATGCAAATCAAAACCACAATGAGATACCATCTCACACCAGTTAGAATGGCGATCATTAAAAAGTCAGGAAACAACAGGTGCTGGAGAGGATGTGGAGAAATAGGAACACTTTTACACTGTTGGTGGGACTGTAAACTAGTTCAACCATTGTGGAAGTCAGTGTGGCGATTCCTCAAGGATCTAGAACTAGATATACCATTTGACCCAGCCATCCCATTACTGGGTATATACCCAAAGGATTATAAATCATGGTGCTATAAAGACACATGCACACGTATGTTTATTGCAGCACTATACACAATAGCAAAGACTTGGAACCAACCCAAACGTCCATCAATGATAGACTGGATTAAGAAAATGTGGCACATATACACCATGGAATACTGTGCAGCCATAAAAAACGATGAGTTCATGTCCTTTGTAGGGACATGGATGAAGCTGGAAATCATCATTCTCAGCAAACTATCGCAAGGACAAAAAACCAAACACCGCATGTTCTCACTCATAGTGGGAATTGAACAAGGAGAACACTTGGACACAGGAAGGGGAAGATCACACACTGGGGCCTGTTGTGGGGTGGGGGGAGCGGGGAGGGATAGCATTAGGAGATATACCTAATGTAAATGACGAGTTAAAGGGTGCAGCACACCAACATGGCACATGTATACATATGTAACAAACCTGCACGTTGTGCACATGTACCCTAGAACTTAAAGTATAATAATATATATATATAAAGAAAATCCTGCCATATGCAACATGGATGAACCTGGGGGACATTATGCTGGCTTATGGGTGACATAAGCCAGTCATAGAAAACAAATATTATATGAGTCCACTTATGAGATATCTAAAATAGTCAAAAAGATAGAAACAGAGTAGAATGGTGATTTCCAGGGATTGGGAGAAGTGGAAAATGGGGAGTTCTCTTTCAATGGATACACCGTTTCAGTTACGCAATGCGAGTAAGTTCCAGACATCTGCTGTATGACAATGTGCATACAGTTAATAAGGTATTGTGTTCTTAGACTGTTTGTCAAAACGATAGATCTCATGTTAAGTGGTCTTACCACAATAAAAAGTAAAAATTAAAAAAAATTTAAAATGCAAAAAAATTGGAAGAGTTAGAAGAGGATTGTGTCTGTGGCTAGAGGACACACAAAGGATTATTATTACAATTACAGTCTCTAGAAGATTTATTACTAAAGATTTTAAGTTGTAATACGTATTGTCTTAGTCCATTTTGTGCTGCTATAACTGAATACCACAGACTGGGTAATTTATAATGAACAGAAATTTATTTCTCATAGTCCTGTATGCTGGAAAGTCCAAGATTGAGAGGACATCATCTTGCCATGGCCTTTTTGCTGCATCATCCCATGGTAGAAGGGCAATGAGAAGGTGAAAAAGAAACAAAACTCAAATTTTTATAAGGAACTCACAACAAACTCACTTTCACAATAACAGCATTAATCTATTCATGACAGATGAGCTCTTACGGCCTAAATCAATTCTTAAAGATCCCACCTCTTAATACTATCACAATGGTCATTAAGTTTCCAACACATGTATTTTTTGGGACATGTTCAAACCATAGCATTCTGGCCCCAGCCCCCCAAATTCATGTCCTTCTCACATATAAATACATTATTCCATCCCAATAGCCGCAAACTGTTAACTCATTCTAGCATCAACTTAAAAGTCCAAAGTCCAGAGTCTCATCTAAATCATATATGAGTGAGACTCAAGGCATGATTCATCCTAAAGCAAATTCCCCGTTAGTTGTGAGCCTATAAAATTAAACAAGTTATGTGCCTCCAAAATACAATGATAGGAAAGGCATAGGATAGACATTCCCATTCCAAAAGGGAGAAATAAAAAAGAAAGGAGTAACTGATCCCAAGTTAGTCCAAAACTCAACAGGGAAAACAACCTCAAATAAGGCTCCAGAATAACCTCCTTTTACTCCATTTCCACCTTCTGTTCACACTAGGGCAGGGGTTGTACCCAGAAGACCTTGGGAAGCTCCAACCCCACGGCTTTGCTAGTCTCAGCCCTCACAGCAGCTCTTACGGGTTAGTCTTGCTGCTTCAGCTGTCCGAGGCTGGGGCTGCACATTGGTTCCTCTGCAGTTCTGGAGTCTCAAGTGACCCTGCCATGACACCTATACTAGGTGTAGAGGGAACTCTCTGTGGCAGCTGCAACCCCACAGTTCTAGTAAGCATTGCCCTAGTTGGGGCTCTCTGCCATGGCTCTCCCTCTGTGATAAATTTCTGCCTGGATGTCCAGGCTATCCAATATATCCTTTTAAATCTAGGTGGAGGCTACCATGGCCTAAGAGCTCATACATTCTGCATGCCTGCAGAATTAGCACTATGTGGGCACCACCAAGGCTTACTACTTGTGCCTCTAGAGTGGCAACATGAGTCACACCTGGGCCTGCTTGAGCTATGACTGAGTGGCAGAGAAATGCTCCTCTGGGATGCAGAAGGTAGAATCCTGAGTGGCCCTGGAAAGTCAGCCTGTGGATGGTACCCTGGGTCTGTCCCTGGAAACCATCTGCCCTCCTAGAGCTCTGGGATTGTGATGGGAGGGGCAGCCTTAAAAATCTTCAAAATCCCCTCGGGGTCATTCTCCCATTGTCTTGATGAATAGTATCTGGCTTTCTTCTAGTCATACTAATCTCCTTATCAAATGGTTGCTTAGCCACACATTTCCTCTCCAGAAAATGCTCTCTTTCTTTCTCTACCACGCAACCAGGCTGAGAATCCTTCAGATCCCTTTTAATTATAGATCCCATCTTTAAATTATTTCTCTCTTCTCTCATTTTACTGTATGCAGTTAAAAGAAGCCGCACAGTTCTTCGATGTCGTGGTTTAAAATTTCTTCTACCAGATATCCTAGTTCATTGCTCTTAAATTCTGCTTTTCACAAGGCCTCAAGGCGTGGATGCAATTCAACCAAGTTGTTTGCCACTTCATAACAATCACGGCCTTTACTTCAGTTTCCAATAAGATATTCATCTCTTCTGTCTGATACCTCATCAGAATGGCCTTTACTGGCCAGGCCCGGTGGCTCACGCCTGTAATCCCAGCACTTTGGGAGGCTGAGGTGGGTGGATCACCTGAGGTTGGGAGTTCGAAACCAGCCTGACCAACATAGAGAAACCCTGTCTCTACTAAAAAAAAAAAAATACAAAATTAGTCGGGTGTGGTGGCGGGCGCCTGTAATCCCAGCTACTCGGGAGGCTGAGGTGGGAGAATTGCTTGAGCCTGGGAGGCGGAGGTTGCGGTGAGCCGAGATCATGCCATTGCACTCCAGCCCAGGCAACAAGAGTGAAACTCCATCTCAAAAACAAAAAAAGAAAGAAAGAGAGAGAGAGAAAGAAAGAAAGAAAGAAAGAAAGAGAATGGCCTTTACTGTCTCTATTTCTACTAACATTCTGATCACAATCACTTATGCAATCTCTAAGAAGTTTCCATTCTCTTCTTCCGAGTCCTCCAGAATTACTGTTAATACTCCATTTATAGCAATCTAAGCTTTTGTTAGCCTGCTACTCCAGATTCTTCCAGCCTTTACCCATCACCCAATACTAAAGCCACTTCCATATTTTCAGGTATTTATTATAACAATCACCACAATCCTAGTACCAATTTTCTGTCTTAGTCCATTTTGTCCTGGTATAACCAAATACCACAGACTAGATAATTTACAATGAACAGAAATTTATTTTTCACAGTTCTGGAGGCTGAGAAGTCCAAAATCAAGGGGCCAGCATCTGGTGAGGGCCTTCTTGCTGCATCATTGCATGGTGGAAGGGCAAAGAGAGGGTGACAGAGAGACAAATGGGGGCTGAACTTGTCTTCTTATAAAGAACCTACTCCTGCAATAACAAACCCACTTCTCTTGATAATGGCATTAATCATTCATGAGGGCAGGGCCCTCATGGGCTGATCACCTCTTACAGGTCCTACCTTTTAATAGTTTATAATGGCCATTAAGTAAACTACTACTTAACGTATGCTGTTTTGGAGACACATTCAAACCACAGCATATACCTTTCCTTGAGGAAAAATATTAGATTATTAGGATATGAAAAAAAGTGACAAAGGTGTCATATTGACTGCTATGGCAGTCACTCATCCAACTTATCTCAGTGGGTTTTCTTTGAAAATACTTGGCCTTTGAACAACCACAACATGTAACAAGATCCCCTACACAGAGGGGTCCTAGAGACTACTGTTTTATTCAAACTGAGATTATAGGTATAGGCCAGGTGCTGTGGCTCATGCCTGTAATCTCAGCCCTTTGGATGACTGAGGCAGGAGGATTACATGAAACCAGGAATTCAAGCCCAGCCTGGGCAACACAGCAAGACCCCATCTCTACATAAAATTTCAAAAATAGCCAGGTGTGGTGGTATGTGCCTGTAGTCCAAGCTACTTGGGAGGCTAAGGTGGAAGAATTGCTTGAGCTCAGGAGTTCAAGGCTGCAGTGAGTTATGATCATGCCACTGTATTCCAGCCTGGGCGACACAGCAAGACCCTGTCTCTAAGGAAAAAAAGAGATTACAGGTGGTTCCTGAGAAGGACTGGCCTCCTCAGGTCAAAGGGATCAAATGCTGACAGACTCAGCAGAGCCAGTTACAGGGATCTTGGAGTCATGGGGATCTTTTAGCAAATCTACATGAGAAAAGTAGGGAGGATGGTATAAAAAGGCAAAGGTAGTGTCAGAATGGAGTCACAAGTAGGAAATAGAGATCAGTCACAAAGAAGAGCCTAACATTCCAATGCAGGTCAGTATGGAACAGTGTATCTGGAGAGAACACTGCATAAATAGTTACAAATAAGAGAGAACAGCTTGGTATAGGCACAGCTGTTGAAGGGTTAGAAGCCGTGCTGGAGCCACCAAATCTTTTTATTATAAAGAGGCACCAGTAAAAACAAAACAAACAAACCAACAACAAAAACAAAACATAGTACTGCTAGAGAGTTTTCTCATTTTACTAGACATTGATGGAATCTTCATTAGGATGCTGGGATAATACTTTCAGAGAAGAATAGACAACTGAGAAAGGATTTAAAGATAAACCGTGAAATGGATTACTAAGTGGAAAAGTGACTTTGCAAGGAAAAAAATGAAGAAATAGATATCATTTATATGTCATTCTGTATCATCCATGAGGGAAGGGAAGTATCTATGGGAGGCACCACTATACCTCCTGGGCCCTTAGGTTCTTACTGGAGGAGAGAGGTGAGCACAGGTCCGTCCCCACTGTGGGCAAGATGCCACAGAGACTTCTCTTTCTTCTTTGACGATAAATGACAGAACACTGAAGCCAAACCCAGAGCACAGAAAAGGCGCTGGCTGGAAAGGCTAGTACTTGGAACAGAGAAGAAGAACCAGAACTTCCCCTGATTGAATGGTGAGATTCAGAAGACCATGTCCTGTAGAGTTTATTCTTCCTCAAAAGTGTTCTGTTGCCACACAGAGCCACACAGTTATAAGGAAATAACTAATCATTACTTAACAGAGATCGAAAAAGCTCTCTCGAAGCAATGGATCATTCCACTCTTTGAAGGGAGTATTCCACCAAGTATAAGTATTGAAGGTGACCACACCACAGGGGTTGAAAAAAAATTGTTCTGCAATTAATTCCAAGTAACATGCATGAATAATCTTACATGAACATGGTACTCATTGTAGAATAAAGGTTAAGAACCTAGGGATATAAAAGAGGGAGTGTATGTATGTGATGGGGGAGGGAGAGGCAAAGGAAAAGGAAAGTTCTGGCTTTGCCCCTTAGAACCATGTGATTTAAAGCAAAATTTTCAAACTCCATAACGTTCAATTTGCTCCAATTGTAAAGTATATCTAGTAATATCCACCTCAGAGTTTTCGTGAGGCTTGAAAAAGAAAATGCCCACAAAGCACTTAGCAGAATAACTGGCACAAAGTAGACTCTCAATAAATGGATGATCAACTCAGCATAGCAACCAGAGAGCCAGGGCCACTGGGGCTTTGGGGGGATTGTTTTCAATCCCTCCCAGACATACCAGGTGCCTTAGCTCTAATTCTTTAAGGTTTGTAAAGATGAGCCTCTTTCTGGAGTTTGACTCTCAGAGAATTCTGTTAGAGAATCACAGATCATAATCCCAGTTCACTCTTTCATTGCCAATTCTGAGTTGACGATTCAGAAAATGGGCAGTGGGATACAACCATGGGAGCTGGGCTCTCCAAAGGCGTTCTCAAAATCATGGTCCCTTTGTAACAATAAAATGAAAGTCCAACAGTCAAGCACACACAGTCTTTGTCTGAGATGCAAGAACTCTTAAGCTCTGCCAAGGTAAGAAGAGAAACTTCTAGAAAGAGACCCTCAGTGAAAAAAAAACCTCGGCTTCAAGCATTCTAAGACAGTTGCCAGGAGCCACTGGCTGATTTAAAAATCCAGGGAAGCTTGAGGGCAGGGAGGGGACAACAAGGTAAGGTGAAGGTTACGGGAAGGAAGGAGTGACTACGTCAACTTTGCAGTAACTGAAAATTCCAAATTATTTACAGCGGCAGAAATCAGGAAAGCTCAATGATTTGTACTACATTTGAAAATTAATCACCCATCAGATAATGTGTAGCATATCATAAAATGTTATGGTAACATAATCAGACTAACATAAATTCAAACAGAATGCTAGAGACTTATTTGATTCATTTCTCCTCAAACCTCCACAACGTAAACCTTTTGTCTGCTTCCCATTCCTCTACTCCTAATTTTTTTTTTTTTTTTTTTTTTTTTTTTTTTGAGATGGAGTCTCGCCATGTCACCCAGGCTGGAGTGCAGTGGCGCGATCTTGGCTCACTGCAACTTCCACCTCCCGGGTTCAAGCAGTTCCCTGCCTCAGCCTCCCAAGTAGCTGGGATTACAGGTGTCTGCCACCATACTTGGCTAATTTTTGTATTTTTAGTAGAGACGGGGTTTCACCACCTTGGCCAGGCTGGGCTCAAACTCCTGACCTTGTGATCCACCTGCCTCGGCCTCCCAAAGTGCTGGGATTACAGGCGTGAGCCGCCGCGTCCAGCCTCCTCTACCCCTAATTTTATAAGCTATTAAGAATTTGGGTGCTCTGCAGACGCCGCCGCTGAGGAAAACCGTGTACTATTAGCCATGGTCAACCCCACCGTGTTCTTTGAATTTGCCGTCGACAGCGAGCCCTTGGGCCACGTCTCTTTCGAGCTGTTTGCAGACAAGATCCGAAAGACAGCAGAAAATTTTTGTGCTCCGAGCGCTGGAGAGAAAGGATTTGGTTATAAGGGTTCCTGCTTTCACAGAATTATTCCAGGGTTTATGTGTCAGGGTGGTGACTGTGAAGTCACCATAATGGCACTGGTGGCAAGTCCATCTACAGGGAGAAATTTGAAGATGAGAACTTCATCCTAAAGCGTACAGGTCCTGGCATCTTGTCCATGGCAAATGCTGGACCCAACACAAATGGTTCCCAGTTTTTCATCTGCACTGCCAAGACTGAGTGGATGGACGGCAAGCATGTGCTCTTTGGCAAAGTGAAAGAAGGCATGAACATTGTGGAGGCATGGAGCGCTTTGGGTCCAGGAATGGCAAGACCAGCAAGAAGATCACCATTGCTGACTGTGGACAACTCGAATAAGTTTGACTTGTGTTTTATCTTAACCACCAGACCATTCCTTCTGTAGCTCAGGAGAGCACCCCTCCACCCCATTTGCTCGCAGTATCCTAGAATCTTTGTGCTCTCGCTGCAGTTCCCTTTGGGTTCCATGTTTTCCTTGTTCCCTCCCATGCCTAGATGGATTGCAGAGTTAAGTTTATGACTATGAAACAAAAACTAAACAACAACAAAAAAAAGAAAGAATTTGGAAGGGCCTGAGGTCCCCCCACTCCACTCTTTGCACCCATCAGTGACATCAAGAAAGGACTTGAAATGAAAACTAGCATTGTACCATGCTGTGCACCTCATAGCCACAGCTACCCCAGAAGATAAGCAGAGGCCACAGGCTCAGGCGGCATAGCATCTCACAGCAGGGATACTCCCCCAGCAACAGCAGCCAGAAGACGAATGCTCCAAGCTGGACCTGCTTTAGCCACATGTGTGATAAGCTTTCAAATCTCACACACACAAGCAGAGGAAGGGGCATTTCAGAATCACAGGAAAATGCCAGGAGTATTTCAAAGTCAAATAATGCCTAGAGCAAGAGAAAAAAAGCAACAAGAAGCTCCTCATCTCCTTGCTTTCATGTTCCTGCCCCAGGGTGGGAGGTGCTATTCTAATACATAACTCACTAAGTTTTACAGGTAAACCAAATGACATTCTAGGTCTAATCATCATTCAGGAAAGTCAGAGAGGAAGATAATAAGGACCATTCATTGCAACCCAGCAGAATCATCACCAAGTCAAGGCCTCCTTTTCCAGCACCTCATTTTATTCCTAAATTAAAACAGTGATAACTGTCAGAGGCATTTGAACCAGAGTGACTCCGTCTTGAAAACAAGCTGTAAAAATAAGGCTGAGACCTATTGGTCTGTATTCTCAGGAGGTTAGGCATTCCAAGTCACAGCATGAGATAGGAGGTCAGAAAAGATACAGGTCACAAAGACATTGCTGATAAAGCAGGTTGCAGTAAAGAGGTTGGCCAAAGCTCCCCAATCTAAGATGATGATGAACATGATCTCTGGTGTCCTCACTGCTCATTATACGCTAATTATAATGCATTAGCATGTTAAAAGACACTCCCACCAACATCGTGACAGTTTACAAATGGCATGACAACATCAGGAAGTTACCGTATATGGTCTAAAAAGGGGAGGAACGCCCAGTTCTGGGAATTGCCCACCTCTTTACAGGAAAACTCATGAATAATCCACCTCTTGTTTAGCATATAATAAAAAAAAACCCATAAAAATAGCAAGCCAGCAGCTCTTGGGGTTGCTGTGCCGTGGAGTAGCCATACTTTATTCCTTTACTTTCTTAATAAACTTGCTTTCACTTTACTCTATGAACTCTGGCATAAAGTAGACTCTTTATGGACTCACCCCAAATTCTTTCTTGCACGAGGTCCAAGAACCCTCTCTTCGGGTCTGGATTGAGATCCCTTTCCGGTAACACAACCACCATCTTACATCTCAGAGCACATGGTACAGGAAAAAGAACTGAGGGTCTGGAACTATACAAACTTGGTTTCAAATATTGATGCTATCACTGAATACGAGTTATTTATGTTATCAGCTAAGTTCTTCTATTTGTAAAAATAGTGATGATCAGATCTATGCTGAAGGGTTATTGGAGGAATTGATGGAAATAAAACACAAAGGGTCAAAAATGATCCCTGCAAACTCATAGGTACTCAGTAAAGGCTAACTCCTTTCCATCACTAGAAAATAAAGAGGAATTTAAATTAGTATCACCTGGTGCACAGGAACCAAGCAAGGATGTTGTCCATTATCAACTATGGGACCCTAGGATGGCAGGAAATGGGTTCCCACACAGGCTGCTGCCTGCCCTCAGCCTCTCTTCCTCCCTCTGTCCTGCCCTGCTTTTTCAAAATAAAGATTGATTGACTCAAAAATGTGATAACCAAAAAGCTTCTCCCATGCTCGCAAGATCAGACAAAGTTGGTTCTCCCATTACACACCTTTAGCCTATGAAGATGGGGACTAGGAAGCCAGGATTTAAGGGAGATGTCCATGAGCACAAATGGCTGTCTGTAGGAGAGCGGTAGCATAGCCAGCCCTGCGGCAGGATGTTTTCTATAAGGAAAGTCACTTGACTGGGGAGTTCATGCTCACTGTGAAGTTTAACTTGGAAAAAGCCACATATTCAGATTTGGGTTCAAGAATTTAAAAGATGACTTTTATCTTGTAATTGATTGCAATGTGGGGTGAGATGGTGCTTAAATTTTTTTTTTTTTCCTGCACAGTTCTTTAGGATCTCTTTATAAACCACTGAAAGTCATGAGAGATATAAATATATCACCTGCAAACCCAATAATTTGATTGGGTTTGGGGACTTTTTTGCCTAGAATCTATCTACTAAAAGTCACCAGAGTAAAGTGAATATAGCAACACATTCGGAATTGAAAGAATTGAATTTCTGTTCCATTTCTGCTACCTACTAGTTGTGTGACCCTGAATAAATTGGTTAATATCAATTGCTTACCGCCATCTGTAAAACAAAGGGGCTAGAATGGAGTATAAGACTGAAGAACACCCATGTAAGAATCACCCAAAGTGCTTGCTAAAAACCGCAGATCCTAGGCTTGGCATTGCCCTGCCTGAATCCAGCACTGGGGATGGGGCCTGGGATCTTCATTGTTCACAAACACCTGGGATTTTAAAATTTACTGTACTTGAGACTCACTGGAGAAGATGATCTCTAGACTGTATCTCAGATGGGCACTGTCATATTCTAAATGCTTTTTGTTCTAGTGAAAGTGCTGATTCATTTGTAAATCAGTTCATAGTTTAGGCAGGTATTGAACCCTTCTTTCCTTTTTACTTTCCCTAGCCAATGAGGTTGCCCATTTTCTTCTCACTCACAGCTAACCAGCTAAGGCTAAAATACAACATCCTGTCCAATCTTCATTCTCAAATGAGCCAAATAAATTTCAAGGTCCTTGACTTTCAGGGCAGCACCTTGTCCAAGAGATCTCATAGCTGTTTCCGATGTTGGTTCCCAACTGAAAATATTTTTCTTCCCAAGCCAGACAACAGGGTCCTCAATTTGGTTCCAAAGCCCTGTGTCTCTTCTACTTCCTGCAACTGCTCAGATTTCTCTAGAAATCTCTTGCCCAGGTATTTGGCCTAGTTTACTTAGCAAGTTAGAGCAGGCAGGGTCACTGCACAAGGGGAATTGGTACCAGACAAACAGCATATAAAAATAAAATAAGTCAGAGCTGGAGGAGAACAACAGAGGTGATAAAATGCTAGTGAAATGAGTGGCTCATTAAAGGGTAAACCACCTACATGCTCTGTAAGAGGACCAGTCATTTGTCCTGTGATGGTCGGAGCTCATGCGCCTCAAAGAGAGAAGTAAGGACATGTGCTAAGTCTGCCATAAAAAGAAATGTTTTCAGTTTAAATATATCAATACATGTATTCTTCCTTCTAGATATGTCCTTTCTACTTTTTGGTGTTAAAGTGCCTTTACCTTTTTGAAATGGTGGTAACGGTTAATTTTGTAACTATATTCGATAAAAAATGATGTTTAAAACATCATGGTGGTTCTCTCACCCGTGTTTTGTTTTTATTTTATTTGGCTCAAAATCTCCTAGGAAAGACTGACTCTCCACCTCAGCAAAGGTACACGGTCTATCGTGGTCAAAGCATGGGAAAGGGGACCCTTCATCTCCAGCGTGGGAGTCATTGTACCTGTGCATTTTCAGCTGGCAATTTCCAATGGAACCCTCTTAAGAGAAAGTTCTCTCTACTTGAGCTCATTCAGAAATAGTGATTTCTTGGATATATTGACTTTTTTCAAAGGGAGTCCCATGGTTTGCTTGTTTGTTTGTGGGTGGCAGGAAAGATACAGGTATTCTTATCTCAAATGTGGAGATGGAAATGGGAGATGACCACCTGGGTGTCTGTGTTGCCCTTTCTCAGTCCCTGCACTGTGAGTAGCAGCTCATTGTATTCATTCACTGGGACCACACACTTTCCATAGGATTTCCTCAGATTTTAATACATTTGCCTAGTGCCTAGTGCCAATACATTGCCTGAAAAAAGGGATTCTTTTAACGCCACCATTCTGGGTTCCCCTTTTATTTATTTCCCCAATCCACTTAATACCTGTTAGAGCACTTCTGTTGGAAGAGTGTGGGCAGGGGCTTGGATTTCACACTTGAGCAGCTCTGGAAAGGGAGGAGATATTTATACCCAAGATAATGTACTTGACTGGATTTTATGTTCCCTTTGCTATTTCTATAGGTATTTATGCTTAAAAAGAGTTTTCATCCACCCCTGCAGCACAGCCGAACTTCTCCTCTGGCGGGATCTAGTCACACACACACATACTCACATAATCCTCCTTGCCGAAAAACAGCAGGTGAGCTGGAGTAGAAAACAAGAGAACAAGTACAGCGACCTGGAACCATGCCACCAAGGGAGAGAGGTTCCTTTTGAGTTAGGGCAACTAAGCCTGAATCCTTCTTTGGAGGAATCTAGGAGTAGGGAGATATACAACTATGACTTATGTCAGGTAAAACATCATCCTCAATATCTTTCTTTGGGTGAATATGAATATAAGCCTGACATGCTGCCCCACATCTGCCCTTTAGCTTATCTGGGAAAAAAATTTATCAACTTTTCTTTAGTTATTCAGTCTTTCATTAAGCCTGTCCAACCACAGAGAGGAGAAGTTAAGACTTGTAGAAGATAGCAACAAAGATTTCCTACCCTCCTCATGCTATCTGGTCCCTGAAAGCAGCTGCAGAACCCTTCTCTCCCTCAGCCTGGGTCTGTGTTTAGGGTTCTGGCTTGCTTACACAAAGGCTATCCCATAAGATTCCAGGGGAAGCCTGACTCCCATCCTCCCATAGACTCCAGCAGGCTGGTTCTGCAAAAAGTATTCCTATCTTCAGTATTCTTACAGTATTTCTATTTAGGTATCTGCTTATAATGTCAAGGTTTGATGCTAACATTTTAAACCGACAATTACTAACATTTTAAAGGAACGGTTAAATTGTAAAACTCAATTTCTATGCGGAAGAATGATTCTAAATAAGCAGTCCGTCCTTCAGACTGGGTTCACGAGTAGCTACAGGGAGTGCATTTCTTTTTCTTGCTTTCTCTCTCTCTTTCAAAATAAATGTATCTACTGTGTAAGTGTCAAGTACTGCCCTTACATTTGAGGGTATGCAGATAAATTCAGTTATAGACCTCAGGGGGCTCATAATTCAGGGCTCAGAAGTCTAAGAATAGAGACAAGGGCCAGGTGCAAGTGTGGGCCAGTGGGAAGAGGGACGGATCACAGCTGGTGTCAGGGAAGTCTTCACAGTGATGATATTTGAGTCTTTGAAAACATAAAATGGACACTGAGAATCCTATCACCAGAAAGGAAACACTGAATATTTCCAAGATGCAAAGAAATACTTCCAAGATGCAATACTTCTAAGATGCAAAACTAGGACTTTGAGAAAAGCCTACAGATTCAAGTGTGGATCAGCAGCTTGAGTGATATTGGTTCTGTCAACAATTTACTAGGTACTTCAGGCTCGCCCCTCAAGCATCCCCTAATTTCAGGGTGCCTCCTAAATAGAAATGAAAATATTATTAGAAAGTTCATTTAAATAAACCTCCTATATGAAAAAAAGACCTCTTTCCAATTTGTTGAAATAAGAGAGTCATAATATTTATTTCATCAAGGGGGTGTGAGGCTTAGTCAGGATTCATTTACTTCATTACTCTTTCTAGGGCACTTGAAAATTTATATAATCCCATTTGTAGTTTGTAAGACCAGACTTCATGAGGATTTGAGGAGAAACTGTATAAATGTGGATGTTTTTATCGAGTTTTTCTTCCTTCTTTCAAGTATAACCAGCCTTACTCTAGCTTTTCCAGCCCTCGCTAGAAGGCACTTTGTAATGGCAAGAGTTTCCCAAGTGAAGGCCTCGGCCACTCCTCTCTGCATGCTCTGCCTCATTCACTGCTAGAGAACCTTCCTTAGTGGCAGGACCCCCCATCTCCTCTAGACTTACTTCATTCACTGTGCTCTTACTGCAAGTCCAGTTTACATGCTTATCTGTTTCCTCAAGTAGACTGTGAACAACCAGAGGGTATCAACCATCTCTTACCTGTTTTTGTTTTTTTGAATCTCCAGCGCAACTAGTTACACAGTGACTAGCAGAGAAGAGGTGATTAAATAAAGGTTTGTCAAATGAATGAGTGCCCAAACCCTCTACTCTTGTTACAAGGCAAAACCCAGCCTGTGCCCTCTGACGATGCAGCCTATCCTCCTGTTCTTCAGCTGCAGCTCACCCTACCCCAGCACCTCCCCTTTCTGACTACCTGAATCTTTTCTATTATTTAAGGCAGAGGTTCCCAACCTTGGCTGCACATTAGAATCACATGGGGGAGCTTTACAAATAAAATAAACACTGATGCTCAGCTCTACTGGCAGAGATTTTGATTTAACTGGTCAGGGTGGGGCATTGGCATTGGTATAAATGCTCCTGTGATGAGCCTTAAGTGCAGCCAGGTTTGAGAACCACTGATTTTTTTTTTTTTTTTTTTTTTTTTGAGACAGAGTCTTGCTCTGTCACCCAGGCTTGAGTGCAGTGGCACAATCTCTACTCACTGTAACCTTTGCCTTCTGGGTTCAAGTGATTCTCCTACCTCAGCCTCCTGGGTAGCTGGGACTACAGGTATGCGCCACCACGCCTGGCTATTTTTTTTTTTTTTTTTTTTGTATTTTTAGTAGAGATGGGGTTTTACCATGTTGGTCAGGCTGGTCTCGAACTCCTGACCTGAGGCGATTCACCCACCTTGGCCTCCCAAAAGTGCTGGGATTACAGGCATGAGCCACTGCGTCCTGCCGAGAATCACTGATTTTAAGGTAATACTCAAGTCTCACCTTTTCCTGAAAAGACTTAATATGCCTCTGATGATGTTACCTTCCTTCAGATTCAAAGCAGTTACTGTTTTAACCACTCATTAGACAACAAATCAAACACTGCCTTGTAACAGTACCTCAGTATTAGTTTGTTTGGACCTCGAGGGCAGGAACTAGTCTTCTACTTCTTTATATTCCCATACCATGCACGGGGTAGACCAAAACATATTTTCGATGGTTTAAAACAACAACAACTACAACAAGTAGGAGAGGCCGTTTTAATTCTACTCTAAGAACATGTCTTTGGTAAGAATAAAAATGTTGCAAAAAGGGTGGGGCAGGATTGAAGCAGAGTAGGAAAAGAGTAAATAAAAGTCAAATGGAAAAAAAGCTAAATTAGTCCAAAAGAAAATGTTTTCCAGCTTCTTAAGAGAGTTTTTGCAAACACTGAAGCAGAATAAGCAAGAAAATTAACTTGGCTTGTGGCCCTGATAAGAAGATTTCTTTCTTGGTTATAAAATTTTGCAAAGTTTCCAGGGTGTAAAGAAAATAATCAGCCAGGGAGGACTCCTTCCCTCAGACAACACAATTCAGCTCTTGGGTTAATCGGCTTGAAGGTCTGCTCAGCTTGACCTGACCCCCTTCCAGGCCTGTGATCTGAAACTAAGCCTCACATTCAAGAGCCCTGGTGTAGAGCTCAATGTCATAGAAACGGGATAAAATATAATCCTCATCCCATAACCTTGATCCCTGGGTGTAGTGGCCTCTGCTTGGGCATTGAAAAAAAACCCTAAAAAACAAAAAACTATACCTGTTATCTTCTCTAAGTGGTTGGTGTCCCAGAGGTCTTACTACCCTAGAATTATCCAGGCACGTTCTGCTACTAAATGGTATTGTAAGAAAGTACTACTTGGTGCAATTACCTTAAAGGTTAGCTTTAAAGTACTGTTTTATGCACATATCCCAGAAAAGCCTTCGCTTCATATGGCTTCTATGGTTTTTCATAAAATAAGACCACAGGAAAGACTCAGGGAATCACTAAGCACACCCTCTGCTAAGGCAAGATAAGGTCACTAGACAGAGACATGTTTTTTCTATATCAAACTTTATTCTAGTTACTAGGTCACAAATTTAACAACTGGTCCCCAAAGATATGCCTATTTCTATAGATTAATTAAATGTATGTTCTTTACCTGGGTTGGCCATTTTAACACTGGCCATATTTTACATTAATTTCTAATTATTGTTTGAAAACATGATTCCAAGGCATTTAAGTCTGCTTCTTATTGATTAGTAATGATAGTAACAAGTTGTCTTTCGTAAATTAAGATAACATGACTGACCCATCTAATGGGATGGGAGTTGATGAACTGTCACTGATCCATCTACACTTTGCTCCTGGTTCTCCTTATGACCACTGGCCTGCATTTGACCTTATCAGCCAAAAGCCAAGAGCCACCAACATCCTCCAAAGAGACATAAAAAATAGCATTTGTCCTACCAGCTACTTCCTGTTGACACTGACTGGTTAATTCATTAAAACAAAAGAAAAATAAAAATACGGCTCTAATTTCTTTATTCACTTATAAATTCTAACTGGAATTAGTAAAACTAGGATTTGGGAGCCTTGAACCCATGATACCATATATAATAGATGAAATCATAAATTCCGTGTGTAACAGTAAGAATGGCTTCTAAAATCTAAAACCTGAAACAGAGATAAACTATAAGTTTTCAAGGAGTGGGATCAAGGATCCATGAGAACAAATGACTCAACATTGATTCACAAGGAATTTTGCTTCCTCTGATAAAGTTTACATAGGTGTGTTCGACAATCCTTAATGATATCCCTGAAAGCTGCAAAACAGCTATTTAACATGATTTACTACCAAAGGTCATTAGATTCTCCAGGAATATTTTGGAATGTGTTCCACTAAAAAGAGAAATAACAGCTTCAGAACCTAGGATACCAGACTCTTCAGGGAAAAGGTGCCATTGAGGTAATGAGTAGTCCAGGGCCTGAAAACTCAAGAATGTTTCCCTGAATAGAAACAAGCAGCTCTATCTTCTCAGGACATGGCTGACTTGATCACCAAGCTGGAATATTATTTACATAGTCCAAAGCAAACCAAGAAGAATTCTCTGGTTTGGAAAATTATGTCTAGAACAGGCAATAGCTCATGCCTGTTTTTGATGATTCCTGCTTCCTTGAAAAAGAGCCAGTTTACCTAATGCAGGTAAAGGCAACAACAGCTTTTCTGCCATTTTCTCCAGAAAGGATCACCAGTGTGACATTTCATGCCTCTGTATCTGAATAGCCTGGATTTGATATATATTTAGCAAGGTGGGCAAATCTGGCTTCTGAATTCTGTCCTATCCAAAAAATCAAAATAATCACCCGTCTTCTTCTTCCTCCTGCTTTTAGGAGAAACTAGATTGAATCTGGTCACACAGCAGGATAAAGTTGAGGTTAGTCATTAGGAAAAAGAATTTTTTTACTATGAAACATTTTACCAAAGCTTTACCAAAGAGGTCAGACAGTGGTGTCCTTTTCTTTGGAATGAAGAATGAAGACAGAAGACTTAAAAGGAGGTAGAAAGTAAACTTTCTGGATGTAAGGGAAGGATTTTCAATTTTGGCCAGGATAGAAACCACAAATAGGGAACTCTGAGAAAGTGACCAACCATTTGGAGGTCTTTCTAGCATCATTCAGTACTCTACACTACAGGTGTATGCGTTAATGTAAAAGTACCTAGTATCTGGGGAATAATTTATTCACTTGGCAGCATCTGCTGGCCTAAGATTTTCAAAGTACACATACTTCAAGAAAAAGCATCATCATTATTTAATTCGTATACAAATTAGTCCTCAACAAATATAATCTAAGTGAAATGATCATTTAGAGATAGAGAATTGGATACCCTTAGAGGTGTGGTCCTTGGTCACTTACAAATATCAGAGAAATGCTGACTCTGTGGGATCAATTCTTATGTTTTTTTCCTGTGTGTGACTTGTCTCCCCACTTTATTATAACTGCTGTTGGGACAAGCAGAAATGCTGGTTTCTTTATGCCCTACTAGCTGGTGCTGGCTCAGGACAGACAACGCGGCCAGCATTTTCAGAAGACGCTCAGATTGCTTGGTATATCTCATTCCCTGACCTTCATAGTCAGAGAATACTGTCAAAGCACCCACCTGTCTTCTCTCTGAATCAAGGTACTGGAGGATCAGCCGGGTATTCACACTGTGACTCCAGGTATTTCCTAGTGCGGCTATCACACAGCTGGATCCAGAAGTGCCTGAAATGAAATGGTAAAAGCATGCTTTCAGATGCCCTTTCTTGAGATGGCATTTCACATGAAGTCCAGACATTACTCATTGCCAATAGTCCAGAGAGTACTTGGAGGCTCAGTTCATTACCACAGAACTTGAGGAATCAGTGAAGTAGGAGAGGGGTTAAGGAATATGAGACTAAAAACCAGCAGGGGTTTCCTTCAGCCTTGGTGAAAGTGACCACCACTGGGCCAAATAATAACAGAGTTATATATCAAAAAGACGTTGCATTGCAAGATAGCTCAGAGCCATTGCTACTAGTAAATCTAGCCATTCAATATCCAAGGCATAATGCTACTCCACAGAATAAGAACCAGTTATGAAATAGTCTTAGTTTAATAGAGTTGTTAGACATTTTTAGCTTGACAAGAGTCTTAACTCAATTTTCCCTATCAATATAGAAATGGTGGCATATACATGTAAAATTCCCTGGTCCTCCCACCCACCCCGTATACACAACGCAAAAAAAGGAATCTAGAAGATCTCAACATTTCATAGGTAAGCTGTTTTAGACATCCCTATTCCAAGAGAAACATTCCTTTACCTTCTAAGACTTTCCTATAAGGAAGAGGGTCTGAAGTAAACTTTATCTGAGTTCCTAGCCTCCTCCAAATTGCATCTTACATCTCCAAAGCTTTACTGACCCTTCTTGACATCACCAAGAGAAAACCCTTTCTGTTCCCTACCTGCTCCTTCCCCCTTGAAGGCAAGCCAACAAGTCCTGCTGCATAGAAGCCAGCTCCCACTATCATGTCCAGCACATCCCAAGGCCTCCTCTGAACCCCTGTGCCCTGTGCCCGAGGCCTCCTCTGAACCCCTGTGCCCTGTGCCCAAGGCCTCCTCTGAACCCCTGTGCCCTGTGCCCAAGGCCTCCGCTGAACCAACTTTGGCCCTGGGCCATGACAGGAATCCTAACCTTAGGAGGGCACAGTTGGACATTTAGTGTGCCTTGTTGCCTCCAGATACGATCTTTTTTCTACGAGGAGACTACATAGACGTTGAAGTCCACTGAATTAGCTAAAACAAAATGAGGCCTTGAGTGTGTCATCCGTTGTCCCCTTACTACATCATCTGATTTGTACGCCTCAGTGTGGAGTAGGAATTGGTCTTTTTTTTTCCAGGGCAGACACCTTTCAGGGTGGTCTACTAACTGCACATGGCCTTAAGCACCTGGGCCCAAATGCTGCAACAGACAAATGTAGTTCAGTGGTTCTTGGCTGGAGGGTGATTTTATTGGCAATGTCTAACTCGCAGTGTTACTGGCATCTAGAGGGTAGAGGCTGGTGATGCTGCTAACCATTTTATAATGCATAGGACAGCATCCTACAACAAAGAATTATCCAGCCCAAAATACAGCAGTGCTGAAGTTGGGAACCCCTGGGTCAGATAACACCAACCATATATATATATTTCCTGGTTCAAGCAGGAACAGGAATGAATGAGATGGAAATCAATAACCAAGGTCTCAACAAGCCTGGGGATATCAGATTGAAAGAGAATTTAGTGTAAGAAAGAATAAAATTTGGGGTAACCTCAGTTCATCATGCACACAATTCAAAATATGCACAAATTAATGTGAAAACAAATAATCTAGATTGTTCCAATCTGATCACATCATTCCCCTACTTAAAACGCCTTCAGTAGTCCTTCATGCCTGAGATTAAATACTATCTCCTAAACAATGCACTCTGAGCACTTTGTCAGCTGCCTCTGCATCTCTCTCTGGCTTCACCTCTCTCAGCCCCCTCACTGGATGGTCTCCCATGACCTCCTGACTTCCCTGGCCTCATCCTCCTTGACCTCTTGTCAGCAGTTGATAAAGCTTCCCCCTTCCTTGGCATCCAATCTACTGGCCTCTTCTGCTTCTCCTTTTACCATGTTGATTATTCCTTTCCTTTTTCTGCCTTTGTTTTCTCTTTCTTCTTAGTTGTGGGTGGACCTTAGGGAGTGGGGCATGACCACATTTTTTCTTGTCTAATACCAGATGCTTTCAGTATCCAGGAAAATAATGTACATTAGTAAAGAGGCCAGGTGCTTGCATATTAACATGTTGAACTTCTTTACCCCCACTAAGAGATATAGTCTTTACCATTTTTCTTGAAATTCACAACCCTCTCAGTCTAACTTTTCATTTTCCCCTTTTTGATAGAAATAGACTTATAGAAAAATATTTTCTACTATAAGAAAATCAACACTGCAAGGGCAATAGCAACTATATTTGCATTTTAGAAAAACAGCTCTATTGAGATAATTTGCTATCATACCTCCTCCAATTTCAAGTGTACAGTTCAGCAGCTTTTTCTATACTCACAGAGATGTTCAGCCATCACCACAATTAACTTTAGAACATTTCAAACCCCTAAAAAGAAATCCCACACCCACTGGCCATCAGTCCCCAACACCCCATTCCCTGCCCACCTCCAGCTCTTGGCAACCATTAACCTATTTTTTTTTCTCTATAGATTTAGTAACTGACTTTCAATTAAAGCCTTAGGAGATGAGGGGAAGTGGTGAGTACTGTGGTGAGTTCGAGAATTCATCCAGGATCTCAAGGGGGCAGTCTCTGTTCAGCTCTAGCTGTTGTTGTCATGTGGCAATGTGAGTTCATAGTTAGTCACATCTTATTTATTTATTTTAAAATTGTAAAAAACTTTTATAATCACATCTTTTGATTTTTAAAAATCATAGTGATATGATTTTTTAATTGCGCTAACTTTAAAGCGCAATTTTGATTTTTAAAACGGAAGCCAGAAATCAATGCTTTAAGTATAATTTCCTGATTTTAAAATGTTGGTTCAATATTTACACTTTTAAAAACACACAAATAAACATGCTTTTGAGCCAGATATGCCTCATTCCCATCAAGCTTGCAGTGTCTGCTCTACATGGCATGGCTCCACTTTGAAAAGGATGAGAGCCCATTTGACAAGGTGGATGGTTTCTACGCCTTTGTCGCAACCTTTGGCTTGTCTCAACACTTGTCTTCGACTTTTAACCACAAGAACTGCAAGCCTACATCATAAATTTTAGCACTGCAAATTCAGTATCATCAAAGCAAGCTCATATTTTCCCATATAAATCTACTCCTCCATCTCTGTTCCTTCCTTTGACCCTCCAGTTAATCTGGTTTAAAACCTCAGCTCCATTTTCAAAATGTTTCCTTCTCTCATGTTTCTCACTTGCAATAAATTGAGAGGTCTTACTGATTTAACTGTAAAATCCTACCTATATCCATCCATTCATTTCTCCTACCTCACCCTTAGATCCATTCCTAACTCTCCATTCCTCCTAAATCAACCTTAGACCCACATTAGCTTTCACCTGGTGTGACTGCTTTAGTTGCCTGTTGTCTGTGCTGCTGTCACTTTCTCCCTACTAAAGCCATCCTCTGTTTTACTACCTGATTAACCTCCTCCAAGCACACGCCTAAGCACACCACCCTCCCATTTACAACCAGCAGGCTCAAAACCTTTCAGTGGCTCCCAAGTGCCTTCAGAGAATTCTAAGTTCCTAACACTGGCATTCAAGGACTTTCTACCCTGCGCCCACCTGCCCTTCCAGACTTCTTCCCCCTGCTCCATTTCCCACAACTGTGTTCCTACTTAATCACTTATTTCCCATGTCCCTCCCTCATCTGGAACTCCCCTATGTTCACATGTCCCAAATCTACTCTGCCTTCAATGCTACTTCCTATGTGCCAATTTCTCTAATCTTCACAGAAATAATGTCTTCCTCCTGTAAACTTCTATAATACTTTATTTTACTGTCTCATATTACAATCATTTTCTACCTGTGGTATATTATTTGTGTGCTTTTCTTATCACCTTTAACACAGAGTCATGCTCTGCATAATGATGTTTCAGCAAATGACAGACTGCAAATATGACAGTGGCCCCATAACATTATCAAGCAGCTAATAAATTCCTATCACCTAGTGATGTCACAGCAGTGGTAACATCATAGCACAATGCATACTCACATGCTTGTGGTGTTGCAGGGTAAATAAACCTACTATAATCTCAGCTGTATA
Source organism: Gorilla gorilla gorilla (assembly GCF_029281585.2). Classification (NCBI taxonomy): domain Eukaryota; kingdom Metazoa; phylum Chordata; class Mammalia; order Primates; family Hominidae; genus Gorilla; species Gorilla gorilla. Next base: position 85,297,555 of record NC_073239.2, on the reverse strand, counting down.
AAAGTATAGCACATACAATTATGTATAGTACATAATACTTGATCTTATTATATGTATTTACTATACTTTTAATCAATATTTTAGAGTCTATTCTACTTATAATAACCAGTTTAGTAAATACAAAAACCAGTTATGTAGTTACTACACTTTTATGTATTTACTATACTTTTTATCATATCTATACTGATGTGTTTACTATATATACTTTTATGTAGTTTATGTATTTACTATACTTTTAATGTATTTACTATACTTTTATGTACTATGTATTTACTATACTTTTTTTAATCATGATTTTAGAGTATATTCTACTTATTTTAAGAAGTTAACTGTAAAACAGCCTCAGGTAGATCCTTCAGGAGGTATTGCAGAAGAAGGCATCGTTATCATAGGAGATGACAGCTTCATGCGTGTTATTGCCCCTGAAGACTTTCCAGTGAGACAAGATGGGGGGGGGGGGGTGGAAGACAGTGATATTGATGATATTGCTCCTGTGTAGTCCTAGGCTAATGTGTGTGTGTCTTAATTTTTAACAAAAAAGTTTAAAAAGGTAAAAAAATCTAAAAAACAGAAATAAGATTATAGAATAAGGATATAAAGAAAATGTTTTTGAACAGCTATGCAATGTTTGTATTTTCAGTTATGTTATTACAAGATCAAAAAGTTAAAAAATTAAAACATTTATAAAGTAAAAAAGTGATAGTAATCAAAGGTTAATTTATTATTGAAGAAAGAAAAATGTCTCTATCAATGAATGTAGCCTAAGGATACGGGGTTTATGAAGTCTACAGTAGTGTACAGCAGTGTCCTAGGCCTTCATGTTCATTCATCAGTAGGTGCACTCGCCAACGGACCCAGAGCAACTCCAGTCCTATAAGCTCCAGTCATAGTAAGTGCCCTACACAGGTGTACCATTTTTAATCCTTTTACCATTTTTATTGTACCTTTTCTGTTTAGATGTGTTTAGATACACAAATACTTACTATTGTGTTCCAATTGCCTATAGTATTCAGTACAGCAACATGCTGAATGGGTCTGTAGACTAGGAGCAATGGGCTATACTATACAGCCTTGGTTTGTAGTAGGCTATACCATCTCAGTTTGTGTAAATACATTCTATGATGTTCACACAATGTCAAAATTGCTTAATGATGCATTTCTCAGAACCCATCTCCATTGTTAAGTGACATATGACTGTATATTATAAAGAGGCCAAACCCATGCCTGATGTATGTCAGCATGCCTGAGTTACTTAACACAAGGTCTGAGACACAGAGGATGCTTATAATACTGACTAAATGACTAATTAAAAAGTTATTTCCACTAAATTTTGAATCATATTGTATCCTTGTTTTGGCAGCAGATTTACATCCTTAATTCTATCTTGCTTAGCTAAAATTAATAGGTTTACATTTTTCAAGTAAACTCTAGAAATTAGTTGCTTAGATGCCTGCTAAGTGATGGGATCAAGGGAGGCTAAGCTCTAAAGTTTGTCAAGAAAAAGCTACATGTGAATAATTAGGAGTTGCTAGTTAAGCACTCAAACTTTTTTTTTTTTTTTTTTTTTTTTTTTTTTTGGTGATAAACTGTAGGAGTTTCTCAGGTCTAAAGGAAGACACAGGATGTCTTCAGAGATTGGAGCCACATTTGGGCCAGGAGCAACTATTTAAAGCACTCCGCATCGCTAAAACAATAAGAATGGTTGTTTTCTGGACAGGTAAACCCAAGTCTTAAGTAAGGGCCATGAGTACAGATGACCACAGAAAAGTTTCCAAAGGAAACCCTGAGTGAGCAAGCTTGACTGTAGTCTACTATAGACTTTAAAAATATCCATTTGTATTTTTAGGAGTGCTTACAAACATTAATCCACCATAAAAGTAATAACAGCAAGGCCTTGAAAGTTAATGATAATGAAAGGCAATTTTTAAATTTTTTTTTAGAGACAGGGTCTCCCTTATTGCCCAGGCTGGAATGCAGTAGTATGATCATAGCTCACTGTAACCTTGAATTCCCGTGCTCAAGCAATCCTCCCACCTCAGCCTACCGAGTAGCTGGGACCACAGGCACATGCCACAATGATTGGCTAACTTATTTTTATTTTTTTGTAGAGACAGGGTCTCACTATGTTGCCCAAGGTGGAAAGGCAATATTTTTTAAGGTACTATGTGCTAGGCACTATGTAAGCTTAAATCTTCTTGAGCTTCATATCTTAGCTACATCTCTTTTGATCCTTACAACAATCCTATGAAGTGAGTAATATTAACATCCCTATTGACAGAATGAGGCTATGAGAAACTAAGTCACTCCAGTTCACATGGTTACTGATACAGCCAGGGTTCGAAACCAGGCCAACTGAGTCTTAACCACTACTCCAATTAGCTTTCTCTGGGCTTATCATGTCTCTCATGTCAAATAACGTGTTATTCTGCCAGCCCACAAGAGCCTTGAGAGCTCAAAGGCCCATCTCTGGGAGGATACCGATGCAAGTATGTCATGAGGATCTTATCACTCATCTGAGCTCTGCATGTCACTCAGGCTCCATACTCGGCTTCCTCTGTTCTGATGTACAGTGATAACCCAGGGCAAGGGGTTTCCAGAAAGACAGCATATACTCTGGCTCAGCAAGTTACTTAATCTCACTCAACTGGCCCAGCAGCTGGATTCACGCAAGTCAGGTGGCCTGGAACTGATCCTCTCTGGTTGTAGAATTAAAAATCTGGCAAGGATTGGAAAGATAGTTTACTTAATAGGGCCTCAAGTATAGGAAAGCAATTGAAGGGTGATTGCAGTGATAGAATCACTTGAGAGAGGGAGGTAGGGAAACTGTAAGTTACTATAAAGTTGTGACCTTATTTTAAACTAGAAAACTTAGTGGTCTCTTATGTCTTTTGACTTGCAAGCATTCCTGTGAGAGGGCTGGCATAAATGATTGTTAATGCTGTTGATGGGAAATTTAAAGTAGGAGGAATCTGCCTACTGGCTTTTAAGAAAAGGTGATTTCCTGCAAGATGACCTAATTGGTTAGGAAACAGATAAGTGAACCTTCTCTATGTTCACTTTAAGAGGAAGTTCTAAAAATTGAGGTGCTCACTCCCTCTCTCTCCTTTTTGATGATTGTGATATTTAGACCTGCCAAAGCAGTATAACTTCATTGTCTGGAATTTGGTTAATTCCAATGCAAATACAAAAATCAAATACGTGAACTGAGCTTTGAAAATATTTTCATTTTTGAGGATTTTCATTGTTATGGGATTGAGCCTGTAGAAGTCTCTGTGTAAGCTACATAGAGCAAATCTAATCTATTCACACTGAAGTCAGGGCTCTATAAAAGACTGTGGGAACATTCATTCTCCACTCTCTCAGAGACTCTTTTAGGTAAGTCAAAGCATGTTCTCTTTCTGTGATTGCTAACCCATCTGTAAAATGTGAATAATAATTCTGGCCTCCAGGCAACCAGAGGTTCTTGGTGACCCTTAGATGAAGATACTTGATATGTATAAGTGACAGGAACAATGATGATCAAACACTGAAGATGAAATTCTAGGGGGGAAAGAAGTTTAATCATTATCTCCTGCATTTTTTATTCTGTTAACAATGAGGCAAGATAGTAAATCTTAGTTGCAAAGTTGTTAAAACACATGATTTGGATTCTGGAATATCTTTCATGACTATCTTTTGGATCCAATTCTTTACTCATTTGGTGTGGGAGTTGGTTATGAAGACGAATTTCTCACAAGGCAAGGAGCTGTCTCTCTGCTCTGTATACATGGGGTGTAGCCCTCGTGCAATCAGACTGGAGGAGGATAACCAGGTTGCTATGTAGCTTTGATTTCCAAAAAGGTGATGGGCTTCTGGTACCAATCCGTGTCAGTATTTAGAAGAGGCCTGTTGGAAAGCTCTTAATGAGAAAGCTCCTTCTCTGAAAACATTTCAATTTATGACTCCTGTGCTAAGCATTTCTAGGAGATCAAACTGAATCTCTAGTGCATAACAGAAAAGCATTTGCCCTGCAGCAAAAGGGTCAACTTTAAAAGAATGCTTTTCCATGTTTAAAAAAAAAAAAAAAAAGTCAAAAAAACAAAGCAATGACTCCCAAAATAGGAACAGAGGGGAAGGAAAAGTTCATGGCCTTAGCGGACTGGATATTCTGGATATTTGGTCCCTCCAGTCTCTGCAGATGAAAGCCCATTTATTTAGAGTAGAAAGAGGAAATTTAAAAAAATAAAGGAGTAACAATACCTACAAATGTTTTCAGGATTGAAATAAATCCAGGGAAGAAGATGGTATGTTACCACTGGAACTGCATTCTCGTTCATATCTCTTGTCCTCACGTCCTGAAGCACATTCCATGTAATGCATGATAGCCTGTGGCCAGCTGCTGGCTAGAAAGCAGGACCCTGCAGTTCTATTTCTGACTCCGTCTGGGCTTTTGATGAGACCAGGTGGGAGAAGGAGAGTAGTGCAACAAAGAACCTCAGAGTAGGCCTTGGTAATGAGCAGTTACCTAACCTCACTGAGCCTCAGTTTCCTCATCCATGACAAGAAGGGGTAAATGACCTCAGTAGTTCCTGCCTTATTAAAAAACTTTGAGTCTTTGGTATTTTGATGATATGAATGAGTTCCTCATTGAGAACCTCACTTGTTCCAGGAATTTTGAGAATGCACCACTCCATGCGCTGTCTTTGAATCGCTGTGCCCTACCCAGCACCCGTTTGTGCTTGAAAAGAGCACAGGCATGGGTTCTTTTGCTGATAGCAGATTTCTCTCCAGACTAGAGATTTTCTTAGTCTACCCTACTTAATAAGACTTTATGATGGGTAAACCTGTGCTGACCAGTGGCCAAGTCCCAGCAAACACAACTTCATAGTAACAAAGCTTAAAGACAGGAGTCTGAGTGCGAGACTAGGGATCAGAAGGATTCAATTCATTCATTCAATTCATCATCCATTCAATTCAGCTTCTCCTGTTTAAACCCAGGCCCCTGGCACTTGCTGAGCATGGTTCTTTATTGGACCATCCATTTGAACTGGGGAAGGGACTGAGAATCTTGGTTACCTCTCTTGGCAGGTCATCAGTTCTTGTTCCATACAATGCAGAATTTTAACAACAAAAGGTGAAGAGGATGAATAAGTTATTAAAGCTGGGAAACTGCCTATAATAGGTTATTTTTAGAATAAAGATTCAAGATGACCTACAAGCTCTGTGAGACCACAGGACAAAGGTGTCAAAGAAAAGAGACTGGGATAGGCTCAGACATTTATCTTCCAGCGAAATTAATTTCCTTGAGGGCTTGTGGTTCACTAACTGAATCTGTGAACCAGCTGTATTTAGGGTGCATTCTACTTCCTTGGGTCTCTAAAACTGACAATGGTCTATAGGTCAGGTTCCAACGGAAGTGATATTTCTGACCTAGCTCTATAAATAGAGCACTGGAAAAAACCCATCAGCTGCAATGGCTCAGGGACCACACGCTATCTATTAAGTAAGCAACCGCAGTATTTGTGCTACCATTTTAGATACGAAAAAATATATCTTTTGTTATTTATAATCTTCTGAGCTTTGAGATTCTCAAAATACTTTAAAGCTATTAGTCGTCTTTCAGATTTATAAATACAGGATCTGAGGCATAAAACTATGTAATAACTGCTTCAACTAATACCATTTACCCACCGAGGAAGGCATTTGGCTGGTAAAGAATGGGCTGCTTCACTTTAGTAAAGCAGAAAATTTCATTCCTGATGTCTCTTGGCTGGAGGTGAAAGGAGTGAATGCAGTCCAGAGGCTTTACTTGCACAACATACCTAGGCTGATCCAAGTCTCAGCAAACTCGTTACTGAGAAAGGTAAGAAATGTGAAGCAGAAGACAGGAAGAAGTGAGGCAATCAGAACCTCTGGAATGCAAGAGTTAGGGATGGATCCTCCATAGCACAAGGTAGGGGAGAAGCGGGGGTGAGCCATCCACTAGGCTAGAGACTGGTATGCACCAGCACCAATCACTCAACAACTCCACTGGCTCATGGACAGGGAGAAAATACCTTCAGTTTCTCAGAGTCTTAACAAAATACTTTAAGTTCTTATCCAACCAGGACATTTTTGAAAACGAAATGGGGACATTTTAATAGTTATACTGGGATAAGAGAAATAAACTGAGCTTGCCCTGAGAAAACCAAGACATATGTTATCCTACAGAGATACTATGTAGGAACTGTCCAGAATCACAGTGAGCATGCTCACTTTATACGAAAAGCTTCAGTCTGGAAGTAGGGGATGCTGTACTAGGCTTCTCTGCTGTGTCTGCAGTGTCGATCATCAAGGTCTCAAAGATGGCAAGGAAAACAATAGTAGGCATAAGAAGAACAGAACTAGATTGTCTGAATAAAAAGAAGCAATCTCCTCCCATCAGCTCAACTCCCAACATTCTCCAGGAGGCCATGCCCCTGAACCTTTTCTCCAATACAGCTTTCCCCTTTCTACCTTCTACTTAACGAAAGAAAAAAAAAATCCTGAATGGTGACTTGTAGTGAAATCTCTTGACCTTTGCAAATAAGTTTTTAATTAAAAATAAATTCACTCATTACAGAAAACACATATTACCCTTAAGTAAATACTAGCAAAATAAAACAAAGAAAACAAAAACCTAACCATTTAAAGAAATCTGTGGCACTTTCTCTTTAAATTTAGCTTCATTCAAGACAAGCCAGAAAGATGCTTGCATAAAATACGTTTTTTTTCCCCCACAGTGTGTTCTATCTGTTCACCATGAAATCCTCAGACCACACCTTTCAGCTGTCCTGGTATGAGCTTTGCTTTCCTGCTCCCATTGTAGAGTCAGAGGCAGCAGGCGGATACCAGAGTTGAATTCTAATAAGTCTCGTGTATTATACATGGTCACCATCTCATTTTTTGACCACTTGATATTTGTTTCAGGTGGCACTGGCTGAGGCAGAATGAATACAGCTGCTGATTCTGATCTCACACTGGGTATATCCCTGAGTGCTGGAAAAAACATCACCCTCAGAAGTGTGCATTCAGCCAGCTGCCTTTGGAGAGAGCTGGGAAGGGTGCAAAGTGGCATGTCCTTTACCAGTCACTCTTTCTGGGTAAGATTCAAACTACAGTGAAGTAACATTTGGTCGCTTTACATATCCAACGAAGTACTTTGGGACAAGGAGAAAGCCAGGTGGCCACCCACTTGACTGAACAGCAAGGGGACACACCAGCAGTCATGTGGTTTGCCTTCAGGAAATCAGCTCACAAGGCAAACCCAGGGCTGAGAGAGGGTCCTTTGCCCAGGCCTTAGCTTGTGAAGAATCAGGCCTGGGTAAGCCTGCTGTTGCTTCAGGCCCACTTTGGATCACTGGCTCTTCGCAAGCAGTAAGAACAGAAGATAAAAGAAATATGATTTGTTTATTAGGAAATATGTTCTTGAAGAAAAATTTTTCTGGGAGAACATCAATGGCTTTAAAAACCATTAGTGCAAAAAGACATTTCAACTAAAATGCCATGTCTAATCCTGGACTGCATCCCGGAAAAAACTGCCATAGAGTACATTATTGGGACACCTGGCAAAGTTTGAATATTGCCAGTATATTATATAATAGTATTGTATCAATACTAATTTCCTGGGTGAGATCATTGTACTGTGGTTATGTAAGAGAAGTTCTTGTTCTTAAGAGATAAATGCTGAAGTATTTGGGGATGAAAGGATATGATATCTGTAACTTGCCCTCAGATGGTTCAGCAAAGATAATTATAATAAGTTAACAATATTATAAAATAAATTGGTAACTAATATACAAGAGATAAAAATAAATGAGGCAAAATGTTAAAAATCAGGTAAAGAGCTGGGCTTGGTGGCTCACGCCTGTAATCCCGGCACTTTGGGAGGCCAAGGCGGGTGGATCATGAAGTCAGGAGATGGAGGCCATCCTGGCTAACACGGTGAAACCCCATCTCTACCAAAACTACTAAAAAATTAGCCGGGCATTGTGGCGGGCGCCTGTAATCCCAGCTACTCAGGAGGCTGAGGCAGGAGAATGGCGTGAACCCGGGAAGAGGAGTTTGCAGTGAGCCGAGATTGCGCCACTGCACTCCAGCTTGGGCGACACAGCAAGACTCCATCTCAAAAAAAAAAAAACAAAAAAAAAATCAGGTAAAGGGTATATGGGGAGTTCAATATACTTTTCTTGGAACTTTTCTGTAGGTTTGAACTCTCCTTCCCCCCAAAAAAAATTAGTGGGAAAATGTAGGTTGGCCTTTCCAGAGAGATTACTTGGTCATTGATATAAAATCAAAACATGGGATTGGATCTCTGGAGAAATTACTAGGGCATTCATATGTTTCTATACATCAGAATCATCTGTTAACTTTTTAAAATGCAGAATCCTAGGCCCCATCCCAAACCTGATGAATCAGAATCTCTGGAGGTGATGCCCAAGAGTCCATATTTTCAAAAACCTCTCTCAGATGATCCTAATATATGCTAACATTTGAAAAAAAATCATGTATTAGGCATTTGCTGTTTTGCCTGCAATTACAGACTCCTCAGATCCCGCAGACAGTCCATGTACCATCATGCATGCATTTGTATTAGAAAATCTCCACCTAGTATCTTGTGATGTGGCTCTGTGTCCTTTTAATCTCAGAAGACATCATTCTGGAGAATGCCCTTTAGCCAGTTTTTAAGACTGACTTAATCCCCCACCCTGCTTCCCAAGAGGAATAGAGAGAAGAGATGTAAATACCCTTTAGAACTGCCATATTCATCTGCTTGGAGCTGTTGTCCGAGGAGACACCCAAAATACTAATTCAGAGAGACTTGGTAGGAGGGGCGGCTGATAGCCTGGGCATGAAACAGGCCAGGGCTGGTTACCGGGCCCAGGTCCTCACTCAGAGACCCTCATTAAGGCCCCTCCTCAGTCTTGCTCCTTGACCTGCATTGCTTCAAGACACCAAACAAGGGTCAGCTTTCAGAGTTCACACTCTGCTGTGTTTCCTCAGTGACAGCAGGAACAGAGTGCAAGTAGGGGAGCAAAAAGAATCAAGTGAGACAAGACAGAAATGCTGAGGTGCTTTGAAAACTCCAGAGTGCCTAAGTGCATCTGATGAATTTGACTTAAAGTGCTTCCTTTGATCCCACAACATGGATACAATCCTTATTCCCATTTCATAGGCAGAGAAGTGACTTGACCACCAAAATTCACCTGGTCAGAGGGAGAGCTGGGCCCCGGCCCAGGCCTTCTCCAGCTTTAGCTGTCCCAGCTGCCTGCCGCCCTGGCACTGGAGAGCACGTCATGATGGAGAATGCTTTCAATTATCACCTTGCCCAGAGTGTGAGGATTTACGGTTATGCTTTCCTCCCTCCCCATCTCCATCAGCCTCTTTGGGAAGCAGAGGATCCTGATAGGAATCAGCATATGTTCCTGCGTGGGAGGGAATGGAATGCTGGCCTCACATATGTTTGCTGCCCTCGAGGCTCTGAGAAGGGGGTGAGGGAAGAAGTAAAATGTTGACATTTGGTGGAGGCAATCCCAGTGTCCTTTGCTCCCAGAATTTTAGACCAGAACCCGAAGGTTTTTGTTTCCCACACTGGTAAATTCACTCTGGCTGCCGAGTTCCTTCAATGCAGTGTGCTTCCTTGGCCATCTGGACCCGGCTTTCTGAGGCAAGGCTGAGGGAAGCTGCTACACTTCTCCTTTTGGGGGCCTACACACACACACACGAGGGGTGTCCCCATGGCCACCATGCCAACACAAGGCTCACCACAAACTGGGGCCACAGGAGGGAGGAAAACTCCATTTGTGACAGGAATTCGCAGCTCACAAGTTTCAAGGTCCAAACAGTGTGCAGTTTACCAGGGTGTGGGGCTTAGGCCATGGAGATGACCCTGCTTTAACTTCCTCAAGTATCTCTTCACAAGCATGTCCCAAACCCTGGGGAGTGGAGGGTAGGGCAGTCAAGTACTTTCAGGCAGCCGCCTCATGGCGGGAGAGGGAGCTCATGAACAAAATGTGCTGAGGCTAGCAGGGTTATTTTAATTGGGGGAACTGGTTTTGGTGTCAGTAGCCAGTCAGTTCACATCTGCAAAATAGGAATTCTTAAGCAAACCAATTTCCTTCTTCCTCGAAGGCCAATGCTTATCCAGAAATGAGACAGAACTATGGGTTTACTGCAAATGACCAGCATCAGCAAAGTGATCAAGACTACCAACTTTGGGTAATGTGTCCCACATCTCAGATGTCAGTTGATATAAGACATTACAGTAAAGAATTATGAGGTAACATTTTGGGATAATTATTGTTTTCCAGGCTAAACACCTTACATACATTATCTCTGTGAGGGAGGTACCATTATCATACCAATTTTCTAGTGAAGGAAGCTGCGCTACAAAGAAAGTGATTTGCCCAAGGCCACCTGGCAAGTGGCAGAGTCAGGATTTAAACCCCAGAGTCTGATTCACTATTTTTCTTTTCATTGTTTCTTTTGGCTATTTAGATATTACAAGAATGGCCATTAATCTCCCTTTCTAGGAGGGAAAATGCATGGAAACCACCCCCTCCCCGCCCCAATTTTCTGGACATCCCATTTTCTTTTCCTCATTAAATTATAATATTCAGTTTCTTATTCAGAGTCATTTGGGCCTTTCTAGAAAAGCATATTTTAATAATGTTCTCTCCCTATTGTTGGGAAACTCTTAGTCATACGACAGGTTTCTAGAAATTGATACCAAAAGAAAAATAAATCTCCAGGTTTTCTCCAACTGAAAATATGTAAGGTGATCCCAGTTGCCAAAATCATGACTGGCTTTCCTTCTATGACTATCATCTCCACATCTGGTTCACCTTCTTTGCCAGAAGTACATGATCATATATCTTTTTGTATCTTAGGATGTTTCACTATTTTATGACATTTCTAAATAGAATCGCTGTGTTAATCATCATTATAATCTGATAATTACATTATTTATTTTATCAGTGTTCACTCTGCAATGAAAAAATGAAGCAGCAGAAGGTGAATGTGAAAGACTAAGAAGAGCCCTGCAGAAAACCCGTTAGCCCATGTTTTCATCTGTAATGTGGATGTGGGATGGGAAGAGGGACAACAACACAGTACCGACCAGGTTCCAGAAACTATTCCAAGTGCTTTACATGATAAAAATCTCTTAATTGTCTCAACGACCATATGAAGTATATCTCTAGTGTTGCCCCTATTTTATAGATGACAAAACCTTACTGATATCTGTATAGCTAGTAAGTAGGAGAGACAGGATTCAATCTGTCAGCCCAACTCTGCCGGTGCCCGTGTCCCTGCTCTGTGATCCTGACAGGCAGCCACAGCCAGGAGTCCGTCCTTGTTTTAGATATTTCCCATGTCTGCTGCTCAACTAGACCCTAACGGTGGATTCTTGGTACATCCTTACCCAAGGATAACCCATAAGTTTTCATGACATTACCACGGACTCGTCTTGCTTGTGAAACCAAGTAATAGTACAAACAGAAGAATCATGTGTTAAGAATTTTTTGAAGTAAATGATTCTGTCATCACTATTATTAAAGAAAGTGATGTGCCCAAGGTCACACACTTAGTCACTGGTCAGTCCTGGGGCAAACATCCCTTGATGTCCAGCCCTTGAGTCAGGATGATTGCTTCATCTAGAAGGCACCATGGGCACTCTGCCTGAATCCAGGAACCTCTGGAGTTGTATATGGCTCTGTCCAAGACAAAGGAATCCGCTGTACTAGATCCACAGAAGCCCTGGCTCTAAATTAAAAACAGCACAACAGCAACACTGCAGCAACAACAAAATAGTAATAAAATAAAAGGTGGGAAGACCTCGAGAGCATAAAAATTTCCTTAAACTGATCATCAAGGAAAGGAAAGGGAGGATTCCTTCTTTAAAGAGGCAAGTGCCTGCCAGCAGGAACCTAAAACTCATTATTATTCTGTATTTTCTTTTTTCATGACTAAAAAGTTTTTCTATCCTCCCCCTTCCTATCCCTATCAAAAGACTACCCCCTCCACAAGACAATCACAAACTTTAAAAGTAGCAAGCCCTCACTTCAAACAAAATGTAAAAATAAAAATTCAAAAACCCATAGTGTTTGCAAAACAGCTTTGTATGGAGGAAGGGCAAATCTTATCTTAAGAGAGGCTAATTTCATAGGAATCGGGCAAAGAGAGGAGACGTAGAAAGGGTGGGAGCACAGAAGAAGGGGAGGCAGGAGAGGAGGGGATAAAGGAGGAAGAATCGCTGGCTTTAAAAAGCAACATTGTCCAGAGAGGTGAAAGGGAACAGATGGCCGTGGAGAATGTGGCCCTCAAAGCCTGAAGAAAGGGGGGATGCCGACAGATCTTGCTGTTTCCCATTGATGCCTGAATGTTCTGGTGCGGGGAGCCGAGGCCAGTGCAGGGGACGGACCTCTGTTCCCAGCAGCTCATTGGGGCACTGGCGCTGAGGCTCACTGAGAAAAAGAGCAGGCGGGGGTGAGGGGGGCTGGAGGCAGCTGTGGCTGCAGAGGGAAAGGACAGTGGGCAGCATCGGAGACGTGCGGCTTCCACAGCCTTCTCTTTTGGCCCAGCCCAGGGAGGTCAGCCCAGTGCTGGTCTTTGCCCTGGCAGAGGTGAAGTAAAGGACAGGAGCCAGGGCCCAAAGCCTCAGCATCCTTCCCCTCAAAACCCACTGGGGGAGCCCTGTCTGGGATAAAGTAGATACCTTGGGAGAGGGAAATGAAGAAAATATTCCAAATGCTTTCAGAGGATTGAGACATTCAAATTAAAATAAACAAGAAATCTGGGTCTCTGAAAAAGGTCAGAGAATCCTGCCAAGGAAACCTTATATTATTTCATGGAGTCTCAAGGCAGAGAAGTGATTCGCCGAGTAAAACAAAAATGAGTTGGTGGCAGACCCAGGAAGGAATCCAAGAGTCAGTTTCAGAGGACTGAGTCAGCCCCCAAAGAGGTTCAGGATTCAAGGTGGGCCTCCCTGGTCATTGCTTGTAGTTGTGCCACACCGGAGGATTGTTACTGGAGACTCACAAGTCAGTACAGGGCAGCACTAATACAGAAACCTCTGGCCAGCTGGCGAGCCCGTCCTTCCTGGAGGGAAAAGCCCAGCAGCCCCTGCAGATGGAGGCCTGAGAACTTGGGAAGGTGGGGAAGGGTTTGCGGAAGCAGCGATTACAAAGAGGCTCATAAACTTTAGGGGACAAAGATGCAATCACTGTAATTTCCTTAACTTAACTTTGATCAGAAAAATTATCATTCCAAATGACATCTTGACCTCTCCCTACACCTGCAGAAGATGTTGATAAAATTCAGCCCTGCTCCTGCCGACTAAAGAGGGAGCCACCTTCTGCCTGGCTCACTGTTCAGTCAGCCCACGGAGACTGCACAAGTTCAAAACCAAATTCCCCCAGTTCTTCTCTTCCTCTGTCTTCTTCCCTGGCCCTAAAAATGAGAAAGACCTGAATTTGGGGCAGACGGTCTTTCAAACAGTGGGGCAGGAGTTTGCAGAAACAGATCCCTCATCAGAACAATCTTTTGGAAACATTCCCACACATTTCAGGGCCCCAAAAACATCACCCTCTGTGAGAGTAAAGGAAGTTAAAAGGGGGCCCTAAATATATTTAGTGACCTGGCAAGTTCACCTTTACCTGGGGCTAGGCCTCCATTGCCATGTCCACCAAGCCCCACGTTTGGCACTGTAGATGCATCTGAGTCACTGAGAAAATTCCCATGGAGCAGGTCAACAAAAAAAGATCAACCATGATAAAGACCTTGCCTTTTATTTCCCTGCTTCAACCAAATTGCTCCCCAGGCGCTTTAGATTTAGAAGCTCTACTAATCAACCTTATAAACAGCAGCCCAGCCACTGCATAGAAAGTACTTTGTATAGCTCCTAAGCGAAATTACCCCAGGGGATAGAAGATGCCCAAGGCTTTAACAATCACAACATAACACAGCCTCAGTATGAGAATAGAGGACAAGCACACTTTGACATCCCAATTGAAACTCCGGGCTGAATCCGACATAGAAGAATGTAATTACCTTTCCTAGTTTGACGGTGCACTGAAGAAACCGGAGAAGCGGAATACCTATTAGGTTCCCACTAATCCTCCTCCTAAATTCAAAGCAGTGCTAGTCCCTGGAATTCATTTCTGAGTATCCTTACTCTCTGCTATTGTTAAATAGCTCAATTGATAAGTGCTTCCAGCTAATAATGCTTTCCACGGAGCTCACCCCCTCCTCTTTCCCAGCAGCTCAAAGCACTTTACAAATATCACCTCATTATTCTTTATAACACTCAAGTGAGCCTGATAGGTGGAAAGGTTCATTATCTTCTCCTTCCCAATAGGGGAAATAGACAAAGGAAGGAGAAGTGACTCGCTGAAGCCAGCAAAGCAGAGGCAGAACTGGAACTAAAACTCAGCCATTCTCCTGACTCCAAACGCACACATGTCCTATGTCAGCTTGTAAAGCTGTTCTGCTGACAGGGCAGGATTTTCTCGGCGTGGGCTGTGTTGTAATCAACAGGTCTGCAGAACCGGGGCCCCAGGCTGGAGGGGAAAGGGCATGAGTCGAAATGGGGAGGCCCCACTCAAACAGCCTTCACTAGTGTGGACCAGTTTCTTTACCTCCGAATCTCAGTGTCCTCCTCGGAAAAGGAGGTGTGTAGATTACAGGATCTTTCAGGTTCCTCCCAGCTCTTAGGTAACTGGTGAAGTGAGAGTTTCAAAAGAGGGTTCTATTATTCACCAGCCCCTTGTGATCACCTGGGCCTCATTCCTCTTGTAAGCCTGAAATAGCATCTTTGTTTATAGAGTACTCTATGTCATCCACTGTCCACCCAGTGGGGATCAAATCATTCAGTTCAAAGTGGCAAATGGGAGAGAGAGTCCTATAGGGCATCAAGGCCAAGCACTAAAGAGATATGGAGACAGGCAGGGAGCAGGAAGACAGAAGACTAGAAGGGTCATAAAAGGAAGAATTGGCAAACGACATCTTGAGCTGTGCCTTGGTCCTCACCAGGGCACCCCCTACATTCCAAGGAACCTATGACAAGCCTTCCGAAGCATAAGAAGATTCCAAAAAAACAGGGTTTGCTTGGGTTTTTCTAAATACAGGATTTACTTGCCAACCCCAAAACCCAAGTGAACAATGCCCCAATGTACCCTGTAGTGGTGGTTTTCCATTTAAACAGAATTTGATTTTAATGAAATAACATTGATGTACCTTCCTCAAGTTAATTAAAACCAGATTATACAGGTGGTGCCATAGTTTATAATTTGTATTGCTTGAGCCAGATAAACCTGAGCCTTCAGAAAACCTGTAGTATTTAATCTCTCTGATTTTCTACACTTTCTCTTCCCAAATGATGCTTTGCTACTCCTCATTTGCCACAAAGTGAGTTGGAGAGAGAGGACATTTAGTAAAACCAACATTTATTTGTAGGGGAAGCAGCCCCCGCAACCAGAATAATGACCTTGGAAATGGTTTTGTGTGATGGGGCGATTGCAGTGACTGGATATAAAGGACTGACTGTGCAGCCGCCAGAAAGAAACACATTTTTGTAATATCTGAGTTGTTTCTATTGGCCTGGTCTGCCTTGCATTCACCATGGGAACTGAGTCAACAAGTTTGCTTGCTTTTCTTTCATACAGAGCATTTTTTTTCCACATACAGGGTAAAAGGAATAAAGAATAGATATCCCCTGAAAGTCAAAGGCTTCATGATAAAAAAAATGGGTATAATATTATTATTTATCGCCAAGTCCAGTTGTAAAGGCAACTGGTTGTAAGCTCTATTCCATCTGCTCTCTCTGAGGACCTCAGCCTGCCCTTGTGGAACCTTCTTTCTGGGAAGTTAAAGAATTTCCAGGATTAGCTCAAGTCCTGAGGCTGCCAACTGTGACAATCTACAAAGGTCTCTTAGGTAATAATTCAGATCCCATTTCTGCTCAAGGCCAAGATGGTCCCCAGTGAGTTGGAAATATTCTTGTTTCCTGGACCTAGACCATAATGTGAGTTGACCTTCCAACATCTTGGAAGGGCAAGCTCAGCATCTCCGCATACTAAAGACTCAACAACTGATATATATGTGACAACACAAATGAAACTGAATTTAAAACGCAGGGGTTAAGGGTCATCAGAAACAATGTGAAAAAGAAATGCTACATGAAAAGAAAGAAGAAAGGAAAGGAGAAAGAAAGAAAGAAAGAAAGACAAGTCTCATAAATTTAATAATTTATCTCCCACCTAATTCTGGAGGAAAGTATCTTGTGAACATATCCTAAACTGAACTTTTGAATTCTCCAAAAGAAAGCCAAGTTTCCGATGCTGATTAGATAAAATGCCAAATTCCTTTCACCATTGCAATCCCAAGTTGGGAAAGAATGAATCAATACTCTCAGCTTGTCAGGTGTCTTGGAGACAAGTACGTCTTTAGATCCTACCAGGGACTGCATTAGTGTAATGAGGTCTAGAGGACACCCTAATCCTTCCTCTGACACTCTTTCTCTGTGTATCTCAGTAGTGCAGACATCTGAGTAGTTGGTGAAACACTAAAGTAAGCTTCTAACCCAGCTCTGTGACTAACTCATTCTGTGACCTCCTTAAGCCTCAGTTTCCCCAACTGAAAAATGAAGTATGACCACAGGGCCTCTAATATCCCTTCCAACTCTTAAATATCCTACTATTGTATCTCTGCATAGATTTGCTCCAGCACTTTTCCCAGCCACAGTATATTCTCTACCTTTCAGTTTCATTCAATGCTGGTCTGTCTCCAAGGGTTCCAGACAGTCAGTGTCTGAGGAGTCTCAGGCTATAAATTCAAGCTTTACTGACTAATAGGAATATTTACTTCTCTCACCCCTGCAGTGTAAACTCAATGTCAGAACACTAGTGTTCCAGGTGACCTCACTCAGAAAAATCCAATGGCATATGCCAATAGATACAATCCTAAATGGGTAAGGATGAAGACCCCAAATGTGAATATTTAGCAAGTAAACCAAAATGATAACAGGCTAAGCTCACAGTATGAACATCTAGGAATAAATGAATAGCTTTTAAAATAAATGACCAGAACTTCGAGGCGTAGATTTTTCCACTACTCAAGATTTGCAATCTAGTTATGACCTAGCTCAGCAACTATATCCACAACAATGGATTTCCACAATGTTAGTTGAGGAAATTTTAGGAACAGTCAGCAACTCCAAAAAACTTTTCATTCAAGGATTCCAAAATGTTATGTAAGTATTATTTCTTATGATCCCAAACAGATGTGGAGATGAGGCTCTTCGTCTGAGAAATAAGGAACATTTTACAGACTTGTCTCAGATTATAGAGTAAGCCAAGAGTTGAACAGAGACTCTAACAAGCCATTCTCAGAATTATTCAGTTCCTAATCTGTTACATATTCGCAGAATACCTAGGTTTAAAACAGTAGAGAGTGATTTAGAAGATTCATTGAGAAACAAGAGGCCCAATTTGATCTTGATTACCAGATTTCCCTAGCAATCAGTGATCCATTTGTTCGCTACCTCTATTTGGAAGTCTTTTGGAAGCCTGACTGAGACGGATCAAATCTACATCGGACAAAATGATTAATATAAATACTCATGGGTACTTAAAAAATAATTTTCTACTTTTCTGTATTACCTATTAGTCAATTCAGAATATAGCCTCGTTACAACAGACCAACATTTAGAACACATTGGTAGATCTGATATATCAAACAACAAAGCAAATCACAAAGTAGTATGCACACTATGGTCTAATTTTGGAAAAAAGTTAACATAAGTATATACATAGAAAAGTGGCTAGAAGGACAAACACTGACATATTATCTTAATGTAGTAGGATTATAATTTTTATGTTTCTTCTTGGGAGCTATCTATATTTTCTATTGGTTAATAAAACAACATGAATAAACTTCATAAACATAATATTGAGTAAAAGAAAATAGTACCAAAGAGAACCTGCTATATGACTCCATTTATATAAAGTTCAAAAACAGACAAAACTAATCCATGGTTGTAGAAGTCCAGATAGTAGTTAGTTACCTTTGGGATGAGGGTGGAGGGGTGGGATGGGGTCATGACAGGAAGGAGGAGCTTCCATGGGCGCTATTAATGTTATGTTTCTTAATCTGGGTGCTGGTTACATGTGTGCTCAGTGAGAAAGTTCATGGAGCTATACACTACAATGTACACACTTTTTTGTTTACATATTATACTTCATTTAAAAAGTTACTTAAAAAAACAAAACAACTGAATCCAGAGGCTTCCTCACACATATTGTCAAGAAGTCTAGAAGAAGGACTCTTTTTGGGGACGGGGAGAGCCATATTTCCATAGTTCCATTTCTGAATTCTGAAATACGGCTCCATAAAAATGGGAAGAGAAATACAAATTTACATCATTGAAGGCTCCGACTCGTGAATAACAACATCGTTTGCCATCTCCCTTGACAACATGGTATTAATGGCGACTCTGAAAATCCAAGTTTTCATTCAACTTAGACTCACTATAAGGGTTAATCATTCAGCCTGGACCAGATGCAGCCACGCTGGGAGGTGCACTTCCCATATCAGGGCTCCATTCATGAAAACAAGCTAAAAGTGGCTGAGGCTGCAGAAAGGAAGCTCTGTGAGGGCAGGGACTTTGTATCCTCACCGCCTGATGTAAGACCTAGCATAGAATTGGGGTTCAATAAGTATTTTTGAAGTGAGTGAATATATACATTCACTTTCAAAAAGAAGTGTGTGTGTTCGGCTCATGTAGAAATTATGAGGGACAGTAAAGGAGAGAGAAAAGGATGAAATAGAATGATATATACTTGATTGGTGATATATGTCTCTGATTGTCCCTTCAGTGTTCCTCAACTAAATCAGGCTAACTAAGGCATGGGGAGATTTATGTTGCTGTAGATGTTTAGGAAAACCAACTAGAAGAACAACACTGTCCAGGCTGAGTGTGGTGGCTCATGCCTGTAATCCCAGCACTTTGGGAGGCCAAGGTGGGTAGATCACTTGAGGTCAGGAGTTCGAGATCAACCGGGCCAACACAGCAAAAGAAACCCCGTCTTTAGTAAAAATACAAAAATTAGCTGGGCATGATGATGCACGCCTGCAAGCTCACCTACTCGGGAGGCTGAGGTGGAAGAATCGCTTGAACCAGGGAGGCAGAGGTTGCAGTGAGCTGAGAGACTGTGCCACTGCACTCCAGCCTGGGTGACAGAGAGAGGCTGCCTCAATTAAAAAAAAAAATTATATATATATATATACACACACAATGCAAGTCACATATGTAAGTTAAAATTTTCCAGTAGGCACATGAAAAAAATAGAAATTGGTAAAATAAATGTCAAATATATTTAGTTAGCACAATATATCCAAAACATTATCATTTCAATGTGTAATCAATATGAAAATTAAGACATTTTATGTTTTTTTCCCTCATACTGTCCTTGAAATTCAGTGCATATTTTACACTTAAGGCACCTTTCATGTGCTCAGTAGCTACATGTGGGTGGTGGCTATGTAGCGAAAGTGCAGCTATTTGGTGGTTGTAGTGGTAGTGTGTGTGTGTGTAAGAGACAGTGTGTGTGTAAGAGAGTGTGAGACCAACTAACTTAATGTTATTTAACACTGGTTCCATCTCTTCTTTGAGTCAGCTGCATCCCAGTCCTTAGTTTCTATAGTATGCCAGTATCCTTGTGATAATTTTACTTTCTGCTTCAGCTACTTTGAGTATGGTTTCTGTCACATGCAATAAAAAGAGACAGATGTACAGAAAATATGCCTGTGAGTTCATCCTGCTATAGAGGCACAATGTCTGTCAAACAGTAAACACTAAATTAGCATTGTTGAATTTATAAATCAAGAAATATAGTTATTAACAAAAACGTGCCATCATCTTATTCTGAAGGTTTTTATGCCACTTGCTGTAGGTTGTGCAATCGATTTGTACATCCCTTTTGAGAACAAATGAACCAGTCTAGTTCCTACTTTAAGTATTCCAGGTGCATTTTAGCTGTAAATTCTGAATCAAACAGGAGTTTAATAAGATGCAGGCGCTACAAGTTACCTGGATACTATCCATCTGAGACTGCTGCAATGTAAAAGAAATTAAAATAACAGCCTTTCTATCAGCCAACATACCTCCTGCTTCATCTCAGGGTTTGTCTTTCTGCCAACACACATTTATTTCTGTGTGTCTTCAGTTAAACATGGAACTGGAATTTGAGAGGAAATGGGTCAGTAGTTTAACTTTGCAGAGGGAAAAGCAACAGCCATCCCTGATACAAAAACCCAAATCACTTGGTGACTTAAATGCATAAATAAGTTTGGTATTTCAGTATTGTTGTTCATTCCACTCTATTAGGTCCAGACTCACAAAGGAGAGGTGATATCAATGAATGTGCAGTTTCATTTCAATTCCAATTTTTCTATGTCACAAACCAGTCTTTGGGCATCCTAAATTTCATCTGTTTCTGGGATAGCTTTGCAGGTGGTATACCACCAAGTTGGAAAGGAAGGACTAAATGAGAGGTAGAAACAATCACCTTCCCTCTGCTTGATGGGAAACCCCTCCTGGGACTGGGAAGAAAGAGGTACTGAATGCCATTAGGAGGAGTTCTTGCTTGGCTTTCAGAACCTCCAGTGCTAAAATGCACGTGCAATCCAGTGGGATTAGAGGACAGAGGAAGGGCCACTCAGGTACTAGGCACTATCAGGGCAGAGACAGTCAGAAAGAACCAGAGAACAAACTCTATCATCCCCTGCTGCTAAAATTCTTGGATGAGCCCTGCATGTGCTAAATGTGGGAGGGCATATGCAGAATTTGCTGTAACTCCTGCTATCCAGAGAGGTGTAAGATATTCAGTGGGTGCCTTACAGCAAAGAGAGGACTGGGGAAAAGTATGTTATTGCTGCATCTGTATCAGTCATTGGCTTGTAAACGCCTTTATATTCTGCATAGATCATTCAACATTTGAGTTGGAAACTTAACCCAATTGTCTATGGAGCTGTTTCTGATTTGCCCTGGTTGAAAGGGGTAAGCAGGTTATATCTGAATTTTCTGATCATCCTAATTATGACTGGGAGACACACATAGCAGATGGAACCCACAGCACAAAAGCTGGACTCCTGGGTTCTGCCAATAGCTTGTATGTGGCCTGCTTTTATCTCAAAGTGCCCATTTGTAAAAAAGGGGGCAACAATAACCTCCAAAGGATACTGCCCTAAATGTTGATGAGATCACATTTGAGAACCCACAGACTTTGGAAAGAAGACGGGAAATAGAGCAATGAAGTGATTAAGGGACTATCTTAAGTGACCACAAGTGGCTAAGAGCACAGACTCGGGAGCCAATCTCTGGGCTGTCACTTATTACCTTTGCCTTTGAACAAACAACCTCTCAGTGCCTGAGTTTTTCATCTGCAAATCAGAGATGTAATAGTGTCTACTTCCTGGGTACCAATAAATGGGACTGTATATGTTAAATGCCTAGAGTAGTGTCTGACAACATATAAAATTAGCATATCATTTTCATACTTAAAGCTGAAAAAGACATCACAAATTATCTAATCATTCTCAGAAAATACCCTTTCACACATAGAATACTTAAGTCCAGAGAGGTCAAAATAAATTGATAGGAACAATTTGCATATCCCAGTCAGCTCACCAGCAGAGACAATGATGATTATGAGCAACTACTCTCAGAAAGTACCGTAAGGGTTGTCACTGGATGCTCGTAATGCTAGATTAGGTCCAGAAGTAAGACTGCCCTTCTCGTATAGTCTTGGGGGACAAATTAGGCCTCACTCATTGGTTCTTAGCTGCCAGATGGGCTCTTCTTCTGAGAGGCACAGAAAATGTGAGAGCATTTGGCTGGTGGTACTCAGTGCCATCAAACTTCCAAGATGGTCAGCCTGAAATTGCAGTTGCCTTGAAGGGGTGCTGGAAGGGAAGAGAGTGCTAGGGGGTGAAAGGCGAAAATCTATCCCACTGCCTAGAAAAGTCTTTTGGAAGAATGAGCGAAGTCCAAAGGCTTCAATTTCTGTTGCCAGGGGCTGGGGAGAAAACTTCACCTTGATGTGATGTGGCAGCGAAGGTGGCAGGCCTGGCATGCTGTCGATGCAGAGAAGCTGAGGCCCAGCTGACAGAAGGGTTAAGCTGAGCAGTCTCACGGTTCCCCCGAGACCTGGACCAAGCTCAGAGCCAGGGAAGTGGGGATTAACACAATGTGGTGTCCGAACTAATGAGTTAGCAAAACAGAGGCAGATGGCAATTGAGTAACTTAACTCGCCCATCTCTGTTTGCAATGCACTTCCACAAGCTTCTCCTCTGTCGTCGTGCTGTGTAACTCTGTCCAGCCCTTTCCGTTCATCCCAGAAGGTCATGGCCACAGAGAAATCATCCTACATAAAAGGAGCTATAACACTACTTTCTAAACACAACTGTCACCCACAATTGGAGTATACTGGTGGGGAGGAGGTCTTTCAGACAGCTTTGGTGAGATACCTCTGGTTCTGGAGGGAAAGCAGTTATTTTAAATGAATTCTTGTTATTTTACATTTAAGATATAATTCCATATAACGATTGCTTAAAATGTAGACAGCTGGGTATGGGAACGCTAAAAAGGGGCATAACTTGCAACTCGGAAATGAAAACAAGAAAAAGGAACCTTAATTCTGATCCCAAGACAAGTTTCCTTCAGTCAGATCTTCAGGATTGTGCAACAGTTTCCTTCACAGGCAGTGGAGAGAGGCGCTGCTACCAGAGGATGTGATAAATGACGTGAGTGTACACTTAGGCCAGACATGCCAGCCTTGCCACTCTGGGAGGCAAATGACCGCTTCACAAATTATCTACTGCCCTGTGCCTCTCATAAGGTTTTTTCCTGGCTTCTTTTCCAATGGTCATTGCTTCCAGGTGGCATATTACTGTGCCAGCTAGCAACAAGGCCAGCCAGGACATAGCCATTGTGGGAAATCCTGCCTTGTACTTTTGAATGTTGGTTCATTTTTATAATAATCTGTGTAATAATAAAGTTCCAACCATGTAAACAACAAGATTTTCTGGAAGAAAATAAGGTTAAAAAAAATCCCTGATTTATGCACTTTGTTAAAAGGTTTACTTTTTCCCTCATTCTTTGTTATTTCATTCTGAGATCATAAGAAAAAAATTAAAATAAACTTCATTGATGCAAATGGATTTTGCTTTGACGAAGTGAAAACCTGACTTGAGAAGAAACTTCAGTGGTTACTGAATTACTCAGCAGAACAAATAGAACATGTATCTTGACAAAGAAGCCTGTGAGTGGAAAGTGTACTCCCACTTGCACCCACACTCCCAAGCTTCCCTACCCAGTGACCCTCTCAGGGGCAACCTGCTCACTCTGTCTCTCTAGAATAGGTCCTTGGGATTGACACATAGTAGTACAGTAAAACAGGCTGTAATCAAAAGGAGAAAATAACCAGTGTTGATCAGGTGTAAGACTCCACAGCTTACTAGCTGGCAGCATCAGCTGTGGACCAAATGATGCCTGGGGAAATATTTATATTCCACCCTGATTCTAACTCTGATAATGCAGGGCAGCAGAATGCACAGGTGAAGAAGACCCTGAACACTGAGTGCTGAGAGCAACACTTGGAGAAAACCACAGATGGCATTCTTGCAAGTAGAAATTCATTATGGTTTTTTTTTTTTTCATTCACTGCTATTGGGAATAAACATACTTTTCACCCCTAAGGGTCAGCTGCTTTTCATGGGAAGTAACTAGTCACAACCTCCTCGTTTAAAGAAGAGGATATCCTGAAGGAGTGAAACTGGTAAGTGACCAGCATCTACTTCAGTGACGTTTCCTCCAGTGTATACATCTGTGTTATATACCACATGGCTTCTCAACCTCAGCACCCTGTCACTTTGGGCTGGATAAGTCTTGGTTGGAGGGACCATCCTGTTTATTGTAGGATGCTTAGCATTGTCCCTGGGTAGACACCAGTAGCATCCCTCCACATCTGTGACATTGTCAAAAGTCCTCTGGGGGCAATACTACCCTGGGTTGAGAACAATTGGTACACTGGTACACATGGTAAGTTCTGGAAAAGCTTCAGTGAGGGATGTTAGAATCTTCTCTTTGATACTTTTAAAAGTTATATAATTAGCTTATATATTTTCATGTTGTTTAAAGAGAATTCAACTCACACATATCCAAAGAGATTAAAAATACTGAAAGGAAATTTGTGCCAAATTACAAGAGTCCTTGATTCCTTCTAATGGGTAGAAATTTATGAGCAAATTAAGAATTAATTGATTTTCCCAGTTGTGGTTTCTTATGTAGAAAGAGGAATCAAAATAAGCTAAATAAATACAATGAACATAAATAAGGCCATGTGTTATCAGGAAGAACAGTGGTTTGAGTCTAAAGGGGGCTGCACCCAGCTGGGCCAAAAAAAAGCCATGTAATACTATGCTAGTGATTTACCAAAGAGGTTTTTTTCACCTGTCGCTAAGAGTCCTTTCAGCTTTAACCATGCCCACCTTCATATCCCAGGAAACTATCAACATACCACCAGTAGGATATGTTTTTTTAAGTGACTTTTAGAGTAGCCAGGATACATTTGTGCTGGTCCAATCAGTGAAATGGTTGGTCTGAGAGTTAAAGCCAGATAAGGGAATACAACCTCAAAGTCTTAACTTCGTTAGCGTTGGTGAGCAAATCAACTATAATGACTAGGATTTTTAAGAGTATTAAGTTCTAAGTCTTTGTGGGGAGGTTCTGTCTTTTCACCTAGACTTAGCAGAGAGCCTGACATAGTGTCATCTGTAATTAACTGTTATTTGAATGAATGAACAAATAAATAATTTGTATTTGCAGTAGATAAGGAATGTCTGGAGTAGAACCCTAACTTTTAAGAATTAGAAAGGCCACTCTGTCCTCTCACAAAATATCTTATGGCGCTGATGTCAAAGATAAAACCTTGAGTGAGATCAGTGATTCTCATCCAGAGACAATTCTTCCTCTCTCTCCCTTTCCCACTCCCCAGGGTATTTGCTAATGTCTGGAGACATTTTTGGTTGTCACAAATGAAGGGATGCCATTGGCATCTACCCAGTGGGAAGAGGCAGAAATGCTACTAAACATACCATAATGCACAGGATAGCTCGCTACAATCAAGAATAATTTGGCACAAAACACCAATAGTGCCCAGGTTGAGAAATGTCAGGCTAGATAAACCAACTGGCCAGAGCTAAATAAATGGACTTTGTTGCAGAATGTGTTTTCTGCCAGTCCCTGTTCTTGTTCTTCCTAGGTCTTTTCTCTACATATCCATCCCCCTTGAGCCTCCTAATCCCAAATCTTACTTTATATGTATTTTGCATCCACTGGCCATTACATCTGATTGTTTCAGAGATAATCTGAAGTAAGCACAGATGGAGTGATAGAAACTGTGGACAGGGTTCCATGCAGGAGAGGTCTTGTGAGTGGACAGAAACAGAGCAGAAGCTGTTTCCTCCTAAATAAGAGCAACTGGAAGGGGTTTTGGGTAGAGACTCAATTGGTGATTTTCATTTTAACCCAATCCACTTATTGTGGCACTGTTATTGACTAATAGGAAGAAGTAGTGTTAGAATCTAATTATAAAGAAACTCTATGGCTTTTTATTTATTTATTTATTTTGAGACGGAGTCTTCCTCTGTCGCCTGAGCAGGCTGGAGTGCAGTGGCGCAAACTTGGCTCACTGAAAGCTCTGCCTCCTGGGTTCACGCCATTCTCCTGCCTCAGCCTCCCGAGTAGCTGGGACTAAAGGCGCCCACCACCATGCCTGGTTAATTTTTTTGTATTTTTAGTAGAGATGGGGTTTCACCATGTTAGCCAGGATGGTCTCGATCTCCTGACCTTGCGATCTGCCTGCCTCGGCCTCCCAAAGTGCTGGGATTACAGGTGTGAGCCACCGCACCCGGCCAACTCTATGGCTTTTTTAACAGAAATGCACCATGATCAGTTTAAGGGAACTAGGAAATAGACCAATATTGCTTTAAGTGAAGCTCACATAAGTAAATTCTTCTAAGAAATAGGTAAAAATGTATTTCCCAGTAAAGACTATCTGGCAAAGTGGAAAGACTGGAATTCTGGTGAGTCAGATTCTAACTAGCTAACTAGCTGTGTGACTCTGAAAAGTCACTTACGGTCATTAGGACTTGGTTTCCTAATCCAAAATAAGAGATCATTTCCAGCAGCTAAATTTGACAATTGACAGGACAAAGAAAACAGGATATATGGGGAAATAGGAAAGAATGATGGATTTGTAATAAATGTGAACATGATTTCATGGCTAAGATTCATGGCTCTATATTCTGCTCTTTTAATTTAGAAACGTATCAATAGATGCCAATTAAACTGTGCTCACCCTACTGATTGATCTAACTTAAAATATTTGAAGTGCCCATCTCATTTATTTTTACAAGACTGAAGTCATCAGTCTTATAAACTGAAGGTTGCCTTATGTGGGTGTACACAAATCACAGCCTTGATGAACAGGGAATTAGAACACAGTTTTCCTTTGCAATCCACATGTTCTAAGCTAATGTTAAAATAGTGAGAACCCTGAGATTGCAACAAAAGATTTGGGATTACATCTTCACTGAAATGACACTGAGGTGGTGGTGCCAGCCAGACTTCTGAGTGAGTTATGGCACAGGCACAGCCCAGAGACTTGGCATTTTTCTGTTTTTATTTTTTTCCACTGATGACTCTTGCTGAGACTGTAAAAGCCAGCGATCCTTCATCCCCCACTCCATCTCTCTGTGGGGAATTATAATATGATTAAATACTCTTAATTATACACACACACTGACATCCTGAGGAAACTGATGAAAACTACCTGGCAGAAAACATAGGTGTATATTAACTCTAACCATCTGGGGCCTGCTGGGGCACTAACCACAACTGTTGGCTTTTACTCCCCAAGTGAGATGTCATTCTGAGACCATGTGTGTGGTCAGTTAATCAGGTGTGTTTCAGTTTGGCTGGGTGAATAGGCTTTGCAATTTTACTTTGGTCCCATCAAACATTCTCAGCTTTTCAAGATGACCAACGGCCTCTGTCGGAGAGGAATAATTGGGAGGAAAAGTCAGCTCCTCATTGGCCAAGTGGAGCCAGACAATTTTACGTGGTTCCCAGAAGCTACTTAGAAACACACTTTAAGCACAAGAACATCTCCAGAACCCGGATGCTTTGAGAAAGAGGCAATTTAAGAGAATGACAGCAAAATAAAAGCCTGGAATTTCAGGAAGTGGTTCCAGGAACAATGTGTATATAAAAATGAAGTGGAATCATTTTTTCCAGGCAATCTACTTTTATACACAATGCAATCGTATGACAATAACTAGCATTTATGAGTATGTGAGTACACACTCTATGTTTATAGATACCACAGCAGCCGCCAACAGCGGAAGAGGGTGAGTGGATCTCTTTGTGACTAGCAGCCTCACTCTTCACCCTGCTAACTTCACCACACCCATGGAAGCCTTGCTTACCAGCCCAGCAACAGTTGCCTTGATTAAAATGTGATGTCCCTGGTCACTAATAATTCTCTTGGGAAGTAGAGGGAAAGTAGCCAAACCATACTATGGGAGGAATGGACAAAATCTCTCTCCCCTTTCCATTCAGATGTATCCTGACCACAGAAATTGTCTTCCCACCAACTTTTCTACCCTCCATTCTACCTTCCAATGTGATTACATTTGTCTGCCTTTCTACTTAATCTTCACATACCTCTGTCATTCCTCTCTTCTCCCTATGGTGGGAGTAAGTATTTTGGTTAACTGCAGGCAGACAAAGTGATACCATTCTCCATGTCCACTCTAAGGCCTAGGACACCAATCATAGACAGGAATATGGATGAAGCCAGAAAGGGGATTTCCTCTACTTGTTTACCAGTGCACCCCCTTCTCCCAGCAGTCCCTCTGTTTTCCCCTTAAAGCACTTGGCAGTCTCTGAGTAAATCCTATTGACTTGGAATCTGAAAAAATGTTGGCAAAAATCTATTAGCAAAAATTATCTCCAATATATAAATTTTAATTAATGATATAATTTATTTTAGATTTATTCATTCACTCAATCATCCAATAAATATTTATTGAGTTCCTTTATGTACCAGGAACCGGACTGGGTGAGAGTAGCTAGGTATTTTAGTAAATAATGGCATGAGACTTATGTCAGACTGAGCAAGGCCTGGCAATATCAGTTTATCCTTGAATGAGAAGCTCCACTTGTTATTTCCCGGAACAAATAACAATAAAGCAGCACATATGGCAAATAACAGGTACCTAGTATGTATTTGTTGCTGTATTTGGATGAAGAAGCATTGTTGGGAAGAACAAGTAGACTGAATCAGAAGATATGAAGCAAAATTTCTGGGCCTGAGTGTCTCATCTGTAAAATGGGGATCATGCTACCTACATCATTTATTAGACAAGATTGCAGTGAAAATCAAAAGAGATAATGTATATGAAAGCATTCTGCAAATTATGAAAGCAGAATGCATACATAAACTACTGTGATTATTCAATCTTGAGATCACAGATAAAAGCAGTATAGTCAGCCCTCCATATCTAGGGTTTCCCCATCTGTAGATTCAACCAATGTGGATTGAAAATATTTGAAAAAAAAAAGCAATGAAAAATAACAATATAACAATAAAAATAATACAAATTTAAAATACAGCATGATAACTATTTAAATAGCATTTACATTGTATGAGGTATTATAAGTAATCTAGAGATTAAAGTATATGGGAGGATGTGCATAGGTTATATGCAAACATTATGTGATTTTATATAAGGGACTTGGGCATCTGAAGATTTTAGTATGGGGCTGAGTCCTTGAACCAATCCTTCATGGGTACTTAGGGAACAGACCATATATCTCTTCACTTCAACCAACAAAGAAACATTAATAGAGGAAGGTGGTCTCAATTAACCAGGCTGGGCACTAATAAATTAAATGATCTGAGTCTTAAAGGGAAAGGGAAAGAGCTATTGGGAGAAACATGCTTTTTATAATTTAACATATAGTGATTGAAAACAGGAAATACTTCAGTTATGAAAACAAAAGGAGCTCATGTGCTAAAAGACTTAAACATATTGAAGTGGGCCAAAAGTAATTAGGTTGAGTAGGGTAAGGATAAGAAAGTTAAAGCTAATGTTTTATCCTACCTCTAGATTCAGTTTCTGGGTAGATGAAAAGAGTTCACTGTTTCTCAAACTGGAGTGATATGTGGAGTCCTTTTAAAGGGGAAAAATTGAGACTCGCAAAACTGTTAAAAAATCTCTAGGAGACCTAAGATTAAGTTTCAGAATGACCAGCTTAACAAACTTAAGACTTATTTTTTTAAATGACTTTTAATTGCAAAGTATTGTCTTTATGATTTAAAAAAAAACTACATAAAAAGTTTAAAATCTCATTAAACTTGCAGACCTCAAGAATCTACAGCTCCCAATTTGAGAAGTGCTGGTTTTGTCTCGCTCCTTCCCTTTATAGATGAAGGAACTCGGGCCTGTGAAGACAGTGACTCCCTAAGCCACACAGATGGCTATTAGCAAAAACGGGGCACAAGCCCAGGCTGCTTGATTTCGAAAGCAGAGCTTTTTCCTTCTTCACACAAGCCCTCCTCTGTTTGTGGCAGAGTTCACTATCTGCTCCAGACAGATACTGGTATTGTCCTACACCAGAGACAGGGAAGCAGATGGAGGCGAGAAGGTTTGAAGGGGAAGTGATGTGGGTGTGGCTGATGCAGACGTCATTGCAGCTGGACAAGCAATTTGAAAGAAAGGTATTTCCAAGGCTGGATTCTTCTGCTCATCGTTGAAACAAAGAAACACTGGGTGGAAAACACTGGCAGTTTTAATAGTGGGAACATTTCTCCCTAACAAGTTTGAGCAGAAAGTAGGAAGAATATGGTCCTGAGCTAAAAACTGGAGAGGAACTAGAGAAGGTATGAGGTTATAATTCAGGGTGGCCAATTTAATCAGCTCATATTCATTAAACACCCACATACACATGGTGCTTTACAACAAACCCCTTCGCTCACTCTGAAGCATCCACAGGCCTGTTTTAAATGGGCCACCCTGTACATGTTGGGAATCTGGCCAGGGTGTTAAGGCAACTGCTTCCCTTCCTAAGAAAAATAGGGTGGATTTTTAGACAACCACAAGTAAAGGCTAAAGCTTCTAGTTTCATATCCCATCTGAAAGCTGGGAAAGACTTGAGGAATCTGTTTTCCAAGAATCTGTTCGCAAAACTCAATAATATAGTAAACCCTTCCATTTCAGACCTGTAACATCCTATACTATCTACATTCCCAGACTTTTACCCTGCAATTTCCCTGGGTACATTTCCCCTCTTTATTGGAGCTGAACTCAAGTGCTTTATGAATATTCCCACATAATGACTTGAGTTATGTCTAATTAGCCAATCAGTGATTTTGGTCACTTCCGGCCCTTGTATAATGTACTCATTGTAACTACAAAAAAACATGTTCTTACCATTGCCTGTGTAAACTGCCAAGAATATTTTCAATCCTACTGATTTATCAAGCAACTTTTGATTGCAGTCTGAGGAGAAGACTGCCTGGGCCTGTTCCTCTGACACTCCCCAGGAGCTGGGCCTAGCAAGCTTCTGGTACTATGTGGTCTCTGAATACCAGGGAGGAATGCGGTACAAGTCACCCCACTTGGGTCCCTGCCCAACTGTGTTGGCAGGTGCTGTGACTTTTACAAGAAATCTTATACTTCCAAAGATTGTAACCCACACAGAGGGCATCAGACCATTAGGAAAGGCTGAAAAGCTTCCTTGACATCAGACCATTCATTCTTGGATAACTTTCTCATTCTTCCATGATGCCATCCACTGGGAGATTTCAGGAAGCTGAGGACAAGACTCAAGCTGTTGTAATTACAGCTTATAATACAAAGCAAACAGTAGGTGCTCAACTAAATACTGCTGGGTGATGGGTTGTTTTTTGTTTTTAATTTGGCTTAGTTTCAGTGTGTGGTTTAGGGGGTTGAGATGGGTTCATGAGGTTGTAGATACAAATGGGAAGGCAGGATGGTTTGTTTGAAGTGGCTCTGCACGTCTCCAAATATGTGAGCAGAGAAAAATACTTACAGTATTGTTCAAGGTAGTTAGGTGAACAATCATAAGAGCTGTAAAATAATAAGCCTACTTTAATAACACCCTCACATTTTACAAAATCCTTAAGTGGCCCCAACAGCTTTGCCTTGGGTGTGCATGAAATAAATAGCAGGTGGCTTATTTGGCATGTCCCTCCAGTTCAGGAGTAAGTCTGAGGCCCCTGGGTCCCTAGGAGTCCTCCAGCTTAATAAATAGAATATTATCAATATTCCAGAAGCCTCTTGTGTAATCCTTCTCCAATAGCATCATCTTCTCTCCTGCCCAGAGTGAACCTTCATTTTAAACTTGGTGATTTTCATTCAAGTTGTTGACAACATTTCAAAAATCCTATCAAATGTATCCAGAATAAGGCTCCCCAAGCCAATATAAGGGGCTTATTTCTTTATATTTTTCACTGGAATTAAATAAGCTAATTCATTAATGCATTCAACAAATGTTTATCAAGTGCCCACTATGTATCAAGCAAAGACTTAGGCACTAGAGAAACAGCTGTGAGCAAGACAGACATGGTCTGCATCCTTACAGCCTAAACATGCAAACAGTTACACAAATAATCAGTTAGTTACAGTTGTGAGAAGAGCTCTGTGGGTGAGAGACGGCATACTCTGGAAGTGTAACTGTTAGCTACAACCCATAAGAAGGCATAGGGTCTGGGAAAGTAGCCCTGAGAAAGCATATTGGAGAATGACATGAGGCAGAGGACACTGCATATGACACACACTAGGTGTCAACGAGAAAATAAAATCGTGATTTAACCATTACAGTTTGTTTACTAGACTCAAGCCTTCAAAACCTGGGATCTCTAAAGAAAAATAGAATAAAAAGTAGAAAGTATGGAAACCACAACTCCAGAGGCCCCCACCTCACCCACCCCAGCCACTGAAGCTGAGAGCGGGGAAGGAGGGTGTTAGGAAAATTCAACTTTACCATCACATACAAAGAGATTAAAGGACATCCTCACACCCTGGCTCCTGAAGTGCTATTTCTTAGGATTAAGCAGCAGACCCTTCCCAAGTTTAAATAGGGTAACGCTAAGTTTTGGTTGTTGAAGCAGTTCCATCTGCACTAACCTTTACAAACCATGACTGTGTCAGTTTTTCCAAGCAGGAGAAATGGATGGAAAGCCAGGCCACATCTTAATAGGGCCCTGGTGAGCTAATGGGTGTGATTATTTCATTGTCTCGGATTCACGCCAGCCGAGGCTCATCAGATACAGGCATAATCCAGGAGAAACATGACCTCACTTTCGACATGGGACTGTGCATTCAGATGCCAATAGGAATTTAGCGATCCCTCAGCGCAGGTAAAACTGAGCTCTTTACGGTTTCAGCTAATGAGAAGCATACCAAAGTTACCTAAAACAGTAAAGCTAATATTGACATTAACATACTAGATACTGTTAGGGTATGGGAAGCCAGGAAAAACTTCTGAGACCATCTGTGCTAAGTGTGACACATCTATAATGAGGCGTGTATTTAAGATAAATTGCCATCTCTTTAAATGATTAAGTACCAGATTTATGGAAAGCTATAACCCCACCAGGACCACAGGGTTGTTAAGTGGTTAGGGCTATAAAGGTGAGAATCTCAAGATTTCAGTTGTGCCACAAATTGTCCACTGACTTGCAAAATCTTTGCCAAGGAAACTTTGCCTCAGTTTTCCCAATGAAAGAAAAGGAAGTCTATCACCTAGGTTGTATAGCTGTGAGAAGAGCAAAAGTTTCGCAGTCAGGAACATGCATGCCTTCACTGATTCCTTCTCAGAATCTTCTCATTATATCATGTTGACATCCATTGGAAGATACCAGGAAGTACAACACAAGACTCAATGCATTCCAGTTCAGCTTACAGCACATTTGCTCATTATTCATTCAATCATTTTTTTTCTGAGCACCTATTATGTGCCAGAGTGAGACCCTGTACTAGGCACTAGGAAAATCAGAATGATTAAAAACAGACTTGCTCTCTGCTCCAACGGTGCTTAGAATCTGCTGAGGGAAAGTGCCAGGATTGACTATATGGGAGTTGTGTGATATTGGGCAATTTACTTAATTTCTTTGTTGAGTTTCATTTCCTCATCTTTAAAATGAAGATAATTAACATGTCTGGTATGAAAGTGCTTAAAATTACATCACACACAAATATAAGGTGCCCAATAAATGTCAGTTCTTTTCTTCCTCTCTCCAGATTACAAAGATAAGGCTTACAGAGTTTCAGCTCTTCAAATAAAAGGTGCTTCACAAATGCAAATGACCAAGCTATTATTATCACTGACTACATAAGAGGCAGTGTGGTATAGTGGAAAGATCTCTGGCTTTGGAAACAAAGACTGAACTTAAAATCTTTTTTAAAAATTCTTATTTATTATACTTTAAGTTATGGGATACACGTGTAGAACGTGCAGGTTTATTACATATGTATACTTGTGCCATGGTGGTTTGCTGCACCCATCAACCCATCATCTAGGTTTTAAGCCCTGCATGAATTAGGTATTTGTTCTAATGCTCCCCTTGCCCTTGCCCCCCACCCACCAAAAGGCCCCGGTGTGTGAAGTTCCCCTCCCTGTGTCCATGTGTTCTCATCATTAAATCCCACTTATGAGTGAGAACATGCAGTGTTTGGTTTTCTGTTCCTGCGTTAGTTTGCTGAGAATGATGGTTTCCAGCTTCATCCATGTCCCTGAAAAGGACATAAACTCACTTTTTTACGGCTGCATAGTACTCCATAGTGTATATGTGCCACATTTTCTTTATCCAGTCTATCATTGATGGGCATTGAACTTAGAATCTTGACTCTCCCACTTCCTAGATATGTGGCCTTGAACAAGCCATTTAAACCTCTCTGGCCTCTATGTTTTCATCTGTAAAATGGCAATGATAGAGTTTAGAGGATTAAATAGGACAATAAATGCAACATACTCAGGGTAATCAGTAAGCAGTGGGAAATAGCAAATTAGCAAATAATGGGGACACACATACAAAGCCACTCTCAAAGAAGATAGTTTGATTTAATTACTATAGTACTACTTGCACTTATTTTCATTTACTTGTGAGATTCACAGAGATAGAAAAGCTTGGCATGTCTCTCCCAGAGGCAGGCTGGCCCAGCTTTTTCTGTCCCTCACTGTGTTGCTTGGAGACACTTACCACACTAAGTAAATCATCACCCTACATCCATACTATGCTTCTTTCATATTTGTGAAAGAGCTCTTCACTCACATATGCATGTACTACAGATCCAACAGTGAGTGCTAGGGAAGGAGAATGTTGATTAGAGAACTTCCCTGATGGTATTTATGTATTATGTTCTCTCACATATATTTGAGTTCTACTCAAATGCTGTTAGTTTTCTAGGGTTAATTGAAAATCTGATATTCTAAGATCCTTGTTTGGTGTTCTGGTAACTAGAAAGTTAAAAAGTTGGGCTTATGAGTATACCTTTACTTTTCTTCTGGAGTCCCCAAAAGAGCCAAACAGAACTTTCTTCCCTCTTTAAAGTGGTGACATAAGTTTTTAATGACCCTCTTTTCTGTTTCTTTCCAGGAATCCTACTGTGATGTACTCCATTCTTAGGGTAATGAATTTGCTTTTGTATCTCTTGAAGCAGTCTTACTTCAGCCTAAGGCCAGCCCATACACTTGGACGAGCATCTCAATCCCTTCCAATACCTTTGAGGTCTTTTACCAATGGTTACCTATCCTTTCCTCTCCGGCATTACTACATGTTCTCTTTTTGCTGCATTATGTACATCAATATCAAAATGCGAAATAAAAAACACCTACCTTAAAAAAAAAACCTCCTTTGACTTCCCCAGCTACCACTCCATTTCACTGTTTCCATTTGTAGTGAAAACCCTTAAAGAATTGAACACGCTCTTTGTTTTTCTCTTTAACCTACCCCAGGCAGGCTTATGTCCCCTACACTCCACTGAAATCACTCTTGTCAAGGTCACCATTGATTGTATCTGCCAAATCCAAGGGTCAATTCTCAGTCCTCATCTTATTTGACCTCTTAGCAGCACTGGACCTAACTCCTTGCTTCTTGAAATATTAGCTTCACTTGGCTTCCAGAAAAAGCACACTCTCATGGATTTCTTCCCACCTTATCCTCTCCTCCCTGCCAGTCTCCTTTGCAGGTTTCTCTTCTATTCTAAATGTTGATGTACCCCCAGGATCAATCTCTGCCATATTCTCACTACAGCTCAGCCCATTCTCCTGAGCTCTAGACTCAGACTCATTTATTCAGCTGCTTTGTCATTGTCCACTTGCATATCTTTCTCTTCTTATTTATTTATTTTTTGAGACAGGGCCTCACACTATGGCCTAGGTTGGAGTGCAGTGGCACAATCAGGGCTCACTGTAGCCTTGGCCTTCCAGGCCCAAGCCATCCTCCCACCTCAGCCCCCCAAGTAGCTGGGACTACAGGTGCACACCACCAGGCCTGGTTAATTTTGTTTGTTTTTTTTTGTAGAGACACGGTCTCACTGTGTTTGTTGCCCAGGTAACTGGTCTTGAATTCCTAGGCTTAAGCAATCCTGCTGCCTCAGCCTCCCAAAGTGCTGGAAGCCACCACGACTGGTCACTTACATATCTCAAATGCAACTATTCTAGGACAGAACCCCTTTTTTTTTCTTCAGATGGAGTCTCATTGTGTCGCCAGGCTGAAATGCAGTGGCGTGATCTCAGCTCACTGCAACCTCCGCCTCCCGCGTTCAAGCAATTCTTCTGCCTCAGCCTCCCAAGTAGCTAGGACTACAGGCATGCACCACCACACCCAGCTAATTTTTGGTATTTTTAGTAGAGACGGGGTTTCACCACGTTGGCCAGGATGGTCTCCATCTCTTGACCTCGTGATCTGCCCACCTCAACCTCCCAAAGTGCTGGGATTACAGGCGTAAGCCACCACACCCGGCCCTCTAGGACAGAACTCTTAATCCCCTAACCTGCACCTCCCACCCCAATCTGTTCTCTTCAACATTCTAGATTTTTTTGGCCTAAATAACTCTAGGAATGGAAAAAATGACACCATTCTCAGTTGTTTAAGATAAAAAATACACAGATAATTCTTTTTTTTTTTAATTTTCTTTTCTTTTTTTTTTTTGAGACAGAGTCTTGCTCTGTCGCCCAGGCTGGAGTGCAGCAGCACAGTCTTGGCTCACTGCAGCCTCCACCTCCCAGGTTCAAGTGATTCTCCAGCCTCCATCTCCTGAGCAGCTGGGACTACAGGTGTGTGCCACCACGTCCGGCTAATTTTGTTTTTTGTATTTTTAGTAGAGATGGGGTTTCACCATATTGGGTCGAACTCCTGACCTCGTGATCTGCTCGCCTCAGCCTCCCAAAGTGCTGGGATTACAGGCATGAGCCACTGCGCCCGGCCAATTATTCATTTTTTTAAAATACACTTCACATTCAATCTGTTTGCAGATTTTGTAAGGAATGTCTTCATATTTATCTTGAATCTGACCACTTGCCATCCCCTATACCACATCCCCCAGTCTGAGCCACCATAATCTCTCTCCTGGATTAGTGTTATGTTTCCTGACTTGTCTCCTGGCTTTCATGTGGCCCCCTTACAGTCTATACTCCTACAGAGCAGGCCAAATAATCTTCCTAAACTGTCAGTCGAGTCATGTCCATCCCTGGCTGAAAACTTTGCATTATGCTTAGGATAAAATCCAAGTTCTTTACCTAGTTTTACATACCCTAGCCCTCTCCAGTCAACTTACAGGCCTTACTAGGTTGTTGTGAATATAAAACTACATACACAAAGGAACTTTAAAATTATTAGGTGCCATAAATAGATGTTATTGTTGTTGCTATCATTATTATTGGATCAGTTGCCCTTTGGTAAAGAGTTTTAAACATGTCTTCTAAATGTAAACTGTAATTTCTGCCAATGGCTATATGTGATTACAGACAGATCTTGTAACAGGCAAATCCTTTCCTTCTTGTTAACCCATTTATGCCAGAGGTTGCAAATTTTTTGTGTGAAAAATCAGACCTTGGTGATGAGCTTAAACATGAGGATATAAATAACTCCCACAAGCTTAGTGTTCCAATAATGGAACACTAGGCATAAATGGGTTAATAGGTTCAGTCATTATCCTCCTGCTATATATTTAACTTTGTCTTTTTTCCCTTCTGGATGTGAGATGTCCCTTGCAGGAAACAGCAGCTGTGCCACTAACCCTGGACATTGTCCAAGGCCATTTCCATATCCTGTGAGAGAATCATCCCCTCGAAGTTTGTTTTTGCAGCACAAAATAGAAGAAAGATCAAGAAAAAAAATATATAGACAGATATAGATATATAGTATGTAGCACTTTTTGTCCAGAAATGACTTCTGTGTGATCAGAGAAATGACTAGGCCATGGTCTCCAACTCAGCAACCTGTACTGAGCTAGTCATTATGATTAGTCCATTCATTACTTAAACACAAGAGGCTCTGGAATGAAACCTAGCAGCCAGGCATAACATATGAAGTATTGATAGGGAAAGTGAAAGATATGGCACCTATTTGAAAGAACAGGAGGAGTTTGTGAAAGAGAAATGTCACTGACTGAGTTGCCCCAAAATTCCAAAGCCAAGCAGCAAACACGTTTTCCCTTGAGAAAGGCAGAACCCCAGTTTCACTTTTTACCCAAGAAGAAACCATGGTATGAGACCAGGAAAGAACCTTAGAGGACACAGCAATGCTTTGTGGATCACCAATACTACTTCCTGAGTGCTCTCATTTTCTCACGGAAGGTTTCCATAATTCAACTCAGTGGACGCAATCTGTGCAAGAGCCGGTGTGCTGAAGGGCAATATGCCCAAGCTGATACAGCACCAACAAGATCCTGATGGTGGTTTCCTAAATGGGTTTCTAAATTTTACAAATAGCCAAACCCACTGGCACTAGGCTATTTTTGCCGTAACTTTTATTTTTAAATGAAACATCAAATACATAAACAACCTTGAGACTCAAGCAATGAGCCCAGTGGGTAATGTCAATATGGAACCATGTCACATCTCCCAAGAGGGATGTATCACCAGGCCTCTTCAGGGCAAGCTTCAGGGAAAAGAGCTGGGTACTCTACAGCCAAGAGACTCAGGAAGGCTGTTAGTTTTTTTGTGGTTGCTATCTCACTGTACACAGATGGGGGAAAACCCTAAAAAATAAAAACAACGACCATAACCAGATTCCGGCAGCTACCCTGAAAATGAGCCACAAAATGTCAACTTGATTTTGTAGTCATGCTTCAGGTGTTTGTAGTCTACTTCATTTAGCCTTATACTTCATTTTCCCTCCCAATTATTAGACTGCAAATCTCCTTTGTAATTTCACTGCTCTATTTCACTCTGTATGCAGCAGCAGAGTGTTTACTACTTTGGGAAGTAGGTATGGCTGTCTTGTGTTAGGACTTTAGACGATTTCTCTCATTCCCCACTTTAAGAGTGAAGTAAAGATACTAAAGCAGCAGCCTCGGTAGCAGGGATGCAGCACTTGTACCACCACTGCCCCATCATAGAGCATATGGGAGCAGCTGCTGAGCAATCCCATTACAGCAGTCCAAGCAGCCACTATAGACCTTCTGGAGTTGAATGGAAGATGAAATCAATTTGCCCTCTCTAGCTAGAAGCACCCAGGCATTATAGGAAAACCTGTGCAAACAGAATGAAACATATTTACTTTATAGGAAGAAAAACATAGTCAATAACTAAACAAAAACAAATACAAGAGAATTCAAATATTCTGCCTTTACTCTGGCAGGTGAACATTAGCTTGAAGACTTAGCTATGACTGGCGGGAGAATG
This sequence comes from Gorilla gorilla gorilla, assembly GCF_029281585.2. Lineage (NCBI taxonomy): Eukaryota > Metazoa > Chordata > Mammalia > Primates > Hominidae > Gorilla > Gorilla gorilla. The sequence goes on along the minus strand of NC_073239.2, from coordinate 85,258,560 downwards.
GAGGATGAAGGGGACTTGGGCCTTAGCATGCACTGGCTGTGGGATTCTGAGGAATTAACTTGTTCGAGGCTGTGTGCTCATTTGTGAAAATGTAGGTAAAACACCTGCCTCACAGGGTTTCTGTTAATATAAAAATTAAAGGAGAAAAATGAAAATATGTACATGACTAAAGTTAACTCCTTTCCCAATTAGGTTTCTGGTGCTTTAGTTCTTAGAAGCACCTCTACCTAGCTTTAGCAATATTTCCCTAGTAATAAAACATCACCTGTAAACTGATTCAGCAATACATAAACAGCAGAATTCTGCTAATTCTTTTTGGCAACCAGACAGGCCAAAAAGATAGCTATTAAGATAAGAATCAATTCTAAAATGTTCCCTATGGGCTCTCTTTTCTATGTGATGGTCAGAGGTCTCAGGATGTCCACAGCCATAAAAATAGTTGTCAAAACATTTTTTTCAGAAGCTTTCTCTTGTTTCCCTTTTTCTATCACAGCTGTGACACCAGCACTTTGTGTCCATCACTAATAATCCCACTTCCTCAGGACCCAACAGAACTGCTTCTTGATCCTTCTCCTTTAAAAGACGAATAACAGTGTTAGCCTACCTCTTTTATCTGGGCCGATTAATCACCAGGCCAGCTTTTCCGGGTAACTATTTCAAGTGTTGTATCCTCCGCCTGGAATACTCTTCTTTATTTTCCTGTGCTGTCGACTCATCTCTCGTTATCTCCTCTAGTCTCCTCTGGATTTTCCTCACTCCTAAGAAGTAATGGCTCCCTTCCCACATGTTCCTTCAATCCTCATGAACCTGCCTTTCAAATGTCTGTCAGCCTTGCTCTACTTTATACTTTTTTATATCCTCAAGTCCGATATATAGTAGGCATTGAATAAATACTGAGTGAACAAATTAATTAATATAAATGAATTTTAAAATTCTCAGCTTTTCCAATGGTCCCTTACAACTCACACATAAATACGTAAGTCTGTCTTAAGTCTTGGAATCCTCACACTCAATGATACATGTAATTTAGTCTAGATCATAAAATTATGACTAAGGAAGGGAATATCAAGTACAGTTTGAAAACATATCACTGTCATCATCTTTCAGTCCCAAAATGGTATATTTCATGAACAGTTTTATTAAGTGGCCATTTTGAAGAGGCTTTCGGGTTGCCTGCCTTTCAGACTGGACCATGTACAATTACAAGGATTCCACAGTAGTCTGTAGTCCCTTCCTGCATTTTATAAAGAGCACTTCAAAATGCTCTGAAAAAAATCTGTTATGTCCTAAAGCTCCTGAGAGTGAAATGTTACAGTTGGAAGCCGCCTGAAGCTCATTTATATACTGAAGTTATTAATCCCCTTCTTATATGTTTGATATAAGCCCTAGGGCACTTGGGAGGGTGATCCAATTACCCAATTCAGAGAATTGCCCTTTTCTTTCAACCAAGTTCAGAGCTCTGAATTTTTGTTCCACCAATGACTTTTTGTTTCAGTCAAACAAGGTCACGGAAGAGGCCAATATCTGCCAAGGCCAACAGGGGTTTCATTTACATGCCCACTAATGCGAGCAACATAAGAACCTCTTGAGAGCATTAAACTAGGGTGTGGGACAACAAGCCTGTTATTTATTTACCAGTTCCCAAAGCCACCCCTGCCAGTTTCTTGCTATTCAACATTTTTGGTTACCATTTTGGATTTAACGGAACTTTCTTCTGTGCATCTGGAAGATGTGGTGGGATTTGTCAATAGGCAAGAAACCCCTGGGGAAATGTTCAGATGAGCCTTCAAGGCTGCTTTAGTCCAGGGACACGAGGCAGACTAAGCATAGTCTATACTTCCTTAAGTCAAACATTTCCAAAGTTAGCTTATTTATGACCATAGGGGGTTCTTTTGCCATCCATCATCTTGTCTCAGACCTTTATTAGTTATTTTTGTTGTTGTTGTTTCCTTTACAATGAATACTAAATAGATTCAGTCTTGCTTTAGGTACGACTGGTACACTTTTGTCATGGTCAGAGAGAGGATGATTTGGCCAATGTCTTACCACCGTCACAGACATAGGCTATTTGTTAAAATTGACTATGGTATGTTTGTTACTTGAAGCTGATGAACAGTACTTTAGTTGAGAATAAGCATTAACAGATGGTCCAGAGAAATAAGGCAACATGTTAATTTATTTCTCCAAAATTCCGGTACTCCCACTTCAGGATTTGTGAAAAATTAAAATTACACTAAAGTTGTTAAGAGAAGAGTTAATCTTAGGAATGTTTATTAAAGTCAAGAATAACTAGTTATCAAAAAAAGTATTTTTAATTTATCAAAAAGCGACACTAGTCTTTGAATTGCTCTGTGTTTGCAATAATCAACAGAAACATCTGGAAAACTCACCTTCCTGCCTAAATATTTCACAAATATATTCAGATTATCACTAAAAAAAAGTCAGGAAATGAAAAGGTAAGTGAAAAAATATTATATTTCTTCTAGTGGCCCAATCATAAAGCCAACTGTTTTTGAGTCTGATATGTGAAAGACATAACAAAATTTGTAAACAGTGGAAGATATGATTTATAAAAAGTAAAAAAAGAAAAGACAGGTTAAAAATATAATTTAGACTGCCATACAGTTTACACAGATGAATTTTTCTGATACATACTGCTCACATAAGAGAATGAAAATGTCTTGATTGCCTTAAAAATTTTGTTTTTTAGAACACGGAGAAAGAACTTGTAGATCACACTGGTAAGTTAATAATCTGAAACTACAAGCTCTAGGTTTTAATCTCAAGCTTTGAAATTAATTCCTCATGTGGTTTTGGAAAAGACTTTAATCTGCCTCATCTCAGTTTCTCCAGATGAAATATCTAGATTGTATGATACACCATGATTCATCAAATAGGAAGCCTTTACAGATAATAATGTTTACACATGTAAGCTCTGAGGTGGGACAGCCTTCAGCAGCTTGAAGACTTTAAAACACAGGACAGAGCAGTAAGACAAACAGGACAGTTATTTGTCTTCCAGTGGTGTTACCAGGGTGTGGGTAGAGATCACTTCACATCTTTCCTCACCGGACAGCCGAATCAGACACAGAACCTGCCTCTTCTTTATTCTACTTACAGGCCTTTTTCTTTCTGCACATGCCCCTGAAGCTCTGGCATTAAAGCTGATGGTCTATTCCGAGGTGGCCCATAAAGTACTTCTCCCTCAGCCTCCACTGTCACTTTGTTGTGAATCCCAGCCCTAGCCACCCAGTGCCCTGTGCTTTCCTCAGACCCAGGATAGGATGAGAAATGTGTAGGAGCACTACATTCCTGCCACGCTAACCTTCACTCCCTCACCAAAGCTAAGGGCAGTCAGAAGCCAGCACCCAGACATGGGCGTCTCTCTGCCCCTAACACCTGCCAATTCCTGCCCTAAAACTATTGAAAGAATGCTGAGGTCCAGGGAGCTTGAGCGGGAAAAGGGTAACTGGCAGAAGGGAAAACACAATCCTGGTCTCAAAGCAGCAATAAAAATAAAATTAAACCCTCACACACACACATAAGATTCTTTATGTCTTCAATTGAAGTTGCCAGAGTACTTCACACTGGAACTACGTGCAAGAGGATTTTCTGAAAAAACAAACCACACACACAACAGACCTTACTGCTCCCTTGAAGGGGCTTATTTAAGGCAAAACAAGGCCTCCCATCATTCCTGTGAGAGATCATTGTCCCCGTTGTTGCCACAGCGCCCTGTGAGGCTGTGGGAAACAAATGACCTCAGAGGCACTGCAGTATGTGTCACTGCAAAAGAAAAGAGAGTGGAAGGGGCTGGGGGAGGGGGCTGCTGGCGAGCGGAGCCCTCCACCGCGCGCGGCGGTCCTCCAATGATATCCCTCCAGGCACAGCGGGAAGGAGGCTTGCCGGCCCCAGGAGTCTCCCTCCAGCCTGTAACGGGATTAGGCTCCCGCTCCCTAGAAGCATAGCGTCTTTCTAGATATCCTGCTGCTCGCCCTGGTCAATCTGTCCTCTAAATTGGCCCTCCCCACAAAGTGCCCGCTGACTGCTAGTGTCTCCCTCTGTTTCACGGGTGTCTTGAGTGGAGACAGGGCTCCCCTGAGGCCCGCGATGAGGAGTGGGCGCAGAGGGAGGGAGGGAGAAGAGGGTAGTCAGGGATCAGAGGGGTGGCTGGGGAAGGGGACACACACACTGGGGCAATCGGAGAGCAGGGAGGATGGAGGCGGAAGGAGAGAGGGTTAGGATGAGCAGATCGGGAAGGAACATGGCGAAGCAAAGCTGAGCTCAGCAGCAGACACTTCCTTCGCCACACACTCCCCGCACTGGAGAAGGAAGTCCGTGGAGGCCTCGCTCTCACTGGGGCGCGTGTGGGCAAACAAGCCTGCAGTCCAGCCAGAAGCGGCCTTCCCACCAAACAATTTCCTCCTGTGGACGCTAACACTGACCGATGTGGCCCCTTCTCTGCAATCTCTGTGCAATGGAGCGGCTGATATGACTTCCAGCCTACACGGGAGCACACAGAAGCACAGTGGTTGAGGGTAGATTCTGAGTCTCACTAAGTGGGCAACTCCACCTTCACTGCACCCACACACGCGTGCGCACACACACTCCCACTCCCCGTCGGGAGAAAGACTGTGTTACAGCATCGCATGTATGCATTTTACCTTCAGAGATGATACCGGCCCAACCCTCCTCCTTGAGCCACAGAGCTATGTTAACCACAAGGTGGCAAACAAAAACGGGGAAGGAGGACAGAGAGTGGGCGCCGCCGCAGGAGAGCCCTGCACACTCCAATAAGGAGGCCCCTGCACACTCCAATGAGGAGGCCCCCTTCACTCAGAGCCTGCACACCTGGAGATGAGCCTGTCTCCATACTGGGGGACATTGAGAATACACAAAAACACTGAAAATAAAACATGATATATTAACAGATATATCATACAGTTTATCTGTAAAATTCCTTTTATATATGCATATATTTTCTATGGAAATGGGTATGCATCACTTTATTGTTTAATCACCTATGTTAATTCACCAAACCATTACTTTATGCACAGTACAAATTTCTGAAAATACCAGAGTTTCAAAAATTCTGTTTATCGATAGAATTTGTTTTGGCTTTTATAAAACAAGGAGACATGGTACTTTGCAGTCTCAGGGGTAAGCAAAGTGGTATGAAAAACTATCTTGTACCCAAAATCTTCAATGTAGGTTTTTTTGCACCAAGTTTGCAATTGGGAAGTACTGCGATTTGAAAGTAGCTGGGTTCAGTGCACAAAGGCTCCGCCTATTTTCAGTTGTTTACCAGGAACACAAATGTCTCTAGATTGCCCTCTCTCCTCCCAGTGGTGCCCAGGACTGTGCAAGAACCCCAGAGGCATTTGCCTTTCACAAACACACTCATTCAAACTAGAGATAAAAGTGAGAAGGAGCTAACAACATTTCTGTTTTTTTTTTTTTTTTTTTTTTTGAGATGGAATCTCACTCTGTCACCCAGGCTGGAGTGCAGCGGCGCAATCTCAGCTCACTGCAACCTCCGCCTCCTGGGTTCAAGCAATTCTCTTGCCTCAGCCTCCTGAGTAGCTGGGACTACAGGCGCCCACCACCATGCCCGGCTAATTTTTTGTATTTTTAGTAGAGACGGGGTTTCACCCTGTTAGCCAGGATGGTCTCGATCTCCTGATCTCGTGATCCGCCCACCTTGGCCTCCCAAAGTGTTGGGATTATAGGCGTGAGCCACCGCGCCCGGCCTCTGTTATGTTTCTTTCAGGTCTGGTGCTTACTCTTTTTCAGAGCAGTGATGGTTATGAAAGAATGTAGGTTCTAGAACCAGAAACTTGATCCCAAGCTCCCCAACTTCACCTCTCTGTCCTCACCTTATCTGTAAAATGGGGCTAACACTTACATCATCAGATTGCTATGAAAATTAGTTAATAATGAATTAATATATGAAAAATCCTTACAAAAATGGCTTGGTGCATAGTAATAAATATTGGTTGCTGTAATAATTAACATATTTTTCTTGGCTTACTCTCTTTTAGGAATTTTAGTACCCCAGTCAAGGATTAACAAAAATAATGACAAGAGCTAACATTTATATTTTTTTGAGAGCTCACCATGTGTTAGGCACTAGAGGTCCTTTATATGTATTATATGTATTTAATTCTCACAACAATCCCATGAGGGAAGTTTGTAGGTATCTTCCTATAACCTTTAATAGATGCACTGCATTAGTTTGAACTGTATGCTATGGCCGATATTCAGCCACCTTAGATCTACAGAAGCAGTGACTTCTTTAGTTTAGCCTAATTTCTTTGGGGTGACTATAAAGACTTCAAGGGGCCAGGTGCAGTGGCTCATGCCTGTAATCCTAGCACTTTGGGAGGCTGATGTGGGAGGATCGCTTGAGGTCAGGAGTTTGAGACCAGCCTGGCTAACGTGGTGAAACCCTATCTCTACTAAAAATACAAAAATTAGCTGAATGTGGTGGCAGGTGCCTGTAATCCCAGCTACTCGGGAGGCTGAGGCAGAAGAATCTCTCGAACCTGGGACGTGGAGGTTGCAGTGAGCTGAGATCGTGCCGCCATACTCCAGCCTGGGTGACAGAGTGAGACCCTGTCTCAAAAACAAACAGACAAACAAAAGACTTCAAGGGAACAAGGACCAGGTCAAGGGAATAAGATACATGAAACAAGCACCAGGAGACTCCCCCCTTTCTCCATCCTTACCCCCCATAGCTAAAACATAATGAAAGGATATGACTCAGGAAGAAAGCAGTAGACATGATGATATTGGGTGTAGAAGAAGAGAAACTAAAGTTCTAGGGAGCAAAGTTAAGTGGCCAAGTGTAAAAGCAGTGGCTCTTGAAATTCCTGGCAAGAGTTCCCCAGCCTCAGAAAACAATTTCAAGGCTGCTCATTCACTCAGTAGGTACTTATTGAGCATCTAATCAGAGTCCTTGAAACAGGGTGGAAATGAGTAAGACCTGGCTTCTAACTTTGGTCCAGCCATTTGTTAGCTCTGTGACCCTGGGTGAGTTGCTTAACTTGTAAGTGCCAGGGCGCAGAAAACAATATCCCAAACTATGGTGCTTTGCCAGGCTGAGTATTCTGAACTAAAGGATATTGGGTAGCCTCAGAGCTGCCTCAGAAGCAAAGTCTTTCTCTGACCTTCTCCTGCCCTCCTTGTCTCCCATCTCCCCTGAAGGGAATCACAGAAACCAGAATTCCTCTTCCTCAAGACAGGTCATAGAATCTAGAACCCCTCTCTCCCAAAGCAATCCATAAAACCTAGAAAGGTCATTCTCTCCCTTCTCCCTAAAACCCTTCATTTCAGAGGGGTCCTACCCCCTACCTGGAGGAAGGAATGCTATTGGGAGGCCAAGAAGAATCTGAACAGACAGGCCTTGCTCTGTCTACCCCCTCAGTCTCTCATCATTAGATCAGACCCTTTTTTGTCCAATCACATTTCTACACAGCTGCCCATTCTTCCTCAGACCAAAGCATAGAAACAGACCATCTTCCCTGGGCCTTTGGGTCTACATTTCTGAAGACTCCCTTGTCATGTAAAACTTTGATGAAATACATTTGTTATGCTTTTATCATCAACCTGTCTTTTGTTAAGGGGGTGTCAGCTGTGACCCTCATGATGAGTGAGGAAAGGTATCACATCTTTCCACCCCACATAAGTCCCAATTTCCTCATCTCTAAAAAGGAGACAATATCATATACGATGTAGAGTTGTTGGGAGGATTAGAGATGAGTATGAAAAAGACCTAGTACATGGCACATGCCCAGTAAGAGTCATTACTGCTGCTGCTGGTAACACGAAGACTACTGCTGCCACTACTGCCACAGGCATTGTGCTAGCCACCTAAGGTTGGGCCCTGCTGTCACGGATGTCAGCCAATGAAAGGAAGAATTACAGAAATAACGATGATAAGATGTGCCTAGCAAGGAAGCTCAGTGCATTTAGGGTAGCCTTTTATGGCCAGGAGGACTTCAGCCAGGGAAGGGTGGGGAGAAGGCATTCCAGGAGAGGGAGCGGCATCTGCAAAGGCACAGAAGCTGCAGAGGCACGTGGTGGGCTCTGAGCTGGGAAGCAGCTCAGTCTAGGAGTACATTTGGGGAAGAGGGAGTGAAGAGGAACAAGAGAAGGCCCGGAAGAGTGGCTAGGCCACAGAATGGAGAACATGGTCTCCCCGCCTCTACCAGGAGTTCAGAAACAAATAAGACTAGACATAGTTTTAGGAGATTCTTCTTTTAACTGCCAAATATAACATTTTGATTATTTTAAGTGTTTGTTGTTCAAGACTTAAGGAGCCCAGCCCAGGCTGACAAGGCCGTTTCCCTGCTCCCTGCAAACACTGAGAAAGGTTAACAGCAAACAAGTGGAAAGTACCCAGACCAAAGGCAAAGTAGACAAATTTTTTTTCCTTTCTTTCTCCTTCTTTCAGTAAATGAAAAGACTAGTCTCCAAAGTCTCTATTTCAAACAAAAAGGACAGACAGTTCCGGCTTCTAAATCCTGGCAAAGAACCACCACCACTCTTTTTAGAGAGAGAAAAAACACCGCCCCCCTACAACACACAACTTTCAGCAACGTTTTTGCCAGCAGCATTCCAAATGATTCCTTTGAGGCAGCCAAGAGGAGCCCTCAAAAGGTGAAAGAACTCACAGCTCTGCCTGGCTTCTGAGAGAGGTAACGGCCATAGGAACTGTGGGCCCTGCTTAATGGCTGCTGATCTGGTCTGGCTGCCCAGTACCCATGCGCTGTGATTTCAGGCAGCAGCTGTTTGTGTTTACCACTCACTACCTCGAAGCAAGAAGAGAAGGGACTCCCCCAACCCCAGTGATTGCCCCCGTTTTCATTCTCCCTCCTCCAACCCCAGTGATTACCATTCTCCTTTACCCAGCCCTCTTCCAAAACAAAACCAAAAAAATGCCCTACTTGCCCCTGAGCTAAAGGAATCCAATCACCCAGAAAGGGAGACTTTATGAGCTTTCTGGGGGCTATGGGCGGATGGAAGGGATTAAAGCAAGGTGTGCTTTATGTCTTTTGTAGTTTACTCTCCTGCTGCCTTATGGAGTAGCCAATTCCCCACCCTCGGACAGGTCTGCTTGTTCCTCTTGGTGGGTTCTGTTTTTCTTTCCTCCCCCGTGGTTTTTCGTAAGGTGGTGGGAGGATGCAGTAAAACTCCATTTCAGATGCATCATAAAACTCAGAGGCTGGCCTATGGCACCTCCAAGCAGGTGGGGTGTGCTCCACTGTGGCAGCTGCTCCTCTGTGGGGTGGTATGAATTAGGAGAGGTTTCCAACAATTCTGTCATTCTGTGCTGGTACTGCAGCAGAGGGGCATGGCCCAGTCCCACCTTCTCTAGGATTACATGTCTCCAATAAGCATGGTGAATTTCTTCCTTTGTTAAGGATACTCAAACTCCATGATATAATCATAAAACAAGCTATTCTTAAAATATTTTTCAAATAATTTTTAATAATTTCTTTACCATAGGCTTTTATATCACACAATCTGACTGAAGAATAATTTACAGTCCAGATCCTGCATTCCACGGACCAACCAGACCATAACCTTCCTAGAGTTTTTGGACAGGACCTATTCTGTTTCATAATAGGAGAAATATTATACAAGTGGTCAATAAACATACAAAAAGATGCTTCATCTCACTAGTAATCAAAGTAAAGCAAACATAAATGACAGTAAGATATTGTTTCACTCAAGAGACTCACAAAGGTTGAGAAAAAAAAATTAGCTGCAGTGTAGGCAATAGTGTGGGGGACCAATAATTCACAAACACTGCTGATGGGCGTGCAAACTGATACATTACTGACAGGTAGTTTTGCAATACGTACAAAAACTGAAACATGCCTCGGACCCATCGATCAGCAACATCACTTCAGGAGTACAGGCATGTCTAGCTTTATTGTGTGTCGCTGTATTGCACTTTGCAGATGCTATGTTTTTCTACAAATTGAACGTTTGTGGCAAGCGCGTTGACAAGTCTTTCGACACCCTTTTTCCAACAGCATGTGCTTACTTCATGTCTGTGTCATGTTTTGGTCATTCTCGCACTATTTCAAACTTTTTCATTATAATTATATCTGTTATGGTGATCTATGATCAGTGATCTTTTATGTTACTCTTGTAATTGTTTTGGGCACCATCAACCACACCTCTGTAAGACAGCAAACTTAATAAATGTGTGTATTCTGACTTTCCAACAACCAGCCCTTCCCCATCTTTTCCTCTTCTCAGGCCTCTCTATTTCCTGAGACACGACAACATTGAAATTAGGCCAAGAACATTGAAATTAGGCCAATTAACCCTACAATGGCCTCTAAGTGTTCAAGTGAAAGGAAGAGTCACATATCTCTCACTTTAAAGCTAGAAATGATTAAGCTTAGTGAGGAAGGCATGTTGAAAATGGCTGTCTGTGCTCTAGAAATGGAACAACAAGGAATGGATGGCAGCACATCTGTTTGTAGCATGGTTTACTGAATATTTTAAGCCCACCATTGAGACTTACTGCTCAGAAAAAAAGAGATCTCTTTCAAAATAGTACTACTCATTGACAATGTAGCTGGTCACCGAAGAGCTCTGATGAAGATGTACAAGGTTAATGTTGTTTTCACGCCTGCTGCGGCCCATGGATCAAGGAGTAATTTTGACTTTTAAGACTTATTATTTAAGAAATACAATTTGTAAGGCTATAGCTGCCATAGATAGTGATTTCTCTTATGAATCTGGGCAAAGTAAGTTGAAAATCTTCTAGAAAGGATTCAGCATTCTAGATGCCATTCAGAAGATTTGTGATTCATAGGAGGAGGTCAAAATACCATCCTTAATAGGAGCTTGGAATAAGCTTCTAACCTTCATGAATGACTTTGAGGGGTTCAAGACTTCATTGGAAGAAGTTACTGCAGATGTGGCGGAAATAGCAAGAGAATTAGAATTAGAAATGGAGCCCAAATATGTGACTGAATTGCTGCAATCTCATGACAAAACATGATGAGGAGTTGCTTCTTTTGGATAAGCAAAGAAAGTGGTCTCTTGAGATGGAATCTACTGGTGAGCATGCTATGAACAATGTTGAAATGACAACAAGGGATTTAGAATATCACAGAAACTTAGTTGACAAAGCAGTGGCAGGGTTTGAAAGGATTGACTCCAATTTTGAAAGAAGTTCTATCGTGGATAAAATGTTATCAAACAGCATGACATGCTACAGAGCAATCTTTCATAAGAGTCAATCCATAAGGCAAACTTCATTATTGTCATTTTTTAAGAAATTGCTACAGCCACTCCAACCTTCAGCAACCACCCCCTGAACAGTCAGCAACCTTCAACACTAAGGCAAGACCCTTCACCAGCAAGACTATAACTCACTGAAGGCTCCAATGATCCCTAGCATTTTTTTTTTAGCGATTAAGTATTTTAAATTTAGGTAATCTATATTGTTTTTAAAAAATATAATACTATTGCACTTTTAATAGAGTAGAGTGTAAACATAACTTTTTTTTTTTTTTTTTTGAGATGGAGTCTCGCTCTGTCGCCCAGGTTGGAGTGCAGTGACACAACCTCGGCTCACTGCAAGCTCCGCCTCCTGGGTTCACGCCATTCTCCCACCTCAGCCTCCGGAGTAGCTGGGACCACAGGCGCCCGCCACTGCGCCCGGCTAATTTTTTTGTATTTATTTAGTAGAGACGGGGTTTCACCCTGTTAGCCAGGATAGTCTCGATCTCCTGACCTCGTGATCCGCCCACCTCGGCCTCCCAAAGTGCTGGGATTACAGGCATGAGCCACCGCGCCCGGCCAACATAACTTTTATATGCACTGGGAAACCAAAAAATGTATTTCACTTTATTGCAATATTTACTTTATTGCAATGGTCTGGAACCATGTCTACAATATCCTCAAGATATGGCTATATAACCTGGGAGATAATTAGACAAATTTGGAAATCTGGATGTAAAAGAATGTTTACTGCAATTTTTAAATGATAGTAAGCAATATAAAAAAACCTAAATGAATAATAATTGGGAAATGCATAAATGGATAATAGCACAGCTGTTTAATGGAATATTATATACTGTCACTATAATTAATGGTGTTATTATTTATGGACATAGAGTTGTCCACAATGAGAAAGTACACTCTTGTTTTCTAACAATGGCACATGGAAGTATAATACGCACATTCTGAGAGTGATCTGGAGAGTTGCTCACCAAAATGTTATTTCTCTCAGCAGTAGGATTTAAATTGACTTTTCCATTTTTCCTTTGTACTTTTAGTCATTTTAAAACTAGAAAACAATAATAACAATAATTCTATTTTCACTTTGGTAGAAAAAAAAAAACCCCAAACCACTGAACCAATCTCCAACTGTGACCAGCAAGTCTCATGAATTTTATTCAGTCCGGTTCCAGGGAGGTATTTACCAGAATGACAACCATGGCCAACTGATATTAGAAAGAGTTTATTAATATCAGGAATAGATGGGCGAGATTAAATTGGAGAATCTAATAGACCCAAAACCCCAGTTCCACTTTACTTTCTGTTGTTTCCAAAATCAGAATGAAGCCAGTAACAAAATGAGGAGCTAAACGTTTTAGGCAAATCTTTTTGTGTTCCAGGTAACATTAAGGTGAATTCTAAAATGCTCAATCTATTTTGAGGATATTGGAGCTAACCTACCACTCAATAAAATTTGTATTAATGTTTTCTTTATGAAACTCAAAGAGTTAACAAACAAATATGTCTCCAAAAATAGGCAACATAAGAAATGGGACATAAAAAATACATCTGTACTAGTTCCGCCAAAGCAAGAGTGCCATCTCTACAGTATGGGAGCTCCCATTGGGCGGCTGCCTATATCCCTCCAGTGACAAGATGGGGTTCTTTTTACTGTGCATCACGGTCCCCTCTACAGCCAGAGAGCTTACTCACTAGAGTTCTTCCTAAAAAGCCTGAAGGTACTCGGATAGTACCCTAATACTGGGATTATCTTCTCATTTCACAGAAAGGGAAATCGAGTCACAATGAGGCCAAGAGGCTTAAACTTGGCATTTCAGACCTCAGAGCTTGAAATGGGACTCCCACGTCAAAATTCTGTCCTGAGTCCACTACTTCTTTTTGCTACTTGAATCATGAGCAAGCCGAGAGGCTAGCCCAGGGCTTCCCAAGGGTTACCTTTCCCACGTAAATGTATAAACTCTTTGGATTCTTAATAACTAAAAAAAAAAAAAATTAAAAAATAAATCTTTTGTAGAGACAGATTTTGCTTTGTTGCCCAGGCTGGTCTTGGACTCCCAGGCTCAAGTGATCCTCCCAACTTGGTCTCCTAAAGTTCTGGGATTACAGGTGTGAGCCACCACACCTGGCCAGTTCTTTTGATGTTTAAGCTTGTAAGCATGCAGAAGTGACAAACTTCATTTTACTCGTTTAAAACATTATTGGGGCCAGGCGCGGTGGCTCACGCCTGTAATCCCAACACTTTGGGAGGCTGAGGTGGGTAGATCACAAGGTCAAGGCATCGAGACCATCCTGGCTAACATGGTGAAACCTCGTCTCTACTAACAGTAAAAATTAGTTGGGTGTGGTGGCGTGTGCCTGTAGTCCCAGCTACTCTGGAGGCTGAGGCAGGAAAATCGCTTGAACCTGGGAGGTGAAGGTTGCCGTGAGCCGAAATCGCGCCCTTGCACTCCAGACTGGCAACAGAGCGAGACTCCGTCTCAAAAAAAAACAAAAAAAAAAAAACAAAAAACCAAAAAACCAAAAACCAAAAAACATTATTGGAAGACACAAAAGTTCTTATAATATACACACCACCTATATAGCACCACAAAGAGCAGTGACCATATGACTATAGCTCCTTTTTCTAATGTTCTTTACTACTTTACAAGTAATCTCTTTCTCGAGAAAACATTGCTATCGTCAACAGTTCTAAAATGTCTTTGTTTCATGGAAGTGGTGATGAGAAAGGATCATATGCTTGCTTGCCTAACATCACAGGTGGAATGTATACATGTGACTTAGGCACAACCCCTAGAGACCTATGGGCTTGAGGGTACCCCACACAGTTCCACCACGTGGATGGCCTGAACTGCTCAGAATACTTCTAATAGAAGCATAGTTATGTGGAGTGTGGAGGGGAAGGTCTTACTGAGCCCTTCACCCAAAGTGGCAACTTTTTAGAAAAATTCTAAACGAAACATTGACACTTCTGTCCTCCTTTCCCCCTGCTGCGACAGCCAGACAACAATGGCTTAGGCCCCAACCCCAACGCCCGGCTCTGTGCTGTTATGACTCGGATGCACCTCTGCCTCCACGTTTTTATCCTCTCTGCTGTGGACCCCACAGTGCCTGCAAATGCACCTTCCTCAGCCCTGATATTTCATCTCACCTTGCCAAAGTGCCAGTCTGAGTCTTCCATGGTAGATCTGGTTACTGAGAAAGAGACAGGAGAAAAGACAGACACATTTCTGTGGCAATATTCTAGCCCTGATATTCCAGCACTTCCCACAAGTCCTCCCCTCTGTACCCCATCCCTCACCTACACACATAGAGGCCCAGTCCAGCTGTTGGGACAAAATACCAAAGAAATCACTCTGTGGCTCATATCCTCTCGCTAAAATGCAGATCGAGATTATTGTAGTCTTTTGTAAATCCACTATTACCACCAATGCATTACTTTATTTTTCTTTATGGGGTTAAGTAGCATGACCATAACTCAGTGTCTAAACTTTTTAAAGGTGGTACTATTGGCAGTTGTGCCAAGATGCCAGTTGCAAATCAGGACTGTCCTCAGGAATTGGGATATGTGTTCCTTCTGGGCGTGAGGAAAACAACACAAAATAAGGAAAGGCTAGGGAAGAGGCCCAGAGGGGGCTGTTTTGCTTTCAACTTGCTTTCTGACATTGCTAATAATAAAAATCCTTAGAAACTTCCAATGAGCTGTGCGCTTGCTTCCGGACTGAAACATTGAGGAAAAGTTTTATGACTATACTCTATAGGCTAAACATGGGAGGAAAAATAGTACCAGCCTCATTTTTCCCATCAAAACCCTTCCCCCGACCGTGCCAGACCCCCACCTGCTGAAAGTAAAAGCAAAGGACACAGGCAGGCCAATTCTTGGGGTCCTCAGAAAAGATAAGAAGGGAATGAATGAATGAATTCAAGCACAGACTTAGAAGAACCTCAGGGAATTTATACTGGTAAGTGTCCCAGAAACCCCTGGAGCTCCCTCTCTGAAGCCATGAAGTCCTTGCCAGTGACAAACAAGTGGAAAGTCCTGTTTCTCAGTGCCTGGCAAGTGGGATGGGAGGAGTCTGGGGAAGAGTCCAGGCCTATGCCCAGGCATCTGTGAGGAAACAGTTTGTAACACCTCAAGGTCCTATTGAACATAATGTCTCACAGAAAGGACCTTGGTTAATTAGGGTCTATGGTGGCATCTCCCTAGGAAAGTAGGAGTTTCTTTTGGGAAGAGACTTCTACAATCCAAACAACCACCTTTTATGTGAACTCTTGGAATCCACCTGTTGGTAAGGTGGAAGAGTTAGCAGACATGTTTCTATGTGGGCAAGAGGGTGGCCTGTTCACTTTCTAGGTTCCTGCTGGCTTTCAGAATGTGTCCATAGGAGGCATCAGACCTAGCCAGAGGAAAATCACTTTGTCCAGTCTCACAACTGATAAGTAATAGTTACAGAAATACAGCACCACAAAGTTGTTTAAGCCCTCTTGTTACTCTGTGCTCTTTCCTCACCCAATACCATCTATTCATTAATTCTATCATTCATTCAACTTATATTTATTTATCCACTTTTATGGCTCAATTATCACCTATAAGGAGATGACTCAATTGTTTATCTCCAGCCCAGACCTCTTCACTGAGCTCCAGTACACCTATATCTTCCTGGTATGTCTCCTTAGTGTCTCAAAGGTGCATCAAACTCAGTGTTTCCAAGGCCAAGCTCATTATCAGCTCTTAAACATATTCCCTTCTTTTCATCCCCATCCTCATTACTCCAGTGCAAGGAAACCAGAATATCCCCCCATGGACAACTGCATCTGCCTCCTGGCAGGGGTCCCTCTTCACCCATCTAATTCATTCTCTACACTGCAGCTAGTGGGATCTTTCCAACTAGCAAATCTCATTACCTTACCCCATCTTTTGCTAGAAACAGGTCAATAGCTTTTCTTTGCTCTTAGAATAAAGACCAAAAACCCCACTGTGTTCTGCTCCCTGACTGTGGTCTAATCCCGCACATTCCCTCACTCTTGCAGTCTCAGTGTCCACTCTGACTCCTCTCCATAGAGCACTCTCCTCTAATCAATGCCTCCTCTCTCTTCACGTGGCAGGACATCTCTCCAGTAAAGGCTTGTAAAGTATGTTCCACTCTCATGTAATGCGCTCTCTTAGTCAATGTACCCCTCTCCTTTGAGGTAAGGGTCAGGGCTGTAATTTGTTATTTACTTTGGGCTTCTTTGATTCATGGTTGTTCCTCCTCTAGACTGTAAGCTTTGTGTGGGCAGGAGCTGTGTCTGTTCAGTTTACCATAAACATTCATCAAATAATTATTGAATAAAGAATAAAGGGAAAAAAGGAAAGAGAGAGAGAGAGGAATTATTCCCATTCTCCCTCAACACTTTTGATCTTTTCTACTTTTGGTACAAAAAGTAGTACTTTTCTACTTCTGGTCTTTAGTTCATGCTGTTCGCTTAGTCTAGCAGGTTCTTCTTTCTCCCACCAGTTGAAACCCTATTTCTTACTCAAAATGCCACTGTCCTATGTCTGCCCTTCATTTCTAGCATTCTTTGAGTCTGGTCTGGATTAGGGTGCTTTATGTATACAGTCACCTTTTGGGCAGGGTCTATGTCTTATTTGTCTCTGTATCCTACCACTGCCACTGTCCCCAACCTCAGGGCTTATGGCAGTACCTTCTACAAGTTTATTGAAAAGAAGTGAATTAAGTGGAGCTACTGAAAATAAGGCCAGAGCCATGAAGAAAGGATTCCTTTCCCAGTTAGGGGATGCCATGTTGGATAGTCACACTATTGCCTGGTGCCATCCTATTTGTGATTTTACTGAAGTTGTACTGGTAGTTCTGCTACACTGGTTCACAAAAGAAGTCAAACAGATGTAATTTCTACCTTCCAGTATCCCACTATCTAAAATGGTGAATGATATTAAGCCAAACTGAAGGCAAATGTGTTCAGTGGATTTGATGAATAGAGGTAGAGGGAGTTAGATATCCTGGGGCAACCACCATCTCCCCTCCACTAAATCAGGGAAACTGTCTATCTTCACTTAATTCTATTTACTTAACACTAGCCTAAAGAAAACTTGTTTTCATTTATCCATCTGTCTCATTTTCAAATAAAATTTCTAAATGTAGACCACACACGATATTTCAGTGGACCTAACACTGATTTATGCTAAGACTCGGGGAAGGGAGGCACTCTGAAGAAAGATGCTTCACCAGCAATTTTCTGACTGTCAGCCTTTGCTCACTCTGCCATAGTAACATGCAGATGCAGTTTAGTGTCTCAATTACTTCTGGATTTGGTCCATTCAAGAGTCATATCATCGCTGCTATACCAAGTAAGCATGAAAGTCAAAACTGTGATTCCTGACAACCATGGTGATAGAATATAAATTAAAAGGCCCTTGCTTGCTTAGCCATCATTCTGAAAACATCAGAATGCAATTTGTTGGACAGATTCTATAATCTGCAGATGAAGGCAGTTATAGGGCTCAAGTTTATCCAGCGTTAACAAGCCCTAATAGTCTAGTTCAGCTCAGACATAACAAACGGAAATGGCTTTAAATTATCCTTCCCTAGAGACATGATTTCATAAGAGAACAAACTCTATATGTGCACAGAGAGATTTCCAATGTAAACATGTGGTGGAAGCTAAAAGCTGCAGCCGAGTTTCAAGCCTGGATATGCCAATGGCAGGGTATTTGATTTCAAAGACACCGATGTCCTCCCAGTGCAACAGCGTGTATGCTTTTTTTGCTGACTACACTTTGAACTGCAGAATACACACAAGCTTGCATCTATGTGTAATTTTATAGTTTTCTTTCTAGCTAGGATATTAATAGATTTTACTTAGCCTTTCCATGCATAAGTATGACTGGGATATAGATGCTTAAGGGATAAGGTTCCTCACAGAAAACACAAGGCTCCCTCATCACCCGGGCTGTCTGAAATGTAGACTAGCCTTTAAGGCTTTGGAAAACACAGGGTGAGCAACTTGGGTCTTCCATGTTCAAGCAGGATATCAACCAAGCTCCCCATGAATATAAAAAAGTAGGGAAGCCAGGCGTGGTGGCTCATGCCTGTAATCCCAGCACTTTGGGAGGCCGAGACGGGTGGATCACCTGAGGTCTGGAGTTCGAGACCAGCCTGGCCAACATGGTGAAACCCCATCTCTACTGAAAGTACAGAAATTAGCTGGGCATCGGGCACGCACCTGTAATCCCAGCTTCTAGAGAGGGTGAGGCAGAAGAATTGCTTGAACCTGGGAGGCGGAGGTTGCAGTGAGCCAAGATGGTGCCACTGCACTCCAGCCTGGGTGACAGAGTAAGACTCCATCCAAAAAAAATGAAAAAATAAAAAATAAAAAGTAGGGAAAGGAGAATTCCTTTGCCCTGTAAAGAGAACAGAACATCCTAGTTTGTTCCTTTTAGGCTAATCAGGTCTAAAAAGCCTAAGACCAAGATTTTACAATGACACTCAGCCAATGTCCATTTGGCCTATATGTCAAATGAGGTCCATCTCTTGTTTTTATATGGCCCATGAGCTCAGAATAGTTATTACAGTTTTAAATAGCTGAAAAAAAGACAAAAAAAATTTTGTGACATGTAGAAATTATATAAATTTCAAATTTCAGTGTCCATAAACAAAGTTTTATTGAACACAGCCATGCTCATTTGTCCAGGTATCATCTATGGTGACTTCACACTACAGTGGCAGAGCTGTTTAGCTGCAACAGAGATTATAGGACCTGCAAAACCTAAAATAAATAAAGGCCTAAAATATTCTGGCCCTTTACAGAAAAGGTTTGTTTATCCCAGATCTAAACTATGAGACAAAGTCAGTATCGCCCAGGCTGGAGTGCAGTGGCAGGATCTTGGCTCACTGAAAGCTCTGCTTCCCGGGTTCATGCCATTCTCCTGCCTCAGCCTTCCGAGTAGCTGGGACTACAGGTGCCCCCCACCACGCCTGGTTAATTTTTTTGTATTTTAGTAGAGACGGGGTTTCACCCTGTTAGCCAGGATGGTCTCGATCTCCTGACCTCGTGATCCGCCCACCTCGGCCTCCCAAAGTGCTGGGATTACAGGCGTGAGCCACCGCGCCAGGTGAGACAAAGTCAATGTTAATCTTCAATTGCTTCTTTTGTTTTTAAACAAACATATGCATTATGCCTATGAGCTCCCAAGTGAGTTAAATATCCTTTGCATTTATACTAGAATCCATTTAGCCAAAGTGGAATGCCTTTGTACAATTTTATTTCAAACCATCAAGTCTTGCATAAACCATTTTGACCTGAGAGCACAAGGAAATCGCAAGTAAGAAATCTTAATTTTTATTTAAAATTTCCTGAATTTGAAAATATCGTATGACTCCAGCCCAGAGGGCACCAGCTTGCAATATCTGATTTAGACCATGAATATACCATAGATTCTTCACTTTTTAGTCATTACAAACTGTTCTTGCTACCAAGGCAGGCCTAAGAAAATTGTTTGTGCTTTGCAAAGTATTTTAAATTTTTATATGATTTTTAAAAACTTAGTCTACATTTATCATCAAAGCTTGTCACAGAAGACATATTAGTTTCAGTGACATTAAAGCTTTAAACTGGTAAACTCTTTGAGGGAATGTCCTTTGCCCTTAATTTTTCTCATGCCCTCCCAGAGCATGGTCCATGCAATGGTCACTTGGTACCATTGGGTGCCAAGATAGGTACTTGCTGACCTTACCAGCACTTTTCATTTCTTGACTTCTCTCTTGCCCTGTTGATGTTCAGGGCCCACAT
This sequence comes from Gorilla gorilla gorilla, assembly GCF_029281585.2. NCBI lineage: Eukaryota > Metazoa > Chordata > Mammalia > Primates > Hominidae > Gorilla > Gorilla gorilla. The sequence continues at coordinate 85,238,502 of NC_073239.2, read as the reverse complement.
GGAATATTCAGCAAATTCATTATTTCATCTCTGCCCTGGGGTAGTGTATCTACTCTCTTTTTAGTGTGCTCTAAAAAGATTAGACTCTCTAACACTTTAAAGTCCTCTCTCAAACCACACAGATATATTCTGCCTTGGATTCCCAAGCAATCTTACTGTGTATGGGTGTTTTAATAAAGATCAAAAGTGACCAGCAGCTCTCTGCATTCTAAGAGGAACAAAGACTGCTAGTATTAGCAGCTGAAACTGCTGATGCTGTTCACGGGCCTGCTTCTTTATTTATTATTATTATTTTGAGACAGGGTCTCGCTCTGTCATCCAGGCTGGTGTGCAGTGGCACAATCATGGCTCACTACAGCCTTGACCTCCCAGGCTCAAGCAATCCTCCCGCTTCAGCCAATTTGGGAGGCACACGCCACCATGCCTGGCTAATATATATGTTTTTTCATACGGAATGGGTCCCTACTACGTCGTTCAGGCTGGTCTCAAACTCCTGGGCTTAAGCAATCCTTCTGCCTTGGCCTCCCAATATGTTGGGATTATAAGCATGAGCTATCGTACCCAGCCACCTACTTCTTAAAGTCAAATCTTTGCAGTACAGGGGACCCCCAATCATTTTGTGGGTACTAAATCTATTTCCCCAAACTGATAGGAAGTAAAGGAATGCAGCTAACAAAAACTCTGAAACTGTTACTCTTTCATGCATAGGTAAATATGCATTTAGTCAATAAACATTTATGAAATACTGCTAAAGTGTCAGGAATGATGCTAGATATTAGAGACAGCAGAAGGAGCATAACTTGGACTTTGTCCCTAAGATCTTTCAGTCTAGCGAAAGCAAACAGTGTTGCAGACAATTCATGAAAAAAAAATGTGTTGAGGATTACAGACATGGAAGGGAAGAAGAGGAAGAAGATGCTTCATTCTTCCTAAGGGTGAAGTGTGAAAAAGGCTTCAGAGAGGTGGTGGCACTTTGATTGAGTCTTAAAAGCTGAGCCAGCCTTGGGGGGTAGAGGGAAGGCAAGAGGGGAAGGGATAAATTATAGGCAGAGGAGCAGCAAAAGGGACCCAAAAATGTAAACTCTCCTAGACCATAAGAAGTACTCTGAGAAATTCACAATGGTTCTAGTGTATGTGTTTACTGGGAGGAGGGGTGATGGAGAAATGAGGCCGAGAGAGAAACCATTCAGAGATATACGGCTGGAGAACTGAGCAGCTGCCAGACCTTGAGTTCCCTGTATGTATGCTAAGGAGCCTGGAATAAATCCCAGAGACAGTGAAAAAGACATTGAGGGATTTCAAGTACAAGAGTAACACAATCACATTGTTCTGCTAGAAAGAACACTTTGGACATGCTACAGAAGAGGGACTGAAGGGCTACAGAGTGCGACTGCTGGATTAGTTCAGGCAGCAGAAATCCAAGGTGTGAATTTAGACCCTGGATGTAGACCTGAATATGAAATCGAGGAAGAAATCTTGATGATCGAGTGGTTGTTTGGGGGAAGGGGCAACAGAATAGAGAGGAAGTTGATTCCCAGGTTGTTGTTTAGTGGCTGGGTAACTAGTGGAGCTATTCACCATGCAAAGAAATAGAAGAGGAGGAATAGGATCTTTTTTGCTTAAAAACAACAGTAACAGAAAGAAATCAGTGCCTTCCTGATTATATTCTAGGCTAGGAAATCATATCAAATGAAGTTGCGCTTCAGGCAGTCTTAGAAAATTCTTTTTCTGTCCTTGTGGCTTTTGAATGTCATGGGTTAGATTACCATGTTAAAGATGAAACCACTTTAAATCTGTTTTGGAAAAAGATGGGATATAAATATGTAATATAAAAAACATCAAGATATTTATATTTTAATCTATTCTCTGCACGCATTCAAAAACAAATATAAGATCTTTCTGAAATTCTTCTGTGAGGTTTGAGGGGACTATTCAATTATACACCTTTTCCACAACTGAATTCTAAACCCATTTGTGTTAGTCTGTTCTTGCATCACTATAAACAAATAACTGCCCAGGCGCAGTGGCTCACGCCTCATGCACTTTTGGAGGCCAAGGTGGGTGAATCACTTGAGGTCAGGAGTTCGAGGCCAGCCTGGCCAACATGGTGAAACCCCATCTCCACTAAAATACAAAAATTAGCTGGGCGTGGTAGCACACTCCTGTAATCCCAGCTCCTTGGGTGGCTGAAGCATGAGAGTCGCTCTTGAACCCAGGAGGTGGAGGTTGCAGTGAGCCGAGATCATGCCTCCAGGCACTCCAGCCTGGGCAACAGAGCAATACTCTGTCTCAAAAAAAAAAAAAAAAAGAAACACCTGACGCTGAGCTTAATTGGCTCACAGCTCTGCAGGCTCTACAGAAATCATGGTGCTGGCATCTGCTCAGCTTCTGGTAAGGCCTCAGGAAGCTTATAGTCATGGTGGCAGGTGAAGGGAAGCTAGCATGTCACAAGTTGAGAGTAGGAACAAGAGTGGGGGGAGGTGCCACACTCTTTAAATAACCACATTTCATGTTAACCACCAGAGCAAGAACTCATTCATCACCAAACGGATGGACTAAGCCATTCATGAAGGATCTGCCCCCATAATCAGAACACCTTCCACCAAGCCCTATCTCCAACAATGTGGATTTTAACATGAGATTTGGAGGGGACAAATATCTAAACTGTATCATTATGCCTCTAGTTCCCCAAATCTCATGTCCTTCTCACATTGCAAAATATAATCATCCTTTCTCAATAGTTCTCCCAAGTCTTAATTTGTTCCAATTCCAACTCAATCAAAAGTCCCAAGTCTAAAGTCCAAAGTTTCATCTGGAGATGAGTTCCTTCCACCTATGAGCCTGTAAGATCAAAAACAAGTTATTTATTTCTGAGATACAATGGTAATATGGGCATTGGGTAAATATTCCCATTCCAAAGGGAAAAACTGGCCAAAAGAGAGGGGCTACAGTTCCCATGCAGGTCTGAAACCCAGAAGGGCAGTCATTAAATGTTTTTTTTTTTTTTTGAGATTGAGTCTTGCACTGTTGCCCAGGCTGGAGTGCAGTTGCGCGATCTCGGCTCACTGCAAGCTCCGCCTCCTGGGTTCACGCCATTCTCCTACCTCAGCCTCCCGAGTAGCTGGGACTACAGGCACCCGCCACCATGCCTGGCTAGTTTTTTGTATTTTTAGTAGAGACTGGGTTTCATCATGTTGGCCAGACTGGTCTCGAACTCCTGACCTCGTGATCTGCCTGCCTTGGCCTCCTAAAGTGCTGGGATTACAGGCGTGAGCCACCGCACCCAGGCTATTTATTTATTTATTTTTGAGACGGAGTCTCGCTCTGTGGCCCAGGCTGGAGTGCAGTGGCGTGATCTTTGCTCACTGCAAGCTCCGCCTCCCAGGTTCACGCCATTCTCCTGCCTCAGCTTCCTGAGTAGCTGGGACTACAGGCGCCCACCACCACGCCCTGCTAATTTTTTGTACTTTTAGTAGAGACGGGGTTTCACTGTGTTAGCCAGGATGGTCTTGATCTCCTGACCTCGTGATCCACCCACCTCGGCCTCCCAAAGTGCTGGGACTACAGGCGTGAGCCACTGCGCTCGGCGGCAGTCATTAAATCTTAAAGCTCCAGAATAATCATCTTTGACTCCATGTCCCACATCCAGGGCACACTGGTGCATGGGCAGCGCTGTCCCTGTGGCTTTGCAGGTTGCAGACCCCATGACTGCTCTCATGGGTTGGAGTTGAGTGTCTGCAGCTTTTTCAAGCTCAGGATACAAGCTGCCCATGGCTCTACCATTCTGGGACGTGGAGGGTGGTGGCCCTCTTCCCATCACTCCACAAGGCAGTGCCCTGGTGAGGACTCTATGTGGGGGGCTTCAACTCCACATTTCCTCTCCACACTGCTCTAGTAGAGGTTCTCTGTAAGGGCTCCACCTCTGCAGCAGGCCACTGCCTGGGCACCCAGGATTTCCAATACATTCTCTGAAATCTAGGGGAATCTGCGAAGTTTCCTTCACTTTTGCACTCTGTGCACCTGCAGGCTTAATACCACATGGAAGCCACTAAAGCTTACAGCTTGTGCCCTCCAGAGCCAGCAGCCCAAGCTGTACTTGGGGCCCTTTGAGCTGGAGCTGGAGATGGAGCTGAAGCAGCCCACATGCAGACAGCAGTGTCTCAAGCCTGAGCAGGGCAACGGCCCAGGCCTGGTCCCTGAAACCATTATTTCCTCATAATGCTCTGGGTCTGATAGCAGAGTCTGTCTCCAAGATCTCTGATATGCCTTTTCCCCATTGTCTTGGAAATTAGCACTTGGCTCCCTTTTAGTCACGCTAATCTTTCTAAGCAAGTGGTTGTTCCTCAGCCTGCTTGTATTCCTCTCCTAAAAATGCTTTTTATTTCTCTGGCCACATAGCCAGGCTGCAAATTATCCAAAATTTTACACTCTGCTTCCCTTTTAAATGTAAGTTCCAACTTTAAATCATTTCTTTGCTCATATATCTGACTGTAGGCTGTCAAAAGAGATAGGGGGAAAATTACACAACATTATTCTGGGCAATGATATTTTAGACCTGACCCTAAAAGTTCATGCAACAAAAGCAAAAATAGAAAAATGGGATTATATCAAAATAAAAAGCCCCTGTACCACAAGGAAAACAACTGCATGAAGCGACAACCTTTGGAGTGAGAGAAAATATTTTCAAGGCATACATCTGATTAGGGTTTAATATCCAAAATATATAAGGAGCTCAAATTGTGTGGTGAGTATAGTGAATAATTATGTACTGTACATTTGAAAATTGTTAAGAGAGTAAATTTCAAATGTGCTTACCACAAAACTGGTAAGTATTTGGAGCGATGGATATCTTAATTAGTTTGATTTAATTATCCCATATTATATTTATTAATTATAACATTACATTGTGCCCATAAATACATACAACTGTATTTGTCAATTTTAAATTAAAAAAAAGCAAAAAAAAAAAGGCAGCGGAAATGGAGACCAAGGGCTACATATACTTTAAAGATAAGGAGCAGGTAACTCCAAGATTTGTTGCCTGAGTGGATTTGGGACCAACATCCAGAGGACAACAAAGACAGAAAACTCTGGGTGCTCATTGGTATTCACCTAAAACTGAAAATTTCAAAAAAGTCTACAAATATAATTAGGTCAAACGTGGACATGTATGAATTTACAAGATGTAGAGGCCACAAGTACCAACAGTTACCAAATGATCTGCTCCCCTAAGTGTCCTTCCACATGGTGACAAGGATAAACCTTTCTGTGCCTTTCTACTTGCTTTCACTTGATGGGCTTCACTTTATGGTAAGGAAATCTTTTGCTCATTAACTCCAAAGCTAAACTCTTCATTAGAAAGAGAGAGACAGAGAGAGAGAGGGAGAGAGAGAGAAAGAGAGAGAGAGAAGGCATGGGTACATAGCAACAGTGAGCTTCCCCAAAACTGGGTTAGGCAGTGCCCCCCGTCCCGTCCCTCTATGGCTGGTGGAGGACAATATCTGAATGTGAGAAGTGCTTCCTTATCTCAGACTCACCAGTTAGATAAGCCATTCCACTTTCCCTAAGGAGGAACACTGAAGAAGCAGAAAGGCCAAGAGTGACTTAGGGAAAATCCTTCCTTCTAGAGAACAAAGACTTTCCCCCTAAAGCCCTTGACTAGTAAATTTTTTTTTCTTTCCTAACATAAGCAGTAGATAGGATAGAATTTAATTCCACTCAGTAAGCATCAAGTGGCTTCTGTGTTCCAAGGATTGGACTAGGCACTGGAAATAAAGAGATAAAAGACAAAGTTCTGTCTTCAAGTGCTCACATCCTATTTCTGTAAGATAGGCCTCTAGAAGGAAGATAAACACGTGATAGAGTCAAGGAGTAAGCAAATTATATGGGGAGCAAACAGGAAGTACTAATTAGTTGTAACCTAGGGAATTAGAGTGAATATGAAAAAAGCATCTGGATTTTTTTTTCTTACACTATACACAATATGTCAAGCCATCATTTCCTTTCCATTAGTGAAAGATTTTTGTTTGCCACAGGATGTGAAAGTGCACTATATGCTGTTGTGTGATATATTGGTGGACATATATTCTTTCTACCCCTTTTCTAATAACTGAAACCTTCCTTTCCTTTGGAGAACTGCTCCAGCCCTACCTCTGGGGCCCTGTCTTCCTGCCACTGGGGTAGACAAAAGATCTAATGGGCCAATAGGACTCTTTTTGAACGTACTGACAAAGTTGGAGAGAAAAAGGACCTTATGCCTTATGAGATCCTAAGTGATACGGACCAGAGACTGCTGCATTGCTCCTCCCATATGGCAAAACCTGCTGCAAATGAAACCAACAGGAGGAAAGCAGAGCAGAGAGATGGAATTACAGCAGAAACGATGATGACACTGTTGGAAACCCATTAGATCCACTTCTTAGCCTTCGCAATTACATTAGCCAATAAATTCCACTGGATCTGTCACTTGTATTTATCATAAACTTAGAAATCACTTTATTAATAAAACATTACTTATAAATTGCTTCTACCATGTCTTTGACCTAAGAAAATAAGGTTCAGACTTCCACAAAACTTTATGAAAACCCTGACCACTTTAGTGCCATAATAGATGTTCTAGGAATTGCCAATGATTCCATAAATGACAGTGTCATTTAATGATGAAGCTACTCTGATACAGTATCAGATCAACTAATTTTTCCTATAATATACTTGCATATAACTCAACCCTTCATATTTCCATGATGTATTTTATTCATCATGCATTTTTTGCATTACACATTACTGAAATACAGTTACCTTGATTCTTGTTCTTTAAAGAGATTAAATTCATTTCCAGTTCGAATTTAGTCACTAACATTGTGCTTTGCCTTAACATTCTCTCTGCCCAGCTCATCTTAGTGGCATCTTCAAGGTAAAATCACCTTTGATATGTGAAAATTCTTGCTTCTCACCTTCCCTGAAGGGGAAAATATCAGCAAAATTATAATTTGAAATTGTAATGAACTCTATTTCCCTGCTTCTTAACCTATAAGGATGAAATGGGACAAGTGAAAACATGTAGAGATCTCTGAGTGCCAAAGGCAGACTGTTCTCCATTGCTTTCATATTTTACTTCCCTAACCAGATTTCAATGTCCTAGAGAGCCAAGCGTCATGGATGTCTTGGGATATCCCAAATATGCAAGATGGTATAGGAGCCTAGGGAAAACCTCCCCTTCAACCTCTTGAGTGTTTACTGAAAATCAACCGAAAAAAGGCAGGTTAATAGGAGAAAAGGCATACAAAACTAATAATATGCACGCATGTGCACAGGAGTTATAAAAAATAAGAAAAACTCAAAGAAAGAGTCAGATAGTTGAAGTTTTCATCCTGAGGTTACAGAAGGAATAGAGGCTTAGAGTCTGGCAAGACCAGCTATGGGTGGAAGAGAAGAAAAGCATGGCTAGCAAAGGCAGTCTTGTAATGCAGATGAAACCTCACAGGTAGCAGCCCTCCAAAAGAGTAAGTTTCTGTTAGATCCCCAGAGGTGTCAAACTCTCAGTCTCTCTCTCCCAGGAGCCCATCTGTCCTAGATCCAGACAAGTCACAGCACAGAAAGGCTGGCTGTTTATTTCAGCAATGTAGATTTTCTCTACAGATGTAAATCTCCCCCACAAAAGGTAGTTTTACAGGGCTATTCCTGTCTGCAGGTTCTCTGAATAGCCATCTCAAATATGTCAAAGAAGTATATTTGAGGGTGAAGTATTTTGGTTTCCTTTAATGGTAAAAAAAGGAAGAAGGAAAAATGTATTTACTTTCCTTGGTAACTCGTATCGGTCCAAAGACACCTTGAAGTTATTTCTGATAAATATTTCTAAGTAAACACTATTAGTAAAATACTATTGAATACTAACCATGTGCCAGGCACTATGTTACATTCCTCCTAAAAACATTTCTTCTTTTTTTAACCCTTGTGTAGACAAAGAAAAAGTAGCAGCCTTCTCTCTAAAAGATCATTATATGGTCACATCTCAGCACTGCCTATGATTAAACTACCTCAATTTCTTTAAACATTCTTTATTGTGATGATTAAAATTGTATACATTGTAGAAAATGACTGTGCTATTAGATTGCTATCTTACTGTACTACTTTTCAACTTTTACTACTTAGGAGAGGCAGATTTCCCAATTCTCTAATTTTCTCAACATTTAGACTGATCCATATTTATAAGAGGAAGAACTAGGCTTAGAGAGAGAACAGTACATTCAATGTTCATCTTAGTGGCATCTGTAAGGTTAAATCACCCCTGATATATGAAAATTGTTGCTTTTCACCTTCTTTAAAGGTGAAAATATCATCGATAAAACTGAAATTAGAAACAAAGTTATTTGGTATAATGCTAGATGAAAAATATGGCAACCATAAGTCTCTCCTCCCGCCACCCAAGATGCTGAAAGGAAAGAAAGCCAAGGAGAAGAAAATGGCTCCAGCTCCTGCTGTCATAAAGAAGCAGGAGGCCAAGGAAGTGGTGAATCCCCTGTTTGAGAAAAGGCTTAAGAATTTTGGCATTGGACAGGATATCCAGCCCCAAAGAGACCTCACCCGCTTTGTGAAATGGCCCCACTATATCAGGTTGCAGCGGCAGAAAGCCATCCTCTGTAAGTGGATGTAAGTGCCTCCTGCCATTAACCAGTTCACCCAGGTCCTGGACCACCAAACAGCTACTCAGCTGCTTAAGCTGGCCCACAAGTACAGGCCAGAGACAAAGCAAGAGAAGAAGCAGAGGCTGTTGGCCCAGGCCAAGAAGAAAGCTACCAGCAAAGGGGACATCCCCACTAAGAGACCACCTGTCCTTCGAGCAGAAGTTAACATGGTCACCACCTTGGTGGAGAACAAGAAAGCTCAGCTGGTGATGACTGCACACGATGTCGATCCCATCAAGCTGGCTGTCTTCTGCCTGCCTGCCCAGTGTTGTAAAAAGGGGGTCCCTTACTGCATTATCAAGGGGAAGGCAAGACTGGGACATCTAGTCCACAGGAAGACCTGCACCACTGTTTCCTTCACAAAGGTTAACTCGGAAGAAAAAGAAGCTTTGGCTAAGCTGGTGGAAGCTAGCAGGACCAACTACGACAGATACGATGAGATCCACCGTCACTGGGGAGGCAATGTCCTGGGTCTCAAGTCTGTAGCTCACATTATCAAGCTCGAAAAGGCAAAGGTTAAAGAACTTTGCCACTGAACTGGGTTAAATGTACACTGTTGAGTTTTCTGTCCATAAAAATAATTAAAATAATACAAAATTTCCTTCAAAAAAGAAAAAAATATGGCAAGCATAAAGATACACTTTGAGATAGCTAAATAGCCTCCAATCTTAACCTACACATGGGTGGGCCCTTGGCAGCCATGTTTAAGCCATGTTGTCTGGTTGGATTAAGGGCAGACATATCACCTGTGCCAGACTGATCAGATCCTCTCTCAGGAATTCAGATTCATTGATGCTAGTCTCCCTAGGCTAGGAAGTCGAACTAACGACGTACAAATGTGGGTAATGAGGATGCACCATGTTTGGCCATGTGCTCACCAAGCAGCGAAAGTGGCTAGCTGAGAAAGATAAAAGAAAGAAAGCAGATGTATAGAGAGAAGCAGAGATCTGAATCCACGAGCCCCTGAAGGGAGCCAGGCAGACAGAGAGCTACACCTGGGCAAAAGGGACTAGTTGCCTGGGTCCTTGTAAATGCTCCTGCTCCAGGCTCTGGTCTCTTATGAAGTCCAGTTGTATTTCATGCTGTTGGGTTCTGTGAGAGTCTCCTGATTCCTTATGACAAATTGTTTTGTTGCTGTTATGATAGTTTGAGTGGGTTTCAGTTATTTACAAATAAAAGATTTTTGGGCCTGGCACGGTGGCTCATGACTATAATCCCAGCACCTTCGGAGTGTGAGGCAGGAGGATTGCTTGAACCCAGGAGTTCAAGACCAGCCTGGGCAATATAGTGAGACCCCATCTCTTAAAAAAACAAAACAAAACACAATAACTAAAAAATTTGCTGAGTGTGGTGGCACATGCCTGTAGTCCCAGCTACTAAGGAGGCTGAGGTGGGAAGATTGCCTGAGCCAAGGAGGTCGAGGCTGCAGTGAGCTGTGATCATGTCACTGCACTCCAGCCTGGGGGACAGAGTGAGATCTGTCAAACAAAACAAAACAAAACAAATAAAAATTTCTAACCTAGGCAATAAGCAAATGGTTCTTAATTCAGGCTGAGCATCAGAATGTCCTGAAGAGGTTTTAAAAACACAAATACCCCTGCTCTGTCCCCAGGGATTCTGATTCAGCTGGTCTGGGATATAGCCTAGGCAAGGGAAAATTTTAAAAACCTCCACCTGAGAATTATGGCCCATGGAATGGCAATAGGTAGACAGCAGAAAGCTAGACAGCAAAGGAAAAAGGACATTTCAGATCAAAATAACCATGCCAATAGGGAAGAAAGAACCACAGGATGCAAGAGTACAGCCACTTCCACAAAGCTGCATGCTACAATGGCTGATTTTAGCATCTACTTTCACACAGAAAAACTGTGGTCAACTTTAGACATCTGTCCTGAAAAGAGATTTAAGGTTCTGAGGGGGTATTTCAGGTTTAATTCATGTATCAATAAACTATCCACTGCAGCTTTAAATCTGAATCATTTTGGTACCTGAAAGCATCAAATCTTTTTTAAAAATTATTTAGCTGGACAATTACAGGTTGCGATGGGCTAGGATAGGCACCAACAAAAATAAGATGTGGGTGTGTGCAAAAGAGGCAATTATGTGGGAATTTGGTACATAGAAATTCTCCCCTGCACAGGAAGAAACTGAGTCCAAAAGTTGATTGTATTCATCTGACAGCAAGATTAACACTCAAATTATGGAATAAATTAGTAAGTAAACTACAAATGAAATCACCCTCTTACTAGTTTGACAAAGGAATTCATCTCAGTTAGAACATGGAACTTTTCTGAGGTAGATGAGAAAAATTACTGTAATGTTTGTTAAAAACATTTTTAAACAACCATAAAAAAGGAAATGTAGAGTATTCTACCTTATATAAATGCATCTTTTAAGAACTACATTATTTGGTTAAAAGCATTGGGGACAAACAAAGAAATGGTTAGCTCTCTTTCAAACCCTGGGAATGAATTCTCCACCATTGAATGGGTTGGTGTCTAAAAGCCACATCAGGATTATAGCATTAGTTTCAAGAAACTGATACAAAGAAAGAAAATCTGATTTGGGTCCTAGAAACCTACACTGTTTAATAGATGCATTGGTGGCAAGTAGAATTCTATCATCATTTTATATTAAGGTTCAAAGCACTTTTGTCAAAATGTAGGAATTTGTTTAAAAACTTGAAGAATTTGCTTGTAATTGATCGGAGTGCATCAAAATAGCAATCTATGTATTGGACAGTAACACCCCCAGGGACTCAGTCCTTTATTTCTTTCGTCAACTAGATTGCTTCACATCTCCCATGGGTAGCCCCCATGTATACCAATAGGGATGAATAAGTGTTGAGTGAAATATAATGAAAAGGAACTATAATCATTACCACACATTTATGACATCATTCTAGGCAAGTAAATGATCTTATCTTTTTGAATTCTGCTTTCTTTATTGTAAAACCAAGACTCATCCAAGTTAAATACAAAGGAAGATAGGACAGTTTTGAGAGATAAGCGGTTTAAAGCAAAAGATGGCAGAACCATAATTAAACATTCAGTTTCCTCAATAGCTTGTTCTCCAAATGATATAATAATAGCTAACATTTGTTGAATACATTATATATCAGACATCATTCTCACATATTATTAACTCTTTTAACTCTCAGAATAACCTCTGAAATAGGTACTATTATTATTGTTACTTTTACAATTAAAGAAACTGTGGCACAGACAGGTTAAGTAACTTATCCAAGATAAAACAGCTGGAAGTGGCAGAGCCAAGATATACACCAATGCAAGTATGGCTTCTGATAAACCTTCTCTCAGCCTTTATGCTATACCGCTTCTTGAATGTAGTGACCACAGAGACTTTTAACCTCTCCTTCTAGTCCCTTAAAGTATTGCTAACCTAATGGCTATTTCCAAAATACCAAACCCATGGTGGGTGCCTGACTGTCCATGGGGAAGGCTCTGTAGAACTTTCTGCTCTTGTTACTAGAAAATCAGTAGTTACAGATTCTAACTCTACCTTTAATTAGCCAGGTGCATCTGAACAAGGCTCTCAAGGCTACAATTTCTTCATTTAAATAAATAAATTCTATTAGATGATCCCTGAAGCTATTTTCCAACTCTCTGAAATGCTACGAAAAACAGTAAAAGATTCCAAGCCTCTTCTACCACTCCCCACATTGTCAGACCTTATCAGCACTGCCGTTACCAAGCTTAAAACCAGATCCAGGAAGGTGAGCTGGTTGCAGTGAAACCTGTTAGTATCATAGAGGAAAGCCTGTTTAGGGACTGCAAAGATGCAAATCAGAAAATTACTAAGAGACTAAAGCATGCTGATTGTACTAATCAACTGAAAGGGTGGCTATCTGCTTTTTTAATTTTGAGAAAAATGTAAATGCAGAAAAGTACAGAGAAAAATATAACATATTTTCTGTTTCTTTTTTCTTTTTTTTTTTTTTTTGACACAGGGTCTCACTCTGTCGCCCAGGCTGGAGTGCAGTGGTGCAATCTCGGCTCACTACAACCTCCGCCTCCTGGATTCAAGCGATACTCCTGCTTCAGCTTCCAGAGTAGCTGGAATTACAAGCACCCGCCACCATGCCCAGCTAATTTTTGTATTTTTAGTAGAGATGTGGTTTGACTATGTTGGCCAGGCTGGTCTCAAACTCCTGATCTCAAGTGATCTGCCTGCCTCGGCCCCACAAAGTGCTGAGATTACAGGCATGAGCCACTGCGCCTGGCCAACATATTTTCTATATTTTCTTCAGTTCTTGTTTGTTTTTTTATATATATATAAAAAAATACATATATATGTGTGTATATATATCATAAAATATATGATATCTATCATATATATCATAAAATATCATATCATAAAATATATATCTATCATATATATCATAAAATATGATATATCTATCATATATATCATAAAATATATCTATCATATATATCATAAAATATATCTATCATATAGATCATAAAATATATCTATCATATAGATCATAAAATGTGATCTATCATATAGATCATAAAATGTGATCTATCATATAGATCATAAAATGTGATCTATCATATAGATCATAAAATGTGATCTATCATATAGATCATAAAATGTGATCTATCATATAGATCATAAAATGTGATCTATCATATAGATCATAAAATGTGATCTATCATATAGATCATAAAATGTGATCTATCATATAGATCATAAAATGTGATCTATCATATAGATCATAAAATGTGATCTATCATATAGATCATAAAATGTGATCTATCATATAGATCATAAAATGTGATCTATCATATAGATCATAAAATGTGATCTATCATATAGATCATAAAATGTGATCTATCATATGTATCATAAAATGTGATCTATCATATGTATCATAAAATGTGATCTATCATATGTATCATAAAATGTGATCTATCATATGTATCATAAAATGTGATCTATCATATGTATCATAAAATGTGATCTATCATATGTATCATAAAATGTGATCTATCATATGTATCATAAAATGTGATCTATCATATGTATCATAAAATGTGATCTATCATATGTATCATAAAATGTGATCTATCATATGTATCATAAAATGTGATCTATCATATGTATCATAAAATGTGATCTATCATATATATCATAAAATATGATATATCTATCATATATATCACTTGATATATCAAGTAAAGTATGCCAATCACATTTCTTCCTCCAGTGACAACCACTAATCAAGAATTTGGAGAGGTTATCTGTGCTACCATGTTATGGAAGCACTATTCACAATGGCCAAGATATGGAATCAACTTAAAGGTCCATCAACAGATGAATGGATAAAAAAAATGTGGCCTATATGCATAATGGAACACAGCTGAGGCTTGAACAACACAGATTTGAACTGCAAGGTCCACTTACATATGGATTTTTTCAATAAAGTTACTCCAACCTGTCTCTCCTACCTCCCACTACACTCCTCCACCTCTTCTACCTCTGCCACCTCTGAGACAGCAAGACCAGCTCCTCCTGTTCTTCAGCCTACTCAATGTGTAGACGATATGGGTGAAGAATTTTACAAAGATCCACTTTCATTTAATGAATGGTAAATATGTTTTCTCTTCCTTATGATTTTCTTAATAACATTTTCTTTTCTCTAGCTTACTTACTGTAAGAATACAGTATATATTATATATAATATACAAAGTATGTGTTGACTGTTTATGTTATCAGTAAGGCTTCCAATCAACAGTAGGCTAATAAAGTTTTGGAGAAGCCAAAAGGTATTTGTGGACTTCTGACTGTGTGAGGGTTAGCACCCCTCATCCCTGCATTTTTCTAGGGTTGACTCTACTATTCAGCCATAAGAAAGAATGAGATTCCACCATTTGTGACAATATGGATGAACCTGGAAGACATTATGTTAAATGAAATAAGCCAGGCACAGAAAACAAAATACCACATGATTTCACTTCTTTGTGGAATCCAAAAAAGTTGATTATATAGAAGTAGACAGTAGAATGGTGGTTACCAGAGGCTGGGGTGTGGTGGAGAGGGGGATGGGAAGATGTTGGTCAAAGGATACACAATTGCAATGAGACAGGAGGAATAAATTTCAAGACACCTATGATAGAGCAAGGTGTCTATGGTTAAAAATATATTACATTCTTGAAAAATGTAGAGAGTGGATGTTATATGCTCTTACCACAAAATGGTAACTATGTGAGCAATACATTTGTTTAATTAGCTAGATTTAACCATTCTACAATGTATGTGTACTTTAAAACATCATGTTGTATATGATTATAACATACAATGTTATCTATTAATTTTAAAAAGAAAAAATTGGTGTTCATCCTTCTGGCCTTTTTAAAACATAAAAATAAATATAGCCTTTGTTGTACATAATTTTACCTGTGAAGCAAAGGTATTTCTAAGGCTCACAGCTAGAAGTGTAGCTGCTGGGCTGCAGTGCTTATGCCTGTTCACATCAGACTAGAGGCTGACAGATAGTTCTTCAAAGTGGCTTTACCAGTTTCCTCTTCCATTAGCAGTTTGAGTTCCTGTTTTCTTATATGCTCACCAACATTTAGGGTTTTCGTTTTGTTTTGCCAAACTGATGGCAAGAGTGGGATCTCATTTTTGTATTAATTTTTATTTCCTTAATGACTTGTAAAGTTGAATGCCCAGGTTTCTTCTAAAAATCACCAGTTTATATCCCTCGTCTATTTTTCTATTTTTTTTTATTGATTTGTAGGCATTCTTTACATATGATGATATGATTAAGGCTAGAAGGTCCTAGGTTACAGGAGTCCCGGGATGGCCCCAACTGGGTCAAGGGGACACCACTCTGCTGAGTGGCTCTGTAGCAGAGCAGTATATGCAGAGGCAGAAAGGGTGAGAGCATTCTATTCAGGGACCAGCTAACAGTCCCCAGCTGGGTGGGTGGGTTGTGGACAGGGTCCTCTGGTTCTCTTTCATCTACCTATCCATTTTCCTGGTCCCTCCGCTATGATACACCTCTATTTCCCAGTCAGTAGGAAGGAGAATTATAAATCAGTCATTTCAGCATCACTGATGGAATCACAGAACGAAGGAAAAAAAGTCTGGACTCTCTAAAAACAGGTTTCACATAGATGAGATGATTTAAAGATGTTTCTTCTCAGCTCACAAAATATTAAAGAAAAGAGCAAATGAAACTAAATTGAACTGGAATAAGAAAAACATATTTATCTTTATTTCTCTCTCTGCACTTCAGTTTTTTTCTTCAGGGAAAGAGGGGGAAATAGTTTTGGTCTTTTTGCCCTATGGCTAACTAGAGACAGCCTAGAATTAGAAATAAAACAGATGCAAAATCTTCTCTTCTGTGGGGTGAGTGAATACATAGTTATAAACTCCTTCCCCAAGAGAATTTAGATCTTTTAACATGTAGGCCAGGAGGCTGCTCCATGGTGCTGTCCCAAACTTTCTCAGTAGTTAAGAACCATGCACCCTATAGAGGTTTAGAAAGAAAACAATACTATGAAAGGGAGCTTATTCTCCTTGGCTTTTCTTGAAATAATGATCTCTGTCAAGCCTCAACTGTTAAAATGAATTGTATTTTGATTAATTACCTTTATTCTGTTAAAAAAATAAATGACCAAAGTATGTGTTTATATATGCAGAGATGTATAATATACATATGTGTGTGTGTGTATCTCATTTGTGTTTGTGTGTATATACCAAGAGTGAAAGAGCCAGCTGTTTTAGCCATTTATATTTGGGGGATGGGTGGGTAATACAGTAAGTTCTGTTGAAAGGAAATTATGGGAGAGAATCTGATATCCTGAATCTTTCAACAAGACAGGGTTCAGAGGGCAAGTGTGGAAATAAACTTAGAAACCAGCTTCTTGTTTCTAGATCAGTTTTTAAAAGTAAGCCTATAATGTGAACTCTTTTTGGAAGTCGGGTTTTGCTGCTGTTGTTTGGGGCTTTTTGTTTGCTTGCTTGCTTGGTTTTCTAAGTTAATTTTTCTTGCATAATTCAATTGGAAAATGCAAATGAATGGGGTATTGTTAAGATTCCTTTCCATCAAAATCACCATATTCAGCAAACTCCCCCAATACTTTCAATAACCAGTATGCAGAATTGATATTCTTCTCCCTTCCCAGTTTTTCCCTGCAACTTGAAAACTACAAATACAGAAATTATCACTTGAATCTATGCAGGATAATTGATTGTGAAGTCAGACAACCTCTGTTATTAGCAGACTCACTAAAAAGCTGGAAACCCTCCTGGATAAATTACTTTTAAGTGACTATGTGGGCTCCATGAAGGGGAAATGACTGCTGGTGCAGAACATGCGGAATCTGTCTCAGCGATGTGGCCCAGGAAATTGCAGAACCCAGTTGTGGAGCTAACTAGTAGATATGTGGATGCATGAAAACTATAGTCACAGGAGCTTGTACTTACACAAAACATCCTGACTTGCCACATAGTAGAACTCAACAAAATGGCCCAACTAGTACAGAAAGATGTGGAGCAACAAACGGACTTTGTTTTTTTTTTTAAACTTTAAGTTTTAAATAAGTATAGATCCATTGAAACCACAATAATGCCAACACCATTGCTTTTTTTTTTTTTTTTTTTTTTTTTTTTGAGACAGAGTCTTCTTCTGTAGCCCAGGCTGGAGTGCAGTGGCATGATCTTGGCTCACTGCAACCTCTGCCTCCCAGGTCCTGGTTCAAGCAATTCTCCTGCCTCAGCCTCCCGAGTAGCTAGGATTATAGGCACGCGCCACCATGCCCAGCTAATTTTTGTATTTTTAGTAGAGACGGGGTTTCACCATGTTAGCCAGGCTGGTCTTGAACTCCTGACCTCATGATCTACCTGCCTTGGCCTTCCAAAGTGCTGGGATTACAGGTGTGAGCCACCGCGCCCGGCCAGCTATTGTTCTTTGGAATAGCTTTTCCATGTATAAACCTAGAATTGTTTTTAAAACTATATTTTAAAAGTAAAATATAGTTTTCTGAGTCTTGGTTTGTATTCTCTGGATCCAAAATTATGCCAATTAAGTTGCAGTAGGAAATATGCCAGATACATACTAGAGCTGACATTAAATGCTCCTGATTCCATATGGAACACTTAATTCTACCCCTCCAAACACACTGTCACCAATACTAAACTGTCCCATGATTTGCCTCACTTATCATATCTAGTTAATGAAGAAACTAATTGTGAATTGCTAATGGCTATACTGAAAGAGTAGAAAATAAAAATCCTATATTTTATTATCACTTTAATGCTAGTATTCCTTTGTTTTTGTTTTGATTTTTTTCTGATATGCTGTTTGTCTATATACAATATTTGCTTCTTCAAAGGCATGTTATGAATGTTGGAAGTAACTCCTGAGCAGAATGACACCTAAGGCAAACCAGCCAGTGTTTCCTCATCTTACCTTTTAAGACATACAGCAAGTGGTTCCACACTCTTTTGATAAGTACGTCCTCAATCTGGTAATCATAGAATCTTAGTGAAGAAAAATCTTAAAGGTCATCTAGTCCAATGTCACACCCAGTACAAGAATCCTATTTGCTTGAAAAAATCCTTCCTTTGTAAAAATGAAATGTCTAAGGCAATTTTCTCTTAATATACTCAGTGGAAGGGGGAAACATCTGGACACCTTTTTCTTTATAAGAACTCTTTCTAT
Organism: Gorilla gorilla gorilla; assembly: GCF_029281585.2. Taxonomy (NCBI): domain Eukaryota; kingdom Metazoa; phylum Chordata; class Mammalia; order Primates; family Hominidae; genus Gorilla; species Gorilla gorilla. The sequence continues at coordinate 85,220,121 of NC_073239.2, read as the reverse complement.
ACTTAAACACCATTTATTTTCTTCCTTCAATCTTCTTTTCTTTTAGTTAAATAGCCTACTTTCATCGCTCTTCAGAGATGTGATTTTCCATGCTTTTAATCATTTCAATTGCTTTCCACATCCTCTGAACATGCAGAAGCACAACCTAGGCATGGCAGCTGAATGAGAGCTTTGCTAGTATCTTATTAATGCTGAATATGGTGACTCAGTTTTTAATGCCAGGCTCTTGTTAACATAGCCTAGCATCATGTTAGATTTTGGAGTGTTTTTTTCTTTAACATAACTGACTCTTTACTTCAAATTTTCATGTTATCAATTTTTTTTTTTTTTTTTTTGAGACAGAGTCTCGCTCTGTCGCCCAGGCTGGAGTGCTGTGGCACGATCTCGGCTCACTGCACACTCCACCTCCTGGGTTCATGCCATTCTCCTGCCTCAGCCTCCCGAGTAGCTGGGGCTACAGGTGCACAGCGCCATGCCCAGCCCATTTTTTTGTACTTTTAGTAGAGACGGGGTTTCACCATGTTGGCCAGGATGGTCTCGATCTTCTGACCTCGTGATCCACCTGCCTCGGCCTCCCAACGTGCTGGGATTATAGGCATGAGCCACCGGGCCCGGCCCAAAAAATATTTTTAACATTAACTTATTTAAAATAAAAATCCTCAGATTATTTAAGATGATCTTTTTAAAGGTAAAACCAGCCTCTACAGGGTTTTAGCAATATTTAATTACAGATATCACACACAGTTGGTAATACACCCTATTATTGGTCCCAAGTTTCCAGAATTCTGTATGTATATTATCATGCTCTCTGGAACCAAAGAAAAGGAAAGGTACCTTCTGTAGATTTCTGGAATTCTCAGCTGAAGCTGACATTAGTATCTTTTTAGTAGCTTGTAGCCTCCATGGGGCTGTGGATCCCAGAAGTTGTTGAATTCTCAGATGTGCTGGTATTTCACTCAGGAGTTTGGGTTATAAGTGACAGAGTGCACATTCAAACTGACATAATAAGCCTGGGTGTGGTAGCTCATGCCTGTAATTCCAGCACTTTGGGAGGCTAAGGCAGGAGGATGGCTTGAGGCCAGGAGTTTGAGACCAGATTGGGCAACATAGTGAGACCCCATCTCTACAAAAAATAAAAAATTAGCTGGATGTGGTGGCATACACCTCTTGTCTTAGCTACTTGGGAAGCTAAGGTGGGAGGATCACTTGAGCCTAGGAGTGTGAAGTCATAGTGTGCTATGATCATGCCACTGCACTCCAGCCTGGGCAACAGCAAAAGACCCTGTCTCAAAAAACATATACACAAATAAAAATAAAAAGTGACATAATATACAAAATAACTGGTAGGGCTGGGGGTAGATTTAACGGGTTGTATGACCAAGGTAGCTGAACTTGAGTGGTCAAATGATGATGAGAACCAGTCTCTCTCCATCTTTTAGCTCTTCTTTGCAGTGTGTTGGCAGTCTTAGGCAGGCTTCTCCAAAGTGGTGGCTACAGGCTTTCACTGTACCAATTTAGTGACCCTAGCTTACAGAGGCTCCTCTTCCCCAGAAGGCTCGGCCAAATTCTTATGGTTGGATTCTCACATGCTCAGCTTCGGTTACATATTCATTTCTAAACCAAGCACTGAAACTCGTTTGGTCTGACCCAAGTTCAGAGACAACCTCTAGAGTTGGAGGATGGGGTCAGTTCCATGTGAACCACATAGATGGAGAAGAAAAATCGAAGTTCTGTTTCCAAAAGCCAGGGGAGCTAGACAGGGGAGAACACAGGGTTCTTCTATTCATAGCTCTGTCAGTGTCTCCTCATGGCTGTCAAGGAATCCACAAATGGTATAGTCCATTATATGGAGTATGGAATCACTAAAGGCTTGAAAAACAAATCCACTGGCTAGCTTTGTGACTACTGGCTCATTACCAGCACAAGACCTTAAACACTTAAGGACAATGGAAGCACTGCCTAGCAATGCACAGGAGAAAAGTTTGTTGGGTTGAAATGAAAGGAGGGGTGGAGAAAGGGTTAAGAAGATACAGTACTTTCTGTGTAATTTCAGGGAGCAAAACCTAAGAATTAGAGAAATTGTTCCCATAGATCTAAGAAAAAGCATATATTTAAAGCCTGTAATGAGCATTTCTTTGTGTCCTGGTTCAGTAATGTTCTGATCAAAATTTTGCAGTCACTTTAGGGCAGCTTAGTAAAACAGTCAGAGTGGCCATAGAACAAGGCTGCATAAAGGTACCTGAGGTATATAGGAAGGGAAGAAGGGACAGAGGGTTCCATAGGGAAGTGAGTGCCTATGGGGCTCTAGGCAGAGGTAGGTTAGCTGTTCCAGTAAATCACCTACCTTTTGACAGTGATTTAAAGGGTTTCTTGCTGAATGATAGTAAAATAAATACGTATTAGTGAATAACTAGAAGACAAAATCCTATTCTGAAACACAAATACTGTGCTGAAATGTACCAGGATCGTGTTTACTAAGGCACAGTGATTAAACCTTAAATTCTAGTTTATTTTTCCTTTTATAGTCACAGATTTTCCTTTGTACTTATAAGTTGACTTTAATTTATGAATATTATATACTTTTTTTTAATAATACCTTCTCGAAGATTAATACCTACTCATAATGGTTAGAACTTGAAATAATTACAGTCTGTTTACCTTTGGCTCCTTGTTGAATCTTAAGTTAATTATAAAAATATTTGTAAGAAATAAAAATAACCTCATTGGGTAATATGGTCATTGATATTAAAAGCAAAAGGGAACCAGGAAATTTAGTTGGATTCCCAGAGGAGTCTTTGGCTGAGAAAGGTTTGGGAAGCACCACACTAGCTAGATGCCTCCAAGCGTAATATACTCTTGGCCTAAGCGTAGAAGGAGAAAGCAGTAGACAGAAAAAGGGGAAATGGAACAACTCTTTGTTAAAAAAAAAAACAAAAACAAAAAACTGAAGAATAGCATTTTTATTCTCTGTGTGCTCTGGAGGAAATTTATACACAATCCCTCACCCCTCCCCACCAAAAAAATGTGGCGGGAGGTCAAACTAACGACACTGAGAAAAATATCTGACATCATCAGATTGATGGTTTAAGAACTATGGCAGAAATACTTTAAATCTATTAAAATTTTAGTTTTCTAAAACAGATAAAATTAAGATACACACCCTTACCTCTACAATCAAGTGTGAAACATGTTTGCTGGATATCTTCCTGTGTGCCCCTCTAGATTTACTCACAATCATTCTTCACCTGCTCTCTGCCCTGGGACCTGGCCTGTGTGTGTCACATCAACAGGACTCTCCTGGGTTGGGCCACTGGGGTGCACCGGTAGGAGATTTGAAGGAGCAGAGTGATGTTGGGCTATGGACTGGCTGTGCCTCTTGATGGAAGGTCTCAGATCCTGCTAGGCAGTCTTTTCCACACAGCCCCCTCTATCTCCTTGCTTCCAGAAACCAGCCTGTTCCCTCACCTTCTCAGTCTAGGGGCACTAATGGAGCCCCACTGTAATTAGTCTCGGAATACTAAAGTGCGCCATCTCTTTCCTGATGGCATCCTGGCTGACACAATATGTAATATTTTAGGTTGAAAAAAATGTAGTTAGGTTATAGAAAAAGTTCTAGTGGCAACCTGTGCTCATTTTATGTCTACTCCTAACATTTACTACTATTTTTATTAGAGTTGAGTGTGGGCCAAGCCTAGGCATAAGGAGGTTTATAATCAAAAGCCTTTAGTTCTCTGTTCATGATCTAGTCATAGATACAGACTGGGCTGGAACAAGAACTACTTGGCTTTTATTACATTGACACAAGCCCAACTTTCCTCAAACCCCTACATGTCCTTACAACGTGTCACCCTTTCTTTTTACTGGGTAGTAGTGGGGCAAATAGCACTGTGAGTAAGAGGGTCCAGGATGGTACTAAACACACAGTAAGTTTACTTGGGGAAACATGTTTTACTTAAAGAATAATAACATTGGCCGGGCTTGGTGGCTCATGCCTGTAATCCTAGCACTTTGGGAGGCCGAGGCAGGTGGATCACCTGAGGTCAGGAGTTCAAGACCAGCCTGACCAACATGGAGAAACTCCGTCTCTATTAAAAATACAACATTAGCCGGGTGTGGTGGTACATGCCTGTAATACCAGCTACTCGGGAGGCTGAGACAGGAGAATTGCTTGAACCTGGGAGGCGAAGGTTGCAGTGAGCCGAGATTGCACCATTGCACTCCAGCCTGGGAAACAAGAGTGAAACTCCGTCTCAAAAAAAAAAAAAAAAAAAAAAAAAAAGAATAATAACATTATTCAATTAGTATTTAATAAAAGATGAAAATAAATTGTTACAACTAAGCACCTCAACAGCAAGAACCATGTCTTACCATTTTTCCATTCCCCAGACCTAGCACAGAGCTTGACACTTAGTAGAGAGCCATTAAAAAACACCCAGATAAATTACAGTGTTAAGTTCTAAGGTACAATATGATGGGTCAGTGCTATGGGTGGTGACAGTTGTGTATACTGAGTGTATATTTATGCCTGGGTTCCCTTTCACTGTTCTTAATAGAACATCATCGATGTCTCCCTTGGTGTGGTATTTAGCCTATTTTGGGTCATGGAAAGGTTTGGGAAGCACCACGCTAGCTAGATGCCTCCAAGTGTAATATACTCTTGGCCTAAGCGTAGAAGGAGAAAGCAGTAGACAGAAAAAGGGGAAATGGAACAACTCTTTGTTAAAAAAAAAAAAAAAATGAGAATGTGATGAAACAATATACCTACACACCAAAAGATAAGTCAAGGACGAAAGATAAAAAAATACTCTTAATCAAGATGTTCTACATAATACTGAAGCAGATATAGTCCCTGTGCAATAAAAGGGCGGGGCATGAAGTACTCTATGAGGAATCTGAAGAAGTTCATTCCAGTTCAGACTTCACAAAAATATAACCTAGAGAAACTTACTTTCTTTATCCAAACCCCCAACTTCTGATAATGGGTACCTATGATGGTGGTTGTTGATAATGATAGCTCTCACTACAGGCCAGGCATTGTGCTAAGTGTTTTACATATTTTAACGCATTTAACCCTCAAAAACATATCTTAACTCACTTAATCCTTATTAGGTAGGTACTACTATTATCCTCATTTTAAACATTAAGAAGTTGGACACAAGGAGGATTAGCAGACTGCTCAAGATCATAAAAGTAGTTAGTGAAGGAGGCAGCATTAGACCCAGGTTGTCCCACTCAAAGGCCTGAGCTCATACCTGCTCCTAACTACCTCACTCCACTAATGGAATTTATTAAAACATACTCGTTGAGTAGCTAATGGAGTGTAAGGCACTGTGTTAGTTGCTGTGGGAGACTCAGAGACATATACAACAGAGTTTTCCCTGAAGAATGCATAAATGCTAGGGGAGGGGATAGGCAGGTAAAGCCTCATTTGCATTAATAATACCACATGGTACAGGTGAGGAATAACTGGGGGAGAGCATCAGCACTACCGAAGTAAAGCATGAGTAGATAAGTCAAAAGCAGCCTAGGAGGTGATATAAACCTCCAGAGAAAAGGATACTTCAACAGGAATCCAGAGACTTTGAAAAACTAATGGTTGGGATGAAAATTTGAAGGAACTAGGTGAAAAAATAGTCACACCCTAGAAAAAAACTTTATATTCAATATTAATATACAACATGAAACACAAAAGTTTCTATCTTAAGTATATTATTTACATAACATAAAAGGAAAAAAGTTCTAGAGAGGTCTTTCAGATCATTAGAAGATGCCACTTGAAAGCCAGAGCACGTGCAGACTGAGCCCCGGCCAGTCCTGGTTCTTGATCTTGTCATGTGCTGGGCTGTGTGCCAGGTGTCAGAGATAAAGAGATAGGGTACCTACCCTCAAGAAGCATACAGTTTATTGGGAAAGACAAACTACTGTGCAATTTACTATAAAATGTTTTGGTGCCCATGACAGCAGGGGATGAATAGAGTCTATGAGATGAGGCCTGGATGGCTCATCAAGTGTCTCCCCTGCCCAGATGTGCAGGTTGGGTATAGATGGTTTGTTGAATCTACTTGGGCTCAAATGGTCCATTCTAACACTGAGTGGACTTTAGAATGTAAAACAAGAGATTACTTGAGAACCACCCAAACAGCACTGTAAGTAAACTACATACCATTTATTAATATGCCAGGCACTTATAAAATAAATTATAGCATGTACACCTGTGAGTGTGGCTTTATTTATGATCCTCTAAGAGGTTTAACTTTTTAGAGATTGGAGGTACCTGTCTTAGCTTTTATTCTCAGCTTCTTTCCTTCTGTTCTTGGCTGTCTTTTAGCTTCTAAGGACTCACAATGGTATGCCCTGTTCAACAGGTCCTCTGGGCTCTTTCTGCATGCTCTCATGGAATCTGAATATCACGCTTGAAGGTGAAGCTTGAACTCCAGAAAAATGCCTCCACTCCCGCTTCCATTCTCTGTGTGTGAAGCATCGGTGCATCACTTTCTCTGATGCAGGGCTGGGTTTCCCCAGGAGTCTCACTCTGTCAACCAGGCTGGAGTGCAGTGGCACGATCTCAGCTCACTGTAACCTCCGCCTCCCAGGTTCATGTGATTCTCCTGCCTCAGCTTCCGGAGTAGTTGGGATTACAGGTGCCTGCCACCACACCCAGCTAACTGTTTTTCTATTTCTAGTAGAGATGGGGTTTCACCATTTTGATCAGGCTGGTTTTGAACTCCTGACCTCAAGTGATCCACCTGCCTTGGCCTCTCAAAGTGTTAGGATTACAGGCCTGAGACACCATACCTGGCCTCCAGTTCTTTCTTGTTTGTACTGTGCCTCCTGTCTGGATGGCCTCCCAGTTCCCTAAGGAACACCACCCTTAGCTGCCAAGGCCTCAGACTCAATGCCCAGTGAGGTCACAAGTGGGGGCTCAGCCCAGTATCCAGTACATAATAAGCACTGAGTAAAGGTTTGCTGAATGATGAAGGAACAAATAAATGAATGCTCACATCTTCAGGTCTCTAAGAAACCCTGCCCTCAGCCACTAGCAGCAGTACCTAGCTGCCACTGACTAACTGTCCAGCCTGTAGCTAATACCAGTCTCATCCTGGATACTTCCTCCCTACAATCTGCTCTCACTCCCAGATCCCATGGTCTCCCTGGGCGCTCCTGTCTTTGGGTCAGGAAGGCATATTTATTTTGTCCCTGTGTTCTCCTTGGGGGAAAAACAGCTCTGGGCTGAGTGCTGCTGGGAAGGCTGCCCCTAGAAACAAGAGATGTTTTCCCTCTGTGTGTGTTCTTGCTTCGCCTTTTGAAATTCTCATAGTCACGAATCTACTGGTCAAGGTTATTAACACCACACATCTAACAAACATCTAACTGTCCCTTTTTAACCAACCGTTCAAGGTGCTAGCTAAAAGCATTCCTGGTAATTACACAAAGCCAATGCCTTAAGCTTTCTGCTTGTAGGCAGCCCTACTTTCACCTCACAGTCAAATCCCAGTAGACTCCCCAACATTCCCCTAACTTAAAGGTGGCTATCTCTACCCAGGCCTGTCCTAGCTTTTAGGTTCCTAATAGTCCAACACAAAGCAAGGAGACAATGGCCTTTCCACAGAGTGCATCTGTGAGGCCTGGAGGGGAAGATTCTCTCAGGTGCCACTTAGCTCTAGGCCAACTATTTCCTAATCTGCAAAAGCTCAAATCAGCCAATCAAAACACATGGATAGAGTACCACTTATGCACAAGGCATGGGAATGATACACAACTATCAGAAATGAAGGCCTCACTCCTCAAAAGAAGCTTATGAATGAGAGAAAGGCTTTTTAAATAAAAACCCAGTATTACAGGGCCACACATCCTGACAGTCAATATGAAGTAAAGGCAGTAAAAGCAACTGAAACATGTGGAAGGGATGGGGAAGGAAATTTGGATGGCAGTTGGAATGGGAAATAATTGGTCAGTTTGGCCAAAATACAGGTGAGAAGAGATCCATCAAGCTGGACTAATTGTCAAAATCCTTGAGTGAAATTACGTAATATGCTCTCTTGTAGGCCTTCAAACTGCCAGTCAGATTTATTTTGGACCCCTTCAAGATACCATACAGAAGTCGAACATAGTTCTTCATGCATGAATTAAAAGAAAAACACTATTATTATTTCTTCCTCCATTTTATACATTTATTTAATCTAGTGCTTACTACATGCTAAGCACTGTTCTAAGTGTATTATAAATATTAAGTCATTGTGTTGGGCGCAGTGGCTATGGCTGTAATCCCAGCACTTTTGGAGGCCGAGGCAGGTAGATCCCCTGAGCTCAGGAGTTTGAGACCAGCCTGGGCAACATGGTGAAACTCCACCTCTACCAAAAATACAAAAATTAGCCAGGTGTGGTCCCAGCTACTCAGGAGGCTGAAGTGGGAGGATAACTGGGGCCTGGGAAATTGAGGCTGCAGTGAGCCATGATCGCAGCACTGTACTCCAGCAGGGATGACAGAGCAAGACCCTGTCTCAAAAAAATAAATACATTAATTTAAAAAAATTTAAAAATTAACTAACTGAATCCTCATAGCAACAATGTGAGGTCAGAATGATTATTTTGATTTTTTTTACAGAAAGGGCAACAGAAGCTCAGAGTTTAAGTAACTTGCTCAAGGTCTACCCTTGTGCTGCCTCTCTGGGTACCAAGAAAGAGCAGATTATGGATCAAATGCTGCTATTTGTTAAGCCTTTAAGAGGCAACAAAATGCTAAGAGCAGAGACTCATCAGTGATGTCTTCCCAGAGCTGCTTTTGAACTCTTCCAAGTCTATCACTTACTAAATTGTTTCTGAAAGCCCCTGTGGCACCAGCATTCCACACCCAAAAGGAGAGAACCAAAACCTTTGCAAGCTTGCCGAGTGTATAAATTGGCTAAATTAGACCCTAAGTGGGAAGGTGGGTTAGAAAAGGACAGGGGAATGTGAGGAGGGAGAATAAAAGGGGAGTGGGCGACTGGGCTGCCCTAGTCTGGCAGTACGGAGCAAGATTACTTTTTACAGATGTGTAGGGCTAAGAGAGAAGATCATAACATTATACCTCCTACTATGGCTTTTTCCCCCTAGTTTTACTTTTTTGGGGGGCGGGGTTTCAATTTCCTTTTAGAATTGGATAGGCTTGATTTTAAAAATCATGAGAAGTTAGTGGTTAAAGGAAACAGGAAGTAGGAGAAACGTGGCACAATGGGGACTTGGAGACAGATGAGGAGAGTGCAGAGGAAAAGAAAAGAGGAGGTTTCTATACTTCTGCAGGGGGGAAAGAAACATGAGAGATGTGTTAAGAGTTGGAGGAGAAAGGCTAGGGAAGCTTTTAACCAGAAAGAGCCAGTGTTCTAGTGTGACCCTATGAAAACAACTCTTCCAGACCTTTGGGTCCACAGCCTACAGTGTAAGAAATGCTATTGGGATACTTGGTAGACCACACCCATAGAGCTATTTCACACTTAACAACTGTGGCCACAGCAGATGATGGGATGGAAGGGCTAACTTCATAAACTTTCCCAGTTTGACCAAGTAAAACTTTTTATTTAATGAGATCAAAATGCTGACAAATCATTTTATAGAGGGAGTGAGCCAGAAGGAATATGTGTTGGTTCTAAAAGAAAGTGGGTGTTGGGCAGTATATTTTTGTTACTTCTTAACCAAGAGGAAAGCAGGGAGGAGGAAGAGAGGGGCAAGGCCCCTTGCCTTTGGCAGGCAGTAGGCTGAATACTACAGTAGCTCTGCAGAATTAGAACAGCCATCTTGGAACAATCATTTGACTCCTATGTAAGCTCATCTCAAAGCTGTTAGCTATTTACAGTCTAAGGCTTGAGAGTCTCCTCAGGCTCTTTAAAGACATTAAAATGATAACACATTTTAATATGTCAAATTTAATACTACAAAAATGTTGTAATAAAGTTTCAGGGCTTTCTTTCCCCATTGGTTTAATCATATGCATATAAAACAGGAGGCATCCAAAGTTAACATCTTCTAGTGCCCAGATTTCTGCGTCTATTGCATTGCTGTGTGATACACATGGACAAAGATTCTTTAAGGCCAGTTTCAGACCGAAAGTACTCTATTAATTCCAGCCAGTAAAGAACAAGGAGAGAAAGGGATGATTCCAATATCAAGCCAAACTGGGGGCTTGGGGAGGGAGAGGAAAAGTGGAGAATCTAAGGGCATCACATGCAGTAGTACAATGGTTACTGAAGGGGTTTTGGAGTCAGATTGATTTGAATGCTTATCCCACTTCTGCCTTTCAATGGCTCTGTGACCTGCAGAAAGTTACCAAACCTCTCTGGGTCTTTATTTCCTCATCTGTAAAACAGAGATAACAGTATCTGTCTCATAGGGTTGTTAGAAGGCAGTATGAACTCATGCAGGTAATGCAGGTAAGGCACTGGCACATATTAGGCACTCAGTAAATGATAGCTATTATTCTCAGAACCATGTCTAGTGAGACTCCACTTCTCTAGGCTAGATAGACATTTTACAGAAGAATTAAAAAGCGTGTGGAGCTACCCTAAAGAAGCTAAGCACTTTAGATTTTAAAGGGAGCCTCCATTCTGACCTGATCCTCTGAGTTAAAGCTGGAATACAGAAGCATCCAGGTGATCTACAAGGTATAACTCTGAGCTACAGTAGACCTAGGTGAGCCATTCCCAATAGAATTGGATCCCCAGAGCTGGGTACAAGAAGATAAAGAAATGAGAAAGGACTCCTTTCACTTGGTATGACTGGACTTGATTCTATTTTCAAAGCTTTATCTATTGTTTTGTTTAGGTTTAAAATTGACAGTGATTTTCAATAATCATAAAAGCTCCCAGGCTCCTTGGACAGTTTTTTTATTGAAGTAACAAAGCATTGCAGATTTGGCAAAAAGAAATACAAGGCTCAGTTAAATTTAAATTTCAGGTAAACAATGAATAATTTTAAAGTATAAGTAGGTCCCAGTACAATATTTTAGATGTACTCATACAAAAATTGTTGTTTATCTAAAATTCTAATTTAACTGGACATCTTGGAATTTTTTGGGAACCCTAAACAGTGGCCAAGAATTTGCCCTTTCTAACATGCAGAGTGGCAAAGCAGTCACCAAAACAACAACAACAAAAACTCCTCCGTTTCCAGGGCCCTTACTTCTCAACAAATGCAGCACTAAATTCTCAGGCTTTTTGTTTGTTTGTTTTTTAAAGATCATTTCCCTACAGAGAGGTTTTTTTAAAGCATCTCACAGTCTAGAGAAAAAATAACAATGGGATGGGACTTCCCCTCTGATGGCATCTAAATAATTACTGGTTGGCTGACGTTTAAGACATGATACTTGTAAGAGTACTGACCCCTTGCTTTTTTAGCTTTCCTAGCCAAGGCCAATAGGTTAAGTTATGTTCTTCCAAAAATGTCTCTTCTTTATTCTTCATGAAAAAAATACACATGCAGAAATTATGTTCCCCCAGATGAAACAGCATTTTCTTTGGCGGGTTCAATGCCACTAAATACTAGGAAATTAACCTTCGGGGCTTAAGGGGCAAGGCCCAACAGTGCTGGCCATTGTCTCTAGCTACAGCTGCAGCCTGGCTATTCACATTGACCCCAGGGAGGGAGGTCCGCCATGTCATGAACAAGGCCACACGGTAGGTAGACCGTCCATGCAAACAAATAAATGCAAAACTCTCTCTTTCTTAGTAATATCAAAAACAACTGAGTTCTTTCCTTCCTGATGGAAAGTCAATAATATTCCTTACTTTCCAAAATATCCCCAAACAACCCCAGGTTCAAGGTCTTAGCAACTTAAATTTAGAAATAGGTTTACCCTATAAGGCCCTAGGGATTTTAAGCAAATGGTACCATTCTTCTTTTTTTTCTTTTTCTCAGACCTCCTATTCATTTCCTAAGGCTACTCAGGTGCAGTGACTACTCTTTCAAAGGTTAGCAACCAATGTTTCAAGGAATTGTTGGATTTTTAATCTTCTTGAAAGTATTACATTAAGCTCTTGGGCCAGGTTACAGCAGCCTATGGCCAGGTTGAACTGGACAAAAATAGAATTCACTCTAGCTTACAAATCTGGCACAAATTATGTGCTGGTCAAAAACGTTTTTAATCACAGGAATCACTAGTGAAAATCCAGTGGTGCTTTCTGTGGCCCAGTGGGTGTGACCACCTGATGAATTCAGAAAGAAGAAACCAAAGAAGAAAACTAATCACATCACCTTGGTGTAAAGCATGCATAACAGACAGAGTGAAATTAATGGCTTCTCTAGGAAGCCTTCCTTGATACAGGCAAAGCAGAGCCTTGTGATTCCCTTAATTCCCTTGTTTCTGACATAAGTATATAGAAATAGCTATACTATGTGATATATGTATCAATACATTTTGGATTACTCACTGTTCTCAGAACACATCCCAAGTTCTCCTGTCCCTGAGCCTTTGCTCACATCTTTCTTCTGGACTGTTTCCCACTTTTACCCATGCCGGGCAAAAGCCTATCTGAATTTTTTCAAAATTCAACTCAAATGCAATTCTTCCCTTAAATGGTCTCTCTTTCTCTCCCAAATTCCAAGTGTTCTTTGCTTTTTCCACCTTTTCACAGATACCTAACTGGAGGGAGTGGTGGACTTGTTTCTCTCATGAATGACAAAGCCCCCAAGGCAGGGACTGGATCTCACAGAGCCTCATCCAAATGGAGCCGAGGGTAGGGACTCAGTGTCAGCAGGACTAGTGAGCTTATTAACCATGTCATTGATTTCTTAGTAACGTCAACTCTAGAAAGTCTTTACTGATGACCTTCCTGACATCACACGGCACTTTACCACAGAATTTATGACATCATACTGAAATTTAACAGAAACCACTGGACTACTAGTTCTTAAGGGTAGAGACATTGTCTCACTATCCATGTGTCTGCAGTACCTAACACAGTACTTGAAAATGAGAGGGCACGTAAATAAATATGTGATGAGATGTTCAAAGTGAACTATAAGCCCTTTAAGGGGAGCTTAGATTCTCATCTTCTGCTCCTTCTCATTATAACCATGAAACATTAATTGATGCTGACATCTGAGGCAGGTTCTGCAGCAGCTTCTCATTTTTTTTCAAGTAGGTCATACCATTTGGTAAGCAAAAATATGGAAAATGTTCTGAAATATAAGTGCTAATCTCAAGGTTTCATGTATTTTGAGAAGCTTGAGACTTAATTGTCTCAAATAGTTTCCTGGGTGGCCCTCTTCCTTAACCCAAGATAGCCTCACAAATTTCTGTTTCACTTCAGCATGATCTACATTCCAATTATGATCATTATTTGGTGTTTTCAAAATAACTCCAACTGAAGTTCTAAGACTGGATTACATGATGACAAGACTTTATAAATTTATTATACTAAAAATCATTGAATTGTATACTTACAATGGGTGAATTTTATAGTATGTAAATTATACCTCAATAAATCTGTTAAGAAAATTAACTTCGACTAGTCATCAACAGAGGATCCTCTTATTTTTCATTTTAACCTCCAAGGTCTACCATAGTAAAAGACAGCATGGCTGTTCCTCATTAGCCAAGAGGTGCGTCCACTCTGGCAGGAGTATTCAGGCAGGTCACCAAATGTAAACAGCCCTGTAAAGGTCATCACAAAGGCGCTGTTGTTCTGTCTCACAGCCGAGAAGGAAAGGAGAGTCGCCACAGAATATCTACTCTTTCTTGCATCCTAATTAGAAACATGTGGAAGAGGGCCCACCCACAGGTCAAACCAGTCAGAAAGGCCCCATTTCTTCTACCTAATGTTGCATGTTGGCTAAAGTAAGACCTCTCCCTGGGCCTGCCATGGGAATGGTTTCAAATTATAAAAGTATCTCCAAAGGCCACCATCAAAGCACCAGTAGATTTTCACTAGTGGCTCCCCATGATTTGAAAAACACTTCCTTGACCAGCACATAATTCGTGCCAGGTTGGTAAACTGGAACCAATTCCATTTGTTTGTCCACTTCAACCTGGCCAAGGGCTGTTGTGTCCTGGCCCAAATTACACACTCTGAGACTCCCTTGGGTAGGTGAAATGCAGAACTTACAAAGTTTAAAAGCTCTAGGCAGTATCTTGGCAACACAGATCATACAAACGTCTGTATTCTTTCTTGTAACCCATTTAAGTTGAACTTAATATTTTGATTCTTTCCATTTTATAGATGGAGAATATAGCATCAATACCTAAACTGTCTCAATGAGCTATCAAGTAAATGAACGATAGGTTATATAAACTCTATTAATGCCCTAAAGAAAATGCCATATAAGTCTAAGATGATATTTATTACAACACTACGAAAAGAGCAATGCTGTTGTTCTCATTCAGATAAGCCCTAGTTAATATTCACATTTCTTCAAACTCTGGGGGGCAGTGACTTGTTTCAGTAGTAGAAAATTAATATAAAGTCAGTTCAAGTAAAACTAAAGTTTTAGGGGCTGGATGCAGTGGTTCACGCCTGTAATCCCAGCACTTTGGGAGGCCAAGGCGGGCAGATCATGAGGTCAGGAGATGGAGACTATCCTGGCTAACATGGTGAAACCCCGTCTCTAATAAAAATACAAAAAAATTAGCCGGGCGTAGTGGCGGGCACCTGTAGTCCCAGCTACTCGGGAGGCTGAGGCAGGTGAATGGTGTGAACCCGGGAGGCGGAGCTTGCAGTGAGCAGAGATCATGCCACTGTACTCCAGCCTGGGTGATAGAGTGAGACTCTGTCTCAAAAAAAAAAAAAAAAAACCTAAAGTTTTACTTTGGGCCTAGAGAGCTGCTAATGCTGGCAGACCTTATTATTTACACATACTAAAATGATGATGCTGTTGTTGTTTTTAACATAGGGAGCAATACATGCAAAGACTGTTGTGCTGGCCCAACATGGGGCCTTTTGCAAAGATCAGATAGTCCAAGAGGCCTGCTTTGATCTGACCAAAGATGGGTATTTAATCTCCTATGTGGAACAAAACTATAGTTCTTAGATTAATTACCCAGCTACAGATCTGCTGCCAAACTGCTCCAAGTCTCTCCTCCTAATGTGAAATAAAATGGCCATTTACTTCAAATCACGTGGTAGAGCCAGCTTGTGCCAGAGAATATGCATTCCTTCTTCCCTCATTTAGATACATAAAAGATCAGTGCTTCGGGAGCTCAGTCTGTACTGTGAACTTCATTGTTTCTTCTAAGTTTGCCAGACACAGGATGAGGGACTGACAATAGGTGGTTCTTGGAAAGAAACTTTGAAACTAAAGGGAGTTAACTTTACATGTGGAGAGTTGATCTTCTTGGTTGAGATACACAATTAAAACGAGACAAAGACTGAAAGGCCTTCTCGTGAACCCACGCAAAGTGTCACTAGCTGCCTTTTCACAGAAAACCAACTGGGTTCTGGCAACTGGATGGTGGTGGCAGTGGGTGGGGAGCGGAAGTCGTAATTAAGAACCCATGGTTCCAGTTAAATTGGTCACACGCTCTACAGGAGCTCTGTCTGTACTCTGAACCATCATTGCCTGTCATAGGGGCCAGAGGATCAAAGCTTGGACTCAGTGGATGATCCTGAATGAATCTCTGAGCTTCTCTGTGCTGCCTCAACTCTTAAAAAATAAATAAATAAGATCCATCCACTTTGGTGTGAAATGAAGTGGCACCATGGTTTTGGCATCATAACCAAGATAAGTCTTGTTAATATTACTCTGCTCTGTAGACTCAACTGTGTGGAAGCTTTGGGCTTCCAATGTATGAACAAATGCCAGGGGCTGAATGATCAGCAGCCAAATGTAAAATCAGATTCGCTGAAAAGAGGCAAGCATTTTAAGTCTGCCTTTCAAAGACCTGCAGCCCCACCTGACTACTGAGGTCTAAATGGAAGTGATTAACACTATTTGGTTGCATTTTCTTTGGCTAGCTCATGCCTTGTTGACCACTGAGAGACATTCGGGCAGGAAGAGGGATCAGAATGAGTGCAGGGGTCAGAGGGGTAGGGGGAGGGACAGGAGAAGACACAGTGGAGTAGGAGTGAACTGGGCAGTGGAAGTGTCCTTTTATCGAATGCTTATTTTCCTCGAGGCAGGGCGATGATAGTGAACTTGCTATCAGCACTCTTGGATCAATCTTTCCAGATGCTTCTCTGAAGAGAGAATGACTCTGATCAAACCCTCCCCAAGCCAGAAGTTGAGGAAGTTGGAGGAGGAATTTAAAAAGTGGGTAATGCACATAGAATTCTTAATAGGAAGCTAGATGAACTGCTCTGGCACACAGCAGTATTCTAGCCCCTAAGCTGAAGCTTCCAGGCCTAGAGAGGCTATGGCAATCAGAGGCCACGGGGTCTTTATGCTCCTTCCTCCTAGATTTCAAGATAGCCAGAGAAAAAGGAGGAAGCTAGGCACTAAGAATCCTGGTAGTGAACAATCCTAGCTATTGTCAGCCCATTCCAAATGCCTTCTATTAGAAAAACCATTTATATCACTCAAGACCAATGCCCAAGCCCCCATCTCCCTGATTGTCACTCAATCTATGATGGTTCCAGGGGAACTGCAAGCTAGAGGTGAAGGATTCCTTTGTTTGCATCTCTATGATAGGATGACATGTGGTCCTGAGTGCCAAGGTACTAAGATAAGAGGGGTGCCCAAAATGCCCAGATGGCTGGAGAATGAAAACCCAGAGAAGAGAGCCAAGTTTGCACAGCAGACAAGGGCCACTGTGGCTGGGGCTGGAAGTGGAGTCCTTGTAGTCCACAGACAGCAGCGGAACTAAAGGGAAGCCATCCCCCGACTCAGCTGGTGGGAGTTGGGCGGCTTCCCAGCTGGAAGGGGCTCTAAAACACATCCCTGTAAGCTACCCATGAAAGACAGAGATGCCATTAAAAACACAAACAAAAGGAGCCGCTAATCAAGAGGAACTTCAGATTTAAGAATGGGATTCAGTCATCCTTCCAGAAAGATGCATGCCTGGGCCACAGCCCAAGAGAATGACATTCAGCTGCTGTACCCCTCTTTGGGGCCCAAGTTAGGAGGCACTGAAAGGAGAAGAGATTCACAAAGGAGGCAGATGGGACGGCCCCCACAGACATGCAGTGCAGTTCCCATAGAGAATATTATAATTCACCAGGTATAAGCAGTTGCAATTGTGATCAGCTGCTTGAAACCGAAATAATGTTTTGCATAAGAAGCAGCAAAAACCTCAAAATTCATATCGTACCCTTTCCCCATAAACTTTGAAAGTTAAAATCATTTGGTGGTTGATGCACAGTGCTGGAAATCAGCAACCAGTCATCTTGGCCACCCCCAGTTCTAACTACTCAAGACAACCCAACCAAGGGCTTTTTCTGTGGTTAGTAAAACGAAGGTATTTTGCATCAATAGCCCAAATGGCCTTCATTCTTTCCCAAGCTTAATACACATAACCAGGCTATTTTGCTAACAATGGCTGCTCCCTCTATTTCTTTCCTGCTATTTTCAATACTAACGAAATTGCTCTTAGCAACATTTGATCTTCCACTAATTCCTCAAATAGAAAGGCTATAACAAACATCACCAGGTGAACCAAACAGAACAAGACAATGGAAGAGAGAAACATTTAAAGTTTGATAATTATGCTGGTAAAATCTATAAACTGTGGAAAGAAACTGAAACAAGGCATTTTAGTTTAATTGAGCTTTGAGAACTGTTTGTGTGATTACCAGGGCTGGATTATTTTTTTTTTCCTTGAAAGTCCAGCTACCTTTGTTCAGGGAAAAAAAGGGAGGTTATACCTGTTGACCCAGCTGCCCTCAGGCAACAACAGGGTCAATACTGGAGGGAATTTGCAGGTCTGTGAAGACTGATCCTTCATCCCATCCTTGTCTTAATAACTGGATGAGTAAAGCAATAGAATCTTCTCCCTCTGCATTTTAGCCTGCAACATGTTTTAAACTAGAAGACAGCAGAGAAGCAGAATGGTGGATCCGTTCTACATTCTGCTCCGAACATGCATGGATATCACACATCTGAGAGACTCCAGGGAACTGCGATTTTGCTCTTTCCACCTTTTCAGAAGTGTCAGTGCAGGCTGAGTCAATCTTCATAATCAGAAACAGCTTCTCTGTTTATAACTTACCCTTGGATATAACGCCTTTCATCAGCACTAAAAAACAAAACAAAACAAAAAAAAAACACACATTTCTTCCCCGTTGTGCTACTGTCCTATACGGACTTGGGCCTTTGTGGATGAAGAACACTCAGTTATCCCTGAAAATGGACAAAATTGTATTTAGTTGATTTGTACAACATGAATTGAAATAACAATGCTGAGTTTCAATGGGTCTGTTTGCTGAATTAGAATATGTTTGAGGCCAATATCCAGTTACCCTCTATATATTTATTTATTTATTTTTGAGAGGGAGTCTTGCTCTGCAGCCCAGGCTGGAGTGCAGTGGCACGATCTTGGCTCACTGCAACCTCCACCTCCCAGGTCCCAGTTCAAGCAATTCTCCTGCCTCAGCCTCCCGAGTAGCTGGGATTACAGGCACGCGCCACCATGCCCAGCTAATTTTTGTATTTTTAGTAGAGACAGGGTTTCACCATGTTGGCCAGGCTGGTCTTGAACTTCTGACCTAGTGATCCACCTGCCTCGGCCTCCCAAAGTGCTGGGATTACAGGCTTAAGCCACCACACCTGGCTCAGTTACCTTCTCTTTAAATCTTGTCCTCCTCACAAATGACATCAACATCTATGGGTGGAGTCTTCTTAACAGCACTAGTGCTGTTTTAAGTATGATAATAAAAGGAAAAAAGGTGATCTTGAGCTGAGATAGCTTAAAGATTGCAATAGGAACAGGATACCCTTTGAAAAGAGAATGCAAGCTCTTCAGAAGAGCAAGAATTCAGGATGTCCTAGGTCACTGCTGGTGGCATTGTCATTTATCAGTGGCTGCAGAAACACGGTGGCCAGATTTCCTGAAAAATTTTTAAAAGGCTTTTTTCCTGAATTGTCTCCTGATGTAAACCATTATTTATTTGCAAGAGATGAGGGAAAAAAGGCATATACATATATTAAAACTTCAAGCCTTTAAAATAGCCATTGCCTGCTTCCCAAATGGCCTATTTAGTAAGTCTCATTTTCTTGCAATGATTTCCTCTTCAGACAAAGTTGCCTAGGGGTAGTCTATTAAAATTTATTTTATGGGTTTTTCTTTTCTTTCTTTTTTTAACTAGATTACATGTTGGACTGCAGTTAACAATGCAGACATGGCACCAACAATCTACTCTGCATCCCTCCACTCACAAAAACGTTCTGGAGAGACTGCACTTCATCCATGCAAAGATGAGGTGTGTGGGGTTGGGAAAATGGGAGATGAGGAGTTAAGAGGTGATGGATGGAAGACCACTATCTAAACAAGTTCAAAGGTAATCTGCTTCTTAATTTTTAACTAATTAATTTTTTGAGATGGAGTCTTGCTCTGTGGCCCAGGCTAGAGTGCAGTGGCGTGATCTCTGCTTACTGCAACCTCTGCCTCCCAGGTTCAAGTGATTCTCCTGCCTCAGCCTCCCGAGTAGCTGGGATTACAGATGTGCACCACCACACCCAGCTAATTTTTGTATTTTTAATAGAGACGGGTTTCACCATGTTGGTCAGGCTGGTCTTGAACTCCTGACCTAAAGTGATCTGCCCACCTCGGCCTCCCAAAGTGCTGGGATTACAGGCGTGAGCCACCACGTTCAGCCATGACCTGCTTTTTAAAAAGACTGCCCCCTTCCCCCTCACACCCTGCATCAAGCACTCATACCTATGATGGTGATCCTGACAACAGCATGGGGTTCTCCACTAATATTGTTGTGATCATATCTACCGTGTGGTTTACAGGCTTCATGGTTTTGTAAAAAACACAAGCACAGAGGAGTAAAAAGTGAAACAGTCGAAAATTCATCAGGTGATAAGAGGAAATCAGGTTTGGATGCCTGAGGGGAAAACAGCCCTCAGAGCTTTGATGTGATCCCTTCCATCCTACAGTGAGCAGGGTATCTGATCTTACTTCTACCCAACACCATCCAAGAGTGAAGCTGCCAGAGTGAAGGGCCTTTTACACAGGAGAGAGGTGGGCACCCTCATAAGGCTCTCCAGTCTTCCCAGGAGCCGTCTATCAGACAACTGATTGATTCAAAACCAGTTTATTATTAAGGCCTTGAATTATAGAAGACAGGAATATCAATGAAAGTATTTCCATGCCTGACAATGGCTCCAAACTAACATAAAAAAACCTGAATCAAATAATAACTTATAATCTTCTGTATTCCTCAAATTATGTTTCCCATGATAATTTACATGTACCATCCTAGTATGTCTAAGAATATTCCATATATAAGGCCATCACATTCTACTGAAATTTCCTGAGTGTCACAGCTGGAATAACCACTTCCCCATGATTATTCACTTCCTTTGGCTAGAGGAACCAGCTCTGCTAGGGTCCAATACCAGCGGCTCTGTGGCGGTTCCCTCACCATGTCTTTGGCAGACATCCAGCCTCTACCATTAGTTGGGATGTTTTACAGCAAACAACACTGCATTAAAAGATGCTTATTTAGGGAGATTTAATTAAAGTGATTGGCATTATTATCATTATTGTTATTATTAAAATATTATGGAAGTTCCTAAATGCAGAATGAGAACTCCATGCCCCAGTGATTTTCATCTCCCAAAATAATAAAAGTTAAATCTAGCAGGAACTATTTGGCTTTATGATCTTGGAAGATACAGTGTTGCTTAATGTCTGCTGGATTCTTCCTTTGCCCTTCACCTTTCTCTACCTCTCCGTGATTTTTCTTTCTTCTCTACTTGAAAATAAACATTCTTTACCTTCAGGCCTCTCATTTGCTGATCCTTGAGTCATGATGGTGATGAGTAATGATGCCTCTGTGGCTCATTTCACTGCAAGTACCAGTGCCATTGACTTGGCTTTTACTTTAAAAACTGGGAAGTGGGTAACAGACACCCACACTTCATGAAGCTGCTCTGTCTCAAATGCTTCCCATCAGACAGAGAGAAACAGAGCTTCCTTTCTTGGTGGAGAACATGAGCTATCTTTTATGCCTTCTCAGTTAATGAAGGGTCTTACTGTAAGAATAGCTTTTCCAGTCCATAAGCAAGATAACTCGTGAAAAAAATCTGCTAACATTTCTAAGAGATAAATACGAAACGCCCATCTTAAGTGACACAGAAATATCATCAAATAGTGTAGTGTTGCATCAAAGATATGTTCATAGGTCTAACAGTGAAATAACTGGTGTTATGACATGACAGCGAGGATTTTTCCCTCTGTTTTGTAAGAGCCTTCTCTCTCAGTTTTGTCCATGAGCTGAGAGCAAGGGCAGCTTTTCCAATAGAAAGTACATTTGGTTTCAATTCACTTTCATAACAACAGACACTAACTCTTAGGAAGATGGAGAACATTAAGCTCCATTGTTCAGGCTGAGGATGACTGACTTGGGTGGCAGAAAGCTAAACAGTCTCTTTTCTGAAGAAGAAAATGCCTACGGGTGTAGCAAATCTCATTCCCAAACAGCCTTTTTTTTTTTAATGACACATATAAATGACAGTGAAGGAAAATTAAAGAATCATCTCAAATCATAGAACTGGGAAGGGACCTCAAGAAATCATCATCTGATTCAGCCTCCTCTAGAAAGTTTTGTTTCTTAAATAATTTTATAAACACCAAGACATTGTTATTTAACAAGGTCTAAGGGCAGAGAAAAATATTTTATAAATTATTTTCGTAAGCTGCTTGTAGGGCCTTTCATTATCTTAAATAATGACTAAATGAATGAAATTCTTTGAGATTTGGCAGCTTTAAGATGGCAGAGGTTGTTAAGAGGTAGAAATAGGATCCATGTTGTGTCCCTTTGGCAAAAGAAAATACTCATGCCACTGGTTCATGTCCCAAACAACCAGAAATTCACTCTCCATCTTTCTAATTTTTCAGAAATAACCTGTCATGTACATTTCCTTTTCTCTCACTGACAGAAAGGAAGGCATATTGGATAAGCAAATATAATGGAAGAATTCTGATGTGCAAAATGTCCTAATAAAGGGTCCTTCAGGGTAAAAAATACTCAAGTTGCGAGTTATGTAATTCTATCCTTGATATTATTTAGAAAACAACAGGAGAAAATACCATCCACCGTACATTCCTCGAGAACTTCCAATCAAAGGCTCTAGCATGTTTCCTGGCTTCAGACTGGCTATAAATAAATTTAATAAGGACGAAAAAAAAAATCACTGCATCATTTACAGTTCTCTCTCAACTCCAGCTGACAAAAATCCAGTCCAGATGTTTGTGTTGCAAGAACAACAGTAAGAGGGTGAGCCTCAATCGTGAATATGAAAGCCCAGAGAGGGTGAGTGTGAAGAGAAAGGGAGAGCTAGGTTGGCAAGGAGGGTGTGAACAAACTTGATTTGATACTAACTTACAGAAACACAGTAATTAATTTATTTTGTGTATAAGAAATCCAGTTTATTAGCCTTTCCTCTGCCTCATCTCCCTTTTCAAAGCCACTGGAGTTTGGCTGGTGAAGCTTGAAATGGTTGTTCCATAACCTTTGCTTTTAAATTAAACAAATGACTTCAGATTTTGGAGCAGTTGTTGACTCAGGGGAAAGCATGCCATTAAAAGTGTGCCAGAGACAGATTTAATTGGTACAAGTCCCAAAAACTGCTTGAAAGAGTACAGGCTTCCCGCATATAGATTTCAGGGAAATTACTCAAAGGCCGCACAGCTTTGTCAGAATTTGAGATGTGAAACAACGCAGCTGAAAGACTCCATATCAAAAGGGTAAATTCAATTCAGGAGATATTAATCTGATTACCTAAGTAAGGCTGTGAATCGGATATGCTCCATTGTGCGCTCTCGTTCAACCTGGACAGCTGGAGGAGCCAATAGCTTCCTTTTCTCTGACATATAATTAAGTTTTAAGAGATGATCAGGTTACGGATACAAAGTTTTAAGAAATATTTCATTCAGGAGTGGCATTTACAGTGCTCGCCTGTTGCAAGAGACATTGTTCACTTTATTTCCTTGAGCCACACTGGAGAGTGTGTGGATCAGGGCCTAGGGGCTTGGTGTTTGTGTTTCAGGCTACAATAAACGCCCTCTGTGCACCTGCCTGGAGGAAAAACCAGTCCAGCCGCCTCCCAAGACAAAAGCGCCCTGTATTAAGTGCTGAAAACCCAGACATGAACTGACCCTGTCAAATTCCAGCTAGGAAAAAAAAAAAATCAATATTTTCATCCAATCCAAGAGGAGCTGTCATGCAGGTTTCTGGATTTCCTTTCTCATCTGCACTAAGTCTGAACAACAATGACCTGTCAACAGAAGTCATCTCCTTTCTCCTGAGTCTCCTCGTCTTTCTAGATTCCTTCCCTGATGGCACAGCCCATTGCCTGGCATGCCATAATCTGCCCTCCAGAGGTCAACGCATTCTCCCACTCTTTCTCTACCAGGTCTTTCCCACTGGAATCTCACTTCGGCCATGCAAGTTCATCTTCTGAAAGAGAACATTACTAACTCATGTGTTTTCAACGAGTTTTCCAATACACACTTGTCACAAACTCTAGGTACATTTAGAATTGCAAGAATGTTTATTAGGCCAGAGGATCAAGGTTATATTTCTTCCATGCTCACTGTGGTTTCCAATGCAAATTGGTCAAAAGATATACTGGGTCACACGTACCAATTTCAGATGACTTCCTCTGAGAGAGCTGTTCAGCTTGGGCTTGTTCTAATTCATGTCTAGAATTAATCATGCTTGTCTCAGCTGACCTGCACATTCTCATGGAGAAAAAAAATGATTTCTTACAAATATGAAACCCAGCTAGGTGAAGTTTCATTTGTGAATTTCACCAGAGGCCTGGGCAACTTTAACCTAAGTCATGGGTAAATAAACTGAAAAGGACAAGGTGATTACCTGAACTTGAAAGTGCAAGTTGGTTACAGGACCAGAAAGTACTTGTGAATTGCAATCTCCTACTCCTAAGCCAACCCAAAATGGAGAGAGAAATTAATTAAATCATGATTTTGATAATTATTTAAAACTGCCATAGACAGTAAAGCTTTGGCTACAAACATTTGTTAATATATTTGATGATGAATAACTACACTTTCAAGGTTAACAGTTTTCTCAAGGTTCTTCAATAGCTCCTCCAAACTCTAGCCCAGAGGGGAGGGACGGATGTGGGAACCAAGATGATCAGCACAAGAAAGCCAGTTCCCCAACACGGCCCTTCCACTGGATGTGCTCGATTGTTTGTGTCTGAAGAGAGGAGAGGAACCAAGCAGCATTTTACTTCATTTGGTGCTCATTAAACAGCTGGCCAAGAAAAACAGTCACCCACCACAGGTACTAAGCTACTTCAACCTATACCATGCTATGACGGCCAGCCTGGCAAGTTCTCAGTGGAACAGGGGACTGGTTAATAGCCTGCCACCTTGTAAGTGGGTCTAACTCAATGATAGAGGTGGTCTGCTGGCTGATATCCAGGCACTGCAGACACAGTGAGTCAGGACAGACCAACCAAGGGGCCCATCTTAGTTCTGCCCTGACATCCTAAGGCAGTGGTCCAAGCCTCCATCACAAAGATCATGATGATCTCTCCTTTCTGTGAATGCCTCTGATATTAAAAATCTGCTTCTCTGATCCTGGCAATTCATTAGATGCTGTACTACAGTGTGACTTCAACTGTTTCATGTCTGTGGGCCTCACGTTCCGGATTTTCCTTCTTTTTGTAACTTTTCTTGTCTTATGCACTGTAGTGCAATACATATAGCCAGTTTAGATGTAAAGTTTAGCTTCATTACAGTATGCAGGAATTCTAGGGTTCCAACCAGATAAAACTGAAAAACACTAGAATTAGCCTTTATGTTTGAGAGGGGAGAGGCCAAGCCTGATACCGTTCTTATGGCCTCCTGAAAATTCAGCAAGCATTTCACATTATAGATGCTTCATACTTAACGTGTAAATGAATGAACAATTGAATGAATGGACCCAGTGCTCAAATTTTGGTTTCAGTCTCACTCTACTTGGGATAGTAAAGAGTTCTGCAGTAAAAACAAGGAAGGGAGAAATTTGAACTATACCAAGTGGTGGGAATACATCACAATGACTCAATGGGATGCAGGGAAAAAATACTAGAACCCACTTCATATTTTAAAAATTCTATTTCTGGTGTGTTTTATATAACTTTATATTGTAGCACTATAGTTTTTGGCAGCAATTTTCCATACTTTGGGGCAATATGCTAAAAAATGATGGGTTATAGATTCAAAAGATTGCTGCTCTAGATATCCAATATAGTAACAGTGACAAAAGAAATGTGACAAAATGCTCATAGATGGGTTGGTCCAGCCTTCTTCAAGAGGTGAACAGAGAAGGCTGTCTGAGGCTTGAACATACCAGTTTGCTCACCGAAGACAGAATGTGACAGAAGAAGCAAACTGAAAGGCCTGCCAGCTTCACCTAATGCAAGCTCTTATGTGTATAGCTGAGGGAACTGAGGTCCAGGGAAGTTAAGTGCCTTGCTCAAAATAGTACAGATGGTTTGTGGCAAAGCTGGTCGTTGAATACAAGTCTCCCAATTCTAAATGCAGTGCTTCAGCTTCTGTTAAAACACACTGCTTTTCTACTGACTATCAGCATAGAGATTTCAGGGCACACATAAAGAAACAGCTACAATTATAGTGATGCATGGAAACCTCTCAACTCTAACAATGACAGAAATATGTGATCATAAGCTCTAGCTGAGGTAGTTGTATGATCATCTTGAAGAGCTGAGTATGGTATACTGGTCAAGAGCACAGACTCTAGAGCAAGACTCTAGGTTTGAATGCCAACTAATTACTAGTTATGCGATCATCAGCAAGTTATGGAAATACTTCGTACTTCAGTTTCTTTGTTTCTAAATTGAGGGTGATAATTGAACCCCACTAAGTTGTTGCATTTTTATGTGCTTAGTATACTGCCTGACGCATAATAGGCACTCAATATTATTATTGCAATCATTAGCAAAAGGAACATAACACTTGTACTAATTTCCATAGTGCCTTTTTTTTTTTGAGACAGAGTCTTGCTCTCTCGCCCAGGCTGGAGTGCAGTGGCGCCATCTCTGCTCACTGCAACCTCCGCCTCACAGGCTCAAGTGATTCTTGTGCCTCAGCCTCCTGGGTAGCTGGGATTACAGGCATGCATCATCACATCCAGCTAATTTTTGTATTTTTCGTAGAGATGGTGTTTCGCCATGTTGGCCAGGCTGGTCTTGAACTCCTGGCCTCAAGTGATCTGCCCACCTCAGCCTCCCAAAGTGCTGGGATTATAGGTATGAGCCACCACACAGAGCCCTCATAGTTCCATTTAGTACTTTAAGTCATTTGCTATTTTCTCTCACATCCTAGCAGAGTTATAGATAGCCTGACACCATTTCTAACTATTAGGCGCCTTGATAAATGGAGGGCTCACCTGATGTTATTCAGAAGGCTGGTATACCAAAGAAATCTCTCCTGGGTTGGTAAGGTGGAAAGCTAGAACCAGACCTGGCCACCCAACATCTCAGAAAGGTTAAAACTTATTCTAAAGTTCTCATTGCTTTAAGAAGTTTAGGGCTAACCCCACCCCAAAGTGACTTGCCTCAAAGAGATCAAAATCCAAGTTCTATAGTTTCATCTCCATCCCCCTAACCTGTAAATGGCTGCCTGAGAAAATGCTTCCAACTACAAAATGATTCCGTCACTTCCGTATTTCTTTTTCTTTTCTTTTCTTTTTTTTTTTTTATTATACTTTATATTCTGGGATACATGTGCAGAACGTGCAGGTTTGTTGCATGGGTATACACGTGCCATGGTGGTTTGCTGCACCCATCAACCTGTCATCTACATTAGGTATTTCTCCTAATGCTATCCCTCCCCTAGCCCCCCACCTGGTGTGTGATGTTCCCCTCCCCATGTCCATGTGTTCTCATTGTTCAGCTCCCACTTATGAGTGAGAACATGCGGTGTTTGGTTTTCTGTTCTTGGATTAGTTTACTGAGAATGATGGTTTCCAGCTTCATCCATATCCCTGCAAAGGACATGAGCTCATCCTTTTCTATGGCTGAATGGTATTCCACAGTGTGTATGTGCCACATTTTCTTTATACTTCCCTATTTCAATGGCTCCCTATTACCCTCAGGAAAAAATTCAAACTAATCAGCATGAGGAATAAGACCTTTCTGTTGGGAGCAAGCCCCCCAAAATCTGGCCATAAACTGGCCATAAATAAAATCTCTGCAGCACTGTGACATGTTCATGATGGCCATAATGCCCACGCTGGAAGGTTGTGGGTTTACGGGAATGAGGGCAAGAACACCTGGCCCGCCCAGGGCGGAAAACTGCTTAAAGGCATTCTTAAGCCACAGTCAATAGCATGAGTGATCTGTGCCTTAAGGATATACTCCTGCTGCAGTTAACTAGCCCAACCTATTCCTTTAATTTGGCCCATCCCTTTGTTTCCCATAAGGGATACTTTTAGTTAATTTAATATCTATAGAAACAATGCTAATGACTGGCTTGCTGTTAATAAATACGTGGATAAATCTCTGTTCGGGGCTCTCATCTCTGAAGGCTGTGAGACCCCTGATTTCCTACTTCACACCTCTATATTTCTGTGTGAGTCTTTAATTCCTCTAGCACCACTGGGTTAGGGTCTCCCCAACCGAGCTGGTCTCGGCAATCTGGCCCCTGCCTGGCTCTACTCCCTGCCTGGATTCCATGATGGGGGCTTTTCCCTCTGCCAGGTGCATTTTCCCCTTCTCTCTCTCCTGTTAAGAACTGCTGTTAATTCTTCACGTGCCTCCTTGTTGTAAAGTTCCTAGAGAGCCTCCATCCCCAAGCCAGGACTCCTATCTGTTCCCCCAAAAACATCCCAAACCTAATGCCATCATGACACCAAATGTAACCTGCTTACTCGTCCGTCATAGCCACACCCCTTCCCCTCCCCTGACTGTGAGCTTCCCATAGAGCAGGGACTGTAGCATTTGTCTATGTGTCCCAAGCACCTGTCTAACACATGACCTAGCAGACGGTAGGTGGCTAATAAATATCATTATAGTGTATCACACTAAGCTACTCAGTCACCACCCTTGTGTGAAGGTGGGAGATTTCTCCTTCAAAAGCTGAGCTGTTCCGCTTCTGTTCTTTCCTTTCTCACATGGTTCCCTGAATTGCCTATTGCCATTCATCATACAGTATTTATTATCATCAATTATTTATTAACTATTATTGTCAAGCACTTTTCTAAGATGTGGAGATCCAGCACTGAACAAAAGTGACAAAAATTCCTGCCCACAAGAACTTACATTCTGGCCAAGCGCAGTGGTTCACTCCTGTAATCCCACCAATTTGGGAGGCCGAGGCAGGTGGATCACTTGAGGTCAAGAGTTCGACTAGCCTGGCTGACATGGCAAAACCCCATCTCTACTAAAAATACAAAAAAATTAGCCAGGCGTGGTGGTGCGTGCCTGTAATCCCAGCTACTCTGGAGGCTGAGGCATGAGAATTGCTTGAGTGTGGGAGGTGGAGGTTGCAGTGAGTGGAGATCATGCCACTGCACTCCAGCCTGGGCGATGGAGTAAAACTGTGTCTCAAAAAAACAAACAAACAAACAAACAAAACACACAAACAAAAAAAACCTCACATTCTAATGACCCTAAGACAGGACTTTCTGCTGGTTTACCTTAGTTTTGTAGTATCCAGTCGAAGGGCAAGAGCTGTTTCCCTCAGTTCTAGTTTTGTCCCTGAAGGAGGAAGAAACTTCTTCCTGGCTGGCCTTGGATCCCTTGGTCTCTGGCAGCCACTTATCTACTGTTGTTTGTTTTCTGGGGTCTACATTGAAAGATTTCAATTGCTTATTCTATCTCTGGCCTAGAGTCCTACTCAGAAGGAATTTATTTTGAGGCTTTTCTAGCT
The DNA here is from genome assembly GCF_029281585.2 of Gorilla gorilla gorilla. Lineage (NCBI taxonomy): Eukaryota > Metazoa > Chordata > Mammalia > Primates > Hominidae > Gorilla > Gorilla gorilla. The sequence continues at coordinate 85,191,146 of NC_073239.2, read as the reverse complement.
TCATTTACCTAAACATCATATTTTAAAACAAAAAAAAGTTTGTCTCCTTAAACCTGTCCACTGGATTTCTTTCATCCTCTATAGCTGGAGATGACAGTGCCAGGAAATGTGATTACCTGAGCTGCTTTGATGAGCCTATTAGATGGAAGTATGGTTAAAAAAAATCAACATCATAACATAAAAAGGCCTATTAAAGACGGGAACCTCCACCTTCAACACACACACATACACTGCACATATACACATATACATTTGCATTTAACCCACAAAACTCAGACACTCCCCTGAGGGTAGAGAGTAATTTTGCTCTTGTATACTGTAAATCATGGAAAGGATGTAACTAACAGATACAGAGTTCTCCACTGCACATATTTTAGTTATCCAGCTGCCCTCTTGTCTTCTCTGGCTTCCCTTGCTCAAGCAGTGGATAGATCATGGCTGACCATGGGGACAGCCTGCGCTAGCTAATGTGCCTCTGTTATATGTCCTTGAATATGAGGTAACTTATACATGGTTAAATTTAGGCCTCATATCTCACCAGATAATAATAATTTAGAGTAGCGAGTGGATTCTGGATAAACAGAAGAGACATCTCTCCCCTCCTGAAGACAAATTCAAAGACTGATTATTGGTATAAAGAAAATTAGATCAAGGAGGAGCCAGGTTACCTGGGGCTAAAAGAAAATATTTTTACATTTCATTTTTAAAACAGTATATTGGCTTGATGGCATGGACTAGTGATAGGTAACTTCTATCAGAATTTTTATTTGAAAGGAGAGGGCTGGGCATGGTGGCTTACACCTGTAATCCCAGCATGTTGGGAGGTAGAGGCAGGAGGATTGCTTGAAGCCAGGAGTTTGAGACCAGCCTGGGCAGGATAGCAAGACCCTGTCTCTACAAAACAAAACTGAAAAAACTAGCCAGGCATGGTGGTGCATGCCTGTAGTCCCAGCTACTTGGGAGGCTGAGGTGGGAGGATCACTGGAGCCTGGGAGGCCAGTGAGGGCAATGGAGTGAGACCCTGTCTCTAAATAAATAAATAAATAAATAACAAATGGAAGAAGGAGAAGATGCTGAGAATGAAAATGACTAAAGGGGTCAACAGAGCTACACAGTCCTACTTAACAAACTTATCATATCTGCTCAGCTGGACAAAGTCCTTCTATTAGATGTTATGTTTGGGTATTTACCTCCCTTCAAAAGGAATCTGTCCTTCATATATAGCCCCTTATAAGAAAATGCCTCCCATCAATGGACCCTGCTGAAAGGATAGGTGTACTGGCCATCTTCTTTACCGTATGGCTGAATGGATGAAAAGACAACCCATGAACACAATTACTAGGTGTGAAAGATAAAATGGGTCAATTAGATCATAAAGTCAAGTGTCAGTGTCATGGAAAGGCACGACAGAGATGAGATAAATGAAGAGAATAACCTAAGTTTCAACCTTCCCAATACCCATGTGATCTGGCTGTATTTTAGTTCTATTTATACATAGTCATGATAATCTCAATTGTATCCTTACAAAAGAGCTTAGTGGATAAAAATGTACCTCTGGAGCCAGTCTCCCTAGGTGGAAATCCTGACTCTGCCACTAATTGTGTTGCCTTCTAAGCCCCAGTTCCTTCATCTACAAAATGGGATAATTAATACAGTTGTCCCTCAGTATCTGCAGGGGAATAATTCCAGGGCCCCCTGCAGACACCAAAATCCATGGATGCTCAAGTCCTTTATATAAAATGGCATTGTATTTGCATGTAACCTACACACATCCTCCTGGATACTTTAAATAATCTCTAGATTATTTATAATACCTAATACAGTGTAAATGCTATGTAGATAGTTGTTATACTGTACTGTTTAGGGAATAATGACAAGGAAAAAGGTCTGTGTTCAGCACAGATGCAATCATCCATTTTTCCCCTACTATTTTTTGATTCATGGTTGGTTGAATCTATGGATGCAGAACTCATGGATAAGGAGGGCCAACTGCACTATCCTCAGAGGGTGGTTGTGAGGACTAAATGAGATAATAAACATACGATGCCAGGCATACAGTATATGGTCCATAATATGTGTATTAATGTGCCCCCCAGGTGATTCTGATGTGTGCTAAAATTTGAGAAAATGGAATAAAGGTTTTGGTAGAGAAACACAACCACTCCATATCTTCGACTGAAGAACAGCCCTCCTCTATCTGGGGAAGATAGACGAGGGCTGTTCTTTAATTAAACATGCAGTTTTGGAAGGGATAGATATCAGAAACTAGTTCGGACCTCAACTGGACCCTCCTTGGGCTAGACTGCCTCGCTAGACCTTGTTACGATCCTTCTCCAAATCCTAGTAAACATCGCAAATGCATTCTGAAGACGCTTCATGCCACATTACAACACAAACTAATCATTGGGCACCACCCCTAAAATCCAGCCATTCTTTTCTTCTTTATGATCTCTGACCTAGAGGCCTCTCGCCCTTGGTATAGCATTCTCTGCAGTGATGGAAAACAAGGATCTCTTCTCAGAGAGTCCTTCTAACTTGAAGGCCTCTGGGATCACACCACCTCTTGGCATCCCATTCTCTCGGCTTTTGGCCCTGTCGTCATCTCTCTAGCTGAGGCAACTGACAAAGATGCCTTGGTGTTTTTGTCCCTCCAGCCTTCTTGACATTGAGACCTTAACAGAAACAGTGCAGATTTGAGAAATTAGACAGTAAATTCTAGATGGTAAAAAGATTTGAGGGTGAGGGGAAACTACTTTTAAAGCTAGCCCGACTCCCACACAAACTACCTCAAGGACTGCTCCCCAAAGAAACCTCTCTGGCTCTCATCTAACTTGATTGTAATGCATCTTGTGCTTCAAATGTGCCTCCTTTTGACAAACTAGCACCAGCAAAACAGAGCTCCTGACCAAGAAGCACTTCCTAGTGGTTGACTTTAATGTCCCCTTTCTCCTTTTGTTCTCCCAGCTGAGGTTACATTGCCCCCTGGCCTCCAGGCTGAAAATCCTCAACACATTCCTCTCCCTTTTGGGATTTACAGCTTTTCTGACATTTGTAGGCTGTGCCCATCTCCTCTCAACTCTAGCCTCCCCTACCTCACATAATATTTAAGCTTTCTTTAGCCGAATACCACACATTTTTTGGTGCTTTTAATCTCTTTCTATAAATCAGGCCTTTCATGGCATCTGAACAGCTGCTGGAAGACATATGCCCAGTCAAGTGCTATGGACTCCTGAATACCAGGGAAGTAGAGCACTGGCCGGCGTGTGCCCTTGTGAATAGAACCATGTAAAATCGTGTGTGTTGATATAGTCTGTGGCTTTGGAAACAAAAACTGAAAGGTCACCAGGACACTTAAACATTTTTATCCAAAACTCACTCCTAAGAGGCAGCAGTAACCAAATTTAAAACTTCACGGGAGGGGCTCTGACTTCTGTTCCCAGCACACCAGCTCTCACTGTGTGGCCTTTCAGCAATTCTCTTCTCTCCTTCATGCTTCAGTTGCTTGAGGTAGATTAAGAAATTCATCATTTTAAGACAATTAAAAATACTATGGAAAAGTTAATGTTAACAATGTTGATCATAGTTGTTAATATTAACTTTGTAGTCACATGGTGACACCTTAGGCTTTCAAAGTACTAATTACAGCCAACTTGCACCATACCCCCAAGGAGTGGATTTTTAAAACTACTCCACTCATACCCATTGGTACATGGCCCTACACAAACCAATGAACATTTAGTCTGAGATTGGGCTGTGAAGGGCCTTGGAGCTAAAGCATGTAGAGATTTCTGCTAACTTGACCAACCCACCCCAAAGTCTGTGGTTAATGGATTACAAATTTGGGTAATGCAGGACAATAAATCACAACTATAATAATAAAGCTGAAAATACACACAATTTAAGTAGAAACACCAGTGTTTTTTATCGGAAATGAAAGAAACCATTGATCACAGCAACTGTCTGAGATTAGCAGGGAGCCACATTTTCAAACATCCTGCAGTAAATCCAGAGCAGATCCAGCTGGAAAGCAAGAGTGGAAATAAGACTTGAAAATTCATACCACGCTTTGAAGTTTGCTTCTTTCACAACCATAAGTCTCTGATTTGTCCCAACCATTCTGAGCTGTCTTGCTTGTTGAACTTATTTTAAAAGAGAACACAAGCCACAAACTTGCATATAATCTTTCAAATGGACTCCAGCTTTTTGCAGGGATGGTTTGGTAGGGAATATGAATCCCCAAATACTTTCTCTTGCACATGAAATCAGCCATCAATTCCCTTGACTCCAACCAGAATAGAAAGCCTTCCAACAATAAAACTAGAAACCACTCTTGGTTCTAGGAAGTGCTGCTATTTCTCTTGTGTTCTTTCCTTGACCTATCCACACATTTTATATTTTTAGTTTTCATGTGCTATGATCTATCAGAAAACAAATAATGCAGAAAACAGGATACAACATGCCGGATGCTGGGAATACCAAGATGGCAGCCTAATAATGTCTTCTTTTCCATAAAGCCATGTGGAACTCCTGAAGTGGGCCATGTCACCGTAACGAAGTAACTGCTACTCTGTTAAATCGTCAGAAGAAAGCAAGCCAATGGTCTATAGCTTCAATCTTGCACAGGGCTCACTGTTACCATCCGTCAAATCTCACCTACCAACTGTGTCACAGTAGGTGGGCACTCAGCTGGTTCTGCTCAAATCCCAGGTGACTTTGGAATAGGATATGGCATCTTAGGCCATTTGGACTGTTAGATCCCTTCTCTATTAATCACTCTGGGGGAAAGAGATGTTACCTATGACTGAGGTCCAACAATTCTTAGTATCTCCAATGACCATAAGGAAGAATTTGCAAGGGCTAAGAAATGTGTCCTTGGCCACACAACAGTCACAATAACTGAGCAGGGAACTCTATAATAACCTATATGTCTGAACTTCTGTCAATGAAATGAAATCTGAAGAAGAAAATACTGTGACTCAAAGTACCTAGTCTAGAACAATGTAGAAAAAATCCTTGTTTCTGTCCCTGTCTCTTCTGTTGAATGACAGAGTGGATACTAGAAGATTGCTACAGTCTTTTCCAGCTCTAACAGTTAAGATCATAAGGAGGGCCTGAAGATCAGAAACATTCACCCAATGATAGGGTTTAATTCTGATTTACAGAGTGGGAAAAATGACTGTGTTGTTGATGTTGCCCTAAACACAACAAAAAGGACCTTCAGAAATCTTAGCATTGGTACTCTGGCATACCTGCAACAGTCTCCCCTTCCTGTATTGCTGTCTCTTTCTCACTCTGTGCACACTTCAGATCTTGTCTCTTGCTCTCTCTGCCCGCCTCCACACAAAGGTATACGAAATCAGAAGTGTGTGCAAACCAGTGAGTATGAGACACACACTGGGATTTGGGGGCGGGGGGCAAGGTCTACCCTGTCCTGTAATAGATTTCAGCTGCAGTGCACAGTACACTGCTTAAACAGTGCTCCCTTGAAAACAGTTGTGAGGTGAGAACAAGCAGCCAAGAGCAGCCAGCAATAAAATGATCTAAGTTGACCTAAGAGGAGTAGTACGCAGCAGGGGCTGACTCAGGGAAATGAAGTCCCTTCTGCTCTGATGCAGAGGAGGGAATACAAGTGACCTGGCCCAACCGAGAGATCTCTTCCACCCCAACAGATCCTGTACTATTAATATCTGCCAGCTGCAGGCCCAGAGCATCCCCCTGCTGAGATCAAAAGAGCTCCTGTCTTAGCTGGAACAAGGTCATCTGCACAGGGCTGTAAAAAGCGAGCCCTGGCTGGCTGCAGGGACGTCTATGGGGGAGGAGAAGTCAGGAGATGGGAGGTGCTCTCTCACGCTCCTTTAATCTCGGCTGACCAGCTGTTGCCCTCCCAGTGTTTGTAAAGTTGAGAGTTCTTTGTTTTTGTGTTGCTGGGTCTCCCCGCCCCACCACCCTTATTAAATTTGTGGCTGAGTTGTTGGCTTGGATTAAGTAGACTCATGTTCACTGCTTGACATCATGGTATAATTCCCTTCATTGAGGTTTCATTCCACTGTTGAGTTATCCAGCTCCCAGGTGGGAGAGCCAAAGAAGGGAGAAGTACACCCCAAGGGCCAAGGACTTTCCTGGCATTGCTCCTGCCCCTGAGCTTTGTGCCTTGAGAAGGAATGAGAGGGCAAACTGAATTTTCTCTATTTACTTAAAATATCTCCTCATATTTGCAGTGTGCTTGTCAATTTGCAGCCTGCCTTTCACAAACTATCCCATTCACAAACTATTGGGAGAATGGAACTTTTGGAACTTATGCAAATTGACCAGTCACCCCATCCCAGTGTGTTTCTCATTCTCACTGATTTGCACACACTTCTGATTTTGTACACCTTTGTGTGGAGAGAGGCAGAGAGAGCAAGAGACAGACAGACAAGACCAGAAGTGTCCCCAGAGTGACAAAGAGAAAACATACAGGGAGGAAAGGCTCCTGCAGGTATGCCGAAGTATCAGTGCTAAGATTTATTAAAGATCCTTTTTATTGTGTTTAATCTAGGGCAACATCAGCAACACGGCCATTCTTCCTACTCTGTAAGTCAGAATTAAAACCCCATCAGTGGGTGAATGCTCCTGACCTTCAGACCTACCTCATGATCTTATATGCTAGAGCTGGAAAACACTTTAGCAATCTTGTATTCTTCCAACCTGTCATGTAACAGAAGAAACTGAGACCCAAAGTCATCAAAAGGGCCTGCCTAACACCACAGTTAATAACACAATGGCAAAGCTGATACGATGAATGCTTGAAGCAAAACAGAGCAATTTATACATGCGTGTGCACGTGTGTGTGTGTGCAAATCACAGGAACTTAACATCCATTGTAATATATTTGAATGGCTATAAATGTTCTAAGACATTGTTCATTTTAATCCACTAATAAAAACCTTCATTATAGACTTTAGAAATATATTTATATAGCCTCTTTATCTGCTCAGCTATACAAAAAAAAGTCTAGAAAAATCAATTATTTCCATTCTTTCTTGGATTTCTGGGAGGATAACCTGGTAACTCTTCCCTTGCTATGAACACAAGTCAGGGGTTTCTTGTGGCAGTTATACTGCAACCCTGAAGCAATTTCTTTTCTATGTGTTTTGCTCTTCTTCTTTGCTTAAGATAAACCAGGAAGACAACACAAATAAAAGTACTTACTGATTTTCAAATAAGGAAGCAGTTTATTCTGGTCTCCTCAGAGCTGAATTAAGTGTGTGTGTATATGTGTGTATGTGTGTGTGTAATAATTATAACAATTTTTAACAATGTTCATAGGTGCTTTATATGATTCTCATGGTCACTGTTCTTCTGAAGTATTTACTGTGATATTCATTCAGCATTTATTCACTGCCTAGTATGTGTCTAGAACTTTGCTAGTCACTGGATAACAACATGGATACCAAAAGAATATGACACGGTCATGTCTTTAAAATCTGCCAATTTAGGCAGAAAAACATGAAAAGTTAAATTAATTTTCTAGACTTTTTCTTTATACAGTTGAGCAGATAGAGCGGCCACAGAGGAAAAAGAGAGTGAGACCACAGGCAAGCAGGTTCTGTGAAAGAGGCAGTCTTTAAATAAGCCTCGAAGAAGTGTATGTGGGACCAGAAGCAGAAGAAGTGAAAGGGGGAAGCACTGTTCTAGGTGAGCTGTCTCTGCACAGGCCTGGAGCTGGGAGTGGGGAGGGGCAGGCCAAGAGTGGCACACTTGGCATAGGAGCTTCACCTAAGATATCGGCAGGAACTAAATTTGAATAGAAAGGAAATGACAGATTATGAAGGGTTAAAATCATTCACTTTATCTAGTGGTGTTCTGAAAACGAGTCTACTCAAAGGGAGGAAATAAAAAAACAAGCCACCTGATTTTCAGCATTTGCTGATTTCCATGGTATAAATACTTTCACCATGGCTGATTTCAAGCTAACAAACCCCAAATCCCTAAATATGTTAAAATCAGCTTACTGATTTTAGCTCATTCTCAGAAAAAACAAAAACAAAAACAAAACAAACAACAAAAAAGAAACAAACAAAAAAAACTATTCTAAGATTTCTGAGTAGGAGAGCAACAGAGCAGAACGAGGCCAGACGGGGAAGTTCAATTTGGTAGTGGCAGAATGGAAACTGTAGAGGCTAGAGCTGGGAAGACCAATCTGGATGTTATTAAAATAATTCAACTGGGAGTTTAGTAAATCTGCTGATCACAACACACATTACAAAAAAGAGGGGACAAAGGAAAGATACATGCGGAAAGAAGTACTAAGCAGACTTGATGACAAAAGTTTCAGGAGGGAGGAATGCTCGATGATTCAGGTTTTCAGCCTCGCTGATAGGGGTTATGATGATGTATCCCTGAACTTGGAAGGAGGGTACACAAAGCATTGTACAGTTTTCATAAATTAGCCACTAGTTTTCCCTCCTAAAGCCACCACTAAGAAGCAGAGGTGTGGTTCTTGCAATTTCTAAGACCATAAAGCAAAGCTGATCTGCAGAAGACCACCTGGGCAGCCAGCCAGGAGCCTTGCTAGGCCTAAAAGTCTCCTGTATTCCTTCATGAGCAATTCTCAGAAAGTGGAAAGGGAGGAGGGGCCTGGAAGAGCTATGCATGTCTACCCAGACCCACAGCATTCTTCATGAAAGATACTAGACTACAAGGATAACAACTCAGAAATGTCAAGTAAGCACTTTCAATAAAACTAGAAACCACCCTCTGGTTTATTGGTGTTATTTCCCCAGCTACGTAAAGCTTATTGCCATCGAAACCATAGCCAGCCTGACCTTTGCTAGCAGGGGAGTGTGGAGAAAATTTTGCAGATTTACCAGCGTGGAGATTTTTTTCTTAATCTTCTGTAAAGCTGATCAGGAATGTCATATCTCTGGCACATGAAACTGATGTATGCTTTTTAGTCCAAAGGAACTCAGCACAAGCAAAAGGCTAAATTGCTAGGGGACCACTGGGAAAGCCAACCTTTGAGTATCAGTCTCAAAAACAAAGTCATTTAACAATTCATCAGCCCTCATACTAAGGACTTGAAATAACACACAGAGGAGTGACTGGCCTCCAAATGGAGCTCCCTTATAGAGGCAGGGCAAAAGACTCCCCAGTATAAGAGATCAGATGCCAGGAAAGGTGGCCAAACCTAAATCAACAGGCTCCGGCTGGGTTCACTGGCCAGGGTCTATTAGCCATATCTCCCAGCTCTCAACAGGAGGTGGAGAGGCAGTGGGGCTGTATGTCAGTGTCAAGTTTCAGCCTCTCCAGGACAGATTCCTTACCTTCAGACAGGGACAAATCATCAGCTGGAGACACCAGGTCTGCCTGAGAAGCCAGGGCTCCACTCAGATGGGTTGTAATCTGATTCGTCAAGATAACCTGTGAACAGACAGGGAGAAGGGGTGGGGGGCAAGGGAGAAGAAAGACAGGGAAAACCAAATTAATTATTAGAGCTATCAAAAGGCAGACTATGGTTTAGGAGAAGACTGATAAATACACAGGTAGCAAAACCCCAGCCCTGACTTTCACCAGCTTTATCTTTAGGCCAGAATATCCGGCAAGGCCTAGCAGTTATTCAAAACTCAGAAAACTGAGGAAATAGACTGACTTTTTTCAGAGTAAAACCTCTATCAATTCATTCTAAATGCTGAGTAAGTTGGGACTGAGGGGTGTTATCATATTGGTTAAATAATAGGCAGCTAACCACAATTAAATGCACATGTACACATTTTATCAGACTTTAATTTTTAAAGTTATATCCACCAGGCATAGTGGCTCATGCCTGTAATCCCAGCACTTTGGGAGGCTGAGGCAGGCGGATCACCTAAGGTCAGGAGTTTGAGACCAGCCTGACCAAATGGAGAAGGCCAGTCTCTACTAAAAATACAAAATTAGTCAGGCATGGTGGCACATATCTGTAATCCCAGCTACTCTACTCGGGAGGCTGAGGCAGGAGAATCGCTTGAATCTGAGAGGCGGAGGTTGTGGTGAGCCGAGATTGCACCATTGCACTCTAGCCTGGAAAACAAGAGCGAAATTCCATCTCAAAAATAAATAAATAAATAAAAATAAATTAAAAACAAAATAAAATAAAATTGCAACCACAACCTAAGATATTACTGGTGTTGAATAAAATTAATAATTTAAAATTTGGGGACAGGCACAGTGGTTCATGCCTGTAATCCCAGCACTTTGGGAGGCTGAGGTGGGCGAATCACCTGAGGTCAGGAGTTTGAGACCAGCCTTGCCAACGTGGAGAAACCCTGTCTCTACTAAAAATACCAAAAATTAGCCGGGCATAGTAGCAGGCGCCTGTAGTCCTAGCTACTCAGGAGGCTGAGACAGGAGAATTGCTTGAACCCGGCAGGCCGAGGTAGCAGTAAGCTGAGATCGTGCCATTGCACTCCAGCCTGGGCAACAAGAGAGAAACTCTGTCTCAAATAAATAAATAAATAAATAAATAAATAAATAAATAAATAAATAAATTAAATTAAATTAAATTTGGATGCCTGTGGCTTCTTTGCTTGTTATCGTTAAAAGTCAGAGTTTTATTTCCAAATTTGTGATATAGGAATGAATGAGTTTGACTCTAAAAAAATAACACTCCTCTTTTAAACAGTTAAATTCTAACAAAAAAAAGTCCAAAGTCTCACTGTGTATTTAAGAAACAAATGAGCATAATCCTACCTATACAAAATAAAGTTCATAACATTGAAGATCCCTGGAAAGGACTCTAATACTACCTAATTCATGTGGTCGAATGCCACACAAATTTTCAAATTTGGTATCGTCAAGAAACTATTCCTAAAAAATTCTCATTTGTAAAACCTACCTTATTGTTTAGAAGCCTAGAGGAAGAATAAATACAGATTCTTTTCTGGAAAATTATAACATAATGAATACCACAATCATTTTCCAAGGTTTAGATGTTCTCATCATGGGAAGAAACTATGAGCATCTTGGTCACTCAGAGGCAATGTCCCTTCTGAAAGGGGCACTAGGCATTTAGTGCACAATTCAGTGCTTGGAATATTTGTCTAGCTGGACTGTGCTGGTCTGAAAAAAGGGTCAGCTATGGTTTTGTTGCTACCCTGATTTGAACAGAAATGGAAGTTGCCTCCATTTTTTATTATCCAGCTTTTCAGCCACACCTCTGTCACTGTATCCTGAATGGACCAGTGACACATTATAAATCCTATATCAATGGCAGCTTAATTGAGGGCTGAGAGGGACCGGGACGGCAAGGTCAGGTAAAGAAATGAATTACTCGAGTAGCAAAGACAATCTTTTAAGTTCTGTGTGCCCACTGGGCTTGTGAGTCTCCAGTCACTCTGCAGCAATAATCAGATATTGCAGGATTCCACTCAGTATTTGCTAATCTTATCTCTCATATTCTTTTGTATTGCTACTTTCCATAGACTGGTGAGAATCACCTAAGATATGTCTTCAATTAAAGTGGCTGGAAATGGTCAAGTAGCCTCCTTGAAATAACTGTTCAGCTCTATGAGTATAAATAAGGAACTGTGTTCATTGCTTTTTTTTTTTTTTTTTTGAGACAGGATCTCACTCTGTTGCCCAGTTTGGAGTGCAATAGCGTGATCTCAGCTCACTGCAACCTCTGCCTCCCAGGTTCAAGCATTTCTCCTGCCTCAGCTTCCCAAGTAGCTGGGACTACAGGCTTGTGCCACCATGCCTGGCTAATTCTGTATTTTTAGTAGAGATGGGGTTTCACCATGCTGGCCAGGCTGGTCTAGAACTCCTGACCTAAAATGATCCACCCACCTCGGCCTCCCAGAGTGCTGGGATTACTGGCATGAGCCACCATGCCCGGCCATTTCTCTTTTATAATATAGGGTATGAGCTTTGAAGTTCAGTAAAACTGGGTTCAAATTCCAATTTTGATCCTGTGTACCTTTGAGCTTCATTTGTTCATAGGTAAAATAATATCTATCTCATAGAATTTTTATGAGAATTAAATGAGACAATCAATGTAAGATACTTAAAGTATCTGACACATAGTAAATATTCAATAAATAGAAGCAATTGTTGTTATTGTTATTATTTCCTTCAGAATGAGGATATACAGGTTAATAAATTAGTATATGCCATAGGCTCCAGGCAGTTGGTTCTAACAACAGAACACTAAATCACAATTCTCTATATCAGGATATACTTTGGTACCTGATCATTTCTACCTATTTTAGTCCTTCCTAAATTTTATTTAATTGCAAAGAATTTGTGTAAAAATCTTAGTAAGAAAAATATAGTCATTATTTAAATCAAGGCCAATAAGATACTGACATTGCTCTGAAAATACTATGTGCTTTATCTACCAATGAACTGAATAATGTATTTGTCTATCTTAGTTAAAAAAAAATGTGGAACTTCTGAGAGATCTAAATATGTCAGCTCTAATATTTTTGTGATTCTTTTAAATGATGGCTTGGTGAAAATGATTGGGACTCCAATGATATGGTTAATAGTAATGAGAAAAAAATTCTTACTTAATACCTACCATGCAAAGCATGTCACCATATACATGGGGGAAATCAAGATATAAAAGTACTGTATGTCTCCAGAAACTTACAAATTCAATGACAAGGCACTGACTAAAATATTTAGACCACTTTTCCTCAATTTTATTCTCACTTCACTGGTTCTGTAATGGAAACCTGTACTGAGATGACGGTTTTATTGTACAGAACTAATGAAATGCTACCTTACAGAACCTAAAACTGAACTACAGATATACCTCAAAAGATACCCAGCATCATTTCCACTTCTGGTGAAAGAGTAGATGGGGAAGAAAATATTCACTCCCCAATGGCAAAAGAACAAGCTCCTAACTTATTTTGATAATAATCCTCTCCCTTTTAATTATGTGTTTTAAAGCCAAATCACCAAAGGGATACATAGCAACCAAACTCAGGGCTTTGCTAATCATGCCATCTTACTGAATTGTTGTGGTTTTCTAAATCTATTTTCAGCAAAAAGGATAGAATGAAAACATTTCCCAAAGCATTGATTACAATCATCACAACTTGGGAAGAAGACTATAGGTATATTTTCCTCTGAGGCAATCAAGAGACTTGAAAACTATACTCTTAAAATAACATATGAAATACTATTATAATTTATAAACAGACTCTTAACACAGTCTGGTTTCTAACTGACGTTTCATGGGGTTTTCCTGCTGCTTTGCTCCATGGGAAAGACTGAGTCTTCTGACGCTCAGTACTAAATTTGTGTAAGAGCAATTTGCACAGTGTTTAGGACAAGGGCTTTGGAATCAGACCTGAACTTAGATCCTGGGCTCTACCATTTACTCGCTGTGTGACATGGAGCAAGCTTCATAGTCTCTCTGGCTATGATAACACTTAGCTCACATGGTTCTGAGGATTCAGCTGGATAATGCACAGGTAGTCCTTAGCACAGTACCCGGCCTATGGAAAATGTTACCCCATCACTGTCATTAGTTATCCTTTGCTGATTTATACCTTGCTTGTTTAGCTATAAAACCCATGCCTGATTCCCTTTTATACAGCATATAGGCCACTACTGACAAATAACAAATATTTGCTGTCAATATGTTCAAAAGCAATAATAATTTAATTGAAAGTACATATGCTATTTTTGCTATTTCCCTAAAATATGGCTTATTGAAAACACGCAACACACCCCCAACACCACCAATTACAATGCAAGACCAGAGTGGGATTCTTGGACAAAGGAAAAGATAGATATTTTTAATGGTCATTATTAGGTCTGAAGCCAGGAACAGACAGAATCCAACTTAATCAGCTTCTCTTGAGGAAGAAGAATACCATCCACCTATTAGAAGGAACAAGAAACCCTATAAATTGTATAAAGTAACTTCTGTCTCAACTCAACTTTATATATGAGAGAATGCTTACTCCCAAAGCTTCTTTGCATTGCCCTCTTAACTGTATGTTGCTTACAGAGCTGCACCTGTATAGGAAATGGCACCTCATATAGTGTCACATAGACCTTGAGTCCCATTTTTAATGCTTTCCCACAAGGAAAAATAGGGAGAAAAATTAAGATCTTTAAAAAAGAAATACAGGGTATAGATTCATAGACCACCCAGTAGGTCCTCCTTTCACAGCCAGCAAGGCATATAAGCTAGAGAAAAGAGATAGAGGGGAACCAGTTAAAGATGGGATGAACTGCTAAGGCAGAAGGCTGGGAAATCAATGTCATCTTGGTCAGAAGGCAGAGGCTCCTGGCCAGGAAAATCCAACCAACACACACACAACACACACACTAATGAAAATAGATGACTTATTTTCACTAAGTATTTAAAAAGTAGCTTAAGGCAGCAAATACCTTGAGTTAAGAGAGAATAAGCAGAATTAACTGGTCATTAGTCAGAGGATTGGGCCAACTGAGCCCAACTCTCTGCCAGTCTATGTGCCCAATGCAGACCCTCTGCCTTCAGCTGACTCATCTTTCTTTAGCTAGGCTATGACTAGACTATACCCAGGCTACACCTACCCTCTGCTCAAGCTTAATGTTCCTGGCCTTTAAGGGCCAATGTATATGTCAATTCTAACTTACTCCACATTGAAGGTTAGAAATATCTTTGGTGGGGTGGAAGGGGAGGGGGCCCCATGAGTAGCCATTTTGTATACTGGAGCCTTCCATGAGTACTAGAATGTACAGGTGAAGAGAAAATTGGATAGCCCTGGAGACCTGAGTGGGAAATAGCCAGGCCTGAAGACACAGCCTTTGATAGAAACAGCTCATTTTACCTGACTTTTGGTGGGGGACAAAGAAGAGGGAGTTTGTGGTCAGCCAGGGATAGAATAGGTTGGAATGTGATATCTGGTCCTGTTTGGTCAGCAGAAGAGATATTCATGATCAGCAAAATAATTAATCGATATTTAAAAGTCAGATTTTTTAAGGACCCAAGAATCTGACAAATGCCATCACTGAGATTTCTGTGGGGGCAGCTGAGAGGCAAATTTTGTAATCCCCATTTTCCACCAAGTGAACTGGAGTCACCTAAGACCAATAGTACAGATGAGATAAGGGCATGCAGGCTTCCCTGCCTGCTCTCCTTCCTAAGGCAACATGGGACACAGGAGAAGAGAGAGAAACTCTCAGCTCAGATCTACTGACAGGTGACTTCTCCAGGCCTTAATGTCATGGTCTAGAGAATTCCACCTATAAAAGTAATAAACAAAGAAATCTAATATCCAGAAATACACTGAAAGATGGTCAAGATGCTACACTGTAACAAGATCTTGTGATAAAAGTCTTTTCAGACTCTGCTAATAAATACCATAAATCAAGTAGGTCAATGGCTTCCGCTTCTATGAAAGTCAAGTATGTGAGGCAATCTTATATGAATTTTGACAAATTTTTGGTGGTTTTCAGTGGCTCTTGATAACATGTGGTTATCATTTCCGGCGCCCATGGGAAGTTTTGAAACTAAACTTTTCATGGAACTCATGTCTCTGTGCAACAGAGTTGAAGGGGTAGGCTGGGCTAGAGGATTCACGAAGCAACCTCAGGCATCTCAGGGGCATTTCTAGCCCATAAAAACACCTGCTTCCTCCTCCCGCCCACTCCCTGGCAGAAACCTGCCACAATCTAACACACATCAGGAAGTTTCAAAATCACTTTAACTGGGCCAGGATGGCGAGGTGCAGTGATAGTCCATCCTGATACTTCTAGCTCTCAAGTAAACAGCAGCCCCTAGATAATCTGGGTGGCCAGAGAGAGACGCAAGAAGAGAATGTGGGTGCTGAGTCTACTCACCAACCCGCCTGGCACTAAATCCAATGCTTTCAAAGTGACGAGGCTCTGCCTTTCATCAGCTCTGAAGGCACAGTTAATCTTTTTTTCCTTTTTGTACTAAAAATGGTCTCTCTGCTTAAGGCACAGCTTTAAAAATGTTACTTTTGTATCTGAAGTGATCCTAATTGCCAATATATGACAGTGACCTAGCCTTTCTATCCAAACAGAGGCCTGGGATAAGTCAGAAATTCAAGTTTTAATCCTGGCTCTGTTAAGGGTTACTGAATGCCTTGCTTTTAAGGAGACAGAGACCGGAACTTTCCTGTGAGAAATTGTTCAGGTCCATTGAGTCCTTTCATCACTAAGGTTTGAGAGAAAGGCCTGGAGTGGTTTTCCCCATGCTGTCCTCCTGCTCCCCAACCATGATGGTGTCTGCCCCAACCTGTCTGCTGTGGTAGGAGCTGGAGGTGAGAAGGAGACAAGAGGAAGAAAGAGAATAAGGAAAGCAATGAGGGCAAGAGGCAGAAGGAAGAGAGTGAGAACAGGGTAGGTCCAGAAAGGCCACGCTCCCAGACACATGCCTCTCCCCATCCCAAACCCTTCCTGTCCACATCCAGCTTTGTAAAGAGATACCCAATATTTGTTACGGAGTTTGAGCATCACAAAAACAAATGTGGTTTTAGTATTTGCTGGCTTAGTTTTGCCATGCTCTGGAAAATCAAAAATCATTCCACGATTAAAAAAAAAAAACACACAGAAATAAACTTTTATCTTAGCTTCAGCTCAGAAAATATCAACTGTCAGTTCTAGAATAAAAGCTGATAAGGTTTCAATATTCCAGCCTGCCATTTCCATCTTGAAGGACTGCACAACAATTGTTTTCTGGGAAATTCTGAAAGGCTGTGGGGAATTTTTCTTGTGAAATATTTGTGGAGAAGAGGCCAAACTTCAATTTGGCTTGAAGAAAACATGGGTGTGGGAGTCAGGCAGCCTTTTATTTCTGGCACTGTCACTAACCTGCTGTGCAATTCTGGGAAATTCTCCTAACCTCTCTGTACCTAAAAGTGTTGAGTCCACAAAAGATATGCAGAGAATGAATGTATAACAACTGTTAATGTAGCAGTCTGCTTAGAATAAATGTTTCATATATTTTACTCACATTAGGATGAGTGCTGTACTCAAAATTCCACCTTTGCATTGCTTATCTTCAACCGTAAGAAACCCATCCTACACAGAACCAATGGCAGTGGCCAAGGAAAAGGGGATGGAAAAAGGGATGAAGGAGCAACTTGAAATAATTTGTGTTTACGGTGAGAATGCTTCCAATCTTAATAAGTTCATAACTCTTATTATCAGCCTTGAGGAAAACTGTCTTCTGTAGATTTCACTGTGAAATCCACAGGCAAAGCTAGAGAAACACTCTGCCTAGTAGGCGAGCCCCTAAAGAAGAGAGTGGCTCAGTCTGAGGGAATGCAGAAGGAGGAGGTGAAAAAAAATCTCCTCAGCTTTGCACAAGCACACACTCGCTCAATCACAGAGGGGGCTGACGCAAGTAGTGCTTCCGTGCTACTTTTGACCACTGAGTTCAGAAAAATGCATTGAAGTAGAATTGTGTCTGCCATTTGGCAAAAGTAAACACACAAGATAACCATGTGGCTCCCTAAGGCAGCTTTCTCTTTGGCCTACTTCTCTTGGCGTGCACATGCAAGGGGATGCAGTGGAAACTGTGGGCCGGCAGCTACCGTGCCATAGACATAGGTGTGGAGAGCTATGGTTCCACTGCCGGCTGCCCCACTGGCCCCAATGGGCTGAGGTTAGCACGTGTTGGTTCCGGATCTCAGATGGGGCCGGCAGTTGTAAAGAGGCCACAAACAGCAAGCTAGTGTGCTGTTTCCACCTTCAGCCCAACCCTGACGGCATCCTGTCAGTGATCTTGGGCCCACTGCAGGAAATAACATGCACAATTGGTGAACTGTGACAATGCAGCCACAGTGGCTTCCAATGGTGTATTCGCCAACTGTGTGCAATTTTGCAGTTAGCATGAGGCCAAAAAAGTCTCTGGCCAGCTAGAACCTGGAAGAGAACAAGGCCAATGGTCAGATGACTCTGAGGTTCACATGGATGTGGAAGAAACTATCCTACCAGCCTTCTGCTGCACTGTACGTGTCCTGTGGCCAAGTTGCTTTGGCGTGTAGTTTGGTATCCTTGCCTGCTACCTGATCACTGCCCACTGAGTCCCATAGAAAGGCAGAGGAGGTGAATTTCCAGCAGCTCCCCGAGTTTCTGCTGACCTTTTTAGGTGTTTTTATTACTTGTGGTGCTTTCTATTCATGTGTACTCCTGGGCTCTGGGGATTCCCCTCCCTTTGATTTACAAGGAGGATTAGAAAGACACAGCTTTGTGATCGGTCCCTCACAGACGGCTGGTATTAAGTGATTTCCCCTTCTTAGACTCATTTGAGGCCAAGAAAACACTTCTGTTGAATCACTTGCTCCTTGGAGGTATGAAAATAGGGCACTTGGGGGAGTCCAACCTGATAAATACCAACATTGATACCCTTCAGCCTCAGCTACACTTCCAGTGGCATATAGTTGAAGCAGAGGAGTCTCGGGTCCCCCCCAGCCTCTTGAGAAACCTCCAGTGGAGAGTAAGCAACTCTGGGCTTACTGCATGTATTTCTGTGCCACCAGCACAAATGGCATCCTAACCACCAAGGGCTCTCCAAACTCACTGCCTGGAGAGGTGCAACCAATTCTATCTCCAGAGTGAATCTGTAGCATAAAATGGGAGCAAAGGCCACTCACTATGTGTTCAAACAGAGGTCACAAGGTCTGCCTAGGAACAAATTTCCAAGTTAGCCACCTCATCAGATATGCTCTTGAACAAAAGTTATTTATTTGATGTCCTCAAGGAAGGAATATTGTGTAAGGTGTTATTTTTAAAAGGAGGGGTGGGGGCAGCTGAAGCAATGCTGTCTGTGTCTGTACTTAAAGAAATGACATCAATATAGACACACAATAATAACCTACAATTAAACAGACTCAACACAGGAGAGACACATAAGAAGAACAGGTCCAGAACAAATATATTGAAATGGCTAAATATTTCCATGGTAAGTAGGGGCAGGCTTCCTCCCACGGTGATGCCCTTGGAGTGGAGATCTTCTATCATGGTTACTAACATTCAAACTCCCAATCATGTGGTACAAGCCCGTTAAAAAGGATGTCCTGAGGCTGGGCATGGTGGCTTATGCCTGTAATCCCAGCATTTTGGGAGGCCGAGGCGGGTGGACCACCTGAGGTCAGGAGTTCAAGACCAGCCTGGCCAACATGGTGAAACCCTGTCTCTACTAAAACTACAAAAAATTAGTCAGGCGTTGTGGCGCGTGCCTGTAATCCCAGCTACTCGGGAGGCTGAGGCAGGAGAATCGCTTGAACCTGGGAGGTGGAGGTTACAGTGAGCTAAGATCATGCCATTGCACTCCAGCCTAGGCAACAAGAGCAAAACTCCATCTCAAAAGAAAAAAAAAAAAAAAAAGGATGTCCTGGCCAAAGGCAGATCACACTTGAGGCACAAGCCCTACTGCCAGATGCCAAACAGGTTTTTAGTCTCTGATACTGGCTTGGAAATGGCCTCCTGGAACACTGTCCAAATGGGAAACGTGAGGCTTTCAGGACTCAGAGTCGCTAGAGAGGAAGGTGAGGCATATATGCTGCGCATTGGCTAAACCTGCCCAGTACCACTGCATGTGGGTGCTAGACCATAGTTTTTCTCCCTCATTTTCAGGTAGCTATTTGTCGCCTCTCATATGACATCATTAATAAGAATAACCATGTCATTTTACACGTATATGGTACTTTATACTTTTCAGGGTATGTTCACAGAATGGTCTTAGCTGATCCTCAATGCAGAGTGAGGGGAGCTGGGAAGTGACTGAAGCAGCTGTCCTGGGTTAGGAGGGTGGACTCTGGAGTCAGATCCCCTGGGCTTCCATCTCAGCTCCACTGCCTACTAGTTGTAAATTATTTATTCCACACCTACTCAGGTAGATTAGTTAATGTCTCTGTGCCTCACTTTCTTCAACTGTATAATTGGCATAGCAATCTTACCTATTTAAGGATAAATGAGTTAGCATATAAAGCACTTAAGACAGTGCCTAACACATATTAATATTATCCTTTTACTTATTATTCTATTGCGTTCAATTATTCCAATAGGAAAACCAAGGCTTATAACATTCTCATTCTAATTTCTCTATTTCTCATGGTTTACCCACCCCAAATGCCCCAGTGTGAAATAGCCTCCTTTACTCTGTAAGTTTCCATCTTTGAGGGGCCAGTTCAAATCCTACCTTTTCCATGAAATCTTTGCTAACTATTCTAGCCCTAACTTTTCTCTCACTTCTTAATACTCATACTCTACTTCTTTTTCTTCTTTTTTTTTTTATTATTTTTTTTGAGACAGGCTCTTGCTCTGCCATCCAGACTAAACTGCAGGAGTGCAATCACGGCTCACTGCAGCCTTGAACTCCTGAGCTCAAGTGTTCCTCCCACCTCAGACACAAGAGGAGCTGGGAACAGAGGCATGCACCACCACACCCGGCTAATGTTTTATTTTTTGTAGAGACGGAGTTTCCCTATGTTCCCAGGCTGGTCTCAAACTCCAAGGGTCAAGTGATCCTCCTGCCTTGGCCTCCCAAAGTGTTGGGTTTACAGGTGTGAGCCACCTTGCCCTAGATAATACCCTGACTTTAGAACCAAGTAACTTAGTACAAGACTTTTTATGTCATTTGTGTTATCCTTCTCTCTCTATGGTGCACATTTCATGAGATTTTATGTGTTTCTACATCTCTAACCCTATTCTAAAGGAGTGAAGGAGGAAAAGAGGAAACTCACGTTCACTAAGCATTTCCTATGTGTCAGACCCCTACCAATTGCTTGAGATGTGTTGGCTTATTTTATCCTCACAACTCAGTGAGGTAAACGTTATCATCCTGGTTGTAAAGATGAGGAAACTGAGGTTCAAGAAGTTGAGGCATTTTCTGAGATCAAATAGCTGGCACATGGGAGCACCAGACGCAGACCAGGTCTACCTGGCTCTCTAGTCTATCACATAAAAAGGTTCTCAATATGAAAAATCATGGTCCCACGGATATTTGTGGATTAATTTCCTCAGAATAAGGCATTCACTGATATCAGATTAACCAAGTCCCATTTGTTTAATGCAAAATCATTCATAAAGAAAAAACTGTACAAAATGTTTAAGTATAAAACAAATTTTGAGTAGCAAGAAGAAACCAGTCAACTGTTAGAATTCTGTTTGTTAGAGCTGGAAACACTGAGTCTTCAGGCAGGAGGAACCATGCTCCAGTAGGTCCGGCAAGGGAAAGGACACAGACTCCTGGGTTCTATTTCTGTCTTGGCCACCAACCACTCTGCTAATATTTTCACTTCTGCTGAAATGTGATGACGAGAGTTTCAGAAGATTGGTTGTCACATAAGAACAGAATAAGAGCAGGCAGTTGGCTGGTTAAATGTGGAAGAGCCACAAACAACACTGGGATCTGGAATAGGAGTTCACAGGTGGGAAAAATTCCATTTGGGCATTTGTCTTCTCAGTTTCACTTCAATGCACAGAGAGCAGCATGGGTCTGGAACCAGTCTTAAATATACGTGATGATAGTATCTGTGTTTTCAAATGCATACCTCTAAAACTAAAGGTCTTTAGTTTAAGAAATATTTTCTTGTTTTTCTTATTTGAAATGATATTTGTATTTATTTTTTGGATGGGTTACTCCATACAATGGTAGTGCTAAATAAGAAAAAAAATAATTAATTCTTAATATATTTGGGAACCAGCTCATGAAGTGTATTAGTACCTCTATAACCTGACAGAGGTCCTGGCCTTATGTTAAAGACACAGCTAGGATAGAGGTGGTAGGGCCAGGGGTTTGTCTTTGGTCTTTGAAGTCATCTAGCCAAGAGGCCAGGCTGTTTAACAACTGGTAACTGAGGAGGGTTTATGGCTGTTCCTGCAGTCCTTCAAGGTATACCATGATCCCTTTGAAAAAAGGGACACAGAAGCTGGAAACACTGACTACCAATCCTACATACCTAAAGTTCCACTGAATTCAGAATCCTGGAGTTCTGAGCAAATCTCGTGGAAGCCGTCCTGCCTCCATCAAGGCCTGGAAAGGGATCACTGCCGAGAACAGATGCCCACATGCTTTGGAATGAGAGGACAAGCAAGCTTTTTTCTGTCTGGTTATTGACAACACGGTGTTCCTTCTCATGGACTCCTCCTGCCCTCCCCAGGACCACACTGAAATGACTAAATCTGCCTGTTGGCTCCAGTAAATCCAGTCAAATAAGTCAATTCTCTTTAAGTTTGTGGTCTCAACTCCTTGTTGGTTTATTGCAAAATTAAAGGGCATACAGAGTAGAACCATCAATCAGTAACCAGCAGAGGAATGAGCTCTTTGTGGAACGTACTGAGAAGCAGGAAAGAAGAAAAAATGAAAAGAAACCTCATGAAATGGTCATTTGTTAGGAGAACAGAAAAAAAATCTGCATTTCACATGCAACATCATTTAGGAAAAGTCTTATTAAAGGTTTCCTATCTCACCAGGAGAGCAAGCACAGGAACGCAAAGAAAAATCCCTCAAAATGACCTGCCATCTATTAGTGCTGGTTTCTTGTGGGGTTTGCTGTATTCCATAGACACAGCCTGAGATCATGTGGCCCAAGGGCTGGAACAGTGACTCAGCAGGCTCAGGACCAGGGAAAGGAGATGAGAAGCCACTGTTGTTTATTACAAAACAAAACAAACAAACAAACAAATGTAACTGGCTCTTTCAGCCCTCTACCGCATGCTGACCTTCCCTTAGCACCCCTTTATTTAAAGTACCCAGTGCCATGTCTTACGTGGAATTTTTAACAAATGCAATTTGATCAGGGTGAAAACTGAAGAGCACTACATAGTCTAGACAAAGAAATCTAACATTTACTGGGTACCCAGTGAGTATCAAACACCATGTTCAGTGCCTTAGTTACAGACCTCCTTTCATCCTCATCGTAACACCATGAGGTAGGTGACATTATTCCTCTTTTAAGGATAAAGATATTAAGTGACCTGCCTGGCTTGCAGCAAGCAGCAACATCAATGTGACTACAAAATCCCTTCTTTCAAATAGATTCACCATTTCAAGCATGGCACCAGGAAAACTACTATGTGGCATTCTAAATCCTTCTGGAAGAAATGAAATTGGTAGTACTGGAAATAGTATAAGGGTAACTCACCAGCTGTGTTTACCTTGTACATTTTTTTCTCTAGATAAATTTCTTCTCTAGGGCCTATTTCACAGGAGAGAAAAGCAAGATGCCAAGAAGTGTAGGAAATTTCTGGCACTGGTAGGCAAAAGAGCCAATAGAACACAGCATGCCTCTGGCTGGTCGCAGTGGCTCACGCCTGTAATCCCAACATTTTGGGAGGCCGAGACGGGCAGATCACTTTAGTCCAGGAGTTCAAGACCAGCCTGGCCAACATGGCAAAACCCTGTCTCTACCAAAAATACAAAAATTAGCCAGGCATGGTGGCACGCACCTATAGTCCCAGCTATTTGGTAGGCTGAGGCACATGAGAGAATTGCTTGAACCTGGGAGACGGAGGTTGCAGTGAGCTGAGATCATGCCACTACACTCCAGCCTCGATGACAAAGCGAGACTCTGTCTCAAAAACAAACAAAAAAAACCCCCAGAACATACCTCTGATTCTCACCTGTGGCAAGATGTAGCCTTTGAAATACTATGGTAATAGATAAGAATTATTTACATTGCTTTAAAATAATGAAGGGGCCATATATATAATATACACATTTATATGAATATAAAATTTCATCTGAACATCTTTATCAACATCAATAAGGTATATATTATATCTCTTTCCGTATCGTAGAGAAAAAGTGACTTGCCTAAAGTTTACAGCATATAAATGGGCCTAAACCCAAGTCTGACTCCATATCTCATGGTCTTTACATTCCTTGATCCTGAAGGGGAGGGCACCTCCCAGAAAAAGAGGCAGACTGATGGTGAAAGAATAACCTCCATGAGAAAGCTAGGTCTTACTGGCTTTCTGAAATAAGGATGAGCTGCTTGTGAATTGTTATGTCCCGTGGAACTGGATCTTGGCTTCTCCTTTTCCTCTATATAGGTTTGACTATTAATAATAGCATTAGGACCTATGCTGTCTCTGAGGGTTTGTCGTCCATTACTAATGTGAGGCTCCTCGTAAGTGCTGGTTATGGTTTATGAGTAGTGGTCCCCTTCATTAATTCAGCCAAAGAGCTTCCAAGAGAGGACTATGGAAGTAAGAAGTGAGAGAAACCCATACCTGGGACTAATGAGGTTCAGAGTGAGATTGCAAGGAGGTTAAAGAGTAAAGTTTATATTTAAGGCTTCCTTCCCTAACACTCACCATGCTCTCTCTGTCCTGAGTACTCCATAAGCTTTGTACACTCATCTTTTCAAGTGCAGCTAAAAGTGGGACCTGCTCCCCGACATCCTTTTCCCAGTAGCCAGTACCACCTCGGAGGGCTTTGAGGGCCCAAGACCCCATCCCTGTGCCATCCACCACTGCTCATATATCTACACAGTCCTTTCTTCCCTTCCCTCTTTCTGATGAACTAAGTCTTAAATATGTCTTACAGATGACTTTTGCTACAGAGCTGTGTATTTTTGAGGGAAGGCCCCTGCTGACATACCAATTGCACTAAAGCAGTGGCTCTGAAGTGGTGGAGACGGGTTTTGAATCTAGTTCTTCTCACTCCAGATCCATACTAATTCCCCTACACATTCTTTTCCTTCCTCTTCTGAAATAGAAAACCTAGCTCAACATGTGACTGACAGACTCCCCTGTAGATACTGGAAGCATAGTTGAAATAAAAGCTGAATATCTCAGAAAACAAAATTACTCAAGTAATTAATTATTAAAATTAAAAATGTTATGAAAATACTTATTAAATACAAATTGTGGTTAAAACAAAGATAAGACTGATATTTTTCTGTTTAAAAAAAAAAGTAAAATGAGTACGCAAATGAGCTAAAATGAAATGTAGCAAGTAACCCATGAAAAGAGGATGGATGGGAAGCTAGGAGATGGGAAGGTATGACTTCTCAATGGGAGACTCAGGGGAGGAGTCATTTGATCTGGGCCTTGAAAGAAGGGCCCAATTTGGACATTGAGTGTTATGTGGAAGGTCATTCTAAATGGCAGAAGAGGCCCCTATATTATGATAATTTGGATCTGCAGAGTATTTCAGAGGAGGAACTCTGGAATACTGGAAGTCATTAACAAGGTGACCAATCTGTCTCTTTCTATAATAACAGCACAGGTATTTATACCAGGGATTCATCTGTCTCAAAAAAGGAGCTCTTTGAAAAGCATGAAAACAGGCTCCCAGCTGGGAGACACTGGAGAGGACTTCCTTCTCCTGTTCACCTGCATCTCATGTCTGCATGATCCAACTTTACAGGAAGTAGAGGCAAGATGTCTACATAATCTCCTCCTACCACTGAACTTGGTTCCTACAGGACAGGTTCTTGCAGTAAGGACAAAAAAATAGAAATAACATGTCAGCTGAGAATTCAAGGGTGTGTGTGTGTGTGTGTGTGTGTGTGTGTGTGTGTGTGTGTGTGTGTGTGGAGAGCTAGTTTCAAACTGTATTTAGAAGCTAAATTCTGCTACAACACATCAAAGAATATCAGGCCCCATTACAGAGGAAAGGAAAAGCCCTAATTTGCATGCAACAGGGTTTAGGAAAAATTTTTATGAAAGACTTCTCTAAGGGGGTAAAAACTAAAACAAAACAGCAACCAAAAAGTCCTCAAATGACTGTGTGACTGTGTGTCATCCATGCGTATCCTGATAGCTTCTCACCAATTCCCTCGCAGGCAGGAGAGACCCCACTGGACTTCAAAATTTTCCTACCCTAGAGAAAGGAAGCATTATAAACCAAAGCAGAGTCCCCTTATTTGTTCCACTACTTTTTTTTTTTTAAGTCCACTTTTTCCGCCAGTTACTTTTCAACATGACTGACAAGAATGCTTTCCACTTTTCCATTATGTTTTCAAAGCCAACAGCAAAGCTCAACTAGAGGTTCAAATAAAAATTTTAATCAATACAACTATAAGAATGTTACTTTCATATAAATTTAGTCAGTTCTCAGGTAGCACATGAGGGTCACAGAGAAACTCCCTGACTCTAACACAGACTTGGAAATGAGGAAAATAAGATGGCCTTCTGGAGTTAAATTGCATAATAATCAGCACTCACTGGCACAGGACAGAACTGCAGAATGAAAGGACAGAATATACGTCTCATTAAACAATGGATCTAGGCAATGATCATCAATGGGTGCTAAAACCAGTAGGTGAAAAGTTCACAGAAATCTTGGTCATGGGAAGAAGATCAGGCTGCCACTATCCCGAACCACTGATCAACTTAATCACCATTAAAGGTGATATAGTCAGACATTATTGCCTTGTGACATGATAAAATAGGAAGTACTAGCACCACCTATAGAGTGTTTTTGCCTAAAAAGAAAAAACAAAACAAAACCCTCTAAACCCTAATCTAATCAAACCTTAGCAGCAACCACCAGTTTATTGGAAATATAAGATCTAGCAGAACAAGTTAAAAGGACGTGGTGAAGAAGCCATCAGCCAAATCTAGAATATAGGGCATTTGATATCCAACTTCTCCAAATAATTAATGTCACAAATAAAAGGAGAGTAAGGAAGTAATTATTTCTGACATAATTATTAATTATTTGTGACATTATTTGTGACATTTATTATTTTATTCTGGGAAGTACTCCAGAATAAAAGAAAGTAAAAGGATATAACAACCAAATGCAATTTATGGACCTTATTTAGGTCCTTATTTAAACTAATCAACTGTAAAAGGATATCTTTGAGACAATCAGGGAAATCTGATTTTGGGCTGGGTATTAGATGATATTAATGAATTGTTAACTTTGTTAGGTGTAGTAAAGGCAAGGCATTATGGTTTCATATGCCCTTATCGATTTAAAGATAGGAGATGTGGGTAGAGAAATGTGTGTTCCAGAGATAAATTTTAAAATGCAAACAAGAAAGGAAGGAAGAAAGTAAATGTAATCATGGTACATTTTGTAGCTCTGCCATGAATGCTTACATTGTCACAGTAATGTAAATATTAACTGAATATTATGATATAATCATACCGGAAAAAAGAAGGGGAAGAGTGAAATGGAAAGAGAGAATGGTGTAAGTACCCTATGGTCATCGTCCATAGAAAACATGAGATAATGTCTAAAATAGACAAATTAAGAAACAGCAATTCAAGCATATCAGTTAGAAATGTGGGGGTCACTAGTAGAATCAACAAGAGATTTGAAA
This sequence comes from Gorilla gorilla gorilla, assembly GCF_029281585.2. Lineage (NCBI taxonomy): Eukaryota > Metazoa > Chordata > Mammalia > Primates > Hominidae > Gorilla > Gorilla gorilla. The sequence continues at coordinate 85,163,925 of NC_073239.2, read as the reverse complement.
GTGGCTGCTCCCGAAGCATAAGAAGCAAAGGAGAGTGGGGAAATTGGGGCAAGAAACTGGTTTTCAGTACAAATCTATACTATTACTAGATTTGTAAAACAATATACATGTTTTGCTCTAACGAAAAATAAAATTTAAATAAAAAATAATATGTATAACAGGATATGGGGAGGAAGTCTGTCAGCTAAAAAATTTTATATAAAGTATAGCCTGGCATGGAGGCTCACACCTGTAATCCCAACTACTCAGGATGCTGATGGGAGAGGATCGCTTGAGCCCAGGAGTTCGAGGCTGCAGTGAGCTGTAATTGCACCACTATACTCCAGCTCTGTATGACAGAGTGAGAGCGCATCTCTAAGAAAAAAAAGAAAAATGATGGCAGTGCTTGTTCCAAACCTAATCAGGGTTGCCAGGAAGCCCTGTGTGCCCACTCAAGTGGTCACCTGACAGACAGATCTGCACTGTAGAGGTGGAACAGCAGGCTAACAGGGCCTGATAACATAAGCATTTGAATCACTTAACTCCCCTCACATCAATTCTGTACTTACCAAGCAACTGTCCAATAATTTGATTTGTCACTTAATTTGCCTTAAAGGGGAACTTAGGCAAGCCTATCCAGTGGACAGAACAGCTTAATTTTGCACTGTAGGATCAATAATTTGGCATTCTATTTTTATAGCTCAGCCTGGTCCGGGAGCTTTGGGACCAAAAACAGGGCCAGGTTCACCTGAGAGTAATAGGCTTTTGGCCAAAAGCTGATCACCAGGCAAAAAACACCTTGGGAGACTTCCTGACTCTGGATAGCAGCCTCCTCCTGCTCAGGAGCTGCCCTAACCTTAGTGTCCTCATCACGCTGCCTTAAGCAAAATCATAACCACCAGTTAATCTCAGTTATTTCCCTACATTACACTAAATAATTGAGAGACAATTGTGTCTGACCACTTGTAGGAAGACACAGTGGTCACTCGTGGCTCTTTTCAAGCAAAGATATTCTTCAACAGTTGCTTTCAGGACCCCACAGGGCATCATGGGCAGAAGCTGAAGTTCTAGAACTTTTAAAATATAAAAAGTGTTGGGCCAGGTGCAGTGGCTCACGCCTGTAATCCCAGCACTTTGGGAGGCCGAGGCGGGCGGATCACCAGGTCAAGAGATCGAGACCATCCTGGCTAACACGGTGAAACCCCGTCTCTACTAAAAATACAAAAAATTAGCCAGGCAAGGTGGCGGGCGCCTGTAGTCCCAGCTACTGGGGAGGCTGAGGCAGGAGAATGGTGTGAACCCGGGGGCAGAGCCTGCAGTGAGCCGAGATCATGCCACTGCACTACAGCCTGGGTGACAGAGAGAGACTCCGTCTCAAAAAAAAAAAAAAAAAAAAAAAAAAAATATATATATATATATATACATATAAAGTGTTTATAAACAAAATACCATGGTAATAGAACATTTCAATTTTTTATAAAGAAAACATAATAATAAGTATTATTGAGTACTTCCAAAGTGCTCTTTACATGTAGTATCTCATTTAATCTTCACAAAGCCCTAAGGTATAGGATCATTCTATTTGTCATATATATTTATTTATTTACAAAGATGGAAAATAAGATATGGCAACGTTGGATAATTTGGTCAGGGTCATACAGCAGAATGGAGCAAGGATTCATAACTGGGTCGTCCACTGAGTGGGTGTGGTTCTCAGCAGCAGCGAAGTGTCTTGCTGAGAGTCACACAGCAAATGAGAAGTAGAGCCAGGAAGAGGCATCTCTTGTCTTTTACTATAAGTCTGCAGAAGGAAGTGGAAGCCAATGAAACCCTTGAGACATTATAATCTCCCCTAACTACAGCCACTACAGCCAATTCCATTAGCTCCAAACCAGCTGAGCAAATGCCTGAGTTCTATTAAGCCCCCATAGTGATCACCTGGTAAAGAAATGCCTCTGTGCAACTGCATCCAAAAATTAGAAATTAAGTTCAGAAATCATAACAGAACTGTTGGTGACAGGGCAAAAAGTGTGGCACATAAAAATCGCTTGCTGTTTCATTTTCGAGTTGAAACAAGTATCTCACAAAGATAACTTCAACCATTTGCCTTACTTCCCCCTGGAGAAAGGAGAACACAAAGAAAATGGCAAATTTGGGAGGCTCCCAGAGTTCTAATAAAGTTGTCCTTCATTTATTGTCAAGGCCACCATTTATTGAGCAATTACTATGATGTGTGAGCAATAAAGCTAAGCACCTTTCAAACATTATCATCATCGTCATCTTCAATTAATTAGTCCCTTGTTTTGAGTTGATCAGTCTGCTAAGCACTACGCAGAGATTACCTCCTTTAATCCTGGCCACTCTCCTGTGAGGCAGGCCATAGTATTTTATACCCATTTGACAGGTAAAGAAAATGAGCTTAGAGGGCTTCTAAAAATTGTATAAGGTAATGGGAGAGCCATAACTTGAAGCTGAAGCCCAGAACCCATATCCATTGGACGATAAAGCCTTGTTTCTTACCTACCATGCTGTATTGCCTATTTATCTTTTTTTTTTATCTTCACAGCACACTTTCAAGGTGCTATAATATTCATTTTATAGATGAGAAAAATGAGTCTCAGAGAGGTTAAATCACTTTCTAAAGACACACAGCTGGTAAGCAGCAAAGCTGGGCTTCAAACCCAGGCTCGTTTTACTCCAAAGCCCAAGCGTTTCATCACTACAATACAGTATCTGTCTTTTCACTAGGATGTCAGTGCATTCATTTAATAAATATTTATCAAAGCCTTACTATGCACCAAGCACTGCTGTAGGCACTTGGGATACAATGTGAATAAAACAGATAGAAATCCTTCCCTGTAGTTTACATTCTAGTGGTGGGAGGCAGACAATAAACGTAATAAATGACAAATGATACAGTATGTTAGAAAGTGATCATTACTATGGGAAACAAACTAGGGTAAGGGAGATTTAGCTTAAGGTGTGGGAATAGGTTGCAATTTTAAACAAAGTGGGCGACAGAGGCTTCATGAGAAAAAGAAATATGAACATAAGAGTTAATGAAGCAGAGGACAGTACACATATGAATATCCAGTCAGTTCTATATCTCTTCAACAGAAATCTGTAAAGAGAAATCCTTTAACATCTTATCTCATGTACAAATATCAAGGAAGCAGAAAAGTTAAAAAGCCAAGGGCCTGGGCTTTATCCCCTAACCTGCAAAAATGCATACTGCAAGGAGATAAAAAAAAAATACACACATAGCTCATCTGCCACAAAAGATGGAAATGGTAAGGTTGGTAGCTGTATCTAGGCAAAGAAAAAAGAGAGACAGAGAGAGAGCTAAATATTTTACCTATCAAGAATTAGCTCCCAATGTCAGTGGCGTTTCCCAGGCAATCTGGGTGATGTCTTCATCAAGCTCTCAGTCTACAGATGTTAACACTATAAAAGTATTCCCATAAAATTACACTGCATAACAGCCGAAGACTGGCTGAACCCCTGTGACCCAAATGTGCTATCTCCAGAAAAACCAACAAGGCAAGTTATATTACACTTTCCATGAGTACACAAAGCCTAGACTATTCTGAGTAAAAGTTCATTACTTGGAGAGTTCAGCCTAAGACTGTGGGAAATTACAGAAATAATCTCTTCATCCAAATAAAAAAAGAACTCCTCTATTAGGAAAGATCCTGAAAATGGATCCCTCTATTCCAGACTTTCTAATAAGGAAAAATTAAGGCTAGACACTGAATTTTGGTGCTTTGCCTCCTCTATGAATGGCCTTCAGTGAACCATCTGCTCCTTACAGGTCACAAACAAATTTTATTGGCCATATCTGAGGATATAGCAACATATATTCTACAGGGCTTCTCCTGTTTTGGGCTGGATCGCAGGGCATGTAACAAACTAAAGGAACTGAAGAAGCAGAACTGCCTAGTGAGACTAATGGAAGTTAAGGTTGCAAAGTTATCGCAAAGTTATTCTTAGGGTTAGTATTAGTAAAGTATTACATGACTATCTGAAATGTATTTCTATTTTTGATTTCCTTGTTGACCCTTTGGAAAAAGAGGGTGGTTCTATAGTAGCTGTTTCCAATTGGCAGTTGTGCATGACCAGAAGCTTCAGATCAAGTGAGTCAACCAGGACCTCAATCCAAGGCCTGTGTTCCACTACTGGACAACAGCCCTTTTCATGGTACAGATTCCACAAAAGAGAGACAAAGGAAGAGAGGGAAGCAAAAGCCAGGAGAGAGGTAAATAACTTCCAATTCAATCCCTCATTGAGTCCACATATGTTTACTGAGCAACCACTGGGGAACAGGCGTTGTTCCAGCTTCTGGGTAACAACAGAGAACCAGACTAAGACAACCTCTTTCTGCCCTTGTAGAGTGAGACTCCCTAGTCAGAGTCCAACAGTAAACAAGAAAACCAGGAAATGAGCAAGGCAATTTCAGATATGATGAGTGATGTGAGGAAATAAAATATCGGGTGTAGATACTGATAGGACAGTCAGGGGAGTCCTGTCTGAGACAGGACATTCAGGCTGAGATCTGAGTGATGATCCTGGGGTAGCACAGAGTTCAGGGCAGGGTCCCAGGCAGGGGAGATGAGTAGAAAGGTCCTAAAGAGAAAGATGCTTACGATGCCCTGGGAACCCAGAGTAGATCAGCATGGCTGGAATTACTGCAAGAGGTGGTCAGAGCAGTGGGCAGGGCTGAGTCAGGCAGTGCCTTGGAGGCTGGCACCCAGCCTTGGGTTTGGTTGCAAGAGTGTGGGAGACCACTGGTGGCTCTGAAGCAGGAGACTGACATGATCTGGTTTATGTTTTAAAATGTGCTGATTGTGAGGAGTCAAACACCAACATTTAATCCTCCCATGAAGGCACAGCTTTTGTGTTCTTTGTAACACGCTTAAAATATTCATGAGTGCTCAATTCCTCTTGGCTGGGGGGAAAAAAGAAATTATATACCAAAGCTCTTCTTCTTCAGGCCACTGAGTGTTGGGAGAAGCTGACAGACAGAAACACTGGGCCCCAAAGACATGCTGGCAGGGGGGCCCATCTTCTCAGGGTGGCCAAGGGTGGCGCCTGAGGGGAGAAGGTGTCTGATCACACTGTGGCTGCTATAGTTGAATCTGAACAGTAGCAGTGGCACCAAAGCAGAATATTTCTGGTTGGAAACACTTTCAAATGGAATTCCAGTTCATCTAAGGCAGGATGTGGTCTCATTCTATCAGTCAGTAACTACTTATTACATCTCTACTAAATGCAGTCTAGGAACAAACAAAGATGAAAAAGTGAATGCTGTGTAAATTAAAGATGCTCTGTGCCTTTGAGGATTTGAAAGTCTCATGGAGAAGATAAGACAAAAGAGGGAAAATATCCACAGTGGTACACACAGCTATCTTCACATATATGTAGATATTTAGAGATAGAGCTAAAACCCAGATCTTTTCATTCCTAGTTCATCACTATCTCAGGTGAACAAATCCACAAAGCCCATAGTTTATGATTCTAATTGTGATGAGATGTGAACAGACATTTTGCCAGGAATCCGTAACTCCCACTATTACCCCCTATAAGACAAAGGTCATCCACAAACAGCCACTTGGCAGAATCCACTTCAGCAAATTCAATCTCTTCCAACCCACCACCAGTTTCACTTCCCTGTGGGGAAGATACAAAATGTACATGGGAGGAAGTGAGAGTGACGTGCTGGTGATCAGTTGTCTTTTCTGAAAAAGTGCAATTTACACAATGATATGTATGTATACACAGAGGCAAATGGCTGCATGATGTGTATGTATGTGTGTATGTGCACACATACATGCATTTTAATAGCTCATTCAAGAAAAATAAGCAGGACCGGGATATGTTTAGGTGTCTGAAGTGATAGTTCCCAGAATGGTAGGACAAAATTGACCTGGCTTCTCTAGCCAGCAGGAAATGCAATTCTCTTCCTGCTGCTCAAGGAGAAATGTTAGAACTCCATCAGAGGCTTTATGTTAGTCTCTCTTAGCCACTCTATTCCTAATAAAAATGGCATTTAGGTCACTTACTTAAAACAACAGTGATTTATAACTGCAGCTGAGAACTGCATGGAAGTCTGCAGCACATTATTTGACATCTGAAAAGTTTGGTTTTATCTGTGTAAAATGAGAACCATAAAACTGACAATCCCAGAATCAGGACAGGGAAGCTTCAGCATGAAATAAATTGTTTAATTATGACAGAGCATGGTGAAAACAGCAGCCACTAATATTTTTATATGATATTCATACACAAAGTGATACGATTAATCTGATGTTAACTCAGATATATCAGCCCAATAGATTATAATCCTCTATTGTGAGCTAGAGAGACATAAAATGAAGTTATGGGCCCATAAGCAAAATATTTTAAAAATAAATTCCCTTATGGGTTTGAGGACTCTCCTTCAAGGGTCTCTATACATACTATGGGAGTTCTGGCATAATCCCTCTACAAAGTGGCCCATATCTAGAAGTACTGGTCTTTTTATTAATATTAGTGTTTGCCAAATAACCAATCAAACCTTACACACAAATTCTTTCATTTGAAAGAATTCTAGAAGACTAATTCTTTCATTTGAATCTCCCAGTGGTAAACATGTTCTCTTTGACATCATCTCTTTGATGTTAAATGAAATGACATTAAAGTAAGTTTCTAGATTTGCATAAAGGAATTTTTTTCATATAATACCATTTGTATTTGTCTTACCCCAGTTGTGCAAATTGAGGTATGTTTTTAATATCTGCGGTTGTCACGGTTTTCCTATTATTAGGGCTACTCTGGGGATTTGAATCAGCTGGATTGTTCACCTTCAGAGCTCAAAACCAAAAGAGCAAGAATTTCCAAAGAGCAAAAAAGTATCGTCTTTGCGGAAAGCACAATACTCTTCCCCTTTTCAAGTTGCTTTTTACCTATCTGAAGAACACCAGGCCATCAGAGGCAATGCACTGGGTTAGACTTACAAGTCAACTTTTCAGGAGAAACAGCACCTAGAGAGAGCTCAAGGTTTGGTCTCCGACTTTGGAGCTGATTCAGAATTCTGATTCTGTTTTCCTAGAAGATGAGCCCCACATCTCTGTAACTTTTTGCATAATGTATAGAACTACATAAATAATTGGTGTGCTGATATTTGTGATAAAACAATAATGTTTATATATTTTTACAGCACTTTACAAAGTGTTTTCATATTTATTACACATTTGAGGCACAGCCTTGTAAGGTTGGTACTACTATCATCCCTATTTTATAGAGATATCAGAGTCACCAGGAATACATGTAATTTGTCAAAAGACACTCAGCTCTTAAGTAGTAGAGTCAGAATTTGATCTCATAGTCTGTCCTCTATTGATTTGTACCTCATTCCCTCTGATAACTTTGCTTAGATCAAAAAGCCATCGCCCTTCCAGGGAAATGTTGGGGCTTAGAACAGGATACCCCCAAATACAGCACCCTGGCATACCAAGCATTTTAAGCTAAAGGACATTGGAAAACCACAGAAACAGGAAGGTCACTCTCTGACCTTCTCTTGCCTTTCCCTCTGAAGCAGGCCATAAAATAATTTTCTGACCTACCTTCCCTAAAAGTAGGCCTTAAGATCTTCATTCCAGAGGGGTCCTACCCTATACTTGGAAGCCATTCGAACAAACAGGGCTTGCAAATTCTCCCTAGTTGATTACCATTAGATGATACTCTGTGGTGCTCCAATCATACTTCTGTATGACTATCCATATAAATACACAGTTATCCCTGGGTCTTTGGGTCATTCCTAAGGGCTTCAGTGTCACATAAAACTCTGTTAAATAAATTTGTTATGCTTTTTGCTTGTTACTCTGCCTTTGCTATAGGGTTCAGCAATGAACCTTGCAATAGGTGAGAAAAAGACATTACTTCTTCTAACCCTACAGCTCCTGGTGCCCAAACAGGAACCTAAAGCCTACCCCCAACAGTGCAAACACCAATCACTTGCCAGGCAAGGACTGCTCAGGGGTAGGGATACAAATAAAGAATAAATTTGATGGGAACATCCATCTATAAACCCAGTGCATGCACTTAATCCAATTTAGTAGTGCTACACCTTATTAAATGTCCATTTCCAATGCTGCTACATTTATAATTCATGTTATAAATGAGCACAATTATATTTATATCTCTCTCAAAATGCCAACCATCTACTAGAGTGAATTGTTTTCTTCCTCTGTGCTACTTGATTCATACCAACAGAATAGCATTTATCATATTATTATATTATACAGTTAGTTATGTTATTTTTATTTTTTATTTTTTAAGACAGAGTCTCACTCTGTTGCCCAGGCAGGAGTGCAGTGGTATGCGATCTCAGCTCATTGCAACCTCCGCCTCCTGGGTTCAAGTGATTCTCCTGCCTCAGCCTCCCGAGCAGCTGGGATTACAGGCACGTGCCACCACGCCCAGCTAATTTTTGTATTTTTAGTAGAAATGGAGTTTTACCATATTGGCCAGGCTGGTCTTGAACTCCTGACCTCAGGTTTTCCACCTGCCTCAGCCTCCCAAAGTGCTAGGATTACAGGTGTGAGCCACCGCGCCTGGCCGACAGTTAGTTATTTTTATACCAGTCTGCCCCACTGGTCTGGGAGCATCTTAAAAACAAGAACCATGTCCCATTCATTTTGAGCATAGCACCTGGTATGCCTTAGATCCCAAGGAAATGATTGCTGAATACTCACTAGGGGACCTAACATTTATTTGTGATATACTTAGCCATAAATGAGTAATAAATCTTAAGAGACCAAACTTTACTAAGGCCAAATCACTGTCTGAAACATACAGTAACTCTGCTATTATAATTCTAGTTCTGAATCCAGTTTAAGAATTCTGTCTGAACTACTGATAAATGTTTATCGTAAGTTGATAAGGGTCTATTCACTCCAGACATCAAGGTAATAGTAAGCCCTAATGCTAAAGTGAATTGGATACAGGATAGGAAGCCAAAATCTAAGATTATCCTACTCATTCCAAGACATCTGGTCACTTGATCAGTATTCTACCTAAGCCACTTGACCTAGATTATACCATTTATTTCACATTAAACCCTGTGGGAAGTATTATATGCTATTTCAGAGGCAGAGTTCCCTATTCCATGTTTTTCTACTACCCAATGCAGCCTCCATGCATTTCCCTTTAGTTTGAAATAGGTAATATCCAGGAAAGGCAGACGAGAAATGGTAAGGAAATTAAACACAGTGCTGACCCCTCTCTCTTTCTGCCATCCACTTTTCTTGGATCCTAAAAGCTTCTGACATCTCATTGAGCACTCTCTAATCCCCCTAAATGAGTTTCTACTAATCTCTTCTCCGATTAAAATAATCCCTGCTCAACCTCCTACTTCGTATAACTATCTCAAGGCTCCATAAAAGTCACAGTAACAAATTTGTATCTACTTTACCTTTACTACCTTTCCTAGCCTCTAAAAAACTAAATACCCTAGGAGATGCCTCCTGTACTTCTGGCATTCCACCAAAATAAATGAGGTCCCAGATAACTCCAAAGCATCTCTCACTGGCTTACCCCAAATCTTGTCACAAACCCCATGCCATTCAAAACACTAGCTACTCAGAAACCTTTCTCTTCTACTCTGGTAAATTCTATCACCAAGCCTATAAACCTTGGATACCGTCAGGAGTCTGGCTCCGTTCCTGCCTATAAGTCATCCCTAACCCCAGTCATAGAATTCTTAGAAGCCTAGAAACTTTTTAGGCATTCCTATTTCCTTTAGAGTAGTCCCAAATGGGATAGGCATGTTGACCAACATGACAACCCTACCCCTGAGTACCAGCTAGTCAAAACAGTCCTGCTAATTTAACAGCCATAGTCCTGAATAAACACGATCCTCACCTCTGTTTTAAGCAATAGGAGTTCCTAGAGCTCTATTGTTTTCAGTGAATTCTGAGGAAGTAGGAAGGAAGGACCATAGATTAGAGGGTATGTTTACAGAGCCATCTCAAGAGTCTAGCAAAGTGGGATCATAGTTCACTTTTGTGTTTTGGGGGCCTTGGCCGTTCCCAGAAGAGAAAAGTGTAAGGCAGTTAGAAGACAAGCACCAAAATGGTGAAATTTATATATAAAATACATTTGCTGTTGACTTCTCTTTGCATACTGCTTTTTGGCATCCCTTTAACCTACTATACATTGTTTGTGATTTCTGCATTCTAGTTTCTGATGATCAAGTTTGCCATTAGTGCTTATTTAAACCAGATGTTTTCCACAAGAAAATGTCAGATGAGGGGGAAGGGCTAGGCCATTATGAAAGAACATAGGCCTTACAACTTTCCTCTTCCCAGAGACTGCTGATTTGACTCAAGTTTCCAAATTGAAAGTCTGACATATTCATTTTTACTTATAGAAAAGTGTAGCTTTGTGTGTTCAAACAAGAACTAATGTCAGAAAAAAAGCATTATGAAACATACTTATCTTTACTGTATAGGTAACTAATGTTAATTACATAAATCTAAAAATGTAAACTTAGAATTAAGTATTGATAATGAATATTATTATAAAATCAGATTTAAGTTCTAAGACCTTGTTTAATTTTTTGTTGCCAATATGTTGCTAACATCACTGGGACTGTCTGTCCTGGGAGTGCTCACCTGCCTCATCCCTTATATGTGGTGATTTCCCTTTTCACTCCTCAGGTCTTCCCTGGCTTCTATAAAACAAGAAATTCTGCTTTTTACATAAGCTTCTTAGAATTGAGTTTTTGTCATATGTAACAGAGTCTTGAGTAAAATGTTGTATTAAGCATTAGAATTTTTTGTATTCAAACTCTCTTGCTGGTTAGCAGTTTGTTCACAGGTCATCTGCAAAAGTTGTGGGAAAATGCTTGCAGGTGTCCTGTTCCTTTCACCCCTCACAGAGCATCAGGGTGGTCGGTATCATCTCTGATGCAAAGGAGGAAACTGAGGCTAAGAGACTTGCTCAAAAGACAAACAGCTACTGTGGGAGAGGAAACGATTTATTTTTCCATGGCTGAGCCTCTATAATAAAAGCCACATTACCAAGAGAAAAGCATGACAAATTTATTTATAAATTTTATATGACACAGGAGGCTTCAGAAATCAAGATCCAAAGAAACAAGTAAACTTAAGTATTTTTACGCTTAATGTAATTTTAGGTTTGATGAAGAGATGGATAGTCGTAGAGAAGTATGATTGGAAAAAGAGGATATAATTTAATGGCAATAAACAAGAGGGAATTTAGCAAGGCCTGTTTGTTCAAACTCCTCTCTGAGTCCCTGTGTCTTCAGAGATAAGGACACTCCTTAGCTTCAGGAGAGAAGGGCAAGGGGAAAGAAGCAGGAATGACCTTCCTGCTTCTGCAATTTTCACAAATGCCAGGCTTCATATTGTGGGGTAGTGTGTCCTGAACCCAGGGAGATGTGACTTGGAATTCTATTAACCTCCTAAACAAACTGGGTCAGGGGGCAGGTGAAAATCCCACATCCATGAATATAAATTTCAACTGCACCTGGTAAAAACCTTAAGTGGGGCATGGGGATGTGTTGTTTACCTTTCTTTACTACCAAATCAGAACATTTTCTGCATCTGATTAAACAAACTCTGCCTTGGAGTGGTAGGGTGGGTGAGAAGAGGGGAAGGGAATGCCTCCCAAGGCAGCAGGTGACAGGGGCTACAAGGGTGACCTTCCCTCTCTCATGCCAATATCTCAGGTCCCCTCAGCCATTTAATGATACTGCCCCAGCCACAAAACAACAAAAGGCAGACCTTGTTCTTAAACCTTGGATGCTAAATCCTCATGCCTTCTCCTCTTTCCACACTGCTACTCTTTCCTCCTATTCTGTCTACAACATCACAAATACACGTGTGTGCACACACACACATGCTGCAACATTCACATGGAACAATACACAGTAAACTTTCCTGTAAGGTGAAGGTACTCTAGGGAAAAAGGGCTATTATCTATCCAGTAGGAGTTACTCCTATTTACAAACTCTACCAACCCCATGGCTAGTATGGCTTTGAGCCCTGCATTTACTAGTACAAACAGTCTCACCCAGGAACTCTCTCTCAGCCCGCTTCCCTGCCTGACCCAGCGTCCCCGGCCTACTGTGTCCTGCCACAGATTTCCTTGCTCCTCTGTCAAACCTCACAAGTTCCCTCTGTCTCACCTCTTTTCTTCTCACAAAATTCAGTGACAACCCTATACCTGTTACTGGTTTGGGGGCAAGGGGTGAATGTGAGTCCCAGTTCTGCTCACTTTGGGATAAGCAGGGATTTAAAAATACCTAATATAGAGGGTTACATCTTACATGGGGATTGTATTCTAGAGTTGGCATGTAAGGCAAATTTTACACAGTCAAAATTACCCTGGAAAATCCCTTAAACCTCCCAATACAAAATATATGGTTTTGTAGTTGCAACGCTGCACACTATATGGGTATATAGTAATATGAATAGCATATAATTAAAAGTACAAGTGCAAAATACAATTCTGCAGTATTTTTAATTATATACAAGAAAGAGAGAGTGCACAGTTGAACTTGAATACATTAAACGGGGTGCTGATGCTACTCTTCTGTATCTTTCACCTCAACTCCCACAGTCTTTTCGCACACTTCTAAATAGGCTTAAGGGCTCCATTTACATGAAAAGACAGACAGCTCCGGGAACCTTTGAGGCCTTCTCTTAAGATACACAATCACCACAAAAGAAAAAGGGAGAGCATTCTTTCACACAGATCTCTTTTCCTGTTTTTGCCTTTTGGCAGGAACAAAAGAAGATTTCTGAAAGAGAAAGCCGGTAAAAACTGCGGGCCAATAACTTCTACACTAGGCTGTGAAAGATGCCCAATTTCAAAATGCTTCCTTAAGCTGCAACATCCACAGCACACAGCCTTGAGGAGGTGCAAGGGTCTTCGTGACCAATTGCCCTAAAGTCTTTGAAGGATATGAGACCTTAAGAAAAAATTGATTCTATGAAATCATGCAGAATGAATTAAAAGGAGCATTCTAGCCCAAGTCTGAGATAAAACAAAGGTTAGATTAGGCATTTCAGAACTAATGGAAGATTAACAATTGTTGTGAATGTACTTAATGTACTTACTGTTTTTTAAGACCTTATTATCTAAGTATATCTTCAAATATGGCATCAGGTAATTGTTTATGTTAGCTGTTGAATGTTCCTCTAAATGTGAGAAAATCAGCTTATAGCATGATAGAGTGCAGAAAACGCTACCCCCAAATATGGAAGCTTGGCACACTGAGTATTAAGCTGAAGGAAGTTAAGAAAACTGCAGAAGCAAAAAGGTCTCTCTGACCTTCTCTCTTGAAGACCCTCATGAGACAGGTGTCTTGACTATACCCGGAGGGATGGAATGTTAAACACAGAGGCCAAGAAGAAACTAAACAAACAGGCTTTGCTAAGATCCCCCTAGTTTATCATCATTAGGTCATACCTGCTTTTTGTCCAACTATACTTCTACATGACTGTCCATGCTTCATCAAACCTAACCATAATAATACAGCTTTCCTTGGGTCTGGATCTTAATTTCTGAAGGCTCCTGCATCATGTAAAACTTTGGTTAAATAAATGTGCTATGCTTTTCTCTTGTTAATCTCCTTTGTTATAGAGGTGTCAGCCATGAAACTTGTGAGGTAATTACTCCCCTACTATCTCTACCCCCGCTGTCTTCCCCTCTCCCCACACACAAACACACACACACACACACACACACACGGTCTCTCAGCCACGCTGGCCCTCTTTTTGTTCTGGGATACTCTAAGCTTGCTCCTATCCCAGAGCCTTTGCACCAGATATTTCTTTCTATTTGAATATGTTTTCCTCACTTTTCCCAAGACCCATGGGGATGCTTCTCATGACTTAGGTCTCAGCTAATGCAAGTTCTCCTCATAGAGGCCTCCTCTGATCACCCATTTTATAGCAGCCAGTCTCCACACCCCCCCATTATCACTTTCCTTAGTTTTATTCCCTGGTCAAATCACCACTCGAAAATACCTTATATATTTGTTATTTTGTGTATTATCTGAATTCTTCCACTGGAATGAAAGCTCCTTGAGGACAAGACCTCTGTCTTTTTCACCACTTTCTCAATACCCAACACATGCCTGGCCAGGAGTAGATGCCCAATAAATATATAATGAAGGAATAAATGACTCTCAGGCAAAACAGTGATATAGCCATAGCCATATCGCTGCTTGGTCCACAGTATCGTGGTCAAGATACCATGCTTAACTGGTGCCTGCTACCTAAGCACTAGAAAAGGGGCTAGGGAGGGAAATAAAGCACCATGAGCTCAACTTGCAGATCTGTGCTGACCCTTAATCTGCTATCTATCTTGCTTTGGGATCATACAAAATTATGGCCATTTATAACCACACGTGGCAGATTACCACTGGCTTTACACAGCTAACCTTGTCTAATTCTTCTTCAGTCTCTAAAAAAAGATAAATGCCATCTTGTTAAATTACACATGATAACCTAGCAAAAACTTCTGAGTACTCTATTTGTGCTCTGAGAGCTTTTTTTTTTATGTTTATTTATTTTTATTTTATTATTATTATACTTTAAGTTTTAGGGTACATGTGCACAACGTGCAGGTTTGTTACATATGTATACATGTGCCATGTTGGTATGCTGCACCCATTAACTCGTCATTTAGCATTAGGTATATCTCCTAATGCTATCCCTCCCCCCTCCCCCCACCCCACGACAGGCCCCAGTGTGTGATGTTCCCCTTCCTGTGTCCTCACTCATAGGTGGGAATTCAACAATGAGAGCTTTTAAATCATCCTCCCTTGCTTTGCATTTCGTTCAAGAACAGGGGCCATGACAGGGCAGAGCTTTGTGGAAGCTGGCACCGGAGGCTGGACTTCAGCAGCAGGAATTTGCAGAGCCTCATTCAATGACATGTCTCACAAATATGTCTGAGCAGCTTCTTTCAAGCCCACCTGCCACTGGCAAATTCTCCCCTTAGTTTCTGCCCTTGACTCAGTTGCTTAATTCTAGTCTAGTTAACCTTGACTAGGGACAGGTCACTCTGGTCTGAAAAATGACTACTTAGGCCACTGGCAGTAGAGGCTCCAGAATTTTTACACAGGAAGGCTCCTGCTCTTGATATTCTAGAAGATTCTTCTTTCTTTGCAGTAACTTTCTTGTCATCTGAGCTGGCTTGAGTGGGTGTTTATTCCTTAAGACCACAAAAGTCTAAGTTAATACCAATGTGTGACAGAGGAAGAATAATGATCTCTAGTAAACTATCTCATGGGGATGGTCATGACCTGCCCCCAAATAACAGGCAGTCTGCGGGAAGTCCTTGAGCGGCAATGTTGGAAAAGGTGCAGTGTTCATTAGTGTTCATTGTTTGATAACTTACATACGCACACACACACACACCCCGTTTTATTAGTCATGACCCCAGCATCTTTAAGTTTTATTAAGACACAAAAACCATCGCAATGTTCCACAGTTACACTAACATATTACTAGTTAAAGAGATATGTTTCTGGAATAAGAAAAATCAACCAAAAACAATAAAAACTTGGTTTCAAATTGTGTGTGTGTATGAGAGAGAGAGAGAGAGTGTGTGTGTGTGTGTGTGTGTGTGTGTGTGTGTGTGTGGTGTGTATGTATAGAGACAGGGTCTCCCAGGCTGGAGTGCACTGGCATGTGCAATCATGGCTCACTACAACCTCAACCTTGCAGGCTCAAGCGATCCTCCCACCTCAGCCTCTTGAGTAGCTGGGACTATAAGTGAACACCACCATGCCCGGCTAATGTTTTACTGTTCGTGGTGACAGGGTCTCACTATATTGCCCAGGCTGGTCTCAAACTCCTGGCCTCAAGTCATCCTCCCACCTTGGCCTCCCAAAGTGCTGGGATTACTCACCTGGTCTCAAATTTGACTAATCATATCACTCACACAGCTCACTTATGTTTCTGAATCTCAGATACCTCATCATTAGAAGGTGATTAGTAATACATTTCTCTCAGGGTTTTATGAATATTCAAATTAAAAAAACTATACTAAACATCTAGCATAATGTGTGGCACTTAGTAAGTCTTCAAAAAATGTCAGTTCCTATGCTCCAGTTTGACTTACTTTCTCCATAACTAATAAATCTATCCATTAATTAAAAACATTAATAATCTATTGTGGTTCTCTACCATTTTAAAAGCATGGGTTATGGAAGAAATAAATGACATGGACTCCACTTCTATGAAGTTTACAATTGAGTTAAGATGTCAAAAACAATCACAGAGAACAACCCTATGAAACCTAACATATTTATATAATAAACTTCGGAGTTTTATAATACTGTTAAGAGAGAAATCTTTCAATTAAAGAATTTCTCAATCCCGCAATCTTAGCAAAAACTCTTTTCACTCCTTCATGTTCCCTTCTCATCTTGCTCCATATATACACATTTTAATAATTTTATATTTTGTTTTTAATTGCTTAACATTATGTAAAAATTCCTATTAATATACAAAATAATTTAATTTTAAATTATCAATTGAGCATAAATAGATAGTATACTATACACAGTTTAATTCTTCCATTTTTAGACACTGAAGGAGTTTTTTCCCTTTACAAATAATGGTGCAATTAATTTTATTTTAATTTTTAATTTTTTGTTCCATTGCTTTTTTAATTGTGGTAAAATATGTAGCATAATGCTTATAATTTTAACCATTTATGAGTATATAATTCAGTGACATTAAATTAATTCATAACATTACGTAACTATTACCATTATCTACTCAAAATGTTTTCTTATTCCCAACATAAATTCTGTACTCACTAAAAAACAGCTCCCCATTCATCCTTCCCCAAGCTCCTGGAAACCTCTATTCTACTTTCTGTATCTATGAATTTGCCTATTCCAGATACCCATATAAGTGGAATCATACAACATTTATCCTTCAATGTCTGATTTATTTCACTCAGCATGTTTTCAAAGTCCATCCATGTTTTAATGCTGCAATTAATTTGATTAGTGCAGGGGACATTCTGTAATTGCCTTTTTAAAAATTACAGATTTTATTCCTTTTTCCTGGAACCTATACTCCAGAAATAAAATGTTAAAATATGAGCTTTGCTCTTGAAATATACTTATGTATGATCTCTAACTTTAATATCCCTTATATGAATAAATCCAGATTTTATGTTTATGACTTTAGTATTTATCTGATTCTATTCAATCGCTTCCTGTGCCAAAAGTTTTTCTTTTTGTATCAGGTGTCAGAACTGTAGAAGGTTAGGGGCAAGAGAGATTGGTGAAGTGAGTAAGACAATAGGAAAGGCTCGGGAAGAAGGTAGGATTTAACCTGGGGCCTTGGAAATACAGTAGGATAGGCCTCAGAGAAAAAGCAAAGTTTACACAGGACGAAAGAAAACAGTTTGAGAGAAAATACTAGGATGTCACGACAGATCAACCAAGCAGTGTGACTTCAGGCCTCTTTCGCTGAGAGCAGTAGAGCTGTTCCTGGGGATCCACTGGAATGAGTCTGATGAGACAAGAAGGGACATATCATGGAAGGACCTAAAAGCCAGACATAAAAATGGAAGCTTCCCCAATTGAAATTAATTCAGAGTCATCGTCATCAAATTAGATGACACCTTTAATGGACTTTCCAGTAAGTCTTTTCTGGGTGACTACAGACACCCGAATCCACCTGGAAGGATGAAGAGAGATCCTTTAATCCTTTCTTAATAGACCACTCAGCAGACATCAGATGGTCAGGTGCATGACAGAAATGGCCAGTGAAGAGGCCACCAGCACCAGCCCTGGACAGGTGACAAAGATTTCTAAGGGCTGTAACTCCAGTGACTAGTCCTCAGATTCAACACCCAAATAGGGTAAATCTGTATCCCTTTGTCAAGCTCACTGTATCACCTGACCAAATCTAGTCAGAGGTAAGGTGCAGCACATATTTCTTCCACTGACCACAGTATAATATCCTGGATCCAGATGAACTTTTTTTGCACAGTATTTATTATTCTAATAAACCAAATGGAATGTTTAGAGATGACTGGAGCAATCTGATTGGCAAACTTACAGGGCATTAATTTTTCCAAGGTGACTGGTGCATAAAAAGTGAAACTATAGCACTCATGTAAACAATCCATCTGCCTCATTTCCCTCCCCGAGGCACCTCTAATTTTCAGCTTATATTAGCTGTAAGACGAGCTAATGTTTTTAGTGTAGAAAAATGGCATCATCCCAGACACAGAAATTACTTTAAGAAGGAAAAGCTCTGTAGCAATACACATTGTATAAATAGGCATCCATGAACAATGACTATTACACTGCAGCAGATAGGTGAGATCATGGTATGGGCAGTTGAGAAACTACTAACTTATTACAGGTATCAAAAGTTCCACTTTAGGTGAGAAAATTATGTGATAACTTTTGTCCATGAATATATATACTTTCGAACTAATCTCAAAGAAATGACTGTAACTCAACAATACAGTCTAATTGCCTCATTGTCTCAAAACAAGTCCCTCCTTGTGGGACTTTGAAAATTAGTGTGAATGATTGTCTTATAAAAGGAATTAGGTAACTAAGGTATGAAAGTAGGACTTGGAATGATGGAACCAGAACCAGGGTACAAGGGCTTTCCCAGGGGCCAGACCAGCAAACCAGGCAGGTGACCTCTAAGGTCAACTATTTCCAGATAATTACCTTACGTTTATCTTTGACAAATCTTGCTTTCAACTTCTTGTTGATATTATTAACTCTTTCTGTCAACTCTTTTTGTTTATCTCTGTCTTTGAACTCTTTCTTAGACCACAAAGAGAAAAAGTTTTCTGAAAATAGTTGAAACACAAACTCCGTAAGATATTAATGTTTTTAGAGGGGAGAGAGGAAAAGGAAGAGGAAGAAAAGGGAAAAAGAGCAAAGTCAAGGAAGAAGGGAATGAGAAAGAAAGAAAAAAAAGGGAGCATGTGAAAGAAAGAAAATACTAAGTGAAAAAGAGGAAGAGGGGAGGATGAAAGGCAAAGGAGATGGAGAAAAAGAGAATACACAGTTCTCTTTAGGACTATAAAGAGAATTATTCCAGAAGTGAAAGAATCAAAGCACTAGAGAGGAATATATTGGACTATTTTCCAGCTCCTCCTAAATTGCCTCTTGATTACTCAGTACCCAGTGGGTAATTTACAAGGCCCAATGGTATGCCTTGTATTCAAACAGACAAGAACTCTTCACAGTGTTTATCATGGATCCCTTTGGTGATTTGGTGAAACCTATAAGCCCTTCTCAGAAAAATGTTTCTAAGTGTATAAAATATATACACTTTTAAGTAAATAAAACATAAAGGATTACAAAGAAAACTAATTTTATAGAAATATAGTTTCCAAAATAGCTTTGAATATTTGAAATATTAATGAATGTGCTTCTTAATGCATTAATGGCAAAATCTAGTGGTGGATCAACTAAAATATTGTCAAAGTAGTGATGCATATAAAGAATATTTAAAGGTACCTGGAACAACTGAAATGCAAGATTAACTATCTGATCTGTGATTTAAAGTCCCAGGAACAGCTAATACTACTGTGGTTTTTTGCCCACAATCAAAATTGAAGGAAATAATCAATTTCAGTTAAAGGTTAGTGAAAATGGAGATGTAGCTTTCTTCTCATCTAAATTCATGGATCTGCTGAATTTGGAGGGTTGGGGGAGAGGGGCTGATGCTAACTAGGATAAGAACCTCCTACCCTATTCTTATATAAAGAATAAAACAACTTGAAGAGATAGCACCTCTTTTTTTAAAATAAATCTTTTAATCTAGGAGCAACATGAGATTCCACAAAATCATTCAGATCAAAGCTGCTGAGAAACCAACAATTCTGAAGAAATAAATAATTGCAGAAACAAGTAAGATGAAGTGGCACTAATCACAAAGGCTTCTTAGAGAAGGCAAGTCCTTTCCAAGTTCCTAAAGAGGTACTAATATACTGGGGACACTGACAAATAGAAAAATTAAATATGAGCTTCACCTAACACCGCACATCAAGATAAGATCCAGACAAAATAGAGTTAATTATAAAACTATTTGAAAAACTAGAATAAATGATGCATATTTTTCTTGTTTTTAGTAATTGTTAAGATAGAGCAGGATAATACTTGAGGCCAATTATAACAGTAAAATATATAGCAATATATTTAGTGAGTAAGAGTACTGTCCACAACCCTGAGTTTGAATCTCATTTATGTCACTTCTATCTGTATTACTCTCTGAGCCTCAACTTCCTATCAGTGAAACGGAGATAACATTACCTACCCCACAGGGGGGTTACTGTAAAGCATAAATAAATACAGATTTAAAAGCTGCAGTAATAATAATGGAAACTTTTCAAAATCACTTATTAGCTACCATTTTATGTGTTTTAAAGAAATGTGTTTTGCTTAAAAGAAATTATAAAGAAAAATGTTGACATATTTGATTATACAAAAAATGTAAGACTTTTGCATATAAATGATTCCACAAACAAAATTAAAAGGCAAATGAGAAACTGGGAAAAATAACTGAAACAAATATGAGACAAAAGGTTAATAGCCTTACTGTCTAAGCCAATACAAAAACACACATTAACATTCCAATAGAAACGCGAAGAACAGAAAACTAAACAAACATTCACAAAAGACAAAATACAACATACAGAAAAATTTTTCCAAAAGAAAGGTTGAAGGATGTGAGAAAATATCTTAAGTATAATGTTACATGAAAAAAAAAGCTACAGATGGCATGATACCAATTTTGTTAATAAACAAATACACTGAAAAAATCTGGAAATAAATATACTACAGTATCAAAGGTATCTCTGGATAGACAATTATGACTAAGTGATTTTTATTTTCTTCTTTATATTTTTCTGCCTTTTGGAATGGAGAATTTGACCAAATTTACAGTGAGGAACATTCTTTTTTTTTTTTTTTTTTTTTTTTACGGAGTCTTGCTCTGTTGCCCAGGCTAGAGTGCAATGGTGTGATCTTGGCTCACTGCAACCGCCGCTGCCCAGGTTCAAGTGATTCTCCTGCCTTAGCCTCCTGAGTAGCTGAGATTACAGGCACACACCACCATGCCTGGCTAATTTTTTTGTACTTTTAGTAGAGTCGGGGTTTCGCCATGTTGGCCAGGCTGGTCTCGAACTCCTGACCTCAGGTGATCTGCCCGCCTTGGCCTCCCAAAGTGCTAGGATTACAGGAGTGAGTCACCACACCTGGCTACATTCCTTTTTAATAGAAAAAAAGAACATATAACATTGCTTGAAATAGTGAAACATTGCTTGAAATAGTGAAAAATTAGACGCCACCTAAATATCCATCAATAACAAATGGGTTTGTATGTATATATTCAGTATGACTTAATAGGCAGCTGTTAAAAAAGAATAAAGTGTATTTTTTCCTGCAATGTTGTTATACAAAAAGAAACAAGTTGCAAAACATTTATGTAAGTGTGACCCTATTAAAATACCATGTATGTTTCTCCATTGTTTGGCAAAAGACATGTGTGTGCACATACATGTGTGTATGAGTGATGGACGGAAGGGTGGTGAAGAAGTAGGGAATAAAGTAAGGCTTGGAGGAGTGTATTGCATCTCCAGAATATAAGCTAGGACCATATTTAAATGTCAATTCAAAAATACACATCCCAGCTAGATTTACATAATTTTAGATGGCTCTTATTTCTCCCTCTTCCATTCATATAATTTCTGAAGAGGTTGGGATAAATAATAGGGAAGACCCACATTTGAGTCTCTATACAGAGAATATTTCCAAGAAAATCAGAATGTAATCATTCTCTAAAGCTCAAATTTCCACAGCTAAAATGTAATTTTAAACTTCACCACCTTGTTTTCAAAGTTTAGCTGCCTGGTTATAGGTATACTCAACTCCTGCAGGCTGTAGGATTAAAAGAGGAATGAGGGATCTTGCTCTTTTGCACAAGTTGCAAAAGACCCTTTAGAAATAAGGGACTCAAAAAGAAAGGCTATTGGCTGTGAAAGACATTCCTCTTAAATCTCAATTAAAACTAGTTCCTTCCTGCACCTTACAAATTATGAAGGCTTCCCCAAATGGCAGACAGGTCAATCTTGATGTGCATGACTGAGATAACATGGCTGAGTGATAACTTTGTTCAGTCATAACAGACACTGGTGTTTTTTTCCTGTAGCATTACAAAATGGAGAATTTTTACATAACTGTATTAGCATGTCATCTTTAAACAACACTATTCTGTCTCACCATCAAACAAATGATATTTCATACTTTGACAAGGGCTGAGCTGGAAAAGCACAGCACTAAAAGTTGGAAAAAGTTCAGTAGAGAAATGAGCAAACAGGTTGGACCCAGCCGAGCAAAGATAATGGACCCAGCAGACATGGAGGCAACTGAAATTAATCTGCACACCTAGAGGAACAGATGTGACACCTGCAGGATGCTTCAGACTAAAGCTCATCATGGGAAAGTCTCTTTTCTTAAAATTATTTCCTTTATTTTGTTTTCCCCAACATTAGAGTCAAAAGGACAACTCCTCCACATTCCTTCAAAAGCTTTAACAGGTTTCAAGTTGTTTACCAGCATTTAAAATAGAAAAAGGACTGGGACCTCTTTCCTTGTATAGCTACACTCTCCTCTAAAAAAACACACGCTTGGCTCTTTTCACCTTCTGCTTTTAAGAAGGAATTTTAATGGGCCGGGGCTCATCGAGGTGCATAAACTCAGGAGGGAGGAGCACAATGGTAAATTATACCTTGCAAAGAGTCAGAGCCCACTTACTGCTGCCAGTGATGTTAAGTCCATAAGCAAAATCTTTTTTTTTTTTAATTCCTCCTTGAAAGGTGCAACAGAAGAAGATGAATCACTTCTTTTTTTCCCCTGGATCTGTCATACAAGAATCAAGGACTTGTCAATGACTCCAAACAGCAGGGCCTTGACAACTAGTCAAAGACAAAGTTGTTTTGTCCAGCATCTCTTCTTTCTCAGGAAGCATTTTCCTCCCAATTAATATAAGTTATGAGGCTGCACTGAAGAGCTCAATAAACTGACACTGAAGGACATAAGTTGGCTTTTTTACACTGAAAACCATAGTAAACTGATACATACAGCTTGTGTCCATGAAGGTGGAGGTGCCAGAACTTCTGGTAACCTCTGGCTGCATCACTGCTGCTGCACTGGGGCAGTCTTGCATTTTCTGATATTCTCTCCCTTCCTGGGAATGTTCCATAACCCTCAGCTCTACTCTCCTATTTTCTTCTGTTAGACCCCAGACCCTCAGGTATCTGGTTTAAGCAGTCATTGAGATGTAGGTATGAGGCCCTCAGTGAATTAATGCCGGTTGTCCTGGGGCTGTGAGCAGGCCAGGGCAACACCCATAGGCCTGTTCCCAGGGGATTTAGGGGAAGCTTTTAGGGGAAGCTATTTTGGATATGCTTCTTTTTCTCCTTAAAACAATAATAGCACTACCACTGTGTTGTTCATTTTGGAAACACAAATCCAAAGAATTCTATAATATTTGAAAACATCTACTTAAAGGAATTGACGAAATTGTGATTGTTTCCCTTAAAAGTAAACTGTATAGCTTGATATCTCAGGCATTATAGTAAGAAAATTAAGCTTCTTGACTCAGAAACAAATATAGAAACAAGCCATGACTCATTTTTACCATCATTCTATTCCAGAAACTTTAAAAGCATAGCCTGCATAGTGAAGATCCACATAAAAATGCAGGCACATTTGCTGCAGTGCTAAGAGCAGAAGATATCAATTAATTAGAGAAGTGTGAAAATAAAGACAGGACAAATGAGGGGGGCTGGTAGGGAGACAGGAAGAAGGAGTGACAAACAACAGCAAAAATATCTCAAATAAATAATTTAGAATGGATGCTAAATACAAAAGTGGGAGCCAAGCCAGACTAAAGTTCAGATGCATCTAGGGTTACTTTGTGCAACACATTTATTCACTAAAGCGCCAAAGCAGCTATTAGAGGAAACAATAAAGAGGCCCTCTCCCCTGGAAATTTGAGTCCTGCTTTGGAATTTTTATGACATTTCTTCCTTAACAAACAAGAAGGTCTCACCACCTTCCCCTGGCTTCAAAGCCTCACTATGGCGGTGGCCTGAGATTAATATCCTTGGTCTGATTTATATATGTTGTTTGAGGTATTTTCAAAAGTCATGTAGTTTATGAAAGAATTGCAGCTCTAGCAGGCAAACAAATAAACAAGACCCCCATATCTCTAACCTACAGGATTGCCCTGATTACCATGACTCACTTGGTCATTTCAACAATGCCCTTTCATGTCACCAGGGCTGTGTGTGCAAAATTAGGACACTACCTGGACCTCCAGCTAAACACTAAAAAATACTCTAGGATTCCCAGTCGGAAAGTGGTGAGGGTGTGATGTAAGTATGTGTGTAAAACTATAGTCCAGTTGGTTTTTGTTTTATATAACAAGTGGGTTCCTGAAAAGTCAAGATTTAAGTACCTTTTTTTGTAGATTAAAACATTTACAATTCACATCAGAAGCTCACTATTTAATGAAATCCGATTGTGGTTCCAGTTACAAAGAATGCTTTTGTAATTAAAATACAATCTTTTTGTTTGATCGATTTTATACATTCAGACTTGGTTTTACAGGAGTTTCTTAATGTAGGGTATACTTAGAGTATTATTACTAGTTGGTAAGTATTGTTTTGTTTTAATGCTATTCTTTTTTTTTCAGCAAAAATCCAAAGAAGTATTTCCGCAGCCCAAGTTCATACTCTTCACAACATGAAAGACAGAACTTGCTCTGCTTTATTTAGCTTAGTGTGTCCTGTGGCATGTGAGGCATCCAGGGTAGCAGACACCAGCAAATTGCTAGGAAGAAACTGAGAGGCAATGCCCCACCGACTGCACGGCAGTATTTCCAAACCGGTGACAGAGCTGAACCAGGATCAGACTGCTCTTTAAAAACACCTGTTCTGTAAACCTGAGTTAGTGAGGGCAGCATCTTCCAACTGACTCAGCCCAGCCACTGCTGCCCCTCTGCCAGAGGGCCTGGTGCCATTCGGGCAAGGACTCAGGTGCCTTACCCCCAGACCCTTCATGACCCACTGGCACACAAAGGCGAGGGTGCCAGCACCAATGGGCACATCCATCCCAATCTGCCATTTCAAAGCAGCTGCCTGCAGGCTGTGTCCACCCTCTGCTAGCAGAGTGCAATGGGGCAGAGAAATTAAAATCCAGGGGAGCTGGGGAAAAAAGAAAGATGGAAATCTTAAAGACAGTATCTTGGAAGCATATGTTTTAGAATCACTGCAGCCAGTTCCCTGTCAAGAAAATATTGGCCTTGTTGGTTGGTCCAATCTCATGAAGCCACAGATGGTTTTATGCCTCACTATTCAGATATCCACTCCCCAGAGTAGTGAGAAACAAAGGATGTGGTGCTTTGTGGTGTAGTTATTCTGCCACCTAGTGTTACATGTAAAAACAAACAAATAAATTTAAAAAAAAAAACAGGCTATGTTAGAAGAGTAAAAGTAGACTCATGAACTTCACTAAACTGCATTTTTTTTTTCTTTCCAAACATGAAGATCCTTCACGTACAGTGGCAGCCTGGGGAGGCATTGCCAACAATTACAACAGCCCTTCTCATTTGAATTGCATGGAAGGCCAAAGAGCATGAGGTCTGAAGTTTAGGATGTGAAGGAGAAAAGAACATAACCTCAAAAACCCAATTTTAATGATATTTAAAAGGCCTATTCCCTCCAGGTAAGGTAAATACCATGAATACAATAATACAAACTGGAACTGGACAAGGAAAGTACAGTTTCTATCCTGAAGAAGAGAGGAAAGAGTAAACAGAAAAAATGTGGATTGCTTTTTAAAGTATTATTACTTCTGCAACTAACGCATTATGAAGTAATAAAATGAGCTATGGGCTTGGGGTGAAGGTCTGAGTGTGAGTCCCAATTCAGTAGCTTCCTCGCTGTGCTGGTGAGTTGTGCAGTATCTCTGAGCTTCGATTTGGTGTTCTGGAAAACAGCTGTACACTTACACACACATTCTTCCTCCTTTTACAACACTGTCCTGAGGATCAATTAGAAATGTACATGAAGGCATTTTGTAACTATAAAGCGCTTTGCAGCACCCTGAAGACCATTTCCCTCACTATATTATTCTCTTTTTGCAGTTATGTCTGCCATTTATATGTATATGGCTTTCTGTATTTAACTTGTCCTGGAGTGCTAGTGATCATTCTTAAATAAGTGCTTTCAGGATTAAAAGAAGTATTAAATAGGAAAATGTGCAAGTATGTCATGCAACATATAAAAAAATCCCCCAAATAGACTAATAAAGAATTAGCATTACAGTTTAAAATTAGATTATTCCAAGTGTTTCTCCTTAAAATTATGTTCCGTTGAGAACGATAAGCCATCTTGGTTAGTTGTTTCTACTAAAATTAGTATATTCATGAAAGTTCTTAAAATTACAGGGAATCTGAACTGAACTTTCCTTCTTGTGGGCAGAGCCTTCCATTGTGATAAACCAGGCATCAGGAAATAGTTTTTCATTTCCGTTCCTGCACTAACTAGCTATGTAACTTTAAGCAATTTCAGTTTCCAAATGGGCAAAAAGTAAGAGGTAAACAAAATAACCATGACTTCCAGTTCTATGATGACAAGTTGTTGTTCTGCTTTTGATAGCAAAATTTAAAGACAATTCAAAATCCGTGATAGACTAGCTATAATGTAATTTTCAGAAATGTCCTACAAGTTACATGCATTTTCAGTCACAGGATAGAAAAGACAGCATTAGGCGAGATGGCCACTGTAGCATGGGTGTGTCTGTGTCCTTTATCAGAACTTAGAGCTGCTCAGAAACCACTGCGGGCTAAAACAAACAGGCTACAAGAAAGTGCGTACCCAGCCACCTACCTGGCCTTTCAAAATTGCAAAGAAAGACTTTACTTCCACTTAGCTCTGAAAACACCCTTTGCTCTTTTTAGTAATATTTTTAACAATGCCAAGAAAAGAACTCTATTTATCCAGATTTCCTCTCTCCTTAGAAATGTCAACATTACTCAGGAGTATAGCAAAAAACAGCCTAGAGTTTTCATGATGTGAACGTGAGACCAAAGTCACACTGAGGAGAGATTAAACTTGGAACATGATTGCCAGTAAAGAAGATAACTCATGCCTAGAAAAAGCCCAGCTGGTGACTTCTGTTACAGAATTCACAACCACACTGGGTTCACAAGCCCTTCTTCCCATATGGAAGCCCCCTTTTCTTAAATGTCCCAGATTCTCTCTCCTTTAGATTGATGCCAGTGCCTCTTCTCATAAAAGTGCTCAGCTTTGCTCCATCTCCCTGGTTTGTACAAACCCTGGCATATTTTGGCCTGGAAGATTTAGCCCTTTTCTTTCCCCTGTCTACTGGAACTTCTACCCTTTTTTGTCAAAAAGATTTTTTTTTTTCAAGGCTTTCCAATAATCTGCTGGAGGCCACAGAGACAGATCTAATCATGGTTCTCATCAATCTTTCTCCCATGGCCAAACAGAGCCAGAAGGCTACATGGAATGGTGCTGAATTCTTTTTTCTCCCTCAAGACGTACTTCTGTCCAGGGAGTTAGGGCCCGCTGTGTGTTCCTGGGAGCTAACATTTCCTGGGGAATGTTTAGGGATTTCACATTTACCCTAAACAAAATAACATATAAAACTTTAAGTCTAAATTCCACAGAGCTTTTTAAAAGGAGGGGCCTTGTCTCTCCTTGGCTTACAGCAGCCCTGAAGGCTTGTTGTATCTCATTCATTTTGGCCATTTTCCAGAGCAGCTGACAAACTGAAAATAAGCACACTGCTGTCTCCCCTCCTTCACTCCCCGCACTACCTTCCCCGGCTCCTGACAACCACCACTCCTTACACACACAGATCCATGAGGGTCAGGCCCATTCTCAGAATAATGTGGAGGTGAACACTACCTCCACCTCATTGCTCCGACTTTAATACCAATCTTGAACAGTCTTGGTTTGGGATTTCAAATGTAAGTCATTCTTGGCCTAAATCAGATTGTGGGATTAGAGCCCTATTCAACTTGTGAGAGCAGGAATTCGCCTTTTAGGGATATGCGTCTAAAGTCATAAATCGCCTTGGAGACATGCCCACCTCCACTTTTAAACTGCCTCTGAGTCTCTGTCCTTTTAGATAAGCAACAGGAAAAGAGATATAAGGTAACTTATGTTGCATGATTTGAACCAAATATTTGAGGCAGGCCTCTCTGTTCTTGGGAAGCTCTGGTGGAAAGCTGACTTGAAAAGAGGACGTAACAAAGCATCACACACTAGCAGATCATACCAATATCATACAAATCTAAGTGATGGGTTTCCAGTAGGAACCCAGGGCCCCGACATAAGGCACCACTTCCATGTATTACTAATACATCACGAATCTGATCAACCATAGTTGCAAGTCTATTTGACTCAGAATTTGGCAGCAGCTCCAGTTCCCCAAATTAGTGAGGGGGAGATAGGCATTCAGCTTATAAAGTTTTCCAATAAGAATCACTATCTTTGAAGTACTAAATTTATACCCACCGCAATTTGTTAGACCCCACCCTGGCTGGGCCTCCTCTAGATCACAGTATAAACTCCTAGGACGAGGACAGGGCCTAACTGGTCTGCAGGAGATGGAGGAGACAATGAGGACATAGATTATGGTTTTGCCTAGATGTTTTCACCTTGGTATCAATCGACACATCTGAGCTAGTTAGTGTTACGGCATTCTTTAACCCTCCTTCCAAAAGAAACATCATGGGGCTTTTCTACCACGCCATTCATCTACCCAAATGTTAGGACATTGTTTTCTTTATAAAGTGTATGATTAATTGCCAAGACAACACCTGTGCCTTGCCATTTTTGTTATGGGAAAGTCTAGGAAATCCATGTACAAGACTACCCAGAGATTACCCACCCAGTGGCTTGGAATGCAGTGTGACCAAAGGCATTTCCAGAGAGCTCACAGGACACAATGGCCATGCATGGGTGGATTTGCTGGATGGATCAGACAAACCAACCACAACTTTTCCATCTTTTGTTTCGATTCCTTCCAGTAGATTGGCCTTGTTACCAATACTGATGCCAAGACTACCAATTGCTTGCAACAAAGAATTGTTGTTAACCCCTACCCACTGTTTCATTCACTCTAATTATTCTCTAACAATACAATGGCTTCAAAAAGCCTCCAACTGTCCAGCAGACACTATGGGCCAGAGGAATCACTGAACACAAGCAGCCTATCAATAGAAGACAATACTGAAGCAGCTTCTGTCTGGGTGTTTGCTCCATCTTCTCTGAAACAATGGGAGAGAGAGCTCAGGAGAATAAAAAGGAAGTCCTGCCCTACAGATCTTTTGTTTGTCTGCCAATGCTTTATCTGTTCCAAGTTCTTGGGCGTATTCTTCACCACTCCCAAATACAGGAAAAAGCCTCGATTTCCTAGGAAATGCAGCTTCTATGTTTTTGATGAATTCTTATTGTACCCAAATCAGACTTCAGTGAGGATTCCGGTTAAGATTTTTTTTTTTCACTCCTAAGGTCAAATATATCTTATATAGTAGGTAGGCCATTGGACTAATTCACAGCAACAATAACAATACAAACAGATCTTTCTATAACATTTTAGACGACAGCATAGAGCCCACCAGCATATCAGTGGTTGTTTTGTTTGTTTGTTTTTTTAACAGATAACACTGGTTGACAGAATCACTGAATAAAAAAGTAATACACTGGAAGCAGGTCATGAAAAGACATCAGTTTAACAAAATTGAAACTGATACAATAATCTTGGAGGTTTCCAAACAGAGGGAATATAAAGTCAACAGAAAATTAAATGAGAGGAAGCCTCTGTTCATTACAAATCAACATATAATTAGATTGGGATGCACCCATAATGATGAAATACCAGCAGAAATGAAAGGTCAGTTGTTTCCAGTAGGGCAACGCTGCCAGAACCATGTTTAAAGGAAACAGACCAACACGGTAACCCAGAATCTCAAAGATATCCCAGGATAAAGGGGATTCATTATAGTCTATTTGAGTCATCAAGTAGTGTGAATTCATATGTAAAGGGAACATGGGGCCTGGAATGTGTACAGTGTGTCAATTACTACCAAGCAATTAAAGCAATAAAAACCAAGGCTCCAAACCATACCCACAGCAGAGCTATAAATAAGTGAACAAAGGGAAACTAAATTCCCTAAGGAAGGAAAAGCCTGGATGAAAAAAATCAGCAAGGTCTAGATCTCGGAAAATATAAAATAACATCAACCATG
The DNA here is from genome assembly GCF_029281585.2 of Gorilla gorilla gorilla. Lineage (NCBI taxonomy): Eukaryota > Metazoa > Chordata > Mammalia > Primates > Hominidae > Gorilla > Gorilla gorilla. Next base: position 85,133,584 of record NC_073239.2, on the reverse strand, counting down.
ACAATTTAATAGTGATGTTACTCAATAATTCTTAGAAGCTGGATGACTTAACCAAAAAGATAAACTATTAGAAATATTAACATGCAGAAAGTTGTTTCTGCCTAAAAGTGTGCATAATATAAAAAAGTTTACAATAGGGAAAAATACGAATAATGCTTTATTTTTTATCCTTCGCAAGTTTAAAAAATTTAATAATCTTGAAAATATTTCCCTAGCTAGAAAAAAAGAGAAATATCATTAATTATCATATGTGAATCAAGGCAATGAGCAATCTGAAGGCAACGGGTATTGATTTCCTTTAAAATTTCTGTTTTAAATAGTCCCAGGTTTTAGATGTAAATTAATTCCAGAGAGCACATCTTAATAACAGTAATAAATAATATATGATGCACACACTACTTATGGTATTATTAGTAGTATAGTATACATTAAAATGTGGTGCCAAGAGCCTCCTTCAAGGAAGCACTTGCTGTCCTCCTATGGGGAGTATGATCAGCAGACAGCCTCTAGCATCAGCTCCTTTAGGGTGAGCTTAAGCTTTCTAGAGCCTCCATGCCCAAGATCATGTCCAGGAGTAGATCATATCCCATAATTGAGAGGCTCTACCACTAACTAGGTGGGTGATCTTGAGTAAGTTACTAACTTCTCTGACCTAGAGCTTACATAATAATATACTGATAATAATAATATCTTCCTCATGTGGTTGTCACAAATATTAAAAGAGATAATGTGTGAAAAGTACTTATTTAGCATGGCGTTTAGCACCTAGGAAGGGCTCAGTAAATTGTGGCTATAATATTATTCTTAACCCCAGCAATTAGCACAGTTTTAAACACTTAGCAGGTACTTGAAATGTATATGTTGATGAAGTAAGGCAAAGTCCTGATTGCTATGTACCCTACCTTCCTCTGTTTGAACGTTAGAGGAAACTATTGAATTCAAAATGAGGAGATGAAAAGGTGAAAAAAGGAGCTTTATTTTTTCAACAAATTTTTATTATGCACTGATATGTAAGAAAAACTAGACTTTCTACCTTCAGGGGGTCTACAACCTGCACAGGGAAACAAGATGTGTTAGTAGCTTCTATTTCCAGGCAATCTGTGATAAGTGCTGTCCACGTATAGACTATCTAGGGGTTAAGAGGTTGGCAGTCACCTCCAACCACTCACTGGGTAGGACAGCTACGGAGCGTACCTTGAAGTGTGATGAGAAAAGAATTCATTCTGGGCAAACAGGATGGACTGAGCCAAGTCTAAAGTGAAGAAAGCAAATGCATCTTTACAGAAATCCTACTAGTCCAGGCTGGCTGGAGGACAAGGGTTTATGCCGAAGATTAGTGAGAGACAGATCTGAAAAGGGTAGCGTGGAGTAGCCTGGAAGGGGCTCAGATAGCAAGGCACAGGTGGCAGAAACCAGAGAAGCTTCAGAGCTGAGGTATAGCCAGGCTGAGACAAACTGATCTGGCAGCTGTGTACAGGGTCAACATGAGCATGGGAAGTCTGGAGACCGGGCAGACACTGCCAGAGTCATTTAATCCTCATAACAACCCAATAAGTATCCTCAGATGGGGAAACTGAGTGTACGCCCCAAGGTTGCACAGCTCAAAAGAGATAGGAGTAGGACAGAAACTCAGTGAGGCACCAGAATTCATGAAGGGTGACATGACTGGGCAGGGGAATCATTTGATGGTCTTGGGAATGGTAGACAAAACATACATGAGCTGGACTGCTTGCAGGGAGAGGGCAGGGAGATGGGCAGAAACTACTTTTTAACTATTTAAAAAAAAATAAAACCTGAGAACTAAAAAATTTTAAATTTAAATGGAACCTATATTAGACTTAGCCAAAATGATGAAGCCAAATATTTTATCATGACACCATGATTGACAATTTTTTTTTATTTTTTTATTTTTTGAGACGGAGTCTCACTCTGTCGCCCAGGCTGGAGGGCAGTGGCGCGATCTCAGCTCACTGCAAGCTCGGCCTCCTGGGTTCATGCCATTCTCCTGCCTCAGCCTCCCGAGTAGCTGGGACCACAGACGCCCGCCACCATACCCAGCTAATTTTTTGTATTGTTAGTAGAGATGGTGTTCCACCATGTTAGCCAGGATGGTCTCAATCTCCTGACCTCGTGATCCGCCTGCCTCGGCCTCCCGAAGTGCTGGGATTACAGGCGTGAGCCACCACGCCCGCCTGATTGACAATTTAAAAAGAGAACAGGTTTTTCTCATAAGAAAGAAAGAAAGAAGAGAAAAAAGGAAAGAGAAGAAGTTTTTAGATTCTAGGTTCCAACCATGTATATAGCAGCTTCCAACAGGAAAGAATACACACTTTGGGTTTCTCCGCACCCCAGAGCCACATTTTAAAGGGAAAGACAAGAAAAAGTCATAGACCAGGCCCAGGTAGATATCTGAAGCTATGATAACATCCAAACAGCTACTGGCTAACAAACGATAAACAAGCACAGATGGTAAGCTCACTAGAATTGCTTTGCTTTGCAGACTTGTCACATGAATTTGGTTTTATTTTAGCTGAATAAGATAATGTAGGTAAAGTGCCTAGCCTAGTACATGAGGCAAAGCATATGCTAGTTCCTTTCCTTTTCCTTCTCAGCTTCTTCCCTACTTATCCAACAAAAGGGTAAGATAATTTTTCTTTCTTTGATAGCATAACTTGAAGAAATATAAAACAGTCCAATATTTCTTCAGGAAGAAAAACATCAAGGCAAATTTCCTTGGCCTAATGTCCTTAAGTCTGGCATTACCTATGAGTGAGTTGGGACGACTACGGGAATAGAACCTGTTTCTTTGAGAAGTAAACAAGGGCAGGGATATGAACAAATGTCAGGCCACATGAAAACAAGAGGCATTTTGTACTCTGGACGCTTTATCTTACTCTACTAGCAATTCACCATGAAAAGCAAGTTCCTGAGCCAGCTGAAACTTCAGTTGGCTTTTCTTTCGTTAGATAAAGAATCATCCTTTATCACTTTTAACTGCCTGGCAATTGATTAGTAAGGCACCTCTAATGAAATCTTAGGTAAGTAAAAAATATGTCTTCTTTTTCTCTCCGCTTTTCCTGAACAGACAATCCCCAGAAGTTCCTGTTTATTGTCTGTCCTTCCCTAAGTGGCTGTATAAGGAAGTGGAGTTGAGGTTGTTAAAGGTTTCCAGCTCCTGGAGTGAAAGGCGCTGTTCTAAGTCATCGCACTTATTACACACACAACAGGCATGGGCTGGGGCTCCAATAGACACAATGAGGTCTGTTCTGAGATGAAAAAAAACTAGAGATCCAAGGCAGTCTTTATAATTGTAGATACAACACCCAGGGTAATAGGGGCACCCTATAAAAACCTCAGCTGCTGATAGAGTGAGGCTGCGGCTCCTGGATAGTGTCAGTGTCACATTTAGTGAGAAGGTCTCTCAGCTCTGATGCCTTTGTGGATGTTCTCATGGACAGACAGTGGCCTTCTGGATGGACAGACTGTGTAAAAATAAGGAACAGTTGTGGCCCAAAACAATGTGACTAATGTAGCTTTTTCACATCCAACCTAAGACCTTTCACTTTTTAATTTAGATATTAAATTACAGTTATACTGGCCTGATTTTCTCAACTAAAAACCAGGGCTCTTGTCAGCAATGTATACTTAAAGGGACAATGGAAAGTATCTGAAATGAGATTGTTGGAATATCTGATAGTTATATCAGAGTCTGCTAGGTAAAGAGGCCTCATATGGTTCTTTTGGCTGGTGGAGATTATAAAGGAAACTCCAGGGTCTCAGAACTGGGGCAGTACCACAGGGCTGGGCTGATGAGATAGGTGAGTGGCAGAAGACAGAGAACAATGAACAAAAGAAGAGAGCAGTGAGTTGAAGAAAACATATCAAAGTCAGGCACTAGAATGGAGTCCTGGTGCCCAGTTTAAAAAAGAAAAAAAAAAAAGACTGTGGAGAAGGACAGCTTTTTGGGAAGTAGAGGCTGAGGCTGGAGCAGGATGACTGCTTCCCTCTCTGGAGGATCAGCGTGTGATGAGAAAGCAGTTGTGACCTCCATGTCAGGCAGAAAGCAGGGTTGTAAGTGTTCTTGGGCTGACTTGACACACTTAGGATTTCTCAGTATTTGGTAAACTCAGTACCACCAAGAGTGGCTGTGTTGGTATTGGTGACACCTTGAGAAAGGGAGTCAGAGAAGGGGCGAATAAGCAGGAGAAATACCATAGGAAGGACAGGTGTCTAACCACATCCCCCCAGGTGCCCAGGAGGGAAGTGAGGAGGGAGCGGAGGCATTTGCCTCAGATAACAGTTGTCTTATCTGGGCCCCAGGAGGCTGTATTTCTACAAGGACAAGGGCCACAGCTTAGTTATCTATGTGAACTTGGTAACCAGTATAGCGCATTATATGCTGTGACTATTTGATAAATATTTGTCATTTTGTTGTTGTTGTTAAGGTGCCAAGATTTCTGTAGAACTAGTGTCTTCTCATAGTGGTTCACAGAATGCTACAGAACATCACAGCTGAAAAGGACAGAGATATCATCATGACCAGTTCTCTGATGTAGATCCAGAAACAGGCTAAGAGGAGCAACACATCTTGCCCAAGGTCACACTCCATCCTCAGATATTCTGATCCCTGGTGGAATGCAGGAATCTGAATTGTTAACCATTATCACATCAACCCCAAACTGATAGAATTAATTGCAGGTGTTCCACAGACCACAATGCAGGGATACATTGTATTACATTATATGGTCTGGTTTTAAGAGTTGAGACCAAGCTGAGTGTTACAGTGATGAGTAAGGGTTAGCATAACCTATCAATAACTTTTTCTTGTAAAAAGCAATAAATATGGTTGGGCACAGTGGCTCATGCCTGTAATCCTAGCATTTTGGGAGGCCAAGGAAGGGGGATTGTTTGAGGGCAGGAATTTGAGATCAGCCTGGGCAACACAGTGAGATCTTTGTCTCTACAAAAAATTTTTTAAAATTTAGCTGGGCACAGTGGTACATACCTGTAGTCCTAGCTACTTGGGAGGCTGAGGTGAGAGAACTGCTTGAGGCCAGAAGTTCAAGGCTGCAGTGAGCTATGATTGTGCCACTGTACTCCAGCTGGGGCGACAGAGCAAGACCTCATCTTAAAAAACAAAAAAACAACAAAACAACAAAACAAAACTAAACTAAGGAATTCTATTTTGTGAAAAATGTTTCTGATCAAAATCACCATGAAATACCACTTCACAACTACTAGGATGGCTATAAGACTGACAATAAAAAGTGTTGGCAAGGATGTGGAGAAACTAGAACCCTCAATATATTGATGGTGGGAATGTAAAATGGTGTGGTCACTTTGGAAAATGATTTGGCAGCTCCTCAAAATGTTAAAAGAAAACAGAGTTAACATATAACCCAGCAATTCTACTCGGAGATATATTCATATGATAAATGCTTGGGAGGCCGAGGCACTTTGGGAGGCCGAGGTGGGTGGCTCACAAAGTCAGGAGATTGAGACCATCTTGGCCAACACGGTGAAACACCATCTCTACTAAAATACAAAAGATCAGCTGGGCGTGGTGGTGCATACCTGTAATCCCAGCTACTTGGGAGGCTGAGGCAGGGGAATCACTTGAACCGGGAGGCAGAGGTTGCAGTGAGCTGAGATTGCACCACTGCACTCCGGCCTGGCGACAGAGCAAGACTCCGTCTCAAAAAAAAAAAAAAAAAAAAAAAAGAAGAGAAATGAAAACACATGTCCAGGTAAAACTCTGCATGTAAATGTTCACAGCAGCATTATTTATAATAGCTAAAAAGCAGAAAAAAATCTCAAATCCATAGAGACAGAAAGCAGTGTTTGCCTAGGGCTGGGATGGGGCGTAAGGAAAAGAAATGCAGAGTGACTGCTAATGGGTACAAGATTTCTTTTGGGAGTAAAAATGTTCTCAAACTTGATAATGACAGTTACACAACTCAGGGAATACACAAAAATTACTCAATTGGACATTTTAAATAGGTAAATTTGATGGTATGTGAACTGTGTTTCAATAAAGTTTTTAAAAATATTTTGAAACCAAGGCTCCTAAGTTCTAGTACATTGCTAGGCCCCATCTTGTGATACTTAAAACTGGCTCTGGGCTATCTAGATTTGTTTATTTTTCATTGCTTCAGTTAACAGCAGGAAGAAATAAACTCATAGTTTCTCAATGTGCTTATGATCCTCAATTCAAGACGTAACTCATTCTTCCAGAGTCAGGAGGGAATAGACACTTGAATCCAGGTGCTCTGTAGGCTGGAAAAGATTTAAAGCCCTGAGTTGGCTCCACAGCAAAAAATTTTTTTCCAATAATTCTCTTCTGAAGAAATTTCCCAGGACAGAGATTTTTGAGACAGATACATCACTGCTCACATAATTGAAATAGCAGGTGAATAAAGGCAGGCAGAGTGTGTCAGCTGGTTTGATGAAGGGTCATACAGGTGTCCTCAAAAATAGGCAAGTGCTGGGGAATCAATTTGTGTGCTTTCGCAGAGACTTAAGGAACAGACTGTTACAATTAGTTAAGGGGCTGCATACAAATGACACTCCTTTGTGTGGATGTCTGCAAATCTATATAGAGGAGCCAGCAGTCATTTGGAATCCAGGTCAGCCAGGGAAAGCTGAGCAGGAGTACATGTTTGCGTTTCAGAGAACAACTCCCCAACTCCTCCCCAAAAAGACACAAAGATAATGGCCTAGAAGGGGTGAGTGTCTTACTAGCCTTTGATTGAGGCATCAGACCTCATTAAAAAGTCTGGTAGTGTTAGTCATATGTAGAAGAAGAACAGAATCCAAAGTGTGTTCTGCCATAAAAACAACAAACATGGTTGTAAAACCCTGTTGGTAAACTCCTAAAACTCTCTATATAACATGAATAAATTCCTTGATACACAATCTCACCAGGCATGGTGGTGGCACCTATAGTCCCAGCTCCCAGAGAGGCTGAAGCAGGAGGATTGCTTGAGCCCAGGAGTTCTGGGCTGTAGGACACAATGCTGATCAGGTATCCTCACTAAATTTGACATCAATATGGTGACCTTACAGTAGCAGGGGACCACCAGGTTGCCTAAGGAGGGTTGAACTTGCCCAATTTGGAAACAGAACACATCAAACTCCTATGCTGATCAGTAGTGGAAATGCACCTGCAAATGGCCACTACACTCCAGCCTGGGCAACATGGCAAGACCTCATCTCTTCTTTGTTTAATTAATTAATTTTTAAACTTTTATTTTAGGTTCAGGGGCACATATACCAGTTTGTTATATAGGTAAATTGCCTGTCATGGGAGTTTAGTGAACAGATTATTTTGCCACCCAGGTAATAAGCATAGTATCTGATAGGAAGTTTTTCTATCATCACCCTCCTGCCTCCCGCCACCTTCAAGTAGGCCCTGGTGTCTGTTATTCCCTTCTTTGTGTCTATATGTTTAGCTCAATGTTTAGCTCTCACTTATAAGTAAGAACACATGGCTTGGTTTTCTGTTCATGTGTTAGTTCACTTAGGATAATGGCCTCCAGCTCCATCCGTGTTGCTGCAAAGGACATGATCTCATTCTTTTTTTATGGTTGTGTAGTATTCTATGGTGTATATATACCACATTTTCTTTATCCAGTCTACCACTGATGAGCATTTAGGTTGATTCCTTATCTTTGCTATTATGAATAGTGCTACAATGAACACATGCACACAGGTAAGATCTCAGCTCTTAGGAAAAAAAGCAAAACAGAATACATTACTGTCCTTGGCCCCCTCCTCTTCTGCTTGATCTAATTGGCTGTCTTGGCTTCAAGTACAGTTATGTGCTACGTGGTCAACAATATAATGGAGCTGAAAAATTCCTATCATGTAGTGACACTGTAGCTGTCCTAATGACATAGTGCAAGATATTACTCACGTGGTTGTGGTGATGCTGGTGTAAACAAACCTACTGTATTGTTAGTCATATAAAAGCACAGCACATACAATAATGTACGGCACATAATACTTGATGATGATAATAAATGACTATGTTAGTGGTTTGTTTTTACTCTGCTATACTTTTATCATTATTTTACAGTGTACTCTTTCTACATATTAAAAATATTTTACTGTAAAACAATATTATATGTAACAGCAGCAGCAGCCTCGTATATCTCCTGTTTACCTCTTGATTGTATATCATTTTCTCTTGTGCTTGATTTAAGTTTTACTACAAAAGAGTCAAAAAGTTAAAAATAATTAAAAGTTTATAAAGTCAAACAGTTACAGTAATTACACTTAATTTATTGTTGAAAATTTGTAAAATAAATTTAGTGTAGCCTAAGTGTAGTGTTTATAAAATCTACAGTAGTGTACAGTAATATCCTAGGCCTTTACATTTACTTACCGTGCACTCACTGACTCACCCAGAACAGCTTTCAGTCCTGCAAGCTCCATTCATGGTAAGTACCCTCATAGATGTACCATTTTTGATCTCTTATACCATATATTTACTGTTTAATTTCTATGTTTAGATACACAAACACTTGCCATTGTGTTCCAATTGCCTATAGTATTCAGTACAATAACATGCTCTACAGGTTTGCTGCCCAGGAACAACAGGCTGTACCATCCAGCCAAGGTGTATAGCAGGCTATACCATCTAGGTTTTTGTAAGTGCACTCGACGATGTTTGCATAATGTTGAAACCACCTAATAACTCATTTCTCAGAACACATTCCTATCATTAAGTGATGCATAATTGTAATTCAGACACTTCTCAGCTTTCTTTCTTGACCCATACTATTGTCGTTCATTGGACTTCTCCACCTGAATGTCTCTTCTCATTAGTGCCTTAATTTAAACTCAACATGTTACAAAATGACCTCATCATTCCCCAAGGCTGCTTTTCCTCTGAATTTCTTGTTGAAGGCAGCATGACCCATCCAGACATCTGAGTTCCTAACTGGAGGTCCCACTCAAACACCCACCCCTGTATCCAACCAGTCACAGTAGTCTGCTCATTTGACTTCTGATATGCATCTCAAATCTGTCCCTTCACCTCTCCTCTTACTGCTACCACTTCCAGACTATACAGCAGCTTTCCCACTGGTTCCTTTGTTACCCCTTTTTTCCACCCTACACTATCATCAGAATTCTCTTCCTGAAAAAAGAAATCAAATGAAGTTACTCTCTTTCTTTAAAACCTCCATAAGCCCTTCTATTACTTACAGGATAATGCCTTAGTATGCTGTAAGACCCATCACAATCTTACTTCAACTTAACCTATTTAGGCTCATATTCTACTACAATTCATAAAAAATGTATTTTTTCACCCTGAATATACTATGCTCTTTCACACCTCTTTGCATTTCCACATGCTGTTCCCTGTATTGATGGGGCTCCTCCCACCCTTGTCAAACTGGAAAATGTTGATATATTCTTGAAGTTTCAACTCAAATATTTTCTCTTCTCCTTTGCAGAAATATTTGCTGCTGCTTCTGTGTTTCCTCAAGTATTTTATTTATGCCAATCACTAAGCACAAAACACAATATAAAACTTCAGGTCTGGGGTGATGCCTTAGTTACAACTGCATCTCCAATGACTAGCATACTCAGGTACTTAATGAATGTTCATGACTTGAATGAATAAAGCAGAAGACTAAATTATTATAAAAGCAAGAGAATGGACCTTATAGTATGACCTAAATACATAAACAGAAATCTAAAAATGAACATTTCCTCTAAAATAAGCTTCATGATAAAGTGTATTAGCCAGACAAAATAATGTAATCAGCATATATGCCCTTGGCTCAGACAACCAGAACTGACATTTCAGTCCTGTGAATGTGGCCTCTTAGGGAAAATATTAGTACCATGCTTAACTAATAATAAGCACTATCTGTGTGTTTACTGTTGCTGTTCTTGTTAGGGGGTTATAATCTGGCCTGTACTCCATCTAAATAGATATAAAAATAAGTGGTCACAATGAAATTCTACTGTCTAAACAACCAGCTTACAATATCTAACATTACATTAAGAAATGAACATACCCAAGTCTCCTAATGCACACAAAAATATTCTGCTTCAAACACATGAATGAGCCAATGGCCTGTGGATATAGCCCACATCCCAGCATCTGAAGACGGTATGCTTAAAAGCTTTTGGCAATATCTTCTAGATTTTTCTATAGACCACCATCAGGCCAATTTATCTGACCTCCTTGATCTACATAGCCCTTCCAGTACCTACAGCTATTTTTCTAGAGGCCTGAATGAGTCAGAACAAGAAAATGATTAATCAACTTGGAGAGATTTGAAAGCTGGAAGGGAGCCATCCTGTGAGTAAAAGCTCAGAGCTGTGGGACTGCAGCAGTTGGAAAGTTAGGGGATTTCCATGGTTGAAAACATTTGGCTGGCTTGCTATGGTCCTCTGACCTTGCAATAAGACAGACCAGACCAAGCTGGTGATTTACCTCTGACAATATCCTATGTCTGCTGCCTCTGGCTGTTCACTCTGACTTGACAAAGTCAAAGTTATTCCCCCTGAGCCTTATGACTTTGGAACTGGCTCAGAAAATTTTCCTGTTTTTTCCTCCCAATGGATATCATTATCAGACCTTGGCTTCACTTTTATGTACAGTGAGGCTTAAACTAAAAGTGTATGCAATGCACCTAGCACAGTGCTTGGCAAAGAGTTAGGTGGGTCTGCTCCTTTTTTAGGCCAGGTTGGTTTCCCAGCACCCAGGGGATATAGCACCATCTTGCTTTTCTTTTCTTTTTTTTCTTTTTTTTTTTTCTTTTTGCCAGTTGTTAACCTGCCAGTACCATTTAAAATCACTTTTCCTGCTTAAGGTTTGTATCACTTGCCACTGCTCCTTATTTCATCTATTCAAATTCTTCCAATTCCCTTTACTGGGGACTTGATTTCTGAAGTTGCTTATTTTAAAGATACTACTCTAGTATTATCTAACTTTTATATTCCAAAAGTACTACAGACACTGTTGTTGTCTTTTGTTTGCTGTTTAACATGTAATATTTTACTGATGCCAGGAAGGCTTCTCATATTTCCCAACTATTTATCTCTACCAGTGATGACTCTACTTCCATTTTCTTGCCCTTTTACTTTGTGTACACTGCCCTGTTTCTTCTTTCTTTCACTTGACCATATGAATCACTTGGATTTTATTGCTATTTATTACCATCTCTTTCTTTCCTGGGTCTGCTTTCTGTTCCATCACTGCATTTATATTACATTCCTGTGTCTACTATCAATAATAAGTTCAGCAAGATATTCTCATGCCTGATGATTGTTTATTGGTCTCCTGTCCCTGTTTCTCTCATTAACATCATTAATTTTCCCTGTATAATTTTTTCATTAACTTAGTAAAGAAATAGGGTTAGGCAAAGCTTTCTGCTTCTCTACTAGAAAAGATCCAAGTCCTTCTCCATTCATTAAACATGGTCACATGTCTCATATATACATACAAATATATACATGTAAACTTTCACTGTGAGAATTCTTATCCATTGATTTGTAGATCACAAGGAACTTGTTGAGCAATGACAGCTGCTGCTTTTCAATGCACTGGCATGGTTGGGAGGGGGCTGGGGATTTTGCCTTTTGGCACACAAGTCAGTAAACACATTGGAGATTAACAGCAAAGAGATAAGAAGCTTGGGTGTGGGGAGGACTAGAATGATGGTTTAGGGGAAAAGGAAAAAGGAGGGAATTTCAGGAAAAGGAATCGAAATTATAGATCAAATGACCAGATAACAAAAAGAAGGGGAGAGATTCAATAAGGTTGGAGGAAAGATTTAGAGAGAAAACAAGATTGGAGGAAGGAAAGTGGAATGGTTAAGGATAAGAAAGAAATTAGGAACAGAGGCAAAGAGAGAAGAAAAAGGTGGCAACCAGCTGGTCATCCACTTGAGAAAGAAAGCATGAAGGAAAATATTTAAGAGTAAGTAAATACAGTTGAGAAAACATTCCAAATCAATGTGTCATCCTCCTTTTAAAATCCCCTTTGTTATTATAATATACCATCCACAATATGGCTTCTTGCTACAAATCCCTCAGGGGATAGAAGCAGAAATATCCCTCTAGCTATTTGTTTTGAGGTCAGTTACCCTAGTCAAAGCCCTCAAAGACTCAAATCCTGTCAGTCTATACAACTCAAAAGTGAGAAAGTAACTGGGATGTTCTTCTGACAGTTTAACTCCAATGACTGGCCCTAATGTTGACCTTCCATGTGTGATAATGATGATAGTAATTTTTCTCACATCAAAAAATTTTTAAAATTTATTCTACTCCAAGCAACTACAATGACCAAAGATGCCTCTTGCTAGTTACTGATTTACATTTTAAAAGTACTTGGGAAACAAAAGAACACTAAAATCACAGCCAAGAACTCCTAAGCCAGATAAGGGTCTTTTTGGCAACTCCTAAGAAGCAGAAATCTCTGCATAGCAATCCATTTCTTTAGCTGTAAGGCTGAATCTATTCCCTCACTGTAGATCCCATAGAACAGATTTTGTAGTAGACATCTGTTGCCTTTGAATGTCCTTTTTTTGGTAGGAACACCAAAAGTGCTTGGCTTTGGGTAACCACCCCTGACCTTTATTATGGGCAGTGCTGGTAGGACTGTCATCTAAGGTACAGGGCCTTCCCTGGCTAAGAGGTAGGCTTATAATCAAAGCCAGTCAGATTCTCTGCTGGGAATCTGAATGACTAGTCAAACAATAAAGATGTTTAACAGAAAATGTCTGGAGTGAACTCATTCCAGTGGTGGTGCCTTGACGTGACCATTAGTTTCTGATTCCTCTACTCCCACAGATGTCCTACTCTGAAAATCTGTTCTACTTTTCCTTCAATTCTATGACACACTCTCTATACCTTCAAAAATTACTCTTTTTTCCTTTCAGTTAGCCAAAGTAATTTATATTGCTTGCAATCAAAAAGCCTCAACTTATATAATCCACATTACACTGAATGAGAAAGTCACCTGTATAAGACTGTCCTACAATTTGATGCTTTTTGTAACCTCTCAACTGGCTACAGGCCTGGTCTCCTCTGTGCCTTCTCAGTGCTGGATACCTAGTTGAAAAAGTGTAACTGATTCTGAAGAGCAGGGATAGAATTCAGCGACATGCTAGAAATGATATGAGTTGCTTCAACCTAGTTAAAGTGAAAATTTTAGTAGGAAATGAGGAAGGTGGCCTAGCCCATGACAGCGTCAGGAACTAATCAAAGAGATGAGGCAGTCTTGAGGGCAAGATAGGGCACAAAGATATAAGAGATCTATGACACAGCTCTGATCCTGTCCCCTAAATTGAAGGCCTGCCTAACTAAAAAGACATGACGAATCCCAAACTAGAGCCAGGATCTTGCCCTGTTGTGTATAGTTTTCAGGGCCATGCCCTTTGTTTGGAAACAGGGTGACTGACCAACTGAACAGGTAGCACTGAACAGGTACACGCCAAAGGCCTTGTAGGGAATGTAGCTGAACCTAGGCCTGGAGACCAGAGTCTAGTTACTCCCAGCGCCCTGGAGACTGCCTACTCTGAAACTGACTGTAAGTAGATCAATCCAGATTTTATTGCAGATGTCTACTCCAAAGAGTCATTTCTTTCTCATTCTACAACATATAAGACATTGACAATGGCAAATTCCTGTCATAATGAAGATGAGTAAGCCAGAGGCATCTTCTATAATGTCACACTTTGACTTGCACTGCTTCTTAGCACATACTATTTTAAAATGCAATGTGAGGCTCATCTTATCCACAAAGGGCCCTCTAGGAAAGAGTTTTATAAGAAAATCTAATTGCCAAGAGTTCCAAGGGTGGTCCAAGAGTACAATTAGGCCAATAGTGACCAGGTTTTCCAGCTCTTGGCTATCAAAAACATGTTAGCTTGACCAGCGAGATGACTACAGGTCAATACAAAAGATTAAAATATATACAATGCAAGATAGAACAATCACTTCTCAGCTGTCTAGAGAAGCTTGTTTACAAATGAACTTTCAACTTAATGAATTTTCATAGATATGCAGCTAGGTCTCAAACGTGCCTGTTAATTTTGCCCATCAGCAAAAGATAATATCAGCTGTTCCACGAATACTGACTTTTTAGACATGGTAAAAAGTAGAGTTTTATAATCTGTAAGTTAAGAAATTCAGTTTTAGAGAATATTAGTTTTCTTTCCCAATCTGCCAGTTTCTAGGGTCCCAGATGAGTCACTGAGAAAATCAGACTGTATTCCCATATTCACAGTCTATAGGAAGCTGCAAAAGCTGAGACCTGGAAGGAACCTTAGCAATCATTTAGATTAAATCCCATCATTTTGCAAAGGATAAATTGCATGTGAGGGCCAGTCAAGAAATAGTGGCTTGACGTAAGTCACACAGCGGGTCAATGCCAGGCTAAATCTAGAGAATAGATTATTTGACTTGTGTCCACAGCTCATTTCACTGTATCAAGTGCTTTAAAATTAAGCTGTTTTTAACCAGACTGAATTCTCATTCATTCATGTCATTCAACACAAATTTATAAAGCATGTCTTACACATCAAGAGCTGTTTTAGGTATGGACCCAAAATGATGAATAGAACTAAGTTCTTTTAAAAAAAAAATCAAAGATGTTGGTTTCTAAAAATGACATCTCTCAGTTTTTCAGCAAATTTTCACACTGTGTTAAAGGCGAGACAATGAAATAGGTTGTATAAATCTAGTAAGAATAATGATTCAACATTGATTAAGCAGTACATGAATTATTTTGCCAGCAAGAGAAAATCTTTTCATTAAGCTAATGAAAGTTTCATTAAGCTAATAAAATTTCATTAAGCTGATAAATATTTTCACTAAGTGAATCATATTTTCACTAAGCTAATCATACTAGTAAGGCCGAAACCATTATGATCTTTAGCTCCCAACCTAGAGGTAAGATGCCTTGTCCTTACCATCTCAGATGGTAAGGAAGGAGTTATAGTGATCATGGGCTTTGGGCTTTGGAGCCACAGAAACCTGATTTTCAGACTAAATTCTGGCTCTGTCTCTTACTAGCTTGTAATCTTGGACAATTTATTTACCTTCCTTAGTCTCAATTTTTTCAGGTATAAAAGGGGGATGAAACAACTTACTTTAGAGGGTTATTGTAAAAGTTAGATATAATGTATGCAAAACATTTAGCACAGTGTTAACACAGAGTAGGCCCTTAATACATAATGACTATCATTATTATCACTAATAATAATAATTAATGGCATAATAATATGTTCTGTTAAACAGTTCTTTTTTTTTTTTTTTTTTTTTTTTTTTTTTTTGAGATGGAGTCTCACTCTTTCGCCCAGGCTGGACTGCAGTGGCACTATCCCGGCTCACTGCAAGCTCTGCCTCCTGGGTTCACGCCATTCTCCTGCCTCAGCCTCCCGAGTAGCTGGGATTACAGGCGCCCACCACCACGCCCGGCTAATTTTTTGTATTTTTAGTAGAGACGGGGTTTCACCGTGTTAGCCAGCATGGTCTCGATCTCCTGACCTCGTGATCCGCCCGCCTCGGCCTCCCAAAGTGCTGGGATTACAGGCGTGAGCCACCGCGCCCGGCCTCTGTTAAACAGTTCTAAAGGAACAAAATTAAATTCATGAATGGCCAGCACATGTATTTCAAAGCCATTATGTAGGCATGCCCATCATACTTACAGGAAGGTTTCCTCCAATTATACATTAGAGCAGGGATTTGAACTTAGGATGGTCAGACTATAGAATCTGAATATGTAAGTGTCTGTACACTGTCTCCAAACAGAAATATACCCCAGTTGACGGACCCTCAAGAAAAAAGCACAATTTAAAAAGACCTGGGAGGGGTTTGGTCTCAAAACTGGGCTAGAAGGGACCATTGCTGAGGAGGACAGTATTATTGCTACTTTGGAAATATTAATATAAATTGCTAAAACTTATTGAGTGCTAACACTTATTACTTTTTTAGTAAGAATCACAGCTCTACTGGAATTATTTTATTTAATTCTTATAACAACCCTCTGAGGTGGATACCAGTATCACTGCCATTTCACAGAATGCATTAAGTAACTAATCTAAGGTCAACAGTTGGTATGTGGGAAAGTAGGATTTAAACCCAGGCAGTCTTCAAACTGAATGACTGGCCTTGGACCCCAAGGAGAGAACAGAGGTGCAGTTGTGGGAGTTGGAAAAGTTTCGCCTAAGTCATGCTAAGCATCCATATCTGGGGCCTGGAGGGAGAGAAAGGGAAGAGACTATTTGAAGAAAGGCAAGAGTGCCCTACTGCCTTCTTAGGCAAAGCCAGAAGTGACCCCAAACCTTGGAGGATACTTATCTCAATCTTTTGTTTCTCCACCTCTGGCCACACACTTGTGACGATGAGGCCTGATTGCATCTTTAAAGACATCTACATGCCTGGAAAGATCCAGAAGCCTCCTTCACTAACTGAAACACTTGAGTTTTGGATTTAAAATCCTGGAAGAGTCCATCAGAGTTCCATTCTGTACCTAACATAGTGCCTACCATTTAGTAGGGCACAATAAACATTTCTGGAAGAAAAAAAGAAACGAAGTAAAGAAAAACTAGAATGGACTCTCAAAGACTGTATCAAAGCATGATTATCAAAGACCTAGCTCAGTAAAATAAATGAGTCCTGGCCTAGGAGTCAGGAGATTTGGGTTCTACCCAGAACTGAAACTAGCTATGTAAAACTGGCAACTCACTTAGTCTCTCTGGCCCTCAGTTTGCTCACCTGTAAAATGGGTTGGAGGATGTATTAGTATGTTCTCATGCGCTAATAAAGACATACCCGAGGGTTTAATGGACCTGCAGTTCCACATGGCTGGGAAAGCTGCACAATCATGGCAGAAGGCAAGGAGGAGCAAAGTTACGTCTTACACAGCACCAGGCAAGAGAGCTTATGTAGGGGAACTCCCCTTTATAAAACCATCAGATCTTGTGAGATTTATTTACTATCATGAAAACAGCACAGGAAAGACCCACCACCATGATTCAATTACCTCCCACCGGGTCCCTCTCACAACACGTGGGAATTATGGGAGCTACAATTCAAGGTGAGATTTGGGTGGGGACACAATCAAACTATATCAGATGAGATGCTCTAGAAGATAATACGTGAAGAAGTCTTGCTCCGTGGCTGGCCCGGGAGAGGGTTTTAGCTTATGTTTACTGAATATTATGCTTTCTTACTTTTAAACTCCTTTTTGAGCCATTTAGGTTGGCTCCCTCATTTTATAGATTAGAAAACCGAAGCACAGAGGAGTTAAGTGACAAGTATAAGAACACTCAACTAATTGCAGTACATCAGAGACAGCAATCAAGTTCCCTTGCCTCTCAGCCTGGAGCCCTTTTCTCCATATCACACTGCCCGTGACTTGATTGGTGTACTTGCTCCTCCCTGCCATCTATGAAGAAGCTTCTAAAAACAGTAATGTCACACAATGAATGGATTTCCAGGAAGCCATTAAGTTCAGGTCAACATCTTTGAGCAAGATTTACCTTAAAACACTCGAAAGGAATAGAATATATACATTTTCAATCCTCAGAGATGGAAATTCTACCATATTTCTCAGTAGTCTATTCCAATTTTGCTTGTTAGTAGATACTTCCTTATGCCTATCCCAAATCCCTCATATTGCAGTTTAAGCCTCTTGTGTTGTCCTCAGGTGAGGCAGAAAACACCTGTCACTGTGTTCCGCTAAGCTTCTCTATGTACATAAAGATTGCTATTAAATTGCTCTTTATCTTCTTCTCTTTCCAAGCTAATCCCAGTTTCTTTAAATTCCTTCATAGTTCTTTCCCAATCCTTTTATCACCTTTGTGGCTGAACTCTCAGCCACCTCTAGATTCAACCCCTACCCATGAATTACAAATTGCAGACCTGAGCACAATTTCGAAGTATGGTTCTAAATACGGACCAGCAAGCTGATTGTGTCATGGTTTCTGCAGAATAGTTCCCTAAATTAGCATCCCACAATCACGCTTTGGGTTGTAAAACTACAGGCCACCTTAATTTAGACTGAAAGTAGGTTATTGGTAGCTTCTTCATAGCAAATTTAAACTTGAAGTGGCCATCTCCCAGTTCTCAGCATGTTTCTAATGATTTCTCCTCCAAGCAAGTAAGGGAGAACTAACTTTAAGAAGAATCCAGATAAGACATAAGTAAGAAAGTAAATAAGCTGAACAGGAATCCTAAAATGTGGATCAAATATAAATAGGTTGGTATAACAATGTTCCTCTATTAGTGCAAATAATTCAGTGGTATCTAAAAAGCAATGAGTTGCTGAAGTACAATTTACTTATCATATATTGTCCCTACAGTGTTGTCTGTTTGCAAAATTTTTCTAAATTTATAATATTTTAGAAAAAAAGTTTCTCTAAATTGCACACTTGTATGTCTAAATTTTTTTCTTAACGAACATTCTTTCTCTTGTATTTTTTAATATGTATTGTTGAGGCTTAAAAAGAAAATAGCTTTTTGGGCGGGCGCAGTGGCTCACATCTGTAATCCCAGCACTTTGGGAGGCCGAGGTGGGTGGATCATGAGATCAGGAGTTCAAGACCAGCCTGGTCAAGATGGTGAAACCCCGTCTCTACTAAAAATACGAAATTAGCTGGGCATGGTGGCGGACACCTGTAATCCCAGCTACTCGGGAGGCTGAGGCAGAGAATTGCTTGAGCCTGGGAGGTGGAGGCTGCAGTGAGCCAAGACTGCGCCACTGTACTCCAGCCTGGGCAACACAGTGAGACTCTCCTTCTCAAAAAAAAAAAAAAAAAAAAAAAAAGAATAGCTTTTTAAGATGTCTTTTGTTGTTTGCATAAAAAATAAAACTACTGTATTATAAAATTAGCAATTTCTTAAGCCATATGTTAATATCAACTTAATAAATATTTATCAGATGCCTACTTATGCATACAGTACATACTAGAGAACTGAATAAATATGAATAGATCATAATAATATGAACCTGAAAGGCTTTTCACAAAGGTGATATTTAAGTTGAATATTAAGAAATAAGTAAAATTTTGACTGCTGCTCAAGGTGAAAGAAGATATGCCAAGCAGAAGTAATCCACGAGTGAAAAAAGGAAGAGCTACATCACTTACACAGCTAATGGGCCATTGGCAAAGTAAGTGACTGGGAGAGAATAAAACTGGATTCCAGAGAGATACTATTGTACAATAATTTTTCCAAAGTGGTTCTTGAAAAGTTATCCAAGAATTGTAACAGAGTCATGCAATTTTAGCGCAATCTCAGGATAAGAAAACAAGTAACAAACAAAACAGGCTTCATGCAGGAAGCAGGCTGCATCAAAGGAGGTGGTATAAAAGATCCGGAAAACATAGTCATTTGCTTTTTACAGTTTAAATAATTTCACCCTCCATAGTTTCACCATTTTTTCTTCATTCTACACCAAGATTGCTTGGTCCCACTCAGCAAACATGGAACTTCTTTGTCTGTGCATGTGTGTTTCTCAGTAAGAAGAACAACAAAAAAACATGGCTGAGGCTGATTTGTAATTTTTCACTGTGGCTTTGAATTGTGGATGATATCAGCACAGCTACAAAAACTGGGTTTGTCAGTTAAGCCTCCCTCCCTGCTGGCTAAGCAGCAGAGCATGAAACATAAACCATAAAGAAACAATAGCAGGGCTCAGGGGTTATTTGTTGTTTTCCAAACACATCTTAGTGACAGAATGGAAAATAGTCAACTGAGAATCTAAGCTCATCAAGGCCAAGATTCTCATCAAGGCCAAGATAATTTCATAAGGTAGGATTTTCTTTTCTTTCCTTTTAAAAAATATTTTAAAAAATTTGTTAACAAGGGAGAAAGAAAATGGTTGAATGTTTGGCAGAATGGGATGTGAGGCTTAACTACCCAGAAGGAGCTATGAGTTATCATGGCAGAATTCTCAATCCATATTCCCTTAACAATTACACATGCCTGTAAGCTTGTGCCACACTACAATCTCACAAATAAACTGAGAGAATTAAAGGTCTGGACAGGACTCAGTGAACTTGGACGACTTGGGTGAATACTACATGTATGTGCTTCCAGGCACACACGTGTTTGTGAGTATGTGTTTATGTGTGGTTCTCAACAGAAAATCTAAAAGCTACAAAAAATTCCCATTCATTAGACATGTATTAAAAACATACATATCCTAAATCAAGCCTTGGCCTAGGCAAGGCTAATAAGTAATGAGACAGAAACCGTCTTGGAGGAGATCCTAGACCAGAAGGAAAAAGAAGAATGTAAACATGTTTGATTAAAAATAGGAGGAAAGGACGAGGGAAAGTTTCTACGCCTCAAAATTGTGATTTAGGCAACTGAGTAGATAACGATTTTCCTGTTAGCCAAGGTAGGGGAAGTGTAAGAAATGGCCATTCTGGAAAGAAATACTAACAGTTCAGACATGGGCATTCTGAGTTGGAGTTAGCCCACAACATCTAGTAGGAGATTCCCAGCACACACTTGGACAGGTGGGGCTGGAGCTCAGGAGAAGAGCCTGAGCTGGAGGCAGAGATCTGTGACTGGTCAGGGTATGTGTGCATCCGCAGGAATAAATCAGAGCTCACCCAGGGAAAATGTACAGTAAGAAAAGAAATATAGATAGTATCTAAAATTCTGTAAGAGATAACGATTCAACAAATACCTCTTGGGTAACTACTCTGTAGTTATTTTGTGAGGTATTTCCAGGCATAGAAAAGTGAAGAAAATGGAGCTCCAGTCTCAAGGAGATTACTTCTCCTATGGGTATTTGAATAACACGAACATTAATTAATTAATTTATTTTTTTTTATTTCAATAGGTTTTTGGGGAACAGAGGTGTTTGGTTACATGAGTAAGTTCCTTGGTGGTGATTTCTGAAATTTTGGTGCACCCATCACCCAAGCAGTGTACACTGTACCTAATGTGAACTCTTTTATCTCTCGCCACCCCCAACCTTTTCCCACAAGTCCCCAAAGTCCCATGTATCATTCTTATGCCTTTGTGTCCTCCTAGCTTAGCTCCCACATATGAGTGAGAACATTCAATATTTGGTTTTACATTCCTGAGTTACTTCACTTAGAATAATAGTCTCCAATTTCATCGAGGTTGCTGTGAATGCTGTTATTTCATTCCTTTTTATGGCTGAGTAGTACTCCATGGTATATACATATACCACATTTCCTTGTATACTCATTGACTGATGGGCATTTTAGCTGGTTCCATATTTTTGCAATTGCAAACTGTGCTGCCATAAACACACATGTGCAAGTATCTTTTTTATATAATGACTTCTTTTCCTTGGGTAGATACCTAGTAGTAGGATGGCTGGATGAAATGGTAGATCTACTTTTAGTTCTTTAAGGAATCTCCACATTGTTTTCCCTAGTGGTTGCACTATTTTACATTCCAACCAACAGTGTAAAAGTGTTCCCTTTTCACCGCATCCATGCCAACATCTATTATTTTTTTATGTTTTGATTATGGCCATTCTTGCAGGAGTAAGGTGGTATCACATCGTGGTTTTGATTTGCATTTCCCTGATAATTAGTGATGCTGAGCATTTTTTCCATATGCTTGTTGGCCATTTGTATATCTTCTTTTCAGAATTGTCTATTCATGTCCTTAGCCCACTTTTTGATGGAATTGTTTTTTTTTCTTGATGATTTGTTTGAGTTCTTTTTAGATTCTGGATATTAGTCCTTTGTCACATGTATAGATTTTGTAAAGATTTTCTCCCACTCTGTGGGTTGTTTGTTAACTCTGTTGATTATTTCTTTTGCTGTGAAGAAGCTTTTTAGTTTAATTGAGTCCCATCTATTTGTCTTTGTTTTTGTTGCATTTGCTTTTGGGTTCTTGGTCATGAAGTCTTTGCCTAAGCCAGTGTCTAGAAGGGTTTTTCTGATATTATCTTCTAGAATCTTTATGGTTTCAGGTCTTTAAGTCTTTGACCCATCTTCAGTTGATTTTTGTGTAAGGTTAGAGATGAGGATCCAGTTTCATTCTCCTACATGTGGCTTGCCAATTATCCCAGCACCATTTGTTGAATAGGGTGTCCTTTTCCCACTTTATGTTTTTGTTTGCTTTGTCAAAGATCAGTTGGCTGTAAGTATTTGTCTTTTTTCTGGGTTCTCTATTCTGTTTCATTGGTCTATGTGTCTATTTTTATACCAGTACCATGCTGTCTTGGTGACTATGCCCTTATAGTTTGAAGTTGGGTAATGTGATGCCTCCAGATTTGTTCTTTTTGCTTAGTATTGCTTTGACTCACAGGCTCTTTTTTGGTTCCATGTGATTTTCAGGATTGTTTTTTCTAGTTCTGTGAAGAATGTTGGTGGTATTTTAATGGGAATTGCATTTAATTTGCAGAGGACTTTTGGCAGTATGGTCATTTTCACATATTGAGTGCAGTGGTGTGATCTCTGCTCACTACCTCTGCCTCCCAGGTTCAAGTGATTCTCCTGCCTCAGCCTCCTGAGTAACTGGGACTACAGGTGTGCGCCACCATGCCCAGCTAATTTTTGTATTTTTAGTAAAGACAGGGTTTCACCACATTGGCCAGGATGGTCTCGATCTCCTGACCTCGTGATCTGCCTGCCTCGGCCTCCCAAAGTGCTGGGATTACAGGCGTGAGCCACCATGCCTGGCCGGGGTTGAGTTCTTGATTTGATTCTCAGCTTGGCTGCTGTTGGTGTATAGCAGAGCTACTGATTTGTGTATGTTAATTTTGTGTCTTGAAACTTTGCTGAATTCATTTATCTGTTCTAAGAGCTTTTTGGATGAGTCTTTTTGGGTTTTCTAGGTATACCATCATATCATTGGCAAATAGCAATGGTTTAACTTCCTCTTTACTGACTTGGATGCCATTTATTTGTCTAACTGCTCTGGCTAGGACTTCCAGTACTATGTTGAATAGAAGTGGTGAAAGTGGGCATCTTTGTCTTATTCCAGTTCTCATGAGGGATGCTTTCAACTTATCCCTGTTCAGCATAATGTTGGCTGTGTGTGTGTCATAGATGGCTTATATTACCTTAAGGTGTGTCCCTTCTATGCCGATTTTGCTAAGGGTATTAATCATAAAGGGATGCTGGATTTTGTCAAATGCTTTTTCTGTGTCTCTTGAGGTGATCATGTGATTTTTAATTTTAATTCTGTTTATGTGGTATATCACATTTATTGACTGACATATGTTAAACCATCTCTGCATCTGAAACCCACTTAATCCTCAATTATTCCCTCAAATATGCTTTCTAAACTTTCAGATTTCTCTTCTTTCTTGGGAACACCAATTATTCTTAGGTTTGGATGCTTAGCACAGTACCAAATTTCTTGGAGCCTTTGTTCATTTTTAAAAATTCTTTTTTCTTTGACTTTCATGGATTGGGTTAATTTGAAAACCTTGTCTTTGAGCTCTGAAGTTCTTTTTTCTGCTTGTTTGATTCTATTGCTGGGACTTCATTTCTCTAAGTGTGTCCTTGATTTCCAGATGTTGTGAGAGTTTCTTATTTATGCTATTTATTTCACTGAAGAATTTTCCTTTCATATCCTGTATCATGTTTTTGATTTCTTTAAGTTGGACTTCACCTTTCTCTGGTGCCTCCTTGATTAGCTTAATAATTCACTTTCTGAATTATTATAGTTATTATTCTGGCAATTCAGAGATTTCATCTTAGTTTGAATCAATTGCTGGTGAGCCAGTATGATCTTTTGGGGGTGTTAAAGAACCTCATTTTGTCATATTACCAGAATTGTTTTTCTAATTCCTTCTCATTTGGGTAGACGATGTCAGAGGTAAGATCTGGGATTCAAGGGCTGCTGTTCAGATTCTTTGGGCACATGGGGTGCTCCCTTGAGGTGGTGCTCCGCTCTCAGGAATGCGGCTTCCTGAGAGCCAAACTCCAGTGATTGTTTTGGCTCTTCTGGGCCTAGCCATCTAGTGGAGCTCTTGGGCTCTGGGTTGGTACTGGCGAGTGTCTGCAAAGCGTCCTGTGATGTGATCTGTCTTCAGGTCTTGCAGCCGAGGATACCAGTACCTGCTCCAGTGGAGGTAGCAGGGAGTGAAGTGGACTCTCTGAGGGTCCTTGGTTGTGTTTTTGTTTAGTGCATTGGTTTTGTGTTAGTTGGCCACTGGCTAGAAGGTGACACTTTCAAGAGTGCATTAATCCTATAGAGAGGATGCAATTGAATGGGATAAAAGAAAAGAAATGCTATGGAATAGATGAAGTCTACCAAGTTAATGTTAAAATAATCACTTTAAAATAATTCCAATTTCCTAGCGGTTTCCTTCATAGTGCATCCTCATGGGAGAAAAAAATTATCAAATTCTCCTGTTCCAAAGGAACTGAGAAGCTCTGATACGCAAGATTATGGTGCTCTGTCAGCTATGCTGCTCTGCTGGGAGTTTTAGCTATTTAGAAGTTCCCTTTCTCTTTATTAATCTTTTCAGTATTTTGCAGGTTTTCCCTAAATATGAAAGTATCTCTGCTGTCAGACTTATATCCAACTACCCAGACCATCAGGCTGCAGAAATTTTCCCATTGTCCTGTCACCAGACTTGGTACTTTACCGAACCATTCTGCTCCCCTATCACTGTCCATGACCACATTTTTGGCTGCATAATCTATTATATCTAATAGTGTCAGGTTGTAATATTGTGGCTTGATAATATATATATACTCTCCCCACTATCTAACACATCATACCTTCCAGTTATACTGAAAATTCCACCAATTCATCCTTTTAGATTATATTGTAAACTATTTTAGTTGCCTATTTTTTCAACAGAGAAGTATAAGTTTTCTGATATAAGCAGGGCAGTTTTTCACAGTTTTTAACTATGTGTTTTTCATCTCTAAAGAAAGATTCATATATTGATGTCATAATTGTGCATTTGAAGTTTCTGTCTCTTGATTAAATAGCTATGAAATCAATGCTAATGCCACATCAATAGCACTTACATTCAGGTAATAGCAAAATTAAGTTATCACACAGAGATTAGCAGGCTTTTCAACAAGCACATATTTATCTAGTGCTCATCCTCAGAGTATCAAAAATACTACTGATAGCCACATAAACTGTTAATGAAATGTACTGCCAACTGCCAATGATATTTACAAAAAGTAGGCATCTCGCCTTGCTGAAGCCAGAATTAAAGTTTGATCAGAAATGAGCCAGGCAATATTATATCTTTTTCCTAACCCCTGGTACTCACTTGGAAAGGGGATAAGGGTATGGGGTTAACATCAAATAATTTTTACAAGTCAGAACAGAACAGGTCTTAAAATTGTTTTTGGCTTCATTGCCTCTGGGTCAGCTGCTGAAACAGAAGTCAAGCTGTGACTTATAGGCTTACATTAATTTTCCTTATGCTGCTTAATTTTAGTAGCATAGTTTCCACATACTCTAATTTCTTGTTTTCAGTGTTGTATGACATGTCTTGTAAATAGTGTGAAGTTGATTTAACTGTACAACATTAAAGTTATATCCCCACTAGGTCTATAATCTAAAGACCTGTTACTTACAGATAAGGAATAGTTCTGACTTCTGGTAACTACTGAGAATTATGAAGAAATCCAGCAAGGCCCTCTTACTTATTAGAGACTAATCTTAAACAAGAAGGCTTTGCTAAATTATACAAAGTTGTCCTTTCAAAGTTAAGTAACAAACACTTTATACTCTAGACCCTGAGTCTTCCATGACTTCCTCTGTTTTAGAAAAATATTCTATATGAGTGCCTGACTCTCTGCTCCAAATTCTTCTGGTTTCATTCCTCTACAAAGGCTATGAGAGTCAGGCTTATATTAAATTTAATTTGGCCCATAGCCACACAAGTCCCATCAAGAAAAAAATCTTGAGAATGCCACTCTGGGACAGGGACTGTACATTTTCAGTGTTCAGAACAGACCCCTGTAGGATGCTTCACACAGTGCTTCTCCCCATACCACAATTCTTGACCCTGAGTGGGTGAAGAACTCAACTCTCAGTCAGTCTGATGGGCCTGAACCCACTTCCCCTGGACCACGCACCCGCATCATAGAGTACCGACTAATGAAAATAGCAGTTATGTTCTTGATCAGGAGGCCATTATCCACTTTCTTTATAAAAGAGCCATAAACTCCATATTGATTGGCCAGAAAGATATGCCTTTACATTGTGTAGGATTAAGCTCACAGAGGTCTATACATAACTGATAACATAAGATTTTAAGGGGGAGGAGGGCTGGATTTAGAAAAGAGGAGATGAAGAATGGTCTGAAAGCAGCAGTGGGGAACAAGAAAGAGGACACCTAGCCCACCTCCAGGCCTTGTCATAGGAGACTGGGGAAGATAACACTACCACCACTTAGGAGAGCAGCAGGGGAGGCAGCATCCTTAGGCGACAGCCACAGTTCAGTTTAGAGTGGGAAGGTGAAAGGACTGTTCTGAGAAGGGGTTGAGAACACAGGAGATCTTGCCAATGACAGATTCTGAATTCCAGAGGACACAGGACTTGGGGAGAAACGGAATAGAAGAATTAGAGTCTGGGAGGTAACAGGTTTCCTACAAGTCAGGCTTCTTACAGTGACTAATCTCAACATTGATCAAAGGCCTCATGAAATAAGATTGTTTGAGGCAAATAGTGGTGATTAGGCTGAGAGAGGGGTCGGACAGGGATTACTGTCCAGGCTCCTCTTGACCCCTGTTGATGGAGGTGAGGAAGTCCAAGGAAAAGAGCCCTATCCAAGTATTTACACCCCTCCTAATCCCTGCTGATGGAGGAGGTGATATGTAAATCCATAAAACAGAGGAATATTATATATACTTTGAAATACTTCTTTGTAATTCTAGATTTAATTTTATGGCAAGAAATAAAAAGATAAAGGAACCACTGGGATAATAGAACTTAGATGGGATTCTTTAAGAAGACTTTGACAGCCTTATTTGGGAAATCTTTCAGGGAGACTTAAAGACATTTCATGGCTTTGGAGAAACTGAAATGATATATTTGATTTGCTACACTCTTTTCCAACACATTAAGGTAGAGTTCACTTTAGGAAAGTTATCACATGTCCTTAAGATTCAATTTCCTTAACTGTCAGGAGGTGATAATAATACCTATCTCCTAGGGCTGTCATGAGGATTAAGTGAAGCAAACACAAGCACAGCACCTACCATACAGTTCACTGCCAATAAACACTTAACGACCTTTTTCATTTGTTCTCTCTAACAAACGCAACGCATGAGTCAAGTGTTATCTCCAGTTTAAAATAAAGAAATAGGTTTTTAGAGAGCTTCAGTAACTCACTTAAAGTCCCTCTTTTAGGAAGAGACTAAGCTGGGATTTCTAACTCTGCTTGGGCTGATGCCAAAGGTTGGTCTGAGCTCTTTGCATTGAACCTCACTGACTTTCCCATTTGTTTTTCTGCTACAATTAATATAAGAACTTATTTTCCCCAAATTAGTTCAGAAACATATTGCCCTTATAAATGCCAAAAGTAGTAAAATAGGTGTACCTGGCATAAACCCACATGTGAATCACTATGAGACAAGAACCACCTGCATTTACTGGTGGTGGTGGTGAAGAATAAACAGAATATGAAACAACACTGGGCACTTAAAAAAATCCCATAAGAGCCTCAGATTATCCTTGGTACTGAGTAAGTTCCTCTGTGTTACAAAAGCAAAATTCGGCTCAGCTTTCATTTGTTTCCTCTTTTTGTATTGAAAAACCCCAAAGTTAATGAAAACCAGTGAAGCAGCTACAGGATCTAGAAGATGTGCTAAGCAGTCTAAAGACAGGTTCTGGCCCTGCCTCAGCTACTAGGCAGCCAGTGCCTTTGGGCACGTTCATAACCTCTCCAGTGGTAACAACCTAGTGCTTAAGAGTATGGATTTCAGAACCAGAAAGCCTGGGTCTAATTTTGGTTCTTCTACTTAATACTGCGTAACCTTGGGCAACTAACACTTTGAGCCACAGTTTCCTAATCTCAAAATGGGGATAATAGCACCTAACTCCCGGAACTATTATAAGGATTAAATGCACTACTGCAGGTAGTTGGTACAGATTGGTGCTCAGAAAACATTTGTTAATTGTTCCCACCACCACTCTCTGAGTTCCATTCTCCTTATTTCTGAAATGGGTACAATAATATCTGTCTTGCTTCCTCTTCTCTACCTTCCAAACAGGATTATTTGTGATGATTATTGTGGTAAAAGAGAAAAGAGAAAAACTGAAGAGGCAGATGAAAACAACCTTCAAATATTAAGATAGCTATATGATAAGGGAGAGTAGACGCCATTGGTGTCTAAGAGATTAAAAAATCACTTTCTTCTCATTCCCTATTGATAAACTGTAAAATATAAAAGGCCATATTAAGAATATAGGGTTATTATGATGATAACTCAGGAGAGAATTGAACATACTATCTTTGTCATTTGAGGCAATGGGGATAATTAATCTTCTTCAAGTTTTTTGAAAATGGTAACTAAATCCTAAAAGTCCTAAATACCTAGCTGAGGAAAACAAAATTGTTCTTCAGCTTCTCAGAATATCAAGTTCTTTTTTCCATAATATAATTAGAACCCCCAAGGATTCATTTAATTCACAGCATAAAGGCAAAACAACAAAGTTGAAATAAAGGAAGGCTGGTTTCACAGGTTGCCCACAAAACTGAGAATTTTTTACTACAGCACAATGCAATAAAGAGGCTTACAAATTGCATCCTGGGGGAAGGACAGGAGCTGTATTTGTTGCATGTGGGTATAAGAGGCCAGAAGTTGGCCTCTTCTATTCTGTGAAGTGCCATGTGCATAAATTTGTAGACTGTAATTCCCTTTAACTCAAAACGCTCGTGAACAAACAGTTGGAACAAAGCCACCTCCAGAACATGATGAACCATAGCACTTAGAACACTGATCATCTCTCATTGCTCAAACAAATAAGCCTTTAAAATACTGACATGCTTTACTTGGAGTTTTTTTATTTATGGGTGTCTTAACTGATTTCAAAAGAATCTTAGGGAGTGGGGGCGGTAGAAGTAATCTAGACATTCCTCCCCTCCACCTCCCCAAGCTAGAAGATTCTTTTTCACATCATTCTGTACAGAGGCCAAACATTTCAGCGATAAGAGTGCTCCATTGGCTTGGTTGCCCCACTGAAGTTAAAGTTGGTGAGTACCAGGGGTAACATAATTCCCCTGCCTAAGGTTTCCATGAGTGGCCTCCTGCTAGAGTAACATTTTGATCTTTTTTTTTTTTTTCAGCCCTCTTCAAGGATACCAAAAAGAATTTTTGTGCAGAGATGAACTAGGTTTCCTCCTCTCTCATTCACAGTCGAGAAGTCAGGTGCACCCCTGGCTTCAGGATGCACACTTTCTCCTTCTCCTTCACACAGGAACTGCCCTCCTCCTGCAAACAACAGTTGTCCAGGGCCTTACCTGACTCTGAGAGTGTGTTTAACTAGGGAAGGGTATAAAAGGCCTGATTGTAGCCACAGATCAGGCCACATTCTCTAATATGGTTTTACTGGAATAAAGCTGACATTTTGTTCTCCATCAATCTGATGCCAGAGTCCATTTCTCAACAGGGAATGAGAAGTGATTTTTTTTACTCTCTTAGACACCAGTGGCATCTACTCTTTCTCATCATGTAACTATGTTAATATTTGAAGGTTGTCTTCACATTCCTCTTTGGTTTTTCTCTTTTCCAGGCTGACATTAGTTCACCATTTTTCCTCCTAGGATGTAAATCCAGACCTCTTATTCTCCTGATTATAATGGTCAAGGATCCCCTTAATGACGGACCTGACCTAGTACTCTGGACATGGACTCTTAGAGAAGAAGAACTACTGCCACCATGATCCATGATGCTATATTCTAATAATGCACCCTCCTATTAGTTGTTCTTTTTTAAAAGTAGGTATACATTAGTATTGAATCACATTGAGTTTCCCACCAACTAATGTCCCTAAATCTTTTCCTTATTACTTGCTATCAATCTAAGCTTCCTCCTTCAAGACTTAACATACTACTTTGTTAACCTTAGCTTAGGACTTTACATTAATCTGTGTAAAATTCTGACTCACTGGTTCTAGTAGCATAATACAGTGGTTAAGAGCATGGGCTTGGCCGGGCGCGGTGGCTCACGCCTGTAATCCCAGCACTTTGGGAGGCCGAGGTGGGCGGATCACGAGGTCAAGAGATCGAGACCATCCTGGCTAACACGGTGAAACCCCGTCTCTACTAAAATACAAAAAATTAGCCGGGCGTGGTGGCGGGCGCCTATAGTCCCAGCTACTCGGGAGGCTGAGGCAGGAGAATGGCGTGAACCTGGGAGGCGGAGCTTGCAGTGAGCCGAGATTGCGCCACTGCACTCCAGCCTGGGTGACAAAGCGAGACTCCGTCTCAAAAAAAAAAAAAAGAGCATGGGCTTTGGTGATAGACAAATGTTCCTGTGCCATCTGTGCCTCTTATTGGCTGTGGGACTTGGGTAAATGACTTAGCATATCTGTGCCTCTACATCTATCTATAGAATGGAATATTACTAGTATACACCTCAGAGGGTCACTGTGAGGATTAAATGAGAGAAGTCATACAACACATTTAGCATTTTGCCTGGCACACAGTAAGTACTCAATAAATGCTACATATGGTTGTTATTAGCAAATCCACTCATCAACCTACACAGATCTTTAAAAAATCCTATCTCACTTGTTGTAAAAGTACATTATTTGTGCTTTCGTCAGAAATTTTTAATGAGAAAATTGGACAGAACAGCATCAGTAGACAGGTTCCTGAGGCTTACCCTGAGGACCCCTCTCCAGATGGACATTAGTCCATCTATCAGCTCAAAACTGCCAGTGGACATTTGTTCAACCAGCTATGAATCTACTTAACCTCAACAAGACAACAAGAGTATCATAAAAATCTTAGCCAAACTCCTCCCAGAAATAAAAATCTATCCCTTGACATTTCCATAACCAATAAGATGAACTGTGAAAGACTTTAAGGATGTTAGAAATAGGAATGTTTTGTTTTCAATGAGCTCATATTGACTCCTAATAATCACATTTTTCTCACACGTAATCATTCAGTAATCCACTCTAAAAATTTGCTGAAGATCAATGTCCTGTGCATTCTGGAACATGTCTTCTTCTTCACTCCATTTCTTCAAAATTAGGATAGTGTCCAGTGCCATTTTCCATTACTATGACACCAAATCCTATTGCTATCATTTCTCATAAATGATGTGATTACACTGGCAAATTCTGTCACTACCCAGTGCTGTGGTTCCAATGGAAAGTCCCCAGTAGTGAATTAGGAGGGTTCTAAACCAGTCCAAATTGTTCAGCAAATTGCTGACCACCCAAAGGACACACATGGTGGTATTTACCTCGCTGCTGGTGCTGCTGTTGTTGCTGCTGCTAACAGCTCTATGTAAGGCTCTGAGTCAAGTATTTTACATGGATTGTCTAATTTAATTCTCAAAACAACCCTCTGAGGTCAGTGTAAAGATAATATCCTTTTTAGAGGGGGGGCTTAGGTCATACAGCATGTAAGTGGCTGACCTAGTATTCAAACCCAGTTCAATCAGATTCTAGAGCCCAAACTTCCAACCAAGTGCCATATTATCTCCCTTTTTTACTAAATGGCACTATTTCATTGTATGAACTGTACAGCTTGGGTCCAGTCCCAGCCTTGCAGGCACAGAAACTTGACCTTGTCAGTATCCCAGAGTTGACTAGACTTAGGCATGATGCCTTCCCCTGACGAAGTTCACAACAAACTGGTGGAGCAAACGAGAATGCCAATGTGTTGATTTACAACAGTTATGTATCTGTCATACAGACCATAACAATCTGACCAGAGCATTTTTCCCTTTGGAGGGTTCTACTTACAGAGGCAAACTGTAAACACAAGACATCAGAATAGGAGGCATTTGCTACAGAACTTGAATGTTAAATTGAATTTCCAACAAAGAAGGACTTGCCAGTGACACTGAAACTTTGAAGACTACCAACATTCACATTTCTATGGACAGTTACTGTGGGTAAAGGGCACAACCAGTGTTTACCTCTGGGTGCTTCTGATGTCGACCAACCCCCTTTCTGACACACTGGTGCATTACTTACGTCTAGGCCAGTCTTTGGCCTAGAGACAATGACTTTCCTTATGTGACTTTCCACAACTATGCTCTGATATCTGATGGTTTTATATATTAATTTATTTCCCAACCAAGTTGTTGAGTAACCTTCCCCACCATATCTAGTCTACAATCTACAATATAATTCACTCTGGCCTAAGGCCTTTAATTCATTTAAGAAAGCTAGGAGCTCTCCTACTTTCTTATGTTTTATTTTTCTTTTTTCCCCCTTAAAGCCATGTATACCATATTCAGCTGGCAACACAAAAGAGGTGCTACAATAGTGAAGGTGGTACAAAAACAGTACCTGAGATGTTCTTTTCATTCTTCTATCTTCTCCAAACATTGGTTTCAATGGGGAAAGCGGGTGGAGGGAGGGCAGTGTGATTAGAGAGATTCTTGCACGCAGGGAGCAAGGCCCTTGAACTAAAGTGGAAGTAGCCTTATATTCAGATAAATCAGTCACTAGGCACTGGGTGGGGAGGGGAAAGGGTCACAAAGAATGTTCTGAGCTAGGCCACTTAATGATTTTAGACATGCTTACCTAGGAAACGCACCATGTGGCAATGCTCTTGTTCTGACCACAGCACATTAGTCAGAGAAACATCCTC
This sequence comes from Gorilla gorilla gorilla, assembly GCF_029281585.2. Classification (NCBI taxonomy): domain Eukaryota; kingdom Metazoa; phylum Chordata; class Mammalia; order Primates; family Hominidae; genus Gorilla; species Gorilla gorilla. The sequence continues at coordinate 85,100,853 of NC_073239.2, read as the reverse complement.
AGAGAGAAGATCAAGGAAGACAAGGCACATGTTTGAGTGTGGGAACACAACTGACACTAAGTGAAGCTTGACAACCTGAAAATGAAAGTGACTGGAAATGAAGTGAAACCATTCTGTTAGTAAAGAATGGAATGCGAAAATGAAATGAACATTTTAAATAGAGCACACTGCCCTTCATTTTACTTGGTGACTCAGCCTGGGAGTTTCTGTAATACATACAGAATTCTGTTTGGTGAAGTGACCTACTTGCTCTTTGTGGGCGACCATATCGTGAACAGCTGGGGAGTAACTCACTCCACGTCAACATGATACTGATCACAAGCGCATTTCCTTGCTTTTGCAGAGTGCAATGGAGATTTCAAAGCACTTCTTCCCAAGTATTTTCTCCTTTAATTCTCACAAAAACTCTGTGAGATTGTTGTCCATTTTGTTACAGGTAAGAAAACTATTTTAAGTTCAGTGTTTTTTCCATGATACTACAGCAGTGGCAGTTACTACTAGAGCTCATGCAGAATTCACTGAAGGCCACCAAGACACAAGACACACACAATGGTCATTCCATCACCCTTAAGTAACCTAAGGCCTGGTCATGTATATACATAGAATGGTATGTTACCATCCGTAATATCTTTAAGATCAAACCCACATGTACGAGAACATTTTTAAGGTAGTCCTATCTATTTGGCTCCAGAGTATTTGAATACTGCAATGTAAATACTGATCACCTTTATTTGCTTCAGGCATGGTGTATAAAAATTGTCATCCCATTGAATAAATCCCTTGTTACCTGGTCTCAACGTTCCTAACTATAGAACTATTCTAAAGATATTCCTGGCTGGGTGCGGTGGCTCACACCTGTAATCCTAGCACTTTGGGAGGCTGAGGCAGGTGATTACCTCAGGTCAGGAGTTAGAGACCAGCCTGGCCAATATGGTGAAATCCTGTCTCTACTAAAAATACAAAAATTAGCTGGGTGTGGTGCCTGTTGTCCTAGCTCCTCAGGAGGCTGAGGCAGGAAAATCACTTGAACCCAGGTGGCGGAGGTTGCAGTGAGCTGAAATGGCGCCACTGCACTCCAGCCTGGGTGACAGAGTAAGACTCTGTCTCAAAAAAAAAAAAAAAAAAAAAAAAGGTATTCCTAGAGTATGTTTCGCTCAGACTAATACAGCCTGATGAAATTCCAGTGCCAAATAAGGAAAAAGATCGTGTGCTCGTGGAGGAATATTACTGCCTGGCAAGAAGCTTCCTTTAATACCACTTAAAAAGATTAGCAGGAGGAAGAAAATCACGATTACAATAAAAGAATTATCACTAAAATTTCTCAGTGCAATTCCTTTCTTTGATGCCTAAACAACAGGACCTTCTATTCTAGCAAGATGGTAGTTAAGGCATGTGTATCCGAAGGGCAGGAGATCCCTAAGTGGGTACAGAATATCTTACAATCATCTTCCCAAAAGTAGATTAAAAGTGGACTGGTGCATTTTTCAGATCTAAATATTCTCCTTTCTCTTTGCCCTCACTTCTGCTCTTTTAAATGTTGGAAAAAAAAATGAACAAGGCAACAAAGAAAATTTTAAAATGCTCATGGAAAAACTCATCTTCTAGAAGGGAATCTTAGTGGGAGGGACAATTCCTCTCAGAGAGTTATCAGTGAAGCTGTGAAAATATGAGGCCCTGGAAGCCAGAGGTGTCACCCAACAAGGCTGCAGCAAGGACCATTAGCAATGGCTGCTGCACCCTCTGTCATTGCCTCAACTTAGAAAGGATGTCTTTGTCAGCCTCAGGATACTTAGCATGGTGCCTACCTCACAGAGAGTTCTATAAATAATTGCTGAGTGAAATCAGATGAAATGGAAACAGTTTCAACATGTCCCAAAAGTATTAGATACTTGAGTGCTAGAGTGGAATTGTTCTCTTTGGAAGAAAAGAAAAAAATGTACCATTTTGAGTTGCAAGTCTTCAAGTCTTGCAATGTGAAGGATGACAAAATCTTCCTGATCTCCAAACTGGGTCACCTATCATGAAAGAGGAAAGCACTTCTGCAAAGTGCTACACCCTAGAAAACATCTTAAACTACTCAACAAAACAAGATTTCACCTCAAGGGAAGACTATCGAAGATCTCCACAGATTCCATTCAATTCAGTAAAGATTTTACTTTCAGATTGCCCATAGAGGTTGCCTGTGGGTGCTGGCTACTCAACTGCCGCTGAGCACAGTGCAACTCTATCATAATGCAGCTTGTCATCCCACAGATGTAATATCCACTAGGGTATAATATATAACCCCAATGAGTTTTACTGTTGAATAGAGATGCTGTAATGTATGGTGCAGCCACAGACCTGTATGGAGGGTCAGTTAACCTGAGTTCAAGCTCTATCATTTTCCAGCTGTGTCCAGCATGGACACATTATTTTATCTCTCTGAGCCTTGGTGTTTTCCTGTGGAAAGCAAGGGGCTTAAAGCAGATAACCTCAAAGATCCTCTCTAGCTTCTAACATTTGTAATATTCCATGACTCTGTGAAGAAAAGCAACTAAAATTAAACCCTTTATTGTTTATATACTGCATAGAAAACAAGTTGATACATCAGAAGGTCACACGGACATGATCCCGCTAGAAAAACCAGCCCTTTCTGTGGCTGAAAGGAATGAGAATATCTTGGCTTTCAAAGTGGGCAAAGATTTGGTTTGGACTTCTCTCCAAAAGAAAGCATGTCTCAGCAGTCAAAATGATGCCAGTAGCCACAGGCTGGGTCATTGCTTTTAGTGACGCCCAGCAGGCACAACACAACTTTCTTAATTACCATTACTATAACCTTTACCACACCTTGTTTTTCTTGGGGATTCTCTTGGTCAGGTAATCTGGGTTAGATCCAACCCAATTTATAAAATTTGAGGCTTTTCCCACTGTAGGTAAGATTACATGCTATTTTAAGAAACCTCTTGGGGGATGAGGAAATATGTTGTTTTTCTTTTAAATATTATACTGTATATCGATTCCAAATGCTAGCTGAACTTTTAAAGAAAAACATGAGTTTCCCTAAAAATAGCCTGTCTACAATGCCTCTTAGACTTGGACACTTTATACACACAGTATAACTTGCTTAGCCTGCAATTAGAAATAAAATAATATTTAGTGAACACATTTAAAAGGTTAAGAAAAGCTAAATGTAAATGTCCCCAAAACATTAAACATTAATTAATGTGAGCTGACTTGTTATTTAAAAGTTATATTCTCAAAAAAAAAAAAAAAATCTCAAATGAGTTCCTAAATCCAGATTTAAAAACCTTTGGTAACGAAATATCAAATCCAAAGGCCCAGTCTCGGTCTTCAATTTTCCTTGACCACTCTGCAGTATTGGACTGCTGGAATTCTTTCTAATCCTGACCACCATGACTCTACCTAGTACTGGCTCCCCTGCTTCTTTGACTTCACTCTCTACATCTCTTTCCCCAGGCTATTCTTAATTTATCTCCTTCTTCTCCTACCATAACTTTTTAATGTGTCACAAAATGCAGAGCCATCCTCTGCTCTTTTCTCTTTTAGTATCTTTTTCTTACAGTCTTGCCTTTGGATTTGGCAAACTCTAGATGTATTTTCTCCTAACTCTGTGTGGATGACTTCCTAATCTTAATCACTATGCTTCACCCTGTCATGTGAATTTCGATTTTCTATCTTCCCCCACTGCAAGCTGAACATCTCTACCATTTTGCCTTATTATTTCAAATTCAGAAGCCATGTAAAACTGAACTGAGCAAGTAAGAAACCTGTGGGAATGAATTAAAATTGGAGATATCAATGAATCAATTCATGATTTCTAAAATATGCATATATGCATATGTAGGTGTATATGTGTGTGTGTGTATATATATATATATATATATATATATATATATATATATATATATATATGTATGGGTGTGTGTGTATATGTGTGTGTATTTTTCCCCAAGTTCACTTCACTGAAAGAGCCAAGAGCCAAGATACCTCAATAGTAATGAGCACACCTATGCCCAGAACTTGGTCTTTAATACTATTTCCACCAGAAAAGAACTGGGGTGGCTGGGTGCAGTGGCTCAAGCCTGTAATCCCAGCACTTTGGGAGGCCAAGGCGGGTGGATCATGAGGTCAGGAGATCGAGACCATCCTGGCTAACACGGTGAAACCCTGTCTCTACTAAAAATATAAAAAAATTTGCCGGGCGCGTTGGCGGGCGCCTGTAGTCCCAGCTACTTGGGAGGCTGAGGCAGGAGAATGGCATGAACCCGGGAGGCGGGGCTTGCAGTGAGCTGAGATCGTGCCACTGCATAACCGCCTGGGTGACAGAGTGAGACTCCGTCTCTAAAAAAAAAAGAACTGGAGTTTCTTGGGAAAATGGGTGATTTCAGAGCTTAGGCAGAGTAGGTACAAGGTGTGCCTAGAATAACTTATGCCAAAAATCAAGGAAGTGTTAAAAAAAAAAAAAGATGGTGGAGATATGATACCAGAATATACTGGCTAAATCTGAGACAGTTTATATACCAAAATGATTTGGTACAGTATCAACCACTGAAAAGAACAGTGGATTCCATGACCAGTACAAACTGGTAAGAGATGCATGTTTGGATGGAGAGAAGAAAAAGCTCCTGTTTATTAGAAAATGTCTACTGTTGACAGGCGAATGTGGAAGGAATGTCAAAGATGGAAAATCATGATTTTTCAGTCATAAAGTTTGGACTATACAAGAATCATCAATAGATAATAAATTTGGGGGTAGTGATGAAGAGCAAGCTATTTGTTTCCCACTGATTACTCAGTGCTTTTAAAGGAAAAACAGTACCTACACAAAGGAAAAATTAGACAATGCCTTGACCTGGAGATCAAAATTTACATCACCATGAGTGGGAGATGGACATTATGTGCCTGCAGATATGATAACTCAAGGACAAAACATCACCTGGATGACAAGGCATAACCTGATTCTAATCATAAGGAAACATCAGACAAATTTTTAAAAAGCAAGGAGGGGGCTTAAATTCTTTAAAACTGACAAAGTCATAAAAGATAAAGGCTGTAGACATGTTCCAGATTAAAGGAGACTAAAGGAACATGACAACAAAGGCAATACCTAATCCTATGCTAGATCCTATGCTGGAGGGAAAAAGTGCTATAAACAACACTATTGTATCTTTGAGCCAACTGACAAAACTGGCATATAAATGGTAGATTAGATAGAAGTATTTAATCGAATTTGCCAAAGTTGATAACTCTACTAAGGTTATATAACAGAATATCCCCTTTCTTGGAAATACCACACCGAAGTATTTGGGGGTATAGAATCATGATGAATGTAATTTAGCCTCAAATGGCTCAGAAAAATATTATACATATATATGCATATGTAGATCGAGTTATAATTTACTCGATCTATGTAAGCAAATGTGGTAAAATATTAGCAACAGGTGAATATGGGTAAAGGTATTTGACTGTTATGTGGAGTGTTTTCATTCTTGCAACTTTCTTACTTCCAAATAAAAAGTAAAAAAAAAAAAAAAAAGAAAAGAAAACAACACAAAAAACAACCAAAAAAGCTTGGATTGAAACCTTTTATCTCAGCCCCCAAACAAGCTGTCTCTATCTTTTATTGGCTTTATTATCCTAAGCAGGTTGAAACATTGCACTTGTCCTCAAGAGTCTTCTCTCTCACCTCTCAGAGCCATTTCACCACATACTGCCTATTCATCCTTCATAATGTTTCATATCTATCCCTTCCTTTGAATTCCTACCACTCCCACCCTATTTCAAACATCTATCATTTTACAATAAATTATTGCTACAATTCATCACTCCTAAAATAGGCTTTGTCTATTCAAAAACATCTTACACATATTTATCACATTTGTCTGCAACCATATTATTTTCATTCTGTCACGCATCTCAAATTTCCACTATGGACTGTAAAACATGTAAAATAAATAAGTGCCTAACTTCTTAGAACTTAAAAAAATTGAATAGTGAATGAATACATTTTATGGTAGGAAAGAGTTGAAAACACCAAAGAGCACACTCGCCTCTCAAAAATCAAAATAACTCATGGTCTCAGAGTATATATAACCACTGCTAACAACTCATTATGTATCCTGTCTGATTTTTTTATTGTCATAAGTGTAAATATATTTCCCAAAATGGGGACCATACTATACATTCTGTTTTATAACCTACTTTTCACTTCTTCCTATATCATGAGTATTTCCCCATTTGAATAAATATTTTTATACAATATGATTTTTAATAGCTATAGAACAATACAGTGCATACTTGAAATATAATTTACTTCATTAATTATTTGGGAGTTTTTCAATTTTTAATTCTTATAAAGAGCACAAATAAAAATAATTTGTAGATACATACTTGTACTCATCTCTTACTGATTTATCTAGGGTAAACGGCTATTTTTTAAAAAATTAAATCACATCTTCCACCACTTAATGTACACAAACACACTAGAGACATACCTTACTTTATTGTACTCCACTTTATCGTGCTTCACAGATACTTCAACTTTTACAAATTGAAGGTTGTGGCAACTCTGCATCGAACAAGTCTATTAGTGCCATTTTTCCAATAGCATGTGCTCATGCATGTCTCTGTGTGATATTTGGTAATTCTCACAATATTTCTAACTTTTTCAATTATGATTATGTTATTATGGTGACCTGTGATCAGTGATCTTTGATGTTATTCTTGTAATTATTTGTGGGTGCCATGAACTACGCTCATATATGACAGCAAATTTAATTGATAAATATGTGTATTCTGACTGCTCCATTGGCCAGCCATTTCTCCATCTTTTTCCCACTCCTTGGGCCTCTCTATTCCCTGAGACAATACCAATATTGAAACTAGCTCAATTAATAACCTTACAATAGCCTCTAAGTGTTCAAGTGAAAGAAAGAATCACACTTCTCTCATTTTAAGTCAAAAGTTAGAGATAATTTAGCTTAGTGAGGGAAAGTCAAAAGCTGAATCAGGCAGGAAGCTAGGCCTCATGTGCCAAACAGTTGGCCAAGTTATGAATGCAAAGCAAAAGTTCATGAAGGAAATTAAAAGTGCTACTCCAATGAACACATGAATGATAAGAAGGCAAAACAACCTTATTGCTGATAGGGAGAATTTTAGTAGTTTAGCTAGAAGACCAAACCAGCCACAACATTCCCTTAAGCCAAAGTCTAATCCAGAGCAAGGGCTTAACTCTTCAATTCTACAAAGGCTGAAAGAGATCAGAAAGCTGCAGAAGAAAAGTTGGAAGTTAGCAGGGGTTGCTTCATGAGTTGTTTAAGGAAAGAGGCCACCTCTGTAACATACAAATACAAAGCGAAGCAGCAAGTGCTGATGTAGAAGTTGCAGAAATTTATCCAGAAGATATAGCTAAGATCACTGATGAAGGTGACTCAACTAAACAACAGATTTTTCATGTAGACAAAATAGCCTCATATTGGAAGAAGATGCCATCTCAGACTGTCAAAGCTCAAGAGCAGAAGTCAATGCCTAGCTTCAGAGCTTCAAAAGACAGGCTGACTCTCTTGGTAGGGGCTAATGCAGCTGATGACTCTAACTTGAAGCCAATGATCATTTACCATTCTGAAAACCTAGAGCCCCTAAGATTTATGCAAAAGCTACTTTGCCTGTGCTCTAGAAGTGGAACGACAAAGTCTGGATGGCAGCACATCTGTTTACAGTATGTCTTACTGAATATTTTAAATGCACTGTTGAGACCTACTGCTCAGAGAAAAAGATTTCTTTCAAAATAGTACTGCTCATTGACAATGTTCCTAGTCACCCAAGAGCTCTGATGGAGATACATAAGATTAAGGTTGTTTTCATGCCTGATTCTGTATCCCATGTGTCGAGGAATAATTTCAACATTCAAGTCTTAATATTTAAGAAATAAATTTTTGTAAGGTTATAGCTGCCACAGATAGTGATTCCTCTGATGGATCTTCACAAAATATATAAATTGGGAACCTTCTGGAAAAGATTCACAATTCTAGGTGCCATTAAGAACATTCATGATTCATGGGAGGAGGTCAAAATATCAGCATAAACAGGAGTTTGAAAGAAACTTATTCCAACCCTCAGGGATGACTCTGAGGGGCTTAAAACTGGATGAAGTCACTGCAGATGTGAAGGAAATAGTAAAAGAACTAGAATTAGAAGTAGAGCCTGAAGCTGTGATTGAATTGCTGCAATCTCGTGATAAAATCTGATGAGAAGTTGATTCATGCCTGGGTGCAGTGGCTCATGCTTGTAATCCCAGCACTTTGTGAGGCTGAGGTGGGCGGATCACCTGAGGTTGGGAGTTCGAGACCAGCCTGACCAACATGGAGAAACCCCGTCTCTACTAAAAATACAAAATTAGCCAGGTGTGGAGGCACACGCCTGTAATCCCAGCTACTCAGGAGGCTGAGGCAGGAGAATCGCTTTAACCCGGGAAGCAGAGGCTGCGGTGAACCAAGATCATGCCATTGCACTCCAGCCTAGGCAACAAGAGCAAAACTCCGTCTCAAAAAAAAAAAAAAGACGTTGCTTCATATGAATTAACAAAGAAAGTAGTTTCTTGAGATGGGATCTCCACCTGGTGAAGGTGCTGTGAACATCGTTGAAATGACAACAAAGGATTCAGAATATTATATAAACGTAGTTGATAAGGCAACAGCAGGGTTTGAGAGGAATGACTCAAATTTTTAAAGTTCTACTATGGGTTAAGTGCTATCAAACATTATGACATGCTATAGAGCAATATTTCATGAAAGGAAGAGTCTATTAATGCAGTAAACTTCACTGTTGACTTGTTTTGAGAGAGTGGCACACCCACTCCAACCTTCAGTAACCACCACCGTGATCAGAGAGCAGCCACTAACATCCAGGCAAAACGCTCCACCAGCAAAAAGATTACGACTCACTGAAGGCTCAGATGATTATTAGCATTTTTTAGCAATAAATTATTTTTAATTAAAGTATATACATTGGCTTTTTAGACATAATGGTACTGTACACTTAAGAGTCTACAGTATAGCATTAACATAACTTTGATATGCACTAGGAAACCAAAAAAATTGTGTGAGTACCTTTATTACAATATTCAGTTTTTCTCCATATTGACTTTATTGTGGTGGTCTGGAACCAATCCCTCAATATCTCCAAGATATGCCTGCATGTGCTTTGACACTCCTGTGCTTTTACTCCCTTTCTGATGTTGTCTTCATGCCTTCTCTATGCCAATCCAAATCAGAAGCAGGCAACGTATCTTAAATGCCTTTTTATCAATAGTCTCAAAAAACGGTCATTGACTAACATCCTACATATTCTTTTAAGCCTTATTTAAATCTCTCCTCTTCCACAGAGCCTTCCCTATATCCTCTACAGGCCACAGTCATCATTATCCTTCCTCCTTATCACTGATATAAAAAAGATTGATATACAGTATTTTCTCCCATTGACAGGTGGCAAGTGCCTGCATCTTCGCTTGACAGGTAGGAGAAACATGGTATGAAAAGGTGACTTACTTGCTAATGGTCTGGTTCTAGGACATAGTTCTACAGCCTATGTCCTAAGATGAGCCATAAGAAGAGTATTCCCTGGGAAAGTTTTTGTGATACCAGACCTGTCCCTGTTAGGCCTTAAATGTCTGATGAAAGCACAAGTTGATTGGATTAGCTTAAGGTTAAAACCAAATGGTTTTTAAATTAATTATATGCATGCGTACTTCAGGTTAATGAGTTCTCTTTCCAGAAATATCACTAAGATTCAAAACTGTTCTTTTCATTGCTTTCAGGTAGATATGTTTACTTAAAAATAAAACTATGCGAAAAATTGTAACCAAGAAAGAGCTTTATAGAACTTGCTCTCATAAGATGCAAATCATTTATATTTATAAAATCAATAAATTACATACACGCTTTTAAAGTGTGTAACAGTACTTGAGAAAAAAATTTTCTCTTAAATAATTTCAATATGAAACTCCGAATATGATTTGTATTTTTTAAAAAATTCATGAGGAATTAAAATAGTAATGAAACTCTACTACTTAAGCAAAGCAATCAGGACTACTTTCGACTTTGGGAGGGAAATCTTAGTATTACCAGTAGCTTCTGGGGATCCAGCTGCTGCCTTTGTACAATTATAGAAAAAACCATTTGGATGGGCATGGTAGCTTACACCTGTAATCCCACTTTGGGAGACCAAGGCGGGAGGATTGCTTGAGTCCAGGAGTTTGAGACCGGCCTGGGCAACATAGCGAGACCTCATCTCTACTAAAAATAAAAAAAAAAAAAATTAGCTAGGCATAGTGGCACATGCCTGTGATCCCAGTTACTTGGGAGGCTGAGGTGGGAGGATCACTTGAACTTGCAAGGTTGAGGCTACAGTGAGCCGTGATCACACCACTGCACTCCAGCCTGGGTGACAGAGTGACACTCTGTCTCAAGAAGAAAAAAAAAATTATTGATTTATTTTACCAATTTCCTTCAAGTAAAATTGTATGCGTAAATTTACTTAGTTTTGTGTAAGCCATCACTAAAGCTGTCTTTGAGGCTCATAAAAGGAAGTGTCTCTGAGGATATTAAGTTAGAAGAGAACACATTTGCAAAATTATATTCCTCAGCATTTTTTGCTCTATTCAAGAATTTTCCATAGTAAAATGTTATGCACATTTTTCCCGATTTTAAAATGAAGCTTTAGTGGGTAATACTTTAAATAAAAGCAATAACATAGCACTGTTCGCTGCCTTCTCCAAGAATGACAAGCTCCATCTTATCAAAGAGAGGTAAGAAGGAAGTGGTTAATATTGCTGTAATAATCCCCAAATCAAAGCCACCATTTGCACTGCCTATGTTCTTGGGCTCCCCCATGCCAGACGCTGAGATTGCCTTCATGGACAAGGAAGGTGCCACAAAAGAAATAATTAAAAACAACTAGAAGACGATTACTCCTTTGTGTCTCCTGCCTGAGAGCCTGAAATCTGAGCAGAATTCATCTCCGTTTCTCTAATGAATTCCTCTGCTGCTGTCATGCGGTTAATTCTCCGCATTTTCTACTACCCTGATTATTAAATGAAAAAAAAGAAAAAGGAAAAAGGAAAAGGAGCCAGCCAATATAAACATCAAAGGGTACTCCCACTTCTGTGGCATTCAGATATTTTCCAGAGCTCGACTGTGGGGACAAAAGAGATTGGCGGGTTGCTGGGGAGTTGTTTTCTGTTTCCTCTGGGAGACAATGGGCCTAACCTGCCAGACAACGCTACAGTGCAAGTAGGTGGCGTATCACCAGGCAGCAAAGGTTTTCTCAGTGAAGCTGGATGTTCCCTTGGCTTAGCCAAGACAGACCCAAGCTATTATTGAATGGCAGTGGGTGGAAGATGAGAGCCAGGCCCTCCCTAGAGGGAGACTGGCTGTAGACATCCTCTGTTGGGTCTCGGACCAAAGAGCTGAAGGGGGAGGACGGAATGAGATGAAGGAGGGAGGCAACTTCAGAAACTTAAAACCAGCACGTTTTCATTTCCTGAACCTAAAGCAAATAACTGTTTGTGGTATTCACTGGAGTCTGAGTTTTTTCTTTTGTCAAGCCTATAGACTCCACAAAAGACTGACTAGAAGATTGGTCTGAAGTTCTGAGACTGAATGGGAATAAATGTAAACTCTATTACACGAACACAAGAAAGAAAACTATTATAGGCCTAAGTTCAGGATGAAAGAATGAGCAGTCTGAATAAGAGTTCATGTGAAAAAGATCTAGGGGTTTTAGCTGACAGTGAATATTACATGAGCCAACAGTGTGACTTGGCTGCTGAAAACCCTGATGATATTTAAGGCCAGATTAGCAGAAGTATAGTGTTCAGAGTAAGGAAAAAAATAGTCTTTCTGTGCTCTGCACTGGTCTGGACACAGTTGGAGTGTTGCTTCTATTCTGGATGCCAAGAGTTAAAGAAAATACAGAAAACTGGAGTATGTCAAAAGAGTCAGAGAGAGAGAAAAGATACAAAAATCATGTCATGCGAGGAATAAGTAGAGAAACTAGAATTGTTTCAACGAGAAAAAAGAATTCATTGGGCAGATTAGCTATCTACGAATAGCTGGAGGGTACTCTGTAGGAGAGAGGGCAAACTTATCTCCATGACTCCAAAGGGCAGACAACAGGCAGAAAACTAGCTCAATATAAAAAGAACATTTCCAACAATTCAAACTGTCCCCAAATGGAATAGGGTGTTTTGTGTAACAGTTATTTCTCCAGCATTGGAAGAGTTCAAAGTCTAATGAACATTTGCCAGGGATTTGTAATTGAGCATTCCAGCATTAAGTGGGAGACTGGTGTCAATGTCTTATTAAAGTCTTTCAAACTTCGAGGCTGAGAACTGCATAATAATATAGAAATAACAATAAAAATCAAAGGTATCTATTATTGACTTAATATATCAGCCAAAAATTTATTCATAGTCATTCAAAATACCATCGCAATCCTCTGCACTGAGAACCATAAGATATTTCTGAGTGAAATTAAAGGAGACCTAATAAATTGGGAGAGAAAACATGATCATGGTCATGGAAAACTCCATATTATTAAAGATGTCAATTCACCCTGAGTTCAACACAGATTCATAACAATCCCAGTGAAAACTTAATAGTTTTTTCTCAAAATTTTCAGGCTGAATCTAAAATTTATATGAAGTGCAAAATATTTATACCAAAAAAATTGATTTTTTAAAAAACTCACAAAGTCAGAGAACTCGCACTACCTGATATTAAGACTTAGTATAAAGCCTCAGAGCCTAAGCAACATAGGAGTGGTGTAAAGATAGCAAATCCTGCTGTGGAACGAAATGGAGAGTCCAGTTAGAGTAAAGCATATGCAGTAAATTGATAATTTTTACAAAGGCTCCGAGATAATTTAATAAAAAGAGAAAACCCTTCAAAAGATAGCTAGAGAACACTAGAAAAATATATGGGAAAAAAATGAACCTTGATAGCTACCTCATGACACACACAGAGATTAATTCAGGATTGATCATAAACATAAGAGATGAAACAATAAAGCTTCTAGAAAAAGGTGTAGAAGAAGATTGCTGCAACCATGAGGTTGACAAAGATTTCTTAAAAAGGCTATAAAAAGAACTAACCATTTTAATTAAAACTTGCTCAATAGAAAAGACACCAGTAAGAATGTAAAATGACAAGCCACGGACTGAAAGGACATAGTTATAGTACATATATCTGAAAAAGGACTTATATTCAGAATATACATATTTTTAAAAACCTCCAAAACCAACAATAGAAAGACAAACAGCCAATAAAACTGATCAAAAGATTGAAGAAACACTTCACAAAAGAATATGTGAGTGCTTAATAAGCACATGAAAAGGTACTCAATATCATTAGTCATCAGTGAAATCAAAATTAAAATTACAGTGCAAGACTGTTTCAAGCTTACTGGAATGTCTAAAATTAAAGAAAAAAGCTCTTAGTGAAACTGTAGAACAAACATAATTATTTTATATTTCTGTTGGTAATGGAAAATTTGTATAACCTACTTTGGAAACAGTTTGGCACTTTCTTTTAGAGTTAAACATTCGCCTATCCTCTGACCCACCAATTTCAAAAACAGAACTTGTATAAGCATATTCATAATGGCATTATTCATAATAACCCTAAAGTGAAAATTACCCACATATCTATCCCTAAAAGAATGGCTAAAAAGTAATTGTCTTATATTTTTACAATGGCATACTACTCAGTACTAAAAAAGGAATTAACAAAAAATACACACAAAACATGGATAAATCTAAAAAGCAAGGCTGTCTGAAAGAAGCCAGATATCAGTGCTTGATTTCTACATATGTGAGTTTCAAGCACAGGAAAAACTAATCTATAGTGATAGAAATCAGAAGAGTGATTGCCTAAGGAGGCTTGAGATTGACTGGAAGGGAACACAAGAAAATATTTTTTTCAAAGCTCATTGAATTGTCCACTTAAGATCTGTGCAATTCAATCCCTAGAAATTTTACCTCAATAAAAGAATAATATCTCTGCTTCCTTTAAAAAAAATCATTGCAGTTCCTTGAGTTAGTATCATGAGTAAATAAGGAAGACTTCCCTCCAGTTACAGTCTTAAACTAAAGAAGCCATTGTTTATAGGATTTACAGCATTCTAATACCCTTTCTAAGATGTTTATTAACCTGTTTTGTCTTTTAGATACCTGTCTTCAAACAAAGTATACTCCATGTCAAAAGAGTAGAACTCCTTGAGAATAAAGTCTATGTTTTATTCACCTTTGTGGGGCAAGCATAGCATTTGATCCAAAGTTCATACCAAGAATATTGCTGACTATGCTAGGACTATACTAGGTACTGTAGATATAGCAATAAACAAAACAGACCTGGTCTTAGATATCGGGGAACCTGTAATCTAGTGCATGCCACTAATATTAAATAAAAAAGTCATACAAATAAATATATAATTATACAATTATAATAAATACAGTGAATAAAAAGAGGAGGAAGAGGAATTATAAGGGGAGATCTAATTTTCTTAAAGGAGTGATTTTTACACAGAGACCCATAGGATAATAGCAATTGGCAAGGTGAAGATTGGGGAAGGAAGACTATTATTCCATGGAGAGGAAAGAACCTGTGTGAAGATGTGGAGAAGTAGGAAAGAGTGAAGAGGAGGCAGAGTGGGACCATGCAGGACTTTGTAGGCCATACAATGATTTCTACGTTGAATTCTAAAAGTACAACCAGAAGCCAATGAAACATTTTAAGCAGGGAAATAATATAAACCTATCACCCTGGCTTTAAACACCCTGTGTTTAAAAGTATTAGAACAGTGAATTTCAAATCATTAATGGATCATAAAGTGAATTTAATTAATCATGCCCAGCAAGAAAGCGACAAAGGAATATAATTTTTTTTTTTTTTTTTTGAGACGGAGTCTCACTCTGTCACCCAGGCTGGAGTGCAGTGGCGCGATCTCTGCTCACTGCAAGCTCCAAGCGATTCTCCTGCCTCAGCCTCCCAAGTAGCTGGGACTACAGGCGCCTGCCACCACGCCCAGCTAATCTTTTTGTATTTTTAGTAGAGACAGTGTTTAACCTTGTCAGCCAGGATGGTCTTGAACTCCTGACCTCGTGATCCACCCAAAGTGCTGGGATTACAGGCGTGAGCCATCACGCCTGGCCCCTAATTTTTTTTTTTTTTTTTTTTTGAAACAGAACTCTGCTCTTGTGGCCCAGGCTGGAGTGCAATGGTGTGATCTCGGCTCACCACAACCTCTGCCTCCTGGGTTCAAGGGATTCTCCTGCCTCAGCCTCCCGAGTAGCTGGGTTTACAGGCATGTGCCACCATGCCCGGCTAATTTTGTATTTTTAGTAGGGACAGGGTTTCTCCCTGCTGGTCAGGCTGGTCTCAAACTCCTGACCTCAGGTGATCCACCTGCCTCAGCCTCCCAAAGTGCTGGGATTACAGGCGTAAGCTACCATGCCCGGCCAGGAATATAATTTTTAAAAATATCAAAATGCATGATACTGAGAAATGATACGTATTATTCTGTGAATCTTTGATTTTGGATTTACTTATAGATACATAGCAACACAAGTATGTGTACTGGGAGTATCATGAATGTATTTTTTAATTGTAGGTCATCCTCAAAAAAGTCTGAAAGCTGTTAATTAGAGGTAAGTAAGAGTGGAAACTGGGAGAGCAGTTAGGAGGTGACTGGAGAAGCTGAGATGGTAAATATGTTGACAGATTTAATGCTCATTCTGGAGGCAGGCATTTGAAAGGACTGAAACAACAGGTGGTTGTTTGCATTTGGAGGGCAAATGAAAGGGACATGTCAAGGATGACTCAGGTTTCCAGCACCCATTAACTTGAAAAATGAACGAATGGGAGTGAACAAATGAGTAAAGATGGCATAGTAAATCTAACTAAAATTGTAGTTTTCTTCAAATTTAACTATAAAATAAAATCTATTCTAATTATTTAAAATAGTAGAAACTTTTTTCCCCCTTGGTTTCCCCTCACAAGGTTTTTAGAGATATGGCCCAGGTCTTCTTCAACTTCATATCCCCAGGTCCTACCATAGTGCTTGCCACCAAGTACATACTTCGTTATTATGTGCTGAATGAATTAATGAATGGAGTAAAATAAAAACAAAAAAGTGGTCTTAGGAGAAAATAAAGTGTTCTATAGTTCTTAAGGTCAAGGAATAGCAAATCAACTTAGGATAGACTTTTCTTCTAAGTTGCCACTTACTGATCAAAAGCCACATTTTATAAAACTAAAGGAAGAATATCTTTAACATTATAATCATACTATAAAAGTATTCTTCTCCCTTGTACTTCTAAATATTAATAAATCTCAAAAGTCCTCTTTTACCACACTGTCATATCTCATTCTCACTCTGTGTTTTGCAAAAGACTCAAAAAGTTCTCAGATCACAGTTATAAACCTTACTCAGATTATTCCTGTGTATTTGGTAGAGGGCAGATATAATTCTCTATTTAAAACAAAATAAATGGGTCATGGATAATATTCAAGAAACTCAAAGCTACACAGCAGCTGAGTTCACAGTTATCCGTCCCTGGCTTTCTGGTTTGTAGTTAGCCATGTGGCACTTTTATTACTCCCTAACTAACACCATTTTTTTGTTGATCCTGATAGTTAAGAGTTGTCTATTCAATTTTCACTCCCTCAAGGGCAGACACCATGTCTTCTACTATTACTGTATTGTCCATAATGTTTAGCAGTCCTGAACACAGCAGACACTTAATATTTCTTGCCTGGACTAGCAGTAAAATTAAAACAAACATCTCCTAATTTAGAGGTTAAACTAGACTCTGCTCCCTTCATCAAGCTGTACTGGTCTTGCATGCAAGTTTTATCTCCAGCAGTCCTTGCGTTCCATTACAAAATAGCAATTGCCTCTTTTCAAAATGAAAAACATTTTCCATTGTGTAAGTTATACTTGCAACTATGATGTTGAAATGTTCCTCAAGTGATGATTTTCATCTATGCTGCAAAGGAAAAAAGTGTAACTCATAAGCTTAATTCTTAAAACAAATCCAATAACTGTCATTGGTCCTAGACAGCCCTCTTAGCTTGTTCGTTTCTTTTAATGTCCCAGGCCATTTCTCCCAGAATTCGTGGTAGTAAACAGTCTAATGATCACAGAGAGACTACTGCTGGTATAATGAATGTGATCCCCATTATTTCTAACAGATAACATGCCATCTTACACAAAAAAAAGCATTGAAAGGTGGTAGAGTGGAAGCCATTGGTTAAGAAGTTTGAAGGCGGCCTAAATTAACACGTTCAATCAGAAAAGCTTGTTCCCAGCATTCTTGCCTCAACTTGACTTGGTCAAAACAGACTGGTGAATGAGATTAGGTATATCATCTGGTGTTCTGGCTCACTGTTCACCTTAAATTTTGAGTATCTTTCAAAATCACAAATTGTTACAACACTTCAGTCACTAAAAGTTTGATGTAATTGTTTTGAGAACAATACTGACTACTTTAAAGAGAATTTTGAATTTTACCAAGTGTTTTTGCATCCCTTTAGCCCTCTGTAGCAGTTCTGATAAATCTAAATATCATTGTTTCCATCCAGTTATGAGAAAACAAGAGATGCATGCAACTTTGTGCCAAGCCAATTATCTGGAGGCTGCTTGAAGATATGGTCCCAGACCTCAGTAAGTTTGCTTCTTGTTGAGGGAAAAAACATGTACAAAATCAATTAAAATACAAGGTACAGTGAACTAAGTGCTTCAGCAACAGGCCAAATAAAGTGGTACAAAGAGCAACATTTAAGTCCAAGTAGAAATCAGGGAGGAAATTTAATGATATAAGTAGCATTTGAGTGTTGTCTTGAACGATGTCAAGTATTGTAATGGAGATGAGGAAAGAATTCTAGTCTGGGGTAACAACACTATCCAGGCTATAAAGGGTGCTAAGGGCATGCTGTATTCAGGGAAGCACATGAAACCTGTGTGGCTAGAGGGGTCACGCGGGATCAATAAGTGAAGAAGAAAAGTTTACCTGAATGAGATCCACAAAAATGTTATCAGTAAAAAGTATGAATTTAAAGTTTGGAAACATTTTGAGTGTCTCAAAGAAAAGAGCTGTGTACCAGCTTTTGTGTTACATATGCAATTTAGGATGAAGCTGACAATCAACACATTTGAAAATATAACCTATCACTAAATTCCTTGATCAGAAAAATCCATTTACATAATTATTCCAAAATCCATTCAGAAAATGACCCTATTCAAACTCCTGGATATGCGAATATTTTAACAAGGGTGACTCATAAGATGAATTCTCATAAAATAAGGGAGGATATAAAACCAAAAAGTTAAAAAAGGAGAGAGAGATTGACTTACATTTAAAATCTCATTCATCAGGTTCAGGACCAGTAAAAAGGGCTACACAAAGAGCTCTGGTCTGTTTACCTTAACATCAGCAGAGACATATTGTCACAAATAGAAAACCTGAATTCTGGATAGGAAAGTCTGTTTTCAGAGAGCCAACATATAACTTCTGATGGCTGACATTGAGATTCAATCAAACTTGGCACCAATTAAAAGACATTGTTTGGAGAGCACAGGCTTAGTGTTTCTATTATCATCAGCTGAAATATAAAGATTATAATTTGATCTTTCAAATTTGGAATAGAAAAATCTGTTTTCAAAGAAGCCAACATATACTATTTAATAACTTTTGCAAGGCAATATAAACTTCTCTTCTTTTCACAATGAAACAAGAAGGAGCACCCAAAGAGAAGACCTCATGAAAGGCTCCTTTCAAACAGTGGCTCTTGCTGTGTCCTCTTGATTAAGGGCTCATAAATAAAAGGACACAACAGCTGCAACTTATGATTAACCATGGTATAGTATTTCAACCAGTGAATAACATTACAGTTATTAGAACCAACAAAACTCCTTATATTCACTCAATACATGACCTTGGCTTTGTCTGGCCTGTAGGTGACCTGAATTGAAGAGAGATGTCTGGGTTAAAATTTAACTTAGAGTCTGAAAAGCTATGTCACATGGCTGGGAAGTCAGTAATGTTGCAATTTCAGGAAACACCCTCCTTTCAATGTGATTGGATGGTATAAAGGTGAATCTGAGTGTATCTGAGTGTATCATAAAGCTAACTAGTCAGACTTGGACAGCCCTTGAATGATGTCCAAACATTTGTGAACAGTCTGAGTAAACCACTCAGGTTATTCTTACACAACCAAGGTAACTTTACTGCCTGCCATGGGCAAGTAAGTGCTCTCTAGATTATAGTTGTAAACAATTCTCAAGTGATTAATGACACATATTCTTTCTCTGCCCTCTACTGAGGGCAGAACTCTCTTAAGGAAAACAGAAAAAGTCTTCACCCTTTGATTTACAGGCTAAGACCAAAGCAACCTGAGTTTCCTCTAAGTATGAGAACCTATTCTGAATACGACCTGGGCTCCCAAGAGAGACCACGGAAGACAGGAAGAAAGGGTCTTCCATTATCTCCTTCCCTAAAAAGTATGCACTGAGAAGCTGCTAATGTTCCCCAAGTCTCAGATGGGTTCAGGACCGAATTCTAAGAACTATTTTCCCCATGACCATAACAGATGAAAACTAAAAGAGTATGACTTTTCTCATTTTAATTGGTAAGTAACCATATCACTTAGTTCTTAGACACTTTCTTATCATGGGGCCTCAAGTTACCTTTTATTGGACTGTCCTACTAAATGACCTGATCATGTAATGGTTTCAAACTCTGTTATACGGAAGCTCAAGTTTCCATAAAGCAAATCTATGGCCTCCACAGAAACCATGATCCAAACACATAGGCTTAATTTTTGTCAGTTAATCACCAGTTCATATGTTAACCCTGCAACAGAAGTTGGGTTTTCAAGCATGAATACTTAATTATTTAAGCAATTATATTTCTTCTCCCATCTCTGCCAAGAAAACACTCGATTTCTCTAAAAATGAATGATAACATTTATTTAACACAGGTACTTTTTTATATTTATAACATTCTTTTAAGAAAGGATATTCTCTTTTTTTAAAAAAAGCCTGTAGTAATATAGCATTAACTAACAGCATTTAGATAATTAACATTGGGAAATAAAGAGATGCATATTTCTCAGGAAAAAGGAGTTTGCTTGAATCTTCCATTTCATTATTACTCATAAAATGTAAAACACTAACCACATGAAGAACTTAAAATTCATTAGACATTATTTAAATCAATGGGATAAAATGCTAGCTTCTAGAGAGAATATAGATTATGATGTTCAACAGTACTGAGCATAGATTATATCCTAAATGGACACTTGTTAAATTAAGCCAATTAACCATAAAAGTAAAAACTAACTTTTTAAAAATAGAGTCAAGAAAAATTTAATCTGAACTTTTCATCTTGATGTCTCCAGAATATAGAGTACATAGAATATAAAGCATATAGAATATAGAGTGCCTTGGATACAACAGGCATCAACAATGACTGATTATGTGAATGAATGAGCTTACTGATTAATTAATGGAAGAAGGGCAACTGTATACTAAAATTAAGATAAGCTGAGAAGGGATAGGGTCATTTAGGTTACTGAATATAGTAGGAAAAGATGTCCATTTGGTGGACATGTTTTTTAAATCTGTTTTTCTATACATTTAAAACTCTGCTTATACATGTTTATCTATTTATACATTTTTAAAAATCTGTTTCCATATATACTTTTCAAAGGACAATTTAAAATCTGAATCAATACAAAGTAAGATATTTCAGCCTTGATTTTCTAGCACAAAAAAAGTACCTGGATCAGCCTTTTAAGTAGGGAAATGTGTTTATTTTCTTTGAGTGCCTAATGTAAATTAAAGGTATTGATTTCAGGATTATCTTTCAAGGAAAACTGCTAAACTCTTTTGTTGAATCAAATTACTCCAAGCAAGTTTTCTGACATCTAGCTTTTAGAAAACATGCATAAATATCATTTCCTTTAATATGTCAGCAACTTTTAGTGGGAGAATTTTGAAATTAATTTGAAATTATTTTGAAATGAATTTGAAATCATTCCACTTCTTTAGCAATGGTAAAAAGCATCTTTCAAAAGGAATATTTAAGGGAATTTAAATTTAAGGGAGGCCAGGTGCAGTGGCTCATGCCTGTAATCCCAGCACTTTGGGAAGCCAAGGCAGGTGGATCATCTGAGGCCAGGAGTTCAAGGCCAGCCTGATCAACATGGTGAAATCTAATCTCTACTAAAAATACAAAAATTAGTCGGGCATGGTGGTGGGTGCCTGTAATCCCAGTTACTCAGGAGGCTGAGACAGGAGAATTGCTTGAACCCTGAGGCAGAGGTTGTAGTGAGCCGAGATCATGCCACAACATTCCAGCCTGGGTGACAGAGTGAAACTCCATCACAAATAATAATAATAATAATAAATTTAAGGGAAAGGGTAGTTGCTTTTTTTCTATAAGGAATAAATAGTGAGGAAAAGGAAGTTTGATCCTAACCTTATCTCTCTGCTGTTTAATACCTCAAGTCTTAAGATTTATAGTTTCTAATAAAACATTATCAAGTGAGTAGAAAAATGGATGAAACTTGTTTTTAGTCACTGATCTATAATTGCCACTAGGAAATCAATATTTTAGGTTGAATCTCTCAAACTTTTGAGATTAGTAGCAAGACAGTGAACAAATATTACTTGGTTTGAAACATCTACAAAAAAATACTTATTAATGTCCCCTTTCCATAAAGAAATAGACACTAGATGAACTGAGGAAATTATGTAGTGGTCACTCATATTCAAGTACTTATTGAGTACCTCTGGTGATATAAGAATGACTAAAATATTGTTCCTACCCTCTGAAGGCTCACAGCCCAGGTACAAATTCAGACCTGGCAAATACATCAACTGTATACTTATGATTTGTGTACTTTATGATATGTAAATTATATAGTAACAAATATATAATATTAATTATTGTAAAATATAATACATATGCAGCAATAAATTACACAATAAAAAATTAAAAGAAAGATTAGGACTGGTAAGGTAAGTTAAACTATAGCAGCAGAACCACTACAATAGAAGTAGAGAACAAGGAGGAGGAGTTGTGCCTAGGGGGAGGAGCAAAGCCTTATCAAAGAGCTATAAACATACGAGTTTCACCAAGCAGAGAAGCTGGCAAAAAGCATCCTAGTGGAAGAAAAGTCGATGCAAAACACAAGGATGAGGAACAGCAAGAAATCAGTGTGTCTGAAGCACATACACGGCTAGAGAGGTGACCCAAGAAAATCTTACAAACTAAGAGAATAAATTTGGATTCTATTCTTTAGAGAAGAAGTCAAAAGAAGTCTCTAAATAGGAGAGTGACTAGATCAGATTTGTTTCTAGGTGGATAACTCATTCCACCTTTCCAAAACAGAGGACCATCACCTCTAAATTCCATTTGATTTCACAAGTTCATTGCTAGAAAGAATGTCAGTATGGAAAAAATTGCTTTGATGAAGTAATCAATTCACGATTCCCACTATCAGTACAACAATCACAAGTAATGGATTGGCTAATACAAAAGTAGAGCCATAGACAAACCTAATACTGTTGCCTATAGCAACTGCTTCTGAAAGATCATTCTAAAAAGCTCTTTCTTACCTAAAAGAAGAAGAAAGAAGAGGAGAAAGAAGAAAGATGGGAGAAAGGGAAGGGGGAGGAGGGAAAAACAAGGAGAGAAGGGGAGAAAGGAGGAGGGGGGAGGAGGGACAGAAGGGAGGAGGTAATGAAGGGAGGAGGAGGAAGAAAAAAAACGAAGAAGGGAAGAAGGAAAAAGAAAAAAGAAGAACAACAAAGAAAAAAAAAAGAAATCATTATCCAGCTCTCCTTTTTAACTTTGTAAGATATGTACCACTGAAATCAGGGACTAAATGACTCTGAAAGAATATGAAAAATTAAGACAACTGGTATTACAAAGGGTTTTATAAAATATATCCAGGCCGGGAGTGGTGGCTCAGGCCTGTAATCCCAGCACTTTGGGAGGCCGAGGCGGGTGGATGACTTGAGGTCAGGAGTTCGAGACCAGCTTGGTTAACATGGTGAAACCCCATCTCTACTAAAAATACAAAAATTAGCTGGCCATCGTGGCGTGCACCTGTAATACCAACTACTCAGGAGGCTGAGGCAGGAGAATAGCTTTGACCCAGGAGGTGGAGGTTGCAGTGAGCCGAGACTGCGCCACTGCACTCCAGCCTGGGTGACAAAGAAAAATAAACAAATAAAATAAAAATATGTCCAAAATGTATTAAGAGAAAAAGATGCAAAACAGTACATAATATATAAACACATTCTTTGTGAAGCAAATGAATACTAAATATGTTAATATACGCACTGAAAAAATTTGAAGGACTGTATACAAACATGCTAATATCAGTTAAGTCTAAGATTATGGGGAACTTTTTCCCTTCCTCCATAATGTATCTCTGAAAGGTCTGAATTTTAAGGGTATGTATTACTTTTACAAACATAAAAGCATATGAAGGATAAATGTAATTTAAATGAGATCTCTTGATGGTGGCCCATAATCACAAAGGTTGTGGGAAGTTGGATAAGTAAAATAAGCACTTCCATTTGGGTGTCACCACTAACAAGCAGGTTTCCCACATTTCTATGTGGTCAGCATAACATCCCAAAGGGATAGTTCTTTCTTTTTTCTTTTTCAACTTTTATTTTAGATTCAGGGGATACATGTGCAAGTTTGTTACCTGGATATATAGTGTGATGCTGAGGTTTGCGGTATGAATGATCCCCTTATTTAGGTACTGAGAACAGTACTCAACAGTTAGTCTTTCAACCCTTCTCCCCAATTCCTCCCTCCCTTCTCTAGTAGTTCCCAGTGTTGACTGTTGCCATCTTTATGTTCTTGAGTACTTAATGTTTAGCTTCCACTTATAAGTGAGAATGTGCGGTATTTGGTTTCGTGTTCCTGCCTTAATTCACTTAGGATAATGGCCTCCAGCTGCATCCATGTTGCTGCAAAGGACATGATTTCATTCTTTTTATGGCTGCATAGTATTCCATGGTCTATATGTACCATATTTTCTTTATCAGATGGGCACCTAGGCTGATTCCATGTCTTTGCTATCGTGAATAGTGCTGCAATGAACATGTGAGTATATGTATGTGTCTTTTTCGTAGAAAAATTTGTTTTCTATTGGATATATACCCAGTAATGGAATTGCTGGGTCAAATGATAATTCTGTTTTAGGTTCTTTGAGAAATCTCCAAACTGCTTTCCACAGTGGCTGAAATAATTTACATTCCCACCACCAGTGTACATGCATTCCTTTTCTCTGCAGTCTTGCCAACATGTTGTTTTTTGGCTTTTTAATAGCAGCCATTCTGACTGGCGTAAGATGGTATCTCATTGTGGTTTTGATTTGCATTTCTCTGATGATTAGTGATAATAAGTATTTTTTCATATGTTTGTTGGTTGCTTGTATGTCTTCTTTTGAGAAGTGTCTTCTCATGTCTTTTGCCCATCTTTTAATAGGGTTATTTGGGTTTTGCTGTTCAACTGTTCAATAAGCTCCTAATAGAATTTGGATATTACACCTTTGTCAGATGCATAGTTTGTGAATATTTTCTCCCTATCTGTAGGTTGTCTGTTTACTCTGTTGATAGTTTCTTTTGCTGTGCAGAAGCTTTTTAGTTTAATTAGGTCCCACCTGTCAATTTTTGTTTTTGTTCCAATTGCTTTGAGGACTTAGTCATAAATTCTTTGCCAAAGCCCATGTACAGAATGGTATTTCCTAGGTTTTCTTCTAGGATTCTTATATTTCAAGGTCTTACATTTAAATCTTTAATCCATCTTGAGTCAATTTTTGCATATGGTGAAAGGTAGGGGTCTGGTTTCATTCTTCTGCATATGGCTAGCCAACAACCCCAGCAGTATTTATTGACCAGTGAGTCCTTTCCCCATTGCTTATTTTTGTCAGCTTTGTTGAAGATTAGACATCTGTAGGTGTGTGGCTTTATTTCGGGGTTCTCTATTCTGTTCCATTGGTTAATGTGTCTGCTTCTGTACCAGTACCATGCTGTTTTGCTTACTGCAGCCTTATACTATAGTTTCCAGTTGGGTAATGTGATGCCTCAAAGGGAGAGTTTTTAGATTTGTGCAGGGGTACCCCCAGGCCATGGACCAACACTGGTCTGTGGCCTGTTAGGAACTGGGCCACACAACAGGAGGTGAACTTCACCTCCTGTCAGATCAGTGGCAGAGTTAGATTCTCTTAGGAACACGAATCCTATTGTGAACTGCACATTCGAGGGATCTAGGTTGTGTGCTCTTTATGAGAATTTAATGCCTGATGATCTGAAGTTGAACAGTTTCATCCTGAAACCACCACCCCCGCCCCCATCCACGGAAAAACTGTCTTCCACAAAACTGGTCCCTGGTGTCAAAAAAAGGTTGGGGACCATAGGCAAGCCTCGTCTGCCTGAATTCTATTCTTTCTCCCTAATCTACTCAAGAACATGATATAATTCCTTGCCATGATCATGTTTTTCCTGTAGCCTTTAAAATAATTATTTTAATGCTGATAAATTTGCTATCAGTCTGTAGTAGCAGCAAATAATCTTTAGTTATTGTCTTTGTGACAAATAGATATGCATTTTGGATCTATGGAATTCCTTCCTCTTGCAGGAATAGCAAACTGAAATGATGAATTCAAGAGATTCAAGAATTTGCATGCCACTCCACTTGCCCTATACAGAAACTGAATTTCTTTAAGGCTAAATCTAACATGTTGGCAATACTTTATTATGTAGTTATTATTTATTTTTCAATGTGCACTCTTACATTGTTTCATCTGATTTTCATAGAAACCCTATGAGGTAGTGGGGCTGAAAATCATCCCTATCCTTTTATTTTTCATGATTTTACATTTTAAGACATTTTGGCTGGTGGGGATGAAGTAGTAAATACAAAAGGAGTACACTCCCAGTGCATAAAATTTGGAAATAAAAACAGAACCAAACCAAACAAAGAATCACTCCTAGTCCCACTACTAGATACAACATTATAACCACTTAGGTTTCCAATATTTTTCAGTTATTCTTTGTATTTAAGCCTGTTTAAAGATGAGAAAATTTTAACATGTGTAATGAGAGTCCAAGCTAGGACTAAAACTCATGAACACTTTCCCTCATACTAGGAAGCCTCTTCCTTCTTATTAATCTGTCTCTCTTTCAAAATGCTCAAGCATTAGAAAGAATAAATCTTCAGAAACACAGATTTGGGGATTGTTCATATTTTGTTTCCATTTACAGGTAAACTTACCAATGGTCTTTGGAGAGAAGCACCTGCAACATAAAAATTGTTGTCAAACACAATGATTTTTAAGATTCTTTTTAACTCTGAAACAATTGTTCTCCTTCTCCTTCTTCTTCCTGTTCTTTTTTTTTTTTTTTTTTTTTTTTTTAGACAGGGTCTTGCTCTATCACCCTGGCTGGCTGGAGTGGTGCAGTAGCAAACTCACTCTAAGCAGTAAGGCACAGTGGCTCACGCCTGTAATCCCAGCACTTTGGGAAGATGAGGCAGGTGGATTGCTTGAGTCCAGGAGTTTAAGACCAGCCTGGGTAACATGGCAAAACCATGTCTCTACAAAAGAAAAAAGAATACAAAATATTAGCCAGGCATGGTGGTACGCACCTGTAGTCCCAGCTACTCAGGAGGCTGAGACGGAAGGATTGCTTGAGCCCAGGAGGCAGAGGTTGTAGTGAGCTGTGATTGCACGACTGCACTCCAGCCTGGATGACACGGTGAGATCCTGTCTCAAAAAATAACTTTTTTTTAAAAAGCTCACTATAACCTTGCACTCTTGGGTTCAAGTGATCCTCCCACATCAGCCTCCCAAGTAGCTGGGAGCATGCCACTGGGACATGCAAGTACAGGTGCATGCCACCATACCCGGGTAATTTTTTTTTTTTTTTTTTTTTTTTGAGATGGAGTCTCCCTCTGTCGCCCAGGCTGGAGTGCAGTGGCATGCAAGCTCACTGCACTCTGCAAGCTCACTGCAAGCTCTGTCTCCTGGGTTCATGCCATTCTCCTGCCTCACCCTCCCGAGTAGCTGGGACTACAGGTGCCCGCCACCACACCCGCCTAATTTTTTGTATTTTTAATAGAGACGGGGTTTCACCATGTTAGCCAGGATGGTCTCAATCTCCTGACCTCGTGATCAGCTTGCCTCGGCCTCCCAAAGTGCTGGGATTACAGGCGTGAACCACTAGGCCCGGCCTTACCCAGGTAATTTTAAAAATTTTTTGTAGCGATGGGGTCTCACTATATTGCCCAGGCTGGTCTCAAACTCCTGAGCTCAAGCAATCCTCCCGCCTTGGGCTTTCAACGTGCTGGGATTACAGGTGTGAACCACCGTGCCTAGCCCAACTCTGAAACAATTCTAATCTTCTCTGAATGGAACTGTGGCTAGAGGTCAAGAATCAGGATCAATAGGATAACAGATGTGTGACGGTTATAATACTGAGTGTCAACCTGATTGGACTGAAGGATGCAAAGTATTATTCCTGGGTGTGTCTGTGAGGGTGTTGCCAAAAAGTTAAACATTTGAGTCAGTGGACTTGGAGAAGCAGATCCACCCTCAATCTTGGTGGGCACCATCTAATCAGCTGCCAGTGTGGCTAGAAAGAAGCAGGCAGAAGTTGGACTTGACTTGCTGAGTCTATAGGCCTTCATCTTTCTCCTGTGCTGGATGCTTCCTGCGCTTGAACATCAGACTCCAAATTCCTCAGCTTTTAGACTCTTGACTTACACCAGTGATTTGCCAGGGGCTCTTGGGCCTTTGGACACAGACTGAAAGCTGCACTGTTGGTTTCCCTACTTTTGAGGTCTTGGGACTTGGACTGGCTTCCTTGCTCCTCAGCTTGCAGAGAGCCTATTGTGGGACCTCACCTTGTGATCGTGTGAGTCAATACTACTTAATAAATTTCCCTTCATATATTCATCTATCCTGTTAGTTCTACCCCTCTAGAGAACCCTAATACAAGATGAGAACAAATTAAGTCAGTCAAAATCCCCCAAATAAGAAGTTAACCAAACTAAAATTAAAATCATAAACCAACATCATAAGCTGGAACAAGTGTCAACCAAGGAAAGGAAAGGAATACAGGTCCAGTAATCAACCTGAAGTTATACATCTAAAAAGTGGTGTGGCCAGATTAAGCCCCTAATCTAGGTGGCTCAAAGCTTATGTTCTTTTCCATGTCTTACCTCTCTAGGTGTAGTCACAGAGAGTCTATGCCCCTTAAATCGCTAAGAAACTAGGCATGTTTGCAAATGCCTTAACATTTTCCCCGGAAGGTGAAACCTAAAAAAGTGGTTAGCAAACGTATCTCAGAATTTGTTTCTGCAGTACATGTCTCTTTCAGTTTCTGCAATGTGGTGAGGAAATTAAACATCTCTCTGGCTCTCCTTTACCACATGAACACCCATGTGTATATGGATGCATGCACACACACACACACGTGTATGCGTGTGCAAACACATACAATTTAACCATCTTCACTTCAGATGGTCTGACCTTCAAGTCAGGTTACCCATAATCAGAAACTGGAATATATAAAAAGGACATATGAAAAAGAATTTAAATTGAATTGAATATTAAAAGTTACAGAACTCATATATTCTCTGTTCAAGCAAATCCTGCTGCCCTTAACTGTGCAAACACATTTGTCTATAATAT
Source organism: Gorilla gorilla gorilla (assembly GCF_029281585.2). Lineage (NCBI taxonomy): Eukaryota > Metazoa > Chordata > Mammalia > Primates > Hominidae > Gorilla > Gorilla gorilla. The sequence continues at coordinate 85,072,075 of NC_073239.2, read as the reverse complement.
GTAAAATCATTACATTTGGAGATAAAGTTAAAACCAACATGTTGATCCAAATTAGTGGGAAACAAACTGAAATGCTTACAGCAGTCAAAATTGGAAAAAGTAAATCACAGAGTTACTCAGTACACTGCATAGCTGTTAATTTAGCTTTGGAAAACTCTCTCTTAAAGGAGAACTTCTAAATTGAAGCACAAGATGGCTTGAATAGAGGCAGTGGTTTGTAAGGGAGGAGGAGATTCCACAGGAGTACTGAGACCACATATTAGACACCAAGGCTTCTCAAGCACCTCTTCACCTAACCCACTGTATTCTCATGGCAAAACACCTCATGATGCTCTAGGGCATGGAAACCATAATCTATATAATGCATACATCATTATATTCTTTAGGTGGCAATGGATCTAAATGAAAAATATACATAAATGTACTGTTTTAAAGCCAGGTGAAATTATTAGGCATATAAGATTGGAAAACAGGATGCCTGACTTTTACTCAGAGTTTTTCCAGTGACTCACCATGTAATTCTGAGGACATAACCCTTTGATCCTTAGCTTACAACCCAGAGAATTTTAAATTGTGCTCCTCCAAACCCCCACCTTTGGAGGCATCCTCTCCAGCTTCTTTTGCCCTAAGATGAAAGGATCTGTAGACATGGAAAATGGTTGTTTGGTGATTTCCCATAACTTCCTTTCTAGTATTTCAGTCATTCTCCTTTTACATCTGAGGGACACTGCAGAGAAATCACTGCTTTGCACAATCAAAGCCACAGGCTTAAAATTTCACTACTGGAGGGGGCAGGCTGAGAAGGAACAAGTCCGGCTTTAACACCACAAATATCTCCAATTACCAAATGTGGGCAGAAAAATGACAAAAAATCAAGGACAGATAGAAAGGTCCTTGGTATTCTTCAAAGCTTCCCTTTGGGATGAAAGTTCCTTGAGACTTCCAAGGCAGAAAGCCTGGGCAGTCTGCACACCTGGGGTGCATTAGTGAGCCCTGGACTCGAGGTGAAACAGGCTGAATTTCATCTAGATGCTTCTCACAATCCGCTCTCATAAAACTCAGAGTAATTTACCAGCTTAGGAACACGGCATGGTATTCATGGAGCACTAAATCTGGGGATTACCTTCCAGAGTCACTGGATAAATCCCACTGCTCATCTTTGTAAATACACCTTCATCTTGATTACCTTTATCTCAAGGGGAGTTTCATTTTGTTTGCTGTGGCACACGGTCAAGACTAAAACCCACCTTCAAATCAAATCATTCTCACACCTCTCCTGAGAAGTCTTTCAAAGAGCATCCAAACATTGATGTAACTAATGGGTGAGTTTTAGCATTAGGCTATGTGCCCTTCTAAATACAAAACACCAATGCCTCTGCTGTTGCTTCCCTTCCCTCACCTGCTATGTGGAGGTGATGATAGCTTGTCTTGCCAGTTCCCCCAATCTGTATGAAAAGGAAGTCTCACTGTAGTACCTGGCAGGCTCTAACCTTGCCACAACAGCCAGTATGGTTGTTCCTGCCCAGAAAAGCCCTTGGTCTCACATTTCCCTAACTCTGTCCTGTACATCTTGAAGTATAACTCAGCACAGAGCTCACCCAGCCACCCTAATCAGTGCATTCTATACATCTGCTCGCTGTCTTTCTCCATTCCCAGCTACTTAGAGAAGCAGATCATAAGGCAGTAGCTTTTGCATTCTGGCTCTGCAATTTGCTACCTGTGAGACCTTGGCAAAGTTACTTAGCCTTTTTGCCTGGGTTTCCATATTTGTAAAGTGGCGATAATGACGACAGCTGCTCATGAAGTTGTAAGTATTAAATATATAACCTTATAGTGCCTGAAATGTAGTAAAGCACTCAACAGCATGACGATAATCATGATGATACTTTTTCATTATCAAAGTCAACTACTTTTCTTAAAAAGAGTACTCCTCTACCCCGGCCCTCTCTAACATTTACAACCCCCTCATCTAACAGTGGGCAGAGTGGCCTCCTACTCCCAAACCACAACTAGCTAGAGCAAACTGAGCCATTAGTAAGCAGGCTGTAGGATAAACACGTTTGGGCAAAATAATAGATGAAGGCAAAGTAAAGATGAATGATAGGGCTCCCCAAACCATCTGTGCTCCATCAAACAAGACATTCTAAACACGTAGACTATGGTTCAGAATCCATTCAAAGTTGGGGTATTTTAAGGTGACAGGTGGCAAAACTTTAACCATCAGGGTGACTTATGTAACTAGGCAATGCTGTAGCCTATACATGTTATTCAGGACTGAGGAATTGTCGGTGCCATAGGCCAAGCTCTAGTCTCAGAATGCAAGGTGGAAATAAAGGGTGGAATACAGGGCACCCTCTCCCCCCATACACAAATATACATTCTACCATCTGTTTCTACCATCTGTGCAAGACCCAACTGTCTTGAAGTCAGACCTCAACTGGCTGGCGTCCTAGCATTTGGGGCTCCTTATAAGCCATTCACATCTCCCATGTGATGTAAGGCATACCACTCCTATGGTGTGATGCCCTGAATGATGTAACATCTGTTTACCCATGTCATAGCCTAGCATTCTAATGCATGCTTTCTATGGTAGTCTTACTCCTAAAAGTTACAATAACAACATAGAAGAGCATTTTTCAACTTGTATCCCTCTCTGTATTATGTTATTACTAGATATGTTCTTTGAAAAAAATTCCACATGGCATATAAATATTATCAATTTCTATGTGTATTATGACATAAGAAAGGCTGTGAAGCACTGTTCTAGACTAAGATCAGAAAGAAACCTGCAATTCATAAGTTCCAAACATTTACGGAGTACCTACTAAGTACAAGTCATGTTACACTACATACTTTTAATATTCTGTATTTAGATTTTCTATCTGTAGCTCAGAAATAAAACAACAAATACATTTGTATTAGAGGAATGACCTCAGAGTAATAATAGCTACAAGTAGTTTGTGAACTTTTTAGGTAAAAAATAAAAGGTAAATTTAAATACGTATTTTTAATTTGCTGCATAAAATGTGTTTTATCCCCAATCAGATTCTTGCCAAGAAAGAAAAAAAGAAAAGACAACAGAGCCTCATCCTGAAAAGAAAAAGCCTGAAAACCTAGGGATACATGAGAAACATCTGCCACATACTAGCGCAGCAAGGAAACCACGCACCAATAAACAGTAATTTAACTGTAAAAGGAATGCTTCACACATAATGAAAGCAGTTCCTTTATCTTCAAAGGAAAACTATTAATGAAGGAAGAAAGGGTTTTAGAGTACTCTGCAGGAAGGTGGCATTGCTCTTACCTGCCTCTATATCAAAATGCCAATATAGAAACACACTCCCACAATCATTTTATAACACTTGGCATCCATTGTGACCAGAGCAGAAATTTTATCTACACTTCAAAGTGTTTCCTATTTCAGGCTCTTCAAGATAACCAAAAAAGGATTCTGTCTTCAGTCTGCCTGAAAAAGTAGGGAAAGATGATTTTTTGTTTTTCAGGTTTTTTACAACATCTGTTTATGCATGTCACAGCCAAACAACATCAGTTGCTAGCCACACAAAACAGGGGCAATGAAATGAATGTGTCAAACTGTGGGAGAATTCTAATGGTGCTTTACTGAGAACTCCCTTCTCTCTTGCACCCACTTTCTGCCAGTTTCCAATATGCCAGCTATTGGACAGCACTGGGGAGAAGTTATAACCCTCCAGAAACAGCCTAAAAATTCCTTTGTGGACTTAAAGGGATAAGAGAAAATTGAAAGGCCTGGGCTTCAAACTTTTAACAAAGAAGGATTTGAGAAGGAATGTGATTCAACAGGATACACATAGCCCAATTACTTAGATGACTTATGATCGAAGTCTTAAACCAGTTTCCAATGTCAACTCCTCATGTGGTTACTGTCAAGTAGGGAACCCTGTTTCTTTATGCATGAGACTGAAGAGTAGAGACGTGGGGGAAGGATGACGGAAAAAAAGAAAGTATGCATAACACACTGTAAAGTGGGAAGTGATACATAACTAAACAAATGATAAAATCATATCAAACAATAATAAGTCTTTTTCCCATAGATTCAGAAAGAATATTTCAACTAATTGGGTCACTGGAAAACAATAATTTTATATAGCATTCTGATAAATAGGTCCACAGGCTAAGCAATTTTTTTTTTTAAAGTTACTTATATCAATGTATTCAAGCTGTGTGTTTGATCCGCAAAGAGATAGGGTTTCAGTTTATACTTGCTGTTTGTTGAAGCAGCCTCGGGCAGGAAAGTGATATGAAAAAAGAAGACAACCCTGATTACTGCAAAATGAAGAGGGCAGCATGGTCACCAGCTCAACGTTAGAAAAAGGGCATTATAAAAGCAGTGCTGAGAAACCAGGTATTCTGCCTACTTGGATGAGCTGCCACCTTTGAAGCAATGCCAAGGTCATGTGCATTGAGCTGTTAAAGATATCTGAGTAGGAAAATGTCTTCAGGCAAGGTAACTTTCTTTAAAGTATGCTTAGCACCTGGTCATCTGGTCATCTCAACAGTGGCTCAATGATCAATAGACAAGAGAGCATAAAATGTTAGTCAAATGCCAGAAAGCTCGAACATCTCGGCTGGAGAGTTAAATTCTTTTGACTTTTGGAAGGCTTTCTCAAATTTATTTATATCTGTTTCCAGGAGCTTAGGCTAATTTAAAAAAAAAAAACTTAATTGCTTCTTATTTTCATTTTTTCCCTTTCTCTCATTCCCCACTGCCCCCCTCCATCGCCCTCACCAATTTAGAGTTGCTTTTATATATTTTCTCCTTATAAGTGGACTTAAGCTCCAGCCTAGTGAGAGAAAAGATAAGCACATGTGATCGCATGTTTTTAAGGAAACATCCACTAAGGATATCTAGTTAAACTTGAAACGTGAATTTTGGTAGACGGAAATCAGTAAAGCATGTATAATTAGATCACTCTGGTACTGGCCAGCAACAAAGATCATTCTAAAAATTGAGAACAAAACACCTAGGTGCCTACCTGTGTAAACACACACACACACATGCACACCCAAGTGCATGCACACACGTGTGCTTGAGCAGTCATAGGCATATACTGTTGGGCTGAGTGCCTTTCTGGCACCCAGAAAAAGATGGTGCTTTTAAAAGTTTTAGAGGAAAACATCACTAAGTGTTTGTGTACAGAATTATGTGCTGTTTGCCATTGGAAGTCAATGTGGCATTGTACACTCAGTGTCAGTCTCGAATCTGGAAGAAAAACTTTTCTCAGAAACAAGTCTTAGTCCAATATTACCTTTCTTGGCCCATTCTGGCAGTTACACTCTAGAGAAAAGGACTCCTTTGCTCATTTTGTGACATGCCTCAATTGTGGATGGCAAATTTGATGACAATATTATGAACAGAGTGATTTAGAACAGATCTCTAGTAAAAAACAGAACTCCATCTTGGCATAGTGCAGTTGATTAATATGCCCCAGGCCCATGAAATACATACTCTTGCTGCTAACTGAAACAATCCAGAAGCCTTCTGTGTAAGATACCTGGGTGATATTGTTCCATAATCCTATCCTCTTTTGGCACTGCTATAACTATTTATTTCAAGGTTGGTTACCTTTAATTTCTAGAACCAGGGAATACATGATCCAAAGTTTACCTTTTTTTGTGTTCAAAATGACCTGCTCAGAAGTCTTCAATATAAAATATTAATGCTGTAGATTAATGCAATGTTCATCAACTCTGGAGACCAAAGGGCTTTTACAGAGGCTATTGTTTTAGTTTTTAATGCTCATTCTATCCCTGAGTGACAGACATCATGATCCTCATTTCCTCGTAGAGAAATCATCTAATGATGATTGAGTTGCCTGAGGTGAAGTCGCTGGTAAAGCTGAGAAGTAAACTCTAAATTTTCTGATCCACTATTTCAGCACTAGAATGTATTATCTTATTTTGAGAAATGACTAAAGATTTAAGAGCTAAGTCTTTGAGAACAGCATACTGATTAAGAGTACAGGTTTTGGAATTAGTTGGACCTGGGTTTGAATCCCAGTTCTACTATTTACTATTGTGAATCTTGGATAAGTTTCTTAACCTCTCTGTGCCTCACTTGCCACCCATCCATACAAAGCCCCAGAAAAATAGATACATGTTACTTGGTATGTTTTCCAAGATGCATGCCTAAGAGATAAAATCTGCCTCCTCATCATCTCCTAGGTATATTTAAGGATTAGCTAGATTGGTGAGTTGGCACATACTCTGAGACTCCAACTAACGAACACAGCATCCAAATGGAGTCCAGGCTCAGCAGGAGGATCCTGCCTATTACAGCACATGTCTGGCCATTTATTTATGAGTGCAGCAAGCAGGTTTCTATATCACTTACTGTGATGGAAGAGAAAGAGAAAGAAAGAGAGGCAACATCTTGATGAAAGATATTGCAAATTTGAATGCAACTATTCTAGGAAGTGCATACATAGTAGAGAAATCATTAAGCCATTGGCTTGGAACTGTCAGACTTTACTGATGAGGAAATGGAGGCTGAGAGAGGTTCACTTGATGGAATTCATGTAATAAAAAGCGGTAGAGTGATTTGAACCCAAGTCAGACTGAGCCACACATTTTCTACCAGTACTCTGTACTTACTAGGAGATGGTGATCTCATGTATAAATGTTAACTGACAACTTATCTCAGACACCTGCAAGTTAAACGGACACCATAATTGAACTTGAATTTGGCTGGGGAACCATAAAAGAACCCAAGACCAGTGAGACATCAGCACACTTAGTATCATGCCCCAGCACTCATTTAGAAAGAAATGAATCACAGAATATGTCAGCCATAGCTCATTTAATACAACCAAAAATAGGTATTTCATAGCTGTTTTCCACCTAAAGACTATCCCCAGCCAGCTATGCTTGTGAGGTAGCACATCCCAAACACGGGTGGGAGAACCATGGACAAGTGCACCTAGCCATCTTTATAAACCTGCCTACAATGAATAAAATGGAAATGGTCAGTATGAAGCATTCAGTACTTAAATTGCTCTGCTTAACTGATGAAACTCAAATACTGTTCCTCTTCAGTATGCTTTATTTCTTTTATAAACATACCAACTTTCTTTAAGGCCAGTAAATGCACCATGATTTCTTTTTTCCTTCTTCATGCCAGCAAAAAGGATGGAAAATGGAGTTTGAAGTTGTAAGTCTCAGATGGAAAGACAGAAATGCAAAAGCCATAGGGAAGAATGTGGTACGTCAGTATTATAAAAAGATCATCAATGGAATCAATCTGTTGCTTTATGTCATCGATAGTTTGATCTTTCTGGGAAACGCTGATTCCCCAGGATTCTAAGTATGGCTGGAGAAAGGTAGAGAATATTCTGTTCCTTTCTCATGGGCAAATATTATTAATATTTACACTAACTTAATATCATTATTCGCAAGGAGGATAAAGCTAAAAACTTAGATGTGGATTGTGCCACTGAGCTCACCATTAATAGAATTAAATTTTCTTATGTAATGCAGTTCAGTCCTTGAAAAGAGGATTAATCAACATGAGGCTTCCATTAATTCATTCAATTAATTCCAAGTTTAAATAGGTAGGTCAGAATAGGTTTGCAGACCCGTTGAGAAGATAACATTTTAGCAAAGGCTTGAAGTGAGTAAGGGAGTTAGTCATGTGTATATTAGAAGCAGAGAATTTTAGTCATCAACCTTGATCCAATCCAGTGCCCCCTCATCTTGGCCCCATTGGATGGTCTTATCCACATGCTGTTGGCTTTCCTCCAGCATTGTTCAGTATTTCCAATGTATCCTATCCTACAGTCATATACTTTTTAAATAGCAATCATTGAAAGGTTCAAGGTACTATATCTAAGTTGCTCTTCTCTTAGCCTGGAGACACTGAGATCTGTCAAGGTTATGCCTTTGTCTTAGTCAAAATGATGTTGTTCTCTTTCCTATGGTTCTTATAACCACTTTTTTTTCTTTTTTTTTTTTTTTTTGGAGACAGGGTCTCACTTTTTTGCCCAAGCTAGAGTGCAGTGATACAATCATAGCTCCACTACACCCTGGAACTCCTGGGCTCCAGGGATCCTCCCACCTGAGTAGCTGGCACTATAGGCTTAAACCACCACAGCCTGCCTTAGCACCATCCTTATTCCCTTGACTATCCTGTACTCTAAATAATCTACCAGAAAGTGGAACTTCCTAGCACCTCCACTAGAGTCTGAACATGCAGAGTAAGAACTAGTACATGGAGAGTAAGAAAAGATAACAAAATGTATAAGAGTCATTAAGAAGATAAGAGAGGAAGAAGGAATTAATAGGCAAATGCTAATCACATATACAGTTGATGGTACACTGGAAACATCACAGTGAAATAATCTAAGACTTGGGCTACTCAGTGCCATAATTACAAAGATGCCCTGCAGAGTAAGTTTCTAGTGGTTAAGATTTCAGTGGCTAGAAGTATCCCTTTCATGGACCAATATGTGGCCACAGATGTTAATATAATGACCTACATAGGAGCAGTTTGTATATTTTACTGATCTTAAGACTTTTACTCATCTTAAGACTGTTTCAAAGCTATGCATTCTTCCTTGAGTAAACATTTATCTGTGCAGTTGAATGGTTCCAGCCCAAGGAAAGAAGCCAGGAACATGGGTACTCCTTAATAGTCTGCTGCTGCTTCAATATGACAACAAGGGAGTCATTTCTCCTCTAAGTTCTCTCTACCGAGGAACTGAGACAGTCTATGAACCAGGACCAAGACCTTTCCACAAAATTACTCATATTGCATGTGATTCTTATCCCACAGAAGGTGCCAAGACCCAGGAATCCAAATCAATGAATAGTCACTCGTTCTTGTCACCTCTCAGATCCTGAGTAGGACTTCTCATTCAAAATCTACAGCCCAAAAGTTAATTCCCCACTTAGGTCTCACTGTACTTACTGGCTGCTGTCTTGGATAATAAAATCTTGGATTCTAAGGCCAGAGTGTTCCCACAGGCAGTATAGAAAGATGGCAATCAGCTCTGCAAAGAATATAAAGAATATTTTTCTATCTTGAAGTCTGACCTTATGTGGAAAAAGATCAAAGACCAAAATGTAGTAACTACAAATGGCTCTAGCCAGCCCTACTTGGCTTTATATTATAAATAAGAAACAAAACAATACCTCCATGAATTAAACAGTGAGCTAAGTATACATGAGTGTACACTCATTTGAATTTGCCACTGACTTGCTGCAGAACTTTTGGCAAGTAAAACTTCTCTGAGTTCTACTTCTTCACCTGTAAAATTTAAAAATGATACTTTACAAACTAGGTTTTCACAAGCAATAAACTTTAAAATGCCTTGAAAAAATGCAAATGCCTGGAGCTGTATAATTAGCCACATCATCTTCAGACTAAAACAAAGGCCTAACTCCCTGTAATCCAGGTGTCCCTACACTCAATAATAAGAGACCTTGGAGATTTGGCTCAGAAATGAGTACACAGACTACAATACAGGAAGGGCAAACTACTGGGAAGGGAGGCCAATACTAGTTAATCATTCACAGGATTAAGTGTCTTATTTCTCTTTCATAACATAGGCTTGACTAGCTAGAAACTTACCCAGCCAAGCACAAAAAGCCATCAGTGGTTAAAAGAAAATAATTGAATGAGAAAGGAACCATGGTTCGGGTCACATCATTTTAATTCTCTTAAGCTCTTTCTTTAAGGGCTTTTTTTTTTCCACTTGAAGTTTGGGAGATATCAGTCAATCTAAATATATAGAAATTCAATTATTCTCCTTGCCTATATAACCTCTTAAATATTGTATAAATGAGCTCCCACAAGCTTACGGAATTTTATGGAGGAGTTTGGCAAGAGTTCACAATCCTGTTCTTAGCTACTTGCAAACGGTTATGTGACTTAGGAAAGCCTCTTAATCTAGCTAAGCTTCTTATTCTCCAAAATTAGAAAATAGAAATTATGAATTGGGCCCTGGCTAATGAAGGGACAAACCTGTCAGTATCTGGCTCTGTTTGCATTTTGCAATGTGGTCAGAGGTTAAGTCAGTAAGGACGGGACAAATACACATGTAATAGATTAAGAATGTAATGACAGAAAATCATACAGGATCTACATCCTCCTAACTACTGACAAAGGATTTCTCTACCTTTGCAAAATGAGAACTAGGCGATTTAAGGGAGGAGGGAAGGTAAAAAGTGACATTGAGGGAGGTACAGTTGAACTGAAGACCTAACAGAATTTACTAGAAAGGAATGTATTATAATTGACTGGTGGATATGCACATTTAAACATGGCTATGATACAGAGGTGTTGAAATATTAAGTATTTTCATCAGCCTAAAATAAGAATGAGAAATATGGCTGGGTGTGGTGGCTCACACCTGTAATCCCAGCACTTTGGGAGGCTGAGGTGGGTGGATCACTTGAGGTCAGGAGTTCAAAACCAGGCTGGCCAACATGGTGAAACCTTGTCTCTACTAAAAATACAAAAATCAGCAGGGCGTGGTGGTAGGCACCTGCAATCCCAGTTACTTGGGAGGCTGAGGCAGGAGAATCTCTTGAACCCTGGAGGCAGAGGTTACAGTGAACCGAGATCGCCCCATTGCACTCCAGCCTGGGCGACAGAGCGAGACTCCGTCACACACACAAAAAAAGAATGAGAAATATGACAAACAAGATGAAAGGTAATTACTGCCTACAAAACACTGCATTTAATATTTTCTTTAGAAACTAATAAAATTACAATTCCTAGTAAAAGACACTGTAGGCCGGGTGCAGTTCTTATGCCTGTAATCCCAGCACTTTGGGAAGCCGAGGTGGGTGGATCACCTGAGGTCAGGAGTTTGAGACAAGCCGGGCCAACATGGTGAAACACTGTCTCTACTAAAAATACAAAAAATTAGCTGGGCGTGGTGGTGGGCGCCTGTAATCCCAGCTACTTGGGAGGCTGAGGCAGGAGAATCACTTGAACCCGGGAGGCAGAGGTTGCAGTGAGCTGAGACTGCTGCCATTGCACTCCAGACTGGGCAACAGGAGTGAAACTCCATCTCAAAAAAAAACAAAAAAAAAAACAAAACAAAAAAAATAGGACGCTGTAGTCTTGAATCCTTTTCTCCAAATAAGATTCTGCTACAGAAATGGCTTATTTCTTTTCTGTTCTGTCAGGCTCTAAAGTTACAAATACGAGACAATGATGACAGATCAAGTAAGTCAGAAATTCTTCAAGAAAAAGAGAACCTCTTCTATAAATACATGAACTCGATCAGGCTGAGAACCTGTCTACCTGTTTACACAGAAAATCAAGACTTTGGCCACTTGATGGGTTATGGAGGAGGAGCCTGAAACCCCTGGCCATCAGGGCCTTCCCTTTCAGGGACTCCTGGTAAAAACTTACTTTTTTCTACCCAAAGGCCAAAACCAAGACATGAACATTTTACTTCTGGAAACCCTGGTCTAAAACTCAGTGAAGTCATCATTCCCAATACATTTTTTTCATCAACATTTTATGTTCAGAAACGAGAATAAAAAGTTGTATAGCCTTTCCAAAAGGCAACTTGCTAATTACAATCATGAAAAAATAGATTCAGCCTAAATGTCCAACATCTAGAATGGTTATAGAATTCATGTTACAGTTGTGAAATAAACAATTCTGCTGCCATTAAAATTCTTTTGACAAAAAAGTTTTTAATAGGATGAGATGATAAAATAAGTAAAAAATACTATATAAAAACCATAAAATATAAGCTAAACTATGTAAAAATTTTAAATGTGTATAAAATAAGACTAGTAAGAAATATGACAAAATGTTAACAGTAGTCATTTCAGGGTGTGGTTTTAGAACACTAATTTTTTAAATGATAGCTTTCTTAAATAAGGAAAATAGAGTACTTTTATTATTGGAAAAAGAATTAGTAATAAAAAGGATATCCTCTGATTTTAATTCTCCTGTGTGCCAGTACTTCCCCTGCCCAATCTTTCATTCTCTCCTAAACCTGAGCCAGACATTTTGTAGTTAATTAACTAAAATGTTTTTAATGAATGCTTTCTATGAAATGGACCCTGTACTAGGCAAATTAAAGGATATGAAAGAAATAGGAAATGAGGCCTTTGCTTTCAAGGAAAGGATGCTGCTAAACTCTAGAGAGAATGCTTGGGAGGGAAAACCATCAACATTTTCCTAGGAAATAAAGAAATATAGCAAATTCAAGTAGAGTAGGTTCCCTCCTACAATGGAGAGTGAATCACTCCATCTTTCAATTTAAAACCAAAGAGTTCTCTTATTCCCTAATGGAGAAGTCAGAAAACTGGACTTCACAATCATTACAACCCTCAGTAAGAAAGGCATCTTCCTAATGAAGAACCAAAAGCTGAGAGAGTTTAAATGGTTCTTTCCACCACAGCTAAGAGTCCATAGAACAGTATTTTTTGCTATTTTTTGTGATCACATACACAAAACATATAAACAAGATTTGTTTAATTTAGAAAAGTCTTTGTTTTAAGGGCAGTGCAAACAAGCAGAGAAATGACACTACTGTAAGGTGAACAAAGAGGTCATCTAGAACCTCTGCTATATATATTAGAACCTCTAATTCAAAATACGCCCATCAGATCAACATATATCCATCAATTCAAATATACCCATCATGGCTACCTTGCAAGAATCCACCCTTCCATGAATGTGCATCACTAACTGCCTCTCAGACCATCTGGCCACAGGAAAATTCAAGCCAGCAGGACTCAGCAACATCTACACAGAGAGTTATTTGTGATACAAGATATCAGACTGGGGGAGGAGGTTAACTTTTCTAAATGTATATGTTATTTAAAATATATTTAAAAGTTCAAAGAATAATAAATGCCCATGTACTCAACTTACAATATAAAACATTAAGGGGTTATATGTTAAGGAACAGATGAATGGGAAAATCAAATTATGCAAAATTAGTGACTAATAATAGACTAAGAAGGTTATAATCATCAATAAGAAGACTAAGAGTAGATAAAAGGCTTTAGGAGCAGAAAATTTGAAATGGGCACTAAACAACAACAACAACAACAAATGAAAGCAGGCTGCTTGAGGAGAATATAACCAGAATATGACTCTGGTCTGGGTACTCCCTTGCCCTTTTATACTGTATCCTCCTCTGAAACCATGCTTCTCCCAGGGTAGCAAATGAATCATCCATCTGTTAGAAAAATGAAGAAAGCCTCAGATTAAAAGAAAAAGAGACTAAAATTCATTGAGCTTACTATGCAAGCTGGAGTCTTCAGGGATCAGAAACTATATAAAGTGCTGTTATAGTGATTAGGAAAACAACAACAGCTAGAATAATCCCTCCTAAAAACTGAAATAGGAGAGGGCCAGGAATAAACTGCTCTGATGGAGGTGTATGCTTATGTCCTAGGACCTGGAATAAAAGAGGATTTTAAAGGGGAAGTCTGAAATGTACTCGCTGAACATGACCTGCCTTGCTAAGCCTGGTTCTTGTCATGGCTATTATGCCCTCAATTTCATGAACATCATGTTCACTTGGAAAGAAAAAAAAACAAAGCTGTTTTAGTAGTAATTGCACATCAATATGAGAGTCCTATTATTTTTATTAAGTTAATTAACCTATTTTTGAAAAGTATACAAAATAGGTCACTTAAGTGGGTGTGACCTTATCCAGTGAACTATGCTTTTAAACTGTCTCCAACTATTAAGATTTATAGACCTCTTTATCAACATCTTGGTTTGAAAAGGCTGGCTGAGTGAAAGGCATGCAACACCAGGCCAAAACAGCTTTGGTCCCTATCAATCAGCCTATTATTACTTAATGATATTTAGATGATATGATTAGATTTTCAAATTGAATGCTGTTTAATCTAAATTCCAGAGTGCTTGTGTAATCATGCTACATTTTAAGGTTCAGGCAAACAGTCTGAAGGAGAGAATTTATATCTAAGATCTATAAAAATAATGCTCCTCATAGATCATTGGTAAACGAGAAAACTGCTTTACCATGGTATATGTATATGGGCAAAAACTGCTTCTAAATCATCACCACCATCACTATCAAAGACATAAAAGACGTTTGCAGAACTGAGCACCATGCTAGGCAGTGTACAAAAGTTTTGCTTTGTACTACTGTCCTGATTAAAAGGAGTAAAATTCTAGAGATCCATTTCTATTAAATTTCATACAATTCCATATATAAAGAGAAAATGTCCTTTAGAGCCTCTTCCTATCTGAGTGTCTGTGGGTCCATGACTATGTGGCCCACCCCAAGGAGTGATATTTGTGCTGTACCCAATAAAATCTAGTGTCAAAATTATGGGAGACACTTCCAAACTCTCACAGCTTAGCAAAACAGTGTCACTATCAGAGTAGTCCAAATCACGAAAAAGAATAGTGAGTTATTTTTCAAAGCAATTCACAGATCTGCCTAAGGGTGCAAATTATATTGTATATGCTTTAGAGATAAAGTTAAAGTATATCCAATAAAATTCATCTCATAAGCTTGTTTTAAAAATTAAATAAGATAATGTTTATGGGAGGACTTTGTACCTATAAAGTGCTAAAGAGGGCAGGGAGTATAATAAGTAGAATATCAGAACTCTAATAAATGACTTTTCATGGGGAAATGTCAGACTGTCTATGAAATAAATATTTGGGTAGGTATAGTGGTTACAGGAGTATTCCTGTTGTCCCATCAATCATACCAATTAAGTAAAGACCTCATCTACCCATCAAATCTTAATCTGAGTACTTTAAAAAGCCATTTCCATGAAACACTGAAAAGGGAGTAGAACTTGAGGAGGAAAATATGGTCATAGAATTTTACTCCACCCACTATCTAATCAATCTACCAAGTGCTACCTCTGTACCAACCACTGAGCTGGACGTTGAAAGGCAAAAATAAACAAGACATAATCTCTCATACAATAAAGCAGGAAGGGAAGGATATACACAAAATACGTGCTATAGGTTTTATAGGAACTATGTAAGAAGTATATGCAGGGTATGATGGGATACAAGGAGGGAGTTACAAAAGACTTCACACTGGAATTAGGTTTTAAAATATAAAACAGTGTTGGCAATTAAAGAAGTGGGTGGAGAGAATGTAGAATGTCCAACAACATGGCATGTTTTGGAACCCACAAACTTTCAGTGTGACTAGAACAGAGGTCATAAGAGGATTCGAGACTAGAAACAAGGTACAGATCATTAAGACCTCAATAACCAATATAAAGAGTGTAAACTTTGTCTTATAGCACACAAGAAACCACTAAATATTTTTAAAATGAGACAGTAATATTTTATGATTTGCATTTTGTAAAGGTTAATCTGGAAATGGTATCGAGAGTAGAATGTAATGAGACCAGACTGGTGGCAGGAAGACAATTGCAGCTGCCCGGTGACAGAAGAGCAAGAGCCGAATTAAGGTAGTAATCGTGGGATGGAGATAAGTGGCATAAAGTATTAAGGCAGTCAAATCTACAGATGTTGAAGAAATGGGGTGAGGGTTTTTCAGCTTGAGAGACGGGGTGGATAGATATTCCATTCACAGAGAGAGCAAATTCAGGAACAGAATATTAAGTTTTATGTATGTTGTGCTACAAATCATTACAGGGCATCCAGGTAAAGAAGTTGACTAGTTCCTGGATTAATAAGTCTGGGGATCAGGAAAAACATCTGAGCCTAGAAATATATGTTTGGGAATCCGCAGACTGGTGCTAATGGGAATGATGAATTCAACAGCACTTTTCTTACACTCTCTTCCCTACTACGTTAGTTTAGCCTACTAACCAGGTAAGTATTCTCAGATTATTTAAAATTGAAGACACTTTTGAAGATGAAACTTGATTCACAGCTAAAAATATTTAATTGAAAATTTGGTACAGATAACAAAATAACTCTTTCTGAAAGCCAAACCATCAATTTTTTTACTATACTCTGGGTCTAATTAAAAGAGAAAGAGTTAAATTTGGCAAATAATTCTTAAAGGAAAGACTAGTAAATATAATGAAAAAAATTTACTCCAAAGATTTACTATGCTGAACCGTAAAAATAATAATTAGTATTTTGTACCTATTGGTTACAGCACCTTTTATGCTTCGGACTATAAGAACTTTATACTTTCATTAGTTTTCACAACATGCCTGTCAGGTTGGCTAGTGGACTAGGACTTTTTTCTTCATGTATAGCTGGAGAAACTAAAAAAAAAAAAAAAAAAAAAGAGCAGAAATAATGTACCTGGTTTCCCAGGCCATTAAAATGAAGCTGAAAACAGAATACAGATCTCAACTTTTGGTTTACACTCTCTCCCCTATACTATCATCACCATCATTTTCATAACAATTGTTGGTAGGTTACCACTGGGTATTGGGCACAATATTCATGGTACTGTGCCAGGCCACCCTCTTACGGCATAAGATATTAATGCCGAGATCATTGTAAAGGGGGAGGTATGAGTAGGGAACTTTCTCTAAAGCCTTTCAGCTATTTCTTTTATGTACTATGCTTACCAAATTAGATGGATTATTATACAGCATGCAAAACTAAAAATAATTTTATAAAGTACTTGCAACTTCGAGTATAAAGCCAATGACAAAATATACTGTAGTAAAGAGAGTTGTTTTTAATCATTACTAAAAAAGGAAGTTTAATGAGGGAGACAAGAGCTGGCATGAGACTTAGAGCCCTGCACCACCAGGTTACCAGTACAAATCCAGTCCAGTCTTGGACTGACTAGAAGTTACTTTGATAAAATACTGTTTTGTTGGCTAGTGTGAAATAATGAGTCTGTTTCATGCCAGTTCTCACAAGACAAGAATTTACCTCACAAAAATAAATAGTACTTCTGACCCTAATAGAACTCTTTACCCAAGAGGAAAAAAAAATGCATATGAATAAAATGAATTTCTGCCTACCAGCCACTGTCTTCCCCATAAAAGCAGGTCCCATTTTCACTGTTCCACCCAAATCAGTAACCTCTAGATGGCCATTATCTCTGTCTGGCAAAGCTTGCATGCCACTATGTAGTCCTATTTTTCTTCTGAGATGAACTATAGAGGTTTCCAGGTTTTTAAACATAATGTTAACTAGTACAAAGTTCCCAACAAGTTACTAATGGGACAAAAGAATAAATTTCATTTTAAAGTGATTTTAAAATCTCCAGACAGAAGGACATCTGAAAGTACTTAAGAAATATACTTAAGTCCCTGTTGGCTGAAAGAAAAAAACCACCCTCCGTTTTACTCCATAAAGATTATTGAAAATACCATGCGATTAATGCTATTTATATGGCATTGAGTTCAACTCCAAAGGTAACACTTAACCACACTCTATTTACCAAGTTAATCTACCAGATTTGTTTACTTTGTCTGATTTACTAAGACAAATACGTGAGTGTCTAAAATGTTTTATCTGGCCCTGGGAAAGGAAAACTAAAGGAGTGTTGTGCTTTTATTAATAGATAAGTGCAAACAGGCCCATCCTATCAAATGAACAGCTAGGACCTTTGGCCACTGTTTACTGAAAATAAAATTAGGCTTGGCTGGCAGGTATTTATCAGATCTGAGAATAATTAACTACCCACATCTGGTACATGTTACTGAAAATGCTAGTGGGAACCATTACCTTTGGTAAGGGTTATTTTTCCTGAACAGCTAACATCCCCTCACAAACTATTGGAATGCACTCCCAAACACACTCAGAGCAACACCAAAAGCAGTTCCAAAGCTGTTTTCCCACTTCAACCCAACAGAAAAACAGTTTCAGAAATCTAAAAGAAATCACCAAAACATGGCTGGTTCCCACCACACTCCACAATGCTCACCAAGGGGATCACTAGCCCCAGAAAGCCCGCGGAGCTTTGCAAACACACAAGGGTCATTTTAACTTAACAATAACATTTTGCACTTTAAATCTTGTTTGTTTTTTAAGGACTTCAGGGAACTTCACCAATGTAGTATAAAATAAGTATAGTTTTCACAATTCAAAAGGAGAGCCTATGAGCCCACAGCTCCCATTATTAGACAGTTGAAAAGGCAATAATCAAATTCACGTACACTGTGCCTAGTTCATTTCTCTTCCATCCTAACAATTTCATTACCAGGTGATAGTCTTCATGATTTTATTAAAGGAAAGGAAATGCTCTAAGGCATTTATATAAATAAGGAATGCAAAGTAAATTGTTTTATATCATAGAAGTAAGAGACAGGAAATTCAAGGGCTCTGTAATTACTTTCCTGTGAAATTCTAAATAAGTCACTTGTTGAGTCAAGTGAGCTGTCATCTCTGCTCTGTAAAATTGGGAATACCAAGCCCTATCACAAAGCAGTAAAGAGAAATAAACTGCTGATGGCACCAGGAAAATGTTTGTAAACAGATAAGAAATTTCAAATCTTCAAGAACATTTCTTCTCAAGAAAAATAGGACCATATTAATAATATATTAATTAACCCAGCACCATTTATTACAGTATTTTTTCAACTTTTTCATAAATAAATATTACTGTCCTTCCTAATGTGACAAAGGAACCTGCATTCTAACGAGTAAGAACTTGGGTGATTTGAAGATCAGAAACTGCCTTATTTCCAGGGAAACTGCAAATTGAATTCTATTAACAATGAATAGGTGACCTGTCTGTACACACATGCCTTACTAAAATATGCTAGGTGGGTGGCCATTAGGCACCTTAGTAGATGAGGATATGAATTAAGAAACAAGTGAGTCTAAGGATACAGAGCCAGTAAATAGGACTTGGGAAACAGAAGAAGGCAGGCGTTATAGCCAAAGAGGAAATTTAATATGGGAGAGGAAAGAGAGGCCAAAGAAAAATAGAAGAAATAGAAAAAGCAATGAGTATTCCTGAGATTAGGTAAAGAAGTGAGGCCAAAAAAATGGGCACGACAGGCATGAGCTGGAGGACCATCGGGGGATAGGACAGATGGGAAGAAAGTCATCCATGTGAGATATCAAAGCAAGTCAGAATTATTCAGCTGAAATCAGAGGAATGTTCATTGATCTGGGTTGGGTCTGATAAGGTTAAAAAGAACCAGAGAAAGGAATGGACTTGTAATTCCATGCTGCATACAGTCATGAGAATTTGGAAAACAAGAAGAATTATTTGTATAAAACTGGCAAAACGAGAAAATGCTGAGCCTCAAATCTTCCGACTCCAACAATAAATTTGACTTGCTGGATTGTAAAAGATTTCTTATATGAAATCCATCTGTAGTATCACTCTACTCATTCAGCTCTTCTACTAGAATATTATCTGTGGTTTGACTACAAAAGCACAGCTTTCCCTGGATTCATTCAGATATGCACAATTCAGAAATGACTTGCAAGTCTCAAGGAGTCAGACAGTACAAACTATTTTCATGTCATTTAACAAGAAGGTTGATTTCTCTGAAGTGTCAAACCCAATAACTGCAGCTATAATACATTTAACGCATTCTTCTGCTTTTATTATTCTTTCACAAAGCACTTGCTTACAGGAAGAAAATTTCTGTATGCTTTTTAGTACATTAAATCCCTTATTATCATCCAAAGTTTTAGAAATGCTTTGGCTCAGTTTTTTTTTGTTTGTTTGTTTGTTTGTTTTGTTTTGTTTTTTGAGACGGATTCTCGCTCTGTCATCCAGGCTGGAGTGCAGTGGCACAATCTTGGCTCACTGCAACCTCTGCCTCCTGGGTTCACACCATTCTCCTGCCTCAGCCTCCCGAGTAGCTGGGACTACAGGCGCCCGCCACCACACCCGGCTAATTTTTTGTATTTTTAGTCAAGACGGGGTTTCACCGTGTTAGCCAGGATGGTCTCGATCTCCTGACCTCATGATTCGCCTGCCTCCGCCTCCCAAAGTGCTAGTATTACTGGCGTGAGCCACTGCACCCGGCAGCTCGGATTTTAAAAAATAATTATTTCCCCTGGTATAGAACCTTCTATATGAAATATTAAAAGGCTTTTGAGATAAACTTACATATTTCCTTTAAAAGCATTCAGTATTCAATTTAAAATATCCCTAGATTTCTATTTTAAGAAAAAAATTATAGGACTTATTTTAGAATGAAAAATTATGTCTGGGAAGTTAGCTTAAACTTGCATAAAACAAATATTTTTAAAAGGAATTTACGTTCTATTGCAATTTACTCACTAACCAAGATAATTCAATATTCTAAAGTTAGCTTCTATGGAAATTAAAGGAAGTTTCCCTGAATTAAGAGACAACTTAATTATACCTACATGTTTGAATTATTTCAATCCTGCTCTCTATTACTTATTTCTCTCAAAACTGATGTTAATAGTAACAGCCGAGAAATTGAACCTAAAAAGCAGGGTTTCTTAACCTTACCACTACTGACATTTTAGGCTGGGTAATTCTTTGTTGTGAGGAATTTTCTGTGCACTACAGGAGGTATAGGCATCCTAGCCTCTATGCAGTAGCACCACACTCACCTCTGTGCACAGTTGTGACAATAAAAAAATGTCTCCAGAAATTACCAAATTTCCTCTGGGGGCAAAATCCCTCCTTTTTGAAGAATACTGCTGTAAAGTGATGGCAACCATCATGGTTTCACATTAAGGAGAAGGAGGAAGAAGCATGATGTTCTAGGGATACAAGGTGTGGAGAAAAGAGATGGGCTTTAGATTTAGGCAGATTTGGGTCAAAGTTAAGATCCTATCACTCATTAGCTATGCAGCCTCGTGAAAATTCACTTAATTAATCCTCACCTTCCTCATAAATGAAGTAAGAATAGTAACATCTTAATTGACATTTGTCTTTCCCTGTCCAGAATCCCTTTTGGGGGGAAAAGACTTAAAAAGTCGTCTCTTCCTTTAGAGGAAACAGATCTCTTCTACTCTCAATCCAGTCGCTGACCCAGGGTTGAACACATGAACCAGGTTCAGCCAGTGATTTAGTTGCATTCGCCAGGCCTTAATGCCTAGTGCAGGGATGTGCATGTGACCTATGCTGGGCCAATTATACTCAATTCTGAGACTCTGGCTCAAGCAATCAGGAAAGATTCATTCCCTTTCTACTAAGGTTGCTAAGCTAGTAGAGTATAGACCTGGTGCTACTACATAGGAAAAACCTGAATAATAATAAAGCCAACCCAGTAGAAAACACGAGAGAGAAAGCCCTGACAAAATGATGTGTAATACCTGAAGTCAGATCTACTCCTTAGATTTTTCAATTGTGTTAGCTAGTGAATTCTCTTTTAACTTAAGTCAGTGTGAGTTGGTTTTAGCCTATAAAGTGCCTATCTCAAACAGGTGTTGAGAGGACCAAGTAAAATGAAAATAATAGGCCTATAAAGAGCTTCCTTCCCTTGAGTACCAATTTATAGAAATCAAAACAAACACAACGATATAAGAGCCTAAAACACAATACTGTGAAGGATCAAACTAAAGAACTCACGTCTTGGCTTTGAGCTCTTTTCAATAAACTGCTAGACATTCCAAGAGAGTTTCAATTCATGGAGCCAAAAATGACTATGTAATTACCATGCAATGTTACCAACAATCAAGCCAATGAAAAGCACTTGCAGATTCTGGTTTGTTTGCCACCATTGTTTGTAAGTGGCCAATAGTATGGGTTTGTTTATAAAGGTTCCATAGGTTGATTTTATTTTATTGCCAGAAGGCTGAAAAACGGATTTAGTAGATTAAAGCAAAAATAATAGGATTGGGACTAGGGTGAATCAAGCAAGGCACCCACTTCAAATGCAAAATTTTAGGAGCTACTAAAAAACTCAGTAGTCAAGATATAATATTTTAATGCAATATTTTAAAAAATCAAAATTAATCCCACAAATCCATAGTGAAGAAAATATCAGAATTTTAAATAAAGACAGGATCAGTGTCATTGGTCTTTCATTTTGCCTCAGGCTCCAATATGACTTGGCAGGGCATTGCAAAATAGAGTAAGATTTCTAAGTTGTAAGAAGCAGAGACATATTTGGTGTTCACAAATAGCATCAAAGACCTGAATGCACTTGAGTGGCAACCTATTAAGAACTCTGAATTGAAAGCTAGGGAACTCAGGTTCAAGTTCCAGCTCTGCCATACTAAGGTATGTAACACTGAGCAAATTACCTGGCCTTTCTAATTTTAGGTTCTGGCATAAATAAATGGAAAGGTCTATACCAGATGATTATTAAGATCTTTCTTAGCTCTAAAGTTATATGATTCCTTTGTAAAATGGATTTCTTTTGATGTCTAAAAACAAATCACAGTGAGTATGTTGCATTTCCCAGCATTTGCATCATCTGGGAGCTCATGAAATAGCAAGCTTTAACCATGCAAGTCTATCAGTGAAAATAACCCAGGTTGAGGGTGATTTTTTTTTTTTTAATAATAGGAGTGTTCTCCCATGCTTCAAATGCCGTTTGATTGTAAGTTCCTACAATGGGGAAGTCGGCAGTTTTCTGTTGTGGGTATAGGGTAGCAGGTTGATCTGTGTCTCTAAAAATTGAAATAATTCACATGGCTACCCAATGACAAGCCCATTGAAGCATAAAGTAATTGGGTTAATAAGTGACTGCTTATAATTCCCAAAAATAGGAAAATGAAAATCTAAAATTGACAACAAAGCACATGACAAACATCTGGAACGGGAATAAGAAAAAAGTGTAATATATTAACGCTAAAGAAATGGCATAATATGTTAAAAGTAGTAAATGGTTAGAAAGCATTGGAAATAGAATGTAAAAACTGAGTATGAAAAACTAAAATGTCTGTGTTCAGGGTCCAAGCATATACTTTGTCTTTTTTTTTTTTTTTGAGATGGAGTTTTGCTCTGTCACCCAGGCTGGAGCACAGTGGTGCAATCTCAGCTCACTGCAACCTCCACCTCCCAGGTTCAAGTGATTCTTCTGCCTCAGCCTCCCGAGTAGCTGGGATTACAGGCACACGCCATCATGGCTGGCTAATTTTTGTATTTTTAGTAGAGACAGGGTTTCACCATGTTGGTCAGGCTGGTCTCGAACTCCTGACCTCATGATCCGCCCACCGCAGCCTCCCAAAGTGCTGGGATTACAGGCGTGAGCCACCGTGACCAGCCTCAATAGCATTTTTAAAAGAACCTTGCAAATGAAAATGAGCTATTTTTTTAATCAATTTTTTAAATTTTAACTTTTTAATATAAAATTTCAAAGACAAGGTAGACATGATAGTATTCATGATAACCCCCCTAAACAGACACACCCATTACCAGCTTTAATAATTATCAACTCATGGCTGATGTTATTACATCTATACCCCCACCAATTTCCCCTATTCTCATAAAGGGCTACTCATTTTAAGCCCCAAAACAAACATTTTGGGAGCATTAGTTTCCCTGTTTATAAAATGAAGGCAATTATATTAACCTTCTCACCTACAATAAAAGTTGCAAAAAAAAAATAACCAAATCTTTGAGGCTCTTCTAACACTTACTTTGGTGTCTGCCTGTAAGAAATAAAATGATAGAAAATAGAATCAACTTTTGTTTAAATAAGTCTTTCTTCTAGGCAGTTCAAAGTGCTTTGGGAGAATTTATCTTTCATTCTCCCAGCACCTCTACGTGGCCAATGAAAGTATTATTATTCACCTTCAGCAGATATAGAAATTAAAGGAAAAGGAAATTATTCAGGCCAGATCAAATGAAGAATCAACAGGAGAGGCAAAAATAAATCCAGGTTTTCTGACTTCCCATGTTCTTTCATTACGATATGCCACTTTTACTCCTATTATAATATATGTGGTTGAAACAACTGTTTTCCCTAAATGAAATGGACTTATCCTCTATCAAAAATTTTATACATTTAAAAGTGCTATATAGAGCAGTGTTATACAACATTTAGGCATTAAAGTATATTAACTGACTGATGTTAAAGTTCACTTTGTAGATTCACATAAGGCCACTCTTTAGTTGGTTCAGCTTACCTAAAGAAGACAGCAAAAACTAAAGGAAGGAAATTAAACACATCTGTGGTTCACTAGAATTGAACAATTACAGTTTGGCATTTCATAGGTTTGATATCTAAACCATTTACTTGGCAGATGCAAAAATTACTTCAGTGTTACACTGAAGAATTATACCATTTGGGTCCAGTCCATAGTGCC
The DNA here is from genome assembly GCF_029281585.2 of Gorilla gorilla gorilla. Lineage (NCBI taxonomy): Eukaryota > Metazoa > Chordata > Mammalia > Primates > Hominidae > Gorilla > Gorilla gorilla. The sequence goes on along the minus strand of NC_073239.2, from coordinate 85,047,972 downwards.
ACAGGCATGGATGATGCAACTTCCAACTAAGTTACAGAGTATTTTTACAGCACTTACCAACTCATTATAACTTCATATATTTAAGACATTTTCCTTCCGATTCATACAATGGTTCCTGTTCATTGAGTTTAGTCAAGGCAGGTTGGGATGGTGGCTTGGGATGGGAGAAGAAAAAAAAAGGCTGTGTGAAGGGTGTGGTGAGAATAGTCTGCCACGAGCTAGGTCTCCCTGAATGTGGCCTATTATTCATTTTATGGGATAAATCAGGGCAAAAGCTCTTTCTCTTTCCATAGTCTCAATAATAGCCAGCTGTGGCTTGAGCAATGTCTTCTAGGATTATCACAGCAGAGATCACAGCTTCCTAAACACTCAAATGAATAGTTTAAAAATTTATATTAGAAGGGGATTCTTCTCCAATGATTTCTGACTTTGAAAATAATACTAATGGCCACGAGCTACCCAATGCCTGACTCCTATGGTTGTCTGACAAACTACATATAAATAAACAAACAAACCAAATAAATAAAAACAAATAGGTTTAAGTCATATTTCTTAAAAAGATAATAGTTTGTTATTGCCATTATTATTGTTTTTATTCAGGATATAGAGCTCATCTGGATTGCTGCTTCTAAAATAAGACAGAAAACAGAATTACAATATAATAGAAAGGACAGTGAACTGGTAGTTAAGCAACCTAGGTTCTTCTATCTGCACTAACTAGCTCTGCTGGGCAAGGCTGATATACTGCAGGACAGAAGTTTTCTGTCAAAAGAAATCCATGTTCCAAATGACTTCTCAGACTATTTTAGTTCTGAAATTCTTACACTACCTAATTCCATACCTTTTATTTTATTACTTCTATATAGTATCCCCATCTTTCACAATGCCATCCCTTTCATATAACATGCTTAAGTATGTTAATCAAATCTGTTGATTAGCTTATAGAAAACCTGTTTAAATCCAAAGCAAAGAAAAAGAAGCCCTTGTATTAAGTGAACTTTTAATAGCACTCTTTTATGGGTGTAGGTTAATATGAATAATAATATTTTCTAGTTCTCCAAATCCCCAAAGTAAGTCCCTTTTGCTTATTTTGTTTTTGAGATAGGCTCTTGCTCTGTCACCTAGGCTGGAGTGCAGTGGTGTAATCATGGTTCACTGCTGACTCAACCACCCAGGCTCAAGTAGTCTTCCCACCTCAGTCTCCCAGGTAGCTTGGACCACAGGTGCATGCCACCACACCTGGCTAATTTTTGTATTTTTTGTAGAGACAGGGTTTCACCATGTTGCCCAGGCTGGTCTCGAACTCCTGAGCTCAAGCATCTGCCTATTTCAGCCTCCCAAAATGCTGGGATTATAGGCATGAGGCACCATGCCTGGCTGTGAGTCCTTTTTAAATGGATGATATCCTCTTTAAATCAAAGAGATGCTACGGAACCAGGTGACCCATAATACCAAACAAAGGTTTACACTTTTATGTAAAAAAGTTCAAAATTCTTCCAAAAGAAAAAAAATTTACCAAGGTTTCCATTTTCAAACTTTCAAGAATAGAGTTGGGTGTATTATCATTAATAAAAGGATAATAAAATCATAATTCATTATAGTTCAAACATTTTATCTTTTCCTAAATATTTCATGAATAAATATCACAGTGTACATGACCCCATTAGAATGAAGTTAAATATGAATAAACATAGAAATTTTTTAAAAACTGAGCCTTCTGGGCATACTGCATGCACAGCTTAATTCCAAACTAAGACCCAAGAATAGCAAGATATGCTACTGTCAGTTTCATAAAGGCAGAGAGAGAGAGAGAGAGAGAGAGAAATTTTCTAAAGTGCTTTCTTGACTTAAAAAGGGATTCCCCTAAAAGCTGGTAAGTAGATAAAGGAGAAACCAACCTTCCACACAAAAAGGCATAAAAAACTAGGAATAACAATGTTATAGCAAAATATTTTGGAATTTTAAAACTTGAAATACAAAGCCTTTCCCTGTGGAGATGAACTTCCATTCTGCAAGGACTCTGTCAACATTATCAACCTCAAACACTTGGCGCACACACACACACACAAAGTGATGACATAGGAAATTGTCTGGAAACAAACAAATAAACAAAACTAGTATTCTCTCTCCCTGGAACCAGTGCTGCTCTGACAGAGCAGGCAAAGCAACCAGCATGTCAGGACTTCATTTTACAGTCTGTTTAATTGTTCTATTCCAATTCAACAGTCTGAGCCCCTCTTCAAAGTGCAAGACAGAAGAAACAAAAAGATCTTCCAAGATATTATCTAGTTCTTACTTCACTAGCTTCTATTGAAGAAACTCTAAATGCTAATTAGCCACATAAACTGGGCAGATGAACACCACGTCTCTGTGTGTTACTAATCTTACACATAGACAGAGGAGGGTCTTTTTCTGCTCTGAGGGCCTCATCAATCAGAAATTCACACTTGCTGAAAACTGCAAAAACCTTTGTATATTGCATCCTGGATTCACATTTGCATTCTAGCTACTGCTCTTTACCCATGAACTTTTCTACTTTTCAAACTGACTATTTATAAAAGGATAAAGCAGTTGCAGTAACTACCCTATCGCAATCTAGTTGAATTTTGCAACCATTTATTGACTTGGTTTCCATTATAGGAACCATAAGAAGAGGCTTTTCTGTATTTTTTGTGCTTCCTCTCTTGCCAAAAATCACTTGGTTCCCCAGTGAAGCCCAAAAAACAAAGCAAAATAAGCAAAAACAAAAATCTCACACCTATTTTACCTCTATAAAGAAATATAGGCCGGGCACGGTGGCTCATGCCTGTAATCTCAGCACTTTGGGAGGCCGAGGCGGGTGGATCATGAGGTCAAGAGATCGAGACTATCCTGGCCAACATGGTGAAACCCCGTCTCTACTAAAAAATACAAAAAATTAGCTGGGCATGGTGGTGGGCCCCTGTAGTCCCAGCTACTCGGGAGGCTGAGGCAGGAGAATGGTGTGAACCCGGGAGGCGGAGCTTGCAGTGAGCTGAGATCACGCCACTGCACTCCAGCCTGGGCAACAGAGCGAGACTCCACCTCAAAAAAAAAAAAAAATATATGATACTATACTATCATACCAACCCAGCTCCCCTTGCGTAATTTCCTTTTATATAACATGTTCAATAAAACTTACCATTCTAGTAGCTTGTACATGTCTTTCCCCCTAAAATTCAGTAATCTACCCATTGATATGGTCAACAATGGTACAAAAAATTGTGTTATGCAAATGTTTGTGAAGAATATGAGTGGGAGGAAGACTAGATAATGGTAATTCTCAGATTAATTCTCTTTCCTAACTCGCTATAATGAAATGTCATGGATCTTTCAGTTAGAGATTCCCTGTTTTGTGATTGGTCATTTCTAGAACTACCAATGAAAACTTAAAGGAAGATCTCTGAGCACTTTTGCTTTTGACAAAGATTAAGTAACAGGGGCCAGATTTACCCTACCACCTAAAACAACCAACAATACTTTTCAAGAAACAAAACAAACAGAACAACGTCTTTTCAAGACACTGGACATCTGGTAAGAGATGAGGGAAAAAAAAAAAAGGAACGTTCTACAATTTCCTCAGGCCATTACCTTAAGAGAATTTCTAGGTTGTGTTGCATGAAGAGGGAACACAGGTGGAATCCAACAGGCTCCCTGAAGTGAGGAGAAGGAGCTGAAAATCCACAGAAAAGAAGACAGCTAAAGTTCACAGAAGAGATCTTAGAGAGTCTCCCTCAAATATTCATCAGAGTACTGATTAGTGCATGCATGTAAGGAAACTACCTGAGGTTAGAGAAAGAATGATCTGAGAGGAGTAGAGGGTAGAGTGCCTGGCACTCATACAGGACCAAGAATAATGCCTATTTTTACGAATAAGAATGGAAAACTTCATAATGCATGAAGCATTGGATAGAATACTCAGACGGGTCTTGCCTTGATGGTGGGGAATGATTAGCTTTAAATTAAATAGTTCTGCCTAAACATATCCTGAAAGCAAGATCCAAAAGGATGTGTTTCCAAGTAACTTAACTGCACCCCAAAACAAAGTTTAAAATTTATAGGAATACAAATATCTTGCACCCAAAAAGGTGAAATTCACAATGTCTGGTATCTAATCAAAGATAACCAGGCATGCAAAACAAGCAAGAAAATACAACTCATAGTGAGGAGAAAAATCAACCAATTGAAATTAACTCAGAACTGACACAGATACTAGAATTAGCAGACAAGGTGCTTTGTATAGTTAAAATAAGAAGACGATTAAAATACGACTCACGAATCACATGGCTTATTGACAAAGAGATTCTTTTCTCCCCCACAATGCTTAAACAGGTGGAGAATAATGAGAACAAACCTCTTAGGGAATACACTCAATAAATGAGATACACTAACCTCATAGTGTGTGAGTTTCCATTTCATTTAGAGTCTAATTATTAAAGTCTATTTGCCCAATTAGGGTGGAAGTAGGCTGCCATGAATACAAAGTCTAGTCAAAGTTTGAGGCATAAAACTATGCATCTGACAAATGTCTAATATCCGGCATATATAAGAAATGTAAATGAATTTACAAGAAAAAACCAACCCCATTAAAAAGGACACGAATAGACACTTTTCAAAAAAAGACATATATATGGCCAACGAGCATATGAAAAAAGCTCAATATCACTGATCACTAGAGAAATGCAAATCAAAACCACAATGAGATAATATCTCACACAAGTCAGAATGGCTATTATTATAAAGTCAAAAAATAACAGATGCTGGAGAGGTTGAGGAGAACGGGAAACACTTACACACTGCTGGTGGGAATGCAAATTAGTTCAACCATTGTGGAAAGCAGTGTGAAAATTCCTCAAAGAGCTAAAAATAGCACTACCATTCAGTAAATCAATGTGTACAAAGGAAAGATCACTGGAAAGGATAACCACTGGATAATTCAAATTTATTTATTTATTTCTTATTATCAAAATATATTTTACAGATAATTGACTAAAACAAAATTGAGTGTGGGATTTATAACTAATGTATATTTAAATGTATGACAAGTACTGTAAGACTATTGTTAAGGTTCTTATACTGTACGTAAAGTGGCACAGTAACACTTAAAGATATTGACCCAGCAATACTACTACTGGGTATATACCCAAAGGAATATAAATCATTCTACCATAAAGACATAGCACATGTATGTTCATTGCAGCACTATTCATAATAGCAAAGACATGGAATCAACCTACATGCCCATAAATGGCAGACTGGAAAAAGAAAATGTGATATATATACACTATGGAATACTACACAGCCATAAAAAGGAATGAAATCATGTCTTTTGTGGGACCATGGATGGAGCTGGAGGCCATTATCCTTAGTGAACTAACACAGAAAAAGAAAATCAAATCACATGTTCTCACTTATCAGTAGGAGCTAAATGATGAAAACTGACGGACACAAAGAGGAGAACAACAGACACTGGAGCCTACTTGAAGGAAGAGAGTGGGAGGAGGGAGGAGCTAAAAGAAAAAGATTGGGTACTAAGCTTAGTACCTAGGTAATGAAATAATCTGTACAACCAACCCTGTGATACGAATTTCCCTATATAACAAAACTGCACATGTACGCCTGAACCTAACATAAAAGTTAAAACAATTACCAATTTGTTAAGTTAAAAAAGCAAAAACAAACAAAAAACAACATCTGAGGCGTATCTTTTTACAAGAGATTCTAGGGAGTGATGATTTGACCAACACAATGGGGATCCACAACAACATGAAAAGTCCCTCAACACTAGCAAGTGGTGCTGATGTTGGCTGGCCAGGCTCAAGAGAACTCAAAGGCTAACAGAGAGTAGCCCTGCCACAGCCTACATTCTCAACGTATCTGTCAAAATCTTGGGTTTATATGTGTTTTAGAGTCCAGTAGTTGAGGACAACTACTCATATATGAGTTCATATATGTGGTCTGATAAGGTGTGATATAACATTTCCACGGGGAGGAAGATTACACTCTGTGTTCTTACCACAGCAAAACTTTTATCATTCATGCAGCAAATTATGTGTCTGGAATCATTTCAAAGCTACATAACACGAGAACATTAAAATAGTCTTTATGGCTGGGCATGGTGGTTCACGCCTGTAATCCCAGCACTTTGGGAGGCCAAGGTGGGCAGATCACCTGAGGTCTGGAGTTCGAAACCAGCCTGACCAAATGGAGAAACCCCGTCTCTACTAAAAATACAAAAAATTAGCCAGGCATGGTGGCGCATGCCTGTAATCCCAGCTACTCAGGAGGCTGGGGCAGGAGAATCACTTGAACCCAGGAGGCAGAGGTTGTGGTGAGCCAAGATCATGCCATTGCACTCCAGCCTGGGCAACAAGAGTGAAACTCCATCTCAAACAAAAAAAAAAAAAAAGTCTTTATAACTATAGTCGATGTTTGAAAAGTCAATAGGAATACTAAAAACACCCAAATCAAATTTCTAGTGGTAAACACTACAATGTCTGAGGTGACAAATACACTGGATAGAATTAATGGTAGATTAAACATTGCAAAAGAGATGATTAGAGAACTTAAAGGCATAACAATAGAAACTATGCAAACTGAAACACACACACACACAAAAAAACCAACAAAAATGAATGGAGCTGTGGGACATTAGTGAGCTGTGGGACAATTTCAGTTAGCTTTATATATGTGTAGTAAGAGACCCCAAAGATGAGAAGGTAGAGAGAGAAGAAAAATATTTGAAAACATAGTGGCCAAGATTTTTCCAAATTTGATGAAAATGCTAAACAAACATATCAAAAAAAGCTCAAGAAAACCCCAAGCATAAAAAGCAAAGAAAAGGACACAAAGGCACATCACAATCAATTTCTCAAAATCGAAGAGAAAAGAAAATCTCAAAAACAACAAGATTAAAAAAATTATATATATATGCAGAGGAACACAGATAAGGATAAGCACAGTTTCTAGTCAGAAACAATAAAAGTCAAAATACAATAAAACAATAACTACAAAAAGCTAAAAGAAAAAAATCTATCAATCTAGAATTCTATACCCAACAAGGATATCTTTCAAAAACAAAGGTAAAATAAAGACCTCTCAGATAAACAAAAGCTAAAATAATTCATCACAAGGAGACCTACACTACAAGACCTGATAGAGCAAATTCTTCAGGTAAATCTCATTCAGTAAATCAGTCTATACAAAGGAAAGATCACAGGAAATGGTAACCACTGGGTAATATACATTTATTAAATTTATTTTCTTATTATCAAAATATATTTTACAGATAATTGACTAAAATAAAACTCAGTGTGGGATTTATAACTAAAGTATATTTATGTGTAAGTAAAATGTATGACAACTACTTTAAGACTATCGTAAGGTTCTTATACTGTATGTAAAGTGGTATAATATCACTTCAAGATAGACTGTCATAAGTTAAAGATATATACTGTCAAATCCTACGGCCATCACTAAAATAACTGCACAAGGAGTTACAGCTAATAGAACAATAGTAGAGGTAAATGGAATCATAAAAACACAAATCCAAAAACAAATAAGATATAAGGTTAATGTACATAAGTCAATTGCTTAGTTATATACCAGCAATGAGCAATTGGAATTTGAAATTAAAAACACAATACCATTTAGACTAGCATCAACAAAAGGGAAATACTTAGGTATAAACCAAACAAAATATGTACAAGATCTATGTAAGAAAATTATAAAACTTTCATGAAAGAAATCAAAGAAGATCTAAATAAAGTGGAGAAATATTCTATGTTCATGGATAAGAAGACTCAATATTGTTAAGAAGTCAGTTCTTCCCAACTTAATCCATAAATTTGGTGCAATCTCAATCAAAATCCAAACAAGTTACTCTATGGATATGGACAAATTCTAAAGTTTATCTAGAAAGGAAACAAACTAATAGCCAACATAATACTGACAAAGGAAAACAAAGTTGGAGAAATAAAAGTCTTCAGGCCGGGCACAGTGGCTGATGCCAGTAATCCCAACACTTTGTGAGGCCAAGGTGGGTGGATCACCTGAGTCAGGAGTTTGAGACTAGCCTGACCAACATGGTGAAACCCTGTCTCTTGTTAAAAATACAAAATTAGCTGGGCGTGGTGGCGCATGCCTGTAATCCCAACTACTTGGGAGGCTGAGGCAGGAGAATTGCTTGAACCTGGGAGGTGGAGGTTGCAGTGAGCTGAGATTGCACCATTGCACTCCAGCATGGATAACAAGAGTGAAACTCTGTCTCAAAAAAAAAAAAAGTCTTCAACTTCAAGACTTACTATAAAGCTATAGTAATCTGACAGGCATGGTGGCATGCACTTGTAGTCCCAGCTATTGGGAGGCTAAAGCAGAAAGATTGCTTGAGTATAGGAGTTCTGGGTTGTTGTGTGCTATGCCAATTGGATGTCCACATTTAGTTCAGCATCAATATGCTGAAAGCAGGGAACCAACCAGGTTGCCTAAGGAGGAATAAACTGGCCTAGATTGGAACTGGAGCATGCCAAAACTCCCATGCTGATCAGAAGTGGGATCAAGCCCATGAATAGCCACTGCACTCCATCCTGAGCCACATAGTGGGACCTCATCTCTTAAATGAATACATGCATACATTCACAAAGCTACAGTAATCAAGACAATGTGATATTGGTGAAAATATAGATAACTAGATCAATAGAACAAAATAGAGCCCAGAAACAGACTCACATAAATATAGTTAAATGAACCTTGACAAAGAAGCAAAGTCAATTCAATGCAGAAGGATAGTCTTTTCAACAAACGATGCTGGACCAAATAGTCATTCACATCAGTCTAAACACTGACCTTATACCTTTCACAAAGATTAACTCAAAATGGATCATAGAAGTAAGTATACAATGCAAACTATAAAAATTCCAGACGATAACATAGAAAAAAATCTAGGTGATCTTGGGCTTGGCAATGAGTTTGAATATAACACCTAAAGCACAATCCATGAAAAAAAAAATTGATGTTAGGCTTCATTAAAATTAAAAGCTTCTGCTCTGACAAAGACACTGTTAAGATAATGAATAGACAAACCAAATATTGGGAGAAAATTTTTACAAAACACCTATCTGATAAAGGACTTGCATCCACAGGACTCTTAAAACAGCAATAAGAAAACAAACAATCTGATTTTAAAAATGAGTAAAAGATCTGAACAGACACTTCTTCAAAGAAGTAATGCAGATACCACTACACACCTGCAGATCCTCCTCAACTTACAGTGGGGTTATGACTCAATAAATTCTTTGTAAATTGAAAACTCATAAGTCAAAAATGAATGTAATATACCTAACCTACAGAACATCATCTCTTACTTGGCTTAGCCTATCTTAAACATGCTCAGAACACTTCCATTAGCCTACAGTTGGACAAAATCATCTAACGCAAAGCCTATGTTATAATAAAGTGCCAAATAACTCATACAATTTATTGAAGAGTACACTGCACAGTACTGATGGTTTACCCTTTGACCACATGGCTGACTGGGACTTGGGGCTTACTGTTACTGCACAGTATCATGAGAGAGTATCGTAACATGTATCACTAGCCCAGGAAAAGATCAACATTCAAAATTTAAAGTATAGTTTCTACTGCATGCATATCGCTTTCGCACCATTGAAAAATCAAAAAAGTGTAAGTCAAACCATTGTAAGTTGGGGAACATCTGTATCAGAATGACTAAAATCCAAAGCAATGACATCGCCAAATGCTGGCAAGGATGTGAAGCAACAGGAACTCTCATTCATTGCTGGTGAGAAAGCAAAATGGTACAGACAGTTTGGCAGTTTCTTACAAAGCTGAACATACAGCAATCCTATAATCTAGTGATTCCACTCCTAGGTATTTGCCCAATAAGAAAGAAAGCATACCTCTTTTCAAAAATTTGTAGTCAAATGTTCATAGTAGATTTATTTGTAATAGCCATAAACTAGAAAGAACCCAAAATATCCATCAACAGATGAATGGATAAGCAAATGTAGTATATACATACAGTGGAAAACTACTTTGCAGTAAAAAGTAATGAAGTACTGATACATGCAACAACATGGATGAATCTCAAAATAAATTGGAGTAAAAAAGCAAGACCAAAATGAGTTTATACTGTATGATCCATTAATAAGGAACTCTAGAAAATGTAATATAATCTATTGTGACAAAAACAGATCAGTGTTTTGCTTATGAGGGTAAGGTAGGGAAGGGTAAGAGACATGGATTGCAAAGGTCATGTAGAAACATTTAAGGATAAAAGACATGTTAATTATCTTGAGTGTGGTGATGATCTAATGGATATGTAAATATGTTAAAACATCAAATTGGACTAAATATGTGCTGTTTATTGGATGTCAGTTATAACTCAATAAAGCTCTTTTTTTTTTTTTTTAATTTCCCTTGCTTTATCGTTTTTGGTTCCATGTTTCACTCTCACAATAATTCCTTCCAGCTGTGTTGTAATCTCCTTTCATAAGAGTTGTTTAAAATATAAAGAACAACTTCTTCATTTACCATTATATAAAAATATTTATTGAAAACCTAATGTATATAAGCCAATGAAGTGGGCACTTGAAGGGGATACAATTGGGCATTATAGAGATAGATATCAGATTACAAGGGATAAATAATACAGATGGTGATGAAATCTAGTGACAGATGCAGTTTACTAGAGTATAAAAAGGCTCAGGGAATGATTAAACAGTAAAGCAAATATTAGGTCCATGAAGAGCTCTTGACAGAAAGTTTTTGGAAATGGCCAGGTTAATGTGTCAGAATTTCAAGCAGAATATAGAAGTTCCCATAGACAGGTCCTTACAGTTAAATTATTTTATATGTTCTCATTTATTAAACTGCAATACATTAAATCTCAATGTGAGGATATAAGATGAGCATAGAACTAATTTTTAAAAGTAGATTCCAGGACACATTTATTCATAGTATGTCTTCTGTAAGAAAAGTACAGAAACACATAGTCCCAGTGTCATCCAATTCAACTATTTCTCGTAGGTTTATAGATCTCAGTTGATGTTTTTAAAATACATCAACTTTGGCACTCTCCCCTCAAAGGCCAGGAATCTCTGGCTGTTATGCCTCAAGTGGAATAAGACTCCCGGAGAAATTCTTTTGCCACCACAACTATTTCAGTGTGGTTCTAAGTGGCGAGTCTCAATGCTTGCCAAATTCCTCTGGTCTGATCCCATCTGGATGAACCCAAAATACAGCAAAATAGGACCTTCTATTTCCTGGTCATATTTGATTATCCAATATCCCTCCAGAATCATGCCTGCTTTTTATCTTTAAGCAAACATTGGCCTAAGGCTCTTAATCTAATCTAAGACATTGTGTACAAATAGGCACAAGGAACACCCCCTCCCAACACTGCTATACTTTCACCTTTACTGAAAAAACAATTTTAAAAAAAAACCCTAAGAGTGTTCACAGCTTTTACTTATGTAGCCATAATTATGGGCCAAATTATATGAGCCTGAAAGTCCCCTGACAATTAATGGTTTCATATGAAGGATCCACTACGTGTTAGGTACATAGTGCCTCTTTCTAATTGCACTTAACTTCCGTTTAAAACCTAAGCCAGGGCCCTCTAATAGAGAAGCAAAATTCTGTCTAGTTCCTTAAGGTCCTTCCCTCTAATTCAAACTCAAGGCATTCCAGTAAGCCAACAACACCCAAGCAATTTGAGAGGCCCTTAAATGAAATTCCCCTGAGTCACCTCCTGCAACGATTCTAAACTTTTTTGTGGGGGAGGGGGCCGTGGGGGGGAAACAGAGTCTCAGTCTGTTGCCCAGGCTGGAGTGCAGTGGCGCCATCTTGGTTCGAGCAATTCTCCTGCCTCAGCCTCCTGAGTAGCTGGGACTACAGGTGCACGTCATCATATCCACTAATTTTTTGTATTTTTAGTAGAGATGGGGTTTCACCACGTTGCCCAAGCTGGTCTCAAACTCCTGAGCTCAGGCATTCCACCCACCAAGGCCTCCCAAAGCGCTAGGATTATAGGCATGTGCCACCACGCCCAGCCTAAACTTTCTTTTCTTGCTCTGGCCTTTGCTAAATCCATCTTAGCTTTTGTTTCTTAACTCATTCCATCTCCCCACACTACTAGTTAAATAATGTAGTCCTTATTCCTTTTAACAGAACAGTCCTGGGCCCCTTTATATTGAACATAACTTCTACCTATACTCAGACCAAGTACGTATAATTTCACACTGAAGCTGTTCATCACATAGTTCAGTAAGTTTCAGAAAAACACTAAATATCCAAAGTTTCTAAAAATGTAAACATAATATTCTACATAGACTATATATTCTAGATTTATCTAATAGTGTTTAGCCAGATGAAAGGCAGGGGCCAAACCCAAGTACTCTCCAAATGTCTTCTTTGGGTGAGTTCAACTTGTACAAAAGTTCTTGGATAGGATGCAGATGCACTGCAGCTAAGTACAGAGGAAAGCCATAAAGAAAAGGGAAATGTATGAATCACAATCAAGATATAAATAACTTTCAGTAATTCATTTCCAGACAATTCACTCAATTCACATATTAATACTGACTTCAAGAAAATACTACTGAACAAGAGAGGCTCAGAATACCCAATTATGAAATACCTATTTTAAGTTATTATTTACACATATCACATTTTTCTGTGAACAGCAGATTTTTATAATAACTTATTAAACATAATATGTGTAGCAGGTACTTTAATGTAGGTTATATAATTTAATACCCACAATAACCATAAAGTATTCTTGTTACTTTTGCCATATAACAGAGGAAAAAACAAGTCCCCAAAAGCTTTGGTTCCTTGCCTAATTTACCCCACCCGTAGGTGGCAGAACAAGATATTCAAACCCAGATCTATCCAGCTCCAAAGCCTGTGCCCCTTCCAGTAGGATGCAGTCTCTGATGGAGTTCTCACTAGTGCTCTGGAAAATTCCTGACACATGGAGCACAGGTGTTATAATGGAAAACCACTAGACAATGGGTCAGAAGACTTGTCAGCCTGGCTGTGGCATGTGTGTGACCTTGGTCTAATCATGTTCCTTCTGCAGGCTTTTTCTCATCTATTAATATAAAATAGGGAGTTTGGATAGTTAATATTTAATGGCTTTTCCAGCTCTAATGTTTTACCATACTGATTCTATGAATTGTAGACAATGCAAAAGCATGTAATAAGGAAATGAGTAATAAAAAGGTTAACTGGGTATTTGAAACAATATAGCCAAGCAAGTCAAAGATTGAGGAAATTATACAGGCAGAAATGGAAAAAAATGGCTTTGTAGTCTTATCTTCCCAATATGAATAAAAAAGACTTTATATAGTATACAAAAAGGTAAACAAGATCCCATCAAAAAAAGAATTTTAGCAAACAAATTCACCTGTTTGAAGTTAAAATCAATTAACATTTTAATTATTTTAAATAAAACACAAAATACAGACATGAGAAAACATAGACAAACCCCAATACAGATATGCTTTGAGGTTTTTTTTTTTTTACTAGCTTCTGAAGAGGCTATGGAGTTCCTTTTACATAAACAGAAATGTGGGTTGGCACTGCCAGGTATAGGGCAAGATAGTTAACGAAGTTTCCAGAAAGAGCAGCAGAGAACAACTCATTGTATCTCAAAAAGCTCTACTCATCAACAAAAGACAATGCTCTACTACAAAAGACAATGACTGTGTGAGATTTTAATCTTGTTTTGCTTTCCATATTAAGGCCACAAAGTCAGTCTGTGCACAGTGCAATAATTTAAAACCTTCATAGTACATGGTGTTTCCCTATATTGAGCCAAGATTCTTCAATCAGGCTTCCTGAGATTCTTCCTTGATTTTCTAAAATGATGACAACCAAGTGCCTCTTTGCTCAGCTGCCCTCACTAAGAGCCAACATGAGACATATGCAGACAAGTTCTGTGGGGAAACAACACAGGCCAGGGGTGAAAGTACACCGAAACTAGTTCTCCAACAGCTGGGGCTAGACAGACAGCAAATGACCAAGAGCTCTCTGGGCCTTAGGAGGCCAATGGTTTGGGATGAACTGTCAGAATTGAGAAAGTGTCAAATTTCTAGGCTTGTGAGAGAGTACAGAGGCTCTGGTTATCCATCTTAAGTTCTCTCATTAGGTAAATATGTTTTATGTGGAAAAAAAAGATGATGAGCAGCCTGGCCAAAGAACCTAAGACAAACGAAATCTTCCACAGGATGTTCACAGACAAAAAGGCTGAGTAATGTAGAAGAGAAAAAAAAAAATCCCTGAAGATGAAGGGAGGGAGAAAAAATTAAAGCCATCAGTTCTAACATTTGCCAAGGAAAGAGAGTGAGAACACTGTTTGGACTGTCCATAAACCAGGTAAAAGTGACGGTTGGTTCTGATAGAGTCCACACACACAATACCCTTCCACCAATGCCAACCACCCTGTGCTTCCTCTGAAGGTTGCAGCTGCTTTTCAAAGCCCCCATAAAGCAACAGGCAGAGTATAGTGACAGCTGGAAGGAAGGAGATTAGGCAAGGACTTGGCATAAATAGAAGTGTAGCCAAAAGGCACAAATATAAAGGGAGAGAGACAATTTTCCTGTGTGGTTTGTGTGTGTGGTGTGGGGGGAGCTCAAAATAAGAGCTAGCCAAAGTTCTGGCCTTGACAGCCTGAAGGGTTTGGCAAGCACAGCATTTCTCATGGCAGCCGGGCCAGGAAATGAAGCTTTCAGCTGTCTGCTTCAATGTTTTGCTCACTGTCACCATTTTCATGTTTGGCCGCTGGCCCACTTGTATTTTCTTCTTCTATGGAGATTAGCACATAAGTGTGGACAAAGTCCATTTTGGTCATTCAGGACTCTGCCATGTATCATTTCCTTCCACACCATTATCTGTCAACTAGGGACTTCAAGAACAAGAAATCCTGACAGAAGACTAAACAAGCTATAGAATTAGATGATTTGTAAAAGACCTTGGAGATCATCTAACCCAGCCTGATCAGACTGATTTTACAGATGGGGACACTAATAGCAGCTAAGAGAAGTAAGGTGACATGCTAAAAACACATCAAAACTTAGAGAGTGGCAAAGTTGGGACAAGTACCTAGCTCTCTCATCCCCATCCAGCCAGTCACCTGTCCACAAAAATCACAGTGTTCCTTTAGGACTCCATCTCAGACAGCATAATAATTCTCCCCCAACCCCCTCGCCCCCCGCGCCTTTTTTTTTCCTTTGAGACGGAGTCTTGCTCTGTCGCCCAGGCTGGAGTGCAGTGGTGCCATCTCAGCTCACTGCAAGCCCCCAACCCCTTTTTTAGTGGAGACTTGATAAAAACTGTGATGTGTTCTGACTCTGATCAATAATTTGCATATAAGTTTGGTAAGTAATTATCCAAAATGTGTGATCTCTAAAAAGAGAAACAAATGTGGAGGCACAGAACAGCACTCAGAGAAAAGACCCAAACTAAAACCAAGCAAAACGCATGGCATTAAAAACTATCTTCATAAAACTTAGATTCCTACTTTTACTTATTATATATAATTATCACTATTATTAAATCATGACGATCATGCTGCTTCCCAAATAAACTATGGCCTCTGTTTATCCTGTCATGTTGATTTACAAAACAGCAAGTCAATTTTAGGCCTTGGAGATGTCTTCTAAATTAAATTAAGCATGGATTTAAAATATTGTATTTCTAACTCAAGGAACAAATTTAAATATAGAAGATAATATTTTCATTTGAAAGAAAGAAAAACATAAAGAATGAAAAGCTACTTGCAACAAAAGTAAACCTATATTATAGAAATCATTTCATAACTTTTTTTGCCAATGGAAATAATTTCTGATATTGACAGAAATCACACTCAGAAATACGTAACCCTTAAAGGGCTTAAAAGAGTCTAACTCTGAAAAGGAGTTTGAGAGTGGAGGGGTAGGTAGATATAAATCAATCTGCATGTAAGGTCATAACAAAGCAATCTATCTTCTTTCCTCAAACTGTGGTTTCCTTTACTCTAAAAAATTTTTTCTTCCAGTACTATAGAAATCATGTCATATGACATTTAAAAAAAAAACACTTCATTAACTAGTAAAAGTTAAATTAACTAGTTTTTCCTTCTTTACATTCATTGCAATGTAACAGATAGTCTTTAATAGCTTTACCAAGCATCATTTAATTCTGGGAATAAGGAAATTAAAGGATGCTTCTGACATAAAAGCACTCAAAATTAACTGGGGAAACCAACATATGAATGGAATGACCCTGAGTCATAAGTCTTGTGATAAAAGGTACTTTGAAAGCACATGGGAGGGGCTGCAGAACAGCCCGGGAAGGTCTAGGAAGGCCAACTGAAGAAGATGACACCTGAGATAAAGGATAAACATGAGTTAGGCAGGTTAAAAGAAAGGAGTCCTACTTCTACTATGCTTTATGTTTTCTTATCTAACATACTCATTTCATAGGAAATTTGATCTATCCCATAAAACTTTCGAAGGAAAAATGACATCATCACTGTGTCAAAATAAGATTAACAGAGAGTACCAAACATACTGAATATCAAAAAACAAAGACTTAAACCAAATAATAATGTTAATGTAATACCCAAACGTCAGAAAACACAGCAACTTTTCAGCGTTGTCACACGAGCTTTGTCTACTCATATTTATGTATTATAGAATACTAACTATATGCAAGACATTTTGCTAGTGCTGTGGCAGATGCAATGATGATTAAGCTGGTCTCTCTTGCCAGGGAATTTATCATTTTGCTTTAGTAGTATATTCTTTCCCATGCAGAGAAAAAGCAGCAATTCTCAAAACACCTTTAAGAATATAAAAATTATTGAAGACCTATAGAGCTTTTACTTGGGAGGATTATATTTACCATATTAGAAATTAAAATGGATGAATTTTAAAGCATTTATTTAATTCATTTAAAACTAACACTAATAAACTCATAACATCTTATCATAAATAACATTTTTATGAGAATGACTAGATTTTCTAAAACAAAAAATGTTCATGAGAAGAGTGGCACTGTTCTGCATTCCTGCAAGTTTCTTCAATGTCTGACTTAATAAATGACAGCTAGATGGTGACTCTTGGCACAGTAACAAGGGTGACCCTATGCTCAACTTGCTTCGACAGTCCCAGTTTATTGTTGTTATCTCAGAGTAATTATTAATAGAGCCCCTTTACTTTCAAAAATATCCTAGTTTTGATGATAAATTATATGGTCACCTTGACAATACCCAGTTCAGAGTTTGAACTATAGAATGCCACTTTGTCCGGTTGTTTCAAATTGATTGGAATATAACCTATAGATTGAGTGCTATCAATTAACCAGATTTGCCTAACCTCTAGACTAATAAAACACTAGTCAAAACCTGGCACATTAATTCACACCATCACCAGAAATTGAGACTACTCAGTAAGACAAGAGACTTCTTTGAAAAAGTATGAAATCTACCAGACCTAACTCTGTGAGCATGGCAGGGGGTATGAAGAGGACTGCAAAAGAAATGCTGTAAATTCTGATTAGTGAACCTTGAAAGTGACGTGAATTTGGCTTTGCATCCCAAGTGGCAGAGAAACCTCAGCAGTTATCCAGCACTTTTAGAGAGTAGGGTAAAATTATAAGAACATTTTTATGAGTTGTGGCTGGCAAGCCCTGGCCTGTTAAAACTCTTTAAAAACCAATGCCTTGGTGGAGGTAACATTTACTGTTTACTGTAGCTGTGGTTGTTAGGGGTTATTGCTAAGGTCCTGGTTTTCCATGACATCAGCAGCATTCCAAGGGAAGTGTGTGTCAGTGACTTTCAGTAATGACTCCCTTTTCCAAACGTTCAAATCTTCTGCCAAGCTGCCCTACACCTGCACACCAGCTGAGTTGGAGGAAAAGGAAAAGCAAGATGGATTAAGTGGGATTTTTGTCTGGGCTCCTTAATGAGACTAAAGGCTTTTCTTCCTTCAGTGTTTGGTCTTGTGTAATAAATTGATGCCAACTCCTTTAGGAGTGACATGACTCATCCTTAACTTTTTATAAACCGATCTGATTATCTGTCATGACCTCTCTCTGTCATATTCTGGAATCGCCTTTTGAGAGTTTTCTTCTGTAGAAAAAGTTTAGGGCTTAATGAGACGATCAGCATGGCATGCCAACCCTCTGGCAGGGTTTCTCAGGGAGGCACCTGCTGCTCCCCAAATTAGCAGGAAGCAGAAGCAGTGAGGAGACATTACTGTGTGGCTGCTTCAAGGGTCACCTGGCTTTCAACGTTTCAAACCAGATGTGTTCTCTCAAGATGGCAGCAGCAGACCTCATTCTAGAGCCTGTCCTTGCCAAAAACAGGGATCTGGTTAACCTTATCTGAGGGTGCCTAGTGCCCACTCAAAAAGCCTGTGACTACTATCAGGGCCAGTGCCAATTGTACACTTTGATGAGACCTTTTTCCAAAGGCTTAAAGTGTTTTACCAATATTAACTCATCAGGAGTCATGACAACCCTCGAGTAGAAAACTGGCAAATAGTGGTTCAGGTGGGAAAAATTGTGGGATGGGATTGAGAAGAATCAAGTACTCTGCTAAGAGTGAGGCAGTGGGAGTGCTCCCATGCCCCACACTGCCACCCCTTAGGTAATTTATCCCTTTCAGGGCTTCTTCCAGTTCTGCCTAGGCTAGATGAACCTGCTTTTTTTTTTTGTCTCAATCAAAGGGTTTTGAAAAATAAGCACTGCTGTTAATAAGGCAAAGCCTGAAGCTGTCAAAGGAAAACAAGAACAATTTTATACAAAGACACAAAGAACTGTCCTCTTAAGAGTTTTGATAAAAGAATGATTTATGCATGCAGTATCTGCTTCTATGACTGACACAAAGTACAAGGTTCAATCTTTCTGTACCTCAACTTTCTCATCTATACAAGCCAAAAAAAAAAAAACCATTTAGAATATCTCCAGAGATGTTTTGAAATTTTAGTAATAAATGTTTTGAATTGCACAGAGATCTTTGAAGGAGGATCTCTGAAGTGTTAAAAAGTGCCCTGTCTTATAGTATATTACAGTTCTAGAGGAAAGTCCTTTAATTACTGGTATATATGTTAGGAAATAAGGATAAATTCATGCGGTTTCAAGTGATTTTTAAAAATAAAAGCCGCTATAATTACAAAAAAAAATCATCTTTATCTTGCAGAAACATTTTTTTAAAAGTGGTAGAGGCAGGTTCTTCCATAGTATATGGCAGCCACAGATAACACACTAATAAAGATGGCTACTTTTCCCAATTTCTCTTTGACTTCATCAAAAAGGAATTAAACATGAAAAAATACTAAAAGAACCATTCAATCAATGGTTCATTCAATCTATGATTGAATGAAGATAGAAAAGCACAGCTCTTAGGTTCAACTACTGAGTTAAGCTATAAAAGTCTGTTCAGTGTAAGCTCACATTGAGTTTTGAGCCTTAATTTCCTTGACTATTTTTTAAAAAGATAATTTTACAATTATACCTTGTTAGCAAAAGATTGGGCCAATTAGGAAATAAGTCTTTCAATAGACTTCCTGGTATGCAGAATTAACAAAGTTATCCCTGACTACATTCCACAAATCATTTTCATAAATAAATACATAAATTAGGGAGCAGAGAGAGAGAGACAGATACAGAGAAAGACAGAAAAGTTTTTATTCAAAATGCTTAAAACCCAAGAAAAGAGAATTTTTTTTAAGTTTCTTTTCTCCTTGAAGAGAAAAGATTTAATGAGTTACTAATCCCCTCAGTAAAGTTCTTTGGTAATTGCCCTATTTTAAGCCACACTCATTTTGCTAGGAGCCTTTGCTGTTAAAAGATGTTGTTTTATTATGTGAAATTACACACAAAAGCAATGTAACAAAACGGTAAAATATACTTCTGATTTTGTTATGCTACCAACCTATACTTACCCAGAAATTTTAACTGCCAAATGTCTTTTATTTAATGCAGACTTCATCTTTCACCACCCACCCATTACCACATGAAGTAACAACATCATTAGGAGTGGAAAACTCTGGGAATAAAAACCTGAGCCCTGGAAAAAAAAAAAATACTAAATGGGAATCTGCCTGCAGCTCTGCAGATTTTCAAGCTTGTCCTGGCTTCTTGGGTCTGTAAGCTAGACTTTTGTGCCCAGACTATGGCTGGATGAGCAAGGCAAGCTCAAATCACACCCTGAGGGCTAGGAACAGAACACACAGTCTACAATCCTCTAAAGAGTTTTGAGAGCTTGCTACAGAGAATCCTTTCTCATTGGCCCTTGGTGATGTCATGCCCGTGTCTCCAGGGCCCAGGAAATGCACCATGACTAATGGAGCGCCTCATCTGTGAATACACATTCCTTCTCAGAGGAGCAGCAACAGGCAGTGTCAGGGCAACGAAGAAGGCCCAGTTAGGGAATGCCAGTCAGTCATGCAAAAAGGGCTTCAGTAGTTTTGAAACAGACTGCTCTTGTTCACCTTCTCAGAAAACCCTCAGCAATTGCATGAACACCTGTGGACTGTAGTACTGCAGGACAGTAACCCTTAAACTGGTTTGTTGGCTTGTTTTTCATTATTCTCTTTAAGGAAAGAAAAGTGGTCATTGCAATAAGACACACATTCTTCCAGATTTCTAATGTATTAAGGCAGGGATCAGCAAACTTTCTGCAAAAGACCAGATAATAAAAATTTTAGGCTTTGTGTGCCATGTGATATCTGAGCTGGTTTTGGCCCATGGTTTTGCTGATCTCTATATTAAAGACTGGACTACCTCTTCCCCTGCTATATACCTGGGTCAAAGTACTCTTAAATAAGAATGCAGTTACAGAAAAGGATGTGAAGGAGTTTCTACAATATATCTGTGATGACTATCCCATCTAGCACCTAAAGATAGTTACAGAGAGGCAGTCTAGCCCATGGTTTCAAAATGTAGGCTCAGTCAAATGGGTAAGTATAAATTCTAACTCTGCCATCTCTGAATTTAAGTTCTTGGACAAGTTACTTCATTCCTCTGAGCCTTGGTTTCTTCATCTGCAAAACAAGGTTCCAAATTGCTCCTACTCAGTGAAGTTAATATGAAATTTCAATGAGATAACATATGAACAAACTTAGGCATAGTGCCGAGGACACCATAGTGCTCAATAGGCTATTTCTCCTAGATTTTTAAAAAGTGATTATAATGGCTGTAGTAGCCCAAAATAAAGAGACACAGATCACTACAAAAGCTAATACACTGTTAACCTCTCTCCAATTCTATTAATACCATCATTATCTTTAAAAGTTGCATGGAATCCACATGGAATGCACCATAAATGAATCGAAATCTTATGTTGAACATTTGTTTACTGTCTTTTGCCATTATAAACAATATTATGATGAACATCCCTAAATATATGCCTTTGAATACTTGTTCAATTTTATTCATTGGGGCAAAAAGGTATGCACATTTTAAAGAACTTATAGTTGTTCTGCCAAATGGCTCTCCAGAAAGGTTATAGGAATTTCTATTTCTACCATCACTGAAAGAAAAGATCTGTTTCCTAATCTTCTTGATAACAGTACAACTACTGTAATGCTGAAAAATTTCAGGCCCAGAGAGGTTAAATGACTGGCCCAATTTTAATAAAAAATGTTTAATATTCCCTTTGGCCCACAACTTTGTAGATCATTTCATAATTATTTTGATTAATGGCAAATCTTTTGGGAACCCAATTTGACTTGTGATTATTAATAATTCCACTTTATGGTTGAGAAAGCTGGAGTCCAGAAGTTTACTTTAGATAGCCAAAGTTCTCCAGATAAGGCAAAGGACATAGACAAACACAATCAAACTAGAAATAAATTTCATCCTATTGTTGGGCCATGCAAGGCTTGCCACAGTATCACAGGCAAAATATAAATTTCAAGTGGCAGAAAAATATATTGCTAACTCAGGGACTAATTTAACTTTTCTTTCTTTTGGCAAATAGCAAATCTAAACAGAGCCCTTTTTTTTTTGGCTGTGAATTTAAATAAGCCTATAAACTAAATGTCTCCTTCACCAAGGAAAAAAATCACCTGAGTGTTTGACAAGAAAGTCACAGATCTAGGCATTTGTTAAGGTTTACTTCATTCACTCTATTCTGTTACCTTGCTTTATTTTCCTCTCAACACTTATCTCAATTTGAAATTGTATTATTTATTTGCTTGTAACAATTCTAAGTTCCATGAGGACAGGAACTTGTTTACTATCTTGTTTACTATCTTTTCAGTTCCTAGAACAGTACCTGGCTCATAGAAAGTGATTTGTAAACATTAACTGGATGAATAAATCCTACCAGATGCCATCTGTGTATTTCCCTAGCTCTATGACCTCCAGGTCAGGCAGGCTTTGGAGGTGTCATTCCCTGTCTACAATACTGCAAAACAAACCAGCTCCCTAATGGAAAAGAGCAGACTCTCTCTTACCAGCAGGGTCCCTCCCTAGCTAATAAAATCCCAATCAAACCTCCACTATTAGTTTAGCCATGCCACATGCTGGAGCGTGCTGACATGTCATCATCTCCCACCCTCTCCCTTCACTTAGGAGATGTTGTCACTGTTAGTCCTTGTAAGCATGCACGTTGGTTTTACCCAAGTGGTTGGTTGGTTGGTTGGTTTGTCCCCAAAAGATCCTCCCAGGTAAGTCAGTAACTAGAATGAAGTTCTAAACACAAATGCATCACTTATTCACTGTTTTATTTAAAGACGTAATTAACACAGTAGTTGACCACCCAACATGCATTCTGTCCCAGATGATTTATCTAGTCCTATGTGATCAAATATGGTAGCTACTAGTCATACATGGTTATATACATTTAAATTAATTTTTAAAATGCAGTTCCTCAGTTGCACTAGCTATATTTCAATTGTTCCATAATTGCCACATGGAGCTAATGGCTACTGTATTGGACAGCATGGATATAGAACATTTCCATCACTACAAAAAGCTACAGTGCGAGGTCCAGTCAAACAACGGTAATCGCATTCTCCTTACCTGAAATTGATTTTAAAATGGGCATGCAGCAGAACTCGGGTCAATAGAGCTTGGGGAAGTCTGTTAAGTGGCTTCTGGGCAAGGTTTCCTTATGCCTAAAAATATCACATAGCAGATGGTGTCTCTTCTGCCTTTGGATAATGTTAGTTCAGGATGTAATGGAAATGTTGGGGCCATCTTGCAAACATGAGGAGACCCAGTTTAACAGCAGAGCCTACCCACTAAAAATGGCAGAGCAGAGTAATGGAAGGGATATGAGCTCTTAAAGAAATCACTGAGCTACTGAACTGTTACCAGCCCTGTATCCTCATTATGTGAGATAATAGGATGATAAATGTCCCTATTGTTTAAGCCACTGGAGTTGAAGTTTTTATAATTCATAGCAAGATGCAAACTAATAATAGGTCCTTATTTATACTTCTCTATTTCTCTCTAATAAAAGAGTTCTAAATCAATGTACTGCTAAAAATCCAAAATGACTCTCCACTTTAATGCAGGTCCCCAAGTTTGGCTACAACAAAACCTCTTACATTTAAACCTCAGCTAAAGAGTACTGTCTTTCATAGATGTGAGCATCTTAGTTTTTTTCCCTCTGTTATTAGTTTCTGTTTATCCTGCCACTTTTAGTCTGAGAAATTTAAGTTTAAAATACAATATGAAAAAATATTTTGCAAATAGGATTTCAATAGCAAAAGCTTTTTTCCTTTTGATAAAAGCGAGAATTCAAAGGTAGGATTGGAAGTTTCAGAGTTCTTAGAATTGGAAGGATCCTCAAAGATCAGCTGCTTAGCCCCTTCATTTTGCAATCGAGGAAACTGAGGTCCAAAGAGATAAAGTAACTGTGGTAAAAGAACAGTCCTCCAAAGATGTTAATGCCCTAATCTCTAACCTGTGAATATATTGTCTTATATGCAGATAGGAAATTTGCAGATGTGATTAAATTAAACATTTTGTGATAAGGAGATTATCTTGGACTTTCCAGATAGACTCAATGTAATTATAAGGGACCTTATAAAAGGGAAGCAAGAGTGTCAAAAACAAAAAAGAAATGTAGCAGTGGAATCAGATATTGGAGTGATGTGCTCTGAAGATGGAACGGGAAGCCGTGAGCCAAGGAATGCAGGTGGCCTCTGGAAGCTGGAAAGGCAAGAAAAGGGATTCTCCCCTGAAGCTTCCAGAAGGAACGCAGCCCTCCCAACACTTTGATTTTAAAATTCTCAAGAACTGTAAAATAATAAATTTGGGTTGTTTTATGTAACTTAAATCTGTGGTAATTTCTTACCATAGCAATAGGAAACTGAAACTAATGTAGCAGCCTTCCCCAAAGTTACACACAGCTTGTACTAGTAATGTCAAAACTCAAATCCTTAGGTCCGGTTTTCCTTCTATCAGGAGTGCAGTGGCGTGGTCTCGGCTCACTGCAACCTCCGCCTCCCGGGTTCATGTGATTCTCCTGCCTCAGCCTCCTGACTAGCTGGGATTATAAGCGTGTGCCATCACACCGGGCCAATTTTTGTATTTTTAGTAGAGGCAGAGTTTTACCATGTTGGCTAGGCTGCTCTCGAACTCCTGACCTTAAGTGATCTACCCTCCTCAGCCTCCCAAAGTGCTGGGATTACAGGCATGAGCCAACATGCCTAGCTTATCAAAAACTTCTATACCCCCATCTGTTCTTTCCATACTGTTTTCTCAAATACAGGAAAATCCCAGTTCAATGCTTTTATTGTGTTATATGGAAAAATACCTGATTAACTACAATATGGGACCATTGTATAGTGGTTAAGAGCATAGCCTCTGGACTGGTTTTGAACCCTGGTTCTGCCACTTATTAACTATATGACCTTGGGCATGTTATCTAGTCTCCCTCTGTCTCAGTTTCATCATCTGTAAAATGAGGTTAATAATATCTATCTTAATAGGTTTATTGTCAGGATTTAATTAGTTAACATTTGCAAAGAACATAAAACACACCAGCATGGAATAAGCAGTATGTGTTTGTTACGATAAGCTTTTAAAACTATGGCTAGTCTACTTCTTTTTTTTTTTTTTTTTTTTTTTTTGAGATGGAGTCTCATTTGTCGCCACGCTACAGTGCAGTGGTGTGATCTCAGTTCGCTGCAACCTCTGCCTCCCGGGTTCAAGCGATTCTCCTGCCTCAGCCTCCCAAGTAGCTGGGACTACAGGCATGTGCCACCATGCTCAGCTAATTTTTGTATTTTTAGTAGAGATGGGGTTTCACCATGTTGGACAGGATGGTCTCGATCTCTTGACCTCGTGATTCACCCGCCCGCCTTGGCCTCCCAAAGTGCTGGGATTACAGGTGTGAGCCACTGTGCCCAGCCTGATCCACCTTTAATTTGTCATATGTGACCCTGCTCACAGCAAAACAAAATATTAAAGATGACTGGATAGCAAATAATTTAACTAAAAATTAAATTTTCAATTCAGACGTTTGATTCTTAACTAATTTTGATTTTTAATTACACAGTCTAGATCCTGTTTTGGAAGATTTTCCTATGTTTAGGCAAGTCACATTTTAAGCCAGACTACAAATAGATCAGCTAGTTTACAGATAGGAAAAGTGTCTCATTTATACCTTAAAACTAATATATAGTCATTTTTTTAATAAATAATATGAGGACCAAGATTTTTAAAAATATGAACTACGCAGAGGGCATTTGATTAGCTAGCTTGTTCAAATGGCTGAGTCTCTTTTTATAGAATATGGTGAACGGTGGACTTTGGAATCTCATATTTAGAATCTTCAGCCATCCCTGAGGTAACTTAAGGCTCTACTGAAAATTTCTCTACTTGGCAAGAAATTAACTAAGTATGAGGATTTCTCTCCTCATCTCATATTCTCCTGTGCATGCTTGTAAGTATTACTTGCTTGGCTTGGATTTAATCCTAATGGAATGTAACCACTCCCAAAGCACTGAAAGCATTCACTAAGATTTGGACATGCTGCATTTTGGATGAATGAGGAAGATTCTGTGACAGAAGATGGGAAGTAAGGATATTCAATCAAATCAATGAAATACTGACAGGCAACACAAGCTTACCATAATAAGAAATGAGAACCAAACTGTAAGCTCCATGAGGGCAGAACCTATGTCTATGTGTATACTATTCCCCATTATAACCCTGAACCCAGCACAATCTTGACAAAGCTGGTAGGTGTGCAGTATTTCTGGAATGAACAAATGGGCTGCCAAAAGGAAGAGCTAAACGCTAAATTTATATAAACAAAGCAACATGGGATGTTGCTGCACTGTCTAATATGGTTGGGATTGTGTAGAAAGAAAAATATTAGTAATATGAGGTGTTTATTTACAATAATCCATTGTACAAGTAGAATCACATGTCCTCTTTCCGGTGTTATTAAATCTTGCTGAAACTCAAAATGAAACTACCTCAGAAAGTGAGATCTTCCTTTGCTACGTTAATTAAAACACCAGAGAAAAGCAGGTATTAGAATAGAGTAGAACACACAGACATTCCACTACACTTAAACACTATGTACTCAATGGTTTTACTCATCTTAAAATTTAACTGCATCTGCATTGGTAACACATCTGAGCTGAAAAAGAAGGTAGAGCAGGTAATTTGGCAATTTAAAATTCTTAAGATCAATAAAAAGTATGCAAAATGTATACTTCATTCCTTAAAATATTAATCACAGAAATAACATAAAATCATCTTCATCAAAATGTAAAACCTTTGCTCTGCAAAAACCCTGTTAACAGGATGAAAAGGTAGTTTACAGAATGGGAGAAAATATTTGTAAACCATGTATCAAACAAAGAACTTGTATCTAGAATGCGAAGAGAATTCCCAAAATTCAACATTAAAAAATCAAATAACCCAATTAGAAAATTAGCAAAAAATATACACAGACATCCTTTCACTCAAGCGGGATATATAGATGGCAAGTAAACACATGAAAATATGTTTAACATCAATTAGTCATTAGAAAAATGTAAATTAAAATCACAATATTACTATCACCTATCAAAAATGGCATTTAAAAATTAATGATAACACTAAATGATTTTGGATCACTCATACACTGCTGGTGGAAATGTAAAATGGAATCGCCATTCTGGAAAACAGTCTGATAGTTCCTTTTAAGACTAAAAATAGATTTACTATACAACCCAGGATTGTACTCTTTGATACATATCCCAGAGAAATGAAAACTTTTCTCACAGAAATTTGTACATGAAGGTTCAGAGCAGCTTTATTCATAATAGTCCCAAACTGAAAACTATCCAAATATCCTTAAAAGGGTGAATAGTTAAACAAACTATGGTACATCCATACAACAAAATACTACTCAGCAATAAAAATAAATGAATTCTATATACACACAACCACTTGGATGAACCATAAGAAAAGTGGAAAAAGCCAATTACAAAAGGCTACATACTGTATAATTTCATTTATGTAATAGTTGTGAAATAACATGATTACAGAGATGGAGAACAGATTCACGGTTACCAGAGGTTAGGGAATATGAGATGGGGTGGGTGTGGCTAGCAGGATGTGGCACGAGAGGCTTCTGATAATACAGTGAGGCATTTTGATGGATGCTAGTGGTTATTCAAAGCTACGCATGATGACACACAAAAATGAATGCATGCATTACTGGTGAAATAAGTTTTATGGGTTGTAGCCATATTGGTTTCCAGGTTTTGATACTGTACTTGAGCCATGGAATATGTCAACACTGGGGAAGGCTGGGTGAAGGATATATATGACCTCGCTGTACATTTCTTTGTACCTTGCTATGAATATATAATTATTTTTTTAAAAAAAAGTTTTCTTAAGCCAAAATAATCTTAAAAAATCATTCAGATTTGGCCAGGCATGGTAGCTCATGCCTGTAATCCCAGCACTTTGGGAGGCTAAGGCGGGAGGATCACGAGGTCAGGAGTTCGAGACCAGCCTGGCCAATATGGTGAAACTCTGTCTCTACTAAAAAAATACAAAAATTAGCCGGGCGTGGTGGTGTGCGCCTGTAGTCTCAGCTACTCAGGAGGCCGAGGCAGGAGAATCGCTTGAACCCGGGAAGTGGAGGTTGCAGTAAGCCAAGATCACGCCACTGCACTCCAGCCTGGGCAACAGAGTGAGACTTCATCTCAAAAAGAAAAAAAAAATCATTCAGATTTAAGAGTACTGTCTTTGAAGGTAATGTGACTTTAAATCCACAGCTTCCATTTTTTAAAAAGCATACATGACTTCTCTTCTACCAGACATTCATTTTTAGAAAATAAAACATTTTCCTCTATCCTCAAATTCAAAAACAGCTGAATAAATATTCCTCAGTTTCCAAACAGAGTAATCCTTGAGTTGAAATACGTGGAAAAAGAAAATTCCACGTATAAACCAATATGTGCCTGCCTTACCTGAAAAACAGCTAGAATCACATCATCTCTGAGTTGGAAAGAACTTCAAGTTCTTCCAGTTCAAATTCCCACCAACGTAAGATTCATTTCTCTAATATTTCTGATTGAGCTAACCTTTGAATACATGCAGTTACTATATTGCCCGCCCCCCAAATTCTTTTCTGGAAAAAGCATCCCTCTTTTTTCTGTGAACTGCTTTTCTCAATTATAGTTCTCCTAAGAGCCAATTTTTTCCATCCCGAGATCAGTCCAGAGAAGGCACTGGAACCAAACTAGGGGTCCTGCCCCTTGGCCTTGGTCGATTTGTTCAGAATTGGGCACTTGGCCCAACCTGGACCAGAGAATTTTTCCAAGGTTTTTCTCACTAAATGTGCTAGAGAGAGTTTCTCTTCATTGTTGGGAGATGTATAACCTAGGCATGCTTAGCAATCATGTTTCACATAATGTGCATGAGAGAGAAAGTCTGCAGAGGGAAAATGAGCTAATACTCTGAGAGAAGCAGAGATGAAAGAAAGAGAAATAAGGAAAGCTGCATTTGAGTCTCTGGTTCTAGTAGTTTCTGGGGCCCAGTGGGATGTCTGCCCTCTCCACAGTGTGGCTGTTCAATCCTTTCTTTGTTCACATGAGACATTCCTAATATCTTTCCACTAATTTCCTCTTTTTACCAAGCTAGTTCAAGTCACGTTTCCGCCACATACAATGAAAAGAATATCCTACTATGAATAAGAAGTCCATAACTCACAATACAGCCTGTTAAGAGCTCTAATTGTTAGAATGTTCTTCCTGATGTTGAAACACATATGCCTCCATGGATATTCCAACTACTGCCTTACATCCTTACCAAGGCTCATCCTCCTCTTTCCAATATTCAAAGATTATGATCACATAACCTTTGTGGATATTCATTACTTTTTGTCTGTACAGCATATATTTCCTTACTATTTTGATAATAGCACCCCAAATCTTTGAGGGAAATTACCTCTACCCCACCGAATGCAGCCTAATGGGATTATGAGTCAAGATTCCCTGCCATTCTTTAGCCAAAAGTGAACATATGACCCAAGCCAGATCCCCTAGTTTTGAATCTTAACAAAAACACTGAAAGTTGCTGGAGTGTGATAACTTTGGCAGTCAAGCCCAGAAGAATGTGACTGCCAGGTTTACTGAGCCCTCTTAAGCTGTTCCTTCCCTGTCCTTTCTGAGCCTGATTCTTCCTTCTTCTCTTTGACTCTGTAAACTCTTTAATATCCTTCCAATAAGAAATGCTATTAACTGGTTAGTTTATATAATTAAACAAGTCTATCTTAAACATATCCCCAAAGTTTTCCCTTTTTTAGGCTAAGTAATCTCAGCTTGTTGAACTGTACTTCAGGTGACTTGATTTCCAATCTATAATCTGATTGGTTCCCTCCTAAATGAACATTTATCAAAAATCTTTGTGAACACATGGCAGTCAAACAAAAGGTGGTCTGACCAGAACAGAGAGCGATAGGAAGAATATGTCGACCTTTTTATTTTTTTATTTTTTTGAGACAGAGTTTCGCTTTGTCACCTAGGCTGGAGTGAAGTGGCATGATCTCGGCTCACTGCAACCTCCGCCCACTGGGTTCAAGCGATTTTCCTGCCTCAGCCTCCCAAGTGGCTGGGATTATAGATGCACGACACCACGCCTGGCTAATTTTTGTATTTTTAGTGGAGGCAGGGTTTCACCATGTTGGTCAGGCTGGTCTCGAACTCCTGACCTCAGGTGATCAGCCTGCCTTGGCCTCCCAAAGTGCAGGGATTACGGGCGTGAGCCACTGCACCCAGCGAATATGTCCATCTTTGATCTTGACATGTACTTTTGTTAATGCAGCTCCAAAGCACACATCACAAGCACATGACACTGAGGCAGATTTTGATTTTATAGACAACTAAAATCTTAAGTCATTTTATATTAACTTCCATAAAATTAAATATTTTCAGCTGTATAGTATACAGTTTACTTTTAAAATTCTAAGTGACATTGCAGCCTTTTAGGCTTGATGTGGTTTCAGTTAAGTCTACAAAATTTGCCAGTGTAATGATATGGTTGTCACTGACTTTAGAAATACAGATTGAGTTTTATTCTCTAACAATGTGACAAGGGAATAAAACAACAATAATCCTGTTTATCAATCTGCTCTAAAGGAATTTAATAATCCTAAATTTGGATATTTGAGTCACATAAAGTAATTAGCTAAATACATTTGTATAAAAGAACCTCTGAGCCACTGATACTCAAACAAATAGAGCCTGACTTTTCCTAAGGGATGAAAAAACAAAATTTGGTAAATAAAAGACACACACACACACACACACACACACACAAACACACACCCACACACACAAAGTCAGCCATATAGATCAGGCATTAAGAACCAGTAGATTATGGAGGCTTACTTGATAACTCTTAACAATTTGTGACTGCCAAGCACTTTTCTCTGATATTTACAGGAATTCCCATAGGAAGTGAAGTTGCCACCATTTCACCTTTAAAATTTTATTTTCAGGACTCTTACTTTAGTTCAGAAAGTTTATAATGCTCAGAGATCTCAAGGCTTCAGTAAAAGAATCAATTTCTACAAAAAAAGAGAGGAGATTGGCTAAAGAAAAATTATTAGACATTTTGTTTGAATTTCTGAGATCTTTAATTTTAACCATGGCTTTAATCCAAGATATGCTATACAATGAGAAGTTTGAAGAACAAATACAGTTGTAAAGCAATAGAGAGATGATTCCTAAAAGGGAGGGCTGGCTGCCCAGTTTGTTCCCCAACATTGGTTTTCATCTTGGTGAATTTATCTTCATTCCAGGATCTAAATCTCAGCTAATCAGTTTCAAAACCCAATCTTTAAACACAGCAAGAGGAGACCCACATTAAGCAGATTCACAGAGGCTGATGTATATAATCAGAATGTTGATTTATTAATCTCCTCAGAGAAAATCAATTGCTACATAGACCAGGAACACTTGAGTCAGCCACACTAGTGTATTTTCTCCTCTGAAGGCACCCTCTATGGACCAGAGAACAACCTCTAGGAGTTGAGAGCAGTCCCTGGCTGATACCAAGAAAACAAGACTTCAGTTCTAAAGCTGCAAAGGAATGAAACCTGCCAATAAAAGGAATGATCTTGGAAGAGGACCATGAGCTCCAGGTAAGAACACTGCCAACCAATACCTTGATTTCATTTCAGCCTGAATAGAAAACTCAGCCATACTGTCCTGGATTTCTATCTACAGAAATGTGAGCTAATAAATGGCTGTTGTTTTAAGCTGTTAAGTTTGTGGTTACACTGCAGTAGAAAACTAACACACCTATAGACCAATGATTCTCAAAATGTTGTTCCCCAACCAGC
This sequence comes from Gorilla gorilla gorilla, assembly GCF_029281585.2. NCBI lineage: Eukaryota > Metazoa > Chordata > Mammalia > Primates > Hominidae > Gorilla > Gorilla gorilla. The sequence continues at coordinate 85,016,132 of NC_073239.2, read as the reverse complement.
ATCACTATCATCTAGGAACCTGCTAGAAATGCAAATTCTTGGGCCATAAGTATCTGGCGATAGGGCCTAGGAATCGGTACTTTAACAAAGCCTCCAGTTAATTCTTAAGTATATACTAAAGTTTGAGAACCACTGAAGTACACTCTTCTTGTAGGCACAGGCAACTTTTACCTTGCGATTTGATCTTGTCCATGCTTCTATAGATGACCAACATCTTTTCTGACTAATATCTGCTATTTAGTTTTGCAGTCAAGTCTTTTATTCTTTCAAGATCATAGTATTTAAGAAAATTGTGTAAATTTCCACTGTGATCCTGTGCTTATCGATTTCTAGTTTAGGGAAAAATCTAATTTCCCCTTTTAAGTGACAGGCACCTCACTGCTGTTGCCCTGTGGTATCTACACTGAACCAGACACTAGGTACAATGTAGTAGTTGTAGTTAAACTACCAAATTGATGTTAAACTAATTTATTCTCTACTTAAAGAATAATGTGACATGTGTAAGTCTTTAAGTTTTAGCTGTGTTGTCACCCCAAACTCTAAACTCATAGAGTTCTCAGTTTCTCAGTTTCAGCAATCAGTGTTTGCCTGGAAGTGAGCATCCTACCTCAGTATACAAAGAAAACTCATAAGGTATAGTAGAAAGAGGCTTGAACAAGCAGCCAAGAGACCTAGGTTCTAGTTTAGGCTCTACTATGGACTTGCTGTGTAACCTTAAACAAGTAAGTTAACATCTCAGAGCCAATTTCCTCATCTATAAAATAAAAGCCTCTAAGCAAAGGATCTCCTACAGCTAAATCCTTCTGTGGCTTTCTCGTTCACAGTGAATTCTTCCAGAAGCAAGACCAGTGCCCCGATGACAAAAAAGAGCAAGATACAAAGTAGTAAATGATACTGCAACTGGCTTAGTTTGTGTCTCCTAAGAAGAGGAAAAGGCTAGATACCGTCTCATCTCTAGGAAATTACCTTTCAGAGTAAAGAAAAATTAATTTCAATGAAAAACTACATGTTAACTCTTTTAAAATAGAGAGCTACCAAAACTAGCTTGAGAGTTTAAATTAAAATTATGAATGCTAACTTAGTAAGAGCTGTGTATCTGTTACCAAGTTCATATCATTTGAGAGCAGAGATACAGAGCAGTATCTACAAGCCCCCCCACTCACATTTTTTTTGAGACAGGGTCTCACTCTGTCACCTAGGCTGAAGTGCAGCAGCACGATTTTGGCTCACTGCAACCTCTGCCTCCCGGGTTCAAGTGGTTCTCCCACTTCAGCCTCCCGAGTAGCTGGGGCTACAGGTGTGTAACACCACGCCCAGCTATTTTTTATATTTTCTGGTAGAGATGGGGTTTCACCATGTTGGCCAGGCTAGTCTCAAACTCCTGACCTCAAGTGATCCATCCACCTTGGCCTAAGTGCTGGGATTATACGAGTGAGCCACTGGTGCCTGGCCTATAAGCCCCTTTTTAATGAAACCTACACTCTGTCAGGTTTGACCTGAAAATTCCAGGTAATTTGATTGCAAAGAAACTACTCTTGCGATCTAATTGACTTCTCTTCACATTAACTTTATTGAAGGTCTATTTCTCTGGGTGAGAATCTAAGCAAAAGATAGAGACACAAAAAGGACTAAGCTTCTAAAGGAATGAAGTTTGATCTTCCAAAGCAAGAACTTGGAACAATCAAAACCAAACCCATATTCCAGCTTCTAAATACTGCCATGTTCAGAAGGTTTCTACATTTCTCTTAAAAGCCATTTGGTCCCAGTGATACTTCCCAAGCGGTAAAAAGAATTTTCACTTTAAAGTTAACGAATTTTTATGGGTTTTTCTAATTGTATCATACATTCATTTTTATATTCCATTCAATAGATATTTGTTGATCATCTACCATGCTCTCCAAGCCCTATGCTGGGAACCTCAGCATAGAAGGTATAGCACCTACTCACAGGGAACTTACATTCCTGGGGGACACAAACTAACAGGCAATTCCATCATGAGATACAATGAAAACTCTAAAATTTAATTCTATCTGATAACAGATCAATTCTACTTAACCTTCTAAGAAATGACAGAATACCATCTCTGGGTTTTAAAGTAAGAGTGAATAAGCAACATATCCTTCCTATCATGACGATATCAACATAATAAAGCAGAATACTTCATTGTCACTTGTGGTTTTCCAGGGACAAAAAGCATTATTGTGTGTGTGTGTGTGTGTGTGTGTGTGTGTGTGTGTGTGTGTGTGTGTTACAATATACAATTGTTATTTATGAATTATCACTATACAGTACCGCTAACTTTGGAATATGAGCCCCTATATTTCCCATTCATATACTCAAGGCCACCATTCACTGAATAAATCCAACATTCATTCAATACAAATTAAGGAGTACTCTGTGTTGCAGCATTATGCTAGGCCCTGGGCTAATACAGATGGAGGACTTAGTCCTATCCCCATGGAATTTGCAGTCTAATAGAAGAGACAGCTATATAAACAAATCGTTGAAACAGTATGTGAATAGTGCTTTTAAGAGCATATAATCCTAGCAGAGCACAGGGAGTGAACAGACCACTCAGGAGGAAACCAGGTGGGTTGGGGTTGTTGCCTGATCTATAGCTACATTCAATGGTCTGGGTGGAGTAGTTTGGGAAATACAAAAATAAATAAGACAAAATCTCCATCCTGATTTCCATGATAAATAGGGAGAGAGATGAAAAACTATAATTTGAGGCAGATATATGAGATAAGCCCTTTTACAGAGGGTCAAAGTGCTTTGGAAAAGCAGAGCAGAGGATGACTACTTTCTTTTAAGGGTGCTGGAGAAGGCTTCACAAAGGAGGTGGTATCTGAGGTGGCTCATTAGCTTATACTCTGGAAGGTTCTATTTATACCAGCAGACATAAATTATTTCAGTTCTGAAGAGGTGCTTTTAGATTTTCCCTTAGCTACTTTAAAGTCTTTATTGAGAAACTGCAATAAGCAAATATATTCTCCGTAGAACGAATCCACCCAAACACCTTGAGATTCTCATTCCACATATTTCACACATGATATCTTTTAAGTCTGGGAAAGTAGACTAGGAAATGTTTCAAATACTCAAGGGCCTCAAAACATATATGTTAGAAAGTGTACCTAATTTCCAAAAAAGGTCGAATTGCAGAAGAATCCATTTTGATTGGAAAACAAGCTGCTCACTTCTGGTATGGAACAGATGCTGCAGTTTGAGCACTAAGGAAGTAAAAAGCACCTCTGCTGTCAAGTAAGTCACTACACAGTCTCTTCTCCAGCTCAGCAGCAATCTCATGCTGATCAATGTGTCATACATGAAAACCCATTTTCTTTGGTGAGGGGCTATAGTTTTATGCAGTTATTCAAAGGAGTAGAACACTTCTGACTGCTGCTTCCAATCTTTGCTGACGACGACTTAGGACTAGAAGACTTGAATATAAAATAATCCATAAAGAAGGAAAGTAATTTTGTAACTGCTGAGTATGAGACTTTTTTTGGCATACACAAAACCTAAATGGCTCCCCCAGAACAAGAGCATGCACAACAATAGAATCAAGGCAGCAAACATGCTCAGGAAACAAGGCTACATAAACTAAGGGAAGTGCTAAGTATGAATATGAATATTTAAAAGCTGATAAAATAATGATTTTTGTTGTTACTACAGTAAAAAATTATTAGCACAAAAAAACCGTATAGCTATAAAACAAAGATGTATATAATTCAATCTCCCTTATATTATAATTATTGCAACCAAGTTATTCATATCAGATCTAGCACCAGAGAAATCATGGGAAAACACCAGGATTAATGAGAGTGCCCATCTAACATAAGTGTTGATAGTCATCATGAAGATCAGGTATGGGATGACTTACTTCAACTTCTTAGGTATCATTTTGATAACTCCTTTAGACTCTGTTTTCATGTGATCCTATGGGACGTTGGTGCTTTCTAAATGACACCATGAGAATGAGTTTCAATGGAGCTACAGTTCTAAGAACAGAGCCTTCCATCAATTTTCATGGCCGATTACATGATATTTAAGATCAACTGACTGATCATCCAAAAAGGGATTTATCTTCAAAAAAAAAAAAAAACTCTTAAATACCTACATGGTTACAATGGCTCCACAAGTGAGACACTTTTTTTCTTTTCCCAGGAATATCCAATTCTCCTGGCAACTAAACTGACCACAGTCAAATTGCACAGATTTTTTTTTTCTACAAACCTGGATATGTACACATTAACCAAAGTGCTCTGCCACTGCTCACAAATATTGAAGTTCAGTTTGCAAGCACAGTCATTTGCATTGATGAAGCCCCAGTTCTAAGCAATATCAGATTAAGTTCACATTCACATGAACACAGGGCACTGAGAATTACACAGTCAGCTACTTATGAACGACTGCGTGTGCTTTTCCATTGCAGTTTTTCTTCCAGCTCTCATGGAAACAAGCACTGCCACAGCCCCTTGATGAGCCAGCAGAGCCCAGTCATCTGGCAACAATGACAGGTATCTGGCATCTGAGAGGAATATCAACTAAAGACAATGAGAGAATTAAAAAAGAAGTAAACACAAGACAATCTTTTTTCACCCCCTTAGATTCTGCATTTCCACTTGCTTGATTCAGTAATTATTTTGTTTTGAATGTTGTGTAAATGAATGCTACAGCCCTATGCAATTTTTAAACCACTTTGCAGTGTGTCTCATATGGAGCTCAATAATGTTACTGCTGGCATGAGTGCACCATAAAGCATATGACTCCCTGATGTAACATTTTAAATAAGGACACATTTCTCATCCAATGTGACATTAATGCAGGAAAATTTCACTTTGTCACCTGTTTCTCATGAGAGCTTGAGAAAGCTATATAATTTTTTTTTTTTTTTTTTTTTTGAGTCAGAGTCTTGCTCTGTCACCCAGGCTGGAGTGCAATGGCACAATCTCGGCTCACTATAACCTCCACCTCCCGGGTTCAAGTGATTCTCCTGCCTCAGCCTCCCAAGTAGCTGGGATTACAGGTGCCCGCCGTGCCCAGCTAATCTTTGTATTTTTAGTAGAGATGGGGTTTCACCATGTTGGCCAGGCTGGTCTTGAACTCCTGACCTCATGATCCGCCCCCCCCTTGGCCTCCCAAAGTGCTGAGATTACAGGTGTGAGCCACCACACCCGGCCTTACATAATTCCTTTCAACTGTATATATCTCATCATTAAAATAAGAATAAGAAAACCTGTCTTCTTTTTTTCTCCTTAATAGCTTGTGAGGCCTATGTATTAATCAAAATGAACAAAAATAATTCACAAACTCAGTGACATCAAGGAGCTAGTTTGCTGTTTTACTTAAGGAAGAATTTATTCTATGGCTTCAAAAAATAGAGCCATCACATGAAATATCTAAGTACAAAAACACACTATATTGTACAGATTTTTTTGTGTGTATGGCTGGTAGAAGTTAGAAATCACCCAAAGTCTTCTTAATCTGCCACTCTCTGAATAAGACAGGTACCAATACTATTGTACCTCTATTAGGAATGCAAAGGCGTACAGTAAAATTGGATGAAACTGCTTACTCAGAGTCACCCAGCAGCTCTGTGGTAGGAATGGAAAATAGGCTGAACCCACACCGTTGGATGGTACTATGAGTCTATCATTTCCTCCTTCCATTTAAGGACATTTCCAAAATGATAGCTCCAATCTTCATATGTGCTTATTATACAATGTGCCACCATTACAAAATTTAATTTTTTTAAAAAAATGGGGGAAAGAGTTCCATTCCCCCACACATCAATTTGCCAGATGATTTAAATAGCACGTCCTAGGTCTCTGATACACAGAGAGTCCAGGGAGCTAATGCATCATTTTGGAATACTTAGAGCCTTAAGAAACACAGAGTCAAATCATAGCAGGACCAACTAGGCTTTTTATCCAAGATGGATAAATGAAATTCCATGCAGTTGCTTGTGCACAAAGTCTTTTCAGTTAGATTTTTGAAATGCAACCAACAGTTTTTTGTTTGTTTGGTTGGTTTGTTTTGTTTTTCTGAGACGGAGTCTCACTCTGTTGCCCAGACCGGAGTGCAGTGGTGCAATCCCGGCTCACTGCAACCTCCACCTCCCTGGTTGAAGCAATTCTCCCACCTCAGCCTCCCGAGTAGCTGGGACTACACGTGTGCGCCACCATGCCGAGCTAATTTTTGTATTTTTAGTAGAGATGGGGTTTCACCATGTTGGCCAGACTGCTCTCGATCTCCTGACCTCAAGTGATCCACCCGTCTTGGCCTCCCAAAGTGCTGGGATTACAGGTGTGAGCCACCGTGCCCAGCTGATATCATCTAATTTTTTAAAAGACTAAGTTCCTGTCCAGGTATGGTAGCTCATGCCTGTGATCTCAACACTTTGGGAGGCCAAGGTGGGAAGACTGCTTGAGCCCAGGAATTCAAGACCAGCCTGGGCAACATAGTAAGATCCTGACTGTACTAAAAATCAAGAAGAAAATTAGTCAGATATGGTGGTACACATCTATGATCCCAGCTACTCAGGAGGCTGAGGTGGGAGGATCATGTGAGCCTGAGAGGTTGAGGCTGGAGTAAGCCATGATCATGCCACTGCACTCCAGTCTGGAGGAGACAGCTCTGTCTCAAAAAGAAAGAAAAAAAGAAAAGAAAAGATCATTCCTGACATTTATATGGTTAATTTTATTTTTATGGAACAGGCAAAGCCTGAAAATGATAAAATATAAAAGGATTTGCACTGAAAAGAAAGTCTCTTTTTCCTGTTTCTCACACAGCAAAACCCCTCCCTGGAAACAACCTTACAACAAAGATAAGCTATGCATTTGTGTGTGTGTGTCTGTGTGTGTGTGTGTGTGTTTGTTTTATACAAAGGAGAGCATGTTAGACATACTGTTCTCATTTTGCTTTATTTAATAATGCATCTTGGATTTTGTTCCATTACCACTGCAGAACTTCCTCATTCTTTTAACAAGTTGCACAGTATATTCCATGGAGTACCATAATATACTGATTCAGTCTCCTATTGATGACAATTAAGTTGTTTCCAGTCCTCTGCTATTATAAGTATTGATGCAATAACTATACTTATGTCAGTCATTTTGCTCAAATGAAAAACACAAATGTAGGAAAATTCCTTAAGTGGAATTGCTTAGTCAAAGGATACATGCATTTAAGTTTTTTTTATAGATTGGCCTTCACAGAAGTTGTATCTAACAATTTATCATTCCACCAAAAAGTATAAAACCAACTGCTTTCTCAAACCCTTTATAGCCAGTTTTGATCAAGCTTCTTTATCTTCAATAATATGATATATCACATTTTCCATTTAATTTTCATCATGAGTGAAGTCTGATATCTTTTTCTTAAATTTTAAAAGCACTTGTGCTTACTTTTCTGTGACCTGTCCTTATCCTTTACCCATCGCTGGTCATTGCTTTCTTGTTTATTTGTAGATGCTCTCTATTCAATAGGGAAAATAGTCTTGGTCTGTGATACATGTGAAATATCTTCTCCAGATTTTCATTTGTCATCTGACTTTGCTTATAATGGATTTTCTTGTTATGCATAAACTTTGGTTTTTAGTATTTAAAGTTAGTTATTTTATGGCTTCTGTGCTTAATATTATACTTGAAAAGACTTTCTAATGTAGAAATTATCTTAAATAACCTTAGATATTCTTCCAATACTTTTTTGATTTTATTTTTCACATTTAAATCATTGTTCCCCCCAAGGATTTATTTTTGGATAAGGCTTAAGATATAAATTCAACTCCATTTCTTTGCCTAATGGTAAGATTTATTGAATGCTCCAGTGTTTACTGTGATATGCAATGCCAACATTATCTTATGTGAAATATATATATATATAAGATATGTATATATATCTTATACTCCTTCCACATTTATTTTTGGATGTCCCATTTTTTTCCATTTAACTATCTATACCAGCACCACAGTCTTTAAGTTATTGTAGCTTAATACATTTTACAAAAATTGGTCTAGTCCCACCGCAATGTTCTTCTTTCTCAGAATCTGTCATTATGAATTCTTTTATTTTTGTAAATTTTTTAGTTGAATCACTTGGTTTTTCCAAATATACAATCATATTACTTAGAAGGTATGGTTAATATGCCTTTCTAGTTTTTTTTATTTCTAATTTCTTGTTCTTGTAAGACTCCTTTGTCTAGTGCTACTATAACAATACTAAATGATAGTAGGAATAAAGGTGATCATTGGCTTAATAAGTTTATGGAAATGCTTCTGGAATTCCCTATAAAGCAAGCTGTTGACTTTTTCGTTTTTAGGTTAGCAAGAGGGCACTTACCAAGCTAAGGACTGTGGAACCTTAGATCACTTGACTAGGAGATGGGGATGGGGTCATACGGTACAAACCAGGGCTGTTACTCCTCAACAAGGAGGAATAACGCCTCTTAGAAGCGTGGTAAGCAGGTGCCATAAAACATGTCTACTACAATTTCTCACTGCCTGGAATCACTGGAAAAGTTTCATAAATGCTCTGGCTTTCAGGTTCTTCACTTTTGCAATAAAGCTGCTAAGCCTGGTTGCAAAGCTGTTATAATGATTAGAAATAATATATGTAAAATGCCTGATGCACAAGAGTCACTCAATAAGTGACAGCCGTGTGATTAATCTATGACATAATAAAAAGTTCTAACTTGAAACACGAGAGAAAAAAATAACTTCCAGGGCGTAAAGAGATAATCTCATGAACTCAGGGACACTAACTTCCCTATAACCCATTCCTCCATATTAATTTTTACTTTACATTATACCTTCTCTAAAGAAATTGTTACAGAGAATCACACTCCTAGCAATATGATAGAAGACTAGTACATCACACCTAAAATATAAAATATGTCTTTTTAAGCATGGTTCAGCCAGAGAGAAACAGAAATAAATGTAAGCCAGAAACAACTGAAAAAAATAACATTTCTCAGAAGGAAAAAAACTTGGGAGGATTCTTTCCTGAGAGCAGTTGCCAATCCTTAATGAACTAGAGCCTGGGTTCTAAATGGGCACATGGCAAGAGAGTTGGGAGGATAGCAGACAGAGCCCGGGCCCAAGCAGGACAAGAGATTAAATGAGGACCCTTACTTAAAGTTGAGACTTCCAGGCTCCCAAAGGGTGACACCCTCAGTTGGCAAACTAAGAAAAAAAAACCCACCTTGAAGCAGGAGACCTGCCCTTCTCAGATGTGGTTCTGAATATATCAGGAAAAAAAAAGGCAGGGAACAAGGGTCTTCCCCATTCATTCATTTTTTCATTCAATGAATATGTATTGAGGGCCAGTTTTTGTTAGGCACCTTTCCAGGCACTGGGTAACAAAGATCTCTGCCCTAATGAGAATTTCTATCTAAGACCTGCCTAATGTGATTTAGGGCTAGAAACTTAAACCACTTATACAGCCTAAAAGCCTGCAGCTTAGAAATTAACATCAAGGCAACAAAAGCCAAAATTGACAAATGGGATCTAATTAAACTAAAGAGCTTCTGCACAGCAAAAGAAACTACCATCAGAGTGAACAGGCAACCTACAAAATAGGAGAAAATTTTCACAACCTACTCATCTGACAAAGGGCTAATATCCAGAATCTACAATGAACTCAAACAAATTTACAAGAAATAAATAAACAACCCCATCAAAAAGTGGGTGAAGGACATGAACAGATACTTCTCAAAAGAAGACATTTATGCAGCCAAAAAACACGTGAAAAAATGCACACCATCACTGGCCATCAGAGAAATGCAAATCAAAACCATAATGAGATACCAGCTCACACCAGTTAGAATGGCAATCATTAAAAAGTCAGGAAACAACAGGTGCTGGAGAGGATGTGGAGAAATAGGAACACTTTTACACTGTTGATGGGACTGTAAACTAGTTCAACCATTGTGGAAGTCAGTGTGGCGATTCCTCAGGGATCTAGAACTAGAAATACCATTTGACCCAGCCATCCCATTACTGGGTATATACCCAAAGGACTATAAATCATGCTGCTATAAAGACACATGCACACGTATGTTTATTGCGGCATTATTCACAATAGCAAAGACTTGGAACCAACCCAAATGTCCAACAATGATAGACTGGATTAAGAAAATGTGGCACATATACACCATGGAATACTATGCAGCCACAAAAAATGATGAGTTCATGTCCTTTGCAGGGACATGGATGAAATTGGAAATCATCATTCTCAGTAAACTATCGCAAGAACAAAAAACCAAACACCGCATATTCTCACTCATAGGTGGGAATTGAACAATGAGACCACATGGACACAGGAAGGGGAACGTCACACTCTGGGGACTGTTGTGGGGTGGGGGGAGTGGGGTGGGATAGCTTTACGAGATATACCTAATGCTAAATGACGAGTTAATGGGTGCAGCACACCAGCATGGCACATGTATACATATGTAACTAACCTGCACATTGTGCACATGTATCCTAAAACTTAAAGTATAATAATAAAATAAAATAAAATAAAAAATAAATAAATGAAAAAATAGTTGTAAAAAAAAAAAAAGAAATTAACATCAAGAACTGCAGCCTGAACAACATGGTGAGACCCTGTCTCTACAAAAAAATTGGAAAAATTAGCTGAGTACGGTGGCACGTGCCTATAGTCTCAGCTACATGGACAACATGGTGACACCCTGTCTCTACAAAAAAAAATTAGAAAAATTAGTGAGTGGCACGTGCCTGTACTTGGGGAGACTGAGGTGGGAGGATTACCTGAGGCCAGGGAGGTCGAGGCTGCAGTAAGCCATGATTGCACAACTGCACTCCAGCCTGGGTGACAGAGTGAGACTTTGTCTCAATAAAAAAAAAAGAACTTGTTTGGCGGTTCCCCTGCATTTGAAGTGTTCACAAGCATCTGATGGGAGCAAATAGGAATCTTCCCTTGAAGAACATACTTTAAACACTGGCCTCAAAGAATTTTAACAGATAAAGTTCCTGAAATGAATGAACACACACGCACACACACACACGCACACACACACACATACACATGCACACAACACACACATGAGCTATTATAAATGAGGATCAAATCAAATGAGAAATCATAATGAAGATTTTAAAATATTTTGAACCAAACGTGAAAGCATTATAAAAAAATCCGCAGAGCTCAAAATACACCTGCATCATGGCTATGGACAGATGTGTTGTCCTCACAACTCCTTTGTGCCCAAGCACATCTTACCCTTCTTCTCATTGCTGCAGTCTGCATAAAGTTGGTACACAGGTTACAAAAATCCAATAAATAAAAGAAATAATTGACAAGACAGCTACAGAGACAAAGATATTTTTGGAATTACATTCAGAGTCTATGGCTCTTTCTTCGTTTTGGTGGGCGAGGGGCACGCTTCCTTTAAATGTCCTCATTAGGAACTGTCACAGGTTGGAACAGCATAAGGAGTCATGACAACTAAATGCAATGTGGGATGCTGGATTAGATCCTGAAGCAGAAAAAGGATATTAGTGGGGAAAATTGGAGAAATTTAAATGATGTCTACCGATTACCAAATAGTATTTTATTGGTGTTAATTTCCTGATTTTGATAACTGTACTATACTTATGTTAGATGATAACATTAGAGGGAGCTGGGTGAAGGATATATGGAAACTACTATTTTGTCTACTGTTTTCTGATATAGATTTTTTAATAACTCTTTTCAAAATAAAAAGGAAATAAATATCCTTGTTGATGGCAAATTGTTATTTTTTAAATTATAGAAATGATTTTGAAAAGAAAAAAATGCAGAACGAAGGTTAGTGAAAAGGTCAGTAATCTATTTGGGTAATAAATTTCTTTGCAGGGGAGGGGTTGATTTTAAAAATGTAGTGTGACTTTAAGTCAATGTGAGACTGTTTTCTTCTATAGTCCATAAATGGCTTCTAACGGCAATTCAAAAGGACAAGTTCTAAAAATATTTCTTGCAATGACAGCATCGTTGGATTAGTGTAAAGAGTGGCTACATTGAAGAATAGCACTCATTTAAACAGTGTACCTTATGGTATATTTATTTTTAAAAATCACTCCTCATTACCTTATGGTCACACCTCAGGGTGTTAAAGCAATTTCTGGGCACTCAGTAAGTAAAAGAAAAGTTAATTGAATGCAATAATTTGTCATGTCTCCCTCTGCTTTCTAATGCAAGAGTCTAGGTTATTTTTAATCTCTTTTACTATGGAGGATATTCTAATCGTACATTTTGATATTTTGAGCAAATTTATTACTTTTTAGCAGAAATTTGCTATTCTATGAGAGGGAAAGGAAAGTCCTCCCAAAAAACAGAGTGGCAGAGAACAAGCAGCCTGCAGGCAGTGTGTGGCCACCAAAGTGAGCTCTCCACGGTCATATCTTTTTTGGTCCCATGGTATATTCTATCTAGACCAATACTGAGCAGCCACCAGACATATTCACCAATCTGTTGATCATGATAACTGCAACATTTAATGGAGAATTTATAACCCAGGATCTTATCCTTCAGTTATTAATTTGAGATATTTCATACATTGAAATTTGTGTTGGAAGGCCTTTGTGTCTCATAATCAAAAAATAAAAAATATATAAAACTATATGAATATATATAAACAATTACCCAAATAGGCACCATGATCAAGTCTATAACAAAACAGAAGCATTTTATTTCTTTATTTCCCTAATGCAGGAGCACGCTCTAGGATATAGGCGCAAGTCACAGAATAAATGTTTTAATGTCTCTTCCTTTCTGCCACTTAATTTGCCTATATTTTACCTGTCTTGCTTAATAAAACACATGTAATAACATTGTTACCTTCCAAGGGACTTATGTAAATTAATGAATATGGCTGTAAAACATTTTGTAAACATGAAGTGTTACATAAATACTTACAAATTCCTTGAATGTGCTCATTATATTGCCCATTTTGAACCTTAATATTTACTTATAACTCTACATTTGAGATTTCCCCAAGGAAGAAATTCCAACTTTTCTTGCCTGTAGCTTTATAGACTTTTCTTTAAATAAGCAAAGTCTAATTCAATAGGACATAGAACTAGGAATAAACACAACTAACCAAAAACCAGGCAGTATTCACAGATGCTCTAAGCCTGCAAATATAGCTAATCACATTCATTCGGCATTTACACTGCGAAATTACTACAGAAATGTAGTAATTTACAGAAAATAAAGCAGTAAAACTTAAAGTTTCACAATATAATGTCATGACTGTCAAATTCTCTGCTTCAACAGAAGACCGTATTTTCTCACTAATCGAAGGGCAGATTCCTATGAAAGCTGAAAAAAAATTTTATATCTGAGCAAGATTTGAGTAATTTAGCTTCTATTACTCTGATTTTATACATTTTTTGAATGAATCACTTCAAATCATGCTACTTATGCTTTACATAGCCAGTCTGAAACCATTACCAACTTGAAAACCTAGTTTCATACTAAAAATTACTAAGATGATTAAATGAGATGGTACATAAAATATTCTTCACAGTATCTGCTATGTATTAACACTCAAGAAATAATACTTACACAAATAATATGAAATTAATAATTATCTCTGGCAGATGATCTCACATCCAATAAAAATGAAATATTAAAGACTTGGGAAATACTATTAATAATATCTCTATTTGTACATTAAACCCATGACAATGAAACACAAGTTGATAACTATTTGGGCCACTTTTGATAATAAGAAACTTATCACAATGAGAGTAACAAGATTAAGAAAACAAATATTCTTGCTGTAACAATTTTAGCATGTTTTATATATTATAAAACATAACAGAGAAACCATCATATGTGTCTGCACAAATTTAATGACAAAATGCTGCATATATCCCTCAAAAACTTCAATTGAAAGACAATCACACAAAGATAATAAAAATGCCATTCAATGGTAAAATATCAGATAATGGGTCAGTATAAAACAAATGATTTTCCAATAATGTAATGTGGAACCATTCCAATTATGTGACAGAAAATAATCCAACTTCACCTTAATATATTGAAATATAAAACAAAAATATATATAATCTGGTACCAATCACATTGTTCAGTGAGGCTGAAGGGTTGGCTGTGGCTCAGGACTAGAAGGCTGTCACTAGCAATGATCACAAGTATTTAGAATAAAATAAGAAAACAAGCCGGATACCACAACTCCTAGGGCACTGTTGAGTTCACACAGGAGAAAAACCATATGTATGCATTCAGTGTGGAAAACTCTCACCAAAAGATTAAGTCTTCTTTCATCCCAGAAAATATTCATACTAGAGAGAAACTCTTTGTTTGTACTGAATGTTGGTGGGCCTTCAGACAGAAATCAGAGTTGCCTACTCATCAGAAGATTCATACTTCAGAGAAACCTCATGAATGCAGCATCTGTGAGAAGTCTTTTGCTAAGAAATCACATCTTCAACTACGTCACTAAATTCATACAGGAGAGAAACCTATATGTGAACTAACTGTGAGGAAGCCTTCAAATGTCAAATATGAAGAAACCCAGAATGCTCATACTTAAGATAAAGCCTATCAATGCAGTGACTGTGATAAGGGCTCCATTCAGTTACCCTGGTATCCAGATAATCAGTTCTCAGTATGTATCAGAGCATTCATATATGGAAAAAAAAAACTTATTTGTTTCCTGAAAGTCATAAAGCCTTCTCACAGTAATCAGCTCTAATCATAAAGCAGAGAATTCATGTTGCACAGATCATATGAATATGTTGTGTATGGGAAAGCCTTCAACCAGAAGTCGTACTGTGAGAACTCATTCCCAAGAGAATTTGTAGGAATGCCTGGTATGAGGGAACCTTTCCTTATTTGCACCAGCCTCATTAAGTATCACATTTACATTGAGAGTTTAATGCATGAGGAAGAGCCTTCTTGTAGTACATACTAAAATGTGCATTTCTTTAAATATTAGTGACTTTATGATTTGCAAATTATAATTCTTCATCTATGAACTACTTGTTCAAAACTCTTAGCTATTTTTCTTATGAGTTGTTTTCTTCGATCGGTAAAATTCTTAATAATTATGGATATTAGACACTCTTTGTTATTATGCATGGTGAAAATTGTATTACAGCTTTCAATATAGTGTCTTTTACAATAGGGACAATACTGATTAATCTAAGCTGCAAGAATTCTTTTCCTGCAGGAAAGCCAGAAGTAGCTGATGTAAATTCTAGTAAGAATTAATTTAAAAAATCAATAAACCAATTTAGTATTTTTAAACACAAATATGCTATTGTACTCAGCATCTATAAAATATTTTCAGGCAAAAATTAGATATGGTAGGTCAAAATCTTACAAGTTCAGAGAACTTTAAGACAGCCAAATTTAAGAGCATGTTTTTGTAATTTAGGGAAAACACTGTCTAATTATATAAAGTAAATTTTCTACGTAGCAAGTTTATTTAATTTGTAAAGAAACAATGACAACATGTCCACTACACATGGACTATGTTCTTAATACCTTTATAGTGAAGTCTCACTAATTGGGTGTTAATTGCACTAGCTCAAAAAGCATCTAGCAGGTATTGCTTTGTATGACCAAAGAAGACTATCTTCTGGAGCTGGTGAGCATGCTGCCACTTCTCCCTCTGAATTCAACTCAGATAAAACCAGCTGGGGCACAGCTGCAGCCCAGCTGCCAACTTTGATTTCCTATGTCTGCACTAAAAACAATCACCCCAGCATGATCACATGATAATTAAATCTGAATTACTACAGCTGAGGCTCACAATATTAAAAATGAAAATTTGCTAAGAATTCTGAAAGACTATCTGCATAAAGAATTACATTTGTGACTGTGTCATCATGTATCTCTATGCACATTCTGCCATCTATCTTAGTCCAGGGAGCTAGGCACCCTATGAATCAAGTGACTCCTAACTTCAGCTATAGGAGAGACTATAAATTTGTATTCTAAATCTTCAGAAAATAAAGAAGGTGCGGAGGGGATGGCAAGCGAGATCTCAAAGGAGGACAGTTGAGATTGAGCCTCAACGCATTATGGAAGACCATTGTTAAATAGGGCTGAAAACATAAAAATTCAATGGAAGCAGAGACTCCAGAGTCTAAATCTCAATGAGTGCAATGTTATACTAGGACTCCTAACTCTGAACACTAACTGAATTTCCTATATGAGCTTATACTGTGACTAAGTTATGCTTCCATAGTAAAGCCCCAAAGGCTTTTAAAAATTCCTTTAAAGGTAATTCCATGTAATAACACCATACCTACTGCTGGAGGGCCTGGCAGAGATCCTACTATGAGCTAGCCTCTTGCAGGAGAGTTAGAAGATTGCAGAGTAAAGCTTTTTGGAGGATAAGCCATGGGAACACATGGCCAAATAACGAGCAATGAGGTCTAGGGGAACAGAGAGGAACATCGCACAAGTAACATAACTTCAGTGCCTGGAAAGCACAAAGTACAATCACAAATCAAAGGCTTAATAATGTAATACTTATCACCGCAGGTGACCATCTGCTTTGAGTCTGTTATGGGATGTAATTGCTCCCTTCTTGCTGACAGCCATTTCAGGAGACCCAGGTGGCACTTCTGGCAACCTGCCCAAGATGGTCCTTTCCCTTTGTATTTTGGCAGGAACAGAGAGGTACTGGACAAAGGAAGTAGTTTGGTGAACATTACTGGATTTTCAGTTTACCCAAAACCAAAGTACGTAGGATGGTATTGTAGTGGGGTTGTGTTGTATTTACTTCTCAGAAAAGAGAGAACTGCCACACATTCAATATGTGAAAGAAAGCCTTGAAAGCAGACACCTACTCACCAAAAGCAAATAATTTAAGATGGATGAACTGAAAAGACATGTAACAGCACAACCACATGAGAGCTTTTGTTGTGTATAAATTTGCTTGCTTTTAAAACCACTGATATCCTGTTTCTGAGAACTTATTCCTGGCCTCTATTCTTCTCTAATAGAACCCAATCAGTTTCTGACAGCTCTTTCTCAAACAGCTGTCTTTCATTTAATTTCATTTAGTGTGCAAACCGTTTCAAGTTGCATGCACAAGCATACTGTGAAGAATTCATTTTCTCTAGTTTCCTGGCGACAATAAAAGAATTTAATAATAAAAAAAAGTTGAACTTTGGCCTGAAATGTTGCTGTCCTGCCGAAATGGTGAATTATACAAGTGGAAGTGATCCAAAGGTTACTTGGTCCACCCCCTACAATGCAAAAAGAGCCTAAACAGATCCTTTCATGTAATTATCTTACTTGTCATTTTAAAATCTTGTAAGAAAAATTCCACATTCTCACTAAATAAATTTGGTCCAGACCTTGATAATCTGAAGAATGAACTTCCTCAGGGATAAGTGCAGGGAGAGTAAGAGGATTTAGGACTGACAACCTGGAATTAGTCAAAATATAGAATTGAAAAACAGGTATGATTCTAAATGCATATAGAGGAGAATATCAAGGAAGATTTTTGTAAAGGAAGCTGAGTTCTTAAGGAAGAGAGCCACAATATCGCATAATACATCATGGGCTTTTGAGTTTAACAATCATGTATTAAAATTCTACCAATGCTAAGGTATAGTTCTCTTATCTCCAAAATGGGCATTAACATTTAATGGGCTCTCATTCTAAGTTCTAAGTGCTTCACGTGTATTAACTCATAGATAAATGCTTATACAAAAAAGTTGTACGGATTAAATAATGTTATTAGGGTGTTTAGCACAGTTCTTATGTTCAATAAATAGTAATAATTATTTTTCCCACTTCTGCTTATGAAACCAGATATTCTCACCAATAAGACTTTTGGGACCCAAAGATCTAAAAAGAGAGACCAAAGTAAGTAATGCCACTTTGCTCCCTCCCTCTTTTCCTTTCAACCAAGGCAGGAAACAATCTTGAGACAGACAGAGAAAGGGAAGCCATTCAGTTTTGTCTCTTTACCTAAGTAATAATGGTAAGAAGAGGGGATTGTGGAACAGTATGAACACCTTTCAGTTCCTTTTGACACAGATAACCACTTCATCCTCCACTTTTTTTCCACCCCTCTTATGTTCACTGTACCATTCTCTGAGTTTCAAATCCTCTAGGATCTTGAATGCCACAGAGTGCCTCAAAGAACAAGCCTACTGTCCCTTGCAGACAGCTGTGTCTCTATCTTAAATTTCCACCTTTCACAAAAGACACGGTAAACTTACTTTCCAATTTCTTAGTATACTAGCTCCTAAGTATGATGGTCCCTGAAATTAGCAGACATTTATGAACTTCAGTGAAATTTGGGCCTAGAGTCTCCAATCTATTGACAGTACTTACATCTCATCATGTTTCCAAGCAATAAAACCAGGGCTCTCTGTGTGATCTTTCTATGTTCAGTTAAACCAAAGTTTACACTATATTCCTCTTTGAGTTTAAGTTTTGGTTGAAGTAAGTACGCCAAAGATTTGGCAGGCATTGACTGTAGGGATACTCAGCATTCAATCTGACGAGAGGCTAAAATATAATCCATTTTAAATGGGAAGACCAGACATGAAGTTGGTATTACCAGTGACTCATGTTATCAAGTACTGCTGCCCACTCTTTCCTGTTCAGCCCTCTATTTCCATCACTAGCAAGAATGCCTGGGCCAATCACCACATTCAGAACCATGGCTCCTTGCTATCTATATACTCCAGGCCCCAAATAACTGCTTTCTTTCTCCAATCACCCTGAAAAAGAGGGAATATTATCTAGCAACTACAGCAGAGGATTCCTAGGCACACTTCTGGAGAAGTGCACTGGGAATGCTAATGGAAAAGAACCATTCCCCAGCAAAGATTTTATCTTCTCTTTCTAGTAAGCTTCTTATTTCCCTCAGAAAACTTTGCTTCCTGTTACATAATGCTTTGGGTAGGACACTCACACATCTCATTAGCACCAGGCCAGAGCATTCAAGAAATAAAACCTACTTCGATACCATGTTTACAAAAGAGAGAGACAGGTATGAATTCATACCATAAGCTGGTCTCACAGCCACATTATAAAAGTCATATTCAACTTGCCTGCATTTTATCAAACCATTAATCATTTCTATACTGACCCCACCCCCAAGACTCTTACGCTCTGGCCAGGGAGCATTTCAAGTGTGTGGCCATCAAATGCCATGAATAACAGAGAATGCAGGAAAAGCAGTTTCTAAATCAAATCCATACTCTTGAAAATAAACACATTTTTTAATGATATAATTACAACAATATGCCACTCTTGGTTTGAAAAGTAATATAACATTAAGTTTTTAAAAAAGGAATCAAGAAGAAAATATATCATATTGCTCTGTATCAGTTTTTGCCTGTATATAATAAGGCTAGCTGGTATAAAGTAAGGCAACAGACAAGCAGATTGATAAAATAATGAAAATTGAAGATCCTCATAGACAATAAAGGTTGAGACTATATTGTACTTGAATTGCAATAACCCAGACACAAACAGATAACTGAAGTGGTGGACTAAATCCAAACCACCGAAGCCAAATTAATAGGTTTAAAAAATATATATGTAACAATTTTATTGAGATATTACTCACATATCATAAAATTCGCCCTTTTAAAGTATATAATTCAGTGTTTTTAGTGTACTCACAGAGTTTTATAACCATCACCAATATCTAATTCCAGAACATTTTCATTACTCTGAAAAGAAACCCGATACTCATTAGTAGTCACTGTCCCTTCCCATTCCTGCCTCTCTCTAGATCCTGGCAATCTCTTATCTCTCTTCTGTCTCTATGAATTTGCCTATTCTGAACATTTTGTATAAAAGGAATTATACAACATCTAGCTATTTGTGATTAGCCTCTGTCACTTAACAGAAAGTTCATCCATGTTGACGCATGTATCACTACTTTATTCCTTTCATTACTAAATAATATTTCATTGTACAAATATACCACATTTTGTTTATCCATTCATCAGCTGAGAGACATTTAGGTGTTTCCACTTTCTGACTATTATGAATAATGCTGCTATGGATATTTATGTACAAAGTTTTGTGTAAACATATTTTCAGTTCTCTTGGGTATATACCTAGGTGTGGAATTGCCAGGTCCTATGGTAACTCTATGTTTTAACTTTCTGAGGAATGTGAGTTCCCATTTTTTTAATATTCTTACCAACACTTGTTATTGTCTATCTTTTTTATCATAGCCATCCTAGTGGTAAAAACTGTTATCTTATTATGGTTTTGACTTGTATTCCATCAATGACTAATGCTGTTGAGCATATTTTCATGTGCTTGTTGGCCATTTGCACATCATCTTTGGAAAAAATCTATTAAAATTATTAATCTACTTTTAATTATTTGTCTTTCTATTGGTATATTATAAGGGTTCTCCATATTTTCTGGATACTAGACCCTTATCGTATGTAAGATTTGCAATTACTTTCTTCTTTTCTGTGGACTGTCTTTCAAGGTCACAAAGATTGTGCTCTATGGCCTCTTTCTAAGAGTTTTATAGTTTTAGATCATACATTTAGGTGTCTGATCCATTTGATGTGTTCTGTAAAGTACCAATTCAACTTCATTCTTTTGTATGTGGCTGTAAATTGTCCCAGTATTATGTGTTGAAGAGACTACTCTCCAGTGAATTGTCTTGGCACCCCTGTAAAAATTCAATTAATCAAAAATGAAAAAGTTTACTTCCCAACTCTCATTTATAATTCATGGATCTGTATTTTTATCCTATGCTAGGACCACACTGTTTGGATTACTATAGTTTTATACTGAGTATTAAAACTGGAAAACGTGAGTCTTCCAACTTTCTTCTTCTTTAAAAGATTGTTTGAAGATTGTTATGGCTATTCTGGATCCCAGTGAATTTTAGTATTGGTTAAGGTTTTGATAGGAATTTTGTTGACTATGTAGATCCACGTAGATAGTATTTCCATCTTAACAATATTAAGTCTCCTGATTCATGAATATAGGACATCTTTCCATTTATTTAGGCTTCTTTAATTTCTTTCAACAATGTTTTATAATTTTCAGTGTGCAAATCTTATACTTTTGGGGGTTCAATTTATTCCTTAGTATTTTACGTTTTTTGATGTGCAAAGTACTAGGTTTTAGTGTCTCTTCTAGCTCTCATGGAGCACTAAGGTAAAAAAGGAATAATTGTTTATAGACTTCACATCCTATGCTATATCCCTGTCAGCTTAACTATGTCATAGCCAAGCATGTTTATACCAGTCCTGAATGTTTATAAACATCTTAATGAAGAGGGAAATAATACTGATCTATCTTGAGGCAGGAGAACAGAGCAAAGTACAGACTGGAATTAAATAGATTGGTCACTCACAGGCTATAAAATGCTGAAAAATTTGTTCTCCTTCTGTAGCCTCAGTTTTCTCATCTATAAAATTAAGACAATACCTACCTTGCAAGGTTTTATGTGGATAAGAAACAATACATTTATGGGCCAGGACTTTGTCTTGTTAACTATTATGTATTTGGCTCCTAAATCAATGCCCGGGGCATAAAAGGTGCTCAATGGATATCCATTAAATGAGTTTTTTAAAAGTCTAATGTAGTATCTACCAAAAGTAAGGACTCACTAAGTGACAGCAATGGTTATCATCATCATCATCACCATGAGATTATTGACTTTAGCATAAATAACCCAATGTTCCAATGAAGTACTAAGTAAGCTGAATCACAGTGCTACCATACCCTGCATGGAATGGAAATACAAATAAATTTAGCCAGAGGCA
This sequence comes from Gorilla gorilla gorilla, assembly GCF_029281585.2. Lineage (NCBI taxonomy): Eukaryota > Metazoa > Chordata > Mammalia > Primates > Hominidae > Gorilla > Gorilla gorilla. Next base: position 84,994,374 of record NC_073239.2, on the reverse strand, counting down.
ATGCAAACCTGGAAAGAACAAAGGAGAACTTTAACAACTCCAATGTGACACAAACACTGAAGTTCATTTTAAATTAACTTTTACTTACTTGATATTGTTGAATATGGAAAAGGCTAGAAAACATTGTGCCAGATAGGGCAAAATGTTCAAGGTTTGACAGAACAACTGGAAATAAAAAAACCTACCACATCTACTTCATATTGATTATAATGATATATTAACCATGCTAGAAAGTACTCTAATTTTTTTTAAATGAAATGATTGTTGAGTTATTTTTTCTGTATATGTCCTTAAGTTCATTTTTTTAAGTAAGAAACAAAAGTAGAAATGATAAAAATAAAAAGAACCCCACAAATATGTCAAGCTAGAAACATCTAGTTTCTGGGTTCTTATAGTTTCTCAAAACCTAACACAAATATTTGTAAAAATAGGAAAATAGAACAAAACGAATGCTCAAACCAAAATTCAAGTCCAGTTACTATATGCAGCCTCTAAAATGCCTTCTGCTGTTTCAACTGACCGCTTTTTCATTTCCTGCAGTTTTATCTTCTAAAAAGATTAAGAGGGAGCTAGTGTTTTACATTTAAAACATGGCAATAAGACTCTGAAACACTTTAAACTTGGCACTAGTCATTACTAACTAATTGGTTTAAAAGCTAATTTTTCCCACTTCTATTTCATTCCCATAGTTGCAAATCAAAGGAAGATGATCTTTTAGAGGACCCAATAAATAGAAGGTATATAATCCTGTCACTAATATTGCTAAACCTTGTTTCTGTGCTTGTAAATGCTGCTTGTTTCACCAAACAAAAGTGGTTGCTTTCATTGAAGAAGAGAATTTAAAAGACCTTTCTTACTATAATAAAAGCAAAAGTCTACTTATAATTACAAATACTTTAAACTTGGAGTCTGAAATGAAATTCCAATTATTATCATCCTGGGTATGCATTTCACAATAATTTGAAAGTCTTCCTTTCATCCTTTTAAAATAATAACAAAACCAATCTATTTTTAAAATCTTTAAACAATGCATACCTAGTAAAAAACAAGCAAACAGAAAGTATAAAATAATGTAAAATTCTCCCATCCTGACCCCCAGGCCCATAGTCCTCCTCCCCAAAAGAAACGAGTTTCTTATTAACAACCTGAAATTTTCCATACATAGGCAAGTATAATCAATCATACATATATAACATACATACATAAAATCATGCATATACATCAATTTTCAAATTATCATTTTATGATGATAACAAAGTATCCAGAGAACCTAGAAGCTTCAAGCAATGTTGGAGAGCATTTACCAATCCTCTTGTTTTATACAGGTCAGGAAACTGAAGCCCAATTAGGTAAATCATCCGAAGCTATTCCTAACCACTGAGAAGCTCCGAAATTTTGTTTCTTGCATGATTTTAAAGATATTGCTATCTCCGAATAGACCTGAGAATATCTTTCTCACACAGGAAAAAAAAAAAAAAGATTCCTGGAGTTTAGTTTAAAGTAAATATTTTTCAAACTAAAGTTTCTCCAACTGTTTCAATCTCCATTGGGGTGGGAGGGTGTGGTCATTAAGTTTCATCTGAAACAACAGTTCTGCCTGGGCAGACTTAACAGCCTATTTACATCTGTATTCTTAAGAAAACTAGTAAAGTATAAACTTTATGAATTTCTTCAACTCCTGTGCAGGCATAGTAAAATCATGCATTTGATTTCCTCAGTTGAGCGCTTAAGAATTCAGAGAGCTAACAAGCCCCAACCTGTACCCTGCATAATAAACAAATAACAGTATCTCATTAGGTAGCTCAAGAGGGAAAGTTCTTGGTTTCATCAAAAGTGAATGAAGTCTATCGTGGATTTCTTGTAATCCACTTACAAGAATCATGTGGGCCAATATTCACTCAATTGGTATGTGAGCAGAGACATGATGTCAACAGTGTCTGAAGATAACCCTATTCCAAAGCCACTGTGTTCAGAGAGACTCCTGCAGTGATGAAAGGTACTTTACTGAATGACTGCTAGTAGAATATGCAATGAAGTGGGGAGATTAGATAACTGAATTTTAAGACACAGAATTCAGTTTTGGTCTCACCATGTCACCCTAGGTCTAAGTGCTTTGTTTCTCAGTTCATCTGCTCTTTTAATTAGTAATAATACTATTTATTGGTTTGAGGGCTTCAGAAACTTTTGACAACAAAGGCCTTGCTCAAAGAACCTACCATGCTTTTTTGAGTTCTTAAAACAAAACACGTAGAAGCAGTTGTTTGCCCTCCCTCACATCTTTGCAAGCTTCCATAGAAGCCAGAATCTTTATTCTTTATTATCTATTATATAATAATTTGCTGATTCTTTAAACCTTTCAAAATAACACAGAAATAGAAACTACCCCTTAAGCCTGAACTGGCACTAAATACTAAAACTTCTGTAGACTGTTAGCAGTAAAAATGCCAAATAAAAATCTCTTGCATATACTCTCTCACTCTGTGTACATTGTTACCTTGAGTTTCTGGGATTTGTCTCCAACATAAACAGTACTTGTGTCACATTGAAGGAGGTTACCTCAGCTCTTCTGAAACCTGCGACTGGGTAAGTTCTATTCCCTGAAACAAACACAGCAGAAGGGTGGGCCTGGCAAGCCACAACCCTAATACTGAAAAATGCCAATTAGTGCTTCTAATAGGAGACAAAATATATTAAACGTGCAAAATTCCCTACATTTTTACAGGAGTAATTACATTTCTCATCCATAGAACACCTTTCTTTGGAGGGGTTATTTGATCCTAATGTGTTTTTTTAAATTAATTTTTTAAATTGTCTCCTCCTTATCTGAAGTGGTCTGAAACATTCAAGAATATATTTTCTTCTCCTTTGTCCTTGCGGGTAGGACATGTTCTTACTCAGTCTATCCTCTAATGAAATCTGGAGAGACTTCCCTTCCTCAATTTGTACTAACACTTTAAATTAACTTTGCACACTAGGAAAAAGAAATGAGAAATGGGTGCAGACATAAACATTATAATGAAATAGTTAAAGCAACCCACACTATATTCGTAAGAGTAATAATTTAGAATCTTAGTTACTGGCATCTAATAATCTATTACTTTTGGTTTTGTTCCTCACCTTCTGGTTGCCTGCCTCTGGGCCACTTCATTTAATGTTTTTTTTATCATCATACTCTTCATGGCAAGAAAATAAACACAAACTGAAACTCAATGTGGTAATTTATTTTCTAGTTTCTCATAAGAGGTATGATAGAAAAAGAGATTGAAACTATTATGGTAACTCCTGAGGTTTTGAATTATACAGGGAATACATTTAATTATTTTATTAATTATGTTTTATAAGTCAATAAAGTAAACTGCTATAGTCCACTTATGCAATATTGAGCTCTAAGCAACTCAAAAGACATGCATTGGTGTGGGGGTTGACTGGTTTGGCTGTGTGCCCACCCAAATCTTTTCTTGTAGTTCGCATAATCCCCATGTGTCATGGGAGGGACCCAGTGGGAGGTAACTGCATCATGGGGGTGGTTACCCCCATGCTGTTCTTCTGATAGTGAGTGAGTTCTCACATGATCTGATGGTTTTATAAGGGGCTTTTTCCCCCTTTTGTTCATTCTTGTCTCTTCTGCTGCCATGTGAAGAAGGACATGTTTGCTTCCCCTTCTGTCATGATTTCCTGAGGCCTCCACAGCCCTGTGGAACTGTGAGTCAACTAAACCTCTTTCCTTCATAAATTACCCACTCTTGGGTATGTCTTTATTAGCAGCATAAGAAGACTAAAATAGTAAACTGGTACCAGTAGAGTGGGGTGCTGCTATAAGGATACCCAAGAATGTGGAAGCAACTTTGGAAGTGGTAACAAGCAGGGTTTGGAACAGTTTGGAGGGCTCAGAAGAAGAAAGAAAAATGTAGGATATTTTGGACCTTCCTAGAGACTTAGAGGGCTCAGAAGACAGGAAGATGTGGGAAAGTTTGAAACTTCCTAGAGACTTGTTGAATGGCTTTGACCAAAATGCTGATAGTGATATGGACAATGAAGTCCAGGTAGAGGTGGTCTCAGACAAACATGAGGAACTTTTGGGAACTGGAGCAAAGTTGACTCTTGTTATGCTTTAGAAAACAGACTGGTGGAATTTTGCCCCTGCCCTAGAGATCTGGGGAACCCTGAACTTGAGAGAGATGGTTTGGAATTGGAATCTATGTTTAAAAGGGATGCAAAGCATAAAGTTTCAAAAAATTGCAATAGAAAAGAAAAACCCATTTTCTGAGGAGAAATTCAAGCGGACTACAGAAATTTGCTTAAGTAGCAAGGAGTCAAATGTTACTTGCCAAGACAATGGAGAAAATGTCTCCAGGGCATGTCAGAGGTCTTCATGGCAGCCCCACCCATCACAGGCCCAGAGGCCTAGGAGGGAAAAATGGTTTTGTGGACCAAGCCCAGGGCCTCCTTGCTCTATGCAGCCTTGGGACATGGTGCCCTGTGTCCCAGCTGCTTCGCTCCAGCCATGGTTAAAAGGGGCCAAGGTACATTTCAGGCCATTGCTTCAGAGAGTGCAAGTCCCAAGCCTTGGCAGCTTCCATGTGGTGTTGGACCTATGGATGCACAGAAGACAAGAATTGGGGTTTGGGAACCTCCACTTAGACTTCGGAGGATGTATGGAAACACTTGGATGTCCAGGCAGAAGTCTAATGTAGAGGTGGAGCCCTCATAAAGAACCTCTGCTAGGGCAGCGCAGAAGGGAAATGTGGGGTTGGAGCCCCCTCATAGAGTCCCTACTGGGGCACTGCCTGGTGGAGCTGTAAGAAGAGGGCCACTGTCCTCCAGACCTGAGAATGGCAGATACACTGACAGCTTGCACCGTGCACCTGGAAAAGCCACAGACACTCAACGCCAGCCTGTGAAAACACCTGGGAGGGAGGCTGTACCCTGTAAAGCCACAGGGGTGGAGCTGCCCAAGGCCATGGAAGCCTACCTCTTGCATCAGTGTGACCTAGACATGAGACACGGAGTCAAAGGAGATCATTTTGGAACTTTAAGATTTGACAGTCTTACTGGATTTTGGACTTGCATGGGGCCTGTAGCCCCTTTATTTTAGCCAATTTCTCCCATCTGGAATGGGTGTATTTACTCAATGCCTGTACCCCCATTGTATCTAGGAAGTAACTAACTTGTTTTTGATTTTACAGGCTTAGGCAGAAGGGACTTACTTTGTCTCGGATGAGACTTTGGACTTGGACTTTTGAGTTAATGCTGGAATGAGTTAAGACTTTGCCAGACTTTTGGAATGGCATGATTGTGTTTTGAGGTGTGAGGGCATGAGATTTGGGAAGGGCCAGAGGTGGAATGATAAAGTTTTGGCCATGCCCCACCCAAATCTTACCCTGAATTACAGTTCCCCTTATCCCCATGTGTCATGAGAGGGACCTGGTGGGAGGTAATTGAATCTTGGAGGTGGTTACCCCATGCTGCTGTTCTTGTGATACTGAGTGAGTTGTCACAAGATCTGATGGTTTTATAAGGGGCTTTTCCCCATTTAGCTCATTCTTCTCTCTCCTGCCACCATGTGAAGAAGGACATATTTGCTTCCCCTTCTGCCATGATTGTAAGTTTCCTGAGGCCTCCACAGCCCTGCAGAACTGTGAGTCAATTAAACCTCTTTCCTTTATAAATTACCAGTCTCAGGTATGTCTTCATTAGCAGGTGAGAACAGACTAATAGAGTGGTCAGGATCTGGGTGGAGTTCCTGCATACATATTTGGTAGCTGAATGTCCCTAAGCCAGCAGCAATTTAACACTTTTGGGCTTCACTTTATTTACTCTTTGCAAAATGGGGAAGAGGGAAATGATCTCTAAGGCTCCATATATCTAGAATGTTATGAATTATTTTTAGCCAATTCAATATTCATAGCCCCTTTGAGGTAAGTCAAGCTCAAGTAAAAATTGTTCACGGAGAAAAAAAGAGTAAAGCACAATGGAAGGATGAGAGAACAGGGTCCATACCCAGTAAATAAGGGGTGTCAAGTACTACCTGACCTCAAGGCAACTCACTGCACACTAGACCAGGCCGTAATGAAAGTCCATCAATCTTTGCTGAAAAAAATTACAGACTTTGGGCCAGGTGCAGTGGCTCATGCTTGTAATCTCAGCACTTTGGGAGGCTGAGACAGGAAGATTGCTTGAGATCAGGAGTTCAAGAGCCTGGGCAACACAGTGAGACCCTGTCTCTAAAAAAATTTAAATAAATAAAATTAGACAGTTTCAAAATTAAACCTCTGTGCAACAGGCCAGAGTTTTTGCATGTTCCACAGGCACATGAGTATCCAATATGACTTATAAAATAGTTTTTAAAGCCACTTTTTTCTAATAAAGAAATTCATATTTGATCAGTTTCCTTCTACCTTCTATAGTTGAGGTCTTTGAAAATACACTTCTATCTTCTTCCTTTCCCATCAAGCTTACCCATGTAGACAGGGACAAACTCTAATTTGTACATTAACAAAGACATGAGGCAAGAGTCTAATCAGGAGAAAAGTCAAAAAGAACTTCCCCCTCCCTTTGAAATTTTAACTCTTGTCCAAACACTCCCTCTCACCCCATACTCCTCTCATAAAATGTGTTTGTTTATCTTTGATTCTCCTCAAAGGAGCCTGGAGAAGCCTGTCAAGTGAGCTGCCACCTTCCAGATTTAATCGGTTTTCCTCAGTTGTTCGGCAGTTCTAAATGCAGAAACCAAAAACTCTTCTGCTCGACTGGGCTTTCTCAATACAGGCATTGGCACAGCCCCACACAATTCCATCTAAGCAGAACAACCGCAGCATTAAGTTCCCTCCTATCACAAGGGCCTAGTGTTACTTGGTTGGGTTGTCATTCCACCTGTCAGCTGCCACCAGAAGAAAACGAATTTGCAAATTTACACAGTTTTCTTAGGAATGCTCTTTCTTTTTTTTCTCTTTGGACTCTACATTCCTGTAGCTCCTATTCTTCAAGGGCACAGGGGCTTACTTAAACATAAAATTTTACAACTTAACTGGAAGGGTGCCCTGCTTGCAAATGGAAAACTGCCACAGAGCAGACTTAACTGCAGCAAGCAGGTGACAGAGCAAGGAACAGGATCCAAAATTATGATTTTTTGTGTGCTACTGAAGTAAAAGCATTTAAGAAGGTTTTACTCAGGGTCATAGGCTGGGTTGGAAGACTGGGAAAAGGAAATCAGTAGTATCTATATCTAATTATGGTGAGAGAATTTCACAGACATCTATAACCTAGGTCAAACGTCAAAGACATGAACACCTAAGACACTTTCACACATCCCTGAGCATCATGATTAAATTCAGATAGTTGGGGATCTGTCCCCAGGACCAGGATCCTATTGTGTTAGGGGCCTCTAAATAATAAGACTTTATGTGTTCTCTTCCACAACAAAGAGTAGGAAGTGATTAGCAGCTGGGGAGAACAAAGAGACTTTCCCAAGTTAGGGTTTTTCAACTTCGTTAAACCTAGCAATTAAAGAAAGGAGGAGTTTTGAACTATGACATAATATTGAAAAAGAACAGACTGCATGGTTAAATAATAAACAATGCTGATGTTTAACAACCTTCTCCATTGCTGTCTCCATAACCCCTAGAACAGAGCCTGGTACATAATAGGAGCACAGAAATGCTGTTCTCTCTGCCCAGAACCACCTCCCCAGCAACACCGCCATGGACACAACTTGTCTCTCATTGCATTCAGGTCTCTGCTTAAAGGCTCCCTCTTTAGATACGCCTTGCTTGAGCATATGCTCTAGAATTTCCTTATCCCTCTTTATTTTCTTCCTAACACTGTGATATGGTTTAGCTCTGTGTCCCCACCCAAATCTCATCTTGAATTGTACTCCCATAATTCCCATGTGTTGTGGGAGGGACCTGGTGGGAGACAATTTGAATCCATTGGGGCAGTTTCCCCCATACTGTTCTCATGGTGGTGAATAAGTCTCACGAGATCTGATGGGTTTATCAGGGGTTTCCACTTTCGCATCATCCTCGTTTTTCCTCTTGCCACTGCCATGTAAGAAGTGCCTTTCATCTCCCGCCATGATTCTTAGGCCTCCCGAGCCATGTAGAACAGTAAGTCCAATTAAACCTCTTTTTCTACCCAGTCTCAGGTATGTCTTTATCAACAGAGTGAAACTGGATTAATATACACATAATGCTACCCAACATTGTATGTCTAATTGCTTACTTTTTAATTGCCTGGGCAGGTACTATTTTGTTCACTAAAGTATTGCCAATCTCTTAAACAAAAGCTGGCACATAGTAAGCACTCAATAAAAGTTATGAAAAGAATGACTGGTTAGAATGGACTATAAGCTACAGACTTATTCTATTCTATATTCAGTCAAACAGCCAATAAACAATCACTGGTTATTCATGGAATGTTGGATACCATCCAGGAATAAAGAATCTGTGTTGATTAAGAGAAAGCCCCTAGATAAGTAAGTCAGTCAAGATAACAGTTTAATATGAAAAGAGTCACGAGACTGTGCATAAATGGCTATGAGAACAAGGAGGAAAGACATCTGAATCCGACAGGCAAAGTGAGTAGAGTTCTCCAGGTGAAGCTTCAGTGAGGTGCTCTGCAGAATGAACAGCACATGGGAGGAAATGGAGCATGCAGCCACGTGATGATGCAACAAAGTCAGTAAAGAGACATGGTGGGAGGTAAGACGAGAAAGATGCAGGGAACTTAGCATGAAAGGCCTTGGCACTAAACTAAATGAATCCTGGAATGATGTGTGTTTGTGTATCATTTTAAGAATGATTTGCATTTTAAGAATAACATTTTGATAACTTTGTAGAACATGAATTAGAAGAGGTCAGAATAAAGGCAGGTACGTTTTTCCAGTGGTCTAGACAGAAGCAATGAAATGAAGAAAACCCATCCCTGTATTCATTCATTTCTTCATTTCTTCAATGAAGAATTCTTAGTGTCTCCTTAGGCAAAGTTGTGCAAGGCACTTGGAATAGGTAATAGCAGTGGAAATGGAAAAGAACCTGCTTTAAAGCTGTGAGCAAATGAGTCTGACTGTTGTGTATATGGTTTGGGTGACTAGTTTACTTGGGAGGGAAATAATACGTGAAGTTTCAGATGGTCTGAAGCGTCATTTGAATATCCAGTTAGAGACATCTACTAGGCAACAGACAGAAGAACAAGCAGAAAAAGTCAATCCATTCTATATAAACGTTCAAAAACTTCTACATGGCATTCCTTAGAGACTCCAAATTTCCCTACTCCTACTCTCAGATTAAAAAAAAAAACCAAAATAGTTAAATTTCTTTAGGGAAGCAAATGTTTTAATAAAAATTATGAAATTTACACTTTTACTAAAAAATATGAACTTAAGAAAAATACAAATGATAAGGAGACTAATTTTCAGAAAAAATAGTTTTTATATTGATACTCAACAATTCTAAAATTGTATGAATGCATTCATCAAGAGAGAAATCCATAATAAACAACTGAAAATGTGTAGGAAGTAAAATAAAGGAGAAAAACAAATGAGGAAGATGGATGTATACATGTGATACTCCTAGGAGGAATGAGATTTAACTATCAAGTCAGGAAAGCTTAATTGTCCTTACACATGTTATTTATATATTTGCATCCATCACCAGCATAATGATTTTTGGCAGTTTATGACAATTCATTCATTACTGACAAAATAAATAATTAAGAAAGATGAAATCAAACAGGAACATAGATAAGAAAATAATGCCAGGAGTAAGACTGGCACACACACACACATACATATCATTTATTCCTTTGCAGCTATTAGAGATGATCTTGCAAATTTGGCTCTAGCCTTCCTGGCAACTAAAGTAAAGAGGAAAATACAATTAAATATAAGATTTATAATAAGCATTTTAAAAACATGAATCGTTGTTTCCTGACCTTGAGATCTGAGAAGAATTTCATCTGTAAGTCCTCTCAAAAACGATGGGATGTGGTGTACTAGGTGGGCTCCTCAATGAAAGCTCAACCACAGAAAGAATACTGAATTTTATTCAGCCGTTTGCTATAACATCCATCATTGAAGGCCAGTGATTTAATGTCGAAAAGGAGTAGGAGGAAGGAAGAAAGTACCTCTGCAAGAGGTAAAAGCGGCTGAGTTAAGCACATAGCTCTTGGATGGTACGACTTGGCCTCAAACTAAAATGCAGACAATCCAGAAAAATGGATGGAGAATAAGTCATTCACACAATATTCTATAAATACATTTGGAAACAGACTTTTGAGCAACTGGATAGCAGAGAGTTCAAAGTACTCATCTCTAAAAGGAGCCTGAATACAAATTTTCTATGGTGCAGCTTAAAGGTGTCCATATTCAGCAACAGCTGAACCAAAGAGCAGGGTTAAAATCCTCTTCAGAGATTGAGGAGCCTAATGAAGACATCATACTCTACAAAAATATGGATTTTGTAGAATATCCATGAAGAATATAGGATAGTCACGTATGAAAAAGATGGGCTAAAGTTAGGCTTGGCTTCACATTCTGGTTCTGCTACTTATTACTCTATGACCCTTGAAAAATCACTTAACCTTTCTGAGTCTGTTTCTTTTTTTTTTTTTTTTTTTTTTGAGACGGAGTCTCACTCTGTCGCCCAGGCTGGAGAGAGGCGCGATCTTGGCTCGTGCAAGCTCTGCCTCCCTGGTTCATGCCATTCTCCTGCCTCAGCCTCCCGAGTAGCTGGGACTCCAGGTGCCCGCCACCACGCCTGGCTAATTTTTTTGTATTTTTAGTAGAGATGGTGTTTCACCTTGTTAGCCAGGAAGGTCTCCATCTCCTGACCTTGTGATCCGCCCACCTCGGCCTCCCAAAGTGCTGGGATTACAGGCGTGAGACACCGTGCCTGGCCAAGTCTGTTTGTTTTATCTAGAATATGCAGGTTGTAATTAGGAGTAAACAAAGTAAATATAAAGTGCTACTATGGTGTTGGGTATGTGAATACCAAAATGAATGGGGATGGGGCAGGGCAGATACCAAGGGAACTAATCAGAAAAATAAAAACAAAAAACAGTATACATGAAATTGAAGGGAGGGAAGTACAAAATCCATATCTGGCAAAGAAAGACTTCTTTTTTTTTCATACCCATAAATACCAGGGAGGAAGACTTCTTTATATTGTAACACAATTAAGCATGATCCCAAGAGAGCACAACTTCTATTAATTGGAGTGCATCATACTCTTCAAGAGCACTGGTGGGTTGAAAATAAGTTGAGAATACAGTTCTCAACTAAGACTCTTTTTTTTTAACCTACTTTCAGTTGCAGGTAATTAGTCAGTGTTCAATGTTTGTTATAAATAGGAAAAACCTACACATCAAATGATAAATGCCAATGAAATAACTCATTCATCTAATTTCTAAGTAACCACTCACATATTGCTTCCGTATATCATTAAATTTTTGATATAGCTAAAAGAACTCTTATGATAAATTATTTAATTATAAACCTATGCTTGCCAGGAAAAGAATTTTAATTTCACAAGCAACATAAAAAATAACCAGAGCCTGCTCTCCATATGAACTACTCAGTCTGCCTTGTGGCAGGTGTATACAAGCACTTGAAAAGAAACATCTGCTTTCCTTCTTACAGAGAGCTTCACCTCAGGAAAAAAACATAAATTCCTGTTTATCACAAAATACTTTAAAAGCTAAGAAGGCATGACCAGATGTAGTCATTTAGGAGCATTTTTCTTCCTTATAGGCATCTTACTCATGATTCAGAACAACTGAAATATCTGATTTCTACTTTTCTTCAATTAACTTTTTCCAGCTTTGCTCATCACTAACCTATTAGGAGGTCATCTCTCCTAAATTATATTCACCCTGACTGTGGGGGTAATCATACTCCTCAATCCAGGGTATACTATTATTATCAGTCTGTCCAAGGCCTCTGTTGGCTTATTTTACTTTTTTACCCCCTTTATCACTACTCCCCCATTTTCTCCTAAGCCTTCATAAGCAAAAACTTAATTGTCTGGCATCTGTCTTTGGATATGGAGTGTTTCTTTGAAAAATATTAAGTGTTGTTTTACATATATCTGTGTGTGTTTTAAATTTTCATAAATGGCAATATGCTATGAATAGCCTTCTTTTATATTTTTCATTAAATACTCTTTCAAAATTAATCCATGATACAGTATGGCCCTCTAGTCCATACCAAACTATCACACTGTATTTGAGAGTCTGAATGTGCTACCTCAAACGATGCTGCTACAACCAAAGGTGACCACAAGATGAATCAAGGCCTGAATGTAAATGTGACTAACAGAAAACAAAACGTCAGAAAATAACTCTGTGGCCCTGGGCCCTAAAATTATAAAGTATAAGATTTTAAAAAGTGATATGTTTGACCAACTCAAAATTAAGATCTACATCAACATGAAATCTTAAATCGTCACAACAATAAAAAGCCAAATAACTAACTAGTAATATAAAGAGGTACTCAATTTCATTAGTAATCAGAGAAATGCAACTTAAAATTAAATACCACTTTACACCCATTAGTTTGGAAAAAAGAGAAAGTCTAAACATATAAAATGTTGGCAAAGAAGTAGGGCAGCAGGAGTGTTCTTACACGACTGGTGGGCTGCAGACTGGTGCAGCCATTCCAGGAAGAAATCTGGCAGGATTTAGTGACCTTCAGGATGTGTATGCTTGATGACCCTACAATCCTACCCCTCAGTACATACCCTGGAGAGTACCAGGATGTTCCTCACATCATTGTTTGCAGTAGCAAGGAGGAAGAGACAATCTACTTTTTTGTAAGTGCAATATAGAAGCAAGAGCAAACACATTCAAAAGCTAGCAGAAGGCAAGAAATAACTAAGATCGGAGCAGAACTGAAGGAAATAGAGACAAAAAACACCCTTCAAAAAATCAATGAATCCAGGAGCTGGTTTTCTGAAAAGATCAACAAAATTGATAGACCGCTAGCAAGACTAATAAAGAAGAAAAGAGAGAAGAATCAAATAGACGCAATAAAAAATGATAAAGGGGATATCACCACCGATCCCACAGAAATACAAACTACCATCAGAGAATACTATAAACACCTCTATGCAAATAAACTAGAAAATCTAGAAGAAATGGATAAATTCCTGGACATATGCACCCTCCCAAAACTATACCAGGAAGAAGTTGAATCTCTGAATAGTCCAATAACAGGCTCTGAAATTGAGGCAATAATTAATAGCTTGCCAACCAAAAAGAGTCCAGGACCAGATGGATTCACAGCCGAATTCTACCAGAGGTACAAGGAGGAACTGGTACCATTCCTTCTGAAACTATTCCAATCAATAGAAAAAGAGGGAATCCTCCCTAACTCATTTTATGAGGCCAGCATCATCCTGATACCAAAGCCTGGCAGAGACACAACCAAAAAAGAGAATTTTAGACCAATATCCTTGATGAACATTGATGCAAAAATCCTCAATAAAATACTGGCAAACCGAATCCAGCAACACATCAAAAAGCTTATCCACCATGCTCAAGTGGGCTTCATCCCTGGGATGCAAGGCTGGTTCAACATACGAAAATCAATAAACGTAATCCAGCATATAAACAGAACCAAAGACAAAAACCACATGATTATCTCAATAGATGCAGAAAAAGCCTTTGACAAAATTCAACAACCCTTCATGCTAAAAATTCTCAAGAAATTAGGTATTGATGGGACATATCTCAAAATAATAAGAGCTATCTATGACAAACCCACAGCCAATATCATACTGAACGGACAAAAACTGGAAGCATTCCCTTTGAAAACTGGCACAAGACAGGGATGCCCTCTCTCACCACTCCTATTCAACATAGTGTTGGAAGTTCTGGCCAGGGCAATCAGGCAGGAAAACGAAATAAAGGGTATTCAATTAGGAAAAGGGGAAGTCAAATTGTCCCTGTTAGCAGATGACATGATTGTATATCTCGAAAACCCCATCGTCGCAACCCGAAATCTCCTTAAGCTGATAAGCAACTTCAGCAAAGTCTCAGGATACAAAATCAATGTGCAAAAATCACAAGCATTCTTATACACCAATAACGGACAAACAGAGAGCCAAATCCTGAGTGAACTCCCATTCACAATTGCTTCAAAGAGAATAAAATACCTAGGAATCCAACTTACAAGGCATGTGAAGGACCTCTTCAAGGAGAACTACAAACCACTGCTCAATGAAATAAAAGAGGATACAAACAAATGGAAGAACATTCCATGCTCATGGGTAGGAAGAATCAATATCGTGAAAATGGCCATACTGCCCAAGGTAATTTATACGTTCAATGCCATCCCCATCAAGCTACCAATGACTTTCTTCACAGAATTGGAAAAAACTACTTTACAGTTCATGTGGGACCAAAAAAGAGCCTGCATTGCCAAGTCAATCCTAAGCCAAAAGAACAAAGCTGGAGGCATCACGCTATTGGACTTCAAACTATACTACAACGCTACAGTAACCAAAACAGCATGGTACTGGTACCAAAACAGAGATATAGACCAATGGAACAGAACAGAGCCCTCAGAAATAATGCCGCATATCTACAACTATCTGATCTTTGACAAACCTGACAAAAACAAGCAATGGGGAAAGGATTCCCTATTTAATAAATGGTGCTGGGAAAACTGGCTAGCCATATGTAGAAAGCTGAAACTGGATCCCTTCCTTACACCTTATACAAAAATTAATTCAAGATGGATTAAAGACTTACATGTTAGACCTAAAACCATAAAAACCCTAGAAGAAAACCTAGGCAATACCATTCAGGACACAGGCATGGGCAAGGACTTCATGTCTAACACACCAAAAGCAATGGCCACAAAAGCCAAAATTGACAAATGGGATCTAATTAAACTAAAGAGCTTCTGCACAGCAAAAGAAACTGCCATCAGAGTGAACAGGCAACCCACAGAATGGGAGACAATTTTTGCAATCTACTCATCTGACAAAGGGCTAATATCCAGAATCTACAATGAACTCAAACAAATTTACAAGAAATAAATAAACAACCCCATCAAAAAGTGGGTGAAGGATATGAACAGACACTTCTCAAAAGAAGACATTTATGGAGCCAAAAAACACATGAAAAAATGCTCATCATCACTGGCCATCAGAGAAATTCAAATCAAAACCACAATGAGATACCATCTCACACCAGTTAGTATGGTGATCATTAAAAAGTCAGGAAACAACAGGTGCTGGAGAGGATATGGAGAAAAAGGAACACTTTTACACTGTTGGTGGGACTGTAAACTAGTTCAGCCATTGTGGAAGTCAGTGTGGCGGTTCCTCTGGGATCTAGAACTAGAAATACCATTTGACCCAGCCATCCAATTACTGGGTATATACCCAAAGGATTATAAAACATGCTGCTATAAAGACACATGCAAATGTATGTTTATTGTGGCACTATTCACGATAGCAAAGACTTGGAACCAACCCAAATGTCCAACAATGATAGACTGGATTAAGAAAATGTGGCACATATACGCCATGGAGTACTATGCAGCCATAAAAAATGATGAGTTCATGTCCTTTGTAGGGACATGGATGAAGGTGGAAATCATCATTCTCAGCAAACTATCACAAGGACAAAAAACCAAACACCGCATGTTCTCACTCATAGGTGGGAATTGAACAATGAGAACACATGGACACAGGAAGGGGAACATCACACTCTGGGGACTGTTGTGGGGTGGGGGGAGCAGGGAGGGATAGCATTGGGAGATATACCTAATGCTAAATGACAAGTTAATGGTTGCAGCACACCAACATGGCACATGTATACATATGTAACAAACCTGCACGTTGTGCACATGTACCCTAAAACTTAAAGTATAATAATAATAATAAAAATAAATAAATAAATAAAATAAATAAAATCATACAGACCCAGACTATGAACATTTTTTAAAATAAAGAGTCTACCATATACTTTCTGTAAAAAATTAGGGTATGTTTGCAAACCTGAAGTACAAACCAAAAATAACATCACACATTTGCACCTGTATATTATTTTACTATAGAATCAAAGTGAACTTTTCTTAAATAACTGAATATTCTCTACAAACCAAGGCCCTAAGTCTCATACAGTCTTAAAAGTATTACTTAAATGTCATAGCAATATGTTTTGAAACCTAAAGAAATTTAGAACAATCTATTAAAAGCTAATCTTAACCTGTTACTGTAACTATGATGTAAAAATGAAGGATAAGAGAGTTGGATTTTCTAAAGTTATGCTGGTCATTCAATACCAAAAGATCCCTATTTTTATTTGCCCTGTTGCTTTAAA
Organism: Gorilla gorilla gorilla; assembly: GCF_029281585.2. Lineage (NCBI taxonomy): Eukaryota > Metazoa > Chordata > Mammalia > Primates > Hominidae > Gorilla > Gorilla gorilla. The sequence goes on along the minus strand of NC_073239.2, from coordinate 84,978,045 downwards.
ATAAGTATAGTAATCTGTTCCCAAGAGCTAAAGCACATCAATGCTGGAAGATTAACAAGATACGATGCTCTGAGTACTCCAAGCTCTTGATATAAAGGTCTGATGGACTCTATGTTCATGTCAGTGTCTCACTTTAGTAGAGTTCACATGCACATACATGGCTCTAGGGTGCCTAGGTTTTAAATAAGAAAATAATTTGGCCACTCTGGAAAACCAGAAAAAATAACTTGAATTTTAAATATGTAACTCAGTTTTTTATAGCACTTCTAGTTTCCGCTTACTTTCCTAAACTTTATATATAAATCTAAAATAATATAATTTAGGGCATAAAAGCTCACATATATAAACCTAAAATAATATAATTTAGGGCATAAAAGCCCACATATATAAATCTAAAATGATATCATTTAGGGCATAAAAGCCCACAAATATCTGCTGCCTACATCTCCTACAAGAAACTACTATCTTGAAGTGTAATTTAAATACAAAAGGTCTTTGCCAAAGTCTGCATTTTCACACACACATAAACATTTACCTGACACTGAGGCTACCAAAAGAACCACATTTAGAGGAGGGAGGAAAGGGGATGGGAGGGCATGTGCAAAATGCAAATCTGGCACTTGGCATGGTCTCAATTTGAGAGGCCCAGGCAGATTGGGATGTATGGCTTTGTTCCATCAAAAGGTCGTTTGAAGCACAGTATTTTATTTTTATAGTAGGGTATTGAGTTCTGAGGTCTCTGATACACCCCAGGGAACCAGCAAAAGCTAGTCTCAACCCTGTGCCAGCCCCCTGCTGGGTCACTAATGAAGATGGAGAACTGTGAGTGCACCCAAATAAAACACAGGAAAAGGCGAAAAAGGACTCCGAGCTGGGTCCGTTCCTTTTATTCCAGAGGAGCAACCTTTTCTGTACTTAGAGACTAATGAGTCATGAACAGGAGAGGGGAACAAATCACACAGTACATTACCAGGAGGGACAACACCGTCAGCCTTTGTGTTCAGTAGCTGGTTCAGTTTTCAGAGCATTTCCCAGCAAGGACCAAAAGCAACTTGAACAAAGGAAACAGCAGTTAGATACTTGAACTGTCTCCATTAATACTCCAGAGAATTGGGTGCTTCAAAGTTGGAGTGACTAGTGAGAGTGGGGAGAGGATATAGGTAAGGGGGCCCAGGAAAAAAAAATAATGATGGCTTTATATGAAAAGTTCATGAAAAGCAGAAAATGATGAGAAATTTTTTTTAAACTTGTTTTTCAGAGTTGTTATTTTGAAAGTTCTGTCCTTTCTAAGGACATGAGCTCTGATCCCTCCACAGACTTTTAAACGGAGAACAGAAATGAAGCATAAGAAGGTATTTCATTTTCCATCCTCACCACTTAATTAGGAAGGGCATTTAAGGTGTTCAAAGTTTTAATTGCCTTCTCCCCTACCCCAACCTCCTTCTTCAGTTACGCCCATACAGCAACTGAGCCAAAGCCCGACAGACATCTGAAGCTTCTCTCATGCAGGAAAAAACACCAGCACAATTACCCCAGACACCATTTATTTCTCTCCCCCACTTCCTTCATCCCCCGCCACTCTTTCCATCTCAATCTCCCCCCACCTCTCTCTCTCTGTCTCTCTCTCTCTCTGTCTCACACACACGCACACACACACACACACACACACACACACGATCCCATAACACTGCTAGTACACAGAAAGCTTTTCTGGCATAATTGATAGCAGCAAATGCTGGAACATGAGAAAGTTTCCAATAATCTGAAAGAAAGGAAGAAGACGAAAAAAGAGGGAGAAAAAAATGAGGAGTTATTAGACAAAAGAAAGAGAGGTTGAAACAGCTAACTCTATTAAAAAAACAAAAACCTGAGACACATTCATGGAAAATGACAGTGATCCAAATTGGTCATGGTAAAAAAGTAAATAAGTAAATTCGATTTATTTCCATATACCTTAAAAAGTCTAGAATTTTATCTCTTTTCTCTCTATTTACTATGATAGCATGCAGGTCAATAAAAGACGTTTTAGTAGGGCCAGGACTGTAACAAAACCTTTGTCCTTACAAAAACTTATACCAAAGACATCACCAATGATAGCTCTTAGATTCATGGAGAAATGAGATCCTTGATTTTGATCTGGAATTCTAACAATAAATTCTAATAATAAGTGCTCACTTAGGGCCCTAGAGTAGTAAATAATAGTTATTATTTTTATTTAAATAATTATATAATTATATATTATATAATAATATATTATATAATTATATATAATAATATATTATAATTATATATAATAATATATAATTATAAATAATTATATAATTAAATAATATTTAAAATATTATTTTTAAGTCAATAAAATAATTATTTTAAGTCAATAAAAATACTATCAGTTCTTATTTATTTAATATCAACAATGTAATGGTACATATACATGACCTTCAATTCTAACCATGAGGCACATTAGGCATTACCAGGTAATGTTCCAGAGAGTAAATGACTCTGTAACATCCTCACAGGATGTTCAAGGCCCCATAGCTCAATCACCAATGGAGCCAGATTTTTTTTTGGTTCCACAGCGAACTTTCTTTCTGTTAAACCACAGAAGAAAGTGAGCTGTTGTCAACCCTTTAACATTTGAACAGAATGGTTTTCTAAGCATAATACTATAATAATCCAGAGTTTTCTACAATCAGTAATTCATCATATAGACCAGTCAATCATGATGAATCATAATGGGAATGATATCTTTGCTAATCAAGATAGACTGGCTAGAGGTACTTTGACAATGGGAGAAGTCTCCAGAGGGTCTCATAACACCCTGCTACTCTGATTATTAGACTAGAATTAGGCCCCAAACCCAAACTTAATCCATAGGTTCAGGGTCCAATTCTGGTATATGCCAGCTACCCAAAATAAAGAGCATTATCAAATTAATGGAATCTCTGGGGATCAGTGGACCCTAGGGAATCAGAAATAGTATGGGCTGTCACAGGCATCTCTCTTTTTTTTTTTTTTTTTTTTTTTTGAGATGGAGTTTCGCTCTTGTTGCCCAGGTTGGAGTGCAATGGTGCAATCTTGGCTCACTGTAACCTCCACCACCTGGGTTCCAGTGGTTCTCCTGCCTCAGCCTCCCGAGTAGCTGAGATTACAGGCATGCACCACCACACCCAGCTAATTTTGTATTTTCAGTAGAGATGAGGTTTCATCATGTTGGTCAGGCTGGTCTCGAACTCCTGACCTCAGATGATCCACCCACCTTGGCCTCCCAAAGTGCTGGGATGACAGTCATGAGCCACCGCGCCTGGCCCCAGGCATCTTTTAATGCCTGCCATTCTGAACTTTCAGGAAGCCCCAGAAGTATTATTCCCTCAAGAAGCCCCCAATATTAGAAATTAATCCTAACAGAATATGCCTTTCTCATCACCAATAACATCCCTTGACTTTGGAGGGTATCCATCCTAAGATTAATTCTCCCTATGGTTTGGATTCATCCCATCTCAAGTTGCCCCATTTTCTCCACTCTCGTATCAACCTCTATCCTTGACTCCTTATCAGCATTTAAATATACTCAAGCCCACATGCAGGGAAGTGCTGGGAAGGGGAGCTCGTGGTCCCTGGCGAGGGCTCTACCCCCAGACCTGGGCCCACAGGCCTAGGTGAGTATAGGCACTTCTGCCTTGGTGCCCAAATGTTGTATTTCCCAATACAGCCCTGGCCCATCACGCCCCCATCCTGTGCCTATAAAACCCCGAGACCCTAGCAGGCGGACACACAGGTGGCTGGACGTTGAGAGGAGCACACGAGCCGAGGAACACACGGGCAGCTGGACAGCGAGAGGAACGCACCAACAGGCACCAGCACACCCGCAAGCCAACAACGCGGAGTTTGGCTGGGGCAGTCGTTGGAGAGCCCGGGCCTCTGGGCGGCCCAACTCCAGGGGAAAACCTTCCCACTCCATCCCCCTTCTGGCTTCCCCCATCTGCTGAGAGCTACCTCCACTCAAAACCTTGCACTCATTCTCCAAGCCCACGAGTGATTCAATTATTCCATTACACCAAGGCAAGAACTCCGGGATACAGAAAGCCCTGTGTCCTTGAGATAAGGAAGGGAGTCTAATTGAGCTAACAGAAGCCGCCTACAGACGGCAAAACTAAAAGAGCACTCTGTGACACACGCCCACTGGGGCTTCAGCTGTAAACATTCACCCCTAGACGCTGCCATGGGGTCAGAGCCCTACAGCCTGCCCATCTAGCCTCCCCTAGAGGTTTGAGCAGCAGGACACTGAAGAAGCGAGCCACTCCCCACTGTGGCACGCCCTGCAAGGGGGACAAGGGAACTTTTCCCATTTCAATACCACCTTCACATACCATCTTCAGTCTCTTCTTTGTAGCCAGAATGCATGAAAGTATGACCTCCCACCTCCCATGATCCTATCCAGTCACCTCCCACTTAACTCTTTAACCAAATTTACTGAACTCCTGAAACTACCAGACTACCAAAAAGGCTTCTAAAAGGCCACTGATGCTTTTTAGTTACAAAATCCAATGGCTTTTTAAATTTAAACAATCTTTTTGTATTTTACTTGAACTCTTAGCTGAATTCAGAACCATAAAACACTCCCTTCTTTTTGAAACTCTCTCTTCCTTTGGCTTCCTTAACTATACACTCCTGATTTTCCTCATACTTCTCCAGTCCCTCTTCTCTTCAGTTCCTTGAAAAAGCTGCTCATAATGTTGCTATACTAGGCCCTCTTCTCTATGCATTCTCCTTGGATAATGTTATCTACTTCCTTGATTTCAATTAAACTAGCTATATACCCTGAAGAACACCCAATCTATACATCCAGCCTAAATCTCTCTGTGTCTCTAGAAATGCAGACACTGTCTAAAGAACAGGGGGTACAATAAGGAACAAAACAGACACAATCCATTTATTTCCCAAGTTCACTGTCTAACTCTTCCTTGTGGATGTCTCAAAGGCACCTCCAATTGGAAATGTCAAAAGCTGAAGTCAATTATCTGCTCCTATTCCAAAAGAAAGGACAGTTTTTCCTACTCTAGTCCTCATCTTAATGAAAGCCTGGAAATTATTCTTGACGCCTTCCTTTCTCCAGTTAATCACCAAATCCTAATGTTTTACCTTCTAAATATCTCTGTATAAAATTTCTTATAATTCCACTGTCACTACCAAAACCCAGGCAACCATCATTTCTCACTAATGTTACAGCTAGCAGCTTCTTAACTGGTCTACCATCAGACTTATTATCCACTGATTTTTTTTAACATACTGCCATAAGACACACACAGCAGCGTACAAGTCATCAGTATTGAGGCAGGCATATATATAGCAGGGGTTCAATATATTTTTGTTGAATGAATGAATCAATCAACCAACCAACCAATCCAGACTCCAAGGGTTACCTTTGCTGTTTCTTCAAAAATTTCCCCCAAATTGAGCAGTGGTCTTTGGAAAACAAAATATTACCCCAACATTTATGCCTTTGTTTTGCTCTGCTCCTCATGATTACAAATATTGGGGAAGTGCATCAGACTGATGAAAGCTGTTCAGGATCCATATTTAAACTCCAGTTGTGTAGGACCACCATGTATGTCCACAGCAGTTGTTCTGAACTGGGGACAATTTTGTCCCCCAAGGGAGTGCTGCTACTGGCATCTAGTGGGTAGAAGTCAGAGATGCTGCTAAATATCCTACAATGTACAGAACAGCCCCCAGTGACAAGGAATTATCTAGTACAAAATGTCAATAGTGCCCCAGAGGTCTATAGTTTCAAAAACAAGGCACTACCAAAAGCACTATTTCAAAATGTTACAGGATTAGGATGTTACAACAAGACAATAAACCTGTTAACTTCCTCTGTAAAATGAGATATGACACTTTCCATTTTCTAGGGTAAAAGTTAATGGGTTTCTCAGATTTTAAAAAACAGAGATAAAGTTTAAATAATGCCTTAGTGTTCCAACTTTAGAAATTTAAAAAATAATTACAACAAGTTCTAATAAGATTTATTAATTTCTTTACTGAAGGCTTCATTCTTTTTCTGCTCACTCCCAACAAAAATAAATACAATACTAAAATACCCCAACATGCACACACGTACACACTCAATGTCTTATCATTGCTTCTTACAGCTTTGTGAAACAAAAAGATTGTTTCTTTCTCACGTTCCCTCTCTGTCTTTTTCACTCTCTTTATTTAACCAACCATAATGTTGGTTATCGAGTTGTAGAGTAAGTTAATATAGTTCATAATGTAGTTATGGAGTAAGTTTTATTGTCGGTTGTACTTGTTAATGTGTTCCCATTCTCAAGATAAAAAATAAATAAGCAGAATTCTTCATGTTTCTCTCAGAAAACAAAAAAAATGCCAAAAACCTAAATTAATATGATTTACTTGCATGAATGGCAACTTACTTTTTTTCTGTCAAGAAATATGAAATATTCTCCATTTTTATCTTTAATAAGTAACCACCAAACCAATGCTAATATATATCAGTTCTAATTGCTTTTGTCTACTAATTTTCTTTCCTAGATATCACGTTTTTAAGTATTGTACAATTTTCTGCACAACATCAGAGTAGGCTAAGAAACCAGCAGTTATGATATAATGAGCGCAAAATTTAGGGGAAAAGAATACTCCAGTGATCGAGTATCAAAACCTCCATTGCTTGCGTGACAATATTCCTTTTTTGTGCTCCAGGCAATATCATCAAGATTTAGAGTAATCTGACATAAGTCAACAAACCTACTCAATGACTTTGTTGTCTGATTATTGCATCCAGTTACTACCTTCAGAGTTTGTGATCATTAAATGTACCAGCTGTGTCCTAAACGGAATTATCTGATACAGGCTGAAATTATATAGAAAGACCCTAAAATCAAAAAGTAAAACTGCTTTCATAATCTCTACTCCTCTCACTCTAAGATTTTAGGTGGTTCCCATTTTTTTAACCTCACTTTATTAAAAGATACAGTTTTCATGAACGCTATTTGAATCTCACCAAATAAAGTTTGTCTCTTCTAATTGAAACATAGGATATGTCACAATAACTGAAATCACAGGTTAAAAGTTGAAACTCTCTAGTCTGACAGTAAGAGTTGTGATCCAGCATATATGTACAGCATAAGAATTCCAATATATAGGTTTTACCTTAGGAGAGTGTCCTGGGGAAAGAGACTATTATTAGACAGTTCAGCAGTGTGCATATGTACCCAGATGTCTATATGTAAATACCTCAGATGTGTCAGAACACAATAAATACCTCAGTTCTTGGCACTAATATGTAGGCTCAGACTAAATTAGGAAATGAATTGAAAAGTGAAAACTAAGAAAACAACATTAGTCATTGTAATGAAAAGACTGGCAACAACATAAATGTCCATCAGTAGGGACCTAGTTAAAAAAAAATTATAATACAGCTATACAATAGATACCACAAAACCACAAGAAAGAAAAAAGAAGCATTTTATGTACTAACATGGAATGAATTCCAAGACATAGTGTTAAGTGAAATTAAGCAAGGTATAGAACAGCAGGTATGGTAAGCAAGTAACTGTATGAAAGAGGAATGTTTATCCATTCATTCTCACATACATACATATACATACATACATACATACATACATACATACATAAATACATATATATATATATCTTTCTCCTATGCATATCAAATATTTATGGAAGGAAATAAAAGAAACTAGTAACTTGAGCTACCTTCAAGGGGGCTAATCAGATGGCTTGGGGAATTGGGAGAAAACAGAACTTCTTCCTATGTACAGCTCTGTAACCTCTGAAATTCTGAACCAGGTGAATGTATTTCCTATTTAAAAATAAGTGCAACTGAAATTAAGAAATATTATTTGCGGCCGGGCGCAGTGGCTCACATCTATAATCCCAGCACTTTCAGAGGCCGAGGCAGGCAGATCACGAGGTCAGGAGATCGAGACCATCCTGGCTAATATGGTGAAACCCCATCTCTAATAAAACCACAAAAAATTAGCCAGGTGTGGTGGCATGCACTTGTAGTCCCAGCTACTCAGGAGGCTGAGGCAGGAGAATCACTTGAATCCAGAAGGTGGAGGTTGCAGTGAGCCGAGATCGCACCACTGCACTCCAGCCTGGGCAACAGAGCAAGACTCTGTCTCAAAAAAAAAGAAAAAGAAAAAGAAAAAAGAAATACTATTTGCCAAAACATCACATAATTGTTAGGAAAAAAAAATAAGTATTTATCACTCTATAACTCAGTAAATTCTGTCAATATGTAGGTCAAAGCATATTCTTCAACATTCACTGGGGCTTCAGCTGTAAACATTTACCCCTAGACACTGCCGTGGGGTCAGAGCCCCACAGCCTGCCCGTCTGTGTACTCCCCTAGAGGTTTGAGCAGTGGGGCACTGAAGAAGCAAGCCACTCCCCCTTGTCGCATGCCCTGCGACGGGGACAAGGGAACTTTTCCTGTTTCACTATGATTTCCTTCAGAGCTCTCATTCAGTGTCACCACAGCCTCTAAGTAGCCTCCAATAGAATTTTGAAATAACATTCTCCTTCATAATTCAACATGCTTATTATAAATAAATTAGGAAGTACATATAAACACAGAAATGAGTTTTGACATAAGTGGTTCCAAACTTAAATGCCATAAAATAGGACTCCGCCCTCACTCTTCTCCTTTTAAATAATACCTATGTTACTTAATAATGTGATCGAGTGAACCGAACACATGTCCTGTGCCACAGCTGGAGGAAAGCTGAAGAGGCTCCTGTGGGCCAGGACCACAGTCCTACTTGCACATGCGAGGAGGAGGCTCAAGAGGCATTTGAATCTCTGGCCACTTCAGACAGAAAAACAAAAAACAACTCAGTATCAGTTATGGTAACCCAAAACCTATGCTCTCTGGAAGACATTCTATAGTACTCAAATATTACTAAACAATTATATCCTTTAGGCACCTCATTATAGGACAAAATTTCTTTAATTATTTGAGAGCCATATCAAAGTGATAGATGCTTATAACTGTTAGCACCTAACTTCAAAATCTTCTAGGACAAGCTAATTTCTTCCAGGCCATGCTACAGAACTTTGAGTCTCCAACTAAGTGCTTGCTCTCACTGGACTCCCTACATTAGATCAGGACCAGTTTTCTTCCCCTGCACAGCCTTATAAATGGTTAGGCATTACTTTGGTTCTGATCTTCAGTGAAACTCTATCAATGAGTGGTTTGTTTCAAAGTCCCAATGCCCTCTATTTTTTCTTATGTTGAAATTTAACTGTTAATAGTTTATTTGGAGCTGATGAAGACCCCAGATATTGACTACTAAATTGTTTTTCTTTTTCTCAATCAGTATCAGAGAGGCCAGGCACATACATGTTGAGGATCACGGTAAAACATCTGTTTTTCAGATGAGAAAGTAGACTTCTCAGTTAATGCTCCTGAAGAGACCCCTGCACTGATCAAACCCAACTGTTCATCATGGCATTGGTTCATAACTGCTCAACTAGGTTAAAAGAAAAGAAGGCATCTGAGCAGACCAGAGTGAGGCTTTCAGAAAAAGCTTTAACACCTTGGAAACTGATCTGCATTTCAGGCTGGGGACACCTCTCATATTACATGCTTTGATGGTCTGGGGCCTGGGTTTTGATAGACACTCAAAAGCAAATAGAGCTATTCAAACATTAGCCCATATCTGAAGAGTATCTTGGGTACTCAAGTGCACTATGAAATGTGATTAACATGCTTTGATTTTGAAGAATCCCAGAAAAGGAAAAGAATGTAAATAAAATAATAAAAAACACACATACAATTGGACATTATGGAATCAGAAGTATGGACAGAAAATAAATAAGATTAAGTTGATACATCTGGGGAAGGAAACACTAGCCCATTCATCCTTAAATTCCCCATCAAATAAACAGGAAGCAACTGTTTCCATCCTTATTTTGCAAATGGGAAAATCAAGACATGAAGCAGAAAAGGGAACAGCATGGGAAAAAATGTTACAGGTTTACAAAAGTAATGAGTAAGAACACTAAGGCTAAGTGTCCTGATGTCATACTCCACTGTTCTCATCTTTCTTCATCACAGAAGGCCCTGTTTTGTTCCTATGTCTTCTCCAGGAAATTTGTGAACTATCTGATAACTACCAGGTAATATGTAATTATCATTTTCATGCATACAGAATATAATTTTAGCCAGATGTAAAAGATGGAGGAGAAAGAAGAAAAGACATGACCTTTGACTTCCAGGAGATTTGTATGTTAGAGAGACAGAGCCTGTGAGACCAAGTACAAGAGCGTACATACGCCACCTTAAATCTTTCTTGAAAACAGATGGTGATGAATGAAATTAGTTTTAAAATAGATGGCACATATGTAGTCTAATATCCTATGCAGTGAGAAAAAATATATACTTTAAAAAACTTTTGTCTTTTTGTCTTTAATGTTTTTAATATACTTTAAATATTCAGATAACACTGGATGCAGTAGTAATAAAATAAAAACCAATAGAAAGATTTAGATTTCATTTGAGAGGCAGGCTCATTCAAATTCTAAAATATTTACCAATACTGCTAGTAATATCATATACTACAACTAATAATAAAGGGAAAAATACCATTATACTGTGGTACCTTCTGCTTTCTCAAATATATCAGAGTTTAAGCAGAAGTAAATGCTAAATACTGTCAAGTAGAGCTTAAGATCTCTGCGGATTGATGTATATTTTTAAAATGCCCCAAAATATTATGCAAAGCAATGAAACAATATGTTTCTATGCAGATTTTGACCACAATTAAAACATGATTTGCCAAGACCACATGAAATAAAAAAGAAAAGTGGGTAATAATTTACCTGCAGAAGTTTTGATTGAACATATGACTTAAACGCTCCTTTCCTGAAATCATACCAGCATAGTGGGAAACAATTTAATTAAAATGCACAGTAGACTCTAAAAAAAGAGAATGATTATTTTGGAAAAATAGGCCCCAAGAAATATCCATGGCAAAGTTAGTATGGTTCTAAGGTCAGAGAGATTCCAAAAACAAGAAAGTATGTTAACTCTTTTGTAGCATAAAAATTAGATGGCTATTTAAAACAAATCCAGGGTTTTAAATAGACCAGGATTTATTTATTTATTTAGAGACAGAGTCTTGGCTCTATTGCTCAGGCGGGAGTGCAGTGGCACCATCATGGCTCACTGAAGCCTCAACCTCCCAGGCTCAAGCAATTCCCCCACCACAACCTCCTGAATAGCTGGGACTACAGGCACAAGCTATCACACCCAACTAATTTTTTATTTTTTTGTAGAGACAGGGGCTCCCTCTTTTGCGCAGGCTGGTCTGGAACCCTTGGGCTCAAGCAGTCCTTCCACTTTGGCCTCCCAAAGTGCTGGGACTACAGGCATGAGCCACTGTGTCCAGCCCCAAGTTATAATTAAATATAGGATCTTGATAAAACCAATGACTTATTCAAGTATTAATAGAAATCAAATATCTCTTGCATTATAGCTAAAGTTGGTCTCTTAGGAAACCTCCAAGCAATTTGCTAAGTCAGCTACTCATTATCTTTACAGGATATTAACATGGCATTGCACCTAGACAAGCTGCTTCATCTTTATTTGGAAGGAAAAAAAAAGGTGAAGGGCTTAGAGCCTAACATATATGTCATATTATTTTTACTCTATAATTTTCTGTTCATAAGTCGCTCAGCTGGTAGAAAGGACAAGAGCTGAATGTAAACCAGAAATGATACCTTTCAAACACTGCAAAACTAAATGCAGCTTAAACACAGAAACAGGAAATAAAGAAATATTCTTGGCCAGGCACAGTGGTGCATACCTGTAGTCCCAGCTACTTGGGAGGCTGAGGCAAAAGGATGACTTGAGGCCCAGAGTTCAAGACCAGCCAGGACAACATAGCAAGGCCCCACCCTTAAAAAACTTTTTTTTATTTCCTAGCGACTCAATTGAACTATATAAATATCCTTAAGATAATGAAAATAAAGACTATAATTGGATTATATTATTATAATAGTGCATACACTATCTGCATATCATACGCATGTTACATATATGACATGCCTAGAATACTAGGTAGCTCACAGACACTTAAAATGTTTACCTTCCACCTTATGTACATATAAGAACAAGCACACATTTTTTATTTTTTATATTTTAGAGACGGAGTCTGACTGTCACCCAGGATGGAGTGCAGTGGTGCAATCTTGGCTCACTGCAACCTCCACTTCCCAGGTTCAAGCGATTCGCCTGCCTCAGCCACCCCAGTAGCTGGGATTACAGGCTTGCGCCACGACACCCGGCTAGTTTTTCTACTTTTAGTAGAGACAGGGTTTCACCATGTTGGTCAGGTTGGTCTCAAACTCCTGATCTCAGGTGATCCGCCCACCTTGGCCTCCTAAAGTGCTGGGATTACAGGCATGAGCCACCACTCCTGGCCAAGCACAAATTTTAATGTAACATACTGCTAGCAAATAAGATATTCAACTCATATTTTTGTTTGTTTGGGGAGAATGGATTGGGGTTTTGTTCTTGGAGTATGAGCTTGTGATGGTCTTTTAGGCTTGGTCTACACAAACATTAAATGTGTGTATGCTTAGAAAAGGCAAACATCTTTAATATTCAACTTGAAACTTTTTCAAAAGTTAATAAGGCACCTTTCTACATAATCAGTAGGCTAGCCCTTCCAAAGTAAAACCTAAGCAGGATGATTTATTAAATAATGACCAGTCTACTGGACAGAGTGCTTGTAAATACCCTGGGGCAGGGACAATATCTTGTATTCTACATTCTGGCAATCATCCAGCATGGTGCCTTACACATAGTAGCCATATGATAAATACTGGTTGTGTGAAATTGACAACAAACAGTCTAAATCATAGTCTTACTTCTACCATTAACATTTTTGGAAATCTAATAAATATCTTATGAGATATCTAGCCCATGACTTACTTCATCTCTCCACTTAGAGCAGCAACTGACCACCATCCAGAGAAAAAAGCCCATCCCTATCACCATTTTAACCCTGTTGCTGTTATATGACCCTTACTCCTTTGGCTACAGATAATTGAATCAAGGGTAGACTTATAACTTAAACTAAATAAATTAGAGTATCTCATTTGAGAATTTGAATTTAAAGGCACATAGACTGTCAACTGGAAGCTAAACATCTCAGTGGCAGAGCATTAAAAGAAAGGCTCGGCTGAGTTTCTCAGAACCATACTGGTCCCTCCTTTTTTAAGGCCTATCTATACAATATTTCCTTGAATTCTGAGATGTATCATTTCTTATATTCTTAAATGAAAATTACACTTTTGGGTAATAAATAGCAGAAATGAACTAAAGCTTTAAGCAAGAAATTGTGGCGAGTCATTTCTCTTTACAGCTGTTTCAACACATGTAAAATATCATACATATTCTTCAAGTAAGAAAGGTCCTTGGGTGTGTTAGTTCAAACAACTCCCAATCAGGAATTTCTTTGACAACCTCCCTAAGTGACTCACACTGATTACTATTTGAACAGAAGAAGCCAGTTCTAATTTCTTGGTCCTTTTTTAGATAGATCTAAAAATCCACCTTCCTGTAACTTTGATCCACTGGTCCTACTTCTATCTTCTACAGAAATTTAAATAAGTTTCTTTTACTTTCCATGTGTTAATCTTTTAGCCTTTTGAAGGAGGTATCCTATCACCTTCTTATATTCACTCTTTTCCCAATTAAACTTTCTAAGCTCATTCATTCTTACCTGTACTTGAAAAATTAACTTGATAAGGTATATATTAAGATAATTGATTTCTGCACATGGTTACTGAGATTTGATTACTAAAGAAAACTCTACTTACAGCTCCTCCATCTGTGAAGACAAGGCATTGAAAAAGTTTCTCTAGGCCCACAGAATATTTCTGGATGGAGAGGTAAAATCATCCCAGTTAGGAAACTGACACATAGAAGCCCAATTCCAAACAAGCAATAGTAAAGCTTGATACTCTCCTCAGTATTTCCTTTCCTAACCCCAGGTCCATCCAGTGTGTCATGGAGCCATGATTTCCCCATGAAATGATTTTCATTAGTCTCTAGAAAGTACCCCTAAATCCTGCCCATGTTACTCCTCAGTAGGCAGGGCCTCTCAGCCTGGCCTGAACAATTCGGCCAGTAGCAACTCTGCATCTCTCTGGAGAGGACATCCCAGAGACAACCCACAGCCCCCCTGCCATTGCAGCTGCAGCAGGACTGCCCTTACTGCTCTAGGCTGGGGAAGGAACAAAGGGCTTTGCCTGTTTGCTTTGCTGGCAGACCACAGCCTCCATACAGAGAGGAGCCCAGTCTCCCTTCCCTGTGAGCCCTCACCCCCTACTCTTTACCAGGCAGCGCCCCTGGCTCAGACCCACAAAGCAGCTATCCCACCCCTGGCTGAAAATTCCCACTGGCAATGGCTCTGTATTTCCCAGGGGTGCAGCTCCCAAAGGCAGCTGCCAGCCCCTCTGTCACTGCCACTGCAGTGGTACTGCCCTTACTGCTCTCAGACTGAGGAAGGAACAAAGACATGAGTGCTTGACTTGTGCCTCCAGCACACCGCAGCCACCATGTGGAGGGGAGCCCAGTCTCTATTCCCTGTCAGCCTCCACCTCCCTAGTCTTCACCAGGCAGGGCCCTTGGCTTGGTCCCGCAGCATAGGCATCCCACCCCCAGCTGAACATTCCCACTGGCAACAGCTCTGTTTTTCTGGGGTGGAGCTCCCAGAGGCAACTGAAAGCCCCTCTGCCAGTACCACTGCAGTGGTACTACCCTTGCTGCCCTCGGACTGGGAAAGAAATAAAGACCCTGAGTACTTTACTCATACCTCCAGTATGCCACAGCCACCCTACAAGGAAGAGGCCTGTCTTTCTTCCCTGTGAATCTCTCACTCCCCTCTGTTTGTCACCAGGCAAGCCTTCCTGGCTTGGGCCTACAAGGCACCCACCCCACCCCAGGTTGATTGTTCTGATTGTCAGGCAGCTTTGTGTTTCTCTGGGGTGGAGCCTCAAGAAACAAGTGAAAGGCTCTCTGCCATCGCCACTGCCAAGGTTCCAAGCTTGGGAGGGAGCACAAAGCCTGAGCTCCATCTAGGGCTACAGTATATAGCACAACACTGCCAAACAGATCCGCAGCCAGCACTCAAGTGTGAGAGGAGGTGACATTCTCAGACCACTGAAAGGGAGCACAGCTGCACATGCAAGGAAATGCAGAGGAGCCACATGGCTGAGCAAGAACCTACCTACAGGCCATTATGTTGAAGCACCATCTACTGGATCATAGCCCAAACATCAACACCAAAAATACTTTGCTAATATACGCTTCTGGGGAACCAAGGACAAGAATTCAGGCACAAATACAGACTCTGCACAAAGCCTCGGCCCTCTAAAAACATCCAGAAATGAAGTCAACTGACTACACTCAAATTACATCGCAGTTAAAGGAACATCAGCCCACACATATGAGAAAGAACCAACGCAAGAACTCTGACAACTCTAAAAGCCAGAGTGTCTCCCTTACCTCCAAATGACTACAACATCTCCCCAGCAATGGTTCCTAACCAGAAGGAAGTGGCCGAAATGACAGACGTAGAATTCAGAATCTGGATGGCAATGAAATTAATCAAGATTCAACAGAAAATTGAAACCTATTCCAATGAATCTGACTAATCCAATCAAATGATTCAAGAGAATGAAAGACAAAACACTCAGTTTAAGAAAGAAACAAACTGAGATAATAAAGCTGAAAAACTCACTACAAGATTTTCATAACACAAAGGGAAGTATTAACAGCAGAATAGACAAGGCTGAGAAAAGAATCTCAGAGCTCAAAGACTAGTTCTTCAAATTAACTAAGACAAAAATAAAGAAAAAAGAATTTTAAAAAACTGAACAAGGTCTCCGTGAAATATGGAATTATTTAAAGAGACCAAATCAACAACTTATTGTCATCCCTGAAAGAGAGAAAGAGAGAGCAAGCAACTTGAAAAATATATTTGAGAATATTGTCAACAAAAATTTTCCCAACCTCACTAGAGAGGTTGACATACAAATTCAGAAAATTCAAAGAACTGCTGTGAGCTACTATACAACATGACCATCCCCAAAGCACCCAGTCATCAAATCCTCCAACATCAATGTGAGAGAAAAAATATTAAAGGCACCTAGAGAGAAGGGTCAGGTCACTTACAAAGGGAACCACATCAGGCTAACAGTGGACTTTTCAGCAGAAACCCTACAAGCCAGAAGAGTATGGAGGCCTATATTCAGCATCCTTAAGGAAAATAAATTGAAACCAACAATTTCATATCCAGCCAAACTAGCTTCAGGAGAAATAAGACCCTTTTCAGGCAAGCAAATGCTAAGATAATTTATTACCTATTATCTAGTGATGTGCCTTACAAGAAGTCCTTGCATCCTTAAGGGAGTACTACAGAAATGAAGGACAATTACTGACCACTACAAAAATATACTCAAATACAAAGACCATCGACAGTATAAAGCAAATACACAAACAAGTCTACATAACAACCAGCCAACAACATGATGACAGGATCAAATCTGCACATATCAATATTAACCATGAAGAAAAACAGGTTAAGCATCCCACCTAAAAGGCACAAAGTGGCAAGTTGAATAAATAAGCAAGACCTAACGCTATAATGTCTTCAGGAGACCCATCTCACATACAGTGGGAAAGTAAAGGCTCAGAGTAAAGGGATGGAGAAAGATCCAACAAGCAAACATAAAATAAAAAAGAGCAGGGGTTGCTATTCTTATTTCAGACAAAACTGACTTTAAACCAACAATGATCAAAAAGGACAAAGAAGGGAATTACATAATCATAAAGGGTTCAAATCAACAAGAAGTCTTAACAATCCTAAATATATATGCACCCAACACTGGAGCACCTAGATTCATAACATGAATTCCTAGAGACTTACGAAAAGACATAGATAACCACATGATAATAGTGGGAAACTTCCAACACCCCACTGACAGTATCGGACAAACCATCAAGGCAGAATATTGGGGACTTAAACTTGACAGTTGACCAAATACACTAAACAGACATCTAAAGAACACTGCACCCAACAAAAACAGATATATATCCTTCTGATCTGCACATGGCACATACTGTAAAATTGACCACACACTAGAACACAAAGCAATTCTCAACAAATTTTTAAAAACCGAAATTATACCAACCACATTCTCAGACCACAGCACAATAAAAACAGAAACCAATACCAAGAAAATCTCTCAGAACCATACAATTAAATAGAAATTAAACAATCTGCTCCTGAATGACTTAAGGGTAAACAATGAAATTAAGGCAGAAATCAAGAAATTATTTGAAACTAATGAAAACAAGATACAACATAGCAGATTCTCTCGGACAGAGCTAAAGCAGTATTAAGAGGAAAGTTTATAGTACCTGTGATGGTTAATACTGAGTGTCAACTTGATTGGATTGAAGGATGCAATATTGATCCTGGGTGTGTCTGTGAGGGTGTTGCCAAAGGAGATTAACATCTGAGTCAGAGGGCTGGGGAAGGCAGACCCACTCTTAATCTCATGGGCACCATTTAATCAGCTGCCAGCGAATGTAAAGCAGAAAACATGAAGTGACAAGATGAGCCTAGCCTCCCAGTCTACATCTTTCTCCCATGCTGGATGCTTCCTAGCCTCAAACAGTGGACTTCAAGTTCTTCAGTTTTGGGACTTGGACTCACTCTCCTTGCTCCTCAGCTTGCAGACAGCCTATTGCGGGACCTTGTGATAATGTAAGTTAATACTTAATAAACTCCTATATATATATAATACTTAATAAACTCCTATATATACAGCTTATTAAGCATTATATATATAGGAGTTTATTTTATATATATATATAAAAAAACCTAGAAAACCTAGAAACCTAGAAAATATATATATAAAACCTAGAAAAATATATATATAAAAAATATATATAATTATATATATTATATATATATATATAAAATCTAGAAAACCTAGAAGAAATGGGTAAATTCCTGGAAACATACAACATCCCAAGATTGAAGCAGAAAAAAATTGAATCCCTGAACAGACCAATAATGAGTTCCAAAATTGAATCGGTAATACAAAAACTACCAACCAGAAAAAGCCCTGGACCAGGTAGATTCACAGCAGAATCCTACCAGATGAAGAAGAGTTCTACCCATCCTATTAAACCTATCCAGAAAACTGGGGAGAAGAGATTCCTCCCTTACTCATTCTATGAAGCCAGCATCATCCTAATACCAATACCTGGAAGAGACGAAATGAAAAAAGAAATCTTCAGGCCAATATTCCTGATGAACATAGATGTAAAAAATCCTCAACAAAATACTAGTAAACTCAATCCAGCAGCACATCCCTCAAAAAGCTAATCCATCACAATCAAGTAGGCTTTATTCCTGGGATGCAAGGTTGGTTTAACATACACAAATCAATAAATGTGATTAATCATATAAACAGAACTAAAAGCAAAAGCCACATGATTATCTCAATAGCCGCAAGAAAGGCTTTATATAAAATTCAACATCCTTTTGTGCTAAAAACAAACTAGGCATCAAAGGTATATACTTCAAAATAAGAAGCACCATTTACAACAAATCCACATCCAACATCATATGAAGGGGCAAAAACTAGAAGCATTCCCCCTGAGAACCAGAACAAGACAAGGATGCTCACTCTCACTGCTCCTATTCAGTACAGTACAGGGAGTCCTAGCTAAAGCAATTAGGCAAGATACAGAAATAAAAGGCATCCACATAGGAAGAAAGGAAGTCAAACTATATCTCTTCATAGACAATATGATACTATACCTGGGAAACTCCAGTCTCTGCCCAAAGGCTCCTAGATCTGATAAATAACTTCGGCAAAGTTTCAGCATACAAAATCTATGTCATTTCCATACATCAACAATATCCAAGCTGAGAGCCAAATCAAGAAAGCAATCCCATTCACAACAGCCACAAAAAAAACAAAATACCTAGGAATACACCTAATCATGGAGGTGAAAGATCTCTCAACAAGAATTACACAACACTGCTAAGAGAAATCAGAGATGACACAAACAAATGGAAAAACATTCCATCCTCATCGATAAGAAGAATCAATATTGTTAAAATGGCCATATTGCCAAAAGCAATACACAGATTCAATGCTGTTCCTATCAAACTACCAACGACATGTTTCACATAATTAGAAAAAAAAAAAAGCACTAAAATTCAATTGGAACCAAAAAAGAGCCTGAATAGCCAAAGTAATCCTAAGCAAAAAGAACAAAGCTGGTGGCATCACACTACCTGACTTCAAACTATACTACAAGGCTACAGTAATTAAAACAGCATGGTACTGTTACAAAAACAGACACACAGGCAAATGGAACATGTTAGAGAATCCAGAAATAAAGCCACACACCTACAACTAGCTGATCTTCAACAGAGTCAATAAAAACAAGCAATGGGGAAAGGACTCCCTATTCAATAAATGTTTTGGGGATAACTGGCTAGCCATATGCAAATGATTGAAACTGGATCCTTACCTTTCACTGTGTACCAAAATCAACTCAAGATGGATTAAAGACTTAAACGTAAAACCTAAAAGTATAAAGACCCTAAAAGAAAATCTAGGAAATACCATTCTGGATATCAGCCCATGAAAAGACTTCAAGACAAAGACTCCAAAAGCAGCTGCAACAAAAACAAAAATCAACAAGTAAGCCCTAATTAAACTAAAGAGCTTCTGAATGGCAAGAAACTGTAAACAGAGTAAACAGACACCCTATAGAATGGGAGAAAATATTTGCAAACTATGCATCCAACCAAGGTCTAATATCCAGAATATATAAGAAACTCAAATCAACAAGCCAAAAATGAGAAACTTCATTAAAAAATGGGCAAAGTACATGAACAGACACTTCTCAAAAAACATACACATGGCCAACAAGCACATGAAAAAAAATGCTCAATAACACTAATCATTAGGGAAATGCAAATCAAAACCACAGTGAAATACCATTTCACATCAGTCAGATTGGCCATTATTAAAAACTCAAAAAATAACATGCTGGTGAGGTTACAGAGAAAATGGAATGCTTGTACACTGCTGGTGAGAATGTAAATTAGTTCAGCCACTGTAGAAAGTTTGGAGACTTCTCAAAGAATTTAACATAGAATTACCTTTTGACCCAGCAATCCCATTACTGGTATACACCCAAAGAAATGTATTAATAAATCATTCTACCATAAAGACACATGCATGCATATGTTCATCACAGCACTATTCACAATAGCAAAGACATGGAATCAACCTAGATGTGCAGCAATGGTAGATTAGACAAAGAAAATGTGGTACATACATACCATGGAATACTATGCAGCTATTAAAAAAGTGAGATCATGTCATTTTGCAGGAACATGGATGGAGCTGGTGGTCATAATCCTAAGATATAATGCAGAAAAGCAGTATTTGGTTCTGCATGTTCTCACTTATAAGTGGGGGCTAAATATTCAGTACACATGGACTCAAAAACGGGAACAACAGACACTGGGACCTACTTAAGGGTGGAGAGTGGGAGGATGGTGAGGATTTTAAAAACTACTTAATTGGGTATTATGCTGATTACTCAGGTGACACAATTATTTGTACACAAAACCCCTGTGACACACACACAATTTACCCATGTAACAAACCTGCACATGTATATCTGGAACCTAAAATAAAAGTTGGAAAGGAAAAAAACCAACAACAAAAACCAAAGCACCCCTAAATATACAGAGGCCTTTATTCCTTGCTCCAATTTATAACCATAGCTCTGATCAAGGCATAGCAGGTCATACCCCTCCCTGCTCAGTAGCCTAAAAAGAAAGAGCAATTCTCATCAATGTCTGGCATCAACCTGCCTTTGACATAAAAACGAACAAAAAGGAGTATTCAACTTTAGAAGAATACTAAAGCAACTTTAGAATGGTAGTGTAAGAATCTTAGAAAATCTGCTGTTTCCTAAAAGCAACAAGAACACCAGCAAAATTGTCAGAATCAATTCTTCTGGAGCTCTGGAAATTAACCAAAGACTTGCAATAATCGAGAAGTGTTTATTCAAGAAAAATGAGTGAATCTTGCTAAGAATAGAGAGCTCTATGGCATTTTAATTTTCTCTATTCCCATCTTCCATTCTCCAACTCCAAGGTACACTAGAAAACCAAGTCATGTAACCATGGAAGATACACAATAATAAGTATTGGTGTGGATGTGGAGGAATCGGAATCTTCATGCATTGCTGGTGAGGATGTAAAATGTTACCACTACTCTGGAAACCAATTTAACAGTTCCTCAAAAATTTAAACAAAAAATTAACATATGACCTAGGAAGTAAACACCCAGCTATACACCCAAGAGAATTGAAAACATGTCCACATAAAACTTTTAAACAAATATCCAGAGCAGCATTATTCATAACAGCCAAAAAGTTGAAACACCCCAAATTTCTATCAATTGATGAAAAGGGAAACAAATGGATGTGGTATATCCATATTGTGGAATATTATTTGGCAGTGAAGTCATAAAAATAAAGTGCTGATAAATACTAAAACATGAGTGAACATTCTACAAAGAGAAAAGAGGCTAGTCACAAAAGGCCACATTTTGTATGATAGAGTTCTATGAAATGTCAAGAATAGGCAAATCCACAGGGAAAGAAAATGGATTTGTGGTTGCCAGGGGTGAGAGAGAAGAAGAAATGCAGAGTGACTCTTAATGGTACAGAGTTCTTTTTAAAGTGATGAAGATATTCTACAATTAGGTATTGGTGATGGTTGCACAACTCCTTAAATATACTAAAAAACCACTAAATTGTACATTGAAAGTATTATTTAAAAGCTGGTTTTAAAAAAAGTTTTCATTGATCTAAAAATTGCTCCCATACCTTGTCACCTTTGTTTCTCTGCTCATATCTTTCCTCTACCTGGAATGCACATCCTTTTCATGAAAAACTGTTGAAATCAGACCCATTCTCTAAGAGCCCATTCAAATACCACTATTTCCATAGTGTCCTTCTTTTTTTTTTTTTTTTTTTTTTTGAGATGGAGTCTCGCTGTGTCAGACAGACTGCAGTGCAGTGGCATGATCATGACTCACCGCAACCTCTGCCTCCTGGGTTCGAGGGATTCTCCTGCCTCAGCCTCCCTAGTAGCTAGGACTGTAGGTGCATACCACCAAGCCTGGCTAATTTTTTTGTATTTTTTGTAAAGATGGGGTCTTGCTGTGTTGCCCATGACGGTCTCAAACTCTTGGCCTCAAGCAATCCTTGGCCACACAAATATGTCACTTTAAATACGTTAACTTTATTAGTTCTTTGTGAATACCTTTTATCTTCCATACTGAATAGTACGAACCTTGAGAACAAGGATCATGCCTTCTTTGTGCATAATCAAATGTGACTTCAAAATTCTCTAGTATCAGTGTGCTTTTCAATACTTTTCCTTTAATTAAAACATGATGTATTTCTTTTTCTTTTCCTGTTTTTTTTTTCCCCCCGAGATGGAGTCTTGCTCTGTTGCCCAGGTTGGAGTGCAGTGGCACAATCTCGGCTCACTGCAACCTCCACCTCTTGGGTTCAAGCAATTCTGCTGCCTCAGCCTCCTGAGTAGCTGGGATTACAGGCGCCTGCCACCACGCCTGGCTAATTTTTATATTTTTAGTAGAAAATGGGGTTTCACCATGTTGGCCAGGCTGCTCTCAAACTCCTGACCTCAGGTGATCTGCCCGCCTTGGCCTCCCAAAGTGCTGGGATTACAGGCATGAGCCACCGTGACCAGCCAAAACATTATGTATTTCTTTCCAGAAAAATGGAAAAGTAAAAATGTTTTTACTTTTTTCCCACTTCATTCCATAAGTGAGCAGTACTTTTCTCTGCACCTACAAGGTACTCTTACAAAGTTTGCTGAATGACTTTGCCCTTCCATATGAATAAACAAAATATACTGAATCAACATTGTGCAACAGTCTAATGCTCTTTCCATTTTTTCCCATTTTGTTTCCTTTTAGCATCATTCAATGTGCTGCTAGAAAAAAATTAATTCCCTGAAATTTTGAATGTCATTTCACATCAAATATGACCTCAAAATGCTCGAGTATCAGCCTGCTTTTAAATTCTTTTCCTTTAATTAAGATATATTTCTTTCCAGAAAAATTGAAAAGCAGAAAAATTTTTTACATTTTATATTTTTATTGTTTTATATTTTAGAGATAAGGTCTCACTGCATTGCCCAGGCTAGACTCAAACTCCTGGGCACAAGAAATCCTCCTGCCTCAGTCTCCCAAGTAGTTGAGACTATAGGTGTATACCAGCATGCCCAGCTTTATAAATGTTTTTATCATATTACAGAACCAGAAGACTAATATGTTTCTGTATTCCCTTCTATACTTTTTTCAATGCATTATTAATACTTTTGTAGATTTCTCCCTTTATTATGTTTCCTCATGCCATTACAAATTTTCTTGCAAACGTGATATCCTTTCCTATAAATGAACCATCTTCTCCCTAATTCTAATAATATTAGTTTAAAAATAGGATGCATTAGCTTTTCTTATTATGAAAATTGTACATGGACTTTAGAGGAAAAAAATTTTAAAACAGAAAATAGAAAAGAAAACTAAATCAGAATCTTTTTTTTAAATTTTACCAATTTCCCCCATTACACTCAAACAGAATCTTTCAAATTTTCTCTCTTCTCTCTCAAATATATGAAATCATGTTCTTTACAGTTTTATTATCCTACCTTATTTAATTACTATTACAACATAAGTGTTTTCCAATATCATTAAAATGTTTTGTAAATAATTTAATGACTTCATAAGACTATACTGTATAAATATAAAATAATATTTAATCACAGTTGAATTTTTGGGTTGTTTTAGATTATTAATCATAAATAATGCAATAAATATATTTGCAGATATTTATATACATATATAATTATTCCCTCAAGACATATTTTCTAATCAAATAATTATGAAGTAAAAGAAGATATATGAGACAATGTAAAGCTTCTGATATTATAACACCAAATTACATTCCAGTAAAGTTGTATCATTTTATATTCCCAACCAGAAGTATATGAGAGTTCCCATATCATATATAGTATTAGGCATTATGTCTAAACATAACCAAAACACAAAGCCTAAATTTTAAGTGTGTACCAAGCTGAGATTATACAGCTTCCAAACTTCTGAAAACAAGCTGCCCAGGGTGCTCCATATTCCCCATCCCAAGGGTTGCAGCACCTCAATCCCAGCCACTCAGAACCTAAATCCACAAGAACACCTTTGGTCCAAGTGCCCTGCCCACAGGGGACTGGCATCCAAGCAGACCACCAGCCAGCTAGCTCCCTGCTTTCCTGGAGTGCGGACCACCCTGGTGTCCCACCCCTAGGCGAGCAGCATCCAAGCCATTCCGATAGCCAATCAGCCCTGCACTCCCTTGGAGAATGGACTAGCCTGACACCTCACCCCTAGGGAAGCAGTGCCCAAGCCAAGAGGTAGGCCAACCATTTCCATGTTTTCCCTGAGCACAGACCAGGCCAGCACATGGCCCCAGGGGAGCAGCACCTGAGCCAAGCTGTCAGCTGACCAGCCCCACACTTCCCTGGAGCATTAACCAACCAAGTGCCCCACTCTCAAGGGAGTAGACCCTGAGTAGGTAGGCTAGCCTCACACAACTCCGCAGCTTAAGCCACTGAGACACTTGCAGGCATTTGCCAACACTGACTACAGCTGAAGAAACTGCATGGAGACTACACTATGCTACCCCTTCAGAACAAAGCAACATACCCCACCCAACTGAGACCCTAAAACACATCTGCAGGTGAAACTCTTCCCCAACGAAAGCCCCTCTACAAAATTGGAATAGGCAACTGTTCCACCAGATGCACAGATATCAACACAGGGATCCAAGATGAAAAGCAATGAAACATGACACCACCAATGAGACAAAATTCCCCAGTAATTTACCCACCAAAATGAAAATTTATAAATTGCCAAAAAAGGAAATCGAAGCAAAAATCTGAAACTCAGCAAGATACAAAATAATACAAATAGACAATTCAATAAAATGGAAGAAAATCACTATCTCAATGAGAAATTCAATGCAGGGATAGACATAATAAAAAGAGAACCAAACAGAAAACTTGGAGCTGAAGAATTCAGCGGATGAAATAAAAATAGAACAGAAAAATCTCAATAACAGATTAGATAAAGCAGAAAAAAGAATCCCTGACATTCAAAACAAGTTTTTGAAATAACTCAGACAAAAGAATAAAAGAGAAAAAACAGGAAGAAAAGAAAAGGGAATAAAAAAGAACAAAGAAAGCCTACAAGACTTTGGGACACCATTAAGTGAACAAATATTAATATTATGAGAATCCCAGAAAAAGAAAACAAGGAAAAAGGCCTATAAAAACTATTTAATAAAATAATAGCTGAGAACTACCCAAGTCTTGGGAGAGATATGGATATCTAAATCCAGGAAGCTCAAAAATCCAGAAAATTTCAAACCAATAAGGTCCTCTCCGAGGCACATTATAGTCAAACTGTCAAAAGTCAAAGACAAAGAAAGAATTGTAAAACAGCATAGGAAAAGCATCAGGTCACATATTAGGGAATCCCCATTAGACTAAGAAGAGACTCCTCAGTAGAAACCTTACAGGCCAAGAGAGAATAAAATCACATGTTCACAGCACTGAAAGAAAAAAATTGCTAGCCATGAATACTATACCAATCAAAGCTATTCTATAGAAATAAGGAAGAAATAAAGTCTTTCCTAAGAAAGCAAACACTGAGAGAATTCATCACCACTAGGCTGGCATTACAAGAAATGATTAAGGGAGTCCTACATCTGTAAGCAAAAGAATGATAACTACCATCATGAAAACATGGGGAAGCATAAAACACGATAGTGCAGATACACAAATGAGAAAGGAAAAGGAATCAAAACATATCACTTCAAAAAACCACCAAACTGCAAGATAAACAATTAAGAAAAAGGGAAAAAACAAAAAGGACATATAAAACAGCAGAAAACAAATAACAAAATAACAAGAGTAAGTTCTCACCTGTAAATAATAACCTTGAATGTAAAAGGATTAAATTCCCCATCTAAAAGATATGAACTGGTGGAATGTATAATAAAATAAGATCCGAGTATATGCTTCCTACAAGAGGAGGTGCCTGACACCTTTTTATTTATTTATTTATCTTTTTGAGATGGAGTCTCATTCTGTAGCCAGGCTGGAGTGCTGTGGCACAATCTTGGCTCACTGCAACCTCCGCCTCCTGGGTTCAAATGATTCTCCTGCCTCAGCCTCAGGACCACAGGCGTGCATCACCACACCCAGCTAATTTTTGTATTTTTAGTAGAGACAGGGTTTCACCATGTTGGCCAGGATGGTCTCAATCTCTTGACCTCATGATTTCCGCCTGCTTCGGCCTCCCAAAGTGCTGGGATTACAGGTGTGAGCCACCGCACCCAGCCCCCATACACTTTTAAATGACCATATCTCCCAAAAATTCACTCACTGTCATGAGAACACCAACAAAGTGATGATACTAAACCATTCATGAGAAATTCACCCCCATTATCCAATCACCTTCCAGTGGGCCCCACCTCCAACACTGGGGATTACAATTCAACATGAGATTTGGCCAAGAATAAATATGTAAATCATATTAGAAAGAAATAATAAAGATTACAGCAAAAATAAACAAAATAGAGACTTAAAAAACCAAAAGACCAAGATGGAAAGTTGCATTTTCAAAAAGATAAACAAAATCAACAAACCATTTAGCTAGCCAAAAAAGAGAGAAAGAAAACCCCCTAAAATAAAATAAAAAATGAAGGAGACATTACAACTAATACAGAAGAAATGTAAAGGATTATTAGAGACAATCATGAACAACTACATACTAACAAATTAAAAACCTAGAGGAAATGGATCAACTTCTGGGCACATACGATCTACCAAGATTGAACCAGAAAGAAATGGAAAGCATGAACAGACCAATGACGAGTAATAAAATTGAATCAGCAATATAAAGTCTCCCAACAAAGAAAAGCCCAGGACCAGATGGCTTCAAGGTTGAATTCTTTTTTTTTTTTTTTGTCACAGAGTCTCACTCTTGCCCAGGCTGGCAGGCTGGAGTGCAGTGGTACAATCTCAGCTAACTGCAACCTCTGCCCCCTAGGTTCAAGTGATTCTCATGTCTCAGCCTCCTGAGTAGCTAGGATTACAGGTGCCTGTCACCATGGCCAGCTAATTTTTTTTTGTATTTTGTTGTTGTTTTTTTAGTAGAGACGGGATTTCACCATATTGGCCAGGCTGGTCTCGAACTCCTGACCTCAAGTGATCCGCCTGCCTCACCCTCCCAAAGTGCTGGGATTACAGGCATGAGCCACCGCACCTAGCCTCCACTGCTGAATTCTACCAAACTTTTAACAATGAACTAACACCAATTCTTCTGAAACTACTCCAAGAAATTGAAGGGAAGGGAATTCTTTAAAACTCATTCTATAAGTCCAGCATTACCTTGATACCAAAACCAGACAAGGACACAACCAAAAGAGAAAACTACAGGCCAATAGTCCTGATAAACATTGATGTAAAAATCCTCAATAAAATACTAACAAATTAAATCCAGCAGCACATCAAAAAGGTTATGCATCACGATCAACTGGGATTTGTTCCATGGATGCAAGAATGGTTCAACATATGCAAATCAATAAACATGACACCTCATATCAACAGAATAAATAACAAAAAAAGATCATCTCAATAGATGCAGAAAAAGCATTTGATAAAATTCAACATCCCTTTATAGTAAAAACTGTCAATGAATTCAGTATAGAAGGAATGTACCTAAGCAAAATAAAGGCCATATCTGACAAATCCACAGCCAACATCATACCTTATGGTGAAAAAGTTGAATGTTCTCCCTCTAAGAACCAGAACAAGACAAAGATGCTCACATTCACCACTTTTATTTAATTTAGTACCAGAAGTCCTAGCCAGAGCAATCAGGCAAAAGAAAGAAATAAAAGGCATCCAAATCGAAAAGGAGAAAGTCAAATTGTCCCTGTTTGCAAAAGACATAATTTAACATATAGAAAAACCTAAATACTCCATCAAAAAACCTCTTAGAACGAATAGACAAACTCAGTAAAGTTGCAGTATACAAAATCAACATACAAAACTCAGGAGTGTTTCTCTACACCAATAACAAACTAGCTGAAAAAGAAATCAAGAAAGCAATCCCATTTACAGTAGCTATAAAATAAAATAAAATACCTAGGAATAAACTTAACAAAGGAGGTGAAAAAAATCTCAACAATGGAAACTATAAAACACTGATGAAAGAAATTGAAGAGAACACAAAAAAATGAAAAGGCAGCCCATATTCATAATTGACAGACTAAAAAATATTAAAATGACCATCTTACCCAAAGCAATCTACAGATTCAGTGTGATCCCCCTCAAAATACTAATGACATTTTTCACAAAATTAGACAAAAACAATCCTCAAATTTGTATAGAACCCCAAAAGATCTCAAATAGCTGGGCGTGGTGGCTCACACCTGTAAGCACAGCACTTTGGGAGGCCAAGGTGGGTGGATCATTTGAGGCCAGGAGTTTGAGACCAGCCTGGCCAACATAGCGAAACCCCATCTGTACTAAAAATACAAAAAATTAGCTGGGCGTGGCGCGCATGCCTGTAATCCCAGCTACTGGTGAGGCTGGGGCATGAGAATCACTCAAACCCGGGAGGCAGAGGTTGCAGTGAGCCAAGATTGAGAGACTGCACTCCAGCCTGGGTGACAAGGCAAGACTGTGTCTCAAAAGAAAAGAAAAAAAAAAAAAAAGACCTCAAATACCTAAAGCAATTCTGAGCAGAAAGAACAAAGCTTGAGGCATCATGCTACCTTACTTAAAATATAGTTGTAGTAACCAAGACAGCATAGTACTGACACAAAAACAGACCCAGACCAATGCAAGAGAATAGAGAACCCAGAAATAAATCCACATATTTATAGCCAACTAATTTTTGACAGAGGCACTAAAAACACACATTGGGAAAAGAATTGTCTTCTCAATAAATGGTGCTGTGAAAAATATTTAATATTTAACCTTCAATAGGAAATGCTAATTAGATGTCCAATTACTTTAACTGAAAGCATTTTTTCACCTATTACGTTACCATAAGCCCAGGTCAAAAAGAACTGCTGAAAACTTTCAATGTCTTCTTATTCCTAACTATACTTTGGAAAGGAGAATAAACAATCAGAATTGGAAAGCTGGAAGAAAATTTCAAGATCTTCTTGTTCAACAGCCCATAACAATGTAACAAGATCAGGAGCCAAGATCAACTGTAATAAGTAATTTATTCCTATAAATAATTAAAATACTATGACTGTTTTGATTAATGTCTGCATAACTTAGATTACATTCAAAGTTATTCCTATAACAACCTCACTAACCCACTTGCATTCTGAGAAAGTAGCTGCAGCTCACTGGGAAGCAAGAGAGAGGCTCACATATAACTAGCAACCTATCTTTCCTGTGCTGCATTCTGAAGTCGGCCACTTACTGCTATACCAAGTATAGCAGAAATAGTTGTGGTAACTACAAAATCCAATTAAAATTAAAACATTTTAATTCTTTTATCTTCTATCAAAATCTAAGTATGCTGATGGGAACATGTGCATACATGTAATCTGGCATATGCTTTATAACAGAAATGTGTTAAGAAACACTGACCTACTCCAGTCACCTCATTTTAAAGACAAGGAAAAAGGTTCGGGTTTTTATGTAATCATAGCTAAAAAGTGGTCATGGCACTGGGACTCTTGTCTAAACATACATGACTTCCAAGACCTTATTCTTCCTCTGGCATCACACTGCCTTTCTGGCACTGAATCTGAAAGATATTTCAAGTTTTAATTCAGACATTCTTCTCTGCACATACTAAACTTTTAAATCTTTTAAAGCATTCTAAAAACTGTAACAAAGAGGAAAACTCTAAAATCACTATAAAATAAAAAATTTTAAATACAGGATTTATAATTCAGTTTACTAGAAACATATATTATGTGTGGGATAGAGAAGTATACCAAAATGGATATGATATTGTCACTGCTCTCAAAGTGATTGTAATCTCCTGAGGGAAAAAGACATGTACAACTAAAATACATAATAAAATATGTTTGATACTAGCACTATCTCAAAATACATTATTATGACGCATATAGAAAAAACTACTTTTGGCCAGGGAAACAGGATGTCATGGAAGGAGTCGTATATGACCTAAGTTTTAAAAAAGTAGAATTCCACCTAGCAGAAATGCAAAAGGGAATATTACGGGCATATGTTACAAATAACAAAAGCAAAGGGATTATGCAGGAAAATGGAGGGTTATCCAGGAAATGATGAAAAATCCAGAATAATTGCAGCTATGTGTGCATGCAAGGAAGACATGAGAGAGAGTAATGGGTAATAAAATTGAAAAGGAAAGGTAAGGCCAGGCCATCGTGTCTTGAAGGTCAACGTGAAAACTCTAGGCGTGGGTAAGAAATAGTTAAAAAGTAATGCAGTTACATACTCGGATCTTGTGAAGATAACTACAGCACTTGGGAGAAGGAATTACAGAAGGGAGAATTTTTTTAACGGAAGATTAGTTGGCTTTGTAATAATTCAAAAATGTTATAAGTAGGCCAGAATTAGGGCAGTGGCAGTGGAAATGGAAAGGAGGTACTAAATGCAGAGGTGAAATCCAATTGGGATCACGCGTAAGTGATGTGGAGGACAAAAGAAAGGGAACAAAGGGACTGATTTGGGGGCTTAAGCTTGCTGGAAGAGGACACTAGCCATGAATAACCCATGAAAGAATAAAAAGTTAGGAGGGTGGAGGCTTAGAGGGGTTATCAATAGTTTTCTTTGGGATAGAACAAAGTATTTTTCACTAAGTGGTATATTTGATGTCTCTTGTATGACATTAAATGCTGGCCCTTGAAATATCTTCAATTGGCAGGTGTTGGCAAAAGAATATGCCTATGTGTTATTGGTGGAAATATAAATTGGTTCAACTTCTTAGGCAATTTCATAGAATCTAACAAAAGTTTAAATGTGTACTGTTCTTTGAGTAGAAATTATGTTTTTCAGAATTCATCTCACAGATAATCTCACATATATACACTAAGAATTTAAAAGGATATACATACTGCATTGTTCACTAACAATCAAAACATAACTTAAATGTCCAGCAATAATGTTTGGTTAAAGAAATGATACCAAAGAGATATGATGGTATACTATACAATCTTAAAAAATGAGTCAGATTTATAAGTAAAAAAAGTGAGGTGCAAAAGAGTATGTATGATATGCAACTAACTGTGTACAAGAAAAATAGATATGCCTACGCATGCTTGTTTGTGCACAGATTATCTTTGGAAGTATAATTCTGAGACTGATAACAGTGGTAAAGAGGGAGCTAGGGGATTGGAAATGTCATGGCAGAGAGACTTTTAAAAAACAAACAAAAAATGTACATGTATTGCCTACTCTACTGATTAAATTGGAAGGCAAATGATGAATTGAATTTTTTCTCCATCTATAGTTGGCCTCTACTGGAAAGGCCAAAAAGGGTCAAAGGTATGTGACCAAAAATGCAAAGGGACAGAAACATCAGGAAACTGGTAAACCAATTGTGAATAAGTAAACAGATTATACTTGAAAGTCATTCTCCAAAACCTGGTATACATTAATAAATAAGGCCTTGCTAAAATACAATAAAGATAAAACTGAGTATCATATACTCAATTTTTTAATTATATCGTGATAAAAATTAGGCAAAAATTTGATTAATTCTGTGCCAGATTTTCCTTGGCACAAAATTAGAGGAGACAGAGGAAAGACAAATTCTTTCCTCTATCAATTACAAATGCATATTAAAATATAAAAGAAAAATACAACTATAAAGCAACTTACTTTGATAAGAATGAAAAGGTGTCTGATTATCTTCTCTTGCTGTCTGTAATCTTTTTATATACATCAGTAAAAGCCAACCAAACACACACACACACACACACACACACACACAAAGAACTAAAAGGTTACAGTCACATTGAACTTGATAAGATGGCAGATTTTATTTTCATCATTTAAATTTTCTTTACTGTTAGTACAATGATGTATAATAAATTTAAAAGTTAGAAGAAGAAAAAGAAAAAATACAGAAACCAGCAATTTTTCTAGTAAATGACAAAAAAAGCTAAGAGATTCTGAAAGCATTTTTGTATTAAATGAACAATAATTTTCCAATTCTGTTATCTTTCAAATGTTTACAAATGCATTTTGATATCTTTTATATATTAAATAATAATTCTAGGACTATTGAGTTTATAATATGATCCTGTTTTCAAATCCTATCTCCTATATCTAAATTAACTTGCAAAGGAGTTTTCAGAAAGTTCCATTTATCTTTGAACTTCATTATAGATATAAGTATATTTTAATGTCAGCAACTGGCATTTAAAAGCACATTTATTAAAGTTTACATTATACATTAATACAACACATTTTAGAAACCATCAAAGATAATTCTGATGATTATGGTAAAAAATCTAAAGATTATTGGAAAGAACTATTACATTTTCTCTTTAAAGGCTTTATTTTTATTTTTATTTATTCATTTATTTTACCAGTAATCACCTCGTTTGCCATAAAATAGGAAGCTGAGATCCAATTTTACTATCATTTGGAACATTCATTGCTCTGAGCCTACTCTACCCAACTCAATAAATATTTCCTTCTTCCTTTGTTTTTTTTTTTTTTTTTTGAGACGGAGTTTCACTCTTGTTGTCCAGGCTGGAGTGCAATGGCACAACCTCAGCTCACTGCAACCTCTGCCTCCCAGGTTCAAGCGATTCTCCTGCCTCAGCCTCCTGAGTAGCTGGGATTATAGGCATCTGCTACCATGGTGGGCTAATTTTTTGTAATTTTAGTAGAGACAGGATTTCACCATGTTCACCATGTTGGCCAGGCTGGTCTCGAACTCCTAACCTCAGGTGATCCACCCGCCTCAGCTTCCCAAAGTGTTGGGATTACAGGTGTGAGCCACCGCACCTGGCCGTAAATATTTCTTATTTTATTTATTATTTTTATTTATTTATTTATTTATTTTTGAGACGGAGTCTTGGTCTGTCGCCAAGGCTGGAGTGTGGTGGTGTGATCTCGGCTCACTGCAACCTCTGCCTCCCGGATTCAAGATATTCTCCTGCCTCAGCCTCCCGAGTAGCTGGGACTACAGGCACACATCACCACGCCTGGCTAATTTTTTGTATTTTAGTAGAGACGGGGTTTCACCGTGTTGCCCAGGCTGGTCTCAAACTCCTGAGCTCAGGCAATCCGCCTGTCTCAGCCTCCCAAAGTGCTGGAACTACAGGCATGAGCCACTGCGCCTAGCCCTACAAATATTTCTTTAAGTCCTGGTGTGGTGGCTCACACCTGTAATCCCAGCACTTTGGGAGGCCGAGGCGGGTGGATCACCTGAGCTCAGGAGTTAGAGACCAGCCTGACCAACATGACAAAAACCCATCTCTACTAAAAATACAAAAAATTAGCCAGGCATGGTGGCATCCCTGCTACTTGGGAGGCTGAGGTGGGAGGATCACTTGAGCCTGGGAGGCAGAGTTTACAGTGAGACAAGATCTTGCCACTACACTCCAACCTGGGTGACAAAGCGAGACCCTGTCTCAAAAACAAAACAAAAGAAAACTTTTCTTTAGCAAATAACACTGAGCTCTAGGACTAGTAAGTAAATATAGTAAGTAAGCTCTAGTTTCTAGTAAGAAAAAAATGTACCATTATCTGTGCAAAAGGATTATATCTCATTGAGGACCATTTTGGCAATTATTTCAAGGGCACTAAAAAAGTCATTTCTTCTACTGAAAACAAAAACAAGGACAGACACTAAAACCCAGCCTCCAAGATGACTCCCAGTGATGCTCATGCTCTTGGGTAGTTTTTCTTCCATATTGAATTGGAGTTGGTGAGTGTGACCAATGGAATATAAAACTCACGTTTTGTGACTTCTAACACTAGGTCTCTTTGCTCACTGTGTAGAGCCAGCATTAAGAATAAGCATCAACATGCCAGCCTACGCGTGACCAACACAGAAGATCTTCCATGCTCAGTCAAGCTGTCAGATGCGTGTTTCATTAACCTATATCTAACTGAAACCTCATGAGAGATCCAATGCTAGAAGTACCCAGCCAGAAACTATGAGTGCTCATACATATTAATGTTGTTTTCAGTCACTATGTTTTGAGTTAATTTGTTACATGGCACAAGATCAGTAATACAAGGACTAAAATTAAGATATATATTAAAGATACAAGAAGATTTCTATATCTAGCATTGCATATTGATCTTTTGCTGCTGCTATCACATGATTGCTCTCATTTAATCTCTGAAAGGTTACTGATTTACATATGACAGGAGAATTCAGAACCCTGGTTATACTTGCTGATTTGTAGATAAACAATATAATCTTATAACATTTACTACCTACATTAAGGGAAAAATTCTCTATCACTAAAGGCAAAAATTCTCCCCAAAACTGGTCCTAAAAATAGGTTTAAAATATGTTTATTTAATCAAAATTAGCTATACTGAACATGTCACAGATATTTTTTCAAAAATATTAAGGATGGAAAGGACATTACAGATCACCTAGACCAATGCTTTCATTTTTATGAATGTGAAAACTAAAGCCCAAATGATTACATGTTTAGATAAGTTATTTTTGCTTGTCAGGAATATCAGTTTATTCCTAAATTGTTAAGGGGGATTATTATAATACACTGAGTGGAAAAACACAAACTGTTTTTCTTCTGTTTTCACACCACAATCAACACTGAAGACTTCTGTGACCAAATGTGTGGGGATTTTCCCCCCACACACCAAGCAAGCAATCAGTTCTTTAGTAGACACCAGCTGGGTGTCCACTACTTCAGTTTAATTCTGACTCTACCTGGAGATAGTGTCAGATCCCATAGTTTGAGGGCTCAGTCCCCAAGACCAACCGCCCCCACCAAACTTCTGATGATCAATCACAAGCCCCAGGTTGTCTTGTCTATGCTTCCAACTGACAGAGTTGGGGGTAGAAGAGAGAACGAAAAACTAACCCAAGTAACTTTATTTAAAGATAGTATTTACACTATATGTCCTCAGACTAAAACCAAAAAGCACCCTAAACAAATACTGAATACTAGTTAACAGGATTCCTTTTTAAAGATGTATGGGTTAGCAATTCTGAAGTTGCTTTTTCATATCTAGGATTGAGTAAATAAGTAAATTTATTGAGGGTAATGGAACCAGGCTTCTTACTGTTGAAGAAGGAAGCTAAAAACATGGAAGCGAGGAACCACAGAATGAATAGTGTGATGCTGAATGGAAATTGTAGTTATCAATATGAATTCATAGTTTTACATAACAACAGATAAAAACAAAATATCAATTCTGTGGTGTTACTTCCCCAAATTCATAACCTGAATCTAATAATAAGAAATCATTAGAGAAAATCAAAAGAGCAGCTTTTTATAAAATAAAAAGCCTACACTCATAAAAAATGTCAAGTTGCAGGAGACAAAGAATAAATTGTTCCAGACTAAAGATTAAGAGGCATGACAAGTGAATGCAACACATGCTCAGGGATTTTAACTTGTTATAAAGGCCATTACTGGAACAACTGGAAAACCCCAAATACAGTCTGCAGACTAGATAATAGTATTGTATCAATGTTAATTTCCTGGTTTTGATAATTACATCATGTTTGTATAAGAGACTGTCTTTGTTTTCGGGAAACATGCATGGAAACATTTAAGGATAAAGGGGTATCATGTCTTCAATTCCAAAAATTCAGAGGGAAAAAGTGTGTATTTCTGTATGTTTGCCTGTATTATAATATGTGCATATGTGAACAATGTATCAGCCTAAATAGGGATTATTACCTACCACACATATACATCAGCCTGATCTCAGAGCAAAGTGAGATCAATATTTACCAACAGAATTATATCAGGATATTTGTGAGATACAGTGAACTCTTAGAGGAAACAAAGAATTTCAAGTAACGTGAGGAATCTAAGGACCTGAATTGGAGTTATTCAAGATAATACATTCAGGTACTTACAGGAAAATTAAGAATAAAAGGTATTTTATCAAGAACCTAAAAGGTTCTTCTTGACCAGAAAAGTCTGACTTCAGTATGCAAGGACTACTGATGGTACAGCCCAGAGTTAAAGGCTTAGCTGAAGAGAAGCAATCACTTCCAGAACAACCATTCTATCTTCTCATTCTCAGTCTCTATCATTAAGTCACTCATTAATTCAGTTATTCACCCAGGCAATTTATATTTATAGAGCATTTTCTAGAAGCCAGGTACTATGCTGACATTCTCACAACCAAAAACATGGAGGTCAGAGTCTGGATACTAAAGATAATCCAAACAGATGGGTTCTGTTTGACCCATACATTTTTTCATTCCAAAGAATAAAGCAAAGACACCTGGACAACTTATGTCAAAGATTCCCTTAGGCATTCCCAATGAAGTGATCTAAGTTCCAAAATAAATTTCTAGAGCCCATTCTTTCGTACAAAACTTAACCTTTCAGAACCGCTTATGGAAAAATAGCCTCTAATTCAAAACTATACTCTAAATGTCTAAAATAAAAGCTTCCCAGTTCCCGAAAGAACTGTTCTATTGGAGAACTAATCAGTATTTAAAAGGCAGAGCCCACAGCTCGATTAAACATCAAGATAAATAAATATTCTTTCCAATGAAATGAGCAGTAGATTTGATTCCCTTTTTCTGCAGATGAAGATCAAGTTTGCATAGGTTAAATATAAATATGGCTACCTGTAAAACTAATGGGTGATAAGACATAGAACTAAAAGAGGCAGGATAAGACACAGTTTGGTATCCATACAAGAAATTGGCCGGACACGGTGGCTCACGTTTGTAATCTCAGCATTTTGGGAGCCCAAGGCAGGCAGATCGCTTGAGCTCAGGAGTTTAAGACCAGGCTGGCCAACGTGGTGAAACCTGTCTCTACAAAAGAAAAAAAAACACACACACAAAAAAATAGCCAGGCATGGTGGCACACACCCATAGTCCCAGCTACTCTGGAGGCTGAGGTGGGAGGATCGCTGGAGCCTCGGAGGCAGAGGTTGCAGTGAGCTATGATGGCACCATTGCACTCCAGCCTGGGCAACAGAGTGAGACCTCATCCCAAAAAAAAAAAAGAAGAAGAAGAAGAAGAAGTCATGGAAGTGAGACAGATAAAATGAAGACATCAAGAGAAGAAAAGAATAAAGGTATCTAGAAATGGCTAGAGATGATGAAGTAAACTTTGGAGTAAGGAAAGAATGACTAGAGGAAGTGATTATAGTGGTAATGGGACCAACTCCAGGGCTCTATCCTCACTTGCTGGCTTGGCAAATTAGTTAAATGCTCTTACGGGTAAGTTTCCTCATCAGTTAAAAAAAGAAAAAAAAAAGTAAATATACCACCTCAGTTACAGTGCACAGTGCCTGACACAGCATTTGTTGTATATATTAAATGTTAGTTATTATTACTATTATTGTTGATTATAGCAGAAGCCAAAGAAATACACTTTGATGGTGTTACTCATGCTAGACCTAAGAAACAAATTGTAATTTAAGAGATTTCTGGTATAGAATGCTCCAAATGTCAAAGTGTTGTTTGTAAGTTACTTCAAGATGTGATAGTTAATACCCTCATTGCCCTAGTGACTGAAGCAGACTGAGATAAAGAGACACAGAGCTTTTGGGCATGTTCAACAAAATTAAGAGTCTATGGTCTGGTTATTACATGTAATGTGCCTACCTATTGGTGTACAATTTACATGTCAAAATGCCTTAAACCTCAAGGGAGGGTTCTTCTTTTCTTCTTAGTTTTGAAAGCTAGTAAGTTGACCTCTTTATATTTTTCCTAAAAACACTGCATTTTACACACACACACACACACACACACACACATATGTGGGAGGATATATATGTGTATGGGAGAATCGCTTGAGGCCAGGAGTTCAAGACCAGCCTGGACAATACAGTGAGACCCCATCTCTACAAAATTACATGAAAAAAATTAGCCAGGCATGGTCATGTGCACCTGTAGTCCTAGCTACTTGGGAGGCTGAAGGGGAAGGATTGCTTCAGCCCAGGAGTCTGAGGTTACAGTGAGCTATGATCATGCTTATACTATACTCCAGCCTGGGCAACAAAGCAAGATCCTGACTCTTAAAAAAAAAAAATTAGATTAACAAACTCTATTATTAGCAAAGTGCAATAATGAGCATTCCTGTGGCAAAAGTTTTAAAAATGTGAAAATTCACCTAGCAATTTCACTTCTAGGTTTTTATTTTATAAAAACAACCAGGGTTGTATACAAGAATTTGTCCATAAGGCTATTCCCTATAGCATATTTATATAGCAAAAATATATATGTTGAAAACAAAGAAACAACCTAAATTTCAAAAGTAAACTAGTAAAATAAATGAGAGTACATTCCAATGTTGAAATACTCTGCAGTCATTAAGTCATGTTGTAGAATAATTTAGTAGTGCCAAGAAAACATGCAATATATGTTTTTATTTAAATTTAAGAAGTAGATAATCTTTTTCATGAACTTCTTGGTTCTTTTCAAATATTAATTTTTCTATATAAATTTTAACATTATTTTATCCAGTTTTTAAGAAAATAAGGATTCTAGAAATCTGGTAACTTTCCCTTTTAGTTTATTCTTAGGCATTTTAAAGATTTTTGACATTACTATGAATGACAATTATTCTTTATTTTTTAAAGTTGGTTATTTAATGGTACAGAGAAAATCTTATTGATATATATATATTTAATATCTGCCCATCCAATCAAATTTTTCCCTTTTTAATATTTCTCCTGGAGTTGGATATAAAATGTTTTCTTAGAAGGATTTTCTTAACATATAATTATAAATAAATAAAAAAAAGGCAACATCCAAATAACTGTATATAACGTGATCCATTTTGGCAAAACACACTCCCCCTCCCCATTTATACCATTATATATAATGTATTTGTATATAATAAAATGGGTTTGATGAATGCAAAAACACACAGCTTGTTAACATAAATGCATTAAGAGATGGTGGGGAGAGGGGGAGGAGAAGAGGGCAGGTAAACTTCCTTCTCCAAAAAAAATCTGCATTTTAAAAAAGATATTCATGAGAAAGCAGTATGGTACTCATGTCGATGTGTGAGCACACACACGTGCGTGTGAATAGAGATGCCTAAAAAGAGAGTTATCAAAATTTTGATGGTGGACTACTCACAGTGATGGCTCTTCAGGTACTTTTATTTTTTCATATTTTTCTGTAGGATTCAAAACTGTATTACATGAAAATATATTATGCAATGCTATGAAGAAAAAAAATAAAATCTTTTTGTTGTCGACTAAAAAATGATACACCCTATGTTATGCTGGTATATTGATGAGTCAGGAGAAAATGAAAGATGATGGCAGGAAAAGGATATATAGTGCAATGATGTTAATATCAAGGGGGTGATGGGGAAGAGGACAGAGGTAGAAAAGAAAAGAAAAGAAAAAAGAAAAGAGAAAACAGAAGAAAGGGAAAGGGAAAGGAAAGGAATAAGCTTTTGAAGGGTACCAGCTTTACCATCACAGCTATAATCTCGTTGGGGAAAAATGGCTTCCATAAAAACATGACTTCATCTTTACAGAGAAAGAAAAGACCTAGGTAGACTGAATCAGGGAATACTTCATAGAAAGAATAGAACTTAAGATTAGAAAGATTTAAATAAATTGTAAGGATTTTCTAGACCTGTGAAAAATACAATCAAGGTATACAAGTTGAAATTCACACCACTGGACTGCATAGGAAGCTTTACGTTGGAGCAGGAAATAAAAGTGTAAGGTTGTGTACAGCCAGATTACAGAAGACCTCAAAAGACAAGCTGAAGAACAGGCTTGACATTCAAGGCCTTCTTGGAGCAGAGGAATGACACAAGAGAAATGTTTTAGAAATACAGACCTGGAGATGGCATGGGTATGTAAGGCGGTGAGCAGCAAAAGAAGCATCAAAAAGGCTGGCAAGGAGGCTGTGGGAGTAACAAAGGCCTGGATAAACAAGGACAAACCCAAGAGATATTGTGAAGAATTGTTTGGAAACTCTTACTAAAAAATCTCAAAGTCTTAATAGTAATTCCAAGGAGACCAGGAGCCCTGGGGAATCTAGAAGGTAAAGGACAGGGTGACGAGCAACTCGGAGAAAAACAGGTGGAGAGGCCTTGGGTGTTAGCAGAGGAGCTGGAGCCCTTGGATAGGTTTGCGATCAGTGCAATCTCTATGCTCTCTGATGTGCTCTGGCACCTTTAGGAAGTGTTGGCCTGGCCCAGGGTCTCGAACAGCTAACAAAGTATCCAAGTTACTGATTCCTGGACTCATTTCTATTACTTTATATATATGTATATATATTTTATTATACTTTAAGTTCTAGGGTACATGTGCACAACGTGCAGGTTTGTTACATATGTATACATGTGCCATGTTGGTGTGCTACACCCATTAACTAGTCATTTACATTAGGTATATCTCCTAATGCTATCCCTCCCCACTCCCTCGACCCCACAACAGGCCCCAGTGTGTGATGTTCCCCTTCCTGGTCCAAGTGTTCTCATTGTTCAATTCCCACCTATGAGTGAGAACATGCGGTGTTTGGTTTTTTGTCCTTGTGGTAGTTTGCTGAGAATGATGGTTTCCAGCTTCATCCATGTCCCTACAAAGGAAATGAACTCATCATTTTTTATGGCTGCATAGTATTCCATGATGTAAATGTGCCACATTTTCTCAATCCAGTCTATCATTGTTGGACATTTGGGTTGGTTCCAAGTCTTTGCTATTGTGAATAGTGCCGCAATAAACATATGTGTGCATGTGTCTTTATAGCAGCATGATTTATAGTCCTTTGGGTATATACCCAGTAATGGGATGGCTGGGTCAAATGGTATTTCTAGTTCTAGATCCCTGAGGAATCACCACACCGACTTCCACAATGGTTGAACTAGTTTACAGTCCCACCAACAGTGTAAAAGTGTTCCTATTTCTCCACATCCTCTCCAGCACCTGTTGTTTCCTGACTTTTTAATGATCACCATTCTAACTGGTGTGAGATGATATCTCACTGTGGTTTTGATTTGCATTTCTCTGACTGCCTTACACAAAAATTAATTCAAGATGGATTAAAGACTTAAATGTTAGACCTAAAACCATAAAAACCCTAGAAGAAAACCTAGGCAATACCATTCAGGACATAGGCATGGGCAAGGACTTCATGTCTAAAACACCAAAAGCAATGGCAACAAAAGCCAAAATTGACAAATGGGATCTAATTAAACTAAAGAGCTTCTGCACAGCAAAAGCAACTACTATCAGAGTGAACAGGCAACCTAGAGAACGGGAAGAAATTTTTGCAATCTACTCATCTGACAAAGGGCTAATATCCAGAATCTACAAAGAACTCAAACAAATTTACAAGGAAAAAACAAACAACCCCATCAAAAAGTGGGCGAAGGATATGAACAGACATTTCTCAAAAGAAGACATTTATGCAGCCAACAGACACATGAAAAAATGCTCATCATCACTGACTCACTTCTATTATATAAGCTTTAGGCGGGCCAATCTTAACCTCTTATTAAATACTTAAAGAATGTTTTGATTGCTCACTATGTAGCTATCTAAATACTGTAAAATTCAGTTACTCCCCAGTGTATTTCATTTAGACGTTGAAGGAGTGAACACCCAACAAATATTTCCATATCGTTTTCAAAGCAGCCTTTCTTCTGATAAGACTTTTCCACAATTTAGAACTTGTTGACACACTAAACACTAGATAACATTTTGGTTAAAAATATTTCATTTTTTAAAGAAGACAGGTTCCTCTTCCTTCCCTCCAAAATAAAACCTAAAAAAAAGAAAAAGAAAGAAAGAAGCATCCATGAAAAATGTCTAGCTTTCTTTTCTGCTGTATGCATTTTCTTCATACAGTGAAGCCTGCTTAAAGCAGTAGACTCATTTGTAGACATTCCCTGAAATATAAGGTCAAGGCATAACTATACCCACCCTCATAGTGCTGAGAAGAGATAATATTAATATTTGTAAAATGTTTAACAGTGCCTGGCACATTATAATTACTCAAAATGAGAGTACAAAATTGTAGTCCATGAAAACAATAGCAGGCCAAGAAACTGTTTATTCCGTATGATTTCAATTATGTTAAATTACATAGAAAAGATTAGAAAGAAACACACTAGAAAGCTGTCATTATTTCTGGGTGGTGGCGTTAGAGGTGGTTGCCCTTCTTTATTTTTCCTCATTCTTTTCGAATTTCCCACAAAAGGTGCACATTTCTTTTATCATCATAAATTTAAAATATCTAATATTAACAGAATTTTACACAGAACAGGGGCAGATAGAAGGCTTTATTGCCCCAGCAAGTAGAGACTGAACAAATGTTCTCTTCCCACTCTGTTTAGCAGCTTGGCTCCCTCAATAACAAGATCACTTTTCTTCTCATAAACTTTATTTTCCTTCTACTTGCTATCTCTACTTTTTTAGAGTTGTCCACCTGCTATTCATTCTTTTGCTTTCTGGTGTTAAAGAACAGAAGTTTAAAATGTACAAAAAACAAATATAGGCTCTCAAGAGGCTTCCTTCTAAGTAGAAACCTTATTTATGTAACTACAAATAAATAAAACCTTATTTAGATAAATATATATTATAGTAAAAGTCTCCAGGAGTGAGACTGTGATGTGAAATGGTCTCTTAATATTGTGGGAACATAGGAAATGTGAGAATAAAAAAAAAACAAAAAGCAAAAAACAAAACAAAACAAAAAAACAGGATCCTAGAATCATTTTTAAAAAAATATTTTTAAAGTAGACTTCTTATAAACACTACACTGAAATGCAATATCCTTCATCCAATGAGCTTAAACTGGACTTCAATATAATTTTATCTGATTTATAAAGAAGTGTCAATAGTTAGTCCCATTTTATACAGAAAACCACAGCATTTTTGGGAGGTGGGGTGGTTTTGAGACAGGGTCTCACTCTGTCACCCAGGTTGGAGTGCAGTGGCATGATCACAGCTCACTGCAGCCTCAGCCTTCTGGGCTCGAGCGATCCTCCCACCTCAGCCTCCAGAGTAGTTGGGACTATAGGCTGCGCCACCATCCCCAACTATTTTAAATTTTTTGCAGAGACAGGGTTTCACCATGTTGCCCAGGCTGGCCTCCAACTCCTGGGTTCAAGCAATCCACCAGCCTCGGCCTCCCAAAGTGCTGGGATTGCAGGCATGAGCCACCATGTCCAGCTA
Source organism: Gorilla gorilla gorilla (assembly GCF_029281585.2). Lineage (NCBI taxonomy): Eukaryota > Metazoa > Chordata > Mammalia > Primates > Hominidae > Gorilla > Gorilla gorilla. Next base: position 84,934,468 of record NC_073239.2, on the reverse strand, counting down.
GACAATCACAACATTTGAAGATGGCTCCAGAAGTTTTAGGGCCAAGCATGGTGGCTCACATCTATAATCCCAGAACTTCCGGAGACCAAGGCAGGAAGATCACTTAAGCCCAGGAGTTCAAGATCAGCTTGGGCAACAAAATGAGACTTTGTCTCTACAAAAAGAATTAGCTGACAGAGTGGCATGTGCCTGTAGTCCCAGCTACTTGGGAGGCTGAGGTGAGAGGATTGCTTGAGCCTGAAAGGTCAAGGCTGCAGTGAGCCATGATTGTGCCACTGCACTCCAGCCTGGGTGACAGAGTGAGACCTTGTCTCAAAAAATAAAAAATATAAAAGTCTTTTACAGCAATGTTCTAAAAAGTCTACAAGATGAACTATCTACTTCATAGAACCTTCCTCACTAGAATGAGATAGGGTCTTCTGCAATTTCCTTAGGTGGAGCAAGGGCGGTGGCGGCAGTGGTGGCTGCTGCTGCTGTTGCTGTTGCTGCCATGTCGAAGGAGAGAAAGACTGAGGAATGCTTCTGCTTCCAGACTTGAGGAAAAAACTCAAATATTTATATATTTTTAAATATAGTAATTTTAAACCCTAAAAAAAATAAATCTTTTCTTAACTGTCATGAAGCAGTTAAATCATCATCCCCAAAGGTTTGCATATCTGGCTCCCTTTTCTACTACCCCATAGCCACCTTGTCCTTTCCCTAGTCACTAATATCTACTGTAGAACAGTAATAAATACTGAGTCTTGGTATTTTCAAATTATTGTTTCATATTCTTACTCATGAGAATGTTTTGCTTCTTGATTTTATTTTCAAATGTGCAGGTACAGAACATTTTATGCTTTTCTCTAAAAAAATAACAACTTATGAAATCTAAATTAAGTTATTTTTACTTCTATGATCCTCACTGGGTTTTGTTTCCTGTAAGGTTAATGGATTTTTGGCAGGAAGTATTATTCACCAGTCCTGGATTATATATTAAGATACGGAATTAAATGATCTGCCCTCACATTCAAAAATTAACTGAACTAAAATGGGTAACAATTTTATTCAGCCCTTATTGTGTAAAAGGCACTGTGTGTGAGATAAGAAGTATGAAACAAGAGCTGCTCTTAAAATGTTTACCTATATTCTTTATTATCCAAAGCTAAGATATGCTCTCAATAATGTAGTAAGTCATTTCAATTTTCTTTTTTTTTTTTTTTTTGAGACAGAGTTTCGCTCTTGTTGCCCAGGCTGGAGTGCAATGGCGCGATCTTGGCTCACTACAACCTCTGCCTCCCAGGTTCAAGCAATACTCCTGCCTCAGCCTCCCGAGTAGCTGGGATTACAGGCATGCACCACCACGCCCGGCTAATTTTGTATTTTTAGTAGAGACGAGGTTTCTCCATGATGAGGCTGGTCTCAAACTCCTGACCTCAGGTGATCCGCCCGCCTTGGCATCCCAAAGTGCTGGGATTACAGGCGTAAGCCACCACGCCTGGCCAGTCATTTCAATTTTCTAAAACATAATAGCATCAGACTCATGGGATGCCACACTTTCCTTTCAACCTCACAAAAATCCTGCTTTCTGCAACAGAGATTACAGTTTGGTAACAAGCAAAATGTAAAATGTGACAATGTTCCCATTGGTCATTGATAAGCATTCACTAATTAGATTATAGCCAGTAAGAAAGAGACAAGGTTGGGGGCGGGGGCAAGCAAAGAGGGGTATAGAGAGAGAAAGAGAAAAATGAGAAATAAAAGAAAAAGTTATCTTTACTAAGTTCTCTGTTTTAAAGTAACAAAGACAAGGACCAAAGTTTAAGAAGAAGAAAAACATAAATTTTTATTATACTGAAAGGAATACTTAGTTATTTAAATAAAGATATAGAAAGTTGACCAAAATCTAAAAAAATTTAGATGGAAACCAGGGTGGATCTCTGTAGACAACCTAATATTCTGACAAGCTAAGTCAGGGCCAGGATAAGGTCAAGAACTCAAAATACATCTTGTGTTTTGACTTTTAAGCAGTTTGAAGAACATGGGGAACAAGAGAGAAAAGAAAATCATCAACACTGGCCCAGTGATACTCTTATAACTTATTCACCCCACTATTTGAAGCAAATAAGAGTCTCTATCACACTGTCCTTCTCCTTACACTGATTTATAGAATTCAGAACTAGAATTCCCAACACTTCATATCCTTTGGTTTCAAAATAATTTGAACCTAAAGATATCCATGTAAATTTGTTTAAAATGCTTCTTTCTTTTCCTGATGGACGCTTGCTTGCACTGCTGTTTTCTCAAGAAGACAGTGAGAGCAGTCATTTGAGTTGCTGGCACTGCTTTTCCTGGGCCAGTTACAAACAATAGGAAGCTGACAGTAGACAACAAAAAACCTGTTTTTGTCACCATGCTTTGTTGCAGCCTGATGGGCAATAATGTTGGGTGCCATATTTAGCTATGTGCTTTCCCTGTTCTTTAAAAAGTTTATGGTTTGGTACTCATTTGTAAAGTTTCAGCACAGTTCCTTCTTTTACAACCTTTTCTGCAAACAGTAATGGAAAAGCTACCTCATGGCACTTCACATAACTTTAGCCCTCCAGGGGTTTTGCCATCTTTGGCAATTTGGCTTTCAAACCCAAGATCTCACTTATGCTTAGTCTTAGTTTGTTTTTTAATTCCAATCTATTTCTTCAGAAGAGGGTTACTCTCCCTACTTACTTATCAGAAAGCCTTTTTAACACTAGTTTTCAAATTAAATACCAGCCCAAGGTTGCATATCTGCTCTGTAACTTTTCTAAAGATTTGCAGATCAAGCCAGGGAAGTAGTCTGGTTCGCTTCTGTAGAGAAAGTGATACAGACACATTTGGAAACTACTACTTAGTTCAAGATTCCAAGTTCCAAATCTCACTGAAAATAATTGGGGCTTGAATTCCATTTTTCTTCCCATCTAAGAAAAAGTTGGTACTTAAAAATTGTAAATCTCCTAATATTTCTCAGTCATCAGATATCTTTTCCAAAACAGCATTCTGATCAGTATAATGCAAATGAATCACCAATTAAATTCCACCCAAGATATTCCTGTACTAAAATTCAAAGTAAAGTGCTTGGCAAAATGCATCTTAGGATCTGCCAAACCCCAAACATGTAAAAACAAATAATAACTCTAGGATGTTTTGCCAACCCAAAAAAAGCCAATGGCCACCCCTCTTTGAGAATGTCTTCAGGTTTCTGAATGCCTTCTATTTAGGCTTCACAGTCTAAGTCCTTGGGTGTCAAAGGTCAAGAACCACCAACCAGAGAATTAATAAAACTGAAGCTCTAGGTAAATAAACTTCAAACTCCTAAGCTCTGTTAGAAAGTTTCACACATAGTTCATCTGTTGAGAGATTTTTTTTTTTTTCCCATTCAAAGAGTATTTAGCCTTAGGATTGCTTTCATTCAGCAAGGATCACCTACATTCTGATTCTTGTGGTTATTAGAGCAAATCACGGGGTGTTGAGAACTTGGCTTCCTCCATCTTAATAAAACAGTTCAAGTCAGAGAGGCAGTTAATCCCTGGAAGGCTTTGTGATCCCATCCCCTGACATGTTTGATAAATATGGAAACTGTAAAATGTTCTGACTTGTTAAAATTTTTTAAGCCTGCTTAACATGCTCTTTGGCCTCAACATGCACAAAGTGCTGACTTGGCATGCCTCGGAGCCTCCATCACCTTCTCTATTGTGTATACACTGACAACCCCTGAAGCATAAATAAGTCACACTTCACAAAGAATGTTTATTCTATGCTGTAAGAGGGACGCTCCTTTTCTCAAGGAAACAAAAGCATGGGAAAGGGGAGGGAGAAAGGGTGTGTACAAAAATATGTGGCAGAAAGGAAAAAAAACCCTTCAATTCTAAATAATTACAAAATTGAAGACCATAAAAAAATCTGGGTTAGGGATAGGTATGTCTACATTTGGCTTATAAACAGATCTTTCAGAGTCTGAAATTACCATGGTAGGAAACAACTATTCCTCTTTGTTTCTTGCTTTACAAAATGTAATGAATAATATAGTTTTCTTTCAGTACCTCCTGTAATTCCAATGAGTCCACTCCCCTTTAACGCTATTCAAAGTTAAGAAAATAAAATACTATTATGACCTGTATCTGGCCACCAGTGAGCAAGAAAACAAGCTCTGATTACATGAATAGATGCAACTTCTACTCATCTCAAATAACTAATCATCTTGGAGACTGAATAAACAACTATATAAATACCGAGAAAGAAGGCTTGTAACTGTATGAGCCAGGTGCAGTGTTTAGAAACTCTGCAGACATAAAATTCAAAGGGAAACTCTGTGAAAAAATCACAAAGACAGTATACTCATGAAATGCTGATGACGCACTGGAGTACTTCAGAATCTATAGCCAGCTACATTCATCAGTTGTAGACATTATTGATATTCCCAGATCCAACCATCGAATTCCCAGCACTTTGACTGTTTCCAGAAGATTGCTTTCATGGGGTCTCCTGAGGCTGCTGCTTACATTAAACTTACAATTACAAGCAACAACAGCAAAAGTGAGAAGCAGATGGCTGCAAGGTAGAATGGAAACAGAGGCCTCATGGATGCAGAGATAGGCACATCTTGGTAAAAAGAAAAGCAGCGGTAAAATAGCTGAATGGCAGAGAACTGGTGGGAGAAGGAAAAGAAGCTAAGAGTCAGGATGACATCCATACTATTAAAACTATCCAGGAAAAACTGAGAATTAGCTATAGGCCTGTAGACAGTTCTCAGGGTCTGCCAGTTTCAGGCAGACAGGAAAAGAACTGACCAGACCATTAGAAGGGGCAAGAACTTGACCTGTGGCTGCTGGGGAAGAAAACAAGGATTAAAAAAAAAAAGAGTATAAATGTTGACCCTCAGGCTAGTCCTGGTACTCCAATTAAGGAAGGAAGGAAAGTGGACAAATTATGACTTTAGGAGAGAAAAAATAATCAAAAGGATTGAGAATATTATCTTCTACCTTAGCATCAATATCACATTGCTCAAAAATAGTTGCAGCTCAGAATAGCATTGCATGAAGAAAATAACACTACAGAGAGACAAGGAGACTGTATTAGTGCATTCTCACACTGCTATAAAGAACTACCTGAGACTGGGTAATTTATAAAGAAAGAGGTTTAGTTGGTGCACGGTTCCACAGGCTGTTAAGGAAGCATGGCTGAGGAGGCCTCAGGAAACTTACAACCTGGCAGGAGGTGAAGGGGATGCCTGCACATCTTCACATGGCAGAACAGGAGACAGAGCAAAGGCGGAAAGGGCTATACACTTTTAAACAACCAGATCTCATGAGAACTCACTCACTATCACAAGAACAGCAAAAGGGAAATTCACCCCCATGATCCAATCACTTCCCACCAGGTCCCTCCCACAACACTGGGAATTATAATTCAACATGAGATTTGGGTGGGCACACAGAGCCAAACCAGATCACAGAACAACCAAACTAATGACCCAGTCACCCATCTTCTCCTATGGGAGGCAGAATACCCAAATGTTAAGCTCAGTGCTTCTCAAACTTTAATGTGCATGAGAATCACCTGGAGGATCTTGTTCAAATGCAGATTCTGATTCAGGAGGTCTGGAGTGAGGCCAGAGATTTTGCATTTTCAAAAAGCTCCCGGGTGATTCTCTAAGGATGCTGTGAGGACCAAGGGCTCATATGGACCTTACCAGGTAAGTTCTGGCTTGCCTCATGACCTGGACAAGTTGTTGAACTTCTCTGATTTTTTGGTGTCTTCATTTATTGAATAGAGAGAGCAATGCTTATCACATTGATGTGAGGAACAAACAAGACAATTTAACTTAATGCCTAGCTATTATCATCACTAGCACAATAGTTCCCAAAGCAAAATAGACATACCATTGGTGGTAAACAGAAAAATCTTTCTAAAATTGTAATTGTTAGGCAATATTTTAATAGATACTAGAAAAAACATAACTATTACCTTAAACCCAAGATTTCATGAGTATTATCACTTAGGATAAAGCTAAGTTTAAAAGAAAAAGTTAATTTAAAAAATTACAAAGTAAATAAAAGTACAAGCAGTACAGAGAAAGAACAAATATGGTGAGGATGATACTCAGTTGACTAAAGTTTGGGAAACATCAATTAATACCAGGGTTAGCAAGCTCCTTGAAGTCAAGGGCTTGACCAGATTATCCTACTATAAGGAGTAGGTGTGTGGTAGAGTTTAAACGCATTTCAATTCTTTCTGGTCATTTAAGTCTTAGAAGCTGTACTTTAATCAAATGATACTCATCTTCATCCTTATTCATATTTGTTGCATAACTATGCTATCATGAATTGTGAAGCTATCCATAAGATTAAGGGAAACAAATTCTGTTGAATACAGCCATTTTCCCCCTTGATACTTAAATTAACCAATCTAAACTACCTCCCAACAGTGGGTAGATAACAGAATTATTCCCCCAAGGAAAGGAAAAGCTATGATTTTATGTATCCAGTATTACGATGTTTCTCTTTTCCCACAAAAGTAGTGTAACACCATTATTAGGTAATTTGTGGTCAAAGAGATGGATGTGGATAACTAAACACTTTACAACTGAATTTGTCATACCTTTAACAGCAACCATTAGAGCAAACAGGAAGTCTAGGGTCATAGGTGAGTAGGAAACAGCATATTATGAGTAGTACAGTTTTCAAAAGAGAACTATAAAAGGCTTCCTGATGTATGTAGCATCTAATGTCTGATGTACTTGAAGCAACATCTCATTCTTACAATTTTGCTGTAGAAGGCTGATGGGTTTGTTTAGTTAATAAATAAAAGGTAAACACAGGCATATGCCCAAACTTCAGTCATTCACTTGTCTGTGACGTGAACCACTTCTCCAATGAATTAGATAATAGTTTTCAAATACTGTCCTGAAAGAATATTTTCTCAAGTTTTTGGTGCTATTCATAGTATAATAGTTATAGACATATAACACACTTTTTTTTTTTTTTTGGAATGAAGTCTCGCTCTGTCGCCAGGCTGGAGTGCAGTGGCGCCATATTGGCTCACAGCAACCTCCGCCTCTCAGGTTCAAGCGATTCTCCTGCCTCAGCCTCCTGAGTACCTGGGATTACAGGCATGCGCCACCACACCCGGCAAATTTTTTATTTTTAGTACAGATGGGGTTTCACCATGTTGGCCAGGATGGTCTCGATCTCCTGACCTTGTGATCTGCCTGCCTCAGCCTCCCAAAGTGCTGCGATTACAGCGTAAGCCACCGCACCCGGCCAGATATAACACACTTTTTAATATGCATTATTAACATTTTTTCCATCACTTTCTTAAGTCTAGACAATCAGCAAAACAATAAATCAGCCCCTGATTGGTTGTGTTTGCTGATTTTCATGGTGTTAATACTTCTACCATGGCTAATTTGAAGCTATCAACATGATGTTAATGAACATGAAGTTGTGAAGAGATATACAATAGTATACACCATTATATAGTATTTCCAATACAGATACAAGAGACACAAATAACCTCAAGAGCATAGATAATAAAATGTAGTAAAACATAATTACTGAGTTTTGAGTATTATCTTTGTTTTTAAATAATTTATTTAATTGTAAGTTTATATAGTTTAATTTTTACTGATAACTGGCTCACACAATTTCTGAAAATTTAATCACTAGATCTTGGGAGCTGGTGGGGGCTGCCTCCAACACATCATTGGCCATGTACCACATCCCACACATTGTTGCTACCACCCAATTTACGTATCAATTTTGAGTTTTCTAAGTTAAAAAATTCTTGCATGAATGTGATAAATTTTGTGTGTTAAAGAAATGACAATAAAAATAACCATACAGATATTATGATTTGTATATTTTATATAGCCAAGTTTGTAGATAACAATGGAAAACTTAAGAAATATTTCTGCCCTTCAGGCTTTACAAAATCAAATAATAAAAGCACCACTGCATCTTGAGGGAGAAAGGTAGGAAACAGATATTCATTTGAGTAAGAAAAAAAAAAAGGATATCAAGCTATGAATAAAAATATCTGTACTGATTTTTCACAAATAAAACTGCTCAGAAAAACTTGACATGCTAATGGAAGGAGGCTGCTTATAATTGAATCCTAAAGAATGTTTTCTATGAGACAACCACCACAACATAAATGTTTTAGATGCTATCATTACATGCCGATACCAACTTTTTAATTTGTAAAAGATAAAAGAGGAAATTATAAGCAAATCCAAAGCTAATTCACTAATCCCTCTAACTGAAGTAAACCACTCAGAGAATTAGAGAGCTTATTCCACAAAATGGTCATTTATGATGTCAAATAATACTTTTAAAGGCTTTCAAACACTGGTCTGGTCTGCATTGCCCTGGTTGAAAAATTAAAAGCAGTTAAGTTGTGCTTGATCCCTTGGAAAAGTTCAGTTAACCAGTTTATATCAAAAGGATGAACATTCAACTACCCTCCCTTTCATGGAGAATAGTTTGTGTGAATAACGTACCAAAGCCTCCTATAAAATCCTATGGAATTGTTTATTTCAAAAGTTAAGTCTTCAAAGCTCAGGGAAATACACAGCAAGTACATTGTTTATCTCTACAAAACGGAACATACGGAAAAATTTACAACTGTCAAGTGTTATTATGCTGCAAAACAAACATGTGGAAGAACACAACAGGGATAAATACGGTGAGATCTGTTCACCAATTGGAGATGTTGGAGGCACATGGAAGATTTTACAAAAATTGCAACATTTAAGACATTGGCAGGACATTTGTGCTAACCTGCACTTTATGACAAGATGGCACACAATAGTTCAACTGTTTCTTCTGAATTATAACTCAGGTTTAGTCATGTAGGTCAATATGAAAAGCAGCCCTTTAAAAAAAGGGCTGCCTCTTGGCAGCCGGGCACGGTGGCTCACACCTGTAATTCCAGCACTTTGGGAGGCCAACGCAGGCAGATCACGAGGTCAGAAGATTGAGACCATCCTGGCCAACGTGGTAAAACCCTGTCTCTACTAAAAATATAAAAATTAGCTGGGTGTGGCAGCACGTGCCTGTAATCCCAGCTACTCGGGAGGCTGAGGCACAAGAATTGCTTGAACCCAGGAGGCAGAGGTTGCAGTGAGTGAGATCGTGCCACTGCACCCCAACCTGGTGACAGAGCGAGACAAAGAAAGGAAAAAAAGAAAAGAAGAGAGGAGAGGAGGGGAGGGGAAAGGAGAGGAGAGGAGAGGAGAGGAGAGGAGAGGGGAGGGGAGGGGAGGGGAGGGAAAGGAGAAAGGAGAAAGGAGAAAGGAAGGGAGGGAGGAAGGAAGGAAGGGAGTGGGGGAGGGAGGGTAACAATTCCTGTCTTGTGTTAAAAATTCCCAATCAGCAATTATGGATACTAAAGAAAAAAAAAAGTGAAACAGCTAAAATCATAAAATAAAATAACCACAGAGTGATAAATATTGAAATAAAAATACAGTTGAAAATTATTTTTAAAAATATTTGTCATAGGGCAAACAAGTTGTTAGTTTTTAAAAAACTTTATAGCAATATAGATTGATGAATTAAGTCAATTTTAAAATTTAATCCATTTTTGCAATGACTTTCAGGTTTAAAAAAAAGGCACTAAACCTACATTTTAAAATGTAAAACTTTGCAGTCATCTCCCCAAATCCTCTCAGTGTGGTCTAGTATTGGAATATATGTTTTCACACATAAAACTTGAATGAAAAAAATAATAATTTCCCCCAAATTCTCAATATCAGCAGTGCCCCAAAGAAAAATTCCTTGTAAGTATAAAGAGAGAAAAGTAATTCCCAGGAAATAAAGGCACTCTCTGTCCAAAGCTCACATGTACTAAACGCAGAGGCTGAAATAAGACTTGGATGTTCTTTCTGCTTTCTCCAGTCTTCTAGCCATTACTTTAACAGGCAAAGAATAACTAAACAGCGAAACTCTGACGGGAGCACATACTTTCCACACACCCTAAATGTCAAAGGCCTGTTTAGAGAAAGGCCAAACAGTCTACTGCATCTTAGACGTAAGGGCCAGAATTAGGAGATGTTTCTGCCTCAGGAGTTTATTTCTGCCTCTACCACTGCTTCATTTTGTAACGTTAGCGAAGAGATTTATCTGTTCCTCACTTGGCTTTAAAAATAAAGATGGAGACACATAACCTCTACTTTGCTCTCTAGAATATTGTGAGGCTGCAATAAATAATGCTCATAAAAGCTTTGATCTTGTAAGGAAAAAGAAATGACATAGGCAGGAGAGATTTTAGCGATTTCTGGAAGACCAGTGGTGGTCAAGATGAAACACAAGGAACAGATAAACCACGGATAACAGGGAAAAGCTTGATAAGCTTTCTTATTTATTTTCCAGGTAAAATTGTCTTTGAAACTAAACCAATAAACTGCCATCTAGATCATATCAAATTTCCACTTCTTTAACATTCACTTATGCCATCATTACACATTATGACTTCTGAACAGATAAGAGACAACTAGAATAACCACAGTAATGATTAAAAAATCAGAGGAAAATTCAGGTGCTTGATTTCTAAGGCCTGGCCTCTGACATTTAAAAAAATGAGGAATTAGAAAATTAGTATTAAAAAATAGTCTTCAGGCCTCTTTATCGTCCCATTTGCCTCTTTCATGAGAAATCATCAATATAACTGCCAAGATTTCTTGCTGGGAAAATAATTTTGTAAGATGAAACAACTACACCTAATTGAACCTTAGCTTCTGGATATATGCCAGTATTTGCATTTAAGTTATTAAGGACTGGTATACAGTGTTTTTTACTGAATATTCTCTCTGAAAGAGAACTAGCACTGAGAATCAACCTTATGGAGCACAAAAGTTGTAAAACAGTAATGAGGAAAGCCTTTCCTTGCATATTAGCACTCAAAACCGGGGGGATTCATGTTATATGTTTAAATTCTCATATCTCACTCAAGAATGTAACTCAGGATATGTTAATTTGTTAAAAAAAAACCAATTCTTCACTTTATAAAGATAGGAATTAATTTTCCTTTTATCAGTTTATGTTTTCACAGAGTATTTGGGCATATACATAAAACACAAACAACTCATTTTTGAACACTGTAAAACGAACATCCTGCCAATCTTCCAAACAAACATCTTGTTATTTTTAAAAAGAGAAAGAAAAGAAAAAAGTCAGAATCTGTAAATAAGATAAAACAATAAAATCCATGAGTATAATCCACAGAAATCCATGAGTATAATCCACAGAAACAATCCACAGTTTAATTTCTATAAGGGAAAAGAACTGGGTAAATTAAGTTAACAAGAGTCCAAAAGAACCAGAGGTTATACTGTAACCAGGAAGATCCTTCCACAGTACACATCTGGTATATATTTAAGTTTGGAAGACCAAAGTTAATTCCCTTCAGTCAAATCCTCCTCTTATTTCTGCTTGAAATCCAAGGTGCATGGTGATAAATGTGCACAATTTGCCTAATTTGCAATATTAGACATCCCAATCCCTTCAGATAAGCCCTCCAGAAATTGAGAAACTGAAATGGCTTACTATTTTTCCCTAAAGAACTTTTGCTTTGGGAACGTCATTACCCTAACTTTCTATATAATCTTCGTCTGGGTAACTTAAATCAAGAGATTTACCTTTTTTGCTAAAAGTGGTATTTGTATCTGCCTGAAATGATGAACAAGGGACATCCATTATTTAATTAACTCTTTTTGATGTGAATTTTGTATCAAATGGGGCTATATAAATAAACTATCTTTCAACATTCTTATTGTAGGCTTAAGAAGACAAATAGGCTGGGCACAATGGCTCACATTTGCAATACTTGTACTTTGGGAGGCCAAGGCATGAGGATCACTTGAGCCCAGGAGTTCGAGACCAGCCTTGGAAACACGGTGAGACTCCTGACTCCACAAAATACAAAATTAACTGGGCATGGTGGCAAGCACCTGTAGTCCCAGCTACTCAGGAGCCTGAAGTAGGAGGATTGCTTGAGCCCAGGAGGTAGAGGCTGCAGTAAGCTGTGAGTGTACCACTGCACTCCAACCTGGGTAATAGAGCAAGACCATGTTCCCACCCCCCTACCAAAAAAAAAAGCAGATGATTCTTACTGATCTTAAAACATGTCTAATCTATTCTGGGTCAGATAAGAACTCTGACAAATCCTATATTCCAGTAGTATGAAAAGTCAGTAATTGCAAAATGAGAAATATTTCCAATTATTTTTTATCCAAGATGCACCAAAAAAATGAACAAAATCCCCCCCAAAGCTACATTAACAACTGGTAAAATATAGTCAGTGGTCACCTGAGAAGGGCAAGGAAAACTAACATATAGGGATTCATTTGTATCTCAGATTTTGTTTTTTTAAAAGACTACTTTCTTAGGAACAACAATCAAATGACTGTGATTGTTCCTAAGAAACAATCAAACTCAGTCAATATCAACTACCTTCCATCATCTGTCACAAATAAACTTGAAGAAAATGCATCTTAACTGACAGTTTATGTTTCAGGTCTTTTCAGAACATTCATTCATCCCTGTCTGGGATGATTCAGCCCCATAGCCTACTTTGGCTCAATGGTGACTGGGAAAAAGAGGATCATTAATTTATCAACAGGTTCCACTTGAGCCATCTCCAAGCAGTCTGCGGGAAGGGCTGTGAAGTGGTCAAAACAGTGGAAGCCATAGCCTTCCACTCCTCATGCTTTCTATGTAGCTTGTTGGAAAACCAGGCAGCTCAGTGAGTTTCGTTATCTTTCAGGATACACTGAATTGAAAACTGCATGATTTATCTCAACTTCTAGTTGAAAATTTCACAAAATTATCTATGTAAATGTTGTCCAAATATAGCTGGAAAAATGAATAAGAGTTGGCAGAAGTGCTGATATTAAGTGACACTTTATACTTAAAAGCATCCAAATAGAAAAAAAAAAAAGATTTGATGTTTGTAGTCTGGAATAAAAACAAACATTAAGAGATTTTAAAATTAGGGAATGTGTGAAGATGGAAAAATAAGAGCATATGTTGAAAAGCAGCATTATTATTTTCCACATTTACTTATGTTTAAAGAAATATTCAAAGTTAAATACAGGAATACCATATGTAGTTCTAAACCCTAACATGTTATATAGGATGATTTTTCTCTTGCTTTAATTATTTAACAACATTTAACAAAATTTTAATGGGTGTCTACTATAGGCCAGGCATTGTGGTAGAGAATGAAAAAGACATGGCTCCTGCCTTCTGGAATCTTGCGGGGAGATAAGGAACTGTAAAGTGTCATGAGCACCATGATGATACGGTAATAAAGAACAGACCACAGAAGTACCTAGCCTAAGCGAAGGTCACTTGAGGAAGTAAAGCTTAGGTTGAAACCAGAGGCCAAGTAGCAATGATCCCCAAGAAGGATCAGGAAGGCAGCAGAGGAACACTATGTGGAAAAGCTGAAATAAGAGAGATCTGAATGAAACTGAAAGAAACTCATCAGAGCTAGGGCATGCACAGGGTAACAGTGGTGTAAGATAGAGCTGAAAGAAGAGACAAATAAGACCTGATCAAGAAGGGCTCTGCCCTAAGAGTAAGAAAACTCATTAGAATGTTTATAAAGGGAAATAACATTATCTTGTTATCACTCTACCTATAGTGTGGAGTATGGAATAGTGTGGCAAAGGGGAGAATAGTAGAAGGCTATTGTCACAATACTGTGTGAGACGATAGTGCCTTGGACTGAAATGGTAGCACCCAAAGAAGAGATGTAGAAAAATTTAGGAACTATTTAGGCAGCAGAACTATCAGAACTCTGTTTGATGATTAAATGTAGAGAGGGCAAAAGAACAAGGGCATCTCCTATTTTTCTGATTTGAGCCATGACAGATGAACTTATTGGAAGCAGAGCAAATCTGGAGAGAAAGGGGTGGAAGAGAAATAAGATTAAAAATAAAATTTGAAATGCTTGGGAAGCCAGGCTGATGTGAGAGCCAAAATAAATAGGAGATAAAAAGTGGAGAATAGCTGTGATGGTGAAGAGAGAGAGAGAGAGTGCTAAATACTGAAGTAGTAAAACAATTTCTTAAGACAAGAGACTCTTAATAAGGTTAGGAGCCACTAGAAAGGGAGGTAAAAATAATGCAAGGACCTTTATTTTGCGTGCTCACTGTGTACCTGCTATGCTTAGCACTTTAAAGATATCACTTTTGATCTTCACGACAACTCCATGACCTAGGTATTATTATCTTCAACACACAAGAAAACTGAGGCTGAGAGATACATAATTTGCCCAAGATTTCATAGTAACAGACACAAATTTGAGTCAAAGTATGCCTGATTGTAAAGTCCATGCTTATAATCACCAGGCTACATACGGAATTTGGGAGAAAGATAGAATCAGAGAAAAATCAAAATCCTTCTAAGGTGAATGTGGATGGAACCTAGGGCTTTAGGAAAAGAAAAAAAGTCATATCATTCAGAGCAGAAGCAACAGAGGAAAATAATCATGGGAGAATATTTGTAGTTTTGATGGTAAATGAGGAAGAAATTTTCCATCTCAGATTTCTATTCTTACCATTGACTTGGAAATAGTTATTTGCTGAGGATCAAGATAGAAATGACATGTAAGATGTTTGAGAAGAGTGGAAAATATCTGAAACTGCCATTCATTCATTCATTCATTGAACAATTTTTTTTTTTAAGATACCAGGGTTTCTTCATGTTGCTCAGGCTGGTCTTAAACTCCTAACCTCAAGTGATCTTCCCACCTCAGCCTCTCTGGTATTTTAACAAATTGAAGGTTTGTGGCAACACTGAACTGAGCAACTCTATTGGCACCATGTTTCCAACAGCATGCGCTCACTTCATGTGTTTTTGTTACATTCTGGTAATTTTCACAATATTTCAAATTTTTCATTGTTTTATCTGTTATGGTGATTTAAGATCAGTGATCTTTGATGTTGATATGGTTTGGCTCTGTGTCCCCACCCAAATCTCACCTTGAATTGTAATCATCCTCAGGTATCAAGGGCGGGGCCAGGTGGAAATAATTGAATCATGAGGGTGGTTTCTCCTATACTGTTCTCATGGTAGTGAATAAGATCTGATGGTTTGATAAGGGGAAACCCATTTCACTTGATTCCCATTCTCTTTTTGCCTGTCTGCCATCCATGTAAGACATGACTTGCTCCTCCTTGCCTTCCACCATGATTGTGAGGCTTCCCCAGCCACGTGGAACTGTAAGTCCAATAAACCTCTTTCTTTTGTAAACTGCCTGGTCTCAGGTATGTCTTTATCAGCAGTGTGAAAATGGACTAATACAGATGTAATCTTGTAATTGTTCAGGGGCACTATCAAACACACCTTATAAGACAGTAAACTTAATTGATAAATGTTGTGCGAGTTCTGACTGCTTTACGAACTGGCCATTCCTTCATCTCTCTCCCTCTCTTCAGGCCTTCCTATTCCCTGAGACACAACAATATTGAAATCAGGCCAATTAATAACCCTACAGTGGCCTCTAGGTGTTCACGTTGAAGGAAGAGTTGCATGTCTCTTACTTTAAATTAAGCTTAGTGAGGAAAGTATGTTGAAAGCCAAGATAGGCTGAAAGCTAGGCTTCCTGTGCCAAACAGTTAGCCAAGCTGTGAATGCAAATGAAAAGTTCTTAAGGGAAATTAAATCTGCTACTCCAGTGAACAAATAAATAATACAAAGTGAAACAGCCGTATTGCTGATATGGAGAGTTTTGGTGATCTGACAGAGGATGAAACCAGCCACAACACCACCTTAAACCAAAGCCTAATTCAGAGCAAGTCCATAACTGTCTTCAATTCTATGAAGGCTGAGAGAGGTGAGGAAGCTGCAGAAGAAATGTAGGGAGGTAGCAAAGGTTGCTTCATGAGGTTTAAGGAAAGAAGCCGTTCCATTCCATAACATATTATAGAAGTGCAAGGTGGAGCAGGAAGTACTGATATAAAACCTGCAGAAAGTTATCCAGAAAATCTAGCTAAGATCATTAATGAAGGTGGCTACACTAAACAACAGAGTTTTCATGCAAACAAAACAGCCTTCTATTGGAAGAAGATGCCATCTCAGATTTTCATAGCTTGAGAAGAAAAGTCAGTGCCTGGCTACAAAGCTACAAAAGACAGGCTGACTTTTTTTAAAATGGGCTAATGCAGCTGGTGACTTTAAGTTGAAACCAATGCTCATTTGTCATTCCAAAAATCCGAGGCTCCTAAGAATTATGCTAAACTACTCTGCCTATGCACTGGAAATAGAACAACAAAACCTAGATCACAGCACCTCTGGTTACAGTGTGGTTCACTGAATATTTTAAGTCCAGTGTTGAGACTTACTGCTCAGAAGAAAGATTCATTTCAAAATAGTACTGCTTATTGATAATGTACCCAGTCAACCAAGAGCTCTAATAGAGACGTACCAGGGGATTAATAGCAGTTTCATGACTGCTAACACAAGACCCATTCTGTAGCCCATAGATCAAGGATTAATTTCAACTTTCAAGTCTTATTACTTAAGAAACACAATTCAAGAGGCTGTAAGTGCCACAGATACGGATTCGTCTGATGGATCTGGGTACAGCAAATTGAAAACTTTCTGGGAAGGATTCACCATTCTAGATGCTATTCAGAACATTCCTGATTCACTGGAAAAGGTCAAAATAGCAACATGCACAGGAGTGAAGAAGATTCCAGCTGTCATGCATTACTTTGAGGAGTTTAAGACTCCAGTGAAGGAAGTAACTGCAGATGTGGGAAAAACAGCAAAAGAACTAGAATGAGAAGTGGAGCCTGAAGATATGATTGAATTGTTGCAATCTCACCATAAAACTTGAACAAAAGAGAGAAAAGCATTTATTTCTTATGGATTACCAAAAAGAGTTATGGATCTATCTTATGGATAACACTCTTTTTCTTGAGATGGAAACTACTCCTGGCGAAGAAGCTGTGAACACTGTTGAAATGACAACAAAAGATTTAGAATATTCCATAAACTTAGTTGATAAAGCAGTGGCAGGGTTTCAGAGGACTGACCCAAATTTTAAAAAAAGTTTGAAAAAGGACAAGATGGCTGACTAGATGAAGCCAAGAAGCACTGCTCCCCACAAGAGAGACCAAAATTTCAAGTAAACCAACACAATTTGAACAGATCTTCAGAGAAGAAACACTGAAAGTAGATGGAGATGTGACAGAGATACTGAGACTGACGAGACAGGAAGCTGGGAACCCTGTGTGAGCTACCCAAAGCCTAGGGCTACTTCCCAGCCCTGAACAGCTCCACGGGAGAGGGTTAATGAAGAGACTGTGGGACTGCACACTATCACTGTGGATAGTGTGGACCTCTGGAATCCTAGCTACAGGGGAACCCACATCCACCATGGATGTTTGAGCTGGCAAAGGGATATGCCCAGGGAGTAGACAGAATCAGGGCTTCAGCCAGCATGGAGCCAAGGACCTCTGTGCATGGGAGAGGCCAGCAGAGCACAGCCATAGACACCCATCTCCCAGGGCTCCCAATCTGCCTCCAAGAAGCTCTAACCCAGCTGACCGCTGAGGCACGAGAAAGTAGGGCCAGCATGGGGGCACATCTGTGCTACAGGACCACTTGCCTGCCATCTCCTTCCAGGGCCCCTCCCTGACCCCCTACTGCAAGAGCATGTGTGCAGTGCAGCCTCTCCTGTCCAGCCTGGATGCTCTGCTCCTCTTAAGTAAATTTCCAGCAGCCTGGGAGCACTTCAGATCCCCCAAAATATCCAAAACCCAACCCTGAGGGTCCAGCAGATGAGCCCCAAGTTAGTCCCGGCACCCCAGGGCTGTAGTGGACAGCTCGGGAGTGCCAAGTCGAGTTATGTGGCTGGCACTGGAGCAGAGGAGGAGCCCATACTCACAGAGCACTGAGGGGGTGAGATGTGTGGGTTTCTGGGTTGGCATAAAAGCGGGGCATGCATCCCTCTGCAAGGTCAATATAGAAAGGGTGTGGCCTATCTCCCTGCCATGGTTTCTGCCCAAGAGAGCCTCATGGCCCAGAACACCTAGCAAAAGAAAGGCAGGCATGGTAACAGTGATCAGAGGGGGCTCCCCCAAGGCCCAGAAGCAAACCTGGTGGAAAGGTCATCTCTCTCCCCAACGTACTGGTGAGAGAGGGCATGACTGCCACATGAGGAAATACAAAGAAGACACACAGATGAATAAAAGCCTAGCTACTAATCATTACTCTTAAGTGCCATCTACCAGATCACAGCCTGAAGTTCGCCACCAAAAATATTTTGGTAATATGCCCCCCTAACTCCATGAAACCAGGGGCAAGAATTCAGCCACAAAGACCCTGTACAGAGTCCTGACCCTCTGAAAATACCCAGAAATGACGCCATCTGACTATACTCAACCTGCATCACAGATAAAGAAACATCAAACTTCCCAGATGAGAAAAAAAATCAGTGCAAGAATTCCGGCAGTTCAAAAAGCCAGAGTGTCCACTTAACTACAAATGAGTCCTCTAGCTCCCCAACAATGGTTCTTAACCAGTCTGAAATGACAAATATAAAATTCAGAATCTAGATGGCAAGGAAGCTCATCTAGATTCAGCAGAAAGTTGAAACCTCAACCAAGAAATCCAGTAAAATGATCCAAGAGCTGAAAGACAAAATAGCCATTTTCAGAAAGAACCAAACTGAAATTCTAGAGCTGAAAAATTCACTACAAGAATTTCATAATTGGAATAATTGGAAGTATTAACAGTGGAACAGACCACACTGAGGAAAGAATCCCAGAACTCAAAGACCAGTTCTTTGAATCAACTCAGTCAGACACAAAGAAAAAAGAATTTTAAAAAATGAACAAAATATTCAAGAAATATGAGCGCATGTAAAGAGATCAAATCTATGACTCACTGGCATTCCTGAGTGAGAAAAAAAGAGAGTAAGCAACTTGGAAAATATTTTTGAGGATACAGTCCACGAAAATTTCCCTAATCTCACGTTGACATGTAAATTCAAGAAATACAGAGAAGCTCAGCTAGATACCATACAAGATTACCATCCCCAAGGCACACAGACATCAGATTCACCAAAGTCAATGTAAAAGACAAAAATTGTAAAGGCAGATAGAGAGAAGGGTCAGGTCATGTACAGAGAGAACCCTATCAGGCTAGCAGGGAACCTCCAAGCAGAAACCTTACAAGCCAGAAGAGAGTGAAGACCTACTATCAGCATCCTTAAAGAAAAGAAATTCCAACCAAGAATTTCATATCCCACCAAACTAAGCTTCATAAACTAAGGAAAAATAAAATCCTTCTCAGATAAGCAAAGGCTGAGGGAATCCATTTCAACTAGAGAAGCCTTATAAGAGGCCTATAAGGGAGTGCTAAACATGGAATCAAGAGAATGACACCTGTTACCACAAAACACCCTTAAGCATGGCGCCTACATACACTATAAAGCAACTATACAATGAAGTCTTACATGAAAACCAGGCAACAATATGATGACAGGATCAAAATCTCACATATCGATACTAACCCTGAATGTAAATGAGCTGAACGTCCCACATAAAAGACACAGAGTGGAAAGCCGAATATAAAAACAAGACTCAACCGTCTGCTGTTAAGAGATTCATTTCACATGTAATGAAACCCACAGGCTCCAAGTAAAGAGATAAAGAAAGATCTAGCATGCAAATGGAAAATAAAAACAAGCAGGAGTTACTATTCTTATATCAGACAGAACAGGCTTCAAAACAATAACAAAGAAGAACAAAGAAGGGCATTACATAATGATAAAGGGTACACATCAACAAGAAGACTTAACTATCCTAAATATATACCCACCCAACACTGGAGCACCAAGATTCATAAAACAAGTTCTTCTTGACCTATGAAAAGACTCAGACAGCTACACAAAAATAGAGGGGGACTTCAATGCCCCACTGACAGCATTAGAAAGATCATTGAGGCAGAAAACTAATAAAGAAATTCTAGACTTAGATTCAACACTAGACCAATTAGACCTAATAGACATCTATAGAACACTCTACCCAATAACCACAGAATATATATTCTTCTCATCTCCACATGGAATACATTCTAAGATCAACCATATGTTTGATCATAAAGCAAGTATCAATAAATGCAAAAAATTCAAAATCATATCAAGCACACTCTTGGACCACAGTGCAATAAAAACAGAAATCAACATCAACAAGATCTCTCAAGATTACACAAATACATGGAAATTACACAACTTGCTCCTGAATAAGTCCTGGGTGAACATCAAAATTAAGGCAGAAATAAAAAAATGATAATAATGAAAATAGAAACATAACTTCCAAAAACATCTGGGATGCAGCTAAAACAGCATTAAGAGGAAAGCTTATAACACGAAATTCCCTCATCAAGAAGTTAGAAATATCTCAAATTAACAATCTAACTTTACAACTAACAGAATTAGAAAAAACACACCCTCAAAGCTAGCAGAAAAAAAGAAATAACTAAAATTAGAGAAAAACTGAATGAAATTGAGACATAAAAATCCATACGAAAGATCAATAAAAACAACAGCTGGTTCTTTGAAAGAATCAACAAGAGTGATAGACTGCCAGCTAAATTAACAAAAAAGAGAGAGATCAAATTAGTAAACAAATAACAAAGATGGCATTACAACTGATCCCACAGAAAAACAAAAGATCCTCAGAGACTACTTTCAACAACTCTATGCGTACTAATTAGAAGATCTAGAGAAAGTGGATAAATTCCTGGAAACACACAGTCTCCCAAGATTGAATCAGGAAGAGATTGAAACCCTGAGTAGACCAATACTGAGTTCTGAAATTAAATCAGTAATAATAATAATTTAAAAAACCCTACCAACCAACCAAAAAAAAAAAAAAAAAAAAGCCTAGACCAGATGGATTCACAGCCAAATTCTACCAGACATACAAAGAAGAACTGGTACCAATCCTACTAAAACTATTTCAGAAAATTGAGGAAGAGGGGCTCCTCCATAACTCATTCTATGAAGCCAGCATTACCTGATCCCAGAATCTAGCAGAGACATAATAAACGTAGCAAACTTCAGGCCAATATCCCTGATAAACATAGGTGTAAAAATCCTGAACAAAATACTAGCAAACTGAATCCAGCAGCATATCAAAAATTGAATACACCATGATCAAGTAGGCTTCATTCCTGAGATGCAAGGCTGGCTCAACATATGCAAGTCAATCAATGTGATTCACAACATAAACAGAATTAAAAGCAAAAAATATGATCATAATAGATGCAGAAAAAGCTTTCAATAAAATCCAACATCCCTTTGTGATTAAAAAAAACCCTCAACAGAGTAGGCACCAAAGGAATATACTTCAAAATAATAAAAGCTACGACAAACCCACAGCCAATGTCATACTGAATGAGTATGAGCTGAAACAATTGCCCTTGAGAACTGGAACAAGAAAACGGTGCCTAATCTCACTACTACTATTCAACATACTACTGGAAATCCTAGCCACAGCAATCAGGCAAAAAATAAAAAATAAATAAAAAGGCATCCAAATAGGAAAAGAAGAAGTCAAACTATCTCTCTTCACTGACAATATGATTTCATACCTACAAAACCCTGAAGACTCTGCCAAAAGCCTCCTAGGGCTAATAAACAGTTTTAGAAAAGTTTCAGGATTTTAAAAAAAATCAATGTATAAAAATCAGTAGCATTTCTATACACCCATACATCCAGGCTGAGAATCAAATCAACAACACAATCCCATTTACAATAGCCACAAAGTAAATAAGATACCTAAGAATACATCAGACCAAGGAGGGGAAAGATCTCTATAAGGACAACTACAAAACACTGCTGAAAAAATCAGAGATGACACAAATAAATGAAGAAACATTATTCCATGCTCATGAATTGGAAGAATCAATATAATTAAAATGGTCACACTGCCCAAAGCAATCTGCAGATTCAATGCTATTCCTATCAAACTACCAATGTCATTTTCAAAGAATTAGGAAAAAACTATTCTAAAATTCATATAGAATTTTAGAGCCCAAATAGCCAAAGCAATACCAAGCAAAAAGAACAAAGCTGGAAGCATTACACTAATTGACTTCAAACTGTACTATATGGCTACAGTAACCAAAACAGCATGGTACTGGTACAAAAACACATAGATCAATACAGCAGAATAGAAAACTCAGAAATAAAGCCACACATTCAATCATGTGATCTTTGACAAAGCTGACAACAGGCAATAGGAAAAGAACTCCCTATTCAATAAATGGTGCCGGGATAGCTGGCTAGCCATATGAAGAAAAATGAAATTGAACTCCTAATTTTCCCCATATACAAAAATTAACTCAGGGTAGATTAAATATTTAAGTGTAAGACCTCAAACTATAAACGTCTTAGAAGAAAACCCAGAAAATAACTTTCTTGATATCAACCTCGGCAAAGAAGTTTTAGCTAAGCCCCCAAAAGCAACTGCAACAACAACAACAAAAATTGACAAGTGGGACCTAATTAAAGTAAAGAACTTCTGCCCAGCAAAAGAAACTATCAACAGAGTAAACAAAAAACCCACAGAATGGGAGAGAGTATTCACAAACTCCGCATCCAGCAGAGGTCTAATATCCAGAATCTATAAGGAATTTAAACAATTCAACAAGCAAAAAACAGCCCCATTAAAAAATGGGCAAAGGACATGAACAAACACTTCTCAAAACAAGACATACCAAAAAATAGGTCAGGTGCGGTGCCTCACACTAGTAATCCTGGCACTTTGAGAGACAGAGGCAGGCAGATCACTTGAGGTCAGGAGTTCAGCACCAGCCTGGACAACATGGTGAAACCCCATCTCTACTAAAAATACAAAAATTAGCCAGGCCTCATGGCGCACGCCTGTAATCACAGCTACTCAGGAGGTGAGGCAGGAGAACCCCTTGAACCTGGGAGGCGGAGGTTGCAGTCAGCCAGGACTTCACTCCAGCCTGGATGACAGAGGGAGACTGTCTCAAAAAAAAAGAAGACATACCAAAAAATAATAGATGTTCATGAGATTGTGGATTGCGGAGAAAAGGGAATGTTTATACGCCACTGGTGGGACTGCAAATTAGTTCAGCCATTGTAGAAAGTAGTTTGAAGGTTTCTCAAAGAACCTGCAACAGAGCTGTCAATTGGCCCAGTAATCCCATTACTGGGTATATACCCAAAAGAATATAAATCATTCTACCATAAAGACAAACGCACATGTATGTTCACTGCAGCACTATGCACAATAGCAAAGACATGGAATCAACCTATTATAGCTGCCCATCAACAATGCACTGGATAAAGAAAATGGGGTGCATATATACCACAGAATACTAAACAGCCATAAAAAAGAATGAGATCATGTCCTTTGTAGCAACATGGATGGAGCTAGAGACCATTATCCTAAGCAAATTAATGCAGAAACAAAAACCCAAATACCACAAGTTCTCACATATAAGTACAAGCGAAATATTGAGTACACCAGGACATAAAGAAGAAAACAATAGACAATAGAGCCCACTTGAGGGTGGAGGGTGGGAGAAGGGTGAGGACTGAAAATGTGCCTATTAGGTATTATGCTGATTACCTGGGTGACAAAATTATCTAGACGCCAAACCCCCACAACATGCAATTTACCCATGTAATGAACGTGCACATGTACCCCTTGAACCTAAAATACGAGTTGGAAGAAAAAAAAAAAGAGAGACAAGCAGCCAACAAACATGAAAAAATGCTCATCAACACTAAAAGTCAGAAAAATGTAAATCAAAACCACAATGAGATACCATCTCACACCAGTCAGAATGGCTATTACTAAAAGTCAAAAAACAACAGATGGCTATTTCTCAAAGAACTTAAAACAGAGCTACCATTTGACCCATCCATCCCAATACTGGGGATATACCTGAAAGAAAATAAATCATTCTACCAAAAAGACACAGGCACTCATATGTTCATCACCAGGATATTCACAGTAGCAAAGACATAGTATCAACCTGGGTGCCCATCAATAATGGATCGGATAAAGAAAATGTGGTACATATATACCATGAAATACTACACAGCTATGTAAAAGAACAAAATCATGTCGTTTGCAGCAACACGGAGAAAGCTGGAGGCCATAATCCCAAGCAAATTAATGCAGGAACAGAAAACCAAACAATACATGTTCTCACTTATAAATCGGAGCTAAACATTGACTACACATGAACATAAACATGGGAACAATAGACACTGTGGACTACTAGGGGTGGGAGGAATGGAGAGGAGTATAGGCTGAAAAACTACCTATTGGGTACTACTCTTATTACCAAGCAAATAAACTGATTCAAGAGTCAATCAACAAACTTCATTGTTGTCTTATTTTAAGAAATTGCCACAGCTACCCAACCTTCACCAACCACCAGCCTGTTTAGTCGGAAGCCATCAACATCAAGGCAAGACCCTCCACCAGCAAAAAGATTACAACTCATTGAAGGCACAGATGATTGTTAGCATTTTTTAACCATATTTTTAAAATAAGGCTTGTACATTTTTTAGCCATAATGCTATGATACACTTAGTAGACTACAGTACAGTGCAAACATAAGTTTTATATGCATTAGGAAACAAAAAATTTTGTGTTGCTCACTTTATTGCTATAACTGCTTTATTGCAGCAGTCTGGAACTGAACCCACAATATCTCCAAGGTATGCCTGTAAATAAGATGAAGAGTAAAGTGGAAGGGAGTTGGGGGACAAATGTCAATAACAGCACAGAAAAGAAATAACACTTAGTTTAGCTAGGTAGCAATGTGTTTACCCATATAACAAAGAGGCAGAGTATTTTATAGTAGGTGAAAAAATGATGTTCTAAAAGTGGCAGGGAAGACTTAGAAGGACAATGACCCTGTGACAGTGAAGATATGGGAAAATGACAAACATTCTGGCTGTAAGAGAAACACCATCTCACGGGAGAGCCAGACCTCCAATCAGGAAAAACCTTCCTGAGAGTGGCTTAGCAATATCGAAATTTCAGACATTGCTGCCATCACTGGCATCTGATCCTTGTGTGAAGGCATCGTTTCTCAGGAGGCAATGTTCTCCCTTTATCCCTCTCTTTTGCCCTGAGTCCTCTAATAGAACATTAACTTAGTTGGGACATTCTTTTAGACGAACTAAAAATAATAATTATATGTGAAAAAAACAAAAGGGTACTATATTGTCCTCAGAGCAGTAAAACTGTTTATTTAGATAGTCACTTGAACAAGGCAGACACAGTGTAAGGTCCCAGGGGGGTATTCAGTTTCCATCATCTGGTTATTTCCCCAGGTCCTCTCTCATGCATCACAAAGCTCTCTGTGAATCCACTTAACAAGGAAAGAGCTAACACTCCTGTTTATTTGCTTCAACACTCTTGTCAATAAAAGGTGGTACACCTAAAGGATAAAATAAATATTCAGCCACAAAAATCATGCTGCAAACATATATATTTTTACATGGAAAGGTATTCTCTTACCTCTAAAAAGCAGATTAGAAAATAATATGTTGAGTTTGATCTCCTTTTTGTAAACAATCAATGTTTTTTAAATTGCAGTAAAGTATACATAAAATTTACCATTTAAACCATTTTCAAGCGTACAGTTGAGTAGCATTACTATATTCACAGTCTTGCGCAACCAACAACATCCATCTCAGAACCTTTTCATCATCCCAAACTGAAATTCTATATACATAAGTAATATGAATATTTACATATTAACAGAAAAAGTCTGAACAGATATACACCAAAAATGTTAATAGTGGACAATTTTAGGTAGTTTTTTCCTACTTTTTAGTCTTCTATATTTCCTAATTTTTTCTAAAAGGAAGTGTATTTCTAGTGTAATTTTAAAGTAACTTTAAGTGATGTTTTTAAAAGACGCTGAGAGTTAAAACATTAAAAAAGCAAAGAGGCTGGTGCAATAGCTCACACCTGTAATCCTAGCATTCTGGGAGGCTGAGATGGGCAGATTGCTTGAGCTCAGGAGTTCAAGACCAGCCTGGGCAAATAGCAAAACCCTGTCTCTACCAAAAATATAAAAAATTAGCCAGGCATGGTGGCACGTGCCTGTGGTCCCAGCTACTCGAGAGGCTGAGCTGGGAGGATTGCTTGAGCCCAGGAGACAGAGGTTGCAGTGAGCTGAGATTGCACCATTGTACTCCAGTCTAGGTGAGATAGTGAGACCCCATTAAAGAAAAAGAAAGAAAAGAAAAGCAGGATTAGAGGCCATGCTCATCACCTTGTTATGATCTGGTAACTTTCCTCTGCTTCCTAAAAATAAGAACCCCAAAGCTTAGCTGGGTACATTGATGCTCAGCCAAAAGACAATATTTCTGGTTGTCATTCTTGCAGTTAGTTGTGGCCATAGAACTAAATTTTAGCCAAAGAGAAAGCGCAATGTGTAACTTCCCAGAAATGTCCTTACAGGGAAGGGGCACATTCTTTTTGGTCTTTTCTCCTCCTGCCAGCTGTAATACTGATGCAATGGCTGAATCTCTAGCAGCCATATTGGACAATGTGGCAATACGGTAAGAATGAACAAGAAATAAGATAGATGTCTCTTTTTTTGTTATATGCAGTCATCCTAATCTTAACTGATAAAATCACAGTCATCCCTTGGCATATACTGGGAATTGGATCCAGGGCCACTCCTGCATCACATATACCAAAATCCACACACACTCAAGTTCCAAAGTCCACCCTCTGGAACTCACATATATGAAATGTCAGCCCTCCATACATGCAGGTTTTGCATCTCATAAATACTGTATTTGCAATGGAAATTTGCTTGAAAAAAATCTACATATAATTGGACCCATGCAGTTAAACCCATGATTTTCAAGAATCAACTGTACCTTCTAAATCATTTTCCTTCCTAGCATGTCTTATGTTCAGCGCTATACTTTTGTCAACCATGATCATAAAAAGAATATACAGAAATTGGGAAATAACAAAGGTGACCAAATCCAAAGATGACCAATTCTCGACCTTCTTGTTTGAATTCACTATAGAACTTGCCACTGCCACCATTCTAGCATTCTGAAACTTCTTTTCTCCACTGCAGCGGTACTCTGTAGGTTTTGTTCCCATCTATTTCACCTTTTCAGTTTCCTTGCAAGGCTCCTTTATAAACTGACTCTCAGTTTCTCTAAACTGTTCTAACTAAAAGTCAGTTTTGGTGTGTTTTTTTTTCATATATGTTTACTCGGTGTTTCAGTAAATCAGCCATCAAATTTTCCCTGAAGCAGTCATCCACTCAATTATTACTGAATGCCTAATAACTAACCATGTATTGAATGCTTACTATATGCAAGGAACATTACATATTTTATCTCTAATCCTCTCAGCAACTCCACCAGCTAGGGATTATTATATTCATTTCAGAGATGCGTCTGAGGCCCAAAGAATAATTACCCAAGTTTTCATAGCTGGTAAATGGAAGAATCAGACTTTGAACTTAGGCTTATTTACTCCAAAGTCCATTACCCATTCATTATACCCCATGGCACACACAAGTCTATGACTCAAAATCCAGACACATAAAAAGCTGAATAATTTAAAAGGTTTTGCTACTTGACTCAGTACATGTTTATGACACATTTTTTATGAGTACTGTTTGAGTGGCTGTCAGTGATACAGAAATGTTTAAGTCTTCAAGTAAAATGAATAAGATAGAAACAAATTAATGGTTTAACAAGGTAGAAAAGGAATACTAAGAAGTTCTGGGAGTTCCTACAATATAATGGAATGCTTCAATTTCTCCCCCATAAAAATATAGAGAATTAATTTAAAAAATCTAATCCTTGTTGAAACTCGCCCACACCAAGTAGATAGAGTGGTAACAGATATTACAACCTTAAAATAGAAGTAAAACCTTAACAGAACTTGCTGTGACATTTAAATTAGTACCTTTAAAAAGTAATTAGCAAAGCATTTTCCTTCTACAAGGTACACTACAGATTATTTATTTCATCAGATCTTAATCTTTAGGGAGACAAATTACACAGAAGCTTAGCTTGTCTAAATTGTCTATTAAAGTTAACCAATTACTGATTAAAAAGGGACAGGAAGTGTGTAAAATTAGATTATCTGCTTATATTTGAATGTATTTTGAAAAGGTCTAAAAAATTCCTTCACAAAGTGAGACAAGCTATAAATGGTCAAATAAAATTTTAACAATGCATAGTTTAGACACGAATGTGGGACACACAGACCCAGACTCAATTTTAGAACAATATAACTATCAATTGTTTTAAAGGGACAATTAGCTACTTAACTACTAAGCAGCTTTTTAAATAGGTAATTCTGCAGTTAAAATTTATTTATTTATTTATTTATTCGAGACGGAGTCTTGCTGTGTCACTAGGCTGGAGTACAGTGACACGATCTCAGCTCACTGCAATCTCCGCCTCCCGGGTTCAAGTCATTCTCCTGCCTCAGCGTCCCGAGTAGCTGGGACTACAGGTGCATGCCACCACTCTCAGCTAATTTTTATATTTTTAGTAGAGATGGGGTTTCACCAAGTTGGCCAGGATGGTCTCATCTCTTGACCTCGTGATCTGCCTGCCTTGGCCTCCCAAAGTGCTGAGATTACAGGCATGAGCCACCACGCCTGGCCTAAAATTTATTTTGTAATGTAGGATACTTTTGAAAAATACAAACTTCAAAATTCTCCATGAAAATCTATGATAGACTGTAAATAAAATCTAGGGGCAAAATGAACTCAGCATTGATCTCTAAAAAACAAATTCAATTGGTATATGCTCTATTGGTTGTTAGAGGAAAATATTAAATTTCTAAGATAAAAAAGATAGGCTGGGTGTGGTGGCTCACGCCTGTAATCCTAGCACTTTGGGAGGCTAAGGCTGGCAGGCTGCCTGAGCTCTGGAGTTCAAGACCACCCTAGGCAACACAGTGAAACCCCGTCTCTACTAAAATACAAAAATTTAGCCGGGTATGGTGGCACGTGCCTGTAGTTCCAGCTAGTCAGGAGGCTGAGGCAGAAGAATAACTTGAACCTAGGAGGTGGAGGATGCAGTGAGCTGAGATCACTCCACTGCATTCCAGCCTGGGTAACAGAATGAGATTCCATCTCAAAAAAATAAAATAAAAAAAAGATTGATTTTGATAATGCCTTGTAATTCAACAAAAAACTAGAGCTATAAATTAGAATTTGGTTTTGTGACAAAAATAATATATGTTTTCATTATAATTATAAAATATACTCATTATTAGAAATTTGGAAAATGAAGAAAGGGTTAAAGAAAAAAAGCCATGTCCTTATCAGCTCCAAACACTGACATTTCCTTCTTCCATTAGCATATTTCTATATTTTTTAATTTTGATCATTCTATATAAATTAGATATTCAGCATTCTTTCTTTTTTCTTTTTCATTTAACTTTATGGCATTTTCCCTTGTTGTTATAAAGTCTTCAAAGAAGTCACTTAATTCCAGAAAACATTCCAATGAATTTACTTAACCACAGCTCACTTTAAACAATTAGGTTGCTTCCAACTTTTTGCTGTTACTACTAATGCTATGATAAACATCTTTGTGCTTTTTCCAATTCACAGATAATTTCCTTAGCACAGATTCTAGGAGTGAAATTACTAGCAAAAGATACACAGTCAGCAGAGCCTGGGTAAAAGTGTATGTGAGTTGGCTTGTACTCTTTCACAAGAGCTGACTACTAAATTTTCAGGAATTTTCTAAGCCAGTTGTTAAACACAGCCATCATTTAAAGCTAAATGTTATAAATGTACCAATAAATAAAAATTATATTAAAATAAAGATAATAAATACTCAAAACACCTCATTTGTTAAATATGTTGGACATTTTACTATTATCTGTGCTCCTGGGGTTGCTTACACTATTGTATCCAGTTGGCAGGATTACTATATGATGGTGTTCCAGTGCGCACCCTTCCAAACTCCACATCTAGTTGTATCATGTTGGTGGCCTGACTGAGGCCATGGTGGGAGTTGTAAAACGGAACAAATTGGGGCTTTTTACCCCCAGAGACTCCCAGATAATTATCCTGATCAGTCAGTTGGTGAGTTATATATGTTTATTTTACTCTCAAACTGCCAATGTTTTTCTACCCATATTTGCTTATAAAAAGCCCTTAAAAAATAGAGGCATAGGCTGATGGCTAAGCATTTTAATCGTTTTGTTACCTGACTCACTCAGTAAATATTTTTGAAGCATTTTTGATAAGTACTGTGTTGAGTGACTGTGAACTGTCTTCAAGTAAAATGGACAAGATAGGAACAAATAATGATTTAACAAGATACAAAATGATTACTATCAACAGCTGCCAAAAGAAAGATAGAAAATAATAATTGCCATAAGGCAAAATGATATAGGGATGCCAATAAAGGAGAGATTATTTCCTGCTGAAGAACTGTAAAAGTTCCATAAAAGGTAAGGCATTTATAAATGAATAAATGGTGTCAGAGAAAAGTGAAACGATTGTTTAAGGCTATCAAAAATTTTGTCCTCTTCTTTTCATGGCACTTAGACATATTTGTTTTATAACCTATATCACTCTCCACCTGATATGGTTTGGCTGTGTCCCCACCCAAATCTCATCTTGAATTGCAGCTCCCATAATCCCCACGTGTCATGGGAGGGACCCAGTGGAAGGTAATTGAATCACGGGGACAGGTTTTTTCCCATGCTGTTCTCATGATAGTGAATAAGTCTCCTGAGATCTGATGGTTTTATAAAGGGCAGTTCTTCTGTACACGCCCTCTTCTCTGTGGCCATGTAAGACATGACTTTGCTCCTCCTTCGCCTTCCACCATGATTATGAAGCCTCCCAGCCATGTGGAACTGTGAATCCATTAAACCTCTTTCCTTTATAAATTACCCAGTCTTAGGTATGTCTTTACTAGCAACATGAGAACAGACTAATACACCATCGTATGTTGTAATGACTATAATATACCTCTG
This sequence comes from Gorilla gorilla gorilla, assembly GCF_029281585.2. Lineage (NCBI taxonomy): Eukaryota > Metazoa > Chordata > Mammalia > Primates > Hominidae > Gorilla > Gorilla gorilla. The sequence continues at coordinate 84,903,441 of NC_073239.2, read as the reverse complement.
CCTCCCCCCATTATACTATTCATATCTCCTGAGTAGCCACCTTTGTATCCCCATCATAGTAGGTGTTAAATAAATGTCATGCTTCTAATAAGTGAATGAAAGAATGATTTAATGAATAGGAGCTCACATTTACGAGCTTATAATGTGTTAAGCACTACCCTAAGCACTTTACATATATTTAATCATTTAATGTTTACAACACCATGAAGTAGATGCCATTTCTACCAATGAGAAAACTCAGCCATTTTACAGAAAAGCAGACTGAATCACAGAGTGTTTTAAGTAACTGGACCAAGATTGCAGAGATGGCAGGAGGGCTGGGTTTAAAACCCAGTCAGCCTAACTCTGGAGCTCCTGCCCTTCACCATGCCTCCATACCCCCTCTCAAATAAACAAAGCATCCCGCGTGGCCTCAGTGGGTAGGGTTTAGCACTCTCAAATAAGTGATTGAGCAGTAAACAAGATAGCAATGAATCCACATGCTCCTTTTTTTTTTTTTTTGCATTCATTCTTATATTGTTTCCAAGTCAAAAAGTAATAATGAATGCTCCCAAATTACGTATTCCAATCAATGTAATCAGTTCATTCACATTCAGAATAGTACAGGTCTCTATCTTAGATTCCTACATTTATTTATTTATTTATTTATTTTTACTGATCCTTAAATTTAAACAAATAAGTGAGTCTCAAATTTGGCAAGTTTTGACCATACAAATTTCTCCATGATCTCCTAATCAAATATTGTTTTTAAAGAATACCCAAAATTTGCCAATTAGAAAGAAAAACACTATTTAAATATTCAAAAAAGATGTTAAACACTCCACCTGAGTTTTGATAATCCAACAAGAATATGCTTCTATCTGGTAATTTGTACTTGCTATACAGTGATGAGTAGAGAGTAGGAGATATGGTGTAACTGTGTCACAAATGTACCAGGGTAAAAGTCACTCTGGCACATCCTGAAGATAGCACTACTGGGTTCTGAGAGACAAAGAAGACTGAAATGCTTCAAAGCAACTTGCTCAGAGACTGATAAATCTCCAAAGCAGAATCAACAAATGTAAAAAAACAGGGCTTGCATGTCCAACAATAACTCATACAAAGTTACCTTTCTCCATCAACTGTTAATGGGAAAAAAAAAGAAAGAAAAGAAAAGGAGAGGGAGAGAGAAAAGGCAATCTTTGTCCCTGATAAAATATCTTAATAATAATGGAGATTTTAAAATAATGCAAATTACTAATCTTACCAAAAATCAGTTCTGATTTCAATGCCAATGAAGGAAAACATAGCCATTAGGTAATATTATCACAACAAGACCAAGATATTGTATTTATTCTCATAAAAGGACATGGAACTAATTTATAAATCAAGTTTGGTCAGTCAGTCCTGCATTATTATCAAATAAAATATTTGATAACTTATGTACTCATCTGGGCGCTGCTTCATGAAAAAATTCTGACTTATTTATCACATCCCAATTCTAAGAATATGGAAGGATGAGCTCCTGGATGCCTGACCTTTGTACTTATTTAAGACATTACTTAATAGAAACTGCACCTCTCAAATCTATCCTAATATGATGCATGCAGGAAATGCAAATTTGCATCCGAAATATTTAATGTTTAAATAATACTAGACAAGTTTTTAAAATCATAGTAAATTATTTGTTGTCCATCAAGAGCAGAGAAAGTTATATTCTAGGTAATACAATATTCTGATTTAGTTTCCTCATCTGTAAAATAAGACTGTTATGGATTAAATGAATTAATATTTGTTTAGTATTTACAGTAGTCCCTAGCATATAGATTAAATGCTACATAAGCAATTATTAAATAAAGTAATATCTTTGTGGTAGATCATATTTCCAAAAATGGCTTCAGCCGTATTTCTGGTCCAGCATGCTCTTCCAGAATCTTGCCACCCCCACCCATCACATGGTAGAGTCTATTTCTCTCCTCTTGAACCTAGGGGGATTTCTAATTATTCTGGCCAACAGAGCAAAATAGAAATAATGTTCTGTGACTTCCAAGGCTATGGCATAAGAAGGATATAGCTTCTGCCTATCTTTCTCTTTTTGAAATGTTTGCTCTGAGGAACCCAGACACTCTACTTAAGGAAGCCCAAACTAGTTCATTTGGAGACATCACATGGAAAGACCCATGTGGAGAGGAACTGGGGCCAACAGCCAGTGACATCTGCCAGACATATAAATGAATGAATGATTATAGTGACTAGCCTTTGAGGTTCCAGTCTCAAACACTGTGGAACTAAGAGAAGCCATTCCTGCTGTGCCCTGTCCGAATTCCTGACCCACAGAATCTGTGAGCATAATAACTGATTGTTTTGTGCCACTAAGTTGTGGGGTAATCTGTTACACAGCCACAGGAATGGGAACGATAAAACTGCTATACTTTTAAAATTTGCATTGCAACTAAAATCAAAAAGATTTTTAAAAGACTTACAAAATTAAACATAATGCAAATAGAGCAGAGAATAAACAGAAGATACACACATAAAACAAAGTTGAAACAACTGTCAGGCATCTGACATATAATTATAACAACAGCAACAGCTAACAAAACAGTTATTGTCCTCCACATGTAAGAAGCACCACCAAAAGTCATGATTTAATGCTCCCAATAACCCTATAAGGATACTGTTATTTTTTTATTTTATATAACACATGCATATAAGAAATAAAATATCCTAACACTAAATAAGAAATAAAATACCCTAACACTAAGACTATAATTTCATCCTGCTTTGTTGCTGGCACTTTTTGAATGCTGGTAGTAAACTATTACTACTAATATAGACCAGGGTTTGGGAAACTTTATCTTAAAGGGCAAGATAATAAATATTTTAGACTTTGAGGGCTCTCTCTCCTCTCTCTCTCTCTCTAGATATATATATATATATATATATATATATATATATATTTGTTTTATGTTTGTTACAATCACTTAAAACTATAAACCCATTCTTAACTTGTGAGTGCTACAATAACACGCTGTGGACCAGTCGTGAGCCATAGTTTGCCTGACAGACCATGGTAGAGAAATGTTAATACTGTAAGTTTAAATTAATAAACCCATCTTTATTATAATACTCATAATAGCATCTACAGTTATATGAAATTAAGAAAACACACTTTCTTGCTCTAGCTTATTATTATCCACTAAAAGTACAAGCTTCCCTGAACTAGGTCAGTAAATGAAAATCTAGACCCAAGAATCCATTATTTCCATTACAATAAATGTCTCTTCATAATTGACATTTATCTACTTTGGAAAGGTCTAGGATACTGTCTGAAAGAAATTATTTTTCTAGGGTCTAACTGCTTCTCCAGGCATCCACATAGATATCTCTGTGTTTGTTTACTGAGATTCATGACAGCCCAGTGTGATTGATAAAACACTGAACACTTCTAACCTTTAGTATCGATGCTTTGCAAAAAAATGTTTATTATTCTTGGCAGGAAATGATGGAAACTGGTGAGAAACAGCCAGACTAACTTCATATGTAAGTGAACTGGAATTTTTAGGGAACAGTTCCCTCTAGTAAATTTGTCTACACACAGCTTAATCAAGCAAATTTACAGCTGTTAACAGGTTGTGCCGCTGTATTCCTGAACATATAAATAAACTTCTTAATCAGAACAAAAACAGGTTCAGAGTCCAGTTGTTTAAACTGGAACTGGTACAGCCAGTACCTAACTGTAGTTAAAGCAACTGTCAAAAATAATCATAATCAAAGTAGAAAAAAGTTGTTTTTCTGTTTCCTCAAAGCTACGAAGATGCTGCTCAGTGAACACTTCTGTGATCATCTAAACTCAAAGCTACATGACCTCATTTGAAGTAAGATGCCCAAACTAATGACAAATCAAACAAATGTGTTTTCAAACCAAGGTTCCAAATTAGGAAAAAGCTAATTACTTAAATTCAAATTGGAAGGGAAAAATTTTTGGGAGCCTGTTAATCAGAAGGCTCTTAGAAACTGGAATGGATATGGGAGTGAGGAAATGAACTCATGTGTATAAAAAATGTTTATTCACTTTGACCAGGAATGTAAAAGTAAATAAATTTAAGCAAGTAAAAAATAACAAGTAAAGGTTCATATACACCCCTCTTTACAGACTGAGAGTAGATATGAGTTGATTACTGGTAAATAAGGTGTTGCACACACTATGTTGATAGAAATGGGTTGCCCCGCAGAACTAGTTAAAACAGTCATCAGAAAACCAATCCAATCATTAAAAATTCATACTAAAAATTAACATCCTCTATTTTGGTAAATCCTTGGAAAATTAGAAGTATTATTTCAAAATATCTGATTTTTTTCACTATTTTGTATGACTCACTACCTTTCTTTCATCCAAAAGATTATCCAAACTACAAAGAAACTTATATCCTTTGTACAATACAAATACAAATATAAGTACAGACAAAACAGCTAAACACACAGAAAACCCACAAAATAGCACTTTGGAACCTACATTACTGTATAATTGAAAAAGCCCTATTTATTATAAATTGGCTTAAAAAATGCCATGCCCTATATAAAACCTAAATTTTACAATAGATACCTAAATTCTGTAATATCTACTAAATTCTACCTTTCTCCAAATTATTCCAATATGACTTCAAACTAAGTGTCCATAGTATAAGCTGATCAGAAGAAACAGCTCAGCTGTATACATTTTCAAAGTAATGGAATAAGACCCAATCTCATTAAAAATAATAACATTTTACAAGAATATCTATAAGCATCTGAATTTTTCTGACACAAGAAATATTTTTATATTAACAAAACAGAATCCATTACTCTAAAATCTTATATATTTGTATTAGAAAAACAAGGAGAAATTGGGTCTGAATAAATAAAATGAATAAATGATACAGGACCCCAAACAACTATCAGTTTTTCTAATGAAGCTCTCTCTGATGAGCCAAGGTTTCAATGTCTTTTTATCTGAATTTCTATAAATCTGTGGACTAAATCACATATAATCAGTTGATTATATATTGATTTGCATTAAAGTTATTTCTTATTTTTCTCTGTACTTTAAAAATCGTTTTAATCTCATAGCAAGCTAACTACATCTATAAGCAATTTTTACAGCAAGTACTCACCTCCTTACAACTCTCCTTAGTGCTATGGAAAGGTAGGTTCCAATTAGATATAAAGAGATTTGAATATCATTTAATTCAATGGATTATGGCAAGCCATTGAAAAAGAATGAAATGATAATAGCATATTTGAAGAGCAGTAAGCTAGATGTTTTGTGCAGGTTGAGGAACTGGAGGAAAACAAAACAAAATTGAGAAACTACTCAATTGTTCACAAAACAGGTGGCAGTTAACTGAATTAGTGTAGTGAAAAAAGAAGTGGAAATAAGCATAGAAACAAATGAATAGGTTGAAGGAGCCTAGAAATAAACAGTCACAAGCTGGTAATTTATTACATATGAGAATAAGATAGAATAGTCTAAGATAATTAATTACAGTTAAACAAACATTTATGAAGACCCTAATTTTTGCAAGGTACTCGAAAATATAAAAATAAATTGATGTTACTACTTAGCAGTCAGTAAAGTATTATGAAGAAAAATAAAGCAGGAAAAAATAGAGAAAACTAAAGGGTGCTATTTTATAGAAGAGGTCGTCTAGCAAGTTCTCTCTAGTGAGGTGATGCTTGAGCAGGGAACTAAATAAAGCATGGGGATAAGCTATATGGATATTCATGTTGGAAGAAGTTCCCAGTAGAAGGAACGAATATTAGGAGCCATTATGTAGCAAACCCTACACTAGACACTAAAAATACATGAGTGAACCAAAAAGGTACATGTATTCCAGGATTTTACATTACTGTAAATAAATGAACAAAAACATAATGTCTTGGAAGTGAAAACTTCCATGAAGAAAAGGCAAAAAGATAAGGAAATAGAAAGTGATGAATGATAGTGCTGTTATTTCTACTTTACAGATAAGGATATTGAGAAGTTAAATACAAACTGATAAATTAGAGAGCAGGTATTTAAACCCATAAAGTCTCACTTCTAAGCTCATTCTTTTATTTACTATGCCATTCTCTCCCTCTGTACTATAAAATCTCCAGTGAAAACCACAAAATGGCAAAGATCACAGTCCATTCTTTGTTACACCCCTAATCAGTATGATAGCATACAGGGGATGCAAAATAAGATTGAATTGACTCTGATTTCCACCGCAGATATAATATTAAAACTCCATTACAATTAAAGAAGCCACAGTCCTGAAACTAGGGAGATGGCTCTTCTTATTTAGGGAAATCCCATTCAACGACAACAATAGTTTTTTAAAAATGTATCATTTAAAGGTAAAAGTGATAGGTTTCTAAGGAGATCAGAGTGAAAGAGAACTACTCAAATGGGCCTGCTGCTTATCTCTACGACAGCAAACTATTTACACGGCCTTGGCAAATGGTGGGATGAGAGACTATAATCAATGAGGGAGGAAAAAACAAAGTTATCACTACACAGATGTAAAGTGAACTAGTGACAAGTTAGCAATACATATCAGGACTCATTGACACTATTTGCCCAAGTATTTTCTTCCTCATAAATCTTCAGGATTTAAAGTATTTCATTTCAACACTGCTTCCTATCACTTAGTGAACTAGTTCACAACTGCCAACACTTTAAACTCATAAACCAAAGGAAGAAAATCCCAGGGCCAATGGGAAAAGGTCTCACTGCACCATAATAATCCATTTAATCTATCTTATTTATAATTATTTTACTTCTTTCCCTAATTAGAGAGCAATACATATTCAATCTTAAAAATCTGGGAAATTCAGAACTACATAAAGGAGAAAATAAATATCAACCTTAATTACACCGCCCAAAGGTAATCACTGTCAATATGATGGAATGTTTCTTTTCACTCTTATTTCTGTGTGTGTGTGGTGGTGGAGGTTTTTGTGTGGGTGAATGTTGCTTTTTATGAATTGTCATCATACATTTTACACAGCTTTGTATCTTACTACTTTTCACTTAACATTAACATTATATGAAGATCAATTTGTCTATATTTTAAAATATAAATTTTAACAATGGTAAAATATTGTACTATATGTAATTAACCATCCTCTTGCTGATTATAAATTTATGCCATTAAAGATGATACTGGCATGAGTATCACTGTATGTAATCTATATGCAAAATAATGATTATTTTCTCAGAATAAATTCCAAGAAGTAAAACTACTGATTCAAATTATATAGACATATTCTATAAAATTTTATAATGTTGCCAAATATCCTCTACCAAGGTAATCAATTTACATTTCCTGTGTTACCTGAGAGTTTCACCCCATACTCACCGGCAAAAAAAAATCATATTTTTAAAAATATAATACACAAAAAAGTCATCATTCCAATTTGCATTTATTTCAGTAATGTAATTTGCTTTTTCTTTATTTTTTTACTATTAGCTACTTGTTTTTCTTCCTCTGTGAATTCCTTTTTGTATTATTTGGCCATTTTACTATTTGGAAGTTAGCATTTTTTCTCTCATTAACATAAAGGAACACTTCATATGGAGATATTTGCCCTTTATCAACACACATAATATAAGTATCTCTATAAAGAACTCTTACAACTCAACAATAAAAAGACAAATTACCCAATTAAAGAAGAGGCAAAGGCTCTGAAAAGACAGTTTGCCAAAGAAGAGATGTAAATATCCAATCAGCACATGAAAATCTGCTCGACATCATTAGACATTAGGAAAATGAAAATCAAAACCATGATATACCACTTCATACTCGTTAGAATAGCAGGTATAATTTTTTTTTATTTGTAAGGAAAATAAAAAGGGTTGATAAAAATGTGAAGAAATTGGAACCTCACACAGTGCTAATGGTGCAGCTACTGAGAAAAACAGTTCGGCAGTTCCTCAAATAGTTAAACATAGGATTACTATAGAACCCAGCAATTCTACTCCCAGATATAGAGTCAAGAGAATTAAAAGCACATGTCCAAACAAAACATAGATACAAGTATTCATAGCAGCACTATTGATAATAGACAAAAAGTAAAAATGAGTCAAATAACCATCAAATAAAATGTGGTATATCCATACACTGAAATATTATTTGACCATACATAAAAGAAATTAAGCATAAATACATGTTGTAATATAGATGAGCCTTGAAAACATTATACTAAGTAAAAGAAATCAAACACAAAAGATCACATTTGTATAGCTATATTTACATGAAAGGTCCAGAATAGACGAATACACAGTGACAGAAAACTAATAGATTAGAGGGTGCCAGGAGCTGGGGGAAGGCAGGAATCTGGAGTGACTACTAAGGGTTTTTTCTGGGATGATGAAAACGTTCTAGAGTTATATACTGGTAGTGGTCGCACAACTCCATGAATAAAGTAAAAACCACTGAACTGTACACTTTAAAATGGTGAATTTTATTGCATGTCATTTATATCTCAATTTCTAAAAGACTTAAAACATTAAAAATGGAACATAAACATAAAACTTAATACTCTATCATCAGCCCAGGAGTTTATAAGACCAGAAATTCCACTTTATGTATTTATCCTAATTTCAGCTTTGCTTGGTACAGCAAAAGACTAGCAGTAATTCAAATTCCTATCAATAAAAAATTGGGTAAATATATTATCACATAATATTATTAAATACTATGAAAGTATTTTTTAAACGATGCACTCCTTATATAATGAAATGCAAGGATTTCCAAGAAATATTAAGTGAAGAAAATAAGGTACAAAACTGTATGTAAAGTATGCTACCAGTTATATTAAAAATACACACACATACTCATATATACTTGTATATGCAATATTTAAAGCGATAGCAACTAATAATTTTCTAGAATAATTGAAAGGATACCAAAAATAAACAACTTTTTATCAGTAGGTTTAAAAATCAAGATAAATCAACAACTTTCTGGAAAAATGTTATTAAAAAGATCTCAAAAGGAAATAGAAAGTTTGGATAACTATTTAAAAACTGAGTAACTAATAAAAATATACCCATAGAGAAGCTAGTTGTAGTACATAAAATCAACAAAGAATTGGTATTTATAATATACAAAGAACTTCTGCATGTCATTAAGAAAAAGGCAGACAACCCAAATGGACAAAAACTTGAGTAGGCACTTGATATGGTTTGGATCTGTGTCCCACCCAAATCTTACGTTCAAGTATAATCCCCAATGTTGGAGGTGGGGCCTGGTGGGAGGTGTATGAATCATGGAGGTGGATCCTTCATAAATGGTTTAGCACCATCACTTTGGTGCTGTTCTCCTCATAGAGTTCTCACGACACCTGGTTGTTTAAAAGTGCTATCACCTCCTTCCTCTCTCTCTTCCTCCTGCTAAAAGTGTAGAGCTCATCCCTCCTCTCTCTCTTCCACCTGCCATGTAAGATGCACCTGCTTCCCCTTTGTCTTTTGCCATGATTCAAAGTTTCCTGAGGCCTCCCCAGAAGCCGTTATGCTTCCTGTACAGCCTATGGAACCATAAGCCAGTTAAACTTATTTTCTTTATAAATTACCCAGTATTAGGTATTTCTTTATAGCATGTCGAGAAGCAATACATCACTTCACCAAAATTATACAAATGACCAATAAGTATATGAAAAAAGTGTTCAATGTGCTTAATCATCAAAGAAAGGCAAGTTAACAGCATACTACATGTTATTCAATATACCCACTAGAGTAGCTAAAATATAGTAGTTAAATACCAAGCCCAACAAGAATGTGCAGCAACCAGTACTCCAACACTAATGGTAAGAATATAAATTAGTTCAACAACTTAACTGTTTGGCAACATCACTAAGCTAAATACATGCATAACTGATGACCCAATAATTCAACCCCTAGGTTGAAAGAAATGTGCAAATAAGTCCAGCAAAATGTCGATAGCAGCCCTATTTACATTAGGCTAAAACTAGAAGGCATGCAAAACTCTGTTATCAGTAGAATGGGCCAGGCGTGGTGGCTCACGCCTGTAATCCCAGCACTTTGGGAGGCCGAGGCGGGCAGATCACGAAGTCAGGAGTTCGAGATCAGCCTGACTAACATGGTGAAACCCCGCCTCAATTAAAAATACAAAAATTAGCTGGGCATGGTGGCGTGCACCTGTAATCCCAGCTGCCCAGGAGTCTGAGGCAGGAGAATTGCTTGAACGTGGGATGCGGAGGTTGCAGTGAGCTGAGATCGTGCCATTGCACTCCAGCCTGGGCAACAGAGAGAGACACTGTCTCAAAAAAAAAAAAAAAAAAAAAAAAAAACACACACAGTAGAATGGTAGAATGGATACATAAATATGTAATATGTTCTATTGTATGAATAATCACAAAATAGTATGCTACACAGCAAACAGAATGAACCACAACTACACAATACAATATGATGAATCTCACAAATATACTATGGAGTGAAAAAGGCCATATACCAAAAAAAAAAGCATTCTGCATAATTTCATCTGTATACAGTTCAAAAACGAACCAAACCCCCCTAAAATATACAGTTTAGAAACTGGAGTAGGTGGTCACCCTCAGAAAAGGCAGTGGCTGAAAGGGCACACAGTGGGGGCTTCTGGGACATTGGTAATTTTTTGTTTCTTCTTCTGGATTCTGGTTACATGAGATTGTTCAGTTTGTGAAAATTCATTGAGCTGTACATTTATCACTTGTGCAATTTTCCCATAAATACGTTATATTTCCATTTATAAATTATTTTTAAAAGCCCTCCTACTTAGAAACTCCATCAAGTATGGAGGATGTGGAAATAAGTTTCACCATATCTTCATGATGAGAAAATCCTATGTTATAAAAATTTTTCCAGAGAATAGAAAATGAAGAAAGCTGTTTAGCTTCTTCTATAATCTAGAAAGAAAAATCGGTACTACAAACAAAAACTACAAGGAATTCTTAAACAAAATAGTAACAAAAAAAATCCACCAATATATTCTTTTTTTTTTTTTTTTTTTTTTTGAGACGGAGTCTTGCTGTGTTGCCCAGGCTGGAGTGCAGTGGTGTGATCTCGGCTCACTGCAACCTCCACCTCCCGGGTTCACGCCGTTCTCCTGCCTCAGCGTCCCGAGTAGCTGGGACTACAGGCACCCGCCACCACCCCTGGCTAATTTCTTTTTGTATTTTTAGTAGAGACAGGGTTTCACCGTGTCAGCCAGGATGGTCTTGATCTCCAGACCTTGTGATCTGCCCACCTCGGCCTCCCAAAGTGCTGGGATTACAGCAATATATTCTTTTTAAATAACTAAGTATAGTTTATTTGGCAATGCAAGGATGATTTAACACTACAAAAGCCATTAACATAATTTACCACATTAACAGGATAAAAAAGCCATATGATTTATCTTAGTAGATATAAAAAATTACAAAATTTTACTGGCAAACTGAATCCAGCAGCACATCAAAAAGTTTATCCACCACAATCAAGTAGCCTTCATCCGTGGGATGCAAAGTTGGTTCAACATATGCAAATCAATAAATGTAATTCATCACATAAATAGAACTAGAAAAAAACCACGATTATCTCAACAGATGCAGAAAAGCCCTTCAATAAAATTCAACATCCTTTCATGTTAAAACTCTCAATAAACTAGGTCTTGAAGAAACATACCTCAAAATAATAAAAGCCATGTATGACAAACCCACAGCCAATATCATACTGAATGGGCAAAAGCTGGAAGCATTCCACTTGAAAACTTCCACAAGACAAGGATGCCCTCTCTCACCTTTCCTATTCAATGTAGTACTGGAAGTTCTGGCCAGGGAAACAGGCAAGAGAAAGAAATAAAGGATATTCGAATAGGAAGAGAGGAAGTCAAACTATCTTTGTTTGCAAATGGCATGATCCTATACCTAGAAAACACCATCCTCTCAACCCAAAAGCTTCTTACGCTGATAAGCAACTTCAGCAAAGTCTCAGGATATAAAAATCAATGTGCAAAAATTGCTAGTATTCCTATACACAAACAGGCAATCCAAGAGCCAAATCATGAATGAACTCCCATTCACAATTGCTACAAAGAAAATAAAATAGCCAGGCTAACAAGGGAAGTGAAGGACCTCTTCAAGGAGAACTATAAAGCACTGCTCAAAGAAATCACAGATGACACAAACAAATGGAAACATATCCCATGCTCATGGATAGGAAGAATCAATATCATGTAAATGACCATACTGTCCAAAGCAATTTACAGATTCAATGCTGTTCCCATTAAACTACCATTGACATCCTTCACAGAATTAGAAAACACTATTTAAAAATTCATATGGAACCAAAAAAGAGCCTGAATACCCAAGACAATCCTAAGCAAAAAGAACAAAGCTGGAGACATCACACTACCTGACTTCAAACTATATTACAAGGCAACAGTAACTAAAACAGCATGGTACTGGTACAAGAACAGACATATAGACCAATGGAACAGAATAGAGAACCCAGAAATAAGACCACACACCTATAACCATCTGATCTTCAAGAAATCTGACAAAAACAAGCAATGGGAAAAGGAGTCCCTATTTAATAAGTGGTGCTGGGAGAACTGGCTAGCCACATGCAGAAAATTGAAACTGGACTCCTTCCTTACACCATATACAAAAATCAACTCGAGATTAATTAAAGACTTACATGTAAAACCCTGACTATAAAAACCCAAGAAGAAAATCTTGGCAATACCATTCAGCAGATAGGCACAGGCAAAGATTTCATGATGAAGATGCCAAAAGCAATTGCAACAAAAGCAAAACTTGACAAATGAGATCTAATTAAAGAGCTTCTGCACAGCAAAAGAAACTATCATCAAGCTGATGATAGTTTCTAACAGAATGGCAGAAAATTTTTGCAATATATCTGTCTGACAAAGGTCTAACATCCAGCATCTACAAGGAACTTAAACAAATTTACAAGGAAAAAAAACATTAAAAAGTAGGCAAAGGACATGAACAGACACTTCTCAAAAGAAGATATACATGCAGCCAACAAATATATAACAAAAAGCTCCACATCATTAATCATTGGAGAAATGCAAATCAAAACCACAATGGCTCACATCAGTCAGAATGACTATTATTAAAAAGTCAAAAAACAACAGATGCTGGCGAGGTTGCAGAGAAAAAGGAACACTTTTACACTGTTGGTGGGAGTGTAAATTAGTTCAGCCATTGTAGAAGACAGTATGGCGATTCCTCAAAGACCTAGAGGCAGAAATACCATTTGACCCAGCAATCCCATTACTGGTTATATACCCAAAGGAATATAAATCATTCTGTTATAAAGATACATACATATATATGATCACTGCACCACTATACACAATAGCAAAGACATGGAATCAACCTAAATGTCCATCAGTGATAGACTGGATTAAGAAAATGTGGTACCTATACACCATGGAATACTATGCAGCCATAAAAAAATTGAGACCGTGTCCTTTGCAGGGACACGGATGGAACTGGAGGCCATTATCCTTGGCAAACTAATGTAGGAACAGAAAACCAAATGCCACATGTTCTCACTTATAAGTAGGAGCTGGATGATGAGAACACAGGGACACATGGAGAGGAACAATACATAGTGGGGCCTTGGATGGTGGGGGATGGGAAGAGGGAGAGCATCAGGAAGAATAGCTAACAGATGCTGGGCTTAATACCTAGGTAACGAGATGATCTATGCAGCAAACCACCATGGCATGAGTTTGCCTATGCAACAAACCTGCACATCCTGCACATGCACCCCTGAGCTTAAAAGTTGAAAATCAAATAAATAAATAAATAAACTCCATTACCTTTTTGAGTCTCTACTGCCTTGTCCATTAAAAGAGGACCCTAATAAACTAGAAATTTCCAAAATAAAAAAGTATAAAATTTTACATTGATTCATCACTTAAGAAAAAAGCTTCCACCAATATAGCAAGAAAAATAAACTTTCTAAAATGAAAAATGATATATTGGAGTCTCCGGAAATCAGGAACAAGAAAAAGTCCCACTATGACACTTCTATTCAAGAATAAAGAAGTATGAGGTTTGGAATAGAAGAAAAACTGCTACTGCATATATGATTCCATAGAAAATATAGGATAGTTTGCAAGCCATTTTAATAAGCATGCAAAGCAGATTTGTTGGACTTTAAATATAAAAATCAATTTTCTGATCCAAGAACTGATTGGATTACATAATAAAAACAGATCCCATTTTTTAAAAACTATTAAAAACCCATGAATAAATCTAACCAAATTATGATTTGTAAGATCTTTGAGGACAAAACTCTATAAAATTATAGAATACCTAAATAGAGAAATAAACCATTTTCATAAATGAAAAGATTCAATATTATAAATACATAAATTCTCCCCAATTTATGAATTCAATGTAATTCTAACAAAAACACAAGAGGATCTTTGGTGAGAACTTATCACAGAGAAGCAGAGAAACAGACTTCCAAATTATGGTTCTCAGAGACAGAGGATAAAGACTTTTTAAAAACTGAAATCCACATGTCAAGGGTGATATCTGATTTTTGCTTTTCTCATTTCTGGTCTCATCATTTTCAGGGATAATAGCCCTTCTCCGTGAGGCTTATTTTTTCCAAAACATTCCATAGCTTCAGAAAACAAACCAAACAATTACAGATCTAAAGGTCAGATAAAAGTTACCCACTGGAAAAGTGAAGTAAACTCAATCCAAGAAGCCAGCTGATTTTTAACAATGCAAAACACTAATAATTTAAAAGAGAAAAAAAATCTTAACAGGACATATTTTAACCTCAATGAAATAAAATACTTAAGTTTAGAATTCCCTAGTAAAAGATATGTAGAAAGTATATTAGTTATACTTTATAAAACCCTTAACAGTATTTGTACTAAATGCGAACATACCAGAGTCTAAGAAAAGTCTTTATAGTACTGTCACATTATCAATCACTTGGAAAACCTAGGAAATCAATTTTTACAGGGCAAGAAAGAAAAATATGGAAGTTACCCAAAGAAGCAGATAACAGAGAAAAGCAATTCAGCAAATTCTTGGAAACTCGGGAATGAGCTCTGGAGTTTAATATTAATGAAATGATCGGCTTAGACTATCAACGTAAAGCAGTCTTGAATAGTGGTTAAGAAAAGATCAGCCCACAGGAATTTTCCACAGGCATTCCCAAATTTATTAGTCATGGCAATAAATAGGAATGGCCTAAGGAAGTATACTTTTACTATGGGGTTAGACTTTCTGTTTGTTCTTCTTTTCTTCATTTTTACATTCCTACTACTAGTTTTTTGTTGTCTTTTTGTTTGTTTGTTTGTTTTTAAGACCTAAATTGCTTCCTAAGGTTCTGGACTATGCTGACATTCATAAGTGTATTTACAGGCTTCCCCACATTTTACACCTTTGAGCCCTTGTTCATTTAGTTCCTAAAAAGTAGAATGTCCTTGGAACCCATTTAACACATATCAAAACCCTACTCAACCTTCAAGGCACAATTTAAATATCATTTCCTCCCTGAAGAATTCTATAGTAATAATAAAAATTAACTCCTCCTCTATCCTATGTGTATTCTAACAGGAAATAAACCTAATACTTAATGAACCTCTATGATATGCCAAGTGCTTTATAAAAGAATTTTAATTTAACTTTCTCAAAAGTCCTATAACTTACTATTATCTCCATTCTGCAGATGGAAAACTAAAGATGTGAGAGGTTGCATAATACAATAGTAAGTCATGGAGTTGGGATTTAACCAAAGCCTATCTGATTTCAAAGTCTACGGCCTTTATATAATTTCATGCTGCCTTTATCACAAACTGACTTGGAATGTGTTGTTTATATACCAGTCCACTCTTGTAGGTCATGAGATCTTTGAAGACAAAGGCACTATCCCATTTGGGTTTTAATCCTCCTATACTAGCACAGTGCCTAATATGTATCATATAGCACTCTAGTGCTGCCTGAAATCATGTGAAGAAATTAGTACAGCATTTATTTTCCTCATATAACGAGCTTCTATGTAGCCTCATGACCATAAAAAATAAGTACCTGGACTTCCAGCTATAACAGAATAACTAGTACCAGATCTGTCCTACTGTAAACACTGAAAAAACTGGAAAAATATACAAAAAAGTTACTGTCACACCTCAGACAAAAGTTAGTGTTAAGACTGTGATCCCTGAGAAAAGGAAAATGAACAAGGTCGCCCTGATGTCTGTCTGGAAGCAGTTTCTGGAATGCACCACAAGGAATGATAACCCCAAGCAGAGTACAGAGGTCTTACTAAGTCAGGGTGACAGAGTTCAGAGTTTAAAGAGGAGGAAAGAGATGGACTCTTCAGGGCAGAGTGCTAAAGAGGAAGAGCTATGCAGAGAAGAGCTCAGGAAATCTACACAGGGTTCCCCTTGAGACTATGACTGAAAATTAAGCTGCACATACATAGAGTAAATTCCATAAGAACAAACAAAGTACCATGAATGTTAATCTAAATAATTCCCAGTACTCATATAAGACTGTGAGACATTTTGACAAGGTAAAGGAGAGGGACCTCATTGAATATCTAGAGCACTGCACAGAGACTCCAGAAGGGTTACATCCTAGTAGCAAGGCCGAACTAGCTCCAGAGTAGTGGTTCTTGATCCTTTTCCCATTTGCCCAGAGAATACTCACCAGTGGCACTTGCGGCTGCAGCCTTTACCCTGAGATAACTTTGCCATGTAATATCTCGTTTTAATTATTACTTTCACATTGCTCTAGTATACCAACTTTGGAAACAAAATACATCATTCTATTTGTACCATTCTGTTTTTGGTAGTGATATATCCATTTACAAAATGTAGTAGTTCTCGATCACTAAAAATGTCAAATCCTAGAAAACATAGCATTCTTACACATGATGTTAACACAGTTCTCAAACAGTTATTGGCTGAATCTAATTTTTCCAAAACAGACGATTCTGATGATTCAGGTGATTCTGATGTTAGTTCAGTTTAAAAATAACTCTAAGAACAGTTTTTATATTTTATTTCCACATTGAAAATCAGTCAGATTTGCTTCAGCCTCAAAGACCATGTTTATGTAACGTTAAAAAAGCACTGGCAGTAAGCTGCACTTATATTTTCTAAAGGGGTAAAAGGTTAAAAGTTAAGAGTACATCACAATAACTTAGAGATGTATTAAAACACAGATTGCTAAGCATCACTCCAAGGTGACATTGATACTGTTGGTCCAGGTACCACACTTTGAGAGCCACTGCCCTAGAGTAAAAACAACTCTGAACAAACTCTAACAAGTGTCAAAAGGGTTGTACTGATCCACAATTCACTCAAACTACTTCCTAGAAGAAAGCTCAACATTCTTTATAGAAAGACAATAGAGTTCTGCATTCATCAGCACCACATTCACAATTTCCATGTTAGTATTAATAATGGGATTAATAGCAGATTTGGCACGAGAAAGATAATGAACATGAAGCACACAATAATATCCACACTGAGGCACAGAAAGAAAAAAGACAAGTAAAATTAGCAAAGATTCGCTGATCTGTGGAACAGTATTAACTGGTTGAACTTACATGTAAATACAGTACCATGGGTAGGCTGAGAGGGGCAGGACAGTATGTAAAAAATTAATGGCCAAAAATTTACCATATTTGACAAAATATCAAAAAAACAGGTAAAAGCATCTCAACAAATGACAAACAGCATAAATAGAAAGAAAACCATCTGTGTTCGTTTTAAAGAACATTTTGATCACAGACAATAGGAAAAAGATGAGGTATAGAGAAGGGGTTGGAGGCAGCTAGAGGCCGAAAGACCAAAGTAAACTGTCATAATTTAGGACGTGACTGTGACTAAGACCTAAACTAAGGCAATAATGCATCACTCTCTCCTCCTTGATACTCTTCATTCACTTGGCTTCCAGAATACTATACTCTTGATTTCATCCCTTATCTCATTGGTTGCCTCTTCTCAGTCTCCTTTGTTGGTTCCCTCTTTTCCCCTACTTTGCCTGAATCCATATTTCTTAATGTTGAAATGCCCCGGGCTAAGTTCTTGTTCCTTTTCTCTGTCTATTCATTCTCTTGGGGATTGTATCTAGTTTTTTGTTTCAAATACTATGTATTTTCATACGACTCCCAAATTAACTTCCAATGAAATTCTGAACTCATATATGTGACTTCCTACTCAATAACTCCACTTAGATACCTAACATACATCTCAAAGTTAACAAGTCCTGTTCTTCCCCTCTAAACCTGTTCTACCCACAGCCTTCCTTCCCATCTAAGTTGATGTAAAATGCACTTACACAGGAAAAAACAAACAAACAAACAAACGTAGATTTATCTTAACTCTTTCTCTTATATCCTACATCTAATCTATTAGAAACTCATGCTGGCTCTATCTTCCAAATTCTAGAATCCACAGCTCACTGCCTCCACTGTCACTGACCACTCTGTCTAAGCTACCTTCTCTTGATTGAAATATTCCAACAACCTCCTAGCTTGTCTAATTCATCCCTTGCTCATACAACCTAGTATCAACCAGCAGCCAGTGATCTTTTAAAAATATAAATTAGGTGTCTCTTCTCTGCCCAATGCATCCATCCATTCAGTGCCTTACAAAAGCCCTACATAAGCAGACCATTGTTACCTCTAAGACCTCATTTCCCATGGCTCTTCCTCCTGCTCTCTCCACTTCAGATCTATTGGCTTCCTTGGAGTTCCTTGAACTCACCAAGCATGCTCTCATCTTGCAGCCTTTGCACTGACTGTTCTCTCTATTTGGCAAGCCTTTTTTCCAAATATTCTCATGGCTTACTTCCTTCAGGTTTTGCTGAGATTTCACCGTTATGGAACATCTTTTATTTATTTATTTATTTATTTATTTATTTATTATTGTTATTATTTTTTGAGAAAGAATCTCACTCTGTCAACACAGGCTGGAGTGCAGTGTCACGATCTTGGCTCACTGCAGCCTCAACCTCCTGGTCTCAAATAATCTTCCTGCCTCGGGCTCCCATGTAGCTGGGATCAAAGGGGCACACCATCACACCCAGCTAATTTTTTAATTTTGTGTAGAGGCCGGGTCTCACTTTGTTCCCCAGGCTGGACTTGAGCTCCTGGGCTCAAGCGATCCTCCCACCTCGGCCTCCCAGAGTGCTGGGATTACAGGCATGAACCACTGCACCAAGCCTGGACCACCATTACCACCATTTTTAAAATTGCAACTCTCTCCCCACCTCCCATACTCCCAAACTCCCATCCCACCCTACTTTTTCTTTTTTCACAGAACTGACACCATCTGGAATACTATATAATTAAGTATTCCTTGAATGAATAAATTGTACCAGTAATGTAGAGAAGGCAGATTTTTTTAAAAATGAAGAATATAGGCCGGGCGCGGTGGCTCATGCCTGTAATCCCAGCACATTGGGAGGCCAAGGCGGGCGGATCACGAGGTCAGGAGATCAAGACCATCCTGGTTAACACGGTGAAACCTCGTCTCTACTAAAAATACAAAAAATTAGCCAGGCGTGCTGGCGGGCGCCTGTAGTCCCAGCCACTCAGGAGGCTGGGGCAGGAGAATGGCATGAACCCAGGAGGCGGAGCTTGCAGTGAGCTGAGATTGCGCCACTGCACTCCATCCAGCCTGGGTGACAGAGAGAGACTCCGTCTCAGGAAAAAAAAAAAAAAAAAAAAAAAAAAAAAAGAATATAAAATCAGCAGGGCTTGGTCTCCAATAGTATTCAGAGGGGGAAAAAAAGCAGTATGGGTTGACATCCATATTTCTAACTTGGGATGGAAGAAGCAAGGATAAATGTGTGAGAAAAAGATCCTAAGTTCCCAGTTTTGGATATGTGGAGTAGATGACTTAGTTATATCCTATTGTGAGTGTGTTCTTTTTGTTGTTGTTGTTGTTGTTTTTGTTTTTGAGACGGAGTCTCACTCTGTTGCCAGACTGGAGTACAGTGGCGTGATCTCGGCTCACTGCAACCTCTGCCTCCCAGGTTCAAGCAATTCTCCTGTCTCAGCCTCCCGAGTAGCTGGGACTACAGGTGCGTGCCAACCACGCCCAGCTAATTTTTATATTTTTAATAGAGATGGGGCTTCACCATGTTGGCCAGGATGGTCTCGATCTCTTGACCTTATGATCTGCCCACCTCGGCCTCCCAAAGT
Organism: Gorilla gorilla gorilla; assembly: GCF_029281585.2. NCBI lineage: Eukaryota > Metazoa > Chordata > Mammalia > Primates > Hominidae > Gorilla > Gorilla gorilla. Next base: position 84,883,238 of record NC_073239.2, on the reverse strand, counting down.
GCTGGGATTACAGGTGTAAGCAACCGTGCCCGGCCGAGTGTGTCTTATACTCCAAATCCTGAAGATCCCTTAATCTGCTAAGCAGTCTAGGTACCACATATAAATGGAATCATACCTTATTAGTCTTTTTGTGACTGGCTTATTTCACTTAGCATAACATCCTCAAGGTCATCATGTTGTATATGTGTCAGAATTTTTTTCCTTTTAAAAGCTGAATATTCGATTATATTTATACACCACATTTTGTTTATTCATTCATCTACTGATGACATTTGGGTTGCTTCCACCTTTTGGTTATTGTGTCTAACACTGCTATAAACATGAGTGTAGAAATCTCTCTTCTATTTCTCTGCAATCTTGAGATGATTATGGGAAATGCTAGAGAAAATCATCAGTTGTGGATGGGAAGATTGATGAAAAGGAGGTAACATTTTGCCAAAGGATCCTAGAAAACCAGAGAAAGAAAAATGGCAGCAGCAACAGTCTTAGACATGGTAAGATTTGAAGATCAATCAGTGGGGACCCCTCCCTGCCTTAAATCCTGCTTGAGCTTAGTCATACAAAGGAGCACTGATTTCTCATTTCATATTTCTAAGTGTAAAACTTCTAACTCACCCTACCTGGGCTTAAGAATTATTTATAAGGTACTGTTAAAAGGGTACACTCTTAATATGAAACATAGTAACCATCTTATATTAAATAAGTTAAAGATAAAACTTGACCATGTAACCAGTGAATATGTTCAACTATTCATTTATCCTGCAGGCAATGTCTTTGTTGGCTTAATATTACAAAAGCTTTCTTTTTCAAGATCATTCTTGCCTACCTAGCAATGATGCACATTAAAATTAAAACCAGCTAAAAAATATTTATCTAAGAGAACAAAAATGGCTTTTTCTTCTTGAAAAAAACAGTGGTTAGTGTATATTTTTGAGCCCCTTAACAATATCTTATTTCTCCTTTCAAAAAGCAATACGGAAATTAACAACAGTCCAAAAAAGGAAAAGGAAGAAAATATAGAAAACTCTAACAGTAAATGAACAGAAACCTGAAAAAACAAATTCTACCTCAGCATTCAGTTTCAAAGCAATATTAATATTAAAGTACATAAAGGCATGATATTTTTATGGATACCTAATAGTTATAATACAGCTGTTATTATATATACTAATAGTTATATATTAAGTTATTAACATATAGTTGTTAGAATAGCTAGCATACAGCGTTAAAAATCAGTATTTTCCAGTGTTTCTTTTATACTTGTCTTTAGAGGTTACATCATAAAAAACAAAGTAATAATTGTTTACTAGAGAACCCTCATACACTGTAGACAGAATGTAAATTATTACCACCACTATGGAGAACAGTTTGGAGGGTCCTAAAAACACTAAAAATAGAGTTACAATATGATCTGGCAATCCCACTGCTAGGTATACATCCACAAAAAGGACATCAGTAAATCAAAGAGATATCTGCACTCCCATGTTTACTGGAGACCTAGTCACAACAGCCGAGATTTGGAAGCAACCTAAGTGTCCATCAACACATGAATGGACAAAGAAAATGTGGTACATACACAAAATGGAGTACTATTCAGCCATAAAAAAGAATGAGATCCTGTCATTTGTGGCAACATAAATGGAACTGGTGGTCATTATGTTAAGTGAAGTAAGCCAGATGCAGAAATACAAACTTTGCATGTTATCAGTTGTTTGTGGGAGCTAAAACTTAAAATAATTGAACTCATGGAAATAGAGAGTAGAATGATGGTGACCAGAGGCTGGGGAGGGTAGCGGGATGGAGGGAGGGTGGGATAGTTAGTGGCTACGAAAATATAATTAGATAGAATTAATAAAATATAGGGCTAAATAGCACAACAGGGTGAGTATAGTTTACAATAATTTTTTGTACATTTTAAAATAACTAAAAGATGGGGTATCCATACCCTCAAGCATGATTACCCTGATGTGATTATTACACATCGTGTATCTGTATCAAAATATCTCATGTACTCTATAAATATACAGAACTACTATGTACCAACAAAAATTAAAAATTAAAAAAAAAGTTTCTTGGATGATTAGAAGAAACGGAGCCTATTAACAGATTTTTAGGTAAATGGTCAGAGAAACTGTAGTATATATCAACTTCCTAGTACCTAGCAGAGCGACCAGCACTTACCAGGTATCCGAAAAAAATTTATAAATTAATGAATGAGTAAAAAACAAATGAGTGAACAAACCAATGAACCCGGTTACTCTGATGTATCTGCACATATTCATTTCATAGCATATCTTCTTATAGCTGCAGTGTGATCACCTTGTTTTTGACACTAATAAAAAAGTGCCAAATATAAATAATGCTTCCTAGAAAAAAAAACATTTTTCCTTCTAAATACTTATGTTAAGTCCTTTTAACTTCATAAAGATATTTTAGGAGTAGATAAGAATAAAGCTTCTTGGAAAAGTAACAGGCATGTTTTGATAATAACATATACAGATGAATCCTGTTTATCAATTTATGGTCAAAGACATTCTCTGCCTCTTAGCCAAACGACAGAGAGTAAATTGGTATAAACAAGTAGGAAACACACCACCAAAAAGAGTAGACTGAATCTAAACATCAACTAGTTTTACCCCCTTTCTGATGAATAAATTTCTTCTATTACCACATATCCTTAAGGTAGTTTGGCAACACCCTGGAAAATTCACTACTTAACTCCCAGCACAGTCTATTTCATTTTTTGGACAGCTTTAAGGACCAGACAACTATTCTTTATATGGAGTCAAAATCCATCTTCATGTAACAACTGGTTGTCACTTTACCTTCTGGAGCTTCACAGTCTCATTCTAACCTTCCTTCCAAAGGGTTGCCCATCAAATATTAGGAGACAGCTATTATGACTCCTTATAGGCTTCTTTTTGTAGCTTTGTTATGTGAAAAACTTTAGCCATTTTCTTCTGGATGTGCTTGAAGCTTATCACTCTCAGACTGCGATAATCAGAACAAAATAGTCCAATGCATAGAATAAAGCAGGACTACTACTAATCTTATTCTAGACATTCTATTAATGTTCTAGACATTCCTAAGATCACAATGCATTTTTTGAAAGAAACATGACAAAGTTGCCCATATTAAGTTTTCTGTTAACTTAGGAATGTTAAGCCTTTTTTTCTACCCCTACATCTAAGCCATTTCTCCTCTATTCTGTAATACATAGCATTATATATTATATTATAAACTTGTTCTCAGTAAATTTTATCTTGCTGGTTAAGCCTATCATCCTGATATTTTTAGAGCTTTTTTGACTCCTGTCTATATCAAAGAGATATCTGCACTCCTCTGTTTATTGAGACTGTCTATATCACCCAATAATTTTGACTCCTGTCTATATCACCCAATAATTTAGCCATCCTTCCTCAACTGTATATTATCTACAAATTTAATTAGTAGGCCAACTATATTTCTTTTAACTCTTTGTTGATATATATAATGAAGGTGAAGACAGATTCCTATGGTATCCCAGAGTTCTCCTTCCAGGTTAACACAGACCATTAAATATCACTCTTTCAGATGGCTGTTCAGCCAGCTGCATAACAACATAACCGTATTTTTATATCATATCCCTCTCATCCATCCTGCACACAGTGATATCATGATGGACCATGTCAAAAAGCTTCATGAAATTCAGACCCCTGTCTGCTGTGATCAACAGTCTAATAGCCTTCCTAAGAAGAAGGAAATTAGGTTAATCTCCACAAAGTTTTTTTAATAAAATCAGGCTAATTCTTAGAGATCATCATTTTTCCTTAACTAGCATCTACTAAATCACCTAATATGAAACTTTACTAAGGATTCAATTCAGATTCACCAGCTGTAGGGAACAAGAAAGAGAGAGAACCTACAGATGTTTAGGGTCTGTGATCTGCTTTCTCTCCTCCATCTTCCTGCCTGAAGGCTGTGTCTCTAGGGATCCTGCCCAGGCTACTGCAGCAGTGGGAAAAAGAGACCAAAAATGAGTTTCCCAGATTTAAGTGCCTGGGTCCTATTCCCAACTGCTCTTCCCCATGTTTTTTAAAGCAATAAAGAGCAATCATTATCTAATGTTTTAACTTATCTGTATTACTCTTCTTCTCCATTAGTATATAGTCTGGAGTTAACTACTCTGAAATGGTTTCGAGTAAGGCTTCACCCTTCTACCCTCTCTAAAAAGAAACAAATGCTATAATAAAATCTTAACACAGCAATAGTCTTTGAGAAAAAAAGTGTAGCTTGATATGTAGCTATAGGATCATAGCTTTCCAGTTTTGCTTTTCACGCTGTCACCTACTTACCACAAACTATACATATTTGTTTATTTTTAGTTAAAAAAAATCCCAAAGTACTTACAGATAAAACATACTATGCCTCTTTAGTAAACAAACTCAAATCAAAGCACCACTGTTTAGTTCTTAGGCAATAAATAGTCATAACCAATAATTGTATTTGTATATTTTTAGTTCAAAAGAAATCCCAAAGTACTTACAGATAAAACATATTCTGCCTCTAGAGTAAACAAACTCAAATCAAAGCACCACTGTTTAGTTCTTAGGTGATAAATAGTCATAACCAATAATTGTGTGAGGCAGATCTTTTTTTTACAATAAAAGTCCTCCCTACAAAGTAAGGAACGGGTTGTATGGCAAAAAGAAACAAAGTTCAGGATAAAAACACATGAAATATTATGCTTCCTAATGATAATATATAATTAGCCACTTTTCTTACAGAATTTTGTTGGTTTGTTTTTGCTTTTGTTTTTGCCTGACTATCCCATTAGGGACATTGACAAAATTGATTAAATGATGTTAATGGCCAGGCGTGGTGGCTTACGCCTGTAATCCCAGCACTTTCAGAGGTGAGGCGGGAGGATTACGAGGTCAAGATATCAAGACCATCCTGGCCAACATGGTGAAACCCCATCTCTACTAAAAATACAACAATTAGCTGGGCATGGTGGCGTGCACCTGTAGTCCCAGCTACTCGGGAGGCTGAGGCAGGAGAATAGCTTGAACACAGGAGGTAGAGGTTGCAGTGAGCCGAGATTGCGCCACTGCACTCCAGCCTGGTGACAGAACGAGACTCTGCCTCAAAAAAAAAAAAAAAGATGTTAAAAATAAAATCACTGTATATGGCTACCATTTGAAAAGAAAGAATAATTTGTAATTTCCCCTAGAGAATTAGGATCAGGTTCAAACTCTTAAGGACTCTCATTGCTGGGGAATAAAACTGCCTAAATTGGGAAAAATCCAGGGTTGAGCATGTAAATGCAAGCAAAGCAGACAATTTCAAAGAAAGACTCATACCCTCAAGGCTAAGGTACTGGCATAATAAAGGAAATTCCGAATGAAAGTTCTCTCTACAATTGTGGCCTATGGGGGGTTGCCCCCCAACCCACTGTCCCATAGTGCATTTTTAAAGTATTTCTTTTTTCTTTCTTTTTTTTTTTTTTTTTTGAGACAGAGTTTCGCTCTTGTTGCCCAGCCTGGAGTGCAATGGCGTGATCTTGGGTCACCACAACCACCTCCCAGGTTCAAGTGATTCTCCTGCCTCAGCCTCCTGAGTAGCTGGGATTACTGGCATGTGCCACCATGCCCAGCTAATTTTTTTGTATTTTTAGTAGAGATGGGGTTTCTCCATGTTGGTCAGGCTGGTCTTGAACTCCCGACCTCAGGTGATCCACCTGCCTTGGCCTCCCAAAGTGCTGGGATTACAGGCATGAGCCACCGCGCCCGGCCTCATTTTCATATTTAAATGCAAGGTCAAAACCCATTAATTCACGCAATATTTTAAAAATATCTTTCTTTTAGAAAATGTGTCAGTAATTTCTATGGAATTCTATACTATGTCCATCAAAAACGTCACAGAATAGTAGATTCAAAGAATTTCAGAATTGAAATCTTGAATATCATGTAGTCTAAGGCTTTCATGTTTCAAAGGCTCAGAGAACTAGGTGATTTACCTGTAGTAAAGCAGCCAGTAGTGGATAGATCAGGAAACCACCACATAGAACTCTATTACCTCTATTAAAATAAGGCACTGAGTCCCACAGGGTACAGTCCTAATACTTATTGTATAGGAATCATACTTTGCCTGACTACTAAATATTTACCTTTTAAATGTCTGTTAATTCAGAAGTCTAATAGTGTTCTCTTAAACAAAACTAAAACATGACTCTGTAAATTCATATCTATAGAAAAATCGGTGTTGAAGTTATTATACATTACAAACTATATTTTACAAACCACATTATAATAGTCTAAGTGTATAGTAATCAAATGTCATCACATATAATTAAAGATAAATTCAATGTGTCAAAACAGAAGATCAAAGCACTTTTAATACTGCAGGGCTATCATTTTCAATGGCCTGTTCCTTGATCATGCCTTTAATTCACACAATTCAGTGAATCACAGTGCCTCTTCCTGCTGCAGTGGAAATAAGCTCCCAAACAATCCTATTTTAAAAAAATTAACAAGCATATAAAATAGAAAATATTCTCAAGCCATGTCTGTGAAAAACTTAGTGCATCACCAGTTTCCTATTAAACCTGATCCTGGAAAAAATAGACAAGATGTTGTTTTTCATTTCTTTTTTATTATTATTTATTTATTTATTTTTTGAGATGGAGTGTTGCTCTGTTGCCTAGGCTGCAGTGCAGTGGCGCAATCTCGGCTCATTGCAACTTCCGCTTACCATGTTCAAGCAATTCTCCTGCCTCAGCCTCCCAAGTAGCTGGGATGACAGGCGCCTGCCACCACACCCGGCTAATTTTTGTATTTTTAGTAGAGACAGGCTTTCACTATGTTGGCCAGGCTGGTCTCGAACTCCTGACCTCATGATCCACTCGCGTTGACCTCCGAAAGTGCTGGGATTACAGGCGTGAATCACCGCACCTGGCCTTGTTTTTCATTTCTAACTCAGATTCTGACCTAAGCATACATTTATTTTGGAGTTACAGGAAGAGTTCTTGGGTTCATACTATGCACATAACTAGATAATCTGAATTACCTGGTATTTCCTGTTTGTTGGTTGTTATTGGGTTTTTACTGTTTGTTTGCTTGGTTTGGTTTTAATACCTACCACGGCAAACATTACCTGAGCAATTCAAAAAGAAAGAACCAAGAATAAAATCACTCGGCATTACAGAAAAACCTCCCACTTCAGTTACTTTATTCCTCTAAACTTTGGCTGAACCACACTGGCTGTTATTTCGCTGAGGAAGCGATTGCCAAGTTATCCACAGGAACATACACACAGACAAACCACAATATGGTGAATGTCAGCTGTTACTCCTAAGAATCTCTTCACTAAAATATGTGCTGAGTAATGAGAAGTTATTCAGTTAAGTTCAGATAAATGTAGAGTTAAAATAGGCCTTCAGAGATAATCAACTGAGATAGTAATTGCCCCAGAAAATACTTATGAAAGTCAATACTAAGAAAACCTGTATATTAAATGTTCTTCATTAAAATAGGAAAAAAAAAAAGATCTTCTAAGAGTTCTTGAAGCTACCAATTTAAAATTCCAAATAGTAAGTTCAATCTTACTACGGACCTTTACAAATAAGTAACAGGCTTCAAGGAAATCAGAGCCTCTAAAGGCTACAATGTATCTTTTCAGATGCTGACTTTAAAATGAAAAACTTCTTACTTGTACTAACCATTAAAATCAAAACAATTGAACTCATGGACATAGAGAGTAGAATGGTGGTTACCAGAGGCTGGGAAGGGTAGTGGGGACTTAGCGGGAGGTGGAAATGGTTAATGGGTACAAAAATAATAATAATTAGAAATGAATAAGACCTACTACTTGATAGCAAAACAGGGTAACAATACTCAATAATAACTTAATTGTACATTTCAAAATAACTAAGATTGTAATTGTATTGTTTGTAATACAAAGGATAAATGCTTGATGGGATAGATATCCCATTCTCCATGACGTGATTATTACACACTGTATGCCTGTATCAAAACATACCATGTACCCCATAAATATATACACTATGTACCCACAAAAATAAAAAATAGACTGAAGCGGGCCAGGCGTGGTGGCTCACACCTGTAAATCCAGCACACTGGGAGGCCAAGGTGGGTGGATCACCCAAGGTCAGGAGTTTGAGACCAGCTTGGCCAACATGGTAAAATCCCATCTCTACTAAAAATACAAAAATTAGCTGGGCATGGTGGTGTGTGCCTGTAGTCACAGCTACTCAGGAGGCCGAGACATGAGAATCACTTGAACCTGGGAAGCAGAGGTTGTAGTGAGTCAATATCACGCCATTGAACTCCAGCCTGGGCAACAGAGCAAAACTCCATCTCAAAAAAAAAACCATAGATAGAAGCAGCCAAACAAATCTTTGGATGAGTCACTGTCTTACAACTATGCTTATTTGATAATAAAAGGATAATAAGAGATCTTTTACTGACAACCGAAGATATTTCCAATCTTGAGAAACATATTTTTAAAAGACAAAGATCTTTCGTGCTAACTACCCACTAAAATACACATGTCAGATGAAAATACTATTTTGGGACTCTGTATATGGAAAAAAGGTCAAACGTTATTGCAAAGGGTTTCCACAGAGAAACGATGAAAAGAAATTACACATGTCAACTAGTACAGTATTCGCAGTGCATGTTCCATATTATATTATACTTTGGAGTATCCAATTTCCTTCAAGATTCAATAAAATAAAACATAATGCTTCTATTGTTACCATGGTATTCTCTGACATCCTTAATCACTGAGAGTTAATTAATCTGATATGTTCTTCCCTGTATGTTTTAAATCATCTCCTTAACCCATGGGATATGTAAGAACTTTTGACTTATGAATATTTTTAATTTGAATCATAGGCTAAGTATCATACGTGCATAGACGTGTGGGGAATAAAAATTACCAAGATAAATCATCTCTGTCTATAAGGAATTTACAATCTATTTTGGAAAAGAGGACTCAACTTGCGCACACAGCACCATAGCACGTAGGTGCACACCGTGCGCACCCAAATGCACATACACACACAGAATTAAACTACATACACACACACAAAAATCAAGGTACAGTGGAAACACTTATGCAAACCCAAATGAGCCATTATACAAAATTAAGGGCCTTTACTTTTCTTTATTTCTTTCTTATTATTTATTTATTTAAGACAAGTTCTGGCTCTACTGCCCAGGCTGGAGTGCAGTGGCACGACCTCGGCTCACCGCAACCTCTGCCTCCTGAGCTCAAGTCATCCTCCCGCCTCAGCCTCCCGAGTAGCTGGGACTACAAGGACGCACCACCACACCCAGCTAATTTTTGAATTTTTTTTTTTTTTATAGAGATGTGGTTTCATCATGCTGCACAGGCTGGTCTGGAATGCAAGCGATCTACCCCGCCCTTGGTTTCCCAAAGTGCTAGGACTACAAGCATGAGCCACTGTTTCTGGTTGGGACTTTACTTTTCAAAGCTGTCCGTGTCACAAAAGACAAAGAAAAGCTAAAAAGCTGCTGTATTAAAGGAAACTAAATAGACATGGCAAGAAAATTCCTATTCCCTCAATCCTTAGATTAGTGAAAAAACTGCTATAAAGGTCATAAAGGGACAATAGGCAAAATTTGAATGTGGACTCTATGTTAGATTATGGTATATTGAACTTGATCAATTACTGTTATTCTCTTCATACATGTTACATATGCCTCTTTTGTGCTGAGTCTCTTACATAACATCTTATAATGGAATGTCTTTGTTCTTAAGGGACACATACTAAACTACTTAGCTTAAAGGGTTGCAACCTCTGCAATTTACTAGCAAATGGTCCAGAACAAAAGTATAGTAATATGTATATATATGTATTAGAAGACAAGGAGGAAATATGGCAAAATGCTAACAGTGGATAAAACCACATGAATGGCTTATGGGAGCTGACTGTACTACACTGGCAACTCTTCTGTATACTTAAAGATTTCAAAATATTTTTTTTAACTCCATGAACATTTAAGCTTAAAAAAGACCTTGGAAATTATCTAGTCCAATCCTCGACCTAACTTTACAAATGCGGAAATAGACCTGACAATTAGATCAGTGGTTTCTTAACTTTTTGTTCTATACCCCATCAGTAAAACATTTTGGGCATGCACTCCCTCAATATATGTATTTTAATTATTTTACACTTTCTATTTGGGTACCAATTTATTGCTTACATTATAATACATAAATAGAAAGTAAAATGTATATAGGATGAGATAAAATATTTGTAAATGTATCATTTTTCCTCTTCCATCAGAGTGGAGTACCATGGAGCATCCTTTGCTCCTGTCCTTACCTTGGTGACCACTGACAGCTCAGCACAAAAGAGGCATTTATAACATGTATGAATAGAATGTCACGGAAGGTTTTATGCTGATGTGGTTTATGTGGTACCTGAAGCATTCTAGGGCTTAGAAGAGTAGGTAGAGATGAGAGAAAGGCAGAGAGTCCAGACTGAACAAAGATTGACAAAAGGCAAAGAAACAGAAAAATCATAGAAACTTTAGCAATTCATACTGAAAAGCAGTGACACAGAGGATTAAAGGACAGCTCAGTGATCAACTGTGAAAGGTCTTGAATATAAAAAACAAGAAGGAATGACTTAAACCATAAGTAATGAGGAATCTTTGAAAGGTTAGGAGGGTTAAAATAAGAAAGTATCTTGAAACCAACAATGTTTACAATAATCAGTATGTGGCAGTGTTTTGCAGAATTCAGAAAGACAGATTAAGTTATTACTAGATTACTCATCAGAAATTGACATAACTTCTAAGAACAAAACTAAATCTTTAATAAAAACCCAGCCCTGGCCAGGCATGGTGGCTCACACCTGTAATCCCAGCACTTTGGGAGGCAGAGGCAGGCAGATCACGAGGTCAAGAGATCGAGACCAGCCTGGCCAAGATGGTAAAACCCTGTCTCTACTATCAACACAAATATTAGCTGGGTGTGGTGGCGCGCCCCTGTTGTCCCAGCTACTCGGGAGGCTGAGGCAGGAGAATCACTTGAACCTGGGAGGCAGAGGTCGCAGTGAGCCAAGATCGCACCACTGCACTTCAGCCTGGCAACAGAGGGAGACACTGTCAAGAAAAAAAAAAAAAAGAAAGAAAAAAAAAACCCAGCCCTGTCTGATTTTTCTACTTGCCTAAATTATATAACTATAGACCTGGGTGGTTTTATATCACCAAAGTAGTTTTCCATAAAGAGATATGCCTAACAATTTTCAGCACAGGCCACTTATTTGCCATTATTATTTCAAATCCAAACTGCCACGTGGTCACAACTTTCTCCCAAAATATAAAAAAAACAAATGGTTAATGTGCTTGTTGCTACAAATGAAAATTAAAAAAAAAAAAACTAGACTATTAGCTCTTCAGGCTCATCTTAGATAAATCACTGCAGAGCTTTTAAATCAAGTTTAAGTACCTCTTAAACATCATTATATATAGTAAAAACCATCCCTAGTGTCTGCTATTTCCTAATTTGATAATATTTTGCAGTGAGAAAATGCTAACAAATTTGTATAACTTTTGTACATTGTCACATGTTAATATAAAACTGTCCAAATGGTATCTTTGTACCTCAGCATAAATTCATTATTTGCTTTTACTCAGACTGATATTGACATAAAAAGGCCTACATAGGACTACATAGGCCTTCTTATGTCAATAGCAGCAAAATAGAAGCAGCAAAATATGGGGCTTTATCTTTTCTGCTCTTTTTCCTTTTTTTCCTTTTTATATAAAGAGACCAATGAGATTTGAGCTTACTTACATAATGATAAATTAAGCACAATACATTAAATACCAAGAAAATTCTAACCCTCTAGTTGGCTGAGACTCTTATTTTAACCACTATATCACTTGGTTCTAAGTCCTCACTTGGGATAAAATCCAAGAATTTCCTTTCCCAAATTATGCCGTAAATGAGTCATTTAACTAATACAGTAGTAATAGTATTAGACAGTTTCTACAGATTAAGAGACAGGGTCTTTCTCCCTCTGTCACCCAGGCTAGAGTGCAATGATGTGGTAATAGCTCACTGCAGCCTCAAACTCCTGGGCTCAAGCAATTCTCACCTGTGCCTCCAAAGTGCTGAGACTACAGGCTTGTGCCACCATGCCTGGCTAATTTTTTAAATTTTTGTAGATATTCGTGTCTCACTATGTTGCCTGGGCTGGTCTCAAACTCCTGGGCTCAAGTGATCTTCCTGCCTCAGCCTCCCAAAGATTAATCCTGGGATTAAAGGCATAAGCCACCACACCTGGACCTTCACTCCCTGTTTAGTAATCATTTGGTTTTTAAAAAAAAACACAGAAGCAGAAGCAAAATATGGGGCTTTATCAAGAAAGTGAAAGAAGGAAAATATTGATAGATAAAGATTGAGATGGCCTATGATAGTTTTTCAAAAAACGAAGATTGCTGTTATTTTTTAAAAATGACTATGGTAGCTGATACAGAACTTCCACGCAAAATGAAAGACTGAAGTATTGGATGGTCAAGGTGTAATAATTTCCTTTATGAAATGGTCTTCTCCTTTGATAACATTTTAGTAACTCTATAAAACCCAAGATGGAAGGTGACATATGGGACTCTTCAATAATGTATATGTTCATTGTTATATTTATGTTTATAAATACATAAATTATATTTACATTTATTATACTTATAATATGCTAGTGCATATGTTAAATAATACTGCTTTCGATGGTGAACTGAATGTTTAACACCTCTTTACAATTTTTTCTTTTTTTAAATTGAAGTATAATTTTGCTAAGCTATAAAAAGCTGCACATATTTAAAGTGTACAATTGGGGCCAGGCATGGTGGCTTATGCCTGTAATCCCAGCACTTTGGGAGGCCAAGGCAGGTGAATCACCTGAGGTCACGAGTTCAAGACCAGTCTGGCCAACATGGTGAAACCCCGTCTCTACTAAAAATACAAAACAGCCAGGCATGGTGGTGTGTGCCTGTAATCCCAGCTACTTGGGAGGCTGAGGCAGGAGAATTGCTTGAACTTGGGAGGCAGAGGCTGCAGTGAGCCTAGACTGCGCCACTGCATTATAGCCTAAGTGACAATGCGAGACTCTAACTCAAAAATAAATAAATAAATAAAGTGTACAATTGGATAACCTTTGAATTATGTATATACCTGCAAAACTATCATCACAGTTAAGATAGTGAAAACTTCTTTAACCTCCTGAAGTTTCCTTGTGCCTCTTTGTAATTCCTTTCTCCTCCTCTATTCCCCATCTCTAGGTAACCACTCATCTGCTATCAGTATGAATTATTTTTCATTTTTTAGAATGCTATACAAGCGAAATCAAACAGCATGCAGTCTTTTTTGACTGACTTATTTCTCTCAGCATGATTATTTTAAGTGCCATCCATGTTGTTACATGTACCAATAATTAATTCATTTTTATTGTAAATAGTATTCCATTATATGGATATACTATAGTTTGTTTATCCATTCACTTGTTGATGGACATGCGGGTGACTTCATTTTTGGCTATTATAAATAAGGCTGCTATGACATTTATGTACAAGCCCTTGCATGGACATATGCTTTCAATTATTTTGGGTAAAAAGCTAACTGACATGGCTGAAGAGTATGGTGGGTATACGGTTAACATTTTAAGAAACTGCCAAACTATTTTTTAAAGTGGTTATACCATTTTACATTCCCACCAGAAGGGTATAAGACTTAGCTCCTCCACATATTCACCAACATTTCATATGGTTAGTCTTCTTAATTTTATTTTTTTCCTTTTATTTTTAGTTGACACATAATAATTGTACATATTTATAGAAAAGGAAGTAATATTTGGTGTGGTATTGCAGTACACTTTTCATTTCCCTAACAATTAATGACATTGAGCTTTTCATGTGCTTATGGTCTCGAACTTCTGGGCTCAGGCAATCCTCTCACCTCGGCTTCCCAAAGTGCTGGGATTACAGATGTAATCCACCATACTCTATCCGATGTCTACTTTTTGTTGTTGTTGGGTTGTTCGATTTTTTATTGAATTTTGAGAGTTCCTTATATATTTTGAATATAAGTCCTTTATCATAATATGTTTTGCAAATATCATCTCCACAAATCTGTGGCTTGCCTTCTCATTCTCTTTTCAAGAGCAGAAATTTTAAATTTTGATGATGTTCAACTTATCAATTTGTTCTTTTATGGGTTGTGCTTTCGGAGGCATATAGAAGAAATCTTCTCCTATCTCAAGATAACAAAGATTTTCTCCCTATGTATTCTTTAAGGAGTTTTATAGTTTTAGGTTTTACATTTTAGTCTATGATCTGTTTTGAGTTAGTTTTTATATGGTATGTGATATAAATAATTTTTTCACATGTATATCCAATTGTTTTAGCACCATCTGTTAAAAAGTTTGGCCCTTCACCCATGAATTGCCTTTATACCTTTGTGAAAACTTAGTTGCCCATGTACATAAGAATCTGTTTCTGGACTCTCCATTCTTTCCCACTGATCTGTTTCTCTATCTTTATGCCAATACCCTGCCTTGATTGCTCTAGCTTTATAAGTCTTAAAATCAGGTAATGTTAGTCCTCTAACTTTTTCCACTTTTTTTTGTTTTTTAAGACGGAGTTTCGTTCTTGTTGTCCAGCTGGAGGGCAATGGCGCGATCTTGGCTCACTGCAACCTCTGCCTCCTGGGTCCAAGAGATTCTCCTGCCTCAGCCTTCCCATAACTGGGATTACAGGCGCCCGCCACCACGCCCAGCTAATTTTTGTACTTTTAGTAGAGACAGGGATTTGCCATGTTGGTAAGGCTGATCTCAAACTCCTGATCTCAGGTGATCCACCTGCCTCGGCCTCCCAAAGTGCTGTTATTACAGGCATGAGCCACCAGGCCTGGCCACTTCTTCCTCTTTACGATATTTTTTTTTGGCATAAGATGCTACAGTAATAGAAATAAAATTAAGGAATTTTTATTTATAACTGCATGAACCCTAGACCTGTTTCTCTATTTCAAAGATAAAACCATTAATTCTAAAAGCTAAGCAATAAACCTTTTAAAAAGATGAAGTACAGACTTCAGTAGAATTTATTTTATCATCTCTACTATATATTAAGCATTGTGCAGGTACCATCACTCAGCTCTTTTGTTTGATAATTTATGTGACTTAAACAAACAACCACCATTTTAAACTTGCTAATATGTATTAACAGAGTATATATTTAACATCTATTATGTACTCAGAAGTATAAAAGACTCCAGTCAAAAGAAATAGAAGATAGTGTTTCTGTCATACTGATATCTACTTGGGAAAAAAAGAACAGACATAATACAATTTTTTAAAAAACTTTAATAAATCAACATGAAAATTATAATAGTAGAAGCTTGGTTCAAAAGTACTGTTGAAAAATGGGGCCAGATGGGATTACCACGAAGACTCCTTAAAGAAAATTATCAATCAGATTTGGGAGAAATATTGGTGAGATTAGGGTAAATGAGATCAGTCGACAGGAAAAGGCATAATGTTATTTATGAAAGATTATCCTAGTAGCACCAAGTAGCGCAGTGTTAAAAGGGAAAATGACTAATATTAGGAAAATCAGGGAGAAAACTATTGCTATAAGCCACGCATTAGGGGTTGGGGGCCCACCACGCAGAGTGAAGACTCAGTTTAAATGTCTTGAAAACTATTAAAATGTCTTGAGATACACAAAGAATCTGAAAGCAAAAGTATTTCTTCACTTAAAATGTTCAAATCTATTAGAAATCAGAGTTTAATACTATATTTTAACTGCATTTAGATATTTTAAAACCATATACACATTACAACTGCATTTTTAAAAATTTACTTTTGTGGGGCAAAAACAACTTTCTACACTCATCTTGAACAGTAGTGAGGCCTGGGGGTTGCAGAGTTGTTTACAGTGAACTCTGAGGGGCTCCCATTGCCAAATCTGCCCACACTGTAGCTTCATGTTTAGAAAATGGCTAGCCATACTTTCTTTTCTTCTCCTTCAGTAAAATTAGTAGACTAGCTTTTAGCATATGGAAGCATTTTCACATTGCAAGTTCTGGTGGTGGGGGGAAGGAATAATTTGCAAATGCCATCAAATGAAATGTGCACTTTCAAATGAGGTTGATCATACAGTTTCATGTGGCAAAAGTTAGTCAATAAGTCTTTTCCTTTTTTCAGAAGGAAATGCTCATCTTTGCATAAAATGTAGCAGGGTGATCAAGGAAGGTGTTTTAAAAACATCATTGTAGATTTTCAGAAAAGCACTTTTATTTGAGTGTTCAAGACTGAAATTCAAATGGATTTCATTTTTATTTTAAACTCCTTTTAGAAATATTAAAGTAGGGGCAACAGGAACAAAGTAGAATAGGGCAGTGGCTAGAGAAAGCAATAGTCTTTTAAGGGCTACACTCAGACTTCTTCCTGACACTTTTTCATGTCTGCCTCTGCACCTCCTTCACACTGTCTCTTCTCCCACTTCTTTACTTCTTTTACCTTTAAACACACCAGGGAAGGGAAGTGGGATATGTATGGGAAGTGTGGGATGAGTAAAGAAGAAAACTAAAAGATGCAACAAAGCTAACATCATCACACTGGCTTTATTGAGCAGGCCCTTACAGGTCACCTAGAGGAAAAAACGCAGAGGCTGGAGGGATTAACTGAGGTGACAGTCAATTGATATTCTTTATTTTCCCAAAGAAATATATTTATAAGTCATTAACTATAAGGATAAAAGGTAAGAATCAAGAACTTTAGCCTTTTTCACTTTCTTAATTTCTCTAATTCAAATATTCCAGTACTAAAGACAGGAATCTTGGCTGAAACCCCTACATGCATAAATAAATTTTAAAAAAATCTTTTTTATATAAACACCGTAGTTTAGCCACAGGAAAGCCAAAAATGTGCAAATAATAGCCCAAATCATAGACCGATATTATAAATCATCCTAAAACACAAACTTAATGAAATTTGAGATCGCTATAAGGAAAAGTCAAATACTCCTCTTATAAAACTCTAAAACCAAACATTCTACCTATGGCTTTAGGGGGAAAATAAGGAAGAGGAACAAAAAGGCACAGAAATAGAAAAAGCCATAAAAGAAGATACAAGGGAATGCTGGTAGAAACTAACAATGTAAATACAATGATATCTTATCAAGATCACAGAACTAAATTTAAAGTGGCCGAAAGAACTGGAGCTTTATTTCCCATGGGCTCTCAGGCTTCGTTCTCCAGGGCTTGTGCAAAGTATGCCAAGAATATTATGGAACACAATTAACCACAATGTTATTTTTAGGCAGTAGGTGTACTTACATTTTGATTGATATCATTACCTGACTTTAACTTTTCTTAGTGAATAACAAGAAGAAGCTAACACAAAATTTCAATTATTGCCCTTTCTTTGTGAATCAAATCCATAAAACTTCCAAGAGGGAGAAGATAAAAGTAAATTCCTTATTCAACTTATCTTTGCCAAAGGGCTTGGCCAGGCCCATAGCTGAAGCAGGCTAGGGATCAGAGACCTTGAATTGCTTGCTACTTAATACCTGTTCTGCTCTAGGCAACACTGAAAGTTTTGCTTTGATAGTTCAAGGCTAAAAGCCAATTCTGATAGTTGGCCGGAGGGAACTTTTCAAAGTTAATCTCTTCATACAGCAATGTTTCTTCAGTAAAAAAATAAAATGTAGTTCCAAACTGTCCTGCAGTCCCAGCTCATCCTCATGAATGTCTCTAGCAGTTAAAATTCACTCAAAAAGGATTTTTTACATACAGGTGAATCAACATTTCTAGTTTTTCAATCAACCAGGATACACTCACAGCACACTACAATAAAGATGCAAGAAGTAAAAGGATTTTGCTGTCAGAAAATTGAAATTCTAGTTGGAAAGACATATTCACCCACTTAAACTAATTAAAAATAAAGGCACTGTTTGGTACTGAGTGTTAATGCAATGAGAATTCAAAGATTAAAAACTAGAGTTGATTCCTGACTTTTTAATGATTGCCATTCTAACTGGTGTGAGATGGTATCTCATTGTGGTTTTGATTTGCATTTCTCTGATGGCCAGTGATGATGAGCATTTTTTCATGTGTTTTTTGGCTGCATAAATGTCTTCTTTTGAAAAGTGTCTGTTCATATCCTTCGCCCACTTGTTGATGAGGTTGTTTGTTTTTTTCTTGTAAATTTGTTTGAGTTCATTGTAGATTCTGGATATTAGCCCTCTGTCAGATGAGTAGGTTGCAAAAATTTTCTCCCATTCTGTAGGTTGCCTGTTCACTCTGATGGTGGTTTCTTTTGCTGTGCAGAAGCTCTTTAGTTTAATTAGATCCCATTTGTCAATTTTGGCTTTTGTTGCCATTGCTTTTGGTGTTTTAGACATGAAGTCCTTGCCCATGCCTATGTCCTGAATGGTATTGCCTAGGTTTTCTTCTAGGGTTTTTATGGTTTTAGGTCTAACATGTAAGTCTTTAATCCGACGAGTTAATGGGTGCAGCACACCAACATGGCACATGTATACATATGTAACAAACCTGCATGTTGTGCACATGTATCCTAAAACTTAAAGTATAATAATAATAAAAATATATAAAATAAAATTAAAAAAAAAAAAACTAGAGTTGAACCAAGTGGAGTGGCTCACACCTGTAATTCCAGCATGCTGGGAGGCCAACATGAGAGGATCGCTTGAGCCCAGGAGCTCAAGACCAGCCTGGGCAACATAGGGAGACCCCATCACTGCAAAAATTTTAAAAAATTATCTTGGCAAGGTAGCATGCATCTGTGGTCCCAGCTACTCAGGAGGCTGAGGCACGAAGATTGCTTGAGCCCAGGAGGTCCAGGCTGCAGTGAGCCATAATCACGCCACTGCACTCCAGCTTGGGCAGCAGAGTGAGACCTTGTCTCAAAACACAAACAACAACAACCAAAAAAAAACAAGCGAAAACAAAAACAACTGGAGTGGGCCAGAAAAGTCCAAACTGGGTTTATGAAAGAGGTGCAAGAAACATAAAGAATTTGAGTGGAGAACAAGAATCAATAACATTTGAAAAAGCAAGGAATATAAGCATTACAGATGAGGGAATAAAGCATTAATAAAGGTAAGAAAGTAAAACTGAACATGATATTAGGGATGGGGATAAGATTTGGTCTGTTAAATCAAGTTTACCCTAAAGCTGCCTCCTTACATATTTTAAATTCAGCCTAAAGGTTTCTCTACACAGTGTGAACTATAATCTAAAAGGATGTGTAAACAGACTGTAACCTGCTCTTGTGACAATCACTGAGTTTTGGCCAAAGGGGGCCAACTGTTCAAACTACGTTCAAATAAGGCAAATGTGGAGCTGTAACCAATCCAGCTGTTTCTGTACCTCTATTTTGTTTTCTGTACGTCACTTTCCTTTTTCCGTCCATAAATCTTCCAGCACATGGCTGCAATGGAGTCTCTCTGAGATTACTCAGGTTCAAGAAGCCGCCAGATTTGCTCAATTAAACTGTGTTATATTTAATTTGGTTAAGGATTGTCTTTTAACAGGTCTAAAGTATAAACAACCAGTTTAAGTAAAATAGGTATATATGTTAAGGTTTATGGTTGAATAAATATGATGAGGCTGGTTTATGGAAGGCTTTGAATGCCAAGGAGACCAACAGAAATTTGATTAGGCCAATGAGAGTCACAACTGGTTATTAATAAGGGAAACAGCAGCATAAATTTCTTTTGAAAGGGTGGTTTTACAAACAGCATGGGGGTAAGGATTGGAAGCCAGCAAAGAAGATGGTGGAGCCCATTAGGTGCTAAGTGATAAGAACTTCAACTTGAATAACAGCATTCATTTGTGCACGATTCAATAATATTTATCGGATGTCTGAATGTTCATCATTCACACGTGAATAAGACAGACATGATATTACTAGCCCACAGAAACCATTAGGTAATAAATGTTCATTGTTTAAAGCGGCTAAGTTTTAGGGTAATTTGTTATGGCAATTGATAACTAATACAGATGTGAAGCCAGCAAAGGAGATATCAAATCTCCAAAAGTGGGAGAGAAACCAAAAAAAGCACACTACCACTGAAGACCAAAAATAATTTCAAAAATAAATAGTAGATTGGTAGTCAGTATCACATATAAAAGAGGAATATAGGATGATGAACATTTTTAAAAATGTTATTAAAGTTGATACAGTTCACAACTAATTAAAAATTATAAGAGATATACAAGAAAATACATACCATAATTGATTACCAAATTGTTTTTTCCATAAAAAGAGAATGAGTAGGGAAAAAGTGTACACAACTGATAAACACCTCAAATTTAAACAATTTATATTCCTAAGTCTATGGGTCGACCACTAACTGATTAAATAGCTAGTGAAGTATAAGCCTCATGTACTGTAGTAAGTTTAAACAAAAAATTCACTTGTTTTGATCTAATACCCTAACTTTAGGCCTATACCCTCCTTATAACAAAAGAAAAAGCTTTCAATTTATTCAAACCTTTATCATATCACCTACCATATGTTGCTATAAATTATTTACATGTTCCCCATCCTAACTACAGTATAAGTTCCTCCAAAGTAGGAACCTTTAGTTTATTCATCTTTGAAGTCTCAGTACATAGATCAATATCTAGTCCATAAAAGATATTCAGTTGCTAACTGAAAGTTACTGAATTTAGTAGAAAAACAATGGCTTTTAAACATATTCATGTACCATCTATCATTTTTGAAGTAATAGGAGTTTTCTTTCATTTCTGTCTCTGCTGGATAGTATCTCTTCATTGTAATTCCCTAAAATTTAGTCTGGTCCCATTTGTCTACCTTAGAACACTAGTCAAGGTCCTTCCACAAGACTTTCATGAGTTTCAAGGTCTTCATTTCTTTTGTATTTAATATTCAATCTTAACTTAGTTCTAACACAAACCTCCGTTTCAATTATATTGAACTGAACAATCCTGAACCCATATTATTTCATGTTTTTCTTCCCAGATCATCTCAAATTTTGACTTGGAATGTCAAAGTATTTATCTGAATCTAAAATTCCATATTCCCTTGTGTATGCAAGTTGATAATTGCCTGAATAAAGTAATTAAGTGGCTATGTTTAGAAGAAACATAAGTAGAAACATAAGAAATAAGAAAATGAGGTGAAGTTACAAAAAATAACATTTAAAATAAACACTGGATGCTTGCTTTTTAAATGTCTATTTGTGAAACAACTAAATTTTGAATTTTTAAAATGGTCCTGATACACCAAATTAATCTAAAACTTTGCCACTTAAAATATAAATAGGCTACTACTGATCTTAAAGAGCTGTAATCAGGACAAATTCTTACATTGAAAATGTTTGTGGGCATTTACTCGGAACAGCTGCCACCCAGGATGACTAAAATAACACAAATTAGATGTAATTGAGTTAAGGGACCACACCAGGTTTGTAATTAAATTTGTCCTATGTGGTTTGGATTTGGGTTTTCTTTTTCCCCTCCAGCAAACCACAGTTTGAAAACTTCATCAAATGGGAAGTACAAAGGAATAGGAATATATAATGCAAATGTTTATCATGAACAATTTACATAAAATCCACTTTAACAGTTTAGACAAAGTTTTGTGTGTGTGTGTGTGTGTGTGTTTTAAGTCTGATGGCAGCAAACATCACTTAAACATTGTTTAAGTTTCCTTTGAGGGTCCTATTCACTAAAACTTCTTGCTGCCAATTTCTCATTTTATCACAATTTATCCTAGCTGTAAAGTAAATTTTATTTTGTTCTAATTTCCTAACTTTGCACACTATTTACCTACAAGGTCAAAGCAGATTCCAGGTTGAATTCAAGCTCACTTACAGACTTTAGTCCAAAATCCTTAGGGTCAGTAATGAAAGTCAAAGGTAGAGCCAGAATTTTTACTAGGGTGTACCTTTCAGCAGCCTTAGATATGGTTGATTATAAGTTGCTGATAGATATGGCCAATTACATTGTCATCACTGTGTTGATAATTTTGATTTCTATGTGTCTAACTAGCATAACCTGCCCCTAGAAGAATGTTTAGATAAGATGCCCTGAAACTAACCAATCCCTACCCTTGTTGGGATCTACTCATACAAGAGAATGATCACTGAGGGATGTTTAGGAAAGGAGTTCAGCTTAGAAATTTAGTGTTGCCTCTCACCATGCCCTTTCCATTAGATGTCATGGGTTTCAAGCAAAATTTGAGATAAAGAGTTTTCCAAATCAGTATTTTGTTCAAACGGTTCCCAATTCATGACATGATAATAGTTCCACATAAAACCAAAGGAGCTGATATAATTAACAGGCTTCATTTCAGAAAATCTTGTTTGACAAGATTTCTCTGATAATTACAGGTTAAGCAGACCACAGCAATAGGACTGTATATCAACTTGATAACCAATCAAAAAACAAACTTACCCTCTTTTGTTATTGATTACATAGAAAGTATTTGAATTCTTGCCAGTATTAAAAAGTCACTTTTCTCTGTGTAGATAATGTATGAAACTATTACTGAGACAAACTCTTGCCTCTGCATTTTTTACTTTGGCAGATATAGACATGAAAGGCACCTGGCCCTAATAATTCTTCCTTGTGTAACACTCCAGGACACACCATAAGCCTGTCGCCTCTAAAGTCTAGGCCCTTCCCAGCTTTCCTAAGACTCTAAAACCACACCTAAGAAACTTAAACTTCTTAGGTGTTCAGATAGTAGAGCTGCCAATCCTGTCAAATAAACAGGGAAAATGGCTTTTTAGAAATCATATCTTATTTAACAATATTGGTGTCAAGGAGACAGAATTTTTTTCTAAATAAAGAGAACTAGCTACTAATCTGTCTTCTGCCTGCTATCCGACACCACCTGAGGTATACCATAAACCTTCCTAAAAAACAAGACCGAGAAGTACTACTGGTTAATTACAGGGGATCTCATGAATAAACCAGATGCTGAGTACAAGGGTTAGGATTATTGCCAGCTAGAACACGTACAAGGCACTCAAATTATCTTGTATGCCAAATCCTTATTTTTGTGCCCCCCCAAAAATGTGGTTAACATATGTGTTAAAGGTAGAAAAATGCACTGTTGTGGTAATGCTATCTTTTATCTTAAATTCATTCACAGTGAAAGCCATCTCTATACTTTAAAGGTTTGCCTCCACTAACTCAATAAATCTAAAATTATATAGCCATTATCATTTTATAGATGGAGAAATTAAGGCAAAGCAGAGTGATGTGACTCATCCAAGGGCAAATATTAAGATGGTGCTTACATAGTCGTTGGAGAATAAACGTCCAACTATTCCCCCTGAGGGAGGATGACCTAAGCAGTCACATAACACACAACAGTCACAAAGAATAAAAAACGTCTAAGGGGAAGTCTGGAATACATCAAGAACTATGTATTCTTCAAGACTCAGCTCAAATTCTATCTTTTATAGTTCATTCCCATCTTTCCATTTTCCACATTTTCTAAAATACTATTAAACTGTCTTTATTTTAATAGTAATTTACTTCTAAGTACAAAGCTGCAATTCAGTTTACCTTTGCAGACAAGGAAAGGAAAAACAACAGATACAAACCAAGTCAGTGGCATCCTCTCTAATTTCTCTTCTTGGTTACTTGACTGATTTGAATTATAAAGTTTAAGAGGAATTTTAAAAGTAACCTTTTTTTAATCTGCAAAGCCATATTCCAAGACCAACTCTCAAATCTGCAGATAGAAAGGAAACATTCTACTAGTATAAGAAGTGTAACAAATTTAAATTTAGAACAAACCAAACACAAGAAATCTTTTAAAATTCGCATGTAACTGTTGAATAAGGAAACAAACCTTTCCTAACAATATCAATTCAAAATGCTTTGCTTCAGCTGAGCCTGGTCTGAAGCACTCCAGAGCAATTTACCTACTGAGTCATAAACATGAACAGTTCATTTCAGTACAGGTTATACTTAGAATGAGTTTCATACGTGTTTATAAATACTCAGTGAAATATATAGTTTAAAAATTATAATCTTTAATAGCTTTTATGTCATAACAGAATAGTCCACAGATGTAGAAAATATACAGCAAACACTGCTGAACTTGAGGCAATCAAGTGTTAGTTTTGTTCACCAGTTGGACACTAAGCTTTGAAAGAATTATAACACTTGGGGTGACATCATTTTGAAAAGAAGTACACTGAGAAAACAGTACATTTCTTTAAACTCTTTTCTCAAGTATCTCCTTTGTCTAAATTATTTTTCCTTTAAAGAGAAAAAATTACTGCTGTTCTGCATTAACAAAAAGAACAACAGTGATTTTTCAAAGAGGGTAAGAATCTGTTACATGTTTTCCTAACAAACAGCAACCAATCACAAGGTGAGAAGTGGAATTTAGAATGAGAATCTAACAGGTTAACATCACAAAAAGTGTTAGAATTCAAGTAAAGTGGCAAATTTTACATATGACTTTCTATTCCAAGGTTTATCAAGATGACAGAACTCATACAGAATATATGAATAAACATAAAAATAAAAATCTACCTTAGAAAAAAAAAAACTAAAAGGTAAGACCACTCACTTTTATAAAAGCAGATGACTAAAAACAAGAGTTGGAAAGAACTAGATCCACCAAGGACTGGCTTCTACAATTTACAAAACCTTTGCTTTTATGTAAGTTTTTAGCACTGTTCTACCTAACACAGAACACTTTTGCTGGCCTAAAAGAAATAATAAACAGCAATTCCAAATGACCTATGCTGGGTAGTTCTCTCACTTTGAAGAACTTTCTTAAATAATGAAATAACAACCCTACTGCTACCATTAATTTGTGTAGAATCTTTACTGAGCAGCACAAAATAACTGGCAGTGGTTATCTTTATTATTTCACAAAACATCCCTGGGTAAGTTAAGGGTCAGAAATAACCTACTACATGCTAAAGATGGGAAAATTTAAGAGCAAAGCATGACCTGCAATCACAAAATGAGACAGTGATGAGCTGGGACTAATTCCCTGATTCCTGACTCCCAACCTTTTGTTCGTGGTATATGATGGTACCTCTTAAATATCTGAACATTCAAAAGCAGACAGTAAGTGCCAACATCTTACCAATATTTTATCCAAAGCTCCCATTCACTTTGATTCAGTCCTACGTTTCCTAGTTTTATATAGTAAAAGAAAAAAAATTCAAATACTAGTGGTCTAATTGATTAGTCTACAGTTTGGTGGTAATATTTGGCAGTTACCAAGTCCTTTTGGAGGTTTACTTTGAACATTAAAAGATCATTATAAATATGCTTCAAGAAAAAGTGACAAATAGCATAAGTTTTATCTATTTAAATATTATTTAGTTATTTATATTCCTAATTAAGTAAAACCTAAATCAAGCACAGAAAACTTCTTAGTTTATCAGAATGTATCCTCTGGAAATAAATTATTAATAACCTAATAGAATCCTAGAGCTGTAAAAGCCCTCAGAGATCACCTAATGCCCTCATCTTATATATTTCAAATTTTCTTCTTGAATTAATCTGGAAATTTACATTAAATGCTAAACAGAAGCAATGGAGGGAGGACTTAGGCATACGGAACAGGGAAAACCAGATGTATATATAAACAAAGAGTCCTGGTTACATTTAACTCCCATCAATGTCAGTAATTGGATAGAAGTGGGTTAAGGAGAAAGAAAGGAGAGAGAGTGTTAATACTAGCGAAGTCCTTTGAACTGGGTCCAACAAGTGTTGCTAAGACAGTCTAATTTTTAAGGATAACACTCCTCCTGAAACCAACAATTGCAACATCTTTTGCATTTAATCAGAACCAGTACTTGCTTACTGATATGGTTTGGTTCTGTGTCCCCACCCAAATCTCATCTTGAATTGTACTCCCATAATTCCTACACGTTGTGGGAGAGACCCAGTGGGAGATGGTTTGAATCATGGGGGCAGTTTCCCCCATACTGTTCTCGTGATAGTGAATAAGTCTCACGAGATCTGATGGTTTTATCAGGGGCTTCCACTTTTGCATCCTCTCATTTTTTTCTCTTGCCACCACCATGTAAGAAGTGCCTTTCACCTCCCACCATGATTCTCAGGCCTCCCCAGTCAAGTGGAACTGTAAGTCCAATTAAACCTCTTTTTCTTCCCAGTCTCAGGTATGTCTTTATCAGCTGCATGAAAACAGACTAATACAGTAAATTGGTACCATTGGAGTAGGGCGTTGCTGTAAAGATATCTGAAAATGTGGAAGCAACTTTGGAAGTCAGTATCAGGCAGAGGTTGGAACAGTTTGAAGGGCTCAGAAGAAGACAAGCAAATGTGGGAAGGTTTGGAACCTCCTAGAGACTTGTTGAATGGCTTTGACAAAAATGCTGATAGTGATATGGACAATAAAGTCCAGGCTGAGGTGGTCTCAGATGGAGATGAGGGACCTGTTGGAACTGAAGTAAAGGTAACTCTTGTTATGTTTTAGCAAAGAGAATGGCAGCATTTTGTCCCTGCCCTTGAGATTTGTGGAACTTTGAACTTGAGAGAGATGATTGAGGGTATCTGGTAGAAGAAATTTCTAAGCAGCAAAGCATTCAAAAGGTGACTTGGGTGCTGTTAAAAGCATTCCATTTTTAAAAGGAAACAGAGCATAAAACTTCAGAAAATTTGCAGCCTGATGACGCAGTAGAAAAGAAAAACCCATTTTTTGAGGAGAAGTTCAAGCTGGCTGCAGAAATTTGCACAAGAAGGAGCTGAATGCTAATCCCCAAGACAATGGGGAAAATCTCTCCAGAGCATGTCATAGGTCTTCATGGCAGCCCCTCTCATCACAGACCCAGAAGCCTAGGAGGAAAAAATGGTTTCATGGGCTGGGCCCAGGGCCCCATGCTAAGTGCAGCCTAGGGACTTGGTGCCCTGATCCCAGCCACTCCAGCCATTGCTAAAAGGGGTCAAGGTACAGCTCGGCCCATAGTTTCAGAGGGTACAAGCTCCAAACTTTGGCAGCTTCGATGTGGTGTTGAGCCTGCAGGTGCACAGAAGTCAAGAATTGAGGTTTGGGAACCTCCACCTAGATTTCAGAAGAAGTATGGAAACACCTGGATGCCCAGGCAAAAGTTTGCTGCAGGAGCAGGGCCCTCATGGAGAATCTCTGCTAGGGCAGTGTGGAAGGGAAATATGGGTTTGGAGCCCCCACACAGAGTCCCTTCTGGGACACTGCCTAGTGGAGCTGTGAGAAGAGGGCCACCGTCCTCCAGACCCTAGAATGGTAGATCCACCGACAGCTTGCACCTTGCACCTGGAAAAGCCACAGACACTCAACACCAGCCTGTGAAAGCAGCCAGGAGGGGGGCTATACCCTGCAAAGCCACAGGGGCAGAGCTGCCCAAGACTGTGGGAACCTACCTCTTACATCAGCATGACTTCGATGTGAGACACTGAGTCAAAGGAGATCTTTTTGGAGCTTTAGAATTTGCCCCACTGGATTTTGTACTTGCATGGGCCCTGTAGCCCCTTTGTTTTAGCCAATTTCTCCCATCTGAAATGGCTGTATTTACCCAATGCCTGCACCCTTATTGTATCTAGGAAACAACTAGCTTGCTTTTGATTTTGCAGTCTCACAGACGAAAGGGACTTGCCTTGTCTTGGATGACACTTTGGACTGTGGACTTTTGAGTTAATGCTGAAATGAGTTAAGACTTTGTGGGACTATAAGGAAGGCATGATTGGTTTTGAAATGTGAGGACATGAGATTTGAGGGGGCCAAAGACTGAATGAGGTTTGGCTCTGTGTCCCCACCCAAATCTCATCTTGAATTGTACTCCCGTAATTCCCATGGGAGGGACCTGGTGGAAGATAGTTTGAATCATGGGGGCAGTATTCCCCACACTGTTTTCGTGGTAGTGAATAAGTCTCACAAGATCTGATGGTTTTATCAGGGGTTTCCACTTTTGCATCCTCCTCATTTTTCCTCTTGCTGGCGCCATGGAAGAAGTGCCTTTCGCCTCCCACCATGATTCTGAGGCCTCCCCAGCCAAGTGGAACTGTAAGTCCAATTAAACCTCTTTTTCTTCCCAGTCTCGGGTATGTCTTTATCAGCTGCATGAAAACAAACTAACACAGTTACTAAAATTTTTTTCTCTTCTAATTGTCCATATCAGATTGCTATGAGAAGAGGAAAGGGTTAAGCTAGACCTAAATATAATACTGTATGTAAGAAGTTGAAAAAACTGTGATAAATTATCTCTACATACTAATAGGAAAGATACCCAAGATCTACTGGCAGAGTCAAAAAAGCAAGTTTGCAAACTGAGAGGCAGAGTAAGTATGGTACTGACTCTGTGAGGAAAGCAAGCACACACGTACACACACAAACACACACACAGCAATACTGTATTTCATAAGCCTATTTGTCTATCCACAACATGTATCTCTAAGTCAATGCATAGAAAAAGGTCTGAAGCAACAGAAAACCAAACTGAAAATAGTTGTCATTTTCTGGCATTGGTGGGTAGGCAGCTGGGATTGGGGATGATGGTGGTGAGAGAATGTCAGAGAAGCCTTTACAAACATTCCACATGTTTTGAAGATAATATGTTAATACATTACTTATATAGTAAGAATTAATTTTTTAAAAGATTCATATGTGGATAAAAAGGACAAAGGTTGAGCAGAAAGATGCAATGGTTAGGGAGAAGCATGACTAGGCAGAGCATGAAAAAGGCCTCTGCTTCCTCAGTAACTTGAGGTAAAGAGCTGCTATTTCCCTCTTTCAATTTACTCCTTAAACCCATCATCTCTGGCTCTATCCTGGTGATTTTTAAAAAGCACCAATGTGAGTGTGAAGGCTCGTGGTCCTGTGAGTTCCTAATCATTCTTTACACCTTTGGAACATGAGATAAGGTAGGAGTAGTAGGTAGATGAGGGTAATGAGTTTTCTTTTAATTCTTGAAATTAACTACTACGCCAGAAACCTACTGTGGCTATTTCCCTCTATCCTTTAGCTATAAAAGTAAATGCTAACTCTTGGCTGTATAAATAGGAAGGAGGCATTCATTTAATACTATTACAAACCAGTTTAATCACTGCTATAATGCCAGTATCTTCTGGGATCGAGTCCTTCTCCTGGTTTGCCCAAGAGAAACTATTCGGCAGCCACTAGTCTGAACTCCGCTCTAACGGTGGCCCTACTGCTTGGTCTATGCACGTGGTTTATTTCTTTGTCAAGAGTACTCTTTGTAAAATCTTGGCTTCCTCAGTTCCTCTATACAAGCAGGAGTTTGTAGGGAAGAGTGTTCTGTGTATATGGGGCAAGGAAAGGCATGATCAAAAGCACAATTACATAGCAAGCTCAGGGAATTATGAGGAAGCTTGTGGGACTGGAGTAAATGTACATGTGTGTGTGCATCTGGCAATGGGAAATACGGTAAGGGGGAAATTATGGCAGGTAATGAGATGAGAATAAGTAGATCAGAGCCAGACTCTGAAACCCTGGCATGACAAGCTAAGGAGTTTAGACTTTATCCCTTGTGTGTTAATGGGGACCCATCAAAGGTTTTTAAACCAGAGAGTGATATGATTAGAACTGTCTTTAAAGAAAGAGATTTGACAAGAGTATGGAGGATGGATTAGAAAATGGAAAGGTTAAAAGTAGATAAGCAGCTCTCCAAAGAACTGAAATGGAAGATGAAAAGGGCCTAAACAGGGCAATGGCTAGGAGAATGGAGGGAAGAGTACAAACAAAGTCAAAAAGCAATTTTAGTGATAGAAGAAACAGGACTTGTTGATAGATTGGTTATGAAGACCAAGGGAACATAAAGACTCAAGATGAATGTGAGGTTTCCAGCTGAGAGGATGGAGAGGCCATTAATGAAGACAGAGGATATAGGAAGGGAGGGAGGGTGTTTGGAGTGTATCCGGAAAAATGAGTTTGGGATTGGTTGAACTACTTACTAGGATAGCAACCCTTACTGAGCTCCAAAAGGATAAGGATCTTGTTTGCCAATTTTCTCTGTGCTGCACCTACTGCAATACCATGTGCATTTAATTCAAGTTTGTGAGAATGGTGATAATGCTAACATGTGCCAGGATAATTGAGACTTGACAATATTTAAGATATCTCTTCAAAGTGCCTGTGTAGAAAGGAAATATGAGACAAGGTGGTTTGTTTTACTTTTCTGTCAAATTTCTTCTTTAGTAGTTTCCAAAATAAATTCCCAATAAAAACAGGGCTTTTAACAAGAAGGTCCATTACTAACAGCAACCTGCGGTAGACCGTCATATGTCTCACAACTTTACATTCTACACATTCCAATAATCAAGTCACATCACCTCTAATTCTCTTTCTTGTTCAGGAACCTGTACTACCACTTAACATTCTAAAACCTGCCACACCCAACAGTCAAACATAATCAGAGCCATTTTAACAATATGGGGGAAAAAAAAGAAAAAGAAAAAACCTCACTGCTGTTAAAAAACCTTAGGAGGAGGTACAGAAAAAAAAAGCACCATTTGTTCTGGTTAATGTTGTTGTGCAATGTTTTCTGGGGTGTGCCCTGTAGGCATGTTGAAATCATAACTAAATAAATCAGCTCCAGCAACGCAAAGAAACAATATTCCCTTCCCCTTTGGCTGCCTGAAGGAATAATGGCATCTTCTCCATGATGTGCACACACTTTGGAGCTGCTTTGTTTTTAATCTTCTGCCAAGTCAAGTTTTAGTTTTATTTTATTTTTGGTAACCACAGTAAATCCCAAATCTTTGACAAGTAAATGCTTTCTTTCTCGCCAGAATCCCACTCACTTTCCTTTCTAACTCTAGGAGTTCAATAATGGCTGCAGTACTGATCTCTTTTCATGAACAAGAAAATAAATACACTATAAATTAAGCATATTTCCTGACATTTACATGATAGTTTAAATGTGACATGAGTACAATAAAATTGTCATCTTGTTTGCCCATCATTGTATAAATATATATGTATATATATTTATGTGTACTGTAGGGAAAAGAACAGCATAGAAAGTCAGGAGATGTGCACTCAAGTCTCATTCATTTCAGTTGGCTGTATGACGTTAGTTTAAAAACTTAAATTTGGTTTCCCTATGTATAAAAGTTAGGCAAATATACTAGATGGTTTTCAAAGTCCCTTTCACTTTAAAATTCTGATTCATAAGATTATGTCTGTTACCG
The DNA here is from genome assembly GCF_029281585.2 of Gorilla gorilla gorilla. Classification (NCBI taxonomy): domain Eukaryota; kingdom Metazoa; phylum Chordata; class Mammalia; order Primates; family Hominidae; genus Gorilla; species Gorilla gorilla. The sequence continues at coordinate 84,852,023 of NC_073239.2, read as the reverse complement.
ATTTTTCTTAAACACATGAAAAAGTCACTCAAAAAAAATCCTAAAGAAAAGAAAAACCCTAATTTTTGGTGGTAAAATGAAATAAGCCTCAGAAATTGTCTAATCTGTACAGCTTTGAAACTACATTCTATGGGAAATGCCTAAGCCAAGAGTTATAAACTGTTTATTTCTTGGAAGGATTTCATAGTTTAAAGAGAAAGATTGCAACCGGCTAATCTAGTTCAGCTCTGTCATTACAGATGAAGAAACTGAGATCAGGAATGAAAGAAGAAATATATAACACATCCATAAAATACTGTGCAACTATTTAAAATGATGGTAAGAGAAAAGGGGTCAAGATAAGTTAAAAAAGAAATGAGGCTATAAAACTGCATAAGTATTTATTCATTTTTCAGAGCAATAAATTCATTGTATCACTTTCTTTAAAATATTCTCATTATATAAATTCAAATACTACAAAAAATACACAGAAAAGATGCATTAAATCATCCAAAATCTCACCATTGAGAAATATTAGGTATTAGATTAGCATTTAGTGACATTATTCCAGACAACTGGAATATACACATAGATAATGAATGCACAGAAATAAATGTATTCTTTCTGGGATGAGATTATAGTCACAGCTAAAAATAAAAAATATCAATTCTATACACATAGATACACATATACACATAGATAATGGATGGACAGAAATAAATGTATTCTTTCTGGGATGAGATTATAGCCACAGTTAAAAATAAAAAATATCAATTCTAATTTTACCTGCAATTAACAGAAGCCGAAATGAAACTGAAGAAATTTTAAATCTTAGACAAATGTTTCTTCACTCAAGAAACATTAATTGTGAAAAAGTCCCTCTAACTTTAAGAAAAATGATCAAAACCACAAAGAATAGATTAACATTACTTTTCAACTACTTTACATTTGAGACAGTTCTGATTGAATTGCTGCTATGAATAAGATTATAATCTCTCATTCCCATTTCCCTTCTACCTACCTTCCAATTTTTATTGTATATATTTGTTTTACTTTGCCATGATGTAGAGTGTTTATAGTCTGTTGTACTGCCACACTTTCTACAGTATCTAAATCTTACATATATATATGAAGGTATTTAATATCACAACCCATTTTTGGTTTGATTCCTCTCTTGGTTGGCTAAATTTTAACAATTAGTTCTTTTTCAGAAAGGTCTCACAGATACTATATTCTCTGGGTTCTTTCGCATTTGAGAGGATACGCCTGTGGCCTTTATACCTCAACAACAACTTGGCTGGGTACACTGTTCTTGGGCCATAATTTCTTTTATCAGAACTGTGCTGACATAGCTCCTGTAGTACTGCACATTGTTGTGAAGTCTGAGGCCAGTCTAAACTTCTTCCTTGTAGATAACTTTTGCTTTTCTTCCTTGTAGATAACTTTTGCTTTTGCTTACATGACTGAAGAAACCTTTCTCTTGTTTGGCAACAATCAGGATATGACTTGATGTTGAACCTTCTCTACCAATTTTCAGGATTCAGTGTATCTTTTGATCTGCAGGTTCAGTTCCTCATTTCAGTGAAGTTTTGCTATATCACTTCTCCAAATACTTTTTCAGTTTGATTTGTTGGGTCCACTTCCTCAAAGACACCTGTAATCCTTTCAACTTCATATCAGATCATTGTTAACCAAATTGCTTTCATCTTTGTGTCTTACTCCTGTGTTTACCATGATTATTCCAAGCTTTCACTCCAAACCATTAAATTTTTAGTCACCTCTATTCTATTCCATACTAGTTCTATATCATCTGTTAGTTTTGCAATAGAGGTGTTCTCGTCCTCAGATGTGCTTCCTTAGCTATACAAACTCACTTTTTAACAATATGAACTCATTTTAAGATGTTATTTGTAAGTACATGTATGTGTGTGAGTCTATGTGTATGTGTGCATATACATGTACTATAAAAGCCCAAAAGGCTTTTATCTACTTTATCAGAATGTTATAGTTTTCTGCTGCAGTCAGCGATCTCTTTTCCTTTTTGCCTATCTGAATTTCCTAAATTTTTTCATAGTGAACATAATATGTTTACACACTGATGTTGACAGACACATGCAAATTTAAATGTTGTATATATATTTCTAGAAAAAGAGTAGATTTCCAGAAAAAAAAATACTGAGAAAAGAAGAGATGAAATGATTTGTCTAAGCAAGTCAGTTGGTAGGACTGTTTCCTTCAACTATACTATACTGTTTCCAAGATGTTTGCTTCTCACAGGATAGCTACACATTTTCAGAGAACTGAAATATCCAGCCAAGGACTAAACATCTTTATGTCAGTCATGTAAAATGTATACAAGAATAATATCCTTCCTCAAGCTATGTGTATGGTGTTGTCTTTGAAAAATAGGAAAGTAAGCAGTGTCAGCATTCTGATAGCCAGCATATCTTTGTCTGAGACACAGATACACAGTGGATATGAATGAAAACCTCTCCTACTTTCTTAGTGACCAATTTTGTTCTTCTGTTTCAAGCTTTAGCAAGTATAGCCCTCAGAAAATTTCTTCACCAAAACTGTATCAAAAAAAGGAAATTCCAACTGGGCATGGTGGCTTGTGTCTGTAATCCCAACAGTTTGGGAAGCAGAGGTAGGAGGATTGCTTGAGCCCCGAAGTTTGAGACCAGCCTGGGCAACATAGTGAGACTCTGCCTCTATAAAAATAAAAAAATTAGTCAGGTGTGGTGGTGCACACCTGTGGCCCCAGCTACTCGGGAGGTCGAGGTGGGAGAATCACTTGAGCCCAGGAAGTTGAGGCTGCAGTAAGCCATGATCATGCCACTGCACCCAGCCTGAACAACAGAACGAGGCCCTGTCTTGAATAAATGAATGAATGAATGAATGAATGAACAAACGAACAAATAATAACTTAGGAAATTCTGTAGCCAGGCACAGTGGCTCATGCCTGTAATCCCAACATTTTGGGGGAACCAAGAAGGGAGGATTGCTTGAGGCCAAGAGTTCCAGACCAGCCTGGGCCACAAAGTCAGACCCTGTCTCTACAAAAAATTAAAAAATTAGCCAGGCATAAAGGCAGGTGCCTGTTGTTCCAGCTACTTGGGAGGCGGAGGTTGGAGGATTGCTTGAGCCCAGTAATTTGAGGCTGCAGTGAGCTATGACTGCAAGACTGCACACTAGCCTGAGTAAGAGAGCTAGACCCTGTCTCTAAAAAAATAAAAAGAAAGAAAAAAGGCAATTCCTCTGAGTGTGGCAAATTGTTAATTAATATATCTAAGTTCTATCCAGTGTTCTTGCAAATATATTTATCTTAAATTTATTTTCTCCTAGATACACCATGGGTAAATTGCTATATCTAAACTCATGTTGATGCTATCAAATTCCTAAAATCTTGGGACAGGGTCCTAGAACAAAAATCTATTTTTCTAAAGTGAAAGATAAAAACTATAGGCTCTCCTGAAGTGCTGAGCTGAAAACAACAAGAGTCTTCTTGATGACTAAGAAAATAAAGGTGACAAAGGAAACAATCATAACGATTCTGAATTTTTAAAGGAAGAGATGAAATGATGTTATAGAAAGATCAAGTAAAGTAGTGTCAAACCATTTATAAAGTTGAGGCTCATCTCCTACTATTACATGACTTTGAACAAGCAATTCAACTTCTCTGAACTTGATTCTGCATCTGCTCAACAGAAACAGTATTATTTCTGTCAAGTAGTATATTTATACACTTAACATAGAACGTTATGTTTGCATATTTCTATTATACACACACACACAAACATACACACACACTTCTTTTTTTTTTCTTTTTTTGAGATGGAGTCTTGCTCTGTTGCCCAGGCTGTAGTGCAGTGGCGCGATCTCAGCTCATTGCAACCTCTGCCTCCCAGGTTCAAGCAATTCTCCTGCCTCAGCCTCCCAAGCAGCTGAGATTACAGGCACCCACCACCACTATGGCCAGCTAATTTTTTTGTATTTTTAGTAGAGACAAGGTTTCACCATGTTGGCCAGGCTAGTTTCGAACTCCTGACCGCAAGTGATCCACCTGCCTTGGCCTCCCAAAGTGCTAGGGTTACAGGGATGAGCCACTGCACCCGGTCATATTTCTATGAAGTTTTAAAGTGCTTTTACAAAGAATGTCTTATTATTGGCAGGAATAAGCAAATATATAATTAATAAAGAACCGTTTTCATTGTCAAAATATAGATATGCTAGAAAGAAGACAGCATGGTAAATTTTGACTGTTTTATCAACTTTAACTATGTCAACTAATAACACTTATAGATCAGCATATTTATACCTGGCTTATCATTATTTTTCAAGGCTAACATAAATTTCAAAAGAAAGTATTGGCCGGGTGCGGTGGCTCACGCCTGTAATCCCAGCGCTTTGGGAGGCTGAGGCAGGAGGATCACAAGGTCAGGAGATCAAGACCATCCTGGCTAACACGGTAAAACCCCATCTCTACTAAAAATACAAAAACATTAGCCAGGCGTGGTGGCGGGCGCCTGTAGTCCCAGCTACTCAGGAGGCTGAGGCAGGAGAATGGTGTGAACCCAGGAGGCGGAGCTTGCAGTGAGCCAAGATGGCACCACTGCACTCCAGCCTGGGCGACAGAGCAAGACTCTGTCTCAAAAAAAAAAAAAATATATTGACCAAAGGAAATCAGGAGAATCAAACATAAACATTCTAAAAATTCAAAAATCATAATCAGCATTGGTAACACTAGCAGGTGATTATTATTTTATATGTATAAACCTCAATAGGTTATAGAATAAAACATAAAAATGAACATAGAAATCAAATAACACAAGAAGTAGTATCATTTATAATGGGTTAATACAAAAAAATGTGATGTGAAAAATGGACTCCAATAGAAGATGTGGCAAGTAAACCCTAAAGATTCTTTGAAATATAATAGAAAAATTCATGATCGATCCAGAGAAAGGGCAGTAGAGGCAAGGTGAAAGGGGAAAGAAAGGTTTTCAAGGAAATATTTAAAAGCTTCCTTATCAGTAGTATCTTGAACATTCTAACAAATAAAACTAAACTTAATAGTTGTGTCCATATGAATGACTTTGGATGCCCAGTTTTATAATTTAGAGTGACGCAAGTTTACAAAGACAAATATTTTACAGGTAGGATACAATAGTAAAATTTGTTTAGAGCTAGGGCATCCTTAAAAAGCACTGAGACCTTATTCACTTGGCTACAGTTTCACCTCATCAACTTTACATTCAATCATCCCACACTATTCAAAAGGTTGTCCCAAATAAGAAAAGGAATGAAAATAAAGAGAAATATTGTTTTTTACTATAGCTTTTATCTGAGTTTTTTGTTTACTGTATTCAGTCTTGACTTCAAACCAAGTTTATTTGACAAGCACTTGGTGGTAAGACTAGACACCAAACTTTTCCTTGATGAAAACCAATGTGGGTGGCTTCTCTGTATTTTTCATCTTTTTTCAAGAGAGTGCCTCTTTGTGGTGGCATAAGATCTCATATAGCCGTGTTTGCGAAAGCCTGCTGCCTAGCCAGGCTAAGCACTCAAAAGTAAATTCCACTTCTGAGTTCTACTGGATTAATAGTGATCAGAAGATTCAATCAATCTGAAGCCAGGAAAGAAATTCATACAGAAAATCATCACCATCATCATCATCAAATAAAAATAAAGCTTCATATATAGAGCTCTATGTTACTATCACACAAAATAAACAGACATGGTTCCTGTCTTCCATGAAGCCTCCATGCTAGAGCAGATGATGTGACACAGACATATAAACAGACATTCCCAACACAGACCAGAGACATGACGGCTGCCATTAGCCCAGAAATAAATCAACAACAGCTAAATATTTACAAAATGTGAGAGATTTATTATGTGCAATGTCTTTTGTATAATACATATAATATTCTCTGTAATTGGTGAGGACTGAATGAATGTACAATTCTTTTGTTTCCTGATCCTACTCTCTCTCTGACTTCTCATGTAAGTTTTAACCTGACTGTGACTATTTTGTATTCTATAAAAACAAAATAATAGAATGTAAATTTCTTCCATATTGCATACACTACAAAGGTATAGATTCACGAAAATACAGTAAAGCAAATTCTACTATGATTTCTGCTGAAATGAACCAGGGCAGAAATTCAATTTTTAAATCCCATATCAAAAAATATTCTCACATATTATACTTCACATACCAAGTAAACTATTTGGGGGCACTAGCTTTTGGAATGGTTGGTGTTCACTTCTGACTGGAGACAGGGATCCGAGTGTTATAAATGGTACTATCATTCTTCATCAAATGTTACCTGTTTTATTTCTCTAAAACTTCCTCTGGCCATCTTCATCTCTTTGGTCCTTCTTTTTCAAATTTATTTTCTTTTCACTTTCTCTTGCCCTCCTTTGACTGTAGGATCCACAGATATAAAAATAAGAAACTCCCCAAATAGAGGGAAGGTGCATGGGGATCTTTGTCCCTTTGGTTTTGAAAAAGGAAGGAGTCTGTTTTTTAAATAGTTTAGATGTATCCTAATAATGACTGTGAATTAAGAGACCTTAGAAATTATCTGGGCTCCAGATATAGTCAACAAGTTTCAGTCCCTCAAATGTGCCATGTTCTTTCACATCCAAGCATTTCCTGTAGTTGGATTCTGCTTTATCTCCAACTTAACTATGCCAACACCTACTCACCTTTCTACAAAAGGAAACCTTAAGTGTTGCTTCTGTACTTTTCCTTGTGTATTTTCACATCCTCTTGTATTTCTCCTCTTATACTGATGCTTATCACATTCTATCTTATTCGCCCATTCACTGACTTGATGTCCCACAAGATTGAAAGGTTTGTGTAAGGAGGAACTAGGACTTTATCATCTCACTCTATCACAACACCTGGCATATGGCAGGCATTTAATGAAGGTTTGTTGAAGAGATGAAGGACAAGCCTGTCCAAAACAATTAAAATACGTTCTATAGCTCTAGAGCTGCACTACCCAACAGAACTTTCTACAATAATGGAAATGCTCACTATCTATGCTGTCTGTCCACTACACTAGCCACTAGTCACATGTAGCTACTGAATGCTTGAAATGTAACTAGTGAAACTAAATTTTCAATTTTATTTTTCATTCATTTTAATAGCCACATACAGTTAGTGGTTAACATATTGGACAGTGCAACTCTTAGTTAAAATAGGAATATAAGATATTATGCATGACTTGGTTTGATTACATTGTTTAATATATTGATCGCCCTTTATAGTTTACTGAAATAATTCAAATTTCCTACGTGAAATGTCTCTTAACAGATTACATACTTTTCGAGAAAAGGAATTTTATCTTGCTCATCATCATCTTATACATAGTAGACACATAACATTTTATCTTATTTCATTTCCATTTCATTTCATTTTAGACGGAGTCGCTCTGTCGCCCAGGCTGGGGTACATTGGCATGATCTTGGCTCACTGCAATCTCTACCTCCCAGGTTCAAGCGATTCTCCTGCCTAAGCCGCTCAAGAAGCTGGGATTACAGGTGGCCACCACCACACTTGGCTAATTTTTGTATTTTTAGTAGGGATGTTGGCCAGGCTGGCCTCAAACTCCTGACCTCAAGTGATTCACCCACCTCAGCCTCCCAAACTACTGGGATTACAGGCGTGAGCCACCACACCCGGCCAGATACTTAACATGTTAAAACATTTAACATTCAGTTAAACTGAAAGGGAATACTGACTCTTAAAATTTAAAGAATCTGGTGTCTCTGTTTTTTTAATTTTCTTCCCAGTTTAAGTATAACAAGTGAAAACTAAAAAACAGACAACCAAGTTAAAGTAAAACAAAAAAAGATGTTACCTGAACTGAATATCCACCACAGTATCAAAAAGCTACCTAAAGTCCTTACTTTCAGGAAAGGAACTAAGCAAAGAATGTTCCCAAATATCTCCTACATCTCCACCTCTGTTCCATCTTTGCCCACACTATTTTCATTGCTAAAAGCCAAACTCCTACCCCAATCCCATCTTCATCTGTCCAAATTCTACATGTACTCCAAAGTCCAATTCACATGTTCCTTCTTAATGACACATTCATATTAACAAAAGGATTGGATCTGTCTTGTCTACACAGTCCTCTAAGCTGGTAAATTCTGCTTTGTTCTATAATGTTTGTCAAGTTCATTAAATACAATTAATTTTAGCTACATAGAAGCTAATATGTTTTATTTTTCTGAACTATCAGCAATTGATATATGTAGTATTTCATTTTTATCATCACCAATTCTGAAAATTAAGGTCTTCTTGAATTAAGTCAAACATCTTTTACACATTAGGCATGCAATTTGGTATACTTCCAAACCTAGAGAAATATCTTTCATATAAACAGAAGAAATCAGAAGCAAGAGTTAGACACTGTGTCATACAAAACCATGCCTTTGACTGACAGAAAAGATATGCTTGACAAAATTCCAAACTACATTCCTACAACTACTCCCTGATGAAACTGTTTCCTTATAACATTTGAAAGTACCTTCAAATCCTAAGTGCATATTGGCTTTTTGTGATCCAGCCCTAAGTAGTGATAGTACTATCATCATTTATATTTCTGGATCTAAGATATGTACATCAGCATGAATTAGCTGACAATAAAATTCTTCATATTTCTGAATGCAGCCTTTCATGGAACTTTCTTAAGCAAAAACAAATTCTAGTAAAACTGAATTTTACTAGAGAAAGGCAAGAAATAAAATCAACTATCTGTCCTCAGCTGAGTCCTCACTAACACTCAGCAGTTTACCTCATTTTAATTATTTCCCACTGCAACTATTCTACACCTTTTCTCCTATCTCCTTTTTCCTCATTCTTGGCCAATGGCCTTATCTTTTTTAATGAGATGCCTGAGGTCTGGTATATCCTCCCTCAACATCTGTCCTCTCCCTATACCTCCACCCATCTCCTGTCCTCTTACTCCTCTGATCTCTAAACATTCCTTCCTAAGGTCAATAACTCAACCTATATACTTGATATCATTTGTTCCAGATTCCTCCAAGATCTATCAGCCAACAATTAACCCCCTACTCTCCAGTACTTTCTTTCTCTTCTTCTCCAAATACTCCTTTACCTCTGCCTACAAATATGCTTACTTTTTTCAATTTAAAGAGAAAAGAAAAAAGTCTTTCCTTGACCCTAGTGATCCTATAGCTAACATTTCATCTCTATCCTCCCATTCATCTCCTAAATCCTTGAAAGAGTAGTCTATGTTGGAAAGTTTATTCTTTAAAATGCACCTACTCTTTAACTTCTTGGATTAGTTCACCCACATCATAGTATTAAAACTATCTTCTTAAAGGCCATCAGTGACCTCAAAACCACCAAACCTAGTGGAGTCTTTTCTTAACCTTCATCTGTCTTCTCCTCTGGAGAGTGGACCATATGACGCTACTGACTAGCCTCTCACTGAAATTCTTTCATCTCTTGGTTTCCAGATCAGGTGCTGATTTAGAAAGCAAACACGAGAGCCAGCATCCAAACCTACAAAATTGCTAATATTATTTCCCTCACTAATAAGATACAGGAAAATAAGCAACAGACTCACCGAGTCTGTCCTGAGTGCGGAATTAAGTACAAAGAATCTTACCTATCTGGTAAGGTCAGGAATAGTATATATAATCTTGGCATTGAGAATGTAAGCCTCTGATCCCTCATATCATTCTGTGGATTATCAGTCCTAACAGCTTCTGTGATGATTCAATAGAAAGAACAATGGAATTAATTTGAGTTAGAGCGTTACTGTAACCACGGAGTACAGAAGAGTCTGCAAGGACAATGAAAACCACAGTAGTTGGAGTAAAACAGGGTCACACACCTTAAGAGAGACTTCCTAATAATATGCTGTCCTGATTTCTTTCTCCCTGATTTGACCACTTTTGCCACCTTCTTTTCCTCTATTCAAACTCAAAAATGTGTGTATTTCTCAAAGCACACATTTCTTTTCAGTCTTTTCTTCCTGTCCCTTTCTCTTCTTTGCAATTCTCATATGCCCCTACACATTCATCTCAAACACTTAATACATCATCTTAATTTCCCAAATCAGCTCCTCTTCCTAATTTTCTTCTTTCTGTTAATGGTACAACCAGTGCCCTAGTTACTCAGATGCAAATATTGTTCCAATTCTCTTATCCCTCACTTCCCACATACAATCATGGCTCAGTTCTACCGATTCTGTCTACCAGATGCTTCACTTTTCTTTTCCATCTCCACTGCCACACCTTATGTTAGGCCTTATTCTCTCTCACCTGGGCCTCTGCAATGGCCCCTTAATTTTAATTCTTGATTCTAACCTCTCCCGACTCCACTATATCCTTTCCATTAATCATTCTAAAGCACAGCTACTAGCTCCTACCAAGCCCTTGCTAAAAAGCCTTCATGGACTCCCCACTGCTAGAGAATAAAGTTCAAATCTTCATTCTCATTTTTAAAACTCTCCATGACCTGGCTCTAAGCTTTACTTGCCATTTTATCTCCCACCATTCTCCTCTATAAAAGTTATACTTCACCCTAAATCAGGCTTCCTGTTCCCAAACATCCCCTACATCTCCACCTCTGCTCCATCTTTGCCCATGCTGTTTTCTTTGTCAAAAGCCTAACTCCTACCCCAATCCCATCTTAATCTGTCCAAATTCAACACATACCATAATGTCCAGTTCACATCCACCTCCTTCATGAAGCACTTATGTTAATAAAAGGATTAGATCTGTCTTGTCTACACAGTCCTCTTAGATGGTTGATTCTGCTTTTTCTATAGATGTTTGAATATTTATATTCTACCTCTTCCTAGATAAGTTCTCCGAGGACAGAAGTAATATCTTATCCATTTTGCTCTTTCTGCAATGCTTAGCATAGTGTTCTGTACTAGACAGGACTAGAATATATATAAGTCTCACAAAACGGCTAATGTAATTACATGCATTCAGTTTAAGATGCCAAAGAATGTCTGATTCAGAAGTAGTAAGCATTTATTAAAAAAAAAACAAAAAAACAAAACAAAACTAAACTAAACAAAAAAACTTTTTTCCTTTGCTTTTAGAATCCTCTAAGAGTTCTGAAGTTGCACTCTGCCAATAATCTCTTATATGTCGTGTTCCTGACAATATTAGATACTAATATTTTCAACCAGTTCTATTTCTTAAAGAGCTTCTTTCCCTCTTCCTTCTCCTTTTCCTCCCCCTCCTACTACTCCTACTTCCGGCCAATTTTTCAGAAGACATCCTTACTTCACCTCATTAAGTTTAAAACAAGGTGTGATGTCACTTACTTTTTTTTTTCCTTGAAGAAAGCAGTTATAGCATCTGTCCTTCCTCAAAAGATGTTTTTGGACAGGCCAAACTTCAAGATGTCATTTAGGAACAAGTTTAGACCACAGGATGCACATCTATTGCAATATGTTACTAATCTTTAAAGGCAAACTGGCTCTGTTCATGTACATTGTCAGAATGTATGGCAAGGTTTAATATCACTTCTTCCCATATATCTGTCCGTTCATTAATATTGCAGAAATGCTTCATTTACTCTTCCACACATAGATTTTATTACTGCTTAAAATCTCACACTGGTATGTACTTTGTATTGACAATGATACTTCAAAATAGCTTCTTATAGTTCAAAAGTTTGGACAACTGTTTCTAACTTCCAGTTATCTTTTTTTTTTCTATAAATGAAGCCAGTGAGCATTTTCTACATATGGTTTGTGTAACAATTGGTTACCTGAGGAGATGACTGTTGAATCTTTTGTGACAATACTGTTGCTAACATAAGCAACAAAAATTAAAGAAATTCTGGAATTAGAGTGGAAAAAGTGACTAATCTTCACTGGAAACAGTGACTTAGACTTCATTCTGGTCTTCATTTGTCCCACTGAAGAATTTTTTGTTCAGTACCTGTAGGATATATTAGTTTGATGGTTCTAATAGCATTTGGAAATATCTACTGCTTTTTCAACATTTGTGAGTCACATGCGGTTATTTACGCAAAAGAACAGGAGGTCCAGGAATGTTTCCATATGCTAGAAAATGATTTCATCAGTCTAATAAGGCAGAAGAAAAAATGTGATTGATTTTGCAAATAAACACTAAGCTATAGGAGGTTTCTTCAAGGTTAACTTTAACAACTTTGCAGCCACATCAGATCACCTCATAAAATAACAGAATAGTATGAAGTCAGTTATGATTTATATGTTATAAAAACATGTAGTATGGTTAAAGTACAGTTTAATATTCTAAATTCAGATAAACCTGAACTTTCACCTATTGATAAAGCAGTAATCTTTCTGCCTACTCTCTTGTGACTCTTGGGATCATATAATCAAAAAAAGGCAAGTTCCAACTTTCTAACTTAAAAACTTTTAACTATACTGTTACTCTTCTGCTTAAGCCTTTTAAACTGGGAAGACGATAAGCTGTAGGAAAAAAATGGGTACTACATTAAAGTCTAAAGGCAGTTGCCTTATTTTGGTTAATAAACCATTTAATGTTTAATTTCTGCTCTGAAAAAGCTCATAAAAATTTAACTTGACAATGGCAAACTATCACAGAAGAAAGAGGAAGACTCAAAGCCCATTAACAATAAAATGATATTATTATTACACCCAATTGCAGATCCAATGAGTGACAGTATATTTCAATGGATACAAAACTACAGGCACCAACTACGTACAGGCATACCTCACCTGTACTTCACATATATTGTGGTCTTTTACACATTCAGGGTTTGTGGCAACCATGCACTTAGCAAGTCTATGAGTGCCATTTTTCCAATAGCATGTGCTCATTTCGTGTCCGTGTCACATTTTGCTTATTCTCACAATGTTTCAAACTTTTTCATTATTATCATACCTGTTATGATGATCTGTGATCAGCAATCTTTGATATTACTATTAAGGTACCATCAACCACACTCCTGTACGATGTCAAACCTAATAGATAAGTCTATGTGTTCTGACTGTTCCACCAGGACAGCCATTCCCCTGTCTTGCTGCCTGCCTTTGGGCTCCCTATTCCCTGAGACATAAAAATATGATAATTAGTCCATTTAATAACTTTACATTTCTCTGAATCACGTTAGACAAAAAAAGGAAAAAAAATGAAATAACCATAAAATGGCCCCTAAATGTTCAAGAAAGAGGAACAGTCACACATCTCTCACTTTAAGTCAAAAGCTAGAAATAATTCAGATTAATGAGGAAGACGTATCAAAAGCTGAATCAGGGCAAAAACTAGGCCTCTTGCACCAAATAGCCAAGCTGTGAATACAAATAAAAAAATTCTTGAAGGAAATTAAATGTACTGCTACCCCAGTGAACACACAAATGCTAACAAAGCAAAACAGACTTATTGCTGATAAGAAGACCAAATGTCTGGATAGAAGACCAAACAGCCACAACATTACCTTAAGGCCAAAGCCTAATCCAGAGCAAGGCCCTAACTCTCTTCAATTCTGTGAAGGCTGAGAGAGGAAAGCTGTAGAAGAAAAGTTGGAAGCTAGCAAACGTTGCTTCATGAGGTATAAGGAAAGAAGCCATTCCGTAAAAGTGCAAGCAAAGCACCAAGTGTGGATGTAGATGCTGCAGCAAGTTATCCAGAAGATCTCCCTAAGATCACTGATGAAGGTGGCTATCCTGAACGACAGATTTTCCATACAGATAAAACAGCCTCACACTAAGCAGGGGGAAAATGCCACCTCAGACTTTCATAGCTGGAGAGCAGAAGTCAGTGCCTGGTTTCAAAACTTCAAAGGATAGGCTGACTCTATCGGTAGAGGCTAATGCAGTTGGCAACTTTCTAAGTTGAAGCCAGTACTCACTGGCCATTCTCTGAAAATCCTAGGGCCCCCAAAAGTTAGCTAAATCTACTCGGCCTGTGGTCTAGAAATGGAACAATAAGGTCTGGATGACAGGACATCTGTTTATAGCATGGTTTACTGAATATTTTAAGCCCGCTGTTAAGACCTACTGCTCAGAAGAAAAGATTCTTTTCAAAATATTTTGAAAAGAATTCATTGACAATGCCCCTGGCCACCCAAGAGCTCTGCTGGAGATGTACAAGGAGATTAATGTTGTTTTCATGCCTCTTAACACAGCCATCCATTCTGCAGCCCATGGATCAAGGAATAATTTCAACTTTCAAGTTTCACTATTTAAGACATACATTTTGTAATGCTATTTCTGCCATAGATTGTGATTCCTCTGATGGATCTGGATAAAGAAAATTGAAATTCTTCTGGAAAGAATTTACCATTCTAGATGCCATTAAGAGTATTTCTGATTAATGGTAGGAGGTCAAAATACCAACACTGACAGGAGCGAAGAAGATTCCAACCCTCATGGACTACTTTGAAGGTTTTAAGACTTCAGTGGAGGAAATAACTGTAGATGTGATACAAATAGCAAGAGAACTCAAATTAGAAGTGGAGCCTAAAGACGTGACTGAATTGTTACAATCTCATGACCAAACTTGAACAGATGAGGGATAAGGTATGAGCAAAGAAATTATTTTCTTGAGATGGAAACTATTCCGGGTGATGATGCTAGGAACATTGTTGAAATGACAACAAAGGATTTAGAATATTTCATAAACTTAGTTGATAAAGCAGTGTCAGGGTTTCAGAGGACTGATCCCAATTTTAAAAGAGGTTCTATTGTGAGTAAAATGCTATCAAGTAGCATGATATGCTACAGAGAAATCTTTCATGAAAGGAAGAGTCAATTGATTCAAGCATCATTCAATGAACTTTATTGCTGTCTTATTTTAATAAATTGATACAGCCACCCCAACTTTTAGCAACCACCACCCTGATCAGTCAGCAGCTATCAACATTGAGAGGGGACCCTCCACCAGCAAAAAGCTTATGACTCACTGAAGGCTCAGATGATCACTAGCATTTTTAGCAATAAAAACTTTTAAATTAAGGTATGTACATTGCTTTTTTTTTTTTTTTTTTTTTTTTTTTGAGACAGAGTCTCACTCTGTCACCCAGGCTGGAATGCAGTGGCGTGATCTCAGCTCACTGCAGGCTCCGCCTCCCAGGTTCACACCATTCTCCTGCCTCAGCCTCCCGAGCAGATGGGACTACAGGCACCCACAACCATGCCCGGCTAATTTTTTTGCATTTTTAGTAGAAACGGGGTTTCACCATGTTAGCCAGGATGGTCTCGATCTCCTGACCTCATGATCTGCCTGCCTCAGCCTCCCAAAGTGCTGGGATTACAGGAGTGAGCCACCGTGCCCGGCCTGTATATTGCTTTTTTGACATAATATTATTGCACACTTAATAGACTACAGTGTAGTATAAACTTAACTTTTATATGAATTGGGAAACCAAAAAAAATGTATCACTCACGTTATTGCAATAGTTACTTTATTGTGATGGTCTGACACCGAACCCACCATATCTACAAGGTATGGCTGTATACTGTAAGCAAATTTGCTACCAAAACCAAAATATTTATAACAGTGCTGCTGGGTTGCATATATCTCCAGACCCCAATTCCTGTTGCAAGTATTTCTACTATGTCCCAGAAGACATCCAGAGTTCACTGTATATTTGTAGGAAATAGGGAGGCAGCATTTCTACAACCAGAGAAGTTCAAAATGTCTCCTATCTGAACTTAATCACATCTGATCCTACAACCAAGCAAGCCACTGGCTGTAGGATCACCTCTCACTCTTAGGGGAGTCCATCTTAAAATATATATTCCTGTGGACCATAACAAATTACTCTGAGCCTATGTATATCCAGACTCTAGTATGCAATAGGAACACTAACATATAACTATATATTCAATTTAGTACTTTATATACAACTCCACAAGACAGATTTTTTCCTTAACAAATAGAACTATTTACCTAATTTTGCCACAGTAGCTATACTTCTTTTTGATCAGCATTCATTTCTGAAAAACATCTTCTTTCCTATACTTGTAAATGTTTTGCTGACTCAAGAAGACATGAAGATAAATGGGCTATGTAAAGTTTTCCTCTAAAATAGGAGAGTAGAAAGTGTTTCTTAAATATCTAATTGAAAACACTGCCTTTTAGGCTGCAGATTTTTCCATTATAATATATACATCAGAACACAAAGCAACTTAAGTGCTAAACATTAGGAATTTTCTGACAGATGAAGATAAGTTTTTTTGTTTTTTAGGACCAAATATTAGTCTTTCTACAAAAACACCTTAAGCCTGAATGTTCTTAAGTCATCTCCCAAGTCATTTGCTTCAAACAAAACAATCTCCTTCCAAGAAAGATCTGTATTTTAACCAATACTTCTAGGGGAGTCACATTACTGATGTAATAAGAAATTATGAATATAAAAACAACTCTTTTTGGAAGCTAAAGAAAGACAAAGAAGAAAACATAGACAGATGACAACAAATATTTAATGAAACGCCTTCCATGGGTCAGACATTAAAATGGGAGCTAAGGACACAAGGTAAACCGAACACAGTCCCTACCCTCATGAAATTTATAACTGATGTAATGCCATCATTATATTTTTCTCACATCAAAAGAGCGATTTATATTGCCATCAATCCATGAATGAAAGCTAAACATGCCTTACAGGAAACTATTTCCTAACCCCCGGAATAATCTGCTTCTCTAAACAAGAAGCTAATCAACTGGACTTTCCCATTCCTCTTTGTCTTTGGGTAATTTTACTATTTATGCTTTATACTGTACATTAAGTCATGGGGATATAAAACATAGATGTTTATTAATGATTATGATAATGGTAATAGCAATAGTTAATATTTAATAAGCACGTGTTAAGTTCAGGGCACAGCACTAGACATGTTACATTTACTATATGGTCTAATCCTCACCACAACCCTATCTGATAGGTATTATTATTATGTGTAACAGGGCTACTATTAAAAGATTACTGTTTTATCAAATATATTAGATCAAAATAAGGGACTTAAATATATCAAATTAAGAAATCTAATTTTACTTCTTTATTCTTCTATCTAGAACCATAGTTAACAACTTAATCAGAAATATATAAAAGCAAGTTTAAGTTATAACTATCCTGTTCCTCAGGAGAACATATGCAAAGCTTAGAATATGGCAGAAGATAGGGAAGACAGAAGTAGTATATCCATCCCTTCTCTCCTTAAACCTGTGTGTTTTGTTTGTTTGTTTTAAAAAAGCGCAATATCCATTTGTATGATCATATTGCTTATATCAAAGACTTTTGTTTTCTCTAAAAGAACTCTTTTGGCCAGGCGCAGTGGCTCACACCTGTAATCCCAACACTTTGGGAGGCCGAGGCGGGTGGATCACAAGGTCAGGAGTTCAAGACCAGCCTGGCCAAGATGGTGAAACCATGTCTCTACTAAAAATACAAAAATCAGCTGGGCGTGGTGGCAAGTGCCTGTAGCCCCAGCTACTTGAGAGGCTGAAGCAGAGAACTGCTTGAACCGGGGAGGCGGAGGTTGCAGTGAGCCGAGATTGCACCACTGCACTCCAGCCTGGGTAACAGAGTGAGACTCCATCTCAAAACAAAAAACAACAACAACAACAAAAAAGAGGAACTATTTTAACCAGAGATGAAATTTAAAATTTAGAAATTAATTTCTTTAGCTATTTATTCCACGAAAAGACATAACAACTTTTCCCCCTTTCCTATTACTTTCTATTTCATTTTTCAAAAATAATCATTTATCTGATTAAAAGTTGAATTAGAAAAAAGTATTTTCAAATTCCCCGAAAGGTATCCCTCATTTCAAAACAGAATATATCACTAAGAGCTGAGAGTTCCAAAACTCTATTTTGGGATTTTCAAATCCCAAATTCACTCCACATCTCAAGATTACAGTTCTTAAAAGGAACCCAAACAGCCCTTCCTCTAAGATGCCTATTTGAGAAGACAGTTATCTTTCCACAATCCTGAACTGGAGTGACTTTTGAACACCCCTTTCGATAAAGTCTAGTTACAACCACTTTTAACCTTTTAAGGGTTATGAAACTCATTGAGAAATTTGTGCAGGCTATGGACTTTCTTCCCAGAATAATTCTAAGTACATACACATAAAATTTTATATAATTTTAGACATTCCATACACTTACTGAAACCCAATCATGGACCTCAATTTAAAACTCTTGGTCTGGGCTGGGCATGGTAGCTCATGCCTGTAATCCCAGCACTTTGGGAGGCTGAGGCGGGTGGATCAACTGAGGTCAGGAGTTTGAAACCAGCCTGGCCAACATGGCGAAACCCCATCTCTACTAAAAATACAAAAATTAGCTGGGCGTAGTGGCGTGTGCCTGTAATCCCAGCTACTCGGGAGGCTGAGGCACGAGAATTGCTTGAACCCGGGAGGAGAGATCACGCCACTGCACTCCAGTCTGGGCGACAAAGCGACACTTGGTCACAAAAAACAAACAAACAAAAAACAACTCTTGGTCTGTTTTCTCACCAATCACATACCCTTCAATATCATGAGAACTTGGTATTGTGTGAAAATAATAAAGTGAAGCTTTTTGAAGAAAAATCAATTCAAAGATTTTTGACAATTAATGTCCCAAGATGAAAGGGGTACTTGGCAATTTAGGGTATCACTAAGCTGGCTGTACTCTAAAAGACCTCACCAAATGGCACTAGAGAAGCCAATTAGAAGTTAACATGGTTTTAGGCTGTACACAAACCACATTAATCTCTCAGACTTCCACTGCTAACTAACACCTTCTTGCTTTAGATATTTTAATACCATTTAATCAGTGGAAAATTTTGACATTATAGTATAGCCAGATTTTCCTTACTCTTCCTGATTCTTATCTAGGAGACAGTTTTGTTACTCATTGTAGCCAAGGGAGGTCTTGCCTTTCCCTTCGCTACAGGGAGTACAACTAAAACAAATATTTTAATACAGTAATATATTCAAGGTAGGTATGATTCTTACTTTCTTTTTGGTGAAAGGGCTCTCTGGCTTATCCAACAATCACAATGATTCAAATTCATCTTCATGACCCACACTCAATCCAGCAGATTTCAAAAAATGTCTGTTGGGTATCTAATAACTGTAAGGTCCATAAGGGCAGGGTCCAGGTCAGCTTTGGACACTATAGTATTTCCAGTGGTTAGCTTGCCTGGCACACAGTAAGTGCTCAAAAAATACAACTTTAATATGCTGGTGAAACTCTTGCAGCAACTACTAGTTCAACCGCTAGGTATGTGAGCTTGGCAAGTTACTAAGTATCTCTGATATAGTTTATTTACCTAGAAAAGTGAATAATAAAATTCATACAATTAGTACTAAGATTAAATAAGATCAAGTACATAAACACACTACAGTAGTATCAAAAACACTATGTTACCCTTTAATGTAAACCTGTATTTTTAAGGCCTATTAAAACATAGCTGAATTTTAAAATATGACATTATAGTCATATTGATATGGTTCAAATTAACTTTACAACCACATTTTTATGAAACAACAAAGGGCCAAAAAAGCTAGGAGCAAAAATATTAAAATACAGAGACAAAGACAGCTAAAACAAACAAACAAAACCCTCATAAATAAGGCAATGTTTTGAAAGAAAATAACTTCCTTATATATTTGTGGCTTAAAACACAACTAATACTTTCCAAGTGACAAAGCTGGCACAAACATAGCAACGGGGAGATTTAGTTTTCCTAAAATTATTCTCCAGCTTTGTCAAAAAAAAAAAAAAAATCTTTACTTCTTAGAGGCACGTACTCTAAGATGAAATTGTCTTGGTGGTACAAAAGAGCCCATTAAAATGTGCTTTAGTTTTCTTCCCCCTCCATGCCCCCGCTCCCCCTGGCTGTACTGTTTTCTTTAAAAACTAAGTCCTACAGCGCCATCTACTGCGTCTGTTCAGATCACATCATTTTTGCTGGTTTTATCCCAGAGTGCTGAAGAAACGAGAAATGTAGCAAATTCAGAATCCGTCACTTTATACAATATACTTAGATGTAAATACCTACACTATCTATATCTATACCTATATCTATATCTATATCTCCACCCACATGCTAGTATCTGAGCAACAATTTTACCCGCTTTCTTTCCACTTTCTTCTTAACTAGGCCCTAACTCATTATAACCCACATGTCACAATAGGAAACAAAATGTTTACCTCTATACATTAGAGGGGAGAAGTACAGTCATAATAATAACAAACTTTTACTGAGGGCTTACCATAGGTCAAATAGTGTTCTGAGTACTTAATCAATATGCCACCATGCAAATAAAAGCAAGCATCTTGAGGAAAAGAGCTATGATTCACTGTTCTTTTAAAATAAATGAATGTCAACTCCAGAGCCAACCGTTAAAAATAACTTAATTAAATAAATGGATGGATGGATGGAGGGATGGGTGGAATAATAGATAGATGGATGGATATAGATGGCCAGCCCACAGCTCCTGTGATAGTGCCTATCGTATTTTTTATCCCACAGGGTCTTTTTCTTTACAAAAATGTAGGCTTTAGCCAGAAAAATTCAACACATTAGGGAAATCTCCAGTTAATTCAAAACCTCCTTCTTCCTCCCTAAGTGTATATTTAGGGAGCATAAAGAAAAAATTTTAAAAAGGTCACTTATAAACATGGTTTGTCTCCAATATAATAAAATGTGTACTAGTACAAGCCCCGTAACTTACATATCTAAATAAGTGATGTTTGTGAAATCTATCAACCAAGAACTTAATCTAACACTACTAGTACACAAACATTTTTGCAATTTCTCAATGGTAATGTAGTTTAGAATCACTTTTGAAAGCAATAAAAGAAAATAAGTTTCACTACTTTATATTTCATTTAATATATTTAATATATTTAAATCTATTACTTAGTTTGACCACCCGTCTTATTTATCACACTTGGCTTTAAGTGACAATTGACTGTTTCAAAATTCAAAACAGCCTGCAAAATAAAGACCTGCCACCACAGAAAACTGACAAAAGAACGTACCAAGAAAGGAGCATGCATAAAATGGGTATATAATCTTCTATGACCATTTCGAGAGAAACAACACCTATTTAGATATACTACTGCTGACATTTAAAAAGAAATTCAGACATCATATTTTTAAGTCACTGAACTTTATAATTGCAACTATTCCCATAATAGTTTTCATTTGCTATACATATAAATGTTCTTTGTCTTAAGTCTTCCTTTCATGAAACTATAGACTCCGTAGTCTTCCTTTTGGAAGATTTGGCAGGCTTTGTAACTTCAACGTATTGACGTTACTCCTGCTACTTCACGTAAACCTTCACTTTAAGTTCAGTGTGTCTGCCACCATATTGCTCAATTCTTCTACTATTCCAAATACTCTGAAGAAGCTTCCCAGAAATCCTTGTTTGGATCAGCAAAAACAATTTGGTGTCATCAGCAGATTTCACCATTTCCTTCTGGAGTCATTAAAACACTAAACAAGCATGATCTTGGTATCAATCCTTAGGGTTCCTATCATTAACCTCTCTCCAGCTGAAGTCAAGCTATTCTCTGCTACATTGTGATTTCCGTAATAGGATTAGGATATGTTTATTTGCTAGAAGTTTAAACACTGATGGATTTTTTTAATGAAAGTTGCAAAATGCAT
Organism: Gorilla gorilla gorilla; assembly: GCF_029281585.2. Lineage (NCBI taxonomy): Eukaryota > Metazoa > Chordata > Mammalia > Primates > Hominidae > Gorilla > Gorilla gorilla. The sequence continues at coordinate 84,830,404 of NC_073239.2, read as the reverse complement.
TACGAAAGAGGAAAAAATCTCAAAGGAAAGGTCAAAGAAATCAGCAAAGAGAAGCAGCTCCTAGTTAGTTGTCTCATCCAAGCACACTGCCTCATATTTAACTGATTCTTAAACCTCTACAGGATTTTAACCTTTCCCCTCCAATTACTTATTTCTGTTATAATTATATGAGAGACTTTATTAAACACATTTGAAAATTCTCTATGAATTATAACCAGCAGGTCCAACTACTTTATTAGCTTTTCCTCTCTTTACTACATTTAAAGAGAGAAAAGCAAACAGTCCTTACCCAGAAAGTAAAAAAGCAAACAGTTTTCTACCCAAACTGGTCTGTACTCTGAACAAGAGAAATCACTCTTTCTTTTATTCAAGTGCAAATCTGTTTGAAGCTTTCATTCTGCTTTCCCAGCCTGCTCTCTGCAGCTGCATAAAAGATGAGACATGGGAATGAAAGAAAACTAGGCTGGGGCCAAAAAGCAATACTGTCCATATGCAAACTCACTCAAAGAGCAGGAGTTTCTGTACATCCTTTCCCACTTTTTCCATTTTAGCAGACCCCTAGCCAAAAGGAGGAGGTACTGTGCAATATCTCTATGTCCAATCCTGTTTAAAACAACTTCTCATGTGAAATCAGGGGAAGGATAAGGTTACTAAACCCCCAGTCCTGACACAGAGCCCGAGGCATTCTCAGAGTCAACTTTAGCTCTAAGCTGGCTGTAATTAGGCAAGTTTAAGAGAGAAATAGGGACAGTCTCACAGGTCTCTTAGAATGCTTGTGGCAGAGGCATAGCAACAGTGAGCAGAATTCACTTTACCTATTTTACCCCCATGCAAAATTAGAGCAAAATCCTCCCCCTAAGCCAAAAAGCAAAATCTTCCCCCTATGCCAAATCTGCAATAGACTTTCAGAATGTCTGGAAACCCATTAGTCTACATGCAAGGGTGTCAGGTAACCTTATAATCCCAGCATTCTCCTCAGGCCAGCAGTGAACCACACACAATTGAAAAAGTTCACCACCTCAAAAACAAACTCTGCTGGGATCAGAAGGGTATTCTCAAGGGTTTTGACTCAGATGTCATTATAACTCCATGTTATTTTTAATGCTGTTTCTTTGGATTTTGCCTCACACAGAATTCCCAAGTTACAGAAGGACCATGAACAATATTCAGATGTATAAAATGCAAAAATACTTCCCTCCTACTTGTGGATTCCAAGATAAACACCACAAGAAGCACATGTGACTAAACTAAGAGCTCATTCCAAATTAAATACTGCATCATGTGCACAGTTTAGGGCTTAAAAAACAAACCCCACAAATATTCTGCACGGTTCATAAGCCAGGCCTGGGCAAGCACATGACCACGTTGTAAGAAGGAAACATGAATTGGAGAGTAGAGGTAAAGGGTGAAAAAAGTCTGAGTCAAAACCTTTCCCAGAAAATTGGTGCTTTCAGCAAACATTTGTATAATATGGGACATAGATGAAAGAAGAAATTGTATTTTTCTGTGTTTTTTTTTTCCTACTGATACTATCATTTCTAAAACTGCCCAACAAATTGGGAAACTCTGCAAAGATTTCAAAATCCCCAGCCTAAGCCAAGCACAAACATCATTAAATACAGATACAAACACACACACTGAGGTAATGAGAACTTATATCTCTGACTGACCAGTCCAGACAGAATCCTTTGACATAATAAGCTGAGTTCTGGACAGAGTACATGGAACCTTATGGGACACAAACAGGAGAGTCAGGCAATGTGAAAAGACTTCTACACTATTGTTATTGTGTTTCCAAAAAAAGTAAAAAATAGATGGATGAAGTGGAAAGACAACAGAGAGATAGTTTGGCTAGCTGGGTGAGTTCAGTTTTTCTCCCACAACTTAACCTAAGCAAAAGCTTTTAAGAAATTCAGACTGGGAAGGCTGGGTGCGGTGGCTCACGCCTGTAATACCAGCACTTTCGGGAGGCCAAGGCAGGTGGTGGATCACCTGAGGTCAGGAGTTCGAGACCAACCTGACCAACATGGCGAAACCCCATCTCTACTAAAAATACAAAAATTAGCCAGGTGCAGTGGCAGGCGCCTGTGATCCCAGCTACTTGGGAGGCTGAGATATGAGAATAGCTTGAACCTGGGAGGCAGAGGTTGCAGTGAGCCGAGATCATGCCATTGCACTCCAGCCTGGGCAACAGAGTGAGAGTCCATCTCAAAAACAAACAAACAAACAAACAAAAAATATATATATGCATCTATCAAATGTTACAGTTTTATATATATACTTTTTATTTTATATGTATATATAATGTATGTTATGAGGCATAATTACAGAATATATACCTAATGAACCCAGCACCTAATTTATGAATTAAAATATTTCCAATCTGCTATGGACTAAATGTTTGTGTCCTCCCAAAATTAATGTATTAAAACCCTAATCCCCAATGTAATGGTATTTAGACCTAGGGCCTTTAGGGAGGTAATTAGGGTTCGATTAAGTCTTGAAGCTGGAGTCCCTATGATGGGAACAGCCATGTGAAGACATAATTAGGAAGAGGGCACCCAACCATGCTTCCACCCTGATCTCAGACTTCCAGTCTTCAGAACTGTGAGACATAAATGTTTGTTATTTGAGCTACCTAATCTATGGTAATTTGCTACAGCAGCCCAAGCTAACTAAAAACACAATCCCAGTGAAGCTATACATGGGCCCCTACCAAAAGCCATCTACCTGTCTCCCTGCAATGATCATCACTATTCTGAATTGTGAATTTTTTTCACTCTTGCCTTTTTTTAAAGAAGTTCTTAACATAACTGTTGGAGTTTTCTTTCTTAAAAGGAATCAAGTATTTCACTTACTACTGTCAATTTTCTATATACTATCTAGTTTATGCAAGGATCTATACAAAAGCATGCACAATTTGGCTTCCACCTTTTTAAAGCTCACATCCTAGAGTAAGATGACACATATTACATATTGGGTACCTACATGTATTTAAAATGAATTTGGTATTCCCTTTTTTGCTCCTGTTTGTATGTGTTTCCACATGGAGGGGGGCAGGGGTGGGGAAGAGTAAAGCCTTTATCTAATATATCAGAAAAAAATATCTGCCTGTATGTCTGTCTTCCCCCTAATATAAGTACCTCAATATATGAAATTATTTCTTACTTGCTCTAATTTCCCAGTACCTAACAGAGTGCTAAATGTCAAATGATTATTTTTCAACTAGTCTCTCAAATTAGAGCCCAGACACTTTAAATGTTTCACAGTCAGAGCTGGTCAACAACAACAACAAATATTGTTCTTTTGATCAGTATTTTTCTTACATAACAGATCTCTTCCTTTCTCAGGCCCAAGTTTACCAATTATCTCCCTAGATGGCAAATCAGTATAAGTCACTACTTCACTTCCTCAGCCACTAAATAAAAATCTTAGGTAGCAATGAAATTGTCAAGTGAGACCATTTTCTCAAGAGTCATACAGTGCTAAGGAGTCCGTCTGGGCAAGCACACTGTCACGCACACAAGTTTAATTCAATAGTATTTGAGCTATTCTCAACCACAGATGCCAATATGACATTGAGACATCAACTGTTTTCTACTGAAATACAGCATCATCTACAAAGCAAACTATACACAAAATGACTGAGAAGCCCCTACTATTTGACAGCAAGGAGTTTCACAACCACCTTAACATATCTTTACATTATGTACTGAACACAATTCTCTTGGGGGCTATGTTCTAAAGGATAAGCCTACGCCCTCAATTATGTCGCCATTATGCAATATGCTCATGATTACAAATTAGTCCATCCACTTGAAGGAGCAATACTGACAGTTACTGTCACTTCAAAATCGAAATTAAGTTGTATGGCCTCCGTCAAATGTATTATTTGTTAGAAAACTTTCCTGACTCATCTCTTGATTCTGCTCAATGCACAAGATTATCTAAAATCTCTCTCTGGGTGTGGAGAGGAACCAGGAGAGAAAATGCCTGAAGAATTTAAGCCAGTCACAAGACATCAACATAAAGAATCTTTCTGAAGGGACAACTGCATTGTTATTCCAGAAGGCTTAACAGTTACACTTTAGGAAGCAAAGCTTAGAGAACTATTCACATAAATGTTATTAGTCTGGAATTAGTTCTCACACTGTAAAAAATGAAAATTTAAAAACTGAAACACACTGGAGCACATGCCAGGCTTCTTTACAAAACCCACAGCTTTTCACATAATCCAGCTGAAAAGCCTCAGTCAAGAATCCATATGGATTTTGATAAGTCATTCTATAGAAAAACCTTGAGAAGGTAGACACCTTTCTCAGAAGGCCATCGGTGCACTATTTCAAACCCCTAATGCAAAAAAAGAAAACAAAAAGTTACTTACCTGTGCCTGTAACTTGCCAGATATGCCCATTTCTTAATGTAACTCAGCTTTAAAGTCCACTTTTAAAATACCCTCACTATTACCATTGTATTTCAATATCAACCTGAAGCTGTGGTAAGGGGCTGAAGAAGGATCTCAAATGGAATACTGGGAGAGATGGACCAATGAGACAGACAAGTGGCCACAACCATCCCAGCGTGTTACTGTATGTTCATCAACACAGTCTACCTGCTCAATTCCTAATGGGGAGCACCTCCATTCATACTGTGTCAAAGACACACTTCATTTTCTCTACCTACCTTCCCCTTACCACCTAAATATGAGTTTTTCTTGCCAATGGGTTACTCCCACTATACCTAAAGTAAAAGAAAGAGAACAGCTTGCGGCACATGATGTTAATCAACTGAGAGGAGATTTCTCTGGTGGTGATTTGACATAAGTAGAATTATCATCATCTCTGCTAGAACCAGTTGGTTTTATTTTTAGCTATATCTCTAACAGTATATCTTACCTGAGACACCAAAGGAAACAACTATTCTTTTCTCACTACCCCAATCCCTATCATTTCTCTAACTAGCTTGTAACTGGGATATCACAAAGACAGGAAGAAGGTGTGTCATGTGCTGTAGGACATTATGTTTCACTCTGAGCAGCTTCTGTTCTTTTTTGGCTTCCCATAATTGTATTACATATGGATTTAGGGCTCAGCTTTGAATTTCAATAAAAGACAACTGTTATCCCCTTCATGGCACCCTACTGCAAATCCTTCTAAACTACTTTATTTCATTATGCTATAAATATTACATTTACATATATGTGTATATAACATATTTCTGCTACAAGTAAGACCATCAAGAAAGTAAAAGCACAGAATGGGAGAAAATATTTGAAAATCAAATATCTATTAAGGGTCTTGTATCCAACATATAAAATGAGCACTTTAAAACACAATAATAAAAAGACAACCCAATTACAACTGGGCAAGAGATTTAAATAGACATTTCTCCAAAAGAGATATACAAATGGTCAATAAACACTTGAAAATTCTCAACATCATCAGCCATTAGAAAATGCAAACAAAAACCACAATGACATAACCACTTCACAAGCACTACAAGGATTATTGTAATTTTTAAGAAAAAGATGACAAGTATTAGTGAGGATGTGGAGAAACTGGAACCCTAGCTCGCCGCTGGTAGGACTTTGGAAAAGTGGCTTCACAGTTCCTCAAATTATTAAACACAGAGCTGCCATATGATCCAGCAATTCTACTCCTGGGGATATAACCAAGAGAAATAAAAACATATGTCCAAACAAAAGCTTGTACATGGATGCTTATTACTGCATTATTCATAATACCCAAAATGTGAAAATAAACCAAATGTCCATCAACTGATAAATGGATAAACAAAATGAGTTCTATTTATACAACAGTATATTATTTGGCAATGAAAAGGAATGAAGAATACTGATAACATGCTGCAACACTAATTTTGAAAACTTTATGCTATATGAAAGAAGTCAGTCACAAAAGAACACATATTATATGACTCCACTTTCATGAAATGTCCATAACAGGCAAATCTATAGAGATAGAAAATAGAGATTTCCAAGGGCTTGGTGAAGGTGGAAATGCAGAGTGAGAGAGTGGCTGCTACTGGGTACAGGGTTTCTTCTTCGGGTGGTGAAATGTTTTGGAATTAGACTGTGGTGATCGTTGCACAATCTGTCAATATGCTAAAAAAAGAACCCTAAATTGTGTACTTTAAAAGGGTGAATTGTATGGTATGTAAATTATATCTCAAAAAGCTGTTAAAATTTTTGTTTTTTGAAGGCTTTTTATAATGTGTCCTTTATAAGATAGACCTTTCTAAAAAGGTCTATTAATAAAATGACATCTATTTTCTAATATATATTCTTGAATATGAAAGTTCTGGCATTCAACAAACAGACGTTGGCCTACTGACATTATCCTCTGGTGTAATAGAATTCCGCCATAGTGAAATCCCTCTCTGCCCACCTTTTACTACTCTACTTGACCTTGTCTTAGTTCTCATACTCATCTTTATAAGATGAAGTCCTCGGCAGGCCCTAGATCCTGAAGGAGCAAATAATAGATGTCATCAGTGCCTATGATTTTAGAAAAAAGAAACAAGAAGACTGCAGCTGGACTATTTATCTAAGACAACGCAACAGAATCCACTTTAAAATTTAAAAGAGTTGGCCAGGGGCAGTGGCTCACACCTATAATCCCAACACTTTGGGAGGCCAAAGCAGGAGGATCCCTTGAGGCCAGGGATTTATAACTAGCCTGGGCAACACAGCAAGATCCCCATCTCTACAAAAAAATTTTAAAATTAGCATGGCACGATGGTATGTGTCTGTAGTCCTAGCTACATGGGATGCTGAGGCAGGAAAATCACCCAACCCCAGGAGGTGAAAGCTGCAGTGAGCTATAATCGAGCCATTGCACTCCTATTTGGGCAAGAGAGCAAGACTGTCTCCGAAAAAAAAATTTTTTTAAGAGTTGTATTTGTAGAATTGGCACTACAAATCCATCTCTAGCATACAACTGGTATATCTTCTGGTTATCTTTGAAAGTGCACCATATCTTACACTCAAAGTAATTGCCTAATCATCCTCACATATGTAAAAAAAATGTTAAAGGATGGTCTTTCTGGCATATCCAAAAATTAACTCTCTCCAAAAGGATTCCTATACAAATTTATCTTATACCAAGTACACTATAATTAGTCAGATTTATTCATTCATTTAACCAAAATTTATTGAGCACTCACCACCTGCTAAACACTGAAACTACATAAATAAATTAAATTAGAAACAGACCCTACCATAAAAGAATTCATCACTGTGGAGAAACACAAGTGCCTCGTAAACAGGCAATATGATGGTGTGCTATATGGCAGAGGAGAGTATGGTGCTGTCAGGAAAGCATTCAAAGTCAGAAGCCTAAATTCTACAAAGAGCCAGGAAGGCTGTAGACTATAACCAGGAGACACCTTGCTGAGGTTTCTCATCTGATCCTACCATTCGTTCAACGTATGGACATTCCCCCCAATCAATAAGAGTCAGGGATGGAACAACATGCTCCAGATTCCTCAATAATATACACTCCCTGCCCTCAAGGGGCTAATTTTCAAAGTATGTCAACTAGAGTACTCCAGAAACTCTTTTCTCTGATACGGAAATGAAATAGAGAATACGAAACAAATAAAACTAAAAATAAAAGGTATTATTTCATGTATTATTTAACATACTCTACAGGAAGGGGGTCAAGATTTTAAGTTGAGATATTTTAAACTCCCTTTAGCTATCAACTCTCTGAGGGTAGAAACAGGATCTCGTATCCTCAGCCAGAATTCCTAATTCCCATTAAATAGGTGTCAAATAAATAAAGAAATGAAACAATGGTAAGCAACAAATGCCATAAATACTACTTTCCTGAGCTAATTACTGATGGCATTTTACTACTTCCTTCACAGTATGCCTGTTTACTTTCTCCTTTTCTCTTCTCTTGCCCTCCCACTTCTTTCCTCTCTTTTTATCTTTATCTCTTCCTTTCTCTCCTATTTGAAATCTGCATCTTAAAGACTGCCACCAGCTGCTCTCACGGGCAATTGCTTTGCTAAGTAGGCCACAAGGATCCTAGTGAGCAATGGAGTATTCACAGTTTTCTAATTAAAAGATGCCACCTAGTGGTTACAGTTCCCTTCATCCTGATTGTACCAGGAAACATGAAAGTTAAGCAGTATTAACAAATTCCAGGTCTTCTATGGTGCCAGCTTGGTCTAACGGCAGCATCAGATACAATGAACCCATTTCTTTTCACATCTACAACCAAGCTGTCAGAAGTAACTGATGTTGATAGTCTACGAAGCTTTGTAGTCAGGTGTATATTGACTTTATTTATTGCCCTAAAGTAGACAAATTTGTTACTTCAATTCTGGTAGAATTAAAGGTATAGGCATTGCCTGACTCAGCAGCAGCATAGAGGTAGCTTCTGCTCTTCCTGAACTCCTCAGGAGAGATGTATTCAACGTGGCTGACTAAAGAGATTGGACACTCACCCTCTCCAGAAAGAACCAAAATTACTAATATGTAACCAAAATAATCACACCTCAAATAGAACATCTAGAAGAGAACACTAGTGTCCAACAGGCTGTAGTCACAGGAAACACCTGAGGCAAAGAAGGAGAAGGAAGCAAGTGACCAACTCAGCCAAGATCAGCTATGAGCCCCAAGGGACTCATTATCATAGGGAAGGGTAAGTGAGAGAACCTTAACAATCCACGTCCCCACTGTGGACTGCAGCAATCCAAACCATGGAAGAGCTCCTCTACCCACACAAACCCTGATACTAGCAAGGGTGGTGATCTGGAGACCCACAAGGGCATTGCACCAGACAAGGAACTCATGCTGGGTCAGTCACACCCCCAAGGCCTAAGCTGCTACCGCAGAGCACCACTGAGAGAGCACAGCTGTCACAGGACTGCATCCTGACCTGGAAATCAGAGGCCCCATATCTCCACATTCTGGGATCTCCCACTAACAACCCCAGTGTTGACCCAAATGGCTACAGCAGCATAGCGCTGGCTGGACTCAAAGGTGCTCCAGGGTCCCCAGTATTCTAGCCCATGGAAAACACTACTCCTCAGGGAATGGTGCAGTGTACCAAAAAGTTACAGTGTACCAAAGGTGCATTCTACCGGAAAGGCAGCACAAATTCTCTGCTCAAGCTCACAACTGGAAAGATCTCCTCCCCTTCTCTGCATATTGCCATAGCAGTAGCTGTCACTAGGAACCCAGATGGGTAAGCATAATAGCTGTCTGGAGCTGGAAGCAGTGACCCTGCCTGCACCAATGGAGTGGCCTCTGTGCTCAGGTTTACACATATACAACAGGAGCCTCTCTCCTCCTCTGCACACCACTACAGCCGCTGCCACTGCTGCTATTGCCAGGGGCCAGGGTGGACAAGCCGGAGGGGCTGCCTGTCTGGGGCTGTAAGTAGTAACTGTGCCCCCACTGGTGGTGTGGCCTCCATGCTTAGACTCGTACGTGAACATGGTGCCCCTCCCCTCCTCGGCATAGCAGTACAGTACTGTTGCTGCCAAGAGTGGACAAGTCTAAGAGCTGTGTGTCTGGGGCTGTGGATAGTGACCCTGCATCACAGCCACCATCAACATTAGCACATACTGCTTGGGACCCAGAGGGTCTTCTCCTCACTGCTGCTGCCCCTGCCCACACCATACCAAATTCCCAAGGACCTGAGAACTTGCTCACCTGCCCACCCCACCTCTGCCACCACCACCTCAGCATCTGAGCAAGCCACCTGGGGAGCCAAGAATTGAACCTCTTGGTCCCACTAAAACTAGTGCCACTGCACACTGTCCTGAGGCCTAAGAACAAGTATGATCAGCCCACCGCTGCCACCAATAGGGCCCAAAAAGTGGCCTGCCTAGCATCCCTGTCCCACCAAACTTCACTATAAGCTCCACTAATAACCACACCATAAACCATGGAGGAAATCACAGATAATACAGATATTGTTTATAGCTAAAGAAATCATACAGAGACTACACAACTGAATGCACCCAGAATCAAAGCCAAAGAGCCCACCCAACTAGCACCATTGATACATCTCCTATGAAAGAAAATCCAAAAGCAGGAGCTAAACATTGGGTACACATGGACATAAAGATGGGAACAACAGATGCTGGAAAATACATGAGGTAGGAGGGAGGGAGGAAGACAAAGATTGAAAACTACTTATTGAATACTGTGCTCACTTCCTGGGTGACATGTTCAATTGTACTCCAAACTCCAGCATCACATAATATAACTTTGTAACAAACCTGAACATGTACCCCTAGAATCTAAAACAAAAGTTGAAGAAAAGTTAAAAATAAAAAAATAAAAAATTTGAAGAAGCAACTATTATACCAGGTGTGCAGATGTCAACACAAGGACATAGAAAACATGAAAAAGCAAAGAACTATGACACCTCCAAAGGAACATAATAATTCTCCAGCAACATATCCCAATAAAAAGAAATTCAAGAAATGCTGGGCCGGGCACTGTGATTCACGCCTAGAATCCCAGCACTTTGGGAGGCCAAGGCAGAAGGATCACCTGAGGTCAAGAGGTCGAGACCAGCCTGGCCAACATGGTGAAACCCATCTCTACTAAAAATACAAAAAATTAGCCAGGCGTGGTGGTGGGCACCTGTAATCCCAGCTACTCAGGAGGCTGAGGCAAGAGAATTGCTTGAACCCGGGAGGCAGAGGTTGCAGTGAGCTGAGGTTGTGCCATTGCCCTCCAGCCCGGGCAACAAGAGCAAAACTCTGTCTCAAAAAAAAAAAAAAAAAAAAAGAAATCCCAGAAAAATAATTCAAAATTATGATACTAAAGAAGCCCAATGAGATACAAGAGAATTTCAAAAAACAATACAAAGAAATCAGAAAAACAATTCAGGAAATAAAGGAGCAGTTTACCACAGTGGTAGAATAAAAAAGAAACAAACCAAAATTTTGGAACTGAAGAAGTCCTTGAAAAAATACAAAGTACACTCAAAAGCATCAACAATAGACTAAACCAAGCAAAAGAAAGAGTCTCAGAACCTGAAGATGGGCCTTTTGAAATAACTCAGCCAGGCCGGACGCGGTGGCTCACGCTTGTAATCCCAGCACTTTGGGAGGCCGAGGCAGGCGGATCACGAGGTCAGGCAATCGAGACCATCCTGGCTAACATGGTGAAACCCTGTCTCTAATAAAAATACAAAAAAATTAGCCGGACGTGGTGGCAGGCACCTGTAGTCCCAGCTACTTGGGAGGCTGAGGCAGGAGAATGGCATGAATGCGGGAGGCGGAGCTTGCAGTGAGCTGAGATCGCACCACTGCACTCCAACCTGGGCAACAGAGCGAGACTCCGTCTCAAAAAAAAGAAAAAAAAAAAAAGGAAATAACCCAGGCAGACCAAAAAAAACATTGAATAAAGAATAAAAAAGAATGAACAAAGTCATCATGATATATAGGAAACCATAAAGCAATCAAATATATAAATTATCAGTATCCTCAAAGGGAAACAGAGAACAAAAATGCTCAAAAACCTATTTAATGAAATACTAGATGAAATTTTCCCAAGTCTACCAAGAGATTTAGACATCCAGGTACAGGAAGACCAGTGATCCAATGCGAAAGGTCTTTTCCATGACACATTGTATTCAAGCTGTATAAAGTCAATGACAAGGAGAAAAGTCTTAAAGCAGCAAGAGGAAAATGTCTAGTCACCTACAAAGGAGCCTATACAGCAGACTTCTCAGCAAAAACCTTACAGGCTAGGAGAGAATGGGGTTATATATTCAAAGTGCCAAAAGAAAAAAACTGCCACCCAAGGATACTATATCCAGCACAATTATCCTTCATAAATAAAGAAGAAATAAAGTCTTTTCTAAGCAAGCAAAAGCAGATGAAATTCATCACCACTAGACTAGCTCTTCAAGAAATGCTCAAGGGAGTGGAAAAACACACACACACACACACACACAAAATATACACACAAAAATATAAAACTAACTGGTAAAGCAATACACAAGTGAAAAAGCCAAAAAATTCAAGTGATACCACCATAGAAAACCAGCAAACAATTAACAATATGAAGGAACAAAACCTCAATAATAACCTTGAATATTAATGGATTAAATTATCCACTTAAAAGATACAGACTCTCTGAACTGATTTAAAAATGATCTAACTATATGCTGCCTACAATCAGTGCACTTTACCTGTGAAGACACATATAGACTCAAAGTAAATAAATGAAAAAAGATATTCCACACAAACGGAAACCAAAAGTGAGCAGAAATACCTACACTTATATCAGACAAAACAGACATTAAGTCAAAAATAAAAGACAAAGAAGCTGGGCATGATGGCTCCTGCCTGTAATCCCAGCTACTCAGAAGGCAGAGGCGGGAGGATCACTTGAGGGCAGGAGCTCAAGACTAGCCTAGAAAACATATTGAGACCCCATTTCTTAAAAAAAAAAAAAAAAAGACACAGAAAGGCAAGGTCATTATATAATGATAAAGGGATCAATCCAGCAAGAGGATATGCATAAAGCAAATATTACTAGATCTAAAGAAAAAGACAGGCTCTAATACAATAATAGTGGGGGACTTCAACATCCCAATCTCAGCATTTAAGAGATCATCTAGACAGAAAATAAAGAAACATAGGACTTAAACGGGACTTTAGACCAAATGGACCTAACAGACATGTACAGAAAATGTTATCTAACATCTGTAGAATATACATTTTTCTCATCTGCACATAGAAAATTCTCCAGGATTTACCATATGTTAGGCTATAAAACTAATCTTTCCAAAGCTAAAATCATATCAAGTATCTTAGATCACAATGGAATAAAACTAGAAATCAATGCCAAGAGGAACTCTGAAAACTATACAAATACATGGAAATTAAACAACATGCCCCTGAGTGACCACTGGGTCAATGAAAGAATCAAGATTAAAAATTTTTTAATTTCTTGAAACAAAGAAAATGGAAACACAACATACCAAAACCTGTGGGACATAGCAAAAGTATGTTAAGAGGGGAGTTTATAGCAATAAACACCTACATCAGAAAAACAGAAAGATTTCAAATGAACAATCTAACCATGCACCTCAAAAAACTAAAAAGCAAGAACAAAGAAAACCAAAAATTAGCAGAAGAAAAGAAATAATAAAGATCAGAGCAGAACTAAATGAAATAGAGACTAAAAATACAATACAAAACGTTGATCATTGGAAAAGATCAACAAAATTGATAAACCGCTACCTTGACTAACCGAAAAAAGAGACGTCCCAAATAAACAAACTCAGAAATGAAAAAGGAGACATTGCAGCTGACACCAGAAGTACAAAAGATCATCAGAGACTATTATGAATTATATGCTAGCAAAGCGAAAAACCTAGAGAAAATGGAGAAATTCCTGGAAACACATTAATACAGGAGTTATTAAGAAATAATTTTTAGGCAGGTAGAAAGCGTAAAGGTTCTTGGTGGAAATTTTCCTGTAAGAAGCAACCCCCAAACCATTTCTTTTCTAACAGAAAAGGCGGCTTAAAGACGGCAAGCTTTGATATGCAAATTCTGGCGATTAGAAACTAGGTCCACCCAACACGGCCAACATGGCGATTCCCGCCCTCTTCTCCTTGTCACCACAAGTACCAAGTGTCATGGCCGCCTCCAGATAACTCACACGTGTTCAGGACATCATGGTGACCCGCATTTGCATATTAAAGGACTAAGGTGGGAGGGCCATGTTTTTCACGGGCCACATGAATGACACATCTGGTAAAACCAATCTCTGGGCTGTATGCAAATCAGACACCGCCTCCTCCAGCCTGCTAATATAACTAACTACTTTGCCACCGCACACATGGTTTCTCTCTCAGAGTCCCCCTCCCTCTGTCTCTGTATGGGGGAGCTTCTTCCTTCTTTCTTGCCTATTAAACTCTCCGCTCCTTAAAATCACTCCACGTGTCCATGTCATTTTATCTAAATCAGCGCAAGACGAAGGACCCTGGTGTTCCTCCATTCATTGGAGCCATATCAATACAATCCAACAAGATTGAATCAGGAAAAATAGAAAACCTGAACATAATGAGTATCAAGATTGAACCAGGAACAAAAAGTCTCTCAAGAAAAAAAGCCCAGTACTGAATAAAGTCACTGCTGAATTCTACCAAACGTATAAAGAAAAACTCATATCAGTCCTCCTCAAGCTATTCCAAAAAGTTAAGAGAAGGAAATTCTCCCTAACTCATTCTATGAGGCCAGCATTACCCTGATACCAAAACCAGACAAAGCTACAACAAAAAAAATACAGACCAATAACCCTGATGAAGATAAATGGAAAAGTCTTCAACAAAATACTACCAAACTAGATCCAACAGCACACCCAAAAGATAACATACCATGATCAAGTGGGATTCATCCAAAGGATATAAGGTGGTTCAATATACACAAATAGGCCAAGCATGGTGGCTTACACCAATAATCCCAGCATTTTGGGAGGTCAGGGCCAGAGGATTGCTGGGGCCCAAGATTCAAGACCAGCCTGAGTAACACAGGGAGACTCTGTCTCTACAGAAAAATTTTAAAATTAGCTGGGCATGGTGCCACACACCTGTGGTCCCAGCTACTCAGGAGCCTGAGGTGGGAGGGTTGCTTGAGGCCAGGAAGTCGAGGCTGCAGTGAGACATGATCACACCACTGCACTCCAGCTTGGGCAATAGAGCAAGACCCTGCCTCAAAAAAAAAAAAAAAAAAAAAAAGCTATATATATGCAAATCAATAAACACGACACATCACATCAACTGAATGAAGGGCAAAAATCATATAACCATCTCAATAAATGCAGAAAAAGCATTTGACAATATTCAATACCTCTTCATGACAAAAAGTCTCAACAAACCAGGCATAAAAGAACCATACCTCAAAATAATGAAGGCTATACATGACAACTCCACAGTTAACATCACACTGTATGGGGAAAAGTTGAAAGTCTTTCCTCTATGAACCAGAACAAGATAAGGATACCCACTTTAACCACTCCTATTCACCATAGTACTTAAAGTCCTAGACAGAGGAATAGGCAAGTGAAAGAAATAAAAGGCATCCAAATTAGAAAAGAGGAAATCAAATTGTCTCTCTTTGCAGACGACATGATCTTATATATTAGGAAAACCAAAAGACTCCACGAAAAACTCATGGAATGGATAAATTGTGTAAAGTTACAGGATAAACACACAAAAATCAGTAGCATTTCTAGACACCAATAATGAAATAGTCAAAAAAGAAAGGAAGAAGGCAATCCCATTTACAAAAAGTACAAAAATACATATAGTACCTACAAATAAATTTAACCACAGAGGTGAAAGATCTCCAAAAAAAATCAAACTACTGAACACTGATGAAAGAAACTGAAGAGGACACAAACAAATGGAAAGACAACCCATGCTCATGGATCAGAAGAATTAATATTGTTAAAATGACCATACTGCCCAAAACAATGTAAAGATTCAAAGCAATATCTATCAAAATGTCAATGTCATTTTTCCCAGAAATAGAAAAAAAAATCCTAAAATTTGTATGGAACCATAAAAGACCCTGAATAGCCAAAGCAATCCTGAGCCAAAAGAACAAAGCTGGAGGTATCACACCATCTGATTTCAAAACATATTACAAAGCTATAGTAACCAAAATACCATAGTATTAGTGTAAAAACAGACACAGAGACCAATAAGACAGAATAGAGAACCCAGAATTAAATCCACATATTTACAGCCAACTGATCTTTGACAAAGCCCCCAAGAACATACATTGGGGAAAGGACACCCTCTTCAATAAATGATGCTGAGAAAACTGAATATATTATATATATATATATATATATATATATATATATATTCAGAAGAATAAAACTAGACCCCCATCTCTCACCACATACAAAAGCTAACTCAAGCCGGGCGCGGTGGCTCATGCCTGTAATCCCAGCACTTTGGGAGGCCGAGGCCAGCGGATCACAAGGTCAGGAGATCGAGACCATCCTGGCTAACACGGTGAAACCCCGTCTCTACTAAAAATACAAAAAATTAGCTGGGCGTGGCGGCGGGCGCCTGTAGTCCCAGCTACTCAGGAGGCTGAGGCAGGAGAATGGTGTGAACCCAGGAGGTGGAGCTTGCCGTGAGCCGAGATCGTGCCACTGCACTCCAGCCTGGGCGACAGAGCAAGACTCCGTCTCCAAAAAAAAAAAAAAAGCTAACTCAAGATGGATTAAGGACTTAAAACATAAGATCCAAAAATATAAAGCTACTAGAAGAAAGCATAGAGAAAACTTTTCAGGACATTTGTCTGGGCAAAGATTTTACAACTAAGATCTCAAAAGCACAGGCAACAAAAACAAAAATAGACAAATGAGACTATATTAGACTAAGAAACTTCTGCATAGCAAAAGAATAGATAGAGCAAAGAGACAACCTCATGACTGGGAGAGTATATTTGCAAATTACTCATCTGACAGAGGACTAATATCCAGAATATACAAGGAACTCAAACAACTCAACAGTAAAAATATGATAATATCATTTAAAAATGAGCAAAGGGCCTGGGCTCAGTGGCTTATGCCTATAATTCCAGTGCTTTGGGAGGCCAAGGCAGGAGTATCACTTGAGGTCAGGAGTTTGAGACCAGCTAGGCAACACAGAAAGAACCCGTCTGTACAAAAAGAAAAATAAAAAAATTAGCTGGGCATGGGGGCATGCACCTACAGGTAGTCCCAGCTACTCAGGAGGCTTAAGCAGGGGGGATCACTTAAATCCAGAAGTTCGAGGTTGTAATGAGCTATGAACATGCCACAGCACTCCAGCCAGCCTGGCTGACAGAGCAGGACCTTGTCTCAAAAAAAAGCCCGGGGGGGTGGGGGGACAAAGGATATGAATAGACACTTCTCAAAAATTTATGAATACATACAAATGGCCAACAGGGATAAAAATGCTCAACATCACTAACCATCAGAGAAATGCAAATTAAACCACAATGAGATATCAAAGCACCCCAATTAGACTGGGTATTATTGAAAATACGAAAAGCAACAGATGCTGATGAGGATTCAGAGAAAAGGGAACTCTTATATACTGTTGGTGGAAATGAAAATTAGTAACTGCTATGGAAAAACAGTATGAAGTTTCCTCAGAAAACTAAAACTAAAACTACCATACAATCCAACAATATCAGTACTGGGAATCTATCCAAAGGAAAAGAAATCAGCATATCAAAGGGATTCCTGAATTCACATGTTTATCACAACACTGTTCACAATAGCCAAGGTATGGAATCAACCTAAGTTCTCACAAAGGGATGAGTGGATAAAGAAAATGTGATATATATATATGTGTGTGTGTGTATATATATATATACGTATATATATACAATGTATATATATGTATATATGTATATATATACAATGTATATATATGTATATATGTATATATATACAATGTATATATATGTATATATGTATATATATACAATGTATATATGTATATATGTATATATATACAATGTATATATGTATATATACAATGTATATATATGTATATATGTATATATACAATGTATATATGTATATATGTATATATATACAATGTATATATGTATATATGTATATATATACAATGTATATATGTATATATGTATATATATACAATGTATATATGTATATATGTATATATATACAATGTATATATGTATATATGTATATATATACAATGTATATATGTATATATGTATATATATACAATGTATATATATACAATGAAATACAATGTGTATATATGTGTGTGTATGTATTATATAATACACATTATGTGTATATTATATAATACACATTATATATGTGTATATTATATAATATATATACACATTATATATAGTGTATATTATATAATATACACACACAATGAATATATTATATAATACACACACACACACACACACACACAATGAAACACTATTCAGCCATAAAAAAGAATGAAATCATGTCATTTGAAGTAACATGGATGGAATTGGACGTCATTATGTTACGCAAAATAAGCCCAGCACAGAAAGACAAATACCACATGTTCTCATTCACATGTGGGAGCTAAAAAACTTCATCTCATGGACATAGAGAATAGATCAACAGATAACCAGAGACTAGGAAGGGTGGTTCAAGGGGAGAGGACAGGAGAAGTTGGTTGTGGGTACAAACACATAGTTAGATAGAAGAAACAAGATCTAATGTTTGATAGCAGACCACAGTGACTACACTTAGTAACAATATTATGTATATGTCAGAGTAACTAGAAGAGAGGACTTGAAATGATACCACATAAAAATCATAAGCACTCATGATGATGGAGACTTGATCATTACACATTCTATGCATGCAGCAAACTCTCACATGAACCCCATAAATATATAAAATGTGACAATTAAAGAGAAAAAAACAAATATCGATATCCAAGGTATATAAGGTGTCCTATTTAAATGAGTAGCTTTCATTTAAAGTCAACAGTATATCTTATAAATAAGATTCAAGAATTATTCTACCCTGAAATACATTCATGGATATGAACCATAGTGATCTTGAGCACTACTTAAATAACAGGAATGGGATGACTCATAGGAAATAATATCACAGTATAAAATACTTTGTAACATGTCATTGGCTAAAATTTACGAGTTACTGAAGGTTTTCACAATCCATACTTACTATTATCCCTGACCTCAGGATCTGTAAATTGTCCAGTGAGCTATATAAACTGAGATTCTTTCCTCAGTGTTAAGAAAACATATCTCAGTCAGGCGTGGTGGCTCACGTCTGTAATTCCAGCACTCTGGGAGGCCGAGGCGGGCAGATCACAAAGTTGGGAGTTCGAGACCAGCCTGGCCAACATGATGAAACCCCACCCCTACTAAAAACACAAAAATTAGCTGGGTGTGGTGGCGCATGCCTTTTGTCCCAGCTACTTGGGAGGCTGAGGCAGGAGAATCGCTTGAACCCAGGAGGCGGAGGCTGCAGTGAGCCAAGATCGCACCACTGCACTCCAGTGTGGCGACAGAGCGAGACTCAGTCTCAAAAAAAAAAAAAGGAAACATATCCCTTCAACACTGGCATGATCTGTCTATTTTAAAAGAGAAAAAAGGACTTGTTCAATGGCTTTGACAAAAATGTTGACAGTGACATGAGCAATAAGGTCCAGGCTGAGGTGGTCTCAGATAAAGATGACGAACTTGTTAACTGGAGTAAAGGTGACTCTTGCTATGTTTTAGCAAACAGACTGGCAGCATTTTGCTCCTGCCCTAGAGATTTGTGGAACTTTGAACTTAAGAGAGATGATTTTGGGTATCTGGTGTAAAAAATTTCTAAGCAGCAAAGTATTCAAGAGGTGACTTGGGTGCTGTTAAAGGCATTCAGTTTTATAAGGGAAGCAGAATATAAAAGTTTAGAAAATGTGCAGCCTGGCAATGCGATAGAAAAGAAAATCCATTTTCTGAGAAGAAATCCAAGCTGGCTGCAGAAAGTTGCATAAGTAATAAGGGGCCAAATGTTAATCCCCAAGACAATGGAAAAAATGTCTCTAAGGCATGTCAGAGGTCTTCATGGGAGCCCCTCCTACCACAGGCCAGGAGGCCTAGGAGGAAAAAGTGGTTTCATGGGCTGGGCCCAGGGTCCCTGTGCTGTGTGCAGCCCAGGGTCTTGGTGCCCTACATTCCACCCACTCCAGCCATGGCTGAAAGGAGCCAATGAGAGATCAAGCCATGGCTTCAGAGGGTGCAAGCCGCAAGCCTTGGCAGCTTCCATGCAGTGTTAAGCCTGCCAGTGCACAGAAGTCAAGAATTGGGGTTTGGGAACCTCCGCCTAGATTTCAGAAGATGTTTGGAAACACCTGGATGCCCAGGCAGAAGTTTGATGCAGGGGTGGGACTCTTATGGAAAAGAACCTCTGCAGAAAGGAAATGTGGAGTCAGAGCCCCCATACAGAGTCCCTACTGGGGAGCAGAGCCTAGTGTAGCTGTGAGAAGATGGCCACCATCCTCCAGACCCCAGAATGGTAGATCCAGGTCAAGCACAATGGCTCACGCCTGTAATCCCAGCACTTTGGGAGGCTGAGGCAGGCAGATCACAAGGTCAGGAGTTCAAGACCAACCTGGCCAATATGGTGAAACCCCGTCTCTACTAAAAATACAAAAATTAGCCAGACGTGGTGGCAGGCACCTGTAGTCCCGGCTACTCGGGAGGCTGAGGCAGGAGAATTGCTTGAACTCAGGAGGCAGAGGGTGCAGTGAGCCGAGATCACACGCCACTGCACTCCAGCCTGGTGACAGAGCGAGACTCTGTCTCAAAAAAAAAAAAAAAAAAAGAATGGTAAATCCACTAACAGCTTGCACCATTCACCTAGAAAAGCTGCAGACACTCAATGCCAGCCCATGAAGGCAGCTAGGAGGGGGGCTGTACCCTGCAAAGCCACAGAGGCATAGCTGCCCAAGACCATGGGAACGCACTTCTTGCATCAGCATGACCTGGATGTCAGATATGGAGTCAAAGGAGATCATTTTGGAGCTTTAAGATTTGACTGCCCTGCTGGATTTTTGACTTGCATGGGGCCTGGAGCCCCTTTGTTTTGGCCAATTTCTCCCATTTGGAATGGCTGTATTTACCCAATGCCTGTATCCCACTGTATGTAGGAAGTAACTAACTTGCTTTTGATTTTATAGGCTCACAGGCAGAAGGGACTGGCCTTGTCTCTGATGAGACGCTGGACTGTGAACTTTTGAGTTAATGCTGAAATGAGTTGAGACTTTGGGGGACTTTTGGGAAGGCATGATTGGTTTTGAAATGTGAGGATATGAGATTTTGGAGGCTCCAGGAGTGGAATGATACAGTTTTGCTGTGTCCCCACCAAATTTCATCTTGAATTCCCACGTGTTGTGACAGAGACCCAGTGGGAGGTGATTGAATTACAGGAGTGGATATTTCCTGTGCTGTTCTCATGATAGTGAATGAGTCTCACGAGATCTGATGGTTTTAAGAACGGGAGTTTCCCTGCACAAACTCTTTGCCTGCTGCCATTCCATGTAAGACATGACTTGCTCCTCCTTGCCTTCTGCCATGATTGTGTGGCTTCCCTAGCCATGTGGAACTATAAGTCCAATTAAACCTCTTTATTTTGTAAATTGCCCAGTCTCGGGTATCTCTTTATCAGCAGCGTAAAAATGAACTAAGACACACTTTATACAAAAATCAGGTCAAAATGGATCAAAGACTTAAATCTAAGACCTGAATATAAAAATTCTAGAAGATAACATTGGAAAACCCCTTCTAGACATTGGCTTAAGCAAAGTTTTCATGACCAAGAACCCAAAAATAAACGCAACTAAAACAAGGATAAATAGATGGGACGTAATTAAACTAAAAAGCCTCTGCACAGCAAAAGAAATAATCAGCAGAGTGAACAGACAACCCATAAAATAGGAGAAAGTATTAGCAAACTATACATCCAACAAAGGACTAATATCCAGAATCTACAAGGAAATCAAACAAATCAGCAAGAAAAAAACAAATAATCCCATCAAAAAAGTGGGCTAAAGACATGAATAAGCAATTCTCAAAAGAAGATATACAAATGGCCAACAAGCATATGAAAAAACGCTCAACATCACTAATAATCAGGGAAATGCAAATCCAAACCACAATGTGATACCACCTTACTCCTGCAAGAATGGCCATAATTTAAAAATCAAAGTATAATAGATATTGGCGTGAATATGGTGAAAAGGGAACACTTTTGCACGCTGGTGCAAATGTAAACTAGTACAACCTCTATGGAAAACAATGTGGAGATTCCTTAAAGAACTAAAAGTAGATCTACCATTTGATCCAGCAATCCCACTACTGGGTATCTAACCAGAGGAAAAGAAGTCATTACATGAAAAAGACACTTACACGTTTACAGCAGCACAATTTGCAATTGCAAAAATATGAAACCAGCCCAAATGCCCATCAATAACGAGTGGATAAAGAAAATGTGATATACTGCTGGTCACAGTGGCTCATGCCTGTAATCCCAGCACTTTGGGAGGCCGAGGTGGGCGGATCACCTGAGGTCGGGAGTTCAAGACCAGCCTGAACAACATGGAGAAACCCCGTCTCTACTAAAAATACAAAATTAGCCAGGCATGGTGGCACATGACTGTAATCCCAGCTACTTGGGAGGCTGAGGCAGGAGAATTCCTTGAACCCGGGAGGCAGAGGTTGTGGTAAGCCGAGATCGCACCATTGCATTCCAGCCTGGGCAACAAGAGTGAAACTGCATCTCAAAAAAAAAAAAAAGAAAAAGAAAAAGAAAGAAATTGTGATATATATATATACACACACACACACCCCATACACACTGTGGAATACTACTCAGCTGTAAAAACAAATGAAACAATGGCATTCACAGCAACCTAGATGGAACTGGAGACCGTTACTCTAAGCAAAGTAACTCAGGAATGGAAAACCAAACGTTGTATGTTCTTACTTAAAGGTGGGAGCTAAGCTATGAGGACTCAGAGGCATAAGAATGATAAAATGAACTGTGGGGACTTAAGGGGAAGGGCAGGAGGCAGGTGAGGGAAAAAAGACTGCATATTACGGCTGGGCGCAGTGGCCCATGCCTGTAATCCCAGCACTTTGGGAGGCTGAGGTAGGTGGATCACCTGAGGTCAGGAGCTTGAGACCAGCCTGCCAACATGGCAAAACCTCGTCTCTACTAAAAATACAAAAATTAGCCAGGCGTGGTGGCAGGCGCCTATAATCCCAGCTACTTGGGAGGCTGAGGCAGGAGAATCGCTTGAACCCGGGAGGTGGAGGTTGTAGTGAGCCCAGATCATGCCACTGCACTCCAGGCCGGGCGACAGAGCAAGACTCCATCTCAAAAAAAAAAAAAGACTACATATTGGGTACAGTGTACACTGCTTGGGTGATGGGTGCACCAAAATCTCAGAAATCACCACTAAGGAACTTATCCATGTAACCAAACACCACCTCTTCCTGAAAAACCTATTGAAATTAAAAAAAAAAAAATTTAAGTACATACTATCTGCAACAACAACAACAAAAAGAAAGGTATAATTCCATTGAGATCTTTTACTTAAATGTCTCTTTAAACATTAGAAAATAAAAACCTGTTAGGTTTTCTTCTACCTGCAATAATATTTCCTAAACTTACCTATTCATAATCTAACAAGATGTTAAGGGGTATTTTTCCACTTTTTCCAGAATCAGTAACTAGGGCCCAAAGCTGACAGCAAGAGGCAATAAAGCCCAAATCTGAGGGAGAACACCAACAATTAGGTTCAGATATCTCCCCCAAGGTTTGCTGAGAAGTAACAAACTCACTGGTGCATTCAACCAACTCTACCAAAGAGAGAACTAAGAGAAGGCAAGGGAGAGCTTGGGAGTCTGGCACCATGAAGGGTCATTCATTAAGTTGGCACTTCAAAATAATTAGTCATACAGATTGCAAGGTGAAGATATCTGCAAGAAGGACACACTGGCAACTTGATCTAAAGCTGGACGCTTGCTGAGCTGCAGAAACTGAAAGCACCTGAACACAGACATATATGAAGCTAATTATCTGGAGATTTCTGAAAGCAAAGCCTATCCTGGTAGTCAGAGCACACGGCAGGAACTGACCATGGAGGGGATGCCATCCCATTGCAGAGCACACTAACACACACACACCCATAAACACTAAACAGGGGCCACGCTAATTCACCCAATGCACACATCTTTGGGACAGGGGAGGAAACTGAAGCACCAGGAGAAAACCCATGCAAACATAGGTAGAATGTGCAAATTCCACAGAGAGAGTGGCACCAGTTGGGAACTGGGATTTTTGTTTTTTGTTTTTTGTTTTTTCGGTCATCAATGTTATACCAAAACAACATTATTTGAGGACCTGCTGTAATTCCCTAAATTTTATCCTGGCCTAGACTGTTTAGTACCCACAAAATATATGTATGTGTATGTGTGTGTGTGTGTGTGTGTGTGTGTGTGTGTGTGTGTGTGTGTGTGTGTGTGTGTATGATGTGCACATATGCACATGCACATAGGAAACTTGTGGGTTATGTCCTTGCTTTCATTAATACATGCCAAAGGAAAGTCTCACATCAACTAGAACATTTGAGGGAAAAATATTTGCTTATACCCTAATAGGTTGTACTTGTTCAATAAATTGGTTACAATAATTACCAGAACTCTTGTTAAAAATATAGATTCCACCAGGCGCAGTGGCTCATGCCTGTAATCTCAGCTACTCTGGAGGCTGAGGCAGGAGGATCACTTGAGCCCAGGAGTTCAGGGCTGCAGTAAGCTATGACTGTACCACTGAACTCCAGCCTGGACAACAGAGAGACCCTGTCTGACATGACATGACATAACAAAATACAGATTCCTAGCCCTCCTCTAAGGACTCTGATTTTCCAGGTCTGGAGTGAAATTCAGGAATCTGTTGGGGTTGTTTTTGTTTGTTTACAAACTTTCTCAGTGATTCATATGATCACACATATTTGAGAAATACTGTTCCAGGAGAAACTGACTAAACTCCAGCATGTAGCATGCCTGCTCTATGAGATGGTTCTCAATGTTTCCCCGGTCTTCCCCATTACTCTATGCTACAACCAAATACAAATAAATGTCTGCCATTTCCTCAAATGTTCTCTATCTCCATTTCTTTCTTCTTACTACATATTTTTCTTAAGATAGCCTTCTCTCTTTATTCATTGGTAAATATCATCTATAGGACCTTTAATCTTCTGTTTTACCACCTCTACTTGTTTATATGTCAATTTTTTTTCCTGGGGACTAAGCATTATTGGAGGGTGGGAATGATGCCCTAACTTGTCCTATATTCCTAAGACCAAGCACAGAGCCTGTCACACAGCACATATGCCATCAATGTTTGTTGACTGGATTAACTAATGTTCTCAGACCCCTGGGTGACCACATATTACAGAAACTTAACTTCATAAAATTGTACACAGTATTAGAACTTTAAAATAATAATATGCATTTAGATTACCTTTTTCTCCTCTTGAAGTTTTTCTTTATGGGCCATTTATCTGTGCATACATTAACTGGCCAAATGAGAAATGAGATTAGACATAACCATAAACCATATTTATATAAGAGAAATACTGATGTGATACAAACTGCTACATTTTATATGAGTATATAAAAGAAAAAAATGCAAAGATGAAATAGATTTATAACTAATTAGGCAACATTCTTTAAACAGTAAAATTTGTATTTTTTAATCAATCTCCAACAACAAAATAACATTAGAGTTGAAAAAAATTCAACAAGAAAAAAATCCATTATTAAATTGGAAGAACATTATTGGCATAAGTCAATGGAGTATAGAAAACATATCTTGGGAGGGTAAAATAATTATTACCTAAGAAATTCAGTTGCTTTTCATCTAAAATTAACAACTAAAGTTTTTTCCTTTGTACCGCTCTAGTCATTTTAAAAACAAAATATTCTTATAAATATGATAGCACCATACATACTAAAATAAAAACTGATGAATGCTTATCAATATATAGAGGGACTTTAAATCCTTTAAACTAAAATAAATGGATAACCCCACTCATTCCCTGGAGAAAAAGAAAAAGAAAAAAAAAAGCTGTCTTTTCTAGAATGTGACGGAAACTATTCTTCAGCTAACCCAACAGTCAGCCCCAAGCTCTTGGTTTGCCAGTTCAATTACAGATGCTCAAAGGAGCTAAATACTAGGTTTCTGAGCCTCCATTCCAACTATGGGTGATCTAGCAGCAGAGAACTGAGGGGAGAAAAAGTATTTTTTCCTCAACCTTCTTAAGTACGTAGTTAGCACAGACTTCTATAACAGAAGGCAGATTAACAAGAGAAAAACAGATAGGTTTATTAACGTGTACAGTGCATATCACACATGAAAAGCCCTCAGTGAAAAGTAACTCAAGGCAGTGGTTCATGAGTCTGGTTTATATAGTATATCCAACAAAGAACAATAAATTTTAGAGAAGTGACAAGGCAAAGGAAAGCAGTCCCAGACTTCCAGAGGTGGGAAACCGTGGAAAGGTAAATATATGGAAGGCACTAATGGAGTAAAGCCAGCTTGCAGATTCCTCTGGCGCCGTCTCTGAGATGATAAAGGGTTTTTTTCCAGTAAAGAATTTACATCCTGTCTTTAGGGGAGAAAGGGAGGAGGGAGGACAGCAAGACTTTTTTCTCTGTAAATCTGTGTCCTGCTTTTAGGCAGAGAGCTCTACTGCATCTTAACTGTCTTCAGCTCCAGAATCCTTCATATTTTGGGGAGGCATATTCTGGTTTCCTACAGTACTAAACTTTACGAACCTTCACAGAATACTATAATTGCCTGCCTACTTGCATGTACCCCTTATTACAGTGTAAGCTCCCTTAAGTTAGGGACAGTTTATTCCCTAACTGTCTGAACAAACTATGAAACTCTTTCAGAATAATCACATGCATCAGTTTAATTTGGTTTGTACAGACATCTTCCCTGGAGTTTCCACCTTCCTGCTCCAATCTGTACTAATCATCTCTAGGCTTGCTACTCAGCTGTCATCCTGGACTTTTGTTCACCATCATCTTGCAAACTTCCTCTCTCTCTCCAGTGTTACATTCCCCATTTTCCCAGATTTCATGCCTTCTTTCATATACTTCAATAGCTTCCTGTGGGGAGATGTGTAGGAGATAAATTTTTTGGCACCTTGCATGCTAAAAAAATATCTTTCGGCTATCCTCATAATTGACTGACTATTTGGTTGGAATTAGAAATCTATGTTTGTCATAATTTTCCCTCAGCACTTTGAAGGTATTGCTTCCTTGTCTACTAGCTTCCAGTGTTACTTTTGAGTTAAGTCTGACACTCCACTAATCCCTATTCCTTTCCTTGTGACTTGTTTTTACTCTCTGGCGCTCTGAAATGTCCTGGTAATATGTCTTTTTCCCCCTCATTAATGGTGCTGAGCACTTTCAATTTAGAAACAGATGTCCTTCAGTTCTGGAAATTTTTCTTGCATTGTTTCACTGATAATTATTTCCCTTAGCTGAGCACAGTGGCTCATGCCTGCAATCCCAGCATTTTGGGAGGCCGAGGCAGATGAATCAACTGAGGTCAGGAGTTTGAGACTAGCCTGGCCAACATGGTGAAACCCCGTCTCTACTAAAAATACAAAAATTAGCCGGGTGTGGTGGTGCATGCCTGCAACCCCAGCTACTCGGGAGGCTGAGGCAGAAGAATTGCTTGAACCCTGGAGATGGAGGTTGCAGTGAGCCAGGATCATGCCACTGCACTCTGGCCTGGGCAACAGAGTGAGACTCCATCTCAAAAAAATAAATAAATAAAATTATTTCCCTTCCCTTTTCTTTGATCTCTCTCTCTCTCTGAAAATCTTTTTAGAAAGGAGATGGGCCTCCTGAGTAGATTCTCCATTATTTTTAATATTTCTGTAATATTCTTACATCTCTTTGGCTTTTATATTCTGGGAGATTTCTTCAATCTTATCGTCCCATCCATCATTTTAAAATTTTCTTCTATCACATTCTGTGAGCTCTTTTTCCCTAAGTATCTCCCTTTTGCAATCTCTTATTCTTGTTTCATGTAGCAATTTATTCTCTGATCTCACAGAGATAATTGTCAGATTCTGTGCTCAGTAATTTACATTCACCATATTTAATCATCACAACCAACCCACTGGTAGATGTCATTATCTCTGCAAGAATGCCAAACAGACATCTCAAACTCAATATATATATATAGTACTGAACACCCGATCTTTCCCCTCAAATCTGCTCTGTCCACAGTGTTCCTCTTATCAGTTGATAACAGCTCCATCCATTCAGTTCCCGAGCCAAAAACATAGACTCCTTTTTGTTTCATATAACATACTCAAATCGTCAGGAAATCCTGTTGTCTCAATCTCAAAAATATATACAAAATTCAATGATTCCTCAGCATCTTCACTGATAATACTCGTTAAGTTATCATCTGTGATATGGTTTGAATATTCTCCCACCCAAATCTCATGTTGAATGTTAATCCCCAACATGGGAAATGGGGCCTAATGGAAGGTGCTTGGGTCACAGGGGCAGATCCCTCATGGCTTGCTGCTGTCTTCACGCTGTGAGTTCTCAAGAGATCTGGTGGTTTAAAAGTGTTGGGCACCTCACCTTCTACTCTCTCTCTTGCTCTTGCTTTTGTCATGTGACGGGCCTGCTCCCACTTCGCCATCCACCATAAGTAAAAGCTCCCCTGAGGCCTCCGCAGAAGTTGAGCAGATGCTAGTGCCATGCTTCCTGTACAGCCTGCAGAATCATGAGCCAATGAAACCTCTTTTCTTTATAAATTACCCAGTCTCACATATTCCTTTATAGCAACGCAAGAACAGCCTAAGAAAATCTGTTGCCTAGGTTACTAGGAAAAGCTCCTAATGATTCTCCTTTATTTTATTCTTAATACCCTGCAGTCTGTTCTCAACTCAGCAATACCAGAGCAAGCCTTTTAAAACTGCATTCAAGTCTTTGCTCAAATGTCACTGGCTCAATGATGCCAACCCTTACTACCCTAATTCTGCACCTCCTTTCTTCCGTATTCAGTATCTCCCTTACCCTGCTCTACTTCCTCTCTGCTTACAGCAATTATTATTTTTAACATACAATTCCTTTTTATTGCCTCCCCCATCCTCCGTCCTCTACCATTAGAATGGAAACTGCACTAAGGGAAAGACTGTCATTATTTTATTCACTGGAATACCCCAATACACAGAAGAGTGACTAATAATATTTGTTGAATTAAGTAATAATAACTACTTTATACATGAAGGAAGTAAGGCCTAGAAGATTAACTTGTCTCACATCTAAAACATGAAAAATTTGGTTAGAACTAAGGTTGGCCTGGTACCAAAGTGCACACATTTAACTTAGATTGCCTCTTATCCATGTCTGTGGCTAAAATAAATAAAGCCTCCATAGACTTCCAAGCCCAAGCTTTGAGGTGGGTTCTTGTTTCTAATAAAAAAAAAATATTACTGTCAGGCACTGTGGCTCACGTCTGCAATCCCAGCACTGTGGAAGGCCAAGGCAAGGAGGATCACTTGAGGCCAGGAGTTCAAGACCAGCCTGGGCAACATGGCGAAACCCCGTCTCTACAAAAAATACAAAAATTAGCCAGGTGTGGTGGCATGCACCTGTAGTCCCAGGTACTCAGAAGGCTGAAGTAAACTGTGAGCTCCACTACACTCCAACCTGAGTGACAAAGTGAGACCAGTCTCAAAAAAAAACAAAAACAAAACAAAACAAAAAATCCTTTGTGTAAATTTAAAGGGAAAGTGTTAATGCAAATGTATGAGGCAATAAAATATGATGGCATTTAACTCAACACAAAAGCCAGCAGATGGAAATTTCTAGCAAGCTTGGAAATTTCTTTGAGCCTTCAACTATCTATCTGGGAACCAGATTGCCAGAGAAACTTCTATTTAAAGATCTCTGACCCCGTAATAGAATATGTACTGCTTCTTCCCACTTTTACTTAGCAGGGCATGCCTTTGTGGTACATGATATATTATCTTATCAAGGATCTTCAAATCTTTCTTCCAAAGATGTACTTTAAACATATGCTATTGTGTATTTTAGCTGGACTATTGAAAAGTGTTTGGCTACTTCCTCTATTCCTATTCAAACACTTAAATTATATATTCTCCCTAAATAAGAGCTAGGGAGGAAAAAAGCTTCAGGCTCTAATAGGAAATATTATTTTTTTTTGTAATGTCAGGCTTAGAAAGTAAGGACACAGACTATTTACATGTTGTAACTTTAGACAATACTAACAAAATCCAACTCTTGAGTATGTAATTTGATATACAATCTTATAAATCCAACTCTTATATAAGAATGACATACTTTTGCCCCCTAAAGTCAAGAGGAAAGCTGGGGCAAGCCCTTTCAAGTGTCTTTAAAGGGCAGTAGGTCTAGCAGGCAGGAATAAAGCTGCAGGCAAACAAGATCCTCATGCTATCTTCCTTCACACTCAATACTTAACCCAACGTCATTTCCCTCCAGCAAAGATGATAAAAGCCAATAAAGCTAGAGGTATCAGTTCTGAAAAAATGGGAAGCTATTGCTGGTACTTTTGAGAAAAGAAAAAGCCTATTCTGAAAGAACTCATTCAAGCCCTTTCCTTTCTCCAAGACCCAATTTATTCATTCACCAATTCAAATCTATCCAATAAAAGCTTACTCAGGTATTACAGTAAACAGTTGTTTCTGACTGACACCTAATCCCCCCCTTCTTCTGATAAACATACCCCATTTCTTTTATAAAACATAATTTCAACTTTTGTTTTAGATTTGAGGGTATAGAGGGTATAAATGCACAGGTTTGTTACAAGGGTATATTGCGTGATGCTGAGGTTTAGAATACAAATAATCCCATCATGCAGATAGTGAGCATGGTACCCAGTAGTTAGTTTTTCAACCCTTGCCCACCCTCAAACTTCCCCCTGTAGTGGTCCCCAGTGTCTACTGTTCCCATCTTTATGTCCATGAATACCCAATGTTTAGCTCTCACTTAGAAGTGAGAACATGTAGTATTTGATATACCCTATTTCTTTTGGAAAACTATTCCTCCACACTCTCAGACCATGTGTTTTGGAAGGGGTGGCATCCCCGACAAAAAGAACACTTGTTTACAATATGACAGCTGAAACAAGAAGGTAGATATCACCTTATTCAGCTTCAGATGGGAACATGCACATTGGACTCCATATTTTACTGCTCTGCACATGTCTGCAAATGACCATGAAAGCAACAAGATCACTAATTTGGGTGTTACAAATAAACTCTGACAAGGAGTAAACATACAAACACCAAGTCTACAAAAAATGAGGATCAACTGTATATGCATAATTGCAGAAAACACGAGTGTCTTCCTCTCTAACCTCAGTGCAATGAAAGTCTCTCCAACTATGACTAAAATTTAGACATAATAAAAGAAAATATAAATATATTTTACTACATAAAAATTTATGCACGGCAAAAAAGTACAAAAAGATCTTAAAAGCA
The DNA here is from genome assembly GCF_029281585.2 of Gorilla gorilla gorilla. Classification (NCBI taxonomy): domain Eukaryota; kingdom Metazoa; phylum Chordata; class Mammalia; order Primates; family Hominidae; genus Gorilla; species Gorilla gorilla. Next base: position 84,799,283 of record NC_073239.2, on the reverse strand, counting down.
ACAAGAGAAAAGAAACAACCTAAGTATCCATCAGCAGATGAATGGATAAAGAAATGTGGTACATATACTCAATGGAATACTATTCATCCATAAGGAAACAATGAGAACTTGTCATTTTCAACAACATGGATGGAACTGAAGGTCACTGTGTTGTGTAAAATAATTCGGACACAGAAAGACAAACTTCACATGTTCTCACTTATTTCTGGGAGCTAAAAATTAAAACACTTGGCCGGGCACAGGGGCTCACACCTATAATCCTGACACTTTGGGAGGGCAAGGTGGGTGGATCACTTGAGGTCAGGAGTTCAAGACCAGCCTGGCTAATATGGTGAAACCCCGTCTTTACTAAAAATACAAAAATTAGCCAAGCGTGGTGGTATGCACCTAATATCCCAGCTACTCTGGAGGCTGAGGCAAGAGAATCGCTTGAAAATGGGAGGCAGAGGTTGCAGTGAGCCGAGATCGTGCCACTGCACTCCAGCCTGGGTGAAAGAGCGAGACCCCATCTCAAAAAAAAAAAAAAAAAAAAAAAAAATTGAACTCATGGAGATAAAGAGTAAAATGATGGTTACCAGAGGTTGGGAAGAGTAGTGGAGAGTGGGGCAGAGAAGTGGGGATGGTTTATGGGTGCAAAAAAATAGAAAGAGTGAATTTTACAGCACAACAGGTGACTATAGTCAATAATAATTTAATTGTACTTTAAAAATAACTAAAACAGTATAACTAGATTGTAACACAAAGGATAAATGCTTGAGGTGACAGATACCCTACTTACCTTGATGTGATTATTACACACTGTATGCCTTTATCAAAATATCCCATATACCCCATAAATATACATACCTACTATGTACCCACAAAAATTAAAAATAAAAAAATTAATAATAATATTTTAACTGATTCATTAAAGACATTATTAAGCAAAACTGGTATGTGGCAGTGAAGAATGCATTAATTACTAATTTGGTTTGGTACCACTGTCTTAATTTGAGCTAAGGCACTATAAGTTTTATCCATCACTATTTTCTTCACCATCAGTGCAAATGTCAACACAATGAAAAAGGTAAATGACATCTTAGTCTAACTACGAAAATAGTTTTAACTTTGCAGATGCCTGATAAAGTCCCAGAGACACCCAGCAGTCCCAAGATCACATTTTGAAGACCACTGCCCTAGATAAGTATTTCTCAACTTTGATGAATCACCCATAACCTTAAACTAATAAGTCAAAATCTCTTTATACCTTGACAAAGCACCATTAGATGATTCTTAGGTCCACCAAAGGTTGATAATCACTGGCCTAGATGATACAGCGATAGGTAAAACTACGGTGACAGCAGTGGAAATAGTAGGGGATAACTACCAAGAAACTGTATTCAGTAAGAACTAAAAGGCATTACAGATTGATGAAATGTAAGAATATGAAGACAAACAGTCAAAGATTTAAATCTTGATTACTGAAAAACTTATGATACTATTAAAAGATTAAGAAGTCAGGAGGAGCTTAAAAAACTAGAGAAGTAAGGCCAGGTGCAGTGGCTCACGCCTGTAATCCCAGCACTTTGGGAGGCCAAGTCAGGCAGATTACAAGGTCAGGAGTTCGAGACCAGCCTGGCCAATATGGTGAAACCCAGTCTCCACTAAAAATACAAAAATTAGCCAGGCATGGTGGCAGGCACCTGTAGTCCCAGCTACTTGGGAGGCTGAGGCAGGAGAATCACTTGAACCTGGGAGGCAGAGGTTGCAGTGAGCCGAGATCGCGCCACTGCACTCTAGCCTGGGCAACAGAGCGAGACTCCATCTCAAAAAAAAAAACCTAGAGAAGTAGGAGAGAAGATAAATTATGTTTTCCTGATCCTCCTAATTATAATTAATCCCTTCTTCCTCTGTGTTCTCATTAAATTGTTTGTATCTCTACTTTTACAATTTACTTCATTTAAAATTTTTACTACATTTTGCATTCTATTACAGTGAGCTCTTTCTCTCCCAGTCAGTAGAATCTGAACTCCTCAAGGGGATGATTGAGTTTTGGGAGCACCAGCCATGGGTTCATATAACTATACAATTTTCTGCATGTTACATAATCTCTCTAGCCTCAATGTTATCATGTCTAAAACAGGGATTAGAGACATATTTTCATAGTACCTAGCATAATGCCTAGTGTATCATAAAAACTCAAAGGATAACAATAACAAAATCAATGAGCACAGTTACATTTCCTTTTAAATGACTGCTTTTAAAGCTAAGACCTTTCCGAGTGAATACAGACCTTTGGTAATTCTCACTATAAAGCACACCACAGAGAGATCATTCTCCGTTAATTACAGAACAATAATCTAATTTGTGAATTGAATCATCCAAAATATCTGGCTGAAGACTCATTAAGCCCTCTAAATAAATGGACAAACAAGAAGTACAATTTTAAAATATGCTTTGCTTTTTATGGAATGTGGCACCTGGCTTTGTATAAAAAGTAGAAGAAAATAAATTTTCTGAAAATTCCTAGATTGCTGGTGGATTTAATTTCTTCATGCTATCATATACACAGCCATAGCAGGGGGATGACATTCTTTTCTCTATTCATGTAACTGAAACACACATCTGGTCTAAAAGGCAGTAGTTTATAAGAGTCACTCCCCAGACAGTAATAGTTCTGGAACACAGGTCCAGTACAAAACTATCTAGTTGAAATAGGAATGGAGCTGAGGAAAGAATGGGAAGGAGTAATTCTAAGGGAGGTAAAATGCAACTCTCAAAGCTGGCTTTTAACCAGCACAGCTAAGGTTACATCTCCTGACTTGCCAAAAATAACAGTAGGGTCTTTTTTACCACAAGTAGTAAAGAGTACAGTTTTAGGTTTCATCTAAAAATAACCATTTAAAAAAAATGAAAAAAATCATATCAAAGTATAATGAGAACTATTTAAACTGTATCATGACTCAACAAATGCTGTTTCTATTATAATCAGAAATGGCACCCCTCCAATATTCACAATAGCATGCCTGGAGAAGGTTGTATCTCTTCAGGAAAAACAAACAAGAAAACAAACAACAACTCTAGAATGTCATATCAGGATGCATCCAGTTGCGAGTAAATAAAAATCCAACTCAAAGTGGCCTAAAATAATACTTCTCCAGCTTTTGTGTGCATATGACTTATCTGGGGATCCTATTAAAGTGGATTTTGATTCAATTGAACTAGGGTACAGTCTAAAATTCCTCATTTCCAACAAACTCATAGGTAATGCTAATGCTGTCAGTCCATGCACCACCATTTCAATGCAAAGGACTTAATAAGAAAATACATATATTAACACATCTGGAAACCCACAGATAACACTGCTCAATAACATCACCAAGGGCTAACAGTTTTCCATCTGTCTCTGCTCTATTTCCAAAATGAGACTGGGGCTGGGCATGGTGGCTCACTTGAGGCCAGGAGTTTGAGACCAGCCTGGCCAACACAGTGAAACCTCATCTTTACTAAAAATATATAAACAAAAATTAGCCGGGTGTGGTGGAGCATGCCTGTGGTCCCAGCTACTCAGGAGGCTGAGGCAAGAGAAATGCTTGAACCTGGGAGGCGGAGGTTGCAGTGAGCCAAGATTGTGCCACTGCACTACAGTCTGGGCAACAGAGCAAGACTCTGACTCAAAAAAAAAAAAAAAATGACATTGGGCTCACTATTTCATAAGGATTCTATCTTTTATTCAGCCCTAACGTTGTAAAGGAGAATTATTATTTCAAAATCAGAACGATGCACAATATAAATTATACTGGGCTATCTTCAGATGTAGGTTTATGCTTTTTAATCTGAATTCAATTGGTACCTAATCAAAGTCACTGCACAAATATGGTAAAATACAAATCCAGTAAAATTAAAAAAAAAAGTTAAAAGGCATCAACACTGACTTTACGAATCGAAAAATGAGCAATATCAAACTGCAAAGTGGAATAGCAGTAATTTAGTTTCCTAGATTATTTTTAACATATAGTTCACTTTTACAATTTCTTCAGTGAAACATTATTTTTATTTAAATATTTATAAATTAAAGCAGAAACAAGAAAACTATGTTCAAAAGAACAGTAAACATCCTTTCTGAAACAGCATTATTGCAAGGGACCTCTTAATGTTGGCTATATTCGTATATGCAGCTGCACAATGTCCACTGTGTATGCCTTGGCCTACATACAATTTGAAAATGGGCCAAAGGCTAAAATGTTGAAGAAAAAAATTTCTGAAAAATTATACATATTGATAGATCTTAAATTTTACACAAATAAGTACTTATAACCGTAAACCTTAAACCAAGGCCTGTCAAGTTGATAATGGAGAAAACATTATGCAACTGAGGTATTTATAAAAAGTATTTTTTGGCCACGTGTGGTGGCTCATGCCTATAATCCCAACACTTTGGAAGGCCAAGATGGGAGGATGGCTTGAGCCCAGGAGTTCAAGACCAGTCTGGACAATATGGTGAGACCGCATCTTTAAAAAAAACTTTTTTTAAAAAGTTAGCCAGGTGTGGTGGCGTGTGCCTGTAGTCCCTGGCTTAAGCCCAGGAGGTCAAGGCTGCAGTGAGCCATGTTCGTGCTACGCTACTCCAACCTGTGCAACAGAGACCCTCTCTCAAAAAATCCAAAACAAAACAACAACAAAAAAGTATATAATTTTTTACATTATTCACCCACATCATTATTTTTAGTGACTACACAGCATTTTATTGAATTGATGTAATAATTTATTTAATCAAACTCCTCTGATAAATACTTAGGCTTCTTATAAATTTTTACTGATACTACAAACAAAACCGCAAAGATATATTCTTATTTGTTTCCTTATGATAAGTACAGAATAAGTCACAGGAAAGATTCATTTTTAAAGTCTGTAATAAGTTTTGTCAAATTGTTCCTCCAAAAGGCTGGTACTAATTTACATGTTCACTAGCAGTATCCATTTTCCCACACCATAATTTACACTAGGTATTATCAATTTTTCCACTCTTCAGTGTCTACCAAATATATCTTCCTCCACTTTTCATAACTCTAGTTTAAGCTCTTATTACCTCACATCTAGAGTGTTAGTCTTTTGTTTTTCATGTGTTTTCTCCTCCAATCTATTCTCTGGAACAGCAGTTTTCAAACTTTATGGCTTCACGACTCTACCTCTTAAAAAAATTACTGAAGATTCCAAAGAGCTTTTGTTTAGGGGGTTATGTCTATCAGTATTTACCAAGTTATAATTAAGAAATTAAAACAAAAGTTTTAATACACAAGCATGTATTCCATTAGCTATATGAGCAATGATGACATCCTATGTTACAAAGCCTCTGAAAAACTTGTACACTAATGAAAGAGAATGACAAAAAAGTAAACAGTGTCTCAGAATTCTTAGAATTATTAATATTATTATGAAAATACTTTTAACCTTTTCTCCTTGAAAAGGTCTCCGGGACCCCCCAGGGGTACTCACCCACACTCTGAGAATTCCTGCACTAGACCGTGCTCTTTGATGGCAGGATCCACATCTTATTTACCTTTGTATTCCCAGTTCATAGAACTGAGTCCAAGACATCACAAATGCTCAAGAACCATTTGTTTAAATTTGTTTAATAACTAAATGCACTCCACTACCACCACCAAACATACCACCACCAAACATAGGTGTCTGCTAGCATACTGCTGTGGCCACATTATTCTCTATGAAAACTTCTAACAGTTCCTAACTAGCTACAAAATAAAAAAACAAATGTCTCTCTGGCTTCCAAGGACCTTAATCCAGTCCTTATATTCCCTTTAACCTAATCTCCCATCCTCAGTTAAAAAAAAAACAAAAAAAAAACTCCTGCTCCAAGTAAGCTAATTTACTCACAGAAATCCTAAAAAACAAAAAAGTACACTTTTTCTGCTATCATGTTTTTTGTTGATACCATTTGTAATACTTGGAATTGCTTCCCTAATCCTGTTTAAATCTCATCTATTTATCCCAAGTTCCACCTTTCCCTTAAGGTCAGCCCTAGCCACCCACTCTTCTCTGAAGTCTCAAAGCCCATACCTCAGTCCCAAGACCATAGCATTGACAACACCAGAGAGCCTGTTACAAATCCAGCTTCTTGAGCCTATGCCAGACCTAGTGAATCAGAAACTCTAACATGGGGCCAAGCAATCTGTAGCTTAACAAGCCCCACAGGTGATTCCTATGTATCCTCAAAGTTGACAACCATGACATTTGGGGATTATGATTGGTTATAAAAAATAAAATCCTTAATATAGTAATTTAAACAAATAGGTATTTTTTTCCACACAGGAAAAAAAGAAGCCTGGAAATGGATCATCCAGGACTGACTTCCAATGATGTCAAAATCCTTAGTGGTTGATTTGTCACCTTATGGGCACAAGATGGTTGCTGCTCCTTTGAGGCATGAAGAAGGAATAAGCAACAAAGGATCATGCCTAAAACATCACTGCCCAACAGCGCCACAGCCTCCCAACAATAAACCTTCCCTTAAATGCTGTAGTAAGCTGTATTTTCTAAAGATGACCACCTCAATATATTTATTCTGTTTAATACTTTCTTTCTACAACGTGATACATGCTCCTCCAACTGACAGAAGGGGACATATTCTCTCCCTTTAAGTCTAGGAGGAGATTTTTAACAGTCTTGTCTAATAGAGTACAGCAGAAGTGATGCTAAATAACTCCGGAGGCAGGGTCATAAAAAAACCCAGTGATAATATTAAAACCACATGTGAATGTTCCAGCTGGACCCCCAGCAGGCACAAGCATTAACTAAAAAATGGCATGAACAAGCTTTCATATGACTCCAGCCTCGGTCTTTGAGTCTTCTAGCTGAGGCCTCAGACATCATGGAGCAGAAACAAGTCCTTATCTGAATTACTCACCCACACAAACCATGAGAGATAATAAATTATAATTGTTGTTTTAAGGTACTATATTTTATAACAAAATATTAAGCAGCAGTAGAGAACTAAAGCATAGAAAAATCTCAAATTAACAACCTAACATCACACCTAGAGAAACCAAAAAAACAAGAGCATACCAACTCCGAAGCTACCAGAAGACAAGAAATAACTGAAATCAGAGCTGAATTGAATGAAATTGAGTCACGAAAAACCATACAAAAGATCAACAAAACCAAAAGCTGGTCCTTTGAAAAAAATGAGTAAGATTGATAGACCACCAGGTAGACTAATAAGTAAAAGAGAGAAGATCCAGGGCCAGGCACAGTGGCTCACACCTGTAATCCCAGAACTTTGGGAGGCCAAGACGGGAGGATCACCTCAGGTCGGGACTTCAAGACCAGCCTGACCAACATGGAGAAACCCTATCTTTACTAAAAATACAAAATTAGCCGGGTATGGTAGCACATGCCTGTAATCCCAGCTACTCAGGAGGCTGAGGCAGGAGAATCGCTTGAACCCAGGAGGCAGAGGTTGTGGTGAGCTGAGATGGTGCCATTGCACTCCAGCCTGGGCAACAAGAGTGAAACTTCGTCAAAAAAGAAAAAAAAAAAAGAAAGAAGGAAGGAAGGAAGGAAGGGAAAGAAGAGAGAATATTCAAATAAACACAATCACAACAGACAAAGGGGACATTGCCAGCAACCCCACAGAAATACACAAAACCCTCAGAGATTATTACAAATATCACTATGTGCACAAACTAAAAAACCTAGAAGAAATGAATAATTTCCTGAAAATATAAAACAACCCAAGATTGAACCAGGAAGAAATTGAAACCCTAAACAGACAACTAACAAATTGTGAAATTGAATCAGTAATAAAAAGCCTACCGACCAGAAAAAACCCTGGACCAGACTGATTCAAATCCAAAGCCCAACTGATGTATAAAAAATAAGCTGATACCAATCCTACTGAAACTATTCCCAAAAATCCAGAAGGAAGGACTCCCTCCTAACTCACTGTATGAGGCCAGCATCATGCTGATACCAATACTTGGCAGAGACACAATGAAAAAAGAAAGCTTCAGGCCAATATCCCTGATAAACATAGATGCAAAAATCCTCAACAAAATACAAGCAAACCAAATCCAGCAGCAAATCAAAAAGCTCATCTACCTAATCAACCAGGCTTTATTCCTGAGATGCAAGGTTGGCTCAACATGCAAATCAATAAACGTGGTTCATCACATAAACAAAACTAAAAACAAAAACCACATGATCAACTCAATAGACACAGAAAAGGCTTTCAATAAAACTCAACATCTTTTTGTGCTAAAAACCCTCAATAAACTAGGTACTGAAGAAACATACCACAGAATAATAAGACTCATCTATGACAAACCCACAGCTAATATCCTACCGAATAATCAAAAGCTTGAGGCATTCCCCTTGAGACCTGGAACAAGGCAAGGATGCCCACACTTACCATTCCTATACTGGAAGTTCTAGCCAGAGCAATTAGACAACATAAAGAAATAAACGGCATCCAGACAGGAAGAGAGGAAATCTCTCTTTGCAGGTGATATGATTTTATACCTAGAAAGCCTTATAATCTCTGCCCAAATGTTCCTAGATCTGATAAATGACTTGAGCAAAGTTTCAGAATACAAAATCAATGTACAAAAATCAGTAGCATTTCTATACACCAACAACAGCCAAGCTGAGAGCCAAATCAATAATGCAATCCTATTCACAATAGCCACACACACAAAAAAAAGTACCTAGGAACACAGCTAACCAGGGAGGTGAAAGATCTCTACAACAAGAATTACAAAACACTGCTGAAAGAAGTCAGAGATGACACAAACAAATGGAAAAACATTCCATGCTCATGGATTGAAAGAATCAATATTGTTAAAATGGCTATACTGCCCAAAGCAATTTACAGATTCAATGCTATTTCTATCAAACTACCAACATTTTTCACAAAATTAGAAAAAAACCTATTCTAAAATTCATATAGAACCTGAAAAGCCAAAGCAATCCTAAGGAAAAATATTATAACACAGCCAGAAGCATCACACTATCCAACTTCAAAGTATATTACAAGACTACAGTAACCAAAACAGAATGGTACTGGTACAAAGCAGACACACAGAACAACAGAACAGGTTAGAAAACCCAGAAATAAAGCCACATACCTACAACCATCTGACCTTTGATAAAGTTTATGAAAACAAGTAATCCCAGCAGCATTTACTGAATTCTCTATTAAATAAATGGTGCTGGGATAACTGGCTAGCCATAATGCAGAAGACTGAAATTAGATTCCTTCATTTTACCATATACAGAAACCAACTCAAGATGGACTAAAGACTTAAATATAAAACTTACAACTACAAAAACCATAGAAGAAAACCTAGGAAACACTATTCTGGACATAGGTGATGGCAAAGATTTCATGACAAAGGCTCCAAAAGCAATTGAAAAAAAACAAAAACTGACAAATAGGATCTAGTTAAACGAAAGAGATCTGTTACAACAAAAGAAACTATAAACAGAATAAACAGATAACCTAAAGGGAGAAAATATTTGCAAACTATGTATCTTAACAGAGGTCTAATATCCAGAATCTATAGAGAATTTGAAGAAATTAACAAGTAAAAACAAACATCCATTAAAAATGGGCAAAGGACATAAACAGACATTTCTCAAAAGAAGACAAACACACAATCGAAAGGCATATTAAAAAAATACAAAAATTAGCTGCGTGTGGTGGCGTGCTTAGCAGCTACGTGGGAGCCTGAGGCAGGAGAATCACTTGAACCTGGGAGGCGGAGATTGCAGTGAGCCGAGATTGCACCTCTGCACACCAGCCTGGCAACAGAGCAAGACTCCATCTCAAAAAAAAAAAAAAAAAAAAAGTCAACAACCCTAATCATTAGAGAAATGTATACTAAAATCACAATGAGATACCATCTCACACCAGTCAGAATAGCTATTATTAAAAACTCAAAAAATAATAGATGCTAGCGAGGTTGCAGAGAAAAGGGAATGCTTATACACTGTTGGTAGGAATGTTAATAAGTTTAGCCATTGTGGAAAGTAGTTGGCAATTTTTCGAAGAACTTAGAACTATCGTTCAACCTAGCAATCCTACTACTAGGTATATAACCAAAGGAATATAAAGATTCTACCATAAAGACACAAGCACACATATGTCCATCACAGCACTATTCACAATAGCAAAGACATGGAATCAACCTAAATGCCCACTAACGGTGAACGAGATCAAGAAAATGTGGTACATATATACCATGAAATACTATGCAGCCATTAAAAAAGAATAAATCATGTCCTTTGCAGCAACATGGATGGAGCTGGAGGCCATTATCCTAGGCTAATTAATGAAGGAACAGAAAACCAAATACTGCATGTCCTCACTTGTAAGTAGAAGCTCAACACTGAGTCCTCATGAATACAAAGAAGGAAACCATAGATATGGGGGCCTACTTGAGGGTGGCTGGTGGGAGGAGGGTATGCACTGAAAAACTACCTACTGGGTACTATGCTTATTACCTGGGTAATGAAATAATCTGAACACCAAACCCCCACAACATGCAATTTACCCACATAACAAACCTGCACATGTACCCCCTGAACCTTAAATAAAAGTTGGAAAGAAAAAAAATGGAGAGCTAAACAGGTAACACTGTCCAGAACTCGATCACATGGCTATCCTCAGTTGTAGAAGAAGTTGGGAAATCAGAAAACATGACTGTCATGAACTGAGGCTGGGCACACAGCTACCAAAACACGATTAGGGTTCTATTAACAAGGTGAAAATGGAAATAAGTTTTGGGTAGGTAACTAACAGTATCTGCCACAAACACCTAATTAGTACTTACTATCTACTACCTTATAATGTTGATCTTTTTAAAAATATGTTTTATATCCATAATAGAAAAAAGAGTCTTGAAAGCAGACTATTTCATTTTTTTTAAATGCCTTAAATGGTGGTTACACTAAAAATATTAGTTATTTAACTTCTTAAGGGAAATATTTAGGTTACACTTCAGAAAGAAGTTCTAGGTCCTAGAAGCGGTAAGATTCTGAAACAAATGCACAGAAAAGGTTTTTATCATTTTGAGAGAGAGTATTTTTCAGAATAATTTCTCAGGGAAAATGCTGGTACAAATAAACGATCAAATAAGCTTTGCAGATTCCTGACAGTATACAGACAAACCAACTAAACCCAGAGTTAGAAGTTTTCTCAGGCCAGGCGCGGTGGCTCACGCCTGTAATCCCAGCACTTTGGGAGGCAGAGGCGGGCAGATCATTTGAGGTCAGGAGTTTAAAACCAGCCTGGTCAACATGGTGAAACCCTATCTCTCCTAAAAATACAAAAATTAGCTGTTAAAAAGGGCATGGTGGTGGGCGCCTGTAATCCCAGCTACTCAGGAGGCTTAGGCAAGAGAATTGCCTGAATCCAGGAGGTGGAGGTCACAGTGAGCCGAGATCACACCACTGCACTCCAGCCTGGGTGACAGAGCAAGACTCCATCTTCAAAAAAAAAAGAAGTTTTCTCAAAGGTGCCTGTAAATCCTCTCCAAAGGTGGCCATTATAGGCACTTGCCCAGCCCTTTATATAGCAATAAATACTGGTATAAGCTAACTAATAATTGCAGGGTCCTCTGTAAACATAAAGTACTAAATATTTATTTTAAAAGAACTACACTGATCCATCACTAAATTTAGTGGATAGAGTTCATCACTGCAACTCCTAAAAATGACACTAGCCCCCAACTACTAACCACTCATGATTTTTACTACATCACCATTTCTACATCTTTAAATAATAATATAAAAGCCAGATGTCGTTACAATCTAATTTTAAAACAAATCTTAACACTAGTTAAAAAAATTCCAAAACTTTTATTTTAGCTGAACAAATTGAGTTAAGTGCATTATCTGAGCTTAGAAAATTCTGATTCATTGTTCAAATAACTAAGGATAAAAACAGTCACTAAATCAGATTGAGCTGGTTATGGAACTATCAACTAACAAGTTACATAGTGCTTCAGAATTTACAAAGTCCTTTCAGAAATATAGATAAATATACATCCCTATAAAACTATTATATATGAAAGTGCTTATAAATTATAAAAACCTCTATAAAGTTTAGTAATCAGAAATATATTACTATTCATCTATTAATATTATTAGTAATAATATTAAGCCTTATGAGGTGGCAACTTTTAGCCACTTTCTACAGATAGAGATACTGAGGCTCAGAAATGAGAACTGACTCGTCCAGGATGGCACAGCTAGTTGTAACACATATGGTACTTAAACTCCTATTTTCTTTCATTTTTCATTTCATTTATATAAATGTATGGGATACAGTGTAATTTTGTTACATGGATACATTGCATAGTGATGAAGTCAGGACTTTCCAGGTATCCATCACTGGAATAACATACATTGTATCAATTAAGTAATTTCTCATCATCCAACCCCCTCCCACCCTTCCCAGTCTCCACTGTCTATCATTCCACACTCTACATCCATGGGTACACATTATTTCACTCCCACTTATATGTGGTATTTGTCTTTTTGTGTCTAGCTTATTTCACATAAGATAATGGCCTCCAGTTTGATCCATGTTGCTGCAAAAGACATTATTTCATTCTTTTTATGGCTGAATAGTATTCCATTGTGTATATATACTACATTTTCCTCATCCAATCATCCACTTTGGTTGATTCCATATCTTTGTTACTGTGAACTGTATTGTGATTCTGGGTACCTTCTACTGCATCATGCTGTCTCAATGAAATGTTTAATCTTCAGAGTGTGATTCCCAAAGACTGGAAGAGAAAAGCATAAGGAGAGGTCTGTTGTTCAACAGTAAACTGCCATTTCCAAGTGACAGAGGAGGCAGTTTAGGCAGATAGAGAGGGAGGGTCTTCAGAGTGGAAAAATACCCACAGGACTGCACCTGCACTGTCCCTGTAGCTAATGAGAAGAAATATGATTAAGAACTTACCCTTATGCCAGGATGTTGCTCAGAAGGGACCATCCCAACTTAGGCGCAGGCGCAATAAGTCAACCTAAATGTCCTTAACTTGGCCCAACTCATTATAATGCCATTAACATGACATTAGCATTGTGGTTTTAGTACCCCTGTGGCTTTCGCTTAGGCACTCATGGGTAATAACTAAGATGGAGTCAACCCCAGGCATGCACAGACGCAACATCCTTAGGAGGGAAATTTAGCCCTCCCATTTTGGGCAGAACCCACAGAAGTCTTCCTTGCTCTTGCCACATAAAAGACCCAGAACTCAGTCCTATTTCTGGCAACCTGCTTTCAGGTCCCCTCTCTTTGCTGAGAGCTTTCCTTTCGCTTAATAAATTCTACTCTATTTACTCTCCAGTGGCTGCAAGCATTATTCTTCTTGGTCATGGGACAAAAACTTGGACCTAGCTGAACTAGGGACTAAGCAGACTCCAACACAAGGTTAGCAGGCAGGTCAATCCCATGTTATTGGGCAACCCAGTAAACTAAGCTAAAGATCATACAGAACAAAAAAGTAAATTCATTACAATATGGTGTCAGAAATAAAACTAACTTTAGTGGCTGTAAGCTAGGGGCACTAAGAAACTTCATATTATAACAATTTCAACATTTCTTTAAAACACTGTACTTTAGTACTTAATAACTATGGGCATTACTTTATTCCAGTTTAGTTTAGAACTGTAACTCCTTCAAATATATATATTTATGTGTGTGTGTGTGTGTATGTATGACACACACACACACACACACACACACACACACAAACTGAAAGATCCTTTGAGTCATGAGTCTATAATACCTACTTTAAGTTTTAAGCTCCTAAGAACTTTTAATTAAATTCATGAACAGTGAATTTTATGAGATACATTTGGCAATGTCATGAAACTAAAATATCTTCTGTCCAGTAACAGCATGTATTGTGTCTTCATAAAACCTCAAAGCAGAATCTTAGGAAGCAGTCTTACTTCATGTGTTCCCCAAGAAAGGTCTAAAGTGCAAGTATTTTGAAATTATTTTCCTAAGACAGCATCCTTATTACAAGACTTAAGCTACAAGTTTGCCAATTCTGAGAATATTGTTCAGAAAACCTACAAGTCTTCAGTATATTCACTGGCACATAAAAGGCATTAATTATACTCTTAACATTACATGTGTGATTTGCATGTTTGTGAAAAAGCAATCAAAGCTGCAAGTAATCAAATATTTCTCTTACTTTAAATACTGATAACACTAATACAGAAGCAACACTGTGGTTACACTTACAAGCAGCAATCAAAGCATAAAGCAAAAGTAGAGACTTTCCATTGAAAAAGGCTTAGAGGAAACAATAAGTATTGAAAAGTTTTTAGTATGATAAGCAGCAAGGGAATAGAATAATTTTGACTACTGCATTAGGAGGCAGTGTTCCATTATGAATAAGAACACATGCATTGTAATCACACATATCTGGATTCAAACTCAAGCCCTTCCACTTACTAGCCAAGTGACTCTGGTAAAGTTATTTAACCTCTATAAGCCTCAATTTCTTCAACAATAAAAAGGGAATAATATAACCTACCTCACAAACTTATTTAGAATATGAAATGGAAAATGTTTGAAATGTACTCACTACAGAACCTGAAACAAAAAAAGTAGTTATCAATAAGATGTAGCTATTTCTTCTTAACAGCATTTCAAACCTGTAGAAATTTTTTCAATGTCAATGACTACTTATTTTTTCCAGTAAAACAATTAACACAAACTCTGAGACAATAAATAAGGACCCTGATCTTAAAAGGGACTTCAAAGCCCAAATGTTTATAATCAAAATTTAATTTTAAAAGGAGCTTAGGTTCAAACCATTAATGGTAATACAAAAAGAACTATTACTCTCTGTCTAGCCATACATACTTTTCTCTCCTATAACCATCAAAATAGCCTTAAGGTTAAAAAAGCTATAATCTAATGCAAATGTTTCACTTTTAAGAAGATATTTCCCAGAAGAAACTGAGTCAACATTAAAATAATCTAGGCCGGGTGTGGTGGCTCACACCTGTAATCCCAGCACTTTGGGAGGCCAAGGCGGGCAGATCACGAGGTCAGGAGATCGAGACCATCCTGGCTAACATGGTGAAACCCCGTCTCTACTAAAAATACAAAAAAAAAAAAATTAGCCGAGCGTGGTGGCGGGTGCCTGTAGTCCCAGCTACTCGGGAGGCTGAGGCAGGAGAATAGCATGAGCCCGGGAGGCGGAGATTGCAGTGAGCCGAGATCGTGCCACTGCACTCCAACCTGGGCAACAGAGCAAAACTCTGACTCAAAAGAAAAAAAAAAAAAAAGAATCTAAATTAATAGAGATGTAAAATCAACAAGAATATTTACCTTTCAATATCAAAGATAAACAGAAGTCAAAAAAGGGGTACGAAACAATGTTCAAGTGAAAAATACATAATTTTTAATATCCTCTAATTTACATTTTGTTACTTGTATTGGAAGATAATAAAACCTTTAAACCACAGCTGTTATGTTTTACATAGATTCTTAAATGTTTGGGAAATATTTTTAATCTTACAAAGTTAATTAAGTGCCTCTTGAATTCTTATATTCAATAAAGGGAAAACATTCTAACTAGGAAAATTAAAGTTGTTTTCTGGCTTTTTATTTGTTTGACATATACAAAACTGTGTATGTTTAATGTATACAACTTGGAGAATGTACACTGTGAAACCATCACTACGGTCAATGCCATAAACACATCCATTACTTCTAAAAGTTTCCACTTGTGCTCTTTATTTATATAGTGTATGGGATAAGAACACAATGTAAGATCTACCTTTCAACAAATGCTTAAGTATACAATACTGTTCACTATAGGCACGGTGTCTCCAGGACTTATCATCTTGTGTAACTAAAACTTTTACCCTTTCACCAATACCTCCCTGTTTCCTCCTCCTCCCAGCCCCTGGCAATCACCATTCTACACTTTGCTCTATGAGTTCGACTATTTTAGATTCCATATACTAGTAAAAGTGGGATCATGTATTCTTTGTTCTTCTCTGTCTGGCTTATCTCATTTAGCATAATGTCTTCCAGGTTCATCCATGTTGTCACAGATAGTAGTATTTCCTTCTTTTTTATTTAAGGCTAAATAATATATCATTGTGTGTATATATGACATTTTCTTTTTCCATTCATCCATGGATGGACATTTAGATTGCTTCCATGACTTAGCTATTGGGAATAATCCTACAATGAACATAGGAATTCAGATATTTACTTGAGATCCTGATTTTAATTCCTTTGGATATATAGCCAAAAGTAAGACTGCTGGATCATATGGTAGTCCTATCTTTAATGTTTTGAGAAACCTCCAAACTGTTTTCCATAGCAGGTAGCTACACCAATTTACATTCCCACCAAAAGTGAACAAGGGGCCAGGCATGGTGGCTCATGCCTATAATCCCAGCACTTTGGGAGGCCGAGGTGGATGGATCACCTGAGGTCAGGAGTTCAAGATCAGCCTGACCAACATGGTGAAACCTCATCTCTACTAAAAATACAAAAAAATTAGCTGGGCGTGGTGGCACATGCCTGTAATCCCAGGTACTTGGGAGAATGAGACAGGAGAATCACTTGAACCCAGGAGGCAGAGGTTGCAGTGAGCTGAGATGGCGCCATTGCACTCCAGACTGGGCAGCAAGAGCGAAACTCCATCTCAAAAAAAAAAAAAAAGTGAACAAGGGTTCTCTTTTCTTCACATCCTGCCCACTCCTACTATCTTTTGTGGGTTTTTAAATAATAACCATATTAAGCGATGTGAGTGTTATCTTATTGTGGTTTTGATTTCCATTTCCCTTATGATTAGTGAGTAACTTTGTGAATCTTATACCTGTGAACCATATGTATGTCTTCTTTTGAGAAATTTCTATTCAGTTCTTTTGCCCATTTTTTAATTGTATTGTCTCTTGTTTGCTTGCTTGTTCTTGTTTTACTATTGAGTTTTGGAGTCATTTATATATTTTGGATATTAACCCTTTATCATCAGATTTGTGGTTTCCAAATATTTTCTCCTATTTCGTGAGTTGTTTCTTCCTTTTCTTATTTCCTTTGCTATGCAGAAGCTTTTAAGTTTGGCATAGTTCCATTTGTCTATTTTTGCTTTTGTTACCTGTGCATTTGTTGTCATATCCAATAAATCATTGCCAAGGCTGCTGTCACAAAGCTTTTCCTCTACGTTCTCTTCTAAGAGTTTTTAGTTTTTAGGTCTTATGTTTAAGTCTCTAGTCCATTTGAATTTATTTTTTGTGTATGGTATAAAATAAGGGCCCAATCTCATTCTTGTGCATGTGAATATCGAGTTTTCCTAACACCGTTTATTGAAGAGGCTGTCCTTTCCCCCTTGTGTATTCTTGATACCTGTGTCAAAGATCAACTGACCACACATGCGTAGGTTTATTTCTGGGCTCTCTATTCTGTTCCATTGGTCTATATATCTGTTTTATGCTAGTATCATACTGTTTTATTATTTGAAATATAGTTTCTTATCAGAAAGTATTTTCCCTCCAGCTTTACTTGGAAGGTAACTGTATTAACTAAGTGAACTACATTCAAGAAACGCAAAGGATATGTAACAATATCAACCAAAAAAACAAATTTTGTCTTTGAAAAACACAAGAAAATATCCTTTGACCAAACTCTCATACAGCCAATATTCTATTTCAAACTGTTTATTTGAATTTAATTAAACAGTGAGCTGTTATCAGATTCTATTCAAGAGATGATCTAATTTCTCTACAATGCTTTCCTTTGATAAGTTAAAAACATAACATAGAATATCATCTGACATTGTTAAACTTCTAAAGAAGACATTACAGTAATACTATGTGTACAGAGCACTGATGTTAATTCCCACCTTGATGATCACAGCTCTTCGTATAAAATATTGGTTGATGTCTCACAGAAGTTCATGCATCATACTAAATTAAAGGTACAGAGCTGTCAAATTATCAACAAATCTTCTACATTCAGTTTTAAAGGGGTGCAGGGGAGACACTTAAGTTTTAGTTTCCCAGTATCTTTTCAATTTTTAGAATGAATGTGAGAATGTTTTCCCTTTAAGTAGTGTAAGAATTGAAGTAGGCATCTAATTAGACATGCATTTCAAAAATTGCCTAACTAGAAAAAGTGTGATACATCATTCTACAAATACATATTGGACACCTACTCAATATATGACACTATTCAATATAGGCAGCTATGGAGGATGCATAAGAACATAATTCTGTTTTCAGGGGGCTTTATAATATAACTGAGGAGCTCAGATATATACATGCAAATATTTAAGTGACACTGCAAGGCAAATACATAATTAAAGTTCCAATTAGAAGTTAAGACCATGTGTACTACAAAAGAAGGTAGAATTAACTGGGGCTAAAACAGTGATACAAAAATCTCAGAGGAGAGACAGAACTTGAGAGCTCAGATAGGAAAGAAAAAAATTTAGAAAGGAAGAGATGAAAGAAGAGGACATCCACAGCTAAAAAGCCATAGAGAGGTCTCGGGGTAGTAGACCAGCAGCCTGCACAGAAGAGAAATGACAACATGGGAGGAGTAGGTTGTAGCCAGAAGGAAGAGAAGTTTAAATATTATATCATATCCTAAACTAAGACTTAATCATTCAATAAATATTCATTAGAGCATATATTATGTGCCATACATTGTCCTAGCTTCAAAGGATACAACTGTGGACAAAACAAATAGTTTCTCTGCCCCCATAGTGCTTATAGTCTAGTGGCTTAATTCTATAAGCATCATGGTACCATACAATGCTTCTGAGCATAGGAGGGATGTGATCAGAGATACACTTCGGGAAAATGATGTAGCAATGGTATGTACCCATATGTACTATTACCGATACAGAAAAGAGAGAAGCAGACCCATTAAGATACTACAATAACAAGCCAGGATGGAAGTGGCAAGTGATATTATTCAATTATCCAAATGACTCCTTAAGCAATCTTACATAAATCACCTCATTCTCTGCATCCCTGTACTCACTGGAAAACAAGATTGCCACTCAGCTACAACCTTAAGATCTTCAATTAGAAAATTCTACAACAAATCAAGGTACTGTGTAACATATGTAAAGTAACGCTAAAGACTAAGAGCTACAACTGGCCGTCATTTCCAATGTTTTCTTAGCATACAACTTTAGAATTATGCATGTGCTTTATGAATTTAACCACTACCTATCAGTCTCCAAAAGAGCACTGACTTTCTAAATAAGAATGGAACCCTGGCCAGGCACAGTGGCTCATGCCTATAATCCTAGAACTTTAGGAGGCCACAGTGGGCAGACTGCTTCAGCCCAGGAGTTCAAGACCAGCCTGGGCAACATAGAAGACCTGTCTCTACTAAAAATCAAAAAAATTAGCTAGGCATGGTGGTACATGCCTGTAGTCCCAGCTATTTGGGAGGTTGAGGCAGGAGGATCACTAGAACTCGGCATAGCTGCAGTAAGCTATGACCACGCCATTGCACTCCTGCCTGGGAAACAGAGAGACCTTGTCTCAAAAAATAAAAAGAAAAAAAGAATGGGACATTTAAGGACCAAAGCTAGACATGATAAAGGGTTTACCCAAGAGACTATGAAGGTCTCTACTACCTCCCTTTAATTCCCTCTGTGTAATCTATAGTCCCAAACAAAGGACAGACAGAGAAGTTACTTACAAGCTACTTACATATTTTAAGAAACAGAAAAGGAACAGTAGACAAGATACTTATTTTATTCTCCATTATATCACAGACAGCGATTTGTCTCTACAATTACCTTATTTTTAGAAGCCTTAAGGGCAAATACTATGTTTTATTCATCTTTATTATCCCATTGTTCCTAGCATGGAGTTTTGGACACAAGTGCTGTAGGTGGAATCGAAAAGGAAAGACAAAAAGAGTCTGAGATCCAAAAAATAAGTGTAAGTGAACCAGAGAAAGGAGGGTTCAGGCAGTAACAGCATCTACCAATAAGACAGACAGAGGGGGATACAATAGTGAATAAGACATGATTCTTCCTTCTGAGGCACTTGCAGCCTTGTTAAAAAATATTTTAGGAGGAAAGAGATAAAATACACCAGGCATCTGGAATGAGGTAACTAGTAAAATTAATAATTAAAGGCTACTTTTTACTGAATATGCCAAACATTGTGAAGAACATTACAGACATTATCTCATTTAATACTCACAGCCCTATGAGTCAGATATTGTTATCCTCATTTTTCAAACATGGAAACGAAAGGTTAGAGCTGGGATAAATACTTATTCAAGGTCATAAAATTAGCAAATAGTGGAGCTAAGATTCAAACCAACGTCTAACTCCAAAGCCAGTACTTTTGGCCTCCAGGAACCAAGATGATGGCAATGAAGGTGGTAGAAAGTAATCAGATACTGAATGTATTTCGAAAGCGGAGCCAAGAGGATGTGCTGAAAGATGAAGAGCAGGGTTTAAACTGAAGAGGTATTAGATAATATGTATGGGACCAGATGACTAAATAGAAGAGAACCAGTGCATCAAAATCAAGTCCCCTTCTCCAAATACAGCCAGTGCCATTTCTTTATGACTACCCAGAGCCAACTTCTACTCATAAAACCCGCCCTACTCTCCTTTTCATTTATTTATTTATTTTTATTTATTTATTTATTTATTTTGAGACAGGGTCTTGCTCTGTCGCCCAGGCTGGAATGCAGTGGCATGTTCATAGCTCATTGCAGCCTTGAACTCCTGGGTTCAAGCCATCCTCCCACCCTAGCCTCCCAAGTAGCTGTGACTATAGGTGTGTAGCACCACACCCAGCTAATTGTTTTGTGTGTGTGTGTGAGAAGATGAGGTCTTGCTATGTTGCACAGTCTGGTCTCTAGCTCCTGGCCAAGTGATCCTCCTGCCTTAGCTTCCCAAATGCTGGGATTTCAGGTGTGATCCAGCACACCTGACCTCCTTTTGTTTTTTTAACTTTTTATTTTGAAACAATTTTAGATTTACCAAAAAGTTGCAGAAAGGGTAGAGTTCCCAAATGCCCTTCACCCAGCTTCTCCTAATATCACCATCTTACATACCGTAATACAATTATCAAAGCCAATGTATTAAGATTGATGCCAATACTATTAACTACAATACATCTTGCCAGTTTTGAGCAATTACAAATTAAGCTGCCATAGATACTCTTGTACATATCTATTAGCACCCCTGCATGTCAAGGTTCCCCATGATTACCTTCTGGCTCAATGATTTACTAGAAGGACTCACAGGACTCAGAAAAGCTGTTATATTCACAGTTATGGCTTATTACAGAAAAAGGATACAGATCAAAATGAGCAAACAGAAAAGGAGCACAAGCAAAGTCCAGGAGAAACCAGGTGCAAGATTCCAGGTGTCCTCTCCCAGTGGAGTTGCATGCATGTGCTTAATTGTCCTAGCAACAATGTGTGACAACACATGCAAAGTAATGTCAACCAGGAAAGTTCACTCAAGCCTTAATGTCCAGCATTTCTATTGAGGGTCAGTCACTAGGCATGCAATGCCTGCATGCAAATGACCTCAGCTATTTAGATTGTAGTCCCCAGATCCCCAGAGAAAAATAGGCTTCACCATAAATCACACTGTTTGCATAAACAATCTGATCAAACCAGTACCTGTGGCTCAAGTCCTCAGGCATATAACACTCTTACTAGGCAGAGTATTCCCAGGGCCCAGCACTCATCTCCCAGGAGCCAGGCAAGGGCAGTCCTGAAAAGAGGCCTTTTTTGGGAATGGCTGGATATGAGTAACCCATGCTAGCTGAATTAACCCTTGCCTCCATAACCTATGAATCCATTTCTGGGCTAACCCATTCATTGTAACAGTGGCACAATATAATATTGTATGGATATATCAACATTAATTTAGCCAATCACCTACTTACTAACTTTTAAGTTGTTTCTAGGTTTTTGCTAGAAACAATAAAAACAAAGTTTCAGAAGTCATAAAGAGCTACATAAAAGAAAGATACACTTTTTCTAGAATTATTTTCACTAACTGATAAAGGTTTAGTCTAGACTGTGAGTTTCAGGGACCTGAATGAACATAGGATAGGTTTAAGAACAATCTGATTTCAAATGTGAGTGAGCCAACAGTAAGCATTTACGGAAAAGAAAAATCCTGTAAAGGACTTTTCTTACCTCAGAAGTCCTGTGGTGCTTGTTTTCAGTAAAAATATGAAAGTAATAAGAGTAAACCAAAAATTACATTTCTAGAAAAGTGATACAACAATGTTACACACAGCAAAACAGGACTGCAGTTTTAATGGCATATCTATGTCTACATCAAGGGTCTAGGATTCCTACTTTACAATCAGAGTGACTTCATCAGGCTTTCACAAAAGTGACAGTTCTGAATATTTATGTTTAAGATAAAAATAAATGTCGAATTTGGGTACATACATTCTTTTTCCTCTTATATCACCAGTTATAAACACAATATTCCCAATTTATAATTAATAAAACCTTAATTATTTTAAATGAAGTGGCCTAGTTTCTTATTTTTCTATTTTGAATATTTATTAGTATCTAAGACAAGGTATAATCCTACATAAATTAAACCCACTTGGCATAATGGAACAGCTCATGGTGTAAAATAAATAAATAAATAAATAAATAAATAAATCCAGGCCCACATGAAGTTCACCATTAAAAACAGAAAAAAAAAATTTATGCTTGTCTCAAATAATAATAAAAAATTTAACCTTGTTATATGTCCACTTTAAAACCAGAACAAATTCTTTACATTTGTTAATGATTTAAAACTGTCTTTAAAATAGCAAAATTAAAAATGCACATATTTTGATTCATTTTTCTAAGCAGCTTTAAACATAAAAATAATCATTAATATTCCAAAAACCTTGATAAGCAATAAATTAGAGCAATGGATATTCTCAAAAGGCATGTAATCAAGAACACAGATGGCCACAGAAAAACGGATTATAAGCACATCTTAGTAAAATAATTTGGATTTTAACAACAACTTTCAATGAAAATAAGGCATTTCCCTCTTAAAATATTTAATAATATATCCAAATTTATCTCCATATACCTCTTTTGTAAATAGTGTTAACTGGTACTCCTCCCCTTACACCAGAAAACGTGTACAATATCAAGAAATGAAGGAAGTAGAAGAAGATTAAGGGGAGACAAAAAAGTTCAATATTATTCATATAACAACTGAAATTGATTTGTTGAATTCTCTGAAAAAGTAAAAATGTAGACCTTGGAAATACCAGTAAAAAGCATTTCCAAAGAATTTTCAAAAGGTGAAAGTCCTGTTATCTAAGCAATGCATTTTCATTCTCTTTTATTCCAACAACTTATAAAACTCTGGAATGAAAAATAAATAAAAAGAATACAACTAAGATGGCATACTACAAAGGTCAATTTAAAAACAAAAACATAAGAATTTCAGCAGCAAGCATAAAAAAATTCAAATTATGTTTTAAAAGATAAAGAAAAATATTCCAATGAATGTAAATATGACATACATATGGTAAGACTATTTTCATAAACCTTAATTGTACTTTCATTAGCTGTTACCTCCTAAATATTAGTTATCCACAGTGCTAGGTCCTGGAAATCAGAGAAACAGAAAATATAATCCTGTCATTAAGAAGTTTACACTCTGGGGACTGTTGTGGGGTGGGGGGAGGGTGGAGGGATAGCACTGGGAGATATACCTAATGCTAGATGACGAGTTAGTGGGTGCAGCGCACCAGCATGGCACATGTATACATACGTAACTAACCTGCACATTGTGCACATGTACCCTAAAACTTAAAGTATAATAATAATAAATAAATAAAAAGAAGTTTACAGTCCACCATAATTCTGTATGTCTCAGAAAAAAAGAAAATTCTGCTGTGGAAAAAAAAAAAATCCCCAAACTGGCAGCTAAAAGATCTCTCATTCCACCCACTGTTTGTCCTTTCCTATGCTGAGTGTCCTGGAGCAAATCAGGTCACTTTTCGGACTCATTGTCATCTGTAAAATGAAGGGACCAAACTAAATTTTCTTTAAGGTCCTTTCTGGCAAAAACATCCTATTATTTTAATCTGATACATAATTTACAATACGTATAATAACTATTCTGTACGTGGTAATTAGAAGTCAATGATAAAGTCAACATAAATAGCCATAACCACAATTTATTTTATAAAGCAGTATTTAAATTTTTTTCGGTTACTTTTATCAAGTATCTCTAAACAGCTTCACAGCCTACTGTTTTTTCAATACTAATGTGAACACTTTAAAAAGACAAAGGTTCCGCATCTTCCATCCCAATGGCAGAGTATCATCACTTACACCTCCTCCATAAACTTCAGGAGAAAAGATTCTACCAGACTTCTACTAGAACTGTTTCTCAAAACTGCAGTCTGAACATATTCAAAGGTCTATAAAATTCTCTGCGAAAATTTTTTAATTTTATGTTTTCATTTCAGTGATAGCCTCAAATTATTAGTAAAGCCATCTTATAATTGAAAACTTCTGAAAGATATTAATACATCTGTTTTCAATCAAGTGATATCGATTAATTCCTCTTTAATTCTCAGGGACTAACGTAGAAAAAAGCAACAGCATACTTAAAACTTAAATGCATTCATGCGCACATGAGGGCCAAATGATGTCACCCTTCCCAAAAGACGAAGGTTTTCTAGTACTAGTTCAAATAGAGAAAGAGGGGGAAAAGCTGAATAATCACATTTTATATATATATATATTTTTTTTATATATATATTTTATTTTTATATATTTATATTTATATATTTCAAGACAATCTGTGAGATAAGCTTATATATATAGCAAGCAATAATTTAATTTAGCAAATTATCATATATAACATATTAAATTAACATAATTAATTTGAACAGTACTATGGTGCCTGTTCAAAGTACAGTATAAATGTGTAAAAGTTCATGATTTCCTTTTTTTTTTTTTTAATTAAATCTCGGACCTGTGTGAGAGATTTTCCATTTAAATGTATCAATTTAGCTAGGAAAATTCCAACATTTTCTAAAGGAAATATTTTTCAAAATCCTTTTAAAACCAATCTTACAATCTTAATTGTCACAAAAAACAGATATCACAGTTATATAAGTACATAGTATAATCTGCATTTATCTCTAAATAGAGAAACAAAGCCAAAGGCACAGAAATGGGATATTCAGTATCTATTTTTTCAGAGGGTTCTATTAAAAACAAAGAAAAGCAGTGCCCCTTTCTCACTTGGGAAAATAAATCACCTTAGGAAAAACTGAAAAGCATTAGCCTACAGTTACTACTTAAAAGCAAACAAACACAGCATTTAAAAAGTGAATTTTATTTTGCATGGAATTAAGTCAAGCAACAGTATGAATTAATAATAAAATAAGAATATATAGTCATCCCCCTGTATCCATGGGGGATTGGTTCCAGGACTCCTCTGCAGATACCATAATCCATGGATGCTCAAGTCCCTCATATAAAATGGTGCAGTGTTTGCACATAATCTATGTACATTCTCTTGTATACTTTAAATCAACTTTACATTACTTATAATACCCAATACAATGTACATGCTATGTAAATCTCTGCTTAACTATAGGGAATCATGACAAGAAAAGTCTGTACATGTTCAGTACAAAGACAACAATCCTTTTCTTTTTTTTCAAATATATATATATATTTTTAGAGAGAGGGTCTCACTCTGTCTCCCAGGCTGAAGTGCAGTGACATGAACATGGCTCAATGCAACCTCAACCTCCTGCGCCCAAATGATCCTCCCATCTCAGCCTCTTGAGTAGCTGAGACTGCAGGGGCACACTACCACACCCATTGCTTTTTCAAATATCTCCTATCTTTAGTTGGTTGAATCCATGGATGCAGAACCCACAGATACAGAGGGCCAACTATATATATAAATTTCTATTCAATCAAGTATCTTTATACAGTATTTCAAAGTTCCCTTATTCTCCTTGATTAGGAAAAATATAAATTTGAATTTATCATTTTAACCAACTACAATAAAATATAAAAGATGAACCTCACCCAAGACAAACTTAACAGCACTTGACTTTAATTCAAAATATAAACTAAAAAGCCATTAAAGTATGCAGAACTTTTTGAATGTCATATTTTCTCCCTTGACTTCTTCCTTGGTTTTATAAACCTCAAAGGCTGTGTGGTAGTTTATATTATTTATACATATTCTTTATGTTGCAAAGATCCAAGATTTTAATTTTCCAAAAACAAATCTAAAAATTATAAAATCATAACCAAATTTTATCTCAGTTTAAGGAACTATCTTTTCTTGAGATGAAGCATGACTAAAATTGAGAAGCCTGAATGTTGATGAGGCTGTGGAACAACGACTAAAACTCCCTGACACACTGCAGATGGGAGTGTAACTTAGTACACACTTATGTCTTGCAGGTTACACATCACAAGCCCTTGCAATATCCTGTCATCTTCAGATTTCTGATCATAATGCCCGCTACAAAAAGCCATGCCACAAATAATCTTTCAAGGTTTTCTTACTGACACTTTCATTACTATCATTCCAACATCTCTTAATGGTTGACCTCTGACCATTTGAAGCAAACCAAATCCTATTGTACACAAAACAGCACTGAACACAATAACACAGTATCTAAACCTAAAATACTTAGAACAAAACTAACAACAACTGCAGTATTTTTTGTAATTATATAGAAATAGATCTAGGCAATTTCATGAAGTTTTACTACTTTATATTTACTGCAATGTGAGAAATGTGATACAAAGCACACACAAAGAGTAAACAATGAGAAGGAAGAAAAGGAGGGACTATAGGAACTTTTAAAAACATCATTTAAATCTACTCCAGACTCAAATTATTAAAAGAATAAAATAATCTCAGCAGATGAGCTAATTTAAGATGATGGTGATGTTTGCTATAGCAATTAGACTGTGCTACCTTTAAAAAGTCATCTGTTTTACATTTTCCTCTAATTTTATTATTTGATACCATAAGTCAGTGAATGTAATATAAAAGAAACAAAAGAAAGGAAAAGAAAAATGAGAAAAAAAGAAAAACTTACTGGGATTGAAAACTCCTCAGCCAAATACTTCAAGGAGGATGCCTCTCTTGCCAAGAACTTGTTTCTTTCTTTGAGATTGCCTTGAAGTTGTGCATCAAACTCCTTTCTGACCACAGAAGCAACAGAGTCAAGAATCACAAGTTTAATTCCTTTTGAGATAATTTCTTCTTCCAAAGATTCAATCCTATAAAAGAAGAATTTATAAAATAGTCAATAAATTTAAGATAAAATAAATAAATAAAGGTATTGCAAAGGCTAAGCAACTTAAAAACAATAACAAACTATTCTTTCCTAAGTTACAGTAATGATTTGCAAGAATTCAGTAAACCTAACTTGTAGACATATCATACTTTTCTGGAAACAGAGCAAACTGTTTCTGTGTAGTTTCAGAACTCCTTGATTCTCCTAAGATAATGTTAACGCTCCAATTCTGGGGTAAAACTACTTGTGGTAGCCAGTCTGCAAAATGGCCCCCACTTACTCCCTCCTCTTGGTATTTTGCA
Organism: Gorilla gorilla gorilla; assembly: GCF_029281585.2. Taxonomy (NCBI): domain Eukaryota; kingdom Metazoa; phylum Chordata; class Mammalia; order Primates; family Hominidae; genus Gorilla; species Gorilla gorilla. The sequence goes on along the minus strand of NC_073239.2, from coordinate 84,771,669 downwards.
TCCTTGTATAGGTCCCTCCCACAGTGTGCCAGACTTGATCTGTGTGACCACAAGCATATGACAAAATCATGGTACCTTATTTCTGAGTGTGGGTTATAAAAGACTACAGCTTCCATCTTGGGTACTCTTTCACTTGCCCAGTCTCTCAGGTCACTTACTCTGAGGGAAGCAACTTGCTATGTTGTGATTTATGGAGAGGCCCAGATGGTAAGGAACAAAGGTCTCTTGCCCACTGCCAGCAAGAAACAGAGGCCTTCCAACAACTATATTAGGGAGCTTGGAAGCAGGTACTCCAGCTCCAGTCAAGCCTTAAGATAACTGCAGCCCTAGCCACCAGCTTGAATATAACCTCTTGAGCGACATTGAGCCAGAAACACCCAGCTAAGCTACTCCCAGGCACTTAACCCTCAGAAACTATGTGAAATAATATGTATTTGCTGTTTTAAGCTACTGAACTGTGAGACAATTTGTTAATGAAATAATAGATAAATACACCACTTAATTAATTAAATATAAAACATTTTATTCATTTAATTTTTTTTGTTTTTCAAGAAAGACTTCAACCAAAAGGCTATAACAAAGAAGAACACTGAAAAAGTTACTCCACATAATTCTAACCTATAAACAGTTTTTTCACTTAGAAGCTGAAACATAAAAGATAAAACATAAACCTTCAACGCATTACTAAAAAATCAAAATCTAAAGCAGCATACCTTTGTAGAACTTCATCACAGGTGAGTTCCCGATAAAGATGAACTTTACTACTTGTCAAAAGTAACTTTTCTTCAGTGTTAAAATATCTGGGAAAACGGGATTCTGCTATCTCAACCAGTCTGTGGGTGAAAAAAATAGCACAAACGAAAACAGTCAATTCTATTTAAAGCCACATTGCTGAATCTCTAATTAATTTTACTTGAGAAACTCCTAAGCCTTATCAATAGAGCAGGTATAAGCAAAATGGCTTAATATACAGGTTTAGAATTAAGCTCTCTTTTGTAAGCACTAACAGATGTTAGCAGTCAGAGCATGCAACCAGCAAGGGCTGTTGGATCTCATCTAATCTTGAGCAAACAACAATGTCTCTTGAGATTTATCTTTCTGGGATTAAATATGTTTTTTGTAAGTGATATTTAGAGTAGCAGCTATAAGACATGTTTACTAAATAAGAATGCTTTCATTTTCTTGAATGAAATAAGTATATTTGAACAAATATGGTATATTGTATTATAATAGATATCAGTAAGTCTTCATGTCTCATTCCAGAAAAATACACTTTCTCAATTGAAACAATTCATGCAAATTAATGCTATGCAATAATTCCTTGGTAAACAGAAAATTATGGCCCAAATAAATTAATGTTCCAATACTTTCTTAGTAAACAAAAAATGATTTTCTAAACACTGAATTCTGGCCTCAAAGCCAGTTTAATACATGCAATAAGCCAAACACAAGAGAGTGACAAGTTAAAATGCCATCATTCATATTATAAGATATGGAAAGCATTACTAGAAATTTCTCATATTTATGGTTAAAAATGTTAAAAATATAAGTCTTTGAGTTTAACCATCTCATTTCATTTTAAATGTTTTGAGTTTAACCATCACATTTCATTTTAAATGAAATGACATTTTATCAGCCCTAGTACTTAGCCATCCCAGGGGAACTGGGAGGAGAGGCTGTAAACTCGAAAACCATCCTATATTTTGTGTTCCATTTAGAGACTCAAAAGTACAAAAGAACAGTGTTTTCATTTCTAAATAGTTAGAGTTCTGAGAATAGGCTGGGAACTTTAAAAAGATAACCAAAACAAGTCCTTACATTTGCTATGATCAGAAATAAAAGAGAAAAACCCCAAACAGGAAAAGAGAAGAGAGAACTTCAACAACTGTTTTTAAGTATATTTTTGAACAATTTGAAAAGAAAAATATACATAGCTAAGTTGAACAGGAAGAGGAAAAAATACTTCATGAATAAGGAATAGTACCAAAAGAGGTGTGAAGAGTGAGAATAAAATGGATCAAATAACCATCCAGGAAAAGAGCTTAAGAGAGGCACAGAGATTGAAATGGAAGAAGGAAATGAGGTAAGTGAGGAAATCAAGAAATGAGATGGCATTGGCACAGGCAGAGCAGCCAAATCCTGAGGGTTTGGGGGAAAAGCATAAATTTTTGATTAGGGAAACCATTTGCTGAGTTTAGTGCTGGTCAGAGAAGTCAGCTAAAAATCTCTGGCACTTAGAACCTACCAGTTTTTAACAGGATAGGTCTGGCAACATCTTCTAGAAACATGGAAATTTTTCAAAATTTGAATGCCCAGTTGATTAGGAACCAGATTGAGAGTACCTAGCTCATTAGCAACAAGAACTGAACAGCTGACAATTTTCTGGATTTCCACTAGTGGCTTCAGTAGTGAAAGGCTCTGGAACTTATTGCTGCTTTGCCATTGCTGAAGCCCTCACAAAAGGAATGGTGATCAATGGATAGACATGAACAACCTTTGTTCACAGTTACCACGCTAAATAACTGTATTAAATGGATCATTTACACACCAATATGCTGTAATTTTGTTTCTCTAAATGTTTTTTATTTTATAATAAACATCTAAAAATATATAAATCAAAAACCAAATATAAATGCAGTATTCGACATGCCTCACATTCATCCTAGTAACTTCTTGTGACAATCTTCATTGCAAAGATCTTTTTTGTTTAGGGCAAAAAACAGAAAATAACCTATCATTTGCTCCCAGACATTAATTACATAAAGTTTGAAAATAATGCCATCTAGTGGATATCTGTTTATAAAAAGCATTCTTTTCAAAATGAGCACTAAGATCCATTCATTCAACAAATATTTATTGAGGACCTACTATATGCCAGGCACTGTTCTGGGTGCTGAGAATATGGCAATGAACAACCACCACTACCAAAAGAAAAAGAAAAGCCCTTCCCTCATGGGGTTTAAATTCTACTGAGGAAGACAAACAAATAAATATATATTATATATGAGGTAATAAGGCTGTAGAGGAAAATGAAGCAGCATGAGAGAATAGAATGTGACAGGTGGGGCTAGCGCTATTTTATATTTTATGTCAGGTGAACTGACAAAGCCTTATTAATAAGGTGACATTTGAGCAAAAGCTTAAAAGAGATAAGAAAATGAACCATGTGGATACCCTGTGAAACAGCACACAAGAATAGAGAATTATAACAAGTGCAAAAGCTTACATGTGGAAAGATGCCTGGTGTGTCTGAGAAACAACAAAGAGACTAAAGTATCTGGAACACAGGGAGTAAGAGGGAGAATAAAAGAAAACAAAGAGCTAGCCAAGGCCAAGATCACATAAGACTTTTTTTTTTTTTTTTTTACATAAGACCTTTAGGTCTGTGGGGTTTGTTTTTTGTTTTTTTTTTTTTTTTTTTTGCTAAAGTCGTATTTTTTTTTTTTTTTAGCTTTTATTTAGCAAAATAGGAAGCCTAGAAGCAGGAACAACATGATCTGACTTCTTTTTTTAAAAGGACTGCTCTAACTGCCCAATGGAGAAGAGGCTTGGGCAAGAATGAAAGCAAGGAGATCAGCTAGCACAGATAAGAGCTGGTAGTGACCAGTTAAGAGCTGGTAGTGACCTCACCCAGGGAAGTAACAGGTCAAGTGATGAGAAGTAACTAGACTCAAGATATAGTTCAAAAGAGGAGCTGAAAGAATTTCTTGGCCGGGCGCGGTGGCTCACGCCTGCAATCCCAGCATCCTGGAAGGCCAAGGCAGGCAGATCACCTGAGGTCAGGAGTTCAAGACCAGCCTGGCCAACATGGCAAAACCCCGTCTCTACTAAAAATACAAAAATTAGCCAGGTGTGATGACGGGCGCCTGTAATCCCAGCTACTCGGGAGGCTGAAGCAAGAGAATCGCTTGAATCTGGGAGATGGAGGTTGCAGTGAGCCAAGATCACGCCACTGCACTCAGCCTAGGCAACAGAGTGAGGCTCCATCTCAAAAAAAAAAAAGAAAGAATTTCTTGACTAATTGGGTGAGTGTCTAGAAGAATGGAATCACAACTTTATTGAAGCAGAAAAGACAAGATTCAGATAAAGGTTTTGGTTATTGGTGTTATTTGCATGTTTTATTTCCTTCATGGGGGAATCAAAAATGCAGTTTTGGACATATCAGGAAATCCATGTATGTAAACCTATCCAAGTTCCATGTCATTACGCAAATGAATATGAATCTGAAGTTCATGGGAAAGCTCAGAATTCAGATATCAATAGGAGTTACAGCCTATAAAAGATTTTAAAGATCATAAGACTAGATGATATTAGGGATTGAGTACAGATATAGAAGAGAAAAGGTCCTAGGACTGAGTTCTGGGATTCCCCAAAGCCTAGAAGTTAAAATGATGAGGAGGATCCAGCAAAAGGGACTGAGAGGAGGAGGTGACCAAGAAGGTAGGTGTAAAAGAAGAGAGAATGGTTCCAAGAAGCCAAGTGGGCTGGGCATGGTGGCTCACGCCTATAATCCCAACACTTTAGGAGGCCAAGGCAGGAGGATCTCTTGAGCCCAGAAGTTTAAGACCAACCAGGGCAACATACCAAAACCTTATCTGTACTAAAAATTAAAAAATTAGCTGGGCATGGTGGCATATGCCTGTGGTCCCAGCTACTCGAGAGGCTGAGGTGAGAGGATTGCTTGAGTCTGAGGGGTCAAAGCTGCAGTGAACCATGATAGAACCACTGTACTCCAGCCTGGGTGACAGAGTTAGGTGAGAACCTGTCTAAAAAAATAAAAAGTCAAGGGAAGAAAGCTTTTCAAGAAAAAGAGAGTGATCAACTCTTTCGAATGCTGCTATTGGGTTGGATAAAATTTTTTAAATCAGTTGCATTATACAGCTGGGAACTTAAGCCTGGATAGAGTGAACTCAAGAGAGAATGAAAGAAGGGATTTCCACTTTAACCCACAAAGGATTAACTAGTACACGAATTGCACTAAAATAATAAGTAGAAAATCAGACAGAATACATGAAATAAGAGTTTTCAGGTACTGAACAATAGAAAGCTTGAGACTGTAATCCTTGAGAGAAAGGAAACAAACACAATGAGCTTACAATCACCTCAGTTTGCTCCAGAGGCAGTTTCCAGGCTGCAACACAAGAAAGGGAAAGCAAACAGAGCCTGGTAGACAACCTGAGTTGAGGAGATGGGGATCGGAGTTTGGGAAAGCTAAGGTGGCTAGAACTTATGGGGCAGAGTACCAGAGAGGAAGCAGGTGTGCAGAGTGAGCACTGCAAAGATCTGCAGAGAGGGCCACTTGAGAACTAATCTGCACATGTGTGAAGGGAAACTACCTGAGGTTGAGGAAAGAACCACCAGAAAGTATCAGACTGAACACTTCCTAGTGCCCACACAGGGTGAGAACAGTTCGGGTTTACATAAGATGAAGAATAAAGAGACCTTATTATACACTGGGCATTGGGCAGAATTTCCAGAAGGATTTTACCTTAGTAGTAAAGCTAAATAAGTTTCAGAATAAAAAACCACAGTCATGTGCTGCATAACGACATTTCAGTCAATGATGCATCACTTATACAACAGTGGTCCCATAAGCTTATATAGTATATTTTTACAATACCTTTCCTTTGTTTAGATACACAAATACTTACCATTGTGTTGTAATTGCCTATTCAATACAGTAACATGCTGTACACGTTCACAGCCTAGAAGCAATAGGCTATACCATATAGTCTAGGTGCGCAGTAGGCTATACCATCTAGGTTCATGTAAGTACACTGTATGGTGTTCATACAACAATGAAATTGCCTAACAATGCATTTCTCAGAACATATCCCAATTGTTAAGCAAAGCATGACTGTACCTGGGATGTTTCCATAACAACACAGAAAAGCAACCTGCAAAAGGATCAAACTAATACTAAAATGTACCTTAAAACAAAACCTAACACTCTTTAAAGACATATGTTAAAATCCAGCACCCACCAACAACGTAAAATTTACAATGTTTAACATCAAATTGAAAAATTACCAGACAAGTAAAGGAAGAGGAAAAGATCCATTACCAGGAGAAAAATCAGTCAATAAAAACAGATTTAAAAAATTATATATATGATGGCATTCATGGATAAAAACCTCAAAACGGCTATTATTAATCTTCTACATTTGCTCAAGGAGGTAAATAAAGCAGGGGTTGTCAAACTGTGCACTATGGCCCATTGCCTGTTTTTGTCAATAGAGTTTTATTAGAACACAGACATATTTTTAATATTCTGTTTGACAAAATAGAGGCACTTCTACTACATTCTGAAGTACAACCATTGTCTCAAGGAAAAACATCTGTACAATTGGGCTCTCAGACTAAGAAGTCACTTTTTCCATGGGAGACCATTTTTACTTGAAAGAATGATTGATAGATAAGTTATGGTTTTTCTGACTTAAGTATTTGGTAGACGTTTTCTCAAAATGAGCAAAGTAAGCCCGACACTTCAAGAAAAACAAGTGGCAATATTTATTGCCAATGATAAAATTCAAGCTTTTAATGAAAAATCAGATTCCTAAAAAACTTACATCTGCTACCATGAGTTTGACTGCATCCCAATACTTAAATACTTTTTGTTCAGATCAGTGGAGATACTAATGAAATTTTTTTATATTGAGTAATAAAATGTGTCAACATTTAGAACTCCATAAGACAGTGAACCAATATTTTCTGAGTGATAAATGCATAATATTACAAAATCATGCATAGGTAAATATCCACTAAGAGCCTAAGACAGATGAATAGATTTTAATGTAACTGTAGAAAAAATGCAATAATATGGTTTCAGATTCTATATCACAACTAACCTCTAAGCAACTATTACTCAATTCCTGGTGTAGTATCAAAGAAGCATATCTTTAATTATCTGAAGAGACTATTAAAATATTCCTCCCTTTCCAACTATAACCAGTATAAGGCCAGATCTTCATATCTCAACCAAAACAACAGATTGCAACTGACTGAATGCAGAAGCAGATATTAGAATCAGGCTGTCTTCTATTAAGTCAGACACTAAAGAGATTTGCAAAAACATAAAACAATGCCACTCTTTTCTCACTTTTTTTAGTCAAAAATGTATTTATTTTCCATAAAAAATACATGTAAAGGCCAGGTGCAGTGGCTCACATCTGTAGTCCCAGCTACTCAGGAGGCTGAGGCAGGAGGCTCTCTTAAGTCCGGGAGCTGGAGGTTACAGTGAACTATGATCATGTCACTGCACTCCAGCCTGGGTGACAGAGCGAGGCCCTGTCTCTTAAAAAAAAAAAAAAAAACAAACAAACAAAAAATATATGACGGTCAGTTTTGTGTCAACTTGGCTAGTCCGCAGTCTCCTGGTATTCAATCAATCACTAATCTATGCATTGTTATGAAAGGATTTTGTAGATGTCATTAATGTCCATAAACAGATGACTTTAAGTACTAGAGATTATCCTACATAATCTGGGTGGGCTAATTCAATCACTTGAAAAGCCTTAACAGCAGAACTGAGACTTCCTTTAAAAAGATGAAATTCCACCTATGGACTACAGCTTAGGCCCTTGCCTGAGAGTTCTAGCCTGCCCTTTCCAACAGCCTGCCCTATGGATTTCAGACAACTCCACATCTGCATATGCCAATTCTTTGCAATAACTCTCTTAATATATGTTCTACTGGTTCTACTTTTCTAATGGAGCCCTGTTTGGTACAATATGCTAACATGTAATGGCCAGGCACAGTGGCTCACGCCTGTAATCCCAGGACTTTGGGAGGCCGAGATGAACAGATCACTTGAGGTCAGGAGTTCGAGACCAGCCTGGCCAACATGGCGAAACCCCGTCTTTAATTTAAAAATTCAAAAATTAGCCAGGCATGGTGGCAGGCACACTGGTGGGCACCTGTAATTGCAACTATTCGGGAGGCTGAGTAAGGAGAATCGCTTGAACCCGGGAAGTGGAGGTTATAGTGAAACAAGATCACACCACTGCACTCAAGCCTGGCGACAGTGAGACTCCATCTCAAAAACAAAAACAAACACACAAAAAAACACACACCATGTAATGGACTTACTGCATAATAGATAATAGTTAAATATTCTTTAAATTTTCCAGTTTAAATTCTTAATATGATAAATATCAATTGATATAATCCACCTAAAGAGTTTAAGGGCCCTGAAAATTAAAACTTTAAAAACTACAGCCATAAAGCAAAATCTGAAAGATCAACCACCAAAGAAATCATAGATAACAAAAGACAGCATAACCAAAGTTGAAAGATAAATTATAGAATTATAGCCTAGGAAAAAAAATCATATAAACATAAATATCCATAATACACAAAGTATTTATATATATCAATAAGAAGAAATGGACAAAGTATATTTCTAGGTAATTTGCCAAAGAAATATAAATGGACAATGAATATATGAAAAGATGTTGGTTCACAATTCTTAAAACAATGAGCTATCACTTTTTTCCCATAAGTATGACAAAATTAAAGAAACTAAAAACAGTGATGAAGGCTCTCAAAGTACTATTGGTTGAGATACAATTATGTACAATATTTCTAGAGGAGAATGTGGCAGTTTATACAAAAATTTAAAATATATCCTTAATGGATTTCTGATGGATTAAAGATATTGACATAAAAGATAAAACTATATTAGGAAAAAACTGTAAGACAATATCTTGATAATTAATAGTGGGGGAGAACTTGTTAATTAAGATCTGAAAACCAATACCATTAGGCAACAACTTCAAATTTACAAATTTCGGGCCAGTCACGGTGGCTCATGCTTGGAATTCAAGCACTTTGGGAGGCGGAAGCAGGAGGGCTGCCTGAGCCCAGGAGTTCGAGACCAGTTTGGGCAAGATGGTGAGACCCCAGCTCTACAAAAAAATTTTTTTAATTAGCCAGGCGTGGTAGCACACGTCTACAGTCCCAGCTATTTGGGAGGCTAAAGCAAGGGGATCCCTTGTACCCAGTAAGTCGAGACAGCAGTGAGCTATGATTGTGCCACTGCACTCTAGCCTGAGTGAAACCTCGTCTCTAATAAATTTTTTTAAATTATAAATTTCTCTTCAATAAAGGACACTACAAAGATGACAGATAACAGAGCAGGAGGAGATATTTTCAATGTGTAAAACTGACAAACAATATCTAGAAGACACACAAAAAGCTTCTGCAAGTCAAGAATAAAAAGACTGGAAGCCCAATGGGAAATGGGATAAAGATAGATTCATAGACAGAATGCCCAAATGTCAAACAGGTATTATTGAATGAATGAGTGAAAACACTACTTGGATCCTTTCTCGGAGTCAATCATTTTTTCCAACCACAGTTCAGTGGAAAGAGGATATGCGTTCACCTCTCAGCTATCTTACTAGCCATATGATCTTGGGCAAATCACATGGTTTCTGAGTCCCATTTTGCTTATTTCTAAAATGAAGATCATAATACCCCATTCCTTATCTGACAGTGCTGCTGTATGCATCAACTGAGATGAATGTCAATTATATCATGCTGCAAAATGCTCTAATTTATAAAATATTATTTATAGCATTATCAGTCTTAATGACCCTCACATTACAGAATGGCTAGCATTCCTGGACCACATCTATTTATTACTGTAAAAAAAAAAATTTCTTCTTGCACCCCCCTACAAATTCCCAAAGTACCTACTAAAGGGGAAACTGTCTGCCTTACTCCCTCAACTGATAACTACTAATTTATAAAATGGAGGTAGTACCATTCTAAAGGGCCATGCTGTCAGAAAAGCTACCTTTATACTCTTAGTCCATCAAACCCCAAAACAATATCCCTGAAAACCTATTAAGAGCTTTATTTCTAAAATCTCCTTCCTCCCTGGATGAATCATTTGCATATCAATTGCTAGTGGAGATGTCCTGAGGTAAAACACCACCAACTTCCCAACTTCCCCTTCCATATCATCTAACTTAGCCTAACCCTACATCCACTCTCAATGTCCCACTGCCCAGAACCACTCATTTCTGATAGACAAATAATGCTAACTATCAATCCCACAATCAAAGGATTTACTGTGGTAGAATGCCTCAGAAAATGGTTAGAAGTGCTCCTCTTTTAAAAGAAAAAGAAGTTCTAGGCCACATTTTAGTTTTTCTTTTGCCATCAAATCTCACCTTGCAAGTGACTATCTATGCCTTAATTTGGACCTGATAGCTACAATGCACTTTAAAGATTCCAATTCCGGAAAGAGTTATCTGCTCATGGATACAGATAGACTTCTTTTGTAATCAGTTCCAGAATCAAAAGGCATAAGTCAATTAAGGAGCAAAACCCTGTACAAAATTATTAGTTCCCTATGTGACTTCATAGCTCTTATATAAAAGGAAAAATAAAAGCTTTTCATTAGTGACCACATGCCAACTTGAAATAAAACATATGCTTAATGTAAAAAGTTTTCCAAAATCCTAGTCAAAATATAGCATCATAAATGTGCTAAAATGTAGGCTTATTGCTTCTCAAAGCTTCTTGTACATACGTACTATATCTCTGTTCATTCATTCAATATGTATCACTGAATATAATGATATGAATCTATTAATTCATTACAGATTCCAGAATATTCCAAACCTTTGTTACAGTAATAAGTACTTATGACTAATTCTACTTTCTATCTGAGAAACTTTTCAGGATCTCCCTCCCCACTAATTCACCTAGATTCACAAATGATAAGGCAGCTGGAACTGAACTGAGGAAAACCTACCCAGTGTCATGAAACCATCTCAAAAAAATGATTAAGAGGGAATTTATCTCCCCTATTGTTTCTTTCTGGGTCAAAGATTCCAAATTTATACCAACAAGCAAATATGTCAATATGTCAATGGTCTTAAGACCACACTGGTATTACCTTCAGAATCAGCCTGAGTCATGGCTGGCCACTACCACTCCCTGCTATGCCTCCAATTTTATATACAAATCCAGAAAGAATGACACTCTAAATACAGCTGTATGGCACATAATAATGGGGATATGTACTGAGAAATGTGTCATTAGGCAATTTCACTATTGTGCGAACATCATAAAGTGTACTTCTACAAACCTAGATAGTATAGCCTACTACACACTGAGGCTATATTGTATAGCCTATTGCTCCTAGGCTACAAACCTGTGCAGAGTGTTACTGTACTGAATATTGTAGGCAATTGTAACACAGTGACAAATATCTTTGTATCTAAACTTTAATAAGATACAGAAAAATTATGGTATTATAATCTTATGCAACCACCATCTTATATGCAATCCATCCTCGACTGAAATGTTGTTATGTAGCACATGACTGTAGTTTGCTAGGTATTAAAGATAACTATCTGTGGGGAACTTGGCACCCTGAGAGGTGACATGCACACCAAATACAGCAGCTTCCTCAGATCTAAGCTTAGCCATTGCTCCCACACACTACCAATACAAGTACCTCTCCTTTGTATAGTAAGTTATAATATTTACAATTTCACATTTTAGTGATTATTTGATTAATGTCTTCCTCCCTTGCTGGACTAATTGTCTTCCCAATTTTCAAAGCTTTTCTGATTTCATTACAACTCAGGAATATCCACTTCCACCTCCTAAAATTCCAGTCCTATATCCTACCACCTCAGGTTCCCACCTTCCAGAGTCCTGGCTCTCATCTCTTACTTCCCTACATCCCTCAGTTTTTCTCACATGCTTATTGATCCCCTCCAATTTGCAGTTCTAAGACCCAACTTTATTTTCCTTTATCCATTGTATTTCTCCAAAAGCATTATTTCAATACTTCTATTACTATTTGCCATCCATATTACCTTCATTTTTTATTCTTAACCCACAGTTCCATCTTTTTGTAACTGTCTCTAATACGGACAATATATTGTTAATTCAGTTCATGTAAACTGGAATTCTCATGGTTGCCAAAATTTTCATAGACTAGAATATGGGGATGGGTCACTGGATTAATCTATTTATCTACATTCTCAAGGTATATACAAGCATATGGTGCCTAAGACTATATGAGATCTTAAGCAGAAGTCCAGTAGGTTAAAAAAAAACAAACAAAAAAACAGCAGATCTTCTCTGGATCAATCAGAAGAGGATCTAGATCTTTGCCTGAATAGCATTCCCCTCTCCCCAAGGCAGTCCCTGTAACTCAGTCTGGTTAGTGCCAGGCTACACAATTATCTAATTCAAGGGTGTCCACCTTTGATATCCTTGGGCCTCAGAGGAAGAAAAAGAATTGTCTAGGGCCACATATAAAATACACTAACACTAATGATAGCTGATGGGCTTTAAAAAAAAAAAATCACAAAAAAAGTCATAACGCTTTAAGAAAGTTTATGAATTTGTTGGGCCACATTCAAAGCCATCCTGGGCTGTATGCGGCCCACGGGCTGCGGGTTCGACAAACCTGTTAAAATTGTTAAATAGTCTGGAGATACAATTGCAGTCTATGATGAACAAGCATGATTAACAACTATTTTAGATTACTATCTTCTAAAAGACATGTAAAATAAATTGGTTAGTGCATTGCTTCTAAAAATAGAACTGACCTTTCCAAAGTGCTTTTAAGTATATCATCTCCTGGGTTTTCTTCTTGTTTTCTTTAATACATTTTATTTTTTTAATTTATTTATTTATTATTATTATACTTTAAGTTTTAGGGTACATGTGCACAATGTGCAGGTTAGTTACATATGTATACATGTGCCATGCTGGTGCGCTGCACCCACTAACTCATCATCTAGCATTAGGTATATCTCCCAATGCTATCCCTCCCCCCTCCCCCCACCCCACAACAGTCCCCAGAGTGTGATGTTCCCCTTCCTGTGTCCATGTGTTCTCATTGTTCAATTCCCACCTATGAGTGAGAATATGCAGTGTCTGGTTTTTTGTTCTTGCAATAGTTTACTGAGAATGATGATTTCCAATTTCAACCATGTCCCTACAAAGGACATGAACTCATCATTTTTTATGGCTGCATAGTATTCCATGGTGTATATGTGCCACATTTTCTTAATCCAGTCTATCACTGTTGGACATTTGGGTTGGTTCCAAGTCTTTGCTATTGTGAATAATGCCGCAATAAACATACGTGTGCATGTGTCTTTATAGCAGCATGATTTATAGTCCTTTGGGTATATACCCAGTAATGGGATGGCTGGGTCAAATGGTATTTCTAGTTCTAGATCCCTGAGGAATCACCACACTGACTTCCACAATGGTTGAACAGTTTACAGTCCCACCAACAGTGTAAAAGTGTTCCTATTTCTCCACATCCTCTCCAGCACCTATTGTTTCCTGACTTTTTAATGATTGCCATTCTAACTGGTGTGAGATGGTATCTCACTGTGGTTTTGATTTGCAATTCTCTGATGGCCAGTGATGGTGAGCATTTTTTCATGTGTTTTTTGGCTGCATAAATGTCTCCTTTTGAGAAGTGTCTGTTCATGTCCTTCACCCACTTTTTGATGGGGTTGTTTGTTTTTTTCTTGTAAATTTGTTTGAGTTCATTGTAGATTCTGGATATTAGCCCTTTGTCAGACGAGTAGGTTGTGAAAATTTTCTCCCATTTTGTAGGTTGCCTGTTCACTCTGATGGTAGTTTCTTTTGCTGTGCAGACGCTCTTTAGTTTAATTAGATCCCATTTGTCAATTTTGGCTTTTGTGGCCATTGCTTTTGGTGTTTTAGACATGAAGTCCTTGCCCATGCCTATGTCCTGAATGGTAATGCCTAGGTTTTCTTCTAGGGTTTTTATGGTTTTAGGTCTTACATTTCAGTCTTTAATCCATCTTGAATTAATTTTTGTATAAGGTGTAAGGAAGGGATCCAGTTTCAGCTTTCTACATATGGCTAGCCAGTTTTCCCAGCACCATTTATTAAATAGGGAATCTTTCCCCATTGCTTGTTTTTCTCAGGTTTGTCAAAGATCAGATAGTTGTAGATATGCGGCATTATTTCTGAGGGCTCTGTTCTGTTCCATTGATCTATATCTCTGTTTTGGTACCAGTACCATGCTGTTTTGGTTACTGTAGCTTTGTAGTATAGTTTGAAGTCAGGTAGTGTGATGCCTCCAGCTTTGTTCTTTTGGCTCAGGATTGACTTGGCAATGCGGGCTCTTTTTTGGTTCCATATGAACTTTAAAGTAGTTTTTTCCAATTCTGTGAAGAAAGTCATTGGTAGGTTGATGGGGATGGCATTGAATCTGTAAATTACCTTGGACAGTATGGCCATTTTCACGATATTGATTCTTCCTACCCATGAGCATGGAATGTTCTTCCATTTGTTTGTATCCTCTTTTATTTCATTGAGCAGTGGTTTGTAGTTCTCCTTGAAGAGGTCCTTCACATGCCTTGTAAGTTGGATTCCTAGGTATTTTATTCTCTTTGAAGCAATTGTGAATGGGAGTTCACTCATGATTTGGCTCTCTGTTTGTCTGTTGTTGGTGTATAAGAATGCTTGTGATTTTTGTACATTGATTTTGTATCCTGAGACTTTGCTGAAGTTGCTTATCAGCTTAAGGAGATTTTGGGCTGAGACAATGGGGTTTTCTAGATATACAATCATGTCGTCTGCAAAGAGGGACAATTTGACTTCCTCTTTTCCTAACTGAATACCCTTTATTTCCTTCTCCTGCCTAATTGCCCTGGCCAGAACTTCCAACACTATGTTGAATAGGAGTGGTGAGAGAGGGCATCCCTGTCTTGTGCCAGTTTTCAAAGGGAATGTTTCCAGTTTTTGCCCATTCAGTATGATATTGGCTGTGGGTTTGTCATAGATAGCTCTTATTATTTTGAAATACGTCCCATCAATATCTAATTTATTGAGAGTTTTTAGCATGAAGGGCTGTTGAATTTTGTCAAAGGCCTCTTCTGCATCTATTGAGATAATCATGTGGTTTTTGTCTTTGGTTCTGTTTATATGCTGGATTACATTTATTGATTTGCGTATATTGAACCAGCCTTGCATCCCAGGGATGAAGCCCACTTGATCATGGTGGATAAGCTTTTTGATGTGCTGCTGGATTCAGTTTGCCAGTATTTTATTGAGGATTTTTGCATCAGTGTTCATCAAGGATATTGGTCTAAAATTCTCTTTTTTGGTTGTGTCTCTGCCCGGCTTTGGTATCAGGATGATGCTGGCCTCATAAAATGAATTAGGGAGGATTCCCTCTTTTTCTATTGATTGGAATAGTTTCAGAAGGAATGGTACCAGTTCCTCCTTGTACCTCTGGTAGAATTCGGCTGTGAATCCATCTGGTCCTGGACTCTTTTTGGTTGGTAAGCTATTGATTATTGCCACAATTTCAGATCCTGTTATTGGTCTATTCAGAGATTCAACTTCTTCCTGGTTTAGTCTTGGGAGAGTGTATGTGTCCAGAAATTTATCCATTTCTTCTAGATTTTCTAGTTTATTTGCGTAGAGATGTTTGTAGTATTCTCTGATGGTAGTTTGTATTTCTGTGGGATCGGTGGTGATATCCCCTTTATCATTTTTTATTGTGTCTGTTTGAGTCTTCTCTCTTTTTTTATTAGTCTTGCTAGCGGTCTATCAATTTTGTTGATCCTTTCAAAAAACCAGCTCCTGGATTCATTAATTTTTTGAAGGGTTTTTTGTGTCTCTATTTCCTTCAGTTCTGCTCTGATTTTAGTTATTTCTTGCCTTCTGCTAGCTTTTGAACGTGTTTGCTCTTGCTTTTCTAGTTCCTTTAATTGTGATGTTAGGCTGTCAGTTTTGGATCTTTCCTGCTTTCTCTTGTGGACATTTAGTGCTATAAATCTCCCTCTACACACTGCTTTGAATGCGTCCCAGAGATTCTGGTATGTTGTGTCTTTGTTCTCGTTGGTTTCAAAGAACATCTTTATTTCTGCCTTCATTTCGTTATGTACCCAGTAGTCATTCAGGAGCAGGTTGTTCAGTTTCCATGTAGTTGAGCGGTTTTGAGTGAGATTCTTAATCCTGAGTTCTAGTTTGATTGCACTGTGGTCTGAGAGATAGTTTGTTATAATTTCTGTTCTTTTACATTTACTGAGGAGAGCTTTACTTCCAAGTATGTGGTCAATTTTGGAATAGGTGTGGTGTGGTGCTGAAAAAAATGTATATTCTGTTGATTTGGGGTGGAGAGTTCTGTAGATGTCTATTAGGTCCGCTTGGTGCAGAGATGAGTTCAATTCCTGGGTATCCTTGTTGACTTTCTGTCTCGTTGATCTGTCTAATGTTGACAGTGGGGTGTTAAAGTCTCCCATTATTAATGTGTGGAAGTCTAAGTCTCTCTGTAGGTCACTCAGGACTTGCTTTATGAATCTGGGTGCTCCTGTATTGGGTGCATATATATTTAGGATAGTTAGCTCTTCTTGTTGAATTGATCCCTTTACCATTATGTAATGGCCTTCTTTGTCTCTTTTGATCTTTGTTGGTTGAAAGTCTGTTTTATCAGAGACTAGGATTGCAACCCCTGCCTTTTTTTGTTTTCCATTTGCTTGGTAGATCTTCCTCCATCCTTTTATTTTGAGCCTATGTGTGTCTCTGCACGTGAGATGGGTTTCCTGAATACAGCACACTGATGGGTCTTGACTCTTTATCCAATTTGCCAGTCTGTGTCTTTTAATTGGAGCATTTAGTCCATTTACATTTAAAGTTAATATTGTTATGTGTGAATTTGATCCTGTCATTATGATGTTAGCTGGTTATTTTGCTCGTTAGTTGATGCAGTTTCTTCCTAGTCTCGATGGTCTTTACATTTTGGCATGATTTTGCATCGGCTGGTACCGGTTGTTCCTTTCCATGTTTAGCGCTTCCTTCAGGAGCTCTTTTAGGGCAGGCCTGGTGGTGACAAAATCTCTCAGCATTTGCTTGTCTGTAAAGTATTTTATTTCTCCTTCACTTATGAAGCTTAGTTTGGCTGGATATGAAATTCTGGGTTGAAAATTCTTTTCTTTAAGAATGTTGAATATTGGCCCCCACTCTCTTCTGGCTTGTAGAGTTTCTGCCGAGAGATCTGCTGTCAGTCTGATGGGCTTCCCTTTGAGGGTAACCCGACCTTTCTCTCTGGCTGCCCTTAACATTTTTTCCTTCATTTCAACTTTGGTGAATCTGACAATTATGTGTCTTGGAGTTGCTCTTCTTGAGGAGTATCTTTGTGGCGTTCTCTGTATTTCCTGAATCTGAATGTTGGCTTGCCTTGCTAGATTGGGGAAGTTCTCCTGGATAATATCCTGCAGAGTATTTTCCAACTTGGTTCCATTCTCCCCGTCACTTTCAGGTACACCAATCAGACGTAGATTTGGTCTTTTCACATAGTCCCATATTTCTTGGAGGCTTTGCTCGTTTCTTTTTATTCTTTTTTCTCTAAACGTCCCTTCTCGCTTCATTTCATTCATTTCATCTTCCATCGCTGATACCCTTTCTTCCAGTTGATCGCATCGGCTCCTGAGGCTTCTGCATTCTTCACATAGTTCTCGAGCCTTGGTTTTCAGCTCCATCAGCTCTTTAAGCACTTCTTTGTCTTGGTTATTCTAGTTATACATTCTTCTAAATTTTTTTTCAAAGTTTTCAACTTCTTTGCCTTTGGTTTGAATGTCCTCCCATAGCTCGGAGTAATTTGATCGTCTGAAGCCTTCTTCTCTCAGCTCGTCAAAGTCATTCTCCATCCAGCTTTGTTCCGTTGCTGGTGAGGAACTGTGTTCCTTTGGAGGAGGAGAGTCGCTCTGCTTTTTAGAGTTTCCAGTTTTTCTGCTCTGTTTTTTCCCCATCTTTGTGGTTTTATCTACTTTTGGTCTTTGATGATGGTGATGTACAGATGGATTTTTGGTGTGGATGTCCTTTCTGTTTGTTAGTTTTCCTTCTAACAGACAGGACCCTCAGCTGCAGGTCTGCTGGAGTACCCGGCCGTGTGAGGTGTCAGTCTGCCCCTGCTGAGGGGTGCCTCCCAGTTAGGCTGCTCGGGGGTCAGGGGTCAGGGACCCACTTGAGGAGGCAGTCTGCCCGTTCTCAGATCTCCAGCTGCGTGCTGGGAGAACCACTGCTCTCTTCAAAGCTGTCAGACAGGGACATCTAAGTCTGCAGAGGTTACTGCTGTCTTTTTGTTTGTCTGTGCCCTGCCCCCAGAGGTGGAGCCTACAGAGGCAGGCAGGCCTCCTTGAGCTGTGGTGGGCTCCACCCAGTTCGAGCTTCCCAGCTGCTTTGTTTACCTAAGCAAGCCTGGGCAATGGCGGGTGCCCCTCCCCAAGCCTCGCTGCCGCCTTGCAGTTTGATCTCAGACTGCCATGCTAGCAATCAGTGAGACTCCGTGGGCGTAGGACCCTCCGAGCCAGGTGCGGGATATAATCTCCTGATGCTCTGTTTTTTAAGCCCGTCGGAAAAGCGCAGTATTTGGGTGGGAGTGACCTGATTTTCCAGGTGCCGTCTGTCACCCCTTTCTTTGACTGGGAAAGGGAACTCCCTGACCCCTTGCGCTTCCCGAGTGAGGCAATGCCTCGCCCTGCTTTGGCTCGCGCGTGGTGCGCACACCCACTGACCTGCGCCCACTGTCTGGCACTCCCTAGTGAGATGAACCTGGTACCTCAGATGGAAATGCAGAAATCACCCGTCTTCTGCGTGGCTCATAATGGGAGCTATAGACCAGAGCTGTTCCTATTCGGCCGTCTTGGCTCCTCCCTCTTTAACACATTTTAAACTTAAGTAGTTTGTATTTATTCCTCCTTTGATTTCTCTCTCCTTCTTAGTAAAACGATATCTAGATATTTATAGGAAGAAATTATTTTCAACTTTTTCTCACTTACCCTAAATTCTATATATGTGAATCCTTTAATCCTTCATCATATTAATCCTTTAAACACTTTCTCATTTGTGCTGGTTAGCCGGCTAGCTTTGTAAGCACAAAGTGGAGACAATGTGAACACATACAGAGCTACAACATAGTCCTTTTTACGTCTCATATTTCCCTGCCTTACCTCTTCTCTAAGTCCAGAAACAGCTGGGGCTGGGACAGAAACTGTTAATTACCAATGCAATATCCATTTCCACTTCTTCCTCGCTATGAGAGCCCCAGTTTTATTCAGGCAGCAATATTAACCAGACAACTCATCATGATTGTTACGACGATCTTCTCCCCTCACTTTCCCAGCCTCTTTTTACATGTAGAGGTGACTCAGTGAGAAATCTACCAGAGGACTACATGCAACAAAAAGGAAATCCACAGATGGGAGGAGGCAGATATTATGAATAAAAGTACACTTTCCTGATAAAAGATATAGTTGGCCCTTTTCCTTCACACTGACTTGAGCACAGAATGAATCCAATGTCTGAAAATGTACATGCCCTAGGTTTTTCTGTCATCACTGAGACCTGAGTGACCCAGTGCCAGCAACCACCTACTCAGGTCTTGTTATATGAGAGAAATAAACCTCTTTTTGTTTAAGCTACTGTTCTTTGGATACTCAGTTATCTGCAGCAGTAAGCTTTCCTAACCGATTGACCAACCTTTCCTGATAATTCCAAATAGGGGTTAAGCTGTCCTGTAACAGAATGAATGAAATGTGATCAGACACTACAGGGCCAGTTCCATTCTATGACCCACCATGACAAACTAGAAGGTAGTATAAGAATGCCAAATCTGGCATATATATCAAAGAGCATTCATATTTTTTATTCTACTTGGCCCTATCACCAGACCTCAAAATCCATTCCATGTGTGAGCCAGATGATCACTCATTTTAAGCCTTGTGGAGAATGGAATAAAAAACCAAATACAATATAAAGTTCAACCCCTATTCTCAAATGACCTTCATAAGAGCTCCTTGTGAACTATGCAACGTAATTCCAACAAAGGAGCTAAAATATTACCTCTTCATTTTCCAACCTGCCTCTGATGTAAATACCAACATGCACATTGGCAGAAAAAGATATGAAGGAGAAATAAGTAAATATGGAGGATTCAAAAAGTAAATAATTAAGGCTCTATGCAAAGACAAAAAACATAAGACTCTCCACAAATTCATTTGGAAAATGCAGACAAGTCACCTACTAGTCTTCTGTATGTATGCTGATATCACCCAATTCATTGATAAGGTTTTTACACTGCTCTGAACTGTAATACTGGTAATAAAATATCATGCAACAGTTTCCTCCTTAAGAAGACATCCTAAACTCTGTTTTGTATGTGGTGCAAAGAAAGCAGAAATCCATTACAGTGAACTGAACTGCTGTTATAAAAATAATCTTAATCTTTGAATTCTTTACCCAAATTCCCCAGGACCTTTGTAAGAGCTATTTGCACATTAGCTATTTATGACATAACTGGCTATTTAATACCTACTTGGCTTGTTAGTCAAAGGCTAGTCATTGGCATTTTAAAGAGTACTTGGACAATTTGAGTGAACCACTGTCTTTACCAGCTTTAATCTCAAATATATTTTCATGTTCAAATTTCCAGTAGTCTCAATGTTTATTCTTCTGTTCTTTTTTTAACCATTTATTTAAGTCAAGATCCAAATAAGTTAATCACACAGCAATTGATCAATAAGGCTTTTAAATCTGTTTGAATCCAAAGGTTCCCCTTCCAACTATTTTTTAATCTTACAATTTATTTGTTACAGAAACCAAGTTGTTTGTTCTGTTATTTCCCACAGTTTGGATTCTGCTAATTGCATTTTCTAGATCCGTTTGATGTGTTCCTCTCTTCTCTAGCTAGGTTGTAAATTGGTGGCTGGATCTGAAGCCTTGATCACATTCAAATTTGATTGTTCTTCCATCAGAAAGTACCCCAGTGACTCGTCATCTTTTTGTGATGTTAAATGCCTAGATCCATTAGATTGCCAGAGTTTGTAATTTGGTGATATTCTATCATTCCTTATTCATTTACCACTGGGATACATTTATAAAAAGACCAATTTAGGCCAGGCACAGTGGCTCACACCTGTAATCCCAGCACTTTGGGAGGCCAAGGCAGGCGGATCACAAGGTCAGGAGTTCAAGACCAGTCTGGCCAATAAGGTGAAACACTGTCTCTACTAAAAATACAAAAATTAGCTAGGCCTGGTGGCAGGGCGCCTGTAATCCCAGCTACTCAGGAGGCTGAGACAGGAGAATCGCTTGAATCCGGGAGGCGGAGGCTGCAGTGAGCCAAGATCCTGCCACTGAACTCCAACCTGGGCGACAGAGAGAGACTCCATCTCAAAAAAAAAAAAAAAAAACCCAGGCACAGTGGCTCACGCCTATAATCCCAGCACTTTGGGAGGCCAAGGTGGGCAGATCACTTGAGGCCAGAAGTTCAATAACAGCTTGGCCAACATGGTGAAACCCTGTCTCTACTAAAAATACAAAAATTAGCCGGGTGTGGCGGTGCATACCTGTAGTCCCAGCTACTCGGGAGGCTGAGGCAGGAGAATCGCTTGAACCCAGGAGGTGGAGATTGCCATGAGCCCAGATCGTGCCACTGCACTCCAGCCTGGCAACAGAGCAAGACTCCATCTCAAAAAAAAAAAAAGGCAGGGGGGAGGGGTGGTAAATGTTAACCTATGTGTAAATGTTTCATGCTGTATATAAGTTACAAAAGTAAAACATTATAATAGAAAATAAAATCTCATACCTTTCAGCACTAAATGCAGACTCTGTGTCAATGTACACCACAGCTCCTTCTAATCCTCCCATGTTGGTGGGTAATGTAGCCAAAATGCTCATCATTATACAAAACTGAGTTTTTCCACAACCTGGTGGACCTGTAATCTAAAAAAAAAAAAAAAAAAAAAAAATGTTATTTGGATAATCACAAGCCAGTCAAAGCAAAATCCTTTTAAGACTTTGCCATATATGCAGTCCAACTAACCTGGGTTCCCAGGAGAGAATTAAGCCCAAGACATCCATTGTATGGAATGAATTAACTTCTCCCCTCTGCATCTGAATTGGCACTAGTTATGTACCATCCTTGGAGGAATTGAGAAAATAGTCACTCAAATCATCCACTGTATTTTGTAGTTCAGATGAGAAACTTTTAGTTGAGAAAGGCTGAAACATTCACTCATTTATACCATCATAACTTGGCATTCTATACCTTTTCCTCATGAAGATATTTATAATAGGACCTTAAAATATTTAAGAGTCTTTAATAAATGGTTGAGCATTTGTTAAAAATTAGCATTTAAAAACAATGTTGTACTAGTCCCATTAAGGGCTACTTTAATCCATATTTTTAAGAGTATTTAGGGGTGAAGGGTACTGATGTATACAATTTATTTTCAAACAGTTCAGCAAATAAAAATGTATATGTGTGTGCATATATGTGTGTAGAAAGAGAAATAAAGCAAATTTATTGCTTTATAAACAACTGTTGAGTTTAGGTGATTCCTACTTTGAAATGTCTGTTTTGAAATCTTCATTGGCAGAAAACTATTTTGAGATTATAAAAGTTGAAATCAAAAGAGTATAGACAGGAAATAATAGGAAATTAATTATATCCATATTCAAGTGTAACTAGAAGTAGTTTGGCTCTGTGTCCCCATCCAAATCTCAGGTTGAATTGTAATCCCCAGTACTGGAGGAGGGGGCCTGGTGGGAGGTGATTAGATCATGGTGGCAGTTTCCCTCTTGCTGTTCTCATGATAGTGAGTTCTCACAAGATCTGATGGTTTAAAAGTGTGTGGCACTTTCTCTTTCTCTCTCTCTCTCTCTCCTGTTCTGCCATAGTAAGATGTCTCTCTCTCTCCTGTTCTGCCATAATAAGATGTGCTTGCTTCCCCTGTAAGCTTCCTGAGGCCTCCCAACCATGCCTCCTGCTAAGCCTGCAGAACTGTGAGTCGATTACACCTCTCTTCTTCATAAATTACCCAGTCTCAGGTAGTTCTTTATAGCAATGTGAGAATGAACTAATACAGTAGTTAACAAAATTAATTTGAAAATATTTAGAAATATCTCCTTTAAACACATGCTATTTGTCACATTAGTTGTGGCGCCCAAATTTTTAGAACCAATGCGCTATTTCTTTGTGAAAATAACACTAAAGAACTTTTTTTTTTAACATTGAGAGGAAGGGCAGAGGAGAGGAAGGGAAAAGAAAAAAAAATCTAAGAGAGGGAAAAAAGTCTGGGCTAAAACTGAGACACACAATAAAGAAACTGTCTCAGATACATTATGAAGTAGGAAGAAATAAGTAGGAATGATTCATGAGTCTAAATCATCTAGATATGTGGTTCTCAGATTTGAGTGAGCATCAGAATCACCTGGAAAGCTTGTTAACCAGCATTTCTGGTTCAGTAGGTCTGGGTTATGGCCTGAGAATTTACATCGCTAGTAAGTTCCCAGGTAATGCTGATGTTATTATATACTTTGAGAACCACTGTTTCAGAATTTAGTCTAAAGGTAAACTTCATTTATCAAAGTTCAACCTTAAAACACAAATGTTTAGCACACGCCTGTAATCCCAGCTACTCCAGAGGCTGAGGCAAGAGAATCACTTGAGCCCAGGAGTTCTAGACCAGCCAGAGCAACAAAGCAAGACCATGTCTCAAAAAAAAAAAAAAAATTCCCATATTTAAAACTATGTGCTGGTTTATAATCTTTACAATGATCATTTAGACTTTAAGAATAAATAATTACTCCTGTCAATAATAGCTTGCCAGATTATGAGAGATCAGTAAAGAGAGTTCTCCAAACTTATTTGACCACATACCCCAACAAACCAGCCAAAAAAAGCAATCAAAACAAAATTTAGTACAGCCCTCCAATATATGCATATTTATTATAAACATACTATTTTACTAATATGTCCTATAGAGTATAAAACACACACAAAGTATGAATTAAAAATTATAAACATTAAAAATCATTTTATAATATTTATTACTTATATAAAAGATCTGTTTGCTCTCATAAAAGCTTACCATTTTTAGTAGAGCAATGATAATAATGAAAATAATAAGAAACCAAATTGTATCTTTAAAAAATAATAATGTAAATATTTTGTGATTCGGTGATTGAAATGTCAGGTCCTAAGTTCCACTTATTTCAGTACTTAATTGTAAGCTGAGAAGGGGATAATTACAAAGATGCAAGGATTGAAATTAAAGAAATACATCATTTGTTGGACTTAACTAAATTACTACTTGCATTTTTCAATACCTTCCATCAATTATGCAAAAGTTTTTATTGATCTTCCTTCACAACAATTGATTGTTCTTGCAGACGAATCAAAACATGTCACATTTTAACATTTTTAACAACTGGTTTAAAAACCCACTGAAACTTTTTTTTTTTTTTGCTTACATTTATTTAGTTTTACTGAAGTATGACCATCAGCCAGAAAAGTACACAAATCACATCTGAGCAGTTTGATGAATTTCTACCACGATACTCATTTGCCACCAGATATGTATCATGGGTTTTGCTTGTTTTAATATTTTTTAATTGATAAATAATAATATATATTTATGGAGTTCAATATGATGATATTTTGAAATATGTTTATAGTACATTGTAGAATGGTTAAATCAAGCTAATTAACATATCTATCACTTCATATACTTATCTTTTTTTGGTGGGAACATTTAAAATCTACTCTTTTAGCAATTTGAAATATACAACATTATTACTAACTATAGTTACCATGCTGTACAATAAATCACCAAAATTTATTCCTACTGTCTAACAAACTTGAGACCCTTTTACCAACATCTCTCCTTCCCCTATTCCCTCTTCCCCCCACTGACTGAAACTCTATTTGTAACATTTTTGAAGAGTATACAAAATATTTTTCCAAGTATTTTTTAAGAGTGCAGATAAATTTTCATAAGACACACATATCTTTGACAAATTTTCATAAGACACACATATCTTTGACAACAAAAATCACATGATAAAAGAAATATTCCAAACAGTGATTTTAAAAACAATCGGTGTTTTTATCCCAGCCTTTAGAAAAGGCAGTTACATTTTCACTCCTTGTTAAAACATTACCTTTACCTTGAAGAAATGAAGTAACAGTGTTGCATTGATTGGTTGGTTGCTTGGTGTTTAATCTGCAATGCAGATTACATAGTCACTTGTCATACAAAAAAAGGGTCAGCAAATTTGACATCTCTTGTCTTTTCATTTAAAAAAACATGCTTCACCCATCTTTTTTTTTTTTTTTTAAGACAGGGTCTCACTCTGTTGCCCAAGCTGGAGTGCAGTGGCATGAACATAACTTACTGCAAGTGGCCTCAAATTCACACATGCCCAGCTTTTTTTTTCATAGAGACTGGGTTTCACCATGTTGCCCAGGCTGGTCTTGAACTCCAGGACTCAAGCCATCCACCCACCTCAGCCTCTCAAAGTGCTGAGATTACAGGCATGAGCCACCATGCCCAGCTAACCCATCTTTTAAGTTCAATGATTCTTTTACAGTCTTTGCTGTAAGATAATCAGAGATGCTCTTGTGTTCAAATGATTCTCATGGTCACTTCTCATCTCATTACAGAGTACACTAGGGATTCTATACAACAGTTAGGATTTTTTGTTTTTTTGTTTTGTTTTGTGACAGGGTCTCGCTCTGTCACCCAGGCTGGAGTGCAGTGGCACGATCACGGCTCACTGCAGCCTCTGCCTTCAGGGCTCAAGCAATCCTCCCACCTCCACCACTCAAGCGGCTGGAACTACAGGCACACATCACCATACCCAGGTAATTTTTTAATTTTTAAATTTTTTGTAGTGGCAAGGTCTCACTATGTTGCCCAGGATGGTCTTGAACTCCTGAGCTAAAGTAATCCTCTCACCTTGGCCTCCCAAAGTACTAGGATTACAGGCATGAGCCAACATGCCCAGCCTAACAGTCAGATTTTAAGAAAAATTAACAACATTGATACCATACTGAAATACTCCCTTTGCACATCTGAAATCAACCTATGTGTTGCTATAGATTACCTAAGGATGATGCAACAGAAAAGTTGAAAGACTTTTACAGGGACCATCTGTATACCCACCACTTAGACTCTGCATTTACAATTTTTACTGTATTTGTTATACTATACTATGACCATACTGTATGCTTTCTGTATGATTAATCCAGTCACCAATCCATCTTAGGGTTTTTTTAATGCATTTCAAAGTAAGTCAAACACATTAATATAGTTTCCCCCAACAGTCCAGCATGCATAGCATTAACTAGAATTTAACATGTATTATTCCTTTTTTTCCTTTTGCAGTAAATTCTACATGCAATGAAATGTGCAAATTATAAGCCTACCATTTCATAAACTTGAACAAGTGCATACATGTATGCAACCTAAACTCTTACAAAGTCAAAACACTATCGTTATCCCAGGAAATTCTCTCATATACATTGTTTTGTATTCATAAAGTCACTTATTTTCAAGAATATATCTTCCCTGATACATCTTTATTTTAATGGCACAAAATGAAATTAGTTCTTCATGTATTTCATTATTGAAACAAAATATAGCTACTATGATAATCTGAGCCTTCTTAGAAACATCTGTACTTCAAATATATAGCATCCTCTCACATTAAATAATTTAAGTTCTCAATGATTCAAATCATCTTCAAAGATTTCTATGCAACTTCTGAAAGTATTTGCTCATGAAAGAGTTCATTTAAGGCCGGGTGCGGTGACTCATGCTTGTAATCCCAGCACTTTGGGAGGCCGAGGTGGGCAGATCATCTGAGGTCGGAAGTTCGAGACCAGTCTGACCAACATGGAGAAACCTCGTCTCTACTAAAAATACAAAAAATTAGCCAGGCGTGGTGGTGCATGCCTGTAATCCCAGCTCCTCGGGAGGCTGAGACAGGAGAATCGCTCGAACCTGGGAGGTAGAGGTTGCAGTGAGCCGAGATCGCGTCATTGCACTCCAGCCTGGGCAACAAGAGCAAAACTTTGCTCAAAAAAAAAAAAATTCATTTAAGTTGTTGCCATATTGTTTCCTATGTTTTATTTCATCCATTTTATGAACAAGTGTGTCCCTAATGTTACTAATAATGTACTGTATTTGGTCTTTTGCTGTTAAGAAAACACAAAAGAAGCTTTTAAATATCTATTATTTATTTTAATGACATTTTTCTAGATACTGAGTTATGTGTCACATAACTTTAAGGTCATGGAAAAACTTTTGTCAGTTTAACTTCCTGTCCCACATGTTCGTTAATTATGATGGCTTCCTACTATTGTTAGCCAGTATTTCAAGGGAATAAAATATCAGAAAGTGTTTCTTTGTTAACAATAGTGGATATAATTCCATCTATCAAATTGTCTTGCTTATAATTTCACTTTTTCTGGACATCTTCTCAGCTGAGATTAGATTGTTGTTGATTTTTACTTCAACATTAATAATGTCTCATAGGAGAAGCATCCGCTCTGACCTATACATGTGTGTGGCTCACTTCCACTCTCATTATTAGTATTGCACACAATTTAGTTTCTTTGCAGGAATCTTTCTTGCCATTTATCTGTTTTGTGAGCTTTGATTTCGTTAAATCCATAAATCCACCTAACTAGATATATGCAGACTTATAATTCATCCCAGTATGTTGAAAATAACAAGCAAGGGGCCTCTGTCAACCCCTGCATGCTTTCCTCATGCACTATAACTGATACTCAACAGTCTGACACCCAGACCAAGTGAGGATGTCAGTGTTGATCCATTGATTAAATGTTAATTAAGGTAAATTTCATTTGTTAGATTGAAACAATAAAAGTTTTAATATTTTCTTCCCACAACCTAATGAAACATTTTACATACCCTGCTTTGGAGAATGCTAGTCTAAATTCAGAGCTCTAAACATTTTTATGGAACTTTCTTCATTTTCAAAAACAACATGGATCAAATTAGTCACCAGATATCAGGGCAAGGGAAACTTCTGTCAGTAAAAGTTGAAAGTGGATCTTGAAATAAAGAAATGCTTATGCTTACTAATGATAGCGACAGGAGGCAGTGAAATGCCTAGGCAGATAGGGTAGGGCCAGGTATCCGGTGAAACCCCACCTCCAAGCCGGATACAGTTCAAAGCCTGAAAGCCAAGCTATATGTTAAATCCCTGGACCAGAGTGAGAACTTGTCTTCCTGTTTGGCACGCTTTCCTCTGGACTGATCCTCACCCTTCACCTATTTTACGTATACCTACCCTTTCCTAATTCGTTTTCTACACTGTCTTGCCCACCTTTGAGTGGTGTCTTTGCTTTAAAATTTTTTGCATAATTGCAAACCAATCAGCATGCACTCCCCATTCTGTGCCTATAAAGAACCCAAACTCAATCAATACCGGAGACAGCCGGAATTTAAGGGAGATGGCCAGACTTTGGGTAAGACAGCTGGACTTCGGGGAAGAGATGACCCGACTTTAGGGAAGATGACCTGCCCTTCCTGTCCCCTCTCTAGCTATCCTCTCCACGGAGAGTCATTTTCATCGCTCAATAAAATTATCTGCCTTCACCATCCGTCAATTGTCCAACTGATCTCATTCTTCTTGGATGCCAGACAGGGACCCACCAAGTGCGGGTACCCAGAAGGCTGTCACGCTGGCCCTTTGCCCTCACCAGCAGAGGGCAACTGCCCCACATAACGAGGTAAGGGGCCAACTGAGCTGCTAACACACCACTGTCTGCAGAGGGCAGAACTAAGAGAGTACTGTAACACCCACTCTAGGGATTCGGGGTCACAGGCACCCTTACCTGGGTGCCTCCACGGGCCCTTCATGGAGTTTGCTCCTGGCAGCTCCCAGAGTGGCTGGCCGGATCCCACACTCGCTAGCTCATGCCTGGTCTGGCCGCGGACCCCACACAGAGCTTGCTCCTGCTGGCACTCCGAGCTGTGCTGGCCAGATCCCGCACTTGCTCACTCACACCAGCACATGAAGCTTGCTCCTGCAAGTGCCTGGAACAGCCAGCCAGATCCCGCACTCGCTCACTCACGTGCTCCCTCCCGCAAGAGGTTGAGCATGGCGGGCCGAGTAAATGGGGTACCCCGTCATAAGTCCAGCAAAGGGGCTGAGAAAAATCTTCCATCATTAATATCATTAGAGCGCTAACTAGCAAAGGAAAAAGGACTAGCCTTTCTATACATACTATCCAAGTGCCAAGTTTTGGATATGTTCTCAGATTTAATGAGCTGAAAACTGTTCAATGCTTTGCGATTTTTAAAAGGGTGAAACAAGCCATTATTTTAATTAAGATGATATATTTGGAAATATTCAGTGAAGTATCAAGTACCTTGAAAATGTAAAGTATTACTTTACTATTCTATCTTTAAAGAAAACATGTAAAAAATAGCTGAAAAGTTAAACAAGGGCAACTGGCATTTTCCCTACTTCATTATTTTTATGTACTGATTCAGTATAGTCTTGGAGAAAATAAAACATGTGAATAACAGTAAGAGATTTCTGGGTTTGTTTGTTGAGTTTGGATTAGAGTTTGGATAGTAGCATTTACTTTAAACTATAATAAACAATTTCTAATTTTTCTAACAATCTCAGATCCTGCTCACAAATTTTTTTCATCTCTTCCTAGACTCAAAAAAATTATACCATATGCGATTTTATGGGCTGCCTGGAGTTAAATTTCATTTTTTTTCAGGTTTATTTAGTGGGTGAAAACATTTCAACATTAATAATTTTTAGCTTCAGATAGTCTAGCTCTGAATTCTAGCACCCAAACCACAAAATTTCAAGTTGTGTTCAGTTCCCAGCTTCAGCCCCAATGGTGGTTAGAAAGAGAAAACATGCCAAACCAGAATAGCCTAAGTTATTTGCTTCTTGTAAACTCAGACTGAATACAATATTTACACACCAAAAACACCAGTAAAAAAACAATTCACTTCATATAGTTAGAGCCAAAGTTTCAACAACCTGCTTGAGAAATGTAAAAGAACTAAAAAAAAAAAAGGCAGTAGTGAATATCACTCAAATATCAGCAAGGAAGCAAATGTTAATAATTGATTTGAAGAGGAAAGAGAATTGTTCCCAAGAAAAGGTCTAATTGTACTAAAGTAAAAATGAAGCCTGCTCATCTTAAACTTTTCATGGCTGAGAGGAATGTAAAATCTGGTCCAGTTAGGACCTAAAATCTTATCAAGTTAACTCTCCTCACATTCAAGATGAGGGCAACTGGACAGGGTAATCTGCCAAGCCAATACCTGGCAGAAGACAATTTAAGGATGCCTGGCTCTGATCTGAAATCAGTGAGCATGTTTTAAAAAAGCTTCACTAAAAAAATATTTTTTAATGACCTCCAGCATCTAACTACTTGTCTCCATTTGCTCAACAATTATGTAGAAATATGAGTAGGTCTTCAGACCTACAAAATTCATTTTTAAAATAACCAACATTCTAAATCCTAAAGCCAAAACCATAAAAAAGGAAAAAAAAAAAAAGAATCTCAGAAAGGCCAGGTTGCATTGCATTTTGCCTTGTGAAAGAAACCTTGATCTTAAATTACTTTACACCAACATGTGGAAGAGTTTATGTCTTGGATTCTCTCTACCACTCCCTCCTTTTTCATATTGACAGCTGCCGTTTTGGAAGTAAATGGGAAGGGAGAGAGGAAGAGTAGGGATGGGAAAAGAGCAGAAAAAGCAGGAGGGAATGGAAATGACAAGTACCCCAAGTTCCACCATTAACAAAAATCAAACAGTATTAAGGGATATAATCATTCATTTAACAGCAGTTATTGAACATGTACCACATAAAAGACTCTAGTAAACCATTACAGAGCAGAATGTTTATTTCTAAATTAGAGAGTAAGTGAAGAATTGGGAACAATGGTCCAATCAACCGCATAAGCTAAACGCCTGTATTAGAACAGAGGCCTAGTTGTCTGCCTTTCAAAACATAGGGCAGGATAAACGAATGTCAGCAGACTGTACTCAAGGAACATCCATTTGAAATCTCTCTCTGGTTTTCCTGCTGCTGTTACAACTTGTGGGGCACATCTGAACCTCACTGCAGCCTGAAGAAGACAGGATCCACCTTTGCAGACGTGGAGACCCATGAGCAAAAAAATAAATGTTTGCTGCTGTTGTCAGCAGCTAAAATCAACTAATAAATATCTATGTCTTACACTTAACTGTTTCATGTACTTCTGTTACATGGCTCGTGCTTATAGGCATTTGAGTTTACAACCCCGGCCTTATTATTTCCTGTGGTCATGTAGGCCACAGCTAATCCTGCCAATTATAAAAAGAACTATAATAGGCCGGGTGCGGTGGCTCAGGCCTGTAATCCCAGCACTTTGGGAGGCCAAGGCGGGCGAATCACGAGGTCAGGAGGTCCAGACCATCCTGGCTAACACAGTGAAACCCCGTCTCTACTAAAAATACAAAAAAAAAAAATTAGCCAGGTGTGGTGGCGGGCGCCTGTAGTCCCAGCTGCTGGGGAGGCTGAGGCAGGAGAATGGCATGAACCCAGGAGGCGGAGCTTACAGTGAGCCGAGATCACGCCACTACACTCCAGCCTGGGCAACAGAGCAAGACTCTGTCTCAAAAAAAAAGAACTATAATAGTAATTGTTCCAAGAAAAAACTAAGATGCTGGCCAGGCGCGGTGGTTCACGCCTGTAATCCCAGCACTTCGGGAGGCCGAGGCAGGTGGATCATGAGGTCAGGAGATCGAGACCATCCTGGCTAACGTGGTGAAACCCCGTCTCTACTAAAAATACAAAAACTTTGCCAGGCATAATAACTACGCAGATATTACATCTCTCTGTGTTGAACTGAGTTCTCTGGTCCTGTACTCTAGATTATATTACAGTATGAAAATAACATTTTTTAAGATACAGGATCTCACCCCAGGCTGAAGTGCAGTGGCACAAGCATAGCCCACTGCAGGTTTGAACTCCTGGCTCAAGTGATCCTCCTGCCTCAGTCTCCTAAGTAGCTGGGACTATAGGCATGCACCACCACACCTAACTAATTTTTTTTTTTTTTTTTACTATTTGTAGAGCTAGGGTCTTGCTATGTTACTCAGGCTGGTCTCAAACTCCTGGCCTCAAGCAATCCTTCTGCTTCAGCCTCCCAAAGTGCTGGGATTACAGGCACGAGCCACCACACCTAGCTGAAAATACCTTTTTTGATGATATCTTTGAATACTTTTTTTTTTTTTTTTTTTTTGAGATGGAGCCTTACTCTGTTGCCCAGGCTGGAGTGCAGTGGTGCAATCTCCGCTCACTGCAACTTCTGCCTCCTGGATTCAAATGATTCTCATGCCTCAGCCTCCCAAGTAGCTGGGACAACAGGCACATGCCACCACACCCAGCTAATTTTTGTATTTTTGGTAAAGATGGGGTTTTACCATGTTGGGCAGGCTGGTCTCAAACTCCTGGCCTCAAGTGATCTGCCCATCTCGGCCTCCCAAAGTGCTGGGATTACAGGCGTGAGCCACTGCACCTCACCTGTTATCTTTAAATATAACTTTAATTTTACCTATTCACAATAGCATCTATCTTATGCATTCTCAGCATGGGTGATATTAACCCCAAGGGTAAAAGTTGGTTTTGGAGGAAGGGGAAGATTTTACTCTTTTATGTATAAAGCACAGATATTTATACAGTACAAAAACAGATATACAGTATATGTGTGGTAGAAAAATTTCATTGGAGGATGTGGTTAAGAAAAAATTGTTAAAAAGGCTTCTTAGGAGACAATAATGAAAAAATGAATGAGGAACACTGATCTATATTATCTCATATGAGAAGGCTACCAAACTGATTTGATCTCCACATAATACAAACTTTAAGGAGTTTGCTGTTCTCAGGGAATGGAACAATGCCCTGTAGTTCACTTCCTTCAGCAGGTCCGCAGAGTTGGTGTCTCTGATTTCTCCTCTGCTGCTTCTGCTTTAAGAATGAATAGCACTTCTCTACTTCCACTTTTCATGTTGGTGTTGTAACTGAATATGTAAGCATACACAGATTCAGTGGCATTCACGTAAGTCAAAACTGATGATAAATAACCTAGGAAATTTTTAAGTTAAAGTCAGGAAAGAGAAACTATAAAAATGACAGCAAAATATTTCCAGATTGATTCTTACTCTCTCAATCTCCAGATCCACTCTAAGTTCATTCAATCAGTTGCCTTACCCCACCCACCCACCAGATCTATCTGACATCTATCTAGGACACTAGGCTTGACCTTTTAACCAGAAACAAAGACTGTGCAATGCAGTTAATTAGGCACATTCACTGACACCTGTATTTTATTAGTTCTCTACTGCTTCATAACAAATTACCACAAACTTGGCAGCTTGAACAGCATCCATTTATTATGTCACTGCAAGTCAGTTTTGACTTATGTGAATGTCACTGAATCTGGGTATACTTACATATTCAGTTACAACACCAAGATGAAAAGTGGAAGTAGAGAAGTGCTATTCATTCCTAAAGCAGAAGCAGCAGAGGATAAATCAGAGACAATCAGGTCAGAAGTCCAGATAAGGTTGGCTAGGTTCTCTGCTTAAGGTCTTACAAGGTTGAAATCAAGATCTCAGCTGAGCTGGACTCTTATCTGGAGGTTGGGAGTAAGAATCAACTTCCAAGTTCATTCAAGCTGTTGGCAAAAATCTATTTATCTGCAGCTCTAGGTCTGAGGTCCCTTTCTTGCTCTTATCTCAGGGCCACTCACTGCTTCTAGAGGCTGCCTACATTCCTTTAATCATGGCCCCTCCACCTTCAAGGCAGCAATGGCATCCTGAGTCCTTCTTGGGTTTTAAGCTTTTCTTCCTTCCCCTTTTTAACAGCCAGAGAAAGCTCACTACTTCTAAGGGCTCATATGATTAGATCCAAATAATCTCCCCATCTTAAAGTCAACTATACCATATAACATATAATAATCACGGGAGTGACATCTCATCATATTCAAAGGTTCCAGGGATTAGGGCAGAACATCTTTGAGAGGCCATTTAAGAAATTCTGCCTACTACAACATTTCTGAGAACAGAATGGTCATAAAGTTTTTTTTTTAATTATACACATACACACATGCATGCGTACATATGTTTACACACATGCATATATCAGTGGTAGGCGGCCTCTAAGACTCAATGATGCTCACCTTTGTTATCCATGCCTTTCTGTAGTCTCCTCCCACATTGTATCAGGTTTGTCTGTGACTAATAGAATACTACAGAAATGATGGTATGTAACTTCCAAGGCTTTGTCTTAAAAAGAAATTGTCATTTCTACCCTGTACTCTTGGATCACATACTCTGCAGAAAGTCAGCTGTTGTGTCATGAAGACACTCAAGCAGTCCTATGGAAAGATTCATATCGCAAAGAACTGCCAACAGCCAGGACCAACTTCCCAGCCATATAAGCCATGTAAGGAAGCCTTCTTGGAAGCTCAACCCCACATGGAGTCAGGGATCCCCACCAACCTTGGATCCCCGAGTTCCCTGGTGCCAGCTGTTATAGTCCCACCAAGGGAGGCCAGGTTTTTTCGTGTAGCTCTAGGATAGAAGCCATATCCATGGAGTTTAGGAGCAGTCAGACTGCAGGCCCTGCCTCTGCTGTTCCTTGCCAGGCAAGGCCACTGGCCTGGGCCCCCAGCACACCCACTCCACCACCAGCTGAGCACTCTGGTCAGTCGGTCACGGCTCTGGCTCTGTATTTCACTGGGTCAGAGCTCCCGGAGGTAACTGACAGGCCCACTGCAACTGCCTCTGCCAGGTCCTTGCTCCTGCTGCCCTCAGGCTGGGGAGGGAGTGAAGAGCCTGAGAGTAAGTAGACCTCTAGCAGGATGCAGCTGCCTTGAGAGTAAGTAGACCTCCAGCAGGATGCAGCTGCCTTCAGGAAAGGTGGCCAGACTCTTTGCTCTCAGAGGCCCAGCCCCTGCTGCTCCTTACAGGGCAGGGCCTCCTGACTTGGGCCGCCAGCACAGGCACCCCTACCCCCACATGATCACTTCAGTGAGTAGCAGCTCTGTTTCTCTAGGGTGGAGCTTCCAAAGGCAACTGACAGGCCCTCTGCCACTGCAGCTGCTGCAGTACCCACCCTTGCTACTTCTAGGCTAGGGAGGGAACAAAGGTGCTTTCAAGCACCTCCATCAGCAGAGAGGAGTACCCAACCTGCTCCCCATTCCCTCTTCCCAGGTACACCCCCCATCACCATCACTCCCAAAGGCAACTGAACAGGTCCTCTGCCGTGGCCACCCCTGCTGCCCCCAGGCTGGGGAGAGAAACTCCAGTGCCAGCAGCTACCCTTCAGAGAGGTGGCCAGAATGCTTTCCACATGACCCCCTTCCTCCACTGCCCACTCCCAAACCAGGACTGCTGCCTTCTGGCTTCTACTGCACATACCCGACCCCTACATGAGCATTTCAGTCATGGCCCAAAGCCCTGTCGAAAACCTTACCCCCATAGACCTGTGATCTTCCCTGGGGCTCCCACCGCCTAAGTGCCCTGCCTGAGAGTTCAGCCCCTCACCCAGATATCAGCCCTCACCCCTTCCCATCACAGCCAGGACCTGAGGCTCCGCAACAATCCAGCCCCATCAAGACTCATAGAGGAAGTCCAGCCAGCCATCTAGGGACTAATAGGGAGCTACAGATCTCCCTAGCCGATTCCAATTTTGCTAGTACTTTACCACATCTCCCATTGCCTGAGGTTGAACCAACACAACCAGCCAACACCACCACAACCAACACACCCCTGCAGAGGCCCAAAGAAGGAGTCCCCCAGCCCCACTCTTAAATGAAGAAGAGTCATCACATTGGAGAGCAGAGGAGCCACACAGCTACCTATATTAAGCTAAGTGATGAAGTTCTGCCCCAAAAACCACTCCCCTGGAGAGTCAAAAATTAGACATTTCCTAAGGCTCTCAACCACATGGTGGTCTGGAGATAGGCTGCAGTGTGTGTCTGATCCAGGAGTCAAGAGCTCTAGAACAAGGGTGTGACTGGGCAACAATCTACATTCCAGTCTATCTAGAAGGGGCTTGTGTAGCACCCCAAACCCCCACAGAGACTGTGGCACAATTCACTGGGAGCTTTTCCTAGCCACCCTCATCAGGGTTGGGGACTACACTTCTACATTTGACATAGGGGTATTTGTGGACAAGCCAGGGGATCCAGCTCTACCCAGCTATGTCCCCAGCACTCCCATAAAATAGGAAGTACATGGTATGGAGCCCTCCACAGTCTAGCCTATCATCTGAAACAACAGAGAGTTCTTCACAGTAAACAAATATCAAGTACATAACTGTCTGCTTCCACCACAGCTGACTCTCACCCGTAAGCATCATCTACTGTCCCGTAGGTTGAACTCCACAGCCCAATATACAACCTGCTGCCAGAACATAAGGCCATGGAAACAAAGACAAAAGACCCTACTCGACATACTCTTAAGTCACACCCTTTAGTGACTGGGGGAAGGAAAGGGGGAAAAAACAATAATAATACAAGAAAAGAAAGGGAAAGAAAACCCTACCTGCATGAAAATATCTACAAAAATTTGAAGTGCCAGCCAGGCACGGTGACTCATGTCTGTAATCCATCCCAGCACTCCAACCCTGGAGGCCAAAGCAGGAGGATTGCTTGAGCCCAGAAGTTCAAGACCACGGTGGGACACTGTCTATATAAATAATTAAAAAATTAGCCAGGCATGATGGTACACGCCTATAGTCCCAGCTACTTGGAAGGCTGAGGTGGGAGGATTGCTTCAGCCTGGGAGGTCGAGGCTGCAGTGGGACATGATTCACTGCACTTCAGCCTGTACAAAAGAGTGAGAATCTGTCTCAAAAAACAAAAATTTAGAAGTGCCAACACCTACAAATGAGAAGGAAGCAACATAAGAATGCTGGCACCAGAAAAATCCAATTTTTGTACCACCACCAAAGAATCACAGTAGCTCTCTAGGAAAGGTCCCCAACCAAAATGAGAACTCAGAAATGTCACATAAATAATTCAAAGCATGGATTGGAAGAAACTCAAAGATATAAAAGAAAAGACTGAAAATCAACACAAAGAACCTACTAAAACAATCCAGGAAATGAAAAAAGAGATAAACATCTTAAAAAGGAATCAATTAGAGCTTCTGGAACTGAAAACTTCACTTTATGACTGTCAAGCTGTTGAAAGCTTTATCAACAGACTAGACCAAGCAGAAAAAATAATTACAACTGATATTTCAAACTAACACATATAGACAAAAGTCAAGAAAAAAGAATTTTAGGCCAGGTGCAGTGGCTCACGCCTGTAATCCCAGTACTTTGGGAGGCTGAGGTGGGAGGATTACCTGAGATCAGGAGTTTGAGATCAGCCTGACCAACATGGTGAAAACCCGTCTCTACTAAAATAATATAAAATTAGCTGGGTGTGGTGGCACATGCCTGTAATCCCAGCTACTTGGGAGGCTGAGGCAGGAGAATTGCTTGAACCCAGGAGGTGAAGGTTGCAGTGAGTTGAGTTTGCGTCATTGCACTCCAGCCGGGGCAACAAGAGCAAAACTCCATCTCAAAGGAAAAAGAAAAAAAAAGAAAGAAAGAATAAAGAATTTTATAAAATGAACAAAGTCTTTGAGAAGTGTGGGATTACGTAAAGCAACCAAACCTATGAATTACTGGCATTCCTGAGAGAGAAGGAGAAAAAGTTGACAACCTGGAAAATATACTTGATGGAATAATTCAAGAAAATTTCCCTAATCTTGCTAGAGATGTAGATATCCAGGTACAAGAAATCCAGACAACATAATGACCATCCCAAAGGCACACAGACATTCAACGAGGTCAATGCAAAAGAAAAAAGTCTTAAAGGCAGCAAGAGAGAATGGTAATGCATGGACAGAAGGAACCCCATCAGGCTAGCACCAGACATCTCAGCAGAAACTTTGCAAGCCAGAAGAGAGTGGGGACCTATTTTCAGTGTAGAAAAGAAATACCAACAAATAATTTCATATCCCACAAACTAAGCTTCATAAGTGAAAAATAAATAAATTTATCTCTTGTCTTCTCAGACAAGAAAACACTAAGGGAATTTGTTTCAACTAGAACAGCCTTGTAAGAGGTCCTTCAGGAAATGCTAAACATGGAATGGTAAGAACGACACCTGCTACCACAAAAACACACTTAAGTACATAGCCCACAGACACTATAAAGTAACTACGCAATCAAGTCTACATAACAACCAGCCAACAACACAATGACAGGATCAAAGTCTCATATGTCATTATTAAACTTCAACATAAGTGTTCTAAACACCCCACTTAAAAAACACAGAATGGTAAGCTAGAAAAAAAAGACAAGACTCAACCACCTGCTGTCTTCAAGAGACCCATCTCACATGTAATCCCACAGGCTCAAAGTAAAAAGGGATGAAGAAAGAGCTAGCAGGCAAATGGAAAACAAGCGGAAGTCACTATTCTTATACCAGATAAAACAGACTTTAAACCATAACGACTAAGAAAGACATAGAAGGGTATTACACAATGATAAAGGGTACAATCCGGCCAGGCGTGGTGGCTCACGCCTGTAATCCCAGCACTTTGGGAGGCCAAAGCAGGGAGATCATGAGGTCAGGAGATTGAGACCATCCTGGCCAACATGGTGAAACCCCATCTCTACTAAAAATACAAAAATTAGTTGGGTGTGGTGGCACGTGCCTGTAATCCCAGCTACTCGGGAGGCTGAGGCAGAAGAATCACTTGAACCAAGGAGTCGGAGTTTGGAGTGAGCAGAGATCGTGCCACTGCACTCCAGCCTGGTGACAGACTGAGACTCCACCTTAACAACAACAACAAAAAAGTGTACAATCCAACAGGAAGACTTAACTATCCTAAATATATACCCATCAAACATTGGAGCACCCAGATTCATGAAACAAGTTCTTCTTGACTGATAAAAAGACTTAGACAGCCACACAAAAATGGGGGGGCTTCAACACCCCACTGACAGTGACAGAAAGATCATCAAGGCAGAAAAATAACAAAGAAACTCTCTGGACTTAAACTTGACACTTGACCAATTAAACCTAACAGATATCTATAGAACGATCCACACACCAACCACAGAATATACATTCTTCCCAACTGTACAAGAAACATACTCTAAGAGCAACCACATGTTTGGTCATAAAATAAGTGTCAATAAATTTTTTTAAAAATTGAAATCACATCAAGCACACTATCAGACCACAGTGCCAAAAAAATTAAAATGAATATCAAGAAGATCTCTCAAAACTATGCAGAAAAAAAAGTTTTTGATAAAATGTAACACCAAATTAGTATTTTAGCTAGGAAATGGAGGAAAGTTCTTTATTTCTGATCAAGGATATCTACTTACAGCAAACATCACAGGTTTTTTTTTACTTTTTTATCTAGAAATAATTTTAAACTTACAGGAAAATGGTATTAATAAAAACAGAAGGCCAGGCGCAGTAGCTCACACCTGTAATCGCAACACGTTGGGAGGCCAGGGCAGAAAGGATCACTTGAGGTCAGGAGTTCAAGACCAGTCTGGGCAACATAGCAAGCCCTCATCTCTACAAAAGATTTAAAAAAATTAGCCAGGCATGGTGGTGCACACCTGTAGTTCTAGCTACTTGGGAGGCTGAGGAAGGAGGATCATTTCAGCCCAGGAGTTTGAAGCTGCAGTGAGCTATGGTTGTGCCACTGCACTCCAGCCTAGGTGACACAGCTAGACCATGTATCTTTTTTTTTAATGTAAAATAAAAATAAATTAAAAATAAATAAAAACAGAATACAGAATATATATATGCATTCTTTTCCCACATCCACCCACTGTTAACATTTTGCCCAATTTACTTTATCGTTTTGCTAGCTCTCTCTTTCCTCCACATGTGTGTATGTGCATGCACATGTATGATACACAGTATGAAATCAGTATGTCAGTCTATACTCCCATTTTTATTGCAGCACTATTCATAGTACCCAAGAGATGGAATCAACCTAAGTGTCCATCAGCAGACAAATGGATAAATATGTGGTACATACATGCAATGGAGTACTATTTCAGCCATAAAAAAGAATGAGATTCTGTCATCTGCAACAACATGGATGGAACTGAAGGTCATTATGTTGAGTAAAATGTCAGACACAGAAAGACAAACCTTGCATGTTCTCACTCACATGTAGAAGCTAAAAAAATTGATCTCATATAAGTGGAGAGTAGAATAGTGGTTATTAGGGGCTGAGATGGTTAGAGGGAGACAGCCAAAGGTTGGTTAGCAGTTACAAAATTATAGCAAGATAGGAGGAATAAGTCTTAGTTTTCTATAGCACCTTAGGTAAACTATAATTTACAACAATTTATTATATATTTTCAAATAGCTAGAAGAGGGGCTTTTGGATGTTCCGAACACAAAAAAAAAATGATAAATGCTTGAAGTGATGGATATGCCAATTACCTGATTTGATCATTATACATCGCACACACATATCAAAATATCACACTGTACCCCATAAATATATACAATTATTGTATCAATTAAAAATTGTAATAAAAGCAAAAAAAACTCTTTGTTTGAAGATAATTTGATATACTCCCTGTACTCAGTTGAAAAACAAAAAACAAAAAAGATTGAAGAAGCTACCTGTAGCTAGAACAGAAAGGAGAGAATTTGCCCCTACTAAGGAGTCAAAGTATTTATATTCCTATTCCAAGTCAGCCAATTAGATAACAACAAAACACCTCAAAGGCTTGTAACTTCTGTTTGGATTTTTAAAAATAATTAATAAAAGCTAAGTGAAAAAGTATTAAAAATTATTCTAAAACTTAAAAAGTAAAAAGAATTTCCCAGTTAATCTTCCTTAAGTTCAATGTTTTTGCTATTTAAATAAGTAAGTTTATGACTGTGGATCACACTGTAATAAACCTTATTTAAGCAAGTGGAACTTCAGCCCAAAAAGTTTATGTAAAATCATGTGATTCTGGCACCACCTGGTGGCAGTATATTCCAAAAGAAGAGGATGTGTGTGTGTGCGTGTGTGTGTGTATATGTGTGTGTGTGCATTTTTATTAATAACTAATTCACGCATTTATTTACCAACTATTTAATAGGCATCTGCTAGGTGTTGTTCATATAAATCTTTAAATCTCTCTTGGAAGACAGGAAATAAAATATAGTATCTAAAACAGGGTCCCTATCTCCAAGGAAAAAAAATCCACAGTTAAATTATGACTATCAGAATGTAAGAAAATAATCTGTTCTTGTTTAGAAGTTTCCTGAAAGTATTTATGCCCCTAGAACTTTCAAGCAAGAAGTCCTCAGGAGTGTATTGATAAACATTGTCTATCAAGTCACCACATTGTAAGCAGTTTTCAAGGAAAATAACTGCAGTGGTTTTAAAATGTCCTCAAATCCCTGACACTTCTTCCTCCAAAAGGTTGGCCAGGTGTAGTGGCTCACACCTGTAATCCCAGCACTTTGGGAGGCCCAGGTGGGTGGATCACCTGAGGTCAGGAGTTTGAGACCAGCCTGGACAACATGGTGAAACCCCATCTCTAGTAAAAATACAAAAAATTAGCCAGGCATGGTGATGTGTGCCTGCAATCCCAGCTACTCACTTGAACCTGGGAGGCAGAGGTTGCAGTAAGCCAAGATTGTGCCACTGCACTTCAGCCTGGGCAACAGAGCAAGACTCTGTCTCAAAAAAAAAAAAAAAAAAAGAGGCTAATTTCCCTTTCCTTAAATGTGGGCTTGACTTAATGACTCACTTCTAATGACAAAAAGTGGCAGAAGTAGTGGTGTGTAACTTCCAAAGCTAGGTTGCCAAAGATATCACCACTTCCATCTTGCCTTCTTCAAGACCACTCACCTGGGGGAAGTCAGTCATCATGTCGTAAGACTCAAGAAGCCTGTGGAGAGCCTACCTGGTGAGGCACTGTGGCCTCCTGCCAACCACCAGCACCCATTTGCCAGTCATGTAAGTGGGCCCCTCAGAAACAGATCCTACAGCCCCTACCAAGCTTCAGATGACTGCATCCCTCACCAACAATGCTGAGCTAAGCCACTCGCAAAGAAATTAAGAAATAACCAAAGTTTATTGTTTTAAGCCACTTAGTTATGGGATAATTTGTTATCCAACAGTATTAACTAATCCAATAACCTATCACTTCCTAAAAGAAATTTTATCTATAACAGAAAGTAAAAACAGCTCACTTTAGTTTAATACTATAATTTTTCCATATGTTAATAAAATTTCAAATTGTCCTTCCTAATTTATAAGGAGTGATCCTTTTTTAATTCCCCCAATTGTTTCATAATATTATTTCATAATATTTACCACTTTCTTTTTTTTGAGACAGGGTCTTGCTCTGCCACCCAGGCTGGAATGCAGTGGTGTGACCATGGCTCACTCTAGCCTTGACCTCCCTGGCTCAAGGTCAGCCTCCTGAGTAGCTAGAACCATAAGCATGCACCACCACATACGGCTAAATGGTTTCTGTTTTTTGTTTTTTTGTTTTTTTGTTTTTTTTGGTAAAGACAGGGTCTTGCCTTGTTGCTGAAAGTGCTGGGATTATAGGCATGATATAATCATATATATAAAATATATAATGTTATTTATGTGCATACATATTACATATATGACATATTTGTATATATTACATATATGTGACATGTGTGTACATATAAATGTATGTATGCATGTATGTATGTATATATAACATATATGTATGTGTTATATATATAAAACACATATATAAACCCACCCAGCAATATTTATCACTTTCTAAGTTAATTCAATGAAACAGCAACCTAAGTAGATTTTAATCAGTCAGCAAGGATTTTGTTTTTAACACCTCTGTTTGCAGAACAACCACACTAAGTACTGAGTGGAGAACCATATCCTTGAAGTACTTATAATTTAATTCAGATTACCGTTCCAGAAATAATGCATGTTTTTTAACTAAACTTTTTCCCTAGCTCTGAAGGTTATAGGTCAACGGAAGAAGGTACGAAAAATTTTTCCT
Organism: Gorilla gorilla gorilla; assembly: GCF_029281585.2. Classification (NCBI taxonomy): domain Eukaryota; kingdom Metazoa; phylum Chordata; class Mammalia; order Primates; family Hominidae; genus Gorilla; species Gorilla gorilla. The sequence goes on along the minus strand of NC_073239.2, from coordinate 84,728,751 downwards.
TTACCTCTGTGAGGGATCCACAAGCCACACCACCATGCAGGGCTTCGTCCAAAGCAGAAAGGGTAGTAGATAAGAATGCTGGTGAGAAATCAGCAGACCTTTGTGCTTTTATCCCATAAGCCTAAACAAGAAAATGATTAAGTTTTTTTTTCAACCTCTATATATATTCAAAAACATAAACCAACTTTAATTCTCTAAATTTTAGCAACTTTAACCCTAATCCATCCTTTTCCCTTCTATTATTTATTTGTTCAACAAATATTTACTCTGCGCCAGGGACTGTGCTAGATTATGGGGATATGACATAACAGAAAGAGACGTTGCCCTCACAGTCTTATGAAGTCAACCAGGGACTATGAAATTAGGACTAGAAACCAGGCAATTACAACACAATTAATAAGAGATATTGTAACAGGGAAAGTATAACTGATACAGATTTTGGAAACTTAATGGAATTGCTGGATGCCCATGCTAAAATCTGAAAGAGCTGTTAGGTAAGAAGCAAGAGAGGAAACAGGGACTAACACAAACTGTAAATATACAGTTCATTTAGAATGGTTGAAAGATGGAGTGTGGGTGCAGCACAGCAAGCAATGAGGCTAGAGAAGTAAGCAGGGGCCTAACCATAAACAGCTCTGTTGAAGATGCAAAAAGGAGTGACATGAACAAGTTATTTCAAACTTGGGTTCGTTTGTGAAGAACAGTGTGAAGGAAGGTGTGGTAGGCTGAGAAATGACCCCCCACCCCCACCCCTGGATATCCAAATCAAATCTCCAGAACCTGTCTGTGAATATTACCTTATTTGCAAAATGGGTGTTTGCAGATGTGATTAAGTTAAAGCTCTTGAGATGAAGGGATAATCATGGATTATCCAGATGGACCCTAAATACCCACACTAATAAGAGAGGCAGAGGGAATTCAATACACACAGGAAAAGGTGATGTGAAGATGGTATAGAGAGAGAAGCAGCCACAAGCCAAGGAATGTTAATGGCCACCAAAAGCTGAAAGAGGCAAGGAACGGATAATCCCCTAGAACCTCTGGAGAGAATGCAGCTCTGCCTACACCTTAATTTTGAACCTCTGAACTCCAAAACTGTAAGAGAATAAATTTATGTTGTCTGAAGCCACCCAGGGCGTGATTTGTATTAGAACTGCCACAGGAAACTAATACAACAAATTATAATTTCAAAGACATACTCAGATTAGTTCGTGAAGAACAGCTTGAAGCTGGGAGATCTGTCAGGAAGACATTACAGTCATTCCAAAGAAAAATAATGGTAGCTAGAAGAAGGTAATAGTAGTGGGGATAAAAACTTTTGGTACTAGCAACTATATCTAAACCCAGGTACACAGTACAACAGTCCCCCTTACCCACGGTTTCACTTCCCATGTTTCAGTTACCCCTGGTCAACACTGATCTGAAAATATTAAATGGATAATTCCAGAAATAATTCATAAGTTTTATATTGCACACAGCTCTGAGTAACATGGTGAAATCTCACATCATCCCACCTGGATGTGAATCATCCCTTTGCCAAGTGTATACACACTGTAAACACTCCCTGCCCATTAGTCAGTATCTCAGTTATCATCTCAGTTATCAGATCCAAAAAACATAGTATACATGTAGTTTAGTACTATCCAAATTTTCAAACATCCACTGAGGGTCTTGAAACATATTCCCTGTGAACAAGGGGAGAAACACTACATATCTGAAGTTTTTCCAATATAATACAATTCTGAAATTCTCCTTTTTTTTGTTCAAGACAGAGTCTCACTCTGTCACCCAGGCTGGAGTGCAGTGATGCGATCTCAGCTCCTGGGTTCAAGCAATTCTCCTGCCTCAGCCTCCCAAGTAACTGGGATTACAGGTGCCTGCCACCAGACCCGGCTAATTTTTGTATTTTTAGTAGAGATGGGGTTTTGCCATGTTGGCGAGGCTGGTCTCGAACTCCTGCCCTCAAGTGACCTGACCACCTCGGCCTCCCAAAGTGCTGGGATTACAGGTGTGAGCCACTGCACCTGGCCCGAAATTCTCCTTTCTTATCCTTGGTGTTGTGTTTGTCCACAAGAAATTATACAAAGAATTCTGGTGATTTCATTTTTTGGTTTTGATCATTCTGATGTATTTAGAACTACAAAAGTTAATACTCCATAAGGAAAATTGTTTTTTTAATTACTTTTATTAATCTTCTGGGATATTAAAATTTTACCTGATTTTTAAAAGATGTTTATTTTCTAATGTTCCTTTTATTCTTTTAAGGGCTTTTGACAACCTCCCTTTGTTAATGGTCTGCTTTACATTTCAGTTTAGTTTTGCCTGCTCCAGGGCACTGTCCAGTCGCTATGCTAGGATATGGAGCAAATAACATCAGCTCCTCTTAGATATTGCTGTGATTCAGGAATCATGAACAGTAAGGAAAAGGCAAGGATAGGAAGCTAATGAACATCTGTTGCACATCTACTATGTGCTGTATTAAGTACTTTGCATACATTATTTCATTTACACACAGGTATAATTATCTCCATTTCACAAATGGTAAAAAAACTGAGACTAAGAGATTTGCCAGATATTACTGCAAGGGGACAAACAAGAACTGTTGCTGCTTTTTTCCTAAAGAACATAACATACCTAAAGCAAATTTGGAAAGAAAAAAAAAGTTAAAGAAAACAGAAGTCAGTAAAAAATTCCACAATCCTGAGATAACCATTATTAACAATATACACCAAATACCTTTATAACGGTCATTTTTATAAAATTGGCATGTATACTATATACAATTTTGTAGCCTGCTTTTTTCACTAACCATTTATATCCTGGGCATTTCTCCTGTTATTAAAAATTATTGGCTGGGCATGATGGCTCATGCCTGTAATCCCAGCACTTTGGGAGGCTAAGGCAGGAGGATCACTTGCAGCCAGGATTTCAAGACCAGCCTGGGCATCATAGCAAGACCCTGCCTCTATAAAAATCAACAAACAAACAAATATTTTTAAAAGATTTTAGTGCCTACATAATATTCCCTAACATAAATGTAATATAATTTATCTCCTTCTTTACTATTATTATTGTTTCCAATTTTTTGATATAAGAAATATTTCAGTCGGCATCCTTACGTAGACATTTTTTTCTATAACCTATCATCAGGCAACGTGGATGCATGTGGGGATACTTTCTCAAACATGCAAAGGCAGCCCAATCTGTCAAAATTAAAGCACTTCACTTACAATTTTAAGTGTAATTTCTAGAATAATAGATTCGGTAAGTCAAAAAAAGAATAATCAGCTGGGTGCGGTGGCTCACACCTGTAATCCCAGCATTTTGGGAGGCAGAGGCCGGCGTATCACCTGAGGTCCAGAGTTCGAGACCAGGCTGACGAACATGGAGAAACCCCATCTCTACTAAAAATACAAAAAAAAAAAAATTAGCCGGGCATGGTAGCACATGCGTGTAATCCCAGCTACTCAGGAGGCTGAGGTAGGATCATCACTTGAAGCCGGGAGGCGGAGGTTGGGGTAAGCCAAGATCACGCCACTGCACTCCAGCCTGGGCAACAAGAGCAAAACTCCATCTCAAAAAAAGGAATAAAATGAACTAACAGAACAAAACTTCAGAAAAGTAGTATGTATATAAATGAGACTTCTAGAAGAGTTTTGTGATATGACACTACCAATTTTTCTTCTACTTCGGTGGCTGCTTCTTCTCAGACTCATTATCATCTAATCTGACCTGTAACTGTTGGCATCACTCAGGTTTCAGGCTTAAGTACACTTATCGTCTTACTGTATGCACTTTATAGGCAACCACTCATCCATTCCGATAGCTTTAACTATCATATTTACACCAATGACTCCCACGTGCATGCCTTGCCTTCAAGGTCCAGGTCCATATATTTAACTGCCTATTTCCCATCTTCACTAAATGTTTTATAAACATCTTAAATTAGACAAGTACTGGCCGGGGGCGGTGGTTCACGCCTGTAATCCCAGCACTTTGGGAGGCTGAGGCAGGTGGATCACCTGAGGTCACGAGTTCGAGACCAGCCTGGCCAACATGCTGAAACCCTGTCTCTACTAAAAATATAAAAAATTAACCGGGCATAGTGGTGGGTGCCTGTAATCCCAGCTACTCGGGAGGCTAACGCAGGAGAATCACTTGAACCTGGGAGCCTGGGCCGAGATCTCACCATTGCACTCCAGCCTGGGTGACAAGAGTGAAACTCCATCTCAAAAAAAAAAAAAAAAAAAATTACACAAGTACTAAATTGAATGTTGATTGAATCATACATTCAATCAACCTGCTCCTCTTCCAGTATTCCTGATCTCAGAAAATGGTACCACTCAGTTTCTCAAAGCAAAAGTCAGGGAATCATCTCTGACATTTTCCTATATGTCACCACCACCTCAGCCAAACAATCACCAAATCCCATTAATTCTCTCTCCTAGGCTCAGCACAGTGGCTCACATCTGTAATCCCAGCACATTGGGAGGCTGAGGTGGGTGGATTGCTTGAGGCCAGCAGTTTGAGACCAGCCTGGACAATGGCAAAACCCCATCTCTACTAAAAATACAAAAATTAGCCAGGTGTGATAGTGCATGTCTGTAGTCCCAGCTACTGAGGAGGCTTAGGCACAAGAATTGCTGGAACCCAGAAGGCGGAGATTGCAGTGAGCCAAGATCGCACCACTGCACTCCAGCCTGGGCAACAGTGCGAGACTCTGTCTCAAAAAAAAACAAAAATTATCCCTCCTAAATATCTGTCATATTAATCAACACTATAACCTCTGCATTAATAATATAAGTCACCATCACTTTTTGTTTGGAATACAGTTATAGGTACCTAACTAATCTTCATGAATATTTTATTGCTCCTTTTCAATCACTTGTCCATGTCCAAGACTGATTTTTTTTAAAACACGTATTACAGTATACCCTTTTATGAGTTTCCATTGCTCTTGGAATAAAGTCCAAATCAAAGCCCTAATAATCTGACTACTGCTTACTTCTCTGGCTTCATCTCTTACCACTCTCTTCTTCGCTGTTATGACCCACTCACACAAGCCCCATTCTCCTTCTCTTCCCAGGGCCTTTGCATCTGTTATACCCAATGCCCAATAACTCTTCCCTGCCCATCTCCCTTCCCAGCTCCTTTGCCTATCTCTCACCTATTCATCTTTCATGTTTTAGCTAAAGTATTGCTTCCTTGGAAGGGTCCTCCTGACCCCCAAACTAAGTAATCCCTTATTATAAAGTTTCAAAGTACCTTATGCTTTTCCTTCATAGAATTTAGCACTATTATAATTAACTAATTATTTCTGAATTAATATTTTAATGTCTGGCTTCCCCCACTAGACTGTAAACTACAAGAGGGCTGGACTGTATAAACTTGTTCACCATGATAGCCTCGGTGCCTGACAAAGTACCTAATACATGCTTGACATTCAGTAAATACAGGTCAAAAGAATAAATGACTGAATAAATGAGCAAAAAAAATTTCCTGAAGAAATGAACTAAAACTAAGCCAATGCACCAACAACAGGCAAGAAGAGAGCCAAATTATGAATGAACTCCCATTCACAATTGCTACAAAGAAAATAAAATACTGGGCCAGGCACAGTGGCTCACGCCTGTAATCCCAGCACTTTGGGAGGCCGAGGCGGGCAGATCATGAGGTCAGGAGATCAAGACCATCCTGGCTAACACGGTGAAACCCCGTCTCTACTAAAAATACAAAAAATTAGCTGGGCGTGGAGGTGGGCGCCTGTAGTCCCAGCTACTTGGGAGGCTGAGGCAGGAGAATGGCGTGAACCCAGGAGGCAGAGCTTGCAGTGAGCCGAGATTGCGCCACTGCACTCCAGCCTCAGCGACAGAGCAAGACTCTGTCTCAAAAAAAAAAAAAAAAAAGAAAAGAAAATATCTAGCAATAAATACAGCTAACAAGGGATGTGAAGGACCTCTTCAAGGAGAACTACAAACCACTGCTCCAAGAAATCAGAGAGGACACAAACAAATGGAAAAACATTCCATGCTCATGGATAGGAAGAATCTATATCATGAAAATGGCCATATTGCCCAAAGTAATTTATAGATTCAATGCTATTCCCATTAAACTACCACTGACATTCTTCACAGAATTTTAAAAAGCTATTTTAAAATTCATATGAAACCAAAAAGGAGCCTGTATAGCCAAGACAATCCTAAGCAAAAAGAATGAAGCTGCAGGCATCATGCTATCCAACTTCAAACTATACTACAAGACTCTAGTAACCAAAACAGCATGGTACTGATACAAAAACAGACACATAGACCAATGGAACAGAAGAACTCAGAAATAAGACCGCACACCTACAACCATCTTATCTTCAACAAACCTGATAAAAACAAGCAATGGGGAAAGGATTCCCTATTTAACAAATGATGCTGGGAGAACTGACTAGCCATATGAGGAAACTGAAACTGGACCCCTTCCTTACACTTTACACAAAAATTGACTCAAAATGGATTAAAGACTTGAAAGTAAAATCCAAAACTATAGGAAAAAAAACAAAACCTAGAAGAAAATCTAGGCAATACCATTCAGAACATAGGCACAAGCAAAGATATCATGACGAAAATGCCAAAAGTAATTGGAACAAAAGCAAAATTGACAAATGGGATCTAATTAAACTAAAGAGCTTCTGCATAGCAAAAGAAACTATCATGGTAGAAAATGGCAGAAAATTTTTTCAATCTATCCATCTGACAAAGGTCTAATATCCAGACTCTATAAGGAACTTAAACAAATTTACAAGAAAAAAAAACCAAACAACCCCATTAAAAAGTGGGCTAAGAACATGAACAGATACTTTTCAAAAGAAGACATTCATACGGCCAACAAACATAGAAAAAAAAGCTCAGCATCACTGATCATTAGAGAAATGCACATCAAAATCACAATGAGATACCATCTCACACCAATCAGAATGGCAATTACTAAAAAGTCAAGAAACAACAGATGCTGGCGAGGTTGCAGACTAACAGGAATGCTTTTACACTGTTGGTGGGAGTGTAAATTAATTCAACCATCGTGGAAGACAGTGTGGCAATTCCTCAAAGACCTAGAGGCAGAAATACCATTTGAACCAGCAATGCCATTACCAGGTATATACCCAAAGGAATACAAATCATTCTATTATAAATATACACGCACACATATGTTCATTGCAGCACTATTCACAATAGCAAAGACATGAAATCAACCCAAATGCCCATCAATGATAGACTGAATAAAGAAAATGTGGTACGTATACACAATGGAATACTATGCAGCCATAAAAAGGAATGAGATTATGTCCTTTGCAGGGGCATGGATGGAGTTGGAAGCCATCATCCTCAGCAAACTAATGCAAGAACAGAAAACCAAAAACGGTGTGTTCTCACTTATAAGCGGGAGCTGAACGATGAGAACACATGGACGCATGGACACACGGAAGGGAACAACACACATTGGGGCCTGTTGGAGGTTGTGGGGGAGAGGGAGAGCTTCAGGAAGAATAGCTAATGGATGCTGAGCTTAATACCTAGGTGACAGGATGATCTGTACAGCAAACCACCATGGCACACATTTACCTATGTAACGAACCTGCACATCCTGCACATGTACCCTGGAACTTACAATAAAAGTTGGAAAAAAAAAAAACTAAGCCAGTGTTTAGGGCAGTGCTGAAATATAAGGAATGCTACAAGAATGAATGTAAACCATAGGAGAAAGATGACTTCTTGAACTGTATTTGGAATTGTATTAAGATGGCAGCTGAAGGTAGTGATGGAAGTAGAAATTAAAGTTGAATTTCGGGACCATGCTCTCTATTTATTAACGGGAAATATGCCATGGATATTGACCAATTAGAATGACAGATGACAAATTAAAGGTTTTTCTGGTGCTTTACAACCTTCAAAATAATAACAAGTTAATTTGAATCTAGTCACAGAATCATTGCATAGTATTTTAACTTCTGTTTTCTCCCATAAAAGAAAGCTGTTCAAGCAATGAAATCAATGATAAAGCTAAGACTAATGCCAATTTCTAACTCCAATTCTGATTCTCCTTCTGACTATCCTGTCTTTAAAATATTTTCCTCAGATCACAAGCTCAATCTGAACAAAAGAAAATATCTGTTGTTTGGCCAGGCACAGTTGCTGATGCCTGTAATCCCAGCACTTGGGGAGGCCGAGGCGGGAGGATCACTTGAGCTCATAAGTTCAAGAACAGTCTAGGCTATGTGGCAAAACCCCATCTCTACAAAAAACACAAAACTTAGTTGGGCATGGTGGTGTGCACCTGTAGTCCCAGCCACTCGGGAGGCTGCGGTGGGAGGATGGCTTGAGCCCAGGAGGTGGAGGCTGCACTGGGACCGAGATCACACCACCGTACTCCAGCCAGAGAAATAGAGCCAGACCTCATCTCAAAAAAAAAAAGAAAGAAAATATCTGTTGTTCAAATATCTGTTCATTGTTTTTAGAAGTTTCCAATGACACTAACATTCCTTCCTTCTCCCCTTCTTCAGAGAATTGTACTTCATTGTTCAGTGTTCAGTAAATTTCAATATAAGGTAGTAAGGTAAGAAACTTACAGTCCACATAAATAAATACATTTGCAAAGCACCGAACAGAATTTTAGGAAACTCTTACTGTGAGAAAACAAGATATTTCTATCATGCTCCAAATCTACATTTTGAAAAGCTACAGTCATGATATAAAAAGTCTGAAAAAATGTACAATTTGATGAGGGCTTTTGTAAAAGACTTCAAATTTTCTTAAGAGTAAAGGATAAATTTTTAATTACCTTTTATTCAATCAATAAGCAACTACAAGTACAATTATGTGTACTTTATGATCTAGAGCAAGTGATGATGGTAAAGGTCAGTATATCAAAGAAAGGGGCATTCTAAAATTAAGATTATAATTTAACTATGAGGCCATCAAACACTACCTAATCAAACAGAGAAAGATGACCTTTTGAACTACTGCTATTGGCTATAGAAAAAAAAATAAAAACTTTCTGTTGCTCCCTAATTCCCATATTTAGAAATTGTCTCCCATGAGTTTATAAACTACATAAATTTTTCACACATAGGCTAGGCACGGTGGCTCACGCCTGTAATCCCAGGACTTTGGGAGGTCAACGCGAGCAGATCACTTGAGGTCAGAAGTTTGAGACCAGCCTGGCCAATAAGGTGAAATCCCATCTCTACTAATAATATAAAAATAAGTTGGCTTGGTAGCACCGTGCCTGTAATCCCAGCTACTCAGGAGGCTGAGGCAGGAGAATCGCTGGAACCCAGGAGGCAGAGGCTACAGTGAGCCGAGATCGTGCAACTGCACTGCAGCCTGGGCAACAGAGCGTCTCAAAAAAGAAAAAAAAATTTTTTCACATGTATTTTCCTTAGAGAACTAACTTCTATAGTAGAAAACTCAGTATTTTTGAGGTACTCATCTCTATTTCTGCATGTGCCTCATCCCTAAAAAAACATGTTTAATGAGATGAGGAATCATTCATAATCAAATCATAATAAAATATAAATATACCGTTTGCATCTTTGGGGCACAGGCCCTGCTGACCATACATAGAAGTTCATGGACACCTCGATGACTCAGACCAGTCACCTTCATAAGCTCCAGTGGGGAAAGACATAAAAAGTCCTAAAGAAACATAAAGAGAGTATTTTAAACATATATGTGTAACAAAGATACTAGAGTTAAAAGGAAACCTTCAATTGATACTGCTTATGTAGACAAAAGTATAATTTATCACAGATCAAAGATTTATACATTCATTGTAGTATTTTCCCCATAAATATGCCTTAACTAAAAGTTGTAATGACACAAACTTATCTTCTAATTATCCTGTTTAGTTGGCATATACCAGAGGATACACCAAATAATATCACATAGCACCAGCATCCAATCCAGGTGTGTATGAGCGCTACACTTGTGCCAAAAAGAATTTGGGTATAAATATATGCCCAGAAAGTGTCAGGTTGAAAGAGTTTCTTTCTTTTTTTTTTTGAGACAAGAGTTTTGCTCTGTCGCCCAGGCTGGAGTGCAGTGGCACGATCTCGGCTCACTGCAACCTCCACCTCCTGGGTTCAAGCGATTCTTCTGCCTGAGACTCCTGAGTAGCTAGGACTACAGGCACTCACTACCATGCCTGGCTAATTTTTTTTATTTTTAGTAGAGACAAGAGTTCACCATATTGGCCAGGCTGGTCTCGAACTCCTGACCTCATAATCTGCTCACCTCGGCCTCCCAAAGTGCTGGGATTACAGGTGTGAGCCACCATGCCCGGCCGAAAGAGTTTCTTTCTAAGCTAGAAGTTCACTCAGAGATAATATTTCATAGTTGAAAAAGAATGAAACTGACTATAGGATGAAATAACAAATTTCATAATTTTAAGAATGTTTCCGAGTATAAATATGCAAATAATTAAATGTATAACAAAGGAACCAAAGTTATCTTTAACACAGAAAGCAATTCAAAAAAAAAATTGCAGAATGCTCTGTGAAAATGTCTTATTAAAGATAAAATCAGGCCAGGCACAGTGGCTCATGTCTGTAATGCTAGCACTTTGGGAGGCTGAGGGAGGCGGATCACTTGAGATCAGGAATTTGAAACTAGCCTGGCCAACATGTTGAAACCCCGTTTCTACTAAAAATCCAAAAATTAGCTGGGCGTGGTGGCATGTGCCTGTAATCCCAGCTACTCAGGAGATGGAAGCAGGAGAATCACTTGAACCGGGGAGGAGGAGATTGCAGTGAGCCGAGATGGCACCACTGTACTCCAGCCTGGGCAACAGAGTGAGACACTGACTCTAAACAAACAAACAAAAAAAGGATAAAATCCTAAGATAAAACCTTAAATCTAGCCAGGCACAGTGGTGTGTGCCTGTAATCCCAGCTAGCTGGGAGTTGAGGCTGGAGGATTGCTTAAGGCCAGGAGTTCAAGATCAGCTGGGGCAGCATGAGAACCTAGTCTCAAAAAAAACAAAGAACAAAACCAACCAACCAAAACCTTTAAATCTTATTTACCATGCTAAGGAGGATTTGCTTCACCATCTTGCTTAAAAATGCAAGATCCGCTCTATATATTTCTCATGCTCCATCAATCAGAAAATGGTCTATTAATTTCTTTTGCTTTTAAGAGAAATGATACATGTTGAACAGTATCTCCTCATTTGAGTCCTATTTTTCATGTAACTATAAAACAGTAAAGCTGTTACTTCACCTTATGCCATGACCACTTTCCTCTCAAAATGCAAAAATACTAAATTTGGGTAAATGAAATCGCAGTTGGAAATGCACCCAAGGAGGCTTGATATTTACAATTAGCCTATGGAAAAGCACCATCATTTATCTTTTTTTTGTAAGCCTACATTTTCATATTTCAAGTTTAAGAGGTATTAAGGTATAAAGTTAACTTGTGCATAAAACTTCTCAATAAAAATGTTAAATAAAATTTACCTGACAGGTAAGGATCTGATGTCTACTCAGACGGTCACACAGCTCTTGTGATAAACCCACTCGTTTTAGTTTCTTGCTACCCATGCCTCCAGATCCAGCAAAGAAAAGAAGAACCATGAAAAAAACAACAGAATATAACATAAGTGATAGTGAATAGGCTATCCAAAACAAAATTAAAAATTCCTCAAGTTTCTCCATATGCAAAATGAAACATATTGTGTTAAAAATATTACTGATAAAGGAATGCTATAGAACCTTTTTAAATGTTTTAAATAGGAGAGACAATTGTTCGTCAAACAGGCACATAGAGAAACAAGGCAACCTCAAATATAATTTCACACAATTAATTGATATTTACTACATGAATATAGTACCACTTCACATTTGTAGAGCATCTTAAAATGTTCAATGCATGTATAAATTTTATTTGGAAATGTAATTAACTTTCAAGGCATATTTCCAAACAGAACTACTAGAAAGTCTATTGCACTGTAACAATTTACATTGCACTGTAACGGCAATAGGTATATTCATGGAGCACCTACCACATACCAGGCACTGTTCCAAAACTTATCTAAATTATCACATTTAATCTTCTCAATAGCCCTAGAAGGAAAGTAGATTATTAGCCCCTTTTTACATATGAGAAAACTAAAGCCTGGAAAAGTTAGCTAGTCCATTGTCACCAGAAAACATAAATAACTGACCCAGAATTTGAATCCAGGCAGTCTAATTCTGAAACCTATCCTCTTAACCATTACACTCTACTGCAAGTCCATAATCATATTTAACTCTTCCTTTTTCTAGGAGTCAGAACACACCTTCTGAATCAAATGAGATTTTATCACTGCAGTATTAAAATGTTCTTTTTAAATATATATATAGAGAGAGAGAGACAGGTCTGGCTCTGTCACCCCAGCTGGAGTGCAGTGGCTCGATCTCAGCTCACTGCAACCTCCCCCTCCTGGGCTCAAGCAATCCTCCTACCTCAGCCTCCCAAGTAGCTGGGACCACAAGCGTGCACCACCATGTCTGGCTAATTTTTGTATTTTTTGTAGAGACAGGGTCGACACCATGCCTGCCCAATTTTTGTATTTTTTGTAGAGACAGGGTTTTGCCATGTTGCCCAAGCTGGTCTCGAACTCCTGGGCTCAAGTGATCCTCTCGCCTTTACCTCCTAAAGTGCTGGGATTACAGGCATGAGCGATCAGACCTGGCCCAAAATGTTCTTTATTACACTAGCTACTTATATTCTCACATGCAGTTAAATTTCACTATTGTACCTTGCTAGGGGTAAATGAGGCTCATGAAAGATTTATCTTCACAGAGCTAAAAAAGAATTACTGTGAGTCTCTTAATGCATACAAAGGAGAAGCTGTATATCTCATTGAGATGGTAAAGAAGTATCCTCTGGAACGAACTGAAACAGGAACTCTTCATGGATCCAAGGAATAAAGCAATATAGTTATCAGAAAAGAAATAACATTTTGGAATGAAAATATATGTATACTGAGAATGTATATATTTGTTTATTTCCAATACCATGGCCCAAATTTCTATTTAACACCTAAATTCTCTGAATCAGACTGAATCAATCTCTCTCTCTCACACACACACACACATGCACACAATATACATACATACACACCTCTCACAAACACAAAATACATCCTCCTCATTTCTCTCTATGGGAATTTGTTAGCAATGACTTGTTTCCCCCAGCAGAAAACCAAGTGATACCTGCTATAATATTGCCTAGTGTCTTTTCAGATCAGGTAGTTTCAAGTAATGACACCATTTAGACTGATAAATTCAATTTAAAAAAAAAAAGAAGAAGAAGAAAGAAAAGAACCATAGGCCACACAAGGTAGCTCACGCCTATAATCCCAGCACTATGGGAGGACAAGGCAGGCAAATTGCTTGAGCCCAGGAGTTTGAGACCAGCCTGGGCAACATAGAGAGAACCTGTCTCCACAAAAAAATACAAAAATTAGCTGGGCATTGTGCCGCACACCTGTAGTAGTCCTAGCTACCCAGGAGGCTGAGATGAGAGGATCACCTGAGCCCAGGAGGTCGAGCCTGCAGTGAGCTGTGATCATGCCACTGCACTCTAGCCTGGGGAACAGACTGAGACCCTATCAAAAACAAAAAACAAACAAACAAAAAACTATAAATTCTAAACTACAGGGACTTTAACAACAACCAATCCTGCCATTTCTGCCTTAATAGGGCCACTCCCATCACTTGCCTGGACTATGGCATATTGTTTCTGGCCACTCCATTCATTTGTTCCTTACTTTACTCCTTCCACAGCATTTAAATACACACCCTGCTGAGGTCTGGGGTACAAGAATCATTTAAGCATATTCCCTCTCCTTTGAATACTCATAGTTGAGATGAAAAGAGAGGTACACACAAATAACTACAGCCATGCAGTAAGCATTACAATTGCTATTTAAAAGTGCTATGGAAGCAGACAGGAAGAAGCCCCAAATTCGCCTGCAAAAGTCAGATCAGTGTCACAATCCTGCCTTGAGTAGCTTCCTAAAAAGTCACGCTTATCCTTTAACACTTCCCATGGGACTGGAAGACCACAGGATAAATTCCAAACTTCTTAGGGTCGCAGAGAAAAACATCAAAAATTGGTCCCTCACTTCCTTCTCACTCATACATCACATTGCAACGTTCAGTTCCTATCCTTCCTGGCAGTTACTTCACCTCTCAGTGTCTTAATTTCCTTAAAACCCTTGTTTTACAGTCATATGAATTTACTACTTCATATGACTGTAGTGGAGGTTAAAGGACTCGGCCAGTGCGTGGCACATAGTACTTAAGGTCAGCAATAATTATTTAATGACTCTCACATGATCTGCCCTCCAGCCACATGGTATGTGTATCACGCATCCTGTCTCCCTGACTTCCCTCCACAAAACCTTCCCCAGTCAAGTCTTTTCCTCTCCAATGTTCTCATCAACTTCGTACATATCTTTTCGATAATCTTATCAAAATACTATTATGTCTTGCAAGTTTGTTTGCCCCCACCGGAGCACGTAAATTCCTGCGGCGTATGTGTGCGCGAACGCACGTATGTGTATTGTACATGAGGGTAAGACGGTCAACCCTGGAGAATGAACCCTGTCCTCCTTACCACCAAGAAAAGAAAATTCTTCATGTTAGATGTTCAACAACTGTTTAGGAACAGTATTAGCTAATATTTATTGAGCCCTTATTACGTGCCACACTGTTCCAAAGGCTTCGGATATTTTACCTCACTTTACAGATAAGGATACTGAGGTAACTAGTTGAGAAACTTGGGCAAAGTTAAACAGCTGACAATTGGTGTGAAGCTCGCATTCGAATCCAGGGACCGGACTCCAGATTCCACGCTCTCCAACACCACCTGAAGTGGGACATTCCCTCAACTTCCCCTAATGACACGCTGCCTGAAGCGGGAAGGGGCTGGGGAGGAAGATGGGCAGCAACAGGCGGAAACATCACCCAGAATCCCCTAAAAAGAGCTTTTTCCAACAATGAGCAGCTTCCAAGCATTCCCCACCAAAAGAAGGCCCGAAGCTCCCCCAATTCACAGCGGGGTTCTTAGTGACGATCCCGAGTCTTAAGGGGGCGTGACCAACACCCAAGAGAAAATCTCCGCTCCCCCAATATCGAAACCCACGAGCCTAGGGAAGGAGCAGGAAATAATGAGCGAACCCCACTTCCCCACAACGGCACCCCACATGAAACTTTCCAGTACCGGGTCTGCAGCATCCAACTTTCAAGTTTCCCCACCCTTTACACAGTTTCCCCGCGGAAAACGCCGCAAAGCAACAACCGAAGCACTGATTGAGTCGTCATTCTGGCTACTGTATCCAATCAGAGGCCGGCAGAGGCCCAGGTTGGCTCCGCGGCTTGCTGGGAATTGTAGTTAATACTGTGATCAGCCTAACAGATCGAATCTGAAGCAGTTTCTCAATATAGTGATTATCAAAATCTGTTGGAGGACCATCACCAAAGAGAATGTGAAACAAGGGAACACCCTGTTTGGAAATTTTTCTTTTTTCTTTTTTCTTTTTTTTTTTCTTTTTTTTTTGAGAGGGGGTCTCGCTCTGTCGCCCAGGCTGGAGTGCAGTGGCGCGATCTCGGCTCACTGCAAGCTCCGCCTCCTGGGTTCACGCCATTCTCCTGCCTCAACCTCCCTAGTAGCTGGGACTACAGGCGCCCACCACGCCCGGCTAATTTTTTTGTTTTTTTCGTAGAGACGGGGTTTCACCGTGTTAGCCAGGATGGTCTCGATTTCCTGACCTCGTAATCCGCCCGCCTCGGCCTCCCAAAGCGCTGGGATTACAGGCGTGATCCACCGCTCTCGGCCCTGGAAATCTTTTTTTTTTCGTGTATCATCACTTTTCACAATGGCTTAAAGGGGCCAGACGCAGTGGCTCACGCCTGTAATTTCAGCACTTTGGGAGACCGAGGCGGGAGGATCACTTGAGCCCGGGAGTTCGAGACTAGCCTTGGCAACATAGTGAGACACCCTCCCCCATCCCTCCGCCTCTACAAAAAAATACAAAAAATAGGCCAGGCTCGGTGGCTCATGCCTGTAATCCCAGCACTTTTGAAACTGCCCGATGGGTTCACCTTACCGGCTGCCTAGACAGAACCGATTTATCAGGACAGGGGAACTGCAATGCAGAAAGAGTAATTCACGCAGAGCCAGCTGTGCGGAAGACTGGAGTTTTATTGTTACTCAAATCAGTTGTCCCGAGCATTTGCGGATCGGAGTTTTTACCAATAATTTGGCTGGTAGGGGCTTAGGAAGTGGGGAGTGCTGATTGGTCAGGTTGGAGATGGAATCATAAGGGGTCGAAGTGAGGTTTTCTTAATGTCTTCTGTTCCTGGGTGTGATGGCAAAACTGGTTGCGCCAAATTACTGCTCTGAGTGGTGTCAGCTGATCCATGGAGTGCAGGGTCTGCAAAATATCTCAAGCACTGATCTTAGGGCTTACAACAGTGATGTCACCCCCGGGAGCAATTTGGGGAGGTTCAGACTCTTGGAGCCAGAGGCTGCATGACCCCTAAACTGTAATTTCTAAACTCGTAGCTAATTTGTTAGTCCTGCAAAGGCAGACTGGTCCCCAGGCAAGAAGTGGGTCTTTTCGGAAAGGGCTGTTATCAATTTTGTTTCAGAGTCAAACCGTGAACTGAATTCCTCCCCAAAGTTAGTTCAGCCTACGCCCAGGAATGAACAAGGACAGCTTAACGGTTAGAAGCAAGATAGACTCGGTTAGGTCTGATTTCTTTCACTGTCATAATTTCCTCAGTTATAATTTTGCAAAGGCGGTTTCACTCTGGGATGCTGAGGCAGGCAGATCACTTGAGCTCAGGATTTCGAAACCAGCCTGGCCAACATGGCGAAACCCCGCCTCTACTAAACATACAAAAATTAGCCAGACGTGGTGGCAGGCACCTGTGATCCCAGCTACTTGGGAGGCTGAGGTGAGAGGAGCCAGACATTGCCTCAAAAAAAAAAAAAAAAACCTTAATGGGCCAGAAAGGCATGTTAGTTTTCTCAGGAATCGAGGACAATCCACCAATCACAGAAGAGTTTTTGGAAGAAAACGTTCTGTTTGTTTTAATTTGCTCTTTTCACCACCCTTTGGTGATTAAATAGTTTGGGAAATGTTGAATGAAATTACTAAACCTGAAACACACATACTGAGGAAAGCTGAGAGTCTGTGATTAAAGCACACCAGGGAAACCAAACAAAAGGCTTGGTGTAAGGCAGCTGTGGTGAGCAAACCTAGTAAGCCGTTACTTCAAGAGTTGATTTCAGGCCGGGAACGGTGGCTCACGCCTGTAATCCCAGAACTTTGGGAGGCCGAGGTGGGCGGATCGCCTGAGGTCAGGAGTTCGAGACCAGCCTGGCCAACATGGTGAAACCCTGTCTCTATTAAAAATACAAAAATTAGCCGGGTGTGGTGGCGCGCGCCTGTAAATCCCAGCTACTCAGTGAGGCTGAGGCAGAAGAATCGCTTATCCCAGCTACACAGTGAGGCTGAGGCAGGAGAATCGCTTAAACCCGGGAGGCGGAGGTTGCAGTGAGCCGAGATCGCGC
This sequence comes from Gorilla gorilla gorilla, assembly GCF_029281585.2. Taxonomy (NCBI): domain Eukaryota; kingdom Metazoa; phylum Chordata; class Mammalia; order Primates; family Hominidae; genus Gorilla; species Gorilla gorilla. Next base: position 84,711,139 of record NC_073239.2, on the reverse strand, counting down.
CATTGCGCTCCAGCCTGGGCGACAGAGCGAGACTCTGTCTCAAAAAAAAAGACTTGGTTTCAGATTATTATGTTTGCGAAAAAGCCTTTGCTCATTCTTTGCTCTCTGATCTCCTATGCATACTTCTGTCTTATAATTTAGCCCACCGTATCCTAATTTTTGGCCTGCATCTCCCTTGAGAAGAAGGACCTCCATTTACTCAACTTAGAGAATAGGGACTAAGCCCAGTGTAGTGGCGCGCGCCTCTAGTCCCAGTTACTACAGGAAGGCTGAGGCTTAAGGATTACTTGATCCAGGAAGTTCGAGGCTGCCATGAGCCGAGATCACACCACCGCACTCCAGCGACAGAGAGACTCTGTCTCTAAAAAAATAAAATAAAGCCTAGCACACCGTTCAATTAACAGTTGTAGGGTAAATGTGCAAATAAATGAATGGAGTGAAGCAGAAGAATATGGAAATTCAGACCGCAGAGTTCCGGAACAAAAGAGCCCAGTAGATAGAATAACAATGGAGGAGAACCCAGTTCTCCTAGCTCCGGGTATCCCCCGCGCCTGGCAAAACACCATCACTGGTTAGCGTTCAATAAATGTTGACTTCACATGTTAAGGAGATAAGAGAGTGGAAGAAAAAAAAAAAAATAATCCAGGGTCACAGTTCTTCCTGCCACCTGCTCGGCCGAATGCAGAACTGAAAGTATTGAGCGCCGGAGCTGTCACAATTGAGGGAGCCAGGTAGCTGATTTCCTCTTTCCGAGCTTTCTAGCTTTCCCTACTCCCGGAGAGGTGGCGTCACGTGACTCAAACAAATATGGCACTTAATTTTCATCTTCCCTGCCTTGAGCCAATAGGAGTGGGGCTTTCAGTCTTTGTCACCACCCCCACCACCGCTGTTCGGAGTGGGTTCTGTCACCTGACTCGGCTCAAACATGGCTGCGCTGAGAGCTCTGTTGCTTTGGGCGCCGGGAGCAGGTGAGTGTAAGACACCCCTGAGAGGGAGGGGCCCCTCTCCACGACCCCGGCAGAGAGCGTCCCTGCGGCCCACCCCCACACTGCTTTCCACTTATGACACAGATTCGTCTCCTGGTCGTCAATCCTCTGCCTTAACAGAGGGCTCAAACTAGGGAGGTTCCTGCTGAATTTCTCATTCTTGAGGAGGCGACCACCTGGGGATTTGGAGTAAAGACTGGGCATAACGTTCAGTAGGGAATACGGACGTAGAGTTATGGGTCTGCGCCCGGAGCAAATATGATTATTAATATTATTAAATATAGGAATCCGCGTGAAGAGATGGGATCCACCCCTTGAAGAAAGTGTTTTCAAAAAGTAACGTGGGAAATTAAACTGAAAACGATACTTAGGCAAGCAAGTCCCGCCTTTCCCAGGCGGACCAGTAGTTGCTGCTTTGTCTTAATACAGTGCCTTCTGTTTCTTCTCACTGGCGTTGTGTTGTTTCTAGGAGGTACTCCGCGAATGAGAACATTGAGAATGTGTTCGGCATAACTCATTTCTTTGTATCTCCCTGCACTCTGTGCTGGGAAAATGAATCATCCATTTGGAAAAGAGGAAGCTGCTTCGCAGAAGCAGCTTTTTGGATTTTTCTGCGAATGCCTGCGGAGGGGAGAATGGGAGCTGGCACAGGCATGTGTACCTCAGCTACAGGAGGGACAAGGGGATATCCCAAAGAGGGTAGAAGACATACTTCAGGCATTGGTGGTGTGTCCAAATCTGCTGAGGTAAGGGATCTCTTTTCCTACCAGATGGTCCCAGGGTGAGAGACACGTGGTTCAATATTTGGGCATTGGTCAATGTGCCCCCACTCAACTACCCTCTGAAGAATAAGCAGAGGCATAGTGTATTTCAATGCTCTGAAATTTTACCTCTATAGTATACATCCATTACTTAGTCAATATTGGCTTTTGATTATCATCTGCAACTGAATGTAAGCCTGGCTGCCAAAGTGTGCCTGAAACTGCCATTTCTTGTTTATCCTCGTTAATATAGATGGTGGAACTGCATTGAAAACTATTTTCTTTGCCTCCAAAAAAGCAAACCCTGCTCTCTTCTTGCTTATGAGATTGAAAATATTGTTGTCGCTTTACTTAAAACTTTTTATTTCGAAATAATTGCAGTCTCACAAGAAGCTGCAAAAATAATGGAGTCCAGCGTATCCTTTTCCCAGTTTGCCCCAATTGCGACGTCTCATACAGCTGTAGTACAATATCAAGACCATGAAATTGACATTGGCACATTACTTTAAATGACACTACAGAGTTTATTTGGTTTTCAGCATTTTCTTAATCTGCCTTCATTTTTTCATTTGTAGTTTTATGCAGTTTTATCCATATATAGATTCATGTAATCCCACTGTAATAAGGATCAGAACTGTTCCATTACCACAAAAGAATTCCCTCACTCCTTGGTGCTATCTCTTTGTATTTATACAACAACCCCTCCTTGTTCCCTGGCAACCACAGTTCTCCATCCTCGATTTTCAGTGAAGTTCCTCCTGGTGATGCTAGTAACCACTGGTGATGTAGGAGTCAAATGTACCGTTTTAAGTCTTTCCTTGGGTTTTCCTTCCTTTGACTGTTATGCTATACTGTTTACATATTGTATTAGCACATATACGATGGAGAAACTTAAGTGATCCCTTCCTTTTCTTTTTCTCCTTTAATTTGAGATCTAGCCAGTTACCGTCTAAATTCCTAACTTCAAAGAAAGGCTTATGAATTCCTAAAGTCCTGTTTTTAGCATATGGTTAAAAATAAATTTGGATGAAGTTCCTTTTTTAAGACTGTCTGATTCACTTTCTGTATTAAAAATATGCTTCAGATAGTATTAGCTATTATGGTTTTCTCTAATATTATTTTATTTTAAACTAAGATAGGGAGGTGGAGGTGAGATTAAGGCTTTTTATGAAAGCTGCTAGCTCTGTTCTGGTTCTAATTTGTTTGTTTGTTTGTTTTGGAGACAGAGTCTTGCTCTGTCACCCAGGCTGGAGTGCAGTGGCATGATCTAGTCTCACTGCAACCTCCGCCTCCCAGGTTCGAGCGATTCTCCTGCCTCAGCCTCCCGAGTAGCTGGGACTACAGGCGCCTGCCACTGCACTTGGCTAATTTTTGTATTTTTAGTAGAGATGGGGTTTCATTATGTTGGCCAGGTTGGTCTCGAACTCGTGACCACAGGTGATCCACCCACCTCAGCCTCCCAAAGTGCTGAGATTACCAGTGTGAGCCACGTTGCCTGGCCTGGTTCCAATGTTTTATTGAACTGTCATATACATTTAAAAATATCTCATTAGGGCAGTGTCTTGCCTGTTCAGGTTTAAAACAGAATGAGCAATGAAATCTGTCTGGGATGACAAAAGATGAAAGATCAGTAGAAACTCTTTTTTACAAGTCTTTCTTTTTACCTTTTTCAGATGTGGACAGGACATCAACCCTCAAAGAGTAGCCTGGGTCTGGCTTCTTGTACTGGAGAAATGGTTGGCCCGGGAAAAGGTAAGTAGGTTTATATTAAATTTTCCCCCGAGGCCAGGACTGAGAAGAACTTGAAAGTAGTTGTGGGATTTCCCTTCTGTCTGTTACTTCCTTTATCATTAAATTCATCATACTCATTCTCAAAGAATGGCTTAAATTTTTATTGCTGTCTCCTTACCTAAATTCATTCATTAATGCACTAATATACATTGGCATATATTACCGTTTGTTAAATACCACCATGAGTCTTGTGCCTAAAGAGAACTTTTGGAAACTCAGTGAAGGTAACAAAATAGCAAATAAAATATGAATCTGTAACATTTGGATCTATTCAACATTTAAGTAATAGAGAATGGGCTGAGCTGAAACTTGGTTTTTCTTCCAAAAATCATATTTTAACTACCTAATTCCATGACATCTCATAGATTCAAATTCCATTAATTCATAGTTTAATAATTCACATGAATTGAACAGAAAATTACCAGATATAAAAACAAGTAAGCAAATTAATATTGAAAAAAAAAAACCTGGTAAGGAATTACCTTTTTTAAAGATAAACTTCCATTAAAAGTCCTTTTAGAAGTATGTGTTAATTATCAGAAATTTATATCTTATAAAAGAATTACTCTGAGACATTTTCATATTGAACTTCAGACTCTGAGATTTAAGTGAAGAACCTCTAACTTAGAAATGACTGGCCCAAGGACACACTGTAAAGTTATTTGACAGAGCTGGTGCTGAAACCAAAATCTTCTGACCTCAATCCTCTGTTTTTTCTGCCTTAACACTACTTTTTTAGCCCGGATGGACTTAAAACTAAGAAACCACAAATTCTACTTTTAAAATGTCTATAATTTTGCCAGTTTTTAAAATTTTTGCTCCTCTCGGTCACCAGAATTAATTTTGTCTTTGGTTCCACTTTTGCATGACATCCTTGCTTAGAAATGCTGAGCAAATTCTTGCCTATTTTAGGAAGATAAATGTTAGTCAATTATGATCCTGAATATGTTTAAAGTAGTTTCAGCAGTAAAATAAGTATAATCTACTCAGTCTTTAGGATTCTAAATAAAATCTTAGCCTGACTATTAAGGATCTGCTGTCCTAGACATCTTATCTATTCTTTTCTGTTAGTCTTCAATAGAAGCACTAATCCTCAGCTTCCCAGCATGAATTTTATCCACCAGCTTCCAATCACAGGCATTATACAAGCATTCACATGGCCTTGATGCACGTATTAGGGAAGTACATGGTTAGAAGAAATAAGATTTTGGACCAAGAACACATTAGATCATGTTAGCCTCTGATGTGATGAATGGTACATGAATGGAGATAGTTAGGTCTTGTGCTCTAAACTCTCCTCACTCATGTACACACACACCTGCAGGTGTACACACACACACACTCTCACACACACACATCCCTGCAGGTGTTCCTTGCCTTCCAATAAAACTTATCTTTGGGAAGCTTTAACCAAAGGCAAGATTGACAGATGTCTCATATTTAAGGTAGTGTTTGTCAGGATAAGTCTCAGACTCTTGCTATTTTTATTTGTGTCTGGAAAAGGGGAGACTCCAATTTGAGTGTTAGGGACCAGGTGAAGGTAAGTTATTGTGAAACAAGCAGGTGCAGGAAGAGTCAGAGCCTTTGTCTCTATACATTAGACCTCTCTGCTGGCACGTCTCATTAACAAACACTGGGATCACCTTTTCCTTTTTGTTTGAAAAAATTGGGAAAAATGCTTCCTAACCATTTTACCTCTAGTAAAGATTAGTTGTAAAAAATATATAAATATGTGCCACAGTTTTGTTTGATTTGGAAATTAAATGTATTAAGAATAAAATATGGCACACAGTACCTGTGAGGTACTGGCATATAATAAGTGTTTAATAAACATTGGATTTCTCCCCTTAGACTGTTCTTCTTTCACTGCTATGCAAAGGATAGTGAATGACAAAAACAGAGGTTTGGACCAAAAGAGGATCATGTGGGCCATACCCTCCCAGACTTACCCACAACTGGGTGTTTTGAACACAGCAAGAGAGATTCTTGGGGAAAGACCTCAAGTGACAAAAAAGGTCAATGAAATGAACAAACCTTGGAACTTACGGCTGATTAGTGTGGGCTTTAAGTATTAGTTTTTAAGAGAAGTGTATGTCCAAGTTTAGCTATTTTTGTTTATAAAGAATAGTATCTGTGCCAGGCACGGTGGCTCACGCCTGTAATCCCAGCACTTTGGAAGGCCGAGGCAGGCGGATCACGAGGTCAGGAGATCAAGACCATCCTGGCTAACATGGTGAAACCCTGTCTCTACTAAAAATACACAAAATTAGCCAGATGTGGTGGCACACGCCTATAGTCCCAGCTTCTCGGGAGCCTGAGGCAGGAGAATCGCTTGAACCCAGGAGGCGGAGGTTGCAATGAGCTGAGATTGCACCACTACACTCCAGCCTGGGCGACAGAGCAAGACTCTATCTCAAAAAAAAAAAAAAAGAGAAAAGAATAGTACTGAAAACATATCCAGGAATGTTGTGTTTAAAAGTACTTTATCTTAGGCCAGGCGTGGTAGCTCACATCTGTAATCCCAGCACTTTGGGAGGCCGAGGTGAGTGGATCACTTGAGGTCAGGAGTTCCAGACCAGCTTGGCCAAATGGTGACACCCTGTCTCTAATACAAATATAAAAATTAGCTGGACGTGGTGGTGCGCACCTGTAATCCCAGCTACTCGGGAGGCTGAGGCCCGAGAATCGCTTGAAGCTGGGAGGTGGAGGTTGCGGTAAGCTAAAATCATGCCACGGTACTCCAGCCTGGGGAACAGAGCAAGACTCTGTCTCAAAATTAAAAAAAAAAGAGTGCTTCATCTTAGAGAAATAGCAGAAGTAAGACTAACTGGACAGAAATATTTAATTATAATTTGTTAACTAAAACATATATCTCATCTCTATGCTTCATTCTTTTGATTCTTCTAGAAGCTACTCCCATTTGTTTTCCGGAGAAAGCTTGAGTTTCTTTTATTGTCAGAAGACCTCCAAGGTGACATTCCAGAGAACATCCTCGAGGTGAGAGAGGGCCCTGGTGCCATCTGCCTAGGGTTGACAGTCACTTAAGCAGCTTAGCTTCCATGGACCCAGAAGAGAGAGGTCTCCAAGATGTTGCCCATACTTTGTTCTCAGGCAAGGCAACACAGAAGCTCCTTTGAGGAGAGTTTAGAGTTAGGGTAAACTTATATGATTTTAGAATTTTTGAGGTGGTTGTCCAGAAGTACCAAGTATAACTGGGAATTAAAGATTTATTAGGAGATAGCAGGGAATATGAAGGGGACAAGGAACTAGTATTCGTTGACTATCTTTTCTATAACAGGGTCACTGAATGTGTTAGAGTTAATTCTCATAACAACCTTCTGGGGGTAGATTCAAATTAAGTCTTAATTATATCATTATAGCATGTATCAGTTACTACTTTAGTGCCTGAGATATGCTCTGAGGCCCAATACTTATTTTTTTAATGACCCTGACACCAGTTAATTAAAGACATATTTACAGTAGGATTTAAGAGAGGGACTTTCACTTGTATTAGGTAAAGGACTCATGGTCTTGCAGTCCATCTCTGAGGCAGTTAATGAAGAGGCATCATTGAGCACCATCTATAGGCATGATGCTTAAGTGTGGGAAATAACCTACTTCTCACCCCCTTCTCTCCCTGTACCCTCACCCTGCAAACAGAGGATAGGCTCTAGAGGTTCTTGCTTTTAGGTGACTGAGGAAGAAGGACTAAAACACACACTATTATGTATTAAATCATATGGTACTAATTTTAAGTACATTGAAGTTGTATGGGTTGGAGGTATTGGAGAAGGTTTTTATAGAAGGATAAAGAATGGGCCGGGCGCGGTGGCTCACGCCTGTAATCCCAGCACTTTGGGAGGTCGAGGTGGGTGGATCACGAGGTCAGGAGATCGAGACCATCCTGGCTAACATGGTGAAACCCCGTCTCTACTAAAAACACAAAAAATTAGCCGGGCGTGGTGGCGGGTGCCTGTAGTCCCAGCTACTCGGGAGGCTGAGGCAGGAGAATGGCGTGAACCCGGGAGGCGGAGCTTGCAGTGAGCCGAGATCGCGCCACTGCACTCCAGCCTGGGTGACAGAGCGAGACTCCGTCTCAAAAAAAAAAAAAAAGAAGGATAAAGAATGGACTGAAAGCATGGCTGGGATTTAGATCAAGGGTTAAAAACTGACATTATTTTAAAAATTGAATGTAAATGCCTTTAGATGGGCATGTCTTACCTGGTCTGTGAGTTGGCAGACCTTGATTCACATCACCAGTACACATTTTGGAGGCAGTGAGGTGGGACTAGCTGGAGCATGGAGGCCCTGGGCAATTGAGTTCATCTCTTCCAGCCTCCAACTCCTGATTTATAAAATAGGAGTAATAGTAGTGTCTTCCTCTGAAGACTACTGTAAGGATTAATTTGATTTTTCTGTGTAAAGGGCCTTAGAACAATGTCTAACACATAGTAACTATGACATAAGTATTTGCTACCGCCACTATTATATAAGTAAACTGAAAAAGAGGAAAGCATGAAAGCACACAAGTGATACCATTCCAGGCATGCCCACCACCCATCCCTTTCTTCATCCTCTATTTAGGAGCTGTATGAGACCTTAACACAGGGTGCAGTAGGCCACGTGCCTGACGGAAATCCAAGGAGGGAGAGCTGGACTCCTCGTCTCAGCTCCGAAGCTGTCTCTGTGCTCTGGGATCTCTTGAGGCAGTCTCCCCAGCCAGCACAGGCCCTGCTGGAGCTCCTGCTTGGGGAGGATGATGGTACTGGCCTCTGTCACTGGCCTCTGCAGAATGCACTGGTGGACCTCATTCGAAAGGCATTGCGGGCTTTGCAGGGCCCTGATTCAGTGCCCCCTGGGGTAGTCGATGCCATCTATGGAGCCCTGCGGACTCTGCGTTGCCCTGCAGAACCACTTGGGGTTGAGCTGCGTCTCCTGTGTGAGGAACTACTAGAGGCCTGCAGGACCGAGGGGAGTCCCCTGCGGGAGGAGCGGCTGCTCAGCTGCCTGCTGCACAAGGCCAGCCGGGGCCTGCTGTCCCTGTATGGCCATACCTATGCAGAGAAGGTCACAGAAAAGCCACCAAGGGCTACAGCCTCGGGAAAAGGTGTGTTCCCTTTGCTGCTGCTCTTTTAGTTTCAGTAATTCCAGTATGCCCAGCCTTGCTGGAGGCTTTAGACTGGTGCCTTCCATGTGGCTCAGGACATCAAATAGGGGAGGCTAAGCAAAAATGGGTGCGATGCTCTTTTGTAAAAGTACAGGCCTGGCATGGTGGCTCAGGCCTGTAATCCTAGTACTTTGGGAGGCCAAGGCAAGGAGGATCATGTGAGGCTAGGAGTTCAAGATAAGCCTCTGCAACATAGTGAGTTCCCATCTCTACAAAAAAAATTTAGAAGTTAGCTAGGCATGGTGGCACACACCTGTGGTTCAAGCTACTTGAACCACAGGCAGGAAGGCTGAGGCAGGAAGATCACTGAGCCCAGGAGGTGGAGGCTGCAGTGAACCGTGTTTGCACTGCTGTATTCCAGCCTGCATGACAGAGTGAGACCCTATCTCGAAATAAATAAATAAATAAAAGTATAGGTTTTCTAGTGTAAGATAGAGGTGTTGGGAGGAAAAAAAATAAAGTAATAGCAATAGCAGGAAACAGCTTTTCTGAAGCTCCCAAGGGAAATAAAGATTCTTTAAGATACCCTAAGATAAAGTATGGAAAACCCAGCCTAAGTTTTTAAAAGAGCAAACTGTCACATCACTTGGTTGTTCAAATGGGCTCTAGCTTAGAAAAGAAGAGCTCTTGGTTTCCTGATAACCGTCTTGTTTGATGTTCAGTCTCACCGGATCATCTAGATCCTGAGCGGGCAATGCTAGCCCTGTTCTCCAATCCCAACCCAGCCGAGGCTTGGAAAGTGGCCTATTTCTACTGCCTGAGCAACAACAAACACTTCCTCGAGCAGATTCTGGTAAGTCAAGATTAATTGTTCATCACAGAGGTACCCAGGGATTCTCCCCAGACTTTTTCATTCCTCATTTATCTCCCACTCATTTAGCCACCGTAAAGCAGTCTAATTAGTGTTGAGTCATTTGGTTTTGTCCCTCCCACAGTCCCATGGGAAAGGAGACTCTGAGAATCAGTACCATTCATACTTACAGTTGCAGTCATTTTACGTCCGTCCTTTGGCAGAAACTAAAATGTTGTATATGTATGTGCTTTCTGGAGGATGCAAGAAAGAAAAGGCAGTGGCAACAATATGTTGCCTAGCTGACACGAGAATTTAATTACTTTAACCTTTTCCTTCCAGATTGCAACTGGGCTTCAGTTTAATTCAGCAGATATTTATTAATCTCATCCTTTGTGCCATGTACTGTAATAGGAGCTGGAGTTACAACAGAAGTCAGTCTCTGCCTTCAGGGAGCTCACAGTCTAGTGTTTTCATAAACATTTATTTTACTCAATTCACCACTTCTATTTTTTTGTTTTTGAGACAGAGTTTCCCTCGTCACCCAGGTTGGAGTGGAGTGGCGCAATCTCGGCTCATTGCAACCTCCGCCTCCTGGGTTCAAGCGATTCTCCTGCCTCAGCCTCCCAAGTAGCTGGGATTACAGGCATGTGCCACCATGCCAGCTAATTTCCTATTTTTAGAAGAGATAGGTTTTCACCATGTTGGCCAGGCTGGTCTCAAACTCCTGACCTCAAGTGATCCACCTGCTTTGGCCTCCCAAAGTGCTGGGATTACAGGCGTGAGCCACTACGCCCAGCCAACCACTCCTGTTATTGTCAGAAATCTCCGTGCTGTACTAAAATACTTCTTTCTCTGAAGAGCAGTAAGCTAGAACCCATTCTGTCTCATCCACACAGCTGCCTATAACAGCTTTCTTTGACTTACAGGTAACAGCACTAACATTGTTGAAAGAAGAAGACTTCCCAAATCTTGGCTGCCTACTTGATAGAGAATTCAGGCCCCTCAGTTGCCTGCTTGTACTCCTGGGCTGGACACACTGCCAGAGCCTAGAGTCAGCCAAGAGGCTGCTCCAGACCCTGCACAGGACCCAGGTAACTCTCACTCAGCATCCCAGGCTGCTCTGGAAGTGAGAGCCGTGGGGCTTCGGGCTTAGGCTGAATGCAGAGCCCTAAAATCAGTAATAATCTGTAACCCCAGGTGCCTGAGTCAGCATCTCTTTCTTCTCCCATATCAACATAGGGCCCAGGCTGTGATGAGCTCCTCAGGGATGCCTGTGATGGGTTGTGGGCTCACCTGGAGGTCCTGGAGTGGTGCATACAGCAGAGCAGGTATGGCCCTGTGCAGTCAGCGCCTGCCCACCACAAGGCACAGCTGACCCTGTGCTCCGCATGTGTGGCCATTTCAAGGCGTTTTCCACATAGATGTTTTGAGTTGGCAACGTTGACCAGCTACTAAAAATTGTTCCAACTATTAAACCAAGAAAGAAACACAAGTAATTATTACCTTCACCATGACAATCAGGTGATAACGAGAATAATTTGAGGATGACAGTAATAAAAAGAACAATAGCTCACATTTCCAGTGCACTTACCATAAGCTAGGCATTGTTCTAAGCCCTTTACATGGATGATTTCAATTAAGCCTCACAATAATCCTATGGGTAGATACCAACATTATCTTCATTATAAAAGTCAGGCAACTGAAGCCCACAGGTATAAAATAACTTGTCCAAAGTCACACAGCTCATAATGTCATCCACATTCTTAGTCTTATATTATCCTGGATCACACTTTTATTCAACAAATGCTTATTGAACTGTGCATGAGGCCCTGTGTTTCTCTGGTAACTTAGCCTGGACTTAGGTTTCTATCTTGTTCTTCACTCACTTCACCAGCACTTTCTGAAGTAGAGTAGGCAGAGGGGGAAGTAGCAAGGGGCTCTTACTCAAAGTACAACCAGAGAAACTTGTGTTCATTTGAAGCTGGAGAGGGTGTAGAAATTAGAAAATTCAGTCTGTAGGACCTTTCTAGACCCTATTGATCTGAAAGGCCCTTTCTAGGACCTTTCTAGACAACTAGAGCTGGTTTGATAGATGTACTTCCCTGAGGGTAAATAAATGTTAGGCTCAGTCCCAAACCAACTAAAATTTAGATTGTAGGGAAGGGAAACCTGTGGCATTATGGTCCAGAGAGGAAGAACAAGAGGGAATGGAGATTGATCTTTCTTCGAGCAATAATATAAACTGCCTCTCTTCCATCCTCCCAACTTTCCCATTCAGCAACCCCATACCAAAGAGAGATCTGTTGTATCATTTACACGGTGGAGACAGCCACTCAGTGCTCTACACTCTCCATCACCTTACAAACCTTCCAGCCCTCAGGGAGGAAGATGTTCTCAAGCTCTTACAGAAAGTGCCAGCCAAGGACCCCCAGCAAGAGCCTGGTGAGTTGGGATGGAATGACCTGGCCAGGATTTCCTCTTAGGACATTCTTACACATTTCTTCCAGCATGAGATTTATCCAGATGTGATTGCTGAGATCTTTCAAGAGGGTGGTGAGGAGGTCTCCTCTAAATGAGCGCTGTTTGTCCTAATCAGTTTATGGGATATAGGGCATTCCTCCTCTTTCTTGGTGAGGTGTAGGGAATCCTGTGAGTATGATCCTGCATTCTTTGTCCTTGTGGAACCATCACAGGAACCACTACTACAGCCTCATTCCAGTGAAACAGAATTAGAAATTGCCCTCTGAATACACAGCATTGTTAGTCAGTGTTTATGCAAATTCTTAGTGAGTGGCTTCATGTTTTATAAGCTTTCTGATAGCATGTTTTGTGCCTTTTCTCACATGTCCACTTCATACTCCATATAACAGATCAGGAGGTTTAGAAGAAAGACTTGCCTGGGCTGGGCACAGTGTCTCACACCTGTAATCCCAGCACTTTGGGAGGCCGAGGCAGGTGGATCGCTTGAGGTCAGGAGTTCAAGACCAGCCTGGCCAACATGGTGAAACCCCGTCTCTACCAAAAATATAAAAAATTAGCCAGGTGTGGTGGTGCGCACCTGTAATCTCAGCTACACGGGAGGCTGAGGCAGGAGAATCACTTGAACCTGGGAGGTGGAGGTTGCAGTCAGCCAAGATGGTGCCACTGTACTCCAGCCGGGGGGACAGAGGGAGACTCCGTCTCAAAAAAAGAAGAAGACTTGTCTGAAACAGGAACAAAGCCTTTTTTTAACCTAAGATCTTTGCTTAAATTCAAGACCCCATTAAAAAGCTCTTTTTCTTTAAGTTTTATCTTATTTCCCTCCCCTCTCAGATGAATTCTCACCATGGTTTTTTGTTCATTTGTTTGTTTTTGAGAAGGAGTCTTGCTATGTTGCCCAGGCTAGTCTCAAACTCTTGGAATCAAGTGATCCTCCTGTCTCAGCCTCCCCAGTAGTTGGGACTACAGGCACTTATCACTATACCCCATATAGTTTTACCCTATTTTTAATTGACTAATAATAATTGTATCTATTTTGGGAATACAAGTGATGTGTTGATGCATATATACATTGTGGAATGTATACATTTCTTTTTGTTCTTAAGAAACGTATCATTGTATAGTCATAATCTGCCCCACAGGTCAGAGACACTTACTTTGAGAGACACAAACTTTCTTACGTGGCATTTGAGGTTTCCCAGCCTGGATGTTGCTTTACTTTTCAAAAGGACCTACTACTTATTGGAGAACCAGTGTTATTACATTCCATGTTTTTTTTTTCTGGAAAGATAGGCAGCTTGTTTAGCAGATTTCCTGTAGGAATAGGAACTCTGCTCCTACATGCAAGTATACAGGCCTTCCAAAGAAATACAGCATTTTAAGTCTGATCCCTGGACCCACTGGGGCACACTTCAAAAAGGCAAAAAAGTGGCAATAATAAGGCTGCAACTAGGGTGAGGCAAGAGAGACATTTAAGGTGCAAAATTTAAGGAGGCACTCACTGTCAGGTGAAAGTCCTGGCCCTGGGCAATAATGCCATGTAGAAGTCATGAGATATGTAGAAGGGAGGTGAGTGGGGGAAAGGAAGTGCAGGGAACTGAAAGTTGATACTGACTTGAGGAAAAGCCCTAGAAGTGACACAGATCAGACTGACAGAAAGGAGAGAGGGTAAGAACCTACAAGTGGACCTCTAAGTATGGCACAGCATCTCTTTGCTTCACCCATACTTGCAGCCTGAATTAATTAACTCTCAAGTTCAGCCTGTTTCTCTTTGTAATTCAGATGCAGTTGATGCTCCAGTCCCTGAGCACCTGAGCCAGTGTCAGAACCTGACACTCTACCAGGGCTTCTGTGCCATGAAGTATGCCATCTATGCCCTCTGTGTAAACTCACACCAGCACTCCCAGTGCCAGGACTGCAAAGACAGCCTCTCTGAGGACCTGGCCTCAGCTACAGAGCCAGCGAATGACTCTCTTTCCTCCCCAGGTACAGCACTTCCCTCCATCCCTGAGATAAGCTGATAACAACACATGCCAGTGGGTGCTTTGTGTGTTTACCCTCTTCCACCAAGATTGGGAGTGGGGTGATGGCCTTGGTTTTATTTCACCCAGGGATAGTTTCATCCATCTGTCAGCCTCTGAATCAAAGGGACATGGAAAAAGAAAGTGATTGCCTAAGTTTTAACAGAGTCTGATCACCTAGTATGGTGTTTTCCAAACACTTTTTTAAAAACTATATTTCACAGTAGGAATAGCATTTTACATCCTACTCCAGTTTGCACCTAGGTATATAATTTGTGTGTTTACATATGTATGTGTATATATGTGATATATAAACTAAGTTTTAAAAACAATGCTTACTTCATAGAGCACACTCCTGATTATTTTTCTTTCCTATTTCATCTTTTTAAATGTAGTCTTCTAAGGCAATTTCATAGGTCCAGCCTACAGTGTGAAAAGTACCAACCTAATGGTCCTATCCTCTCTCATTTTTCTTAATAATTTAACTTGCCTTCTGTGACTAGTGGTCAGTTTTCCCTCTCTCCTAGCTTTGGAATAGATCTTTACCTCTTAGCATGGTCATTTTTGCCTATTAAGGATTTCTTAAGATATCTAAGTAGGCGTGATCATCTTTAGTGTAAAAATAAGTGGAAATAGAATTGAGGAGTAAAGGGTCTGCATGTTACCTTCATTCCTGGAACTGAAATATAGAGTCCTTATCAGGGATGAGGAACAATGTAACATTTACAAAGCAGATACAAAATAACGAGTTTTAGTTTTCAGTAAGCTGTACTTTTTTTTTTTTTCTTTGAGACAGAGGCTTGCTCTGTTGCCCAGGCTGGAGTGCAGTGGTGTGATCTCAGCTCACTGCAACCTCCGCCTCCTGGGTTCAAGCGATTCTCCTGCCTCAGCCACCTGAGTAGCTGGGATTATAGGCTCCCACCACCAAGCCCGGCTAATTTTTGTATTTTAGTAGAGATAGTGTTTCACCAGTTGGCCAGGCTGGTGTCGAACTCCTGATGTCAGGTGATGCACCCACTTCGGCCTCCCAAAGTGCTGGGATTATAGGCATGAGCCACTGCCCATGGCCAGCTGCACTTTTATTTATTTATTTTTACGGTAACTTTTTATTATACCAAGGTGTTCTAA
This sequence comes from Gorilla gorilla gorilla, assembly GCF_029281585.2. Classification (NCBI taxonomy): domain Eukaryota; kingdom Metazoa; phylum Chordata; class Mammalia; order Primates; family Hominidae; genus Gorilla; species Gorilla gorilla. The sequence continues at coordinate 84,696,014 of NC_073239.2, read as the reverse complement.
TGCCATTACATGAAGACAGATGCTTCAAACAACCTGCATTAAATTATATTTTTAATACAATTAAAAACTATTTTTAACCTATTTGTAGCCACAAACTGAAAATGTGTCGACTTTACCTTAGAGCTAAAGGCTTACTTTATGCATATGGTATATTTAATAGTCTACAAATCAAAGATTCAAACAGACCCTAAAAACATTCCATATATTCTCATACCAACTCATCTACATAGAAATGAAAATCTGTGTATTGTTCTCACAAACCGTTACTATGAGTGCACTATAACAACTGGATCAATATGGCTTGTCTTTCAAAGTTAAACAGTCAGAAAGGGGCCTCTAAGAAGTCATTTAGCCCAGTTCCCTCACCCTGTGTGTTTTCTCTCAAAGCCGGTGCAATTTTTTTTTAACCAAAAAAACTGGACATATTTAATACATACAGTTTGAAAAGTTTGGATTTCACTCTTTGTTTTGATGTAATAACTCTTTTATAAAAGGAAACAGATTTAGACAAGCTCAGTGGCCCAACTAAAGACATTCAGCAATTAGTGGCAGGACTATAACATACATCTCTTTATGCTAGGGAAACCAGGCTGTGTATTATAAAACTGACCAGGGCTATTGTTTTCCCCTTTTCTCTCATCCTAAACACCATTCACACTTTTTCTAGGTCACATTTTACTGGGATCATTTACAAAGACCCCAGTACTTAACTATCATGTTTTACTTTTTTTATTTAATCATATACAACTCTTACAAAAATGCTTGAAGTAATTTAATACCTGTACATCAGTACAAAACCTGGCTGAGTAAAATGAAGACAGGGTCTATTCAAGATCATTAAGACCAAATGTAAAATGGGAAGGATGTGGAAGATAGCTGTCCAGCAAGTGTTTGGAAGGTGTTCTAGCTGGGTAGAGAGTCTATTCTAACAGACAACGCACATCACAGAAAACAACATGAACAGAACCACATCCTAGATAGAGTTCTGTGTACAGAAGATCCATGGAGGCAAGTGCTGTCAGGAAGGACACTGCCTCCCTCCGCCCTCCCAATTGTCACCACCAAGTTCCTTCAGGTGAGACCTCACACAATGTCAAGTGCTTTCTAGGAAATGCTAAGATCAGGTTGAGAGATTCTGCTTGGCCTAGTCAATCTGAAAAATTCAGGCTGGAAAGACACCTTTTCTCAAGAGTTGAGTTGACTTTTGCCTTCAAATCTTGCCTGCACCTTGCCTACCATGGCATCAATTTACACCTAAGGACCTTTGAAGAGAAAAATTCTATTATTTCTTCTATTTCTTGAGAGCAGATTTTTTCCCTCCTCCTTTGGAAGACTTGCAGTACTTTGCTTCCATCTGAGCCAGAAAACTGTCCATTTCCTTTTGCCGATCCTTTTGTCTGCTGTGAATGGCTGCCTTCAGGCTATCCACGCCTTCATCAAGCCCCAACTCCTTTCTGCTCGTTTCTGCTTCTTTGGCCTCTTCCTGAGCCCTCCTTTTCCTTGCATTCATCTTTTGTTTCGATTCTTTGACAAAGGCCTTATAGGATTGCACTGCTCTGGCGTTAATAGCTTGCTGAACGATATTCCTTATCCTGGGTTCCTCTGTGTACTGCACGCAAAGCACAGACTCCATGATCTGATCCATGTCACCCTTGAAGTCCAGATAGGCCTGTTTAATATCAGCCAGCTCTTCTTCTGAACCTTTGTATGTCTTTTCAAAAGCTTGAATGTCCTCTAAAGATATCTTTTTAAAGAGTAGCCGCCAGTACGCCTCCTAGTCTAGGTCTTGGGTGAGCACTGGAGAGTCCTCGTCCACTGTTCCCTGCTCATCGTACACTGCTCTCTGTTCTTTGTCACTGAGGACGGAATAGACTTTTCCCAGGATCTGAGGGCAGAGAGTATCCGTAAATCACCCCCGCCCCTCCCACCGAAACCGAGGCGCGAGAAATAAAGATCAGAGGCGCCAAGTGGAGCTCAGCGCGCTCCCCGGGGGCGGGGCCCGGTGGCCAAAAGGCTGGGGAGGCCCGGTCGGCCTCGGGGTGGGACCCGGCCAGCTGTACTTTTAAAATAGCAAAATCTTTCTGCAAATCATGAAAAGACATCCTAAGAAGTCTCTTATTCTTCTCACTGTAACCTCAGTTTCCTTATAATTAAAAAATAAATAAATAAGCTAAAGTTGCGAGAATGTTTGACGCTGGGAGGTAATGTTTCTAATGTTTGCATTCTCTGTCTTCTCTCTCTGGCCTCTTCTCTTGTACATGTTTTTGTAGGTGCTGCAAATCTCTTCTCAACTTACCTGGCCAGGTGTCAACAGTATCTGTGCAGTATTCCTGACTCTCTGTGCCTGGAGCTTCTGGAAAACATCTTCTCATTGCTTCTCATCACCTCTGCTGATCTTCACCCAGAGCCTCACTTGCCTGAGGACTATGCTGAGGATGATGACATTGAGGGGAAGAGCCCCTCAGGCTTGAGGTCCCCATCAGAGAGCCCTCAGCACATAGCACATCCTGAAAGGAAGTCAGAACGGGGTTCCCTGGGAGTCCCAAAGACCCTTGCTTATACAATGCCAAGCCATGTGAAGGCAGAGCCAAAAGACAGTTACCCAGGGCCTCATAGGCACAGCTTTTTGGACTTAAAACACTTTACTAGCGGTATCAGTGGATTTCTGGCCGATGAATTTACAATAGGGGCCTTCCTCAGGCTTCTCCAAGAGCAACTGGATGAGATCAGTAGCCGCAGCCCCCCTGAGAAGCCAAAGCAAGAAAGTCAGAGCTGCTCAGGAAGCAGAGATGGACTGCAGAGCCGCCTGCATCGACTTTCCAAGGTTGTCTCTGAGGCCCAGTGGAGACACAAGGTGGTGACAAGCAACCATCGTTCAGGTGAGAGAAGGGTGGAACTGGTGGGACCAGAAGGTGGAGAGGGAGAAAGATCCCAGGAATATGGGAGAGAGCTAGGAGTACATAGGAGTCACCCCATAACTCAGGGCATATCGTCACCATGGCAACCAGTGTCAGAACACTGGGGTATGCTCCATGTCTCAGAGCCCAGTGCAAACCTTCCCCAACCTGTTATGCCAAGAAAGGGCCAAATCAAAGTTGATCACTCTCCTTTCTGTCCCGTTGGGTTTGCTCTTTCAGAGGAGCAACCTTCCCGAAAATACCAGCCTGCCACACGTCACCCCAGTCTCCGCCGGGGTCGTCGGACAAGTAGGAGCCAGGCAGGTAATCTGAAGAGCTCATTCCCATGCACTAGGCAAGTGGTATAATGCTGCTTGTCTAATACTCTTTAAGAAACAGCACATGGTCAAAAACAACAAAAGCGTTGTAAAATTATCCTATTCCCACTCCCTCAAGGTAACCCTTGTTAATAGTTTCCTATGTATCCTTTCAGAAATTTTCCATGCAATATAAACATGTATATCCTTTTATATATATACACATGCATTATACTATATATTGAGAACTGCAGCTTGCTTTTTTCATTTATATCCTTTTATATATACAGATGTATTATACTATAAATTGAGAACTTTTTTCACTTACCATTTTAAATACTGCTTAGTATTCCATTGTCAGAAACACCCTGTTCATGGACATTTAAGTTTCCAGTTGTTTACCATTATAAACAGTGCTGTAGTAAAAAACCTTGTACATGTCTGTGCATACTTGTGTAAATACAGGATAAGCTCCTAGCAGCAGAATTACTAGGTCAGATGTATATGGGTATCATATATAGATATTACCCAGTTGCCTTAAAAATAAGGTAGACCAATAGGGATTTCTTTTTTTCTATAAGGATTAATATTAAGTATTCATTGTATGCCAGATGCTGCTCTACATTCCTTATATTTATAATTGTTAACTTATTTAATCCTCACAATACTATGAAGTAGGTCTTATTATTTTTCCCGTTTTATTTTTATTTCCTTTTTTCTTCTTTTTGAGATGGAGTCTCACTCTGTTGCCCAGGCTGGAGTGCAGTGGTGCAATCTCAGCTCACTGCAACCTCTGCCTCCTGCGTTCAAGCGATTCTTGTGCCTCAGCCTCCTGAGTAGCTGGGATTACAGGTGCATGCTACCATGCCCAGCTAATGTTTGTATTTTTAGTAGAGACGGGGTTTTGCCATGTTGGCCAGGCTGATCTTGAACTCCTGACCTGAAGTGATCTGCCCGCCTCAGCTTCCCAAAGTGCTGGAATTACAGGCGTGAGTCACCAGGCCCGGCCTCCCTTTTATTTTTAGTTGGCATATAATAATTGTACATATTTAAGGGATACACAGTGATATTTCAATATGTTTATAAAATGTGTAATGACCAAATTGGAGTAATATCTATCACCTCAAACATTTGTCATTTCTTGTGTTGTGAACATTCGAAATCCTTTCTTCGGCTGGGCACGGTGGCTCACACCTGCAATCCCAGCATTCTGGGAGGCTGAGGCAGATGGATCACTTGAGGTAAGGAGTTCAAGACCAGCCTGGCTAACATAGTAAAACCCTGTCTCTACTAAAAATATGAAAGTTAGCTCGGTGTAGTGGTGGGTGCCCAGCTCGGGAGGCTGAGGCACGAGAATCACTTGTACCTGGGAGGCAGAGGTTGCGGTGAGCTGAGATTGTGCCACTGGACTCTAGCCCGGGTGACAGAGTGAGAATCCATCTCAAAAAAAAAAAAAAATCCTTTCTTCTAGCTTTTTGAGAATATATAATAGATTATAGTTAACCATATTCATCCTGCAGTGCTACAGAACAGCAGAACTGATCCCTCCATCCAGCTCTGATTTTATATTCATTAATCACCCTCTCCCCATCCTTCTCTCCCTCCTATTATTTATAGTTCTGCAAGCTGTATGTGATTGCCTGTTTGCACATACTCTCATCAGTCAATAGTATTAGATTTTTTAAAACCTTCACCAATATATTTAATAATGATGTTTCATTGCTTTAGTAGTATTTTTTTTAGTTTGAGATTGAATATCTTTTCATATATTTATTGGCTGTTTATATTTTTCTGTAAACTGCCTAATGTCTAAGGTCCATTTTTCTCTTAGGAATCTCTTTTATCTTCAATTTTAGAAAGCTCTTTATACATTACAGAAAATATTTTCTCATCATGTGCTATTATTTTTTTCTCTATTTTGCCTTTTGATTCCACTTATAGGCTTTTCTTAGAGAAGTTAATACAGGCGCATTATGCAGGAGTATTAAATTTTTAGAGAATCAAGTTTTCATTATGGCTTTTGGTGTTGATCTTTTAAAAATTAAAAGGAATTCATGAGGATTTCCCATGGGCTAAACAATACTAGGTATCTTGAGGGAGGTAAATGAGGCACAAGCTAGGCTTTTGACTTCGAACAATTTGTAATGTACCTGCTTAGACAGTATACATGGAAAGTTTAAAGTGACCTGAGGCCCTGCCTGAAAACAGAAGAAATGTCTTAAAAGAGGATATCAGCATGACCTGCAGATGTCAGGGCAACAGATTTCATGAAGGAGTTGACTCTTGAACCAAGCTCCGGAGAATGAGTAGGCTCTAGCTAAGTGGCAACATGAAAGGTGAGCATACTGGGTGGGGTGGAGGATGCCGTGAGAGAAAGCTTCAAGGTTGAGTTGCTAAGTCCCTTAAGCTGCTACATTAATTGTTTTGGGTCAGAAGGCAGAGTTTGCATCCACTTGACCCATTCAGCACAAGAATGCACAACCCATCATCTCTTCTACGGCTGTTCCTTCTAAAGGGCTTCCAAACAGTGAACTGAGGTGCCTCCCTTGCATGAGGCTGAGACAGCCCCTCGAATGACCAGGCTAAGGAATAGCGAGCCTCTGTTAGAAAGCTCTAACATGTTAGGAAGCCTGGTGTTGAGAAGAGAAGAAGCTTTTTCTCTGAGACTTTGAATATCATGGTCTTTGGCCAGCCAGGTCTTAGACTTTGGTTCCCTAAATTTTTTTTAATACAGATAGGGTCTTGCTCTGTCACCCAGGCTGAAGTGCAGTGGCACAATCATAGCTCACTGTAACCTTGAACTCCTGGGCTCAAACAATCCTTCCTGCCGCAACCTCCTGGGTAGCTGGGACTACAGGTGCATGCCACCTTGCCCAACTAATTTGTTTTTAATTTTTTGTGTAGACAGGGTCTTGCAGTGTTGCCCAGGCTGGTCTCAAACTCCTGACCTCAAGCTATCCTGCTACAGTGGCCTCCCAAAGTGCTGGGATTACAGGTGTAAGCCACTGCACCCAGCCAGTTGTCTGCCTTTTCAAGTATGAAGATACCTTTTTCTATGTCAGAAAATACTGTGTCCCTACCACTTCCTGGTCATAACAGTTGTGCTTTTATTTTTTCAGAATACTGCCAGTGCTTACTGAGCAGGTGCTGATCACTGACCCCTAAAAATAACTTGAAAGTTCTTGGGGCTCTGAGACCCACAGGTTGGGAACCACTGGTATAGGCTATTACCCAGGTGAACTCTGTTGCCGTATTCAGCCCACTCTTTGCCTTTGGTCTATAGGAGCTTGTGTTTTGCTGTAGAAGGAGCAGCAGGTGTCATAGTTATTCATTATCCTCTGTCTCTAACTACACAGATCTTGGCTGTCAAGCCAACTTCACACTTCCTACTCTATAAGGAGCTGATAATTGACTTTCTCTCTTCTTCCCAATACCTGTAGATGGCCGAGACAGAGGTTCAAACCCATCCCTGGAAAGTACAAGTAGTGAGCTGAGCACAAGTACATCAGGTATGCAGATTTCCACCAGTTGCCAACTTTGAGCAGCTTTGCCCTGATATAGAGTTGCCATACACCATGGTGTAAAGCCAGGATTGAGCAGTCAAGGTTGTTATTCAAGGTTGGCAGATGGCCAGATTTTAGCTGGGAGAAGGGAAAGGACTGTTTCATTCTCAATTTAGTTATCCAGCAACAGAGAGAAATAGAGGTAAATACCCAAAGAAGGTAGTTGGCACTTAGCATCTTCTATTCAAAGATGGTAGCATAGGTTTGCCCTTCATTTGAGGAAAAATTAAGACCTATTTACAGGCCTTTTACAGAAGGACATTGAGGAGATAAAAGTTTGGTGGGAGGTGGCAGCAATATAGCATTTCCTTAATTCCTCTTGCTTCTCTGGCCCCACACATTCTTGTGTCCAACAGAGGGAAGTCTGAGTGCCATGTCTGGCCGGAATGAGCTGCACAGTAGATTGCACCCCCATCCTCAAAGTTCACTCATCCCCATGATGTTCTCCCCACCTGAGTCACTGCTGGCATCCTGCATCCTTCGCGGGAACTTCGCAGAAGCCCATCAGGTGAGGGGAGGCCATACCTTTTCAGCCCCTGAATGACTTAGCATCAGGTAAGGCTCGGAGCATGTACAACCAGAGCCACCTGGGAGCACTCAGGGGTCCACATGAAGCAGAAGAAGCAGAAGCAAGAGGGGGTTTCCATGTGCCCAGGCCCAGTCTTCAGTAGGGCGGATTGAAAGATAGTGAATTGTTTGTGGTTCTTAACATAAGCAGTGTTTTTAAAAGGTGAAAGAAAATATTCAGCCACACTCCCACCACTTAAAAGCATGGAAACTTTTGTTTCTCTCCTTGACTCCTTCTCTGAACATATACATGGGTTTTTGTTTGTTTGTTTGTTTGTTTGAGATGGAGTCTTGCTCTGTTGCCCAGGCTGGAGTGCTGTGGCACGATTTCTGCTCACTGCACCCTCCACCTCCCAGGTTCAAATGATTCTCCTGCCTAAGCCTCCCAAGCAGCTGGGATTACAGGTGCCCACCACACCAGGCTAATTTTTGTATTTTTAGTAGAGACAGGGTTTTGCCATGTTGGCCAGGCTGGTCTCGAACTCCTGACCTCAAGTGATCTACCTGCCTCAGCCTCCCAAAATGCTGGGATTACAGGCATGAGCCACCACACCCAGCCCATGTTTTTATCTAGTTAAAAATTATAATACAATTTCCTTTTCTTTTTTTTTTTTTTTTTTTTTTTGAGACAGACTTGCTCTTGTCACCCAGGCTGCTGGAGTGCAGTGGCGCGATCCCAGCTCACTGCAACCTCCACCTCCCATGTTCAACCGATTCTCCTGCCTCAGCCTCCCGAGTAGTTAGGATTACAGGCATGCACCACCATATCTGGCTAATTTTTATATTTTTAGTAGAGATGAGGTTTTGCAATGTTTGTCAGGCTGGTCTCAAACTCCTGACCTCAGGAGATCCACCCGCCTCGGCATCCCAAAATGCTGGGATTACAGGCATGAGCCATTGCGCCCAGTCTCAATTATAAATAGAATGCCAGTTCAATATACAAGAAGTATGGAGAGCTAGCAGACTAGAATATTTGTATTGTAGAGAGAAAATAGCACTGGAATGGTAATCAGAAAGACTGAACCTCTCTGAGCTTTGGTTTCCTCATTTGAAAATTGGAGTTAAATGTAATACCTGGTTTTTCTACCTCATAGGAATGTTAAGAGGATTATGTTCTAGCCGTGAGGAATATAAAAATCCTCTACTATTGATTAAACTTAATAACAAGTTATTAAACTTAATAACATAAAATAGTACTCTTCTGATTTTTAAAACCCTCTTGGCATATTAATGATACTTTTACTGGTAGTAAAGTATTTGGTAGTTTATCTACTTGACATGTAGGTCAGAATTGTTCTTTCATGTGAGTTCAGTTTTTGAGGAATAAATCTAGGGAACTCTAGGTAATAGGACAATTTTTACTTAAACTTCTCTGATCATTTTAGATCTTATACTTTAATGATAATTATAATTATGATCCTTGGAGGAGGATAGGACCCTCCCCAGCCCCAGCCTTTCTTTTTCTTTTTTTTTTTTTGAAGCAGAGTCTCACTTTCTCACCCAGGCTGGAGTGCAGTGGCTTGATCTCGGCTCGCTGCAGTCTTTGCCTCCTGGGATCAAGCGATTCTCCTGCCTCAGCCTCCTGAGTAGCTGGGACTACAGGTGCACACCACCACTCCTGGCTAATTTTTATATTTTTAGTAGAGACGGGGTTTCACCATGTTGGCCAGGCTGGTTTTGAACTCCTGACCTCAAATGATCCACCCTCCTTGGCCTCCTGAAGTGCTGGGATTACAGGCACGAGCCACCATGCCAGCCCCTCCCCAGCCTTTCTAATGCTCAAATCCAGAGCAATTTAACTAGGAGTCCCATGATATTTTACCCCTAAATGTCCTCCACTTCTCCACCTTTTCTTGAGCCGTGGTCTTTTTTTTTTTTTTTTTTTTTCAATAAAAACTTTTATTTTTTGACCTGGATACAGGCAGAATAAGTTGTACATATACGACAATATCAGAAAGTATTAACAAGAAAATAAAATTACTTTTAACCCTATAGTATGGAACAACCAATATTAAAAATTTACTTTTTTGGCCAATATTTCTCCAAAATATGTATGACTTTTATATAGCTGAGATTATTTCAAATCTAAAACTTTATATCATGCATTTTTACATTTTAATATTAGCATTTGTCTTTTAACCTTGATTTTAGTGACCTTAAAATAGTCTGATCAAGTAGCTGCATTTAACCACTTCCCTGTTGCTCAAGATTTAGATTATTTTTAACCTTGTAATAGTTGTAATATATAGTGCCAAGGTGATTACGTTTAGGCATTAAGCCTTTTGAATTAATTTTTTAAGAAAGTTCCTCATAAAAACTACTGAGTCAAAAGATGTAAACATTTTTAGAGCTTTATGGATTGCCAAATTGCTTTTCAAAAAAGTTGTGACACTTAATGTTACACCATCCCCTGAGGATTTATTTTTGTGCTTTGTTATTGTGATAGATGCAAAATGTTATTGTTACTTAAATTCCTAGATTACTGACAAGGGAAAAAATATTTTCTCATTTATATATTAGTCATATATATTTCCTCTGAAATTGTCCACATCTTTTGCCTATTTTCTACTGAGGCTTTGGTGGTTTTCTTACTTTTATGAATTATTTTTTATAGTTGACCTGTTCTTCTAACATTCAGTGCTCTTCTGACCCTACAAAGCACAAAGACATCTTAGGGCCACAGTCTAATGGTTGGCAAGATCTCCTATCCATGGACATTCCCTAAATCAGTGGGACCACCAGGGCCCACACGCTCCCTCTCCTATGACAGGTGCTGTTCACGTTCAACCTGAAGTCCTCACCCAGTTCAGGGGAACTGATGTTCATGGAGCGCTACCAGGAAGTGATCCAAGAACTGGCCCAAGTAGAGCACAAGATTGAAAACCAGAACTCAGATGCGGGTAGCAGCACCATTCGGAGAACTGGCAGTGGCCGCTCAACTCTACAGGCCATTGGCAGCGCTGCAGCAGCAGGTCAGGCTTCCCTGCTAACAACATAAGTGGTGAGGTGGCTGGGAGAGGGGGTAAAAGGGGAGAAACCACTAAAATCCTAGGCTCCTCATGAGGGTGAGCAGAAATTCAATACAGGACACCTGCCTTGAAAAACAGCAAACCTGATACGTCCAGTTTTCCAGCTGTGCCCATCCTCCTTGCCCAGGCTGTTCAGATACCACCACTTGACCTACTGCATTAAGCTTATCCTGTGTGATTTAAATGAAGACTGTGAATGCTGTTTTTAACCTGTGTTTTGATGGCCACTGTCTCTGGCTTCAGGAAATGGTTAGGAGTTTATTTCTTTCCCATGTAATTACTCAGGGATAAAGCATATTGTTTTACTGTTCTATAAAGTGCAGTTGGGTATTAAAATTTAAGGCCTAGAATTCACAGGTCTCAGTTTCCCAACCTTGGATGCACTGCAAAAGAGCCCATCCTTTCATTACTTCTTGAAGTTGGAATCTTGTTCCACATTTTCACAACTCTTACTGACCTAGGCCCTACATACCATGGTACCATCACATATTGCTTCCTATATATTATCCCAGAAATTTTCTATGCCTATTCACAAGAACACACACACATCCTTCCTGTTTTTAATATAAATAGGTTCTTAGGACAATACTATAGTCTACATTGCTTTTTAGTGATGCGTTCTAGAGATCTTTTCTGATTAGCACACACAGATCTACGTCGTTCTTTCTGAACCTACTTTGAGACTCCATTTGGAAAAAGCCCTCCCTCATCTGGACCACTCTGAGTTTCTCTTGGTCTTCCTTTCATGCCACTGTTTTGAAGCTATAAGAGTGGGCCATAATGATAGTGCTAATATACATAAAAGATACCCTGTGCAGATGAACCTCAAACATTTTGAAAGTAACTACTTTACCTAATAAAAGTTGTAGTAAGAATCCTTTTAACCCTTTGCTTTTTATTCCTCTGCTGGGCGGCCAGGAATGGTGTTTTACTCTATCTCTGACGTGACCGACAAGCTGCTCAACACCTCTGGAGACCCCATCCCCATGCTCCAGGAGGACTTTTGGATAAGCATGGCTCTAGTGGAGCCCACTGCTCCCCTGAGAGAGGTTCTGGAAGACCTCAGTCCCCCTGCCATGGCTGCATTTGACCTAGCTTGCTCTCAGTGCCAGCTCTGGAAAACCTGCAAGCAGCTTTTGGAGACAGCCGAACGGCGTTTGAATAGTAGCCTTGAAAGGCGGGGTGAGTGTGCTGTGTTAGCTGTATCCCTTCATTCTCAAATGAGATGGGTTTCTGAGAGTCTTGATAAATTGTCCAGGAAGAAAGCAGTTATTGGAGGAGGCAGATGGTGAATGGATTATGAAATTTTGTCACATACAATCTGATGGCATAAATACAGTCTGTTGAGAGACAAAATAGACATAGCAATTTGGGGAAATTCTTTATTGAATTATAGGTGAATTCAAAGAAGAAATATACATTTTAAAATGGTATCAATGGAATTCGAGCCTTAAGACTCCATGCCCTCTCCTTGGTGAACTTCACTTAACCTAAAACCTGAGACCATCTTGAATTTGTAAGCCAGGTGTAAGGGAAAACTTAATGAGTCACAGTTGGAGGGATGATCATACCTTGAGGTGAATAACAGTGCAGAATGTGCATACAGAATTCTTAGAGAAATCAGGTATGTGAAGGCATCAGTATATGAAGGTAGAATTAGGCAACGTTCTACTCCCCACACCTGTCCTTGCTACTTGCACCAAACATTGGAAGGACTGAGCAGTGGAGGAGAAAGGAACCTGTTCTGCCTTAGTAATATAGAGGGAGGAGTGGTGAATAGGTTATGATATGAGTAGCCCCATGTGTCTGGGGTCCCCAAGTCCACCCCCAGGTTCAGTGATTCTCTAGGAGAACTCTCAAGAATCAGCTTATCGTCATAGAGCTAAGATTTATTTCAGCAAATGGATACAAAGAAAAATCAGCAAAGTAAAAAGCCTCATAGGATAAAATCTGGAGGAAACCAGGTGCAAGCTTCCAAGAGTCCTCTCCCTGTGGCTACACAGGGCATGCCTATGCCTATTTCTCCAGCAATGAGTTGTGCCAGCAGTTGCAAGCTGTTGTATATAGGGAAGCTCATTAGAGACTCAAGGCCCGAGGTTGGTTGGTTTGTTTGTTTGTTTGTGTTTTTGAGATAGAATCTCACTCTATCCCCCAGGCTGGAGTGCAGTGGCACAGTCTCGGCTCACTGCTCACTGCTCACTGCAACTTCCACCTCCCGGGTTCAAGCGATTCTCCTGCCTCAGCCTCCCAAATAACTGGGATTACAGGCTCGTGCCACCACGCCCGGCTAATTTTTGTATATTTAATAGAGACTGGGTTTCACCGTGTTGGTCAGGCTAATCTCGAACTCCTGACGTCATGATCCGCCTGCCTCAGCCTCCCAAAGTGCTGGGATTATAGGCGTGAGCCACCGCGCCCAGCCACCCAAGGTTTTTTTTTTTCGAGGACTGGTGACAAAAACACCCTCTGCTTAACATGTAGCACATTCCAGATTCCTAAAAGGAAAGCAGGTGTTCAGCATAAACCACATTGTACAAAGAGTTTAGGGCCAGTGAGCCACTGCTATTATTTAGAGAAAGTATGTAAGCACAGGAAACTTCTTACCAGTCAAGTCCACAGTGCCAGCCAAGGGCCAGCCTTGCAAGCAGATGTTCTAAGGATAGCAGTGTCAAGCCTGCTGTTTAACTCTTTTCTATACACCCCTCCAAATCACCTCTGAGCTGTTGGTTAAAATGTCCTTTAATGTTTACATAGTCCTTATAGTCCTTCAAAGAAAGTACACAGCGGCTTATACAATGCTGTTTTTGTCCAGTGATCTGCTCTTCCCCTCATCTAATACTTATATCCTAAAATAAAATATTATTCAAGCTCTTAATCATGAAACAGTTTCAGGTCAATCAATGAGGAATTTGTGTGTGTGTGTAGGTGCATAGTCGGTGTATGTATTTATGGAGTATATGAGATTTTTTGGTACAGGCACGCAATGCTTAACAATCACATCATGGAAAATTAAGTATCCATCCCCTCAAGCATTTATCCTTTGTGTTACAAACAAGCTAGTTAGACTCTTTTAGTTATTGTTAAATGTGCAATTGAATTATTATTCACTGTAGCCCCCATGTTATGCTATTAAATACTAGGCCATATTCATTGTTTCTAACTTTTTTTTTTTCTGAGACAGAGTCTTACTCTGTCACCCAGGCTGGAGTGCAGTGGCGCCATCTCGGCTCACTGCAGCCTTTGTCTCCTGGGTTCAGGTGATTCTCCTGTCTCAGCCCTCCCCCACAACCCCTCAGTAGCTAGAATGACAGGTGTGTGCCACCATGCCCAGCTAATTTTTGTATCTTTAGTAGAGAAGGGGTTTCACCATCCACCCACCTTGGCCTCCCAAAGTGCTGGGATTACAGGTGTGAGCCACCACACCCGGCCTCTAACTATTTTTTATACTCATTAACCATCTCCATCTTCTCCCACCCCTTACTACCTTCCCAGCCTCTGGTAACCATGCTTCTATTCTCTATCTCCATGAATTCAGTTATTTTGATTTTTGGATCCCACACATAAGTGAGAACATGTGGTGTTTGTCTTTCTGTGCCTGGCTTATTTCACTTAACACAATGATCTTCAGTTCTATCCAAGTTGTTGCTAATGATTGGATCTCATTCTTTTCCATAACTGAATAGTACTCCATTGTGTATATGTACCACATTTTCTTTATCCATTCATCTGCTGATGGACACTGAGGTTGCTTCAAAATCTTGGCTATTGTGAAGAGTGCTGCAAGAAACATGGGAGTGCAAATATCTCTTCAATATACTGATTTAGGAATTAATTTAGTGACTACTGTGTTTCCAGATTATCCTGAGCATATGGGAGTATAGGAGAGATGTAAGAAATAATCTGTGTCCATAAAGTTGTTTATAGTCTAGTTGGAGTGTCAAGATACCACTTAAAGCAATTAAAGAAGACATATGATCTCCGCTCAAGTTGAGTACAACTGAAGGCAGTACCAAGGCAAATCTATTTGGCTTGGGACAACAATTCCATAGGAGTGCCAGAGATTCTGAATCTGCTGATGTTGTTGACAGCTGAGGCATCTTGCCAGAGGCAGTCCTAGAATCTTAGGCATGAAATAAACCAAGTATACTGGTTGTCACCCAAAATGGCACAGCATGTGTTTCCTCCTTAATATTGGAGAGGATAAAATTTCACAGGTAAATACAGGACTGAGTGTCAATCTCTGAAAACACTTCAATTTTTTTTTTTTGCATTCCCTCTTCCTTCATCTATTTCCAGGTCGACGGATAGACCACGTACTCCTAAATGCTGATGGCATTCGAGGTTTTCCAGTTGTTCTTCAGCAAATCAGTAAGAGTCTCAATTATCTGCTTATGTCAGCCAGTCAAACCAAATCAGGTGAGTTGCTTTTTTCTCTTTTCTTCTCCTGGACTTGGCACATTAGGTCAGCAACAGACTTTACTTTTTCTTTCTCATTTGCTTTCCATAGAGAGTGTGGAAGAAAAGGGAGGAGGCCCTCCACGGTGCAGCATCACTGAACTGCTTCAGATGTGCTGGCCCAGCCTAACCGAGGACTGTGTTGCCAGCCACACCACCCTCTCCCAGCAGCTAGATCAGGTCCTTCAGTCACTGAGAGAGGCACTAGAGCTGCCAGGTATAAGGCTGTCTGCTTGGGAACAAATAAAAGCTGAACTGGGGAGAGGAAACAGCTGAGAGTAACGAGGCACTTTGGAGCAGAGGCTTGGGACTCCAGAACTGGGATCTATCAGCCCTTTAGTTAGCCAGGGCATGTCTCAATGTCTCGTAACTTAACTTCACCTGTTTTCCCACCTCTCAATTGAAAGAATGGTGAACATTCCATCAGCTGATACATTTTCTCATGATGAATAAGAAATACAGCCAGCAGGTGCTTAGTAAATATTGATGAACCCTTCCCCAAAAGATTGCTGTGTTCTTCATAAAGTTATTCCACCCCGGAGACAAGGATAAAAATAGAACTATACACACCAGAGTAATTTTATACACTCCAGACTCAAAGCTTTTCCTGGCTGAGAATCACTTGTCCAAGTGACTGACTTAGGATTTTATATTTGCCTTGTAAGTGTAGTGTCCAGGCCATCAGATGCCCCAGGCAGTGTAGGAGGCACAGTTCACATATCCAGTCAGAAATTGACCCAAAGCTGGACTCACAGACTGAAGCCTGTGTCCTTTCTCCTGCCATCCTCCTCTCAGAGCCCAGGACTCCTCCACTGTCTTCCCTGGTGGAGCAGGCAGCCCAGAAAGCTCCAGAGGCAGAGGCCCACCCTGTGCAGATCCAGACTCAGCTCCTCCAGAAGAACCTGGGCAAACAGACCCCATCAGGCAGCAGGCAGATGGACTACTTGGGCACCTTCTTCAGTTACTGCAGCACCCTTGCTGCAGTTCTCCTTCAAAGTTTGAGCTCTGAGCCTGGTAGGTAGCAAGAAAGAGGCAATAGATTCATGGCAGACCTGCAAGTGTTCAGGGCAAGGAAGAGAAAAGATGCATGATTAAAAGGCTCTGGATACAGCAGTAGCCAAGAACACTAGATTTATAAGGTTTTCCTCTCTTATTCATCTCTGGCTATTTTACTCATCTTTGTGCTAGTATAGGTGTATAGCACATGGGAGTACTCAATTAATTTTCTTGGAATTAGCGACTCAAAAATATCTCTGTCAGACCTGTGGTCCATTGTGAATTTGAGGACCCAGCAGAGGAATCAAGTCTCTGATATGAGTACCAGATTCTTAAGTCCACAGAGTGAGTACTACATGCACTTCAGTCGGGTTGAAGAGAGCAGGAGTTGGCTGTCCGTGGCTAGATCTGCCCACTGAAGTTCGTCTGGGGTTGGAAGTCTTTAGAGCAGTGGTAAGATATAGATAAAACTTGTGGTCAGGTTCATGTTGAGAATACCCTTTACCTAGAATGAATTAACAGAAGGCTCTCAATATTGTCTTCATCTTGACACTACTTTTTTCTCAATTCTGGGAAACAGGGCTCTGAACTCTTGCAGTCAGTGGTGCAAACAAAGATCATGTTCTTTACCTTTGCAGATCATGTGGAGGTCAAGGTAGGAAATCCCTTTGTTCTGCTGCAACAGAGCTCTTCCCAACTGGTGTCACATCTCCTGTTTGAGAGACAAGTTCCCCCAGAGAGGTAGGAGCCACCTCCATGCAAGTCAGCCATGGGCCTTCGGATGATTTCATCAATATAGCCAAGGGTGGTGCTTGGGGTTAGCACAGAGAGTGGGGATTTCTTCCTGACTGAATTTTTTATTCTTATATAACTGAAAATTTAATGTGCCTTGTTTCCTGCTTTCTCTCTCGATACCTTTAGCATGTATATTGTTAAGTATGAAATCAGTGGGTGACTCTGCACTTTATAAATAGGCAAAAATCTAAAAATTCAATAACATGATAGTTGATTAGACTGTAGGAAAACAGCATTCTCAGAGAATGCAAGTGGGACATAAATTTGTACAGCCTCTATCGGAAGGCAGTTTGTCAATATTTATTAAAATTGCAAATTCATATGCCCTTTGATTTAGCAAACCATTTTGGATAATTTATCCTACAGCTTTATTATACATAAATGATTTATATGCAAAATCATTTCATTGCAATCTTGTATATAGTACCAACAGATCAGAAAATTCATTGTCCACTAACAGGAGCCTAGTTATGGTTCATCTATATAATGGAATACTATGTAACTGCAAAAACTAAAGAGGGTCCTCTCTGTAGAGGGATATGGATAGATCTCGCAGAAGTGTTCAGTGAAAACATAAAGGGCAGAGCAATATGTCTAATAGGCTACTTTTTGTGTTTTAAAAATAGAGTGTGACGATTAGGAACTTTTATTTACATTTGCTCATGTAAGCATAAAGAAATTGTAAGACTGGTTAATGGTGCCTGTGTATTCAGGCCTTGTATGCTTTCTGCTTCTCTCCTTCCAGACTGGCAGCCCTTCTGGCCCAAGAGAATCTCAGCCTAAGTGTGCCGCAGGTCATCGTCAGCTGCTGCTGTGAGCCCCTTGCTCTTTGCTCATCCCGGCAAAGCCAGCAGACCTCCTCCCTCCTGACTCGTCTGGGTACTCTGGCCCAGCTACACGCCTCTCACTGCCTGGATGACCTCCCGCTTTCTACACCGAGCTCCCCGAGGACAACTGAGAACCCTATATTGGAAAGAAAGCCCTACTCCTCCCCAAGGGACTCATCACTCCCAGCCCTCACCTCCTCTGCCTTGACCTTTCTTAAGTCACGCTCAAAGCTCCTAGCTACGGTGGCCTGCCTGGGGGCTTCCCCGAGGTTAAAGGTCAGCAAGCCCAGCTTGTCATGGAAGGAACTTCGTGGCCGCAGGGAGGTGCCTCTGGCTGCAGAGCAGGTAGCCCGGGAGTGTGAGCGCCTTCTGGAACAATTCCCTCTGTTCGAGGCCTTCCTCCTGGCTACCTGGGAGCCCCTGCGAGGGTCTTTGCAGCAGGGGCAGAGTCTGGCAGTGAATCTCTGTGGTTGGGCCAGTCTTTCTACCGTTCTCCTGGGCCTACATTCTCCCATTGCCCTAGATGTACTGAGTGAGGCTTTTGAGGAATCCTTGGTGGCCAGAGATTGGTCCCGGGCCCTTCAGCTCACTGAAGTGTACGGGCGAGATGTGGACGATTTGAGCAGCATAAAGGATGCAGTCCTGAGCTGTGCTGTGGCATGTGGTGAGCAGAATGCTATGCGTCCCTTTTTCACTAGTGGTAATATTTGGTATTCACTGGGTATATTATCACATTTAATCCTCACCGTAACTGTAGAGAGAAGCCCCACTATAATCTCATGTTATTAAGAGGAGACAAGGTCTCAGAGGGGTTAGGAAACTTGCCCAGGGTGGCAAGTGGTAGAGTAGAGCTTAGAACCCAAGTCCATCTGACTTTAAACAGCCACGCATAACCAGTATTCTCAATACTGTATATCACAATTCTTGTGAAATTCTACAGACTACAAATGTTTGGGTCCCTTCCCCAGAGGCCCAGGATAGAGCTCAGGCAAGTGTTTACTTTAAAATAGGGATCAGCACATTTTTTCTATAAAGGACTTTGTAAGCCACAGTCTCGCTCATAACTACCCAGCCCCTCCAGTACAGCATGAAAGCAGCCAGAGTCAATATATAAAGAAATGAGCATGGCTACAGTCTAATAAAACTGTATTATAAAAGCAGATTGTGGGTCTGTTTGATGACCACTGCTTTGAAAGCTCCCCAGGAAATTCTGACGTGTAACCAGAGTGGAAAGCCAATGAGCTGTAACACTACTAGGATTTCCTAGCAGTGTTGCAGCAAGAGTTGGGTGTGGTGTAGGGAATGACTTTTGGGTAGGAGGCTTGGCTCCCTTGGGAAAGGAGAAAATCCATCCTTGAAAAGGTGGACAAATCCACTGACTGGCTGTGTGGTCTTAATTGCCTGGAGTCTGTTTTTTGTATCTCCAAGATCAGATCTGTGAAATGGGTGTGGAAGAGAGAGATCTAAGTCAGGGAGTGAAACTAGTCTACCTGGAATAACTTTCAAGTGGTTATGTATGGCACAGGGTGGAAATTACAGGGAAAAGGAAAGTTTCACTGACAAGGTGAGTCTGAAACAGTCCTATATGTTCAGCATGCCAAAACATGGAGAGCTTCATCTCTTCTGTCCTTCCTTCATTCCTTCCTTCCTTTCTCTTTTCCGTCTCTTCCTTCTGAAAGTCTCATGGCTATTATCAGGTTTACCTAAAGACACACATAGGGTAGAGATACAGCATTTTCCTTGTCATATAATGGTTCCAAGTGTAAAAACTAGTTAAGATCACATCCATCTTAAAGATCCTCCAAGCTCCTCTTTTACGAGATTGAAGAAAACCCTTTCTCAAGAAGTAACCTGGACTCTTGAACTCTTCTGGTCCCACGCTTGCTGCCTCTGAGCATCTTTTTTGTCTTATAGACAAAGAAGGTTGGCAATACCTGTTTCCCGTGAAGGATGCATCTCTGAGAAGTCGGCTGGCCCTACAGTTTGTGGACAGGTGGCCCCTGGAGTCATGCCTGGAGATTCTGGCCTACTGCATTTCAGACACGGCTGTCCAAGAAGGACTAAAGTGTGAGCTACAGAGGAAGCTGGCGGAGCTGCAGGTGTATCAGAAGGTATGGGCCCTCGCATCAAGAGAAAGGGAATGGGCTTCTCACTCTATGATCAACCCCAACCTATCTCATATGATGGGGGACTTTAAGAAACAGAAAATATAGGTCTGTGTTTTGCTTTGCATCTGGCTTCAGTTCTTAGGTGAACAGCAGGGAGGCCTCCTAGCTGGTTCCTGTGTTACTTATTCCTATAATTTTAAATACATTTGCATGAAGTGAGGGTAAAAATAACAAAATTAACATTGGAATGGTGTATTACAGTCCAAAAAGGCTTTTTCACATGTCTTTTTGAGCTTTTTGTATGTTTTTGTATATTGTGTCTTCTATAAAGTTTGTTTTAAATTTCAGCAACATTTCAAGAGCTATTTTGAAAAGATATATGAAGGTGACAATTTCAAAACTAAAAGATTCTTGTGGGATATTTGTTACATTCAAGCTCAAGAGGCTTAGGGAGACAAATTTAGGAAGCACGGCTACATAACAAGTATAAAATAGATGCTAATTTTCCAACATATCCTTGGAGCAGACAGAGTCCAGGGGTAGTGAAAATGGCAGGTGAAAAAAGGTTTCTTTTTATTCTTCCTTGGCAGTTTTCATGCAGAGCTAAAATGTTGTATGAAAGGTGATCCCACAGAGCATTCAAGCCAGAAGAATATCTTGGGTGGAGTTTGGGGTAGAGGAGCATGGGACAGGTGACCCCAGAACAATCTGGGAAGCATGAGAGCATTGTCTTCACTAGTGAAAGGCCCCAGTCCTGGCCTCCATATTCAGCCTTCACTCCCTGCTTGTTCTTCCTGGATAGGTTCACTCTGCTCTCTAAATAATCTTTGCCCAATTTGCTCTCTTTTCTGGCAAGTTCTGACAGCGTGACTTTGGGGCAGAGATCTAGGGATGGCCCATCTGTGGGCATGCCCAGTGACTTGTTCATGGAGGGAGAAGCTGCAGTGTGGTTTGATAGATTTTCCTGTCTTTCCTTAGATTCTGGGTTTGCAGTCTCCCCCAGTGTGGTGTGACTGGCAGACCTTGAGGAGCTGTTGTGTTGAGGACCCATCAACTGTCATGAACATGATTCTAGAAGCACAGGTACCGTTTTCCTGGGTGGTGTTCCCCTTCATCCTCCTTTCAGAGTTACAACCCCTTAGCTGGCTGTATAAGCCCCTTTCTGCATATCGATGTTCACTTTTTAAAAAAATAACTATACCACATTCTGGCCGAGGCGGGCGGCTCACAAGGTCAGGAGATCGAGACCACAGTGAAACTCCGTCTCTACTAAAAATACAAAAAATTAGCTGGGCGTGGTGGCGGGCGCCTGTAGTCCCAGCTACTCCGGAGGCTGAGGTAGGAGAATGGCATGAACCCAGGAGGCGGAGTTCCTGGGATCGCACCACTGCACTCCAGTGAGCCGAGATCGCACCACTGCACTCCAGCCTGGACGACAGAGCGAGACTCTGTCTCAAAAAATAAAATAAAATAAGTATACCACATTCTTTTTTATTGTGAAGTTTGCCAAAATCCAGATAAGTATAGAGAATAATACAGTTGACTCTTTTGTATTATCATCCTGTGTTCATACCTGAGATTTTCTACATTGTGTACGTTAGGTACAGAATGTATTTCTCGAAGTGGAATTGCTGGGTCATTGGTCACGAGTGTCCTCACCTTTGCTAGAATATTACCAACTTACTCTTCAAAACACTCACCCCAGTTACACTCCCACTCGCAGTTCCCGTTATTGCATAACCATGTCACCTTTTTATTTATCTTTATTTTTATTATTATTTTTGAGACGGAGTCTTGCTATTTCATCCTGGCTGGAGTGCAGTGGCGCAATCTTGGCTCACTGCAACCTCGGCCTCCTGGGTTCAGACGATTCTCCTGCCTCAGGCTCCCAAGTAGCTTGGATTACAGGCAGCCACCACCATGCCCAGCTAATTTTTTTGTATTTTTAATAGAGACAGGGTTTGGCCATGTTGGCCAGGTTGGTTTTGAACTCCTGACCTCAAGTTATCTGCCCACCTTGGCCTCCCAAGGTGCTGGGATTACAGGCATGAGCTACAGCACCCGGCCCCTTGTTACCTTTTTATATTGTCCAACTTTTCATTGTTTGCAATAAGATGGTATCTCATTGTTGTTTTAATTTACATGATAACTAATAAATTTGAATATCTGTTCATGTGTTTATTAGACTTCTGAGTGCTAAGTAGGATTTTGTCTACCTTTTAAGAAGCTGACTGTGTAGATGCTCATTCAAATGTTCATTCATTCAGGAAGTACTTATTGCATGCCTATTATTTGCCAATCACTGTGGTAGATGGTGGTGAAACAAAAATTATTAAGCTGTCCTTGCCCTGGAGTGGCTCACATTTTGGAGAGAGGGTGATGTAAGATGCATCCCTAGGTGACTGCAACATAATATACAAATGACAGAAGTAAGCTCAGATTGTGGGAGCACAGGCAGGTCACCTAACATAGCCTGAGAAACAAGGAAGCATCCTGAAGAAGGCAGTCCTAGGCAGGGTTGCGGGGAGGACATTCCAGACACCACCACGTGGGAATATTTGAGCAAAGCCCTAGGAATTCTATTCTCTCAGACTTCATCTACAGTTCACAAATTGGGGTTGGGGGGTAGTGAGGGGGAACATGGGTAGAATCCAACCACCAACATGTTTATTTGGCCTTTGTAGTATTGGTCTACAGAATTTTTATTTTTTCATATTGACTTTATTGCCAAAATTTTAAAATACAGAAATTTTATGATTTTAAAAAAGTTTTGTAACTTAAAAGTCTGACAACATTGGGCCTGCCCATTCTTATAGCATGGGTGGCTATGTCCTTTAAACAGTCTTTTCAGTCTTTCCCACTTCCTTAGAATCTCACCAGGGTTGACACCAAGTGTCTGTTGCCACATGTCATCTGCTTTTTTTTATGGTAGTGCTAAGAGGAAAGTGATATGAACAGTAAGCCTGCTTCAATCATTTTCATCATAGTGAAGTTCCCATCAGCACTTATAAACATTCCTGGGGCTTTGTAGACTCAAGACTGCTGAGAAGAATCAGGCAGTCATGTAAAGGGGTTGAAGGCATGTGTGTTTCCTTCCAGGAGTATGAACTGTGTGAAGAGTGGGGCTGCCTGTACCCCATTCCAAGAGAACATTTAATCAGCCTTCATCAAAAGCATCTTCTCCACCTTCTAGAAAGAAGAGATCATGACAAGGCTCTGCAAGTAAGTCCCCAGTTGTTTCCATTTTTCTTCTGGGGTGGGACAAGAAGTTTAGTCAAATCAGATGGCTTTATTTTCATGTTGAATCCCATGCAATCTCAGCTATGCCTCTTCCGATCTTTCAGGAGCTGGTTATAGTCATCTTGAGCAGAAGGGGCCTAGCCTTGCATTAGGTGCCAGATGGGGTGGCTGGGTCTAGAATTCTGCTGAATTCTGGTCCTGTCAAAGCCATGGCATTTGGGAAACTACAGAGGTGGTTAAAAAAAAAAAAAAAGTATAGAGAAAGGGTTAGTCCAAAATGAGTAAACCTAAATATTCTATTCTCAAACAAAACAAAGCTGGTCTAAGAGCTCTTCTGCAGGCCACACCTTCCTCCTCTACCCTTTGACAATAGCTCCTGCGAAGAATCCCTGACCCCACCATGTGCCTTGAAGTGACAGAGCAATCCCTCGACCAGCACACTAGCTTGGCCACTTCTCACTTCTTGGCCAACTACCTCACCACCCACTTCTATGGACAACTGACTGCTGTCCGACACCGTGAAATCCAGGCGCTGTATGTGGGATCCAAGGTAAGGAGGAAAAGGAGGTGTTGGGAAGGCATACCTGAGGGAGAGACTGCGAGCCTAGCTCTTCTTCAGAACTTGCCTTTTCAATGGCTCTTTTGCCAGGCACCTGCCATCCCTGGCCTGTGCTATATGAAATCTTTACCCTAGAAGCCCTCTGTATCCTAGTTGAGTCTCCTAGGACTTGTCATTCTCTTCCTGTCCTGCCTCCATAGGGAATTCTACCTGGTCCTCTTAAGTTGCCTTTATAGTTTCCATGGTATCTGCTGTATCAATGCTTCTCAATTCTGACAATATATTAGAATCACCTGGACTTAAAAAAAAATACCAGGTTATTCACCTCTACCCCAGATCAAGTAAAACTGGTCTTGGGATAGGGACTGGACATCTTCCAAAGGGCTTCTGATGTAAGGATTTAAAACGACTGCTTGATAAACTTGTCTGTGCTAGTGAAAGAGGGTTAGTTGTCTATGTAATTAGATGAGATAAGTTCTTACCTTTGATGTATAACCTTGGAGACATTAATAGAGGAAACCGCCAGCTAGAAAAAGTAATCCAGTGAAGCAGAGTTTGAAGAGAGCTAGGGCCCTCTGGCATTCTTCTAATTATTCTGCCTGGCAGTCCTATATACTACCACACAAATAGAACAAGTGCTAGGAGAGCCATAAATATAACCACTGGCCCACTTACTAAGAGTTGAACTACATAACATGTTCCTTAAGAAGATACACCCAATGTGCTGTAGCTGAGTAGGGGAACCCTTGAAAACTGGCAGTGAACAGGGTCAGTGAACATATTTCAAGCCTAGTGATCGTGACTTCTAAGGAGAACTTAGATTCATCGTTTACCTGTAGGACATAGGAGGTGCCAGGTTTCATTAGACCACTGACACCACCTTGTATTTCTCATTCTGAGTAAAGCCTCAAATAAACAGAATGGTGGCATTAAGGGTCAGGGAGACCTCAGTCATACCTGGAGGGTCCAGGCCAGGGGTGAGCAGGCTACCACCTGTGGGCCAAATCCAGTCCCCAGCCTGCGTTTGTAAAGCATGTGTTATTGGAACACACGTGCAACTCTCATTTTACCTATGGCTGCTTTCAAGGTACATGTGCAGAGCTGAATGTTTGAGACAGACATTATGGACCATGAAGCCTGAAATATTTACTCTCTGATCCTTTATAGGAAGAGTTTACTAACCCCTCATCTGGTGAAGGTACTTGGGGTACTTCTCAATTACCATCTGCAGAATTTAGTGGGGAGCTCAGCCTTCCTAAAAGACTGCGAGTCTGTTTCAGTAGCTGACTATGCGCCTTTTGTTCTCATGCACACTTCCCCTTCCCAGTGAGAATCTTGAGTTTTTTCTGAAATTTGTGTACTATTTTCTTTACTCTGTGGATCTACCCCACAAACAGATTCTGCTGACCCTGCCTGAGCAGCACCGGGCCAGCTATTCCCACTTGTCATCTAACCCCCTGTTCATGCTGGAGCAGCTGCTTATGAACATGAAGGTGGATTGGGCCACTGTGGCTGTGCAGACTCTGCAGCAGCTGCTGGTTGGACAGGAGATTGGCTTCACTATGGACGAGGTGGACTCACTGCTTTCCAGATACGCAGAGAAAGCCCTGGACCTTCCATACCCTCAGAGGGAGAAACGATCAGGTAACTGCTAGCATCCTAGAAGGGGATTCTACATGGAGGAAGAAATGCCATGCTGCGTTCTTAGTTTTAATTTGATCCCCTTTTAATATTTTGGGTTGATCTAGAGTGAATGAATACACTTCAGGAGAGCTATCTCTTTATTATATAGGAGAGATCTTGGTCTTGGAGGAAGTAGAATAATGACCAGAATTAAAAGGTGGTAGATAAACACTGCATGCACATAATAACATAAAGGTTTGGAAAGCAAAATATGCTGGAAATGGTCTCTGTCTGGCCTTGATATAGCGGGCTCTTCAGTACCATCATTTGGTATTGAGAGTATGCCTTATTCCCAGGATCACATCAGATATCACTTGTATGTGAGCTGACTCAGCCTCTTCTACATTGAAGAAACTGAAATAAGTATGGACCGATGTTCCCAGCCAGCTCTTTTTTCTTACTCCCTACTCTCCAGGGGCATCATTTCAATGTCTTCCACTTCCTCTGGGCATTTTTTGATTTATTTTGTAGAATCCTAGTGTCCATTTCATTATCTCATATGCCTAAACGTGGTTTGTTTTTCGAGGCGTTTAAGAAACATGCGTGCTATGGGCTTAGAGGTACCTCCTCCATTCTCTTAATACCTAGTAGAGTCATGGAATGACAGTCAGAGAAGCCAACAGAGCTTTGTTCTAAATGCCTAGGGTGGTGAATCAAGATACTTATGGTAGAACCATATTTTGTCAGCATTTTCCCTCTCTACAGATTCCATGATTCACCTCCAAGAAATTGTCCACCAGGCTGCAGATCCCGAGACCCTCCCTAGATCACCATCAGCAGAGTTCTCTCCTGCTGCTCCTCCTGGTAAGAACTGGCTCTGATTATTCACTAAAATTTTTCAGTTTAGTCTTGCCTTATTCTATCCTTCAGAATTTTTTTTTTTGCTTCTTTTTTTCATTGCCAGTTACAACATTATTAATTGTTTATCTTGGTTCATTCCAGATTTATATATATATCTCAGAAGATTCAACATACAGTCAACTATTGTTATTTGTGGCAGTATGTCTATAAAGTCTCCACACTGAACTAGCAAATCCAGAACTCTTGTTCCTAAGGGAAATGTGTACATGTATACACGTACCTCACATAGTTGGTAATCTTAAATCCTAAAAACAACTCTTCCTAGACGATTCTATTCTATTTCCTTTTTTCTACAAAGGAGATTCAGAAGTGTTAAGTGACTTGCCTGAGGCCACCCCCACTAACAGGTCCCAGAATTGGGATTCAAATCCCATTCAACTAGCCCCAGCACTGAGCTTCTGGCACTACCCCACACTGTCCGCTACCATCCCCATCTTCTGGTCACTGTTTTTTTTTTGAGACGGAGTCTTGCTCTGTCGCTTAGGGTGGAGTGCAGTGGCACGATCACGGCTCACTGCAACCTCCACCTCCTGGATTTAAGCAATTCTTCTGCCTAAGCCTCCCGAGTAGCTGGGATTAAAGGCATGTGCCACCACACCCAGCTAATTTTTGTGTTTTTAGTAGAGATGGGGTTTCACCATGTTGGCCAAACTGGTCTCAAACTGCAGGTGATCCACCTGCCTTGGCCTCCCAAAATGCTGGGATTATAGGCATGAGCCACCACACCCAGCCAGGTCACTGTTGTATAGAAGTTGAAACAACCTCAGCTGGGAATTTCAGTGTTGAGTAATGGGTGACTCAAAACTTTCATGACCGCATGTGTTTGCAAATGACCACAAAAGCAAGATGAATATTGTTTTTGAGGTTACAAATGTTAACAAACAAGCAACTTTACAAATATGCAATCTAGTATTAATGAGGCTTGACTGTACTTAGCCCTCAAGTTCATACTGTCACACACAAAGCACAAGCTCCTTGAAGCCCTCAGCCATGTCTTGGTCACCCTTTTCACCAGTCCCCTGGTCTCCAGCCCCTGCACAATGGCCTACTCTCAAAAGAAGCTCAGCCAAGTGTTTTATTTTGCCAAATGGTCAAAGGAGCAGGATTCTAAGGTCTCTTCTTCTGAGTGCTACTAAGAGTCACTATGTTTTACATCTCTCTTTTTCTGTGACCAGCCAATGTTGCTCTGCTAAATGATAAGAAATCTCTTTACATATCATAAAGCAGACTGTGGCATTTTCTGGCCATACTTTGAGAATTAGCCATGCTTCATGGTAACCAGCCGAGCTGAGGGGAGGGCTCAGCCTTGCAAGTATATGAGCAGCTTCATGCATCTGTATAAATGGCAGCCTGAGCAGCTTTGATATGTGTGTGTGTGTGTGTGTGTGTGTGTGTGTGTGTGTGTATGAGCCTTTTTTTTTTTTTTTTGGAGACAGGATCTCACTCTGTTGCCCAGGCTAGAGTGCAGTGGTGCCATCAGAGCTCACTGCAGGTCAGTTCCTCCTGCCCCAGCTTCCCTAGTAGCTAGGACTACAGGCACACACCACCATTGCCTGGTTAATTATTTTATTTTTTGTAGAGACAGGATCTTGCTTTGTTGCCTAGGCTGGTCTCGAACTCTTGAACTCAAGTGATCCTCCCACCTTGGCCTCCCAAAGTGCTGGGATTACAGGCATAATCTGCACCCAGCCTATATGAGCTTTTTATTGTGGAAAATTTGCAAATCCCAGATATCACATCATTTCATTTATAAATATTTCAGTATAAATCTCTGAAAGGTAAGGCCTTTCATGAAACAAAGCCATAATACCATTATCACATCTAGAAACAAATTCATAATAATTCCTTATTATTCTCAAATATCAAGTCAGTATTCACATTTGTCCAGCTGTCTCATCAAGATTTTTTTATAGTTGTTTTTTCCAGACTCAAGATCTAAATAATGCCCATACATGGCATGGCATTTGGTGAAATATCTCTTAAATCTTTTTTTCTTTTTCTTTTTTAAGAGAGTCTCCCTCTGTCATCCAGGCCAGAGTGCAGTAGTATGATCATGGCTACTATAACCTTGAACTCCTGGGCTCAAGCAATCCTCCCGCCTCAGCCTCCCTAGTAGCTGGGACTGCATGCACACACCACCATGTCTGGCTAACTTCTGTATTTTTTTCTTTTGTATAGATGGAGTCTTGCTATCCATCTATGGAGACAGCCTAGTTGCCCAGGCTGGTTTTGAACTCCTGGCCTCAAGTGATTCTCCTGCCTCAGCCTCCCAAAGTGCTGGGATTACTGGCATGAGCCACTGCACCAGCCTCTTAAAGCGCCTTTAATCAATAGGTTCCCTGCCTCTTTTCTTGTTTATCCCCCCTACCTCTTTTTTATTTGTGGAGGAGACTAGTCATTTGTTCCCCAGAGCTTCCCACATGCTGGATTTTGCTGACTGCCTTCCTGTGGCAATCTGCGTCTTCATCCCCAGAATTTCCAGGACACTTGTAGTTAGGTCTAGAAGCTGGACTTGATTCAGGCTTAATATTTTTTAGTAAGTGTACTTGATAGCAGGTGGTGTACACATCCATCAGGAGGCACACAATGTTCAGTTGTCTCTCTTTTATGACACAAACAGCCACTGATGATCATTAACTGGATCTATTCTTTCAATAACGGTTTGTAAAATGGTGAAATTCTATCATTCCCTCTTCATCTATAAGCTGGTATATTGATTATCTTTTACTCTGACCTCTGGCTCTGCCTCCCAGGTATCTCCAGTATACATTCCCCTAGTCTAAGGGAAAGGAGTTTCCCACCAACCCAGCCCACACAGGAATTTGTGCCCCCAGCGACACCCCCTGCCAGGCACCAGTGGGTACCGGATGAGACTGAGAGTATCTGCATGGTCTGCTGCAGGGAGCACTTCACCATGGTAAGCAGCATCGGTCTCCACCGTCACCCTCAGGAGAAGGTAAAGGAGAATTCTAGTTCATGAGCCTGAGTTTACAGTCACCGCCTGTCCCCAAGAGAATATCGGTATTTTCAGAACTGCCAAATCTAAGACTTTGGGTTTATTTTTGACCTGACCAGAATGTATTTTCTGGATTCAGACAGGTAGTAGACACCCTCAAACAGCCATAAATTCTAAAATCTTTGCCATTGTCATGAGATAATAAAAAAGAGGCAGGAGGAGTCACCAGGTGTCAGTGGATCTTGTTTCCGGCTCCCGTGTCTTTGACAGTAAGACGGGTGACCCAGCAGTGGTTATATGCACTGACTCAGGAGACAGAGGGCCTGGGTTCTAATCCTGGCTCTGCCTCTTAATGACAGTGTGACTATACACTATTTTGGTTTCATGTGCCTACTTGTAAACTAAGGATGATATATTCTTAGGCTCATGGAGCTGTTAGGATTAAATATGATAATATGTGTCACCATACTTAACGCAGTACCTGCCCAGTATGCCACATCAGCTCAATGCTGATGAAAACGATGGTGATGTAATTGCTCTGTGTCTGTTTCCTCCTCATCTATAAAAGAGGTGTAATATTTCTATTAGAATGAAATGAAGCAGTACTTTAAAGTCACTTTGATGCCCATCCACTGTAGACTGGATAAAGAAAAGTGGTACATATACACCATGGAATACTATGCAGCCATAAAAAAGAACAAGATCATGTCTTTTGCAGGAACATGGATGGAACCAGAGGTCATTATCCAAAGCAAACTAACACAGGAATGGAAAACCAAATACCACATGTTCTCAATTTTAAGTGAGAGCTAAATACTGAGAACACATGGACAGAAAAAGGGGAACAACAGACACCGAGTGTACTTGAGACAGAGGAGGGTGGAAGGAGGGAGAAGTTCAGGGAAGAAAAACTGCTAGGTACCATACTTAGTACCCAGGTGACAAAATAATCTGTACACTAAACCCCTGAGTCACGAGTTTACCTATGTAACAAACCTGCACATGTGCCCCTGAACCTAAAATAAAAGTTGATTTAAAAAAAAAAAAAGATATTAGGAAAGCAAAGTCAGATATTTTCCTTATTTAAACTTACAAATCTTCAAGGAGGACAATTGGTTGTAGCTTGTTGAGACATATGACAAGCCACCAAAAGGAGTTTTGCATGACAAGCTGCTCTCTAGCTTTGAAACCACCATATAGAAGGTTTACTTACATATAGGGTAGATTATAGAAAGAGTTTCTAATCTTTAAATTCTAATAATGACAACAGTTGGCCTTTATTGACTGCCTACTGTATATGTTCCAGGCATGATACTAAGTGCTTTGCTTAAGTTATCTCTCTTAAATTTTACAATAACCTGATGAGCTTGGTAATATTACTATATTACACACATCAGAATATGGATGTATAGAGAAGGTATATAATTTGGAGAAGACTGATGAGAAATTCTGAATTGACTGATACAAATTAAGAATTTGTGTGTAAAATTAAATTGTACCTAAGTGTTTATGTTTTTAAAGTCTTTTTTTTTTTTTTTTTTGAGACAGAGTCTTGCTCTGTCACCCATGCTAGAGTGCAGTGGTGTGATCTCTGCTCACTGCAATCTCTGCTTCCTGGATTCAAGCAATTCTTCTGCCTCAGCCTCCCAAGTAGCTGGGAGTACAGGCTCCTGCCACCACACCTGGCTAATTTTTGTATTTTTAGTAGAGATGGGGTTTCGCCATGTTGGCGAGGCTGGTTTCAAACTTCTGACCTCAGGTGATCCACTCACCTCTGCCTCCCAAACTGCTGGGATTACAGGTGTGAACCACCGCGCCCAGCCTAAAAGTCTTGCTTCATGTTTATCATGTGTTACAAATGGCACCTGCTAAAATAACCTTGGGGAAAACAAATAAAGCCATTTTGAAAGGGATACTTTTTAATCATTGTCATCAATACCATGTAGAAATGTGATCTGCACTGGCTTAGAAAGTGACTTCTTCTCCACTACTTTTTCTTGTTTTTCCACATGTTGCCTCCATACACAAGTAGAACTTGTCAGGAGCTATTGCAAAGCTCCACGACTTGGCACCTTTGCCCATCAGCTGACAGATATTTTTAAATGTTCAATTTTTGAGGGCAAGGACTGGTGTGTCCTTTTCCAATAGAGACCCAAGCAGTTGGTGTTCTTAGAAAGTAAGCCACTGGTAGTTAATACCATGTATAAATGGATTGATGGCAATCTCCCCTTCTCTCCTCCCTCTTTCTTCTCCTCCTGATGGCATTTCTCAGTTTAACAGACGTCATCATTGTCGCCGCTGTGGCCGGCTAGTGTGCAGCTCCTGCTCCACTAAGAAAATGGTGGTTGAAGGCTGCAGAGAGAACCCTGCTCGTGTGTGTGATCAGTGCTATAGTTACTGCAACAAAGAGTGAGTGTCCTACAGCAGGCCTGTTGCTATTATTGACCGCTGCACCCTCCCCCAGGTCCCTACACTCCTAGGAGTCTCATTATGGAGAGCATTTCAGATCCAGAAATGTTTAACATTCACACTGAAATGCCATTAACTCTACACTGAAGTGTTTGTACACTGACTTTGGTCAGAGAAACCACTAAGAGAGAAAGTAGGGTGAGAGGAAGAGGTGTTCAAGGCTCTTACATGATGTTCTGTCTGAAATCAGGACGTTGATTCCTTAGCCCTTCCCCAGACAGAGGCCATTGAGCTTAGTTCACCAACTCACCTATTTTCCAGCCTCTCTTGCTTCAACTGGTCTCAGCTGGACTCAAATGGACATGTTCACACCTGCTGAATGGTTGGGCATCACTTATAT
Organism: Gorilla gorilla gorilla; assembly: GCF_029281585.2. Lineage (NCBI taxonomy): Eukaryota > Metazoa > Chordata > Mammalia > Primates > Hominidae > Gorilla > Gorilla gorilla. Next base: position 84,664,352 of record NC_073239.2, on the reverse strand, counting down.
AAACTCTGATCTAGGTAGTCATTCTTGCTTGTAATCCGTAATTAGAAGAGCCTCCATACTTGCCTACACAGAGTTCACCTGGTAACAAATTTCAGAAACTGCTCATACCTCTGGCGAGACAGATCAAGACTTTGTTTGTTGGCTCAGTGTTGCTCAATTGTTTCCACTACTTCTAGTAGCAAAACAGCATGAACCTAAGACTCCTAGAGCATCTAGGAATATGGGCCAAAGCAACCATCCAAAACCAGTTACTTTGAATTCTGCATGTTTTATTTACAAACTTAAATAGATTTTATATCCTCCTCCATAGCATTATTGTGTTTGTCCTGATGTGAACATTTTTGGTCATTATTTACCATAATGATTACTGATCGCATAGTAAGGAAGACACACCATACTTATTCTACAGTTTCTGTGACCCTAGCATACCACTGCCTCCCTCCCTCCTGGAGGAATAACCCACACACCATACTGCTGAGATTTGAAATGGGCAGTTAGTATTGATGGGGGACTCTTTCATTCAACAATTCTACCCTCAAAGAGCCCTCCATTGTACCAGGGAGACACTGTAAGTTGATGCTGTCTACGAAGCTCAAAACAAAGAAGTGACTCAGGCATTTATTTAATAATTTTTCTTTCTCTGTTTTCAGTGTACCAGAGGAGCCTTCAGAAAAACCAGAAGGTAAGGCCAAATCCCGTTCTCTGTGACTCTTCATTTGTGTACTTAAGTTGACTCTATCTTCAGCATATCAGCTGTGACTGATATACTTGTCCAACTTATGCACTCCATCCAACTTGTTTTTCAAAGCAAATTCTTGGCATTTGTATCAGCCTGTTTCCTCTGAAGTTCATCATATTAACCTATTACACTGGCCTATTAGCTTCCAGCATTGAGAAGGCCAGCAACCAAATAATTTGGTTCTTAACTTTTAGTAGGTGATTTTATTTTAGTTTTTCTTAAGTTTCCCTTTACCATCCTACCTCCCCATGCTCCCTCCTTACCCCTAGGTAATCCCTGTTAACAGTTTGGCCTGTATCTGTCCATAACAGGTTAGTTTTTAGAGTGTCCAGTGGCTCAGCCATCTATTTGAGAAACACGACCCTTTTAAGGTTTCTTGTGTGAAGCAAGAAGGTTACGTGACAAATACTGTAACACTTGCCTCAGGTCTACGCCTGGGGAAGACGGTTTGAGGTGCTTAGTGGGGTGTCCTAAAGCAAACAAAAGGAACCAAGGAGAGAGAAAGGGGCCCTGAGATAGCAGGCAAGTGTCTACCTGCAACTCATGCCAGCTCACTGGACTGGGTTAGACTGAACTGCCAGCCAGTGAATGACACATGAATGGCATTTCTCTTCTCAGCTCTAGACAGCTCCAAGAGTGAAAGCCCTCCATACTCGTTTGTGGTGAGAGTCCCCAAAGCAGATGAGGTGGAATGGATTTTGGATCTCAAAGAGGAGGAAAATGAGCTGGTGCGGAGTGAATTTTACTATGAGCAGGTAATAGCAATAAAATGCAATGGTCACTTAAGTTTCTTTATGATGTGTAGCAGTATGATGAGAAATACAGAGCTAGGTGAACACACCTGGCCTTTACTTGTTTATAGTGCAATAATATGGGAGCTAAACCAGTAAATCCGTTAAGGCAGAAAATAATGAACATCTTGGGAACTGCAGAAGGGGAGACCAGGAAAGGCTTCGTGGAAGAGGTAGCATTTAAGATGAGCTTTGGAAGAATGGTAGGAGTGTGACAAGCAGAAAGCTGGGGGTCGTGAGGAGAGTGGGGATGGGGAAGGACAAAGAATACAAAATTAAAACATCTGAGCAAAGACACCGTGTCCAAAATTGCAGGGCATGATTGGAGAAGTGGAAGCTGTTTAATTTGAAGGGAACATAGAGTCAATAGGGTTAATAGAGAGCTCATAAAAGGTAGGCTTGAAGAGGATTATTTATATATAAGGCCTTGCATTCTGCAGTAAGGACTATCTACTTGATAGGTATCAAGGGCCTATGAAAGGTTTCCAAGTGTGCTTTAGGAATATTAATTTAGCAGCAGTGTGTCCATGGCTTAAAGCAGAAACTCCTCTAGGTGGTCAGACAAGTGAGCTGACCATTGTTGTCCAAGTCAGCAATAAGGACTTGCACTAGTGGACCAGAGAAAGGAGGGGACCTATGGACATTGTCAAGAAGTAGGTAACAAGGCTGGGCGCAGTCGTGCCCACCTGTAATCCCAGCACTTTGAGAGTCTGAGGTGGGTGAATCGCTTGAGCCCAGGAGTTTGAGACCAGCCTGGGCAACATGGTGAAATCCCCGTCTCTCCAAAAAAAAATACAAAAATTAGCCGGGCATGGTGGCACAAAGCTGTGGTCCCCACTACTTGGGAGGCTGAGGTGGAAGGATTGCTTGAGCCTGGGAGGCAGAGGTTGCAGTGAGCCGAGATCGCACCAATGCACTCCAGCCTGGGCAACAGAGTGAGACCCTGTTTCAAAAAAATAAAGAAGTAGGTAAGAGGTGGACACAGTGCCCTTCTTCCCAGTAAAATGACATAACTTAAAAGCCAGAGTTTTGGCAGTGCTACTTAGAACATCTGAAATTTGTTTAGTTCCACTTCTGCTTTCTTGTGGAATCTGGTTCCTTCTTCCAGGGTCTTTCAGCCTTTTGAAAGGGGAAGGATAATTTCTGCCACCCAGCTGCCTTTGGAGAATGCTCTGGCCCCTGGACTCACCGTGTGTTCTCCCTTCTTCCACCCTGGCCAGGCCCCCAGTGCCTCCTTGTGCATTGCCATCCTGAATCTGCACCGCGACAGCATTGCCTGTGGTCACCAGCTGATTGAGCACTGCTGCAGGCTCTCCAAGGGCCTCACCAACCCAGAGGTGGATGCCGGGCTGCTCACGGACATCATGAAGCAGCTGCTGTTCAGCGCCAAGATGATGTTCGTCAAAGCCGGCCAGAGCCAAGACTTGGCTCTTTGTGACAGGTAGAGGGCAATGAGTCTCTATTCTTTTACATAGGAGCAGTTTCTAGCCAGCTTCTTTTTCTGACCCCACTGTGATTTTTTTATCTCACCATCCTCTCTGACAAGACATGCTGAAAGATTTTTCATCTCTGTAATGTTGATGAAACGGTGTTGCCAGATCTCAAGTGTTCTTCCCCATCCTACCTGACACCCTGTGTCCTTTTCTTTTTCAGAGCAGACCCTCAAAGCAGAGTTTACTCTAGCTATACCAGTCAGAAAGAGAGTAAAGACTTTCATTAGTTGATTTGTCATTAAAGTCAATGTAGGGAAGCACCTTTAGTCTCTGTGGGACTTTCTGGCTTTTAAAGAAAATGTGTCCTCCTTGAATGTCCAGTGATTAGCCTTGAACAAAACTCTGCTCCAATCCTGACCAAATTCAAACTGCGACTTCAGTGAATTCTGGATAATAGATTTTAAAAAGCGTTCTGGGAATTGGTCTATTCCTGTGTCCCAGGTAGGAACTGGGGTCATAAAGTAGAAGTGTGTATGGAAAAGGTATGATTAGACCTCCCTCAGGTTCCTGTACAACCGGTTTTGACTCCATCCATTAAGCTGACAGTGACTCCTAATTCCCTGCTTATCCACTCAAATGTGTGACTCAGATTGTGTGTTCCCAGCACTCAGTCCTAACCAGATTTGGGAGAAGGGAGCATAATTTTCTTTGCGGTATCATTGCCTCCCTCAGACATTTGCTTGGAATACTTGCCTACAGACTCAGCAGCCAGCATGGAGCACAGCAAATCCCAGCTTCATGACTTCCTAGCTCTGTTAACCTCTCTAGGCCTCAGTCTCCTCCTCTATAAAATGGGGTGGTAATACTGATCTCATGGGGCTGTTACGAGGATAAAATGAGATCATCCATGTAAATGGTGAAGAACTAAGCCTGGTATATACTGTGTATTCTGAAAATGTTAGTAATTTTTATTATTTTTAGTAACAAAAACTAGAAGGTTGAGAAAAGCAGGAGGAGGTGAAACAAAGTAGAAGGAAGTGAAAAGGAACTAATCTGATTCCTTTATATCAAGAGGTAATAGATTCTACATCATTTTTCAAGTTGATAAATGAAGAAACAGATATGTGTTAAATTTTTGAAATAACCATGAAAAGAATAAAAAAATCTACCTAATTATGAGAAAAGGATAGGAGGAGGAAAAGAAAGATGGAAAACAAAGGAAACATGAAAAAAGACTTAAGGCAAAAGTAAAAATATATTCAAATATATCTCAAGTATCAGTAATGTAAATGAGAAAAGGAAAGGATATTTAGATTGGGGGGAAAACAAACTTCACGACAAGTCCTGTATTTCCTTTAAAATGTAATACAGATGAAGGAAATATCCATTTTTAGGCTCAGGGCAGCAGAAAGTAAGGAAGTCCTCACTTTAATAGGATTCTCACCCACCCCAAGGTGTCTTGCGCGTCTTTGACAGTTTACAGCAGTGGTTTCTATTTAAACAGCCTTTTCTCTGATCCTGCATTCAGACACGCCCACTCTAAGAATCTTTCCCTTTGCACCACTTTGTTGATGGGAGTGGATTCACTGCTCACATGTGTCGCCATGCAAATAACTTACAAACTCTTGGATTTCAGAGTATTTTTCTAATGTTTTTAACTCATACCCCCTTCTGATAGATAAACAAATAAATAAATATAGGCTTAAAAACAAAACTCAGCTGGGTGCAGTGGCTCTTGTCTGTAATTCCAGCTACTCAGGAGGCTGAGGGAAGAGGATCCCGAGGCCAGGAGTTCGAGACCAGCCTGGGCAATGTAGTGAGACCCTGTCTCTAAAAACATAAAAATAAACTCACCACCTACTACAAGTGTTTTCATTTCCCAAATATGCAAAAATATTATGAGTGCCGATGCTCTTATACACTATACTTTCCTCTCCCCCATCCCTACATTGTTAAGAATCACTGATGTACAGAATCCCTTTCTAGGTAATTGGTGGATAAGTCAGGATCCACAGAGGTTTTTGCTGCAGTTATGAGACGAGATTCAGGAACCTTGAGTGTAGGCTTGTCTCAGCAGCACTAGACAGTATAATCCAGCCCTCTGGGCTTTCTATCCTTATAAGGTTTTTACAAGCGTCAGGTGAGATCACAGAAGGCAGCCCTACTAGGCTATATTGAGGGCCCATCCTTAACCCAGGGTGAGGATGTCAAGTCTAGAATAAGAGTGAAGGACCAGGATGCCTCCACCCAGCAGCATCTCCAGGGAATGGTAGCGATGTGGCCTGTGCACTGACCAGGAATACAGGCCATTGATACTGAATCTGTGCTCTCTCACTCACGAAGAAGGGTTCAAAAGGACCAAAAAGCAGATGGGTCACTTGTAAGCCCCCAACATACAGTGTAAAGGCCTTGCCTCAAATACCACTGCGCATCCCCACTCCAAACATTAATATCTAACATTTATTGAGTGCCAGAAAAGTTCCAGACATTATCCTAAGCCCTTTTACTTGGGTTATTTCATTTTATCCTTAAAACTCCACTGTCACAGTCATGCATTGCTTAACAACAGTAATATGTTCTGAGAAATGCATTGTCAGGCGATTTCGTCATTGTGCAAACACCATGGAGTGCACTTGCACAAACCCAGAGGGTATAGCCTTCTACCCACCTAGGTTATGACCTGTTGTTCCTAGGCTACAAACCTGTACAACATGTTACTGTACTGAATACTGTAGGCAATAGTAACACTATGGTATTTGTGTATCTAAATATAGAAAAAGTATAGTAAAAATACGATATTATGATCCTATGTGGCCACCATTGTATATGCAGTTCATTGCTAACTGAAATGTCATTATGTGGCACATCACTGTATATCCATTTTACAGATGAGTAAACTAAGGCAGAGAAAGGTTAACTAACTTGCCCCAGGTCATAGAGCTACTAAGTAATAGAGCCATAATTCAGTGTGACTCCAGAGCTTTCACTCATGACATCTATGCTATGCAACTCTCAATTCTCATGATCACTTTCACATTGAAAATGGAGTAGGCCTGTAATCCCAGCACTTTGGGAGGCCGAGGTGGGCGGATCACCTGACGTCAGGAGTTCGAGACCAGCCTGGCCAACATGGTGAAACCCTGTCTCTATTAAAAAAATACAAAAACTAGCTGGGCAAGGTGCCAGGCACCTGTAATCCCAGATACTGGAGAGGCTGAGACAGAAGAATCGTTTGAACCCAGGAGGCAGTGGTTGCAGTGAGCCGAGATCGGACCACTGCACTCCAGCCTGGGTGACAGAACGAGACTCTGTTTCAAAACAAACAGAAAAAAGAAAATGGAATAGGAAACCTTTAAGCGGCTACTCTTAGTAAGACTCTAGGGAGCCTCATGGCCTTGCCCTTTTCCTCCTTGTAGCTACATCAGCAAGGTAGATGTGCTGAATATTTTAGTTGCTGCTGCCTATCGCCACGTGCCGTCTTTGGATCAGATCTTGCAGCCAGCTGCAGTAACCAGGCTAAGGAACCAGCTTTTGGAAGCCGAGTACTACCAACTGGGCGTTGAGGTGAGACAAAGACAAAGACAAAGCTTACTTCCACCCCACTGTAGCAAGTTGCTTTTGCTTAGCCTTGCAGACAGGTGTTGCCATCTCTCAGTTGTCCTGCCCATGGGGTAGAATCGGGGGCATGACTAGTTTGCCAGCAGAGAAGTAATGGCAGATAGTGGGAATGAGGTGGTTGGCAACTTGGGAATAGAATAGGTCTTTGGGACATTTAGGCCTGAATGTAGCTACCACTCACTAAATGGGGCAATTTTTCTCCCAGGTCTCCACAAAGACTGGGCTTGATACCACGGGGGCGTGGCATGCTTGGGGCATGGCCTGCCTCAAAGCCGGGAACCTCACTGCTGCACGGGAGAAGTTCAGTCGCTGTCTGAAGCTCCCATTTGACCTCAATCAGCTGAATCATGGCTCAAGGCTGGTGCAGGATGTGGTTGAGTACCTAGAGTCCACAGTGAGGCCCCTTGTATCCTTGGTAAGAGCAAAGCAGGAAGAGTGCCTGGCTCAGGGAGGGAGGCCCAGGAATAGCAATGACCTGGGAAAAGAATCAGTGGAAATTCAGCTAACAGTGTCAGTCCTGGCTCAGCATCGACCAGGTTAAAAAAAATTTTTTTCCATCACATATAGGTAGATAAGTAACCATATATGGTTAGATAAGTAATAGATGTAATTTTTTTTAAAAAAAAGGAGACAATTTTTTAAAAGATAAAAATGACATATGACATATAATCCCATACACAGACTGATTAGTGTTAAAATTCTGGTGAATTTTCTATGTTATGTTATTTAATGAAACTGGGTTTGTACCATATCATAATATGTAGAATTGTGTATCCTGCCTGTTCTGCCTTTGACACTGAAAAATTATGAACATTTTTCCACATTGTTAAATATTCTTTCTTTGTTTTTTTATTTTTTTATTATACTTTAAGTTCTAGGGTACATGTGCACAACGTGCAGGTTTGTTACATATGTATACATGTGCCATGTTGGTGTGCACATTGTTAAATATTCTTTGCAAGCAATATTTTCAGTGCCTGCTGAGAACTTTTTGAGTTTCATTTTTCTCTCTCGCTCTCCTGTGCTGTCAGCAAGATGACGATTACTTTGCCACCCTGAGGGAACTGGAAGCTACCCTTCGGACGCAGAGCCTTTCTCTGGCAGTGATTCCTGAAGGGAAAATCATGAACAACACCTACTACCAGGAATGCCTCTTCTACCTGCACAACTATAGCACCAACCTGGCCATCATCAGCTTCTACGTGAGGCACAGCTGCCTGCGGGAAGCTCTTCTGCACCTTCTCAACAAGGTGGGACATGGACACAGCTCAAAAAGGCAGTGCCTGCCTTACTCCTCTGGCTTGGACCACTCAGCCTTAAGTGGGACAATAACCCCCTGACACTTAACCCTGTGTTGAGCTATGGGGCCATCTCTAGCAGAGTCAAGTCAAAACAGGGGACTCTGCACAACTGTTGTTCAGTGAGTGTGAAAAGTCTTAGCCTAGATCCCAAATCACTGCCCTCACCAGCAAAGGCATGTTTCATTCCTACTGCCAAAACATGCAGCAGAATCGGATAGTGGTTAAGAGCATGGTCTCTGGAATGAGATGCTCAGTGTGAGTCTTGTGTGGCCTTGGGCATATTGCTTAGAGTCTGCTTCCACGCGCCTCCCTACCTGGCCTGGGATGGTGTCCAGCTTCTGACCCAGCTGCTGGTCCGTTCAGAGTTGTTACTACAAGGGCCAGGAAGTACCCATGGTGCCAATCCTATAGTTGAACCCCAAATAGATGATGAAAGAAGAATATGCTCTCCTTTTTTTCTTCTCCCATCCTCTGCCCCCCTCCCACTGGAAGCAAAGGCACCACTGAAGAACATTACATCTTTGGAGCTCTTAATAAGCAATCAGGACTTCGTTTTACCGTGACCCATTTTTTTGTTTTTGTTTTTTCGAGATGGGGACTCACTATGTTGCCCAGGCTAGAATGCAGTGGCATGATCACAGCTCACTGCACCCTTGACCTCCTAGGCTCAAGAAATCCTCCAACCTCATCCTACTGAGTAGCTGGGACTACAGGTACATGCACTGCACCCAGCTACATTCCTTTTTTTATTTGAATGTTCCATAATAACTTGGAGAAATTGGCTGAGATGTACCAAATTTTATAGGAAATTGAAGGAGCTCAAGGCAGACATTAATTTCACTCTGCCACCCTAATTCAAAACAGCAGCCAATGCAAATGTACAGATAGACATATTTTCTAAGATTGATCCAAGTGAAATCAGCAGTTCACAAAGTTATTATGACTATACCCCTACAAGACAGTGAAGGGGGGTGTTTTTACCAGTGCTTAGCTACTGACTATTCTTAGCTACTAACCAGGTCTTAAGAATAATGTAGAAGTCATGTTATATGGAGTTGAGTTGCTAACTTTTTTCCTTTTCCTCGGTTTCCAGATGAGTTTAGCAGTAAAGATGCTTTTCCCAGGCACAGATTGGGAACGGAAATCACCTAGTTCCGTTCCCTCTGACAGCTGTAATCCAGAGAGCTAAGCTGCTTACTTCATTAGCTTGGTATAAGCTGACGACAGCAGTGCCCTTGCTTTATATTTGTCAGAGCTAGGAAATAAGCCCTCTTTTTTTCTGCTGTAATCATAGTTACCCTTGAACTGAAATATCTTACATTTATTCTCAAGCAGGTAGGGAGAGGAGAAAAGACATTGTGAAAATTACACCTGAATGCCTGGAGCATGGAAGACATTCTGTCCCTAGCCTTTTCCCTGTGTATTTTGTCCCTTTGCCAACTCTGCCCAAAGACTGAGCTTTCTAAAACATAAATAGATTCATGTTATTCCCCTCTCTAAAAGGCCTTCAGAGGATCTCCATGGCCACAGGAAGAACTCCAGATTCCTTAGCATGCTACAGAACTCACCAGGATCAGGCCTCCTTATTTCTCTAATTTATTTTCACCACAAATCCTATGTGTACCTTACATTCCAGACTCATTAAACTACTTAAATTTTCCTGATTTACCATGCACTTTTTTTTTTTTTTGAGCCAGAGTCTTGCTCTGTTGCCAGGCTGGAGTGCGGTGGCGAGATCTCAGCTCACTACAACCTCCGCTTCCCAGGTTCAAACGATTCTCCTGCCTCAGACTCCTGATGAGCTGGGATTACAGGCACATGCCACCATGCCCGGCTAATTTTTGTATTTTTAGTAGAGACGGGGTTTCACCATGTTGGCCAGGATGGTCTCGATCTCTTGACCTTGTGATCCGCCTGCCTGGGCTTCCAAAGCGCTGGGATTATAGGCGTGAGCCACTGCGCCTGGCCACCATGCACTGTCTTATTTCCACGAATCTTTATGTGCTATTTCTTCTACCTAGAGTGCCCTGCCTTTCTGTGTTTTCACTTTTATTTTTTTTTTTTTTCAGACAGAGTCTGGCTCTGTCACCCAGGCTGGAGTGCGGTGGCACGATCTTGGCTCACTGGAAGCTCCGCCTCCTGGGTTCACACCCTTCTTTTGCCTCAGCCTCCCAAGTAGGTGGGACTACAAGCGCCCGCCACCATACCTGGCTAATTTTTTCTATTTTTTTTTTTTAGTAGAGACGGGGTTTCACCATGTTAGCCAGGATGGTCTCTATCTCCTGACCTTGTGATCTGCCCGCCTCGGCCTCCCAAAGTGCTGGGATTAGAGGCGTGAGCCACCATGCCCAGCCTGTTTTCTTAAAAAATTCATATTTGTTGGGAACAGTGGCTCACACCTGTGATCCCAGCACATTGGGAGGCTGAGGCAGGTGGATCACTAGATCAGGAGTTCAAGACCAGCCTGACCAAGCTGGTGAAACCCTGTCTTTACTAAAAACTACAAAAATTAGCTGGGTGCGGTGGCAGGTGCCTGTAATCCCAGCTACTCGGGAGGCTAAGGCAGGAGAATTGCTTGAACCTGGGTGGCAGAGGTTGCAGTGAGCCAAGATTGCGCCACTGCACTCCAGCCTGGGCGACAGAGTAAGACTCCGTCTCAAAAAAAATAAATAAATAAATAAAATTCTATTTATCCTTTTTGTATCCTTTCAGGCCCTCTCTGTTGAGCATTCACAGAACACTCAAGCAGCATTAGCCACCATTGCCCCTGGTACTGCATTTATCCTGCTGGATTGCCACTGTTTGTTTACAATTGAGTCTTTCCATCTGGACCAAGAAGGCCTATATTTTACTTATCTGTATATTCAGGCACCTGACCTAGTACCAATTATGAATGAGTGAGTGGTTAGATAAATGGATGGCATGGAAGTTCTTGAGGTGCTGCCCTTCTGAGGTGTTCTATCTCTCCTATAGAGCTAATGCCCCTGCTTCTTAAAATGTGACCTACAACTTTTAGATTAGGTCTGGTTTTCTCTGTTAGGAACAACCTGAATCAGGAAAGAAGCCCCTAACCCTCACCCACTATGAATGTTCTCAAAGCCCAGATCCATTCTGCTTCCAAACAGCTTGTGCCCAGTGCCACTATGCTAGCATGGTATACCACTGTGACTTTATAGCCATCCTTGACTCTCTGTTAATTACTCCTAACCTCAAGTCTAAATGCCAAGATGATTATTAAATAGCCAAGGACTATTCTGGGCACTAAGGATACAGTAGTAAAAAAACAGACAAAAGGCTGGGCAAGGTGGCTCATGCCTGTAATCCCAACACTCTGGGAGGCTGAGGCGGGTGGATCACTTGAGGTCAGGAGTTTGAAACCAGCCTGGCCAACATGATGAAACCCTGTCTCTACTAAAAATATAAAAACTAGCTGGGCATGGTGGCACGAGCCTGTATTCCCAGCTACTCGGGAGGCTGAGGCAGGAGAATCGCTTGAACCCAGGAGGCGGAGGTTGCAGTGAGCTGAGATTGCGCCACTGCACTCCAGCTTGGGTTACAGAGTGAGATTCTGTCTTAAAGAAAGAAAGAGAGAGAGAGAGAGAGAAAGAAAGAAAGAAAGACAGACAAAAATATCTGCCCCCGTAGTAGGAAGAGAGATAGTAAACATGAGAAATAAAATAGATATTGTAGATGATGAATAAGAAGAAGAAAAATAAAACAGAGAGGAGGAAGGGGTGGCTTGTATAATTTTAGACTGGGTGCCCAGGGAAGGTGACATCTGAGTAAAGCTCCAAAGAACACGAGGAGCAAATCATGCAGATCTATGGGGAAGGCAGAGGGTGTGATGAGGGCAAAGGCCAGGGTGGCTAGAGCAGAGTCCACTAGGACAGGGTACTATCAGATAAGGTCAGAAAGGTCACAGGCCAAATCACACAGGACCTTGTGGACATTGTGAGGGATGAGAAGGGAAACCCCTGGGAGACTGTGAGCAGAGGAGTAACGTGATCTGGCTTCAGTTTCAACAGTCACTTGGGCTCATTTGTGGGCGTTAGACTGACAAGAGGTAAGAATGGAAGCTGATAGACCAGGGAGGAGTCTGTTGCAATAATCCAGACAAACGATGATGGCAGGGATCCAGTGTGGTCCAGGGGAGGTGGTGGGAAGTGGCCAGATTCTGTGTGCTGTAATGGTGATGGTGGAGCCAATAGAATTTGCTGATGGATTTGATGAAGAAGTGTGAGGGAAAAGATGACTAAGGTTTTTGACCTGAACAACTAAAAGAATGGAGACACAGACTGAGAAAGGGAAGACTGTGGAAAGAGCAGGTTTCAAGAAACAAGCAGGAATGTAGTTGTAGATGTATTCAGTTAGATCTCCAAGTGGACATGTTCAGTAGACAATTGGATATAAGTTGGATGTACAGTTCTGGAGTTCAGGAGGAATGAACAAACTGGAGATGGGGATTTAGGCATCATCAGCAAATCAACAGTATATTAAGCAGTGAGCCTGGATGAAATCACCAAGAGAGTGAGTATAAATAGAAAAGAGTGTAGGTTCCTCCTAAGCCCTGGGGAGATTGGGAGGGATCAGCTAAGAAAATTGAGAAGAAGCAGCCAGAGACATAGACAGAAAATCTGGAGAGGATAGTGTGCTGGAGGCCAACTGAGGAGAGTTTTTTCTCAATTATTTTAAAAAGGCTTTTCAAGGAGGAAGAAGCCATCTCTGTCAAAAGCTGCAGATTGATCAGATAGAAAATGAGGATCAAGGATTAACTGTTAGATTTAGAGTTTAGTGGTCACTGGTGACCTAAGGGGCAGTTTCAATGGGAATTATGGGTGCAGAGCTAGATTAGAGTGGGTTCAAGAGAAAAATCACAGGAGGGAATTGGAGACAGTGAGGGTAGATAACCCTGTCTAGGGGCTTCTCTATAAAAGGAAGGAGAGAAGTGAAGCAGTCGCTAGAGTGAGATTCTCAAAGGTATCTGTGACACATAAAAGATTAAGAAGCACTGCACTGGGAGGATGCTGAAGGTTCATCAATAGAAGGAAATTCAGAGTGGATCCCAGACAGTGCCAGAACCAGGCTCAAGACTTCTGACTTCTCGCCCTGCCCTGCTCCAGGAGAGTCCTCCAGAAGTTTTTATAGAAGGCATTTTCCAACCAAGCTATAAAAGTGGGAAGCTACACACTTTGGAGAACTTGCTAGAATCCATTGATCCAACCTTGGAGAGCTGGGGAAAGTACTTGATTGCTGCCTGCCAACATTTACAGAAGAAGAACTACTACCACATTCTGTATGAGCTGCAGCAGTTTATGAAGGTAATGGCAGCCCCTTCCTGCCTTCTACCTCTGTTGCTGGTGCCCCACCCTGCAGGAGAGGCAGTGCACGATGAGGGAATGAGACTGTCATTGGTCCCTGGCCTTGCTGTTTGGCTGACCCTAGAGCAAATCCATGTTGCTCCCCAGTATTGTTAAATAATATTAGGATTTCCATCCTAAGTTTGGGGGCAGACTTTAATCCTGTCAATAAAGGCATTCTTCAGAAAGCAAGAAATGAACAGGTAAAAAAAAGAAATAAATGGTAGTTTCAAGATAAGCATAAGGCGTGAATGTAGAATTCATAAGAAATGATGGAAACGTTAGTGTTTTTAGAGAAAATATGTGAAGGAAGAAGGAACACGTTCCTCCCAATCTGCCTGAGGATTGTCAGTACTAAATTGAATTATTTAATGCCAAAGTACAAGTGAAGCCAATTTGAGTGGAGAATCAGAAATATCTTCTTTTAGCATCTCTTCGGTGGTGGAATAATGTCCTACCCAAGAGCTCCACCAGTCAGTGCACTTCAGGATCTCTTGGACCTTGGGGGTGACGGGCTCAAAATAGCAGTTCAGCTGGTGGTGGGAGTGGGTGCTGGAAACAAGGTCTCATAGGCAGAAATCAGATGAGAATTCTCATCACACCCCACCCTCCAAACCCCTGATCTACTTTGACCTGAACATTTATTTTCCTCTTCTAGGACCAAGTTCGGGCCGCCATGACCTGTATTCGGTTCTTCAGTCACAAAGCAAAGTCATATACAGAACTGGGAGAGAAGCTCTCGTGGCTACTTAAGGCCAAGGACCACCTGAAGATCTACCTCCAAGAAACATCCCGCAGCTCTGGAAGGAAGAAAACCACATTCTTCAGAAAGAAGATGACTGCAGCTGATGTGTCAAGGTAGCTGGAGGTTCAGGGGACTATTGGTGTGGGGCAGAAAGGGTGGGAGCAGTTGTCTGTAGGTGATGAAGCTACTCTTGTCCATTCCCCGAATCCTGAAAAAAAATCTAAAGGGAATCATCCCTGGATGACAGTGTGTAGTACAAGCCTAGAAAGCCTACAGAGGAGCTGGTAGAGGGATTGGGAGTGGAGGGAGGATTAGCATCACAGGCTACAATCAGACTACACTCCATACTCCTTACAGTAGGCCAAAAGGCTCCTGCATGTTCTGGCCCCTACTGATGTCACCACCTTTATCTCCTGCTAGTCTCTTCTTGCTAAGCATCGATCCCTGGCCTCCTCAGGGCTCCTCAACACACCAAGTCCTTAATTCCTCTCAGCTTTTATACTTGCCAGTCCCTCTACATAGAACACAACATCTGGAGTAAATGCTCTACCATTACCATTTATTGCCTCCAGAGGCTTAACTGCTAACTATTTTATGTGTTTGTTTCCTATTCATTTCTCTTCCAGCCTATAAACTCTGAGGGCAGGGCTCATCTCTCTTGACCTCCGTTATTGTACCTGGCACATAGGTGCTCAATAAATGCTTATCGATTCAATGACTGGACCCTATCTGGTTCCACAGTGCACCATAATATTGTGAGTCTGTGCAGGACACGAGATCACCATTTTTTTGGTCTTGTCATAACTGCTGACAAGGTACTTGAGGTCTCTTTTCCCACTATATCATTTGTTTTCCCTTTTTCATTGCCATATTATTCGACTTCTCAGTCTCCTGGCCTCAGTCACCTGGGGCCCCTCATGAGGCTGGACTGTGCATATTCTGTCACCACAGGCACATGAACACACTTCAGCTGCAGATGGAAGTGACCAGGTTCTTGCATCGGTGCGAAAGTGCTGGGACCTCTCAAATCACCACTTTGCCTCTGCCAACCCTGTTTGGAAATAACCACATGAAAATGGATGTTGCCTGCAAGGTACATGCAGCGTTTCAGACCTCTGGCAGACTATTGTCATCTTTTAAAACACTTATCATAATTGCAGTTGTCTAGTGATTATTTCAGTTGTTTGTTTGATGGCTGCCTCCCCACTAGAATATGAGCCACCGAAGACTGCTGATCAGGTCCATTTTGATCATTCTTGTATCCCTAGTGCCTGGCACTTAGCAGGGTCTCAACAAATATTTGTTGAATAATTGAATAAATAGAGGCCTTCATTCTTGGTCAAGAGTATTCTCTCGTAATTGCCATGTTTTTAAGCATGATTCTCTTTCCTTTTCAGGTCATGCTGGGAGGGAAAAATGTAGAAGATGGTTTTGGAATTGCTTTCCGTGTTCTGCAGGTATGACTTGGATCATTCAAATCATACTGAGGACAATCAGCACCTGACCACAGTTCCGGGAGAGATTATTCTTTAGGAAATTCTTATCCCAAGAAAAGTAGATTTACATGCACATTAGGGATGAAATCAAGGATGTGACTGTTACAGAACTGGGTCAAATTCAAGACTCTAGGCCACTTTGCCAGAAGCCAAGTAACCCATGGCAAATTCATCAAAAGCTACCAAATAAATACCAGGAGCCAGGTCTCAGACAGTTCCCCACAGCTGTTTCCCTGAGAAACACTGCTGGTTCTCACAAGGAGTATGGCTGGAGGGGTGGCCAGGGGCTTTCCACTGGCCACAAGGGCTGTTCCCCATCCTTGGTCTGTACAGGAGCTGGCTGGAGGAATATGTTTCCTTTTGCTTGTGATAAAAGGACACAGGTGGGGCTGTGGCACTGGAGCAGGGGCTGGAGCAGGGCACTGAGACCATGAGGGGCAGAGTCTCTACAGACCTGCCCACCACCACACAGCTCCATGCAGATACCCCAGGAGCTGAGAGCAGGCAGCTTAGGGCAGGCAGGGTATTTGTGCATTGTGCGTGTGTCAGTGATCAATGGCTTCATACATGATTAGTCAGGTGTTTTTCTTCCCATCTATTTTTGGTGTTGGACAGAGCTCACCACACACAGATACCCTGGTAGGCAGGCAGAGGGGCAGCTCCACCCAGGCCCTGTGGCATAAGGGTTCTCCTAGACCAGGTTTAAGGTGTTTATCTGGCAGTTTTCAGCAAATGAGTCTTTCAGTGAATGGGTCTGTTTCTGAACACTAAGTCACCTGCCTCTTAACAGAGCACCAGGTGTCCAGGGCAGCAAATACCAGCCCCCAATGCCCATTTCTCAAGAAAGTGAACTAGTCTTAGGATTTTGATAAGAATATTTTCAGTGAGTGCCACCGCAGCAAGTGAAATGTACCATTTTAGATACTACAGCTGCAGTTTTTGTGGATGCTTCCTAAAGGTCTGCCTAACTCCAAAGAGGAATTGACGCTTGCTTTTTGTTTGGTATATTTATGTTTTCTACTGTGACCACAATCAATATGGCTTATCTACACCAAGCATAGTGAGAGCTTTTAAATGCTGCCTCCCTCCCCACCGTTAACGTTTCCTGCTCCTAAGCCCATTATGTTGTGTTCTGTTCTAGGACTTCCAGCTGGATGCTGCCATGACCTACTGCAGAGCTGCCCGCCAGTTGGTGGAGAAGGAGAAGTACAGTGAGATCCAGCAACTGCTCAAATGTGTCAGTGAGTCAGGCATGGCAGCCAAAAGTGATGGGGACACCATCCTCCTCAACTGCCTGGAAGCGTTCAAGAGAATTCCACCCCAGGTACACTCCCTCCCGTACCTCTTGGCTCCTCCATCAATTTCAGTGTCTTCACATCCCCATCTTTATTGTTCTGTTTTCCATAATGTGCCTGAAACTCTACAAGATCCTTTTATCATTCTGAACCCCTCTGCAATAATGGCCTCACCATAATTGACCCTTCCCTGTAAAGAAAATTTATGGAGATGATGTCTATACCCAGAAGGTGGCCCTCAACATCCCATTGTGTAAATTTGTTTGCATCTGGATGTGTCTATGGAGTTGAGCTTCTTCCTGCAATTCTAGAGGAGGTCAGGGTGGGCCAGCAGATGAACTTTGAAGCCTGTTACCTGCGGAATTGTCCTCCCATGGTGGCTTTTTGGAGTGAACAGAGCCACATCCATTTGTGAAGGCCGAGGACAGGCCTCTTGGGAACTGTTCCTTCTCCCTAAATTCTGAAGCTTAGTGTTATGGTTAAATTTTCTTTCTTGTTCTTTTTTTTTTTGAGACAGAGTCTCGCGCTGTCGCCCAGGCTGGAGTATCTCAGCTCACTGCAAGCTCTGCCTCCTGGGTTTACGCCATTCTCCTGTCTCAGCTTCCCGAGTAGCTGGGACTACAGGTGCCCACCACCACGCCCGGCTAATTTTTTGTATTTTTAGAAGAGATGGGGTTTCACCATGTTAGCCAGGATGGTCTCCGTCTCCTGACCTCATGATCTGCCTGCCTCGACCTCCCAAAGTGCTGGGATTACAGGCGTGAGCCACTGCACCTGGCCTTCTTTCTTGTTCTTAAAGCAGGAGTTGAGTTTAAAAAGAAGAGTCAGCCGGGTGTGGTGGCACATATCTGTAATCCCAGCTGTTTTAGAGGCTGAGGCGGGAGGATCACTTGAGCCCAGGAGTTTTGGACTATAGTGTATTATGCTGATACATACTTAGTGTTAGAACTTAGTGCCTGCACTAAGTTCATGATCCATTTGGTGACCTCCCAGGAGCAGGGGACCACCAGGTTGCCTAAGGAGGGGTGAACTGGCCCAGATTGGAAATGAAGCAGGTTAAAATTCCTTTGCTATCAATAGTGGGATCATGCCTGTGAAAAGCCACTACACTCCAGCATGGGCAACATAGTGAGACCCCATGTCTTTGAGAAAAAAAAGTCAGGCAGACATTTTCATTCTGAAGTCAGAATGGCTGGGCTGAGGCTGGATTGGGCCCTGGCTCCCAGACTGCGGGACTCTTCTCCCTCTCACAGTGCTGTTTCTGTTCTGCACAGGAGCTGGAGGGCCTGATCCAGGCAATACACAATGATGACAACAAGGTGAGCGGAATTGTCTCCAAACGCTGGTGATGCCAATGAATTGTGTCTCAGGCTTGCCTAGTCACCTTTATCCCTTGCTCCCCACAATAGCTCCATACAACCCGTATCTCAGCTTCTTTATTATCAGAGGTGGAGCTGAGGCTTGGATAGGGGTGTAGAAAGGAGGGAATAGACGAGGAGCAGGTGAACATGGACTGCATGCATCTTTGCCTTCCCAAGTCTTTATCCCCAAGACAAACATGTCCTAGGCTGCTCTTGAATCTCCATTTTATACTGATGTCTTCTCTCAGAGAGCCTTAGGAAATCCCTCACCTCACCTCCATCTTTGGGTGGACTGATGGATTGAGGTTCCCAGAGTAAGCAGGTATCTCTTTATCCTAGAGGGAAAAAGATACAGTAAGAAAAAAATCCCCACCCCACACTTTGACCAACAATGTCCACCAATGTCTCAGTCTCCAGAATGAACCTCTCCTCAGGGGCCAAAGAACTCGTCCCTGTTTGGGAAATTGGTGAACCTTTGCTTCCCATTGCCTTTGGGAGGAGTGCCAGTCAGAATAAAAATCTTCCCAGATGCCCCCATTTGTGGCTGACCACTGGATTGATCCTTCTGCCATCTGCAGGAAGGGCCCCAGGCCAGGAGGGGCATGAGAAAGCCAGTGGCAGAAAAATTATCTGACAGCTGAGTCCCCTGTGATGAAAACTGACATCAGGCAAAGAGTTTCTTACACGCTCCCCATGGCAGTATTGCTAATCCTGGGACTGAACTTAATGGGCATTTTTCAGTCTCCAGGGTTAAGGAGAACAAGTTCTAAACATTTCTTCATTTATTTCTGTAACATCATGATGATGTCAGAAAGGATGAAATTCTGACATCCTGAAATGTAGAGAATTACTTTTCTAGAGTCAGATTGAGAACCTAACAGCCAGGACAGACGCCCAGGTCCTCTGATTCCCAGACGGCAGTTCTTTCTCAAGCCTTCACTGAGCCTCCCACTCAGCAGGACAGAGACTTTATTTCTGGGAAAGACACGCTCTAAAATAGAGACAGTCCTTATTACTTTTTCAGGTATTTTTCTCTCAGCAGCTGTCTAATGCAGTTAAATGATCTTAGGCCATGGGGGCTTGCCAAAAAACAACTTCATTCAACTCCATTCCAGACTCTCTGGCAAAATGCCCTTCTTCTCTTGGTAGGAATTTTGCCTGCCAACTTGTGATATGTATTTAGCTTAGTGTACATAGATGCTAAGGGGAGCTGAAGGCCTGGGGAGAGCTAACATCCTAGGGCAGCAAGTGGATACCCAAGCAGCACAGGACTGGATCACTTTAGTGACCTCAGAACATGCCAGACATCATCTAGCTGTAGGAGATTATCTATAATTCAGCTTAGAAAGGAAAGAAAGACTTTAGTGACCAAAACAAATAACAGATGGAGCATTGATACAGGAAGCAAGGCGAGTCCCCTCCACTAACCAACAGGGATTATTGCAGCAGAAAGGGAGCTGCTGGCAGAAGCTCTGTGGCAGCTTATGAAGGCCTCTCTGCTCACCAGCCTAGAGCACTGTTTAACCAGGGGGTGCTGGGGAGACCAGGGCCAGAAAGGAAGGGACTCTTGTCTCCACCAAGCTGGGGATTCATGAGATAGCGATCCTGGGACATAGACACATACGCACATCCTGCAACAGCTGCCTTTGGTCCAAGCAGGCAGAGTCAAATCAGGTCTAAGTGGGGTTAGACGTTAATTCGACTTTTTCCAATCGTGTGTGTGTGTGTCTTCCTCCCCAGATTTCCTGTAATTATAAAAAAAACTTTAGATTCAGCTGGCTGAAAACAGAAAAATAGAGGAGGATCTATGTGTCCATTCTAGGAGGGTTCTGATGGTTTATTCATTCCTGTAATACATATTCATTGAACACCTACTACATGCCAGGCCCCGTGCTAAGTGCCAGGAATACTACAGGAGTAGAAAAAACAGACACTACGCTTGCCCTCATGAAGCTTAAAGTCTGGTCAAGGAGACAGGCATAATCAAATAATCACCCAAGTAACTACAAAATCACAACTCTGGGCAAGAGCAATGCTGATCCTGAACCCCAGAAGATGCTGGAGAGCCTGGGAGAGTGAGGAGGAGAGTGTCAGAGGGAGTGGACAGAGACCAAACTGCCTGCTGGCCTGCCTTCTTTTTTAAATTCTTAGCTTATTTGTAATAACTTTTTACACTATAAAATAACACAGTGTTATAGCATATGTCTAGAATATTGAAAGAGTTGTTATAATACCATAAAATACATGAATCCTGTTATGAATGTGGCAGGTGAGACATGGTGTCTGTCTGCCCGAGCTTTCTGCTGCAGCTCTGTATACTTGATTTGTCGGTGATGGATGCCTTTCCACTGTCTCTTATAACTGACTGCCAGGTTCGGGCCTACCTGATATGTTGCAAACTGCGTTCTGCCTACTTGATTGCTGTGAAGCAAGAACACTCACGGGCCACAGCCCTCGTCCAGCAGGTGCAGCAGGCCGCCAAGAGCAGCGGGGATGCAGTAGTGCAAGACATCTGTGCCCAGTGGCTTCTGACAAGCCACCCCCGGGGTGCCCATGGCTCAGGCTCCAGGAAGTGACTTTGGGCAGTGGGGCCAGGAACACGTGGCCTGAGAGCTGGGCAACAGCAGTGATGGCGATGCCCTCCACCTCTTTCCTTCAGTGGAGTGGGTCTTCTCTGGCTCTGCCCTAGGTTGGAAAGAGTTGGATTGGACCCTACTTGCCTTCCCGGGCAAGGATAGGACCTTTCACGCAAGTGCCATGTTTCTCTAAAATTGTGGAATCTATGTGTGTTTGTCTGGAGATGGCCATTTCTTTCTACCTCAGAGTGAGTGAGTGAGTGTGTATGCACACACGTGTGCATGTTCCTGTGCGCTGATGTTTACGCCCAAGCATTTCTGAACAAATGAAACTCTTCTCCATTTAAAAGAGGCACTTTACTTTAGACTTGCCACTCTGAAAACCTTCCCTGCGTTTTGGTTCTTGACCCGGGTTGTCCTGTTTGTATAGTCCCCGCTCTGTGGATGTGCTTTAGTAGCTCCTCTTACCTAGAGGGCTTTTACAGAGAATTAGAGCAACACCAAAAGATTGCCTCTTTTCCTTCCTTCCCATTCCAAAATTCAGAGATGGCTTTGGGGCAAGTGCTTCCTGTGGAATAAACCTGTTTTCCAGGTGTCTCTTCTCCCAAGCACAAGAAGTCCTGGAGTCTTTGGAAGGTAGTCTGAATAGAAGGGTTTTCAGGTGCAGGCATCTGAAAGCTGTGGGTATGTGTATAAATGATCAGGTCTGTGAGGCTAACACGGGCAAGAGGGAAAGAAAGGCTAACCATCCAAACAGGGATACAGAGGAGGCGGTGGGGGGTGGTGGGGGGAGCGGATGCTTACAAGCACAGAGCTGCCTGTTATGAATGTCCCTGCTGCAAAGTTGGTGGGTGAGAGAATGGGACTTCCTCTTTGAGAGTCTGGGGAGAGAAATGGTGGCCAGGATCCTAGGACTGAATGACTCGATTTTACCTATTTGAGCTGCAGTCCTGTTTGCGCTCCTTGAATTGGTTAGGAAGCTGCTTCCTTTTCCCTCCTGCTTCCCTTCAGTCTCTTCAGGACCACAGGATGGATATGCAGACACGTGGGGTCATTGGGAAGGGAGTGCGCTTCTTTTCTCTGTCTTAGAAAAGGGAGTCAAGCATTGGCTTTGGAATTGGGCCTCTGGACAGAGTCAGAATGAGGGAATAATGAATAGGTCACATCTGGTTGGTGGAAAACTAGGTGAAGTGCTTCTTTAATATGCACTGTCTTGTCTTCCCATGCAAGATGTGACAATGTTTGAGAAAAGGTGTGTCATACTCAGTGACTTCAATTTGCAAATGTGGGGCCTAAAGAAAGCTCTGCAGCTCTGAACCTCTCACTGGCCAGAGCTCAGCCTATTGGTCCCATCCATGATGCTGAGACAAACAGAAACTGGAAGCTGAAGTCAGTGTCTCTGGTGCTTAGAAACCCTGTGGATTTCCCTCTGAACCAAGATTTTTAGTAGTAAAATAAACAACTCATGGACATCTGTCAGATGAGAAGTTTTGGTCCTGTTAGAGAGGAGAAAGACTGTAATGAAACTACTAGACCCATTTGGGCTAAAGTTTGGCTTTTCCTTCCTTGAGTCATAGAACGTATCCATCTCCCAGGAAATGTCCTTCTCTGGCATCTGCTTGCCCTTCTGAGTCTGCCTTTTTTGCACTGAACATAAGCCCTTTATACTAATGGGTCACAAATCTTGCAGCCCTTAATTTGGGATAAGACCAGATTTTCCTGACATTTTCCTCTAACTCATTGAACTATCAAATTATAGGCAACCACTGATTAGACTGATATGAGATGAGGCTAAAAGCCTTTGAACACCACGCTGTAGTCTCCAACAGAAAAACACCACCAAAACAGATACCCATGTTGAGGGGTTGAATGTTTTACTACAAACAAGCCACAATAAAGTGTCTATCAACATGTTTCTTGGCTTCATAACTTCTTTGTGCTGTCTTGCTCCTACCCTTCGCATCCTTTTTCCTTGTGGAAAGAAAAGGTGAGTGGGGAAGATCAGATGGCCTTCAATTCAGACTTAGTCTAAATAATCCCCATAATGACTAATGACTTTGCTTAGGATTTATCTCATTTCCTATGTGTTAAACACTATTAGTGCACCCTCTACCACCAGAAAACTTTTTTTTTTTTGCTTCAGTTGGGGGATGGGTAGAGATAGGTAATACGTTTATAAGGTGCAAAAGGTAAGTGAAAAGTCCCTTCCACCCTGTCCACCCAGCCCAGTCCCCTCCCAGAGGCCACCATTGTTATCAGTGTCTAGCGTACAGTTCCAGAGCAAATGACTAAAGTGTTCCACTGTGAAGCTATACCACAATTATTTAACCAGTTTCTAATGATGGACATTTTATGTTGTTGCCATCTTTCGCCACTACAGATTATGCTGCATTGAATTATCTTGTTCAGAATACCAAATTTTCTGGATCTTTGCTAGTCCGATGGGTGAAAGGTTTCTTCTTTAGTGAATTTTTTTTTTTTTTTTTTTTTTGAGACAGGGTCTAGCTCTGTCACCCAGGCTGGAGTGCAGTCGCCTGGCTAATTTTTTTTTATTTTTTGTAGAGACAGTATCTCACTATGTTCCCCAGGCTGGTCTTGAACTTCTGGGCTTAAGCAATCCTGCCTCATCCTCCCAAAGTGCTAGAATTACAGGGCTACTTCCCCTGGCCCTGTGCCCCAGCCCTCTAAAATGCTTTAAAAAGCTGTTGTCATTTTAAAAGCTCTACATAGCTTTTCAATATCAACCAAACTGTCAATCTTTGAAACCAGGTGTAGGGTCTTTGGGGCAAGCAGAACTCAAACTTAGCTTAAACTGTTTTCTTGCTACCCACTTCAGGCATATGTTTGCAGTATGATACTTGAGCCATGGACAGTGGCATCACTGCTCATTATCTCCTTTCCCCAGAAACATGATCTCATCCAATTTCTCACGTGAAAAAAAAAAAAAAACTATACTTTGAGGGATCATTTCTATAGTTCGTTACTAGAGAAGTTTCTCTGAATGTGTAGAGTATGGACTGAAGAGCTTCTGCACAGCAAAAGACACTATCAGAGTGAACAGGCAACCTACAGAATGGGAGAAATTTTTTTAAATCTATCCATCTGACAAAGGTCTAATATCCAGAATCTACAAGGAACTTAAATAAATTTACAAGGAAAAAACAATCCCATCAAAAAGTGGGCAAAGGATATGAACAGACACTTCTCAAAAGAAGACATTTACGCAGCCAACAAACATGAAAAAAGCTCATCATCACTCGTTATTAGAGAAATGCAAATCAAAACCACAATGAGATGCCATCTCACGCCAGTTAGAATGGCAATTATTAAAAAGCCAGGAAACAACAGATGCTGGCGAGGCTGTGGAGAAATAGGAATGGTTTTACACTGTTGGTGGGAGTGTAAATTAGTTCAACCATTGTGGAAGACAGTGTGGCGATTCCTTAAGGACCTAGAACCAGAAATACCATTTGACCCAGCAATCTCATTACTGGGTATATACCCAAAGGATTATGAATCATTCTACTATAAAGAGACATGCACACATATATTTATTGCAGCATTATTTATAATAGCAAAGACTTGGAACCAACCCAAATGCCCATCAGTGATAGAATGGATAAAGAAAATGTGGCACATATATACCATAGAATACTATGCAGCCATAAAAAAGAATGAGTTCATGTCCTTTGCAGGGACATGGGTGAAGCTGGAAGCCATCATTCTCAGCAAACTAACACAAGAACAGAAAACGAAACATCGCATGTTCTTACTCATAAGTGGAAGTTGAACAATGATAACACATGGAGACAGGGAGGGGAACATCACACACTGGGGCCTGTCGTGGGGTGGGAAAGAGAAGGGAGAGCATTAGGACAAATACCTAATGCGTGCAGGGCTTAAAACCTAGTTGACGGGTTGATAGGTGCAGCAGACCACCACGGCACATGTATACCTATGTAACAAACCTGCACGTTCTGCACATGTATCTCAGAACTTAAAGTAAAATAAATAATAAATAAATTTAAAAATTAAAAAAGCTCTAAAAACAAACAACAGTAATGATTAAAGTAGAACTGAAAACCACCTGGTAATAGACGTAGCACAAAGATATGTCACAACAGAGAAAGTTGGAACACCCACTCTAAACCTAGGATAGATGACTGCTATGTTTAGAAACCTGAGACACTCCAAGGTTACCAGATATCTTTGGCTGTAGCTTAAGCAAAGTAGATCAAAGGCTATTAGACTCTTTGAGTACCCAAGCAACCAAATATTGATAGCCACAGTAACCCCAGAGGAAATGGCCTTTTCCTGGCCTTCATCTCTTCTTCCACAGTGATAATGTTGACTGACCTATCCTTGAAATGTTTAGTTCTTCCACAACAAATTCATTCAATGTCTGGTCACTGAATGGCTTCTTTGGTGGAATGCTTTCCTGCTCGCTAATTCTGCATGTTGTTATTTCTGCTTGGAGCCCTTCCTTCAGCACCTCCTCTACCCTACCCTCAAGTCTACCATTGTCAAATCTCTTCCCTCAGTCCTGCATCGAGTGCCATCTCCTGTACAGATTATTCACTTCTCTGCCTATGCTTTCTCTTCATCCCACTTAAAGACAAATTCCTCAAGGTTCTAGCCATTCCCTCTTGACACTCATACTCTCCCATACAATCCCTTAGCTTCAGCAGTCATCTTGACTGCCCCCCTTAACTCTTTTCCACACCAGATCTGCCTTTTGACTACCTCCTGGAACTCACCCCAAGGCTGACATGCACCTGAAAATATTAGCATGTCCAAAATGGAATGCATTCAATTCTACCCACAAACCTGAACTTCCTTCTTCAGTGAATATATAGTTTTGCTTTATTTTATTTTATTTTATTATTATACTGAGACAGGGTCTGGCTCTGTCACTCAGGCTGGAATGCAGTGGTGTGATCACAGCTCACTGCAACCTCTGCCTCCTGGGCTCAAGCCATCCTCCCACCTCAGCCTCCTGAGTAGCTGAGGCTACAGGTGTGCACCACAAGGCTGGGCTACTTTTTGTATTTTTTGTAGAGACAGGGTTTGTTCGCCATGTTGCTCAGGCTGGTCTCAAACTCCTGAGCTCAAGCAATTGGCCCATCTTGGCCTCCCAAGGTGCTAGGATTATAGGTGTGAGCCACCACACCCAGCTGTTAATATATAGTATTAAGGAGTGTTATTATTACTATTGTGCATGCTGCCTGGTTAGAACCTCTGTGCCGGCCAGGCACGGTGGCTCATGCCTATAACCCAACACTTTGGAAGGCTGAGGTGGAAGGATCATTTGAGCCCAGGAGTTCGAGACCAGCCTGGCCAACATAATGAGAACCTCACTACAAAAAATAAGAAAATTAGCCAGGCATAGTGGTGGGCACCTGTAGTACCAGCTACTCGGGAGGCTGAGGTGGGAGGATCGCTTGAGCCCAGGAGTTAGAGGCTGCCATGATCCAAGATTGTGCCACTGCATTCCAGCCTGGGAGACAGAGTAAGACCCTGAAACAAAAAAAAAATTAAAAAAAATTAAAAAAAAAAAGAAGAAAGGAAGGAAGGGAAGAAGGAAGGAAGGAAGGAACTCTGTGCTGACTGTTTTTTCCCCCACCTCCTCATTTGAAAACATTCAAGTACCTGCCATGCATCAAGCTATGTCCAAGCTATGTCCAAAGCCAAATCCTATCATCCTACCTTCCCAGCCAGAAGAACCTGTCCCTTCTACTTCATCACTGTAGTTCAGATCATTATCACCTCCTCCCCTGACTGTTGCAGAAGCCTCTTCATCTCAAACATTCATCCTAGAGTTGCACCTTCTACCAACTCCATATGAACAAATAATAATTCTAGAAGAATCAGAGGACTTCTCTATAATATTGAGGTATGGAGAATCTAAGCAGATACAGAGCCTAGGATCCTTGAAAGACTTGAAAGATTTTTTATTGTGCTAAAATATACATGACATAAAATTTACCATTTTAACCACTTTTAAGTGTACACTTCAGTGGCATTAAGTACATTTGCATTGTTGTGCAACCATCACCAACATCCATCTCCAGAACTTTTTCATCCTCCAACTGAAACTCTGCACCCATTGAACACTAATTCTCCATTTACCCCTCCTCACAGCCCCTGGTAACCTCTACTATACTTTTTGTCTGTGAATTTGACTACTCTAGGTTCCTCAGGCAAGTGGAATCATACAGTATTTGTCCTTTTGTGTCTGGTTTATTTCACTTAGCATAATGGAAACCCCAGTTGATGTTGGTGACCAGTGATTCATGGAAGCTCCAATCTGTGAGACTGAGTGATTTTCTCCAGCCATACTCTTGGTATATAGAAATCAGAGAGATGGACCGCTCCGTGGGTGCTTGTTCTTCACTAGACAGGGATGATAATGGGGCAAGTGGATCAGCAAGGAAGAAAGTTGGAGGAGTAGGAGGTTGTGGCTAGAGTGGGATGTTAAAAGTTATCTGGAGAGCAGAAAGTTCATGTGATGGAGGTGTAGTCTTTGTCATGGGAATTGAGGACTGAAGAAGAGTGGAAGGCAGTGATTAGGAGTCAGTGATTAGGAGAAGGTCAGGGAACTGAGTCTGAGTGAATATGTGTCACGTTTTCAAATAGTAGTGCTTTGGGCAACCCATGTGTATCACAGTTATCACACCATTCACTTGGTCTTCCTTCAGTACCATGTTGTTATTTGAGGTGAGTTATTTACTGTTTAATCACACTTTCTCAGATAATTTATAAGGCAAAATTCTCATATGTTCAATAAACACTTGATCTTTTATGCCAGATTGACATTAAACGTCTATGGTAGATGCTAGTTAGGGTCTGGCATCTACCATATTTCTATCTGGCACGTCAAAGGTCCCTCTTCTCTGAGAATTCCTAGGGTTAGGCCCCCAGTGGACATGTGAGGACTGCATGAATATGAACTACATGAATAGTATTGCCCTTAGACCCAGGTAAGAAGGGCTCCTTCCCTTGGCCAGCCACTTTAAAAGCCTTATGTTTCACCAGAATGCACAAGAAAATAATAAGTGTATTTACAAATACATGAGGCTCTGGAACTCAGTGCTGACATAACACAATCTGATACCCTAAACATTTACTCTCATGATTAACACTGTTTAGGTGCCAGGAAAACTCTACTTAACTGCATCCAAAGGCTTTGAAGGTGTGCAGATTATGCTTCTGCTTCTGAGCATAGGGAGGATTGGAATAAAAGAAGCAGTTGGGGAAGAGAAAAGACAAATTCATTAACTTGTCAAATTCTTCCCCATCATGAGTATAATAAATACTTGCATTAAAACAGGTATCATTTTCAGTAGCCGAAGGGTCTATATTCTTGTCCTTCTTCATATTCCAATGTGTGTTTGCAACATTTTTCTATGGAGTCTTTAAAAATTTGCAATATTAAACAATTCATATTACTTTTTTTTTTTTTGAGACAGAGTCTTACTCTGTCACCCAAGCTGGAGTGCAGTGGTGTGATCTCGGCTCACTGCAACTTCTGCCCCGCTAGGTTCAAATGATTCTCCTGCCTCAGTCTCCTGAGTAGCTGGGATTACAGGCACCTGCCACTGCGCCTGGCTAATTTTTTTATTTTTAGTAGAGATAGGGGTTTCACCATCTTGGCCAGGCTGGTCTCGAACTCCTGATCTCGTGATCCACCTGCCTTGGCCTCCCAAAGTGCTGGGATTACAGGCATGAGCCACAGCGCCTGGCACTTTTAAATTGGTAGGTGTATAGGTGTAAAGGAAACATGCATGAAGTATGATATCCATTGTTTATATTAGCAACTAAATGGACAATGAACTTCAGAATTGTGAATTGTTTTATTTTACAAAAATCATAGAATTAACTAAATTTTCAAAAAATAAAAATATTCCACATTATTTAAATAATTTGGATTTAAAATGTTGATACTCAAAATTATAATTTGTCTTTTAATTATAATAGATAATTTAAATATTTTAAAAGAAAAATAATCTAAAACATTTTTAAAATAATTTTTATTTTTGCATTTCTTTGATTTCCATTTTTATGAGAATATATTAAATTGTGTATACTTTCCATACAATTATATTGGTTTAATCCTTTAAGTAACTGCTGTCATTGGAACATAAATTATTAGATGACTATAACAACATAGTGATTTTATTAAGATGAAAACAGGAAAAACAAATTTTGTGGGCTTTTATTACTGCACATTCCTGGCCCAGAAATGGAATAGCTGGATATAGTTGGATGCACTCTTTTGCATCATCTGGCAGCTGGATACAGGGGATCCAATAGAGAACACTGAGGTCCTGGGAAATAATGGAACCATTGATTTTTTTCTTGGCCATGGGGAGCAGAACCACCCTCCCACCCCCATTCCTGCAGTGGAATGTGACATGAGCGAGAAATAAACTTTTATTATATTGTACCACTAAAGTTAACATTGTTTGTTACAATAATTAATCTCCTCCTATCAGAGCAAGTTGTACCTCATCTCTTGAGATTTTCTTAGCTGATCATTTTGGCTAATATAGATTATACATCCATATGTAGAAAAAATAGATTGTACATATAGATTAAAACTTGGGTGAACACCTGTAAGGGTGTGCCAGGACTATTAGGATTCTCTGTGCTAGGATATTAGGTCAGTTTTCTCCATGGATATCTGTCATATTCAGAAATCAATGGAAGATGACAGAACTTGGGGGTGGAGAAAAATGTAATGAAAAAGTTGTTGCCCTCCCTCTCCCTCCCCTCCCCCTCCCCCTCCCTCTCCCTCTCTTTCCACCGTCTCCCTCTGATGCCCACCCGAAGCTGGACTGTACTGCTGCCATCTCGGCTCACTGCAACCTCCCTGCCTGATTCTTCTGCCTCAGCCTGCCGAGTGCCTGCGATTGCAGGCGCGCGCCACCACACCTGACTGGTTTTCGTATTTTTTTGGTGGAGATGGGGTTTCGATGTGTTGGCCGGGCTGGTCTCCAGCTCCTAACCGCGAGTGATCCGCCAGCCTCGGCCTCCCAAGGTGCCGGGATTGCAGACGGAGTCTCGTTCACTCAGTGCTCAATGGTGCCCAGGCTGGAGTGCAGTGGCATGATCTCCGCTCGCTACAACCTCCACCTCCCAGCCGCCTGCCTTGGCCTCCCAAAGTGCCGAGATTGCAGCCTCTGCCCGGCCGCCACCCCGTCTGGGAAGTGAGGAGCGTCTCTGCCTGGCCACCCATCGTCTGGGATGTGAGGAGCCCCTCTGCCTGGCTGCCCAGTCTGGAAAGTGAGGAGCGTCTCTGCCCGGCCGCCATCCCATCTAGGAAGTGAGGAGCGCCTCTTCCGGGCCGCCATCCCATCTAGGAAGTGAGGAGCGTCTCTGCCCGGCCGCCCATCGTCTGAGATGTGGGGAGCGCCTCTGCCCCGCCGCCCCGCCTGGGATGTGAGGGGCGCCTCTGCCCGGCCGCGACCCCGTCTGGGAGGTGAGGAGCGTCTCTGCCCAGCCGCCCCGTCTGAGAAGTGAGGAGACCCTCTGCCTGGCAGCCGCCCCGTCTGATAAGTGAGGAGCCCCTCCGCCCGGCAGCCACCCCGTCTGGGAAGTGAGGAGCGTCTCCGCCCGGCAGCCACCCCGTCCGGGAGGGAGGTGGGGGTCAGCCCCTGCCAGGCCAGCCGCCCCGTCCGGGAGGGAGGTGGGGGGGTCAGCCCCCCGCCCGGCCAGCCGCCCCGTCCGGGAGGTGAGGGGCGCCTCTGCCCGGCCGCCCCTGCTGGGAAGTGAGGAGCCCCTCTGCCCGGCCACCACCCCGTCTGGGAGGTGTGCCCAGCGGCTCATTGAGAACGGGCCATGATGACAGTGGCGGTTTTGTGGAATAGAAAGGGGGGAAAGGTGGGGAAAAGATTGAGAAATCGGATGGTTGCCGTGTCTGTGTAGAAAGAAGTAGACATGGGAGACTTCATTTTGTTCTGTACTAAGAAAAATTCTTCTGCCTTGGGATCCTGTTGATCTGTGACCTTACCCCCAACCCTGTGCTCTCTGAAACATGTGCTGCGTCCACTCAGGGTTAAATGGATTAAGGGCGGTGCAAGATGTGCTTTGTTAAACAGATGCTTGAAGGCAGCATGCTCGTTAAGAGTCATCACCACTCCCTAATCTCAAGTACCCAGGGACACAAAAACTGCGGAAGGCCGCAGGGTCCTCTGCCTAGGAAAACCAGAGAACTTTGTTCACTTGTTTATCTGCTGACCTTCCCTCCACTATTGTCCTATGACCCTGCCAAATCCCCCTCTGCGAGAAACACCCAAGAATGATCAATTAAAAAAAAAAAAAAAGTTGTCAAATATTCACTTGGCAGATGAGGAAATTGAGTGTGATAAAAGTAGGTCAGGAAGATATCTGCCTTGGACTAACAGTAATGGTAAGAAAAAAAGTAAAAAAAAAAAATTAAAAAGTAGGTTAAAAATGGTAGAGTGTCAGCAACTTTATAGGGTTCAACATAATACGATAGCATCAGTAGGACACAGACTTAATAAGGTCAATTTATTATGTTGTGTAACAAGAAGTCCCAAGGGAGCACAGCTCCAGTCTTGGTTAATTCAGTGACTCACCATCACGTCATCAGCAACCCAGATTCTCTCTATCTTTCCTTTCACCACCCTCGGCATGTGCGCTAGTTTTTGGGCCAGCCAGCTTCACTCATGGTCTCAAGATGATTGTGGCAGATTCAGGTGTCATGTTTAGCCATGACAGCATCCAACACAAGAAAGAAAATTTCTTCCTGTGCCTCATGTTTTAACCAATGAGGAGGCCTTTCCTAGAAGCTACCAAAGAGGCTCCTTCCACATCCCACCGGCCATGATTGAGCCACATGACTTTTCCATCACCGTCACTTGCAAAAAAATGTGATCCACACGGTTGCCTTGGGCCAGTGGTTCACAGCCCTGGCAGCCCATCAGAATCACCTGGGTTGCTTTCAAAAACATTTTCCCAAGGCGAGAACAATTGAATATGGATCTCTGTGGGGAGGCCTGGGCTTTGGCATCTTAAATATTTAAAAATACACAGCCAGAGTTGAGAACAACTGCGATCAGTTAATCATTCACAGAAAGCAGAGGTAGACACTGGAACAAAGTCAGAGTAGGGAATGACTACTGGGTGACAGCTAACAGTGTCTGCTGAAGTTATTAATGTTTAATTTTCAAGTAAGATATAAGAATATTCTGCTTTTAAAAAATTGAAAAATCATTTCCCATTAATCCTTCCCCAGGGTAACCTCTCTTACACATTCATTATATTGTTTTATATCTTTTTCTGTGCTTTTACATACCTATATATGTACTCATAGAAAATATATATTACATGTGTGTAATTTCAAAATATAAGTCTTACTACACAGAACACATCATTCTGAAATTCAGTGTGATTTATCCAAGTATATACATGTACAATTATTTTTTAAATATAATGATTTTTGGAATAACTACTCCAAAATAATTATTTCTTCATATAATCATACAGAGATTAGTATATAATTATTTATAAGTATATAAGTATATTTCTATAAGTATATATTTTATAAGTATATATTTATAAGTATATTAGTATATATAAGTATATTAGTATATAATTATTATATAATCTTGTCAGATTGTATAATCATACCAGAGATTAGTTTTTCGCCAGCTGATGGACTTTTAGGCTATTTCCATTTTTTTGCTAATATGAACAATGCCTCCTCTTTACATACATAGGCTAATGTTACTGCAGATATTAAGAAGCTGAATTGCTGGTAGAAATGGCTTCGCCGTTTCTTCCACTCATAGCAGCAGTGTATAAAAATATCTATTTTTCTATATTTTTGCCAATATTTGCTAAGCTTTCAAATTTTTGACAATGTGATGGTTTAAAATGGTATAATGGCATCTTGTTTTAATTTGCAGTTCTCTGATCACTGGTCAGATTAAATATCTTGACTTAGGTACATTGGCCATTTGCGTTTCTTCTGAAAACTTCCTATTTATAACTTTTGCAAAGTTCTCTGTTGGGTTCTGTGTCTTGTTCTTATTGAGAAGTAGAAGTTCTTTATATGATAATAAGTTGAGAGTGGTGACTCACACCTGTAAGCCCAGCACTTCGGGAGGCCAAGGTGGGAGGATCACTTGAGTCCAGGAGTTTGAGATCAGCCTGGGCAATAAAGCGAGACCCCAAGTCCAAAGAAAAATGAATAAAAATATGGGTACTACTCTTTTGTGTGATACATATTATCTATATAAATATAAGATAGGTCATATATACATATACATCTGCAGCAGATGCTGTGTTGCACCACCCAGATTCCCTCCTATGGTTTGGTTCTGTGTCCCCACCCAAATCTCATCTCAAATTGTAATCCCCATGTGTTGAGGGAGGGACCTGGTGGGAGTTGACTGAATCATGAGGGTGGTTTCCCCCATTGTCTTCTCGTGATAGTGAGAGAGTTCTCATGAGACCCGATGGTTTCAAAAGTGGCAGTTTCCCCTGCACTCTCTCTCTCTCCTGCCACCTTATGAAGATGTGCCTTGCTTCCCTTTCACCTTCCACCATGATTGTAAGTTTCCTGAGGCCTCCCCGGCCATGTGGAAGTATGAGTCAATTAAACCTCTTTTCTTTATAAATTACCCGGTCTTGGGTAGGATCTTTATAGCAGTGTGAGAATGGACTAATATACTCCCTTTAGAAATGAAGCATACAGCTAGGCATAGTGGCTCATGCTTGTAATCCCAGCACTTTGATAGGCCAAGACAGGAAGATTGCTTGAGCCCAGGAATTCAAGGCCAGCATGGGCAACAGAGAGAGACCCTGTCTCTACTGAAAAAAAAAAAAAAAGAAAAGAAAAAGAAATGAAGCACTTATTCTCCCAGATGCTGGAAATGTACACAGCTGCCAACTCTCAGCTGAGTTTTTATCTAGAACTTGCCCTCACCCAGGTCATGCCCCCTCCCTGGAAGCTGCCCACACCCAATTACTGGTCACTGCGGGTGTTTAAAGACCAACCTCCTTTCCTCAATTCAAGACAGCTCAGCTCCAGAGCTCTCTGTGGAACAGGATCACCTAATCCTTTAGTGTGACTGCATCACAGATCAACTTCACCCTCTGCCCTGTCCCGCTTCTCTCACTCCCCTATAGATACCAATCCTAACAGTCCTCCTGATAAATTTGCTGTGTGCAAATGTCTGTATCTCGAAGTCCGTTTTCTAGAATACATAACCTAAAACAATTTCAAATATGTTCACCATTATCACTTGACTTTGAACTTTATTTGAGGTATGCTTTTTGGATGTATTCCTCTTTTCCCATATGCTTTTTGCTTTTCATGTCTTAAGAATGCTATCCCTCTTCCAAGGGCATAAAGACATTCTTCTATATTTTTTTCTAATATTTTCACAACTTTTTTTGCCTTTTAATCCACATAGTACTCATTTGTATGCATGGTGTGAGGCAAAGAATCTAACTTTATGTTTCATTTGGATAGTTATTTGTCCAGCACCACTTATGACATTGTCTATGTTTTTCTGACTGATTTGAAATGCCTCTTCTACAATATGAAAATATGATAGCGATATCAAAATAGCATATATGAGAATATAATAGCCGTAGAAGAGACGTTTCAATACCCAATACCCAACTACAGTTGAATGCTTCACAGTGAGCATTTGACCCAAGCCAAACCTGGAATTTTTTAAATTCTAAAAATAGGAAATGGCTGCAGGAACTCTTCAATGGTAGAGGGAGAGGAGTCTGGTGTTGCTTGGCGCTTGAGTTCTAGTTATTTCTAAGATACATCTCTGCCCACTCCCACTTTCCAGTTTCAACCCTTCCTTGAGTTTATGAGCAAAATATTGCATGGTTTGGGACTTAAGCTTGCTCAAACTGAGTGTCCATCTTATAACTAAAAGAGACCAAATACACAAGGTATATCCTCCTGAGCTTGGGACGCATGGCAACATTGTATACGAAGTTGAGTTGGACAAGGGCCAAGTGCCAACCAAGGTAATCTGTGGCAGCTAGTCACCACCTAGGAAATTGGTGCTCTGAAACTGTTTGTTTCTTGAGTTTCATATGTCTCTTTGATTTCCTTTTCCTTTAGTTTCCCATTGAAGTGTTATTTTTAGGAAATTAGGACAGTCTCAGCTGAGCCAAAAGAAAAAGATTTTCCACCCCAGGCTAGATTAGCTAAGGGTGTCAGAGGCTAAGAGAAGTCAGGAATAGTGAAGGCAGTGGAACTGGGGCAGTTAGAGAAGCACCTAGGAGGGAAGTCTGGAACAACTGAAATCCCTGAGCCCTTCTCATCCAGGATCTTGTTTCCTGTATGTTAAGGGGCACTCTGCCAAGGCAGGAAGCCATATCCATATCCAAGCACAAGTCAATAGCGGAAAAACAGCCCCGAAGGTTGCAGGGGAATTCAGGGAGCCAAGATGGGAAGGTCGAACGGTGTCTCAGCCACCAATCCCCCAGCATTGTTTGTGCAGAGTCAAGGCCTTTCACTTGCTCAGATGTTAACTTGGGGCAAGTCTTTTCTGGAAACATGACAAGAGGCCAAGACTGGCACATGTTCCTTGCCCAGGCTGAGCAGACTAGATGGTCCTTTTGGTGTCAGGCGAGACACTACAGAGAGGTGAGATGTAGCCTGAGCACGAGGCGATTCTGAAGGAGTAGTGCTGAGGGAGGCTGTGTCTCATGGGAGCACCTGAACACCACGAGAAATGATGGAGTCTGGAATCTGAACAAGGGGAACAACTGTGGCTTAATATTCTGAAAATGCCAACAACATGTCGAATCAATACCCATGCCTATCATTGTTTTCTTTTGCATTCTTTGCTGCTCAGCTTCCCGATATTTGGTGTCATTTGCTGTTGGTTGTAAGTGCATCTAATAATTTGGGATATGATGGAAACTTTCAGATTTAAAATATTTTCTCTAGCCAGATATTTAACAAAATGTCTTTAAATGAGAGGCAGTACAGCATTGCGGTTAGGAGTATCCACTCCCAGCCCTGTACCACTGTGAGCTGGCCAAGCTGTGATCCTTGCTGAGGGCGGCAGGAAATGACGCATTCTGCAAGTGGAGCCTCCTTCAGGAAGGAAGGAGATGGGGATAACGCAGAGAATAGCACCCCTTTCCTAAAACTCAAGGGGAAGAGTGTCTCCGTCAGCACTCAAGTTTCCTAAGGCAGTTAGGCCATGGGGGAGTAAAATCCTTTCCTTTTGGGTGCCAGATTCTCACTGAAACTGCTTTTTCTCTGTCTGCCTAACTCAGATGGATTCCTCCCAGCAGCTGCACACTCTGAGGATCTTACATTCCAGCTGCTGTCTTTGCCCTGAGTTCTAGGCCTAGGCCTGCTCCCTTGCTATTCCCCAGTTCCCGTGGCTGGGTAGGGTGAAATGCTACTCACTAAACTAGCAGGCTGGTTTCCTGATTTGTTCCATT
Organism: Gorilla gorilla gorilla; assembly: GCF_029281585.2. Classification (NCBI taxonomy): domain Eukaryota; kingdom Metazoa; phylum Chordata; class Mammalia; order Primates; family Hominidae; genus Gorilla; species Gorilla gorilla. The sequence goes on along the minus strand of NC_073239.2, from coordinate 84,628,181 downwards.
TCTCTCCCTTGCTGCCCTGAGAAAATAAATAAGACAATGAGATGAATGCAGTCTTTATTTTCTCTAAAAATTGAAAGGCAAATGGAACTCTTTACAAAAAGAAACCATCTGCATGATTGAAATGGGAAGGTCCAGGTGAGAGGAAGGAATCTAAATAGGCCAGGGTTAGCCAGGATCTTTGTGTGTTGGTCTAGACTCCAGGGTGGTGGCAAATATTTTTAAAAAGAAAGAGATCAACCAAGAGTTGGAGTGTATAGCCCCTAGAAATAGGCAGTGATGGTGCTCTTCTTGCCTCAGCTGAGCCTCTGGTGCTGATGAGGGAACTGACCCAATTTCTTGGGCTCTTCTGCCACCCCCATGCCCAGCCTGGGATCTGCCCAGTCCTGCTGCCCCCAGAGGGTTGCTGACTTTCCAGGTCTTAGAGAAGAACACTCTGTACGTGTCCACAACTCATGCCATAAGCCAGTCTCACAAGAGTGTGAGGTGTGCAAACATTCCCAGAAGGGTCAAGAGGATCAGAGCAGGCAGGATTCGCAGCACCAGCTGGCCAAGAGGACAATCCTTTAGGGTTGGCCTTCTCCTTGGTGCCTGTGTATTATGGCATGGATTGGGCCTGATAAAGCTGCAGCTCTTCCACCAGCTACTCCCACCGGATTCCTAGAAGCTCACAGCTGACATTCCATAGGCGCTCAGCTGTTTTGTTATTTCGGGCCCTTGGAGACACCCAGGTCCTCTTGCAGTCACTGGAGGGCAGAGAAAGACAGTAAATTCCAGGAATGAGAATTAGCAGTCTGGAAATCTTTATGGTCCCTTTCTCAGAATGTTTCTAAATGAATGAAATACAATATATGCCAGACTCAAAGAAACTAATTATACAAAATGCACTCCAAAAATATTTTAAAAACAAATTTGTGATATAGTAATACACAGGCTTATTTATTAATATATTCTATAACAAGATCTAGTACCAGGTCTAATAATCAAAGGATTTCAAAGTAGTGGCGAGCAGAAGTGACATTCTAGGATATCTGCAACAACTGCAATGTGATATAAAAATATTTATAATTCTATTGGTGACAAAGTCACAGGTATCACTACTACTACTACAGTTCAGTGCCTACATTTGTAGTTGAAGAAAATGCCAAATCTCAGTTGGAGGTTAAATTAAAGATGAAGTTATTTTCCCATCCAAGTTCACAGGCCTCTTGAATTCTGTGGACAGACGCACTTGCATACCATGAACCCCAGACCAAGCCCTCCAGATTTGCTTTGGAATGAGCAGGGGCCCTGAGGACTAGAGGGATAGGGGGTGGGAGCAGAACGCAGTTCTCATCATGTTTTTGTTTTTTTTTTAATTTTATTATTATTATACTTTAAGTTTTAGGGTACATGTGCACAACGTGCAGGTTTGTTACATATGTATACATGTGCCATGTTGGTGTGCTGCACCCATGAACTCGTCATTTAGCATTAGGTATATCTCCTAATGCTATCCCTCCCCCCTCCCCCCATGTTTTTTGTTTTTAATATTCCTTTTTTCTAATTATAAAAGTCCTGTGAAACATTCGGAACATGGAGTGCTGATAAAAGAAGAAAAGACTATCATGGCTGGGCACAGTGGCTCACACCTATAATCCCAGCACTTTGGGAGGCTGAGGTGGGTGGATCATCTGAGGTCAGGAGTTCAAGAGCAGCCTGGCCAACAAGGCGAAACCCTGCCTCTACTAAAAATACAAAAAACAATTAGCCAGGTGTGGTGGTGGGCACCCGTAATCCCAGCTACTTGGGAGGCTGACACAGGAGAATGGCTTGAACCCAGGAGGCAGAGGTTGCAGTGAGTGGAGATCACGCCACTGCACTCCAGCCTGGGCGACAAGACCGAAACTCCGTCTCAAAAAAAAGCAAAGTCTATCATTTAGTTGCTTTCTGTATAGTCTTTTTTTTTTTTTTGCTTTGTTTGGATATAAATAGAGATATAGTCTCTCTCTCTCTTTCTCTCTTACATAAAACCGGGATCATACTGTATCTAGTTTGAGGAGGATTTTTTTTTTTTTGAGATAGGGTCTCACTTCATCACCCAGGCTGGAGTGCAGTGGCACTATCATGCAGCCTTGACCTCCCAGGCTGAAGCCATCCTCCCACCTTAGCCTCCCGAGTAGCTGGGACTACAGGCATGCACCACAATGCTGGGCTAATTTTTTGATTTTCAGTAGAGATGGGGGTCTCACTTTGTTGCCCAGGCTGGTATGGAATTCCCGAACTCAAGCAATCCTCCTGCCTTGGCCTCCCAAAGTACTGGGACTACAGGCATGAGCCGCCACACCCAGCCTTAATTTTTTTTTTTTTTTTTTTTTTTTGAGACAGAGTCTCATTCTGTCGCCCAGGCTGGAGTGCAGTGGAGTGATCTCGGCTTACTGCAGCCTCCGCCTCCCAGGTTCAAGTGATTCTCCTGCCTCAGCCTCCTGAGTGGCTGGGATTACAGGCACCCACCAACATGATCAGCTAATTTTTTGTATTTTTAGTAGAGATGGGGTTTCACCACGTTGGCCAGGCTGGTCTCAACTCCTGACCTCAAGTGATCCACCCACCTCAGCCTCCCAAAGTGCTGGGATTACATGCATGAGCCACTGCACCTGGCAAAATTTTTAAATAATAAAAAAACACCTAGAATAAAAAGATAAAAATCATCCTTCACACTCTGCTTGGCTCTCCCTAAAACTCCCTGGAAGTAACCACTACTGCCCAGTGGCTGGGTATCCCTCCAGACTGTTCTGTATGTATAAAAAATCATATAGTTTTGTATTCCAGTTTTTTCCTTACAACATTATATCACTAACATTTTTCTATTAATTACATATTATATTAAAATGATATTTAATGACTGTATATTTTATTACATATTTAAGGCAGCAATGTTAAACACTCAGACTCTAGAGTAGCAACTGTCCAATAGAAATATGATGGGAAGACCAGGCGCAGTGGCTCACGCCTGCAATCCCAGCACTTTGGGAGGCTGAGGTGGGCGGATCACTTGAGGTCAGGAGTTCAAGACCAGCCTGGTCAACATGGCAAAACTCCGTCTCTACTAGAAATACAAAAACTAGCTGGGCATGGTGGCATGCACCTGTAATCCCAGTTACTTGGGAGGCTGAGGCAGGAGGATCCCTTGAACCCAGGAGGTGGAGGTTGCAGTGAGCCAAGATCATGCCATTGCACTCCAGCCTGGGCAACAGAGTGAGACTATGTCTCCAGAAAAAAAGAAAGAAAGAAAGAAAGAAAGAAATATGATGAGAAACACAATTGTGAGCCACATATGTCATTTTGAATTTTCTAGCAGCTACATGTAAAATGTAAAAAGAAATTGGTGAAATTTATTTAGTAACATTTAATTACACATTCATTTATTGAGTTAATAAATATGTATTTTATTTAACCCACAAATAGCAAAATCATTTTAGCATGCAATCAATATAAAAAATGAGATATCTTTTATCTCATTTAAAAATATAAAATGAGATAACTTACACTTCTTTTTTTATACTATAGGTTGAGCATCCCTTATCAGAAATGCTTGGGGCTGGGCGCGGTGGCTCACACCTGTAATCCCAGCACTTTAGGAGGCCAAGGCAGGTGGATCATCTGACGTCAGGAGTTCAAGACCAGCCTGGCCAACATGGTGAAAGCCCATCTCAACTAAAAATACAAAAATTAGTCAGGTATGGTGGCGGGCACCTGTAATCCCAACTACTCAGGAGGCTGAGCCAGGAGAATCGCTTGAACCCAGGAGGCTGAAGTTGCAGTGAGCCAAGATCATGCCATTGCCCTCCAGCCTGAGTGACAAGAGTGAAAATCCATCTTTAAAAAAATGCTTGGGATCAGAAGTATTTAGGATTTTACATTTATTTGAATTATGAAATATTTGCATTGTACTTACCAGCTGAGCATCTCAAACCCCAAAAAATCTAAAACCCAAAATACTCTGAAATCCAAAACATTTTTAGCAGCAACATGCAACTCAAAGGAAATGCTTACTGAAATATTCCGGACTCCGAATTTTCAGATTTGTGATGCTCAACCTGTATGTCTTCAAAAATCTGGTATGCACTGTACACTTACAGTGCATCTCAATCTGGACTAGCCATATTTCAAGTGCTCAATAGCAACATGTGGCTAGTGGCTACCATACTGAATGGCACAGCTCTAGAGCCAGATTGCCAGGGCGTAAATCCCAGATCTACCACTTATAAGCTATATGACTTTGAGCAAGTTTCTTAATTATCTTGCGCCTCAGTTTCATGTGAAAACTTGGGGTAATATTACCTGCCTCGCAGGGTTGTGATGATTATATGAATTAATACACATTACACACTCAGAACTGAGTACCAAACACATTATAAAAACTCAAGCAACATTAGCTATTATCACTTATCCATTCCCCTCTCATCAGACACTAAGACTATTTCCAGTGCTTCACAGAATAAATACTGCACTGATGAAAAGCCTTGAACAAAGCGGGACGACAGCAGACAGGGCTGGATTCTGTCATGGAATGGGAAAGAGATTTCACCCTGGGCTTCCCTTTACTCCCAGACTCTAGTTGCTCATTGAGTTCATGATAAGATTCAGCACTAAAATTTCTACTTCTGTATTTCAACAGATAGTGCCAATCTTGGCAGCATTGAGGGACAGAGTTCACACCGAAGAGAGAGGACGTTCCCCTAGCACTTTGTGCTAATTGGTATTAAAAAATTCATGAATCAAGTGAGCCAAAAGCTTAAAGAAGGAGAAAAAGGATCCAGAGGGCCTGCTAACATTTTCTCCATGGCATAACCAACAGCAACAGTCTTCTTTAAAAGCTTTCAGAAAGCTGCAAAGTTTACATGGAAAAGCGGCACACGAGTATAAAATAAAGCCAGAACAGCAACTCTTCCCAACACATAAGTTTGTACTGTAAGTTTCCTTAACAAAGCAACGGCATTCTGTTTGCAGGCCCAACCCAAACCTGGATTGCATCATCAGGCACAAACTCAGCTTCTCAGGATGCACAGCCCAGCGAGTCCGGCACCTCCCATGCACACAGGTGGTGGAGAGAACCGCACTGCCTTCACACACCTGAAGTACTTGCCACTCAGGGGCTCCAGGCCCTCAGCCAGGGCGCAGTGCAGGCTGGTCTGCGCCCCCTCCCGTGCCGTCTTGACAAAGGGGGAGAAGAGCCGCCAGAGCAGGCAGAGCAGGGAGGAGTGCCGGACCAGCTCAGAGCGGACGACGCCTGGGTGCACTGCGTAGGTGGTGACCCCGGTGCCTGGGACAAAGAGGGCACAGTTAGATCAGGGACACACTGAGCCCAGGAAAACAGCTTATCTCCTGCAGCAAAATACACAAGTGAGAAAGAGGGACTCAGGAAACATAACCCCAGGATTCAGCAGGTACCACTCCTGGCCAGGCGGAATTTGAGCAGGAATGAATTGATCTTTCAGAAAGATCTATAGCCTTCTCAGCCTTCTGTGTTCCAAAAGGAGTGCCTGGTTCAAGGTCCTTCTATTTCAATGTCGTTTTTATACTGTGGCTTTAGTACTACTAATAAACATGACAACATGTAGTGAGTAGTATCAATTATTGACAGTGGCATCTTTATCATTTCTACAGGAGGAGTTTAGGGGTAGCGATCTGATTGGAAGGTGGTGGGTAGGACTTTATTTTGAGCTGCATTTGCCTGGCAAGCACATTTTATGAGGTATAGATTGAGGGATGGTGATGCAGATTGTGGGGGATTAACACCCCCCCCCAAGATATCCCTGGTGCTGTCACTATTTTTCAGTACCAATTATGTGCCAGGGCTATACAACATGCTTTAAATGTGTTATTTCATTTAATTCTTAAAGAGGCTTGTGAAATAGAATATTATGATACCCATTTACAACAAAGAAAACTAAGTCACAGAAAGTTTAAGTAAATTGCCTAAGGTTATACCTGGCAGGGTGTAGGACCAAGGTCTGAACTCTGATGTAAGGTTAAAAACATGGAATGGACTGTCTGCATTTGAATCCTGGCTCAGCTAGGAACCTTCCTTGGGCAAATTTCTTAATGTGTCAGTGCCTGTCTTTTCATATTTAGAGTGGGGGAAAATAATAGCACCCACCTCACAGGAATGTTGCAAGTATTAAATGAGTTAAGATGTGTAGTACATGGCACACATAAACCTCTCAATTATTACTGTAATTGTTATTGTTTATTTTTATGATTACCGTCTTCTTCTACTGTAGGCATTCTGGAAGTGAAGATCATTGTTCCCAAACTCTGGCTTATTCACTGTAACAAATGGACCCCTAGATCCGCAGATGTCAGAACCAGCAGCTCATCCAATGCTCCAGGAGAGCACAGAATCATTAAGGAATAAGAACCAGCCTGACCTGATTTTACAGCTGAGAAGATGAAGTCAGGGGAGGTTAAAGGGGCACATCCACGTCCACATCCACATGGGGCTAGCATGTGGTAGAGCAAGAACTTGGACTCAGGGGTCTGAAATCCAGCCCTAACTCCCTGAGTCCAGGCAGTGGCAGCTCTGTAGCTCAGATCACCATGTGGACCTCAGCAAATGGCACCCAGAAGGAAGCACCCCAGGTTTAAAGCTGAGCACCCACATTCCGGTTCTGATGCCCTCACCTGCCATATACTCTTTAGCTGGCCATTTCCTTGGACCTCAGCTCTGCTCTATAAACTAGGAGTAATAATACCTGTTACCAAAGGCCTCTTCTGCCAGATCACCTGAGGTCAGGAGTTTGAGACTAACCTGGACAACATGGTGAAAGCTCGTCTCTTCTAAAAATACAAAATTAGCCAGGCGTGATATTGCGTGCTTGTAATTCCAACTACTCAAGAGGCTGATGCAGGAGAATCACTTGAACCCAGGAGGCAGAGGTCGCAGTGAGCCAAGATCACACTACTGCACTCCAGCCTGGGCGACGAGTGAAACTCAAGTCTCAAAAAAAAAAAACAAAAAAAACAAAAAGCCTCTGCCTGTTGCAAAAAGCTGCTGTGAAAATCAAATGAGATAAGAGATAAGATGTGACATAAATACAAGGTAACTTTTTGAGGTTCTTAACCCCTATTTGATTTTAAGCTCCCTGGGGGCAAGCACTCTGTTTTTATTCCATTCATAACTTCATTCTCCTTAGTCCACAGAGATATTACTGACACGTGCATGTTTGACAGCCTGACTTCCCAAGTTGCTGTGGACCTCTAATCTGGTCTGAGGACCATTTTTGCTATTCCTCTTTCTCCAGACTTACCTTGGAGCCTCTTGGCCAGCTCACGAGTAAAAAGCACATTGGCCAGCTTGCTGTGGCAATAGGCAAAACCCCTGCTGTAGCGCTTCTCGCTCTGGAGGTCGTGGAAGGGAATCTTGCCAATGTGGTGAGCCACCGAGGACACATTAACCACCCGTGCAGGGGCAGACACCTTTAGCCGCTCCAGGAGCAGGTAGGTGAGGAGGAAGTGGCCTGTGAGGAGAGCCAGCAGGGAAGATCGAAAGTGGAATGGCAGCCCAGGCTCAGCATGTGGGAGCCAAGAGGACTTCAGTGTTAGCTCACTATCTTCTGGGTGTGAACCAATTTTGATGCCATGAGTAACTCTAATGGTCAGTTTGGTCTGTGTTTGTGGATTCCTCAAAGCAAGAGCCAGAGCTAGACTACAAGTAAGGCGATCATACTTAATTATATTACTTTGTACCTCTGCCCTTGACCCACCTGCTGGCTTCCAACTCCCACTCTGGCCATGATCACATAACTAGGGACCCAGGTACACTTGTGTATAGACAGAAGGATAGAACAGTCAGGGAAGATAACATTTGCTTAGGATCAGAAAACATGTTCCATGCTCTCCTCCCTAAAGTCTTCACCTTGAACGCTGAACCCCACCCTGCCTCATACCTCAAGTTCTCAAGGATTGCCTACCTCCATGGACCAACCCATGGCTTGGTTGGCCATCATGTAGATGTGACCCCTCCAGCCAAGCCCAGATGCCTGCATACCCCCAGGCCTGGCCCTGCCTGGCAAGCCTTGTACTGCCACTGCCCCATCCAAGAATGACATTCTTCTCCCTGGTATTTCCTGAAATTTGGGGCTTCTTAATGGTATGGGTAGGAAGATCTCACTTTTTTAGACTGATCAGGAGAGGTACAGTGAACAACAAGCCAATGGGTCCAGTCTGTTGGAATTCCTAGGCTCTATGAAGGCCCCTGGACATTCTCCACATTTACACAGTGTCATCTTCCTAAAGAAAAGATAGTGGGTGTACCTCATTTTTTAGTCACCCAAAGATACTTACCCAGGTGGTTGACTCCCAGGTGGGTTTCAAAGCCATCAGCTGTCTTGGAATATGGACACATCATTACTCCCGCATTGTTGATCAGAATATGGAGCTGCTTTTCCTCTATAGGGCACAACCAAAGAGATCCTATGGTTAGCAAGGAGTCCCCTAGCTGCCTGTAACAGACCTGCATAATTGCCCTTTCCCTTTGTTCATTAGTTGTCTTTGTTGGGGTAAGATTTTGATAGGAGTCACTTGCTCTGCCCCTTCCTTTTAAAACAAGGTATTGCCTCAGCACTCAATAACTATCCTTCATTTGGACCTATCTCAGTGACATCCAATAAGCATTGTCACTGGGTTTCTAATGAGTAATTTTAGTTACTCATATCTTCCTGGACATTGTTCATTCATTTATTCAGCAAATGTGTACTAACTACCGACTCTGGGCCAGGTGCACTCTGCTGGGCACTAGGAATCCAGTGGTAACACAAGCCAGACATGGTCCCAGGATGTCCCTCATGGATTTCATAGTCCGTGGTAGAAGCTGGTCATTTTCCAAGATCCAGAAGAACTTGCCAGCAGCACAACTTCATCTCATGCCTATGGCCACACAAGGTTGATTCTCAGGATGAAAGAAGAGAGTGGCATTGTGGCCACACCTTGATGCCAAGATGCAAGCCCAGACAGGGAGCTGACACCTCCGACATTCCCATTGCTGAGGTGAAAAGATGATAAGGATCCTGCCCAGTCTATATACCCACCATCCTCTTGCCAATTCCCTGTCCTGCTGGTTCATGTGGCAGAACCTGTCTAGCGGGGTGGATGATGGTTCTGATGTAAGGGCCATAGACGGTCCAGGGTGGAGCAGCCACTCCCACACCCAATTTCCTGCTTTTCTACCTACCCATCAGGACCTCACCTGCCAGAAAGCCCTCAGCAAAGGCTCGGATAGATTTGGTGTCGGATAGGTCCAATTTCCGCACCAGCACCTGGGAGTTCTTTGTATCCACTCGGATTTCACTGGCAGCAGACTCCCCCTTCAGTATATCTCTGCAGGCAATATAGACTCGGGCTCCTGGGTCCAAGACAAAAAAAGAGCAGTATGTTCATATCCTAGGCTATAAAGGAGGTATAGTAAGTGAGCTTGGGACTGGTGGACAGAGCATTCATTCTCCCAGCCATCCCTCAACGGTAGAGTGAACATATTGCCACTTCGGGCTTTTCACAGTAGTACTGTTCAGTCTTCTTGCTGTCAGTTTAATCCCAGGCTGGGAACCTGGTTCCCAGGTTTTACATTCTGATATTTAATGTCACTTAGTATCTCCTTTTAGAATAACTGACTTGGCTATACACAGACATTGTTTTCCTTATTTAATAGAGAGGGAATAGGAAAGAAGCAGTTTATTGAAGGCCACAGTGTAAGTTGGTGTCACAGTTGGACTTGAATCCCAGGTTCCTTGAATTTCTAGTCAGAGCCCCCAAGCCTAGGAGGAAACACAAAGCAATATGGACAGAGGCCCCAGTGGGAAGAAGGGTGGGAGGTATGGCCCTTTGGAGACTAAAGGGGAAACACTTACCTCGGCTAGCGAGCTCTCTGGCCGTCTCCTTGCCAATGCCCGTGTTGGCGCCAGTGATCACCACTACCTTCCCAGGAAGCTGCACATTTGTTCTACACACTCCACCAGCAAAGAACTTCCTATCGGCAAGGGAAACAAGAGCATCACGTACCATCCTTCACGAGCTCACACTAAGATACGTTAAAAAAAAAAAAAAAAAAAAACTCTATCCAGCCTCAATGAAGGGTATCTTTAAGTTGCAGTCAGGAGACTCATAAAAGCTAACCTTCATAGGACAACATTTTTCCATGGGGCAAGGTAGTCGCCTGTTTATCGGTGCAGGTGGGAAGATCACTTGCCCAGAAGCCACAAATAATCATATTAGCAAACAGAGTAAATGCTGGAGTCAGGGCCAATGGAGACTTTCCTTGTTAGATAATAAATACATCTAGCTCTTATCTCTAGAGGTTCCAGAGGAAAGCTTTCCCCTCTAACCTACATTCAAAACATATGCATGATAAACATTAACGGAGTCAATATTCAGTAACCATCATCATGAGTAACTGATGAACAGCACTCTGTGGGGGATGGCACACACAGGTACTGCTCTTAGCACTCTGGGGGACGGCATACACAGGTACTGATCTTAGGCTGCCTCTCCAGTTTTAGGGAGTGGGTCATTTCCGAGGCTTTCAGCCATTGTGTTAGAGATTTCATTCTGGCCAATGGCAAACAGAGAGAAAACCTCCTTTGTTCAGACCTCTGTGCAGAGAGCACTCTTTTACATGAAGTTGACTTCACAGGTCCTAAAACAGAATACGGAGGGGCAGAACTAACATTTCCTGCACATCATCTGACTGCCAATTACTAGTCTAGGCACTTTCCATATGTAATTTATTTTAATCCTCTCAACTTCTCCAGTATTATTTCCACATTACAGTAGAGAAAACTGAGGCTCAGGGAGGTTCATGTCACATAGTGGTGGCAGAAGTGGGACTTGAACCCAGATCTCTATGGAGAACCTAGAATAACACTGTCCTTGGTAGGTCCATTTAACCTCCTTTATCATAAGAAATTTTTTAGGCTGAGCCCGGTGGCTCATGCCTGTAATCCCAACATCTTGGGAGGCCAACGTGGGATGGTCGCTTAAGCCCAGGAGTTTGAGACCAGCCTGGGCAACATAGTGAGACCCCCATCTCCACAAAAAATTTAAAAAGTAGCTGGGTGTAGTGGCACCTGCCTATATTCCCAGCTACTTGGGAGGCTGAGGCAGGAGAGTTGCTTGAGCCCAAGAGTTCAAGGCTGCAGTGACCAATGACTACACCAATGCACTCCACCCTGGGGTGACAGAGCAAAAATTAAAAAAGAGAAATTTAAAAATTCTCCACTCAGAACACACATTTATTTGACACCTCTAGAAATCCCACAGCAAAAAAGCCATCCCAAAACATTAATTGAGGGTAGTCTCAAAGGCAGAAGAGTTTGTTTCTTTCCCAAACTACCTGGTACTTAACAGCATGACAAGCCAGCAGGGCCACCTTGAATAGGGACAGAGTCTCCGAGTTCTTCAGAGACACCCAAAGGAATAAAATGAAAAAGCAAGGACTCCCACCTAAGGTGTTTGTTGAGCTACTTGACAGAGTCATCCATGCAGCCTTCCGCTAGCAGTAGAACTCTCCCCAAGAGCTCAGGTGGGGCCAGAACTCAGCCCCACCTCTGCCCGGCTGCAGATGCTTCCTTCTGGTTTTCCACCATGGTATCCACAACACCCCCTTCCTTCCTGCTTTTCCTGCCCTGACTTTCTCCTCCGTCAGCCTCCTTCCCTTTCTCTTCTTTCAGCAGCTGAGAACCGGCTTCCAGTGCAGGTCTTTGTAAACGATTGTTTGAGTTGCTGAATTAAGACAAACCTGATGGATGGAGCTACCACATACAGGAACGAGAAGAAGGAGGTGAGCAGTCCCAAGGTGACCAGCATCATTCCAACTTCTGTAGCTGCTGTTGCTTTTGCTGCTGCTCCAGCTTCAACCCCAGCTCTGGCTCAGGTTCCTGGTCTGGCTCCAGCTCTTGGCTGCTTCTGCTGCTTCTCTGCTCCTCTCCGTCCTGGGTGCCGAGCAGCAGCTTGACTCCGAGCAGAGCCCAGAATCCTATTTAAATCCGAGAGCTGTCAGAGCACAGCCTGCTGGGAGATGTAGTCCTGGTGGGGAGGGGATGGAGTCAAGGTTTGAAGCTTACTTAGGTTTACTGGCAAAGAGAATGTGGGGAAACTAAAGCAAGTACCCCCTAAACCCCCCATCCTCTATTGTTTCTCTTCTCTAGGAAATGTGTTCTCCCAACCACTGCCACCTCTACTGCAAGATGGAATATATAGAGTATTTCTAACTTTAGCCACAAACCCCATGATGCTTAAAATATGAGTGGATTAAAATAGGATGGGAAGGAAACTCCCAGAAGAATGGAGAGAGACGTCAGAAGAGCAGTTAACCTTAGGGAGGAGGGGGCAGTGACTGGGAGGGAGATGACTGGAACTCCTGGAGGGCTGAGAGTGCTCTGCTCTTTCATCTGGGTGCTAGTACACGGGTGTGCTCACTTTATGAAAATCTGCTGAGTCATATGCTTTCGACTTGTGCACTTTTCTGCATTTTATATTTTACTTCAATGAAGTTAACACACGCACATGCATATTACAAGGAAAGGTATGGTGTTTAAGTGCATGGACTCTAGCGCTGAATCTATTTAAAAGCTCCACGACCCTGGACAAGTTACTAAACCTCTCTGTTAACTCAGTTTTCTCACTTGTACAATGGGCATGATTATATATATAATATATGGTTTTATATATATGTGTTATACATATATATATATATATCCCCACTTGTTCTAAGTGTTCAATTATTACATTGGTGGAAAACGAAACTGGCATATGCTAAACAGTATATAAGAGTCAGCTGTTATGGTTAGCTGTTCTGATTCCTATCTCCCTTGCTATCTCACTTGCTTTACTCAAGGCCATGGTGTAGAAAAGGGAGAGATGATGAACGTGGGTGATGTTTCAGTTGAATGCTATTGAAGATGAGGAGAAATACAAGAAAATGCTGGTAAAGAGCCCAAGGTAGGGGGATCGCTTGAGGCCAGAAGTTCAAGACTCAGCTTAGGCAACTTAGTGAGACCCTGTCTCTACAAAATTTTATCTGGGCGTGGTGGTACGTGCCTGTAATCCTAGCTACTCGGGATGCTGAGTAGGGAGGATCACTTGAGCTCAGAGGTCAAGGTTGAAGTGAGCTAGGATCGTGCCTCTGGATGTGTGTGAGATGGGAGAAGGGTAAGTGGGATTCATTGCCCTTCCTCGCTCTGTGTTCCTCTCTTGGACAGAAGAATAGACAAGGAGCTGGGACAGGACCCCAGGAATAATTTCCCAGTTCTGTCCCTTCCTGTGAAGCCAGAGGAGCCTCCAGGAACACCCATGCATGAAAGACTTCTGTGGCAGGCAGGTGTTCATGTCCTCATTCGTCAATTCATCCTCAACACACACTTACTGAGTGTTTCTCTGCACCAGGAATTGTGCAAAATACTAGGAAGACACAGTTTCTGCCCCTGGGGAAACCCATGGACCTGACCAACAGAACAAGGAGTGATCAGATCATTCCCAGCAGACACTTCTTGACTCAAATCTAAGATCCTTGCATTTATGAAGATGGTACTCACCTTATCTTGAGCTTGTCCAGGAAGCAGAGAGTCCTTAAGAACAGCATACAGTCCTCTGGAGAGAAGATATTAGAAGGACCATAAGGCATCTAGAATTATGAAAATACACAAACACTTTGCTAAAATAAAATGTTAAATATTATAATCCAAAGACCACCATCATATCATTGATAAGTTGTACCAAAATGCTAAACCATACTACTAAGTACAGGTAGGTGAATAGGCAGACAAATCAATAGAACAGAATGGAAAGGCAAGAAATAGACCCAAATACACATGGGGATTTAGATATGATGAAAATGCCATTTCAAATCAGTGGAAGGGACAGATGAATTAATTAACAAAGTATTGTGGCACCTAGGTATCCAGCTGGGAAAAAGCAAACTTGATCCTTCCAAAATTCGAATAGCTCAAAGACGTAAGTATGAGAAATGAAACCACTGAAGTATTAAGAAGAACCACTGGACACATTTTTAGAGTGGTAAGACCTTTCTAGTAAGACAGGAAACTGAAAACTAAAACTTAAAAAATGAGCATGACAAAAACCATCATACACAAGGCAAGATAAATGAGAAACTGGGGGGAAATATTCATAACAGGCTTTGAAGACAAGAGACTAATTGATTTAGTAGATAAAGAACTCTTACAAATCAGTAAGAAAAGGAATAACAACCCAATTGAAATAGCAGTTTACAAAAAAGGAAATACAAGTGGCTCTTCACTCTCACTCATATGAGAGATGCAAATTAAAATTATACTGGGAGCCACTTTTCACTTATCAGATTGCCAAAGGTCAAAAAGATTGTAGTATGATCCACTGGCAAGCATGTGAAGAAATAATGTTGATGCATTGCTCGTCGGAGAGTCCATTGTTAAAGCCTCCATAGAGAGAAGCGTTGTAATGTCTAGTAAAGCTGTGCATGCACTCATTCATCTAAACATTTGACTTCCATGTATTTATAAGGTTACCATTATAGCATTGTATATTATAGCAGAAGTTTGGAAACCTCCTAAATGTCCATCAATAATAAAGCCACATAATAGATAGTATACAGCTGTAAAAAAAGAATAAATAATTAAGAAACAGAATAAATAAATAGCTTAAGTAAATAAACATTAGATTTTGGCTGGGCACTGTGGCTTACATCTGTAATTCCTGCACTTTGGGAAACCGAGGCAGGAGGATCACGTGAGACCAGAAGTTCAAGACCAACCTGGGCAACATAGTGAGACCCCATCTCTACAAAAAGGAAAACTAAAAATTAGCTGGCCTGGTGGCACACACCTGTGGTCCCAGCTACTTGGGAGGCTGAGGCAGGAGGATCACTTGAGCCCAGGAGGTTGAGGCTGCATTGAGCCATGATCATGCCACTACACTCCAGCCTGGCAACAGAGCAAGACCCTGTCTCTAAAAAAAAGAAAAGAAAAAATAAATAAACTTTTCAGCAAAAAGACCCTGATAACCTACAGGACATATTTCACAGGCTTCCAAATGAACTGCTTGGAAAAGGTCTTAAGACTGATGGCTTACATCCTGTCTCTGAGTAAAGAATCTTATCGTGAGGCACTCAAATTCTATTGCGAGTTCCTCAAACTATGTATTTATTAATTGTCAGGTTACTGATTAATACTGACATTGAAAGGGACATTGTTTTCTTTCTAAATCATAAAGCTCTGCTGATTTGTTTTTACTGATTGTCTTGTGCATAAAACATTTTAGCCTGTACGCTGTCATCCATAGGCAATGATTGTAACCTCTGTATTGTACCCTCCAATGGAAAAGGATAACTCCGATATGAGGAGTCCCCCTTCCTTCTCCTAAACAGTCTTATAAAAGCATTCCAACTTGTAACAGATGTTGGAACATGCCCAACTTTGTTGGTGTATCTTACTGGATAAATTCTCACATTTGGCTTCCAATAAACTTTTATCAATTTATCTCTGCCCCAATGGCCTTAATTTCTGTTGAAAACCGTATCATTTTGCAACAACTTACATGTTTATCTTTGTTAAATTAATCATTGCAGTATCACAAATAAAGCTATTTCTCAAACTGGTATTGAGACATTCTTAAACATGCTTTGGCACATAAGCAAAGCCATAATCATCACCCACTTCATCATTGTAATCAACATCAAAAAAGCCAGGGACCAACAGGATACCTGCTCTTTAGGGATTTTCAATCTGGGACAGATATAGGCATAAGTCACAGAGAGAAAGAGATGAAAACACCAGAGGAAACAGTGTAGGAATAGGCCTGAAGTTCAGTGATGACAGAGCACTCATCACTTGCAACACCTTTGAGAAGGATCCTCTTCTAGCCTCACCGTGAGTGAATCAATCACAGGTCAGGTTCCCGGATCAGCCATCCTCCCAGGGCTAACACTGAGGCAGGGATGTGTGGAGATGACATGCTATGAAGCAGAGCTGGGAAGCTGCTTGCTGATTTGACCTTTGGTCATAAATCATCTAGCAGCTCATACTGTACTGGTCTCCTGGTTATCCCTGTCCTGGATACCCTACTAAGAATGGAGCCTCTTACAAAATAGAGTGAGAGGGCAAACTGTAAACCTCTCTTTCTCTTCCTCCCTTCCTCCTTCTCCTCTTCCCTATTCTTCAAATCACATATTTTGGAAGCCAGATGAGACAGGTGGAAGATGACAGATTCCATCTTTCTACTGCAAGCCCTGCCCAACTTCCCTAAGGAGCCTGTACAGCACCACAGTTATTTCCGTTTCCAGCCATGAGGAACTTGCTGCCTCTTCCCATGCCCCGACCCCAAACAGCAAACCAAAATGGAAGCACATTTTTTTGTATTTGTTTTAACCAATAATAATGACTTGTTGCTCCTTTTTCTTGATTTTAAAAGCTAAAATAAACACACTGTCTTTCTCAAAGAAAAAGAATTTTTGCTGCTAGTATGTAACTTCCGTTGATTTTTCAAGGGATCAGCAACCCTTACTCTTAACTCACAGCAGGCACTATTGACATTAAAAAAAATAGAGACAGGGTCTCACTGTGTTGCCCATGCTGGTCATGAATTCCTAGGCTCATGTGATCCTTCCACCTTGGTCTCTCAAAGTGCTGGGATTATAGGCGTGAGCCACCACGCCCAGCCTATTGACATTTTGAGCCTTATAATTCTTTCCTGTGAGTGGCTGTTCCGAGTAAAGGAGGATGTTTAGCAGCATCCCTGGCCTCTACCCACTAAGATGCCTGGAGCACTACTATCCCCTTGTGATAGTAGTCTCCAGGCATTGCCAACTGTTCACTATGGGGCAAAATCACCCCCGTTTGGGAACCACTGCCCTCCAGAATGTAGGCCTAAAGGATAACCCTGGTGTATGTAGTATTGAAAAGGATTAGAGGACAGTAATGTTTTACTTAGTATCCCATGCCTTTCACTCAGCTGTAGCCAAGCTAACCTGCTTACTGTCCACAGCAAGTTATTAATATCCTCTCAGGGCCTAGGATGCTGGCCATCTACTAATCCTTTTGTCCTTAGAAACTTTACCTTCTCCCAGCTTAATTCTGTTTACCTCTAATCACTCCATTAGTCTACAATGGCTGGGATCTGTGTACACACATACTTCAAAAACACACCTCCACTGAGTGGCTTTCTGAGGTGATGGAAATGTTCTATCTCTCAACAGGACTTTGGGTTACATGAGTCTATGCCTTTGTCAAAACAGCAAATATATACTTAAGACTTGTGCCTTTCACTGTATATAAATTTTATATCCAAAGGAAAAAAAACTAAATAAATATTGAACTCTAGTTAATGAATGATATATATACATGCTGAAGTTTTTAAAGGGGAAGGGTACCGACGTCTGTAATTTATTTTGAAGTACGTTAATAAAATAAAATAGATTGATAGAAGGAAGTAAAACAGGCATTTCACTATATTTGTTTTATATATGTGATAAAACTGGTATAGTAAAATGTTAATGTAGAATCTAGGTTATGGATATATGGATGTTTATTTTTAAATTCTTTTTTTTTTTTTTTTTTGACAGAGACTCACTCTGTCACTCAGGCTGGAGTGCAGTGGCGTGATATCGGCCCACTGCAAACTCCACCTCCCGGGCCCAAGCAATTCTCCTGCCTCAGGCTCCTGAATAGCTGGACCCACAGGTGCCTGCCACCACATCTGGCTAATTTTTGTATTTTCAGTAGAGATGGGGTTTCACCATGTTAACCAGGCTGGTCTCAAATTCCTGGCCTCAAGTCGTATGCTGGCCTTGGCTTCCCAAAGTGCTGAGATTACAAGTGTGAGCCACCACACTCAGCCTGTAAAATTCTTTTTTTTTTTTTTTTTTTTTTTTGAGACGGAGTCTCGCTCTGTCGCCCAGGCTGGAGTGCAGTGGCGCGATCTCGGCTCACTGCAAGCTCCGCCTCCCGGGTTCACGCCATTCTCCTGCCTCAGCCTCCCGCGTAGCTGGGACTACAGGCGCCCACCACCACGCCCGGCTAATTTTTTGTATTTTTTTAGTAGAGACGGGGTTTCACTGTGTTAGCCAGGATGGTCTCGATCTCCTGACCTCGTGATCCGCCCGCCTCGGCCTCCCAAAGTGCTGGGATTACAGGCGTGAGCCACCGCGCCCGGCCAAAATTCTTTAAACTATTATAAATGTTTGAAAATGTTCAGATTAAAATGCAATGGAAGTACACATGCAGACATACACAAAAACACATGTGTGTACACACACTTTCTGTCATGGAAAATCAAGAAGCATAACATTTCAAAATGAAAATTTTTTATAAATTGCCATATTCACTTTTTAAAAAACTTTCTAACATAAATGGAATTTTTTTTCAGCTGAAGAAATCTTTTATTGTGTTTAAGGTCCAACTTAAATATATCTCCTCTCTGCAGCTTTCACCTATCCTAATCAATCATTCACTTCTCTTGCTCCCATACACTATATTTGCCTTTTCTGTACAGCAGTCACAGCGGTTTAACTTATAACTTAGTTAGGCAATTTCTTTTTTCTTTTCTTTTTTTTTTTTTTTGAGACGGAGTCTCACTCTGTCGCCCAGGCTGGAGTGCAGTGGCGTGATCTCGGCCCACTGCAAGCTCCGCCTCCCAGGTTCACGCCATTCTCCTGCCTCAGTCTCCAGAGTAGCTGGGACTACAGGCACCGGCTACCACCCCCGGCTAATTTTTTTTGTATTTTTAGTAGAGACGAGGTTTCACCATGTTAGCCAGGATGGTCTCTATCTCTTGACCTTGTGATCCGCCCGCCTCGGCCTCCCAAAGTGCTGGGATTACAGGCGTAAGCCACTGCCCCCGGCCTCTAGGCAACTTCTTATCTCACCAGCTCAGGGACAGAAATAAGCTCTACATTTGTGTTCCCCCAGCACATGGAACCAAGGTTTGCATGAAGCAGACATGCAATAAATAGTGGTGAATATGGTTGAGTTTACAGTAATCTCTCCCTGGTTATGAGATTCTAAGATATCCTAATTTAATTATTTGCAACTTCGTGAGTATTGCAAAATTTGGATTCCAATAGAAGTAAATGGTGAGTCACTCCTTCAGAAGATATTTACAAAAAGAACGAACTTGGCATTGGGGACTGAAATAGAGTAAAGTAGAAATGAAGCTAAGGGATTTTTGCAATTAAATGTTGGGAAATTTTTTTAAATAAAAGAGGGCCAATAAGCCCAGGCCTTACGCCTGCACTGTGGTGAGGTGCTCAGGATGGCAGGGGGCAAAGCTGTGCAAAGCTTCTGCCAACTCAAGGGCTTACAGTAATCGGTGAAGTCATAGGCATCCAACATCAGGACAAGGACAGATAAAGAAATGCCTCTTAGACAAAATGTTTTGCTATTTTCTGTTTGGAGTAAACCAAATAATATAGAGAATCATTTAAAGAATACTCAGCATGACTTACTGCCCAGCTTATGAAATAAAACATCATCAGAAGTAGATCTGGATATTGTAGGGCCTGAAGTCTATTCAATTTAGGGGGCTCCCCCCCCCTTTTTTTTTTTACGGCTATTAAGCTATGAATTCGTAGGGAATAGGTTCCAAGCAACTTAGGCTTCTTTCCATTGGTTCTCACAAAGTGAGCTTCACCAAGTGGAGAAGGCTGGCACTTCAGGTACTTTTCTCTTTTGCTTCCTTCTTTTTCTGATCCTTTTCCTTTACATGCTTCAGGAAGTTATCTTGGCCCTTAGACTGCTTAATATGCTCAATAAACACATTAATTCTCTCAGCAAGAATCTTGCCTTTAACTTGTTTGTGTCCAAGAACACTGTTGATAGGCTCTTCCAGTTTTGCCGTGGTAACATGTGTGGGGCATTCAGTGAATGCCTTGAGTTGGCAGAAGCTTTGCACAGGTTTGCCTCTGCAATCTTGAGCACCTCACCACAGTGCAGGTGTAAGGCCTGGGCTTATTGGCCCTTTTTTATTTTTAAAAATTGCCTAACATTTAATTTAAAAAATCCCTTAGTTTCTTTTCAACTTATATCCCATTTCAGTCCCCAATGCCATGGTAACATGTGTGGGGCATTTTTGAACAGTTCCCATTCCCTTGATGTCTGCAACATAACCTTTCTTGTAGATTTGCATGGTTGTGGCCAAAGGAACAACTCCATGTTTTCTAAAAGGCCTAGAGAACATATATTGGTGTCCCTCCTCTTTCCCTTAGTGTTCCTCATTTTGGAGAATTACTGGAAGACGGCAGTTCCTTCTGAAAGGCTAGGGAACTCTTTTTAATAAAAAGAATATAAAACTATGAGTAAATATTAGGTACAAAAATAAAACAAAGCTGGGCACAGAGGCTCACACCTGTAATCCCAGCATTTTGGGAGGCCGAGGCAGGAGGATTTATTGAGGCAAGGAGTTTGAGACCAAGAGCAACATAATCAGATCTCAGCTCTACTAAAAAAATGAAAAAAAAATTAGCTGGCCATGGAGTGCACTCCTACAGTCCCTGCTACTCAAGAGGCTGAGGCAGGAGGAGAACTTGAGCCCTGAAGGTGGAGGCTGCAGGGATCTGTGATCACACCACTGCACTCCAGCCTGGGAGACGGAGCAAGACCCTGTCTCAAAAGTAAAGCAAGAAGTTAATTACAAGAAAAAAGTAAATAGGAAATTACAATTTTTTAAAATCTAATAGTTGCTACTGTGAAAGGAGACATTTTGGGCCCCCAAAATCACTAAGCTAAAGGGAAAATTCAAGCTGGGAACTGTTTAGGGCAAACCTGCCTCCCATTCTATTCAAAGTCATCCCTCTCCTCACTAAGATAAATGCATATCTGGTTGCCTCTTTGAAAAGGCTAAACAGAAACTCAAAAGAATGCAGCTGTTTTTCTCTCACCTACCTGTGACTTGGAAGCCCCCTCCCTGCTTCGAGTTGTCCCTCCTTTCCAGACCAAACCGATGTTCATTTTACATATGTTGATTGATGTCTCACGTATCCCTAGAATGTATAAAACCAGACTGTGCTCTGACCATCCTGGACACATGTCGTCAGGACCTCCTGAGGCTGTGTCTTGGGTATGCGCCCTCACCCTTGGCAAAATAAACTTTACAAATTAACTGAGACCTGTCTCAAATTTTCTGGGTTTACATTTTGTTAACCACAAAAGCATTCTCAATGGAGATGCCCCTGACCTTTGACAAATCTCCTATCAGTGCCTGGTACCAGCATGAGCTAACTTTATGGCTCAAACCAACAGGACAATTTGCTGAGGTCTGGGAATATCCCCTCCAGAGAATCCCTGATGTCCCGAAATTTGGTCAAGATCTAAAGCTTATTTTGCTGTACATCTCCTCTTTTTTTTTTTTTGGAGTTTTACTTGCTTTCAACAAGAAAGGCAAGTTTTTCTGCTTCCATGATGATGGAAAGCAGGTAACTCCTTTATGGAGTTTGAGCTCACTTCCAATAGGGAAAATGAGGTTTTTTTTTGTTTTGTTTTTTGTTTGTTTGTTTGTTTGTTTGCTTTTCCTGCTTCTAGGATGGTAGAGAGTTGTTTTCAGCCTGAGACCCATCCCTAAGTATGTAGCTGAATTGAGGTTTTGTCTTGGCTAAAGTTAACAAAAAGCTGGTTTTAATTTCTGCTTACCATTAGAGTGCTCAGTGATCATATAAGTTGTGCCATTGTTTATTTCTGTTTTTGTTGTTGTTTCAGTCTTTTTCCTGTTGGGTTTCATCAATTCTATCCAACTTGATCAAATCCAAAGGAAAGTTCCAAATTATGGGGAATAAGTCCTCTGAAGTGGTTAAATTCCCACACACAAAAAAGGGTGGTGTGGGAGAAAAATGGCCAGCAAAAGAAAAAAAAGAGAGAAGGGAACATTTTTTTATTTTGATTACTAAAGGGGCTTTATTTTCATAACAAGACCACCTTTTTGCTAGCCACCAACTGAAAGCAATGGCTGTCACCTCACCCTGCAGTTCAATAGCTAAAGTTCTGCCTTCTTTTTTTCCCTATCACAACAGCTTAGGTTTGGTTCCTAAATCAAACCCTTTCTGGTTTGATACTTGGTACTTCTGAAATAGCAGCAATTTGTCCTAGATGAAATATAGTAATGAGATTTTAAAAGATTTTTTAGAAGGAACTCAATGGTTAAAAGTCAGCTTAATTAAAAGCTAACATCCAAGGTGTGCTTGTATTTAAAAGGCCTTCATGTTTTTGTTTTGTTTTTTCTCACCCAAGACCTTGTTTTTTTTTTTTTTTTTTTTGCAAGTTTTTTCTTCTCAGTTGACTGAATTCTGTTTTCTTCATTAATAGCTATTGCAACAGAGGCCACTCTGGGATTTTTAAGGAAGAATGTAGCTTAGACACTTAGAAATGTCTTTATTAAAAAACAAAAAACAACAACAACAAAATTTTTAAGTGCACTATAAAAGCATCACATGGTTTAACCTCAAAATAATCCTCCCTTTTTGGAGACCCAGGATTCAGTGTGGGCTCCTCCCAGAGCTCAGAGATCCAGTTAAAAGACAGGTAGTCCCAGGCCGGGTTCAGTGGTTCATGCCTGTAATCCCAACACTTTGGGAGGCCAAGGTGTGTGGATCACGTGAGGTCAGGAGTTCAAGACCAGCCTGGCCAACATGGTGAAACCCTGTCTCTACTAAAAATACAAAAATTAGCTGGGTGTGGTGGCACATGTCTGTAATCCCAACTACTCAGGAGGCTGAGGCAGGAGAATCACTTGAACCTGGGAGGAGGAGGTTGCAGTGAGCCTAGATCGCACCATTGCACTTCAGCCTGGGCAACAAGAGCAAAACTCCGTCTCAAAAAAAAAGATAGGTAGTCCCTATCTAAATAAAATTTGTCTCCTTATACAATCCTATGATAGATTTCTGTAATTTTGTGTTTGATTTGACATCCATCTTCAATCTCCCTCTAGCACCATCAGACTTTTTCTCTTTGTACCTTATGGTGTAAATTTTGCTATTTGATTTTTCACCTGAGTTGTTTCCTTTAATATGAAAATTTAAGGCTATTTAGCTGAGAACTGCCTAGTGTTGTGAAACAGGTTATCAAGAATCTGGAAGTCTAAGATAGGAAAGAAAAAAGGTCTTTATGAATCTATAAGATGTACTTCTATTGGCATGACTAATATGTCAATGCATTTATGTGTTGTGTACACAATGTTTCACTACTGAAAATATATAAAAGAGCTCTAAGTAATTGGCTTAAAGAAAAAGAAAAGCACTTAAATCATCAAATACTTTATCAGAAAAAGGAAGACTAGTCAAATGCTTTTTCAAGTTCATGTAACTTAAGTAAAATATTTAATAAATAAGCTAGCTTTAAAATGATTGGTAAAGTAATATTAGAAATGTCTTAAGAATTGCCAGCATACATTTTTGTTTGCATTTATTAATCAAGCAATTTCATACTTATCCCTGCCAAACACTATAAGTTGTCAAAATTTGGCATAGGGATTAGAAAACTATAAACTCAGACCAAAACAGAATGATCTCTGCTTGTGTAATCTTTAATAAATAAGACATTGATATTGGTTTAATAAAAATAGCTAAATCTTATATTTAGTAAGATTACCATAACTTTAATTTTGTGGCTTTAGGTGGTCTAGTCCACAGGAAGTAAGGTTTGTTATCGTCTTTGTTTCAAAGCTAAACTATAAACTAAGTTCCTCCCAAAATTTGTTTGGCCTATGCCCAGGAATGAACAAGGACAGCTTGAAGGTTAAAAGCAAGATGGGGCCAGTTAAGTTAAATCTTTTTCACTGTCTCAGTTATAATTTTGCAATGGTGGTTCCATAATTTTAAATGATGACTATCACAGTTTTCATAAATAATCTAGGTAAACAATGAAAATAAAATAATTAGGTAAATGTAATAGAATAAATACTTGTAGACACATTCATCATAATTTAGAATCTAAAGTTATATTAAATTAGATAATAGATATTTTATTATTTGGGTATTTTCTAATAAAAATATAATCGTAGGAAAACATTCTTTCTAAAAAAAAAAGTGTGTCCTTTAAAAAAAAGTGAAAAATTTTTGTCTAATTCAAAGCTTATTTAAAGATCATGTATAAAACAAGGTAAAAGGAACCAGGAAATAAAAGAGATGTAAAGAAAGTTATAAAAATAAAGATTTTTTTTGTAAGAAAGCTTAAAGAGAAATAATTTCATATGAAAAAGAATATTGTGTGGTAAATTTAGTCCTAGAGTAAAATGACATGACTGGTTATTTAAGAAGGAGGGATGTTCAAGACAAACTGGAAAGTCCAAGCATGTCACAAATGGTCTATGTAAGTCACAATAAGAGGATTTATAAAACAAACAAAACCAAAAACTTTTATATGATCAAGTTGTCATATTATTATTAAGTTTTGGTTTGCTTAGGAAAAAAAGATTAAAACTTTTTTTTAAAATTAAGGTTATTACATCTGTGTATCTCTCTTGTGAACCCAGAAAATCTCAGACAGGTCTCAGTTAATTTAGAAAGTTTATTTTGCCAAGTTTGAGGACGAGCCCATGACACAGCCTCAGGAAGTCCTGATGACATGTACCCAAAGTGGTCAGGGCACAGCTTGGTTTTATACATTTAGGGAGACATGAGACATCAATCAATATATGTAAGAAGTACATTGGTTCAGTCTGGAAAGGTGGAACAACTTAAAACAAAGGCAGGAAGACTCTAAGTGGGGAGGGAGCTTCCAGGTCACAAATAGATGGTAAACAAACGGTTACATTCTTTTGAGTTTCTGATTAGCCTTTCCAAAGGAGGCAAATCAGATATGTATCTATCTCAGTGAGCAGAGGAGTGACTAAATAGAATGGAAGGCAGGTTTGCCCTAAGCAGTTTCCAGCTTGAGATTTCCTTAGTGATTTTGGGGGCCCAAGATATTTCCTTTCACACTCTTTATGCTGTTTTAAAGTACTTGTGACATTGAGTTACAGGGCTTTGATGCCTTGGTCTAAAAAGGACATCAAAGTCCTGCTAATTTTTTAAACACTGACAGCCATTAAAGCCCCATCTTCGGGCCTGGTAGAAGATGCTAATCAAAATAAACTGTATTCCTGAAACACAGGGCCAGAAATTAAAGCTATTAAACTCCTCAAGGCCCAGGGACTATCACAGAAGAGATGGGCATGTGAGATTGTGAGGGCCAATTTTAAGAGATAAAACAAGTTCTGTTTCTCTACATGTTAATCATTAATGTCAAAGGCACACTGATGCAAGACCAGCATATGGGCCCCTGTGTCAGATTAACAAGGTTTTCTTGAAGCATTAACCAACTCCTAAAGGTTATAAAAGTTATGAAAGGCTTATGAAAGTTATATCTTATGGTCAAGATTAAAATGTTATAGATTGTTTATAAAATTTTGAAAAATGAATTTAATTGGCTTCATGCTGTTTTTATTAGGGCTTATTGTTTGGCAAATAAAGTCTCCTCTCTCAAAGAATGAAGGTTTTCACCTTTTTTGGGGAAATCCTTGAGTTATCACTTTGGTTAAATGAATAACTTATTTCACAATGACCTATTAATTCTATTTTGTGATATCAAGTGTTTTAAACCTTTGATATTTGACAAACTTTCCAAAATCAAACGATAAATTATGTCTTTTTCTGACCTAATTAATCCTTTAAGATATTGTTGGGCCTGGCACAGTGGCTCACACCTGTAATCCCAGCACTTTGGGAAGCCAAGGCCAGCGGATCATGAGGTCAAAAGATCGAGACCATCCTGGCCAACGTGGTGAAACCCCATCTTTACTAAAAATACAAAAATTAGCTGGGTGTGGTGGCGCATGCCTGTAGTCCCAGCTACTCATGAGGCTGAGGCAGGAGAATCACTTGAACCTGAGGGGCAGAGGTTGCCGTGAGCCAAGATTGCACCACTGCACTCCAGCTTGGCAACAGAATGAGACTCCCTCTCAAAAAAAAAAAAAAAAAGATATTATTAATAGGTTCCCTAGAGTCCAAAAATGACATATTTGGCTTATTTGGTATAAAAATTATACAGGAAGCATAGTCAAATATGAAATGGTGTTTGGTTTTCTTTGGGCTGTATTTGTATAAATATGTTACTGGTATGTGTTCCAAAATCATGGGAAACCCCTGTAATTTTGATATGACTTAGTGTACATTATCAGTAATAATTATAATTGTTATGTTAAATTATCATATGCCACAGAGATAACAAATTTCCTTGTCAATTGTTTCTTTATGGCTGCCCTAAAACCTTTCATCATCCACAGACAATTGTTGTCTTGTTTTGGTCCTCGTTAGAAGGTGGTTTTATAATCAGCTATAGAACTCTAACAGGTGTTCTTAAATGCAGGTTTCTGATAACTTTGGAGATTGTAACCTTAGAATAGAGGAAAAAACTTTCAGGACTCTCATGGAGAGCTGAAGTATTCATGAATATCAAGCAGAACAGGAGTTAACTGCATAAACTAAACTGATAGAAGACTAAAGTAATATTTTTAACTTTTTGCTTAAAACGTTGCTGATCCTTTTTTTTGTTTTTTCAGAGTCAAGAAAACTTTTCTTTTAAGCTATTTACAGCTTTTAGCAATTGACTAAAGTATACTCCCATGAACAAAACTTGGGGCATATTTGTGTCTCTCTGCCTAATTTCTCCAGAATTTGGAAATTATTTGTGAGTATTTGTAACTTATAACAATACAGCTATTTACGTAAGTGCAGTAAGAATCTGTTTCCATTTGTAACAGGACACAATTGGAGAAACTGGTTATTTTATCAAGACTTTGACTGGAATGGTGTGCTTTCCCTTGGAATCAAACTTGACTTCTGGAGCCAAGATAGCCCCTTGGAAAAATTGGCCTCTTACCTTTATCTACACAGCCCCTGTACAGGGTTCCTGATCTGTGGTAGGTAAAGAATGTCACTTTCTGACAGGCCCAGGAGCCCCAAGTTTACCTTGGAACCTCAAGAGGAGAGGTTAACTCAATTCATAGGTATTTGATAGCACAAATCCACGGCTGGGCTCAGCTTTAAAGAAGTCTTATCTGAGATTCTTTCTACAGAACACAGTTTCATCAAAGCCAATTTAAAAGCCTATGTAAAAAATAATAATTCTTACCAGCCTGGCCAACATGGTGAAATCCCATCTCTACTAAAAATATAAAAATTAGCTGGGTGTGAAAGCACATACCTGTAATCCCAGCTACTTGGGAAGCTGAGGCAGGAGAATCACTTGAACCCAGGAGGTGGAGGTTGCAGTGAGCCGAGATCACGCCACTGCACTCCAGCCTGGGCAGCAGAGTGAGACTCCATCTCAAAAAATATACATATATTCTTGCTGCTCTGTATACAAATCATTAGGCCAAGTATAATAAAGCTAACAAGTCCTACCATAATTTGTCTTTAGTAAAAATGGGAAACTGGAGACAGAAAAGATTGTTTCAAAAAGTGTAGTACACCTATTGTTAGATTTTAGTCTTGCCTAATATTTTGCAATTTTTATTGTTTTCTACAGTTTGGACTGAATTCTAATTTTTGTTGGCTACAAGTCTTCAAAATAATGTTTTCAATTGTTTTCCTTCTTTTTCCCCCATTTTTCCTAATTTGGAGTCACTAAAAAACTAAGTTGTGCTTTTGTAAAGCTCTGCAAACTGAAGCTAGACAACTTAAACTTCAGAAGAAAATAACAGCAACCTATTTACATATATAAACCGCTTTCATACCTGCCTACTGATGTATGGACTACAGAGTAATGTGGCCTATATCAATTTTCCAGGATTTTTCTTTTGTTTATTGTTGTTTGTATCCCTTCCTCCCCCTAATTTCTCTGCATAGGACATGAGACTTCACAACCTTCTAAAAATGAGCTTTGCTAATAACTTAGCACCTACCTGTCTAGGAACAAACCATCCTAACCAAGAGAGATTAGAAAAAAGCTGGGACCAGAGACTCATTTTCTTCTAAAATGCTTTCTCCAGAAAATTTTTTTTAAAGGGTGGAGAAAATGTGAAAGGAAAAGATCTCGGACCTCCAAAATCACAAAGCTAAAGGGAAAATTCAAGCTGGGAACTGTTTAGGGCAAACCTGCTTCCCATTCTATTCAAAGTCATCCCTCTGCTCACTAAGTTAAATGCATATCTGATTGCCTCCTTTGAAAAGGCTAAACAGAAACTCAAAAGAATGCAGCTGTTTGTGTCTCATCTTCCTGTGACCTGGAAGCCCATTCCATGCTTCCAGCTGTCCCTCCTTTCCAGACCAAACCGATGTT
This sequence comes from Gorilla gorilla gorilla, assembly GCF_029281585.2. Lineage (NCBI taxonomy): Eukaryota > Metazoa > Chordata > Mammalia > Primates > Hominidae > Gorilla > Gorilla gorilla. The sequence goes on along the minus strand of NC_073239.2, from coordinate 84,599,916 downwards.
CATTTTCCATATGTTGATTGATGTCTCATGTCTCCCTAGAACGGATAAAACCAAATTGTGCTCTGACCACCTTGGACATATGTTGTCAGGCCCTCCGAAGGCTGTGTCATGGGGACACGTCCTCAACCTTGGCAAAATAAACTTTCTAAATTAACTGAGACCTGTCACAAATTTTCTGGGTTCACACTACAAATATCACAAAATCCAGAAAATGACATGATATTTTTATTTTATTTTTAAAGTTAGAGACGTGCATTGCTATGTTGCCCAGGCTGGAGTGTAGTGGCTGTTCATAGGCACTATCTTGCGACTGATCAGCACCTGTATTTTGACTTGCTCTGTTTCTGACCTGGGCCAGTTCTCTCCTTCTTAGGTAACCTGGTGGTCCCCTGCTCCCAGGAGGTCACTATATTGATGCTGAACTTAATGTGGACACCTGATTGGCACAACACACTACAAGCCCAGAACGTCTAGGCTAAAGGGATCTTTCCACCTCATCCTCCCAAGTAACTGGAACTATAGGCACATGCCACTGCACCTGATATCTTTATTAATTAACTGCTTGACATAGTTAATGATATTTTTTTCTTATATTTTTGGCTGTATACTTTTTGAGCGCCTCCTCCTATAAAAATTATTTTGTAAATATCATTTTCCGTAGGGCAAATAGAAAGATAATTCAGCCTTTCCTCTGTCATGGTTGATCAAATGTGTCTTTTAAAACATCTTATTTTGAAATATTACAAAAAATTGCAAAAATAATACAAAAAATTCCTGCATACTTTTCACTCAGCTTCCCCAAATGTCAACATTTTAAATAACCTTAGAACAATGATCAAAACCAGGAAATTAACACTGGTACACCACCACTAACTAAACTAATGGCTTTATTCTAATTTCACCAGTTTTCTCACTAATGTCCTATTTCTGGTCCAGGATTGAATTCAGGACCCCACATTGCATTTAGTTGTGATAACCTACAGGTCACGTTTGACAGTCTTCCAAATTAGCCTACCTGGGGCAAGTCTTATGATTCATGGCTTACATAGCATTTCTGAGTAAAGAATCTTATGATGAGTCTCTCAAATCTTATTGAAAATTTCTCAAACTGTTGACGTACACATTAATATGTAACCTACTGACACTGAAAAGGACACTGATTTGTTTCTGAATCATGAAGTGTTACTGATTGTCTTAAACATGGACATTTTAACTTGTATGTTGTCATCTGTAGCCAAGGACTGTAACCTCTGTATTGTGCCATTCAATGAAAAAGGACAACTCCAGTACGAAGAGTCCCCATCCCTTCTTCTAAACTTTCTTATAAAATCATTCCAACTTCTAACGACAGACTTTGGAATACACCCAGCTTTATTGGCGTGTCTTCCCAGATTGATCCTCACGTTTGGCTTCCAATAAACCTTTATCAATTTATTTCTGCCTCAACAGCCTTAATTTCCATCAACAAAATGGCATAGCTGACAGGATTTCAGAGTGACCTCCCTGGACTACCTAGACTTGCTTCCAACCTTTGTGCATGTGCCAGCGCAAAATCCACTGTGTTCCTGGACTTAGATGCCCCTGCTGAGTGCTACAGATGAGTTCCTCCTGAAATCAATGAAATTCCTGTCTTGGTTGATGTTCTGGTTTATTAAAGCTGGTTTCCTCCTTGGCTACGTGGTACAATGACTGTCTCAGAACGAGAGCTGCTGCTATGAATTCAAGATAAGGGCTTTTGCTAAATACTAGGGCAGGGTAAAATAGAAGCTTTGTAAATTGTTTCCCTGGTGATTTGGGGTGAGACCTTTCCTTAGCTTTTTCCTTTTCCAGTCGCATGAGGGCACTCTTACTCTACTCCATAACTTGTCCTCACACAAAGCTAAGATGGGAAGTGCACTCTAAGACACCTGCTGAGTTTTAGGTATAATACTTACCATCCTTCCACTTGCAAGTGCCTAGATAAGTAGTAGATCCCCTAACCCAGGGTGGTTATAAGCAGCAGTGGCCAAAATGGAGCTGTTCCGAAAATGCCTAAGATAATTTATTTGCACACACAGTTGAAAAAAAGCTAGTTTTAGATACAGACAAATTGAATGGAAGATTTACTTCCAATAACACCTACAAGCTTCTAAAAAAATTATTTTAAAAATGCCTCAATTCAAGAGGTAAAAAAGATATGTGAAACGATTTGAAAATTTTAATGATTTAGGAGGCTTTCTCCTTTTTGCCTCTAGCTGCTCCTCCTCCTTCTACCCCCGTGATCAGAACTCAGCTCTTCCTGTTTGTTCTCCTGGCTCCCATACACCTCTTAGGCACAGATTTTTTAGAATTTCAAAATACACACATTTCCTTCCCTCAAAAGGGAGAAATATATTTAAATTTAAAACAAGGGGAACAAACAAAACAACTGCAGAATGAAAATAGAACTACTGAGATCATAAAAATATGAATCCAACAGTTTTTTCTAAACTGAGAGATCAATATTTTAAAAATGAGATTCTCAAACATGAAGACACGCCAGGCCAAGCACAGTGGCTCACGCCTGTAATCCCAGCACTTTGGGATGCTGAGGTGGGAAGAACACTTGAGTCTAGGAGTTTGAGACCAGCCTGGGCAACATGGCAAAACCCCATCTCTACCCAAAAAATGCAAAAATTAGCCAGGCACGGTGGTACGCACCTGTAGACCCAGCTATTAGGGAGGCTGAAGTTGGGGGATCACTTGAGACCAGGAGAGAGAGGTTGCAATGAGCTGTGATCATGCCACTGCACTCCAGCCTGGGAGTGCAGAGTGAAACTCTGTCTCGGAAAAATAAAAAAAGACATACTGGGTTTTCTGAGACTCCAGCTAGATACATATTATGGCCCATTGTTGTGCACATCTTAAAATAATAGACAGATTAGAACTCTAGTGGTCCACCCAGAACTATAGAGTTAACATGTAGGATCGTCTAAGTTCTCTGTCTACCTCTATATATTTTTTCTGCCTACTTCGAAACTACTGACTTTTCTACTTGTGTTGAGATAAAGCTCACTGTTTATAGTATTACTAACTTAAGAAGACTCAGAAATTTGTTTTTCTTATACGATTCAGCCAGTTCAAGCTAAAATGTTAACATTAAAAACCTAACTCTAAACTCATTTGAAACTGAATAAAAGGATAAAAGATTTTTAAAATAAAATTGCCATCGAACTACCTTACCCAAAAATTTTGGCTCACAGCCTTCATTAGATTACCTATTGGGACAAATAAAATTTAGCCATGTGAACTAACAGGTCCCAATTTTTTCCAAAAATAATTTAGATCCAACTATCTTTTATAAACTGGTGAGTTTGTATTACTATCTCATGACTAAAATTCTAAAATGAAAACTATAAGGGCCAGGTGAGGTGACTCATGCCAGCAGTCCCAGCACTTTGGGAGGCCAAGGTAGGAGGATCATTTGCGCCCAGGAGCTCAAGACCAGCCCTGGCAACATAGTGAGACTCTGAGTCTACAAAAAAAAAACTTTTTTAAGTTAGCTGGGCATGGCGGCATGCACCTGTAGTCCCAGGTACTCAGGAGGCTGAGGTGGGAGAATCACTTGAGCCTGGAAGGTCCAGGCTGCAGTGAGCCATGGTCACACCACTGCTCTCTACCCTGGGCAACAGAGTGAGGCCCTGTTTCAAAAAACAAATAAAAAAATAAAGGTATAAGATCTCTATTTGTGCATATATATGTGTGTTTAGATGTGTTTACATATATACATGTAATATGTTATATGTTGTATCTACATGATACCCAATTGACTTATAGATAAATGAGCACTCATAAATTAGTAAGCCCAAAGGTTTTCCAAGTTCACATGACTTAAGTAATTCTTTAATAAATAAACTGGCTTTAAAATTATTAGTAAAATAAATATTAAAATGTCTTCAAAATTGTCAACATACATATTTGCCTAGATTTATGGTCAGATTTATACTTGTCTTATTAAATATTTTACAGGGTCAGGATTTGGCACAAAGGTAAAAAACTATGAACCCAGCCAAAACCAAAATAATCTTTGTGTGATTTTTTTTATAAGTAAGACTAATTTAATACTGTTGGTTTAAGAAATACAGCTAAACCTTCTGAGTTATCAACAAAATACCCATGTATTTAACTTTAAATTTCTTGCTTAGGTAAATATCTGACATTCACAGGCTATAAAAATGGTTAATAGAAAAAAACTTAAAAAACTGAGCACAGGCCAGTCATGGTGGCTCATGTGTGTAATCCTAGCACGTTGGGACCCTAAGGTGGGAGAATCACTTGAGCTCAGGAGTTTGAGACCAGCCTGGGCAACATAATGAGATCTCATCTCCATTTAAAAAATATATATATATTAAATTTTTAAAAAAGCTGGGCACAGTGGTTCATGCCTGTTATCCTAATGCTTTAGGAGGCCAAGGCAGGTGGATCATTTGAGACCAGGAGTCCAAGACAAGCCTAAGCAACATAGTGAGACACTGTCTCTACAACACAGTGAGATACTGTCTCTACAAAAATTTTGAAAATTAGTCTGGCATGGTGGCACTTACCTGTAGTCCTAGCCACTCAGGAAGCTGAGAAGGGAGGATTGCTTGTGCCCAGAAGTTGAGGTTATGATGAGCTGATCATGCCACTGCATGATAATAATTTATTACATGGTAAATTATTTTCCTAAAGCAAAATGACAGGTTAATTATAAAAGAGAAAGTGTAGGGCAAAACAAAAGTTCAAACACATCATAAATAGTCTACAGAAATCATAATAGGCCTGGCGTGTGACTCACGCCTGTAATCCCAGTACTTTGGGAGGCCGAAGTGGGCGGATCACAAGGTCAGGAGTTCGAGACCAGCACAGCCAAAATGGTGAAACCTCATCTCTACTAAAAATACAAAAAGTAGCCAGGCATGGTGGCGCATGCCTGTAGTCCCAGCTACTCGGGAGGCTGAGGCGGGAGAATCACTTGAACCTGGAATGCGGAGTTTGCAGTGAGCCAACAGACTCCGTCTCAAAAAAAAAAAAAAAAAAAAAAAAGAAATTATAATAAAGTTCTTTAAAATTTTTTAAAATTTATATGTGATTAAGTTGGCTATAATCAAAAAGAAGTTATAAGTGTTTCTAAAGATTGAGATTTTGGTCCTCTATGTTAAAATAACATTGTCTGAAAGTATAAATTTGCTCTTAGTGAATTACAAGAGGTTTTGATTTTAAATTCTACAATCTATTTCTTTTCTAAAACTTCTCAAATTTATATCTCAAAAAATTCTACTTGTGCTATACCTCGCTGCGCATGATTCCCAAGTCATGAATCATTGTTGTTCGTTCTTTATACCCTTAAAAAGATACATGTTTTTCTTGGTTGAAATGATAATCCTCTCCTTCAACCTTTTTGTCAACTTCTGTAATCTTTGACTTTTTTTTTTTTTTGAGATGAAATTTTGCTCTTGTCACCCAGGCTGGAGTGCAGTGGCACGATCTCCGCTTACTGCAACCTCCGCCTCCCAAGTTCAAGCGATTCTCCTGCCTCAGCCTCCGAGTAGCTGGGATTAGAGGCATTCGCCGCCGTGCCCAGCTAATTTTTGTATTTTTGGTAGAGACAGAGTTTCATCATTCTAGCCAGCCTGGTCTTAAACTCCTGACCTCAGCTGATCCACCCGCCTCGGCCTCCCAAAGTGCTGGGATTGCAGGCGTGAGTCACCATGCCCAGCCAACTTCTGTAATTTATTTTTTTTTTTTTGAGATGGAGTCTTGCTGTGTCGCCCAGGCTGGAGTGCAGTGCCGCGATCTAGGCTCACTGCAAGCTCCGCCTCCCAGGTTCACGCCATTCTCCTGCCTCAGCCTCCCGAGTAGCTGGGAGTACAGGCGCCCGCCACCACGCCCGGCTAATTTTTTGTATTTTTAGTAGAGACGGGGTTTCATCGTGTTAGCCAGGATGGTCTTGATCTCCTGACCTCGTGATCTGCCCACCTCGGCCTCCCAAAGTGCTGGGATTACAGGCGTGAGCGACTGTGCCTGGCCTTCTGTAATCTTTTTCTCTGGTTCTAACTCTGGTGTGGCCTGATGCTAAAATGTTTATCTTAAAGGTCTGGAACAAAACCATTTTCCTCCAATATAACTTGATTCTGTAATCTTGGCTTTTCTCGATATAGCTAAATTATTTCCTATAACCAGGGCACTTTTGATGCTGTTACTAAGATATATTTATTGTCCTGCTTAAGATACAAGTTTCCTTGTTTACTTTCCTCAAAAATATAGTGTACACTCATAACCCTGGACACACTCTTCCTGTATTTTAATTAAATCCAAGTATCCTTTTTTTTTTTTTTCTCGCTCTGTCTCCAGGCTGCAGTACAGTGGCATCATCTCAGCTCACTGCAACCTCCGCCTCCCAGGTTCAAGCGATTCTCCTGCCTCCATCTCCCAAGGAGCTGGGACTACAGGTGCGCACCACCACGCCCAGCTAATTTTTGTATTTTTAGTAGAGACGGGGTTTCACCATGTTGGCCAGGATGGTCTCGATGTCTTGACCTCATGATCCGCCCACCTCGGCCTCCCAAAGTGCTGGGATTACAGGCGTGAACCACCGTGCCCAGCCTAAATCCAAGTATTCTTTTCACTGAGTTTGTCTTCCAGGTTATCTAAATAGAGTTCCAATAAAGAAAAACAATCATATTACAAAAGGTTTTTCTTTACTTTTTAGTAACTATCCTAAAATTTTTCTTAATGTTTTATCTAGGTAATTCCTGTGACTTACTGTGTTTTGATCACTTTAAAAAAAAAAGCTTTAAAAAGGTGAAGATTTTTTACATCCACATAACTTACTTTCTTTCTCTCTCTGTCTTTTTTTTTTTTTTTTTTTTTTTTTTGAGATAGGGTCTTGCTCTGTCTTCCAGGCTGGAGTGCAGTGGCACAATCACAGCTCACTGCAGCCTCAACCTGGAAGGCTCAAGAAATCCTCCCACCTCAGCCTCCGGAGTAGCTGGGACCAAAGGCACACACCAGTACACTGCCTATTTTTTTTATTTTTATTTTTTGTTTATTTATTCATTTGTTTTTTAAAGTTTTGGTTGAGACAGGGACTCATTAGGTTGCCCAGGCTGGTCTCGAACTTCTGGGCTCGAGTGATCCTCCCGCCTTGGCCTTCCAGTGTTGGGATTACAGGGATGAGCCACCACATCCAGCCTTTTATCTTTTTTTTTTTTTTTCTGAGATAGAGTCTCGCTCTTGTCGCCCAGGCTGTAGTGCAATGGCGCGATCTTGGCTCATTGAAACCTCCGCCTCCCGGGTTCAAGCGATTCTCCTGCCTCAGCCTCCCAAGTAGCTGGGATTACAGGTGCCTGCCACCACGCCCAGCTAATTTTTTTGTATTTTTAGTAGAGATGGGGTTTCATCATGTTGGGCAGGCTGGTCTCAAACTCCTGACCTTAGGTGATCCATCCACTTCGGCCTCCCAAAGTGCTGGGATTACAGGCATGAGCCAACGTGCCTGGCCCTTTTATCTTCTTTAGAGTTCTCTTTTCTTCTTACTAGCACACAGGTTGGCAAACCACGACCCACGGGCCAAATGCAGCCCACTGTTTGTTTTTGTAAATAAAGTTTCATTGGAACACAGTAACATTTGAACAGTAAACACAATAACATTTGAACACACTTGTTCAAATATTATCTATGGCTGCTTTCACATTTACAACAGCAGAGTCGAGTATCTGCAACAGAGACCAAATCCTCCTCAGAGCGTATTTATTTTTCTTTTCAGGAGAAGTATAACAGCACCTATACTATCCAGTCCCTCATTATTCCAATCCCATTATAGTTAATAATTTTTTTATGTTAAACTTTCCCTGTTCAAATTGTTGTGTAGTTTCTCACTTCTGATTGAACCCTGTCTGATACATCTCCAACCTCTCTGGCCGTTTCTCAGTCAATTTTTGGGCTCCCCTCCCTCTACCCATTTCATAATGTTAGGGTTTCTCAAGGCTTCCCTCTGCTTTTAGATAGGTTTTTGCTCTGCCACCCAGGGTGGAGTGCAGTGGCACAATTCTAGCTCACTGCAGCCTCCAACTCCTGACTCAAACAATCCTCCCACCTCAGCCTCCCAAAGAGCTGGGACTACAGATGTGTACCACCATGCCTAGCTAATATTTTAGTAGAGATAATCAATTGTTTTTAATCTAGATTCCATTAATGGCTCCAATGTGTCTATAAACCACCTGAAATTATATGCAAATTTTATATGGATATGCAAATACACACAAGTATGGGGAGAAATTTCCAGCTTCATCTTTTGGCAATATAGCTCAATAGTTAAGGGCACAATAGACCCTGCATACAACTTGGGGGACAAAAGTGACTGCATCTGGGATGCTAATCTGCAATGTTGACTTCTGATTAGCCCCAGTCCTGTGAATATCTCCTGATTCCTACTTTATTTACTGTCCCTAGTGTAAGAACATGTCAACCTTGATGTTATTACACAAATTATTATCTATTACACATGTAGCATTCTTGCCTGTTCTGGAGGGCTACCTTTAATTGTCTTGCACAGAGCAGTTTGACTCTTTCCCTACAGTATATAAACTCTGAGTGTGGAGCTTACATGTACAGAAATCTGCCACCCAAGCCCACATTTCTGTCTGTAAATTCCCACAGTAAAACACCCTTACCAAGAAACTGGATTTGTCTGCCTCAACCTTTGGTGTCTTGGCTCCTCTGGCATTTGGGGGCCACTTTGCATATAGGGCCCTCTCATGGAACACTACCTGCTTCAGTCTGAATCCCAGCTCTGCCTCTTTGACCTAGGCTAGCTTACACGGTGCCTCAGTTTTCTTGTCTGTAAAATAGGGAAAATTATAGTACCTACCTCTTAGAGTTGTTGTGGGAATTAAGAGTTAATATATATATATAAAGCATTGGGACAGGGCCTGGCCATAATTAAGCAGTATTTAAGCACTGCCTATTATTGCCATTTCTGGCACTCTCCCTTCTCCCTAGATGGTTTTCTGTTGCTCTAGTGCACCCTGCTCTCTCTGACTGTGAACCCTCAGGTGGGGTCTTTCCTCTGCTCAGTACACTCTTGTCTGTGTTGCTTGCCTACTAACTTCCCTTTGGCCTCCGCTCAAATGTTATTTCCTCAAATAAGCCTCTCCTGATCTAGAACTCCTCTCCCCTGTAAAAGCTCCCAGAGCTTTCTCTAATCCCCCTCATAACCTTCACCATGATTTATTTACAGTGATTACTTATTTAAGGTCTTCTCTGACAGTCCATGAACTCCGGGTGGGCAGAGATTATGTGTTCCTGGCTTCCTGCTGGACATCAGCACAGTGCCTAGTACACTATAAGAATGCCATAAATGTTTGTCAAATGCGTGAATGACTGAACAAGGAACAAAACAAATGAAAGGCTTTTATAAAGTTATAAAACCCAATACAAATATTAGGTAACATAATAATGAGAATGTGACAAAATGTGATGATTGCTAGATAATCTAATGTTAAATTGGTAGGAATTAGTATTGTGTGAAGGAAACCCTCTCCTCTCCAATTTGCTGTAAAACATATTAGTTCATTGGAACCCGTGTCTTTTAACCAAATGGAAATTATGCAAAAGGACCAGAAAATATTACTGGGTACAATTAAGGAATCACAGACAGATATTGATTGGTTAAAACACCCTCCACTTTCACCCTCAGGAAATAGGCCTCAGATGAAAGAAACTATTGAACAGGGAACCTATTTATTCACAGAGAACATATTCATGGTCTTAATTCAAGACAGGATTAAATACTTTCACGAGTTGGCAAAACCAACTGTGCCAATCTGAGATATTCATTGCTACCCTGGGAGTTAATGTATGTGACCCAAGCCATCAGGAAGACGATATTCTATTATCAATGAACACTCAAACACTAGAAAAATCATGATAGTTGCCACCATAATTCAAGATAGACACAATAAAGTGATTCTGCTGGGAATGCCTTCAAGGACTTATTGCTTCCTCTCCACTGGAAAAAGGAATCCTCGAGGAGGAAGGTTTTACATTCCCCCACCTTCCCAACTGTGAGACTCCGGACCGCTCCTCTCCTGTCTAATCCGCCTTTCATTTCCCAGACGCCCACATCTGATCTCCAGGAGAAACAGTGCGGTAACTGCCTAACCAGGATTGGGGAAAACTGAACCAGCGACTGGACTTGGGTCTGGGGAGATAGAGGACTGCAGAGATTTCACAAACACCGCGGGTGGCCACAACTGAGAGCTGGGTGAGTGATCCCACAGGCCCTAAGCCCTAGATGGTTGGGGATTAGCGATGTATAATTCAACTTCTGCCAGCGTTGGCGGCAGCGCTCCCACGTAGCCAGCCTGAGGCTGCCAAGCTCTGGACTACATTTCCCAGAAGGTCTGCTCCCCGGGCTGTCGCAATTTGAATTGGGGCGTGTCTAGAAAGAGAAGCCATAGTCGGCGAGCACCGCTGGGGCATCCCGCTTTGGTGCCGCTGCAGCCGGCAGAGATGGTTGAGCTCATGTTCCCGCTGTTGCTCCTCCTTCTGCCCTTCCTTCTGTATATGGCTGCGCCCCAAATCAGGTCTGTGCAAATGTATTGCCTTCTCTTGAGAATTCTTGTTGCGGGGCAGGAGGGAAACATAGAATCCCCACCAAAGCTTTCTTGGAAAAGTCCCCTGGGGGGGCTCCAAGATGGCGGAGCCCAGAGTTCGGTGGGTTGGAGGCGAGGTCCAGCTGTCCTGGGTGCCAGGAGGAGACCCGAGACCCCAGGCGGTGAGAAAGGGCGGCAGTCCGGGGCACCCTGCTTTTCCCTGGCCTGTTTTTCTTTTGTCTAAGCACCCCCTGATTCTGGCTCTAGGGAATCCCGAGGGTAAGGCTACCTCAAACGCTTGAGTTTCGGACCCTTCAATGGGATATGGCCCGACGCTGTTTTCCCCTTAATTCCCACGCTTAAACCAGCCTTCGAGGTACAAAGGAGCGATTCCACATTTCGCCCTCTGAAACTGATAGCAGTCGTAACATCTGCGGCCCCATCCTTGCTCTTTCGTTGCTGTTACAATCGCTTGTTCTGTGGGCGGATGTTGTAAAGGAGAAAAGTGAAAAGTAAGAGTGTTTGGTTATTAGCTCTATCCTGCCTTGCGAGCAGGAGCACGGGGGATCTGAGTTAGGAGCTAGGGTACTGGGGCGGTGGGGGCTGGGAGAATGGTGGGAAGGTATTGACCAGGTGATAGATCAATCAGCCCAAGGCTGGCCAAGTGCCCCAGTGAATCAGCAGCGGGCTGTAAAACCGGCAGCCTGCTTATTGGTTCTAAGTAAATCACCAGTGGTGACGGACCAGTGACTGAATAGACACACTCCTTCCCCAGGTGGGCGGTCTTAGTCCCAATAGAACTTGAAGCCAGGCCAGATCACAGTCATTTCTTACCACAGTCACCTACTTTCCTTCTTTTATTTTTATTTTCTCTTCCTTCTCTGGTGCCCCTCTTCCAGTTATATTTTTTCTGCCTTCTGAACACTCAGTTCTCCCACCTCTAGGCACACATGGTTTCTCACACTCAGATGAAAACACAGCTTTTTATCTTTTTTTCACTACAAGATCCTCTTATCCACATAGAATCTCAATGAAAAGTTGAACCAGAACTGAAAATAGTGCTCATACCCCAGAGGGATTTTTCTGGGGAAAAAAAAAAAAAAATATATATATATATATATATATATGTATATATACATGTATATATATATATATGTATATATACATGTATATATATATATATGTATATATACATGTATATATATATATATGTATATATACATGTATATATATATATATGTATATATACATGTATATATATATATGTATATATACATGTATATATACGTATATATACATGTATATATATGTATATATACATGTATATATATGTATATATACATGTATATATAGATGCCTGTGTGTGTGTATATATATATATATATGTATATATATTCCAGGAGCTGTATTCCCAACTCAGCAGGGTTATGGGAATCGGGCCAGAGCTGGACTTTTATAGTTGTCTCTTTCATTCCTGCTGGTTAAGGAGAAGAAAGAACTAAGTACAGGTCCTACTAAGTTGTCACTCCTGGAGCTACAGTAAGGGGATGTGGGAAACAGCCTGGAGGCTTGTTCTCTGAGGAGGGAGGTGATGGTTTGTGGGGACCATGAGTTAATCTGCCTCCCTGTCAGCATTTTCACACTATGCAGGTAGCTTCAATGGCTAAGAGTATGTACCTTGCAATTCCAAGTTCAATGAAAAAGGCTGAAATGCTCTTAAGAATGCATCTCCTGGTCAACAGATTGTTTTAACCAGAGTCCCAACATTGCCAAGAAGAGAAGAGGCCAGTCTGAGAACCACCAATCTGTGTTCGTGCATTCATTCATTTGGAAAAGGCAATATAGTATAGTACTTAGAAACAAGGACTCTAGGCTGGGCTTGGTGAGTCACACTTGTAATCCCAGCACTTTGGGAGGCTGAGGTGGGTGGATCACCTGAGGTCAGGAGTTCAAGACCATCCTGGCCAGCGTGGTGAAACCCTGTCTCTACTAAATACAAAAATTAGCTGGGCGTGGTGGCGCATGGGTGAGGGGGTGAGGGATGAGAATCGCTTGAACCTGGGAGATGGAGGTTGCAGTGGAGGTGGAGGTTGCAGTGAGCCAAGATCACACCATTGCACTCCAGCCTGGGCAACAAGAGCAAAACTCTGTCTCAAAAAAAAAAAAAGAAAAAAGAGAAAGAAAGAAACAAGGACTCTAATTACACAAAGCAAGACTTGAATCCCAGCTCCCCTTTGTACATACATAATCTTCTCTTTGTTTTAAGTGTGTATGTGCATGCGTGTGGGTGTGTTTTTTTTTTCTTGTTTATTTTGTCCCAGAGTCACAAGCTTTCATAATTTTAACTTTTTGTATTGGATTAGCCATTTCTCAAGGCCATAAAATGCCAGTTGTGGACAGATTGACCTACAGAAACTAGTTATTTCTTCATCTGGGCTGAATCTTGTGATTTCCTAAGTCACAAGTGCCTTAGGGAGCTCAAACCAAAGCCAGGTGCCTGGCTAAGCAGGTATTCATCCAGTTCTTGTGCTGCAGAGAATAGCTGTAAGCTTTGCCCTTGTAATAGAATCACCTTTGTCTTTGAGCAAAAGCAGAAAACTTTTGTCATCTTTCCTCCAACTTTCCTTAAATGGACACTGTTTCCTTAAAAGGACAACAGTGGAAAGAACTAAAGCAAACCTCAGCCAGAAGACACAGGGAGTTGCAGGAACCTACTGGCTGAGACAGTAGAATGAAGAATTGATGAGCTCTCCTTCTCTGTCTGCAGGAAAATGCTGTCCAGTGGGGTGTGTACATCAACTGTTCAGCTTCCTGGGAAAGTAGTTGTGGTCACTGGAGCTAATACAGGTATCGGGAAGGAGACAGCCAAAGAGCTGGCTCAGAGAGGCAAGTTCACCTCCTTTCAATTCCCTCCTGTTACTGCTGTTTTACCCCTCACAGTAATGATGATTCATTCTCATTGTTTCTTCCCAGTTTTGGAATTCAAGAACACCTAAGGATTCCACTGATTTGCTGATCTGAAACTAGTACTATGCTCTACATATAATGGACCCTTAATGAATATTATTAATTTATTTTTCTTTACCTATTTGCTAATCAGATGCCTCTGTTGTGAAGAAAGGGTAAAAATGTGTGTTTTTAAAAAAAATGTTGGAAATAACATTAGATTTATAATGCCAGCTCAAAAACAGAGCTGACCATTTCTCTTTCATGTGTTGGCTGACAGGAGCTCGAGTATATTTAGCTTGCCGGGATGTGGAAAAGGGGGAATTGGTGGCCAAAGAGATCCAGACCACGACAGGGAACCAGCAGGTGTTGGTGCGGAAACTGGACCTGTCTGATACTAAGTCTATTCGAGCTTTTGCTAAGGGCTTCTTAGCCGGTAAGTGTAGAACTAGAGAGACTATGTTGTGGGTCTTGAGGTCAACATGGCAGATTCAACTAAAAGGAAAAGGTCCCTCTTCCTCATAGAAGTGGTGGATAAAATATAGCCGAAAACTTCTGTAGCTGAACTCATAGTCACTGGGACACAATTTATGTCAAAGGGATATCTTCCAGAGGCAGAAACAAAAAATGAATTCAAAACGTCATAGCAGTGAGCAAGAGCTGAAGCCAGAAATCTCATGGGAGTCTCAGCACTCAGTACAGGCTTTTTAGGGTCTGGGGTCTAAATACTTACACAGGGATAGGAGATGAGGCCACAGGCCTTTGAGAGCTGGAGCTGTATTTGAGGTTCTACACAAAGTTGAGATTCACAAAGGGCCATCTGGTCCATAGTATAGAAGCTAATAAAAATCCTGGCCACCAGCTCAGAGACATGACAAAAAAGTTTACCATCTCTTTAGACATAGATGGATACTTATCTGCAAAAAATTAGAACCCGAGCTGGCATCATCTGTGGGGTCTGAATTCATACCATCAAATGATATGTGGATATTTATGGGTTTGATTTTTGTATGTGTGTGTAATACTCTATGGAAAATAAACATAAAAACCTGTAGTGTCTCATCAAAAGCAAATCCAAGAGCACTCTATAGGCATATCCCCTTATAGCCCAGGGATCTAGGCCTCCAAGGAAAAAGCTTTCACTGGTGTGAACTCATAGTCATAAATTACAAACCACATGAGGAAATGAACCATGAGAGAGAATTGGAAGATGCAATAAAGAGGTGAAGCCAGTATTTATTTCTTTGGGGACCTGAATCCCAGGGCAGAGGTACATAGAGAACATTCTTTTTTCTCTTGCTTTGGAATCTTTCCATTCAGCTTGGGAAGTCTTTTTATTGAGAGAGGTGGATGCAACAATTCCCAAAAGCAGTGAGTAAGTAGCTTCTGAACTACCAAGATCTGGAAGGTCATTTGGTAGTATAAAATGGAATTTTGCCCCATAGTAAAAGTAGGTGGGATTCAACTAAAGTCTTAAAATGAAAAACAATAGAAAATAAATATGAAGGAAAAATGGAGGGAAGATTGAAGTCCTGCATCCTCATTTTCAAAGCCTGAGCGTGAGGCAGCTTTCTAAGATGTAATAGCCTTGGCTAGCCACTTCCACACTCCATCGTCTTGTCCCTGCAGAGGAAAAGCACCTCCACGTTTTGATCAACAATGCAGGAGTGATGATGTGTCCGTACTCGAAGACAGCAGATGGCTTTGAGATGCACATAGGAGTCAACCACTTGGGTAAGAAATCTGGCCTTATCACAAAGCTAGAGAGACCCAAAATTCTCTTTGGGAAACTTAGGGGTCAGATTGAGGCTTCTTGTTGTGTGATTGAACCTCAGGACCATAATAGACCATGTGTACATAATAGTTTGGTCCTACCTGATAGCTGAGGAATACCTGAGGGCTGCTCCAGGTTCTGCCCGCTTTTTAATCTGTCATTTAGATTTGGTTTGCCTTGGCGCATTTTTTAACAGACTAATTGGTTTAGGGGACTGTGTTGCTTTCTTAGTAGTGATCCTTGTGGCCAGCATCAGGTATAGGTCATCTGCTCTTTTTTTGTAGAGACAGGGTCTTGCTATGTTGCCCAGGCTGTTCTTAAACTCCTGGCCTCAGGCACCTTCCTGCCTCGGCCTCCTTAAGTGCTGAGATTGCAGGCGTGAGCCACCGCACCCAGCCAACCAGCTCTTAAGAATGAGATTAACCAAAGTAGGAATGAGCTGGGACTTCATATTCACATAGTCTAGACCTATCTCGCTCATATAAGGATGCCTCATGTCTTTGGCTGTTGTTATTTCCCTAAACCTTCATTAAACTTGTTTTCTAGTTGATAATGAAAAGTTGGAGGGAAAGACCTTATTTCTGAATTATCTGCCTCCCATAGCTGAGGCCTGCTCACCACGACTCCTGTCATTCCTACATGGCCCTGAACTTCATTAATTCTAGTATTTCTCAACAGGTCACTTCCTCCTGACCCATCTGCTGCTAGAGAAACTAAAGGAATCAGCCCCATCAAGGATAGTAAATGTGTCTTCCCTTGCACATCACCTGGGAAGGATCCACTTCCATAACCTGCAGGGCGAGAAATTCTACAATGCAGGCCTGGCCTACTGTCACAGCAAGCTAGCCAACATCCTCTTCACCCAGGAACTGGCCCGGAGACTAAAAGGTGGGCCTAGAGGAAATGAATGTGGAGACATGAGTCAGAGAGAGGCAGGTAAAAGCCACAGGAATGGAAACTGTTTCCAGAGCCCATCACCTGGAGAGGACCTGCTTCCATGGCTATAATTGGGTACAGTTTTAGTAAGTAGTCTACAACTGAATATTGGAGGTGGCTGGCTGGGACAGTGAGACTCTGACTTTGAGTCTGAAGGCCTGGCTTTACTACTTACTAGCTGTGTGATCTATAGCAAGTTACTTAACTTTTTTTTTTTTGAGACGGGCTCTTGCTCTGTCACCCATGCTGGAGTGCAATGGTGCAATCTCGGCTCACTGCCGACCTCCACCTCCCAGGTTCAAGTGATTCTCCTGCCTCAGCCTCCTGAGTAGCTGGGACTACAGGTGTGTGCCACCAGGCCTGGCTAATTTTTGTATTTTTAGTAGAGACAGGATTTCACCATGTTGGTCAGGGTGGTCTTGAACTCGTGACCTCAGGTGATCCACCCACCTTGGCCTCCCAAAGTGCTGGGATTTTAGGTGTGAGCCACCGCACCTGGCCATTACTTAACTTTTAGGACTTCCTTCTTCATATGTAAATGGGACTACTTCACAGTTTATTGTCATAATTAATTCAGGCTTCATAAGCAAGTCAAGATTTTTTACTCACAGTGAGACTGAGTATGAGGGAAGGACCTGAACTGGCACTAGATAAAGGCAGTAGACTAAAACAGGTACTGGGAATATGGAGGGGCAGGGTCTCCCTTGCAAAGCGTCAAATAAGAGGGAAATATATGCTTGAGAAGGGGAATTTCCAGTCACAAATACACAGAGGTCCTTAGCACATCTACTCTGGATTTCTAATAAAGAGAAGGGAAATCGAGGGTGAACTATGCTAGGAATTGAGGCAGGCAGAACGCAGGCTCAAGGAATCAGGCACAGGTGCCCTATAGTTGGAATAGGATCATCCTACCAAATGAACATCTGTGAGATGGGAAGGAAACTGGTGGTTAGCTCAGTCCTTATGCCCAGTCTGTGCCCAGGGCATGACATCTTTTATCAGTTTAG
This sequence comes from Gorilla gorilla gorilla, assembly GCF_029281585.2. Classification (NCBI taxonomy): domain Eukaryota; kingdom Metazoa; phylum Chordata; class Mammalia; order Primates; family Hominidae; genus Gorilla; species Gorilla gorilla. The sequence goes on along the minus strand of NC_073239.2, from coordinate 84,582,658 downwards.
GATAGATAAGGGTAACTGGATGGTGAAAACTATCCAAAGAGTTTATCAGGGAGCTAGGGTGGCATGGAGGTGGAAAGATGGGTCCAGTGGTGAGAATTCACTAATACATGAATGAGGTGACTCTGATAGTTGTGAGGATTCAGTGGAAAATCATTATGGTGCAGTAAAAGAACCCTGGTTTGACAGAAGATTCATTCATTCAGCCATTCAGCAGACATGTATTCAGTGCCCATGTTGTTCCGTGCACTGGGTTAGGGGACGGGGTGAATTGGTGAACAAGATAGGTATAGTCTCTTCCTTGGTTTGGTTTACATCTAACGGGGGAGAAAGACAATTAGCAAGTCTTTATACAAACTATTAAATGTAAAATCAGTCTAGTAATGCATGAATAATTCTCATTGTAAAAAGCTCAAATAAGGTCAGGCACAGTGGCTCACACCTTTAATCCCAGGCACTTTAGGAGGACAAAACCGGAGGACACTTGAGGCCAGTTCAAGATCAGCCTGGGCAAAATAGTGAGACCTCATCTCCTCTACCAAAAAAAAAAAAAAAAAAGAGTTCAAAGCATATGGAAGTATGTAGAATTAAGGTGAAAAACCACCTTCATTTATTCCCCTCTTCCCCCTGCTCTTCTCCCTTCATGTGACCATTATCAACAGCTTGTGTGCCCCTTTCCAATAATTTTCCTATGCATTTACATATGTATGTATCATGCACAAGGAACTGAAACTCCAACACAGTATCTTGGAGATCTTTCCATTTAGTACATATGGATTTACCCCTTAATTGTATTGGCTGTGTTGTATTTCGTAGTATAGATGTGCCTTAGTGTATTTATGTATTTCCTTAACAACATCTGGATTGTTTCCTTTTTGTTGTGGCTGTTTAATTATAATTGTGATAAATGTTATAAAGGAGAAGTACCAGGACTTATAATGGATTTTAGTGGGAGTCTTGGGGGGACCTTATTCAGTCTGAGGGTTCAGGGAAGACTTTCCTGAAGAAGTGAGTTGCATGCTGAGCCCCGAAGGATGATTAGAAATTAAATGGATTAGAGGTACTGATAGAATGTGGAGGCTGAGGCGGGGCGTGGTGGCTCACACCTGTAATCCCAGCACTTTGGGAGGCCGAGGCTGGTGGATCACCTGAGGTCAGGAGTTCGAGAACATCCTGGCCGACTTGGTGAAAGCCCTGTCTCTACTAAAAATACAGAAATTAGCCAGGTGTGGTGGCGGGTGCCTGTAATCCTAGCTACTGGAGAGGCTGAGGCAGGAGAATGATTTGAATGAGTGGAGCCAGGATTTGAAACTGGGCAGTCTGCCTACAAAATCCATGCCCATAACCACCACATTGTGTTGACTCCCAGTGTGTCTGCAGTTCAGAGGAGCAGTTTAGACTGCGGACAAAATGTGAGCACCATAGAATTATGGAGAGGGAGTCTGGTGAGCCACGAGAACTCCAACATTTAATGTTTGTGTAGAAGATGATGAACTGGTCCAGAAAACTGAGACAGAGCAGCCAGAAAGGTTAGGAAAACCAGAATTGGCATAGGCTTATGGAAGCCAGTGAAAAAGAAGACTTTAAGAAGGGGATGGGCGCCTGTAATCCCAGCACTTTGGGAGGCCGAGGTGGGCAGATCACTTGAGGTCAGGAGTTCAAGACCAGTCTGGCCAACATGATGAAATCCCGTCTTCACTAAAAATACAAAAATTAGCCTGGTGTGGTGGCGCATGCCTGTAGTCCCAGCTACTTGGGAGGCTGAGGCAGGAGAATCGCTTGAACCTGGAAGGCAGAGGTTGCAGTGAGCCAAGATCATGCCACTGCACTCCAGCCTGGGCAACAGAGCAAGACTGTCTCAAAAAAATGAAGGGGATGGGGTGGGTGTGGTGGCTCATGCCTGTAATCCTAATACTTTGGGAGGCCAAGGTGGGAAGATTGTTTGATGCCAGGAGTTCAAGACCAGCCTGGTCAACATAGGGAGACCCCATCTCTAAAAAAGAAGGGGGTGGTCAACGATGTTAAGTGCTGCTGAGAGGATGAGTCTTGGCTCTGCTGATTCCTGACGGGAGTTTCCAGTCAGAAATACACAGAGGTCCTTAGCACTGTCTACTCTAGAGCCTTCTTAAATCTGTGAGATGGAAGTATAAATTACTGTGAGCAGTACTTCTGATGTCACCATGGGCAAAAGAGTCCATATGTGAAGGTCACATGCTTATTTACATCCTTTTCTGTTTTGGGCCATTCTGCAAAATCAAGTCCTGTCTTACCCTCTCTTCATGCCACCCCCAACCAGGCTCTGGCGTTACGACGTATTCTGTACACCCTGGCACAGTCCAATCTGAACTGGTTCGGCACTCATCTTTCATGAGATGGATGTGGTGGCTTTTCTCCTTTTTCATCAAGACTCCTCAGCAGGGAGCCCAGACCAGCCTGCACTGTGCCTTAACAGAAGGTCTTGAGATTCTAAGTGGGAATCATTTCAGGTATGAATGTTATCTCTTTTTGCAGATGAGATTTATTGCTCAAAGGAGATAATTTGAGTTTGTCTGGGTATACCCTTTTTTAAAAGTACGTTGTCTAATATAGCTTTTGTCTTTTAACTCTAGAGTTTTTACCTTTTAATAGGGGAATTTGACTCTCTTTTGTAATAACTGCTACATTTGATTTTATGCCATCTTTTATACTGATAATTATGCATTCTGTTTGTTTTCTTCCTGTCTTTGTTATGTCAGTCCAGTTTTCTTTATTCTTTTTTGGATTCCTAATTCTATCATTTTACATTAAAAAGAATTTAAAAAGAATTTGAGGCCGGGCGCAGTGGCTTACGCCTGTAATCTCAGCACTTTGGGAGGCCAAGGTGGGCAGATGACCTAAGGTCAGGCGAAAACTCCGCCTCAAAAAAAAAAAAAAAGAATTTGAATCTGTATTTCTCTATTGCCTTCAGGATTGAAATACTACTACCTATGGACTCCCCTCTGAAATAAGCGAAGACATTTAAAATGATTTAAATGTAGAGAATTTTGAATATAACACAGGGGTAGATAAAATAGTGCACTGAGCCTGCATATAATGGAGCCTCAGCTACCATTAACCCATGGCCAGTTCTGCCCTATCCCCATTCTCTACCCCTTTCCATATTTTTCTTCTCCCATATTATTTTGAAGCAAATCCCAGGCATCACATAAGATCAAAATTTTAACATGTTTTTACCTCTACTTCAGGTTATTGTTGAAATGACCTGAAATTTTAAGGAAGTAGCTGAAAATAGCATTAAGATTGGAAAGAAAGGCAGACAGATTATGAGAGGCCTATAATGCCAGCCTTGTGGAGGAGCCCCAGAGTTGTTTCAGTAGACAGACAAAATCTGGTCTGTGCTTTAGAAACTTTGTTTCATGAATGAATAATTAACCTAGTGAGAGAGAGAGTTTCAGAAAGTTGTAATGAAAGGAATGGTAATGTGAAAGAGGCCCTGAAGCAGCAGAATTTTTATCACTGGATGATTAATTAAATGAGGGGATGAGGGAGGCTTTGCTAACCTGAATTTCAAGCCTGAATGAGGTTGATGATGACATTAACTAAGACAGCAGACATGGAAAAGTAATGTGTGGAACTTAGGGTTCTTGGATTCCAAAGCAATTGAAAGGGACTTTGTCTAGCTTAAGCAAGAAGGAAATTTATTAAAATATTAGTAGGGAGAGGAGGGACCCCTAGGTTGAAAGGGAAGACTGAAGAGCCAGGCTAAGAAGTGTCAGAGTGGCAGTCAGCTAGCCAGGGCATTGCTGCTAGAGTGAGCGAATGCCAGCTATCTTTAGTGTTTAGGTTTTATTGCTTACCATCCACTGTCTAGGGAGGAAGCATTGGATCTCCTTCCTCCCATCCCTTCATTTTTACTCTTTTGATTAGAGGCAAACGGGGACTTTATTAATGCTCTCTTCAAACTATATTGAGGGGAAAAGGTAATTCTGCAGAAGGAAATCAGGTTGCTATTGCCGAAAGAAAGTAGAATGTTCAGCCAAAGAGTAACAGTTGTCCACCGTGTAATAAACCTGGCTCTGTACATGTTGCGTGTGTGTTATCTATAAGGCATGCAAGTAGAAATGTATAGCAGATAGTTGGAAATGTGGTTCTGAAGTATAAGAAGATAGATTTATATAGTATACTGGATTGATTTTCCAAGAGTGACTGGATTCTTCTTCCCTAGAGATTTTAAGAAAAAAAAATAATAATAACCCTTTATCTTGGTTTTGACTGAGTGGTTTAAAGAAAGTCAGCTCTAAATCCATAACTTACTATTGGATTGACTTTTGAAGAGCCTTTCCTGTGCTATGGATTCTTAATTCATTTTGAAGATCCAACAGCAGCCGTGTAGACCACCATCAAGAAATGAACATAAAAGTCTGTTTTGACTGAAGCCTTAAGATTTTTGCACTGGCTCTTCTTTCTGCCTGCAACCACTAGTCTGCTTTATGTCTGTAAGAATTTGCCTTTACTGGACATTTCATATAAATAGAATCATATGGTATGTGGCCTTTTGTGACTGACTTCTTTTACTCAGCTTAATGTTATCAAGGGTCATCCATGCTAAAGCATGTGTCAGTACTTCATTTCTTTTTATTGCTGGATAACATTTCATTGTATAGATTTGCCACATCTTATTTATTCATTCATCAGGTGATGGGCATTTGGGTTTGCACTTTTTAGCTATTTGAATAATACTGCTGTGACCATTTGTGTAGAAATTTTTGTGTGGACATTTCTCTTGGGTACATGGAAGTGGAATTTCTGGGTTATATGGTAACTGTGTTTAACTGCTGAGGAACTGCCAAACTTTTCCAAAGTGACTGCCCCATTTTACATTCCCACCAGCAGTCTATGAGTGTTCTAATTTCTTCACATCCTCAGCAACACTTGTTATTGTCTCTCCTTTTGAGTTTAGCCATCCTAGTGAGTATGAAGGAATATCTTGTTTTTATTTTCATTTCATTTTCCTACTAATGATGTTGAACATTTTTTCATGCGCTTTTTGGTTCATTTGTTTCTTTGTTGGGGAAATGTCTATTCAAGTCCTTTGCCCATTTTTAAGTTGGATAATTGTCTTTTTATTGTTAAGTTGCAAGAGTTCTTAATAGTCTAGATAGGAGTTCCTTGTCAGATATATAATTTGCAAATATTCTCTCATTCTGTGGGTTGTCTTTAAACTTTCTTAATGGTATCTTTTGAAATATAAAAGTTTTAAATTTTGATGAAGTCCAGTTTATCTATTTTTTGTCACTTGTGCAGTCATATCTAAGAAATCATTGCCTTACCCAAGGTCACAAAGATTTACTACTGTCTTTAGTAAAGACAGTTTTCTGTTACTAAACAGAATACCACAGACTGGGTAATTTCTAAAGAAATTTACTTAGCTCATGGTTCGGGAGGCTGAGAAGTCTAAGAACATGGTACCTGGCATTTGGTTGGGGCCTTCTTGCTGTGTCATAATATGGCAGAGGGCATCACATGGTGAGAGGGCAAGCAAGAACAAACCCACTCCCATGATAGTGACATTAATCCATGTATGAGGGCAAAGCCTTTATTAATTAATCTGTTCATGAAGGCAGAGGGATTAAGTTTCCAACATGTGATTTTTTAAAGGATACATTCAAACTATAGCAACCCCTATGTTTTCTTCTAATAGTTTTATAGTTGTAGCATTACATAGGTCTGTGATCTATTTTGAACTATTTTTATTTTATTTTATAATTATTATTTTTTTGAGACGGAATCTTGCTCTGTGACCCAGGCTGCTCACTGCAACCTCCGCCTCCTGGGTTCAAGCAATTCTCCTGTCTCAGCCTCCCGAGTAGCTGGGACTACAGCTGCACACCACCATGCCTGGCTAATTTTTGTATTTTTAGCAGAGATGGGGTTTTGCCATATAGGTCAGGCTGGTCTCCAACTCCTGACTTCAAGTGATCCACCCTCCTCGGCCTCCCAAAGTGCTGGGATTATAGGCGTGAGCCACCACACCCGGCCTTGAACTAATTTTTGTATATGATATGAGGTAGGGGTCAACCTTCATTCTTTTGCATGTGGATATCCAGTGCCTTAGCACCATTTGTTGAAAAGACAGTTTTCTACCCATTGAATTGTCTTGGTATCTGTATTAGTCTGTTAAGGCTGCCATAGCAGAATCCCACAGACTGGGTGGCTTAAACAATATAAATTTATTTTCTCACACTTCTGGAGACTGAAAGTCCAAGATCAAGGTGCTGGCCTGGTTGGTATCTGGTGAGGCCTGCCTTCCTGACTTCCAAATGGATGCCTTCTCTCTGAGCCCTCGCGTGGCCTTTCCTCTATGTACACACACTCCTGGTGTGTCTTCCTCTTTTTATAAGGACACTAGTCCTGTTGGATTAGGGCCCCGCCCTGATGACCTCATTTAACCTTAGTTACCTCCTTAAAGGCCCTCTCTCTAAATACAGTCACACTGGGGGTTAGGGATTCAACATATTAATTTTGGGGGAACACAATTGGAGTATAACAGTAAGCTTGTCAAAAATCAATTGACCATAAATATAAGGGTTTATGTTTCACTTTTCTGTTCCGTTCATTTGTATGTCTGTCCTTATGCCAGTATCACACTATCTTGATTACTATAGCATTGTAGTAAGTTTTGAAATTAGTTTATCTTTTACCTATACTAATTCTTAGCAAAATCCCCCTGGAAATGTCAATACTGTGACCATGCTGATGCCATAGGCACACTTAAATAGCTCTTACTTGGCTGGGCACGGCGGCTCACGCCTGTAATCCCTGCACTTTGGGAGGCTGAGGTGGGCAAACTGCTTGAGCCCAGGAGTTCAAGACCAGCCTAGGCAACATAATGAGACCCCATCTCTATAAAAAATGCAAAAATTAGCCAGGCGTGGTGGCGTGTCCCTGTGGTCCTGGCTACTTGGGAGGCTGAGGTAGGAGGATCACCTGAGCCTGGGGAGGTTGTAGTGAGCTGCGATCGCACCACTGCACTCCAGCCTGGGCAACAGTGAGACCCTGTCTAAAAAAAACAACCAGAAAACTCTTGCTGTAGTATTTGATTAGTTTTTATAGCCTACAAGGAACCTTCATGTCAACTGTGTTCTTTGCTCTTAACTGTAACCTTATGAAGAGTATAAGGCACAGTGCAGTGGAGGATGCAGAGGCTTACAAAGGCTGAGTCATTTCCAGAGAGATACAGAGCCTTGTGGTTCTCACTGATGATCTTTTTACTAAGAAATGGCAAGTTGTACTGGTCATACTGGTGAGTCTTCTTAAACAGAAGTACTGATAAGACTTGTTTTGTAAATGTGACGATATTTTGAAATGGTATTTCTCAAACTTTAGTGTGTTCAAGAGTCATCTGGAGAACTAGTTGAAAATAGATTCCTGGACCACAACCCTAGAGATTCTCATTCAGTATGTCTGGAGTAGGGCTGGAGAATTTCTAACAAGCTCCCAGTTGATGCTCCTGCTGCTGGTTTGTGGTGCACACTTTGAATCCCACTGTCTTACTTGACATAGTGTTAAGAGTTTGCATATATAGTTAATTCAGACTTGTCAACTCTTTCACCTTCAGAATTTGCTTAGATACTGAGGAAGCAATTTTCTTGAAATAGTATACTTTTAAAAATTGTTTCCTCACATGACTTTAAAGATTGTAATACATTCAATCATTTTTTTTTAAAACTTTGACTGAATGCTTACCAGATGTATACCAGATCCAGAGAATACAAAAATGAGTAAGAATTGTCCTTAAGAAAATTTTCTGCATCGGAATTATAAAATTATAAAACTTGGAATTACAGGCTGGGTGCAGTGGCTCATGCCTGCAATCCCAGCACTTTGGGAGGCCGAGGCAGGTGGATCACTTGAGGTCAGGAGTTCGAGACAAGCCTGGCCAACATGGCAAAACCCTGTCTCTACTAAAAATACCAAAATTAGCCATTCATGGTGGCAGGCGCCTATAATCCCAGCTACTCTGGAGGCTGAGGCAGGAGAATTGCTCAAATCTGGGAGGTGGAGGTTGCAGTGAGCTGAGATCACATCACTGCACTCCAGCCTGGGCAACAGAGTGAGACTCCGCCTCCAAAAAAAAAAAAAACTTGGAATTAATTACAGCAATGAAGAGAGGGTATATGAAACACTTTGCTATGATTTGAATGTGTCCCTCAAGTTTCATATGTTGGAAACTTAAGCCTCAATACAACAGTATAGAGAGGCAGGGACTTTAAGAGGTAAATTAGGTCACAAGGGCAGCCCTCATGAATGGTTTAATGCCATTATCTCTGGAATGGGTTCATTATCTTGGGAGTGGTTCCTTATTAAAGGATGACTTGGGTCCCCTTCCCTCTCTTGCCCATGTCATGCCTTCCATCTTGTTATGACACAGCAAGAAGGCCTTCATCAGATGCCAGCCCCTTGATCTTGGACTTCTCAGCTTCCATAATTATAAGCCAGTTTCTGTATGCTCATTATAGTTACCCAGTTTGTCGTATTCTGTTACAGTACCACAAAACGGACCAAGACACCTCGTACCTTGGTTTTACCATTTCTTTTCTGTGTCGCCTTTTCCTTTTGTTGTTTTCGAAGCTGGCTTTACTTCTCATATGAGTTTACTAACAGTATAACTTCAGGGAGTCCAGAAATAAGCATTTCTTTTTTTTTTTTACTACTCCAGGCATCTCTGACCAATGTGAATAGCAGGATCTCAGCTATATGACATTGTCCAAGGCCCTGTAGAATGGGCCTTATGGACTTACTTGAAGAAGATGGATATACATGGGTGTCAGGCAGGCACTAATATTAAATTATATAAATAGGGGAATATAAAGACCAAATGTATGCATTATATATCAAACAAAGCATTCTGATGAGAGGTGGTCTAGCGAGGAGATCTAAAATGGGAATTACATTTTCTCTGGCTAAGGACTGGAGAATGAAGAGATAAGGACAAACACTGGCCCTGTGAAGTACATGGAGAACATGTGATCCCTAGTTGTTTTTATGTCATATTCCTTATCCCTGGCAGATGGCAGACTTCATTCTTAACACTGTGCTTCATACCTTTCTCTTTACCTTCCAGTGACTGTCATGTGGCATGGGTCTCTGCCCAAGCTCGTAATGAGACAATAGCAAGGCGGCTGTGGGACGTCAGTTGTGACCTGCTGGGCCTCCCAATAGACTAACAGGCAGTACCAGTTGGACCCAAGAGAAGACTGCAGCAGACTACACAGTACTTCTTGTCAAAATGATTCTCCTTCAAGGTTTTCAAAACCTTTAGCACAAAGAGAGCAAAACCTTCCAGCCTTGCCTGCTTGGTGTTCAGTTAAAACTCAGTGTACTGCCAGATTCGTCTAAATGTCTGTCATGTCCAGATTTACTTTGCTTCTGTTACTGCCAGAGTTACTAGAGATATCATAATAGGATAAGAAGACCCTCATATGACCTGCACAGCTCATTTTCCTTCTGAAAGAAACTACTACCTAGGAGAATCTAAGCTATAGCAGGGATGATTTATGCAAATTTGAACTAGCTTCTTTGTTCACAATTCAGTTCCTCCCAACCAACCAGTCTTCACTTCAAGAGGGCCACACTGCAACCTCAGCTTAACATGAATAACAATGACTTGGCTCAGGAACAGGGCTTGACCAGGCGTGGTGGATCACCGGAGGTCAGTAGTTCAAGACCAGCCTGGCCAACATGGTGAAACCCCACCTCTACTAAAAATTGTGTATATCTGTGTGTGTCTTCCTGTTAATGTGTGCCAAGGGAGTATTTTCACAAAGTTCAAAACAGCCACAATAATCAGAGATGGAGCAAACCAGTGCCATCCAGTCTTTATGCAAATGAAATGCTGCAAAGGGAAGCAGATTCTGTATATGTTGGTAACTACCCACCAAGAGCACATGGGTAGCAGGGAAGAAGTAAAAAAAAGAAGGAGAATACTGGAAGATAATGCACAAAATGAAGGGACTAGTTAAGGATTAACTAGCCCCTTAAGGATTAACTAGTTAAGGATTAATAGCAAAAGACATTAAATATGCTAACATAGCTATGGAGGAATTGAGGGCAAGCACCCAAGACTGATGAGGTCTTAACAAAAACCAGTGTGGCAAAAAAAAAAAAAAAAAAAAAAAAAAATCCTAAAAACAAACAAAAAAAAACCAATTCTTCATTCAGAAAAATTATCTTAGGGACTGATATTGGTAATTATGGTCAATTTAATAATCTTTTGGGGCATTTCCTTACATTGTCTTGACAAGATTAAAATGTCTGTGCCAAAATTTTGTATTTTATTTGGAGACTTCTTATCAAAAGTAATGCTGCCAAAGGAAGTCTAAGGAATTAGTAGTGTTCCCATCACTTGTTTGGAGTGTGCTATTCTAAAAGATTTTGATTTCCTGGAATGACAATTATATTTTAACTTTGGTGGGGAAAAGTTATAGGACCACAGTCTTCACTTCTGATATTTGTAAATTAGTCTTTTATTGCACTTGTTTTGACCATTAAGCTATATATGTTTAGAAATGGTCATTTTATGGAAAAATTAGAAAAATTCTGATAATAGTGCAGAATAAATGAATTAATGTTTTACTTAATTTATATTGAACTGTCAATGACAAATAAAAATTCTTTTTATTTTTTGTTTTCATTTACCAGAATAAAAACTAAGAATTAAAAGTTTGATTACAGTCAAAAGAAGAAAACACTGTTCATTATTACAGTTATGCAATGATTTCTCATTCTAAAGAATAATTTGTTCCAGAGTCTAGCTACAGTGTAATCTCAATCCACATGCTATTAATTTAGGTTGTGTGACAACCTAATTGTTCATTCACCATTTCCTACTTAACCTTTTTTGACACTCTTCACACTTTTTCCACGTTTCTTGATCATCCCGGGCCATTTTTTTTTTCCTTTCTTTTTAATTAGAGACAGCGTCTTGCTTTGTTGCCCAGGCTGGCCTCAAACTCTGGGCTCAAGCGATCCTCCCACCTCGGCCTCCCAAAGTGCTGGGGTACAGGTGTGAGCCACAGCGCCCGGCCCCAGGCTATTGATCTTTTTTTTGCACCTGCCCCTTATTTCTGTACTGTGACAAGCCCCAGCATTGTGCTGTGGGACTTACACAGTATACTGACTATCCTCAGACTTGGTCATGTCTATGCTCAGTGCATATTAAGAGCTTAACCAAAGTGTGTTGAATCAACAGCCAATGAATTTGATCTAATAAAAATGAGGGCCCAGGAGATACAAATTAGCAAAGCATTTTCTCCTGAGCAGTCATACATCTTTTAATATTTGTAGGCAGTTTAAAATTGAACTCCCAAGCAAACATTTGAGAACAGACACCTTGAGCAAACCGTGAAATCGGTGAAAATAAGAATTTATTTTAATTTTTTTGAGATAGGGTCTTCTCTGTCACCCAGGCTGGAGTGTGGTGGCACGATCTCAGCTCACTGCAACCACTGCCTCCCGGGTTCAGGCGATTCTCCTGCCTCAGCCTCCCGAGTAGCTGGGATTACAGGCGCCCACCACCACGCTTGGCTAGTTTTTGTGTTTTTAGCAGAGACGGGGGTTTCACCATGTTGGCCAGGCTGGTCTCGAACTCTTGACCTGAAGTGATCCGCCCGCCTCGGCCTCCCAAAGTGCTGGGATGACGCGTGAGCCACCATGCCCGACGTGAAGACAGGAATTTATACCCATGGAGTGCAAGAAAGGACCTTGTAATTTTTAACACGTGACACTTAGTGGCAGATGAGACCTAATGAAGCCAGGCCCACCTTCCACACCAGATTATAAATTCCCCTGGAGCAGAGATTAAATGTTTTATTCACCAACATGCCCAGATCCCTCGCAATGCCTACGCTTGACAAACACCTGTTGTCTACAAGTGCACGAGGCAGCCTAGGAGGAGAATTAGTCTCCACGAGGAGAATTAGTCGGGCCTAGCAGCTAGAGTATTTCGAGGTCATCCTAACTGGGTTCCACTTTTGAATTTTTGGTTTTTGGGTTTTTTGTTTTTTTTGGAGACAAGATCTCGCTCCACTTGGGAGCAAGGTCTCCCAAAGCTGGAGTGCAGTGGTGGGACCTCAGCCTCCGGGGGTAGCTGGGGCCAAAAGTGCGCGCCACCATGCCCGGTTCTTATTTTGGGTTTCTGGTAGAGCTCTCGCTATTGTGCCCAGGCTGGTCTCGAACTACTGGGTTCAAGCAATCCTCCCACCTCGGCCTCCCAAAGTACTGGGATTACAGGAGCGAGCCACTCGCCCGGCCGGGTTCCACTTCTGAAAGCTTGGGGAGCCGCTGGGCCTTCCAAGAAAAGTGCTCCACCTCCCGACGGCAGGCAGAGCCCCTGGCCCGGCTATCTTTCCAGGGCCGAAAGCTAACACTCAAGACGCGAAACGAGGAATTCGGGTCAGGGTGGCAAAGCAAAGCGCGATGAAAGTGAGGACGACGTCTAGACGCAAACATACATCAAATCCGGCCGAAGCCCGCTGTCGCCGCGCGGGCTGAACCTGGCACCCGGAGCAACGCGCGACCCCGGGACGAGACGCTCTCGTCCGAGCCAAACTACATCCCCCGGCGTGCACTGCAGCGCCCGCCCCTCGCCGGCCGGCGGGGCCCGGGAGGAAGGCGGCCGAGCTGCCAGTCCCGCAGGTCCCCTAGGGCCCTTTCGCTGCGGCCTTTCCCCAACCCGGACCCGGCACTTCTCGGGTTCTGCGACTGCCGCTCGCCCCGGCGCGGCACCGCTCCCTCAGGAGTCGCCTAGGCTGCGCAGTCTCCCAACTTCTCGTCAGGCTTTCGCGCCGGCGCTCCGGCAATCACTGGCTGGAGAAGGTGGGCGTTCCGGCTCGGGAGGACCCTGCCGCGGCCCCGGAAGAGCCTCGTCCTGGGCGGCGGTGGTGCGGCGGTCGCCGTTATGGCCACTGGGCTGGGCGGCTGACCGCCGGGCTAGGAAAGGGCCCAGGGCCCCAAATCTCGGTGGCCGCTGCTCCAGCGCGGCCTGCGCCATGGCCTCCTCCGCCGCCTCCTCGGAGCATTTCGAGAAGCTGCACGAGATCTTCCGCGGCCTCCATGAAGACCTACAAGGGGTGCCCGAGCGGCTGCTGGGGACGGCGGGGACCGGTGAGGCGGGGGTGGGCCACGCCGTGGGGAGCGCAGCCCTGCGCGCTTTGGAAGGAAGATTCCCCAACCTTCCTCCCAGACCCGGGCCCGCGTCTCCTCCCTCCGCGTCCTCAGACACGCCCCCTAGGGCTGGCTTGTCCCAGCCCCAGGTCTCCCTGCTGCCACTGAGAGTAAATTGGACCTCGGGATTCAGTTCCTTGGGATCCTTCTATGGCCTTCCACATTTTCTCATCTTTTTTCACTGTGGCAAATAGAGCAGAGGGGCTTTTGCATCTGCGGTCCTGTAATGTAGAGTGGGTTTCTTTCATAGCTGTTTTTGTTTGTTTTATGCATTTAAAAGCACTAGTCTCAAGACAGGTCTAGTTTTCACCAGACTGACAGAGGATCCGTAGCACAGAAAAAGGGTTAAAAACCCAAAGGAGTCATAATTTGGGGGTGTTGGTAAATACCAGTTATTGGAGGGTAGAGAGCTGGCCTTTAAAACCTGATTGTGGCATTTAGATGTGGTCTTGTTTTGAACGTTTTTACAGCTGAGACTGTTTACTATCCCTTAATTTCATGATTCAGGTTGCTACAAGTTCTGTCTGGAGGAGCTAGAGTTTTCCGGCCCTAAATCCATAGGAAAAGCTGCTATAGTTCTTGGCCTCCGGAAATATAGAATTTGATGGCAAGGACAAAACTTTGTTTTATTGCTTTTATTTAAGAGTCAGAGCTTGGGTGTTTGCTCGACGAATTACTCAAGGTCATAGGAATTGAATGACTGGTGAGAATGAAATTCATGTATTTAATATGTATTTATTGTGAGGCTGCTGTGCTAGGTGCTGTGTGCTAGGTGCTGGTGAATTGTGAGGCACCGTTCTAGGTGCTGGTGAATATTACAAATTACAGTGAAAAAGATATGAACATCCCCATTCTAGTGGGTAGGTGATAAACAATATATAACTATTAAGAGGCAGTGTTAAAGAATACAGGAAAGTAAATCAGAGTAAAAGAATAGGGGATGGGACTTCAGTTTTATTTTATTATTATTTATTTTTTTTTTGAGACAGGGTCTCACTCTGTCACCCAGGCTGGAGTGCAGTGGCACGATCTCGGCTCACTGCAACCTCCACTTCCCAGATTCAAGCAATTTTCCTGCCTCAGCCTCTGGAGTAATTGGGATTACAGTTGCGCCACCACCCCTAGCTAATTTTTTTTGTATTTTTAGTAGAGACAGGGTTTTGCCATGTTGGCCGGGCTGATCTCTAACACCTGACCTCAAGTGATCCGCCTTCTTTGGGACTTCAGTTTTAAATAGGGCGGTTGTGAAAGTCCTCTCTGAGGAGATGGCGTTTGAACAGAGACTTGAATGAAGTGAGGGAGTAAACCAGAAATCAGGGAGAAGTGAGTGTCAGAAGGAGGGAATAGCACTGCAAATGCCTTTAAGCAGAAATGAGCTTGGTGTGTTCAGCGAAGAGCAGGAAGTTCCATGTGTTTGGGATGGAGTGAGCAAAGGAGAGTGGTGAGCAGGGCCAGATCATGTAGGGCCTTGTGGACCATGGTGAAAGACTTGTGCCTTTTTCTAAATATAGATGGGATGCAGTTAAAAGATATTGTGCAGAAGCATTGTGGGATCTGATTTATGTGATTGAAAAGTAGACTGCAGGCAGGGTACGGTGGCTCACACCTGTAATTCCAGCACTTGGGGAAGCCGAGGCGGGCAGATCACTTGAGGTCAGGAGTTTGAGACCAGCCTGGCCAATATGGTGAAACCCCATCTCTACTAAAAATACAAAAATTAGCCGGGCATGGTGTCAGTTGCCTGTAGTCCCAGCTACTCAGGAGGCTGAGGCAGGAGAATTGCTTGAACCCAGGAGGCGGAGGTTGCAGTGAGCCGAGATCATGCCACTGAACTCCAGCCTGGGCAACAGATCAAGACTCTGTATCAAAAAAAAAAAAAAAAAAAGAGAAGAAAAGAAAAAAAAGTAGACTGCAGGCCAGGCATGGTGGCTCACACCTGTAATCCCAGCACTTGGGGAAGCTGAGGCAGGAGTATTGCTGTGTTGAACGATTTTGAGACCAGCCTGGGCAACTGGTGAAACCTCATCTCTACAAAAAATAAAAAAATTAGCCAGGCATGGTGGTGCATGCCTGTGGTCCCAGCTCCTGGGGAGGCTGAGGTGGGAGGATCACTTGGGCCCTGGAGCTGGAGGTTGCAGTGAGCCAAGATCGCACCACTGCACTCTAGCCTGGACCACAGAGCAAGACTCTCAAAAAAAAAAAAAAAAAAAAAAAATGTAGACTGCATTTTCAACCTGGCACTGAATTTTTGCAATGCCTATTTCTATAAGTCTAAATAATGCAAAAGAACATTGCTTTGAAAAATAGAAAATTGAATTCATTATTACTATGGTTTGAATGTCCCCTCTAAAACTTATGTTGACATTTATTTGCTATTTTAATCGCATTAAGAGGTGGGACCCATAAGAAATGATTAGACCATGAGGGCTCCATCCTCAGAGATTAGATTGTTATCCTGAGAGTGGCTTGGTTGTTGAGAGAGTGGGTTAGTTCAGCCCTCTCTTGCTTGCCTGCTCTCTTGATCTGTTGCCCTTCCATCTTCTGCCGTGGGGTGACCCATGGGTAGCAAGAAGGCCCTTGAAAGAATCAGCCCTCTCAGCCTTGGGCTTCCCAGCCTCCAGAACTCTGAGAAATACATTTATTTTCTTTATAAATTACCCAGACTCAGCTATTCTGTTATAGCAACATAAAGCTAAGATAGTTACATTCACCTTTGTTGTCTACCCAGCCTTTTTCTCCATCCTGCAAAGAGAACAATCAGAAATATGTGAATTTCTTTTCTTTTTTTTTTTTTGAGATAGAGTCTTGCTCTGTCACCCAGGCTGGAGTGCAGTGGTACAATCTCAGCTCACTGCAACCTTCACCTCCTGGGTTCAAGTGATTCTCATGCCTCAGCCTTCCGAGTAGCTGGGATTACAGGCGCGTGCTACCACACCCAGCTAATTTTTGTATTTTTAGTAGACACGGGGTTTCACCATGTTGGCCAGGCTGGTCTCAAACTCCTGACCTCAAGTGATCTGCCTGCCACGGCCTCCCAAAGTGCTAGGATTACAGGTGTGAGCCACTGCGCCCAACCACAAAATACTCTTAAGTTGCTGGTAACAGACATAGTTGTTTAATGGATAAGTAAAGAAAATATATACATATCCCTAGAATTATAATAAGTCCAACAACTTTACCTCTTATTCACTGCCTCATTCACATTGCTCAATAAATGTTTGTTGAATAAATTGAATTTATCTAAGCAAACACATGGTGCCTCATCTCTGAATCCTCTTTTTCTAGTTCAGAGACTACATCATAAAGTTTTCAGAGCTTTAATGCCCATCATGAATTATTAGGCACAGCATAATGTACATAATACAGTCCTTGCATGTAGCTTATGCTCTGTAATTGAATTCAGTCATTTTTCAATAAACACTGAGAATTATTATGTATCAGCCACTGTCTGGGCTCTGAGGACTTCCAGAGTTCTTACCTTAAAAAGAAACAAACGGCCGGGCACGGTGGCTCATGCTGGTAATCCCATCACTTTGGGAGGCCTAGGCGGGCGGATCACAAGGTCACAGATGGAGACCATCCTGGTCAACATGGTGAAACCCCATCTCTACTCAAAATACAAAAATTAGCTGGGTGTGGTGGCATGTGCCTGTAGTCCCAGCTACTCAGGAGGCTGAGGCAGGAGAATCGATTAAACCCAGGAGGCAGAGATTGCAGGCGACAGAGCGAGACTCTATCTCAGAAAAAAAAAAAGGTAACAAACCTTACAACCAAGTGTGTGATTAATCCTAAAATAAAGTTCTCTGAGACCATAAAAAGGGCTGGACTTGAGCATGGGGAAGAGAGGGAAGCTTCAAAAAACTTCAAACTGAATATAAGGGATTGAATGGGAGTTTGCTAGATGGGAAATGCGAAGAGGCAACACGGGAGTAAAACATGGAATACTCCCAACTCTGGAGCTTAGAATGTATGTGGGAAAGTAGTAGTAGAGGGGCAGGTGAAACCGCCAGATTGTGAGGGGATCTCAGTGTCACATTGAGACATTTGGACTTGATATGGAAAGTCAGTAAAGGACTTAAAGCAGTTGATTGATGTGGATTTTCTTTTAGAAGGAGGGCATTAATGGCTAGACAGGACAAGAGAGAGCACAAGAATCTGGGTACAGGGGACTGTGTTAAAAGCCTTTTGGGCAGTCACCTTGCTAACGGGAATTTGTTTGACACAGGTTCTCACTCCTGTCTCCCATCATCCAGGCTGGAGTGCGGTGGCACCATCACTGCTCACTGCAGCCTTGGCTTCCTGGGCTCAGGTGATCCTCCCACCTCAGCCTCCCGAGTAGCTGGGACCACAGGTGCATGGCACCAGGCCTGGCTAATTTTTTGTATTTTTAGTAAGGGTCTCCCGTGTTGTCCAGGCTGTTCTCGAATTCCTGGGCCTAAGTGATCCACCCACCTCAGCCTCCCGAGTAGCTGGGACCACAGGTGCATGGCACCAGGCCTGGCTAATTTTTTGTATTTTTAGTAAGGGTCTCCCGTGTTGTCCAGGCTGTTCTCGAATTCCTGGGCTTAAGTGATCCACCCACCTCAGCCTCTTAAAGTGCTGGGGTTACAGGGGTGAGCTACAGTTCCCGGCCCAAGAGTTGGTTTTGAGGCAGAAATTAACCAGCCTCAATGGATATGAGGAGTGAGGGAGAAAGATTCCAGGGTGTCTGCATTTTTTCACTTGGTCAACTGGGTGAATGATGAACTTAAATAAGAAACATAAGAGGAGAAGCAGAGTTTGGGTTGTGGATGAGAATATCAAAGGTACCTGTAGAACAGAGATCATGACATAATATATGTCCATTCTAGCCTTACAAAATGTTTCTTCTTCTGCCATTAAAAATAACATATGGGGGCCAGGTGTGGTGGCTCATGCCTGTAATCCCAATATTCTGGTGTGGTGGCTCATGCCTGTAATCCCAACATTTTGGGAGGCTGAGGCAGGAGGATTGCATGAGGCCAAGAGTTGGAGACCAGCCTTGGCAACATGGTGAGACCTATCTCTACAAAAAAAAAAAAAAAAAAAAGCTGAGTAGTGTGGTGCTGCTCACCTGTAATCCCAGCTGCTCAGGAGGCTGAGGCAGGAGGATCACTTGAGTCTAGCAGTTTGAAGTTTTAGTGAGCTGTCATCACATCATTGCACTCCAGCCTGGGTGACAGAGCAAGACTCCGTCTCAAAAAAAAAAAAAAAATTATGAAGAAGTATGTGAATTGAGAGGCCATATAGTATAATAACAGCAAGAATTCAAGAGCCAGATTGCTTGAGTTTAAATTCACCTTCTAGTAGCAGTGTGACCTTGGACAGGTTACTTTAACCCAATTAGTTTTTCCTGCAAAATGGGGATAAATCATAGTATCTACTTCATAGGGTTTTTGTGAGGAGTAAATGAGTTAATATATGTAAAGTCCTTAGAATACTGCCTGATAATAGAGCTACTAGCCATTTTATTTAAATGAAAATTAAGAATACCAGCCCTGTATACAACTATTCTTACCTTTTTTTTTCCAGAGTACTTATTTTCTGACATATTAGACACTTTCCACATTTATGATATTTACAGTATATTGTTTGTCTTCCTTTCACTAGGACAGTGGTTTCATTGTGGTCCATGAACCAGCTGCATCAGCATCATTTGGGAACTTGTTAGAAATGCAAATTCTCAGGCCCCACCCCAGACCCATTGAATCAGAAAGTTTTAACAAGCAGTGTGTTTTCACAGCCCTCCAGGGGGTTTCTGATGAAGGCTAAGTGTGAAAGCCACTGAGCTAGAATATAAGCTCAATGTTGTCTTTTTTTCACTGTGTTTCCTAAGTACCAGAGCAGTGCCTAGCACAGACTAGGTGCTTCATAGATACCTATTGGATGATGGAATATGTGAATAGTGTGAATTGTTGGAAAGAAAATATTGATATATGATTGTGATTTATTTCTATTCTGTTGTCCACATTTTCATTACTTTAAAAATGGGTATATTCCACCTATTAAAACAACAAAAACTGTATTTCTCCAAAGTACAGTCTCCATTCACTTTCTGCCTTTGAATGATACTAGAGACAATGTGTCCTGTTTTAGGAAGTTTTTGTGTAACTGTCCATTACCACTTACAATAATTATTAATCCATTTAATATTTCATTAAATACCTATGGCCATAATTTCTACTCTTGCTTTTACAACCTCTGAAGAGGTCTCTTCAATTACCTCAGAGTACTATAATGTGCTGTAATTTCTTAATCTAATCAATATGTTAAATGCCTGTGGTCATGATTTCTAGTTTTGGTTTTGTCATACCTGAAGACATCTCTCCATATGTCTTAATGTGTATCGTAAAAATATTGAAAGTTTTCCATTTTAAATCATTTAGATCAGTATGTATAACACAAGACCCTATTATTTTCAGAGCCAGAAAAAATAGTCACTATGGAGTACTATAATCAGCTGGCCGATAAACACCAATTACTTACAGACTGTAGAATTTTAAGTATTCTAACTCCTCATTTTTTTTTTTTTTTTGAGATGGCGTGTCGCTCTTTCACCCAGGCTGGAGTGCAGTGGTGCGATCTCGGCTCACTGCAACTTCCGCCTCCCGGGTTCACGCCATTCTTCTGCCTCAGCCTCCCGAGTAGCTGGGACTACAGGCGCCCACCACCACGCCGGGCTAAGTTTTTGTATTTTTAGTAGAGACGGGGTTTCACCGTGTCAGCCGGGATGGTCTCCATCTCCTGACCTCGTGATCCGCCCGCCTCGGCCTCCCAAAGTGCAGGGATTACAGGCGTGAGCCACCGCGCCTGGCCTCTAACTCCTCATATTTTCTACTGAATTTGGTTTTTGCTCTTAGGTTCTTCCTAAGTATTTACTTTCAGAAACAATGGTGGTTCCTATTTATTGAGCCCTTATTATATTTGGCAGTTGCTAAGTGAATGTTATGTGTATTATTTCTTTTAATCCTTTCAAACAACCCTTACGAGGTCAGTAGTCTTATAGTCCCTATTTGCAGATGAGGAAACAGATTGGTTGAGAGGGATCTCTGTTGCTTTTAACTCTTGTATGGTGTGGGATCTAGTCAACTGTCACGGTATACAAATAAAGGGTGTAAGTCCTCCATTTTGCCACAGTGAGGCACCAAAAGCAAAGTAACCACATATTTATGAGCTGGTGAAACTGAAGTTATTTCCACAACTTTAAAGGGCCAAGATTAGGCATTGTTGGGCTGGAAATTCAAATCCCCATAAGGAAGAGAGGCTGCCCACCTTGGTCAAACATTAAGGTAGGCTTTCTGTAGTGCTGTTTTTCGGAGCTGTCTGTTTCCATTTTACTCCATGTCAGCATCCACCCAGTTTCCCAAAGGAGACAGAGTTGGTCCCAGAGAGTCCCTCACATGTGACTGATTTGGGCAGGCTTGTGGGGTGGGGGATAGTGGTATTTGAGGTGGTTCATTCTTGTTCATGGTGCCCATTCTCCCCAGGATGCCACCTTGCTGTTTGTAGTTGATTGTAGCATCAATTCTAACTCCCTAAAAAGAGGAAGAGGTTTTTTGTTTTTTCAACAGATTTTACCAGTTGTTAAAGGCTATACTCTGGGAGCACAAAAATGCCCCTCAGTTGTATACAGTATACAGTTGTTTACTGTAATGTACAGAAGAGCCTTGGACTGGGAGTCAGCACACTTGCATTCCAGAACTAGTGCTGCCATACATTTGCTGTTCCAATGACTGTGGGGCAGGCACTCAGTTTCTCCAGGGTCTAGTGTCCTCAGTGGTAAAGGCAGGAAGTTAGACTAGATGATCGCTGAGGTCCATCCTGGCTCTAGCATTCATTGGTTTCATAATTCTGAGCCTAAAGAATTTTTAAAAAGCTGCTATAGATCCCTCTCAGTTGGGTAGAGATCAGTCTCTTGAATTATCTGCCTCCCTGGCTTTATCATCACAAGAAATGATTTCAAAGGTTTCTGTTTTGTTTTGTTTTAAATCTTAGAAGTCCAGAAAGGATCTCATAAATATAATGAAGTTCTGTAAAAGTATGTTGTTATAGAGCACTTTTAAGAGGAAATGTGTTTTATGAAATCAGGTAGGAAATGGAATATTCTAGCACACAGAAGTTAGTGAAAGGAGAGAGGTTCTGTGGTCGTCTTCTCCCCCTTTCATTTATGTAGTTACATTCCTGGAATCATTCTAGAATTTGCCTCTTGAGAATGCAGATTTTCATACCCATTAACAAAGGAAGAATAAAGGAGGAGAATTTATGACTAAACACAGTTGTAGAAAAGTCTAGGAAAGGAAGGAGCTAGGAAGGGAATGTACATATGTGTGCAGTACTGCTTCTTACTGTCTGGCTTGGATCAGGAGTGAGCATGCCTGAGTTTGGAGATGTGCTGACTCAGAGCAGTGATGATGCTCAGCACTTTTGGGACAGCTTATTACAAAATAATACAATACTGCTCCATGGAAGTAGCCGTTTTTGACTGTCGGTATTATTTCAGTACTGGTAGCTAAGAACACATCCCCCTCAGGAACAGTAATAGCTGCCTTGGTGCTCATTTCAGTTACATCATAGATGGTCAAGAGTCATACCGTTTGCCATGGTGAACCTTCCTCTACTTTTTTTTAAACAACAAACAGCCATGGGTTTTGTGAGTGGTATGGAGAAAATTGTCTGAAGTATCTTGTGTATATTAAGGGGGTGTCACACAACAATGAATGAGACATAGTAAAGGGTGTGCTGTCATTTGCCCTTTCAGGCAGTAGCCACATCTAAGGAGGTTTATAGTTCTAGGATCTATGGCACAGTAAAAATGACAAAATAAATTTCCATGTTTCAGAGGAACTTGGTCTCAAGTTGAGATTATAGAACATACGCATCCAAAATGATTTATGGTCACTTAAAAAGTAGGATACATGGACAGGTGTGGTAGCTCACACCTGTAGTCCCAACACTTTGGTAGGCTGAGGTCGAGGATTGCCTGAGCCCAGGAGTCAAGACCAGCTTAGGCAACGTAGTGAGGCCCCATCTCTACCAAAAAAAAAATTAGCTGTGTGTGGTAACCTGCACCTGTAGTCTCAATTACTTGGGAGGATGAGGCAGGAGAATTGCTTGAGCAGGTGGGAGGATTGCTTCAGCCTGGGAGGTCGAGGCTGCAGTGAGCCGTAATCATGCCACTTCACTCCAGCCTGAGTGAGACTGTCTCAAAAAAAAAAAAAAAAAAAAGATACAACTGACATTAGATGCTGTTGTGATTAACAAAATGTAAATCCATATAAAGCATTACAGTGACATTACATCTTATGTAGGATTGGGTTCAAAAGTCAGGTCTTGGCCGGGTGCACTAGCTCACACCTGTATCAAAGCACTTTGGGAGGCCGAGATGGGTGGACCACACAAGGCCAGCCTGGCCAACATGGTTAAACCCCCTCTCTACCAAAAAGTAGAAAAATTAGCTGGTTGTGGTGGCGCACTCCTGTAATCCCACCACTCAGGAGGCTGAGGCATGAAAATCACTTGAACCCAGGAGTTGGAGTTTGCAGTGAGCTGAGATGACGCCACGGCACTCCAGCCTGGGCAACAGAGTGAGACACAGTCTCAAAAAAAAGCCAGGTCTTAAGATGAAAATCAGAGTAGACAAATCATCTAAGAAAATCTCAGGACAGCAACTGAATACCCACACGCCATTTCTCCATAAGCCCGGCTCATCTGTTCTCTTTTGCAGCAGAAAGGCTGAGGTGGATGGATCACTTGAGGTCAGGAGTTTGAGACCAGACTGGCCAACATGGCAAAACCCTGTCTTTACTAAAAATGTAAAAAAATTAGCCGGGCATGGTGGTGGGTGCCTGTAACCCCAGCTGCTCGGGAGGCTGAGGCAAGAGAATCGCTTGAACGTGGGAGGTGGAGGTTGCAGTGGACTGAGACCGAGCCACTGCACTCCAGCCTGGGCGACAGAGCAAGACTCTGTCTCAAGAAAAAAAAAAAAATTGCTCTTTAGTTGGTGGAAGTGCTGCTGGCTTGTGTTTAGGAGTCACATTGAAAAATACATAGCTTTAAAAGGCCATATCCCCATACGTGCAACAGCATAGGTGAACCTTGACTTTGTGCTAAGTGAAATAAGCTAAACACAAAGGACAAATATTGTATGATTCCACTTAATGGTGTACCTGGAGTAGTGAAATTCATAGAATGGGGAGGTATTTAATGGGTACGGAATTTCAGTTTGAGATGATAAACAAGTTCTGGAGAACAGTTAGTGGTGATGGCTCCACAACGGTGTGAATGTACCTAGCCACTAAGCTATACCCTTACAAATGGTCAAAATGGTAAATTTTATATTACATGTATTTTGCCAGCCTAGGTGACGACAAGTGAGACTCCGTCTTGAAACAAACAAACAAACATTGTAAATGATGGTAACTTTGTGGTGATAAGTAGGTTATGTGTAGATTTCCGGGGAGAACATTCATTTGGATGTATAAATTTTTTTAAAAAATCAAGCTCCTCTTAAACGGAGCTAATTTTTGCTTGTTAGATATGAGGGAATGACCTACTTCCTCATTTTGTAGTCAGTGAAGGAGGATGTGAGGTCCCAAAGAAATGAAGGAAATTATCTAAGTTTACATGCTGAGGCAGGCCCGAACCTGGCACCAGAACCTCACCCCGCTGACTAACCAGAAAAGGTGCTTGTATGCCTTTCCCCCATACAAATGTTTACCAGGTGACAGCATTCTGGTACCACCTTCGTAATTTTTGCCATCCGCAAGTATCATTATTACTGTCACTTACATTTTATTTATTTATTTATTTATTTTGAAATGGAGTCTCCCTCTGTCACCCAGGCTGGAGTGCAGTGGCACAATCTCGGCTCACTGCAAGCTCTGCCTCCTGGGTTCACACCATTCTCCTGCCTCAGCCTCCCGAGTAGCTGGGAATACCGGCGCCCACGACCACGCCAGGCTAATTTTTTGTATTTTTTAGTAGAGACGGGGTTTCACCGTGTTAGGCAGGATGGTCTCCATCTCCTGACCTCATGATCCGCCCGCCTCGGCCTCCCAAATTGCTGGGATTACAGGCGTGAGCCACCGCGCCCAGCCTTGTCACTTACATTTTCTTTATGTCAACTTATTTCATGTAAAATACATTTATTTAAAACAATGTTATTTAAAAATGAAACTTGCTATCATATTTTAGATGGAAAACCTGTAGTATAAACGATCAGAAAATACAATTAATACTGTTTTAGTTAGATGTTTCTTTTGAAGCTGAAGCCTGTTCTATTTTTGTTCAAAGGGGAGATTAGTAATTTTTAGGTATTAAAGATACACTCAACCAAAGGGACAGAATGGGAAAGGCTGAAAGGGGAATGAATAACGTTCTCATCGTTCAAGTCATTGCCGGTGCCACACCCAGAGAAAAACAAGCACCACACCAGACAGCCTCTCAGCAAGCCGAGTAGGTGGAATTTTTATTTTGCAGAAAAGTAGTGTACGAGTTAACATAGAAGTGGTTCACTGTGGGAGTGGTGAGGGGTTTCAGAGAGTCACTATTGGTAAACATTCTTTTTTTTTTTTTTTTTGAGACAGAGTCTTGCTCTATCGCCCAGGCTGGAGTGCAATGGCGCGATCTCGGCTCATTGCCACCTCCATCTCCTGGGTTCAAGCATTTCTCTACCTCTGCCTCCCAAGTAGCTGAGATTACAGGTGCCTGCCACCACGCCCGGCTAATTTTTGTATGGTTAGTAGAGATGGGGTTTCACCAGGTTGGCCAGGCTGGTCTTGAACTCCTGACCTTGTGATCCACCTGCCTTGGCCTCCCAAAGTGCTGGGATTACAGGCATGAGCCACCAGGCCCTGCCATAGGAAGCTTATTCGAAGCAGAGGGAGTGGCCTTTACAAATGTGTGGAAATAGTAATAAGCATTTGAAACTTATCTATCTTTTCTAGAAGAAAAGAAGAAATTGATCAGGGATTTTGATGAAAAGCAACAGGAAGCAAATGAAACGGTGAGAACAAGGAACAAATTTTGTTTCTTCTACCTGGTGTTGGTCTTTTCCAGAAGTAATGCTATGAACTGATCACAGATTAACTGTTCCTGTCCATTGATCTTGATTTTGACTATTTCTTACTAAATGAAGCCA
Organism: Gorilla gorilla gorilla; assembly: GCF_029281585.2. Classification (NCBI taxonomy): domain Eukaryota; kingdom Metazoa; phylum Chordata; class Mammalia; order Primates; family Hominidae; genus Gorilla; species Gorilla gorilla. Next base: position 84,557,301 of record NC_073239.2, on the reverse strand, counting down.
GTTGATGGGGATGGTTGTTGAGGGGGTTTGGCAAACAAATGGGTGAAGCCTGAAGATGCTCCTGAAATATGACTCTTTGGTAATATATTGCTGATGTGAGTAGTAAGGGCATTCTCATACTTTTACCCAAGCAGTCTTTTAAAATCTGTTGTTCTTTGTTGTTGTTGTTGTTGTTGTTTGTTTTGAGATGGCATCTCACTCTGTTGCCCAGGCTGGAGTGCAGTGGCACAGTCTCGGCTCACTGCAAGCTCCACCTCCCGGGTTCATGCCATTCTCCTGCCTCAGCCTCCCAAGTAGCTGGGAATACAGGTGGGCGCCACCACACCTGGCTGTTTTTTTGTATTTTCAGTAGAGATGGGGTTTCACCATGTTAGCCAGGATGGTCTCGATCTCCTGACCTCATGATCTGCCTGCCTCGGCCTCCCAAAGTACAGGGATTACAAAGCATGAGCCACCGTGCCTGGCCTAAAATCTGTTTTTAAGAGCTCGCCATTAAGATAGGTTACTGGTCAGTGCGGTGGCTCACGCTTGCAATCCCAACACTTTGAGATGCCAAGGTGGGAGGATCACTTGAGGCCAGAAGTTCAAGACCAGCCTGGGCGACATAGGGAGACCCCTATCTCCACCAAACAAAAAAAAATTACTGAGGTTTGCTGGTGCATGCCTCTGGACCCAGCTACTCAAGAGGCTGAGGTGGGAGGATCACTTCAGCCTGGGAGGTCAAGCATGTGGTTAGCCACAGTTGCACCACTGCACTGCAGTCTGGGTGACAGAGTGAGACCTGCCTCAAAAAAAAAAAAAAAAAAAAGGTAACTGTTCTTTGTTAAACCTACTGTCACAGAAAATGTAGTTTAGAGGTAATTCTAACCATGTCCCTTTCTGTCTTAAGAGACAACATAGAAGCTGGAGTTGGTACCTCAGGCAAGACATGCATGAGTCTCAGTTGGTACCCAAAGTTTGTCAGAAGTTGGTTCCGTTTACTGAACAGTTTAACAACTGCTTCTCTTCACCTGTGGCTTTTCTTTAAAAAAAAAAAAAAAAATTTTTTTTTTTTTTTTTTTTTGCTCCAGCCCTATAGAAGCAAGAGTCCTTTGACTCCATCTCATCATACTCTAGCTTCAGCAAACCCATTAAGATTGGGGCCAAAATTCTGGTCGCTGCTAGTACTCCGCAGAAATAGTTGGCCCTGTATTTGCTACCCCAGAGCAGATGGAGAAAAAATTCTCTTTTGGCCAGCAAACTTCCTTCTTGCTTGTTGAAGATCAGTGTTTCAATTTCCCACTTATCCCAATGAAGTTCTGAGAAGGAAGCACATCTGCATCCTTTTCTCTGTTTTGCATCTGTTTTAAGAAAGACCAGGCCACTAGACCGTGGGAACTATCTTCTTCCTAATGGGAGTACTGGGAGCTTTTCTTAATACCTGTGTACAGCTGAGCATATCCATGATACCTGTTTGTAGCCATTCTCCTGTTTCAGTTAATACCTTGGTAGCATTTTTAAAATCTTCTAGCTGCTACTGATTTGTTTGATGCTCAGATACTTGTTTTCTCCAAACTCAGCAAAAGTAATAATCCTATGCTGCCCATTCCAGGCAGATGATAATAATTTAGGGCCTCTTGTGGATGTGTCGAGGTGTTACATTTTACTTACCCCAGAAAAATGGAAGTCTGATTCCCCTAAAGCAGACTGCTCTGGGTAGGCCCCTGTTCTCTCTGACATGGAGACAAACTTAATTGATTTTCAGAAAGAGGAGCAGGAGAAGGGAAGAACCCTGATGCCAGACACCTATCATTTTTAGTACAGTAGACTTCAAAGCACTTCTTGATGGCAATGTTCAATCATACCAGGCTAAAAACTTGGTATATTGAAGAGAGCTGAGAGAATTTGAAGATTTTGAATCCTGACTCCTTTTCTGTTTAATTTTTTATATATATATAGAGATGAGGTCTTGCTATGTTGCCCAGGCTGTGCTCAAATGATCCTCCTGCCTCGGCTTCCCAAAGTGCCGAGATTACAGGTTTGAGCCACTGTGCCTGGCCCGGACTCCTTCTTTTTGTGTGATCTTGAGAGGTTTCTTTAAGTCTTATGTATGAAATGGAGCATTTCCTACCTTATTGATTTGTTGTGAGGATTAAATGGAGAATGTATGTAAAAGTGTTTAGTAAGCTATAAAGTACTTCTGTTTTTCCATTCATTCATTCAGTTCATATATTTTGAATGCCTGCTCTGTGCTTGCTGGGCACTATGCAAGGCATTCAGAATGAGGGGAACATGCCAGACATGGTCCCTGCCTTATGGAGCATATGGTTATTTACTTGGTGTAGTCCAAATAAATAAGTAGTTTGATTAGTCCAAACTAGGCATATTTCCAAATGAGTGAGGGAAGAACCAGGCTATCTGCTCACTACTTTCTGCCTTCCCAGCTGGCAGAGATGGAGGAGGAGCTACGTTATGCACCCCTGTCTTTCCGAAACCCCATGATGTCTAAGCTTCGAAAGTACCGGAAGGACCTTGCTAAACTCCATCGGGAGGTGAGAAGCACACCTTTGACAGCCACACCTGGAGGCCGAGGAGACATGAAATATGGCATATATGCTGTAGAGAATGAGCATATGGTAAGTTTTAGCTGTTTTTTTTTTTTTTTTTCCTTTAAGGGCCTGTGGTACAAAAATTAACTATATTGTTGGGGTATTTCATGTTATCAGTGTATACTAGACTCTTGTTTCATTTTTTTCACCCTTATCCTCTTTTCTGCATCCAGTTCCTGTTACCCCTTGGTATCTGCTCTATTTAATGCAGGCCTTTCGAACTATATGCATATTTAGATTTCTTTTTATCCTTAATATAATACAGTCTTATAATAAAAAAAAAAACAGTGCTTTGTATGTAGTAGAATGTAAATTTTACCTATTCTTATTATCTGGATTCTGACTCATCGATCTAATTTCTTTTCTCCTTGATCTTTTTTATTCTCTCATATAAATTTTAGAATCACTTTCTCAGGTATGCCTGGAAAATTCAGTTAGGTTTCTAATTTATCAGAATATTGTTACAAAATCAATCCAAGCTTTCCTTTACCTTAATGTCAAGATGGCCCAGCAACTGAGATACAGTAGCCAATGCAGGGCGCTTCTCGAGAAGGAGCATTTTTTCATTTTATTCTGTGGTAATAGAAAGTGAGCAAGACTCCCTGTCTAGCTTTCAGGATTCTGATTTATAAAATTGGACTAATTGAACATCTGTATTCTGAAACCATCTAGAGCAGCTAGATCGTTAAAGGAATAAAACGTCTGAAAGATTAAATGTGCTGCATTTGGTCTGTCTTCCACAAACACAACACAAAGTAGAAATTCTCTGGCAAGTAGCATGGCAGAGAAATGGAAAGGGGCCCACCAGTGCAGACTGAAAGGCTCATACTACAATTTTAAACAAATCCTGTTTCACGATGCATCCTGATTATAGTTTAAGAGATATTCAGGATGATATTGGCTTGACATTGCTGATGCCAAAACTAGATCCCTTGAGAATGAAGTACTTAAAATTTTCAAATGGATGTGCGAGGGATTATCACAGATTAGAAGCTGACAGAAGATCACTTGTAAAGGGAGACTGGAAAAAGGCAGGCAGGTGGAGCTGGTTAAAGTGGGAGTGTAAAAGTGACTTTAGTCATGTTGCCAAAGTTGGGGAGGAAGTCCAAACAATTTTGCTTTAAAATTATGAGTTTCAGAAATTATTATTATTATTTTTTGAGACGGAGTCTCGCTCTGTCACCCAGGCTGGAGTGCAGTGGCGCAATCTCCGCTCACTGCAAGCTCCACCTCCTGGGTTCACTCCATTCTCCTGCCTCAGCCTCCCAAGTAGCTGGGACTACAGGCACCCACCACCACGCCCGGCTAATTTTTTTTTGTACTTTTAGTAGAGACGGGGTTTCACCGTGTTAGCCAGGATGGTCTCGATCTCCTGACCTCGTGATCCACCCGTCTCGGCCTCCCAAAGTGCTGGGATTACAGGCATGAGCCACCACGCCTGGCGAGTTTCAGAAATTATTAAAACATAATTTAGGTATCCATACCTTCAGAAAAATTATTGTTCCAAATCTGTCTGAAGTTCATTTATGTGATCTGATCTTTTCTTGGTCATTTTTTAGCCTACTCAGTTGAAAATCTGCATCTTTTATTTTGAAAACCTTTTTCCTTCTTCCTTTGTGCTAACCTAACTGGTTTTATTTGAACCTCATTCAGTGGTTTCTTCGTCTACTTGTCTGTATGCCATTTATTAAGTGAAAATGCTACAGAGCGCCGGGCACAGTGGCTTACGCCTGTAATCCCAGCACTTTGGGAGGCTGAGGCTGGTGATCACCTGAGGTCAGGAGTTCGAGACCAGCCTGGCCAACATGGTGAAACCCTGTCTCTACTAAAAATACAAAAATTAGCTGGGCGTGGTGGCAGGTGCCTGTAATCCCAGTTACTTGGGAGGCTGAGGCAGCAGAATTGCTTGTGCCCGGGAGGCAGAGGCTGCAGGGAGCTGAGATCTTGCCACTGCACTCCAGCCCGGGCGACAGAGCGAGACTCTGTCTCAAAAAAAAAAAAGAGAAAAAAAGAAAATGCTTGTTGCTACTTCTGTTCTGGGAGCCAATCTTTTGGCTCCTTGATGGTCCTACTGCCAGTGGTCACTTGCTCTGTACTAGGCCTCTGTGAGCTGGGTCCCTTTTGATTGTGTGTGTGTGTGTGTGTGTGTGTGTGTGTGTTTGCACGCGCGTGCTTTGAACAGCTAAGAACTTGGAGCTGCCTCCTTTTCTGTCAGTGGTTGTTAATTCTGGCCTGACAAGGCTACTTTTTTCTTCCTGCTGTCTGTATTTAGGATTACAGGTGGAGTAAAACTTGGGTGGGGATTTAGAAAATTAGGGCAGTTGAGAAATTAGGGCAGGTGGGGAAGCTTGCTCAAGCCCCAGATACTAATTTCCCTGAGACCAAATCACCCCCAATGTGGCAGGCTCAAGGTTTTTTGTTTGACCTTAGGTGAAGTTCTTTTTGGGGCTCACCAAGAGGGTAACCACATATGTTGTTTCCAGAATGTGGTAGTGTCTCAGACTTCTACATGATTTTTTTAGATGCTGAAAAAGAAGAATGTAGTCATCTAGGCAATACCACCCTGAACCTGCCTGATCTCAGAAGCCAAGTGAGTCAGGCCAGGTTAGTACTTGGATGGGAGACCACCTGGAAATACCAGGTGCTGGAGGCTTAAAACGAAGAACAGAATAGCTTATTCATGGTCCGTCAATCCTCAGTACCAGTCTAGTGGGAATCTTCAGTGAATTAACCTTTTTCTAGGGCTGCAGAGTTTAGTTGGTTTGCTCATAGCACTATCGAAGTTACAGGCTATATGCATTATCAGGTAGCTCCCACATCTGGGCTGCCACCTTTCAGAAGTTGATAGTCCAGGAGGCACATGGACCAGTTCAGATTCATCACAAAGACAGGGAAAGTGCTCCAGTATTTTTAATCCATCTTTCCTTGCCTCTCGTAAGTGTAAAAGGCAGTGGAGTGGGGGTATTGTGATCCTATTGATTGGATTTCAGGTCCTGCTTTAGTCTGTGACCTTGAAAAGAATCATTAGCTTCTTTGGTTCTGTCTTAAAAGGAATGAAAATTATTGTTCACCATATCCCTTCTAATATGGGGAAGGTGATGAGGAATATGCTGGCAATGAATTTATAATGGAAAAAGTCTAACATTTCTCTTCCATACTTCTTTCAGAATCGGCTACAGTCTCAAAGGGCAGTGCTTCTGCAAGGCACTGAAAGCCTGAACCGGGCCACCCAAAGTATTGAACGTTCTCATCGGATTGCCACAGAGACTGACCAGATTGGCTCAGAAATCATAGAAGAGCTGGGGGAACAACGAGACCAGTTAGAACGTACCAAGAGTAGAGTAAGTCTGGGCAGACAGGGAAAGGGGCAAGTATGGGGCAATTAGGGGGCCACTGCACCTGGAAACCATGCTAAGGCCAAAAGCTACAGCAGTTCTGTATTCAGGGAATAGTCTTTTTTAAGTTCTTATGCTTTTCTCAATTTTTATTTATTAATTTTTTTTTTTTTTTTGAGATAGAGTCTCACTGTGTCACCCAGGCTGGAGTGCAGTGGCGTGATCTCCACTTGCTGCAACCGCCGCATCCTGGGTTCAAGCGATTCTCTTGCCTCAGCCTCCTGAGTAGCTGGGATTACAGGCATGCGCCACCATGCCTAGCTAATGTTTGTATTTTTAGTAGAGATGGGGTTTCGCCATGTTGGCCAGGCTGGTCTCGAACTCCTAACCTCAGGTGATCCACCTGCTCCGGCCTCCCAAAGTGCTAGGATTATAGGCGTGAGCCACTGTGCCCGGCCGCTTTGCTCAATTTTTAGTTTGCTTGGCTGAGAGATGTCCCTTAGAAGCAATTTTACCCCTAAGATTTAGACATCACTGGAAATTTTTGCTTCAGTGAAGGGAAAAAAAGATGGAAGGACCTGATTTCTACACTTACAAGATTACAGGAATTAATAAGGATAAAGTGGCTGCATTCTCTCTTTGGCAAGAGAAATAATATGTCAAAAGGCACTTAAGGATTCAAAGCTTCCAATCTGAGATTTTAATTTCTCACGCATCTAATAGGGTATTCTGCTATTCTTATGAAAACATCATCTGCTTATACCCTGTCATTTAGAGCCAAGGCTGTTTTCCAGATTTCATAAAATAGTACCACAGTTTATAGATTTATAAATTATGCTTCAATCCTGGACTATAACCCTTTACTGTTAGTAAAAAAAAAAAAAAAGTAATAGGGAAAAAAATGTCTAAGGATTATCCAGTAAGGTAAGCTGGATCATTGTGGAAAGAAAACAAATATTTAAACCAAATGATGACTATATCAGGGATCTCTAGTCTACTGTCACTCTGAGAGCCTCAGAAAAATAACTCATTTATTTTTTCCTTTCCATAAATGAGTTAACCTACATAGGAATTTTTTAGTTTTTTAGAGACAGGGTCTTGCTCTGTCACCCAGGCTGGAGTGCAGCAGTGCAATTATAACTTACTGTAGCTTCAAACTCCTGGGCTCAAGTGATCCTCATGTGTAGCTGGGATACAGGCATGTGCTACTGTGCCTGGCTAATTGTTTTAATTTTTTGTAAAAACGGGGTCTCATTATGTTGCCAAAGTTGCTCTCGAACTCCTGGGCTCAAGCAATCATTCCATCTTGGCCTCCCAAAGCGCTAGGATTACAGGCATGAGCCACTGTGCCCAGCTGGAATTTTTTTTTTTTTTTTTTTTTTTTGAGATGGAGTCTTGCTCTGTCGCCCAGGCTGGAGTGCAGTGGCGCAATCTCGGCTCACTGCAAGCTCCGCCTCCCAGGTTCATGCCATTCTCCTGCCTCAGCCTCCCGAGTAGCTGGGACTACAGGCGTCTGCCACCACACCCGGCTAATTTTTCGTATTTTTAGTAGAGATGGGGTTTCACCATTTTAGCAAGGATGGTCTCGATCTCCTAACCTCATGATCCGCCCACCTCAGCCTCCCAAAGTGCTGGAATTACAGGCGTGAGCCACTGCGCCCGGGTGGAATTTTTTAATTAGTACAATTTACCAATGGAATGCTGTATTCTTAATAGCAGAAGGCAAATCAATTTGAAAAACATACTGTGGCCAAGATTTGGACAGGAAAATACTAGCTCAGTGTGAAGATTTGAGTAGATTTTCTTGATAGCTACAGTTCTCCATTAAGTCAGAGTAATGCCCTGCCCTCTTCAGTGAAAATTCACAGTAAAGTACTACATTCAAGGCAAGCTATGGAGAATGTAACTTGCTTACAGATTGTGTGGGTTTTGGTTTTTGAACATACCAGGTAGATTGGTTGAATTTAAAAGCCAAGGAGGCCGGGCTTACACCTGTAATTTTAGCACTTTGGGAGGCTGAGGTGGGAGGATGGCTTGAGCCTAGGAGTTTGAAACCAGCCTGGGCAACATAGCGAGACCTCATCTCTACTAAAAATCAAAAAAAGGAGCAGGGTGTGGTGGCGTGCACCTGTGATCCCAGCTACTTGGGGACATGTGGGGTTATTGCTTGAGCCTGGGAGGTCGAGGCTGCAGTGAGCTGCGATTGCAGCACTGCACTCCAACCTGAGTGACGGAGTGAGACCCTGTTTCAAATAAATAAAAGCCAAGGAACGAGCTGAGAGGTCAGCTTACCAAGGCCACTGGGGAATGGGAACAGATGGCAAGTAGCCATCTGCTGGAGGTGAAATATCCTCCAGCTGTCCAGATTAGTAGCAAGCAGTTGAAAGTTCCATGGAGGTTAATTCTTTTCACAGTTCGATGTAACTGTCTCTTAAGAGGGTAAAGAAAAAAGATAACCAGATCCCAAAAGCAGTAACAGACCAGCCTACAAAAACAAATGCCAACTCAAGAGGCTGTCCTGGAATTTGGCTGATGAAATTCAAATCTTAAGTTGCTCTAGTCACTGGCTAGCCAGTCTGCTGGCTACACTTGAAGCCTTCCCTTTTGGAGTAGCCACGGTAGAAGATTGGCTCAGTCTCAGGAATCCATCCCCAGCAGCAACCTAGGAAGATGATTCTTCAGCCTACTTGATGAGTACTAAAATATCTTGTCCTTTCCAGGTTCTTCTACTTACACTCAAAGGCCATCATTTAAATTGGCTTGATTTCTTGGAATTTTTCAACATATATCCCTTAATGCCTACTGTTAATCTAGGGATATTCAATTGTTCAGAGTATACTTTTTAAAGAGGGAAATAATCACTATTTTCTCTTCTCAGCTGGTAAATACAAGTGAAAACTTGAGCAAAAGTCGGAAGATTCTCCGTTCAATGTCCAGAAAGTAAGTTTTATTAAAGTCATGAAATTTCTCTTAACTCAGTGGCTTTCAACCAAAAAGCTTAAAATAGTGACTTACAAAGGTCCTCATAAAGCACCTCAGCAGTTGACGCATAGTCCCTGTATACTCAGTACCACCCAGCAGACCAGAATAAAAACGCTAAGGAATATGGTCTTGGATAATTAAATAACTCAGGATAAAATCATTTGTTAAAAGTATATACTGCTTTGACTTGGAGCAGTGAACAATTTCTCCACTGAAAGGACATTTTATCACAGCTGATGTTCTTTAGAGAAGGCAACACATGGGAATAACAGCTTCCTATTCCTTGAAATATATTTATATAATCTCAGCCGCGTGCGGTGGCTCATGCCTGTAATCCCAGCACCTTGGAAGGCTGAAGCGGGCAGATCACAAGGTCAGGAGTTCAAGACCAGTCTGGCTAAAATGGTGAAACCTGTCTCTACTAAAAATACAAAAAAATTAGCCAGGCGTAGTGGCGGGCACTGTAATCCCAGCTACTCAGGAGGCTGAGACAGAGAATTGCTTGAACCTGGGGGGTGGAGGTTGCAGTGAGCAGATGGCACCACTGCACTCTAGCCTGGGGGACAAAGCGAGACTCCGTCTCAAAAAAAAAAGAAATATATTTGTAAAATCTTGATTAGAAAGTAGTTTTCACTTGCATAGTACTTGCTTTTGGCTCTGTTTGCCCTTCATGGGAGTCAGCTCCTTTTCTGGAAGTTCTATCTTGTAGGGAAGAAGTAGACTTTTAAAAATAAAACCCCTGTGGAGTTGTCAGGGTTCATGGGCAGTAACTGAGTCAAGATGCTGCAGAATCTGCTGGCACTGTCAGGTTGCCCAGAGGACCATGAGCATTGCTTCATGCAGGCATTTTGAAAATAAAGGTCCAGAAAACACAAGCTGTTTCAGGAGAAGAATGGAATTCCAGTGCATCTAAAGGGTGGTAGAGCTGATGACCTCCTGTATAGAGCCACCATGGTTCTCAGTTAGTGAAATAGCATATGCCATGCATCAGCTGGCTGTGGTTTCATTTCCCAAGAAACGGGATTGACTTCAGTCATCACAGCAGTGACTTGATTCAGTTTCATTCAGCTCTGTATGGACTCCTAGTCCATAGAGAATAAATAACTAAGTCCTTCTTTGAAGATCAATATTTGAATTGTACTAACTGCCACCAATAAAGTAGTCTTTACCAAAAATAAAAAACAAAATCCTTGAGTGCTAATAGCAACAAATCCAGGTCAGAAATATTGCCACTGAGGTTGAAGTTGGGGGTAAGAGGATATTGTACGTGACCTTGGGCACAGGTGGCCTAGCATGAAACAGAACTACAACCCACTCATGGAACCAGCAGGAGGGGTGGGATTTTCCTACAGTGATAAATTCCTTGTGGAAATGGGAGAAACCTAGAGTGAACATGAGAACCAGAGGTTGGATTCTTTGTGTAAACAAGATAGTAAAATTTTTAAGCTCCTATACTACCTTTATAACATATCCATTTGGGTTGATAGGAGAGCAAAGGGAAAAATAGGGCAGAGGGAAGAAGTTTACAAGGGATTGAAAGGTATTACCCAGGCTTCTAGTTACTTATCCTAGGGCAGGACCCATCCTGAGCTGGATGTATATTTGATTACTTTTTCCAGCTAACCCTTCTTTCTAGAAAAGCTATTTTTAAAGGAAGTAACTACTATTTGAACAACATTTCAGAATCCATTTTTATGCTTTGGTTTTTATTGTCTCAGTTTAACATTTCTGTGAGGTAGACAGTGTTATCCCTAAGTGACAGCTAAAGAACCTTATGAGTACTTCCTGCTAAGTGACTGTGTGATCAAACATACAGCCTCAGAGTATCCAGCCGTGGTCCCAGGTCTAACCCCAAAATGTTTAGAAGGAAGGTTATCCAAACTTCTGACTACTGCCCACTTTGCTTCTCTTTGTAGAGTGACAACCAACAAGCTGCTGCTTTCCATTATCATCTTACTGGAGCTCGCCATCCTGGGAGGCCTGGTTTACTACAAATTCTTTCGCAGCCATTGAACTTCTATAGGGAAGGGTTTGTGGACCAGAACTTTGACCTTGTGAATGCATGATGTTAGGGATGTGGATAGAATAAGCATATTGCTGCTGTGGGCTGACAGTTCAGGGATGCACTGTATAGCCAGACTGTGGGAGGAGGGAGGAAAGATGGAAAACCACTTAAATGTGAAGGAACAGCAACAAGACCAGTATGATATACCAAGGTAATAAATGCTGTTTATGACTTCTTTAAATTTACATAGTACTGTAGCATATTAATACCCTGTGAACTGCAAAAAACCAAATACATTTACAGTAGTATTGGTCACCAAAACAGAGGGGAAACTTTACAATTGTGAGAATGTGTAAATGTTCTCATTAAGGCAGTATTGACCCAGACAACCATTTAGTATCCATCTATCCCCTCAATGCCTCATAATTCTGGAATGCCTGTTGTGAAACATGTCAGTGCACAGTGTCTCCTAAATTCTCACACGTGCTTGATTTTCTGATTCATCTGGTGAACTGGGAGTAGGAAGTTGGTCATAGACAATATGCCCTCCTTCTCTTGTCTGACCAAAGCTTGAAGCAATCACATCCACTGCCAGGTTAGCTGTAGTCTTCGCCTCTTCCTCTGAGGTGGCCAATTGAGGATTGACTTCAACAAGATCCAGTGCTGATAGCAACCCTGGAAGAACAAAGTGTGACAAAACCTCAGATTCCCTTGCTGCTACTCTCAGTGAGGGTCATCCCACTGCGACAGGGAGAACAAGCCAAAGTAAAAACAAGAGTCCATTTTATAGTAGAAAATACCTATTTTTAGGAAGCCCCTTGCACCTCATCCTCTTGGCCATGAATTTAAGTTAAAACACTGTTATGCTACAGCAGATTAAAAGAAACCTTTTAAGATAATGAAATTTATGCTACAGTAGATTAAAAGAAACCTTTTAAGATAATGAAATAAACCATCCCTGATCAACTAATGTAACAGGCATAATTGTCAGGCGTTCTGGAAAAGGAAAAGCCTTGGCGTTTGTTGGGTGGGGGAGGTTTTCATCCTGCTTGTTGGCAAAATGTATGCCATCTCCAGTATGACTAGGAACCTTCCAGATGCCTGCCTGGAAATGAATCAAGTATGAAGGCAGAGGAAATCTCCCACTTTCACTAGCCAAACTGCATTCCCACTTTTGAACTGTAATGCGTTATCTGTATCTGTTAGAGCACCACACCATATGCCTTGAAATGTAGTTATTACTGCAAACTTCATTCTCACCCCTGCAGGCCTGAGCTCTGGAGGCAGGTTCCACATCTAACACATCTTTTTGTCTCCCAGCAGACTGACCCAGTATCTTGTACTTGATCAAGAGAAAATTCAGCCATATGTTAATTATTTTATCTGGACTTCAGTTACCTTCTGTTAAGGTTTGAGAACTTGTGTCAAAGTTCTCGGTAGTGTTCCTTTGGCCTGGAGCAAGTGGAAGGGAAGCTTAAACCAGAAGAACCTATCCAGGCCTGCTACCATGCTCACCCCTCTAAATGCCTCACTTCTCTGTAGAATTTAACTTTTTAGTTGGTTATTCTGGATGAAGGGTGATCTGAACAAGCTAGTATTCAGGAATACAAGTATCTAAGAATATTTAGGGTGGCCATAAAGTCTGGAAACACAGGCAAATGTACCTAATGGTTTATTGATATTACACTATAGTACATGATGTGCTCAATGCCATCATGTCCGTTCAGCATCTTCCCTTATTAGCAATGCATAGTTGAGTGTACAGTGCCAAACTGCAACCAACAGGTGTATTACTGTAGCATTTCCATCATTTCCTGCACATGGACCTGTGTTCCTGATTTGTCTCTGATTTCCACTGACTAATTACTGCACCTTTAGCATATCCCAGAAGTGGTAATCAAAGTTTGCACTATTAGAAATATATACATGACTTATGTTTCCAGACTATTGCCACCCTATAAATTAATTTAAGCAAACTGCTTTATGTATCTAGTTGACAGCATTATAACAGTGCAGTGGCACAATCATGGCTCACTGCAGCCTTAACCTCCCAAGTAGTTGGGACACCTGGCTAATTATTTTTTGTAGAAACGGGGTCACACTATGTTGCCCACGCTGGTCTTGAACCCCTGGGGTTAAGTAATCCTCTTGCCTTGGCCTCCCAGAGTACTGGGATTATAGGTATGAACCACTGTGCCTAGCCCTATGAGTGTCTTTTGGAGTAAAATATTGTAGCATAGGAACAAAGAGACAAGCCATGCCATATATAAGTGCTAGAGGTTATTAACCCCTGCTCTAAGTGGTGTTTTTAGGAAGCAAAGCAGAGAATTGAACTCCCAAGTTCTCTGGCCAATAACCTAAGGACCACTGGCAACATCTAAGATTGCAGATCTGAGAATTAGACCAGTACTGCCTGCCTTTTTGTACTGCCTAAGGTTCTGGCAGGCTGTGGCGCTAAGGAGACCATTTCTCAATGTGGGTTTCTATCCCAGCTAGTCAAGGGTTCTCTATAGCCCTGAACCTTTCAATCTGGGGTCTCTATCTGTACCCTAGTTCCATCAGATGGTTACTGAAGCAGTATGATTTGGTAGTTCTTTAAATTTTGGAATGAAAGGTCATTTGAAGTAGCTTTAAAACCAGAAGCTTTCTGACAGAAATGGAAACTGTTTGCAAACAAGTATGAGTTTTGGAAAAGTAGCCAGTCTTGATAACGTAGAATTCATCTTAGTACTCTTTCCATCAGCCATTCTCATCTAACTGTATCCCCCTTATTAGAAATCCTTTCAGGCTCTAGTACAAGACCTACCCTACATAAAGGACCCAAGATACTGTCCAGTTTGCAGATTTCTTCAAGAGATCAGCTTTAACTCCAAATTCACAACTCCCAATGAACCAGTCTCTTAGAGTGCAAATTACAGCCTTGGTCTTGCCTTCTTATCTTAATCTGCCTTTAGATAACTCAAAGAACTGCATCAGTTTGACAATTTATTCTTGTATTTAATTGTTTAAATATACAATTTTTTACTCATTATTACCTTAGTGTAATTTGGTAAGAGCCATGTCCAAGCATGACTCCAAAGGACTATATCCTTTTTATTAGCATGGCCATATAATTTTTAGCTACAAAAGTTTAAGCAAAAACAAACTGCAATGATGTGGAATAGCAGAAAAGATCCTTTGCAGGCAAGAGACTCTAGCATATTTACCTATGTAGTTAACAGGCTGCAGACCTGGTTGCTACATACCTGTGTTGTGTATTTCCTCAGCAATATACATGCCTTCTCGATAGGTTAGTCCCCCGACAACAGGAGTTCCTGTGGCTGGAGCCAGTGTAGGGTCAAATGCATCAATATCGAAACTCAAATGGATTGGTCTTTGTCTCCTAAAAAGGAAGAGGATAAAATAATACTTAACTGGTTGTCCTTGGACATTCATCCTTCTTATGGTTGCAACTCCTTGATTTTGTTGCTATTAGTCCTAGTACTTTGTTAATAAAGCTGTTAATACATTTCCAGGCTTCCTATTCTTGGAAGTTACTGAGATTGGCAATATTAACTTCCTACATACCACTTCATGATACTGCCATTTGTTCTGCATGCCTCAGACAGACTAACTCCAATGTATATTTCTGCCTTACACTGGGTATTAGAACCTCTTATACTAATAACTGTCAATAGAGAGATTTCTTCACTTCTAGATGAGATTGGGCTCTCATCTAGAAACAATTTAGACAATTTAAATTAGTCTAATTTAAATTGGCTTGATGTAAGTTATGGTTGCTCTTATTCTCTGAACGTAACAGCAGCTGAAGTGAACTCTAATTTTAGGTCTGCAGTTTTAACATCTTCCATTTCTAACTTCATTATAGCCCCAGTGTCCAAAGGCTGAAGCTAACAACTAAGTTTCTTAACAGCTTATGAAATGACATACTACCAGATAACAATTCTGGCATTAATCACCCAGAAGTAAAGACTTGGTATTGGGAAAATGCTCTTAAAATTACCATTTGATTAGTATTCATCTGCCATCTTTCTGCACTGCCAAGATTTGCTTAATATAAAACTCAGATGAAACAATCGTGAGGCTGGGAAGAATGGGACAGTTGAAACAATAAATGCTTGTCATCTCAGAAGATAAGCATTAAAGATGGAGATAAAGAAAAATTCATGAGACAGAAGATCTAGGCAATGATTTAGAGGAAACCTCCTCCCAAAAACCCCAGAGGAAGAATATGACCTGTGTTTCAAATTTTGCCTTTCTGAACTATTTAAAATTATGTGTATGTTTTTGCTTTGTATTTTAAAAGTAAAGCTGCTGTCCTCAAGAAACAGGCTAAAAGTGTGTTGCCCATTGGGGGTTTGCCCTGACATCAGTTATAGTTACTTACTTGCCAATCAGCAGATCAAATGTTCGTTCCATGACCTTCTGGATACCAAGTCGATCAATATCTCTCATGGAAAAATACTGGATATCATAGTTCTTTAAAATAAAACTGTGATGAGATATAAAGGGAGGAGTCCTTAGTTTAAAGAGCATTTTTAACAAATATGTATTTGGGGGAGAGGGTGGGTTTGTTGTAGTGACCTGCAACAGACCAAGTTAAGCATCAGCCTTTCAAATAGAACATAATTGGCTAGGACAGGCCCTAAACTTCAGCCAGATGCATCAACTTACTGTTCAGGAGGGTCCACGTCTCTCAGACCAATATACACAATACTTGCAGAAGAGATACAAGGTTTGATCCAGGAAAATCCTGGGAGTTGTGGTACCTATGAAAGGGAGAAATGGACAGGATTAATCAAGAATTCTTGTTCTCACCAAGATCATTATCATGTGCGTCCATGGGTATGCAATCTGCTTTCTTCTGCCACCCACAGGGTAAGTTTAGAGCAACACAGGACACACTTGATCTGAGAAGGAGAAGTGACACAAGGTGGAAATGTTTCAGAAGGGCAGCTGAGGAACACAGTATTGCTTTCTCAAGACGAATAAAATCTCTAAGGTTGTCTTGGTTTCTCATTAACTTACCTAGTAGCAGGAATACTGCTGATTAGCCCTTTTCTATCCCATTGCACATTACTGACTTGTTTACAGATTGGTTCTTGAAGCATAACCTGGTTGCCATCTCAAGTTGCCAACAGCCGACACAGGACTTCTGCCCAATGAATAATCTTTGTAGTGTCCTGGTTTGACTTGGTCCCTCACTGAGGGGAGGGATATACAGATTCTAGTCTGTGCCTAACATGGACTCCCATATATTCTGAACTGCTCAGGAAAATATTACCCAGAGGTCATGGTTTTATTTGTCTTCTAGATCAGTGTGTCTGAGAGTATGGCCTGGGAGCCTCTAACCAAGAAGTCCTCAGGCTGTGGGTATGTCAGTCACTATTGTTACTACCCCCTCCTTGCTTTCTTACAAAGAACAGGAACTATGTCCTAGTCTTTATACCCCTAGCATCTGGCAGACTGCCTGGTCCATAATAGTGATGAACAAATGAAGGAGTGGTAATCCCCACTCAACCTACCCTTCACCAAAATCTTAACTGAACTAGACCAACTCCAGCAAAACCCTGCAAGCCATTCACCTTTCTTTTCGTTTTGGCCCACTGACCTTATCCTGTAGTTCTCTGAGGAGAAATGAAACTGGCTGTCCATGGAGATTTCCTGATGAAGTGGTAAGGGGTGTGTTGATGTCAGCATGGGCATCAACCCAGACAACACAAAGGTCTGGGCAGTGTCGGGCATGGCCACTAATGGTACCGATTGCCAGGCTGCAAAGAACAAGTATAATCTTGAAGGCCCTCTGCTTGGCAAACATGACCGATAACAAATGTCCTCAGCCAAAACAACTTATACTCTCTCCACAGTGCAAAGCCAGGGCCTAGATGGAGGCTGGGTTTGGGTGAGGCAAGACCTGTAGTTGTAGTTCCCAAAAATTAATCTTGAGTGATTTAGACAGGAAAAAATATAAAGCCCTAGAGATTGGAAGCTGGTGACTTGCTACCCTGCAGTGTGACAGATGTCACTGCTGTCCCCAAATCCGTGTAATTTTATCCATTAGCCCTGCTCAGAAAAGAACCTCAAATATTTGTTCAATGAATGAAATCAAGTTAAGCCAGACAAGATGGTGTACACCTGTAATCCTGGCTACTCAGAGGGCTGAGATGAGAGGATCACATGAGCCCAGGGGTTCAAGACCAGCCTGGGCAAAATAGTGACACCCTGTCTCCAAAAATGAAAAAAAAAAAAAGAAATCTAGGTAAATGGTACGGTCTATAGGTAACGACTCACCAAAACCCGAAAGAAAAGCTCTTGGAGACATTAACAGGGTAAACCAATTAAAGACCTAATTTAGACCACTGAGTAAAAAGATTTATTGCATGTTACCTTATATATATTAGCATGGCATTCAATTTTTTTTTTTTTTTTTTTTTTTTTTGAGACGGAGTCTCGCTCTGTTTCCCAGGCTGGAGTGCAGTGGCGCAATCTCAGCTCACTACAACGTCCGCCTCCTGGGTTCAAGCTATTTTCCTGCCTCAGCCTCCCGAGTAATTGGGATTACAGGCACATGCCACTATGCCTGGCTAATTTTTTGTATTTTTAGTAGAGACGGGGTTTCAACATGTTGGCCAGGCTGGTCTTGAACTTGACCTCAAGTGATCCACCTGGCTCAGCCTCCCAAAGTGCTAGGATTACAGGCGTGAGCCACCATGCCCAGCCTCAAATATAAAATCTTAAAAGTGTCTTTCTGTTTTTGCCTTTCCTTGTCCTTGGGCTCTGCTTACATTAGCCAACTGTTCTGTCTCAATTCTAAGAATACACCTGATGAAATAAATGTTGGAAAGCTTCCCAGTAACCAAGGAATTTGACATAGATGGGAAATGCAGCTTAAGCATCTTAGGACTGCAACCATCCTTGTTGGTCAATATAGCATGAGACAGCTATTCTAGGCACCATGTCCCACACTGGTTGGGTCTTTTGAGGAATAGCATGGTCTAGTGAAAAGGCAGTGGATTAAGTCAGAATACTAGAGTTTTAGTCCTGGAAGAGCTGTGTGACTGAAGACAAAGCATCTAATTTCTTTAGATTTCAGTTTCCTTTTCTGTGAGATAGGGATAATAATAATACTTGGCCTGTGTAAATCAGAGTTGCTTTGATGATTAAAGTAGTAACATATGTTATACTACATAAAAGGAGCAGTGACCTAAAAATGCCTCTTCTTGAAAATGTTCAACAGCTATTCAAGTTATGCACTTATCTCTTCCTCTCTAGAATTTCAGATTGCCTAAGCTTTAACATTGAGCTGGTAAGCAGTAACATGGCTGCAATATAGATAGCCACAGGAAAAGAAAACAAGATCTGTGGTAATCACATTGATCAGTGGTCCCCAAACAGTGAGACTTGACCAGAACTCAGACCAGCAGACAGACTAAATAAATTTCCAGAGACCACACTGAGAAAGGAGGCAGGAGACTTGCCCTCTGGTTGATTTAATTGAATGGCCTAGTCATCTCAGTAGGGAACCTGGGTGTGACCATTTTCTTCAACCTGAGTCTTTTTTTTTTTTTTTTTTTCTACTCCCAAGGAGGAATCTACCTGCTTCTCCAGATGTAACAAAGATTTCATTTCTGTTCAGTGATCTGAAAAGCTCTCTCAGCACCTCAGGGAAAATAATCACCAGAAGAGTCACACTGGATTTGAATCCCAGCTCTATTTCCTGGTTCTAGTCCTTGGATAAGTTATATTTTCTTCCTTATTTATTTATTTTTAAGAGACCTGATCTCACTGTGTTGCCCAGATTGGCCTCAAACTCCTGGGCTCAAGCAGTCCTCCCACCTCGGCCTCCTGAGTAGCTGGGCCTGCAGGCATGCACCACTGTGCCCACCTTGGATAAGTTCTTATATATCTGTCCCTACATGCTTCCAGCAGTAAATGATAAAACCATATCTACCACCTAGCATTGTTAGCAGAATTAACTGAGAATATGTATGGAGTGCTCAATACTCCTAGTACTTCAGTGCCTTCTTCCTACTGAAGACCTTCATTGCTTATTTCAAATCACATTCCCTTGTGAAATCTATTTTAGTCCAGACTGATCTCTTCCTCCTTTGAAATTCTGTAGAATTCAATATTTTTGTTTATTCCATGTATATTTATTTCATCTAGGCCTTAATATATCACAAATTTCCTGCAATCTCTAGCACTGCTGAGAAAATATCAGAACAGTGCTCAATAAAGTACATGCTGATTCAGGAGGAGACAGGATCAAAGGACTGATTGCATGAGTCACTAGGGTCCATATTGTGGAGGCAGAAAATGTATCCACAGCTGGGCACAGTGGCTCATGCCTGTAATCCCAGCACTTTGGGAGGCCTTGGCAGAAGGATCGCTTGAGCTCAGGAGTTCGAGACCAGTCTGGGCAACATGGCCAAACCCCGTCTCTACAAGAAATACAAAAATGAGCCAGCCATGGTGGCGTGCACCTGTAGTCCCAGCTACTTGGGAGGCTGAGGTAGGAAGATGGCTTGAGCCTAGGAGGCGGAGGTTGCCGTGAGCTGAGATCATGCCACTGTACTGCAGCCTGGGCAACAGAGCCAGACCCTATCTCAAAAAAAAAAAAAAAAAAAATGTAGTAACATGCCAAAGGGGATTTCTAACAGGTCAATTAGCAGAAATGCTAACAAAAACTTGCAAATTCAGCCTATCGATGGATCTTTCTAATTCTCCAAAGTGATAAGATAAGTCATAAGATAAGTCTCAAGAAAGCTTTCCAGGAGACAAGCATGTTAACACAGTGCCTAGGAACCTTGCCTAGTATACCTCTGAACTTGCTGTGTCTGAATGTACATGTTCTTACTGTACAATGTGTTATACAAAGAAAACCACAGTGCCCCTTGAGCAGCTCAGGATCTTAGACATTTAAATGCTTGCTGTTCATTTTAATATCTACCCTAAAAATTCTGTAGGGTATTTTTCTCCAGATGAAGAAACAGATAAAGAAGCTAAGTGATGAGCCCCAAGCACCATGTAATCCATCCCCTCACCACGCCTGGCTCCCAGCTTACCTGTGGTCTCCTCCCAGTGTGACACAGCTGTAGCCATCCGACACAGCTCTGCTAACCACCTCAGCCAGTTCCTGGTTGGCAAGACCCACTGAGCGTGGATTCACTATCAGGTTGTTGTAGAGATCATCTTTGGGGACTGGAGTAAAACTCAAATCTCCAAAGTCTTTTAGGTGGCAGCCTGGAAGCAAATGAGGGATGACAAGATGAATTTTCTGTGCTATCTCCAACTCTTAACTAGCCTGGGCCACAATGATAATACGTGACAAAGTACACATCATAATCATTTTGTCACAGTAAAATTTAAAATGTCAAATGATTGTGGGAAGATTATCTCGATCCTATTATGAACAGTTTTGCAGATGTTGGAAACTGAAACTAAGAGATATCGATTGACTTAACCCAACAATAAAAAAATGGTTAACAATTAGACCTCAGATATCCCGGAGTGATAGAGTAGAAATAAAATATCAAAAAGAACCAACAATTTTAAAGAAAATTAAGAACCAACAATTTTAAAGGAAATTAAGTACTATTAATTTAGCAAAAAATACACAAAGAGAGTCTCATTTTTTTAAACTTTCTTTTTGTAGAAATGGGGTCTTGCTATGTTGCCCCAGCTGGTCTCAAACTTCTGACCTCAACTGATCCTCCCACCTCATCCTCCCAAAGTGCTGGGATTATGGGCATGAGCCACCTGCCTGGCCAAGAAATTCACATATTATAAACTTTTATAAATAGCCAATCTGAAACATCCTAAAAGAAATATCTAATATTTATTGATTATTTACAAGATCCCAGGCATTGTTCTAGCTGCTTAACATAAATTCTTATTTAAGACTCAGAACAGTTCTGTGAGGCAACTAAAATGTGCCTATTCAGTGGATGAGGAAACTGAAGCAAAGAGAAGTAACTGCCCAAGTTACACAGCTGTTAAGTGCCAGAATCAGGATCCAAGTCTAGGCCATCTGGCTCCAAAGTTTGTACAGGTTGAGTATCCATTATCCAAAGGCTTGGGACCAGAAGTGTTTTAGATTTTTTATTTTTATTTTTTCAGATTTTGGAATATTTGCATTATATATATATTGAGATATCTTAGGGATGGAACTCAAGTCTAAACACAAAACTTGTGTTTCATACACACTTTATACACATAGCCTGAAGGTAATTTTATATAATATTTTAAATCATCTTGTGCATGAAACAAAGTTTGTGTGCATTAAACCATCAGAAAACAAAGGTGTCACTATCACAGCCACCCATGTGGACAATATGATTGTTGGGCATCACCATCTTCCTGACTCTGAATTTGTATGCTACTGATAGGCAGTTATTTTCTTACTTTTTCACACATAAGTACTTAACAGCAGAAAATATGACATACCATTATTACAGTGTGTTCAGGGTAACTTGTAATGTCATATTGGTGCTCAAAAAGTTTCAGATTTTGGAACATTTCCGATTTTGGATTTCTGGATTAGGGACGCTCAACCTCTATCCTTTACTATGCAGTTTGTCTCCTAAGGAATTCCTCATGAGTCCAACACTTTAAGAACTAGTGCTATATTCACAGCTTTGAATATTTTCCCACCTAAGTTGGATGCTACATTTAGGATGAGGACTAAATAATCTGACTCTATCAAAAAGGGATCTGAACTATCAGAGAAAAGAACATTGACATAGATTATATTCTTAGGGTCCTGGTATTGGTGGGAAAGGGGCAGTAACAAGATAAGACATGGCATCTTAATATTTGCAGAGATCTGTGTTAAAGGTTCGGATTAAGAGCAGCATGGACTCATCATGAATTTAAATTATAATTTTGAGCTCTACCTCTTGAACCCAAACTCAATCCAAAGCCAAAATTCTGAAGAAATATAAAAATTTGAGGAGCAGTGACCATAACAAAAACCCATGAGGCCAACCAAGGAATTGCCACCGCAAGAGATATTGGAAACAAGACAGAAAACTTTATCCTATTCTTTTTTTCCTCCCCAGCACTTGTGTCACCCAGACCTATTCTTAAAGGTGAGATACACCTACAGCAAGAATTCTGTATTTATCTTTTGGTCATTACACTTTAAGAAATAGTCATATAAAAGGCCCCAACCTGGAGAAGATCCAGACAACCAGATAAAAAGGTAGCAGAGCAGGGGTAGGAGGAGAAAAATATGACAACAGGCCAAAGACATTGTGAACCAAGATAAAAATGTGAACCAAATAAAACATCTATAAAAATCTTTTATTTTTTTAAAAAAAGACAAAAAGGTATGAGTAAAGTCATTATGGACTTCACCAAATCTCAAAATATGGAGAGGATACTTTAGACTTAAGAGAATGAAAGCTTTAATTAACCTTCAAGTCAATATCAAGTCTTTCCTCTGTCTGTTGACAACACAATCCTGGACTGCACAGACTTTTTTTTTTTTTTTGAGACAGGGTCTTGTGCTATCATGCAGGCTGGAGTGCAGTGGCACAATCTCGGCTCACTGCAACCTCCACTTCCTGGATTCAAGCAATTCTCCTGCCTCAGCCTCCCAAGTAACTGGGATTGCAGGTGTGCGCCACCACGTCTGGTGAATTTGTTTTTGTATTTTTAGTAGAGACAGGGTTTCGCCATGTTGGCTAGGCTGGTCTCGAACTCCTGACCTCAAGTGATCCACCTGCCTCGGCCTCCCAAAGTGCTGGGATTACAGGCGTGAGCCACTGCACCCAGCGTGCTGTACATATCTTGAATGGACAATTCCTGGATGTTTCTACTTTCACCTCCATGTTTATCTCAGCACTCTCCTTAAATCACATCAACCATTAGGTTCTTACTAGATGTAAGACACCAGGTTATGCCTGGTGTTTTATAATATTAGGTGTACAATTATAAAAGATTTATAATCTTTATAAATTTATATTTTGGTAATTGCACTTTAAGGAATAGTCATATAAAAGGCCCCAAACTGGAGTTAAATAATATTAACTAACGTTTCAGAACTATTTGCCAAGCACTTTCATTCAATCCTCATAGGACCAAGAAGAAATACAGGGGAATTAAAGTGCTCAATCCAGTGGATAAGTCACAGAACTTTGGGACTACCCAAGTCCAATCATGCAAACCAGGATGTAGACTCAGATAAACGTGACAGAAAACAGTACTCACTTGTATTAGAAAAAAGCTGCACAAAGCCTAAAAAGGAACCTAAAGAGAATTTGGCAATCTTACAGTAACGTTCCCAGGAAGAGAGATTGAATTTCATAGAAGGATTTCAGTCGCTAATTCAGGCCACCACTCTGCTCTCATTACAGGTGCTAGAAGGGTACTAACTTCTGTCGGGGGTTCATCAGATTAATTCCCAACCTGGGTAGTGGATTCTGTCCACATTGTCCAACTCCATTTACTCCGATGCCATCTCACCAAACAGCCTTCTGGCTATTCAGTTGGTTTCCCACATGCCTTAATATGGGCAAAAGCTTCTAGACAGTGGACACTGGAAGGACTACTGCTTAACATAATTATGCATGGGCATTTTGGTTGATCCAGCATGGTTAGCATGAGTCTGTGGGTCTGAAAGCCTGATGAGCTATGCACTCAGCAACCTTGTGTTTCTGCATCCACAAAGCTAAGGGCCAGCCTCCTCTAAAGGGATTTATACCTTGAGAGGCCCTGCCTGAGTGGCCTACCTTCCTGCTCCCAACTCTGTTTTTTCTTTTTTCCCCCTAGAATATTCAGGAAGAACGAACTCAACTCTATAATTTGCACAGTTTCAGTGCCAGGTAAGGACTTGGGACAATGAGTCCTAAAGGAGTCAGGGGAAGTTCACTGAGGATCAGGGGCGTCAAAGAAGAACTCCTATGACAAATAGTTTGTACTTGCACTGTTTTGTTTTGAAATTCTCTGTAAAACTGGATAACGTGTATATCAGAGGTCCCAAACCTACTGCCCGGGTTTTACTACTGTATCCTTTCAGACTTTAATCATTTTTTTTTTCTTTTTTTTTTGGATTATTTGTAGAGACAGGGTCTCACTGTGTTTTCCAGGCTGGTCTCCAACTCCTGGGCTCAAGTAATGCTCCCATCATGGCCTTCTAAAGTGCTAGGATTACAGGTGTGAGCCACCATGCCTGGCCTAGTTATAGGCATAATACATAATATTATTTTAAGTAAGGTTATTAGAGTAAATTAACTGTCATAGCAAAATATGTTTGAGCCCAAAATATGGCTCAAACAAGTTTATTTCTTGTTTGTTTAGCATCCAGGGTAGGTATTCCAGGTCAGCAGGAGGCTTTCCTTTATGCAGTAATTCAGAGACCTGGCTTGTGGCTCCCATGCCTAGGACTTTGCCATCTGTGTGGCTAAGTCTAGGTCTCCCCAGGTTCAAGGCAGCAGGAAAGGAAGAAAGCATTGAGAAAGCACACCTCCTCTTTTCAAGACTCTGGCCTGAAAGTGGCACATTACTCCTGCTCACTTTTGGCACCGGCCAGCAAATGCAGGTCTAGCTTATGTCCAGAACAGAATGCAAATGGATTTTGGTGGACAGCTAGCAATCTATGCTACCGTGAGTACTTTTTTATTCTACTGCCATAACCTTTAAGAACAAAATATGGAAGTTGCTCTAGGATTACAAATTTATGTTAAACTATTCTAGTTAATTACAGAACTGAATCAACAAATACATGATGCCAGCCTGATGTCACCTCTTAAGAGCTTTCTCCTCTAATGCCCACTGTGCCAATATATTGGGTACTACCAATACCCAAAGGACTGGTAGAACAGAACCCTAGTTCTAGGATTATCTGAACCCTGGTTCTAGTATGTTGTAGAAAACATGAATTGTAACCCATCTGCTACAGTTTTTTTTTAAGAGGAGTGAGGAGGCTGATGGGAAGTTAACTTTTTGTAACAGCAGGATGAACTGAGTAATATTAAAGCTATTCTTTTTTTTTTTTTTTTTTTTTTTTTTGAGACAGAGTCTTGCTCTGTCGCTCAGGCTGGAGTGCAATGGCATGATCTCGGCTCACTGCAACCTCTACCTCCCTGGTTCAAGGGGTTCTGCTGCCTCAGCCTCCCCAAGTAGCTGGGATTACAGGCATGCACCACCATGCCCAGCTAATTTTTGTAGTTTTAGAAGAGACGAGGTTTCACCATGTTGGTCAGGCTGGTCTCGAACTCCTGACCTCAAGTGATCCTCCCACTTCAGCCTCCCAAAGTGCTAGGATTACAGGTGTGAGCCACCATGCCCAGCCTTAAAGCTATTTCTTTATCAGAGTGCTGTGGCAAGTTCTTCTGGTTCATAGGTCATAAGAAATGGTCTCACTGATTTTTCAAGAAGCTTAGGGTAATGATGAAAAATGCAAACATTGTAATGTGTAAGGAATATGTGTCTGGCTGTTATGCCTGTGGGAACTTTCCCTTTCTCTAACTGTGCATCAGGTCAATTCATCTGTAAGTCCAGGTCAGGTGAGACCTAGTGTTTCATTGCTGCTCTTTCTTCTAAGAGGACATTGTAGGACAAGAGGAGCCTGAAATTTCAAGGAAGTTCTCATGTCAAATAGATTTGGAACAATGTGAAAGGGTCTCATTTTTCACTTGCTGTTTATACACTGGCACAGCCTTGTTGCTTCTCTCCTGAGTGCTGGTAATAAAATACACCGAGTACTACTCTGATCTTTCAGGCCCAGATGTTACCTTTGGCCTTGATAAACCTCTCCAGGCTCTATCAGAGTGGAACAAGAACACAAGTGCATCAACAGAATGATGCAACCAGGCGGTAAGGAAGAAATCAAAACAGCCTTACCTGACCTTAGCAATATCTGTGAACAGCACTTCTATTTCAGGGCTAGTGAGTAAATCCCTGAAAGAAGCCAGAGACAGGAAATGGATAATAATTGTCTGCCTCTACACACCACACTGTGCTACACGCTCTACAGATACGTGCTCATTCTCACATCCTCTGCTGGTATCACTATCCACACATTGCAGAGGAAGAATTTCAGCAAGGCTGAATAGCTCCAACTGTTTAACAGCAACTGAATTACCCTTTGGTTAGAGCTCATATATGATTACATGATGAGTAAGGTTTTGTTTTTTTGTTTTTTTGGGTTTTTGTTTTTTTTTTGACAGCATAAGACTATCCCATTCTCCCTACTGCTGTGACCCCTGTTGCTACCAGGGCTCATAGCAAGTCAAGAGAGATGGGTTTCAAAGTGGGCTGACACACAGGAGGGTCTGCTGAGCCACAGGCAACCCATTGGCAGAATAACAGACATGGAGAAAAGCTAGGGGCCTCTTAGTGTGCAGTTTTTCCAAATTGTTTCTAAATATGAATAGGATAGAAATGTTTGTGACTTGTCAGGAATAACAAGTCAGTGAACTCAGGAGAAAAACAAAGACTGCATCCTCACTTGGTGCTGAGAGGGTACTAATGGCTTTTAAAGTTACAGACTCAAATTTTTACATGGCAGATTTAGCCCCATGCAAAAGGAATTCTTGGAAATTAATTTAAAATTAAAAAAAATTTTTTTTTTAGATGAAGTTTTGCTCTTTCACCCACGCTGGAGTGAAGTGGCGTGATCTTGGCTCACTGCAACCTCCACCCACCGGATCAAGCAATTCTCCTGCCTCAGCTTCCCGAGTAGCTGGTGTTACAGGTGCCTGCCACCACGCCCGGCTAATTTTTGCATTTTCAGTAGAGACAGGTTTCACCATGTTGGCCAGACTGGTCTGGAACTCCTGACCTCAGGTGATCCACCCACCTCGGCCTCCCAAAGTGCTAGGAATACAGGTGTGAGCCGCCGTGCCCGGCCGAATTCCTGGAATTTTAAAGGGATGTGACTGCTAATTCTTAGAACAAGCTTGTACTTGAAATACTAGCTTATTAAAAATAAAGTTGCAATGTTACTAGAAGTCTAAACTGGAGGGTGGGGAATGGGGGATGCCAGGGTTAATTCAGGCCATTTGAAGTAAGTAGAATTTCTCTTATCCATAAAATGTAATTTGGGTAATAACCTTTGAAGAGACTGTTATTTAGGTAAACTCATTGGTTATTACCAAAAAAATGCAGAGATCTGAATTTTATTTGGTGCATTTAACTCCCAAAGACTGTACAAGCTTAAGAACCTTGT
The DNA here is from genome assembly GCF_029281585.2 of Gorilla gorilla gorilla. Lineage (NCBI taxonomy): Eukaryota > Metazoa > Chordata > Mammalia > Primates > Hominidae > Gorilla > Gorilla gorilla. The sequence continues at coordinate 84,530,217 of NC_073239.2, read as the reverse complement.
CTCTTTTTTTTGAGATGGTCTTACTCTGTCACTCAGGCTGGAGTGCAGTGGCACAAACATGGCTCACTGCAGCCTCAACCTCTCAGGCTCAAGCAATTCTCACATATCAGCCTGCAGAGTAGCTGGGACTACAGGCATGCGCCACCATACCTGGCTAATTTATATTTTTTTGTAGAGACAAGGTTTCGCCATTTTACTGAGGCTGGTCTCAAACCCCTGGCCTCAGGCAATCCACCCTCTTCAGCCTCCCAAAGTGCTGGATTACAGGTGTGAGCCACCGTGCGCCCAGCCAAAGAACCATGTGTCTTGAGATATCTGTCCCAGTTCATTTCTTCAGAGTTCCAGAGGAGACAGCTCCAACCAGCCCTTGTAACATCTCCTTCCTCCCCACTCTGCTCTCATGTTGCCTCCGCGACAGGTAGGTTTTCTCAGAGGCAGTGAGAACCATGACTGAGAAAGACAGGGGCAGAGATAGTGGCACTGGGGACTCAAGGAAAGTGACTGTGGGGATCCAGGCCAGTCACTTCGGAACATATCCGTCTAACATACACTAGCGTTAACCTCAAGAGCAAATGATACAAACATGGTGTTAATAGATGCCTCTGCATGAATGTGATCCTTGAGTTTAAAAAAAAAAAAAAAAAAAATATATATATATATATGAATGCAAAATACACTTGAAAATTTAGTTCAAGATAGTAACTGAGATGATTTACAACACCAGTTATATGTTTCCTGCTAATTGGTTGTCCAGCTACATCTGTCCTTCTTGCCTAAGGAGAACAGATGCTGTCATCTTCTAAAGATAGGCTTTGGAATGTACACCCCTCTGAACCAAACTCATGTCAACCCTCTGAGCACCTGTAGACCATGATGAGCCAGCTCAGGCTTTCTCAGACAGACTGTCAGCTGATGGCACCCTAGAACCTGGTTCCAGCACAGGCAGGGGTGAAGGTAAGAGGAGGATTGCTCCGGCTTCATGAAGTCACATAACCATATCCATTCAGAACGAGACTGTTGAGCTCCTCTGAGAAGACAAGACCTGCCATTGTTAACATGTTGGCAAAACTTCAGTCTTTCCAGTAGCTAACAAGAAGAAATAGCAACAGTCCCCAGGGATAAAATACCGTTCTTTAGAGCATGTGATGTTTAAAAATTGTTTACACCTTGGTGCAGTGGCCTACACCTGTAATCCCAGCACTTTGGGAGGCTGAGGCAGGTGGATCACTTGAGGTCAGGAGTTTGAGACCAGCCTGGCCAACATGGTGAAACCCCATCTGTACTAAAAATACAAAAATTAGCTGGGCATGGTGGCACACGCCTGTAGTCCCAGCCACTTGGGTGGCTGAGGTAGGAGAATCGCTTGAACCCGGGAGGCAGAGGTTGCAGTGAGGCGAGATCGCACCACAGCACTCCAGCCAGGGCGACAAAGTGAGACCCCGTTTCAAAAAAAAAAAAAAATTGTTTACACTCTGCCTTGTTCCAGAAAGGATTTAAAGGAAGACACATCAGGCTGGCGACTACAGCTTTGCAAGTTACCAGTTCTGATGGGTAGCTCCCTGCCCCAGACCCTGGTCTAGCATCCTGGTGAGTCTGCCCAAGAAACCTCAAACCAGACAGACTGCATTCCCTACTATCTGGGCTGAAAGCACAGAATACTCAGACAGCCTCAGTTAGCCAAATGCTACACTGGATGCAAAGAAAAGAATCCCTGCCATCTGCTCCCTAACTTCCTAGGAGAGTTCAGATCTCCAGTCAGGTTCAGTTTCTAAACCTGTCCTACCTCACATAGTGGTTTCAATGAGATAACAAGGAAAGACCTGATGCATGCTAGAGATTACAGATTAGTTCAACTGGATGAGGCATCTTTGTGGTTTTTCTCCCCACCCTATTATTTGCCTTTTCCTTGAAACTGATGGTGTAACCTAAGACTTCCCAAAATCTGTAATATTGTTATGTCATTTTGATAAAACAGTTTCTGGTGAGAAGTAGCAAACAGGCTGGCCACGGTGGTTCGTGCCTGTAATCCCAGCACTTGGGGATCCAAGGCAGGAGGATTGCTTGAGGCCAGAGTTCAAGACCAGCCTGGGCAACATAGCAAGACCCCATCCCTACTAGAAAAAAAAGAAGTGGCAAACAAATGCAGGCCCACTGATTTCTCACTGGAATGGCTCTTAAAGAGTCCTGCTCTCACACATAGTTTGAATTTCCTACATTCCCTGTGAAAGAATATAAAGGCAAGGCCAAGTAAATATTAGAATACCACTTCTCTGAAATCCCTAACCACAATGACACAACCTGCGGTGACTCAACTCTTGGGTCACACAGGAAGGTGTTTTCTACTTCTTTTTCTAGGCTGTGGTTCTCTTCTCTTGGCATAGAGGAGGGAGCCAGGAAGGGTCCATTTTTCTTCCCTTCAAAGCTGAGCATTACCACATGTATTTATTCTCAATACTGGATTACAGGTGTGAGCCACTGTGCACCCAACCAAAGAACCATGTGTCTTGAGATATCTGTCCCAGTTCATTTCTTCAGAGTTTCAGAGGAGACAGCTCCAACCAGCCCTTGTAACATCTCCTTCCTCCAAGGTTTGGTCATTAATAGAGAGGGATAAGTAAATTTATTCAAAGGTTAAATTATTTAAGCCAACCACTGTAATCTCTTAGGTTCTGCCTCTGAATTGTACTATTTTGGATATTAAAATAACAATGCAGCATCTGTCTAAAGTAATTAGAGGTCAGCCTTACTTGAAGAAAGCAGTCATTATCTACTGATGTCCTGGTTTAAAAATGTACTTCAAAAAAGGGAGCAATAACTCATCATCATTACTACCTACTAGCTTTTTTTTTTTTTTGAGGAGACACGGTCTGGTTCTGTTGCCCAAGCTGGAGTGCAGTGGTGTGATCTCAGCTCACTGCAGCCTCCATCTCCCAGGCTCAAGCCATCTTCCTACCTCAGCCTCCCAAGTAGCTGGGACTACAGAAGCGCACCACCACACCCAGCTAAATTTTTTTTTTTTTTTTGGTAGAGATAGGGTTTTGCCATGCTACCCAGGCTGGTCTTGAATTCCTGGGCTTAAGTGATCCAGCCACCTTGGCCTCCCAAAGTGCTGGGGTTACAGGTGTGAGCCATGGCACCCAGCCCCTACTAACATTTAGCTTGCAAGAGTTAAAGTTTGATATATGGCAGTTATCCTTTGAGTCATACGTTTTAAAAATCTGGGAGACCAGGTGGCTTCTAAGTAGCAGATCATTTTCAGAGAAACAAAATACTGGTTTGGGAAGACTCATCAAGGGTTGTGATGTGAATGAAGTTACAGGAGAAAGCTAAGATGCTTTGCTCCCTTTTTTCCTTCAACAAAAGTATACTGTGTGCCTAGCACTCCACTAAATCCTAGGAATGCAGAAATAAGGTATGGTGCAGACTTCAGGGAGGTCACAGGCTGGTGAGATGTCAGGCAGAGAAAGTGGCAGCCCAGCCCAGTGCTAATTGCTATGAACCAGATGTGCAAAGGGTGTGGCGGGAACAGACACCCAGGAAGAGAAGGGTCAGGAGAACTTCTCAGAAGCAGCAATATCTGAGTCTGGAAGACATTAGCCAGGAATAAGAGAGGAGGAAGAAATGCTTACTGAGGAGGAGAGAATACCTTCAGCCCTATAGAACAATGCACAATTCCTCTGAACCCAGAGTGCACCTAGAGGACTGCAAAGAGATGCGGCAGGAGACAGGGCAAGGCCCAGGTCCTAAATGTGGTGGGGAACGACCGTGGTTTCTAAGCCAGGAAGACAAATCAAATCTGCATTTTGGATCTAGTGCTCAGACAGCAGTGTAGAAAATGGTCTGGAGAAGCAGAGTGCCACAGGAAGCTAAAGAAAGAAATGAGAGGGAAGTGTCCAGCAGTAGAGGGGCATGGGAAGGGAGGGAGAAGATGATAAGGTCAGTCTGGGATATGTTGACATTGATGTGTTAGAGACTATCCTGTTGAAAGCACGTGGAGACAAGTTAATGGATAATTCTAGGCAATAGTCAATGGCTGACAGTATCGCTGAAATGTCACCTCTGATGACGTATACATCGCCATAGAATATGTCATAGGACACCACAGGGATCTAGACAGAGAAATTCTGCAGACAAATGACCTAGATTCTTCTATAAATAAACTGCAAAGAAGAAAAAAAAAGAGAGAACCTACAAAGGTCTTAAAGTATAAAGCAATATGGACCTCATTTGAATTCAACTCAAACTTAAAAACAAAAAACAACAAAAGAAACCTAAAAAGTGTAACTTAATCAGGCAATGTGAACAATACTAATTAAAAATTAAGAGGCTTGGCTGGGCGCAGTGGCTCACGCCTGTAATCCCAGCACTTTCGGAGGCCGAGGCGGGCAGATCACAAGGTCAGGAGATCGAGACCATCCTGGCTAACATGGTGAAACCCTGTCTCTACTAAAAATACGAAAAATTAGCCGGGCGTGGTGGCGGGCGCCTGTAGTCCCAGCTACTCAGGAGGCTGAGGCAGGAGAATGGTGTGAACCCGGGAGGCGGAGCTTGCAGTGAGCCGAGATCATGCCACTGCACTCCAGCCTGAGCGATAGAGCGAGACTCTGCCTCAAAAAAAAAAAAAAAAAAAAAAAAAAAATTAAGAGGCTTAATTCTCCCTGTTGAAAATAAAGAAAGAGACCTCCCTTCCTCCCTTTTATTTCATAATTTCTGTGTGCTTTTCAAATTTATGTGAATCTTCATAATGACTAAATAGGCCTCTCACAAGTCTCACAACCCAGGAATGCTTCTTCAAGGACCCAGGAAGCCATCTCCTGGAGATGCAAACATTTAGGGAGATAGTGCCTCAACCTCTCAGTTCCTACAGAAGGGTAAGAGCCTAATTCCCCTGGGTACAAATGGTGGGCACCTTGCTCCAATTTGCAAAACCACCTCCTGTGTTAAGATATGAGAAGTCTGTTTCCCCTCTGGGTGGCCATAATAAAGTTAGGATACACTGTGTGTGAACAAAGGTGCTGTCCAGTCCATGAAACAAGATGTCTGATTTACTCCAAAATGGTCTGGAAGTGGTGTAAAAAACATTGCCACATATTGGTGATGATGCTAGCTTATGGATATATCAAGTCAGTTATGTTACCATCTCTACTTTCATTATGTTTGAATACTTCCATAACAAAAAGTTAAAAAGATAAGATACATGGAAGACATCTGTATACAGGTTTGCAGTTAGGAGGAAAAATAAGTATTAGAGATAAAGTTTTTGCTGGGCATAGTGGCTCATGCCTGTAATCCCAACACTTTCAGAGGCTGAGGTGGGAAAATTGCTTGAGTCTAGGAGTTTGAGATCAACCTGGGGCAGCACAGTGAGACCTCATCTCTAAAACAAAAAGAAAAAAATAAAATTAGCTAGGCATGGTGGCACAAGCCTGTGGTCCAAGCTACTTGGGACACTGAGGTGGAAGAATCACTTGAGCTCATGAGGTAGAGGCTGTAGTGAGCCAAGATTACACCACTGCACTCTGGCCTGGGTGACAGAGCAAGACCCAGTCTCAAAAAATTTAAAAAAAAAGCTTTGGGTGGCATCAGCATACAGGTGACAGTAAAGCCATGGAAGCAGACTGCCAACCAAGACAGGATAAAGCAGGAGAATCAAGGACAGAATCCTGAGAACACCGACATGTAAGAAGTAGCTAGAAAAAGAGGATGTAGGCCAGATGCAGTGGCTCACACCTGCAATCCCAACACTTCGGAAGGCCAAGGCAGGAGGATCACATGAGGCCAGGAGTTAAACACCAGCCTGGGCAACATAGTGAGACCCTGTATCTAAAAATAAATAAGTTAGCTGGTGTGATGGCATGTGCCTGTAGTTCCAGCTACTTGGGAGGCTAAAGTAGGAGGATCGTTTGAGTCTGGGAGGTGGAGGCTGTAGTGAGCTGAGATCGTACCACTGTACTCCAGCCTGGGTGACAGAGTGAGACCCTGTCTCAAAACAAAAAAAACAAACAAACAAAAAAAAGGATTTACTAGAGGAATTTGAAGAGTTGAAGCCAAGAGAGAATAGTGTTGGTTTCAATAAAGAAAGTAAGATTCGTGGTGTAAATAAGGTGAATGTTACACTGTTCATCTGTTCATTGTATTAGAAAGTAGGTCAGATACTGCAGCAATACTAGGTTTATTGCAATGATGGCCTACGAAGCCACATTATAACAAGCTGAAATGTGAAAGGGCAATGAGAAAGCCAGGAAGTTGGCTCTGAAGAAAAACAAAATAACTGGACAACAACTAGAGGGCTACCTAAGGTCAAGGGGGATGGTGGAGGGTAAGGGTTGCACAATTAATTACCGAAAGGACAGGTTAGGAGAGAAGAGCCATGACACGAGGTGAGGGGAGGGATAATGCTGGAGCAGGGACTGTCAGAGGGGAGGGGGTCTAGAGCATAGGGAGAGGGCACTGCCGAGTGTTAGTTACCCAACATTCATTCTTCCCTTTTTCCGGAAAGAAAAGGTTTTTAGCTGGGAGCATAACCTCTTAGAAAAGACTACATTCTACATGCTACATGGGCGGGGCACGGTGGCTCACAACTGTAATCCCAGCACTTTGGGAGGCCGAGGCGGGTGGATCACAAGGTCAGGAGTTCCAGACCAGACCAGCCTGGCCAAGATGGTGAAACTCCATCTCTACTAAAAATACAAAAAATTAGCTGGGCACAGTGGCAGCTGCCTGTAATCCCAGCTACTATGGAGGCTGAGGCAGAGAATTGCTTGAACCTGGGAGGCGGAGGTTGCAGTGAGCCAAGATCGCGCCACTGCACTCCAGCCTGGGCAACAGAGCGAGACTCCATCTAAAATAAATAAATAAATAAACATAAAAACTATATTTACTAACCTCGCTTGTAACTGGATGTGGTCACATGAACTAGTTCTGGACGATACGATAAGTAGAACCGTGTCCCGCAGCAACTTCTTGGGAAGGGAAGAGAACTGCCTTTGCCCCTTTCTTTGTTCATTCTTCCATCCTGCTGCTGAGGCTACAACCATCTGGCACCATTAGGCAGAGGCCTTGCCAGTAGCACCAGATAAGAATCTAGGTCTGAACTTAATGGAACAGAACCACTAAACCAGCTCTGGACTACTTTCCAAATTGTTTACTTGAGAGTCAAATGAACTATTTTTCTTCCCACTGTTAATTTTGAACCCTTACCATGGGCACTGTTATCTATGATACCCATTTCAACAGCAAAAACCGCAATTACTTTTGCACCAACCTAATACAGAACTAGACCCTCATCCTCTGACGTTCTTTGTCAATACAACTGATGTGGGGGATGACAGGGAGAAAGTTGAGAGAGCCCCTACCCGAACTGGAAAAGCATGAGCTTGAGGATCATGAGATGGCTGTGGTGGGAACTGCGGGAAGGAAGACACTGAGAATGAGGGCTCTCCAGAAGCTGGAGGTGAAGATCATGCATTTAGGATGATTTTTTAAAGATTTTTGAAACTATTTATATTTTTGTCTTACAAATGATCACTTTTAAGTGGACTTTCTGTGAGAATGTACAACTCAAAAATTTGCCAAGTATCTTATCGGATCCACACAAATCCTTAGAAAGGTTTTCTGTGTAGTCTTCATTAATGCAAGTCCTTGGGAATGTTTCACTTTTACTGTAGGATCTTGAACACATTTCACAATAATGAAGCTATAAAGTTTTTATGCAGTGCATTCATTATTAACTATAAATAACATTTCTATTAAAAAAGAAATCTGGGTAGTACAGTTTCTTCCTTTGTAGTAAGAGCCGAGAAGACTGAGAAGTTGATTGGACACTACCATCACTACCATCATCCATCTCCAGAACTCATCTTGCAAAACAAACTCTGTGCCCATTAAGCAATAATTAACTCCCCATTTCCTTCTCCCACCAAGTCCTAGTAACTGATATTCCACTTTGTTTTTATAAATTGGACTTCTCTAAAAACTTCATATAAATGGAATCATGCTGTATTTGTCCTTTTTTTTTTTTTTTGAGACGGAGTCTCGCTCTGTCGCCCAGGCTGGAGTGCAGTGGCGCGATCTCGGCTCACTGCAAGCTCCGCCTCCCGGGTTCACGCCATTCTCCTGCCTCAGCCTCCCGCGTAGCTGGGACTACAGGCGCCCGCCACCACGCCCGGCTAATTTTTTGTATTTTTTAGTAGAGACGGGGTTTCACTGTGTTAGCCAGGATGGTCTCGATCTCCTGACCTTGTGATCCGCCCGCCTCGGCCTCCCAAAGTGCTGGGATTACAGGCGTGAGCCACCGCGCCCGGCCTGTATTTGTCCTTTTGTCACTGGCTTATTTCACTTAGCATAATGTCCTCAAAGTTCACCCATATTGCAGCATATGTCAGGTTTCTTTGTTTTGTTTCTTAAGCAGATGAGGCTTTATTCTGTTGTCCATGCTGCCAGACTGGAATGCAGTGGTATGATCATAGCTCACTGCAGCCTCAACCTCCTGGGCTCAAGCAATACTCCTGCCTCAGCCTCCTGAATAGCTAGGACTATGTGCATGCACCACCACACCTGGCTAATTCCCCCCCCCCCCCCCCCCCCCGTGGAGATTGGGACTCGCTAAGTTGCCCAGGCTGGTCTCAAACTCCTGGACTCAAGCAATCCTCCTGCTTCAGCCTCCCAAAGTGCTGGGATTACAGGCATGAGCCACCCCACCCAGCCCTGCTTTTTGAAGACTGAATGACAGTCCATTATATGTATGTACCACATTTTGTTTGTCCATTCATCCATCAGTAAACACTTGGGTTGCTTCCACCTTTTGGCTATTGTTAATACTGCTGTGAACATGGGCACGCAACTACTTCAAGATCCTGCTTTCAGTCCTTTTGGGTACATACCCAGAAGTGGAATTGCGAAATCATATAGTAATTCTATTTTTAATTTTTAGAGGAGTTGCCATACCGTTTTCCATAGCAGCTCCATTTTATGTTCCTACCAACAGTGTAAAAGAGTTTCAATTTCTCCACATCTTCATCAACACTTCTTATTTTCTGTTTTGATAGTAGCCATCCTAATGGCTGAGGTGGTCAAAATTTGCTTTTTACAAATTATGAAAATGGGATAATAGCAAATGCCTAGCACAGTGTCTAGAAGATGGTAAATGTTAAGTATCAAAAAACTTTTGATAAGAGGTATTAAGTTAAATAAGAGGTATTAAGTTAAAATCTTTGCTGTCATAAATGGGAAATATATGGCTACATTGAAATTTGCCAAATCCCAATAGTGTCTATTATAGATTTCCCTCTATGCACGCACATCACTAAGTTTTTACTAAGGCATTAGCAAATTACTGATTATGTATTCACCTCCTAAAAGGAATCTGCAGCCGAGAACAGTGGTGCACATCTGTAATCCCAGCTATCCAGAAGGCTGAGGCAGGAGGCTTGCTTGAGCCCAGAAGTTTGAGGCAGTACTGTACTATGATTATGTCTGTGAATAGCCCCCACACTCCAGCCTGGGCAACATAGTGAGACCTATCTATAAAATAAAAGAATCTGCAATATAAAGGAGGCCCAGAAAATGAAAAGCTTGAACCCAAAGAAATAGGTCACTATTAGTGACATTCCAGGTGAGATTGGAGAGGGCCCTAAAGTGATGCCACTTATCAGCTCATGCCTCAGCTCCTATTCCTCTGCTACAGGTGGCCCATCCCCCAAGGGCACCGTGGCACAGATGAGGTCCAAAGCAGGTTTGGTCTTTGCTAGATCTCTAAAGGAAATATAAAGCCAATTTGCTAGACATTTACTCTTCCAAATACATATCAGAATGACTTTAGAAGTCAAAGAACCCAGAACTTTAATAACCTTAAACAAACAAGCTCATTCCAATAATTTAGCTTCCAGTCACATATGCAGACCCTAGGCAAAGACCTTTTTGTGGGAAGTGGGACAGGTGCTGTACTTTCATTTCTTCCTTGCTGTGGAAATAGACTCTTAAAAAATGTAGAGATGGGGTCTTGCTACATTGTCCAGGCTGATCTTAAACTCCTGGCCTCAAGCAATCTTCCCACCTTGGCCTCCCTAAGTGCTGGGCTGACAGGCATGAGCCAGTATGCCTTGCTAAGTGTTTAATAGAAGAGTGTGAATGGCAGAGGCAGAAGGTTTGGTGGATCATACAGCCTTACAGTCTCTTCAGAAACATCACTGATATTTGCTGTTGAGTCAACCTAGCAACCAATTCTTGTCCCAAAGATATGACACTGTTCAAAAGGCACCTCAGAGATGCCAGTTTCATCTCTTTTCAATGCCCAAAACTAGAGCTTGAAAAGATGGATATCAACAGACATGATTTGTAATGTGTCTTTACTGTATATTTCATAAAATATAAACACATAAAACTTACATAAGTATAACAGATAGTTGTAAACACCCTATAATTACTACCCAAGTCACAAAACAGATCAATATTAGCAATTCAGAAGTTTCAGATATATATATATATATATATATATATATCTCCTTACTGATCACAATTGCCTAGTTTTTTAATTATTGAGATATAATTCACATACCATAAAATTCATCCTTTTAGAATTTATAATTCAGTGCTTTCTAATATATTCAAGAAGTTGTGCAGCCATTGACACTACCTAATTCTACAACAGTTCCATCACCCTTCGGAAAGAAACCCATGCCCTTTAGCAGTCATTCCCAGCTCCTGGGAACCACTAATCTCCTTTCTGTCTTTATGGCTTTGCCTGTTCTAGACAGTTCATATAAATGGAATCATATAACATGTGGCCTTCTGTGTCTGCCTTCTTTGACTTAGCATGTTTTCTAGGTTCATCCATGTTGTAGCATAAATTAGTACTTCATTCCATTTATGACTGAATAATACTCCATTGTATGGATATGTCAAATTTTCCTCCCCTATTCAATTAATGTACATTTGAGTTTCCACATGTTGACCATTATGAATAATGCTATGAATATTTGTATATAAGTTTGTGTGTGGCCAGGTGCAGTGGCTCATGCCTATAATCCTAGCACTTTGGGAGGCCGAGGCGGGTGGATCACTTGAGGCTAGGAGTTCGAGACCAACCTGGCCAACATGGCAAAATTAAAAATACAAAAGTTAGCTGGGCATGGTGGTGCTTGCCTGTGGTCCCAGGTACTCAGAAGGCTGAGGCCGAGATTGCACCACTGCACTCCAGCCTGGGTGAAAGAGCGAGACTGTCTAAAAAAAAAAGTTTGTGTGAATATATGTTTTGAATTCTGTTAGGTATATACATAGGAATGGAATTGCTTGAGGATACAGTAACTATACATTTAACTTTGAGGATCTGCCAAACTGTTTTCCAAAGTGGCTGCACAGTTTTACATTCACACCAGTAGTGTATGACAGGTCCAATCTTTTTACAGCCTCACCAATACTTGGTATTATCTATCTTTTTTATCATAGCCATCCTAGTGGGTGTGAAATGGTATTTCATTGTAGTTTTGTGTTTTTTTTTTTTTTTTTCCTGAGACAGAGTCTCACTCTGTTGCCCAGGCTGGAGTGCAGTGGTACAATCTCTGCTCACTGCAACCTCCACCTCCTAGGTTCAAGTGATTCTCCCACCTTAGCCTCCTGAGTAGCTGGGATTACAGGAGTGTGCCACCACATCCGGCTAATTTTTGTATTTTTTAGTAGAGATGGAGTTTCACCATGTTGATCAGGCTGGTCTGAACTCCTGACCTGAAATGATCTGCCCGCCTCAGCCTCCCAAAGTACTGGGATTACAGGTGTAAGCCGCCACACCCGGCCATTGTAGTTTTAAATTTGCATTTCCGTAATGACTAATGTATTTATTGCCCATTTGTATAACTTCTTTGGAGAAGTGGCTAATTAAATCTATTGCTAATTTTTAAATTGGGTTGTCTTTTTATGGTTGTTATTTTATTTATGTTTGCCGAACACTAGAATCTTATCAGGTATATGATTTGCAAATATTTTGCCCATTCTATGGGCAGTCTTTTTACCTTTTCTCTTTTTTTTTTTGGTTTTTCATTACATTGATGAAGTCTTTCCAGTTTCTTTTTTCTTTTTTTTTTTTTGAGACGGAGTTTTGCTCTTGTTGCACAGGCTGGACTGCAATGGCACGATCTCGGCTCATCACAACCTCCGCCGCCCAGGTTCAAGCAATTCTCCTGCCTCAGCCTCCCGAGTAGCTGGGATTACAGGCGTGCACCACCATGCCCGGCTAATTTTTTTTTTGTATTTTTAGTAGAGATGGGGTTTCTCCATGTTGAGGCTGGTCTCGAACTCCTGACCTCAGGTGATCCGCCCGCCTCAGCCTCCCAAAGTGCTGGGATTACAGGCATGAGCCACCGTGCCCGGCCCCCACTTTCTTAATAGTGCTCTTTGAAACATAGATGTATTTAATTTAGATAAGTCAAGTTTAATTTTTGTCACTTATGATTTTGATGGGATATCTAAGAAACCAATACCTAACCCAAGGTCGCAAAAATCCAGTCCTATGTTCTCTAACAGTTATATGGTTTCAGCATTACATTTAGGACTTTGGTCCATTTTGAGTTAATTTTCATATATGGTGTGAGATAGGGATTTTTATTTTTTTTTTTTTAATGTGGATATCCAGTTATCCCAGCACCATTTACTGAAGACTATTCTTTCCTTACTGACTTATGTTGGTCAAATAAAGACAGCCTTGTGAATGGACAATTTTAGGAAACCATCAGACCAGTCAAATGACAATTTTCTGGGGATGGTCTATGAGGAGTATCACCTCTGTTCTCCCTTTTGCAGTAACTGCCAGCCTCCTGGTTTCAGTGTGATTGCAGGCTATCGGTTGTCCAGGCTACAGCTGATCTGGGAAAAGGCAGCATGGGAACAGGGCAAGTTAAAATGCCACAATTCTTAATGTTCTTACTGAGATTCAATGTTTTTCTTGAATAAATGCTCCCCAGATTGCTGCAAGCCTTTGGTTAATTTCCAGAGTTCTGAAAAAGCTGATTCTGATCATTTTTGCCAATGTTCTTGATATGGTTTGGCTCTGTGTTCCCACCCAAATCTCATGTTGAATTGTAATCCCCAATGTTGGAGGTCTGGCCTGGTGGGAGGTGATTGGATCATGGGGGTTGTTTCTAATGGTTCAGCACCATCTCCCTAGTGCTGTCTCATGATAGAGTTCTCATGAGATCCGGTTAAAAGTGTGTAGCACCTCCCTCTTCTCTGTCTTCCTCCTGCTCCTGCCATATAAGACGTGCTTGCTTCCCCTTCACCTTCCGCCATGATTATAATTCTCCTGGGGCCTCCCCAGAAGCAGAAGCCTGTACATCCTGCAGAACCATGAGTCAATTAAACCTCTTTTCTTTTTAAATTACCCAGTCTCAGGTATGTCTTTACAAAAGTACAAGAACAGACTAATACAGTTCTCATTCCTTTTTTGGAGGTCCTATGCCACCATTTTCAATGGTGTCACTATACTGTATTTTAAAACAACACAGATTTCCCATTAAAGTGCAAATTTCTGGCTTTTCTTGAAAAACTGGAGAAAAGAGTACAAGGCCCACTCCTTCTCACATGGTAACAGGTGGCTAGAGTTCACAAATTACCATGGTTCTCAGAGCTAACCAAAATCGAATGCAGATATACTGCTCCTCAGCCTTGCCAGAGCAATGCCTTTTCATTTCTCTTAGGCCCTCTTAAGCCCAGGAGTTCAGGACCAGCCTGGGCAACATAGTGAGACCCCGGATCTACAAAAGAAAAAAAAATTATCCAGGCATACTGGCATGTGTCTGTAGTCCCAGCTACTCAAGAGGCTAAAGTGGGAGGATCGCTTGAGTCCAGGAGGTTGAGATTGCAGTAGGCTGTGACTATGCCACTGCACTCCAGCCTGAGTGACAGAGTGAGACCCTCTCTCAAAGAAAAATAAAAGGTGGCTGGGAGCAGTGGCTCACTCTTGTAATCCCAGCACTTTGGGAGGCCTAGATGGGCAGATCACCTGAGGTCAGGAGTTCGAGATCAGCCTGGCCAACATGGTGAAACCCCGTCTCTACTAAAAATACAAAAATTAGTCAGGTGCAGTGGCAGGCACCTGTAATCCCAGCTACTTTGGAGGTTGAGGCAGGAGAATTGCTTGAACCCGGGAGGCGGAGGTTGCAGTGAGCCAAGATCGCATCACTGTACTCCAGCTTGGTGACAGAGCAAGACTCCGTCTCAAAAAAAAAAAAAAAAAAAAAGGTTACCTGAGAGTACTGTTGAGTGTCCTTACTAAGCCCAAGGAAATAAAACAAGCCCAGACACTAAGTCAAATACATTCATTCGAGAGAAAACAGGAAATTTAACTCATGCTACGGTAACACCGGCAGCCTGTGACATCAGAGCAAAGGCAAGGAACAAAGGGATTGTGAAAGTTACCTTTCCATGAGTCTCTCCTTTGAAATTTGATCCATGCTGTTTATTTGAAAGTGTTCAAAACACTCAAGTTATTTTGGTACTGTTTAGGAATAGAGCAATTGAAATGTCTCTTGGTACTTTTCTCCAATATATTCCAGGAGATTAGCCAAAACCACATGCTAGAAATCTGCTGAGAGCCACAGTTTTATTTAATAGGCTATGAGATTCTATTTCAGACTGCTGGTGATACTGAGCTACCAATCAGCTACATGGTAAGGATATAATTGTACAATTAAATATATTTGAGAAAAAAAGTCAAAGGGAAGGCCATATAAACTGAAGCCTCACCATCACTTTAGGTTGGAGTTTAAAGAGGAAGCAGTAGAGGGAGTAATATTTACAGGAGAATGGCTTCCCCTGGGTTGGAGTGGAAAAATACCAAGAGCTGTGACAGGAAAGGAAGTCTACAAAGCATGAGTAAGAGAAGCTGCTACAAATGTGCCCTTCCCCCTCATTCAGCAGCCTCAGCTGATTGTTATAGAGGTCTCCTCCAGAAGAGGCTGAAACCGCTTCTTGTCAGGAGTCTCTTAAGGCAGAACCTACAGACGGTAGAGCAATTTAAGCAATGCTTGGCCGAGTTCAGATGGACTGCAGAGATGTCTCCAGGATTTAAAAATAGTGATAACCAGAGATTGTCGTCTTCAGTGTAAAATGATTCTTTTAAAAAGGCAGTGTGTACAAGCTATTTTAAGAGACAGTATGCTCATCTATGGGCGGGAATAAAAACTTCCTCCCATTAGTTAACTTGCCACACATTAAAAGAAGACTAAATCTTAGCAGTTTGTCTTTAATCTTCGGTGGTGAACTTGGAGAGTTATTAAAATGACTAAGAGAGGCCTTAGTAAAGAAGAAACTGCAATTATTTAATAAACAAGGTTTGAGTATTGAATCCAAGTCACCATATCCATATGTAGGTGGAGGTACATGAAGGACACCTCAACTCAAGGCGGTTTCAGTGACTTCATTATTCCTCTCGCTTTTGGAAGGAGAAGACTTCACTTGGAATGGACTTATGACCAGCACAGAAGAGTTCAGAGCAACAGTGGGGAGTTAACTTAGATTCTATGTTATTATCTCCATAATCTCCGTGCTGCCCCACATTTTGCACTTACGTCACCAGAAAAGATATGTGAATGATCCAAACATGAACAGAGCAAATGGCCTTGAACAGAGTCTAGAAACATTTAGATTGCATATAAAGAAGAACCTTCCTGCCATAAAGGTATTTATTTATTTATTTGAGATGGAGTCTCACTCTGTCACCCAGGCTGGAGTGCAGTGGCACAATCACTGCAACCTTTGCCTCCCAGGTTCAAGCAATTCTTCTGTCTCAGGCTCCTGAGTAGCTGGGACTACAGGTGCATGCCACTATGCCTGACTAATTTTTGTATTTTTAGTAGAGAAGGGATTTCGCCATATTGGTCAGGCTGGTCTCGAACTCCTGACCTCAGGTGATCCACCCACCTCGGCCTCCCAAAGTGCTGGGATTACAGGCATGAGCCACCGCACCCTGCTTATAAAGGTATTCAAATTTGGTGCTGTTACTAAGAGAAGGGTTCTCCCTTACTATAGAAATGGCATTTATAGCTGGGCACAGTGGCTCACACCTATAATCTCAGCACTTTGGGAAGCTGAGGTGGGCGGATCACCTGAGGTCAGGAGTTCAAGACCAGCCTGACCAACATGGTGAAACCCCGTGTCTACTAAAAATACAAAATTAGCCAGGTGTGGTGGCACGCACCTGTAATTCCAGCTACTTGGGAGGAGAACTGCTTGAACCCAGAAGGTGGAGGTTGCAGTGAGCCAATATTGCATCACTGCACTCCAGCCTGGGTGATGGAATAAGACTCCATCTCAAAAAAAGAAAAAAAAACACGGAAAATATAGATCTAAGCCTATTAGTTCTATATAAGATCAGTGAGCCTATAAGACCTATATTACTGCTTCCAGTAATAAAGATATTAACCCTAGAGAGGAAATAATTTGAAGACAGAAAACTGGCGAGACTGATGAATCATAAGCATCTCAAGATGGAGTTAGGAAAATGGAATTTTAAGGGGAAAGGTTGACTGTGCAGTTGAAGCTGGAGCTAGTGTTCTTAGCATCACTTGCATTCCCTGGCAGCTGTTCAGACCTTGCCTCACTCTACCTCCTTGCCTTCCAACACACTCTTTATTGCAAGAAGACTTTCCCTGATGAATCCTTGATAGATCTTAAGCCGCAGATGGAATCCAAAGGAGGATGCGGGATGTGGCAGACTGTTCCCAAACACAAAGCTGTGTAGTCCCTGGATGTCAGAGAAAAGACTCTGAAGTGGTCTGTTACTAGTCCTGCACTAATATCTAAAAATCTAACCACTTACCCAAACTGGAGAGCCTTTTCATCAAGCCAGCTTCTCTTATGGCAGCGGGACCATGCTCCACTCCTTTTCTTTTCTGTCAGTCACACAAATTACACAATTAGAGGTAGAGAAGGTGTCTGGAAAAAAAACCCATTTGGTACATTTAGTTCCCAGCAGGTTCCTCTGAAAACCTGTGACAGCATCAGCCCTTCCATCTATGACTGTCCTTCCAACTCCATTGTTGGAATCACATCAGCTGCCCAAGCCAAGACGGGAGAGGCTGAGCCAGGTTAGGAT
Organism: Gorilla gorilla gorilla; assembly: GCF_029281585.2. Classification (NCBI taxonomy): domain Eukaryota; kingdom Metazoa; phylum Chordata; class Mammalia; order Primates; family Hominidae; genus Gorilla; species Gorilla gorilla. The sequence goes on along the minus strand of NC_073239.2, from coordinate 84,513,134 downwards.
CCGGGAGCTAGGCGTGTGTGGGGCTGGCTTGGGCCAGAGACTGGGCTTCTGGGCTTCGAGATGACTGAGCGCTCCCGACTGCAGGTTTCCTTCATTGAAGAGAACAAAACAGCTCCTCCCGGCCTCCCGCGCTGGAGAGGCCAGCTCCAATTTCCCTCCCAGTTAATGCTCATTCTGAGTGAATGGATCCAGAAGACTTAAATCCTCGGTCGCTCCTTTTAACCTCCTCCATCGATTCTCCACTGGGGATTCTGACCAGTTTCGCCTCCTCCAGCCCCTCCAAGGAATCCTCTTCCTCATTCTCTCCCCTCCATTACCCCAAGCTGCATCCACCGTTTTCTCGGTCTTTCTGGGGAGGCCGCAGAAACACACCCTCATCCCAAACAGGGTGCCCTCCACCCCTCCCTCCCTCCCTCTCCATCCTCTGTCGGAGGAAATCCCACATGCTCCCACGGTGCCCAGTGGCGGGAACCGGCCAGCTCTTCTCCTCGCCATTTCTCCCCATCCTCTCCTCGCCTCCCGGTCCCCCGCACCCTACCGCCGCTTTCTCCAGGTTCTAGGGGGCGGAGGATCCTGCCCGGCGGTGCCAGGTGCCAGTTCTCACCTGCCCTTGTGAGAACGGGGCTCCTATCACAGCCACGGAGTGGACGGATTTCTTCAGGATGGAATGCACTCGCGTCTGGAGGAGACGCGAGAGGCTGCCCCTTAGGGACATGATCCGCAGCACTGAGAATCTCCAAGGCAGAGGCTCAGCGCGGTTGGAAGCCGGGAGTGAGCGCCACCGCCCGCCGCTGCGCTTACCTACCCGCGCCAGCGTCCGCCCGCCCCGTGACGTCACCGCCACATTGGCCCCGCCGCCCGCGCCTCCAACCAGCCCCCGGCACACCTTCTTCGCAGGCCCCGCCCACCGCTCTGCAAGGCTGGGACCTGCCTTCGATGACGTCACCCCACTCTGGCCTGTGCTCTCCAGCCAGGGACATGCCCCTGCCGCTGACGCCAGAAGGCCAATATCCGGGTCTGGCCAGTAAGAGCGCGGTGACCAACAGGTGTGTCCCTTCGCGGGAGGCGGCCGGCCCATGCCAGGTTCCTGAACTTGGCGGAACGCAGGAGCCGACACCAATCTTCACGCCCGGCTGATGCTGACTCTATAGATGGGCTGGCTGGGTCGGGCCTGGTCTGGCCCTGCCTAGTCAAAGCCAGGATCCATCTGCTTCGTTCTATCTCAAAGCTCAAAGCCCAGGAAACACTCTTAGACTGGGCATCAGTGAAATTTGGATTCGGAGATATAATATAGATGAGAGCTCTCTGAGCCGGGCACGTTTATAAAGAGCCATCTACCTTAGGTATTTTGAATGAAAGAGGTTAGGACTTACAAAGCAATTACCTTCTAGATGTTTTTAATTCTTTATCTGAATAACGGGAGCGCTGGTTATTAAAAAAGCAAATATAGCAACGTATTTAGACTATTTCTAAGCTAAAGAGCTGTAAGTACTAAGTAACTAGAGTTTTAATAACGAATAATAATTTAATAATCTCAGCATTCCAAGAACTTTACCCCTCCAATTCTATACCACAGGTTACTTTTTAAAGCGAAGAAAAGATCAAAGACATAAGTAATTTTCCCAGAGCCACAGAGCTTGTAAGTGGCAGAGCTGACTCCACATTCCAAGTTCTTAACCAAGACACCATGGCATGCAAGAATCTAGACATTATTTCTACCAAATTAATTTTTTACAGAAACACCTGAAATTTATTTCACCTCATGTCAATTTACACACTGCTCTCCAAAACAGTTCAGAGGTCTCCATGGCAACACCATAACTCCAAAAGAGTTTTAGTACCCTAAGACATTTTATTTTTAGAGGCTCTGTTGTATATTGTCTCCCCCTGCTGGTTTAACAATGATGTCTTTGAGGCCTTAGCAAAATAACCACTGTAAGGCAGTGGTTCTGAAAGTGTGGTCCCAGACCAGCAGCATCAGCATCACCTGGATACAGCATCAAGAAGAAACCGGCTGCACATGGTGACTCACACCTGTAATTCCAACACTTTGGGAGGCCAAGGCAGGAGGATCTCCTGAGCCCAGGAGTTTGAGACCAGCCTGGGCAGCATAGTGAGATGCTGACTCTACCAGAAATTTAAAAAAAAAAAAAAATAGCTGGATGTGGTGGCATGTGCCTATGGCCCCAGCTACTTGGGAGGCTAAAGTGGGAGAATCTCTTGAGCCCAGGAAGTCGAGGTTTCAGTGAGCCATGATCACACCACTGCATCTCAGCCTGAGTGACAGAGTGAGACCCTATCTCAAAAAAATAAAAAGCAGCAAGAAACTTCTTGCTTCTTGAGCACCTGCTATGGGTCACCAGATACTTGTTAGAAGTGCAAATTCTTGGGCCCCACTTGCAAATTTACAGAATCAGTAACTCTAGGGGTAGGGCACCAGTAACCTATGTTTTAACAAGCCCTCCAGGAATGGGTGGGGGCGTGGTCAGGGATTCACAGTCACAGATACTGTCATACTTGTTCAGTTCATTGAAATTATGTTGATACTTTTGTATTTCTTGCCCATCACTACATTCAATTTTTTTCCCCCTTTACTAAATGTTTTCTGAAGTTGATACTGGCACAGGTTGCCTCAGGGCTTCCTGTGCTACTGCAAAAACCTCTTGCTTCCGCTGGGCGCGGTGGCTCACGCCTGTAAAACCAGCATTTTGGGAGGCCGAGGCAGGTGGATCACCTGAGGTCAGGAGTTTGAGACCAGCCTGACCAACATGGAGAAACTCCTGTCTCTACTAAAAATACAAAAAGCTGGGCATGGTGGCGGGCACCTGTAATCCCAACTACTCAGGAGTCTGAGGCAGGAGAATTGCTTGAACCTGGGAGGCGGAGGTTGCGGTGAGCCAAGATTGTGCCATTACACTCCAGCCTGGGCACCAAGAGCAAAACTCTGTCTCAAAAACAAACAAACAAACAAACAACAAAAAACCTCTTGCTTCTTGAGCATTTACTGTCGATCACCAGACTGACCTTTCCAAAGTGCTACTTTAATCCTGCATGTCATTTTCAGTGGTTTTCCACTACCTATAGTTTAGTCAGAGATAAATTACTAGTTCCACTTTATTATGCACTGGGAGAGTGAACAGGAGATTGTTATACAGGTTGAGCATCCTTAATCCAAAAATCTAAAATCCAAATCCAAAATTTCAGCACCTACATGATAACGCAAGTGGAAAATTCCATACTGGACCTCATGTGACCAGTCCCAGTCAAAATGCAGTCAGTTTGGTCCGAAGGTAGTGAGTTACCTTAATAGATTGGTCACAGTCAGTTACAGATGGAACACCTTGTTCTATTTTTTTCTCCCCTTCTCACTACTGCACTTGACTAGTCTTAAAAAAACAAAAACAAAACCAAAAAAAGGCTGGGTGCAGTGGCTCATGCCTATAAGCCATGATTGCACCATTGCATTGCAGCCTGGGTGACAGAGCAAGACCCTGTCTCTAAAAAAAATAAAAATAGGGCCAGGTACGGTGGCTCACGCCTGTAATCCCAGCACTTTGGGAGGCCGAGGTGGGTGGATTGCCTGAGGTCAGGAGTTCGAGACCAGTCTGGCGAACATGGTGAAACCCCATCTCTACTAAAAGCACAATAAAATTAGCCAGGCGTGGTGGCGTGCACCTGTAATCCCAGCTACTCAGGGGGCTGAGGCAGGGCAATTGCTTGAACCAGGGAGGTGGAGGTTGCAGTGAGCCGAGATTGCACCACTGCACTCTAGCCTGGGTGACAGAGTGAGGACCCCATCTCAAAAAAAATAAATAAATAAAAATAAAAATAGAAATAAAAGAATGCAGTCAAAACTTTGTTTCATGAACAAAATTATTTAAAATATAAAATCACCTTCAGGATATGTGTATGAGGTGTATATGAACATAAGTAAGTTTCATGTTTAAAGTTGCATCCCATTCCCAAGATATCTCATATGTATATGCAAATATTTAAAAAAAAAAACAAAAAATCTGAAACACTCCTGATCCCAAGCATTTAGGATAAGGAATACTCAACCTGTAGTCCTATTATCTTTAACAATTCAAATTATTATTTATTCCATGTCTGAAATAGTTTATAGTTCATTTTTAAAAGGACAACAATAATAATAAAAATTGTATGTACTTAGAAGCATTCAGAATGTCAACAAACAGCTGCAACTTTTTTTTTGCAATTAGAGTATTCAGTTAACAGAACAACAATTATTTCATATAAGCTGCATCAGAGACAACTGAAGATGTAAAGCTACCATCCCATATATAACTAATTTGTGCTGTGCACCAATGAAAACCTGCTTTAAATTTCCATGTCAATTTACAGCCCCCATAGTGTACCAAACAAGGTACAGTATGGAGGCTATTAAAAAAATCACCAGGACAGGGCTATCTAATGACACATTTGGTAGTGTGTTAACTGTACAAAAAAAAAAGACAGTGTACAGTTTAAAAACAAGTCTTACATTTCAATTTTTTTTGTCTTTAAAGGAGTGAGTTGTGTACAGGGGGGTTAAATGCTTTAGTGACAAGAAAAAAAACTGCACTCGAACTTATTCATCATCACCATCTTCTTCATTTTCCTCCTCCTCATTCTCTCCCTCTTCTTCCTCTTCTTTCTTTTTCTTGCTTTTTTCAGCCTCAACAACTCCCTTTTTAGCTGCATCAGACTTTCCTTTAGCTCAATATGTAGCAGTATCCTTTCTGTATTTTTCCTTCAGCTTTGCAGCCTTCTTTTCAAGGCTGCTTGTCATCTGCAGCAGTGTTATTCCACATCCCTCCCAGTTTCTTCGCCGCATCACCAATGGACAGGCCAGAATGTTCTCTTTTGACTTTTGGGCCACATACAGAACAGAACAAGAAAAAGGCTGAAGGAGACCTCTTGGGTGCATTGGGATCCTTAAACGTTTTTTGTCTCCCCTTTAGGAGGGATATATGTTTTCATTTCTCTTTCATAACGGGCCTTGTCCACCCTTGCCATAGCTTCAGATTGTCCTTTCTCTTTAGCAGACATGGTCTTCCCCCTCACTGAGCACTTCTTAGAAAACTCTGAGAAGTTGACTGAAGCATCTGAGTGTTTCTTCTTACGCTCCTCCGGACAAGTTTGCACACAAAATACATATGATGGCATTTTGCCTCTTGGCTTTTTAAGATCTCCTTTGCCTATGTCTAGTTATTTTTCCTCAGCGAGGCACAGAGTTGCCTACGGCCCATCCGGCTCTCACTTGCCCCGGCACTGTCTTTATGGAGCTCAATGTACTGCCTATAATTCATTTTTAAACCCCCAAAGTTCATAAAACAGCAACTCAAAGCAAAACAAAAAACAAACCCCAAAGTTCAAAATGAATACCTGCTTTTATTTTCAGAACCGGCATTTAATTTAAAAATCTGTTTTCAAAAATAAAATTCTAAAGTCATAAAGAATGAGTTAAGTTTAAAAATTTACTTTAAAACTTGTACCCTGTTAGTGCATAGCTCTAGGACCCCTTCTCAGGTTCAAACCAGCTTGCTCTATTTTTCTTCTTCCATTGTAGGAGAATCTAGAGATTTGGCCTCTTTCCTTTAATCGCGTGGCTGCCAACACACACTCTATCCCTTAATAGGTTGCTGGGAGTTGTGGGGTGGGGAACTGTGAGGGAGTGGGAATAAGTAAGACAAAATTGTCAGGTTTGCTGATTTCTGGGGTGTAAATACTTTCTTATTTATGAGCTCCCATTGTGATGTCACTGAACATGGAGTTGTGAAGAGGTGCTCATTTATACAGTATTTCTACCATACAGATACAATCAACACAAAAAAAAACCCTCAAGGACATAAATAATAGGAAGACATAGTAAAATAATTAGGCAGTGATAAGTCTGGAGTCTATATTATCTTTGATTTTAATATAATTTATGTAATTAAATTATTACAGGCTGGAGTACAGTGGCACAATCACAGCTCACAGCAACCTTGACCTCCTGGACTCAAGCAATCCTCCCACCTCAGCCTCCTGACTAGCTGGAACTACAGGTGCGTGCCACCATACCCAGCAAATTTTTTTTGTTTGGAGAGATGGGTTCTCATTATGCTGCCTAGACTGGTCTTAAACTCCTGGGCTCAAGTGATCCTCCTTGCCTCAGCCTCCCAAAACTGAGATTACAGGCATGAGCCACCATACCCAGACTGTAATCTGATTCTTAATGAAGGTTGTGTTCGACAACTGGCTCACAAAATTCCTAAAAATTGCAAGCTGCTAAGAGCAGGCTCTAGCATACCATTGTTTACTGCAAATCCAAGGGAACTCAGAGAAGGGTAAACTACAAATTCTCAAAGGCAGTGTAGTGGCAGAAAAGTGTGATACCTTTCCTCATCCATCGTAAGGAACAGCCACCACTCCTATAGCAAATGACAGATTAACAAGAGAGAAAAGAACCAGGTGCAGTGGCTCATGCCTATAATGCTAGCACTTCAGGAGGCCAAGGCAGGAAGATTGCTTGAGCCCAGGAGTTCAGGACCAGCCTAGACAACATAGCGAGACCCTGTCTCTACAAAAAATAAACAAAATTAGCTGGGTGTGGTGGTGTGTACCCGTAGACCCAGCTACTCAGGAAACAGGAGCCAGGAGGATCCCTTGAGCCCAAGAGGTCGGGGCTGCAGTGAACTGTGATCATGCCACTGCACTCTAGCCTGGGTGACAGAGAGAGATCCTGTCTCAAAAAAGAAAACAAAACCAAAAGAAAATTATAACAAATTTATTTCATCAAAGTTTTACCTGACACTAGAGCCTTCAGAAATGAAGACCCATTATCCCCCAAAGCAGGGCACCACAGTGATTGCAAAGCGGTAGTGATTTGTAGTTGTGGATGCTGAACTTGTGTGAGATGTTGATTCTGAACCTCTGTTTGGCAATCTTTGAATCTTCTTGGTTAATATTGTTTTGGCAAATACAGGCTGTAATGGTTAGATGATGGCAGTGTTTATGGGTAACACATGTGCACACTTGGCATTGATAACCCTGTTTCCCAAATACTCCCCAGATAAACTTCCTGCAGTAAGAGCAGTAGGTGGGCTGCCTCAGGTATGTGAGAATAATCTTGTTTCCATTGATCTGTTTTATTGGTGGGGAGGGGTTGGGTTTGGAGACATGGTCTCGTTCTGTCACTTGAGCTGGAGTGCAGTGGTACGATCATAGCTTACTGAAGCCTTGAACTCCTGGCTCAAGAAATCCTCCACCTCAGCCTTCCAAATAGCTGGAACCACAGGACTGCACCCCCACTCCTGGCTAATTTTTATTTTAGAGACAGGATCTCACCATATTGCTCAGGCTGGTCTTGAACTCCTAGTCGCAGATAATCCTCTCACCTCAGCCTCCTAAGTACCTGGGATAACAGGCTTGACCCACCATGTCTTGCACTATTAGGGTTATTACCACAAATGCTTTCCTCTCTGGCTGCAGATTCACCCAGCCTTGGAAGGTGCTCAAGGTGTTGGCCATGCCGGCAGTGCACAGCCACTCCCAGTGAAAAAAAAAAACAAAAAAATAGCTCAGAGCAATCTTTTGAATCTATGCTCCTGTATTGCAATCCTCAAGCTTGGCCCAAATAAATTCTCTAGTTATATTAATTTTGCCTCAGCTTCTTCCTTTTAGTCCACACTGGAGTTGTTACCAGGGCAGCTCTAGAAATATAGCTGGGAAAGCTCACTATTTTCTTTCTTTTTTTTTTTTTTTTTGAGACAGAGTCTCCCTCAGTCGCCCAGGCGTGCAGTGGTGCGATCTCGGCTCACTGTAACCTCCACCTCCCTGGTTCAAGAGATTCTTGTGCCTCAGCCTCCGGAGTAGCTGGGATTACAGGTGCCAGCCACCACCCCTGGCTAATTTTTTTTGGTATTTTTAGTAGAGATGGGGAGGGTCTCACCACATTGGCCAGGCTGGTTTCGAACTCCTGGCCTCCAGTTATCTGCCCACCTTGGCCTCCCAAAGTGCTGGGATTACAGGCGTGAGCTACCGCACCCAGCCTATTTTCTTAAACCATAAACAGCTGTGAAAGCTCATTATTTTTTCTTAAACAGTGTTTTTCTAGTCTTTTTATCTATAGGTACCTTGCTTAAAAGAACACCAGATGACCTGGGAAGCCACAGGAGCTTCAGAACCCTTCGTCAATTACCAGAGGAAGATAAGGCTGGTGCAAAACTGGTGACAACCAGAACCGGAAGCTCCTTGTTACCTTTAGATCATTAAGATATCATTACAATATCAAAATCCCACCCATAGAAGAAAATGCCCACCATTTTCTGAACATGCATTGTATGAAGATGCATGTTTATGATCTTGGGCTCCCAGCACATATTTACATACCTCCCCTTCCCTCATCTAACTCCATAAAATTCCCCAGCTTCCTATGGCTCTGGGAGAAGGTGTCTTTAGAGCAGGGGTCCCCAACCCCTGGGCCATTCACTGGTACTGGCCTGTGGCCTGTTAGGAACCAAGTTGCACAGCAGGAGGTGAGTAGCAGGTGGGCAAGCAAGCGAGTGAAGCTTCACCTGTATTTACAGCTACTCCCCATTGCTGGCATTACTACCTGAGCTCCGCCTCCTGTCAGATCAGCAGTGGCATTAGATTGTCCTAGGAGTGTGGACCCTATTGTGAACTATGCATGTGAGGGATCTAGGCTGCATGCTCCTTATGAGAATTTAATGCCTGATGATCTGTCACTGTCTCCCATCACCCATGGATGGGACCATTTAGTTGCAGGAAAACAAGCTTAGGGCTCCCACTGATTCTACATTATGGAGAGTTGTATAATTATTTCATTATATATTACAATGTAATAATAATAGCAATAAAGTACACGATAAATGTAATGCACTCAAGTCATCCCAAAACCATCCCCCCCACCCTGGTCTGTGGAAAAATTGTCTTCCATGAAACTGGTTCCTGCTGCCAAAAACGTTGGGGAACATTGCTTTAGAGCAAGAGCTCTCTATTGTTGGCCAGAAATAAAACCTGCTTGCCTTTTGTTTTTCCAATTGGTTGTTTTTAATTTGCAACCAATACAAAGTAGGGAAAGAACTCAGTTTACCAGTGATACAATTACAGGGTACATGTGGCCAGGCGTGGTGGCTCACACCTGTAATCCCAGCCCTTTGGGAGGCTGAGGCAGGTGGATCACCTGAGGTCAGGAGTTCGAGACCAGCCTGCTCAATATGGTGAAACCCCATCTCTACTAAAAATACAAAAAAAAAAAAAAAATTAGCCAGACGTGGTGGCTGTAGTCCCAACTACTCGGGAGGCTGAGGCTGGAGAATCACTTGAACCTGGGAGGTGGAGGTTGCAGTAAGCCGAGATGGCACCACTGCACTCCAGCCTGGGAGACAGAGTGAGACTCCATCTCAAGAAAGAAAAGAAAGAAAGATAGAAAGAAAGAAAGAGGGAGGGAGGGAAAGGAAAGAAAGAAAAAGAAAGAGAGAGAGAAAGAAAGAAAAAGAAAGAAATAATTAATTACAGGGTATACGTTTACATGAGGTGGTCATAGCCCAGGGGCATCTTATGGATGACGGCCGCCATCAGTGGCGTTAGTGTAGAGCTCCTCATTGTACATGGGTTTGGTGGTCCTCCATTGGTGCTGGTCTGGCCCACGTGCACCTCGTTCACACTCACCATCAGGTACGGCTCCAGCAGCTGGTGGCCCTTCATGAGCAAGTGGCACAGGTATCACAGCCTGATGGGTTCTTCTTGCCTGCTGCCCTGAAAAAAAACCATCGAGAACCGCAGAAGTTGTAGCAAAGAAATAATTTAATTAATAATTGCAGGGTCAAGCCAAGTGAGGAGAACAGGGAGAAATTTCTCAAACCCCTCTCTCCAAGAATTTGGAGGCTAGGGTTTTTTAAGGGTGCTTTGGTAGGCAGGGAGCTGGGGAACTGAAACGATTGATTGGCTGGGGATAGAATCACAGGGGCCTCTCAAACTGTCTTAACACAGCTGAGTCAGTTCCCAGGAAGTGTGGGTGGTCTCAGGACCAGGGGGCCTCTCTTGATCTACTGAAATGCTAAATCTGAAAAGGATCTCCAAGACCAGGTCTCTAGGTTTCATAATAGTGAGGTCATCTATAGGAGTAGTTGAGGAAGTTATCAATCTTGAGACCCCCATTACATGACTTTGGGGCAGTAAGCAACTTACAGAAAACAGAGGAAGCAACAGCGGCTCATTCTTTAACTATGTTCAAGCCCCTACCACAATTCCTCAGCAAAGTTCAAGCCCCTACCATAATTGTAACCATGTCATATGAATGTGGCTTTGATCTCCGAACAAGGAGGGACGTCAGTTCTCCTTGCCTCAAAGTTTAGCTATAAACTAAATTCCTCTTATAGTTATCTTGGCCTCTGCACTAGAATATACAAAGCAAAAACAAAAAACAACAAAAACCCCCCACCAATTTAGCTTGCAAGACTAGTAGCAAAATGGAGTCAGTCATGTTATATTTCATTACTTAAAATTCTGCAAAGGTGGTTTCTCAGGGAATGTGGATCCTGGAATAGCCATTTAACAGCCTGGTGCCGGACCATAGACTGGCGCCTCTGCCCCCCGCTGGCAAACCTCGAAGCAGCCACAGGAGTGGAGGCAGCCCTGGGGAGAAGCAGGACACAAACCACCCTTGACTAGCCATTCTGCCTTCTCCGTTGGCCCTTCTCCTCCCCTCATTCCCTTCATCCCTCCCAAGGTTGAAAGGAAGGGACCGGGCTCATCAGGGAAGCCTGTCCCTCTCAATCTCACAGCGCTTCCAGGGGCCTTGTGCAGACTCGCCCTTTCTCCAGGGCCAAGAAACTCCTCTCCTCTGAAAGCTGGAGCTACCAGTCCCCTTAGTGCCAGCCCCTAGCGGATCCCCACACCCTTCCCCTTCTTCTCTTCAAGAATATGTTTTGTTACATTGGCCTTTTGTCCTTGGTTCCTGAAACAGCTCTGGAGCAATAAAGGTGAAAGGCTCTTTTTATTTATAATGAGCCCCTTTCAACCACATCTGAATTTATGTTAAGGAGGTGAGTTTTGTAAAGTCCCTAGGTAACCACAGGATTAGGGGCCAGGAGAAGCAACCATGTGCTCAGGGACTTGAAATTCATACCCCTGCCCCACCCCCAACACACACACATCTTCAGGAAGGGGAAGAGGGGCTGAAGGTTGAGTTGGCCACCAATGGCCAGTGATTTAATCAATCAGGCCTACATAATGAAGCCTCCGTATAAACCCAAAAGGACTGAGTTCAGGGGACTTCCACATACGGGGTACAGGGAAGGTGGTGCACCCCAACTCCATGGGACAAAAGCGCCTGAGCTCAGGACCTTCCCAGACTTCTATGTACCTCTTCATCTGGCTATTCATTTGTATCCTTTAAAATATGTGTTATAATAAACCAGTAAGTGTAAGTATTCCCCTGAGTTCTGTGAGCCTTTATGAGCAAGTGGCACAGATGTCACAGCCTGACAGATTCTTCTTGCCTGCTGCCCTGCAGCGGGAGATGCAGCAAAGACAGAGTTTATACGAAATTAACTGAACCCAAAAGGAGCTTCGTGGGAATGCCAATTAATAGCTGGTTGGTGGGAAGTTCCAGAAGCTTGGACTTGCAATTGATGTCTCAAGTCAGGGGCACTTTTGTGGGACTGAGCTGTTGACAAGTTCTGTAGGATCTGACGTGACTTCCAGGTGGATAGTGTCGAACTGCTTTCTTGGTGTATGGGGAAAACCCCCCATACGCTTGGTCACAGAAGTTTTCTGTGTTGTGAGAAACAACAGGAGAATCAAACTGTTTGTGGTCTGTTTTGTTGTTTTCTATTCAGTTCTCTTGTAAAAAACTGCCCAGAGAGCTGCCTTGCCCCTTGTACCATGTGAGGACACAACAAGAATATGTCATCTGTGAAACAGGCTATCACCAGACACCATATCTGCAGGCAACATGATCCTGGACTTCCCAGCCTCCAGGACTGTGACAAATAAATTTCTGAGGTTTCCTGGGAGGAAGTTTCCTGATTGGGAAAAGACTGAGGCTAGCACCAGAAAGTCCTAATTCAGATTCATTCGGCATCAAAAAACCCAATAGAACCTTCCACACATTCCCATTGAAGCCCTAAGCCTCCCTCCTTTTGTTTAAGGTGGTATATACAGTTGTCCCTCTGTATTAGTGGGGGATTGGTTCCAGGACCTCCCTCAGATACCAAAATCTACAGACGCTTAAGTTCCTGATATAAAATGGCATCATGTTTGCATATAGCCTATGCAATCCTCCTGTATACTTTAAATCATCTCTAGATTACTTCTTATACCTAATACAATGTAAATTATATGTAAATAGCCATTATCCTGTATTGTTTAGGGAATGATGGCAAGAAAAAAGTCTATGCGAGTTCAGTACAGACATTATTTTTTCTCTTTTTCTTTTTTTTTCGAGACAGGGTCCCACCCAGGCTGGAGTGCAGTGGCATGAACATGGCTCACTGCAGCCTTGACATCCTGGGCTCAAGGGATCCTGCTGCCTCAGCCTCCCGTGTAGCTGGGACAGTAGGCACGTGCCACAACACCTGGCTAATTTTTTTGATTTTTTTTTTGTAGAGACAGGGGTTTCACTTTGTTGCCCAGGCTGGTCTCAAACTCCTGGGCTCAAGCAGTCCTCCTGTCTCAGCCTCCCAAAGTGCTGAGATTACAGGCGTGAGCCACCAAACCAGCTCTCTGAATATTTTCCACCCTTGGTTGGTTGAATTCATGGATGCAGAATCCACAAATACAAAGGCCCTACTGGATACCTTTATCTCTGGCTATTCAGAGAGTTACATTGTACTACACAACACCCCAGTAGGTAAATTAACATTTTCTTCTATTAAAGTCTATTGTCAGTTAATTTACAGGCCTCTAACTTTAGAGCCTGGGATGGCAGAGGGAAAGATATCCTCCCAAGAGTGCTCAACTCTGGCAGCTCCCTAAAAATAACTTGGGAGCTTTTTAAAAATACTCACGTCCAGGCCGGGCGTGGTGGCTCAAGCCTGTAATCCCAGCACTTTGGGAGGCCGAGGTGGGCGGATCATGAAGTCAAGAGATCAAGACCATCCCGGCCAAATGGTGAAACCCCATCTCTACTAAAAATACAAACATTAGCTGGCCCCGGTGGCACGTGTCTGTAGTCCTAGCTCCTTGGGAGGCTGAGGTAGGAGAATCTCTTGAACCTGGGAGGCGGAGGTTGCAGTGAGCCGAGATCGCGCCACTGGACTCCAGCCTGGTGACAGCGCAAGACTCCATCTCAAAAAACAAAAACAAAACAAACAAACAAAGCTCATGTTCATGTTCTCCTTCCCACACTACCCATTCTGATTTAATTACCTGGGATGGACCCAGGTGTAGTGGTTTTTAAGAGCTTGCCAGCTGGTTGTACTATGCAGCAGGGTAGAGAATCCAGTATTAAGAGTTATATCTTAATTAAGAGTTATATACTTACTCAAGTTATATACTTACTCAATTAAGAGTTATATACTTCTCAATTCTTAATTAAGAGTTATATACTTCTCAAATTTTAATGTCTAAGAGTATCACCTGAGAATCTCGCTAAAACTCAGATTCTGAGTCTGTAGGTTTGGTGTGAGACCCAAGAATCTGTATTTTGAAGAAGCACCCAGCCACTGCTGCTGGTTTACCTCCCACACTTTGAATATATCAGGCTTTTTAAAAACCAGGGCTCTTGGCCGGGCAGGGTGGCTCACGCCTATAATCCCAGCACTTTGGGAGGCCGAGGTGGGCAGATCACGAGGTCAAGAGATCGAGACTATCCTGGCAAAGATGGTGAAACTCCGTCTCTACTAAAAATACAAAAAATTAGCTGGACATGGTGGCACGTGCCTGTAGTCCCAGCTACTTGGGAGGCTGAGGCAGGAGAATCGCTTGAAACCAGAAGGCGGAGGTCGCAGTGAGCCGAGATCACACCACTGCACTCCAGTCTGGGCAACAAGAGCAAAACTCCGTCTCAAAACAAAAACAAAACAAAAAACAACAACAACAAAAACCAGGGCTTTTTCACCTTTCCCTTGAAATCTTCATAAAAAAATAGTTACATAAAGGTAACTTATTTCCAAGCCTACACAGTTGTGGCTTGATCAAAATCATAAAACTGAGCTGAGGGTGTTATGGTCTAATTGAATCTATTTGTAAAACCTATGCCCATCAAATTAGATCCATCTTTTATCTAAACTTTCTCACAAGCTTGGCTTATTACATTAAAAAACCTTTAGTGCACAAGAACAAAAAGTATCCTGATATTACAAGGGAAGAGAAACATTCCACATAAAAGCCAGGTGTGTTCCTAGACTTAAGTTGAAAATATTAAGCTCTACTGTTCTAGAAATCCACAAGATGGAGATGTGACTCCATGAAAAAAACCACTACTTCCTGCGCTGTATCAGATTCTGCCAATAGATTTCTTTCATGTTTCATTTCTTCTATTTTTTTCCCACTGTCATTCTTCCTTACTTGAAACAATTACTAGCCATTTTCACTGGCTATGAGAACAACACGGTGACAGTAAGTAAACTATGGTAGATTAATGTCGGGGAAAAATAAGTATTTTTTCTTTCCATTGCTACGTTAACGGCTGACAACAAAGCACACATTAACATGAGAAAAAGTATACAAAAAATATACTAATAAGCTAGGTACGGTGGCTCACACCTGTAATCCCAGCACTTTAGGAGGCCGAGGCAGGCAGGTTGCTTGAGACTGGCAGGTTGCTTGAGACCGGCCTGGGCAACATGGTAAAACCTCGTCTCTATTACAAATATAAAAATTAGCCAGACATGGTGGTGCGCACCTGTGGTCCCAACTACTGGGGAGGCTGAGGCAGGAGGATTGCTTGATCCCAGGAGGCAGAGGTTGCAGTGAGCCAACATTGCACCACTGCACTCCAGCCTAGGTAACAAAGCGAGACTATGTATAAAAAAAATTAATATGAGAGAAGCATATAAATTTATTTAATATAAATTTTATATGACATAGGAGCTTTTGTAAAGAGAAAATACTTAGGTGGCAGGATTACGGATGTATTTTGTTTTATAAAATTTCAATTTGATGTTAGGTAAATACCAAACACATCTTACTAAAAAGAGAGTGGCAAGGCTGGGTACAATAGCTCATGCCTGTAAGCCCAGCACTTTGGGAGGCCAAGGTGGGAGAATACCTTGAGCCCAGAAATTTGAAGTTATAGTGAGCTGATATTTGTGCCAATGGACTCTAGCCTGGGTGACAGAGTGAGATGCTGTCTCTAAAAATAAATAAATAAAAAGGGAGAGTTAATAAATTTTGTAATGTACATCATTTATGAGAATATCAGAAAACATCAAATACCTACACATGAGGTCTAATGAAAGATGTGCAAATAATTGTTAAGCATTGCTGAGAGAAATTAGAGAAGACTTCAATAAATGGAGAGATGCCAGGTTCATGGATTGGAACATGTGGCATAGTTAAGATGTCAATTCTCCCTTAAATTGATAGATTCAGTACAATCCAAGCAAAATTTTTGGTGAAAATACAAAAACCCTATAATAGCCAATACAATTTTGAAGAAAAGGTATAAAATTGAAAGACTTAACAGTATGAGAAATCAAGACCTACTGTAGAGCTACAGTAATTGAGACAGGTTGCTATTAGCACAAGGGAAGATAAAACAGAACAACAGAACATAATAGAGAGTGTGGAAATAGACCGAGAAATTTGTGGTCACCTATTTACAACAAAGGCACCATCTCAATTAGGGGGGAAGGGTAGTCTTTTCAACACATGCTGCTGGGAAACAAAATGACCCTTAACCTCTACAAACAAAAATGAGTTCAAAATGGATCATTGGCTTAAATATGAAAGGTAAAATAATTAAGCTTCTAGGAAAAAAAAGATAGGCAAAGTTTTTTTTTGTTGTTGTTGTTTTGTTTGTTTTTTCTTGCTCTGTCACCCAGGCTGGAATGCAGTGGCTTGATCACAGCTTTTTGTAGCCTCCTACAGTAAGCTGGGCTTACTGGGCTCAAGCAACCCTTCTGCCTCAGCCTCCCTAGTACCTAGTAGCTGTGCCACCATGCCCAGCTTTTTGTTTTTTGTTTTTTGTTTGGTAGAGTCAGAGTCTCGCTATGTTGCCCAGCATGTTCTGGAACTCCTGAGCTCAAACGATCTTCCTGGCTCAGCCTCTCAAAGTGCTGGGATTATAGGCATGAGCCACCATGCCCGCAAGACAGGCAGAGCTTCCTAAACAGGACAAAATATTGTACAACACTAGCCATAAAAGACAAGATTGATAAATTGGACTTTATGAAAATTAAAACCTCTGTTCATCAAAAGACACCATTAGAGTATGGAAAAGTAAGTCACAGACTGTTTTACTGCTTGGAGGATATACCTCAATTAAAACATTTCCTTAAATGGACAGATGAGGAGACTTCCATTTCTGAAAGATGGAACAGACATTCTTTGCCTGTCCAACCCAGTAAGAAAGCTAAAACCTTTGCGCATGTAATCCCAGCTACTTGGGAGGCTGAGGCACAAGAATCGCTTGAACCCAGGAGGTGGAAGTTACAGTGAGTAGAGATTGTGCTACTGCACTCTTGCCTAGGTGACAGAGCGAGACTGTCTCAAAAAAAAAAAAAAAACAAAAACAAGGGCAGGGCCGGGAACGGTAGCTCACGCCTGTAATCCCAGCACTTTGAGAGGTTGAGGCGGGCAGATCACCTGAGGTCAGGAGTTTGAGACCAGCCTGACCAACATGGAGAAACCCCGTCTCTACTAAAAATACAAAATTAGCTGGGCATGGTGGCGCATGCCTGTAATCCCAGCTACATGGGAGGCTGAGCTCAGCAGGAGAATCGCTTGAACCTGGAATGCGGAGGTTGTGGTGAGCCAAGATTGTGCCATTGCACTCCAGCCTGGATAACAAGAGCAAAACTCCATCTCAAGCAAACAAACAACCCACAAAGCAGTAATAAGGATTTTAGTGACTGGGTGCAGTGGCTCATGCCTGCAATCCCAGCACTTTAGGAGGCCAAGGCAACAGGAACGCTTCAACCCAGGCATTCAAGGTCACAATGAGTTATGATTATACCACTGCACTGCAGCCTGAGTAACAGAGCAACACCCTCTCTCTAAAAAGAAAAAGGATTTTAGAGATCTTAGACTACCACAGTATTTATTCCTAATAATTGAGTATTTTTAAAAAATTAAGTAAAGTACATTTGGCCTTTTTCTTTCTATGACTCTATAATTGTGAAACTTCTTAGCCTGCTGGGCATGGTGACTCATGCCTGTAATCCCAACTCTTTGGGAGGCTGAGGCCGAAGGATCACCTGAGCCTAGGAGTTTGAAAATAGCCTGGGAAACATAGTGAGATGCCATTTCTACAAAATATGCAAAAATTAGCCTGATGTGGTAGAGTGTGCCTGGAGCCCTAGATACTTGAGGGGCTGAGGTGGGAGGATCTCTTTAGCCCAGGAAGTTGAGACTGCAGTGAGCCATGACCGTACCACTGCTGCACTCCGCTTTGGGTGACAGAGCAAGACCTTGCCTCAAACAAAACAAAACAAAACAAAACAAAACAAAACAAACCAGAAAGAAAGAAAAAGAAAAGAAACTTCTTAGCCTGTACAGGTACCTTTTGTATTGTAGATCCTCTGGAAGTTTGGCGAAATGAATGGACCCTTTATTATAATAATGCTTTAAAATGTATAAATACATAGGACTTCTAAGAAAATCAACTAAATTAAAATATGGTTATCAAAATATTTTAAAAATGTGTTACAGTGATATGTTTCTCTTTATTGACACATTAAATAATAGCTAGTGATGGGTTTAATAATTACTGCAATTTTGAAGTAGCAATGACTAGAAATGACATTTTGAAACAATTATTGTGAAAAGAAAATATCTGTGATTTCTGTCAGTGACAAAAATCACAAGCTCTACTAATACTAGTTTGTTGCCTATATTCATAATCAAAAGAAATGTTAAATTTTAATTAGAAGTTAATGAAACTAAAAATGAAACACTGATTCTATCCGTGGAGCCCAAGTTAAGAACTCCAGGACTACAGGCTTCCCCAAAATATTAACAGTACTTATCTCTGAGTGATGGAAATATGGGTGGTTTACATTTTTTTTCTGTATTTTTCAAATTTTCCACAATAAGCAAATATCACTTTTATAATTATAAAACACATGATATATGCAACAGTAAAAGGGGTGATATGGTTTGGCTCTCTGTGCCTACCCAAATCTCATGTCAAATTGTAATCTCCACTTGTTAGGGGAGAGACCCAGTGGGAGGTGATTGGATCATGGGGACGGATTTCCCCCATGCTGGTCTCGTGATGCTGAGTGAGTTCTCTCACGAGATCTGACGGTTTAAAAATGTGGCACTTCCCCACTCCCCTCCTGCTGCCATGTAAGACATGCCTGGCTTCCCCTTTGCCTTCCACCATTATTATAAGTTTCCTGAGGCCTTGCCAGCCATGTGGAACTGTGAGTCAATAAACCTCTTTTCTTTACAAATTACCCAGTCTCAGGTAGTTCTTTATAGCAGTGTGAAAACGGACTAATAAAAGGAGTGTATTAATTGTCAGATTCAGGGCACAGAAATAAAACTAGAAAAATAAAGAAGTGCTTGAAGAAATCCTTTAGGAAAAAAGAAAAGGGAAACAAAATTCTGAATGAAGATGAAGAAACGGAACCTTTCATCAGAGAGACTTAAAGCTGGTGAGACCTTTATGCCATGGATCTTTTTTTTTTTAAATTAATATAGACACAGTCTTGCTATGTTGCCCAGGCTGGTCTTGAACTCCTAAGTTCAAGTGATTATCCTGCCTCAGCCACCCGAACAGCTGGGATTACAGGCATGCTCCACCATGCCCAGGTCATTTTTTTGTATTTTTAGTAGAGATGGTTTCACCATGTTGGCCAGGCTGATCTTGAACTCCTGACCCAAGTGATCTGCCCTCCTCAGCCTCCCAAAGTGCTGAGATTACAGGCATGTGCCACCGTGCCCAGCCCATCACAAGTGTTTTGACAGTCCACATAGCCACTCCTGGGCCACATCAGAAGTAAAAATGGAACTCATAGGCCACTATTACTCATGAGTTTA
Organism: Gorilla gorilla gorilla; assembly: GCF_029281585.2. Lineage (NCBI taxonomy): Eukaryota > Metazoa > Chordata > Mammalia > Primates > Hominidae > Gorilla > Gorilla gorilla. The sequence goes on along the minus strand of NC_073239.2, from coordinate 84,493,976 downwards.
GTAATTTTATTATCCATTTCTTCTGCATCTCCCGCTCCTGCTTAATTCCCAGCCAGGTCTTGCCTGTCTACCACGGTCCAAGCAGTCATTTGGGAGAGAGAACTCCCAGGCAGTGAAATCCAAACTCCTTACCAGACCCTACAAGACCCTCTTGGATCTGACCCCTACCTACCTCCCCAACTTCCAACTGTTTTCCCCACACACCAACCTTTCTCGCCTTTTGATTATTTCATTAAGCCAAGCTTGTTCCAACTTCGAGGGGTTTGCCTTTCCTGGTCTTTCGTTCTGGCAAATTCCTCCTCCAGAGCTCCTTCAGTCCTGTCTGGCTCGTCACCCTTGTAACTCAGTGTCCTCTTACTTAGAGACTTCCCCTGACTGCCCTATGTAAAGTCCTCAGTCCATCCCTGCCAGTCAGCATAGTATTGCCAACGATACTCTCTTATTTCCATATTGTCTCCTACTAGAAAGGAAGCTGCTCGAGGGCAGAGACTGTCATCAACATCGTTCACTGCTGCATCCTCAGCACCTCAAACTACCGGGCACAGGAAAAGAGTAAGTGAAATGAATACCCGTGGGCTCTCCTTGCGGCTCACTCTGGCTTAGAGAAATCGGCTTGTCAAGCAAAAGCATGATTAAAACTGTGGGTTTGGGCTGGGTGCGGTGTCTCACGCCTGTAATCCCAGCACTTTGGGAGGCCGAGGCGGGCGAATCACCTGAGGTCAGGAGTTCGAGACCAACCTGGCCAACATGGTGAAACCTGTCTCTACTAAAAATACAAAAATCAGCAGGGCGTGGTGGCGCCCGCCTGTAATCCCAGCTACTCAGGAGGCTTAGGCAGGAGAATCGCTTGAACCCGGGGGAAGGAGGTTGCAGTGAGCCGAGGTCGCGCCATTCCGTCTCAAAACAAAAACAAACTGTGGGTTTGTTTTGAGACAGGGTCTTGCTCTCTCGCACAGGCTAGAGAGCAGTGGCATGATCTCCGCTCACTGCAACCTCGACCTCCCAGGCTCAAGCGATCCTCCCGCCTTGGCCTCCCAGTGCTGGACTACAGGCGTGGTCTAAAAACGATTTTAATCTTTGCACTGAACTATTGCCCCGACGAGGTTTGTTCGAAGACAGTCAAGGCCGGCCCGGAAGAACGCACAACCATCAGCCCCCAGCAGAGCTCTCGGCGCGCAACTGAGGCTGCGCAGGCTTAGGGCGGGGCGTGGTGACGCGGCTGCCGGAAGCGGGTCTGGAGCGGGCCAGACGGCCAGGGCCGGCGAGCGCGGTGCAGCGCCGCGCGGTGCGGGCGGCCGAGTGGGGCCGTCATGGAGGATGAGCGGAGCTTTTCGGATATCTGCGGCGGCCGCCTGGCGCTGCAGCGCCGCTACTACTCCCCGTCCTGCCGGGAATTCTGCCTCAGCTGCCCTCGGCTCTCGCTGCGTTCGCTCACCGCTGTCACCTGCACGGTGTGGCTGGCGGCCTACGGACTCTTCACCCTCTGCGAGGTAATGGCAAGTCGGCCCCTCCCCGCGCTCGAAGGAGGGGGTTCGGCTTTGGGAGGGTCTTTGGGGTCTTTGGTCGAGCCCGGACCTCTGGTCGGCCCCTCCTACAGTGATAGGACAGGAGGGCGGGAACTCACGGGTTCTGGGGACGATATTCCGCTGCTGGACAGCTCTTTAAATGACGTTTAGTGAAATGTGTGCTCCTGGACAGTACATTCCCCTTCCGTTGCTGTGCTCTGCTCGGTGGGTTCACTCAGCATACATCTAGTTCTTGCGCTACGGCCTAAAACTTTAACTTCCACGTGTTCTATGTAGTATAGGCGCGCAGTAATTTAATTCCAAGAGTTCAAGGAACTACTAAGTGGGTCTTCCTCGTCCATCCCTTCTGCTCCTCAAAGTAGTACTGCTAACAATACTTTACGTAGACTTCCACAAACTGTCTTTGCCTCCACAAGTGTGTGTGTTTATCTGTGTGTATAGATAGAGTGTTATAGTTCTTTCTAATCTCTGTTTTTCAAGGCAGTTTTTTAACCCTCCCTCCTCTCAAACCCTTCCCCAATTTCAAGTGCTTTCTAAAGGTTTATGAAATTTTGGACGTGTGTGATAGCTGTGCTCAATTTCCAGATTCATTCCTGTTTTCTCTGAGCCTCAATTTTCTACATCTGTAAAATAGAATTCATGCCTGCCATACCAGCTTCATGATATTGTGAGGGTTAAATGCAGTAACTTTGTGACAGCTCTCAAATAAAAAGAATTATCCTAATTTTCAGGATAAGTTGCAGTTTCATATGTAGTGTCTGAATTGAATGTATTATCCCAGAAGTGATCTAATCAGAGCTAAGTACAGCAGGGCTATTTATTTTTGTAACTTGGATATTGTTTCCATTACTGCATCCATTCGCTTTTTTGCTGTCAAAGCGTGTTTCAGAGCATGGTAATTTAGCATACAAATATGCAGAATTAAGACTGCCCTAATTGCAGGAAACTATCTAACTGTATCTAAACCGTATGTTTGTTCAGGCAAAGCACTGTACCTCACGCCTGTAATCCCAGCACTTTGGGAAGCTGAGGCGGGCGGATCACTTGAGGTCTGGAGTTGGAGACCAGCCTGGCCAACATGGTGAAACCACGTCTCTACGAAAAATTCAAACATTAGGTGGGTGTGGTGGTGCACGCTTGTAGTCTCAGCTACTCGGAAGGCTGAGGCAGGAGAATCGCTTGAACCTGGGAGGTGGAGGTAGCAGTGAGCCGAGATCACGCCACTGCACTGCAGCCTGGGCAACAGAGGGAGACTCTGTCTCAAAAAAAAAAAAAAAAAAAAAAAAGTTTGTTCATAAGTCAGTTAAAATGATTAAGTTGACTTGATAGCCCCCCTAAAATTTAATTTATTGTATAGTTGAATTTTAGTACTAGCCTGAGTTCTTTTTTTTTTTTTTTTGAGACGGAGTCTCGCTCTGTCGCCCAGGCTGGAGTGCAGTGGCGCGATCTCGGCTCACTGCAAGCTCCGCCTCCTGGGTTCACGCCATTCTCCTGCCTCAGCCTCCCGAGTAGCTGGGACTACAGGCGCCCGCCACCACGCCCGGCTAATTTTTAGTATTTTTAGTAGAGACGGGGTTTCACCGTGTTAGCCAGGATGGTCTCGATCTCCTGACCTCGTGATCCACCCGCCTCGGCCTCCCAAAGTGCTGGGATTACAGGCGTGAGCCACCGCGCCCGGCCTAGCCTGAGTTCTTATAGTCTGTGTATGTGGTCATGTGAGGAGGAGGAAATAGATATTTATTAAATGCCCACTGACTGCCAGATGCTTTACTGAATTCCTTACTTTAGCCCTAGAACGAAGGAAACCAAGGCTCACAAAGAGCAATGACTTATCCAAAGTCTCAAAGCAGTAAATGGCAGATCTGGGCTTCAAACCAAGGGCTTTCTGACTCTGAGACCCTTTCTTTTCCTTTATACCATTGTATAGCTGATCTTAGGCAAAATTTAAAAACAAAAGCCTGCTTTTATGCCAGGTCCCTTCTGTACTTATCTCTCTCATGCCGGTGTACTCTGCTTACCCCCATCAAGTACCCGAGGAATCAGTGACCGCATCTTCTTTAAACTCTACTGCAACACTTTCTAAGGGCTCTGTGTGCCAAAATTTCTTACCTTTCCTATTCAGAACTGTTTATGAGAGTAATGAATATCTGGAATGAGAAGAAATCTGATTGAAGGAATTCATTCAAACATACAGCTTAACCCCAACCCAAATTAATATTGAATTGTTTGAATTCTACACAGAAAAATGAAGTTGAAAAAAATGCAGATAGTAGGGCACGGATTGCTTTTATTGGAAAGCTGACATGGATCAAATCCTTAAGGATTTATTGTTCTTCATCCCTTCATTCCTTCTTGTTTTTGAGTTCACAGTTCTATTAAAGTTCCAGGTTATTCCCTTGTTTATTCCAACCTGGAATGTTCTTCCCCCTTCCCTTTCAACTAATTATATTGGTCACTAACCACCACTTCCCCTACACCAATTAAATCCTGTTTCCTTGGATGTGATGGGATATTCTTGTGTGCTTTAATGTCTTTTTCTTTTTTTTTTTTAAACTTTTCTTTTGGCACTTATAGTCAGTATCAGAGTATCCTCCAGAATATTTTCTATGTATTAACCTTGCCTTTAATAAATCTATAAGGGTCAGGGCTGAATTGTATTCCTCTCCATTCTTCTTAATGCTTATTCAATGCAATTAATTAACTCAAAATTAGATCTTTCTGGACCATCAGAGACCCAGTACTGAATCCTCCATTCATCAATCAACAAATAATTATCTAGCACAGAGATAAGCAAACTTTTTTTTTTTTTGAGACAGGTTTCTTTGTTTTTTTTTGAGACAGGTTCTCACTCTGTTGCCCAGGCTGGAGTGTAGTGGTGTGAATACCCCTCACCGCAGCTTCAGCCTCCTGGACTCAAGCGATCCTCTTATCTCAGCCTCCTGAGTAGCTGGGACTACAGGCATGTGCCACCACACCTGGCTAATTTTTGTATTTTTTGTAGAGACAGGGTCTCACTAGGTTGCCCAGGCTGATCTTGAACTCCTGGCCTCAAGCGATCCCCCCATGTTGGCCTCCCAAAGTGTTGGGATTATAGGCATGAGCCACCATGCCTGGCCCAAACATTTTCATTAAAAGACTAGACAGTAAATATAGCAGGTTCTGTGGGGTCTGTCTCATAATATTCTTTTCTTTCTTTCTACAACCCTGTAAAAACTTAAAAATCATTCTTTGCTTGAGATGGGCCAGACAAAACCAGACCACAGGCCCAAATAGTTTACAGATCCCTGATCTAACACTATGGGTTAACTATGAAAAAGTAGAAAGAGACCATCAAAGAAAACCAGAGCTAGTGAGTAGTTGAAGTGGTACAAAAACCAGATGTTATTCAGGAACTATTACAGTAGGGGAAAAGAGACTTCAGTATAGAATTCCAAATTTCCTCAGTTCCGAATATAGCATGGACAAGTGGAGATTTATAGCCAAGGAGCAAGGTGGGAGTCAGTGGATGGAAAATTACCCAAAGGAAACATCAGGGGCAAGGGGGGATTCTGGCTAAATTGACTTGACAGGATTCTTGCTGAAGGCATGCCAGGCTGATCAAATACCAAGGGTGGGAGTTCTTTCTAAACTGATTCAGCAAGATTCTTGCTACAACTGGGTGGGTAGTGCAGGCCCAACAAAGATGTCAAGGTCAGGGCCTAGACAGCTTAGAGGAACCTGACTAGAAGTAGATAAAGGAGGGCGTCTTGTCAGTGCAAAGAATAATAAGACACTTCCTGCCCTCAAGGAATACAGTCCAAAATTACAAAATTTCTTTGATTCTAGGTCATCAATAATTTTTTTCCTGTGCCAGTCTTCTAAATCATAGCTTTGCCGGGTGCGGTGGCTCACACCTGTAATCCCAGCACTTTGGGAGGCTGAGGCGGGTGGATTGCCTGAGGTCAGGAGTTCGAGACCAGCCAGGCCAACATAGTGAAACCCCATCTCTACTAAAAAAAAAAAAAAAAAAATTAGCTGGGCGTGGTGGCGGGTGCCTGTAATCCCAGCTACTAGGGAGGCTGAGGCAGGAGAATCACCTGAACCTGGGAGGTGGAGGTTGCAGTGAACCGAGATCACACCATTGCACTCCAGCCAGGGAAACGAGTGAAATTCTGTCTCGAATCAATGAATGAATGCAAGCTTCTGGGAAAAAAGATAAAACAATGCCACATGAAAGAAACACACACCAATAGGAAAACACATTTTAACTTCAGAAATGTTAAAGATTATACATTTGTCTTAGAATCAAGGGAATAAATAATAGACACCATTTTTTGAGCCCTTAACACATCACTTAGTCAACTGTAAGTAACACAGAACAACTAAAATAGCCTTAAGAGATAAGGACCTTTTCTATTAACAAGAAGTCATAAGGTAGGAGGGCTCCAGAGTTCACATGGAGACTCATTTGATTCCGGCTTTTGTCATCTTACTGCTGACACCCTTAGTGTGCCCTACTTGTCCTCCACCTGGTCCTCCAAGTGCAGAAACTGCACTTCCACCCTTAGCGTCCTCTAGTTGTCCTCTACTAGCTCTCCACTGGGTCTGGCAGAGGCCATAGTAGTTCCAGGTATCTAAACCTCATGATGAAGGGAACGTCTCTTCTGCAGATTTTTAAAGATAAACTCAAGTTTTCCAGAAGCCCCTCCAGCAGATCTCCCCTCACATTTCATTGGCCAGAGTTGTGTCACATGCCAATTTTTAAAGCAGTCATTGGCAGAAGGAGTGGGAACCAATCATGATTCACTCACTGTTCAATTGGGGCTGGTGGGTGGCTGTTTATTAGGCAAGCCGTAGTATCTGCTACACTGTGCTAAGCACTTTATAATTGTTCAGTCTATGATTTTGCACTATATACAGATGGTTCCCAACTTACGATGGTTTGACTTAGGATTTTTTTGACTTTAGGATGATGCGGAAACAATACAAAGTCAGTAGGAACAGTACTTCAAGTAGGAACGGTACTTCAAGTACCCATACAAACATTGTTTTTCACTTTAAGTATAGCATTGAATAAATTATATGAGATTTACCACACGTTACTATAAAATCAGGTTTTGTGTTACATGATTTGCCCAACTGTAGGCTAATGTAAGTGTTCTTTTTTTTTTTTTTTTTTTTTTTTGAGATGGAGTCTCACTCTGTCACCCAGGCTGGAGTGCAGTGGCGCGATCTTGGCTCACTGCAAGCTCCGCCTCCCGGGTTCACGCCATTCTCCTGCCTCAGCCTCCCGAGTAGCTGGAACTACAGGTGCCTGCCACTACACCCGGCTAACTTTTTGTATTTTTAGTAGAGACGGGGTTTCACCGTGGTCTCGATCTCCTGACCTCGTGATCCGCCCGCCTCGGCCTCCCAAAGTGCTGGGATTACAGGCGTGAGCCACCGCTCCCGGCCTAATGTAAATGTTCTGAGCGCAAAGGTAGGCTAGGCTAAGCTCTGATGCTTGATAGGTATATTAAATGCATTTTTTAATTTTAATTTTTTATTTGAGTGCTAGAACTAAATATTAAATGCATTTTCATCTTATAATGGGTTTATCAGGACATAACTCCCTCCTGTATTCTGTTGAGGGAGTGTGAAAGGAAAAGATTTGGGGTCCTTTTTTTTTTGAGATGTCTCACTCTGTCATCAGGCTGGAGTGCAGTGGTGCGATCTCGGCTCACTGCAACCTCTGCCTCCGCCTCCCAGGTTCAAGCGATTCTCCTGCCTCAGCCTCCAGAGTAGCTGGGACTAGAGGCACGTGCCAACACACCCAGCTACTTTTTGTATTTTTAGTAGTGATGGGGTTTTACCATGTTGGCCAGGATGGTCTCGATCTCTTGACCTTGTGATCCACCTGCCTTGGCCTCCCAAAGTGCTAGGAGTACAGGCGTGAGCCACCTCACTCGGCTGGGTCCTTTCTATTTTTAGAGACAGTGTCTTATTCTGGTACCCAAGCTAGAGTGCAGTTCTATGATCATAGCTCACTGCAGCCTCGAACTCTTGGGCTCAAACGATCCACCTGCCTCAGCCTCCCTAGTAGCTGGAATTACAGGTGCAAGCTACTGCGTTCAGCTGATTTAGGCCCTAAAGTTGGAATTTTGGAAGAAAAATTTCTGAGATTGCTGTGATGGACATTTTGCTGATGGAGGTTTCACCTAGACCTATCCATTTGTTGTCTGGATCTGTTTCACTGTATACTTTCATAGCACCTTAGAACCCAAATAAAAGCAATTTCCTTTTCCTCCATGCATGTTCCCCTCATTGCCTGGAGTTGACTGGTACCACTTGGTAATCTTACTGCCTGTGTCTGGCTCTCTCTTCAGAACAGCATGATCCTCTCTGCTGCCATCTTCATCACCCTCTTAGGACTGCTTGGTTATCTCCATTTTGTGAAGATTGATCAGGAGACTCTGTTAATCATTGATTCCCTTGGCATTCAGATGACTTCATCTTATGCTTCAGGCAAAGAAAGCACTACCTTCATAGAAATGGGCAAGGTCAAGGATATTGTCATCAATGAGGCCATTTACATGGTAAGTGTTTAAAAGGTAAGTATTACAGGCCTCTCTGGAGGAGGTAGCCAGCCCATGGGATGTTCCCAGATTTAAACTAAAACCCTAAAAGTGAGACTTATATTTAAAAGGTAAATCTCTTTATTTTTAAAGAGATGCAGCAGGTTTTCATGGATAGGGAATTAGCATTTCAACTTTATCTTCAAGACCAACTTCAAAATTATCACTGGCATTTTTTCCTTCTCTTTCTATCTTTTTTCTTTTTTTTTTTGAGACAGGGTCTCACTCTGTTGCCCAGGCTGGAGTGCAGTGGCTCGATCACAGCTCACTGCAGCCTCAACTTCCCAGGCTCAAGCCATTCTCCCACCTCAGCCTCCTGAGTAGCTGGGACTACAGGCATGCACCACCATGCTTGGCTCGTTTTTTCTATTTTTTGCAGAGATGCAGTCTCACTATGTTGCCTAGGCTGGTCTTGAATTCCTGGGCTCAAGCCATCCTCCTGCTGTGGCCTCCCCAAGTGTTCAGTTTACAGGTTTGAGCCACTACGCCTGGCCCTGTCTTTTTTCATTTAAAGAATGAGAATATACTTTTCTTCCACTTCAAAAGCTATCTAGTGTTCTACTACTTAACCATTTGTGAAAAAGTGTTGAGCCTTCCCTTAGAAAAATAGAATGTGGCCAGGTGTGGTGGCTCACGCCTGTAATCCCAGCACTTTGGGAGGCCAAGGCGGGCAGATCACCTAAGGTCGGGAGTTCCAGACCAGCCTGACCAACATGGTGAAACCCCATCTCTACTAAAAATACAAAAAATTAGCCAGGCATGGTGGCGAGCGCCTGTAATCCCAGCTACTTGGGAGGCTGAGGCAGGAGAATCACTTGAACCTGGGAGGCGGAGGTTGCAGTGAGCCGAGATTGTGCCACTGCACTCCAGCTTGGGCAACAGAGAGAGACTCTGTCTCAAAAAAAAAAATAAATAAATAAAGGAAAAAGAAAAAAAGAATGCAAAATGAGTTTCACTTAGACTTTGCTATTTGATTTATTTTCTTACAGCAGAAGGTGATTTACTACCTCTGCATCTTATTGAAAGATCCAGTGGAACCACATGGGATATCCCAAGTAGTACCCGTCTTCCAGGTGAGCATAGAACACTTTTACCATTCTCCAGTTACTCCTCAACCTTTTCATTAGGAATGTAAATTCCTTTTGTCAGAGTATTGGAAGATACCTGACAGCTGTTTTGAGTGATAATTAGGATTTCAGTTATTTAAGAAGTTCCTCTCTGAGGCAAATATAGTCCTTAAAAATATTCATGCACATTTTATTTTAGAGACAGAGTCTCACTTTGTCACCTAGGCTGGAGTGCAGTGACAGTCACCACTCATTGCAGCCTCCACCTCCCAGGCTCAAGAAATCCTCCTGCCTCAGCCTGCTGAGAACTTGGGACTACAGGTGTGCACCACCTCGCCTGGCTAATTTTTTTTTTTATTTTTAGTAGAGATGAGGTCTTGCCATGTTGCCTAGGCTGATCTTGAACTCCTGAGTTCAAGCAATTCTCCTGCCTCAGCCTCCCAAAGTGTTGGGATTACAAGCATGAGCCAGCATACCTGGCCTCATGCACATTTTAAAGAACACAATCAAATATATAGCAACTTCTGCCTATAAATCACCATTCATCTACTTTGACTCTGTCAGTCTACTACTGTACACTTTTTTTAGATAGAGGTAATTGATCTCACATTGTACACTATTGTGTGTCTTGCTTTGTAAATAATTTAATATGTATGTATCCTACAAAGGCCATTATATTTATTATTTTAAATAATTGTATAATATATTGAAATATCAGTTTATTTAGCCACTCTTGCCAGCTTTTAAAATCATGCCTGGGTTTTTTTGTTTTGCTCTTACAAAAAAAAAAAAAAAACACTTATCAGCTGGTGCAGTGGCTCATGCCTGTAATCCCAACACTTTGGGGGAGGCTGAGGCAGGCAGATCACTTGAGCTCAGGAGTTCGAGACCAGCCTGGGCAACATGGTAAAACCCCCATCTCTACAAAAAATACCAAAATTAGCTGAGCATGGTGGTGCACATCTGTGCTCCCAGCTACTCGGGAAGCTGAGGTGGGAGGATTGCTTGAGCCCAGGAGGTCAAGGCTGCAGTGAGCTTTGATCATGGCACTGTATTCAGCCTGGGTGACAAGAGACCCCATCTCAAAAAACAAAAATTATACAAACATAATAAATTACAAAATAATAAATTTAGAGGTAGGTATTTATGCATGTATTTATGTATACAGTTAACCCTGCCTCACTGACCTTTTTCACAAAGGATTTAAGATAAGCCAAAAATTATTTTGCATTGTAATTCAAAATTATTTTATTAAAGCTTATGAATAGTTTTATAGATTTCTAGTGTTTAAGATCGGGCTCCAGAGATTGGAAACTTTATCATACTTTGGGGATTTTGTACTTCTTTTTCTACCATCCTGGCTAATAGTGGATTTAGCTTTTTTAGCTTAATATGTAGGTAAAGGCATTAAATTTGTATCTCTTTAAATGATAGGCTTTTCATATTTCCTTGCATTACCTATCAGTATTTCCTCTTAAACTACCTATCTTCTCTATTAGTCAAGTAGAATCTGAATATTATGTATTTGTATCTATTTTTATATATTTTTAACAATTCTTTATATATTTTAGGTAGTGCACTTTTTTTTTTTTTTTTTTTTTGAGACGGAGTCTCGCTCTGTCGCCCAGGCTGGAGTGCAGTGGCGCGATCTCGGCTCACTGCAAGCTCCGCCTCCCGGGTTCACGCCATTCTCCTGCCTCAGCCTCCCGCGTAGCTGGGACTACAGGCGCCCGCCACCACGCCCGGCTAATTTTTTGTATTTTTTAGTAGAGACGGGGTTTCACTGTGTTAGCCAGGATGGTCTCGATCTCCTGACCTCGTGATCCGCCCGCCTCGGCCTCCCAAAGTGCTGGGATTACAGGCGTGAGCCACCGCGCCCGGCCGGTAGTGCACTTTTATTAAATATACTTTCACATATATTTTTTCCATTCTGTGGCTTTTCTTTTAATTTTGGTTATTACATTTCATTGTATAAAACATTTTTCAATATTTACATATTAAACTGCACTTCTTGTGTTTGAGGGCTGTTTTACAACTTGTGACGTTTCTCAAGGGTCCATTTTGTTTTTCCTCTTGCTTATTCTTAGAGATGGAGTTCATGAAATTTAGACAGATTAAAAAGCTATCATTTGATCTCCCACCTCACACAGTTCACAAGCTGGGCTGTAAGCCTAGCTGGGACTCTTTCCAGCAAGGTGTGCTGAGGCCTAAACTTCTTAACTCCATGAGCTCACTGCTGTGTCATTTATACCCCTTGATGTGGGTGAGAGATTGAAGTTGCATGTGGGCCCGGCACCATGGCTCAAGCCTGTAATCCCAGCACTTTGGGAAGCCGAGGTGGGCGGATCACTTAAGGCCAGGAGTTCAAGAGCAGCCTGGCCAATATGGTGAAACCCTGTCTCTACTAAAAATACAAAAATTAGTTGGGCATGGTGGTTCGTGCCTGTGGTCCCAGCTACTTGGGAGGCTGAGGCACAAGAATCATTTGAACCCGGGATGCAGAGGTTTCAGTGAGCCGAGATTGTGTCACTGGGCGTGGTGGCAAGCACCTGTAATCCCAGCTACTCGGGAGGCTGAAGCAGGAGAATCACTTGAACCCGGGAGGCGGACGTTGCAGTGAGCCGAGATTGCGCCACTGCACTCCAGCCTGGGCAACAGAGCAAAACTCTGTCTCAAAAAAAAAAAAAAAAAATTTGCAAGTGGTGCAGCACCACTGCACTCCCTTATATTCTCACCTTGACTCCGCATTTCTCCCCTTTGGAATTCAGAGTGCCAAGCCCCGGCTGGACTGCTTGATTGAAGTATACAGGAGCTGCCAGGAGATCCTGGCACACCAGAAAGCCACATCAACAAGCCCATGAGCCCCAGCGTTCAGAAGGCCAGCATTGTCTTCCATGGGAGATGACTCTTAAGCCATAGGGGCTGGTTTTCCGTACTCCAAACCATCAGGTGGACACAGTCCTAGGAACCATTATGGATGCAGTGCATCTTAGAGCCATAGAGCAGGTGACTGGAAATCTAACTCAGTATATTTCCGTGTATTATAATGTTTTCCTTGTAAGGTTTTGCCTACTTTACCAAAGGAGGGGAGACCTTAAGAATTTTGACACAGTATGTCAAAAGTAATGTCAGCAAAGAACACTTTCGGAAATTGCTAAGCATGTTCAGGTTTACTTTGTTGATGTTTGTGAAGCAAAACAATGGGAAACTGACATCAGATGTCTTGAGAAAGCTATATTTTCCAATAGTACCCCTTGTGTAAAGTTACGAAAAAAACAAGCCCTTCAGGTACTGTTTAGCAGGAAGAAATGTCCTACAAAAGACGAGTCTGTCAACCTAGTGCCTGTGTTCTGTACAGGGCTTATTTATTTACTGTTAATAAACAGATCTTCCAAAACACACAGTTACCTGGTTCACAGATAGCTGCTTTTTATTGACAAACAAGATCATAGTATTTCAGTCATGGTGTCAAGCACATTAATACTTTTCTGTTACTCAGCATTTTTTTTTTTTTATATCAGTTCAAAAGCTACTTTTGCCAAGAAGGATGAGACAAAAGGCCAGACAGAAATTGGACTTTGGTTTTCAGACATGGGACTCTCATGTTAACAAAGAATAAATAAGCAAATTATTGAACCCTTTGTTTCTAAGGCAGTTTCTTCTGTATAAGATTAATAAACTAAAGGGTTCCTGAAGGGTTGGGGAGGAGAGAGGGTGGGGGAAATAGATTGACCCCAAATTCAGTGTGAACACAGCTCCATTCTTGTTTACTCTTCCTTCGGACTCCTACTTTTCTTTTAAACTCTCTGGGTAGATAATGTTATCCTTATTGGCCTTAGAGATACCCAAGATATTATAAAACCAGAGCTGTTTTGTCTGTCACCAGCCCTGCAGGAATTATTCAGGAACCTGTGGTACATGTGACTTGTTCGAGGTAGAAATGTCTCAGCTAGATCCCCAAGTTCTGGGGTGAAAGGTGTGAACAGAAATGGCTGTAAAACTACTTGCCTTGCAAAGTCAAGTACATTTAAAAGAGGCAGAAACTTGGATGTGCTTCTTTTTTCATCATGCTTGTCAGTTTACGGGGTGAGAGAGGAGAAGCTTACAGCAGCTGAGGTGTTCAGATAAACTAGTTCTGGCCTCGCAGTTTTTGCTGTGCAAAAGATACACACATTGTCGGGGTTAAAGGCTTGGTTTTGGGTGCTACTGCTAAATATACAGTTTTCAGCACTTTACTGACACATAGTAAGGCTGCCTTAGAGCTAGGAAATAAAACTCAGTTTCCTAGATGTTGGAAAATCAGAGTATGAACTCTTTCGTTTTGTTTTTGTTAGGGGAGGGTGTGTCTACACCCTGTCTAGAGGAGACTGTCTAGTCTCCTCTGCACTCAATCAGAAGGTCTGAATTGAGGGGGATTATGGTATTATCAGTAAGGCAAAAGATGAAAGAAACTTTTTTTTACCTGCTACTCTTAGGCTAGGGCAAATGTCACATATGTACCCTCACCCTCAAACTAATTCCCAGCAGAAGTTTGCCAGAAGTCTCAAGGAGCATATCCAGGCCCACATGCCTGAAATAGTCTTCTGTGTTTCTGACTCATTTTTGGTGGTCTTACAGCAGCAAAAAGCAGAGTGCATTTGCTTGGTGTTTTACAAGAACAAGGAAACAAATGATGGCCCACTACAGTGAACACAGCCTTCACCGAGCGCTGTCCAGTCATTAAAATGAGACAGGGAGGGGTCAGATTGGACCTACCTCCTGCCCTTGCTTGCACATTGCGTGGTACTGGGTTTGGCCTAAAGTCCAGTGTGAGGAAAACAGGTTGAATCTTAGCAGGGATAGCATGTTATCCTGCAAAGACTGCCCCAGAAGGGGCTGTACCAATGCCTACATACCAATAATGGGGAAGAATGAGTCTATTCTTTTTTCTCCAACTCTGTCAGCACCTTTCCCATTTGGGAAAGGCAGCCCAGTTTAGTGAGTTCTAGGCTTCTGACAGAGTGTAGGAGAATTGGAAATTTTAGTCCTATCCTGTTCAGCGACATTCACAAAACTTCAAGTATAAATAAGACCATATACAATATTAAAAAATTAGCTTCTGGGCTGGGCGATGGCTCATGCCTGTAATCCCAGCACTTCAGGAGACCAAAGTGGGCAGATCACCTGAGGTCAGGAGTTCGAGACCAGCCTGGCCAACATGGTGAACCCCCGTCTCTACTAAAAATACAAAAATTAGCCGGGCATGGTGGCGCACACCTGTAATCCCAGCTACTCCGAAGGCTGAGGCAGGAGAATTGCTTGAACCCTGTGGACTGCAGCCTGGGTGACATAGTGACACTGTGTCCCCCGCCCCCCCAGAAAGAAAATTAGCTTCCTTGAGAGTACCAGTGCAGAAAGCCTTAACTTATAGCACTGATGTCCTCAGTAACAGTGGATCATCCCTGTCTATGTCTAGAATCAGGTAGCATCTGGAGTCATTATTCTTATGAAAAAAGGAATAAATGGTTTTAACACTGGGTCTGGATTTTAAAAAGTTGAGCCCTGAAACATTATAAGGCACCTAGAGAGTAAAGGCTTCACAGAGACTAAAATACACATTTCACAGAACAAGAGTAGCCGGAGGCTGTTAGACCCGTCACAGTAGTATCATACCCTAGGATATATATGTCTAAATCCAGAGGCACTAGTGGTGGTGGGGAATCGGGTAGGAGAAATATTCACAGCAACGTTGGCCCCTTGGTAGCACAGGGAACAGAAGAAAAGAACTGTCGTCCATCCAGTTCCCACAGCTGGCAGGCTCCGGGTGGGTTGGTGGGGGGGTTCACAGTTGTAGTGCAATGGTTCATATAGCTGGCCATGATGAAGGTAGCTTCTGCAATCTAAGAGGAGGTCAGAGATGTGAAGGAATTGAACTAGCCTTGGCTTGAATCCTGGCTTTCTTACTTATTAGCTCTTATGCTGAGTTCCTGGGCCTCAGTTTATTTAATCTCTTACAATACCCACCTGGGAGAAAATATCCAAAGGGAATCATAACTGTGCGGTTCAGAGGCCCAGTGGTGTGGGCTCCTGTTGGTCTGGAGATCCTCTGAGATGCACAGTGCCCTTCTGAGAAAAGGAGGCCCAGTGTTCTGCTCTGGTTAGCTCTACAACCAGGGAAGGGGCCTTCTTAAGAAAGGGATCTGGAGATCCTCCCCTTTAGCAGGGGTGGTATTAAAGGAGGAGTAGGTTTGGCAAACTCTAACTTTAGGATTAAAAAGGAGAACAACAGGGTTTCCAGTTAATCACACGGGAGTCAGGAACAATAAATCAGAACTTAGCCTTTGTAATTATTATTTTTGCTGGTCAACACTTCCTGTATTGAGTAGGAACAAAGTCATTAAAGCAAAAGAGGTCTTTTTGCGGTCTTCCCCACAACAAGGAAGAGGGAGCACTGTGGGACTGACCCACTTTGTAGCTAATGTTGGGTCAGCAGAACCCAGGGGTAACATGCGAGCATCTTAAAGAGGAATCTGCCCTGCCTGGAGGCCTGCTGCAAGGAAGAGAAGAGCACGTAAGCACCCAACTGAGGACTGCATGATGCTGGGGCTTGAGAGAATAAAAAAGAAAAAGTGAAGAGCATAACAGTAGCTAGGCCAGAGTTAGTTCCCTCCGAATATGTCCCTTTACCTACTAGCTGAACACTGATACGGAGATGCAACACCACCTGAACCTTTGGAATACTAATTACAGACAAGACCAACAATTTTATCTGGGTAGGGCCCTTGCAGAGCACTAGCATAACCCCAGTTTCCTTTCTAAGCTCCAAGCCCACCACATCTTGCCAGAGTAGAACGTTTTAACAGCTGTCAGACCTACCTTGGGAGCAGCCATCCGGAAGATCAACTTCTCAATGTGGCTTTTTCCAGAGCTCTTGTCTGGGATAGATCTAATCACAAGCATGAAGTCATCCCTGCAGCCACCAAAGGTTGTCACTGAAGAGTAGGGGTAAGTGATGTGCACTTGCTGTGGAAAGGAACCAGTCAGTTGTGGGGAAACTTTCCACCTGTCCCCTGAGCTAGGAACCAGCATCCCCTGTCTCTTCTAGGCACAGGAAAGGAGAACTCCCAAGTGGTCATAATTTGGAGATCTCCATCTTGAATGTCTACAAGCAGTGTCTAGACTAGAGGACTGGTGCTTGGGCAGGTGTGGGGGTAGGGCAGCCATGGTCACTTGGTTCAGGTTTTTGAGTCCACAGAAGAGAAGAAAAGACCATGTTGAGGAAGAGGAGGGGTCAGGGAGCAGCCTGCATCCTTTCATACCATAGTGTTGTGGTCCAGGATGCTGACGCCATCCTCATTCACAGCAATCCACACCAGAGCGTTCTCCTTGGAAGACAGCTGGGCAGGCTGGGGAAACAGAAACAACCCATCAGATATATCCATAGTTAGAGATTTTGAACTATAAGAACTTTCTGAGAAAGAAGGCACATCCAGGGATCTGCTAAGCAGTGATTTCCAGCCACCTCATCTTGGAAAACAAAGATGATATTTGTACAGTGTATGCAGGAAATAGACAAGGCTGCTTGTGACAGGAGACCCTTGGCCTTGGGGCTCTGGCCGCCTACTAACCATCTCAAAGGCAGAGGCGATCATTCTTTTGGTGTCCCTAGAACCCATGCTGCCACAGCACACTGGATGGAAAGCTCTGTGCTACAGAATAGAGGCCAGCCCTAGCTGCTCTGTTAGGGGAATGGGGAACAGCTGGTTTTCTCCTAGTCTTGGAAACACGGCATTCCACCTATAGTCTCCAAGCCGAAGTGCTTCTGACTTCAACCAATCTCCTAGGTGCTGCAAAAGAAACAGGAAAGCAAGAATGCAGTCCTGTGGCTTTAGGCCCTATCAGTAAGAAAGTGACTATTTAGTGGGCATTCCTGTAATGACTGATTTTCACTGCCAGGACTACAGTATGGTAATCCAGAAAATCTCTCTCTTAACCCAAAGGGAGGCAGATAGACATTGGACATGCCACCTTTTTCAGAAGCTTTTCCTGAGCTCCCAGACCAAGTGGGTCCCCGTTATATGCCTTTATAACACCTCTGTACATCTTCATAGCATTTGTGATGGCTTATAAATATATATTAAATACATAGAGAAAAAAATGAATACGATTATTTGATGAATATACATCTCCTGCACTAGATGGGAAGCTCCAGGAAGGCAAGGACTGTGTCTGATTTTCTCACCTCTTATAACCTCAAACAACCAGCACTGGACATAGTAGGAGCTCAACTATTTGTTGAATGAATGAATGGCCATTTTCTGATCTGTGGCTTCAGTAAACAGGATCACTGCCCAGCTTTGAGCTGTAATTATCTATAATGTTTATGCACAACAGACACCCAGTGAAGAAAAGTTCCTTCTGAAATTACTGTTGGCCACCTGGCCTTCATACAGAGGTGGAATTAACTGTTGGCTAAGTAATTTGATTCCTCTGTATGCCATGTCAAACCAGTGGAGATGTATTTGTTTAGGTTATACATTGTTCTTTCAAACTTTAAAAAAAATGAAAGCACTCTTGAGAGGGCTGTTGTTTCAAGTCTGAATCTTTGTGTGTGTGAATTAGTTGATCACATCTTTTCTTTTGGGGCAGTCAACAAAGGACAAATGAAGATAAGCAATCACAATTCTGCTCTGGACTGTGGAAAGCTGGACTAGGCCAGAAACAGTGGAGGGATAGTGACCTCTGGTGGTTACTGGTATGGAGGCAGGGGCTGCAAATTGGTATGGCTCAAACATGAGCAGTTGGGGACACACCTAAGGGTGTGGGCAGCTCCTTCCACTGGCACTTACCTGAGCAGCAAAAAGTTTAGCACCAAAGAAAGGCCATTTCCTGGCCACTGTCAGGTAGATGCGGATGCACTCAGGAGGGGAGCATCCTTGCAATGTTGCCCATTTTGTGGTCAACATATCTGCCAGGTGCCTGGTGTGGGCAGATGGAGAGAAATAGTGCCAATGAAGTGCCGACGTGTCTTCATTCCAGGCCTGAGACCTCCCCACAGTGACTTGCTGCAAGACCTTGTAGCCTACCTACCTCAGCTGTTCAGGGGGGGCCCCATGTCTATAGCGCCTGGGGTAGAACCTGTCTAGGACCTGCTGGAGAAGATGCTGAGCCTTGGCAGGGGATGTGCCTCCAGGGCCTGGCAGGGCAGGCTTCTCCAAGTCCCCATATTCTACCTGTGGTAGAAGCATATGAAGAGACCAGTCAAAATCTGACAGTGGATGGGCCAGGTGGGGGCTGTTGAGAGGTGAAATAAACCATTTCTTTATTACCCTATTGGTGGGGTGCGAGTGGATGTGAAAAATACTTTAGAAAAACGCTTCATCTCAAGTTTTATAGACACTAGAGAAACAAACTTAGGGCCCTCGAATACTAGAGATCACCGACCAACTTTGATTTTGCAGCTGAGATGAAGTGCCTTTTCCAAAGACACAGTTAATTGGTAGCCGACAAGGGAAAACAATGTGGAAATTCTGGCTTCCAGTCCAAAAATATGGGCTATAGAATTGAAGATGCTACAGATCCCAGAGTACAGCAGAATGTTCCAAATGCGGCCTTTGGAGTTGGACACCTGGCGCAAATCCCAGCTTTGTGTCCCTGATCAAGTTACTTAAACTCTCTGAGCTTCAATTTCCGCATCTATTAGGTGGGAATAAAAACTACAATGGAGGATGCATACATGCTTAGTACAGGGCCTCCTGGAGAGTATTCCTATTGATGTTTATAAAGATCAACTATTACTGTTTCCTCTTCCTTTCCAGCATGTAAATCCAGATTCTTATTCTTTTTTAAAAATTTTTAATTTTTAATTTTTGTGGGTATATAGGTGTCAGACTCTCTTATGGGAGTCATGAAGGTATCCCAGATACCTTTGGCAAGATGGCCTTCTAAATATAATGGGAAGGAGAGTCCAAGTCTGAATGTGTGTTCCTCTTCCTAATTCTACTTAGAAGGTCTGATGGTTTATAAAGTTTACCACATACATTACATGATACAATTATCCAGGTATCATACTTAGTACGACCCTGTGGAGGCTGGCAGAGGTTTTTGTTTGTTTGTTTTGTTTTGTTTTGTTTTGAGACAGAGTTTTGCTGTTGTCGCCTAGGCTGTAGTGCAATGGCATGATCTTGGCTCACTGCAACCTCTGCCTCCCAGGTACAAGTGATTCTTCTGCCTCAGCCTGCCGAGTAGCTGGGATTACAGGTGCCCACCACCACACCCAGCTAATTTTTATTTTTATTTTATTTTATTTTATTTTATTTTTTTCAGTAGAGACAGGGTTTCACTGGTCAGGCTGGTCACGAACTCCTGACCTCAGGTGATCTGCCCGCCTCGGCCTCGCAAAGTGCTGAGATTACAGGCATGAGCCACTGCTCCCGGCCAAGTATTTTTTATTTTGGTATACTGAGAAGGAAACTAAAGCATAGAGAAGTGAAGTGACTTGGCTAAGACCTCATAGTTGGAAGGTATATAGGACTCAAACCCAGGTCTCTGGATTCCAAGTCCAGCCATCTGCACGCATCCTATATCTGCGGTGAGTGAGGAGCTCTGATCTGTAGAAGTCAGCTGCTTTCCATCCCAGAGATGGCAAAGCTGCCCTCTCCTGAGCACCACAGGATCTGCAGAATCTCTCCTGTGTTTCAGGCTGCATGGTGCATTCATTCTAAGCTGGCAACCCGACCCTCCTGCTTCCTGAACAGAACCTTACCTGGGCCATCAGGGCAGCCATCTCAAGAGCCAATTCCTTGTTGACAGGAAACCTCCCTGCCACTATCTCTCTACTAGTTTGAGAGGCAAGGAGCAGCCGTTCTCGGTCCGTCTCCCCTTTGACTTGACTGCGAAAGTACAGCCTGCAAAGAAGAGAATAAGAAGCCAGGACTCAGCAGGGATTCCAAACAGGGATGGGGCTTTCTCTGGGTCTGTTACCTTTATTTCCAAAAAGATAAAGTACTCTTTTCCCACTATTTATGAGCCTATTTTGTATTGCCTCCAGAAACATATAACCGAGTATGACACAGAGCAGATGCAGGGTCATGCTGATCTCATACCAACAGGAGGGCATGGTTCATTCTGAAGATACCATTAAGCTTACTGGATTTAGTAAGGGAAATCTGGTACCTGGAGTTATAGATTAGGGGACTGGATGAGGTAAGAGTCCAAGAGACTACTGGAAACTATTTGCCTGGAGACATACTGAGATGGAGGGATGGGATTTTCTTACTCAAATTGATAGAAAGTCAGGATGTCTACTTCTGTATTTCCTGGAATTGGTATAGGAGGTACTTAGTCTTTAGCTTTAACTAGCTGGTGCTTATACAAAATTTTACTCTCATAAAGTAACACACTTAGCCATTCCATGAGGTTGGTCTATTTTCTATTCTTTTCTTTTTTTTGAGGCAGGGTCTCACTCTGTTGCCCAGGCTGGATGGAGTGCAGTGGCGTGATCTCAGCTCACTGCAGCCTCAACCTCCCAGGTTTAAGTGATCCTCCCACCTCAGCCCCCCTGAGTAGCTGGGACTACAGGTACATGCCACCATGCCCAGCTAATTTTTGCATTTTTTGTAGAGGTGGGGTTTTGCCATGTTGCCCAGGGTGGGTGGTCTGGTCTGTTTTCTTGGCAGATGTTTGTGTGTGTGTATGTGTGTGCATATACACACACGCACACGCAGTACAGGGAAGGCTGACAGAAGGCCTGAGCTGCCCAGGGTTTCACAGAGTATCAGCAGCAGAGCCCGCCTGCACCCCAGCTAGTGACTGCCAGGCAGTGTTATATCTGTGGGTCCCTCCCCCCATCTGGATAGGCTGTCTAGTCGAGGAGGCGATGAGCTGGCACCCAGTGGCAGCCCTTGTGTTTGGCCCCACCCTCGTGCAGTGCTTAGGACCTGTTCTTGTACATCAGCTTCACGACGCGTGTCCCACCCTCAGACTTTCCGGGGTGCAGCTCCTTCATGGCTTGTTCCCACTTGGAGATGGCATCACAGATCTTGAAAAGGCAAAAGAAGAAAGTCAGAAAATTTCCTGATAAGGAGAGAAGGGATCAAGGTCCAGCCAGGGCTGGACTCAGAGCAGAAGAGCAAAGAAAACTAAGGAAAGGTCCTCCCACCAGGAGGCTGACCTGCGGAGCTTCATGCTTCCTGGACCCAAGGTGGCAGCAGCTCCCTCACAAACAGAGGGAACCCTGGACAGGGTGAGCAATAAAGCAAGAAATCTGCCCTGCTGGTGTCACCAGCTGAGGGGCCTCCCCAGAGGCTAGGCAGCCCCATGGCCTTCGATCACCAGCTCCATTTCCATTCCACTGACTGCTATTCTCCTCTTCAACAAATATGCCCAGAGGGCTACCATGTAACAAAGCCTCACAGATGCCCAGACATTGGCAAAGAAGGTATGTGGCATAGTTTTTCCAGGCAATGTTAAAAGACCATAGAAGCCTTTGTCCTGTTAAAGACAAGCAAACACTGGAGCCAAATATGCATCAAAGTGCTAGAGCACATTCTCACAAACACTTATCCCCCAGGACAGTAATCCCAGACCACAATACAAGATTGATCTTAAATCCCATTCAATGGCCTTTACTTATAGGGGCACCATAAGGACCTGCCTCTTTAAAAGTGTGGTTCAACCTATAAGCATGGCATAGGCCCTGAAAGAAAGGGTAAAAGTGAGGTGCTGGGTACCACCTGACATCCAGGGGGTCCAAGCACACAGCTGTGAGCCTCTGAGTGGGCACGTGTAGGCAGTGGCTTCGTGGGGCCTCACTGTCCCTACACCAAGCCAAGAAGAGGCTTTTCTTCTGGACGCTGCACAGCCACTCGAGGGAAGTAGGTGTGTAGCGATCTTGTCTCCAGAGACAAGGGCACACAACAGCTTTTTTCTCCCTGCCCAGGTACATTTTAGGATGGCACAGAAATGCTGACTAGGGCAGCACCTTGGGCTCAGCACCAAATGAGCTACCAAACAGGCACCCATCAGATGGGCTCTTTCCCCACCACCAATATTCCTGAGAAGGGAGGGGCTCAGCTGGCTTAGTGGGAGGCTGTCACCTTG
Organism: Gorilla gorilla gorilla; assembly: GCF_029281585.2. Lineage (NCBI taxonomy): Eukaryota > Metazoa > Chordata > Mammalia > Primates > Hominidae > Gorilla > Gorilla gorilla. Next base: position 84,471,710 of record NC_073239.2, on the reverse strand, counting down.
ACACTTCCCTGCAGGCAGTGCTCCAGGTCCCTGCCCGAGGGATCGTCCGTGAAGAGGGCAAAGCCAGAGTGGGATGGCTTTCTCATGCCTATCTCCTGGTTCAGCCGCTGGAGGAACTCATCAACCGTGGAAGAGCCGTCAAAACCAACCACCTGAGGCGGGAGAAGGGTTCCATCCCTGAGTGAACTTCCTGAGAGGAGCTCACTAGGGCTGGTGGAGGTGTCTGGGTACAGCAGGTGGAAAGGAGCAAGGGCAAATACAAGAGGCCAAAGCAAGTTGGTTTCTGTGTTCACAGGCAAAGGGCCAGTACATGAGGGATGTGAGCTTATCCACTGTAAATGAATAAGCTTATCCACTGGGCATACCTGGGTCCCTCCTTTACCAACAATCTTTTGGAGGCCCTTTCTTATGCCACTTTCTTGGTCAGCATCTCAGCTTCCCTGTTCATGCAGTGAGTTCATAATATCTACTTCTAGGGCAACACTGAACAATCTGCCAAGCCTGAGCCTAAGGCCCAGGGGTATTCTCTGGATGGTGATGTGAGAAGACTCGGGGCAAAGAGCACGCCCAGCTCCTCACCTGGTAAGTCCCGTTGGTAAAGTGCACGGGGATGCTGAAGGGCAAGGAGTGGTGGAAGGGGTTACGCAGCAGGATGGACACCACTTCCATGCGCGACGGCCTGGCTTCCCGTTCCCCGGTCCGCAGTGTCCGCTCCACTGCCCGCTGGCAGTAGGTGGCATACTGGCCAGTTTCACTTCTAAAAAGACAGAAGGAAGAGGGGAGTATTATGGGCTCTGCTCATCTCTGCCACTTTGGCACCCCGGATCCCTATCTAGACTCAGCCAGGACCAAAACTGTAGCTGGGGCAGGTTGTGAGAAAAGCCCTGAAGACTCTGGTCTGGGACATTAATTTGTCATTCAGGACCTTTATATAGCAGGTTGCTGGCATGGATATTTTCTTCCAGAACCCAGAGGACATAACAACAGAATAGCACTTGGGGACAGTTTGGGAGCAGTGTGGCTTCATGTGAGAGTTGCCACAGTACATCCGTGGATACATGGATTGGCGTGCAGAAAAGCTTAAGCATGCCCAGATCCCCACGTGCCCATTTGTGCACACAGCAATGGGTGAAGTCTCCACGACCACTGAGCGGTTTCAGAGGACAGGAGTGATCTGGTCTGCCCTAGACTCCTCTCATCCCTCTTATTCATGCGGCAGTTGGCAGTGCTCAAGTGGCAGAGGAAACGGCCAGGTTCACTCACCTGGGATCTGCATGGCGTTGGAGCTGCTGCTTGACATACCAGAGGAAGTGATGCTGAGGCAGGAAAAGTGGAGCACACAGAGCGAGGAGCTGCCAGCACTGCCAGGGACACAGACAGCGTGGGGTGAGTGCTCGGCCTACAGCACCACCTGTCCTCATAGCCCTGAGCTACAGAGCCTTCAGCACTCTTTCCCCAAACCAGAGCCCCCAACTTGCTCTGGGTGCTGGGATGGCCAACTTGGTCAGGCTGTGTCCAGAATGCAATCACCCATCTGTGCACAGACAGCTCAGCCGTACTGATGCAGCTTGGAGCACAGAGGCTGCCCGCTGGTTGGGCTCACCGTATACCTGCCCAGTCACCTCCTCCCACCTTTCCCACCTGGCAGCCCTTGCCAATGGCTTCTGTCAGCTGCTCCACCCCTGGCATGCCTACCTGCATGAGGGAGTACTTCTGAGGTGGGCGGCAGCTGGTCTGCTTCATGAGTTGGCAGTAGATCTCACTCTGCAGCTCGGGGTGAACCAGGCAGACCTGCAGTGCGGTCTGGGCCAGGGACACATGGTAGTCCACCGAGGCAGCTTCCACCGGCACGTTGATGAAGAGCTGGCAGGACTGGGAGGGAACAGCAGTGAGCACAGGCAGACCAGCATCCCCTGGGTTCAGAGAACTCAACGGCTTGGCCATTTTCCAAGGGCTCCAGGGAGGTTAAAGTTTACTGACAGCCCTTTCTAAGAGGGAGCACTGCTACTGTTGGAGGGCACCTCTGCTTACTAAAAGGGGCTATGGGCTACTTTGGGATAGAAGCTTTCCTTTTTAAAATGTTCTCATTACATTACATAAACAAGACAAATTCATTAAAAAAAAACAAAAACAAAAACAGAAAACTCAGACATTCACAAAGGACATGCTAAAATAGGTCCGAATCTCTCAGTCCAGAAGCAACATAAACCTTGCCTTTTCTGCTTAACTACAGGAGGAGGGGAGCTCCTCCAGGGAGAGTTTTCACTGGCATTTCCCAAGGACTTGTGCATGACGTTCCAGAGCTGCTTCCCTCCCAGTGACAGGATTACATTCCTGCCATCCAGGAAGTGATAGGGACCCTGGGAAGTTTCCTTCCCTTCCTCTCCAGATCCCTCTGTGGGTTGTCCCCAACTGCCCAGGTCTTCTCCACCCAAGTATTGTAAGTATCCCAGCGGTGGGCCTGGCCGCCACCCCAATTTACCTTGAAGAGCTTGAGGGCCTCCGTCTGCAAGGCCTCAGAGGGCAGAGTGGTGAGGGAGGCGTATAGGCCGTCTTTGCTGTAGCACAGCATGGGGTGCCTCCAGAGCGGTGAATCTGCCCAAAGCACAGAACCAGAGAGCAAGGGCAGTTACTACTGAGAGGGGACTCATCTCCCACTCACCGCCATCTTTAATTTATGGGGAAGATAGTGGTTTATCTGCGACACTTGGGTTGTGCTGGGTTTATCATCCATAGAGTGTGGGGTGTACAGGTGGGCACTGCAATGAGCACCCTCATATAAGCATGGCCTTTCTCGTGGAATGGCAGTAGGGGTGAGTGTGCAAGGCTGTGGGTGTCTGAGTGCAGGTGGATGTGTGCAGGGGAGGCCTCTTTCTTACTGTGTCAAGTCTGGATGGAGGGGCATATGAATTGGTCAGTAACAAACAAGCCTCAGAGCAGTAGTAAAGGGGTGTGTGTGGTATATGCCATTAATTAGTTCCTCAGGGCCCTGATAATCAGTAGCAAAAGAAAGACTCCAAACGGGTTAGTCCGATCCCAATTTAGGCTTCACTTGTTGATTTACAAACTCTAACTATAGATTAACCAGCTACCTTCTTTCCTCAGCCCTCTGCCCAGCCAGCAACGGGGCAGCTTGATCCAAGTAAAACATTTACCCAGGTCCCTGGAAAGCCTGCTTCCCAGATAAACTCCCCCAGATGCAGAGTGGTCATCTTAGTATCTCAGCTGGAGACAGAGGGGCCCTGGGGCTTGGATGGGAACTTCCCCTCTGTGGCTTAGATGTTTTAAAAACAGCTTCACGGTACAACACTGCTTTCTTTGGGATCTTGACCAATAGTCACCAAGCCACTACCCTCCAACCCAAGCAGTGGTGGCCACCCTTGCCTTACCTGGATCTCCTTCACCATCCATCAGTTTTCCAATGAGCTGCTCATAGGCAGTGCCCACCTTGGCACTGCTGCCACCTGCAGCCACTGTGAGGTGGTAGAGCCACGTATCCTGGAAGAGGGCGGAAAGCCATCGGATGGGGACGGGGTGGGAAGAGTGGAGGCAAGAGCTCCAAGGAGGACTCCTTGAAGGGGCCAAGCCCATGTGGGGTTCAGCTAGTTTGGTTGGCATGAGTCAGGGCTACCTGGAAAGACTGAGGATCAGGTGAACATGAACCCAAGTTTCCAAATTTGCGATTCTATTACATGACCTCAGTGAAGCAATGTTGGTCACTGGGAATAAATTCAGTATAAAGGAATATTCCCATTCAGAGAATATTAGTTGCCAAAGTGTCCAAAAGGAAATAAATTTGAATTTTGGGAAGCTCAGGAGAAAGAGAGAAGGGAAGATCAGAATCACAGGTCCAAGCTTGGCCCTGGAGGCCCAGCCCTCTTCCTTACCTTTTCATGCTTGGTGCCAATGAGGAGGTAGGTGGGGCTGTGCTCTGTGGGGTGGATCACCAGGGTGCAGTGGGAGGAAAGCAACTGTCTGGTTCCTCCAGCCTCATAGTCCTCGTCTGAGTCACAGGATCGATCTACTTCCTCTATGCGCGCATCCCGCACAGGCAGGCAGCCCAGGGGTCGCTGTGGACAGCAATCTTCCATGAATGGGAGAGCCAGTGGGGGACAAGGGAGTCTCCTCTCTCTGAATACATAGGCTCCGTGAAGCTGGGAATCGTGGATATGGACCGATGACAGGATGGGGAGGTGGAGACTATAGCATCCCAGCCAGGCTGGCAGCAGAATGAGGCTTGCTTGGAGAAGCACCAGAGACCTAGACAGGCAGAATCTCACACTCTGGAGGGATCCAGCCAACTGATTTTGTATTTATTGTGGGGTTACGTGGGGTAGGGACTTTCATCAGGACATGGAGTGGCAGTCATGTGCTTCGGGGGAAGCAGGAGAGTGAGTATTGTGAGGAGGCTGAGAAGTACCTTGTCCTCATGGCTCCGATAGTAGTAGAAGGTTTTCCCAACAAGAGCGCACCAGACCACCTTGGAGTGGCCATGCTTTACCTGTAAGACAGAAATGAACTGGCATTATGAGAACTAGGTAACTCTAGAAGTAAATCCAGGACTGGCAAATAGAAGCCACAGGCAGACAAATTTGACCTATGGTAGAGATGGAGATGCCATTTGGGCTCCCTACTAATGGAACCACCCCTTTCACAGGGTGCCATGACACCCTGTGGCACCCCAGCCATCATGGGCTATTCAGTGACCTATGACCTGCCATGAAACGATTAGCCAGGCCAATCAGATGTCCCCTCCAGGCATATGAAAATGGGAAGAACTTGCTAGGTGGCAGAAGCCACAGTTGTCAGGGTGCCGGGAGAGAGGGAGGGAAAACAGCAGGCTGAAGCCCTTGGGCAACCATGCGTCATGAAGGAACGGAAGCTGCACACGGGCGAAGGAGAATGACATAAACAGATTGAACGAGAAGCAGAGGCACACAGCGAGCCTGCCAGCCCTGAGCTTGCTGAGTGCAAGTCGCTTTGGTTCCTGCTGGTGTTCTGGTCTAGCTAATGTACTTCCTTGTTAACTTCCATTTTCTTGGGTTTAACAACTGCTTCTCTGCTCTTTTCAACCAGAAGAGCCCTAACAAAAATGTCTTTAGGGCAGGCCTGGGATACTTTAAGTCTTTGAGGAGCCATACCTACCTCGCCCAGGTCTCTTCCTCCCACTATTAACACTGAGGCAGGTATAAGGTGGGGGTGGGTGACAGCCCCTAATGACCTCAAAATGGATACAAGATAGTCCCTTCCCTTCTCTTTCTTGAGAATAGTTGTTCCAACAACCCTGATTTGCTTCCGGGGAATCACTCGCCATCACCTTGTGTGGCCAGACCACGTTTGAGGGCTGGCCAGCGAGTCACTGTGAGGAGGCTCCCAGAGAAAGGAGCCCCGTATAAGGGGGAACCCTCCACCCTCGGCACCCCAATCCTGGCTCCCCTGATTCGCAGGAGGCACATGTTCCTGCCCTATCAGCCCCACCCTGTACCTTGGTCAGCCAGCCCTTCACGGTGGGCTTGGTGCCACCCCGAAGCAGAGCTGGAGGCCCGGTGGCCTGCACCTTCAGCAGGCTCTGGAGTACTCGGATCCACTCCTCCAGCAGGCTGGGTGAATCGGCCGTCAGGTAGTAGGTTTTCTTCTCAGAGATGAGCTGTGGAGGGCAAGATGTGGGGGTGGGGCAGCACGCTGGGAGAATGGAGTAACCAGGACCTGGCTCCGAGGTGGCACCTGTCCCTGAACCCAAGGGGCTGGCCTTCTGCCTGCCCTAGTGCTCCCTCCTTTCTTTTCCTCCTCATCTTTTCCTCCCTGTCTCTCCTTCCTTCACTCCATCTCTCATATTCTGTCTCATCTTCCTTTCTTGTACTTACAAGTTAGGATCATGTCCAAATGTTGATCTGAAGTCTTCCATTCATGCTCATTTGGCCCCATCTTTGTCTCACTCACGGCCATATCCAAACCCAGCACCTCTTCTGTCTAAAATACTAGCAGCCAGGAGCGTGCTCACCTGAAACGTCTGTGAACCCTCCCCTCGAACAATTTGGCAGCGAGAGTTCAGATCCACTTGGCCTTGAGGTTTCCGGATGACATCACTCTGTAAAGAAAGTATTGGGGAGGAGAGCCACTGAATGTGGAGCCTTTCCGGAGCACCTCATTTACCCTCAGATCTTCCTCCACGTCATAAGCAAAGGGAAACATGATTCCCAGCATTCTGGCTGTGTTATGATGGGTGACTTATTCTAGATTCTGATTATAGCTAAATGGAACCTTAATCAGGAACATGGGTCCTTCTGAGAACCTCCCTATTTCATTCTGAAACTCACGGCCAGGCTTAGGTCCCCAAGTGTGGCTCAAAGCCTCAGGGGCCCAGTGAGGTTGCCTCTCCCCACCTGCCAGACCTTTGCCCTCTGGCCTTGGGCCACATTCCCCCTCCTCCATCCCATCTGACATAGTCCAGGGTGTGACGTGGAGACCTTTTGACTGCAGTGCTGGGCGGGGAGACTCTCACCGGGGACTTGTAGTACAAAATCTGTCCCTGTCTCAGGACAAACCAGCGCCTCTTCCACGTCTTCACCTGGCTCCCCATTTTCAGCAGGTAGCCCGACTTCTCCAGTGACTCCTGAGGGGTGGAAGGGTGTAGATGAAGAAAGGGGAAATCACTCAGGGCTCCTAGACATCACACAGGTCCAAGTGGTCCAGCTGCCTCACTACTCGGTCATCAATTAAATACAAAATTATTGAGTACCTACTCAGTGTATTTTCAGAGTACCATGCCCTGCTATGGTTCAGAGAGGACTAAATAAAACATGGGTGGTCCTGCCAAGGAAGGGCTCCCATGCTAGCTGGGGAAGACCTCACTATGAGAAGGTAGCAGAGCAGGGGCTGCTAGAGGGAGAGCCTGGCCAGGGAGAGCGTCAGGAGAGAGCCGGCCCTGAGCTGGCCTTGTTACGATAGTTCAGCCTCTCCCTCAAAGACTGAGAGGAGGAAGAAGACCATTCCAGGCAGCACAGAGCAGGGAGAGGGCAAGGCAGGTCTGGGCAACCTGGACACATCAGCCAGGCAGGACTGGAGGGTCATGGAGCCAGGGAGATGATGGGGCAGCAGAGAGGTGTGGGGCGAGGGATGCGGAATTACATCGGGATTGGATGCTAGCCCTGGCATGTAGTGGCACAGCTTGGAGCCTCAGGCTTCTCATCCATAAGATGGGCTAATGACCCCAAAAGGATTGTGAGGACAAATGAGACAATGCCTGGAAACTGAGCAGTGCCTGGTGCCCTCTAAGAGTTCAATAAATGTTAGCTTGCGTTAGTATTCCAGGTGATAGAACAAAGTCATATATGGAAAACTCTTCATGGGGCCTGGTGGGCCACAGCAGGCTCTCAGTAACTGGCCATTGCTGGTATTCCAGGAGCTCTCTGGGCTCCCTCCTTCCTTCCTTGTGGGGTCTGTGTGTCTGACTCCATTACTGTACACCCCCCCAGCCCACGCCCCCTGCCCCCATCCCCCAGCTCTAGGGACCCCTCACTTCAGGCAGCTACTGCCTATGTCTTGTGCTGAGGGCCCCAGCAGCCTCTGCTGACATTCTGCTTCCACCCTGCCCCTGCCCGTTTCCCGGCTCACCCCGCCCAGGCCCAGCCCGTCGGTGGAGTAGGATGAGGTGCGCTGCAGTTTGTGCTCAGGCTCTGAGTAGTCACTGTCCAGTGAGCAGGCGTCCGGGGGGATGGCATAGTCACCCTCGGAGCTCAGTGAGGACATGGAGACGCCTTGCCGAGGGAGGAGGAGTCAAGGCCCGGGTCCCACACCTCCCCGACTCACGCAGCCCAGGAGCTGCTGAGCCTTGACCACCCACCCGGGACCCGGTCTCTGGGGCTGGGGGTGGAGCTGCTGGGGGGTCACGAGCTCAGATCAAGTGGGGACCCCCATGTTCAAGCGCCCATGGGAAGAGGTGAGGGGCTCCTTGCTGCTGCACCCTGCCCCTGCTCCCCTTCTCTGTACCTCTCTTGATGGCCCGGGGGCTGCCTAGTCCGCTGGTCTTCCTGGACTCAGAGGAGGGGACGGAGATTCGGAAACTCGCCTGAGAGCTGCAGTCATCGTCAGACCCAGAGGACTCGTCCATAAAGGGCATGTTGCTGATCTGTGTGGCTCTCTGCAAGACAGGCCCCTCCCTCACTGCAGCTCAGGTGGCAAAACAGTCCTCTCCCAACCCTGCAGCTTGCACTCCTGGTCCAAGTGCCCATGGTGTGGCCAACCCCCAGCCGGGACTCTGAACAGACAACCGTCCAGTGTAAGGTCCCTCCTGGCCTCACTCCTGTGTCATGACCTCCATGCTTCTCAGGCCTCCCTTCCCACACACCATCTTCTGTGGTCCCCAAAGCAGCTGCCCATCACGACTGAACGCCTGCCCACTGTGACCCTCGCTCCTTGCCACTAGGGGGCCAGAAAGCTACACCACAGACTAAGTGTGCCATGCGAGCTTTAAAAATGTGTGGGGACGTCGCAACAATCAATGATTGCATCTCCATTGGCAAACATTTAAAGTGACTGACTATCTCAGTGTTGGTGAGAGTATGGGGAGAAGATGGGGGAAAAAACTCTAGTGTGTAAGGCATTTTTAGAAGGTAATTTGGCAGTACCTGTCAAAAATTAAAACATGTATATAATTTGCCCAGAAATCCTACCTCTAGAACTCTGTCCTACAGACACATGTAGATATAAGTTCACAAAGATATATGTGCACAGTGATGTTCATGGCAACATTCATTTTAGAGAAAAACAGGGACACAGCCTAAATTATTATTGGAGGAAAGCTTTAGGTATTAATAGTTATGGTGCTTCGATACCAAGGGTACTGGACACCTATAGAAGGAGGAGGTAGGGGCCAGGCATGGTGGCTCATGCCTGTAATCCCAGCACTTTGGGAGGCTGAGGCAGGCGGATCACAAGGTCAAGAGATCAAGACCATCCTGGCCAACATGGTGAAACCCCGTCTCTACTAAAAATACAAAAATTAGCTGGGCATGGTGGTGCGCGCCTGTAGTTCCAGCTATTCAGGAGGCTGAGGCAGGAGAATCGCTTGAACCCAGGAGGTGGAAGTTGCAGTGAGCCAAGGTTGCACCACTGCACTCCAGCCTGGCGACAGAGCCAGACTCCGTCTCAGAAAAATAAAAAGGAGGAGGTAGGGAAGGATGACCTGACACGTGGTTATTCACGTGGTTAGGGGAACAAGCAAGGCATAGAATGACATGTATATGAGCACCTTTTGTGTGCACACAGGAGACAGTGAGAGTGTGCTGCATATTTATAAATGCATCAGAAGGCCTTACTGAATAAACACTAAACCATTCATGATAGCTTCCTCTGGGCTTAGGAATTCGGGAAAAGTGATGTGAGAGGAAATTTCACTTTTGGTTTTTTATTCTTCTATAAAAAATTTTATCAAGTATTACTATTATTCAAAAACCAATAACAGAGACAAAAATGTGTATGAAAATATTGCAATTCTATCTGATTTTTGTTTTTAAAATGTAGTGACATTACGGGAATATAAGTTGGAATATACCTCAGTAATTCTAGAAGGAGCCCCACTGCCCTCTGGGACCTGAGGAGTGGGGCAGACATGAGAAAAGGTGGGGAGAGCTGTAAAGCAGGCATAGGCGTAACCTTCTTACCTTGTCCACGTTCATACTGATTCACATTTTTGTAAATGTGGAATTTTTATAATAACCTAATAAACAATAAAACAAAATGACACGTGCTGGGCTGAGCTCCCTGGGCAGGGTCACCATGTGCAGAAACCTGGCCCTAGAGCCCCGCCCCAGTCATTGGATGATGAGGCCAGGGGCCTTTCCTGATGAGACACCCCCTCTTTGTGCAGCAGTTTCTTACCCCCTTCAGTGCTGTGTAGACAGGCACAGTGACATTCTTGTAGACCAGGCCAGAGAAAGACCCAGGGGAAACAAGGGCAGGAGGGCTTGAAGCTGAGCAGGGAAGAGAGGAATGAGATTACTCAAGGGCATAACCCAGGAAGGGGTGTGGGGGAAGCAGAGAACTGGGCAGATGGCATTCCCTCCAGGAGCAGGCCAGTAACAGATCTCAAGAGGGGGGCCAGGGCCCTGTTCATCTTCTCCCCTTGACTCCCTTTGGGGACCATGATCTCCATGAGGTAAAGGATCCCTCACAAAAGAATCCAAAAGCCTTACCTTTAACCACTTTCTCCTCCATGAGGCTTGCACAGTGTTCCACTGTTGCAGATGTGAGTTACAAATCATACGGCTATGGGACCACCCCACAGCCCTCGTTGTGGAGATTTGGTGGCTGGCTGGAGAGGAGCCAGTGAATGGGGTTCATGTAAATCAGGACACTTGTGGCTCCTCCCACCCACGGCCCTGGCACTGCAGAAGGGAAGCCTGTGCAGGTGGGAGGCTGGGCTGGAGGCCCCCCTCTCAGATCCCTTCCAGCTCTGTGACTGGCTACTTTCCTGTGATGGGCTGAACCTGTACGACTTCCCTTTCCCTCCTAGGTGGGACTTGCTGTGATTTCACCTGAACTTCACCTGCTGGGGAGGGGAACAGTGTAGGCCAGCCAACCCTGGCCCTGGGTGTTGCTTGGAGTCTTCTCCTCCCCGCTTGCCCACCCTGCCCACCTTGGGTGTTTGGTGCCTCCAAGCCTCACTTGGAACTCACCGCAGCATGCAGTATTACTTCTGGGAGACACATCTGAGAGCCGCATGCCCGATGTGGCCACAGCATAGATCCGGCTCTCCTGAAACAAGAGGTCTCAGGAAGCTCAGGGCCCAGCATGATGCCCATCCCACCCCCTCCAGGCATGTGCAGGAAAAAGCATGGCTTTGGGGGTCGGCAGACCTGTGGGGGGCAGTGACTGGCTAACAAATCTTGGGCAAGTTACTTCATTTCTGAGACTCATTTTCCTCTGCTCTAAATGGAGGTAATAATACTTACCTTTCAGGCTGCTGTGAGAATCAACGAAATATTTAACATAAGCATTTAACAGCTGGAATATAATCAGTGCCCAACAGTTCCCTCTCTTGCCTCCACCCTTCACCTTTGGGGCAAAGGAGGTTCAAGAGAAGATGGGTCAGTAAACTGTTGCTCTGAATCCTACCCGTTTTAGAGACCCTTGGGTCTCAAGATCTAACCCCCAGAATTTGGGGATATTGATAATGAGGAAGCCACTGGGGCCACACGACAAGGGCTCTTTTGTAAGCCAGTTGTTTGGAACTTAGGGCACATTTTTAAAAAATTCTCTATTGTTTCTTTTTTTTAAAAAAAAATTTGTTTGTTTTTTAGGTTCCAGGGTATGTATGCAAGATGTGCAGGTTTTTATATAGGTAAACGTGTGTCATGGTGGTCTACTGCACCTAACAACCCATCACCTAGGTATTAATCCCAGCATGCTTTAGCTCTTTTCCCTAATACTCCCCCACCGCCACCATCCACTGACAGGCCCCACTAAGTATGTTCCCCTCCCTGTGTCCATGTGTTCTCATTGTCCAGCTCCCACTTGTAAGTGAGAACATGCAATGTTTGGTTTTCTGTTCCTACGTTAGTTTGCTGAAGATAATGGCTTCCAGCTCCATTTATGTCCCTGCAAAGGATATGACCTCATTCCTGTTTATGGCTGCACAGTATTCCATGGTGTATATGTACCACATTTTCTTTATCCAGTCTACCATTGATGGGCATTGGGTTGATTCCATGTCTTTGCTATTGTGAGTAGTGCTGTGATGAACATATGTGGGAACTTAGGGCACGTTTTTTCCCCTGCAGGAATAATGTCATATCATGGCTAGGCTTCAGGGCTAATCTACAAAGCCTATTTAGCCCAATAGGACTCCAGCACCCCCATGCAGAAGACACTGGGAGAATGCCCGTCCTGAGGGGGCCCCTGGGTCTGAAGGAGGCCACAGGCCAAAGGAGCTTTTCCTAATGGCCCTGACTGCTCATAAACAACCCACAGGGTTCCCTGCACCTTCTAGATCTGTTTGCTCCACTGAGCCTAAAGGAAAACAAAGCTGACGTGAGTCACCAAGGCTGACGAGGGAAGGTTGACCAGCCTTTGGAGGAATGCCCTGTTGGCTCAGGGAGGTAGCTAGATGTGCTGTCACCTGGTGGGGTCAGATGGGCTAGGAGATGGCATTGGAAGGGAGGTGGGTGCCTATCGGGGTGTCATCCCAGAGGGGAGCAGCAGCCCTGGGACAACTGAGAGGAGAGAGGGCAGAGCTGATGAGTGCTGCCATGAGACGCTGAGATCACTGGAGGGGCGGCAGGAGACAGAGGGGCGGTGAGGAAGGAGGCCAAGGAGGGCCCTGCGGCAGGGCAGGGAGTTTCTGTGCTCGTGTAGGGCAGATACATCGGGCCCAAGTAAAATTCGGCATAAAAAGGATTATTTCTGCCCAGAGTGGTCATGGAATTTAACCAAGGACAAGCCTCTAACTTTGCAGAGGAAATGAAACTGAAGTTTGAAGGATTTAGGTAAAACGAAACCTATGACTGTTTGACAAAAGGTTATCTAATGCCTAACTCACAAGGTTGTTTTAAGGGTTAACTGAAAAAAGGGCTTTCCAAACTCTAAGATACATAAGTATTTCTCACACCGTCAGATTGAGAAATGTTCTCTGACGTTTCATTCCCCCACCGCCCTCCCCAGATGGTTACTGCCCCATTGGTCCTGCCTGGGAGAGAGAGAGGCTGGGCTTCTGGCCACTGTGATTTCTTAAGCTCTCCCCGGAACACGAGTGATCATGCCTCAGGGGCCTGGGAAGGAGCTAGCATTGTGTCTTGTTTTCCTCAGGAGCAAGTTACAAAGGGGATTGCAAACAGGATGAGATCTCCTTACATTCTTTTGGCTGATTCTTGGGTCCTTGGGGCCTAGCTGGGGGCAGGGAGGTTCTGTGGGAAGACCTGACACTGCCCCTTAATACCTTAATCCCCTTAATACCTTCATCACCAGAGTTCAGCTGAGGTTCCTGGGGAGAACGTCATCTGATATATTTTCTATACAGAATAAGAGGAGACAATAACTCCTCGTCTCCCCATTCCTCCTCTCCTCCTCCACCCTCTCTCTCACACACATACACTTAACCTGTTCAGATAGAGAAGACCCACTCTTTTTTTTTTTTTTTTTCAAGACAGGGTCTGGCTCTGTCACTCAGGCTGGAGTACAGTGGCAAGATCTTGACTCATGGCAACCTTCACCTCCCTGGGCTCAAACTTAACTTCCACTTAAGCCTCCTGAGTAGCTGGGACTACCGGCATGTGCCACCATGCTCAGCTAATTTTTGTATCTTTTTTGGTAGACATGGGGTTTCGCCGTGTTGCCCAGGTTGGTCTTGAACTTCTGAGTTCAAGCAGTCTACCTGCTTCTGCCTCCCAAAGTGCTGGGATTACAGGTGTGAGCCACTGTACCCGGCTCAAGACCTACTCTTAAGCTATCACAGTGAATGGCTGTATTTTGGCAAAATGGCAAAGTGAGCAACGCTTCTCTCTGGTAGCAGCTGCACATTCCTTGCCTGACTACTTCCTGCTCCCAACCTCTGCATTTGGACTCCAGAGCAAGAAGAGAGCCAGCAGCCCAGGGGACCAGTGCTTTTCCATCCCCTAGTCTTCCTGATGTGCCCCACTCTTGGCTCAACTGGGTCTCCAGTCTTACAGGTGTCCTTGAAACAACCAGAAGCTGATCAACAGTCACTGCCAAGGATATAGCCCAAAAGTCTAGGGCTGTGTGCCTCCCGAACCAGCATTTCTTTGTTTTGTTTTGGAGATCATCTCCTTTGTCGCCCAGGCTGGAGTGCAGTGGCGCAATCTCAGCTCACTGCAACCTTCGCCTCGTGGGTTCAAGCGATTCTACTGCCTCAGGCTCCCGAGCAGCCAGGACTATAGGCGTGCACCACCATGCCCAAATAATTTTTGTATTTTTAGTAGAGATGGGGTTTCGCCATGTTGGCCAGGTTGGTCTCGAACTCCTGACCTCAAGTGATCTGCCTGCCTCAGCCTCCCAAAGTGCTGGGATTACAGGCATAAGCTACTGAGCCCGGATTCGAACCAGCATTTCAAAAGGAGGCCTTGGGAGTTACTGCTGGAAATACAGGTCTCCCGAGCAGTGGTGTGGGGTGAGTCCACCCTGATGTCACCCCCTCTCCCAAGTGACCTCATTCCTCCTGCTGCCAGGAGCCAACGCTTAGCTGTCCCCCATGGTACTGCTACACACCCCAGCAGCATCTGTGGAGGGGATGTCTGCCCATGAATCAAAGACTGACCTTAGCTCTGGCAATGTCCCTTAAGAGGAAGTACAGCTGGAATGTGAGAGCTGGGCTTCAAAGCAGCTGGAACTACATTTAAAGCCTGGCTCTCAGACCAGGTAAGGTGGCTCTCATGGCTGACAAAGGAGGATCATTTGAGGCCAGGAGTTTGAGACCAGCCTGGGCAACATAGGGATACTCCATCCCTACAAAAAATTTAAAAAATTAGCCAGGTGTGGTGGTGTGCACCTGTAGTCCCAGCTACTCAGAAGGCTGGGGTGGAAAGATCCCTTGAGTCCAGGAGTACAAGGCTGCAGTGGACTGTGATTGTGCCACTGCACTCCAGCCTGAGTGACAGAGCAAGACACCGTCTCTCAAGTAAATAAATAAATAAAGCCTGGCTCCCTCACTAACTACTACATGACCTTGGGCAAGTACCTAAGTCTGTGGGGAACAGTGGTTTCCTGACCTGTAAAAGGGAGAAACCACACCTTACTCCTTGCAAGGAAAGGAGCCCTTCCCACAGGCTCCGTGCGAAGCCCTTAATACCCACATGCCATTTTCACTAGTGACCTGTGAAATGTCATTTTTATAGCCTGTCTCATTTTTATTTTAACTTTTTATCATGGAAAATGTCAGGTACAGGGCCAGACACAGTGGCTCACACCCGTAATCCCAGCACTTTGGGAGGTCAAGGTGGGAGGACCACCTGAGCCTGGGAGTTCGAGACCAGCCAGGGCAACAGCATAGTGTTAGCCCATCTCCACAAAAAATTAAAAAATAGCTGGGCATGGTGGTGCATGCCTGTAGTGCCAGCTACTCGGGAGGCTGAGGTGGGAGAATTGCTTGAGCCCGGGAAGTTGAGGCTGCAGTGAGCCGTGATTGCACCATTGCACTCCAGCCTGGGCAAGACTGAGCAAGACTCTGTCTCAAAAAAAAAAAAGGAAAAGAAAAAAAAAATGTCAGCCTGGCCAACATAGTGAAACCCTGTCTCTACTAAAAATACAAAAATTAGCCAGGCGTGGTGGTGCATGCCTGTAGTCCCAGCTACTTAGAAGGCTGAAGTAGGAGGATTGCTTGAGCCCAGGAGGCAGAGGTTGCAGTGAGCCAATATTGCACCACTGCACTCCAGCCTGGGCGACAGAGTAAAACCCTGTCTCAGTTAAAAAAAGAATGATCTCACGTGCCTATCGCCCAGCTTGGCAAAGATTAATGATGTGTGGCCAGTCATGCTTCATCTGTGTCCCCACCCTTGGCCACCAACCAGATCATTGCTTCTGAAGTATTTCTACCAGACAGACGTCAAGACATTTTATCCAATGTTACAAGTAAGGAAGCTGGCCTGGCGCAGTTGCCTATAATCCCAGCACTTTGAGAGGCCTAGGCAGGTGAATCACTTGAGGTCAGGACTTTGAGACTAGCCTGGCCAACATGGTGAAACCCCGACTCTACTAAAAATATAAAAATTACACTTTGGGAGGCTGAGGCGGGCGGATCACGAGGTCAGGAGATCGAGACCATCCTGGCTAACATGGTGAAACCCCGTCTCTACTAAAAATACAAAAAATTGGCTGGGCGTGGTGGCGGGCACCTGTGGTCCCAGCTACTTGGGAGGCTGAGGCAGGAAAATGGCGTGAAACTGGGAGGCAGAGCTTCCAGTGAGCTGAGATCGTGCCACTGCACTCCAGCCTGGGCAACAGAGCAAGACTCTGTCTCAGAAAAAAAAAAACAGTTAGCCAGGCATGGTGGCACACACCTGTAATTCCAGCTACTTGGGAGACTGAGGTGGGAGTACCACTTGAACCTGGGAGGTGGAGGTTGCAGTGAGCCGAGACCGTGCTACTGCACTTCAGCCTGGGTGACAGAGCAAGACTCTGTCTCGAAAAAAAAAAAAAAGGCCAGGCTCAGTGGCTCATACTTATAATCCCAGCACTTTGGGAGGCCCAAGAGGGTGGATCACCTGAGGTCAGGAGTTTGAGGCCAGCCTGACCAACATGGTGAAACCCTGCCTCTACTAAAAATACAAAATTAGCTGGGCGTGGTGGTGCATGCCTGTAATCCCAGCTACTTGGGAGGCTGAGGCAGGAGAATTGATTGAACCCAGGAGGCAGAGGTTACAGTGAGCCAAGACTGTGCTATTGCACTCCAGCCTGGGCAGTAAGAGTGAAACTCTGCCCCCCCCCCCCAAAAAAAAAAAGAAAAGAAAAAGAAAAACAAAGAAAGAAAAATAGCCAACACTTACCTACCACCTACTGTGAACCACTACTGTAAGTACTTTCATAACAACCCTATAAAGTAGGTACTATTATCCCCATTTTATAGACAGGGAAGCTGAGGCACAGAGGTTCAGTAACATGTCCAAGGTCACGTAGTTAACAGTTCAACCCTAGTGGTTTGCTTCTGGGGCCTATGCTCTTGACCATCATACCAGACCACCTGAAAGACTCACAAAGATTAAATGAGAAAAGGTATGCAGGGCACCCAGCTCAATGTATGGTGCACGGTGAGCACTCAGGAAATGACAGCCAACCGCCATTCACATCATTCTGAATTCTAGCGCTGACCCTCATTGGTTGTGTGGTCTGCACAGGCTCCATGGTACCCGCCTGCCAGGGCCACCATGAGGATGCCAGCAGCCTCCTCTCCTGCTCAGTGCATGGCTGTGCTCAGCCAGCAGTGTTCTTGCCATTAGCTCTGCTCCTCTGCCCAGCCCGGAGGTTGCCTCTTACCCAGGATGAAAACTGGTGCAGCGGGGGTGTAGGTGGCTTGTTACCCAGCTCCGCTTCCTCCAGCTCAGCTCCAAGGACCTTCGGGCTCTCTCTTTCCTCATTCTTCCCTGCTGGGGGTGGCTCCTCCATCTCCATCTTCTCTGGTTCCTCCCGGGACCTAGCTCGGGACTCCAGCTCAGGAAGGCCAGAGGGGTGGAGGGCTGAGAAGGCCTCAGTCTCAATGTTCACCACACGGCCAAAGTGCCCATGGCCCACCTGGGGCTGGCTGTGGTGCCTTTTGGCCAACTGGATGCTGTCCCGCGGGGTGCCAGGAGCCCGCACCTTTGGTAGGGTCAGACTGCTGCCAGGACCACCTTCCCTGGCAGAGGTCTTTGTCCCAGGGAGCATCCCTCTCTGAGCAGTAACCAGACCCTCACCCCAGGAAGCTGAACTACATCTGAAGGTAAGAAGCTTCATGCATGGCTGGTGGGGAGGGCTCTCTCTTCCCAGATGAGGTTGAAGGGGCTTGGCCTCTACTGTTTCCCCAGAATGGACCGTGCTGGAACTAGAATCCTCCAAGGGGCTTGCTGCTTCAGAAACAGAGTCCTTGTTCTGCAGGGCACCTGGGGAAGGTGCAAGCACAGCTGCCTTCAGACCCTGGGCCTGGGAGCCACTGTCCTGGCCCATAGGCTGGATTCCCGGCTCTGAAGGGACAGAATCCTGCTCTGCAGCTCCGTGGGGGGGCACCAGCAGCTTCCACGAAGGAGCTATCTGAATAGCTGTGATTCGGGTAAAAACAGTCACATTGAGAGCTCCCGTAGCTCAGCCCCATACCCACCAAACACACCTACTGCACACCTGCACACCCTGGCCTGCCTACCTTCTAGCGCATCTTGAAGGGATCCCACCTGCTCCACCAGGCGCTGATTATGGCTTTTCAGATGCTGATTCTCCATCTCAAGCTGAGCAAAAAGAAAAATGAAGATTTAGGACACCCAGCCTACAGGTTTAGACGTATTTTTTCAATTCTTTTTTTCTTTTTTTGGAGACAGGGTCTTGCTCTGTTGGCCAGACTGAAGTGCAGTGGAGCAATCTTGGCTCACTGCAGCCTTGACCTCCCAGGCCCAACTGATCCTCCCACCTCAGCCTCCTGAGTAGCTGGGACCATAGACACACACCACCAGGCCCAGTTAATTTCGTTTATTTTTTTGTAGAGACAAGCTCTCGCTATGTTGCCCAGGTTGGTCCCAAATTCCTGGACTCAAACGATCTGCCCACCTCAGCCTCCCAAAGTGCTGGGATTATAGGCATGTGCCACTGAGCGTGGCTGCTGCATATTCTTTTCTTTTCTGAGACAAGGTCTGGCTCTATCACCCAGGCTGGAGTGCAGTGGTGCAATCTTGGCTCACTGCAACCTCTGCCACCAGGGCTCAAACCATCCTCCCACCTTAGCCTCCCACCTCAGCCTCCCGAGTAGCTGGGACTACAGGTGCACGCCACTATGCCCGGCTAATTTTTGTATTTTTTGTAGAGACAGGGTTTTGCCATGTTGGCCAGGTTGGTCTCAAACTCCTAGTGTCGAGCAATCCACCCGCCTAGGTCTCCCAAAGTGCTGCTGGGACTACAGGTGTGAGCCACTGCCCCCAGCCTGCATTTTCTTTTAAATTAAGTCCAACACACTTTTATTGAGTATCTTTTAGCAAGGGTTGGGACTGTGAGAATACGCAGGTAAGCCAGGCATCAGTTCTGTCTCCAAGAACTTGCAGTCTAGCAGGTGACCTGAGATGTACATCCAAAGAAGGGGATAGGAGGCCAAATGAGCCGATACCCTCCTGCACGTGTGAACCACTTGTGTGAGGACAGAGGAAAAGATGTATGTTTGTCAGCCGGGTGTGGTGGCTCACACCTGTAATCCTAGCACTTTGGGAGGCTGAGGCGGGCAGATCACCTGAGGTCAGGAATTCAAGACTAGCCTGGCCAACATAACGAAACCCCGTCTCTACCAAAAGTACAAAAATTAGCCAGGTGTGGTGGCGCGTGCCTGTAATCCCAGCTACTCAGGAGGCTGAGGCAGGAGAATTGCTTGAACCCAGGAGGCAGAGGTTGCAGTGAGCCGATATTGTGCCATTGCACTCCAGCCTGGGAAACAAGAGCGAAACTCTATGAGATATATGTTCATCCTTTTCCAAACTGCAATTCCCACTCCTTTTATTTAGAAGGAGGTTGTTTTCTGTCTGTTGGTGATAGCACTGTAGCTTCAAGTCCTGAGTTTCCTAAATAAAGGTACAGCACGTGATAAACTACAAAAATGGATAGAGAGGGAAGGTGGAATAGAGGTTACCAGGGGATGGGGGAAGAGAGAATGGGAAGTTAGTGTTTAGCGGGTACAGAGTTTCTGTTTGGAAAAATTTTAGACATAGATAGCAGTGATGGCTGCACAACACTGTGAATGTACTTAATGCCACTAAATTGCTGAATTGTACACTTAAATGGTACATTTTATGTATATTTTACCACACACACACAAATAGTTAAAAAGAATGAAGAGGATGGAAGAGAAAGTAGCAGGGCACGGTGGTTCACTCCTTTAATCCCAGCATTTTGGGAGGCCGAGGTGGGTGAATCACCTGAGGTCAGGAGTTCGAGACCAGCCTGGCCAACATGGTGAAACCTGTCTCTACTAAAAATACAAAAATTAGCTGGGCATGGTGGTGCGTGCCTGTAACCCCAGCTACTCAGGGAGGCTGAGGCACGAGAATCGCTTGAACCCGGGAGGCGGAGGTTGCGGTAAGCCGAGATTGCGCCACTACACTCCAGCCTGGGCGAGAGAGCGAGACTCTGTCTCAAATAAATAAATAAATAAATAAATAATAATAAAAGAGAAAGTGGAGAGAGTGGACACTGACCTGTGTGGGCTTCCTAGAAAGAAACTGAGGGGGCTTTTCAGAAGTGAGACACATTCCTTCTCGCAAACTTAAATCCAGCACCAAGCTAGTCAGGAGCTCCAGGGAGACCCAACCAAGACAAAAGGAAAGGGGAAGTGAACTACGGTGTCTCAGCATGGAGGCTGAATGCAAAACAAGTGCTGGACAGAATGAAGGTCAGCCGAGGCACCCCAGACAGTAGGGGGCAGGAAACTCCGGGGGTCAGGGCAGGCCCAGCCATGCCTCTGGCAGGCCTCCAAGATGAGTTTCCAACCCACCTCTGCCAACTTGAGTGTCACCCATTCCTTGATCTTTGCAGCTTTTTCTTGAACAGTTTTTGCTTCCTCTGCCCTCATCTGCTTCTGCAAGAAAGAGAGGGCCTTCCGTTAATCCCAACAATCACCAGGAGAGTGACTGACTGGAGGTGGGAAACCCCAAGAAAGGTCAAGTGTGCGTGCCACTGACCTCGCAAAGCCAGTGAGCAGAAATCGTTTGTTGCAATATTATTTGATAAGGTAACACAAAATTTAAAAACTGAAAACTGGAAATAGTCTAAGTGTTCACCACGAAGGGGTTGGCTGAATAAACGTGGCATATCCCTGACATGGAAGGAGAACGCTGTGCCTCCATATGCAAGCAAAGTTAATAGTGAGGAGTGGAAATCAAGGACTGGGGAGGGAGAGAGAGGTGACTTGTTATTTTATACTCCTCTGGCCGTTTTTTTATTTTTAACTATAAGCATATGTTACCTTTATAGTTAAAAAACAAAAAAATAAGGCAAAATTGCAGATAACTGAGGTATTTCCATCAAAGTAGTCAAAAGAGGAGATGATTGAAAAGGTTGGCATCTAAAGAGGAGCAGCCTGGCTGGGCATGGTGGCTCATGCCTATAATCCCAGCATCAGACAACGTCAGACTCTCAGTATTTCAGAGCTGGAAGGACCTTAAAGGTCATCTAGTTTAAGGTGTGGCAAACAATGGCCTTCAGGCCACATCCAGTCCTCCACCTGCTTGCCCCCACCCAGACCTGTTTTTGTAAATAAAGTTGCATTGTAATACAGCCATGCTCATTCATTTACGTATTATCTGTGGCTGCTTCCATGTTACAACAGCAGCTTTGACCAGTTGCAACAGAGACCTGTGGCCCACAAAACATAAAATAGTTACTACCTGGACTTTACAGAAAAAGTTGGCCAACCCTGACCTGGTTTGATATTGTCTTTGTGCTTCTGTGGCAACTAAGGCTATGGCAAGAAGTGACTTGCCTCTGTCCATTCATGGCACAGCTGGGACTAAAACCAGGTCTCTTGACTCACAAAACAGTGCCTTTTCTTTTATGAGATTGACCTACTGATTCCAATTGTAAAATGACCTTTTTTCTGACCTAAGGAGCTTTAGCAGGAGTCATTTTGTCCACCAACCCCCAGGATGCTGCCACTTCTAACTATGAGCTACTCAGAAGAGAAGGTATGTCTAAAATCAATGGAAGAATTGATCAGAGATTCCATGTGTCAAAATTCTATTCTTCCATCAATTTTCAGGAACACATGGTACCCCACAGCATACAAAGGCACCTCCATTAAGGGCCTATTGGGTTAATGCTGATGGGTAAACATGAATCTGCCCATGATGGTTGGAAGGCACCACCAGGATCGGCTTCTCCTACATGGAGAAGGCATGTGTAGGAAATTAAAAGTCATCTGTCCAGACTGTGGGGTGTTTAGTTGGAAATGATGGCATTCTGGCACGAGGGGAAAGCTGGGTAGGTAAGGCCAGTGGCAGAGGAAAGGGACAGAACTGGGATGGAGTTGGTGAGATTGTGAAGGGGAGAAGGCAGGACACAGGAACTGGCAGGTAGATGTTCCAGAAGTCCTCTCAGGAGCAAAGGTGCCGAGTGGAGCTGAAATGCCAGGCAGTGGCCTCTCCTGGGCTCCCATGTGCTCAGAAGGGAAGACCCTGGTTTTCTGAGGAGGCAACAACTTTGGTCTCTGCCTCTTCAGCTTCACTAAGAAACTTTGGGCAACCAGCTGGCCACGACTGACCATCCAGCTCTGTGCAGCTCTGATCATACTACAGCCAAGTATCAAGTATCTCATCTTGGCAGGGCACGACAAGGCCAGAATGGAGAAAGAAAAGTTCTCCTTACCAAGTACTGACCACGTGCCTGACACTAGGCACAGGTCACATAGGTTGCCTCTCCCAGCAGCTCTGTGAGGTGTTTCCACCCTTCTTTTATAAATGTGTAAAATAAGAATCAGTGACTTAAACACTTGGCCCACTGTCAGAGGCAGCAGGTGCCAGAGGTGGGCTTCACACCCAGATCAGTCTGCCTCCAAGCTCCTTTTTCTACTCTATCCCCTGCCTGGCTTCTAATGAGCAGATGTGGGAGGAACAGTCCTTCCTATAATTAAATTTTCACAGAAAAGAATAGGCTCAGGAGGGAGCGAGTTCCCCAGCACTAGAGGGCTTGAGCGGAACAGCTCAGGAAGCTGGGGGCCAGCCGTACAGATGTCGAAGAGGGCATGGTGCTCCCTTGCGCATGAGCCCTTACCTGCTTCTCCAGCTGAGCCTCTAGCTGGCTGATGAGCTCATCTTTGCCCTTTATGGCTTTCAGCAATTCTTGGTATTTCCGGTGCAGGCTCCCCTCAGAGTCCACATTCTTCAGATTGGACAGTTTTACCTTCTCTTCCATGACACCCACCTGAAAAGTACAATGATCTCATAGTGTCTCCCATCACTCACACGGGGTGTGCAGTGGCCAGTAACGTGGGATGGGACACCGTCTGATGCCCCAGGCTGTGACTCCCAGGCACAGCCCTTACCCAGGGCAGTCTGAGCCAATTAATTCAATTAAGTTCCAATCTGAGCAAAAGAAGGACTGACAAAGAAGAAACTCATTTTGGCCACTCTAGGTCATAGTAATGGAGAGATAGGTAAGAGGAGGGCAGAGGAGACGATAAGTGGAAAAAGCAGCTGGGTCTTGTGCCATTGACCTCTGTGGATCCCAGGAGGAATGAGTTGGGCAGGACAAACAGCCTAGGAGAGCAACTGTCCCAACCCCACCGTGGTAGAGATATTTACTGTTCACTGGACAGCCATGTGCTGACCCATATTTCTCAACCCTTCTGCAGCTAGATGGAGCCATGTCATTGATCCAACCAATGGGGTCCAAGTGGAAATGGTGCATCATTTCTAGACTCAAGTATGTATGTATGTATATATTTATTTAAAATTTTTTTAAAACAGATAAGATCTTGCTATATTGCCCAGGCTAGATTCAAACTCCTGATGTCAAGAGATCCTCTCGCCTCAGCCTCCCAAGTAGCTGGGACCATAGGTGCATACCGTCACACCCCGCTGGGCTTAAGTATTTAAAAGCTGGTGCAGGGTGGGTGTGGTGGCTCATACCTGTAATCCCAGCACTCTGGGAGGTTGAGGCAGGAGGACTGCTTAAACCCCAGGAGTTCAAGACCAGCCTGGGCAAATAGTGAGATCCTGTCTCTATTTAAAAAATAAAATAAATAAATAAGGCTAGGCGCAGTGGCTCACGCCTGTAATCCCAGCACTTTGGGAGGCTGAGGTAGGTGGATAGCTTGAGCCCAGCAGTTTGAGACCAGCTTGGGCAACATAGCAAGACCCTATCTCTAATAAAAAATACATCCAGCTTTCTTTCCTTGCCATGGCAACCAAGAAGGCTGCGCATTCCAAGTGGTCCAGCTATAAGATAGGCAAGCCTCCTTTAACCTGGATTCCTGAGTGACTGTGGAAGCGGAATCACTGGCTAACCCTCAATGGACAGGTTCCATGAGTGAGAATTAAATGTGATAAACCACTGAGACTTCAGACTTAATTTGTTACCACAGCATAGTCTAGCCTATTTGGACTACTATACCCACTTGCTACACTGATCTTTACCCAGAGACTCTACTCCCACAGAAAGCTCCACGCACACTCATTTGTTCAGGTATAACACAGTACTGCTGGTGATGTGTGTGTCCACCTGTGTCCGTGGGAAGGGCCTGGAAGGGCCGACGGTCATTCCCCTGCATATTCCCGCCGATCCCCTCCCCTGGTTACCTGGGTCTCGGCGTTCTCTGCTCTCTGCTCTGCCTCCAGCAGCCTCTGCTCCAGCTCCTGCATCTGCTTGGCCAGAGAGAAAGGGGAGATGTAAGATGTAGGTGCCATGTCCCTACTGTGAACACGGCATCAAGGCCACTTTAGAGAACTGTGCACACACTGCACACAGGCCAGACTTCAAGTGCCCATCTCAAGTGGCTCAAGAGTGTCAGGGTAAGGATTTTCAAGGCAACTCTCAGCTCCCTAATCCTGAGTTCATGGGGCAGGTGAAGAGCCCGTGGCTGCTGTCCTCTCTACTGAGGGAGTGGAGGCCCAGCTCTTTTGTCCTGATGGAGGGTGTCCGGGGAGGGCAGCAGCTCCACTGTCATTCTTCCTGAGCATCCCACCCTGTCCTGGCTTCAGTCTCCCCTTCCTGAGGCCCCTTTCCTCTCAGCATTGGGTCGAAGGTGGGGCCATGCTGCTGCTCCCATAGGGCCCACCCTGTGTCATCGATAGAAAACACTTCTCCCCACTCAGAATATCTCACTGGTTGGGGATGAATACCTCCTCACCCACAGTCGAGGGCACCTCTGCCTGTAAGGGCTTCAGGGCTATCACCTTATTTGATTTCTCGAATCTTAAAGAACTAGAAAGAGAAAGAGAGGCTCAAGATACATTTTTCAAAATTCTATCTTGCGAGCTGGGCACAGTGGCTCATGCCTGTAATCCCAGCACTTTGGAAGCCTAAGGCGGGAAGATCACTTGAGCCCTGGAGTTCAAGACCAGCCTGGGCAACATATCAAGACCTCATCTCTACTAAAATTTTTCTTTTTTAATTAGCTGGGCGTGGCGGTATGCGCCTGTAGTCCCAGCTACTCAGGAGGCTGAGGCAGGCGGATCACTTGAGCCTGGGAGGTTGAAGCTGTAGTGAGCTGAGATGGCACCACTGCACTCCAGCCTGGGTGACACAGCAAGGTCCTGTCTCAAAAAAAATTTTAAAAAAGTAAAAATTCTGTCTTGCTGCCAGTAGAGGCATGTCACTCAAGGCTGAGGAGCATGGAAATTCTGGAAATTACACCAAGTGGCCCAAGCAAAGGGACTGAAGTTCTTGTACGTGGAGGCTCTTCAGGGACCAGACCTAACTAAAGCTGAAGACTAAAGAGCTGCTCACGAGCCCACAGCCTACATGGCATCTCTTTGCAGCTTCTCAAGCTCATGGCTTGGCAAGTGAAGTGTGCGTTAGATGTCAGCTCCCATTCTTCCCCTGCCAGGGCACCACCGTGTGCTGCCCAGTTGGACATCATCACATGGAGGACCCACAGAAGCAGAGCAAATTCATGCATCCCGCTCTCGTGTCTAACACCATGTGCCAAGCCTAGCTGGGGCTGCTGCTTCCTTCCCCAGCCTGCCTTGTCCCAGAGTAACACATATGCATCATACATGTCCCAGAGGCGTTGCATCCCAGCCATGCCTTCCACGAGGCTGGACAGGCCCAGTGCCCCTCACTTCCCAAGTTCCAGCCCAACCTCCTCTCTAAGGATTTGGCCTCTTCTCTGGCTACTCAACCTTCTCCCTTCAGCCTGGACCCTAGCTGATATTTACCAGTGAACTGATCAATCCTTCTCTCTTTCCCAATCTCTCAGCTGAAATTCTGCTTTCCTTAATTAAAAGGTAGATGAGCAGGACCCCCCAGCCTGCTGCTAGACAGTGAGAGGAAAGTTACATGGAAGCAGCAGTTCATGTTTGGGAACCTGGGGGACCTCTTTGCTCAGGGTGGCCTTCCCTCATCCATTTTTTTCTCCTTTCTGGGACTGGGGAGACACAGATGCTTTCGGGGCACATTCCCTTGGACAGAGAGTTAGAGTTATGCTCATCCGAAGATCCCAAGTAAAACTCAAGACTTACAACCCATATGGGACAAAAATGCCCTGGTGCTCCCATGGATAGGGCCCTCTCTGACAGGCATTCACGTGTTCAAGCCAAGGATACCCACATCCCTTCTTTCCTTCCTCTCTTGCGGTAACACTACTGAAACCTCTCGATGGAAGCTGAGTGGGTGGATTGGTTCTGGTCAGTTTCAGGCATTGGTTTGAGCCAGATGGACTGTCCTAAGTCAAACAGTCCTCAGGCCTGTCCCAGAGGAGTTCCTTGACCTTCACACAGTTGCCATGCAGCCACGGGGCAGATAACAGCACAGCATAAATCAATATTATGTTTATAGGGGTGGCTGCCCAGTGCAAAAGGAATTCTCCTTGGTGGTGGGGGGTTGGTTGATACATAGTGGTGGCCCCCAGTGTTGGTACTGCATAACCCTTCCCTCTTTGACACCAGACCTAACTGGGCCAGCCAGATTCTCTCTCCCCAGGAATCTGGAATCAAGAGATCAGAGGCTGGAGCCAGGGAGGTGCCCTGGAGAAGGTGCACAAACCTCACCAAGTCATGATTGCTGGATAGTTCCTTCAGTTCTGTGAGCTGCCCCAGGATCCTTCTAATAAATCCTCTTTGCTTAAGCCAGACAGAGTTGGGTTTTGGGGTTTTTTTTTACCCACACAGAAATAATCTAATGAATGCAATGATGAGCATTTTCTTTTTCAAGAATAAAATGAAATACTGAACGGGAAGGCCCTGGTCCCTCAATAAGTTTCCTAGGTTGCACTTCAGCAGGACTACTGAGACCTAACTAATCTGCTCTGTAGCTCAGAAGAAGGCATAGGCTTTCCATTGGAAATGATAATTCATATTTGTGACATTCTGAAACGATTGGCTGATATTTTCTGACTTCATCTGATGGAAAAACTTGTCTTGCTCTTTTGCAAATGGAGACCAAGGTGGAGTAAAGGATAAACTTGGGTCTTACCTCTCATGGAGGCATTTCCATTTGGGTCAAGAGTGATAAGTCAATGACATTGGTCAGAACCAGAAATCGCTCTGTTATTGACAACACAGCGAGCATTTTTTCCCCTCCGGATTTTATTATCTATCCCATGCACATGCTATTACTGAAGTAGATTGAATGGCAAGGCACCTTTCAGAGCCTGGGGTCTCCCCTGGGGTATCCTCCCAGCCCTGGGTCACCCTCTGTCACTGCCAGGTGGTCCTCATTACTGCCGACCCTCCCAGTCCTTCTTTTTGTTTTGTTTTGTTTTTTTTTTTTTTGAGACAGTCTTGCTCTGTCGCTCAGGCTGGAGTGCAGTGGCGCGATCTCGGCTCACTGCAAGCTCCGCCTCCCGGGTTCCCGCCATTCTCCTGCCTCAGCCTCCCGAGTAGCTGGGACTACAAGCACCCGCCACCACGCCCAGCTAATTTTTTATATTTTTAGAAGAGACGGGGTTTCACCGTGTTAGCCAAGATGGTCTCGATCTCCTGACCTCGTGATCCGCCCGCCTCGGCCTCCCAAAGGGCTGGAATTACAGACGTGAGCCACCGCACCCAGCCAGTCCTTCTTATCCACCCTGCAAGGACACTTGACACTCAAAGCATTTCATATTCACTTTTATGTTGCAGTATTCTTTTTTCTCTAAAACTAATGTCTGAACACTTTAGCCCCAGCATCAACACTTTTCACGAGGGCAGATCTTTCTTCTTCACCTTTGCTTAAAGGCCACACCTGGAGCTCTGCAAAGCTGGTGCTATAGAACCCTTATTTGGCTGTTCCAGGGTCCTCTAGGACCATGTCCTCAGCTGTCCTTTCAGTGTGTGGGTCTGGGGTAACACGCCAGCCAAGGACGTGTCGGGTTTAGGTGGCTGACAGGGATCTACTTTCACCAGCTGCACATAAGACTCATAAGCTGCCCTAGAACTGGCTGCAGCAACCTGATGAAGTGCACTTGGCACCAATCTGGTATTTAACCCCCAAGTGTACAGCTCCTTGTCACACGCTGTGAGATGCTGTGAAATACCAGCCCACGGTGGCAGGAGCACCTGGGACTCTCCTGTACTCCCAGCACAGTCCTGCTGTGCCAAGCAGTGGCCTGAGCCAAGAGCCACACCATCCCGGGTCTCAATGATCCCTTTGAGAAAAGGGTTCAACATTCTTTTTTTTTTTTAGACAGAATCTCACTGTGTCGCCCAGGCTGGAGTGGCCAATCCCAGCTTACTGTAACCTCCGCCTCCCAGGTTCAAGCGATTCTCGTGCCTCAGCCTCCCAAGTAGCTGTGATTACAGACGTGCACCACCACGCCTGGCTAATTTTGGTATTTTTAGTAGAAATGGGGTTTCTCCATGCTGGTCAGGCTGGTCTCAAACTCCTGGCCTCATGTGATTCGCCTGCCTCGGCCTCCCTAAGTCCTGGGATTACAGGCGTGAAAGGTTCAACATTATTACTGCTGCCTTGTACCCATGGGAGAGAATGGCACAGCTAAGAGGTAAGGCAGTGGAACCTCACTGACTCCACCACAGTGTGGCTTTAGACAAATTCCTTAACCTCTCTGTGCCTCAGTTTCCTCATCAGTAAAATATATATATATATAATAATAATGATATCTCCTAGGATCATTGTGAAGATTCCACAAGCTGCTCCATGTAAAGTACATGTGCATGGCTTGGCATTCAGAAATTTATAGGTAAAAGCTGCTTGTTGGTTTTTTTCCTATACAAAGATGGCACTTAGGAGCAGGGAGACCAGTTTGGCCGGGACAGTGTGATGCTCACCTGTTGTCTCAGCATGACTAGTAATACAGCCTCCTTTCACTTTCTCTCCAGAGTGTCCTGCTTTAGGTGATAGATTATGTGATCGGACTACTTAGGATTCACCTACAGAAAGAATGGGTTTAAGCCAGAGGTTGCCCACTATTAATTTAAAGAGTGTCCTATAAGACTCACACTGTGTTGTGGGCATTTAGCTTATATGTATATAGCTAAACAGGACCACTTGGTCTGTGTAGGGCTGTGTGTATATACATGTAGGACATTTAGGCTACACATGTAGCTAAACAGGGCCACTGTCATAAGGACTGTACATGCATTAACTCATTTACATTTCATAACAACCCCAGAAGGCAGGTACTGTTAGTATCACTGTTGTGTGGATCAGGAAACTAAAACAGAGAGGTAAGGTAACTTGCCTAAGGTCACACAGTTACTAAGATTCAAAGCCCGAATTCAAACTCAAGTAGACTGGCTCCAGAGTACATTCTGTCAGCCACTATACTACATTGCCTCTCACATCCAAATCTCACATGTCACATAAAAATCCAGATTCCATATACATCTTGTTTCCATCTTCTCTTAAAAAAATCAAAAGATCTGGCCACATTAGCATTATATTTTCTATTTTCTATAGCAGTAAGTGGCTTTAGCCCTTCCCCTCACGTTTTCCTAGAACCTCTCACTCTCTTCATTGTCTCATCTATCTAAATTAACTGCAAACATTTGAGTTTGCAACCCCCAGTTTTAGCCATTAAATTGTTCTAACTCTTGTTATCAAAGACAATTGTTTTGGCTGGGCGCGGTGGTGCACGCCTGTAATCCAAACACTTTGGGAGGCCGAGGCGGATGGATCACTTGAGCTCAGGACTTGGAGACCAGCCTGGACAACATGTTGAAACCTTGTCTCTACTAAAAATACAAAAATCAGCCAGGCATGGTGGTGTGCAACTGTGGTCCCACCTACTTGGGAGGCTAAGGTGGGAGGATTGCTTGAGCCTCGGGGGCAGAGGTAGCAGTGAGCTGAGATGGTGCCACTGCACTCCAGCTTGGGCAACAGAGTGAGACTTTGTCTGAAAAAATAAAAAATATAAAGACAATGGTTTTCAATTTTTTTTTTTTTAGCAACACATCTTTTGTTCAATTAAAATCATATGCTTATTTCCAAATACATAAAATACACAAATACGGAGCTGGGAAGAGAAAGGGCTCCAAGTCTTGTCTGTGGGCTCCACTGTACCCCACAACCCCAGAACCTCTCTGGGCCACATGGGGCTCCAGGGATCCACTAGAAAGACAGCTGAATGGGGCCCGGGGTAAGGCCATGGCAGAGGTTAGTTGCAGGAGAGACTTTCAAGGGCGTAAGAATCACACGTGGGCTTTGTCATCATGCAGATTCGTGGGCTCTGCCCACAGAGCTTTTCTTTAGCAAGTCAGAGACATAGCTCCAGAAAGTGCTTGTAAAGAAAGCGCTTGTGGATGAAGGTGGTGGTCCACAGACCACACTGTAAGAAACAGTAGCCTGGCCACAGAATGCAAAACAAAGCTGACTCCTTCAGGGATGCAGCCTGGAGCCGTAGCCCCATCAGCACCCCTTCTCAAATGGTTCACGAGCACTACAGAACTCATCCATACATGGTTCCTGAGAAATACTATGGTGAGCAGGAGGGCAGCCTTATAATAAAAATAGAGGGTTAGAAAAGCAATTTAAGGCCGGGAGCAGTGGCTCACACCTGTAATCCCAGCACTTTGGGAGGCCGAGGCAGGCGGATCACTTGAGGTCTGGAGTTCAAGACCAGCCTGGCCAACATGGTGAAACCCCGTCGCTACTAAAAATACAAAAATTAGCTGGGCGTGGTGGCATGTGCCTGTAATCCCAGCTACTCGGGAGGCTGAGGCAGGAGAATCTCTTGAACCTGGGAGGCGGAGGTTGCAGTGAGCTGAGATCACACCATTGCACTCCAGCCTAGGTGACAAAGTGAGACTCTGTCTCAAAAAAAAAAAAAAAATTAAAAATCTCTTTTACACACACACACACACACACACACACACCCCACAGAATAAAAGCCCTAGAAGGCATCTTCTCCCAAAACAAATCAGATCTGTGAGCACAAAGACCTGCTAAGACCCATTCCATGATGATTTTATGCAAACTTCAACATACTTCCAACTCATCCTTGTATTCTCCTTTTATGGTACCTGGCCTTGTCACAAAGTATGAGATATTTTAGGATATGTTTTTCTGGGCTACCCATATGTTGTGAAACTGGCACTTAAGCTGAACTGCTGCCTCTGTATAATCCATATGAGGTGGAAGGAGCAACATCCATTGTTCTCTTGCTTAAGGGGAGTGAACAGAACCATTTATCCACTCAGAAAAATTTCTGAACTACAAATTTTTGGTAGGTAGATCGAAAACTGAGTTATACTCCAAAACCTTGGCTGGTGAAACTGGCAAGCCACTGTGACAGAGCGGAAGTACACATGGTTGCACTGGAACTGGACTTGGTAAACGGTGCTTCAGTTAGAAGTTTTTAAGCTACAAAAAGAATAATGTTTTGTCACATTATTTCTTCTCTCTTTTTTTTTGAGACGGAGTTTTGCTCTTGTCGCCCAAGCTGGAGTGCAATGGCACAATCTTGGCTCACCGCAACCTCTGCCTCCCGGTTTCAAGTGATTCTCCTGCTTCAGCCTCCAGAGTAGCTGGGATTACAGGCATGCACCACCATGCCTGGCTAATTTTGTATTTTTAGTAGAGACAGGGTTTCTCCATGTTGGTCAGGCTGGTTTCAAACTCCTGACCTCAGGTGATCTGCCCGCCTTGGCCTACCAAAGTGCTGGGATTACAGGCGTAAGCCACCACTCCTGGCCTATTTCTTCTTTTATTAATACCCTCAAAGCCCTTTTGGCATAAAGAAGCAGATAGGGAGTAAAGAAAAACCTTGTATTAGTTCTAATATTGATGCCATGTAGTCATAATGATAATTCCTACAAAGCTCTTTTGTGGATAGATACTATGCTCCCACTTTTCTGATAGGATAACTGAGAAACAGGTTTAGCAAGAATGAAAAAGTCCAAGGAAGAATCACATTTTAATATCCATTTATGTGGCCTCTCAGAACAGTATCAATTTTTAAATTGGTCTGAATAGCCTTTGTGGCTTCTCTAGCAGGCCAAGAAAGACAGCTAGGGAAAATGATGTGAGCAAAGCAGGGCGAGATGTGAATCTCAAGTCATCAGCCACTCCCTCAGCCTCCTCTACTGGAAGAAAAGGGAACCCATGGCTAACCTGGCTCCAGAATGGGGTGGCCCAGGCAGGCTGGGTGACCATGGCAATAGCACACCAGACCCAGAGGTGTAACAGCAAAGGCACAGTCTCGACTCTCCTCTCCCTTCATCCGGCTCTCTCTCCCTTAGGTGAGGGATTATCTAAGAGCCTTGATGTTTCTGCTTTTTTAAAAAAATTCTTTTTAGCACAGATTATTCCCTGACTAGAATGACAATTTTGTACAAGGGAGTCAGGTGCAAGTAGACTGTGTCAAGGTAGGAAGAAGGGCATTCTTCCAAGCCTCCGCAGCCCACAGGCAGGTCTGATCCTAAGCAGAGATGGTCCCCCAGGGAAGCACCCAGGCTTTGCTCACCCTGCAGGATAGCCAGCAGTGAGCAGCCTGCAGTCATCAGCCCATGTAATGTCCCAGGGCCAGCTGGGTAGAGAGGTAGGGGAGCAGATGGGTGGGAGGGCTGGCCAGAGACTCAACTGACATGGCTCCTCCCAGTGCATGTAGCAACTGGCCATGATTCTTGGCCCCAGCAGGAGCTCTCCTAAGAAACCCAAGGCATCTCTTCCTGCGATCTATAACTTGTCTTGGCTCTGCTAGGGAAAGCATCTCATGAATTGCTGGACCTGTCTTACTGGTTTAGGGATGATTGCAGAGGACAGACACAATCCTGACATTGACCAACATGGTGTTTGTGGCCTTAAGATTTCCTGCCAAGAGGTCCAGTGTCGGACTCAGGTCCCAGCCCTTTTCTTAAGTCTCCCACCCCATGGTCCCTAGTCCAGATCTGTGTCTCTCCCCTCTTTCCTCCCACATGCCCAGTTGTTCCTCCCGTGTCTATGCCTTTCCCCTTTCTTGACTCATCACACTATGCACCCCTAACATTTCCATGTGAAGACATTCTGGTTACATGAGGATCAGAGACAGACTTGAAGACAAGAAGGTGTCAATATTATGAAAGTTCAGTTTACCCAGACTCCAGGGGCTGTAGAGAAAGAAGGTATGGTGTTTATAAGGTGGTTAAGGCTTTCCAGTCACTCTGTTGGCCCCTGAGGAATAGGGTAGACAGGCACACTCTGAAACATTTATTATGAAATACTTTAGGCAAACAGAAACATGTAGAGAAAAAATATATATATATCCTTTGAGAGAGGATTTTGCTGTGTCACCCAGGCTGGAGTGTAGTGTGATCACAGCTCACTGCAGCCTCAAAGTCCTTGGCTCAAGCGATCCTCCTACCTTGGCCTCTAAGTCACTGGGACTACAGGCACGCATCACCATGCCTGATGAGAATAATTTTTTAAAAACATGTATCTGCTGCCTGGGCGCGGTGGCTCACGCCCGCAATCCCAGCACTTTGGGAGGCTGAGGCGGGCGGATCACCTAAGGTTGGGAGTTCAAGACCAGCCTGACCAAAATGGAGAAACCCCATCTCTACCAAAAATACAAAATTAGCTGGGCGTGGTGGCGCGCGCCTGTAATCCCAGCTACTCGGGAGGCTAAGGCAGGAGAATCGCTTGAACCCAGGATGGGGAGGTTGCAATGGGCCATTGCACTCCAGCCGGGGCAACAAGAGAGAAACTTTGTCTCAAAAACAAAAACAAAAACAAAACAAAAAACACATGTATCTGCCTGTCACTTGTCACTTTGTCTTAAAAAATCCCAAAAAACCATATATCCACCATTCGGCTTCGTCAACCCTTAATTTTTGTCACATCTGCTTCTGATGTTTGTCTTTAAGAAATGGACCATGACAGATACAGTTGAAGCCCTGCATAATTCTCTCCAATTTTACCCCCTTCCCCCAGCGTTGACCCTACGCTTGGTTGTTTTTATATTTTTACCTCATTTGTATATAGTAAAAATACCTGGGTTACATTTTCTTATGGCAATAAGTGGCTTCAGCATGTCCCCTCATGTTCTCCCAGAATCCACCTGGCTCTTTTCACTTATCTAGCTTACCTGTAAGCATTTGACTTTGCAACCCCCAGGTTAGCCATTAAATGGTTCTAACTGTTGTAATCTAAGACAGTGTTTTCAACTTTTTTTTTTTTTTTAGCAGCAGAGCTTTTGTTCAATTGAAATCAGATGCTTATTCCCAAATATATAAAATCCATGAGCATGGATCTGGGATGAGAAACAACAATTAGTACTGTCTTTGAAGGTTTTTAGAAGTACATAAACTGTATGATGCTGTATATATCCTTCAGATGTTTTTTATTCAATGCTGATTTTTGAGATTTACTGATCTTACAAATGTAGTTCTATTTGATTCATTTTTAATTGCAATGTAGTATTCCACTGTACAAATACACTGAATATGTTTATCCATCTCTCTGTTGATGGACATTTAGAATGTTTCCAAATTTTCATACATCAATGCTGCCATATATGTCACCCTGTGACCGATATATTTGGATTTATCTCTGCCACTTCATTTGTCCTTTCTGTTTACTCCTTTTTTTGATATATTATTTTCTTGTCCCTATCTGTATTTAATAGACTTTCCTTTTTTCATTTCCTTTCTCTACTGATTTGAGGTATGCATGCTCTGTTTCTATTTGTTATTCCTCCTATTAGTCTAGACTTAAAGACTGCTGGTTTTTCCCTATTATCTATCCTCTCTTTCTTTCTCATATAAATAGAACCCCCAACTTTTAGCTGAGCGCATAGTTATTCAGAATAAAGACTACATTTCTGTTTGTAGAAATATACAAACCTTCTTTGTAGCTGGGTATAACCATGTGAATAAGATCTGGCCAGTGGCATATCAGCAGAAGAAAGGTATGAAACCTCCGAGTCACTAACTTAAAGGGAAGGGGGCTGGAATGTGACTATCAGATGACCCATCTTCAAATATCCAGAGACCATCACCCTAGAGCTTGATTGCTTATGTCTGGAAGGTTACATGAGAAAGAAAGAAACATCAGCCTGGTTTAAGCCATTGTTATTCGAGGTTCTTTCTTACAGCAGCCAAACAATGATCTAACCAAACTGTGATTTTTAAAAACTTACCCTGGTTAGACTCATTCTGTTTCCTGAATCTGAGGCTTCACATCTTTCATCAAGTTTGGAAATTTTCAGCCACTATCTTTCATGGAATCTTATTTGATAGATACAGGACCTTGTCATTCTAACACCCAGGTCTCAACTGCTGTATTTGTATTTCTGTAGGCAGCATTCTGGATGATTTCCTTAGGTCTGTTTTCCTGTCCATTAAGTCTATCTTCCATGGTGCCTAATCTGATGTTTAATCTATCCATTAATACATTTTAATTTCAATAAAAACACTTTCACTTATTAAAGTTCTATTTAGTTTTCAAGTTTACCTGATCTTTTTAGGTAGTGTCTTGTTCTTGTCTTATGCTTTCATTTTCTTTGTTACGTCTTCAAAACGTTTGAACTCATTTATTTCATAGTCTCTTGCCAACAGTTCCATTATTAGAAGTTGTTGGGGATCTAGTCTAATTGTTTTTTGTGTCTGTGGATACTCACTCATTGTAGATTATTTCCTCAAGTATTTAGTCATTTTTGATTATATATTCCTCTTCATTAAGGCTTTTTTTCTATGTGGATCCTGTGTGATCTGAATTGAGGTCTTGTGTCTCCAGAGAGGTTTTGTTTCTGTCCCTACCAGGCTCCCCAGGGGTATCACTGGCCCAGAACTTGGGTTTCCTAAACCACACAGGTAGTATAAATCCTAACATTAAACCAGTGTTATCGTCAGGTTCTCAGGGGAGACTCTACTCTTGTTTTTCTACCCAGAGCCTTAACTAAGTCTGAGAAGCTATTGTCATCTCCTGTGCCAGTGAATGATTTTCCTTTCCTTGTCTACCTCGTTATTTAGGGTAAGCCCTTTAATATTCCTGACCATTTTTATTTTTAAATTTTGTTCATACTGACACTAATCAAAAGAAATAATAGTCCTGACTTGATGCAGAAGTCTGTTTCAGCTCCAACCTCCAGCCGGCCAGTCCTCATTTCTATCCCCACAGATATTAAAACTCTAACTTCAAACCTTACATTACTCTAGGGAGGCCAGTCACACACCACCTGCCCCTCAATCAGCTGTCAGAGTTGAGTACCACTGTGGCTATCCCCTCTTCATTTTGTTACCTGAGGACTTTTCTTACTTTTTTCTGTGCTCAGCTCTGCATTTACATGAATATTTTAAATATTTAACCCAGTATTTCCAGGTGATTCATAGTGGGGGTTTTTTTTGTTATTTTGTTGTCCATATTACTAGAAACAGAAGTCTCTTCCCTCCGAGGTATATCTCAGACTGCCTGGCTGAGTCAATCCCTACTTATCCTTGCCTTCCTTTTCGTCCCTCCTCCAATACCATAGCTTAAGTCAGGGTTCTCAAACTTCATAGTGTACAGAATGATTTTCTGGATGCTTGTTAAACATGCAGATTATTAGCAACCCCCCAGGAGACTTCAATTGAGAGGACTGGGGTAGAACCCAGGAATATGCATACTTAACAAGCACTCTACGTGGTTCTGGCCAAACGGTTCTGACCACACTTTGAGAATCACTGTCTACGGTCTGCTGCCCTTTCCTGATGTATATTCATTCCTTTCTATCGGCAGTACCTGGCAGTACCCTGCACATCTCTGTTTTGCAAAGTCTGAGTTAGGAGACAACAATGTCAACAGACCCAAGGTTCAAGAGTTCTAGTCCAGACTAGTCCAGGACCACTCCCCTTAGCCATGGTGATGCCACTGATTTGTCCTGCTGGACTCCAGCTATCAATAAAACAGGTCATCCATTTGGGCTTTACTAATTGAGACTTTGACATTCTTTGGAGAGGTGTGAGCTGAATTTTCCCTTTGTACTTATGAAAGAAGGGTTTGCTAAGCAGATGGATACTATAAACAAAACTATACATATAATGATTGATTCACTTAATTTTAAGTGCAGGTCTTCACTCTCTAGATGGGTTATGCTCCAGAATGCCTCTGAAAGTTAGCGGTTTAGAATGTATCTTCCAGCTGAGCGCAGTGGCTCATGTCTGTAATCCCAGCACTTTGAGAGGCCGAGGTGATCCCCTGAGGTGAGGATCACCTGAGGTTGGGAGTTCAAGACCAGCCTGACCAACATGGAGAAACCACGTCTCTACTAATAACACAAAATTAGCCCGGCGTGGTGGCGCATGCCTGTAGTCCCAGCTACTCCGGAGGCTGAGGCAGGAGAATCGCTTGAGCCCAGGAGGCGGAGATTGTGGCGAGCTGCGATGGCGCCATTGCACTCCAGCCTGGGCAACAAGAGCGAAACTCCATCTCAATAAATGAATAAATAAAATAAAATAAAATAAAATAGAATGTTATCTTCCCACAGAAACATTAGGAAAGGTGGTCAGTTTCCCAGACCAGCCCACCCAAACCTGTAAATAAAATAATTATTCCCATTTAAGACCTATTCTATGTCAGGACCTTTACATATGTGATCTGATATAATTCTCAAAATAACTCTTAGAAGTAGACATTTGTGTTTTTTTGCCTTAGAGGTGAAGGGACTTGCCCAGGGTCATCTAGCCAGTAAGTGGCAGAGCCAAGTTAGGTCTGGCTCCAAAGCCTGTGTCCTTGTTACCAGGAAAGCAGAACACCTCCTGTAGCTCATTTATTTAACAAAGGGTGAGAGGAAGGGTAGAGATTTCTGTTTTCTCCCGAAACACCGTCCTTCCCCACACTGAGAAAGAAATGTTAAGGGAATAATAGAACCTCTCCGCTGCAGCCACAGGTGACTCCGGAAGTGATGGGGGACCGAGAAGATTGGCAGCATGTCTTTGGTGTGCCTTAATGAGCGAGCAAAGACGCAAGCAAGATAACAGCTTAGTAAACTGCTCGGACTTTGGTCTTAAACTACCTTGGGTTTCATTTTGCATATGGGGAAAAGCATCTTACTGAAAGTTGACTTTCCGCAACTCTCCCACTCTCACACGGCCCTCCCTGCCATAAACCTCTGCGTGTGGAGAGGCAGCTCCCTGCTCTGAGGGACTCACCTTGTCAGCCAGCAGCTCCCTTATCTTGCTGGCCTGTAGGCGGAACCGGAAAAGCTGAGTTTCCAGGGTCAGGCAGCGTTTCTGCCAGTCTACGCTGGCCGGCGCCTCCACCTTGAGTTCTGCCATGATGGAATCGACTTCTGGATTATTCTGGGGAGCCCTAAGAACCAGCATGCAGAAAGAGGAAAAGATAAATAAGCGTGTGAGGAAAAGTTCTGTGGGGAAAGAACGGGAGGGGACCAAAGGACAGAGAAAACAGGGCTGGGGAAGAGAAAACAGGGCTGGGGAAGAGAATTGGTCACTGATCCCCTGGGCCCCTCCCTGCCTTCCTCAGCTCAGTGTGTCCCGCTCCATTGTAAGTTAGCTGAGAGCCTCAGGAAACCGCAAAACCTGAGAAACCTTAAGGAGAACCTAGTCTCATTTGGACAGAAGTGAAAAGTAGGGCTCATTTGTTTTTCAATTATCCATTATTCACACAACAAACTTATCCATTAAACAGCTACTTATATGCCTGACCCTGTGCTCTGCACTGGAGATGCAAACAGAACTAAGAGAAATTCCTTGTCTTTGTGTTTTTCAAGGAACTCTTAGGAAAATCTAATTACAATGTAGTCATAGTTGCCAAGTGACGTGCAGATAAATGGGAATGGGAGCTGGGAAAAGTGGGAGGGATGTGTTTAGGGAAGGCTTAAAGTGGGTAACAGATGCATCCAAGGTCACATAGCTAATTAGAGGCAGAACCCCGGTTCCCAGTTTATTTCTTATTCTATTTCATCTATATAAAATGTTAGATGAGAAAAAAATGGAAACAAAATATAATGCTTTGAATGTCCTTGACAATCTTCTATTTAGATGGGATTGTGTCCATTGTTATCATCGAATCATCCATCCCACTTTGGAATAGATTCTCACCATTTCCTTCAGGTTCT
Source organism: Gorilla gorilla gorilla (assembly GCF_029281585.2). Lineage (NCBI taxonomy): Eukaryota > Metazoa > Chordata > Mammalia > Primates > Hominidae > Gorilla > Gorilla gorilla. The sequence continues at coordinate 84,432,916 of NC_073239.2, read as the reverse complement.
AAGATGCAAACCAGAAAACTGCTAGATATTTTGCTGCAACCTCTGGAGAAAGCCACAAGTCTTTGGGAAAAAAATTTGTACAAATTCAGAACAAATCAAGTAGACACCTATAGTATGTCCAGCCAGGGGAATTCACTCAGATGCCTCCTGGACATATTTAGAGAAAAAACACTGGATGCAGGATGAGAAAAGGAAGAAGGATGCATGAGTGTGCATGAGAGAGAGGGATACAGGCAGAGCAAGCAGGAGAGAATGCCTGGGAGACACATCCATCATCAGGATTTTTCAAATCCCCCTTATAGGGCATTATGATGAATGATGCTTCCCAAAAAGTATAAATTTGGTCTGTCCCAAACCATGACACATGGTCACCCTAGTAGTCAACAATTTTAAGGAATAATTGTTAATTTTTTAGGGTGATAATTTTTTTTTTTTTTTTTGAGGGAGAGTCTCACTCTGTCAGCCACACTGGAATACAATGGTGCAATTTTGGCTCACTACAACCTCTGCCTCCTGGCTTCAAGTGATTCTCATGCCTCAGCCTCCTGAGAAGCTGGATTACAGGCGTGCACCATCAAGCCTGGCTAATTTTTTGTATTTTTAGTAGAGATGGGGATTCACTATGTTGGCCAGGCTGGTCTTGAACTCCTGGCCTCAAGTGATCCACCTGCCTCAATCTCTTAAAGTGCTGGGATTACAGGTGTGAGCCACTGTACCCAGCCGATAATATTTTTAAATGTCATCTGTTAGAAATTTTTATGATATACAGGTGAAATAATATAATATCTGGGATTTGTTTTAAAATACTTCAAGGTAAGAGGTAAGTAGGGGAGGAGATATACGAAATAGGATTAGTAAAATGTTGATAATTTTTGAAGCTGGCTGATGGGTATATGGGAGTTCTTTATATGATCTCTCTACTTGAATATATGCCTGGAATTTTCCATAATAAAAATTTGTTGCTTTTCAAAATCCCCTTTTCCTTCCGCAGGAGCCACATGGCCTCAGAAAACCCAGCCACCTCCTGTACTGTTGCCAGATACTACCACAGTGCAAAGTTAGCCTCTCTTTGATGGGCTAATCACCAATCGTGCTTCTCCCCTCGCATGTGACTTTTATTCGTATTTTTCTCCCATCATACACTACAAGTAGCTATTGCTTATTGAGTCTTTATTGTATGCCAGGCATGTGTTGCCTCTTTAAACCTTACAACAACCTGTGAAACAATAGGTAAGCACTGTTGTCCACACACACATGAGGACACTGAGGAACAGAGAAGCTAAGTAATTTACAGATAATTGTACAGCTAGTTAATGGTGGAGCTGGGATTCTGGTCCCAAATCCCTTGTTCATTGCCACTCTGTGCTCTTTACCCATCCAAAAAAAATAAAAAGAATTTCAATTTCACAAAGAGTGTGGTAGAATTGAAAATGGCAGAAATCGTTTCTAGGATCTTTCAGAAGCCTTAGCACAAGGATGAACCTATATCCCAGATTTCCCAAGACATCTTGGGCTCAAATATTCTGACACCATAATCTCCCCAAGCACTGACCTTTACCATGTATCCTGACTTTTCATCTAAAAAATAAGACCTGCAGAGAAAGGCCCAACAATTAAACCACTGATGGACCGAGTAAGCTCGGTTCTTGGTTCCTCAGAACACATGACTTCAGCGCTGCTCTCCCAGCCCTGTCATCTAAACAATCCCTGCATTGTGACCTCCCAGCAATCCCCATCTCAAAAGACTAGGACCAACTGGAACGGGCAGGAAGACAAAAGACAAAAACAAAACATGACCTTCTCTGAGCTAAGATCACAGCTGAAAAGACAAAACAGAACCTTGTAAGGCTCTCAGAGAAGGCCGGGAGGCTTCATGTTTGATTTTTCCTTGTCCTTTACTGGGATTTTGCTTTTCCTTGTATAAATAGGAAAAGTGGCAGATCTGAGACTAGGACCTGGGAGTCTCGCAACTCAGTTCAGGGCTAAGAAATAACAGTAAAAGCATAAAAGCAAGGGGCAAGGGAAATGTAATCCCTCTATAGTTGAAAGAGTTTGATTAATATTGATTCCCTCTTACTGACTGTCAAAGCTGCTGCTCAGATTCTGTTGGGAGAGTGAAAACCCAAATTATCAAAATCTCCAAGTACTTTGGAAATATGTCACTGGTGTCTGCCTAGCCCTGATATCTGAGATTATACCTAGTTTAGGGAATGCTTTCCCCAATCAAGCATCTCCGTAACATCATGGTTTTGAACTGATCAAGTGGTCTGTTTAATCTTCTCCCTGCCTTGGGGATGGAGAGGATTAACCACCCTCTCCCTGGCAAGTTGCTGAGGAGATTGGGACTCGTGCTTGGCTTGCCTCAGCATGTGAGGAGAGCAGAGAGGTTTTGAAATAGATCAGGAGCAGGGTGCCTGCTGCCAAACCCAAGGCCCAGAGGCTCTTCCAACAGAAGCAGGTGGTCAGAGCAACAGCTATAAAATAAGGGAGGTTAAAGGAAGATACCAGTAAGCTGAGCCTCACCTGCTAAGTCACCTTGCACTTATACCTCCCATAAAAATGCACAAGGATGAGCAGAAATGAATACCTTACATTTGCAGTAGAGTTTGTAACTTGTCAAAGCATTGCAACGCGTGTGTTATTTCTCTCTTTATCCCCGAGATGGAGGACAAACACAATTAGTCACAATGAACAGATGAGAAAACTCATCACATCTGTGACTTGCTTAGAGCCTTGCATAGAGCTAAGGAGTAGCAGAACTGGGCCAAGAATCCTGATCTCCCAATACCTACAATTGTCGTCTTCCCATAATGATGCTTCAGTAGTGGTAGCAGATATCTCATACTAACAGGCTAGTCTAACACAAATACATTAATGGCAAAAATAAATGGGGAAATGAGAGAGGGGAAGTGAGCTGGAAACAAAACTCAGCTCAATTTTTTTTTCTATTTTTATTCTGGAATGCTCTATCACACATTAGAAATAGGGAGAATAGTACAATAAGTCCCTCTGTCCCCAATACCCCGCTAAAATTACGATCAGCTCTTGGCCAGTCTTATGAAACTCATAGTTTTCTTGATTCTGCTGGCACCCAGCCTGCTAAACTGCTTGGCAGGTGAATCAAAAAACTGCCATAGTCTTGATACCTGCTTTGGCATCCCCTGAATCCTCCAACACCCGGGACTGAAATGCCACAGCAGTCAGTGGGGATATGCCCCAGAGGCAGGGGCTGGGAGTAGGATGGGTGGGAAGGTGGCACAGGAAGTCATTAGGTGACTCCAGACTCAGAGTCTGTATCAGAGAAAACACAAATTTGACCTGGGATCTCTCTGGGAAGTTTGAGGATTTTGACCAGAAACTGACAAAATGCTAAGATTACTTTTTTTTTCTTTTTCTTTTGAGACAGGGTCTCACTCTGTTGCCCAGGCTGGAGTGAGTGGCACAATCATGGTTCACTGAAGCCACAACTTTCCCAAGATCAGGTGACCCTCCCACCTCAGCCTCACAAGCAGCTGGGACTACAGGCGTGCACCACTGTGCTTGGCTAATTTTTGTATTTTTTGTAAAGACAAGGTTTCACCATGGTGCCCAGGCTGGTCTCGAACTCCTGGGCTCAAGTGATCCACCTGCCTCATTATTCTAAAGTGTGTTGAGCCACTGCGCCCAGCCTAAGATTAAGTTTTTATTTTATTATTATTATTATTATTATTTTTGAGATGGAGTCTCGCTCTGTCACCCAGGCTGGAGTACAATGGTGCAATCTCGGCTCTCTGCAACCTCCGCCTCCCGGGTTCAAACAATTCTCCTGCCTCAGCCTCCTGAGTAGCTGGGATTACAGGTGGATGCCACCACACTGGCTAATTTTTGTATTTTTTGTAAAGACAGGGTTTCACCATGGTGCCCAGGCTGGTCTCGAACTCCTGGGCTCAAGTGATCCACCTGCCTCATTCTTCTAAAGTGTGTTGAGCCACTGCACCCAGCCTAAGATTAAGTTTTTATTTTATTATTATTATTATTATTATTATTGAGATGGAGTCTCGCTCTGTCACCCAGGCTGGAGTACAATGGTGCAATCTCGGCTCACTGCAACCTCCGCCTCTCAGGTTCAAACAATTTTCCTGCCTCAGCCTCCTGAGTAGCGGGGATTACAGGCGGATGCCACCACACTGGCTAATTTTTGTATTTCTAGTAGAGACAGGGTTTCACCATGTTGGCCAGTCTGGTCAAACTCCTGACCTCAGGTGATCCACCTGCCTTGGCCTCCCAAAGTGCTGGGATTACAGGCGTGAGCCACCACTCCCGACCCCAAGATTAAGTTTAATTCAAACAACTTTTAAGTGATTCCTGTGTGCAAGATTGGGGATATAAAGATGAATAAAGATATTGTGGCTTTTGAGGCTCAAGTCTACAGCCTGAATATCCTGGTAGCTCCCTGCAAAGGTAGCTAATCAACACAGGACCCTAAAAGAAAGAGGTCAGAGGTCACCACAGGCCTCAAAATAGCTCATTGCCTCTCTATCTTGTGGAGGATGCAGGAGGCATTGGAAGGCAACGGGGCTTCTGTTATATGCACAGTTTCCACTGGGCTCTCTCATGTTACCTCAGTATGGTTCATTCCCTGAGTGTGAGTATCTGTATGACTTCCACTTGCTAGTGAGGGGCTACCACCATCTTCTAAAAGTGCTCTGCCAGAGTCGGCTGACTACCTGTCAATTGTGGGAGAGAAACAGCTTTGTGTCCCGTTTCTGGGGATGAGGCTGGGAGAAGGGTGTGAGTGTACCCAGGGACAACTTCCTCTGATCTCAGCACTGTCATCTGATCAAGCTAACAACATCCATTTGGCCACTGCTGGGTGCCTACATGACATACCACACAATGTCCGGGGAGACAGAGAAGGTGAGCATGTCCTAGGCCGCAGGAACCTCAATACCAAAAGAAGGGGTCAGGACAACCAGGTACAACATTCCTTGAGAACAAAAACAGCAAAGAGAAACAGCTTAGTACCTAAGATCCCATGCTCTGGCACTGACAGGCCTGGGTTTGAATATGAGCTCAGGCACTAAATAATCCTGTGGCCTTAAGCCATTTGTTTAACTTCTTTGAGACTCAGTTCCATTCTGAAATTGAGGGCAGTAATATTTGAAAATCAGGACAATAATATTTGGTTGAACCATATGAAACCGTCATTTAACCATTTTCCAACCTTCAAAATGGCCATTTCATATATCACATCATGCAGGGCTTTTTGAGAATTAAAGGAAATATTACAAAAGCCTGGTGCACACTAAGTACTCAATAAATGACTGTTATTGTTGTAATCAGCAAACAAAAGGCAAACCAATAGCATCTAGAACATAAAAGGAGATGTGGCCCAAAGATGTGCTCACGAGGCTGGGCACGGTGGCTCACGCCTGTAATCCCAGCACTTTGGGAGGTGAAGGCAGGCGGCTCACCTGAGGTCAGGAGTTCAACCAGACTGGCCAACATGGTGAAACCCTGTCTCTACTAAAAATACAAAAATTAGCCAGGTGTGGTGGCGCATGCCTGTAATCCCAGCCACTTAGGAGGCTAAGGCAGGTGAACTGCTTGAACCCTGGAGGCAGAGGTTGTAGTGAGCTGAGATTGCACAACTGCACTCCAGCCTGGGCAACAGAGGGAGACTCTGGCTCAAAAAAAAAAAAAAAAAAAAAGATGTGCTCACTACCAGATCTAAGTCTGGAGATCTGGAGAGGAGGTCATATGATTTTTTAAGTTATTTTAGAACATTGAACAAAAGGGTATATAGTGCAAAGTAAGGCTTCTTCCCATGCCTGTACTTCAGCCATAGTTCTCCCCAGCGGCAACCACTGTTACAGGTTTCTGTGTGTTCTCTCAGAGATATTCAGAGCATCTATAGGCATTCATATGTATGTGGCATTCACACACCCACCCAAAAATCGTGGCCCACCATACACACTGTACTCAACAATATAACTTAGAGATATTCCTACATCAAAATATATATCTGCCACATTTTCTCTGCACGCTTTGTAACAGCTTTAATGTATCCTATCGTGTGGCTTTTACATGATCTTATTGAAGGGTTCCTTACTGATGGACATCTAGATTGTTTCCAACCTTTTGCTAAACAATGCTGCAATGAATATTCAATGATGTACACCATTTCATATACATCAGAGTATATCTGAAGGATAAAGTCCCAGAAAATGGAATTTAGGGGTAAATGATGTACACTTTAAATTGCCAGACATTTCTTTGGATTTTTTTTTCTATCAGGAATGGGAGAAACATGCTCTCCCCTACAGCTGGTGACTTCTGAAGAGGGCAGAAGAGGCTCCACATTTTTTCAGCTTAGTTGTTAGTTTCAATGAGTTTGGGGCCACAGGCTGCACCCCACAATTGCCCAACTCTGAGCAGGCCCCCTCAACAGTCTAAGGGAAGGTGGTAGAAGTGGACTGAACCATACGTTAGGAATTTAGGAGGCTTGGGTTTCAGTTATGGCTCTTCCACTTTTTAGCTATGTGACCATGGGCATATCACAACAATTTTTTTTTTTAACAGACAGGATCATCAGCCTCCCAAGTAGCTGGGACTACAGGCCCACACCACCACACCCAGCTAATTTTTAAATTTTTATTTATTTGTAGACACAGGGTCTCCCTATGTTGCCCAGGCTGGTCTTGAACTCCTGGCATCAAGCTCTCCTCCTGCCTTGGCTTCCCAAAGTGCTGGGATTACAGGCATGAGCCACTGCAACTGGCCTAAATCACAACTTTTCAGAGTCCCAGTTTCCTCCTTTGGAAAAATGGGGCCAATAATATGCAGAAACACTAATACCGATGTTCTATAAAGCGTTCAGTGATGGTACTAGCCCTATACACAGTGTCTGTCACATAGAAGACAGTCCAAAAAGTTTGATGAAGGAACTGATAATTCTCCCACTGAATTTTTCAAATGGTCTTTCAAGTGTTTTACCTGAACCAAGGCTCTGTCTTGGAAGAGTTTTATGAGGTGGATTCATAGTAAAAGCTATGGAGGAGATATCCTGGCAAGCAGAAATCCCACAAGGAGAGGAGTTTCCTTCCAGATGAGGCTCTTCACCGCCTCTGCCACCCCCACTAAGGCCTCTGGTTCCTGGCGACCGAGTCCTCGCTAAGACTCCTAGGACACAATGCTCTGTGTCATTCGGCGCCCAACCTGTTTTCTTTTCTGCTTGAATGACCTGCTCCTAGGAGTCGAGCCTGAGCCATAGGGTCCCTAAGAGAACACTCAGAAATCACAGAAGAAATAACCTAAGGTGAGATGGGGAGGGGTGCGGGAAGGGGTGAAAGGGAGCGAGCACCGATAGCAAGGTGGCAGCCTGCACGTCCGCTCCGAGGGCCCTTCCCAGGAGCGGCTGGATCTGACCGATCCCCAAGTCCAGGTACTCCCGGGGGAGGCTCCTCCTGGCCTCGCGGCGCGAGTCCCCTGGGGCGCCCGGCTTCCCAAGCCGGACCCGCGCTCCAGCGCTCCCCGCCGCTGGGAGCTCGCTTCCAGGTAGGGAGGCACCTGCTCGGGATCGGCCTCCGGGCCCGAGGGGCCGTCCCCTGCGCGCAACCTGACGCCCTCCCCCGCGGCGCAGCCCCAGCCCACCACAGCGGCGGGAGCGCGGGTCGCTCACCTCCAGCGAGCTCGCGGCCGTCCCTGCCGCGCACTGGGCACACGGGCTCCCTCGGGCCGCCGCCGCCGCCGACCTTCCGTCGCTCTCGCCGGAGTCCCGGGCTGCCGCCGGTTCTCCGCTCCCCGGCAGCTGGGGTCGTGGGCTGCGGGGCGGGGCGAGGCTGGAGCGGGAGGGGTGCCCGCGGGCTCGCTGCACAAAGCCCGGCCGAGCCTTGCTGCGCCCCATTCAACGCTCCGCCGGGCGCCCTCCTCCCCTCGGCTCCCCGCCCGCTCCTTAAAGGCAGAGCGCTGGGCTCAGCTCTCCAGGCAGCTCGCGGAGAGGCACAGGAAATGACCTCAGCAGGCTCCAGCCTCCCACTTCTCCTCACCGCTGGGCTCGTCCCTGGGGCGGCAGGGAGGGCGGCGGGGTGTCCCGGGCGCCGGCCCGGAGCTCTCTGAGGAGGCCGCACCAGCTGCCGCAAGGGGCGGCCAGAGCGCCCCGGGGATCTGCTTGGCCCCAAATAGCGGGGGACCCTCGCGGGCTGCGGGACAAGACCAGACAGTCTCCGCCAAAGGTTCCAGCATTCTCCTGGCCACCTGTGGGAACTGTAACGTCTGGATATTTGGAACAGAAGTCCATATTTCAGTCTGGCAGACCAAATGTTCTGAGTTGCAATTTGCAGGAGAAAGAAAAAGAAAAAATAAGTTACGACAGCCCAGAGAGTAACTTACTTGCTTATTTTCTGGTCTCGCTATGTTGCCCAGGCTGGACTCGAACTCCGGAGCTCAAGTGATCTTCCCGCCTGGGCCTCCAGGCCGGCTTATGTATATGTTATTTTAAAGGAGGGCCCAGGAGGACCCTGGCTGCCAGGCAGTTTGCAGGGCAGTCATCAGCGTGCCCCTGTGCTCCTCGTTCTCAGACGTTTGCAGATCTCAGATCGCCCAAAGCAATCTCATACCCAGAGGGGTTGGAAAACTCAACATTTGGCTAGGTGCGCCTGGAGTAAAGAAGATGCAAATAGAGACGATTGCAGGGAGGGATCCACACTTCAAAACAGAGCCTTCTTCCTCAACCCTGCAGGCTCTCTGTCAGTGAAGGACTGAACAGAAGCAAAATACCATCAGCGCCTGTTTCTCCAAATGGTCCTTGGAAGACTCATCCCAGGCACCATGAAGAACACCCCCACCCTGGGTTTGAATCTGAATCTCTAACTAAAGTTCCCCAGGCAATTCTCACGTAGAAGTTTTGAGAGCCCAGACACTAAGAAAAGCTGGTAGTGCAGGAGGCCAAACGTGAGAGTTTAACTGGGCCAATGGGACTTCAATGGCTGAACTTGCAAACGGCTTTATAGCTCATGGGGATTGGGATAGATTAGCCCCATTTTGTGGGACAATGCTCAGGCTATCCACTTCAACATTCCAGAAGTTGCATAAGGAAGCCCAAAAACATGTTCTCTGGATTTTGCTAAGAAGACAGTAATTCATTCATTCACTTTTTTTTTTTTTTTTTTTTTTTTTGGACATAGGTTCTTCTTGTTCTGTTCTCCAGGCTGGATTGCAGTGGCACAATCATAGCTCACTGTAACTTGAACTCCTGGGCTCAAGCAATCCTCCCATCTCAGCCTCATGAACAGCTGGGACTATAGGCACATGCCACTATACCCAGCAAAAAAAAAAAAAAAAATTTTTTTTAGTAGAGGTGGGGTCTCATTTATGAGACCAGCTCAGGCTGGTCTCGAACTCCTGGACTCAAGAAATCCTCCTGCCTCGGCCTCCCAAAGTGCTGGGATTACAGGAATGAGCCACCGCACCTCGGCCCAGAACTCATTTAATATAACTTTGTTATATAGTGAAAAGAGACGCACCATGGAGAGTGGAATGGGAGGAGCATGCTCTCCCCTATAGCTGGTTACTTCTGAAGAGGGCAGAAGAGACTTCACATTTTTTTCAGCTCAGTTGTTAGTTTCAATGAGTTTGGGGCCATAGAGTGCATCTCACCATTGCCCAACTCTGAGCAGGACCCCTTGGCAGTCTGTGGGAGGGTGGTAGAGGTGGACTGAACCCTACATTAAGAATTTAGGAGGCTTGAGTTTCAGTTATGTCTCTTCCACTTTTTAGCTATGTGACTTGGGCAAGTTACAACTTTTGTTGTTGTTGTTGTTTTCTTTTAAGAGATAAGATCTTGCTCTGTTGCCTAAGCTAGAATGCAGTGGCAATCATAGCTCATTGCAGCCCAGAACTCCTAGGCTCAAGCAGTCCTTCTGCCTCAGCCTCCCAGGTAGCTGGGACTATAATACCCACCATCACCCCTAGAGCCCCTTTCTTTGGATATTGGCTTATTATTACAAGTGACCTGACAAAGGAGAATGGAGGATGGAACAGAGAGATGGGAAGAAAAGCCATCATGTGCCTGAGTTGAAGGATATGCTAGGGCATTCTTGTGAAAGAAGATGAGGCCGGGATGGGGACTTGTCAACTGGTCTGAGCCAGTTTAGTCCTTCGATGATTGTATTAGCTGCCATGGGAAGTGAGAGGTGAGAGGAGGCCATTCGTCTTCTTTTCTGTAATCTCCTGCAGGTGGGATATTAAAAACAGTTAAGGCCAAATTCTGCCAAATATACATGTATTGGCAAGCTGGCACAAAACAGTCACACAGCCTGCTTCAAGAAAGTCGGGCAGTTGGCCTGCTCTGGCTCTCACACTCCATTCATGCAAGGGCAAATAATCTTCCTGGCCAACTCCATGTTTTGAAAACTGCTTATTTCACCAATAAAAGATTATTTCTAGCATCCCTCAAGCACATTAAGCCCTTGGGTGTATATTTTGATGTTGTTTGAAGTGCTTATGTAACCATTTTCTGGAGTGTGGATTCCTGATTAGGGCACTTCAGATGCTAACTAACCACTCTAGGAGTTACAGGAGAGTCACTTTATATACACACACCACATGGTTTAGGCTGGAATGTTTAAAAAATAAATTCCTACAGAGTCAATATTACAGCATCTTAGTCTGGGCCTTGTTCCTTGGACAGCACTATGGGAGGGAAAGGGGAACTTGGAACTGGCCAGAGCTCTGTTCAAGCTTTATCACTTAAGTGGTGGTGGGACCTTGGGGCAGTTGCTTAAGGTTTCTGAATTAATTCCATGTTTGTAAAATAATGATGATAAAAATTCTGGCCTCTTAGGGTTGTTGAAATGATTAAATGAGATAGTATGTTGTCTGGCATGCAGCAAGTGATCTATAAATGGAAGCTTTTGTTATTTATTCTTTGAACAAATATTGGCTGGAGTTTACGAGAGATCTTGTCTCTGTTTACAAGATTGCAATGGATAAGCAGATGGCTTGAGAGACAGGAATAACTCTAGGAGAGCTGGTGAAATGGTTGACAATTCATCTTCCCTTGTACGAGCCTTCTAGAAACCCTGCTTCCCATCCCTACCTGCTTTCTCTGAGCTCCAAAGAGACCCTCTCCTATATCACCAAAAAAGCCTCAAATCAAGGGATCCCCTCCTCCTGCCTTCAGGACCTGGTTCTCAGTTACTGTTGGAAGGGGAAGAGAGGGGAGAAGAAGGAGAAGGGAGTCTCAGACTCCCAGGAAACTTGGGGCCAGTCCTAGTCCAGGCTTCTGCTCTCTGCCTTGGGTCACAAAGAAGTCAGGAGGTTACTTCTACTGCTGAATATTTGGGAACAATTTGGCTCTTCGGTGATTGTCAGGATTAGCCACCATGGGACACGAGAGGTGAGGTAACCATGGGTTAGAGCGGAGTGTCAAGAATCACCATCTAAGTGGGGCTAGGAAGACAGTGATTGGACATGCAGAGAAGGGCCAGTTAGGAAGGAAAGGAAATCCTTTCCTTTCCTTTCCAGTGGCTAAATCCTCAGTGTGTGTGTGAGCGTGTATGTGTGTGCATGTGAGATGGGTATGGAAAGATGGGAGGAAGTGTCCTAACTTTAAGTATGGACTCTTCTTTCATTTATTCATTCAGTTACTCGCTAACAAATATCTATTGAATACTTGCTATTTTCCAGCCACTGTGCTAGGAAGGAAAGTGTGGCAAGTGTGACCTATCAACTCTGGGCACAGGCTTTAGAACTAGACATGCCTGTCCTTGAATCCTGGCTCTTCCGCCCAGGGGACACAGGGTGGAAGTAATGCAGTTACCACATACATTCACCGCAAATAATCTGTTCAGTATAGCTGTGGGTATGGGAGCCAGAGAGAGCCAGGCAGTGGATGGGGAGGGGAGGGAAGGCGTTCCTCATTTGTAAATCAGGAATCAGAATTCCTTCCTTAGAGAGTTATTATAAAGATGGAGATAAAGGGCCTGCCTCAGTGCCTGGCATATTATTGGAATCTAGTAAATATTATGAAATGAGGAGGGAACTTGAAGGTGTAGAGGTGTAAAGGACTAGCAAGGTGCCCAAAGACTAGGGAGCTGGAAAGTACCCAGGAGGAGCAGCATGGAAGGAGGGCCTGGTGGAGAAGGATTCCAATGAGGAGGTGGGCAGTGATTCCAAATCTAACCTCATGTCATAAAATGCTGATTTGGAAACATAGATTCCAGGCCACCTCTAGCTATTCAGATCAGTGGGCCCAGGAGTCTGCATTGTCACGCACCTGTCTGGGGTCTGTATTGACTGGTATGCTCTTGAGTGATTTTCTCAGAGAGCAACTGCCAGGGCAGAACTGATGTAATTACAACACATATCAATGCAAAATGCTCTGTCCGCTGCAGCTGAGGGTTATACGGGCAAGAGAGAGCCAGGTGAATGGGGGCTTAATGGGTTAGGGACAGGAGAGGGAGGGAGAAAGAGCACCTGAGTTGGGAGCTGGTGGAGCTCAGGGAATGAGGATCAGGTAAATCCAGCCATCTGACTGCAATTCTAGATCATTTTAGAGTTTGCAACATCCTAGTTTTAAAGCAGCTGTCTTATTTCTCCAACAGCTTTCATCAAAGATGAGAACAATGGCTGCTCACATCAACTGGGGGAGGGAGGAACTGGGCAGGGACGAGCTTTAAGTAGGTGGCAGGTTCTCCAACAGCCCAGGGAGCCTGTGTGGGGAGAGACTAGGGCTCTAAGAAGCCAAGGAAACCCAGGCCTGTCAGAGAGCTGCCAGTGACCCTTTACTTTTCTGGGACACATGTGTGGCCGCTGTAGACAATGAGTTTTCAAGCTGACAGTGGGGTTCAACTTCCAGAGTTCAAATTCCAGCTTTGGCACCTAGCTCAGTTCTTGGCACTCAGTAAGTACTCAGTAGATGCTGGTTGTTATTATTATCTCCTCAGCAGAAGACAGACCCAAGCCAAGAGAAAGGAAAGTCTCCCAGCCCTACCTCACCCTCACACTCCAATCTATCTGAGTCCCCACCAGCCCATCTCAGAGCTGAACTATGAGAGGTCCTGTGTTCATACATTCATCATGTGCTTGCCGAGTGTCCACAGTGGGCCACTGTAGGAGAGGGAGAGCGTGGAGGAGTAGGTGGCTCAGTACAGGGCAACTGGACTTTGGAGGGCCTCTTCATGCTCCTTGACCTCCCCTCCTCAAAGCCACTACTTTCGCTGACAGGAAGAGGCCAGAGGTCTGGGGTGGGGTCCTACACGCAGAGATGTGAGTGAGTTCTTGCTCAGCCACTACTTTGCTCCGCAATCTGAGGACATCTCAGCAACTCTTTGTGCCTCACCTAACTGTAAAATAGAAGCAGGACCTTCGTGGCTGCCATCCTCAGCCTGGAGATAAGGAATTAATGGACACTTCACCAGGGTCATGCTGGGGAATGAGGGGCTGCTGTGGTATAAAACACATTGTTGGTTTATCTGAGAATTGCTGAATGGGAATAGAAGCAACTTCACCAAAACACACTGGGGACACAGCCAGCCATTGCAGGGCACTGCAAACAAATGAAATCTTTCTTTCTAATCTCCTAATTAAAAATCGAAACATTTAAAGCCATATTTATTGAGGGCTGACTTTGTTCCTGACCCACTAAACATTTTAAGAGGAATCATCTTTTTTTTTGAGATGGAGTTTCGCTCTTGTTGCCCAGGCTGGAGTGCAATGGTGCGATATCGGCTCACTGCAACCTCCGGCTCCCGAGCTGAAACAGAGGAATCATCTTAATTCTCACAATTCTCTGGAGCTGAAGCTATTTTTATCTCCATTTTATAGATGCATAGACTGAGGGTCACGAAGACCAAGTGACATGGCTAAGCTCAGATAGCAAGCAAGTGGCCAAGCCAGGACACAAACCCTGCCCTGCCTGACTCTAAAGACCACACCTTTAGCCACTCAGGGCTTGCCTCTGCTCAGGGACGTGTGGGTTCCCCTGCGGGGCACCTTCCAGGCTGAAAGGTTGCAATGAGTGAGCGACAAGTACCCTGGGATTCACAGAAAAGGAAATAAGTGAAACACATGGATAGAATGAGCGGACCTAGCCATTGCAGCTCCCTCTGCCCTGCCTCTAGTGGCTTGGCCTGAACCAATAGGTCTATTATCTCCCTTGATGGTCAGGACTTCTCCTTGTTGTGTTCAGGGTTTTCGATGGTGTGTCAGGGCTCATACCCTACTGGAAGCTCTCTTTGCCCTCTCCTCTTTGTAAAAGGGGGTGAGTTCTGATGACAAACCTGCCCTCAGTATGGAAGCCCAGCACATTGGAGACTATCTCTCAGCACCATCTAGTGGCCAGGATGGCTTGTTTGTTTTCTTCAAGGACCCTGAGCCCCAGCATTCTGGCTCCCAGTCAGGTGTAGGGCCAGATCCATTCCCTTCTGATCTGACACTGCATGCTTTGGTCACCTCCAAATGTGGTGATTAATGGGGATTTAAGCTGTGCTTAAAGTGGAGACTTTAAACTATGCATATTTTTATCCTGTTCAATTTTGCATCGTTTCAGGGAAAGGGGCTAGAACACTGAGATGTATAAAAGACTAGGAAAAGATGGAAAGAATATTCTCCTCTTTCTTAGTTCCATGCACCTGGCACCAAGCAATGCGTACCTTTTCCTACTGTGTAAAGCACAAGACCAAAAGCAGCATGCAAAGACCGTCAGCTTGGCACTCATTCCAAGCAGGCATCTTACCTACCCATGTTACACGGGCAGGGGACAGGAAGAGATGCCTCTGCACAAAGTCCAAGCTGCAAGTCAAGGATCCTTTTTGCTCTGCTACAGATAAAGTGATGGGATACAGAGCTGGCTCTAGACCGACTCCCAATTGTATTAGGAGCTTTGCTTATGTAGAAGTGAGCTCTGGGGTTTTCAGAGTGGTGGTATGGAGAGTGCATGTTTCCAAAAAGGAATTCTGCATTTATAGGTTCTGGATTTCCTAGTCCAGGTCCGGAAGAGGAACTACTAAAGTGGACCCACACAAAGGAATCAGGTAGAGCTGACAGACAGGTCTCATATATAAGGTTGGTGATGGAGCAGAGCAGGCAGATTCCTAGGATGGAAAGCCAGTAGGCATTGCTCTGGGGCTGACACGGGGCTGCTGTTTCTTCCAAACACTGCACATTGCCTCACTGGCCAATGGGGAAACTCTCAGATGGCTTCTGGAATGGTTTGATCTTGAAAGTAGAAATTTCCTGGGCACAGGGCATCATGCTTGTGTGAATCCAGGATCTCTGGAACAAAAGACATTCCTGAGAAGATCATGGTTCTTTTGGGAGGCAAAATTGTTAATGTTGAAATAAATCCACTGGAATACTCAAAGTAACTTTCTGTAAATATATTTTCCCGTCAAGCATAATAAACTGCATATGCAGTAATGTACATCAGATTGGAAGCCATTTATAGAGGAAAGAATCACTAAAATGTTACTAGGACTTTCCCCACTCCAAATCTCCTTTCGCTGACATGGCATGTTGTGATTCTTGCGTCCTTTCTTGAGCTACAATTGTGACTATTTCTCACAATTTATGTTAGGAGAAGAATGAGGGGTGCCCCTAATATTTATAGCAGCAATAACAGCAAAATAAAAGAGGGGAAAAGGATCCAATTGAAATGTCCGTCAATTAGGACTAGTAAGTAAAGTATTAAAATTATGATTCATCTAGAAAATGAAATACTATGCAGCCATCAAAATGTATGATGACGAATTATATTTATTGACAAGGAAAGATATTCATTACTTAATGTCAAGTGAAGCAATGTCTAGAAAAGCATGTAGAATATGATTTGTTTTATGTAAAACTGTATACATATAACTATATGTATATTTATGTATATAAATATGGGTAGAATTCTTTTTCCCAGAGATTAACAGTGACTATCTTTGAGTGGAGAAATTTGATATAATGTTGTTAGTTTCTGCTTTGTTCTTTTCTATATTATGTAAGCATTTTACAAGGAGTATGAATCATTTTTCTAATAAAGCTATTAAAATGTTTTAAAAGTATTGATCCTCATGAGTAAGTAGAAAGCTGAGATTCAGAGAAGTTGACATCTAACTCAATAAAGCCACAACCTGCCAGTCCAAGAGCCAGAATGTGCACCCATAACCACCCATTCCTCAAGTTTAATGCCAACGTTTTGAGTTCTGCCTCCTTTCTCTTCATTAAGATACTGGGGAGAGATAGGGCAATGGGGACCTGGGGGAGTTGGGGATCACTGTTCAGATCAGAGGGGCCTCACATCTTTTGATATTATCTGGATCCCTATTATCTCTTCAAAGCAATTACACTATGACCACAACAGCATTACTGGATTCCTATTATACAGTATGTTCTTGTGGTTTGGCGGTTGTCCAAGACTTGAAGGAGCAGACACAAGTCTGGGGACAGAGTTAAGTTGGGTCCCTACTTCTAATTCAAGCCCATCTCGCAACCTTCAAGAGAAATGATGTATTCAGCCATTTTCTCCATTTGAGGAAAGAAGGAAAATGAAGCTAGCTCGGTGTGGTCCATTGGCCGGACTGCAGGAGGTTCTGGGTGGGAGTGGCATAACTTCAAGGAGGAAGTCCTAAGCCTGTGTTCCTTTGTCTACCCCTTCTCACTCCTCCTCAGCCACCCATGTTTTTCCACACTCCTAATTGTAGCACCAGAGACCCTCATGACCTGACCTTTGGCATTCTTAGAGTTCTGGGCACCAGCCAGCTCAATTCAGCCTGGTGAAAAATTAGCAGTTACGACAGGGATTGGGGTCCAGTGGGCCCAGTGTCTTTCTAGAACATGAATTTGGATGTAAACAGTAAAAACAGAGCCAGGTTTGGTGGCACGCATCTGTAATCCCAGCTACTCACTAGGCTGAGGCGGGAAGATTGAGCCCAGGAACTTGGGGAACATATGAGATTTCACTTATTAAAAAAATAAATATCAAAAGCCCAAGGTTGTGAGAGAGTATTAATCTTCCATTAAACAACTACAGGGCATTTACAAGGTCAAAATGGGTCTCTGAGTGGCCAGTTCCTTTCTTAGCCTATCCACTCAGAACACAGACATGCAGTTCCAGAACAAAGGATTCATCCCCTCTGTGTTCTTGCTTTGTGTCACTGGAAACCCTCTTTGTGTCACTGGAAATCCTCTTTGTGTCACTATTCTTCCCTCCCTGTCTTCATATCCCTCTACTGTATTCCCTAGAGAGGTCACAGCTCTATACCTGACATTACTGCCCATGGATATGAAGAAAAAAAAAATTCCTCCAAAGATATTGTTTCCCCTTCCCACGTCTGTTCTTTGCTGAGGGACCTAAGAGAAAGCAGACCTTGACCTAAGCTGTGGGCAAGAAAGAAAGGCAGAGTCTTTTAACAAAAAGAAGTGTGTATTTACAAATGCTGGTCAATCTTGAGCCAAAGCCAGAGTTTAACCTGCAAATAAGACATGGTAGAGATACAGCATGGCCACAGAAACAGCCCCATTGTAGAACACAAATAATCGCACATCTTCCTCTGCGTGGAGGTGTAGAATCTAAAGCCATTACTTGGAGCACAGGGTAATGCTTTGTTATAGACCATCTTGTATTGCTCTCATCTTCCAAATGCCTAGGTTTCATTCTTTGCTACCTGTATAACCCTACCTGTATAATCCTTAGCACAGTGCATGGCACATTAATGGTTGTTGAATTGAATAACAAGTTGAATGACTTTTTTTCCCTAGCACTGTACTGTTTTGAGGACTGGACTCCTCTTTTTTCTTTTCTTTTCTTTTTTTTTTTGAGATGGAGTCTTACTCTGTAACCCAGGTGGAGTGCAGTGGTGCCATCTTGGCTCACTGCAACCTCCGCCTCCTGGATTCAAGCAATTCTCCCTGCCTTAGCCTCCCGAGTAGCTGGGATTACAGGCTTCTGCCACCACACCCAGCTAATTTTTGTATTTTTAGTAGAGACAGGGTTTCACCACGTTGGCCAGGCTGGTCTTGAACTCCTGACCTCGTGATCCACCTGCCTGGGCCTCCCAAAGTGCTGGGATTACAGGCATGAGCCACCGCGCCCAGCCTGGGCTCCTCATGAAGTCAGGAGCCCAGTTCTCAAAACAGCACAGTACTAGGCAAGAGAAGACAATCAATACACATTTGTTAATTAATTGGCATCTGAGACTAATTGAACTAATTCCCCGGACAAGATAGAGTCTCTGGGATCATCAACGCTTTGGGCTTCTGCAGCCTTTCCTGAAGGTGGCAGGGTTCTAGCAGGTCCAGGACAAGGAGGGTAAAAAGAATAGAGATGGGGTTTGCCCCACCCTCTGCAAGGCAGTGGGCACACTGCCTCACCACCCGCCCCAGGCTTGGCTGTCTCTCAGCCGGCTCCTATGGGAGAAACCTTTTGACTCAGATCTACAAAAAGAAAGATTTTCCCACTCTACCCTATCCCAGGACCTAGCTGTGACTTGGATGAGAATGCTGTGATACAAATTCTTAACCTATTAATATTGCCAAGTCCGAAGATATTCTCCTGCAATCACTGTATCTGGCTGAAATTTCTCTTTGAACTGATATAGTGAAGTTGGGACAGGCACACAGTGTCCCCCCAGGCAGAGTGGCTTAGATAGCAGCATAAGAGCTTTTAGTTGCAAAGCCTTCTCATAACCAGGCTTGCCTCAACAATACTCCTTTGTCCCCCCTCAGACGACTAAGCTTCTTGTATCCTGGCAAAGGGAGGCACAGAGGAGAGGTGACCAGCTTGGAGTTTGGATTTTAATCTCCAGGGCAGAAATTCTTTTAAATTTGCCCAGCATCTGGGCTGACTGCTGAGTCGGAAATGAGAGCAGTAGAGTGGGAGAGGAGCGGGTATGGGGATATGTGTGGAATGGGGCTCTCCCGCACAATCCCCAACTTTCTTTTCTTTTTTTCTTTTTTTGTTTTGTTTTGAGACGGAGTCTCACTCTGTCACCCAGGCTGGAGTGCAGTGGCACGATCTCAGCTCACTGCAACCTCCGCCTCCCGGGTTCAAGTGATTCTCCTGCCTCAGCCTCCGAGTAGCTGGGATAACAGGCACGCTCCACCATGCCAGGCTAATTTTTGTATTTTTAGTAGAGACGAGTTTCACTATGTTAGTCAGGCTGATCTCGAACTCTTGACCTCGTGATCCACCCACCTCAGCCTCCCAAAATGCTGGGATTACAGACATAAGCCACCGCGCCCGGCCTAATCCCCAACTTTCATAGTCAACTCTGTCCTCTAAAAGACTTACGATCACAGTTAAACCCATACTTAAAAGTATGAGGTGATGTGGTTTCAATGTGTGTTCTTATTCTCACTTTGATTTCTTTTAACTTTGGTCTTTTCCTCTCTTGATTTACTGCTCTTCTTATCAACCTGTGCTAATTTTCAGGGCTGTCTTAGTGCACACCCATTAATGTCTTAATGCTTTATGGATGAATTCACATGATCACAGAATTATGAGTTCTTCATTTTCAGGCTCAAGGTGTTCATGAATACTGCATAGTCCTTATCCACTGGATTTTCTTTTTGATGATGAAAAAACAAGAGAGGACAGGACCTTTAAATATCCCCAAAGTAGCAAGACACTTTATTTTAAGACTTCTATGAAAGTACCTACCTACCCCTTTCCCACATGGACATATGGATACCAAAATCTTCTGATAAACCCACAGGACTTGATCATTTCCCCTGGGCCTAATGCCTCTTCTCCCTCCACTGGTACCCCTTTCCATCCCTCTGTGACATTTTATAAATATTCAAGGGCATCCTTAGTAAACTTTTGCATTTGCCTCCCCTATCACAATGCACTCATTCCTGAGCATAGCTCACAGCTGTACAGAAATCTGACTTTGTAATGTAATTTATGAAGTTACCTAAATGTAAATTATGGACTTTGGGTGATAATGATGTGTTACCCAGCTCTATACCAACCCTAGCATAAGAAGTGATATTATTCAACAATCTACATCTTCCTGTCCTGGTACTTTTCAGAGCCTCTTGCTGCTTTCTTGAGGCTTACCTGTTTCTCCATTCACTTTCTCTCATAGCCAAGAACTTTACAGAGAACAACGATGAGATACCACACTATACACCAATTATAATGGCCCAAATGTGGAAATACTGACAAGATGAGGATGTGAAGCAACAGGAACTCCCATTCATTGCTTGTGGGAATGCAAAATTGCTACATCTGCTTTGGAAGACAGTTTGGAAATTTCTTGTAAAGCTAAACATACTCTCACCACACAATCCAGGAATTGTGCTCCTTGGTATTTGCCCAAAGGAGTTGGAAATTTATGTCCACACAAAAACCTGCATGGAGTTTATAGCAGCTTTATTCTTAATTGCCATAACTTGCAAGCAACCAAGATTTCCTTCAGTAGGTGATGGGTAAATAAACTGTGGTACGCCCAAAGGAGTTGGAAATTTATATCCACATAAAAACCTGCATGGAGTTTATAGCAGCTTTATTCTTAATTGCCATAATTTGCAAGCAACCAAGATTTCCTTCAGTAGGTGATGGGTAAATAATCTGTGGTACATCCAGACAATGGAATATTATTCAATGCTGAAAAGAAATAAGCTATCAAGCCATAAAACGGCATGGAGGCAACTTAAATGTATATTACTAAATGAAAGAAGTTAGTTTGAAAAGGCTTTAAATGGTGTGATTTCACCTATATGACATTCTGGAAAAGGCAAAACTGTAGAGCAGGTGAAAAGAACAGTGGTTGCCAGGGGTTAAGACGTGTCAATATACATTCATCCAAACTCATAAAAAGAACACCAAGAGTGAACCCTAATGTAAACTATGGACTTTGGGTGATAATGATATGTCAAAGCAGCTTCATCAATTATAACAAATATACGACTCTGGTGGGGGATTCTGATAATGGGAAGTCTATGCATGTGTGGAGGCAGGGGCTATGGGAAATCTCTGTACTTTCTTCTCAATTTTGCTGTGAACCTAAAACCACTCTAAAAAATAAAGTCTAGGTCAGGCATCGTGGCTCACACCTACGATCCCAGCACTTTGCGGGGCCGAGGTGGGAGGACCACTTGAGGCTAGGAGTTCAAAATGAGCCTGAGCAACACAGGGAGATCCAGTCTCTACAAAAAATGAAAGAATTAGCCAGGCATGGTGGCGTACGCCTGTAGTCCCAGCTACTTGGGAGGCTGAAGCAGGAGAATCGCTTGAGCCTAGGAGTTCAAGCCTGCAGTAAGCCATGATCATGCCACTGCACTCCAGGCTGGGCAACAGAACGAGAACCTGTCTCAAAAAAAAAGTAAAAACAAACAAACAAAAAAAAAAACACTTACAGGGCCACTGAGTCAGGTACAAATTCCCTATGCTGCTTGCTTCCCCTTGTCCTGGACTTTCGCTGTTTGGGGGGTACTTGGCAGCCTTTCCCTACTTGTAGTAACAGTCCCTTATTTCTTTCACTGTCTCTAATCACGATGTGCAGTGCCTAGTAGGGCTTACACCAGAGTATCCGGGTGGACCCTTCCCTGTCCAAGAGGGAAGGTGAATGCAGGACTCAACTTAGGCAAATTTGACTCTTTATGCTTGAGCAGAAGTGATGAAAAGATTGGCGTCTAGTTGCTCTGGCAGGACAGCTCCGAGGAGACCCTCAATTACTTCCCATTACCTGGATTCCCAAAGCTGGCCTTGTGCTGTGCTAGTCCTTTCGAGCTTGTTTTGCCAGCATTCCCTTTAAATATGCGAGCCATCTGATCATATTCTTTTCCAATGAAATTTCTTTTTTAGACTTAAGATAGCTAAAGTTGGTTTCTATTGCTTGCAGTCAAAGAATCCTACGTGATCTGAGTTTACACTCCTTAGCCTCTTTATGCCCCTTTCCTTCCTATTTCGAGAAGGGGCAGTTGCAAAGAGACTCCCCCATTTTCAAATGCTGGCATATTACTTTGACCTCTTCTCACCAAGACCATATCCATATGTCCCATCCCCCAGTTCTTTCCTACCCAGCTTGTTTTCCTGTAAAGCTGATCCAAATAATTCCAGATTCAAGATTGGCTTCGACTTCAATGCTTCTTCTGCTTCTACCTCACTTCTTGCTTTCTTATCATAGCATCTGCAACAGACTTCATGTGATCTTCTCTTGATCTCCCATTTCCATGCTCCGTCTCCCTCCTAGACCCTTTCTGATCGGGCTGCAGGTCAGTTCCTCCACTGGAATCACCCTCTTGAGCCACATCTCTCCTAACTTGTGGTCAGAGGGCGGCCCCTGGGAACCAATTCTCTCTAACAAGCATAAAGAAATCTTTCTGATTCCCTTTGAAAGTCATCAAGAAAATTACTTATGGGGGACAAGAGCAAACCCTTTATGGCTGGTTTGCTTTGGGGGAAGGGCAGAACAGTTCTTGCCTTTCAGAATATATGTCTAAGGACCTAACATGTTCAAGGAACTTTAGAGATACAAAGATACTTGAAAGATTCTTCTTTTCCTTGCCAGGTGGTGGAAGAGAGATGTGAAGAGAACTACCATTTACTGCCTACCGTGGCAGGGCCTTTACATGACAGTGTGGAGCTACTGCCACTTATTACCTATGTATTATACTATGTGTCTGGCACTATGCTAAGCACCTTATATGCATTCTCCTACTTACTCTTACAACTGCCCTGGGCTTGGGTATTATTGCCATTTCCATTTTGCAGATGAGAAAAATAGGCTGAGAAAAATTAAATGAACTTCCTTAAGACATCCAACTAGGATGGAGAGTCTGAACTCAAAACCAAGTTTGCTTGAGCAAAGCCTGTCTGTTCCTGGCCCATACCACCACACTGCTCCTCTTGCTTTGACAAGACACGAGGGCAAAGCAGGGGCTGGTATCCTTTGGTGTGTGTTAGTGCAGCAGGGGTGGTTTGTCCCAGGCCCCTTCACCTTCACCCTGTACTTGAATCACTAGAACCATGATTACTGTGCCTCCTGCACCCAGGGTCACCCTCCCAACCCCTTCCCACTATTCTGTATGTAAGTTTCAGCATTCTTTGGGTGAAAAGCCAGGGGGGCCCCTTACTGTTACAGATGCTATTTTAAAGTCCATTTCTACAGCAGACTGCTCTACCCTGTGCACCCCTGATCTTATGTCAAATGTTCTTGGTGCAAATAGAAAGGAGCTTGCAAGGGGTACCAGAAGACCTGAGTTTGAACTGCATTTTGCCTTTACTAGCAATCTAACCTTGACCAAACCATACAACCTCTCTGAGCCTTAATTTCCTCATTTATAAAGTGGGGATAAAAATAGCTGTCCTACCCAGAGAGAGAAAATATGTCAATTGTAAGGCACTACTATCTAAATTTTTTTAGGAAGAAATGATCCCTAATGTAAGGAATGAGGAAAACCCAGGTCATGGAGTTAAGTTCACCGGAGAGCTGGAGAAAGTAGAGGCTGGATGATGCCATGCCTTGCACCTTAGATCTTAACCCTTCTTTCTGATTCTCTAACTGATATCTTGGCTTCTACAATACAGCTTCTCTGCTAAAGGACGAAAATATTAATATTATATATTAAAACATTTTTCTTTGACCTCAATGTTTATTTTTTGCCTCTGAGTTTAAAAGAAATTCATACATTTTTGCGGGTCTCTAAAAATATTGTGAGCACTGAGCCCGGCGCCTACCGTGCCTCATGCATAAGGTGCCAGGAATTCAGATCTTCCGAAGCCTTTCCAGCCCATTGTGCTTTCCTCTGCGCAATGCTGCCTCCCAGAGCCTGGGGGAGAGCCAGCTGCCAGCCGCCGGCCACAGCTAGAGAAGGAGATTAGGCGTACTATGCCTCCGTGGCAAGGGGGCACAGGGGATGGCCCTTTTCATCAGGTAGGCCTTGCTGCTAGACTAGCTGCTTCTTGCCAACGTGTCCCTGAGACACTGTCTCCTGCGTCTCTGACAGTGTACTAGGGACAGCCCACATGCCTGCCTGTAGCCCTGACTCTCTCCCTTCTCCCTGCCTTATCTCCAGCAAAAAAACAAGTTTTCCTGTTATCCAAAGCCTACTGTGTGCTGAGAATATTATATGCATGATGTCCTTGGGTCATTATACTATATTTATGATGAGGCAAATCTCCAAATTACAGAAAAGGAAACAAACTCAGGGGGAAGTCTAGAGTTCCTGCCACTGGTAGCATGTGGCTGTCTACCTCCTGTACTAGTTTGAGGAACCCAACATGACTCCCTCTGCCCCCATCAGAACCCACTGCTTTCCTTCTGAGAAAAATGGCTTGACCAGCCCAAGAACATCATATACATGCGGATGGGCTTAGAAATTCCTTGTCCATATTTCCTACTCCCAGCTTTGAGAGGCACCTTTGTTGATCTTTGAATATTCTGGCCAGGGACAGGAGGTTGATGGAAGACCTACGGCCCCATCAGACAATTAGGGGAAGACACAGGATCAGATTAGGGTTAGGTATTAGGTTCAGACAGGAGGAAAGCAGCCCAGCTTCTTGCCCAGAATGGGGCAAGAGCAGCTGGATGAACCATAGGTTCCTTTTCTTAGAAGATTCTGTGCTGCCTTGGACTTCTGAGAGCTGTTTGTCACTGGGGTATGTTACAAAAAGGGGTAAGGGCTTCAGCCTCTCTTGTTGTCCCTCTCCTCATTTCCCCCCTCCCGCTAGGTTGAAAAGCAGCCATTAGACCCCTCAGATCAGCCCTCGGCATGCATAGGGTTTGCGAGAGAATTAGAAAGGGTACCCTCTCCGGATGGGTTAGTGACAAAAGGACACCCCCAGAGGGTGTTATAAATTTTCAGAATGCCCTTTCCTCTTGGCTGAGGCACCCGGTGCCAGGACCTAGGCTTGGCGTGCGAATGGGGGCTGGATGTCATTCCCACTCCCTGCTCAGCCTTTCTGCAGGACCCAGGACCAGTCCAAGGGGCCTGTCTCAAGTCAGGGCCCTCAGCTGCCGATTTCCTACGTTCGGTATTGTGGAATTTCTAGAGTTTCCAGATGATATTCATTATTTTCCACCTCCCCATAAAAGAATCTAGATTGACTTCTGAAATAACATATTCTCTGTAACCTTTATGGTATAAAGCAAATCGTGAGCCTTAGAAGTTCAAGCCTTGCCTTAGGCAAATTCCTTAACTTCCATAGGCCTCAGTTTCTCCATCTTGGAAATGGGGATAAACAAATGACCCTACATGGCTGTTTCCATGAACTGACCGCAGGGTCCACAGTGCTGGCACATAGTGGGTCTGCCACACCACGTGGTCTGTGGCCCTCAGGTAGCCCGGGCCTGCAATGGTACCCACAGTGGATGTTGCACGCCTGGTCCCCACAACTACAAGCTCCGGGCCTGACAGACACTCAAATGCAGGCGGGTTGGCTAGGACAGGGAGGGCCGAAGAGCCCTGCACCGCAGCCACCTGCGCCGCGGCCCGGGCAGGGGGCGTGCTCCTAGGCGCCCGTGGCGGGGCCGACCCCGGGCTGCGGGAGGCAGAGGGGTCGGAGGGGACAGCGGGCCGGGCCGGCGAGCGGGCGAGCAAGGAGTTAAGCCGGGCGGCAGAGCGAGCGCCTGTCAGACGCGAGCATGTGCAGTTTGCAGCGCATCCGTACTATGGGTGAGTGCCGCCGCCGCCGCCGCCGCCGCCGCCGCCGGGGGCTCCTTTCCTCCCGGGCAGCGGCGGCTGCAGCCCCCCGGACCCCGCGCCGCCGCGGCGGACGCCGACACACAATGCGGGACTAGGTGCGGCGCGGGAGTGCCAGGCGGCGTGGGGGAGGCACGGCCCGCAACTCGGCGCGGGGGGAGCCAGAGCGCCGGGCTTGGGGGCGGGGAGCAGGCGGTGCAGGAGAGCGCCCCGAGTCCCGGCGCGGGAGGAGGAGCGGGAGCCAGCCCTGGAGACGGCGCTCCTGGCCGCACCTGCGCCTGGCAGGCGGCCGGCTCTGCCCAGCCCCTACCCACGGCCCCGGCCCCGCACCGGTAGGTGCCCCCTATGCCCGCAGAGAGGCCTTTCCGCCGCCCAGAGAGGTGGCCGCGAGGGGCCGGCAGCTCCGACCGCGGAGGGCGCGGGCGATGGGGACAGTGATGGGGAAGACTGGGCGACCGGACTTGGGGCTCTAGCAGATCCCGCTTCCTCTTTGCTTTCGGTTTCGAGGCTGCTGCCCCGGTTCAAGATCCAGCCGCAGATTAGATAGATGGTGCGCCCGGGGCTTGGATTCCCTGCGGGGGATGGGCGCACAGGGGGGCGTGTTGGGGAAGGGGGTGCGCGTTGGCAACTTTCCCTGCCTGAAACAAAGGGGTGTCAGGGGGAAGCGAGGGGCAGCGGTAGGTTGACACCTCCTCTTCTTCCGGGCGGAGAGCACCCAGGAGGCCACCTCGGGAGGGTGGAGGGGGGTGACAGTCTGGGTGGAAGCTGGGGAGCCAGGGCTTGGGAGTGGAAACCACGGACCCTCCTGAATTAGAGGCTGAGGACTTTCCAGAAGGGAAGGGAACGCTGCCAAAATGACCCCGCCGCCTTCTCCCGAGGGTGCATGGAAAAACTGGGTGATGGTGGACCCCACACCTAGGCGCCCTCCACTCCCCAGGTCCGTGTCCTGGGGCCCAGCCCAGCCCCCTGGCTGCCAGCTCTTCACCTGCCCTCCCTGATCTCTGGTCCTCCGTGAGAGATGCCTGGCTGGGATGGGGAGTGTTACAGCCCGGTTCCTGGCAAGGGCAGGGAGACATTGGCCTCTTTCCCAGGTATCTTCCTTTCCCTCTTTCTATGCTCAGTCAGAAACGGACCCCTTTCCCTTCCTTCCCGGTGACTGTCTCCTTTCTTTCCCCAGGGTTTCCCTGGGGGTGTTTGGCTGCCTTAGGTACAGAGCTTGGAGATAGGAGGGCAGAGTGTTCGGGCACTGCTCAAGGCTCTCCCTGGAGGGAAAGATCAGGACCCCAGGCAGCTGTCTGCTGGTGTAACGTTGGGGGCTCTGCTCACCAATTCTCGTGTGTTCTCAGCACCCTAGTAATAAGTGAGCTATTGCTGTGGCTATCAGCCTTGGGTAATTGAGAGGCCTGGGTTTCTCTCTGCTGTACCAGGAAGAGGGATCAAGGGAGGGCCAAGCAACCTGCCTTGGGGGTGGTACAGTGTCTTTCTCTCTAGAAAACAAATGGGCCAGGTTCCAGGTCCCCAGTGCTTGGCCTTATGTCTCCAGGAACAAGGTGCCTTCAGTTCTGAGCTGGCTTACATGTGACCACCAGCTCCTATCCTGCGGCAGGATAGCCCTTTGGGAGCTCAGATTTTTTTCCCTGGTTGGAAGACAGATACATCTGCTTCCCTGTGAGACAGAAGGCACTGGAGGGCCCTAGACTAGTGGAGGACTCTCCCGCCTGCCCGTGTGAATGACCTAATGATACAAGGATACAAGTAGGTTGGGCCAGGGTGGGCCTGTCAGGACACTTTGCTCTAGAGACACCTTGCTCAGGGGTGTGCTGAGATGACACTTAGCCCCCATCAGGGGCTTTGTGTTTGGAGACAGATATAGGCAACTGGGGACATAGCGTGGCAGGCGTTGGGTGGGGACAACAGGCTTTTTTAGTGTTGATTTTGGCCACTTATAGGTACAGGAGCAACGGAGGTTCCAGGACCAATAAGGAGTAGCAGGAGAAAACTGAGTCCCCCGAGCTATAGACTTGTGGCCCTGCAATTTGTGGCTAAAGTCAGATGCAGGTGCTGGACCAGAGAAGCACAGCTAGGCCCACTTCTATGGACCTTCCCACTCTAACAGGCAGGCAGGATTGATTTCACTCAATTCCCCACTGGAGGGGCTTTATTGGTTTGTCCCAAGCTATTTATTTGGAGCTGAGGATAATGATATGGAGGCCTGACCTCCGAGCCTCCAGTGGTTAGAGGATGGGCTTTTCTGTGGCATGTTCCTCAAATGTACTGACCTTAAGATGGGAAATTGATACTCTCCTAACTTCCTGTTTTGAAGTGATGAGGCATGAATTTTTACATTTATAAAGTGATTTAAGACCCTCACGTCCTTGAATGAAAGATATTAAATGTTAGTGAGCCTTATACTGTGTTTATTTCGGTTGTATCAGATTTACATATTGTTTCTAAAGGGAAAGGTGTCATTTTACAGGAAGGGACCAAATTACAGCTTTTGTGATAGGCAAAGCTCAGCGTTGGTTTTAAAAATGTAGTTTTTATCAGAAAAGCTCTCGCTGCAGCACTTAGGCAGCAAGTTTTTTTTTCTGCTTACCTCCCAGGATGGCTTGGAGCTCCTTCCTGGTGGGCTTTTTCCTGGTGTACAGTTTCCAGCTAGAATGTTAGTGACTGTCACCTTCCAGTTTCGGAGGAGGGTCTCCGATGATGTTGGGGACTCTGATGTCATAAGGAAAGACCTGGGTAAGGGCAGTAGAGTGAGGCAGCTTGGTCTTATCGGCAACTATATCAGATCTGGCTGTCCTTGAGGGGAGGGAAGGGATAGCTAACCCTCCCAGAGCCTGGCTGTTTTCAAGTTTGTATGCTTTTACTTTTCTCCTCCCCCATCTCCCTACCTCCCATATACAGACAAGGTGGTTTGGGTGTATTTTTTAATTGCAGGAACATTCCTTTTAAGGCAAGGATAATTTCTGACCTGGCAAAGTCTTAGCTCCCTTTGTGGCAACACCTGGCTAAGGAGGGAATATCAGACAGGATTCTCATGTTCTGAGCTGAGGAATTTCAGCCTCTATTGGCCAGATCTTCTTCTTACTCTACATCACTTCTCAGAAATCAGGCTTTGTATTTGAAAAGTAAAGTGTAAGCTGATTTCTAGGGAAGGGGTAGGAGGGGGGCACTTTTGGTTTGGTTCCCCTTAGGGAAACTGAGTCCCACTGAGAGTTGTCACACTGGCTGCGGTGTGTGAGAATGCATGTGTTGGGGAAGTTTTCCTTTCCTGGGATTTAAGAGCGTTTAAAATCAAGTACCCGAGTAGATCCATAGGTTATACTTTTCTGCTATAAGATAAAGATGCACTCAGAATTTACGTACCAGAATTTACATCAGTACCAGGGTGTTTGGTTCAAGATGTATATTTGCCTCAGACTTTGAGCTGTGGGATGCCCCATGCTGCTGTAATTCAAGGAAAAGGCAGTGGTTTTCACCCCGACACACACATCCATAGATAGAACTGAGGCTAAGTCAACCATCACATTTCCAAGATGGAAAAGAGGGTTTGCTCCTTTCTCTGTTTTCCCATTCATCAGGCTGCATTTATACACAGTGTGGACTTCGGCTCTCCTCCCCTGTGAGGCTATACTTCATGCTCATTTTAACATCAGTTCCCCTATGTATAAATGTAGTGGAGTGGAGGTCACAGAGTGATGCTGGCCCCCTGCTCCTTCAAAGGATGGTTCTGAAAGGCGACTTTCCACCCTCCTCTGATTTTGGTGCTTCCACTTACCTTTGGATCACAATCCAGTCTGGCAATTTGAGGAACAACCAAAGTCATTGACAATTCGCATTTTTGAACATCCAGCTTTTCACCATCCTTTACTCTGCTGGCTTCCCAGTAGGGAGTTTAATATTTTTTTCAGGATTCTCGGCTCCCAGTGTGGCTGGTGTTATAGAAGAGACAGCATCTTTGAAATGAGGGCAAACCATCTACACGGACAGGTCTCGGGTCCTCAGATTGCTCCTTCCGGCTGCTCCATCTTCTAGAAGCATGACAGTTTTTTTTGTTTTTTGTTTTTTTAAATAAGACTTCAGCTGTCAATTAATGTAGGGAGAGCTAATAAATTTGAAAAGATGAGGGGAGAGATCACTTTCTGCCATTCCTTTGCTTTCCAAAAGCCCCTCATTCAGAACATACTGGATTATCCACTTCTGACTGCTTTTGCAGTTAGACTTGAATGACGAATGCCATCTAGCTGGCCCATTCATTCATTGTTTCCTTTCAGTTATTAAGAGGCACCCCTGTCACATGAGCTTCTGGAATGATCCGTTTCCATTGGAAAGGTCACTCACCCTGAGTTTTAGTAAGGCCTTGACATCAGCCCTGAGGAGCTAGGGATGCCAGCCAAGGAGATTGAAGGGCCACAAAGAGAGGATTCTTTTCTAGACTTCTGAGGGGTGATTCATGCTTCAAGATAAAATGTGCTTCCTGGGGCTCCATGGTTTCATTGCTTGCACAGTCAGTGGAGGGACAGGCCCTGGTGCAGCGAGAAGCCCACCTTGCTGACAATAACTGCCATTCTTCAGAGCACCGACAGGGACTTGTTTTTAGCCCACTGACAACCCCCATCTCCTTTTTCATTGCTGTCCTTGGCCAAACCCCATTTTAGTCCCCAAGTCCTTAGTACCTCTCT
Organism: Gorilla gorilla gorilla; assembly: GCF_029281585.2. Lineage (NCBI taxonomy): Eukaryota > Metazoa > Chordata > Mammalia > Primates > Hominidae > Gorilla > Gorilla gorilla. The sequence goes on along the minus strand of NC_073239.2, from coordinate 84,402,617 downwards.
CCCCCTTGTTCCCAATCAAAAAGGCCTTTTCAAAGCCAGGAATAAGGCAGCCAGAGCATTGGTCTTACTTTCATCTACTTTCTTAAAACACACATGGACAAGAAATTTCATTACCACTGGGCAACACAAGCAGCGGTTCCAGATTTTTGTCTTGTTTTCTTTTTTTTTCTTTTTAGTTTGGCATAAGCAATGAGATGACCTTCTTATACTGACCTATAGATGCTGTAAAGCTTTCATATAGCCTGCACAGTTTCTAACACATGGTGAGTGCTTATTAAATCACCAGCTGTGGTACTTGGATGTGATCAGATACCCAGATTTCTAGGTCATTGGGCAATGATTCGTCTGTGTGTGAGCTGATGGTTGGCAAAGACTTCAGGAATCAGGAAATCTGGGATCCCTCCCTGACTCACTCACTTGTGTGACCTTGGACAGCCCATTTCAGCCCTCTGAGACTTAATTCCACAAATAGAGCTTCAGCTGGCTTCAGTGATCATGGCAATAATAATGACAATCACCATTTATTAGGCTAAGCATTTACATATGTTATTTTCTCATATCAGTGAGATAGCTGCTATTAATTATCCCCATCTCACAGCTGGAAACACTGAGGCTCTGCAAGATAAAGTGATCACCCATATCATACAGCTAGTAAGTGTCTAAACTGGGATTTGAATTGAGATCTGATTCTTTTTTTTTTTAATAAAAAAATTTTTTTAGAGATGGGTTCTCTGTCGCTCAGGCTTTAGTGCAGTGGCACAATCATAGCTCACTACAGCCTTGAACTCCTGGGTTCAAGTGATCCTCCTGCCTCAGCCTCCCTAGGACTACAGGCATGTGCCACCATACCTAGCTACTTTTAAAATTGTTTATATGGAGACAGAGTCTTTATAACTCGCTATGTTGCACAGGCTGGTCTCAAACTCCTGGCCTCAAGCAATCCTCCTGCCTCAGCCTCCCAAAGTGCTGGGATTACAGGGATGAGCCACATCTCCCAGCCAGTCTGAATCTATTGTGTTTTATAAGCTTGGATCAGATAATAGACCAAATGTTGGGGAGAGGGTAAAAGTGGAGGCAGTATAGGTTAACACATAAAAAGGAGAATTGACCAGGTGCGGTGGCTCATGCCTGTAATCCCAGCACTTTAGGAGGCCGAGGTGGGTGGATCACCTGAGGTCAGGAGTTCAAGACCAGCCTGAGCAACATGGTGAAACCCCATCTCTACTAAAAACACAAAAATTAGCTGTGCATGGCGGCTCGTGCCTGTAGTCCCAGCTACTTGGGAGGCTGAGGCAGGAGAATAGCTTGAACCTGGGAGGTGGAGGTTGCAGTGAGCAGAGATCACGCCATTGCACTCCAGCTTGGACAACAAGAGTGAAACTCCGTCTCAAAAAAAAAAAAGAGAGAGTTGATGTGGATTAAACACAACTAGTTAAAAGGAGACAGAAGTACAGATTCTTGTTTGAAAAACATCATCTCAATGAATGTTCAGTAAGGAGAGGTCTGTACCCTGCAGTAGGGAAGTAGACCAGATGGCCTGGGAGTTACTGTAAAGGGAACACGCTTTCTGCTTGGCATAGGAATATATCTCATAAACCCCATTTCATTTTGAAACCAAAATTTTCCTCTTGCTTAACGGTCTGTTTGGGCAACATTTTTATTTCTGTTGTCCTACTGCCACTAGTCATAGAAGCTTATCTTTGCAGATTCTTGACCCCAATCCTCATCTTCCAACCTAGTTTCTGGGCCTTTCCCTGCCCATCATTATAATTCAGCTGTGGAGACCTGATTATGACTCTGGGGTCCCAGCTACACTGAGCAAAGTACAGCAAATATGAGATTATTCTGTTCTTCTGAGAAAGTATTTATAGCCACTGATTTCTCCATTCAAAGGTGACCAGCTAGTAGATTGGGATCCATTCTTGTTTGTTCCAAGCAAGTTAGTTGTCTTCTTTTTTTTGAGACAAGATTTTGCTCTGTCACCCAGGCTGGAGTGCAGTGGCACAATCCTAGCTCAATGAAGCCTCTATCCCTCTATCTCCTGGGCTCAAGGGATCCTCTAGCCTCAGCCTTCCAAGTAGCTGGGACTACAGGTGCACAACCACACCTGGCCTCTTCCACCATTTTGAAGTATTCATGGAAGAGGAATGAGGGTTAAGGTGGTGGTCCAAGGAAGGTGAGCTGACCCCTCTTGGAGAGCTAGCATGAGGCTGTATGATGGAACAGTGTGCAAGGGGTCAGGAGACTTGGGTTCTCCTCACAGCTCAGTGACTCTGGGCGTGTGATGTAAGGTTTTTGGCTTTTAGTTTTCTTATCATTTGGACGAGATGTTCTCTAACATCTCTTCAGGTAATAATGCTAGATGATCCAGCCTTTCCTGAGAAAGGCTGAGGTTCTAGCCTTTTTCAGGAAATAACTCAGCTGGTCTGGAACTGTCAGAGGTCAGAGCTGGGAGGGAAGAGATGGTGTTGAAGGAGAAAGAAGCCAAACTGGAAGCTAAGGGACAAAGTCAGAGCTGGAGGAAGTCCCTTCTCAAGAAGGGGGACTAGGTCCAGTCATTGCTCTTTTTTTTTTTTTTTTTTTTTTGAGATGGAGTTTAGCTCTTGCTGCCCAGGCTGGAGTGCAATGTGACTTCGGCTCACAGCAAACTCCACCTCCCGGGTTCAAGTGATTCTCCTGCCTCAGCCTCCCGAGTAGCTGGGATTAGAGGCATGCGCCACCACGCCCGGCTAATTTTGTATTTTTAGTAGAGACAGGGTTTCTCCATGTTGGTCAGGCTGGTCTGGAACTCCCAACCTCAGGTGAACCACTGGCCTCAGCCTCCCAAAGTGCTGGGATTACAGGCATGAGCCAACATGCCTAGCCCAGTCATTGCTCTTTTAACCGCTTCAGTGGTGCAGCTGAGAGGTGGTGTCTGTACACCCTTATACTCACCATTCCTATGTCATGGGGAGCAACCTTTATGTCTTGTCTTAAAACTTAAACTGAGCCAGGCAGGGTGGCTCACACCTGTAATCCTAGCACTTTGGGAGACGGAAACAGGAGAATCACTTGCCAGTTCAAGACTAGCCTAGGCAACATAGTGAGACCTTGTCTTTACACAAAATTAGTTGGACATGGTGGCGCATGTCTGTACTCCCAGTTCCTTGGGAGGCTGAGGTGGGAGGATCACTTAAGCCTGGGAGGTCGAGGCTGCAATGAGCTGTGACCACACCACTGCACTCCAGCTTGGACAAAAGACCGAGACCCTGGGGACTCCAGGGTCTGCTTCAGTCCAGGATTCTTCCCCCTATCCCTGCTCCTCTGCCACTTGGGTCTCCAGAACTTGAGGTCTCTGGTTGATGTTTTTTTGTTTTTGTTTTTGTTTATTTTAGAGACAGGATGTTGTTTTGTCACCCAGGCTGGAGTGCAGTGGCATAATCATAGCTCACTGTAGCCTTGAGCTCCTGGGTTCAAGCAATCCTCCCACTTTAGCCTCCCAAGTAGCTAGGACTATAGTTGCACCACCTATATTAGCACCTGGCTAATTTAGCTGGTGCTTTCTGGGCAACTCAGTGTTAGCGAGAATATAACCCCCTCTGTTGCCCTAACTACCTGAAAGGGCAAGGCTAAACCATATACTCAGCCCAGGAACTCAGGGGCCACGTCTTCTTTGTTCATGGAATTGGGCTATGGCTAGGCTATCTTCAGTTCCCTTTGAACAAGGCTTTTTCTTTTTCTTTCTTTCCTTTTTTGTTTTTAGAAGGAGTCTGGCCCTGTCGCCAGGCTGGAATGCAGTGGCACGATCTTGGCTCACTGCAACCTTCGCCTCCCGTGTTCAAGCCATTCTCCTGCCTCAACCTCCTAAGTAGCTGGGACTAGAGGTGCATGCCACCACCCCCAGCTAAGTTTTGTATTTTTAGTAGAGATGGGGTTTCACCATGTTGGCCAGGATGGTCTCGATCTCTTGACTTCATGATCTGCTTGCCTTGGCCTCCCAAAGTGTTGGGATTACAGGCATGAGCCACCACGCCTGGCCCAAACAAAGCCATTTTCTAAGGACCCTTGGATTCTTTCATTCCTTCTATTTTCATTTCATCATATTCAAGGTTGAGGAGCAAATGAGTTCCCATTGAACCCACCAAACCAATATTTTCCATCCCTACCTGTCTTACATTTTCCTCACCTCTTATTCCCCTATCCCCATTATTTTTATGGGGGGTACCATGCTACTGGGGGGATGAGAGATGATTTCATTTGGTACAAGGACAAACATTTCATTTTAATAGCTATGTTTCTAATGAGTGTAAAGAAACATGACTCATTGGAATGTACTCATCAAGCAACTTAATTTTGCCTCCCACTGTCTCTTTATGTTTATCCAGTGGGATTAGTTCTTTCCCTGGTCTAGGGTGAAAACTTAGGCCCTGTAACTTTTCTGGTTATTCATAGGAGACGGTTCTGTGATCACTTTAAGTCTTACAAGCATAGTCTCAACTAGGTACAAAATACACCCGCTTTATGAAGCAGAGTCCCATGGAAAAAACTAAAAAATAAAATAAAATAAAAATACATCCACTCCTTTGTCACTGGACTCGGAGGGGCAGGAAAGTGCTCACTGGGTACACTCTGCTGGCTTCCAGCTTCCTGGTCCATATTTTTATCAGATTCTCAGAGAACTCTCCTTACCCTCCCAATTGCTGGGATGTCTCACTTCTATTGTCTTGAAAAGAACAAATTATCAGCCAGGTGAGGTGGCTCACACCTGTAATCCCAACACTTTGGGAGGCTGAGATGGATGGATACCCAAGGTCAGGTGTTTGAGACCAGCCTGGCCAACATGGTGGAAACCCTGTCACTACTAAAAATACAAAAATTAGATAGGCATGGTGGCGGGCGCCTGTAATCCCAGGGAGGCTGATGCAGGAGAATTGCTTGAACCCTGGAGGCAGAGGTTACAGTGAGCTGAGATTGCACCACTGCATACCAGCCTGGGCAACAGAGCAAGAATCTGTTTCAAAAAAAAAAAAGAGAGCAAATTATCCTCTATTCTAGATCATTGCTCCTTCCTCAGCCTCTGAAATCCGGTGGTTCACCTCTAGCCTCTTTCAACTAAGGTCCTTCAGTCTGCCCAAGAGATCATCGCAGAGAAGACCTGCTCTGACCTCATGCCAGCCCACATTAGTGCATGTGGCCCACATTAGTTCAAGGAAACAATCACACATCCCTGGGCGCAGTGAACCTGGGAAGGCAGGCTGACCCCAGCTCAGCAGTCTCCCTTGGCTCCTCCAACAGCAGATGGCCAACTTGTGTCCCACCCTTTGGATGTCTCAAGAGGTGATCAGATGCCAGTCCACCATGTCCTCCCAGTTGCAGGGGACAGACATCAAGTTTCCTGAGTGGTCCTGGTGAATTCCCCTCTCACCAGCTTGACAGGAGGGCCAGTTTTCTATGGGGATAAGGTGAGCTATCACAGCACACTAACAGCAACCCCAAAATTCCTCCACAAAGATTTTTCCCCAGTCTCTGCCCATTCTGACCCTCTATACCCTCAGCTTGAGAGAGGGGCCCTTGCGCACCTGTTTTGAAAATGCGCATCCTTCTTTGGTGTCACACTTACGAGCATTATACCTGTTGCATCTTGGTGCACCTTGGTGTTCATCTGGAAATTGATGCAGCTACTCATTTGAGTCAATTTGCTGATTAATTCCTATAGCTGCTTTGACTGGATGTTTTAAAACTTTAAAAAATATCCAAATGCACATGGGAAATCATAAAAGCAACACAGCAATGCACAATAAAGGAATCTAAAGTGTTCTATTGTGTTTTTGTTTTTGTTTTTGTTTTGTTTTGTTTGAGATGGAGTGTCGCTCTTGTTGCCCTGATTGGAGTGCAATGGTGAGATCTCAGCTCACCTGCAACCTCTGCCTCTCGAGTTCAAGAGATTCTCCTGCCTCAGACTCCCGAGTAGCTGGGATTATGGGCACCCGCCACCATGCCCAGATAATTTTTGTATTTTTAGTAGACACAGGGTTTCACCAAGTTGGCCAGGCTGGTCTTGAACTCCTGACCTCGTGATCCACCCACCTCGGCCTCCCAAAGTGCTGGGATTACAGGTGTGAGCCACCACACATGGCCTATTGTTTTTTATTTTTTTTTTGATTTAACATCTTGTTATATGTGTATCATCAAAACCATCATTGTCACAATAAGCCCGTGATTTTGCGGATATTATTGCTTAGAACAAGGCTACAGTACATATATAACTGAAAAAAAAACTGACTTAAATAAAAAGGTTAGTGACAACAACTGACATTTATTGATAGCTTATAATGCCAGGTTGCTGTTTGTAGTACAGTAAACATGCTTTCTCACTTAATCCTCATGAGGAAGGTACTTATATTTTCTCTATTTTACAAACAAACTGAGCCTGGGCACGGTGGCTCACGCCTGCAACCCCAGCACTTTGGGAGGCTGAGGTAAGTGCATCACTTGAGGTCAGAAGTCCGAGACCAACCTGGCCAACACAGTGAAACCTCATCTCTACTAAAAATACAAAAATTATCTGGGCATGGTGGTGGGCGCCTGTAATCCCAGCTACTCAGGAGGTTGAGGCAGGGGAATCGCTTGAACCCAGGAGGCAGAGGCTGCAGTGAGCCGAGATCGCACGACTGCACTCCAGCCTGGGTGACAGAGCGAGATCCTGTCTCAAAAATAATAAAAATAAAAATTAAAAAATAGGCTGGGCACAGTGGCTCACGCCTGTAATCCCAGCACTTTGGGAAGCTGAGGCAGGCGGATCACGAGGTCAGGAGTTCAAGACCAGCCTGGCCAACATGGTGAAACCCTGTCTCTACTACAAATACAAAAATTAGCCAGGCATGGTGGTGAGCACCTGTAATCCCAGCTACTCGGGAGGCTGAGGCAGGAGAATTGCTTGAACCCAGGAGGTGGAGGTTGCAGTGAGCTGAGATCGCAAGACTGTACTCCAGCCTGGGTGACAGAGCTAGACTCTGTCTCAAAAATAAATAAATAAAAAATAAAAATAATAAAAAAAAAAGTAAGCTGAGGCAGAGAGGTGAAGCAGCATGTCCAAGTCACATAATTGGTGTCAAAGCTGGGATTTGAATGGAAAGAATCTGACTCCAGAGTGTGGACTTTTAAACTACTACCCTCTGTCATTTCCCGCAGGGCAGTGGGCAGCCATGCCGAGTCATGAAGGTGGCATGCAGGGATGGGAAATGCTGCCTTAGGAGGTAATTGACGTCCTTCGCCCTGTCATTCGAGCTCTCCATAGCCTTTACACGCTTTTCCAAACGTATCTCCCCAGCGCCCCCAGGAACTCCTTCTATGCCCTTTCCTAGAGCCTAATCCACTTGCACAACTAATCTGGCATACACACACCCACCCCTGCTTCAGTTGTTCCACTGCCTGAAGGGCACTCACCTGCCTTGCTGCCTACCCAAATTGTAGTCCTTTTAGAAGCCAGAGACCATCTCTGCTGCAAAAGTTTGTTTAACCAAAACCACTTCTGTTAGGATCTTTTAACTCCTCTTGTCATTTTATCACCAGGTCACAATTATTATGTGCTTTTATGCAAAGGACAGTGAACAACAGTTGGCAAACACAGATCCTGATCTCTCCATGCAGCGCCACTATCTGCTTGTTAGCATGCGGTTATCTGCTTGTCTGCTAACTTACGCAAGGCTCTCAACTTCCCTGAACATTGGTTTCATCTTTAAAGTGTGGGTCCAGATGATATCCCTTCAGTTTTTAATATTCCATGGTTGTTTTGCTTACCATATTATCTCCACTAATTTTTAAGCTCCCAAAGGCTGGAACTTTGTTTTGTATATCTTAATACATTTCAGGACCCTGTACAAGGTTTTACACACAGAAAGTATTTAATAAGGTTGGTTGGTTGGCTGCTAGGAAATAAGCCCTGTGATCACTCTGCTTTGGCCTTGACTGACCTTTAGAAATCACCTTCTGGGGCCGGGCGCGGTGGCTCACGCCTATAATCCCAGCACTTTGGGAGGCCATGGTGGGCGGATCACCTGAGGTCGGGTTTGAGACCAGCCTGACCAACATGGAGGAATGCCGTCTCTACTAAAAGTACAAAATTAGCCAGGCGTGGTGGCACATGGCTGTAATCCCAGCTACTCGGGAGGCTAAGGCAGGAGAATTGCTTGAATCTCGGAGGCGGAGGTTGCAGTGAGCTGAGATCATGCCATTGCACTCTAGCCTGGACAGCAAAGCAAAACTCAGTCTCAAAAAAAAAAAAAAAAAAAAAAAAGAAATCACCTTCTGAGTGATCACCAGCAAGGACTTTGCAGTTCTTTTTTCAGCACAAGTTTATAACAAAAGTTTGGGTCCTATCTGTTGCATTTTTTTCTTTTTTTTTCTTTCTTTTCTTTTTTTTGAGATGGAGTCTCACTCTGTTGCCCAGGCTGGAGTGCAATGGCACGATCTCGGCTCACTGCAACCTCCACCTCCCAGGTTCAAGTGATTCTCCTGCCTCAGCCTCCCGAGTAGCTGGGACTACAGGCGCACGCCACCATACCCAGCTAATTTTTGTATTTTTAGTAGACAGGGTTTCTCCATGTTGGTCAGGTTGGTCTCAAACTCCCGACCTCAGGTGATCCACCCACCTTGGCCTCCCAAAGTGTTGGTATTACAAGTGTGAGCCACAGTGCCCAGTCTGTTGCCTTTTTTCTTTAGGAGACCTAACGTCATGCTATTAAGGCCCACAGTCCTTTATCTGCAATTTTGAAATCTGAAGCACTATAAAACCAAAAGATTTTCTTTCACTCAAGTGACAGAAGAATCTGACTTGGTCTAACAGAGGCTCACACTGCACAGTATGAATATTCATAGATGTCACCATAGAAACGTGAATGTGCTTGATTAGTGGGTGCTGCCCCAGACCCTGCTGTGAGGATTACGTAATTTATGATATGTGCTCTACATTACCTTTTAAAAAATCTTTAAAATTCTGAATTCCAAGGGTCTTAGATAGGGGACTTTGGTGCTATACGACCTTCCTCAACAGAGATGCCTTTGGCACTGGAGCAGGACAGGTCTTTGGGCTCTTCAAACATAACAGAACCTCACCTGGGACCCTGCCTCATTGGCCTGTCCCTAATCTCAGCCCTGGCTCCAATATAACTATAGCCTGTGGCCATGGCTTACCAACTTGATTTTTTAAAATATCATTTATCTTGGCTGGGTGCAGCAGTTCATGCCTGTAATCCCAGCACCTTGGGAGGCTGATGTGGGAGGATCACTTGAGCCCAGGAGGTCGAGGCTGCAGTGACCTATGATCATGCCACTGCACTCCAGCCTGGCCAACAGAGCAAGATCCTGTCTCAAAAATAAATAAATAAAAATAATAAGATATCGTTTATCTTGATTACTAAATATTTTGGCACTCCCTTAAATTTTGTGTCTGAGCTGAGTGCCTGTTGTCTCACCCTAGTTCTAGCCTGTGAGACAATCCCTCCATTTCTCCTAACTCCACTGCCATGACTCTGGGACGAACTGGTGTGTCCTCAGGGCAGGGAGTACCTGCTGGAGGTTTGCATTTCGTTCAAGCTAGTTGGGACCTGTTGCCCCTAGGCCAAGTTAGCTCAGGCAGAGCAGCTGGCTCCTAGAGGCATTTTGTTTATTATTATTATTATTATTAACCCCCAAGTATACCTGGAGGCATTTTCTATACCTGGATGTTTCTTTGGATCCCAAATGAACCTTGTTCCTCTACTTCCATCTGGAAGATGATGCAGCTACTCATTTGAGTCAATTTGCTGATTAATTCTTATAGCTGCTTTGACTGGATGTTTTAAAACTTTAAAAAATATCCAGGCCAGGCGCGGTGGCTCACGCCTGTAATCCTAGCACTTTGGGAGGCCGAGGCGGGCAGATCACAAGTTCAGGAGATCGAGACCATCCTGGCTAACACGGTGAAACCCCGTCTCTAGTAAAAATACAAAAAATTAGCCGGGCGTGGTGGCGGGCGCCTGTAGTCCCAGCTACTCGGGAAGCTGAGGCAGGAGAATGGCATGAACCCGGGAGGTGGAGGTTGCAGTGAGCCGAGATCGCGTCACTGCACTCCAGCCTGGGGGACAGAGTGAGACTCCATCTCAAAAAAAAAAAAAAAAAAAAAATCCAAACGCACATGGGAAATCATAAAAGCAACGCAGAAACGCACAATAAAGGAATCTAAAGTGTTCTATTGTGTTTTTGTTTTTGTTTTGTTTTGTTTGAGACAGAGTGTTGCTCTTGTTGCCCTGATTGGAGTGCAATGGTGAGAGCTCAGCTCACCCGCAACCTCTGCCTCTCGGGTTCAAGAGATTCTCCTGCCTCAGCCTCCTGAGTAGCTGGGATCACAGGCGCCTGCCACCACACCCAGCTAATTTTTGTATTTTTAGTAGAGACAGGGTTTCACCATGTTGGCCAGGCTGGTCTTGAACTCCTGACCTCGTGATCCACCCACCTCAGCCTCCCAAAGTGCTGGGATTACAGGTATGAGCCACCGCACATGGCCTATTGTTTTTTATTTATTTATTTATTTTAAGAGACAGGGTCTCAGTCTGTTGCCCAGGCTGGAGTGCAGTGGTGTGATCACAGCTCAAGGTATCCTCCCACGTGAGTAGCTGGGACTACGGGCAGAGACTCTGTACCCTTATTCACTTTTTTGATGCAAAAACTGTAGAGGAGCTATGACTGGCAGTTGCAAGTGTCAATGGTAGAGCCAGGCCTAAAAAGTCCTGTTTCTGGACCTTCCACTGGCCAGGAGACCACTCCCCTCCTTAATCCCCAGCCCCCAGGTGTCCTCAGATGGTGGAGGATGAATAAGCTATCCTGTCAATTGAAGGGCATATCTTTTTTTTTTAACCCTTTGTCCCTGTTTAGCAGTGATGGTCATGCCTGTGGGAATTGAGGCTGCCTTTCCCCCACCATTAAATAACCAGCCCTTCTCAGAGTCTGAGCCATAAGTATTTCTGGCACTGCCTTTTTAACCTATTGGAGGTCTTCTGGGATCATCACTTCTCTACCCCATTCCTGTCCATGCTTCCTCACGATATAGCATTTTCCATAAATATACTAAAGCATCCTCTTACATACTGTTTACTCATCTTCTTGTCCATTAAGGAAGATATTCCACAGACCAAGCCTGGCACCTATTTATTTGACTTTATCTAAACACATCTTTGCCTCCAGACATTGAAACATTTATCATTTCCCTGGCCTGTACAGATAACCTGTGGTCTTCTACCTATTGTCACTATGCTGGAAAATGCTGAGATATAGTGTAACTTGAATTAATCAGGGAAATGAAATTTCCCAAAGGTGCCAAACTGAATAGTTTTCTTAAGCTCCAGAGGTTGACTACATTGTCTGTGTACCCAGTTGATATCAATAAAAGACCATTAGTGGGGCACAGTGGCCCATACTTATAATCCCAGTGCCTTGGGAGGCCAAGGCAGGAGGATCACTTGAGGCCAGGAGTTTGAGACCAGCTTGAGCAACATAACAGGACCCCATATCTATAAAAAAATTAAGAAATTACCTGGGTGTTGTGCCATGTGCCTGTAGTCCTAGCTACTTAGGAGGCTAAGGCAGGAAGATTGCTTGAACCCAGGAGTTTGAGTTTATGGTGACCTATGATCACACCACTGAACTCCAGCCTGGGCAACAGAGCAAGACCTTGTTTCTAAAATTAAATAACTAACTAATAAATAAATAAATAAATAAATAAATAATAAAACCATTGCCTTGGCTGGGCTCAGTGGCTCCTGCCTGTAATCCCAGCATTTTGGGAGGCCAAGGTGGGTGGATCAGCTGAGGTCAGGAGTTCAAGACCAGCCTGACCAACATGGTGAAACCCTGTCTCTGCTAAAAATACAAAAAAAGTTAATCAGGCATGGTGGTGTGCACCTATAATCTCAGCTACTTGAGAGACTGAGACAGGAGAATTGCTTGAACCCAGGAGATGGAGGCTGCGGTGAGCCGAGATCACGCCACTGGACTCCAGCCTGGGTGACAGAGGGAGACTCTGTCTTAAAAAGAAAAACCAACAACAACAAAACACATTGCCTTTATTCTGGGAGACTGATCACTTGAAGCCACCCTAACTCTGCTCATTCCTTCGTCTTTCTTGGCATTGCAGTTTCCCTTGCTTTTAGGGCACATTGTCTGAAATGGTAGCCCTGTCTTTTATTTAGTAAATATTTGCAAATATAAGTTTTTAAGAGTCAGTATAATGCCTCAACCATACTCTAAAGGAGAAAGAAATAAAGGGAAAGTTAGTTATAATACTGTAGGGGTCAAAGCAAAGTCTCCCCTTTGCCTTCTGAAGGTTTGCTGAAAAATCAACTCACAAAACTCAGATTAATTGGAGAAAAAGCATATAAACTCTACTAATGTGTGCACAGGGAGAATCACAGAGTGATTGCCCACCCCCCATCGTGGCTCAGAAGCTTATAGAACGTCTTGGCAAACCAGGTATGGGAGAGGGGCAAAGAGGAATTCTGTTGATGGGTAATAAAAGATTATGAGGGAGGAATGAATGGATCGGGAACAGAGATTAACCTGTAAAGGGTCTGTTCAGGTGTGGTTTTCAGGTGTGGTTACATTCTTGGTCTTACAGAGGAGAAGAAAAAACAATTGTTCTCTTTGATGGTTCTGGATCTTAGGCAGATAAAAGAACTTCAGAGAACTTCATCCTCCTTTGGGAGTGTTGACGGGTAGTGGGGAGATGGTCAGAGAGACCTTGAGGTATTGGTTTCTGAGCCCCAGCAATACATCATTATGTATTCTAATATGTGGTTGCTTGGGCACAACCATACAGAAGGCAGAAGGATGCAGTCAGTTGCTTGAACCTTTGCATAGACTCGCTGAGAATGTAACATCCACAAACACCCACAAGATACAGGTGTCCTGTGTGGGTGACTCAAATACCAGGAGAGGTGCTGCTGGGGTTGACGTGACTTTCCAAAATGCTGAACCATTCCTGGTGAAGCTCCAAAGAACACAAAGTACAGTATCCCCTCCATTTTGCATGCTAATGGTGTTCCTAGACAACTCAGCATGTGTTAAAATCGTGCAAAAACCCCGTGTTTATTTTAGAAAGGGAGTTAGGATCTTGATATAGATAATTGTAAATGGACATTTTACCTCTGTGATGTCCAGTAGAACGTTCCAAAGTCATGTGGGAGAGTTCTTTTGTTGGCCACGTGGGAATTGCATTCCAGGTGTCCACTTGTAAGTATCTGTGGCATTCCCCACCTACCATGGTGCTGACGGAGCTGCCCATCAGTTCTTCCTCATCCCGGCACTGGAAGGAGGGCCCAGGACTGGGATACCTGCGTTCTCGGCCTGCGCTACAGTGTCTTGGTATTTGTATGACCTTAGGCAGGTTACACTTAACTCCACGTGCCTGGGTCTCCTCTCTGTAAAGGGGATGACCATGACACATGCATCTGGCCTAACCTCGGGATGGATGCTCACTGTGCTGCCCTCCCGTGACCCCAGACAACCCAGGGCATTCGTGTGTGCCCGCAGCGTATACCCCACCCACGAGCTCTCCCTCGCTGTGATTTCTCCTTACCATTTAAACATCCTTAGGTCTCTCTTATCTTGAAAGAGAGAGAGAGAAAGAAAGAAAGAAACGGTGGCTCACGCCTGTAATCCCAGCACTTTGGGAGGCTGAGGCAGGCGGATCACCTGAGGTCAGGAGACCAGCCTGGCCAACATGGTGAAACCCCATCTCTACTAAAAATACAAAAATTAGCCAGGTATGGTGTCGGGCACCTGTAATCCTAGCTACTCAGGAGGCTGAGGCAGGAGAATCACTTGAACCCGGGTGGCAGAGGTTGCAGTGAGCTGAGATTGCGCCACTGTACCCCAGCCTGGGCAACAAGAATGAAACTCTGGCAAGCAAGCAAGCAAGAAAGAAAGAAAGAGAGAAATGAGGGAGGGAGGAAGGGAGTGAGGGAGGAAGGAAGGAAAGAGAGAGAGAGAGAGAGAAAAAGAAAGAAAAGGGGAAGGGAAGAGAATAGGAAGAAAGGAGGGAGGGAGAGGGAGGACACCTCTCTCACGTCTACTTCTCTTCCAGCAGCTTTTCTCTCTCCTTTTCTTCACAAACTAATTTCTCAAGAGTCATCGCACACCCTATTGAACCTGGGTAGCAGAGGCTGCAGTGAGCAGAGATCGTGCCTCTGTACTCCAGCCTGAGGACAGAGCCAGACCCTGTCTCAAAAAAACAAAAACAAACAAAAACAAACAAACAAACAAAAAACGCCGGGAGCAGTGGCTCACACCTGTAATCCCAGCACTTTGGGAGGCCGAGATGGGTGGATCACTTGAGCCCAGGAATTTGAGACCAGCCTGGGCAACATGACAAAACCCTGTTTCTACCAAAAATACAAAAATTAGCCAGTCTCATAACCTGGTCTCAAAATAAATAAATAAATAGATACAAAATTTTTAAAAATAATAATAAGAGATAGGGTCACACTCTGTCATCGAGGCTGGAGTACAGTGGCACCATCTCAGCTCACTGCAGCTTTGCCCTCCTGGGCTCAAGCAATCCTCCCACCTCAGTGTCCTGAATAGCTGGGACTACAGTGGGTAAAGACTCTTTCAGCTGTTTGGCTGTGCGTTATCTAACATGGCCACACACAGCTGTGACAGTGAACCTGAGGAGGAGGCTGTGCCTGTGTCTGAGGGCTTTGCTTTGGAATTAGGTGGTTGTGATGGTGCTGAGGTGTTGAAATGGGGCACCTACCCTAGAAAGCCTGCCTGAGAGATCAGAAGGTAGGAACATGGCCTGAAGGCCTAAGTCAGGCAGTGTGGCTTGGAATAGCATGTAACTTTAGGGGAAATAAAATATAAAATCCAGAAGGCTGGCCGGGCATGGTGGCTCACGCCTGTAATCCCAGCACTTTGGGAGGCCGGGGTGAGTGGATCACATGAGGTCAGGAGTTCAAGACCAGCCTGGCCAACACAGTGAAACCCCATCTCTATTAAAAATACAAAAATCAGCTGGGCATGGTGGCGGGGCACCTGTAATCCCAGCTACTCAGGAGGCTGAGGCAGGAGAATCGCTTGAACCTGGGAGGCGGAGGTTGCACTGAATTGAGATTGTGCCATTGCACTCCAGCCTGGGCAACAAGAGTGAAACTCCATCTAAAAAAAAAAAAAAAAAATCCAGAAGGCTGTGGTTTAACAAATGTAACCTGACTCATTATTATGGGCTGTGGACAAAACAGGTGTCAAAATATCTCCAGGAAATATTAACTACATATACGGATACACTCCAAAGTTTAACCCCGTCTTCTGGCATTAGGATGGATGCCTTCTGCAAGGTTGTTGATCCTGGGAAGAGGAGGTGGGAGTAAATCAATGGAGAAGCAAGAAAAAGGAGGGCCAAATTGGAAGAGGAAATGTTTCCAGGAGGGATTTGGCAGGCGGAAACCCCAGAGCTGGAATTTTTGTGCCCAGTGGAGACCTCTGATGACCAGTGTGGTTCTCCCTGGATTTGCCTCCATGTCTGTTCCTGGGCCCCACCCCCTGTCCTAATAAGAGGGTCCCTGATGTTTTTGCCTCCAAACTTTTTATTTAGAAATAATTTCAAATGTACAGAAAAGTTGCCAGAACAGTGCAAAACACTCATATACTCTTTACCCAGATTCACCTGTGATTAACATTTTGCCCCATTTGCTTTATTTAATTTTAAATTTTTATGTAGAGACAAAGTCTCACTATGTTGCCCAGACTGGTCTCAAACTCCTAATTTCAAGCAATCTTCCCACCTCAGCCTCTCAAAGCGCTGGGATTACAGGCCTGAATCACTGTGTCTGGCCACTTCTGTTTTTAAAATTTGGTGCCTCTTCTGTAGCCTTGGTTCTTGTCAAATGTTGGGCGAGCCTTCGTTCTGTGTTCCTCTGTTGGATCTTGGGGTCTTCGGTCACCTCTCTGTGAATGCTGATTCTGTGCACCACAGCCAGCCATCACCGGCTGTGGACAGGAGGGTGGGATGTACCTGCTGAGCACTGACAAGAGCTGGTCTAGGCATCCCCTACCTCTCAACCTGTGTCCAGAGTATAAGCATGGTGTGTGGGGGCGGGGCCGATTGGCCTGGCTGCTCCAGATTCAATAACCACCAATTCAGGGCCCTTCCTGTGCCTGGATTTGCTGGCTGAAACCTTGTAGCCCCCACAGCTGCTTCTCTGATAGAGCACAGAACCCACAGGCACACTGCCTGGCTTCAAATCCTAGCCCGGCCCTTACTAGCACTGTGACCTTGAGAAAGCTGCATAACCTCTTTGGGTCTCATTTCTAAATTCTCTTCTCGGCCTTTCTCAGGCTGGTTTGAGGCTGTCCTAATGAGTGTAATGGGTCCTCTTATCCTTTGTCAAAAGGAATGTTAATTATTTTCAGCAGTCTAATTACATGGTTAATGAGAGACTGACTGAGATAACATTCCCTTTAATTACTCTTGCCTAAGTGCTGTTTGGCGCCATATTTTAAGCATTAGCAAGACTGGGTGCTTTCTCAGTAGATGGAGCTGTCCAGTAAGGGGCTGAGTGAAGGGCAGGGGTTGTTGGGCTTAAGGCTTATGGTGGAGGTGCCTGGTGTGGCTGGGGTCAGTGTCCAGCTGAGTGCATGTTGGCCTTTCCTGTGGACTGTTACTTAAGGAAAGGAACAGTACCGATTGGTTCAGATGGAGAGCAGACAGCAACTGTCACAGATTCCCCAGAACAACTCTCATACTTCAATTAAAAAAAAAATTATTTTTAAATAAATAAATAAGTTTATTACATGTGTGAGCCACTGCCCCTGGCCTTACCCTGTCAATTTCAGACTGACATCCTTATAGCTCCAAGTCCAAAACAAAAAAGAAAAGGATGCCTCTTTTGTGGTCTCTGTGGCCATTCCAACAAGAATCTCAGGATTGGCTCTGATTGGAGCATGTATCCATCCCTGAACCAATCACAGAACCAGGGGAATGTGGTGCTGTGATTGGCCAGGCTGGGGCCTGATGCTCACCCCAACAGGCAGGGTATTGACAGCATCCAAAGCACACTGACCCTCAGTGTTGGAAATAAAGCTTGGTGTCGCAAAGTGAAACCAGCACTCAGGCAAAAAAAGTTTTCTCAGCAAGGCAATTTACTTCTGCAGAAGGGTGCTGCCTGTGTCAGTTACGATCACGAGAGCACACCGAACAAAGGAGAGCAGGGGTTTTTATCCCTAACACAGACCCTGTTCCTGTGTCCTCCCTGTGTTGGCTGGGGTTGGACCGCACAATCTAAACTAATTCCGATTGGCTACTGTTGACATCATCAAAGGAGGCAAGGGTGGGCACTTGACGGGAAAGACAAGTACACAGGTGATGGCATATGCTTGGGCGTGTTTGGGTGCAACAGAGATAGGGAGGGCTGATAGATGGATGGGTAATATTACTTTCAGAATAGAACAAAGAACAAGGAACTGAAACCTTTGAAGATAAACTGTGCCTAACACCAGCTACTCTGGCCTTGCTGTTTCTCAAACTTGTCTAACTTTCTCCTACTTCAGGGTCTCTTCACTAACTGTCCTCTCTGCCTGGAATGATTTTCCCAAAGTTCTTTGCACGGCTTCTTCTCACCTTTCTAACCTATGCCCAAATGCTACCTCCTTAACATTTAAGACTCACCTTCCAGCATCCGGTTTCTTTATTTCCCCCACCTGGCCTTCCCCATCTTCATGGCATAATATTAAAAATTATAGTATGTTTGGAGCTGCTTAGTTATTGCTGATCTCCCACCTCCTGTGAGCTCCAAGGGGGCAGGAACATTGTCTTGTTCACACATGGTACAGTACCTGGCCTTCACTGGGTCTCAGTAAATATTTGTTGACTGCTGGAATATAACACCTTGAATAAACAAACCAGCTACCACAGGACTTCTTGGACTAAGTTCCCTCGTTGTTTAGAAATCTCTAGGTGGCTTGGCTGTACAGGCTGTGAAAAGCGGAGTCCTGTTGTCACACCATAAGAGCGGTCCAGGCTTGTCTTCTGAAAGCCCTGCTGGGCTTCTTTCTGCCTCCCTGGTGAGGCAACAAAGCGGCAGGGTCCCCATCGCTTCTGAAGGTGCAGTGTGGCAGGGTAACCTCCAGGACACCCTAAGGACATGGGCAGTAGTGGGGAGAACCCAGATAAAATCCTGGTCACTTTGCCAGTGAGGCTGTGAGGCCACTGCCTCTTTTTTCTGACTGACAGGAGAAGGCTTGCTGGTCTCATGTGCAGAGTATTCTAGGGCCTCTCAGCCGCTGCCTGATGGGATCTGCATAGGGGATTATTGATGAAGGCAAGGTGAGGCAGCTCTTTACAGTAACACATGCCTCACTCTGGGATGGCGGCCAGGCAGCTAATTAGAGAGCCCAGCAGCTGTCCAGCCTTTCAGGCAGCAAGCAGCAGCTACTGATTGCCGGGGGTGGGAATGGGAGGAAATAGACATGGGACCAGAGACCACCCTCCAAGGTGATGGAGTTGGGTGGTCAGAGTTTGCTCAGTGGGGGACTTTGAGAGGGGCATGTGAGATAGAGTGGGCTAGATGGGGAGGAGGAAGGGGGAGAGGAGAGGGAAAGGACAGGTGGCCTCCAAGTGAGACAGAAGACAGTGGGGTGAGATGTCAGGCAGGTGGGGCAATGCAGCTTCCAAGCTCAGAGCAAGGGGCACAGAGGGGAAGGACAGGGCCCTGTGGGGTTGGGGCCTGGCTCCCATCTCCATGCACCTTCCCCATGCCAGGCAGGCCCCCACGGCCTGGGCCTCTCCTTGCTTCCTGGGGGAGCTGGACAGACACAGGCTTTCCCCTCAGGGAATCCTGGAATACTGATTGCTTTTGTAGTTGAGCTTGGCCCCTCCTTGGTGTAGGAAGTTACCAGATCCATTTGTGCTCAGGGCTTTTCTTACTCTAGGATAAGTAAAAGTGGTTGTTCTGAGTCACGTGGGAAGAACTGGGGGCTTTGAGTAACCAGAGGGCTCCCCAGTGGGCCTTTAGGCATCTTCTCTACTTTGTGGGCACCTGGGTCAGAGTGTGGTGTAATAAGAAATGTATTCGGTCTTTGTCCCGGGTCCCTGTCATAGAGCTCCTAAAACCCTTGAAATTTCCTGAGTGAAAGGAATGTCTTTTGTTATTCATAATAAGCACCTTTGATAACACCTGAGTTTATTTTAATGAAGTTACTGGGGAAGTGGTGGGGTGGTGGAGGGGCTACACAGCCTCAGGATGGAGCCAGTCTCCAGAAAGACCAAATGCTTAGAGGATTAGAACATTTGGCCTCACCCTCCAACCTCCAAGAAAGGTGTGGGAGGGTGGAGATCAAGCTACATAAAAACTCTTGAATAAGATTTGATAGGTTTCTGGGTGGCTGAACATGTGGCGGTGCTGGTGGGTGACCCCCCAATACGTCACCCTATCCATCTCTGCATCTGGTTGTTCATCTGCACCCTTTGTGATAAATCAGTAAATGTAAGTGTTTCCCCGTGTTCTGTGAGCCATCATAGCAAATTAATAGAACCCAAGGAGGGGGTCATGGGAACCCTGGTTTGTAACCAATTGTTCAGAAGTATAGGTGATGATCTACTTGTGACTGGCATCTGAAGTGGGGGCAGTCTTGTGGGACTGAGCCCTCAAAATGTGGGATCTGCTGCTATCTCAGGATAGATAGCATCAGAGTTTAAATGAACTGTAGGAGACCCAGTTGGTGTCTGCTGGAGAAATATGACCAGATATGGGGGACATATCTGCCCCCCTCCATGCCCACCCCATATCTGGTCACAGAAGTGTTCTGCTTTGAGTGTGAGAGCAGAAGGAAAAAACTTTTTTTCCTTTACAGGGAGATTTGGGGAGTGTTAAGGAAAAGGAGAGTGGGGGTAAAAAAACAGAGGTAGTATTTGCCTGCATGCTTTCTGGCTCCAGTGTTAGGTTCCAGGCCAAGGAGATGATGAGGGGCCGGGGAGAGAGATCTGATTTTTAGGTTCTGGTCAGAGAAGCAGAGACTCAATCCTGTAAGCCCAGCTTACCTTAAATAGTTATAGGAAAGGAGAGAAAATGGTGCGAAGGGAATTTCCTGCCAGTAGCCTCTTTGGGAAGTGAATCCTATGTGCATGAAAACTGATGTGGCTTTTGAGAGTGCCAGCACATTGTAGAAATAACAGAACAGGAGTTGTTATGCTCTGACCTGAACCTGCACTTGGCCCCTTGCCCACGTAGGAGCCTGCAGTATCTCCCCTGATGCCTGGAACAGTCTGTTCCTGCCCCAGTCTTCCTTGCGTGATGTTGGACATGCCTTCTGTATTGTGCAAACCCCAGGCCGCCCACTCTGCCTGTCTTCATTCTCTGGTGGTGCAATGGCTCCTGGAGATGGGAGAAAGGAGAGTGAGCACACTCCTTGCTTCCTTCACCTGCAGAGACAGCCTTGCCTGTAGTAAACCAACATGTATGGCTCATCTGTGATGGTGGCCTATAAATTAGAGAAAAACACAAGACATTGCTATGTTTGATTAGTAACATTGGATGTTTCAGTCGCCCAAGAATTTAAATGCAGCTGGGCCCTTCTCCACCTTGCCTGTCCATCCATCCAGCAGAAATTTTATGATCTCAAGAAATTCATAGCGTGGTGGGGGAAACAGACACGTAGAAAGAATTTTTTTTTTTTTTTTTTTGAGACGGAGTCTCGCTCTGTTGCCCAGGCTGGAGTGCAGTGGCACGATTTCGGATCACTGCAAGCTCCGCCTCCCAGGTTCATGCCATTCTCCAGCCTCAGCCTCCCAAGTAGCTGGGACTACAGGTGCCCACCATCACACCTGGCTAATTTTTTGTGCTTTTAGTAGAGATGGGGTTTCACCGTGTTAGCCAGGATGGTCTCGATCTCCTGACCTTGTGATCCGCCCGCCTCGGCCTCCCAGTGTGCTGGGATTACAGGCGTGAGCCACCGCGCCCAGCTACACAGAAAGAATTTTAAGATGGGATGACATGTTTCAGTTGAAGGATGGTCAGATCCCCCTGGGAACATCAGTGATGGAATGACCTGGAGGTTGTGGGACGGCATCGCAAAGGAGTGAGGAGGGAGCAGGGTCTGGAAGAAGGAGTCAGAATGGTGGCTGCAGAGGAGGGCAGGAGAGATGACAGTGCTTGAAACAGGCCGGTGGTCTCTGCTTCTTCACACTCCCAGCAGCGTCTCAGGCATATTGATCAGAAGCTGCATGGACAAACTCAGCTATAAGTTTGCAAAATAAGCAGCTTACTTGGAACGGACTAAGTAGTTTACACTGACTTGAAGACCCTTGCATGCAGACATGTGCCTTAAGGATGAGATTTGGGTGGGAAGCAGTTCGAAGGCACATTGTATGGGGACAGGGTGATTCTGGAGGCTGAGGACTGGGATTTGAATCAAATGTTTGGATTTGGCCAAATCTCTTAATGTCCTGAACCCTCTGTGTTTTCATTTCTAAAATAGAGGTGACCATTTCTGCCCTTCCTGCCCCTCAGGAGCCTGAGAAAATCGTGAGAGATGATCTAAGTTCCATCCATATGTTAGTTGCTATAAGGGCTCATCATTCATTCATATGTTCCAAGAACCTCTGGTTCAGGTCCTGCAGTCCTCAAAGGAGCCTCATGTCCCCTGTCCCCTGGGATCTACTCTTGGGGGATAGGGAGTGTCAATGAGGCCTAGGGACAGCTTATGCACTTGGAGGAAGAGGTGCACCTTCATCTCATCCTCCCTGCAACTAAGTTTTTCCTGGGGAAAAAGCCTGCAGACCAGGAAGTGGGAGGTGTCTGGTGGGACACTGCCCTCAAAAGGAGCCTTTCTGAGTGCTGGGGCTTCATCTGCCAGGGCTGCACCTCAGCAGGCAGTGGGCTCCCAGAGCTGGCTGCAGTAACCCGCAGGCTGTGCCGGCAGGATGTGGTCTTTGGTTTCTGTTTCTGTTTTAGTTCTGACTTGTGCCGTGGATGTGGCTGAGGGCCTAGGGTGGGGAGAAGTCTCCACAGGT
Organism: Gorilla gorilla gorilla; assembly: GCF_029281585.2. Classification (NCBI taxonomy): domain Eukaryota; kingdom Metazoa; phylum Chordata; class Mammalia; order Primates; family Hominidae; genus Gorilla; species Gorilla gorilla. The sequence continues at coordinate 84,380,599 of NC_073239.2, read as the reverse complement.
GGGATTGAACTCCCTAGGCACATGGTCCTTGTGGTGCTGGTGGAGAGAGAGTCCCAGAGGGTTCGGACATGCTCCGTTAAAACCTTTTCCTCAAGGTGATAGGTACGTGTCAAGGTGACCCCTGTCCGCCATCCGGCAGGCTGGGAGAAGCGGGTAAGATGGACAGATCGGGGGGGGGGTTGGAGGGTCCCGTTTGTGAAGGAGCTGGGGAGGGGGAGGCAAGGCTGAGCACAGCAGCCCACTGTGATGCTCTCAGTGCAGAGGCCCCGGGGGGAGACCCAGGGGGGCACCCCCCAAAACCACACCATACAGTGAGTTTCAGTTCCCCCACTCCTGCCCTTTCACTTCTCCTCGGCTGCCTGGCTGCCTCACAGGTTGTCAGCTTGAGCAAGGGCCCAAGTGGCCTCTACTCAGAGACCCTGGTGGTCAGAGGGGAGTGGGGAAGGTGGACATGGGCATCAGCACAGACCAGCACCTCTGGTCCATCCTGCCTGGTCATCCACAGGGGAGTGCCAGCTCCCACCCCCAGCCACATACTGTTCTCAGCTTCTGAGTGGCTGGGCTGTCCCAGAGGGCCATGCTGGGCCTGAGTGCTGTCCTTGGGCATATGCAGATGGTGCTGTATCCAGGGGGTTTTCAGGGAAGCTTTAGCACTTTCATATTAAAACAAAAAATTTTGGCATCTCCATTAAATAGTCAAGTCTAGGGATAGTAGTAAAAACATGGCTGTACATGGCTGGCCAGGCACAGTGGCTCACGCCTATAATCCTAGCACTTTGGGAGGCTGAGGTGGGAGGGTTGGCCAAGAGCTTGAGACCAGCCTGGTCAACATAGCAAGACCTGTCTCTACTTGATTTTTTTTTTTTTAAAGTACATGGCAAAGGGCATTATAAAGTAAGATTTGTATTAGCTTGTAGCTGGTTACTGATGTTCATAGGAAGGGCCTCAACCATAATAATGGTGAAATAATAAAATGAGATGAATAAATATTAGAGAGGTAGAATAGTACATAGAAAGGTTTAGCACACATTTTGTTTTTCTGCACAAGTGGTTGTTCTCTGCTTTCAAAGTGCTGAAACGAATGTCCTACATTGTCTGCCTTCCGTGAGGTTCTGACCGCCCTTGAGAACAGATGTACCCACTACAGGGTGAAGGTGAGAATGTAATTTGAAGCTGAATGAGAATGGAGCTGGATTCTAAAATTATATCCTCTCTCAGATTCACAAGTGTTCACACATTTAGGCAAGAAGCCCTAAGTCCTAACCCTGGACATGTGAATTGTCCAGGACCATCCCAGACTTTTGTGGCTGGATTAATCAGACCTGAGCAAACTGGATGCAAAGAGGAGGGGGTAGGTTCCAGGAAGGGGCCCTGGTGGCCAGGGTGGGATGAGTGTCTGGTGCTGAGCCCAGAGCCCAGGCCCTTGCAATGTTTTTCTTGGATCTGCTGGGGGCAGTTTAAGCTAATAAAAGCCTCCTCTTTTATTCCCAGGGACACATGGAAGCTGCCAGCCCCCCAGCCAAGGATCAGCTGAGTCCTAGGGCTGATGCTTGCCTACGTTGCTGAGAATGGCACTGAGGCCCAGCCAACAAAGGTTAACCCAGGACACTCCTGGACAGTGATCCTGATGTCTGTTGTGAGCTGCACACTCAAGGGTGTGATAAGTGAGTATGTTACAAGCACCCAGGGGATCACCAGCCCAGCGATCCTGCCTGCTCGGCACCTCATCAGCATGGGCACAAGTCTGGAGGTTCTAGTTCTGAGTCTGTTCCCCATCCAAGGTCCTGTCACAGGGCAATGGGAGGGGAATGTCAAGCAATATTGGGCCATCACATGCGGGAGCCGTCTTATGGCCACATGGCCTCTAAAATCCAGGCCAGACCCAGTGTATTAGTTTGTTTCGTGCTGCTGATAAAGACATACGTAAGAGTGGAAAATGTATACAGAAAAAGAGGGTTAATTCCACGTGTCTGGGGAAGCCTCACGATCATGGTGGAAGGCAAGGGGAAGCAAGTCACATATTACAAGGTTGGTAGCAAGCAGAAAGAGAGCTTGTGCAGGGAAACTCTCCCTTATAAAACCATCAGATCAGCCGGGCACTGTGGCTCATGCCTGTAATCCCAGCACTTTGGGAGGCCGAGGTGGGCGGATCACAAGATCAACAGATTGAGACCATCCTGGCCAACATGGTGAAACCTCATCTGTACTAAAAATACAAAAATTAGCTGGGCATTGTGGCATGCACCTGTGGTTCCAGCTATTCAGGAGGCTGAGGCAGGAGAATCGCTTGAACCTGGGAGGCAGAGGTTGCAGTGAGCCAAGATCGTGCCATTGCACCCCAGCCTGGCAACAGAGCAAGACTCTGTCTCAAAACAAAACAAAACAAAAACCCATCAGATCTCATGAGATGTATTCACTATCACAAGAACAGCATGAGAAAGACCTGGCCCCATGATTCAATTACCTCCCACCCAGTTCCTCCCACAACATGGTGGAAATTCAAGATGAGATTTGGGTGAGGACACAGCCAAACCATATCATTCAGATTGTCTGGCGTGAGTGAAGCGAGCACCCACACCTGGGAAACAGCATCTACTTTGGCCGTCAGGCTTCAGATCTGTGCAGTGAGGACCATGCATCACCTGGGACTGGACTCTGCCCAGAAGCCATGAACAATGCATGTGCTGCTGGTCTAGGAGGCCTGGAGTAGGGCATCCAGGGCCCTGGGAGGTGGGGGGATTTGTGAGCCTTAGCTGCCATAAGAGTGACCACCAGGGGATCTGGAGGAGCAGGTCCTCTTGCTTTTGTCACATGTCAGCAGCAGCATCTCCTCCTCAGCAAGACAAGCTTGAGGTAGGGTGAGAGGCTCCTAACTGCACAGCCCTGCCTGTCCTCACAGGCCTTTCTTTCCAGCCTCAGCCCCTGGCTTTTCCTTGATTATGCCTTAAAAAATGACAATTGGCTGCTTTCCCAACCCCCAGAGGCCTGTCTGGCCTGAAGGCTGTTATGTCTGTGCAGGGCCCGTAGCCTGGTGGGATCAGAGACCTGCAGGAAGGAAGCTCCCCAGAAGGCATGGCAGGCAGAGCTGGGCTTTTGCAATCTTGAACAGACAAGCTTTTTTTGGAGTTCCTAGGCTGGTCCATGGGAGCCCAGAGCTTCAGATTCCATGCAGGAATTTGCAGGGAGTAGAAAAGTGGTAATCAGGTCTTTTTCCACTTTAGGTAGATCTTGACTCTCCTAGTTGAGAGTTTATAATTCAGGGTCAGAATCTGTTTTCCACTCAGCCTGGGCTTGCAAAGTCAGTTTGACTGGAGTGTTTTTCAGGAAGTGTGTTCATGAGTTGATTTGTAACCAGGGTGGTGTGAGCAAGCCTAGACTGTAGGAGGGGTGTTGGGGGTAAAGAGATGGCCATGGATGCCTCTGTGGGAACGTCGTGCCTCAGATGGGAGACACATCTCCCCAGAGCAATTTATGCCATCAGCCTTAAGGCTGTTGTACCGTTTGGTTCAGTGATTCCCCTTCTGGAATTATCCATTAAGATATATTATTAGGAAATAGTACCAGAGAAGAAAAGGGCTGAATTCTTCCATTACAGGCATTAAAGGTAATTCTCGTTATATCATCTGTAGTAGTAGAAATGGGAAACAACTGTTCCCTTTGGACATCTAGGTTAAGTAAATTACAGTTTTCCGCTTGCTGGAATATTACACAGCCATTATAATAATGAGCACAGGGGCTATATAACAACTTGGAAAAATAGTTATGACAAGTAAAAATGGCAGGTTGCAGAATAAGTATATTATGGTGACTTGTAAAATACACACATAGGAAAATATTGCAAAGGAGAAATGGTAATCACTGTTAGTTCAGAATTATGAGTGCTTTTTCTTTTTTTTTCTTTATTAGAAATGAGGTCTCACTATGTTGCCCAGGCTGGTCTCAAACTCCTGGGCTCAAGCGGTCCTCCCGCCTCAGCCTCCCAAAATGCTGGGATTACAGGTGTGAGCCCCCACACCCGGCCTATGAATGCTTCTTCTATGATGCATGGATTGGCTTTTGAAAAAATAAAATTGAATCTGGATGACTATACAACATACCATTAATAGTGACTTTCTCTAAGATGTGTGATTACAGGGAACTTTTGCTTTCTATGTCATTCTGTAATGTTTAAATTTCAGCTGTGAGCACATGTTGCTTTTATAATTAGAAAAAAATTAAATGCTAGAATTAAATGTTTTAGAAGGCTATATTTCTCAAGAAAGGAGGGAAGAGAGACCGAGGCAGCAAGCTGTTTATACCTGCCCTCATCAGTGTTTAAGGGCCTGGGCCTGTTTGGGCCCACTCATCCATCCATTCATTCCACAAGTATTACTAGGTATTATTGCCAGGCACCACTCTAGGCACTGATTAAACAGCAGTGAACAAGACAGTGCCCCTGCCCTCATGAAGTTTTCATTCTAGTTGAGGAGAGACAGACCATAAATAAGTAGCAACATATCAGAAAGTGAAAGTGCTATGTAGAAAATAAAATGGAATGATGTGAGTGACAGAGAGGCTATTTTGGACTGGGGATCAAAAGTCCCTGAGATATGACAGCTGAGCTGAGATCTGAATGGTAACAGCAAGGCAGCCACATACAGGTCTGGGATGCCAGCCTGCCAGCCCCCCCGTGCAGGGCATCCTTCGCTTCCTGAGCCCCAGGGACCTCTGTGCCAGAACTGACTCCATCCCCCAAGCCAACTCACCCTGCCCTGCCTCCTGCTGTGGTTTGCTTGGGATCTGAGGCCCCCTGAAATCCTCTGTGTTTGGACTGCTGCTCCTGACATGCTGGCTGTTGCTCTTCTGGGCAGCTGGCCCCTGCTCTTGGCTGGTGTCTCCATGGCAGGGCTGGGCCATCTGAGACTCCCAGGAGCACTGGGGTGGGCTGGCAGTCAGGGGGCCTCTGGGTTGTGTGTGTCCTAGTGAGGGGCCTTTGAATGGCACATGCCTTGGGGCCTGAGGGTTGGTTGCTGTCATGGTCCTGTGACTGTCAGCTTTGACCCTGGAGGGCCTCTGTGTGGATCCCGAGGAACAGGCTGGGAGCCTTTAGGAACTCTGACACCCAGTTGGGAAGTTTGTTAATGAACCACCTAGAAGTTCACAACCTTCTCCTTGCTTCCTGTTGTCTCTCCACATACCATCCCAGCCTTCCAGAAGCAGGAACTCAGAAAATGGTAGTGCCCTCAGAGGAGCCTGCAGTCAGCCTCGGGGGCAGTGCAGCGTGCTGATTAGGAGCAAAGACCCTGGAGCCAGATTTGTGGGGTTTGAATCCCAGCCTTGCCTTTTATAGTTATTAGAATGTAGGCTCGGCCAGGTGTGGTGGCTCATACCTATAATCCCAGCACTTTGGGAGGCCGAGGCAGGCAGATCACTTGAGGTCAGGAGTTCAAGACCAGCCTGGCCAACATGGTGAAACCTCGTCTCTACTAAAAATACAAAAATTAGCTGGGTGTGGTGGCAGGAACCTATAATCCCAGCCTCTCGGGAGGCTGAGGCATGAGAATTGCTTGAACCCGGGCGACAGAGGTTGCAGTGAGCCAAGTTCATGCCACTGCACTCCAGCCTGGGTGACAAAGTGAGACTCCATCTAAAAAAACAAAAAACAAACAAAAAAAGAATGTAGCCTCTTTCTGCCTCACTTTCCCCATCTGTAAAATGGGCTTGAGAATTTTTTGAGTTAATACATGGAAATACTGAGAAGAGCACCTGGTTATTATTATTATTGTGACTTGGGAGGTGGTGGGAGGACTTCTTCAAGGCCTGCAGTATCACTAATCCCAGGGGCTTTCCTTGGGGGGCACCCACAGCAAGAGGGTGGAAGTCTGCAGCATGTGCACCAGCCAGTGGCTACAGGAGTTTCCCTCCACTTGCTTCCCTTCTGGCCCTGAGCAAGCCCTATTTTCCTCCCTGCTAACTTGATGACAACAGGGGAAGGGGAGGTTTCTGCCCTTTCCTCATTGAAGCCACTTACCTTCAGCACAGAGCCACCCAAGGGCTCCTGAAGCTGTCCCCCACTGCGTTGCCTCAGGGGTCTCCTAGAAGGGCTGTGGGTCTCCCCAGAACATGGAACTGTAGTGATGGGGGTGCCTGGGGATGGGGAGTGAAGCTTGGGAAGTGAGTGGAGTGAAAGCGGAAGGCCTTCCCAGCCCGGTTGCATGGGAGGGGAATCCCAATTTTCTGGCCAGATGCTTCTCTGGACAAAAATTCCCAGAGTCACTGTGTTGTGGCACCTTAGCCCCCTGAAACAAGATGGGAGTTTTTGACAAAACCAAGGGCAGTTATTCCATCTGGTTTTGCCTTCAGCCTGTCTTAGACTTTTATGGCAGCCTCTTTACCCCTCTCAACTGCTGGCCATGTCCCCTGCCACCCTGTGGAACAGCAGGCTCGGAGAGCAGCCGGTGAGATGCTCTTAGTGAGCAGGGCTCTGAAAGCCAGTTCCCCTTCCCCTTCCCCATCACCTGTTCCCTTGAAGGGGTAGTTCCCAGACCTCACAAGTCACCTTGAGTCCTGGCCCTTCGATGGGACTCTGTTTGCCCAGGCCCTTTCATCAGGTATTAGGACTCTAGGATTTGAATGTTGTTCAATGAAACCCTGCTTGTGAAGCTGTCCTTTGCTCTCCAAACTCTGTCCTCCTGCATTCAACCTTGCTCACACTCTCCTCCTCTTCAATCCACCCTGAATTTCTGTTCCTGGGCTGTCCTATCTTCATGTCACAGGTCTCAGGACAGTTTTGTTTGTCACCAGGAGAAAGAAGCCAAGGTCCCCTGAGCTGCCGGTTCTCCCTGCAGCAGGCTTTCCCGGGGCTCTGATCCCAGGGCTGAGCAAGGAGTTAGTGGAAGGAGCCCAAGGGTATAGGGAGTCAGGTGGGTGGAGGCCGGGGCAGGGAATAGGGGCCTGTCAGGCCCTGTATGGGGTGGGTGAGCCTGTCCTAGCTCAAAGTTAAGCACAGCTCCTGTGCTGATTAGAAATGGGTTTGGAGAGTGGGGTTCTGAAAACGCATCCAAGTCAATGCCCAGCCTCTAATATTATCATCTTCCCCACCACACTGGGAGCTGCCACCTCAGCCAATGACACTGTCTCCTATTCCTTTCTCTTCAACCCCATCTTCTGCCCTGACTCAGGTCTTTCATTTCCCCTGTTGGTCTTGCATGGACCAGCTATGTTCTCCTAGTCCTGCCCTCAGACACTGTCTGACATTGCCGTGGTGTGCTTCCCCTCCATCTACTACCCATGGCTTCCTGCTGCCCAGAAACAGAATCTGGGCTTGGGGCACACCATGTTCTCTCTCCCCCATCTCACTTCTTTGTTTTTCTGTCTTTCTTTTTTAAGAGACAGGGTCTTGCTCATTGTCCATGCTGGAGTGCAGTGGCACAATCATAGCTCACTGTAGCCTCAAACTCTTGAACTCAAGGGATCCTCCTGCCTTAGCATCTGGGACTACAGGCACACCACATCAAACCAGCCTACTTTTTTTTCTTTTTGTAGAGATGGTGATCTCGCTCTGTTGCCCAGGCTGGTCTCGAACTCCTGGCCTCAAGCTATTCTCCCACCTCAGCCTCCAAAAGTGCTGGGACTACAGGCATGAACTCCATCCTCTCTTCTGTTCAGCAACTTCCTGTCTCTCACCTTAGGTTTCTCTCTCCCTTTGACAGCTACCCCTTTCTTCTTGCTTCTGCTCCAAGGGTTTTGGGGTCTGACTCTCCCAAGTTACCTGCTGGGGTTGGGGAAGAGACTGGACCCTCCCATCTGTTACCAGCTGGGAAACCGGTCTGGGCCATCCCAGAGAGATCAGAGGCAAGAAGAGCAGGGTTTAAAGTCAGCTTCAAGGCTGGGGTCTGGCCTGAGTGATGAGATCCACACAGTCATGTCAGGCTGCTGCAGGAGAGCCCCTGTGAGGTTCCTGTTCCCTCAGCCCGGGCCCTGGGGGTTGGAAGAGCCAGGGGGATACGTGCAGGTCATTGGGCCTGAGTCGGGGTAGGAGGTCCAGAGGTCTCCACATCCCTGTGCTGTGCCATCTGTCTCAGGCCCTCAGTCCACCTCGGTGTGTTCCCCCTGGAGCCTGGATCTGTTCTTGCCTGCTGGGGGGTAGGAGGTTAAATGAGGGGGTGAGAGGCTGTGCCCCTTTCATTCCACCATCTTTTCAAGTCTGCCCCTCAGGCTGGCTCTGACACCCTTCCTCTTCCATTCATCCCTCGGTAGCCACAGGGAAGCTGGAGGCTCACCTTCAGTCTCCCGGGATGTCTGTGGGAGTTTTGTTCTCCTGAGGGCCATATGTGGGGTTATTATTGCCACCCGATTTCTTGGCTCGCTAGCTTGGTGCTCAGGGTTGTGATGAAGACCTAACCTGCTTGACAGGAAGGGCTGCCTGGAGGCTGCTGAGAGCAGGGGCACAGTGACCCTGCATTGGGTAAGAAGTGGCGTAAAAGCAGGAGGGGCTGTCCAGAGGTCTGGCTCTGTGCCAGAAATGACAGCTGCCCTTTCTGGAGCCTTAGCTGTATTTTAAGTAGTGTATATGTACTAGTTCATTCGTCCTCACAACAGCCTTCTGTGGTCATTACTTCCATTATCCTCACTTTACCTACAAGGACCCTGAGGCACAGGGTGGTTGGGCAGCGTCCATTAGATCTCACAGGTGGAAAGCATCAGCCAGGATTCCAACCCAGGCAGTTAGGATCATCTGGGGTCCCTGAACTTAACCAGCTGGCCATATTGAGACCTGTGAGGCATGGTTTGTTGTTGGATGACTCAGGAGGGAAGAGCCTGCAATAATTTTACATGACTTCAGGTTTCTTTGGGTTCATTTGCTTAGCAAATTCATTGAACACCTTCTATACATGAGGTATGAATACGGTGAATACATATTCATTCCACAAGCATTTTTTTTTCTTTTTTGAGACGGAGTCTCACTCTGTCACCTAGGCTAGAGTGCAGTGGCACTATCTCGGCTCACGGCAACCTCCGCCTCCCAGGTTCAAGCGATTCTCCTGCCTCAGCCTCCCGAGTAGCTGGGATTACAGGCGCATGCCACCATGCCCTGCTAATTTTTGTATTTTTAGTAGGGATGTGGTTTCACCATGTTGGCCAGGCTGGTCTCGAACTCCTGACCTCAGGTGATCTACCCGCCTCGGCCTCCCAAAGTGCTGGGATTACAGGCATGAGCCACTGCACCCAGCTTCCACAAGCATTTTTTTTTTTTTTTTTTTTTGAGACAGAGTCTTGCTCTGTAGCCCAGGCTGGAGTGCAGTGGCACAATCTCTCTCACTGCTACCTCCACCTCCTTGGTCCCGGTTCAAGCAATTCTTCTGCCTCAGCCTCCCGAGTAGCTGGGATTACAGGCACACGCCACCACGCCCAGTTAATTTTTGTACTTTTAGTAGAGACAGGGTTTCACCATGTTGGCCAGGCTGGTCTTGAACTCCTGACCTCATGATCCACCCACCTCAGCCTCCCAAAGTGCTGGGTTTACAGGGTGAGCCACCACGTCCAGCCTCCATAAGCATTTTTAAGATGAAATTTTAGTTTTATAAAAGTTATACATGCTTGTTAGGAAAAAAAGTATGCAGAAAAATATAAAGAAAAAAATCACATATGATATCACCATCCAGAGATGATTGTTGTTTAATTTTTTTGTATATGTGCACATATGCATGCCTTTGCAGAATCGGAGTTAGGTTGAATATTCAGTTTTGAATCCTGCTTTTTTCTCTTACCACTATCTTAAACAAGCATTCCTCAGGAGGCTGCTGGTGCTGGCGTTCAGATGAATCCAGTGAAGCAGAGTGCTCACTATTACCACAGAGAAGGGAGGGTGCAGAAGTGGGAAGACAACTCTGGAGTCAGGGTGCTTAGGAAAGTCCTCACAGAGGAGGAGCTGGGTCTTAAAGGAGGGTTCACCGGCCCTGGGTGGGGCCCAGGTAGCAAAAACAGCAAGGTAGAGATCTGGAGGACAGGATTGGAGGCAGGGACAGGTTGTGAAGGGCTTTGCCAGCCGTCCCCAGGGGTTTGAGCTTTATTTACTCTGTAGATGTTGAAGATCCACTCATGGGCTTCAAGTGGCGAGAAACATCGGATTTGCATTTTAGAAAGGTTGCTTTTTTTCTACACACTCTTTCATCCTGTGATGAGTGAATTAGAAGGAAGAAGGCAAAGCTGGGAGACCTTTGGAGTCATCCAGGTGAGACATGATAAGGGCGTGAACCAGAGCAGTGGCAGCAATGAGAAGAGTAATGAAGAGGAGGCGAAGGATCCCAAAGATATTTAAGAGGTGGTAAGGGTGGGAGTTAGTAGCTGACTTGGTGGCTTTCCCTTGGCCAGTGGGATGATGGTGGGCATGGCTTAGCCAGGGTCTTGAACCACACTTGTACAGCTAGCCTTGCTCAGCTTTGTGCCTCTGCCCTTGCCATGAGAAGAATATGCCCAGGCAAGTCCACTGGGCCCCGGAGGAGGATGAGAGACAGGTGGAGTGGAGCTACGCTGCCCCAGCCATCTGCCAACCACAGACATGTGAGCTGTAATAGTAGACGGTAGTTGTTTTAGGCCAGGGTTTTTGGGATGATTTGTTATATGGCGATTGCTAACTAAGAAATGTCTTTATTCTTCTCTTGAATGCTTACTATGTGCTGGGCTTTGTGCCAGGCACTGGGAATACTGTGCTGAACCAGGCAGGCAAGGCCCTCACTCTCAGGAACTCATGTTAGGGTGGGGATGTGGCAGAGGAAGCCAGACAGACTTTGAGACCTCTGGTTCTAACTGGGTGCATGGTGGTGCCATTAATTGGGGTGGGGGTCTTAGGAGAGAAACAGGTTTTGGGGAAAAGATAATGGGTTTGATTTTATTTATTTATTTTTTAGAGACAGAGTCTCACTGCATTGTCTAGGCTAGTCTTGAACTCAAGAGTTCTGGGCTCGAGCGATCCTTCTGCCTCTGCCTCCCAAAGTGCTAGGATTACAGGCATGAGCCACAACACCTGCCCATGGGTTTGATTTAGGAAAGTAGTTTGGGATGCCTGTGGGACATTAGGGGGAGCTGTCTAGGGAAGAGCAGGAGCTATAGGTGCAGCACACAGGAAAGAGGTCTGGCTGGGTACCGAAATTCTCAATATAATATAACAGAAAATAACCTGTAGCAAAGGGAGTGAGACAGAGTAAGTGCTGTAGAAATTCAGAAGAGGAAGAGAGGACTTGGGACCTGGGGGAATGAAAGAGATTTTGTTCTGAAGGTAACCTGCAAGCTGGTTTATACTCACAGAAGTGAGAGGAGAAAGGCACGCCTACCAGAATGAATAGTACCTGCAAAGGCATGGAGATGAAAGACAGGAAGAGCTGGATTGTGAGGAAAAGGCTGAAGATGTCAATCGGGGCAAGGTCATGAAGAATCTTGAATAGCAGGCCAAGGATGCTGTTGTGTTTCATTAGGAAATAGGGAGCTATCAAACATTTTTTTTTTTTTGAGACGGAGTTTCGCTCTTGTTGTCCAGGCTAGAGTGCAATGGTGCGATCCCGACTCACTGCAACCTCCACCTCCCAGGTTCAAGCGGTTCTCCTGTCTCAGCCTCCCAAGTAGCTGGGATTATAGGCGCATGCCACCACATTTCAGCTGAAGCAGGCCTGGTCACATTAATACCTACCCATCCATTGTTTTTTTGTATTTTTAGTACAGACAGGGTTTCATCATCTTGGTCAGGCTGGTCTTGAACTCCTGACAGGGTTTCATCATCTTGGTCAGGCTGGTCTTGAACTCCTGACCTCAGGTGATCTGCCCATCTCTGCCTCCCAAAGTGCTGGGATTACAGGTGTGAGCCACTGTGCCCAGCCACTATCGAGCATTTTTGAGCAGGGGAGTGACATTTGGTACGTATGTCTAAGAGACGGGCAGTCGTGTGCAGGGGATGAGTTTTGCAGTAGAAAGCAAGAGATATTGGTTCTAATCTCAGCTCTTCCATTTACTGGCCCTGGGATATGGGGCAAATGATGTCCCCTCTCTGAGCTCTGCCTCACTCCAAAAACATGGGAGTAAAATTTTCTGACCTTCACATGAATCCTTTTAATTTTATTTATAAATATATTTTTTGGAGATGAAGTCTTGTTCTGTTGCCCAGGCTGGAATGCAGTGGCAAGATCTTGATTCACTGCAACCTCCGCCTCTTGGGTTCAAGCAATTTTTCTGCCTCAGCCTCCCAAGTAGCTGAGACTACAGGCGCATGCCACCACACCCAGCTAATTTTTGTATTTTTAGTAGAGACAGGGTTTCACCATGTTGGCCAGGTTGTTCTTAAACTCCTGACCTCAGGTGATCCACCCGCCTCGGCCTCCCATAGTTCTGGGATTACAGGTGTGAGCCACTGCACCCAGCCTGAATCTTAATTATGTAAGAACCATGACAAAATGCGAACGAAGTGCTTGGAAGACCACAGAGCAATGCACAAGGCTGGGTAGGTATTAATGTGACCATGCCTGCTTTAGCTGAAATGTGAGGCTGGAATTCCCAGACAGGTGTGCATACTACAGATGCCATTTCCTTAACCTCTGTCTTTTCTCCCACCTTGGAGAGGGGATCGACAGAGATGTGAAGCCATTGGCAGCTGGCAGAGCTGGGGTTTATGTTCTCAAGCCCTACCTTCCCATTCTTGATGCAGTCCCACACCTCCCTCCACATGAACAGGACATGTCATTTAGAGAGGGCCTGCCCAGGACAGGCCTGCGTCAAGGCCACAAAGCACCGGCCTGTGCAACAGTCACTGTCCTCAAGGAGTTCACATGCTAGTCGGATCATGAGAGCACGTACCTCAAAAAGCCATTGGGGTGGCACCTGATAATGGGCCAGGTGAGTGGTACAGACAATCGCTGGTGGAGGGTGAGGAGAAAGTAGAGAGAAGCAGCATGGGAGCCGGGCCTTGAAGACTGGTGGGTTTAAAAGAGGGGAGGGGAAAGGAGCCAGAAGGACTGGGGAGGACTCTTTCCTGTGTCAGTCCATTGGTTTCCCCTCAACACTGAAACCAAACACCAAAACCCCATTTAATGGAGCAAAGACAAATGTGACCACAATGAGAGAACCATCTCACACCCATTAGGATGGCCATTATCAAAACAAAACAGAAAATAACAAGTGTTTGGGGTGGATGTGGAGAAATTGGAACCCTTGTACATTGCTGATGGGGAATGTAAAATGGTGTGGCCACTGTGGAAAACAGCACAGTGGTTCCTCAGAAAGTTAAACACAGAATTACCATATGATCCAGTATTTCCACTTCTGCATATGTACTTGAAAGAGTTGAGAGCAGGGACTCAGACAGACCTTTGCACACCCGTGTTCATAGCAGCCTTATTTTCAGTAGCCAAAAGGTAGAAGCAACCCAGGTGTCCATCAATGGATGAATGGATAAACAAAATATGGTGATATATACAATGGAATATGATTCCACCTTTAAAAGGAAGGAAATTCTGGCTGGGCACAGTGGCTCATGCCTGTAATCCTAGCACTTTGGGAGGCCAAGGCGGGCAGATCACCTGAGCTCAGGGGCTTGCGACCAGCTTGGGCAACATGGTGAAACCCCGTCTCTACTAAAATTCAAAAATGAGCCGGGCATGATGGCGTGCGCCTGTAGTCCCAGCTACTCAGGAGTCTGAGGCAGGAGAATCACTTGAACCCGGGAGGCGGAGGTTGCAGTGAGCCAAGATCGCGCCACTGCACTCCAGCCTGGACGACAGAGCGAGACTTCGTGGCAAAAAAAAAAAAAAAAAAAGAAGGAAATTCTGACATGTGCTGCAACATGGAAGAACCTTAAAGACGTTAGGCTAAGTGAAAGCTAAGCCAGTTATGCTAAGCCAGTCACAAAAGGACAGTGTTTGTATGATTCCACTTATATGAGGCACCCAGAGTAGTCAAATTCATAGAGACAGAAAATAGAATAGTGGTTGCCAGGGGCTGAGGGTATGGGGGGAATGGGAGTTTGTATTTAATGGATACAAAGTTTCTGTTTGGGACAATGAAAACGTCCTGGAGATGGTTGGTGGTGACAGTTGCACAACAATGTGAATGTACTTAAGACCACTGAATTGTACACTTAAACATGGTTAAAAAATGGCATGCACACACACAAGGACAAATGTGATGAGTCACTTACATCTCAGAAATATGAGTGACATGGAACTGTTTGAGAAGAAGTGGAGGAAGAAATGGGGTCCCCAGTGGATAGGCCTGCTGAGAAATCAGCAAGTAGTCTAGAAATGGGGCTGATTGGTGCACCAGGCCAGCCGACTCTTCAACTGACCACAGATAATCCAAAAAAGCTCTAGGGAGTACAGACACCTCCCTCTAAGTAGCATTTGGGTGGAGTTGCAGAGAAGTCAGTGGGGTGGGTGGGTTATTCTGTTCTTTGCTCTGTTTTTTTTGTTTTGTTTTTTTGGAGACAGAGTCTCACTCTGTCGCCCAGGCTGGAGTGCAGTGGCGCAATCTTGGCTCACTCCAACCTCTGCCTTGAGGGTTCAAGCGATTCTCCTGCCTCAGCTTCCCAAGTAGCTGGGATTACAGGAGCGGGCCACCACGCCAGGCTAATTTTTGTATTTTTAGTAGAGACGGGGTTTCACCATGATGGCCAGGCTGGTTTGGAACTCCTGACCTCAAGTGATCCGCCGCCTCGGCCTCCCAAAGCGCAGGGATTATAGGCGTGAGCCACCGCGCCCGGCCCTCACCTGTCTCTCTTGTGCCCCCTGCAGCCAGCCCCAGTCGGCGCCATGGCCTCTGCCGAGCCCCTGACGGCGCTGTCCCGCTGGTACCTGTATGCCATCCACGGCTACTTCTGCGAGGTGATGTTCACAGCGGCCTGGGAGTTCGTGGTGAACTTGAACTGGAAGTTCCCTGGGGTCACGAGCGTGTGGGCCCTCTTCATCTACGGCACCTCCATCCTCATCGTGGAGCGCATGTACCTGCGGCTGCGCGGCCGCTGCCCGCTGCTCCTGCGCTGCCTCATCTACACTCTCTGGACCTACCTGTGGGAGTTCACCACCGGCTTCATCCTGCGCCAGTTCAACGCCTGCCCCTGGGACTACTCCCAGTTCGACTTTGACTTCATGGGCCTCATCACCCTGGAGTACGCCGTGCCCTGGTTCTGCGGGGCCCTCATCATGGAGCAGTTCATCATCCGCAACACCCTCCGCCTCCGCTTCGACAAGGACGCTGAGCCCGGGGAGCCCAGCGGCGCCCTAGCCCTGGCCAACGGCCACGTCAAGACTGACTGAGTAGGAGGCGGGTGGGGGGCCTGGGGATCTCTCATGGAACTCATGGACAAAGAGACTAAGCTGGTGAGGTTGCCCCATCCATGCAGCAAAAGCCCTGCTCCGGCCAAGCCTCAGCCCTGTAGGGCACACAGAGCCCCCTAACCTCCGCGGGGGCCGGTGTTGGGGGGCCGTGGTCAGGTGTTGGGGGATGGGGTGTGGAGGCAGCAGAGGGACATTGGGAAGGGTCCATGGATCGCGGCCCAGCTCAGGGGTTGGTGCCAGGAGGCCTGTGGCTGAGCAGCGATGGACTATGTAGTTGACTTTGGAAGCAGCAGGCCCTGTCCTGGCCAAGAGACAATGAGAATGGGGCCGCAGGTGGGAGGCAAGGCCTGACCTCCCTCCCTCTGATCTGGATTTAGTTGAGCTTTGGCTGGTTCCATTAGGCAATATTCAGGTGCTTGCTTGCAACCAATACCTCCCCAGGGGCCTGCTGAGCTGCAGCCGAGGAGAGACTGGGCAGCCAGGAGGCTGCGTGGCAGCAACGCTGGTCTGCAAGGGCTGGGAGACCCTCCCTTGGCTCCTCTCCCCTCCCCCAGGGCCCTGCGCTGCTCCCTTGGCCTTCTGGGGCCCCCGTGGTGCTGGATTCCCACCAACCTTGGGCTTTTGGAGGTTTCAATCCCCGTGTGTTCGGTGGCGTTTCCCCCTTTTCTGTCTTGTTTTCAAAGCCTTTACCACTAGCGGCTCTTTATCCACGTCGGTCACCACACCCGCCCCACCCCAGCTCCCTAGCCAGCACAGGAGCTGCCGGAGATGGAGCCCTGAGACACCCCCAACCCTCACCCCCTTGCAGCCCTTCCCTCCACTGTTCCGGCTGGCCCGATGCCTGGGGAGTTCCTGAGTTAACACCTCCCTACCCCCGGTCTAGTGGGCTGTGGCAGTGCTCCCTTCTCAGTGGCTCAGCTGAGAACAAATGATGCCCTCCAATGCACAGGCAGGCTGGGTTAGGCCCTGTGGATCCACAGTGGGGACCTAGAGGCAAGTCAGTTTGGTGGGGAAAAGGCAGAGTTCTAGGTCATCTATTCCCTGCCTGGTTTATGTTCAAGCCAAAACTGAGCAGTCTAGCTTTCTGTGGGATGGAGAAGCCAGGTATCCAGCATTGGAGACTGATGGAGAATGAGAGGAAGAGAGGAGGACCTTGCAGCTGTGGAAGGCTCCTTGGAGCCTCCTTTGTGGGAGGGTATCAGTTCTGGTTCTGCCAGAGCCTCAGCCCTGGTAGCAGAACCTCAGGGCTGCCCCTCTCCCCAAACTCCTCCCAGCAAGGCTGACCCTTTGAGCTTACTCCTTAAACAGTATTAACCCTGCCACACTCATGGGCATTGGCACCTTAGTTCCCCTGCCCCACTTTGTCCTGTGACAGGTCCATTGCTGGCAGTGGACAGGTGAAATACTCACTCCAGCCTACTTCCGGCTCTGACTGTCACTCCTCAAGGGGAAGGGTCCGTTAGAAAGTGGCCCATCCCATGGTACATGGTCTCTTCTTGACCACACTAGGACTCTTAGGTAGAAATTAGCCTTCCCCTTTTTATGGATCATTACAAAGTGACGGTATCACCTGTGGAGAGAATGTCCTCTTCCCTGCTGGCTGCCCTGCCCATACTGTGCAGGGTGTGGTGGGGTGCAGGGTGTGGTGGGGTGGGCCACAGTTGTGTCCTAGGTCTGGAGAAAAGCTTGCAGACTCTGCGTTTGGCAGGATTGTCTGCAGTTAGCCCTGTCCAGAGCAGAACGAAGGGTATTTCCTAGCCTATTTCCTGGGCAGGCTCCTCAAATCCAGGGATGAGCTACTTTCTGCAGTGGCCAGCCCTCCTTTTGATTTTATTGTGGCCCCAATTCCAGGGCTTTGGGGGTTACAGAGAATCAGGCTTCTGGTGGGAGTAGATTATTTTCCATCTATAGGTGGAGAAAATTCCAGGAGGAGAATATTGTCTGGCTTCCCTGTTCTCTCTGGGCAATTGTTTCCTTGGTTCTCTCTCCAACTCCATGTTGTCTTAGTCTCCCAGCGCCCCTTCAGGCCTTCCATGTGGGCCCCTAGACCACACTACCCACCTTCACACTTGCATTCCACAACTCAGTCCAGTGGCCAGCTTGTTGATGCCTCCATAATTCTCAGCCAGAGCAAATCCTTGGTTGGCCCACCAGGTCTTGCTGCTCCAGAAGTTGCCTTGTGGGCATTCCCTGGCACCATTTCCTCTCTGGGTCCTATAAGTTCCCAAGTGCAGGAGGTCCTGGGGGTATGCCTGTGTGCCTGGCAACATCCAGCATTGTGTTTCTGCTCCATCTAGGTGTCCCATTTCTCCAGTTGCCCCTCATAAGGCATCAAACCTCCGGCAAAGGAAGGCAACAACCCATGGCCTGACCACAGGATCTACAGGTTCAGATCTCACCAGGGATAGCCCAGACTTCAACTCTTGCTTTTCTGGGTATCAGAGCCCCAATCCCTTAGTGGCCAGGGACTCAAAGTTTGGAATAATCCCAGCCCTGCCAAGCATTAAGGGTGCCGGTGGGGAGTGTTTGCTGGCTGTTCATGAACCTCTGGTGTCCTGGGCCTCTCTCCACTAGACATGGCAGCATCTCTGAGTTACAGATTGCAATGTGTTGCCCTGCATGGTTGAACTGCTTCTGACATCTGCTAGGCATCCCATGTGCCCTGTCCCCTCTTCAATGCCAGTGAGTCACAATGGCCTATGCTTATTCACAGCAATAATACCTAGGGAGTCCCCATGAAGCCCTTTTGTCCTGGTCCCTCACTCTGCATGGGTCTCCTGGGGAGGCAGCTGCTGAGTGGGTCAGTTCATGAGAACCTGCATTTATGAAGCCCTGGGCTGTGTAGGCATCACCCTGGGATGCAGACAGGTTAGAGGCCCAGCCCTTAGGGGAGCCATGGCAGGGAGAGTGCCTTCCACCCTGAGGCCACCCAGACCTGGAGGAGCTGCAGGCCCCAGCTCTGCTAAAGGGCCTTTGAGGTGGGTGGGACTGTCTCCCAGTTGGGCAGCTCTTGAGAAGGACACACGACCAGTTTGTGCGCCCATTGCCTGCTCTGTGTCTCCGTTGGTCCCTCTGTCTCTTCCTTTTCACATTTGTGCACATAAAATATACTGGTGTTTGTGTTCCAGGACTGGCTCTGGCCCATCTGTTTTTCCTCTTTTGGAGCCACTTTCTCAGAGGCTCCTGGAGGCCAGGCCCTTTGCACACTGGCATCATGCCCTTCTGAACCAAGAGGGCTGCTGGGCGGGGCTGCCCCGTGGAGGGGGCAAGTGACACTCCCTGCCAATCCTTCTTGCTGTCTCTGCTCTGACACTCTAGTAACCTGAATTCATACCCTGACCCGAATTCTCAGGTGGCATAATGTGATCCAGGCCTTACTTTGGTGCCACGCTCCCAGGCAGAGGTGGATCCCAGGCAGTATCCAGGTTGACTGCAGGTTGGCTGCAGTTGCCCATGAGACGAGCTCCTCCTGGAAACACCAGTCATGACCTGGGACATCTCATGAGGCAGGAGGGACCAAGCAGGGTGGCTGAGGGTACCCCCAAAGACATGGAAGGCCAGAGACCTTTACTTTGAAAGTGATGTTACACTGAAAGTCATGCTTTGAAAAAACAGCTCTGCACTCCTCTCTGGCAGCCCTGTTTTGTTGGAGAAGTGCATTTGGAGGGATTACTCAATCTCTCCCCCTTTATGTACCTCTGCTCCATTGAGCTTCCCTGTCCTACCACCACCATCACCACCACCACCACCACCAGGCCGCTGCCCACTTTCCTCCTTCCAGGAAGAGGATGGAGGGTTCAGAAGTTGCTCAGTCAGGCTGGGCATGGTGGCTCACACCTGTAAACCCAGCACTTTGAGAGGCTGAAGCAGGAGGATTACTTGAGCCCAGGAGTTTGAGACCAGCCTGGGCAACGTACAGAGACCACCATCTCTACAAAAAAAAAAAAAAAAAAAAAGGCCAGGCGTGGTGGCACACACCTATAATTCCAGATACTCAGGAGCCTGAATCAGGAGGATCACATGAGCCCAGGAGTTGGAGGTTGCAGTGAGCTATGATTGCACCACTGTACTCTGGGTGACAGTGAGACCCTGTCTTGAAGTTGCTCAGTAATTTCAGCTAAAAGCAAATGGCATGGGCCCCCTGTCACAGCTGGGTTATAGAACACCCACTGCTTTTCTGGGTGGAGTAGACAGTGTGCTTTCTAAATCATCGGGAGGGCCCTCTGCCTCCCTCACTTGAAGGTTTTCATTTCTTTGGCTGAAAGCTTTTTCCCTTATGAAAATGAGCTAGCATAAATCCCCAGCAGTCATTTACATGTTAGCATAAACAAATATACAAGGTAGTTCTCTCAGAACAAGATTTTATAGAAAGAGGCAAGCAAAATGAAACCGGGTCTCCTTTATGGAGCTTCAGAGAAGAGGCAAGAGGCAGGTCCCCGAGCGAAAAGACTGAGGGGGCCCAAGACCCTTTTTTTTAAAAAAAAATTATTATTATTTTTGAGACAGAATCTCACTCTATTACCCAGACTGGAGTGCAGTTGTGCAATCCCAGCTCACTGCAACCTCCGCCTCCCAGGTTTAAGTGATTCTCCTGCCTCAGCCTCCCAAGTAGCTGGGATTACAGGTGCATGCCACCAGGCCCGGCTAATTTTTCTATTTTTTAGTAGAGACGGGGTTTTGCCATGTTGGCCAGGCAGGTCTTGAATCCCTGACCTCAGGTGATCCACCCGCCTCAGCCTCCCAAAGTGCCAGCTACTTCCCTACTCTAGTCAGTGGGTGCTTGCCTTTCTTGACACTTTCCTTCCTCACCTCCTCCACCCCTCCCTCACCCAATCCAAAGGGCACTAACAACACTAGGTGGAGAGAAATGCCCCAGGAGAGCTAACACTAAGGACTTCATCCACATCTTCTGAAGTCTGCCTGGACTTTGTGAAAGCCTAATGTTTACTGACAGTGAGTACATGACTGTAGTCTTGCCTGGTCTTCCTGGGTGCCTGTCTCAGAAGGCTGCAATGTTTAGACTGCCCCGGTACAACCAAGGGAGGCAAACAGAGGAAAAAGGAGTGACTGATTCCTCATACAGCAGGTTAGAGGAGCCAGGTCTTACAAATTGAAACACTGGCCAGGTGCGGTGGCTCAAGCCTATGATCCCAGCACTTTGGGAGCCCGAGGCGGGTGGATCACCTGAGGTCAGGAGTTAAGAGACCAGCGTGGCCAACATGGTGAAACCCCATCTCTACTAAAAATCCAAAAATTAGCTGGGTGTGGTAGCATATGCCTGTAATCCCAGCTACTCGGGAGGCTGAGGCAGGACAATCGCTTGAACCCAGGAGGCAGAGGTTGCAGTGAGCCGAGATTGCACCATTGCACTCTAGCCTGGGTGACAGAGCAAGACTCTACCTTAAAAAAAAAAAAAATTGAAATAGCAGCTGTGGTTCCCAGGCTAGCCTCAAGACTGCCAGTACTGTGACTACAGCCAGGCACTGAACTTCGGGCCCTACATGCATGCTCTCATTTCTTCCCATTTCAGATGGCCACCATTATTTCTCTGTTTTATGGGAGAGGTCTGTTGGCAGAGTCGGCCACCCAGATTTACCACATTTCTCTGCAGAACACTCTTTTGTTCAATATAAGCAGAGACCTTCCACGGGGGGCAGGATTTGTGGTGAGTCCAATGCCCCTTTGTACTTGATGAGTTTCTGGATGCCTTTTGAGTCCAGCTCATGTGGGTGCTATTTGCAGTTAAATTAAAATGTTTGGGAATGGGAGGGAAGGGAGAAAGAGGGAGTTATAAGAAAGGAGGTGTAGAATGCTGTCTTAGCCAAGACTTAAGACAATTGGCACAAAGATCCCGCCTAGTGGAGGAGAGCTGTGAAATTGTGGCCTCTACCAATGCTGAGTTTAGCCTTGATACCCTCTCCCCTCCCTCCCTCCTTCCCACCCACAGCCTTCTTTTTGCCCTGGGCCTTTTCTCTTTCATCCTATTTCCTTGTCTTGGCATGAAACCTGGGCCCCTGGCTGTCAGTGCCTTCAGAGTGTTTGAAACTACCAGCTGAAACCTTTCTCCTAACAAGATAAGAACCTTCTGCTGGTGCCTTCTGAAAACCCAGATAGGACTGAGAACTGACCTGTTTAACTCATCAACTCCTTATTAGATACCTGCAGTGAGCCAAGGACCAGGCTAGTTCCTGTGATGCTGAAGATGTTGAAGGGAAGCCCATAACATTACAACGTTGACCAATCCTCCAAAAAAGAAGCTCTAACAGAGGACCCTGGCTGTCTACAGGGTTGGGTAAGGATTCTTCCAGGAAGAGACACTTTTCACACACTCAAAAGTTGATAGGTTGATTACTGATACTTTCAGAGACAGGCTGGAGTCTTTTTTTTTTTTTTTTGAGATTGGGTCCCCCTCTGTCGCCCAGGCTGGAGTGCAGTGGCACGATCTCGGCTCACTGCAACCTCCACCTCCCGGGTTCAGGTGATTCTCCTGCCTCAGCCTCCTGAGTAGCTGGGATTACAGGCCCATGCCACCATGCTCGGCTAATTATTTTGTATTTTTAATAGAGATGGGGTTTTGCCATGTTGGCCAGGCTAGTCTTGAACTCCTGACCTCAGGTGATCCACCTGCCTTGGCCTCCCAACATGTTGAGATTACAGGGGTGAGCCACTGTGCCTGGCCCAGGCTGGAATCTTATTGTCCAGAAGTGCAGACATTTACTGTGCCCTGCAAGGTGCCTAGCTGGGTACAGTGCCGAACAAAGGAAGCACGTAGTGAGTGCTTTAAGAAACTCTTGACAAGTGGAGTCTTAGTGAACCCACCCTAAAGGCCAGGCTGAGTGTTCCAGAACACCAGTTCCCAGGCTCTTTTGGGAACTTGAAGCTAGGAATCTATTTAGACAACAACCATCCATGCCATTTCTGTGCCCACCACCATAGAGCAGCTCACTGTCCTCCTCCCTCTTTCCAAACCATTAATCCCTGCAGAGCCCTGCCAGCATTTCCCTCTTAGAGTCTTCCGGCCTTGGCCAAAGACCCAGCTCCACTGATCCACCCATTGTTTCATTCTGGTAATACACTTTCTTGGTTTGGGCAAAGGTAGCCTTTTAGTGCCGAACAGTACAGAGAAGGACATCCGCAGATGATATGGTCTGGCTCTTTGCCTCTGTCACAATTACAGCTTCCAAACAGAAAGGAAGTTTTCTGGTTTAGAAGGGTCCTCCAGATGGCGAACTGTCCTGGGGCTGAAGCTTCTTAGTTAGAGTATGGGGTTGTATCAGTGTCCTAGGACTGCTGTAACAAATTACCACACAATGAGTAGCTCTAAACAATGGAACTGTGTTCTGTCACACTTCTGGAAGGCAGAAGTCAAATCAAGGCATCAGCAGGCTGCATCTCCTCTGAGGCTTTAGGGGAGGATCTGGCCTTGCCTCTTCCAGTCTCTGGTGGCTGCCGGCAATCCTTGGCTTCCTAGGCTTGTGGCAGCATCACTCCCATTTCTGCCACTGTGGTCACATGGCCTCCTCCTCTTCTGTCTCTTAAAAAGACACTTACCATTGCATGTAGGGCCCACCCGGGTAATCCAGGATGATCTCATCTTAAGATCCTTAATTACAACTGCAAAGACCCCTTTTCAAAATAAGGTAACATTCACAGCTTCAGGGGACTTGGACGTGGCTACATCTTTTTGGTGGGCCACGATTCAACCCAGTATAGGGGTCAAGAAGCAGATTTCTGCTGAAGCCCTTGCATTTTGTACCCACTTAGGAATTCCATGAGGAGTGAAAGCTGGAAGCACAGTGTGTGGTCATCTGGGAGGGAACGCAAGGATTTAGGCATCCCAAGATATACCTGTACCTGTTGTGAAGTTTCTGTTTAGATGCAGATCTGACCATTTCACTCCCTACTTCAGACTCTTTAATGATTTCCCATTACCCTAAGGATCAAGCTCGACACCTTAGCAAGGCTTACAAACCTTTTGTGGTTTGGCCTCATTTCTCACCTCTGCGCCAGCCCTGTGCCATCCAGGGAGACTGACTTGTAGTTCTCCCTGCAGCTCCCGCTCACTGCCTCTGGGCCTTCAGCCCCTATGTTACCTCTCCATGGAACACTCTTTCTCCTCTTAGCCCAACTGGAGACTGATGAGCTCACTTAAAGCTGGCAACATTGGTTTCTATCTCCATGGAGCTTCCCCTCGCTCTGCCTTCAGTTACAAACCCAGTCCTGGCGCCTGGAAGCCCTCTGTGTGCCGGTCACCAGCAGAGTGGCTACATTCTTCTAGTGTTGTCAACGCAGCTGACTTTGGTCATCCATTCACCTGCTGTGCACCAGGACCTCCCTGCGCTAGGCCTGTGGCACAGCAGGGAGCAAGACAGATTCCTGTGTCCTCGCTGTAGGATGACTTCAGTGGAATTACAGGGTGCCGACAACTCCGATGGCTCACTGTTAGGGAAAGAGGGATTAACCCAGATCTAGAAGGGGAGATCAGGAAATATTTCTGTGTCTGATTTAGCCAGGACAGGGGGT
Organism: Gorilla gorilla gorilla; assembly: GCF_029281585.2. NCBI lineage: Eukaryota > Metazoa > Chordata > Mammalia > Primates > Hominidae > Gorilla > Gorilla gorilla. The sequence continues at coordinate 84,356,780 of NC_073239.2, read as the reverse complement.
GAAGCTTGAGGTGAGGTGAAGAGCAGGCACTCCAGGTTGAAAGCACAGCATGTGTGAAGGCTGAGAACACACAGAGAACAGAACTTGCGAAAATAACAGATCGTGATACATTAAAACAGGGTGGTGTGCAAATGAATAGGGAGCTTCTCTAGACTGGGTAGCCCCAAAAGGTCTGCCGGAAGAGATGCTATTTAGTCTGAAGCCTGGATCGTGATGACAGTCCCCCTGTGAAGGTGCAGGGAGAGTGTTTTGTGCAGAGGAAACAGCTGGTACAAGAGCCAAAGATGCGAATGAGCTCGAAGAGTTTGAGGTACAGATAAAAGGCTGGTGTGGCTGGTGCGTGGTGGGGGTGAGGGTGAGGAGGAGTACAGGATGCGGGTGAGAGAAGCAGGCAGGGGTCAGAGCCTGTAGGGCTCTGGAGGGTGGGGGCAGGGGGACAGAGGGTGATGGAGTGCTTTTAAGGAAGACCTGTGGGGCCTCACCCAGCCCCTTCCAGGAAACCCCATTCTGAGGAGGGGGGCACAGGCCAGGGGAGGCTGCAGGGAGAGCCTGGGGTCCCAGGTACCCTTAGCCTCCATCCTGTTCTCTCAGAGGTCATGGATTGGGGTCAGCGGGACTGGAAATATGGATCTGTTTTGTTTTGGCAAAATTTTCTCTGTACCTGCTACATAAGCACTCCTACCCTGGGGTAGATTGCACCAGGCCAGGTGGTGCAGGTGCAGGGCTGCTCTCTTTCTCTCTGTCTCACATACACACACACACACACTCACACATACACACACCCTGTGCCACCTCATGCACACTAACCTCTGTGAGCTGGGCCTGTTGAGGCCCTCCTGAAGCTACCTGGGAGCTCAAGTCCCACAGATCCTTGGAGTCTCAAGGTGGTTGGCAGTATTGGACCTTCCCAGAGTAGGGCAAAGGTAGGGAAGATGTAGCAGAGGTATTGACTCAGACAGACTTTTGTTCTAACCCTGTCTCTACCGCTTACTGTCTATATGACTTTGGACAAGAGACTGAGCCTCTCTGGGACTTAGTTTGGTGTATTTAGCTCAGATGTAGTTAGTTGAGTTGAGTTCACTGGGAGCACATTCTAGCCTCCCCCTAGGCTGAGTGCAAAAGTTAACTCTGCTGATGGTCTAGAGCAGCCAGCATTAGATGCTAGCTCGGCACAGCAATCTTTTTTTTTTTTTTTTTTTTTTTTTTTTGAGACAGAGTCTCACTCTGTCTCCCAGGTTAGAGTGCAGTGGCGCAATCTTGGCTCACTGCAACCTCCTCCTCCCAGGTTCAAGCGATTCTCCTGCCTCAGCCTCCCTAGTAGCTGGGACTACAGGCACGTGCCGCCACACCCAGTTAATTTTTTGTATTTTTAGTAGAGACAGGGTTTCATCGTGTTAGTCAGGATGGTCTCGATCTCCTGACCTTGTGATCCACCCGCCTCAGCCTCCCAAATTGCTGGGATTACAGGCGTCAGCCACCGTGCCCGGCTCCAGCAAACATCTTAAAATGGAATATTAGACATCCACGTTATTAAGTCTTGTGGGCATTGCCTTTGGTTTTTAATATATATGAAAAAAAATTTTAATTAAAAATAGAGATGAGGTCTCACTATATTGCCCAGGCTGGTCTTGAACTCCTGAGCTCAAGTGATCCTCCCACCTCGGCCTCCCAAAGTGCTGGGATTACAGGTGTGAGCCACCATGTCCAGTTGGGCATGGACTCTGGGCATTGCCACAGGGATTTTTCACAGCCAACTCAGGATCACCACCCTGTTGGTTGTAGGATGACCAGCTGACTTGGTTTGCTTGGGACTGAGGGGTTTCCTGGGACGTGAAACTTTCACTGGCAAAACCAGGCAAATCAGGATGAATTAGTAATGCCAGCTAGTGGAAGCTTACAGCGTCCTTACTAATTGCAATACAGTTATTTTCTGCTTTGCAGAATGACCCCTTTCCCATTGGCTATGGTATTGGTGGGTCCTCTTCTCCCCAGGCCAAGGATGGACTTCTAACCCAAACCAGAACACTCAACCTCTTTCCCTTGATTTCAATCTCAACACAAAACCTAAACAGACTGTCCAATAACTCCTGCTACCTGGATCCTTGGAGGTGTTTGGCTTTTTGTTGTCCTCTTAGTTTCTTCTTCAGCCTTTCCTTTGACTCCGCGAGGTGCCCCTCACAGCTTTCCAGTAAATTTCTTTGTTGGCGGGGCGTGGTGGCTCACGCCTGCAATCCCAGGGCTTTGGGAGGCTGAGATGGGAGGATTGCTTGAGCTCAGGAGTTTGAGACTAGCTTGGGCAACATAGCAAGACCCTATCTCTGTTTTTTAAAGAAATTAGCCAGGTGTGGTGGCTCATGGCTGTAGGCCTAGCTACTTGGGAGGCTGAGGCAGGAGGATTGGTTGACCCCAGTAGTACAAGGCTGCAGTGAGCTATGATCACTGAGCTCCGGCCTGGGTGATAGAGTAAGAACCTGGCTCTCTAAAAATTAAAAAAAAAAGAAAATTACTTCAGTTAGTTGCAACCAGTCTCTTTCCCCATTCTCTATACAGCAGTGAGAACTTTCTGCATGGGGACAATCCAGATCCCTGCCACATGTCTGACTTCTTTGTAAACATGTGACCATCACCTGTGATCATATCTTTAACCCTCACACTCCCCCATCCTAACCTTCATGAAATTCTGCTCATGCTCTGAGCTAGTATCTCTCATCTAACCCCTACCCCACCTCCAGGAGACCTCGCCTGTTATAGTCTATGCCTGATTTAGCTGTTGTCCTTTTCTGCAGTAGAGTCCCCAGGAGTTCTTCAGGGACAGGCAGTCAAGGACAGCTGGTGCCCAGAGCCTCCCTGGCTTGCCCACTGGGCAGCTCCAGGGACAACCTGACCTGCCCAATCAAAGCCAAAGGTCAGAACAGGAGGCAGAACCTCGCCCGGCCCTCTTCAGACTCCAAGGGAAAGCCTGTTCCTTGGATCCTTTCAGAAATAAAAACAAAATGACATCAGGTGTTATTTAGTGTTATTTTGCTGAGTTTCACTCAATCTGTTCTCCCAGGATCTCAGATTTGCTGACCAGCAGGACCAGATGGCACCTTTTGCAGGACTATCCCATTGTTTCTGCCTTTGCATGTGCCCTGAGCAGCCTAAGAAACAATTTTTCTTCTTCTGACTGTGCATTGTTTCTAGTTTTTTTTTTTTCTTCCTATGACTCTGCTGAGGGCATGTGACACCCAATCCTGGCTTACGTTTCATATCCTTGAGATGACAGCTGACTTTGTTGTCCAGAAGGAGGGAGAGTGAGGGTAAGGGCTGGGGAGGGAAGGGAAAGTCCCAGAAAATGGAAGGGGCTAGATTGCTCCAGGTTCATAACTCTGATTGCAACCACCCTCTTTCTCAGCCTTTCTGGAATGTGGCTGTTTATGCTCCATGTACCCCTGGGAACTTCCTGATTGCCCAAAAAAGATTCAATACCCCAGGCTTTGGAGTCATTAGACTGGAGTTTGAATCCCAGGTTCCTGACTCAAGTGGGCATGTTATGTAACCTGTCTGAGACTCAGTTTCCTTATCTGAAAATGTGGCCAATAATAGTCTAGACCTCCCAGAGTGGTGGAGATTAAAAGAGGCAATGACTGTCGAGTGCTTAGCACCCAATCAATGTCAACTATTAGGAGAGACATTTTCCTTCATTTGTTTCACAAGGAAAATGCAAGGAGATGCCACTCCAGCAAGCCTTTCTGGAATCCTGCTGGCGAGGTCATAATGACCAAAATTATGGGCTTTAGAATGGTCCTCATTTAGCCTGTACTATTTATAATGAATAGGAAGGCAAATTACTTAACCTCTCTACACACAAGTTTTCTCATCTGTAAAATGGAGATGGTAAAACCTACTCTATAGGATTATTGTGAAGGTTGAGTTAAATAAAAAATGTCTAAAATGCTTTATACAGGACCGTGATCCCTTACCCCAAACCCATGGGATTTTGCAAGACTTTTTGGATTCCAGAATGGTAAAACATTTATATGCTGTATAAGCTAGGTGTCAGTCAGCACCCCATAGTCAAACACATCATTATTTCTACACAGAAATCTATGAATATCCTACTACATGGGGTAAAGAGCCTTTTTGTTTGTTTGTTTGTTTTTTGAGACGGAGTCTCACTGTTGCCCAGGCTGGAATGCAGTGGCGCAATCTCGGCTCACCACAACCTCTGCCTCCCGGGTTCAAGCAATTCTCCTGTGTCAGCCTCCCGAGTACCTGGGACTACAGGTGTGCGCCATCATGCCCGGCTAATTTTTGTACTTTTAGTAGAGACGGGGGTTTCACTGTGTTGGCCAGGCTGGTCTCGAACTCCTGACCTCATGATTCGCCTGCCTCGGTCTCCCAAAGTGCTGGGATTACAGGTGTGAGGCACTGCGCCTGGCAGATAAAGACTCTTAATTTCCTTACAGCCTTACCTGGCAAGATAGGCAAGACAAGTGTTATAATTCACACCTCACAGATAACAAACTGAGGATAGGGAGAGTAGGTTGTTCAAGGCCACATGGTCCATAATTAGCCGCACCAGGATCCCTGGGTCATCTGGTGATCTGGCCCAGGGACTCCTCCCATGACACCACACAGTATGAGAGACATGACCCTGTTATAACCATCCTTTTTGCTGAATGAACTTTACAAAAAAAGGGAGGGGGGGTATGGGGAGCTACTACATGGTCACCTTTTCTTCTTGTCTTTCCAAGTATATGTTTATTTCTACATTCTTTTCAAATTCTGCTTCTCCCATTTTGGTACCTGATACACATTTCTCTGTATTAAAATAGACAACATACTTGCTTTTTAAAATAACTGTAGAGTCTTCCAGAATCTTAATATAACCCAGTTAGCTTAGCTATCCCCCTACTGCTGGCTATTTGCATGTTTGCAGTTTTGCACTGTTCTAAAAGAATGCTCCAGTCATCCGTTTTAAACTTTGCCTTGGGGATGAGCAAGCACATTGATTTGAAATCACCTGTCCCTTGAGCCCCCAGCTGGCTGGCAGCCCTGAGAGATTGTCTTTCCAGGTACTTCAACGATATAATTGTTGTTCCCAATCAACGAATCAATTAGGGTTTATTGAGCGCCTACGTGAGGAACAGCGTGTGTGCTCTTTGGTCCTGGGAGGCACAGAAGCCCAAGTGATGTCTCTGACCCTCAAGAAGCTTACGTGTAACCAGGGAGGCCTTTCAGCTTCAAATCAAGCTGTGTTTGCGTCCAGCCAGTAAGACCTTCTAAGCAGGGCTTTTCAAGACGGGTATCAGGGTGTGACCTGCATGGTGAAAGCAAGAACTTTAAATAGGTCTCTAATCTATCCTCTTGCCTGTGAAGGGCATCGGTTTCATTCAACAAGAAGATGCCAAAAATGAAATAGTGAATAGAGAAAACAAGCTCAGGAGTTCCATGAAGCCTTCCCTGATTCATCAGGTTTTGCTATCAGACTCTAATGGTTAGGGTGAATCATTAAAAACCAATAATATAGGCCAGGTGCAGTGGCTCATACCTGTAATCCCAGCACTTTGGGAGGCCAAGGTGGGAGGGTTGCTTGAAGCCAGGGGTTCAAGACCAGCCTGGGCAACATAATGAGACCTCATTTCTACAAAAAAAATTTAAAAAATTAGCCAAGTGGCTGGCTGTAGTGGCTCATGCCTATAATCCCAGCACTTTGGGAGGCCGAGGTGGGCGAATCATGGGGTCAGGAGTTCCAGACCAGCCTGGCCAACATGGCGAAACCCCATCTCTACCAAAAATACAAAAAAATTAGCCTGGCATGGTGGCGGGTGCCTGTAATCCCAGCTACTCAGGAGACTGAGGCAGGAGAATCACTTCAACCCAGCAGGCGGAGGTTGCAGTGGGCCAAGATCGTGCCATTGCACTCCACCCTGGGTGACAAGAGCAAGACTCCATCTCAAAAAAAAAAAAAAATAGCCAGGCATAGTGGTGCACTTTGGTAGTCCCAGCTACATAGGAGGCTGAGGTGGGAGGCTTGAGCCCAGGAGATCGAGGCTGCAGTGAGCCAAGATCAGGCCACTGCACTCTAGCCTGGGTGACAGAGCGAGACCCTGCCTCAAACCAAACCAAAAAATAAGTAAGGAAAAAAATAGCATATAAAGTGTCAGTTCCCTGACTCCCCTTGGCAGGGGGTCAGTGAAAAGACTAAACAGGACCTGGTTCTACCTAGCTTCCCTTAAGCAAGGCCTCTCTCTGTCTCCCCTCTCCCGTCCTTCAAATGGGAACAACAGTAATACTTTATGGGATTCACAGGCTTTTGACTAGTATCAGTCGAGATCCTGACAAATGCTTAGAAAGAACAATATGTTACCCAAATGGGGATAACTGTTACCCACTGGGGATGCTGGGGACCACATCTCCTTCACTATGGTATCCCGAGAACCCGGCACGCTGCGGGTCTGGCAGGTAGTAGGAGCTCAATAAACATTTGTTGAACGAACCAGAGAGTTGGTAGGGGTTATTATGAGTCCATAAAGGACAGTGTACCGCACATCAGTTCATCAAATCTGAGGAGGAGGCTCCTCACCCCCCACTCCAGCTCCACCCCACAAATCCATCTTCCATAGGGCAGTCTCAGCCTTTCCCTGTCACCCTGTATGCACTCTAATGGGTCCCCCATTCAGTACAGCAAAGATCCGAAGCTGAAAGTTCAGCCTGGGACGGGTGAGCGAGGAAAAGGCTCAGCTCTCCTCAGGTTTCAAGGGCTGCAGCACTCCCTGTCACAACGGATTGGCCAGCTCCACCTTCAATTCCCACTCCTGGCTGCTGAAGCAGGGGAATGTCAGGCCACAGGGATCCTTAGCCAACAGCAGCACTCTGACCAGCTAGGAAGGACACTTGGCACCAGAGAGCAGCCCTGCCCTCATCCCCCGCCAGCTGGGGCCTCAGGTGTTCTGTCACCTCAGAGGCCAGCCAGCCTGCTGCTCCTGGAGCATCTGGTTACTAATAAGAGACGACAGCCTATAGCAGGGGAGTCACTTCACAGTGGCTAGAGCCCAGTCCACTGGCTGGACTTTTCCAAAGAGATTTCCTGTTTTTCTAGAGCCAATGTCATCCTCACTGAGAGCTCCTAGTGAGCCCCTAGTGGGACTTTTGTAATAAAGTCCTATAGCTGGGGGGCCGTGACAACCGGCTGCTTTCCAAAGTCTGTGGCTTCCTTCTTTAGGCATTTGTTTGTTTGGTTTGGTTTTACAGACAAAGTCTCTCTCTGTTGCTCAGCCAGGAGTGCAGTGGTGCCATCCTAGCTCACTGCAGCCTCCAAACTCCTGGGCTCAAATGATCCTTCTGCCTCAGCCTCCTAAGTAGCTGGGACCACAGGCACATGCCACCACACATGGCTAAATTTTAAAAACATTTTTTGCAGAGACAGGGTCTCACTTTGTTGCCCAAGGTGGTCTCTAACTCCCAACTCCTGGCCTCAAGCCATCCTCCCACTTCAGCCTCCCAAGCTGCTGGGATTACAGGCGTGAGCCAGCATGCCCTGCTGTTTGTTTCTTTTTTCTTTTCTTTCTAACTTTTCAAACTGTTGAAGGGTATATGTGCAGGTTTCTTATATAGGTAAATTGAGTGTCTGAGGGTTTGGCGTATAGATTATTTTGTCACCCAGCTAATAAGCGTAGTACCCTATAGGTAGTTTTTCAATTCTGACCCTCCTCCTACCCTCCACCCTCAAGTAGGCCCTGGTGTCTATTGTTCCCATCTTTATGTCCATGTGTACTCAGTGTTCAGCTCCCACTTATACACGAGAAGATGCTGTATTTGGTTTTCTGTTTTCTGCATTAATTCACTCAGGATAATGGCTTCCAGCTTCATCCATGTTGCTCAAAGGACATGATCTCATTCTTTTTCATGGCTGTATAGTATTCTATGGTATATATGTACCACATTTTCTTTATCCACTCCACCATAAATGAGCATTTAGGTTGATTCCATGTCTTTTCTATTGTGAATAGTGCTGTAATGAACATACATATGTGTGCCTCTTTAGGGTAGAACAATTTATATGCCTTTGGGTATATAACCCAGTAATGGGATTGGTAGGTCAAATGGTAGTTCTGTTTTAAGTTCTTTGAGAAATCGTCAGACTACTTTCCACAATGGCTGAACTAATTTGCATTTCCATCAGCAATGTGTAAGCATTCCTCTTCCCGCAGCCTTGCAGCATGTGTTATTTTTTGACTTTTTTTTTTTTTTTTTTTTTTTGAGATGGAGTTTCGCTCTTCTTGCCCAGGCTGGAGTGCAATGGCGTGATCTCAGCTTACTGCAAACTCCTTCTCCCAGGTTCAAGTGATTCTCCTGCCTCAGCCTCCCAGGTGTCTGGGATTGCAGGTGCCTACCACCGTGCCCAGCTAATTTTTTGTATTTTTAGTAGAGATGGGGTTTTACCATGTTGGCCAGGCTGGTCTCAAACTCCTGACCTCAGGTGACCCACCCACCTCAGCCTCCCAAAGCGCTGGGGATTTCAGGCATGAGCCACCGTGCCTGGCCTTATTTTTTGACTTTCTAATGATAGTCATTCTGACTCGTATGAGATGGTATCTCATTGTGGTTTTGATTTGTATTTCTCTTATGATTAGTGATGTTGAGCATTTTTTCATATGCTTGTTGGCCACATGGATGTTGTCTTTTGAGAAGTGTCTCTTCATGCCTTTTGCCCACTTTTCATGGGGCTGTTTGGTTTTTGTTTGTTAATTTGTTTAAGTTCCTTATAGATTCTGGATATTAGACCTTTGTCAGATGCATAGTTTGCAAATATTTTCTCCCATTCTGTAGATTGTCTGTTTACTCTGTTGATAGCTTCTTTTGCTGTGTGGAAACTCTTTAGTTTAATTAGGTCCCATTTGTCAATTTGTGATTGTTGCAATTGCTTTGCATGAAATCTTTGCCAGGGCCTATGTCCAAAATGGTGTTTGTTTCTTTATTCTGTCTTCTCTACCCAAATGTAAGCTCCAGAGGGTAGGGATCATATCTTTCACTGCTTTCTCCTCCTAGTGCTGGAAATTGCACCTGACCCAAAGCAGGTGCTTAATTAATATGTGTGGAATGATTGAAAAAAGAAACAAATGAACCCTTTAGCAATTTATTATATATGATAAATGATAGTTATAAATAATTATAAATAAATGATTATTTTAAATGACTTTAAAGGGAAGCAGAAATTTCCATAGTGTCTCAGGATTAACATGCACATGTTCCTAGCTTTTCATTTATTATTTATTAATTCTGTTATTTTTTAAATCCTGTTTTTGATCCATAGGAGAGATGAGAATTAGATAATCACATGATGTGTATGTCAGAACTACAAGATAGGAGCACATAGTTCTAGGAGCATCTGCAGTGGGGTATTTGACCTAGTCAGGGTGGTCAGGGAAGGCTCCCTGGAGGAAGTCACAATTGCATCAAGATCTAAAAGGAGCCACAGTGCTCCTTAACTGCGAGCCACAGTGGGGAAGGAAGAATACTGCAGACAGAGGGGATGGCGCAGGAAAGGCTTTGGGGTGGGAGGGAACAGGTGGGGATGAGAAACTGAGGGGCAGCCAAATGTGAGGAGGGTGAGAACGAGGGTAGGCCGCAGGGCTACAGCCAGACCTGGCCAGCACCTTGGCGAGGCTGGGCAGCAGCAGACAGGCTGGCAGCATCTGACCGTGCTCAATAAGAAAGCTGCCGTGCACATTGGCTCATGCCTATAATCCCAGCACTTTGGTAGGCCAAGGCGGGTGGATCACTTGAGGTCAGGAGTTCAAGACCAGCCTGGTCAACATGGTGAAACCCCGTCTCTACTAAAAATCCAAAAATTAGCCAGCCATAGTGGCGCACGCCTGTAATCCCAGTTACTTGGGAGGCTGAGGCACAAGAATCACTCAAACCCAGGAGGCAGAGGTTGCACTCCAGCCTGGGTGACAGAGCGAGACTCCATCTCAAATAAGAAAAAAAAAAAAAGGAGAAAGAATGCTGCCCTGGCTGGGACAGGGCGCCCCTCAGGGGATGTCACCTCTTCCAGAGGACTCTTCCCAACTCCCTAGCCTAGGTTAGGGCCCTGCCTTTGTGTTCTCATGGGACCCAGGGTATTTCCCCCTTATTATATAACTTATTAAAGTCCACTTTAATGATATATTTTCTTACTTTTTGGTTTCCATCTCTCCATTCGTGAGCTCCTTGAAGGCAGAGAACACTTGGCTTTTCTTCCTATACCTCCAGTCCCTAATGCAGGGACATGAGAGATGCCCATTTGTGTTTGATGAATGAATGGGTGAATAAATGAATGAATGAGTGCCTGGAGATAAGAGTACATGGGATGAGTGTTCGGAGTTCTACATACTCAGGAAGCCCCAGCTGACATTCGAAGAAGAAGGAGACACAAAGGTGAGGGGATGCCATGCAGTTAGCGTCACATGAAGAAAAACAAAATTTAAGGTATCATCCTTAGAAGACGGAGGGATGACAGTTTCAAGGAGGATTTGTTCATCAGATGCTGGGAAGGAATTTCAACAGGTAAAACTGCATAGGTTTATAAGCATGAACAAGCATGTCAGCTATGCATTTAGCAGGTGCTCATGATTTGTGTCAAGCATTGTTCTAAGTGCCTTGTAAGCATTAAGCCATTTAAATTCTTATAACAATTGCATGAAACATTTAACCATTACTATGTCTATTTTACAGATGAGGAAACTGAAGAGCAGAGAGGTTAAGTACCCCCCTACCCTGCCCCCAGGGGACACAACCAGTAAGTGACACCGTGAGGCTTTGAACCCAAAGAGTTTGGTTCCAGAAGTCTGTCTTGCTGCCTTCAAGCCAGCCCTCGCTCTGCTGCTGGTGCTAACCTAAGGACTTGATACCTTTTTTAAGGCCCTCCTGAGAGGGAGGTATGATTCTCCTCCATTTTCAGATGAGAAAGCTGAGGCTCAAAGAGGTTGCCAAAGTTCAGCTAGCTGACAAGCGGCAGAGCCAGGATCTATAATCACAGCCATGCTCACTGTGTCCTGTGTCTTCCTGACACTCACGGCTGAGCTCTAAGCCTGGGTCACCTCCTCTGCCCCTCTCTCCACAGCTCTGGAACCTCAGCCAAGGCCCAGCAGATGGTGGCTCTACATGCACATTTCTGACTCAGCCGCTCCCTCTCCACCCGCTGCTTCTCATCCCAGCTCTGAACCTCTAACCCACCATAGTTTCTGAGACAGGGACACCATCCTGACCTGGCATGAGATTAGGAACAGCTCAGGCCATCAGCATCTTTTGGGGGCAAAAATAGGTGCAGCTAAAATCTATTTATACATCCCTGATGGGCAGGAAGGCGACAGCCAGACCTAAGGAAAGGTTGTTCAAGGATTCAGTATGTCAGCATCCGGGGTACCTGAGCAGGCTGATGGGAGGTGTGTGCAGGACAGGGAGCCCCAGGCAGGCCCTCTGTCTCAGCTGGGAGGGCAGGATACTTTTCCTGGCTCTCCTTCACCCAGGCTCTCCTGCTCCTTCCCTCAGGGCCTTCCTTTGCACAATGGCTGGCAGGCTCAGGATGCCTCTGAAGCCAGGAAAAGGGGCACTTTGACTAGTCAACCCAGCCTCCTTGACAGAGCCCTAGGCCCAAGCTGAGCCCCCGGGGGATAATTGGAGCAGCATTTGAGCACACTATTTGGTTACTTTCATCTCAAGTGCTTGACCCAAAAGACATCTGGCACAGGCTCAGCTACTCAGTACCCCTTCCTGGGGAGACATGTCACTGTGACAGTACTGTGCCTCCATTTCCCCGTGTGTGAAGACAGAAAATTCTCAAGTGTCTAGCACACACAGGCTTGACCAAGGGAGACCCCCATGCCCTAGACAATAGCAGAAAAAATTTCCTTGTGTGGGCTGAGGAAGGTAGCATGGCTAGGGTGGGGGGCAGAAAAAGCTCAGGTTTCAGGATCCAGCAGATTTGGGTTCCATTTCTGGATCTGCCTCTTCCTGTCTATGTGATCTTGGGCAAATACTTACCATATCTGAGCCCTGGAAATAGTAACCATTCCAATACTTAAAACAGGTCTCTGAGGTAGGTGCTGTCTCTAGACATGTCTTATAATTGAGAAACTGGGCACAAAGAGAGAAATTAACTTGCTCCAGGTCACACAGATGATAAGTAACAAGAGTCAAGATTCAAACCTAGATGGCCTGGCTCTCCTCTTTGCTCCTAACCACTACCCCACACTGCCCTGCTTCCTATAAAACCTGGAAGAGGAGAGTTCTGATCCTAGTCCTGCCAGTAAGTTAAGGCACAGGGCCACTTGGACCTTGTATTGGTCCATTTTCATGCTGCTGATAAAGACATAGCGGAGACTGGGCAATTTACAAAAGAAAGAGGTTTAATGACTTACAGTTCCATATGGCTGGGAATGCCTCACAATCATGACAGAAGGCAAGGAGAAGCAAGTCACAACTTACATGGATGGCGACAAGCAAAAAAAAACCTTGTACAGAGAAACTCTCATTTCTTTTTTTTTTTTTTTTTTTTTTTTTGAGACAGAGTCTCACGCTGTCACCCAGCAGGCTGGAGTGCAGTGGTGTGATCTCAGCTCACTACAACCTCTGCCTTCCGGGTTCAAATGATTCTCTTGCCTCAGCTTCCCGAGTAGCTGGTGTGCACCATCACACCCGGCTAATTTTTATATTTTTAGTAGAGACAGGGTTTCACCATGTTGGCCAGGCTGGTCTCAAACTCCTGACCTCAGGTGATCCACCCACCTCAGCCTCCCAAAGTGCTGGGATTACAGGCAGGAGCCACCATGCCCAGCCGAAACTCCTGTTTCTTAAAACCATCAGATCTCATGAGACCCATTCTCTATCACAAGAAGAGCATGAGAAAGACCCACCCCCATGATTCAATCATCTCTCACCAGGTTCCTCCCACAACACACGGGAATTATGGGAGCTACAAGATGAGAATTGGGTGGAGACACAGAGCCAAACCATATCATTTCACCCCTGGCCCCTCCCGAATCTCCTATCTTCGCATTTCAAAATCAATCATGCCTTCCCAACAGTCCCTCAAAGTCCTAACTCATTTCAGCATTAGCTCAAAAGTCCACAGTCCAAAGTCTCATCCAAGACAAGGCAAGCCCCTTCTATCTATGAGCCTGTAAAATCAAAAGCAAGTTAGTTACTTCCTAGATACAATGGGGGTACAGGCATTGGGTAAATACAGCCATTCCAAATGGGAGAAATTGGCCAAAACAAAAGGGCTACAGGCCCCATGCAAGTCTGAAATCCAGTGGGGCAGTCAAAGCTTAAAGCTCCAAAATGATCTCTTTTGATTCCATGTCTCACATCCAGATCACACTGATGCAAGAGGAAGGTTCCCATGGTCTTGAGCAGCTCTGCCCTTGTGGCTTTGCATGTATAGCCCCTCTCCTGGCTGCTTTCACAGACTGGCATTGAGTGTCTGTGGCTTTTCCAGGTGATGGGTGCAAGCTGTTGTTGGATCTACCATTCTGGGGCCTGGAGGATGGTGGCCCTCTTCTCACAGCTCCACTAGGTGATACCCCAGTAGGGACTCTCTGTGGAGGCTCTGACTCCACATTTCCCTTCCACAATGCCCTAGCAGAGGTTCTCCATGAGGGCCCTGCCCCTGCAGAAAACTTCTTTCTGTGCATCCAGGCATTTCCCTACATTTTCTGAAATCTAGGAGGAGGGTCCCAAGAAGTGCACAGTTTTTTACTTCTGTGCACTCACAGGCTCAATACCATGTGGAAGCTGTGAAGGCTTGAGACTTGCACCCTCTGAAGCCACAGCCTGAGCTCTATGTTGGCCCCTTTCAGCCATGGCTAGAACGGCTGGGACATAAGGCGCCAAGTCCCTAGGCTGCACACAGCACAGGGGACCCTAGGCCTGGCTCACAAAACCACTTTTTCCTCCTAGGCCTCTGGGCCTGTGATGGGAGGGGCTGCCATGAAGACCTCTGACATGCCCTGGAGACATTTTCCCCATTGTCTTGGGGATTAACATTCAACTCCTCGTTACTTATGCAAATTTCTGCAGCCAGCTTGAATTTCTCCTCAGAGAATGGGATTTTCTTTTCTATCGCATTGTCAGTCTGCAAATTTTCTGAACTTTTATGCTCTGCTTCCCTTATAAAACTGAATGCCTTTAATAGCACTCAAGTCACCTCTTAAATGCTTTGCTACTTAGAAGTTTCTTCCACCAGATGTCCTAAATTAACTCTCTCAAGTTCAAAGTTCCACAAATCTCTAGGGCAGGGGCAAAATGCCACCATTCTCTTTACTAAGACATAAGAAGAGTCACATTTGTTCCAATTCCCAACAAGTTCCTCATTTCCATCTGAGACCACCTCAGCCTGACTTTATTGTCCATATCACTATCATCATTTTAGGCAAAGCCATTCAACAAGTCTCTAGGAAGTTCCAAACTTTCCCTCATTTTTCTGTCTTCTTCTGAGCCCTCCAAACTGTTCCAACCTCTGCCTGTTACCCAGTTCCAAAGTCACTTCCACATTTTCAGGTATCTTTTCAGCAGTGCCCCACTCTACTGGTACCAATTTACTGTATTTAGTCCATTTTCATGCTGCTGATAAAGACATACCTGAGACTGGGCAATTTACAAAAGAAAGAGGTTTAATGACTTACAGTTACATATGGCTGGGGAGGTCTCACAATCATGGCGGAAGGCAAGGAGAAGCAAGTCATGTCTTACATGGATGGCAGCAGGCAAAAAAAAAAGAGATTGTGCAGAACAACTCCCGTTTTGTTTGTTTGTTTGTTTGAGACAGAGTTTTTGCTCTTGTTGCCCAGGCTGGAATGCAATGGCACGATCTCAGCTCACTGCAACCTCTGCCTCCTGGGTTCAAGCAATTCTCCTGCCTCAGCCTCCCAAGTAGCTGAGATTACAGGTATGTGCCTCAACAAGGGGTTTCTCCATATTGGTCAGGCTGGTCTCAAACCCCTGAAATCAGGTGATCTGCCTGCCTCCCAAAGTGCTGGGATTACAGGCATGAGCCACTGCACTGGGCCAAAACTCCTATTTTTTAAAACCATCAGATCTCGTGAGACCCATTCACTATCACAAGAAGAGCATGAGAAAGACCCACCCCCATGATTCAGTCATCTCCCACTGGGTTCCTCCCACAATATATGGGAATTATGGGAGCTACAAGATGAGATTTGGGCGGGAACACAGAGCCAAACCATATTAGGCCTCAACTGGCAAATGATGGGAGAAGGCCTTGATGCTATACCACATAACACTATCTGAGCCTCTGCATTGTTTCTGAGTGTGTGTTGTCCCTGCCTGTCAGCCTACAAGATACAGGGGACCATTGTCAGGAGACTCCTTCCTCCTTGCCACCCCACTTCCCCACGCCCTGCCTTCTAGCCTTGGGTTCAAGGATCAGTGACAAGAGTGCCATGAAAGAGCATCTTTCCCAGGCCCTCCCGAGTGCCTACCACAACCCTCTTCTAAAGCTTCTGGGCTCTGAGAGGGCAGAGGATGGCTTCTGTACGAGTGGATCATATCCAGTGCAGCCTGTATCCTCCTTCACAGTAGAGCTCATTTGGCCTGGGCTGCAGTTAGCACCTCCTGGATCCTCTTGGCCAGACTGAATGACCAATTTAAGTTAATTTTCAGACTCTTAGTATTGGAGAGGAATGTGCAGATAGAACAAGCAGTCAAAAAATTCAGGAATCCCATCTTCAGCAGTCTGAGCAGAATTGGCTGGTGTGTCCTCATGATGCCAGCTTCTCCCCTCCTAAAAGGGTCTGGGCCCTTCCTGGTTGGCTATCATGGACAGAAGCTTCTCCTGAAGTTGGGCTACAATCTGACTTTTCTGTCGCGACACCTTCCACGCCTAGTTTGGCCCTTTGGAGTGTCACAGTATTCCTCTCATGGGATGGTCTTTCACAGCCATGAAGAGAATCACTGTGTTCCTGCCAAGTCTTCTATTTTCAAGATTAAATAGCCCCACTTCCTCCAATTCTACCTCTTAGGTCAAGGTTCTTTAAGGCTTCTTAAGGCCTTTTCCTCATTGCCCTACTCCCTCTGTTTCCAGTCTGTTCTAATGGATTTGTCGGGAATCCTGACTCAGGATTCCATTTAAAATACTATGCTGAGAGCGTGACACTGAAGTGTTTGTGATCAGTAGGGCAGCATTATTGTCTGTAGTCTCCCTTTGCTCTCTCTCCCCTCCACAGCCCCCCACCATCCCTCCAGGCTTCCTTCTGGAAACTGCAAACCATCCCCCTTCCCCAAACTTCACCCATGCAGTCCTTGTAGGGGCTGCCACACTCACCTATGATTCTGTTCCCAAGGCCAGCTGGTTGGCTAAGAGGTTGGCACCAAATTTAAGCTGCTCCAATCAATTCATTTATAGGGATGTTTGTTTTTGAATACCTCTCTGGTGACTGAAATGGTAAAATATACAATTCAACAGCAATTGGTAGCTACATTGATCAATATAGAATGGGCTATGATATCCATCCCGATTAACATGGTGAAACCCTGTCTCTACTAAAAATACAAAAAAAATTAGCCAGGCATGGTGGCACACACCTGTAATCCCAGCTACTCAGGAGGCTGAGGCAGGAGAATCGCTTGAACCTGGGAGGTGGAGGTTGCAGTGAGCCGAGATCGCACTATTGCACACCAGCCTGGGTGACAGAGCAAGACCCCGTCTCAAAAAAAAAAAAAAGAATGGGCTATGGTAAGAAATGAATCAAACCTGAAATGTTAGTGGCTTAATCCAATAAAAACGTATTTCTTTCTCATGCAAAGTTTGATGGGGTTGGGCAGGTTTCCTGGGAAGCTCTCCCCCAAGTGGTGATTCAGGGATCTAAGATCCTGCTATTCTGAGGCTTTGTCATCTTACTTTTTCACTTCCAGATGCAAGGAAGAGAGTGGAAGGAATGAAGGGGTGGGCGAGGGCATGAAGAAGGCTCCCCAGCTCTAATGGCCACTGTCTGAAAGTGATGCAGCTCACTTCCACTCACATTCGCCAGATTTCAATCCATAGCCTCACTTAACTGTAGGGCAGGCTGGGACATATCATCTTTCCATGTGCTGAGAAAAAATAGAAAAGACCAAGATTGGTGAAAAGGAGCAAACTAGTGACGAGAACCTTGCCATAGCCATTTTTTTGCCACTCACAGAAGCCGGTCTGTACCAAGCAAGAAGTGGCTATAGGAGAAGTGGTCCTGAGGCTCATCTGCCTTCTCCTGGTCACCCTCCCAATATATCCCTCCTGTGCTGAGCTAGTTTTCTATTACTTTTCATCACCTACATCTAAAAGAGACCTACCTATCTAACACAGTCTTTGTCTTACTATCATAATGCTATTAATGCAAGCTAAATAATAATCTTTCATCTTCTTTTTTTCTTTATTGTTTTCACTTGAATTGCTTTAAATTCAAATCTTCCTGCTATAGTGTGAATGTTTGTGTTTCCCCCAAATTTATGTTTAAACTTTAACCTCCAGGCTGATGGTATTAGGAAGTGGGGCTTGGGGAGGTGATTAGGTCATGAGGGTGGAACATTTGAGAATGAGATTAGTGCCCTTGTGAATTAGGCCTGAGAGAGATCCTCTCATCTCACCATGTAAGGACACAGCAGAAGGTGCTATCTTTGAACCAGGAAGTGAGCCCCTGCCAGACACTGAACCTGCCGACACCTCAATCTTGTCCTTCCCAGTCTCCAGAACTGTGAGAAATAAATTTCTGTTGTTTATAAACCACCTAGTTTGTGGTATTTCATTAAAGCAGTGTAAACAGACTAAGACACTTCCCATATGGACTTCCTTATCTAATTTAGGGGTCAGCCAGGCAGTAAATATTTTAGGCTCTGTAGTCCCTGTGTGACTACCCAACCCTGCCACTGCAGCGTAAAAGCAGCCATAGTGAGCCTACAAACAAATGGACATGGCTGTGATCCAAAAAAAAACTTTATTTTACAAAGACAGGCAGCAGGCTGCAGCTGGTAGTTCGCCAACCCCTGGTCTAGTTGATCTTTTTGGATCTGAACTTAGGATCCTCATTTCTCCCTATTAAATATAACCCTGTTAGCTTCAGCCCACCTTTCAAGTCAGCGGCATATTTTTGAATCCTGATTCTGTCACCCAGCATAGTGGCTCTCCCTCCCTGCTCTGCGCCATGTCACGTTGAATGGGCTTCAGTGTCCTAATGGCTCATCAGAAGGGTAGGTGGTGACTGTGCTGCCCTTCCTGGGAAAGGACATTCTGGGGAGAAGCCAGGACTGCAGTGGCTGGCGTACTTGGCAGGACACCCTTCTAACTACCAGGAGCACAGCCTCTGCTGACCCGGAGGTCAGCACCTCATCACTCTGTTTCTCTGATTTTGGTTTCATGGAATGCATCTGGCTCAGGGGCAGGGCAGGAGTAATTTGGAGGCTGTTGGCTTCCCTGAAATATTCCTTTATTCAACACTCATAGTTATTCAATAAGATGAACTTTGTGTCCAGCTATTTACTGATCTCCTAACAATCTCTGGGGGCACTCTTCCTGAGTTTAGAGCCATGGAATTCTGCTCTTGGGGCAGGTGGACCTAAGCAATCATCAAGTCTGGTACTGTTTATTTTACAGATGAGAAAACTGAAGCCCAAGAGGGGAGCAATTTGCCCAAAGGCGCCGAGGGCATCAGGGAAAAAACCAAGCTAAAACTGGTCCTGCCTCTTCTTTTTCACATCCTCCCAGAGGATCTGCCTCCCATGAGAGCTGGGAGAGCTTGTATATTCCAGACCCTCTATCTGGGCCTCCCATCTTGCCATTAAAATGAACAAAAGATCTAGTTTTCCTGGGAAGCCCTATTTTTTGAACTGTTTCTTACAGGCTAGACTCCAAAGACAAAGGACTTGACATTAGCCACAAGCAAACTGTGAAGTACATGAGCTGCTGTGTGAATTGCCTCCCTTAGGCTGAGCAGGGAGGCTCATGCCTCTAATGCCAGCACCTTGGGAGGCCAAGGACGATGGATCACTTGAGTTCAGGAGTTCAAGACCAGTCTGGGCAACATGGCAAAATCCCATCTCTACAAAAAAAATACAAAAATTAGCCAGGTGTAGTGGCACTCATCTGTAGTACCAGCTACCTAGGGGGACTGAGGTGGGAGGATCATTCGAGCCTGGAAGTCAAGGCTGCAGTGAGCCATGATCATGTCACTGCACTCCAGCCTGGGTGACAGAGCAAGACCCTATCTCAAAAAAAAAAAAAAAAAAAGAATTGCCTCTCTTAAACCAGGTTGAGGCTGTTTCTTGTGAATTATCATGTCTCTCTGCACGTTTTTTCCTAATACCGCTTCTGAACCAAATGTGTGCTTTTTTACTGACACCAAATATGTGTCAGTTTTCCACATCAATTCTCCAATTCTCCAACACGAACTGGGTGTCCCCCAGTTCAGTTCCATTCTGACACTATCTACCTGGAGTTAGTATCAGATTCCACGAGTTAAGGGCTCAGTCCCACAAGACTACCACCACTCCAGATGCCAGCTGTAATGGGTCCCCAGGACACCCACACTTTTGCCTGGCTGACTACAAATTTGGGTGTTCCCACGACCCTCTTGTCAGGTTTGATAATTTGTAGAAGACAACTCAAGAAATTGCTCTACTTATGATCACTGCTTCATTATAGAGGATACAAGTCAGGACAGCCAAGGAGGGATGCCAAGGGCAAGACATGCGTTCAGCAACCCAGAGGTTCTTGGAAACTCATTGTTCAAGAATTTGTGTAACTTGGCCAGGCATGGTAGCTCATGCCTGTAATCCCAGCACTTTGGGAGGCCGAGGCGGGCAGATCACTTGAGGTCAGTAGTTCGAGAGAAACTTGGCCAACATGGTGGAATCCCCATCTCTACTAAAAATACACAAATTAGCCAGGCGTGGTAGCACCTGCCTGTAGTCCCAGCTACTCAGGAGGCTGAGGCAGGAGAATCGCTTGAACCCAGGAGGCAGAGGTTGCAGTGAGCCAAGATTGTGCCACTGCACTCCAACCTGGGTGACAGAGCGATATTCTGTCACAAAAAAAAAAAAAAAAAGAGTTTGTGTAATTCAGTCTCTAGCCTGGCTTCCCTCCCTGGAGGTCAGGACAGAGGACTGAAAGTTCCCACCTTCTAATCACGTATTTGGTCTTTCTGGTGGCCAGCCCCCATCTTGATGCTATCTAGGGGTTCTATCCTGAGTCACCTCATTAGCATAAACTCAGGTGTGTAAGGAAGGGCCTTATTATGAATAACAAAAGACACTCCTATCACTCAGGAAATTCCAAGGGTCTTATGAGCTCTGAGTCAGAAGTCAAGAACAAAGTCCCAACATATATTTTTCCTCTATCATACTATATGGTTCCTAAATCGGCTGGGATGATTACAGCTCAGAGGCTGAAAAACATGCTCTGAATACATACTTCATCACACTTACCAGAAAGGGGCCACTCTCCTCCACTGAAAAGCAAGAATGCTCCTTTCTGTGAACTCCAAAAATCTGAGCAGGTCTCAGTTAGTTTAGAAAGTTTATTTTGCCAATAAACCTTAGCAAAAAGTTGAGGATGCCTGCCCGTGACAGCCTCAGGAGGTCCTGACAATATATGCTCAAGGTGGTCGGGGCACAGCTTGGTTTTATACATTTTAGGGAGACATAAGAAATCAATCCATATGTGTAAGATGTACATTATTTCAGTCCGGAAAGCTGGGACAACTCAAGATGAAGGGGAAGTGGGGAGTGGGCTTCCAGATCATAGGTGGACAAGAGACAAATGGTTGCATTGTTTTGAGTTTCTGATTAGCCTCTCCAAAGAAGGCAATCAGTTATGCACTTATCTCGGTGAGCAGAGGGGTGACTCTGAATAGAATGGGAGGGGATTTGCCCTGAGCAGTTCCCAGCTTGACTTTTCCCTTTAGCTTAGTGATTTAGGGGCCCCAAGATTTATTTTCCTTTCACATTTCTCTGTACCTGTTTCCTCATCCAGGACGAGAGGCTTAACTGGGGGCATGCCATTCCTGCATCTATTTTTTTCTTTTTATTTTTTAGAGATGTTATCTCACTATGTTGCCCAGGCTGGAGTGCAGTGGCTATTCACAGGCATGATCATAGCCTTGAACTCCTGGCCTCCAGAAATCCTCCCATCTCAGCCTCCTGAGTACCTGGGACTGGAGGTGTGCACCACTGTGTCTGGTACCTACATTTTTATTTCTCTTTTCTTTCTTTCTTTTTTTTTTTTTCTAAATGTCTATCCTATGCCTGTCCCTCCACTGTACTTTGGAATGCATCCCTCCTTCTGACTGTACAGGACTACCTGTCATTCCCAGAACACTGGCCCTCCTACCCTTTGTGCCTTGCCATCGGCTTGAAATGCCTTCTTTCCTTTCTTTTCCTGTCAAAATTGCAGGTGATTAAAAAGGTTGTGGGGCAAACATACTTTGTGGTAGTGGTAGGTGTTCTGCAACACGGCACTCTTAATTTACACTTGTTTCTACTTCTTAGCTGGAAGAAAAGTCTTATGCAGTCATAAAACAAATAGATTTGTAATTTGGGGGTCACAATGTACAGAACTCATTTTTTTTTTTTCTTTCTTTCTTTTGAGACAGAGTCTGGCTCTGTTGCCCAGGCTGGAGTGCAGTGGCGCAATCATAGCTCACTGTATCCTCCGCCTCCTGGGCTCAAGCAATCCTCCCACCTCAGCCTCCCAAGTAGCTGGGACTACAGGCATGTGCCACCATGCCTGGATCATTTCTGTATTTTTTGCAGAGACAGGGTTTTACCGTTGTTGCCCAGACTGGTCTTGAGCCCTTGGGCTCAAGCAATCCTCCTGCCTCAGCCTCCCAAACTGCTGGGATTACAGGGATGAGCCACCTCACCCGCCCAGAACTCATTTAATATAATGTCGTTGGCTTTATTACATTTCTGACACTCCTCACACACAACAAAATCTTCCCTTTGGGAGGCTGGAAGGATACACCTGCCTGTTTTCCCTAAGGTCACATGTTCGTCCTTCCACACCCTTCACAGGGTATCCAGGCAGAATTAAGCTGTGTCTTCCCACAGCACTTGTACTCAGCTCTGACTGCTTGTTTACAAGGCTGTTTGCCTCTGAAGGCTGCAGGTGTCCTGTTGTTTATCTTTGCTGTCCCTGAACAGTATCTGACACGTCATGTATGCTCACTGCATGCTTGGTCCTGGTCTACAGGAGAGAGAGGTCAACCTAATTAGACAAGAACCAGGACAGGACACAGAGGAAAACTGGTTGTGGAGGCAGGGACGAGTGCTCCTTGCTAGTCACCTTCTGTGGAAGGAGAAGCTGTTCCTTATCTTAGGCCTGCTTCTGGTTCACTCTGCCTTCTGGACTGCTAGGTAGAAGTACACACACACATGCACACACACACAATTTTTCTATTAATAGATAAAACTCAAGACAATAGCTCCAAAAATAACCTCTTCTTCAAGGTCAGTGGAAGGCAGTAGAAACACCATTCTGGCCAACCCACTGAACCAACGGGTGCACGTAGGCTCCCAGGTGCAAGGAAGCAATGTGTGCCCCTTGGTTCAGTGGGTTGACCTCCTAACCATCAAGGATGGAGCTGCAGAGTGTCAGCAGGGCCACATCATGTCTTTCATGGTGCTTAGGCACTTATGCCTCTGTGGGCCCATTCGTCCATAAAAATATATTAAAAATTATATTTTGTGACTACATTGGCATAAAGACAAATTGAATCCAACCTTGATTCATTTGTATGTATTCATTACTATTATAGTCATCTTCTTCTAATTTTAAAAGAAATTAAAATTAAAACATTTTCGTGGTCCCCTAAAAGTAGAGGGCCTATATTAGTCTGGAATTTCCAGAGAGACAGAACGAATAGGAAGGAGATAGATATTTATAGCCAACTGCAGATCATGGGACTGTCTCAGCCCCATATGTATCTGAAGGCTGAGAAGTCCCATGATCCGCACTTGGCAAGCTGGAGACTCAGGAGAGCCAGTGCTGTGAGTTCCAGTCCGAGAACGAAGGCAGGAGAAGGCTGACGTCCCGCTCAAAGGACAGTCAGGTAGAGAGAGCCTGATTTTTCCCTTACTCCACTTTTTCAGTTCTATTCAGGCCTCACCTTCAACAGATTGGATAAGGCCCACCCACCATGGAGAGGGCAGTCTGCTTCACTCAGTCTATAGATTCAAATAGTAATCTCAGCCAGAAACACCCTCACGGGATACCCCAAATGTTTAGCCAAGCACCTGGGAGGTCAAGTTGACACATAAAATTAACCACCACAGGGCCCTGTGTCTACTGAGCCCATTGGAGAAGTCGGCCTGAGTTTGAGGGAGTAGCTGACATAGGGTCCTTTTCTTGGAGTTACCCTTTGTAAGTGACTGCCCACACAGTGGTTCACTGGGCTCACTGCAAAAGGTCTTGAGCTTGGAGACCAGTGCCTGGTGCATTAAGGAAGACTGCCAGGGCCTTGGAGGACTGACTTTTCCTCTGCTGTCTGTCACAAATCATCTTCATTCCTGACCAAATGTCTCTGGCCTATGCTGAGCCCCCAGGAAATGACATTTGCCTCACAGGACCTGGAGGATCAGAGCATCCTCTAAGCCAGAGAAGCATGAACTTGGACCCCAAGTTGGTTAGCTTGATCTAGAGCAGCAGCCACAGCTGGGAAATCTCTTTTCAGTTGAATTTTTCTTTTTCTTTTAAAAAAGTTCATCTAAATGTTGCATTCTACTCCATAGTATATTCATATTTCTCCCCAAAAGATTTAAGGAAAAGTTGATGCTCCATTTTTATCCCATGGCTTGACTATTCCTGGAATATTGGCCCTCTGATTGGAGAAAAGTGGACTTAGAGACAAGCCGAGCTCTGAGGCCCTTTGTCAGGGATTAATGACACTACAAGAGTTAGGATCAATATTTAGCCTTCTTTCTCTGCCTTCTCTTGCTCCTGCCTATTTGCCAGATGGAGGAAGTAGGCCTTAGGGAAGGGAGCCCATTTGCTCAGTGTGTCAAGGCTGGAGGTGAAATAGAATCAGGGCAGCATCAGGGCAAACTGAGAGTGTCTCTTTTTTTTTCACTCTGAGACAGGAAAAACCACTTTGTCGCCCAGGCAGTGGCACGATCTCAGCTCACTGCAACCTTTGGCTCCCAGGTTCAAGTGATTCTCGTGCCTCAGCCACCCAAGTAGCTGAGACTACAGACGTGCACCACCATGCCCAGCTGATTTTTGTATTTTCAGTAGAGATGGGTTTTCACCCTGTTGGCCAGGCTGGTCTCAAACTCCTGGCTTCAAGTGATCTGGCCACCTCAGGTGCCGGGATTACAGGTGTGAGCCACGCGCCCAGTCCAGAGTGTCTTTTATGCCCTGGCCATGATCCATCAGTGGATCAAGGTGAGTGGGACAGAAATTTTTTTTTCGGTGGGGGGGACAGTAATTTTACAGCTAACAGTTTCAGTGTAAATCCTGACCACCTGTATATTCGAGCCATAGACCACAGTCTGCAGACCTAAGGCACATTTCATGTAACTTTACATCCGTATCAAGGAGGTTCGATCTTTGGGAAAATAAATATTTACCCAGCTTCAAAGAAGTCAGACTTCCTGCCATTTATTTTTAGTTCTTTGGGTATGTGCAGATCATCACCAACACAATAAAGAAAATGCAGATGCTTCTCATAATTACCCAGCTAAGGCTGGGAGTGGTAACTCACGCCTGTAATCCCAGCACTTTGGGAGGCTGAGGTAGGTGGATCACTTGAGGCCAGGAGTTCAAGACCAGCCTGGCCAACATGGTGAAACCCTGTCTCTACCAAAAATACGAAAAATTAGCTGGGGCTGGCACACACCTGTGGTCCCAGCTACTCGGGAGGCTGAGGTAGGAGGATAGGTTGAGCCTAGGAAGTTGAGGCTGCAGCAAGCTGAGATCACGCCACTGCACCCCAGCCTGGGTGGACAGAGTGAGACCCTGTTTCAAAACAAAAGAAAAGAAAAAAGAAAAGAGAGAAGAGAAGAGAAGAAAGGACATTTTAACACTAAAAGCATAAAGAACAAAACCTCAAAACCTCAAAATGGAACAAATTTGGATTTAAGAAAAATCTACTGCATTGTGTATGTTGTTTTTCTATATTGCGCTAAACTGGAGAAAACATCACTGTAGACAGGTACTGCTCTGAGGTCTGGAGTTTAGAAACTATTGAAACTTTTTTGAGTAATTCTGATGCAAAAAAGAAAGAAAGAAGGAAAGAAAGAAAAAGAAGAAAGAAAGAAAGAGAAAGAAACTGTTGAATTTCATGGAACTCTTAGGTCCATTTTCAAGCTCTAATATGCTAGGATGAATCTTTCAACCTTGCACCTTTTCTCCAAATTGTCAGTCTGTAAATTGTCATTAGCCCAGTGCTTATCCATTCTTCCCTCCTTCTGCAGCTGAGAGAAGAGAAGTGTCTACTGCACTAAAGAAAATCTTCCTTCTAGAGGACACATACTGATGAAAACCTACAACTACTACAAGAGGAAAATGAGCCCATTCCTGATACTATTCTAAACACCTTACATATTTAGCAATTAAAAAGCTAGCTCACTGAAGCTTCACAACAACCTATGAGCTAGGCACAAGCATTATCCCCATTTCACAGATGGGGACACTGAGGCACAGAGACAAAATAATGAAGTCACAAAACAATATCCAGTGTGCTTTGGACTTTCCTAGCTCTGCAGAGGCCAGCCTGAAGTCTGTGTGTGTGCTGGCTTGTGACATGTAGACTAAGGCTCATGGTCCCACATCCTATCATTTCCCACTTGCTTTAGGAACTGATGCCTGTTGCCTGTCCCCTCATGGATGGATGGTCTCCTTATATGTGCAAGAACAGTAGCACTAGCTGCCATGTATCTTGACCCTCTGGGTGTGAGCATCCAAAACTTCATAATCTAGCTTTTTTTTTTTTTTTTTTTTTGAGATGGAGTCTCACTCTGTTGCCTAGGCTAGAGTGCAGTGGCACCATCTCAGCTCACTGTAACCTCCGCCCCCTGGGTTCAAGCAATTCTCCTGCCTCAGCCTCCCGAGTAGCTGAGATTACAGGTGTATGCTACCACGCCCGGCTACTTTTTTAGTTTTTAGTAGAGATGGGGTTTCGCCATGTTGGCCAGGCTGGTCTCGAATTCCTGACTTCAAGTGATCCGCCCACCTCGACCTCCCAAAGTGCTGGGATTACAGGCGTGAGCCACCGCACCCAGCCATAATCTTGCTTTATACTCACCAGAGTCCTCTAGGAAGGGGGTTATTATTCCTGTTTCACAGGCGATATAACTGTAGTTTAGAGAGGTGACCTGCCCAAGGTCACATAGCTGGCTAGGATTTGAACTGAGATCTTCCTGACTCTAAAGCTCCTACCTCTAACCCCATAAAGAAAGGAAGGATTGTGTCCCATTTTGCAGTCAGAAATCTACAGTTCTCAGAGAAGGGAACTGAGAAGCCCACACCAGCTGGGAGCTGAAACCAGCATCAGGCTCAAATCTCCCTGCTTGCCAGGTTCCTGGTCCAGCCCCTGATCACCCCACCTTCTAGACACTGACCCAAGCCAGGGCACTGGAAAAGACATTTTGAGAAAAGGAGGGAGGCTCAGGGGAGATTAGGGATAAGACAAAACATCTTGGGGCCAGAGCATACTGTCCTGGGAGCTTTGCCAACATGGCTTGAAGGACCTTGGGGAGATGATTGGGAGGGGGGTGACAGCTGGGGAGCATGGACACTAGACTGGGAGCCCTTTGTCCCAGGAGCAGACCGCCCCAAATACCAAACTGGCTCCTTGGTACTATCTCTCAGCCCTCTTGACTCACTGGGCTCAACCACAGTTCAACCACATATAAAAATGAGGTCTAATAGGCTGATAGGAAAGGCACATAAATAATGACTTTCTTGACTTTGGAATCAGGACAAGCCTAAAGACCAGCAAAACCTCCTCCCAACCCCCCTTCTTTGTCTGCCTTCCTCCCACCAGTCTCCTCCACCATGGTAAATGGTACCACCCGTCTTTGGGTTGCTCAAGCTGGAAATCTGGGATTCAGCCCTGTTTCCTCTTCCTCACTCCAGCCCATCAGTAAGTCCTCTAGGTACAACCTCCCAAATACATCTCATTTCCTCCCACCTCTCTCTCCCCCGTCCTCCAGCAAGTCCCAGCCAGCATCCTCTTCCCCCTGGATGCTAGAGAGGCTCCTGTCTGCTCTCCTTCCTCCCACCGCTGCCCGCACAGCCTATTCTCAGACGTACAGCCGCCGTGAGGTTTGGACATTGAAATCAGACCGTGTCACTTGCTTAGAGCGCTCCAATCACTTCCCATTAGACTCAGACAAAAATGGAAATCTCCTAACTTGGTCTGCCTGATCTGGCCACTGCCCACCCCTCCAACCAGGCTCAGCTCAGCCTTCCCTGACCACCTTATCTGAAGCTGAAGCCCACTTATTTCCCATCGCTGTACCTGTGTATTTCCTTCTGCGTACTCACTACAATTTCACATCATTTTGTGACTTTGCTCACTTGTTTATTTTTTGCCTCCCCACTGCGGACTGCAAGTTCCATGAAGGCAGGATCATGTCTGTCTGTTCATGATTGTAGCTTCCCAGTACAGCATTTCACACATAGGTAGGCACTCAAGAAGTACTTTGGGATTAAAGATGAAAGAAAGGTCTATTATATAAGTCACAACAGGATGCCAGCCATCTGCCAGGTGCCTTTTTATTGTTGTTGTTTGTTTGTTTTTTTGAGACAGGGTCTGACTCCATCACCCAGGCTGGAGTGCAGTGGTGCAATCATGGCTCACTGCAGCCTTGACCTCTGGGTTCAAGTGATTCTCCCACCTCAACCTCCCATGTAGCTGGGACAACAGGTGTGTGCCACCAAGCCTGGCTAATATTTTTAATTTTTTGTAGAGATGGGGTCTCACTCTGTCGCCTAGGCTGGTCTCAAATTCCTGGGCTCATGTGATCCTCCCATCTCAGCCTCCCAAAGTGCTGGGATGACAAGCGTGAGCCACAGCGCCTGGCCTGCCTGGTGTCTTCTCTGCCATTTCTCTCCTCTCCTCTCTCCCTCCAGAGGGCAGCTCACTGCACAGAGGTCTGGGAACCTGCTCTCTGGGCTGGATTCTGACCCTGTGGGAGGAACTTGTGGAAGGACTGGGGGTGGCAGTGAGATTATCGGGTGCCAGATGGAGGCTGGGAGCAGACTAACAGTTCCCTAATGCCCACTCTGGTGTCCTGAAGAAACTCTCCCCTGCCTGGTCTCCATATGGAAAGGGGCTCCCTCGGCTGGACCATGCAAGGCTGCAGAAGACTGGGTACCACCTAGAGGGGGCAGCTGTGAGAGAGCCAGGAAGGGGTGAGAGCTGGTATTGCAGGGCCAGGGAACAGATGTGCTAGTTTGAAAGGAGGAGTTCGTATTCTCCCTTATGGCTGCAGAAAGCAACGAATAAAACCTTGATATGTTGCTGGGCTAGGCCTGGCTACCCCAATATCCCCCAGCTACTCCATGGTATAGAGTGAACTCTCCCCTCCCACACAGGCGCCTACTGGCCTGGCATCCTGGGCATTTGCCCAGGCTTCTTGGAGGAGGTTGGCCAACCTTGGCTGGACAGCAGTATCCTGTGACATTCACAGATACTGGCAAGAAGCCCCAAGACTCCAGGCAAGAATGGATCAGTAGGTTCCAGTAAAGAGGCTTCTGTGGGAAGTAGAGCTACGGTGGCATTTCTGTGCCTCGGGAATCAGCCCTAAGGGAAGTAAGCCCTCTGGGAGCCAGAGAAGCTCACAATTGCTTTAGCAACACATCCCATCAGACCTGCCTCGCCTCCCCATCCTCAAAAGCAAATACTTAACCATCTGCAGTCTCCAGTAGACTGCCTGCTAAGCTTTTTTTCCCCCTTATTTGATGCAAAAATGTGTGGTCAGTGAACTGTCCTAATGACAGGACAACACCTCCACCCGCTGGCACCACCAATGGACGTGGCCAAGGACACAGCGGGGTGATGCTTATGGGATGGGAGGCCTTGGGCAGAGTTGAAGGCAGAAAGGGCCTGTTAGTCACCCAGGGACTGGGAGTGCAAGACAGAGAAAGGGAAGGAGTGACATCCAGAAAAGGATGACTTGAGGCAAGCGTTCTGGGGATTCTTTGTAGGTGCTCTGTTATTGCTTCCAGTGACCTCCCTGGGACTTTGATAAATAAATGAAAACTTGTATGACCATAATGAGTTTTTAAACAAAGCACAGTGTTACAACACTCCAATGACTTTAGCCGCCATACCCTGTTGTGGCCACTGCCCTGTGGGCATCTCAGACAGGGGCTGTTGCTGCCTGCTATGGTTCGAATGTCCCCTCCAAAACTCATGTTGAAACTTAATCCCCAATGTGGCAGTATTGAGAAGAAGGGCTTTTAAAAGGTGATTGGATCATGAGAGCTCTGCCCTCATGAATGGGTTAATCCATTCATAGATTAATGGGTTAATGGACTAACGGGCTATCATGGGAGTGGAGCTGGTAGCTTTATAAGAAGAGGAAAAGGCTGGGCATGATGGCTCAGGCTTGTAATCCCAGCACTTTGGGATGCTGAGGCAGGTGGATCACCTGAGGTCAGGAGTTTGAGACCAGCCTGGCCAACATGGTGAAACCCCATCTCTACTAAAAATACAAAAATTAGCCAGGCATGGTGGCAGGTGCCTGTAATCCCAGCTACTTAGGAGGCTGAGGCAGAAGAATTGCTTGAACCCAGGAGGAGGAGGCTGCAGTGAGCCGAAATGGCACTATTGCACTCCAGCCTGGGTGACACAGTGAGACTCCATCTCAAAAAAAAAAAAAAAAAAAAAAAGAGAGAGAGAAGAGGAGAAAGACCAGAGCTAGCACATTAGCATGCTCACCCCCTCAGCATGTGATGCCCTGCACCACCTCAGGACTCTGCAGAGAGTTCCCACCAGCAAGAAGGCCCTCACCAGATGCACCCCCTGGACCTTGGACTTCTCAACTCAATAACAGTACAAAATAAATCCCTTTTCTTTATAAATTACCCAGTTTCAGATATTCTGTTATAAGCAACAAAACACGGACCAAGACACTGCCTGTAGGGTTTGGTGTTCTCTCTGCTGTCATCATTATTCCTTCTTCCCACCTCTATGCATGAACAGGTCTGTCACCTGAAACATTCTTTAGTCCTCCAAATGTTCTCATGGTCTGTGGTTTGCTTAGAGTCTAGTGGCTCTCGAACTTTAGTGTGGTTTCATAAACTGACCTTCTTGATAAAATGAAGACTCCCAGGCTCCCATCAGTGATTCTTCTCTGATATATACAGTCCTTCAGCCCCATTTTAAGAAACACTGATTTAGAAATCACTGTGCAAGTGGTTGGTTTCTGTTTTTTCTATTTGAATAATACTGCAACGAACACTTTGTAGAAATGACTTTGTTCTAACTGTTTTCTTTAGCTACTTCCTTAGAATTAGGATTATGGAATCAAAGGATAGGAACTGTTTTGTAGGTTTTGCCAAATTAGTATCCAGGGAATTTGAACAATCAAACATTGTTTTATCATTTATATTAATTTTTATAACATTATAAAATTCACTGAAATTGCAAATTCAAGATACATGGTGGGGCTGCCTATTTTTCTATGTAAAGTATTGTGTGTAAACTCTCTGCTCATTTCCTTCGAGTACTTATCAAAAAGGGGCAGGATACTGGCCTTTTATAGTTAGATCAGTTATTTAGCTATTTTGGATAGAAAGCTTAATTTGCCACATATAGTTCTCCCCCATCTGTGGCTTTCATTTTTGTGTTTGCTTTATTACATTCTGTGGCACAAAAGGCTTTTAAAAACACATTTAGATCCGTCCATCCTGTCTCTGATATCTAATTTCGTCAATAGTCAAAATGTTTTCTTCTCATCACAGTGGAAACACATTTGCTTTCCCATTTTCTCTGGCTTTTTATGACCCACTTAGACGATATTTGTTAAACAGTGATTCTTTCTTGTAGCATTGTGTTGATGCTTATTCATCTTATATCAAGTCTTTAAATAGCTTGAATTTGTTTCTGTAGAGTATGTCTCTTCTATTACCCTGGCCAACTTTTCTTGACTTTACCCCAATGAAATATAGTGATGACTGCTTTTTTAAGTTTACCCTCCTCCTTCTTTTTCCCCAACAAAAATTTTTTTGATATTTTGTCCATTCGTACTCCAGATGAGTTTTAATGGGTTTGTTGTTGTTGTTGTTGTTGAATTATAGGATGCATCTCATTTGTCTTTATATTCCATTTTAGTTTTAACTATTTAGACTTCACAATTAGGATCAAAGTACATCTCTGTATTCTTTCACGTTTTCCTCTATACCTCCAACTTTAAAATTTTCTTTGAAAAAAAATCATTTATTCTAAGTTAAATTAATTCTGAACCACTAACTTTTTGTGTGTGAATAAGCCATCTTTCTCCCTCCCTTTTCTCTTCTCTCTGTCCCACTCTTACTCTCATTCTCATGCTCACTAAAATACAAGTATTTTGACACCAAACCGTGTAGCTACCATGGTATATACTTCCACCCTCCAGGCCCAGCACCTGTTTCTGGGCGTCTGCCAGCAGCCATCCATCAGCTCTGAGGATACCTCTGTGTGCCTTGTTCCCTTTTTCTGGCCCTCCTTGTAAGATGGGCATCAACTTCCTGAGTTGGGACATGGCTGGTTAAGGAAGAGTCAGAATGTTCTAAAAGTGCCCTCCCTATTTATTGAACAAAACAGAAAAACAGAGAGGACTATGTTGAATGGTGTCTCCTTAACATTCAAGCTCACCAACAAGCTCAGAATGTGACCTTATGTGGAAACAGGGTCTCTGCAGACATAATTACTTAAAATGAGGTCATACCTAGATGAGGGTGGGCCCTAAATCAAATGACTGGGAACTTTATAAAAGAGAAAACAAAGACACACAGACAGGGAAAACACCATATGCGACCACCAAAACAGAGATTGGAGTGATGCCCCTACAAACCCAGGACCACCCAGGTTGCCGGCAACCACCATAAGGCAGCAGAGAAGCCCGAGATTCTCCCTCAGAGCTTCCAGAAAGAACCAACTCTGCCAACACCTTGGTTTCGGACTTCTGTCCTCCTGAATGTGAGAGAATACATTTCTGTTTATTTCAGCCCCACAGTTTGTGGCAATTTGTCATAGCAGCCCTAGAACACTAGGCTCTTCACATAGTCTCTCCTGAGAGCTTGTCCGCTGCTGACTTTTGAAGGTACGATGCTCTAAAACACGGAAGAGAGGTGTCCTTGTAAACGTGTCTCAGAGAAGAGAATGAACAGTCCATTCTGGAATGTAAATACTCAAGAAAGGAGATATTTTTCTGTTTCCTGACCAACCGCAAGTCTCTCTTTGTAGAAGGCGAACTATTTATGGCACATTCCAGGTTCTAAGAACCAGGGCTCTTTCGCCAAGGAAGGCAGTGTGGTGTAATTCAAAGGCTTCAGAAGTTGGGCTCTGACCACCAGGGTCTAAATCTTGGTCCTGCCATTCTTTAGATGCCTAACTCTGGGCAGATCATTTAACCTCTTGGAGCTGGATTTCCCATCTGTAAATGGAGACAATAATGATTTAGGGCCAACATATCTTAGGGAGTTGTTGCTAGGATCTGACGAGATAATTTATGAGCACACATTCTTTAAGCTGGAAAGCACTGGGCAGATGTTACCAATTCATAGTGGCTGCCTGTGGGGCAGGAGAGACACACTTCTCACTATATTCCATTTTGTTCTATGTGACATTTTCATGTACGTATTGAAAAGAATATGTTAAAAAATTTAAGGGTAATCACTGTGAGCACAACATGAACACATTAAATAAAGATGTTTGCTTTTTATCCTATTAAAAAATTTTAATATGCAAAATGAAGAAGAAAAAGTAGATAAAATTGTGCTCCAGTTCCAAGCTCACCCAAAGATGACATCTAGAGTATGGGCACTGATTGCCCCCTGCGGAAACCTCTGTTCCCTTCCCCCACCCCAGTTTCCATGTGGGAGCTTCTGGGACACAACCCAGCTCACATTTCCCCAACCTTTTTTGCCGCTGTTCTGGTCTGCTGCTGCTGCTGCTGCTGCTGCTGCTGCTGCTGCTGCTGTTGAGTTGGGGTCTCACTCTGTCACCCCAGCTGGAGTGCAATGGTGGCATCTCAGCTCACTGCAGCCTGGACCTCCTGGGCTCAAGCGATCCTCCCACCTCAGCCTCCAGAGTAGCTGGGACCACAGATGTGTGCCACAGCACTGGGCTAATTTTTAAAATGTTTTGGGTAGGGATGGGGTCTCATAATGTTGCCCAGGCTGGTCTCAAACTCCTGGTCTCAAGCGATTCTCCTACTTTGGCCTCCCAAAATGCTGGGATTACACTAAACCGTTTTTTTTTTTTTTTTTTTTTGAGACGGAGTCTCACTCTGTCACCCAGGCTGGAGTGCAGTGGCGCAATCTCGGCTCACTGCAACCTCCGCCTCCCAGCTTCAAGCAATTCTCCTGCCTCAGCCTGCCGAGTAGCTGGGATCACAGGCAAGCGCCACCATGCCCAGCTAATTTTTGTATTTTTAGTAGAGATGGGGTTTCGCTATGTTGGTCAGGCTGGTCTCGAACTCATGACCTTGTGATCCACCCACCTTGGCCTCCCAAAGTGCTGGGATTACAGGCATGAGCCACCATGCCCAGCCTATGCTGAACGCTTTTTATCTGCTCTTGTTAGCCCAGATTTGGTGAACTAGAATTAGCTGTTCATGCCTGCCATGGATTTCCCATGGTTTGATTTATCTTTCTGAAATCTAGAAAGAATAGGGACCCTCTTGCCAGGTTGCTGGGGCACCTATAGGATTGTATGTAAACACAAAGGCGTATTTGGGAAGCTGGTGCCCCCACCCCCAGCCCTGCACACTTTGAGGCTTTATGCTTATACCAAAGGCACAGCAGGAAGGGACTGCTTTGATCACAGAATCCTCAGGGGATCAGAATGGGACGTTAAGCTTTGTAGTCCACTTAATGAGGAGCTCTCTGCCCCTTAGTGATGAGCAGGCCCTCCAAAGTCCTGAGGTCTCTGGGCCTTTCATCGGGTCAATGTCCTGGGGCAGCGCCTGATATTGCACCGGTCACTCACTGCCCAGCCCCTCCACCAAGACTCCACTCCACAGGCCCCGTTGCCACCTGCCTCCTCCAGATCTTATCCCCGTGATGCCATTGACACCAGTTGATGTGACACTCCACTCGGTCACCACTCTGCCAGTTGAGAAAGCCCTCCTGCTTCTTCTTTCCTTAGGATGGAGGGCTTATAGCAAAGTCACGTGAGCCCACGTGGGAAGGCTCTTTCTGCTTTACCATACAGCCCTCCCCTTGAGAGCACCCAGGCATTCCAGGGGACTAGGCATGGGTCCGGCACAGGCTTGCACGGGAACAAGAGCCACCTTGTCCCCTAGGCCTGGATCCTTCCTCACTTACAGTGGGTATTTTTCCTCCCTGGGCCCGTATGTTATTCCCTATAATCTACCCTTCCCAGCCTGACTCTGTATAGATGAACCTGAGTATACAGGGTTCAAGCTCTGTCCCAGGGAAATCTGGGTCCATGTCATCCAAGCTCTGTGGTTTTGTGGAGGGGACTGGAATGTATGATTGTGGCCTGTCTCCATGTCCCATCGTACCCGTGCCTCAGCTCCAACCAAGGCATAGACAGGTTCGGGCTCCTCTCGCAGGAGTTTTATCAGAGTGCTTGTGATTCCCTTGTGTGCCTTAATCATTAAAAGCAGCAACTTTGGAGTCAAAGACAAACCTGGGT
Organism: Gorilla gorilla gorilla; assembly: GCF_029281585.2. NCBI lineage: Eukaryota > Metazoa > Chordata > Mammalia > Primates > Hominidae > Gorilla > Gorilla gorilla. The sequence goes on along the minus strand of NC_073239.2, from coordinate 84,321,954 downwards.
ACCATCTGCTCCACAGTTTATGAGCCACGTGATCTTGAGGAAGTTACTTAATCTCTTGGAATCTGTTTCTTCATTTGTAAAATGAGGACGGTAACAGAGCTCTTAAAGCTGTTACTTGTAGCGCTGTTGAAAGAATTAACTGAGATAATGTATCTAAGTACCAGCTTGGTGCTGGTACTGTATCTGGCATGCGGTAAAACCTTAAGGAATGTTAGTTGTCATCATTTTTGTTGTTGTTGCTGTTTATTTGTTTGTTTTGAAACGCAGTCTTGCTCTGTCACCCAGGCTGGAGTGCAATGGCGCAATCTCAACTCACTGCAAACTTTGCCTCTCAGGTTCAAGCAATTCTCCTGCCTCTGCCTCCTGAGTAGCTGGGATTACAGGTGCCTGCTATCACACCTTGCCAATTTTTGTATTTTTAGTAGAGACGGGGTTTCACTATGTTGGCCAGGCTGGTCTCAAACTCCTGACCTCAAAAGATCCACCTGTGGCCATGAGCCACTTTAGGAGGCCGAGGTGGGCGAATCATGAGGTCAGGAGTTTGAGACCAGCCTGGCCAACATGGTGAAACCCCATCTCTACTAAAAATACAAAAATTGGCTGGGCATGGTGGTGGGTGCCTGTAATCTTAGCTACTCAGGAGGCTGAGACAGGAGAATCGCTTGAACCCGGGAGCCGGATGTTGCAGTGAGCCAAGATCACGCCACTGCACGCCAGCCTGGGAGACAGTGTGAGCCTCTGTCTCAAAAAAAAAAAAAAAAAAAAAAAAAATTGTCCACTTGCCTCGGCCTCCCAAAGTGCTGGGATTACAGGCATGAGCCATCACACCGGGCCTCATCATTGTTATTGTTATTAACACAATGATCCCATTTTAGTCATGGCTTCAGCCCAGCTGAGCTTTGTGAACTTGAGCAAGTTATTTAATCTCTGTGGGCTCTTATTTTGTATAAAACAAGAGAATATGGGTCTTGAGCCTTCACATTCCTTCTAACTCTGTGATCCTGCTCTCATTTGACTCTAATGGGAAAATTCCATCTTTAAAGGAGACCAACACCAGCTAATCAGATGAGGTGGCTGGCTGCTTACAGAGCGTGATAAGAGAGGCTGCAGAAAGTTCACCTGGCTCCTCCAAACCAACGCCTGCTTCTCTCTCCAGCAGGCCCCCTACAGCCCGGAGCAGCAGTGGGGAGAGCTTCAGGAGCAGCCGGCAGATGATAACTAATACTAAAGGAAGGAGGCCAGGCCCTCAAGCCTGAGGTTGGAAGGAAGGGGCAGCGTTGAGTAGGGTGAGGGTCTGGCCTTGAGTTCTTGTGAGGGAATAGCTGGTGAGGACAGACTGACAATGCAGTTTCACCCGCTCTCTGCAGAGGCAGTGTGTGTGCTGGTGAGAAACCTGGCCGATGAGTCAGATGGCCTGAGTTGGAATCTTGGCTCTTCCACGCACCAGCTGTGTGACTTGGACAAAGTACTTAACTTTTCTGGGCCTCAAATTCCTCCTTTGTGAAACAAGGTAATGCAATAGTAAGAGTTCTCCCCTACAGTGTAGTGAAGATTAAATATATACAAGCACTTGGAAAAGTGCTAGGCACATAAGTGCTCTAAGTGTTAGCTGTGAATATTATTCCAATCTTGGGGAGCAGGATGGAGCTTTGGGCTGGTGCACCGAGGGCATCCTTGCATATGGGTGTGGGTGGTTCCTCTGATGCTGTACTGGAAGCAGTCAGAGGTGTGCCCAGCTGACCATGGGGGTCTGGGGCATAGGTGGAGGCTAAAAAGGTATTCATTGTCAGCTGGGCACAGTGGCTCATGCCTGTAATTCCAGCACTTTGGGAGGCTGAGGCGGGTGGATCGCTTGAGGTCAGGTGTTTGACACCAGCCTGGCTAACATGGCAAAACCCCGTCTCTACTAAAATACAAAAATTAGCTGGGTGTGTTGGCGGGTGCCTAATCCCAGCTACTCAGGAGGCTGAGGCAGGAGAATCGCTTGAACCCGGGAGGCAGAGGTTGCAGTGAGCCAGGATCGTGCCACTGTACTCCAGCCTGGGCAGCAGAGTGAGACTTTGTCGCAAAAAAAAAAAAAGGGCATTGTCGAGCTCCTGTAAAACATCCTGGGTGTCTTGGAAATGTGTGCGAGCGGCTTTTGGGGATGGTCTCATGACAGTGCCAGAACATGCTAGAAAAGCACGGTGCCTTACAGTTACTATCACCCCCAGTGCAGGGGGGCCTGAGGAGACTAAGCTTACACACCCTTAAAAGAAACCAAATCTCCTGAGTGTCCCCGAAAGGGCTAAAAACTAAATCGTTGTCTGCCATTATTAGCTCCTTAGCGTAAATGAGTTTCTCAGAGTAGGTGGTATTTAGTAGAGCCCTGTGAATAAGAACTGAAAATGAATGGCGACGGTAAGTCTTAAGACAGAGCTCTCGTGGGAAGCCGGTGGGTAGAGCCCTGGGCCGCCGACCTGGGGTTCCACCTGAGTGTGTTCGCGGCAGGGTGTGCAGGGTGTGGGGATTCCAGAGAACAACGACGGAAGCCCCCGACAAAGGTGGCCTGCTTCAACTTCGCGTTGGAACCCAGGGCCCGCCGAAGGCCGCATTTCCACGGCCACAGCCAGCCAGAGCTGCCCTCTCATACCCTCTCCGTTTGTAGACCAAGGGCCCTTCCCTGCCCGAGACCTTCTCAACTATGCGGGACTCGGCCGCCCTCTAGTGGCAACTAGGCAGAAGTTTTTCTCTTAAAATTGTCGACAACAGGATGATTTTATAATGGCATTTGGATAGTGCTTTACAGTTAACGGGACTGTCACAAATATTACAGTGTAGCTTTTCTACTGGAGTACGCCACCCACATCCCCATAGTCATCAGCCGCCTGAAGCATCCCTCCCTCCCCCGCGTGACACAATACACTCTGGCTACCTCCAATCCCTCCCTCCGCCGCGCGACACAATACACTCTAGCTACCTCCAACACTCCAGCTTTCCCATTGCTTTGGCTCATCTAGTTTTTCCCAGTGGGCAGAGGGAAGGGTCCTGGAGCCTGCGGAAGCCTGGGGAGGACTAGGTGACTTCTGACTCCTCTGCCCCCGAGCTATAAGCCCTAAGAATCTGCAGACGTTGTCTCTTAAAACTGGACATTAGGCCAGGCACGGTGGCTCATGCCTGTAATCCCAGCACTTTGCAAGGCCGAGCTGAGTGGATCACCTGAGGTCAGGAGTTCGAAACCAGCCTGCCCAACATGGAGAAACCCCGTCTGCACTAAAAATACAAAATTAGCCGGGCGTGGTGGCACATGCCTGTAGTCCCAGCTACTTGGAAGACTAAGGCAGGAGAATCGCTTGAATCCAGGAGGCGGAGGTTGCGGTGAGCCAAGATCACGCCACTACACTCCAGGCTGGGCAACAAGAGTGAAACTCTGTCTCAAAAAAAACAAAACAAAACCAAAAAAATAGACATTATCCACACTGTCCCCTGAACCCGGCAGCCTACCATTTCACAGTCTGCTGCTGCTGAAGGCAATCACACTGGCCACTTGTGTTTTAAGGGGCACACACTGACTGTGCCAAGAGCGAAGAGGCAGCAGATAGTGAAACTCCCACAGGACACATGACAGCTGTTCTCCTACTTTCAAAGGTTTCACAGCCATGGTCCCAGGGCTTTGATTCTTAACTCCCTTGCTGAGATCACCATTGAAAACCCCAAGGGTGAAGCTCAAACCCTCTACCCTCCTCAGCAACTACCCAACTCAGCCCAAAGATCCTGTCGGACCACACAATAGTCTCCTTTGTGTGGGGAATCTTTTCGAGACTGTTGTTCTGCTTGTCTCTCCGCAGGAAAAGGTAATCTGAGAGTCATACTGAGTATTTTAAATGTTAGATACTGGGTGTGTTTTGGGTTTTGATGTGTTTAGTAAACCACTCAGAGATGTTTTGTTTCAGGCAGGATAAGCCAGTTATTAAATTTTTTCATTGGCCAGGCATGGTGGCTCATGCCTGTAATCCCAGCACTTTGGGAGGCTGAGGCAGGAGGATCACTTGAGCCCAGGAGTTCCAGACCAATCGGCAACATAGCAAGACCCTGTCTCCACCAAAAAAAAAAAATTGTTTTTTTTAAGACAAGATGTGGGGTGTGGGGCAGGGAGGGAGCCCACAGGATCAGGCTGGCTCTCCGGACACTATCAGATCAGCAGAGACACGCCCACCGCTGTGGTTCTACCCTGTGTCTGGAAGTGGGTTCTCCTGTGGTCCTATTCCAGCTCCTGTCCATCAGAGCAGGTCCAGTTCCCCTCTGTTGTTGCTCCCTGAGGCTGGTCCCTGGGAGGCAGGGCTCCCCTCTCATTGCCTTAATTCTTCCCAGTTCCCTTTGGAAAGGAAGGACATCATCCCAACTGGTTCACCTGCTTTGTCTTGCCGGGAGAAACAGTTTAGCTCATACTAAGAATGAAAACTTTTTGTTTGTTTGCTTTGTTTTTTGGTTTGGTTTTAGAGACTCTGTTGCCCAGGCTGGAATGCAGTGCTGGTATCTCAGCTCACTGCAACCTCCACCTTCTGGGCTCAAGCAATCCTCACACCTCAGCCTCTGGAGTAGCTGGGACTACAGGCGTGTGCCACCACACCGGGTTAATCTTTTGTAGAGATGGAGTTTCATCATGTTGCCCAGACTGGTCTTGAACTCCTGACCTCAAGCGATTCTCCCGCCTTGGCCTCTCAAAGTGTTGGGATTATAGGCATGAGCCACTGTACCTGGCCTACAAACATTTTTAAAAATTAGGCAGGCATGGTGGTGTGTGCCTGTAGTCCTAGCTGCTCAGGAAGCTGAGGCAGGAGGATCACTTGAGCCCAGAGTTTGAGGCTGTAGTGAGCTGTGATCACAGCACTGCATTCCAGCCTGGGCAACAGAGTGAGACCCTGTCTCTAAAACCAAACCAAAACAAAGCAAACAAACAAAACATTTTCATTCCTAGTATGAGCTAAATTTTGTTTCTCCCGGAAAGATAAAGCAGGTGAACCAGTTGGAATGATGTCCTTCCTATCCAAAGGGGACTGAGAAGAATTAAGACAATGAGAAGGGAGCCCTGCCTCCCAGGGACCAGCCTTGGGGAGGAAGGAACTGAGAGAAACTGGGTCTGCTCTGGTTGACAAGAGCTAGAATAGGACCACAAGAGAACCCACTTCCAGACACAGGGTAGAAGCATAGCCGTGGGCATGTCTGTGCTGATCTGAAGGGGTTCTGGGAGCAGCCCAATCCTGTGGGCTTCCTCCCCACCCCACACCTAGTGGAAGTCTCAGCAGGACCCTGATCAGACAGGTCATGACCCAAGACCAGGGAGAATGCCGGATGCTGAGACTGGGACCATAGGAAGGAAGACTAGGGGTGGGCAGGGGCTTGGATCTGCTTCCTTTTTTTTTTTTTTTTTTTTTTTTGAAACAGCGTCTTTTTCTGTCATCCAACCTGGAGTGCAGTGGCACAATCTTGGCTCACTGCAGCTTCAACTTTCCAGGCTCAAGCACTCCCCCCACCTCAGCCTCCCAAGTAGCTGGGACTACAAGCACACACCTGTATTTTTCATAGAGATGGGGTTTCATCATGTTGTCCAGGCTGGTCTTGAACTCTTGAGTTTAAGTGATCTGCCTGCCTCAGCTTCCCAGAGTGCTAGGACTGTAGGCTTGAATCACTGTGCCTGGCATACTTCATTCTTTCTTAATCACCCCCAATATTTTAGCTTCTCCTCTCCCCTTTTTATTTTTTATTTTATTTATTTATTTATTTATTTTTGAGACAGAGTCTTTTGCTCTTGTTGCCCAGACTGGAGTGCAATGGCATGATCTCAGCTCACCGCAAACTCCGTCTCCCAGGTTCAAGTGATTCCCCTGCCTCAGCCTCCTGAGCAGCTGGGATTACAGGCACCTGCCACCAGGCTTGGCTAATTTTTTTGTACTTTTAGTAGAAATGGGGTTTCTCCATGTTGGTCAGGCTGGTCTTGAACTCCCGACCTCAGGTGATCTGCCTGCCTTGGCCTCCCAAAGTGCTGGGATTACAGGCATGAGCCACTGCACCCAGCCTCCTCCCCACTTTTTAAAAAAGTGCCTGGTGTTAAGCATTCAATTCCATTAGACCATATGGGTGGGAAAAAGGAAGTGGATTTAAAAGTCTTTCGTTCCTCCAACTATTCCAGGAGCCATCAGTAACACCCACCCCAGGGCTCACTTGCACTTGGACACTTCTGGATATTGTGACAGCCACACACTCACCTTGCTGGGAGGAAACAATGCCCAGTGAGATGGAAGAAATATTATGAAGCCTAAAGGAAGAAGCTGTGTTGGCATAAACCTCAGGCTCTACACCCTTCCTTTCCTCTCTGCAGTTCTCTCCCGACTGGGCCAAGGTTTGCCGCAACCCTCTCCTACCTTTTCTCAGACTTATCACTTCCCCTTTCCTATACTATGAACACCCTGATGCCCACTTTCCCTTTGAGTTCCCTGGTTCTAGCAAAGGACCCCTCCCCTCCCTCACCTGTGGTCCCTCCCCACCTTTCACTCTTGGCCCCCTTCAGAGCCCCCTCTTCTGTCAACACTGTGGGTGCCTAGACTGTGCCAGGGACTGGGGAAGCAGAGTCCTAAAATACAGTTTCTGTTCATGAAGAAGCTGGCTGTGGAGGGTGGAGGGGAGGCATGTTCACAGGTAAAAAATAATTACAAAATTATGTCATGAGTACTCTCTTAGAGGTCACTACAGACAGTCACTTAATTTTAAAAATTCAATCTTGCAAACAAATGCCTTCCCCCAACCCCTTTTTGGCCCTTTCTGCTTGAAACAGTTTTGAGAGAATGTTTGTTGCTGTAGCAGAAGACACTGATGATGACAGGGCAGAAAGGGGGAAAACCGGCTGGGAGAGGTGGCTCACCCCTGTAATCCCAGCACTTTGGGAGGCTGAGGCAGGTGGATCACCTAAGGTTGGGAGTTTCAGACCAGCCTGAACAACATGGAGAAACCCGTCTCTACTAAAAAAAATACAAAATTAGCCAGGCATGGTGGCGCATGCCTGTAATCCCAGCTACTCGGGAGGGTGAGGCAGGATTATCACTTGAACCTGGGAGGCGGAGGTTGCAGTGAGCCAAGATCGCGCCATTGTACTCCAGCCTGGGAAACAAGAGCAAAACTCCATCTCAAAAAAAAAAAAAAAAAGAAAAAAAAGATGGGGAAAGCCTAGGTTTTGATGGCAGCACTGAGCCATTGAATCTACTCTGGAATCGCCTACTCATTAAGTAACTAACAACATCTGTGTTGGGTTTAAGCCACTGCTGGTTGACTTTTCAGTTACTTGCAGCCCAAAGCATTCTAACTGATATGCATTTTCTCCCATGTATGAGAGAAGAAGGGGTGAACTGGGATGCACAAATTACAGTTCTGCTGATCAGTCTGGGCAGGCCCAACTTCTTTGTGGAAAGGAATAGAAAGATCTGTGGTGGATAGGCCTCCTCTACCTTTATTCATTTAACTTATTCAGCCCATGTTTATGGCATAGCACCCATGTGCCAGGCATCACGGTGAGTTGCGTGGCTAAAATCAAGAGCAAATTCACACAGAGTGTATTACACTCACAGGTCCTCGGCCATATGCTAGCTGTGTAAGACATGGCATACCACACGGGGGAAGACACCAGGGTGGTCAGGGGGCAGAAGACAGGAGCCAGGGGAAAGCGTTAGGTCAGAGCCTTTATTGGGGCTTTCAAGGGGAAGGCAAGGCAGGACAAGGTGCACAGTTTTGGATTGGCTAGTTTGAATGTTATGGAGGGTGCTCTAAGCTATAGGGGTGGTCCACAGTTGCCTGATACCTTGCCCTGGGATGATTAAGACGAGGAATATTGTCTCCCTGGGTGTATAGGCCAGATAGTGAAGGGTTGGTTAGTTTGTACATCAAAAGCATGCTCTCAGCTGAGCCCTTGCTATTTCTAGGAATTGGCTAGGCCCTGAGAGAGGCAGTCTCTCCCCAGCTGGAGGGTATTCTAAGATGTCAAAACATTACAACATTCATGACTGACCGGATACCAGTCAGATGCCATTTATCCTTATTTTAAGCACCATCCTCATAACTCAGGTTATTTGTCTATCAGACTGCCAGCAATTTATGGAGTAGCTGTGGGAGATGGACAGCCTAACAGCAATGAGAAGTGGCAGTGGAGATAAGGGCAGAGATAGCAAAACTAGGGAAAGCAGACCGAGAACCCGCAAAGCACAATAGCCTAGGTCCATTTCAGAGGCAAAGTGTTGGAGGGCCCCTCTGCAGTTTCCACATAATTCCATGCTCTTACCAATGGCTCCGAATGCACATCTCTAGAAGCCCAACAGGTGAGTTAATGGCTAGGATCGTTCCTACAGGCCCGCCTTCATTCGTCCATCCAGGCAGGTTCACACTCTCTTTGGTATTTCTGAGCGAAGGTGGTAGTGTTATCTTGCTGCCATCATCACTTTTTCTTTTTGTCCATTGAGGAGACGGCCCAGAAGGAGGAGCCCTGGCCTGGGCGTCTGGTGGCCTGAGCTTGGCCTCCACAAGTCACCCCATTCACCCAACCTTTATTCTTCAAACTCCTGCTGTGGGGCTCAACTTCCTCCCCTGTAAAGTGGAGGTCGGTCCACATAAGCTCAGTCTGACAATCCCGATGTTCAAGGAGAGGCTGTTCCGGGCTAGGCAATCATGATCAGGGACATTTTCATGGATTTACCATGCCCAGGTGCTTTCTAAGTGCTTTACATGGTTAACTTTGTTGAGTCTTCCAACCCTCTGAGGCTTAGGCAGTTGCATAGGGTCCCCTGCAATTTGAAAGGCCCTGTGCCTGTTTTCATTCTCTACTGTCGAGGTCTTAAAATTCATACTAATTTTGAACCAGGGGCTTGGCATTTTCATTTTGCACCAGGACTAAAAAATTATGTGATCAGTCCTGGGTTCAGTTCCTTTTAGAGGAACTGAGTAACTTGCCCAAGGTCAACTAACTCCCTGCCACTCAAGATGTGGTCCCTGACCAAATGCATCCTCATCTCAGAGCTTGATAGAAATGCAGATTCCCAGGCCTGACAGAATCAGATCTGTACTTTACGAAGATCAGATCCAGAGTCTGCTCTCTCAATCATTGTTTGCTATTTTCTTCCATTTCTGCATTTATTGGAAACATATTCTCAATTGCACAGGAAAAGACCTCAATTTCAGATCTTTAATTAGAGATGATTTGCCTTCACCCTACTGTGGAAGGTGAGTTTCTTAGGGCCCCAAATTGCAGGACAGTGTGGCTGGGTGCCCCACAGCTGGTCAGAAGTGCCAGCTAATTGAGACATCCTACCCTCCCGAAATGTTGCACACTAGGTTCCTCACTTGAGAGTCTCAGCGCTGGCGAGGGTGGGATGCCTCAATTAGCTGGCTCTTCTGACTGCCTGTGGAGTGTCTGTCCACGCTGTCCTGAGATTTAGGGCCTTTAGAAGTGCCAGGCTTCCAGTCTTGGGAATTTCTGATTAGGGCAGTTTCTCTACAGGGAACTCCAGAAAGGAGCGTGATTGGTCAAAATCAGAATTCAATCCTTCCACCATCTCTTCCCATCATTAACCTCAGGAAGTCTGCAGTCACCTGCTACCGGTCACACGTCCCTTCGTTCACAGCTCTGCCTTGGATATTGTTAGGGCTGGCGTCACCCCTCTTTTAATCTCTCTAGCAAACTGCTCCACCCAGCGGTGGGCAGCATCTCCCAGAGGCCGAGCTGGGTGTATGGAGACAGGGGGTCTCTTCAATGCCAGCCTCAGAGGACAGGTGGGAGGCCAGGATGGAGCCTGGCCAGTCACATCACCTGAGAGTGGCAGAGACTTTCTGGGCAGTGCCTGCCTGGCACCTGGCTTCAGCTGGGACTTTCAGCGGGCATGCCATGGTTGTTGCTCTGAGAGGGCCCTTCCCTAAGGAGGGCTGAGAGGTTCAGGGATTTTCCAGGGCCCTGGTTCCCAGAGTCAACTCACCTTCAGAACCACCTGGAAGTGAGAGATTTCTTAAAATGAAGATTTCCCAACCCAAGAATCAGAGTCTCCTGGGTATGGACATGATTCCTGCTACTTTTCCATGGAATAGGAAAAAGCACCCGCTCTGGGGGGATGCAGACCCACTGCCATGTGGCTTAGCGAATGGATGCAGCCTTTTTTTTTTTTTTTGAGACGGAGTCTGGCTCTGTCTCCCAGGCTGGAGTGCCGTGGCGCGATCTCGGCTTACTGTAAGCTCCGCCTCCCAGGTTCACGCCATTCTCCTGCCTCAGCCTCCCGAGTAGCTGGGACTACAGGAGCCCGCCACCACGCCCGGCTAATTTTTGTATCTTTAGTAGAGACGGGGTTTCACCGTAGTCACGATCTCCTGACCTCATGATCCGCCCGCCTCGGCCTCCCAAAGTGCTGGGATTATAGGCGTGAGCCACCGCCCCGGCCTGGATGCAGCCTTTATGAGATGAGAACCCCCCTGCTTTCTTTGAGGAAGGCAGCCCTGCCTGGAGGCATGCCTTTGGTAGTTGAACGCAGACTGCACCTCCGGCCCCCATTTGCCTTCTTAGCCAGGTTCCTTTTGTGCAGTAAATACCCTGCATTGTTGTAAATGGTGCTCTTAGGTAGGGCTGGGAAAAACCATGCGGGTGATTTTGATGACCAGCCAGGTGGGAGCCCCTGAGGCCTGGAGAGCAGCTGTAACTACAGGGGCTCCGCAGGGGTGAGCATAACACCATGGCTACTCCCTTCCTGTGCTGGGGGGTCCTCAGACATCCCTAGGCCAAGGTACTGCCCCTCTCTTGTTTACCCACTCAAAATAAGCAAAAACAAAAGCCTAGCCTCCAGGAATAACATTTAGGGAAGGCAGTGAGGAAAGCAGAATGGAAGGAGGGGAGGGGAGGGACTCTTATCTATATCCAGCAGGTCCAGCCCTGCCCGTGCACACAGCTGAGTCACACCTCACATCCTGCTCCACCCCAGCCCTGATGGCCCTGAGACATCTGCCAAGGGGCATTTCTCCTTCCAGGCTGAGTTCTGGGGGGTGGCAAGGTGGATGGCACTGGTGGGGAAGCAATGGGTCTGGTCTCTCATCCCCAGCAAAGCCTTGCAGAGCGCCCTGGGGAGAGTGACTGACCTCTCAAGGCGTTCCAGCTTTTTCAGTGGAACAGGGAGATAGGTTTCAGGGTGTTAATGACAGGGAGAGGGCACCCACCCCTCCATGGCAGGGAGAGGCTCCAAGTCACGTAGTCCCTCTGGCATTGCTTTGTAGCATCACAGTGTGACAAGTGTGTCGATCAGCTTTGACTAACTTCCATGGTGGTGACAGTATCCTCTACCCCCTCACTCCACCCCAGATCTCAGTGTTTACAACAGAGGCTGACTTCGCACTCACATTGGCTGCAGCTCTCTCTCCAAGTCACCTTCATTCCTGGACCCAGAGTAGGAGCAGCCCCTATCTGGGCCGCGCGGGGCTTGTGGCACCAAGCAATGGTGCTCAAAGCTTCTGCTGAGATATGCATCTGAGGTTGCATTGTCCAAATCGAGTCACAAGACCAAACCTGAGTCAATGGGACAGGGATGTGTAATTCTATCACAGGGGGCAGGGGAATGAATAATTGGGAATAGTAATGCAATCTACTGCCATGGACCCCTGACTTAGGCTGAAAGGATTTCATCACAGGAAGAGAGAACATAATTTAGCCAAAGAAGACTGTGTGGAGTAGTGGAAAGAGCAAGGCTTGGACCTGGACAGGCCTGGATTTTAATCTGGACTCGACCATATGCTAGCTGTGTAATGTTGGCCAAGTTATTTAACTTCTCCAAATTTTCATTTCCATCTACAGAATGGGAATAATACCTAATTCAAAGGGCGATTTTGAGAATCAATTACATAGTAGATGTTAAGTCTTTGGCACATAGTAGGAACACAGTAAATATGACCGTGCTACTCTACCCACTCCCCAGCTTTAACATTTTATCCAGGCCGGGCATGGTGGCTCACTCCTATACACCCAGCACTTTGGGAAACCAAGACAAGAGGATCACTTGCGCCCAGGAGTTCAAATCCAGCCTGGGCAACACAGGGAGACCTCTGTCTCTACAAAAACATTAAATAATTAGCCAGGCATGGTGGTGCATGCCTGTAGTCCCAGCTACTCGAGAATCTGAAGTGGGAAGATTGCTTAAGCCTGGGAGGCTGAGGCTGCAGTGAGCTGTGATTGCGGCACTGCATTCCAGCCTGGGCAACAGAGTGAAACCCCATCTCAAAAAACAAAGCAACAACAAAAAATCCAAACAAAACAAAAATGTGGCTCATGCCTATAATCCCAACACTTTGGGAGGCCAAGGCAGGAGGCTCACTTGAGCCCATGAGTTCAAGACCAGCCTGAGCAACATAGGCCATCTCTACAAAAAAAATTTTTTTAATTAATCAAGTGTGTTGGTGCATGCATATAGTCTCAGCTACTCAGGAGGCTGAGGTGGGAGGATTGCTTATACCTGGGAGGTGGAGGCTGCAGTGAGCTATGATGGCACCATTGCACTCCAGCCTGGGCAACAGAGTAAGAACCTGTCTCAAAAATAAAAATATTATATCCATAACTCTGGAGGTGTTGATTACCAATGCTCACTCCTTCTACCAACCTCACAACGTGGGATCGAGTGGAAATGAAAAAACCTATTGTGTGTTTACTGGGTTCCAGGCACCGTACTACACAATTTATTGTCATAATCTCATTTATTTTCCCCAAACAACTCTTTGTATGCTATTAGCCCATATTAGAGATGAGGAACTTGAGGATCAGAGAGGATAAGTAACTCGCCATCAGTAACATGGGTGGCATAGGAAGGGTTTGAACCCATGCTATAGATTCCAGAACCCATACTCAAGAGCAGTGCTGTTCAAGAGTGATCTGGTACTGCTCTATGATGAAAGAACGGGAACTGAGAGTCAATGCTTGGAAACTTATAGCAGCTGGGCATTACCACAACATTCAAGCACACAGTCCGTGGTCTTGATTCACTGAACAGAATATAGACCAGTTTGGGTGACGTAGAAGTCTCCAATAAGTCACTTGTGGCAGAGGCTGTTTTCTGGTCATGCACAGTAGGACCACTCAATGTTCACAGCTCAGAAGTCCAGTCTTCACCACAGATAGTGTGAGAAGCCTCACCTTTATGGTGGAGCATCTGCCCTGTGGACTGCAGTGTCCCCAGAATTAGTACAAAAGATGCTGTTAATCAACAATGCTGCTGTTAATGGAAAAGATACCTTGTTTGCACTGACATATGAGGCCCCAGGGCAGGTCTGTGTGTCGCCCATGGCACTGTCTATGCTTTGTACACAGGACATACTCAGTATCTGTCTCCCTGCTTCAGTGAATGAATGAATGAATTGACAGATGAATGAATATACATTTCTGTTGTAGCAGAGCAACTAGCTGGATGGCCTTGGGCATAGCCATGAATTAGGCAAAATTTCTCTTTAGTCTTTTCCTGCCTGTACTTCTAGCTCCTGTCTCCTCTGGCTTTTTGCCTCTGCCCAATCTTTTCAGTGCCTTCAGGGTGCTCTCTTTGCTGCCCGGGACCCCACACGCCCTCCTTTTCCTACAAGTGATGCCCTACTCTGGGACTTCACCGCCCAGTTCTCTAGCAGTTTTCCAGCAACTTCTCAGTTCTGAGTCTCTTCCAGGGGACGTCCCTCTAGCTGGCCATCCCCCAGGTAGCAGGGCTCAGCCTTGACTGAGATAACACACAGCTTATGCAAGTGGGGGTTGTCCCTGCTGGTTCTGAGAAAATCAGCAAAGCTTTCTACTCAAAGCATGATGTTGGCTGATAAAAAATGAATAAGCAAATACATTTTTAAAATCAGCAAGGCTTCTTGTTTAATTATTTTAAGTTTCAAGGTACATGTGCGGAATGTGCAGGTTTGTTACACAGGTAAATGTGTGCCATGGTGGTTTGCTGCACCTATCAACCCATCACCTAGGTATTAAGCCCAGCATGCACTAGCTATTCTTCCTGATGCTCTCCCTCCCGCCACATCCCCTGACAGGCCCCAGTGTGTGTTGTTCCCCTCCCTGTGTCCATGTGATCTCAATGTCCAGCTCCCACATACAAGTGAGACCATGCGATGTTTGGTTTTCTTTTCCTGTGTTAGTTTGCTGAGGATAATGGCTTCCAGCTTCATCCAAGTCCCTGCAAAGGACATGATCTTATTCCTGTTTTTGGCTGCATAGTATTCCATGGTGTATACATACCACATTTTCTTTATCCAGTCTAACATTGATGGGCATTTGGGTTGATTCCATGTCTTTGCTATTGCGAATAGTGCTGCAATGAACATACACATGCATGTATCTTTATAATAGAATGATGTATATTCCTGAAAATACTATACTGAATGCTGGCGTAGACGCAGTGAGACTGGCCTTGTCATACGCTGCTGGTGAGGATAGCATGTGATACATTTCTAGAAAGCAGTTTTGTGATATGCTTCAAGAATTTTAAAAATTTACACCCTTTAACCTAAAATTATACCTTAGATGTTTATCTGAAATAATCAGAGATCTGGCAAAATGTGTATGTACAGAGATATTTATCATAATACTATTTACACAGTGAAAAAGGAAATTCAACCTACACGGGAATGATTAAATTCAGCCACCATGAAATTTTATGCAGTTATTTAAATTATGTTTTTGAATTACTTTTAATGACCTGGTAAGATACTTATTAGCTATTATAAGTTAAAAAAAAAAGGCAGGGTTCAAAAATTTTAAATAAAATTTAATTTAAAAGTATGTGCATATAAACATACTGATCATCTGTCTGAGTGATAGATTCGGGGTGGTTTTATCCCTTTTGGTATTTTCTAAATATTCTATAATATGCACAAATGTATTTCTATGTTCAGAAAAAAATGTAGAAGGATTTTTTGAAGTCTTTTCCAGTTCTGCAGACAGAGCCCTTCCAGGCCTGCAGCCCCGCTCTCACTGCAGGATGCTCTGATGCAGGTCGCTGCTGGGGGCATTGCCCTGTATTTGCCAGGAGCCAGCCTTGAGCTCCGTTAGCCTGTATTCTGGCCCTGGTTTTACCACTAACTGGCTGCAAGACCTTGGACAAGTCATTTTATTTCCCTGGGCTTTGAGGGTCCTCATTTATAAAATGAAGCATCCGGATTTGGTGATCTTTAGGGATTAGATTCTGATTCTGTGATTCCGATAAACTCAAGAAGTCCAGGCATTTATTGTGAATAAGTTCCCATGATTTATCCTTTTCCACTCTATGTATCTTAAACAGGGGATTCTTATCTGAAGCTAAAGGAATGAATCTCTAATGATAGATTCTCACATCAGGCTGTGAGTCACCTATACTTAAACACAGACCTAATAGTTTTCTGCAACTCAGCACCCTAGGCATTATCTGTCCCTGTCCCTTCGGGACAAAAAGGGGAGGAGCTGAGAGGGCCAGGGACCCTTCCACATCAGCCTCCAGGCCTGAGAGGCAGAGGAGGGGTGTCTCTCTGAAAGCTTCTTTCTCGTCCCTGCCCCCTCCCCCAGCTGTTTACTGCTGTCTGCTTCCTTCTGTTTCCATCCTCTTCCCTATGGGTGAGTTGGGCTTATGTCATCATGGTTCCCTGGTGGGCTGGTGGCTCAGCCACCACAGCCTGGGGAAGGAAGGGGTATGACTCATGCCCCAGATCCAGTGAGTCAGGCAGGGTGGGCTGGACCAGCGGTTTCCTAGGACAGGAAGCAGGTTCTAGGTGTGCCTTAACTTCTTCCTGGCAGGGGCCCTGCCAGGAGAGGGTATCCATCTCTCTCCCATTCCCATTTCTGTGAATTCATTCAAGAACCCCTCCTGCCGAAGAAAATGCCACTTCTTCTAAGCCTCAGAAGATTGTGTCTGGGTGGGGCCAAGACAGCCTCTTTGAGGAAGGAGATGGATAGACCACAGTTAGAGCCGAAGAGGATGAGAACTTCCCAGCTCAACCTCTCAAGTCCTGGCTTTCAGCCCAGCTAGGTTTCAGAGCTGGGACAATTCCTTAGGAGGCAAGAGTATTTGCAGTGCCCTGGAGCTGCATAACCTTGGGCAAGTTATTTAACTACTTGGATTCAGTTTCCTTGACTGGAAAATGACATAATAAACACCTCATGGGGTTGTTGTGCATTAGATAAAACCTAGCACCTACTACTACAGGCCTGGCTTCAGAAGGTGACCAGCCGATGTTCATTCTGAATTGGAATGGAAGCCCCACTGCTTTGGGGCTTCCTGGGAAGTCTGAAGGCCAGTTAGTGCAGAAGGCTAGAGTGGGCCATTGGGCTGGCACGCAGTGACCCAGACCCTGCGAGTTTTCCTTGGGGCTGGTAGGTGGGAGTGGGGTTAGGGGGAAGTAATATGTCTACTACAGACATGTAGAAGCAGCACTGTGTCCAGAGCTCCAGGGCAGGGACTGGCCCGGGAGCTGGCTTCAGTCTGGTTCTGAAAGGTACCCCCTGCCTTCCACAAGCTGGTTCACCTTCTTCCTCTCTAGAGCCTTCTCTTCCCTTAGAGGCATCTGAGGGCCTTTCCCATGCCTGGTGAAGAGTCCTGACAGGGCCCTTCAAACTGGAGCACAAATAATATGGGCCGACCCCATGACTCATGCCCACAATCCCAGCACTTTGGGAGGCTGAGGCAGCAGGACTGCTTGAGCCCAGGAGTTCGAGACCAGTCTGGACAATATAGTGAGACCCTGTCTCTATAAATAAAAATGAATTTTAAAAAAATGTGTGACTGTGTTCTAAGGATTGTTAGACAGAATCAGTACTATTTGACTGAGTTTCCTTCTGTTCCAGGCTCCAATATGGCCTGATAGAACATTGTTGTTGATGCTATCTATTTAAAATGTTAGCATTTTGTTCATCGTGGATTTTTTGACATTAATTTTGATTTTAAAAAATGCATTAAAATATTATTTTTCTAGATCTTACATGGTGGCTCTTGCCTGTAATCCCAGCACTTTGGGAAGCCCAGGCCGGAGGATTGCTTGAGGCCAGGAATCAAGACCAGCCTGGGCAACATAGCAACACCCTGTCTCTACAAAAAATAAAAATAAACCAGCCAGGCATGGTGGTGCACTCCTGTAGTCCTAGCTACTTGGGGAGCTGAGGCAGGAGGATCTTAAGCCCAGAGTTTAAGGCTGCAGTGAGCTAAGATCACACCACTGCACTCCAGCCTGGGTGACAGAGAAAGACCCTGTCTCAAAAAAAACAAACAAAAAACCCCAAAAAACCTATCATCTCTCTCTATATATAATTTGTCTAGGTTACTGGACTCCTTGGTGCCCCCTTAAATTTTGTCCTTAATGATGGAATTTTCGGCCTCATCTTTTTTGAGGGAGCGGGGTATATCTTGGGGACAGGGGGCCCTGCAAACTGTGCCTGCCGCCTTAAAACTGTGACCTTCCTGTTACTGAGAGATCTTCTCTGCCCCCATCAGAGGCCAGGATAAAATTCCCATAACCAGTTTCGGCTCACCCACTGTCCCATCTCCTACTTCCGATGAGCTCAGGAATGGCTCCAAATCCTGGAGTCCTGTGGGTTACGTTCAATTCGATAAGCGTTCCTCGAGGGCAATGCGCTAAGTGCCCGGGAAGCACCTGGCGAAGGACGCTGAGCAGAGAGACTGGAACAGTGAGGGGCGCGGGGCGCACCTGGATGGGGCGGGGCTGGCCGCTCTGTACCTGGAGGACCAACCACCGACCCTGGAGCACCTTTGGGTGGAAACGTCACGTCAGAAATCCCGACCTGGTCTGACTTCCTGCCCCGGGGCCTCAGGCTCTGGACACGCGCCAGGGAGGCGTCGCCCTGCCGCGTCGGAGCTGCTTCCCGGGCGCCGTGGGCGCGGACTGCGCGGGTGCCGAGGAGCGCGAGGCGCGGGGAAGGCGCACCTGGGGTGGCCCTGGCGTGCGGGCGGCGACATGGAGGACGGCGTGCTCAAGGAGGGCTTCCTGGTCAAGAGGGTGAGTGCGCGTCGAGCCTCCGGACATTGCCCGGGTGGGGCCCCGCCGACGCGGCTCCCTAGAGCGGGGCCAGACGCGCGCCCCGGAACGGGCATGCTCTGGTTCCCATCCCCAACCCCCATGGTGGGACCGGGCCGCCTGTGGCCCTGATGGGCAGAGCTGCATGTCGGAGGGGACGCGGGGTGAGCGGTGGCTCTGCGCACAGGCAAGGAGGAGAATCCCACTTGGTTAGCGCAGTATGGAGTCGGGGCAGGGGTACTGAAGCGTGTGTCTTAATTAAAACTTGTTAAAATATTATGAATGGTATGATATTTAAATAAAATGTACTAAGATAATATAGGCGTGCTCTGTAATTTACAACCTGTGAAGAAGGAGGAATGCTACTATGTGTCTTAAGCACTTACTGTTGGCCAGCCCTGGACATTGTCTCATGTCATCCTCCCAGCAGCCCTGCTTTCATCAAGGGGGAAAACGAAGCCCAGAGGAGTTAGGGAACTTGCTCAGGGCGGTGAAGGCAGTGGGTGGTGGAGCCAGGATCGGGATCAGACCCACTCAGGTTGACCCAAACCTTTTCCTGCCTCCCCAGTGCCATACACGGTGGGTACTGACATCACTCTATTACAGATGGGGAAACTGAGGACCAGAAAGATGAAGTAGCTTGCCCAGAGCTCCAGAGCCAGTAATAGCTGGGACAGGAACTGCATGTTCTGACCTTCCCTCCTCAGTCCTTCCCCACCACCCCAGGTGGCCCAGGGCAAACGAGTGCAAACAAAAACTCAGTGCCTGGGATTATGGTAGAAGATGAACAAAAGAGCAGCTGCAAAAGGAAGTTTGTTATTTCAAAATTTTTTCCTGATTTGACCTTTTTTTTTTTTTTTTTTTTTTTTTTTTGAGACAGGGTCACCCAGGCTGGAGTGCAGTGGCACAATACTGGCTCACCACAGCCTCGACTTCCCAGGCTCAGGTGATCCTCTCACCTCAGCTTCCCGAGTAGCTGGGACTACAGGTATCCACTACTACACCCAGCTAATTTTTGTATTTTTTTGTGGAGACAGGGTTTCGCTATGTTTCCCAGGCAGGTCTTGAACTCCCGGGTTTAAGTGATCTGCCCACCTTAGCCTCCCAAGGTGCTGGGATAACAGGCGTGAGCCACCACACAGAGCATAATTTGAACAATGACATTAACACTAACCATTTATACTGCTATGATGGCATAGCAAAGAGACATATAAATCCAGGGCTGAGCTTTCTGGTTCTTCTACTGAGTTTTCAGCTTTGGGAGGGGAATGAAGAGGGATGAGGGGCCCTTCCTTTCATTGCCTCCCGGGGTGGCTGGATCAGCCCTAAAGTCTCAGATCACTTTCATTTTCCCCACAAAATGTGTCCACATGATGTTGCACGTTATTTGGTACAGGAGAGAGGTGGCTGTTTGCTGTAAACAGCAAGCAAGGAGGGTAGAAGCTGATGCCAGATCAAGGGTCAGACTGGATAGAGCAGTACAAAGCGCCACGCCCACTTGCCACTGTGGCTGAACTGATAGGCTGGTTTCTTGCAGCATGTGGAGGTGGCTGCACCTCAGACTACACATGGGGAGCTCCTAATCTCACATTTAACTGCGGCTTGGGAGGTGGGAGGGAGAGTGAGAGCTGGGCACGGGGCTTTTTGTTGGCACTGTTGATATAGCTGGGCCCTGGTAGGGCCTGTGGAGGGATGAAGCTAACATGGAGACAGATCCTTCTGATAGAGCTTTGGGAGTTTTGGAGGCCTTCTCCTGTTCTGGGGGTTACCTTCCATCATTCCCTATCACCCCCACCACGCTGAGAGTCAGAGGAGGGCTAAGGGCAGAGCCACAGAGCTCCCAGGATATCGCCAGGAGGATGGGACTTCTCTTCTGGGTGGCCTGGTTAGGGAATCCAGGGTGCAGAAAATGAGGAGAGTCAACAGATCTGGTCCCCGTAAGCCCTTGGAAAAGACGGGGCTTGGCTGAAATACCTAGAGCTCATTCCAGCCAAACCCAATGGAGCCTGACCCTGAGGCAAGCGGAAGTCACACCCCTCCCTGCAGGGTGAAGGATAGGGCACCAGAACCCTGTTGTGGTCCCAGTCTGCTGAGTAATCCCAACTTTTTCAACCCTCCATATCCCCTCTACTCTTAGATGGCAATAGCATTCCCTATGTCCACTGGAGAAGTTGCAGGCTGTGGCAGGGGGATTCCATAGTCTTAGGAGAGTTAAGAGCTCAGAGGTGGGGCAGGGCCTGCGTTGGAAGCCGGAGTGCAGAGCAGTCATCACCGGTGAAAGCGAAGCCAGAGACAGGCAGGGACATGACAGAGTTGGCTCTTAATCCCACCCAGACGAGAAAGAAGCAGAGTTCCAGGCAAAATGCAAGGAGCTCACTGGGCCTGGCTGTCAGGGGAGTGGGGAGAGGGAAGTGGGGGATGAGCCGTGAGCAGGAGTGCTTTTCCTGGGAGAAGAGGCAGAAGCACTGCCAGGCGTTCCTGCTGGGCTCATATTGTGAATAACATTGCAATGTGAACATGCTCTGGCCTAGAGATTTTGTGTGTAGGGCTCTATCCTTTTTTGTAAAGCTCTGTAAAAGCTTTATAACAAAGAGTTATTTTTATTTTATTTTGTATTTTTGTAGAGATGAGGTCTCACTCTGTTGCCCAGGCTGGTCTCAAACTCCTGGCTCAAGTGATCCCCCGGCCTCGGCCTCCCAGAGTGCTGAGATTAGAGGTGTGAGTCACCACACCCCCCTGTTATTTATTTATTTTGTTTAGAGAGGGTCTCACTCTGTTGCCCAGGCTGGAGTACAGTGGCATCAGCAAGGCTCACTGCAGCCTCGACCTCCCAGGCTCAAGCAATCCTCCTGCCTCAGCCTCCCTCGTAGCTGGGACTACAGGTACATGTTACCACACCCGGCTAATGTTTTGTTTTTTGCTTTTTTTTTTTTATTTCTTTTTTTTTTTTTATAGCGACAAGTTCTCACCATGTTGCCCAGGCTGGTCTTGAACTCCTGGGCTCAAGCAATCCTCCCACCTTGGCCTCTCTAAGTGCTGGGATTATAGGCGCCTGGCCAATAAAGGATCATTTATGTGGTGAAAAAACTGAAAACTACCTGTCTGTCACCACCAAATGACTAATTAAATTATGGTTATGCAGATGTTGAATATGTTTATAGTATTAAAATCCGAAGAGTAAAGTGATAAAATGTATGAGTAAAGAAAAAATATGCATAGAAGAAAAAGACCAGAAGGAGTTCTGGAGGCTAGAGGTGCAAAATCAAGGTGTTGCCAGGGCCGTGCTGCCTCTGAAACTTGTAGAGGAGGATCCTTCCTAGCTTCTGGTGCTTGCAGGCAACCCTTGGCATTCCCTGGCTTCTAAATACTTCAGTGCAACCACTGTCTCTGTTGTCACGTGACCATCCTCTCCCTATGTGTCTCTTAGTGTCCAAATTTTCCTCTTCCTATAAGGACACCAGTCAATTGGATTAGTGCCCATTCTAGTCTAGGGTGACTTCATTTTAACTTGATTACATCTGCAAAGACCCTATTTCCAAATAACATCACACTTACAGGTCCAGAGGTTAGGACTTCAATGTATCTTTTTTTGGGGAAATACAATTCAACCCATAGCAAGTATCATCCCATCTTTGTTTTTCTTTTTTTATTTTATTTTATTTTATTTATTTATTTTGAGACCGAGTTTTGCTCTTGTTGCCCAGGCTGGAGTGCAATGGTGCAATCTCGGCTCACTGCAACCTCTGCCTCCCAGGTTCAAGTGATTCTCATGCCTCAGCCTCCTGAGTAGCTGGGATTACAGGCATGCGCCACCACGCCCGGTTAATTTTGTATTTTTAGTAGAGACGGGGTTTCTCCGTGTTGGTCAGGCTGGTCTTGAACTCCCAACCTCAGGTGATCCACCCACCTGGCCTCCCAAAGTGCTGGGATTACAGGTGTGAGCCACCATGCCCGGCCCTCTATTTTATTTTATTTTCAAGAGACAGTGTCTCACTATGTTACCCAGGCTGGAGCACAGGGACTATTCACAGGTGTGATCATAGTGCATTGCAATGTTGAGCTCTTGCGCTCAAGCGAACTTCCTGGCTCAGCCTCCCAAGTAGCTGGGACTGCAAGTACACACCACTGGGCCCAGCTGGCATCTCTGCTTTTCTCAGGGTTATAGAGCCTTGGGCAAGACCTTTCTGTGCCTCTGTTTCCTTATCTTTAAAGTTAGGGGTCTGCCGGGTGTGGTAGCTCACACCTGTAATCCCAACAATGTGGGAGGCCAAAGTGGGAGGATTGCTTGAGGCCAGGAGTTCGAGAGCAGCCTAGGCAACAAAATGAGAACTCATCTCTACAAAAAATAAAATAATTAGCCAGTGATGGTGGTACTCGCTTGTAGTCCCAGCTGCTTGGGAGGCTGAGATGGGAGAATCGCTTGAGTCCAGGGGTTTGAGGCTGCAGTGAGCTATGATCATGCCACTGCACTCCAGCCTTGGCAACCAAATGAGAACCTGCCTCAAAAACATTTTTTTTTTAATTAAAAAAAAAATAAGGTTAGGGGCCGGGTGTGGTGGCTCATGCCTGTAATCCCAGCATTTTAGGAGGCCGAGGCAGGCAGATCACGAGGTCAGGAGTTCGAGACCAGCCTAGCCAACATAGTGAAACCCCATCTCTACTAAAAATACAAAAAATTAGCCAGGTGTGGTGATGGGTGCCTCTAATCCCAGCTACTCGGGAGGCTGAGGCAGGAGAATTGCTTGAATCCAGGAGGTGGAGGTTGCAGTGAGCTGAGATCGCACCACAGCACTCTAGCCCGGGTGACAGTGCAAGACTCCGTCTCAAAAAAAAGTAATAGTAATAAGGTTAAGGAATAAAGGAGGCTTTTTCCTGGGGTCTCTCCAGCTGTGACATTCTGTGTCTCGTAAGCCCATCCCTGAGGTGCCATTCCAGCTTATGGGCCCCTCGTCCTTCTCTCCAAAAGGGATCCAGGGAACTCCAAGCACCCCCTGGTTCAGCTGGCCTCTGGTTCCAGCCAGCGGATTACAGACAAGAAACCTAAAAGAGAGGCTACTCTCTGCCCAGGGACAAGTGTCCAGGTGGAGGGAGGCCTGGGTTCTTCTTCAGCATACCGTTGTGTTATTGGCCTGTGACTCACTTTGCCTGGTGATTTTAGACCAGTCACTATGCCCTCTGTGCGTGGTGTGGTTTATCTGTAGAGCAGAACCGGTGGTGCTTTCCTGCCAGGTTCATGGACTATTCCAGCAGCCTCCAGCTGAGCTCCCCACTCCAGTCTCACCTGCTTCCTTTGGCTGTTCTGTTCTGTTGCTGTGTTCGGAGTGACAGGTTTAACATGAGAACGTAAGCTTGCTGTCTTTCTGCTTAAAATCCTTCAAGGACTCCCCTTGAAGATCAAACTTTGTGGCACAGAACCTGAAGCCCTTGCCACCTGGTCCCCATCACCTCCCCTATGGAGCCCAAGCCATATAGAACCACGGGGAGTTTCCCCAAAGTGGCAGGGGTCCTATGCTCACCCCTCCTTGACTTCCTGACCTGCCTAACTCCACACAACCAGAAAGACTGAGCCCCAGTATCACTCCTGGGAATGTACCTAACCCCACCTCAGCCTCTCCTGAGCTCCTCCTTGGGGTTTGTATCATGCCCTATATTAATTATTGATTGTTATATAACAAATTATCCCAAAAGTTAGCTTTTTTTTTTTTTTTTTTTTTTTTTGAGATGGAATCTTGCTCTTTCACCGAGGCTGGAGTGCAGTGGTGCCATCTTGGCTCACTGCGACCTCCTCCTCCTGGGTTCAAGTGATTCTTGTGCCTCCTGAGTAGCTGGGACTACAGGCACCCACCACCACGCCCAGCTAATTTTTGAATTTTTAGTAGAGACGGGGTTTCACCTTTTTGGCCAGGCTGGTCTCAAACTCTTGACTTTAAGTGATCTACCTGCCCTCAGCCTACCAAAGTGCTGGGATTACAGGTGTGAGCCACCGTGCCTGGCCAAGCATCTTAAAACAACAAGATTTCTCATCTCACTGTTTCTGAGGGTCAGATATCCAGTAACAGCGTAGCTGCAAGACTGGCTTAGGGTCTCTCGTGAGGCTGCAGCCAAGAGTGACAGTCACCTGAAGGCTTGACTGGCTGTAGGGTCCAATTCTGAGCTCACCTACATGGCTGTTGGCTGGAGGCCTCAGCTCCTCACCTCTCAATTGGGCTGCTTAGGATATGGCAGCTAGCTTTTCCCACAGCAAATAATCAGAGAGAGAGAGAGGGAGAGAGAGAGGCAGAGGGAGAAAGAGAGAGAATGCCAATAAGAAGCCTCAGAAGACCTTTATAACCTAATGTCAGAATTGGGATACCATCACTCTGCCATATTGCCATACAGACCAACCCTAGTAAAATGTGGAAAGAGACTATGCAAGGCTCTGAACACCAGAAGGAGGGGATCACTGAGGCCATGCCAGTCATCTGTCCTGGAACTTTTCATACTTGGTGGGGTAGGTGTCTGTCTTCCCCACTGGATTAGGACAGAGTCTTGTTCATCTTTGTCTTGGTGCCATATTATTAATCACTGATTATTAAATGAATGAATGAATGATTTCCCTAATCATCTCATCAGGATTTTTGTGTATTTAAATTTAAATTCATTTTTTCATGATAAAAATAATACATTCATATTAGTAAACAAACTAAAACAGTACTCAAGGAAATGAAAATGAAAATAAGTTTCTATTCTTTTTTTTTTTTTGAGATGGACTCTCGCTCTGTCGCCCAGGCTGGAGCTCAATCTTGGCTCACTGCAACCTCCACTTCCAGGATTCAAACAATTCTCCTGCCTCAGCCTCCTGAGTAGCTGGGATTACAGGCACCTGCCACCACACCTGGCTAATATTGTATTTTTAGTAGAGATGGGGTTTCGCCATGTTGGCCACGGTGGTCTTGAACTTCTGACCTCAGGTGACCCGCCTACTTTGGCCTCCCAAAGTTCTGGGATTACAGGTGTGAGCCACCGCACCTGGACACCATTCTTATTACTCTGTGTCCACTCTTACTCCTTAGAGGTGACCATTGTTTACATTTCTGGGGTATCCCTCCAGAAATTTTCTAAACTACAGGAAATACTTAAGTATTAGAAATACTTATGTACTATATATATTTTTTCTGAGATGGGGTCTCACTCTGTTGCCCAGGATGGAGTTCATTGGTGTGATCATAGCTTACTGCAGCCTCGACCTCCCAGGCTCAAATGATCCTCCCACCTCAGCCTCCTGAGTGGCTGGGACCACAGGTGCATGTCACCACACCTGACTAATTTTTTTATTATTTGTAGAGACTAGGTATTGCTGTGTTGTCCAAGCTGGTCTTGAAGTCCTAGGCTCAAGTGATCCTCCCATCTTAGCATCCCAAAGTGCTGGGATTACAGGTGTGAATCACCACACCCAACTTGAAATTTTAAATATTTAGAAGTATTTTCTAAAATACTACTACTAGAGGTTTGTTGTTTAGTTTTGTTTTTGAGACAGGGTCTCACTATGTTGCCCAGGCTGGACTTGAACTTTTAGGCGTGGGCAATCCTCCTGCCTCAGCCTCCTGAGTAGCTGAGACTGCAGCTGCATGTGGCTACTAGAGTTTTTTTAGGTATCATATGAAGTAATATGAGTAAAAGTGCTTTGCTCATGTCAAAGACATTGCCACCTATTCTTGTTGCTTTAGACTGTGGAGTCTGACCTTGAAGGCTGTGCCAGTGGCCTACCATCTCTTAGGATTGGAATTCTTGCACTGCAGCTACACCAGGCACTATGTTGTTACCATATACATTTAGATTATTTTTCATTTTTTCATTATTATAAGCAGTGTACCTATAAGTGTCAATACATAAAACCTTTTCTATAATCTATATTATTTTCTTTCAAAAATTTTTTTGGCAGTCTCACTGTGTTGCCCAGGCTAGAGTGTGGTAGCGCAATCACAGCTTGTTGCAGCCTTGACCTCCCAGGCTCACGTGATCCTCCCACCTCAGCCTCTTGAGTTGGCTGAGACTACAGGAGTGTGCCACCACCCCAGCTAATTTTTTATTTTTTTGTAGAAATTACTTCTCACTGTAGTGCCCAGACTGGTCTTGAACTCCTGGGCTCAGGCGATCCTCTCTCCTTGGCCTCCCAAAGTGCTGGGATTATAGGCGTGAGCCACTGCACCTAGCCTCATATTCTAGATTATTTACTTAACAGAGATCCCTAAAGTGGTATTATTGGGTCAAAGGATTTGAACATTTTCATGAGGGCCACCAGCTTATTTGAATTTCTTGTCTACGTAGTACATCTTTTGTCATCAGTTTTTCTCCTCAGACTTCTCTCCTTTGCTATCAGTTAGGATTCTCAGTTGCTTGTAACACATTCCACTCTAGTGACTTTGAACAGAAGGGGTTTCTTGGAGGACATATACAAACTTGAGAATATTTGACAGGACAGAGAATATTTGGCTGGGATGCCATAGAGCTGGGGACCATACAGTCAGACAAAAACACCCACAGTACTAGGTTGGTGTCATTTCTGTTTGAAGATGTTTCTATTAGAAGCATCACTGCTGACTCTGTTTGCCACCTGTCCCTGATGACTCTGAGTCTGGGTATCAGAACAATCTGCTCTTTTGCTACTGTCCTTGCCAAAATTACTTGTTTTCCGATGTTTGACTACCACCAAACATGCATCAATGCAAAATGGGCAAAAGATTTGAATAGACATTTCTCTAAAGAGGACATACAAATGGCAAAAAGTCTACGAAAAAGTGCTCAACACCATTGATTATCAGGGAAATGCAAATCAAAACTACAATGGGATATCATCTCACCCCAGTTAAAATAGCTTTTATCCAAAAGACAGGCAAACACAAATTCTGGTGAGGATATGGAGAAAAGGGAACCCTCCTACACTGTTGGTGAGAATGTAAATTAGTACAACCACTATGCAGAACAATTTAGAGGCTCCTCAAAAAAATATAAATAGAGCTACCATGTGATCCAGCAATTCCACTGCTGGGTATATACCCAAAAGAAAGGAAATCAATATATTGAAGAGATATCTGCACACCCATGTTTGTTGCAGCACTGTTTACAATAGCCAAGATTGGAAGCAACCTGTGTCCTCCAACACATGAATGAATAAAGAAAATGTGGTACATATATACAATGGAGTACTATTCAGCCATAAAAAAGAATGAGATCCTGTCATTTGCAACAATGTGGATGGAACTGGAGGTCATTATGTTATATGAAATAAGCCAGGCACAGAAAGACAAATATCACATGTTCTCACTTATTCGCCAGCTCTAAAAATCAAAACAATTGAACTCATGGACTTAGAGAGTAGAAGGATGGTTACCAGAGGCTGGGAAGGGTGGGTGAGGGGCTGCTGGGGAGATGGGAATGGTTAATGGGTACAAAAAAATTAATTAGAAAGAATGAGAAAGACTTACTATTTAATAGCACAACAGGGTGACTATAGTCAATAATAACTTAATTGTACATTTTAAAATAACCAAAAGAGTATAATCGGATTGTTTGTAACACAAAGGATAAATGCTTGAGGGGATGGATACCCCATTCTCCATAATATGATTATTATGCAATGTATGCCTGTATCAAAATAGCTCATGTACCCCACGTATCTATACTTATTATGTACCCACAAAAATTAAAAATAAAAAAATTTAAAGTAAAAAAATACATCAATGCCCCATGCATGGAATTGACAGAAACTTCCTTAAGTGGAAGAAACTCTGGGAAATGTAACATTTTGTCCAGGAAAGTATAACATCTCTGTATTTTTGTTGTTGTTGTTGTTGTTGTTGTTGTTGTTGTTGTTTGAGATGGACTCTTCCTCTGTCACCCAGGCTGGAGTGCAGTGGCACTGTCATCTTGGCTCACTGCAAACTCCGCCTCCTGAGTTCAAGTGATTCTTCTGCCTCAGCCTCCTGAGTAGCTGGGATTACAGGCATGTGCCACCATGCCCAGCTAATTTTTATATTTTTAGCAGAGACAGGGTTTCACCATGTTGGCCAGACTGCTCTCGAACTCCTGACCTCAGGAGTTGGGTGATCCGCCCACCTCGGCCTCCCAAAATGTTGGAATTACAGGCATGAGCCACCGCGCCGGCCTGTATTTGTATTTTCTGCCCGATATCTGTTGGTTGCATTTTTCTCCTCTTATATCACTAGTCTCGTTCCTGTCCCTATCATATTAGTTTATGAGGGCTGTTATAACTAAATATCACAGAATAGGTGGTTGAAACAACTGAGATTTATTTCTCATGGTTCTGCATGTTAGAAGTCCAATATCAAGGTACCAGCAGTTTGGTTTCTTCTAAGACCTCTCTCTCCTTAGCTTGTAGATGGCACCTCCTCACTGTGTCCTGAGTGGTCTTTCCTCTGTGTGAGCTGTGTGTCCAAATCTCCTCTTCTTTTTAAAATTATTATTATTGTTGTTTTAGAGACAGGGACTCACTCTGTTGCCCAGGCTGCAGTGTAGTGGCATGATCTTGGTTCACTGTAGCATTAACCTCCTGGGCCCCAGCAATCCTCCCACCTCAGCCTCCCAAGTAGCTCGGACTACTGGCACGTGCCACCACGCCTGGCTAATTTTTATTTATTTGTTTATTTATTTATTTTTATTAATAGAGATGGGGTCTCCCTATGTTGCTGAGGCTGGCCTCAAACTCCTGGGCTCAAGCAATCCTTCTGCCTCAGCCTCCCAAATTCCTAGGATTACAGGCCTGAGCCACCGCAGCCAACCTAAATCTCCTTTTCTTATAAAGACTCTACTCAGATTGGATTAAGGCCCATCCTAATGACCCCATTTTAATTTAATTCCCTCTTTAAAGGGGATATATCTCCAAATACATTCCCAGTCTCAGGCACTGGGGCTAGGCATGCAACATACGAATTTTGGAGGCACACAGACACACAGTGCATCCCATACTATTATTATTTTTTTTTTAAGAGGCAGAATCTTGCTCTGTCACCCAGGTTGGAGTGCTGTGGTGTGATCATAGCTCACTATAGCCTCAAACTCCTGGGTTTAAATGATTGTCCCTCCTCAGCCTCCCAAGTAGCTGGGACTGCAGATGTGTGCCACCATGCCCAGCTAATTTTCAATTTTTTCTTGTAGAGATGGCATTTCACTATGTTGCCCAGGCTAGTCTCAAACTCCTGGTCTCAAGTGATCCTCCTACCTTGGCCTCCCGAAGTGCCGGGATTACAGGCGTGAATCACCGAACTCAGCCCTAAGATTCTTTTGCCCTCTCCTCTACTCCACCTCCCACCTCCCTCCTACCATTAACTTAATTGCCTTCTCCACTCCCTTCCAGCTACAGCATTGGGTGCCAGCAGTTTACTGCCTTGGATTCGGAAGCACCCAGATGTCGCAGACCAGTCCTGCTAGTTCTCCCCCAGGACCCCTGCAGTTGGGACGGGGGGTGGTCATAGGAAATGGGGACCTGAGGCTGGGCTATGTGCAGAGCAGTAGAGAACACCAATAGCTGAGAAGTCAAAGACAAATCTTTTTTGTTTCTTTAAACATGTCTGCTTGTGTCAGGTAAAACTGTCAATGTCCATACTACATGTGGATGTAAGTAAGGAACAAAGTGAAGAGAGCAAAAATGTGCAATTCCGCTGGACTGCACGAACCCTCTCATGGAAACAGAGTGATCATCACGTAGCATAGTAACACTGGGACATATTAATAAACTCTTGTCAGATTAGCTGTGTTATAAGTGTTATTTAGTTGTCACAGTAAATTGTTTGGGCTCAAGTCAGTGTTCACAAAGCTCAGTTATATGCACAAATAACTTTGGTGCAGACGATTCCTTCTACAACTTTTGGCTCTCTAACAGCTCTTAGTACGTGCTAAGTGTGGAATAGAATCATAGCACCAGAGATTGAGAACTAAAAGGGCCTTTGATATGAATCCGTACTAGGCAAGGAAATGAGTGAGTTGGGGCAACGGACTTTGATTCAGGTAAAGCACCTCTGTCGGTTAGAACCTAGCCCTAAGCTCGGCTTTGGAAATATCCCAGAAAGGTGCTTTTGTGACTGTGTACTAAACTCATTCCTTTCTGATCCCTCAGCAGACATTTCCCCATCCACTGGTCTTTCTAGAAATAGGCTCTCCATGTTCACCTGACTATTCTGCCCATTGGCTCTACCACCCACCTGAGAGCCACCTAAACGACACTTCTCTTTATTCCCGCCACCTGAGAACCACCTAAACCACCCTTCTCTTTATTCCCGCCACCTGAGAACCACCTAAACTACCCTTCTCTTTATGCCTGCCACACCTGGCTAGGTAAGACTGTCAGAGTCCTTAGCACTGGGAGACTGTAAGTGGCCTCATATTACCCACATCCTTTGACTAGTAATATTCTTTCTAGGAATATATCCAAAGGAAAAAAAACAGATGCAGGTCAAAATTTACATGCAAGGATATTCATTACAGAACAGTGGAAAAAATGGAACAACCTCAGTTACAAACAATAGAAGTTGGCAAGTAAACTATGTATCGACATAATCGTCATTAAAAATATGTTTTACAGAAATTTAATGGTATGAGAAGATGTTCAGCAAGGCCAAACAAAACAGGGACCGGGCATGGTGGCTCATGCATGTAATCCTAGCACTTTGTGAGGCCAAGGTGAGGGGATCACAGAAGCCCAGGAGTTCTTCAAGACCAGCCTAGGGAGTATAGTGAGACCTCATCTTTACAAAAAAATTTAAAAATTAGCCGGGTGTGGTGGCACACGCTTGTAGTCCCAGCCACTCGGGAAGTAGTTTAGGTGGTTCTCAGGTGGCAGGAATAAAGAGAAGGGTAGTTTAGGTGGTTCTCAGGTGGCAGGAATAAAGAGAAGGGTCGTTTAGGTGGTTCTCAGGTGGCAGAAATAAAGAGAAGGGTCATTTAGGTGGTTCTCAGGTGGCAGGAATAAAGAGAAGGGTAGTTTAGGTGGTTCTCAGGTGGCAGAAATAAAGAGAAGGGGCGTTTAGGTGGTTCTCAGGTGGCAGAAATAAAGAGAAGGGTCGTTTAGGTGGTTCTCAGGTGACAGGAATAAAGAGAAGGGTCATTTAGGTGGTTCTCAGGTGGGTGGTAGAGCCAATGGGCAGAATAGTCAGGTGAACATGGAGAGCCTATTTCTAGAAAGATCAGTGGATGGGGAAATGTCTGCTGAGGGATCAGAAAGGATCCCTTTCTGAGGTGGGAGGATCACTTGAGTCCAGGAAAGGGAGGCTGCAGTGAGCTGAGGTCATGCCACTGTACTCCAGCCTATCTCTTTTGAGATCTTGTCTATAAAACAAGAACAAAAACAAAAAAACTAGAAAATAAAACTATATGTAAAATAATCTTAATTTTTTAAAAAAACCAGAAGGCAAAAACTAAGAGGAAAAAAGACTGGGAGGAAATACAATATGTTAGCAATGGCTGTCTCCTAGCAGTAGGATTACAGGGAGTGATTTTTCTCTCCTTTTTACTTTGTAGTTTCTTTCAAGGTTTATAACCAGAGAAGTGGCCAAATAGGAACTAGAAGGTCAGTGCCAAAGGTCTTTGCTACGTACTCAGAAGAGATCCAGACACAAATCCTGCTGTCTTCCTTGGAGACTGATTTCCACAGCACAGTCTGGTTACTTGTGCCATCAGACACCCCCTCCCTGAACACCATACCCTCCCATTGACCGCCTCATCTCAGGGCTTTCTTGTCTGTCCATAGGGCCACATTGTCCACAATTGGAAGGCGCGATGGTTCATCCTTCGGCAGAACACGCTGGTGTACTACAAGCTTGAGGGGGGTCGGAGAGTGACCCCTCCCAAGGGCCGGATCCTCCTGGATGGCTGCACCATCACCTGCCCCTGCCTGGAGTATGAAAATCGACCGGTAAGTGATGGCCCCTGCTGTCCAGCTCCTCTCTGTTCCACAGCCTTCCCACCTCTGGCCTCTTTGGGAAAGTGATGTGGGTAGGAGGAAGAGCTCAGAGTTAGAATTGAAAAACTTGGATTCAAATCCTGGCTCCGCTGCATACCAGGTATGTGAGCTTGGACAAGTAGCTAAACCTCTCTGAGCCTTCGTTCCTCATCTGTAAAATGGGATGAAATAATTACCCCTGAGTGTCTCACATGGTTGTGGTGAGGACCATGAAGGTCACGGTGTATTAGAGCACTGTATGGGCTGGGAGGCAGGCACCACACAAATGTGAGTAATTACTGCTATCTTGGGGTTCACTATGATGGCTTTCATCCCCTGAGGGGTCTGTGTTCCAGAAGTAAGGGGTGGCTTCAACTCTACCATTAAAAAAGTCTAGGCTGGGCGTGGTGGCTCACGCCTGTAATCCCAACACTTTGGGAGGCCGAGATGGGAAGATTGCTTGAGGTGAGGAGTTTGAGACCAGCCTGGCCGACATGGTGAAACCCCATCTCTACTAAAAATACAAAAATTAGCTGAGCTTGGTCGCAGCGGCCTGTAATCCCAGCTACTTGGGAGGCTGAGGCAGGAGAATCGCTTGACCCTGGGAGGCAGAGTTTGCAGTGAGCCAAGATCACGCCACTGCACCCCAGCCTGGGCGACAGAATGTGACTCCTCAAAAAAAAAAAAAAAAGTCTCCCAATAAATTATTTATCAAGGGCCCATCATGTGCCAAGACATTTGCAAGGCATGGAGGAATCAAGGAAGAAAATGGTAAGATTGTTTCTTCATAGAGTTGCTCATTTTATTGGGAAAGCAAGTGGTTAATTGAAAAATATTTGGCATTCCAATGATGCCACAGCTATCAGGAGCTGCAGAAAACCCTTTATCCCTGAAGAGGAAAAAGATATTTCAGGCTGGGTCAGGCAACGCTTCAGGAATAGAGATGTGGGCAAAGATGGAACAAGGAGAGAGGCAGTCATTCTGGACAGGTAGAATGTCTTGAGTAAAAGTAAGAAGACAATGCATGCAGAGAGGTGGGTGTGGCTTCTGGGGAGAAGGGCCTCCAGTGTGGTCAAAGGGGAATGTTCACCAAAGGAGTGATAGGAGTTTGGTTTGGGCCAGATGGAGGTAATGGAGAGCCATTGAAGATTTTGAGTGAGAGCATGGTCTGATGAAAACTCTCTTAGAGGCCAGGCGCATTGGCTCATGCCTGTAATCTCAGCACTTTGGGAGGCCAAGGCTGGCAGATCACCTGAGGTCAGGAGTTCAAGACCAGCCTGGCCAACATGGTGAAACCCCGTCTCTACTAAAAATACAAAAATTAGCCAGGTGGGGTGGCAGGCGTCTGTAGTCCCATCTACTCAAGAGGCTGAGGCAGGAGAATTGCTTGAACCCAGGAGGTGGAGGTTGCAGTAAGCCGAGATCATGCCGTTACCCTCCAGCCTGGGCGACAGAGCAAGACCCTGTCTCAAAAAAAAAAAAAAAAAAAAAGAAAAGAAAAGAAAAGAAAACTCTCTTAGAAAGACCAAAATGAAGGCTGGTTGGGTGGTACACACCTGTGATTCTAGCTGCTCAGGAGGCTGAGGTGGGAGGATCACTCAAGCCCAGGAGTTTGAGACCAGCCTGGGCAACAAGGCAAGACTACATCTCAGAAAAACAAAAACGTAGGCCTGGCACAGTGGCTCACGCATGTAATGCCAGCATTTCAGAAGGCCAAGATGGAAAGATAGCTTGAGCCCAGGAGTTCAAGACCTGCCTGGGCAACATAGTGAGACCCCATCTCTAAAAAAAAAAAAAAATTGGATGGGCGTGTTGGCAGGTGTTGGTAGTCCCAGCAAGTCTGGAGGCTGAGGCAGGAGAATCACTTGCACCCAGGAGTCCAAGACTACAGTGAGCTATGATTGTGCCACTGCACTGTAGCCTGGGTGACAGAGTGAGACTCTGTCTCTGAAAAAAAAAGTGTAGAAAGAATAAAAGGAAGAACCAGTTTTAGTTCAGTTACTAATAAGATTTCTAGGTCCATAAAAAGGAATCTCACCGTTTTCTTTCTTATCATGTTTTTCTTCTTTGACTCTCCTATGCTTTCCGTGTTCAGGAGAGAAAAAGACTGAAGACAATTGAGGTCAATTAAGGAATCTTCTAAGTATAAGAAAATATTAATGATGGTTCATTCTGGGTGGCGGGTTTACTGGCATTTGTTATGTTTACCTCTGTACTCTTCTGTAATTTCAAATTTTTCTCAAATAAAAAACAAAAGGAGCTATTAAAATAATCTAGGCATGAAATAAGGCAAAAAGAAGGGATGAACAGGAGAAAGCATTATGAAAGAAATGTCAACAGGACTTGGTGGCTGACTGGCTGTTGAGGGCAAGGGAAAAGGAGGCATTGAGCATCATTCCAGCCTAGGATCCTGCACAAATGAAATGTCATTCCATTATTTCCATTGCAAGCTTGGAGGTGTCACTGATTAAAAGTGGGAAGTCAGGCAGGGGTAGCTTTCTGCTGGGGTAGCTGTAGGACCACTGGAGGATGCTGAGCCTGGGAAAAGATGGGCTCTGCATCCTCCTCCTTTTAGCATCTTAAGACCAGACACGGCCAGGTGCAGTGGCTCACGCCTGTTATCTCAACACTTTGGGAGCCTGAGGCAAGTGGATTGCTTGAGCCCAGGAGCTCAAGGCTGCAGTGAGCTATGACCATGCCACTTCACTCTAGCCTGGGAGGCAGAGCAAGACCCTAACTCAAAAAACAAAAAAAAAACTACATAAAATTCTCTAATTGTCACCTGCCTGGTTCATGAGTACTTGGGCTAGATCAAGAGGAGCCAATAGATTCCTTAAGAACAAATCATGAAATATATGCACACATACTTTTTAAAATTTGAGAACGTGTAAAAAGAGTGCCAGAATTTTACGTGGAATTTTATAGTGTGTCCTAAGATTCTGTTCATTGAAATGGTGAACTGCAGGCTGACAGCATAGGTTCAGGAAGCTGGCTGAACTCTGTTCTTCCACAGTGGTGATGAGCTCACTGCCAAGCTACTACTACTGGAGGAGCAGCTCCGTGGTGTGTGTGTGTGTGTGTTTATTTAGATGGAGTCTCACTCTGTCACCCAGGCTGGAGTTCAGTGGCACAATTTTGCACCATGCCCAGCTAATTGTATTTTTAGTAGAGATGAGATTTGACCATGTTGGCCAGGCTCGTCTTGAACTCCTGACCTCAAGTGATCTTGACCCTGGGAGGCGGAGTTTGCAGTAAGCCGAAATCACCCACTGCACTCCAGCCTGGGCGACAGAATGAGACTCCTCAAAAAAAAAAAAAAAAAAAAAAAAAAGTCTCCCAATAAATTATTTATCAAGGGCCCATTATGTGCCAAGACATTTGCAAGGCATGGAGGAATCAAGGAAGAAAATGGTAAGATTGTTTCTTCATAGAGTTGCTCATTTTATTGGGAAAGCAAGTGGTTAATTGAAAAACATTTGTCATTCCAGTGATGCCACAGCTATCAGGAGCTGCAGAGAACCCTTTATCCCTGAAGAGGAAAAAGATATTTCAGGCTGGGTCAGGCAAAGCTTCAGGAATAGAGATGTGGGCAAAGATGGAACAAGGAGAGAGGCAGTCATTCTGGACAGGTAGAATATCTTGAGTAAAAGTAAGAAGAGTATGGAGAGAGGTGGGTGTGGCTTCTGCCTCCCAAAGTATTGGGATTATAGGCGTGAGCCACTGAGCCCGGCCTGTGGTGTTCTTTAGGACCATGAGCCAGTCATGTCTTTTTTTTGAAACAGAGTCTCTCTCTGTCACCCAAGTTAGAGTGCAGTGGTGCAATCTCGGCTCACTGCAACCTCTGCCTCCCGGGTTCAAGCGATTCTTCTGCCTCAGCCTCCTGAATAGCTGGGACTACAGGTGCCCACCACCACGCCCAGCTAGTTTTTGTATTTTTAATAGAGGCGGGGTTTCACCATATTGGCCAGGCTGGTCTCGAACTCCTGACCTCGTGATCCGCCCGCCTCGGCCTCCCAAAGTGTTGGGATTACAGGCATGAGCCACCGCGCCCAGACCAGCCATGTCTTATTCACCATTTAGTTTAGATGAGGGACGTTGACTAAGTTTGTAAGCAAAATAATAAGCCGAGAGAATCCTTTGGAAAATAGATTCAGAATGAAATAAAATGCTTCTGTTTTCCAACAGAAGTGATGGATCCAGCCTACCACCTGATTGATAGTCTCCTATCAATCCCACAATTGATTTAAAAAAAAAACCAAAAAACCATAAGTGTACACTTAAAAGATAGAGAAGTGGCCTAAATGAAAAAGATTCTCTTCTGACAGCACTGAATGAGTCTACAGTGCCCCGCAGCTGCCCACAGCCAGTGGGCTCAGGCTTCCCCTGGAGCTGCATGTTCCATTCCATGCACCGTATTTATGAGAATGTTGACCAAGTGTAGAACACTTAGCACAAAGTGACCTGGATGGGGTCAGGCGTGGTGGCTCACGCCTGTAATCCGAGCACTTTGGGAGGCCAAGGCAGGCCGATCACCTGAGGTCAGTAGTTCGAGACCAGCCTGGCCAACATAGTGAAACCTCATCTCTACTAAAAATACAACAATTAGCCAGGTGTGGTGGTGGGCTCCTGTAATCCCAGCTGCCCCGGAGGCTGAGGTGGGAGAATCGCTTGAACCTGGGAGCCGGGGTTTGCATTGAGCTGAGATCGTGCCATTGCACTCCAGCCTGGGCGACAGAGCAAGACTCCGTTTCAAGAAGAAAACAAAAAACAAAACAAAACAAAAAAACAAAGCGACCTGGATGGGAAGGAGCTGAAACTATATCCTATGAGAAATGTGTGAAAGACTTGATGCTTAGACACAGGAAAGAGGACGGAAGGGAGCATGACTAACAGTCCATTTGAGGTAGGCATTAATATCCTGTCATTTCCTAATGTGCCCGGGAGTCCACAGCCAAGTGGCAGAGCTGGGGTTTGTGTTCAGATGGGTCTGACTTTAAAGCCTGGGCATTTCCCTCTTCAGTGTAGGGGCTGTCATAGGAGGTGAGTCTTCATCTGTGTGGTTCTAGAAGAGAGAACAGAACTAGTGTGTCCAGGAAGCAGGCCCTACAGTAACTACCTTGTCCACAAGGGAAAGGCTGCAGTGTGAGGCCGCGAGCTTCCTGTCACTGGAGGTGTCCAAGTGAATCTTTAAAGACTACCTGCTATGTGGCCGAGGGCTCAGGGCATTTGGCAGTCACTGTCACCTAGATTCTCCCGGGGCCCCGTCATTTTTGCTGCCCGGCGTCCTCTTGCTCTGCCTAAGTGCTGGCCTGACTGGCTCTCTCTTTCCACAGCTCCTCATTAAGCTGAAGACTCAAACATCCACGGAGTACTTCCTGGAGGCCTGTTCTCGAGAGGAGCGGGATGCCTGGGCCTTTGAGATCACCGGGGCTATTCATGCAGGGCAGCCGGGGAAGGTCCAGCAGCTGCACAGCCTGAGAAACTCCTTCAAGCTGCCCCCGCACATCAGCCTGCAGTGAGTGCCCCACTTGCTGGGCTCTGTGGCAGCCTCTCCTGCCTGTGTTGGATGGGCAGGGGACCCTGCCCCTTGCGGGGGCTCTGTGCTTGCTGCACAGCCTGGCTGGTGCCACCACGGTGCTTCAGGGCCTTCAGCTGCTCCTGTCCTGTGTATATTATTTTCTCTGCTTGGGAGTGGCCCTACTTACCTGTCCCATTCCTATGGGATCTCTCGTGGCTCTTGCCACCTCTGCACACCTCCATGACAGAAGACCCCCATTCCATTTCAGCCAGGGTGCTCAGGGCTGTGTCACAGCTCCCCCAAAATCTCGTCTTAGTCTGTTTTCTGTTACTTATAACAGAATACCTGAAATTGGGTAACTCATAAGGAGGGATTTATTTCTTATCATTATAGAGGCTGGGAAGTCCAAGGTTGAGGGGCTGCATCTGGTGAAGGCCTTCTTGCTGGTGGGAGTTCTCTGCAGAGTCCTGAGGCAGTGCAGGGCATCACACAGTGAGGGGGCTGAGCATGCTAACATGCTTGCTCCGATCTCTCTTCCTCTTATAAAGCCACCAGTCCCATTCCCATGATAATTCATTAACTCATTTAACCCATTAATCCATGAATGGATTAATCCATTCACAAGGGCAGAGCCCCCATGACCCAATCACCTCTTAAAGGCATCACCTCTCAATATTGCCACATTGGGGATTTTCAACATAAGTTTTGGGATAAACATTCAAACCACAGTAAATCTCCACCAACCTCCCAGGCAACAGAACTGTTAACACCCATCAAAGATGTATGAATCCATTCCTGGGCTCACAAAAACTCCACACCAGGCACTGAAATCTTGACTGTACACCTCCTATGGGTCTAGGTGGGTGCAGGAAGGATCAGCTGCAGATAAGGGTGGGTAGGCAGGTGGGTTTAAAGATAGTTGGAAAAGTAGCTGAGGGGGTTTGGACTTAATGCAGGGGATCACAGAGAATCATGTGGGCTACTGTGCACTCTTGGGGCTTTTTTGTTTTTCTTTTTAGGGGACAGGGTCTCACTCAGTTGCCCAGGCTGGAGTGCAGTGGCTCGATCATAGCTCACTGCAGCCTTGACCTCCTGGGCTCAAGTGATCCTCCCACCTCAGTATCCCAAAGCACTGGGATGACAGGTATGAGCCACTGTGCCCGGCATACACTCTTGTTTGTAAGTTAAAAGTCACACCTCTTTGGTTTTACTACAAAAGCAGTGTGTGTCTGGCATTGAAATATAAGAACATTTAGATAAGAAGAAGAAAAGAAATGTCTGAAAATGCTGCCTCTCAAATTTGGATGCATAGCTGGACTCCTCTGTGGTGAGGAGGTATAAACAAACCTACCTGCAAGGGGAGCTGAGAGGCAGGAGAAAGAGGCTGACAAATCCAGTTTCTCACAAAGAGGCATTTAATAGGGACTTACAAACAGAAGTGATGTCCCTGCTGGCCTAGAGACAGCGAATCACCACACTTGTCTTCCAGAAAATATCCTTTATATAGCAAGCTTTTTTGGGAAAATGTGCCGCTAGTCGTGCCTCAGACTTTCTTGTGAAACCTGTGACCACTGGGGAGGTTAGATAAACATCTTTATGAGGGGTGAGCCATGCTATGGGAACA
This sequence comes from Gorilla gorilla gorilla, assembly GCF_029281585.2. Classification (NCBI taxonomy): domain Eukaryota; kingdom Metazoa; phylum Chordata; class Mammalia; order Primates; family Hominidae; genus Gorilla; species Gorilla gorilla. Next base: position 84,282,861 of record NC_073239.2, on the reverse strand, counting down.
CCGTGGTATGCAGGAGTCAAACATCCATCATCAGGCCAGGCACGGTGGCTCACACCTGTAATCCCAGTACTTTCGGAGGCTGAGGCAGTCGGATCAGTTGAGGTCAGGAGTTTGAGACCAGCCTGGTCAACATGGTGAAACCCCATCTCTACTAAAACTACAAAAATTAGCCAGGTGTGGTGGCAAATGTCTGTAATCCCAGCTGCTCTGGAGGTTGAGGCAGGAGAATCACTTGAACCCGGGAGGCGGAGGTCACAGTTAGCCGAGATCGTGCCACTGCACTCCAGCCTGGGTGACGGAGCGAGACTCTGTCTCAAAAAACAAAAAACAACAACAAAAATCAATCATCATGGTGGCTTCACTTCAAGATGGCATCACTCTTGCCATTCAAAAGGCTGCTTTCCTACACCCCTTTTCTTTGTGACGTGTGTCACACCATTTGCCACTTGCTTTATACCCTTAGCAGTGACTCAGGACCCTCCCTTATACCTGCCCGCGTGATGAGGGTTCCCTCTCCTTTGCCTTCCCTTCCATGTAGTCGCATTGTGGACAAGATGCACGATAGCAGCACCGGAATCCGTTCAAGCCCCAACATGGAGCAGGGAAGCACCTATAAAAAGACCTTCCTCGGTGAGCCTGTCCCCCAGGGCCGGGCTGGGCAGTCAAGCTGGGACATGGTGATGCAGGGCTCAGCTGTGTGCTTGACCACCCTGTATTGATTGAGGTCAGAGCTGCCTGCTGGGCAACAGGCTGGCCTGAGATGGCCACGTGTGGGTGTGCAGCCACGGCTCTACGCAGCAGGTGTGGCCTTCAGTCTGCTCTTGGGTAGAGCCCTGAGGCTGCCCAGAGGGCCAAGGTCAGTGAGGTCATTGGCCACACACCCCAAGGATGCTGGTCCGTCACCCATCGCCTGACTGGTGCTGCCCTTGGCCAGGCTCCTCCCTGGTGGACTGGCTCATCTCCAACAGCTTCACGGCCAGCCGTCTGGAGGCGGTGACCCTGGCCTCCATGCTCATGGAGGAGAACTTCCTCAGGCCTGTGGGTGTCCGAAGCATGGGAGCCATTCGCTCTGGGGATCTGGCCGAGCAGTTCCTGGATGACTCCACAGCCCTGTACACTTTTGTAAGTTGGGGAGTGGGCTCTTCTTGCCACCAGGGCAAAAGTTAAGGAAGACACAACAGAATGGGGGCCTGGGGGCCACAGTCATGGGAGGAGACCTTGGGCTTGGGGGACGACTTCATCCTGATGCAGAATGAGGTTCCTGTCCTGAGGAATTTCCTTTCCCCTCTGACAGCCGCCATAGCCTGGGCCTGGGTCTTTTCTGTAGCAGAGTCCTTGCTCCCTCCTTCCCCCTAGGCTGAGAGCTACAAAAAGAAGATAAGCCCCAAGGAAGAAATTAGCCTGAGCACTGTGGAGTTAAGTGGCACGGTGGTGAAACAAGGCTACCTGGCCAAGCAGGTATGGCTGCTATGAGCAGGGAAGAGAGATGGACAGTTCTCAAGCTTAGAGGGGGAGGGAGCAGTGAGCCCAGAAGAAGGGAAGGGCTGAGGCTGCTGGAGGGCACCAATTACAGCAAAATGTACGAAAGCAAGAGCCCAGCACCAGCCACCAGGAGCAAGTCAAAGAACAGGCATATGCCCACACTCACACACACATGTGTACCAGACACAAGGGCTGTTCAGGAAAAATGTACTACACACACACACAATTATCACAACATCAAAAAACAACTTCTACACAATTGCCCAGCTTCACATATTTGTCTTGGAAGCTTTTGCTGACTGGCTTGAGGTTTTGCATTTGCTGGCCTTCTGTTCCTTGGGGCGTCCTGGGGTCTCTGCCTTCCCTTGTGAGATTCTGCACGCCTCCTTGATACACTTTCTGAGCTAAAAACAATTTTCTCCACCATGTCGGTAGGTTGAAGATCAGATTCTCCACCGTAAGGCTCACTGTTCAAAGCCTGGCCATGGCCACTACTCCTAAACCGTGTTTGGGAGAGCAGCTGTGTTGAACCAGAGGCAAGCCGTGTCCTGCAGCATTCCTACCTGTGCCTAACAAAAAGGGTATTCTGTGAACAAAATCACCTGTCCTTGGCCCAGGAAGTGTAGCAGACATTTTGCACAGCCTTCGTGTTTGTGCACATATTGTATACCATGTGAATGTGTGTGTCTGCACAGAGGGCACGTACACGGCTCAGCACCACTCCCATCGTTACTCAGAGCATGTGCTGTTGCTGTCACCTGCTTCCTGCATATCAGGATCCTCATCTGCTCTTAGATTCTTATCATCCCCACTGCTGCCTGTCTACGCCAAGGCCCTGCTTCTGCTGGGCCTGATGGGAGTCCTTCCCGAGGGGAGGAAGAGAGGCCCCTAAGGGAGCTTGAGGAGGGTGTGGGAGGGACTCTGAGGGTGTTCCTGACTAGGAGGGCTAAGGTTTGTGATCTAACCTTAGCCCTCCTGGTCAGTGAGGCCAAAGAAAGTCTCACACATACACACACACACACACGTCAGCTGCTTACACATTTAGATTTTATCATATAATTGATCGTTTCTTGCTTTTTTTCCTAATGCACAATGTGAAAGTGGTTTTACTGCACATGTGGGCACACGTGTAGACTGACAAATATACATGTAGCTGTAGGTTTGTTTTTGGACTGACTTGGCCCTTAGCTGGTGCCCTTGGGTTCAAGTTAGCCTGTGTGCTCCCAGCCCAGCTGACACCTGCTGCCTCCCTGTCCTCCTTTATGCCCTGAGTATTGTGTGTCCCCTTTCCTTCTGCATGGACTCTTTGGCTCTGCTGACTTGACTTAAGGTGGTGGCATTTTTGCTACAGTGTCATTGAGTGGGGGTGTTGGCAGGGAGGTCTGTGACATGTCGTTGCTATCCTCAGGTTTCCTGTGGACTGGTTTTAGAATGTAGTCCCATTGGAGCAGGCTGGCTTGTTGGGGGTTTGGCATTACATGCATAGATGCAGGAGAGAGGGACATGCAGCTGTCACCAATGAGCTTTGAACCATTTCTTTGCCTCAGGGGCACAAAAGGAAAAACTGGAAGGTGCGTCGCTTTGTTCTAAGGAAGGATCCAGCTTTCCTGCATTACTACGACCCTTCCAAAGTGAGTGCGCATGCTGGCTCCGTGTTGGTCCCATGTTGTGGTGCCCCCAGACACTCCTCTCCTGGCACGGCGGGCAGCTGGCTGGACATCCTGCCTTCCCCTGGCACCCACCGTAAAGTCTGCTGCACCATGCCTTTCCTTCCACAGTCCAAGCTGCTCTGCCCTGTCATCACATAGGTGCCTGCTTCTTCAGCGGTTTCTTCCATGCCTAATCCCCCACTTTCCCATGGGAGGGCATCTTTATCATTTTCAGAGGAAAAGCATCTTTTGGTCTTCCCCAAAGCCTGCTTTGTGAGTAGGGAGGATGAGGTAGGCTGACAGAGACTCCTACTGGCACTTTCCAGCCTCTCCACACTTTCCATTCAAAGATCCCATTAATTCTGCCTCCCTCCACTTTTCCCCACTTATGTTTTGAAAAATTTCTGTCACCATATAATATTTAAGCCATAATTTACTAATTTGCTTTTTAAAAAACGTTGATGGCAAATTAAAAAAAAAATCATGTTTCTGTTTCTGATACTAGGTATTACCACATGCTAAGTGGATCTAATTCCAGTCAAAAGCAAAGAAAAAGGGCCCTTTAGTTAGCTGTTCAGCCTTGTCTTGGACGATGTATGACCTTCATTAGTTTTTGTTGAAACAGTGAAGAGTGGGCAGTTCCTTCCTCACTGAGCTTCAATCAGGAAGGCCCAGCTAGGCCACAGGAGGGCCCAGGGCCAGACAGGGATGTGGCAGGAGGAGCCTCCAAAAAGCTCCAGTTGACCTCTCTGTGGGTCATGGTGGCCTGGCTACAGGATGGAGTTCAAACTCCTTCCTTCCTGGCTACCTCAAATCCTGTTTGAAGCAAGGAAAAAATAAACAAATGAAAAAATACTTTAAAAAAAAAAAAAGAAAAAAAACACTTTAGTTTTGTATTTAACTCTCACCATGGTCTAGCCTAACCTACTTTCTTTGTGCCCCTGATGAGTCTGCTGTCTCGGCTTTTAAAATAGGAAACTGAGAAAATACATACACACACATACGTGCCTATACACACCTATCTATAAATACATATACATGTAAATATACATATATACATATATATGTACACACGCACAAATGCTCACATACGTACATAGATGGAAACAGTGCAGAAGAGATTACTCAAAGCAAGTGTGCAAAGGAAATAAAAGAATTGCCAAATCTCTGGGCTGCAGGTACAAGATAAGGAACCATCTCAAAAGCATTCTGCAATTAATTTGTTCCACACTTTACTCCCACTCCTCCTCCTGTTTAGGCTGAATGCCCCTCTCCTGTCCCGGGGCCCTACTCTCCTATCCAGGCCCAATTCAAGTCTCCTGTCCTCCCTGAGACTGCCCTTGAACCCTCCAGGCTGGGGCAGATCCCTTCCTTCTCTGAACTTTCCTCCCGTTGGCATCTAGAAGTACAAATATTTCCAGTATTTTATTTAACCATTTTATTTTTTGCCCTACCTCTTGCTGGGCCCAACATGCAGTATGAAGTTGATTATTGATTAATTGAAGGGCTCCTAGGGCCTGAGGCACGTGGTGTGTAAAGTTGCCCTGAATCGTCCAGGGATACCACCAATCACAGTTTTGTATCACACGAAGTTTCGTGCTAGGCACATACTAGACTTGTGTAACGATGTCCTATGTGCAGGAATCTATCAACTTTGCAGAAATGATTACTATAGCTGGGTGCAGTGGCTCATGTCTGTAATCCCAGCACTTTGGGAGGCTGAGGAGGGCAGATCACTTGAGGTCAGGAGTTTGAGACCAGCCTGGCCAACGTGATGAACCCCCGCCTCTACTAAAAATACAAAATTAGCCAGGTGTGGTGGCGTGTGCTTGTAATCCCAGTTCCTTGGGAGACTGAGGCAGGAGAATCGCTTGAACCTGGGAGGCAGAGGTTGCAGTGAGCTGAGATCGTGCCTCTGCACTCCAGCCTGAAAGACAGAGTGAGACTCCGTCTCAAAAAAAAAAAAAAAAGAAGAAATGATTACTATAAATATATATTTCTGATTGCTTTGTAAGATGCACACAAGGGTTAAGGAAGCCAGTGAATGTTTTCCCGGGTAGCATATTGGATCAGAGGCTCTGTTTGAGACATCTCCAGGAATGAAAAGCAGATTTGCAAGTCTGTGAGACTTGGTAACTGCAACATTGATGGGCACTACTGCTGCTGGCTGTGAAACGAAGAGGCCCAAGCTTCCTTACTGATGCATGCAGCTTTGGCCATGTGATGTCCAAGTTCAGCTTCATCTTCTATTACAAATGATTTGCACTCACTTCTTTAGCTGGCCTGATTTGTAAGGGGAGTGCAACTCTTCCCTTTTGTTCATTCACAAATTCCTAATTGGGTCTCCTTTCCTCTGCAGGAAGAGAACAGGCCAGTGGGTGGGTTTTCTCTTCGTGGTTCACTCGTGTCTGCTCTGGAGGATAATGGCGTTCCCACTGGTAAGGTACAACTTCAGCCCTGGCCTGAAGATCTCAGGGGCCTCCCTCCTGCACCTCAGTAATGTCCCACTAATGAAACGACAGCTTTGGGAGCCGAGCAGGGCTTTCTCCACGAGACAGAGTGGTGTGAGTTTTGAAGCGAATTTCAGAATTGAACAAAGGGTATGTTCTTGGCGTTTTAAGAATACAACTAAGTAATCCTTATGTTAATAATCTTTCCCCTCAGTTTCTGTGCTGATGGCCCATAAGCTTCCACCTAAAAATAATAGGTGAGGCTTACACAATGCTTTAGGGTTAACAACATACCTTAATATGTATCATAATACTAATTTCACAATAGCCAGCCATAGTAAGAAGATATTATTCCCATCTTACGGCTGTGGAAACTGGGGTTCCAATAAGTTAAACAATTTGAGATCAAACTCCAAATTCTATGCTTGCTTTTAACATAAACATACTGGATTCTTTGATGTAAATGAAATGGTAGATCTATGGCATGCTACCATCTTGAGCATAGGGATCAGGCAAGAGGGCTTCCAGGAATATCCAGACATAACCATTGGCAGGCCTTAGGGCACTGGTGAGGGACAGGGAATGGGAGGAAAAGGGGACCTCATCTGATAGGATTCTCTAACTGTAAACCTTTTATTTAATAAATACATCATTGTATGTTTTTGTCCATGTCTCAGCTGACTTTCTGCTGGCTCAAGATGAAAGCAGACATGGCTATTCAATCACTGATTTTTTCCCCCTTTTTTCTGCCTAGGAGTTAAAGGGAATGTCCAGGGAAACCTCTTCAAAGTGATTACTAAGGATGACACACACTATTACATTCAGGCCAGCAGCAAGGCTGAGCGAGCCGAGTGGATTGAAGCTATCAAAAAGCTAACATGAGAAGGACCTGAGGGAACCAGGATTCCTCCCTCCTACCAGATGACACAGACAGGAGTTCCTGGAGAATGGGAGTGTGTTAAGACTTTTGACTTCTTTGTAAGTTTTGTACTGTTTTGGAGAGTGAATGCTGAAGAGTTCCTCAGATTACAAACAGCAGTGGTGCCATTCCTTCCCCATCTTCATGTTACAAACCTGGAAAGGCTAGAATAGCCATTAGGCGTCAGCATCTTGACTTTTCCCCAGCATCACAAACAGCCATTTCCTCGGGCACCAAAGTAGGTTCCCTTTGTTGGAACAATTACACTGGCCATGCCATAATGTTGAATAAAACTCTCTTCTTATGAGGTTCTCTCTTAACTTCTTTGGAATTAGTAAAAGCTGACAATTTGTTTCTAGCTATTAGAATCCCATAGAAAGTTTTATAGTTTTCGAGCAATGTTTCAAGTATCTCTGTCATTAAGACATAGTTCATCTTAAAGTGGGGATGGTGGCCAAACTTTGTACATTGAGAATATTGTTTTGCTTTAGAAAATAAGCCTGCGTAAGTATTATACATTACAGAAGTCATGGACTCTGTCAGAGAACTTAATCACGTATATGAAAAATACATAGCTTTTCTATGAAAAATGGGCATTTAGCAATGCAGAGTAAGAGCGCTCTAAAGGACAGAAAAAGATGTAAATGGGGAAGATTTATATCAAGGCATTAAATTTTGGTTTTAAAATGAACATAAGCTGAGACAAATAGGTACCAAGAAACTTCACCAGTTGGAAGGTTAATCTGTAGTGAAAAGTCTGTATCATACAATACTTTTAAAGAACATTTTTATTACTTTCAAGTTTATACAGTAATCTGGCACAAGCTATTGCCAGCATTCTTGCCAAGTACAAATGCTTGGACCTCCCCTTAATCAACAGATAAAATACATAACTTACATTTAAGGGGAGTGGATACTTCAAAGTGCTTAAGTAAAAATTTGTTCTCTTAAATAGTCTGAACTGTCCCTTGTTGGTCGTGTCTAAAACATTGACCTGAATAATGAGAAATCACAAGCTAATGTTTTACTTATTCCTTATATGGTAAGAGACTACCTTTTAAAGCACCATTTTCCATTTGGCATTTCACCAAGGTCTAATGTCCCTGGAATTAGTTTTTTTGTTTTGCCTTTTGAATATCGGTAGGTGTTCATCTGAATTAAACTACGTTTAGTTTGATGGCTTCCTGCCTCCAAATTGGCAACAGTGTACCTCACTTTGTATGGGAGCTATCAGGATCTCCACAGGTTGCAAAGTAGATGACCATTACCTTGGGGTTGGGGCAAATCAGTGAACAAGTCTCGGCAAGGTACTGGCATTTGTATTTTTAAAAAAATCTCTAGCCATTTTGTTCTTGGTGTAAAAGTAGAATGGCTGGAGTATGGCAGCTGAGTAATAACTGTTCTGCTTAGCATGATGTAGTGCTTAGCATGTCTCTATGGGTCCATCTTTGAACATTATTAAGAACTGGTTTGTCTTGTTTTGCTGTAACTGATATGAAAAATGGTTTGGGTGGGGCATGGTGGCTCACACTCTTACAGAGGCAGAGGCAGGAGGATAGCTTGAGCCCAGGATTTCAAGACCTGCCCAGGCAATATAACACCATTTGCCAAAAAAAAAAAAAAAAGAAAAAAAGTGGTTTGAATATTCATATTTCTTCCTGGCCATTACTGATTTTCAATTAATTTATGCATAAATGAGACCCAAACTATCACTAATTTTCAGCTATATGAATTGATAGCCACTTGACATCAATGAAAGGTACAGTAGGGAGCAGATGAAATTGTATTTTTAATGAAAAGGCTTTGATGGGAGATTCAAGATTTTTGGTTTCTTTTTTTGAGACAGGGTCTTGCCCTGTCACCCAGGCTCGAGTGCACTGGTGTGATCACAGCTCACTGGCCTCAAGTGATCCTCCTGCCTTGGCCCCTTAAGTGCCAGGGTTACAGGCATGAGCTACCATGCCTGGCAGAAATTCAAGATTTGGATAAACTTACTTCTTTGCCAAGCCTGTTCTTCAAGTTATGCAGAACTGGGTGTATAACTTGTCCTCATATGTATCTTGTCCCTGCTGTCTTTTAGGTTAGCAAGGTGTATCAGTACTTTTAAGTTTTGTTTGTTCTTTTCCTCATGGTATCAGTGAAATACTGATCTATTCTCTGGCTAGGTTCAATTTACGAAATTGCCATGGAACTGAGCAAAAGGCCCACGTGGGATAAAAATCACTCACCATCGACGCCACCAGTATTTTTCAAGTTATGGCTTTTGAAGTATAACAAATTTCAGTAAACAAAATCAAAAGAAAAAATTCCTCTGCGTACAACAAAGGAGCACCTGTTATATTTTGAATGCATTCTTCACGTTGCCAGCTTTCTAAACTTGTTTTTTTGATGCCTCAACAGACAGAAGTGAAAATTATATGCCACCCTTAAGTACATCCAGGTTCTCATCTACATATTCCCAATGTGGAATGCTGGCTAGCAATCATGGCACTCTCTCAGAAACCAGCCACTGGAAGTTAAAACTTCTGGATTTCAAAAGCTAGTACAGGCTGCTAAATTTAACAAAGGAACAAACCTTCATAAATGGTACAAACTACCTGCCCAACACACACTTCTATTTTCCAGACCCTTTAATATTGAGTAGTCTAGTCTTGGATTGACTATGGTGGGTTAGGTCTAATCTAAGTATCTTAATAGCTATCTAGGGATAATGAATAAAATTAAATACAACTGGTACCTCAAGTATCATAAGAGAATAAATTTATGAAGACAAGCAGACCAAAGCAACTCAAGATTTTCTACACCTGACTACTGTAGCTGTAACTTCAAATAATGTGTTACCTATGAAACTTATTATGTACGAATTAGTTCTTAAAGACAGAAATGATGGAAACATGTAAAAAAAAAACAACAGTAAGTGTTCAAACAGATCCCTGTTTTGTTATAAAGAACTGGAGCTCTAGGTGGCACCTAGTGGATATTTTAATAGCAATAAAAATAAAAAATTGGGTGATATTCCAACTAAATAAAAAATGCAGCTGCTTTTTAAATTTTAAAAACATACTTTACCACCCTGAATTGTAAACTCAAGGCAAGTAGCTTATTATTCCAATAAGGACGTGGTGTGATAAATTCTCTCACACAGGTTGTCATCAATCTCAAATAGATAAAAGGCACAGAACCAATCTAATTCTTTCAATGCATTTTAAGGCTTTGTCCCGCTAAGGGTCAACTTTCACTGTGGTTAAAGTTAAACTTATTTTCTCTAAACTCTTCTTTTGAAAGGATCTGTTATAGAGATCCTTTATTCACCTGCTCCTACAGTTCCACATCAAAACTAAAATAAAGATAAAAGAATTAGGGTCTTAGTATTAAAATGTTTTTAACTGGTGACAAGAAGGAAGAAGCCTATAGTTAAATATCCCAGAAATTTATTTGATGTTTGCTTGAATACATTTTATATAGAAAGATTGGGATTGTTTGCCTTGGATGCCCCTGGCAAATCTCGTGAGGCATTGAACTAGAAAGGGGTGCCAATCTGGAGACATCAGAAATGGAAATCACAAGCCCAATTTTAGAACTATTCTTAAAGATTTGTCTCTAGTGAAATGAGGCCACTCCCTTAAAAATGCTCAAAGTGTTGGAGCTACTGTGTGACAACAGCTGACATTTAGGAGAGCATTTCATGTTCTGATCTGTTAGAACATTTAAATACTTAGAAATAAAAAATATTCAGCTTTGAAGTTTTCAATACTGGAAAACTTTCAAGTCTAGGATTTACAGCCAGGAAGGGCTGCTCTGTGTTCCTTAAATTGGACTCTGTTTCCCACGAAGTTAATCTTCAGCTTTGGCTTCCATTTCTTCTGCATCATCATCTCCATCCACTTCGGCATTTTCTCTTTCAAGCCTCTCCATCTGCCTTGCAAGTTCAGTCTCATCTGTATCTGTGACCACTTTGGGCTGTGGAAGCAGAGGTATAATTTCAAACTGAAGTAGTAAATACTATACAAATTTAATTTCAACACTATTACTGCCTAATGTTTTCTCTCTTTAACACTTTTCTAACAACTCTGTCATATCTGTTCACTTTTGAGTGACTTATCAGCAATAAATTCCATTACATAAATAAGAGGTGAAACTTATGAGAATAGTATAGAAAAAGGTTGTATGTATTAAAATGGAAAATTATTTTCTGTCATTTTTATAAGCTAAAACTGAAAACATGAAATAACCCCAGTGGCTGTATCTTTCAAGACCACAAATAGATGTCCTGTTAAAAAAAACCTGTCTTCCAGGCTCAAACTACTACTTACTAGCTTACTAGTCCTTTCCATAGAAGGAACCATAACACACACACACACACACACACATTTCTTTCTTGTTGGACAAGGAAAAGACAGGAGACAACTTTTTTTTTTTCCTCCAATTCTGAGATCAAATTTTAGACACGCCACATCCAAATTCAAACCATAAAAAAACTTCTCATTTATATTGTTTATTCCCTTCCCCTGGCTGGGGGCAGGGGGGTGACCCTAACTCCATTAGTGATCAAAGGCCTGAATGACCATCCTACAATATGACATTCCAAGGCTGACAGCTCTTATTTACCTACAAGAACTCCTTTTAGGAACCTCCTGAGTCATTATTAAAAATGAATCTATTGATCTCACCTCCATTTGAACATTGAACACACCCCTCTTTTCCTCAATCTTTTCTTTGATAACAGCCATAGCTTGACTGAGGACAGAAAGGCCTTCTGTTCTCTCCAGGGTTGTCGTAGTCATTACATACCGAGGAGGAGCTATTAGATTAATCTAAAAGAGAAAGACAAAAATTCAATTATGAATGTACCTACAGAACACCCACAACTATTAGGATGCTTGAGATTTTATTAATCTGCTCTATTAACAAATCATCCCAAAACGTAATTGCCAATTCTACAGGACAGTAATTTAGGGTCCTACAGAATTGGCAATTACATTTTGGGGTGATTTGTTAATGTAGCAAAAGCAAATCAATACAGGGATCTAATGCAATAGTATAAACAGTCCACTGCAATACTGAATAGAAAGAATTATCATTTCTGTGTATCTTTGGTGGCTAAACTAACTGCAATTATCATCAGTATAATGGATAATTTGTCTCTGAACTAAACTGATGGAAGAATCCTTCTGAGTTACAGCCATCCAGTTAATTTTATCACTAATGAAAGATTCTGATCAAACCTCATAAAACTTGTATGTGTACAGATAGAAGAAAGTGTTACTCTTTTTTAAAGTGCTCTCAGTATTTTGGGCACAGCAACTCTTTATTGTAAAGGAGATTTGGCATTGCTGGCTTTCTACCAATAGGAATCTCCATCCACTGTGATAGTAACAGTAGAAACCAACAAAGCCTAAACATAAATCACAAACACCTAGAAATATTACCAAGAACCACTGCTCAATTTTAAGAGTAAAAAACCCACTTTTGTTATGAAATGTGATTAAAAAAAAAAAAAGAAACAAAGATCAAAAATCCTATTTGGTTTAGGTGAGCATTTCAGCAGGGAGGGAGACAACTGACGACTCACCTTAATGGGCATGTTTTCTGTAGAACAATTCAAACCTGCTCTTAGGGCTTCTTTTACAGCATCAATGCCTTCATAACCATAACAAGCCACTTCAATATCTACAATTACAAAAATTCAAAAGTTGATAACAAAAAATGCAAAAAATATTTAAAAGTTTAAAGGAAATCAAACACGTGGCAGATATATTAGTATTCAAATACTTATCCTGAATCCAACCTCTCTATACTGCAGTTCCTTATTTATAAAATGGAGGTAAGGAGGAGTGTGGTAAAGACGGAATATAACAATAACTGCAACTTATCTAAAACGGTTTAGAAATTGCATTACCCTTTGACTCAGAAATTCTACTTTTAGGAATTTGTCTTGAAGAACATTTGTGTAAATGGTTAAGTATGTATAATATAAGGGTGCTAATTTGTAGCATTTTTTTGTAACTGAGAAAACTGGCACAACCTAAATGTTCATCAGGAGGGGACTCGTTTATGTTAAGGTTTATCTGTTCTATGAAACATTACCCAGCATAAAAAAGAATGAGAAAGATTCCTATGTTCTGCAGTGGAAGGGTACCTATGATACACTGGGTGGAAAAGGCTAGTTGGAGAAAATTCCGCATGGTATGTCTCATCTTTGTAAAAATTTGGATTATTTTAAAGTATGCACTAAAACAAAACAATCAAACCCCTCTTTTTTAAAAAAGGGCTACCTTTAGGTTAGCTGAACTCACAAGACTGTTTCTACTTGTGTCAATATATAAATTTTATGATTCAGAAGCCAAAATAATATCTTAAGCTTTTGTTACAAAAAACAAACATTTAGAAAAATTTATAGATGTTGATGTAGCAACATATTCTTTGGTAAGTCTCATTATTTAACAGCTTTTTTGATGCATGCAAAATATTGTAAAAATCATTTAAAAAATCATTTACCTGCTCGAATTTTGACAGCCTGTGGGGTCAAGCGCCTATTAATATTATTAATGAGTACTTCCCGTTCATCTTCATTCAAATCTAAACTATCCAAAATAGATGGGTCTCTGGTCAAAAACATAAATAAATAACAAAAGGTCAAGGTTATATTACTGATAAATGTGAAACCAAACACTATGGAACAATGCATATAATAGTTAAGCATATAATAGTTAATGCATATAATAGTTAAGGCTTTAGTGTCACAATTAGAATTCAAATCTTAGCTTTGCACTTACACCCCAACTGATTATTAGTGAAATCAAAATTTTAGTGATCTGACTAAAACAAGCAATTTAATGCCTAACACATCTGATATTCTACTATAATTGATTACTTCCATGCAATTAGCTGTCCCTGCCCAAGGAGTTTATAATCTAGCTTGAATACAAAAAAAAACATGGAAAAACTTTTAAATGTAACAGTACATCTGTGGGCATCAGGACAGAAAGGTATTACTTCCAGTTAATGAGGTCAGGAAGGGCTTCATGCAAAAAGTAGCATTTCATCTGACCCTCCTAAGTGCCACAGGACAGGGACCAGGGTCTTATTAACTGGCATGTTTGTTGAATGAGTGAGCAAATGAAAATATGAAATAAAGACTAAAAGAGGAGTAGCACTGTAAAAAGTAAAGGTAGAACTATTGTAAAAAAGTTATGATACATAAGGCTGGGCACCAGTGGCTCATGCCTGTAATCCCAGCACTCTGGAAGGCTGAGGCAGGAGGATCACTGGAGACCAGGAGTTCATAGACCAGTCTAGGCAACATAGCAAGACCTCCATCTCTATTAAAAAGAAAAAAAGAAAGTTATGTCATATAAAAAAGGAATAGCATGAGCAAGCATCAGGCTTAATAAGCAAGGGGTCTTATTGGGAATAAAAGGCAAGAGAATTTGGGTGGAGGGAACTTTTACTCAGCTAACATAAAGTAACGAGAAGACAACCAACATAAATGTATAAGAAACAAGATGATAAACAGAAAATGGGCAAATGAGGTGAACAGATGTTTCACAGAAGAAATACAAATGGTTAATAAACATGAAAAACTGTTGACCTCTCCAACAATCAGGAGTATGCTAATCAAAAGATATTACTGTGAATTCATTAGACTAGAAAAAGGAGAAAAAATCAGATATATACCAAATTGTGGCATGGATTTGGTGAAACCAAGTCAGTTTAAAGATATATAATCAATCCTATGACCCAACAATTCCATTCCTAGGCATATATATTAGAAACTCTCAAACAACTACATATAGAGACACATACACTATTCATCACAGCCCTGTTTGACAAATGGCACAAAAGGGAAAATTACCTAAACAACTCTTAATAGAGGAACAGATAAAGCATATTCTCACAATGAAATACTATATAGAGATTAATATGGATCAAGTATACATCTATCAATGTGGGGGAATCCTGCTTAATAATAGGCTTATATGTAAAAATGCAAGCTACAAAAAGATACAATAGGTTACATTTTAAATAAAAAATGATTATAGACACACATATGTAGTAAAACAATAAAAACAAATGATATTGACACATAATTTCAGAATAGTGGTTATCACTGATAAGTGAGGAAAATAGGTCTGGAAAGGTAAACCATTGTTTCCAACTATGTCAGAAATTTTATGTAATTAAAAAAAATGCAAAGAACTAGCATTAGTTAAATCTGGACAGTCCCTACATGAATGAAGCAAGAAAAGAGTGCTAAGGAAAAGGGAATAACACACGCTAAGGTTTAGTGGTAACAAGGGGTTGCTGGAACTAGAAGTTAAAGAGGTAACTAAAGAAGCCAGATGATGACAGTTGAGACAAGTTAAGAAATGTACTGAGGACTGCAGGACAGAAATATAAAGTTGTGTTTAATGGCTAATAGTGCAAACTCTGGATGGAGCCAGAAGGCATGCGTTTGAATACTGCCTGGCTCTATGATTTGTTAGCTGTGTGACCTTGAACAAATTATTTAATCTCAGCTTCAATTTCTTCAACTGTAAGAAAAGGATAATAATAGCATTTATACCACAGGTTGTTGTTAGAATTATATAAATGTTAGTTATCATTATTACTATTCCCACCTTTTCTACCACGTGATATACCAAAAAAAAAAAAAAAAAGTCACATGAGAATAAACTTGAAGGGATTTGGAACCCCAGATGAGTTGGCTTTCTGAGGGACTCTTAATGGTCTTGGGTCCTACTCATTCTCTTTTTTCCCCCCTCTAACTCTTAACGTTTAGGAAGGAGTGGGAGGTAAAGAGACAGCAAGTATAGAGAACTGAGAGTCTGGCTTTTTTTTTTTTTTAAGAGACAAGGTCTCACTCTGTCATCCAGACTAGAGTGCAGTGGTGCAATCACAAATCACAGCTCACAGAAACCTCAAACCACTGGACTCAAGTGATCCTCCTGCCTCAGCCTCCCAAGTTGCTGGGACTACTACAGGCAAATGCTACCACACCTGGCTACTTTTAATTTTTTTTTTTTTAGAGATGGCGGTCTTGCTATGCTGCCCAGGATGGTCTCCAACTCCTGGCCTCAAGCAATCCTCCCACCTCAGCCTCACATAGTGCTGGGATTACAGGCATGAGCCACCACGCACAGCCAAGTGTGGCTGTTAAAAGCAGAGGACGCAGTGTTTGCTCCAAGAGAAAGTAAAGGAAAAGTTGAGAAGTGCGTTTTATAGTATAAATGGAAGAAACTAGAGATATTTTTATGCTGATGGAGCAAAAGCAATAAAGGGAAAGGTGACCCAAGAGAAAAAGTAACTAATAGAGATCTCTGAGCAGCAGCTGGGCATAGGTGGCAAGACTAGTTTGAGAGCAATTAGGACACACATTCCAGTGACAGCAGCATAGGAAGAAATGACAGGTGGGACGGAGATATGTAAGTTTGTTGAGACAGTGGAAGAGTAGTTCTTGTGCAATGGTTTCTATTTTCTTTATAAAATAAAACAGGTAGTGAGCATACCAGCCAAGAGGCAGGGAACAGGGATAGAGTGGTTTTCTGAGGAAGAACGTGGAAAAGCTCTAAAATAGCCACTACTGAAGAACTGACCAGGAGCAGAGAGAATGTGGAACAGCTGAGGCTGGAGACCATGAATATGCAAGACTGATTTTTCCTAGTAGCACCCAGCAGTCTACAAGTACAGAGAAGGCAGGAACATCGATCCAAGGCTGGATGGATGGAAGGAAAAACAAGGCAAAAGCTCACAATAATGGCAAGAAAGTCGTTAAAATGATGTATCATGGTGTGCCTAGGTTGGATAAGAAAGAGAAGGCAGGAAATGGCGAAAAGACAGGGAGAAAAAAGGTTTGGAATCAGATCCTAACATACAGAATTAAGATGACAAATAATAGGACCAACTGGGAGCTAGATGAATAGGAGGCAGGGGCAAAAGAATAGAAAGTGCAAATTAAAGATTTTAGTGGCAGAGCAAATCCCGGTGTAGTAAGGCCCAGGCTAAGGCTACATGGAAGACTGGCTAAAGTGGTGTGGGCTGAAAGTCAAAGGAGAGTCAAAAGAGGTAGAGAAAACAAGAGGTTATAGTTTTTGGTGAGACATGCTCTTTAGTCCCATAGCCACTTAGGACAATAACTAGGAAAGGAAAATGTGTGAGATAAACCATATGGTTTATGAATCTACATAACTATGATATATAAAACTACACAAACTTGACCATATAGGATTGGCCCATTTACTGGCCAATACAAAATATTTTAATCTAAATTTGGCAAGTATTTTATACATGGATGCTATGCTGTTAAATATGAGGCCAAGAGTTGTGATATCAAGGTAGAAGGAGAGTCAAGAAGGTATTCTTACGAGACTGCATGCTTAAATGCATCATAGGCACCATATCCAGGTCTCTTGTACTTGTCATCAAAGACCCAGGCAGTCCTCTGGAATAGGCTTTCCAGCTGCTCATCCTTGGTGTATTCTAACACCTCAGCAACATGACGAAGAATGCTATAAACCTAGAAATGAAATGAAAAGCTCAACAATTCAAAGATAAGAGATCTATAAAAAATATTTTTACATTTTAGTAAATAACATAATTTGGCTACAATAATTCCTTAACTATAAAAGATCTCCATAGGGAAATACTCACTTTAAGTGGGTATAAAAAGTAGAGATAGTATACAATTTAGGGTCCTAAGACCTGGATCAAGTCTTGACAGTAACACAGTATCTCTGAACTTGTTTCCTCCTCTGGAAAAAGAAGAAACTAGCATCTCTCCTTACTACAGAGAGTGCTCGCATAGATCAAATACATAGAAACCACACACTATAAATGGAAAACGGCTATACAAATACAAGTTGTTATTATTACTCCGAGGACAGAATCACGATAAAAAAAGTTTTTTTTCTGTCATCTTACCCACCTGCCAAACTTTTTCTTACCTCCTAAAATTAACATAGGGTGTAGACAAAAAGTATTAAGGTCTTCATCATAGTTACACATAAAAACTGAGTGAGAAAAGGTACTGACACTGAATAACTCTTCCATTTTAACATCTCAATAAGATCTATTAACACACTCATTTTAACAATATCCTAAGGAGACAAAAAAATACGGAATTTTCCCAGAAAAGTGCTTCTCAAAAGTTAGTAGGACCTGAGAGTCTGTATTTCTAAAAAACAGGTGATGTCAATGCTATTAGTTTAGAGACTACATTCTAAGTGGTAAGGTCCTAGAGTTTATTAAGAAGATATTTTACTGACAGTGTTTTCAAATGTGTAAACCACACTGCATAACTGTATATACATCAGTAAAACAAAGAAAATGATTTGGGTAACTGATGGCTTTTAGACCTTTATTTTCTCTCTTACTGGGATTAAGCAAGATTTTTTAAAAATCTCTTCATTGAAACTTTTTTTTTTTTTGATATTTTATCTTGAGGACAGAAACACTCATGGCAGAAAAGAACAGACACCAGAGAAGGGCAAAGAAAACAGAAGCAATACAAACAGTACCACTAAGAACTGAGGATAGGCTGGGCACACTGGCTTAACGCCTGTAATCTCAAACATTCTGGGAGGCAGAGGCGAGGGGATCGCTTGAGCCCAGGAGGAGGTGGTTGCAGTAAGTTGAGATTGCGCCACTGCACTCCAGTCTGGGCAAGACTTTGTGACACACACACACACACACACACAGAACTGAGGATGTAGAGGATGAAGGATAACTTAAACAGGACCTGAGAAAAGAGAAATACTGACAGAAGAAATTAAATGGCTATCTTTGCTTTGCTGGTGCTTACTGTGGATGACAAGCAGGAAGTAATAGCAAAAGTAAGAACGCAAAAAGAAATAATCCTAACACGCTAGTGGAGGGGGAAAAAAAAACCAAAACTAGTAACAGGCCTCTGCCTTGCTTTCCTGGATTCACAGACATTTTATAAACCCCTGTTCATTCTTAACATGTAACAGCTGGTTGTCTCTGTTATCCTCATCCCAGAACAGGGTTGAAAATCAAGAACTGTATTTTGGCCAAGTGCACTGGCTCACTTCTGTAATCCCAGCACTTTGGGGGGCTGAGGCTCAAGGATCACTTGAAGCTCAGGGTCTGAGACCAACCTGGACAAAATAGCAAGACCTCATTTCTATTTAAACAAACAAAAAAACCCCGTATTTCATGAGGCATTCCAACTGTAAACAAGTTAAACCAGTTGAAGTCACCCACAGTTAATTTAACCTAAAACGGCTTCAAAACACTTCTAGTACTAATTTGAGAATATTAGATCATAAGCAATACTTTAAGGTAGTAGCAGTATGAAATTAAGATTTCAAATTATTTATTAAACACACAGATAGTGGACTAATTTGACACAAAGATCAACTTACAGTTTTGGATTTTGTGAATTTGTCTTCACATTTGATTGCTTCCTCTGGAGAAACTCTTCTTTTTGACAAATCGATATATCCTGTACAAAAAAATTGTGAAAAAATCATCTCTGTCCAGGTGCCACTGGACTATTGTAATCAGCTTTGAAGACCAAATTAAGTGTTTGATTGGCATACTTATAATTATTTCCTACTAAAATCATATCAACAAAATATTGCATAAGTATTACAAGGCTGAGTATCCCTCATCAGAAATGCTTGGGACCAAAAGTGTTTTGGATTCCAGATTTTGGAATATTTGCAATGTATTTACTAGTTAGAGAATCCCGAATCTGAAAATCCAAAATCTGAAATGCTCCAATGAACATTTCCTTTGAGTGTCATGTTGGTGCTCAAAAAGTTTCAGATTTTGGAGCATTTTGGATTTGGGGATAAGGGATAATCAATCTGTACAAGATGAGAGATTCTGAATTGTTTTCAGAAATAAATTTTTATTATCAGGTAATTATATATTCTCCATTACCTTACTGGAGAGAACTAATAATTTTCAATTATCCAAATGGAAGCTAGTCAAATGCCTATCTTTCCCCTATTTCTTCCTTTTCCTTCTCCAGAATAGGAAAATTCACTAAGATGTTCATTTAGTTTAAGGAAAGAGGCTATCATCACAGAAGATACACACACACACACACACACACACACACACACACACACACACACTGAACAAATTAAAACTATCTAATCTACTGTATGACTACCATATACAAGTAACTATGTTAGGTGCTTAAACATCTTCTTGAACCCTCACAACAATCCTGCATGGTAGATTATCACTCTCTTTCCCACAGCCCCCCACCGCCCCGTCTTTTTAACCTGAAGAAACTAAAACCCATGAAAGGTTAAGTAACTTGTCAACGTCAAATAGCCAAAAATGGCTGAAACCTACAAACCTGTGCCTGGCAATGACTTCCAGTACAATGCTGAGTAACAGTGGTGAGAGTGAATGTCTTGTTCTCAATACTGGAGGACAGCATGTCTGTGGTGTTTTTCTAGACACTCTTTATCAGATTAGGAAATTCCCTTTTAGTTCTTGTTTGCTGACTTATTATGAATGGGTGACAAATTTTGTCAAATGCTCTTTCACATCTATTAAATTGGTTGTAGTTTTCCTCCTATATTCTGTTCATATACACTGATTTTATTTCAGATTCTGAGCATTCTTTTTCATTAAAAATTGTATGACTTACATATAGTAAAATTCACCACTTTTAGTGTTAAGTTCTTTGTGTTTAAAAAAAAGAACAGTCATTTAACCACCACCAAAATCAAGTTCCATCACCCCTGAAGCCACTAAAAACTGGATACAAGTTTCTCTGTGAACATAAATTTTCCTAGAAATGGCACAGCTGGGTTATATATTAAGTACATGTTAATTTTATCTGCCAAACTTTCCCAAAGTGAATGTGGCACTCTGCATTCCCATGAGCAATGTGGAGCAGTTAGAACTGCTCCATGTCTCTCAATTGATTTTTAAAAAGTCAATCTATTGATTGTGCAGTGGCATCTCACTGTGGTTTTTATTTGCATTTTCCTAATGACTAATGATGTTCAACATCTTTTCATGTGCATATTTGCTATCCAATTATCTTATCTGGCAAAGTGTCTATTCAAAACTTTCGCTCCTTTAAAAATTGATGGTTTAGATACAGGGTTTGTTTGTTTGTTTTTTGTTTTTTTTTTTTTTGAGATGGAGTCTCGCTCTGTCGCCAGGCTGGAGTGCAGTGGGGCAATCTCCGCTCACTGCAACCTCTGCCTCCCGGGTTCAAGTGATTCTCCTGCCTCAGCCTCTTGAGTAGCTGGGACTACAGGCACGCACCACTACGCCCGCTAATTTTTTTGTATTTTAGTAGAGATGGGGATTCACCATGTTGGCCAGGATAGTCTCAATCTCCTGACCTCATGATCTGCCCACCTTGGCCTCCCAAAGTGCTGGCATAACAGGCGTGAGCCACCACTCCCAGCCTAGATACAGGATTTTTTAGGTTGTTCAAGAGTTTTTAAAATATGCTGGTTTGTCTTTTTATTCTCTTTATAGTGTCTTTAAAGAACATAAGTTCTTAATTTTGATAAGGTCCAATTGATCAATTTTTCCTTTCATGGATAACGCTTTTAGTGTGCTATCTAAGAAATCTTTGCCTAATCCAAGGTCAGAAAGATTCCTGTTTCCTTCTAGAGGTACTTAGAAGTTTACATTTTACATTTACATCTATGATTCATTTTAAGCTAACTTTTGTATAAGGTGAGGTGTTTGAATTGAGGTTCTTTTTTGCATATGGACATCCAGTTGTCCCAGCACCATTTGTTAAAAAGATAATTTTTTCTTTGATCAGCTGCCTTTGTACTTTTGTTAATTAACTGATCATATAAAAACACACATAAATTTTTTAGTTTTTTTTTTAAACAAAAAGAAGTGAGAAATAACAAAAGAGGTGGGGTCCTGCTATGTTGCCCAGGCTGGTCTCGAACTCCTGGGCTCAAGTGATCCCCCCACCTAGGCCTCCCAAAGTGCTGAGATTACAGGCCTCAGCCACCATGCCCAGCCAACATAAAGTTATGACTGTTAAACCAAATTGGCATTCCATACACTCCACTTGGTCATGCTTTATTATCCTTTTTATACGTTGGATTTGAAAAACATATTTTATTAATTGTTTTATCTATGCTAATCACATATTTGGTCAGTAATTTGCTTTTTTACAAAAACATGTCTTTGTTGGGTTTTCTTATCAGGGTTATGATGGCCTCATAAAATTAGTCATGCACTGCATAACATTTCAGTAAACAATAGATTGCATATATAGCAGCAGTGCTGTTAAGATTATAATACTGTATTTTTACTGTATCTTTTCTGTGTTTAGGTACACAAATATTTACCATTGTGTTACAACTACCTAATCAGTATAGTAACATGCTATACAGGTTTGTAGCCTAGGAATAATAGACTATACTAAACAACCCATGTGTGTATAGGCTATACTATCAAGGTCTATGTAAGCAGCACACTCTATAAAATTTGCATGATGAGACATTTTTCAGAATGTATCTTTGTCATTAAGCACCACATGACTGTATTTCGAAAGTGTTCCCACCTCCTTAACTTTTTTTTTTTTGGTGGGAGACACAGTCTTGCTCTGTTGCTCAGGCTGTAGTACAGCAGTGTGATCACAGCTCACTACAGCCTCAAACTCCTGGGCTCAAGCCGTCCTCCCACCTCAGCCTCCCAAGTAGCTGGAACTACATTACAGGTACACACCACCACACCCAGCTAATTTTTAAAAATTTTTATAGAGATGGGGTCTCCCTATATTGCCAGGCTGGTCTTGAACTCCTGACCTCAAGCGATCCTCCTGTCTCAGCATCCGAAATTGCTGGAATTATAAGTGTGAGCCACCGTGCCTGGCCTACCTCCTTAACTTTCTGAAATTTTATTATGACTCATCTTATTTCTGCCTTAAATGTCTGATACAACTCATCAATTTAACCATCTGGCCTAGAGTTTTCCTTTTTTTTGAGACAGGGTCTTAGTCACCCAGGCTGGAGTGTAGTGGCATGACCTCGGCTTACTGCAGACTTGTTCTCCTGGGCTCAAGCAATCCTCCAACCTCAGCTTCTCTAGTAGCTGGAACTGACTAGAAGTGCACAACACCATGCCTGGGTAATTTTTCTACTTTCTGTAGAGATGAGGTTTCGTCATGTTTCCAGGCTGGTCTTGAACTCCTGGGCTCAAGCAATCTACCCACCTCAACCTCCCAAAGTGCTGGAATTACAGACATGAACCACTGTGCTGGTCAGGACCGAATTTTCTTGATGAAAAGATTTTTTACAATAAATTCAATTTCTCTAACATATAGGACACTCAAAATTTCTACTTTATATTGGTCAGTTTCAGTAAGTAAAATTTTGCAAGGAATTCACTAATTTCACCTGATTTGTTGAGATGATTGGCATAAAATTGGTAATGATATTCCCTTATTAGCCTTTTAACGTCTGTAGCATCTGCAGTGATAGCCCCATTCTCATTCCAGATTGGTAATTTGTGTTATTTCCTTTTCTTCATCAGCCTAACTAGGGGTTTATCAATTTTGCTCTTTTTTAAAAAAACAAAAAACAAGTTTTTAACTTTGATACTGTTCTCTCATTTTCTGGTACTCTATTTTCACCGATTATCTTATCCTTATTATTTCTTTTCTTCTACTTACTTTGTGTTGGGAGAAAGCCCCCTAAAATCTGGCCATAAACTGGCCCCAAGACTGGCCATAAACAAAATCTCTGCAGCACTGCAACATGTCCATAATGGCCCTAACACCCAAGCTGGAAGGTTGTGGGTTTACAGGAATGAGGGCAAGGAACACCTGGCCCGCCCAGGGCAGAAAACTGCTTAAAGGCATTCTTAAGCCACAAACAAAAGCATGAGTGATCTGTGTCTTAAGGACGTGTTCCTGCTGCAATTAATTCGGCCCATCCCTTCATTTCTCATAAGGGATACTTTTAGTTAATTTAATATCTATAGAATCAATGCTAATGACTGGTTTGCTGTTAATATGTGGGTAAATCTCTGTTCGGGGCTCTCAGCTCTGAAGGCTGTGAGACCCCTGATCTCCCACTTCACACCCCTATATTTGTGTGTATGTGTCTTTAATTCCTCTAGCGCCGCTGGGTTAGGGTCTCCCCAACAGAGCTGGTCTCAGCAACTTTGAGTTTACCTTTCATTTCTTTTATCTTCTAAAACGAAAGCCTAGATAACTGTTTTAGATCTTTATTCTTTTCTAATATAAGTAATTAAAGCTATAAATTTTCCCTTAAGGCTTTAATATATGAATTATTTGGAAGGGCTTATTTAATACTGCAAACTCTTCCCTCCCAAGATATAATGACACTGATTTCAAAATTAGTTCCAGTGTGATCAGAGAACATATTTGTATTCCAACCCTTAGAAATTTATTTAGAGTTGTATTAATATTATAGCTCACCTTATTGTCTATCTTGGTGAATGTCATGCACACTTGAAAATAATGTGTATTTTGCCTTTTCTGGGTGCAGTGTTCTAAGTATCAAACAAGTCAAGGTCTTCATTGATCTAATTGTTTCTCCAATTGTTCAGAGCTTGTTCAAACTTCCAACTATGATTATAGATTTGTCTATTTCTCTCTTGAATTCTTTCTATTTCTGCTTTATATTTTGAACTCTATTATTAGGCACATACACAGTGATGACTGTTGTTTTCCTTCTAACAAATTGACCCTTTATCATTATAAAATGTCCCTGTTTAAATCTGAAAATACTGTGTCTTTAAATCTACTTTATCTAATATTAACAGACACTGTCTCCTTAAGGTATTGTCTGCATAGCATATCTTTTTATATCCATTTATTTTCAACCAAGTATATCTCTTGTAGACAGGATTATCGTCGAGTCTTGCTTTTTAATTCATCCTAACAATCTCTGCCTTTTAGCTGGAATATTTACTTGATTTACATTTAATTACTGATATAAATGAATTCAGTTATATCAATAACTGAATAATTGAATACCTACATTTTAGGTATTTGTTTTCTATTTGTTCTTTCTGGTTTTTGTTTTTTTCTTTTGAGTTTTCTTTTAGGTTAATGTTTTCTAGAATTCCATTTTAATATATCTTTGGCTTTTACAATAGTGTATTTTGTATTTTACTTACTTATTTCTAGAGATAGTTTCACTATGTTGCCCAGGCTGGTCTTGAACTACTGACCTCAAGTGACTCTCCCACCTCAGCCTCCCGAACAGCTGTGACTACAAGCACAGACCACTGCAACTGGCTTATTTATTTTAATGGTTGTTCTAGAATTTACAATATACATCCTTAACCTTTTAATTTTACTACTGCACATAAAATGTAAGAATCGTTAAGAATCATATAGATCTATTTACCCCACACCTCCTGGCCTTTGTGATTAAGTTGTCAAGTGTACTAAGTCTGCTTTAAACAGTATTCTGTTTTCTTAGCTTCTATATTTAACTACTTCGCATCCATTCATCACAGAGCCAACTGTATTAACTATATCTTTTATTATTAATATTATTAGTAGTAACTAAATATTTTCTTATTTTCTGTATTCTTGAGGCTCTGACATTTGTGGACAGACTGCCCCTCCGTCAGGTGGGGAGGAGTCAGCAAAGGGCTTGCTTGGTAGCATGCCTTTCTTATGCAGAGCAGCCAATCTGGAGCCCATAAACTCACACACCAAGCCAAAATCCTCCCTGCCGTAAGTCAAGGGCCAGGTATTAGACAAGCAGGGCAGTCTTTATGCCCCAAGGCCCGCCAAAAGCATTCAAACTAGCCAACTGCAAGCCATTTACGCTGCTCTGCCTTGCTTTTCCTGCAGAAACTCCAACAAAAGCTCTGACCTACTTTTTCCCCTAGTTCCTTGTGACTCCTGACTAAAACTGGTGCTTCCCCATGTGGCCCTGCATGGCACATCAAGCCCCCTTCTCTCAGGCAATATAAGTAGTAAAAGTTTTCTTTCAAGGGCATTGGACTGTGTCATCACTCAGTCACCTCTATAGATTACAATCCCACGGGCACAAATGAGACAAATAGTTAAATATATTTTTAAAGAAACTAAGAAGGGCAAAAACAGTCTTCTACATTTACCTATATATTTTCCATGTCAGGTCATCACATCTCTTCAGCTTAAAGAACTTCCTTTACCTCTCTCTTTCTTTTTTTGAGACAAGGTCTGGTTCTATCACCCAGGTTGGAGTGCAGTGGTGCAATCTTGGCTCACTGCAGCCTCTGCCTCCTGGGCTCAAACCATCCCCCTACCTCAGCCGCCCGAGAAGCTGGGACTACAGGGTGCACCACCACGCCCAGCTAATTTTTGTATTTTTTGTAGAGATGAGGTTTTGCCATGTTGCCCCAGCTGGTCTTGAATTTGTGAGTTCACGCAACGTGCCCACCATGTTCCATTCCATGCACTGTATTTATGAGAATGCTGACCAAGTGTAGAACACTTAGCACAAAGTGACCTGGATGGGGTCGGGCGTGGTGGCACACGCCTGTAATCCCAGCACTTTGGGAGGCCAAGGCGGGTGGATCACAAGGTCAGGAGATCAAGACCATTCTGGCCAACATGGTGAAACCCCGTCTCTACCAAAAATACAAAAATTAGCTGGGCATGGTGGTGCATGCCTGTAATCCCAGCTACTCTGGAGGCTGAGACAGGAGAATTGCTTGAACCAGGGAGTCGGAGGTTGCAGTGAGCCAAGATCGTGCCACTGCACTCCAGCCTGGCGACGGAGCGAGACTCCATCCCCAAAAAAAAGAGAATATAGATTTTTTGTTTTAGCAGACAGTCAGAATCTGAACTCAAAACTATAAGCTCTGTCTCCCCAGATGGTAAGCAACTGAAATCTGTTCAGATTTTTCCCCTATTAGGCTACTTGGAGTCCACCCTGTGTTTCAGTAGTTCAGGGACAAACCAGAGATTTGGGAAGAATTTATATAGACTTAGGGGATCTCCCTTTGTGCCTGCCGCCTCCTTTCTCTAACCCTCACCACTATCACCACCAGTTTCCATCTACTATGGTTGTCTAGAACTCTCGCCTCCAGTTCTAAAGCCAATAAAACCATAAATTTTCTGCTAGAACCTTAGCCGCCTGGCTTGAAGCTGTCTTCAGCATGTGCTTAGGTCAAAAAAAAAGGTGTAAAACAGAAAACATACCCTTTCTTATAAGTGTCGACTCACCTTCAAATTTTCAATTTTGGCCTGCTTTTGGCTGCTTCTTATTGTCTTTAGGTAGTTATTTTTCATACTTGTTCAGGGTTTATGGCATTTACGTTGAAAGGCTTGTCTAGGAGGACATAATTCTCTAGTATCAAAATGAATCCTCTCTACAGGCTCTTTTGCACTTTGCTTTTTCTCATCCTATCCTGGAGATCTTCCATATCAAAATATTCAGATCTCATTCTGCATAAAATTGCACTGCACGCATTTGTACTGATTTATTTAACCAGTCCCCATTTTGGTCATTTCCTGGTTTTAGTTAATGCCATACAAACAAATGCTATGGAAATATCTTTACATGTATCTACTGTACGTAAGCAAGTATGCCATTCCATATTTTTTCTGATTGCAACTAAAAACATATTTGATTCCTCCTTTTGTGTATATTTTATACAATAGAAAAAGAAGGCTGAGCACAGTGGCTCACACCTGTAATCCCAGTACTTTGTGAGGCCAAGGCAGGAGAATCGCTTGAGCCCAGTTCAAGACTAGCCTGGGCAACACAGCAAGACCCCATCTCTACAAAGAAAGTTAGCTGGGCAGGGTGGCACATGCCTGTAGTTCCAGCTACTTGGGAGGACTGCTTGAGGAACACTTGAACACAGGAGTTCAAGGCTGAAGCGACCTATGATCACACCACTACACTGCAGCCTGGGTGACAGAGCAAGACCCCAACTCTTAAAAAAAAAAAAAAAAAAAAAAGTACAAGATTAGACACTACTTTAGGTACTACTAGGACAGTGATGTGAAGACTTACCTAAGTTTAACAAATAGTCTCAAAGTAGTTTAATAATTTTGGGCAGGGCTATAGCTAAGTCATAGCAAAACATTTAAAACAATCCATGTGCTAAGTAGCAGTCACTACCTAAGGCATAAGACATCCTCAAAATCTACGTATCATCTAAGGCTATAATAAAAAAATTAAAATGTCAGTATGTATAAAATTAATCACTTGCAGAAGTGAGAAAGTATCAGTAAACTAGACGGCTGAGGAGATTCAGAAGGGTAAGTTGAATCAAGGTGACTGATATGAAGCCTTTCAGACATAATGGTAACTAATGACCTATAACTAACACCTAACAAATTATAGTAAGATGGCTGAAACTAAAACCTACATAATGGTATTGTATACCATGTTTAAAAAAACAGTATTCACAAAGGTGATGATTTACATGGGGTCCAGAAAAGGCACCCAATAAGTAAAAAATGAATGCTCATCCAAAACTGTCTGAAAGATACCACAGGATCTGGTAGATGCAAACATTCTAATTACCAGCAAGAAATACAATGTTGGATTTCAGATGTGTATATACACACATAGTATATTGCTTTTTCAAAGCTTATATAAAAGATTCCTAAAATCCATTTGCCCCATTTTCATGCTTACCCAGTGATCTCATTACTATTTTAGCTTTAAATCAAGAAAAAGGCATCCAACATATTCAGGCCTACCAATGTAAATGAACTAGTACTCTGACTTATCTGTCTCTAAGTTTGGTTACCATGAGTCAATTACCAAGATCCTGATAAACACTAGAAATAAAATTCAAGTTATCTGATCCATAAAATCCTAGGATGTACTAATTAAACTACTATTAACTTAAGAGATCTTGCTTAGATAGCTAATTGGCATCCTTTTCTAACAACTTTGTATGTAAAAGGTTTAAGTATAAAAGGAGCTTTTTTTTTTAAGCTGCAGCATGCAATTTACAAAAAATGTATTTTTAAATAAACCATTTTAAATCTGAAATTTATATTACAGATACTTTTCTCACTTACCTTTTTCTTTGTCCACCCTAATGACAACCACACACTCATTCCTGCCAATTCGGATGAGTTTGTTGATAGAACGGATACGCCTTCTGGATAATTCACTAAGAAGAATCATGCCTTCAATGTTGTTGTATTCCAGCAAGCTGACATAAGCCCCCATTTCAGCAATGGATCTGACATTCACCATCACTACATCTTCCACCTCAGGAAATTTGTGTTGATAAAATCTACAACTTAGACCCGGCATTCTGCAATTTAAACAAAAGAATTAAATAAGTATTCAGTTAAGGTGAAAATAAAAAAAAAATCAATTTCCACATCCTGCCACTGAAAGAAAAGATGAAGAAAAAAATAGTTATTAGTCTTAGTCTTCTCATCCTTTGAAACTTCTTAAGTGGTACCAGAATACAGACAATGTTCAGGAACCAAGCTTTAATTTTTATTTTGCTCAACATTTTTGTAATGCTTGGGTGATTCTCTGCCTTTAGTTTCAGAGGAATCATAAAAAATAATGACCATCTATAAAGTACTCCAAGACCTAAGGATTAAAGGAATACCTCAAGAGTAAAATACTACTTTAAGGCATATCAAATGATGGGAAGCATCACTATTATAACTAATCAGAAAACTAAAGCTACTCTTTGCCGAAGTGAGCAAACATTGTATACGCTACCACTCACTATATAAAGAAAAAATTTTCTACCTAAACCCTAACCAATATACCAAATGATACATTCTGTCATTTATTATAGCGTCACATGTCAAAACAACAAAAACTAAAAAAATTTTAATCACAAAATAAACTAAAATGCATCCTCCTCTCATAATTCTTTTTCCTTGAATTCACAATGTCTAGCTTCTCCTATCCCCAATACTCCCAAATATTCCTTTCTTTTATTGAATAGGTATACCTAATCTTGAGAATAGCTTTAATCTCCATTACTACAAAGTTCAAGTTTCTCTAAACCTCCAAGCATTAAAGACATTTACAATTATTCCCTTTGATCCACCCAACCTACTTTCAGCACTACTCCTTTTATGATCCACAAGCCTGAAATCATAACCTGGGTAGAAGCATATTTAAAAAAGGAAGCTCTCAAACTAATCATGGCTGATGATTTTCATGTTTTTCTGTTAACCTTCACTGTTGTCACTGCTCAAAACGTAGGTAGTAACAGAACTTAAAGGCCTAAGAAAACCTTGTGAAAATTCATATAATAACTTATTGACTGGCACCTGCCTGTATCTTCTCAGTGGCTTCCCACTGACTTACGTATCTTTCCACTACCTACAGAATCCTATATGATCTGGCCACTGCCTATCTCCTTGTGGTACAACTTTCTCCCTAGTTCTCCCCATTTTATAGATTAAAAAACTGAAGCACAGGTTAAGTTACTTGTTCTTTCACATACTGCTAACAGGTGATGAGTCAGGATTTGAATCCATGAAGTCTGGATCCAGAGTCTGTCCTCTTATCAGTAAGACTATATTCTCTCAAAACTATTCATAAATATATTATAATTAGAAACATTTTACTTAAAAAGCAACATTAATATATATATTCAGTGCCAGAGTACATAACACCAATAAGTGCAAACTATTAGTACTCATCTGTTTGACAACAAAGAGCAGCATATTAATGACAGTAGCAGAGATGTATTTCTTTGTAGGGAATACAAAATCCCTACAAAATAGGGATTTAGCAAATAAAGAGAAGTAGACATTCAATGGCCTTACCCACCAAGAAACAGCTGACTGGTTGTTTCGTTTTTAAACAGGGCTTTTCGAGGGTGGGGGTGGGGAAACTGTTGTTGAATATGTGTATGTAAAGCTCTCAAATTTGAGAGCTAAAAAGTTTCAAATTGGGCATCAAAATAAACTATGTTACAGAAATGTATGGAACAGTTGCAAGACATTTGACAGGTGAAAACCACATTTACTTACCAAGTTTCTCCAAATAGTAAAGGTAATGCTTTTAGGGGAAGCAAGGCTTAATTTGATGGTTAAAAAACATGGGCAATCGTGTAAGAGAATCCTGAAGGGATATGACTATGAATACTATTTCTTCAGGAGGCACAAGTCTCTTTGCAACATAAAGGGTAAGTAAAGGAATACTGTTGATGGTATGTTATCCATAGTAAAGATAGACAGTAGTTAAGTACAAAAAGAATCCATACCACAAAAACCTGCATATTGGTTGACAATTTTTGAACATATTGCCTAATGAAATGCTAATAACTTAAATTTTTTTTTAACTTAAAAAAATCATTCAGCAATATCGAAGCCACACTAGGTGACTTCACCTCTTTATCTTTTTCACAGCATTCTTATTTTATTTGGTCCTCAAGAAGTGTCAAATCAGGCAATTAACATAGTAAACTCGGGGAACAACTCTAGCCTTGTGTTCCAGTCCTTGCTCTGCTACTTACTAGAAGTGGCTGCTCGGTAAAGATAACATCCTTTGAACTGTAGTTTCTCATCTGTGCCATATACATCACAGGTTTACTGAGGGTATCACATGTATACGTAAAAACATTTTGAAAACCATTATGTGCTAGTCAAACATAAAATATTAAAAGAAAAAGAATGTATTTCCATTTTGTAATATAATAATTTGTTAATTTTTTTTTCAGTAGCTACTATGTACTAAGCACTAATGATACAACAAGAAAGACTCTTACCAGGCCAGGCGCAGTGGCTCACACCTGTAATCCCAGCACTTTGGGAGGCCGAGGCGGGTGGATCACTTGAAACCAGGAGTTCGAGGCCAGCCTGGTCAACATGGTGAAACCCCATTTCTACTAAAAATACCAAAATTAGCTGAGTGTGGTGGCAGGCACCTGTAATCCCACACTATAGTGGCTGAGGCAGGAGAATCCCTTGAACCCAGGGGCAGAGGCTACAGTGAGCTGAGATCGTGCCACTACACTCCAGCCTGGGCAACAGAGACTCTGTCTCAAAAAAAAAGAAAAAAGAAAAAAAAAAGACTCTTTCCTAAGTAATTAAGTATAGAGTGGGAAACAAACTAGCAAGCAAATAATTACAATACAAAGTACTATGAAAGCAATGAACAGGAAAGGTGGAACAGAAATACTAAATTATAATACTTCCTTAAGAACAAACGCTTAATAAGTACTAGCGTAGGAGCTAAACTCAAGTAATCCGACATCAAATCCAGAATGTCTTTAACCCACAGAACCTCAATATCACAACATGCTATAATACTCTTATGTGTTCTGACGTAAAAAGTATCAGCCACCTTTCAAAATATATCAACCAAACTCCAGGCTCATTTCAAATACCCTGCATAGTCAGTTATTTTGCAGGACAAATGGTAGGTAGGACTTCTTTCTCAAAACAGTGCATGGTCAAACTGCTATAATGGACATAGAAGTTCACATTCCTTTCCAAAATATATTATGTGATGGGGACAACTCTCGTGATAATTCTAATTTGGATCTAACACGTATTAGGAATGCTCTCTGAATGCTAGTTCTTGGTATAGGAGTGCTACATAAGTAAGCTTTTATTTCATCATTATAGTTGAAAAAGAAAGTTATCACCGAATCTCTACAAACATTACCGTGCATGAGACAACTACATCTTTTGGCACCCAGATGAACTAAGAATAGGTGGCAAAGTTCTGTACAAGTCACCCCCAAACTATTGACAGAGATTGTTCCTTGAATAACAACTCAATTGAGGGGAAATAAAGACTTCTCTGCTATACTTTTTCTCGAAGAAACCATGTTTTTTGCTTAATAAAAATTTAAAAAGCCTAAGTTTTGAGGATAAAGAGACCTCAGGATGACTGTGTATTTAACCCGAAAATATTTCCTTATCTTAGGTTTTAGTTATGCTTAACTAACATAGTTAACCTAACATATGCTTAACACAGTTCTATTCTCATTGTCGCCAAAATACGACAAACTGATAGTAACAGTAATAAACTCAAGTCTCATTTAGTTTTGGTTCAAGGGGTGACTCATTCAATTATCAGATGAAAAACTACTCGGACCCCGCTCTTTGCAACACGGTGCCCGTCCCACAGGTTTCTCAAGTAAGAGGCCAGTTTGGTTTCCACTGAGAAGCAGGGGAAATTTTTGGTAGAGCTGTTGGGGCGGAAGAAAAGATGGAATTCTCAAGCCTGGAAAAAGCAAAGTGCTCAGCGTCCTGAGCTGGGGTTAAGAGTTACGGCGTCACAGCGTTCTCCCGAGGCCACCCCATCGTCATGGCATTCTCACTTTCGGCATATTGTAGAGGCTGTACAATCCACTCGGCCACTTTCCTTCACGAGATTCCTCTGCTCGAACAACGATGCCTCTGGAACACAGGATGACCTACACGGAGCCGGCGAGGAGGCCCACGACAGCGCGGGTGGTGGCGGTGCTGTCCAGCCACTTCCCGCGCAGGGACGGGAAAGGGAGGTGTTAGCCCGGGGCCTACCCGCTCTCGAACACCCATGTCACTGGACACAAACCAAAATCAGTTCCTGGAGAAACCGAGCTTGGGATTAGTCACCTGAGGTATGTGTGTGATTCCCGCACTGGAGCCCAGAGCCGACTTCTTCAATCACAGAGACCAGACTTGCTTCCCCCTCACCGGCCGCGGATCCTCCTCAGCGTGCGCTTCGCTCACTCCACCGCGCATGCGGAACCTCCTCGCATGCGCAAGCGCTGAACGAATAGAGGCCCCTCTTCATCATTAACCATAGAGTCTGGGTCCTCCGAGAACAAGGACGAATGTAGATCACGGAAGGACCTGAAAAGTACTGTTTCTCGCTATCTTAGCTTTAGCTAAGTAACCTTCAAGGTGCGAGAAAGACATAGGACTCTGATTCCTTGCCTCTGAAGAATGAATCCTCTTTCAAAGTTTCAGCTAACCATGAGATGGCGCTGTGACCAAAGACGAAAGGTGGAGAAGGACAAGGCGTGCACGCTTCGCTCCTAGTCTTTGGCCTGGCGCGTGCCGCGTATTGCGCAGCCGCAGGGAAGCTGGATGGGGAGGGGTTGGGAGGCGAACCGGAATTGAGGGGTGGTTCCGCGGTGTGCGCGCCTCGACATCCGGGCAACGCGTCTGTTCTGTCCTCCCCCTTCGTCGCTTGTGACAACCGGAAGCGGAAGTGAAAATGGGTGTCCCTGCTGCCTCTTAGCAACAAGAGGGGTCAAGTGACACAACCAGCTGACTCCCGTAGAGGAAGACACTGTGGAGGCCAGTTCTGGAGCTGTTGCAGCCTCGGTTGCCCGGCCGGGGACCCGAGCCGAAAAGTTATCGTCAGAATGTCGGGCAAAGACCGAATTGAAATCTTTCCCTCGCGAATGTAAGTAAAGGAATGGGATAAGCCGCTTTCACAGGTTTAGGAACCCGGAGCGCGGTCCCTTCAGACCCTGGGCCACAGTGAGGGTCCTTGTTTCCTGGGCGGATCCTGAGCTTTTCCCAGGTTCTTTTCTTGAGTCTAGGGGGAGGCTTCCTGACGGCCTCTTCGCGCATTCCTCCTGAGTGAATCAGGCTGGACGAAGCGATCCCAGCCGGTAGGAAAAGGCGCCCGGCCGGCGGGCTTTTGTGGAGGTCTGCTGTCTTTATTCATTAATGGATTCATCCATTCCACATACCCTTATTGAGCCAGGCACTGGATTTATATAACTGAACCGTCGCCACCAATGCCCTCACAGAGCTCACAGTTTACGTAGCCAGACATTCGTCTGGAAAGGCCAAGGAGGTTTTAATAAATGCTCTGAGAAGGGAAGTTTACTGAGGATATAGAAGAGGTCCCTAAGCCAAAGTGGGGATGGAATCGAATCGCCCTAGCATAGCCCTCGGATTCGATCTTGGATCCCCTTACTCATTTTCCAAGATCCCGCCAAATGTCACCTGCTGTGAGAGGATATCCCTGTGTTTCTGAGGCACTGCTTTTGCTCTCTCACCGCTGCACCTTGTTCAGACCTGTGTTAATACCGGTCATCACGCTGTAAAGTAGATATTTGTTTATGTGTCTTTCTCTCCCACTAGACTGTGGGCTCTCTCCAGGATGAAAGAGTGTCTTAACAATCCTTAGAAGGTCCACAAAAAAAATATTTCTTGAAAGAACTCATGCTTGGGAATACGCTCAGTTGTGGGCTGCCTTTCTTTTGGGGCCTGAATTCTTTGTCAGGAAAATGGCGTATCACTGTAGGTGTTTGGCTAGTTTGTAAGGAAAATTTTGACGTTTTCTCAAATGTGCCTAACAACTTGCTCCCTTTCTCCTCCTCATCCTGTTTATTTTTATTTAGTTTGTTGTTTGCTTGTTTTAATAAGAGACAGAGTCTCCCAGGCTGGGGTGCAGTGGTATGATCATAGCTCACAGCAGCCTCAAACCCCTGGGCTCAAGTGATCCTCCCGCCTCAGCCTCCCTGGCGGCTGAGATGATAGATGGGAGCCACCGCGCCTGGCTTTCCCTTTTTCTTTTCAGTGAGGAAGCAGAAAATCAGTTTTGACCCTAACATTTAGACCCTTTTATTGTGGTCCTATCTCTGTGGGGGTGTTTTGTTGTTTTTCCTCATTCTGTCCTTTGAGAGAATCTGAGGATGCTTAAAATAAAAGTTATATTCAAACCTGAAGCCCAGATTTGTTTCTGCCCGGTGACTAAATAGCTCTTAATGAAATGAAGTTTTTAAATTTTTTACCTTCACCTGTTGACTTTCTAATAGCTGTTTGCACTAAGTAGGCAGCAAGCTAGTTGTGGGGAAATAAAGATGAGGACTATCCCGGGGTAGTGACAACTGCAGAACTCCTAGGACGTGATGACTCAGTCAAAACTTCTGCACTGAAAGACATCGACACTAGTTTATCTTCTAGCAATGTAAGGCCTGCCCCTAGGGTGACCCCAGGCCGCCCCCCCTGCCCCCGCCATTAAAATGCCTGCCTGAAAAAGCTCCAAGCTAGGAGGAGAATTTACTGTTTGTTCTAGTCAACACCTAATTGATAGACCCCTCTCGTTCCCTTTTTAGAGCATTTACGAAACAGGCTTACAATTGTTAATATGTATCTCTTCCAACTCTGAAGTGTCCCTTCAAGTATCTTTGAGAGCCATTTCTTTGAAACGTAATCATCAGGAGGGATAGGGCCTTTGTCTCCCAGTCTGTGTGAGAGGATAGAATAGTAACTTACTAATTGCCAGGTAGTGTGGCGTTTACACTGACCAACACTTTAAGGTTTCTCTTCTCTGACTCTTCTTGCGGCTGGCTCCCTGCCACTCCCTTACTCTCTTTTTTAAAATGGCCAGTCACCTCTGCACAAATGAGAATTGAGCTCAGCCCTTTCCCCTACTATCAGTGGTTTACTGAATAAAATCTGTTTTCACTACTTTAACGAATGTCTGGCTGGGTTTATCTTTGACAGCAGTCAGAATAACTTTTTTGTTTTTACTTTGGAACTTTTACTTTGAGACTAAGAGGCAAAAATAGACATCTTTGGGCTTAGGTAAGAAAATGGTAGGCTCATGAAGGTGAAACTACTATTTGAAAGCTCTCAGCTTGCTGATTGAGAGGAAAATCAGGTGCAGGAAATAATCTCTTCTCTAAATATTTTCCCCATGGCTGGCAGCAGGCTTTTTGTCATGTAGTCAGATGTCTTTGATTCAGCTGGAAGAAAAGTCATCATCCTAGCTAAAGGTCAAACTTTTTGAGTAGGACTGAGCAGCTCTGAAACATGTAAAGGAGCAAGTTTGAAAAGCCATAGGCTAGAAAATATACTGGCAGCTTATTTCACAGACATTTCCATTCAACAGTATTATTCTGTGATGTTACTTTCACCCACTTTCGTACCAGAGAAAGCAAAACAATTGTAGAGTGGAAGTAAAAGACGCATGAAAAATTTGGAGTCAACAGAAGTCCATTAAATCCAGGTTCTGCTACATATTAGCTGTAAGTGTGCACGCTGCTCTTAGAGTTTCAGGAATTAAAATTGCCCATTTCACAAAGATGCCATTCCCTAGGAGGAAAATAAAATTAACATGGTAAATTCAATTTTATCAACCAGTTTACCTTTTACTATAAACTGCCTGGAATATGCAGTACTACAATTTGACTTAAATTTGATCCAGCTCTTTGAGCCCAAGTTCTAGTATTTACTGTCAACAATACATTATGTTAAATGCACACATTGAGCTGGATAGCTCCTTCTCAGGCTGGAAACTAAACAACCTTCACTTGATAAGACCTCTTGTGAGACCAGTCAGTGCAGAGTCAGCCAGTGATAATTGTTGTCTTTAAGGGGAGGCACATGTTTGGGGTACAGTGAACGTAGGTTGGAGCCTTAGTTTGAGCATTGGGAAAGTCAATGGAATCAAAAGTCTGGTTCAAGTCCCTGCCCTGCCTTTTCTTCACTGAGTAACTTTGAGAAAGTTGTTTTACTTTTCTAAGCCTCATTTTTCTAATCTTTAAGTTAATGTCTAAAGTCCCTTTCAGCTATAGAATTGTCTTAGTGATCTTAGCCCTATGGTAAAAGATTCCAGTATAATTTAAGAATTTGGCCAAATGGTGTTTGTTTGTTTTTGTTTTTTTTTGTTTTGTTTTGTTTTTTTGAGGCAGGTTTTCACTCTGTTGCCCAGGCTGGAGTGCAGTGACCCGATCTTGGCTTACTGCAACCTCTGCCTGCCAGGTTCAAGTGATTTTTGTGCCTCAGACTCCCGAGTAGCCGGGACCACAGGGATGCAGCACCATACCTAGCTAATTTTTGTATTTTTTGGTAGAGATGGGGTTTCACTATGTTGGCCAGGGTGGTCTCAAATTCCTGACCTCAAGTTATCCACCTGCCTCGGCCTCCCAAAGTGTTGGTATTACAGGTGTGAGCCACTGCACCTGGCCAAAAAAGTTTATTAGTACATGCGATTTTAAAACACCAGTCATATGAAATTATATCCCCTTAAATCACTGTGTCTAGGTTATACTGTGTCTAGGTTACACAACCTTATTGTTGAATTTTATTACCCAAACACTTGTTTTTTTGAGACTGAGTCTTGCTCTGTTGTCCAGGCTGCAGTGCAGTGGCATGATCACAGCTCACTGCCTCAACCTCCTGGGCTCAATCAGTCCTCTCACCTCAGCCTTCTTTGTATATGGGACTACCGGTGTGCCCTACCATGCCCAGGTAATTTTGGTATTTTTTTTTTTTTTGTAGAGACAGGGTTTCACCTTGTTTCCCAGGCTGGTCTTGAACTCAAGCAATCTACCCACCTTAGCCTCCCAAAGTGCTGATTACAGGCATAAGCCACTGTACCACTTACCTTATTTAGAGCATTCTTCCTAAGGTCCTCCAGGTACTTTTCATTAGCTCTTTCTCCTGCCTGAAATACTCTTTCCCCGGAACTTATAACTGGCTCCTTTGGCTGTTCTAGTCTCTTAAGAGAGGCTGTTCCTGATCACCCAATCTAAAGTGAACACCATGTTTGCTTCTGTCATAATTCCTTATTTTAATTTTATTGTAGCATGTACTACTGCATGGTATGACATTTTATTTCTAGTCTTTTTTTTTTTTTTTTGAGACAGGGTCTTACTTCTACATCCTCGAACTGGGCTCCACTTTTTTCATTATTAAATTTTATCTGGCATATGGCAGCAAGAACAGAAATGTCAGTTTCTGCTTGACTTTGGTATTGGGGCTTCTGATGGGGAAAAAAATTGAAACAAGGAAGTGAGGAGACTTCAGTGTAAATTTAACTTGTCATTTCTCAGGAATCTTATGTATGTCATTTGTTACCTAGTCTTTTACAAATTAATAAAATGATTGGTGTTAGGATCTTGATTGGTGATATCAAAACGTGTTAATACCACACTTTTAATAGAAAATGTGGTAAATTATTGTGGTATAAAAAATGCAGGCCAGGTGCGGTGGCTCATGCCTGTAATCCTAGCACTTTGTGAGGCCGAGGTGGGTGGATCACCTGAGGTCAGGAGTTCGAGACCAGCCTGACCAACATGGAGAAACCCTGTCTCTACTAAAAATAAAAAATTAGCCAGGCATGGTGACGCATGCCTGTAATCCCAGCTACTCGGGATGCTGAGGCAGGAGAATCGCTTGAACCTGGGAGGCAGAGGTTGCAGTGAGCCGAGATCGCGCCATTGCACTCTAGCCTGGGCAACAAGAGTGAAACTTCACCTCAAAAAATAAAATAAAATGCAAAAGGTACAAAAGAATATAGTAGTAAAAAGTAAATCCATATTTTTCATCCAGTCCCATTTATCAAAGGTAACTCTTGTCAGTTTTTGTGAATCCTTTCTAGAACTATTCTCTGCATCTATATAAGCACATTTTTTCCTTACTTTGCATAAATAAGACTGTTATATAGACAGCACATGCCTATATACCTTCGTCTTTTTTAATGACTGTATATCATTCCATCATAGGTGAACTCTGATGTATTTAGCATTTAGCTTGTTTCTCCCTTTTGCTATTACCATAAGGCTGGAGTACCCATCTTTTAAACCTTGCACGTGTTTTTGTACACATGTGGGAATAAATTTGTAGGATAAATTCCTCGAAGTGGAATTGTTGGTCTTGAAAATAATTGCATTTAAAATTTTGATATATATTAGTGGATAGATTTTTAAATCCTTAATATACCTCCAGTGGAAACTAAAACAAAGATATTATTTTAACTTACAAATCAAATAAGTATTTAAACTATGTTGGCATCATAAAATAAGGCTCCTGATAACATTTATGATGATTTAATAAATATTCCAGATATTGATCATAAAATTGTTTCTGTTGTAAATTAATAAACTTTTCATTTATGGAACACTGATGGTAGAAATCTACATTATTGAAAAACCAGTTGTCTTAGTCCATTTTCTGCTGCTATAACAATACTTGAGACTGGGTAATTTATAAAGAAAAAAATTTATTTGGTTCATGGTTCTGGAGGCTGAGAAGGGTGAGGGCCTTCTTGCTGTGTTATCCCATGGCAGAAGGCGAGGGTGAGAGAGAGAGCAAGAAAGGGTCAAACATGCCTTTTTTTTTTTCTAAAGGGACAGGGTCAGGTGCGGTGGTTCATGCCCATAATCCCAGCACTTTGGGAAGCTGAGGCTGGAGGATTTCATGAGACCAGGAGTTAGAGGCTGCAGCAAGCTATGATCATACCGCTGCAATCCAGCCTGGGTGACAGAGCAAGACCCCATCTCAAAAAATAAGGAGTCGGGCCGGGCACGGTGGCTCATCCCTGTAATCCCAGTACTTTGGGAGGCTGAGGCGGGCAGATCACTTAAAGTCAAGAGTTCGAGATCAGCCTGGTCAGTATGGTGAAACCCTGTCTCTACTAAAAATACAAAAAAAATAGCTGGGCTTGGTGGCACACGCCTGTAGTTCTAGCTACTTGGGAGGCTGGGGTGGGAGAATCGCTTGAACCTGGGAGGTGGAGGTTGCAATGAGTCGAGATCGCGCCATTGCACTCCAGCCTGGGCCTCACAGTGAGACTCCATCTCAAAAAAAAAAAAAAAAAGGAGTCTTGCTACTGTCTTATCCATGCTGGACTTGAACTCCCAGGCTCAAGGGATCCTCCCACTTACACCTGTAGCTGGGATTACAGGTGTACCCAGATGAACTCACATTTAAAACCAACCCACTCCTGCAATAAGGAACCCAGTCTTACCATAATGACGTTAATCCATTCATGGAGGGCAGATCCCAGATGACCCAGTCATCTCTTGATGGTCCCACCTCCCAACATTGTTGCATTGGAGATTGTTTCCAACACATGAAGATTAGGGACATATTCAAACCATAGCATCAGTTACACCTGTCAGCTACAAATTCTCTATATAGTCTCACTTTCATCACATCAAAGGATAAAGGATAATTTTAACACTGGTGGGGAGGGTTTTTTTGTCTTTTAAACAATGAGAATAGATGTCTTAACTTTGTTTATGTTTATATAGGGCACAGACCATCATGAAGGCTCGTTTAAAGGGAGCACAGACAGGTCGAAACCTCCTGAAGAAAAAATCTGATGCCTTAACTCTTCGATTTCGACAGATCCTAAAGAAGATAATAGAGGTAGAATGAACTTTTCTTAGAATAGTATTTATTTTAGGAAAATCCAGCATGGCCCTTGGCATTTTTTTGTTGTTGTTGTTATTTTAATTAATTTTTTTCTTTCAAAAGTAAAAATACCATTATAAGTTTAACGAGTGTCAAATATCAAATAGTTCATTTAATAAAATCCAAACTCTTTAATCTTGCCTGCAAAGCTCCACTTGATCTGATTGGCCCCCCGCCTGCCTCTCTTACCTTATTTAGAGCATTCTTCCTAAGGTCCTCCAGGTACTTTTCATTAGCTCTTTCTCCTGCCTGAAATACTCTTTCCCCAGAACTTATAACTGGCTCCTTTAGCTGTTCTAGTCTCTTAAGAGAGGCTGTTCCTGATCACCCAATCTAAAGTGAACACCATGTTTGCTTCTCTCACAATTCCTTATTTTAATTTTATTGTAGCATGTACTACTGCATGGTATGACATTTTATTTCTAGTCTTTTTCTTTTCTTTTTTTTTTTTTTTTGAGGCAAGGTCTTACTCTGCAGCCTCAAACTGGGCTCCGGTGATCCTCCCACCTCAGCCTCTCGAGTAGCTGGGACTAGAGGTGCATGCTACCATTCTCCGCTCATTTTTTTTATTTTTAGTAGAGACGAGGTCTCACTATGTTGCCCAGGCTAGTCTTTTTGACTCCCGGGCTCAAACAGTCTTTCTATCTTGGCCTCCCAAAGTGCTGAGTTTACAGTTTTTGTGTTTTATTTTTAAACCTGTATGTACTTAACAAAAGCATTTTCTATGAGTGCTGTTTTTATTTTTATTTTTTTATTTTTTGTGGAGATGGGGTCTTGCTTTATTACCCAGGGTGGTCTC
The DNA here is from genome assembly GCF_029281585.2 of Gorilla gorilla gorilla. Taxonomy (NCBI): domain Eukaryota; kingdom Metazoa; phylum Chordata; class Mammalia; order Primates; family Hominidae; genus Gorilla; species Gorilla gorilla. Next base: position 84,241,508 of record NC_073239.2, on the reverse strand, counting down.
AACCACCTGGGCTCAAGTGATCATTCCACCTCATCCTTCCAAAGCACTGGGATTACAGGTGTTAGCCACCGTGCCTGGCCCTGTACTACTTTTGATTATTTGTGAAGTTAAGGAGCTTTTCATGCTTATTGACAATTTGATTTTCTTGGTAAATGTCTTTTTTTTTTTTTGGTAGAGGTTCTATGTGTATTCTGCCTAATGTGTAAAATGTTAAAAATATTTTTTCCACGCCTTTTCTTTTAACTTAAAAAAAAAAAAAGTTAATACTAGGTGTGGTGACTCATGCCTGTAGTCCCAACACTTTGGGAGGCCGAGGTGGGAGGATGGTTTGAGCCCAGGAATTTGAGACCAGCCTGGGCAACACAGTGAGACCTTGTCTCTACAAAAAAAAAGAAGAAGAAGAAGAAGAAGAAGAAAATTAGCAGAGTGTGGTGGCATGCACCTGTAGTCCCAGCTACTTGGGAGCCTGAGGCAGGAGGATTGCCTGAGCCTATGAGTTTGAAGCTGCAGTGAGCTATGATTACACCACTGTACTCTAGCCCAGGCAACAAAGTAAGACCTTGTCTCAAAAAATAAAAATAAAAAAAAAGTTAAAAATGTTTTTCCTTTGGTCAAATCTGTTGGTCTTTTTCTTTATATAGCTTCCGAGTTACATATAAGGCTTAGAAAAGACCTAAAATGATTAGGAAAATATTATGCCACATTTTCTTTTGTTACTTTACAGTTTTTTTTTTCTTTAAACCTTTATCTTAATTATGTCTGAATTTTGGGGGCAGTATGATGTGAGGTAGGTAGCTTTATCATTTTGTACTGTATAGACAGTAGAGTGGTCTCTTTACTAAATTTCCATATAGACCTGGGGTTGTTTCTGAATCCTCTAGTCTATTTCATTGACTTAACTGTCCCAAACCAGATATACTAATATTTCCTTATTGTAGCTGTACCTTTTTAATACTTGGGAAGGCAACTCCCTACCCAGCTGACCCAGTTTTTCTTCTCTTTCTGAAACATTATTGAATTTCTCAAACATTAAATATTCCAGATGTACTTTAAAATTAATGCACCATTAGGATTTTGACTGCAACTGCAGTGAATTTAAGAGATTAGTTTGAGTAAATCAGCATGTACCCATTCAGGAATAATATAGGTCCTTCAGTAAAGATTCAGTTTTCTGTTTCTCAATGCATTTATTCTGTTTTAATTATAAAACTCATAGTTTGTAATATTGTTAGTGATCATAACCAAAACTGTTAAAAATTGGAAATTTCTGTTTATCATTATCCAACCAATATTTACATGCACAGCCAGCATAAAATACTGATGGTTATTAAAGGAACATAATTATGATGGAATTTTTCCTTGTAAAAGGCTTGGTTGAATCTGCTGTTGGTTTATGCTTTTCCAGACTAAAATGTTGATGGGCGAAGTGATGAGAGAAGCTGCCTTTTCACTAGCTGAAGCCAAGTTCACAGCAGGTGACTTCAGGTAAGGGGACTAAACGGGGTGTTTTGAAGCAAAACAAAATGATCTCAGTCTCATAATTTCATTTAAAAAGCATTTTTTAATTTAGAAATAAGCATTAAGGACAAATGATATAGTAATAATAAGAAAGAATTCTTTTAACCCCATCACCTTAACTCCACTGTCATCTTCCACATGCAATTCTTACATAGTTGCAGGCGCAGGATACTTAGTATTTTAGAGTCCATTTTCATTTAACGTTGTATCATAAACATTTTTCCTTATTTTCAACATGGCTGTATGATCTTTCTCAAGATGTATTTTTTTTTTCTCCTAATGCTGGGTATTTGGGTTAATTCTCAGTTTTTTGGAATATTAGGGAAAGTGCAGTGAACATTTTTACACATATGTATTTTTGTTTCTACTGAATTATTCCCTTAGGATAAATTTTTGAGAATTGGATTATTTAAAAGGCATGAACTTCATGGCTTTGGTGACATCAGTAAATCCTTTACAAAGCATACAAAATAGCTTGCAAATGTGTTATGCCAATTTACATATGTTATGTAATTCTCCAAATAACACTATGAGATAGGTAAGGCAAGCATTGTTATTCTCAGTTTTAATTAAATGCCTTCCTGAGGTCACTTGGCTAATTAGGGGCAGAGGCAGAAGTTGTTTTCAAGGTTTCTGATTTTATTCTTTTCCTAATGACATGATGCCTATTATCTAGGAGCTTTCACTGCTCTTGGGCCTTAATAAGGCCCTTTGAAGTGGTAGGCTTTCATTTTTGCCAGTGCTGGTAAGATCACAGCTTGCATTGAATTTTCTAGCAGAGGGTGGAGATCAATCAATAGTGTATAAGTGGTATGTGAGTGTTTTAGGGTGGTTATGGGGAAGATACTTTCTATAATATTTATTTTTGTTTTGTTTTGAGATTGGGTTATGAGACTGGCTAATTTTTGTATTTTTGAGTTTCGCCACATTGCCCAGGCTGGTTTTGAACTCCTGGCCTCAAACAATCCTCCTGCCTCGGCCTCCCAAAGTGCCGGGATTACAGGCGTGAGCTATGGCACCCTGCCAGGAAGGCACTTTCTGGTAACATTTGAGAAGTCACACAAAGCCAGATGGAAGATAGTTTCCAGGGTAAAGGAATTGAACGCCAGCTTAACCAATTCAACAGCAAACCTAGAAAGGAGTTTTCTCTATCTCACACTAGCAGAAGAATCCTTAAAGTTATATCCACGTAGCACACTTCTGACTGAAAACATAAGCAATCCACGAACTTTAAAATGATTCTTTGTTGTTTTCTTACTGCTAATGTTTTGAATATTGTTCATTCTCTGCTTTCAGAGGCCCTCCTCTAGCAGTAATGACTTTTCTCCCTTTTTGGAAAAAGGACAGTTATCAAAACATACTTAATTGTGACATCTCACTCTTGGTCTCATTTAATGTTAAAACTATCCAGTGGGTCCCCGTAGGTTTATTTCTGAAGAGTCTGCTAAATAAAGGCTTTCTCTTTTTCTGCAGCACTACAGTTATCCAAAATGTAAATAAAGCGCAAGTGAAGATTCGAGCGAAGAAAGATAATGTAGCAGGTAACGTTTCAACCTTTTAGAAACCCTTTGGGGAGAAAAGAGGTGACATTTAAAAATTAACCTGTTTATACAGCAAGATCTTAATGTCCTAGTTTCTTCCTTCTACTTAGAACAAGTTGATTGGCTTTACATGTTAAAATCATTAACAACCAGGTTTCTAATTACTCAGGATAATTTGACTTTTGTATAGAAGTGAACACTTAAGAAGGCAGGTTCCGGCTGGGCACGGTCGTTCACGCCTGTAATCCCAGCACTTTGGGAGGCCGAGGTGGGCGGATCACAAGGTCAGGAGTTCGAGACCAGCCTGGCCAACATGGTGAAACCCCATCTCTACTAATAATACAAAAATTAGCCAGGTTTGGTGGCAAGCGCCTGTAGCCCCAGCTACTTGGGAGGCTGAGGCAGGAGAATCGCTTGAACCCGGGAAGCGGAGGTTCCAGTGAGCCGAGATTGCACCACTGCACTCCAGCCTGGGTGACAGAGCAAGACTCTTGTCTAAAAATAAAAAATAAAAAAATAAAGAAGGCAGGTTCCGCTGGATGTGGTGGCTCACACCTGTAATCCCAGCACTTTGGGAGGCCGAGGTGGGCGGATCACAAGGTCAGGAGTTCGAGACCAGCCTGGCCTACATGGTGAAACCCCATCTTTACCAAAGAATACAAAAATTAGGCTGGGTGTGATGGCTAACACCTGTAATCCCAGCGCTTTGGGAAGCCAAGGTGGGCGGATCGCCTGAGGTCGGGAGTTCGAGACCAGCCTAATATGGAGAAATCCTGTCTCTACTAAAAATACAAAATAAGCCAGACGTGGTAGCACATGCCTGTAATCCCAGCTACTTGAGAGGCTGAGGCAGGAGACTCACTTGGACCCAGGAGGCAGAGGTTGTGGTGAGTCGAGATTGCGCCATTGCATTCCAGCCCAGGCAACAAGAGCGAAACTCATCTTTAAAAAAAAAAAAAAAAAAATTAGCTGGGCATGGCATGTGTCTGTTGTCCCAGCTACTCAGGAGGCTGAGGTGGGAGAATCACTTGACCCCAGGAGGCGGTGGTTGCAGTGAGCTGAAGACCACACCACTGCACTGCAGCCTGGGCGACAGAGTGAGACTCTGTCTCAAAAAAAAAAAGAAAGCAAGTTCCTAAATTCATTAATTGAAACCAATTACAATTCCAGACTTAAGCTCTTGATTTTTGAGTTTGATGAAAAAGAAACACAGAAAACAGTGATTAAGAAACAGAACTTAGGCTAGGCGTGGTGGCTCATACCTGTAATCCCAGCACTTTGGGAGGTTGAGGCGGGTGGATCACCTGAGGTCGGGAGTTCAAGACCAACCTTACCAACATGGAGAAACCCCGTGTCTACTAAAAATACAAAATTAGCCGGGCGTGGTGGTGCATGCCTGTAATCCCACCTATTCAGGAGGCTGACCAGGAGAATTGCTTGAACCTGGGAGGCAGAGGTTGCGGTGAGGCGAGATCACGCCATTGCATTCCAGCCTCGGCGACAAGAGCAAAACTCCGTCTCAAAAAAAAAAAAAAGAGAACTTAAAGGTTTGTGAATCCATGTATGCTTCTGTGTTTAACAGGTGTTACTTTGCCAGTATTTGAACATTACCATGAAGGAACTGACAGTAAGTGTGAAACTTTTTGTATTACTTTGTGTCTCTGGGATTTCCTGTTTCCTCTTTAAATGAACTAAGTTCTGGAAAATGGTGCTAGATGTTGAGAGGTTCCTGAGTTAGAAATCCTCTTATTTGATATAGTCAGGACAATAGTTGATCAGTTAATCAAAAGGTCTTAAGGCCGGGCACAATGGCTCATGCCTGTAATACTGGCACTTTGGGAGGCTGAGGCAGGCAAATCTCCATCTCTACAAAAAATATGAAAAATCAGCCAGGTGTGGTGGCACGTGCCTGTAGTTTCAGCTACTTCCAGGGCTGAGGAGGGAGGATTGCTTGAGCTGGGGAGGTAGTTGCAGCGAGTTCTGATCACGCCACTGCACTGCAGCCTGGGCTACAGAGCAAAACCTTGTCTCAAAAAAGAAAAAGGTCTTATGCTACAAAGTCATAAAACATTATACATATCTTAAAATATTTCAATATTTTATCAGAAATATATCAATGTAGAATCACTTGCTATTTTGAATATGAATTCACTGATTAGACTTCTGTGTTGTTTTTCTGCATATCCTACACCCACAGTGCACTACTTATAATTCCCAGTTTGGGTCTCTTTAAAGTCAAATAAGATCTTAGACACTGATGCAACCTGAATGCTGATTCTTTTTAGATTTTTATAGCCCACTTCCACTTTTTAAATAACTGTCTTATTCATTCCATTCCTAGTTTGACAGCATATTTTCTTTCCAAAGTAAAGTATTAACTTTTTTCATAGAAACAATATTCTTGGCCAGGCACAGTGGCTCACACCTGCAGTCTCAGCACTTTGGGAGGCTGAGGCAGGTGGATCACCTTAGCCCAGGAGTTTGAGACCAGCCTGGGCAACATGGTGAAACCCTGTCTCCACCCAAAAAGTTACAAAAATTAGCTGGGCCTGGTGGCGTGCGCCTGTGGTCCCAGCTACTTGGGAGGCCGAGGTGGGAGGATTGCTTGAGCCTGAGAAGTGGAGCTTACAGTGAGCTGAGATCGCACCACTGCACTCCAGCCTGGGTGGCAGAGTGAGACCCCATCTCAATAAATAAATAAACAGTATTCTTTCTTTTGGCACTTGTATTTCCTTGCTTCATGTGATATTTAATTAAATCATATAGAATATTAAGTACATTTCATACGAAGAAGTAGAGCATTCTAGAGAGTCACCTGTTCACAGAGTGTCATCGTGCTCTGGGCATCAGGCAGTATGATTTTCAAAGGGAATGAGGGGCATCAAGCTAGTGAAGTGAAGGTTGGTTAAAAGCTTCCTTTGTAGTTATATTTAGAATAGTATTCTTGTAGAAAACTGTATTTAGTAGCATGCTCCTATAGTGTTTGGGGAGTGAGATAGGCACTTCATGTTTACATTCAATGAAGATTAGTGAATTCATCTTTCCATATTTGTTATTATTCTGAATTATCTCCTTTTGGGGAATTTTATAGGGAAGATATTTTACTCTAATTAAAAATGTTGTCTGACTGGTTCTTTCAGGTTATGAACTGACTGGTTTAGCCAGAGGTGGGGAACAGTTGGCTAAATTAAAGAGGAATTATGCCAAAGCAGTGGAACTACTGGTGGAACTAGCTTCTCTGCAGGTAAGTAGCAAAAGACCTGGAGAACTCCTGTAGTTTGATTTGTAACAGTCAAGTGGAGGAGAGTCAGGTCTTGAGTCAGCATATACTGTGCTTTGTACTTTTAACTGTTCCCATGATCCTGTGTAAAACAAACATAATATTTTGATTTCTGAAGTGATGGCTTTTGTACCATTGTCCGTACTTTTTAAAATTTATGTATTTTTTATTTTTTTGAGACGGAGTTTTACTCTTGTTGCCCAGGCTGGAGTGCAATGGTGCGACCTCGGCTCACTGCAACCTCTGCCTCCTGGGTTCAAGTGATTCTCCTGCCTCAGCCTCCCAAGTAGATGATTACAGACATGTGCCACCATGCCTGGCTAACTTTTGTATTTTTAGTAGAGACGGGGTTTTGCCATGTTGGTCAGGCTGGTCTCGAACTCCTGACCTCAGGTGATCCACCCGCCTCGGCCTCCCAATGTGCTGGGATTACAGGCATGAGCCACTGCACCTGGCCCCTACTTTTGTTTAATTTAAAAATTTATTTATTTATTTTTCGAAATGGGGTATCACTCTGTCACCCAGGCTGGAGTGCAGTGGCATAATCCCAGCTCACTGCAACCTTAACCTCCTGGGCTTAAGTGATCCGCCCACCTCAGCCTCCTGAGTAGCTGGGACTATAGGCATGCCCCATCACACCTAGCTAATTGTTGTATTTTTTGTAGAGATGGGGTTTCACCATGTCGTCCAGGCTGGTCTCAAACTCCTGGGCTCAAGTAATCAGCCCGCCTCATCCTCCCAAAGTGCTGGGATTATAGGTATGAGCCACCACACCCGGCCCCTGCTGCTGCTTATTAACAAAATGTATGTGCTATGGTACACTCTTGTTTTTTTATTTTTGTTTTTTTTTTTTTTCTTTGAGACAGAATCTTGCTCTGTTGCCCAGGCTGGAGTGCAGTGTTGCGATCTTGGCTAACTGCAGCCTGGATCTCCTGGGCTCAAGCAGTCTCCCGCCTCAGCCTCCCAAGTAGCTGGGACTACAAGTTTGTGCCACCTCGCCTGGATAATATTTTTGAATTTTTTAGTTGAGATGAGGTCTTGCTACGTTGCCCAGGCTGGTCTCAAACTCCTGGCCTCAAGAAATCCTGCCATCTCAGCCTCCCAAAGTGCTGGAATTATAAGTGTGAGCCACCTCACCCAGCCCAGTTTCACTCTTTGCTAAGAATAGCAAGTTGATACTAGATTTAAATGTAAATGTAAATAAACATCGTTTGTGCATGGAAGACCATTTTTTTTCCCCTATGTGGCCGGTTAGTATATATCTAGGTTATTAATGCTTGATTCTTTCTTGTCATTTTTATGTTGTTATTTAGGTGAGACTATAGTAAACAAATTATAATAGTGTCAACTCAAGTAAAGCCTGTTGAAGCAGAAATGATTTGATAAAGGTTTATTGAAAGCCAAATGTGAGGATTGACCCGGGAAGACACCAACAAAGTTGGGTGTGTTCTAGAGTCTGCTACAAGTTGGAAGGCTTTTATGGGAAAGTTTAGGAGAAGGGAGGACTCCTCATACCCAAGTTGTCCTTTTCATTGGCGAGTACAATACAGAGGTCACAATCATTGGCTACAGATTACAAATACAAGCTAAAATGTTCTACATGCAAGTAAATCATGAAGTAAAACTTCATGATTCAGAAACAAATCAGTGTCATTTTCAGTGTCAGTAGGTTGCATATTAATCAGTATGTCAGCAGTCTAAGAAACTTAAGATTTCCTTACTCAGGGACAGGATGTAAACCATGAATCATAAGATCCCTCAATCTGTCCAGGCAGGTTAATTTGGAAACCTACCAAATGTGACATGTAGGTTATCAATAGCATGGAAATAGTGTTAGCCCTATGGAAATCTCACAAGAATTTTGTTTTTGTTTTGTTGTGAAGAGACAGGGTCTTACTCTGTCACCCAAGCTGGAGTACAGTGGCACAGTAATAGCTCACTGCAGCCTCAAACGATCCTCCCACCACAGATTACCAAGCAGCTGGGACTACAGGTGCATGCTACTACACCCAGCTAATTTTTAAAATTTATTTCTTGTAGAGGCAAGGTCTCATTTTGTTGCCCAGGCTGGTCTTGAACTCCCAACTTCAAGTGATTCTCCCACCTCAGCCTCCCAAAGTATTGGGGTTATAGGCGTGAGCCATGCGCCCAGCCTAAGAATTTTGTTTTTTAAGCATGCCGAAAAGAAGTTGTCTTGGTTCTCAAATGTTTTCTACAAGTGCAGTCTTAGTGGAGTCAAGTGATCAGGGAATGATTAGGAAGACTTTGTGCTTACATTATTAATTTGTTCTTATTTTAGACTTCTTTTGTTACTTTGGATGAAGCTATTAAGATAACCAACAGGCGTGTAAATGCCATTGAACATGGTGAGTATTAGGTACTGTGAGGTGCTTTGTCACTTGTCCATACCCTCCACTTGTCATGAAACTGCTAGAATTCAGGGACTGTACTGAAGACTGAAAGATGAATAAGATGCTTCCCTTGCCCACAGTGCAAAGAGAGAAGTGTGTCCATAGTAAAAAAAAAAAGTGTTATGAAGTGTTCTGATAGAAGTACTTGTATGATCTGGGGGAGTTACACACATAGGAAAGTGGTGACTTAAAAATTATGGACTGTTTTCTTCATTTCCAGTTATTCATGCAGTTATTTAAGGGTAGGAATATTTCTCAAGATCCTTAGTGTTTTCTTTAGTTCTTTCTAATGGTTGAGTGATGCAACTTTTTGAGTACATTAAATATTTAACTTTAAATCAGTATAAGCCATTCTCCTTGATTTCTAAAAAATTTCCCATTTGATGCACTTATTTTCCATCTCTTTTATTTCACTATTTAAAAAATATGACTGCTTAGTGTTGATGGTACTTTTTGCTCAATAAACTTAGTTTTTATTAAAGAAACACTCAATTTTAGGTAAGAAAGCAAAATTTGAAGTAAAGAAATTCCTTTGCTTGGGAATTTCTATATTAATGCTAGCGAGAAATATATTAACTATTATATTAACTATATATAATATATTAACTATATTGTTAGAAATATATTAACTATTATATTAACTATATATTAACTATATTAATGTTAGTGAGAAAGTTACCTCATTTTTTAAAAAACTTTTTTGACTGCTTGCTAGTGCCAGGCCTTGTACATGAAAGTGGAAGCAAAGAAAAAAAAAAAAAAAAAGGATAATTCGTAGTTCTTACCCTCAGAGTTCACATCCTAGAAGCTGAACAGGTAAACTATGTAAAGTCGAGCCTAATGACATAAACTCAATCGAGCATTCTCTCTGCTCGATTTTTTAACAGTTGATTGCTACTATATTTAAAATAACATCTGTGCTTCAATGTTATATATTCATAGAATTCAGCACATTCAGTGTTATATTTGTTATGGTCCAATAGGTTATCTATGCATAGAAAAGACACTAGAAGGGTATACACCAACATGTTTACAGTAGTTACTCTTTTGGATGGTTGGATTATACTCCATTTTACTTTTTTTCTTTGTGTTTTTATTTTCCAAGTTCTCTGCATTAAATGCACATTAATTTTACAATTAGGAAAAAATAACTGTTATACAAATGAGCACTGATAATTTGAAAAAAGGGGTTTGAAGTTCTCACACATATTATTATTTTTTTTGATTCTAGTCATCATTCCCCGGATTGAACGTACTCTTGCTTATATCATCACAGAGCTGGATGAGAGAGAGCGAGAAGAGTTCTATAGGTTTGTTGAAATTGGCAGTTATTGATCATTTTTTGTTTTCCATATTCCAAAGGCTGTATTTGCTGAATGACTTGTTGGTTTATGTTCTTTAGAATTAGCACAGCTTATGTTTTATTCTGATAAATAAGCAGCAAGAAATATTACCAGAAGTTGTGGAAACAAATCTCAAATTTTACATGTACCTATAACATGGCATTTCCAAAAACTTAGGCCTTTCAGAGAAACTGTTTAGGTTTGATTTTTTTTTTTAATATATGTTTTAAGATAGTCAAATGCAGTAGTGAAAAGTGGGGAAAGAGTAGAACAAGGAGTTTGATCTGTAACTGATTATGCGTAATAGAACTCACTACCTTTGGACCAGCCAAGACTGAATTATTCTTTTTTTTTTTTTTTTGTGAGACAGAGTCTTGCTCTGTCACCCAGGCTGGAGTGCAATGGTGCGATCTTGGCTCATGTGCCACCATGCCTGGATAATTTTTTTGTACTTTTAGTAGAGATGGTGTTTCACCATGTTGGCCAGGCTGGTCTCAAAACTCCTGACCTCGAGCAGTCCACCCGCCTTGGCCTCCCAAAGTGCTGGGATTACAGGCATGAGCCACCGTGCCTGGCCCTTGATTATTCTTTAAAATGAAATGATGATTTAGATTGGGTGTCTCCTACATAAAAACTGAGAGAAGAAACTAGAATTCAGCTGTTATTCAACAAATATGTATTTCATGTTCAGGAGAAGGTATAAAGCACCTGGAGGCATTACCAAATAGTATATAAATCACACCATTAGAGAATTAGCACAGCACTTGGAGAGAAATTATGCATGTCCATGAATTGGTTATGAACATTTAGAGTCAACAGGGATAAATACTAAACTGGTGGTGTACAGGGATCTGTATACTCGGTTCAGAGAAATGGGAGGTAGGTGAAGGCAGGAGTATTTAGGAAAGGCATGGGGGGTCTTAGACCTGGAGTTAGCATCTAACTATGGTCTATAATCTTAATTATCAAAGGTTAGTTTCTGTCCTTCCATGATACTCAGGGTTGTGTGGAGCCAAAATTTTAAAAAAATGCCTGAATGCTCAAAATCTGTTCCATTCGAGAATGGATTTCAAAATTTAACCTAGTAAAGGCTTCTAGGCCCGGCTCGGTGGCTCATGCCTGTAATCCCAGCACTTTGGGAGGCCGAGGCGGGTGGATCACAAGGTCAGGAGTTCAAGACCAGCCTGGCCAAGATGGTGAAACCCTCCGTCTCTACTAAAAATACAAAAAATTAGCCAGGTGTGGCAGCGTGTGCCTGTATTCCCAGCTACTCGGGAGGCTGAGGCAAGGAATTGCTTGAACCCAGAGGTGGAGGTTGTAGTGAGCCAAGATTGCGCACGCCACTGCACTCCACCCTGGGCGACAGAGCAAGACTCCATCTCAAAAAAAAAAAAAAGGCTTCTGTCTCAGGTTAAATCAGTTATTAGCTTAAAATTATGTATTTTTAGCTTAAAATTATGTGTTTTTAAAAAAGGATTATAAATAAATTACTGAAAGTGAAATTAATAAAAGTACCAGGTTTTTTTCTAGGTATGTGTTTATTATCCTTGTTACAAAACTCAAAGAAATCAAATCTACTTAATATTGAAACAGTGTTTAAAAAATCCACCCCCACCTGTATTTTACAGGTTAAAGAAAATACAAGAGAAGAAAAAGATTCTAAAGGAAAAATCTGAGAAGGACTTGGAGCAAAGGAGAGCAGCTGGAGAGGTGTTGGAGCCTGCTAATCTTCTGGCTGAAGAGAAGGACGAGGATCTTCTATTTGAATAATCTTTCCTGTTCTGGTTCTTTTAGAAACCCTAACACTGGCTTCATTTTAATTCACAGTGTGTAGGTTTGATTTGTGTGGCTATTTATTTTTTGGCCTAAGAATTTCACTGGTTGTAAAATTTACCTAGTCTATTTATGGGATTACTTTTGCAGAATCATAATTTAGCAACCATTTATCATGGATGAAAGAGATCTGTAAAACCTGCCCAGGAACTTACAGAATTTACTTTGCAGAAGCGTTATCATACTCCATTTACATCTGTGTTACACGTGATCTGCTTACCAAGCATATTAGGAAATACCTCTTAGGAAGCATTAGTGGTCTCAGGCCAATTACTGTGGAGCAGCTTTCATTCCTACCCACTTGCAAACCCTGGCGCTGTTGTCTGAGATTGCTGCAGCCATTTTTGTTACCATGGTACTTCTCAAACTTTGTGAAAACCTGCACTTTTCCTTGCATGACAGGTTCCTGTCTTGTCTGTCATGGGAGCCGTTTTGCCAATTTAAATGCGACTGTGGTATAAACAGTAAAATGATTTAAAAGTAAGTCATTCTGTTTTTATTAATTTACTGTTAAGTCATGTTCTCATGCTCAGATCAGTAGTGTCAGCCAGAGCTTTCTCTGCAGACATGTATGAAGTGGGTAGCTATTTTTCCCCCTCCATGTATTAGAGTTTTACAAAAAGGCTTACTTTTGAGACAACTGTTGCATTTTGGGGTACTAATAAATGATTGCCGATGAGTTATGAGGGCATTATAATACTTCCTTATTTGCTAATTAAGAAAAATAACTAGTTCCTATTTTAGAGTAAGAAATAAGGTAACTTTTTACTATTTATAAGTGATAAAAACTTGCTTTCATATATGAAGATGAAGCATTTGAGTGGCCACATCAGGTGTCTGAGGTTTTTAGTACTGTTTGATTTGGCATGAACCATCCATGATTACTCAGTCTTTCTCGCATCCATTTCCAGGCATTTTTGACATGATTAGCCATGGAATAATGTTTAGTTCTGAAATTGTGACACTGTCTTTATTAATACTGTATTTTAATCAAGTGACATCACAGTCCAGGTAGTTTTTCTTTCTTTTTTTTTTTGAAACAGAGTCTCACTCATTCTGTAGCCCAGGCTAGAGTGCAGTGGCAGCAACATCAATTCACTGCAACGTCTGCCTCCTCAATTCAAGAGATTCTCCTGCTTCAGTCTCCCGAGTAGCTGGGATTACAGGTTTGCGCCACCATGCCGGCTAATTTTTATATTTTTAGTGGAGATGGGGTTTCACCATGTTGGCCAGGCTGGTCTTCAACTCCTGACCTCAAGTAATCTGCCTGCCTCGGCCTCCCAAAGTGCTGGGATTACAGGCATAAGCCACCATGCCCAGCCAGTCTAGGCAGTTTTAAAGTACTAAATGATTTTGCAAGCATTTAACATCTCCTATTAAATAGCAGGTCTTAGTTATGTGCCAGGCACTGGTATTAAGTATTTTGTTTATATTACTTCATTACAACAACCATAAGAGGCACATATTATTTTAACCCCCTATTTTACAGAGGAAAAATTGGAGACACAGGAAACTTGAGTAGTCTTAAGTTAAAAAGCTAGAAAGTAGCAAATCCAGAATTTAAGTAAGTCTAAGCAGTCTACCTTCAGAGTTTTTACACCCTAACTTTTCCTTTCTGTTTCATCTATATTTCAAACTTTGGGTATTTAAAGACATTGGGACTGTTCTGGAGAAGCTGATATTTAGGAAATCTGGTTGCTGCTCATAGAATAAAATCTTAGGTTCAGTGTAAATTCAGTAATGACTGGAAAACCAACAACTCAGTTCACAAGTACTTTAAAAATAGGTAACTGTTTAACATTTCGTCTTCCCAACAGCCTGCTGAACTGTAAATTCTACCATCTCCACTTTGCAGATGAGGAAATTGAGATTTTGACAAGTCAAAGAGCACAGCTGGAATGCAAGTCAAGTATGATTTGATTTAATTTGATCTTTATATTTTAAGAATTACGTACTGCCTTTCTAGGAGGCAAAAATTAGTTTGAAGTAGGGATCCAGATTAGTGGTTTTCCACATTTAGGTAAATTCAATATAAAGCAACAAGCCAAAGGACCCTAGATTTCTCCTGTGGCTTCTTAAATACCTGGAATGTATTGGCCTTGTTAAAATACTTACAAAAGTGCAGATGACTTTATAGTTTAGCATTTGTTAAAAAGAAATCAAGAAAACAATGGACACATAATTTGTTGTGTGGAGTCAGTTATCTGAAACATAGGAGAAGAATATAGATCAGGAATAGGAATGGAAAGCTGAACTGCGGTGACAGGTGTATATATGTAAGAAACTCTTTGTTGGTGTATGATTTATGACCTTTGGGAGATGTACAGCAGAAAAAAAGGAGAAATGAAGAATGGAGAAACAAAGTGTGTTATATATTTGCCAACAATTCACATGCTGCCTCAGTGTCCTCAAATCCCAGGCTGCACATAAGGTCCATTTGCCTGAGTATTACATACCTCCTTCTCCAGAAAACTTTCAAGTTCACAGCCTTGCGTTGTCCATCTTTAATACACTTAGTTGTTGGTTTTAATAATTAAGGAAACAGGACCTACCTATACCTGTGCCAACAGGGGGCACTATCCCTCTGTAAAGAACAAATCAAAAAGTATTTTGTGTTGTAGCTGGAGGATCCAATGGTCTTGCTTTTGGCAAAAACTTGAAGAGGAGGGTGGTCTTTACATGTGTGGAAACCTTGAGTGGCCGAGCAAATAGCAAGAGAAATTGCTTAGTGGCTTTTAAAATTTGAAATAATTTTACTTTTTATTTTTACAATACAGTGTACAGTATGACATCTCAAAATAACAGAGTGCAGATACAGGAAAAGAGTACAAAGGGGGATTAACAACAGATGTCAGAAGGTTACCTTTATTAAGGCTAAATCCCTGCTTTATATTTTCCACACATTCACAAAATTACATTCAAATCATTCCTTATCAATACTTATTTCTTAGGCCATGAGAAAAGGAAGATAATCCAGACATTAGATTTTCATAGAAAGCAAATCTGGATTAGTCTAAGTAATATTCTCCTTCCATTTGTTCTGACAACGAAAATTTGAGAAACAAAGATATGCACCAACCTAAAACTTCCTTATTTGGATTTTCCAAGTACATAGCATTAGTTATTGATATCATTTCTATATTAAATGGTAAGACCTCCCCCACACTGGGGTCTCCAGTCAGAACCACAGAGGGACAGGAAATGGAATTGGCCAGAGTGGCTGTACAACTAGGTGTACAGCAAGGCTTTTTTCCATATTCTTTTGTGGAGGTCAGCAACAACTCAGTTTTCACTTTAAGGACTATGTTGAATATCAGCACATCCTCATCACTAGGATTTAGAAAAGTTTAGGACATTTCTATCTACCATTGCTGATGAGGAAGGGGAGAATGATAGGACTTCACTGACCTTGAAATATTTATCATCTCAGACTTCCTAAAAGTGTGGCATGGCATGGCCTCTGCCTTGATACAAGATCTGCTTGTTAAAGCCATGTTCCTGAATCTTGACAGCACATGGCCCTACTGCAGGCCTAATGTCTACAGCGGGTACAAGAGCCACTCACTGACACTACCTACACCCTCACTCTAACTTAACATGAACTGCCAATAGTTTAGCTCTTGGAGTTGAAAACAGTTGTCAGTTACAATAAGCAGGATCACAAAACTCCATTGTCGACCATAGACTACACTTCATTCCTGAGACGTAAACTGGAAAACTGAAAAGATTAAGTGCTAAGTATATTCCTTAGTTTTTAATGCTAAAAATCGGTGTGACCTGTGAAATTTCCTGGCTCTAAACTGGAGTATTTCAGATCTGAAGAGACAGTATGTATGGCATTCCTTCCCTCAACCCAAGAATGTTATTTTCTTCCTAAGGAACATTATCTTGAAAATATTTCCATTTAAAACACTCTCCAGCCAACTTAATAGGCCATGCAAATTTGAACAGAAAAAGGCGACATATAAACTGTCTACATTTGTTCAAATAAAATTATGTAGAAGAAGAAAAAAAAATCAAATATATACATGACACAAATTACTCCTTAAACATAATGCTTATGTTAAATTAAATGATGTCAGTATTATTCCAGTGTTTAGCTCTGGGTGTAGGAAATGCTGTAGCTAAAGTCACCATAAAAATAAAATCAAGGCATTCACATTTGAGGTTGTTTGTTACACATCACACTATCCTAAAGGCTTGAAAAGACTGCAAATTAAGTTTCCATGCCAATTATACACGTTGAATTTTAAAGCTACAGCTATAGAGACAGTACGAAAATCCTATTAGCTTAAATGTTTCTTTTATGATTTACCAAGCTGTTGCATTCTGGTCATAAGAGGCAGACCTTGTTAGGTTAAAAACCTATTTCTATATATTTAATACCTTTTTCTCTCCAATATTCTTTTCCTAAAATGTTCAAATGACTTTCAGGTCTTCCTTTCCTTTTGATCTTAAAGTCAATTGTCATAATATTTCCCAAGGACACATATAATTTTATTCTAATGCTAAACAAGTGTTTTCAATGACCATTTGTTGATCTATTAAATATTAATATACAGTACAGCAGCTATATTCATCAACAGAATTCCAGTTTATTACCTATATATACGTAGCACAGTCATAGGATACTGTGCTCATACATAAAAATGCAAAAACTGTCAAATGTGCTATCCTCCCATGTATACAAAAAACTATTAGCATCATGAGGAAGAAACTTTTTAACAGTCAATACAGATTATAATGAACACCTGCCATTCATAAAAATGTAACATACATTCTATTATACTATGCTGATGAGGGAAGGGAAGCTAAGTTAGTAAATCAGTTGAGACGACTTAAATTCAGGAAATCATAATTTTTAAAAGATCAGCATATTTTGTATACCTTTATGTAGATTAGAGTGTGTTGAGTGTAGAGTCTAATCCACAAAATTTGAGCAAAAAAACTGGTGCTTCTAATGGAATGTTTTTTGTTTTTTTAAGAATCAAAAGACATACAAATGAATTCAAGCCTAACAAAGTAGCTTCAACCCAAAGTGGCACCATTTTGTTTTTTATTTTTCCTTTTTAGGAAAGTATCTCTGATGACTAAATTAGTTTCCTAAGCAAATACTGCCTTGCCCAGTGCATAGAAGCACAGTCCCTCTGCTCAATATTCCCAATGAAGTCATTTAAGTGTTAATGATTCAACACTTAAGTGTAATCACATCAATATTTGTGTGAGACATGGACACTGTGTATACAAGTTTTTCACAGAGATACGACTAAGCAGAGGTTTTAACAGGACAAAATGGAATGCTCTGTTGAAAGCTTCCATTTAGAATCCCAAAATGAGGCAAGAACCGCTAAAGCCATGTAAGAGAATAAAGGATGCCATGCACAAACTGCCTAAGGGAACTGTCCTCTCACTAATTCAAGAGATCTAAGAACAGATCCACAGCTTATACTGCTGCCTTCCATCTTATCCTCAATCTTGCTGCAGTGTCGGGCAGTCTTCCTATTGGCAGTTTTTGCCAGATCAAGTCCAACATGCCACAGAATGGATGTTTCTTTCACCTCAGCCAAGTGGATGGTACCCACTGAGGTTCAGTATCAAGTTTGTTAATTAACCTAAGCAATTCCTGATAGGCTTTATCAAGATCAGAATTCACAATTGCTGTATCAAAGTAGTGGCCATTGTTCTGCTCCATCTCTCTTGTCTTCTCAATGATTTCTCTCAACTCTTCAGGCTGCAAACAGAAGATAAAAACTGTGAGATAATTCCTTTCCTAACCAAATAATATAGGATGAGTCAGAGATGGCCAAAGAACAAGAAGCAACTTTCATAGCTTTCCTTCTGTCTCTCCCAACCTCAGGAGCTCCTTTCCAACCCTGTCACGGCCACAATGGTTACCTTTGCTTTGGCATCTTCACGACTCACATTATGAACCATCTGGGACTCAATATATCCTGTTTTATACCACTATTTAGGTTTTCACATATTTTGTCTTATCTCACCAACAAAACTACAAGCTTCAAGAACACACACTGTTTCCCTACAAACATTTGTTTTCAAACATTCTAGACACTATAACCTCTTCCTAATAGTAACATCTGTAATATGGAGTGAACCTTTCTGGTTGGAGCAAGGACCTAAAATGCCATTTACTTTTGGCTCTAGTAAAGAGCCCTTGCCCTATACTATCTGCTGCAGAGAGTTAAAAGTATCCTACCAGAGTTTGGGAAACTATATAGAGTAGCCTACTTTAAAATACTGACTGAAGGAAAGGGCCATTTTACAAAGATAAGCAGGCAGCAAGGCTATGTGCAAAACTTATCCTGAACCCTCTAATTATCAGGCACATGGGTTCAAGAAAGTGAAACTCACCTCAAATCACCCTGCCAATGAAGACAACTAACTTAAACTCAAGACAAAATGTCTCAGATATAAAAGTCACACATCAATACTATATTGGACCCATAGTACAAAACAATTTATATCATTCAACTGTTTGAACTTCTGTAACAGTAAGAAAACATATTAAAAATATGACAACTCTGGCTTGTCCTGAGGCAGTTTCTTGCATGACTCTCTAATTCTCATTCTGGAATGTTGTACATCTGAATATGGCACACAGAATCCTTTGTTCCCAGCAGGGAATCTACTTCACCACTGTAACTGAACACACTGACATTTTTGCTAAAACTTATGTCTACCGTAAGCTCAAGATTATTGGAAGAACATTCTAGAACTCCACAGAGAACTGAAACTTTGTGGTATTGGAGTTGAAATGAAGATGATAAAGCCCCAATCCACCTAGTTTTTATCAAATTTAAGGCATTGTTATTCCATTTTGTGCCAAAATGGCTTATATCACTTATTTAGTACTTCATGTCTGAAGTTCTCTTTCAAATTACAATCCACGACTAAGATGAAACAAAATGTTTTAGCTCAAAATTTTTAGCTGAACTAGGCAAAACTGACAATAAGTTCATACTGCTAGATAGCCACTCTCAAGCCTTCATACTAGCAGAACAGATTCAGAGATTCAGAATGCAACTAGATAACCGGTTGGTTACATTTTGTAACACCATCATTTTCTTAGCACAATTTTATAGAGTTAAAATTGAAAATTTGTTTTACTTCAGCACTTCTATCATTGAGTAATAAAGCACTATTAGAAATACCAATACCAGCGCAGGGGCTCCCGCCTGTAATCTCAGCACTTTGGGAGGCCAAGGTAGGTGGATCACATGGGGCCGGGAGCTTGAGGCCAGCCTGGCCAACAGGGCAAAACCCCGTCTCTATTAAAAATACAAAAATTAGCTGGGCGTGATGGTGCACATCTGTAATCCCAGCTACTTGGGAGGATGGGGCCGGGAGCTTGAGGCCAGCCTGGCCAACAGGGCAAAACCCCGTCTCTATTAAAAATACAAAAATTAGCTGGGCGTGATGGTGCACATCTGTAATCCCAGCTACTTGGGAGGCTGAGGCATGAGAATCACTTGAACCCAGGAAGCGGAGGTTGCAGTGAACCAAGATTGTGCCACTGCACTCCAGCCTGGGCAACAGAGCAAGACTCTGTCTCAAAAAAAAGAAAGAAAGAAATATCAAAGGAGAAAAAAACCTAAGTGGAATAAATACAATCAGATACACCATCCTTTACACCAAAAACTGTGGAATACACATGCTAACAGGTGTGCACAGAACATTTACCAAGAAAGAACAGATGTTGGGCCATAAAATAAGGCTCAACAAATTTGAAAAGACTGACATCTTTCAGGGTCTGACCACCTGGAATTATAAATCAGTTAAAATCTTTTTTACATCTCCAAATAGGTGGAAACTATATAACATACTTCTAAATAACTCATGTGTTAAAGAAAAAAACAAGGGAGCCGGGGGCGGGGGCTCATGCCCATAATCCCAGCACTTTGGAAGGCTGAGGCAGGTGGATCACCTGAGGTCGGGAGTTTGGGACCAGCCTGACCAACATGGAGAAACCCCGTCTCTACTAAAAATACAAAATTAGCTGGGCGTGGTGGTGCATGCCTATAATCCCAGCTACTCGGGAGGCTGAGGCAAGAGAATTGCTTGAACCCGGGAGGCGGAGGTTGCAGTGAGCAGAGATAGTGCCACTGCACTCCAGCCTGGGCAACAAGAGCGAAACCCCGTCTCAAAAAAAAAAAAAAAAAAAAAATGAAGGGAAATTAGAAAATACTTCTAACAAAATGGTAACAAAAATACAATGCCAAAACTTACGGGATGCAACTAAAGAACTGTTTCGAGGGAAATTTATAATTTCAAATGCCTACATTTGAAAAGAAGAAGAGTTTAAAAATTAAGCATTCATCTTGAGAAACTAAAGCAAGTGCAAATTATAGTCAAAGAAAGCATAAAAAGAAATGAATTAAATAGAAAAGACAATAAAGACAAATGCCCTCCAACATTTCTTTTGCTAAAGTGTCTGATTATTCCTTTTGATAATAATAATAATAATTATTATTGTTTATTTCCTGGTTCCAGATTGTGTCTTTTTTCCTCTTTCTGACAGACAGCAGAGCATTTGTCTGGCATATATTCTCTCTTACCACAATATAGATGATTTTCTGTGACTTTAACAATACATACAAGAAAAAATCACATCTTTATGCCAATACCATTGTTTCACAATACTAGAAGAACAGATTCAGAGTACAATTACATAACTGGTTGGTTACATTTTGCATCCAGTGAGTAACACCATCATCTTCTTAGTTTCTATATCAATTTATTTATTTATTTAATTTATTTTTTGAGACCAAGTCTTGCTGTGTTGCCCAGGCTGAAGTGCAGTAGCACGAACTCGGCCTCTTGAGTAGCCAGTACCACAGGCGTGCACCACCATGCCTGGCTAATTTTTTTTGTATTTGTAGTAGAGACAGGATTTCACTATGTTGCCCAGGCTGGTCTCGAACTCCTGGCCTCAAGTGATGCGTCTGCCGTATCTCAAAATAATAAGAGCTATTTATGACAAACCCACAGCCAATATCATACTGAATGGGCAAAAACTGGAAGCATTCCCTTTGAAAACTGGCACAAGACAGGGATGCCCTCTCTCACCACTCCTATTCAACATAGTGTTGGAAGTTCTGGCCAGGGCAATCAGGCAGGAGAAAGAAATAAAGGGTATTCAATTAGGAAAAGAGGAAGTCAAATTATCCCTGTTTGCAGATGACATGATTGTACATGTAGAAAACTCCATCGTCTCAGCCCAAAATCTCCTTAAGCTGATAAGCAACTTCAGCAAAGTCTCAGGATACAAAATCAATGTGCAAAAATCACAAGCATTCCTATACATCAATAACACTCAGAGAGCCAAATCATGAGTGAACTCCCATTCACAATTGCTACAAAGAGAATAAAATACCTAGGAATCCAACTTACAAGGGACGTGAAGGACCTCTTCAAGGAGAACTACAAACCACTGCTCAACCAAGTAAAAGAGGACCAAACAAATGGAAGAACATTCCATGCTCATGGATGGGAAGAATCAATATTGTGAAAATGGCCATACTGCCCAAGGTAATGTATAGATTCAATGCCATCCCCATCAAGCTACCAATGACTTTCTTCACAGAATTGGAAAAAACTACTTTAAAGTTCATATGGAACCAAAAAAGAGCCCGCATTGCCAAGACAACCCTAAGCCAAAAGAATAAAGCTGAAGGCACCACCCTATCCAACTTCAAACTATACTACAAGGTTACAGTAACCAAAACAGCATGCTACTGGTACCAAAACAGAGATATAGACCACTGGAACAGAACAGAGCCCTCAGAAATAATACCACACATCTACAACCATCTGATCTTTGACAAACCTGACAAAAACAAGAAATGGGGAAATGATGCCCTATTTAATAAATGGTGCTGGGAAAACTGGCTAGCCATATGTAGAAAGCTGAAACTGGATCCCTTCCTTACACCTTATACAAAAGTTAATTCAAGATGGATTAAAGACTTAAATGTTAGACCTAAAACCATAAAAACCCTAAAGGAAAACCTAGGCAATACCATTCAGGACATAGGCATGGGCAAGGACTTCATGACTAAAACACCAAAAGCAATGGCAACAAAACCCAAAATTGACAAATGGGATCTAATTAAACTAAAGAGCTTCTGCACAGCAAAAGAAACTACCATCAGAGTGAATTAGGCAACCTACAGAATGGGAGAAAATTTTTACCATCTACCCATCTGACAAGGGGCTAATATCCAGAATCTACAAAGAACTTAAACAAATTTACAAGAAAAAAATCAAACAACCCCATCAAAAAGTGGGCAAAGGATATGAACAGACACTTCTCAAAAGAAGACATTCATGCAGCCAACAGACACATGAAAAAAATGCTCATCATCACTGGCCATCAGAGAAATGCAAATCAAAACCACAGTGAGATACCATCTCACACCAGTTAGAATGGCAATCATTAAAAAGTCGGAAACAACAGGTGCTGGAGAGGATGTGGAGAAATAGGAACACTTTTACACTGCTGGTGGGACTGTAAACTAGTTCAACCATTGTGGAAGACAGTGTGGTGATTCCTCAAGGATCTAGAACTAGAAATACCATTTGACCCAGCCATCCCATTACTGGGTATATACCCAAAGGATTATAAATCATGCTGCTATAAAGACACATGCACACGTACATTGACTGCAGCACTATTTACAATAGCAAAGACTTGGAACCAACCCAAATCAATGATAGACTGGATTAAGAAAATGTGGCACATATACACCATGGAATACTATGCAGCCATAAAAAAGGATGAGTTCATGTCTTTTGTAGGGACATGGATGAAGCTGGAAACCATCATTCTGAGAAAACTATCACAAGGACAGAAAACCAAACACTGCATGTTCTCACTCATAGGTGGGAATTGAACAATGAGAACACCAGGACACAGGGTGGGGAACATCACACACTGGGGCCTGTTGTGGGGTGGGGGGAGAGGGGAGGGATAGCATTAGGAGATATACCTAATGTAAATGACGAGTTAACGGGTGCAGCACACCAACATGGCACATGTATACATACGTAACAAACCTGCATGTTGTGCACATGTACCCTAGAACTTAAAAGTATAAAAAAAAATAAAAAATAAAAAATAAATACATTTAAAACCTTTCCCCCATACCCCGGAAAAAAAAAAAGTGATCCGTCCTCCTTGGCCTCTGAAAATGCTGGGATTACAGGTGTGAGCCACTGTACCCCACCTTTTATATCAATTTAGTAAACTAAAAACAGTTTAGCAGTTTTTTATACAATTAAAACATACATTTACCTCACTTGATCCGGCAATTCTACTCCTAGGTGTTTATCCAAGAGAAATGAAAAGATAGGTCCACAAAAAGACTTTATGAATGTTTAGAGCAGCTTCAGTCATATTAGCTCAAAAAATTTTTTTTCTTTTTTTTTGAGAGTCTTACTCTGTTGCCCAGGCAGGAGTGCAGTGGCGCAATCCCGGTTCACTGCAACCTCCACCTCCCGGGTTCAAGTGATTCTCCGGCCTCAGCCTCCCAAGTAGCTGGGATTACAGGTGCATGCCACCACACCCGGCTAACTTTTGTATTTTTAGTAGAGACGGGGTTTCACTATGTTAGCCAGGCTGGTCTCAAACTCCTCACCTCAAGTGATCCTGCCCGCCTCGGCCTCCCAAAGTGCTGGGATTACAGGCGTGAGCCACTGTGCCCGGCCCTCAAAATTTTATCGAAATATTTTTTAACTGAAGAATGGATAAATTGTGGTATATTAATATCATATTACTCAGCATTAAGAGGGAATGAACTGCTGTTAGACGCAACACAGATCAATTTCAAAAACATGTTGATCAAAAGCCAGACACAAACTTTAACAAACGGTATGCTTCTATTTATATGAACTTCTAGAACAGATCAAACAAATCTACAGTGACAGAAAGCAGATTAGTGGTTGCCAGAAAGAAAGAATGGAGGGGTGTTAACTTCAAAGGGGCATAAGAAAACTATCTAGAGTGATAGAAATGTTCTAAATCTTGATTGGCATGGTGGTTACACAGGTACACATTTCCAAAACTTGCTGAATTATACAACTAAAATGCATGTATTGTATGTAAAATATACTTCAGCAAAGTAAAAGAATCAGAAAGTTCTAATTAGAAAATCAAATATATTGCATATTGTTAAAACATTTTGGTACTGATCAACTTCCTGCTTTAAAAATAGCTAGGACCTGTGGCACATGCCTATAGTCCCAGCTTATAGGACTGAGACGGGAGGGTCACTTGAGTCCAGGAGTTCAAGGCTTTGATCATGCCACAGCACTCTAGTCTGGGTGACATATAGAATCTCCTCTCAAAAAAAAAAAAAAAAATCAGACCTAAATTGAAATTTTAGGATGGCCAATTCAAAGTGAAGTAGATAAAAATTCCATTAGAACACTGCCAGAGACCAACCAAAAGAAAGATGCTGGCCGGGCACGGTGGCTCACGCCTGTAATCCCAGTACTTTGGGAGGCTGAGGAGGCTGGATCACGAGGTCACGAGATCAAGACCATCCTGGCTAACACGGTGAAACCCAGTCTCTACTAAAAATACAAAAAAAAAAAAAAAAAAGAGCCGGGCATGGTGGCAGGTGCCTGTAATCCCAGCTACTCGGGAGGCTGAGGCAGAAGAATAGCTCGAACCCAGGAGGCGGAGGTTGCAGTGAGCCAAGATTATGCCACTGCATTCCAGCGTGGGCGACAGAGTGAGACTCCGTCTCGAAAAAAAAAAAAGATGCTTAACATGTTTTGGAATGGTCTATGGCCCTTCATATGATAGCAAATCCTTGTTGGAAAAAAAGATAGCCTAAAAAGAAATAAGTGTGCATGTTAGGAAGTGGAAAATTAGGCTGAACAGGAAGCATGGAGTACACTCTGGTCCTTAGTGTGCATCCTTTTCCTTGAACAACCATGGAGTTTCTGTTCTACCAAAGTAGTTACTGGACACTAAATTTTACACAGTATTAATCTCGTTTCTCTTGTTATATTGTGATCCTCCTCAAGAACAGCCAGTGACCATGCTGCCTATTTCCTTTGTATCATCCCAAGTGCTATGGACAACAAATACTCTGACCCCAGTTACTTAAGAATTTGTAGGTATATGGCGGAAATGAAAAAGGTGTGCAGCACTACTTTAACCAGCTAGCCTACTTAGCCTAGACAAAGCAACCAGAATTATGCTCATCATGTAGGATGGGAAAGCCCCTGATGTCTGTAGCCTAAGACATTAAAAATTACCACCTCACATATAGATTAAGAAATGTTAAGTAGACATAGAGTGAAAAAAGATATTTTGGAGGGTGAAGAGGAAAGAGGAAGAGTTAATGTGTTGTGGTGGACAGTCAAGAATGAAAGGAGGCTGGGCCTGGTGGCTCACGCCTGTAATCCCAGCACTTTGGGAGGCCAAGGCGGGCGGATCACAAGGTCAGGAGATCAAGACCATCCTGGCTAACATGGTGAAATCCTGTCTCTACTAAAAATACAAAAAAAATTAGCCAGGCATGATGGTGGCCACCTGTAGTCCCAGCTGCTAGGGAGGCTGAGGCAGGAGAATGGCGTGAACCTGGGAGGCAGAGCTTGCAGTCAGCCGAGATTGTGCTACTGCACTCCAGCCTGGGTGACAGAGCAAGACTCAGTCTCAAAAAAAAAAAAAAAAAAAAGAAAGGAAGGCTGGGCGTGGTAGCTTACACCTGCAATCCAAGAACTTTGGGAGGCTGAGGCAGGAAGGAGGGTTTCTTGAGGCCAGGAGTTCAATACCAACCTGGCAACATAGCGAGACCCTGTCTCTATAAAATCATAAAAAATTAGCCAGGCATGGTGGTGCATGGCTATAGTCCCAGCCATTTGGACAGGCTGGGGTGAGAGGATCACGTGGGCCCAGAGTCTGCGCCTGCAGTGAGCCATGAACATGCCACTACACTCCAGCCTGGGCAATAGATTAAGACCCTATTTCAAAACAACAACAACCAAAACAAAAAAAACAAAACAAAAAACAATCAAAAGAAAGGAGTGTAAATATGCTTTTAATGACTATCTTTAAGGAGATTTAAAGGCATATTCAATGAAATGAGGCAATCTGAGTGAGCCCTCTCAAAAGTAGATCTATTTAATAAATACGGAGCCAAAAAAACAAGGAAGAACATGTTACTCTGATACAGTAAGTCACTTGACAGAGTTACCATCTTACATATTTAAATAAAAAGTCAATGCTGTCTTATTAATAACATATGTTATCAGTCAATTATTAATGTTTAATATGACATGGACTACCTCGACCATATCTACCATAGATCTAAAATAATTTAAAAAAATTTTTCTGTTCCAAACCATGTGAGAAGACCAAAGGGAGAAAAAAAGCAGAACATAAAGTTTCAGTGGGATAAAAAGAAGAGAAAAGCAAGAGCACTCAAATTTGGCTCCCTGAAAATGTGGAGTATCTACAGAGAAAAGTCAGTAATCCTGAAGAGTTGGCTGATAACTTTGGTGGCAGTCACATCTCCCTAGAAATGTCACAGACCCATGTGAAGACGCTCAAAGGTTACCATATGTAGATGCCCCAACTTTGGAAAGCTGCCATAGTCCAACCCAGTGGCAACCATGGCAATTTTTGGGCAAGTAATATTACAGAAAGAATAATCAGTTTGAAAGCTCAAGCTAATGTAGCTTTTAAGCACCAGGACAAATTAGACCAGGACTGTTTCATGTTTACCTTCAATGGAATAGTACAATAGTGTGAAAAGTTTACCTTTGGATTCTTGCCTTCTTTGGCCAATAATGCCCGAAGTCTTTCTTGTGAAGGGGGTGCAATGAAGATAATATATGGTTTCAAATCTGAATTCCGGAGAGTCTTCAATGACTGTAAAGAGACATTTTGATTTTTAAAATAATTTGCATCATTTAATTACTTCCTAATAATACTGATATATATATATATAAGATTAAGGGACTTGCTCTGTTGCCTAGGCTGGAGTGCAGTGGTGTGATCACAGCTCTCTGCAACCTCAATCTGCTGCACTCAAGTGGCCCTCTCACCTCAGCATCCCCAGTAGCTAGGACTATAGGCATGCACCACCATGTTCAGCTAACTTTTTACTTTTTTGTAGAGACAGGATCTCGCTTTGTTGTCCAGGCTGGTCTTGAACTCCTGGCCTCAAGCAATGCTCCTGCCTTGGTCTCCCAAAGTGCTGGGATTACAGGCATGAGCCACTACACCTGGCCCAATTCACAATATTTTTAAGATCCTACCATTCACTGTAAGAATATACTGTGAAGCCATATATATATATACACACACACACACACACACACACACACACACATACACACACATGTGTATATATGTGTATGTATACACATATAATACATATTATATACATATGATTTTAGCTTGCTCTTTTATGTAATGAAATATAAGTGAATGATACTGAAGGATGACAACTATGTGATATTAAAACACCTTGCTAATAAGATCACATACAGATTATAATAACCATATTAAAAATCAATTTTGGAGCAATTAGAATCATACAAGTTGCCTTACTATGTGCCAGACACTAAATATAAGCAAAATCATAGAACATAACTTCACATGTGCAAGACAATTCAAGAAAAGCACATCTAAGAAAAAGTAGACTATGTTTGAATCTGGAGATTGCAGTTTTCACTTGATTACCAATGCATGACTGTGTGTGCTCAAACTGACGTGCTCTATCAAAATGGAGATTATAGGAATATGCCATTGCTATCTAAAAACATTAAGATGATTAAAACAATATGCTGAGTTCTTTGTTAAAATCTGTTAGCCCTTTTTTCTGGAGAAATAAGAATTTTAAAAACCTGTCTGCCCAAATAATATAAAGAATTCTAAAGAAATTTAGTAAAAACATGTATACTTCTCTTAAATCAAAAATTTATAATTGAAATAGTAGAGCCTAAATGCATTTGTCCACTAAAACACAAACAAAAATCCCTAATTACTATTCTAGAATAGCCATTTTAGAGTCAATTCTCCTTTATGTACGTCTCTTTAATGACCACTGACTATGTTGCCTAATTTGACATGAGCAGCAGATTCTACCACATTAAGGAAAGTCGTATGCTAAAGCTGTATGGTCTACAAAAATTAAACAATTTTCCATAACATTTGGAGTTTCTTAAAAACTCCAAGTTTCTAAAATTAGGTTTTTTTGTTTTTGTTTTTGTTTTTCAGACAGAGTCTCACTCTGCTCACTGTCACCCAGGTTGAAGTGCAGTGCAGCTCACTGCAATCTCCGCCTGCCTGGCTCAGGCGATTCTCCCACCCCAGCCTCCCAAGCAGCTGGGACCACAGGTGCATGCCACCACACCTGGCTAATTTTTTTTAATTTTTGGTAGAGATGGGGCTTTGCCGTGTTGCCCAGGCTGGTCTGGAACTCCTGAACTCAAGTGATCCACCCACATTGGCGTCCTAAAATTATCATTTTAAATAGAAAGCTAAGAGGCACTAGTTAGTAATTTTACACTTTTGCTTAGTCTGCCAAATAAGTGAAACTGAGGTCTCATTATTTTCATACAACCAAGCATTCACTGTGATACTTGTTAATATTTGAACAATGGCATTTAAACCATAAAAATAATCTTGAAATTTTCTAATTTTTCTCATATCGGAATCAGAAAAGGGAAATTATTTCATAGACTCAAATTAAAGTACTACCAATACTATATTTACTGTATTTTAAGTTTCAGAACATACATACAAGTATATATACAAGCTGAACATCTCTAATCCAAAAATCTGAAATGCAAAATCTGAAACTTTCTGAGCAGTGACATGACAGCACAAGTGGAAAACGTTACCCCGGCCTCATGTGACGGGTCATAGTCAAAACACAGGAGCAGACAGTTTATTCAATATCCCCAGGAAAAATAAAATTACCTTCAGGCTAAGTAAATAAGGTGTATATAAAAGATTAATGAATTTCATTTCAGACTTGGGTCTATCCTCAAGATAGCTCATTATATATATGCAAATATTCTAAAATCTGAGAAATTCTGAAATTCAAAACACTCTGGTCTCAAGCATTTTGAATAAGAGATAGTCAACCTGTATATGTAAGTATGTATATGTTTTCCCTCTGAGGAAACTGAAAGAGATTTAGCAACCTGTGTGATTTCAGATAGCAAATCAGTGGGAAAAACCGTATGAGAACTTAATTAGGTCACGCTGTTCTTGGACCAAAATATAGCTTCCACTAGATTACTCTATATGACATTCCTTCTAAGTTCAAACCCTAAAACAAAATTCTAGCTTTACCTGTGTACGAAGACTTAAAAGACATATTTTGCCAGAGTTGATCACTTGCCGTACAGAATCTATGCTAGTTCCATACAAATTCTTCTCAAATTCACCATGCTCAATGAACTTTCCAGCTGCTATGTCTGCCTCGAATGCTTGCCGCGAAACAAAGTGGTAATCTCTACCGGCTACTTCTTGGTCTCGCCTACTCCGGGTTGTATCTAGGCAAACAAAATCAGATAGAAATAATAGGCATGGCTTAGAGTGAGGACAGGGGATAATTCTGCTAGTCAGAAAGAATTTCTATTTTGTAACACAGATTATAAAATAATAAACTGAGAAAATGCTAAGTGCCTACATGTTTAACATTGTTTTTATTTTTTGTAGATTGAAAAATGAACAAAAATGAGTTTGTAGTATCTTAGTAATAGTTATATTTAATTATCTTAATACATTTTATGCTTACACTTCAAGTTACTTCATCCTGCATTTAAGCACTACTACTCATCTTCTCCTAAAGTTTATCTCCATAAGATTAGGTACCATATAATCTTATAACTTCTGTTTTCAGATTACGCCTAAGTTTCTATCTTCCGTATCACTTTAAAGCAGCAGGAACTGATTCTCTATGGAACAGGAAATTATAAGGGGCCCAAACTGAAATTTGTTTAGAAAATAATCAGTACATACTCGAAGGACAAATTTAAATTTCTTAATAATGACTATTTTTAATTTAAAAATTGTCAAAATCTTTGGTTAAAGTTCCTCGTTCACTGACAACACTGTTTTAATGAAATGAATAGAAAATTTCCCTACATGATATAGTTAGGTTCTGAGCTGGTAAATTGAAAAGCACAGGAAAATGGGAATGCATTCAAACTTACGAGGAACTGCAGATGCAAAGCGGTCCTTTTCTTTGTTCATGAGCCTCTGACGCAATTCATTCTGGCCACAGTTCTGTGGACCAATCAAGATGATAGGTCTCTTCCTATTTGCTGGCTGATGATAAAGTGACATTTCCTCATAGGTTAAGATCTCCTCGTTGTCATAATCTTTGGGAAAAAAAAGTTAAGCCCTTCAGACAAAATTATGGCCATGTATTAAAGATATAAATACTCATAGATCTTCACCCAAAATTAGAAAAAAGCACAATTTACTGTCATTACATCCTTGCTAGGGTATCATGAAAATGAATCAGACAACAATATAATACTCCCTCTATTAATTTTTATCTTATTTCATATTTGAAATAAAAAATTCATGCTCGAATGTCTAATACAATATAATTATACTGATTCTTACATTAAACAGCTAATTTGCAGTCAATACTTTGAATAAGGATGCGGTACCAGGGAATGAACTAGTAAGAGTAATATCCATCATTTTTGTAAAATGCAGATATTAATATTCTACTTAAGAAGGTTGTTTTAAGAATCAGACATAATGTATACGCTGAATACAATGGCTAGCACAGACCGACATTTACATATAGTGGCTACAACCAGTGTTATCAGAGAAAGCTGGAATACTTTCCTATAGTTCAAGCTCGTCCAACCCGTGGCCCATGAGCCGCATGCGGCCCAGGACGGCTTTGAATGGGGCCGAATGCAAATTTGTAAACTTTCTTAAAACACTGTGAGATTGTTTTGCAATTTTTTTTTTTTTTTAGCTCATCAGCTATCTCTAGTGTTAAGTGTATTTTACGTGTGGCCCCAGACTATTCTTCTAATGTGGCCCAGGGAAACCACAAGATTGGATACCCCTGCTGTAGTTGTATAACTTGAAAACAGGCCATATGCATGCTATCTCCACTTTCTGCATTTATGTTTACTCTACTCTGGAATGCTAACCCAGAGTCATGAATCAAAATGAGGTATAAATTATGACAGGTGGGGTAACGTTCCTAAAGCCCATAATCCAGATGAAACCAGAGCTGTCAAGTGGTAAGAACAAAAGCAGATAACTAGTAGCCTGCCAAGTCCTCACTCATATTACTTCTCCTGACTGTGAAGGAGAATCAGATGTGAAGTCAGACTCCCTCAGCTCTATTTCCATGAGGTTAGGGGACCATCTTAGGCTTGTCAATGCTCAGCACAGAGCCTGGCACAGAGCAGGAGCTCAAACTACACTTGTTTAAATTCCAGCTCAACCAATCATGTATTAGTTGTTAAGAATTTCAGCAAATCACTTTAATATCTAAACTTTTTTTTTTTTTTGAGACGGAGTCTCGCTCTGTCGCCCAGGCTGGAGTGCAGTGGCGCGATCTCGGCTCACTGCAAGCTCCGCCTCCCGGGTTCACGCCATTCTCCTGCCTCAGCCTCCCGAATAGCTGGGACTACAGGCGGCCGCCATCACGCCTGGCTAATTTTTTGTATTTTTTAGTAGAGATGGGGTTTCACCATGTTAGCCAGGATGGTCTCGATCTCCTGACCTCGTGATCCGCCTGCCTCGGCCTCCCAAAGTGCTGGGATTACAGGCATGACCCACCGCGCCCGGCCTAATATCTAAACTTGAATCTATTACCCTGTAACCTCAAGGAGTTTGTGAGAACAACATCATATAGTTACTGCCCTGGAATACAGCAGTTATTATGAATTGTAGTTATTTATTTAAAAATATTCATGATGATGACATCATCATAAACAGCAAATGTAATTCCTTCTCCTCTCAAAATGATTTTCTCTGAAAAATCTGAGTTTATTCTAACACGTATAATCAAGACTGGTAGCATTTTAATTTATAGACTTAGTGTGCATATCCATAAGGTTCAGATTTGCCA
This sequence comes from Gorilla gorilla gorilla, assembly GCF_029281585.2. Lineage (NCBI taxonomy): Eukaryota > Metazoa > Chordata > Mammalia > Primates > Hominidae > Gorilla > Gorilla gorilla. Next base: position 84,209,483 of record NC_073239.2, on the reverse strand, counting down.
CGTTTTCTACAGTACAGTAGCTCTTAGAGCTGGACTAGTTAACTTCAGTCTGTTTCAAAAAATAAAAGAGAGATATTAATCACAAATATAGAGGATAAAATTTAAAACTCATTAAATCTTTTTAGTTACATAATCTGTCAATTAGCATTAAAGGATATTTATTTTAGAAAAAAATTTATTAAAGTTGATCAAATCTCATTTAGCTTTTATGGAATATTATAATGATCTATAATGTTTTATCTTTATTAGTTTAATGTGTGCTGCTCCCAAATATTTCAAATTCTTGACAGAATAGCCTTATAAATTACATAAGAAGGAAAGCCTTTGCTTTATTATTTGGCTTGCTTCTAATGTGAACCAAACAGCAGTAGCAAACTCAAATGCCCATAAAAACAAACTAAGGAGGTAATAAAATCAGTAAATCAGGTTGGGTTAATAAAACACTGGGAGTGGTAGAGACTGTTAAACTAGACACCAGGTGCTCGATATAAGAGCAACAGTCATCACTCAGGTCCAGCAGACTGTTGTCACCTGGGAATACTAGCCCAACATTATCAGAGCTTTTGACTTTAAGAGAAGCTACAACTTTCGAGCTTTTTAATCTTAGCAATCAATCAAAATAAAACTAAAATTCTCTTGTGTGTCTGACTTAGCCAGCAGGTAGTGGGTTCTCAGGAATGAGTTGCTTCTGTGACATGAGCTATTGTAGAGGACATAGTTTTTACTTCAAGTATGTTCTGTAAGAATTTGTTAGAAGTATAATTTTTGCAAAGAGTTTAAGTAGAAAAAAACTACAGGAAACTATCAATTTAATACTACATATGCTAAATAGTACTTGAATTTTTGTATCAGTTTTCCCCAGAATTCAAAACACTGCCTTACTCACAGGATTCCAAAAGAAAATACTTTCTGCTAAATGATTTTCTCAAGCACATATTTAACATTAAGGTGCAAAACAGGACTAGGTTTAGACTCCTTTCAGATATAATTCCACCTATCCCTGAGAGTAGAACTTACCATCATTTTTATTGGCATTATATAAAACCTTTTTCCTCTTCTTTTTATTCTTCTTTGCACACCACAGTTTTCCTGTTGAGCAATCATAAACATAACTATAAATGTGTTCCCGTGAACAAAGCCACATAACTCAAATTGAAGAACTCTACTTATTCATTCATTTATTCTTTAAATTTTTTTGCAGAAACGAGGTCTCCATATGTTGGCCATGCTTGTCTTGAACTCCTGGCCTCAAGCAATCCTCTCGCCTCAGTCTCCCAAAGTGCTGGGATTACAGGTGCGAACCACCACACCCAGCTTGTTTTTAATTTACTTTTATAAATACTTATTACACTGTTTGTATAAAGACTATTTTTCAGGAAAGCATTTACAATTTTCAATTAACTACACAGTATAGACAGATAATCTTTAATACTTAAATCTTATCCTTTCTTTACAGTTCTGAGATAATCAGTTTTGCCTCTTGTATCACTCTTTCCCTGAGTACTTCTTCACGGTTCTAATATGCAGATTCACACATGGCTCCAGATGAAGACCCAAGAAACCATTTACTTATGTCAAATACAAGTGTCTAACCTGATTTTTCTGGCTCCTTATCTTCTTCTATGGTTTGTTTCATGGCTTCCCTTTGCTGCTGAAAGCTTTTCCCTTAATAGCAGAAAGAAAAAGAAGGGTAAAATATTTAAGATAAAAGGATAAGAATTTTTTTTTTTTAATCAAGAAGGGAAAACACTAGACATATCTCTTCACTTATATTCCCTTCCAAATCCTTTTGCCAACACAGGAGTAATGTCAGCTATGATGTGTAAGCCTCCAAATTTTTAAAATATTAACTCTGCTCAATCAATCCCACATGTATTATTAGAATACATATCATCTACTAAAATATTTAAAAATTTAATAGTTCAACTTTTTAAAAGGTTTCATTGAGCATTTACTTTGTGGAAAAGTACTATCCTGGATCTTACAATGGTTCTAGGTCCTTTAGAATTATCTCAAATTAAGGATATCAATTCTAGGAGTTAACTTTTCCAAAACAACATGTGCACATTCATCACATATTCAATTCCATATTCAATTCCAAGAAACCATTCAGTATATTCCCTTGCATGCATTATTCTCAATTCCTCTTCTTTTGTGTATGTATATGTGTTAGCCATTTTTTATTTCCACCCTTAAGTTACCAATTATATAAGTGGAAAACGTGCTTTTCCTTACAAAATTAATATTTTAATATAGGAGGCTTTCAAGGTTCCTGACCTTGAAAGAGGTTTTCTTTTCGGACTTCTACTTTAAATCAAATATGTCTTTTCCTATAGGATACAAGTGGCTTCACTTAGAAGATTCTGAATTACGTTGAGGTTCCACTTTTATATTTTATTTTTAAATCTATATTTTTCAGTGTAAAGCCAGAGATTCTTAAAAATCAATAAGCAAATTCTACATAGGTGGGGATAATCTGTAGAACTTAGTGCATTTCGTAAGTGTACTAACAAAAAGATTAATACTGAGTTCCATAAACGTAAGAAGCATTAAAGGAAGCCTGGTTATCTTTTGAGACGAAGTCTCGCTCTATCACCCAGGCTGGAGTGCAGTGGCGCAATCTTGGCTCACTGCAACCTCCGCCTTCCAGGTTCAAGGGATTCGCATGCCTCAGCCTCCCGAGCAGCTGGGATTACAGGGGCCCGCCACCACGCCCAGCTAATGTTTGTATTTTTAGTAGAGGCTCGGTTTCACCATGTTGGCCAGGCTGGTCTTGAACTCCTAATCTCAGGTGATCCTCCTGCTTGGCCTCCCAAAGTGCCAGGATTAGGGGCATGAGCCACTGTGCACGGCCAAGACTGTATTCTTAGTACAAGTAACTATTACTAGAAGGAAAATTTTAAGAGTATTAAAATTTAAAGGGGTCGGGCGCAGTGGCTTATGCCTGTAATCCCAACACTTTGAGAGGCCAAGGTGGTCAGATCACGAGGTCAGGAGATCAAGACCATCCTGGCTAACACGGTGAAACCCCATCTCTACTAAAAATACAAAACATCAGCTGGGCATGGTGGTGGGCACCTGTAGTCCCAGCTGCTCAGCAGACTGAGAGAGAAGAAGGGCATGAGCCCGGGAGGCGGAGCTTGCAGTGAGCTGAGATAGTGCCACTGCACTCCAGCCTGGGAGACAGAGCGAGATTTTGTCTCAAAAAAAAAAAAAAAAATTAAAAATAAGTAACCGATTTTTAAAAATCAAGAACAAAGTAATTTTAATCATTTACATATTAAAAATGTAAAACATTACAATGATGTACTTCTGTGGCACTTTTTGTAGTATGAACTATAGGCTATTCTGAAATAGAGGCAGAAATTAATGAGAGATGGAAATGATTTTCTTTCTTTTTCTGAGACTGCTCTGTTACACTGGTGTGATCAAAGCTCACTGCAGCCTCAACCTTCCAGCCTCATGCAATCCTTTCACCTCAGCCTCCTGAGTAGCTGGGACTACAGGTACGCACCACCATGCCCAGCTAATTTTTAAATTTTTTGTAGAGACAAAGTCTCATTATGTCAGCTATGCCACTATGTGGCCCAGGCTAGTCTCAAACTCCTGGGCTCAAGCAATCCTCCCACCTCAGCCTCCCAAAGTGCTGGGATTACAGGTGTGAGCCACCAGGGCCAGCCTCATAATGACCTCTTAAAAAATCTGTCTAATTCTGATGGAAAGCCATCGTCAAACTCTAAGGCAGATCTTTAGTCTTATAAAAAGACTTAGAAATGTCATCATTGGAATCTATATACTTTCAGAAAATCAATCTATCAACAAACACTAGTTCTAAACATTTATGGGCTAAAGTTTGGCATGGTAGGAAGACACCATACTGATATTTGGCACAAGCCTGAGGCAGAACCACAATGGCTACCCAACACTCCAAGATTCTAGAGAAATGTCCTGTAACTGTTACTCTGAAGAATCAAGGGTTTTAGCATCATCCTCTAAAATAAATGTAAGAAGTCCATTCCTCCTTCCTTAAAATATGATTGATATAGACAAAATCTGTTTCTAGCTTCTGAGTTTTAAAGTGAGAAATTTGAAGCTTTCTGTGACCTTATACGCAAAAAGAATAAATGTAAATATTATGTTGAAATCTCTTGTTACCCAGAAAAGTCTCTTTGGCTTAGTTACAGAGATAAAAGAGATTCCTTATAACTTATTCTAAAATCTTTCGACAACTTCCTCTGTTCCTACTATGCATCTCATAGTCAATATTTCTCAGTCTTTTTTTTCATGCCCTCCTTTTCTTCTTTTCCCCTAAACTATTGCTTGTTGTCAAATCCAGTGTAAGGCTAAGTCTATAGCCAAATCTGTTATGCTTAAAATCTTCTGGTGTGAGTAGGAGGGATGATTGCTAAAAAATGTTGTAGATAAAAGATAAGGCCAGAAAAACATTACAGCAAAGCATTGAAAGGTCTAATTCAGAAACAACAGTTCTGGCAGAACTATTTTTTTTTTTTAATTTTTGTTTGTTTTCTGAGAACTTTTAAAATCATCTTTTATTCATTAATTTAACATATATTATCTGGATTTAAAACAAATAAGACTTGGCTTCTGACATCAAGAGTTTATAAACTGAGAATATACAGTAGAAAGAATTATAACAGACAATATCATGAAAATATTATAAAGTAGGGGACACAGAAGAAAAAATATACGTTAAGTGTTAATGGATATGCTTTCAAGTAAAGTATGTAAGCGAAGTTTATCTCAGCACCAGGCAAAGTGCTTTACATGGTGCAGACATAACAGCATTTATTAACAAATAAATGGATGAATTATTATCCCTTTACTCTATATCCCTATTTTTATCATCCTGTATGTATTCCTTTGCCTTCTCCGATAGCTTATTAAACTTCCCTTAGTTCTGCTCTCCTTTCTTCATTCTACTGCCATCCTGGGAACTCTAAGAGCCATTTGTAGAAAATAATTATATCTACATACAGTCATGCACTGCATAACAACATTTCAGTCAACAACAAACCATATATATGATGGTGGTTGGAGGAATAGGCTATACCACATAGCCTAGCTGTACAGCAGGCTATATCATCTAGGTTTGTGTAAATACACTCAATGATGTTTGCACAACAATGAAATCACCTAACGGCACATTTCTCAGAACTTATCCCTGTCGTTAAGTGATGCACGACTGTACTTTGTTCTATTTTGTATTATCTTAACTCTCAGAAATGTGTCCCCTTAATAATCTTAATCTATAATGTAAGCTAAAGTTTTAATTTAGTCTAAATTAGGGATAGTTTCATCAATAAAAAATTTGGAGCATCCTATTTCTGCCCTAAGATCACGTTTGGTATAATAAATTCTATGATGTTACTTTTCCTGACTCCTTATGAAGTTATGCATCTTTCCCTCTCAAAAATCATGTTGATGCTCCAATTAATGTAATAGTATATAGTATAATACAAGTTGTATTGCCTCGATAATACGGTCATCTTAATATGTATACAGGAAATGTACTACAATATGGGATTGGCTGAAGTTACACATAATTCCATTCTAAAGGCCAAAGAATTGGCCACATTCTATTTAATATACTTACGCTGCAGGTACAACATAAAAACCCAACTACACGAAAAAGTAACTGGAATACTTTATTAAATAGAGGCATGAAAAAGTGAGTTTTTCTTTGTGAAGGCTTGCATTTTCAATGTTCTTTTAATATTATGTACTTTCTACCATATTGTGTCTTACCTGGAACAAGCCCGGCTAGAGGTTGATTATCTTCGTCCCCTTCCCTGTAGGCCTGCCACCAGTTTGGATCTTCTTGACTGATCACATGAAGTATATCACCTTTTTGAAAAGACAGACCTAACTCTCGACATGGAACATAAGGGTCATCTGAGGGGTCATAGTCAAAATGAGCTTTTACATGGATCTAAAAGATAAAAAGGGCAAAAACAACAATAAATGGCAATATAAAATGTTTCATATGAATACAATTTAAATGCTACAAATTTTTTATTATTTTTTAATTTTTAAAAAATTTAATAGAGACAGCATCTCAGTATGTTGTCCAGGATAATCTCAAATTTCTAGCCTCAAGCGATCCTTCTCCCTCAGCCTCCCAAAGTGGTAGGATTATAGGTGTGAGCCACTGCACTTGGCCACAATTTTTCATTAGTGCAAAGAAACTGTAGTTGGAAGAAGGGTGTTAAGTAACAGTGTTTTTGGGCAATATTTTTTCAGGCTGATCTGTTATCTTCTCTGTTGACTTGCAAATATGTACAAGGATATCCACAACACTGTTCGCAGCTACAAGCTGAGGTACAAGGTGCCTCAAAAGCTTGAGAGAAGCAGAAATATAATAGAATCCTGACCTGTGAAAACAATGACTCTGCAATAAGGTATGCAATTTCCAAACCACAGCTACTAGAAAAGGTACACTTTACCTTACCACATCTCTTCATCTAAGCAGGTAAATATGAGCTTCCCTGGGGCTGTCATTGTCTCTTGACCCCACTGTCAGTCCAACTATGCCTTAAACTCTCTTGGCATTTCTTTTAAAGGATATGTTCATGAAACAAGCACACTATAAACGACTAAAATTAACTAAATCAAGTTTATAATCAATTCTTATTTGTATGCTATGTAGGCTTTGACATATTATTAACGGTACAAGTTATAATTTTTGCTAATAATGTGTTTTTGGAAATCAGAATAAATCAAAGAATTGTGCTATTCTACTTAGCATTAAAGGCAGGTAGTAACTCTCATGAACTTTATAAGCTATTTTGTATGCCATTTCTTCCAATATGCCTCTGTAAGATATGACAGACTATTCTTACTTCTAAGAAGTTATAAAGGAATTAAAATTCTCTTTAATTTCCCCATGTCTAATTTTTACCTAACCTGGGCAAGTCGCATGTGACACTTCCAAAATGTATAAGAAATCTACTTCATCTAATGAGATCTCACACAAATTTGTAATGAGCATTTCTGCCCACATATTTGCAGTGAGCATTTCTGTCACACATAGGTTAAATTCCAAGTTCAGGCTCAACGAACCAAGCAAAAGACAAACAGTCTAAGAATTCAAGGTCCATTTCTATCCAAATGTTATTTGGCTTTGGCTTTTTTTTTTTTTTTTTTTTTTTTGAGACGGAGTCTCGCTCTGTTGCCCAGGCTGGAGTTCAGTGGCACAATCTTGGCTCACTGCAAACTCCATCTCCCGGGTTCAAGTGATTCTCCTGTCTGAGCCTCCCGAGTAGCTGGGATTACAGACACTCACCACAACGCCCAGCTAATTTTTGTATGTTTAGTAGAAACAGGATTTCGCCAGTTGGCCACGCTGGTCTTGAACTCCTGACCTCAGGTGATCCACCTGCCTTGGCCTCCCAAAGTGCTGGGATTACAGACACGAGCCACCACGCCTGGCCTTAGCTTTACGTGTTTTACTCTCACCATAATTGAGGTTATATGTAATAAAAGTAATACCAGTCTACCCCAAAAGGGGCACTTTTTAAGCGCTCTTTAAGCACTTGAGACACTGACTAAAATGAGTACTGTCAATGACAGACTATATGAAATTGGAAAAAATGCTAAGTGATAAAGATAGACATAGATAGATATATAGATAGATAGATAGATAAATGGCTTTTTAAAAAAATTTTGGCTTGTCATTAAAGAATATTTTTTAATTTCAAAGAATATTTTATTAACTTCTATAAATAGGAAATAAAGCTGAGTCCTAATATACAAACTGAAACTAACGTTAAAAAATGATCTGGTTAAAAATACAAAGATATAAAAGTTAAACAGCTACCAGTAAAACTTAAATGTTATTATGCCTTTTGGGAGTAACTTTTGATACGCAAAAAATACACATTATCGTAAGTGTATAGCATAGTGAATTTTCACTAACTAAACAGACCTGTATAACTAGCATCCAAATCAACAACCATCATATCACCAACACCTCAGAGGCCCCACCTGGTCTCTTTCCATCACTACCCATCCCATCCCCTCCAAGGATAAACATCATCCTGATTTCTAGAAACACTGATTATTTTCCCCTGTATCTTAATTCATATACATGGAATAGCATAGTACATAATCTTGTACCAAATATAGTTAAGATACCACACCAAATTTGAAAGTGCTGTGGCTCATCCTAAATGCAAAGTGCCCTAAAGAACCTCATTCTAGATGTGAAAAAATAGTTTTTATTAAAATCTTGAAATCTTTGTCAGTCAGCACTAAAAATGAATTTTAGAAAGTTGTGTGGGATAGCAGTGAATCAAAACACAGTTAAGAGATTGAGCAAAAAGATTATACAAATTTATAATCTTGGCATGAGGAAAAATCTCATATGTAGTATTATCTAGAAATATGTTTTCTTTAAAAAAGGTGCTTGAGCACCATCCTATCAATTAATAATACTTCTAGAATCTGTTTGTTACTTTTTTGCCAAAAAAAAAACAAACCTTGAGAATCTAAAAATGGAATTTTTGGCATCACTTGTAGTGGAGAGATCAATTTTACCAGATTTTTCAAAGATCAAATCAAAGTACTTGTCAATCTTGATTGACAATTTTATCAAATCACTTTCTCAAAGCCTACCCAGTATGTTGTTTTTCAAAGTGTTTTTGCTCAGATCACCTGCCTAGGATGTTTATTAAAATGCTGAATTCTCATGCCGCACCTCAGACTCTCAGACTCCGAATTTTAATCAGGTTCCTTGGGTAATTATTAGGTACAGCAATCTTAGGGAACTACTACCCTGAGAGAAATTAAGACCCGTGAGGAGGGAATATCTACATTTATGACCATTGCCATAAGCCAACAAAATCACCCAGAGATGCTTTTCCATGTACTCTTGCCTATGCAGTTCTCATCCCTTAACTATTCTAATTTAACTGGCTTGGAATAGGGCCCCTCTTTGTATAGGCTGGGAAGAGAACATGCTTTACTTATGTGACAAGTTTCTCTAGTCCCATCTAAAATATACCCTAAAATTAAGAGAAAAAGCTCTTACTTTCCTAAAATTAAGAGGAAAAGGCTCTTATTAATTTTTCCTAAGGAAAATTTATTTCACATCTGAAAAATTAATGATTTGAATGAGTTAAAGTCTGGGTATTGCCTTAACAGATACTATATGACTTTTATCCATATATTCCACTGATTAATTCTTACCAGTTCTAGAAGTTATCTCCACCAATCTTTCCTGCTAGTGTCAAAATTATTTTGTTTCTCATACAACAAAAAAAGCCCCTTTAAAATGAAGGAGATAAGCTGACCCTCATAGGAAAGGTCTAGGGCCTCATAATGCTATAATAATATCAGAACAGTATATCTGATCAAAACAGTATTTGGCTTGTGAACAAAACAAAATCTTCTGTTTACATTTCAAATTGTAGAACTGTTTGGACGCAATTATCTTCCAGCCCAACATTTTCTTTTTCCTTTTTTTAATATCTATAAGCTGTTCACATTTGAAGTCCTAATGATGAAATGGGGATAGGGTACAGGGATAATGATTCATCAGTTTATTTATATGTTTTTTAGGGATCCAATGTTCCAAAAGATTGTTTTTCAACCAATCAAGAAGGCTATTAGAATTACTTATTAATAAAACTTGTCCTATATTGTAATTTGGGATAGTAAGTAGAGTAGTACATATATATACAATATGGGAGGGGGCATGTTCAATGTTTTTTAATTGATAAAGGTATAAAACAAAATTAGCTGGTGGCACAGTAGATGGTACTTGTACACGGTACAGGATAGCTGTAATCCCAGCTACTTGGGAAGCTGAGGCGGGAGAATCACTTGAACCCAGGAGGCGGAGGTTGCAGTGAGCCAAGATGGCACCATTGCACTCCAGCCTGGACAACAGAGTGAAACTCTGTCTCCAAAAAAAAAAAAAAGAAAAAGAAAAAAATATTTGGAGAGTGCTGATCTAAAACTCAGGATCTATATTCCACTTGCTCAATGGACACTCCTTTGGAAAAGTATAAATTTGCCACAACCACCTGGACAGTGTACTTGGGAGACAACTTTGGGATTAGCTTAATGGAAAGGTTAGTACCCATGAAGGTAAGGCTATCACATTGGTGACGCCCTCAAAATCAAAGAGAAAAAAAAGAAAAAAAAAAAAGGAAGTTTGGTTTTTCCCTTTTCCATTATGTCTAAATATTAGGTTGGCTTTTATACTTTTTACACTGACTTTTTTTTTTTTTTTAAACTGTTTAAGTTCAGGGATACAACTGCAGGTTTGTTACATAGGTAAACTTGTGTGTTGGGGGTTTGTTGTACAGATTATTTCATCACCCAGGTATTAAGCCTAGTACCCATTAGTTACTTTTCCTGATCCTCTCCCTCCCCCTGCCCTCTACCCTCTGAAAGACCCTAGTGTGTGTTGTTCCCCTTTATGTGTCCATGTGTTCTCATCATTTAGCTCCCACATGTAAGAGAACATGTGGTATTTGGTTTTCTGTTCCTGTGTTAGTCTGCTAAGGACAATGGCCTCCAACTCCATCCATGTCCCTGCAAAGGATATGATCTCATTTTTTTTATGGCTGCATTCGTATTCCATGGTGTATATATACCATATTTTCTTTATCGAATCTATCATTGATGGGCATTTAGGTTGATTCCACATCTCTGCTACCAAAATATTTTTCTTTGTAATTTTTATTTCTGTATCTCTTACAATCGCAGATTTATCTTTAACTCTTAAAGTTCATTGTAGAAGAGAAAATAGTGAAAGTGAGTCAAGGAAAGCCTTTACAGAACCAAGCAAGTTTTTAAGTATCTCCACACAACACTAGAATTCCTCCTTTCCCCACATCCACCAAGAAATAAATGTCTTTATTAATACATTTTTATACCTATAATGGGAAAGCAATGTATTTGATAGCAGTGGTTCTCAACTTTTCTTTACAACACAGTTATCTCTGTAGTGCCTGGCACAGAGTACATAATCATAATAATAGCTTATATGTATTAAACAATCAATAATCTGTTAATTTTCTGGTACATATTCTGTAACTAATAAGCGATGTGATCCTTCTTCATTTAAATACACTCCTTGTTAGATTATGGTATTAGACTAAATGAAAAAGTCCCATTCAGATAAAACCCTATTATGCCCTCCCTACATATTATTATAGTATAGAATAATCTAAAGTTTTACAAACTAGTCTGGGAAATCCGATCCTTCCTTTTTTTAAAAAGGCCGAGAGAAGGAAATTGTACGTTTGAATAATGTATGCATTTCCTAGATCAAATGTGCCAGTTACTCAGGAAGTGAAATACAAAGGTGCCAAGACTCTTGCCCTCTGCTACTGAAAGAGCAGCCACTGATTGCTATGTGTGATACAAAAGAAATTTAAGAACTCAAGAGAGCACTTCTCCTGACACAGCTTATTATTGCCATACATGACATCATAATTCAACAAGTCATTATATAGGGGTTTCAGATAACACTTATTTTGTATATCTGTCTTAAACACGTTTCTAACATCACAAAATATAAATCAGAAAGATATCTGCCGCTGCTCTCAACAGATGCTGACCTGTACCATAATGATACTCAATAAATTGGTTCTAATTTCTTTAAATTATTAATTCCATAGATAATTATTCTGCATATGTCAACCAAGATTATGATTTCCTATTACTGTTTCCTTTCTGGACAGCCTCAATGAGCTTTAATAATAGTTCATTTTAAGCCAGTTAGGTTTGACAAAACTTGGCAAGATATATTGCAATTGAGAGTTATTCATAATAAAAAGAGAAAAGAAGGGGCTGGGCATGGTGGCTCATGCCTGTAATCCCAGCACTTTGGGAGGCCAAGGTGGGTGGATCATCAGAGGTCAGGAGTTCAAGACCAGCCTGGCCAACATGGTGAAACTCTGTCTCTACTAAAAATACACAAACACACACACACACACACACACACACACACACACAAATTCAGCCAGGCATGGTGGCGGGCGCCTGTAATCCCAGCTACTTGGGAGGCTGAGTCAGGAGAATGCTTGAACCCAGGAGGCAGAGGTTACAGTGAGCCAAGATCGCACCACTGTACTCCAGCCTGGGCGACAGAGCAAGACTCCGTCTCAAAAAAAACAAGAAACAAAAGAGAAAAGAAGGAAAAGAAAAATACTGCACATCACTCTATTCTGAAAAGATCCCTACTTTAAATACGAAAATAGGCCGGGTTCGGTGGCTCATGCCTGTAATCCCAGCACTTTGGGAGGCCAAGGCGGGCAGATCACCTGAGGTCAGGAGTTCGAGACCAGCGTGGCCAACATAGTGAAACCCCATCTCTGCTAAAAATACAAAAATTAGCTGGATGTGGTGACATGCACTTGTAGTCTCAGCTACTAGGGAGGCTGAAGCAGGAGAACTGCTTGACTCTGGGAGGCGGAGGTTGCAGTGAGCCCAGATGGTGCCACTGCTTGCCTCGGTGACAAGAGTGAGACTCCAAGTAAAAAGAACAGAAAAAGCTCCATTTTAAAAGGGATAGATGTGGCATTTTGCTCTTTCTCCCACTTTCTTCCTTTTTAAGCTACTTCATTTTCCAGTTAAGTAGTTCCTGAGATTGTTCACCATGAACCTATATTCCTTTGGTCTTCAGATTAAACCAGCCTTTTATTCTTAATCAATAATGAAAGTTGGGGGTTAAATAACCACTAAAGGATAAGTAAGTTATTTCATTCTTAGGTTGAAACAATCTGTGTAAGTTAATTGCTTTGATATTGTTTTGCATACAACGAGAATCAACAAGTTTCAATGTAACACTTCGATTAATTCTATCCATGAAAAAAATGGCTTTTCTTTTACAGAATTCCAGATTCTGCATGAATAGCAGGAAAAAAATGTTGAGAAAACATGTCTTGGCTGGGCATTGTGGCTCATGTCTGTAATCCCAACACTTCGGGAGGCCGAGGCGGGTGGAACACTTGAGCTCAGGAGTTTGAGACTAGCCTGGGCAACATAGTGAAAACCATCTCTACCAAAAGTACAAAAAATTAGCCGGATGTGGTAGTATGCATCTGTGTTTCCAGCTACTAGGGAGGCTGAGGTAGGAGGACTGCTTGAGCCCAGGCAGTCAAGGCTGCAGGAGTCGTGATCACACCACTGCACTCCAGCCTGGACAATAGAGCCAGATCCCACCTCAAAAAAAAAATGTCTTAACTTCTGACATTTATTCTCAAAAGACAAAAGTCATTTACTCAGGAGGGATGGATTATTGTAGATAAGTAAGTAGGAGTATATTCCAACCCTCCTCTGTTATGTTTCCTCAGTTTGCAGAGCTACTTTTGAAGTTCAGGGCTTATACACAGAAGAGATACAGGGAACAGCACAATGCACAGACAATCAAGCTGTTTAAATTCAAAGACAAACTATATTTCCTCATTTCTCTTCCTGCAAAAAAATTGTAAACATAAAGTAGGTTGCAGATACAATATCAACTTCAGTATGTTCTGTAAAAAATGAAGGGAAAACATGGAATGATAGCCAAACTATAAAGCATACCTGTGATGAAATATTGAGAGAAAAATGAAACTGTGTTCTTTCTCAAACTGCTATGCTTTAAAGTTAAGAATAACAGATGCAATACATCAAGCTTCCATGTTAATTCAACATTTTAAAGTCTTTCATTTTTAAATAGCTTTATTGATATATAATTCATATACAATTCACTCATGTACACAATTGGATGGTTTTAGTTTATTCACAGATTTGTACAATTATCACCACAAACAATTTTAAAACATACTTATCCCCTCAAAAAGAAACTTGGTACTGATTAGTAATCATCATTCCCTCATAAATCCTCATCTCCACAACTAAGGAATTACTAATCTGCTTTCTCTCCTATGGATTTACCTATTCTGGACATTTTATATAAATGAACCAATATATGGCCTTTTGTGACTGGCTTCCTTCGCTCAGCATAATTTCTTCAAGGTTCATCCATGTTGTAGCATATATCAGTACTGTAGTCTTTTAAAATTATCAAATAATATCCCATCATACATACATATTTTGTCTTTCATTCATCACCTGACAGACATTTGGGCTGTTACTACTTTCTAGCTACTGTAAATGCTGCTGCTATGAACATTCATGTAGACATTCTTATGTGAATATATGTTTTCAGTCCTTTTGGATATATACTTTGGAATGCAATTGCTTGACTGTATGGTAATGGAGACTGACTTTTAACAGATCTAGCTGAGTAAATGTCTAACAGAACAATATACTCTAAAAGAAGGGTTGCACATACTTTTTAAAAAGCACTTGCCCTACTCCATACTAAGTTAAGTAAACCCACCTATAACTATAAAAAAAAATTCTGAAACTGAAATTATTTTCTACTTTTTATTTTAAAAAGGTGCAGAGTTGGCTGGATGTGAAGGCTCACACCTGTAATCCCAGCACTTTGGGAGGCCGAGGCAGGCAGATCACATGAAGCCAGGAGTTCAAGATCAGCCTAGCCAACATGGCAAAACCCCGTCTCTACCAAAAATACAAAAATCAGCTGGGTGTGGTGGCATGCGCCTGGAATCCCAGCTACTCAAGAGGCTGAGGTGGGAGAATCATTTGAACCTGGAAGGCATAGGTTGCAGTGAGCCAAGATCACACCACTGCACTGTACCCTGGGCAACAGATGGAGATTCCATCTTCCACCTTCCAAAAAAAAAGGTGCAGAGTTTACTAATTTAAAACATTGATATTTCATATTTATTTAAATAAAAATGATTGAATTTATCTCTATTTGAGTACAGGAAACAGTGACATTTCTGTAACAGTAAACAGTAACAGAAGTAAACAGCATCCACAAACACATAAATAATGAACATTTAAAAATCACTTACTACTGTTTCCTTGGCAGGAGGCGGCTTGATCTGTTGACTGGGAATCAGGACAAAAGTCAAAGTACCATGCATATCAGACTGTAATAGAAAGATCAGGTTATTTTTTAAATTTGCATTTATGAAAATCATTCCATGATTTTATGATCTATATTCCCTAAACTGGACTATTTCAGAACCCCTCCACAGACTTAAATGACCAGCAGCACTTTGCTCTACCAAAGCAATGAATGGGGCTGGATGAAAATAAGTGTGTGAAGATGTCTCTAGATTTTACAACAGAATCAGTAGATAGTAGAGATTCCACTGTAATAACGGATGTTGAATAACTAGGACCATAAATCTAGTCTGTGTGTGTGTACAAAGTGATCACAAATTGCAATCAAAAGATGTCTAGAAATGATTTTCTGATTATACTAGCACTATCCAATAGAACTTTCTCCAGTGATGGAAATGTGCTATTTCTGTATCTTAATAATGGTAGCCATTAGCTACATACTGCTTCTCAGCACTTGAAATGCAGCTAGTGCGAATAAGGAACTGAATTTTAAATTTTACTTAATTTAAACAGAAATAGCTACATGCAGCTACTGATTGTTATGCCGGACACTGCAGATCTATAGCACTGTTATTATCTAATATTATTAGGAAAACAACAATCAATTACAGATAATAAAATAAAAGAACACAAAAAATCATCAGGACACAGACTTTGTTTTGTTACTGTTTCCCAAGTGGCTAGTGCATATTAGGCACTCAATAAGTATGTACTGAGTGAATTAATGAGTTATATTACTGATTCCAGAAAAATAAAATATATGTGATAGTGATACATCAGAAAGTAAAAAAATATCAGTGGTACCACCCAAAAATAAAACTGCTAACAAATACTGTGGAACAGTTACATCATGGAAAAATCAGGCTAGAAATCATCTAGTGCTCTTAACAGTTATTTTAAAAATATTTTATTCTAAAGTCTAATAAGAGCTTTCTAAAAGCTATCAATTATTCTTCTAGCTGTGTCAACTTACCAACAAGTCAAAAACCTCATTGACATCTTTCCCCCGAATTTCAATGCCATTAATCTCTAGAACTTCATCTCCTTCATGCAACAGACCACTTTTCTCCGCAGCACCCCCTTTTACTATCCGGCTAATGATGACAGAGTCCATTTCATTACGAACTGTAGCACCCTAAAAATATATATATGTATAATTTAAAAATAAAAATAATACAATTTTTGTTAAGCATTTATTTTTAAATTCTATTTTTTCTATTCAACAATACTAACCTTCAGTTATCTTAAGAAAAATTTATTTACACAACTAGAGTAATTATAATTAGATTTAAAAGTTGACCATTTCCCCCACACTTTCTGCTTCAGAAATACTCTATTCATTAGAATTCTGAAATTAACCAGACTTTTGAAGCACACAACAGCAGAAAAATGCACTTGTTTAAAAACAGTATGTGGGACACTTACCAACGGAATATCACGAGCCTTTTCTATACGAACTATTTTTACAGTTTCTCCTCCATACTGGCCAATACTTTCATAAACTCTCTCATCTGTAATGGGCTCTAGCTGCATTTCCTGCTCAGCAACCTTATCGTGGGCCAGTAAAAGTGCCTGTTTCAAAGAAATCCATGGCATTTTAAGTAACAGCATGATTTATTTCTGCAGAGTGATTTTTAACCTATGTACATAGTATTCTGACCATTAAATCTTTAAAAGTGTTATAATTAATTAGAGCTAATAATAAAGATGTGTTAAGTATACTAAGGGCATACTCTGGAATGGGTTATGAAAGTCTAAAATGCTTACTAAACTTCGGAAGATAACATCAATGTAAAGGTCTAAACACCCTAGATAATTAAACTTACAGAAAATACAACCAAAGGGGGGAAGAATTTTTGCCTATTTTTAAAGAAAAGTTGTTTCAAAAATAATTTGGTTCATTTTAAATCTGAAAATATATAATCCAACAATAACTACTATGTTATAGATGGGGTTGTAAACATCAAAATAGGCTAGAGAATGTCTGACATCTCTTCCAGTCCTGGAGTCTTTGATTTAAAAAAATAAAAGAAGAATGCTGGAAAAACCACATATATAGTATTCTGTCCATTTTCTACCTGAATATGTGGAGTATTCAGCAAAGCAGTTAGTTCTTGTCCTTCCTTATGATGAACTGGCTTCAAAACAGTTTGTACCTAACAAACAAAAATAAAGATTATTCTTCCTAGATTATGGGAAGTATCAGTAGCACCTGTATGCAGGGTCATATATTTTTTAAGTACAAATTAAAATAATAAAAATACTTGTAAGAAATAAAATCACTAAAAAGAATTATGAGAGTTTTCAATCTTGTTATTATGGATAAAACAACAGTATTTCTTATTAAAAAAACACTAAATAAGATTTTGGTACTTACGCCTATAGACAAAATACTTCCATCTTGAAAGTTTCTCCCAACATACCATAAAATTCATTAATAATAATTACATAAGAAAAGAAAAACTGTCCTAACAGTTCCCTTGCTATTTTATAGTTTTTAAATCATTTATGTGACTATTTAAAATCAGAGATGACAACTTAAAGAGTTACAGTCAGGCTGGGTGCAGTGGCTCACACCTGTAATCCCAGCACTTTGAGAGGCTGAGGCAAGCGGATTGCTTAAGCCCAGGAGTTTGAGACCAGCCTGGGCAACACAGTGAGACCCTGTCTCTATTTTATAAATTTTTTTATATAATTAAAAAAAAAGATTGACAGTCTAACAAGATGAATTTATATGGGTGTAATGGAACAATCACCATAATATAATGGATTACATTAAATTTCCCACAGTCGAGAAATCTTTGTCTTCCTAGGATAAACTCCCCTTGGTTATAAATTTTTTTAGCCTGTTTCCTTATCTTTAGAATGGCACCTACTATTTATGGTGCTTCAAAGACTGATTAAGAAAATCTTAAAACAGGCCAGATACAATGGCTCACACCAGTAATCCCAGCACTTTGGGAAGCCAAAGCAGGCAGATCACCTGAGGTCAGGAGTTCGAGACCAGCCTGGCCAACATGGCAAAATACTGTCTCTACTAAAAATACAAAAATTAGCCAGGTGTGGTGGCGTGTGCCTGTAATTCCAGCTACTCAAGAGGCTGAGGCATGAGAATGGCTTGAACCCAGGAGGTAGAGGTTGCAGTGAGCTGAGATGGCGCCACTGCATTCCAGCCTGGATGATGGAATGAGACTTTCTCAAAAAAAAAAAAAAAAAGGTAATTCATAATTAATACAGGAACCCAGTAATTCTATACTTTTTATGGCTATTTTAAATCATTTTATCAGTAATTTCCCTATGAAACCCAAGAGATGATAATTTTGGGATTAATTAATTTTACCACAGCAAGTGGATCAAAGCAATGACAGTACCAAAACCAGTCTGTCCTCAGGTTTTGGTACTTAGAAAATTATATTTCTAATTGTAGAGTTCCATATGTATAAACAGGACGGCAGAGCAAATATTATCTTCTTCAAGAACTCAACTAAAATCTTACAATGGACAAGGCTTTAAGGCTTTAAGACCCAGGATTTAAGACTGTGGGTAACTAAAAGTTGTTTTTAAAAGAGGGTATTTTCCCTTCTAAAGTTTATCAAGTCTACATTAATTTTAAATGAAATTTGTAGTCTTGATCATACACCTTTTGACAGCTGAAGAAACTCTGAGGATGATAATTCTGGATTAAAAATGTACCAAGGGTGTACAAAATACACTGAGTCAGCTCAATAATAATTTTCTGTATTAGAGATTTTTTTCCCTATTCCCACTTTTAAGTCAGTTCCTAAAACATCTCTGAGATCTTCCCTTCTAAAGAAATTTAGAACTCCCGTGTTTACCCACTGCCCTACTAACCTATATGTTGCTTATTGTAGTGTCAACACATATCATCAGCTACTTCTACAACGGTGTTAAGGAATTAAAAGGCTATTCTTTTATTCTACTGCTCCTTTCCATTGGCCTATAAAAATGCTGTAATCCCTTATCTTTAAAAATACCCTTTCCTGACCTTGTACTCTTCTTTAGCTATACCACTTTTCCTTGTTTTCCTTCAGAGGCAAGACCCTTTTGTATTTTAAAACTAATTATTTTTTTAATTATAAAAATGATGTATGTTAAATGTGAAAAATCAGAAAATTGATAACCAAAAGGAAGGAAGTAAAAGAATGGACTTTTATTATACTTAGGGATAATCACTTTGGTATATATCCTTCCTATATTTTTCTACTTGTTTTTACCAAAATATTCACCTTGATATATGTATCTGACAACGAACTTGTAGCCAGAATATATTAAGAACTCTTACAACTCAAGACGATTAAAATGGAAATAAGATCTAACCGGATATTTCACAAAAGATAGAGAAATAGCCAATACACATATAGAATAATGCTCAATATCATTAGTCACTATGTAAATGCAAATCAAAACAAGATACCATTACCTACCTACTAGAATCATAAACAGGAAACAACCCGAATATCCATCAATAGGTAAGTGGTCAAATTGTGGGATATTCAAAGAATGAAATGATACTCAGCAATTTACAAACTACTGATACAAGAACAACATGGATGAATCTCAAAAACATTATACTAAGCAAAAGAAGTCTGACAGAAAAGACCACCTATTGTCTTATTACATTTATATGAAATGTCCACAAATGACAAATTTGTAAAACAGAAAGCAAATCAGTGGATATTCATAGGGCCTGAGGATTGAAAGAAGTGATTGTCATCGCAAAGGGCCATGGGAGAGAAGCTCTGTGGAGCGATGGATGCTTCTACAACTTGATAGCAGTTGTATGTTTTACAGATGTACATATATGTCAAAATACACTGAACTATACAATAAAACACACTCATTTTAAGTGCATGTAAATTATATCTCAATAAAGTCAGTTACTCCAAAAATGTACCCATAGCAACTAAACTTTGAGAAAATTTCTATGTATATATCCCTTCTTTATTCTTGACATTTATTTTTACCAAAATGAGATCATGCTACTCATAGTTTTTATAATAGTATTTTTTTTTTTTTGAGACGGAGTTTCACTCTTGTCGCCCAGGCTGGAGTGCAATGGCATGATCTTGGCTCACTGCAACCTTCGCCTCCCGGGTTCAAGCGATTCTCCTGCCTCAGACTCCTGAGTAGCTGGGATTACAGGTGCCCGCCACCACACCCAGCTAGTTTTTTTTATTTTTAGTAGAGACAGGGTTTCACCATGTTGGCCAGACTAGTCTCGAACTCCTGACCTCAGGCGGTCCGCCCACCTCGGCCTCCCAAAGTGCTGAGATGACAGGCGTGAGCCACCACGCCCGGCCCCTAGTAACAGTATAACTATTTTGACTTGATACTAATAAATTACTAAAATATTTTATTTTTCTATGTCACTAAATATCCTTTTTAAAACAGAAATATGACCATTCTAGTTCTGAGTGGCTCTCTGTCACAAGATTAAGTCTAAGCTCCTTAGTATTAAATCTAAGGACCATCACCATCTGATTCTTTCGTCTTTTCCAGCCCTATCTCCTGGCATTCCTTATGCCTTAACCTTTTTGATTCAGCATTAAACTGCTTGTTCCCTGCACAAACCATGCTGTCTCCCCACAACAACTGTGATTATACTAGCTGTCTCAGCTACCTGAATTGCCTTATTCTATTTGCCTAGATAATATGTATTCATAAGACTGAACATTTGATCTAAAATTATCAATAGGGCTATTTCCCCACTAGACTGAGCTCAATGAAGACAGAATTGTATCTTATTCAGCTTCATATCTGACTATTGGCAGAATGTCTGACAAATAGCACTGAAATATTTAATGAATTCAATGAAAGGAAGAGAGGATAGGAAGTCATCCTTGATGTCTCCTTTACCTTTATTACCCACATAGAGACACTATGTCCTATTAATTTTCTACTTAAATATTTCTATAATCCATGCACAACTGCTATTCAAAATCTTACATCTGGACAATTACAATAGCCTCCACGTTATTCTATGTTTCCACTGACTTTCCACAATGTTATCAAAGTAATATTTTAAATTAGAAGCCTGTTTATATAAATCTGTTTAAAATTCTTCAGTAGATTCGCAATCATGTATAGAATAAATTTCTTGCTTTAAATGTTTTATGAAGTGACCTTTTCCTGTTAAATTTGAGAAACACAAAAAAAACTAGTAAAATTACCTATTTATCTAACACCCAGAGATAGCCTTTTTAATAGTTTATTAATTCTTCCATTACCTCTTACATGCAGTTTAAATGAGATATGTGTGTGCATCTGTATAAATTAATTCATATTTTCCCTGTTCCTATACAACTTCATAATTCATTACTTCTTCCTGTTTTATTGCACTGACTGGTACTGCCAAAAAATGTTGAATACTAGTGGTGGGCATCTGGAGTTTCTTTATCTTATTCAAAACTTAAATGGCAATGTGTGGGTGTTTCACCATTAGGGAAGATGCTATTGGTTTCTGGTATTATTATTTTTCTTTTTTTCCCCCAAAGTGCTTTGTCACACATGTGGTATTATTTTTGACTATTATCAAGTTAAAATAATGTGACTGGCTTTCTAAGAATTTGTATCAACAAAGAAAAAGTACTGAATTTTTTTCAGATGCCTTCTCTGCATCAAAATCATCATAGGAGGCCAGGTGCTGTGGCTCACGCCTGTAATCCCAGTACTCTGGGAGGCTGAGATGGAAGGATTGTTTGAGCCCAAGAGTTTGAGTCCCAGCTATTCAGGAGGCTGAGGTGGGAGGACTGCTTGAGCCCAGGAGGTTGAGGTTGCAGTGAGCCATAATTATGCCACTGCACAGCAGCCTGGGTGACAGAGCGAGACTCTGTCTCAAAACAAAGATCATATGGTTTTCTCCTTTCACCTATTCATATAAGTTAATTCTTTTAAAATATTTAAAATATTTACCAAAGTAATCCATCATAGGATAAACTTAAATTTATTAATGGCCTTCAGGATCTAGACACCATCTTTTTTTTTTTTTTTTTTTTTTTTTTTTGAGACAGAGTTTTACTCTGTTGCCCAGGCTGGATGGAGTGCAGTGGCACGATCTTGGCTCACTGCAAGCTCTGCCTCTCCGGGTTCATGCCATTCTCCTGCCTCAGCCTCCTGAGTACCACCACACCCGGCTAATTTTTTTGTATTTTTAGTAGAGACAGCGTTTCACCATGTTAGCCAGGATGGTCTCGATCTCCTGACCTCGTGATCTGCCCACCTTGGCCTCCCAAAATGCTGGGATTACAGGCGTGAGCCACTGCATCCGGCCTCTGGACACCATCTTTTAACATTAAGTCCTATACTTACTTAGCATTCAAGAAATTTGTCAGGCTTTCTCTCTCACTACCACCTCTGTACCCTTTGAGCATGGAATGCCTTTTCCTCTTTCTTACGCTTCCTGGTATATTCTCAGTCACCCCTCAAGACTCAGCAAATTAAATTTCCTTCTATGTTTTTTCCTTCTTCTCATCATTCCCCTCATCCTTCCCATCCTCCCAAAACAGAATTAGGCATATCTCGGTGCTGTTGGCACTCTTCTCATATTGCCATCATAGCACTTCTCATTAGACTGTAATTGTTTACTCATTGTTCCTCCACAGCAAAAGCCTAATGCAACTTTCACAGGTTGACAAACATCTAGGTTTTTTTCGGTTTCTATTATCTGGTTGCTATGAACATCTGTTTTTAAGCTTTTCTGTGGATACATTTTCATTTCTCTTGGCTATATACCTACAAGTGAAATTGCTGGGTCACAGTATATAGGTACATTAGCTTTAGCAGATACTGCCAAACATTTTTCCAAAGTGGTAGTATCAATTTATACTCCACCAGTGATGTATGAGAGTTTCAGTTGTTCCGTAAGTTCACAAACAATACTGACAGTCTTTTAAATTGTAATCATTGTCATTCTGGTGTGAGTGTAACTGTATCTCATTATGTTTTAATTTGCATTTCTCTGTTGGCTAATGATGCCTAGTTATCTTTTCATTGCTATTGGCCATTTGGATTTCCTCTTTTTTGTGAAGTGACTGTTCTTTGTCAATTTTTTTTTAACCAAGTAGTCTTTTTTTCTTATTAATTTCCAAGAGTTTTTTTTTTTTTTTTTGAGACAGGGTCTCACTCCGTCGCCCAGACTGGAATGCAGTGGTGCAATCTCAGCTCACTGCAACCTTTGTCTCCTGGGTTCAAGTGATTCTCCTGCCTCAGCCTCCCAAGCAGCTGGAATTGCAGGTGTACACCACTACAGCCAGCTAATTTTTGTATTTTTTTTTTTAGTAGAGACCGGGTTTCACCATGTTGGCCAGGCTGGTCTTGAACTCCTGACCTCAAATGATCCACCCGCCTTGGCCTCCCAAAATGCTGGGATTACAGGCATGAGCCTCCCAAAGTGCTGGGATTACAGAGCGCACCCGGCCAACAAGAGTTCTTTATATATTTCATAGACAAGTTTTTGTCATATATTTACACACACACACACACACACACACACACACACACACACACACTTCAATATCTCAAAGTCAAATACCATTTCTCAGCGTGTTGGCTTTCATTTTTACTCTCTTAAAGGTGTTTATAAATTCATCTAATGAAGTCCAAGTTCTAAATTTTCTTTATAAAAGCACTATAATATCCTAGGGCCAGGCGCAGTGGCTCACGCCTGTAATCCCAGCACTTTGGGAGGCCGAGGTGGGTGGATCACGAGGTCAGGAGATCGAGACCATCCTGGCTAACACGGTGAAACCCCATCTCTACTAAAAGTACAAAAAATTAGCTGGGTATGGTGGCGGGCACCTGTAGCCCCAGCTACTCCGAAGGCTGAGGCAGGAGAATGGCGTGAACCCAGGAGGCAGAGCTTGCAGTGAGCTGAGATCGTGCCACTGCACTCCAGCCTGGGCAACAGTGCAAGACTCCATCTCAAAAAAAAAAAAGCACTATAATATCTAAGAAATTTGGTTTGTGTTTATTAGTAAATATGCTAGATCATCAAAGATTTAATCTAGACCTTAAAATTTGAGGTTTCCATAGGCTTTATTATTATATGATACCTAATGTTTAACTGATATTTTAAGCCATGTAAACAAAGAATACTTCTGAATGTTTCACTAAATTTCTTGAGTTTTTTTTTTAACTTAACCTCACTAGGCCTCAATATTCAGAATGTGAAACAGGGGAGTTGGATTGGTGATTGCTGATATTTTTTTCCAGCTGTAAAATAAAGGCAATGGGTCCATTTAACCTTTACGATTTTGTTATCAGATTTAACATTCCTCACCTTGTTGAGTTCTGACTATGTGCTTTTTTCACAAGTATAATGTACTGAAAGGGCAACTTCACAGTCATGCACACTCCAGGGGAAACCATTCACGTTCTATCACTGAAGACACTATAGTTACTCTAAGGATGTGAAACCAAACTTTCAGAAAATCTCCTTTATACAGTACTTTTAAAATAGTGAACTATCCTATATTCACATATGTGAATATGTGAACTATCCTAAAACTAATATTCAAAATTGATCTTTTTTAAAGTCCTTTTTAACAACTTATTTCTTCCCAAGGCATTTACTCTTTAAGCCACTTTAGTTCTTTGCTTTTCTCAACTCCTAAAACCCTTTAAGCTAAGTTGTTTCTTTTCTCCCTTCTTTCCACCTTTCTATTGTGTGTGTCACCTTTTTTCAATTGGAGCAATTGTGATCTGTCTTGCTTCTCTCACTCTCTTCTTCACCCATTGTTGTATTTAGCAAAACAAGGACCCAGTAGCCAGCTGGACAAACCTTCCTCCTAACAGGGACAGGAATGGTTATAATGATTTATTTTGTATTATTCCCAACCGGATTTGAAACCAGCTTCACTTGCCTGTGTGTTCTCAAATATGTCATATTTTTACCAAATATATTGGTACTCATCTTTTCCTTCTATCCTGGAAGTGAGTCCAGAATTGCCTACGTGTGTGAATAGTATAAGATCAAGGTAATGTTATTTCAATCTCTGTAAGAAAAGTAATTTAAGAAATTTCAGAAAACCATTTAAACCATAAGTAAATATGACAAGTGAGAAAAATATCTCCCTTGGGGACAATTATGTGCTAATCTACAAAGTACCTTCTAACCTATTTTATAGGTTCTGTAGCTCTAGATGTCCTCCCTCTCCAATAGCCCATTTTCTGCTCATGTTGGCATTCAATGAAATACATTCACTTGATGGGATTCCAGAATTATTCATTTTAATAATACCAAAATAACTTAAAACGCTAGAATAATGAGAGACTGTCTACTCCCCAAAACAGGAGAGTTTATTTACACCCTTTTTAAATCTTAAATTTAAAAGATGTTTGCATAACAGATCAAACACTGAACACCAGTTAGCATCAGAAACAAGAATTTAAGTCATCATGTTAACAATAAAAACTCCCACAGTATATTAAGATTTAATAATTTGAAATGTCTACAGTTTTTATAGGAGGAAAACTTCCAAATACCTAGACATAATAAATCTTAGGCATTATATAATGCCTGATTATCAGTTATAATTATATCTCATCAGTATTCACTATCTCAGTTTATAATGTATAATGCTTAAAATTCATAAAACTATACTAAAAACATTAACAAATTGCTCTCTAGTAATTCAAATATTTGTTACTATCCAAATTTATGATTTTATATAAAAAATTAACTCTTCATGAAACAGTGTTCTGACTCTGAAGTAAACTTTTTTTGTTTTTAGGATAAAATGCATGTAGTAAACTGTCACAATACATTATTAACATGTAATTAACAGTAATTAATTCAAACAAATCTTATAGTCACATTAGTATTTTCCAATAATCCTGCCTTCCTGCCACTACTAATTACCTTGTAGATATCAACAAGATGTTTATAATACATACCTCTTGAGCAAGATCTTGTGCGTTGGAGATAAGAGGAAATGGAGGACTGGCCTTGTTCATGTGTACTGTGATGGCATTGTGTATCTTAAATGCATTCTGGAAATCCTTATTTTGAACAAGTTGTAAAAGCAGTGAAATATCCTCCTGGCTCTGAGAATCTACCAAAGTATGTTGGATATGTTTAAGTGAAGCAAACAAGTCTTCTATTTCTAGTAGAAGAAGAAAAGGTATCCAAAAATTAACTGTTTCAGTATTAATTCAACATGCATTTTCAGAGAACATTTCTTTGAACCAGTAACAATTTAAGTTTTCAGAAAAATACCAAAATCTGCATATATTATTGTCAATCATGGTCATTTCAAAGGTTTTAAGTAAAACTCTTTTAAAAATTACACAACAGAATAACTTGCATTTTTACAAAGGTGTTTTAATTATAAAACTAATACATATTCAATATAAAAACAAGTGAGGGGAGGAATGCAAAAATAAAGAAATTTAAAACCACCAATAATCCCATCACCTAGAAATATTTTTTTCTTAACATCCTATTTCAACAGTACATTGTAAATGTTTTCCCATATCACTAGTCTTTTTAAATATTTAATGATTCCATTATATTCTATTACATGGCTAAACCATAATTTATAGTAACCATTAAACTAAAGTTGAACATTTAGATTGCTTCCAATTTTTTTGCTACCATGAAAACAAGCATTTCATTACATAATAATCAGTGCTACATATAAATTTGTCTGAGATTCTGATGTCTTCATAAGGTAAGTCCCAGAAATAGAACTTTTAGATAAGATTCTGACATTTTTTAAAAAGTCAAACAGCTTTTCTAGGGAGGCTTTACTAATTTGCATTCCATTAGCAATATTTTCAGCAATATTTGATATTATTATTTTTAAAAATCTTCCATTTATTTGACTAGTAAGGAAGTTGAGGTTTATTCACAATTACCAGGCACTTCTTTTGTGGTCTATAAAACTCTAATGAATATGTGAGTCTCCTAAGTTGTACTGAAAGTTGTGGGCATATGTATGTGCATTGTGTCTGCCTGTTAGTGTGCATAAATAGCACAAGCATTTTTCTGGAAAACATTATTCTAAAATGGTTAAGAAGCACTGGTAGGCTGGGCGCAGTGGCTCACGCCTGTAATCCCAGCACTCTGGGAGGCCCAGACAGGTAGATCATGAGGTCAGGAGTTCGAGACCAGCCTGGCCAAGATGGTGAAACCCCGTCTCTATTAAAAATACAAAAATTAGCCGGGAACAGTGGTGGGCACCTGTAATCCTAGCTACTTCGGAGGCGAGGCAGGAGAATCGGGCACAGTGGCGGGCGCCTATAATCCCAGCTACTCGGGAGGCGAGACAGGAGAATCACTTGAACCCAGGAGGCGGAGGTTGCAGTGAGCCGAGATCACACCATTGCATTCTAGCCTGGGCAACAGAGCAAGACTCCATCTCAAAAAAAAAAAAAAAGCACTGGTAGTCTCTTTCCTGCTCCCAAATAGGCTGTGTGAGTGTACATGCGCACACACATATACTCTGTCATATTTGTTGGGAATCGTTTTCCAATATTTCCATTTACCTCTTAATTATATTTATGGTTGCTCTTATTATACAATTTGTCAACTCCGACCCCCCTGCTTTTCCTGTGTGATTTCTTTCACTGTTTCTATGCTTATAAACTTCTTCTTGTAGGTCATTAAAAAATATTTACCTAGATTTCTTCTAGCTTCTTATAATTTCTACTTTATTTAACTTCTATTTAATTTTAATTCATCTAGAATTTATTTCAGCATAGATCTGAAAAAATTTAACTTTATTTTTCTTCCAAATAACCAATGATTCTAGTACCACTTATTAAATAATCATTCCTGGCCAGGCGCAGTGGCTCAGGTCTGTAACCCCAGCACTTTGGGAAGCTGAAGCAGGTGGATTGCTTGAGTCCAGGAGGTGGAGACCAGCCTGGGCAACATGGTGAAGCCGTCTCTACTAAAAAAATATAAAAAATGTCTAGGCACCGTGGCTCACGCCTGTGTTCCCAGCACTTTGGGAGGCTGAGGTGGACAGATTGCTTGAGCTCAGCAGTTCGAGACCAGCCTGGGCAACATGGTAAGATCCTGTCTCTTTTTAAAATAACAATAATTTTTAAAAATACAAAATATTAGCCAGGCATTGTGGCATGTGCCTTAGTCCCAGCTACTCATTAGGCTGAGGTGGGAGAATCCACTGGGGCCATGATCACACTACCGCACTCTAGCCTGGGCAACTGAGTGAGACCTCATCAAATAATAATTCCTTTTCCACTGATTTACAATGCCACCAAATTCTTACACATATCAGAGTCTGTCTTCATTTCACTGGTCTATCAGAACTATACTGTTTTATTAGAGTAGCATTATAATGTTTGTTTATATTAATATGACAAGTACCTGATCTTTCTTTAAAAGTTTCTCGACTATTGTAAATTAGTTATGTCACTTTTTTCGTTACCTCCCATTCCCTCTTTCCTAGTCTTCCAAAAAGAAAAGTCCTATTGAGATTTCGACTAAAATTAAACCTATAAATGAGTCTAGGAAAAACTTAAGAGCACATACGAGGACTTATACAGTCAAAGACAGTATAAAAAAGACAGGGAGGCCGGGCACGGTGGCTCACGCCTGTAATCCCAGCACTCTGGGAGACCAAGGCGGGCGGATCATGAGGTCAGGAGATCGAGACCATCCTGGCGAACACGGTGAAACCCCGTCTCTACTAAAAATATAAAAAAAAATTAGCCAGGCGTGGTGGCGGGTGCCTGTAGTCCCAGCTACTCGGGAGGCTGAGGCAGCAGAATGGCGTGAACCCAGGAGGCAGAGCGTGCAGTGAGCTGAGATAGTGCCACTGCACTCCAGCTTGGGCGACAGAGAGAGACTCTGTCTCAAAAAAAAAAAAAAAAAAGACGTGGAAAAAAATCTTCCCAATGTGCCTTTTTGTCAGCTCTCTTCTTATAAGGTCTGCAGAAACACCACTGACTCTTATTTATCTTGTATCCCACAATTTGAACAGCAGTTAAATTTTTAAATAGATTTTAACAGTTCTTCCGTTGATTCTTGAGGTTCGCTATCTTTCCCGCCCCAAATCAAAACAATTTTAGTCTTCCTTTTAAACATATATATATTTAGTCTTCCTTATTTTATATATATATAGTTGTCCCTCGGTATCAGTGGGAGATTGGTTCCAAGACCTCCCACAGACAGAAAAATTTGCAGATGCTCAAGTCCCTTATATAAAATGGTGGAGTATTTGCATATAAGGTATACACATCCTCCAGTTACCTAAAATCAGCTCTAGATTACTTATAATACTTAATACAATGTAAATAGCTGTTATATTGTATTGTTCAGAGAATAATGACAGGGAAAAGTCTTTTTTATAAAGACTTGTAAGACTTAAAAGCCAGCCACATGCGATGGTGGCTCATGCCTGTAATCCCTGCACTTTGGGAGGCTGAGGCAGGTGGATCACACGAAGTCAGGAGTTTGAGACCAGCCTGGCCAACATGGCAAAACTCCATCTCTACTAAAAAATACAAAAATTAACCAGGTATGGCGGTGTGCTCCTGTAGTCCCAGCTACTTGGGAGGCTGAGGCAGGAGAATCACTTGAACCTGGGTGGCGGAGGTTGCAGTGACCCAGTATCACGCCACTGAACTCTAGCCTGGATGACAGAGTGAGACCCTGTCTCAAAAAAAAAAAAAAAAAAAAGGAAATAAATAAAACTTTTTTCCTTGTCATTATTCTCTAAACATACATATATGTGTGTTCATCAGTAGTTTATAATGAAGAAAAATTTGGGAAAAAATTTAATAGTCAAAACTGTCATTAGAATGACCTAAGAAGCTGTGGCCCAGAGCTGAGGGATAGCCAGAATCTAACCATAAGCTAATATTAAGAATAGATAGGAAGAATATAAAATGTCAGATTCCATCACATACAATGAGGTTACCAAAGAATTCCCTACGAGATTAAAGAATTCAACAGCCTTAAAGTGTCTTAAAAGCAAAATAGGATAACATTTAAATATCTTATAAGAAAAGAAATTATAAAAGCAACAAAGCAGTTAAGCTTTGCATAAGCTACAATCTTATGGGGACTAGACTTCTCTGAGTAGACAATTAAATTACTGTTTAATTAAAACAATTTTCTTCGTAAAGATGGAGTCTATAACCCCTGGTGTCAAGAAATCTTCCTGCCTCGTCCTCCCAAAGTGCTAGGATTACAGGTGTGAGCCATACCTTGCAAGGCCTTTAGTAATTGTTAAAAGGGCCTCATGGCCGGGTGCGGTGGGTCATGCCTGTAATCCCAGCACTTTGGGAGGCTCAGGAGGGCAGATCACCTGAGGTCAGGAGTTCAAGACCAGTCTGGCCAACATGGTAAAATCCCGTCTCTACTGAAAATACAAAAAAATTAGCCGGGTGTGGTGGCACATGCCTAAAGTGCCAGCTACTTGGGAGGCTGAGGCAGGAGAATCGCTTGAACCTCGGAGGCGGAAGTTGCAGTGAGCCGAGATCGCACCACTGCACTCCAGCCTGGGCAACAGAGTGAGACTCTGTCTCGAAGGAAAAAAAAAGGGAGGCCCCAGCCTGGCTGTTAGTGTATTGTGAAAGACTGAGGGCCTCAGATTTCACCACTGACTGAAATCAACAAGCAGCCATAGACAGCCCAGAAGGTAACTGTATCCCTACTGGGTCTCTTCAACCTCAGGGGAATTTAAACTTTTTAAGGCCAAGGAGTTTCTGTATAATCTCTCCTATGTACCAAAGCCACTCAAAAGGACACTAAAATACTGACATTATTTTGAAAATTACCTGTACTTCTACCTTTCGGCTGTAACTACTGGTATTATTTTGCTATGCCATGTAGCCTTTCAAACTTTTAAAATGCTGGTCTAACCATATAGATGACACTGTAAATGTTGTTTTGCAACCTATTTTCCAATTCCTTAGAATAAATTTCTAGGATAAAATTATTAATCAGATAACAAAAGCATTTAACACTTTGATACATACTGCCACAGCTACCTTCTGGATTTGTACCAGTTCACACCCCTACCAGCATTGCACATGAATGTCTGTTCTCACAAACACAAATCAATTTAAGAATTATCAATCTTTTAATTTTTGGGATCTGGTATGATTGAACATATTTTTACAAGTTATAGCCATTTGAATTTCTTCTTTCATCCATTTTATCTTTTGCCCATTTTACTACTAGAGTGCTTTTTAATAAGTAGAATTTAACTGATATCCCTGTAGTCTTAACTAGAACATACTTAATATAATTTCATTCTTTTTTCTTATATCAGAACAATGGCTTTTAATCCAATATATTTATGAAAAAAAAAAAAAAACTAAGGAAATGTAAAAGACCTATTTTGCCACAGTTCTAATTTAATCATAACCAGAATCTCCAGTGTCTTTTTTTTGTTTGTTTTTGAGATAGGGTTTCGCTCTGTCACCCTGGCTAGAGTTCGGTGGTGTGAACATGGCTCACTGCAGTCCTGAGCTCCCAGGCTCAAGTGATCCTTCCCACCTCAGCCTCCCCAGTAGCTGGGACTACAGGTGCATAACACCACACCAAACTAATTTTTTTGTATTTTTTGTAGAGACAAGATTTCACTGTCACCCAAGCTGGTCTTGAACTCCTGGACTCAAGTGATCCACCCACCTTGGCCTCCCAAAGTGTTGAGATTACAGGTGTGAGCCACCACGCGCAGCCATAAAGGGTACATTTTTAAAAGCACTTCACAAATACGTATTATTCAAGAACAGTTTTTTTCTTTTCTTTCTTTTTTTTTTTTTGAGACCAGGTCTCACTCTGTCACCAGGCTGGAGTGCAGTGGCACAATCAGAGCTCACTGCAGCCTCAACTTCTCAGGTTCCAGCGATCCTCCCACCTAGCCTCCCAAGTAGCTAGGACCACAGTCGCATTCCACCACACCTGGCTATTTTTGTATTTTTTTTGGTAGAGACGGAGTTTCGCCAGGTTGCCCAGGCTGATCTACAGCTCCTGAGCTCAAGCGATCCACCCACCTTGGCCTCCCAAAGTGCTAGGATTATAGGCATGAGCCACCACGCCCAGCTAAGAACAGTTAATTTTCCACACACTCAAAGAAATGTTCCATTCTTTGATGGATATATCTGTTACTTAAAACAAACAAAAATCCACCTAAGTTTTTCAACATTCTATACAATTCTGCGGGGAATTTAAAAAATCCATTCAGATGTAACTAAATCAGTCCTGTCAAATACACTCTTCCATAATAAAAGATGAAGACACAGAGACAACAAAGAGAGGACAGAGGACAGAGAGAAGAAATTCCCTTCCCCAATCCCATACAGACAGACAACAGACACAAGAAGGAACCACATGGACAGAGAAAGAGAGAAATGAAGAACCACAAGGCTAGTAAGAAAGACTGACATATGTGCTAGGTTGGGAGTGGATAAAGAAGTAAGTACTAAGGCGGGATGGAGGCACTCTGCCCAGGAGAAGGTAGAGGCAGGCATAGCAAATCTAGTTTTGGTAGTAAATTCAAGTCTGTAACAAATTTCCTACAAGGAATTTGTTTATATCTAGTTTAAATTATTTGCCCTGTAGGTGGACCTATTTCCTCTTACCTGATTTTTCAGTAGAAATTAAGCTCCCATCTTCTCTAATATTTCACGCAACATTTAACTCTTGATTATTTAAAAGAGAGAATATATTATTCTAAAGTAAGAAAATTCACTTACATTTGGCTTTAGGATACAACTAATCAGATGAATACAAACATACACATGGGTCCACAAATCCACCCTCGTAATCTCTGTCCTCCCTCCTTGCCCTCTCCTGGCAGTCTAAAACGTAAAAGAATGGACTCTGAAACAGGCAACAGAAAGCAATCACCAAGAGTTACTTTATCAGAAAATCCTACTTTCCAATGCCTAGAACTCTGGGTAACCATGTGGAAGATTTTTTGGTTATAAGGGTAAACATTAAAATTACCTAAGGGGGCCAGGCGCGGTGGCTCACACCTGTAATCTCAGCACTTTGGGAGACCGAGGCGCCTGGATCAGGAGATCAGGAGATCGAGACCATCCTGACTAACACGGTGAAACCCCACCTCTACTAAAAACACACAAAAAAATTAGCCAGGGGTGGTGGTGGGCGCCTGTAGTCTCAGCTACTTGGGAGGCTGAGGCAGGAGAATGGCGTGAACCCGGGAGGCGGAGCTTGCAGTGAGCCGAGATCGCGCCACTACACTCCAGCCTGGGCGACAGAGCGAGACTCCGTCTCAAAAAAAAAAAAAAAAAAATTACCTAAGGAATCTCCATCTGGATTGGCATCATTTATTTTTATATATTACTCTTATTTGCCCCATATGAAAACAGATAGCTTCTAGGGACCTATACCCAGCATTAAGCTTCTCCATTTCATTGTGTAAATAATTCCAACTCTTTTAACCTGTCCTCAGAAATTTCAAGTCCAACCAACTTCATGACTTTTTTCTGAAACTTTTAAGATTTCTTTTCCTCTAAACTGTAGGGTCAAATATGATACTCAGATGGGGAACTTAATATTACTAAGTAGGAGGAAATTACATCAGTTTCCAGTACATCTACCTGTGGAATTAAAATTGTGGTGGCTCATGCCTCTAATCCTAACACTTTGGAAGGCCACGGTGGGAGGATCACTTGAGGCCAGGAGGTCAAGACCAGCCTGGGCAACATAGTGAGACCCCATCTCTACAAAAAAATAAAAATAAAAATAAAAATTTATTAACCTAGACGAATGGAAAAACAAGATGTGGTATATTTGTACAGTGGAATATTAATTCATCCATAAAAAAGAAATGAAGTACTGATTCATGCTACAATATGGATGAACCCTGAAAACATAATGGTAAGTGAAAAGAGGCCAGTCACAAAAGAGCCTATGTTATGTAATTTCATTCATATAAAATGTCTAGAATAAGCAAATCCAAAAAGACAGAAAGTATATTCGTGGTTGTCAGGGGCCAGGTGGTGGACAGAATAGGGAGTGACCATTAATGGGTACATATTTTGGAATTATATAGTAGTGATGGTTGCACAACCTTGTTGTTGTTGTTTTTTTTTTTGTTTGTTTGTTTTTTTTTTTTTTTTTTTTTAGCACTGCAGCCTCGATCTCCTGGGCTCAAAGCTCAAAAAATCCTCCTGCCTCAGCCTCCCTAGTATGCTGGGACTACAGAAGCATGCCACCATGCCCAGCTGTTTTTTTTTTTTTTTTTTTTTTTTTTTTTTTTTTTTAAGAGATAGGGTCTATGTTGCCCAAGCTGGTCTCAAACTCCTGGGCTCAAGAGATCCTCCTGCCTTGGCCTCCAAAGGTGCTACTAATACGGGCGTGAACCACCACGCCTGCCTGCACAACCTTGTAAGTATACTAAAAACTAATGAATTCTACAGTTTAAAAGACAAAATTTTATGGTATGTGAATTATACCTTAATAAAGTTGTTATTTTAAAAATGAAATAAGAAATCAGTGGTTAAGATCCACAAATTAATTTTATGGACTACAGAGTTAGATGATCTCTCTGTAGCTTCTGGTTCTAACAAAAATTAAATTTCATTCAAACCTGTAGTGTGCCATTTACTCAAATGCTTTTTTCATTTGGTCCTCAAGAAAATCCTGAAACCGAGGCTCAGAAAAATTAAGTAACATGCCCAAAGTCAATAGCGCAATTTAGTGACATTAAAAAGTATTTAAACTCAGTTTTGACTCTAATATCCCTACACTTTCCAATATGCAGCTACCGCATACATTTCTGAATGTGCCGTAAGACAACGAAGCAAATCTTCGCAGGCAGAAATAAGTTTTAAAACCTACTACTGCTTAATAAATGAAATGAAGTTTCAACGTATTGTGTCAAAGACTGAATGATGTAGCAGTTACTTTTCTATAGAATTATGTGTATTTAATAAACAAAATTTACATTACTATACATATACTCTGATGAATTTTTACATCTTTAGGTCTAATTTTAGCAACTTGACTAAATCACAGAATTCTCAAATGATCCCAACACTTCAAACATTAAATCTAGTGACAACAGATTTAATTATTTCAATTCCAGGAAGGTAAAAAAAATTCCCTGAAGGAATGGCTAATAACATTTATTTGGAAATATCTGTAACAATAGCTAAACAAAAATTTGATAGTAAAAATAATAAACTTCTCAGAAGCAGGCTGAACTAAAACTCAAGATTTACTGGCACTGGGATTTTGTCTGTTGGCTTGAAATAAACTTTATCTTAAAGCCAACCTTTAAAAAAGTTTACAATCACACAAAATTCCAGTACACCCCATGATCAATCAAAAGTCAGTTAAATGCCAGAATGAAATCTGAAAGAGCTATTTTACTTTAAAATGTCAATCATCTTTTGACTTAATAGTTTGAATATCCAGAGACATCTGACAAAAAATATGCAGACACTAATTAAGACTGAAACATGCTATTAATTCTATGAAAATATTTTGTTCTTTAGCTTTATTCATCCCAGTTTTCTTCCCCATGGTGTGTTTTTCCTTCTTCACACTAATAGTATCTCATAGATTAGAAAGCCCCTAATCACAAATTCCAGGAGTCTTTTTATTAACCACTAAACAGCTCACCACAGATATATACGGGTGTGTATGTTCCCTTTCCTGACACTGCTTCAAAGACAACAATTTTATAGTCACATATATGATAGATGGCAGTCATCCCTAGCTTATTCAAGTATTCTATCTATATATTTCCTTGTCCACATCCCTGGCCCAAAATTACTTAACTGAGAACACAAAAACAGTGAAATCTATAATATAGAAATATATGAAAATTACCCTACTCTAGCTTAACCCACTCTAACCTGCATTATTTTCTTTTCCGAGGATTTCTCTCACAAGGTAGTTTGCTCTGATTATGAAAGAGAACAAAGACAATAATATTTGTAACAAAGCAAGCTTTAAAAACTAATGCCAATTTTAAGGAAAGCCTCCCTAATATCAAATTTTTTACCATTTATAGTACTAATTATTCATTTGAAATCTAGTTCCCATATCACTATTTCTTATCTTTCAAAAAAATTCTAACTGCTTTTAAACAAGAAAATTCAGTTCATCCTTTCTAAGTATTTTCTATCAATTCCATCCCTGTACTTTTATTATCATACATTGTCAAATTTACAAATGCTTTTCATTAAAAACCACCCAATTACTTAATCTTGCCAATCATATTTTTGATTCTTAAAAGAATACTTTGTCTACTCACAGATAAATGATGATGTATTGTTTAGAAACTGAAGGCTTCCTCTCAAAAATAAATCAGTTGCCCATTCTTCCCTCATTTAAAATAAGGTTGCTGTTTCTAGATGTGAAAAAGGCTGAGAAGTTGTCTCCTGTCATATGGGTATTAATCAAATACTAGCAAGGAGACACACACAATGTTCAGGGAGTACTTCTCTTACAGTTTGATGTGTTAGCAGATTATGAACAAGAAAAAAAAGTTTGGCAAAAAGCTATTACACTTCACTTTAAACAAAAACTTAAAAACCTGAGGCTATGACTGACAATAGCAAACTATACCTTATGCTAATTTCTCATGATTCTTACATAACAGATATTTGTGTTAACTATATCAACATAAAATATATCATTTATTTCTCAAAATACATCTTCTCCTATCCAAGAAATGAATTACAAATACCTGTTATGACATTTCAAATTACTTTAAAATAAAATACATAAAGCTGCCTTAAATTCAAGGACCACACATAGGTACTTTTAAAAACCACAGCAGATTACACATTGGAATAGAGGTATCCTTTAATCTGAATTTGTAAAAAAGTCAGCAATAGAACATTCAAACAGAAACAGGAAAAAGCAAAAAAAAAAAAAAAATTAAGAGAAATGATGTCCAATTTTGTGTGCTTAGGCAAAACAAAACAAACTCACAACTGTTCTCTTACTAAGTGAATCCGGCTGAAGCTATATTTGTTTCTTTACTGTGATTACATGAATATTACCTATCAGATGGATACTTACACCTGATTCTAAGTAAACCAAATGGACAAATACGTTAATCTTAAGGGAATGTAAACAGAAAAACAGAAGAATCAATCCAGGTTTGCACTGGATATAACAAACTTTCTCCAATGAAATATTTTCAGAATATTTTAATAAATAAATAATAATAGAGTGGTGGGAAATGAAGGCTAGTAAGAAGCAATCAGGAATGAAGTATTTTTACTCTAATAAAACCCTCAGGAAAAAAGAGCATAAAATTCTTTCACATAAAGGTATTAAAAAAATGTAATCTTTTAGCTTTCACTGTAATTAAAATATCTGAAGGCAGGAATTTAGCAGACTTCACTATGACTGAACACATATCTATGATTTCTTAAAACACAGAGAAGCATGTACATATGAAATGTGGATCCTGAATAAAAATTTATAACAAAGAAAAGAAGATGACATGATGTAGTAGAAACTGCTCCAGACTTGAGACGCGCACGGTGGCTCACACCTGTAATCCTAGCACTTTGGAAGGCCAAGGAGGGCAGATCATGAGGTCAGGAGTTGAAGACCAGCCTGACCAACATGGTGAAACCCGGTCTCTACTAAAAATACAAAAATTAGCCGGGTGTGGTGGCACATGCCTGTAATCCCAGCCACTCGGGAGGCTAAGGCAGGAGAATCACTTGAACCTGGGAAGGCGGAGATTGCAGTGAACCGAGATTGCACCACTGCACTCCAGCCTGGGCAACAGAGCAAGACTCCACCTCAAAAAAAAAAGAAAGAAAGAAAAGAAAGGAAAGAAAGAAAGAAAGAAATTGCTCCAGAGTTGGAATAAAGAGACTTAATGAGGAACAAATCTGGCATATACATGATACCTTTCGCCAAATTAGAAAAAGGTGCTCTATTCTGGGTAGCCACAGCTCTGGCCTGGTGAGTGAAACGCAGGCTGGATACCAGTTTCCATTCAAACCTTCCATTTTGTGTAGTACATCAACACCCGATCTGGCAAATTCAAACTTGGCTCTACCATTGGTGTCTTTAAAAAGTTGTTTAACTAAGGTTCAATTTCTTTATCTCCAAAATGGAGATTACAGAGTACTGTTAACAGGATTATTTTATTACATGAAACAATGTTTGCTAAAACACTTAGTACAGGCTCAACAGACCCTTAAATGAATGGCAAAATGATGACAATGACAATAAAAACTTTCTCCTTCTACAAAAAAGTAGAAATATATCTTTTTTCACACCTAAAAAATAGCAAACCACCAAAAAATAAAATGCTCTCCTAACACTAGTTCAGTGAGCACTTGGGTGTATGTGCACGTGCAAGAAAGGCAGGCAGTAAATTCAATGATTAAATATTCTAAGTTTGGAAACATGCATTTGATATCAATCTCTCTTGTAGATTCACAATGCCTAGTAACATTCTAACAGCTATGAGAAGTCCCACGATAAGAAGCTATTTAACTTATTTAGCCCAGAGTTCTCAAAATCCATTTGGTCACAGAATTCTTTTGGTTTGGTTGTATCTACTTATATCTCATAGGACTTTTTTTTTCCCCCCACAGAACAGAATTTGGGGATATAGAAAATACCATTATTTTATGTTTATGATACCATATGAACAATACCAGTTCTTTTTACTGACAATCATTAATTTAAAAAAATCAAAGAATTTAAACTGTAGTTACAAATTTATTACTATTTTACAAAACTTTCTAAGGAAATCAGAAATTCAAAATCTGAAAATTCTTTTTTAGTATTTTGCATAAAGTTTGTGGTTTGATATAAAAGGTAAATTTCAACGCTTTAAATGTTAGGGCCCATGCAGAACTCTTTAATATCTAAAAAAACATGTTATAGTGACTTAACATTTAAGCCACATGCTTTTAGCTCTATGTTGGTAACAGTAAACAATAGTTATACGGCGTTTCCAAGAAAACAAAGGATCTTGGTCTGGAATTCAAACTGTCATTACTTACATTCTCTTAAACCCTCTTCCTTCCCATATACATTATAAGGCACAGATAAATTAAAGCAAAATGTTTTCTGTTATACCTCTATTTTTACTTACCTAATATTTTCACAGCATAATGAGGACTTTCTAAGACAATTCCTTCCTCTGTATCAAACATAGGGTTATCTATTCCGGTCTTTGGAGGAATTTGGGCTAGTTTCTTAAGTCTCATGGAAGAATTAAGGTCAAGTTCTTGCTTTTTCCCTTCTTCCTCTCTCCTACGCCTCATGTCCTCCTGTTGTTGCCGAATACGCTCCAACTGTGCACTTCGACGTATTGGCATCATCCTGGTGCCCAAATCTCCAGGGCAGTCAACAGCCATTTCTCGGTGCTTCTGATGTTCCTCTGGTGATGCAAGATCAACATTTTTTACTTCGCTGTCTGATTCCTCTGTAACATGCCCATTCATATGGGATGTTGTCATGGTTATCTATGAAAACCTGTACCACTTTTTATAAATCAATTTTTCCTATAAGCCAATTCTCTTGATTCTGTAGTATAAAATCCATGTTACTTCAAAAAAAAAAAAAAAAAACTTCTCACATCACATAATAATGCTATGAAAAAGTATCCATGAAGGAAATCTAAGGGGAAAGATGGGGGAAAAAAAGTATAAGAATTACAATATAAAAGCAGGTTTTTACACAGCCCACTTCTAATCACCATACAACATAGAAAATAATAAGTACATAATATTATTTTGCTAAGTAGATTAAATAGTTTCACTTTACAGATAATGGTGAGGAAATCAAGATTCCCCCTTCCCCAAAAAGTCCCTTTCCAAAAATGTGAAACATACTATTCAATTTTAAAGCTAAGAAAAATGATATACAGTACTGGAAAGTTTAGCAAAGTAGGAAAGCAAAAAGTTTGGGGTACTAGTTTGGTAGAGAACACGTTGCTTGCTTCAAATATAAAAGGTGTTTTAATCATCTTTTAGTAGTTGTCTCAACACTGTACTTTATGCTCAACAATTAACATGGGATTGAAATAACTTACTGCTAAAGAATAACTGCTAAACAAATTGATGAATGATCAACTGATTTGGCATATAGCAGCCTTGTTTGTACCTCACTTTAAATGCAAGCAGTATTCTGGGGGATAATTCATCTTTAAGAGTTTTTGAGATGGAGAACATGCCTAACGAATAAGAAACTTCAATTAGCAGCTGAGGCAGCTACAGGACAAAACTACATTGAGACAAGGATTACATGGGTTATTAGTCTTTATAACTGGTCCCATTAAAAAAAAAAAAGAATTGGGCCGGGTGCAGTGGCTCACGCCTGTAATCCCAGCACTTTGGGAGGCCAAGGAAGGCAGATCACCTGAGGTCAGGAGTTCGAGACCTGGCCAACATGGCAAAACCCCGTCTCTACTAAGAAAAATACAAAAATTAGCCAGGTGTGGTGGTGGGTGCCTGTAATCCCAGCTACTCAGAAGGCTGAGGCAGGAGAATCG
The DNA here is from genome assembly GCF_029281585.2 of Gorilla gorilla gorilla. NCBI lineage: Eukaryota > Metazoa > Chordata > Mammalia > Primates > Hominidae > Gorilla > Gorilla gorilla. The sequence continues at coordinate 84,169,065 of NC_073239.2, read as the reverse complement.
CTTGAACCTGGGAGGCAGAGTCCGCAGTGAGCTGAGATCACACCACTGCACTCCAGCCTGGGTGACAGAGCGAGACTCCATCTCAAAAAAAAAAAGAATTGGGGTTAACTCTACAAGAATTACAAGGATTCATTTAGAGAAAACGGTTGTATCTGTTACCACTCAAAAACTTTTGAGAGTCATACTGTACAGCAAAAAGATCACAGTAAACAGGGAGATAAGAAAACTGAACTTTTAATCCTCTAGTTTTATGACTTAAGACCAGTCATTTTCTCTCTTTGACCCTCAGATTCACTTGGAAGCTTTATTCATAGGATTGACAGTTCTGAGTTTCACATGAGTTAATGTATACTTACATTAATTACCAGTATTAACTTGATTCTATTTTAAAAATCTTTCAACATATTTTAGAAAATAAAAATATTTTACCAGATAACTCTGGCTTTTCATCAAGCTATTTCTCAGGCATACATAGGCAGGTTGTTTACATATGTGTAAACCCACACATTAAATCTAATTAGCCTTTTTTTTTCACTCAAGAGCAATAATATTTACAGTAATAAACCTACTACCTCCTTGAGTTGGTCATCACTTTAGTAAACAAGTTGGTTAGAGCACAATGCCAACTAAGCAAAAGCCAGGTTTTCAGATAATATTCCTAATACCAGCCAATCTTTTCTCAAACATCTTGGGTCATAATGCAAACAGGGACAGAAGACAAAATGCTTAATACAAACCCAACTAGGCTATCAGGAAAACCACTAGTCCAACAATCAGGAAAATGGATGCCAGTTACATGAGCTATTATTAAAACTACATTTGCATAAAATTTTTGGTAGATTTTTCTGTCTTTCATCCAAATTTTGACTTCTTTCTAACTGTGATCTACACGTAAGCACCTTATTTACCATTAGATTGCCTTTGTTTTCATTAACATGACAGCTATTTGATTTATGTTAGGCAATTCTTAAGTTATGTTAGGCATTGATTATATGCAAATGCAAGTTCAGCTTTTTAAATGTTTTCATTACAAGTAAGCAGAAAAATTATGTAGGAGTTACTACAGTGCTATGCTTAGTTTTAAAAATCCAGGAGTGGATTTAGTATTTTCAGAAAATTAAAACTCTCAACCCTCTCTATAACAATTACTGGATATATAAAAATCAAATTTAATATTAAATGATGTGTTTTTAACTAATATATATATAAATTATGATCTGAAATTTAAAACTCAGCTTAAAAGCTCTACATCTGTGTCCATATTCACTACACTATGAGGGAAAATTAGAAGTCATGCAAGAGAGACCGGGCCAGGTCATCCAGGTCAAAATTCTCATGCTTGTACTATTTACTATCATACTTGTATAGCTGGATCCAATCTTTGCTCTCAGAAAAATTTCTATAACCTGGTAGTAATCTGCTTTAAATTTCATTTTGGTTATCTCCCCAGGAATGTTCAGTCTACTGGGAGAGAAAGCAAAGAAAATAAATGATTATTTTTCCTCAATCTCCTTAACAGATTCTAAATTTGTTAGAGACAGGGGTCATGTCTTACTTTTATAGCTCCAGTGCTTAACCTAATACATATCATAAGAAATGTCCAATAAATATCTGTTCAACTCAACTTGGAATGTCACAATGAACTATAAAACTTGGTCTGTGGTAAAAGGTGATAGGAAACACTCAAAACATAAGGATACATTTCTTTGAAATGGATTTCAAAGGGCAACTAAAAATTAGCCAGATAGTAGAAAGGTCTATTCCAGGCAGACAGGCTCACATGACCAATAGGAAGGAAGAGTATGACAGAATGGCACTTTCAGAAAACAGAATAGAATACAATAAAGCTGGATGGGACAATGGGAACATGCTGTACATGAATAATGATAAAACTGGAAAGACAAGCAGGAAGCCCTACTGAGAAGAGTTTTAGATCTTTACCCTGAAAATAGTAAGAATAATTAAAACATTTTAAGCAGAGGATGACATGATCACATTCATTTTTATACAAATATCACTCCTATTGGATAGAGACACAAAAAACCCTTCAAAAAAATCAATGAATCCAGGAGCTGATTTTTTGAAAAGATCAACAAAATTGATAGACTACTAGCAAGACTAATGAAGAGAGAAGAATCAAATACATGCAATAAAAAATGATAAAGGGGGTATCACCACCAACCCCACAGAAATACAAACTACCATCAGAGAATACTGTAAACACCTCTACGCAAATAAACTAGAAAATCTAGAAGAAATGGATAAATTCCTGGACACATACACCCTCCCAAGACTAAACCAGGAAGAAGTTGAATCCCTGAATACACCAATAATAGCTCTGAAATTGAGGCAATAATTAATAGCCTACCAACCAAAAAAAGTCCAGGACCAAATGGATTCACAGCCGAATTCTACGAGAGGTACAAAGAGGAGCTGGTACCATTCCTTCTGAAACTATTGCAATCAATAGAAAAAGAGGCAATCCTCCCTAACTCATTTTATGAGGCCAGCATCATCCTGATACCAAAGCTGGGCAGAGACACAACAAAAAAAGAGAATTTTAGGCCAAAAGCCCTGATGAACGTCGATGCAAAAATCCTCAATAAAATACTGGCAAACCGAAGCCAGCAGCACATCGAAAAGCTTATCCACCACGATCAAATGGGCTTCATCCCTGGGATGCAAGGCTGGTTCAACATACACAAATCAATAAACGTAATCCAGCATATAAACAAAACCAAAGACAAAAACCACATGATTATCTCAATAGATGCAGAAAAGGCCTTTGACAAAATTCAATAGCACTTCATGCTAAAAACTCTCAATAAACTAGGTATTGATGTAATGTATCTCAAAATAATAGGAGCTATTTATGACAAACCCACAGCCAATATCATACTGAATGGGCAAAAACTGGAAGCATTCCTTTTGAAAACTGGCACAAGACAGGGATGCCCTCTCTCACCACTCCTATTCAACATAGTGTTGGAAGTTCTGGTCAGGGCAATCAGGCAGGAGAAAGAAATAAAGGGTATTCAATTAGGAAAAGAGGAAGTCAAATTGTCCCTGTTTGCAGATGACATGATTGTCTATTTAGAAAATCCCACTGTCTCAGTCCAAAATCTCCTTAAGCTGATAAGCAACTTCAGCAAAGTCTCAGGATACAAAATCAATGTGCAAAAATCACAAGCATTCCTATACACCAATAACAGACAAACAGAGAGCCAAATCATGAGTGAACTCCCATTCACAATTGCTACAAAGAGAATAAAATACCTAGGAATCCAACTTACAAGGGATGTGAAGGACCTCTTCAAGGAGAACTACAAACCACTGCTCAACCAAGTAAAAGACGATACAAACAAATGGAAGAACATTCCATGCTCATGGATGGGAAGAATCAATATTGTGAAAATGGCCATACTGCCCAAGGTAATGTATAGATTCAATGCCATCCCCATCAAGCTACCAATGACTTTCTTCACAGAATTGGAAAAAACTACTTTAAAGTTAACATGGAACCAAAAAAGAGCCCGCATTGCCAAGACAACCCTAAGCCAAAAGAATAAAGCTGAAGGCATCACCCTATCCAACTTCAAACTATACTACAAGGTTACAGTAACCAAAACAGCATGCTACTGGTACCAAAACAGAGATATAGACCACTGGAACAGAACAGAGCCCTCAGAAATAGTACCACACATCTACAATCATCTGATCTTTGACAAACCTGACAAAAACAAGAAATGGGGAAAGGATTCCCTATTTAATAAATGGTGCTGGGAAAACTGGCTAGCCATATGTAGAAAGCTGAAACTGGATCCCTTCCTTACACCTTATACAAAAGTTAATTCAAGATGGATTAAAGACTTAAATGTTAGACCTAAAACCATAAAAACCCTAGAAGAAAACCTAGGCAATACCATTCAGGACATAGGCATGGGCAAGGACTTCATGACTAAAACACCAAAAGCGATGGCAACAAAACCCAAAATTGACAAATGGGATCTAATTAAACCAAAGAGCTTCTGCACAGCAAAAGAAACTACCATCAGAGTGAATAGGCAACCTACAGAATGGGAGAAAATTTTTACTGTCTACCCATCTGACAAAGGGCTAATATCCAGAATCTACAAAGAACTTAAACAAATTTCCAAGAAAAAATCAAACAACCCCATCAAAAAGTGGGCAAAGAATATGAACAGACACTTCTCAAAAGAAGACATTCATGCAGCCAACAGACACATGAAAAAATGCTCATTATCACTGGTCATCAAAGAAATGCAAAACAAAACCACAATGAGATACCATCTCACACCAGTTAGAATGGCGATCATTAAAAAGTCGGAAACAACAGGTGCTGGAGAGGATGTGGAGAAACAGGAACACTTTTACACTGTTGCTGGGAGTGTAAACTAGTTCAACCATTGTGGAAGACAGTATGGCAATTCCTCAGAGATCTAGAACTAGAAATACCATTTGACCCAGCCATCCCATGACTGGGTATATACCCAAAGGATTATAAATCATGCTGCTATAAAGACACATGCACACGTATGTTGACTGTGGCACTATTCACAATAGCAAAGACTTGGAACCAACCCAAATGTCCATCAATGATAGACTAGATTAAGAAAATGTGGCACACATACACCATGGAATACTATGCAGCCATAAAAAAGGATGAGTTCATGTCCTTTGTAGGGACAAAGATGAAGCTGGAAACCATCATTCTGAGCAAATTATCACAAGGACAGAAAACCAAACACTGCATGTTCTCACTCATAGGTGGGAATTGAAAAATGAGAACACCTGGACACAGGGTGGGGAACGTCACACATCGGGGCCTGTCGTGGGGTTGGGGAGGTGGGAGGGGGGAGCGATCGCATTAGGAGATATACCTAATGTAAATGACGAGTTAATGGGTGCAGCACACCAACATGGCACATGCATACATATGTAAGAAACCTGCACGTTGTGCACATGTACCCTAGAACTTAAAGTATAAAAAAAAAAAAAGAAAGAAATATCACTCCTATTGAAGCATAGAGGGCTGACTGAAGGGTGGCAATGAGAACAGACTGAAAGCACCTATTAGAAATGGGGTCCTCAACTAGGACAGTGAGAATGAAGAAGTTGTTTTCAAGAAATACGAAGGTTACAGGCCAGGCGTGGTGGCTCACACCTGTAATTCCAGCATTTGGGGAGGCTGAGGCTGAGGCTGTGGATCACTTAAGACTAGCAGTTTGAGACCAGCCTGGGCAATATGGTGATACCCCATCTCTACAAAAACATGCAAAAAATTTAAAAATTATCCAGCCATGGTGGCTTGTGCCTGTAGTCCCAGCTACTCGGGAAGCTGAGGCATGAGAATCACTTGAACCCAGGAGGCAGAGGTTATAGTGAGCCAAGACCGTGCCACTGCGCTCCAGCCTGGGAGACAGCGCGAGACTCTGTCTCAAAAACAAAAGCAATATGTAGGTTACAGAATCAGTAGAACTTAGTATCTACTTCATATAGGAGGGCAAAAAGTGAATAAGAGAAAGAGGTAAAGGAGGAGGAGGAGAAAGAAGTCGTAGGAGTAGGAATAGTGGTAGTAGTAGTAACTACAACTACAACTATAGCTAACATTTACTGAGCACTTCTTTATGTGCCAGCCAACACTGCAAGCAGTTCACATAGTATTCACTCATTTATTCCTCATTACAACTCCAGAAGTAGATCCAAATATGTCCATTTTGTAGATGAAAAAGGAGGTTGGAAGCAGGCCTTAAAGACAAGATGGAGAAATAATAAAGGGGCCATATGAACCAAAGGTGGGAAGATGAAAGGTGTGAGGGGAAAGTACAAATAAGGCTCGTTGAACTAAAATAGTCGAGAGAGTAGTGGAAGATACGACTAGAAAGTTTGATTGGGTCCATTCTATGAAAGGTCTTAAATACAAATCCTTAATTCCATAGAATAAGAGAATCATCAAAGATTTAAAAAAGAGGAGTGATATGTACACAAATTTAATTATTTACCCCTGGCTAGATACTATGGTTATTAAGACAGGATCCTTGAACATTTTTTTTTTTTTTGAGACTCTGTCGTCCAGTTTGAGTGCAATGGCACGATCCCGGCTCACTGCAAACTCCACCTCCCAGGTTCAAACGATTCTCTTGCCTCAGCCTCCTGAGTAGCTGAGATTACAGGTGCCCATCACCACACCCAGCTAATTTTTGTATTTTTAGTAGAGACGGGGCTTCACCATGTTGGCCAGGCTGGTCTCAAACTCCTGACCTCGTGATCCACCAGCCTCGGCCTCCCAAAGTGCTGGGATTACAGGCGTGAGCCACCATGCCCAGCTGACCATTATTCTATCTATCAGAATTTCCCACAAGAATCTAGAAATATGTCCAAAATTAAACTCATATTTCCCTTTAATCTCCTCCTATTCTCTTTAATCCTCTCCCTGTTTTCAATTCTAACTAATGTCACTACATCCATCCAGTCACCCAAGACAGCATGTTTAAGAGAACAGCCTCCAGAATCAGACTGCCTAGGATCTGATCTTTGCCTACTCTTTTAAGTCTGAGCTCAAATACATTGTCCTCTGGAATCCTATAATCCCTGTCACATTCTTGATCAAGTTGGACTACTGCTATTTATATCTTTGCCTTTCTATCTCATCAGACTAGAAGCTCCTTGAAGTCAGGAACCAGGCTGACCCATCTCTGAATCCATAACATTGCCCAGCAGAAGGCCAAACAACAGAAGGCTTCAGAATATGAACCTAGGCAGTGTAACTCCAGAACCATCACTCTTAACCACTATCCCTGGCTTATTAGGTAGATGACAATGTCACTAATTATGATGGAGAATATAGGAGAATCAGATAGAAGTAAAGCGAAATATGGGTTTAGACACATTAATTTCAAGGTAACTGTAGATCACACAGGTAAATTATCTAATTGGCAGGGATCTGTCTTGTTGACCTCTATAGCCGTGATACCTGCTAAGTGTTTGCTTAATTAAGTATATGAGCAAACCACTCCTCTGTTCAGAACTTCTGATGGCTTTCACACTACCTGGAGAATAAAGTTCAAATTCAAAAAATGAATCCAAGATTTCTAGCTATATCTTTTACTACTCACCTGCATGAGCCTTCTAATTTACCTTCCTCATTTGTGTCTATCCCATCTTTCTGCCCAAATGACTGATGAACTACTTTTCCATTGATTTCTACCTTCAAGACCTCCCTCAAGTCCCTAATTCTACAAGAAATCTTTCCAGACTATCCTGTTAAATAATTACTTCATGATTTAACACTCCAAAAACTCTATAATGCTCACAAGTTAATTTAATGAAGGCAATGAAAGATCCTAAAGTTCTTCCAGAATTAAAGAAACATTATACTGTATCCTATAGTTTTAGCATTAAGATTATAATTTTTAAGCAGGCACTCCATAAATACTCTAGCCCATACATGTAGTCTATACACATCATAAAAGTGAAAAAGTCCTCCCAGTCCAAAGCAATTGCACTCTCCCTCTCTTTAAAAAAAAAAAAAAAAAAAAAAGTCCTTTGACAATTCAGAAGCTGGTAAATGACTGAACTAGAGAATTACCTCATTGTGTGTAAATAACAGGCCATCTTATGAAGACAGCAGAGGCAGTTACTGGCCTTAATTCTTTTCTTCTCAACTTGCCAATTATAAGTTTAAAAAAAAAATAAGAAAGAAAGAAAGCTTCAAAGGACTACATTTCAAATCCTCATCAGAATCCCTGCTCCCATCCCTGCCAGAAAACGAACACAAATACAAAAATCTTTACATAATCCACAAAGCAAGAAAAATTTTCAGGCTGGCATGCCGAAGCTGTTTCAATGCTAACCTCAAACTAGTAAGGGAGAAAGGGTTTTAGTTGCAGGAGAAGGGGGCAGTGGGAAGCTAAATAAGCTTCACAACAAGTGCAAATGATTGACACTGGAGGGACTGAAATAGCCTAAAGGGTACAGGCCCACTGAAAAGGATACCAACGAATAGAATCATTTGTTTAAGAGCTGAGAATCAAGACAGGTCAGCAGAAATCCAATTTCCTATATTACCAGTATCTTAATTTTTAGGCAGAGTAAAATAGAAGAGATATACTTCATATGCATAAACATGTTCAGTCTACACTAGTGTCCAGAACTCTAGAATTTTTTAAATTCATCCTTCCCCTCTTTCTCCAGCAAGTAATGCCCTTTGACCAGCAGCTGGGAAGTCTCATTTTAAGTGATCAGCATTCCTCTGACATTCTAAGAGGTTAAACTATTTGTTTCCATAGAAACAGCTTTGTCAGCTAAGGCAGAATTCAAGCCAAGAAAAGTGAAAAGAACTTACATTATGCAAACTGGAAAAACCTTTTCTACTCTCCTTTTAGTTTCTCTTCTCCGGTTTTTCACAAAACTCAAGGCTTTCTTATTCTATAAAAAAGAAAAATGAGACAATTGATCAAATGTAAATGTCTGCAGTGTTTTGGGGAGTAAAGGAGGAAGAGAAAGACTAATTCAATATGATAACCAATTCTGTCTGCAGATAGCTAGGATTTCTTAGTAAGAAATCATAAAAATGCACCACAACCCCTGTATCTAATGGATATCAATTTAAAAATTTATGTTGTTGTATATTAGTGCTGTTAGGAATGTCAAATGGAAACTTTCCAATAACACATCGGAAACAGTCTGGCAATTCCTCAAAAGGCTAAACATAGGGTTACCATATCAGCGATTCTACTCCTAGGTATAAATCAAGAGAAATAAAATCATACATCTACACACACACAAAAAAAAACTTGTACAAAAATATTCATAGCAGCAGTATTCGTAATAGCAAAAAAAGTAGAAAAAATCCAAATGTTCAACTGATGAATTTATTAAAAGTTGTATAATCCTATATGAAACATTATTGGAAAATAAAAATGAAGTAGTGATACATGCTACAACATAGATTAACCCTACAAACAGGATTTAAAGAAGCCAGCAGCAAAGGACCACATACTGTATGATTCTATTTATGAAATATCCAGAAGAGGCAAATATAGAGAGACAAAAAGTAGATCAGTGGTTGCCTAAAACTGGGGGTGAATGGGTGGGAGAATTATGGCCAAGGCATGCAGGTTTCTCTTGGCGAATGATGCAAATTAATTGTGGTGATGGTTGTACAACTCTAAATATACTAAAATCCACTGAATTTGCACACTTGAAAGGGATGTGTCAGAGGGGTTTGAACCAGAACAACTCCATCTTGAATAGGGGCTGGGTAAAATAAGGCTGAGACCTACTGGGCTGCATTCCCAGGAGGTTAGGCATTCTAAGTCACAGGATGAGATAGGAGGTCAGCACAAAGTCACGTCACAAAGGCCCTGCTGACAAAACACGTTGGGGTAAAGAAGCCAGGCAAATCCCGACCTCTGGTTGTGCTCACTGCTCACTATATGCTAATTATAATGCGTTAGCATGCTAAAAGACGCTCCTGCCAGTGCCATGACAGTTTACAAATGCCATGGCAACGTCAGGAAGTCACCCTATATGGTCTAAAAAGGGGAGGAACCCTCAGTTCTGCGAATTGCTCATCCCTTTCCCCCGGAAAACTCATGAATCCACCCCTTGCTTAGTATATAATCAAGAAGTAACATGTCAGTGTTCTGCCTATGGAGTAGCCATTCTTTCATTCCTTTACTGTCATAAACTTGCTTTCACTTTACTCTATGGACTTGCCCCAAATTCTTTCTCATGCAAGATCCAAGAACCCTCTCTGGGATCTGGATCGGGACCCCCTTCTGGTAACAGATGAATTGTATCGTATGAGAGTTCTATCTCAACAATGCTGTTTAAAAAATACACAATGAAATAACACTACAAACAAGAAAATGGCTAAAATTAAAAAGTGACAATATTAAGCACTGGAGAGAATGTGAAGGAAGGGGAACCTCTATATAATGCTGATGAGAATGTAAAATTGTAGAGTCTGGCAGTTTCTTAAAAAGTTAAACATATAGTTTCCACATGACTGAGACATTCCACACAAGAGAAAGAAATAAACATATTTTTATCTGTAAAAATCACAAAGAAAGATTTGTAATGAGTATGCATAGGAGCAATATTAATAATAGTCTAAAACCACACACTATCCTTCAGCTGGGAATGAATAAATAAAAAATGGAATACAATGGATAAAATGGAATAAAATGGATAAACAAAAAATGCAATAAGAAAGGACAAACTACTGACATATCCAACAACACAGACAGTCTCAAAAACACAATGCCAGACACAAGAGTATGATTCCATTTGTGCAAAATTTCTAGAAAATGCAAAACTAGTGCTATTACAAAAAGCAGTTCGGTGGTTTCCTGGAGATGGAAACAGATTCTAACTGAAAAAGGCAAGGAGGAAATGTTTTCATGTGATAAAAGTGTCCTAATATTAGATTTCAGTGACAGTCTGCATGACTATATAAATTTACTAAAACTTAAACTGTTCCCATAAAACCTAAATCTTATAAAATATAAATTATACCTCAATAAACCTGTTTTGAAAATTCATTAAATTGAACACTTAAAATTACTGAATTTTGCTGGGTGCAGTGGCTCATGCCTATAATCCCAGCACTTTGGGAGGCCAAGGCGGGTGAATCACCCGAGATCAGCAGTTCAAGACCAGCCTGGCCAACATGGTGAACCCCCATCTCTACTAAAAATTAGCCAGGTGTGGTGGTGCATGCCTGTAATCCCAGCTACTTGGGAGGGGGAGGCAGGAGAATCACTTGAACCTGGGAGGCAGAGGTTGCAGTGAGCCAAGATTGCACCATTGCACTCCAGCCTGGGTGACAAAAGTGAAATTCCATCTCACTAAAAAATAAATAAATAAATAATGAATTTTAATTGAAGTTATACCTATTCAGCTGATTTTAAAAGAAAACAAAACCTCAAATTATACACTTAAAATGACATCTTGTTGCATGTAAATTATATCTCAAAGAAACCAAATTTATATTTATTTATTTATTTGTTTCTTTGTTTGAGACAGGGTCTTGCTCTGTGAGCCAGACTGGAGTGCAGTGGCACAATCTTGGCTCACTGCAACCTCTGCCTCCCCAGGCTCAAGTGATCTTCCCGCTTCAGCCTCCTGAGTAGGTGGGTACAGGAATGGGCCACCACGCCTGGCTAATTTTGTATTTTTAGTAGAGATAGGGTTTCACTGTGTTGCCCAGGCTGGTGTCGAACTCCTAGGCTCAAGTGATCTGTCCACCTCGGCCTCCCAAAGTGCTGGGATTACAGGCATGAGCCACTGTGCCCAGCCAAGAAACGAAGTTTTTTTTAAAAGATAACTGTATATTCCAAAAACAAGTCGTATACTGACATCACATAAAAGACTCTATTTACTTGATAACTGTGTAACTTCTTGTATGAATTTAAGTTTCCAACAATGAATGACCTATCTTTACAGAAGAAACTTAGCTATGTCCAAAACTAAATAAATACAAGTAAAAACTGAAATATTTCAGCTGGGCGAGGTGGCTCACGCCTGTAATCCCAACACTTTGGGAGGCCGAGGCATGTGGATCACTTGAGGTCAGCAGTTTGAGACCAGCCTGGCCAACATGGTGAAAACCTGACTCTACTAAAAATACAAAAATTAGCCAGGCGTGGTGGCAGACACCTGTAATCCCAGCTACTAGGCAGGCTGAGGCATGAGAATTCCTTGAACCCAGGAGGCAGAGGCTGCAGTGAGCTGAGATCACGCCACTGCACTTCAGACTGGGCAACAGAGTGAGACTCCTCAAAAAAAATTGAAATATTTGAATTACTCATGCAGTGGATTAGCTCTGAAATTATTATTCAGTAAAAAAGGCACAACCTAAACAAAAACGAAGTCCCCAAGATCTAACTAAAAAATGAGTTCTTACATTACAAAACTAAAAAGACTTTTAAATAAACATATATTTCTTTAATTTTAAACATATATTCAAAGTAAACTGAACTTGTTTAACTCAATGGGCACAATATAAAAGAAGTTTTCACACCAGGGATGGTGGCTTACACTTGTAATCCCAACACTTTGGGAAGCAGAGACAGGAGTATCACTGAGACCAGGAGTTTGAGACAGCCTTGGCAACATAGTGAGACCTTGTCTCTACAAAAAATAAATAATATTTTTACAGATTTTTTTTAAAAAAGTTTTTTAATGGACAGACACAGTCCTTTAAATTACAAGACCAAGTGCAAATGTCCTGGGTTTACTTTGTTTTCTTTTTTCCTTTTCTTTTTTTTTTGAGATGGAGTCTCACTCTGTCACCCAGGCTGGAGTGCAGTGGCGCGATTTTGGCTCACCGCAACCGCCACCTCCCGGGTTCAAGTGATTCTCATGCCTCAGCCTCCAGAGCAGCTGGGGTTACAGGGGCATGTCACTGCACTCGGTTAATTTTTGCATTTTTAGTAGAGACAGGGTTTTACCATGTTGGCCAGGCTGGTCTTGAACTTCTGACCTCAGGTGATCCACCTACCTTGGCCTCCCAAAGTGCTGGGATTACAGGCGTGAGCCACTACGCTGGCTTTTTTATTTTTCTTTTAAATAGAGATAGGGTCTTGCTCTGTTGCCCAGGCTGGAGTGCAATGGCATAATCATAGCTCACTGTAGCCTCAAACTCCTGGCTCATGCAACCCTCCCACCTCAGCCTCCTGTGTAGCTGGGACTACAGGCACACGCCACCATCCAGCTACTTTTTGTTTATTTTCTTAGAGACAGAGTCTCAGTATGTTGCCCAGTCTGGTCTTCAACTCCTTGCCTCAAGAGTCCTCCCACCTCAGCCTTCCGAATCTCTGAGATTACAGGCATGAGTCACCATGCCCAGGCTCTGGGTTTACTGTTTAGTAGAACACCCTAACAAGTCCTATAATAAAAGGCATTTCTAAAATTCCATATAGTTCATGGTTTAGGCTTCTGATCGAAGTACCTTCATTTGTCATCCAGATAATTACATTCCAAAGAAACAACTGCTATTTTCATAGCTTAAAAACAAACTGTATTTAGAATATACTATACCAGACAAAATTTGTAAGGAATGGAAGCAAAATCCCAATTTAAAAAATCTTCAAAGTAAAAACCCAGTAAGATTTCAAAGGATAATAAAGAGTAACATGTATTATAACTTAAACCCACATAAATCATCTGCCCTCATGGATGGAAAAAAAGTTATATGATTCCTGACAATTCTGTTGGATATCAATAAGGCAGTATCATTAGCTTAGAAGATACATCTTTCTCAGATGTAAACTTGAAGAGACTTAACAGCTTTTGCATTTCTGGCAAAAAGCATATATATAACACATCTGTAACTGAAAGATTTAGTATACAAGTTCCTATTCTCACCCCATGATTCTAGGCCATACAATGGCTTTGGGATAAAAATTAAAACAAGGTAATATGGACAAACGAGCTAGAAAAAAACACTGTTGCATTTACAATTTACTAACCATCTAGATCCTAAAATATTCATTTACAAGTTTTATTAAAAAATTTATTTCCACACTGGATATCTACATGCAGAACAATGAAAATGGACCTTTACTCATACCATTTACGGTACAAAAATCAACTCAAAATGGATTCAAAAACTTAAACATGAGATCAGAAAGTGCAAAACTGCTACAAGAAAACACACGAAAAAATAACACAACATGGGTCTGGCCAATGATTTTTTTTAATTTGACCCCAAAAGCACAGGCAACAAAGGGAAAAACAGACGAATGAGATTACATCGAATAGCCAAAACCTACTTAGTGATCATAGCTAATACTATTAATATTTACTGATTCTCACTATGTACTCAACACTGTGTTACGTATGTTAAATATACTTAATCTTTAAACAATTCTACAAATTTAAATACCACTGTCATCCTCAATGACAAACGAGGAGACAGGTTTTAAAAAACAGTATTTGGCCTAACAAACACTTTAAAATAAACATTCTACAATTTTAACGGGTACTCTTGTACATATGGTTGCATGTCCACGACATCATCTAATCCTTACACCAACCTTGTATGTTCATTTAAAGAAATTATTGCCGGCTGCCATGGCATGCACCTGTAGTCCCAGGTGCTTGCATGGGAGCCTGAGGTGGGAGGATCACTTAAGCCCAGGAGTTCACGGCTATAGTGGGGCTATCATCATGCCTGTGAATAGCATACACCAGCCTGGGCAATACAGTGAGACCCCATCTCTAAAAAAATAGAAAGAATTACTATCCCTATTTTACAGAGGACAAGAGCAGAACAATTATTTAAATGTTTGAGTAAGCAGTGATGGAGGAGGTCACAGTAGAAGTAAAAGCAGCAACACTACTTGCTAGGCACAGTGCCAACAGTTTCCTATATATCTTCTCACTTAATCCTTCCAACTCCTCAAAGTTATCATCAGTTTACAAATGAGAAAAACAAGTAGGGAGAGGTTAAGTTGTTTTTCGAGGTCAGAAATCTAAGTGGTAGAGCCAAAACACACACCAAGTCTGTATGACATCAGAACAGAAGCTCTTAACTGTTGCCATTATTTTTCTTTAGTCTTATCCTATACTAAGAGAAGAGAGGGAAAATCTTTAAAGATTAATTCTTAGTTCAGTGTTTTGAAGGGTACCTTCCTAAGATTTTCCTTCACTTGTTCATAGAGATTCTCTTTTAAACAATGAAATTCTATGAAGTACATTTGCATATTCAAATACCTAATAGTCTCTTCTTGCTTTTTTATCCCTAAAGTTGAGCTCTGACCTTAAGTACTCCCAGGGCACAAGGGGACTGCATACTTCACCATTTTCCTTTACACATCTGAATATCCCTGTTTACCCTGCAATATAAAGGGGTGGGAGGAGGACAAGAGAGCATCATGATTCTTTTCTTTTCAATTAGACAAATTAGGGTCCCTATATATTATACATAACATTTCCTGAAGTAAAAAGTGTTTCATTTTTCATCAACAGAAAATTCCCTATTTGCTCCTAATAAACACAAAATTGAAGGCCTTTGGAAATATTCAAGACCATACGCTCATGGCAGAAACTGGTTAGAAGCCAAAGAGTATCAAGGATATCAAATGGTTGGTTACTTGAACTGCTCTATTATCACCTTCAACTCCTTAGCAATAAAAGATTAAATGTATCTAAAAGGCTAGCAAAGTTTTTTTTAAAGGCACTAGGATAAAAGGTAATTTATAACATTTTCAAACTGGCTAGAAATGGGTTTTTAAACATGTGGTTTAAAATTACCTGCAATATGGCTTTGCTGTATATGGCTAATAATGAAGAATATATATGGCCTAGTTAGAGAATAAGACCAGTCTAGTTAAGAAATAGAGCCACCGTAAGAGATAGAAGATAAAGACAGAGTTGACTCTGAATGCTACGCTAAATTGTTTGAATTTTCTCCTGCAAATAATGGGAGACTAAAGGTTTCTGAGTTAGAAAAGAACAACAAAACAGATTTTCTGAAAGCTAAATCTACTCTATACTGTAACCAGAGTTGACTAGGGGAAAATGTAAGTGGAGTGGCCAATAAAGACAATGTTTTATTCCTTTACACATGGCAGGATAAAGGGAAGTAGCAGAAGGAATGAAAAGTGATCACTTCAAACAATGGTTATTATAAAGAATGATTTCACAGGATTTGGAGACCAGGAGCCAAATAGAGTTTTAAAATACTGAGTATGTCAACTGAGTCTGGGAGAATTATGGAACCTTAAAATAGGAAAATGCATAGAATAAGGTCTCTGGATTCAAGGCGGGGATAGGGATAAGAATTGGAAAAGAGAAGATAAATTCTATTTTTTAATTATTGCATTTATACTGGGAGTTTTAGCAGGTTAACTGCTAGACAGGACACAAAAGGGATAGGCTAGAAGGGCAAATTTATAAATAATTTACATACTTATATCTTACATTTGTAAAATGTTTTTATTTTTACAGCTGATTCCAAGTATATTATTTCATTTGATCTCTACAATTGCCCTGAAAGGTAGACAGGTCAGATATCTGTTTTCCATATATGTAGGCACTGAAAGTTAAGTCACATAGCTAGAAGCAATAGAACATTAACTAAAATTCAGATGGGTAAATCCTAATGTGCATCCACAGTGCTGTGTTAGTTACATGTCTGTAAGATACCATGCTGACTACATGCTTCCTTCAAAATCGCATCCTTTTTTTGCCTTTAAAATATGATCAGAGAAAATTTATCTTTTCCCTTCAATTGACTGCTTCATAAAATAAATTTTAACACAATCATTAATTTCACTGTTACATATGCTAACAGACTACAAGTTTATTTTAGCACCTGATTGTGGTAACAAGATATCTATTGCTCAAAGTACCTAAAAAAACTCAGTTTACCAAGCAGCGAAGGCAATCGAGTAGAGAAATGGTAGATACGTGTGTGAATTTTCCT
This sequence comes from Gorilla gorilla gorilla, assembly GCF_029281585.2. Taxonomy (NCBI): domain Eukaryota; kingdom Metazoa; phylum Chordata; class Mammalia; order Primates; family Hominidae; genus Gorilla; species Gorilla gorilla. The sequence goes on along the minus strand of NC_073239.2, from coordinate 84,152,606 downwards.
ACTACATATGTAAAGTGATACTAGGCTACCAACATTCCAGTTTCCTACAACAATATAAAAAATTTTATTCTCTATTCTGCATTGCTCTAATTTCAGTATGTGCTGGCAAAGTGAGCCACATGTCATAACTTGACAAACTGTTTTTAATAATATTTATAGCTTAAAAATGAATATCCTAAAAATATAATAGACTCCTGTTATACAAATTAGCTATCCTCCTGGGGTAAAATTGAAGTATTTTCAAAATCATAACTGTAATATCCCTAAACATACTTATAACTATACCAACTCCCATCAATTCTACCTCTGTATCTCACATACACTCTTAGCTTCTCCCTTCTCATGCCACTACCTTAAATCATAATATACATTATCTCTTGCATGGGTTTTTCTATGAGCATCTTAACTTTTCTATGAGTTTCTCTCCAACCTGTCTTTTCTAGTTGCCAATCATTTTACACAGTATTGCCAGATTAACTTTCCTGAAGCACTCCTACCACCACAACAGTGTCCCTTTTCAAGTTTTTATTGTCTTTTAAGCTATTGTTTACTGAGAATTTACTATGTACCATTCATTCACTATGCTAAGCACCTGACATACATTATCTCATTTAATCCTCACAGCAGTCTCCTTGTTCAATTTTGTATCTTAACAAAATAAATACTTGTCCAATGTCCAAAGCTAAATGGCACAGCTGGGGCCTGGAGTCTGCTTGACTCCAGGGCATTTTAACAACTATTCTGTAGAACACCTTAGCCTGACATTCATATGGCTCCACTTGACTTAGTCCTAGAATACTTTTTCCACTTTCTTTCTCCCTCCCCCATCTTCTGAATCAAACTACTTGCTGTTTCCCATATGAGCCCTGAAATTTCCCACCTCCTTTGGGAAGTGTCCACATTCCCAAAGGAAGTTTATTAATTTAATAGTCAACTCTAATAGCACTTATTTTGTGTACTGCTTATATTTAGTCATTAAACTTTGACATACTGCTTATATTTTGTCATTAAACTGTTGACATATTGTTTCTTATACCAAGAAAAAATCCTCTCTTCAACTTTTTATCTGTTAAGATTTTCCTCTTCCATCAAGTATCCCATGAAATCTTAATTTTGCCTGCCCTCTCTCTACTCTACAAGCTACCCTTCTAGAGTACTTAATCTACGCCTTTGCTGTAGCATTTATTGTCTACCTTGAAATCAGAATGTTTATTAATTGCAAGCCCCCGAGGCAAAGTCTGTAACTCATATTTGATGAGTTCGTAACATATAAAATACATTGTGCTATATACAAATATTTTTTGAATGAAAATCTTTTTAATCTTTTTGACCAAAGAACTACTTACTGAGAGAGAGGAGGGTTGTGCCTTCTTACCATGAATGTCCTCCCATCCAAGTACTAACCAGGCCTGACCCTGCTTAGCTTCCAAGATCAGACAAGATCAGGCACAGTCAGGGTGGTATGGCCATAGAGGAATGTCCTCATTCATAATTTTACGAATACAGTTAAATCAACATGGATTGCTGGAAGATGGAGAGCTGGCGCTTAAACCTAAAATTTATTCTAAGAACAGTGTATCACTTATCAGAGAGATGCATAAGTTCTGGTCATTATTCTATTAAACTAATATTTTCCTTTAAATAAATGAGGAAGAGTAATAGTTTCTGTTTAAATCTCTCTCCCGGGGACAATGTTTCCAAGACTGGAAAAACTATAAATTCTGGTAGAATGAAGAAAGTTAAAGTAGAAGAACCTTAAGACAAATACATTTACGAAATACATATATATATATATATTTTTTTTTCTTAGATGGAGCACAATCATAGCTCACTGCAGCCTCAAACTCCTGGGCTCAAGCAATCCTCCTGCTTCAGCCTCCCAAGTAGCTGGGACTACAGGTGCATGGCACCATGCCTGGCTAATTTTATTTTATTTTTTGTATAGATGGAGTCTTCCTATGTTGCCCAGGCTGGTCTTAAATTCCTGGGCAAAGGGATCCTCCTGCCTCAGCCCCTCAGGGCGCTGGGATTACAGGCATAAGCCGGCATGCATGCAAGCATTCATTTATTTATTTAGAGACAGTCTTGCTCTGTTGCCCAAGCTGAAGTGCAGTGACTCAATCTTGGCTCACTGCAACCTCTGCCTCCTGAGTTCACGCAATTCTCCTGCCTCAGCCTCCTGAGTAACTGGGATTACAGGCGCCCAACACTACACCCGGCTGATTTTTTATATTTTTAGTAGAGACGGGGTTTCACCGTGTTGGCCAGGCTGGTCTCAAAGTCCTAACCTCAAGTGATCCGCCTGCCTTGGCCTCCCAAAGTGCTGGGATTACAGGTGTGAGCCACCGCCCCCAGCCTGGCCTTACTCACTTAAAAGTAGTCCATTATTTTTTACTTTCATTCACTTTGGGCTAAAGTAAAAATTAAAATATAGCAAACAGAAACAGGGTATACATGTATAGAAATCGGGCATGTGTATATGTTATATATACATACATAGAACATTCAGGGTACCATTTATGACAATGTTAAAAGTTAAAATCGGCCTGGTGCAGTGGCTCACATCTGTAATCCCAGCACTTTGGGAAGCCGAGGCAGGCGGATCACTTGAGGCCACGAGTTCGAGACCAGCCTGACCAACATAGTGAAAGCCTGTCTCTACTAAAAATACAAAAATTAGCCAGGCATGGTGGCACGCGCCTGTAGTCCCAGCTACTCGGGAGGGTGAGGCAGGAAAATCACTTGAACCCGGGAGGTGGGAGGCTGCAGTGAGCAGAGATCACACCACTGCACTCTAGCCTGGGAAACAGAGTGAGACTCCATCTCAAAAGAAGGTTAAAATCATCCAAACATATTTCCTCAAAAAAAGAAAAGAATGATTAAAGCAAATAATGCATAACAAAATAACTTATTAAGAACTATTACTTTGTTATTAAGGAGTTAACAGTATCAAGGCAGTCTGAAGGCTGGGCATGGTGGCTCATGCCTGTAATCCCAGCACTTTGGGAGGCCGAGGCAGGTGGATCACTTGAGTCCAGGAGTTCAAGACCAGCCTGGGCAAGATAGTGAGACCTCATTTCTACATAAAGTACAAAATATAGGCAGTTGTGGTGGCGTGTGCCTATAGTCCCAGCTACTTGGGAAGCTGAGGCAAGAGGATCACCTGAGCCTGGGGAGGTCAAGGCTGCAGTAAGCTGTGATCACACCACGACCCTCCAGCCTGGACAACAGAGTGAGACCCTGTCTCAAAATAAAAAAACATACAACAAAACACAAATATTAAGGCAGTCTGAAACAAACCATGAATATTTAAAGTTCCATGCCTAGCCTCCTACCTATCCTCATCAAAATCTTTTCCATACCACTATGAACAGCTCAAGCCCCAGAGGGATATATTGATGGCTCTAACTTAATAACTCTTTAAAAAAAAAAAGAGAGAGAGAGAGATGGGGTTTTGTCATGTTGCCCAGGCTGGTCTCAAACTCCTGAGCTCAGGCAATCCACCCACCTTAGCCTCCCATAGTGCTGGGATTACAGGCCTGATCCACCACACCCAGCCAATAATCAACCCTTAAAGCACTTATTTTCTGTACTGCTTATTTTGCTGCTAATCTGTCCTGCCTGGCACTGCCATCTGTTATCAATTTTTTTTTTTTTTTTGGAGATAGGGTCTGACTCTGTGGCCCAGACTGGAGTGCAATAGTGCAACTTCAGCTTACTACAACCTCTACTTCCCAGGCTCAGGCAATCCTCCCATTTTCAGCCTCCCAAGTAGCTAGGACTACAGGCACACGAAATCATGCCCAGCTAATTTTTGTATTTTTGTAGATACGAGGTTTCGCCATGTTGCCCAGGCTGGTCTCGTGAACTCAGGAGCTCAAGTGATCCTCCCGCTTTGGTCTCCCAAAGTGTTGGATTTTCAGGCATGAGCCACCAGGCCTGGCCTTTTATCAAATATTTATGTATTAATATGAGTACCTTATCTTCCCAACTAGACTGTAAATATTCTACAGAACTCCAATCTACTGGTAGTGGCTCTGAGAGCCCTGTACAGTGTTATTTATGTTCATATCAGAAACTCAATACCTGCTGCATTAATTTTATTTTTTAAGACAAGGTCTCACTTTGTCACCGAGGCTGGAGTACGGTGGCGCAATTTGGCTCACTGCAACCTCGACCTCCCAGGTTTAAGCAATCCTCCTGCCTCAATCCCCCAAGTAGCTGGGACTACAGGCACCCACCACTACAGCCGGCTAAGTTTTTGTATTTGTGGTAGAGACGGGGTTACGCCACGTTGCCCAGACTAGTCTCGAACTCCTGAGCTCATGCGATCCACCCGCCTTGGGCTCCCAAAGTGCTAGAATTACAGGAGTGAGCCACGGCGCCTGGCCTATTATCAAATTTTTATGGATGAGTACCTTATCTTCTCAACTAGACTGCAAATATTCTATAGACTTCCCATCTACTGGTAGTGGCTCTGAGAACCCTGCACACAGCTATCTATGTATGCTCATATTAGAAACTCAACACGTGCTGCATTAAATTTGAATATTTAAATACTAGATAAGACTGGAAGAGAAAAACCACACCTACCTATTGCCAAACATTTAATAACTCAAGAGGAAAGAGATTTTTCCCAAATTATTCAATGACAATCAGAATGAAGTAGTTAAATGATGCAAATAATCACTACCTTGGTGACAGCAATGTTTTTACACACTCCATATAAGGGGCCCCTAATATACAACTTTTGTGTTGCATATATGTTGTACGTATAGTTGTGTAACACAAAATTATGTGTGTATAATTTTTTTAAAAAAGCAAACAGTTCCATTAAACCTACTATGAAGAACAATTCAGTGTCTCACCTCCTCTACCTGAGTTCTGCCTAGAGAACACTTTTAACTCAGTTTCTTCTTAAACTTACCTTCATATTTCTAGTGACGTGTATAGAAATAGGCTGTATGTTATATATACATACATATATACATATATAAAATACGTGTGTATGTTCTATGTATACATACATGCCATTTCTTTTTTTTAGTTATCTGTTGAGCATTTATTAGGAAGACGAATATTTAGCTCTCTCTCATAGTACATTCCCTCTCTCCACAAGTTGTGTCTCACTTTTTATTTAAATCACTAATACATCCTGTGAAAGCAAAGTAAGTATCAGGACCCCAAAACCACTAAGCCAAGGAAAAGTCAAGCTGGGAACTATGTCAGACAAACCTGTCTCCTGGTTTTTTCCTAAATAAGATAGCTACAAGGATAAAAAGCTACATACCTCCCTCACCATTTGCCCACAAGGAAATTCCTTGTGGATAAAGGATAGACAGAACTCAGTCACCCCTCTGAGGTTCACCTGAGACAAATGCATATCTGATTGCTTCCTCTGCCCTATGGTTTATGTAAAAATGCAGATTCACTGGGCCAGACTAAACCGTGTATTCAGTGAAAGACTGATCAAGGACTCGAAAGAATACAACCATTTGTCTCTTACCTACTTATGATCCCCGCTAACTCTTATCAACTGAAAGCCCCCGCCTCAAGTTGTTCCACCTTACCGGATCAAACCAATGTACATATTGATGTCTCATGTCTCCCTAAAACGTATTTAAAAAAAGCTGTACCCCGATCACCTTGGGCACCTGTCGTCAGGACCTCCTGAGGCTGTGTCACAGCCGCGTCCTTAGCCTTGGCAAAATGAGACCTGTCAGATATTTTGGGTTCACAATACCTACATTCTTTGGTAAAAGAATCAATATATTTTTAAATGTATACATTCAAACAAATCAGGTAACCTATCAGTTTCAAGTGTGTGTGTGTGTGTGTGTGTGTGTGTCAATAGTTTCTGGAACACTTCGTCCTCTTACTTACTCTATTAGATTTTTTTCTTTCTGCCCTGTCTCTACTAAAATACAAAAATTAGTCAGGTATGGTGGCACATGCCTGTAATCCCAGCTACTTGGGAGGCTGAGGCACGAGAATCACTTGAATCTGGGAGGCTAAGGTTGCAATGAGCCAAGATCACACCACTGCACTCCAGCCTGGGCAACAGAGCGAGACTCCATCTCAAAAAACAAAAAAAGAAAAAAGAAAAAAGGATATAAAGTATCTCATTTATTTATATTTACCACAAGTTGAAATGGTAATAATTTTGATATACCTTTATTGTATTAAATAAAATACAGTTAAAATTAATTTCATGGTTTCTTTTCACTTGTTTTTTAAAATATATAATACCCAGACTAGTCTGAGCTTTCTACTTTTTATTGTGACTACTAGAGCATGAAGCTCTTTATGAACTGACATGAAACAAACGCAAGTGAAAAAGGCAAGCTTCAGAACAGTGTTTATCTACCATCCCATTTTTACAAATATACATAGAAGATATGTTTATAAAGTTATTAACAAAATATTCAGAAGAATATATACAATATTGTTTTCAACTAATATCTCTGAAAAATGAGGATAATAGACCAAATATTCCCTACTTTCCACTTCTATACTATTTGGATATCTTACAAAATATTCACACAAAAAAAGTATGTGTTGCTTTTATAATTTGAGGAAAAAACACAAAGATATTACTTTTCTGAAAACAAACAAATATTGAAACTTTAAATTACAATTACTTATTAAAGTCAGTTGGCTGAGCACAGAGGCTCACAACTGTCTGTAATCCCAGCACTTTGGGAGGCCAAAGCATGTGGATCACTTGAGGTCAGGAGTTCCAGACCAGCCTGGCCAACATGGTGAAACCCCGTCTCTACTAAAAATACAAAATTAGCCGGGCATAGTGGCAGGTGCCTGCAATCCCAGCTACTAGGGAGGCTGAGGCAGAAGAATTGTTTGAACCCCGGTAGGTGGGGGCAGAGGTTGCAGTGAGCCCAGATTGCACTACTGCACTACAGCCTGGGCAACAGAGTGAGACTCCATCTCAAAAACAAAACAAAACAAAACAAAACAAAACAAAACAAAATAGCAGGAACAAAACTCTTTCAAGCGTTCTGGAACCTTTAAATTAAGAAAAGTAATCGAAGTGTTATCTCTCAAGCCCTAAGCAATTTCATAAGCAGTGCAACAATAAAATAAGAATTTCTAAATAAATCACTTACACAATCATTAGGGTCATGGCTCTTTAGTATTTAGGAATTCCTCAACCACACAAATAAAATATATATTACATTTTTAATTTTAAAATGTAAGAAAGCAGTTTACCAAAGGAATAAAAGCATTAATTATATGAAAAATTCCAAAAAGGACCTCTAACATTTTCAAATATGTCAGGTTCATGATTCTGATTACATTTATTCTTTCATCATGTAAATAACTCACAATGACAAACTCAAAGAATCCTAATTACCAAACTCACATGGCTATTGCTTTGCTCTCAATGTACTCCATGCAGATTTTCTTCAATCCCTTTAATCAATTACCTTCCCTGAAAAACGTGTCTGAAGTGTCAGGCTTCTAAAAAAGCATTATAAGAGATTCGAACTTTTTTTTTTTTGAGAGATGGAGTCTCGCTCTGTTGCCAGGCTGGAGTGCAGTGGCACAATCTCGGCTCACTGCAACCTCCGCCTCCCAGGTTCAAGCGATTCTCCTGCCTCAGCCTCCTGAGTAGCTGGGACTACAGGCGTGCACCACCACACCCAGCTAATTTTTGTATTTTTAGTAGAGAAGAGGTTTCACCATGTTGGCTAGGATGGTATCAATCTCTTGACCTCGTGATCTGCCCGCCTCGGCCTCCCAAAGTGCTGGGATTACAGGCGTGAGCCACTGCGCCCGGCCAGAGATTCCAACTTCTAACTTCAAGTGATTTACAGCTTACTAGAGAAAAAAGTATGTTCCAAAGGTTAGCAAATTAGTAGATGATTACCTCTACCTAGATCGCTTATTGGTATGCAAATCAAAAACACTCGCCATTAAAGGCAGGTGGGGGGATAGTTTGCTTGTCACTGAAGAAATACCAAATAACCATTTCAGAGTTATCAGAACTAATAAGGACTCATATCTGGTGCTACCTATAAATTAAACTGAAGCAGTGACAGTAGAGAGTATTTCAGGACAAGTAAGACTGTATCAGTAGAAAAGGAAAAAAGAAAAATCTGATAAGAAAGGAAGGCTAATGAGAATACAAATGTCAACAGGTTTAGAGTACAATTAACTTTTATTACGGTAGTACTGCTGACTGAGAGTATGAGTAATGCTCTGATTTTGACAAGACAGTCTTACAGGGGAGGAAAGCATATGAGGATATTCTTATAAACAAGAAATAAGAATAAAAGGTCAATCTATAAGATAACTATACTGCAAATCTAATAGGAAAAAGAGTTGAGCTAAAACTACCTTTTCATTCAACAAGGCGAGTACCCACTTGGTACCAAAAACTTGGATAGTCATTGTCAAGAAAAAGGCTGCTGAGGCAGAGTCCTTATCCTTAAGAAATTTAAAATCTAAAAAAAAAAAAAAAAAGAAACTTAAAATCTAGTATAGATATCAGATAAGTAAACAAATAAAAAACCAATACAGTGTTATTTGGTAAATGCCACACTAGAACTGTAGAAAATGTCACAGGAGTTACTTGTAGAAGAAGAGCATCCTAAGAAAACTTGTAAGGGGGGGGAAAGAATATAAGGCCCAAAAAAGACACGAAAGACATCCATTACTCAAAATGAAAAAATAAATAAATAAATATTAACACAAACACACTGATATCAGTAAACAAATGCTCTATCCAAGCCTAAGATTTTGAATCACCATAATGAAACTGAACTCTGGAAATGATATTTTTTTTTTTCTTTTTGAGACAGGATCTCACTGTTGCCCAGACTGAAGAGCAGCAGCACAATCATGGCTCACCACAGCCTTGACTTTCTGGGCTTAGGTAATCCTCCCACCTCAGCCTCCCAAGCAGCTGGGACTACAGGAATGCAAACCCAGCTAATTTTTTTGTATTTTTTGTAGGTACAGGGTCCCACTATGTTGTCTAGGCGGGTCTGGAACTCCTGGGCTCAAGCAGTCCTCTTGCCTCAGTCTCCCAAAGTGCTGGGATTACAGGCATAAGCTGCTGCGCCTGGCCTAACTACGTCATTTTTAAAGTCTATTTAAAAATGTGTAGTGAAAACAACCTACTGAAAAACACCCCAGAGTAATTCTTGAGTCAAATAGAGAAACTGATAAAGCTGAACAGAACTTAATCTCACTATATAAGTAAACTGTTAAGGACAACAAATTGTTTTCTCTCATTTGACTTTCACTATTATTTCAGAGATTAGAAAGCTGACCTCAACATACAATTATAATTATTCATCATTAACTCAGACTATAACAACCAAGTCACACAACTCCTATCTCTTATCTAACATTGAAAGAGTGCTTAATACTGTATATACTAACACCATGCCTACCATTCTTGATGTACCATCTCAATCCTCAAAATAAAACCTACTGAATTAAGCATCCCCATTCTGCAGATAAGGAATCAGGCTTTGATAAGTTAACCTGTTCATTGTCACACACAAGTCAAGAGAGTATTTCTGCAGACATCTGACTCTAAAATCTGTAAAAGTACTGTAAGTCAGTGATAGTACTGTAACTGCACTGTAAAGCCTGTCAGTATGTGCCTATGGAAAAACAAGAAAAAGTCATCAGCAAATTAATACATTTATGGTTATGTCTTTGTAGAAAAAGCTAATCAAGAACATGTGAAAGTGTTAGATTTCCTCCCAGTAAACACATTTATGGCCAACCTAGAATAAATGAAATTGTGTTTCAAATGTCAAATTATCTGTTTATGGGAGATGACGAGAACAGAACAGTCTCTAATATTTAGCTCACAGCAAGGCTAAAGTTTAAACAAATAAATGATAAAAGTACAAATTGAAACCAAGCATCTACTATGTGCCATTCCAAGCTTTTTTTCACTCTCAGCACTGCTGACATCAAATGTGTGGGTCTTTTCCTCACACCAATTCTCTGGACACCGACTGGATGTCCTACAATTCAATTCCATTCTGACACTATCTACCTGGAGTTAGAATCAGATCCCACAAGCTAACGGCTCAGTCCCAAAAGACTGCCCCAGACTTCAGATGCCAGCCACAAGTTTTGGGCCTCCTGTACTTCACACCACCCAGCTATTCATCAGGGGTTCCCATGACCCCCTCCTCAGGTTCAATAGTTTGCTAAATGCTGAGCACGGTGGCTCACTCCTGTAATACCAAAATTTTGGGAGGCCAAGGCTGGGGGATTGCTGGAGACCAGGAGTTTAAGACCAGCCTGGGCAGCTCAGCAAGACCTCATCTCTACAAAAAATAAAAATAAAATTAGCTGGGTATGGTGGTGCACGCCTATTTGAGCCCAGGAGTTGAAGGCTGCAGTGAGCTATGATCATGCCACTGCACTCCAGCCTGGGTGACAGAGCAAGACCTTGTCTCTAAAAAAACCAAAAAATAAATAAATAAAAAGAATTTGCTTGAATGGCCCCAGAACTCAGAAAGGCACTTTACTTACTATTACTGGTTTATTATAAAGGATACACTCAGGAATAGCCAAATGGAAGAGATGCAAAGAGCAAGGTTTAGGCGGGTGGTGTGGAGCTTCCATGCCTTCTCCAGTCAAACCAGCCTCCCAGCACCTTGAAATATTTGCCAACCCAGAATCTCTCCAAACACTGTCATTTAGGAGTTTCATTAGATGGGCATGATTAAATTACTGGCCATTGGTGACTAGCTATCTCTAGACCCTCTTTGCCTTCCCAGAGGTTGAAGGTGAGGCCCCATGCCTTGGTCTTTCTGGCAACCAGCCCCTAACCTGAAGCTATTATAGGGGCCTCTCAAGAGTTGACTCACTGAAACAAAAGATGCTCTTATCACCCTCATTCAAACAAAAGACTCTCTATGCTTAAGAAAATTCCAAGGGATTTAGAAGCTCTAGGTCAGCTGTCAGGGACAAAGACCAAATATATATTTCTTATTGTATCACAGCCATATTAAGGGCTGACATACTAAGACAAAAAGATACAACCCACTACCCTACCCTTAAGGAGCTTATTTACAATTTACAGGCTCAAAGTTCTTCACTTTAATTCAACTACTTTTTTTTTGAGACAGGTTCTCGTTCTGTTGCTGTTGACCAGGCTGAAGTGCAATGGTGCCATCATGGTTCACTGCAGCCTCAACCTCCCACACTCAAGAAATCCTCTCACTTTAGCCTCCTGAGTAGCTGGGACCACAGGCACACACCACCAAGTCCAGCTAATTTTTGTATTTTTTGTAGAGACAGGGTCCCACTATGTTGCCCAGGTTGGTCTCAAACTCCTGGGCTCAAGTGGTCCTCCTGCCTCGGCCTCCAAAATACTGGGATTTCAGGCATGAGCCACTGCGCCAGCCTCATGTACATTTTTAAACACTAGGTAAAGTGGAAAATGGCTTTCATCAAAAAGTTTCTAATCTTACCAAAAAGACAATGTTAAAATAAGTCTTAAGGCAGGCTATATTATAGACAAAGCAGAAAAGCCAAGGGCTTTGGGATCAAATAAAATTAATTCAACTCCTTTCTATCACTTATAATAGGACTATGGAAAAAATATTTAATCTCTCTGAGCCTCAGTTTCCTCATTTGTAAAAAGGAGAATGCGACAAAGAACTTGAAATGTAGTTGTTAATATTTAAAAAATACATACAAAGGATACAGCATACGGCATAACACATTAAGAGACACAGCGAGGGATACAATTCTGGATAAGAGGGGAAAGCAGAAAGTATTGTGATTTGGTCAAATGAACTATCAATCTTGCTATAAATTTTAAGTATAAAAGGATAAGGTATAAAACACAGAAGGATAAGATTCCTTTAGGATGCCTACAAAAACTATGAAATTTATTTTCATTAACTCTAAGTATGTACTGATTACCCTTATGCAAATCATTATTGTGAAAAACATTTGCAGGTCATTTATACAGTCGATAAATCACCTGGATCAGAGACCTGTATCTGGGGTTCATGACTTTATTTCCATGAATCCCTGCATATTGTATGAACAGTGTGTGTGTTTCAGAGGAAGGGCCCAGATGACTATCAGAGTCACAAAACAATCTGTTTAACTAGAATTTTTTGTTTAATATTAGACAGTTAAATCTGCATGTCCAGTACACATAAACTGGAGTTTATACAGTTTTCAATGTGAGGCAATGTGATTTCCAATACTAAGAAGAACCACTGTTTAACGCATAACTTATTTTCTTCCAGATTTTTTTGGTCAGTAAATATTTGAGTGTCTAGTACTTCTGAACATAAATGAACATCAAACAGTAGTCACAGCCCTCGATAATTTACAGATGAGTTACAAAAAAGAATAAATTGTTAATGCATACTTTCCTAAAATTTTAAGAACTAAAACTTATTGCCAATAGGAGGGTATGGAACGTTCCTGTAGGAAGGAAGAGTGGGTGGCTGAATTTTGAATGAAATTATGAACACAGCCTCTTGGAGAAGGGTTACTTTCGTCTATCTACATCAATGGTTTTCAAGTTGTAGGATGTGACCCATTTGTGTGCCATAAAATGGCTCTAGTGAATCTCAACCAGCTTCATAAAAAAAAAATAGAACAGCTTTATCTTGATAGAAACTCAGAAAAAAAGACTTTCCGAAGCGTTACTTACATTTCAAACATAACACAAAAATGAGTATCTAAATATGGATACTCTAAGTACAACCAAGTCCTAGCAGAGCACCTAGCTCACTACATTCATAGGAAGCAATCATGTTAAATGAATGCAGTCTTAAAGGCACTTCTAAAACACACAAGCAAAATACAGATTGCCTACTTCTTACATCAAAACAAAATAATGTATTTTAAGTGACATTCTCAAACCTTTTCTGTGACAATGTAAAACTCTCAAAATATAATGTTTTCACACAAAATCCTCAACTTTTTGTGTGAAGTTTCTCAAATTGTGAAGCCAATTATGATTTATATCAAAAAAGCATAACTCAAAAGATAACTATAAACACATAATTAAAATTTCTAATATTTGAACTTATTAGATATACTACAAACTGTAAAAACCTGACTCTCCTTAATTATTTCACGTCTGTTGGTTTGTGACAAAGCACTGCGCAGTCTTGAAACAAAAAGTGAATAAGTGAATATTTATTAAGTATCTGCTATGTGTCAGATATTTTGCTAGGTGCTTTCCATCTCATCTTGAATTTTTCAATCATCTTTCAAGGTGGCTACATGTCATAGGTGAGAAAAGTGAGGCTTGGCCTAGAATTACAGCATGAAATAAATACCCCAAGGCTCCTTTTGCTATATTACTACAATTACTGTCATTTCTCCTGCTGATTTTTTGCCTTAAAACATTGGTATGAGGCCAAGCGTGGTGGCCCACGCCTGTAATCCCAGCACTTTGGGAGGCCGAGACGTGCAAATCACCTGAGGTCAGGAGTTCAAGACCAGCCTGGCCAATATGGTGAAGCCCCATCTCCACAAAAATACAAAAATTAGCCAGGCGTGATGGCGGGTGCCTGTAATCCCAGCTACTCGGGAGGCTGAGGCGGGAAAATAACTTGAACCTGGGAGGCAGAGGTTGCAGTGAGCCGAGATCATGCCATTGCACTCCAGCCTGGGGGACAGAATGAGACTTGGTCTCAAAAAAAAAAAAAATTGGTATGTAGGCCAGGCGTGGTGGCTCATGCCTGTAATCCCAGCACTTTAGGAGGCCAACTTGGGAGGATCACTTGAGTCATGGAGTTCCAGACCAGCCTGAGCAACACAGTGAGACCCCATCTCTATCTCAAAAAAATAAAATAAAAATGTTGGTATGTAAACTAAGTCCAGAGGTCAAATCAGGCACACCTTATTTTTATAAGTAAAGTTTTATTGGAAAAGTCAGGCTCATTTGTTTGGCTACCTCTGCCACTCTAACAACAGAACTGAGTACTTGCAACAGAGACAATATGGCCCACGAAGCTAAAATACTTACAGAAAGTTGTTGACCCCTGCCTTAAAGAAGCAAAATGCCAAGAACCCTGGAGGCCTCAAAATTTCAACGTCTTTGAGGGTGTTTGAGACTATTAACTGAAGAAGAAACTATAAAATTATATGAGACAGAAAGCCAAATGTTTTAATTTTTATAATGTTATATCATAATTAGCCCAAATTTATAAAAACAACAAAATTAAAAAGCTTGATTATGAAGTTACTGTTTCATAATTAAGCTGTTTTCTGGCCAGGTGCAGTGACTCACACCAGTAATCCCAATGACTTGGGAGGCTAAAGTAGGAGAGTCACTTGAGCCTAGCAGTTTGAGGCCACAGTGAGGTATGATCACACCACTGTACTCCAGCTTGGGTGACAGGGCAAGATCCCATCTCTAAATAAAATAGTTAATTAACTAACATAAAAAATAAACTATCTCTGTAGCTTGAATTGATGAAGGAAAAAAATCTTACAATTCAAAATATATTTAATGAGCATGAGTCATGCACCCATATTTCTCATGAAGGAACATACTCGGTTCAAAACAAAATGGCACCTGGCTTTTTCTTACTAGCATTTTTTTTTTAATTTCACATCACACTTTTTGATTTAATACATTAACTGAGCCAGGTGTGAGTGGCATGTGTCTATAGTCCCAGTTATGAGGAGACTGAGGCAGGAGGATCACTTCTGCCCAGGAGTTCAAGTCCAGCCTAGTCAACAGAGTGAGACCTTACCACTTAAAGAAAAAAAAAAAATTTCACTGAAATCATTCTACTCTGTACTTTAAGCTGAACATTTATGTGATTAACCAGGAGTCTATATTTGATTTTCTGGTATGAAGAAGGAGTTTTCTTTTTTTTCTTTTTTCTTTTTTTTTTTTTTTCTGAGACAGAGTCTTGCTCTGTCGCCCAGGCTGCAGCACAGTGGGGGGATCTCGGCTCACCGCAAGCTCCGCCTCCCAGATTCACGCCATTCTCCTGACTCAGCCTCACGAGTAGCTGGGACTACAGGCGCACACCACCACACCTGGCTAATTTTTTGTATTTTTAGTAGAGATGGGGTTTCACCGTGTTAGCCAGGAAAGTCTCAATCTCCTGACCTCGTGATCCACCCACCTCAGCTTCCCAAAGTGCTGGGATTACAGACGTGAGCCATCACTCCCAGCCTACTTTTTTTTTTTTCTAACTTCATGGTTTTCATTCTAAGTAAAAACCTCCAAATCATATCATTTTGTCTTCATTCAAAATACAACTCACTATCGATTCATTCACTCGTCTCGCTCTGTCACCCAGGCCAGTCTTGAACTGAGCTCATGCAATCCTCCTGCCTCAGCCTCCTGAGTAGTTGGGATGACAGGCGCAAACCACCATGCCTAGCTTCTCCAAGTCCATTTAAACAACTTATCTAAACTACCCAGAATGGGGAATGTTTGGTTACAGTGACACAAATAACATTTTCTTTATTACTAATTTTCAAAAAAATTTTTTTAGAGACAGGTCTCACTGTGTTGCCCAGGCTGTAGTGCAGTGGCTATTCAAAGGTATGATCAGAGAGCACTGCAGCCACCTGGGTTCAAACAATTCTCTCATTTCAGCCTCCTCAGTAGCTGGGACTACAGTATGAACCACCATACCCAGCTCTCATTTAGTAATTTTAAATAAGAGTCCTCTAATATACAAACTCTAGAATAAATCAAGAAAATTTAAGTCCTACTAAAATGTAAAATGTAGGTAGGTAACTGTTAATGAATACCTTGACTCTACTGACTTCATTAAGTATTTTAGTTCACAAAATCTTATATTTGGTTTCCTTTTTTTTTAAGAAAAGAGATCTTGTTATGTTGCTCAGCTGGACTCAAACTCCTGGGCTCAAGCGACCCTCCCACCTCAGCCTCCCAATTGGCTGGGGCTACAGGCATCTGACATTGCTCCTTCATTTTTAAGAATAAATGTTAATGTATATTAGTTTTTAAAAATCCAAAATGATTTTTGTTTAAAATAACCCCAGAGTTAGTCCCAGAAACATGCAAATATGGTTCAACATTTGAAAAATCAGTGTAATTCACCATATTAACAGATTAAAGAAATAGTTCACACAATCATCTCAATACATGCAGAAAAGGCATATGATAAAATTCAACATCCATTCATGATTTAAAAAACAAACCCTCAGTAACCTAGGAACAGAAGAAAGCCTCCTTAACCTCCTTAACAGAATGCACAAAATGACCTACAGCTAATATCATATTTTAAAGGTGAAAGACTGAATACTTTTCCTTTAAGAAAGTGAGCAAGAAGCCAGGCACTGTGACTCATGCCTGTAATCCCAGCACGTTGGGAGGCTGAGGTGGGCAGATCGCTTGAGCCCAGGAATTCGAGACCAGCCTGGGCAACATGGTGAAGCCCTGTCTCTACGAAAAATACAAAAAATTAGCTGGGCATGGTGGCACTTGCAGTAGGTCCCAGCTACTCAAGAGGCTGAGATGGGAGAATCAACTGAGCCCAGAAAGTCGAGGCTGCCGTGAGCAGTGCTGCGCCACTACACTTTAGCCTGGGGATAGAGTGAGACCCTATCTTAAAAAAAAAAAGTGAACAAGATAAAGATGCTACTTCTCATCTCTCCTATTCGACATCTCAGTGGAAGTCCTAACCAAGCCAATACAGCAAGTTAAGGAAAAGAAATAAAAGGCATACAGACTAGAAGGAAAGAAAAGTTTTGAGCACAACTGTCTACTTAGAAAATTCCAAAAAAAATTACTAAAATAAAAAAGCTCCTAGAGCTAATAAGGGAGTTTAGCAGAAAGTCAGGATACAAAGTCAATATACAAAAATTAATTTCTATATACCATCAGTGATCAATTGGAATCTGATTTTTTTAGATTACCATTTACAATAGGACCAAAAAATTAAAATAATTAGGTATAGACTTAATAAAGTATTTGCAAGATCTGCATATTGAAAACTACAATACTCACATAAATGGAAAGAAATAGCATGTTCATAGATTAGAAGACTCAAATTATTAAGATGTCAATTATCTTCAGGTTGATCTCTAAATTAGACACAATCTCAATCAAAATCCCAACAGAATGTATGAATTATCAAGATGATTCTAAATATCATACAGAAAGCAAAGGAACTAAAAATAGTCATAACAATTTTGAAAAAGAATACAGTGGAAGAGTCACATTACCTAATGTGAAGGCTTATTTTAAAAATTGGCCTGGCATGGTGGCATGTACCTATAGTACTAGCCACTGGGGAAAGTGGGAGGATGGCTTGAGTCCTGGAGGTTGAGGCTGCAGTGAGCCATATTCATACCACTGTACTCCAGCCTGGGTGACAGAGTGAGACCCTGTCTCAAAAAATTTTTAAATAATACAGCCTGGGCAACATAGCCAAGACCTTATCTCCAAATAAATTTAAAAATCAGCCAAGTGCGGTGGCACGCCTGTGGTCCCAGCTACTTGGGAGGATTGCTTGAACCTGGGAGGCCAAGGCTGCAGTGAGCAGAGATCACACCACTGCACTCCAGCCTGAGCGACAGAGACCCTGTCTCTAAATAAAAAATAAAAATATAAATACAATAAAATAAAAATAAAAAATAAAAAGGATAGACAAAATAGATCAATTGAAGAGTCCATAAACAAACCCAAACAAATGTAGTCAAATAGCTTTTGACAAAGAGACAAGAGGAATACAATGGGAAAAAGACCGTGTTTTAATCAAATGGTCATGGAACTGGACAAATAAATAAGTGAAACAACTTGTACTTCTCTCATTTTATACAAAAATAAACTCAAAATGGAACATAGATCTAAAAATAAAATTACAATATAAAACTTGGAAAAAAAAATTGGAGAAAAATCTCTCTGACCGTGGATTGAGCAAAGAGTTCTTAGATACAATTGATTCAAATTTTAAAAATTAATAATTTGGACTTTCTCAAAATTTAAAATTCTATACTTCAAAAGTAATGAAGTATAGAAGTTATGAGGATGAAAAGGCAAGCCAGAGTGGAAGAAAACCTTCGTAAATCACTTATCTGACAAAGATAAAGGACTATATAAAACTTTTGGGGCAGTGGCTCATGCGTGTAATCCCACCACTTTGGGAGGCTGAGGCAGGAGAATCACTTGAGCCCAGGAGTTCTGAGACCAGCCTGGGAAACATAGTGAGACCCCATCCCTAAAGAAAAAAGGAAAAAATAATAAGATAATAATAAATTCAGCAATAAGACAATAATCCAATTTAAAAATGGGCAAAAGGTTCAGACACTTTACCAAAGATAAACAGATGGCAAATAAGCACATGAAAAGATGCTCAACATCCTCAGTCACGGGGGAAATGCAAAGAAAAATCCCAACGAGATACTATTAAAATGGCTAAATCTAAAGACTGACCATACCAAGTGCTGACAGGAATGTAAAGCAACTGACCTCTCATATATTGCTGGTGGAAATGCAAAGTGGTTCAGCCACTTCAAACACAGCTTGACAGTGTATTAGTTTCCTATGCCAATGTAACAAATTGCCACAAATTTAGTGGCTTAAAACAACAGAAATTATTTTACAGTCCTATAGGTTAGAAATCTGGCATATGTCTCCCTTGGCTAAAATTACTGGCAGGGCTGCTTTCTTTTCTGGAGCCTCTTCAAGATTCTAGACACCACTCATATTCCTTAGTTTGTGGCCTGCTCTCCTCCATCTTCAAAGCCAGCAACTTTGCACTTCTCTGACCAATTATTACATCTTTTTTTCCTGACTCTACTCTTCTGCCTCTCTCTTTCCTTTTTTAAAGATTGTGTGATACACTGGGACCACCTGAATAATCCACAATAATCTCCCTAAAGTCATCTGATTAGCAACCTTAATAAGCCTTTGCCACGTAAGCAAACATATTCACAGGTTCCAGGTATTAGGATATCCTTGAAGACCTTTATTCTGTCTACCACAGATAGGTCTTTAATTTTAAGATAAAATTAGGCTATACCTACCATATTCCATCTACTTAAGAGAAACAAAAACTTAGGTTTACACAAAAACCTATTTGCAAAGATTTACAGCCACTTTATTCAGTCACAAAAACCTGAAAACAACTCAAATGTCCTTCAACTGGTGAATGGATAGGTGATGGAACTGTTCTTTACCTTGATTGTGGTAGTTGCACAGCTCTCTGAGTTGGAATTGTACAATGAAAAGTTAATTTCATTTCATGTAAATTAGAGTTAAATATTTTTTAAAGAAAAGAAGCAATTATATCATTTCTCTTCCACCAGATTAGCAAAAATTTTAAAATCTTACGATGCCAAGTGTGGGCAAGGATGTGAAGCCACTGTCACTCATACTGTTTGCAGGAATGTAAATGATTACAGCATTAAAAAGGGTAATTTGGCTGTAGCTAGTAATGTTGAAAACACATATCAACCTATTATCAGCAATTCCACTTATAGGTAGGTATACATACATTCTAGGAAAGCGTCCACACATACGCTCAAGGAGACATGCACAAAGATATTCATTAAACATTGTTTGAAATATTAAAAAACTGAAAATTCTTCAGTAGGGGAATGAATTGCAGTTAGTAGTTATTAAAAAAGAAAACGGAAAAAATCCATGACAGAAAGAATCCTGCCAGTTAAGTGATTTGGAAAAGGCAACTTATTGGTTTATCTAACAATGAGACAACCTGAGAAGAGCACTGAACTTAGAATATGGAGACTTAGAATATGGAGAACAGCATTTTAGCATTCATGTAGTTCCAAGTCTGCCACTAACTAGCAGTCAGACTACGGATTACTTAACTCCTGCAAGCCTCACTTTCTTTTTCGTGGAAGATGAAGAGGTTAGACTATATAACCACTAAGATTACTTCCAACTCAACGATCCTATGATTCAGTAAGTATATGATCAAAAATTATAAGGGCTGGGTGCGGTGGCTCACGCCTGTAATCCCAGCACTTTGGGAGGGCGAGGCGGGCGGATCACCAGGTCAGGAGATTGAGACCATCCTGGCTAACACGGTGAAAACCCGTCTCTACTAAAAAAAAAAAAAAAATACAAAAAATTAGCAGGCGTGGTGGCGGGCGCCTGTAGTCCCAACTACTCGGGAGGCTGAGGCAGGAGAATGGCGTGAACCCGGGAGGCAGAGCTTGCAGTGAGCCGAGATTGCGCCACTGCACTCCAGCCTAGGCGACAGCGCGACACTCCGTCTCAAAAAAAAAAAAAAAAAAAAAAATTATATTCTGGCGGTGGCTCACGCCTGTAATCCCAGCATTTCAGGAGGCCGAGGCGGGTGGATCACCTGAGGTCAGGAGTTCGAGGCCAGCCTGGCCAACATGGTGAAACCCCGTCTCTACTAAAAATACAAAAATTAGCCGGGTGTGGTGGCGAGCACCTGTAGTCCCAGCTAGTCGGGAGGCTGAGAGCAGGAGAATCACCTGAACCAGGGAGGTGGAGACTGCAGTGAGCCAAGATCGAGCCACTACACTCCAGCCTGGGCAAGAGCGAGACTATGTCTCACAAAAAAAAAAAAGAAAGAAAAGACAATTATATTCTATATAAGCACATATGTCAAGATACTATTTTTTTCTAGACACTCTGAAATCAGAAAATATCAGAGAAATAGGGCATTTCAGTATAATAATATATAAAATTGATCAAATTTCTTGGAATCGGTGATAAATTTTATTTTTTCCACGACACAGCCCTCAGGAGATCCTGAAAACACGTGCCCCTGTGATGAGATTTTTAATCAAAATCATAATTCAAGATCATGTAAAAGCTAAACCCACTGTACTGACTTGGGTCACCCTCAAGTAGAACTTATATATTCTCTCCCGTTTTAACATTCTAAAACAAGTTAATATTAATGAATCCACCTTAATTTGTCAAGTTCAAGTCCGTCTTGCCAAAAGTAATTCAGGTACATGGTAAAATTTACTAGATTTTTAAAGATAAAATAATGAATTGCTTTTCCTATTTTTGCCTGTTTTATCTATAAATCTCTTACATTATAATTTAATAGCTCATCCTGCCGCAAATAGAAAGCCTATAAAACCTATCCACAACAGCTATGTCCACAGGGATCTAGTAAAAAAAAAAAAAAAAAAAAATCGTAGTTCTTAATTCAAGGAAGCTTATTTAGTAAGTTTCATTACCACCAATACTTCAAAGACACCAATAACCAACACGTCATTTGTTCCTATTGCATAATTTAACAGGTTATTAACTTCTGGTATAATCCAAAAGCATAATTAGTAAACTATCATTAAAACATGATATTGCTTTTTTAAAAACTCAGAAATATTAACACCTTTCACTGCGTCAGTCAAATCAAAATTTCAAAATTTTTGTTCAACTGACTTTCCAAATCTAAATTCTTACTATTCTAAACGAGTATGGAGACAAAACACACACTCCATACTACATCTAAAAACTTCCTAGCCATCAGATTTTAATTTTAGCATAAACTGCCAAGAAAAACCTTTTGACCGAAACCTACATTCCGTACACATTACTGTATGTCAATCAACAGAAGGTGAGTTATGATCATTAGAAAGTTACATAATTTACTACAAAGATCGTTTAAAGCAAACTTCATTAAACGTAGGTTATAACAATTTACAGGCTTCAAAGTTCAAAGCGCAACCTTAAAGTATCAGAAACCATGAACAAAACTAGGCTTTTCTTTAAAAGTGGTCACAAGGAAGCAGGAACTGTTTGCGTGTTTAAGAACGCAATGAGCAGCAGAATACCAGCAGCTGAGTCAGGCAGAGGAACGCTGACTACATTCTGACTTCTAAAGGAAAGCGTTCCCTCGCCGATTTCCCAGACCCGGCCGGGAGAGAGTCCCGCGCGTCGCGACCTCGGAGAGAGGGCGCAGGGGGCAGACGACTCCCCGCCGCGCCCCCTGCACCTCGGGCCCGGCTGGCTGTGGCCCGCGCCAAGGTGCATGCCCAGCTAAGCAGAAGGAGCGGGCACCGCGCAGGCAGCGTTGCTCCGAGGGACAAAGGTTGGGCTCACACCCTCCACGGCCGCAGCTCGCGCGCCTGAGGAAGCCCGCCTGGCTGCCAGGGGTCTCCCGCTGGCCGGAGTTTGCGCAGCGTGTGGGGGAAGGGGAGCCCGCCCGCCCCTCCCCCGCCGCGCTCCCAGGGACCTGTTGATTAAGATCTCCACAGCCCAGCCGCCGCCGATCCGCCTCTTACCTCCGCGCCTCGGCTCCGCGGAGCCTCCCGCCCCGGCCGCTCCTAAGCACTGCAGAAGCGACAGCCCTCCGGCGGCCCTTGAAATACCGGATAAAGAATCCAGAAACTCCCGACTCCCCACCTCAGAATCCTTAGTCCCCGCCCCCGCCCCACCGCCTGCCTCCTCCGTCGCCGCCGTCACCGCCGCAGCCGCCAGCAGCTCCACTTCTAGACCGCGCGAGAGCGGCCCCTGCGGCCGCCGCGAGACCGCGCACGCGCCCCCGGGCCTCTGGCGCAGTGGGCGCGCGGATCCGAGTCCCACCCCGCCCGTGAGAGGCTGGCGCGGCTTGCCCAATCCCGAGCCGGAGCGGAGAGAGCGCCCGCTCATTGGTCCTCTCCGCAGCTCCAGCCGGGTGCGCGCAGTCGCGCGCCTCTAAGTCTAAAATGCGGACTGCTCCGGGCTAGCTGGCCCTGTGGAGCCACTTCGGGATGTGGCCGGCGAGCTTTGTGGGGACGCGAGGCTTCCCTGGGTTTCTACATCCCTTGGCTCTTGTCTCTGGATGACGTATCCTGAAGAAAATCTGATTCCTCTTGAAGAGATTCCTCATGTCCTGTCAAGTTAGTCACCCAATCTAACATTTGTTTTTTTAAAAAAATGACATAAACACCTGGATGTGTGCAGTGTCCCGCAGAAGACTGCATAAAGCCAGCAGCTGCACTGATTTCTGAAAACCAGAAAGCAAGGATAGCAAGGACTAGAACTATTTCCCAGAAGTCTCCCGAAGGGACAGAGTTACGCAGATCAGCCCGTGCTCCGGGCATGGCTGGCGCCCTCGGGACCTGGATGTGCCACCCTTGGAATGGGGCAGGACTCAGGCGGGTGCGGGCGGAAGTCAGAGCAGATTGGAGGATGTTCTAAGGAGAAATACCAGCAATGTGTCTCGACACTTGCAATAAAAGCCCTCGGATGGTCTCTGTCTTGACAGTACCTTCCGAGCAAGCCCATTCCACATTTGAACACTTGCAAGGTTTGTTAATCGACCTCTCCTTCTATGAGGCCAAACTGTGCCTGTGACTCCAGCCCCGGGGCACAGTTTCCCCCAGGGGCACAGTCCTCCCTCAAAGCCTTCGTATATGCCATTTCCATTTCTCTCGGTTTTCCTCATTTTGTCCCACGGTGTTTTTCCATCTCGCAATGTCCTCAGGTCCTGATTTTCAAGTTCTTTCACATTCTTCCCCATTACGCTCCTCTGGACAGCCTATGGGTTGTTGGTGTCCCTCACTAAGGACACTGTGATGGCCTGAACGAAGCAAACCATTGTTCCTGGTGGTGAAGATCTTTGGGGATGCCTACCCTTCCCAGATTTGTTATCCTTCTCAAATCTGATCAGCATTCTGTCCAAGTGTTTAATAAGACAGAGCCGAGGACAGAATTCTGCTGCATGCCACTAAAGACCTTAATGCTCCTGCCATCAAAAATTTCTCAGTAGGCTTCGAATACAGGTGGACGACACAACCGAACTGTCTTCTTGGCCCATATTCCTCCATAAAGATGCCATGAGAACTGGTGAAATGCCTAACTGAAATCCAGATAAAGTCTCCGGGATTCCTAGAAACTATTAGCCATACCCCAAAAGAAAAAACGGTTACTGTGTGTGACTTACTTCCTTTTCTAAGTTCTTTTGTTTTTGTTTTTGTTTGAGACGGAGTTTCGCTCTTTTGCCCAGGCTGGAGTAAAGTGGCGCAATCTCGGCTCACTGCAACCTCCGCTCCCCGGGTTCAAGTGATACTCCTCCCTCAGCCTCCCCAGTATCTGGGATTACAGGTGCCAGCCACCACGCCCGGCTAATTTTTGTATTGTTAGTAGAGACGGGGTTTCGCCACATTGGCCAAGCTGGTCTTGGACACCTGACCTCAGGTGATCCACCTTTCTCAGCCTTCCAAAGTGCTAGGATTACAGGCGTGAGCAACCGTGCCTCGCCTCTAAGTTCTTAAGTATATAACATAAATAATAATTCAAGAAGCTTCCTCCAGCTCGTCAATGAATTCTTCTTTCTCTAGCTTATAATTTCTTGTCTTTGGCACTATTGACATTTGGGCTGGATAATTCTTGTGGGGACTGTCCTGTGCATCATAGGATGTTTAGAAGCATCCCCAGCCTCTACCCACTAGGTGCCAGTAGCATCACCCTCCCCAATGTGACAATCAAAAATGTCTCCAGACATCACCAAAGGTCATGGGGAGGGATGAGCAAAATCATCTTCAGGTAAGGACTGCAGATCTAGCTGTTCAAAGAAAGGACCTCTTTGGAAAGATAGTATATCTTTATCCGTAACTTCCAATCTCTTGGCCCCAGGCAGTTTTACAAAACAACAAAACACACACAAAAAAAAAGCCTCCACCCAAATGAACCCGCCAAGTACCTAGCCTTGCTTCCTCAGCTGCTTAGATTCCCATACAGGACCCCACCATAATAAAATGATTATTAGTATGAGTGTGAGATAGCAGACCAGCTGCTTATCTCAAAATATGTGAAATTCCTTTTTAAAGTGCTATAACAATTCAGAAGGGCATTTTTTTCAGGAAAAGAAGTGCTATAAAAATGTTAGTTATGGCCTGGCATGGTGGCTTACACCTGTAATCCCAGCACTTTGGGATGCCAAGGTGTATGGATCCCTTGACCCCAGGAGTTCAAGACCAGCCTTGGCAACATGGCAAAAACCCATCTCTACAAAAAATACAAAATTAGCTGGGCATGATGGTATGTGCTTATAATCCCAGCTACTTGGGAGGCTGAGGCAGGAGGATCATCTAAGCCTGGGAGGTCAAAGCTGCAGTAAGCTGAGATCACACCACTGTACTCCAGCCTGGGCAATAGACTGAGACCCTGTCTCAAAAAAAAAAAAAGTTATTATTTTACCTCCTAAAGATATTTTCATGTTAAAAGAGGGCAGATCCTACAGCAAATAACAAATCTACTCTCTAGTGGGTCAGGTGCAGTAACTCACACCTGTGATCCCAACACTTTGGGATGCCAAAGCGGGAGGATTGCTTGAGCCCAAGAATTCAAAACCAGCCTGGTCAACATAGGGAGACCCCATCTCTACAAAAAAATTTAACAATTAGCTGGGTGTGGTGGCACGCTCCTGTAGTCCTGGCTACTTGGGAAGCTGAGATGGGAGGATCCCTTGAGCCCAGGAGATCTAGGCTGCAGTGAGCTGTGATTGTGTCACTGCACTCTAGCCTGAGCAACAGAGCAAGACCGTGTCTAAAAAAAAAAAAGAAAGCAAGAAAGAAAAAGAAAGAAAAGAAAAAAGAAATCTATTTTCTGGTGAATTGAGCCAATCCCAGAATTTCCAAGTCATACAAATTACTGGTATATATGCAAAAACTGAAGGGTAGCTGAAAGAGTGAAAGGTATAGAAACTGGAGGCATGGTAATTAGATTAAGTTTTAGCTTTGCTGCTAGCTAGTTCTGTGATTTAGATGTGTGACAAGCTTCCTGGACCTAAATTTTCTCATCTATAATGTAAAGGGGTTAACTACTTTTTTCCCCCTAGTTTTAGGATTCTGGTAGCCTCTGCATATAGAGTCTAACATGGATAGCATAGGAGGTTAAGAGAATATAATATTCCCCCCAAAATAGAATGAAATGGACAATCTGTGGTTTAAACCCCCCTGTCAGAAGGGCTGTTCATCCTCGTCAGAAAGCAGTTCACCTGCTGAGTCACTCTAACAAATTTGTAACTAAATATTATGGATGAGTAGTGAAAGCCTAACTGTAAAACCAGGAGTAAGGTGGACAGTCACCATAGTAAATACCCTCCCTTCTTCCTCATCTTGTCATCTGCTTAGCCCATTGTCTGTCAATATCCCTTATTAAATGTTTATGTAATAAAATACCACACTATTTTATTTCATTAAAAGTTTTGGGAAGCCAGTCATGGTGGCATGTGCCTGTCAGCTAATCAGGGGGCTAAGATGGGAGGATTGTTTGAGCCCAGGAATTCAAGTCCAACCTGGGCAACACAGCAAGACCCCCTTCTCTAAAAATTTAAAAAAAAAAGTTTTGGGGGAAACATATTCATGTTGCATTTCAGCCACCTGTAAAAAGTTCTGAAATTTTTGTTTTCAAGATTTATTATTCCCTATTATATATCAAATTATGTAGCCTTAACTAAGGCTATTATATCTCCTCTTTGTACTAGTGAAAACCAGGTCTTCACTAGTATGGTTTTCACAACTTGGCTTTCACTAGTACCTCAGTGAATTAGTACTTAGAATTTTCATAAGTGAATTAGTAGCCTAATCACATAATTGTATGAACCAGATGATCAGAGATAATGTATAATAAAAGCAGAATACTCAGTAACTCAGATAAAAGAGAAATTATGAAACAAAAATTACCTACGAATAGTAGTACTAGTAAATAAATATATATATATAATATATTTTTGTTTTTTGAGATGGAGTCTTGCTCAGTCACCCAGGCTGGAGTACAGTGGTGTGATCTTGGCTCACTGCAACCTCCGCCTCCCGGGTTCAAGCGGTTTTCCTGCGTCAGCCTCCCAGTAGCTGGGATTACAGGCACCTGCCACCATGCCTGACTAATTTTTTTTGAATTTTTAGCAGAGACAGGGTTTCACCATGTTGGCCAGGCTGTTCTCAAACCCCTGACCTAAAATGATTTGCCCACCTCGGCCTCCCAAAGTGCTGGGATTACAGGCATGAGCCACTGCGTCTGGCCAAATATCTAAAATAAAATAATAAAATAACAAAAAGCAAACCAACAAACAATGAACTTTTCTAATTTAATTGGGTTACTCTTATTTAGATGTTTTATAGGAGGATTTAAACTTTCATAAATCTAGCTAAATATAGTATATCCCTGAGCTAAGAACATTATACAGTTGTCATATGGAATGGAAGGTCCCACTATCTGCACCAGTGTAATTCAGTACAGGTTAGTATTATTCAACCTAATTGGCTTTAACAACTATTCACTCATTTAATGGGCTAAGCATTGTGCTATAGGCACTGAAATCTGTGTGACAGTCCTTATCCTGGAGGAACAGGAAAGGTAGGAAAAAGGACACGATAAGACAAATAAAATACAAGGAAAAGCATGGTGAATGAACATAAGTGTGCTAGACTCAAAGAAAGAAAAGGTCTTATACCAGGAGGAGCTTTACTATCTAGTGAAGGTGCGGGTGGGAACGGTGAATAAACTGCTCTGAAAGTACTCACAATAATAGGAAAATCAGGATCTTATACATGGCTTTAAAAAAATAGACATGAGTTGGGGGGAGGAGTGGGGAGATGTTGGTCAAAGGATACAAAATTTCAGTTAGGAGGAATAAGTTCAAGAGCTCTATTTGTACAACATGGTGAGTATATAGTTAATAACAATGTATAGTATACTTTAGTATACTTAAGAGACTAGATTTTAAATGTTCTCACCACAAAACAAATGGTATGCGAGGTAATGTTAATTAGCTTGATTTAGCCATTCCACGATGTAAACATATTTCAGAATACTATGTTGTATGTCATAAATATATCAATTTTTATCAATTTAATTTAAAAATTTTAAAAAGATACACATAAAACTTTTTCTAAATGTGAATGACTGAGTGATATAAACAGAGAAAAGAAGCATGAGCTTAATATGGAAACAAGAGTCAACAAAAGCCTCAGGGTAGGATATTCAATATTTAGAATGTCAATCATTTATCATTCTTTTATTTGTACCCATCTGGGTGGTCCTATGCCAGTCTGGAGATGTGTCAAGAAATAAAACAGGGTCTATGAGAATTTTTTTTTTTTTGAGATGGAGTCTCACTCTGTCACCCAGGCTGCAGTGCAGTGGCGCGATCTCGACTCACTGCGAGCTCTGCCTCGTGGGTTCACGCCATTCTGCTGCCTCAGCCTCCTGAGTAGCTGGGACTACAGGTGCCTGCCACCAAGCCTGGTTAATTTTTTGTATTTTTAGTACAGACAGGGTTTCACCGTGTTAGCCAGGATGGTCTTGATTTCCTGACCTCGTGATCCGCCCGCCTCGGCCTCCCAAAGTGCTGGGATTACAAGCGTGAGCCACCGCGCCTGGCCCTGAGAAATTTTATTTCCGAGAGAGGATGTAGGTAATTTAGGGCTTGGAAAAATTTATAATGAAGGAAAGATCAAGCCCAAATGTTAAGAAAGAGGAGACGAAGTTTGTTCTGCTTGAAAAGGGCTATAAAATTACCTATATCTTTTCCTCACCAAGCTCCCAATCACACTTTTGTTTTGTGTGAAAAATTTCAGTGCTTTAATTAATATTTACATGTGAATACCTGTGACTGACTGGGTCTGGATGGTATCTGGCCTGAACTTTTTTTTTTTTGAGACGGAGTTTTGCTCTTGTCACCCAGGCTGGCATGCAGTGGCGTGATCTCAGCTCACTGCAACCTCTCCCTGCTGGGTTCCAGAGATTCTCCTGCCTCAGCCTCCCTAGTAGCTGGGATTACAGGTGTGTGCCACCACGCTCAGCAAATTTTTGTATTTTTAGTAGAGGCAGGGTTTTGCCATGTTGGCCAGGCTGGTCTCCAGCTCCTGACCTCAGGTGATCCACCCATCTCAGCCTCCTAAAGTGCTGGGATTACAGGCATGAGCCACCGCACCCGGCCTGAACTTTAAAGTGTGGAACTGTAGGCCGGGCGCAGTGTTTCCCGCCTGTTAGCCTAGCACTTTGGGAGGCTGAGGCGGGTGGATCACCTGAGGTCAGGAGCTCGAGACCAGCCTGGCCAACATGGCAAAACCCCATCTCTATGAAAAATACAAAAATTAGCTGGGCTTGGTCGTGCAAGCCTATAATCCCAGCTACTAGGGAGGGTGAGGCAGGAGAATCGCTTGAACCCAGTGGGAGGAGGTTGCAGTGAGCCAAGATCGCACCACGGCACTCCAGCCTGGGGGACAGAGTGAGACTCTATTTCAAAACAAACAAGCAAAGAGTGGAACTCTAATGTCTCTTCTCCTATTCTCTCTTGAACTCACTCAACTTGACATGTAAAGTCACAGATTTCAGCCACTTCGTTAAATGCAAAAGTCAGTTTTCAGTCATCCTATGTGACCTGTCTGCAGTATCTGATGAAGCTGATAATTTTCTCCATTTTCTTCTCTGGGCTTCTGAAACACCATTCTTACTTCCCTTCCCAACTCACTGGAACCTCCTCCTTAGAACCCTTTGCTGGCTCTTATTTATCCCTTTGTATGCTAATATTTGGAGTGTCCCAAAGCTCTAAAATTGAATATTTTACTTCTCTCTTTGCCTGGGTTTGAATCCCAGCTCTGTCACTTGCTAGCTGTCTGATTAGAAGAAAGTCAGTTAATTTCTCTGAAATTCAGCTTCCTTATTTATAAAATGAGTATAATAAAAGTAGCTACCTCCTACAGTGCTTGTGAAGACAAACTGAATTTATATATGACAGTGCTTAGAACAGTGCTGGACATAGTATGTATTAACTGTTTGTCTTTATTTTTATCTTGATGTTCTTTATCACCCACTCCCTTTCATCTGATCTCATGGCTTCAAATTTCATCTATATACTGTTTACTCCAAATTTATCTTTAGTCTGAACTTCTGCCCTGAATTCCAGAATCCTCTATTCAACTATCAGCCGGAATCTTCATTTAGATTTCTAATGAGTATTGCAAATTTTACATGGCAGAACTGTTGATTTTGACAGTTTCCAGTTATCCAGGTGTTCTTTCACATGGCACGTTCAACCCATCAGGAAATCCTGTTTATCTACCTTCAAAATATATCCAGAATCTAACCACTTCTCCCCATCCCCACTGCTACCACCCTACTCCAGGCCATCATCATCTTTTGCCTGGATTGTTGCACTAGGTTTCTTCCCACCTGTCATGAGACAGACTGGGGGAAGTCAGCCAGAGGAAGGGAGTTTCAGATGGAAATTACAGATCAGATATAGGAGGTAGTGCTAACTAGAAACTTGTAAAACCTGTCAGTAGAAGCAGATTATCTGAGGCTTTGCAAATTTCTTTCTCACGGAAAAGCCCTACCTTCTCATGTGATAGACTATGGCAGAATTGGAATAGGTATTGGTATTCCACCAGGTTTTTAAAAGTGTGTTGGGAAGCCAAGGCAGGCAGATTGCCTGAACTCATGAGTTCATGACCAGCCTGGGCAACATGGTAAAACCCTGTCTCTACAAAAAATACAAAATTTAGCCGGGCGTGGTGGCACATGCCTGTAGTCCCAACTACTTGGGAGGCTGAGGCAGGAGAATCACTTGGACCTGGGAGGCAGAGGTTGCAGTGAGCTGAGATTGCACCACTGCACTCCAGCCTGGGTGACAGAGTGAGACTATGTCTCCAAAAAAATAAAATAAAATAAAATAAAATAAAATAAAATAAAATAAAATAAAAATGTGTTGGTGGAATGGGAGACATGGGAATAGCACAGCGGATCCCTTTTAGGGCTCTTGGAGAAAATAGATACTGTTTTCTTTTTTTTTCTATTTTCCAGAATAATTTTAGAAGAACTTTTAAAACCGTATTTGGAAATATAAATGGTTTTAAATTTGTAGCTGTGTAAATCTGTAGCTGGTGCTAGGACCTGACTAAATATTTAGACTAAAAGCTTTCAGGCCTCATGGCCTCTGGGTAACACTTCAAGCAAATGCAGGAAGGCAGAACAGCACACAAGTCTCCCAAGCCTTGTTATCTCAGCTCAGGGCACTGGAGAGCCGAGAACAGTTTGGCAACACGCATAAAAATGCACTGATTTTTTTTCCTTTTAAATTTAGACTGAATATAGGCTATGAATATACCTAGGATCTTGGTAAAATGTGAGAATTCACTTTAATGAAGAAAATGGAGTGATTTTCAAAGGGTGTTCAGCAGTTTAGTCAACATTTCATAAGTTCTTATCTAAAATATACACAGAAGGACAAGCTCTTTTAATAGTAGAAGTAGAGATAAATGAGATTTTGTGATACAAAATTACATGCAAATGTAATTTCTCCCTTGCTGCAGGTCAGGAAGCCAGAAGCAGCTTAACTGGGTGGCTCTGAGGTTACAAGCAGGATGTCAGCTCTGGACTGCAGTCACCTGAAGGCATGACTGGGACTAAAGGATCTGCCTCCAGGAGTCTCACTCACATACCTGTTAGCTAGAGGTCTCTGTCCTTGTCATTTGGCCTTGTTCCTTGTCATAAGACTTGGCCTCTGTTTCTTGTCATAAGGAACAGCTGGTTTCCCCCAAGGCAAATGATCTAAGGATGTGACAGCTGGCTTCCACCAGGGCAAATGACTTAAGAGAGGGAGCAACAAAGACAGAAACCATGGGCTGTTTTATGACCTAGTCTCCAAAACCACACACCACCACTGCCATCTTATTGTCTAGAAGCAAAGCGCTAAGTCCAATCTGTACCCAAAGGAAGCAATAGGCTCCATCCCTTGAAGGGAGGAGAATAAAGCATTTGTAGACATATTTTTAAAACCACCAGATAATCTAATGTGTGATAAGTACTATAGACACAAATTATCATGTTAATTTTTTTTTTTTTTTTTTAAAGACACAGTCTCACCCTGTCACCCAGGCTGGAGTACAGTGGCATGATCTCAGCTCCCTGCAACCTCTGCCTCCCAGGTTCAAGCAATTCTCCTACCTCAGCCTCCCTAGTAGCTAGGATTACAGGCACCCGCCACCATGCCCAGTTAATTTTTTTGTGTTTTTAATAGAGACAGGATTTCACCATGTTGGCCAGGCTGGTCTCTAACTCCGACCTCAAGTGTTCCGCCCACCTCGGCCTCCCAAAGTGCTGGGATTACAGGCGTGAGCCACTGAGCTTGGCCTATTGAGGTATAATTTATATGCAAAAAAGGCACCTATTTTAAAGTATTTAGTTGGATAAATATACACACTAATGTAACCACCGCCGCAATTAGGAGATAGATAGAATATTTACATCAGGCTGGACCCAGTGGCTCAGGCCACTTTGACAGGCTGAGGCGAGAAAATCACTAAAGGCCACGGGGTTGAGACCAGTCTGGGCAACAGAGCAAGACCCTGTCTCTACAGAAAAATTTAAAAATTAGCTGCATATGGTGGCATATGCCTGTAGTTCAAGCTACTTCAGAGGCTGAGGTGGGAAGATCACTTGAGCCCAGGAGTATGAGGTTACAGTGCCACTGCACTTCAGAACAAGATCCTGTCTCAAAAAAAAAAAAAAAAGAACATTTTCATCACCTTAAAAAGTTTCCTCAAACTACTTTGCAGTCAATATCCTCCTGGCTACCCACAACCCCAGGCAACCACTAATCTGATTTGTCTTTATAAATTAGTTTTGTCTCCTAAATCTTCATATAAAAGGAATTATATAGCATGTACCCAACCTGTTTCTAAGGTTCACCCATGTGTTGTTGCATTTACAGTAGTCCACCCACCCCTCATCTTCAGGGGATATCTTCCAAGATCCCTCGTGATGCCTGAAACCTTGGATGGTACGGAACCCTGTATACACCGTGTTTTTCAATCCGATCATCGAGAAGGCTACTGACTAAGGGGCAGGTAACATATACAGCCTGGATAGCTGCAAGGGGATGATTCCTGTTCCAGGTGGGATGGTGTGAGATTTCATCATGCTACTTAGAATCGCATGCAATTTAAAACCTATGAATTATTTATTTCTGGAACTATTTAATATTTTTTGACCACAGGTAACTGAAACTGTGGAAAGCACAACTGTGGATAAGGGAGGACTTTTGTATTCCATAGTTAAGTTTCTTTTTGTTGCTAAGTAGTATCACTGTATGACCATACGACAATTTGTTTAGTCATTCACCTGTTGATGGGCATTTTGGTGTTTCTAGTTTTTTGCTATTATGAACAAAACTATGACTATTTGTGTATGAGTCTTATTTTGAATATATGTCTTGTGAACATGTTTTTAGTTTTTTTGAAATTTGATCATATTTTTTTTTTCTTGAGAGAGGGTCTTGCTCTGTCACCCAGGCTGCAGTACAGTGGCATGATCATGGGTCACTGCAGCCTCGACCTCCCGAGCTCAAGCAATCTTCCATCCTCAGTCTCCTGAATAGCTGGGACTATAGATATGGGCCATCATACCCAGCTAATTTTTTGTGGAGACAGGGTATCACTTTGTTACCCAGGCTGATCTCAAACTACTGGGCCCAAGCAATCCTCCTGCCTCAGCCTCCCAAAGTGCTGGGATTATAGGCATGAGAGACCACATCCAGCTGATCATATGTCTTAACTTAATTTTCCAAACTCTTTTCCAGGGTGGTTGTACACCAACTACAGTGTATGCTGCCTTTTGAAGGATTGTGTTGCTAGATAGAAATAGAAAGTTATAACTCATAGTTATAGCTTTCTACCTGTAAGAATCAATTTATTAATCTTTTTCCCCCCAAGTGAACAAAAGTAAAAGTTACAGATAATCTGTATCAAGAAAACAGTTTCTATGATGCTATAGCCATCTCCAAATTAGAAACTGTCGGTTTACGTATATACCTAACTTAAAAACGTTAGTCTCCTCTTGGTTTCATGGAATCTCTGTTTTCACTCCTGATTGTGAAGGTTGGAAACAAACGTCTTCTGTCTTTGGAACAGCAGGGAGAGGAGGAGGAGGAATTCCCTAGGCTGTGGGCCAAGAGACTGGGTAGATGGTTTTTCTCTAGAGCAGTGCTGTCTGACGGAAATCTATCATGAGCCACATTTTTTTGTGTGTAATTTGTGACACATTGCTTAATAGGCACATCAAAAGAGTAAAAAGAAAGATTAAATTAATTCTTAAATATTGTTATTTAACCAATATATTCAAATATTATCATTTAAACATATAATCAATATAATACATATTAAATATTTTACATTCTTTTTTTCTCAAAGACTTCCAAATCTGGCATATATTTTACACTTATGGTATATCTCAATTTGGACACTAGATTTTCAACAGTTGAAGTGAAAAATGTAGCCCTACCAAAACAATGAAGTTGTGTTTAGTGGAAAAATATTCTACACTGTTCTAGTTTTAAAATTAGAGTTTACATTTATTAAAAATAATCTAAAATTCAGCTTCTCAGTCACACTAGCTACATTGCAGGTGCTCAATAGCCATATATGCCTACTGGCCATCATATGGGACTGCACAGTTCTAGAGGGTTGCTTGTGGGCCAGGAAGGGAAAGATGGAGATAAGAGATATTCTCAGTTCACAGTAGAAAAACCAGTACTATTTGTGTGAAATTTGAGTTAAATAGATTTCCATTGCTTTAAAAAAACCTAACTACCCTTATTCTGAATTTAAAAGCATGAGTTCTAATGTGAATAGCAAATTTGCGTTTAGCTTGGCTGTTGGGCTTCTTGGGTTCAAAGGTCATCTCCACCATTTTCTAGCTGTGTGACTTGGACAAGTAACTTTAACCTCTAAGCTTCACTTTCACCACCTGTAAAACAGGGAAAAATAGTAGTGTCCCTCATATTACTGTGAAGATTAAGTGAGATAATGGATAAAAAACATGTTGTAGCATGACTGGCAGCATTTAGAAAATAAGTGATGGCTTTTAAAAAGTCAAACCATTCTCTGGATGGGGACTGTCTGTAGTTTCTTTTTTATTTTTAAAAGTACATGGATTTTTTTTAACCTGTTTGAAAATGACACTGATTCAATAAATACTGTCTCTCAGCACCAGGTACTCAGCTAGAACAAAAGATGAAATGAACACAGTCCCTACCTTGAATGACCTCACATTCTCCAATGTTAGAAACAAAACAGTGTTGGACTAATATACAAATGAAAAAAGTGAAACCAAGAGAATAACAAATTTTTCCATCAATCCCAAAGAAAAGAAACCCCATCCATAAAAACTGAGTTTATGAATTGAAAATCTTATCGTTTTGCATAATCCTCTAGCTTCCTTTAAAATAGATACCCACAATTAAAATAGTTAAGATTTATGAAATTAGGTTGACATGGATTTGAATTCGTAATAATTAGTCATAGGCTTTATTTCTGCCACATAGAAGACACTGCTTGGTTTTCCTCTTGCACTGATTGTCTTTTCCTGAGCTGTGTTTGCTTTTTAGTTTAGTAGTTTGTATCTGATTTTAAAAAAAGGTGGAGAAGTCAGTTCATTTAATTCAAATGTCTGAAATAGAGAATATTTTTAGTGTTATTACTGTTAAGTATAAGACAAGAGAAACTAAATACAGGTAAAATAAATGATTGAAACAAATAAAATTATATTTATACTACAACTTTTCTTCCTGATATAAAAAATAAAGATCCTTTGGATGAATAACATCTCTTTTTTTTTAATCTAGCCATTAAAACATTATTAAACTTAATTTCTTTTTTTTTTTTTTTTTTGAGACAAAGTCTCACTCTGTCACCCAGGCTGGAGTGCAGTGGCACAATCTTGGCTCACTGCAACCCCTGCCTCCTGGGTTCAAGCAATTTTCATGCCTCAGCCTCCTGAGAAGCTAGGATTACAGGTGCCCACCACCACATCCAGGTGATTTTTGTCTTTTTAGTAGAGATGAGGTTTCACCATGTTGGCCAGGCTGGTCCCAAACTCCTGACCTCAGGTGATCCACCCGCCTTGGCCTCCAAAAGTGCTGGGATTATAGGCGTGAGCCACCGCACCCAGCCAAGAAACTTAATTTCTTAAAATTGTTGTTTTTAAAAGCTGTTTCTACCCAAGGAAAAACCTGTCCATTCAGGATGTTAAGATTAAGATTATGGGCTTTTACTCTTTTAAATTTCTAGCAAAAATAAACAAAAAATAAAATTAAAATTCTATACCTGCTATTGAATTATTTGCAAGTTCTTAATCTGTGCTGTACTGAGTCCTAAGATTTGGTCATAAGACCTACAAACATCATAATATGCTATAGTAAATAAGAGTCCAAATAACTTTCACATTACTTCAGTTGTAATAAGATGAAGTCTTTCACATTATTTGTAATAATATGAAGTCTGTATTAGTAACTAACTTTTTCTAGCATTAAAAAAAATCTACCTTTTCCCATATATCAGCAATTCAAAATATAAGTATTTGGGAGCAAATTTTTCTTTTTTTTTCTTTTTTTTTTTTTTTTTTTTAAGACAGCATCTTACTCTGTTGCCCCGGCTAGAGTACAGTGGCGCGATCTCGGCTCACTGCAACCTCCGCCTCCCGGGTTCAAGCAATTCTCCTGCCTCAGCCTCCTGAGTAGCTGGGACTACAGTCACGTGCCACCATGCCCGGCTAATTTTTGTATTTATAGTAGAGATGGGGTTTCACCATATTGGCCAGGCTGGTCTTGAACTCCTGACCTCGTGATCCACCCACCTCAGCCTCCCAAAGTGCTGGGATTACAGGCGTGAGCCACCGCGCCCAGCTGGGAGCAAATTTTTCAATTTAATAAGTCAAAATTTAAGTAGGGTATAATTTTTTGTCATTCTTTGCATTTGCAGCTCTCTGTTAATGAGACCCTAATATTTGAAATTTTGTTGCTGAATATATCCATCGAGGGATTGAAATCATTGTAAAATATTGAGTTATCTTGAAAGAAATTTCTGTCTTTAAATTCTATATTATATTGAAAGATGGCAGAGCTTCAGATTCTGTCTAGGTGGATGTAGGAGCCAGCACGTGTCACCCTGTATGCCACCCATCGCTGTCTCCACACCATACAACAAGTTAAGGGGAATATTAGGAGCATTCTTAAGGGGGAAAGAAGTCGCAAAGGAACAGGTACAGATCAGGAAATGTATGTGGAGGCCAGGGAATTATGGAGTGTGGACATTTGTTGTTTTTCAGCCACATTGTTCTCCTCTGGTCCATTACCTTCCACCTACAGTGTGCATCTTGTGGGGCCCTGTTAATAAACAAAATGCTCGGCCAGGCACAGTGGCTCACGCCTGTAATCCCAGCACTTTGGGAGGCTGAGGCGGGCGGATCACTTGAGGTCAGGAGTTTGAGACCAGCCTGGCCAACATGGTGAAACCCCGTCTCTACTAAAAATACAAAAATTAGCCAGGTGTGATGGTGTGCGCCTATAGTCCCAGCTACTTGGGAGGCTGAAGCAGGAGAATATCTTGAACCCAGGAGGCGGAGGTTGCAGTGAGCCAAGATTGTGCCACTGCACTCCAGCCTGGTGATAGAGCGAGACTCCGTCTCAAAAAAACAAAACAAAAAAAACTAGCTGGTTGTGGTGGTGCTTGTTTGTAATCCCAGCTACCCAGGAGGCTGAGGCATGAGAACCACTTGAACCCAAGAGGCAGAGGTTGCAGTGAGCCAAGATTGCACCACTGCACTCCAGCCTGGGCGACAGAGCAAGATTCAGTCTCAAAAAAATAAAAATAAAAATAAATAAACAAGTAAATAAACAAAATGCTCAAGTGCTAAGCTGGCTTTGGTGGCAGAGTGGCAGAAGGGTGGACAGAAGAGTGAGCACCTTGATTCCATCAGCAAGGCCCTGCCAAGATGGGCAAGGGGTTACTGCCCAGGCCACCCGTGGTCCACCAACCTCCCCCCTTCAATACTGTGAACTCAGCCCTTATGAGCGTGCGCGCGCACACATACACACACACACACACTCACAGCATTAGCTTTACCAAAGAGGCAACAGAAGACACAATGGCCGTAAAATTGCATTGCTTCCACTCTTTCTGTGCTACTGGGTGTTGTTATCATGGCTGAGAGAAGTTTCATTTTTCAGCAACGCACTGCAGAGCTGGTGTTTCGAGCAAACTTAGAATATAGTAGGCCAGGGCCACCCTATACAGCTGTGCAGATTATGAATTGCACATAAACTACAATGTGGATGGTGTGTACAAGCTACATAACTGTACATGACAGCCCTGCAGGCACTCTACGAATATCTGTATCATTTTGCTATGAAAAAAAGAGGTGTTGATTGTATTGGCTGATCTAAAAAGCAGGTTGGGAAAGAGCATGATAAGGTTGCAAAGAAGTATAGAAATGAGAAGAATCGCTATGGTAGCGCAGCACTTAATTCTCTTCCAGTGCCTCACCTGAAGCCCCCTCTCCTCCTCCCTGTGCTGATGTTATCTTTTGACCCATGATGGATTCTAGAGCAGAAACCACAACAAACCCCTAACATTTCATTCCACTTATATTGTTACTACAGTAGAATAAGGTTTAGTGTTAAAAGATCCCACTTATTAACAACTTTTTTGTGTGACAGTATCATAGCTATCATGTATTCCTATAGAGACTTATAATTAAAAAGTTACCTTTAGTTTGTCTTACATGTTTTTCCATCAACTTTGTCTTTTTCTGTTTTACTTTTCTTTCCTCACATTCATTCCCTTGAGAAAAGGGCAGACAGATGAGGCACAAGTTTGAGGAAATTAGAAGGAGATTTGATATGAGGGGAGAGAACTAGAGGGAAAAAAGAAAAAGAGGAAGGAAAGTAAAGGAGAGATCAATAGAGAGGAAGTGAGAAAGAAAAAAAGCCAAAAGCAGGAGAAAAAAAAGGCACAGAAGGAGAAAGAACTTATTTTGAATATTAAATTCAGATTATGTTCTAACCACCTCATCAAAAATGTATTTATTCTTTGCAATGGCGCTTATTGTTGAATTTCACAAGCAGGTTCCCTTTTTAGAGAGCTCCCTCCTTTTTTATTAAGCCTGGGTTTTATAAACAAAGAATGAACCTGGCTGCTTAGGATTCCAAGGAATTTGGTTTGTAATATTTAAGAGGAACATGGAAAAGAAAGATGGGTAAGGGTAGGAAGGAAACTCCCAATATTTTATGTGATTTTTCCTTCTCTTCTTTTCTTGAATCTCTATCCTTTGTCTCTTTTCATCTTGGAAAAAATATCAAAGAATCAGAGATAAGCCTATAATTTGGGCTCACTGTAAAAAAAAAAATTTAAAAGTTAAGGAGAATAAAGCCTAGAAAGGTAAAAACTTAAAGCTAAGAAAGGAGAGAAATGGGGCCGGGCACAGTGGCTCATGTCTGTAATCCTGGCACTTTGGGAGGCTGAGGTGGGCGGATCATGAGGTCAGGAGATTGAGACCATCCTGGCTAACACAATGAAACCCCATCTCTACTAAAAATACAAAAAAAATTAGCTAGGCATAGTGGCACGCACCTGTAGTCCCAGCTACTTGGGAGACTGAGGCAAGAGAAACGCTTGAACCTGGGAGGCGGAGGTTGCAGTGAGCTGAGATCGTGCCACTGCGCTCCAGCCTGGGCGACAGAGTAAGACTCTGTCTCAAAAAAAAAAAAAAAAAAAAAAAGAAAAGAGAGAAATGAACTCAGATCCAGAGAGACAAATTTAACCTGGACCCTATTTCATGCATAAACTTGTCATAAAAACAGTGCATTTGAAGTGCCACTTTATCCCAAAACCTTATGCAGAAAGGAGGAAAAAAATGTAACTTTCGCAAACTGCTGAGAGGTTTGAGAGATGAATTTGAGATCATGGTCCCTAACTAGCATTGCTGGGTGAATGTGAATCAGATGAGCTTAATAATGCCAGGAATTTGTTTTACTACTATGGGGAGCAGTTATTATTCTGATTTCCACCTATAATATAAATTAGAATTACGGACTCATTTTTAATTTGTACTCCGATTACATTTAATAAAATGAGGTATTAAGATTCAGCCAGTCTTTGCTTTTCTTGGGGTACAGGGTGTTAAGTGAGAGTAAAAGTGTATGGAAGGAGAACAGGTGATTTAGAGGAGAGTGAAAATGGGGAAAGAAATGCTAATCAGGGGAAAAACTGAAAAACTATACAAGCCTAAGTAAGAAAAAAGTGGGAAAACATGGGAGAAAAAGGTGGAAAGAAATAAGAAATACATAAGAGAAAACAAACAGGGAAAATAATTAATACTTTGTGGAAAACTACATGCCCATTTTGTATGTTGTACCACCCTTGTGATTTAACAAGCCCAGAGTGGAATTTTTCTGCTCATTTGCTGTATCTTTGCTTAGCTCCTGATTTCCAAAGCCCCATTTCAAGCTGCCTGCTAGATTGTCGAAGATGAGTCCCAGGACTA
Source organism: Gorilla gorilla gorilla (assembly GCF_029281585.2). Lineage (NCBI taxonomy): Eukaryota > Metazoa > Chordata > Mammalia > Primates > Hominidae > Gorilla > Gorilla gorilla. Next base: position 84,112,378 of record NC_073239.2, on the reverse strand, counting down.
CAAACATGGCAACTCATAGAATCTTAACTACCAAAAGGGTTTTGAGACAGTGAATCATGCCCTCCTCTTTTCTTGTAAGCTATGATAGCATTTCCCTATAATGTCCTCAGGTTCAGTAGTATAGATTGGAATATAGGCCAAACCACATTACAGTGAAGTTCATCTGATATTTTTAGACACTAAAGCCCAATGGGGGCCAGGCGCAGTGGCTCACACCTGTAATCCCAGCACTTTGGGAGGCCAAGGCAGGGGGATCACTTGAGGTCAGGAGTTCGAGACCAGCCTGGCCAACATGGTGAAACCTCATCTCTACAAAAAATACAAAAATTAGCCAGGCGTGGTGGCGGGTGCTTGTAATCCCAGCTACTTGGGAGGCTGGAGCAGGGGAATCACTTGAACCCAGGAGGTAGAGGTTGCAGTGAGCCAAGATTGTGCCACTGCACTGTGGCTTGGGCGAAAGAGGGAGACCCCATCTCAAAAAAAAAAAAAAAAAAAAAGCCCAATGGGAAGGCCCAAAGACAAATCCCATTTGTGTAAAAACCTATTCTATAATAATTTGTTGTTTTTTGTGGGACTGACTCTTGTACGTGTGACTAAAACTGCCTTGAAGTATTCTTGCTTTTTGAAGCAGTATTTTTTTTTCCTCTTCACTTATGCCAAGTTAAATGTTCCTTCCATAGTGTTCTTTTATGTGCATGACTGAAGCTGAGGCTTGGTCTGTCTCCCAGGTTTGAAAGTAACTTAGAGCTGGTTCAGCACTCAGCAAAGAGAGAGATTTGCCTATAAGACAACCTATAAGAGGTGCCTATAAGACAACCTCCACATTAAAAGTTCGTTACAGGCTAAAGATTCTTAGAACATGGCAATATATAAAGAAAAATCATCACTCCCCACCGCCAAATAAAACCCAAACATTAAATAGGTCCAGGGCGGTGGCTCACTCCTATAATCCCAGCACTTTCGGAGGCCCAGGCGGGCAGATCACTGGACATCAGGAGTTCGAGACCATCCTGGCCAACATGGTGAAAAATACAAAATTTAGTTAGGTGTGGTGGCAAACGCCTGTAATCCCAGCTACTCAGGAGGCTGAGGCAGCAGAATCACTTGAACTCAAAAGGCAGAGAGGTTGCAGTGAGCAAGATCACACCACTGCACATCAGCCTGGGCGACAGAGAGAGACTACGCCTCACAAAAAAAACAACAAACAAACAAACAAAAACATTAAATAGTATCACCTGGTAGAGGCTAAAGACATAGGAGGAACAAAGAGGAGCTGGATAATTTTACATTTACCAAAAATTTAGTTGTGGACCATTCCCGTTATACATCAGCAAGGATGGCAGGTCCTATGATTGCTGTAGTTTGCATTCTGCCTGCAGAACTAGGCTTGGCGTGGTTTATGCCTGATGATTTAGATACAGGGAACTGGGAAACTAAACCAGTGCAGAAAAAGAAAACTGAAGTAGTAAAGTACCATAATGTTTTCCACTTGAAAGATAGCCTGAGGATTGGCTTTGAGAAAGAGTTTCTTCAGTATAGGATTCTCAGAATGGAGCATAGTGAAGAAAGGAAATGCATCAAAAAGTCTAGCTGAATTCCTTTGCTCTTAGCCACACTACTCTTCTAGGAACCAGAGATGACTACTGAATACCAGGGATCACAATAAAACATGTAGTGGAATTTGTCCCATACCTGAAGTGTTTGATCCAGTTCTCAAGCTCCTGTAAAAATAAATAGCACATCTCAAAAATTTGCCAGCATAACCACAAATATTTAGAAAAGATTTACTGGATATAAAATAACTGGTCATTCTTTAAATGCTCTGTGGGTAGTAATGAACCATGTTTAGCAAGCCTAGGCCATTGCTGATTATAGAACATATGAGAATAAAATTACCTAAATTTCTGCAACATGTGGACTATTCAATCTGTAAAAGCCGTAAAAGTTTATTGTACGTAATAATATGTAATCTATTCTTATTATATCTATCGCCAGTCACTCCATAGGGCTGCTGGCATCCCCAACACTGCCGCCTCCTTGTCCTTCCCTTATCAGGCTGAGAGAAGTTAACTGCTGCTGCTGAGCCGTGTAAATAAATAAGGTCAATTATGTTGGGAATATAGGGTTTCAAAGAGACCTGGGGATAAATTCTGAAATGGATGGTTAGGAGAAATCACCAACTTCTGGTAGTTTCTTTACCACCAAGTCTTTGGCTTTACCAGGGGTGGCCATGCTTGGGAATCTTGTAGCAAATAATGTAACTTATTTACATTTAATAACATTTCTTACGGTTGTTGGATAAAAGAAGAGGCTAGCAGTTTTTTAGATTTCACTTTCAGAAATGTCTTTGGATAAAGAAGCTTATTTTCTGTGCTCCTGATTTTTAAAACTGATAATAATCAAAATACTTATTTCCTTAACCTCATTGGCATATTAAAACATAAACTTAAGTCACATAATTTTCACCAAATTCTTATTTCTTGACACATTTTCAATAAGTATTTTGGAAGTATTGAATAAAACAAATAGTTTAGGAAGAATAATTATCTTAGCTATTATCCTACAAAATAAACATGCAAAGACATAATTGTGGTCCATTTTAAGGGGCCTGGCAAATACACCCAGTTCAAGTTCTACAAGTGATCTTTCAGAAAGTAAATGTTAAAATCGTAATTTTCTATACAGTTTGCAAATATTCATATAGTCTTTATCAAATAGATCTGATGACTTAAATGAAGGTTAAGCTTAATGATAAAAATTTTCAAGAGACTGAGAAGCATCAAGTAAATGTACCTTGAAAAATAGATGCAAATTAAAATAAAGCCTGCCGCTATCCTCTTTGAAACAAAGGAAAGAGCCATGGTAGGACTATTGTCAAGATATGAGAAAAAAATATAAATGTTTTATAAAGTAAATTCTTCATTTCTAAAGGAACTAAAGTGACAGTATAGATAAGTTTAAGTCTCCAACATTTTTCACTCATCTAGATTTAAGATGCTCAATTTAAATTTTAAAGACTAGTAAATCTGAGGGCACAATATTCAACAAGGTCATCGTTTACTTTTTTTTTTTTTCCTGAGAAAAGGTCTCCCTCTGTTACCCAGGCTAGAGTGCAGTGGCTCTATCATGGCTCTTTGCAGCCTTGACTTCCCAGCTCCAGCAATCCCCTTGCCTCAGCCTCCTGAGTAACTGGGACCTCAGGTGTGCACTACCACACCCAGATAATTTTTTTCTTTTTTCTTTTTTGTAGGGACAGGGTCTTGACATATTGCCCAGGGTGGTCTTGAGCTCCTGAGCCCAAGCGATCCTCCCGCCTGGGCCTCTCAAAGTTTTGGGATTACAGGCATGAGCCGTTGCACCCAGCCTAATTTTTTATCAGTGTTCCAAAGTACACAGTTATAAAGTGTCACTGAAATCCATGGTTTTGGAAAAGAAAAATAATATATATAACTTATTTTTCAACCTCACTAGCATTACTAAATCCCACTAATGTCTCTGCAATACAGCAGTAGTGAATTCCATTCTGTTCTTAGAATATTACATCTTTCATCCATAATTAACATTCTCAAATTAGACTCTAGCTAGTAATTATGTTCCTGATGCAAATAGGCAATAAAAAGAAATCCATGCTTTATTAAATTGGGCTTAAGAGGATTACTTATAACCAAAATTTGTTTTGTTTTGTTTTTCTTCATCTATTTATTTCTCTCCAGTAGAGTCAGCTGAAAAATGGCGTAGGGAGCTGAGAAGGGAGGGGTGAGACCTTGAAGAATTTGAGATTTGTTAATTCTCAAGATCTTTTATATCTTTAAAATTCTATGATTTTTGCTATTTATTTAGGGATTCATTTTTTATCATTTCTAATAATGATCATAATAGTGAGACTAACGAAACAGTACCTGCTGAGCCTTTTTCATCCTAACAAAGTTATTCTTATAATTTTTAATGTTTTAAAAAGCTATTAAGGGGTAGTGTAGAAAAATTCTCAGGGAGTGATGTCAGCAAGATGGCTGACTAGAGACACCTGGCATTCATCCTTCTCCCACAAGAAAGGACCAAAGCAATGAATAAACTGCTAAGATGTGACTGGAGTGTCAAAGGAAGGTCACTGGAGGGCAGCTGGGGAGCAGAGACATGTCTGTGGTGATGGAAAGTCCAGGAGGGTAGTGTGGAGGCACCTATATCACCCATGTGGACTAGATCTGCCCAGAGTCAGGAGAGACCTCCCATTGCAGGGAAAACGTAAGCAGAAGAGCCCCACCAGCCCCTATTGCTACCAAAAACACCTACAGTCCTTACAACAGGAGAATCCCACAGTCCTCACAAGCCCTGAGCCTAGTTTTGGGAGTTGCTAGGAATTCACATAGCTGCATTGCCCCAGGTTAAGAGCACAAGGTATACACTTCCTACTCCCCAATCACCACCTGTGAGCCAAACTGCTGCTTGAGACCAGAGCCACTTCTGGAGAGTAACCTGCTCTGGGGGGCCACTGGCTACTGCATCTCTCCAGCCCTAGGGCTCCATCCTCCATTCCACCAAGCCCACACTGGTGGCTGAACACGACAACACCACCTGTGCAGAACCTGGGCCAGGATCTGCTGTGGCTTTGGCTTTACATAGCAGGGAAACCAACCCTCACTGCTGCACTTCTAGCCAGAGGCAGAGTATGACAGTCTTATCCATGGAAAACCCACCCTCGAGTCAGCCAAACTGCTGCATACACACCCTCAAGTGAGAGAGACCCCTGAACCTCTAAACAGCTTGATATACCCCTGGGCAAGCAGAATGGCTATGTGCTGTGCTTAGGGCACAAAGAAGCTGTTCCACAGTGCCTCCATCCCCTGCAGATATGTTTCTGGCCTGCCCAATGACCCTGCACCCAAAATCAGGGTCTGAGACATAGTCCTGCAGGTTGCTCCTGACAGGCATGCCCGCAGGCCAGCCAAACAGGCAAGAACCCATATCCTGGACCAGAGAAACAGTCCCATAAGCCACCCAGGTGGACATGCCCCAGGCTGCCAAGCAGCCCTGTATCCACATATCAGGCCTCAGAAACAGCCCACAGGCTGTCCCCAGTGAGCACGTCCCTGAGTCAGCCAAGCAGACTTGCACTTGTGTTCCAGATTTGAGAAATGGCTCTGTGGGCCACCCGCCCAGTAAACATGCCCCCAGATCACCCACACCCAAGCAGCTGTGCACCCACATCCCTGGTGCATAGCTCTGAGAAACACCAGGCCTGAGAAACAGCTCTGTAGGCTGCTACTCATAGACAACAACTGTGTGATCATGCTTCTGGCAACAGTAACAGCCCCATGGCCCCAAACCCAGCAAGCCAGACCTCAGGTTGGCCAACCCACTGTGTGTATGTGCCTGTCTGTCCTTGACTTGAGAAACAGCCTGGTGAGCCTACCCCTGGCAAAGCTGCACCACTGATGCCACAAACTCTCTAAGCCTAGGCCACTGAGAAACTTGCAAACACTAAAGAAACTACATGGAGACTACACTACTGCATCCACTTAGAACCAAAGCCAATGCAACCCACTGAACTGACATCCCAAGACCCATTCATATAAATAAGTCTTTCCCTGTGACACTACTCCATAAAATTGGAGGACACATTTTTTCCATTAGATGCACAGAACTCAACATAGGACCACAGGATACATGACACTTCCAAAGGAAAACAATAATTCTCCAGTAACAAACATCAATAATAAGAAAATATAGAAAATGTCAGAAAAAGAATTTAAAATAATAATCTTAAGAAAACTCTTAAGATTAAACTCTTAAGATTAAAATCTTTTACAGATAAACCAAAACTAAGGAAATTCATCATCACTAGATTGGCCTTACAAAAAATGCTCAAGGGACTTATATATAGAAATGAAAAGATGATAGCCACCATCATGCAAACATGCAAAACTATAAAACTCACTGGTAGAGCTGATACACAAAGGAGAAAGAGAAAGCAATAAAACCTTATCACTACAGAAAATCACTCAACTGCAAAAATAAACAATAAGAGAAGTAAGGAGCAAATGATATACAAAACAACCAGAAAACATGTAACAAAATGACAGGAGTAAGTCTTTACCTATCACTAATAACCTTAAACGTAAATAGATTAAATTCCCTGCTTAAAAGATACAGACTGGCTGAATGGATTTTTTAAAAAATGACCCAACTATATGCTGCCTACATGAAACTTACTTCACCTGTAAAGATGCATATAGACTGAAAGTGAAGAAATGAAACAAGATATTCGATGCAAATGGAAACCAAAGTCAAGCAAGAGTAGCCATATTTATATCAGATAAAACAGAATTTATGTCAGAAACTGTAAAAAAAGATGAAGAAAGTCATTCTATAGTTATAAACGGATCAATTTAACGTGAAGATATAACAATTGTAAATATACATGTACACTGGAGCACCCAGATTTATAAAGCAAATATTAGATCTAAAGGCAAATAGAGATCCCAATACAATAATAGCTGGGGACTTCAACACCCACTCTTAGCCTTGGACAAATCATCTAGACAGAAAATCATCAAAGAAACATGGAATTTAAACTGCATCACAGACCAAATGACTTAACAGACATTTATAGAACATTTCATCCAACAGCTGCACAGTACACATTCTTTTCATCAGCATGTGGAATATTCTCCGGGATTGACTATATGTTAGGACACGAAACAAATGTCAAAAAGTTTATCCAAAATTTTTAAAAATCAAAATCTTATCAAGTATTTTATCTGAACACAATGGAATAAAACTAGAAATCAGTAACAACAGGAACATTCAAAAGTATACAATACATAAAAATTAAACAACATGCTCCTAAATGACCAATGGGTGAAGGAAGAAATGAAGGATGCTATTTAAAAATTTACTGATACAAATGGAAATAGAAATACAATATACCAAAACTTATGGGGGCACAGCAAAAGCAGTATTAAGAGTCAAGTTTATAGTGATAAATACCTACATCAAAAAACTAGAAAGATGTCAAATAAATAACCTAATGATGCACCTTGAGGAACTAGAAAAGCATGAATAATCCAAACTCAAAATTAGTAGAAGGAAAGAAATAATAAAAGTCAGAGCAGAAATAAATGAAATGGAGACTGAAAAAAAAAAAAACCCAAAATATTAACAAAACGTGATTAACTCATTCTATGAGGCCAGCATTGCCCTGATACCAAAACCAGAAAAGGACATGACAAAAAAAGAAGACTACAGGTTAGTATCCCAGATGAATATAGATGACAAAATCCTCAAGAAAACAAAATCCACAGAACTGTACAACACAAGGAGTAAATCTTAATGTAATGTAAACTATGGACTATAGTTAATAACAGTGTATTAATATGTGTTCATTGACCGTAACAAATGTACCACATGTAAGATGTTAATAGAAGATACCATGGGGGATTGGTAGGAGGACACGGTGGGATGCGTGTGTGGAACTCTATGCACTATTTGCTCAGTTATTTTGTAAATCTAAAACTGCACGCAAAAAATAAAGTTTATTAATTATTTTTCATCAATTTTTTAAAAGGCATTAAAAGTGAATCTAATGGTTTAGGGCATTTGTTTTGGGCATGGAAAGAAGTAGCTGAAATGATTCAGTTAACTTTGTGAGATTTTGATTTGTGGTATGATTTTGAAGTGTTAGACAAGGGTTGGGGGCACTGGATTTGAGTCATAAGAATGAAATAAAACATAAGGAAGACATCAGAGTGACCAGACCTGATCAATGATTATTTAGGACAAATTGCTAAGTTGGATGGATTCATTTAATCTTGTTTTTTTTTAAAATAAATCTTATGCTTTTCTAATAAAGTCATACTCATGTATTGTAGTGAAAGGTATGTTTTCCACTGAGCAGCACCTGCCTCTATCCTTCTGCATCTTATATTCCCGTATCCCTTTCCTATTTCTGACTATTGGTTTCTGTTTTTCTCTTCCTACTTTACTCTCACTCTCTCCTGTTGTTGTTGTTGTTTTTTAATCTTTGTACTTGCTCTTCTAACACGTCAGACTTACAAGTTGCCCTTCTGTCATTGTTTACTTACACTGAAATAGCTCAGTGGTTATCATAAAAAAAAAAATAGATCAGTGTTCTGGGGAGAAATTTATTTCAATGACTTCTGTGCCCTCGGTAAAAGTAGGAAAATGTCTGTGGGTGATAACAGCAAGTCCCACATTGAACTATTTTTTATCTTTTTGAGCTCCTAGTCCTGGAAGAAAGCTCCCTAGAAGATTCCTGGTGAGCCTATAGTTCTTTCCACAGCTATAAAAGCAGAATCCTTATTTTGACTGTAGGGCTTCAGGAGAAGCCATTATGAGAGGGGAATCCTTGCTTGATAGATATGACTGGCTTCTCCTAAGGAAATGGTTCTCAAATCTGAGTGTGCATTAGAATCACTTGGAACCCCATTGTCTCAGCCCAAAATCTCCTTAAGCTGATAAGCAACTTCAGCAAAGTCTCAGGATACAAAATCAATGTACAAAAATCACAAGCATTCTTATACACCAATAACAGACAAACAGGGAGGCAAATCATGAGTGAACTCCCATTCACAATTGCTTCAAAGGGAATAAAATACCTAGGAATCCAACTTACAAGGGACGTGAAGGACCTCTTCAAGAACTACAAACCACTGCTCAATGAAATAAAAGAGGATACAAATAAATGGAAGAACATTCCATGCTCATGGATAGGAATAATCAATATCGTGAAAATGGCCATACTGCCCAAGGTAATTTATAGATTCAATGCCATCCCCATCAAGCTACCAATGACTTTCTTCACAGAATTGGAAAAAACTACTTTAAAGTTCATATGGAACCAAAAAAGAGCCCGCATCGCCAAGTCAATCCTAAGCCAAAAGAACAAAGCTGGAGGCATCACACTACCTGACTTCAAACTATACTACAAGGCTACAGTAACCAAAATAGCATAGTACTGGTACCAAAACAGAGATATAGATCAATGGAACAGAACAGAGCCCTCAGAAATAACACCGCACGTCTACAACTATCTGATCTTTGACAAACCTGAGAAAAACAAGCAATGGGGAAAGGATTCCCTATTTAATAAATGGTGCTGGGAAAACTGGCTAGCCATGTGTAGAAAGCTGAAACTGGATCCCTTCCTTACACCTTATACAAAAATTAATTCAAGATGGATTAAAGACTTAAACGTTAGACCTAAAACCATAAAAACCCTAGAAGAAAACCTAGGCAATACCATTCAGGACATAGGCATGGGCAAGGACTTCATGTCTAAAACACCAAAAGCAATGGCAACAAAACCCAAAATTGACAAATGGGATCTAATTAAACTAAAGAGCTTCTGCACAGCAAAAGAAACTAACATCAGAGTGAACAGCCAACCTATAAAATGGGAGAAAATTTTCACAACCTACTCATCTCACAAAGGGCTAATATCCAGAATCTACAATGAACTCAAACAAATTTACAAGAAAAAAAAAAAACAACCCCATCAAAAAGTGGGCGAAGGACATGAACAGATACTTCTCAAAAGAAGCCATTTATGCAGCCAAAAAACACATGAAAAAATGCTCACCATCACTGGCCATCAGAGAAATGCAAATCAAAACCACAATGAGATACCATCTCACACCAGTTAGAATGGCAATCATTAAAAAGTCAGGAAACAACAGGTGCTGGAGAGGATGTGGAGAAATAGGAACACTTTTACACTATTGGTGGGACTATAAACTAGTTCAACCCTTGTGGAAGTCAGTGTGGCGATTCCTCAGGGATCTAGAACTAGAAATACCATTTGACCCAGCCATCCCATTACTGGGTATATACCCAAAGGATTATAAATCATGCTGCTATAAAGACACATGCACACATATGTTTATTGTGGCACTATTCACAATAGCAAAGACTTGGAACCAAGCCAAATGTCCAACAATGATAGACTGGATTAAGAAAATGTGGCACATATACACCATGGAATACTATGCAGCCATAAAAAATGATGAGTTCATGTCCTTTATAGGGACATGGATGAAATTGGAAATCATCATTCTCAGTAAACTATCTCAAGAACAAAAAACCAAACACCGCATATTCTCACTCATAGGTGGGAATTGAACAATGAGAACACATGGACACAGGAAGGGGAACATCACACTCCGGGGACTGTTGTGGGGTGGGGGGAGGAGGGAGGGATAGCCTTAGGAGATATACCTAATGCTAAATGACGAGTTAATGGGTGCAGCACACCAGCATGGCACATGTATACATATGTAACTAACCTGCACATTGTGCACATGTACCCTAAAACTTAAAGTATAATAATAATAAAATAAAATAAAGTAAATCAAAAAAAATTCTACATGCAGAACAGCTATCTGAGAAGTAAAAAAAAAAAAAAAAAAAAAAAAAAAAAAAAACCCACAGAATTCTATGCCCCATCCCCAAGCTTATGATTCAGTAAGATGGGGTGAGGCCTAAGCATTTATGTCTTTAACCAGTTCCCAGGTGATGCTGCTGGTCCAGCGTCCTCATTTTGAGAACAACTCATATAGAAACCTTAGATAGTTAACAATGCTTTGCTTGAGCAGCCAAGAACCAACACTCTGAATGTCTTGGCACTTGTATCTAGAGGCTCTGGGATTGTGAAAAATGCAGTGCTCAAGCAGCTAAAACAAACTACTCTGATTTCAAGGTTTGTGGCTCTCCCAAGGATCACCCATATTCCTTTGTTTCCCTTGGCCTATACTTTGTTAGGAAAGAAGACTTTTTAGAAAAACCAGCTTTGAGTAGTTAATCCTCAGTTGAATAAGATATTTTTGTGTATACATTTATTTGTATGTATGTGTAAATATATATAATATATATATATATTTTTTTTTCAACAGGGTCTTGCTCTGTCACCCAGGCTGGAGTGCAGTGGCTCTATCATGGCTCACTGCAGCCTCAACCCCCCAGGATTAGGTGATCCTTCCACTTCAGCCTCCCTAATAACTGGGACTACAGGCACATGCCACCATGCTCTGCAAAATTTTTGTATTTTTTTTGTAGAGACAGGGTTTTGCGATGTTGCCCAGGCTGGTCTCGAACTCCTTGGCTTGAGCGATCTGCCCATGGGATTACAGGTGCGAGACACTGCGCCTGGCCCTAAGATACATTTTTTGTCAGAGGAGCCATTTTAAAGAAGATACATTTTTTTCTTTACTCTACACTGTTAAAAATGAATTATTAGTGACAATAATGATCATTTACTGAGCAACTAATATGTCCAAAGTCCTCTGTGTACTTTCATCACTATGCTTCTCAGAACCTTACAATGTACCTAGTGTGTTTACTGTTTTCATTTCATTATACTCTTTCAAGGAATTCCCTAGAGCACACCTATATTTGACTTAGCATGCATTCTATTATTCATTTTAGCAGATCTTCACAGTGGTTAAGATTACATTATAAGAAACATGAAAAGGTCTCCTGGCAGAAGAATGCTTAAAGTCTATCCAGGACAAATGATTTAATGTTCGTTTTTGAGAAGTTTTGCAGGGACAGACTTCACAATGTACAGAACCTACAGAAACTGGTTCTGTTGTTTATCAATATATAATAAATGATAAGTATTTATTTATTTAAGAGTCAGTGTCTTGCTCCATCACCCAGGCTGGAGTGCAATGGCTTGGTCATGCTCACCAAAACTTCAAACTCCTAGGCTCAAGTGACCCTCCCACTTTCGTTTTGGTGACAGGGTTTTGTTAAGTTGCCCAGGATGGTACTCCCACTGTAGCTTCCACAGTTGATGGGATTACAGGCATGTGAGCCACTTTGCCCAGGTTATTTTTTAAATTGATTGCTATATTACCTAAGAATAAAATTTTCCTGTGTTAAAATAATTTTTACTTTAAATCTACTTTTTAAATGTAGCTTTCTGTGAACTTCCTCATACATTCGAATATGGTCATTGTCACCTATTAACATTCTCCTATCACCTCAATTTTTTTTACTACATTAAAAATATTTAATCAGTTTTGTGCTCTTTTCCCCAGTTCTCCTCTAGGTTCAGTTTATTGGGTAGTATAGTGGAAAGATTACTTCAGACATCCTGTGTGGTACAGAACCATGTTTGTACTGTATTCAATGTGAGTCAAATCTACATTAGGTTTTTTTTGTTCAGTTTGCTTGAACCTATCTTTCTCTCTTTCCTTCCTTCCTCCCACCTATATTTTATCTATATCTATACCTAGATGTATTTTGAACAGTTACCATGTGCCTGGTATTGTGAGGGTTTTAATATCAGCTATTTAATCCTTATAGCAATTCTACATGGTAGATAGTATCCCCATGTTACAAATGAGGAAACAGACCTGAAGAAGTTAAGTAACTTGCCCAAGATCATAGAGCTAATGAGATAGAGAAGCCAGGATTTGAACCCAGAGATCTGACTGCAAAGCTTATTCTCTGTTTTTGTTTGTTTTTTGAGGCAGGGTGTCACTCTGTCACCCAGGCTGGAGTGCAGTGGTGCGATCTCAGCTCACTGCAACCTCCACCTCCCAGGTTCAGGCGATCCACCTTAGCCTCCTGAGTAGCTGGGACTACAGACACATGCTACCACATCTGACTAATTTTTGTAGAGACAGGGTTTCACCATGTGGCCCAGGCTGGTCTCAAACTCCTGGACTCAAGCTATCTGCATCCCTCGGCCTCCCTAAGTGCTGGGATTACAGGTCTGAGCCATCACGACCTGTGGCAAAGTTCATTCTCTATTGGCTGTGTTAAACTGTCTCCCAATGAATGCATCCTAGATTCAATTTACTTTTAAAATTATATGTGTAATCAATTATATAATGAAAGTTTAATAGAAACATCTATCAATAGCTACAACAAATATTTATTCCTTTTATCATCAACTATGCCCAAACTGTGGTTTCTTCCCAGACTATAGAAATAAAATACCATTGTATTTACATTTTTTGGAATTCTGCTTTTCCAGCTTATAATTCCTTATTACTAACGTAGCTCTTTTCTTTTTTCTTTCTTCTTCTTTTTTTTAAATAGAGACAGGGTCTCCCTATGTTGCCCAGGTGGGTTTCAAACTCCTGGGCTCAAGCAGTCCTCCTGCCTCGGCCTCCCAAAGTGCTGGGTTATAGGCAGGAGCCACCATGTCAGCCATAGCTCTTTTCATTGAAATTCTGCCCATGGCTTTTTCTAATGGGGTTCTGTTGTTTCACGAAATCGACATACTATTTCCTGGTTAACCATTTTCCCAGTTGTGAGCATTTGGATTACTTACAGGTTTTCCATATGAAACGCTACATTCAAATAAGTTATTTTCCCCTTTGGATGATTTCTTTGACATGTTACCATAAGTAAAGGAATACAAACATTTGGGGTGTGAATTGAATTGACAACCATTTACAGTGACACTAAGAGTGTTGTTGACACCTAATGAAAAGCTAACTGGTAATTGCTTAACTTGTATTTCTTTAATTATTAGTGAGGTTGATTCCTTCTCAAGTAGTTGTCTTCTGGAGTAAATTTTCTATTTATGTCCTTAAATCATTTGTTAATTGGATCCCTTACAAATTCCTACCAACTACTTATATATAAAGGTAATCTATTATACTTTTTCGTTTCTTTTTTTTTTTTTTTTTTTCCGAGATGGAGTCTTGCTCTGTCACCCAGGCTGGAGTTTAATGGCACGATCTTGGCTCACTGCAACCTCGGTCTCCCGGGTTCAGGCAATTCTCATGCCTCAGCCTCCCGAGTAGCTGGGATTACAGGCACCTGCCACCACACCCAGCTAATTTTTGTATTTTTAGTAGAGACGGGGTTTCACCATGTTGGCCAGGCTAGTCTCGAACTCCTGACCTCATGATCCGCCCGCCTCAGCCTCCCAAAGTGCTGGGACTACAGGCATGAGCCACCGCACCCAGCCTATTATGCTTTTCCCCCCACTCTGTTGTCATACATATATGAGTGTATTTATTTTTTTAAATGATTTATTTGGCAGAGATTTGGAATTGTTATGCAATCAATCAACTTGGAACTCTATTCCCCCAGAGGTTCACACTTGCTCAGGTCTCTGCTCAAATGGCCTCGACCACCTGTATAAAATATCTCTCCACCCTCTTCTAATCACTCTCACTCTCTATTCTCTCTCTCTCTTTTTATTTTCATCACAGCACATTCCAGCTGGCATAATATATTGTATTGGTTTATTATCTGTGTCCCCCACTAGAATAAAACACTCCATGAGATATGGACTTGATCATTTTTGCTGCTGTATCCCCAGTGCCTAGTGCATAGGAAGTGCTCATAAATATTTTTTGAGTGAATCACGTAAACTCTGCCATTGAAAATTACTTTTATTGTATCAGCGGACAATAAGTGATCTTTCCTCTGTAAATGAGGCAATGATACCATTTCATTTTCTTCTGGCTCATTATAGTTTTAAAATAATTTACTCTTTTCCTATCTGAAATTTTTTTGTGGTACATCATAAATCTTTGACCAAGATTTTCCTAGAATTTTGCTTTTTCCGTGCTTCTTTTTTTTTTCTTTTTTTTTTTTTTTTTTGAGACAGAGTTTTACTCTGTCACCCAGGCTGGAATGCAGTAGCATGATCTTGGCTCACTGCAACCTCTGCCTTCTGGGTTCAAGCAATTCTCCTGCCTCAGCCTCCCGAGTAGCTGGGATTACAGGTGCCCGCCACCGCACCTGGCTAATTTTTGTAGTTTTTAGTAGAGACAGGGTTTCACCATCTTGGCCAGGCTGGTCTTGATATCAGGTAGACAGCCCAGAATGCCAACTGAGTAACGTGACAAGTTGCCATGAAAATAAAAATTAGCCAAGGTTGAACCAAACGTGGGTCATTCAGAATTGACTATATCATCATTCAGTTACACTACATCTGTCTCTGAGAATCTTCAGTGGCAGATGCCTGAGTTAAGAGACTAAAGCACATACATCTTTATTAATATTTCATGTCTTAGAATTCCTTTGGCATGTTCCTGCCTCACATACCTGGATTCTTCAGCCTTGAGAGCTGTGCTCTGAAAATCAGGCATCTTTTCTTCAGAGGTCTTATCCTCCATCTCCTTGGATGTATTTGCCTCACTTTCTACTGGAGTCAAGGTAGTTTGAAAATATCTTTTACCTTCAAAAGTCAGTGTTATGTTTGAGATGGTGACAGGTTTTGAGGATTCTTTCAACTCACTCTTACTTTTTGTATCTTGTAAACACCCAGGCTTCAGAATGTTTTTCAATTTCTCCTTTAAAAATAAAAAGCAGCAGCAAATCAGGTAACAGAAGAGCATCAGGTAATAGGTGTTTGTGGAACAGTATCGAATACAGGCACCATTTCATTCATCGTCACAGCGCCCGTGAGGAGTAGTAAGGAGGGAGTGAGGCTTAGAATGGCACGACCATGGGGAGAGCCCCGGGTGTGTTGGCGGCAGGCTGTGTGGGAGCCAGGGCCTGCGCCACTGCAGCCTGACACATGTTCCCCAGCTCGTGTTGTCACCTCACAGAAGACAGTTGGCATCTAATTACAGTACTTCTCTGTGAATTGTCAGCACAAGAAAAGTTCCCCAGAAATGCCACTGATTCCCCAGTCTGAGTTTGGTCTTAATTAGAGCATCTGATAGGTTACAGGGGCTGGGGGCTCATAATATAAAATAAATTTCTTTTTTGTCAAAAGACTTAGAACCTGTATCTAAAACTTAATACTCTAAAATCCCCCCCTCCTCCTAATTTCCCAATTTCTGTTAATGTATCACCTCTCCTAGCCACTCTCTGATTCGCTCAGAATCACTTAGGGCTCAAGGCAGTTGGTCAGCAGGCCCTAAAGCCAACTTTCTAATGTCCTTCATGTCTGCACCTTCTTCTTTCCACTGCCCCTGCCTAGTCCATTACTTCTTGATATGGTTTGGATGTTTTGTCACTTGAAAATCTCATGTTGAAATGTGACCTCCAATGTTGGAAGTGGGCCTAGTGGGAGGTGTTTAGGTCTCGGGGGCAGATCCCTCATGAGTGGCTTGGTGCTGTCCTCACCATAATGAGTGAGTTCTCACTCTAAGTTGATGCGAGATTTGGTTGTTTAAAAGAGCCTGGCACCTCCTTCCTCTCTCTTTTGCTCTCTCTCTGGCCATGTGATGTGCTGGCTCCCCTTCTCTTCCACACGATTGTAAGTTCCCTGAGGCCCTCACCTGAAGCAGATGCCAGCATTGTGCTTCCTTTACCACCTACAGACCCATGAGCCAATTAACCCTCTTTTCTTTATTAATTGCCCAGCCTCAGATATTTCTTTATAGCAATGCAAGAATGGCCTAATACACCTCTATTACATTTCCTTAAAAATGATGTAATAATTTTCTTCCTTAAGGATAAAACTTCACTTTTCCCTGACAATGAAAGTCATACATATTTATTATAGCGTATTTGGAAAATCCTATAATGAATAAAGCTAAAGGTAGAATATTATTGCTTGCCAAGGTGGGTGGATCACTTGAGGCCAGAAGTTTGAGACCAGCTTGGGCAACATGGAGAAACCCCATCTCTACTAAAAATACAAAAATTAACTGGGCGTGTGGTGGGCGCCTGTAATCCCAGCTACTTGGAAAGCTGAGGCATAAGAATCGCTTGAACCTGAGAGGTGGAGGTTGCAGTGAGCCGAGATCTCACCACTGCACTCCAGCCTGGGCAACGGAGTGAGACTGTCTCAAAATAATAATAATAATAATAATAATAATAATAATAATAATAATAAATTATTGCTTCTTTGATGCCACTGCCCAGAAACAACTACTTCTATGCACATTTCACTCTGATCTTTCTATTTATTTTATGTCTACTTAGATCATCTTGAAGTTCTGTCTCCTACCTTTTTCACTTAACATTTTATTATAAGCATTTTCCTCCTGTCATTAAAAATTGTGTAGAACTATGTGAATTTTTCCTAATTAAAAATTAGGTTTTTTTGTTTGTTTGTTTGTTTTTTGAGACAGGGTCTCACTCTGTTGCCCAGGCTGGAGTGCAATGGCACGATCTTGGCTCACTGCAACCTCCACCTCCCGGTTTCAAACAATTCTCCTGCCTCAGCCTCCCAGGTAGCTGGGATTACAGGCACCCACTACCACACTGGCTAATTTTTATTTTTTAGTAGAGACAGGGTTTTGCCATGTTGGCCAGGCTGGTCTCAAACTCCTGACCTCAGGTGATCTGCCCGCCTCGGTCTCCCAAAGTGCTGGGATTACAGACATGAGCCACTGTGCCCATCCCTACCATCTTTCTTTTCTTTTCTTTTGTGTTTTTTGAGACAGGGTGTGACTCTGTCACCCAGGCTCAAGAGCAGTGGCACGATCTCGGCTCACTGCACCCTCTGCCTCCAAGGGTCAAGTAATCCTCCCACCTCAGCCTCCCTAGTAGCTGGGACTACAGGCATACACCACCATGGCCAGCTAATTTTTGTATTTTTAGTAGAGATGGGGTTTCGCCATGTTTCCCAGGCTGGTCTCGAACTCCCAAGCTCAAGCAATCCACCTGTCTTGGCCTCCCAAAGTGCCGGGATTACAGATGGGAGCCACTGCACCAGCCTTTTTTCTATTGTGGACCTAGAGGAAGTTTTTCAGCAGTAGTCTTCAAACAGATCTCTTTACCTATAATCCATCCTGCCATTAGATTAATCTTTTAAAAACACAGCTCCTTCATTCCCTTACACAGGAGACTTTGGTCACTAAGGTTTGCCCAAAGAGTGAAGTTCTCACTTTTAAATTTGGCTCTCAAGTTTTTTAAGCAACTTTCCAGTCCTATATTCTACTATTCTCCACATATATTATTCTCCAGCCCAACTGAACGAAACATTTTTGGACGTGACTCTCTGTTTTTCCACTCTCTGGCCTTTTCTAAAGCCACTCACTTTGTTTTGTTTTTTATTATCCTATTTCCATCCTCATGTTTACCCATCGAAATTCCATCCCATCCTTCAAGGTACTGGGTACTGCTATATATTTTTAAACCGGAAATTAACCCTTACATTGTATTAATATCCTTATTTTAGAAGTGGGGAAACTGAGGCTCATGTGGATTCTGTGACTTGGGTGAAGTCACACAAGTAATATGAGCCGCAGGTTGAGAGTTCTAACTTGGTTCTGATTCTGATTCCAAAATTCTTTCCATTTCTGATGCTGGGCTAAGATTTATGTTAAGGGTGGTCACTGCCTATTTCAGGAGACATCTTACAACTCCTTTACACCAGGGTTCAGAGATTGAATCTCACTATTAAAGTTAGGTTTCTCGGAGTAGGTAGGTTCCATAGCATTTTGATAATCAATGTCAGCTAACCAAGAAGTGTGATCTCAGTAACCCCTCTAGTTCTCGATGGTTAAAGCATGAAAGTCTTCGGTGACACATACCTTCTCCTCTTGCTTGGCCCTGATTAAGTCATTGTTTTCAAACACCACTGTGACTCCCGAGCAGTTTGTAATATCAGAGCTGTCTGTGACTTCCGTGGCTTCTCTGACTTCTATGACTTCTGTGACAATTCTTACATCCGGGACCTCTGGGACCTCATTTTCTGGAAGATCTGTGACATCTGTGATGTTGGTGATGTCTGTGAATTCTGAGAAATCTATGCTGTCCCTGACATGTTCAGGGCTTGTACCTGCATACATGTATGGGGTCAGGATTTCTGTGAACGCGGTGACATCCGTCACATCCATGGAGCCTGTGATGTCTGTGCTATTCGTAATTCCTGAGAGACTTGAAACCTCCGACACTTTGGAAACTTTGGCTTTCTCCTGATTCAAGAGGGAGATGAGGGCCACCCATTGAGAAAACAAGGTGTCCTGTTTATATGCAGAGGTGCAGAGCTGTAAGTAGTAGGCTCGACCACTCACCAGCTTTACTTTCAGGCGCATGTTCTCCGCGTCATGCACAGAAAGAGTCACAAACTGCAGAGGGAGAAACCTGCAAACAAGCACACGGTAACATCATCTGGAGACCTGATGGGAGGCTTATAAAAAGGCCTTTCTTATATATATATATATTTGTTTGTTTGTTTGTTTGTTTTGAGACAAGGTCTCACTCTGTTGCCCACGTTGGAGTGCAGTGGTGATGCGATCATGGCTCACTGCAGCCTCGACTTCCTGTGCCTAAGTGATCCTCCCACCTCATCCTCCCGAGTAGCTGGGACAACAGGTATGTACCACCAATGCCTGGCTAATTTTTGCATTTTTTTGTAGAGACAAGGTTTCACCATGTTGCTCAGGCTGGTCTTGAATGCCTGGGCTCAAGCAATTCACCTGCCTTGGCTTCCCAAAGTACTGGGATTACAGGTGTGAGCCACCGTGCCCAGCCTCTTTCTTATATTTTATAGTAGTTTGAAGAGTGAGACTCAAGACACCAGACTTGCCTCCCAGATAGGTCTGGGTAGGGGCTCCTGAGGACCATCTCATCTTAATCATATGCCTAAGGCTCTGATGTATAAAAACGTCTGAATGGGCTGGGTGCAGTGGCTCACGCCTGTAATCCCAGCAGTTTGGGAGGCCAAGGCGGGTGGATCACCTGAGGTCAGGAGTTCAATACCAGCCTGACCAATATGGTGAAACCCTGTCTCTACTAAAAATACAAAAATTAGCTGAGCGTGGTGGTGTGTGCCTGTAGTCCCAGCTACTCGGGAGGCTGAGACAGGAGAATCACTTGAACTGGGAGGTGGAGGTTGTAGTGAGCCAAGATCGTGCCACTGCACTCTAGCCTGGGTGACAGTGCAAGACTCCATCTCAAAAACAAAACACGTCAGAATATCAATTATTTACCATGAGAAAGTGTCCATTTAAATTAATCCTTCAAAGTTGACTTAAAGTTAAGCAATTTGCTCATGATCATAGACCAAGTTAGTGGCTGAGACAGGACCAGAGCTAATTCTGCTGGAAGCTGGGATGCTGTGGAAGAGGAGGCATGTTCTAGAAAGGCAGTTTATTATGAGTCTTCAGTTCCTGTTAATTAGATTTAGTTTTTTAAAAATTAACTGCCTGTTGGATACCCATTGTCATACATGATTTCACCCGTCTTCAAGGATGCTCCTCTTTGTCATTTGCAGCAGGGAGTGCGAGTAACATGCTCCACTGGTGCAATTGTCATCAGTGTTTCCGTTTTCAGATCCACAGGGCTAATGCACATCTTCTGAGAGATCTTTAACCTCTTCTCTTTGTAACTCACCTGGTGAGCACTAGTTTCTCTGCAGGAGGAGATGTCAGGAGACTTTTAAACAGGGTTTCTGTATCTTTTTGGGCACCAGGTGTCAGATGGGCCAGTAGCATCACATTGGGGATCTTGTGGGTGGAGCTGGAAGAACAGATGCCTATGGTCACCCAGTTGGCTTGGTTATGAAGGTAAATGGATTCACCTCTTCTGTTGACCTGAGTGCAGAAAACAGGAAAAGGCGTTATATGATGAAATGTGTGGCTTTGACAACCTTGCTTGCCTGAGAAGTGTAAGAGAGGGCAGGAAATAAAGGAGGAATGAACCATGATATATTTGTTCCTTCACTTGCTCGTGCTAATTCTTGGAGATACCGCAGGGAACAGACACGGTCTCTGACCCATGGGGGCCTACCAGGGAAGGCAAACATTAAACAATTTAAGCATGTGACTAATTATTACTATAAGAAGTTTTACCAAGTACAAGTCCAGGATGTTACGGGAGCACATAACAGAGGACTTGACTTAGCTTAGACTGGGGAGACAGGCAGTGATATTCTGGTAACAGTTAGGTCTTGGGAGGTACACACATTTACACATAAGTTTAAAGTGTTACTGACATAAAAGACAAACAGCATACAAATTTACAAATAATATGCAATATTCTTTAGTCTTTAGTTTAAATTCCATAGAGCCAAGTAATAAATTCCACAAACTCTTGCCAAACTCTTCTTATATTTATAACCTTAGAAGTATAGACAACAGTAAAATGTAGTAAAAGAATAGGAATGATGAGTTTTGAATATTTATTGCCCTTATTTTAGATATAATGTAAGTTTATAAAATTTAATTTTTAAGAATTTAATTTTTTTTTTAGGTGCAGTCTCGTTCTGTTGCCCAGGCTGGAGTGCCACGGTGCAATCTCGGCTTACTACAACCTCTGCCTCCCAGGTTCAAATGATTCTCCTGTCTCAGCCTCCCAAGTAGCTGGGATTACAGGCACATGCCACCAAGCCCGGCTAATTTTTGTATTTTTAGGAGAGACGGGGCTTCACCATGTTGGTGGGGCTGGTCTCGAACTCCTGACCTCGGGTGATCCACCCACTTTGGCCTACCAAAGTGCTGGGATTACAGGCGTGAGCCGCTGTGTCTGGCCTATAATTTAATTTTTAATAATGGCTGTGTTTAACAACTGACTTGCAAATTTCCTGAACACGTACCAATCGACCAGTTCTGGCACACCCCTGGATATGGAGTCATGGAAGTCTCCCCTGAGGAAGAGACCTCTAGCTGATACCTGAACTATGTGGGAGATAAACTGGCTGGGTTGAGAGGAGAGGTTTCCAGGCAGAGGAACAGCATGTATAAAAACCCTGAAGTCCAAGAAACTTGGCCAGTAAAATATCTGCCACTTGGTAGAAGAAGAGACTGGAGGATGGGCAGACAGGGAAATGAAGGAAGGCAGAGAGGAGCTACACTGTAGTTTCTCAGCTGTATGATAACTGGTTCAATTAAAAAATACATCATTGAAAGAAAGAGGTTGTAGCTCACATTATTGATAACTTACCCAAACTGTGTCCCTCTTCTTCTGGATTAACAGAATCCTGGTTTTGTCCAACATCATGGCTCAGGGATGATGACCCAGCTCAGGGATTAAATCCTGATTAACTTAAATGGGTAGTGGTGGTTCCACTCCACACCCCTTGCCAGTGACTGGTTTCAGCAGTGGCATGTGACCAGCAAGACATACAGGAGGTATCCTCCAACCCTGGAAAACCTTTCTCAGAGCCACCAGGAGACAGAGCCACCAGGATAAGATGAATATCTTCTACTGCTGGCAGCTGTCATTGTCCTGTTTGGATGTGATGCCCTGAGGGGAGCTGGCTTGAAGGTGACAGAGCAAAAAGAGAGAATTGGGGTCTTCTACTGGGAGTGAGCTGATACCCTGGGGCTCTTTCACTCTATTTGAGATAATTGCTCTCTTTTAAATTTTTTAAAAAATATTTATTTGTTTGTTTTTAGAGACAAAGTCTTGTCTTATCATCCAGGCTGGAGTGCAGTAGCGCCATCCTAGCTCACTGCAGCCTGGAGCTCCTGGGCTTAAGCAATCCTCCCTCCTCAGCCTCCCGAGTAGCTAGGAATACAGGTGTGCAGCACTGCACCCTGCTAATTTTTAAAAATGTTTTTAGAGATGGGATCTCACTTGTTGCCCAGGTCAGTCTTGAACCTGGCCTCAAGCGATCCTCCTGCCTTGTCCTTTCAAAGTACTGGGATTATAGCCATGAGCCACTGCACCCAGCCTAATTGTTTTTCTTTTTTCATTTAAACCTGTTCAGTCAGGAATCTTGGTAACTTGCTGCCAAAGACATGCTAACCAGGTGGGGTTGTGCATCTTGAAGGATATGAGTTATCAAATTACGATGGGGGCAACGTCTGACCTATAGACTGCTAACTACCCCCAATGTTGGACAAGTACTATGTAATTTCATTAGAGTGTGCAAAAGGTAACTAACTTGGAAACGGCACAGGATGAAAGGTGAAAAAATGAAAACATCATTAGTAGGAAAGAAGTATGTATAAGGTAAAGTACATCAAATCATGACTTGTCACATGTGTTCTAGGGACATCACTAAAACATTAGATGTTTTGGGAGGCTTCACCTCCTGCCTATGGTATACTGGAGGTGGGTAGCTCACACTAGTACTCAAGTATGAGTGCAGAGAACGTGTTAATGGAAGATGAAGTCTCCTTACATTTTTTTTTTAAACAAGGAGTTTAGTTTTGTTTTCTCTGTGCATTTGCAAAATACTCAGGACCAACATAAAAAAGAAATACCTCCTGTGGAAAAAGTTACATTAAAAAGGGGAATGGGGTGGGGGTGCTGAAAGGGATTAGTGCCTTAGCCCCAAGGAGCTACAGCATCTCTGATTGGTCCAAGGTATCGAAAAGATATTGGGAAGATGTAATAGGAGGAAGAAAAATGTGAATTTACTGAGGGAGAGGGCTCCAAAGCGGGCCTCGAGAGGCAACTGGTGGCTGGGGAGTGGGTCTGGTTGGAGGGAGAGGCTGGTAGCCATAGGGTGTGGGTTGTGGAGGGCCAGTGTATCCATGGGGGGCATCAGTGGAGGAAGTCCACGCATACCATGTGGAGGCATAGGACCTGGGTGACCCATGGGAGATCAGAATGGAGGCCCTCGGGGGGGCATGCCCATTGGAGGAGGTCCAGGATGAGGCATTCCAGGTGGTGGTTGGGGCGGTGGCTGTCCCCCAGAGCCTGGGTGTCCAGAATGGGGATGTCCTAAACCATGAGGTCCATGGTGTGCCAGCTGCATCTGAGACATCCCTGGATGGGGCACTCCTCCTGGTGGGAATGGGTGAGCTTGGGAGTGTCCATGACCAGGATGTCCTGCCCCTGGGGTTCCTGCCGATGGTGGGCCATGTCCTGCAGCCTCAGGAGGCATAGGTGGTGGGGCATGGCTGGGGGTATCCCAGGTGGGAGGGCTCCAGGAGGCGGCACTGGGGGTGGGAAGGAGCCAGGAGGAGGCATGCCTGGTGGAGGAAGCCCAGACCCCAATGATTATACCACAGGATTGGGGGCAGAGGGTGAAGGAGGTGCATCTGCCAACAGCTGATGAGGGCGGTCAGGCTGGGAGAACGGGTTCTGAGCTGCCAGAAGTCGTCCGGCTGCTAATCCATGGCGCTCACCCTTGGAGTCCTTCTCGAAGGCATAAGATACGGTGATAGGGTGGTTACAGAGATACTGCCCATTCATGGCTTCAATTGCTGCAACTGAAGCATCAAACGAAGCAAAATTAATAAAGGCATAACCTTTGGAGTTGCCTGTGTCAGGGTCCCACATAATCCTGGGGGTTTGTAAGATGACTCCAAAGGCGCTGAAAGTATCATAAAGCAACTTCTCATCAATCTCAGGGTCCAGGTTCCCAATGAAAATGTTGGCCCCTACATCCAGGTTTTTGTCGTGAGCTGATGCCTTGTTCACCCGTATTGGCTTCCCATAGAGTCTGATCATGTTCATGATCTTAATGGCATAGTCAGCATCATCCTCACTCAAGAATTCACAAAGTCATAGCCTTGGTGCTGGCCAGTGACTCTATCCTTTGGCATGTGGGTATTGACTACTGGTCCAGCCTGGAGAAACAGTTCCCACAGCAGCGGTTCACTAACCTTCTCATTCAGGCCCCCCATGTACACAGTGGCATCCTGGTTCCGCTCGGAGATCGGCCTGGTAGCCATGGCAAAAGAGCTCCTGCCATCCTCTTCTTGCCTTTTGAAGTGTCTGTTGTCCTCCCTTGTCACCCCTCTGTGAAATCAGCTGAGCAGCTTCTCGAATGTGTTAAGAGTTAGAGGTAATAGCTCAGTGTTTAGTGTTAGACTTTGTTATGGAATTTCTAGGAACTTTAGAGGTATGACCCCTATCATTGAACTCATTTCACCATTTCTTTGTCTGAATATTTTAATGTTGAATGTTTAGAGAAAAGTTAGCATTGCTCCCAAATGCATAGAAATGCAGTTTCATTCATAATGTAGGGACATTCTTATGAGAAGGAAGCTTTTCTCCCTGACAATTTACCTTCGGAACTAGGAGTTAAGATTCATTGTAATCCCTAGTCATAGATGTTCTTTAGAATGTCTTCTACGCCTAAGAAAGAAGTTATCTGTATGTTTCCCTGTGGCGGGAAATGCCAAAAACGGCTTCATGTAATTTTGGGAAGATTATGATGGAATGGCAATTATGGTAGAGTTAAGACAGAAGTCCTTCACAAGAGTTTTGGGGACATTTGAAGTAAATGTCCTTTAACATTGTAATTATTTCAGGTTTTTTAAAGTTCCCAAACTGTTCTCTTTTGTAGTATCACACATTCCCTTGGCACATTTAAAACAATTCTCCTACCATCCTTTTCAGTTTTCTTTGAGAAACTTACTGAAGTTATTGGAACTTAACTCAGGCCTTGAATATGATTTACCTGGATAAAATTGCTCTCTAACATGGGAGGAGATACAAAAGGGGCATACTCTCCTCCATCCAACATATTTTGAAGATCTCTCGGATCATGGGAGTGTGGGGTGCAGAGAGCATCTTGCTTATTGATCCTCATGGTAGACTTGCTGGTGTTCTTCTTCATTGCGCTTGCACATAAACATAAAAAAACTGAGGGAATGGAAACACAATTAATGGATACAGAGAGAATTTAATATCATAATTAAGTTGCTTCATTTATTAATTCAGAAAATTTTATCAATATCTGTGATATGTTTGGCACTGCACCAGGCACTTGTATTAATACATACATCTAAACAGGACTGATAAGATCTCTGCCCTCATTCAGCTTACACTCTATGGGGAGACAGGTAGTAAGCAAGCCAAAAGAAACTCAAATAAGATGTTGGATGATAGGGACTATCAGGACTTGAAAACAGATACATATAGTAAAAAATGACCAGGGTATAGGGCTGGAGACACCTATTAGGGTATCAGGAAAGGCTTCTCTAGGAGGTCTCTCAATATATTCCCCCACAGACCATTATTTTCTATCTTCCAAATTGATGGTACCCTCTTCATCATGCAGGATTCTCCAATCCCTTTTTGTAAGCAGGGTATCAAAGCTATACTAAACTGAGAAAACTTTTTCCAGACTATTCACCCATAACTGAGGCTTAGCTCTTGGTTGCATGCTCCTTATGAGACTCTAAGTCGGTGGAAAAATTGCCTTCCACAACACTGGTCCCTGCTGCCAAGGGGACCACTGCTATAGGCAGCATCTTCAGTATATTAAGTCTCCAGGAGAGAGAAAGAAGAAAATAAATCTTGGAAAGTAAAGTAAGTAGAAGAAGGAAGAGGGAAAGGAAGGAAAAGAGAAAAGGGCAGGAGAGGATGTGGCCATGCAGCCCACATGGTTTATCTGTAAGAACCATCAAATCTCACCTCAACTCAGGCCGAGCCACAGTCCTCTCTAGGAGATGAAGTTTTTAACTCACTTCACTTTGAGCTTCCTCCTTTTCATGATGAAATCTTTTGTAAAAGAAACAACAAAAAGAAAATCAAATGTATACAGGCCAGGCACAATGGCTCACACTTATAATCCCAGCACTTTGGGAGGCCAAGATGGGCCGATTACTTGAGCCCAGGAGTTTGAGAACAGCCTGGGCAACATAGCAAGATCTTGTCTCTACAAAAAATACAGAAATTAGCCAGGTATGGTGGTGCATGCCTATAGTTCCAGCTACTTGGGAGGTTGAGGTGAGAGGATCACCTGAGCCTGGGAGGTTGAGGCTACAGTGAGCTACGATCTTGTCACTGCACTCCAGCCTGGGCAACAGAGCGAGAGCCTGTCTCAAAAAGAAAAAAAAAAAGCGCTAATTTGTATACAAAAGAAACTAATTTCAATTCTAAACCTTACTGTTATTTCAAGTGTGAGGTCAAGGCCTCAGAAAGAGTTAGAGTTCTCCTAAGTATACTGGGTAGGTGAAGCGGAGTCCGAGGCTGCTGTCTATGTCTGAGCTGAGCTCATGTTGTTGATGATCCTCACCGTGGTCTTTTGGTGAGTGGAACCAGAGTCATAGCTCATAATTGGCCTGAAACTGCCAAACAGTGGAATCCTGAGCTCATATGGCCAATGAGGATATTTGATAATGTGGCAAAGGAAGCAGTACAGACTGTATTACCTGGGTTGCATTTAATTGCTGTTTAAAGTGTGCTCCTTACGATTACCTGAAAACCTTTTGTTGACATCTTCTAGTAAGATTAAGAAAGCTCCTGGCCAGGTGCGGTAGCTCACGCCTATAATCCCAGCACTTTAAGAGGCCAAGGCGGGCAGATCACCTTAGGTCAGGAGTTCAAGATCAGCCTGGCCTGGCCAACGTCATGAAATCCTGTCTCTACTGAAAATATAAAAATTAGCCTGGCGTGGTGACAGGTGCCTGTAATCCCAGCTATTCGGGAGACTGAGGCAGGAGAATCACTTGAACATGAGAGGTGGAGGTTGCAGTGAGCCAAGACTGTGCCATTGCACTGCAGGCTGGGCGACAAGAGCAAAACTCTATCAAAAAAAAAAAAAAAGAAAGAAAGAAAAGAAAAAGAAAAGAAAAGAAAAAGAAAGCTCCAGTATGAAACTTGTCAGAGGCTTAGAAGAAGGTCCTAAAGACTAGAGTGGAGCCCTTTAAGAAATGCACAGAGGATGATGGCACAGGAACAACAGCTAGATATTGTGTGGGAAAATTCCCATAAGAAAGCATTATTTAGGAGGCCAAGGTGGGTGGATCACCTGAGGTCAGGGGTTCGAGAACAGCCTGGCCAACATGGCGAAACCCCATCTCTACTAAAAAACACAAAAATTAGCCAGGTGTGGTGGCATGCACCTGTAGTCTCAGCTACTTCTAAAGGCCTCTCTAGGAGGTCTCTCAATATAGGCCCACTTGGGAGGCTGAGGCAGGAGAATTGCTTGAACCCGGGAGGCGGAGATGGCAGTGAGCTGAGATCGTGCCACTGCACTCCAGCCTGGGCGACAGAGCAAGACTCTGTCTCAAAACACACACACACACACACACACACACACACACACACACACACAACCAAAAAGAAAGCATTAAGTTGTATAATTAGCAGCATGTTTCCTTTCTTAGTGGCACATAAAATAATAATATATCTTATAATTGGTGGATCTTAGATTTGAGGAGATGCAGTAGCCAACTCTTGTTCATACAGAGTTAAGTGAAAGAGTGCACATTTTGGAAAAACAATTCACTCTGAGAAAATGAAAATACTGCATACTGGAGGGTGTGTCTATGGTTTACACTTGCTAATCAGGATATGCCACATGGCTGCTGGGATAGCGAAAGGCCCTTTCCACTGCTGCCGTTTAGGAGATCTCCAGAATCCCTTGCATCTGAGAATTCTCCTTCCAGAGAGCAAAGAGTGGATGATCTCCCAGAGGAAAAGGTGTAGCTGTGGATTCAGGACACAGAGAGGGAGGAGGAAATGAGAGGAAAGGAAGGAATTCAAGGATATTTGCAGCCACGACTGGGTCTCGCCCCTCTCGTCCTTTTTGAACAAAGTTGAGTTTAGCTGAGGAGCAGAAAGTGTTAACAGGCTCTTTTATCAACTTTGCTGTGATGTTCTAAATAATTGTTCTGGAATTATTTTTACACTTTTGGATTATGTGTATAGCTGAGAAGTGTGTGCTAAATTTTGCCTGGTTTTGTTGTAATTGTGATTTGAGATACCTGTGCACTACACCCCTCACCCCACCAACATCTCCAATTATCCTAGTTAATTAGTCCAGGCTTGGGCGTGGTGGCTCACACCTGTAATCTTAGCACTTTGAGGCTGAGAGGGGCGCGGTGGCTCATGCCTATAATCCCAGCACTTTAAGAGGCCAAGGTGGGCAGATAACCTTAGGTCAGGAGTTCAAGATCAGCCTGGCCAACATTGTGAAACCCTGACTCTACTGAAAATATAAAAATTAGCCTGGCATGGTGACAGGTGCCTGTAATCCCAGCTACTCGAGAGACTGAGGCAGGAGAATCACTTGAACATGGGAGGTAGATCACCAGGTCAGGAGTTCGAGACCAGCCTGACCAACATGGTGAAACCCCATCTCTACTAAAAATACAATTAACCGGGTGTGGTGGCGCATGCCTGTAATCACAGCTACTTGCGACACTGAAGCAGGTGAATCTCTTGAACCTGGGAGGCGGAGGTTGCAGTGAGCCAAGATTGTGCCACTGCACTCTAGCCTGTGTGACAGAGCAAAACTCTGTCTTGGGGGAAAAAATAGTTTAGGCTCTTAAAACAGAGGGATGGTTCTGTGAAGCCATCATTTTGGCCACAGCACACACACACACACACACACACACACATACACACACACACAC
Source organism: Gorilla gorilla gorilla (assembly GCF_029281585.2). NCBI lineage: Eukaryota > Metazoa > Chordata > Mammalia > Primates > Hominidae > Gorilla > Gorilla gorilla. Next base: position 84,083,279 of record NC_073239.2, on the reverse strand, counting down.
CCCCCCTCATCATCGTATATTTTACCAATGGTAAAATTAACTATTTACTAGGTTCACTCTTTTTTTTTTTTTTTTCTACAGGGTCTTGCTCTGTCACCCAGGCTGGAGTGCAATGGAGTGATCTTGGCTCACTGCAGCCTTGACTTCCTGGGCTCAAGTGATCCTCCCACCTCAGCCTCCCGAGTAGTTGGGACCACAGGCCTGTGCCATCACACCTGGCTAATTTTTGTAGTTTTTTGTAGAGACGGGATTTCACCATGTTGCCCAGGCTGGTCTCCAACTCCTGAGCTCAACCAATCTGCCCACCTCGGCCTCCCAAAGTGCTAGGATTATAGGTGTGAGTCACTGTGCCTGGCCTTAGGTTCACTATGAATATCTGGAGACAGTATTCAAGTTTTGGTGTATGTCTTTCCAGTTTTACAAATAGATTTTTCACTTAATTTCTTTCTTTCTGTTTTTTTTTGTTTGTTTGTTTTTTGTTTTTGTTTTTGTTTTTGTTTTGAGACAGGGTCTTGCTCTGTCACACAGGCTGGAGTGCAGTGGTGTGATCATTGCTCACTGCAGCCTCAACCTCCCCAGCCCAAGTGATCCTCCCACCTCAGCCTCCTGAATAGTTGGTATTACAGGTACATGCTACCATACCCAGCTAATTTTTTTTTTTTTTTTGTAGAAATTGGGTCTTCCTGTGTTGCCCAGGCTGGTCTCAAACTCCTGGGCTCAAGTGATCCACCCGCTTTGGCCTCCCAAAGGGCTGGGATTATAGGCATGAGCCACTGTGCTTGGCCTACTTAATTTCTACATATCTATATCTATATAGATAGATATATTTCTATCTATATATCTATAGATATATATCTATATCTATATAGATAGATATCTATATCTATATATAGATATCTATATCTATATATAGATCTATATCTATAGATATAGATATACATATATTTCTATATATCTATATATATCTATCTATATCTATATCTATATATATCTAGATATAGATATATATGGATATCTAGATATATAGATATCTGTACCTAGATATCTAGATATATAGAGATATAGATAGATATCTATATCTAGATATATAGAGACATAGATATCTATATCTAGATATATAGAGATATAGATAGATATATGGATATATATAGATATATAGAGATATAGATAGATATATGGATATATAGAGATATATAGAGATATAGATAGATACATGGATATATATAGATATATAGAGCTATATCTCTATCTAGATATTGATATATATAGATATATAGAGATATATCTATATCTAGATAGATATATAGCTCTATATATCTATATATACATATATCTATATCTATATATCTATATATACATATATATCTATATCTATATATACATATATATCTATATCTATATATCTATATATACATATATATCTATATCTATATACCTATATATACATATATATCTATATCTATATATCTATATATATGTCTATATCTATATATCTATATATACATATCTATATATCCATATATACATATATATCTATATCTATATATCTATATATACATATATATCTATATCTATATATCTATATATACGTATATATCTATATATACATATATATCTATATCTATATATCTATATATACGTATATATCTATATATACATATATATCTATATCTATATATCTATATATACATATATATCTATATCTATATATCTATATATACGTATATATCTATATATACATATATATCTATATCTATATATCTATATATACGTATATATCTATATATACATATATATCTATATCTATATATCTATATATACATATATATCTATATCTATATATCTATATATACATATATATCTATATCTATATATCTATATATACATATATATCTATATCTATATATCTATATATACATATATATCTATATCTATATATCTATATATCGATATCCGGATATATATCTATATATCTATATATCTATATATATCTGTATATCTATATATAGATATATAGATCTGTATATATAGATATCTATATCTACACACATACATATATAAGTAATATATGTTAAAATATGTGTAATATATATTAATATATCCCCATAACCTTAATTTTTTTTTTTAAAACAGCAGCTATCAATCATGGTGTCAAGCTATTTGGAACATGACAATGTCTTGTAAAGAGTGGCAAAATAATTGTGGCCTGTGGTTAAACTGATGCTTAAGAAATGATTTTCTTTTAAAAAGAAACAGATGGTTTCTGGGTTCTCTCCTGATAAGCTCCTTGCACTCTGCTTTGCCTTCTTGGTGTGCGGGCACAGTAGAGACAGGCAATCAAGCCTGAGAATCAGTTCAGACCCCACCCTCTGATCCAATCACCTTACTAAGATATCATAATTAACTTTGGTGACTCAAAAATACATGTTGATTGTTCAAGGTGTTAGGTAGGGAAAGAAAAGAAAGAAACAAACAAAACTACTTGTTGAATGAAAGTGAGAATTAAAGCAGGGTTGTTATGGGCTATCATGGAAACACAGAGCTAGCTCCATGGCACAGACACATGGAATCTTTTGTCACAAGTTATTCTATCACGACTGTGTATTAATCTTCACAATCATAGCTTATATTTTTCCAATAATGTTTGCCTTTTGCTAGGCCCATTCAATGTCCTATTCATCTAATTAAGCAGGCAGGATGCAGAGCTATGTTGCAGGGAAGGGCTTTTGCTGCGCTGCAGAGCAAGGATGGCACAAAGAATGGAGTTTTATTTGAGATGGATGAGCTTGTTCTATCACTAGCTGATCCCTTGCGGTCTTTGTTACTTCTTTTAACCAGTACTTTTTCTCCCTCTCAATCCTTTCTCTTGTTTTTCAAGTTCCAACTGAATGGTGATTCATTCAGCAGACAGCTACATTAGGTTGTAGTTTTCTGCAGAATTACAGTATAGTTTTCATTTGACAAAGTGTAGTTGGCTACTTTTAGTAAAAGAAAAGAGAGATTCCTTATTAAATCGGATTACAGATCGGAAACCAACGCTAGTTCTTCTGTAGGAAAACCAAGCAATGTGCTGTATGTGTTTCAAGAGGGAGCCACTTCAGCTGCTCTCTAGACGTTCCATGGTGTCGTCAGGGCTTCCCTATCTGTGTATACTGTTTCAAGGATGATCAAGCCTCCATTAGGGCTGAGAACTACTATTCTTAGATACGGATATGGGATTGTTCACCCTGTGGTAGGGGTGGGGTGCCTTTATTTTCCTGGGGATGAATGCAGTCATCTGGAAATTTTTGGAAATGTGACAGCTTGAGTGTTCATGGCCATTGGGAAGGGGAGAGAGTGGGAATCTGAAAAGCCAGTGTTGCACTGTCTTGGTTGGCTTTTCTGACTGCCTAATTCAGAGGGATGTCTGTACATGCCCCTAAAATGTCCTCTACAAATGTTTCCTATTGACCATTACCATGTGGTCTTTTCCCTCCAATATTTTATTATAAAAAGTTTCAAACCTCTGGCAAAGTTGAAAGATTTCTATGGTGAAACCAACTACCTGGATTCTGGGTCTTTTTACTGTGTTATTTGTCTGTAATTACATGATGGCTGTTTTTTTTTGAGATGGAGTCTCGCTCCATCACCCAGGCTGGAGTGCAGTGGTGTGATCTTGGCTCACTGCAACCTCTACCTCCTGGGTTCAAGTGATTCTCATGCTTCAGCCTCCTGAGTAGCTGGGATTAGAGGCGCCCGCCACCATGGCTGGCAAATTTTTGTATTTTTAGTAGAGACAAAGTTTTGCCATGTTGGCCACGCTGGTCTCGAACTTCTGACCTCAGGTGATCCACCTGCCTCAGCCTCCCAAAGTGCTGGGATTACAGGCATGAGTCACCACACCTGGCTACATGATAGCTCTTAAATGACAGCATTTACCTGTCACTCATTAAAGCTGTTCTCTGTGCTCTTTGGAGCTTTGAGATTAATTATTCCCAGCACTTTGAAGTGTGGCATTTACCTGGGTGATTTTTCCCAAGATTCTTACTATACTAATAAACATATTTTTAGGCTAGGTCCAGCACAATTCTAGGTTGCAGTTCTGGTTGCACCTTTGCAGGAGTCTAACTGTTGTGGCTTCTGTCTCTTGAAAATGATATCCCCGTGTCCAACCTTTCAGCTTTGAAGAGAAAGCCTTGTGTTCTGAATCTTTGAAACATTTGAGTAATTAAAAAGGGCTGTTTCCCCCAAAATTTACTCAATTCTCAGTCTTTGAGAATTTTTTCTTATGGAAGAAAAAATTGGGATAACAGTCTGAAAAATCAAAATTTCAAAACAGGCCGGGCACAATGGCTCACGCCTGTAATCCCAGAACTTTGGGAGGCCAAGGCAGGTGGATCTCTTGAGGTCAGGAGTTTGAGACCAGCCTGGCCAACATGGCGAAACCCTGTCTCTACTAATATTACAAAAATTAGCCAGGCATGGTGGTGTGTGCCTGTAGTCCCAGCTACTTGGGAGGCTGAGGCACGAGAGCGGCTTGAACCTGGGAGGTGGAGGTTGCAGTGGGTCGAGATCGTGCCACTGCACTCCAGCCTGGGCAACAGAGTGAAACTGTGTCTCAAAAAAAAAAAAAAAAAAAAAGAAAGAAAAGAACAAAAGGCTGGGCACAGTGGCTCACGCCTGTAATCCCAGCATTTTGGGAGGCTGAGGCAGGTAGATCACCTGAGGTCAGGAGTTAAAGACCAGCCTGGCCAACATGTGAAACCCCATCTCTACAAAAATACAAAAAAAAAAAAATTAGCTGGGCATGATGGGCAATGCCTATAACCCTGTCTCTACTTAAAAAAAAAAAAATACAAAATTAGGTGGGCGTGATGGCACACACTTGTAATCCCAGCTACTCGGCAGGCTGAGGCAGGAGAATCACTTGAACCCAGGAGGCAGAGGTTGTGGTGAGCCAAGATCGTGCCATTGCACTCCAGTCTGGGTGACAAAGCGAGACTCTGTCTCAAAAAAAAAAAAAAAAAAAAAAAAATTAAAAACAATCCAGAAAACATGCTTTCATTTCAAACTCAAACTCTCAATGAAATTATTTCTAAGAAAAAGAAAGCAGTCACCAGGTGTTAAGTCTCTCGGCTTTTCAGCTTGTTCTGGTTGAGGTAGAAGAAATGAAACTAGAAGGAGAAGAGGAAGATGGAAAAAAATAGACATTCTGCCCTCGAATTACCAGAATTAATCGAACTATTCATTTCCTTCTCCTTCAGTTTCAAACCCAAGTTGCGGTAATGAGACAGTCACTTACCAACAGGTGGGGCTGAAATAGATCTCTGGAGATCTCCTGGATGTCGACTAGGAAAATAATCTCCAAATAGCCCGTTTCCACTCTTTTCACATTTCTTTAGCAGGTGTTTATGTCTACTCAGCAGGCAACTAACCACTTAGTAAAAGAAGCACAGGCCAGGCTGCTCTGGGCATTGTTCTGTTGCTGCTGCATCATAATCATACTGTGCTGACATAGTCTCTGCAGTAAGAGAAGAATGGCACTGGGGAGGAGCAGCCGTGCAGGTCTGCCCCTGAGAGGAAGTGTGGTCAGCATTCCCATGGAGCCCTGACCAGACCGCTCAGGAGTGGGCATTCAGGTGGTGGTGTGAAGTTTTCAGAGGATTTCTTGGAGAGAAAAGTCAATTTAGCAATAGTATAACCACGGGAAAAATATCAGACTTTACATCATTGATCATACAATTAATAATTTATTATTCACTTTCCCTATATCCCAAGTTTCAGAGACTTAAACATATTTAAGGCACTTTGAGCCTCTGTGAAGAAAAGCGTTAAAAGAATATAGCATTTTTAGAGGGAAACTGCTTAGAAACAGAGCTGAGTCCGGGCGCAGTGGCTCATGCCTGCAATCCCAGCACTTTGGGAGAGCAAGGCAGGAGGACTGCTTGAGCCCAAGAGTTTGAGACCAACCTGGGCAACACAGTGATACCCCATTTCTATTGAAAGAAAGAAAAAGAAAGAAAAAGAAAGAAAAGAAAGAAAGAAAGAAAAAAAGAAAAAGAAAGGAAGAAGGAAGGAAGGAAGGAAGGAAGGAAGGAAAAGAAACTGAGCCGAGGGCTGCATAGCATGAATATTTAATGATATAAGGCTCTGGTGGTGGTTCAATGCACTTGATTGGCTGAGTCTCTTTCTGCACATGTCCGAGTGGTTCCCCTGTTATTGTCTCAGATGCTCTGTTTCCCCTATTCTATGTTGAGTGCCATCGTTTGGATGGACAAATTCTTCCTCTGGTCATACCTATAGTCCCATTGAGTAAGATTTCTTCATTGAGCATACTTATTGCATGATCACAGCTTGCCATGTTCCTGTTCTTCCTGCCCAAGGGCCAGAAAATATTTTTGCATAGATCTGATCTCATCTCTTAACTGTTGATGATATCAATTATTTAATTCTGCGGTACCTTGATTAAACTTTGGTATTATCTCATGTCCATTTTTTGAGGCTACTGATACATTAAAAAGAGAAGAAATACCAAAAGAAGGAAACAAAAATAATGGTATATTTAAAATATTTACCTTCAAAAGCATCTTTAAAATGCTTTTAAAGATGCGCAAAATATAAAACTGTATGTATAACTTCATTTGGAGATTGTAAGTCTGAATTTGTGGCACTTTGTCAAAGTGAGGTCCGTGAGCAATTAGCCCTCTTTGTCCCTCATGAGATGGGCCTGCCTATTCACGCCTGCATGGGATCTTCTCAGCTGCATGTCCTAAGCTTGGGATATGAAGCTTTCCTGCCACATTCAGTCCCTGGTGAGTGCAATGCTAGGTACATTCTTTTGGTCAGCTCAGTAATGAGTACTTACTATTTCCTGGGCACCATGCCATGCTGGACCACAAAGGTGAACAGTCTCTGCACTCAAGAAGTTTACCATCAAGTGGAGAAGGGGTCATGTAAACAGATTATTTCAGTGTTATGTAGTGATAAGATAGAGGGGTGACAGGGGATTCTAGGAGCACAGATGAAGGGTACTTAGTCCAGTTGGAGGATTTAGGGATGGTTTCCTGGAGGAGCTAATATCCAAGCTAAATCCTGAAAGATTAGTCAGCCTGAGCAAAGGCACAGAGGCATAAAATGACAGGGTTTGAGGGGTAACTACAAATGGTCTGGTGTTACATAAAGTTGAAGGGTTGAAAAAAAATGAAGTTCACGGAAGAAGGGCCTAGATGATGGAGGGCTTTGAAAGCCATAACTAGGTGCTGGGACTTCATCTGCTCCAGTGGCTCTAATAAAGAGTGTTACATGGAGAGATTTATGTTCTGAATTGATCATTCTGAGAGCAGAGTGAAGGATAGATTTGGGAAGGGCAATTCTGGAGATGCAGAAGCCATGGTAGTGGCAGTGGCAGTGTCAATGGAAAGGAGGGAGTTAACTTGGGAACTATCAGTAAAGTCCACAGAATTTGGTGACTCACTGGACGTGGGGAGGGAAAAGGTGAGTCAGAGGTTTGGGAAGCTGGGTGAATGATGGCGCCATTAACTAGGAAACAAACTACAGGCAGAGGAACAAGTGTAGGAGGCAGAAAGAATGAGGTGCTTGTTTGCAGGAACCCTTGGTTAGCATGGTGCCTTGTATTCAACTGTTTAGTAAATGATTTTTTTATTCTTTAAATTTTCAGTACCTTCCTAATGCGTTTAGAATATGTGTCACGTATCATAAGGTGTGTGTATATACTTAGCATTAAACTCAAGAGCCTGTATATTTGTGAGCATGATCTGGCTCCATCCTGGCTTCGGTTCTTTCCAACTATATTTCAGACCACTTACACCACTCCCTCATCATATCTCTGCCTCCTTCCTGACGTTGCATTCTTTAAGCCGTTTCCTGTCTGAAATGCTCATCTCCTAGCTCTTCACATGTGGGCTTATTTTCGTTTTTCAGAACCCAGCTCAGATGCACCTGTTTAGAGAGCTGTTTCTCAATCACTTGGTCATTGATCGTCTCTCGGCTGCAAATGCACCAAGGCATACTCTGCATTGAATTGCTGGAGCTCTGCAAACTACATTTCTCTCTCCAGCTGGCTGTTAGGTTCAATAATAGGTTGCATTAGACCAGATGAGGTTGGAAAATAGGAGGGAAGAAGAGACTTGTGTTCCCTCTAGTTGACCTGCTGTTTCTGTCAGTGTCACCCGGGCAACAGCAACTAGTTCTAGCCTGCATTTTGGTTGTTTTTTTTTTTTTTGACATTCTCAGAATCAGCAACTGGGCAGCGCCCTCTCGTCAGAGGGCTGAGTCCTGGCTCCATCGGGTCTGACCTCTGAGCTTCTAAGCTGTGATTCCCCTAACCTATCCCTCCCAACTCCCCAGCCCTAGTTGTGGTAGTTGCTTCCTCTAGTTGTCTCTGATATCTGTGTTTCCTTTGTGCTTTTTTTCTAGGCCTCCCACACCTATTTAACATATTCCTGCATTGAAGTCTCTCTGTTGAAATACTTAGTGTGATTTCTGCTTCTTTTTAAATGGCTGGATCCTGACACAACCACTGAATCTGATTTAGGCCTCCACCCAGCCACTGTCTAACACGTCACTGAATGTTCTTCATATACTTTTCCTAACCTGCATTTAAATTGTTTTCCTTTCTCATAATCTCTCTCCTTCACTTAGATATCTGAGACTCTCATTCATCATTGTATTCTCGGTACCTAACATGGAGCCTGGCATACTGTAGGAGTTTAAGAAATGCTTGTTAAATAAAATGAATTATTTCAAAAGACTGCAGGAGAAATACTGGTAGCTGGCCATACGAAATGGACAGGATTGAGCAAGTCTTTAACTTTTTGGTTCTAGGCCAAATTATTGATGAATTCTGTAACAACATAACACAGAGAGTCAAGCATAATGCTTCTTATAAACATGTCAGAATGCAATGCATTATTTAATGTAGACCCATCATCACTGGAATACAAGACATACAGTTTATTTACTTTGAATTCTGTACTTACATAACCCCTTACCCCACTTTCTATAATTGGGAATGATAATTACTTACATTGTTAGGGTTTCATGAAGATCAAGAATTGCTAACAGGTTAGATCTACACAATTTTGTTGATTAGCAAATAATTTTAGATATGAAAGCCATCCAAAAGAATCCACCTGCTGTAACATGCAACATCACCAAGCATTTACTTGATAAACATCACCTGCTTATGTTATTTTTTTCATTCTGATATGATTTGAAACAAGCAAAACATAGAACCAAAAAATCTGGTTAAAAAGGAACTGCTTAACTTTTTTACACAGCTATAAATGAAAACTTGAAAACATCTTCTATAGCTTTTTATGTAAGTATCAACTACTGACAAAAAAGACTTGTAACATGCTTCTTATATAATTTGTCAAATAAATGCAAATAGATTAGATGAAATTGATGTCCACCGTGCCAAGTAGAAATATTTTGTTGAACTTTAACATTTAAAGGACATTTTCCTTGTTTTCACTTCAAGTGTGTTCATATCTTCTCCCTTTTCTAACTCAGAAGGAAAAATGCCCCTTTTCTTTCCCAGCCACATTGGGCCACCAGGGTCCTTAAATCCAGCCCTTCTTTCCTCTTCTTTCTCCTTTTAGGATACTACTCTTGCATTGTTAACATGCCCACTACTGTTGTTTCTTTTTCAAAACCCACAAACAAATCTTCCCTCTACTTTGTTATCAGTTCATGCTACTATTTTGTGTCTTTCTTTTTTCACACACAAATTCTGAAGAATTCATGTTCACAGTTTCTATTTTGTAATCTGGCTTTTGCTCTTAACCCACTACTAAAATTGCACTCTTAAGAGTTCACAAATAATTGCCTAATCAATAAGGCTTTTTGAGCCTTCATCCTTCTTGGTATTTCTTTTGCATTTACAGTTGATCCTTCTTGAGACTCTCCTCCTTGATTTGTGGGACCCTGCACTCCCTCCTCTTCTCTTCTACAAACTGTTTTTCCCCTCATGCCATTCATGGCTTTTTCCTCCAACACCCCAAGGCCTGTCCTCTTCTCTTGGCAAGCCTTTTCTTGATAATCTTTTCCATCCACCCTTGCATTTCAGATGCCACCTTTATGTGAATGGTTCCCAAAGTTGTATCCAGTCAGTAACTCTTCTGTGAACCCCTAACCTGTACTTTCAAATGCCAATGGGACATGTCTATCTTAGCACTCCTGGCATCTCAAACACATGCCCAAACTCAACTCCTCCATAAAACTCACTTTTTTCCTTCTTTTTATTAATGTTTAACATTTTCTCAGTCAGCCAAGAGGGGAGACTTTGAATCATCTCTCCCTTCTATAACTTTCTTTCCAAAACTTGAAATCAGACATAAAATTCTTTCCATTCTTTTCTCTCCAGAGACGTATCCATCTGTTCGGACGTTCCCATCACCATCACCATCACCTCTATCCCCTCACTTGCACAATTGCTATAACTTAACTGGTGTCTCTCACTTGTTTCTTTCCATTCTAGTTTATCTGCCTCAAGGCTGTCAAAGCGTTTTCCCCAAAAGGATATCTCTGATCATGATACGTCCCTGACCAAGAATCTCTAATGGTTTTATTGTCTCTAGAATAAATCTAGACTCTTAATTTGGTATTTAAGAACTTTAATACCAAATTAACTTTAATAACTTTTGGGCCTTAAATCAGTACTTTTTCAGTCTTACAAACATCTTACACCTATTTTGTTTCTGTAACTTAAAGAAGATAGACTGTAGGCTGAGTGTGGTGGCTCGTGCCTGTAACTCCAGTACTGTGGGAGGCTGAGATGGGCGGATCACTTGAGCCCAGGCGTTCAAGACCAGCCTGTCTCTGCAAAATATAAAAAAATTAACCAGGTGTGATGGGTAGTCCCAGATACTCAGGAGGCTGAGATGGAAGGATCACTTGAGCCCAGGGAGGTCAAGGCTGCAGTGAGTTGAGATCATGCCACTGCACTCCAGCCTGGGCGACAGAGTGAAACCCTATTAAAAAAAAAAAGAAAAGAAAAACAGAATAGATGTGGGGCATGGTGGCTCACGCCTGTAATCCCAGCGGATCACCTGAGGTCAGGAGTTTGAGACCAGCCTGGTCAAAATGGTGAAACCCCATCTACACTAAAAATAGAAAAATTAGCTGGGCCTGGCGGTGCATGCCTGTAATCCTAGCTACTTGGGAGGCTGAGGCAGGAGAATTGCTTGAACCCGGGAGGTGGAGATTGTAGTGAGCTGAGATGGCGCCACTGCACTCCAGCCTGGGTGACAAGAGCAAGACTCCACCTCAAAAAATAAAAATAAAAATAAAAATAATAAAAGAATATAGACTGTAGAGTCAGATTGCTAAACTTGAATCCTTGCTCTCTCTCCTACTATCTATGTGATCATGGACAAGTTTCTTAATCTCTGTGCCTCAGTATCCTCATCTATAATACAGGAAAAACAATGCTTATAGGGTTGTGAAAATTAAACATATGTAAAGTGTTTAGGACAATGCCTGGCCTACAGTAAGTTCTACATAATGTGTTTTATTGAGCAAATATTTACTGATGCTTGCATATATGCACATATGCCAGACTCTTCTAGGAATTTGGGGATAACTGGAGTGAACAAAATAAACAAAAATCTCTACCTTTGTGGAGCTTAATACATGACAAGCACTGCTCTCAGCACATTTCATATGTTTAATTTCCACGACACCCCTATAATTGTTGTTCTTCTTATATTACAGGTATAGAAATTATCCTATAATAAAATAATTATCATTAATTACCTGTCATTCTCTGTTTTTGGAATACTCTTTTTCCTGTGCTATCATCTTCAAAATTCTACCTTCCTTCAAGACCCAACAGCATCAGCTGGGCATGGTGTCTCACAACTGTAATTCCAGCACTTTCGGAGTCTGATGCAGGAGGATCACTTGAGGCCAGGAGTTCGAGGCTGTAGTGCACTAGGACCATGCTACTGCACTCTATCCTGAGCAGTAGAGCAAGACTGTGCCTCTACAAAAAAAAAAAAAAAAAAAGACCCACTAACATGCCATCTTACTCCTTGAAATCTCATCTGAATTCTTCCAACCCTTAAAATCTGTATTATGGCATTTATCACATTCTATACACTCTACTATGTATTATCAAATATATTAAATATCGTGGTTATTTGCTTGCATTTTTGTTATCTCCCTAATGAAGTGTAAGGTCAGGTGCTCTGCCCTATTCATGTTTGTAAATAGTAGCATGATATACTTTGTACCCAAGCACATAATAGATGCTTAACAAATATTTCTTGAATGAATGTACATAAAAGGATTATTTGCATACTCTTTCATTTGACCTCTATTAACTAACCTTATCTTCTTCAACTGTAAATATGAATGAAAATATCACATATCAGTATCAAATATTTGTTTACTATTTTGCCTTTATTTACCATCCCTTGACATTTTGTTTACTAGTAGGCCAATTTTTGTAGTTTGCTTTCCTGAGCACATTTTACAGTATATTTAACATTTTCCTGTTACCACCATTTGAAAAGTGCCCCTAAGTTTTTATTAAAGGATCCATTGTGGATAGAGTATATTTTACCTATTGTGTTTTCTATGGTCAGCACAGATAATTTTTGCCATTTCTCACTTCCTTTCTAACACGGTTAAAAATTTCGAGGTGCTCATCTGTAATTTTTTGTTTCCTTGCTTATTTTTTTCTCCATTTCAAAGAACCGTAGATGTTTGAAATTGGATTTTATGGCATCTAAAATAAGAATTATTTTTTTTCTAAGTCATTAATACCCTTCCTCTAAATTTGCTTGCTATTCTCCAGCTATGACTGGAAAGACCAGACCAACTGCAGGTTCTCCTTCCTTCTCATCTGTATTTTCACACACTACAGATCATAATGCTATGATCACATTTTTCCCCACACATTGTAGTAAGATACAGAGTTATAATATACCATATTTTAAATATTCTTGGTAGGCCATCTTAACCATTTCTTTTATTCAGGCAGAACCCTATCAGAATGGCATGACAATCTTCTCTTTTTAAATAACGAGGCCAACACATTACATTTTTAAATAATGATCAAGGAATTTTTTTATTCATTAAGTTTCAGTATCATTACAGAAAATGTTATGGTACAGAATTGTTTAACATTATTTTGTCTTTGCTCTTGATTTCCACATGAATGCTGGTAACACTAATATCTGTACAAGATCAGTCTTTGATTTTATTTTTTTGTTCTGTACAATTTTAAATGTATTGGTTAAAAAGGCTGTCAGCACTGAAGGAAGCATTTTTTCTTCAGTTTGTTTGTTCAAATAAAAGGTGTCCAGTTACTGCCCAAGAGTACTGTGCCGTGAGGCTATTGGGGCGAGAAACCTCCCTGGATGCTCTGCAGGGGATGGTTCTTGAGGCAAGGCAGAGCCTCCACCCAGTCAGTCTTCTTTTGGCACTGTGCACATAAACACGAGATACATGAGAAAGAACAAGCAAAAGCTCTCTGTAAAGCAGTTATGAAGCATACTAAGAAGGGAAATCCAAGTGTTGCCTACGCTAGTATAAATAAGCAGACAGCCTTGATTTAAGAGCATAAGTAGTTGTATTTTAAAGATGAGAAAAACACAAGTTCTGCAGGCACCTACCGCTGTCTACTAAAAGCTATCGCTATCAGACCTAGCATTGAACACACAAAGCAATTTGCAAGAAAGGAAAAATTTGCCTTGATATAATCAGAATAGAATTTTCTGTTAAGATTTATTTTTAGGTGTTTTTTTCTTTAAAAGATATTTAAATTCATTTGAAATATAGTTCAAGATGTTGACTATACAGATCAACTTTTATCCAAATCGGGAAAACTAGCTGTGCCGTTGCATATTACAGGATACAGTCAATGATATGTGGACATGCATCAAAGCTTTCTCCTGCTGGTGACCATCATAGCCGTCCAATGACCATGACATCCACCACCTCGCCTTTGTGGAGCTCCACGTACTGTTCTGTCTTTGGAGGTAGCATCAACAATCCATTGGCACTGCGCATGCTCATCAGACGGCTGCTCATTTGATTACCTAGAAAGAAATACTCTTATTACAGCAGCACAAGCATCATGGTGTATACATTTGGGCCCTTGTAGACCTTTTCAAAATGTAAACAGACAGAAATGTGGGTCTTCAAGAGGAGAAGGGATGATCAAACTTTCCAGTACCTTTTTCAGGTGGCCATGCTATTATATCCTACCACCTTCTCATTCAAACTTTAAAAATAAACATTAGAAATTCTTGCTTGAAAGAGTAAAACCAGGATTTTATAGCATTATGCAAAATGCCATAGAATTTCTCAATTCAGGCTGAAATGTTATGTGTGTCTGAAAAGGGAGGCTTTAAAAAAACGTATTAAAATAATAATGACAATAACGGTAGCAGCTACCATTTCTTTACTAAGTGCCAAAGTACTAGGCACTTTACTTAAACACCTTATTTGATTCTCACAAGACTCAAAAAATTTTTAGGTAACTTGCCTAGGGTCCTGCTAACTAGGTTGGTGGCCAGTTTGAATGCAGTTCTCTCTGATGGCAAAGCCCATGAACTTAGTCGCTGTTAGTTGACGTTTTCACTTGGTAGGATCTTTGTTTAAAGAGTACTACAACTTTTCTGGAGTCACATCAAAAGTTAGGCAAAATATGAGTAGAGAAGTTGGGAATAACAGTTTAAAGTCTAGTGGAGGTTACTGTAGAACTCTGCATTATCAATATTGATTTCTCTGCCCTTCAAGTTTACCAATAACTAGAGTATAGTAGAGGCTACAGAGATCAAATTATAAATTGGGCTTTCATCTCACATTTCAAGATGGTATAGCTAGAATCTCCTCCTTTTCCTACAAAGTTATACTCAGAACTTATTGGTTGAACAAACATATCAAATCTTCTGTAATTCCAGATTTATTACAGGACATTAGTCAATGATACGTGGACATTCTAAATGTTTATCTAGAAAATATGGCTCAATAAAATAAGTAAACTTCTAATAGTTATTTTTTAACTTTTGCTATACTGTTTAGGAATAACTTAACTCATCTAACTTTTCAAAAAGGAAAATGTATAATAATTACAAAATCAGTCATAACCAAGGAAGATTATATATAAGTTTGTGTTTTAACAGGATAGGTGTCTAGGAATATCTGTAGATGTGAATGACTAACCTGTACTCTGTGCCCAAGGTAGTGGTTCTTGGTGATGCCAAGTTAGTATACACCGATGGTATTCTGGACGAGGATCAAGTTTTACATCACATGATAACTACAGAATGAAGAAGAAAAGAAAACAAACTTGGTCACCTGATCATCTCACAAAAATACAAGATAGTAGGGGTTGTGCAAAGAATACAGTGGACATGGAGACTAACCTTGGTATTCTGTCGTTGCTGTCACTACCACCTTATGTTCTTTTTCTTTTTAAATAAAATTTAATTAAAAATGTATTTTTTCTTTTGACACAAGGTCTCACTCTGTTACCCAGGCTGGAGTGCAGTGGCATGATCATAGCTCACTGCAGCCTTGACCTCCTGGGCTCCAGTGATCCTCCTGCCTTGGCCTCCTGAGTAGCTGGGACCACATGCATGTGCCACCACACCTGAATAATTTTTATTTTTTTTTTAGAGATGGCATCTTGCTATGTTGCTGAGGCTGGTCTTGAACTCCTGGGCTCAAGCGATCCTGCCACCTGGGCCTCCCAGAGTGCTGGAATCATAGGCATGTGCCACCATGCCTGGCCACCTTATATTCTTAATACAGGAAGTCTAGGGGTTGGGTTGCTCTGGTGAAAAGAGAAAAGAAGGCTAAGAAGCTGGTGTTCAGCTTTTGTCTGTCTGGGAAAGGCTTTATTTCTCCCTCATTCCTGAAGGATAGCTTTGCTGCAAATAGTATTTCTGGTTGGCATTTTTTTTTTCTTTCAGCACTTTACATACATCATTCCCTTCCCTTCTGGCCTGTAAGGATTCTGCAGATAAATCTACTGCTAGTCTAATGTGGACTTCCTTGTATGTGACTTGATGCTTTTCTTTTGCTGTTATTATAATTCTTTGTCTTTAACTTTTGACAAATTGGGAAGGATCTTTTGGGTTGAATATATTTGGAGACCTTAGAACTTCCTGGATCTGGATGTCTATATCTCTCAACAGATTTGGGAAGTTTTTCAGCTAGTATTTCATTAAATAAATTTCCTATCCTCTTTCCCTTCTCTTCTTCTTCTGGACTCTGATGATAAAAATATTTGTTGATTCAAATTCAGGAAATACAGAGAACACCACAAGGATATTCCTCCAGAAGAGCAACCCCAAGGCACATAATCGTCAGATTCACCAAGGTTGAAATGGAGGAAAAAATATTAAAGGCAGCCAGAGAGAAAGGTCGGATTACCCACAAAGGGAAGCCCATCAAAATAACAGTGGATCTCTCAGCAGAAACCCTACAAGCCAGAAGACAGTGGGGGCCAATATTCAACATTCTTAAAGAAAAGAATTTTCAACCCAGAATTTCATATCCAGCCAAACTAAGCTTCATAAATGAAGGAGAAATAAAATCCTTTACAGACAAGCAAATGCTGGGAGACTTGTCATCACCAGGCCTGCCTTACAAGAACTCCTGAAGGAAGCACGAAACATGGAAAGGAATAATTGGTACCTGCCACTGCAAAAATATGCCAAATGGTAAAGATCATTGATGCTATGAGGAAACTGCATCAACTAATGGGCAAAATAACCAGCTAGCATCATAATGACAGGATCAAATTCACACATAACAATATTAACCGTAAATATAAATGGGCGAAATGCCCCAATTAAAAGACACAGATTGGCAAATTGGATAGTCAAGACCCATCGGTGTGCTGTATTCAGGAGACCCATCTCACATGCAAGGACACAAATAGGCTCAAAATAAATGTTTGGAGGAAGATCTAACAAGCAAATGGAAAGCAAAAAACAGCAGGGGTTGCAATCCTAGTCTCTGATAACCAACAAGGATCAAAAGAGACAAAGAAGGCCATTACTTAATGGTAAAGGGATCAATTCAACAAGAAGAGCTAACTATCCTAAATATATATGCACCCAATACAGGAGCACCCAGATTCATAAAGTAAGCTCTTAGAGACCTACAAAGAGACTTAGACTCCCACACAATAATAATGGGAGACTTTAACACCCCACTGTCAATATTAGACAGATCAACAAGACAGAAAATTAACAAGGATATCCAGGACTTGAACTCAGCTTTCGACCAAGCAGACCTAATAGACATCTACAGAACTCTCCACCCCAAATCAACAGAATGTACATTCTTCTCAGCAACACATCGCACTGATTCTAAAATTGACCACATAATTGGAAGTAAAACACTCCTCAGCAAATGCAAAAGAACAGAAATCACAACAAACTGTCTCTCAGATCGCAGTGCAATCAAATTAGAACTCAGGATTAAGAAACTTACTCAAAACCACACAACTACATGGAAACTGAACAACCTGCTCCTGAATGACTACTGGGTAAATAATGAAATGAAGGCAGAAATAAAGATGTTCTTTGAAACCAATGAGAACAAAGACACGACATACCAGAATCTTTGGGACACGTTTAAAGCAATGTGTAGAGGGAAATTTATAGCACTAAATGCCCACAAGAAAAAGCAGGAAAGATCTAAAATCGACATCCTAACATCACAGTTTAAAGAACTAGAGAAGCAAGAGGAAATAAATTCAAAAGCTAGAAGAAGGCAAGAAATAACTAAGATCAGAGCAGAACTGATGGAGACAGAGACACAAAAAACCCTTCAAAAAAATCAGTGAATCCAGGAGCTGGTTTTTTGAAAAGATCAACAAAACAGATAGACTCTTAGCAAGACTAATAAAGAAGAAAAGAGAGAAGAATCAAATAGATGCAATAAAAAATGATAAAGGGGATATCACCACTGATCCCACAGAAATACAAACTACCATCAGAGAATACTATAAATACCTGTATGCAAATAAGCTAGAAAATGTAGAAGAAATGGATAAATTCCTGGACACATACACCCTCCGAAGACTAAACCAGGAAGAAGTCGAATCTCTGAATAGACCAGTAACAGACTCTGAAATTGGGGCAATAATTAATAGCCTACCAACCAAAAAAAGTCCAGGACCAGAAGGATTCACAGCCGAATTCTATGAGAAGTACAAAGAGGAGCTGGTACCATTCCTTCTGAAACTATTCCAAGCAACAGAAAAAGAGGGAATCCTCCCTAACTCATTTTATGAGGCCAGCATCATCCTGATACCAAAGCCTGGCAGAGACACAACAAAAAAAGAGAATTTTAGGCCAATATCCTGATGAACATTGATGCGAAAATCCTCAATAAAATACTGGCAAGCCGAATCCAGCAGTACATCTAAAAGCTTATCCACCACGATCAAGTGGGCTTCATCCCTGGGATGCAAGGCTGGTTCAACATATGCAAATCAATAGACGTAATCCATCACATAAACAGAACCAACGACAAAAACCACATGATTATCTCAATAGACGCAGAAAAGGCCTTCGACAAAACTCAACAGCCCTTCATGCTAAAAACTCTCAATAAACTAGGTATTGATGGAATGTATCTCAAAATAATAGGAGCTATTTATGACAAACCCACAGCCAATATCATACTGAGTGGGCAAAAACTGGAAGCATTCCCTTTGAAAACCGGTGCAAGACAAGGATGTCCTCTCTCACCATTCCTATTCAACATAGTATTGGAAGTTCTGGCCAGGGCAATCAGGCAAGAGAAAGCAATAAAGGGTATTCAAATAGGAAAAGAGGAAGTCAAATTGTCTCTGTTTGAAGATGACATAATTGTATATTTAGAAAACCCCACTGTCTCAGCCCAAAATCTCCTTAAGCTGATAAGCAACTTCAGCAGTCTCAGGATACAAAATCAATGTGCAAAAATCACAAGCATTCTTATACACCAATAATACACAAACAGAGAGCCAAATCACGAGTGAACTCCCATTCACAATTGATACAAATAGAATAAAATACCTAGGAATCCAACTTACAAGGGATGTGAAGGACCTCTTCAAAGAGAACTATAAACCACTGCTCAACCAAATAAAAGAGAACACAAACAAATGGAAGAACATTCCATGCTCATGGATGGGAAGAATCAATATCATGAAAATGGCCATACTGCCCAAAGTAATTTATAGACTCGATGCTATCCCCATAAAGCTACCACTGACTTTCTTCACAAAATTGGAAAAAACTACTTTAAAGTTCATATGGAACCAAAAAAGAGCCCTCATTGCCAAGACAATCCTAAGCAAAAACAACAAAGCTGGAGGCATCACACTACCTGACTTCAAACTATACTACAAGGCTATAGTAACCAAAACAGCATGATACTGGTACCAAAACAGATATATAGACCAATGGAACAAAACAGAGGCCTCAGAAATAATACCACACATCTACAACCATCTGATCTTTGACAAACCTGACAAAAACAAGCAATAGGGAAAGGATTCCCTATTTAATAAATGGTGCTGGGAAAACTGGCTAGCCATATGGAGAAAGCTGAAACTGGATCCCTTCCTTACACCTTATACAAAAATTAATTCAAGATGGATTAAAGACTTACATGTTAGACCTAAAACCAGAAAAACCCTAGAAGAAAACCTAGGCAATACCATTCAGGACATAGGCATGGGCAAGGACTTCATGACTAAAACACCAAAAGCAATGGCAACAAAAGTCAAAATTGACAAATGGGATCTACTTAAACTAAAGAGCTTCTACACAGCAAAAGAAACTACCATCAGAGTGAACAAGCAACCTACAGAATGGAAAAATTTTTTTACAATCTACCCATCTGACAAAGGGCTAATATCCAGAATCTACAAAGAACTTAAACAAATTTCCAAGAAAAAAACAACCCCATCAAAAAGTGGGCAAAGGATATGAACAGACACTTCTCAAAAGAAGACATTTATTACAGCCAATAGACATATGAAAAAATGCTCACCATGACTGGTCATTAGAGAAATGCAAATCAAAACCACAATGAGATATCACCTCATGGCAGTTAGAATGGTGATCATTAAAAAGTCAGGAAACAACAGATGCTGGAGACGATGTGGAGAAATAGGAACACTTTTACACTGTTGGTGGGAGTGTAAATTAGTTCAACCATTGTGGAAGACAGTGTGGAGATTCCTCAAGGATCTAGAACTAGAAATACCATTTGACCCAGCCATCCCATTACTGGGTATATACCCAAAGGATTATAGATTATTCTACTATAAAGACACATGCACATGTATGTTTATCGCGGCACTATTCACAATAGCAAAGACTTGGAACCAACCCAAATGTACATCAATAATAGACTGGATAAAGAAAATGTGGCACATATACACCATGGAATACTATGCAGCCATAAAAAGGGATGAGTTCATGTCCTTTGCATGGACATGGATAAAGCTGGAAACCATCATTCTCAGCAAACTAGCACAAGGACAGAAAACCAAACACCATGTGTTCTCACTCATAAGTGGGAGTTGAACAATGAGAACACACGGACACAGGGAGGGGAACATCACACACTGGGGCCTGTTGGGGGGTTGCAGGGTGGGGGGCTGGGGGAGGAATAGCATTAGGAAAAATACCTAATGTAAATGACGAGTTGATGGGTGCAGGAAACCAACATGGCACATGTATACCTATGTAACAAACCTGCACGTTGTGCACATGTACCCCAGAAGTTAAAGTATAATAAAAAAATTTGTTGACTTAATGATGGCCCGTAAGTCTTACAGGCCTTCTTCATTCTTTTTCATTGTTATTTCTTTTTTTCCCCTTCAGAGTGGGTAATTTCAAATGACCTATCTTCAAGTTCAAAGTCTTCGGCTTGACAAAGTCTGTTGTTGAAGCTCTCTATTGCATTTTTTATTTCATTTATTGAATTCTTCAATTGTAGGATTTCTGTTTTTTTTTATGATTCCTATCTCTGCTGAATTTCTCATTTATATCATAAATTGTTTTCCTGATTCTGTTGACTTGTCTGTATATATTTTTTCTCATATCTCATTGAATTTCCTTCAGATAATTATTTTGCATTTATTTTCCAGCAGGTCATCGATTTTCTTTTCATTTGGGTCTGTTACTAGAGACCCATTATGTTCCTTTGGTGGTGTTATATTTGCTTGCTTTTTTGTGTTTCTTGTAAGCCTGCATGAATCTGTGCACCTGGTAGAACTATTCTTTCTTCCAATCTTTCTGGTTTCCATAGAAAAAGTCTTTCATTTGCAGTTGGGTTTTAGTGTACCAGCTGGGAAGGGTATGGTGACTTTTTCAATAGGTATAGTGGTATAGTTTCCATGCAGCATCTTCAGGTGCTTTCAGGGCGAGCAGTAACTGTGGGTGCCTCAGTTACGTAGTCTATAGAAGTTTGTGGAAGTGGTGGTGGTGGTGGCATACTTTGCTAATATTCAGTGTTAAGGGCTTTTAGTGTCTTCCTTATTCTTATTTTCTCCACAATGGGAAGATATAGCCTAGGGAGATCCCTCTTTGTGTCAAATCTGACATGGCCTTCAAGAAGGCCTACTGCAGCACCGGGTTCCTGGTACAGGTGCTTAGAGTGGATGTGGGGCCAGGGTCCTAGGCTAAGGGTCTTGTGAACTCATTGTGGCACCTGGGTCTTGGGGTGCTTGTTTTTTTCCTGTGGTAGTTTTGAGTGTAGGTTGTCCACAGAGCCAGGGTCTGTGACTTTGGGTACCCCTTAGCAGCTTGGGTTCAGGTGGCTGATTTGTAGCTATGATTCTGCCCCTGGCGGGCAGGGCACAGCTCTGGCCTGACTCCAGAGAAGAAGGGTTGCCCCTGGACGTTTGGGGCTGGGGAGTAGGCTATTGTTGCTATCTAGGAACCTGAGTCAATAGGGCTTAGTGGCAACCTAGGTCCCAGGGGATGAGGCAGCATGTAGTAGTGACCCTAGACCCTGTGCTGGTGGGGCTTGGTAGAATCCCAGACTTTGTGCAGCCAGGTGCAGCAGCAATAAGTAATCCAGACTGGTGGAGCACTGCTGTCATTTGGGCCCTGGGGTGGGGGCAATAAATAGCATAGCAATGACTGCACTTCCTAGGAAGAGGTGTTTCTCAGCTGCTCAGACACTAGGGGGGTAGCCTAGCTTCAGGAAAGGAGAGTAGGAAGTTGTCTGACCTGTAGGATGAGGTGTCTCAGCTCAGCCACTGCTCTGTTTCCCTGGGTTGTGGGTACTACATTGGCATAGTTCTGGATGCCCAGCTGCTCAGTTCAGCCAGGGCACCTAGGGACTATGTGCTGCTTCAGCTCAGGCCTTGGGGACATGACTGTTCTGGGTGGCTCTGGCACTTTTTCTCTGGGATAGAGGGTGCTGCTTTAGCTTAGGTACTAGAGTGCATGATTACTTTGGGCAGCAAAAGCATCATTTCCTGGGATGCTGGGTGCTGGCTCAACTTAGGCTAGTACATGACTGAACTTAGGGATGCATGACTGCTCTGAGCAGCCAAGATACTGTTTTCCTAGGAGGCAGTATATGGCTTTAGCTCTGGCTGAGTGGGATGCGGCGGGGGGCGGGTTGGGTGGAGTAGCTCCACCTCTATTTGGCTCCACTGGGAAAGTTGTAACAGCTGCTTGCATCTCAGCCTGTGGATGTTAGGCCACAGTGTTGGGGTAGCATTGGGGATGAAGGGGTGCTGTGACTACTTGCTCCCAGAGCAAGAAAAACTCTAGCCATAGTTCCAGTTCCAACATGGTGTAGTGCAGTAGTTGCACAGGCCACAGAGGTTGGAGCATAGCGTTGACTCCTTTACTGGGGGGAGCATAGCTCTGTGGACTCCAGGCAGTTCCTTCAGCTGGGCTTCATGCTTGTGAGGGCTGCAGGGTTTCCCACTGTGAGGTCTGTAGGTGTCCAAAGTGTTGATGGGGGTTGCTGGGATCCTCTGCTTAATTCCTTGCCAAGGGAGTTCTTCCTGGTTCCCAGCTGATCCAGCTGGGGGATGCGATGGTGGAGGCCTGGTGTTTCCTTCTGTTCTCGATGTGACCATCCTGAGTTTCTGTGCTCACCAGGGTTTCTGTTACTCCACCGATACACTCTGCTGCTCTTCTTCAGTTTTTTTTCATTAAAATGCAGTTATTTATTCATTGTTCTGGCTGTGTTTGTGAGGGGGGGATGGGCATGAGGGACTTATAGTTGGCTATCCTCTAGAACATGCTTTCCCCCTTTTCTGTCTCTTAATCACTGCTTGAGATAAGTTGTTAATACTAATGGGAGTTACTCCAGGTATGTTTCTAGCGAAAAAAGCTGAGAACAAGGGTGGTAGAGTGCTTTAATGGGATATTAAGGAAACACATGATAGAAGGTCCTTGCATAGAAACACGGGGTCAATAATACTATTTGATGAATTGCTAGGGTTGTGTTCCTTTCTTTTTCTTTTTCTTTTTTTTTTTTTCTTTACCAGATGCTTTGGAAGTGTTTCTTATTGTGTACTGAAAATGAGAAGATTTTCACCTCCAATCATAAGTGACCAAGGAAATAAGGGAAATGTTTGTTCTAAAATGATGCTCTTCTGAATGCTTTGATATGAAAGGATGACATTTTATTTTCATTTTTTTTTACATTTTCTTTTTATTAATTTTTTAGAGGCAGGGTGTTGCTAGGTTGCCCAAGCTGGTCTCAAACACTTGGCCTCATGCAATCCTCCTGCCTGAGCCTCCTGAGGAGCAGGGATTACAGGCGAGTGCCACTGTGCCTAGCAAGGATGACATTTTCTGCACTGACACACAGAATGGCCACATCAGAGTCCAACAGTATGATTTACCAACAGCAGCATTTAACACTGACTCCCACTTCCTGAAATCAGCAAGCATTGGTAAACGCAATGACTGTGGCATCTATTCTGAAGAACAGTAATAAGTGGTGTGTGTAAGCTGCATCTTTTATGGTCAGAAAGGAGAGATAAGACTTATCACGTTTCAAGGAAGTATATGTTTATGCTTTAAAGTGGCAGTTGTGTCAGTACTGATGTGGGGATGATTTGGAAAGCTAAGAAACAAAAGAAACAAAAACCAAGCATACTGATGACCCATACTGGCAGTCCCAGTGACACTGCTGTGGGAGAAAGGCATTTGACTGATTTTTTGACCACTTCTTAACATCCTTTGCTGACAGGAAATGGACACCATCAGGAACAACATATCAAGCATCAGTCTGATTACAAAGTACCATCTCATCTTTGTTGTCAGAATAGATGGCTGCTATGTCTGTTTTAAAGAAGAGATGGTGGATGTTACAATGAGAAATAAGTGAAAGAATTCATAAGAGATCTGCAAAGTCAAAGGGAAGCCTTCTTTCTCTCTCTCTTATAATAATGTTAATTTTTATTTCCTTAATTTAGTAAATATGAAGATAGTAAATTCAATATTATTGGTTTGACTGTCTAAATCTAAGCTTTATGACTCTGACTTCTGACTTGATCAGAATACTTTTTGTTCATGGATGGTTTTTATTTCTTTTTCCACTTAATTTCAAATTTGATTACCACTGTGATTATTGAAAAAAACTCTAGTTAAATTTTGCATGAAATTTTAAGAAAAGGAGATTGTTTCATATCCTAGTCCACAAAGTTCTTAGCATTTAAACAGTCAATGTTAAGACTATTGAAAGCCTAGATTTTTTAAATGTTTTTATCCTATGTATTCTCAGTGTAATTTTAAAAAATATTTTATCTTTTTATTTTTATTTTGAGATGAAGTTTTGCTCTTGTTTCCCAGGCTGAAGTGCAATGGCATAATCTTGGCTCACTGCAACCTCCGCCTCCCGGGTTCAAGCGATTCTCCTGCCTCAGCCTCCTGAATAGCCAGGATTACAGGCGCCCACTACCACGCCCAGCTAATTTTTTCTATTTTTAGTAGAGACAGGGTTTCACCATGTTGGCCAGGCTGGTCTTGAACTCCTGACCTCAGGTGATCCACCTGCCTCGGCCTCCCAAAGTGCTGGGATTACAGGTGCGAGCCATTGAGCCTGGCCTAATATTTTATCTTTTATGTTTTTTGTTCTTCCTGTCAACTAATCATAGCATTCTGCCATATTTGAATTTACTTCGGAACTCTTGGAAAGTAATGGTTTGGTACTGTAGTTTATATTGCTAAGAACATTATTCATTAGTCACAGAGAAAGTGTATAACATAATTAGTTGAGTAGTAGTAAATCACATTGAAGTTAGTGTTGGTGGAGAAGGAGACCTAATTTCCAAGTGACTTTTACCATGGTATATTTCTCAGCCTTAGCAGTTCTCTTCTAAACAATATGGTTACCCTTTCCCTGAATCACCAGGGTCTCTTTGTAGTCCTTTGTCTTCTTCTGAATTGTTTAAAATTTATCGTTGAAGTCACAGAAAAAGTGAGCAGGTTAATTGCTGTCCCTGTGAGTTTGCATGGGGAAAAGAAAATTCTCCCTTGTTCCAGACAGGTCTAGTGTTAGGGTAGAGCCAGATATATCCTATTGACTGTTATGTCCTTGAGTATCACTCAAGTTTTTAAGCCGTGCTCTCTGGACTCGTATATGGACTTCTATCTGGAGAAAATGATTCACTTTAGAAGTCATGAAGTAGGAGAATTAAAGGGACCCTTTCTCCTACATTTTCTAGTACACAGGGGAGAATATAATCACATTTTCCATCAAAACTAATAGAAAACTCTAGATGTTTATTTTGGACAGTTAGGAAATCATATCCCTAACTGTTACCAGGCTTCCATTTTGGTTTCTGATCATTAGAAAGCATTACCCTTGCTTTGATGATGGTTGGCCGAGGATCCAAGATGCCCTGCATTTTCCTCAGTGCAGGCACAACAAAGAGATTGCAGGTGACCACAGCCGATACAGGATTCCCTGAAAGTCAACCAAGCAGTTATTTATAATACACTGTGTAACAATTTGCCATATAATTATGTCTGTCTATATCTTTGGGTATCAGAATGTGACAGAAGTGACTAGGCACTATTTTTCCTCTTCTGAATCACCTTGAATCCAACCAGAACAGAGGTATAGTCAACTAAATGCCACAGGGGGTGTAAACATTTGCGTCTTTCAGTAAAATGGAGAATTCTGCTGCCCAGAAGCTGTTTAACGCCATTTATTTCCGCTTTCCTGAGAGCCAGCTGAAAGCCATTACTAATCTTATTATCAAGATTACTCATTACTAATCTTGTTTTAAAGCCATTTACAAGTTTTATATATCTATTTGCTATTTTTTAAGCATTTAAAAATTACTATAGTATTACAAGCTTGGTTCCCAAACTGAGAAAATATAGATAAGCATAAGGAAACTTATTTATAATCTTCTCTACCTGGATATTTCTTTAAATTAAAAAAAAAAAACACCAAATGATTTAAGAAGTGTTTTAAGGACCTGAAGATGAATACTGTTATGGATTGAATTCATATGATAAAGCTATAACTCCGATATGATTGACTATATTTGGAGATAGGGCCTTTAAGGAGGTAATTAAGGTAAATAAGGTCATAAAGGTGTGGCCGTAATCCAATAGGACTGGTGTCCTTATAAAAAGAGGAAGAGACACCAGGAGTCTGCACACATACAGGAAAGATCATGTGAAGACACAGTGAAAAGGTTGCTGTCTACAAGCCAGGGAGAGAGGCCTCACCAGAAGCCAACCTTGCTGGCACCTTGATTTTGGACTTCCAGCCTCCAGAACTGTAAGAAAATACATTTCTGTTTTTTCAGCTACCCAGTCTATGGTATTCTGTCATGGCAGCCTGAGCAGACTAATACAAATACCACATTCTTTTAAAGTTATGAGAAGAATTTGAGGAATTCCACTATATCACTCCAAGAAGAAATCTAGGTGTGTCGTACACTTCAAAGGAGGAAGGGTGGGCTGTGAAGAAGCAAACAACCACTGGGCTGTAAATAACAGATTTGATTTCTTGTGTGGCATTATTATCTAACCAAGCTGTCTGATCTTGGCAAGTTCCAAAGTTTTTTGAGTCTAACTTTACTCATCTATGAAATGAAAGGTTTGGACTACATGATTCTCAAGATCTCTTCTGGTTCTAAAATTTCAGTTGTTTTAATACTTTTATACAGTTCTATGTAAGCATGAATGTATAACCTGGAGTGGGGAATGGGCTACTAGATTTTTAGGTTCCCTTGGCATGGCTAAACACTGCTTATTGCATCATCAAGTCAAAAGGCAATGGTCAGTTTAGCCTATTATTAGCTATAATCATACCTCCAATTCTCTTCTACCTGCAAAAGTGCTTAAGAATAGATTTTTTAAGGTGCAAAAAGTGACAAGTGATACTAATAATTTCGATGGAAAAATGAGTTGCCCACAGAATAGCAGACTCTTAAAAAGAATCAATTACTTTCCCTTGCTTCAAAATACAAGTAGATAGAATATTTTTTTCTGGAAAAGCAAAAAAACCCCAAACCAACAAATAAAAAAGCCATTGTAAATCAAGGATTATAAAATCCATGTAATACTACTACTTTATAACATTACTGTATAAAAAATGAAGTGCTCTAATTATTTTAGAGGCAGGGTCTTGCTATGTATGAAAAAGGACTGGAAGGACTGATATAAAAAACTTGTAATAGTGGTTTATCCATATGTGGGTGTTGGGGGATTATGGTTAACACTTTTTTATGCTTATCTATATTTTCTGATTTTTACAATAGTGAGCATGTGTCACTCTAGCAATGTTAAAAATGTCCAAAAAAACAAGTAAATATACAAAACTTTGATTTAAAACTTGTCGAGATTAGGGATGGCTTTAAACTCATGGCCTACAGGAAAGCAGAAATACACTTTTGAAATTGAAAATCCTTGTAAAGCTGCGCATGGTGGCTCATGCCTGTAATCCCAAAACTTTGGGAGGCTGAGACGGGTGGATGGCTTGAGCTCAGAAGTTGAG
This sequence comes from Gorilla gorilla gorilla, assembly GCF_029281585.2. Lineage (NCBI taxonomy): Eukaryota > Metazoa > Chordata > Mammalia > Primates > Hominidae > Gorilla > Gorilla gorilla. The sequence goes on along the minus strand of NC_073239.2, from coordinate 84,055,313 downwards.
ACCAGCCCGGGCAACATGGCGAAACCCTGTCTCTAAAAAAAATACAAAAATTAGCCAGGGGTGGTAGCAAGTGCCTATAGTCCCAGCTACCTGGGAGGCTGAGGTGGGAGAATGGCTTGAGCCTAGGAGGCAGAGGTTGCAGTGAGCTGAGATCGCGCTGCTGCACTCCAGCCTGGGCGACAGAGCCAGATCTTGTCTCAAAAAAACAAAAACAAACAAACAAAAAAACCACACAAAAAACAAAAAACAAACAAACAAAACCAGTAACAACAAAAACAACAAGAAAGAAAATCCTTGTAAATGGAACCACTTTGCACATTCTACAATCTGAACATGTGAGTTTCTGCTGCCCTCTGTTGGTTCACTCAGGCTGAGCAGATAAGGTTTCAAATTAAAAGTAGGAATTTGAAAATAGGTTTTAATTTTATAACATCGTTGGCATAATGGTGAAATAGGCTCTCACAGTAACATTCTTTGTTATAATATCACTGATGGTCTGTAGGTTAAGTCATATCTTCCATAGACAAAAGAGGCTCTTCCAGGCCAAATGAAGCTAGGAAAAGGAGCACATTTCTTTATACAATGGCTATCAGGGCATCCAAGGAATTATGAAAGGTCCTAAGGCGTTTCATGTTACAGATACATTCTGAGGACTATTTTACTTAAATGTTCTCTCTCTGAAAATTTTCTATATGATAGAAATCTAATCTCTTTTATGCTTATAGATAGGGGCTTAAAATGTTTTCAAAGTTTAACATTTTTCTGCCTGCTTCCATTTCTTTACATTTCCATTTTGAGATATACTTGACCTAAAAGACAAACAAAGATCCCAAAGCCATGAGATTTGTAAATCTCAAAGAAATAGGTTATTTTCTAAAGGAATCTGTGCCAAAAAATAGAGAACTGAACAGAATGATCAGAAGATAATTTTAAAGTTAAAAAAAAAAACAGATGCACAATAAATTATTTTAAAATTTATCAAGATTCACCATGACTTTATATAACCAAAAATCACAAAAAATTTGAATTTGAAAATCATCGTGAACTGAACCTGCTTTGCTCTTTCTATAATCTGAACATGTGAGTTTCTGCTCACGTTGGGACAAGGGTGGGAGTGGGGAAGTTGTAGACTGATGATGAGTAGGATTTGGCTCAGAAGCATTAGTTCCAGTAGCCTGACCTTTCCTCTTCCCCCTCCCCTCAACCAGCCCAAATCTGGCAAGGACCAGAGGCAGCTTTGTATTTTTTGATTTGGTATTTGCTTGGGTGACTCAAGGCACTTTGGCCTCTAGAGCACAATACTTCTGGTTATGAGAGGTATTAGGCTGCTAACTTCGACCAATTTCCTGTAAGGAAAAAGCAGGTGCTCCAGAAAGATCTAGTGACAGCTAACACTTGATGATCATCTTAGGATTTGGAATGTGCTTTGATATATATTATCTAATCTGACTTTCACGCCAACCCTATGAAATACATATTAGTCTTATTTTATAGGTGAAGAAACTTCCTAGAGAGGTTAAGTGATTGGTCGTTTAGAAAAGCTGAGACTTGAGCCCAGGTCTTTCAGATTTCAAACCAGGTGGTCACATGAGAAGTCCAAAAAATTTTGGCTATTTTTCCAGAAAAAGGAAAGGAAACAATTTGTTATTCTTACCAGGTAGTGCAAAGATTATTTTTCTTACACCATCAATATCCAAAGTTGCAAATGTTGTTGGCAACCTAGAAGAAAAAAAGAGTCACTTGTTAGTGATTGCTAAGCAATATGATGAATACATTAAGTATTCCAGTGTTTTTGTAATCCATACACTTATCATATAAAAAACACTTTTCTGTTGACTTGCCTTTACATCTTTATACTCTGAAGTATTCCATAGACACTTAAATAAGTTTGTTTTTAGTATTTCCTGTTTTCAAGTAACCACACTTTCTGGTTTAAAGAAAACTACTTACTTTTTTTTTTTTTTTTCTTGCCAGTGCCATAGAAATGTACTCCAAATCTTGGAGTTTCCAAGTTTTCCCACCCCTCTAGTTAATAATGTTTATACTACTTTTGCTGGCGATTTACAACAATCATTCTTAAAAGCAGAAGACTGGCCAGGCACGGTGGCTCACGCCTGTAATCCCAACGCTTTGGGAGGCTGAGGCGGGTGGATCATTTGAGGTCAGGAGTTTGAGACCAGCCTGGCCAACATGGTGAAACCCTGTCTCTACTAAAAATACAAAAATTTGCCAGGCATGGTGGTGTGCGCCTGTAATCCCAGCTACTCGGGAGGCTGAGGCAGGAGAATCGCTTGAACCTGGGAGGCAGAGGTTGCAGTGAGCTGAGATGGCCACTGCACGCCAGCCTGGGCGACAGAGCAAGACTCCATCTCAAAAAAAAAGAAAGCAGATTACCTGATAATATGTCTATCAGACAGTTGCCTATTGTTCAAAATGAGTATTTTTTAACCTTTTTCTTTCAATCCTGCTCCTTCTGTATTAGCCTTTTAAAACTATCCTTAGCATAGACATAAACACTTCCCTCTTATCAAGACAATATTTTTGAAATATCAAAATAAATAAAATATCATGACTAGAACAAAATTAACAGTTTTTTTTGTTTTTTTTTTTTTTGGAGATGGAGTTTTGCTCTTTGTCGCCCAGGCTAGAGTGCAATGGTGTGATCTCGGTTCACGGCAACCCCCGCCTCCCGGGTTCAAGTGATTCTCCTGCCTCAGCCTCCCGAGTAGCTGGGATTACAGGCACGTGCCACCACGCCCGGCTAATTTTGTTTTTTTAGTGGAGACAGGGTTTCTCCATGTTGGTCAGGCTGGTCTTGAACTCCCGACCTCAGGTGATCCGCCTGCCTCGGCCTCCCAAAGTGCTGGGATTACAGGTGTAAGCCACCACACCCAGCCACAATTAATAGTAATTTAAAAACATTCTCAAATTACACTTCCTCAAGATTTTGACATGAACTCTTATCATAGGAGGTGGGGTGGAAGGAGTGAGTGGCATAGAGTGGGCAGTTGAGAATAGTGTTTTTTTTCTATTAATTACCCTTTATATAGAATTTTAGCTAATAAATCTCATTATATTAATGAACCTTAAGCAATGCAGAATTCTTAGGGCATACTTTTTTCATACAGATGAAATATTAACCTTTTAAGCACTCACACTGTTTTATTTTTACTCTTTTTGGAGGTTGATCTTTCAAAAATAGATCTCTCACTCTTTACCTTTTGCAATAATACAGTGACACTGACTTCTTTTGATGATTTATAGCCATTATTATTAATGTGTTCTACTCTGCTGTAATACTGTGATGTTAGGTCACAAGAGTACTAGGGGTTGTTTTCACCCATAAACCATAACCCCACATTGCTATGTTTCTATAGTTCTTGTTTCTGTTTTTTTATTCCTTCCCAATTTTTTTTTTTCCTGTGGCACCCTGTAATGCGAGACTGCTATCATCTTGACCATTAAAGCTGGTTTTAGGTTTGAGAACCAGAGAATAGTAGCAATAGTTATATTGTTAGAATGAACATAATAACAGTAATAATAAAAATATCTATTTTTATTTGTTTATGTATTTTTTGAGACAAGGTCTTGATCTGTCACCCATGCTGGAGTGCAGTGGCTCGATCATGGCTCACTGCAGTCTCCATCTCCTGGGCTCAAGCAATCCTCCAGCCTCAGCTTTCCAGGTAGGTAGCACTACAGGCATGCACCACCATGCCCACCTAATTTTTTTTATTTTTAATAGAGATGAGGTCTCGCTATGTGCCCAGGCTGGTCTTGAACTCCTGAGCTCAAGCGATCCTCCTGTCTCAGCCTCCCAAAGTACTGGGATTACAGGTGTGGGCCACCGGGCCTGGCTAAAATATCTATTTTTTAAGTAACATCTATGTATCACATTCATTATTTCATTTAAGTCTTACAACAAGCTTATAAGGTAACAATTAGAATCCCAGTTTATATGGGAACTGAGATTCAGAGAGATTAAGCAATGTGGTCCAAGTCACTCAGCTACTAAGTAGAGGAACACAGATTTGAACCAAGGTTGTTATAACTTTAGCTGATATGTGGATAAAGATCTCACAGGATGGTTATGTAGCGTTAGTACATGATCTTTGGACATCTATTTTGGCTATTCTGAGGCTTTTCTTTAGCATACTTCCTGATTGTTTGCTGTTCTAGAAAAATGAGATTTGATTTTGATACTGATTTATGGATAGGTTATTTGGCAATGATTATTAGTGTGTGATGCAAATAATTTCAAAGATTCGTTCTTAATAACAGCTATGCTCACTGTAGATGACCCAATAAAAACCGTGATTGGTAGATCTGGTTGCTGATACTCCAAATGCTTTTCTGAGTATCTTTGTCTCTAAAATGAAAGAGCTTAATTGCATTCTGAAAGCACTGTTACGTGGAAATAGCAAAGCCAAATTGTATTTGTGTGTTTTATATTTCTTTTGTTCTAATATTAAGTAGCAATTACCTTTAAGTTCTTATTACCTTTAGACAAGCATAAAATTCTGGTGAACTAAAAGAAGCCCATTTAAACTTCAAAACTACTTTATTTTAGCAAACCCACAGATAATAAGAATGAGGAGAGAATGTATAACACCTTCTTCCTTCCACTGCATTTAAAGCCCATTGAAATTATAGGGCCAATTTAAGCAATCTTTTGCATCTTGCAGGTAGGTAATGTAATTTCTGTAAATGTACTCATTTAAAAAAGGATTCCATTGCAAAAAAATATTTTGTTATTATGCATTGCTATCATAAATGTCCTATTGCTAAACTGTGAATTTTTTTTAAGCTCTGGAAGCCATTTCCTTGGAACTCAAAACCTATTATTCAGTTCTCTTGAGCTCAGACTATAACAGCATTTACACAATGGCTGAAGTCAGAGTGTTATGATTTTAAGGGAGGAAATTAAACGTTAGGAATTGATGAACTGCTAAAGTTGAAGTGAATGGTAAATAACAGATTGAAAAAAAGAGTATAAAAGTTATCACAGGCACTGAGAATATTTTAAATGATAGATATTACACAAATAACTCTTCTCTAGAGGTAAGGGCAAGTTGTGTTTGCTTCTTTCCCTCTGCAAATAGAACAATCAATTAATTTTTTTTTTTTGAGGCAGGGTCTTACTCTGCTGCCCAGGCTGGAGTGCAGTGGCGCTATCATGGCTCATTGCCACCTCCGCCTCAAGTGATCCTCTCGCCTCAGCCTCCCAAGTAGCTGGGACTACAGGCATGTGCCACCACACCTGACTAATTTTTGTTATTTTTTGTAGAGACGGGGTTTTGCCATGTTGCCCAGGTTGGTCTCCAACTTCCGGGCTCAAGCGAACCACCCCCACGGCCTCCCAAAATGCTGGGATTATAGGTGTGAGCCACTGCACTCGGCCCAATTCAATTTTTGAGGTTTTGAGAAGCACATTGATATGCTTGTGGGATATCCTCTGTATCCTAATCAGACTAGTACTGCCCATGGGCTCAGAAAAAAAAAAAGCAGTTATACCCAATAGCACAACAATATTTGCGTAAGACAAAATCCAATAGTTTCTTTCTTTTCTTTTCTTTTTTTCTTTTTTGAGACAAGGTCTCACTCTGTTACCCAGGCTGGACCGCAGTGGCATGATCTCGGCTCACTGTAACCTCTGCTTCCCAGCTCAAGCGATTCTTCAGCCTCAGCCTCCCGTGTAGCTGGGACTAGAGGCACAAGCCACCAACGCCCGGCTAATTTTTGTATTTTTTACAGAGACGGGGTTTCTCGGTGTTGCTCAGGATAGTCTGGAACTCCTGAGTTCAAAGCAATCTGCCTGCTTCAGCATCCCAAAGTGTTGGGGATTAGAGGCGTGAGCCACCACGCCCAGCCCCAATTCAACAGTTTCGATAATAAAAAGGCCCTATCAGCAGCAGCCATATTGGGGCATGCTCAACATGCAACTACAGAAATATAAAGCCAAGAATTCTATCAAATTGTGGACAAAGCTTTAGGAATAATCTTAATTCTATACTAAAAATGGCCAAATCATGGAGGTAAAGCCTGATCTCTATCCTAGAACTGACATGAGGTACTTATTAGGAGGGCTAGCTTGATACTTTAAAGGCTTTTGAATTTGTAGATGGTACCCATAGCTCACTTATAACAACTGAGAAGCCTCTACTCCATTCTCTCCTAGGGTTCATTGACAGTAAAGCATCATTACTGTTGTCCCTGACAGCATGGAGGTGTGCTGGAACTCTCAGCCATACAGTTGAGGTCTCTGCACAGGAAATCATAGGTTCATAGAGTAGCAAAGGTCTAAACAGATAGACTATTTCTTAAAGATATGGCCATATCTTTCTCTAATACCAACGTTTGGCAACCTTTGAGGATTTATAACTGACTTCAGGACCTCCATCAGCCCTTCTTTAGGGATTATTAATTTTTAAGAGATGTGCAAATTCATGGTTATTTTCCTTAGTTATTTTTTTTTCCTCCTAGGGGCCAGTAGGAAGCAGTGTGAAAGCCTACTTAATGAAACATTCTTGCAAAGGAAAAAAAAATTAAACCTGAATTTAATCAAGCCTTTATATCTTTCAATCTATAGCATATATCAGAGACAGAGGAACATAACCTAAGGAAGTAATCAGCCAAATCCATTCATCAGGACACATGATCCATTTTCTCTAGCAAGTCAATGGCACAACAACAACAAAAAGGGTGGGGGCAGAAAATGTTCTCATTTAATAGAGACTTAACAAACAAATACACTGAGTCGACCTTAATGGAATCCTTATCAAACAAAACAACTATAAAAAGGCATTCTTTTTCTTGATATATGGGAGAAATTTGAATATGATCAGGGTATTAGATGATATTAAAGTATTATTTATTTTGTTAGATGAGATAATACTACTGTGATTAGGTAAGAGAATGCTGTTAGTATTATGATTTCAGATGTACACCAAAATGACATATCTAGAATTTGCTTTTAAACAATCCAGCCCTCCCTCCCCACTAAAAGGCAGGGTGGGGTGGGGGTTCGTTCCCTACTTTTGTGTATATTTCAGAGTTCTCATATTAATTATTTTTAAACAGAGATAAAGAAGCAGTTTGGGGAAAAAGAGAAAAAGAGGAAGAAGGAACTAGGGATGAGAATTAAAAAGGAGAAAAAGTTTGGAAAGTTGCTGTTTTGTTTATACTAAACTCATTGACTCATAAGGAAGATGAATTCCTATTTCATTAGAACCTGCACTTGTGCAAAGGATCCTAATACTATACTTCTTTTTTTGGGAATAGTTAATTCATAATAGGAAATGTAAAAAGAAGGCATTTAAAAATTTGTTAGTTAAAGCAAGCCAAACCAACCCCATATATGAGATAACAAGATGATTTTCATACCCTGGTTTCATAAAAACCCTGCCAAAATGGATCTGAGCATGAAGATCAATGTCCAGCACCTGCTTGAGATAGTCCTGCAAACATTAAAAATAATCACTTTACTTTCAAACATTTTAATATTAGACTTTCAACACTTTAAATGAACATTAAATTAATTTATAAGATTGAAATGAAAAGAAACATCTTTCTTATTTTAATGAAGTTGATTTGCTTAACACAAATATTCCTTCATTCTTCATTTATCCATTTATTCATTCAATAAATAGTTACTCAACACTTGGTATATGATGAGTACCAATCTATGTGTAGGGGGATACAGCCTTGAACAAAAGAGACAACATCCCTGTCCTCACAGAAAGTACATTCTAGTAGGAGAAGTTAGATAAAAACAAAACAACTACATTAATGTATAATATCATTAGCTGGTGCGTTATTGTTTCTCTTCTAAGACAGAATTTTATGTCTGAGGAAGGATGTTAACAAATATGCCTTAAGTTGTACCCAGGCAAGAAACCTACATGTATGTATCCTACACCATTCTGCTTAATGATCTTAAAGCCATATACATTCCTTGAAGAGAGACTTGAACATATGCCCACAGATTATTTAGATTTGTTAAATCTAAATAGCTCAACTAAAATGAAAAACAGGAAAGGAACTCTAAAACAGAAAGTCAAGGGAGTTTTAACTACCCCAACTTTATATTCTAGTATTAAAAACAAAACTAACCTGTGGCTATGACCAACGCACAGTGATATTACAAAATCTGATCTTTGGAAATGAAATATAACACTGCTCTGCAGCTGGTGTTGTAGACAGAAAGAAAAAAATTGCACTCCTTTACATTTCTCTTAAATAATAAAAACCTAGGTCTATTACTAAATTTTTTGGTTTACTAATCTAAAAATGAGTCCAGTAACCTGTCTACATTTTAAATATTTCACAAGCTATTAGGTACTTTTGTAAAAATGTGTTCCCTTCTATCTCTACAGCCTCAGCCAACATCATCTCACCGGGATTGGTGAAATAGGTCTCCTTGCCAATAGTGCCACCCTCCTCCAATTCATTCTCCCCACAGTAGTAACAGAGATCCTCTGAGATAAATTTGATCAAGTGACTATATAACACTTTAATAAGTTGGTGGTTTTTAGGAAAAAGTATCTTTTTTTTTTTTTTTTTTTTGAGATGGAGTTTTGCTCTCGTCCTCCAGGCTGGAGTCCAATGGCGCGATCTTGGCTCACTGCAACCTCCTCCTCCTGGGTTCAAGCAATTCTCCTGCCTCAGCCTCCCGAGTAGCTGGGATTACAGGCATGCACCACCACGCCCAGCTAATTTTTCTATTTTTAGTAGAGACACTGTTTCACCAGGTTGGCCAGGCTTGTGTCAAACTCCTGACCTCAGGTGATCCACCCGTCTCGGCCTCCCAAAGTGTTGGGATTACAGGCGTGAACCACTGCACCCGGCCATATCATCTTTTAAATATCAAATATTCCTATGTTTTCTAGCCCCCCAATCATTGTTCTCATCCATCTCACCCAGCCACATTCCTCTCTATCAATCTTTCTCTCCGTCTACATTCTAGCAAGACTCCTTCCTTCCTTCCTTCTCCCCTGCCCCGCCCCCGCCGCCACTCTCTCTCTCTCTTTTTCTCTTTCTCTCTTCTTCTTGAGACGGGGTCTCACTCTGTCACCCAGGCTTGAGTGCAGTGGCATGATCTCGGCTCACTGCGAACTTCGCCTCCCGGGTTCAGGCAATTCTTGTCCCTCAGCCTCCCAAGTAGCTGGGTGGGATTACAGGTGCATGCCACCATGCCCGGCGAATTTTTGTATTTTTAGGAGAGAGAGCGTTTCACCATGTTGGCCAGGCTGGTCTTGAACTCCTGGCCTCAAGCGATCCACCCACCCTGGCCTCCCAAAGTGTTGGAATTACAGGTGTGAACAACCGCATCTGGCCAGTTTCTTAAGCTATTGCCTCCAGTCTTTGAAAATCTTCTTTCTGCCTTGAATACTCTTTCTACCCCATTGTCTATCCCACCTTTATCTTAGTCTCAGTCATCTTCTCAGCCTCCTCTGAACTCCAAAGACTGGGGGACTAGATGAATTGTTGATTATTAATTAATTAATTAACGTATTTTTTGTTTTGAGGTTATATTATTAGGTATAATAAATTTGCAAACGTTACTTACATATTCCTGATGAATTAACTAATTTAAAATAATAAAATGTCCCTCCTAATATCTAGTAATCCTTTTTACCTTAATTTTCTCTATTTGCTCTACATAAAAATGTATTATAAGAAAAGAAAAAGAATTTTCTGTTATCAGTATAGCTACACCAGCTATATTTCATTGTAACTTTTTCAAATCTTTTACTTTCAGTTTTCTATGTCTTTATAATATTTAAGATGTGTCTCTTATAAGCAGCATATGATTAGCTGTTTTTTTTAAAAATCCAGAATGACAATTTTTAACTGAAGGATTCAGTCTATTTACATTTAGTATAATTTTTCTTTTTTTCTTTTTTGAGACAGAGTCTCACTTGTCACCCAGGCTGGAGTGCAGTGGCGCGATCTCGGCTCACGTAGGCAACCTCTGTCTCCTGGGTTCAAATGATTGCATGCCTCAGCCTCCTGAGTAGCTGGGACTACAGGCACATGCCACCACACCCAGCTAATTTTTGTATAGAGACGAGGTTTCATTACGTTGGTTAGGCTGGTCTCGAACTCCTGGCCCCACATGATCAGTCCACCTCAGCCTCCTAAAGTGCTGGGATTACAGGCATGAGCCACCACACCTGGACTACATGTAGTATGATTACTGCTATATTTGGGTTTAAAACTATCACTGTACCATTTGTCACTTCTGCTTTGGTTTCCTTTTTTCTTCTTCTATACCTCCCTTAGGATTCATGAAATATTTTTTATTTAATATTCTTTCCCCTCTATTATCTTGTTAGTTACATATTCTTATATTATTATGTTAGTAATTATTTTAGAGATTTACAATATGCATCCTTGACTTATTACAGTCTACTCATAACTGGGTTTTTAAAAATCACTTCCCAGACAATACAAGAACCTTAAAACATATCAACTCAATTTATGCCTTTCTACCTTTTATGCTATTGTGTGTATATATTTTACATGCATTTTAAGCATATACGTATGTGCATGTATATGTTTATATTTTAAGTATATGTATTTTATTTATTGTGTATATTTTCTACATATACTATGTTGACAATATATACTTGATATTTATATATTCACTATATAGTATTTATTTATATTTTAAGCCTCACAAGACATTATTATTTTACATGATCAACACTCATTTACATTTGCTGACATGTTAACCCTCTTTAGTCCTTTCTGCATTTCCATGCTTCCATAATCCTTCTACCTTAAAAACTCTATTTAGTCTAGGTCCGCACAGTTTCTGCTTGGCTGAAATTGTCTTTATTCCACCTTCATTTTTGAAGTGAATTTTTGATGACTATAGAGTTCCCTCCCTATTGGCAGTATTTTTTTCCTGCATTTTACAAATCCCAGTCCATTGTTTTCTGGGTTCCATCATTTCCATTTAAATCATTTGTTAGTTTTATTGTTGCTCCTTTGAAGGCAATGTGTCCTTCTGGTAAAATTTTCTCTGTCTTTGGTTTTCAGTAGTTTTGCTGATTACCTAGGTATGGTTTCTTTTATTTATCTGGCTCGAGATTAGTAGAGCTCCTAGAATTTCTGGCTTGATGTCTTTTATTGATTTTGGAAAACTATCCGCCAATATTTTAAATATCATTTTGCTCACTCTGTCTCCCCTCTCCTTCTTAAACTTCATCTACATATATGTTTGACCTTTCACCACATCCCATTTGTCTTTTATGCTCATTTCTATATTTTCTATCCCTTTTCCAAAATTTCAATTTGATTCTTATGAATAGATACCAGTTTTCTAGTGAAATTTCCCACTTTGTCATCCCTTTTTCTTAAACATATAATGGTTATTAAAGTCCATGTGAGACAATATAAGTATCAGCATCATTTTTAGGTCTACTTTATCAATTGCTTCCTATCTTAATTTTTAGTCATTTTGCTCTATCTCTAGCATGTCTGGCAACTTTTCAAATTGAAGCCCAAATATCAGGTATGGAAAAATTGAAAAGGCTTTGGACAATGATATATTCCTCCAAAAAGAATTTGAGGCCTTCTGGCAGTTAAGGAAAACTCAGATTATCTTGATCTAATCAGGGATTGAGATAGTCTGATGCTGGATTTCAGTCCCTGTGAAGGCTAGTTTATCTCCAGATTGTCTTTATTCCTAAAGCATAGCCCTTCAAGCTGAAAGCCTGAGATATTTACCAGGGCCCCTCCTCTATAACAGGTCCTGAACTCATAAGACTCATGAAAATTCTGCTTATTTCATTAGCTTCTTAGCTACTCTTTTTTATGCTTGGCTTCTTTGCCTCCTGTAGTATTAATAGCTCTCACTCCACCTCACTCCTGGCTTAGGAATTAGTAAATGCTTTGACGAAAAATATGGTGAAGAATTCCAGTTTTACTTCTCTGTGGTTCACTTTTTCTCTGGGATCTTAGTGCCCGGAATCCTGGCTGTCTTGGTTATTTTCTTCAGTCATCTGCTTTTGCTTTTCTTTAAAAAATTTTACATAGTTTTTATAGATGTTCTTGGTGGGAGAATTGGTCCAAATATGCTATTCTATCATAGCAGAAGCAGAAATCTTCAGGTCTTTCTTATATGCTCCTATAGCACTAAATGCTTCTAACATTATGCACTTAGGTTATAGAGCAACTGCTTTGATAGCTGATATGTATCCTTTGTTAAACTATAAAGTTCTTGAGAACAGGAAACTTCTCTTTTATATATATCGATATATATCTATATCTATATAATGAATCCTTAATGAATAGCATACACCTTTCACTCATTCATTTGTTAGTGCACCAAACATTTCTGAGTGCCTATTATGTATTAGGAATTCCATATGTGCTAGGCATTTCATGGTACAGAAGAAAGACATAGTCCCTGACACAAAGATATCCTGTTACATTTTACTGGAGAGAAATAGCCAAAAACAAGTAAACCAACAAATAAAATAATTATAATTTGTGGTACATGCGATGAAGGAAATAAGCAGGTGCTGGGATAGAAAATGATGAGGGTGTGGGGAACAGGAAAGGTCATTCTAGAAGAGGTAGTGATATATTAGCTAACCCTTGAAGGATAAGAAGGATTCAAGCATGTGAAGTGTGGAGGGAAGAGAATTCCAGAGAAGGGACATACAAATGAAAGCTTCCAAAGTGGCAAAGCGTGCATAGAACTGAAAAGGCAATGGATAGTAGTGAATGAGTAGGAGAGAGGTATAAGCAGAGTTTGAAGAGATAGGCAGAAGCCAGAGTTGCAGGGCCTTGAAGGTTATGATGCAGAGTTTGGAAAGCAGATGCTTATATATTTGCTAGATGAATGAAAGTGTTTTATTTTTCTTGCAAAAAAATTGTTTTTAAAAATAGCCCTTTTCATTCTTTTTGAACATGAAGAAGTGCTTCGTGCACTTCTGTGACAGACAGAAAACTTGTACCAGACATAGTGATAAAGGCTGAGAATCATCATTGTTCTTGTATTTTTGTTTACCTATTGAAGCAGCAAGGATCTTTGTCTGATATTCTGAACCCCAGAGTCATATGAGAAGAAGAAAAATGAATGGATGAAGGAATAAGTCTCTACTTCAACTCAGGTAAGGAGAAACACCAGTGGTCAGAAAAATTGTGCAAAACTTTGAAATGGGCAGAAAAGAATACTGGGTGTCCGGTGCAACACCCACTTTCTGGTTATTTGTATTTTTCAGCTGTTTTACAGCAATGAAACGGAATAAAACTGACAGTAAATGCAATAGACTGAATATGTCCCTCCCCACCCCCAAATTCATATGTTGAAACTCCAATCCCAATGTGATGGTGGGGGCTTTGGGAAGTAATTAGGTGATGAGGGTGGAGTTCTCATGAGTAGAATTAGTGCCATTATAAGAAGAGGCCAGAGAGTTAGCTAGCTCTCTTTCTGCCATGTGAGGGTAAAAGGAGAAGTCAGCTATCTGCAGCCTGGAAGAGGGCCCTCACCAGAACCCATCCATGCTGTCACCTTGATCTTGGATTTCCCAACCTTCAGAATTATGAGAAATAAATGTTTACGCCACCCATTTTATGGTATTTTTTGTTATTTTGAGACGGTCTCATTTTGTTGCCTAGGCTGGAGTGCAGTGGTGTGAACACAGCTCACTGCAGCCTTGACCTCTCACCTCAGCTTCCTGACTAGTAGGGACTACAGGCAAGCACCACTACGCCTAGCTAATTTTTATAGTTTTGTAGAGAGGGGGTTTTGCCATGTTGCCTGGGCTGGTTTAGAACTCCTGGCTTAAGGATCTGCCTGCCTTGGCCTCTGAAAGTGCTAGGATTACAGGCGTGAGCCACTGCACCTGGACTTTGGTATTTTTTAAACAGCAGCCTAAGCTAAGACAGTGAACCTTTTTTTTTTTTTTTTTTTTTTGACACAGAGTCTCGCTCTGTCACCAGGCTGGAGTGCAGCGGCACAATCTTGGCTCAGTGCAATCTCTGACTCCCTGGTTTAAGAGATTCTGCTGCCTCAGCCTCCTGAGTAGCTGGCATGACAGGCATGCACCACCACACCCAGCCAATTTTTGTATTTTTAGTAGAGATGGGGTTTCCCCATGTTGGCCAGGATGGTCTCAATCTCCTGACCTCGTGATCTGCCCGCCTCGGCCTACCAAAGTGCTGGGATTACAGGTGTGAGCCACCGCGCCCAGCCAGTGAACATAATTTTATTCCAAAGAAATGCAAATGAATTCTGCCCAGTGGAGATGTAATTGATTATTCTGTGGTGGGTATAGATCAGTTTTGCATCTATTAGCAAATTATTTCAGCATTCTTGATTACCTGATTACCTGGGTAATCAAGAATGCTGAAATGGGTATATTCTTTGAATTCTCCTGTGAATAGGTCATAGCATCTTACTTATTTGCTTGTTGTTGAGTTAAATAAAATCTTGGAAACATGTTCATTTTATATATTTATGAGATTCATAATTTTTTTACATAGGCAAATATGTAAGATTTTTAAATATCATATAACATTTGCTAAAAGTAATTGATCATTTAAAGAAAAATCATAATGATATAGTGAAGGTTCAATAATATATGTAAATATGACATTTATGGCAAGTGTAGCACAGATGTTGAGAGGGGAAAAACAGAAGTATATCATTGTAAGATTCTTATGCTATACATGAAGTGGTAATATCACTTCTAGGTAGAATATAGAAGTTATACATACTATGAACACTTATAAAACAACTAAATTTATTTACAAAAACGAGGTACAGTGAGTAAGCCAAGAAAGGAGACAAAATCAAGATTAATGATTTTATCTATAAAAAGTTAAACTTGAACAATTCCAGAGGCTCCACTGAGATGCTCCATTGATTCATTGGACAGAGCCAGTTAAACTTCATTGGCAGAGAAGTACACTTTATGAGTGGCTTAAACCTGGGTACAGGCCAGGCGTGGTGGCTCAAGTCTGAAATCCCAGCACTCTGGGAGGCTGAGGCAGGCGGATCACTCGAGGCCAGGAGTTCGAGACCAGCTTGGCCAACATGGTGAAACAGCATCTCTACTAAAAAGACAAAAATTAGCCAGGCATGATGGCATGCGTCTGTGATCCCAGCTACTTGGGGGGCTGAGGCATAAGAATTGCTTGAACCCGGGAGGTGGAGGTTGCAGTGAACCAAGATCATGCCACTGTGCTCCAGCCTGGGAGACAGAGCAAGACACTGTCTCAAAAAAACAAAAACAAAAACAAACAAACAAAGGGTACATCTTTCCTTCGTTCCTGGAGTGAATTCCAAGCAGCAATAAAACTGTAACTTTGGTAACTTTTGGTTTCTCTATTTTGGCCTCCATATTCATTTTGGTTCTGTTTTTGTTTCTGCACACGGCCAATAAGGTATTGCCCCTTGTGGCAGGAATGATTAGGGATTGGTTTTATGGTCTAATCATTTGGTGATCTCTGTAAAAGGATGATACAAATCTATTTTGTTTGGTTAAGAGAAGACAGAGAATCTGGCTTATTAGTCTTTCTTGTTTATTTCTCTTATTGTCCATTCTGAGGCCAAATCAATTAAGATTTTTGTGCCCTCTAGGAAAGAAAATAGCTCTTTATGAGTGGACTGATGAATATTTATGGTTCTGTGTTTACTCTTGACTTACAGCTCAAGTTGTAAGTAGAACTGAAGCTATTGTGTTTCTTATCTGTCTGTGTGTTCATGTGTCTGTAATACAGAAAAACATTTACCTCATTTTGTGAGTGTGAAGTGTTTGCCTTCCTATTTCTGTAAGGTATTCATAAATTATATCGTCTCTTAAAGATGCCCTGTTCTAACTGGCTTAGAGAGATAGTAAGTTCTTATATAAAATATTTCTAAAATTCCTAGATAATAAATAATTTTAACTTACAATATTTTAAATATGCTACACTGAAAATATTCTACTTATAATTTTGAGAATGTGAGTTCATATAATTAGGATAAATCTGTAGCAAATGAGACTAACTTAATAATTCCAGTTATTAAGAAAACCCAAAAGCCAGGTATGATGACGTGTACCTATAATGCTAGCTACTTGGGAGGCTGAGGCAGGAGGATTATCGCTTAAGCCCAGAAGTTAGAGACCAACTTGAGCAAAATATTGAGACCCTGCCTCAAAACATACATATAAACAAAGAAAAAAAACAAACCCCGAACTTAAATAACAATAATAAAAAAAACCCAGCCATGTTCTTTCTCTTATTTACATCAATCTTAAGTATAACACAAGTATACATTTCATTTCACTTGGGTTTTTCCTAAACTTCTATAGGCTTATTTATCAAATAATCTCACATTTTTCCTATATAATATTTAAGATTATAAAAAAGTATAAAACTGTGATCAACAAAATCAAATAATTATTCTGAAAACCTTACAATGTTAATAGTTATTATGTTTTATAGTATGTCAGTTTCAAAATAATTTAGGATTTTTATTTACTTAAAATCTTGAGTTGATATTAAACTGAATTGATTAATAAATCATCGTAAGATACCTAATTTCTAAGATAGAGTATTAGAGCATTTACTATTAAGCATCATTTTAAGTTATTAGCTTTTTAAAAAGAATATAGTTATTAATTATATAGAAATTAAAACTATATAGTTAGTAACTATGTACTTCTTAAGGTGAATATACTTTGCTGGAGAGGCTGTATTTTTGGGTCATGTTAATGAATGTGTTGATTCATCTTTGCTACACTAAGGTGTAAAAGGGATGTGTCCCGCAGTAGAAAGTTGTGTTGTGTTTATGAGCTTTGCTAGTCTGCCAAAATGGTTACATATTATTTCTCAATTATCCAAGCTCCCTAGTTTTCTCTATGACACAGATATTAGTTATTTTCTTAAACATCATAATTAATATGGGTAGTCACAATTATATAAGGAGCAATAATGACAGAGAAGTATAACTGTAAGTGTTCTTTTGTTTTTCAAGGAAAAATAATATTTTTTTCTTAAGGCCCGGTTCTCAGAATTTTTGGTCTCAAGACCCCTTCACATATTCTTAAATTAAAATTCATTAAGGATCCCTAAGAGTTTTTGTTTATGTGAGCTATAGCTATGGATATTTACTATATTAGAAATTAAAACTAAGAAATTAAAAAAAATTTGGTTCATTTGAAAATAACAACAATAAAGCCATTTCATGTTAACATAAGTAACTTCTTTTCTTCTTTTTTGAGACAGAGTCTCACTCTTGTTGCCTAGGCTAGAGTGCAATGGCATGATCTGGGGTCACTGCAACCTCTACCTCCTGGATTCAAGTGGTTCTCCTGCCTCAGCCTCCCAGGTAGCTGGGATTACAGGCGCCCGCCACCACGCCCAGCTAATTTTTGTATTTTTAGTAGAGACGGGGTTTCACCATGTTGGCCAGGCTGATCTTGAACTCCTGACCTCAGGTGATCCACCCGCCTCAGCCTCCCAGAGTGCTGGGATTACAGGCGTGAGCCACACGCCCAGCCCAGTAATTTATTTTCAATGCGTTGTTTTATAATTTTGAAAATCTCTTTAACTTCTGGGTTACCAGAAGTCAGATTCTCATATCTGGTTCACTCAATCTGATGAGATATCACACATCATTTAGCTGCTGGAAGAACTCAAGCATACACTCATGAGAAAAGGAAAGAGAATGAGAGAAGCGGAATAAAAAAGGCAAACTGGCCGGGCGCGGTGGCTCACGCCTGTAATCCCAGCACTTTGTGGGGCCGAGGCGGGTGGATCACGAGGTCAGGAGATCGAGACCATCCTGGCTAACATGGTGAGACCCTGTCTCTACTAAAAATACAAAAACAAAAAATTAGCTGGGCATGGTGGCAGGCACCTGTAGTCCCAGCTACTCGGGAGGCTGAGGTGGGAGAATGGCATGAACCCAGGAGGCGGAGCTTGCAGTGAGCCGAGATGACACCACTGCACTCCAGCCTGGGTGACAGAGCGAGCCTCTGTCTCAAAAAAAAAAAAAAAAAAAAAAGCAAATAAAGTCTTAAAATTATTATGAAAATAGTGTTGACCTTGCAGGTCCTCTTAAAAGGTCTCAAGGACCCTTACAGTTATGAAGACTCTTCTTTGCTCTAAAGTGTCAGTTTGTTCCAGAATATAAAAGAGCATAATAAAGGACAAACTTTCAAGAGATTGTATTTGCCCTGGTTTCTAGTAACTGTGTTTGAAGTGAAGCTGAGAAACATATTAAAATTTTAGTGAGTTTGCTGAGTTTTGATGTGCTTCTTTCTTTGGTACTGATTAACGCCTGTCCTACAAAAAGAAAGGTTATTCTTTTTGTGTAATTTGCCTTTTTGTGCTGTTTATCTTTATTTAAATAAATAAAAAAGCGAAGAACAAAGGTTCCTTATTTATGAATTGAGCCAAGGTTATTTACAATCATGTTACCTTCTATGTTCATTTTCAAATATTTTATTGTTGTTTTGAAAAATTAGGTAACCAAGTAGTTTCTCAGGTCTTCATCAAGTGCCCCATTCTTTTTTAATAACTTTTTTGATTTTTGGCTTTTAAAGATCAGACCAAAATTTAGGAAAAAATGTTCTTTTCTTACCAAAACTCATCTTTAAAATTTCCTAGAGGGCCTCTAGAAAATCCCAGGTTTGTTTTCATCTTATAAAAAGAAATGCTGGGAATAATTAGCTTTGTTTAAAGTTTCATGAGAGGAGCTGCCATATCTGAGAAGAGATACTCAGTCTGCCCTAGGTTAGATTCTTATAGGTAAACTATTATTAATAGAAATATTTCAGAAATTGTTTGCTTTACGGGAAGTTCCTGGAAATTTGACAATGCCTTTGCTGTTTTACCCTCAGAGGAAACGCTGATTAAAACTTCTAGGCTGGCATGGTGGTTCACGCCTATAATCCCAGCACTTTGGGAGGCTGATGCAAGAGGATTGCTTGAGCTCAGGAATTCAAGGCTGCAGTCAACTATGACGGCAGTACTGCACTCTACCCTGGGTGACAGAGTGAGACTTTGTCTCAAAATACAAAATACAACAAAAACCTCAAAACAAAACAAAACAAAACAAAACAAAAAACCCTACTGTGAAATACTTACATGTGTACCTCAAAAGAGAATGTCAGTTATCTTCTATTCTGATATTATTGGTTATGGAAGTAAATTAAGCACAGCTCTCAAGTATTTGTCATCCACAGAGAATTTCTGTTTTACTCTGATGCTTGCCTGAAGGCTTTGCTACAAGCTATAGTCAATAGTTTATGCCCGAAACAGAGACAGATTTAGAGCATTAGGGAAAAGGAGAGTAATAGGCACTTTAACATTGCTATTGAGATATCAAACAATAACCTCTTGAGTACAGGCTTCTGAGGTGATATAGTTTAGCTAACTTTTATATAGTATCAAAGCTGATGGCTTCAGGAAAGCAGACTGCTAACTCAACATTTAGCAGAACAAGAATGATGTAGGATAAGTGAAATATTAAAGAAATTTTTTTTATGTGTATGTTTGGAATATTGATTAGTTTTTTTTTGTTTTGTTTTGTTTTTTTGAGACAGAGTCTTCTTCTGTCACCCACGCAGGAGTGCAGTGGCGCGATCTTGGCTCACTGCAACCTCTACCTCCCAGGTTCAAGCAGCTCTTGTGCCTCAGCCTCCCGAGAAGCTGGGATTATAGGCATGTGTCACTATGCCCAGCTAATTTTTTATTTTTAGTAGAGGTGGGGTTTTGCCATGTTGGCCAGGCTGGTCTTGAACTCCTGGCCTCAAGCAATCTGCCCACCTTGGGCTCCCAAAGTGCTGGGATTATAGGCGTGAGCCAACATGCCCAGCCAATTACTTTTAAATATTCTAAGGCTACATGGCTCTAGACTTACAAAACAAATCAAGGAGCTTACATGGCTAATTAACACTCTTATTGCTAAATAATTGGGCAAACCTCATGAAACCAGCCTTTTTTGTGATCGGTTATCATCTATGTGATTACTTTGATCATAAGGGGTGGTGGAGACACTATTAGCAAAACTTAAGAGACTTAGAAATGAGCAAAAAAGGTCACTGGTGTCCAGTTTAGTGCATCCTTCTGGATTACTGCCACCTTTCATTGTCTTTGAGTTATTTAATAATTTTGTAGGTCGAAGAAAACTTATAGTAATGCATATGATTCTTTAGTTTTCATGGCAAAAGGCAGATACTATTTAACTATTTAACAAACTTTCAGTGTTTTGTAAAAATGAAACTCTTTGAAAAGGGTATGTAGGGCAGGGTGAGGTGAAGGAGGGGAGAGATCTTTAGGGAAGTAACTGTGGAAGAATCATTTCTCCTTGGCTGGGAAGAAGGTACTGGTCTATGAGTCCAACAAGCAGCAGGGCCCCTTCCTCGCTGTTTAGCATGCAGTATGTTGGAGAAGCGGTCAGACTTTAGAAGGGATGGCTGTGAAATACACCCAAAGAGGCTAGCTGCTCTGAGGTTTCCAGCCTCTACCTCATCTTAGTGCTCCTAGCATGGCCCAAAGGAGCAAAGACTTGAGATCTAATGGTACTATAAGAATACTCTAGATGTATCCAGTGCAGACCAGTGACCAGCTGTGTCTCCCTGATGCTTTGGTGCTGCTTAAGTACCTTCAGGTTCCTTGGCATAATTCTTGGAGATAGTAAGCTCCAGTTGTGGCTTAATAAAATTTCCCACCAGTCCTGTAGCATAGGCACTTAGAGTATAATTTAAATGGAATTAAATACATTTCTTGCATACCTGAGGTTCTGCACTTAATATTCATGCCTGCTACATAATACTCCTGAATTTTTCCTTGATTTCCCTGTCTTTTTAGTAACTGGTTTTCAGGCTTAGCTCCTGGGCTGAAGCAAATGTTCTGTCTTTTATTATTTTCTTTCTGCTATGGAGGTACCCTAAATTCTTTTTGGAATTAAAACTTGTTTTCTGGCAGGAATTTGTTGCATGTATATTTTATCTCTTTCTTCCTGGTTCCTCTATCATCTCATTCCCACTCAAGGAGGTAGGAAGGGACAATTAGCAGCTCCTATGGAATACCGAGGGATGCCCAGTTTCTAAAATTTCTTTCCTAGTAAATTAAAGGTTTAGTGTAAATATCTTATTATACAGAGAGTAAAAAAAATAAAACCAATATGCTTAAGTATATTGGCTTTGTTTACTGGTGAGCAAATCCCTGGCATAACTGACATCTTTGTTAGCACTAATAAAGAAGGTTAGGTTGAGAAGTGTTCTGTCCTTACCACAACTGAGCCACAATTGCCAAGCCTATATATGCTATGAGTTTGTTACCTCTCCAGAGTACTAGAAAAGATAAACGTTAATTCTGCCAAAAAGCTATTATCCCACAATTAGGTTAATCAGAAACTAAGAGAAATTATAACAAGACGCAAACCCTGGAAATAACAAATTTAACATTTAAATAGACCTGACTTCATGGTTTGCTCTTGTAATATTGAGAGTACCACAGGCAGTTTGATGGTAACGAAAACAGACACGTTGCAAATTATTTCTTTCAGCTGTACTACAGTGCAGCTCTCAGCCCCTAGCCTTTGTGATCTCAGGAGAGCTCTGCGGCAATTTGCTCTACCTGGGGCTAAAGACTCTGGGAGACTTTGAGGGAACGCTAATCCAGCAATTTGTCTGCTTTAAGAACACCTACACACACTACAACACTTTCACTCCTGGATGTAATGTGAGATTTTTTTCTTCCAAACTTTTTAGCATCTGCAGTGCTATTCTGAAAGGCTCTAACACTAAAATTTGTGAATGGAAGGCAGGCATTCTTCTGTTCAGGTTGCTAAGTTCTGACATTTGTTCTCCGAGCCAACAGAGTTCACTGTCCAAAGAGTCAGGTTATAAATTTAGGCAGTTTTATAGCTACAAGAGGACAGAGATCAAGAACAATCATATATGTAAGATCTAGTTTAAAATAAATCAAACTCTTAGAAAATATGAATTTTAGTAAAAATTGCTATGACAGTATTTTTGTAATTTTTCAGTTTAGTCATTAATGTGAGAGAAAACATGGAAAAGGATTATCAGCTGGCAAAACATTTTACACTGAAATATCTCTGAGCCAAAAATTAAGCTTGGTTATTTAGTAAAGAATATTTTACTTTTATAACATTATTCAGTGGACCCAATAGTCATCGTAAACTAACACGTTTCATTAAGAAATGTAAACTTAGTGTTACTGAAATATTCAAATTGTGGTCTTTATAGGAACAAGTATATACCATCTACAAATACACTTAGTCCTATAAAATATTTGTGTGTGTGTGTGTGTATATATATATTTTGTTTTTTTTTTAAGATAGGGTCTTGCTGTGTTGCCCAGGTTGGAGTGCAGTGGTGTGATCTCAGCTCACTGCAGCCTTGACCACCCAGGCTCAAGCGATCCTCCCACTTCAGCACCCAAGTAGCTGGAACTGCGGGCACGTGCCACCACGCCCAGCTAATTTTTGGATTTTTTTTGTAGAGATGGGGTTTCACCATGTCGCCCAGGTGGTCTTGAACTCCTGGGCTCAAGCAACCTACCCACCTCAGCCTCCCAAAGTATTGGAATTACAGGCTTGAGCCACTGTGCCTGGCCATATTTTCATTATTATTATTATTATTATTTTGTAAGGAGGAGCAAAAGGAATGCCTAATCCTCCCTTTCTTCCTTGTGGGGAAGGGGAGCTAAGCATTCTTGGTAGATTTGGAATATATGGTGGGTGAATTGGTTGGCTCCTGGGGAGTCATGTTTAAATTTGAGTAGAAGGAAGGATCTTAGAGTTTTACCCTGGTGGTAAATATCATGCATAAAGGATGTCCTAATGTAGTAAAATAGAGTGAGAAACAGGTCAGAAGTTTCGGGCGGGAATAGCAAAAACCATTCTGTAAGTTGTGGGATTCTCCAGGTTGCTCCTGAGGGTAAGCTCCCTGACCTACCCACATTGCATCCCTTTTAGAGAGACCAGTAATTTCTGAAGCCCCATGGATTTTCAGCTTTGTGGGAGTCTCATTATGAATATCAGATGCCTACCAGACCACAGTTAATCAACCATATGCAAGAACATTACAGCGGATACATTTTCACGAGCCCTATCTTTCATACCTTTTCCCCCATGGATACACCCCCTGATGTGATGATGACATCAGCACGACTGATACCCTCATTCAAGGCATTGAGTAAGTCATCTGGGCTGGAAAAAAATAAAGACAAAGAAATTAACACACAAGGAAAAGATTTTAGATATAGTGCCAACTTAAAACTACATCGCCTTATTCACTAATAGGCATTAACATGAGTACAGCACTATATTCTGTATGAAGTGGGAATCAAAAGGGTCTCTGCCCAACAGGAGCATTAAGTCTTATTATGGAGAAAGGACCTTGTACATGCTGAAGTAGTGGCTACTGGCGATTTCACAGGGCTTTTTATTCTAACAAGCCACTATAATGAAAGGAGACAATGAGATGTTGGAGGATGTCTAACTATCCTGGTTTGCCTAGGAATATTCCTGTTTTAGTACTAAAGTCAGATGTCCTAGGAATCCAAGGCAATCCTGGACAATTGGTTACCTGAGGTGTTGGAAAGATCACATAGGACTCTTTAGAGAGAATGTCTTAGGTGAGGCCCTGAGAAGTGAGCTGGATTCAGAGAGGTGGAAAGGAAAGGAATGGGAAAGAGCTTTGTAAGCGAGAGGATCTGTACTAGCAAAGGCTTGGAATAATGGTTAAGCCTGTGCTGTTTCTAGGTCACTG
This sequence comes from Gorilla gorilla gorilla, assembly GCF_029281585.2. Lineage (NCBI taxonomy): Eukaryota > Metazoa > Chordata > Mammalia > Primates > Hominidae > Gorilla > Gorilla gorilla. The sequence continues at coordinate 84,031,557 of NC_073239.2, read as the reverse complement.
TGGAAAATGGCCTGCTTAGAGTGAAGGACTTGAGTGGGAATGACTGGGACAGTTAGGATGGGACATGATTTTGAAGAACCCTCAAGCTGATGAATTTGGAGTTTATCTAATAGGAAATGGAGGGGGGAGGATCCCTAGAAATAGGAAAAGCCAGTAGGTATTCATAATGTTGGGAAGAGAAAAGGTAGGGGAAAAAGGACAAGGAAAGCAGAGATGGTATGAACTACTCATATAGGATATTAATATTAGGAATGGGAGCTAGGCAGGTTCCTGACTGTCACTTGAAAAGGCAAGTGCAACAGGCTCTTTGATGGTACAGGTTGAAGGTCTGGGGAGAAGAGATGAAAACAGGGGTCTTATCTTTGGGTGTCAGAACAGTTGAAAAGTCCTAACTTGAGACTGATCAAGTGAGAATAAACAAAATGCCAAGAATCAAGACTTATGAAGGGACAGGATGATTGGGAATAGTTGAAAGGGATTGTTTAGTTATTACTTTAAATCCATACAAATCTACTGGGCAATGTGACCTGTAATTGGCATTTCCCTTCAATTGATGCAGTACAGAAAAGATACTTTTTGAGGAGTATATATCTAGCCATACTCTTATTTTCTGAAAAATTCTTACCTATTTATACCGCCTGACTCTTCCTTTCCCTTTCTTCCCTATGGACATCTAATGAGAACAACTAAAAAGGGAGTAACCCTGGCTTCTGATTTTCTGCTACCTGCCTTTCATCCCCCTTGAGGCCCAGCTGTATTCTTGCTCTTGGGTTCTATGAGATAACCTTGTATCCTTCCATAAATGTCTTCTTTGCTTGCACTAGCTTCAGCAGGTTTTTGTTAACTTGAAAACAAATGATCTCTCAACGAGACACCATATGTTCTCACAAATATCTCATGGCAGTGAAGTTTATTCATGCCCCCTTACCTTAATGCACTATTTGATGAGAGAGGAAGAAGGAAAGTTAGTGACTCAAGATAGCATGATTTGTAACTAGGATATAATTTCAATTTTTATCCAGGTGTGACAGAGGTAGGCAGAACTTGAGACCTACCAGAGACACAACCTTCACAGACTCTATAAGAGATAAGCTAGTCAGGAGGTGGCATAGCACAGAGATTAAGAATGTGAACTCTGGAGTCAGACTGCCTGAGTGGAAATCCTAGCACCACTACTTGCTAGATGTTTAACCATGCACAAGTTGCTTAACTTCTCTTTGCCTTAGTTTTTCATCTGTAAAGTAGCCATAATAGGGTTGTTATGAGGATTAAATGACATCCTATTAATACATATAAAACACTTGGAATAGTACCTGGAACAAACTAGGTTTTCAAGAAAGTCATATGTCATTACTATTGCTGCTATGTTAACAAGTTAATCACACAAACATACCCAACGAACTGGCAAAGTTCAACTATAGCATGCTTGGGATTTTTATTCTGGAAAATACTCATGAGTAACACACAAGAAAATCATAGACTGGGACTTAAATACATTCACAGAGCTAACTATGAAAGGTCCAAATGGCAAGGTAGGCCTGGTTCCAACCTGAATAGCTTCATTTACTATGAGGTTCTCTTACAGGGTCTGGGTAAAATTCTCCTTTTCCTCTAGCACTGGCCTGTCCACAAGCTCTGACTCTGGGAAGCAAGCTCCCAAGGAGAAGGGCCAAAAGTAAAAGTTTGAAAAATGGCTCATATAAGGTTCAGCCTACCAACATAGAGACCCTTTAAAGTCATTCAGTCAGTCATTGCATAGGCAGCCAAAAAAGTGCCCAGGTATTAACTGAAGGTAGAATCTATGTGTAAAACATTAAAGACTTAAAAAAAAAACCCTGACATAAATTTCAAAGTTAAACTAGTTGGGCAAACATCTCAGAATTATTTTGAATAATGTTGTACTTAAAAGTATTTTTGACCTATGTATTTTGAACAGATTTCTCATCAATCCTTTTCATTTCGATTTAGGAAAAAAGACAGCAAATTATTCTGTTGTATTGAAATACTATACAATATGCATGTGATGGGTTCCTGATGCCCAGAGTTCTGGGCTCCTTGCCTTGCTGGATCATATTATCATTATGCTAAGCCAATGGTTCCTCATTTACTATGGAGTAAATGGAAAAAACATCCCAAACACAGCATCACATGGAATGTGGTTCAAAATACTGACTGGGTAATGAATACTATCAACAAATATAATTTTATGTTAGTAGAAAAAGATATTAGCTAATTTTACAAACCTTGTAATATATAACTACAATATGTTGATTCTATAGAATTATTGTAAAGCTACTGTAAACAAAGCAGCAGTGAGATGCACACCATCATGGTATTCATCTTTGTAGGGGGATAAAGGTTCTGGGGCCTAGCTGATTACTACAAATAAGTACTTTTCAGTGCTTTATCGTACTTTTTTTTTTTTTTTTAGATGGAGTCTTGCTCTTGTTGCCCAGACTGGAGTACAATGGCACAATCTCGGCTCACTGCAACCTCTGCCTCCTGGGTTCAAGCGATTCTCCTGCCTCAGTCTCCCAAGGAGCTGGGATTACAGGTGCCTGCCACCATGCCCGGCTAATTTTTGTATTTTTAGTAGAGACAGGGTTTCACCATGTTGGCCAGGCTGGCCTTGAACTCCTGACCTCAGGTGATCTGCTCGCCTTGGCCTCCCAAAGTGTTGGGATTACAGGTGTGAGCCACCGTGCCAGCCTTACTCATTATTTTCATATTATCTGGGAAACATGTTTTTTTCCTATTTTGTAAAACCTCAGAGACATCAATTCTCTACATGAAATTTTCTAAGTTGCAGAAATCAGCTGAAAGGGATTTTGTTCCAAATCCTTACTGAAATTTATCATGTTTCAAAGAATATGCTCAATGATACTTTGTGCTCTGTGGGTAGTATATTCACAAAATCATTGAATCTCAAAGTTGTAAATGTTATCTTGTCCATTGTCACTGCTGGGCCAGTTATTTGGGTCCTGCCATACTCTATCCCCCTTTGCTACTCTCTGTAACTCTCCTTTCTGTTGTACGCTTCTGGCTTCTGGAGATTTGATCAGACATCCTGCCTTACTAGAGAGACAGGTACCAACATATGACAACAGCCAGGGGATCTATAACTTCATTTATGTTGCATGCTATAATCTCTCAACAAATCTGTATGCTAGACTGAAAAGGTATTACTATTTTCATTTTAAGAAAAGGCAAGTTATATTCAGAGAGGCAAAGTGTAGACAGAGCGGTAAATGGCAGAGCCAGGACTACAAACTCTGGCTTCTTATTAAATGCTTGTTCCACTCCCTGCCTAATCAGAAGTGATTGTGTAGTTTTTTAAAGGCATGTAATATACCATAAAAGGAAGAGTCTAATGAGAACGGACCCTTGTCCAGAATCATCAGAAAGAGAGGATGCTGGCCAAGTGTGGTGGCACACCTGTAGTCTCAGCTACCTGGGAGGCTGATGTGAGAGGATTGCTTGAGCCCCGGAGTTCAAGACTGCAGCGAGCTATTATCACATCTGTGAATAGCCACTGCATTCTAGCCTGGGTGATGTAGTGAGACCTAGTCTCTCTCTCTCTCTCTTTTTTTTTTGAGATGGAGTATTGCTTTGTTGACCAGGCTGGAGTGTAGTGGCGCGATCTCGGCTCACTGCCACCTCCGCCTCCTGGGTTCAAGCAATTCTCCTGTCTCAGCCTCTCAAGCATCTGGGATTACAGATGTCCGCCACCATGGCTGGCTAATGTTTTGTATTTTTAGTAGAGATGGGTTTCACCATGTTTGCCAGGCTAGTCTTGAACTCCTGACCTCAAGTGATCCGCCCACCTTGGCCTCCCAAAGTGCTGGGATTACAGGCATGAGCCACCGTGCCTGGCCCTAGACCTAGTCTCTTAATAATTAAAAAAAAAAAACAAAAAAAAAGGAGAGGATGCTATGGCAAGAAGTATGGATTTGTCTGGGGTAACCAGCAGAAAACTGCATGTGTGAACATTTTACTGTCACTCTGTGGAATGAAATGAACATGATTCAGAATCCCATGTTCAGATGAAAACTATGATTTTGGTTAACCATAGCTTAAGGGCCTATTCACATCATAAATTTGCTTCCTTTTTTATGATTCATGCTATATTTTAAATTATAAAACATTTCCTACATAACAGTATAACAAACACCCATGTATCCATCGCTCAGATTTGACAAATGCTAATATTTTCCAATATTTACTTCATATTCCTTCCCCCCGACTCTTCATTTTTAACATATAAAAACTGAGTTTTCTTTCTAAAACTCAAAGATTACTCTGAATAGTGATAAGAGGAAATAGGTAACAAGGGTTATAATCATGAATAATATAATAGAGAGAAAACAGTTCATGATTTTCTCAGTTTTCTCACATAAAGCAAGTAGGGTATATTAATTTTCTCAATGATAGGAGGCTAAAACTACAAAACATTATAATCTGACCTTATATTTAAGACAGAACTTCCCACATATAAGATCAATTAATATCCAAGAAATAAAATTAAGGACAATACTAATGTTTTTAAAAAATACATTTTCACACCTATGTGTTAATCTCACAACTCTGTGAGGAAGGCAGTACAAAAGAGGACACTGAGGTTCACATAGGTAGTGTTAGGTTCAAACTCATCCTGTGTTTTCTCTATTCTTCTTCTAAATATAGTAATATTTGCATTATGAAAGACACTTTGTTACACATAAAACACCTTCAGATAAAAGCTATTTATCAGCATTTATCTAAATATATAAATCTTATTTGTATATACCAAATACTGATAGAAACAAAATTTGTACTTCTAAAATTTGACTTATTCTCACCACTGCCACTAGAGGGGCTATTGGATTAAGCAGATTAAGTTTTCTAGGTATATATCAGTAGTTTCCCTTTTCGCAAAGAGTGGCGTATCTTAAAGGGATATCATGATATCACTTAAATCTTTCTTCATTAACAACTGCAGTTTTAATTTAATTTGGATGGTGCTTAGCCATTCCTTTAAAGATAAATCTTTTTTTTTCTTTTTTTGAGACAGGGTCTCACTCTATCACCCAGGCTGGAGTGCAGTGGTGTGATCACAGCTCACTGCAGCCTCCACATACCAGGCTACAGTGATCCTCCCACCTCAGCCTCCTGAGTAGCTGGGACCACAAGAGTGCACCACCACATCTGGATAATATTTTTTGTGTTTTTTGTAGACAGGGTTTCACCACGTTGCCCAGGCTGGTCTTGAACTCCTGGGCTCAAGAGATCTGCCCGCCTCAGCCTCCAAAAGTGCTGGGATTACAGGCATGAGCCACTGCACCTGGCCTAAAAATAATTCTTTTTTTTTTTTTTTAAGACAGAGTCAGCCAGGCCTGGTGGCTCATGCCTGTAATCCTAGCACTTTGGGAGGCCAAGGCAGGTGGATCACGAGGTCAGGAGATCGGGACCATTCTGGTTAACATGGTGAAACCCTGCCTCTACTAAAAATACAAAAAATTAGCCGGGCATGGTGGCGGGCACCTGTAGTCCCAGCTACTTGGGAGGCTGAGGCAGGAGAATGGCATGAACCTGGGAGGTGGAGCCTGCAGTGAGCAGAGATCGTGCCACTGCACTCCAGCCTGGGTGACAGTGCAAGACTCCTTCTCAAAAAAAAAAGACAGAGTCTTGCTCTGTCACCCAGGCTGGAATGCATGGCGCTACCTCTACTCACTGCAACCTCTGCCTCCTGGCTTTAAGTGATTCCCGTGTCTTAGCCACCCAAGTAGCTGGGATTACAAGTGTGTGCCACCATGCTTGGCAATTTTTTGTATTTTTAGTAGAGTTTTGCCATGTTGGCCAGGCTGGTCTTGAACTCCTGGCCTCCCAAAGCGCTGGGATTATAGGCATGAGCCACTGCGCCTAGCCAAAAATAATTCTAATACTAACATGAATCTTGATTTACTAACACTTCCCATTCATTTTCATTTGAATTATTAAATACCTAACCATTGTTCTCTTAGAGTACCAATATTACATGAAAGCATTCTATAAGACAATTGCTTTAATGCTAAGAATGTATGTACTAGGCAACAGAAGATAAAGCCATTAGTTGAAGACCTGAGTGTCACAAAGTCTAGAATCCTGTTTTATCTCTACTGCTAACTACCTAGATGATCCTGAAAAACTAGTATCATTTTTTTGGGGAAGGGGGTATTATTCTCTTTATCTATAAAATGAGGACATTTGGAGTATGTCTTTTTCATCTCTAACATTCACTGATTCTAAGAATTTGTGGTTGGTTGGGATCCAGATCAAGGGCAAAGCTATAAATTTTTTTAGGTTGACCCAGAAGTCTGAAGTCTACTTGAAAAAATACTAAGACTGCCCTATCCTTTAAAGGCTGGGAAAGTCCAGCCTTTACAACAAAACCGTCCAGGAAGCACAGAGGCTTGGACTGTTTATTTTTTGTACTTTAATAGAAGACTAGCAGCTTGCCATTTTGTGCTTTGCTAATTCAGGAATTGACACCTCTCTTCCTTTTGCCAGTCATGATCCTCTTTCCCACTGTAACTCCATTCTCACCAGGCCCAAAGTACCCTAGCAGCTTCCAGAACCCTTAGGGTGAATCGAACTTTCAGTAGGGAGAGGAAAATACCAGCAACCTAAGTAACAACCAACTGGAGAGTGGAAGAATGAGCATAATATTTAGGATATCCCCTAGAGAAATAAAACTTCTGGGGCAATAGATAATTTTAATAACAATAATAAGCAATTAAAACACTAATACAGATTCAATTATGACATTAAAACTGTGTTCTGGAACAAAATATGTGATTTTCAAGTTTTAAGATTTAGTAGATGAAGGTAAGTACAGTCCTTGTCAAAAATTCAATTAGTTGCTTGGAAGATCAAGTGGTAGAAATATCTCCAAGGATTGTGCAAAAGGGCAAAATATAGAAGTCATGCAGAAAATAATAAGAAGACAGAGCAAGAGACTGACATACTACCAATAGGAATTCCATAAGGAAATAAAGGAAGAGATAGGGGGGAAAAGAGGAAAATTTCATTTATTTGAGAAGAGTTGGACTTGGAAATTGAAAAGGTTTACTAAGTTCCAGCCAAGATTGATTTAAAAAAAAAAAAGCAAAACAAAAACATAAACCTAAATATGTCCTGGTACAATTTTGGAATTTCAAAAATAAACAGAAAATCTTACAAGCTACCAAATATTTAATAGGAAGATTGGGTTACTAACAAAGGAAAAAGTAATATTGGCTTTGGACTTCTTACCTACAATACCAAAAACTAGAAAATAGTAAATTAACATCAACATATCTCTTCAAGCCATACAACCCTCAAATCCTACATCCAGTCATTCACCAATCAAAATGGAAGAATGATACGTGTTAAAATGCAAAGATTCAGATGACAAATCACCAAGTAATGTTCTGGAAAAATGACTGTAAATGAAAAAATGATTCAGAACATAGACTTCAAGGTAGGGGAAGTTGGAGGAGAGAAAACAGTAGTGAAACACACACACACAGTCCTTTATAAAAAACATAGCTAAATCTAGGCTGGGCACGGTGTCTCACACCTATAATTATTCCCAGCACTTTGGGAGGCCGAGGCAGGTGGATCACTTGAGGTCAGGAGTTCGAGACCAGCCTGGCCAACATGGTGAAACCTTGTCTCTACTAAAAATATAAAAATCAGCTGGGCGTGGTGGCAGGTGCCTGTAATCCCCGTTACTCAGGACACTGAGGCAGGAGGATCACTTGAACCTGGGAGATGGAGGCTGCAGTAAGCTGAGATTGTGCCATTGCACTCCAGCCTGGGTGACAGAGTACGACTCTGTCAAAAAAAAAAAAAAAAAAAAAAGAAGAAAGAAAGAGAAAAAAAGAGAGAAAGAAATAGAGAAAGGAAAGATAAAGAAGAAAAAAGAAAGAAAAGAAAAATTAAAAAAGAAAGAGAACGAGAAAGAAGGAAAAAGAAAGAAAGAAAGAAAATAACAAGTAGGGCAAAAAGTCACCAGGCAAATGTAAATAAGCAAAAAAGCAGGAGTAGTAATATTAATGTCAAAACGGGATTTGATGTTAAAAAAAGAATAAAGAGATGCAACAAATTGTGATAAAAGGAAACTTTGTAAAGGTGATGCAGCAGTATACAACTCTCTCACAAGACAGCGTCTCATTTCATCCAGACTTCCTGATTGCCCCACCAAATTCCTGCACATTGTAGGCACTCAGTAAATGAGCTGAATGAAACTTGATTTCAAGTCAGTCTATCCACAGTAGCTTTGGGAGTAAATAGTTTAGTTACTCAATTATAATATCATAGGCTAATAATACTGTCTGGGGATGAAAGAAAAGATACTGCTAAACATATAATCATAAACAGTACTTTGAGAAGGGATTAAGGTGAAACAATTGTGTATTCAAATATCATGTAAAAGAGGAAGCCAACTTATTTGGCATTGCTTGGAGGGCAGAATTAGGGCTAACAGATGCAGGAAGAAAGACTGGCTCTGTGTAATGGAAAAACATACTTACTTTAACAGCCATCGAACAATAGAATGTGCTACCTCATGAGGCAGTAGAGATCTTTCTCACGAAAAGAATTCAAACAAAAACCTAACAGCTAAGTTGTCGCAGATTTTCCTTAACACCCCCATTGGGTGAAAGTCTGGACTAGCTAACATCAGAATAAGATACTGTGATTCTATGGAAATACTGAAAGTTACATAAACACAATGACTATTTTCTTTTCACATATAAACTGAAGCATAGAGGGAAACACCAATCTGACCTGACTGATGCAATTTGATACTTGTCTTGTAGATAATACTCTTCTCCCTTTCACTTTTGAACATAAGAAACATTTGCCTATTTGACTTGAGTGAAATGAATAACGGTATCTTTTCTTCCTAAAGCCATGACATTCATCTTCAACTTGGAAGATGGCTACCAATATTAATAGCACTCTCTGTAGAGTTCTAAGTTGATCACATGTCAAAGAACCATGCACTTAATAGAAAGGTAGAAAAAGAGAAAGGAGAAGCATGTTTCAAAATAAATCTGTCAGAGAATGAATGCAGCTTTCTCAAAAGTGTATGTACTCATCAGTTTCTGTGAAGAAAGAATATATTCAGAGGGTATGACATCTTTTCAACACTGTTATCTTTTCAGATTTCAATCTGATTGCTTTGGGGGCTCAATTCCAAAGCAACTTAAAAAAGTTAAGACTTTTTTTGCTTTTTAAAATTTACATCTGCCTCAAATTACTATAATACTGATTCTGGCATAAAATTATTTTTGCTTTATCATGAAGATAAATGGTAAAGGCTCTGTCTTGGTTTTGAATTTTACAGCATTTACCCAAGTTTAGGATTTATGAATTTCAGAAAGAGTATTCAGAATGCAAATACATTTCTATTTTAAAATATTTAATATAAACACACAGATGGACAACAGCTGCTAATTAGTTTCCTGTTTCATCTGTTACACCAACTGCAAGCTGCATCATTTTAAGATGAGTCAAGATGACACAGAGAAAAAGTCTAGGATGTGTGGATTAAAGAATGTTGGCAGTTAATCATACCAAGGTAACAAAAAATAGCTGAGGACATCTATTAATCATATCATAGTTTCTTCAGAGGTCAAAGATAAATTCATTAACTACAAATCTTTTCTGGGTGTCTACTTCACGAATGGAATCAAACTACATACTACACATATAGCCATCATTTCATTCTTTTCCAGTCTCACTGGGTGTTCTGGGACCATGGAGTCATGTAAAGAAAGAAGAAAGCATGGTTCTTGCCTTTAAGTTTATAACTAGTGCAGAAAACTCATCAGTGAAAAAAAGTTAGAAAAATGAGTGAAATAAGCAATGACATTAATATCATCTGTTGAATTCAAATGCATTAATTAAAATGAAAAAATATATATCATATATTTATATATAATATAAAGAAATGACAAAAAGGGTAAATGGGATAGAATGATTAGAACTAGTTGGAGATAATTAGGACAGGCTTTCTGGAAGACATTACTTTTTATGAGTTTGGGGTAGGAAAACAATGTCTAAAGCTACAGTAATACCTAGAGGTTATTCATAGAAGAAACAGAAATGTCAACTGCAATAGCAACGCTTAAAGATAAAGGAGGGCAACTCTAACAGCTACATAAAAAGTCTATCACTGAGATCGGAAAGAACCTCTCGTCATTAAACACGTTTGTTAAGGTAGAAAGAATGTTCTTTGTTAACCAATAGAAAATGACAAACCTCTGCTGAAAAATGATCAGAAAATAAATCTATCCCAGCTTGCCAGGAGTAAAAGAAAAAAAAAGAAGAAAATAAATCTATTATGTTGACTAAAAAATGAAAACTTTGCATTTTGAGCAGAAAAGGAGGTTCATGCCATAAGGAGAGCAGATAGTTTATAAAAATGACAAGAACCAATTAAATTCAGATCTAAATTATCGTTGATGATTAGAAAACTCCTACTTTAAGAACATTGGGTAAGCAATGAAAAATTAGGATGTGTTTGGTTCACAAATTGGAAGTTGTAAGGCACTGGGCGTTGCCCAAATAATCACTGTGCTGTTAAGTCTATCTTGATAATTCCTGCTAAATGTGCCAGGTTTTTAAGAACCCAATTTTCTATCTCAGTACTTGTCCTTCTGCTTCTTGCTTTAATATAAAGAGGTAGCTTCACAAATTCGCAGCAGCAAGAGGAGGCAGTTCAAATACAAAACATCAATCTATGACATAGTCAAGTAAGCCCAGGATTTGAGTGGGGCAGGCTTCTGTGATGGCAATTTTCCAGAAGGGGGAAATCTTCTTAATGATGGGAATTTCCCAGCCCTTCCTTCAGGCCTTGAAAGGCTAGAAGGTCCAAGTTGGCAGTTCAGAAGCTATATTGCTGAGCTGTCATAAAGTTGAATCCTTATTCAATACTTAAAATCAGTTTGAGGAATTATATAAACTCAATTAATGCTGAAATTTATTTAAAAAAATTTCCCCAAGTGGATTCTATCTATTTGGATAATGATTACCGCTTGTTATATTCAAGAAGTAAATTTGTAAGATCTTTTCAAGCCTGAGAGAGCTGCTCCTCAATTTTTTAAATTAAAAGCCTGCTAAATCTATTTGGAATTTCTCCCAAGATGCTTTTCTTCAGAAATATAAAATGAACCACCCAGCCACAAAGCTTTACACTGTACATTTTTTGGGGACGTGTCTCAGGAATGCAACTCTACTGTCAGTACCATACTTTCTGGCCTGCTCCTATGGTCAAGGCTTTTGGACTTACTTTGAAGGGGCCCTGTAAGATTCTTCTGGACTGTTGTATAATTGAAAGTTTCTAGGTTTCATGGAAAGAGAGAATGGTATAGGAAAAGATGGCAGGGCTGTTTAATGTATCCTTACTAAGTGCTGTGGATATAGTGTTTACCAACATACACTTTGTCCTAGTATTCATGGAGCTTATCTGGTGGGAAAGAAAACAACCCTGGCCCAATACTCACAAATCCTTTTTCCACCCTGTTTAAGCCATACAAGACAACAACTTCTCAAAGCAAATTTATTAGGAAACTGAGAAAAAAAAGAAAAAAAAAGCAGTAACAGAGAAAAATATATGTGCTCAAATGACCAATATCTTACTAAGTTCTGGCCACAACTGCTTGGCTAGCACATATAGCATTCAGTACTTATTTACCCATCTACATTTCTTTGTCTTCAACTCTTCCCCTACAGTAGCTCACACTGTCTACGAGGACTAAAGGAGGCTAATAGGTTATTGAACCAGCCTCGGGGAAAAGAAAACTAGGACATCTGCTGTTCCATATTTAAGGCAGATCCCTTAGAAAATAGGCAAAAAACCTGAACAGACACTTCTCAAAAGAAGACATACAAGCAGCCAACAAACATACGAACATATGTTTAGGGATATGATCATTTAACATATCCCTAATCACAGAGAAATACAAATCAAAACCACAATGAGACCATCTCACACCAGTCCAAATGGCTATTATTAAAAAGTAAATAATAGATCTTGGTGAGGCTGCAGAGAAAAGAGAACATTTACACACCGTTGGTGGGAGTGTAGATTGGTTCAGCCACTGTGGAAAGCAGTTTGGAGATTTCTCAAAGAACTGAGAACTACCATTCAACCCAGCAATCTCATCACTGGGTATATACCCAGAAGAAAACAAATCATCCTACCAAAAAGACACATGCACTCTTAAGTTCATTGCAGCATTATTCACAATAGCAGAGACATAGAATGCTCTTCAATAAAAAAAATGTGGTGCATATACATCATGGAATAGTACACAGCTATAGAAAAGAATGAAATCATGTCCTTTGCAGCAACATGGATGCAGCTGGAGGCCATTATCCTAAGTGAATTAATGCAGGAACAGAAAACCAAATACTGCGTGTTCTTACTTGTAAGTGGGAGCTAAACACTGGGTACTCATGAACATAATGATGGCAACAATAGACACTGGGAACTACTAGAGGAGGGAAGGAGGGAGGGGGGTAAGGGGCCTAAAACCTAACTATTGGGTACTATCCTCACTACCTGGGTGACGTGATCATTGGTTCTCAAAACCTCAGCATCACCCAAAATACCCATGTAACAAACCTGCACATTAGCCCCTGCATCTAAAATTTAAAAAGTAGAAAATCTGTAAATATATAAAGAATGCATTTGAGTGAAAAGAACAGAAAGAATAGAAAGGCACTGTGCAATCAAAAGAAGAAAGAACAACATGAAAATGAAGAAAAAGAATTTATAATGAGAGGTTGAAAATTCAAAGCCAATATATTACATTATTATTTTGTAGAATTCTAGACAAGGTAAAATAGTTGATATTTTGTCAAGGGTAACATTAAAGACTTTCTTTCTTTCTTTCTCTTTCTTCCTGCCTTCCTCCCTCCCTCCCCCTTCCTTCCTTCCTTCCTCCCTCCCTCCCTCCCTCTCCCTTCCTTCCTTCCTCCCTCCCTCCCTCCCTCTCCCTCTCTCTCTCTTTCTTTCTCTCTCTCTTTCTTTGTAGTCAATGATGCTGCCAACCTATCATCTACTGGGGGAAAATATCTAATATGAACAGTTTATCACCATGGGTTCTGGAAAACAAAACATAGCTATGAAATACTTTTTATGCTTGGAGAAAACAAAATGTAGGTAGGCTAAGGTTTCTATTACATTAGTTATCTGTCAAGTTCTACAAATATATACTATGGCTAAATTTTCAAGTCTTATTATTTGAGCAATTGCAAAATAGTATGAGAAATAAAATTCAGAGTCATTGGCATTTTGGAGAGCCAAGATGGCCGAATAGGAACAGCTCCGGTCTACAGCTCCCAGCGTGAGCGACGCAGAAGACGGGTGATTTCTGCATTTCCATCTGAGGTACTGGGTTCATCTCACTAGGGAGTGCCAGACAGTGGGCGCAGGCCAGTGGGTGCAGCGCACCGTGCGCGAGCCAAAGCAGGGCGAGGCATTGCCTCACCTGGGAAGCGCAAGGGGTCAGGGAGTTCCCTTTCTGAGTCAAAGAAAGGGGTGACGGACGCACCTGGAAAATCAGGTCACTCCCACCCGATTATTGCGCTTTTCAGACCGGCTTAAAAAACGGCGCACCACGAGACTATATCCCACACCTGACTCGGAGGGTCCTACGCCCACGGAATCTCGCTGATTGCTAGCGCAGCAGTCTGAGATCAAACTGCAAGGCGGCAGCGAGGCTGGGGGAGGGGCGCCCGCCATTGCCCAGGCTTGATTAGGTAAACAAAGCAGCCGGGAAGCTCGAACTGGGTGGAGCCCACCACAGCTCAAGGAGGCTTGCCTGCCTCTGTAGGCTCCACCTCTGGGGGCAGGGCACAGACAAACAAAAAGACAGCAGTAACCTCTGCAGACTTAAATGTCCCTGTCTGACAGCTTTGAAGAGAGCAGTGGTTCTCCCAGCACGCAGCTGGAGATCTGAGAACGGGCAGACTGCCTCCTCAAGTGGGTCCCTGACCCCTGACCCCCGAGCAGCCTAACTGGGAGGCACCCCCCAGCAGGGGCACACTGACACCTCACACGGCAGGGTATTCCAACAGACCTGCAGCTGAGGGTCCTGTCTGTTAGAAGGAAAACTAACAAACAGAAAGGACATCCACACTGAAAACCCATCTGTACATCACCATCATCAAAGACCAAAAGTAGATAAAACCACAAAGATGGGGAAAAAACAGAACAGAAAAACTGGAAACTCTAAAACGCAGAGCACCTCTCCTCCTCCAAAGGAACGCAGTCCCTCACCAGCAACGGAACAAAGCTGGATGGAGAATGAGTTTGACGAGCTGAGAGAAGAAGGCTTCAGACGATCAAATTACTCTGAGCTACGGGAGGACATTCAAACCAAAGGCAAAGAAGTTGAAAACTTTGAAAAAAATTTAGAAGAATGTATAACTAGAATAACCAATACAGAGAAGTGCTTAAAGGAGCTGATGGAGCTGAAAACCAAGGCTCGAGAACTACGTGAAGAATGCAGAAGCCTCAGGAGCCGATGCGATCAACTGGAAGAAAGGGTATCAGCAATGGAAGATGAAATGAATGAAACGAAGCGAGAAGGGAAGTCTAGAGAAAAAAGAATAAAAAGAAATGAGCAAAGCCTCCAAGAAATATGGGACTATGTGAAAAGACCAAATCTACGTCTGATTGGTGTACCTGAAAGTGATGTGGAGAATGGAACCAAGTTGGAAAACACTCTGCAGGATATTATCCAGGAGAACTTCCCCAATCTAGCAAGGCAGGCCAACATTCAGATTCAGGAAATACAGAGAACACCACAAAGATACTCCTCGAGAAGAGCAACTCCAAGACACATAATTGTCAGATTCACCAAAGTTGAAATGAAGGAAAAAATGTTAAGGGCAGCCAGAGAGAAAGGTCGGGTTACCCTCAAAGGGAAGCCCATCAGACTAACAGCGGATTTCTCGGCAGAAACCCTACAAGCCAGAAGAGAGTGGGGGCCAATATTCAACATTCTTAAAGAAAAGAATTTTCAACCCAGAATTTCATATCCAGCCAAACTAAGCTTCATAAGTGAAGGAGGAATAAAATACTTTACAGACAAGCAAATGCTGAGAGATTTTGTCACCACCAGGCCTGCCCTAAAAGAGCTCCTGAAGGAAGCGCTAAACATGGAAAGGAACAACCGGTACCAGCCGCTGCAAAATCATGCCGAAATGTAAAGACCATGGAGACTAGGAAGAAACTGCATCAACTAATGAGCAAAATCACCAGCTAACATCATAATGACAGGATCAAATTCACACATAACAATATTAACTTTAAATGTAAATGGACTAAATTCTCCAATTAAAAGACACAGACTGGCAAGTTGGATAAAGAGTCAAGACCCATCAGTATGCTGTATTCAGGAAACCCATCTCACGTGCAGAGACACACATAGGCTCAAAATAAAAGGATGGAGGAAGATCTACCAAGCAAATGGAAAACAAAAAAAGGCAGGGGTTGCAATCCTAGTCTCTGACAAAACAGACTTTAAACCAACAAAGATCAAAAGAGACAAAGAAGGCCATTACATAATGGTAAAGGGATCAATTCAACAAGAGGAGCTAACTATCCTAAATATATATGCACCCAATACAGGAGCACCCAGATTCATAAAGCAAGTCCTGAGTGACCTACAAAGAGACTTAGACTCCCACACATTAATAATGGGAGACTTTAACACCCCACTGTCAACATTAGACAGATCAACGAGACAGAAAGTCAACAAGGATACCCAGGAATTGAACTCAGCTCTGCACCAAGTGGACCTAATAGACATCTACAGAACTCTCCACCCCAAATCAACAGAATATACATTTTTTTCAGCACCACACCACACCTATTCCAAAATTGACCACATAGTTGGAAGTAAAGCTCTCCTCAGCAAATGTAAAAGAACAGAAATTATAACAAACTATCTCTCAGACCACAGTGCAATCAAACTAGAACTCAGGATTAAAAATCTCACTCAAAGCCGCTCAACTACATGGAAACTGAACAACCTGCTCCTGAATGACTACTGGGTACATAACGAAATGAAGGCAGAAATAAAGATGTTCTTTGAAACCAACGAGAACAAAGACACAACATACCAGAATCTCTGGGATGCATTCAAAGCAGTGTGTAGAGGGAAATTTATAGCACTAAATGCCCACAAGAGAAAGCAGGAAAGATCCAAAATTGACACCCTAACATCACAATTAAAAGAACTAGAAAAGCAAGAGCAAACACATTCAAAAGCTAGCAGAAGGCAAGAAATAACTAAAATCAGAGCAGAACTGAAGGAAATAGAGACACAAAAAACCCTTCAAAAAATCAATGAATCCAGGAGCTGGTTTTTTGAAAGGATCAACAAAATTGATAGACCGCTAGCAAGACTAATAAAGAAAAAAAGAGAGAAGAATCAAATAGACACAATAAAAAATGATAATGGGGATATCACCACCGATCCCACAGAAATACAAACTACCATCAGAGAATACTACAAACACCTCTACGCAAATAAACTAGAAAATCTAGAAGAAATGGATACATTCCTTGACACATACACTCTCCCAAGACTAAACCAGGAAGAAGTTGAATCTCTGAATAGACCAATAACAGGAGCTGAAATTGTGGCAATAATCAATAGTTTACCAACCAAAAAGAGTCCAGGACCAGATGGATTCACAGCCGAATTCTACCAGAGGTACAAGGAGGAACTGGTACCATTCCTTCTGAAACTATTCCAATCAATAGAAAAAGAGGGAATCCTCCCTAACTCATTTTATGAGGCCAGCATCATTCTGATACCAAAGCCGGGCAGAGACACAACCAAAAAAGAGAATTTTAGACCAATATCCTTGATGAACATTGATGCAAAAATCCTCAATAAAATACTGGCAAACCGAATCCAGCAGCACATCAAAAAGCTTATCCACCATGATCAAGTGGGCTTCATCCCCGGGATGCAAGGCTGGTTCAATATACGCAAATCAATAAATGTAATCCAGCATATAAACAGAGCCAAAGACAAAAACCACATGATTATCTCAATAGATGCAGAAAAAGCCTTTGACAAAATTCAACAACCCTTCATGCTAAAAACTCTCAATAAATTAGGTATTGATGGGACGTATTTCAAAATAATAAGAGCTATCTATGACAAACCCACAGCCAATATCATACTCAATGGGCAAAAACTGGAAGCATTCCCTTTGAAAACTGGCACAAGACAGGGATGCCCTCTCTCACCGCTCCTATTCAACATAGTGTTGGAAGTTCTGGCCAGGGCAATCAGGCAGGAGAAGGAAATAAAGGGTATTCAATTAGGAAAAGAGGAAGTCAAATTGTCCCTGTTTGCAGACGACATGATTGTTTATCTAGAAAACCCCATTGTCTCAGCCCAAAATCTCCTTAAGCTGATAAGCAACTTCAGCAAAGTCTCAGGATACAAAATCAATGTACAAAAATCACAAGCATTCTTATACACCAACAACAGACAAACAGAGAGCCAAATCATGAGTGAACTCCCATTCACAATTGCTTCAAAGAGAATAAAATACCTAGGAATCCAACTTACAAGGGATGTGAAGGACCTCTTCAAGGAGAACTACAAACCACTGCTCAAGGAAATAAAAGAGGATACAAACAAATGGAAGAACATTCCATGCTCATGGGTAGGAAGAATCAATATCGTGAAAATGGCCATACTGCCCAAGGTAATTTACAGATTCAATGCCATCCCCATCAAGCTACCAATGACTTTCTTCACAGAATTGGAAAAAACTACTTTAAAGTTCATATGGAACCAAAAAAGAGCCCGCATTGCCAAGTCAATCCTAAGCCAAAAGAACAAAGCTGGAGGCATCACACTACCTGACTTCAAACTATACTACAAGGCTACAGTAACAAAAACAGCATGGTACTGGTACCAAAACAGAGATATAGATCAATGGAACAGAACAGAGCCCTCAGAAATAACGCCGCATACCTACAACTATCTGATCTTTGACAAACCTGAGAAAAACAAACAATGGGGAAAGGATTCCCTATTTAATAAATGGTGCTGGGAAAACTGGCTAGCCATATGTAGAAAGCTGAAACTGGATCCCTTCCTTACACCTTATACAAAAATCAATTCAAGATGGATTAAAGATTTAAACGTTAGACCTAAAACCATAAAAACCCTAGAAGAAAACCTAGGCATTACCATTCAGGACATAGGCGTGGGCAAGGACTTCATGTCCAAAACACCAAAAGCAATGGCAACAAAAGCCAAAATTGACAAATGGGATCTAATTAAACTAAAGAGCTTCTGCACAGCAAAATAAACTACCATCAGAGTGAACAGGCAACCTACAACATGGGAGAAAATTTTCACAACCTACTCATCTGACAAAGGGCTAATATCCAGAATCTACAATGAACTCAAACAAATTTACAAGAAAAAAACAAACAACCCCATCAAAAAGTGGGCGAAGGACATGAACAGACACTTCTCAAAAGAAGACATTTATGCAGCCAAAAAACACATGAAAAAATGCTCATCATCACTGGCCATCAGAGAAATGCAAATCAAAACCACTATGAGATATCATCTCACACCAGTTAGAATGGCAATCATTAAAAAGTCAGGAAACAACAGGTGCTGGAGAGGATGTGGAGAAATAGGAACACTTTTACACTGTTGGTGGGACTGTAAACTAGTTCAACCATTGTGGAAGTCAGTGTGGCGATTCCTCAGGGATCTAGAACTAGAAATACCATTTGACCCAGCCATCCCATTACTGGGTATATACCCAAAGGACTATAAATCATGCTGCTATAAAGACACATGCACACGTATGTTTATTGCGGCATTATTCACAATAGCAAAGACTTGGAACCAACCCAAATGTCCAACAATGATAGACTGGATTAAGAAAATGTGGCACATATACACCATGGAATACTATGCAGCCATAAAAAATGATGAGTTCATGTCCTTTGTAGGGACATGGATGAAATTGGAAACCATCATTCTCAGTAAACTATCGCAAGAACAAAAAACCAAACACCGCATATTCTCACTCATAGCTGGGAACTGAACAATGAGATCACATGGACACAGGAAGGGGAATATCACACTCTGGGGACTGTTGTGGGGTGGGGGGAGGGGGGAGGGATAGCATTGGGAGATATACCACCAGCATGGCACATGTATACATATGTAACTAACCTGCACAATGTGCACATGTACCCTAAAACTTAAAGTATAATAAAAAAAAAAAAAAAAAAAGAGAAATAAAATTCAAAGTCAATATAGACATTAAGATTTTGCATTTAACTATGTTTTCTATAATCTTTTGATTTAAACTTTTGTTGTATTACAAAATATTATAATTTTACTTAAAATGCAGCAAGACTTTGGCTTCTTTTTAATTTGCCTACTTATCACTATGTTTATGGCATTACACACCTAATAGTATTAATAGCTCTTACTTAGATTCAGATTCCTTAGATGAGCTGCTTGCCTCTTTTGTCCGTTTTGAAAAGTTTGATTACAGTTGTCAATACTGCTCCACCAAATTTTTAATAATGCATAAGGGGAATTTTTAGGAGGTTCTTTTATTATAAAAGAAATACAGTATATCCTCAGGGTAAAAATATTCAAGTATTTCAGAAATATTAAAAAAAAAAAGTAGAAGTGGCTGGGCACGGTGGCTCACACCTTTTATCCCAGCCCTTTGGGAGGCCAAGGCAGGTGGAACACCTGAGGTCAGGAGTTTGAGACCAGCCTGACAAACATGGAGAAACCCTGTCTTTACTAAAAATACGAAATTAGCTGGGTGTGGTGGTGCATGCCTGTAATCCCAGCTACTTGGGAGGCTGAGGCAGGAGAATCGCTTGAACCCACGAGGTGGAAGTTTCAGTGAGCTGAGATCGCACCATTGCACTCCAGTGTGGGCAACAACAGCGAAACTCCGTCTCAAAAAAAAAAAAAAAATTAGAAGCGCCCACCGCCACGCCTGGCTAATTTTTGTATTTTTAGTAGAGACGGCGTTTCACCATACTGGCCAGGCTGATCTTGAACTCCTGACCTTGTGATCCACCTGCCTTGGCCTCCCAAAGTGCTGGGATTAGAGGCACGAGCCACAGTGGCTGGCCCTTACCATCACTTTTAATTCTCTAACTTCTACCCCATATGCAAACTCTTACTACTAGAAATAACAGTTGGGTGTATAGGGTATTTCTACATATAAATACCTTCCCATGCATATACCATATTTATAAATATATGTTTGTTCAGTTGCTATTCAATGTGAGATAAAATTAAACATGTTATTCTGCAACTTGCTTTTTTCAAATAAAATGAATCTTGGGAAAAAAGTAGAAACAGCGGCCAGGCACGGTGGTGGGTGTCTGTCGTCTCAGCTACTCGGCAGGCTGAGACAGGAGAATCACTTGAACCCGGGAGGCGGATGTTGCAGTGAGCCAAGATCACGCCACTGCACCCCAGCCTGGGCGACAGAGCGAGACTCCGTCTCAAAAAAAAAAAAAAAAAAAAAAAAAGTAGAAATAGGGTTGTGCTTAAAAGTATATAAACTCACATAAATTTGTGCCAATTCAGAATATCTAGGCTTTACTAGTTTCATATTTGGGCTGGGGATATAAGATTTGGTAGTCAGTCATTAGCATACAGAATGAAAAGGACAGAAAGCCAAGGGTAAGCCACGGGGAGACCTATATTTAGGGGAATGAGCATAGCAAAAAGAGCTATAAAAGCCAAGAGATAATAGATTTTGAGTGGAGAATAAAGATATGGAAATAGTATGTTGCTACATAGGAATATAAAATTGTGGTAAAGAGGCCTAACAGCTTGCTTTTCCAGGCATTTTGTGTTTACATACACATACCATTTTGAGGCTTTGTAATCCAGACAAAGATAATTCAACAGTGACACTGCTCTCTTCTACATAATAGACTTCAATATTTCTCTTTATTTAATCTCTTTCTTCTTATAGTTCCAAATTTGAGTTTAAGTTCTGGAACGTTCTAAAATATTTTTACTGCTTGGAATTTGTAATTCTTCAAAAGTAAGATCAATATCTGTTTCAATTTTGTATCTTCCATAGCCTTTGGCTTAAAATTCATAGCAGACGCATGACTGATCTTACTATATTCTTGATACTTCCTGTGTTCCACAGACCTGCAGTTTGGTATAATTTTGGAGCTTGTCAGAGATGCAAAATCTCAGCCCACCCCAGATTTGTTAAACAATAATCAACATTTTCAATAAGATCTCCAGACGACTCACAGGTACACAATCAATACTTCCTGGTGACTGATTAAACAATGAGTAAACAAATTGTATTGTTCTCCTTATTTCCAGTCTCCATCATTAGCTTATATGATAAATCTAGATCAATTGATCTTTTTAAAATAATAGTTTTTTATGTCAATTCGGCAAAACAAAAACAAAAACAAAAACAAAAACCCAAACAAACCAAAAAATACCCAAACTTCAAATTTAACTGAATTGGGTAGTTTGGCAGCCTAAATTGCAAAGCCCTTTTTTTTTTTTTTATTATACTTTAAGTTTTAGGGTACATGTGCACATTATGCAGGTTAGTTACATATGTATACATGTGCCATGCTGGTGCGCTGCACCCACTAACTCGTCATCTAGCATTAGGTATATCTCCCAATGCTATCCCTCCCCCCTCCCCCCACCCCACAACAGTCCCCAGAGTGTGATATTCCCCTTCCTGTGTCCATGTGATCTCATTGTTCAATTCCCACCTATGAGTGAGAACATGCGGTGTTTGGTATTTTGTTCTTGCGATAGTTTACTGAGAATGATGATTTCCAATTTCATCCATGTCCCTACAAAGGACATGAACTCATCATTTTTTATGGCTGCATAGTATTCCATGGTGTATATGTGCCACATTTTCTTAATCCAGTCTATCATTGTTGGACATTTGGGTTGGTTCCAAGTCTTTGCTATTGTGAATAATGCCGCAATAAACATACGTGTGCATGTGTCTTTATAGCAGCATGATTTATAGTCCTTTGGATATATACCCAGTAATGGGATGGCTGGGTCAAATGGTATTTCCAGTTCTAGATCCCTGAGGAATCGCCACACTGACTTCCACAATGGTTGAACTAGTTTACAGTCCCACCAACAGTGTAAAAGTGTTCCTATTTCTCCACATCCTTTCAAAATCTGGTTCAAATTTCTACTCAATTTACCTGTCTTATCCTTCTACCTGAACCTCTTGTTCATTTCTAATTCTCTAGACCACTATTTGTTTCTACTTCTCTACTTTGTGCATTCCGTTTCCTACTTGGATTAACACACTCTCTTTTCCTATCTAAATCCTACTAATTATTTTAAGTTCTAGCTTGAAACTAGAGGTTTATGAAACTCTGTCTGACCAATCCAGCCCACAGTAGTACACAGGTATACAATATCTTGTCTTTATAATGATAGTAGAGAATTATGGATTGTCAATCTCAGGAAATTTAGATTCCATTTTTATCTCTGCCACTAACTAGTAGTATAATGCTGGGCAAGTTACTTAATATCTCTGGGTTTCAAAATGTGTCTCTTTAAAGAAAAAGACTATAGGAACTCCAACAGTACTGTGTTCCAAACAGTGTGAGAAAACAAGAAATGTATTTTAATATATACATAATGTTTACAAATGAATGATTTTCAAATATAGTTGTTAATTCTCAGGTATTTGAAGCATCCCTCCAGTAATCTTCATAGTACTATTAAATTAACCTTTTAAAATAAAAGGTATAGTAAGCAAAGGCCATTTAGTCCAACTCACTTCAAAGAGCTACAAAGTCTTATTCTTCTATTTTACTTTGATTGTCAAAATTATGGCAGGGATAAGAATAAGAGCTGAGAAATAGAATCATATAGAATTTAAAAACCAGACTCAAACCTTTTTTAATGATACAAATAGAGCTGTCACTCTCTACCCTTATCTGTCATAGTTGAGTAAGGTTCTGTGCTTACTGACATTTTTTTTTTTTTTGAGACAGAGTCTCGCTCTGTCACCCAGGCTGGAGTGCAGTGGCACGATGTTGGCTCACTGCAACCCCCACCTCCCACATTCAAGCGATTCCCCTACCTCAGCCTCCCAAGTAGCTGGGATTATAGGCATGCACCACCATGCCTAGCTAATTTTTGTATTTTTAGTACAGACGGGGGTTCGCCATGTTGGTCAGGCTGGTCTCCAGCTCTTGATCTCAGGTGATCCGCCTGCCTTGGCCTCCCAAAGTGCTGGGATTATAGGCGTGAGCCACTGCACCTCGCCCTTATTGACATTCTTGAGCTATTTCTCTCGCTGCTTTAAACCTAGGGTACAGTTTCTCCCATGACTCTGCTTGTTTCCCTGGAGAGCTTTACCCAGATGCTTCTGTGTGACAATATTTGCTTTCCTTAGCAAATGGCTAAATAGGATGAAGAAGAATGAAGGAGGGTAGCCTTCACAGAATATCAATAGGCTGTAGATTAAATACCTTGTTTTCTTTGCTAAACTCCCAGCACAGATTTCCATTAGAACAATTATAAATTATTTCCTCCCACATTCCACCTCTGCATTCTACACCATTCACTCTGGACCCCTTCAATATAGCACTCTAAGACTAAGAAAGCCTAGATTTGCATCAGTTTCTTTTTTTTTAAAATTGTTCTCAGTTTGATATAAGGTATTACTATTCAAGAAAAGGGTATACACTAGAGATTTGTACATTCACTGAATTGCCTTAATCTGTTTATAGTTTTGTTGTTCTTTATACTGTTTTCAAAGTATATTTTGGAGTTAAATGCAATATCACCATTATTAGGAAATGTCCACCACAAATTAACAGTGTGGATCCCAGAAAAATATCAGCATACCAACATGTTGGCCTTTCAATGATGTTTTGGCCTTTAGAGTACTTCAAGATAATGGCAGTATATACAGTATATTAAGTAACCTCTTTAAAAAAACAAGTATAACAGTAAGAGGGAGAATGGGCAGAATTATAGTCCAGAACAAATTAGGGTAAAAACAATTTAAAAGCTCCCTTTTTCCTTATACTATTTCTTAGAGCTCATTAACGCACTTAGAGGTAGGGCCAGAGCCATTGGTAGGAGGGAAATAACCCTAAGAATGTGGTGTTTGTTCCATGAAGTTTCAAGCCTGCTTGCCTTATCTTTGTGTTTTCAAACTCTTGGATTTATCACTTCTCTTCTCAGAAGTTGATTTTGGTCTTTGGAAAAGCTGTATCTGGATAGGATAGTTTTTAAGTACTTGTATCTTAAAGGATAGGTTACTGCTAAGGCCCAAATTCAAATAACTGGCTTTTTCCCCCCTTTCCTTCCTGTACACTGGCTTTACTTTCCCTTCTTAGGACGAGGGGCCCTGGAGTCTCGTTTTGTTGCCCAGGCTGGAGTGCAATGGTGCAGTCTCAGCTCACTGCAACCTCCACCTCCCGGGTTCAAGTGATTCTCCTGTGTTAGCCTCCCGAGTAGCTGGGATTACAGGTGCGCACCACTACCCCCAGCTAATTTTCATATTTTTAGTAGAGACGGGGTTTCACCATGTTGGCCAGGGTGGTCTCAAACTCCTGACCTCAGGTGATCCACCTGCCTTGGCCTCCCAAAGTGCTGGGATTACAGGTGTGAGCCACCACTCCTGGCCAAACTTCTTTAGAGCTAAACATCCATGCAAATACAAATGGTGAAGATTTTAAAAAGAATGACATTTGAAAATACACCAGCTTCCACTCCAGTGTCCTCAGAGAAAGAAAAAAAAAATCAGGAGGAAAGAAGAGAACTTCAAAAGGTTAGATGACATAAAAGCTACTACCTTTCAGGTTACTGGCAAGATGCTTGTGTCCAAGGTTTAGACTAGGGGTGTTCAATCTTTTGGCTTTCCTGGGCCACATCAGAAGAAGAATTGTCTTGGGCCACACATAAAATACATTAATGATAGCTAATGAGCTAAAAAAAAAAATCGCAAAAAAATCTCATAATGTTTTAAGAAAGTTTGTGAATTTGTGCTGGGCTACATTCAAAGCTGTCCTGGGTTGTACGTGGTCCATGGGCCACGGGTTGGAGAAGCTTAGTTTGTTTACTTATTTATTTTTTGAGACAGAGTCTCACTCTGTTTCCCAGGCTGGGGTGCAGTGTTATGATCTCAGCTCACTTCGACCTCCGCCCCCCAGGCACAAATGATTCTCATGCCTCAGCCTCCCGAGTAGCTGGGATTACAGATGTGTACCACCACACCTAGGCAATTTTTCTATTTTGTAGTAGAGATGGGGTTTCTCCATGTTAGTCAGACTGGTCTCCAACTCCTGGCCTCAAGTGATCCACCCGCCTTGGCCTTCCAAAGTGCTGGAATTACAGGCGTGAGCCACTGTGCCTGGCCTGGACAAGCTTAGGTTAGACTATGTCCAGTGTGAGCCTAAGATAAAGTTCATAGCATGCCTTGTCAGATCCTACCTTGTGAATGGTAGGTCAGAACCTCTTCAAAAGCACATCTGAGTTTTGGGAAAGTACTCAACATAAGGGAAGAAGGATCCATGCTTAATGAGGTCTACACAGTGATGAGGTAGTGATAAGAGAGAAAGGGGATTATGGGTGATAGATACATCATGAGTATTTATCACTCAGATCTGTCTCTGAGCCTTGTCTCCATTGGGTTGATATTTGAGTATTACTAAAAGCAGGTGTAGCTCTAGTGAACTGGAAAGGGTGACTTTTGAAAGACAGCCAGAAAGCAGTGTTGCATGATACTAGGATGTTTAGAAAGTGTAGACTTGCTTTTGATCACACATGAGACAGCAATGAAGATTCACAGAAATACTTAGAAAACTTAGCAGAGGGCTGAGTTAATTCAGTAGATGGGGGTAATAGGCTCTTAAAAATTGAGTAATTATAGTCATTGTGCTTCCCTTTGTACTTTCAAGTAGGTAAAGCCTGGAGAAACAGGTTACATAAAGATACAAAAATCAATATAGAAGTCCTAGAAAAAAATTGTACTTAAATTTCAAAGAATTAGGTAGTGCTAATTTTGACAATCTCTCTTTCTCTTCTTACCTATGCTTTTCTTGTCTTTCTTGAAAGAAGTGAAAATGTGAATCAGAATAATGCCATCACTGTTAGCTCCATTGGGATAAAACCAAAACTATTACAAAAACATCCTTTGAAACCTAACATACTACAGGAAAGTAAAGTATTTCTCTTGTTTTCAGAGACATTCCAAGAAATCTTTATCTCTAAAGGACATAGATACCTCAATATTCTTTGGCTTCTGAAGAATGAGATAAGTGAAAATTATGACATTAAATTTCTGTCTCTTTAGCAGCAACTCCACCTAATGAGTATTCCAAAAACTCGTATTTGTACAATACAAACTTTTCAGAATGACATCAAATACTTACTTGTCTCCTACAATACCCAAGTTGATTGTGGGGTAACCATGTTCCTGAATTGTTGCTAGAAGAGTTGAACGATTGCTGTCTCGAATCTTCCCTGGTAAGAGGTCATCTTCAGGATTTAGCAGCTACAAAGCCAAAAAACCACCACAAATTATTCTATTAGGTTAATGTTGCGTATTTCTAATGAAAAAAAAATTTACTAAACTGAGTTTAGCATATCTAGCACCTACAATGGTATCTGGCATTTTGAAGGTGAATGCCCAAAGGATCTTTAAATAAATATTGAAAGTATAGGAGGATGAGAAAATGTTCCTGTGGAAGTCAAAAAACACTCTGAAATTTCACTGGCGATTGAACTGCATGCAAAATATCCCACCAGGTTGGTCTCCAATTTGATAATAATGCTCTGGAGATACTGGCCAAACTAAATAAAACAATTATCTTTTTTTTCTCCCAATATTATTTTCCAATTTGTCTTCCATTGGGAATATTTGAGGTATAGATTGTGTGACATGATATCCTTAAGTCTGAACAGAATAATAGTTTATCTTTTCTTTCAAACGTTTTTGTCTCTTTTCTGAAGTGGGGTCAACAGTATCAAAGAAGCTAAGCTTATGTGAAGGAGAGGAAGACAGATGTTTTGTCTCTGATACTAGCAAACTTAAGTAATACTTAGCTACATGTATGCACAATTCCATTATTCTGAACTGAATTAATCTTTAGAGATTTAATATCTACTATGTCTATGAAGAAAATTAACGAAGCTTATTCTACCTTAGGATGTTCCAATGAGGTAGTCAGATTGTAGACTAGGAAGAGCTTTGGATTCCAACAGGGTTCAAATTCAAGTTGACAAAATTCTTTGTCTTAATTTTCTCATTTATAAAATACAGTAATAATAACTACCTTGCAAGGTAATTGTTAGGAGTGAGATAATGAACATTCAGTTTATGCAGATGAATGTACAATAAATGTGATTCTCTTTCCTTTCTTTATGACATATGATGTCAAAGGATCACCTACTTTCCTCCCGATTGTTCTCATATTGTTACCCCTAGATGCTAGTACAGATGAAATCAGTTTATAATGTGAACATAGACTATTAGATTATAAAATACCTAAGAGTAGGGGGTCCTTCACATACACAGACACATTCTTACAATTTATGTATCAGTTTTAAGATACGCTTTGATTTCAGAAATTATAAAGTAAA
This sequence comes from Gorilla gorilla gorilla, assembly GCF_029281585.2. Taxonomy (NCBI): domain Eukaryota; kingdom Metazoa; phylum Chordata; class Mammalia; order Primates; family Hominidae; genus Gorilla; species Gorilla gorilla. The sequence continues at coordinate 84,003,880 of NC_073239.2, read as the reverse complement.
AAGAAAAGTACTTATTTGAAGTGAGAAAATCTGGACTATTTTAGGAGGTTAAAGGCAAGCCTGCACATTTAAGATGTTTCAGCTACTAATATGGCCAACACCAGAGCTTATTATATGAATCCTCCCAGACAATAACCACAAGTCCTAATCTTCCTTCAGACTCATTAGTGATAGTATGTGGCCAGATTTTTGACTTTATATTGGAAAAGTAGTAGCTTTGCAACCAACTGTCCCCTTACAATAGGCTACGGGAAAACTGTGACCATATTATTCAGTGTCACCAGGGAGTCTTCCCTTCGAATACTTACTAATTTAACTTAATCAGATGCCATGTGACATTGTAATCCACTTTCATTCTTACTCCCTGGCAGTACTTGGAAAATTGCTACTGCAATGCTAACATAGATTAATTTTCTGATCTTAATTAACACAGTTATTAAAGTGATTATAATTTTATAAGGGGCAAGGCTTGCAGCTCTTTAACTCCATTAATCAAACTAGTTGCTTTAGAAAGAAAAATGTGTGATTATATCATTTTTTTCAAAGCAGGGTATTGACCACGAACTAAGTAAGATTCCTCTGTTATCAGGGTGTTTTCTTTGCTATTTATGTTCCTCTCTGTTATTTTGCTGCAAACAGTTCCAGAAATAATGGAAAATTAGAGATCACTGGAGAACCCATTATTTGTCTGTAAAACTGACATAACGAAAAAATAGCTAGTTAAATGAGGGTGTGGGATTTACAGTGTATTTTAAATAATTTCAAATAAAACAATACAGAATTAAATGGAAGAGTATAAGGCTAAATATACTAGAATAAACTCACAATTTTTCCTTTTAAAACTGAATCTTATTTTCTGTTATACTTCCAGTCATCTTGGGAATGATGTCTGAAATTTATTACAGTTTCAAAAGAAAAAAATATGAGGTAAAACAAAACATAACCCATCATCTCCATATCAAGTCACCAAGTTCAATTTCCCATTTTTGGTATTATCAATGGTACCACTATCTTCCCACCTTTTTTTTTTTGAGATGGAGTCTTATTCTGTTGCACAGGCTGGAGTGCAGTGGCGCAATCTCAGGTCACTGCAACCTCCACCCCCTGGGTTCAAGCGATCTTCCTACCACAGCTTCCTATCTGGGACTACAGGCACACACTACCATGCCTGGCTAATTTTTGCATTTTTAGTAGAGACGGGGGTTTGCCATGTTGGCCAGGCTGGTCTTGAACTCCTGACCCCAAGTGATTCACCTGCCTCAGCATCCCAAAGTGCTTGGATTAGAGGTGTGAGCCACCATACCTGGCCACTATCTTCCCACTTTTTAAACATTAAACTTTTTTGTTGTTGTTTGTTTTTGTTTTTGAGACAGCGTCAAGCTCTTGTTGCCCAGGCTGGAGTGCAATGGCGCGATCTCGGCTCACTGCAACCTCTGCCTCGTGGGTTCAAGCGAGTCTCCTGCCTCAGCCTCCCGAGTAGCTGGGATTACAGGCATGCGCCACCACGCCCGGCTAATTTTGTATTTTTAGTAGAGATGGTGTTTCTCTACTGTTGGTCAGGCTGGTCTCAAATTCCTGACCTCAGGTGATCCGCCCGCCTGGGCCTCCCAAAGTGCTGGGATTACAGGCGTGAGCCACTGCGCCTGGCCTAAACATTTAACTTTGTTTTCCCCTTTGTAGCCCACTCTTCCCAAAAGCCTCAATCATTAAGAATATTCTAATCTATCTCTTCCTTGACCCTACATTTTCACTCACTCTTTTACTACCTCCCAAAACAATTCTAGGCATTCATTACATTATGTCTGAATTTCTGTGAAAGCCTTATAATTGGCTGCCTTGCCTACAAACTATTACCTTCTGAGAAATAAAACAGAAACATCAACTTGCAAAACCATACCATTATTTGCATAACAGCTAAACTGTACCAAACCAGGACATGTAACTTGAACTAAATTGTTTTTAACACAAGCTTGTTCAGATCCATATATAAGATAAGATCATGGACAACTTGTTTTAACAGTAGTTCCACATGGATTCATATGCTCTGAAGATAAGACTGATTGTGATCCACCAATTCACCTATTTTACAAATTCCGACCAATCTCTGCTCGGACTTTGCTTAATAACTTCTACCTTAAAACTATCCCATGGCCAACCCTAGTCCTCAAAATCCTATAAATACCCTCATAAAAATCTTATGACTTCCCAGTTGTGAAACACCACTGAGACTCTGTTGAAGGGTAGCAGAATATACTACCCCAAAATATGCCAGCTTAACAAATATTTTTTAGCCGAAGGCACTTGAGAAGAAAAATATAAGAAACGCTCTCTGCTTTTCTCCTGTTTGCCTAAAAGTAGGACATAAATTAAGAAAGGTAACTCCCCCCGCGACCCCTGGAGGGATAAATCTTTTTTTTTTTTTTTTTTGAGACGGAGTCTCGCTCTGTCGCCCAGGCTGTAGTGAGTGCAGTGGCGCGATCTCGGCTCACCGCAAGCTCCGCCTCCCGGGTTCACGCCATTCTCCTGCCTCAGCCTCCCGAGTAGCTGGGATTACAGGCCCCCGCCACCACACCCGGCTAATTTTTTTTGTATTTTTAGTAGAGTAGGGGTTTCACCGTGTGTTAGCCAAGATGGTCTCAATTTCCTGACCTCGTGATCCACCCGCCTAGGCTTCCCAAAGTGCTGGAATTACAGGCGTGAGCCACCGCGCCTGGCCCGAGGGATAAATCTTTGGACACTTATCAGCCTGCAGATGGCGCCAGAGGAATTTATATATCAAACTTCATTAACTAGCCTTTAATCTATCATTAGTTTCCCATATATTTGCCTTCCCACAAATTGCCGGCCCTAGAGACTCAAGGTCCTTTTCCTTTGTCTCATCGCTTCTTTAAGAATGTACTGTTCTTTGCTGAAGATGCTATTTAAGCCAGACTTCTCAGCCATCACTTTAGGAGTTACTAATTTTCCCTTGGGTATGTCCCATATATACACGAGGTATACATGTTAACTAACTTCTCTTTTTTTCTTGTTAATCTATCGTTTATAGAGGTCCCAGGTAAGAACTCACAAGGGTAGAGGAAAAATTATTTTTCCCTCCCCAACATTGTCAAGGTGATGTTTTCTTTTTCTCAGAAACTTTAATATAACGATTTTGTATGATCAACAGGTTTCCCTGGTGGTCTTTGTATTAGGATTTCGGTATTATGAAAATCCTACCAAGACTTAGGCAGGAACTCTTGCCACCAGTTATATTATTGGTTATACTGTATTTCAGTGAGGTCTCTTCTGCCTTTTTGCTTGGGCGGATTCCTTGTCTATGACGCTTAGATTAACTCCAGCCCTTGCTTTGAGGTCTGATCCTTTTTTTGCTGAACTCCCAAAGACAGCTGATATTGTTTTTGTTATAAGTATAAGGTTTCCAGAATTGTTTGGTTATCTGATTGGATTTATACCAATTTTTGTTTTTCTTAGTAAAGATTTGAAACTGGCCATCCTATCTGTCAGTTGGCCACATTGTTGTGTGCCTATAAGAACTTTTCTTAGTTTTGTCTATGAGAAATTGGCTTTGGGAGAGATTTCCTCTCTACCCATTCTAGCTTGTTAGGTTTCAGGGTTAGTTGCCAGGGGTTCAACCTTTACTGTTGAGGACTTTAGGTACAATATTTAAGTGCTATTTTTCCCTTTTGAATGACCAGTAGCTAATGAATTCATGGGTTCATTTAATAATAAACTTGCACTATCTCCAGGCATAACTCTGGCTTCTGTTTTCTTTCACACATTTATCTTTCTAAAAAGCATAATTTCATCAAGGACAACCTGGAATTGCAGTGGTCATTTTGAAGTACTTTTGATATGACTACAATTATTCACTTGAAAGTACTTTTAAAGACTTAATTAATCCTATAGTCCTGATGGAATTATCAAGTGCCCAAGATACTATTTGAACTGGTTTTAATGACTTCCTTTCTTTCTCACGTATTGAAATGGGTTTGCTTGCATTTAAGGCTTTCCCACTCTTTGCAAAGAGAAGCTGATTTGACTTTTATAGTGGTCAGTAACTCTTTACATATTTGTGGTAATCATCTCACTTTCTTTCTCTGTCTTCCAGAAAACTTAATCTATTAATTGATCAAAACTCAATTCTTGTTATTATGGATACACCCAGATAGTTCAGATACATAGGTCTAACACAAAAAGAGGGAGAAAAGTCAATGAGCTCTCATGAAGAATGTTCCTGTTCCAAATAGCTTTTAATAAAACTCTGGGGAAAAAAAGGTTTAACTGATAGTTAAGCTAATTGCCTGGCTTACTAGGTTACAAGATAAGAAGGGAAGAGAAACATTTAGATCTTTTAAACATAATTTAAGGAGTCTTTAAGAATTTGGTTTAGAAATACAGAGGTTTACAAATTGTATTAGAAAATAATTAATATAATATTTCCATTAAGATGACTCTGGACAGATTTGATTGGCTTAATAATTTTGGCTTAAAACCTGTCCTGTGAAGTGGCTATGGCAGCATAAGCCTGTAGTCTCAGCTACTTGGGAAGCTGAGGTGGGAGGATCGCTTGAGCTTAGGAGTTTAAGGCCAGTCTGGGCAAAATGGCGAGACTCTTTCTTTCTTTTTTGGATTAGGAATGAGTTTTCTTTTTCTATTTTTTAAACATTTTTCATTTCAATAGATTTTTGGGGAACAGGTGGTATCTGGTCACCTGAATAATTTATTTAGTGGTAATTAGTGAGATTTTGGTGCACCCATCTCCTAAGCAGTCCTGCCCTGCCCTCCCCTCCTTTCCTTATTTCTTTTCTTTTCTCTCTTTTCTTTTTGCTTCCCCTTCCCCTTTCTTTTCCTTCTGTTTCTTTCTTTCTTTTCCTTCCTTTCTTTCCTTCCTTCCTTCCTTCTTTCTTTCTTTCCTTCTTCTTTTCTTTCTTTGTCTCACTCTGTTTCCCAGGCTGTAGTACAGTGGAATGCTCATTGCGCACTGTAACCTCTGCCGCAGCCTCCTGAGTAGCAGACACTACAGGGGCATAGCATCATGCCTGGCTTGTATTTTTTGTAGAGACAGGGTTTTGCCATGTTGCCCAGGCTGGTCTCAAACTCCTAGCCTCAAGTGATCTACCCATCTTGGCCTCCCAAAGTGCTGGGATTACACTTTGGATGAATCACCACAGGTTGCATATCTAAATTTTAATATGCACAGTTTGTTGAAATCAACGAATACCGAAATCAGCTATTCCATGTTAGCTATAGTTGATAACTCTATATCCCCAATTTTGAAATAATTTGCTGGTCCTTAACAAGCTCATACAGTAATAAAATACTGGGGCAAGTTTTAAAGAGTATACATAGACATCTTGTACGGCACTCTTTGGGTTGCCAAGGCAACTGTCCTGCTTACCAATATGTCATATGAGATTCAAGAAGTGGACATATGTGAAACCATATATATCTTTTTTTTTTTTTTGAGATGGAGTCTCTCTCTCTCACCCAGGTTGGAGTGCCGTGGCACGATCTCAGCTCACTGCAACCTCCGCCTCCCGGGTTCAAGCAATTCTTCTGCCTCAGCCTCCCAAGTAGTTGTGACTACAGGCATGTGCCATCACACCCAGCTAATTTTTTTGTATTTTTAGTACAGACAGGGTTTCACCATGTTGGTCAGTCTGGTCTCGAACTCCTGACCTCAAGCGATCCTCCCGCCTTGGCCTCCCAAAGTGCTGGGATTACAGGCGTGAGCAACCATGCCCGGCCTGAAACCATATGTATCAAAGGAAACTAAAACCAATACTTAAGGAAAGTTTGTACTGTGACTGGGTAAATTATGGCCTTGCTACATTAAGTGCAATTTCTTTTGCCCTCTCTGAAAATAGGTAATTTTTTTTTTTGCTATTGTTTTCTGGGTATCTGAGAATTTCAAGCCTTCAGGAGAGATAATATGCTTTATTTATCTCTTTTTTTATCACCAATTTCCAGTAAAGTGCCTGGCACAGAGGTACCCAATTATCTGCTGAACAAAACTAAACTATATGATCATAGAGTCATAATAAAAACTAACTTTGAATAAGAGAAAAGGAGGAATGTTGAGCTATATGGAACCAGAGATAATATAATTTAGAAGCATTATTCTCTTGGAAAACTGTGGTATAGTTTAGTATAGCAGGCCTGTTAAAGTAGGGGAATAAGTCATGTAGAATTAGTCAAAGCTTCTTCAAGAGTAATAAGCTCTGTGGGGGTAGGGAACTAAGACTACAAACTCTTCCCTAGATTTCATGACATAATACCATCTCTATTCTCACCCCATTACCTTAGCCTACTTCCAGTAAATAGTTTTAATTGAGTGTAAAAGGTAGCTTAAACAAAACACTAACAATATACTCTGTGGATAATTGAGAGGATGAGTCCAGACCTACAAAAGCATGAGAGAGAAATATAAGCAATATCGCTTAAACAGAGTTTCCTATTAACTAAACAGTTATTATGAGTGTGTTAATTCTTATTTTACTTTATTTTGAGATAGGGTCTCACTCTGTCACCCAGGCTAACGTGCAGTAGTGCCATCATAGCTCACTGCAGCCTTGAATTCTTGAGCTCAAATGATCCTCCTACCTCAGCCTACCCAGTAGCTAGGACTATAGGCATGTGCTACCATGCATAGCTATTTTTAATTTTTTAGTAGAGGCAGGGTCCCACTATGTTGCCCAGGCTGGTTTTGAACTCCTAGCCTCAATTGATCCCTCTGCTTCAGCCTCCCTAAATGCTGGGATTACAGGAATAAGCCACCATGCCTGGTCCATGAGTGTGCTACTGTTTAGCTTTCTCAAACTCCATGAACTTACTTGTTGCACAAAGCATGTAAGTAAATCATAAAAAAGAATAGTTCATTGAGTCAACCAGTTTAACAAAAATTTATTTCTGATGCTATATATAGTGTTATTTGGTTCTAAGGATATTAAAATCATTACTATGTAGATCAAATTGAAAAGAATGTTTTCTGTCAATCAATAGTTTTTGGAAATGACTAGTGCATATATACTGGGAAGTAAGCACATCTGGAATGTTGATTTAGCTATCTATTTGCAAAATAAAACAGTCTATTCTTTTGCTTTAACCAAAAGGACTATAAGGTCATAAAAAGACCTCTGAAAATTTTCATTTCCAAGACTTCAAGAAATTAAAAATAATGATGGGTTTATTTTCAGAACAAAGAGATTTTAAAAAAATTCCGCTAATCTTTTCTTTAATAGTAAGGTCAAAGGAATTATTAATACTTTCAAAAATCTCAATAGTTTCTGATTCTTTTATAAGGTTTTGAGTTTCCAGCAGATTCACTTTTTAGTATTCTCCATTTGACCTTGGAGCTTCTGACTGAAGTTTTGCACAACCTAAGCAAAACAGGCAATAGGAAGTTTTTCAAGAGTTCTCACAAAGAGATGGACTAAATTCTCTTTTCTAAATCAGGAATGAAATGACATTTTGACCCATTCTAAATATCATGCCACTAGAGATGCTATCTTTAGGGAGAGAGAGAGAGAGAAAAAAAACCTGATTATCAAATCCCTCTTGGTGATTAAAGATCAAATGGAACTTTTCACAAGACGTGCTAGCCATGATGTCCTGATTCATTGATAGTTTCCACACAGAAGTAGCTCATCATTTCAGCAGCAGGATGGGCACAATTCATTGTCTAAACAGAAACAGTACTGAGTTTGTATAGTTTAATATCTACAGCTAGCAGCTAAAGTTTTTTGCTTATGTGTACTGACTTTGTGGAAAGGCCATTGGTTATAATATTTCATTCTAATAGAAGAGAACATTTCATAATACATAATTTTTACTAGTTCTTCTTTGTTCTCATATTCTGAACTTGAAACTATCCTAAAGCCAATTTATTGTTTCCCTGTTATAAGAATGTGGATCCACTGGTATGATCTATAATCTACAACATTCTATTTACAACACAGAACAGATGTCAGAAATACCTTTATCTTACGGGCCCTCTCCCCACTCCCTCCATTTTTATTTTTAATACCTCATTCCCTGTTGACATGACTGCAACCACTGGAAACTTATTAACTTCAACCTCTGTGACACCTACAGTTGCCAGAAGACCAATCTCTGAGGGGCCCATGTGGGTTCCTTTGGCCAAAACACATTCCCCTCTTTTAATGTCATGGCCGATGGGTCTGAAAGTCAAAGCAGAACCATAAACAGTGTGATTAGAGAACAACATTTTCTCAACTCAGAGGGAAACTTTACTGTCAAAAAAGGACATTCAAGAAGACAAAAAAGTCTAGAAATAAAGTAGCAGGAAAATGATGAATTGAAGGGATTCTAAAAATCCTATGCTTTTTTAATTTTAAAAGTTAAATCACACAACAGAAAACAGAAATAGGATTTGAATATATTACTGCTAAAGAAAAACATGTTACCTCATATTTGAAATTTTTTTTTCCTGAGTACCTGTGAATAAAATTACTTTACAAATTGTTTTGTGTTACATTATAGTAAAAATACCAATTGTAAACTTTCTTTGATAAGGCAAGAATTTGTATGGCAATATCTAGCGGCATTAATGATAAGAGGTCCACAGCTGGCTAGCTTTGTCAAGGAGAATAATGCTAATGAGGTTACAGTCATAGAGGTAATTTCCATATGGACCACTTAGGTTGGTCCTGATCTGTGGCTACTGAGGTACATTCACCTTGGTGTGCTGCCATAGGGATGGGAGAAGTGTAGCTTCGTTACAAAGGGATGTTCAGCAAATTAGTATTAATGGAATCAGGGTAAACATATTCCATTGTAAGAAAAGTAATTTAAGGTATATGCACTATTTATTGTAGCAAATAGCCTCATCTTTGTATATAACGAGGAACAGATTGTTCCATTATTATTGGTAGTCACTAGAGCATATGCTATTAGTTAATTGTGTAAATACCCAATTCTGGTATTATCTGAGTTGATACCAAATTCCAGATTATTTAGGGATGGGATTGGGTAATTCTGGATTATCTAGGAGTAGAATTAACTGTAGAATATGTAGGCTCATGACTTTACCTCTTTCTCATCTTGCTTTTGACTAACTTGCCTTTACCATCTTCATTAAAAAGTAGGCAGGGCAGATATGTGATACAGAATTCATAACATTCATTTTGCTTTTTGTTAAAGCCCTGAAAATTAATGGCTAACTGACATGGCTGCAGATTTATAGTAGCCAGGATTTCCTGAGTAAATGATCATGTAGAAACAAAAGTAGGCTATATATTCTATGTGTTTTGAAGTTACCTGATATCTTGGCCTGGCCGAGCTTGCACCAGAATTCGCACTTCAAGTTCTTCAGTGCCCTATAATAAGAGCCGGTCATGTAATTTCAAACAGAATTTCTGAGCAGTAGAATTTAGCTACTCCGATACTTTTACCATCAGATAGGCCCAGGATATATACAAATATAGACAAAAAGAAAACTATTTGCTACACCCTTTGAAAACACTGAATTTCTAACACAGGTTCCTGAAAAATTAGAAGGTTTGGTGCCAATAAATAAAATTTTTTTCTCCAATTTTTATGCTTTTAAAAAATGTACCAATTCAAATATTAAATCTTGTTTATAAGATTTAATATTTGAACTAATACATTATATAGAATTTATTTATATATTTTTATATACATATGTAGGTGGCTACCCTAATAAGTGAATGTGCGTGGAGGTAATATCTTCCTTCTTTTCCCATGAATCATGGGTTCAATACCATGCCAATGTTACCAAATACTTGCAGAAATTTCAGTAAAGGACTTATAGTTTGCCTAGTAGTAGATTTCTGTCCATTAATTGCAGTAGTCAATTTTACATTTATGGGCTGTGAATAATATTGTGACATTGGAACTGTGTCTTGTCATCTGGCAGAGTCTGTGGATGTATGTGTTCTGGAATTCAGTGCTCTGCTGGCTTCCCTGATGCCAATAAATCTGCTTAGGAAGTTTTAACAGCAGGCAATGTGATCTGTTTGCCAAGGGTTGAATTTTATAAGCCTTACATATGGAAAGGTGATTAAAAAGAAAATCTCCAGATCAGGGAAAGTGTCTGTCTCTTGGAATGGCCAATTTTACTATCTATTCGGCTTGGGAGAATATATGTTTATTTTTCACCTCAGCTTTAAAATATATCTTTACTTTCTTCACAAAACAAGTAAGATAGCTGATTATTAAAACCTCAGTTGAATCTATTCTACTTTTATTACTGGCTTATACTCTGGTTTCAATAACCTGCCACTATTTTCAGTGAGATAAAGGCTTGCTTAGGTCCAAAAAGATTCCAGCATCTTTTACTTGAGGCAATGGAGGGAGAACTGACATACACTTAATATTTCCAGGCTGTCATTTGGTGGCACAGCTTTTTCCGGACTTACAGAAAACCAGAGGTGAAAGGGTCATTTGGTTCAAATGCTTGGCTTAGTGTAATATTCAAGAACTTGCCCAAGTGCTCTTTGTTAAATTCTTCTCTAGTAAATTCTGATTTCATGAACTCCTTGACATTTTATCAGAAGCTAGTCTCAGTGGCAGATTTCTCAGCTGAAAGGTATGTCAACCATTAATATCTCTGCTCTGGAAGGTATGTCAACCATTAATATCTCTGCATTTCTTTCTTGAGGTACTTTCTTTTGTTGTTTGCATGTGAAACTGCTTGGGTCAAATATGATTCAAATTCTGCTATAACAGCAATGATCATAGAAACCCCTCCTGTAACAACAGATTTTCAAGATTAAGGAAATTTCTTATTTACTGGAGACTCATATACTACAATATAAGATCCCACCATAAGCAAAAACAAAACAAAACTAAACAACCCAAAAAACTGGGTTAATCTCACAAACATTGCAGAAAATGGTTGTGACATAATACTGCCATAGGAACAACAGCGCAGTAAGACTTGGTGATGACGTACATCATCTGATTCCCTGATAAGTTCGGTATCTTCCACTTGTACTACTGCATCAGCACCGCAGGGTATTGGAGCACCTGTTGTAACCCGCATGACTTGTCCTGGCATTACTGTCTGAGTTGGCTGGAAATAAAGATGAAAAAGACAGTTGATGTACTTTGCTGCTGCAAAGGAAAAGTCTGCAGAGGATGTTAATTTTTTTAATATTAAAAAATAAACCATAAAAGAAAGTCTTACAGTCTTATTCATTTTGGGCCAGTGTAATAAAAGCTATCCACAAACAGGTGCACTCACACTAAAGGGGCTTTAGGTTCATTTAAGCTGATTTTATGTGTACTTTAAGGTAATGACTATTCGGTGTCTTGGTGCTCTGCTTTACTTTTGAAGAACTGCCATTTACATTTGCCACGTTTGCCTCTCAAATAATGTACATTTTCCTAATATATGTAAAGTGATTTGAGAGTCTGTAAGTAAAAAAATTGCTAGGACATACACTGTGAATAACAATTACAAAAAAAAAACACCTTCATAACTTATTGAAGTTCTCATGTTTGAGAAATGCAGTACTTTATTAACTAAACTTTTTGGTTAAATAAAGGCAAGCCAGAAATATTTTAATTATTGCCTTTGAAAATATTCTAAAACACATTAGCCCACCTATCAATTAATAATAGAGGTTGAGCAAATATAATTAAATCATTTAAAAATAATTCCAGTGTCTGTAATGACCTAGGTTAAACATTACTTTTGAAAATGAAAAACAAGATTTTCATTGTTTGTGCTCTCATATTGATGGTATAAGAGACGGAACCTTCCCTGCTAACTTCTTACAACATGGGGAATAGCATTTTTCTGTAAGATTCATCTGATAGATATGATCTGATAGACAAGTGATCTGAAAGTCACTTGTCAGGGGCAATGATTTAGACTGGAGTTTGGAAACTGAATGCTTCAAATTCTCACTAAGAAAAAATCCTGAGACAATATTAATCCCCCCTGCCAAAAGATTCCTTTCTAAAGATGTCTGCCTCATAAGTATAGTCATGTGCTGCATAAGGATAGTTTGCTCAATGTTGGACTGCATATATGATGGTGGTCCTATAAGATTACCATATTTTTTACTGTACTTTTTGTTTTGATAAACAAATACCATTATAATTGCTTACAGTATTCAGTAATACTGTAATATGCTGTGCAGGTTTGTAGCCTCGGAGCTACAGGTCACACCATGTAGGCTAGGTGTGTAGTGGGCTACTCATGCAGGTTTGTGTAAGTACACTCTATGATGGTCGGACAACAAGAAAATTGCCCAACAACATATTTCTCAGAATATATCTTCATTAAGTAACTCATGATTCTATTTAAAATCTTAAGTCCCTACAATGTGAATATATTTACCACTACTGAACTATAAGCTTAAAAACTGTCAAGATGGTATATTTAATGTTATGTGTGTGTATGTTTTGTCATTGTTGTTATTTTAACCACCAAAATAAGACAAAGTAAAATAAACCACACACACACACACACACACACACACCCCTTAGGGAATGGTTAAGAAAAAAAAAATACCCTACTACTGAAAGTACAATCAAAGTAAAACAGGAAATTTATTACAAAAGTCTTAAAAATCTTCTCTCCATAATATTATTACTGTAAGCAATACTACTAATAACTAATATTTATTGAACCCACAATCTACGCTAGGTACAATGTTAAGTGCATTATATATTATAGAATATAAGCCTTACAAAGACAAAGATTTGTTTCATTTTCTGTTTGCCTCTCCAGATCACATCATCATTCTCTACTCTGTGCTGTGGTCCAGAAGCTGACCTCTATGGACTATTTTAACCAGTTTCCCATCACTTTGGCATCTGGTGAGACTCAGCCAAAGGGAGGGGTCAGTAAGAGATGTAGAGGGTAGGAGAGAGACAGAAAAGTAGAGTTTTCATTCCCCTTGCTCTTTTCCTCCTGGGCTGCAGTTTGGTGATGGTTAGGGCATCTCTACTACTGAGAGCAAGAGTTGGGCAGTCCTCTTCCACAGCTATGAATCTTCCCAGGTTCAGGTACCATTGTCTTTCTTTGCTCCTTCAGACTAAGATGTGGTAAGGAAATCTCACTGTTGCTAGCTCCTGGGTGCTGCAGATTCCTTTATTGGTTTCCCTTAACTCCATCCAGACATTGGAGATAGTTTCTAATCTTCTTTAATCATCCTTTTTCCAGACATATTGCTCTGTTATGGCAAGGCTTAGAAAGTATGTTGCACACACTTTGCCAAGCTGAGCACCTACGCATCCCAGGCTGAGCTGATGTAGTCGCTCATGTCCTAGGGAAACAGAGTGCAGATTGAGCCAAGATACCCTGACCTACAGGCCAAATAACTCTAGTACCCTGCTTCTCTGGAGCTAGACTATAGCCCCTTAGAGTCTGAGCTGCTGAGATACCCCCCTCTCTGGGGAGTTGAGTCATTTCTGTGTTGATCCTTGTCCCCCCAGGGATCAAACCACAGCTGCGCTCTGCCATTCTAAGGTATCTGCTGCTTCTGCACCTGGCCTCAGAGTCTGAAGTGAGGATCTGCGTAGCCCCACCATCCAGGGGTCTAGGGTCACTACTACACAGTGCCTTATCCACTGTGACCCGAGCTGCTGCTGAGCCCTACTGGTTCTGGTTCCTGAGCTGCGGCCATACCCTGCTCCCCTGGCCAAAACCTTTTTCTTTGGAGTTTGGTCGGTACTACACCCTACCCATGAGGTATAAAATCACAGGTACAACCAGGGCATCTGGGTCCAAGCTGCTAGGGGGTGCCTCAGGCATAAACCTTGGTTCTTTGGATAACCTACACCCAACTCTGCCACAGAGAGTGAACCTGAACCCCAAGAACCAGGTGCCACAATGGATTCACAAGACCCTGAGCCTTGGATCCTGGCTCCACAGTCACTCCAAGCACCATATTTTGAGCCCAGTGCCACTGTAGCTGCTTGGAGGGCATGTCAGACCTAACACCAAGAGGGATCCCCTCAGCTGATTCTCCCTATTGTGTGGAAAACAAGAAGAGGAGGACTCTAAAAGCCCTTGACACCAAGGATATTAACAGCCTATGCCACTACTACCACTGACACAAACTTCTGTGGATTAGGCCACTGAGGTACTCACAGTTATTACTGACATTGAATGCAACTGAAAAAGCTGCATGGAGACTACACCATTGCACCTGTCCAGAAAGTTGGTTGCACCTTTGCAACCAACACACTAAAGCCCAACTACAGGCATCTCTACAAAACCATCCTAGGAAGTCTGAAAGAAGCAAAAGTTCCACTAGGTACACAGATCAACATGGGGACACAAGAAACACAAAAAAGCAAGGAAATATGACACCACTAAAGGAATACATCTCTAGTAACAGACTCCAATGAAAAGGAAATCAATGAACTCCTGGAAAAGAAATTGCAAAATAATGATCTTAAGGAAACTCAATTAGATAAAACAAAAACAAAAACAAAAACAAAACCTAGTGATAATTCAACAAAATCAGCAAAACAATTCATAAGAATGATAAATTCAACAAAGATAGAGAAATCATAAAAAAGAACCAAACAGAAATCCTACAGCTGAATAATTCAAAAAATGAAATAAAAAATTACAATAGAGAGCTTCAATAGCAGTCTTGATAAAGCAGAAGAAAGAATCTTTGAACTGGAAGATAGGTCGTTTGAAATACCCAGCGAGAGAGAGAGAGAGAGAGAAACAGAAGAATGAAAAAGAGTGAAGAAAGCTTGTAAGACTTATGGGACACCACACAAGAACAAATATTCATATTATTGGAATTTCAGAAAAAAAGAAAGGAAAAGGCATAAGAAACTTATTTAATAAAATAATAGCTGAAAACTTCCCAAGTCTGGGGAAAGGTATGGATATCCAGGTCCAGGAATTCCAAAGGTCTCCAAATCAAGTCATATATAATGAAATCCACATTAGACTAACAGTAGATTTCTCTGCAGAAACCTTACAGGACAGGAAGAAAGGAGATAACATCTTCAAAGCGCTGAAATAAAAAAATTTCTAACTATGAATACTATATGCAGCAAAACTATCCTTTGGAAATGAGGGAGAAATAGTCTTTCCCAGACAAGCAAAAATGGAGAGAATTCATTACTACTACACTGGCCTTACAATAAATTCTCAAGGGAGTCATATATCTGGAAGCAAAAAAGACAATAATCACTATCATAAAAACACACACAAGCATAAAACTCACTGGTAGAGCAGATTAATAAAGGAGAAAGAGAAAAGAATAAAACAGTATCAATATAGAAAACCACCCAACTGCAATGATAAACAATAAGAGAAGGAGCAAGGGGTAAGCAAAACCAGGAAACAATGAAATGACAGGAGTCCTCATCTATCAGTAATAACCTTAAATGTAAATAGATTAAATTCCATAGTTAAAAGATACAGACAAGCTGAATGGATTTAAAAAAAAAGAACTCAACTATTTGCTGCCTACATGAGACTCACTTCGCCTATACAGATATAGACTGAAAGTGAAGAAATGAATCAAGATATTTGATGCAAATGGAAACCAAAATCAGGTAAAAGTAGCTACATTTATACCAGATAAAATAGACTTTAAGTCAGAAACTGTAAAAAGAAATACGAGAGGTCATTCTATAATTATAAAGGGATCAATTTACCACAAGTATACAATAATCGCAAACATATATGCATTGAACATGGGATCACCCACTATAAAGCAGGTATTATTTATCTAAAAGGAGAGACAGATTCCAATACAATAATATTTGGGGAGTTTGACACCCTACTCTCAGCATTGGACAAGTCATATAGACAGAAAATCAACATAGGAACGCTGGATTTAAACTGCATTTTAGATCAAATGGACCTAACAGATGTTTAAAGTACATTTCATCCAAGAGCTATAAAATACACATTTTTTTTTCACTTGCACATGGAACATTCTCCAGATAGACCATATTAGGCCACAAAAGAAGTCTCAACAAATTTAAAAGAACTAAAATTATATAGAATTTTTTTCCAACCACAATGGACTGAAACTATAAATCAATACAAGAGGAACATTCAAAATTGTACAAACATGTAGAAATTACGAAACATGCTCCTGAGCAACCAATGGATCAATAAATATATTAAGAGATAAATAGATTTCCCAAAACAAATGAAAATAGAAACACAGCAGACAAAAACCTATGGGATACAGCAAAAACAGCATTAAGAGGGAATTTTATAGCAATAAACACCTACATCAAAACAGTAGAAGATTTCAATGAAACAACATAGTGATATATCTCAAGAGATTAGAAAAGCAAGAACAAACCAGATCCAAAATCAGAAGAAGGAAAGAAAGAATACAGATAAGAGAAACAAATGAAATTGAGACTAAAAAACCACAAAAGATGAATGAAATTAAAGTTGACTTTATGAAAATATAAACAAAATTGACAAAGCATTAGCTAGACTAATAAAAAAAGACCCAAATAAGCAAAATCAGAAATGAAAAAGGAGGCATTACAACTGATACTACAGAAATACAAAGGGTCATTAGAGACTACTATGAAGAACTACATGCCAAAAATTAGAAAACCTAGCAGAAATGGGTAAATTCCTCAATACATACAATCTACCAAGCTTGAGCCAAAAAGAAATAGAAAACCTGAACAGATCAATCATGAGTAATGAGACTGAATCTGTAATAAAGTCTCCCACTGAAGAAAAGCCCAAGATCTGATGACTTCACTGCTGAATCCTACCAAACATTTAAAGAAGAACTCATACTAATTCTTCTCAAACTCTTTTGGAAAACTGAAGAGGAAGGAATTCTTCCAAACTCAGTCTATGAGGTCAGCATTATTCTGATACTCAAACCAGAAAAGGATACAGCACAAAAAAGGAAAACTATAGGCCAATATCCTTGATGCAAAAATGCTTAATAAAACACTTGCAACTGAATCCAGCAGCACGTTAAAAAGATCATTTACCATGGTCAAGTGGGATTTACTGTGGGGATGCAAGGGTGGCTCAACATATGCCAATCAATAAATGTGATACATCGCACCAACAGAATGAAGGATAAAAACCATATGATCATCTCAACAGACTTAGGAAAACATCTGATAAAATTCAACAATCCTTAATGGTTAAAACTCTCAACAACTTAGGTATAGAAAGAATGAGTGTACACAGTGAAGGCCCTAGATGACAAACCCACAGCCAACATCATACTGAATGTGGAAGAGTTGAAGGCTTTTCCTCTGAGATCTGGACCAAGACAAGGATGCCCACTTTCAACACTTTTATTCAACCTAGTACTGGAAGTCCCAGCCAGAACAATTAGGCAAGAGAAAGAAATAAAGGGTATCCAAAGGGGAAAAGAGGAAGTCAGATTGTCCCTGTTTGCAGATAACATGATCTTATATATAGAAAACCCTAAAAGCTCCACCAAAAACTCTTAACTGATAAATATAGTACAGCTGCAGGATACATAATCAACACACAAAAATGAATAGCATTTCTACACACCAAGAACAAACTAGCAGAGAAAGAAAATGAGAAAGCAATCCTATGTATAATAACTACAAAAAAAATCTAGGAATAAATTTAGCCAAAGAGGTAAAAAATCTGTATAAGGGAAACTATAAAATACTGATGAAAAAGATTGAAGAGGCCACAAAAAAAAAAAAAAAAAAAGAAAGAAACAGCATCCCATGTCGTTGGGTTGGAAGAATTAATACTGTGAAAATGACCATACTACCAAAAAAGCGATCTACAGATTCATTGCAATTCCTATAAAAATACCAATGACAATCTTCACAGAAATAGAAAATCCTACAATTTGTATGAAACCACAAGAGACTCCAAATAGCCAAAGCTATCCTGAATAAAAAGAAGAAAACTGGAGGCTTCCCACTGTCAGAAATCAAAATATACTACAAAGCTATAGTAACTGAAATAGCATGGTTTGGACAGCAAAACAGATACATTGACCAATGGATCAGAATAGAGAACCCAGTGTGGTTGGAGCCCCCACACAGAGTCCATACTGGGGTGAAGGTTGCAGTGAGCTGAGATCATGCTGGGCAACAGAGCAAGACTCTGTCTCAAGAAAAAACCCAGAAACCCAAAACCAAGAACAACCTCTCTCACCTCAAAAAAACCCAAACAAACAAACAAACAAACAAAATAACACAAGTCATTTATAAAAAAGAATCAAGCCTAGCTGTTCTTTTTGTCAGAAAAATGGTCATGGTAATGAAATCCAGCTTGGTGCAGCATGGATGAGAATATGTATCACTATAGTGCCAACTTAGCTTCAGAGAGTTGCATGCGAAACTCCTCAATTTTTGGATGCTAAAATGAAGAAGCTAGTGTCAACACCATTGGCATCATCCTTCTCCTATATATCTCAACTCGTTTCTACTGTTAGTCCATGCTAAGCCAAGGAAGAAAGGCATGGAACATAGCGTTTGCCAAACTGCTGCCTTCATTTTAAAAATTATTATTTATTTCTTGCCACTTTTATTTATTTTTATTTTTATTTTTTTGAGACGGAGTTTTGCTCTTGTTGCCCAGGCTGGAGTGCAGTGGTGAGATTTCGGCTCACTGCAACCTCTGCCTCCCAGGTTCAAGCGATTCTCCTGCCTCAGCCTCCAGAGTAGCTGGGATTACAGCCATGTGCCACCACGCCTGGCTCATTTTGTATTTTCAGTAGAGATGGGCTTTCTCCATGTTGGTCACACTGGTCTTAAACTCCCGAACTCAGGTTATCTGCCCGCCGCGGCCTCCCAAAGTGCTGGGATTACAGGCATGAGCCACCACGCCCGCTGCCACTTTTATTTTTATATATTGCTTGGTAGTAGCAGCTGGGTATTCCATCTCAGGAAGAGGAAACTTTGAAGGGAAGCAGCAGGGAAAGGAAAAAAGTTCTTTGGTTTTCTTCTAGTTCCATTTAATAAGGTAGGAGCTCTGTTGATCAACCTTTGTAACTCACCGGATTGACAGATGCTATTTCCTCTTAAACATAACAATGGCCAGGCCGGGAGCGGTGGCTCACGCTTGTAATCCCAGCACTTTAGGAGGCCGAGGCGGGCGGATCACGAGGTCAGGAGATCGAGACCATCCTGGCTAACATGGTGAAATCCCCTCTCTACTAAAAATACAAAAAAATTAGGCGGGCATGGTAGCGGGTGCCTGTAGTCCCAGCTGCTGGGGAGGTTGAGGCAGGAGAATGGCGTGAACCCGGGAGGCGGAGCTTGCAGTGAGCCGAGATCGCGCCACTGCACTCCAGCCTGGGCAACAGAGCAAGACTACGGTTCAAAAATAAATAAATAAATGAATGAATGAATAAATAAATAATACATAAACCAATGATATATGTTTTTTTTCCCTATAAAAATTAAGTAAAACCTTTTGGAAACCTCCATTAAAAATGCTGCTAAAAAGAAATGCTGTAAAATTAGGTGTGAGTGAGGAAACTAAAAGAGTGTAAAATATAATAAAACCCTAAAAGGATTCTGTTCTTCTATGTATTGCAAGTATCCTTCAGTTTTTTTCTACTTTGAAGAAATCAAAATGGAAATCAGAGACATTGCCTTTTGTGTGGTTTACGTAAGAAAGACCTGATAGAAATTAAAACAGCATACTTATTTAAAAGGAAGACCTTGGTTCTTCATCAAATTATTGACTAATAAATATTTAAGTTAAATTTATATTTATTTTAAATATATAAAATAATTTCCCACTTTAACTGATTTTTCAATTAAGTGGCCAATTACTGGTCTCAAAGTGTCAAATGGACTTGTATTTCCAATGTGACCCATTATTGCTTCATTTCTTAATATAAATATATGTAAGCCTGTTCCCTGGCTAGATCCCAAGTGAGAAAAATTGAATTAAATAATTAGCTAAAAAGTTTAAGTAATCTACTTCTAAGTTTCCCCATTTGTAACACAAGTTGGGGAAAAGTCTGAGAAGACTACCTAGAAATTGTTCTATTCAGAACATTTTTTTTTCAGGAAAAAAAGAATCACCCAATCACAGGTCTGGAAAATGCTTGTAAGGCATGTCTATGAGACATACTAATAATACTATGCCATATATTAATAGATGTAGATACTTTCAATTAAGAAATAATTCTTTTGGTTCTCCTGGGAACTATACTTTCATCCCTTTGATAATCTTCTGACTAATCTCTCTCTAATTTCCACTACACTGATAGGAGAAATTTAGAATTAGATGCCCAAAGTCCATGAAGCTGAAATCTTCAGTGCCTTTCAGGCCTATCAATCTCACCTGTTCACCAGCTTGGGATTCCCCAATGATGAAACGATCTCCTGGGCCATCAGCAGCTGTGAGATGGAACAGAGCCAAGAACAAACATCAGTATGGACCTATAGCATGGAACAAGAACCTAAAATTGGAATTCTAAAATCTGACTTAAATTATTTGATAAGGCTTAGAGAAGTGGAATATTTTTCTGATCTCCTAGACTTGACAATGGCTTTGTTACTACTGGTTTAATGTTTGGTATCCGCAACTCACATGCACTGATAGAAGTGGTCCTCATTGTACCACTGGTGCCTAATTGTGCCATGGTGTCACTGGAGATGGTCTTCCTGTCACCTCGTAATTTCCACACTTGTGCTTTTCTAATAAGTTATTCTAGCCAATCTTCCTAAATAAATGCCACCTTATCCGTGTGTATGTATGTGTGTACACTCATGGACATATATATATATATGGATTTATCACTATTTGTATACATATCCATATGTCTCCATTTTTCTATAACATTTTAACAACTTCATACTGTTTTCTTATTTGTCTCCCAGTCTGGGCTTCCTGATGTGAAATAGGAAGAACATTCCTTTCTTCATTTGACAGCTGAAGGAAATGAATTATAGAATGAAAGAATTCAGGCGGAAAGAAAAGGTAAAGTACTCTGAACAATTTCTGGTTAATGGTAGAGCTAGGACTAAAATCCAGTCTTGTAATTGTAGCACAGTTTTTTAAAATAATGTATCAAAATTCTATTTATGAGTTAGAATACATAGGCAGTACTGCATCACATTTTCCATTGGCTATTTATTTTTAAATTGAAAAAAAATTCCAGAATTGGGATAAAAAATTTATTAAAAAATATGTACAGTGTAACAATGGCTAGATGAAGAAACATTCTTGGAGATTCAAAGAGTTTTCTTGACATATGATGTGGCTTTCAGGCCAATACGACTGGGCAAAAATGCCTATCTAGCAAGTTTTAAAATCATGACCATTACCTTCATGTTATCTGCAAACAGCAGAGTTTTGGGAGCATATCTACAAAAAATATATACATTATATATGAATATTTAGATTACATTTATAATCATACTAATAATGATATTTTCTCTTTTTAAAAGGACATTAGATTAATTGCTCATTTATGTAGCTATAAAGTGATATTTTTTTCTAAAGGCTTATATAAAACACCGTTTATAATGAAGTCATCCCTTTTTTGCATAAATGGCTTTGGTTAGCCTGATGTGAAGAGGAACAAAAATTAACACTGGGTCCCTTCTGTCACAAGATGTTGTATTTTATGCTTTACAGATATTATCTCAGTTAATAAACTCTTGCTTTTCTTGTGTTTTTTTTTTTTTGAATCCTGTCACATTGTTCAGTTTTTACTTGTAAAAAGTATTATAGAAGAGTTTTATTGTAATGTTATTTTATTAAGCCATTTTCATGGGTTATTTTTTTTTAAAAGTTTAAGAAGTTTTTACAACAGGCTGGGTGTGGTGGCTCACACCTGTCATCCCAGCACTTTCGGAGGCCCAGGCGGGCAGATACCTGAGGTCGGGAGTTCAAGACCAGCCTGACCAACATGGAGAAACCTCGTCTCTACTAAAAATACAAAATTAGCCAGGTGTGGTGGCACATGCCTGTAATCCCAGCTACTCAGGAGGCTGAGGCAGGAGAATTGCTTGAACCTGCGAGGCGGGGGTTGTGGTGAGCTGAGATCGTGCCATTGCACTCCAGCCTGGGCAACAAGAGTGAAACTCCGTCTCAAAAAAAAAAAAAAAAAGTTTTTACAACAGACATAGACGTCATTGCTTCAACAATTATCAACATTTTACCAATCTTGTTTCATCTATCCCCCCACTTATTTTTGCCATCTTTCAGAGCAAATGATAATTTTCTTACTGTAGAAAATTTAAACATCAATTATCTTTCATAGTTCCACACCAACTGCATCTCAAACGTGAATAAACTTATTTAAAATTGTTTCTCTACTAGATAAATAATTATCAGCTTGCTACCTCCTATAGCAACCTAGATATTTTCTCTCTCTTTTTTTTTTTTTTTGAGATGGAGTTTCGCTCTTGCTGCTCAGGCTGGAGTGCAATGGCACAATCTCAGCTCACTGCAACCTCTGCCTCCCGCGTTCAAGCCATTCTCCTGTCTCAGCCTCCTGAGTAGCTGGGATTACAGGCGTATGCCACCATGCCCGGCTAATTTTTGTATTTTATTTTATTTTATTTTTTTAGTAGAGATGGGGTTTCATCATATTGGTCAGGCTGGTGTCAAACTCCTGACCTCAGGTGATCCGCCTGCCTCGGCCTCCCAAAATGCTGGGGTTACAGGCATAAGCCACCGCGCCTGACCCATTTTCTTTTTTTTTACTTCCTGCACAAGGGGGAAATTAGCATTGTTTTAGAGTAAAAGAACCTGAATCTGAATCCTGGTTCTGTTTATTGTTAGCTTCAGGGACTCTCAGCAAAATTACTAAACCTCTCTCACCTTCAGTTTTCTTGTTGGTAAAAATGGGGATAATTACACTTTTAAAACAATACCTTTGAAGCTCTTTATTCCTTTTATTCATTCAGTGAATGTCTACTGAGTGTCTTTTATGCCCCAAGTGTTAAATTAAGGGCTGGAGAGAGAGCAGGGGGTAAACCTAGACACTGCTTCTATTTTAGTGCAGTGCCAACCTGTTACAAGGTTTTTCTTTTTTTTTTTCCAGGTTAGGTTTATCTTTTTTTTTTTTTTAATTATTATACTTTAAGTTTTAGGGTACATGTGCACAACGTGCAGGTTTGTTACATATGTATACATGTGCCATGTTGGTGTGTGTTACAAGGTTTTTCAAACTCTGGATGACAAATGGAGATAGTCTGTAAAATCAACTTGTGAACAATTTTCTAATGAAAAGGATAAAAATATATTTCAACACACATGGTAAGGATGACTCTTGTTTCATAAAACTTATTTTTGTTTATATATGTATATGTATGTATATTTATATGTACTGTATCTGTTATATATGTGTGTGTATATCATTGGCTTTTGATGTATAATATATTTAATGTATTTCTTCCCATGGGTGTGGTTAAAATAAAACTCTTAAAGCCACTGATGCATCAGGAGAGGCAGATATTAATCAAACAATCACATTAATGAATATATAAATACAAATTAAGAAAACCACTCCAAAGCAAAGAAACATGATTTTATGAGAGTATATAATTAAAGTACCTGAGCTACACTGGAGGGTCATGAAAAGCATGATAAAAGGATTTCTGATTTGAATATGAAGAATGAGTAAGAGCTAAGTAGGGGTGTGTGTGTGCATGTATGTAGGTGGGGAGAGACAAAGGGAGGGAGACAGGGAGGGAAAGAAGGAGAGGGAGAGAGAGGAAAAGACAGACATGAAGTGGAAGTGCTCCATCATTGTGTGCAAAGAGAACATATGTGCAAAGGCCTTGGTTCATGTCTTCCTTATATCTTATACTCTAGCTATTATCAACTGCTAGTACTATCCCTGAGAATACCAAGATAACTCATATGTTGGCTCCGTGACATGTGCTACTTCCACTACTTAAAGCGTCCTTTTCTTATTCTTGCCTTCTGATTAAAGATTTTTTAGCTGTTAAGACTCAGCTCAAGTGTCATCTTCTCTGTGAAGTCATATCTGACTCCTCTCCCCTCAAGAGTTGCGTGCATCCTCTTTTGTTTCCCCAGTGTAGCCTGAAATCAATTATGGCTTCTAAATATATTTACAGTATTTGCTAATCCCTGGCACTTGCTGTACAATAGGTGTTAAATAAATGTTCAATATGTTAAGTATTCAAAATGGTTGGTAGACGAATGAATGTGGCTACAAAAATGTTCTTAGAAGATTCATGCATGAATGAACAAATAAGTAATATTTTCTAACACAAAGTTTTATATTTGTTATATATACTTTTTGCTGATCCATATATATTGTTTCCTTCAAAATTTGAGTCAACATCTTAAGAATGTTTAGAAAGACTGCTTTGGCTGGGCAAATCACTTCAGCTCAGGAGTTTGAGACCAACCTGGGCAACATGGCAAAAACCCACCTCTACAAAAATACAAAAATAGCCAGGTGTGGTGGTGTGTGCCTGTAGTCTACCTACTTGGGAGGCTGAGGTGCAAAGATGGCTTGAGAACCGGGTGGGGGGTGGGGAGTGGAGGTTTTAGTGAGCTGGGATTGTACCACTACACTCCAGCCAGAGCAACATAGCGAGATCCTGTCTCAAAAAAAAAAAAAAAAAGAGACTGCTTTGATTAATTCTGTATAACTTAGATTATGTCATTATTCTGTCTAGCATAGTGCCTAGGTCATCGCTGATAATAAATATTTGTTAAAAGAATAAAGAAATGAAGTTGGCATTCTCAAAAAGTTTTAGGTGGGAAGTATTTCTCTTTTCTCCTGTTCCCCCACACATGCACATAAACTCAAAATGCTCATATCAATATTCTGCATAATCCTCTAAATAAACTGAATAATGAGTAGCTGGAGGTCATCTGGGGAGGTCATCTGGGGCAAGCCTAGTATGGAGTTCCAGGGAGGTCCATATGTGAAAGTACTCTGAAGCGATTCTAAGGAGCAAGGTCTTTGTTATCAGGGAAAGTATACCAATTGTGGAGAGAATATGTGCTCACTTGCACTATGTTCTCCACCTTACTCTGAACCTTTCCAGTTGGTAAATGTGTCTCTATATTGCTAGCTAAGGAAGAATCAGTCAAACAACTACATAGAAGTTTCTTGGTACCAAGAGAGGAGTCATTTTTATTATTTCTCTTATTTCTCAACAGTTAATGTGCATGCAAATCATCTGGAGATCTTGTGAATATACAGATTCTAATTTAGTAGGGCTGGGACAGGGTCTGAGATTCTAAATTCTTTTTTTTTTGTCTTTTTCTTTTCTTTTTTTTTTGTTTATTATTATTATTATACTTTAAGTTTTAGGGTACATGTGCACAATGTGCCGGTTAGTTACATATGTATACATGTGCCATGCTGGTGTGCTGCACCCATTGTCATTTAGCATTAGGTATATCTCCTAATGCTATCCCTCCCCGCTCCCCCCACCCCACAACAGTCCCTAGAGTGTGATGTTCCTCTTCCTGTGTCCATGTGTTCTCATTGTTCAATTCCCATCTATGAGTGAGAACATGCGGTGTTTGGTTTTTTGTCCTTGCGATAGTTTACTGAGAATGATGATTTCCAATTTCATCCATGTCCCTACAAAGGACATGAACTCATCGTTTTTTATGGCTGCATAGTATTCCATGGTGTATATGTGCCACATTTTCTTAATCCAGTCTATCATTGTTGGACATTTGGGTTGGTTCCAAGTCTTTGCTATTGTGAATAGTGCCGCAATAAACATATGTGTGCATGTGTCTTTATAGCAACATGATTTATAGTCCTTTGGGTATATACCCAGTAATGGAATGGCTGGGTCAAATGGTATTTCTAGTTCTAGATCCCTGAGGAATCGCCACAATGACTTCCACAATGGTTGAACTAGTTTACAGTCCCACCAACAGTGAGATTCTAAATTCTAACAAGCTGATGCTGAGGCTGCTGGTCCATGGATTACCCTTTTTGAGGAGCAGAGCACTATAAGATCGAACTGAATATAGACAAATTCAGACTAAGAGAAAATTTAAGGAATAAAAAAATTAGTGAACTACAGGAGTCCAAATTTTACATTAACACCAAGGTTTGTCTTATGAAGACAGAAAAATAAGTATCAATCTATCTAACTTCCTGATACAGTCATGAGTCACTTAACAATGGGGATATATTCTGAGAAATGCATTGTTAGGCAATTTTGTTGTGTGAACATCATCACAGAGTGTACTAACACAAACCTAGATGGTATAGCCTATTATACAACTAGGCTACATGGTATAGCCTATTGCTCTTGGGTTACAAACTTGTACAGCATGTTACAATACTAAATACTATAGGCAACTGTAACACAATGTTAAGTATTTGTGTATCTAAACATATCTAACCATAGGAAAGGTAATGTGTTGCACTATGTGACCTTACAATGGCTACAATATCACTAGGCAATAGGAATTTTTCAGCTCCATTGTAATCTCATGGGACCACCATCATGTAAGAGTTTGTTTTTGACTCAAATGTTAATGTGGTGCATGACTATATTTATTTAAAAATATCTATGAAAGAAACAGGTTTTAAAAAGTTGCAGTTTTTCAAGATGAATTCTACAAGTTTAGGTAGGAGAGGGCAGAAGCGGAGGCATGATAGCACATGAACCTAGAGCTTGGAAAGAAAAAAAGAAAGTAAACCACAGTATGTCATTAGAAAAGATGAATAGATTTGAAGGACTTCTGCAGATTTAGAATTGTTTCCCTTGTAATTCTGACATATCTGCTAATGAATTTCCTTTCTGCTTTGCAACTGTAGAATTTAATTTGAAAGAAGTGATAAAAGCAATATAAACCAAACCCTAATGGCATATGCATTATGTAAACAGTTAATGTTTAATGCAAGACCCTGAAGCTGTTCCTTCTTATTCCTCCTTTTTCTAATGTCCAGAAAAAACTTTTAGTTCTGTTCACCCATTTATTTGAAGATTTCTGGTTATATTATTTGATATGAAATTGATAACACTAGATAACTAGTCATTGTGTACACAGAAAACGATGATCTTCAAATCATCTGCCATGGAATTATCCTTCATTTTCATTTTCCAGCCATAGTGATCTTTCTTTAAGTCTCTTGAAATACTGTATAGCTAGTCATTTATTTTCAATACTAAAGAGTCTCATCATTTCCACTTTAAGGCTGAACAAATTAGAGCACATAGAGATGGCATAACTTTCAGAGGTCCTAGGAAATAGTTGATAGAGAAATAAGGCAGAAGGAATAGTAATTTGTCTACTCTGCTTATAGAACTACACTGTCTGAGACTGCAAGAAGGGCACAGGGTAATAGTATTTATATGCATACTAAAGTTAAGATTATAGGAGGGGTTGGTAGGGAAAGGTAACAAGAGAAGGTGACAAAGCTGGAACAAGAGGATTCATACTTGCTGCAATTACACTCAAGTATTACATTAGGTAAATTGTTTGGAATTTTAAACTGGCTACCTTTTCTTATGGAACGCAGGGAGGTGGGCATAGGATACATGAGTAAGAAGGTATTGTGTATTCTTTACCATTATCTTCCAGGGAAAATGCCTATTAATTGTTAGTATTGGGAAAGAAGGCATTATTTTCACAAATATTTTCTTTTTGGAATTCCTAAACTAAATTATTCCAAATTATTTATCTGTTCACATGAGTATTACTCCCATATCATAAGGCCCTCTTTTTCATTGAAAGTATCCTATAGTAGAGGGCAAAATAGGCTGTCAAATGAATTGCAGAACCAGTTGTAGCGAAAGAGGATTCAAATGGATACAACAAAAGCCCTGAAATATGATTATTGTTGAAAGAATAAGAACTAGGTCTAAGTCACAATGGCTGTGGATTGTCTATATTGAATTTTGGTGTATTCTAACCCACTGTATGTGAGGTAAATGCACAAAATGTTAATAATGGCCAGGGGGTAAGTTAATGGGTAATTTTAAAATGTTCTTTTTCATTATTTTTGCATTTTCCATAAGTAATTTCAATCAGAATGCAAACAAGAAAAAAAAATTTAAAATTCTCTCTACCCAAATGGCAAAACTTTCTCTTAATATATCTTTTCAGAACTGTATGTTACCTATGACTCTGAAAATAATTCCTGGTTTGTTCAAAATATTCCTTTTTTCCAAATGATCCCAAAATAAGCTCTGAAGGGATAAACCTTTCAAAATGAACTTTTTCAAGGAAGCTGAACTTGGAGTTCTAAGATATTTTTGCCCTTATTAATATCCACAAAGAAAGTGTGAGACAATAGTCACCTACATCTATATAGGAGGATGTGAATGCATCAAGAGGATGATTAGCTTCATCAGTGTGAAGGGAGAAACAAAACCCAAAAATGTGAAGAATAAAAATACTGTATTGATTCAAATTGTAAATATGCCACTTTCATTTTTATTTTATCTACTTTTATCTTTCAAATTCACTTCCACGTGAATGCAGTTTTAGGTTTACAGGTCTTCCTATTATTTTATATTATCATCACTTTATTCCTGCCTTCTTTACATTCTATTCTTTCTTAATGTTTTATTTTGAGCTGTTTCTACTTATTTCCTTAGTCATTTTATTACTGTCTTGATTTTTGAACTCACATACCTTAAAGCAAGTGATCCTCCAACTGGTTTGGAGTTTTATCCCACATGTTTCTGAAGGATACTGGCTAATGCTTAGTGATCCAGAGCAAGTTAGCAACATCTTTACACCTAGAGGGTTAGCAATGCCCACGAGTGCCACTGGTTATTACTGGAAGGCCTAAGGTAAAGGCAGAGGAGAAGAAAATAGGGAGAATCAAGGGAGCAGGGAGAAAGGAACCAGAGTAAAGGAAGACAGGGGTAGAGAGAAGGAGGTACTCAAAGGAGGGTCTTAGCCACAATAATTGGCCTCAAGGATATTCTTTACCAAAACACTGCCTGGGGGTGGTATTTATAACAGAAAAGAGGCTAATGAATACATTTACCTTTAAAGAAATGAAAATCATCTTAATTACTAAATACAGTAAAAATCACTTTTAGGATTCTAGAGTTTATCTTCCTGAATTACAGACAAAAAAGTGAGGAGGTATAAACTGGAAAATTCAGCATAGTTCTAAGACCATGCCACTTGTCTACAGAAGACTTTTGCTTCTTTAATTATGATGTTCATATTGTATACACAGACATACTAACCATTCCTACTTTGAGATTTAACCATCTACGCAATGATTATCGCTTATGTCGCTCTTATATGTTACATATCTTGGAGAAGTAGCAACCCTTTGCAAGAAAGAATCAATGTGAATCAGCTTCACGGTAGATAATCTCTTGGACTGTTTATAATGTGAGATACCATTTTAGATTTTTTTTTGGTGAAATAACAAAAAAAAAAACCTCTCAAACAAAAGCATAAATAGGATACTAAATGGTAATTTTACATAAAATTTTTTTGATGAGTTGTACAGTGTCAGAAAAGCTCATAGGGACTAATTGCTCCCTTTGGCAACAAGAAAAGCTAACAGCAACCATTTTTTTTTTAATTGAGCCGCTGCTAGCTCATGTAAAAATCACAGAACAATATTCTGTTTGGGAATAATTCTGCCTCAAATAATTTATTTTCTCACTCTCTCCCACGTTATATTACAAAGACTATAAAAAACAGACTTCTTTGTCTCTGGTGTTTCATCTACAGTAGCTGTTTGCTCTACTCTGGAAGTAAGAATTCTTTGTCATTTTATAGTAATCCTGTATGGCTACAAATTGTAAGATCAACACAGAATTTACTTTTTAGATGGGCAATAAGAAACTATTTCAAGCCAACAATGACATTGGGAAAAAAAAGAAACTAGAAGAGCCAGTGAAGCTATCACAGGAATAAAATGATTTTATGTCTGGATAATATTTATTCTAATCAACACTGTAGATGGAATCAATTTGAAAGAAAAAAAACATAGGAGCCATTGGGAATTTGGTATTTAAGTTTTGGCTTTGCCAATTTCAGAAGTATTCTAATCTAGTGAGATCAAGCTGAATGAAGTGAATCCAAGATAATCTTCCTGAGAAAGAATACATTAGTGGAAATGAAAAAACATAAGCTCAATCTCTCTACCATTTTATTTACACAGAAAATGAGAGTAGCAATTCAAATGTTAGCCCTTTTTCAGAGATAGTTTAAGAAAATGTATTTATAATAATAATAGTGATAATGATGGTTACTATCATTAAACATTTTAAAAAACAATTATCAAGTGTTTTTTTTTTAAATGTGTGCCAGGTAGTTTACTAAGGCTTTCTACAACTAATTAATTTCTACAATTAATTTTTAACATAATTCTTACAACAACCTGCTGGGGTAAGTATTGTTGTAATTATCATAATTTTAGAGATAAGAAAACTGAAGCTAAAAAATTTAAGTGAGCTGCTCAAAGTTACACAGATGGAACTGGTACTAAAACCCAGATCACTTGAGCTTTGCTCAACGCCTGTAGCCTTAATCATTTGCTATTCTATCTCCAACATAAAAAGATAACTACTAAGAGATGATGGAATACAGAGGAGATTAATGAAGTATTTAATTACAAGAAAAAGGAAATTACAGGTTGATCATCCTTTATATGAAATGCTTGGGACCAGAAGTATTTTGGATTTTGATGTTTTTCAGATTTTGGAATATCTGCATATACATAATGAGACATCTTGTGGATGGGACCCAAGTCTAAACACAAAATTAATTTATGTTTCATATATATCCTATACACATAGCCAAAAGGTAGGTAATTTTAAACAATGTTTCAAATAATTTTTCTAAACAAAGTTTTGAGTGTGTTTTTACCGTGACCCTTCACATGAGGTCAGGTATCAAATTTTCTTCTTGTGGTGCCATGTCAACACACAAAAAATTTCAGGTTTTGGAGTACTTCAAATTCTGGATTTTTGAATTAGGGATGCCCAACCTGTATTTTCATGGCTAAACGTAGCTAAAAAAACCAAAACCAAAACCAAGTAAGAGACTCCATAACTCCATATCTCAGGTACCCCATTAAAAAGGAATTGGCATGCTTAACAGCTCTGATAAACTGAAAAACTTTTTTAACATGTTTCTTCAATGATATCAACCTTGAATTAATAACCAATAACATAATAACAATGTATCATAGTTTGAAAATCACTAAGAGAGTAGATTTTAAGTCTCACTACAAAAATGATAAGTATGTGAGGTAATGCATGTGTTAATTAGCTCAACTAAGCCATTCTACAATGTGTACTACATATTTTAAAATATCATGTTGTACATGGAAAAACAAAAACAAAACCAAAAAAATCAACAACAGTTTCTAAGCAATTCAGAATTTACATTTGGGGTTCTTAGATTGGAATTTAGGCAGAAAAATGCTATTTAGTATTTGCTTTTAAGCTTTATGAAATCTCAGGCAACTTTGTGTGAGCTGCTGGGGCGCCAGAATTTTGAAATATGCTGTCTTCTAGAGAATTAGAGGTTTCCCTCATGTCCGCTTTTCATGAAGCCCTTTACTGATGTTTGAGTTGAAAGCGGAACAGACCACCTCAACTTTATCCTTGTGTTGGGAATCTGCTCTTTTTTCTTAGACCATCAGATGTTTTCAACTAGAAAACATCTGGAAAACTTTCACACTAAGAATGTATGCTGTCTGGCATGTGTAGGAACAGAAAGAATAAATTGAAGTACAGTGTTTTAATTTTATTCCTATATATTTATTTGTAACCAAGAATTTCAGTAACACAAAGGATAAACACTTGATGTGACAGATACCACATTTACCCTGATGTGATTATTATGCATTGTATGCCTGTATCTAAATATCTCATGTACCCCATAAATATATATACCTACCATGTATCCACAAATATTAAAAATAAAAAATTTAAAACAGAATTTTCATGTAACTTTTCTTTACCTCAAAAGTTTTAATTAAGATTGTGCCAGAAAATTTACAGGTGCAGATTAACATGGTTATCTGTGAATGAAGTTATTTTGACAGTCATGGGGAAATAAACCTAACAGTTGCTGGGTGCTTGGGCTAAGCCAAAAATCTGAAAAAAAAAAAAAAAGAAAAAAAAATACAGTGTCTGATTATGTTTAAGAAAACCAAAATATTTACCTCGGACAGCATAGCCATCTTTTACTGATGCTGGGAAGGGGGGTAAATTGTCTTTTGCATATACATCTTGAGCAAGGACTCGCCCCATTCCATCTGAAGGAAGAGAAAAGAAGGAAAATGTAAATATGGAGAGCAATGGGTAAGCAGGCAGTCATAAACAAGATGGGCATGAGTGCTTGTCTGACACAGCTTGTAAATGGGCTCAGTCAGACCTCCTGATTTCTGTCCCAAGAAACAGGAGATAGAAGAGATGCATTCTGGTGCCTGAAATAAAAGATTATACTCAGTCAATTCATGGCAATGTTTGCAGAGATTATCTGAATAGGAGGTGCTATACAGTAATCAAAGATGTGCTCAGTTGATGTGTCAGTAATCCTTTAACAACCCAAATATGATTTTCTTTAAAAGGAAAGCCAACTTTAAACGTTTTCATACCCATTGACCTAGTAGTTTCACTTCTAGAAATCTATCGTAGGAAAATGGATAAATGTTTCTGTATATGTTTATTTCACAGTTGCTTACAATAGAAAAAATGGAAAGAAACCAAACTATCAACAATATAGGTACTTAAATAAGAAATGATAGATTTTTAAGGTAAAATATTATGGAGGCTAAAGTAATATTTATGAAGAATATTCACTGACATAGGAAAATTCCTATCATACATATTTTTACAACATGCAAAGTCAAATCTGCAGCATATAGTCTTAACTGTATTAAGATATATGTGTATATTTCAGTAGAAAAGAAGGAAAGAACATACATGAAAATATAAAGCATTTATTACTTCAGAATGTTAGATTTATGTTTTTTATTCCCTTTGCTCTACTTTTCCAAAAATTTCCATCTTTTCTGCAATGAATGCATCATTTTTTAATCGTAAAGTTGTTTTTCTATTAAGAAGAGAAAGCTTAAAAAAAAAGGAAGGAATATCCCAGTCATTCCATTTGAGTTTTAGCCTTTGATTTTGGCTTCATTAATTGAAATAATTTAGTGCCTATAAGAAGAGCACTAGTAACCTTTTGTGTGAAGTAAGTATTCAGACTACTCAGGATGAAAATCACTTTTGGCTCAGAAATTTGAACTAGTGCCAATAAGAATAAGTTTCAGGAGTCATAACCAATTCCTGAAATCCTCTAGTCAGAAACTGTCTTTATTGCTAATTTAAAAAAAGGAAAGCAAAAATAAATGAGGTTAAAAAAAGAGGAAGAGGAAGGAAGAAAAGAAACCAAGACAAATAATATAGGACTTGATTTACATGAAGTATTTGTTTAATTTATAAAATTTCATTGTTTCCGGAGCTCGATAAGTGAGTCTGTATTTTTTATCTTTGACCTTCTTAGCCATCTAGTGTCTCTGATTTCCAGATCCTAGGACCTGGAAGTAAGTGTAGAGAGATTTTTAAATTTATATTCGGACCATCTGATGTTCAAATTTCTATTCTGAATATCACTATATCCAGTGATATTGACTCTTCCCTTTTGGCATTTGAATTGGAAGGGAGAACTTAGCAGATTCTACCTTCAGATACTCCTAGGATGTTGAAGCTATTCTGGAGCTATACTGGAGGTTTGGGCCACACTATGTCACACAAGTGAAGTGGTGGGACCATAGGGTCTAGTTTGTATTCACATATATAACATTAACTCTCACATGAACCTGAAGCTATATAGTCCCTAGCAGTGGGCCCAGTGGTGCATGTCCAGGATCACAGTAAACCTCATGGGATGGTTCCTTATCTGGAAGTAGTTTGTCCTGGCACTGGAGGGTGTAGATCAAAATGTAAGCTCTACATCAGCTCAGAATCTACATGAATGACTTTGCTGGGATTTTGAATAGTGCACTAATAGTGGTTAATTATCAGAGATAGCACAAGGGCTGAGTTTTTCTGGTGGCAAGCCCCAATGATATAGTAAATGTTTATTAACATTGTATGAATTACATATATAATCTCACTTAATCCCATGAAAATCTAGTAGAGCACTGTTATGTTCATTTTACAGGTGAAGGAAGAGAGTTGTTTTTTTTTTTTTGAGACAGAGTCTTGCTCTGTCGCCCAGGTTGGAGTGCAGTGGTGGGATCTCGGCTCACTGCAAGCTCCGCCTTCTGGGTTCATGCCATTCTCCTGCCTCAGCCTCCCCAGTAGCTGGGACTGACTACAGGCACCCGCCACCACACCTGGCTAATTTTTTGTATTTTTAGTAGAGATGGGGTTTCACCGTGTTATCCAGGATGGTCTCGATCTCCTGACCTCATGATCTGCCCACCTTGGCCTCCCAAAATGCTGAGATTACAGGCGTGAGCCACGTGCCTGGCCGGAAGAGACGTTTAAATACAGTAAGTACTTACCCACAGCAATATATTTCATAGGTGGCTAAAGTAAGATGGAAAAACTAGATTTTAGAACTTTTCAGCCATACTACCACCATAGTAATAACTACTACCACTCATGTTCCCTCTACCCACTGCTCTTCCTTTATATCCCTCACATTTAAAAAGTTGCAAGTTAAAAAATTAAACATAATTACTATATAAACCAGCAATTCCATTTCCAGGTATACATCCAAAACATTAAAAGCTGGGAATTGAACACATATTTGTACACCCATATTCACAACATTATCCACAATAATCATTGGTGGAAGCAACTCAAGTATCCATTGACAGATGAATGGATAAGCAAAGTATGGTATATACATACAGAAATATTATTTAGCCTTAAAAAGGAAGGAAATTCTGACTATGCTACAACATGGATGAATCTTGAGGACATTCTGCTAAGTGAAATAAGCTGACCATAAAAAGACAAATATTTTATGATTCCACTTACATGAGGTACATAGAGTAGTCAAATCACAGAGATAGAAAGTAGAATGGTGGTGGCAGGTGCTGGGATGAGGAGGGAAAGAAGAGTTAGTGTTTAATGGGTATAGAGTTTCAGTTTGGGAAGACCAAAAAGTTCTAGACATGGCTGGTGGTGATGGTTACAGAACAATGTGAATGTACTTAATGCTATTGAACCATACACTTAAAAATGGTTAAAATAGTTAAGTTTTATGTTATGTATATGTTATCACTACATACACCATCATCAACAACAAAAAACTACAAATCTGTTTGCCGTTAAGAATCAACAGTTAGCATAGTCACTTTTCCACCCTAAGTTCTTGCCAGTAGCCCCAAAGAAACAGGCTCAGCATGGCTCTCTTTCTTCCTATATTCTAAGACAGGGGCTTTATATTTAATATGCTAAGTTTGAAAGACAATTGATACTGACAGCTGTATTATAGATCTCACAGTGTCTTGAAATGCACATGAATGAATTATTTCACCACTCTGAGGAGAGAAATAATGATTATCTTCTGCTTTTGCAAGATTTAGATACGTGGAAGTAGAAGAAAGTGGAGTAAGGTCTCACTGACAATTTGGATAAAAGAATATCAGCTCACTTGATTTCTGTCTTGAATGCCTGAGTTGTTCATATACCTTATTGTGCAATTCCATTCTGGAAGGTTCCTATGGTATAGAATCTACTCAATAATAATTTGATAACATTTGATTCTGGAATCTAAAAACTTTGTTCTGGTAGTTTGCAATAATATTTACTCCCCATTCTAACATACACATAAATACTAAAAAATAACCCTCAAGTTTCTGAGGAGACTCAAATGAGAAAAATGTATGTATGACAAGGAATAATGTAGTTATTTAAATGCTACAACTCACCAAAACTTTAGTAGACTAAAAATTAATAAACATATCCTATTATAATAATTCTGCAGTGCTAGTTTAAGAATCGTTTAGCACAATGTGGGAAATATTTACACTGCGATTGACCTTTATTTCTGACAAATGTCCAGTTTCTGATACAAAGTATGATTTGTCACATCTTAAACATTCTGGGCTTTTTCTAGTCTGTGCTTTTGCAGATGTTGCATTGGACAGGAAGGCTTTTTTTCTTTCCTTTTTCTCCTCCTAGTAAGTATCATGCATTCTTCAAGGTTCAGCTCAGATGTTACCTCTTTGGTCTTCTGTCTCTTACCAAGGCCAACAAGTTCACTGACTGATTTGCTCATCCATTCATCAAACACTGGGAACATAATATATGCTAGACACTGGAGACAAAAATACCCGTAAGGCCTGGCTGATGTCCTCAAGGAATTCACAAGCACAGTGCATGAGAGAAAGAGAAAGATAGAGAAATAGAGATGATTACAAGATAGTATGACATAGACAGTGGCAGGAAAATGTACAGGGTGATATGGGAGACATACAGAAAATCACCTAACCAAAAACTTGTGGAACATCTAGAAAATCTTCCTAGAAGAGATAAACACCTGAGCTGAGTTTTAAAGGGTAACTCAAAACCAGGTAGGAGAGGGGGGCATTTTAGACAAATGAAACAGGATCAAGGGAGTTTAAACCTAATTTTGTAAAAATGGGAATCCAATGAGGGATTTTTAAACAGACTAATGACTTCAAGTTAATTTACTAGCATAATTTAAGTCTCTTGAAAGGTAATGAGATTTGTCTTTTTGGAACTTCTTTGGTGATAAAACAGAGAATTGGTTGGAGGGACTATATTTACTCTTAATATTTGCATAAGATTTGTAACCATCTATTTTTGCACACTTTTCATATTGTATTGTGGCTGTTTGTGAAATTGTCTTGACTTCTGCATCAGGCTTTGAATTCTTTGTTGTCACAGTATATACCATTCATCTTTCTAACCCTAGTATCAAGCACAGTGTTTGGTATGTAAAAGGCACTCAGTCACTGTTTGAATGACTGAGTCAATGAATGAGTGCATTAATGATTATGACTACAAGAAAATATCAGATAAGTAGAGAAAAAGGTCATATCAATCAAATACAACCAGCTTCGATCAAAGAGGATATAAAATAGAGAAGGATATTTTGCTAATCTCTAATCTCATTTCTT
Source organism: Gorilla gorilla gorilla (assembly GCF_029281585.2). NCBI lineage: Eukaryota > Metazoa > Chordata > Mammalia > Primates > Hominidae > Gorilla > Gorilla gorilla. The sequence continues at coordinate 83,966,900 of NC_073239.2, read as the reverse complement.
TGAAGCTGTACCCCCTCTCTAGCCAAGTCATGTTTCTGTATATACTTGCTCACCTCCATGCATATGGTCAAGGCTTCCCTAAACCCTGACTGTTATTTTCCTTTTTGCTGCCAGTCTACATCTGTTATCTATATCAAGACTTCATTCAAGATAGTAAGTTCTCCTTGATCATTGCCACTCTGAATACTACTCATGTATATATTTTTTGTCAACTATATATTCAATTTGTAATATATCAGTGTATTAGTCTGTTCTTGCACTGCTATAAAGAAATACTGAGACTGGGTAATTTATAAAGATAAGAGGTTTAATTGGCTCACAGTTCTGTAGGCTGTACAAGAAGCATAGTGGCTTTTTCTTCTGGGGAGGCCTCAGGAAACTTACAATCATGGCAGAAGACAAAGGGAGAGTGGCACCTCACATGGCCAGAGAAGGAGCAAGAGAGAGAGGGGGCAGGTGCCACACACTTTTAAACAACCAGATCTCAAGAGAACTCACTATCATGATGACAGCACAGCTCCAGTAACCTCCCACTAGGCCCCACCTCCAGCGCTGGGAGTTACATTTCAACATGAGATTTGGAGTGGGGGGGCATAGATCCAAATACTATCAATCAGTTAGCAACTATTTGCAAAATTGACATGTAAGAGGTCTCACGTTGGTGTGTGTGGTTCCTCAAGCTTTTGAAAGAATTGCAATTTTTATTTCCTTTGTGTCTACTCAAAGCAACAAATATAGGTCTTACTCAAAATGTCTTTTTCTATCCTGGACTTCCAGAGCAGTCTTTACTTTTATTTAAGTTCAATTCTTCTTAAAAACCAAGGGCAAACTGAAAATAAGTGAAAACAAATGCCACACAAAAACTTGAGCATAATTATTTTTAACATCATTTTTCATAATAGCCAAAAGATGGAAACCTAAATATCCATCAACTGATGAATGAACAAACTGTGGTATATCTGTGGTATATCTATACAATGAAACATTACATAGCCATAAAAAGAAATGATGTATTTTTGGAAAACTACTAAACATTGCTGAAAGAAGTAACAGAGACAAGTAAATGGAAAGACAGCCTGTGTTCATATTGTTAATGTTCATACTACCCAAAGCAATCTACAAATTAAGTGCAATCCTATCAAAATCCCAAGGACATTTTTTATAAAAACAGAAAAACTCATCCTAAAATTTATATGGAATCTCAAGGGACTCCAAATAGCCAAAACAATTGTGAAAAAGAACAAAGTTGGAGGAGTCATGTTTCCTGATTTCAAAACATATTATGAAGCCACAGTAATCAAAACAGTATAGTACTGGCATAAACAGACATATAGATCAATGGAATAGAATAGAGAACTTAGAAATAAACCTTCATGTGTGTAGTCAAATGATCTCTGATAAGGGTGTCAAGACCACTCGATGGGGAAAGGACAGTCTCTTCAACAAATGGTGCTAGTAAAATCAGACACCCAAAGGCAAAAGAATAAAATTGGACTCTTACAATTATACTATATACCTCTACAAGGAAAACTACAAAACACTGCTGAAAGAAATCACAGATGACACAAACAAATGGAAACACATCCCATGCTCATGGGTGGGCAGAATCAATATTGTGAAAATGACCACACTGCCAAAAGCAATGTACAAATTCAATGTAATTTGCATCAAAATACCACCATCATTCTTCACAGAACTAGAAAAGACAATCCTAAAATTCATATAAAACCAAAAAAGGAGCCCACACAGCCAAAACAAGACTAAGCAAAAAGAACAAATCTGGAGACATCACACTACCTGACTTCAAACTATACTGTAAGGCCATAATCACTAAAACAACATGGTACTGATATAAAAATAGGCACATAGACCAATGAAAGAGAATAGAGAACCCAGAAATAAACCCAATACTTACAGCCAACTGATTGTTGACAAGGCAAACAAAAACATAAAAGTGGGGAAAGGACACCCTATTCAACAAATGGTGCTGGGATAATTGGCAAGTCACATGTAGAAGAATGAAACTGGATCCTCCTCTCTCACCTTATGCAAAAATCAACTCAAGTTGGATCAAGGACTTAAGCCTAAGAACTGAAACTATAAAAATTCTAGAAGATAACATCAGAAAAACCCTTCTAGACATTGGCTTAGGCAAAGACTTCATGACCAAGAATCCAAAAGCAAATGCAAGAAAAACAATGATAAATAGGTGGGACTTAATTAATCTAAAAAGTTTCTGCACAGCAAAAGAAACAATCAGCAAAGTAAACAGACAACTCACAGAGTGGGAGAAAATCTTCACAATTTACACATCTGACAAAGGACTAATATCTAGAATCTACAAGGAACTTAAGCAAATTAGCATGAAAAAACAATCCTGTCAAAAAATGGGCTAAGGACATGAATCAACAATTCTCAAAAGAAGATATACAAATGGTCAACAAATATATAAAAAAAATCGCCAATAATCAGGAAAATGCAAATCAAAACCACAATGTGATACCACCTTACTCTTGCAAGAATGGCCATAATGAAAAAATAAAAGAATAATAGATGTTGGTGGGGATGTGGTGAAAAGGGAATACTTTTACACTGCTGGTAGAAATGTAAACTTGTACAACCACTATGGCAAACAGTGTGGAGATTCCTTAAAGAACTGAAAGTAGAACTACCATTTGATCCAGCAATCCCACTACTGGGTATCTACCCAGAGGAAAAGAAGTAATTATACATGAAAGACACTTGCACATGCATGTTTATAGCAGCACAATTTGCAATTGCAAAAATATGGAACCAGCCCAAATGCCCACCAATCCATGAGTGGATAAAGAAATTGTGGTATATGTATACCACAGAATAATACTATTCAGCCAAAAAAGGAATGAAATAATGGCATTTGCAGCAAACTGGATGGAACTGGAGACCATTATTCCAAGTGAAGTAATTCAGGAATGAAAAACCAAACATTGTATGTTCTCACTTATAAGTGGGAGCTAAGCCATGAAGATGCAAAGGCATAAGAATGATACAGCGGACTTTGGGGACTTGGGGGAAAGGGTCGGAGGCAGGTGAGGGATAAAAGAATACAAATTGGGTACAGTGTATACAGCTTGGGTGATGGGTGCACCAGAATCTCACAAATCACCACTAAAGAACTTACTCATGTAAACAAACACCACCTGTTCCCTAATAACCTATGGAAATTAATAATAAGAAGACAGTGAAAAAAACAACAACAAAGAAAATTAACTCAACCTGCATTAAAGACCTAAATGTAAGACCTAAAACTATAAAACTAGAAGAAAACAGGAAGAAGTTCATGACATTCAATGTGGCAATGATTTTTTTTTTGGGATATGACACCAAAAACATAGGCAACTAAAGCAAAATAGACAAATGGGACTACATCTAACAGAAATATTTTGTGCATCAAAGAATGCAATCAACAGAGTAAAAAGGCAACCTATGAAATGAGAGAAAATAATTGCAAATCATATATCTAGTAAGAGTTAATATCCAGAATACATAAAGAGCTCTAACAACTCAACAACAAAAAATCACATGAATTTAAAATGAAAAAAAGACTTGAATACACATTTTCCCAAAGATGCTATACAAATAGCCAATGAGAATATAAAAAGATGCTCAATATCAGTAATTGTCAGAAAAATGAAAGTCAAAATCACAATGAGAACATCACCTTACTTATTAGGATAGCTACCATCAAAAAACCCAGAAAAGTTTTGGCATGAATAAGGAAACTGAAACCCTTGTGCACAGCTGGTGGGGTTATAAAATGGTGTAACCACTTGTAAAAGTAGTATGGAAGTTCCTCAAAACATTAAAAATAGAACTATCATATGATCCAGCAACCCCGCTTCTGGGTATGCATTCAAAAGAATTAAAAGCAAGGTCTTGAAGAGATATTTGCACACCCATGTTCGTAGAAACCATATTCACAATAGTCAAGAGGTGGAAGCAACTCAAATGTTCATTAATAGGTGAATGAATAAACAATTAAAGTAGTCAAATTAATAGAAAAAAAGTAGAATGATAGCTATCAGATGCTAGAGGGAGGTGTAAGAGTTATTTAATGGATATAGAGTTTTGAATTTGCGAATTGAAACAATTCTGAAGATCTGTCTCACAAAAATATGAATATACTTAACATTGCTGAACTTAAAAATGGTTAAGATGATAAATTTTGTGTTGTGTTTTTACCACCACAACAAAAAAGGAATGAATTACTGACACATGCTGTAACATGGATGAATCTTGAAAATATTAAGCTAAGTGGAAGAAGCCAGTTACAAAAGACCATGTATTACATGATCCTACTTATATGAAATGTCCCAAATAGGCAAATTTATAGAAACAGAAAGTAGACTAGTGGTTTATTTAGGGCTAGATGTGAAGATGAGGGGATAGGAGGATGATTGCTAAAAGGGACAGGCATTCTTTTTGAATTAATGAAAATGTTCTAAAATTGTGGTGATGGCTACACGTCTGAGTATACTAAAAACACTGAATACTTTGAATTGTATAGCATATGAATTATATCTTCTAAAATTGTGGTGATGGCTACACATGTCTGAATATACTAAAAACACTGAATACTTTGAATTTTATCTTGATAATTTTTTTAAAGGCAAGTACAAGAGTTGTTTTAAAGAAGAATATTTCATTTCTATATGTGATATTTAGGAAAGTTATATTTATAGCACACATATACCATCTGGTCTTTTGTTAATATTATTAATATAAAATTTACAATATATATAACCAACCAGCTTTTTATTTTGAACTCACGCTATATATAGTGGTTGCTATATTTAAGGTAAATTAGATCCCTAGTGTATAAAGTCAACTTGTCAACAAAGATTTAAGTCTCCTCAAAGAGAAAAGCATGGATGACCTCAAGTTTTGGTCTGAGAGCTTAACGGAAGGGAAAAAAATTTGGAGAGAAATAGGCAATCAAGTGGAAAATGGTAAGGGCTCCCAGTTGGCAGCAGATACAAAAGGAATCTTGAAGGAATAAATGCCAGATATACCTCTCTGCAAGCTGCTATATCCATATCTCTCATTAAAGTTTAGGACTAAACAATTTTCTAGCTTTTCCAACCAGTCAGTATTAGACTTCATTCAATGTCAAGCCAGATGATCCATTTGGAATGTAAAGAGAATATAATAGTACTGCAAATTACTTAACCACATGGGACTGTCTCTCTTGCATACGTACAGATACTTACATAGATGTGAAACCATCCCTTCCCTTTGCCCATAGGTAGAAGCTAAGCAGTAGTGCTGGATAAACCTTGTGCTTGTGATTTTAGAAAGGTATCCTAAGGCTTCAAACTTAAATGGGAACCGGGGAGCAGTAACTTCTCACCTGGATATTATGACTGTTTTAAGTTTAGCATTTGGTAGAGAAACAGCAGTGAGCAGCTGAAGCAGTGGGAGCCAAAGGGCTTACTGAAAAATGTAATTTCAGAAAAACATAAGCAAAATTTCCTTTTACCAGTTGCCCCATTCCAGGAAGAGCCCCATCTATAATAAGCAAAAGATGGCTTTCCCAATAGGCGATTAATATAACTAATATGCTTGCTTAGGAACATTTGATGTTGAGAATTTGCAGCTTTTCACAGACTGCTGTGAGCATTTCATTTTGCTGAAGGTTAGGCTGTGTGCCAAGAAGCTATGGTCCTGCTTTCATGGTCTGACTAGACAATGTTTATTCTGTTCTGCTTTCTTCCACATATTGTATTGCATACATTCTGTAAAATAATGTCTTCAATTTGATGAAGATGAAGACCATAAACACATATGCATATTTACAGATTCTACAGAGTGTCAGAAATCTTAAAGGCAAGGCTATGTAACACTGGGCACCCTGGGCCATATATACAATTAAGTGATCTCAGGCGGTAGACAAGAAGAAAGAGTGGAAAAAGACTGGCTGATACATTGTTTTGTGTGCCATGCTTACTTGTGCTGCAAGATAACAGTGGCAGTCTGGTTGGATCCAAAAGGGTAGTCTTTTTATGTTGTTAGTAGTACACATATAAAATTCAGTTTTCCATATGATAACAGTGATTAATGAATTCCCCACTAGCTGGAGTACTGGCTTTTTAAAACTGAGATGACTGGCCTAAGGTATCTTTAGAAAAAGTCTTTACCGATTCAAATGGCTGACAATGGACATACACACAAGAAAAATAAAGACAGGGAACTATGTCTAAAATTAAGTATGATTTGTGAGCATTGAGCTCAAATATATTCTCTAAGGGGGAAAATTAATAGTTAATTTGTTTGGTTGGGCATTTATTCTGACACAGATAATACAGATGTTTCTTTATTTACAATGAGGTTACATCCTGATAAATGCATTTTAAGTTGAAAACATGTGGCAAGTCAAAAATGCATTCAAATAGAGCTAAGAGAGTGAACATCAGAGCCAGCCTTGCCTAACCTTACATGTGCTCGGGATGCTTACATTAACATACAGTTGGGCAGAATCATCTAACACAAAGCCTATTTTATAATAAAGTGTTGAATATCTCAGGTACTACCTATCAACAGCCCACAAAAATATCAAAATGCAAAATTTGAAGTATGTTGAAATTGTGATGGTTTTACACAATTGTAAGTAACAAAACAAAACAAAACAAAACAAAACAAAACCCACAAGTCAAACTATCATAAGTCAGGGACTGTCTATACTTTCTTCTTGCTGCCCAAGTTAAGATGTTAGAAGAACTGAAAGGCTTTTGGATATAAGAGTGAAAAGCATTCTAATTTCTCAAAGTCACTTATCAAAATAATCCCACAGTTATAAAGTTCCCTGTGTAGTTAGCTCTAAGAGGCTTTTTAGAAAGTTAAGGGAGAGCTCTAAGTTCAGTGGTCCAGGAAATTGATTCCTTGTCATCACTTTGGCTAACCAAGATCTATCATTTATATGAATTGAGAGTGGAGAAAGAGTGTGGTGGGTAATAGAATGCTGAAAAGAAAAGATACTACCTAAGCCTTTCAAATATAAAATGTGGACATAAATCCATCTGCTACTGATTATAAATTCTTCAAAAGTTTACTCATGCCCATTGTAACGGCATTGATGCTGCAACATTTAAAAGCCACCATTATACATAATCTATGTGAGAGGTTAATGAAAGATCTTTTTTCACATAACAACTATTCACTGTGCTTACCAAAAGAGCTGAAAAGGCAATGTTGAAACATATATTTACTCTGCTAAAATGACCATCAGTAGGAACAATATTAACTAAGGCTAAGGATTAAGAGGGTTACTATGAAAGGTGAAGCATGTACAGATTTGAGTCTCTACATCATTAAAAAAACTTTAAAGTGAATTACAGGGATACTTTAGAGATATTGCAGGGTTAGTTCAAGACTACCACAATAAACTGAGTATTGCAGTACAGTGATTTACACCAATTTTCTGGTTAGCCAGTGCATGTAAGAGTTATGTTTACGCTATTCTGTAGTCTATTAAGTGTGAAATAGTATTATGTAAAAATAACAATGTACATACCTTAATTTAAAAAAATACTTTATTGCTAAAAAATGCTAACAATTATCTGAGTCTTCAGTGAGTTGTAACGTTTTTGCTGGTGGAGGGTCTTGCCTCCATGTTGATGGCTGCTGACTGATCTGGGTGGTGGTTGCCTGTGGCTGGGGTGGCTGTGGCAATTTCTTAAAATAAGACAATAATGAAGTTTGCTACACTGATTGACTCTTTCCTTCATGAAAGATATCTCTGTAGCATGCAATGCTGTTGGACAGCATTTAATCCACAGTAGAACTTCTTTGAAAATTGGAGTCAATCCTCTTAAATCCTGCCGCTACTTTACCAACTAAGTTTATGTAATATTCTAAATCCTTGGTTGTCATTCCAACAATGTCCACAGCATTTTTATCAGTAGATTCCATCTTAAGAAGCCCCTTTCTTTACTCATCCATAGGAAGTAACTCCTTATCTGTTCAAGTTTCATCATGAGATTACAGCAATTCAGTCACATCTTCAGGTTTCATCTCTAATTCTAGTCCCCTTGCTATTTTGACGACATTGTAGTTACTTCTTCAACTGAAGCACTGAACTACTTAAAGTCATCCATGAAGGTTGGAATCAACTTCTTTTCAACTCCTCTCAATGTTGATATTTTGACCTCCTCCCGTGAATCATAAATGCTCTTAATGACATCTAGAATGGTGAATCCTTTCCAGAAAGTTTTCAATTTACTTTGCTCAGATCCACTATAGGAATCACTATCTATGGCAAGTATAGCCTTATAAAATGTATGTCTTAAATAATAACACTTGAATATTGAAATTACTCCTTGATCTATGGACTACAGAGTGGATGTTGTATTAGCACGCATGAAAACAACATTAATCTTGTACATCCCAATCAGAGCTCTTGGATGACTAGGTGCAATATCAATAATAGTTATATTTTGAAATAAATCTTTTTGTCTGAATAAGAGGTCTCAAGAAAAGACTTAACATAATCAGTAAGCCAAGCTGCAAAAAGATGTACTATCATCCAAGCTTTGTCATTTATAGAGCACAGGGAGGGAAGATTTAGCATCATTCTTAAAGCTACTAGGATTTTTAGAATGGCCAATGAGTATTGGCTTCAACTTAAAGTCACCAGCTACTTTAGCCCCTATCAAGAGAATCAGCCTGTCCTATAAAGCTTTGAAGACAGCAATTAATTTTTCCTCTATAGCAATGAAAGTCCTAGAAGGCATCTTCTTCCTATATATAAGACTGTTTCATCTACATTGAAAACCTGTTGCTTAGCATAGTCACCTTCATCAATGATCTTAGATAGATCTTCTGGATAACTTGCTGTTGCTTCTACATCAGTATTTGCTGCTTCACCTTGCATTGTTATATTATGGAGATGTATTCTGTCCTTAAAGCTCATAAGCCAACCTCTGCTGGCTTCAAACTTTTCTTCTATACCTTTTTCACCTCTCTCAACCTTCACAGAATTGAAAAGAGTTAGGGCCTTGCTCTGGATTACGCTTTGGCTTAAGGGAATGTTGGTCTACTGCACTTTTAATTTCCTTAAAGAACTTTTCCTTTGCATCCACAACTTGGCTGTAGCACCAGCGGCCTAGGTTTCTGGCTCTCTTGGCTTTTGACATGCCTTCCTCACTAAGTTTAATCATTTCCAGCTTTTGATTTAAAATGAGAGACATGTAATTTTTCCTTTCACTTGAATACTTAGAGGCCATTGTAGAGTTATTAAATGGCCTACTTTCAATATTGCTGTGTCTGAGAGAATAGGGAGGCCCAAGGAGAGGGAGAAAGGGGAACAGCCAATCGGCAAAACAGTCAGAATTCACAGGTTTATCGATTAAGTCTGCCATCTTATAATGGGCACCCAATTTGTGGTGTCCCCAAATAATAACAGTAGTAAAAACAAAGATCACTGACTACAGATCACTGTAAGAGATATAAAAATAACAAAGTGTGAATTATTGTGAGAATTACCAAAATGTGACACAGAGACATAAAGGAACACATGCTGTTGGAAAAATGGTGCCAAGAGACTTGCTCAATGTAGGACTGCCACAAACCTTCAATTTGTTAAAAAAAAAAAAAAAGGAATATCTGCAAAGTCAATAAAGTGAGGTATGCATGTATAACATTCATAAAGAAAGTTTCACGGCTATTTATGAGATACTAAAATAAACATTTAACATGGCGGATGCCCTCAAGTCTATTCCAGTATAATTTATTCCTCACCTCTTTATTTGAAAGACCAACTAGACAAAACTTTGGTGTACTGCAGGTCTTGCTTATGTATTACAGGCTTTATATATTCGTAGAGTGAAAAAGATTGAATCATTTAGGGTTAAGATCTCCTTTGTTGAAAACCAGCACATTCATTAATCTAGTTACTCCAGAAGTTGTGTTAATGGAATAATAAAATTCCTATGCTTATAAAATACATAGCTTTCTCAAAGTGCTATTGTGTTGTGCACTTTTTTCCATCTAAAGATGCTCATTATCTGGCAATTACAGTTCTTATGTCATAAAATAAAATAAGCTTTATGTAAGGTTATAGAGTTTGGAATAAATACAAATGTTATGATTACCAGAAATGATTAAGCCATGATTTAGTGGTACAAAAAGATGCAACAGAATTGGTAATGAATTAGTTATTAAGTTGGGTTGGTGTTTCATGTTTATTTTATCACTACAACTTCCATCTGTGTTACATATATTCATTTCTATGTATAAAACATTAAACTTTTAAAATAACTGTGTAAATATAAAAAGCATTTAACTTAATTAACATGAAAGGGGTACGTTTTTAGGAAGAATAATTTTTAAAAATATCTAAAATGTCCTTGAGGTCACAGAAAATGCTTCAATTGAGAGCAAATGCCTACTTTTTTCAGTACTTAATGATGAAAACCTTGCCACACCCTGGTCAAATGAGTAGGATATCACTGATAAATGGGTAGCACTTACGTCAAATGGGTGAATTTGTTGGTCAGGATTTTGTGCAAACAAAGAAAGAAAATGTTCACTCTGTAGTCTGAATAATTTAAATTCTTCTTTAATGGTAATTTCTCAGGCACTGTCCTATAATTTTGAACCACGTACCTTTCTTTTTGAACCCTGGATCTTAGTATTCTAAAAATAATTGTTAAGTTTTTTCCAACAAAGACTGGTCCTGTGTTAGAATATTACTGTGGCCATTAATTAAAAAAACAAAGTTTATATGCAGGAAATATTTTATAAAATAAAAAATAAAATAAAATGCATGATGAAACAAAGCTCCTAGATGGGATGTAAGAAGAAATACATACCAATATGCCAACTATGATACTGACTTTGAAGAAATACTGGTGGCTTATATCCATATTGCTAAAATGAAAGTAAGGAAATTAGCAAGGCATTATAGTAACAGGGTTGCAACAGCATTATCAAATCATTCACTGTTATATCCAAATGATAAGATATTAATGGTTTGTATTTTTTTTTTTTTTAGGAAGTTAACCAAAGAGACTGGGATTCTGCAGAAGAGGAGTTTATAGAAACTGAAAACGAGATTTTAGAAAATAGTCAATAAATTCCATTTTTGGAAAATTGAGTTAAAGTATTAAAGATTATTGCAACTAAGTTACATTCTTATACACATTCAGACACATAAGAAAGAGTATTGTTGATTAGAATCTTTGTGTCTCTGATTTTCTTCTTATGCTTTTGTCTCACAATTAAATAAAAGGAAGAACTGGGTTTCCCTGATACTTATCCTCTGCTGCTTGGGATGAGCTAATGGTCTCCTAGGAGTTGCAAAGTCTTTACTTGAGAAAACAGTCAAAAAGGTAATTCTTGCAGCACTAGGTGCTCTAATGAGAAAGTGAATCACTCAAACTTAAAAAAATAACCCTGCTGGTACTGGCAAATCCTTTACTGTCACCTAAGGTTTTCTCTTTTAATTTTCACTAATTTTCATAATTCCACCAATAAAACATTAGGAATAGACAGGGATGAGTTGTAATTTCTAAAAATATTGGAGACCCTTCTTTACTGGAATAAGGTATTTTTATGCCATTACTTCTGAGAAAATTTCTATTTTTTTCCATTTTAACTTAAAACATTTTTTTCCACTGCATACATTCTGAATCCTCATGTAATTCTATAGACTAAGGAACTTCAAAATAGATACAGAATTTAAAAATTGCAAGATAAACTACAGCAAATAAGACATGTATATAGAAAATGTGAAAACATAATGAGGTACCTATAAATAGTGGAAATATTAAGAATCATATCTAAAGACTGTACCTTATTTTAACCACAAGTATAGTCAATAAAAGCTGTGTAAATTAACTTTAAAAATCCTATTGAAAAATTAACCCCCCCTTCCTTTTTGGGTTAAGTATTATTTTCTACTAAAATTGCTTAAAGAGATATATTTGTAATGTGCTTTTTTCAATTTTCTATTTCATTTTCCTACTTTACTTTTTATTTATAATATACTTTATTTTTTTTAAGAGTGAATATGTATAGGAACATATATAATGGTATGCATAGAAGGAAGTGTGAAAAAGGAAGATTAGTCTACCTGATTGTGACATAGGGCGATTTCGGCCAAGGTTATAGGTCTGATTTTTTTTTAAATTTAAATTTTAATTCTTTATTATTATACTTTAAGTTCCAGGGTACATGTGCACCACGTGCAGGTTTGGTATATATGTATACATGTGCCATGTTGGTGTGCTGCACTCATTAACTCGTCATTTACATTAGGTATATCTCCTAATGCTATCTCTCCCCCTCCCCCCACCCCACAACAGGCCCCAGTGTGTGATATTCCCGTTCCTGTGTCCAAGTGTTCTCATTGTTCAATTCCCACCTATGAGTGAGAACATGTGGTGTTTGGTTTTCTGTCCTTGCGATAGTTTGCTCAGAATGATGGTTTCCAGCTTCATTCATGTCCCTACAAAGGACATGAACTCATCATTTTTTATGGCTGCATAGTATTTCATGGTGTATATGTGTCACATTTTCTTAATCCAGTCTATCACTGATGGACATTTGGGTTGGTTCCAAGTCTTTGCTATTGTGAATAGTGCTGCAATCAACATACGTGTGCATGAGTCTTTATAGCAGCATGATTTATAATCCTTTGGGTATATGCCCAGTAATGGGATGGCTGGGTCAAATGGTATTTCTAGTTCGAGGGATCGCCACACTATCTTCCACAATGGTTGAACTAGTTTACAGTCCCACCAACAGTGTAAAAGTGTTCCTATTTCTTCACATCCTCTCCAGCACCTGTTGTTTCCTGACTTTTTAATGATTGGCATTCTAACTGGTGTGAGATGGTGTCTCATTGAGGTTCTGATTTGCATTTCTCTGATGGTATAGGCCTGATTTCTGTGTGAATAGGTAATTTTATTCAATTACATCGCTATAAAAATAACCCCCCTAAACAAGAAGGCTTAATAAGTACGGTGGTAAAAGCACACAAGCGGGACCCACAATACTGGGGGAAAAAGCACCTGAAAGCACATATACAGAATGCTGATTGGCTATATATATATATATATATATACACATTTTTTTTTTTTTTTTTTTTTTTTTTTTTGAGATGGAGTCTCACTCTGTCACTAGGCTAGAGTACAATGGCATGATCTCGGCTCACTGCAACCTCCACCTCCTGGGTTCAAACAATTCTTCTGCCTCAGCCTCCCCAGTAGCTGGGATTACAGGTGTGCACCACCACACCCGGCTAATTTTTGTATTTTTAGTAGAGACGGGGTTTCACCATATTGGCCAGGCTGGCCTCGAACTCCTGACCTTGTGACCCACCTATCTCGGCCTCCTGAAGTGCTGGGATTACAGGCGTGAGTCACCGCACCTGGCTGGTAATATAATTTTTGAATATGAAGATACCATGATTACTTACAAGTTGTGATTTTATATATATATATGTGTGTATATATATATATTTAAAATGTATATATATACACACACACACACATATATATACACACATATATGTCACAAAAATATATTGAGGGATTAAGATATACATTTTGAAGAATGCAGGGAGTATAAAGCTAATGATATAATAAGATGCAGAAGTAGAAGGATATAATGAGATGTGCATATTTTAGCAGTGTAATGAAGTTCATGGAATGACGAGTCTAAAGAGATATGAATACCTGAAGGGAATTATGAATGAGTTTAAGAGGCCACATTCATGGAAAAATTAAAAAATAGACAGCAAATGCCAGCACAGACCAACATCCCTTTGCAAGTAGAATCATTCTAAGTGAAGACCTTACTAGACTGAAGGTAGAAACTTAAGGCAGTGATTTGGATAATAAAAATATATGCTTTCACTTGAAATATTTGAATAGGTATCTCAATTCTTTGCTTCAATTTTGTACAGCTCAATCAGAGAAGAGCAAAAGTAAAAAATAAAATAAAAACTGCTGCTTAATTAAATTTTCTAATGAGACAGAGATATATTCCTGAATGACCTGGGTGGGTGGAATTAAAATTTGATTACATCAAAATGCATACAGGATCCAGATGCAGGCCAACAAATGGAGCTGAGCCAATTTTAGCTTTTGCTGTCTTGGGAATTTTATTTTAGATTATAAGCTGTAAGCTTTTTTATTTAAGATTACATGATTAAAGACTTCAGTGTCTCTGACCTAGGTTCTTTGTTTTTCCACTTTAGCAGTTCTAGTTAAGGAACCTTTAAGTTTTGCTGTTGGAACTAAGTTTGTAGCAGTGAAGTATCTCTTTAGAATACTGACCACGGCACAAAGGCACATGTTCCCGTCTCTGACTTCTAGCTAGTTAGCTGCCTGAGCATAGGCAGTTATCTTAAGCTGAGATTGGCTTCCCTTTAGAAGAAATTCTGAAGCTCTTGATTCCAAGCAGTAGGAAGTCCTCACCAAGGTCATACTGTAAATACTCTGTAATTTACAAGTGCTTATCTCAGGGTTATGACCTTAGAATCCCCATGTTAGGAGGGTAGAGGAAAGGGAAGCAGTTGCTAAATTCAAATAGAGCACGTTAGTGAAAATAAAATTATTTACACAATATTATCTCCTTTAATAGTATCCTACAATAACCCTATATTGGGTAGACATTATTTCCATTTTGCACAGGAGGGAGATAAGACCTAGAAAGGTTAAGTAGCTTGTCCAGGGTCATTTGGCTAGTAAAAGGTAGAGCAAGTAAAAGAGCCAAAGAGTGTCTTGGCAAAGCTACTTCTAAGTATACCTTATTTCCTTTTCCCTTATTCTCTGACAGCCCCTGAACCATCAGGAAGAGTTAATGAACTCCCAGTATGACCTTGGTGAGGACTTCCTACTGCTTGGAATCAAGAGCTTCAGAATTTCTTCTAAAGGGAAGCCAGTCTCAGCTTAAGATAACTGCCTATGCTCAGGCAGCTAACTAGCTAGAAGTCAGAGACGGGAACATGTGCCTTTGTGCCGTGGTCAGTATTCTAAAAGAGATATTTCACTGCTCCAAACTTACTTCCAACAGCAAAACTTAAAGTTTCCTTGACTAGAACTGCTAAAGTGGAAAAGCAGAGAACCTAGGTCAGAGACACTGAAGTCTTTAATCATGTAATCTTAAATAAAAAAGCTTACAGCTTATAATCTAAAATAAAATTCCCAAGAAAGCAAAATCCTTTCTATTAAAAAAAGCTCATAGTTTTTCCATTGTATATAGAAAAAGATTGGGAATTTCAGGGAATGGTGCCAGAATATTTTAATCTGCCTTACAGAAGTTGGTACTGTACCAAGTGTGAAGTTGTAATTTATTCATGTCATACATTTTACAAACAAAGAAAATGAATCATAAACGTTAGTCTTACAAATGTTATCATCCATAGTTATGCCAGGAATGCCTATCAGTGGAATACTTGTTCCTTAAAATCCTCGCTTGCAGATAGGAGCTGAAAATAGTAATATGCTAAAAGACAGACCAGAGAAAATAGAAAATTCATTGGTAGTCAAAATAGAAAAACAGAAAACACTTTATACATGCAAACACGTCTAGGCACTTGCTTTATAAGAATAATGTTTACATTGATTTCAGATGCAGTATGCTATAGTGAAATGAACACCAGACTGGGAGTTAAGGATCCCGGGTTCTAGTTGTTGTAACCATAACTATTTGTCTAACTTTAAGAATATCACTGGGACTCTGTTTCAAGATGGCCGAATAGGAACAGCTCCATTCTGCAGCTCACAGCATGATCGACGCAGAAGACAGGTGATTTCTGCATTTCCAACTGAGGTACCCGGTTCATCTCATTGGGACGGGTTGGACAGTGGGTGCGGCCCATGGAGGGCGAGTCGAAGCAGGGCAGGGCGTCGCCTCACCCAGGAAGAGCAAGGGGTTGGGGGATTTCCCTTTCCTAGCCAAGGGAAGCCGTGACAGATTGTACCTCGAAAAACAGGACATTCCTGCCCAAATCCTGTGCTTTTCCCACAGGCTTAGCAACCAGCAGACCAGGAGATTCTCTCTCGTGCCTGGCTTGGCAGGTCCCAAACCCATGGAGCCTTGCTCACTGCTAGCACAGCAGTTTGAGATCAACCTGCCAGGCTGCAGCCTGGCGGGGGGAGGGGCGTCCACCATTGCTGAGGCTTGAGTAGGTAAACAAAGTGGCCAGGAAGCTCGAACTGGGCGGAGCTCACCACAGCTCAGCAAGGCCTATTGCCTCTACAGACTCCACCTCTGTGGGCAGGGCATAGCTGAACAAAAGGCAGGAGAAAATTCTGCAGACTTAAACGTCCCTGTCTGACAGCTCTGAAGAGAGCAGTGGTTCTACCAGCACGTTGTTTGAGCTCTGAGAATGGACAGACTGCCTCATCAAGTGGGTCCCTGACCCCTGTGTAGCCTAACTGAAAGACATCTCCTAGTAGGGGCCAGCAGACACCTCATACAGGCAGGTGCCCCTCTGGGATGAAGCTTCCAGAGGAAGCATCAGGCAGCAATATTTGCTGTTATGCAATATTTGCTGTTCTGCAGCCTCTGCTGGTGATACCCAAGGAAACAGGGTCTGGAGTGGACCTCCAGCAAACTCCAACAGATCTGCAGCTGAGCGACCTGACTCCTGGAAGGAAAACTAACAAACAGAAAGGAATAGCATCACCATCAACAAAAAGGACATCCACACCAAAACCCCATCTATAGGTCACCAACGTCAAAGACCAAAGGTAGATAAAACCACAAAGATGGTGAGAATCCAGAGCAGAAAAGCTGAAAATTCTAAAAACCAGAGCGCCTTTTCTCCTCCAAAGGATCACAGCTCCTCACCAGCAATGGAACAAAGCTAGATGGAGAATGTCTTTGACAAGTTGACAGAAGTAGGCTTCAGAAGGTCCGGAATAACAAACTTCTCCGAGCTAAAGGAGCATGTTCTAACCCATCACAAGGAAGCTAAAAACCTTGAAAAAAGGTTAGATGAATGGCTAATGAGAATAAACAGTGTAGAGAAGACCTTAAGTGACCTGATGTAGCTGAAAACCAAGGCACGAGAACTTCGGGAGGCATGCACTAGCTTCAATGGCAAATTTGATCAAGTGGAAGAAAGGATATCAGTGATTGAAGATCAAATTAATGAAATAAAGTGAGAAGACAAGTTTAGAAAAAAAAGAGTAAAAAGAAACGAACAAAGCCTCCAAGAAATATGGGACTATGTGAAAAGACGAATTCTACCTTTGATTGCTGTACTTGAAAGTGATAGGGAGAATGGAACCAGGTTGAAAAACACTCTTTAGGACATTATCAAGGAGAACTTTCCCAACTTAGCAAGGCAGGCCAGCATTCAATTTCAGGGAATACAGAGAACACCACAAAGATACTCCTTGAGAAAAACAACCCCAAGACACATAATTGTCAATTTCACCAAGGTTGAAATGAAGGAAAAAATGTTAAGGGCAGCCAGAGAGAAAGGTCAGGTTACCCACAAAGGGAAGCCCATCAGACTAACTGCGGATCTCTCTGCAGAAACCCTGCAATCCAGAAGAGAGTGGGGGCCAATATTCAACATTCTTAAAGAAAAGAATTTTCAACCCAGAATTTCATATCCAGCCAACATAAATGAAGGAGAAATAAAATCCTTTACAGACAAGCAAATGCTCAGAGATTTTGTCACCACCAGGCCTGTGTTACAAGAGTTCCTAAAGGAAGCACTAAACATGGAAAGGAACAACTGGTACCAGCCACCACAAAAACCTGCCAAATTGTAAAGAACATCAATGCTATGAAGAAACTGCATCAATTAACAGGTAAAATAACCAGGTAACATCATAATGACAGGATCAAATCTACACCTAACAATATGGACCTTAAATGTAAATAGGCTAAATGCCCCAATTAAAAGACACAGACTGGCAAATTGGATAAAGAGTCAAGCCCCATCAATGTGCTGTATTCAGGAGACCCATCTCATGTGCAAAGACACACATAGGCTCAAAATAAAGGGATGGAGGAAGATCTAACAATCAAATGGAAAGCAAAAAAAAAAAAAAAAAAAAAAAAAAAAAAGCAGGGGTTGCATCCTAATCTCTGATAAAACAGACTTTAAACCAACAAAGATCAAAAGAGACAAAGAAGGCCATTACATAATGGTAAAGGGATCAATGCAGCAAGAAGAGCTAATTATCCTAAATATATATGCACCCAAGACAGGAGCACCCAGATTCGTAAAGCAAGTCCTTAGAGACCTACAAAGAGACTTCAACTCCCACACAATAATGATGGGAGACCTTAACACCCCACTGTCAATATTAGATCAACGAGACGGAAGGTTAACAAGGATATCCAGGACTCAAACTCAGCTCTGGACCAAGCAGACCTAATAGACATCTACAGAGTTCTCCACCCCAAATCAACAGAATATACAGTCTTCTCAGCACCGCATCGCATGTATTCTAAAATTGACAACATAATTGGAAGTAAAGCACTCCTCAGCAAATGTAAAAGAACAGAAATCACAACATACTGTCTCTCAGACCACAGTGCAATCAAATTAGAACTCAGGATTAAGAAACTCACTCAAAACCACACAAGAACATGGAAATTGAACAACCTGCTCCTGAATGACTACTGGGTAAATAATGAAATGAAGGCAGAAATAAAGATGTTCTTTGAAACCAATGAGAACGAAGACATGATGTACCAGAATCTCTGGGACACATTTAAAGCAGTGTGTAGAGGGAAACTTATAGCACTAAATGCCCACAAGAGAAAGCAGGAAAGATCTAAAATTGACACCCTAACATCACAATTAAAATAACTAGAGAACCAAGAGCAAACAAATTTAAAAGCTAGCAGAAGGCAAGAAATAACTAAGATCAGAGCAGAACTGAAGGAGACAGAGACACGAAAAACCCTTCAAAAAATCAATGAATCCAGGAGCTGGTTTTTGAAAGGATCGACAAAATTGATAGACCGCTAGCATGACTAATAAAGAAAAGAGATAAGAACCAAATAGACGCAATAAAAAATGATAAAGGGGATATCACCATTGATCCCACAGAAATACAAATTACCATCAGAGAATACCATAAACACCTCTATGCAAATAAACTAAAAAATCTAGAAGAAATGGATAAATTCCTGGACACATACACCCTCCCAAGACTAAAGCAGGAAGAAGTTGACTCTCTGAATAGACCAATAATAGGCTCTGAAATTGAGGCAATAATTAATAGCCTACCAACCAAAAAAAGTCCAGGACCAGATGGATTCACAGCCAAATTCTACGAGAGGTACAAAGAGGAGTTGGTATTATTCCTTCTGAAACTATTCCAATCAATAGAAAAAGAGGGAATCCTCCCTAACTCATTTTATGAGGCTAGCATCATCTTGATACCAAAACCTGACAGAGACACAACAAAAAAAGAAAATTTTAGACCAATATCCCTGAAGAACATCGATGCAAAAATCCTCAATAAAATACTGGCAAACCGAATCCGGCAGCACATCAAAAAGCTTATCCACCACAATCAAGTCGGCTTCATCCCTGAGATGAAAGGCTGGTTCAACATATGCAAATCAATAAATGTAATCCATCACATAAACCAAACCAATGACAAAAACCACATGATTATCTCAATAGATGCAGAAAAGGCCTTCAACAAAACTCAACAGCCCTTCATGCTAAAAACTCTCAATAAACTAGGTATTGATGGAATGTATCTCAAAATAATAAGAGCTACTTATGACAAACCCACAGCCAATATCATACTCAATGGGCAAAAACTGGAAGCATTCCCTTTGAAAACTGGCACAAGACAAGGATGTGTTCTCTCACCACTCCTATTCAACATGGTGTTGGAAGTTCTGGCCAGGGACAATCAGGCAAAAGAAAGAAATAAAGGGTATTCAATTAGGAAAAGAGGAAGTCAAATTGTCTCTGTTTGCAGATGACATGATTGTATATTTAGAAAACTCCATTGTCTCAGCCCAAAATCTCCTTAAGCTGATAAGCAACTTCAGCAAAGTCTCAAGATACAAAATCAACGTGCAAAAATCACAAGCATTCCTATACACCAATAACAGAAAAACAGAGAGCCAAATCATGAGTGAACTCCCATTCACAATTGATACAAAGAGAATAAAATACCTAGGAATCCAACTTACAAGGGATGTGAAGGACCTCTTCAAGGAGAACTACAAATTACTGCTCAATGAAATAAAAGAGGACACAAACAAATGGAAGAACATTCCATGCTCATGGATAGAAGAATCAATATCATGAAAATGGCCATACTGCCCAAGGTAATTTATAGATTTAATGCCAACCCCATCAAGCTACCAATGACTTTCTTCACAGAATTGGAAAAGGCTACTTTAAAGCTCAAATGGAACCAAAAAAGAGCCCGCTTCGCCAAGTCAATCCTAAGCCAAAAGAACAAAGCTGGAGGCATCACACTACCAGACTTCAAACTACACTACAAGGCTACAGTAACCAAAACAGCATGGTAATAGTACCAAAACAGATACATAGACCAATGGAACAGAACAGAGGCCTCAGAAATAACACCACCCATCTACAACCATCTGATCTTTGACAATCCTGACAAAAACAAGAAATGGGAAAGGATTCCCTGTTTAATAAATGGTGCTGGGAAAACTGGCTAGGCATATGTAGAAAGCTGAAACTGGAAAGCTGAAACTGGATCTTCCTTACACCTTATACAAAAATTAATTCAAGATGGATCAAAGACTTAAATGTTAGACCTAAAACCATAAAAATCCTAGAAGAAAACCTAGGCAATACCATTCAGGACACAGGCATGGGCAAGGACTTCATGACTAAAGCACAAAAAGCAATGGCAACAAAAGCAAAATTGATGAATGGGATCTAATTAAACTAAAGAGCTTTCTGCACGGTAAAAGAAACTACCATCAGAGTGAATAGGCAACCTACAGAATGGGAGAAAATTTTTGCAATCTGCCCATCTGACAAAGGGCTAATATCCAGAATCTACTAAAAGAACTTAAACAAATTTACAAGAAAAAAAACCAAACAACCCATCAAAAAGTGGGCAAAGGATATGAACAGACACTTCTCAAAAGAAGACATTTATGCAGCCAAAAGACATATGAAAAAATGCTCATTTGATCTCAAGTTACCCTCTTACTCTTACTATTATATCTAAAGTGTTTCATGTACTATACACTCTGAAATTCCTTCATAGAGTTCCCTGTGTCTATGACCTTCACAACAATCACTTTCAGCATTTTCTCTACATGTTAAGTCCTTAGTTTTCTGGGATTATTATTGAACCTTCTTAGACATATAAAAATCATTTTAGAGATGTCACAGCTTCAAATGCATGAATAGATTCAGTTGGTCCTAGATTTTCCTGACAAAACACTGGCTTTCCTCTAAGGGCTTCTGTGATTGCAGGTGTTAGAGTGTTTGCAGAGGCAAAGTATTTGTAATTTCACAGAATGTGAAGGCCTTTTGGTTCCCCCAAATACTTTTTCCTACTCAGTGATTAATGAATGATATTAAATAGTTTAGAGGTACATCTAGCTGAAATGAAAACAAACTATAAAGGTTTGCTCATTAAAACGCAAATACACTTGGTAAAGAAAATATTCTAAAGTGTAGTGAGAATGAACTTCTACCTTTTTTTCTAGGCTTTATTTTACTTATGACAATTCAATTTACAGTGATTCACACTTACAGCACTCTGCTTTTTTTTTTTATGTCCACGTTATTTATTAGGGCATTTAAAATTAATAGTGAACAAATATTTCAGTCAGTTGTCTTACAAAACATATGAAGAAGGTGCTATGGGAACATGAATGAAGAGTGTTTAACTCAGCTAGGGAAAGGGGGAAGCAGACATCAGGAAAGACTTCTTCATAAAGGAGAAGCATCTTAAGCTTGATCTTAAAGAATATGTGGTAGTTAGGCAGTAGTTAATATGTAGAGAAGTAAGATAAAGTTTTTCCAAGCAAAAACTATATAAGCAAAGGGGCCAGGCATGGTGGCTTATGCCTGTAATACTAGTACTTTGGGAGGCTAAGGCGAGAGGATCGCTTGAGGCCAAGAGTTCAGGGCCAGCCTGGGAAACATAGTGAGACCTAGTCTCTTAAAAAAAAAGGATATATAAATAAAGCCTTAGAGGTAAGAGAGAATAAGAAGAAAGAATCATCATGTCAGGTTTAGGGAGATGCAAGGTCTGATGATAAGGAGGTAAGAGAAGAAACAAAAATATTAGAAGAAATCAGATTATAAAGGGCCTTTCATGACATGTTAAGGAGTTTGAATTTTATCTTGAGGTTATGAAAAAACTGCTGAAGAGTTGCGTGTAGGGAGTGTTAATAACAAATTAGCAAATTTGAACAGATTACTTTGGCATCAAATTGGAGAACGGATTGGGAAGATGTTAATTGTGGGGAGGGGAGCCTATAACAATTGTCCAGGAAGTTAATAATAAAGACCTAAACTGGGCCAGGCGCATTGGCTCACTCCTGTGAGCACTTTGGGAGGTCAAGGTGGGTGGATCACCTGAGACTGGGAGTTCGAGACCAGCCTGACCAACATGGAGAAACCCCATCTCTACTAAAAATACAAAATTAGCTGGGCATAGTGGTGCATGCCTGTAATCCCAGGTACTCAGGAGGCTGAGGCAGGAGAATCACTTGAACCTGGGAGGTGGAGGTTGCCGTGAACCGAGATCGGGCCATTGCACTCCAGACTGGGCAACAAGAGCAAAACTCCATCTCAGAAAAATAAAAAAAAGCAAAAAAACACCTAAACTAAAACAGTAACAGAGGGAATGCAGAACAAGGGACAGTTTTAAGAGGATGTAGAAAAACAAGTATTGTCGAGAAAATAAGTTTAGTATTTGTCATGTTATATTTACTGGCAGCAGATACATAATATATTTAGAATATGAGTTTGGAGCTTGGACAAGCTCTGGGCAATGGTATAGAGTTACAATTCACTTTATAAATGGTATCTGAAACTACTAGCCTGCATGAGGCCATCTGAAGTCAATGGACAAGATGTGAAAAGAGCCAAAGAAAAAAAACTGTAAAGAAAGCTTTTCAAGGAATTGACAAAGGAAGGCAAGCCTGTAAAGGAGCCAATTAAAGGAGACAAGTACCACATTAATTTACCCATCTCTTCTGCACTAGCCTATGAAATCCATGGGGCAGGAGTTTTATTTTTATTCATCTTTGCAAATACAGGACTTAACATAGTATCTGACATTTACTTGATATTTATTAAATATTTGTTGAACAAAGTAAATTATGTTTCTACGTATGATGGTTTCTAAACACCTAATCAAAGTGCCTAGGGGGTCTAATCACAATACCCATTTGCACAAAAAATTGAGTTTGATCCAATTCAAAGGTTCAATGCGAACGTCATTATTATTTTTCATCATCATAGGTGGAAACACTTGACAAAAAGTTATCCATCTATGAAGAGTCTGCTCACGTACAAGTGACAACTGATTTGATGAATAAATGAATGGGAAACAAGCACATGAAGGGAAAAGAGAATACATATGACAGCATTTTTCTCTAGAGGAAAAATGAAATGGCAATTTCCAACTCTTTTTTTTTTTTTTTTTTTAAATTAGAATGTCTCTTTAAATGTGACCTGGAATACATGGTGAGATTTTTCTAAGGACTGATGTTAAGGGAAACTCCTCTGAAATTATAAAAAAAAAAACCAGGGATGGTTTATTTATTTTTATAACAGGTAAAGTATTATTAATTTTTTTATAACTTAAGTTTACATTCATATTTTCTGAAAATGTCTCGGTTTCTACTGATACCAATAAATATCTCAACATTCTACCTTTAATAATAAACAAAACTATTCCATTAAAATTGTTCTGAAATCACATAGTTAATTCCTGACTAATCCCCTACTCTAGTGAGTTTTCTAATCTTTCCTTTATTGAGGAGTAAAAGAAAAACAAACGGTTTAAGCCTAATGATATGCATATCTAAAAGAATGTGAACCGAAGACGTAGGATAAGGGCAAACTGTATAATAACAATCCTTGTCTAAGTGGGGACACAGACAAAAGAGCTAAAATCTGGCACCAGTAAGTTAGCTGCCATTATTTTTTATAATTTAATGGTTGAAGAAGAGCACAATTATGTAGTAAAAGGAAGAATGTAAATCTTGAGACCTTAATCCTATTCCTTTTCTGCTATTCTGAGTTTGAGTTTCCTTGACAAAAAAATTAGGGTGTTTGTGCTCTCTACTGTTCATTGTAGTTTGAATATTTTATGATTCTATAAAGTTTTTTATTTATAAAATTAATTCTGTTGTGTTGTTTCTTTCTGCATAACAAATTAAGAAACTATATTTTATTCAAATTGCACTAAATACAACTTCTCTTTTTGGTGTTGGGGAGAAACCACAAGCTTTATTGGCTGGAAGTTCTCCTCAGGAGCCTGGTCTTCTGGAACTGGATGCCTAAATACAACTCCTATGCTGAATTTTTAGAAATGGAAGTTGTTAATTAAAAACAAAATACTGGGGAATGCTACCTTTCCATTGTCTTAGTATCCATGGATAAATTAATATTTTTTTTACATTTTTACATTTAAATACAGGTTTTCCAAACAGAAAAAGATGATTACAAGACATATTAGTTGTCTCCCATTTCTGACAGAAAGGACATCATACAGAGTCAGAGTTAACTACTTTCCTCACTCAGTGCTGAGAGCCCTTTCTTTAGTTTGCAGTATTGGTATTTTCATGCACAGCAGAAACACAGCTGATTTTCTTCCTTTTTTTTTTTCTTTTTTTAATGAAAAGGCAGTTTCATGGATTTTACTCTGTATACTGTTAAGGCTGAACCCTTAGCCTTTTTCTTATTGAGTAGAAATAAGAAAAAAAAAGAATGATGATAACTGTAATAATGGTTAATAATCTTTCTTTTTCAGGAAAACTGTGCATTAATGTTACATGAATCTTATTTGGAAAAAAATGAGGAAAAGAAAGGGCAATGGTCAAATATAATAGTACCTCGGTAATTGATGATTTCTGTCCCAAGCACCGGAGTCATCTCCAGGACTGTGATAAAGGCTTTGTCCATAGATGTCAGAGGAAAAGGAGACATGCGATGTCTTCTAGCCACCTTGGTGATATCGACAGCACTGTGACCTAAACAGTAAGATAATTAACTAAGAATATAATGCTGTAACACTGATTGAAAAGTGGCAATGACTTATAATATCACAACTCCCAATTTCAAATGTCCCCAGATGAAGATTAGCAGGTAAGAAACTGTTTCTCCTGCCTCCAAAATATAGCCTGCTCTGGTGGAACATTAAATCAAGTTAGCAATGTTACATCATGTGTCAAAACTCAGTGAAATTCAATGATGACATTGACTAATCCTTTTTGAGCGCTTCCTATGTGTCAAGGCAGTGTACTAAATTAACTCATTAATCCTCCTAACAACCTTATGGTGAGGCACCATAATCATCCACATTTATAGGTGAGAAATTTAGAGAAATTATGTATCATTTCCTAAATCACAGAGCTAGTAACAGAAGAGCTAAGATTAAAAATAGGTAATTTTGGCTTCAGAGTTCATGTCCTCAACTACTACACAAAATTTTGAATACTTAATGCACTAGTTAGTAAAATGAAGTTCCCAAACTTCTATTTAGGATATCATAGAAAATTTTCTCTCCTCTGAAAAAAGTTATGAAGAAAAATTATTATTTAGCTATCGACTCCACAGGTGACCATATTTAGTCCCAAAGCATTCATATAATCCATACATTAAAACTACTAATTTTATATCTCCAATCTCAACCTCTACCCTCAATTCTGCATTTTTATATCATCCAACATGCATTTGGATGTGCAACCAGCAACTCAAACCTAAAATGTCCCAAAACAAATTCTTAATTCCCCATCCTCCTATTCCACCCCTGCAATGACTTATTCCCTTGCAGTTCCCATTTCAGTAAATAGCAACTCCGTTCTTCCAGTTATTAAGCCAGAACCTTGCAAGATACTTGATTCTTATCATATATTTAAACTATCTTTGAAATATATCTGGAATCTGATAATTACTCACCACTTCGATTACTACTACAATAGTTGATACCATCACTGATTTCCTGGGAAACTGAATAGCATCCTAACTGGTCTCTCTGCTTCTATCCTTGTCATACTCCAGTTTATTCTCCACACAACAGTTACGATGATTCTTTGAATCATTGGATCATGCTAATCTCTGCTCATAGCTCTCTAATGAGTTTCCATGTCCCTTACAATAAAATCTCTGCTATGGCCTATAAGGCCCAAAATATTATGGCTCCCATTGTCCTCCTAACATTCCCTCTTTGTTTACTGTGCTCTAGTCATACTGGTTCCTTTTACTTGATCATGCCAAATTCATCTCTCCTCAGGGTCTTTGTACTTTCTGTTTCCTCTGCTTGAACCATTCTTCCCCAGATAGTCTCTCATTTCCCCATCTATCTATCACTTCTTTCAGGTCTCTGTTCAAATATCACTTCATCAGAGAGAAATTTGTTGAACACTCTCTATGGAATAATACCTACCATCACTCTTTATTTCCCTTACCCTACTTTTCTTTTCTTCATAGCTATATACATACCCATGTACATACATAATATGGATATTCATAACCATATATATAATATGTAAATATAAATATGTATAGTTATATTTATTTATAGACTTCCTCTTCTCAATAGAACATAAAACTCCACGAGACCAGCAACTTTGTCTTCTTTACTGTTTTTGTCCCCAGTACTCAGAACAGTAGCTGGCACATATTAGCAAACAAAAAATAGTATTTGTTGAATTAATAAATGCATAATTTAATGACAAGAAGGAACTTCTTGGAGTATTATATCTTCATATATAAATAACTTGGACTTTTCCTTGAAGCCATATAAGTCTACATCCCAAAGAGTTAACAGAAAGTAGTAACTGCAAATACTGCTGCTTAGCTCTCCTGCCTGCTATCCACAATCCCCTTCTTAAGCAGCTAGGAGTGACCGTATGATTTAATTCTGTCCAGTCAGGGGTAGGAATAAGTTCCTGGGGCAGGCTTCCTCTTACAAATCAAAAGATGAAGATATGAAGCTTTAAGAGGAAAAAGCTTTTGCCCATCTACTGTTTTTTCTACCTGGAACATGGCTGGAACTGGGAGCTGGGCTGACACTGGGGACTGGGAGGTGCTGTAGCCACTTCTGAACTATAAAGATGCAAGCCCATGCAGTAAGTATAGAAAGGTAAAAAGAAAAAAGAGTCCAAGTCCCTGACGACAATGTAGAGCTGCTGTAAAAACCCTAGACTGCGTGGCTCCAGACTTAGATATGTGAAATACACAAGCTCCCGTCTCTTTAAAACACTTTATGATTATACGTATCCTTCATAAGATTGTGAGTTTCTGGTCACTGCAACTTATTAAATTTAGCACTTCTACTCCAGTCCCAGTGGCTGCTCCAGACATATTCAATGAACTGACTTAAAGGCACTACCCCAAAGGGTTTTCATTCTAAGACTAATGACATTGTCATAGGCACCTAAGAAAAATATATACAAAGTTGCTTATACTATTAATATGTTATTTCTTCTCATGGTCAATCAAAATCGCAAAATTTTCAAAGTTTGAAAAACCTTAGAGATTATTTAGTGCTACACAGAATTTTCTATTCAAATTGTGGGTGAACACTTAAAAAAGGATTGAAATATAAACTTATTTATAACTCATTTTCATTGAGGTCTTGACCTACTCATTCAAATATAAAAAAATCATTCACAACCAGTGTAACTAGGCAGAATGATACTGCTGCTTCTGCTTCTTATTCAGCTTTATAGGTCTCAGATCAGATCTTTTTTTTTTTGTGATAGGCTGCACTTTATGGTGCAAACTGGATATAATCTTACAAAAGTTTCTTTTAAAAATATGTTTAGTTTCTGAGAAGAAAATTCTACTTTTTAGTTACATAGGTTTTATCTGTTGAACATGCTTTGTAATAGGCATTTTCTTATTAAACAGCAAGTTTGATGATCAGTGATACACATACCCATTCAACAAATATTTACTGAGTGCACTTTATGAACCAGGAACAGTTAGGGACTTGGGATACTGACAGTAAAATATACCCTGCCATGAAGAATATAACAGTCCAGCAGAAAGGTAAGAAAATGAAAAAAAGAGAAAGAGGAAGGAAGGAAGGAAGAAAAGAAGGAAGAAAGAAAAAGAGGGTAGTAAACCACCTGATGGTTCTGTTAAGTTTTATTTTTTTATTTTACTTATTTTATTTACTGTTCCAGGATACATGTGCACGATGTGCAGGTTTGTTACATAGGTAAACTTGTGCCATGGTGGTTTGCTGCACGGATCAATCCACTACCTAGGTATTAGGCCCAGCTATTCTTTCTGATGCTCTCCTTCCCTGCAACCCTCTGACAGGACCCAGTGTGTGCTGTTGCCCCCGCCATGTGCCCATGTGTTCTTGTCGTTCAACTCCCACTTTAAGTGAGAACATGCAGTGTTTGGTTTTCTGTTCCTGTGTTAGTTTACTGAGGGTAATGGCTTCCAGCTCCCTCCCTGTCCCTGCAAAGGACGTGATCTCATTCCTTTTTATGGCTGCATAGCATTCCATGGTGTATAGGTGAGAGGTGACAATATGCTAGCAGCCCCCACTCGCTCTTGGCACCTCCTTGGCCTCGCATCCACTCTGGCTGCACTTAAGCCCTTCAGCCTGCAGCTGCACTGTGGGAGCCCCTCTCTGGGCTGGCCGAGGCCAGAGCTGGCTCCCTCTGCTTGCTGGGAGGTGTGGAGGGAGAGGCGTGGGTGGGAACTGGGGCTGTGGGCGGCACTCGCGGGCCAGCACGAGTTCTGGGTGGGCGTGGGCACGGCGGGCCCTGCAGTGAGGGGCTTAGCACCCAGGCCAGCAGCTGCAGAGGGTGTGCTGGGTCCCCCAGCATTGCCGACCCGCAAGCGCCCGCTCGAATTCTCACTGGGCCTCAGCTGCCTCCTTGCGGGGCAGGGCTCAGGACCTGCAGCCCGCCATGCCTAAGTGACACCCCACCCCCACTGTGGGCTCCTGCCACGACAGGTGCCGCCCCCTGCTCCACAGCGCCGAGTCCCATGGACTGCCCAAGGGCTGAGGAGTGTGGGCACGTGGCGTGGGTCTGGTGGGCAGCTCTGCCCGCGACCCTGGCACATGATCCACTAGGTGAAGCCAGCTGGGCTCCTGAGTCTGGTGGGGACTTGGAGAACTTTTATGTCTAGCTGGAGGATTGTATATGCACCAATCAGCACTCTGTGTCTAGCTCGGGTTTGTGGATGCACCAATCAGCGCTCTGTATCTAGCTAATCTGGTGGGGACTTAGAGAACTTTTATGTCTAGCCAGGGGATTGTACATCCACCAATCAGCACTCTGTGTCTAGCTAAAGGATTATAAACACACCAATCAGCACTCTGTGTCTAGCTCAAGGTTTATAAATGCACCAATCAGTGCTCTGCGTCTTGCTCAAGGTTTGTAAATGCACCAATCAGTGCTCTGTGTCTAGCTAATCTAGTGGGGACTTGGAGAACTTTTGTGTCTAGCTAAAGGATTGTAAATGCACAAATCAGCACTCTGTGTCTAGCTCAAGGTTTGTAAACGCACCAATCAGCACCCTGTGAAAACGGACCAATCAGCTCTCTGTAAAATGGGCCAATTGGCAGGATGTGGGTGAGGTCAGATAAGTGAATAAAAGCAGGCTGCCCAAGCCAGCAGCGGCAACCTGCTGGGGTCCCCCTCCATGCTGTGGAAGCTTTGTTCTTTCACTCTTCACAATAAATCTTGCTGCTGCTCACTCTTTGGGTCCGTGCTGCCTTTAAGAGCTGTAACACTCACGGTGAAGGTCTGCAGCTTCACTCCTGAAGCCAGCAAGACCACAAACCCACTGGAAGGAACGAACAACTCCAGATGTGCCACCTTTAAGAGCTGTGACACTCACCGTGAAGGTCTGCAGCTTCACTCCTGAAGTCAGTGAGATCACGAACCCACCAGAAGGAAGAAATTCTGGACACATTTGAACATCTGAAGGAACAAACTCCGGACACACCATCTTTAAGAACTGTAACACTCGCCACGAGGGTCCGCGGCTTCATTCTTGAAGTCAGCGAGACCAAGAACTCACCAATTCTGGACACATAGGTACCACATTTTCTTTATCCAGTCTATCATTGATAGACCTTCGGGTTGATTCCACGTCTTTGCTATTGTGAATAAATGCTACAATGAGCATACGCATGCATGTATCTTTACAAAGGAATGATTTATATTCCTTTGGGTATATACCCAGTAATAGGATTGCTGGATCAAATGGTATATCTAGTTCTAGGTCTTTGAGGAATCACCACACTGTCTTCCACAATGGTTGAACTACCAACAGTGTAAAAGAGTTCCCATTTCTCCACAGCCTTGCCAGCATCTGTTGTTTCTTGACTTTTTAATAATTGCCATTCTGACTGGCCTGAGATGGTATCTCATTGTGTTTTTGATTTGCATTTCTCTAATGATCAGTGATGTTGAGCTTTTTTCCACGTTTGTTGGCTGCATGTATATCTTCTTTTGAGAAGTGTCTGTACATATCCTTTGCCCACTTTTAAATGGGGTTATTTTTTTCTTGTAGATTCTGGATATTAGACGTTTGTCTGAGGGAAAGATTGCAATAATTTTCTCCCATTCTGTAGTTTGTCTCTTCACTCTGATGACAGTTTCTTTTGCTGTGCAGAAGCTCTTTAATTAGATCCCATTTGTCAATTTTTGCTTTTGTTGCAATTGCTTTTGACGTTTTTGTCACAAAATCTTTGTCTGTATCTATGTCCTGAATGGTATTGCCTAGATTTTCTTCTAGGATTTTTATAGTTTTGGGTTTTACATTTAAATCTTTAATCCATCTTGACTTAACTTTTGTATAAGGTGTAAGGAAAGGGTCCGGTTTCAATTTTCTGCATATGGCTAGCCAGTTCTCCCAGCACCATTTATTAAATAGCAAATCCTTTCCCCATTGCTTTTGTCAGGTTTGTTGAAGATCACATGGCTGTAGATGTGCAGTCTTAGTTTTGAGTTCTATATTCTGTTCCACTGGTCTATGTGTCTGTTTTTGTACTACTACCATCTATTTTGGTTACTATAGCCTTGTAGTTGAGTTTGAAGTCAGATATGTGATGCCTTCAGCTTTGTTCTTTTTGCTTAGGATTGTCTTCATTATATAGGCTCTTTTTTGGTTCCATATGAACTTTAAAGTAGTTTTTTCTAATTCTGTGAAAAATGTCAAGGGTAGTTTAATGGGAATAGCATTGAATCTATAAATTACTCTGGGCAGTATGGCCATTTTCATGATATTGATTCTTCCCATCCATGAGCGTGGAATGTTTTTCCATTTGTTTGTGTGCTCTCTGATTTCCTTGAGCAGCAGTTTGTAGTTCTCCTTGAAGAGGTCCTTCACTTCCCTTGTTAGCTGTATTCCTAGGTATTTTTTCTCTTTTTAGCAACTGTGAAAGGGAATTCATTCATGATTTGGCTTTCTGCTTGTCTACTGCTGGTGTATAGGAATGCTTGTGATTTTTGCACATTGATTTTGTACTTTGCTGAAGGTGCTTATCAGCTTAAGAAGCTTTGGGGCTGAGATGATGGGGTTTTCAGATATAGGAGTATGTCATCTGCAAACAGATGGCTTGACTTCCTCTCTTCCTATCTGAATACCCTTTATTTCTTTCTCTTGCCTGATTGCCCTGGCCAGAATTTCCAATTCTATGTTGAATAGGAGTGGTGAGAGAAGGCATCCTTGTCTTGTGCTGATTTTCAAGGGGAATGCTTTGAGCTTTTTCCCATTCAGTATGATATTGGCTGTGGGTTTGTCATAAATTGCTCTTATATTTTGAGGTATGTTCCAACAATACCTAGTTTATTGAAAGTTTTTAACATGAAGGGAAGTTGAATTTTATCAAAGGCCTTTTCTGTGTCTATTGAGATAATCATGCGGTTTTTGTCTTTAGTTCTGTTTATGTGATAAATCTCGTTTATTGATTTGCATATGTTGAACCAGCCTTGCATCTTGGGGATGAAGCTGTCTTGATCATGTGGATAAGCTTTTTGATGTGCTGCTGGATTCGGTTTGTCAGTATTTGATTGAGAATTTTTGCATCAATGATCATCAGGGATATTGGCCTGAAGTTTTCTTTTTTTGTTGTATCTCTGCCAGGTTTTGATATCAGGATGATGCTGGCCTCATAAAATGAGTCAGAGAGGAGTCCCTCCTTTTCAGTTGTTTAGAATAGTTTCAGAAGAAATGGTACCAGCTCCTCTTTGTACCTCTCGTAGAATTCGGCTGTGAATCCGTCTGGTCCTGGGCTTTTTTTGGTTGGTAGGCTATTAATTACTGCCTCAATTTCAGAACTTGTTATTGTCTATTCAGAGATTCAACTTCTTCCTGGTTCTGTCTTGCAAGGGTGTGTGTGTCCAGGAATTTATCCATTTCTTCTAGATTTTCTAGTTTATTTGCATAGAGGTGTTTATAGTATTCTCTGATGGTTGTTCATATTTCTGTGGGGTCAGTGGTGATATCCTGTATCATTTTTTATTGTGTCTATTTGATTCTTCTCTCTTTCCTTCTTTATTAGTCTAGCTAGTAGTCTATTTTATTAATTTTTTTTTCCAAAAAAAAAAAAAAAAAACCAGCTCCTAGATTCATTGATTTTTTTAAGGTTTTTTGTGTCTCTATCTCCTTCAGTTCTGCTCTGATCTTGGTTATTTCTTGTCTTCTGCTAGCTTTGGCCTTTTTTTTTTCTTTTTTGCTCTTGGTTCTCTAGTTCTTTTAATTTTGATATTAGGACGTCAATTTGAGATCTTTTAACTTTCTGATGTGGGCATTTAGTGCTATAACTTTCCCTCTTAACACTGCTTTGGCTGTGTCCCAGAGGTTCTGGCATGATGTCTCTTTATTCTCATTGGTTTCAAAGAACTTCTTGATTTCTGCCTTGATTTCGTTATTTATCCAGGAGTCATTCAGGGGCAGCTTGCTTAATTTCCATGTAGTTGTGTGGTTTTGAGTGAGTTTCTTAATCTTGAGTTCTAATTTTATTGCACTGTGGTCTGAGAGATTGTTTCTTCTGATTTTAGTTGTTTGGCATTTGTTAGGAGTGTTTTACTTCCAATTATGCAATCTTTTTAGGAGTAAGTGCCATATGGCACAAAGAAGAATATATATTCTGTTGTTTTTGGGTGGAGAGTTCTGTAGATATCTGTCAGGTCCACTTGATCCAGAGTTGAGTGTGGGTCCTGAATATCTTTGTTAATTTTCTGTCTCAGTGATCTAATATTGACAGTGCAGTATTAAAGCCTCCCACTATTATTGTGTGGGAGTCTAAGTCTCTTTGTAGGTCTCTAAGAACTTGTTTTATGAATCTAGGTCCTCCTGTATATTTAGGATAGTTAGCACTTCTTGTTGAATTGAGCCCTTTACCGTTACGTAATGCCCTTGTCTTTTTTGATCTTTTTTTTTTGGTTTAATGTCTGTTTTGTAAGACTTTAACACCAGGATTGCAACCCCTGGTTTTCTCTGCTATTTGCTTGGTAAAATTTCCTCCATCTCTTTATTTTGAGCCTATGTGTGTCTCTGCACATGAGATGGGTCTCTTTAATACAGCACATTGATGGGTCTTGACTCTTTATCCAGCTTGCCATTCTGTGTCTTTCAACTGGAGGCATTTAGCTCATTTACATTTAAGGTTAATATATGTGTGAATTTGATCCTGTCATCATGATGCTAGCTGGTTATTTTGCAGACTTGTTGATGTAGTTGCTTTGAAGCGTCATTGGTCTGTATACTTTAGTGTGTATTTGTAGTGGTAGGTATTGGTTTTTTCTTTCCATATTTAGTGCTTCTCTCAGGAGCTCCTGCAAGGCAGGCCTGGTGGTGACAAATTCCCTCAGTATTTGCTTTTCTGAAAAGGATTTTATTTTTCCTTCACTTTACGAAGTTTAGTTTGGCTGGTTATGAAATTCTGGGTTGGAAATTCTTTCTTTTAAGGATACTGAATATTAGCCCCCAATCTCTTCTGGCTTGTAGGGTTTCTGCTGAGAGGTCCACTGTTAGTCTGATGGGCTTCCCTTTATAGGTAACCTGGCCTTTTTCTCTGGCTGCCCTTAATACTTTCCCTTCATTTTTACTTTGGAGAATCTGATGATTATGTGTCTTGGGGATGACCTTTCTTCTCATGGAGTATCTTACTGTGGTTCTCTGGATTTCCTGAATTTGAATGTTGGCCTATCTTGCTAGGTTGGAGAAGTTCTGGATGATATCCTGATGTACGTTTTCCAACTTGGTTCCATTCTCCCATCTCTTTCAGGTACCCCAATCAGTTGTAGGTTTGGTCTTTTTACATAATCCCATAGTTCTCAGAGGTTTTGTTCATTCCTTTTCATTCTTTTTTCTCTAATCTTGTCTGCCTGTCTTATTTCAGCAAGATAGTCTTCAAGCTCCGAAATTCCTTCCTTCCCTTGGTCTACCCAGCTATTGATACTTGTGGTTGTATTATGAAGTTCTTGTGTTGTGTTTTTCAGCTTCATCAGGTTATTTATTTTCCTCTCTAAACTGGCAGACTGGAGCTGCAGTGATGGCAGCCGTCTCTCCCGCAGGAGCTCAGTTGTCTTGGCAGCAGACAGTTGGTGATGGCAGCCACTCCTCCCACTGGGAGCTCAGTCATCTTTGGCAGCAGGCAGCTGCAGTGATGGCAGCCGCCCCTTCCCCTAGGAACTTGGTTGTCTTAGGCAGACTCCACCTGAGCGGCTGCCAAGAATCTGCACAGTTCTGTGCTTGGGAACCAAGGCCTGGGTGGTGTGGACTTATGAGGGGAATCTCCTGATCTGTGGGTTGCACAGATCCATGGAAAAAGCACGGTTCCCCAGGCGGGGTAGCACAATCACTCACTACCTCCCTTGGCTGGGAGTGGGAGTTCCCCTTCCCCTGTGTGGATCCTGGGTTGGCTGTCACTTCACTCTACTTTTCCTCACTTACCATGGGTTG
The DNA here is from genome assembly GCF_029281585.2 of Gorilla gorilla gorilla. Lineage (NCBI taxonomy): Eukaryota > Metazoa > Chordata > Mammalia > Primates > Hominidae > Gorilla > Gorilla gorilla. The sequence goes on along the minus strand of NC_073239.2, from coordinate 83,931,799 downwards.
CACCAACTGCCTGGTCAGTCCTAGTGAGAGAACCTGGATACCTCAGTTGCTGGCATAGGATTTACTCGCTGTTTTCATTCTTCTACGTGGGAGCCTCCAACCATAGCTGTTTTTAGTTGGTCATCTTGGCCCCTCCTTGTTTTCTTTTTTTTCTTGTTGTTTGGAAATTGCAGTATGGTTATCTACTGGCAGGAATAATCTCTTCCATCACTAAAGTAATGTTATACCTTGTTTATATTTGTCTTCTGGTATCTATCACTCTCCATCTTATGCTATAGATATTTAAATATTTGCCTTACCTCTGCTAGTAGATGGTAAACTCATTGAAGACAGAGCCTATGTCTTATTAATCTTTGTATTCTCTGTCACTTTTAGAATAGTGCCTTCCTTACACTTATAGTAGATACTCAGTAAATACTTGGGGTATTTAATGAATGGCAAATCTTTCAAACAAAGTCCAAAATTGGGAAGCAAAAAGTAAAGCAGTGCTTTCTGCTGTCGTTTTACTTCTCTAAGCCACTGAATATTTATAAAGTCTTTGTCATAAAGTGATTACCTCACCGGAAAAATAATCTGTACTTTTTTATAGACCTATAGTATAAACATTTTATTTAAAATTTATTTTTAATTGGCAAAAATTTCATATATGCATGGTGTATACCATGATGTTTTGAGATATGCATACATTGTGGAATAACTTAATTGAAGAAATTAACATACTTTGGTGCTATTGGATTGATACCGGTCCTTGGTTAAACTATTTGCATGTTAACACAAGGACCTTTGGATATATAACAAATTAACTAAAAGCAATGTCTCAAAGGAGGAGTATTGTAATTCTCTGGCACATCAGCAGGTAGGGTTGTGTGTGCATGCATGTGTGTGCGTGCATGTGTGTGTTTTCAATATTAATTAAGCACCTTTTTATGTGCCACGAGGCTTCTTCCCACTCAAGACTCACCCCAAATTATACAGTAATTAGCTACTTCGCCAATAAAAAACCTACTTCAGCCGGGCGCGGTGGCTCACGCCTGTAATCCCAGCACTTTGGGAGGCTGAGGTGGGCGGATCACGAGGTCAAACGATCAAGACCATCCTGGACAACATGGTGAAACCCCGTCTCTACTAAAAATACAAAAATTAGCTGGGCGTGGTGGCGCATGCCTGTAGTCCCAGCCACTCGGGAGGCTGAGGCAGAATTGCTTGAACCCAGGAGGCGGAGGTTGCAGTGAGCCGAGATCACGCCCCTGCACTCCAGCCTGGCAACAGAGCGAGACTCTGTCTCCAAAAAAAAAAAAAAAGTTGTCACAGACTTCTCTTATTTTGTAAATTACAAACCCAAAGCACTTCTTACTGTCTTGGGCCATTAGAAAACATCCTGGCTAACACGGTGAAACCCTGTCTCTACTAAAAATACAAAAAAATTAGCCGAGTGTGGTGGCCGGCGCCTGTAGTCCCAGCTACTCCGGAGGCTGAGGCAGGAGAAAGGCGTGAACCCGGGAGGCGGAGCTTGCAGTGAGCCGAGATGGTGCCACTGCACTCCAGCCTGGGCGACACGGTGAGACTCTCTCTCAAAACAACAACAACAACAACAACAACAACAACAACAACAACAACAACAACAACAAACTTAATCAGCAGATCAGCAGGAAAAAGGACCAAAAAGTGTTGATTGTTTCTCTTGTTGATTGTGACTGTAGAACAGAAGTTTGTTAGAAGAGAAAAAAAAATTGAGAAAAAAGTATGCACTTTTTCCTCTTGAAGGCCCCAGTGAGTTATCACCTAGCAGCCAGTAGCCCATAAAACCCCTTTAGGCAGAAATAGGAAAGGAAGGAATGAAACATTTTAAAAAAGGTAAGGTTATAATGAAAAATAAGTTTTATTTTTGGATAGAAAAAATAGTTTCCTATGAAGCAAAACTATTTCATGGCCACAAATATTTCTGATAGCTACCTTACAAATGATTACTAATGGTCACAAAGAGAATCTGCGAGGGCATTAGCTTTATTAAACTCATATGTATTACAAAACATGTGAAAATACATGTCCCACTGAGAAGATCATAGCATTGAAGGGAATACTCACTTTAATTTACAATAGTAAAATTACCTTGTGATATCACTGTTACTGTTAATTTGCAGGTAGACTAGCTTGTTTGGTAAAAATAAACTACAAGGTTCTTTAGGATATAGGATTTTTATTTGAGAGTTGGGGCAGAGGTAGGGGAGGGAGTCTAGACATCTTCCCCACTATAGCTGTCTGAACTGAGCTAAGGAGCTAAGAGTGACAGACTGAATTATTATAACATCTAAACTGACAGCATTCCTCTGCAATGGGTTTACTTTTCTTAAGTAGATTTGTAGGATTAAAGCTATTCTAAAGTGGGCAGAAATTGATGCTACAGGTTTCTGTAATGAGCCTACAGTTCCATAAGTACAACTTAACTTGTCTCTTATATTTTCTAGTTTAGTCCAGAGATGAGGTTGACTATATTTTAGTTCAGAATTTTTGCAGAGGAAGTAATAAAAATGTTAGTGAGATTTCCTATCTTCCATGATGTAGTTATAATCACTGAAAAGACTATGTAAGAACTCAGCGCAAAGTGAATAGGGGTTCACTCAGGATTGTCATCATCAAAGACATGGTTAAATACTAATGACACTATCTATGATGTAGAAAGCCTCCAAAGGGTCACAGAAAGTACAAATGGATTCCTTTCTACTGAGCAGAGTAACAATATGGATCTTTGTTATCTATCAGTAACCTTTTTTTGTGGTGTGGTCATCTTGAAATGGAGCTATTTATACCAATGAAATTATTTTTCTCAGTTAAAATGCATCCTCTTAAACCAGTCAGTTCTTAATATACAATGTTTCATCTTGGTTTTGAGACAGGGTCTGGCTTTGTTGCTCAGGCTGGAGTGCAGTTGCGTGATCACGACACACTGCAACTTTGACCTGCTGGCTCAAATGATCCTCTTGTCTCACCCCATCGAGTAGCTGGGACCACAGGTGCACACCACCATACCTGGCTAATTTTCTGATGTTTTGCACAGATGGGGTCTCCCTATGTTGCTCAGACTGGTTTCAAACCCCTGGCCTCCCAAAGTGTTAGGATTACAGGTGTGAGCCACCATGACTGGCCTTCCCTGAAAATCCATTTTCAAAATGAAAAGGAAATGGGTCGGGTGCAATGGCTTATGTCTGTAATCCTAACACTTTGGGAGGCTGACACAGGTGGACTGCCTGAACTCAGGAGTTTGAGACCACTCTGGGTAACATGGTGAAACCCCATTACTGTTAAAATACAAAAAATTAGTCATGCATGGTGTCAGGAGCCTGTAGTCCCAGCTACTCGGAAGGCTGAGGCATGAGAATTCCTTGAATCCGGGAGGCAGAGGTTGCAGTGAGCCGAGATTGCACCACTGCACTCCAGCCTGGGCAACAGAGTGAGACTCTGTCTCAAAAAAAACACACACACACACACACACACACACACACACACACAAAATAAATGAAGAAAAGATGCCTTTGATCATAGGAGAGAACATAGCAGAAACAAGATGTTCTGATGTTCATGCAGGTCCTTCTTGATTAAATTCAGAACCTCAAGAAACTTCATTTTTCAAAACAAGTAGTAGAAAAGCTCCCTAAACTACATAAAGTGTAAATCATTATTCATTTTTTGGATATACTGCAAATATCAGGCAACTTGTTCTGTTCCTATTAATATACTGCCTCTATTCCACATAGTATTTGCAGCTTGAATTCCTTGTATTTCTATTTCCTGGATCTTTCTGAAGAGCAAACCACCTAAGATAAGGAATAGCTTTCCTAGGAAACTTAAAGAGCAAAGATAGGTAATAGTAATATGATCAGCTTAAATAGTTAGGGTCCTTGGTAATTTAAAGAATGTGTGGTTCAGATATACAAAGCATTTAGACTTTCATATAACTCTCTCCAATTAGGAGAAAGTGGTTCCAAAGCTCTAGGGAAACACTGGCAATGGTAGAGTTTGTAGGCTCAGGACTATAGGGCACTTTGTACATCTGAAAATAATTTTCATATTGTCTTCAATCTAATAGTTTTACAACTTTTCTACTTGCTTATTCAAGACAATGAGCCTCACAGCATTTCTGACAAAACCAAAAAAGCATAGCTGAAAGAATTATTATTTACTAGGGCTGAATAAAAAATATGGAAGTTCTCCTGAGATTTCTGTACATAAAGATGATAAAATAGGCATTGCTGTCACAAAATGTTAGCTTCATAATTTATATCAATAGTTGATTATCACTTACAGGATAAAATTTCAGTTCCTTAGAATAGTATATAAAACCCTTATTTGCTTTCTTTTCAGTCTCATCTCTCATTATTCCATCACTCAGAAAATTGATAATATTGTAGATATCAGAATACACTGTACTATTTCATAGTTTTCTGCCATAGCATATGATGTTCTTTCTGCCTAGTGTAATTTTTCTCTCATCCTTTTATTTTCCTGGGAAATTACAACTCTTCCTTCACAACTTTTTTCAGTAAGAAAGTGCTCAAATAATGATAGGAACATGTCAAAAGGATCTTGGAACAAGATTGAAGAGCTCCCTTTGGCTAAATCTGATACAAATTTATCATCAAAATAAATTAGAACGGTAACATATTTTAATCTATTTAATAAAATAAAATAAGAATTTATGAATATATACTAAATATAAAAATGATTTAAATAAATTCTTCCTTTAAAAAAAATTGAGACAGAATGTCTGGGTCACAGCTGAGTCAAGGGAGAAGCAAACTCAGATTTTAGGGTTGGGTCTCTATTAATATGTAATATCTATGAGGTATCCAAGTCCAGAAACCAACTTGCCAGTTCTGTACAGGATTCTGTATGTAGATCAAATCTGGGATTTCTAAAGTTAAGAATTCAGGCCTTGAAAATGAATTAGATGTACCTGAACTTATTTTAAAAAGAAAGAGAGGAAGGCAGAGAGACAGAGAGAGAGACACACACACAGAGAGAGAAAGAGACAGATGCACAGAGAGAGACAGAGTGACAGAGAAAGAGAGACAGAGACATGGACAGAGAGAGAGAGAGAGACAGACAGAGACAGAGAGAGAGAGAGAGACAGACAGAGACAGAGAGAGAGACAGAGACAGAGAGAGACACTGAGACCAAGAGAGTGAGAGACAGAGAGAGAGACAGAGGCAGAGAGAGATGGACGGATGGAAAGAGACAGAGAGACAGACAGAGACAGAGAGACAGACACTGAGACAGAGAGGCAGAGAGAGACACACACAGAGAGACAAATACACAGAGAGACAGAGAAAGACAGACACACACAGAGAGACAGAGAAACAGAAACAGAGAGAGACAGAGACAGAGAGAGACAAAGACAGAAAGACAAGAGAGAGACAGAGACAGAGAGAGAGAGACAGAGAGGGAGACAGAGATAGAGAAAAAGAGACAGAGAGGGTCTTAGGCCTCAGGCTTAGGCCTCATAGCAAAAAGCTGAAACAACTTCTGGGATGTTTTTCAAAGAGCCAGTTGTTCCACAAGGGGCTGCAGGTAGTTGTGGAAATTGAGAGAAGTGTTTGGAGATACATATTTGAGACAGAACGGACAGGGCTTGGTCATGGGCCCTTTAGGACACGGGGAAATACAGATTGGGAAAATCCTCCCAGAATCCTAGGTGAACAGTGGTACAATTTATTGAGACGGTAAGTCTGGATCACAGGTGAGTCAAGGGAGAAGCAAAACCAGATTTTAGGGTTGGGTCTTTATTAATAGGTAATATCTATTAGGCATCCAAGTCCAGAAATCAACTCGTCAGTTCTGTACAGGATTCTGTATGGAGATGAAATCTGGGGTTTCTAAAGTTAAAAATTCAGGCCTTGGAAATGGATTAGATCTACCTGAGCTTATTTTAAAAAGAAAGAGAGGGAGGGAGAGAGAGAGACAGAGAAAGACACAGAGAGAGAGAAACAGAGACAGACAGAGACACACCAACAGAGAGACAGAGACGAGAGAGACAGAGAGAAAGACAGAGAGAGAGACAGAGAGAGAGAGACAGGAGGAGGAGGAAGGGGGTACTCAAGAAATAATTACACATATTTTATAATGCTTTTGATGCCATAAACGGTGGCTGGGGTATGCTTTTAAAACAACAAAAGCAGCAGCAGCACTCATGGAGTTCTGGAAAATAAGATGTTATAAAGTATAGTTTACATCAACCGGCTCTTGCTATACCTTGAGAGATTCAGAAAAGTGCTAGTCAACAACAGAAGAAAACACCAGCTAACATGTCCTGGGGAAAATATACATCTTCCTAAAAATTGGTGAATTCTACTTCACCTGGAAAGAAATAAGAAAAAGAAAAAATACAAACAAAACAAAACAAACAAACACGGGCCAAGGCATTGTTTCTGGAAATATTAAGTGAGCAAATTATTATTGTTTATTTTTTGGTTTTTTTTGAGACAGAGTCTTGTCTCTGTCACCCAGGCTGGAGTGCAGTGGTGCGATCTTGGCTTGCTGCAACCTCCACCTCCTGGGTTCAAGCAATTCTCCTGTCTTAGCCTCCCAAGTAGCTGGGATTATGGGTATGTGTCACCATGCCTGGCTATTTTTTTGTATTTTTAGTAGAGACAGGGTTTCACCATGTTGGCCAGGCTGGTTTCAAACTCCTAACCTCAGGTACTCCACCCACCTCAGCCTCCGAAAGTGCTAGGATGATATAGGGGATATCACCACTAATTCCACAGAAACACAAACTACCATCAGATAATAGTATAAACACCTCCACACAAATAAACTAGAAAATGTAGAAGAAATGGATAAATTCCTGGACACATACACCCTCCCAAGTCTAAGCCAGGAAGAAGTTGAATCCCTGAATAAACCATTAACAAGTTCTGAAATTGAGGCAGTAATTAACAGCCTACCAACCAAAAAAAGTCCAGGACCAGATGGATTAATAGCCAAATTCTGCCAGAGGCACAAAAAGTAGCTGGTACCATTCCTTCTGAAACTATTCTAAACAATAGAAAAAGAGGGAATACCCCCTAACTCATTTTATGAGGCCAGCATCATCCTGATACCAAAACCTGGCAGAGACACAACAAAGGAAAATTTCAAGCCAATATCCCTGATGAACATCGATGCAAAAATCCTCAATATAATACTGGCAAGCCGAATCCAGCAGCACATCAAAAATCTTATCCACCATGATCAAGTCGGCTTCATACCTGGATGCAAGCCTGGTTCAACATACGCAAATCAATAAATGTAATGCATCACATAAACCAAACCAATGACAAAAAACACGATTATCTTAATAGATGCAGAAAAGGCCTTTGACAAAATTCAACACTCCTTCCTGCTAAAAACTCTCAATAAACTAGGTATTGATGGAACACATCACAAAATAATAAGAGCTATTTATGACAAGCCCACAGCCAATATCATATCGAATGGGCAAAAACTGGAAGCATTCCCTTTGAAAACCAGCACAAGACAAGGATGACCTCTCTTACCTCTCCTATTCAACATAATATTGGACGTTCTGGCCAGGGCAATCAGGTAAGAGAAAGCGATAAAGGATATTCAAATAGGAAGAGAGGAAGTCAAATTGTCTCTGTTTGCAGATGACATGACTGTATATTTAGAAAACCCCACTGTCTCAGCCCAAAATCTCCTTAGGCTGATAAGCAACTTCAGCAAAGTCTCAGGATACAAAATCAATGTGCAAAAATCACAAGCATTCTATACCCTAATAACAGACAAACAGAGAGCCAAATCATGAGTGAACTCCCATTCACAATTGATACAAAGAGAATAAAATACCTAGGAATACGACTTACAAGGGATGTGAAAGACCTCTTCAAGGAGAACTACAAACAACTGCTCAAGCAAATAAAAGAGGACACAAACATATGGAAAAAACATTCCCTGCTCATGGATAGGAAGAACCAATATCGTGAAAATGGCCATACTGCCCAAAGTAATTTATAGATTCAATGCTATCCCCATCAAGCTACCATTGACTTTCTTCACAGAATTGGAAAAAACTACTTTAAATTTCATGTGGAACCAAAAAAGAGCCCACATAGCCAAAGACAATCCTGGGCAAGAAGAACAAAGCTGGAGACATCACGCTACCTGACTTCAAACTATATTACAAGGCTAGAGTAACCAAAACAGCATGATACTGGTACCAAAACAGATATACAGACCAATGGGACAGAATGAAGGCCTGAGAAATAACACCACACATCTACAACCATGTGATGTTTGACAAACCTGACACACACAAGTAATGGGGAAAATATTCTCTGTTTAATAAATACTGTTGGGAAAACTGGCTAGCCCTATGCAAAAAACTGAAACTGGACGCCTTCCTTACACCTTATACAAAAATCAACTCAAGATGGATCAAAGACTTAAACATAAGACCTAGGACCATAAAAATCCTAGAAGAAAACCTGGGCAATACCATTCAGGATATAGGCATGGGCAAAGACTTCATGTCTAAAACACCAAAAGAAATGGCAACAAAAGCCAAAATTGACAAATGGGATCTAATTAAACTAAAGAGCTTCTGCACAGCAAAAGAAACTAAAAAATTTAGAAACTAAAAAGAGTGAACAGGCAACCTACAGAATGGGAGAAAATTTTTGCAATCTGCTCCTCTGACAAAGGGCTAATATCCAGAATCCACAAAGAACTCAAACAAATTTACAAGAAAAAAAAAACCCCATCAAAAAATGGGCAAAGTATATGAACAGATACTTCTCAAAAGAAGACATTTATGCAGCCAACAGGCATATGAAAATATGCTCATCACCACTGGTCATTAGAGAAATGCAAATCAAAACAACAATGAGGTACCATCTCATACCAGTTAGGTTGGAGATCATTAAAACGTCAGGAAACAACAGATGCTGGAGAGGTTGTGGAAAAATAGGAACACATTTACACTGTTAGTGGGAGTGTAAATTAGTTCAACCATTGTGGAAGACAGTGTGGCGATTCATCAAAGATCTAGAATTAGAAATACCATTTGACCCAGCAATCCCATTACTGGGCATATATCCAAAGGATTATAAATCATTCTATGATAAAGACATATGCACACACATGTTTATTGTGGCACTATTCACAATAGCAAAGACTTGGAACCAACCCAAGTGTCCATCAATGATACACTTGATTAAGAAAATGTGGCACATATACACCATGGAATACTATACAGCCATAAAAATGGATCAGTTCATGTCCTTTGCAGGGACATGGATGAAGATGGAGACCATCATTCTCAGCAAACTATCACAATATCAGAAAACCAAACAGTACATGTTCTCACTCCTAAGTGGGAGTTGAACAATGAGAACACATGGACACAGGAAGGGGAACATCACACACCAGGGCCTGTTGGGGGGTGGGGGGTTAGGGGAGGGATAACATTAGGAGAAATACCTAATGTAGGTGATGGGTTAATGGGTGCAGCAAACCACCATGGCACGTGTATACCTATGTAACAAAACTGCACCTTCTACACATGTACCCCAGAACTTAAAGTATAATAAAAAAAATAAAAAAATAAAGTGTTTGTATTTTGGGCAAATACCAATAAGGCCCAAAGTAGAGCTATGATGCCTTTCTCATTTTGAAAATATGCTGGCCTGAGAATAAATTCTTCCGTATAACAGAAGGTCAACTGTTACATGAAGAAATATTGGAATTAGAAAATCACCACTTGGTAACCATCTAGTAATAATTGGTTTAGGGAAAAATAATCAGTTAATGCTAAGACTAGAAGGTACAAGCCTCAAGAAAAACAAAACATATTTGTCTGGTCTCAAAGTATATCCCTACAAGATATTTATTAACTGTACTCATTAACTACAGTGGAGAAATCTGGCAGACACCCTTTTAGCCAAGTGATCAAAGTTAATATCACTAGTAATGGGATAAACTGACATCATGAGCCCCCTGATAAGATGCACTGAGAAAGATACAACATCACATTTGAGATATTCCTGACCAAATGTATAACAAGAATTAAACCATTAGGAAACCTGAGAAAAATATAAATTTGAGGGACATTGTACAAAATAACTGAGCTATATGCTTCAAAAATATAAAGGTAATGAAAGACAAAGACAAACTTGAAGACTTGTTCCATATTAAAGGAGTCTACAGAGACAGGATAACTAAATGTAACGCATGATTCTGGATTGAATCCCAGATCAGAAGAATGTTGTCTCCTTTGTTATAAAGAACACTATTAGAAAAACTGACAAAATGTAATTTGAATAAGATTACATAATAGTATTGTGGCAATGTTCATTTCCTAATTTTCATAATTGTACTGTGGTTATGTAAGAGAAAGTCTTTTTTATTTGCCATCCCTCCAGATTTTTTTGGAAGGAAATACACATTAAATTATTTAGGGGTAAAGAGTCATCATGTCTGCAATTTACTCACAAGTAGTTTGGGATAATATGTATATTAATTTATAGAGAGAAATGATAAAGGAAATGTGACAAAATGTTAACATTTGGGGGAGTCTGGATGAAAGATATACAGGAATTCTCTATACTATTCTTGTAACATTTCTGAAGTTTGAAATTATTTCAAAATTTCAAAAATCACTTTCATCAATAGTCTCTCCTTTCTGAAACAATGCATGTATGTCTATTTTTGCACTGAGGTACTATAAAATACTCAATTTTTAGGATTTCTAATTGCATATTATATTAAACACATATCTCACAGTAATTATACTTATTTATATACATGTCAATTTTCTTAACTAGATTATCACCTCTTTGAGGAAGAAAAAAAGGCCTTAACATCAAGGTCCAAAGATGTTATGCACACAGTACAGTCTAGATTATACAGACTGACAAAGTAGAAGGGTTGTATAGATAAGCAAACACTACTTACAACTTCAAACTTTATTCTGGTCAATATAGGGCACTTTGTTAAACACAGTGAGTGAGGTTTTGTTTTGTTTTGAGACAGGGTCTTGCTCTGTTGCCCAGGCTGGAATGCAGTGGCTTGATCTCAGCTCACTGTAACCTCCACCTCCTGGGCTCAAGGAATCCTCCCACCTCAGCCTCCTGAGTAGCTGAGACGACAGCATGTGCCACCACATCCAACTAATTTTTTAATTTTTGATAGAGATGAGATCTCACTATATTGCCCAGACTGGTCTTGAACTCCTGGGCTCAAGTGATCCTCCTGCCTTGGCCTCCCAAAGTGCTGGGATTACAGGCACGAGCCACTGCACCTGGCCTGGGAGTATGTTGAAATAAACAAGATGAGATTCCTATCTTACATAGTCTTTCAAGGAACACACAAATCAGGCTGTGTTTTAAGGAAAAAATAACAGACTATGTGTATGCTTATGTTTTAAAGTACAAGCAAAACACTATGTAAGATAACGAAGAAAAAGGAACAGCTAATTCTGATGGGACAAACTATAAGGCTTTACAGGGGGGATCTTTAAACAATGAGAAAAGGGAGAAGAACATATAAAACTGGAGAAAATATGAACAAAATTACAAAGATCTCAAAGTACTTTTAGAGAATGCGAAATTGCCCAATGAAGCTGGAGGTTGGAGGTGAAAAGGATGAAATATAAGGTATAAGGCTGGTCAATTCAGTTCAGGACAAATTTTGGAGGCTTAGTACTATGGAAAATGGAGAACTATTCAAGATTTTCAGTAGAAAAGTAGTATGTACTTTAAAATGTAATACTTGACTGATGGAAGACTGTCAGGGAGCAAGAGACTGATGATAGGAAGAGCAATTATTATGCTACTGCAATCCCAAAGGAGAATGATGCAGAAGGCCTGAACTATTACGACAAGAATGGGAAAAAGGATATTTAGAAGAGCTGCAGCAGAGGGTTCTATGACTGACTGACTATGCTTTGAGAAGGAGATGGTAATATCATGAGGAGATTTCAAATTTAGTTATTAGAGTAAGTGGGAGTGTAATTGTATAAAAGAACAATACAGGAATAATTTGGAGGAAAGGATCCTAAATCTGGTTTCTGATGAAAGAAATGTGAGATGCCAGCAGGACATCAAAGGGTGATTCCAGTACGCAACAGCAAGGAGAATCTGGAGCTTGGAAGAGAAGTCAGGCTTAAAATAGAAAGCCATTGGTATGTAGGTGGTGAATCTAATAATGAGAATCAGTAATTCACTTGTTACACATAGAATGGTAACATATACACATCATAAAAAAGAGACACTGAAGGACAATATATGTCCATTCCAGGATAATTCTATGATCAATGATTAACTTAACTTTTAAATACATTTTCCAGATGCTTAATCTATATACATTTTGTAACCCTCTTAAACAATTTTTAAGTATTTATATTATGTTAAAAAATTTAACAGAATTAACAATATATGCATATTGTTGTACAACTGATCGCTAGAACTTTCTCATTTTGTGTGAATGAAGCTTTACATCCATTGGCTAATTCCCTATTTCTCTCTCCTCCCAGCTCCTGGCAACCACCATTCTACTTTCTATGAGTTCAATTACTTTAGATGTCTCATAGAAGTAGAACCATGAAGTATTAGTTTTTTTTGGTGATTAGTTTATTTCACTTAGCATTATGTCCTGAAGGTTCATCCATGTTGTAGCATATGACAGGATTTCCTTATTTTTTGAAGGCTCAATAATATTTCATTGTATAAATAGACCATATTTTGCCTATCCCCTCATCTGTTAATGAACATTAAGATTACTTTCATATCTTGGCTATTGTAGATAATGCTGTGATGAACACAGGTGTGTAAGTATTTTTTTGAGATGCTATTTTCAATTCTTTTAGATATATACCCAGAAGTGGGATTGACAGATCATATGAAAGTTCTATTTTTAATTTTTTGAAGAAACGCCATACTATTTTCTGTAGCAGCTGCAACATTTCACAAACCTACCAACAGGGCACATGGGTTCCAATTTCTCCCTATGATCACCAATACTTGTTATTTTCTATTTTTTTTTTTTTAGTAGTCATCCTAATGGTGTTAGGTGGTATCTCACTGTGATTTAAATTTGTATTTCCCTGATGATTAGTGACATTGAGCAGCTTTTCATATGTGTGTTGGCCATTTGTATATCTTCTTTGAGTTATGTCTATTCAAGTCCTTTCCCCATTTTTAAATTGGGATATTTGATTTTTTTGTTGCTGAGTTATAGGGGTTCTTTATATATTCTGGATATTAACCCCTTATCAGATATATGATTTGCAATTATTTTTTTCCATTCTGTTGTTGCCATTTTACTCTGCTGATTGTTACCTTTGATGCAGAAAATATTTAAATTTGAGGTAGTCTTATTTGTCTACATTTGTATAAGTTGTCTGTGCTTTTTGGTATCATATCCAAGAGATCGTTTCCCATTTCAATGTCATAAAGTTTTTCTGCATATTTCCTTCTGTGAGTTTCATAGTTTCAGGTCTTACCTATTAGACTTAACTATTAGATCTTTAATCCATTTTGAGGTAATTTTTGTGCATGGTATAAGATAAGGGTCTGTCTTTGTTCTTTTGCAAAGAGAATAGCTGTTTTCCCAACAACATTTATTGAAGAGACTGCCCTTTCCCCATTGAATGGTCTTGGCACCATCTTCAAAGATCATTTGACCATATACACGAACATGTATTTCTGGGCTCTATATTCTGTTACATTAGTTTATATGTCTGTCTTTATGCCAGTACCAGACTTTTTTGATTACTGTAACTTTGTAATATGTTTTGAAATCAAGAGATGTAAGACTTCCAGCTTTGTTCTTCTTTTTCAAGATTATTTTGGTTGTCCCAGGACCTCTGAAATTCTATATGAATTTTAGGGTGGTACTTTCTATTTCTATAAAAAATGTCAGTGGTATTTTGATAGGGATTGCCTTGAATTTGTAGATTCCTTTGGGTAGTATGGATATTTTAACAATATTGTGTCTTTTCATCCATGAATCCAGGTATCTTTCCATTTACTGTGTCTTTAACTTTATTCAGCAATGATTTGTGGTTTTCACTGCACAAGTCTTTCATTTTCTTCATTAAGTTTATTCCTAAGTATTTTATTCTTTCTGATGCTATTGTAAATGGGATTTTCTTAATTTCTTTTTCAGATTGTTAATCATTCACTGTTAGTGTATAAAAATGAAATTGATTTTTTATTGTTGACTTTGTACCCTGCAATTTTACTGGCTTCTCGTATTAGCTTTAACAGTTAGTGTTTCTGTGTGTGTGTGTGTGTGTGTGTGTGTGTGTGTGTGTGTGCATGTATGTATATAAGTGGAATTTTCAGAGTTTTCTACATAAGATCATGTCATCTGGAAACAGAGATAATTTTACTTCTTTCTTTCCATTTGGGATGCATTTTCTTTCTTTTTATTGCCTAGCTGCTTTGGTTAGAACTTCCAGTATTATACTGAAAAGAAGTGGCAAAAATGAGCATCTTTGCTTTGTTCTTGATCTTAAGAAAAAAAACCTTCCAGTTTTTCACCATTTAGTATGTTATGAGCTTTTCATAAATGACCTTTATTACACTGAGGTAATTTCCTTCTGTTTCTAGTTTGCTGATTGTTATATCACGAAAGGTTGCTGAATTTTCTAAAATGCATTTTCTGCACCTTTTGAGATGATCATGTGATTTTCATTCCATGTTCTGTTAATGTGATATATTACATTTATTGATTTTCATGCATTGAATGATCCTTGCATTCCAGGGATAAATCCCACATGGCTGAAGTGTATAATCCAATTTGGTTTCCTAGTATTTTGTTGAGGATTTTTGCATCAATTTTTTTTATCAGTTATCTTTTTTATTGTTGTATTTTTTCTATTCGTATCAGGGTAATGTTGCCTAATAAATTTATCTTGGAAGTATTCCTTCTTCTTCAAGTGTTTGGAAGATTTTGAGAAGAACTGGTACCAATTCTTCTTTAAATGCTTGGTAGAATTCTCTAGTGAAGCCATCTGGTCATGGGTTTTACTTTATTGGGAGGTTTTCTTTATTGGGAGGTTTTGGATTACTGATTCAATATCCTTAATGGTTACAGATATGTTTAGATTTTCTATTTCTCCATAATTCAGTCACCAAGACTGTGACTGAACACCAAGGTTGTGTTTCTAGGAATTTATCTACTTCTTCTAGGTGATTCAATTTGTTGGCATATAATTGTATATAGCAGTCTCTTATCATCTCTATTTCCGAAGCATCAGTTGCAATGTCTCCTCTTTTATTTCTGATTTTAGTTATTTTGAGTCTTCTCTCTTTTTCTGTCTAGCTAAGAGTTTGTCAATTTTGTTGGTATTTTAGAGAATCCCACTCTTAGTTTCATTGTTTTCTTTCCTAGTACTTTTATTCTCTATTTTGTTTATTTCTGCTCTGATCTTTATTATTTCCTTCTTTCTGCTAACTTTTGATTTAGTTTATTCTATTTCTCATTCCTTGAGGTAAAAAGTTAGGTTGCTGATTTGAGGTCTTTCCCCCTCATTAAAGTACATGCCACTAATATAAACTTCTCTCTTAGTATTGCTTTTGCTGCAATTCATAAGTTTTGGTGTGTTGTGTTTTTGCCTCAAGATATTTCTAATTTCTCTCATTTTTTTTTCTTTGACCTACTGGTTGTTCAAGAGTGTCTCATTTAATTTTCACATATTTGTGTATCTTCCAGTTTTCCTACTGCTATTGATGTCTAGTTTCAGTCCACTAAGATCTCATAGGTTTCAGTCTTCTTAACTTTGTTAAGACTTGTTTTTTAGCCTAATATGTGGTCTATCCTACAGAATATTCCATGTATGCTAGGAAAGAATGTGTATTTTACTATTGTTGGGTGGAATATTCTGTTAGATCTAATTGGTCAACAGTGTTCAAGTTCTCTGTTTTCTTATTAATCTTTTTGGTTGTTCTATCCATTACCCAAAGTAGAATATTGAAATCTCCTATCATTATTGTGTTATTTTCTATTCTCCCTTCATGCCTGTCAATATTTACTTCTTATATTTGGGTGCTCTAATGTTAGCTGGATTTTAATTTATAATTGTTATATATTTCTGTTCTTTCAGTATAATATTCTTCTTTGTCTCTTGTGACAGCTTTTAACCTAAAGTCTATATTTTGTCTGATATAACTATGGCCACCCCTGCTCTCTTTTGGTTATAATTTGCATGAAGTAATATCTTTTTCTGTCCTTTCATTTTCAGCCTATATGTGTCTTTACATCTAGCATGAGTCTCTTGTAGACAGAATATAATTGCATCTTGTTTCTTTAATCCATTCATTCACTTTGTCTTTTTACTGGGGAGTTTAATCCAGTTACACTTAAAGGCCTTATTATTGGCACATGTTGTTTTCTGTCCATCTTGTAGCTATTTAGTCCCTCTTTTTCCCTCTTGCTGTCTTCCTTTGCACTATCGATATGCTTTGATTACTTTCTCATTTTCTTTTCTGTATCTTCTATAAGCATTTTCTTTGTAATTACCATGAGACTTACATGAAACAGAACAATCTATCAATCATACATAAAAGTCTACTCTTTTACATTTTCCATCCCCACAGTGTTACATGTGATTTACATGCCACCATTATAGTAATATAGTATTCTGAATTTGTATATATATATATTTTCCTTTACCGGTGAGCTTTGTGTTTTTCATAAACTTTCATGTTGTTGTCTAGAGTCCTTTCATGTCAACTTGCAGGACTCTCTTTAGCATTTCTTGTAAGCCAGGTCTAGTTGTGATGAACTCCCTTAGGTTTTGTTTGCCTGGGAAAGTCTTTCTTTTTTCATTTTTGAAAGGACAGTTTTGCTGGATGCAGTATTCCTCACTGGCAGATTTTGTTCCTTCAGCACTTTGAATATAACATACTGTTCCCTTCTGACCTGTAAGGTTTATCCAATGACATTCTTATGGGAACTTCATTGTACATGATGAGTTACTTTTCTCTTGCTCCTTTCAAATTTTCTCTTTGTTCTTGATTTTTGACAGTTTCATTATAACATGTCTTAGTGTGGGCCTCTTTGGATTCACCTTAGTTATATCCTTTGAACTTCAAGTGTCTGGATGTACATTTCTTTAATCAAATTTGGGAAGTTTTTGACCATTATTTCTTCAAATAAGTTTGGTGTCCCTTTTCTCCTGGAACTCTCATAATGTATACACTGGTCCACAAAATGGCATTTTATAAATCTTTTTGGCATTCTTTTTTTTTTTTTTTTTGAGTCAGGGTCTCACTCTGTTGCCCAGGGTGGAGTGCAGTGGTGTAATCTTGGCTCACTGAAACTTCCACCTCCTGGGTTCAAGCGATTCTTTTGCCTCAGCCTCCTGAGTAGCTGGGATTACAGGTGTGCACCACCAGGCCTGGCTAATTTTTTTATTTTTAGTAGAGATGGGGTTTCATCATGTTGGCCAGGCTAGTCTCGAATCCCTGGACTCAAGTGATCCGCCTGCCTTGGCCTCCCAAAGTGTTGGGATTACAGGTGTGAACCACTACTCCTGGCCTCTTTGGCTTTCTTTGCTTTACTTTTCTGTTCCTTTTTTTTCTTTTTGCTCCTCTAACAATAATTTTTGGTCCTCTAACAATAATTTCAAATGACCTGTCTTCCAATTTTGCTGTTGATCTCTTCTGATTGGTCAAGTAATTGTTGAACCCCTCTAGTGAGTTTTTCAATTCAGTTATTGTATCCTTTGGCTCCAGAATTTCTCTTTGGTTCTTTTTTAATAGTTTCTAACTTTGTGTTGAAATCTTCATTTTGTCCATTCATTGGTTTCCTGATTTTGTTTAGTTGTCCGTTTGTGTTCTCTTTTAGATCAGTGACCTTTTTAAAGGTAATTATTTTGAATTATTTGCCAGGTAATCATAAATCTCTGTTTCTTTGAGGTTGGTTTCTAGATAATTACTTTGATCTTTTGATTGGGCATGTATCCTGATTTCTTGGTGTGCTTTGTGATTTTTTGCTGAGTTTTAGTCATTTGAGAAACAGCCATGTCTCCCAGTCTTTACAGACTGGCCTTATATAGGGGACACTCTCACCAATCAACCTGGCTAGAAATTCTGAGGCGGCCTCTGAAACCTTTTTGAAAGGGGGGGAATGTGACTTCTCTGGGTCTGTGTATGTAATTTCCCAATTAGAGAGGTTTTCAGGTTTCTCTGTCAGGAGCTTGCAATCTCTTGCTCTCAATGGTGTCTGTCTGCAGCACTGTAGGCTCTGTGGTGCTGCTGTAGCAAGCCGTCACTGTTCCTTATTCTCAGTGGCCCGCAGACATCCAAAGTACGCCAGCTCTCTGTTACCACCCCAGTGAGGCAACAGAGAAACCATTCTCTTGGTAGCCCTCCAAAAAGTCAGAACACCTAATGCATGTTCCACTCTTCTCTCTCCCTCCTGAGTGAAAAGTCAAGAATTGGGCACTTTCTCCAGATTGCACTGAGAGGTGCTGGTGCCTGTGTGTGGCACTGTAGGCACTGTGGTACTACAGCAAGCTGCCTCCACTCTCCCTGGCTTTCAGCAGCCCTCAGGCATTCAAACTGTGGTAGTTCTGTCAATGCAGTGAGATAGAAAGCAGTTATTTGGGCAGTCCTCTGAAAAGCTAGAACACTGGATGTATGTTTCACTCTTCCCCCACAGAAAGAAACCATGAGTAGGGTGTTTTCTCTTTATCATGCTAAGCTATGCTGACTTGGAGGAGGGACTATCACAGGTAAAGTAAAACAGTTCTTATCCATTTCAATGTGGCTATTCTTGGCTTTGTGCCAGCTTGGGGGTATTGCAACAACCTTTTTTCTGGAGTTTTCATGCTATTATGACCATATATTGCTGTTAAGTTGGTGTCTCTATGAGGATATGAGGGTTGGGGCTTCCTATCTATTAACTTAATGTTTCTTAGCAATACCTGCTACAATGTTGACAACGAGGAAGGTAAAAAGCCTGACTCAAAGTAATGAACGATGCAACTTTTCATATAAAATAAAAAGGTGATAACCGAGAAAAATAAGAGAAATAAGACAAAATTTAAATTGAATAGCGAATAGTACTTTGGGAATATAGGTTTCACAAATAAAAAAATTATATTTGAAAGCCAGGCATGACGGCTACTCAGGAGATTGAGGCAGGAGGATTGCTTGAGCCCAGGATTTCAAATCCAGTCTGGGCAACATAGTGAGATACAATCTCTAAAATATTTTTTTCTTTTTAAATTTCGAGAACCTAGTAAATAAACTACATAAGGGTATAGCAAGGAAAATTGAGTAAGTTGGTTTACTTAGACTAGATTAAAAAGTCGAGAAAAATAGTGCTTATAAATAGTACCTCAATAAATATTTATGGAAGTCAATTGCTAATTATCCTTAGTTATATAAAGAAAGGTAATCTAAGTGATGGTAAGCAGCTATTGTCAGATCCAGTGAATGCCAATCAAGATGATAAGGGATTAGGTTGCAGCAAGAGATAAATAGAAATTTTTTTCTAAAAATAGGAGGCATAAGAAATTAACATACTTCTCCAAGGATTATTTTAAAATCCTCTTTCCTGGGAATAATAAAAAAGATAAAAATTCATGTTTCTTAATAGTAAGATGCAAGAAAATTAACCAGAAGACCTATCCATCTATGACAAATTAAGGGGTATAAGACTGAAAAGTCTGACTTATACTCCAGGCAAGAGGTAGTAATAAGTCGAGAACCTGGGTGGCAGTAGTGAGAATGAATGAAGGGATAAGGGCCAAAGTGGATACATGAGATAATTTGAAGAGAAGGAGCAGTTAAAACAAACAAACAAACAAACAAACAAAAAAACCCCCCAGTATTTTCAATAAATATATTAGAGTTGTTGCTAATGTTCATTGTTTCCCTTTTCTGTTCCCATACTGGTTTCTTATTTAGCAATTCTGCTGTCTTTTGCTTGCTCTGTCTGCTCAAGGTCTTCCTCTCATTTATTTATGCAGTCATCCAATCAACTCTTATTGAGAGAGAGTCATGGTGATAGATTCTGGTAATGGTATCAGGGAACAAGATAGATGAGGTCTTGCAAGATGCTTAGGGTGGAGTAGAGGGGACAGTGGAGAAGACAGAAAAGCACTACACTGTAAATACTCTTGCAATAAAGTAGGGAAACTACAGTATACTAGAAAAGAACTTGGGAGGGGCACTTTGCTCAGATTTGGGAGGTGATAGAAGGCTTCCTGAAAGAACTGTAGGATAAGTAGGAGTTATCCAGGTTTTGGAAGAAATGAGAAATCAGCATTTTGGGAAAGAGGGAACTATTTGCAAATTGAAATGTTCATATGGCTGGTGCACTGAATTCCAGGTAAAACTAGAGATAAGCAGAAGCCATTGGTGAGCAATTTTAAGGAGTTCGGCCTTTACACAAGAATAATAAGGAGCCATTAAAGGGTTAATGTTATTAAAGGAGTATGATAGGTTTAGATTTGTATTTTAGAATGATAAAAATGCTTGTAGGATGAGGAATAAAAAACACTAAAGATTTCTGGTTTGGACAAATCAGTGGCTAGTGATGTTACTCCTTGAAATATGGAAGAAGAGTAGATTAAGATGATAAATTTAGTTTTAGTCATGTTGAGTATGAGATACTTGTGTAATATTTAAGAAAAGATCTACAACAGACAATTGGAAAAAAAATCTGAGGTTTAGGAAGAAGATATGGATTGCAGTTATAGATTTGGTTTACTTGAAAGACTTGCTAATAGATGGTCTTGTTCATGCATAATATAGAGTGTGAATGGAAGATCTATGAGAGAAGTCTGAATAATACTGATAATTAATGACTGGGCCAAAAAAAAAAAAAAAAAAGAGCTACCAAAGAAGCTGGAGAAAATGCAAACAGATAGTTTAAAAGGAACACTAGGAGACAGAAGGGCCAAGAAAGATAATTACTTCATTAAGGAGGGAGTGATTTACAAAGGTACCCAAGCTTGACATGCCTTCCTTTAGGCTTTCCCTTCCTCTTATACCCTAATCATAGTCCTAAATGCATCCATTTTCTTAAAACTCTGCTCTCAGAGGTGGCAGCCAAATTATCTGACAAATTTACGTAAGACTAGTGTATTTTAAAGCTTAATTTGTTACTCCAACTAGTTAATGTTTCTTCACTAAAAGAGCAGATCTTTTAAGACAGTGCCTTTATGCTAAAGAATAATGATAAGGCTGGGCGCAGTGGCTCACGCCTGTAATCCCAGCACTTTGGGAGGCTGAGGCGGGTGGATCACCTGAGGTCAGGAGTTCAAGATCAGCCTGGCCAACATGGTGAAATCCCATCTCTACTAAAAATATGAAATTAGCTGGGTGTGGTGGCGCATGCCTGTAATCTCAGCTACTTGGGAGGCTGAGGCAGGAGAATCACTTGAATCCGGGAAGTAGAGGTTGCAGTGAGCCAAGATTGTGCCATTGCACACCAGCCTGGGCAACAAGAGCAAAACTCCATCTCAAAAAAAAAAGAAAGAATAATGATAATACCAGAAGTACCACCAGTATACTAATCATAGTAATACTAGTAGTACTAGTAGTACTAGTAGTAATTGTAACAATAGCAGCTACAAAGCTGTAGTATGCAAAACAGCATGGTATTTGTATAAAGCCAGACATATAGATCAATGAAACAGAATAGGGAACCAACTAACTTTTGACAAAGGCATCAGGAACATGCATCAGAGAAAAGGTGTCTTCCTCAGTAAATGGTGCTGGGAAAATTGGATAGCCATATGCAGAAAAATGAAATTAGATGCCTATCTTTTATTATATACAAAAATCACCTGAAAATGGATTAAATACTTAAACATAAGAACGAAAACTATAAAACTGCTAGACGAAAACACAGAAGAAACACTTTAGGACACTGGTATAGGCAAATATTTTTTGGCTAAGACTTCAAAAGTATAGACAACAAAAGAAAAACAGACAAATGAGACTATATCAAACTGAAAAGCTTCTGCACAGCAAAAGAAACAATCAACAGAGTAGAGTCAACCTGCAACATGGGAGAAAATACTTGCAAACTGTTCATCAGACAAGGGACTAATATCCACAACATACAAGGAATTCAAACAACTCAACAGCAAAAACCCAAATAATTCCATTAAAAAGTAATCAAATTAGCTGAATAGACATCTCTCAAAAGAGGACATACCTATGGCCAATAGGTATATGAAAAAATGCCCAAAATCACTAATCATCAGAGAAATGCAAATCAAAACCATAATGAAATATAATCCGGCTCCAGTTAGAATGGCTACTATAAAAAAACAAAAACTAACACATACTGGTAAGGATGTGGAGAAAAGGGAACTCTTATACACTGTTGGTGGGAATGTAAATTAGTAAGACATTATAAAAAACACTATGGACTCCCTCAAAAAACTACAAATAGAACTACCATATAACTCAGCAATTCTGCTATATTGGTATATATCCAAAGGAAAGGAAATCAGCATATCAAAGAGATGCCTGTACCCCCACGTTTACTGAAGCACTGTTCACCATAGCCAAGATATAGAATTAACCTGTGTCTATCAATAAATAACCGGATAAAGAAAATGTGGTATATACACACAATGGACTACTATTTAAAATAGTAGAAATTCTGTCATTTGCAGCAACACAGATGGAACTGGAAGGCATGTTAAGTGAAGGTAAGATAGGCACAGAATGACAGATATTGCAAGTTCTCATTAATCTGTGGGAGTTAAAAAAGTTGACCTCATTGAGGCAGTGAGTAGAGTGATATTATCAGAGGCTGGGAAGGATGGTGTGGGGGATAAAGAAAAGTTGGCTAAAAGGTACAAACACACAGTTATATAGAATGAATAAGTTCTAATATTTGATAGTACAGTAGGGTGACTATAGTTAACATCAATGTATTGTATATTTCAAAACAACTAGAATATAGGATTTGAAATGTTCCCAACATGAAGAAATGATAAATGCTCAAGAGGTGATGGATATCCCAAATACCCTGACTTGATCATTACAAATTCTATGCATGTATCAAGATATCACCTGTACTCCATAAATATGTACAAATATTATATATCAATAAAAATTCTGAATTCCATTAAAATATACTAAAAAATCTAGAAAAGTTAATCCCAGGAAAATGTACCACTTGTCCTATAAAACACAGGCTGAACAAAGTACATTAAGAAAACAATTAAGGCTGAGCACGGTGGCTCATGCCTGTAATCTTAGCACTTTGGGAGGCTGAGGCAGCTGATCACGAGGTCAGGAGTTCAAGACCAGCCTGGGCAACATAGTGAAACCCTGTCTCTACTAAAAATACAAAAATTAGCTTGGCATGGTGGCACAAGCCTGTAGTCCCAGCTACTCAGGAGGCTGAGGCAGGAGAATCACTTGAACCTGGGAGGTGGAGGTTGCAGTGAGCAGAGATCGTGCCACTGCATTCCATCCTGGGTGACAGAGCAAGACTTTGTCTCGGGGTAGGGGAGAAAGAAAGCAATTAAAACGCTGTCCTGCAGTGCTGAAATATAAATTCTCATCTGTAAAATTTTTTTATTTTACTTGATTTCTTGCATAAAACCAGTTATTCATAAAAATAACAAAAGTTTGCTTTATTAAAAATAAAGTGGTTGACGGAAATGAATTATAGGTGGAAAGATGACAGAAGACAATAGTGTCATATCACCTTGATAACACATGTGGTCATAAAACAATTTTGGCACTGATAAACAGATATTTGTTTATAAGTACCCACGGATATACCAGATATCAATTTCTATTCTTACCTATTGCTTAGATATTTTGCATAATATTGAATCGGGTTTTGAAGGCCTTATTGAAATTAATTAGGTAGCACAGCATGTTGGTTAAAAATGTGGGCTATAAAATCAAGGTCTGAAATACTGGCTTCAACTCATATACCATTTACCATATACACAAGCAACTTATTTAACTCTGGAATCTTTAATTTCCTTATCTATTTAGTGTAGAAATTAATAGAATTTTACTCACAGGATTTGTTGTTGTGTGTGAGGATTAAGTGGGATGGACCATGTAGAAAAGTATTTAATATACAGTAACGTTCAATAAAAAGTAACCTATTTTATTATCATCATCATTATCAAGAAAATAATGGTAATTGGTAGTATTAGTAGTAATAGTAACAATAATATCAGCTAACATTTACTGAGTGATTATTATGTACCTAGCACTATACTATTTAATCCTTGTAACAATCTATAAGGCAGACCATCTTATTACCACATTTTAAAATTTATTTATTTTATTCTTTACAATTTCTGCCCTTTGTGAACAAGTTATTACCACATTTTACAGATCAGGAAAGTGAGGCATAGAGATACTGAGCACTTGTTCAAGTTCACACAGCTAATAAGTAGAGAAATTGAGATTTTAATATAGGGAGTTTGACTCTAGAAAGGAAAAATGTCACTTCAACAAAGACTTAGTCTTAGAGTCAGAGTCACAGAAAGGAAAGTCAGGATATTTATGAGATTTTGAAGTTTGGTCCAAAGTAGATCTTTCAATATAGGAGCTTCATTAAGATTGGATAAAGATCATGATGTAATCATTTAGGATTGATGGATATAGCAAAGCAAGGGGTTGTGAGAGCTTGTTCACATTTGGTGCCCACGAAAGAGGTTCAGTTTCTAAGGACTTGGTTAAGTCATATAATGGCATGGCAATTTCAGAAAAGTTGGGAACTCATTGCCTGCAATAGCCAGTGAGACCCAGGTATCTTCTTAATTAGGGCCAAGATTTGGTTTTGAGGGATATAAAAGAGGCATTATTTTAAGTTTATTACATTTTATTTTGCCTTGGCCAAGGATTTCTTATGGAAGTACTTTTGGAATCTCAATTTATTTGGGATATTTCCTCAAACCAATAAAAAACTAGCTCATTAGTTGTTTGCAATTTTGTTTCCTTTTTATTCTCAGGCTCCTTTTAAATAAACAATTTTGTTCATATCAAAAATTCCTCAAGGTGCCTATTATAATTCTTCCATAGCAAGACTCTCACTAACAAAACAGAAAGAGAACAAGGAAGGTTCTCATAGGTTGATCAATGACCAGGGTAAAGTTTATCTAAAGGACACCAGTCTTACAAGAAACCTGAAACTTGGTTTTCAGGGCCAGCTTGCAAAATACTTATTGAGGCCTATGTCTATGTTTTTCCTTATGAACGTACCCCTTACAGAGGTATAACAAAAAATGACAAGGACAGACAGAGACAAATAGTAGTGTTATTGGTAATAAGACAGATTTTCACCAAGGATAAATGCATTTTCAAATTTAGTTAGATTATCAAAGGAGTCCTAAAAAGGATTCCTTACTCCTACGACACAAAATAAAGTTGGCAACTAGGGAGTTCAAAGAAAACAAATCAAAGTTCAATCTAATGCGAGACTTATCTCACTGTAACAGTTGGAAACACTCCCCATACCCTAAATTGGAGGTTCAAAGGGGCTCAGAGGAATTTATTTTTTTGAGGTGTGAGCCACTGCGCCTGGCCAATATAATGGTCTTGGGCAAGCAATAATTGTGTTTGCCCAAGGGTTTGGAGCTAAGATAACAGATTTACAAAACAAAAATGGAAAAATTTACACAAAAAAACCCCATGAATTTTTACCTTTGTGAAGGTCTCTATTTTTTTATTGTGAAATAAAGATCAGCCACATGAGCACTCCATGGCCATGTGACCCAACCCCAATAAAAACCCTGAACATTAAGGCTCAGTGAGCTTCCCTGGTTGGCAATACTTGATGCATGCTGTCATACATTGTTGCTGGGAGAAATAAGCAATGTCCATATGGCTCCACTGGGAGAGGGCAACTGGAAGCTTGCACCTGGTTTCTCCTGGACTCTGCCCTATGTATCTTTTTGCCTTTGCTGATGTTAATCTGTATCCTTTCACTGTAATAAAGCATAACCAGGAGCATAACACAAAAATAATGCTGACATCCTGCTAGAAATAGAAATCATTCAATTTGCTAAAACTCCCAGTGGTATGAGTATCAGTAGGCCTATTTCAGTATGATTCCCCTGTACTTCTCTTGATAAAGATCAGGAAGAAGATGGGATGACGTCATTAAGCTATTAAGTTACAGAGAACAATAATAAAACAATTAGCATTTATATAGCACTTTTTTCTTAGGATCCCAAATCGTTTAAGACACGATTTTCAATGTGACATCATTTCAAAGGTACAGATAAGGAAAACCTATTATAGTTCCTTTTTATAAGATAGAAAAATGAATGATACACAGAGTTAAATGACTCCTGAGTTAATGCTATTAGTGATCAAACCAATAAATAAATTGAGCATTCTTTACTCTTGGTTTAAGGTTCTATGTTCTAAAACATGCTGCCTGTGAAGTTATTATATGTCAGGAATTCATATTCACAAAATGAGTATGATGTACCCTCTTGGGAGCCACATATTCTTTTTTTAGAATTAGCCTCTGTTCAGGAATTTTCAATATTATTATTATTATTATTTTCAGTTAGTTTGTTTTCAAATAACTTTTGGCAGTGGAACAATTAAAGAGAGGTTCAGAGTCACAGAAGAGCTCATTCCTACCCTCCTAGGAGTGTATCAAAGTTCTGGTGTCAGCTTGCAAAAACAATTAGATTAAGGGAAATATTTATTAATGTATTGATACTGGTAATATTTTTAGAAGGTAAAAGCCCTAATATTCATATTTGTCACATAAATATTCCCCATTGCCTTTCTTCTTTTTTTTTCACCAAAATATCATTTTTAGCTTTATAAGCTCTAGTTCAGCAGCCCACCAGAAATGGTAAAATACTTACTGGCTCTGAGAATGTTCTCCTTGCTGCTGCACCTGGACTGGACCTGTAGAAAGAGCATAAACTCAGTAATTTAGGGCTTATAGCATGAATAGGCAGATATGCATATTTAATGGGCAAGCTCCTGAGGTCTAGGAGCAAAGGCTTTATATATTAGTATTTTAGATGTCATAACATGTTAGTAAAAATGTTATACTTGTTTCATCTTTTTTCTTTATCTTTTCCTTAAAGAAAGAACTGACTTCCAGAAAAAAATTTGGGGTATAATATTGTAAATTACACAGAGATAAACCAAAGGTGATTTTTTATTCATTTGTATTTAAAATCGGTATATGGAAATTTGTTACTGTATATTTTGTTGTAAATATTGGCCCTTAATAGTAAGGCATTTAGTATATCTCTTGACTAGAATAATAATAAAATTCAAGTAATAAAGTTGTAACTAAGTATTCCATTATAGTAATTTTTTAGTATGTATATAAATTAATGGGAGGAAAATAGAGAAATCCTTATATAACATTTACATTTGATTCTGGTAACCTGTTACTTATTGATCCTTATATAACATTTACATTTGATTCTGATAATGTGTTGCTGATTATCATAATTTATCATAGTTATAATATTGATTATGAAATATGCTTCTGTTGAAAATCAATGAAATTGAACAAATTTATTTACCAGTTCTTAGGTATATATACAATTTATCAATCAGAAACCCTTATGCTTTGACTCAAATGTTTAAGTCAATGTGAAACATTCTTTTAAATGTGATAAAACTGTTACATTCGAGGAGCATGGTACATGTCATTAACATGTTGTTAATTTCAAAAGAAACTGTATTTAAGCTCCAGACCTCTGCTTCCCATTCCACAGCAGCTTGCCACAAATGGATATATACACAACAAATTAATTTCTATAGTTCAACACAATCTACTATTGTAATGAAACAACTTATGAAAGGAATGTTGCAACTTAGGGTGGGTTATGGTTGTCCTTCCCTGAAAAAAACAATTGTTAATGTTTAAAAAAACGGCAATAAAAAAGTCACAAACATACATACAAGAAAAAAAATACACACACACACACACACACACACACACACACACCAAAAAAAAAAGGAAAAATAATTCCAAATGTTAGTTATTCTCTTTTGGCCCAGACTGTTCAACTAGTTTTAAACATACTAAAAGGAAAAAGCTAGTCTGAAGATAATATTCTTATATTCTTTTACTCAGAAGTCTTATTTAAGTACAATTCTGGACCAAATGGGAAATAAATCAATGACTGCTTAAAGAAAATAATACAGGGAAGAAGACACAAGAATGAGGAAAAGAAAAGTAAGAGAGAGAGGTTTGAGGGTGTAAATCTAGACAATGGAAAATAAAGTATGGAATTACAGAAAGGGACAATATGTAAATGCAGAATGTTCTGCTATTTCTCATTAAAAATTCATACCAAGAGGGTAAGAATGACTAATGAACTTGCTGCAAAATAAATAAGCAAGTTGCTACACTATGGAATGAACATAAGTGTAACTATACCACTACAGCCTTAAAGAAAAGAAACACACACTAACAGACAATAGACAAGCTTAATAAAGAGAGAAACTACATTTCAAAAAGTGATTCAAAGAACACAAGAGAAAGCTAGAAGAGTGAGAGAAAAATCTGGGAGAGAGAAGGAAAAGAAAGGGGGAAATGTTAAAAGACAAAAACAGAGTTCAAAGAAGTCAAATGGAAGTCAAGAAAGTCTTCAACAAGATGTAGAAACAGAAGGAGCCCAAACCCATAGCGCAAAGCAATGTTTGCGAATGGAAAGTGGCTCCTTTGATCAGTAATAGTTACTCTTAAGTCGTAGCCTCTATTCCTCCAGAGTTCATCTTTAAGCCCTTCCAATCTAGAGTGGAGCTAGTGTATGGATAGAAACAAGAGATTTACAATGAACAGAGCAGTTCAGATGAGTAGTTCAAATTGTCTCATAAAATGTTCCAACAGATTTATATAATGCCTCTTATATACATTTTCTAATGTATATAATGGAAATGGTGGTGAAGAACTAGTTGGCTTTACCAAAAAAACCCAAACCAAACCAAAACAACAACAAAATACCCTCTCCCGTTCCCTAGGTAACTTAAAAAATTAACAACCAAAATCATTCATAACATGAATTGAATAAAGAAACCCAAGTGTTGCTTTGTGGCACCTCAGTTTAGAACTATATATTTCAAACAGCTTTGGTGGAGAAATTTGGATGATGAAAACAATTCAATTCCCCGAATCTGAGCATTTATCAAGGTTCATAAATTGCCAACAGCAGTATAATCAATGCTTTCCCATTTATATTACATTGGCTATTTGAACCAGATTTGGGGAGAATCACTTTAATATCAATGATTATAAGAATTCCTTTAGTGATCTTGAGTAAGTGTGTGTGTATAAATCAATCAATCAATCAACCTATACACCACTGAAGAAAACAAAAATTTAAAAATGTTGTTTATTATTTATGCATGTAGCAAATAACTTTTTCTCTTGCACCATGAAACTAGTCCTCTTTATAATATGTACTTAATTTTATACAATTTCAAAATGAAAATTTTACTTAACTCACAATGTAATGGCATACACTTGAAATGATACACTTGAGAAACAACTACTGTTCTTATGGACTATAAAGAAGGTAACACAGATCTGTCTCAAGTTTTATGGCTTCTCATTTTTTTCTTTATGTTACCCTGGCTTTACTCAATGGGAAAAAAAGGAAAGTCTGGAAAGCAAAATAAAACAGATTTTGGCCTAACATTAAATTTGTCAGGGATTACAAATAAAAGGTATGGCATCTGATTACCTTCTATTTTATTCTATTGGATCATGTTATTTTACTTCAGTTAACATCTGACTTTACAGTATTGACAAATAATTCCCCTTTCAACTGGAATCAAAACTAAAATAACATGTAGGAACAGCATATTATATTAAAGTCAATGGAGAAAATAAAAAACATGAAGGACTTAATGAAAACATAAGGTATTCATTTACTAATCAAGATTGTTTTGAGACATCAAATAATTCATTTCAACATGTGTTTACATGTGTAATATAATTTTTGCTGAAGATCACATCGTCCATTAGGAAATCTTAAGATGTGAAACAGAAAAACAGAAGGGAGAGCACATAATAAATGTAAGGAACAAAAGTGAAAATGCCTTAAAAAAAGCTGAAGAAATTTTAACAAACAACAACAATCTTTAGATACAGTTAGAGAAATCACTTACCTTATGCTTAGGTCATAACAAGAATAGCACAGTGTTTAAAGTCAGCTCTTCATTATGGGAGGTACAATTGAAAGCCATAGGTTATAATAACATGAATTGCTACACAGAAATGAAGACTTTTTCAGCCCAACATGAAAAGCTAACTCTTATGGGAGAACATTTCAACTTATGTTAAATGCAACATGAAGAACAATTGAGGGTGTAAACATCAAAACACACCCAAACACATGAATCTCACACCAAAAAGAGAGAGATGGCCCAATATCTCAAGACACAGAAGATTTAATCTGTGACCATAATTTGTGACATATAAGGGAAGGCACATTGCTTTAACAGTGAAAGATGCATGCATAATGTATAACCATCCATTTACCTCCCCACCCTCCACCCCACTTGTACACACACAAGCCCATTAAGATACAGGGAAAGAATGTAGTGCCAAGCTGTTATGAAGAAAGCAGGACACACGAAAGCATAGCAGTGGTCATGTGATTTGAGAGGTGTTCTTCCCTTAAACCATCCCATCACCATGCTTATTTTAAAGAAGCCAGGAAAAGATTCCCTTTCAATGCTGCAGTAGCTACGAGCCCCCAGCTTGAAGCTAGTGTGTGGAATTTTGATCACCGTTCCCTGCGATGTCAGGGGCTCTCCAGTGGAAGCCAGATGTACTGTAACACCAGTTAGTGGGGGTACAAATGTGTGAATAACATCCTTTCCCTTCTGTATTTCACAGAAGTGAGGGAGGAGAGAAACAAAGAAAATAAAACCCGTGTTAAGAATAGGTTCGTAACAATATAAGAATGTGTAAGTATTAAAATGGAAATTACATTTGATTGCAGGTTAACACAAATCCGGTTTCAAAAAATTGCCTATTTTGCTGCTCACCAGGCTAATTTGTATTCCTCTTCTTGTAAATGGTATACAGTACGGCTCATATTGAAAAATTCTGAGCACTTGGTCAGATGGGGTCAAAGTCAAGAACAAAATAAGTCATCTTCTTTGAAGGACATTAGGAAAACTATCTTTCCATTTTAAACATGACTTTACTGGCCACTAATCACATTTTAAATTAGAAATTAAGTTTCTGTTTAGCTGCTTACTTATATAATCTGAGAAGTCCTCTGTTTTGGAAAGACACAATTTAAATTTTAATCTTTTTACGTTGTTAAAAAAGCAAACAACAAAAAAGCTATTTAGAAACTGTTTCCTAAGTACTCTTCTCTGTTATCAATACAAGGTATTTAAAATGGGCTATTCCTGTCAATAATAGGCTTATTTCAGCTCTTCAGAAAAAAATTCAGCTTTGCTTTCATATTATTGGTGACAGTAGTTAACTTTATCCATTTGATTCTTTTTGTGTGAGATGAACTTTGATTCATGTGTACATCCCAATTTAGTTAGCAATGTCTAAACTGTTCAATGATCATGTACTCATTTTCTCTTCCTGTTTTTACTCTTAGCAGGCCAGAGTATCTTGACTTTCCCTTTAATGTGGCTTTGGTATTTTACGCTCTGGGCCCTCCCATAATCTCAGTTTCCTCACAGAAAAAAATAAAGATTGTGGCTCAAAGGAGATAATGCATTCATCAGTGATTTTAAGCTATAAAAATGAAAATAAATGTCAGTAGTTGTTATGATCAGTGGTGCCACTGACAGCTGTAAAATAACTCTGTGATTACACACCCTCCTCATTATAATGTAGGCAAGCTCTTGTTTCTAACCCAAAGAGAGGTGGAAAATTCTATCTACAGTTATATGTTTCTCAGTAGGGATAGGCCATAACATTTTGGAAATGTCATAGCCATATGGCCATATGCACGGTAGGCATGCAAGCCATATAATCTAAGGCATGGAGCAAAGTCTCAACCAGCTCCTCTAGAAACTGCCTTGTATTCTTGAGCTTTTAGACCTTAGACAAGCTGTTGCCTTTCTCTGGAATACACTGTTGCTTATTTTCTGATGCAAATACTACTTGTCCTTTAAGGTCCAGCTTAGATTACACCAGCCATTAAAAAAAAATTCCCAAGTTCCTCAATCAGAAATAATTTCTTCTTTCTCTAAACTCTTTTAGCAGTGTTGAGATATAATTTATCTACCATAAAACTCATTCATTTTAAGTATAAAATATTAAAAGTTTGACGACTTTTAATAAAGTTATATGGCTGTGCAACCAACACTACAACCTAGGTTTAGATTTGCCTAGATTCTTACGGCATCTTATTTGAAATTCTAATATAGGACTTACAGAAGTTTATAATATAGAATATGAGTTAATAGTTACTCATATTCCAATTACTGATATGAGTCCCCAAGTAGACTGTAGGTTCTTAGAGGAAAAGGATCATGACTTTATCCTCTTTTTATTTCCCACTACATTAAATACACTGCTTTGTACAGAGGAAACATTTGCTAAATCTGAATGTTTATTTTGTAGTAATTATTTTTCTTTTCAATCTCAGCAGACTAAAATTTATTTTTAATAGTATAAGTATGATCATAGCCATTCCTGTACCTGTTTTATCAGCTTACAAAGAAGTTTTACTTATTTGGGTCTGATAGTATTGACAGATAATATGAGAAGTATGTAGATTATAGCTAAGAGATATCTGGGTATCCTACAGAATGATCTCAAGAATTTAGAAATTAATATTACTTAAGATTAATCAAATAGTGACATTTGGAGTCCAATAAAAGTTTTCTATACCAAGAGTTTCAGGTTAGGTTAAGAAGATTCCTTATTTTCTAAGAGAGCAGGATGTTTTATATCTTACATGGTCTGGTCATTGTAATGACAGAGATGATAGAAATTTTTGATGCATCATGGCTTATTTTGACTTTAGTTTTTCTACCTTATTAAACTTATTTAAGAGTAATCAGTCTCTGAAAGAATGAACTTCTTTGAGTACCATCTACTCATAAGATTAAGAGGAAGGAGAAAAAGGGACCCGTTTACTCAGATTACTTGCCTCTTTAGCCTACCCAGAAACAGAAGCAAAAGTTTGATTTAAATAACATTAAGCCAATAACTCTACAATCTTAGACTCTTACATTCTATTGCTTTCTCTTCTTACTTCTTAAACACAAATGGATAATTGTTCTAGAAAAGTTTTTTCCCATGGTTCCATTCATGCATCACTTTTTGGAATAAATTAGGATGCAAGTATTTGGCTTATTTGAGTTTAATAATAGCTGTTATGTGTTTAATTAGATTTATGATATCACAGCACATATTCAACTGAAGAACTCAAAGAGTTTTGGCTTTTTATGACATGAAAAGCAGCATGATAAAGAGGATGTCCTTTGGAGTCCCATGGTATGATTTCCAATACTGGATTTTCCTCTTCCTAGCTGTGTAACCTTGGATGTGACATTTAACACTTAGAGCTTTAATTTCCTCATCCATAATATGGGGAAAATTAAGTAGGGTAATGTATGTGAAAGTGAAAACTATTGTAAGTAAAAATAAAATAGAAATTGAAGTTGTTATTATTATCTTTATGAATATTTTAAGTCACATATATTTTATATAGGTAGAACCTGAGGCACAATAAGAATAAAGAATTTGCTACAAATCATGCTAGGAATCAGTGACAAATAATAGATGAATTGCCAACTTCTAGACTAAAGCTACAGAAAAAGTCTGAGTAAAGGTCTGAGATTAGCTCTGCTAGGATTAATCTAATTCTGTGTTGTATGATTTTAGTAAAGTTATCTCCTCTCTATGGGTCTTGGTTTTCTTATTTGCAAAATATGGACGTTTCTAGGGGTTTTAACTCAGGTCAATGGGTCCCTTGAGAGAATCTTGTGGGTAAAAGACAGGTCCATTCACTGGGACAGAGAAATGAAATTACAATCTTTATATTTAAAAATCTAGTTAATATTTATTATCTTCTTTCATTATGAGCTCAGGCAACAAATCACAGTAATATTAACAGAACCTCTTACTTCAATGGTTATAAATATCTTTTTATGTTTATAATGATTTCAAATTATAGTAGTTATTAGATCTGCTCCTAGTTTGTTATTTAATGCATTTAAAAATAGGCATTTATTATTATATTGCAGTTTGTTTTAAAAGTTATTTTGATCATGATTTGAATTGGTTTTCTAATGTTATATATTTTATTTTATACACTTAAAAATATTTTTATGAAAAAAATATCTGTAGGCTTTGACCAAGTACCACATGGGTCCATGGCAGAAAAAAGGTTAAAAGTCTCTGAGCCAGATAATTTCCAAGCCTCCTTTTATCTGCAGAATATTATAGCTATATGAAACCTTTCCCACCTCTATTTGCTGTCTTTTATCAAATCAGATATAAAAGGTGTCCTTTTTTTTAAGAAAATTATATAAAATTGGTCACTGAATTAAACAAGTGCCCATTTAATAGACCCAAACAAGAAACAAAAAAGGAACACTGTTGCTTAAAAAAGTTATTAAATCCTCAGGGTTAAAAAAAATTCTGCTTCAGTTGCGCTTTTCCCATTGGTTCAGATGGACTAATCATTTAACAGTAATCACATTTAAAAACCTCTAATCAAAGGTGAAGTTCCATACACACACACATACACACATAAAAACAGACACACGTGTGTATGTATCCATAACCATTTATTCTTTGAATTTTCAGTCATTTATTGCTCACTGATAGAGAGTAGCAATGTTATCTTTTATTTGTATTTTTTTTCCCCGAAATGGAGTCTTGCTCTGTCACCAGGCTCGAGTGGAGTGGCATGATCTTGGCTCACTGCAACCTCCACTTCTCAGGTTCAAGCAACTCTCCTGCCTCAGCCTCCCGAGTAGCTGGGACTACAGGTGTGCGCCACCACACCTAGCTAATTTTTGTATTTTTAGTAGAGATGGGGTATCACCGTGTTACCCAGGCTGGTCTCGAACTCCTGACCTCATGATCTGCCTGCCTTGGCCTCCCAAAGTGCTGGGATTACAGGTGTGAGCCACAGCGCCTGGGCTGCTATTTTTTTTTAATCTATGTACAACATAAGAGAATGCCGGCAAATAGACAATATTTATAAGCAAAACAATTTTATAAATCTTTTCCAGGTGACCATTCTTAAATGTTTTCCCACTGTTATATAAATTTTCATTGTTAAATTCCACCGAGCTTTCCTAAGTTCTAGGTTAATGTGAAAAATACTTCCTTTTCAGTATTGACCCATTCTTAAAGAAGTTGGAAGTGTGTCAGGTTATATAGCTGGTGAAGTTAATTATAATTACCACTGAAAATCAAAGCTTGTTTATGCTTCTTTATAGGTAACTTGGTGAGTTCCTTACTTGTTCTTAAAGAAAATACTATAATATGTAGAACACACTTTCTATTCTTTAGAACTGGTTATCACCATGACTCAAGGAAATATGAATTTAAGCATCAATGTTAAATGTTCTTAATGTATTTCCTATATAAAGCTTTAATTCCAAGTTGAACCATGTTCAGTGACCTCTGGAAACTTTGCAAATCCCAGGCTGGTCTCCTCTTGGTACCAACAATCGTTTTGGTTTGGTGCTTGTTCTGAAAATTTTAATGTTGATCATAAATATGAAGAAAAATTACTACCCAAATTATATAATGTATTATAAAGCTAAATGAAGTATTTTTGGCTAAGAGGAATTTCAGATTATTCATTATTTCCCAATCTTAAGATGAATAACTGATTATTTTACAGAGTAATTACTCTTCATTCTAAAGGTTAGAAGGTAGGAATTATTACTGGTTTTAGGTCATACAGTAAAGTAGTAATAGAATTTGGTTCTCTTGACTTCCAAACTTAATTATCTGTACACTATCAATCACTCCACCTTTCTAACCTAACAATGACAATCATTGCATTCCTAATCACAACTTGAATTTTCATTGCTTCTTTGCTCTTGACTGTTTCTCTTAGCGATGAGAACCACTGAGAACAGGGATTTGAATGTAGGGGTGACGGAGAATGGTATAACAAAAGAACTTTGGGGAGTAGTATTCTGGAAACAAACTGTCTAGATTTGAATTTTGGCTCTACCATTATTAGCTGTATAACACTGTATAAGTCATAACTTCACGTATAAGTGAAGATAATAATAACATCTATCTCATGAGATATTTGTAAAGAAAATAAGAATATATGTAAAGTGCTTGCTTAGAGATACATGTAAAGTGCTTGCTTAGAGAGTAGCTCAGAGTTAACAATATATATTGTTAGCTATTACTATATTGTTGTTCCTAATATTATCCTTTTGTTTGGATGATATTCTAGGCCTGTATTAAGAAATGTTGATTTTTTTTGTTTTGCGTGTGTGTGGTTTTCACAGTTCTCAAAAGTAAGATCAAGTAAGATTAATTTAGGTGAGTATGTGAACAGGAAGTTTTCAGAAAATATTGATTAATTCTAAAAAATAGAGGCCAAGGAATAGATACAGTCAATAATATAAAAACTTGAATTATTGAGTATTTGTAATTATTATGCATTTTGTGACACTTCTGGAAGAAAGTCACATTTGTTTTCATTAAGCATGAAGTTTGAAATACTGAGTTTTTAATTAGATTTAATATTCTTAGTTTTCATTCTTAAATGTCATGTCTTATCACCTATTTGATCATTAAAAAAACCCTAATGCTTTACTCATTTCAGTGTGGCTGTATTGTTTTCCTTTCTAAATCATATTTTAGTATTGATTGAAAAAGTTGTGACTTTATTTTTCTAAATGCTTAACTAGCATTCATAAGGCACATGAAAGATGTACAAATATATGTCTATACTGCATTAGTAAAGTAGCAAGAGCTTAGAAAGTGTGTAGAAAAGTTTCTTCGAGAAATATATAAGAACTAGGCATTCTGATGCCTAGTATTACAGCTATGTATGGCGTACATTATGTTGTTAATCAAGCCTCTCATGATCTAACCAAGTAATAGTTAACAAGTATAGTTTAATAATATAATATATAACTCATTTTCAGGATGAGCAATATAGGTCAGATTATTTCAGATGTATGTAAGTTTTTTTCTTAACATAAGCCCTATACCTGTAGGTCCAGAGACATGCACTAATTAGATCGGTTAAAGCTAGAGACTTGTGTATGTAGTGAATCCTCTTTTCAGCAGGAAAAACACAGGAAGTTAGGCTAGCTAAATAACCTTGACTAAATTATTTCAAGTATTAGTTTCCACATCCACAAAAATCAAGATAATACTATTCATTTATTGAACAAATATGTGGAAAAAAGAAATTAACAATAATAATAATAATAAAAAAGAGTATGTGTTGAGCTAAGCTCAGTTGCCCAGAGCCAACGCCAGGCTCTTATCTAGGTGCTGGAGGTAAAACATGAACAAAATTGATAAAGACCTTGCTGTCTTGGAATTTACATTCTAATAGTAGTAGACAGATGATAAGCACCTAAACTAATAAGTACATAAATAAGATAGTTTCAGAAAGTGGTTAGTGCTATAAAGAAAATAAAATACAGTAATGGAATAAAAAAAATAGTGATAAGGTATAGCTATTTTAGACAGAGTAAGCAAGGAAGACTTCTCTGAATAAGTATAATTTTAATTAAGATTTGAGACAGCCAGATGAAGATCATGGGGAAGAACTTTCCAGACTGAGGAAACAGCTAAAGGTGTGCAAAGGCTCAAATGTTTTGTTGAGTTTCCACCTCATAGGATTATTGTGAGACTAAAATAAGCTAATGCATGTAGAGCATTTGTTACCATATCCAACATTGTATAAAGGACAAATACATGTTTTTCTGGTAATGATGAAAGTGACAATAATAATGGCTATAATGATTATGATACAAACTACCGAAATCCAGACTGAAATTACTCTCCCCAATCCCTCCTAGCCTGGAAATATTTGTAACCTCTTCCACATCAAAGAAGACTGTTGTAATTGGTCAGAAAGGCCAATGATTGGTAATAAAAAGACACACGGGTGTTCAGACTTAGGGTTCCAGCAAAGTGGGATACAAAAGTACCTTTTGGGAAAAAATCTGCTATTTCATAAAAGTCAATGAAGGCATCTCTTAAAAGACAGAATACAATTTTTGTTGTTTATTGAAGTTTTACCATAAATAAATTTCTGCATTAAAGCTATGATATCATAATGCTATTGATCCATGATAGCTACTACACTTGTTAGTATTCTCCTGACTGTTAAATCTATCCCTATAAGTGTTGAGGCATTCTCAAAATTTATGGAAAGATGCATCACATGGAATAACCATCAAACCAGAGAAAACTTAATTATAAAGATTTTCTCTTTTTAGCAATCATTAACCTCCATGTCCAAAGTATATGAAGTTTCATTTGGGACAGAACAATGTTATTAATAATGCCAGGAGGTGCGTTGGTTCAGTGTTAGTGATTTTTGTTTCATTTGCATTCCAGTTTGGTTCCTTTTGATTTCCTATATATTTCTAGTATAGAGGTACGACACGGTGGTTTGGTTAGGATTAGCCAGAGTAGTTTTGAGACATCTTGCATGCTTCTGACAAGTTTATTTTATTGTAATCTGAGCACAACAAACAGAAGTGATTATATATATATATATATATATATATATATATATATAATCTGTGTATTTATACACACAACACACACATATTTAGTGGGTCTGTGTATTCTATCTTCGTAGCACACACTGAAAATCATTAAAGTTATACTATAAACCAGTAGGTTACTTGAAAATAAATATAAGCAGAAAGACAGAAATGGGAGTAAAAAGGATCCTGGGAAATATAGCATTATTCAAATGCCGGGTCAACATATGCCCCATATGTGGAAAGAACACAATCCTAATTTTCCTTCTTTTTTTTTTTTTTTTTTTTTTGAGGCAAGGTCTCACTCTACTGTCCAGGCTACAGTGCAGTAGTACCATCATAGCTCATTGCAGCCTTAACCTCCTGGGCTCAAGTGATCCTCCCACCTCAGCCTCCTGAGTAGCTTGGGACCATAGGCATGTGACATCCCCACCGAGATAATTTTTTTTTTTTTGTAGAGGTGGGGTCTCCCTATGTGGTCCAGGCTGGTCACAAACTCTTGGACTCAAGTGATTCTCCTGCCTTGGCCTACCAAAGTGTTGGGATTACACGCATAAGCCACTGTGCCAGGCCTTTAATATTCTATTTTGTTCTTATATGAGAATTCTATGCAAAGGAAATTTGAGCTTTGTCACAATTGTTCAGTTTCCTAAAAATATATCAAAAGATCTGAATAAATCATAGTAAAACATTAACATTTGCTAAATCTAAATGGTTACCAAATGGGTGTTTGTTATATTATCTGTTGTTTACTATATATAACATTTGAAACATTTCATTAAATAATGGGAACTATAAAAAAAAGAAACTAATTTTCCAAAGGACATTTACATTAGGCTTTCAATACCCCAAAACACTTTAGCTTGGATTTCTCAAATTTAGAATTTGATATCATCTAAATACCCGTTTACACTATCCTAAAAACAAACAATGCCAATGTTTTCAACCCATATATTTTTTTCATTATTTTTTTTCTTCACTAAGTATTTATTGAACTGAGAATGCTATTAAATTCTAACCACTGTCCTAGACAGTTGCACCATTGACCAATTTGCTTCCTTCCTGTGGTTGCTTCAGGTGGCTTTGCTGTGTCTTGCATCGCTCAGTTATCATATGGGCAATATAATTGTATCAAACTCTGCAGAAACTCATCCATCAGAGCTTTCCAACTCTTACATCCCACATGTTTTAAAAAATTCCTACTTGGAAAAATTTTTAAAAATTTTCCATGTAGGAAATTTTTAATTGGTAATTCTTTGTTTTACATATGTTTCTTTGTTCTTTTTTTTTCTTTCTTCCTTTTTTTTTTTTTCTGAGACAGAGACTCGCTCTGTTGCCCAGGCCAGAGTGCAGTGGCATGATCTCAGCTCACTGCAAGCTCTGCCTCCCAGGTTCACGCCATTCTTCTGCCTCAACCTCCCGAGTAACTGGGACTGCAGGTGCCCGCCACCACACCTGGCTAATTTTTTGTATTTTTTTACTACAGACAGGGTTTCACCGTGTTGGCCAGGATGGTCTCGATATCCTGACCTCGTGATCCGCCCTCCTCAGCCTCCCAGAGTGCTGGGATTACAGGCGTGAGCCACCGTGCCCGGCCTATTCTTGATTTACTCTATATTATCTGTAGAACTCCCTACTTTCTCTTCTCTTTTCTTCAGTTCACCATCCTTATTATTTCTTTCTGATAAAAGTTACTAGCAGTTAACATGCTCAAGGGTAATTTTAATTTTCTCTTTGCTTATCTATATTCTTTACTGAACGTATGAAAAACAATACAAAAGTTATCTAAAAGAAAAACACGGCTGGGCGTGGTGGCTCACGTCTGTAATCCCAGCACTTTGGGAGGCAAATCACCTGAGGTCAGGAGTTCGAGACCAGGCTGGCCAACATGGTGAAACCCCATCTCTACTAAAAATACAAAAATTAGCCAGGTGCAGTGGTGTGCGCCTATAATCTCAGCTACTCGGCAGGCCGAGGCAGGAGAATCGCTTGAACCTGGGAGGTGGAGGTTGCAGTGAGCTGAGATTGCACCACTGCACACCAACCTGGGTGTCTAAAAAAACAAAAACAGACACGAAACAAACAAAAAACCCCAGAAACTCTCATTGAAAATGCCATTTGATTAAAAAATTATAAAATTCAAACCTTTTAGTATAATATAGACAGACCATTTTACTATCTGTTCAAATCAGTTTTACTCAATTTGTATAGATTCCCTGCGAATCACTGTTTCTCAGTCCTTCCCCTGCATACACATCTACATTAAGACATTTGGGATCAGTTTACAGTCTACCATAGAACAGCTGTGAAGCTAACTAGATTCACAAGTCTGCAACCCTAGACCCATTAACGTTATGTTTTAACTCAAGCTGAAAAAGGCATATTCTA
The DNA here is from genome assembly GCF_029281585.2 of Gorilla gorilla gorilla. Classification (NCBI taxonomy): domain Eukaryota; kingdom Metazoa; phylum Chordata; class Mammalia; order Primates; family Hominidae; genus Gorilla; species Gorilla gorilla. Next base: position 83,890,766 of record NC_073239.2, on the reverse strand, counting down.
TTTATAAACAGTCTTTTGACAGGGTCATTATATGATGCATAAAATTTTTACAGTTAGAAATATTGTATCTAATTTATTTATGTTAGTTTCATCCAGATTATCTCTCCTATATTCCTGTGAGCTACTTGCCTAGAATTTAGGCTCAGTGTACCAGAACATAAAAGCAGCTATGCCAAGCTCATTTTGTTCCTTTGAAGCACACTGAAACACAAAAATTAATAACAATTATTAAGGTTCATACTCTTTCTCAGTGGCTGAAATGGGTTATTATTCATTGAAAAAGGAAAGGAAAAGAAATAACTAGAAATAAAGAGACAGGTGATTTCTAATGAAAAAAACAAACACACAAGGAAAGGGAAAAGAAGCACAAGAAAAAATAAAGTGTAGGAAACTGCAGTGAGAAAGTGGGTTAATGTCAATGAGGTAATAAGTAATGGAACAGGGATTCTTAGATTATTCTTCTTTTTGCATTTTTTTCTCTTCACATTTTTTACTTCAACCTTCAAAACATAAAGCAGACTGTAAAAGCACAAATATAACCCCTGATCTGGAACCGTCTTTTAAGTCAATAGGCAGTAATCAAAAGGTATAGCTTATAAAATTTAAAAAGGGCTGGGTACAGTAGCTAACACCTGTAATCACAGCACTTTGGGAGGCTGAGGTGAGAGGATTGCTTGAACCCAGAAGTTCAAGACCAGCCTGGGCAACATGGCAAAAACCCTGTCTCTACTAAAAACACAAAAAATTAGCTGGGCATGGGGGCATGCACTTGTAGTCCCAGCTATCTGGGAAGCTAAGGTGGGAGGATCGCTTGAGCCCAGAAGGCGGAGGTTGCAGTGAGCCAAGACTGTGCCACTGCACTCCAGGCTGGGTGACAGAGAGAAACCCTGTCTTAAATAAATAAATAAATAAATAAATAAATAAATTTTAAAAAAAGATGTGTGTAAGAGAAAAGACAGGTATTTTGACCCACATCATGACTAATCTTTTTTTTTTTTTTCTTTTTTTGAGACGGTGTCTCACTCTGTCGCCTGCTGGAGTGCAGTGGAGTGATCTCGGCTCACTGCAACCTCCACCTCCCGGGTTCAAGCAATTCTCTTGCCTCAGCCTCCTGAGTAGCTGGGATTACAGGCATGCACCACCACACCCAACTAATTTTTTTGTGTATTTTTAGTAGAGATGGGGTTTCATCATGTTGGTCAGGCTGGTCTCGAACTCCTGACCTCGTGATCCGCCCGCCTTGGCCTCCCAAAGTGCTGGGATTACAGGCATGAGCCACCACGCCTGGTCGACTAATCTGAAGAGCAGTTGCAAATATTTCCTCCTTGCAGGTGGGATGTTTAAAAGGAAGCCAAAGTGATTTCAGACACAGCTTTTAAAGCAAATGACATAGTATGATTCCCTCTAGCACATACACAGTATGACTGCCTTTACTACCTCATCTTTGTTCTATAAACTGCTGCTTATGTTCTGCAACTACTTACAATGGGAAAGTTAGAACAAGTGACCTACCCTTTAAATGCTGAAGTAAAAAAGGAACGAAAAACGAGTCTAGTTTCCTTCCTCCCTTTTTTATTTTCTCCATCCCTCCCTTCTCTCTCTTCCATCACCCCTCCCTCTTTTTCATTCATCATTAATTTGCAGCTACCAGGACATATGGCTCTATAAAGCAAAGGCCAGGTAGATAACTCTAGCTGGGGAACATTTCAGATCAGAAAGAGTTCAGTTATGTCTGAAAGTTAGATAATTGCAAGTGAAAGCACAGTGACATAGGTTAACTGAAGGAGTGGTACTTACATGCACAAGAGCACTTTAGAAGTGCTACTGTCATTGACCTGTAATAGTAAGAATGGCTACAGAGACCTTTGCCATATGGTAGCAGTTGAAGTTGAATGAATAACCCCAGATTATTTTGACTTTCCCTTTGAACTCTTGAACTGTGCTACATGGCTCTAAAACTAATAAATTGGTGAAGTTATAGATAAACTTGATATGTGGAAAGGGAAATGAACTAAAGGAGGTCATTTAGATGATCCAGAGCTGCTGGTCACACAATATTTTTTGTTTGTTTATATTTCATCAGCCCACATATCAAAGGATGGAGGAACTGACAGTTGTGTGGTTCAATTACTGTATTTACATTAATAAATTAAGCAAAATTCAGTAACTCATAGCCCAGAAACATGACTTAGAAAAATAAATGCCAAATTTTGGGACCATTCATTTGCTTCCTATATTTTCAAGGTGAAACTGTAATGTAAAAGGAAAGAAAAAAGATTTCTTTCCACTTGGAAAAATAACATCTGGTTTATTTTCTACCAAGTAAAAATTGTATACATTAAAATAAGATGAATGCTTAATGGAACTAATGAAGGATGCTGATTGTTTAAACATCAAACCAGTGTTCCTAATAAATTTTAAAATATTGGAGGCAATTATAAAGTTTATTAAAAACAGTTTGGAATTGTCATGGATATGAGGGAATTAAGTCATTTTTGATATGTTTTATGCTGGATGATGAGGCTGTGAAATTGTATAATAAGACAATTAAAATCAGTCCTAATTTGACCCAAAGTATTTCAGACTCTGAGCTAAATGTTTGAAACAGCACACAAATGAAGATGGACTCAACATTTCCTCATATAATCTCTTTCAGGTCTCACTGGCATCCTTTTTTTCTCTTTCCTACTCCTCCACCCAAGTGCATTCTCTGAAGGGACTCCTAACCTCCACAACTGATGATTACTAGTGATTAATTTAGCAGCATCTGACTGAAGACCATTTTTACCTCAGTTCACACTTTCATTTCTAGGGATTTCCCTTCTTTGTCAAGCATTACACAGAAGTTCACCATTAATCTACAGCTTCAGTATAAAATCCAAAGGGGCTAGATTGCTATGGAATTTTTCCTTCAGTGCAGACGCACAACAGCAGCCTTTTTAGAGCCATGCATTAGTTCATGCCATGATTCTCAACAAGAACATTTAAGCATGGTAGCCCAAACAGAATTAGATTTAATTGCTGAGTGTTGGTATAGCAGCAAGTTGCCAAAGAGAAAAAATAGCAGCAAGCTGGGTTTTCATGACTCCAGGCAATACTGGGTGCAGAATGGTATGAACAAAATTTCAAAAATAGACCCTTTTTTTTTTGTATCCTGAGGCAGACAGAAATAGGACAAGGAAAATTGCTAATATAATTGAAAACTATGGCTATAAAAAGACCACATGAATCTGAATTCCATTCAGGGTTTCATGAAACATTAATCCAAAAATATGTTTAAGGTCTTTCTGAATTCACCTTTGTTCTACAAGCTGCTGCTTATGCTCTGCAAAGATGTAAAATGGGAAAGTTAGAACAAGTAACCTATTATTTAAATACTGATGTCAAAAAAGAAATGAAAAACTATGGTAATTGCCTCCCTTCCTTTTTTTATTTTCTCCTTCCTTCCCTTCTCTTTTTTCCATTGCCCCTTTTTTATTCTTTTTTCCTCTTAAAATACAAAACACTTGAGTACCAATATACCTACTTTTTCTCCCTTGTCAGTTCCAAGGGAGAAATATAATATATATAATATATATATTATTAGTCTTTCTAGGTAAAATCCACATCCAACTGTTTCATTGTAAAATAAAATTATTTTATATGATAACCCTTACTGTGTTTCATAATTATTTGCTTTCTCTACTAATAAAAGTCACATGGAAATTAAGTCAAATTCACTTTAAAAGGTAGATTCGAAAGTGATGCAAAAACACATATTCAAAGGGTGTAGGTGATTTCAACTTATCAACCAATACATTGACGCTTATTCATGGACATAAAATAACTCACTGAAAAATGAAACATGAGTCTGTGTTCCCAAAATATTTAAGTTAAAAAGAAGCAAGTCAGTATGATAAATCAGGCATACTTATAAAATACTCTGACATCAAATACATGTAACTATACAAGTTGAATTTTTCAAAGCTAATGGAAAAGACATCACCATATATTCTCCATTTCTATTTCTAATTTAGCCTACTTCTGATGATGAAGTACATTGTAGAAAAAGCCCTCAAGTTCTCTATAAATCTTAGCTGTATAATTCTTGTTAAAAATGAGAATAAAAATGTAAATTCTTTCTCAAGGAGGTGCTGCCTAATGGTGAAAGAATACTATTAAAAAATCTTAAATATATACAATAGATTTAGGATTTAAGACTGTAAATATTGTGGATGAATCTACTTTGGAGAATGACAGCTGCAACTGTAAAGGGTAGCAAGCATTTATTCACATAATTAAGTGGCTAAAAATGCACAGGAAATGCTATCACTATGTTTAAAATGGATTCCATAAGACTCAAAATATGCCCTTAAATTCAACTTAGTGAATTAAAAAAAAAAAAGACCAAATTCCCTTTCACAAACTACTTTTGCTGTGCATATGCTAATCATTCTGACCTATAATGCTTCCTGAGGTCCTCTTTCTTTCAGGGTCTCCTATATCACCCAAATATATTAGGTAACTCAATAAAGCCGATTAAATGATTTAAAGGATGAAAATTTGCATTCTCCTCCAGTAAGTCATGTTTATAAAGAGTAATGTCATGCCTTGCCTTTATCTCTCCTTTCCAAGATGTCTGAACTTGGCAAATTAATTAAATAAGCCTTACTACCAACCTGACACCATCTCTGATAGAGAAAAATGTGGCCTAAAGAGGTATCACGGCATTTTAAAGTTATGTAATAAGGTTCCAAAAACTCAAGTCTATTCTAGGAAAATCTGCCTTTACCAAATTCTTTTTTTGTGACTTAACAATAATTTGGTGAAATTTAAAATAACTCACTCATGACTATTCTGTGAACACAGGACTCAAGAATGGTGATTTTCCTACAGACTTTTTTGACCCGATTAGTAAAGACCTTTAGTTTTCAAAGCCAAAGACATTTCCTCTAGTCATATTTTAGAACAACATAGCCTGAATTCATACATTATGATTTTTTAAAAAATGGACAATATTTCAATTTGTAAAATCATTAAGGCCCCATATTTAATTTTTGCAACATTCTCTATATGCTTAATATGGCAATATCTACTCTGTAGCATGTATAGATGTTAAATAAATGCTTGCTGACTTATTATGACCTACTGGCAGTTTCAGCAAAACTGAAAGTATAAACAACCAAGGAAAAATAACAAAACAAGATCAATTTCAAGTTTTACATTTACACAGCACATCCAAACCATTATGGTCTTTTAAGCTCAGAGTATGTTTTCTAAACACATTTGGCTCTCTGACTGAATTTTCATGTAAAAAGTAAAATGCACACAGGATAACAAGATATAATTCCTCTCATACTGTACCTGAAAAATTCTGTTTTTACATTCATGATGAATTAGCTTTGTCATGACTCCCTTCCATTTTCTGAAATTTCACCAGAATGTCCCTTCTGAGGAACATAAAGGTCTAGTTTATTCAAATTTTAGAGATGGGTAAACTGGGGCAAAGAGAAATGCAATTATAGCTCACCACATCTGATTAAATCAGACACAGACCCGGCAGTAGAAATGATTACTTCTTTTAATCACAGTCAGTCACATATCTGTTTAACTTTGCTCCGCTGACTCAAAGATCTATATCTTATTTACAAGATATGAAGAAACAGAGGGTATTTAATAAGTAGCACTTAATAAATGAATAAAGAATCATTCAGAAATATCATCATTTACTAGGAAGAGGCAGCAAGAAGTAATCTAGGACTAATATCACACTATACAAAGTTAACTGAAATTTAATGATATTGGCATACATCTTTAATATAAACATTCAATTCATACACTCCTTCAACAAACAGTGATTGATGATGCTGTGGGGAAGTCCTTGTCCCAATTTCTAGAGTTTCCTCCTCCCTTTACCTTCCACTACAATGGGTACTGTAAGGAAGACTGAGCTGTCAAAGGAAGAAAACAGGATGTAGATCCCATTGCCACTAAGAATTTGTCAGGTAAAATGCCTTGAAGTAGGCTGGATTCTGTTAGAAGTTAAAGTGCATTTTCCTAAGAAATAATGTTACAATTAGTAGATAGATTCCTACATTAATCCATATATGTCCATTTAAATCTCAATTCAGTTACTAATAGTGTAATATCAGCTAATTAAGAGTTATATGAACACTAGTCTAGAAATCTAGTCACTATAAAGTTACTTTTTGTGAGGAAGTGCTTTGCCCACTTATAAACTGGTGATTGCTTGTAGTGTATGACATATAATAGAATACAAGGACAATATAATACTGATAATAAAAAACCACTATTCCTATTAGTCATCTTTGGGGTGTGTTTATGTGCATAACTAATCCAGACACTAAATGGGAAAGTGATTTTGGAGAAAAAGACAATTGAAAAACTGGAGAAGATAGTCACCTGGCAGAATGAAAAGAAAGACATTAAGTGTTCATGTATTTCATATTCTATATCCTGTACAATGACTAGGAAAAAGAAGTAAGGCAGGAATGGTACAAGTACATCAGTCAGGTTAAGTTGATAGTGGAGCTAATACTTGTTTCAATCAGGTTGTGGCTAATCACTATACATAAAACGTATTTTACTCTATGAAAAACATAACAGATAATGTATCTGAATGAGTTAGTTGAAACAAAAATAACTTTACCTTTGGACCTTTAATATAACAATAAATATTGATAATAATATAGTTAATATTTATTGAGTACTTACACATATCAGGCACTGCACCAAGTAATATTAAGCTGTTAAATACTTAAGATACCCCAAAAGGTGGTATCATTCCTATTTTACAGGAATATGAGGTGCAGAGAAGTTAACTTGCTTAAGGTCACAAAGTTAATAAGGGACAGGGTTGGGTTTCAAATCCAGGATTAGGATTCAAATCTAGCCCCAAACTTTAAACAGTATGTTAAATTGATCTTCAGTAAGTCTACTTCAACAGTACAAGAAAACCAACAAAATATTAATAACTGCCAAGCAGGAACATTTTTAGAATATGGTGAGAAGCTGATTAAATCTGATTCTTTCAGAAAAATAAAGAGGTTATTTAAAAAAAATAAAAATATGTCTCACGATCTCAAGCCCTAAAGTCACATGGTAAGCACAGGCTATTTAGAGACTCTAGGTATCCAAAAAAAAAAAAAAAAAGAAAAAAAAAAGCAACACAAAGAATTTCCAAACATGAAATTTCAAGTGCGTCTTTAAATAACAAATGACTTCAAGAAGTACTGAGCTACTTAAAAGACGGGATTACTATATCTTCCTCAATTCTGGGAGAGAATTAAGCCTTAATGCATTTATATTCATTGTGTGTAATGAATAAACTTCTGTTTTTTGAATATAGAATGGCAACATCTTTACAGGATCTTAAGAAAATAGCTACACATATTACTTCCTGTGTTCTGTGGCTTAGCTGAAGAACACTGGTTGAGAAGGAAATGCTTTGAAAGGGAAAAAAGGTGACCAGGGAAAATTGATAATTCTACTTGCCAAAGTCTAGGCTATACATTTCACCCAAATGCATGTTTGGGAGTAAAACCCAAAAGGAGCAAAAGAAAATTTACCTTGTTGCTGGTCAAGAAGATACTTATTTGAGTCTTTAAAAATTACACTAGGATTGGTGGTAAACCAAATCTGTGTAAATCCATGGAGATGAACCATAGCAATATATGACCATGAGCTGCTTCACATTTCTTAAACCTCTGTAATGTATAGAAAGCTGCCATTTTCATTATTTATTTATTTATTTATTTATTTTTGGCCAAAGCCAGGATTCTAAAGTAGACGTGGCAACAAAGTTCATTTATGTATCCGAAGTAAGGATTAGGAGATAATTCAAAAGGAGAAATAAAAAAATGACAAAATTAAATGTCACACTAAATGTCAAAGATGAAAAACAAGAAAGAGTAAAAGATAACTAGAAGATTTCTATGCAGGGAAACTTTAAGAACATTACCATTGAAAGAAGTATTTAGAAAGCAGAGCTGGACATACTGAGTTTGATATTACAAAAAGACATTCAAACAGCAGCTGGAACTATAAGTATAAATGCAGGTGAGCTGTCATTTTACTGCTATCACATTATAATATGACATTATAACATATCATATTATAATGTGCCATCATTTATTTGGGCTCTAACTAGCTATATGTCTAATTAATCTATTTAATTTGTAAATTCTCTAGAACATAGGAAAGAAAATTTAGAACATCATGATGATAAGCTAATCTGTGTATATACAAAGCTGGACTTCACATAAGTACTTTATGGACTCTCTTCATTCCTACTTCCATGAAGGAGAGGATATACATATCTCCTTTCTCTCTCAAAGATACATATAGTTTATATATTAGTTTTAAGGGAGCTTAAGAACTTTCTAAACTTGTTACACATCCATTAATATTCCCTCATCTTAAACTTTAAATTTTTCTTGCCCTGTTTTCACTGATGACCTCTTTTATCTTGTAAATGATCATTATATGAGGCAATATACAAGGATAAGCAGAAATTCGCTAGTGCCAACTACAATAGTGTGTTTTAAAAATATTTTTATTATGGAAATTTAAAAATGTATGCCCAAGTAGACAGAATTCTTCTCAGTTCTTTTTAAAGAATGCTTTAATTAGATGGATATATCAAATATCCCTGTCAAACAGAATGTAATGTGTTTTCCCATTATCTCTATGGCTTAGCTACTAATATGTATGTCAGAGAGAGAGATATATACTAATTTTATTTTTAACAAGACAATTTATATACTCCAGTTCATTTCTACAAATTTGAAAGTGAGGTAGGAATCAATAAATTTTAATAGCAGCAGTTGTAGTGTTTTCAAAAGATAGAATTCTAAGATTTCTTCACACTATCTCCAGTTTTCTAACTATAGTATACAAATGGCATAAAAATAATACATGTGAATGAAAGGGTGGAACACTGTAGATAAATATATTGAAATAAGTAATAAATCATTATTAAAGATTTTCTAAATGAGATTTTATATAGTAGAACATCTTAGGTGATTATCTCACAGTATAGAATCTTTATTTTTTGGCTACAGTTTCTTCCAGTTTAAACAGTTTGTGGTTCTGTGGTGTTTAAAAAATGTTCCTATTTTTTCTTTTGAAATAGAAAATGGTATGGTGTTTAAAGTTCATTTACTTTTCTTCTCTTCCTTTTTTCCTCTCTCCCTTCTTTTCTTGAATATGTAGACTTACTCACTGCAATTTAACTGAAACTTCTGTTTGCAAAAGCTCCAAAACTGTTAGGCAGTCCAAGTTTGTTTAGACCAGAATTGGTGTCCTAATAGTGTCTAAGAGTTCAAAGGGCAACTATTTTGCATGTTACAACTTTAAAACCATCTTTCCTTTAGGTAGCTAGAAGTTCTTAAGCATTAAATAAAAACACAATTTTCAGTCCCTGTCTAGTCAACAGGAAATAAATTATTTAGCATCTAAATGTCAAATTATCTAAATCAACCTTGCTACTGGGAAATCTAAGACATTAAAGATAAGGCTGTAAAGGGTTCAATTTGGACCAGTAAAAGCATGACAACTTGGATGTTTATTAATTTTCTTTGGTTTAGATACTGTGTTACAAATTATAATAAATTCATATCTAGTATATATTCCAGCTTCTCAAGTCAGAAGGAATTCAATTTCTGTCAGAAGAAAGTATTAATTCTGGCTTTGGTTTATACTAAGGGAATTCTGAAGCAATCTTTTCAAAGGATTTGAAAAGGGAACTCTGCTAGAACACTGCTGGAACAAAGTTGAAAATCAGTTAGAAACGTGAAAGATGAGTTCTTTTTTTTCACTTTGCTTGAAGGGATGAAAAACTGTATAATATGAGACACTGATCTCATTACATTCACAATATTTTATGTATTCTAAATGTAAAGCCAATTCCAAAGGCCAAGAAATAACTGGCAGATTATAATTAAATAAGGCATAGGAGGTAGCTCAATATTTATCAAATGACTAAATAAGAGAAAAATAACAATAAATTACATAACAATAAATTACATAACAATAAATTATATAACCATAAATGTTAGATGTCTTTCTAACATTTTCTTGAATTAAATTTTGTGTCTTATAGGTGTATCTTCACATAGTATATACCCCAAACTATGTAATCAACCTGAGCAAAGTAAATGGATGAAGTGAAAATACACACTACTAACGTTTTGTATTAATTAAAGTTTTGTATCTTATAGGTGCATCTTCTCATAATATATACCCCAAACTATATAATCAACCTGAACAAAGTAAATGGATGAAGTGAAAATACAAGACTACTACATGCTAGTCACAGAGCTAATGACTTTTAACAACTTCTTAACAGGAGAAAGCATGGTATTTAAGAAAAGACAATTTTCTGCCACTCACTTGCTAGCTTTATGATCGGCAAGATAGTTAACCTCTCTGCGTCTCAATTTCCTCATCTTTAAAATGAGGATGACATTAATATCTACCCCAAACAAGGCTGTTATGAAGATTAATTGATAATGAGATATCAAAAACAAAGCTTATTGCAAGTAAAATAATTGTGTGTATATATATATATATGTATATATATTTATTTATTTTTTTTCAAAGGGACCATAACTATGTGGAGAAATGTTTTTGCTAAATAGTATCAGCCAGCTGAGGTTATAAATCTTGTTCCTATACAACTCATGGATAGGTTCATTTTTGAGCAAGGCTTATTTTTTTCATCTAATGAATGACACAGAAGATAGTGATATGCAATTGGTAAACCAATGTGCTACATTAGGGATTGGAGACTTAATTTCTACAATAGTGAAGGTAAATGAAGATGATGATGTAGATCGAGCCATGGAAGGTTTGGCTACCTCCATAGTGATGCTATAAAATAAATACTGTACTTTGTACCAATGATCCTGTCAAGAGGTTTCCAAATGAAAAATTAAAAGCTAAGAATATTCCTTGAAATTTTAATTATTAAGGTTTACAGTCTAAAATTCTGTGAAATATTTACCAATTTAAGGCTAAAAAGAAACAATTATTTCTAGGCAGAGGATTATCACGAATATTACTTAAGGAGTTCTTCATTTTATTGGTCTTTATAGCATCATAAATTAAACATAAACAGCACCTATGGAGACCACAGAGATGTGGCATTGAGTGAAAGAGAGAAACCCTACCACGAATGACAGAAAGAGAATCACACTTCATGACAAATAAAGAAAGCCCATGTGTCACAATGAAAGAAACAAATCTAGATGAAGCCAGAGTTAAGAGCTGAGTGCCATGGTGCAAATGCCACAGCATACATAATCCCCCCAAGAAGCCAGTTCCACATTCCAACGTGAGAGCCCTCCTGCACACATGCTGTCATAGAGAAAGTAATACCCTGATGGATGCTGTAGGCTGTGATTGGAGATGATGCCAATGGTAGACTTCTTACACACTCTCATGGGAAATGGAGAATTGCCTGGATGAAGTGGCAAAAAGAAATGGGTTATATATTTTTTACACTAGCACTCATAATCTTTGGGAATTAAGAAAAGACCTATAGAAAATGTGGTGATGAGAGGATACCAACCTTCTCTTTCAAATGTCTTTGTTGATACTAAAAATAGCTCATTTGGCTTTCTTTTCTTTGCTTCTCTCTAGTGGTATGTTTCAAGAAGTTAACTCCCCAGGAAATCAGTTTTAAGAGAAAAAAATCTCACAGTTATAACTCGCAAAGTTAAAAATTGAAGAAGATAGCTGCAATTCTATTGACTCAATAAATTCAACTTTGTGAGGCTATGGGTTTGTCATGCTATTTCTTTTGGTTTTTTCTTAAAATTTGAGATCTGCAGATGGTATTCTGCCTCTGGTTCTGCATATACTACCTCGTATTTTAAATAGTACTATCTTTCAAGGGTTTTCTTTGGGATAACATTCTGAGATATTTCTGCAATCAGAATTAAGCTGATAATACTGGCCTTAATATGGTAGCTACAGTGGCCTATACAAAGTAAATACATGTAGAAATTATGTTGTAAAGAAAAGAACGAAGGTCTTAAAATTCATAGGCTACTGAAGTCCTTTTTTTTTTTTTTAAGACGAAGTCTCACTCTATCGCCCAGGCTGGAGTGCAATTGCACGATCTTGGCTCACTGCAACCTCTGCCTCCCAGGTTCAAGTGATTCCCCTTGCCTCAGCCTCTCGAGTAGCTGGGATTACAGGTGTGCGCCACCACGTCTGGCTAATTTTTTATATTTTTAGTAGAGACGGGGTTTCACCATGTTGGCCAGGCTGGTCTCAAACTCCTGGCCTCAAGTGATCCACCCATCTCGGCCTCACAAAGTGCTGGGATTACAGGTGTGAGCCACTGCACCTGGCCTGAAGTTCTTTTATTTACCTGTCATATTTCAAGGTACATACATACTCTTTCTTCTTAGCTACTCAAACAGTGCCCCTGCTTTGAAAGGAGACTTAGTGGATATTCAAAGTCTGTTAATAATATTTCAATAAATCTGCTTTTCGAAAACAAGAAAACTCATTTATTCTATAGTTTAACACAGTAAGGATAAAAAATTAAACCTCCTAAAAGACAAGGAAAATAGGCCAAATTTCATGTAAAATATTTTACTAAAAGAACATGAATCTCTTTACTGTTAATCTCTTCTAGATTACAAGAATCTTAGGAAAACATAAGTAGCAAAAAATTATTAAAGTCATCTAATGAGATTTTAAAAAAGGGATACATCTTTTATTTCATATAAAATAGATGTATATTTATTTTCTATTTAATAATCAATTTTGGATGTTTTCCTATGTCTGTGGTTAATGAGACACAACAATCACTAATTGAATACAAATCTTCAGCTATCAGACACAGACATATATAGATATACAAACTGGAATCTTGCCTTTAGCCAATTTGAGTTTAATAATAAATTACCTAATTCAAAAGAGTCATTATGGAATAAAGGTAGTCACAGCAATCAAGTTGGCTATCTGGGTTTTAGTTATTTCAATGTGATGTAGTGACTGCCAAAAAAAAAGTTGTTCAGACAACAGTGCATCATTCATAAAAATAGAGAAATTTCCCCCTAAAACAGGTGAATTTTCCCCCTTTGGTATCCTCATCCCTTTCAGGCAAGTGCAAAGTGCAAGGCAAAATAAATTAAGGCAAAAGGAAAATAAAATGAGAAAAATGCTGAGGGCGAGCATGTTATTGACCATGTAAGAAAACACGTGCAAAATATACCTCAGATACACTATAGGTAGATGAGCACGAGGGAAGCCGAGCCTGGTTTTGCAGTGGGGAAAAGAAAACACTGTTAAAGAGGAAAGGATAGCATAGTAAGGGTCACAGAGGGTTTAGATGGCTCCATCACCAACACACTTGGCCAGATAATAAAACAGCTTTATAAGCAGACACTTGAGTTTGAAAACATGTCAAGACTCAAGTTATTTGAAGGAAAACTTTGTGACAAAAAATACCTTGCTAAAAAAAATCCATGATGGAGATGACTCCCTCTGTTCAGAATCTGGTATGATCTTGCTGAGAAGATCCTCATTTAAGAAAGAAAGCAGAACGCTGGACAATTTTTCTTATGGTACTGCACTGATCTTCACTGGCTTAACACTAGTGAACTACATGGGAGGTTGTTTATAGAATAACTCTACCATACATATTCACAGTATTCATTAAAGAGGGCACCAAAACCAGTATTCTGATTCTTTTTTCCGGTTTCAACTATTCCATTTTTGGTATTACTGAACCTCTCTTTCTCCACCGAAGAAAGATGACAGTAGAAGAATCAGAAATGCACTTATTATCAGAGTTGTTCTTTAACTGTATTTCCAGTGCCAAGCACAGCAGAATGTAGTAGGTGCTCAATAAATGCTTATTTAATGAATGAAAATACAAATCCCTTTTCTTCTATTCTTAGAAAACTGAACTTATGAAATAACATTCAGGAATTTTAAAGCTTACGATCAGAAAGAGTTGTGCGAAAAAGTATCATTGCCACTTATTGCTTTGAGGCACTTTCTACAATATAATGGCAATAGCAACACTATAAAAATATAAAAACTTAAACACACAACTCTTCAACAGACTTAACCTTTATTAGAATGATTCACAGAATTTTTGGAACAGCTATTTTATCACTGATTTTTAAAAATAGCTATTTTGTACTTACAACAATGTTTAACCTTTATGATGCTGAACTGATAATGTTCTTCCCTGTTCTTATTTTCTACGTTGTCACACTGCCATGTTCAATTCTGTGTACTCTTTTCTCGTTAGGTTGTCTCACAATGCCATGTAAGATGAAGTTGTTAAGTATGTATTCTCTATTTACAAATACTGCAGGAAGTATCAAAACACAAAAGGTACGGTGGGGAAATGAAGGTACTGGAGAAGGTGACAGTAGAAGAATCACAAATGCACTTATTATCTAAGATTTGTTCTTTAACTGTATTTCCAGTGCCACGCATAGCAGAATGTAGTAGGTACTCAATATATGTTTATTTAATAAATGAATATACAAACCCTTTTTCTTCTATCTTAAAAAACTGAACTGATGAAATAATGCTCAGAATTTTTAAAACTATCACAAAGATTTGTGCTAAAAAGTATCATAGCCACTTATTGCTTAGAGGTACTTTTGAAAATATGGTAAATTCTATACATGTTCAGAAATTACACATTTTTCAGCCATGCACATATCTGAATTTCTTTAGCCAAATGCTAGTTTTAAGAAAATCTTGCTGTGTATGTTTGCTCTGTGTCTATATCTATGCCCATAAAACTGAAATACTTTATCTTTCAAAACAGTTTGAGAGTCTTGTCATTGTTAAAATTTACTCAGTTCTCTATTTTCTATTGCTAGGAAAATTTACTTGAGATATTTTATTAGTACTTTATCTTTGAATTAAAGTCAGTTCCGAGGAGGGCAATTCTATGGTGCACATTAAACATCCCAGAAATGGGTCACTTCCATTCTAAATAATGTCTTAGGCCACTGCAGGTGATTTTATTAATATCATGAGATTTTTTTTTGTTTAAAGCACAGGATAAGATAGATTTTTCTTTTTCTTTTTTTGAGACAGTTTTACTCAGTTGCCCAGGCTGGAGTGCAATGGCGTGATCTCGGCTCACTGCAACTTCCGCCTCCCGGGTTCAAGCAATTCTCTCGCTTCAGCCTTCCGAGTAAGTGGGAATACTGGCACCCACCATCATGCCCGGCTAATTTTTGTATTTTTAGTAGAGATGGGGTTTCACCATGTTGGCCAGGCTGGTCTTGAACTCCTGACCTCAGGTGACCCACTCGCCTCGGCCTCCCAAAGTGCTGGAATTACAGGCGTGAGCCACTGCGCTTGGCCATTATTTCTTATTTTTAAAACTGAAACCTTAGAATTGAACTAACTACATTAAGAGAATAACAATAAGTGAAAAGTAGTAAAATTACTCAAAATTAGTCCAAAGACATAATCCTAAAATTGACTTACTGTTATCTTCATCATTATTGTAGTCTGGTCATATTTATAAGACATCATCTACCAAGATACTCAGATGTTACATAATTATTATAAATGAAATAGTAAATAAATGAATATTAATATAAGTAAATGCCAAAATGCCAAACAAGGAAGGCTCAAACAATGTTCTACATAAAAGAATCAAGAGACACTCAAATTTGCTTAAAGTAAGTAGAGTTTACAAACTGTTTGCTCACCTAAGGACTATTAAATATTTACTTATCTAGGGACAAATGTTTCATCTGTTCTTCCCCACTCAAAGTTAGCTGATTCGATTCAAATACCATTTAGATTTTTAAGGTATGATATATTACTTGATCATGTCAGTGTATCTTTTCCAGTTGTATAAAATTTCCCATAGAAGGTATATGATTTTAGGTGAGGCAAAACAGGGCATTTAGCAAAAATCAAAAGTTCATCATGGTCTTCAGGGGAAATATCTTTGTTAAGACGAAATGAAGTAAAAAATAGAAAAATGCAATGTGTGAAATGAAAATACTCTAAAAACATATTTTATATAACATTTAAGACAGCAATAATGAGATTTATCTTTGTACTCTGAAAACCCAGAAATGAGCCTCCAATAAAAGAGAAATTTATAATCTATATTCTATCCACATTAGAGTTCCACATTTGAAGACTTTGTGTGTATGTGTGTGTGTAGAGGGGGAAATCTATGTGAAGAGAGAGAGAGAATAGCTAGAGAAGACAATAAAAAAGAAGAGAATAAAAATGTAAAGGTAGACAATTTGAGATCAACCTTTCCAAACATGCTTCCTTGTAGAATAATCTGAAACCATCCTCAGAAAAATGAGCAGGCTTCTTTTCTCAAGCTCTAAAATGAAGAAATTTCACAAACTCCATTATAAACATTCCTATGTCAACGTTATTTTGACACACTAACCAGTTACAGCAGGACTCAGCAAACATTTCTGTTTAAATAGAGAGTAAATATTTTAGACTGTATGAGACATATAATCTGTGTTTCAACTATCCAACTCTGCTGTTGTGTAAGTAACTGCAGGTTATGTGCAAATGAATGAGCATGGTTATAATTTAATAAAACATTATTTTTAAACACTGAAATTTGAATCTCATATAATTTTCACATGCCATAAAATGTTCTTCTTTTTATGTTTTTCCACAATTTATAAATGCAAAACTCATTCTTAACTTGTGGGCCTATAAAAAAACAGGATTTGCTGATCTCTGAGTTATCGCATTAACTCAATAAAAATAAAAGTACAAAACCCCCCTAAAGACAATAGGTATCTATTTATCAAAAATATAAGAAAGTAGTTCAGAGCTAAGGCTGCAATGAAAATACTCATCTTTAAAGATCTATAAAATCACAGTTACCCAATTCATTATTTATATTAGCACTATTTCATACTATCCCATATTGGCATTCAGGAAATTAATTGTTAAACATTTAAAAATCATGGTTCAAAAGATCATTACTTTCTAACTTGATTCAGGTATTTTTCTTAACACTTATTAAAAAGGTAGTCTTATTTTGGGTGACAACTCCTCCCTTGACTTTTCTCACTTTAAATACCATCCTTTAATTTTTGTTAGTATAGTTAAGTACTTATAGATAATTGCCATATTCCTTCCATTTCATCACTTTCCATCTTAGTTTCACTTATATGCCAATAATCTGTCTTCATGAACCATATTCCTTTTTGTTTATCATAGCCCTTAAAAAAATCACACTTGCTCAGCCAAAACCTATCTACACGTATTTGTAGCTGAATAGAAATTTAATATCATAATACATAAACTAAGTATTCAGATGAAAATACAAAATTGTGGCATATGAGTATTTTCATTCCTTTCCTTTCTTTTCTTTTAACTACCTTTATTTCATGAACATTTATCTACTTTTTTCCTGAATATCTTAATATTTAGGCTCTCTTTGGCCCCACTGCTCGTCAAGTAATCAAATTCTTTGTAAATTTACCTTGATTTATATTCTGTAAAGAAAGTATTACTTTGGATTATCTTATTCTATGTTTTTCTTTTCTTTTCTTTTTTTTTTTTTTTGAGACAGGGTCTCACTCTGTTGCCCAGGCTGGAGTGCAGCAGAGCAATCCTGGCTCACTGCAACCTCCACTTCCTGGGTTCAAATCATTCTTGTGCCTCAGCCTCCCAAGTAGCTGGGATTATAGGCATATGCCACCACGCCTGGCTAATTTTTTGTATTTTTAGTAGACAGGAGGTTTTTCCCTTGGTCTCAAGTGATCAGCCCGCAAGTAGGGAGGATACTACTTGCCTTTAAATTTTTTTTTTGCTATACTGGACAGTTAATAGGATCCTTAGACTGATACACTTCATATTTAATATTTTTAGAAACAAGGTAATCAGAACAAAGTGTTTCTCAGTGAGGCTTCCCAAAGTGCTGGGTTACAGGCATGAGCCACCGTCCCCTGCCTTATCCTGTATTTTTCAGTTCTCAACATTGTCTTCACTGGCCTTCAAGCCTGTGCATTACTTTTAATATTCTTCTTACTAGATTCATCCATTTGACTAAATGGAAAATTAATTTTTCCTCTATGTGGTTTTATTCTTCAGTTACTATTACTATCAGCACATCACCAATCTAAGGATTTGTAGTAATTTTTGTAGTCATTAAGGTAGTAAAATTCTGCTTAGGTACAAGATGATGATTTTATTATTACTAAAATTACTAAAAGCGCACTTAAAGTTCAGAATACTTCTGCTTTGAATGATATAGAGAAAAAGATGATGCATTTTTAAGTTAAAAATCAATAATCTAATACATCCCATTTTATGAATCAATGTTGAATAAATAATACATTTTAATATGAGAAATAAACATTATTCAAAACATTGTATCTTAGAATATTCTATTTTATATTGTTGATTACATTATCCTTAATCAATAATGGTACAGGGCTCTTCCCTTTCTAAAAAATAACATATTGTCTACATCATCCAATTCAAGCATTAATGACTTAATTAAATCCTTATCTCACACTTCTGAATGATGTCAAACCTTCTATATTAAATATTTAATTTTAAAATATTTTAATTTTTATTTATTAGCAAATTAAACTATTAGCAAATTAAATCTTCATCCTGCACTTCTGAATGATATCTTAAATTCTCCATAAAATAAAATATTTAATTGAATTTTTTAAAATTTAATTTAACTATTAAATAATATATTAGACTTTATGGGCCACATAATCTGTGTTTCATCTATTCAACTCTGCTGTTATGTAAAAGTAACTGTAGGTTATGTACATAAGAGTCTGAGTTAAGTCCGTTAATTCAGAACAAATGTGCTTAGTTGCCAGATTATCTATGATGATACTCTAATAGTAATTATTTTCCTTGAAAATTGAAATTGAATCATCAAGGCTGTAACCCTCAGATCCAGCTCATAATCTGTAATCATGCTGACATAACTAAGGGTAGAAGACACGACCAACAGAAAAATCTCCAAATGAAGTCTCATGAGAAGATCCTCAGAAAATTATACAATTGTATAAGGAACATGGTTCTGACTCTTTCATCTGACTGAAATCTTCACCAGCATTTTAATGAAGTAAAAGACACCTCATATACTTGTTGATATGGTTTGGCTCTGCGTCTCCACCCAAATCTCATCTCGAATTGTAATCTCCACATGTCAAGGGAGGAACCTGGTGGAAGGTGATAGGATCATGGAGGTAGTTTTCTCCATGCTGTTCTTGTAAATGGTGAGGGAGTCCTCACTAGATCTGATGGTTTTAAAAGTGGCAGTTTTCCCTGTGCTCTCTCCCCTCCTGCCGCCATATACAACGCACCTTGTTTCCCCTTCACCTTCCGCCATGATTGTAAGTTTCCTGAGGCCTCTCAAACCATCTGGAACTGTGAGTCAACTGGACCTTTTTTCTTTATAAATTACCCAGTCTCAGGTAGTATCTTTATGGCAATGTGGAAATGGACTAATACACTTGTTCTTGTGTGTGTACACCTACAATAAATTTTCATGAAACAAAATCATCACCGAATGCCAATTTACTTCATTTTAGAAACAAAACCTGTCTAATATAGTCTATGGTTCTGAGAGTAACTTTTTCTTTTTAGCATCAATTTTTAATATTCAAGGCACTTTAAGGTATACTTGGGTAGTAGGAATTAAAGGGTAAGGAGAGAAACTGAAAATTCAGCTAAGCAATTGATTTGCATGTTTCCTTAGCTGAACTCTCTAGAGAGGATACTACTTGCCTTTGGATAGTTTTTTTTTTTTTTCTATATTGGACAGTTAACAGGATCCTTAGACTGATACACCTTATATTTAACATTTTTAGAAACAAGGTAATCAGAACAAAGTGTTTCTCAGTGAAATAAAATGAGATTAATCATTATACAGTAGTACAGGTGTTGAAAAAGGAAATTAAATAATGGCATGAGATAACCTAATTTTTAAGGCATCAAATTTTAAATTTGATGTTGGTCTCTTACTAACTCATTACCATACAGAAATCAGCAAGTCTCAACTTTTTGGTCTCAGTTTCATTGAAAAGAAAAATTACTTCTCATGATTGATTAGGAAAGAGCACAAGACTAAAATACATACATTAAAATATTTTTATGGGTTTCTAGAATAATTAGGTATGTCCAGACTGATTTAATCATAAAATCCATACTAATCTTTTTTTTTTTTTAAAAAATGATAAAATAGATTTTGGGGAGTGATTATGGATGGTTTTCAAAATTCTATAAGAATATGTGCAGAAAACAAAGAGTAGCTCAAAGGAAGAAGTAGAGATATGAGACACGTGTATTAATTCCTTCTGTTTAGTTATTAGAATTAACAACTTATTAATAAAAATCACTTTGTATTTCAATAATCAGAAATTTAGTGTAGAGATACACATGACTATGTGTGGTATACAATTAAAAACAAGCTGAGAAATAAGATAATTATCATATCCCTAACTTTAATTCTACTTTTTGTAACAAAACTATTATAGCTGTGTGAATTAAATGAATGGTAATAAACTTGTGAGAAGTAAATCGGATACCAGGATTCACAGGAACTTTTTTAGAAACCCCAGAAATGAAAGCCATAAATTACTATAGTAATTTAGTTTTTCTTCTGCTACATTTATACCAAAACCAATTTAGAGATTTTTCTTGGAAATCTTGATAGTCTGAACTATCTGTCACAAAAAATACTATTATGAATTCTGACTATATGATGTATGTACAGGATTGAGTGGATACAAGGTACTGTCCTCCTTCAATGGTTGTCTTGGGTATATTAGACTTTAGCTCAAGTATTTATAAGATGCTACGTGAAGGTGTTCCTGGTGAAGGTACTTACTGCTAATTTTCTTATTTTTAAACAAAATGACATCCATTTATTCTAAAAGAGTCTGAGTTAAGTCTATTAACTCAGAACAAATGTGTCTACTTGCCAGATTACCTATGATACCCTAACACTGATTATTTTCCTTGAAAATTGAAATTGTACCATCAAGGATATACCCCTCACATCCAGCTCATAATTTATTATTCTGCTGACATAACTAACAAGGGGTAGAAGACATGACCAATAGAAAAATCTCCAAATGAAGTCTCATGACAAGATCCTCAAAAAAGTATACAATTGTATAAGAAATAGTGATTTTTGAAAAGAAAGATTTTATTTTGCACTGGGGCCAAAATATTATTAAGTCAACAGCAATGTTAGTCAGTGTGGCTTTAGGGTCCTCTACCCTGCTAATTTAATCTTTATTTCATAAATGGGAGCATGGAGCCGCAGCTAGAAAAGAAAGAAAGAGGGGGAAAAGAGACAGAAAGGAAAAAGATGGAGATGAGAGGACAAACCAATCAGATTTGGAGTTACCAGTCAGCAGAAGTTTAGGGAAAAAAAAATCACCAAGTGAAATCGTACATTTACTCTGAGAGAGTATCCTTTCACATTGCCTTCTAGGTGATCTCTGAGCTCCTCCAGCTTTCGATGGAGCTACATGTAAACATCAGAAAATGAATTGAAAAAGCAACTTGTTCTCTTTTCGGTTTTCCTTTTTCCTTTTAAAAATAAGATCATAGCATTATACATTTCTCACTGCCTTTGGCAAACATTTCAAAACATCAAAGGTCTTTCTATAACGTAAGAATGCATGCTCAACAAACCCGTGACTAGGAAGTCAACATTTTATTTTGATTAATTACAGCGTCTTTTCTCCCCAAAGCATTAGAGAAAATAAATACTATAACCATCCTTATAAATCCCCTAGAGATTCACTTTGACATTTTCTATTTTGTAGAAACATGGAGTAAAGATATTTAAATATTATGAAATTTGACTTTCTTTCCCAAACACACTTTTTGATTCAAGACTGCATCCATATTAATATAAACTGATTTAATTATAAAATGTATTTTGTTCTTAAACATATATATGTGTATATACATACTCATATTGTATATACACTTAAAAACAATAAACATACATTTATAACTTGAAGTTCTTCCTATACATCCAGAAGTTGAACTCGGAGATAACTGCACACACGCGCACTCGCACATAAAATCCAGTTTACAGTACATGGTGCTACAGTTATGGATGCCATTTTTATCTTTATTTCACCTTCAGTAATTTTCAAAAAGTCATGTCGTTCTGTACCTTCTCACCTGATTTTGAGTCATAATCCATAGTTTAAACCATTAATGGATTTATCTTCCTTTAAAGACAAAGATAAAATATGATACCTCACAGATAGACAGTGAGGAATGCTACTGATATATCATCAGGATACATAAACTCACATTTTTCTGACTGAATAATCTTAAACACCTAGTTTTTGAAATAGGCACACTATTAACACTTCCCATCCCCTCTGCTTATCCTTGGTGAAATAACATTTTAATAAAATAGCTATCCACTATAAAGCAGTGTTAGAGAACAGAGAGGATGGCTTTTCTGAAATAAAGGACACAAACATACAAACACACCTTCATCCATGTGCACTCATGTGCGTGCGCACACACAAATAAATAAACAATAACAAAAAAGTAAAGCTAAGAAGGCAGAAGAGGCAAGGAGAGGAAAGAGTGCAGAAATTAGTATTTCATAAATTGCAAAATGGAAATAAATTGGAGGTGTGCAAAATTTTGAAATGATTGAATATTAGGCCTCAAGGTAGTCATTAAATTTTAGGACATCCCAGTGCATTGAATTTTCTAGCATTTTGATTAATTTAACAGTTACTATTGCTGTTAGGGCAAATGAGATTGAGATAGAAGAAAATAATTAATTTTGTGAGGTAATTCTTCTGCATATTTTTAGAATTCAGCAAATTTTCTAACTTGCATTTAAGGTGGCAGCATTAAATGTGATTGGTCTGTGTTTCATAAGAGTGATAACTTATTTACCTTTTCATTATGATTAAATGTTTGAGTACTGAGTGCCCAAGGCATATTGAGCAAATAAATATTTAGCAACTAGCAAACAAGATGATCAAATTAGAAATCTTTCAATTGTATATTAGCAGATTATATACACAAATGGACAAACATTTAGGTATGTATCTGGTTCTGTTGATTGTTGTGTCAGTTTTTTGAAATTTAAAAAATAAAACAGAGGGGATTAAGAGGGCATAACTACTATCAGCTATATGTGGGCCCATTATACTACATGACATAAAATTTCTTTCTATTTCTTAAGATTATGTGTATTGAATACATATTGTTAACTCATGATAACTTTTCTCTGAAATGAACTATAAATGGTGATGATACCAAAATAACATTAAAATTATTTTTTTACAAAAAAAAGTTAAAAGTGGAGATAATATTCTGAAAATAAATGTTAGTTCTCTGTGTAACAGGAACTTAACACACAGTGACATCAATCAGAGGAACGGTTTATTCTAGAACCCCAAATTATAGGCACCTGTAATGAGGCAGTTGCCCTTTCTGTTGTTTGTGGTGCCATTCAAAGCTAGTTATTTGGCAGCTTGCCTTCAGCTGGTTGCTCTATGTGTAGCTGAAACAAAAAAAAAGTAATATGACCCAACAGCCAATAAAAATATTAAAATAAAAAAAATGGGATGGTGAAAAATGGAAAAAGCCCCCTTCCTCCCACCACCCTCCAAAAAGGAAGAAGTGTAGGCTATAGACGAAATCTTGCCAAAAAATGTTAGAAACATATTTACTTTGAGGGATCCAACTCTACTAGCAACTCCTTTGCTTTCATCCGGCCGTCTAATTTGCTACAATGAGGGAAGATGGGTAAGAAAGACAGAATAAAGAAAAAGTGAACTTAAAAATTTTTCTATACATTAGTAAGTAATACATGCAAAAACATCAATTGACTCTCTGTGGTAGCTCTTAGGAGGCCAAGGAGTTAACTAACCCAGAGGCTGTATGACATGCTCTGCAAATAGGCTGGTCCGTAGAATTCAGTCTTTGTTATGGCACTATCCTTGAGATGAGGAAATTGGCACTTACTTTTGGTTATCTTGGGGACTTCTGATGAAGCAGTATCTGGAGTAGTATTACATTTGCATTTGGCTTACAAAAAACAAAGAATTACAAATATACCTATGTACTTTTCTCTCTTAGTGTTTTAGTGTCTATTCCATTGTAATATTAGAAAACATAAATGGTATGACTAGAAACGTGAATGCTCTGTAGGTGGAAAGATCAGTCCTGACAAGCATCATTCTTGATAGGTGACAGAGTGAAGCTCCTCTGCTTGCTGACCCAAGCATTGAGGTTGTTCAGCTGTCACTGAGATTCCCAATTAAACAATTGTGCTGCCCAACCAGAAAATTTTAATGCCAGACCAATGTTAGATATATTTACTACCTCAAAGCTTTCAGTTATTTTAGCTGAATTTTCCTCTTGGAAAATTTGCTATCTTGGGTAAGACGGGAAATGAAAAGCAAAACTGTTTTTTTTAAAATAACTCATTTCACATTACTGCATAAATGAGCAAGGGAAGTTTCTCAACACAAAATGTTTTATTAGAGGAGGTACTTTTTAAATAGAGCTCTAATGAGAACTAATGTTTTGGATAAAGAGGGAGGCAATAAAAAAAAAACGGCAGGGTGAAGAGCAAAGGGGATAGGAAGCTTCAGACTAAGTGGTTTTACACTATGGATTCCAGAATGAGGTCTCAATTCAGACCAGCATAGGTCAAGTTAGCTGTGATGTTCCTGCTTATATTAGGAGATAGCAGAAATATCAGTGTGATGCCAAAAGTTCCCAGTTAAAGTCTTCAAGAAATAATAGAAACCTGAACATCCTATAAAATTTTATTTCCTGGAAGCAGGATATATATTGTCTTATCCCTTTTAGAAGATCTCTGATAGCATATAGAAATTGCTGAGGAATAATCACATTGAGAAAATGGAATTTTCGTTTTGAATAAAAGCATATTGCTATATAAGAGTTGCATCAACTTTTGGCTCTACTGGATATAAACAAGTTTTACTAATTTTTCAGCATTAACTAAATGTTATGGCCAAAAGATAATCACCAATTCTTACTATTCTTAGTGGAACAGAATTGTCAAATTTAGAAACAATGGATACTAACTAGAACATCAGCACCTATAACAGAGGGGCTCCCTATGGAGTGAATTCAGAGTGAGTTCATAATATCTGCTCATCCTCTTGTGCTGTTTTCTTTGATTTCTGAGGTCTTTATATCAAAAGCTATTTTCCATCTTAAATGCAGATTCACAATATCTAGATTATAAAGGTAGAGTTGGTAGATTCCTATAAAAATATAAGAGTCTGATGCCTCATGAGGCTTTCTGAAAATTTTCAGAAACTGTGAAGATGTTCTGAACTTACACAGTAATAAGTGAACACCATTTTCTATGTTGTCTTTTATTTCTAGAAGGCTTAAAATTACATTAAGCCCAGCAACATTAGGTATCTTTTTCAAGGTTACATTGGAAGTTGATGACAAACCTAAGAACGAAATCAACAGTCCCTAATTTCTAGTTTAAAGTAGCATTCCCTTAGCAGGCCTGAAAATATATGGGATGGAAAAAAATTGATGCTTATAACAGAATGTGTATGTATATGTACTATGTCTGTCTGTCTCTCTCCATCTGTGGAAGAAATTTTACGTTACTATATATATGGAAGACATTTTTCCTGTACCATTTCAGTTCCAAATGCAAGTATAGAAACTTAAACAATGAATTATAAGAAGAAAAAAAGACAGTTACCACTAAACTCTGAATGTAAAAACTAGATTATAAGACCGATTTATATAGAGACTTTGGGAGCAAACCGCTCATCAATGCTTGATTTCAAATTTCTATAAACAAGCCTGTCTTTGAAACCATCATAGGAGGAAAACCTTAGAAAGCCAAGGTGTTTTTCAAAGCCAGAAATGGCTACAATTCAAGTTTCATGTGATTTTTTTGCAGCTTCTGAAACCGGTAACAATAATACCTAATACTGAAAAACTTCAGAAAGAATTTGAAAAGGATGTCTATATAAACTAGAATTTGAGAAATAGAGAAAAGTGAAATCAGTAGATTTAAAATGTAATGTCCTTATTTATTTTAGTCCTCCACTAATCATCAGTTATAGTGGGGTAGTATACATAAAAGAAATTCACAGCTAATCCAAATGCTTGATTATTATTATTATTTTTTTGAGATGGAGTCTGGCTCTGTCATCCAGGCTGGAGTGCAGTGGCATGATCTCAGCTCACCGCAACCTCTGCCTCCCGGGTTCAAGCAATTCTCCGGCCTCAGCCTCCTGAATAGCTGAGATTACAGGTGCACACCACTGCACCTGGCTAATTTTTATATTTTTAGTAGAGACAGGGTTTCACCATGTTGGCCAGGCTGCTCTTGAACTCCTGACCTTATGTGATCCACCTGCCTCGGCCTCCCAAAAGTGCCAGGATTACAGGCGTGAGCCACCGTGCCTGGCCAAATGCTTGATTATTACATTTTAGATAAGAATTTAAAAGAAATCACAAAAGATTAGCATTCAGTTAAGATGAATGACTTTACTATTCTTAATAATAAGAGCTTCACATCATTAGCTATTTTTATTCATACTTTTCTAAAGGCAAAACACTATCAGTATCTAAGAGAGGTTAAACTGTAAATGTTTATATTGTACTATCACGGCATTATAAACAAAGTGAGAATTGAATGTAAATAATTGTGAAGATTATGGAGTAAATTGAGATTATTAGTTTACTTATATATATTGATAATCAAAATTTAGTAGCAAAACAAAAAATGTCATCATTAATCATGAAGAAATCTTTTGACAAGTATTTTACCAAGATGTTAAAAGATATTATCCATGGGATCCAAAACACTTCAATCTTCTATTCAGTCTCTCAACTAGAATATATTTAACAAAGTATTCCTTAGAAATATTCTGAAAATGTTGCACTGTATTACCTCTTTTGCAACATTCTGGGAATCTTTCCTCAGGGATTAATTACTGAGGAAACTATCCTCAGTGATTAATTACCAGGATTTGGCCTGTAGTAAAATGACTTTGACATTTGTATTTACTTTTTTTTCCAAGAATTTGGATTCTAGTAATATTATGCAACAAAAGAAATTGCCTGGATCCTAAACTAATATGTGGTGTTGATTCCCTTTGATTTAGCTGTTTCCCAAAACTGAGCTCTCTGAAAACGATTTCTACCATTAACAAGGTAGAAAACTATCTAGCCCCACCCTCACTTCTCTTGCCAAAAATAAGTAATTGTAAATGTAGTATTTTAATTAAACCAAACATATATTTCATAGTTTAAAAATCAACTTGATATTAATTTTTAAAATAAAATACAAAACTTCAAAGAAATTTCAGGCTTATGATAACTGCATTAAGGTAGACTCACATATCACTGGGTATATACATTCATATTTTTCTTCAGTTACAAAATGTTTAGTGAAAATGTTTTAGAAAATGTTGTATATTTTGTGTGTTTCTTTTATTGATAAGGGAACCAAGGTCTGGAGAAGTTCAGTGGCTTTCTGAATGCATCAATAAATAATATGAAAGTGCAGCTGATATCACCTTCTGACTCTCAGGTTGTTTAATTAAATTTAGTCTCTTACCTATGGAATAACGAATGTAGACCTTCTCCCCTTCTCTCCATAATACATTTTGTATCAGTTTAGAATAAAATTACATAGATTAAACCAACATTTCTTTCTGTTTGTTTGTGCTAAGGAGTTGGCCATTTTATTTTTAGATCTAGTTTACCTTCAGAACTATTCTGAGACTAATATTTTTAACATTATTATACCATATCATGGCTTTTTAAAAAAAATTATGATTATCAATGAAAAGAAATAAAACTTTTTTCTTAGAAATTATTTTCCAACCAGTATCACTCAGTATATATTGGGGCAGCTATAGATCGTTTCTGGTAGCTATGATTTGGAGAAAGAGATTTTTAAAAAAAGTTTTGCTTAAGAGCTCAACATTTAAACAAATTCCTATAAATAACAAAGTACTTTTGGAATTAAGTTAATATTTTACTTCACTATAATATTATATTATTCAGCCCTTTCAGTAAAGCTGGTGCCTCATCATAGAACATTTTAATTTGTGATTTATTAAGATAAGTATAAAGGAAGGAAGAAAATGAAAGAGAGGTGATTAATATACAAATGTGTCACAGAAAAATAATTGCTAATGTGTTTCTGGAGGAAAGGAAATACAATTATAAAACTAAACTAATAAAAGGATAAAAAAGGTCAAGGAAAGTTGCAAAGAGTAAGAAGTGAGAAGTCAAAAGTTAGAATCATGGTGGCAAGTTACAGATCCTCTAAACCCCTCTGCCATATTTTTATCCTTAGGAAATCTTTTTCTTTTGAGACGGAGTTTCACTCTTGTTGCCCAGGCTGGAATGTAATGGCGCAATCTCGGCTCACCGCAACCTCTGCCTCCCGGGTTCAAGTGATTCTCCTGCCTCAGCCTCCCGAGTAGCTGGGATTACAGGCATGCACCACACACCCAGCTAATTTTGTGTTTTTAATAGAGACAAGGTTTCTCTATGTTGGTCAGGCTGGTCTCAAACTCCCGACCTCAGGTGATACTCCTGCCTTGGCCTCCCAAAGTGCTGAGATTACAAGTGTAAGCCACTGCATCCAGCCAGGAAATCATCTTTTTTAAAGGTTCTGATGTCTAATGATATATTAACATTTGCATTTATTTATTTATATTTTATTACACATTTATAATTTTGATCTTAAAGTTCTATATAGTTTTGATTCCAAGACAGTATAATCTATACAAAATTAGACCTTTAAATCTAATCTATATAAAATTAGACCTTTACATAAATTATTTCCTGTTCACTAACTAGAGAATAATTAAACTGAAATTACTTTTTCCAAATTTCCTATCTGTCTAAAAAGAAATTATAAAACTCATCTTTAATAAAAGAGTTATTATGTGGGTTAAAATAAATAACCTTTAGGCAGCACATTATATGTTCTTAATATTTTTTATTATTTGTACATGAGACCAAAAAAAAGTTTATCTTTGAACTTTCATTGAAATATGATAAAATTTTCTATCCAGCAGGATTAAGAAGAGACTGGCTTAGCCTGGATGTAAAAATGCTGTGGTATACAGGCATACCTCGTTTTACTGTGCTTCATGGATAATTGCGTTTTTTACAAGTTCAAGGTTTGTCTGTGGCTACCCTGTGTTAAGCGAATCTATCGTCACCAATTTTCCAACAGCAAGTGCTCACTTCCTGTCTCTGTGTCACATTTTGATAATTCTTACAATATTTCAAACTTTTTACTATGATTATATCTGTTATGGTTGTCTATGATCAGCGATCTTTGATGCTACTTTTGCAATTGTTTTGAGGTACCACAAATGGTGCCCATGTAAGATAGTGAACTGAACTGATAAATGCTGTGTGTGCCCTGACTGCTACACAGACTGACCATTCCTTGTCTTTCTACCTCTCTGTGGGCTGGCCTCTCTATTCCCTGAGACATAATAATATTGAAATTAGGCCAATTAATAAACCTACAGTGGCCTCTAAGTGTTCAAGTAGAAGGAATAGTTGCATGTCTACCACTTTAAATCAAAAGCTAGAAATGACTAAGCTTAGTGAGGAAGGCATGCTGAACGCTGACACAGCCAGAAAGCTAGGCTACTTGTGTCAGACAGCTGAGTTGTAAATGCAAAGGAAAAGTTCTGGAAGGAAATTTAAAGTGGTACGCCAGTGAACATATGAATGAGAAGAAACTGAAACAGCCTTATTGCTAATATGGAGAAAGTCTGAGTGATCTGGATAGAAGACCAAACCAGTCACAACAGTCCTTAAAGCCAAAGCCAAAGGCAAATCCAGAGCAAGGCTGTAACTTTCTTCAAGTCTATGAATGCTGAGTAAGGTGAGGAAACTGCAGAAGAAAAGTTGAAAGCTAGCTGAGGTTGGCCTATGAGGTCTAAGGAAAGAAGATGTCTCTATAACATAAGAGCAATGTGAAGCAGCAAGTGCTGCTGTAGAAGCTGCAGCAAGCTACCCAGAAAATCTAGCTAAAATCCTTGATGAAGGCAGCTATACTAAACAACAGATTTTCAGTGTAGATAAAACAGCTTTATATAAATGGAAGCAGATGTCATCTAGGACTTTCATTGCTAGAGAGGTGAAGTTAAAGCCTGGCTTTAAAACTTCAAAGGACTGGATGACTATCTTGGTAGGGAATAATGCAGCTGCTGACTTTAAGTGGAAGCCGATGATTAGTGACCATTCTGGAAGTACTATGGCCTTTAAGAATTATGCAAAATCTACCCTGCCTGTGCTCTACAAACGGAACAAGAAAGCCTAGATGACAGCACATCTTTTTGCAGCATGGTTTACTAAATATGTTAAATCCACTGCTTAGACAAAAAGATTCCTTTCAAAATATAAGTATTCATTGACATTGTACCTAGTCATCCAAGAGCTCTGATTGGGATATACAAGGAGATAATGTTTTCATGCCTGCTAATACAACATCCACTCTTCATCCTACAGATCAAGAAGTAATTTCAACATTCAAATGTTATTATTTTTAAAATGGATTTCGTAAGGCTATACAGTTGCCATATAGTAATTCCTATAATTGATCTCAGCAAAGTAAATTGAAAACCATCCAGAAATAATTCATTATTTTAGATGCCATTCAGAACATTTTTGGTTCATGGGAGCCCAGAATATCAACATTAATAGGATCTGGAAGAAGTTGATTCCAACCATATGGATGTTTAGGAGTTGAAGACTTCGGTGGAGGAGAAAGAACTGCAGATGTGGTAGAAATAGCAAAAGAACTACAATTAGAAGGGGAGCCTGAAGTTGCGACTGAATTACTGTGATACTCATGATAAAACTTTCACAGATGACAAGTTGCTTCTTATGAAGGAACAAAGAAAGGAGTTCCTTGAGATGAAATCTACTCCTGGTAAAGATGCTGTGAACTTTGTTGGAATTACAACAAATGATTTTGCATAAATAAACTTGATTAAGCAGCAGCAGGGTTTGAGAGGATTGACTCCAATTTTGAAGGAAGTTTCACTGTAGAAAAAATGCATTCAAACAACATTGCATTCTACAGCAAAATCTCTTGTGAAAGGAAGGATCAATCGATCTGGCAAACTTGTCTGATTTTAAGAAATTGCCACAGCCACACCAGGCTTCAGCAGCCACTACCCTGATCAGTCAGCAGCCATCAGCATTGAGGCAAGACCCTCTACCAGCAAAAAGATTATGACCTGCTGATGGCTCAGATGACTGTAATAACGGTTTAGGACTAACGTACTTTTTAATTAAGGTATGCACACTGTGTTTTTTTAGACATAATCCTTTTCACACTTAATAGACTACAGGAGAGTATAAACATAATTTTTACAGGTACTGGGATACCGAAAAATTTGTGTGACTCACTTTATTGCAATTTTTGCTTTATTGCAGTGGTCTGCAACTGAACCTACAATATCTCCAAGGTATGCCTGTAAATATAGGTATAAATAACTCTAGTTGGCTTTATTAAGTTTGGCTACAAATCTGAAAAATAGGCCAAAGGACATCCGTGTAATTACCAGATCCTATCTAAAAAAATACACAAACAAAAACCAAACAGATATGTATATTTTCCTGGTTTTAAAAATGATGTATATTGTGAAATAATTTGCTATCCTATTCCTACAGTTTTGTTTACTAATTTTTAAACTATACATTGTAGTTTCAGCATTTTCTCATGTCATTAAATATTCTTAATGAGATGATTTTTAAAGTTATAGAATAACTTATGTATGTGTGTACTATTAATACAAGTTATTTTCCATACACATTAAAATTATTTCTAATTTTTCACAAATATAAATAATGCTGTGATAAAAATTCCTGTACATAGTTTGAGATGACCTCTTTAATAATTTACTTTGGATACATTTCTAGAGACAAAATGACTGATTAAAACATAATTTTTTTTTTTGAGACGGGGTCTCACTCTGTCACCCAGGCTGGAGTGCAATGGCGCGATCTTGGCTCACTGCAACCTCCGCCTCCCGGGTTCAAGTGATTCTCCTGCCTCAGCCTCCCAAGTAGCTGGGACTACAGGCGCCCACCACCATGCCCAGCTAATTTTTTGTATTTTTAGCAGAGACAGGGTTTCTCCGTGTTAGTCAGGATGGTCTCGATCTCCTGGCCTCGTGATCCATCCGCCTCGGCTTCCCAAAGTACTGGGATTACAGGCATGAGCCACCACACCCGGCCTGTATATACTTTTTAAGTAGAGAACACAGGTATACAACACATGTGTATGAAAGGTTATACGAATTTATTGCTTGAAAGGTTATATTCCTATTAGTCTGAAAAGAAATACTCATGTCATTGCTCATTACAGTACTGATGATTATAGTTTTTAAATAGTCATCAATTTGATTGCAAAATTTGTGTTGTTTTACATTTTTAGTAGATTTCTAGTGAGAGTGTACTCCCCCCCCCACATATTTCTGTGCTGCATGTATTTATTTTATTAAATGACTATGCTTACCTTTTACTCATCCTTTTTTTTTTTCCTACTGGATTAGAAGAGCTCTTTGAGGTTGTCAACCCTGTATATGGTAGATTTCTTGTAAATATTTTATTTTCACATATTACCACTATAAGCTCCTTAAGAACAGGGTTAAAATGTCTATTCATTGCTGTATCCCCAATAGCTAATACAGTATTTGACATATAATATGCATTTAAAAATATTCACTGAAATATTCAATGAATTTCTGAATTACTCTGTGTTTTCTCTTTAACAAAAGTAGAATGAGTAGGGAGATAATCCTGAAATTTTGGGCCAGAAAATACCTAATTTTAGAATATGTATCATTGTAACATATGAAGATCCAGAGGATAGTTTACTATGGGATGTACTCTATATTAAAGTCAAAATGGGATATTAAATAGCTCTAAATCATGCCTATATCTAATAAATTTTGTTGCTGAAATAATGATGGGACGGACCACTTATATTTGTTGGGCTGTTTTATACAAAATATGTCCGAAACAATTAAAAACAGTTGAAATGAATCAAAGCTATTTAATTATACTGAATGCTAGTATTCTTAATTTCACAATTTCTTGTATTTCAACAGTTCACTTCCCTATCTTCTTATAACTTGAACAAAACTAGAGTGGATATCGAGAGAAATCAATATTTCATTTAACAGAGACAAGCTTTACCTAAATGTAAAAGATCTTAAGTGAAGTTAGAACATTTTCTGTTAATAATCTCTGTCTCTAGTACTTTATGTACTAGAACAGAATGCAAAAGATAAACAAATGTAAATTATTCTGTATTAATTGGAGATTAATAAAATATCAGAGAGAGAAGGGCTTAAAAATATTTTTTAGTTGATATTGGAACTATTTCAAAAGAAAAGAATTATAAGCCTACAAGGGACTTTAGAGGTTATTTAATATCTTGATGTTACAAATAACAGAAACTGAGGTCAACTAGTCCTCATAGTTTTATTTATTTATTATTTTTTGAGACAGAGCCTTGCTTTGTCACCCAGGCTGGGAGTGCAGTGGCATCATCACAGCTCACTGCAGCCTTAACCGCCTGGGTTCAAGTGATTCTCCTGAGTAGCTGGCACTATAGGCACTTACCACCATGCCCAGCTAATTAAATTTTTTTTTTTTTTTTGCAGAGACAGGGTCTCACTATGTTGCCCAGGCTGGTCCTGAACTCCTGGGCTTCAGTGATCCTCCCTCCTTGGCCTCCGAAAGTGCTGGGATTATAGGCATGAGCCACTGTGCCCAGCCCTCATAAAGTTATAATATGGCAGCCTAGGGCTGGTACTCAATATGCTGTGCCTCGCAGTATAATACTTTTACACACTCAAGCTTGTTAGCTTTTCAGACGACTTTTAGGTTTATAGTTTTTAAATGTCTGCCAGTAAATCAGTCAAATGCAAATGCTAAAAACTGCTTCTTCCAATATATCATTAAACTCATGAAGACACAAAAATGATCTATTCCTGCTATCAATGTAAAATATAGAAATCTTAGACCTAAAAGTTCTGCATATACTTTCAATAAAAGTAGAAATAACAGAAGTTACTGAGTTTGATTAAGAGATGACTCCAAAACCTTTAACTTCTGAAAGATTATCTACAGCATTGTTTTTAAAACTAGAAAATAAGACACAACAAAAATATCCAAAATACGGGTTGGTGAAAAAACTATGTCACATCTATCAATTAGAATATCAAAAAATCCAAGTAATATTGTAGAAGGTAATTTACAACATATAAAGATGTTCATGACATAGAAAGATGCTCATATTACTAAGTAAGCAAGATAGGTTAAAAGCTATAGACAATTTAATAATAATGGCTACTGTTTAATGAGTACTTATATTTTAATCATTGTGCTAAGTGATTTATATACATTTTTAACTTAAATTCTTAAGACAACCCTATGAAGCAAATAGTATCATTATTTTTCATTTTACAGATGAGATAATTAAGGTTATAGAGGTGAAGTAACTTTTTGAAAGCCACACATGTAGTAAGTGATTCATCATCAGGCCTGTCAGACTCCAGAAACTGAGCTCTTAATCACTGCCTTCTTAGTATGATAAGAATTTAAATGCATAGAAAAACATAAGAGAATGATACATAGCAAAATTTTAACAGTGGTTATTTATGAAGGGTATTTTATAAGAACTTTTTTTATGTGAATTTAAAAAATTTTTTCCAAATGAGTAAGTACATTTTTTTAAACAAAAAAGAAACTATACAGAAACTCTACCACTTACAGTCTGTCTTAGCTATAAAATGTTAATTCTACAGTTAGCAATTTTTGGTTTGCTATATCTTCTCAGATATCAAATTTCATTTGCAAGTTTAGACTTCAGAGTGGCAATTATACATTTCATAGTTGTTACATTTAGCTTCAGTAATAAACATAGCTCTGTGACCATTAAATAATTAGAAATAGATGGGGAAGTTTCATTTTCAATTATCATTATAATGATAATTATAATGAAAAAACAAAGGGGACACTTGCATGAACGAAAAAAGAAAGATCGAGGTAAAATCCTACATACCCAGCAGAACATCAGAGGAAAACTATTGAAAATAAGTTATAGACCAAAAATAGTTAAAATGCTTTATTGTGTAATTTTAGTTTCATCAAAATATTAAATTCTTTCCCATACTAGGTAGTGCCTTTCTCATTAGAAAAGGGTGTAAGGGAATTGTCTTTTATTTGAAGTCTCAAAATTCTGCTTCGCTAACAAATGAGAATAAATCCCCAAACATGTTATAAGGGAGGAGAAATTAGATAACAGTGAATTAGGGCAGAAATCAGTTACTTAAATGTCCATAGGAGTCAGGCATTTAATGTAAGTGAGTAAAATAGTCTGGAGGGTCTAAAGAATATTAGCTGAGTATTGATATAGAGTATTATATCAGTGGTGGGCCAGCAATGTTGATCTGACTTTTTAGAAAACAGTGAAAATTTGCATTTTTATTTGAATTTCCCACATTTTAAATGTTCTAAACTGATTTCAAAAATGAGCTATCCCCAGTTATATACTCAATAGAATTATCTGCCAACAACCAGGTTATTTCTTTTTTTCTTTTCTTTTTTTGTTTTTTGAGACAGAGTCTTGCTCTGTCGCCAGTCTAGACGGCAGTGGCGTGATCTCAGCTCACTGCAACCTCCGCCTCTCGGGTTCAAGCGATTCTCCTGCCTCAGCCTCCCGAGTAGCTGGGATTACAGGCGCCCACCACCATGCCCAGCTAAATTTTTGTATTTTTAGTAGAGACAGGGTTTCAGCATGTTGACCAAGCTGGTCTTAAATCCTGACATCAGGTGATCCACCCGCCTTGGCCTTCCAAAGTGCTGGAATTACAGGTGTGAGCCACCACGTCTGGCCTATTTCTTAAAAGAGGGCTTTGTATGTTATCTATTAGTAGACAGAATATCCTGGGGAAAATTAGTTGTTATCCAAGTGCAGAAGTAATACCACATTGAAAATGAATGGAGTTAGCTGGGAATTATAACTTCTGGTCTTTTTTTTTTTTTTTTTTTTTTGAGACGGAGTCTCGCTCTGTCGCCCAGGCTGGAGTGCAGTGGCGCGATCTCGGCTCACTGCAAGCTCCGCCTCCTGGGTTCACGCCATTCTCCTGCCTCAGCCTCCCGAGTAGCTGGGACTACAGGCGCCCGCCACCACGCCCGGCTAATTTTTAGTATTTTTAGTAGAGACGGGGTTTCACTGTGTTAGCCAGGATGGTCTCGATCTCCTGACCTCGTGATCCACCCGCCTCGGCCTCCCAAAGTGCTGGGATTACAGGCGTGAGCCACCACGCCCGGCCGCCAGTAATACTATTTCTAGCTTTTTTCTTTTTCTTTTTTTTCTTTTCTTTTTTTTTTTTTTTTTGAGACAGACTCTTGCTCTGTTGCCCCGGCTGGAGTGCAATGGTGCAATCTCGGCTCACTGCAGCCTCCACCTCTTGGGTTCAAGTGATTCTCCTGCCTCAGCCTCCCAAGCAGCTGGGACTACAGGCATGTACCACCACACCTGGCTAAGTTTTGTGTTTTCAGTACAGACAGGGTTTTACCATGTTGGCCAGGCTGGTCTCGAACTCCTGACCTCAAGTGACCCGCCTGCCTCAGCCTCCCAAAGTGCTACGATTACAGATATGAGCCACCACGCCCGGCCCAATTTCTAGCTTCAAAGCGTAAATTAGAACTTAGAAAATGTCTATGTGCCACTATGAGCTTAAGAGCTTCCAGTACATCCCAGACTTTTTAGACGAGCTTGGTGATTATATTAATGAAGGTGACTTTTTGATATAATATAACAAAATATGTCAACTTTTGGAAGAATTTGTATTTTCCAAATGACCAATATATGTGTTCCAAAATCATGCCTGGGTAAAAGATCCATTTGAAGTGCAAGACAGACCAATGGATTTTAAGGTGTGAGTATGGAATCGTCCTAGCCAGGGTTTTAGATTCAACATTTCAACTAACCTTTACTAAACTAAAAATTGTAAATTTTTGGTATGGTATCAAAGAACATCCACAATTATAAAAAAATGTGAACAATATAGTCCTTCCTTTTCTAACTATATATCTATATGAGGCTCAATTTGTTTATTCTTCAATCAGAACAACATATTACAACAGACTTAATACAGAAGCAAATGTGAGAATTCAGCTATTTTCTATTAAGCGAGATATTAACATATATTTGAAAAAATGTAAAACAATGCCATTATTTTCAGATTTTCTTTGGTTGTGGAAAATATACTTATTTTTTCATAAAATATGTTGTTTATGTTAACGTGTAAAGGCTTTACTATTTTTATTTCTAGCTAGACGGAGTTTCGTTCGCGTTGCCCAGGCTGGAGTGTAATGGCGTGATCTCGGCTCACAGCAACCTCCGCCTCCCGTGTTCAAGCGAATCTCCTGCCTCAGCCTCCTGAATACCTGGGATTACAGGCATGTGCCAACGCGCCTGGCTAATTCTGTATTTTTGGTAGAGACAGGGTTTTTCCACATTGGTCAGGCTGGTCTTGAACTCCCTACCTCAGATGATCCACCTGCCTCGGCCTCCCAAAGTGATGGGATTACAGCCACCACGCCTGGCCCTCAGAATTCCTAGTACAACAAATATTGTTAGATATAACCCACATAAACAGAAGTAATTTGGGGTCCTTAATAATTGTTAAAAGCCTGAAGGGGTCTGGAGACCAGTATGTTTGAGAAATGCTGGATCTAACCAATAATGCAGAGAATATTATTGCTCAACACCCCCCAGATGAGGTAAATGTTCACAAAAGAAAACATATTTTTGTTCAGAGAATGTATTTTTGATCTCACTAATTCACTGGTTTCCAACCTTTTTGTTGTGTGTTGATGGTATGTGTAGAATCTATTTCTATAATGTCATTAATAGCTGAACATATTGTCATACCAATGTTGATATAATTTCAGCAAAAGCAAAGAAGCTTGATGTCTAGTATAGTCTTACTGATTTTGGTTAGGCTCTTAAAAACAGGAGAAAAATAATTTGCCGTCACCAGTTAGTGACTTGATTTAGGCTGGAAGTATGGCCATTTTATGAGCTTCTCCAGAGACTTGGGAACCCAGGTTTAGCCAATGACCTAGCCATATCACATAATCACCCTGGTGTTCACAAAGGAAAATAGTGACAATATGCAATACTTTGTAAAAACTAACACTACTAGGAAAACACCCCAGAGAAAATATTATGCTGATATAGAATCAGCAGTGCCATTTTTATAGGTAAAGGAATTCACACTGCCTTTCAGACTCATACATTAAAAACCCTGAGTTAAGAATATAACTTAACCAGAGCAATCTAAATTCTTTTGCTCAAAGGACAGTAAGAGAAACCTACAAAGAAGTAATAATTACATATTTTGTTTGAATATAGTATTAGACATTAGTGGATTAAAGGTATATATACCTCATATAAAGATATTTCAATACATCTACATTTTAATTGTTGTATAAACTTTAGTTCAATTAGATATTGATAATATTTATATTTTCTTCCTAAGAGCAAAAAAAAAAAAAAAAAACACAACTTGCTGGTTATTCTAAGCACAAAATTCTTTGCTAACTTTTAAGGTACAGGAACATATGTGACTACAGACTATATTTACTTACTCAAAATCAAACTTCAGATGTTTAGGGAATAAAACGATAATAAAATTAGTGTTTAAAAATATTCTTCATTTTAATAACATCTAAAATGAATGGTAAATTGAAAGTTTGAAACATTTTTATTTTTTGCTGTAATCATTATTTTCTGCCTTAAGCTTCTTGATTTCTTTTCCTTTCTTTCTTTTTTTTTTTTTCCTGGAGACACTTTTGTTCTGTTGCCCAGGATGGACTGCAGTGGCTTGATCTCATTTCACTGCAACCTCTGCCTCCCAGGTTCAAGCAATTCTCACACCTCAGCCTCCCAAGAAGCTGGGATTACAGGCATGTGCCACCACACCCGGCTAATTTTTTGTATTTTTAGTAGAGATGGGGTTTTGCCATGATGGCCAGGCAGGTCTCGAACTCCTGTCCTCAAGCAATCCACTGGACTTAGCCTTCCAAAGTGCTGGGATTACAGGCGTGAGCCACTGTGCCCGGCCTTGATTTTATTTCTAAATAGAGATGCTGCTGTCCTTCATAATTGAAAATCAGCACTCATCTAAGCTATGAATCATGCTCACTTTAAAAGAGAATTTATCAATTACAGAATTATTCTTCCAGCAAATCATTTTTAGAAGACTATCATTATTTTAGAACTTGAGTCTAGATATTGTCTATACTTCTTTAAATATAATTTATGTACTATTTGACTTAGGCACTATTTTACTCAGGACAATGGAAGTCAAATATCCCAACTTTGTTCTTGAAAGATACTTCACTGTCATAAAGCAAGAGGAGTGAAAATCATTCCTCATTTCAGTCAGATTTCATTAAAAGAAAATATATGATATAAAAGAGAAATGACTTTTCCCTATATACGATATCATTTCAGCAAACAAATTTGCTGGAGAAAATGTAATCTATGAAGAATTGTTTAGAAAAGATAATACATGGTTATCTTCATTAGGTTGTAATGAGGGTACCAAAAAAACAAAAAGAAATCAAGACCCGGTATAGTTTTATAGATTTTGTTCTCACTATAGCTGGAGAATCTTAAACGATCAATATATAATTTAGGATGTTATATTGCAATATATCTATATATAGATATATATAGATATATATATCGATATATATATCGATATATATAGATATATAGATATATATAGATATATAGATATATTGCAATATAGATATATTGCAATATTTATTATAATACTATACTATTATAGTTGTTGACCTAAATAAATGGATTAACACATGCAGATGGACAGGAAGTGTTTCAGCTTACATATGGCCCAATGATAAAAAGCTACAGAGGGAAAGGTTGGAACTGTTAGTTTTGAATCATAACTTGGTTATTTAACCCTTTGTGTTTTCACAAAGACTTGGTTAAGTGCTTCTGGTAGCTATTTCCATAATATTATGTATTCTTGATAATCAATTCTAGCATTTATTATACTTTATTTTAATTTTTAGTTGTCTGATCTACTTGTAGAAGTTGGAACAATGTCTACTTGCTCACTGTTGCTATTCTACTACCAGGCAAAGACTTATTTAATGAGTTAATAAACAGTGTTATAGAGGTAAGGATGGTCAGTCAAATAATAGACACAAAACTCAGTAAAGTTAAGTAACTTGCTTAATTTACTGTGGTTATGAGGTAGAGAAAAAAGCATTTCCATCCAGATCTTCTATTATCAAGTCAAGTGCTCTTTCTAGTACCGATCATTCAAAACTATATTGTATTTCTGATGTAGACAAAATACGTTTGCACATACATTTCTGTGCATGAAAATCTGTGCATGCCGAATTTGAAATGTAGAAAGGATTTCTATGGGATTTGGCTAACACTAATATGTACTAAGTTATAAATATCATAACCAAGATGCAGTAAAAATAAGAATTTCAAACTCAAATTGTATTTCCAATTTTATGCTGGATATCACTCCTTGGTTGTCTCACATATGCCTCAGATTAAACACATTCCCAATCAAGATTAAACTCTTTTCTTTTACCCTCAAGACTTGGTACTTCTCTTTTATTCCTTGGTATAGTTAATAACATTATTGTCTACCCAGTATCTCAAATTTGAAACCCCGAAATTGCTTTTGGACTTCTCGGCCCCAAATTTTTATGCTAAAAAATTAAAATAAAGAATTCACCTAAAACAGAGCTCAGTGCTAAAATCTATGGTCTTAATATTTGACTCAGTGGGGAAAGGCAAAAAGATTCATTATTTTAAATAAAACAGAACAGATATTTGAAATTGGCTGTTGACATCACTGAATTAGACTATTCACATACTAATGAAGTTTCAGTGTAAGAGTTCTTGATTGGTGACACCTGCCTTTAAAGTGGTCATTATTGATCAATATAATTCCTAAAACCTCCACACAGCACAAAAGCTCACATTTGGTTTTCATTCATTCTTCATGCCCCTGGTGAAATGTTAGGTCTTCTCTACTCACCCTATCTAAATGAAGTTCCCCTGCTATTATTTTCTACTACCATAACATTTTCATTTCTTCTTAGCATGTATTGTATTTCAATTATAATTATTAAATTAATATGAAATTATAATTATTAAAGTTATTATCTACCTGTTTATTTTACATGTTGAGCATCCCTATCTGAAAATCTGAAATCTGAGACTTTTTGAGCACAAAGGAAATGTTCACTGGAGTATTTTGGATTTCTGATTAAGGATGTTCAACTGGTTTAAGTATCTGCAAATATTCCAAAATCCAAAAAAATCTGAAATCTGAAACACTTCTGGTCCCAAGCATTTGGATTAGGGATACTCAACCTGTAATATATGACTAAATTGTAAACTCCATGAAGACAAGGAGTATATTTGTCACTGATATTAAAGCACTTATAAAAGCACCTAGTTTAGATTCTCTTAAGCAGTCTTATGATTTATGAGACCTTTCTTACTAGAAAGACAAATTTCACTTCCTTCTGTCCTTTAATTTATTTTTTAAACGTTATTTCCAGATGCCTAATTGGAATAGACTAACTCCTTTTAAAATATCAACATTCAAACTAGTTTCTTTTATTATATTAATATTCTAATTCAGCATTTTAAGTGTATATTAAAAATTACACCAGAGTGATAATTTTATCTTTGAGGTATACATTCTAGTGCTGATCAAAATTATTCAAAAGAAATATAATCTTATTCCTAGAAAAAGATATAATGCTTTTATGAATTCACTGTCAATTTGAACATCTAAGTGTTAACTAAGGAAAAAATATCAAGACAAGCCACTTGCTCTCCTAAAGTTCTGCAATAAGCAAATTAATTTAATGAATATTAACATTATTATTTTTCAGAATTTTACTTTGGTGAATTTGGAAGTACCAAGTGATTTTTCAAATTTTATTTAATATCCTCTTTGTAACTAAAATATAATTACAAAGTTATAAAAATACTCAAGAACTATGTATAATTAAATTTAGCATAAAATATTTTCAAAAAATATTTATGATTTCAGCATATTATTAAGGAAAAGAGACTATGCCTTGAATAGTTCTGAATTCCCAACTTTTAGGTCTTAATATTCAGTGAACAAAACATCTTATAGTGAACTTAACTTTTAGTTTTAAATATTTTCTAGACTTTACAAGTGAGTTTAGCTGGTACAACTGGATTTTAATGCAGTCAAACTGTAAGTTACTTTGTTTTAATAATATAAAAGACATAGATGAGATTCTTCCATCTAATTCAGGTTTTAAGAATTCCTTGCTTTCATGCATTTGAAAATGTAGCTTACTGGCACCCAAATGGCACTGGCATACATTTAATGTCTACAATGTTCTTATAGTTTATCTTTATTGAAGATTTAGGACCTCAGTTTTTTAAATGATAAAATTAATATCAGTTTTTTTGACATATATCTAAAAATAATGATATACAACAGTAACACTGGAAACATTGCTGAGAAGATTGTAACAAGTAATGTAAAACAAACTGCACTATTCACATCAGAAACTGAGATCCCTTCTAGTCAAATTAAATTATAACATTCACAAAACTGATAGAAAAGATGGAATTGAGGAAGACAGCTATACAGGTCCTTAAATTTGATGACAGAGAAAAAACTATAATTTGAAAAATTAACTGTCAGAATCCTAAAACAAATTTAGTGTCTAACATCATGTCTTATTAAATAATAAGGAATGTTACTGTTAATCTTTTGATACCAATATTGCATCCATCACATAGAGAACTTGAAAGCACAAATGACTAACTTAATCAGGCAAGGAGCATTCCAGGAGAAAGTAGTCACAGCAGTAATAATGTCTGCTAGTTAATTTATCATGTATACAAAGATGTGAACAGCATATAAGTGTCTCATCCTTTCCTCACCCTATACAATTCAGTGACAGATTATTAAAAAAAAAAGACTAAGAAACTTCTTCCCTCTCCCAAAGGTTGGCATTAAAACTTTCTTTCTAATAAATTTAGATTTGTTTGCAAATATTAGGCAGCAACATTCCAAGATGAATGTTTGAAAAAATTTGGAATGATACTAGAGCAGGGAGCTACCCCAGCCCGGACAAGTTTAAAGAAATCCCTTTGGTGACACAATTTTGTTAATCTTGCTGTTTACTGGCCAAAAGTACATTTATCCTCGGCATAAACAAATAACTTTACATCTATAATGTTAAGTATACTAAAAAATAACAAATCTACAACAAAGAAACAGGAGCTACAGAAAGTAATACCCTTAGCTATGATGTAGGAGTAAGACATTTTGAATGAAATCTGTATTGTCCTACTAGTGGCCTAATATGACAATTTGTGACACAGTGGGTGTGAACTATCTTACACTTTATTCATTTTTCACAGTCTAATGTTGCATGCAATCCAACCTTGACAAGCAGGAGGAAATATTGGTTAGTTTTCCCAGATTACTATAGAAGAGCAGGTATAAGATGCGAAGGAACCGTACTTACTTTTGGTGTTGGGCAGGAAGCTGTAGAGAGGCGAGATGTAGCCTGCGCACGAGGTGATTCTGAAGGAGTAGTGCTGAGGGAGGCTGTGTCTCGTGGGAGCACCTGAACACCACGAGAAATGATGGAGTCTGGAATCTGAACAAGGGGAACAACTATGGTTTAATATTCTGAAAATGTCAATAACATGTAGAATCAAGACCCCCTTTGTTTTAGCATTCTTTGCTGCTCAGCTCTGACATATTTGGTGTCACTTACTGTTAGGTATAAATGCATCCAACAACTTGAGATAGAATAGAAACTTTCAGATTTAAAGTATTTTCCCTGGCAAGTACCATTTCATAAAACTTTTTAATATGAGAGGCAGTATAGTATTGTGGTTAGGAATAAAGGATTGGTCATTCATATACTTGCTATGCCATTTAATAGTTTGAAATCTTGAGCAAGCTATTTAATTCCTATATATTTTCCATTTCCTTTTCAGATCAGTCTCCAACCATTTTCACCCTCTCTTCTCTAAGCTGACCTGTATGCACACCATCAACAAATTATTTTCTGCCCTGGCTTCCAGCTGGGTTCAGCCAGTGGAAGGCACTGGCAGAAGACTGAGTTGGGATAGGGTAAGATCTGGCATTTATTCTCCTAGCTCCCTCTCTACCAGGTCATCAAAGGTTGGCTATGTCACTCAACTCAAGATCATAGCTCATGTCAGACTGCACTTCTGGCTTACAGCTCTTTCTCTAGATTCTAATAGCACTCCTTCCCTTTGCCCCATTAGGTAGAAGCATTAATGGTTCCCACTGTTACTAATCCCAGGCATTCCATGATGTCTTGTGGTTTTCCCTAAATTCTGTCCAAACCTTTGTACATCCTATAGGTTCTTATTGAACTCTCCTCAATTACCTATTTAAGCATGCTATCTGACGTCTGCCAGGATCCTGATGGATATACCTTTTGAATTGCTACTTCCTTTATCTGAAAATTGAGGATAACAATAGAATCTGCTTCACTGGAATACTGCAAGGGTTAAGTAAAATAATGTGTGTAGATTATTTAGCACTTTCAAGTGGTAAATATTTAATGTGTTGGTTATTACTGTTATTATTATACTTATCAACATAGTAAAGACTTATGTAATTATCATT
This sequence comes from Gorilla gorilla gorilla, assembly GCF_029281585.2. Taxonomy (NCBI): domain Eukaryota; kingdom Metazoa; phylum Chordata; class Mammalia; order Primates; family Hominidae; genus Gorilla; species Gorilla gorilla. Next base: position 83,845,986 of record NC_073239.2, on the reverse strand, counting down.
ATTCTAAAAATATACAAACATAAAGACTAATACTGTAGATGATTTTTAACATTATTAATATATGTTGATTATAAATTTATTACTTTAGGCCTTGCATAATTTAGTTCATGTTCTGGGCTACCAGTAACAGGCATACGTCTTCTAAGAATGGGAACATGAGGACTTTCAAATTTTGCACGCAAGACTTGAAACATATGATAAAAAGACAAGCAATGAACATTTAATCAACAAATATCACTTACTATGTGAAAAGAAGAGAGAAACAGCCAGACTTTGTGACTACAAGGTATTCCTGATATTATGCATCATTTCTGCCTCACAAAACTAATGCTATTTCTATAGAAGCTCCTTTATTTAGTTTCTATACCAACATCCTTAATTCCAAAGATATTGCCACCATTTCAGTGTTTGAAATTTTATATGGTTTATAAACAATATAGTCATAAATAGTATGAAAAGCAGTAGGAATTTTGAGAAGCAAGACGACTCCATTTGCTAATATATTTGAGTACTGAATTGTGATAAATATTTCCAAGAAATAAAAAAAGTCTAATTTTGAAGAGCTATTTGTTGCCACTTATCCAATTAAAAAGGCCATGTATTTAAAAGAAGGTCAAATACCCATTTTATACCTCATATGACATCACATCCCTCTCCTTCATAGCAATGACCATACTTACAGAAAGTATCACAACATTTATACGTGTGATACTTTGATCAATGTCTGTCTCCCATATTAGAATGCACTGTCATGATGGAACTGTGTTTTGCTACTATTTTATGTCCAATATCTAATGAAGCAACTGCACGAATAATGTCTCTCTGTGTGTGATATATGTATCTCCAGACTTATACACATAACTGCATATATACACTACATATCTCTGTGTGTATATATGCCTCAATGTAAATTAAAAATCAAAATACTTGAGAGAGAAGATAAGTTTAAATTTTGTGGCTAGGTACTTTTGGGCTACTAATCTGGAGCTATTTGATGAGGTATATGAGTCTGGAACTCAGGAAAAAGTTAGGACATATAATTTGGGAATTATCAATGGAGGTAGTAATTTGAGTCATTCAAATGTGTCAGATCACCTGCAGAGAATATGTGAAAGAACAAAAGACGATGGCTGACAATTTGAGGTAACATTCATATTAAAAGTTAACAAAAGAAAACAAACTGAAGGGAGATAAGATCTCTAAGATAAGGATGTATGGGGTAACCATACATCTGATTTTTCCTTGAACAATCTGGGATTATACCTATTATGCTGGCTTAATTATTAAACAGCACCTCTTTTCATTTTCAAAAGCATTCTGGTTTGGAAGATAAATTATTTGGTGTTCCTATCATAAGAAACTATTAGAGAAAAAAGAGGCAAATCGAGATGGGTGAGTATAAAGGCAATGGAAAAAAGAAGAAAGTTGCAAGATTAAAAAAAACAAATACGGGAGAGAATAGGAATAGAGAGAGAGAGCTGAAAAGAAGCCATTACATCCAGTTATTAAAGAAATTACCAGTTAAGTAAAAAGAGTAGATACAAATGGAGGAATTGAGTAGGCATGATAAAGCAAAGTAAATTGTGGGTAAAAGACACAGATATTTATTACTACTATTTTTTTGATGCTTGCAGGAGAGGCCTTATTGATGAGAATAAGGGGAAGTAAAAGTGATAAAGATGACTTTAGGAGAGTGGTAAAATTCTCAAAAAATGCATTGATGAATGAAAATGATGGATAAGGCAAAAGAATTTTCAATTACCATTGTGGATCCAGTTAATATCAGTAAACATAAATTTACAATTTCATTACATAGTCTAGAACAAATCTTTGCCCCAATCTTAAAAAAAAAAAAAACTGCCTATGCTGGAGATACAGACTTAGAAATTATTGCAGATATACAGTTGTTGAAGTTACAGAAATAAATGAGATTCTAAAGATGAAGAACATAGAAGAATATGTCAACACAGATACTAGAAAAAGGGGGAAGAATTAGATTATGAAGAACAGGATGGTAGTAATTAGTTACCTGAAAGAAAATTTCATTATTTGATGAAGACAGAACCTGATTACAAGGGGTCAAGAAAAAAACTGGAGGTAAGGAAAAGGAGTCAGTGAATATAGATTACTCTGTTGATAGACAACTGCATTGTTTTCATTTTGAGGACATTATGAAAAATGCCACTATGAACCCATGGGTGTTATGATACCCATGTGAGTAAATTTCTGGGAGATATGTATATACATATACACATTCAGGGATAGAATGGTTGGTTATAGGGTATGAATACCTTCTTTAAAAAATTTCTAAGTTGGTTAAGCCAATCTACACATCTGTCCACAAAGAATAGTAACAGTTTCTCTTATTCTACAACTCAGTTCCACCCAGCATTGTTGGTATTATTCATTTAAAAAAATTTGGTTGGTGTGTAACAATATTGCATTATGGTTTTATTTTCCCTTTCTCTGATTCTTAGTGAGAGTGAGCACCTTTTCATACATTCCTCAGTCATTTAGATTTTCTCTCTTGTGAAGTCCCCGTTCAAATCTTTGCCCATTTTTTCCCTTATTTGGTTGTTCTTTTCTTACTAGATCGTTAGATTTTAGTATTTATTCTGGATAACTAGTCTTTTAGCAGTTGTATCTAGTGTGAATATCTATTCCTACTCTGTAGCTTGTCTTTTACCTTACTTTATCATGTCTATTGATGAACGAAATCTTTTAATTTTAATGTTGCTAAATATATCAATATTTTCCTTTATGGTTAGTGGTTTCTGTGTCTTAAAAGGAATCCTTCCCGGGTGACATCAGTGAAAACAGCAGAGTAGAGAAATCCAAAATTCCATCACTCTACTAAAGCAGAAAATAAATTGGCAAAAACAGGCAGAATAAACTTTACCAGAACTCTGAAAATGAATAAAATGTTTACAACCAGGTAAATGGGTAATCAAGAAAAATAGACAAAAAAGGTGGCCTTGAAGACAACAGTCCACATTTCCAATACAGGTCTGTAGTACCAGAAGGAAAACAAACCTTATTCTGAAAGAATTGTGTTTTTTTTGTGTTGAAATATCTTATGGCTTATTGAAGGACACACTCAAAGGGCTTGCCTTTATTTCACTTAACTCAGAATATTCCCAGGGTTGAGGCAGCTATTCATTGGGTAATGTTTGTTCAAATATTTAAAGGCAAATGTATTAGCCACTGTCATCTGGGCATGGAAAAACAGGACAAACAATAGATAAAGTGAAAAACCTGGGAGTGAGGGTTATGGAATGAGGTACTTTAAGGCATAAGGACTCTGAAAAGCTCCCACATATCCTTTGGACTCTAAAAGGTCAGGTTTAGGCTGGGCACACCCTCAGAAAAGACCTGAGAAGGTTCTATTCTCTCACTTGTGGATAAATTTGAGACTCTATACCAGCAGGATGTGAAAACTAATGAAGAGTTGTAAATTGCCTGGCTGAGTGTTGAAGTGTGACCTAACATATACAAAGAGCTCATCTGCAAAAACTGGGAGATTTTCTCTGATTTGTTTGTTTTGTTTTTATTATTAATTTTTTGGTTCTAGGCATTTAAGGAAATACCTGTCAAATCACTAGCTGACCACTAAGCAAACAACAGAAACATCAGAGGTTATGCACAACAAAGAAATACAAGCTTGAAAAAAGTATTTCAAAAAATGAATAACAAACAAATAACTACTACTGCTGAAAAAGCAGCAACAAAAAGCCCCAGGGAGAGGGGAGAATCTAATTTCCAGAGTTGCCACTTATAATATTTAAATGTCAAGTTTTCAACAAAAAATTATGAAGCATGCAAAGAAATAAGAAAGTATAACCTGTACACAGGAAAAAAAAAGAAAAGAAAAAAGAAATCAACGGAAACTGTCTCTGAGAAAGCTCAGACACTGAGCTGACTAGACAAAGATTTTAAATTAATTATTTTAATAAAGTTTAGCTGAAAGAGCTAAAGGAAACTATAAACAAAGAACTAAAGGCAAGAATAAGAATGATGCCTCACCAACTGGGAATCTCAATAAAAAGACAAATATCATAAAAAGAAACCAAATACAAATTCTAACACTGAAAATTACAACGGAAATGAAAAATTCACTAGTGGGACTCAACAGCAGATGTGAGCTGAAAATAAGGTGATTAACATTATCTAGTCTGAGGATCAGAAAGAAAAAAAATAAAGGAAAATAACAACATGGCTTAAATAAAGGAAAATAACAACATGGCTTAAGCAACCTGTGGAATACCATCAAACACACTGAGATATGATTAATGGTGGTCCCAGAAGGAGAGGAGAGAAAGAAGCAAAGAGATTATTTGAGGAAACAATGCCTAAAAACATCCCAAATTTGATGAAAGACATGAATGCACATGAGAAGTTCAACAATCCCAAGCAGGATAAACTAAAAAAGACTGACACCAAGATACATTATAATCAAATTGTTGAAAGTGACAAAGACGAAGAGAGAATTCTGATCCTCAATAAGATTTACAGCTGATTTTCAATAGAAACCATGACAGTCAGAAAGCAGTGGAATGTTATGGTCAAAATGTTGAAAGATGAAGTATCTGTCAACCAATAATTCTATATCTGATAAAACTAAACTTCAAAAATGAAGAAAAATTACAATATTCCCAGATAAACAAAAACTGAGTGAGTTCATTGCTCATAAATCTGCCCTACAAAAAAATTCTAAAGGGAGGTCTTCAGGCTGAAATAAAAAGAAACTAGATAGTAATTGTGACTGACATGAAGAAATACAGAACTCTACATAGGTAAACACAAAGGTCAGTATCTCACGTATATTTTTGTTTGTGAATCCTCTGACATGAAGAAATACAGAACTCTACATAGGTAAACACAAAGGTCAGTATCTCACATATATTTTTGTTTGTGAATCCTCTTTTCTGCCCCATATAATTAAAAAAACTACATAAAGCAATAATTATAGATCTATGTTGACAGGCATACAATATATTGATAGGTAATTTATGAAAATAATAACATAAGTAGGGGACAAGGTATGAAGTTGTTGTATAATATTGAAACTAAGTTGGTATTAATTCAAACTAGATTGTTATGAGCTAAGATGTTAATTGTAATTCCCAGGGAAACCACTAACACAATAACTAAATAATAGTTAGTAAAAGTAGCAAGGAGAATCAAAATGGTACACCAGAAAATATCTATACAGAAAAAAGGAAGTAATAGAGGAGATAAAAAACAAAAATGATATAATATATATAAAAATAGCAAAATGGAAGAAACCCTTCTTTATAGTAATTGCATTAAATGTACATAAACTATCCAATTCAAAGATGGAAACCGGCAGAATGAATTAAAAATACTATAATCCAACTAGAATCATGCATTGCATAATGACATTTTGATAGACAACAGATGACACATACAACAGTGGTCCCGTAATATTATAATACTATATTTTTCTGGTACCTTTTCTATGTTTAGATATGTTTCGAAACACAAATACTTACCATTATGTTACAGTTGCTTACGGTACTCATTACAGTAACATGCTGTACAGGTTGGCAGCCTAGGACTAGGAACAACAGGCTATACCATTTGGCTTAGGTGTGTAGTTGGTTATACCATCTAGGTTTGTGTAATTATACTCACTCTGTGACATTTGCATAAAAACAAAATCACTGAACAATGCATTTCTCAGAACATATCTCTGTTGTTAAGTGCAGTATGATTGTCTATGCTATCTACAAGAGATTCAAATTAGATCCAAAGACGCAAATAAATTGAAGGTGAAGGAATGGAAAAAGATATTCTATGGGAGCTGTAGCCAAAAGACAGCTAGAGAAGCTACAGTAATATCAGACAAAATCAACTTTGAAACCAAAACTGTTATAAGAGACAAAAAAGACATTATATAATGATAAAAAGGTCAGTTAATCAAGAAGACATAACAATTATTAAAAAAATACATAAAGCAAAAACTGATAATAATGAAGAGAGAAAAACTTCAAAAATAAGAGTTGGAGACTGCAATATTCCACTTTTAATAATGGTTAGAATAACTAGTTAGATCAACAAGTACAATAGAACAGCGGTCCTCAATGTTTTGGGCACCAAGGAGTGTTTTTATGGAAGACAATTTTTCTACGGACTGGGGGTTGGTGGGGATGGTTTGGATAAAACTGTTCCACCTCAGATCATCAGGGATTAGTTAAATTCTCATAAGGAGCACACAACTTAGATCCCTTGCATTCATGCTCCTATGAGAATCTAATGTTGCCACTGATCTGAGAGGAGGTAGAGCTCAGCAGTAATGCTTGCTTGCCCACTGCTGCTCACCTCCCACTGTGCAGACCGGTTCCTAACAGGTCATGGACTGGTATCAGTCCTTGGCCTGGGGCTTGGGGACCCCTTCAATAGAAGACCTGAACAACACTATAAACCAACTAGACCTAGCAGCCAAATAGGAACACTGTAACTGATACCAGCAGAATACACATTTTTCTGAAGTGAACATGAGGATATACCATATATATTAGGCCACAAAATAGGTCTCACAAAATTTAAAAAGATTGAAACCTTACAGTGTATTTTTTCTGACCATAATGGAAGGAAATTAAAAATCAGTAACAGAAAGAAATTTGGGGCCAGGTGCGGTGGCTCATGCCTGTAATCCCAACAATTTGGGAGGCCGAGGTGGGTGGATCACCTGAGGTCAGCTGCTCAAGACCAGCCTGGTCAACACGGCAAAACCCCATCTCTACTAAAAATACAAAAATTAACTGGGTGTGGTGACACACGCCTGTAATCCCAGCTACCTGGGAGGCTGAGGTAGGAGAATTGCTTGAACTCAGGAGGTGGAGGTTTCAGTGAGCCGAGATTGTGCCACTGCACTCCAGCCTAGGAGACAGAGTGAGACCCCATCTCAAAAAAAAAAAAAAAAAGAAAGAAAGAAAGAAAGAAAGAAATTTGAGAAATTTACAAGTATGTGGAAATTAAACACTTTTTTTCTTTTTTTTTATTATTATTATACTTTAAGTTTTAGGGTACACGTGCACATTGTGCAGGTTAGTTACATATGTATACATGTGCCATGCTGGTGCGCTGCACCCTCTATCTCGTCATCTAGCATTAGGTATATCTCCCAATGCTATCCCTCCCCCCTCCCCCCACCCCAAAACAGTCCCCAGAGTGTGATATTCCCCTTCCTGTGTCCATGTGATCTCATTGTTCAATTCCCACCTATGAGTGAGAATATGTGGTGTTTGGTTTTTTGTTCTTGCGATAGTTTACTGAGAATGATGATTTCCAATTTCATCCATGTCCCTACAAAGGACATGAACTCATCATATGAACTCATCATTTTTTATGGCTGCATAGTATTCCATGGTGTATATGTGCCACATTTTCTAAAAAACAAACAACCCCATCAAAAAGTGGGCAAAGGACATGAACAGACACTTCTCAAAAGAAGACATTTATGCAGCCAAAAAACACATGAAAAAATGCTCATCATCACTGGCCATCAGAGAAATGCAAATCAAAACCACAATGAGATACCATCTCACACCAGTTAGAATGGCAATCATTAAAAAGTCAGGAAACAACAGGTGCTGGAGAGGATGTGGAGAAACAGGAACACTTTTATACTGTTGGTGGGACTGTAAACTAGTTCAACCATGTGAAAGTTAGTGTGGCGATTCCTCAGTGATCTAGAACTGGAAATACCATTTGACCCAGCCATCCCATTACTGGGTATAATACCCAAAGGACTGTAAATCATGCTGCTATAAACACATTTTTAAATAACCAATGGGTGAAAGAGGAAATCACAAAGGAAATAAGAAAATAATTTGAGACAAATAAAAATGAAAACATAACATATGAAAATTCAAGTGATGCAGAGAAACAGTGTTCAGAGGGAAACTTATAGCTGTAAACATCTACTTTTAAAAAGAAGAAAGATTTCATATCAATACACTAATCTTCCACCCTAAGAAACTATAAAATAAAGTATAAACTAAACCCAAAGCAAGCAAAAGAAAATAATAAGAATTATAGTGGAGATAAATGAAATACAGAACACAAAAACATTGAAAGAATCAACAAAATCAAAGTTGGTCCTTTAAAAGTATCAACAAAATTACTGTGGCACTATTCACAATAGCAAAGACTTGGAACCAACCCAAATGTCCATCAATGATAGACTGGATTAAGAAAATGTGGCACATATACACCATGGAATACTGTGCAGCCATAAAAAAGGATGAGTTCATGTCCTTTGTAGGGACATGGATGAAGATGGAAACCATCATTCTCAGCAAACTATTGCAGGGACAAAAAACCAAACACCGCATGTTCTCACTCATAGGTGGGAACTGAACAATGAGAACACTTGGACACAGGAAGGGGAACATCACACACTGTGGCCTGTCGTGGGGTGGGAGGAGGGGGGAGGGATAGCATTAGGAGATATACCTAATGTAAATGACGGGTTAATGGGTGCAGCACACCAACATGGCACATGTATACATATGTAACAAACCTGCATGTTGTGCACATGTACCCTAGAACTTAAAGTATAATAAAAAAAAATAAAAGTATTAACAAAACAAACAAATCTTTAAGTAGGCTGACAAAAAGAGAAAAAGATTCAAATTACTAAAATCAGGAATGAAAGTAGGAACATTGCTGTTGAGCTTACCGAAATGAAATGACTACCAGATGATTATTTCATAATAATTAAATACTAGGAACAACTGTATGCCAACAAGTTGCATGACCTAGATAAAACAGATAAATATTTAGAAACACAGACACTACCAAAACCAACTCAAGAAGAAATAGAAAATCTGAATAGAACCACTAAAAAGGTTGAATCAGTACGTAAAAATACTTTCAACAAGGAAAAGCCCAGGACCAGATGGCCTCATTAAGGAATACTATTAAATGTTTAAAGAAGAATTAACAAAAATTATTTACCAAGTCTTCTACAAAATATGAGGAGGGAACATTTCCTAGCTCATTTTAAGTGGCCAGTATTACCCTGACACTAAAGACAATGACATCATAAGAACAAAAAAACTACAGGCTAATATCCTTTATAAATATAGATGCAAGTATCCTTAACAAAATACTAGGAAACAACAAATATTATACTAAAACAATTATACATCAAGACCAAATAAGATTTATTCCAAAAATGTAAGAGTGGCTCACCATAAGATAATAAGTCAATGAAATACACCATGTTAACAGAATGAAGGGGAAAAAAACTTCACAAATGATCATCTCCGTTAATGTAGAACAAACATTTGATGCAATATGCTTTCAGGATAAAACACTCGGAAAACTAGGAATATAAGGCAACTTCCTGAATTTGATAGAGGCATCTATACAAAACCCACAGCTAACATCCTCCTTAATAATGAGACTGAAAACTTCCCCTAAATTCAGGAAAAAGGATGTCTACTCAGGCCAATTCTACTTAACATTGTACTCAAAGTTCTAGCCAGGGAAATTCGGCAAGAAATAGAAATAAAAGGCTTCAAATTGGAAAGGACGTAGAACTATATTCACAGATGACATGGTTTTATATATATACATATTCCTGAAACATCCACAAAAAGAACAAGTAGAGCTAATAAACAAATTTAGCGAAGTTGTAGAATACATGAAGAACACACAAAAATCAGTTGTATTTCTATATACCAATACTGAAATATTCAAAAATAAAATTAAGAAAACAAGTCCCTTTACAATAGCATCAAAGAGAATAAAATATGCAGAGTAAATTTAACCAAGAAATTATAAAACCTGTATATCAAAAATTACAAAACATTGCTGAAAGAAATTAAAAGCAAATAAATAGAAAGACATATGTGTTAATGGAATGCAATACTTAATATTGTTAAGATGGTAATACTGCCCAAAGCTATCTACAGATTCAATGCAATCACTGTCAAATCCCACTGGTGTGTTTTGCAGAAACAGAAAAACCTATCCTGAAATTCATATGGAATCTTAAGGAACCTAATAGCTAAAACAATCTTGAAAAAGACAAAGTTAGAGGATGCATAATTCCTGCTTTCTTCCTTTTTTTTTTTTTTTGAGATGGAGTTTTGCTCTTGTTGCCCAGGCTTGCGTGCAATCACACCATCTTGGCTCACTGCAACCTCCTCCTCCTGGGTTCAAGTGATTGTCCTGTCTCAGCCTCCCAAGTAGCTGGGATTACAGGCACCCACCACTATGCCCAGCTAATTTTTTTGTATTTTTAGTAGGGACGGGGTTTCACCATTTTGGCCAGAGTGGTCTCAAACGCCTGACCTCAAGTGATCTGCCCACCTCAGCCTCCCAAAATACTGGGATTACAGGTGTGAGCCACCGTGACAGGCTAATTTCTGCTTTCTAAACTTACTTCAAAGCTATGTAATCAAAACAGTGTGGTACTGGGATGAGGCAAACATAGGTTAATGGAATAGAATTGAGGGTCCAGAAATCAGCACTCTTGACTTTATACTTAATTGATTTGAGACAAGAGTGCCAAGGCAATTAACTGGAAAGGACATTCTTTCAATAAATTATGCTAGAACAACTGCATATCCATATGCAAAAGAATGAAGTTGAAGCCTTGCCTTACACCATACACAAAAATTAAGTCAAAATGGATCAAATACCTAATTGTATTATAAGAGCTCAACTATAAAATTCTAAGAAGAAAACATAAAGGTAAATCTTCACGACTTTGGTGATGGATTTTTAGATATGACACCAAAAGTACAAGCAACAACAGAAAAATTAGATTAACTGGACTTCATTAAACTTAAAAACTTTTGTGCAAAGGACATTATCAAGACAGTGAAAAGACAAAATACAGAAAGGGAGGAAATATTTGCAAATCATATCTCTGATAGAGTCCAGCATCCAGATCATATGTAAAGAACTCTTACAACTCAATAATAAAAAGACCAACAACCCGCTTGAAAATGGGCAAAAGGTGTGAATAAACATTTTTCCAAAGAAGCTACACAAATCATCAACAAGTATATGAAGAGATGTTCAGCATCCTTAGTCAATAGGGAAATGCAAATCAAAACCACAATGAGATGCCATTTCACACCCATTCAGATGATAAGAATTAAGAAAAAAAGAAGGCCCGGTGCAGTGGCTCACACCTGTAATCCCAGCACTTTAGGGGGCCGAGGCTGGAAGATCATGAGGTCAGGAGTTTGGACCGGCCTGGCAAACATAGTGAAACCCCTTCTCTACTAAAAATACAAAAAATTAGTCAGGCGTGGTGCCGGGCACCTGTAATCCTAGCTACTTGAGAGGCTGAGGCAGGAGAATCACTTGAACCTGGGAGGCTGAGGTTGCAGTGAGCCGAGATTGGGCCACTGCACACCAGCCTGGGCGATAGTGCGAGACTCTGTCTCAAAAGCAAAAAAGAAGAAAAAAACCAAATGCTGGCAGGGATATAGAGAAACTGGAACCCTCATACATTGCTGTTGGATATGTAAAATGATGCAGCTCTATGGATAATAGTTTGGCACTTCCTTAAAAGTTAACATAGAATTATCATATTACAACAAATTCCACTCCTAGGTGTATATTCAAGAGAACTGAAAACAGGTGTTCAAATAAAAACATACATGAATGTGCATAACACCATTATTTTAATAATCAAAAAGTACACACAACCCAAATGACCATCAGCTAATAAATGGATAAACTAAATGCAGTATACCTTACGATGGAATATTGTGCAGCCATAAAAAGGAGTACTGATACATGCCACAACATGGATAACCTTGAAAATGTTGTTTATTTAGTGATAGAAGCTAGACATAAAGAGTTACATATTGTATGATTGCATTTATATGTTATGTCCCAAATAAGTAAACCTACAGAGACAGCCAATTAATGGTTGTCAGGGGCTGGGGGCAGAGGGAATGTAGAATAGACTGTTTAATGAGTAAGGTGTTTTTTTGCGGGCGGTGGTGATAAAATTTTCTGGAATTGGATAAAATAGTTGTACAACACTGTGAATGTAGTAAAAGTCACTGAATCACACACTTTAAAATGATTAGAATGGTGAATTTTATGTTATGTGAATTTTACTTCAATTCAGTTAAAAAAGAAATCCTTTCTTAATCCAGCATAATAAAAACATTGTTCTGTAAAAATCTATAAAAGCTTTATAGTTTCCTCTTTCCTGTTTGGATCTCTAATACACCTGGAGTTGATTTTTGTCTACTGTGAGATAGGGGGTCCAATTTCATTTATTTTCATATAAATAGCCTGTTGTCCCAGCATCATTTATTGAAAAAATAACTTCTGTATAATTCTGCACTATAAATTATCATACACTAAGTGACCATATGTGTGTTGGTGTGTTTTGGGCTTTAAATTCTGTTCCATTGGTCTAAATATTAATTCTGGCACCATTAAGAAGTTACTTTAATCGTATCATTATACTAAATCTTGATATTTGGTAGAGCAGGTCTTCCCACTTTGATCTTTTTCTTGTTCAACACTATTTTGGTTGTTTTTTTGCCCTTTGCAATTCTATCTATATAAATTTTAGAAGCAGCTTGCAAGTTTCTTTATCCCTTCCTTTTTTTTTTTTTTTTTTTTTTGAGACGAAGTTTTGTTCTGTTGCCAGGCTGGAGTGCAGTGGTGCGATCTTGGCTTACTGCAACTTCCGCCTTCCAGGTTCAAGCGATTCCCCTGCTTCAGTCTTCTGAGTAGCTGGGACTACAGGCATGCACCACCATGCCCAGCTAATTTTTGTATTTTAGTAGAGACAGGGTTTCACCATGTTGGCCAGGATGGTCTTGATGTCCTGACCTTGTGATCTGCCTGCCTCGGCCCCCAAAGTGCTGGGTTTACAGGTGTGAGTCACTGTGCCTGGCCCTTTATCCCTTTCTTAATTAAACACACGTACACCACTTAAAAACTGTACTTTGGGAGGCCGAGGTGGGTGGATCACCTGAGGTCAGGAATTTGAGACCAGCCTGACCAACATGATGAAATCCTGTTTCTACTAAAAATACAAAAAATTAGCTGGGCATGGTGGCAGGTGCCTGTAATGCCAGCTACTCAGTAGGCTGAGGCAGGAGAATCGCTTGATCCTGAGAGGGGGAGGTTGCAGTTAGCCAAGACTGTGCCACTGCACTCTAGCCTGGGCAACAAGAGTGAAACTCCGTCTCAAAACAAACAAAACAACAAACAAACAAACAAAAACCTTAGGATTTTATTTCCTATGTTTTTACAGAAAAGTACAGAAAACTTTTGAAGGATACCCTTCAAAATGATAAAAATGTTTACTTTTGGGGGAGTGTGAGGGTAAATAAAAATGAATGAGAGGGTGGTTCAAAAAGGATATTAATCTTATCTATGTTTCATTTTCTTTTTTTAGTGAGTGTGTGCTCATGTGTTCTTGCCTAATTAAAACATTTCAGTAATGAAAACCATGGTGGGGGACTGTTTCAGAAAATAAGTGGCCAACATAACAACTAGGGAGAAACAAGGAATGAATACAGTGTCTCGTACATAGATGATATCTAATAATAAGGAAGTAGAAGCAGCCACTAACTGAGAATTACAAGCAGTTCTTTGAGATAGAAGGAATAGAGCAAAGTATTAATTCAGGAAACTTGTTTTAAATAGAAAGAACAAATAATTTAGCTCTGATGGCCTTTATTTTAATATAATAAGAAGAGGAGAAAATAGGTGAAATTGAGTCAAGAGCAAAGGTCTGAAAATTGCAATTTGGCAATGTATATAAGGTTGTCAGTAAGAGAGATGAACCAAAGGCTTGCCATGGAGTAGTGAGGATCTACCTTGAGCAAGTAGAATTTGTAGTGAGTTAAATCAGAACAAATGAGAAGGAAAAATGCCAAATCACAAAAGAAATAACATTCCTACTTTTAGAGAAGTAATCTATTTCTACTATCTTATGCAACTCATAGCATGGAGGAAACAATTTGTCCCAGATAATCTCAAACTTTCTTTAGATATGCAATGTAATTTTGACTGTGAATTATTAAATAACAGAATTTTCCTCATTAAGGAAAACTGTAATGGGAACACATAATTTTCCTAGGAACTGTGCTGATTCTTTATCTATGCTTTTTTTTTTTTTCTGTCTTAAAGCTAATTTCACTGGTTGGGCAGACACTTTTAAAAGAAGAAATGGAGAGTTATATTATAAAAATCAGAATACATAGTCAAAATATTGTTTCCCCTTTTGAATGCTGTAGTCCTTTGAAATGGCAGTATGAATGCCAATAAAGTAAACATACAAATTTATATTTGATGCCAAGAATATTCATAAATGAGCACACATTTTCTCTTCTAATAATTATTTTTGCCACTTAAAATTTTATTTTAAAGAAAAGTTTAAACTTAAAGCAAAGTTGCAAGGCTGTACAATAGAAATTCTCTGTTATTTGAATTTAATGTTGGGTAGCTAGTGAGCAAATTTACAATAATCAGAGTGAGTCTCCCAAAGCAACCATGTACAAAGAAGTACAGCTTCAATAGCTACAATTTGTCAGTCTCTATGGTGGAGGTTTTTGGATCCCTTGACCAGCTTGGTGGCCAAGTCCAAAATGTGCACCCTTTCTTTCCAACTTCTCTTTTTAGAGATCATTAAGGTAGGCTGCATTTTCTATAAATCCTATTTGAGATCCAGGTGTGTGATACAGCACCTGAACTAACAATAATGATTGATTACAGGCTGGGTGCAGTGACTCATACCTATAATCCCAGTACTTTGGGAGGTCAAGGCAGGCAGATCATGAGGTCAGGAGTTTGAGACCAGCCAGTTCGAGACCAGCCTGGCTAACATGGTGAGACCCTGTCTCTACTAAAAATACAAAAATTAGCTGCGTGTGATTGCACGTGCCTGTAATCCCAACTACTTGGGAGGCTGAGGCAAGAGAATCGCTTGAACCCAGGAGGTGAAAGTTGCGTGAGGTGAGATTGTGCCACTGCACTCCAGCCTGAGCCAGAGAGAAAAACTCTGTCTTAGAAAGAAAAACAAAAACAAGAACAAAAAAGATTGATTACATATAATACCTAAATGGGTTATATCAGAAAATATATATCACATGTCTTCTCAGAGCTTCTAATACTGATCCTTCAGAGGTTATAATTAAATGTTACAAAGTTTTATTAAAGAAAAAACTGTCCCTATGCTCCCAGCTACTTAGGAGGCTGAGGCGGGAGGATTGCTTGAGCCCAGGAGGTGGAGGATACAGTGACTGTGCTGTTGCACTCCTGCCTGAGCAATAGAGTGAGACCCCATCTAAACAAACAAACAACCTCCCAAAACTTGTCAATACATGTATCTTGAGTTCATTAAGGCATTTGATAAGTCACGCATAAATGCCTTGTCGATAGAGAAAGCAGGTCTGTTGGTTTTGATGTGTTGAAATAGAAATATGCTAGTTAAGCAATTACAATCAGCAGGGTTTCTGGTAGTATGTGAAATGGCCTAGCCTAAAAAAAAGTTTTATCAGTGACTTGAATGAAAGCATGCTTAACATATTTGCTGGTGACAGAAACTACAAAAGACAAGTAATATACTAGACAGCTGATATAAATTTTAAAAAGACCTCTTAGTAGACTGATGGGCTGAATCCAACAAAATGAAATTTAACAAAAAATGTGAATACCTAAATTTAGATAAAAATTCATAATACAAAAATCTACAAAAATTCATGATTCATATTTATAATGAAAAACCGCTTAGATGGCAAACATATGAAGTATGACTATCAAGAGATCTTTTTTATAAACTTAAAAATTTAAATATTCATATAAGCTTGTTTTTTTTACAAGGAATATTTATACTTACTAAAGTTATTCTCTCCTTGCTTTAAAAATTTCAGAATTTTTGTCGCTCTCAATGGTAGTAATCCATCCTTATTATTATTTGGTTTCCTGTGTAATTGCCTTTTAGGAAAACAAAAAGGTATACTCTTGCTGAAATCTGCATGCCAGTATTAATTTCTTATGGCACTTATAAAATGCATAGAAGAATGTTTTATGGTTAGCATTCAAAAATGATTCTCCATTATCATTACTATAGTCATTTAATATATTTACTTAATATAGGAACAGAATATGGTGACTACTTGTCTATTTCATGAAAGTTTCTTTTTTCCTTTCTATGAGATAGGCCTTGCTCTGTCATCCAGATTGGAGATCCATTGGTGTGATCACAGCTCACTGTAGTCTCAAACTCCTGGGCTCACACAATCCTCCCACCTCAGCCTCCCAAATAGCTAGGACAACAGGTGCACACCACCACATCCAGCTAAATTTACTTTTTGTAGAGACAGGGTTTCACTATGTTGCCCAGGCGGTCTTGAACTCTTGGCCTCAAGCAATCCCCCCACCTCAGCCTCCCGAGTGGCTGAGATTACAGGTGTAAGCCACTGTGCCTGGCCATGGAACAATTCTTAAACATCATGGGTATGGCGAAATATATCTCTTTTTAAATTGTCAGTCTTAAGAATTTAGTTAATAGACATCGATTCCATCAAGATGAATGATGCATCATATGTTTTCATGGGATATATTTACCAAAATTTATATAGTCTATACTATGTGCCAACCTGTGCTAGGTGCTGGATAGACCATATGAATAAAAGAGATGTGACTCATGTCCTCATGGATCTTCCCACCTACAGTTCTACAGATAAATTAGGTAAACACATGAATAAGTATATAATTGTAACTATAAGTGCTATAAAGGAAAATAACAAGGTGCAATGATAGAGAATAACTGCAGGCATAATTTAGGTGGGCAGTGTGGATCACAGAATTCCTTCTGTGAGAAAGAGATAAACCAGAACAGAAAGAATGCACAGGAGTTAGCCAGGTAAAGAGTAGGTTTAAGAACATTTTAAGTAATGGGGACAGCAAATTCTCTGAGGAAAGAAAAAGCTATATGGAGCTTAGTAAGCAATAAAGCACAAGAGAGAAATGGTAAGAGAAGAGCCTAGAAATCAGGGATGAGCCAGATTATACAGAATTTAGCAGAACATGTCAAGGAGTTTTGGTAACAATGAATGTGATAAGAATCCATTGAAGGGTTCAAGTAGAGAAGTGACATTATTTACTTTATTTTAAAAAGTCGACTCTGGCTATGGGTTGAAGACTAAATTGAAGGGAGGCAAGGGTGGAAATGATGAGACCAGCCACTGAAATAATTAAGGTGAAAGATGATAGATGATAGTTGATTAGACCAAGTTGTTCCCTGGGAATTTATAATGCCAAGTGAATCTAGAAGAGTCACCAATAAGTCTCACAGGATTTCCTAAAATGGCATTTAGAGTAGCAGATTAGTTTTTTATCTATGAAAATACTAACAGTTATAATATACTTACAAAACTGGTTCACTTAAGAATATATTTTCTCAGCTGGGCACAGTGGCTCACGTCTGTAATCCGAGCACTTTGGGAGGCCCAGGTGGTCAGATCATGAGGTCAGGAGTTCGAGACCAGCCTGGCCAACATATGAAACCCCGTCTCTACTAATAATACAAAAATTTGCCAGGTGTGGTAGTGCGTGCTTGTAATCCCAGCTACTCAGGAGGCTGAGGCAGGAGAATCACTTGAACTCCAGAGGTGGAGTTTGCAGCGAGCCGAGATTGTGTCCTGCACTACAGCCTGGGCAAAAAGAGTGAGACTCTGTGTCAAAAAAAGAAAAAATAAATGTGTTAACATATCAACAAAGTTCACTTAATTTTGATGGCTTTCTTGGCTGGTTTGGTGATTAATGCCTTTACCTATGATCTACATCATCTGCCTAGATGGCAGAGATTCTGTGTCTTACCAGATTAATTTTCTCTCCTATATGTTAACTTTATTACGTATTTGGGTATTTAAGGAAAAAACCCCAAAGAACAAAAGTTCCTCACTTCTTAACAACTGTATTACCTTTCATGCTTTTTAAAAAAAATTTCATTATCATTTTGATTAGACAATCAAAAATTATTTCTCAAGTATCCATGGTCCTATTTAAATCACATGTCTAAGTTTCCTCTGATAACTCAAAATTTGATCCCAAACATAAAATAAATTTAAAAAAATTTCAGGGAATGTAAAACTATTTTGTACTTATCTACAAAGTCCACAGGCCCAGAAAAAAAGAAAAAGAAATAAAACTATCTTTGACATTTCCCAGAAAGCCACTAGAAATCACAAAAGTTTGTTCTTTAAGCACAGATAAAGAGTTACAATATCAAAAGAGAAGCCCAGTCTTCCCTAGGTTATATGTCTATAGGGAAAATTTTATTAATGTAAACATATTAAAAATTGTATGCTTTGTGTAAAGTCCCCAGAGAACTGTTAATGCTCTCCCTGTGCACACTGCTTTCACCTTTTTAAAACTGTGGTATTCAAGATTTGCCGTTTACAAATCTTCTTTGAGAAATGTCTATTCGAATCTTTTGCTCACTTTTGTTTTTATTTATTTATTTTTAATTTCAATAGGTTTTTTGGGGGAAACAGGTGGTGTTTGATTACATGAATACTTTCTTTAGTAGTGATTTCTGAGATTCCGGTGTACCCATCATCTGAGCAGTGTACATTGTACACAGTGTGTAGTCTTTTATCACTCAACCCCCTCCCACACTTTCTTCCCCCAGTCCCCAAAGTCCATTGTATAATTCTTATGCCTTTGTGTCCTCATACTGATAGATGCAGGAGGTAGATAAGGCGGAGGTTCCCTGGAGAATCTCCAACTGGCCTGCACACTGGGAGGATGGGGTGGAGCTATGGGAAGTTTAGAAGTTCGCACCATTTGCAGTGGGGAGGAGCCTGGGCTCTTCAGCTCGCATGTGTGGTGGCCTGCAATTCAATCTGTGAGGCGGGAAACCTGCTAGCAGGAATCTCTCTCACTTTGCTGAGGTTTCCTGTTTCCCTTTTTTTTTCACACAATAAATCCCATTCTACTCATCCTATAATGTGTCCGTGCAACTAAATTACCCCTGTTGTGTAAAAAGAACCTGTTTTTTTTCTACAACATTTTTGGCGCCCAATATGGGGCTTGAGAAAAGGTAAGTACCAAGCAAGTCCAAAAATCTTTTTTCCTTTCGCTTCTATGTCTCTTTCTCCTCAGACCTCTTCGGAGGGTAGAGGAAACTGTGCACCACCTCATCCCAACAGCTGCAGGCATGCGCAAGATGGACCACAGAATGGCAGCTCCTGCACTCCTCTCCCTGCCAGGGCTGGGATGCATGGCCCAAGGGTACCTAATGGCAGGCTGGCCAACGCTCTCTGCATTGCATCTGTGGAGCCTTCCCCTCCCCAGGGAAAGGGGTTTCACTCTGTGGGAAAGCGATTAAGTTTTTCTCACTGGTGGAAGAACTTATTTGCATAAGAATACGAAGTTCTTCCCCAGTCATCTTTTTCTTTTCTCCACCCTATTAGCAGTTAATACAGCCCTGCATTTAAGCTGTCTTTTCCTTTTCTCCACAGGGTCAGGAATTTATTTTTAAGTGAGGGTTTGTTTTTCTTTTTTTCCTTTTGGAAGACATTTTGCTGGACCAGGAATAATGGGGATCACTGTTTATATTCTCTGTAGAGTTTTACTTGTGAAAAAGGATTTGTTATTTTGGTCTTAAGCTGTAACCAATCTGGTGTGATTTGCATGACTTTCCATATGGTCAGTAGCAAACTTTGCTGCAGGCCTCCATCTTGTTTTATGTCCTTGGGAGCAAAGCCTGTAACCATGTGGCAATGTTTTGTTCTAGCCTCTGCCATTTTACAATGGTGGCCTGGGATTCAATGAATCCTTTCCAGTTTGATATTTGTGTGACCTTTGCTAATTATTGATTCTCTTCCCCTCCATGAACCGCCTTGGATTTTCCTTTCTCTGAGTCTTTAGTAAAGTTTGAAAGCCAGAAATATTGGCCACTTGGCATGGCTAAAGTCGGGTAGTAAGGGAGTTAAAAGGGCATTCTTAAAAAGAGTGCTTGGCTTAATTAAAAGTGGATATTCAAATTATAGGTATATGTAAATGGCCTTTATGTTTTTCTTTTCTTGGATCTTGTTTTTCTGGAAAAAGGGTTTTTTCTCAGTTGACTGAATTATTTTTCTCCATTTGTCTTGCCACCCTCAATGCACACATGAAGGGGAAAGATCTCTATTTTCTTCATGGAACCCCAAGAATTAAAAGTGGATAGATCCCTCTGAAAATCTGTTTTTGCCCCATCTATGCCTGTTTATTAGGCTTTAGAAGCTGCATGTTTTCCTAGCCCTGTCTCTTAAAGGGCTATATCCAATAATCCAATTAGGAGATTGGTAAGCAAAAGATCTTATGGTGACTGGGTTTTCTTTTGCCTGTCTGTGTAGTTATATATGTGTTGTGTGTGTGATGCCTATAAAAAGAGCTCTAATTAACTGGCTTAAAGGAAGATAAGTGCTTGGATCAAAAAAATTTTTAAAGGGATGATAAAAGTTGTGGTGCCTTTCAGTTCATGTGACTTTAATCTTTGAGAAATAAAAACAACCCTTAAAGAATATTGGTAAAAAGCAGATGTCATTAAAATATAAACAGGTGGACTAAACTATGCAGGTCAGGTGCTAGGTTTGCTAAATGTTTTAAGTTTATCAACTGCTTTTTGGGTTTTAAGAACTATTTGACTTGCCTGCTCCATAAATGGTAAGGCTAGGGACATGTAGTACTAACCGCATCTTTAATTAAGCTGGAAGGAGTTAAACCTTGGCAGCACCTAGCACATAATGAAAACAACTTATCAGGTTTTACATTAAAGTAAAAAATTTCAAGGAGTTACCATTATAACATATAACTCAAACTACTGGAAATAAATTTACATGTGAGGCATGTAAGACTAATAAGATGTGTTTTTAGTAAAAGATTATAAAAAAGGCATAAAAATGTAAATTCTTGCCTAGTGTTAAAGGGTTGTTTTGAATTAGATAAAATAAAGCTCAAAGTTCAAACAAGTGGTAGAAGGACTGTAAAAATCTTGAAAAAAATTCCATGTGTAAACATATTGACTAAATTCAAAAAGGTATTATATGGTTTTTCAGTGAATTGAGCATTGAAATGAAAGCAGAAGATACTCTTAAGGCACTAATCTGCTCTTTTGCAAAATTTGTAAAGGGTCATAATAAGTTTTTGCTTTTTTAAAGTATCTGAGTCATCATTTTGGCAAAATAAATAATTCATGGTAATCTGGAATTCTATTTCATAACAATAGTTGTTTTAAACCTCTAATATATTTAATAGGCTTCCCAAAATCAAACTTCAGTTTCAAAATTGTTTTTCCTGATACCTGGCTTTTTGAGTGCTACAGAGGTCCCCTGGGGCATCTAGAAAAGAAGTAAACAGGATTATTTGGCATATTTAGTTACATGGGATTGCCAAATGGTGTTTAATCTACTTTAGGATATATTTTGGGGAATAATACTAATATATGTCCCAAAATTGTATGAAATTTCAAAAATTCTAATGTCTAAAGTATATGCTATCAATCATAATTAAGGTTGTTATGTCAAGTTATTATAAACCACAAAGATAACCAAACTTCTCTGTCAATGGTGATTCTAACTGTAACTACCCTGGACATTTTGTTATTCAGACAATATTTGTTTTGTTTTCATCCTTTTCAAAAGATGGTTTATAATCACCTATAGGACTCTAACAGGTGCTCTCAAATGCAGGTTTCTAATAACTTTGGAGATAGTGACATTAGAATAAAGGAAAAATGTACAGGACTCATAAAGAAATAAAATGTTCATCAATATTAAGCAACACAAGAGTTAACTAAATGGGGCCAGGCGTGGTGGCTCACGCCTGTAATCCCAGCACTTTGGGAAGCTGAGGTGTGTGGATCACCTGAGGTATGGAGTTTGAGACCAGCCTGGCCAACCTGGTGAAACACTGTCTCTACTAAAAATATAAAAATTAGCTGGGTGTGGTGGCAGGCACCTGTAATCTCAGGTACTTGGGAGGCTGAGGCAGGAGAATCACTTGAACTTGGGAGGTGGAGGTTGCAGTGAGCCAAGATCATGCCATTGCACTCCAGCTTGGGTGAGAAGAGCAAAACTCTGTCTCAAAACAAACAAGTAAACAACAACAAAAAGACTTAACTAAATGGACTAAATGCAGAAAACTGAAGCAATCTTTTTGAGTTTTTTGGAATATTGCTGATCCTTGTTTTATTTTTCAGATTCATGGAAACTGATTTTGAACTATTTACAGCCCTTAATAATCAAGTAAGGTATACTGTGAACAAAATTTGGAGAACGTGTTTCTCTCTGCCTGGTTTCTCTAGAATTTGGAAAGTATCTGTGAGTATTCTTAACTTCTGGCAATACAGTTGTTTGGATCAGTGCAATAAAAGTCCATTTTCTTTTGCAACAGGATGCAATTGGAGAAACTAGTTTTTTTTTTTTTACCAAGGCTTTGACTGGAAGGGTGTGTTTCCCTTTCAGGAGTCAAGCTTGACTTGCAGAGCTCATAAAAGCCAATTGAGAAAACTGGCCTCATACCCTTGTCTACCCAGTCCCTGTATAGGGTTCCTGACCTGTGGTCAGTAAAGAATGTCTCTTTCTAACAGGCCCAGGATCTCCAAGTTTATCCTGGGACCTTAAGAGGAGAGGATCACCTAACTCACAGGTATTTGAGGCTACAAACCCATGGCTGGGCTTCACTTTAAAAGGTCTTATCTGAGATTCCTTGTGGAATAGAGTTCCATCAAAGCCAGTCTAAAAGGCCTATTTACAAATAGTTATTCTTGCTGTACTTTATGCAAATAATCAGGCCAAATATAAGACTAAGTCTATTTTGCAAACAACTCAGTCCTATCATGATTTTTTTTTTAATGAAAATAAGGACTGGAGAGAGAGAAATTATGTTTCACAATTTATACATTTGTCATTACATTCTAAACTCCTAGTTGTTTTTAAGTTGTAACCTACATTTTAGACTAACCCTGCATGTTCCAGCAATCTCCAGCTGTAGCTCAGAAAGAACAAAAGGGACGGGTAATGTAGAAATCTGGATCAATATTCTAGTTCTGAGCAATTATCCTGCAAATCCTGCCAGGTGATGGCAATAAATAGGATGCCCATCCAGGTTTCCTTTTTGGGAAAGTAAGACCAAGGGAGCTAACCAAAGCCAAGCACCATGCACCCAAATCTTAGCAAGCATGAATATAGCCACCAGTTATTTGGGCATGTCATGAGACATCCTTTTCTCTCCCTTGTTGGAGGAGGACTCAATTCCACAGCTTCACCTTAGCATTCAGCTTATGATAAGGAGTCCATGCAACTCCTCCCCACCCCAAGACACATTTTTGTCTCAAACTCAACTCCAAGCTATGGGTCAAAGCCCTAGGAAAGAACACTAGATCTGAGGGATCCAGAGGCAGACAGTAATGGAAGTTAAAAGGCACAATGCAGGTGAGCATGACTGATTCCTGCCAGTTAAGCCAAGCTTCTTGTTTCATGAATAAAGGTCATGCTAGTATCCATCGCATAAATGGGGTCTAGGGAATTCAAGGCTACTGACAGCAGTGGAGATAGGGCATATGTGGTTAAAAGCTGATACCTCCCACCCCTTAGGTCCCCCTGTTAACATGGGTGAAAGCCACTTTAAAACCTATGGGTGGCACCCTGTTGCAGTCACTGGGATACAAGGATGGAGGAAAGAAAGAGGAACACCTCTTTCCCTCCCTCACATACCCTGGGTATATGCTAGGAAGAAAAAGGAACCAGGGACACCTGCTCCCCTCTTTCTACATGAGTAGTCATTAATCTTCAGTCTGTATCCCTTTCAATTGCATCCTGAACCACTGGGACTCCTCTGAAAAAAAACAACAACAAAACGCCTTCTTTTTTTTTTTTTCCTTTTTCCTTCCCTGTCCTCTCTTCGCAGATAGGTAACTGTGTCTCCATACTATGGGACACTCCCTTTGGATACATCTTCCAAACTGAGAAGAGTTAATTTCCCAAACCTTAAACTGATTGGCTTAGGATTGAGCTCAGGGGACAGGAACCCAGAAGTCTGAAATGCTAGCAAAAGGGTAAAAGTTTTTCTTACTGGTCAAGCTTTTGGTCCCCCCTCTCCCTGTACAGACTGGTCAAAGGACACGAGATTTTTGAGCTGTCGTTACCTGCCCCTTGTTTCATTTTGATACAAGTTTTCTAATAACCTGGTTTCTCTCTTGTCACCTTCAGGCCATCAACCTCCAAACGGTCATGCAACTGGAGGCTTGGCCGATGGTCCCTTTTGTTGGGGACCCTTAGATAGGCCTCTGAAGGAGATGTGACTGCTGTTTACCAAAACAGTGCCCCTTACCAGCAGGAAGCAGTTAAGATTGGTATTCATCCTTATCCTCATTTTAACGGCAGTTAAATATATGTCTTCAGCGGGGGAATGATAGATGCAGGAGGCAGATAAGGCAGGGGATCCCTGGAGAATCTCTGACTGGCACGGGGAGGATGGGGTGGAGTTACGGGAAGTTTGGAATCTCACACCATTTGCAGAGGGGAGGAGCCTAGGGTCTTCAGCTTGCCTGTGGGGTGGCCTGCAATTAAATCTGTGAGGCAGGAAACCTGCTAGCAGGACTCTCTCTTGCTTTGCCAGGAGTTCCAATTTCCCTTTTTTTTTCCTTTTCACCCAATAAATCCTGCCCTACTCACCCTATAATGTGTCCACGTGCCTAAATTATTCTGGTCTTGTGACAAGAACCTGTTTTTTTTCTACAACAATCTTTGCTCATTTTTGAATCAGGTTGTTTTTCTGTTGAGTTTTAGGAGTTCTCTGTATATTCTGGATACTAATCTCTTATCAGGTATATAATTTGCAAATATTTTCTCCCATTCTGTGGACTGCCTTTTTCTCTGTTCATAGAATCTTTGGATGTGCAAAGATTTTAAATTTCCATGCAGTCTAATTTGTGTACTTTTTGCTGTTGTTGCCAGTGCCTTTGGTGTCATGTCCAAGAAAATCACTGCCAAATCCAATGTCATAAAGTTTTGACTCCAAGAGTTGTATTGTGGGTCTTAGCTTTAGGTCTCTGATCCATTTTGAATTAATTTTTGTATATGGTGTTAGATAAAAGTCCAAATTAATTCTTTGGCATGTGAATATCCAGTTTTCCCAGGACCATTTTTTGAAAAGACTGTCTTCCCCACTGAATGGTCTTGGTTCCCTGGTCAAAAATCATTTGACCATATTTGCAAGAGTTTTTACTTTAAGGGGATACTGATCAAAACTCTTTTGAAATAGTTATCCCCAAGTGGAAAGAATTTTAACCTCTTGCATTTTGATATTATTGGTTACAATTAACAATAGTCTGTCATCTATGAACAAATTTTGATGTTTACCTGAAGATTATGCTTATTAAGCTATAGGCCAGAGTTTGTGTGTTCAACAGAGATAGTTTCAAAAGCTTCATGGAAAGAATTGTACCAAATACTTCAAAGTACTAATACTTGAAAGAATAGACTCATGAGTAGACTTCTGCTTGGACAACTTTTGGACCTAAACAGTGGACTGAGTTAGAATTTCTAAAACTCTTTCAGGCCAGAAGCAGAAAGTTTCATGAAAGCAGACTGCTAAGCCAAGGCTTATTTGAATAATAATTAATTATCACAGGACTGAATCAACACAGAATGAAAAAGGAATACAGAAGGAAATTTCTTTTCCTATTTGTTTGGAGTAGTATTGACATTGGTTGTTTTAAATGTTCTATTTTCTGGATACATGAGGAAGCTCTTTTTCTTCTTTTTAAGCTATATGTAACCCACACAATTTAGTAGACCCTGATTTCTTAAACTAATATGAAACATTTCAAAATAATATTTGATTCTGACTTCCTCCAAATTCAGAAACTCTTAGTAATTTCCTAACTTTTCTTGACAGTATAGTTATTTGCATTCCTAAGAATGTCTTCCTTTTAAACAGGATATAATTGTACAAACTGATTGTGCAACCAAGGCCTTACCTGGAGATATATTTGAGAATGACGGTCATCTAATCAAATATCACTACCACTTC
Organism: Gorilla gorilla gorilla; assembly: GCF_029281585.2. Taxonomy (NCBI): domain Eukaryota; kingdom Metazoa; phylum Chordata; class Mammalia; order Primates; family Hominidae; genus Gorilla; species Gorilla gorilla. The sequence goes on along the minus strand of NC_073239.2, from coordinate 83,819,934 downwards.
GAAGAAAAAAATATTGGCTGCACTCCTGAAGCCAATGCTGACAATGCCCTCCCAGAGAAACCAACCTAGTACCTGGAGCAGAAGGTTTCAGCCTTTTATGTGGTAAGGAAGATCACTTACATGTGGGAATAAAATTTTGGTGACCTGGAGAAGAGAGGAACTTACCAAAATGATGATGATGGTGAAGTTTCTTGGGCATAGTTTACTAATCTTGGGTTGGCAAAAATAGAGACCTTTAAAAGTATTAAGTAATGGCAAAAACCGCAATTACTTTTTTAACAACCTAATAGAATCTGAGATTCCCTAAGAAAATTTCCAGACAAAAATTAATTTTGTGGTCTTCTTATTTGTAAAACAAACTTAAGGAGGATATCTGGTTAATTAATAATCTTGTGGCCAGGTGCGGTGGCTCACGCCTGTAATCTAGCACTTTGGGAGGCCGAAGCAGCCGGATCACAAGGTCAAGAGATGGAAACCATCCTGGCCAACATGGTGAAACCCTGTCTGTACTAAAAATACAAAAATTAGCTGGGCGTGGTGGCACATGCCTGTAATCCCACTACTTGGGAGGCTGAGGCAGGGGAATCACTTGAACCCGGGAAGTGGAGGTTGCAGTGAGCTGAGATTGTGCCACTGCGCTCCAGCCTGGCGACAGAGGGAGACTCAGTCTCAAAAAAAAAAAAATTGCTCCAGTTATGTAATGAATCAGCCCAAACCTAATGAGATCAAACACATTTTTCGTGGTAAATAAAAACTATCTTAGAGGCCAGGCTCTGTGGCTCATGCCTGTAATGCTAACACTTTGAGAGGTTGAGGAGGGTGGATTGCTTGAATCCAGGAGTTTGAGACTAGCCTGGGCAACATGATGAAACCCTGTGTTTACAAAAAATACAAAAATTAGCTGGGCATGGTGCTGTGTGCCTGTAGTCCCCAGCTACTTGGGCAGCTGAAGCAGGATAATTGTTTCAGCCTAGAAGGTAGAGGCTGCAGTAAGCTGTGATTGTGCCACTGCACTCCGACATGGGTGACAGCAAGCTCCTGTCTGGAAAAAAAAATTATCTTCACAATTACTAAGATTACTAGAATGCCCTGGCTTGTATATCCTTCTGAGTTATCTGTACTTTTCATTGTTTTACACGATTTTACAACTTTGCAAGTTGAAGAAAACTAATAATAATGTAAGTAATGATTCCTGCCCATAGAAATGCAAATAAGTTTAGTCCTGATCAGGAGCAACTACTCATTGGCCTGTACATCTTGCACAAATTTTCTATTTATAAATTCATTCCAGTCTTCATGACTGTTGACATATGTCTGTGTCCTTTCCATTCTTGTTTGAATTGGTGTAACAGCTTACTAGTTCTCTCATTAATTAATAAGTTAAATAAAATCTTTGGCACATATTTATTTTATACTTCTAAGTGTTATAACTCAACCTTTATAAAACTATCTTTTAACATGTATCATACTGTATTCTCCAAAGTATTTCATTATATTGATTTATCTATATATTTTTCTTACTCCACAGATGTTTATAGCTTAAAGCTTTTTTGCTTGGATCAGTAAACTTCCAGAGTAAACACATTCGACATTCGATTGTTTACAATTCTTAGATTGGGCAGTGCATCTTATCACTTAAGTATTTCAAACCATGGTAAAAAATCCCATTTCTTTCTCTTTCTTTCTTTCTTTTTTTTTTTTTGAGATGGAGTTTCTCGTCACCCAGGATAGAGTGCAATGGCACAATCTCTGCTCACTGTAACCTCTGCCTCCAGGGTTTAAGTGATTCTCCTGCCTCAGCCTCCCGAGTAGCTGGGATTACAGGTGCCCGCCACCACGCCTGGCTAATTTTTGTACTTTTAGTAGAGACGAGATTTCACTATGTTGGCTAGGCTGGACTCAAACTCCTGACCTCGGGTGATCCGCCCACCTCAGCCTTCCAAAGTGCTAGGATTACAGGTGTGAGCTACCGCACCTGGACCCCAATTCTCATTTTTGAGGAGAGTTTATAATTAGTTTGTCACCTCCCAAAATGTCTTCTTTTACTTTTTCTTTTATGAAAGGTGCTATAGCAGAGTAGTCAAGAATTCCCATCTTAGAATCAGACTGCCTAGACTTGAATACCAGTTCAGCCACTAAGTAGTTCCATGTTCTTAACTACCATGAGCTTCAGATTTCTTACAAGCAAAATGAGGATTTACGTAAAGAGCTGATATATATAAAATGCTTAGAAGAATGATTGGTATTCAATTAATATAATTATTTTAATATCTCAAAATCCTCATGGATAAAAGGAAACAATAAAACTGTATATAGTTTTAATATATATGTATAGATAAACACATGTATACGTGTACATGTATACATATAAACACATGTATACGTGTACATGTATACATATAAACACATGTATACGTGTACATGTATACATATAAACACATGTGTGTGTACATGTATACATATAAACACATGTATACGTGTACATGTATACATATAAACACATGTATACGTGTACATGTATACATATAAACACATGTATACGTGTACATGTATACATATAAACACATGTATACGTATACATAAACACACGTATACATATATATGTTAAGTGATTGTCCTGCCTCAGCCTCCCAAGTAGCTAGGATTATAGGTGCCGGCCACCATGCGGTGGTGTATACATGTATATGTATATGTTTGATAAACATAACATACAGCATGTTTGTTTTATATATATATAAAACACATACATATACATATATATACATATACACATATATATATTCACACACACACATATATATAATATATATACAAATGATATGGATAAAAATATTGTTTTTTCCTTATCATTTACCAAGAAGAAGTCACCAACTCTTTTTCTTCCCAGGGCAATCAGTAGATGTTCTTTCATACAATACAGCTTAGGGAGCATCATTATTGTTTTGGATTTCTCCAGAAGATTTAATTTCTGTCAGTGAAATGAGATTTCCTATTACAAATCTCCAAGGATAGCTTCCCTCTTTGTCTTAAATTCTTTCTTTGCCTGTTGTTAATATTATTACTTTGAGTTTTGAACCTATCAGTTGCCTTGAGGCTGCAAAGCATAAGTTGTCACCTTCAGATTTGGATCCAGTCTCTCTGAAAATATCTTCATTTATTTTATAAATACAGAGGAGCAGGATTTATTTTCATCCTCTTCCTCCTTTAAGTCACATTTCCCAACCCTCTATCCTCTTGAATCAGGTTTTTTTACTCAAATATGAAACTTCAGGGATTCCTATTTGATACATTTTAGTCATTATTAGGAAAATGTCTTATTTCTTTGATGATACAGTACTTATCCAGGTATATTATAATAGTTAAGATACTTTTTAGTTATGGACAACAGTTATCTCTATTAGCTTATTGGCTCACGTAACCAAAAAGTCAAGCAGTCTGTATAGTTCAAGAAGGGCTTGAATGAGTGGTTCACAAAATGTTACTTGGACCCAGTATCTCTTTTAAACTTCTGTTTCTCAGGATTGTTTCTTATTGCTAGTTCCATCATAGCAGGCATTCCATTCACGGTCCCAAGATGTAATTCTTGGGGTTGTATATTTCCTCATTCATGTTCAGCAGGAAACAGAGAATCTGTGTCCCCCAGTAGTTAAATTAAAATCTAAGAGATGAAATCCACTGGCTCTGACTGCTTTGAATTACATGATCCTTTAACTAATGACTGTGGCTAGGTGAAATGGGTATGCTGATTATACAGTATTAAGCCAACCTACCCTGGAGGTTTAGTCAATTCCACCCAAACTACATGACTGGGAAATGTGGTATAGTGCTAGGAAGAGGGAATGGAAAATGACTGCTGGACAGACAATGAACAAATGTCAATTACAAGAGGAATTTCTTAAGTCTCTATCTCCTGAAATAGCAAGCTGATTAATCTTGCAATAAGTAGCAATGAGCTCATTAGTAACTACTGAACAGTCAGTACATTGACCAAGTTTCACTTTTTGATTACTAGAAGTAGATAACTGAGTTAGTAAAGAAGTAATTTAAAAAAGCAACTCTTCAGCTAGGCTGTGAACTCTTTTTTTTTTTTTTTTTTTTTGAGACAGAGTCTCGCTCTGTCACCTGGGATGAAGTGCAGTAGTATGATCACAGCTCACTGCAACCTCAACCTCCTGGGCTCAAGTGATTCTTCCACCTCAGCCTCCCAAGTAGCTGGGACTACAGGCATGTGCCACAACGTCTGGCTAATTTTTGTATTTTTCAGTAGAGATGGGGTTTTGCCATGTTGCCCGGGCCGGGTTGGTCTCAAATTCCTGGGTTTAAGACATCTGCCCACCTCAGCCTCCCAAAGTGCTGGTATTACAGGCATGAGAAACTGCACCCAGGCCCTAGACTGTGAACTTTTTATGGGCTTGAACAACCTGTTTATATTTGTATTCTGAGCAGTGAGGATAGTGTTTGGTACCTTGAAAGAATTCTGCAAATACTTAATTCTTAATTTACAAAGTTTATAAAAATTTCCTCATATATGTCATCTCCTGTACTAAAAATAATAATCTGTTGTGAGATACAGGATAATTATTATTTCCATTTTATAGATGAGAACTGAAGCTTAAATTTTAAGTAACTTGTCCGAATTATTAAGTGGTGAGGTAAGGGCTTATATCCAGGTTTTCCGTCTCTAAATACAAGATTTTAACATTATTCCACATTGCTTCACATACCTCAGATTGTGACCAGCTGAGGGAAATTGTAATTTTTCTTTCTAATAGGTAATCAGGTGCTCCCTTTCAATATTAATTTTACATAGGTAAAACTTGTAAAAGTAAGCCAAATAGTATATATAGATATTCCAAATGACTGTTCTCACATAGAGGTCTTCTGACACACTGACAACACACCAGGTCATTCAGAACCAGTGGGACTCATTAATAAAGTTAGTGCTAGAGAAGCATTCAAAGTTAACATAACTTCTTTAGAAGCATCAAGGCCTTCTTTTCATTATTTTCTGTTACCTATTTCTTCCTTTTCATTCTACTGTATAGATAGATGCCCAGTCTGAAGAACAACATTATACTCTTTGATATATTGTTAACTGTCATTTGTCACAGGAAACATAAACATGTGAGTCTACTTATAAAACTGAACATCTGTCAAAAGACCAATTACTATTTACAAAGGACTGTTAAATACCAGCTAATAAATAGTTAATCGATGAGAAAGTCTTCACTGATGCTATATGAGAACATCCAGTTAGAACAGTTTTACAATCATTCTCAACTAGTTCCTCCAAAGAATTAAACCCTAATAATTAACTTATCTCCTATGCATCTAGAATGGTATTAGTTGTGTACAATCCTTGGGAGAACTGAAAAATGGGTCACTCAAATAATTTTTGATATACTAATCTTAACCTTAGCTCCTGGAGGGCATGTCTAGACTTGCCTTGGGCCAGAAAGGCATTCACTGTCCTGAAGGGAGAGATCCAGGCCTCGCAGGACTCACCAGTGGTGACTAAAAAGCCCTTGGGCCTTGAATAAACATCAGTGGCAGCCAAGCAGTAGCTGCCATGAGCCTAGAGTGATAATGGCCATAGGGAGAGACTTCTGCTTGAGGAAAGGAGAAGGAAAAGTAAAGAGAACTTTGTCTTGCAACCTGGTAAAATAAACACCAAGAAGATTCCTAAAGCCTCCCATCCCAGGCCCTAGCTCTTGGACGGCATTTCTAAACCCACCTTGGGCCAGAAGGGGACCTGCTGCACTGAAAAAAAAAAAAAAAAAAGCCTGGTCTTGGCAGGATTCCCCACCTGCTGACTAAAGATCCCTTGGTCTTTCAGTAAACACAAGCAGCAGCCAGAAAATAGTTGCCACAGGCCTTGGGCAAGACCCAGTACTGTGCTGATTTTAGGAGTGACCCAACACAGTACCAGTGGTGGTGGCCACAAGAGTGCTTGCATTAACCCTTCCCCAACTCCAGGCAGTTCAGCATGAAGAGGGAGACTAAGTTTGTTTGGGGAAAAGTAAGGGAAAAGAACAAGACTCTGCCTGGTAATCTAGGGAATTCTCCTGGATCTTATTTAAGACCACCACGGCAGTACCTCTATAAGAGTCAGAGTACCTCTGCAAGACTCACAGCATTACTAGAGTTGGGGTGCCCCCTAATGCACATATGGCCTCAGTGACCAGACTTAGATCACAACATTTAATTCTCTTTGAGTATTTGGAAAGCCTTCCCAAGAAGGATGGGTACAAACAAGCCCAGACTTCAAAGATTAGAATAAATATTCAGATACTGATGAACAGCCACAAGCATGAAGACCATCCACAAAAGCATGGCTTTGCTAAATGAACTAAATAAGGCACCAGTGACCAAGTCTGTAGTGACAGAGATATGTGACCTTTTAGACAGAGAATTAGAAATAGTCGTTTTGAGGAAGCTCAACAAAATGAAAGATAACACAGAGAATGAACTCAGAATCATATCATATAAATTTAACTAAGAGACTGAAATAATTAAAATCAATCAAGCAGAAATTCTGGAGCTGAAAACTGAATTGACAAACTGAAGAATATACCAGAGTCTTTCAACAGCATAACTGATTAAGCAGAAAAAAATTAGTAAGCTTGAAGACAGGCTATTTGAAAATACAGTCAGAATAGTCAAAAGAAAAAAGAATAAAAAATGAAGCACACCTATAGGATCTAGAAAATAGCCTCAAAGGACAGTAAGAGGTATTGGCCTTAAAGAAAAGGTAGAGAGAGAGAGAGAGATCAGGGTAGAAAGGTTATTCAAAGAGATATTAACAAAGATCTTTCAAAACATAGAGAAAGACATCAATATTCAAGTACACGAAGGCTACAGAACACTAAGCAGATTTACCCCAAAGAAGACCACCTCAAGACACTTAATAATCAAGCTCCCAAAGATCAAGGATAAAGAAAGGATCCTAAAAGCATCAAGAGAAAAATAACAGATAACATATAAAGGAGCTCCAATATGTCTGGCAGCAGATTTCTCAGTGGAAACCTTACAGGCTGGGAGAGAATGGCAAATTTTAAACTGCTGAAGGAAAAAAACTTTTATCCTACAAAATTATATCCTGTGAAAATATCCTTCAAACATGAAGGAGAAATAAAGACCTTCCCAGATAAACAAAAGCTGAGGGGTTTCATCAACACCAGACCTATTTTACAAGAAATGCTAAAGGGAGTTCTTCAATCTGAAATAAAAGAATATTAAAGAGAAATAAGAAATCATCTGAAGGCCCCAAACTCTCTGGTAACAATAAATACACAGACAAACACAGAATATTATACACTGTTAAGTGTGATGTATAAATTACTCATCTCATATCTTGAGTAGGACAACTAAGAGATGATCTAAAAAATAATAACTATAGGCATGGTAGCTCATGCCTGTGATCTAGCACCTAGACAGGGCAAGGTGGGTGGATCGCTTGAGCCCAGGAGTTTGAGACAAGCCTGGGCAAAGTAGTGAAACCCTGTCTTTACAAAAAATACAAAAATTAGTTGGTCATGGTGTTGCGTGCCTGTAGTCCCAGCTACTTGGGAGACTGAGATGTGAGGATTGATTTAGCCCAAGAGGCCAAGGCTACACTGAGCCGTGATTATACCATTACACTCCAGCCTGGGCAACACAGTGAGACCCTGTCTCAAAAAAAAAAAAAACCTACAACTTTTTGAGACATACTATTATAAAATATAGATAGAAAAGATAAAATGTTTAAAACTGGGGGGATGAATTTAAAGTGTAGAGTTTTATCAGTTGTCTCTTTGCTCTTAACTCCTAGCAATCAAAGTTAAGTTGTCATTGGTTTAAAATAATGGGTTATAAGATAGTATTTGCAAGGCTCATGGTAACCTCAAACCAAAAAACTAACAATAGTTCCACAAAAAATATAAAGTAAGAAATTAAAACATATAACCAGAGAAAATCACTTTCACAAAAAGAAAGACAGGAAGGAAGGAAGAAAGAGAAGACCACAAAGAACTAGAAAAAAACAAAACAAAACAAATAATAAAATGGCAGTAGTAAGTCCTTACTTATCAATAATAACACTGAATGTAAATGAACTTAACTCTCCAATCAAAAGACACAGAATGGCTGAATGGATTAGAAAACAAGACCTAACAATCTGTTGGTTACAAGAAACACACTTCACTTATAAAAACACACACAGACGGCCGGGCGCGGTGGCCCACGCCTGTAATCCCAGGACTTTGGGAGGCCGAGGCGGGCGGATCATGTGGTCAGGAGATCGAGACCATCTTGGCTAACACGGTGAAACCCCGTCTCTACTAAAAATACAAAAAATTAGCCAGGCGTGGTGGCGGGCGCCTGTAATCCCAGCTACTTAGGAGGCTGAGGCAGGAGAATGGCGTGAACCTGGGAGGCAGAGACTGCAGTGAGCCAAGATAGCGCCACTGCAGTCCGGCCTGGGCGAAAGAGCGACACTCCGTCTCAAAAAAGAAAAAAAGAAAAAAAAAAAGCACACACAGACTGAGAATAAAGGGCTGGAAAAAGATATACCATGCAAGTGGAAACCCAAAAAGAGTAGGAGTAGCTATACTTAGATCAGAAAAAATAGATTTTAAGACAAACACTATAAAAAGAGACAAGGAAGGTCATTTTATAATGATAAAGGAATCAATTCAGCAAGAGGATATGACAATTGTAAACATATATGCAACCAACACCAGAGCATCCAGACATATAAAACAAATATTATTATATTATTAGAACTAAAGGGAGAGACAGAACCTAATATGCCAATAGCTGGAGACTTCAACACCCCACTTTAAACATTGGACAGATTCTCCAGACAGAAAATTAATAAAGAAACATTGAGGCTGGGCGTGGTAGCTCAGGCCTGTAATTCCAGCACTTTGGGAGGCAGATCGCTTGAGGTCCAGGAGTTCGAGACCAGCCTGGCCAACATGGTGAAACCCCGTCTCTACTAAACATACAAAAATTAGCTGGGCATGGTGGCGCGTGCCTGTAATCCCAGCTACTCGGGAAGCTGAGGCAGGAGAATCGCTTGAACCTTGGAGGCAGAGGTTGCAGTGAGCTGAGAATGCCCCACTGTACTCTAGCTTGGGCAACAAAGCAAGACTCTATCTTAAAAAAACAAAAAAAAAGAAACATTGGACTTAATCTCTATTACAGATCAAATAGATCTAATAGATACTTAGGGAATATTTCATCCAATGGCTGCAGAATACACATTCTTCTCCTCAGCACATGAATCATTCTCAAGGACAGACGATATGTTAGGCCACAAAACAAGTCTTCATAATTTCAAAAAAACTGAAATCATATGTATCTCATCTAACCCACAACAGCATAAAACTAGAAATCAATAAAAAAAACTTTGGAAATGATACAAACATAAGGAAATTAAACAATATGCTCCTGAAAGACCAGTGGGTCACTGAAGACATTAAGAAGCAAATTAATAATGTCTTGAAGCAAATGAATATGGAAACACAAAACACCAAAACCTATGGGATAGGCAAAACAGTACTAAGAGGAAAGTTTATACCAATAAGCACCTACATCAAAAAAGTAGAAAAACTACAAATAAACAACCTAATGACACATGATAAAGAACTAGAAAAGCTAGAGAAAATCAAGCCCAAAATTAGTAGAAGAAAAGAAATAAAGATCAGAGCAGCAATAAATGAAATTAAAACAAACAAAAAACAGTACAAAAGATCAACAAAATGAAAAGTTGTTTTTCTAAGAAAGATAAACAAAATTGCCAAATCTTTAGCCAAAGAAGAAAAGAGAGAATACCCAAATAAATAAAATCAGAGATGAAAAAGGAGACATCATAATTATACCACAAAAATTCAAAGGATCATTACAGACTACTATGAGCAACTATATGCCAATAAGTTGGAAAACCTAGAAGTAGTGGATAAATTCCTAGATGCATACAAACTACCAAGATTGAACCATGAAGAAATCCAAAACCTGAATACAGCAATAAGTAATGAGATTGAAGCCATAATAAAAAGTCTCCCAGCAAAGAAAAGAACCAATACCTTCACTGCTGAACTCTACAAAATATTTAAAGAAGAACCGATACCAATCCTACTCAAACTATTCTGAAAAACAGAGAAGGAAGGAATACTTCTATACTCATTCTACAAGGTCGGTATTACCCTGATACTAAAACCAGACAAAGACACATCATAAAAAGAAAACTACAGGCCAATATCTGATTAACATTGATGTAAAAATCCTCAACAAAATGCTAGTACACCAAATTCAGAAACACATTAAAAACATCATTCATCATGACCAAGTGCGATTCATCCCAGGGATGGAAGGATGGTTCAACATAGGCAAATCAATCAGTGTGATACATCGTATCTACAGAATGAATGACAAAAACCATATGATCACTTCACTTGATGCTGAAAAAGCACGTGACAAAATTCAATTGCTTCATGATAAAAACCCTAAAAAAACTGGGTATAGAAGGAACGTTCCTCAACATAATAAAAGCTATATGCAACAGACCCACATCTAGTATCATACTGAATGGGGAAAAACTGAAAGCATTTCCTCTAAGATCTGGAAGATGACAAAGATGCTCACTTTTACCACTGTTATTCAACATAGCATTGGAAGTGCTAGCTAGAGCAGTCAGACAACAGAAAGATATAAACGGCACCCAAATTGGAAAGGAAGAGGTCAAATTATCCTGGTTTGCTGATGATACAATATTCGGAAAAACCTAAGACTCCAACAAAAAACCATTAGAACTAATAAGCAAATTCAGTAAAGTGGCAGGATACAAAACCAACATACAAAAATTAGTAGCATATCTTTTTTTTTTTTTTTTTTGTGATGGAGTCTTGCTCCATCACCCAGGCTGAAGTGCAGTGGCACGATCTTAGCTCACTGCAACCTCCACCTCCCAGGTTCAAGCAATTCTCCTGTCTCAGCCTCCTGAGTAGCTGGGACTACAGGGGCCTGCCACCACACCAGGCTAATTTTTGTATTTTTAGTAGAGACGGGGTTTCACCTTGTTGGTTAGGCTGGTCTCGAACTCTTGACCTTAGGTGATCCAACCACCTCAGCCTCCCAAAGTGCTTACATGCGTAAGCCACCACGCCTGGCCAATTAGCAGCATTTCTGTATGCCAACAGTGAACAATATGAAAAAGAAATTAAGAAAGTAATCCCATTTACAATAGCTACAAAGAAAACACATAGGAATAAATTTAACCAAAGAAGTAAAAGATTTCTATGATGAAGTATAAAACATTTTTGCAAGAAATTGAAGTGGACACACACAAAAAGGAAAGACATTCCGTATTCATGGATTGGAAGAATCAATATTGTTAAAATGTCCATATTTCCCAAAGCAATCTATGGACTCAATGCAATCCCTATCAAAATACCTTCACAGAAACAGAAAAAATAATCATCACATTTATATGGAACCACAAAAGACCTAGAATAACCAAAGCTATCCTAAGCAAAAATAAAAACAAAACTGGAGGAATCACACTACCTGACTTCAAATTATACTACAGAGCTATAGTAGCTAATACATCATGGTACTGGCATAAAAACAGACACATAGACCAATGGAATAGAATAGAGAACCTAGAAACAAATCCATATAAGTACAGTGAGCTCATTTTGACAAAGGGGTCAAGAACATACATTGGGGAAAGGACAGTCTCTTCAATAAATGGTGCTGGGAAAACTGGATATCCATATGCAGATGATTAAAACTAGACACCTATCTCTTGCCATATATAAAAAATCAAATCAAAATGGATTAAAGACTTACATACTTAAATCTAAGACTTGAAACTATGAAACCACTAAAAGGAAACATTGGGAAAACTCTCCAGGACATTGGACTGGGCAAAGATTTCTTGAGTAATACCCCACAAACACAGGCAACCAATGAAAAAGTAAACAAATGGGATCATATGAAGTTAAAAAGCTTTGCCTAACAAAGGAAACAATCAAGAAAGTGAAGAGAATCCAAGGTATGGGAGAAAATATTTGCAAACTATGCATCTGAGAAGGGATTAATAACCAGACTATATAAACAACTCTATAGGAAAAAACATAAAACAGTCTAATTTAAAAATGGGTAAAAGATCTGAATAGATGTTTCTCAAAGGAAGACATACAAATGGTAAACAAGTATATGAAAAGGTGCTCATCATTATTGATCATCAGATAAACGCAAATCAAAACTATAATGAGATATCATCTCTTCCCAGTTAATACGGCTTTTATCCAAAAGACAGGCAATAATGAATGCTGGTGAGGATGTGGAGAAAGGGGAACACTTGTTCGCTCTTGGTGGGAATGTAAATTGGTATAGCCACTATGCAGAATAGTATGGAGGTTCTTCAAAAAACTAAAGACAGAACTACATATGATCCAGCAATGCCTCTACTAGGTATATATCCAAAAGAAAGGAAATCAGTATATTGAAGAGATATCTGCACTTCCATGTGTATTGCAGCATTATCAACCTGAGTGTCCATCAGCAGATGAATAAAGAAAATGGGGTACATATATACAACGGAGTACTGATCAGCTATAAAAAAGAATGAGATCCTGTCATTTGCAACAACATGGATGGAACTGGAAGACACTGTTAAATGAAATAAGCCAGGCACAGAAAGACAAACTTTGCATGTTCTCACTTATTTGTGGGAGCTAAAAATTAAAACAATTGAACTCACGGAGATAAAGACGGTAGAATGATGGTTACCAGAGGGTGGAGAGGGTGGGGAGGGGGAGTGGGAAATAGGGATGGTTAATGGGTACCCCAAAATATAGTTAGATACAATGGATAAGATCTAGATAGCACAACAGGGTGATTACAATCAGCAATAATTTGTTGTACATTTTAGAATAAATTAGGGAATACAATTGGAATGTCTGTAACACAAAGAAATGATGAATGCTTGAAGTGATGGATACCCATTTACCCTGATGTGATTATTACCCATTGTATGCCTGTATCAAAATGTCTCACATGCCCCATAAATATATCCACTACTATGTACCCCACAAAATTAAAATTTTTAAAAAGTCTTCATTTGGTAGTATCTTCTAAGAGACTATGGATGCTAAGTTGTTGGTTTTTTTTCTCTCCTAATTTTGGGTGTTTTGCTTCCTAAGTATTTAAAACCAAATTTCACTTTATTATTTCTTTTTCTTCTCTGCCCCTCTCATTTTACATCCATATTAGGGACTTAGATCGTTTTTTTTTCATCCAATGTCTAAATTATCACTGTTTAATGATTTTTATGTATCAGTTTAATCTTTTACAACCTGGCATTTTTTTTGCAAGCTATCATTCAGCCACTGACTGAATAAACAAATATGCACCTAAAAAGTTTACTTATGATGAAGAATCACAGAATTTATATCAAAATTCAACTCTGCAATGGTTGTAATGAGAGCTCAATGAATGAAAAAAATGAGATGCAAAATCATAAGACAAAACAGGAAGGTTAATACAAATCAACTGTTTGCTTGACCAATCTGTCTAGATTTTAAGACTCAAAGTGATTCTCTTAAGAGGTAATTTTAAGCCAGGCAGTTTATTTGAAGATATCTGATGAAATTGGTAAGACAAAAATAACTTCTGAGCAATGACTTTCTTGCAAGTCATTTGATAAAAGTTCATTGTCACAAATGACAGAATCTTAATGATAGCAGAGTACTTTAGTCACAGGAGAAACTCTATTAAATTCCTTGATGGATATACTCAATGGCACTTACACTTTCACAAGAAAGCAAGAATGAAAATCCATCAGAATAAAACAACACATCTTCCATATGTTACAGCCTATCTCCAAGGAGAGGAAGTAGAATACATATCTGGAAAACCATTAATGCAAAAGCCTCTTGTCTTACCCGTTCATCTGTTGAATGATGGGAATAATTGATGAGACCAGGGATGGGCTGTTCACCGTGTGCCATGACAACAGCAGGACTGGTGTAGAATGGATGCTTCTAATGCACAACACATAACAACTATGAATATAGTGACAGGAAAACATGAAACTATACAAGCAAAATGACTAAAAAGGAAAAAAGGTAAAAACAAATGGAAAAATGAAATGCTAACATTTTCCAAATGTAGAATGACAGAATCAGCTTAGATTTTAAATGCCATAAGCTTCTCTCCTAAGATTGAAATTTATGGCACTTCTTACTCTTTTAATTCAGAGTAAAGGAAAAGGAACATATAATGATTTAAAAATGCACCTGTTTCACCAACTGGTTTCATAAAAAAAAAATCACACAAAACTTAAATACTTACTAGCCTTTAGTAAGCACTCACTGGATCACAGAATGGACACTTCAAAAGGATTTCTCGATGATTCTAATCTATATATTATTAAAAAAAAAAACCTCACAATGCTCATAGCCAAAATGACTGGATAATCCATAAAATCTGAGAATTACTTCATATAGCAATTAAATTTTCAATCTTTATGCTCTTAATGAAAAATCATAATTTCCAGAATTGATATGCTACTTTCTGTAGATATTAAGGCATACTAGGTGGACTTTAGTAGGTATGAAGAATAAACCATGTTCTATAACTTTAAGACAGTTAAATTTACTCAAGTAACTCATGGTAGTATATTTACCCACGGAGTTGCCCAAAGAGAATTTGTAATACTTTGATATTGTCCTAATAATATTTCTTAAAGTAGAAATGCAAATATATCCATTTCCTATCTTTACCACTAGGGTAATTTGTGTCAAGCAATGTTTGAATAAGTTATTAGTTAAGAAAAATTCAACAACTGCTGAAAAGCTTTGTCCCTTTAAAAATCTTTATTAATCTTTCCCAACTCATTTCTTGAATCATCTAAGGTCTTTTACCTTCAGTTTGCTGTTCCTTTAAGAATTTGTGAAGTTTTGATATTTTGAATATATAAACATATATTTAATATGTCCACAAAAATGACATCTCCAAAGAGTTCTAAAATGTCACGTTGTTTATCATTGTAGCTATTACTTCAATAGGCAACAGCTCATCAGTAATGCCTCAGAACTCAGAATTAACTTCAGTGACTTCAAGGAATCTATATCAAGAAGGAAACATAGTAGTGGAGTGTCATGGACATCCCACTTATTTTTTTAGGGTTCTCTGAAGAAGTATTAAATGTAGGGAGGGATGGGATGGAAAACAGATGAAACCAGTACATTTACCTGTGGGTCCTTTAGGCCTCTGAGTAACTCTCATCAGGCTTACCTTGGCAGCAATGGCTGCTGCAGTTATATGTGATGAGGAACTATCTTCTGTTGAAGCAACACCACTGTCTTTCTTCTCTTCTTCCTCTTCCTCACATTGAACCCCTTTGTCTTCTGTCTGCTTATGGGGGCTGGTAGTAGGAGGAGGGGAAAGAGGGGGTGGTGGGGAAGGCAAATCTTCAAGTTCATCATGCACCTCCTTTACTTTTACAATGGCATCACGTAAAAGGTCAATGGCATGAGGTAGAGCTGGCAGTATGAATTGAAAGCATTCCTGTATGCAAGAGAAAGAAAAAAAAATTAAGATGAAGCACTTTTGTAATTATGTAAGATGGTGGCAATCAAACTGTTTCGTGATTTTGGATTTGCATTTTCCTCCATCAATCTCAGAATGAATCATATGTAAAACATTGTCTTAGCAATATGCCATGAAGTAAGCATAAAATATGTTACAGTATTCTCCATAAGCTAAGGAACTACAGTGCTACAATGTTGGTCATATGAAACATTAAAAATGACCACTCTTTTAATTGAAATTAACTTTTAAATGTTTATAGGAGTATGTGCTGTGAAATGATCTAAAATTTGTAATATTTTTGTCATGAACTGTACCACTCCTAATATTGTGATGTAATAAAAATAGTTACAGTGACAAAAAAAAAAGCATACACTCTGCTGACTATTCCTTTTGCTATGCAAAAGCTCCTTAGTTTAAATTAGGTCCCAGCTATTTATCTTTGTTTTTATTGCAATTGCTTTTGGGTTTTTGGTCATGAAATCCTTGTCTAAGCCAATGTCTAGAAGGGTTTTTCCAATGTTATCTTCTATAATTTTTATAGTTTTAGGTCTTAGGTTTAAGTCCTTAATCCATCTTGAGTTGATTTTTGTATAAGGTGAGAGTTGAGGATAAAGTTTCATTCTCCTACATAGGGCTAGCCAATTATCCCAGCACCCTTTGTTGAAAAGGGTGTCCTTTCCCTACTTTATGTTTTTGTTTGCTTTGTCGAAGATCAGTTGGCTCTAAGTTTTTTATTTTATTTCTAGGTTTTCTATTCTGTTCCATTGATCTATATGCCTATTTTTATACCAGTACCATGCTGTTTTGGTGACTATGGCCTTGTAGTGTAGTTTGAAATCACGTAATGTGATGCCTCCAGATTTGTTCTTTTTGCTTAGTCTTGCTTTGGCTATGTGGGCTCTTTTTTGGTGCCATATGAATTTCAGAATTGTTTTTCCTAACTCTGTGAAGAATGATGGTGGTATTTTGATGGGAATGGCACAGAATTTGAAAATTCCATTTGGCAGTATGGTCATTTTCACATTATTGATTCTACTAATCCATGAACATGGGATATGTTTACATTTGTTTGTGTTGTCTATGATTTCTTTCAGCAGTGTTTTGTAATCTTCACAATCTACTCATCTGACAAAGGGCTAATATCCAGAATCTACAACGAACTCAAACAAATCAGTAAGAAAAAAAAAAAACAATCCCATCAAAAAGTGGGCTAATGACATGAACAGACAATTCTCAAAATAAGATATATAAATGGCCAACAAACATATGAAAAAATGTTCAACATCACTAATGATCACGGAAATGCAAATCAAAACTGCAATACAATACCTTACTCCTGCACGAATGGCCATAATCAAATAATCAAAAAACAGTAGATGTTGGCATGGATGTGGTAAACAGGGAACACTTCTACACTGCTGGTGGGAATGAAAACTAGTGAAACCACTAAGGAAAACTGCGGAGATTCCTTAAAGAACTAAAAGTAGAACTACTATTTGATCCAGCAATCCCACTACTGGGTATCTACCCAGAGGAAAAGAAGTCATTATTCAAAAAAGACACTTGCACACACATGTTTATAGCAGCATAATTCATAATTGCAAAATCATGGAACCAACCCAAATGCCCATCAATCAATGAGTGGATAAAGAAACTATTTTATATATATATGATGGTATATTACTCAGCCATAAAAAGTAATGAATTAACACCACTTGCAATGACCTGGATGAGATTACAGACTATTATTCTAAGTGAAGTAACTCTGAAATGGAAAACCAAACATTGTATGTTTTCACTGATATGTGGGAGCTAAGCTATGAGGACGCAAAGGCATAGGAATGACACAATGAACTTTGGGGACTTATGGGAAAGAGTGCGGGGGGTGAGGGGTAAGACAACAAATATGGTGCAGTGTATACCTCTCGGTGATGGGTGCACCAGGATCTCACAAATCACCACTAAAGAACTTACTCATGTAAGCAAATACCACCTGTACCCCAATAACTTATGGAAAAATAAAAAAAAATAAGACTGAGGACAGGCATGGATGGTCAGAATCAGATTCTCTAAAAAAAAAAAAAGCATGCACTGCATTTTAAAAAAAGTAAAATTTCTATATACAACTTGGTAGTTTAAAGATGCATTATGAGAAAGACGGGAAAGATAGGAAAGAAGCCCAAGAGTTTGAGGCTGCAGTGAGCTATGATTGTGTAACTGCATTCCAGCCAGGGTGACACAGTGAGACTCTGTCTCTAAAAATAAATAAATAAATACATTCTAAAAACTTGTATACTACCCTCTTTTCCATCCCCCCCTCCCCAAGAGAAAACCTACATACTCACATACACATTTAATTCTTGCGTTATTTCTACAACTCTTAAATGATTTATGCAAAAATCCTGAAGAAACTAGGAGCCCTTCATCCCTTGTTCCCAACCTCCTGAGTCAAGACCATTTCTTGATGTGATTCATGCCAAACACTTAAGACACTGCTGTATTTTGGATGGGTCAAATCTAGTTAACCCTTTTTTTTTTTTTTGAGACGGAGTCTCACTCTGTTGCCCGGGCTGGAGTGCAATGGCGCCATCTTGTCTCACTGCAACCTCCGCCTCCTGGGTTCAAGCAATTCTCTGCCTCAGCGTCCTGAGTAGCTGGGATTACAGGTGTCCGCCACCACGCCTGGCTAGTTTTTTTTTTATTTTTAGTAGACATGGGGTTTCACCATGTTGGCCAGGCTGGTCTTGAACTCCTGACCTTGTGATCGGCCCACCTCGGCCTCCCAAAGTGCTGGGATTACAGACCTGAGCCCCAGCGCCTGGCCAAATCTACTTAATCTTTAATCCAAAAGTAGACAGAAGCAACTGGGGGCCTTCCATGCAGAAAGTGGGCTCAGGAGGCTAAGTAAAAGAATATGAATATTTATATCCAAGGCACTCAGGAACTTTTACACAGATGCAAGAAACTTATGTCAAAGTGGCCACAAGATTGTTTAATAGGAGACAGACAAATGAAACTCTGTGTTTACTGCTAGACACCAAACCTTTGTGTGAAATCTTGAATTTATGGGGAGGGAGAGTAGCCTGTACCTGTCTGTTATTTTCCTAATCCTGACCCCTCATTCTTGAACTGCAGGAGATTGAGCCCGTTTGGGCTTCGGTGACCCCACCACTGGGGTATGTTTATTTGATGGTTGATTTTGCTGTATTGTCTACTTCTTTTCCCATCTTCTAATCATTTTTTTAACACACATGCTGACTCTTTTCCTATCCCTTCTCCTTTTCTTGGGAAAATACAATGAATAAAGATTTATTGGTACTGAAGTTGTTTAAAAAAAGGCAGGAAAGAGGTTTCATATTTTTAGTTAGAGCAGGGCAGTAGAACTAACAACTGAGGTGAGAACCAGATTATTTTGTCCAGAGAGCTAAAGTTCTAACTACCATCATAAAGTATAGCTAGGTAACATTGTACAGCAAGCAAAATATAAAATAAGCTTGCAAAGAGCACTGCATAAAGTTAATATAATCTGCTGCTGAGGTGCTCACTATTATCTATAATGTATCACCAAAAAAGAATAGGTAAGAACCTAAAAATCAGAATATAAGGCCAGCTATAGCTGCAGAAGAGGTGGAGGTCTTTCTCTTTCACATTTGAAGTAATAGCTTAAAATCTAAGATGTAAAAAAAAAAAAAATCTTAAAAATTTTTGGAGGGTTACATAATATCGGGAAAGATGTTTAATCTTTCGACCTATCTTTGTATGGTTCAATCAGTTTACTCTTTAAAGATTGTGTAGTAAAGAATTTAACCTTGACCGAGGAGAGGTCTGGTCTGTACACTCAGCTTCTGGGAGTGATCTCTAGGTCCTTGGAATTTCACGCCTAATAGGAATGTCTTTGTTGCCCATGGACTTTGGGCACCAGAGACAGTCTAACAATGTTAGACTGCAGTTCAGGAATGAGGGAAAGGGATCAGGAAAAGAACAGACAGGTATAGGCTACCCTCCCTCTCTCCCCATTAATTCAAGATTTCACACAAAGCTTTGGTGTCTAGCAGTAAACATGGACTTTCATTCATCTGTCTATTAAACAATCTTGTGGCCACTTTGACATAAGTTTTTTTGCACCTGCATAAAAGTTCCTAAGTGACTTGGATATATACTCATACTCCCTTTCTTGGCCTTCTGACCCCACTTTCTACATAGAAGGCCCCCAATTGCTTCTCTCTACTTTAGGATTAAAGATTACAGGTCAGCCACACTGGCAGTAAGTGTTTGAGTCCCAATAAAAGCTCTGGATACCAAAGGCTCAGGTGAGCATCCCCAGCTGGCATTACTCCATGTGTGGTATCACAGACTGATGCCAGAAGGGTGACATGTCCACGTCTCCAAAGAGAGAGGACAACAGAAGTTCCTCATTTGTTACTTCTGTTAGACTCTGCCCTATGCACTTTCTCCCTTGGCTGACTTTAATCCGTATTCTTTCCTTGCAATGAACAATAATCATGAGTATAACAGCTTTCTGTGAGTTCCATGAATGCTAGTAAATTGTTAAACCTGAAGGTCATTTTAGGATCTCCTGAATTTGCAATTAGGGTCAGAAATGAGCAATTTTGTGGAGTACTCCACATTTGTAGGTGGCTATTTTTTGCAGTTGGCTAAAACTCCTTACAGTTGGTGTCAAAAATAAGATTTTCTAGAAAGACCCTGACTCACTGAAATACATGGCTTAGGAAGTGAAGAGAGGGTGTGGGATGATGAACCTTTGATCCCTGAGTGAAGACAGTGTCAACCACAGCATGGAATTGCTTCTGTACTGTGATTAGTTAATGGAGATAATTCCCAAAAAGTTATCTCACTGGATGCATAAGGAGATGCAAAATATAAAGAAAGAAGCTAAACACACAATCTCTTGGTTATTGTTATCTATGCTAGCTAAAATGAAGGCAAGGGATACAATCTTACTCTAAATGAATAGGAATAGACTGTGCAGGAGGAACTTGCTAAACTAGTATTACCAACGGCAATCTGAATCAGCACAGTGGCCAAACCTTACAACTCTTTAAAAGGTGGAAAAGTTTGGGTATAAATAGAAAGAAGGAAGAATGGTAGCTGAGGGTAAAGGAATGAATGGATAGGTTATGCAGTAAGGGAAATAATACTGCATTGGTATCTCCAAAGAGGTTCAGAACAAGAGATGACATTGTTTCTTAGCTCAACTGTAACAGATGCTTGAAAGAGTGAAGTCATATGTTGCTGAGACCACTCTTATTTTTGGAATCCAACAAGCCTGCAAACCTGAGTAGCATCATTCTGGGAGACATTCTGGTCTGTTAATGTCTGAGAAGGACTCTAAGAATGTGCCAGTATCTTTTGACTTTTATTTTTTAGGTTATGGCTAAGTGTATTGGGAAATTCAGTTAAAGCCTCCTCAGGATATAATATCAATAGAAAATGACTGGCCTGAGGAAGAAATGCACTTAGGTAACCATCAGCTAATTTCTATGATATATAGTTCTGTACAAACATATCAATAGTGGTAGATTAAGGTGAGAAATTAGTAACTTAACACAAAATTATGAAAATGTATGTAATGGCTTTAGTGGATGGATTAGCTATTTCTCTAAATATATCCATACCCTACACTGCCTTGGCCAAATCTTAGGCATATTCACACTGATACTACTGCTGTGTCTGTCACATAAATACCATAGTAAATATAGATGCCCAGACAAACATGACTGTGTTGCTATACAATAAAAAAAAGCCTTGGCCAAAGGCCAGGGGGTAGCTTGTACAGCAAAGAATTAACAGTACCCAAAGAGAGTCTGAGCGTAAAAGTAGTTGCCCTTAAGTAGTTGGAGGAGATCTCTAGATGTTCAGAATGTCATGTGTGACAGCAGTGTCTTTGTTTACCTGATGGCTTTGGCCACCACACAATCTAACAATATGACTTATGATGGGGACTTTTGGCCACATGGTGTCAGTTCTGGAATGTACTGGAGACTAATGCTATCAATCCAATCTCTGGGAAGCGCTAAAGACTAAAGGTCATTCACATGGGCAAAATATAATGAACCGCAAACAAAACAAAACAAAACAAAAAAAAACCAAACCCCCCCAAAAAAAAAACAAAACTCTGGACATCAAAAACTCAGGTGAGCTTCTCTGATTAGAAATATTACAAGTATATTATCATACACGAATGCCAGAAGAGTAAAGCATTGATGACTCTACAGGGAGAGGACAAGGGAAGCTCTCTGTGTTTGGTAGTATTCCTGGACGTTGTCTTATGCACTTCTTCTCCTGGCTGATTTTAATCTGTATCCTTTCCCCACAATAAACCATAACTGTAAGTGTAACAGTTTTTAGTGAGTTCTATGTCTTTCCATTGAATTACTGAACCCAAGAGTGACTTTGGGAATCCTGCAATTGGTATCAGACATGAGGGCAGTCTTGTGGCGTGCTCCGACTTTTTGGCTGGCTAACTTTCACGGCTGGTCAAAAGCTCTCACACTAAACCATTAATATGTCCAGGTGATTTACCTGAGATCCTTTCTTGCTACCTGGCAGGTTAATTATGAGCGTTTTCCCTCTGATTCCACATACAGGCCTGAAAGAAAAGAGAAAGTAGATGAACACTAAATTGCAATGAATGCCCGGTTTAAATACATTAAGAACAAAGAACAATCATTTTACTTTACATGTGAACAACTGTTTTAGGAATAAAAGTGTTATCTTAAGACATTCACTGCTTGCTATACAAATTAGGCATTCTGGTTGAAGTTTTTACATTATGGTTAGTATGGCAAATTGGAAAAAATGTACTGAACGTGGAATCAGAATAATTTACCTACTTTTAAGCAATCTGACCAAGTCTAATTACCTATTTTGTCTAACTTCAGCTTCTTCATATTTTATACAATTGTTTAAGAGTTTGAGATAGTGCATTAAAAATGCCTAGTGATATTTATGTTCAAAAGTCTAACACAAAAAGCACTTAAGATTTAGATTTGAGCTCTTGCTTCTCAGGAAGTCTATAAGTTTTAAAGTAAAACAAGGTTTTTCACAAGTGAATGGCAGAAGGGAAGAGGTTGGAGAGCTCATTCATTAATAGACCCACTGATAATCACAAGCATTTTAAGCTAGAAACAACTTTCAGAGATAATTGTCAATTTCCAGGCCACATTTAAACTAACTGGTTAAGAAACATAAAAAAATGGAAAAGCAGTGGAAGACTGGAGTCAAGGAGCAAAGGCCTAGATTTTCATATGAGAGCTGGAATTATGCTGTCGTTGACTGGTTGTGTTACTCTGATCTGGTAACATTATCTCATTTTCATAATTTGAAAACAAAGAGATTATGCTATTTTTAAAATTTTACAGTATTTTTAAAGTAATGTAAGAACACTCTTCCCCAAATGTCTTGACTGAGTTTTTCTTTAACCACTCTTATTCTCTGAAATAACCTAAAACTGTCCTATATTTTATTACTTTTTCTTCTTGTCCTACTTACAATCTGAAAGAGAAGATTGCCATTTATTTACAACTTTCCATATATCTGAAAATGTTTACTGAATCACCTGCTGGCCTTCTTCTTACTAGAAAAACTATTCATTGTTCCATTAAAAACTTTAAGGCTATTTTCTGACCTTTAATCTTAATGATATTTCTTCAAAATCTGTTTTAGTTCTGGAAGTCAGAATTGGATAAAGTACTTTAGTGACAAAATGGCACTGGGTAATTATATAGTTCTTAATATGTTCCTGTTTACTTAGGAATTTTGTTTTTCTTTCCAAACTAAAATGCTACATTTTAGCTTTTTGTCAATATGATAGCTAATTGATTATAATATCACCAGTAATATGATTGGAATGTCATCAATATTAAGTTCTCTATTTTCATGTAAGCAAATCTAGCAATTTATTGAATAAATCTAGAATTTTAACTAAAAGCACAATAATCCCTCGTAGAATACAGTATTAGCTACATCCGGAAGTTTGTAGCACCTTTCCTTCTAAAAACTAGAAATATTACCATAACAATTACTGCATATTATCCTCCCAATATTTCTATGAAGGAAAGACAAATATAGTTACCTACAAAATATGGAAAAATAATTTGGAGTACAAAGAATTTGATTAATACATAGCTCTGGGATCTTTGTAATTTTATACAGTAAGTTCATTCCATCTTGTGTTTATTAATGTCCATGAACTTATCCTTACTGACATCACTGTAACAATTTTATCACATATTATGAAATGTGTTGGATTTTATTTTCCAAGAATGTTGTAACTCCCTCCATTAGAAGGTTAGTGGCAAGTGAAAACTTAGTTAATTCTTTTTATTCCAATTTTTGGTAATCAAATCCAGGCTTTTTATGTCTCCAATAATACTTCACTTGCTCTAGGTTGACACCTTAGTAGCAGTGCTAACATAACCAACAGTTACATCCAGACCACTATTTTTCTGTGTGTGTGTATGTATGCATATGTGATATAATTAAAGGTTTCTATACAGCCAGGAGATTACATTTGTTATTTCCCATCAATTTTTTTTTTACTTTTTATTTTGTCAAAACATTAGATCAGAGATTTATGTATTCTTTCTCATTTCCCTGATCTCTTTGAAGTGTTTAAAAATTAATTTTAAGACATACTTTTTCATCTATAGAATGTCCAGAGTCACTGCAAGAAGAAAGTACTCCTCCTCTATATAACGCTTAGGATTAATAAAGTATTTTTACAAACATTATATCATTCAATAATTTAAAAACTATAAGCACCAAAGTTTTAGCATATTCCAATATTTATCAAATAGCTAAAGATGTGTACTAAGTCTTATGGAATAAATGCAACCCAAATGCTTAAGAAGTTTATAATTGTAAAATGTAGAACATTAAAGCATATAAACAGCTACAACACAAGATAGTAGTAATACAAATTGGTATAAAGTACCATAGGTTAAAAAAAAAGTAGCCAGTGTGGTGGCTCATGCCTGTAATCCCAGCACTTTGGGAAGCCGAGGTGGGAGGATCACAAGGTCAGAGTTCGAGATCAGCCTGGCCAATATGGTGAAACCCTGTCTCTACTAAAAATACAAAAAATTAGCCGGGTGTGGTAGCAGGTTCCTGTAATCCTAGCTACTCAGGAGCCTGAGGCAGAAGAATCGCTTGAATCGGGAGGTGGAGGTTGCAATGAGCAGAGATTGTGCCATTGCACTCCAGACTGGGTGACAGTAGTAAGACTTCGTCTCAAAAAAACAAAACAAAACAAAAATCAAAAAGAAGGGCAGTTTAGGAGGAGGGGAAAAATAATGCAAAAGCACAGAGTTAAAAAAAGCACCAAGTGCATTTTGAGTATATTGTCTCTCACCAGCAAGCATCCACTTGCTTACTTATAGAGGAGTAATATAAGGTAAGAAGGACCAGTGGAAAGATGTTGCTGTCTGATAGATTAGTATTTTTCAATTTGTGGTCTCTGGACCAGAAACATATACATCATACAGGAATTTGTTGGAAAGGTAAAATTTCCCATACCACCCTTATCCCCTCCTCTCTGTTGCTGATATATTGGATAAAAAACTATGAGGGTGGGGTCCAGTAATCTGTATCTTAACAAGTTCTCTAGTTGACTCTCATCCATGGAAAAGTTTGAGAACTGCTGTGATAAACTGTGCTTGAGTTTTGGTACTACTATTTACTATTAGTGTAATCCTGTCTTCATTACTAAACTTCTTTAATCCTTAGTTTCCATAACCTGAGTTGTTAAAAGGGTTAACATAATCTTTGAAATATAAAGTACAGTATAATCTAGTACATAATAGGCATTAAATAAATATTTGGTCCATCTTTCCTTAAAAAGTACATTAGAATTAAGACAGTAGAAGTCATGAATTCACTGTAAAGAGCTAGAATGTATTCTTAAGGCATTGGGGATGATACATGGATTCTGCTATTACTAATATTACCAAGCACTATTTCAGGAATAATAGGCTAAGATGAACTGAAAGGGGATGACAGAAGATATAAAGAAAAGAAAGTCTGATAACAAAAAACACTAAATACGAGTTGACTCATTCTTAGTTTATTTTCTCTCATGTATCTGATTCAGCATGTTACATAGCGCATTGTTTTTGTTTATGTATATAAAATATAAAGCATATTTTAAATAAATGTAAATGTATATTAAGCAAAAATCCTTTGGGAACAATAGGAAGGGCATTTTAGTCTTAGGTAAGGAAGGGTAGGGGTAGTTAAGAGAAGGCTTCTATAAGGAAGGAAAAAATCTAAGCTTCTGCCTGAAGAACTGGTAGGTGTTACAGAGGTAAAGAGAGAAGGAAGAACATTCAAGGCAGAGAACAGGGCATGTACAAAGTACTCAGAAGCTAACAATAGAACCTGATACGTGTGGTAAAAACAACAACAAGTGTGGGTGGAAGCTGATGCAAAAAGCAGCAGTGACAAATTATATAGGCCCTGGAAAGTAATCTTAAAGAATTCAGTCTTTATCTACAGTGGAGAGTGAGATTTTGCTAAAAAATTTTGAGCAGAGAAATAACATACTAATATCTGTATTTTCAAAAGATATTTCTGGCTGCAAAGTAGAAAGTTGTTTGGAGAGGTGCAAGACAGGAAGCAAGGAATACAGTTAAGAGAATGTCGAAAAATGTAACAGGTGAATTAGGGTGGTTGCAAAGGTGATGAAGAAAAGTGAACAGGTTATAGTTAAGAATATTCTGACCCACAGACTATATAATGGGATAGTTACCTTTTTATTCCAATTTTTTTGAAAGTTTAATACAAAAAGAGTAATTTTTAAAAACAGGACATATTTGGATGAAAACTGGTCCTAATCTAGATTTACACTAGAAGTTCAATATTCTATGTTAAACTTGATCACAACAGGCATGAGAATAGAAGAATATGAAAAATACTGCTTCTCTTAAAATTTCTGTTAAATATTAAATACACAAGGTATGACGTGTATAAAACAGACAATAACAATAAAAATCCCACTGATGTGCCTACTACCTAGGTGAAGCAATAGACTATCACTGATACTTTCAAAGAGTACTGTGTGCCTTCCCTTGATCTCAAGTCCCTTCTTCTCCAAATAACTATTATCCTGAATTTTAAAACATTCTTACTTTTTTGTAAAACAGCTCTATCAATATAAAATTCATATACCATACAACTTACCCATTTAAAGGATACAATTCAATAGTTTTTAAAGTATATTCTCAGAGTTGTACAGTCATCCTGGTAATCAATTTTAGAACATTTTCATCACCCTCCACAAAAAAATCCCATACCCATTAGCAGTCATTCCACATTTTCTTGCAACTCCCAGCCCTAGGCATTCACTAAGCTATTTTCTGTCCATACAGACTTGCCTATTCTAGACATTTCATATAAAGGGAAACATATAATATGTCACCTTTTGTGACTTGCTTCTTTTACTTAACATGTTTTCAAGGTTCATCTATGTGGTGCTTATATAAATCATTCACTTAAAAAAACTTTTCCACATATGTTTATCTAAATATATTTTCATTTTAGCATGCTTTTGAAATTTATATACAAATGAAATCATACTGTGTATATTCTTATACAACTTGGTTTTCTCACTCAACACTGTGTTTGTGAAACTCCTCCACGCTGATATGCATAGCTATAGTTCATTTTCAATGCTGCACAATATTACATATGTGCACAGCTTTCTCTAGGACAGTGTTCTTCAAATTGTAGGTCACGACCAATTAATACGGCAGTAAACTGACTTCAGTTGCCATAACTAGCATTTTTTAAAAAAGAACAGAACAGAAAATATCAGAATGCTTTCCTGGTAGTTAGGATAAATATTGACTCAGAAAAGTTTGTGCCTTTTGTATATGTATGTGTGTGCATATTGTTTATGTAGATATATATGCATATATGCATACCCACATACATAGAGACATATATATACATGTATGTGGGTACTGAATTACAATGTAAAGTACATTTCTTACTGTGGCTTATGGTCAAAAACATTTGAAAGCTAATGTTCTAGGGTAAATAGCTAGAAGCAGATTTTATGAGTCACAGGAATAAGCAGATGTGCAGTTTTACTGTATAAAAGTAATTTTCCATAGTGTTTGTACCAATTTACATTCCTATCAACACACTGTTGCTGCTTCTCCTGACAATGCTAGATGTTGTCAGTGTTTTTCTTTTTTAATTTCTTTTGGCCGAACAGATGACAGATATAAAGCAACTACAATAAAATGCTAACAGTAGAATCTTAAGTATTCACTGTAAAATTCTTTCAATTTGGTATATGTTTGAAATTTTTCACAATAAAAAGGTTGAGATAAAGTTGTCTCTTTATTTGTAATTTTAAACTTAAATCTAAACATTTTAGTGTTCATATATGTATTGGCTTATTATTTCTGTTCTGCAGTTAGTGTATTTCCATCTGTTAGTGCAGGGTGCCCCAAAATTATAAACTTCTAGAGGGTTGATTCTGCATAGAATCTATTGTATAGCACCTAATACAGTATCTTCACCAGTTAGACATTTATTAAATCCATTTTGATGAAATGAGGAATGCTCAGAAGCTGTGTTACAGTTACAATCTCTACATCATGAAATAAACAGTAAATATGAAATTTGGTCCCTTTAAAAAATACACCTTGGGTTTATAGGACAGCAACTGATGTATCCTGATCTTCTATCCAACAAACTTGATGAACTCTTCCATTACTTCTAAAAAACTACTGATTTTTTAATAATTCCCATGTAGTAATCATGGGAGATTACTTGTCCTTTTCAATGCTTGTATCATTTTTTTTTTTACTTTGTACAATATTGGACAGAAGTATACTTGGACTCTGTCTTATTCCTAACTTTAAAGAGAATACTAACATTATCTAATTATTAACTATATTTGCTTTGTCAAATTAAGGAAGTTCCCTTCTAATCATTGCTTGCTAAGAGTCGTTATTCATAAACAGGTTTGGAATTTTATCAAATGCTTTTTCTGCATCAATTGAGAAGGTCATATGACTTTTCTCCCTTAATCTGTTGGTGTAGTGATTCATGTTAATCAGTTAACCATCTTTGTGTCCTTGAAATAAATCCATCTTTATCCTGATGTATCTTTTAAAAATATACTTTTAGATTTGATATGTTAGTATCTTATTTTTGAAGTTTTCACATCCATGTTCACAATGAATATTAACCTACATTTTCCCTTTTTTCTACTATCATTTTCTAGTTTTGTAATAAGATTATCCCAGACTCATAACATGAATTGAGAAATGTTTACGTTTTACTACACTCAGGAACAATTTAAATAATATTGAAATCATTTGCTCCTTGACAGTTGTATAGAATATCCCGTTATTATTTGATTAAATTTACTTCATTTTTAAGAACAGTTTTGGATTTACAGAAAAATGCAGAAGATAGTATACGGAGTTCCCATATTCTCTGTACCATGTTTCCCCTACATTTAACATCTTGTATTATGGAACCTTTGTGGCAATTAATGAGCCAATATTGACACATTATTATTAACTAAAGCCCACAGTTTATTCATGCTTCTTACTTTGTACTTAATACCCTTTTTCTGTTTCAGGATCCCATTCAGATTACCAAATTACATTTAGCTGTCATGTCTCCTTAAGCTTTTCTTGGCAGTGATAGATGCTCAGGCTTTCCTTGTTTTTGATGACCTTGATAGCTTTGGTAAGTGCTGGTCAGTTTTTTTTTTGCAGAATGCCCACTTCTGGTGTCTGTCTGATATTTTCTGATGATAAGATTAGGGTTATGGGATTTTTGGAAGAAGACTATAGAGGTATACAGCCATTTTTATTACATCATATCACAGGTATATGCTATCAATCTGACCAATGAATGTTGATACTGATCTTGATCTCTTAGCTGAGGTATTTGTCAGGTGCTCCCCACAGCAAAGTTACTCTTCCCCAACCCGCCCCCAGTTCTGTACTCTTTGGAAGGAAGTCACTGTATGTAGCCCATGCCTAAGAAGTGAGGAGTTATGTGCCCCTTCCTTGAGGGTGGAGCATCTATATAAATTATTTGGAAATCATATGCACAGGACATTTGTCTCTTCTCCCTCAAGAATTAATTTATGCAAAAAGTTATTTGTATAAGCATGGAGTCATGGATGTTTATTTTATACTTTGGATTATAATAAGATACTGCTTGTTGCTTATTTTGTTGCTCACATTTTTACATCTTTGGTCATCGGGAGATGTCAATTGACTCCTATGCCCCTTTAATATATACCCGCCAATGTGTGTTTTGTTGTACTTTGTTCTCTTGAGTGCTTCCTTACTTTTAAGCACTACGAGATATACCAGGTTCATCTTGTATATTTCCTGCCTTGGTCCCAGAATCAGCCACTTCTCCAAGGAACCCAGGCTCCTTTTATTGCCAAATGGTAATAAAAACTAAGATTTCAGCATTAATTATATCATTTCATATTGATATGTCATTTATTTTAGACCCTCTCTGCTGACAAAGCAAAGGAATACGTGTGTAAACTAACCTGTGTGTGCATATATATATATATAACACATATTTCTGTATGTAACCATTTGTATCTATGTTAAAGCTAGATATGAATTCATACTGATGTCTCCAACTCTAATTCATTACCTAGGATCACATGGATCATTCTAGCCTCTTCCCCTTGCTTGTGCATATGTGATTTCCCACTGTGACAGTGAGAAACCTGTCTCTCACTACCTGCCATCCATTTATTAACTGTTCAATTCCAGTATACATATATATTAAAATTAGAATTGTTAACCCATACCTCCATGGGATACAACTTTATCAGCTAAAGCGCTTATGTGCAGTTGCTTTTACCTTTAGTCTTACAGACTCCACTCATATCCAAAGTTATTTAGGTCAGTACTTTTCCCCTCCACCCGCTTCCATGAGGTTGTTTTATTTATTTTGTAATGCATTTAAATTCTCTTGGCAGAGTCCTCATTGCTTTCTGGGATCCATCAAATGCAATTTGCATATATTAAGCCTTCCTTGTGATAAAGTTCTATGAGTTTTGACAAATGTATAATGTCATGTTTCCGTATTTCTACTTCATATCAAATAGTGTTACTGCTCTAAAAAATCTGTTCGGCTTTATCCATTCACCTATATCTTTCTTTTCAAAAACTCTGGGCAACCACTGATCATTTTACTGTTCTTATAATTTTACTTTTACTACAATGTCATAAAGTTAGAACCATATAATATGTATTCTTTTCACACTGGCTTCTTTTACTTAGCAATATGCATGTAAGGATGTCTTTTTTGGTTGCTTGATGGTTCATTTCCTTTTATTATTGAATAAGAGTCCATTGTATGGATGCAGCATAATTTGCTTATCCATTTACCTATTGAAGTAAATCTTGGTTGATTCCAACTTTTGGCAATTACGAATAAGGCTGTTAAAAACATTTGCATGTGGATTTTTGTGTGGATGTAAGTTTTCACATAAATTGGTTAAATATCTAGAAGTTCTCTGTATATTTTGGATACAAGTCACTTTAATGGTATATGATAGAATGACTAGACAGACAACTAGCAAGCATATAGAAGAACTCAGCAACACAAATCAACAGGATCGAATTGATATTTGTAGAACACTCCAGCTGACAGAATAATACACATTGTTTTTACCAATATAGACCATATCTGTGACCATAAAAATAAACTTGAACAAATTTAAAAGAATTGAAATTACAGAGTAACTTCTCTGACCACAGTGGAAGCAAAGTTGAAATCAGTAACAGAAAGATAACAGGAAAATTCCTATACACTTGGAAACTAAACCATAAACTTCTGAATAATCTATGGATCAAAGAGGAAATCTCAAGAAACCAGAGACTTCTGGTTTCAAAATGGCAATGTACGAGCAGGCTGACTTCACTCCTCTCAACAGGAAACCAAAAGCAAATGAACAGCACAGAGAATATCACTAGAAATATCCCAGAACTCAAATATGAAGATGAGATGTGGCCCTGGGGCCAGAAAGAAGTGAAAAAACTCTGAACAGACAGTAAGAATATCAGATTTCCACATCCATGATGTTCCTCCTCCCCATCCTGCCTTGCACGAAGCATGTAGAAAATTTTCCTCCAACTTACTGTTTCAACATTGGAAAAAGTGAGATGAAGGTGAACAGCCAGCTTCCCATCATTTTGCATGCCCTGGCAGTAGACCTGTCCCTGCCTTAACCCATGGGAAGCATCACAAGTATCTGAAGGAACAAATATACCTGAGGATAGGCAGAGACAAAGGGAGGAGGTGGGATTATAGTCTCTGACCCGGGAAACTCTGCTCATAAACTCAGCCAAAGGAGATGCTAAATCATGATGGCTGTTCAGCAGTACCACGCTGTAGGAGGTGCATCCCACAGGTTCCCTGGGCATGAAACACTGGCCTAGCTTTCCTACACTGGAAGGATATACCATGTTTCACCTCCCTCACCCAAGAAGGGTAGCATTCTGATCATTTACTAGAGCTTAGGTGAACCTGGGGATAATGTGTCACCTAGGACTGAAAATGGGGAAGTGGTAAAAAAAAAAAAAGCCTCGAATCAAATATATCCTGAATTGAATAAAGAAAACATGATACATACACACCATAGAATACTATACAGCCATAAAAGGAATTAAATCATGTCCTCTGCAGCAACATGGATGTACCTGGAGTCCATTATCATAAGCAAATTCATGCAGGAACAGAAAACCACATACTGAATGTTCTCACTTATAAGTGGGAGCTAAACATTTGGTACACATGGACATAAAGATGGGAACAATAGACACTGGGGACTACCAAGGTATGAGAGAGGGAGGGGGGCAAGGGCTGAAAAACAACCTTTTGTATACTACGCTCATTACCTGGGTGATGGGATCATTTGTACCACAAACCTCAGCATTATGTGATATACCCATGTAACAAACCTGTACATGTACCCCGAATCTAAAAGTTGAGATTATAAAAAACAAACACAAAAAAGCAAAACAAGCCAGACAGAACATTGGAATAAATATAACTAATCCTCCAATGCAAAGACATGTACATACATCCAAAAGAAACAATAGTAAACAGGAAACCATGATCTTCCCAAGTGGACAGAGAAATGAAACAGTAACTGGCCCTAATGAAACAGCAATATGTGAGCTCCCTAACCAAGAGCTCAGAATAGTAGTTTTAAGAAAACTCGGTAATCTCCAAGATAACACAGAAAAGCAGTTCAAAATTTATGATAAAAATTTAATGAACAGATTGAAATAATTAAAAACCAAACATTAACCTTGGAACTGAGATATATATTTGTTCAACTGAAAAGTTCGTTAGAAGCTCTCAACAGTAGAACGGATCAAGCAGAGGAAAGAGTCAGTGAGCTCAAAGATAGGCTATTTGAAAATACACAGAGAAGAAAAAAGCAAAAAGCATGAAGAGCAATGAAGATCACTGGTAAGATATAGAAAATTACATCAAAACAACAAATCTAGAAATTATTTTATTGATGTTCAAGAGGGAGTTGAGGAAGAGCAAGGGGTAGAAAGCTTATTCAAAGAAATAATAATAGAACTTTCCAAATCTTCACAAGGATATAAATATTCAAGTATAGGAAGGTCAGAGAACACCAAATGGATAGGACCCAAATAAGACTACTCCAAGGCATACAATAATCAATCAAAGGTCATGAATGAAGACAGAATCCTAAAAGCAGTAAGATGTCTTACCAATGGAACCCCAAATGAGCTCAACGAACAACTTCTACTGAGGACCCCTGGACCAACCCACTGACCCTTTGGCTGGCCTAGAGAGTTCCCCTCTGGAAGACACTACCACTGTAGGGCCCCTTCTGTGCCCCCTTCCAGCAGGAAGGAGCTAGAGCAAGCATCGCCCAATTCCCAACAGCAGTTGGGGTGTCCTGTCTAAAGTGGGCATTGAGAGGTGAAGCCAGCTGGACTTCCTGGGTCAAGCAGGGACTTGGAGAACTTTTATGTCTTACAAGAGGATTGTAAAATACACCAATCAGTACTCTGTAAATAGAATTGTAAAACGTACCAATCAGTGCTCTGCAGCTAGCTAGAGGTTTGTAAAATACACCAATCAGTGCTCTGTAAAAACGCACCAATCAGTGCTCTGTGGCTAGCTAGAGATTTGTAAAATGGACCAATCAGCCCTCTGTAAAATGGACAAATCAGCACACTGTAAAATGGACCAATCAGCAGGACATGGGCGGGGACAAATAAGGGAATAAAAGCTGGCCAACCCTAGTCAGCAGGGGCAACCTGCTTGATTCCCCTTCCACCCTGTGGAAGGTTTGTTCTTATACTCTTCACAATAAATCTTGCTGCTGCTCACTCTTTTGGTCCACGCCACCTTTAAGAGCTGTAACACTCACTGCAAAGGTCCGCGGCTTCATTCTTGAAGTCAGCGAGACCACGAACCCACCGGAAGGAACCAACTCTGGACACACGATCATAACTCCAGTATGAAGACGAATAGATAAATATATCACAAACAATAGGAGCTACAACAACCTGTTAAGAGATAGGTAATATAAAATATGCAAATTGAGACAATATGAGTCTAAATATGGGGAAGATGGAAGTAAAGTGTAAAAGATTTTTCCCATTTTTTCAGTTTCTGTTCCCATTTCTGTGATCTAAGATAAGTTGTCATCTTTTTAAAATAACTTGTTATGAGGTATTTTTTATAAGCCTCATGGTAACCACAATGCAAATACCTACAATAGATTAACTAAAAATAAAAAGCAACAAATTAAAAGATACTACCAGAGAAAATCACTTAAACCACATATGAAGAAAGTAAAAAAGGGAGAAAGGAGTTATAAAACAACCAAAAAACAAATGACAAATGGCAGAAGGAAGTCCTTACTTATCAATAATAACATTTAATGTAAATTAACTCACTTCTCCAAGGCAAAGACATAGAGTGCCTGAATGGATAAAGAAATAAGACTCAACTATGTGTTACCTACAGGAAATCCACTTCATCTCTAAAGACACATATAGACTGAAAGTGAAGGGGTGAAAAGTGATATTCCATGCAACTGGGAGCCAAAACAGAGCAGGAGTAGTTATACTTAGATAAAATGGACTACAAATCAACAACTGTAACTGTAACAACTGTAACTGTAACAACTGTAGCCATAACTGTAAACAACTGTAAAAATAGACAAAGGAGGAGATTATATAATGATAAAGAGGTCAATTCAGCAAAATGATATAACAGTTATAAATATCTGTGCACCCACCACTGGAGCTGCCAAGTATATAAAGCAAACATTAATAGATCTTAAGGGATAACTGCAATACAACAATAGTAGGGGACTGTAATACTCCACTCTCTGTAGTGAACAGGTCATCTAAACAGAAAATCAACAAAGAACCATCCAAATTAAACTATACACCAGACCTAATATGCCTAACTGATATTTACAAATCATTTCACCCAACGGCTGCAGAATACACATTCTTTTCTTCTTCCTGGTTTAGTCTTGGGAGGGTGTATGTGTCCAGGAATTTATCCATTTCTTCTAGATTTTCTAGTTTATTTGTGTAGAGGTATTTATAGTATCTCTGATGGTAGTTTGGAAATAATAGCAATTCTAATCAAACTTTCTAAAAAAAATTGAAGAGGAGGGAATACTTTCAAAGTCATTCTATGCAGCCAGCATTACCCTGACACCAAAACCAAAAAGGATAAAACAAAAAGAGAAACCCAGGCCACCCTCCCCAATGAATACAAATGCAAAAATTCTCAAGAAAATGTTAGTAAACCAAGTTCAACAACACATTGAACAGATCATTCACCATGATCAGATGGGATTCATCTCAAGGATGGTTCAACATATGCAAATCAATAAATGTGATATGCTACATTAATAGAACCAAGAATAAAGACCCTATGATTATTTCAATATATGCTGTAAAAGCATTCAATAAAGTTCAACATGCTTTTATGATAAAAACCCTCATTCAAACTGAGTATAGAAGGAACATACCTCAACATAATAAAGACCATATATGACAAACCCACAGTTACTAGCATACTGAAAAGGAAAAAAATTGAACGCCTTTCCTCTAAGATCTGGAACAAAACAAGGATCTTCACTGTCACTACTTTTTTTCAAAATGGAAGTCCTGGCCAGAGCAATTAGGCATGAGAAAGAAACAAAGGGCATTCAAACTGGAAGAGAAGAAGTGAAAGTAGACTTGTTTGCAGATTACATGACCTTATAGTTAGAAAAATCTGGAGACTCCACTAAAACACTGTTGGAATTGATAAACAAATTCAATATAGTTATAGTACACAAAATCAACATACAAAAAGCAGTAGCATTTCTATATACCAATAGTGAAGAATCCGAAAAAGAAATCAAGAAAGCAACCCCATTTATAATATCTCCAAAGATATAAAATAACTAGGAATCAATTCAACCAAAGAAGTGAAAGACCTATACAAGAAAAACCATAAAACATTGATGAAAGAAATTGAAGAGCACATAAAAAATGGAAATATATTCTATGCTCATGATAGGAAGAATATTGTTAAAATGACCATAGTACCCAATGTAATCTAGACATTCAGTGGAATCTCTATCAAAATATCAATGACATTTTCCACAGAAATATAAAAACAATCCTAAAATTCATATGGAACCACGAAAGAGCCTAATATCCAAAGCAATCTTGAGCAAAAAAATCAAAGCTGGAGGTATCACATCACATGACCTGACTCCAAAATATACTACAAAGCTATAGTAACCAAATCAACATGGTACTGACACCAAACAGATATGCCAGACCTATGGGGAAGATAAGGAACTCAAATATAAATTCATGTATTTATAACCAAGTCATGTTTCACAAAGGTACCAAAAACACACAATGGGGAAAGACCTGTCTTTTCAATTAATGATGTGGGGAAAACTGGATATCCACTTGCAGAGGTATGAAATTAGACCCCTATCTTTTACCATACACAAAAATCAAATCAAAATAAAGACTTAAATCTTAGACCTGAAACATGAAACTACTAGAAGAAAACACTGAGGAAATGCTCCAGGACATCTTTCCAGGCAAAGATTTTTGTCTAAGACTTCAAAACCACAAGCAACAAAAGCAAAAATAGACAAATGGGGTTATACAAAACTAAAAAGCTTCTGCACAGCAAAGGACACAATCAGGAAAGCAAAGAGACAACCCACAGAATGGAAGAAAACATTTCAAACTACCTGTCTGACAAAGGATTAATAACTAGACTATCTAAGGAGCTCAGATAGCTTGACAGAAAACAACAACAACAAAAACAACAAATAATTCTATTAAAAAATGAGCAAACTATATGAAT
The DNA here is from genome assembly GCF_029281585.2 of Gorilla gorilla gorilla. Classification (NCBI taxonomy): domain Eukaryota; kingdom Metazoa; phylum Chordata; class Mammalia; order Primates; family Hominidae; genus Gorilla; species Gorilla gorilla. Next base: position 83,782,935 of record NC_073239.2, on the reverse strand, counting down.
AGACATTTCCCAAAGAAGGCATTCAAATGGCCAACACCACTAATCATCAGATAGATGCAAACCAAAACTACAATTAGATATCATTTTACTCCAGTTAAAATGGCTTTTTATCAAAAAGACAGGCAGTAACACATGCTGGTAAGGATTTGGAAAACAGGAAACATTTGTACGCTGTTGGTGGAAATGTAAATTAGTAGAGCCACTATGGAGAGCAGTATGGAATTTCCTCATAAAACTAGAAATAGAATTACCATACGATCCAGCAATTGCACTGCTGGATATATATCCAAAAGAAGGGAAATCAACATATCGAAAAGACATCTGCACTCTCACATTTACTGCAGCACTATTCATAATGGCTAAAATATGGATTCAACCTAAGTACCAGTGAACATACAAATGGATAAAGAAAATGCAGTATCTATATACAATGGAACATTATTCACTGATTAAAAAATGAAATCCTATCATTTGCAGGAACGTGGATGGAACTAAAAGTCATTATGTTAAATGAAACAAGGCAAGCACAGAAGGAAGAATGTCGCATGTTCTCCCTCATAATGTGGGGGCTAAAAAAGTGAATCTCATGAGGATAGGTAGTAGATTGGTTGTTACCAGGGGACAGGAAGGGTAGTGGGGAGGAGGGAAAGATGAGAAGTTGATTCATGGGCACATATGAAGTTTGATAGAAGAAATAAGACCTAGTGTTAGATAGATTAAAAAAAAAAAATCTCAAAAAATAAAAAGATACATTAAGATGAATAAAAATGCAAATATAACATATCAAATTCATGGAATGCACCTAAATCAGTGCTCCTAAAGTTTACATTAGAAAAGTCTCAAATCAATAACAAGCTTCCACCTCAAGAACTAGATAAAGAGCAAAATGAACCCCAAACAAGGAGAAGGAATGAAATAATAAAGAGCAGATAACAGTGAAATTTAAAACAGAAAAATAGAGAAAGTCAATGAAACAAAAAGCTTGTTCTTTGAAAAGATAAATAAAATGGAAATATCTTAAGCAAGACTGAAAAAAAGATGGAAATTATCAATATCAGGAATGAAATAGGTGTATTAATACTCTCAAGACAAGAAAATAACAATAAGAGAATACTAGGAGCAAATCTATATACATAAATTAGACAACTTAGATGAGATGGACAAATTTCTCAAAAAGCATAAAATACTACATTAACCATATATAAAATAGATAAATAGCCCTGTAACTTTTAAGAAAATTCAATTTATAGTAAAACAACTCTAGAAAAATAAAGCTCTAGGACAGATGGTTCCACTAGTGAATTCTCTGAAATGTTTAAAGAAAAATTAATATACATTTTACATAAACTCTTCCAGAGAGTAAAAATGGAGGGAATATCACAAATCATTTTATGAAGCCAGTATTAACTTGATACCAAAATCAGATGAAGATAGTATAAAAAAGAAAAATATAGACCAGTATCTCTTATGAATATAGATATAAAAATCCTTACTAAAATATTAGCAAATAGAAGTCAGGAATAAGTAAAAAGAACTATATACTAGGACCAAGTGGGTTTACTCCAAGAATTCAAGACCAGCTCAATATTTGAAAATAAATCAACATATTCATCATATCAACAATCTAAGAAAAAAAAGTAGATCATGCAATCATATCAATTAACACAGGAAATTCACTGGACAAAATCAAACACTGATCCACGATAAAAACTCTCAAAAAATGTAGAAATTAAGGGATGGACTTCTTTAATTTGAAAAAGAGCTTTTATAAAAAATGTACAACTAACATACTTAATAGTGAAACATTGAGTGCTTTCTCCCCAAGATCAGGAAAAGAGCAAGGATATCCATTTTCACCATGGCTATTCAAAATAGCACTGGAAGTTTTAGCTAGGACAACAGGCAGAAAAAGAATAAAAGGCATATAAATCACAAAGAATGAAGTAAAACTACCCCTATTTGCAGATGATGTGATTGTCTATACAGAAAATCCCAAAGAATAAAACAAAACAAACAACAAACAAAACAAAAAACAAAAAAAAAAAAAAGAAAAAGCCCTCCTAGAATTAATAGTACTAGCAATTAAGCAAGGCTGTAGAATATAAAATCAACATCCAAGAATTAATTGTATTTCTATATATATTAGCAATGAACATGAGGTGGACACCTAAATTAATAATAAAATACCATTTACAATAACTGAAAACACAATTAAATACTTAAGTGTAAATCTAACGAAACATGTTCAGACTTTTTATACTGAAAACTGCAATAAAAGAAATCAAAGGCAATCTAAAGGAAGAGACATAATGTGTTCATGGAGGCTCAACATGGAAAAGATGTCACTTCCACCCAAATTTACATCCAGATTTAATGTAATTCCTATAAAAATCCGAGCAATTTTTTTGTAGATATAGACAAACTTATTCTAAAATTTACATGGAAAACAAAAGGGACCAAAATAGCTAAAAATTTTGAAAAAGACAACTAAAGTGGGAGGAATCTGTCTATGCAATTTCAAGACTTATTGTTTAGCTACAGTAATAAAGATTATGTGGTACTGACGGACAGACATATAGAACAGAACAGAGAAACCAGAAATAGAACTGAACTAATAGGCCAGATTAATTTTCAACAAAGGTGCAAAAGCCATTCAACAGAGGAAAGGTAGCTTTTTTTTTTTTTTTTTTTTTTAAACAAGTAGCACTGGAGCAAGTGGTCGTTCATACACAAAAACCAACCAACCAACCAAACGAAAAAACACCTCAACCTAAACTCACACCTTAGGAAAAAATCAACTCAAATGGATTTAAAGGTAAAATGTAAAATTATAAAAGTTTTAGAAAAAAACACAGGAGAAAGTCTTTGGGCCTTTGCCTAGGTGAAGGGTGCTTAGACTTTACGTCAAAAAAACACAACTGCTAAAAGAAAAAGATGATAAATTGGACCTCATGGAAATTAAGTAGTTTTGCTCTGTGAATGACACTGTGAAGAGGAAAAAAGACAATGTATTGACTGGGAGAAAACAATTGCAATCCACATATCTGACAAAGGACAGGTTTCTAGAACACATAAAAACTCTCAAAAATCAGGGATAAAAAAACTAAAAAACACAGTCAGACAATAGGCAAAAGACCTGAACAGATGCTCAAAATTACTAGTCATTAGGGAAATGCAAATTAAAACTATTTACAAAACTATCAAAATGGCTAAAATAAAAATAGTGACAACTCCAAATACTGGCAAGGTGTGGAGACACACTCATATATTGTTGGTGTGATTGTAAAATGATACAGTTGCTCTGGATAATAATTTGACAGTTCATTTAAACAGAAAACCTGCAACTGCCATAGAACCTAGATACCGCATCGTTTGGTGTAATGTTCATCATAATTACAAACTGTAGACAACCCAGATGTCCTTCAACAGAAAATGGTTGAACAAACTGTAGTGCATATATAGTATGGAATACTACTCAACAATAAAATGTAAGGAATTATTGATCCATGTAACAATTTAGTCGAATCTCCAGGAAATTATGCTTAATGGAAGAAACCAATCCCAAAAGGCTACATACTGTATGGTTCTAATTATATTCATTCTTGAAATGGCAAAATATTGAACTAGAAAATAGATTAGTGGTTGCCAGAGTTTAGGAAAGGGGGGCTGGGTGACAGAGAGGTGGTGTGGCAGTAAAAGGGCAATGACAATAGAAAAGCAATAGTACAGCCACTGTGGAGAGCAGTATGAAATTTCCTCATAAAACTAGAAATAGAATTATCATATGATCCAGCAATTGCACTACTGGGTATATATCTAAAAGAAAGGAAATCAATATACCAAAAACACATCTGCACTCCCACATTTAGTGCAGCACTATTCACAATAGGCAAAATATGAAGTCAACCTAAGTACCCATGAACAAATGAAAGAATGAACAAATTGTTGTGTCATGATGTTATCAATGTCAACATCCAACTGTAATTTTGTACTATAGTTTTGTAAGATGTTACCACTGGAAAAAACTAGTAAAGGGTACATAGGACTTCTCTGGATCATTCCTTATAACTGCATGCCAATCTACAATTATATTACAATCTTAAAAGTTTAATAAAATTTTTTTGAAAATTTACTGAATTTTTCAGATATAAATATAAAATTTTCATATGTATCAGCTGAAGCTGTTTTTCAGATAAACATGAAGGTATACATGTTTATCAAGTTTGAATATGAGAAACTAAGCAGTGTTGTATGGGAAAATTTTAAGTGGAAGATGTTCTGGGAATTCGTATTATAACTTTTTTTAACCAATACATATGCCTTCTACTTGTCTTTGGTTTTTTTTGTTTTGTTTTGTTTGTTTGTTATTTTCTCCCTTTCTTATCTTACTTTAAGTATCTTCCTCATTAATTTCTTCCCTCTATTTCTGGAAGTTGTATACTCCATCCGTCCTTTTAGTGATTACCCTAATAAGTTTAATATGCATACTTAACTTTAAAAAAACTATAATCAATATTTAATATCCTCCTAGAAAATAGGACTAAATTTTTTTTAAGAGAGGGTCTCACTCTGTCCCCCAGGCGAGTGCAGTGGCACAACCATGACTCACTGCAGCCTTGACCTCCTAGGCTCAGGTGATTCTTTCACTTCAGTTTCCCGAGTAGCTACAGGCACGTGCTATCATGCTGGTCTAATTTTTGTATCTTTTTGTAGAGAGAGTTTTGCCATATTGCCCAGGCTTGTCTCGAACTTCTGGACTCAAGTGATCAGCCCACCTCAGCCTCCCAAAGTGCTGGGATTACAGGGGTGAGCCACTGTGCCTGGCCTGTTAGAATACTTAACTATAATCACAATATCTCAAATTACATGCTGTTGTTTTCAAGAATTCTAGCATATTTTTTCTTCCCATAATTGAGACATTATTTTTATCGTTTTATATAGTTACCATTGTCTAAATGTTTTTGTTTACCCCAAATTCATATGCTGATATCTAATCCCCAGTGCAATAGTATAAAGTGTTGAGGCCTTTGGGAGGTGATTAACTCTGTCCTCATGAGTGGTATTAGTGCCCTTATAAAAGAAGCCGTCAGGAGCTAGTTTGCCCCTTCTACCACGTGAAGATGCAGCAAGAAGGGGCCATCTTTGAAGCATTCACCAGACACTGAATCTGCAGGCACCTTGATTGTGGACTTCCCAGCCCCCAGAACTGTAAGCAATAAATTTCTGTTGTTTATAAATTACCCAGTCTAAGGTATTTTGTTACAGCAGCAGAATGGACCAGGACAATAGTCAATTTTTTAAAAAAGATTTGTTCAGATATTTACCAATATCTTTGCTCTCTTTTCCCTCCTGTATCCTCAACTCTCCATCTGAGATAATTTTTCTTCTGCCAGAGTATATCTTTAAAATTCTTTACATGAGGTTCTTCTGGTGATAAAATGTTCCCATTTTTGTTTGTAGGAAAATGACATTTCATCCTCCCCCATTCTTGAATGGTAACTTTGCTGAGTGTAAAATTCTTGATTAAATGTTATTTTCTTTCAGCACACTGAAAGTATTATTCTAGTATCTTCTGTTTCAAGTATTTTTCATCAATAAATCATTTTACTTTAAAAATATTATTTCCATTTATTATTTAAAATAAACATATTTTTTAAATTATACTTTAAGCTCTAGGGTACATGTGCACAATGTGCAGGTTTGTTACATATGTATACATGCGCCATGTTGGTTTGCTGCACCCATTAACTCGTCATTTACATTAGGTATATCTCCTAATGCTTTCCCTCCCCGCTCTCCCCATCCCACAACAGGCCCCAGTGTGTGACGTTCCCTTTCCTGTGTCCAAGTGTTCTCACTGTTCAATTCCCACCTATGAGTGAGAACATGCGGTGTTTGGTTTTTTGTTTTTGCGATAGTTTGATGAGAATGTTGGTTTCCAGCTTCATCCATGTCCCTACAAAGGACATGAACTCATCCTTTCTTATGGCTGCATGGTATTCCATGGTGTATATGTGCCACATTTTCTTAATCCAGTCTATCACTGATGGACATTTGGGTTGGTTCCAAGTCTTTGCTATTGTGAATAGTGCCACAATAAACATACGTGTGCATGTGCCTTTATAGCAGCATGATTTATAATCCTTTGGGTATATACCCAGTAATGGGATGGCTGAGTCAAATGGTATTTCTAGTTCTAGATCCTTGAGGAATCGACACTGTCTTCCACAGTGGTTGAACTAGTTTACAGTCCCACCAACAGTGTAAAAGTGTTCCTATTTCTCCATGTCCTCTTCAGCACCTGTTGTTTCCTGACTTTTTAATGATCGCCATTCTAACTGGTGTGAGATGGTATCTCATTGTGGTTTTGATTTGCATTTCTCTGATGGCCAGTGATGACGAGCATTTTTTCATGTGTCTGTTGGCTGCATAAATGTCTTCTTTTGAGAAGTGTCTGTTCATATCCTTCGCCCACTTGTTGATGGGGTTGTTTTTTTCTTGCAAATTTGTTTGAGTGCTTTGTAGATTCTGGATATCAGCCCTTTGTCAGATGAGTAGATTGCAAAAATTTTCTCCCATTCTGTAGGTTGCCTATTCACTCTGATGGTAGTTTCTTTTGCTTCGCAGAAGTTCTTTAGTTTAATTAGATCCAATTTGTCAATTTTGCTTATGTTGCCATTGCTTTTGGTGTTTTAGACATGAAGTCTTTGCCCATGCCTATGTCCTGAATGGTATTGCCTAGGTTTTCTTCTAGGGTTTTTATGGTTTTAGGTCTTACATTTAAGTCTTTAATCCATCTTGAATTAATTTTTGTATAATGTGTAAGGAAGGGATCCAGTTTCAGCTTTCTACATATGGCTAGCCAGTTTTCCCAGCACCATTTATTAAATAGGGAATCCTTTCCCCATTGCTTGTTTTTGTCAGGTTTGCCCAGGATCAGATAGTTGTAGATGTGTGGTATTATTTCTGAGGGCTGTGTTCTGTTCCATTGATCTATATCTCTGTTTTGGTACCAGTACCATGCTGTTTTGGTTACTGTAGCCTTGTAGTATAGTTTGAAGTCAGGTAGCGTGAGGCCTCCAGCTTAGGATTTGGTTTAGGATTGTCTTGGCAATGTGGGCTGTTTTTTGGTTCCATATGAACTTTAAAGTAGTTTTTTCCAATTCTGTGAAGAAAGTCATTGGTAGCTTGATGGGGTTGGCATTAAATCTATAAATTACCTTGGGCAGTATGGCCATTTTCATGATATTGATTCTTCCTATCCATGAGCATGGAATGTTCTTCCATTTGTTTGTATCCTCTTTTATTTCGTTGAGCAGTAATTTGTAGTTCTCCTTGAAGAGGTCCTTCACATCCCTTGTAAGTTGGATTCCTAGGTATTTTATTCTCTTTGAAGCATTTGTGAATGGGAGTTCACTCATGATTTGGCTCTCTGTTTGTCTGTTATTGGTGTATAAGAATGCTTGTGATTTTTGCACATTGATTTTGTATCCTAAGACTTTGCTGAAGTTGCTTATTAGCTTAAGGAGATTTTAGGCTGAGACAATGGGGTTTTCTAAATATACAATCATGTCATGTGCAAACAGGGACAATTTGACTTCCTCTTTTCCTAATTGAATACCCTTTATTTCTTTCTCTTGCCTGATTGCCCTGGCCAGAATTTCCAACACTATGTTGAATAGCAGTGGTGAGAGAGGGCATCCCTGTCTTGTGCCAGTTTTCAAAGGGAATGCTTCCAGTTTTTGCCCATTTGGTATGATATTGGCTGTGGGTTTGTCATAAATAGCAATGCCTCACCCTGCTTCAGCTCACACTCAGTGGGCTGCACCCACTGTCCTGCCCCCACTGTCCGATGAGCCCCAGTGAGATGAACCCGGTACCTCAGTTGGAAATGCAGAAATCACCTGTCTTCTGCGTCACTCACGCTGGGAGCTGTAGACTGGAGCTGTTCCTATTGCCCAGAGTTCCTATTTTATGAGTTATAACAAATAAGATCCAGCTATCACAAATCTGTTAATGAAGCTATGATATTTAGGAAAATATAAAAGTTGGGTGAGAGGAGGAGAAAGGTGGCAGCTCTCCTGTGTTGAGGTGGTCCTCACACCATCTGTGTCACTTGTCTTTTGAAACCCAGTATACCTCCTGTCATACTGGAGTCTGGAAGTTGGGCCTGAAACACTGCAGAAATGTTTCAAGAGAATGTACATTTTATGTATGTTGCATTTCCTGTCCTATAGCTATAAAAGGAACTCTGGTAAAATATACATAACATAACCTTTACCATTCTAACTAATTTTAAGTATACAATTCAGTGGCATTAAGTACATTCACATTATTGTGCAACCATCACCACTGTCCATCTCCAGAACTTTTTCATCATCCCAAACAAAAACTCTCCATTCTCTTCTCGCTATCCACTCATAAGCACTGTTCTATTTTCTTTATGCATTTGGTTATTCTAGATACTTCATGTAAGTGGAATCACACATTTGTCCTTATATAATCTGGCTTATTTCATTTAGCACAATGTTTTCAAGATTCATTTATGTTGTAGCAAGTGTTAGAATTAACAATAATTTTTAAGGCTGAATAATATTTCATTCCATGTATTTAACCCATTTTGTTTATGCATTCATCAATCAATGGACATCTGGGTTGCTTCCAACTTTTGGGTAAGGTGAATAATGATGTTATGAATATTGGCGTGCAAATATCTATTACAGTCCCTGCTTTCAATTCCTTAAGAGACAGTCTCACTCTGTTGCCCAGACTGGAATGCAGTGGCATGATCACAGCTCACTGTAACCTCGAATTCCGGGGCTCAAGTGATACTCCTCCCTCATCCTCCTGAGTAGCTAGGATTATAGGTGTGTGTCACCAGGACTGGCTAATTTTTTTAAACAAGTTTTGTAGAGACAGGGTCTATTTCGCTCAGGCTGGTCTCAAACTTTTGGCCTCAAGTGATCCTGTTGTCTCAGCCTCCCAAAGTGTTGGGATTACAGGTTTAAACCACCACACCCAGCACCTGCTTTCAATTCTTTTGGATATGTAACTTGGAAGTGGAGTTCCTGGGTCATATAATTCTATGCTTAATTTCTTGAGGATATGCCATAGTTTCCCATAGCAGTTGCACAGTTTTACATCCTCACCAGCAATGCACAATGTTTCTAAACATTCTGCCACCACTTATTTATTATTCTTTTTTTGATAACAGCCAATGTAATGGGTGTGAAGTTGTATATCACTGTGGTTCTGATTTGCATTTCCCTAATGACTATTGATGCTGAGGATCTTTTCATGTTCTTATCAGTCATTTGTGTATCTTCTTTGGAGAAATATCTATTTGAGTCTTCTGCCTGTTTTTAAATAGCATTTTCTTTGTTGAATTGTAGGAATTAAAAAATATATATACATATAGAATATTAATACCTTGCCAGATATGTGATTGTGAATATTTTCTTGATTCCATGGGTTGCCCTTTTACTTTGTTCAATGTACAAAGATTTTCAACATCGATAAAGTCCAAATTATCTAGTTTTTTGTTTGCTGCCTATGCTTTTGGTGTCATATCCAAGAAATGACTGCCAAATCTAATGTCATGAAGCTGTCCCCCTATGGTTTTTTCTAAGAGTTTTATAGTTTCAGCTCTTGTGTATAGGTCTTTGATCCATTTTGAATTAATTTTTATATTCAGTAGGCAAAGGTCCAACTTCATTCTTTGGCAAGTGGATATCCAATTTTCCCAACACCACTCATTGAAAAGACTATTCTCTCCCCCATTGAATTGACACCCTTGTTGAAAATTATTGCATCCTATATGCAAGGGCTTATTTCTGGGCTCTTGTTTCTATTCCATTTTCTTGATTTTATTTTGGATAGTTTATTGTCATTGTATAAAAATAAGACTGATTTTTGCAGCCTGATTTTGTATTCTGCAACTTTGCTGAATTCATTTATTAGTTCTAATGGTTTTGTGTATGGAATCTTGGGTTTTCTACATATATAATCATGTCAAAAAAAAAGATAGGTTTACTTCTTCCTTTCCAATTTGGATACCTTTCATTTCTTTTTATTGCCTAAGTGTTCTGGCTAGAAGTTCCAATACTATGTTGAATGGAAGTGGAAAAAGTGGGCATCTCCATCTTGTTCCTGATTTTAAAGGAAAAGCTTTCAGTCTTTCACCGCTGAATATGATGTGAGCTGTGGGTTTTTTACATAAGGCCTTTTTCACATTAAGGTAGTTTCCTTCTTTTCCTAGTTTGTTGAGTGTTTTTAACATGAAACTTGAATTTTTCCAAATGTTTTCTTCAGCACCCATTGATGCTGAAAACCCATCATCAAATGATCACATGGGTTTTTTTCCCCTCCATTCTGCTACTGTGGTATATTACAATGATTTATTTTCATATGTTGAACCATCCTTGTATTCTAGGGTCACCTTGTATAATTCTTTTTAATATGTTGCTGCAATCAGTTTGCTGGGGTTTTTTTTTGAGCATTTTTCCATCAACATTCATTAAGGGATATTGGCCTGCAGTTTTGTTTTGTTTTTCCTGTCTTTGGTATGAGACCAATGCTGCCATTCATAAAATGAGTTAGGAAGTGTTGTCTTCTCTTCAATTTTTTGGAAAAGATTTTGGAAACAACCAGTGTCAGTTGTTCTTTAAATACTTGGTAGAATTCATCAGTGAAGCCAACTGGTCCTGGTATTTTGTAAATAGAAAGATAGAAAGGTTTTTTTGTTTTTTTTTTTTTTTTTTGAGACAGGGTCTCACTCTGTTGCCCAGGCTGGAGCGCAGTGCGCATGATCAGGGCTCACTGTGTGGCCTCTACCTCCTGGGCTCAAGTGATCCTCCTGCCTCAGACCCCTGAGTAGCTGGGACTACAGGTGTGTGCCACTACACCTGGCTAATTTTTTGAATTTTTAGTAGAGATAGGGTTTCGCCATGTTGCCCAGGCTGGTTTTGCTGTGCTCAAGTGATCCACCCACCTTGGCCTCCCAAAGTGTCGGGATTACAGGTGTGAGCCACTGCACCCAGCTGAAAGGTTGTTAATTTCTGAGTCATTCTCCTTCCTAGGTATAGGTCTATTCAGATTTTCTATTTCTTTGTGATTCAGTCTCAGTAGGTTTTGTGTTTCTAGGAGTTTGTCCACTTCGTCTGGGTTATTCAACTTGTTGGCATGTAATTGTTACGCTGTACTCTTCTAGTCCTTTTTATTTCTGTGGAATTGGTACTAATGACTCCATTTTCATTACTGATTTTAGTAATTTGAGTTTCTTTTTTTTCTTAGTCTATCTAGCTAAAATTTTGTGATTTTGTTGATCTTTTTGAAGAACCAACTTTAGCTTAGTTGATTTTCTCTGTTGTTTTTTGATTTTCTAGTTCATTTATCTCTGCTCTAATTTTTATTATTTCCTTCTTTCTGTTAGCTTTGGGTTTAGGTTGTTATTCTTTTTCTAGTTTCTTAACTTATAGTTATACATGAGACTGCTGTTTTTGAGGTTTTCAAAAATGTAATTATTTTTAAAATGCTTACAGCAGTATCAGTGCTGCTTTTTCTGCATGCTATTAAGTTTTGGTATGTTGCATTTTTGTTTTAATTCACTTTTAAATATTTTCTAATTTCCCTTATGATTTCTTCTTTAACTTATTGGCTATTTGAGTGTGTTTAATTTTCACATATTTGTAAATTTTCCAGTTTTCCTTCTGTCACTGATTTCAAACTTCATCCTCTTTTTGGAGAATATGCTTTGAAGAATATACTATTTTGCAATATACTTTATATGGTATCTATTTTAAAAAACCTATTGAAACTTATTTTGTGGCCCAATGTGCTCTATCTTGGAGAATGTCCCATGTGTACTTCAGAAGGTGTATGCTACTGTTGTTGGGTGAAGCGTTTTATATATGTGGGTTGTATCTAGTTGGTTTATTGTGTTGTTTAAGTTCTTACATTTCTTTACTTACCTTTTGTGTGGCTGTTCTATCCATTATTGAATGTGGCGTATTGAATTCCTCAACTATTCTTGCATAGCTGTCTATTTTCCTCTTCAATTCTGTCCATTTTTGCTTCATCTATTTTGACAGTCTATTATTAAGTGCATAAATGTTTATAAGTATAATATTACTGTGCAGAATTAAACCTTCTAGTAACATATATCCTTTGTCTCTTGTAAACTTTTTGGATTTAAGATATTTAAACATTTTTGATTTAAAATTTATTTGATATTATTATAGCCACCATGGTTTGCTTTTGGTTACTATTTGCCGGACTATCTTTTTCTATCCTTTCACTTTCAACTTATTTATGTCTTTGGATCTAAAATGAGTCTCATGTAGACAGCATATAGCTGGATCATGCTTTCCTATCCAGTCCATTAATCTCTGTCTCTTGATTGGAAAGTTTAATCCATTTACACTTAAAGTAATTAGTGACAAAAAGGGAATTCTACCATTTTGTTAAGGGTTTTCCATATGCCTTATAGCTTTTTAACTCCTTATTTCCTATATTACTATCTTCATTTGTTCTTATTTTTTTAGTGAAATATTTTAATTCTTTTCTCATTTTTTTAATGTACGTCCTGTACCTATTTTCCTTGTGGCCACTATGAAGATTACATTTAACATCCTAAAGTAATAATTTGAATTTATACCAGCTTAACTTCAATAGCATACAAAACCTCTGCTCTTATACTACTCTGTCCTCACCACTTTTAGTTATTGATGTCTTAAATTACATCTTTACATACTGTATGCCCCAAATAATAGACCAATTTTTTAAATGCATGTCTGAGGACAAGTTAAATGTAATTCTTATCTTTCTTCCTCTATAGATATGGAGTTTTTTTCCCCTCTGGACTCTGTCATGATTTTTTATTTTCGATTTTCTCTAGTTTGAAGATGGTATGTCTAGGTATAGTTGTTTTTGTGGCATCTGACATTAATTTGGGGAAATTCTCGGTCATTGTTTCAAATATTTCTTCTGTTTCTCTCGTTCTTCTCTTTTGGGTATTCGCATTATGTAGATGTTCTACCTTTTAGAGTTGTCTCAAAATTCTTTGATATTCTATTCTGTTTTTTTGTTTCTCAGACCTTGTTCTCTTTGCTTTTCAGTTTTGGAGGTATGCAGTGAAAGATCCTCATGCTCAAGAGTTTTTTTTTTTCCTCAGCTGTGTCCATTCTACTAATAAGCCCATCAAAGGCACTGTTTATGTCTGTTATAGTGTTTTTGATCTCTAGCATTTATTTTTGGTTCTTAGGAGTTTCATGTCTTTGATTACATTATCCATCTGTTCTTGCATGGTATCTGTTTCATCCATTGGAGCACTTAGCATGTTAATCACAATGATTTTTAAATTCCCAGTCTGATAATTCCAACATTCCTGCCATGTCTACTTCTGATGCTTGCTTTGTCTCTTCAAATTGTATTTTTTTGCCATTTGATATGCCTTGTAATTTTTCTTCATAGCCAAACATGATATACCAGGTAAAAGGAACTGCTGTAAACAGGCCTCTAGTAATGTGGTGGGGATGTGTGGGGGTGGGGAAGTATTCTATAGTCCTATCATTAGGTCTTGGTCTTTTTATTTTTTGAGATGGAGTCTCGCTCTGTCGCCAGGCTGGAGTGCAGTGGCGCGATCTCAGCTCACTGCAACCTCCACCTCCCAGGTTCAAGCAATTCTCCTGCCTCAGCTGGGACTATAGGCACGTGGCACCATGCCCAGCTAATTTTTTGTATTTTTAGTAGATGAGGTTTCACTGTGTTAGCCAGGATGGTCTCAATCTCCTGACTTCATAATCCACCTGCCTTGGCCTCCCAAAGCACTGGGATTATAGGTGTGAGCCACCATGCCTGGCCAGGTCTCAGTCTTTTAGTGAGCCTTTTAGTGAACTTCACGAGTTTTTCTCAATTTTTCCTCCCCTGTTACATGGGAGAAGATGGCTAGAGTGAGCTGAAGTTGGGTATTTCCCTTCCCCTAGGTAAGTTAGTATTTGATTATACTCCAGCAGGGTAGGTTCAGGTTAAGTAGTTTCTCCTCCGGTTAGGGCTCATTAAGAAGAACAGAGTACCCTGGTGTATTTCACAATAGTTCCCTTTCCTCTTCCCTGCTGAAACATGAGGGAATTTTCCTCTAATATTTACTGTGAGAACCTGGTTGTTCCGAAGGACTTGTTCCAGAGATCCCTTAGGTTCCATTCAGTTTTCACAAAATTGTAGCGACTGAGTTTCCCTGAAGTTTTTAACTCTCATAGTTGTCTGCACTGAACCTCTAGCAATTTGTCAATTATAGTTTAGGTTTGCCTACCTGACAGTTTCCCACGCTTATTAGTGTTCATGAGTCTTTGCTCTGGTAAGCCCCTTTCTCCCTCACTCATCCATCTTGAATCCCCATAATGTGTATGCTGGTCTGCTTAATGTTGTTCCATAGGTCCCTTAGGCTCTGTTCAGTTTTCTTCCATCTTTTTTGTTTCTGTTCCTCAGATTTGTTAATTTCAATTGTTTTGCCTTTAAGTTTGCTGATTCTTTTTTCTGCCTGCTGAAAACTGCTTTTGAATCCCTCTAATGATTTTTTTTTCAGCGATTGTACTTGTCAACTCATTTCTTCATTATTCTTTTTTTTCTTCTTTATTTTTTTAAAGGATACATGTTTTTCATCCATGATTCACTGGAACTGCTGCAGGATGCTCATCATGACTTAGAACTCCTGAGTACATTGTCATGATGAACATGTGCAGAGAGATTTACTAGTGTACAATATGAATCTTCACACTCATGGGGGAAAAGTATTTTCTAGTCTGGACTGAATATATTTGCAAGTGTTTTTATAGCTGTTCTCTGTAAATAATCTCAGGGTGGCCTGTTGCTGTCTAATGCTACAAAAAGGGAGGGCTGTTAATAGTGGCCACTTCCTCCTGCATACAGTGGAGAGAAGCCTGATTACAGACAGTCCCAGCATGGCCTTAAAAGATGATATTAAACTGATAGGTCATTTTAGCTGCCTGATTGATTTTTTTTTATGTTTTTAAAATATATTTATTGATATTTACTTTTGCTCACACATCATTATCTTGGCATTATCAATATCTTCCTTTAGTTCTTTGAGAATCTTTAAGATAGTTGTTTTAAAGCCTTTGTCTAGTAAGTTCTCCATTTCATCTTCCTCATGGATTTTTGTCAATTTATTGTTTTCATTTGAATGGATTATACTTTTTCTTTGCTTTGTCATTTTATTTTTGTTGAACTCTGAATATTTGAATCTTATAATATGGTAATTCTAGAAATCAGCTTCTCTCCCTTCCCTAGGGTTTGCTTTTTTTTTTTTTAATTGTTATAAAGTGTTCTGTGTAAGAAATAAGCCTGAGGTATAAACTTAAGGCCTTTCTCTTTTTCTCAGCCTGCCTTTTCCTCTGGGCATGCATAGTGACTTTCTAAATTCCCCCATATATGTAGCTGCTTTTGAATTTTCTAATCCTGTGATTTCTGGGTCCCAAAAGAGAAGAAGAAAAATGTAGGGGAAAATGTAGGTACTGTCCTTATAAATCCCTTGAAGATACTTCAGCCAGTGTGGGTTGAAACAATGGCAGCCTGTCTTTGCCTCTGCACTTCTACAACCTAAAGCAGTAATCCACAACAGAACCTGGATCCCCAATATTTGGAAGATAAGGTCCTTAATTACCCATTCTGTCTTCTACAAGCTGTCCTATAAACCCTAGTACCTGCTAGCTGGAGCACTAGAGAATGGTTGGCTAGTAGCACACTAGGTTAAAATTGACCCAAATTAACCAAAATCTACTAGTCAAGTCTTTTCCAGTAAGCTGTAAGCCTTTGAGTAGACTACAAAGTTCCAAAATAGTTATATCAGAGAGATCCTGCAAGTTCAATGGTTGTCCAGGTGGAGAAACAGATTCCTATATATACTACTCTGCCATCTTATGCTCCCCTACAGACTTTTATAAGCTAAGTATATTTGGTGTGGGTTAAAAAAACAGAAACTCTTTAAGATGATAGTACTGTTACTTTAAATGACTCATGTTACTTTAATATTATCTAAATAATACTAAGAATAATTTCATTCATTTCTATAAAAAATAAGTTTTGTGTTGTTATTTCCTGAAATTTTTCTTTTAACCAATATCAGTTATAAAACCATTTTTGGCAGCAAATGGAAAATATTATCTCCTCCCTAAAAGCAGTGCATGTGTTTATTACAGTTACAGAATTGAAAGATGAGTCACTGAAGATTACAATGGTAAATCTCTTCATACTAAAATGGAAAACTGGCAATCAATTTCTCTTTTTATGAATTAGATATTTCTTTATATATATATATACACACACATACACATACACACACACACACACACATATGTGTGAGTAAATCTTTAAAGGACCTCATAACATTTCTATGAGCTATGTAATATCCCTATAAAACTAAGTAGAGATCATAAATCAAATTAATGACAAAACTGAGAATAAAATCCATGACAAATCATTCTTCAGTGTATAACCACAGTGGTTAGTCTGTTGTTTTTAATGAAATTTAGGGGGAAAAAAGAGTATTCGATCTTTTAAAATAAACAAGTAGGGAATAAATTATAAATTTAGGGAGGTTAAATGCTACTATTTTGTGGGCAGTTTAGTTAACCACTGGAACAAGATGTGCTAAACCTTGTAAAGTACCAAGGTAACACTGCTAGTAAATGCTAGTAAATATGAAGTCAGGGATCTGATATTAAAGTTTGAACACTTGTTCTTTGGTGTCAGCCAAGATGGAGAAAGTAACCATAGCTTCTCTCTCCTACCGATTGTTTACAGAGTACACAGTGATTACCTGATGACGTTGAATGTAAATAATAGCAGGCAGATTTGGGACTGAAGTCAGAGCTTGAATAACACCTCTTAATGGGGCTAGGCCTAATTGTGGAGCTGCAATACCATAATGACAGTGTTAGCACCCGAAGCTCAGAGAGAAGACCTACCTATCTCTTTGGCTAATGGAAACAAAAAAAAGGAGTCGATATTGTCTAAAGAACTAAGGTAAGAGGAATCTCTTTCTCTCTTTTTTCTTTTCTTTTGCTTTTTGTCCCAAAGGTCAGTTGTGTACAACTACATAATTGCAAAGGGAGTTAATACTCTGTAAGAAACCTCTTCTGGCCAGAGTAACTGGGAATGGGGTCCCCTGGAAGCTGGAGAGTGAGGGGAAAATTCTTGAAAAGAAGAGAGCTAAAGAAGGTGGATTCTCTAATTTTGGATGTGAATTGACCCAAGTTCCAGGGTCACCCCTGAGCTGTGAATACGTGGGACAGTATAAAATAAGTACAAGAAAAGCTTTTAAAACATAAACCTAGTATATACTACTGCCCAAGTCTCAAACTAACTCCTAAATCATTCATGTACTGGGCAGACACTAACAATATAGCAAAGGCTGAGCCACTACCCACAGAAAGTGAGACAGAATTTACAGTCTGAACCCAATCAGATCAATTGCTAAAACTAATTAAAATTCCCCAAAGGATTTTAACAGGAGTTAAATAATTTACTTACAATGCAGTGTTCAAAATGTCCAGGATACAATCCAAAATTTCTCAACATAGAACAAGGAAAATTTGACCAGTTCTCATTGGAAAAGAAATCAACTGATGTCAACCCCAAGGTAAGCCAGATATTGAAATTGTCCGAAGAATAATTTTAAGCAGTTATTATAACTATTCTCCATGACATAAAGGGCAATACTTTTGAAATAAATGTAAAAATACAAGTTCTTAGTAGAGAAATGGAAACCATTAACAAAAAAACCAAATGGAGAATTTAGAACTGAAAATATATCTGAAATAAAAACCACTAGATATGCTCAAAGGCAGAATGAAGATGAAAGAGGGGAAAAGTCAGCTAATTTGAAGATAGATCATAGAAATAACCTAAAATTAATATAGAGTAAAAAAGATTTTAAAAATTAACAGAGCCTCAGGGATTTGTGAGACATTACCAAAAAATCTAAAATTCATGTCATAGGAGCAGCAAAAAAAAGTAAATTTTCCAAATTTGGTTAAAGACATAAATTTACAGAATCATAAAGTTCACTGAACCCAGAAGGATAATCTAAAAGAAAACTACACCCAGATACATCATTATCAAATTGCTGAAACTAAAGCTGCAGAAAAAATATCTTCAAAGCAGCCAGAGAAATTTGCCATTACACATAAGGAAACAGCAATTTGAATTGATTGCTCATTTCTTTTCAGGAACCATGGAGCAAAAGAGAGTGGAATCATATTTTATTTTACTTTTTTTTTTTTTAATGCTGAAAGAAAAGAACAGTCAACCCAGATTTCTGTATCTAGTGAAAATATCCTTCAGGAGTAATATGGAAATAAAGACATTTCCTAATGAAGAAAAGCTAAGAAAAGGTTTCACCAGCAGACCTACTCTAAAAACAAAAACTCTAACGAAACAACTATGGTCATCACTTAAGAGTTACTATGAGTCAGTTTTCTAAGTGCTTTACATAGATTAATTCACTTTATCCAAGAAATTTGGTACTATTAACATCTTTATTACATAGATGAGAAAATGAAAACAAAAAAGACATTAACATAGAACACAAGCAATCTGTCTTCAGAGATGATGTTCTTAACCATTACTTCATAATATCTCCCAACTTACTTATATAAAAAATCTGGAGGATATTAAGTTGTCCAAATAGTAGGAAACCATTTCAAACAGATGTAATGGTTTAAACATTTGTTTTTATCTAATGCTGCTCTCTAGACATAAAAATAGGAAGGTAAGGCACCAACTTGATGCATTAATTTACCTGAAAAAAACATGCTATAGAACTATGGTAAAACACTGATTTATCCATAGTAACCGCAACAATAAACATTTTTTGAGTACTTACTATGTGTCAGAATTTGTTTTAGGGGCTGAGGATGTAAAAAAGAATAAGATAAAGCTCCTGTCTTTAAGAAGTTTCTACTAACTAGGTAATACAGACAAGCAAATAATTAATTACAATATACTATGACATGTTCCATAGCAGAAGCATGTACAAAGCCAAAAGTGCATACAAAATAGAAAAGCTGTAGAAAGGAAGCACCAATCTAATGATGGCCATTATAAAAATAATAATTTTTAAAAAGGCTTTGAGAAGCACAAAAAATGAACATTCAGGGAAATATCCCCTTTTCTGTAACTAATGTAAACTACTATGTCTGTTCCAAAGTTTATAAATATATTCTCAGTTAAATAAGCAATGCACAGACAGAAAAGCCAGAAGGTGCTCCCATGCTGCTTATATGTATTAATTTTGAAAGCTTTCAGGATAAAGATGAACGACTTATTCCAAAGTAATTAGAATCAGCTCCTGCTAATTAATTTTCCATTCACTCAGCAGTCCAGTGCTCGGTAATTATGAGGATACAAAAGGGAGAAAAAAATTCAGAAAAACCTTTTGATATAACAAAAAGTGATATTTCTATACTGGATCAAGAAAGCTACATTCAATTTGAAGAATTATCTTAACAGTTGCAAAGAATAATTTCTCCATTTAAACTGTGGGATCCTTAAGGAGAGGACCATTTCTTATTTTTCTTTCTAACCTTAGAATCCCTAATGCTTAATATGGGACTTGGCAAATAAGCATATTATTATGTTTACCGAATTAAAATTGTATTACAAAAGAATTAGCAAGAGAATGAAGTTTAATTCTTTCCTGATGTTATTGCTTGTATACAAGAAAGAGTTCTTTCACGTTTGAAAACTACTACTTAATTCCATAGGAAAAACGGGATCCCCTGACCTCATTGGTGTAGGTAATATAAGTAATGGTTTAAAAAAATAACACTATGAAAGAATCAACTGGAGTTCCTTAAAGGCCAGCATGAACTTTAGCTTTAGTCTCTATCGTGGTACTTTAATTCTTTATTTGCTTTTACTAAAATTAAATGTTACAGTACATGTGACAGCAAAAAGAACATAGTAACTAATGACCCATTCATAATCTCCTGTATCTGTGCTTCAAGTGGCTGCCACTGATGGGATATAAACTTTGTCTATGTAACAGAAAGAACATTACAACTCATATTCCATAATAGTCAATGGACACATTTAATTTTATATTCATATTACACACAGGATACATAAATGGCTATAAATTATGAAACCCTGAAACTATACAGCTGCTATTTATTTTTAGGTTGCTCTGAGATCAACTATTAATTAACGTTCATTAAATCCTTCAACAGTTTCTGACTAAGTTGACACTTCTATCTTTAACTTAAGTGATGTAATTGTCCTCATTTAGGGGATCTAAATCTAAGAGTTGCTAAAATAGTAGCAAATAATTACCATTAAATCGAGGATGGATATCAACATCTATGTCAACAAAGGCATTGTTTTAGGTAGACTAATTTCATATAAGAATAGTATATCATTAATGTAATATAAGAATTTAAATATACCCAGTTGCCAAGCATTAAAAGATTAACAATATGAATTGAGCTTTTTTTTTTCACAACAACACATCAACATGGCTATTTATAAATTGGAATATAAGCTCCTAACTTGTGAGAACAAGTTATTTTAATAAACTTGGCAGTTTAGTTTTATTAAATCAGTATTTACCTACAATTAATAGATATCAACTGATGATTATAAACAATCACGGAAAACAGTAACTTTACATAGTAATAAACTGGATTCTCTGGGTTAGGAATTGATAACTTTTACCAGTAGTAATATGACAGTCTCTGAAAGTTTAACTTAACAAGCAACAACAACAACAACAAAAACAAAAAGAAGTGAAGTGGGAAAATTGTGGCTGACAGAATACTAAAGCTCTTAACTCTGGAAAAAAAAGGGGCAAACTTAAGTGTTAAGACTAAAGCTTCTTAGGTTCATCAATATAGTGTATTGGTTAGTGCTATGGAATTAACTTTTTTTTTTTAACAATGATAGTAGGTAATATTTATTAAGTGATTAGTATAAGCTAAGAACTTTATGGGGACTAGCTCATTTAATATTCACAACAATGCTAAAGTGTAGATTTTTTTTAATATCACGGCAACAGTTCACCTAGCAAATGGTTTGCAACATGTTGGTGACTTTCTTACCTAGAGAGCATGCCCAGAGGTGTAACATTAAGTGATCCCATCAGCATTGCCAGGGCCATCCCTGGTGCTTCCCGTTCTATTACTTCTTTTGTGGCCTGTAATTAAAGATTAAATAGCAGACTGAGTGAAATAAGCCAAAAAAGAATGAAGTCAGACTAGTAAAACCCACTTAAAAATGATTATAAACCAGGCTTTCAATAACCATACTTTCAGTTTCTGAAACATTTATCTTTTTGAGGCATCCAGACTCAATTCACAAGGACCACTGAATAAAAGCTGAGGACCAAGAAAATAAAGAAAATTTTTCTATTAGCAGTCCTTTCATATTGCTTATAGCTCAGAAGTATTTGATAGAAATCTCATCTCACTAATAACTTAAATTCTAAAAATGAGGCCTCAGATTGCTATAACAACTTAGTAGATTTCTCACCGGGTAAGTAATCTGGGTATTTTCCTTTGTCTATAACTCTTGAAATAATTATCTCTGAAAACCTGAGATAATCCATATCTCTCCTAGCTCTATGCTTTTATAATAGAATTAAAAGGATCTCAAGAAGTCATCATGTCAGGTTTCCCCATGTACTGGCTAGAGGAAAAATTCTACATTTACCATCTTCCTAATCTTTAGTATAAATTAACTGTCTTTTTTTTTTCAGATTTCTCTTTTTTTTAAAATATACTTTAAGTTCTGGGGTACATGTGCAGAATGTGCAGGTTTGTTACATAGGCGTACACATGGCATGGTGGTTTGCTGCACCCATCAACCCGTCTATATTAGGTATTTCTCCTAATGCCATCTCTCCCCTAACCCTCCATCCCCTGACAGGCCCTGGTGTGTGATGTTTCCCTCTGTGTGTCCATGTGTTCTCATTGTTCAAATCCCACTTATGAGTGAGAACATGTAGTGTTTGGTTTTCTGTTCCTGTGTTAGTTTGCTGAGAATCATGGTTTCCAGCTTCATCCATGTCCCTGCAAAGGACATAAACTCATCCTTTTTTATGGCTGCATAGCATTCCATGGTGTATATGTGCCAAATTTTCTTTATCTAGTCTATAACTGATGGACATTTGGGTTGGTTCCAAGTCTTCGCTGTTGTGAATATTGCTGCAATAAACATATGTGTGCATGTGTCTTTAGAATAGGACGATATATAATATTTTGGGTATATACCCAGTAATGGGTCAAATGGTATTTCTGAGTCTAGATCCTTGAGGAATCGCCACACTGTCTTCCACAATGGTTGAATTAATTTACACTCCCACCAACAGTATAAAAGCATTCCTATTTTTCCACATCCCTATCCAGCATCTATGGTTTCCTGACATTTTAATGATCACCATTCTAACTGGCATGAGATGGTATCTCATTGAGGTTTTTGACTTGCATTTTTCTAATGACCAGTGACCCTTAGCTTTTTTACATATGTTTGTTGGCTGCGTAACTGTCTTCGTTTTGAGAAGTGTCTGTTCATATCCTTTGCCCACTTTTTGATGGCGTTGTTTTTTTCTTGTAAATTTGTTTAAGTTCTTTGTAGATTCTGTGTATTAGCCCTTTGTCAGACAGAGACATTGCAAAAATTTTCTCCCATTCTGTAGGTTGTCTGTTCACTCTGATAATCGTTTCTTTTGCTGTGCAGAAGCTCTTTAGTTTAATTAGATCCTGTTTGTCAATTTTGGCTTTTGTTGCAATTGCATTTTGTGTTTTAGTCATGAAGTCTTTGCCCATGTTTGAATGGTATTGCCTGTTTTCTTCTAGGGTTTTTATAGTTTTAGGTCTTACATGTAAGTCTTTAATTCATCTTGAGTTAATTTTTGTATAAGGTATAAGGAAGGGATCCAGTTTCAGTTTTCTGCATATGGCTAGCCAGTTTTCCCAATACCATTTATTAAATAGAAAATTCTTTCCCCATTGCTTGTTTTTATCAGGTTTATCAAAGATAAAATGGTTGTAGATGTGTGGCATTATTTCTGAGGCCTCTGTTCTGTTCCATTGGTCTATATATCTGTTTTGGTACTAGTACCATGTTGTTTTGGTTACTGCAGCCTTGTAGTATAGTTTGAAGTCAGGTAGTGTGATGCCTCCAGCTTTGTTCTTTTTGCTTAGGATTGTCTTGGCTACACGGGCTCTTTTTGGTTCCATATTAAAGTAGTTTTTTTCTGATTCTGTGAAGAAAGTCAGTGGTAGCTTGATGGGGATAGCATTGAATCTATAAATTCCTTTGGGCAGTATGGCCATTTTCACAATATTGATTCTTCCTATCCATGAGCATGGAATGTTTTTCCATTTGTGTCCTCTCTTATTTCCTTGAGCAGTGGTTTGTAGTTCTCCTTGAAGAGGTCCTTCACATCCCTTGTTAGTCGTATTCTAGGCATTTTATTCTCTTTGTAGCAATTGTGAATGGGAGTTCACTCATGATTTGGCTCTCTGTTGGTCTATTATTGTTGTATAAGAATTCTTGTGATTTTTGTGCATTGATTTTGTATCCTGAGACTTTGCTGAAGTTTCTTACCAGCTTAAGGAGATTTTGGGCTGAGACAATGGGGTTTTCAAAATATACAATCATGTCATCTGCAAACAGACAATTTGACTTCCTCTCTTCTTATTTGAATACCCTTTATTTCTTTCTCTTGCCTGATTGCTCTGGCTGGAACTTCCAATACTATGTTGAATAGGAATGGTGAGAGAGGGCATCCTTGTCTAGTGCCAGTTTTCAAAGAGAATGCTTCCAGCTTTTGCCCATTCAGTATGATATTGGCTGTGGGCTTGTCATAAACAGCTCTTATTATTTTGAGATACGTTCCATCAATAGCTAGTTTATTGAGAGTTTTTAGCATGAAGTGCTGCTGAATTTTATCGGAGGACTTTTCTGTATCTATTGAGATAATGATGTGTTTTTTGTCATTGGTTCAGTTTATGTGATGGATTATGTTTACTGATTTGCGTATGTGAACCAGCCTTGCATCCCAGGGATGAAGCTGACTTGATTGTGGTGGATAAGCTTTTTGATGTGCTGCTGGATTTGGTTTAGTATTTTATTGAGGATTTATGCATCCATGTTCCTCGGGGATATTGGCCTGAAATTTTTTTTGTTGTGTCTCTCTCAGGTTTCGGTATCAGGATGATGCTGGCCTCATAGAATAAGTTAAGGAGGATTCCCTCTTTTTCTGTTGTTTGGAATAGTTTCAGAACGAATGGTAGCAGCTCCTGTTTGTACTTCTGGTAGAATTCAGCTGTGAATCTGTCTGGTTCTGGGCTTTTTTGGGTTGGTATGCTATTAATTACTGCCTCAATTTCAGAACTTGTTATTGGTCTAGTCAGGGATTTGACTTCTTCCTGGTTTAGTCTTGGGAGGGTGTATGTGTCCAGGAATTTAACAATTTCTTCTAGATTTTCTAGTTTATTTGCATAGAGGTATTTATAGTATTCACTGATGGTAGTTTGTATTTTGGTGGGATCAGTGTGATATCCCATTTATCATTTTGTATTGTATCTATTTAATTCTTCACTCTTTTCTTCATTAGTCTGGCTAGTGTTCTATCTCTTTTGTTAATCTTTTCAAAAAACCAGCTCTTGGATTCACTGATTTTTTGAAGGGTTTTTGTGTCTCTATCTCCTTCAGTTTTACTCTGATTTTAGTTATTTCTCGTATTCTGCTAGCTTTTGAATTTGTTTGCTCTTGCTTCTCTAGTTCTTTTAATTGTGATATTAGGGTGTTGATTTTAGATCTTTCCCATTTTCCCCTGTGGGCATTTAGTGCTATGAATTTCCCTGTAAAGAGTGCTTTAGCTGTGTCCCAGAGATTCTGGTTTATTGTGTCTTTGTTCTCATTGGTTTCAAAGAACTTATTTATTTCTGCCTTAATTTTGTTATTTACCCAGTAGTTATTCAGGAGCAGGTTTTTCAGTTTCCATATAATTGTGCGGTTTTGGGTGATTTTCTTAATCCTGAGTTCTAATTTGATTGCACTGTGGTCTGAGAGACTGTTATGATTTCAGTTCTTTTGCATTTGCTGAGGAATGTTTTACTTCCAATTATGTTCTCAATTTTAGAATACGTGTGATGTGGTGCTCAGAAGAATGTACATTCTGTTGATTTGGGGTGGAGAGTTCTGTACATGTCTATTAGGTCTGCTTGGTCCAGAGCTGAGTGTAAGTCCTAAATATCCTTGTTAATTTTCTGTCTCGTTGATCTGTCTAACATTGACAGTGGGGTGTTAAAGTCTCCCACTATTATTGTGTGGGAGTCTAAGTCTCTTTGCAGGTCTCTAAGAACTTGATTTATGAATCTGGGTGCTCCTGTATTGGATGCATATATATTTAGGTTAGCTCTTCTTGTTGCGTTGATCCCTTTACCATTATGTAATGCCCTTCTTTGTCTTTTTTGATCTTTGTTGGTTTAAAGTCTGTTTTATCAGAGACTAGGATTGCAACCCCCCTTTTTTTTTTTTTGCTTTCCATTTGCTTGCTAAATATTCCTCCATCCCTTTATTTTGAGCCTATGTGTGTCTTTGCACGTGAGATCAGTCTCCTGAATACAGCACATCAATGGGTCTTGATTCTTTATCCAATTTGCCAGTCTGTCTTTTAATTGGGGGCATTTAGCCCATTTACATTTAAGGTTAACATTGTTATGTGTGAATTTGATCCTGTCATCATGATGCTAGCTGGTTATTTTGCCCCTTAGTTGATGCAGTTTCTTCACAGTGTCGATGGTCTTTACAATTAGGTATGTTTTTGCAGTAGCTGGTACCAGTTGTTCCTTCCAATATTTTGTGCTTCCTTCAGGAGCTCTTGTAAGGCAGGCCTGGTGGTGACAAATTGTCTCAGCATTTGCTTGTCTGTAAAGGATTTTATTTCTCCTTTGCTTATGAAGCTTAGTTTGGCCAGATATGAAATTCTGAGTTGAAAATTCTTTTCTTTAAGAATGTTGAACATTGGCCACCCACTCTCTTCTGGCTTGTTGGATTTCTGCCGAGAGATCTGCCATTAGTTTGATGGGCTTCCTTGTGGGTAACCTGACCTTTCTCTCTGGCTGCCCTTACCATTTATTCCTTCATTCCAACGTTGGTGAATCTGAAGATTATGTGTCTTGGGGTTGCTCTCCTTAAAGAGTATCTTTGTGGTGTTCTTTGTATTTCCTGAAATTGAATGCTGGCCTGTCTTGCTACGTTGGGGAAGTTATCTTGGATAATATCCTGAAGAGTGTTTTCCAACTTGGTTCTGTTCTCCCTGTCACTTTGAAGTACAGCAATCAGAAGTAGGTTTGGTCTTTTCACACAGTCCCATATTTCTTGGAGGCTCTGTTCATTCCTTTTCATTCTTTTTTCTTTAATCTTGTCTTCATGCTTTATTTCATTAATTTGATCTTCAATCTCTGAAATTCTTTCTTCGGCTTGATTGATTCGGCTATTGATACTTGTGTATGCTTCATGAAGTTTTCGTGTTGTGTTTCTCAGCTACATCAGGTCATTTATGTTCTTCTCTAAACTGGTTATTCTAGTTACCAATTCCTCTAACCTTTTTTCAAGGTTCTTAGCTTCCTTTCATTGGGTTAGAACATGCTCCTTTAGCTCGGAGGAGTTTTTTATTACCCACCTTCTGAAGCCTACTTCTGTCAATCTGTCAAACTCATTCTCCCTCCAGTTTTGATCCCTTGCTGGCGAGGAGTTGTGATCCTTTGGAAGAGAAGATGTGTTCTGGTTTTTGGAATTTTCAGCCTTTTTGTGCTGTTTTTTGGTCATCTTTGTGGATTTATCTACCTTTGCTCTTTGATGTTGGTGACCTTTGGATGGGGTTTCTGTGTGGAAATACTTTTTGTTGATGTTGATGCTATTCCTCTCTGTTCGTTAGTTTTCCTTCTAACAGTCAGGCCCCTCTGCTGCAGGTCTGCTGGAGTTTGCTGGAGGTCCACTCTAGACCCTGTTTTCCTGGGTATCACTAGCAAAGGCTGCAGAACAGCAAAGATTGCTGCCAATTCCTTCCTCTGGAAGCTTCGCCCCAGAGCGGCATTCACCTGATGCCAGCCAGAGCTCTCCTGTATGAGATGTCTGTCAACCCCTGCTGGGAGGTATTTCCTAGTCAGGAGGCATGGGGGTCAGGGACCCACTTGAGGAGGCAGTCTGTCCCTTAGCAGAGCTCGAGCCCTGTGCTGGGAGATCTGCTGCTCTCTTAGGAGCTGGCAGGAAGGAACTAAGTTTAAGTCTGTTGAAGCTGCGCCCACATCCGCCCCTTCCCACAGATGCTCTGTCCCAGGGAGATGGGAGTTTTATCTATAAGCCCCTGCCTGGGGCTCCTGTCTTTCAGAGATGTCCTGCCCAGAGAGAAGGAATCTAGAGAGGCAGTCTGGCTACAGCAGCTTTGCCATGCTGTGGTGGGCTCTGTCCAGTCTGAACTTCCAGCTGCTTTGTTTACGCTGTGAGGGGAAAACTGCCCACTCAAGCTCAGTAATGGTGGACGCCCCTCCCCACACCAAGCTGGAGTGTCCCAGGTCAACTTCAGACTGCTGTGCTGGCAATGAGAATTTCACACCAGTGGATCTTAGCTTGCTGGGTTCTGTGTGGGTGGGATCTGCTGAGTTAGACCAATTTGCTCCCTGGCTTCAGCCCCCTTTCCAGGGGAGTTAACAGTTTGTCTCACTGGCATTCCAGGCGCCACTGGGGTATGAAAAAAAACTCTTGCAGCTAGCTTGGTGTCTGCCCAAACGGCCTCCCAGTTTTGTGCTTCAAACCCAGGGTCCTGGTGGTGTAGGCACCCGAGGGAATCTCCTGGTCTACAGTTTGCAAAGACTGTGGGAAAAGCATAGTATCTGGGCCAGAATGCACAGTTCCTCATGGCTTCCCTTGGCAAGGGGAGGGACTTCCCTGATCCCTAGTGCTTCCTGTGTGAGGCAACGTCCCACCCTGCTTCAGCTCACCCTCCATGGGCTGCACCCACTGTCTAACCAGTCCCAACGATATGAGCCAGGTACCTAGTTGAAAATGCAGAAATCACCTGCCTACTGCGTTGATCTTGCTGGGCGTTGCAGACCGGAGCTGTTCCTATTCGGCCATCTTGCCCAGCTGTCTTTTTTAAATAAAAAATTAATGATGTGAAGGGGTTTACCTATATACTAGGAGTTTTAGGATAGGGCACCCTTTTTTTTTTTTTTTGGGACAAAATTTTGCTCTTTTTGCCTGGAGTGCAGTGGCACGATCTTGGCTTACTGCAAACTCCGTCTCCCGGGTTCAAGTGTTTCTCCTACCTCAGCCTTCCGAGTAGCTGTGATTACAGGTGCGCACCACCATGCCTGGCTAATTTTGTACTTTTAGTAGAGATGGGGTTTCACGATGTTGGCCAAGCTGGTCTCAAACTCCTGACCTCAGGGTGATCTGCCCACCTCGTCCTCCCAAAGTACTGGGATTACAGGCATAAGCCACCATGCCCAGAGGATAGGGCATTCTTAAGATAAGTACAGTTAAACCTGGAATACACTAATGAAAGGAAAATTTCATTTTCCTAAAGTTTCCTAAATTTACCTAAAGACAGGAAAATTTCATTTTCGAAGGGTCAATCAAAGTAGGTATATATTTTACTGTATAATGGTCAAGATACATTTTAGGCTAAAACTTGAGGGTGAAATACATGACTTAATCCATTTCCAGTCCTCTGTTTCCAAAAATTAAGCAAGTTATAATAGTTGGAAGCAATACAAAAATAAAGTTTGCAAAATGAAGTATTACAGTAAATAAGTAGAAAGGCAAACAAAAAGTAAATTATGAAGGTATAGAGAGAAAGGTTTATATTTCAATATTTCTTTGAAAGTAGAATGCTACTGTTCAATAAGATTGTAGCTCTGGGCAAAAGCAGTTAAAATGCATCAGGTATGTATTAGATGCTAATTGATGTTATAAATAAAGTTTAGAACGCATATAAATTAGTTAATCCCTTCCAATTATACAGAATACAGGATTACCAGAATTGATGCAATTTACTGGTACAGTGAATCCTAGCATAACAGGATATTTAACAATGGGAGACATTTTAAAGAAAAACTAACAAAAACGTAAGGACTTTGCTGGCATTATCCAATCTTTTTTTACATATTTTAATTTTTTTTTTTAATTTTACTTTAAGCTCCGGTATACATGTGCAGAATGTGCAGGTTTGTTACATAGGTATATGTGCAATGGTGGTTTGCTGCACCTGTCAACCCGTCATCTAGGTTTTAAGCTCTGCATGCATTAGGTATTTGTCCCAATACTCTCCCTCCCCTTCCCCCTCACCCCGCCGACAGGCCCCAGTGTGTGTTGCTTTCCTCCCTGTGTCCATGTGTTCTCATTGTTCAACTCCCAGTTATGAGTGAGAACATGCAGTGTTTTATTTTCTGTTCCTGTGTTAGTTTGCTGAGAATGATGGCTTCCAGCTTCATCCATGTCATTATCCAATCTTTATTACTTATTTTCCAAAGCCAATCTATCTGTTATGATTTTGAGACTTACCAAGACGAAACACTACTTCTATGTTATAAATTGCTTTATGGAGGTTTACACCTTCTCAAGGATGTTAAAATCAGAGCCCTAAACATCAAGCAAGGGGATGTCACTGATAACAATATTAAAGAAACTTCTTGGATAGTGTTAATATTTATTTCATTACTTGCTTGAAAAAGTTACATATGCAATGGTTGACATTTCATGAATTCGGGGCTTCACATAAAGATGATATATCCCAAAGTATAGTAGCACACTTTATTCAGGGACATGAAGGGAAATATCAATAGATAGCTGAAAGGGAGTATTTCACTTAAAATTGATACTTCAAAGCAGAACATTTATCCATTTAAATAACGAATATTTATTAAGCATCTACTATGTACTAGGTAGTATCTGAGGTATTGATGTTACAGTAGTGAGTAGAACATACCTCAGAGAGCGTGTAAGCTCACTGTCACCCAGCACATGAAAAACTCAATTGACAAATGATACGTGAGAATTGCCTAAAAGAGATGTGGTTCATTAATTTTTCTAAATCCTCTAAAACATACCACTGGATTTTGCCAGACCACTGGAGAGTGATCTACTTTGAATGCCTCATTTCACTTTTTATAGAATTGTTTTATTGGGCTTTGCTTCTGTGGTATGAAATCAGAATCAATAAAATGGCTCAAACTCTTATTTACATTAGGAAGCATCTGAATTGTTCACCATATTACACTGTGCTCTTTAGGAGGACCTACAGGAGAAATTTCCTCTCAAGTATCATAACTAGGAATGGATACTTTTCTATGTTACCAGTTTGTTTTTAAATTACAATGCTTGTGAATCAAGTTATCCTTGAGAACAAATTTGTGGATACCTTTCAGTAGGCTTACTGAACACAACTTTAGTTTCATCTGATTTTTCTCTGTCCTACTCTTCACATTTATATTTTAAAAAATTCTGTTGTATTTATGTATTTGGGTAAGTCATCTAAAATATTTTTCAGGGTATAAAAATATATAGATGGATGGATCACAGTGTAGGTACAGTTGCTCTCCATATTGCTGGTTCAACATCTGTGGATTCAATCAACTGAGGATCGAAAATACAGTAGTTAGGGGTTCTGCAGGGCTGACTGTATTCTTTACAAAGTTCTTCATCTTTCTCTAAACATAATTCAGGCAGGACAGTTAATTCTTTCTGAAGATCTTCTAAAGAATTTGGGCATAGAGACACAAACCTTGTATGTTTTAGAACATAAAAGAAAAACTATATCATGGTGATGCCACTGAAAGGCATTGATGCTGATGGTGGTGAGTTGGTTGGGGTAGGTGGATGTCAGACTCTCTATACTAGATACAAACAGTTCTTTTCAATAGGGTATTCTTAAATCATGCACAAACACAGTCTTTCTCACGTTTGTATCAAACATTTTACATAAAACATTAGAACCCTTCTATTTTCCTTTTATTTTCTCTTCCTCTTAAGCTGTTTGGTGTAGTAAAAGATCATCATCTATGAAGTCAGAAAATGACATTACACATTTAAAGGCAATAACAATAGGAGCTGGATCTATTTCAGCATCTAGTTCGGAGCCCAACATATAGTATGTGCTCAACAAATATTTGTTGAATAAAGAAGTGAAGGAATAAATAAACCAATCTAGATGTGAAACTTGGCTTTACTATGTAGTTTTGCTATGTGAATTAGAAGAAAATATTTAACCTAAGTTTCCAGAGTACTTATGAATATAATGGAGG
Organism: Gorilla gorilla gorilla; assembly: GCF_029281585.2. NCBI lineage: Eukaryota > Metazoa > Chordata > Mammalia > Primates > Hominidae > Gorilla > Gorilla gorilla. The sequence goes on along the minus strand of NC_073239.2, from coordinate 83,751,607 downwards.
TAATAACAAAACATACCTACATCTTATAAGAGGGCTCTGAGAACTAAATGATAAATCACTTAGCATAGAATAGGTATTCAATACATGTTAGCTCTTTCTATGCTTCTACTTTAAAATTCTTCTTACATCCTTGCAGTTCTGCACATATCAGTTAGAGAACAGAAATAATACAAAAATCCAGAAACTACCTGCAAAGAGTAGTAGAGAACCAAAGACTAAGAAAAAGAGAATGGAGAGCAAGAACCCAGATGCAAGAGCATTGGCAAATGCCAGGTAGGAAGTAGAATACTGAAATTAGGGATCTAAACTAGGGAGCAGGCAGCTGAATGAGATGGGGACTGGAAGATGGACAAGAGAGCAAGAGCTGAGTACAAAGACCTGTAAACTATAAATGGTGAGATGCAACTAGAAAACAAAGAATAAGAGAATAAAACTTAATTACAAATATAACAAGAGAAAGATACCTGTTTATTAGAAAATCTGAACAGAAGAATGGTTTGAAGAATGTAGCTTCATCACTTTCAATCACATATGCTAGTACAATATAGACAAATAAAGGTTATCTGTATCTGTTAATGAATAGATAACACAAGTATTCATTATTAACAGACTGTTCATTATCAATGGCAAAAAGATGCCATTAAAAGCTTGAAACCATTTTTTCCTTAACTAGCTTAAAGTTCTGTTTCCCTCTTATACATTATTAACTTGGTTACCAGATTCTTTTATTCCTTGAAAGATGGTAGAAATTTATAGTCTTACTTCAGGTATCAGTATTTCTGAACTAGTCGGTCTAAAATATAAAGGTTTAATTGGACTTAGCTATTCTTTTTAAACAAAATATTTATCTTTGACGTCTAAATATTTTTCCAATATGAAAGTTGCAAACTTCTGTGAAAAATCACATAATTGTGATCTTTTCCTTTTTTTTTCTTGATACTTTGAGGACAACATTAAAGTCAGAAAGACGCTTCAAAGACTGCTAAGCTGTAAAAACAGTGTCAAAAACAATGATTCAGTAATTCAGGTATCTTGTTGATGAAATTGTTCATATTTTAACTTCATAGGAAAAATGACCTTTAAAAAGATATTGCTAACAGACAACGATGTTTAAAAATGTACAGAACATATGGTTGGGCATGGTGGCTCATGCCTGTAATTCCAGCACCTTGGGAAGCCGAGGTGGGCGGATCACTTGAGGTCAGGAGTTTGAGACCAGCCTGGCCAACATGGTGAAACCCTGTCTCTACTAAAAATACAAAAATTAGCCAAGCGTGGTGGCATGCGCCTGTAGTTCCAGCTACTCAAGAGCCTGAGGTAGGAGAATCGCTTGAACCCAGGAGGCAGAGGCTGCAGTGAGCCGAAATCGTGCCATTGCACTCCAGTGTGGGCAACAGAGTGAGACTCTGTCTTAAAAAAACCCGTAAAGAACATATAATAGATAAATCTAAATTTGCAGAAATACTTTACGTACATAGTGACTCTGTGAAAAATCACTTAGTGTAGTACTTTCACTTATTTTTATAGACATGATTTTATTAACAGAGCAGACAAATTTATATATTAGTACTCATGTGCTTGTAACCTGATTAGGTAGATTTAATAAAATTTCCTCCTTAACAATTACTGCAGTGCCCTCTGCTGATTAAATAATCTTAAATAAATAACAAAGACTATCTTTGAAATACCAGCTAATGACTACTATTAATAACTTTGTTACATTATCAAGGTGAGATGTAGTTAGAGCAGTGTTTCTCAAACTTTAGTGTGCATCAGAATCTTCTAGAAGTCTTGTTAAAATACAGATTGCTGGGCCCCACTTCCAGAGATTCTGATTCAGAATGTCTAGGTGCCTCAAAATTTACATTTCTAACAAGTTTCCAGGTGAAAATTTACATTTCTAACAAGTTTCCAGGTGACGCTTCTGATGCTGGTCAGAAGACCATACTTTGAAAAACATACTGCTGATGGAAGGAATGATGTAGATTAATGACAATATGTACCATTTGGTCTTATCTTTATAATCACTTTATGTTCAACTTTGTAGACTGACATAAATGTGAGAATCCTTCATCAGAACAGAATATAGATTTAGTGAGGAGATAAATTAGGTAAAAATAGGCAGTTTAATGCCAGCCAGTTACATTTTCCTGACTTCTGCTTATTAAAGGACAAACACATTAATTTCATTTTACATTTTTAAAAAGGGTTATAATAAACTAACAATTCTGAGGCTGCTCCTATAAGTATTCTATGGTACAGAGTAGGTATCCTTAAAATATTTTTCTTGGGACATCATGTAGTGGGGATAAAAGTTACATCCACGACAAACTCCCAAGGATGTTCAAGGAGTACTTGTTATAAATCTATTTTTTTCTCATTCAAGAAACAGAGCAGAACGGAAGTAAGAGTCACATTATTGTAAAAGCAGTCTCGAATTTAGTCTAATTAATTAAAACCATTCATTTACAGATTTTATTTTTATTTTAGTTACAAACAACTTTCAAACAATCATAACCACATCAACTTATAATAATACAACCAAATGGTCAAAGACTACTGCTACACAGAGAAGATGCAATCTGGAAATCAAGGTAATTGTAAAAGGCATCTCACTTTTACTTGGGAGATATTATCTTATTGCTAATGAACATCTTTTCTTGGGGTTTTAATATTCTTAAATATTTACATCTTCTTCAATTCCTGGAAGAAGCAGATAACGTTTCATGTGAAGAGAAGATGCTCCATTTTTTTTTTCAGTTCAAATTGTACAATATTTAAATAAGATCTGATTGTGATGAAAGGTCAAAGGAGACAGTACCATGGTAGGAAGGACACAGGAAGAAAAGAGTACAAATTTACATACTGCAGGCATTTTGTTTTCCATTCCATTGAACGAACATATACTTTGCAGTGAGCATGAAATGGTGTCTGAGTTGGTAGTTTTCACAGTTTATCTCAGTTCCAATGGTTAATGAATTGCTGTGCCAGCTAAGGTTCTAATGTTTAAAGGTAATTATTCCTCTTTATAAAGCATGCCAACCAATTTACCTAATTCAACCAAAGAATTTATTTCAATGCTGGGGTAAAAACTGGTTGTTGGGCTTACTGAGATTAATATGTATTTGAAAGATTTTCAAGTTTTTTTCACTTTAACTATGAAAAATCTCACTGTATTTGCTAACATTTAGATCCCAACCCCTGTTCAAGAACCAACTCAAGTACATAGCAGTGAACACTCATTAGCATCACAACTTTTCTCTTTACACATTATTTTTCAATAATTTTTATCTAAACATTAATCTGATAATTAAATTATCTAACCATAAAACTTGGGCACTCAGGTGAACAAATCACTTTTTATAAGAGATTTTCATGAGAATACGTATCTTCATATTCCACTTATATAAACAGTACTACTTTGTATCTCATTCCAGGAAAAGATGAAAGAATATTGATATTCCTACGGATTGTTAACATTTTTATATATGGAATATGTATGTATTCATTAATGGTAGAATATTGGCTACGTATGTCTTTCAACCTACGTTAAAAAAAAAGTTACTCATTCCTGTTCTTCAGAAGTTGATATGTAGATATGGGGGAAAAAATTTCAGGAAATCTAATGCACAATATGGTGACTATAGTTAATAATACTATACACCCTAGGATTGGGATTGTTTTTCAGGTTTGGACAACAGGCAACTGAAAAGTGACTTTATTAGGGCAGCTGGTGGGAGTGGGGTAGAAGAAACTGGTTGTATCTACTGGCACCAACCACACTTAATTACCTGGTCAGAATGGGTAGAAATGACTACCCCCACTAACACACACATACGTAAAAACACTACTGAGACTGCACATTTATACATTTCCTCCTTTGATGCTACCTTGATGTTCATTTTAACCCAATGTTATGCTTTCAAAGTTATACACTTAAGAGTGTCTCAGGTAATAAAAGAGCCAAGCCAAACTTAAGAATTAATCAACAAAAAATATTTAAAAATTTAGGCTTCCAAAATAAACTTGAAAGATTTTGTAAGCAGGCAATACTATTTTATATTGAGATGATTATGAATAACCTAAACTCAGATCCTCTCTTCCATTTCTTTTCACAGAATAAAAATTAAGTATCCAAGAGAAGAGGGTATTCAAATCAGGAACAATAAATGCGATAGATGGAAACTGACATTTTACTCAACACTGTAATAAGGACATATGTAGGCTTCTTCTGTACCTAATCAGGTTTGCTTCTAAGAAAGCACAGAAAACAAAGAAATGCCTCATATCTCTACGAAGAGTATGTTATCTCCTGATCTCTCAGGATTTTCTTTCCTGGTTTTAATTTTTTTTGTATTAACACAAATTGCCCAGAGACTATCAGACTTTTTGTAATCTTCTTTGAATAATTTAGTTTAAAAAATTTGAAAAATTTTTAATTTTCCTGGGTATGCAGTGGGTACATAAATTTGGGAAGTACATGAGACACTCTGATAAAGGCATGCAATGCATAATAATCACATCATGGTATATGGAATATCCATCCCCTCAAGCATTTATCCTTTGTGTTACAGGCAATCCAATTATATTTTTTATTTAAAAATATATAATTAAATTATTATTGACTACAGTCATCCTGTTGTGCTATCTAATACCAGGTTTTACTCATTTTTTTCTAACTATTTTTTATACTTAGTCCCCTTACTTCCCCACTACCATCCTCAGCTGGTAATCATCCTTCTACTATATATCTCCATGCGTTCAGTTGTTTTCATTTTTAGCTCACACAAATGAGTGAGAACATGTGAAGTTTGTCTTTCTGTGCCTGGCTTCACAAACATAATGACCTCCAGTTTCATCCATGTTGTTGGAAATAACAGGTTCTTATTCTTTTTTATGGCCAAATAGAATTCCATTGTGTAGATGTACATTTTCTTTATCCATTCATCTGCTGATGGACACTTAGGTTGATTCCACACCTTGGCTATTGTGAACAGTGCTGCCAGAAACATGGGAGTGCAGATATTCCTTGGAAATACTGATTTCCACTTTTTTTTTTTTTTTTTTTTTTGAGACAGAGTCTCGCTCTGTTGCCCAGACTTGAGTGTAGTGGCACAGTCTCGGCTCACTGCAATCCCCACCCGCTAGGTTTCAGTGATTCTCCTGTCTCAGCCTCCCGAGTAACTGGGATTCCAAGCATGTGCCACCATGCCCGGTTAATTTTCATATTTTTAGTAGAAACAGGGTTTCACCATGTTGGCCAGAATGGTCTTGAACTCCTGACCTCAGGTGATCTGCCCGTCTTGGCCTCCCAAAGTGCTGGGATTACAGGCATGAGCCACCGCACCTGGCCTTGATTTCCATTCTTTTGGGTACATAACCAGCAGTGGGAATGCTGGATCATATGGTAGCTCCATTTTTAGTTTTCCGAGAAAGCTCCAAACTGTTCTCCATGGTGGTTGTACTAACTTAACATTCCTACCAACAGTGTACAAGGGTTCCCTTTTCTCCAGTCCTCACCAGTATTTGTTATGCCCTTTCGGATAAAAGCCATTTAATTGGGGTGAAATGATATCTCATTGTGGTTTTGATTTGTAGTTCTCTGATAATCAATGATGCTGAGTATCTTTTCATAGTCCTGTTTGCCATTTGTACATCTTCTTTTGAAAAATGTCTATTGAGATCTTTTGCCCATTTTTAATTGGATTATTAGATCTTTTTCCTGTAGAGTTGTTTGAGCTTCTTACATATTCTGGTTATTAATCCCTCATCAGGTGGGTAGTTTGCAAATATTTTCTCCTATTCTGTGGGTTCTCTCTTCATTTTGTTGATTGTTCCTTTGCTCTGCAGAAGCTTTTAAATTTGTAATCCCATTTGTCCATTTTTGCTTTGGTTGCTTGTGCTTATGAGATATTACTCAAGAAATTTTTGCACAGACCAATGTCCGGGAGAGTTTCCTCAATGTTTTCATGTAATGGTTTCACAGTTTTGAGGTCTTAGATTTAAGTTTTTAATCTACTGTGATTTGATTTTTGTATGGCAAGAGATAGGGGTCTAGTTTCATTCTTCTGCATATAAATATTCAGTTTTCCCAGCACCATTTATTGAAGAGACTGTCTTTTCCTGAGTGCATGTTCTTGACATCTTTGTCAAAAATGAGTTCACTGTAGGTGTATAGATTTATTTTTAGATTCTCTATTCTGTTCCATTGGTCTATGTGTCTGTTTTTATGCCAGTACCATGCTGTATTAGCTACTATAGCTCTATAATATACTTTGAAGTCAGGTAATATGATTCCTCCAGTTTTGTTCTTTTTGCTTAGGATAGCTTTGGTTATTCTGGGTCTTTTGTGGTTCCTGATAAATTTTATGATTTTTTTTCTCTTTCTGTGAAGAATGTCATTGGTGTTTTGATAGGGATTGCATTGAATCTGTAGATTGCTTTGGGTAGTATGAACATTTTAACAATATTAATTTTTCCAACCCATGAACATAGAATAACTTTCCAGTTTTTGGTGTCCTCTGCAATTTCTTTCATCAGTTTTACAGTTCTCATTATAGAGATCTTTTACTTCTTTAAGTTAATTCCTAGGTATTTAATTTTCTCTGTGGCTATTGTAAATGGGACTTTTTTTTTCTTTTTCAGATTGTTCACTGTTGGCATATAGAAATGCTACTGATTTTTGTATGTTGATTTTGTATCCTGCCACTTTACTGAATTTGCTTCTCAGTTCTAATAGTTGTTTGGTGGAGTCTTTAGTTTTTTTCCAGATATAATATCATATCATCTGAAAACAAGGATAATTTGACTTCTTCCTTTCCAATGTGGATGCCCTTTATACCTTTCTCTTGTCTGACTGCTGTAGCTCGGACTTCCAGTAGTACGCTGAATAATAGTGGTGACAGTAGGCATCTTTGTCATGTTGCAGATCGTAGAGGAAATGCTTTCAGTTTTTCCCCTTTCACTATGATACCAGATGTGGGTCTGCTGCATATAGCTTTTATTATGTTGAAGGATGTTCCTTCTACACCCAGTTTTTTTGAGGATTTTTATCATGCAGCAAGTTTGAATTTTAGCAAATGATTTTTCAGCATCAAGTAAAATGATCATATAGTTTTTGTCCTTCATTCTGTTGATACGATGTATGATGTAGGTTGAACCATCCTTGTATGCTTGCCAAGAATCCCTTTTGGTTATGAGAATGATCTTAATGTACTGTTGAATTTGGTTTGCTAGTATTTTGTTGAGGATTTTTGCATCAATATTCATCAGAGATATTGGCCTGTAATTTTCTTTTCTTTTCTTTCTTACATGTCTTGGCCTGGTTTTGGTATCAGGGTAACACTGGTCTCATAGAATGAGTTTGGAAGTATTCCCTCCTCCTTGTATTTCAGAATACTTTGAGTAAGATTGGTATTAGTTCTTCCTTAAATGTTTTGTAGAATTCAGCAGGGAATTGGATCTCAGGCTTTTCTTCACTGGGATACTTTTTTTTACAGCTTCAATCTTGATACTTGTTATTGCTCTGTTCAGGTTTTGGATTTCTTTGTGGTTAAGCCTTGATAGGTTGTATGTGTCTAGAAACTTATCCATTTCTTCTGGGTTTTCTAACTTTTTGGTATATAGTTGCTCATAGTAGCCACTAATGATTATTTGACTTTATGCAGTATCAATTGTAATGACTCCTTTTTCATTTTTGATTTTGTTTATTTGTATCTTCTCTCCTTTTTTCTTAGTTATTCTAGTTAAAGGTTTGTCAATCTTGTTTAACTTTCCAAAAAACAAGCTTTCCAGTCTGTTGATCTTTTTGTATTTCCTTCATTTCAAATTCATTTATCTCTGTTCTGATCGTTATTCTTTCTTTTCCTCTACTACTTTTGGGTTTTGTTTGCTCTTGCTTTTCTAGTTCTCTGAGATGCATCATTAGGTTATTTATTTGAATTTTTTCCTTTTTTTGATGTAGGCACTTATAGCTATAAAATTCCCTCAGTACTGCTTTTGCTGTGTCCCATATGTTTTGGTATGTTTGGCATATTTGGTCATTTGTTTCAAGAAAATTTTCAGTTTCCTTAATTCCTTCATTGACCCATTGATCATTCAGGAGCATCTTGTTTAATTTCCATGTGTTTGTAGAGTTTCCAACATTCCTCGTTATTGATTTCCAGTTGTATTCCATTGTGGTCAGAAAAGATGTTTGCTATCATTTCAATTTTTTTGAATGTTTTGAGGCTTGTTTTGTGACCCAACATATGGTCTATCCTTTAGAATTATCTCTGTTCTGAGGAGAATAATGTGTATTCTGCCACCATTGGATAAAATATTCTGTAAACATCTATTAGGTCCATTTGTTCTACAGTGCTGATTAAGTCTGATGTTTCCTTGTTGATTTTCTGTCTGCATGATCTGCCTAATGCTGAAAGTAGGGTGTTGAAGTCTCCAGTTATTATTGTATTGGAATCTATCTCTCTCTTTAGCTCTAATAATATTTTCTTTATATATCTGTATGCTCCAGCATTGGGTTCATTGCTGAATTCACCCTTTTATCATTATATAATGACTTTGTCTCTTCTTACAGTTTTTGTTTAGAAAACTATTTTGTCTTAGCTACTCCTGCTCTTTTTTGGTTTCCACTGGCATGGAATCTCTTTTTCCATCTTTTTATTTTCAGTTTATATTTGTCTTTACAGGTGAACTGTGTTTCTCACAGGTAACAGAACATTGAGTCTTGTTTTTTCATTCATTCAGCCACTCTGTCTTTTGATTTGAGAGTTTGGTCCATTTATAATTCAATGTTATTATTAAGTAAAGGGCTTACACCTGCCATTTTGTTACTTGTTTTCTGGTTGTTTTGTGGTCTTCTCTTCCTTCTTTTCTTCCTTCCTGTATTCCTTTTTGTGGAAGTGATTTTCTCTGGTGGTATGTTTTAATTTCTTGCTTTATATATTTTTTTGTAGCTATTGTAGGTTTTTTTGATTGGAAGTTACCATAAGGCTTGCAAATACTATCTTATAACACATTATTTTAAACTGATGACAACATTGATTGCATATAGAAACAAATAAGCAAAAAGAAAACTCATAAAAATGCTACACTTTAATTGTGTCCCCCTGCTTTTTAACTTTTTGTTGTGTCTCTTTATGTCTTATTACGTCTTGAAAAGTTGTTGTGGTTATTATCTTTGATTGGTTTATTATTTAGTCTTTCTGCTTGAGATAAGAGTAGTTTACACACCACAATCACAGTCTTAAAATATTCTGTGTTTTTCTGGTTGCTTACTACTACCAGCGAGTTTTGCACTGTCAGATAATATTTTTTATTGTTCATTAGCATCCTTTTCTTTAAGACTGAAGAACTCCCTTTAGTATTTCTTGTAGGATAGGTCTAGTGTTGATGAAATCTTGGTGTTGATGAAATCTCTTAGCTTTTGTTTGTCTGAGAGTCTTTATTCTCCTTCATGCCTGAAGGATATTTTCACCAGATATACTATTCTAGAGCAAAACTTTTTTCCTTCAGCACTTTAAATATGTCATGCCACTTTCTTTTGTCCTGTAAGTTTTCCACTGAAACCTCTGTTGCCAGATGTAGTAGAGCTCCGTTGTATGTCATTTGTTTCTTTTCTCTTGGTGCTTTTAGGATTCTTTCTTTATCCTTGACTTTTGGGAGTTTAATTATTTACATGCCTTGAGGTAGTCTTTGAGTTAAATCTGCTTAGTGTTACCTATAACCTTCTTGCACAATGTTGATATTTTTCTCGAGGTTTGGAAGTTCTCTCATATTATCCCTTTGAATAAAGTTTCTACTCCTATCTCTTTCTTTACCTCCTCTTTAAGGCCAATAACTCTTAGATTTACCCTTTTGAGGCTATTTTCTACATTTTGTAGGCATACCTTATCCTTTTTTATTTTCTTGTCTCCTCTGTGTATTTTCAATTAGTCTTTCTTCAAGCTCACTAATTCTTTCTTCTGATTGATCGATTCTGCTATTAAGAGACTGATGCATTCTTGGGTGTGTCAGTTGCATTTTCCATGTCTAGAATTTCTGTTTGTTTCTTTTAAATTATTATTTCAATCTCTTTGCTAAGTTTATCTGACAGAATTCTGAATTCCTTCTCTGTGTTATCTTGAATTTGAGTTTCCTCAACATATCTATTTTGAATTCTCTATCTAAAAGATCACATATCTCTGTTTCTTCAAGCTTATTCCCTAGCGCCTTATTTAGTTTGTAGTGTGAGGTGATGTTTTCCTGGGTGATCGTGATACTTGTAGATGTTTGTCAGTGTTTCTGGCATTGAAGAGTTAGGTATTTATTAGCTTTCACAATCTGGGCTTGTTGGCGCCTGTCTCTCTCAGAAAGGCTTTCCAGGTATTTGAAGGGACTTCGGCCCCAAGCCCAGTAGTGCTATAGCTCTTGCAGACTTGCAGAGATACCACTTTGGTGGTCTTGGTTAAAGTCCAGAAAAATTATCTGTATTACCAGACAGAGACTCTTGTTCTCTTCTCTTATTTTCTGCCAAACAAATGGAGTCTCTCTCTGTGCTGTGCTTCCAGAGCTGGGGATGGTGGGTTGATACAAACACCGGTGGCCATCACCAGTAGTATGGGTCAGCTGGGTCAGACCTGAAGCCAGCACAGCACTGGGTCTTACCCAAGGCCTACTGTAACCACTATCTATCTGGCTGCTGTCTATGTTCAATCAAGGCACTAGGGCTGTACGCTTAACAGATGTGAAGTCAGACAGGCTTGTGTCCTTCCCTTTAAGGTGTTGAGTTATCCCGGCCCAGGGTAGGTCCAGAGATGCTGTCTGGGAGCGAGGGACTGGAATTAAAAAAAACCTTAGAAATTTACCTGGTGTTCTATTTTACTGAAGCTGAGTTGGCACTCAAATCATGAGACACAGTCCTTCCCACTCTTCCCTCTATTTTCCACAGGCAGAGGAGCCTCACCTTATGGCCACCACCACAACAGACCCAAGGGGAGTACTGTCAGGCTAACACTGATGTTTCCTTTAGGCCCAAGGGCTCTGCAGTCAGTTTGTGGTGAATGCTGCCAGGCATGGGACTCACTCTTCAGGGCAGTGGACTCCCCTGTGGCCCAGGGCAGGTTCAGAAATGCTGTCCAAGGTCCAAGGCCTGGAATCAGGTCCCCAAGAGCCCACTTGGTGCTCTATTCCCCTAACGTGCAAGACAAAGTCCCCTTTACTTTTTCTCTGCTTTTCTCAAACAGAAAGAGTCTCTCACGATAGCTATCAAAGCTAGGAATGTGCTGGGTCTCACCTGAAGCCAGCATGTCTCAGAGGCTCACCTAAGGCACATGGCATACTATATGGGTATCACTGCTGGACCTTGGAGGATCCAAGGTCTCTTTAGTCAAAAGTTGATGCATCTTGCCAGGACTGAGTCCTTCCCTTCAAGGCAACAGGTTCCCTTCTGGCCCAGGGTGTGTTTAGAAATGTTGTCCGGGAGCTAAGGCCTGGAAAGGGGGCCTCATGACTCTGCCTGGTGTCCTATCCTACTGTGGCTGAGCTGGTTTCCAAATGCAAGACAAAGTCCCCTTTACTGTTCCCTCTCCTCAAGCAGAAGCATGGGGTCTCTTTTGGAGCTGTGAGCTATGTGGCCCGAGGCTGGGGGAGGGATGCTGCAAGCACTCCTTTAGCTGTCCTGGCTGGTGTCTTAGTAGGTCATGTGCCCCCACATCCCACTGTATCTGAGCCCAGGTCAGCACTAGGACTTGCCCAAGAATTGTAGTTCTTGTGGCGCAGACTGCCCTTCAAATTTATTTTGGGCTGCAAAGGACTTTAGCCTGTGGTGGCAAGGCTTGCCAAAACTCACGTTCCAATTGCAGGGATTAGTGGTTCCCTTCTGTGTAGGGCTGGTCCAAATGGTCCCTCTATGGGCAGTATTCAGTTGAGTTAAGCCTGGTGTTGCTTTCTGCTGTGACAGGGCAGCACTGTGTCCAATGCTACGTCTCACAATCACTGTGCTGTTCCTCTCCCAAATGCACAGATTCTCTCTCCATGCCATGCAGCCAGTTGCTGCCGGGGTATGACTGGGGAGGGGTGGTGTTGGTAATTCAAGACTGTGTTTCCTATCCCTTTCAGTGTCTCTTTCAGCAACATGAAGTTAAAACCAGGTACTATAACTGCTCATCTGTTTTTTGGTTTTGATAAAGATGCTTTTCTTCTGTGGATAGTTGTTAAGTTTGGTATTCCTGTTTGGGGTATGACTGGTGGAGCCTTTTATTTGGCCAACTTGCTTTACTCCCTCTTTATCTCTATTCTTGAAAGATATTTTGCTTAATAAACAATTCTCGTTATTTCCTTCAATGCTTTACATATTCTATTGTCTGTTTTATTCCAATGTTGTTGAAAAGCCTGCTGTCATTTCTACGTAAGTGATCTGCTGTTTCTTCCTGGTTACTTTCAATAGTTCCCTTACTTTAGTTCTGACATTTCATTCCCATGTGTTCAGAAACATATTTCTTTTATTTATCCTTCTTGAGATACACTATACCGTTAGGATTTCTGGATTTGTGTTTTTTCATTAGTTCTGTAAACTTTATAGTCATTATCTCTTTGATCATTGCCTTTATTCTTTCTATTTTTTCCTTTTGGGGCTCTGATATAATGTACTTTGGACCTTCTCATTTCATTCTTCATATATTTTCTCATATTTCCATCATATAATCTCTCTATGTAATTATATCATTACATTCAAATTTTTGACACATATTACTGACTGCCCAAACTGTCTGTGCTGGTTAGACTTTCCAGAACAAATAATGGTGACTGTAACCATCTTCTTCTTTTTTCTGACTTTAGTAAGAATTTATCCAGTGTTTCAGCTTTATTGTATTTGTTGGTTTTTGTGATAAACACATTTTACCATGTTTAAAATTTTTCTTTCATTCTAGTTTACTATGTATCCTTAGAAGGAAAAAAATACACTGAATTTTATGTCTTTTTGGCATACATCAAGATGACCATATAATCTTTTGTGATTTACCTAATAATGATAAAAATGAAATTAAAGGATGTCTAAAATTTACCGTTCTTGAATTCTTAAAATCAATTTTGCTTAGGAAGAGGTGTACATTTAGAAAAAACTTGATGCTGTATCAAGTTTGTGCATATTATTTTAATATTTCTACATATATTTTCACATATGATTAGGTCTATAGTCTCCTTGTTATTTTTATTCCACTTTGGTATGAAGGTTTTGTTATCTTTATAGATTGAGTTCAGATGTTTTCTTCATCCTGTGTTTAGATACAATTTAAATAATGAGGAAATAAGACAGGAATTATCTGTTCTTTAAAGTTTTAATTGAACTCATAAACGCTACTCTTCTATCTACTATCTCACTCTTCCTTCTCTCTGTTGTAGAATTCTGCAATAGCTACTTTATCAACTGACAGATATGGGGAATCAAGGTGTTTCTCTATTGAATCACTTTTCACTTTAATTTGGAGACAATAATTTCAGGATGCAACACTAGCATATGAATTTTCTACAAATTCTAAAGTTTATTTTTAGCTGGAAATATAAATTGTTTGAATTAGCACAGAGTTGAGATCACCTCCAATATACATGAATAGCACAAAATCAAACCCATGTTCCCATATCTTAACTTCCATATGGCAAGTTATTTTTTTAAACCAAAGTTACTCATCAGCAAAGAACAGTTAGTTGCCTTACATTTGAACTGTTATAAGGCCTTGCATATTTTACTGAATTCACTTTTTTTAAATCAAAAAGTACTGTTTGATGAAGGCCCACAAGCCTAAAAGATCTCTTCATCAATACTAGTGTTGTTTGGATATAAAAGATACCTGTCAGAAATAATTAATAAAAAGCAATATTGTATGTGGTTATATTGTGAATGTTAGGATATCTTTACAGGATAAAAGAAAATGGTAAGTGTACTAATGTTAGGCAAATGGCTACTTCAGGCTTGGAATAACATTTCCAGTAATATCTTTAAATAGAAAAATTTTAAATTCCATGTATTCATAATTAAGCAGTAAGAATGAACTCGTACCTCACACCACATACAAAAATTAACTCAAAATAGATCTATAGTATAAAGAACTATAGTTCTTTATCTATAGTATAAGAACTAAAACTATAAAACTCTTAAACAGTTTAATTTCTTAAGATGTGAAACACAGAATTGCCATATGATCCCACATTTCCATTCCTAAGTGCATAACCAATGGAAATGAAAGCAAGAACTTGAACATATACTTGTTTGCCAATGTTCACAACAGCACTATCCCCATAGCCAAAAGATGAAAACAACCCAGGTGTTCATCAAAAGATGAATGGATAAATGAATTGTGGTATTACATATAATAGAATATTATTCAGGCATAAAAAGCAATAAAGTTCTGATATATACTACAACATGCATGAACTGAGAAGACATTAGGCTAAATGAAAAAAGCCATGCACAAAAGAAGAATTATTGTGTGGCTGCACTTACATGAAATATTTACAATAGGAAAATTTATAAAGATAGAAAGTAGATTAAAGGTTACCAGGGATTATGGGAAGGAAGAAATGGGGAGTTATTGCTTAAAGGTTACAGAGTTTCTGGGGTGATGAAAAAGTTTTAAAAAGAGGTAGTGGTGATAATTGTACAACATTGTGAATATAATTAATACCAATGAACTGTACACTTAAAAATGGCTAAATTAGGGCCAGGCACGGTGGCTCACGCCTATAATCCCAACACTTAGGGAGGCTGCGGTGGGCAGATCACCTAAGGTCAGGAGTTGGAGGCCAGCTTGGCTAACATGGTGAAACCCTGTCTCTACTACAATACAAAAATTAGCTGGGCATGGTGGCACGCACCTGTAATCCCAGCTACTCAGGAGGCTGAGGCAGGAGAATCGCTTGAATCCGGGGGGCAGAAGTTGCAGTGAGCTGAGATCGTGCCACTGCACTCCAGTCTGGGTGACAGAGTGAGACTATGTCTCAAAAAAAAAAAAAAAGGCTAAAATAGCAAGTTTTGTGCTATACATATTTTGCCACAATTTAGAAAATAAATGTAATATACCAAAAACCATTGAATTTTACACTTTCAATGAATGAATTGTATGATATGTGAATTATATCTCAATAGAGCTGTTAAACAAAGGATGATATGGCATGGAAAACTTTTAAATTACTTAGACTCTGGAAATGATAATAAAGACATTGATGTTAATGGTATATGTTGAGACTTTGCATAATACCTTTCAAAAAATTGCCATGAAAAAGAATCAGTTGTCCTAAATAATATACTATTTTAAATGTGGCTTTAAATTTATATTTGTGTTTTAAATTAGTTAACCTAAGTGTTCCACTATTTTATCTAAATTGCTAAAAGTATGTACATTTAAGATGGATAATCCCCCCCATTTATGGATCTTCTCATTGGGAAAATAGGTGTCTCATATTATAGTTGCTGTCATCTTCCATTCAGGCATATGCAGTTAATAGCTTAGACAAAAAAGAAAGGGTACTATTCTTCCCATTTTTCCATTATTTGGGATAAAAGGAATGTGAACTTGAAATGAGGTTTGAGTTATTGGACTCATGACTGAAGGGTATTGAGACTGAAGATTACGCTAATGATACCTGGCTATTCCTGTGATGGCAACATTTAGATAAGAATGATTTGCAGTGATTAGATAGGTTATTTTGCTCTTTGATTTTAACAAATATTCGGGTTAAGGGACTAAGTCTTTGCCAGAACTAATACATTTTAATTCTTTCTCACTTAAAACTAGTAAAGTCTCAATATTTTCTTGATTGAATACAAGATGATGTCAAAGTACTTTTAAACGTTTCTCAGTTGTTGATTTTAGGACTTCATTTGGTGATAAAATGATATGATAAGGAATATGGCAGATAAACTAACGGCAAAATAGAAAAAGAACTCTTGCTTCTAGCTAATTGCCATGCTTTTAATACTCTCAAGGATCCTTCAGTAAAAACTCAAATTACGGAGGTAAAAATACAGTGCCAAAATCTGTTTTTGATAAAACTGATGAAGAAAAGTAGAAGCAAATACAAAGCAAGGTAGCTCCTTGATTCTTTAAATTTTTGCCATTATAGTATGATATGGTTTGGCTGTGCCCCTACCCAAATCTCACCTTGAATTGTAATAATCCCCTTGTGCCCTGGGCGGGGCCAGGTGGAGATAATTGAATCATGGGGGTGCTTCCCCCATTGGTTCTTGTGGTATTGAATAAGTCTCATGAGATCTGATGGTTTTATAAATGGGAGTTCCCCTGCACAAGCTCTCTTGCCTGCTGCCAGGTATGACATGACTCCTCATTCGTCTTCAGCCATGATTGTGAGGTCTCCCCAGCCATGTGGAACTGTGTGTCAAACATCTTTCCTTTATAAGTTACCCAGTCTCAGGCATGTCTCTCTTTAGCAGCATGACAACAGACTAATACATAGTATTCTCATCTTTGAATCTGTGTTGAAGATTAACAGGCATACTTTATTTTTTTAAGTAATAAATGTGACAAGAAAAGGAATCCATATTTCTTCCTAAAAATTAAAAATGCAGATGTGCTTTACTCAGTGTTACATTGGTCTGTTGTTTTCAAAATATGACATTTTCAAAATAAATTAGTATAAAGATTACTCTTTACTTGATTTTTAAAAATCTACAATAAAATCATTAATTGAAAGCATAAAATTTAGAATTCACTAAAATTTGGACCTAATACAGATGTTCCCCAAATGCAACAGAAACAAACAAAAAAATCAAGTGCCTGTGGTTCTTCATTTGTGGAGGACAGACCCTGAGGTATATCAGAGCAATTAGAAGCCTTTCACCAATTAATGCAAAAAGCACTGATTATACAACGAATAAATTACTCTCATTTATGTGTATTAGAGCTTTTAATGAATATAGATGTTATAATAAGATATAAATTCATCTAAAAATCTTACAGAATTGACCATAATTTTAAAAAGTATCACATATTTGCTTTAGTCAATAGACAACAGGTGTAATTACTATCAAATGAGAGTTCACTAATTTTATTTTTTATGTCAGAATTCTTCATCTTTGAAAACATTGATAGGCACTATTCTTTTTATCAAAAACTAATTGCTGGCATTCTGTAGATCACAAAGAGACAATTAGCTTGACTACTGTCTCAGATAGAAAACGATACATCTTTGAAATGAAGCTATCACCCGGTGACTATGGGGGAACTTTCTGACTGCCTTTATTCTCCTTAGGCATGCATGCACAAACAAAATAAAAAGAGAGAACAATTTCCCCACCCAGAAATAACAACAGGGAACTAAGTTCATTCTACTTAAGACACTTTTCTTCTTATTCATCCATATGCAATATTTTAACTCCCCTTTTCCTTTCTTCTCTCAACTCCTGCATTTAGCGCGTGAATGTGTGCACAGGTGAACACGCGCACGCGCACGCACACACACACATTTTTTTCCCTCCTCAACTGAAAGCTACCGTAATAGTGGCAAAATGTACCACGAGTGATATCCTGAAACAACAAAAGAGAAAGCCATACTTTAAAAATTGAAATGAAAACAAACAAGTGGCCAGTACTATTAACCTTTAGTCTAGACTGTTGCCAAGTTTCCTTCAGATTCTCCATAAAGATTTTTATTAATTTATTCTCAACTAATGGTATCTGTTTTTCTGTAAGTTCAAACATTAAAGATACATTTGAAAATTATTTTGAATTCAACTTTAAATTCTAACATTAAATTCTATTATTTTTCTTTATTGCACACATTTTGCATTTTAGTAACACACACGGGCTTTGAAGGTTGGCTCAGAAAACTAGTCTTTGCAACCTTTATTCTCAGTTATTCCAAAAGTGCAATTAATTCTATCCAGAGAAAATCATATGTCCCTTTCTATCCTCACCTACACTGTCTACTTCTAGGTTCTCAGCATCTTTTATCTGAACTATTCCAATGACCTCCTGATTGGTGTTATAGCTAAGCTTGCTCCCACTCAACCCATTCTATTCTGCTGTCAAAATGGTCTTTCTAAAATGCAAGTCTCATTATATTTTTCCCTTGTTTAATATCTTTTGAAAAATCTCATTTCTTAATAGAAAAAAAATCCAAATGCCTTTAATATGACAAAGGTATCCTCCATCATCTGACCTTACCTACTTTTCCCAGCTCTCTCTTGCCACTCCCTCAAAACCCATTCTGCAGCCAAACTGACCTATTTGTCAACTTAACGGTTTCAGCCATTGTGCCTTTACAGTAGAATGGGTTAATAAATATAGCTGTATTATACAATATAGTTATGAGAATGAACACTACATGAAATAATATAAATCAATTTTACAAAAATGACACTAAACAAAAGAATCCAGACACAAAAGATTACATATTATATGGTTCCACTTATACAAAGTTTGGTAAAACACAAAAGTAATTCTAACTCCAGTCTGGGTGACAGAGGGAGCTCCTGTCTTTGAAAAAAAAAAAGTAATCTGTAGTGCTAAAAGTCAAAGTTGTAGTTACACTTGAGGATTGAGCTGTGACTGTAAGGGGGAACAAGGGCCATTTTCTGGGACACTGATAATATTCTGGTTTCTTGATCTGGATGGTTATATAGATATGTTCAGTTTTTGAAAATCCATTATGCTGTAACTTACTATTTGTGGGTCTTTTTTTTTGTAAATTAAATAAAAGGTAAGGAATAAAAACAACAACAACAAAAACAGTGCCAGTATCACTTGTCACTTCTTTGAAAGTTTCCCAAAACTAAGTAAGTCCCTCAGGCAGAATTTTTGTTCCTAAATATGTCATATATTTATCACACATAAAATTACCACAGCACAATAATTATATCTTCTTATAACAAAAAGTGATTATATTAACATAACAATTATATTACATTATTATATGTTAATATAACATCATTTTTAAAATCTCATTATCATTTAAATTATCATTTAAAAAATCTAGATCTTTCTGTTTGACAATGAAATGTAACTTTCCTAACCAGTAAGATCATAACTTTCTACCCATGTACCCGCAGCCTCCAGCACAACCTGGCAGTTAGTGCGTACTCAATGATATTATGTCATGAGGGTTTTTCCAATCTCTGCATTAACATTTTGGGTCAGATAATTCTTTGTTACAGGGACTGTCCCATGCACTACAGGATGTTTAGCAGCATTCCTGGGCTCTACCCACCTGATATCACTAGGTACCCTCCAACTGTAACAACCAAAAATGTCACCAGGCATTGCAAATGTCCCTGGGGAACCAAAATTTACCCTGGTTGAAAACCATTTATACATATAGTTTCCATGTAAAAATACAAACTACATGTTAATTCACTCACCAAAAATCTCTGGGTTCTGAAATGGTTTGCATATTATGGGCAACTAAAAAAAAAATAGGTTCTCTTGAATGCTTAAGAGGAAGTTGAGCTCTACATGTCAGAGAAGTTTATAAAATGGTTTCAATATCTAGATAATCAAATATAATTCATATTAATTGCATGCTAGAATAATGTCTCCTTTGGAATTCCTATATAGAAAAATGAGTTTGCCAAGCAAAATAATTGTGTAAGAGTTTATATTTGGTATTTTTTAAAATGACTGCTAATAGTAGCTAAGTGTATTAAACGTCCAAATTATACATTATTTTCCAGGGCTTATATCTATGAATAGACCATTAATTCTACATTACTGAAGTTCAATAAGTTTCTATCTGTAAATTACTTAACAGTGAACATTACATAAGAAAAGGATAGTTAGAACATAAACTATCATGCATCAGCCATGAAAAAATCTCACAAAGGGAAAAACTAACTTATTAGGAAGAAATGTGTTTGTATTTTATTAACTTAATGCCTTTGATTCAGGATATAATTTTTGGCTTGATCTGTGTTGTTAAGAGCATGAGTGATAAAATAATTGAGTACTGGTATGTTAACGGAGTTTGAGAAATGAGAAAATGAATGGTTTATATGTCAAAATGATACAGCCAAAACATAAATTTGACCTTACCAAAATTATTTCTTGACAACCAATTCTTTACACTCCTCTTTGTGGTTACAATCAGTATTTAAGAACAGCTACTGAGCCAAAAACAAAACAAAACAAAACAGAAAACCCGGGCAGTTTATAAAAGGAGAAACAAAACTGAATAAATTCAAGAACAGTGTTTAAATTATTCTACAATATGCCAATAAAAATACAATTTTTCACCTACCAGATTGGTAAGATTAAAAATGATTAATATTCTACAATATGCCAATAAAAATACAATTTTTCACCTACCAGATTGGTAAGATTAACAATGATTAATGGAAATACAATCTCATAAACTGATAGTACAAATATATAAACTTGTACATATTCTAAGAGGGTAATTTAGCAATATGTAATATGAGACTTCACAATTTTGAGTGAGTTATTGTATTTTAGGAAATATTTCTAAAGTGATCATTAGAAGTATACATAATAATTTATACAAAGAGAATGTGATAGGAAATAGGAAAGAACCTAAATGTTTAATGATAGGGAAATTAAATTACTCATAGTTTTTAAGTATTTTTCAGTGATTGACAAATCCCAATTTTTTGTAGAACAGTTATTAAATGAAGAAAAGCTTACATTATATGAAAAGGAGAGTGGCTAAGAGCAAGGGATCTGGAGTAAAGACTACCTAGTTCAAATTCTAGTTCTATCATCTTTTGCTACATCCAGGTCAATTTATTTAATCATTTAATCTTTCTAAATACAATTTTCTTATCTGTAAAGTGGTACCTACCTATTTTGTAGGCTTGTGTGGATTAAATTAGATATAATATACAAAGTACTTATAAAAATACATGGCATACAGTAAGTGTACTATACATTTTAGTAATTATTATAATAATTGGGATGATATTACTATGAAAACCAAGATATAAACCAGTATATATGGTGTGCTCCCAGTTGGGCAAATTAATGAATTAGTCTTAGGTAATAATTGTGGGTTCAGATTATTGGTGTTTTCATTAACTTCATTTTGCTTTGCTATATTTTCCCCAAATTCTTTTTTTTCTTGCAAAAAGCATGTATTATTTCCATGTTCAGTAAAAAAGGAGTTATTTTAAAACTCTATTATTAAAAAGATGAACGTCATCTTTTCCTTCTCCTAAATGACCATATATTTTTCTATTACAATATGGACTGAATACCCATTTCACAATAAAAAGGTCATTTTATGCTGTAGTTGAACACATATCATATGCAAAATGGTGTGCTCCTAATATCTTAACACTAACGAGAAAGTAACGAGAAATTTGAAAACCAGTTTTCTTGTTGGTAAAAGAGAAGCTTTCTACAGATGGCCTTTAGCCCTACCATGTAGTTACTAAGCTTCATGAGAAGCAGGATATCTAAACAGACTTCATATTTTATCCCTCTGACAGAGTCTATCTTAATTTTGATCAGAAAGCATTGGATGAGAAAATAATTTAACTTATAAGAGATACAGTATTTTCTTTGAGGACCTCTGCTTAAGATCTCTGTAGGGCGATTACCACCTTTGATTACAATGCAAATATACATGTACTACTACGGCTATGAATAAACCAAAGAAAATTTGATCCCTGAACATCTGAGGAATCAAATTTGAGCAGTTTTTATGTTGCTGATATAAGTAAAAAACACTAAATTTCTTCATAAGTACTAAATAGTATAAGAAATCTAAAAAGCATTCTAAGTCAAATACAAAAAGTCTGGTGGTGGTTTGTATTTGAAAAATTCCAAATATCTAACTAGTGCACTTTTCAGGTATTGATTTTGATGTTCATAAAATTAAAGATTGTTACATGTGAAAAAAGGATCTTTGCACCAAACAGTCTTTCTGGGGCAATTTACTTTCCCCCAGTGATCTCTTTCTCACCCACCTGATCTCTTGTGCCATGAGTTAGTTTCTGCCAGCAACAGTGAAGTATCTGATGGTAGGAGGGCAAATGGGGGGAGAAGAAAGATTAAGAAACTAGGAGACTGATTATTAGTGCCTGCTACTGTTATTATCTATATTCAAAATCAAAAAAGTGAAACTTCACAAAAGTTTCACTTCATTTTATGGAAACCTCCACAAAATGTTTATATAAGGAAGCTACATCTTCAGCCATATCCTTTGCAAGGTCTTGAATACATTCTGCTGTCATTCAGTGGAGAAAATAAAAAACTAAAAGAAAAAATAGATGATTTGTTAGGGAGTAGTTGCCTAATTTAGAGAATTTTCTTGTTATTAGTTATAAAGGACTTGAAGCCTAGTAAGAATGAGATAGACCTTTTGCCTTCTCAGATTAACTTTCACACAAAGGAAACGCGTTATAGCACTCTATTTTAAATTCAGCTTCCTCAAAATAAAATAGGAGTTCAGAGATCATAAGAAAAAGTATATTTACTATTAATAAAATGAGTTTAATAAAATTATGTTACTCTTATATTTTCCTTTATTCCACCTTATTAAAATATCTGCATAATCTGCTTTTTCTGCTTTAAAATGTTTTTCAGAATGAATGCAGGCAAAGCAAAATCTTTTAAAATTGTTCATTATTGCTAAGAAAACAAGCTAAATCTGGTCGTAATTTCTATTGTTGTGCTTTTCTCAACATGACAACCTTGATCTTTCCATAGCTGTGCTGTTAAAATAAAGTTTGGTAAGAAATTGGAAGGAAGAAGGAAAAATGTGTTAGTAAAGTTTATCCTAAAGGAATCAGTGTGAAGTACTGAGTAATAGGAATGAAAGCTAACTGCTCTCAAGTTTAAATGCACAAATCAGTATAGGGAGGACAAATAAATTTATAGTTCAGAAATAATCAAATCCGTAAGAAAAACTAATGAATATGACTAAACCTTCTGACAGCAGGAATTTTAGTGAGTTTTAATTGACAGTGAGAATAAATTAAATTCCTGAACATTTTCATTATTGGTATAAGCGTTGTACTTCGGGGGCAAAAATCTCTCACTGTGCTTGCAATTATATTCAAGAACAGTCTATTGGACATTAGTTATCTACTTACCTATACCCATTTTCTACTCTTTACTATGAAACTAATAAGCCTAGTTTTAGTTAATGTTATTTATTAATAGCTACCAATGAAATCACTAACCTGTTACTGAATGCTCTAGGCTTCAAAATTAAAGAGATTCCTATCGACATTTAAGTTACTGCCAGCATCCTTCAGCTGTGATAAGTTGTAATACAGACTTTATCATTCTTATTACATTCTTCTTCCTGAATAAATAATGCTGAGAAGAGGTGAAAGGATTTCCTTATATACAGCCACTGTGACTTTGAACATTTTCCTCAAACCATTAGATGAAAAGAACAAAATTGTGTGGTGGATATTAGAAATGCATTTTTTTTGTTAAATGTCTTTTCCCCTCTCTTGGAATGTGAGCCCCTTAAGAGCCACGTTTTATGTCTTTGTGTCACATATTCCTAGCAGACTACAGATTACCCAACCTTTCTTAAAAGGTTCTGAGAGAATTTTTGTATCTAGTGAATTAACTTATCTCTCACACATATAGAATGGTACTAGCCGGTGTGCCACCCTTAGGAGAATTGAGAAGACAGTCAAACAATTTTCTATGTTTGATAGTTTAGATGGGGAACCTCAGTTGAGAAGGGATGGATAGAGTGTATAAAAATCACCCCCCCTAAAATTGTTGAATTAACAAATGAGAACTTATCACCTAACAGATTGAAAGTCTTCTTTCCTAAGTCCATCATTATTTTAACTACTGCAGTTTTAAACTGCTTTCCTAAGTCCATCATTATTTTAACTACTGCAGTTTTAAACTGCTTGAAGACAAGGGTCAATTCTCTTTAACTTTTTAAATTCTTATAAGGTCTAGGCCACTACGGTATGGAGTTCAATTTAACTCATATTGTGTTTCATCAGTGGATTAAAACACACACACAGACATACGTTCACGTGTGCGCACGCACGCACACACACACACACACACACACACACAGAGGCATGTATGTGCACATTACCTAAACCAAATTCCAAATCTACTGAATCAGAATCTCTGGGGTTTGAGCCTAGCAATCTTTTTAGAAAAATGTCTATGAGTGGTAGAAGGCTGAGTATACAGGATGAAGGATCTCTGGATTGAAATGAATTCCTGTTCCCATTGCTGGTTCCTCTAAACATGACCTGGTTCCCTCATCTTAGTCATCTTCATTTAAACCTTGCCTTTCAAATGCCTACCTCTCTCCTCTATAAAAGCCCACATTATTCCATTTCAAAGATGTGCCATCATACTGTCCTTAAGTTGGTTATTTTTTTAAAATTTAACTTTCTTCAGAATCATTTTTGTTATCTTACAATCATCCAAGATCTGTGTTATTTTAACTTCATTCTCCCTTTTATTCATAGAATAGTCTTCTAAATTTTATCATTTGGCCTTCTGTAGCCTTTCTAAAAGTTTATAATTTCTTCTGCTCCTAATATCATATCTTGGACTTATTAATCTTTCATATTAATTATGTGGTTTCCCTGATCTCTTTGCTATTAATTTAATTTCTTCTTGGACAAAAGTATTAAATGCTATTGAATCTATTTCTAGTTATATAACCAAAAGAAAAACAGATACTTGCATGCCAATGTTTGTAGGAGCATTATTTGTAAAAGCTAAAAGCTGAAAACAACCCAGTGTCCACCAACAGGTGAACTGATAAAAAAGTTGTGTGGTATATACATACAATGGAATGTTAGTCAGAGTTAAAAAGGGATGAAATTCTAATACATGATATAATATAAATGAACCCTGAAAACATTTTGCTAAGTGAAATAAGCTAGACACTGAAAGACAAAACTGGTATGATTCCACTTATATGAGGTATCTAGAATAGGCAAATTTATAAAGACAGAAAGTAGATTATAGTTTACCAGGGGTTGGGGGAGGGAGGAATGGGGAGTTTTTGTTTAATGGGTGCAGAGTTTCTAAATGGGATGATAAAAGTTCTAGAAACAGTGGTGACGGCTGCACAAAACTGTGAATGTGCTAATATCACTGAATTGTACACTTAAAATTGGTTAAAATGGTAAATTTTATGTTTATATTTTACCAAAATTTTAAAAAGCTACTGAAATGATTTTAACTTCCCTAGAGCATCCTTTTTCTTCACACTGACACATTTTATCTATATTATTAAAAGAAAATAAAAACCCATCCATACTTTTTCCATATCCCTAAATCTATCACCTCTTTAGATTTTTTTGTAAAAATAAAATTTAATATGGATACTCAGCATTTTCCACACTTCGAGCACAATGATATTGTAGATACACACATAAAACACTTCAAATCTCTATATACACATATGCATGCACACATACACACCCCACTTTACATCTCCTCCTTAGACTCTTGCAAATTTCACCAAAATTCTTCTTTGGTTCTTGTATTTGAGCTTTCATTTAAATATAAGCAAATAAGACTGTAAGTTTTACAGTGCAAATAATGTTATGTTGCAAGTTATTTTTAGATGCCAAGTACTTTGCAAATACAATAATGAGAAAATATCAATTTCAAAGGTTTACCCAACATACAAGAAAAGAGTTTAAAAGGAAGGAAGATAAATACATCTAAAGGATCTCTAAAGAACTGGTATTACGTAAACTATGAGGAAGCTGAGAAATGATATTCTCAAAGGAAAAAATAGAGCAGAGCAGAAAGCTACTTTAATCTAAACTACAAAGAATTATAAGATAATTAAATTTATTTTTAGAGATGATGCTTTTAAAGTTGCAAAAAAATCTTCTGGTCTTATTAAAAAGGATAAAATTAATAGGAGTAACTTATCCTTATAAAACCCTGGAAAATTTAGGAATAATAAATTAAGAAATAATTTTAGTATATGGAAAATTATTAAAAGATCCCATACACAAGAAATAAATGTACATAATATATGATGTGAAAGGAAAACTTAAGCAAAGATGATGATTTATAAAAAAATATATTCTTACATAAAGAGAATATGGAGCTGTATAAAAAAGCAGAAAGGACAGGTGGTAGTTTAAAAAGTCAGTTTAGGAGCAAACTGGACTGGGCTGTTAGATAGCAAAGCATTTTCCTATTTCTAAGATGTTTGGACGATGTGTAGGCAAAACTTTTATTGGAAATAAAATATGATCAGGGTTACAAGACAACAGAGGAGCAATGCCAGTGATTTTTTAAATGCAGCAAACTGTAAAGGAGGCAACACAGGCCAATCAGCAAGTTGCAAGTACAAAGGAGATGATTTCACTATCTCAAATAAATTAATGGGGCAGCCACAGGTAGCAAATAGGTAGAGGAGGCAACAGTCGAGCAAACTCAGTCAGCAGTCTAACTCAGTGGCACAAGGCAAGTGTAGATGATAGCAGAAATGCTAAACAATCTCACCTACTTACAGTGTTACAGGCATAGATTGGGCAGGGCAAGATCAGGCAGGCAGATGGCATAGCACTTGTTAGGCCATAGTATAGGGGAATTGTAGGGGAGCAGATAGATAATGCTGGGCAGTCTAAAATGCTAAAATAGCAGATGGATATGGCAGTACCAGGCCATTTGCTGATGGACAAAGCACCAGTGAGTGAAGAATGCAAATCATTCAGCAGATGAGTGAAGTGAGGCAAAAAGGAGAGACAAAAACCAAAGGCAATCAAGCAGGAAGACAGAACAGTAGAGAAACAATGACAGATCATCAGAAGCAGTTGGGTAGTGTAATAGCAAGCTCTCAGCAGAGGAATAAAACACCATTCAGGAAAAGATGAGATTGAGAGTGAGGCAGTCCCCTGAATTGGGTGTCTTCCATCTAGGATACAGTAATCAATAAACTGCAAATGAGAATCCACAAGAGAACAGCACACAAATGGAAATAGCAGATGGATCTGAACTCTATTGCCCAGGGATACAGAATGACCCTAGAACATAGATACATAACAATCCACAAGGAAATTAAACAGATGTGAAAAATGGATCCAAGCATTTTTTATGATGATAAAAGAAACCAAAACACTAAAAATTATTAATCTGAAAATGATTGGCTGGGATTGAAGTCTTCGCTTACCCCTTT
The DNA here is from genome assembly GCF_029281585.2 of Gorilla gorilla gorilla. Lineage (NCBI taxonomy): Eukaryota > Metazoa > Chordata > Mammalia > Primates > Hominidae > Gorilla > Gorilla gorilla. The sequence continues at coordinate 83,724,514 of NC_073239.2, read as the reverse complement.
CTGGAGCCCACAAAATGGGAATGTTGGGAATTTCTGCAGCAGAAAAACAGAAGAGAAAAGGGATTTCTGACTCCCAGTTTGAGGAAAGCAGGTCAAATTTAGGGCTGTACAAACTGGTTCAGGGAAATAAGAACCAGCCTGAACCTTCTCCCTTCCTCAGAATGAAACCATTTCTGAGTTATGGGAAAAGTTTAGGCAGCCCTCACCCCATCATTCCCCACAACCTCCCCTTTCACACTTACCTCCAGTGCAAACAGTTTCCAGCAAGGAGGTACTTGGAAAAATTCACTCATATGTTTACACCACGGCAAAATGGGAAGATGGTCAACTAATGGTACTTCCTGTGTAGGTCGGGTTTCTAATTCAGTGGGATCCCTTCCACTCTTTATGAATGAGCAGAGGGGACAGATTACTAGAAACTACCTACCTCTTTGAAAGTGGATGAGAAAGAATCAGGGGCAGTAATATCAATCAACAAATAGTAATACCAGTAAATATCTTGGTGATCTCATCAATTGTCATGGATTTTAATTCCATTTATATGTTGATGACTCCAAAAATAATATTTCTAGCCCAGATTTTCCTACTGAAGTCTAGATACATATACCTAATATCTACTTTTTTTGGGCGGGGCGGGCGGGTGGGGCGGGGGCGGGGAGAAGGAGTCTTACTCTGTCACCCAGGCTGGAGTGCAGTGGTGCAATCTCAGCTCACTGCAAACCTTGCCTCTTGGGTTCAAACAATTCTCCTGCCTCAGCCTCCCGAGTAGCTGGGATTACAGGCGTGCACCACCAGGTCTGGCTTTTTTCTTTTCTTTTCTTTTTTAGTAGAGACAGGGTTTCACCCGGTTGTCCAGGCTGGTCTTGAACTCCTGACTTTATGTGATCCGCCCACCTCAACCTCCCAAAGTGCTGGGATTACAGGTGTGAGTCACCATGCCCGGCCTCATATACTTAATATCTAATTGCAATTCAATATCTCCACTTGGATATCTAAAGGAAGTTCAGGTTTCTATAACCAAAGTAAAATTCCTGATCTTCCCCCTCAAACCTACTTTTCCCATAGTCTTCTCCATTTCAGTAAATGGAAACTACATTCTTCTAATTCCCAAGGCAAATCTTGGGTCTTATACCTGACTTCTCTCTTTATCTTATTCCATCTGTTTACCTCTCCCTTCAAAATATATCAGTAATCTACTTCTCACTACCTCCACCTCTATCATTGGTCTAAGCCACTGTCATTTTCCACCTGGATTATTTTAATAGTCTCCTAACTTGTTTTCCCATTAAAATATGTCAGTTCATGCCATGCCTCTACTCTGTTACACTAAGGGTGGCATACAGGTTCCACATGATCCATGGCTTCCTCTCTCTCCTCCTTTAGGTCTTTGTTCAAATGTCATCTTATCAATGAGGCCTTCCTTAATGGATGACCCTATTTAAAATTATAACCCTCTTTCCTACCTGGGCTACCTATCCTCCCTCCCTGGTTAATTTTTAAACATAGCACTTACCATCTCCAGTTCTATAGAGTTTACTTGTTTTTTAATAGCTTGTATCCTCTCACTAAAATGTAAATTCCATAAAGGTAGGGACTTTTGACTTCTTAACTCATTGCTCTATCTCAACATCTTAAACAGTGCCTGGCATGTATATATCTATATCTATATCTATATCTATATCTATATCTATATCTATATCTATATCTATATCTATCTATCTAGTAGGCTTTAAGTACATATTTGAGTCCATGAAGCATTAACTTCTTATGGGGCTTCCTCTCTCAATCTCAGTTTTTCAGAGTATTCTTCTGAAAGCTCACATACTATGAGCTTTAAGATTAACAGAGCAGATGCTAGTGTACTATAGAATAGGAATGTTCTAAAACAGGGGTCGGCAAACTACAGCCCAAGGGCCAAATCCTGCCCATTTCCTGTTTTTTTTTTTTTTGTATGGCCTGCACTCTATAAGTGATCTTTGTATTTTTTAATGATTCAAGAGATAATCAAAAGAAGAATAATATTTCATGACACGTAGAAATATATGAAATCCAAATTCAGTGGCCATAATAAAGTTTTATTAGAGCACAGCCAGGCTCATTCATTTATATCATCTGTGGCTGCCTCTGTGCTACCGGTCTGGCAGAGTTGGGTAGTTTTGACAGAGACCATATGCCTACAAAATCTAAAAAATTTACCATCTGGCCCTTTTAAATAGGTTTGCTGACCCCTGTCCTATAGTATTTTATATTTAGAAGGCAAAGAGCAATAACTAAAATTTGAGCAAAGATAGACTAGAATTTACTGTTAATATTGCTGCTACTATTGTCCATGGTAAATGTTTGGGGGAATGTATACTTATACTAGGATTTGCTTTCAATATTATTATTAGTTTTATTTTTTATTTTATTTTTGAGACAGTGTCTCGCTCTGTTACCCAGGCTGGAGTGCAGTGGCGCGATCTTGGCTCATTGCAACCTCCACCTACTGGGTACAAATGATTCTCCTGCCTCAGCCCTCCCGAGTAGATGGGATTACAGGGGCATGTCATCATGCCTGGCTATTTTTTCTATTTTTAGTAGAGACAGGGTTTCACCATGTTGGCCAGGCTGGTCTTGAACTCCTGACCTCAGGTGATCTGCCCACCTTGACCTCCCAAAGTGCTGGGATTACAGGCATGAGCTACCACAACTGGCCTGCTTTCAATATTATATACAAGTAACCTCTCATTCCTCTAAATATTATTTATTAAAGAGGGTGATATTCATTCATCTATCTACCCCACAGAGCAGCGCCATCTCGAAGGACAAAGTACAATACCAGTAAGTCTTGAAAATGGCAAAATGGGAGAGAATGAAAGAGGAAGTAAATAGGGCCCATAAATGGAACTTATATCAAAGTATCACACAATTAACTAAACTTCTAAATACATACTCTAACAATAGTCGGAAATTAGCATGATATGAATTTCTTTTGAATCTCATCAATGGGGTTATTAAAGTGACCTCATTATGATGGGTTTGCCTATACAATGTAATCTTGAAACACAGCAGACAATTGACACATTATAATAAGACTCCATTATAGTTATACAATATTCAAAACTAACAATTATATTCTCTCTGGTTCAAATACCTCCATTTTGTAAAAAAAGAGTATTTAAAAAATTTTGTAAAACTGCGTTCAGAAGCACCTCCTAATCAAAACTGACCTAGCTTTTCTTTCCATAAAGGTTTAGCCTGAGGATTATTCCACGTAAGGATATTATGTTATTTGCTGCAATACAACCTATGGAAAGGAGTGAAGAAGCTGAGGGGTAAGACACTTAAATTATCCCAGTGGCACTCATGGCTATAATGTTATCTTCATTCTTCATAGAGAAGTATAATTTATTTCTTTGTATATCAATTAGTCCTTCCAGCATGATGGACTGCTTCTTCCACATTGTTGCCTTTAGCCTTTGATCTCGTTCATTCAGTGAAACTGACAACCATCATTTTCAAACTGTACATACAAGAGGGGTTTACTGCTTCTTTCTTCTCAGCATCTTTTGAAGGAACTTGGATCCTTTCTGCTAATTCTCATCTATGTGCCATTAATAAATATCTAAAATGGTTACTACCTCCAGTGGACATTTGTCCTTCATATTTTAGTAGCAGTTCCAAGTTTCAATATAAGAAAATAATACTGGTAAAATTATTAGAATTATTCAAATTGTTTACTTTGTTGCCTGAATCTACTTTCTGAATCCCTATCAGATGCCTTTTATGGCAGGCAGTAACAAAAAAGTTACAAATATTCTGCCCTTCTAATTCAGTGATATTATTCTGAGAAGTTCATAGTACTTGACAGATATAAAGTACTCATTTGTTGTCATCTTATTACATTTTATGTGAAAGGCAACAGTAAGTCCATTTCATAGATGGATACCTAATACACAGAGAGAGAAATCCATATTCCTGATTCCAGACAGTAGTAAAGAAAGGAATATCCTGAAATCTTCATTCCTTAGACTATGTCTCTAGATAAATATACTTTTAGCATTTTACTAATATATCTGCAAAATATTTATTTATATTTTGTTGTTAATTTCTTAGCACATATTTTGCAAAACCAACGTATTCTGGTATGCTAGCCTCTTTTCATTTTACAAGAGTAGATTTGGAAGGGTGAACTGGAAAGGTGATTTCAAGATATAATCACTGATAAATTCAAGCTAAAACAAGGATTTAACATGTCTTCTTTGATATTTCTTTTTCCTTTTCCGCAACTATACTATTGTGTACTTTAAGTTCTATCCTGTTTGATTTTTCTTTCAGAGAATAATTCTTATAATATTTATTCAACCATCATCTACTTATTTTTAAAGCTAAAGCTCTTTGTAAACATATTGTAGATAACAATAGCAAAGATTTATATAGCAAGGAAATATTGTTTTTAGTGCCTTGCTTATATTATTTACATAACATAAGTACCCTATGAGGCAAGTACTCTTACTATCATTTTACACATAAGAAAACAGGTTTTTAAAGTTAAGTAAATTGCATGGGGTTGCACACTAATAACAGGTGGATCTAAGATTCAAACCCAAATAGTCTGTGCTCTTAACCACTATGTTATTTTTATTATTAATTTTATGCCCCATTACAGAGCAGAATTAACCAGTATGTTATGCTACTCCATAAAAGGTTATATGGGCGACACTATTTTTCTAGTTAGAACTGTAATTAGAAACAGAACTTGCATCTACACTTGCTTGTATGTTTATTTAACATATGATCTCTCGTATCCATAGGGCCCCATAAAAGCTGAGCACATATTCTGACATAGAGTAGGTATACAATTAGGATATATATTTAAAGGAAATTGAATATATAATTTTTATGTGTGGGTTCTTCATATAGGAAATTTTTGTTTTTGCCTTATTCTCAAAATTGCAAAAATTCTGACCTCAAGGAACAATGTACTCTTCCCTCTTTAGTGCTACTATGTGGAATAGGACCCTTTCAACTTAACAGTCTTAAATGCAAAGTCAGTTATTGCTCTAATTATTTATCTAAATGGTCTAATTTTGTACCTGTAATTTTTATACTGGCACCATTTTACTATGGAGCTTTTCTTTTTTCATGCATAAAAAATAGAGGATGTATGTTTTGGGTAAGTCTGTCCCTGGTAGAAAAATTAAATGCAAAAATAATCCATAAGTAAGTGGACTTAAGGAGAAACATAACATTTCTTTTCAAATATCAGAAATGTCATGCAGAGGAGGAATTAACCTTCTTTTGAGCACAGCCAAGAGCAAAATTAGGACAAGTGGGTAGAAATTATAAGGTGACAGATTTCAGTTTGATATATTTAGACTTTCAAACAAGTAGAGTTGTCTAAACAATGAACTCTTCGATAGAAGAAGTGATGGTTGAAATGTTCAGGCTGGAATGATGAAAAGGGCATGCTAGGGCTTTGAACATGATGGTCTTTGTTCTCTTCAAACTCTGAGATACTATGATTTCCCCACTATTATAAAGTTTGTAATTTTATAGAAATGCTAAGCTAATTAGAGATATAGCACTGACAAAATCTATGATAACATATTCCCTGATTGTCTTGATTCTTGATTCTAAGGGAAATATTGACTGAAAAGGTTTCCAGACAACAAATCAACAAAATTGGAATTGTGTGCCTCTCAGCAGTTTAAATTTAATAAGTAAATAAATGGATAGTTACTAGGTTTGCAGATTAAATCAGAACTTTTTTTTTTTTTTAACCAGGGCATAAAAACAACCTCCAAAGAGAATAAAGTTAGTCTTACTGAGGAATGTATTCATGTGCATTCGAATAAATGCTGATTCAAAAAAGAGTCTAAGAAAGTCCTGAAAGCATGATTTTACTGTCTATACTGGCTGATAGGAGACTTATGAATTCTCGTTTCCAAGGAATCTCTGAATAAGGGCAGTGATATGGTTTGGCTGTGTCCCCACCCAAATCTGGTCTTGAATTGTAATTCCCATAATCCCTATGTGTAATGGTACGGACTTGGTGGGAGGTACTAGTAATTTAATCATGGGGCAGTTACCCTCATGCTTTTCTCATGGTTCTCATGATAGTGAGTTCTCCTGAGATCTGATGGTTTTATAAGGGGCTTTTCCCCCTGTTGCTCTGTACTTCTACTTGCTGCCGCCATGTGAAGAAGGATGTGTTTGCTTCAACTTCCACCATGATTATAAGTTTCCTAAGGCCTACCACACCCTGCTGAACTGTGAGTCAATTAAGCCTCTTTCTTTTACAAATCACCCAGACTTGTGTACGTCTTTATTAGCGATGTGAGAACAGACTAATACAGTAAATCTCTCATTTCTGTATTTGGTACCTCTCTAGCCAGTCTGAAAGAAATAAAATAATGTAGGTCTAGTGTATCCATCCTTCTACGTAAAGTGAATTCTCTGTTTTAGCCAGAAAGATTTTATGTTTGTATTTCTCTGTGCCTTGCTCATATATTTTCCTTCTTCTTTACTCCTATCATTAAGGTCTTCCTCTTTCAAAACCTGAATTCCATTCAATTTTAGCCTGAATTTTATAAAAATTTCACTCATTACTCAAGCTCTCTTTTAATTTTTCTCTTTGAATAAATCTTTTTGCCTGAATTGGCTAAATATTTCTGGTACCAGGTTTAAACTGTCTTGAATTGTCATTTGACTATTTTAGGAGTATATGTACTTTAGCTTTAGGTTTGATAAAGCCCAAGGTGCTTCATAAATATTTGTTACATTGAACAAAGACAATGAATGCTGTTCTTACCAAACAGGAAGGTCTTAAGTGTGCCTATGATACAAAAAAAAAAAAAAAAAAAATTCTGCTTTCAGTGGACAATACAAAAATAATTATAAAACCCGGATATAAAGTGGGCTATTACTAAAAAGTTATTTTTTCACATATCTGGCTGTTTCAAGACAAGTCCTTATTTTTAAGACATATCCACCAATTATGTTTGTAGTTAACAATAGCTATCAGAAGCACAATGGTTAGTAGCAAAAGTATTTGGAGCTACCATATCTAATTAGAGATAACAGGTAGTACTGTTAATTAAATGAGGAAGAAAAAGAACAAATACTGAGCATCTACAAAGATTACAGGCATTATGTTAGATCCTTTTACATGCATTTATTGCCATTTACTACTTGAAAAATCTTGGGCAAGTCAATGAATCAATCTGTGTCACAGTTTCTCCATCTTTAAGGCAGAGATAACAATAAATAGTACCTTCCTTATACATATCTTATTTATTTATTTTTTAAAACAGGGTCTCACTCTGTCACTCAGGTTGGAATGCAGTGGCCCCATCTTTGCTCACTGCAACTTCCGCCTCCTGGGTTCAAGTGATTCTTGTGATTCGGCCTCCTGAGTAGCTGGGACCACAGCCATGCAACAACATGCCTGGCTAATTTTTTTGTATTTTAGTAGACATGGGTTTCACCATGTTGGCCAGGCTGGTCTCAAAATCCTGACCTCAAGTGATCCACCCGCCTCGGCCTCCCAAAGGGCTGGGATTACAGGCATGAGCCACCACACCTGGCCTCATATGGTTGTTTTGAAGAATAAATGAGTTAACATATGCTTAAAAGAGTTATTTGCACACAGTAATTGCTATATGTAAGTGTTAGTTGTTATTATTGACTATTTTTATTATTAGAATCAACAATTTTGAGATGTAGGTAGGCATCAGCTAATTTAGCAGATGAGAAAAATTAGCTAATATAGCAGATGAGAAAACAGATTTGAACAGGTCAACTTGCCTTAAGTTTCATAGTTAGTAAGTAGTAGCACTAATATTTAAATTTAGGAATCTGACTCTATAGTGTAAGCTTTTTCCACTATACCATATTGCATGCCAACGTGTTTAGACAAAGATATGACATGGGAACTATTTCATAAAATTAGGATAAGCTCCTTAAAATGCCATCAAATATAACCATCAAATCTGACTATAGAGGGATGGAACATTTTATTAAATTTAGTTTTAAATACTTCAGGTATAAGGGTTTCTAGTATTCTGCTTTGTAAGCAATTTAATATTGTTAAATTATCCTATTTGCATAGAACAATTTTAAGATAGTCAAAATCCTAGTTCAATATGATTAATTTTAGCCTTACCATGTATAACAGGTATTTTATTTTACTCAAAACAAAATCAAATTTTCTATCAAAAACAAATGATTAAATATGGTATTTTTTGCTATGCTTCTGTTAAAATGTAGGAGAGTGTTTTCTGATTGTGAAAATGGCCAATATTAACTTTTAGGTGAGTTATTAAATGTAAATTCTCACTCTCTTTCACAAGAGTAACAAACTGAAAATCATTAACATGTTGTTAGTAACTTAGGTCAATTTTTTCTTCTTCCCAGGGCTTATACAGTGTTCTTATTTTTGAAGCATTACAATATAAGAAAGAAAAATGACTAATGACTACATAAAATAATACCTGTCTTATAGTAAACACACACTTAAAATTATGAAACACATACATTTCAACAAATTGATTATAAAACAATTTTTGTAACTTTCTTTAATTTGTACTAGAAAACTGACATTTTCATGAAAAAAATCTAATAACCTAAGTGAAAAAAATTTGTAGAAAAGCTTAGATATTAATCTGCCCCAAAGCAACCTAAAAGTAGTCTATAAACAGAATATACCTTCTAAAATTCAGAGTCTTTTCCTAAGTCAGGTTTCTTTGGTACCATTTTGTAGTATTTACCCTCTTGAAAGAGGTCATTTTGTCTGATGCCTCTTCACTTCCATAATGAAACAGTTATAAGAACTCTTTTAAATAAATATTCCTTATGTCAAATTTACAGTTTCCTGGTATTTTTGCTATTTCTTCTTTTGTTTGAGTATAATCATCAATTATATCAGCATACTTTTGTTATGAGGCATTCCTAAGAATGTCAGTTTCAAGTTATTTTTTCTCAGTGTAAAATTATTTTTAAGAGTGAGATTTTACTTAATGTACAACAAATTCATTGTATTAATTTTTAAAGTGCAGAATTCTATATATTATTTAGAATAAGGGATATTTTATTTTTATTATGCTATATTGTCTATTGAGACAATGGGGCAATACACTTCAATATGGCAAAAAAGCGTTTTTTCTTTGCTCCATCTAAAATTAAAAATATAAGGAAGGAAACCTAACATTATTCGGATTACTAAAGAACCAAAGGTAAAAGTGAGAAAATAAAAAAATGTGAGTAAAGATGACTTGTTGTCATCCAAAAGGCCATGGGTGGACAAACTTTTTTTGCAAAGCATCAGATAATAAATACGTCAGGCTTTATAGGCTATGTGGTCTTGTTTACAACTTCTCAACTCTGCTGTTTTAGCCATAGACAATAAATACATAAATAAGTGTAGCTTTGTTCCAATAAAACTTCATTTATAGACCCTAAAATTCAAATTCCAAATAATTTTCACCTCACAAATATTACTCTCCTTTTGATTTTTTCAGTCATTTAAAAATGTAAAATATATTCTTAGCTCCCTGGACATGCAAAAAAAAAGTGACAGGCTGGATTTGGCTTGTGGGCTACATTGCTTACCCCTGTGAAAGTCTCACTCATTTTTTAACTTCAGTACCAAGCATGGCACTGAACACATATTGAGGATTAAAAACAAAAGCTTCACAAATGACTAAGTGGATGAGACATACATGTATGCTAGGCTTTTACTTAACTCTTTTACTTATGATCAAAATAATATATTAGCATACAACCCTTAATTCAATACAGCTTAGTGCTCTAAAAGTACTGAAAGTTATTTTGTGCCTTTTAAATATTTAACAGTTTAACATTTTCTAATTTACTATATTATCAAACACAGATCCTTTATGTAATAATACCTTTTTTGGACATACATTGCTTTGAAGTAATAATGGGACATAAAGGGAAAATACTTTGTATAGAAATGAGTTTCATAATCTGTGGAACTTTATAATTACTAATATTTCACTAGTGCCAATGAATTATCCAACCTTTATCGGACCAGAAAAAAATGAAATCTGGCCAGGCACGGTGGTTCATGCCTGTAATCTCAGCACTTTGGGAGGCCGAAGCAGGCAGATCACTTGAGGTCAGCAGTTTGAGACCATCCTGGCCAATGTGGCGAAACCCTGTCTCTACTAAAAATATAAAAATTAGCTGGGCTTGGTGGTGCACGCCTGTAATTCCAGCTACTCAGGAGGATGAGGCACAGGAATTGCTTGAAGTTGGAAGGTGGAGGTTGCAGTGAGCTGAGATCATGCCACTGCACTCCAGCCTAGGTGACAGAGTGAGACTCTGTCTCAAAAAAAAAAAAAAAAAGCAAGCAATCTATTATTAAAAACCAGTTTTTATTATCAAGACGAAATTCTAAAAAGTTGATGAGTGAGAATTATGCTTTCATATGTAAGTTTTGATAGCATCTCATATTTAGAGGTAGGGAGAAGGCTAGAAGGCATGCAAGTATCAGATGAACCATATTCTATGACGCAGGGCCTAAAAACATAAACAAATTCATAATTTAGGAAAATCAATTCTGATAGCCCTATTCCTATAAAATATATAATAAAGAAGATAAACTTTACTATACTTGATATTCTATTCTCGTTTTTAATAGACCTGGAGAGAAATCTGTTGATTAAATTTTTCATTTTATCTAGAGCTCATATCCATTGACAAAATCTTGGGATTGTTTTTTTTCATTCATCCTATTCATCATTTTCATCCTTCATTTTTTTCTTACAACACACACATACACAAACAATTTTCCTTTGTGCTTTACAGATTAAGCTAATTACTGACAATCATCGACTATAAAGCATTATTAGGATTTTAAGGGAGAAGTTTTACATTGTTTTACTTTTATCAAATTAGTATTTGTGCTTTCTACCAATAACTTCTGACCTCATTTAAAAATATTGGCAATCCTGATGTATATAATATAGGTAAATGTGTCTAGAAACAGCTTCTTCTCTTTAGATACAACTATCAAAACAGACAAATTAGTATATAATTCAGCGAGAGGATTATATTTCTAAATTCCTTTCTGACACATCAATATTATACATTAGATATTATAAGAACTGCAACTACTCTACGATGTAAAGTAAAAGGGAAATTAGTAGAATTACTTTTTAGTGGGCCTATATTGATTTTATGTTTTCTTATTTATTATTTATTTATTTATTTATTTATTTTTATTTTATTTTTATTTTTTTTTTGAGACGGAGTCTGGCTCTGTCGCCCAGGCTGGAGTGCAGTGGCGCAATCTCAGCTCACTGCAAGCTCCGCCTCCCAGGTTCACGCCATTCTCCTGCCTCAGCCTCCCGAGTAGCTGGGACTACAGGCGCCCGCCACCACGCGCGGCTAATTTTTTGTATTTTTAGTAGAGACGGGGTTTCACCATGTTAGCCAGGATGGTCTCGATCTCCTGACCTCGTGATCCACCCGCCTCGGCCTCCCAAAGTGCTGGGATTACAGGCGTGAGCCACCGCGCCCGGCCTATTATTTATTTTATTAGTATTATTTAATAGCCCACGACTGCTACAAACTTTTGCCATAGATATTCATATCATATGTATTTATATATACATATAAAATATGAAGTGAACCTATTAAAGATCAAGTTATTCACAATCAGGTAAATTGCTTCTTTTCAAAAACAGATATTAGAGAAGACATATTTATGTATATTTTAAATCCATTTAAGAAACCTCTAATATAATTTTAACTATGTAGCTGCTATAGGTATATATGAATATAAGAGCACCTCAATAGTTTTCAAATAACTGAAAAACTTTAAGGATAAAATACTGCTCAATTTCTGAATTATGAAATATACAATGCCATGGAAACAGACACTTGTCAACTAGTAGTGCCAAAAAAGAAAAGAAACAAAACCTAGATACTAGAATAGCAGAAATTCAAGATTTCTGATTTATATAATATAGAGATGGAAGAGATCAAATATGAAGCTTACCCTATCAAAATTAAGAAATAATTTAACAAGATTCTAAAGACTTCATGGACATACTTCAAAACAAGTAAAAGGCTATAGTTGTCTATTTGGTATTACATGCAAAAAAGAAAAACTATCAAATGTGTCCATTTGGTAGTTACATAAGTTACATAGCAACAAATAAAAACAATTAACTCTTATAAATTAACTCTTACATAAAATACCAGGAATAGTTCTCACTGAACGGTCACAGCCACCTTGGTAAATAGGTGCTTTTATTTCCCTCGCTTTATAGAAAACTAAGGCACAGAGTGGTTAAATGACTAGTCTATTAAGGTATAAGATAAAAATACATTTGGTCTTTGTTCTTGGTTCCTGACTTATTATAGAACTCATAAAACCCTTGGGAATTTCCTGAGTGATAGGAGTACAGAGTGCCTTTTGTTATTCCTAACAAACCTCTGCACCCCCCTCACCCCGCCTTTTTTTTTTTTTTGAGACAGGGTCTCCCTCTGTCACCCAGGCTGGAGTGCAATGTTGCGATCTCTGCTCGCCAAAACCTCTACTCTCAGGTTCAAGTGATTCTCATGCCTCAGCTACCCGAGTAGCTGGGATTACAGGCGTGTGCCACCATGCCCGGCTAATTCTTTGTATTTTTAGTAAAGACATGGTCTCACTTTGTTGGCCAGGCTTGTCTTGAACTCCTGGCCTCAACTGATCCACCCGCCTGGGCCTCTCAAAGTGCCGGGATTACAGGTGTGAGCCACCATGCCAGGCCCAAACCTCTTCAGATCACACCTGAGTTTATGCTAATGAGACGACTTACGGTGGGTGCCTAGATAGCCTCAGGATGGGGCTAGTCTGGTCATTGGAAAGACTAAGTTATTATGAGCATTGGAATTTTCAGTTCCACTCACTGAGGGGTGAGGTTGGAGACTGAGCTCCATAAAATATCTTGGAACAATGGGATTCAGAGAGCTTCCAGAGTGATGAACACATCAAGGTGCCGGAGGGGTGCTAAATACTGAGAGGGGATGGAACCTCCTTGCCCCTATACCTTGCCCTGTGCATCTCCTGCATTTGGCTATTCCTAAATTGTATCCTTTATAGTAAACTGGTAAGCATAAGTAAAGTGTTTCCAGGAGTTTTTGGACCTATTCTAACAAATTAGTGAATCTGAAAATGCGGAGAGGGGTGGGGGGGCGCGGTTTGGGAACCAACTGACTTTATAGTCAAGTAGGACAGAATTTTGACTAGCCTGGGGATCTGGTACTTGCCACTGGCATGTGACGTGAAGGCAATCTTGTGGACAAAGCCCTTAAATCTGCAGAGTCTAGTACTAATTCCTGGTAGGTAGTGTCAGAATTTAATTGAAATAAAAAGAAGGACATTTGATATCTGGAGAGTTGAAGAACTGGTTGGTTCGAGTAAAAAAACCCACATTTAGCATCAGAAGTGTGAGTAAAAGCACTCCATCTATGGTCACCTTGTTGATAAGTAGCAGAGCCAGAATTCAAAGGTTTGAATTTTCAGCCTAGCATTTTGTATTAACTGAAAGCCCCGTAGGATACAAAACATTTTGTGATGTAAATTATTTCCCCACGATCAATTATCCAAGGAATTAAAAATAATACTGTTATTTGGTTATGAATTAATTTTCTGGTGAAATTTTTTCTATTTTTCTGTTATGAAAAAATATGAAAATATCAAACCATCACACAAAAAATAGGCATACATAAATGCAAAGTGATTTACTAAAACACTTAAGACAGCACCCAAACTCCAAAAATCCATATCTTAACATAAGTAGTCAATGTTCTTACAAAGAAACAAAACACAAGCACACCTCTGCAGGAGATGGCTTCCTTCCCAATTGTACTTTTTCAGTCAGTCATAGCATAAAAGAAATGTAAAACTTTGCCAAAGAACCACTAACTATAGAAGCCAGAAGCTAAATAAATTGTGTAAGGATGACTTTATGCAGTTGAAGTTAACCTCTCAATACGACTCGATTTTGATTGCTTTAAAAGCCAAAACTATTTTATTTAAAACCCTAATTATAATAATATCAAAAGTTTATGTACCACGGTTTTTATATAGAGGAATAGAAAAAAATAATTCTTAAAATTGCATTTTCATATAGTAGAGCAGCAGTTCTCAAAGTTTGAAAATATGGTCTATGGTCCAACAACAACGACAACATCTGCATCACCTGGGGCCTTGTTAGAAATACAGATTCTCAAGACCCATTGCAGCTTTACTGAATCAGAAACTCTAGGGGTGGGGGGTCAAGCAATTTGTGTTTTAATAAGTCCTCTGATTGATTCTGATGCAGGCTAAAGTTTGAAAACCATTGTACTATTATAAGAAGGCCAGTAATTATTTAATAGATGCAGAGCAAAAGTACCTTGTGGAATGTTAATAAGGTAGTAGATGCAATAGTGTACTGATTTGAAATAGAAAGACATAGTAAATATTAAGTTGAAACTGATCCAAGAAACACTTTTGGGGGGTTGGGGAGGTAAAGGAAACAATGTCACAAGTGGTGATGTAATTTTATGTATAGCTCTGAGGTGACATCTGTGGTTTATGGCTTCCTTAAAGAAAAAATACACCCCCCCCATATTAGTTAATAGTGCTTATTCTTCATTCTTTCCCTAATTTTTCTTCCTATATATAAAATAGTTGAAGATGCTTCCTGTGGTCTTAAGCCTAGATATTAATTCTACTTTTGGGCTCATTAAATTCTGCATTTAAATGCTGTTCACATTTAGAATTGTGGAAAATATATCCCTTTTCAACAAAAGTACTGTAAAATCAGTATATTCTATTGCAGTCATCTTACTGTAATTTTAGACAAATGAAAAGGGTACCTCAAGAAAAGAATTGTATTGACAAAGCACATCAGACCAGATGCCATGCTAACCATCAGAATTCTGCTATCACTTCCTTTGGAAATGTGCCTGAAATTAGGCTGACATCAAGAAAATGACAGATTACCTCTGGACCAGTTTAATCTTCCTCATATTGTATCACTTCTAGTTTAAGCCCAAAGAAAAAAAGTTAGGAAACATTTTTCACAATTCATCCACAGCAAAATTTTCACATTATTAGAACTACAAGTCATTTGTTATGCCTAGCAAAGTTATAAAAATAATATAAATATAGTAAAAAGGATTAAAAAAACCATGATTAGTTTAATCCTTGAATATGAAAAGGCATGTACTATCTCACCTCTGGAGTGACATCTCGTGGTGCAAATCCTGTTCCTCCAGTTGTTAATATCAAATTAAGTTCCTTTTCATCACACCAATCTATCAGGGTTTCCTGAAAGAAAACAATAGTATAGTCATGTGCAGAAAAACTTGCCTGCTTGCTCAAAACATCCCAGTCCTAGGACACTTTGTATTCAACGAGGAAACACAGATTCTTTTCAACAGTCAGTAAGAAAATTTCTAAGCACAATTCATGGAACAGTTTCACTCTTGATCAAAAGGCACTGAAATTTTGAGTACTTATTTTATTAATTATAGAAAATGAGGATGCAAGTACCAAATTCTTGAAAGTAAATAAAACATAAGAAAACCGTAAATAAAGAGTTTATAATTAATGGCTTATCTGAAGTTCTTTTCAGCCATTCAAAATGCACTACTATGACAGTTATAGAGATTAGAATTACATGTCATAAAATTTTGGAGCTAGAAGGGTCTTTAGCAGATTTGCCTCTTTATTTTCTAAAGAGACAACTGAAGTACAATGTGCTTAAATAATTTACAAAATTACACACCTAGTTTATAACAAAGTGAAACTAGGATCTCCATCTGCTGACTTTTCCTATTCTTGCTAATTCTATCAACCCATTCTACATTTTAGCTATTTGCTAAAAAGGGCAATTAAGTGCTCATTAAATTATAATCATATACTTGCATTGGTATTACATTGTTTCATTACGTTTTTACAATTCAGAGTCAAAATTTAAAAATAGAATTTCATCATTTAATTGCCGATAACTGTTGTGAAATACAAATAGCAGGCTGATACCGAGATGTACAATACAGTCCCCGCAATTCTCAAATTCATCAGTGACACAAAATGTAGGATGATTATTTAGAATAAATCCAAGACCTAAAAAATGATTTTTTCCCTTTCTTTGCAGGTTTGTGTTTTATTCTGGTATCACAGAAATGCAGAGCTCAGAGCTCCAAATGAAGGGAACTTTTCTGTGCAATGATTAATTAATGGCAACAAACTATTTTTAAAAACATAAATTGTAGATAACTGAGAGCCCATCTAAAGAACTTTGATCCCTGATATAGTTATAATTTTGTTCTGAGGAAAGCCCCTCAAAAATCAATGATTATTATAATAAAGGTGCTTATAAAGTGGTTTAATAAACCGAAGTTAAAACTTCAATTGTCTGTGCTTCATTTTAAAAAGCAGAAAAGCTTAAATACTCACTCTTATAAATAGCTCTCTATTCTTTCTGGTATATAAAAAAACCAGCTGGGTGCAGTGGCTCATGCTTGTAATCCCAGCACTTTGGGAGGCCGAGGCGGGTGGATCACATAAGGTCAGGAGCTCGAGAACAGCCTGGCCAACATGGCAAAACTCCATCTCTACTAAAAATACAAAAATTGGCCAAGCATGGTGGAGCACGCTTGTAGTCCCAGCTACTCAGGAGACTGAGGCAAGAGAATCACTTGAACCTGGGAGGCAGAGGTTGCAGTGAGCTGAGATCACGCCACTGCACTCCAGCCTGGGTGACAGAATGAGATTCTGTCTCAAGAAAACAATAAACAAAAAACAAAACCACGGTTGATACCACAACTCAGCAATGTGTAGATTAACCATCTTTGTTTTCCGACTGATGTATCCTAGAACACCTTAGATCTCTTTGTAACATTCCTTTAAGTACTTCCATTATGGTAGTGAAATGCCTGTGCCACAGTTTTCTCACCTCTGATCACAATCCATTTATATCAAATCTTGATAAAAAGTGATATGAAATCCAAGTTGCATCAACAAAATATCTCAACACCAAAATGTTTATCTATATCAAATACCAACTTTCAGTATTAACATTAAGAGGGTATTCAAACTTTTCAAATTTTAAGATGCTAATAAACATAGTAAAAATGGTCCCTTTATACTGAAGAATGCTGTTTTGTCTCAGATAATACTTCCTTATAACATAATTCATCTGTCGACTAAGTAAACATTTATGAAGTACCTACCATGTATTAAGTGTTAAAAGTTAAAAATAAGAGGAACACTGATTCAGATTTCAAAGAGCTAATTCTCAACCTTGGGTGCACAATGGAATTATCTGCGGAGCTTTAAAAAATACTTGGGTCTCACCTCTTTGGTATAGCCTGGGCACTGGGATTTTTAAAAGCTTCCCAGGTAATTCTAAAATGTAGCCAGCAACTGAAAACTACTAGTCTAAGGAGACGATCTGTTCAATTACTCAAGGGTAAATTTCACAGATAGTTGGGTAGGCCCAAAAAGATTTCATACAGTTTAAAATCAGTTGGCCGGACGCAGTGGCTCACGCCTGTAATCCCAGCACTTTGGGAGGCCGAGGTGGGTGGATCACGAGGTCAGGAGTTCGAGGCTACCCAGGCCAAGATGGTGAAACGCCGTCTCTACTAAAAATACAAAAATTAGCCGGGCACGGTGGCGGGTGCCTCTAATCCCAGCTACTCGGGAGGCTGAGGCAGGAGAATCCCTTGAACCAGGGAGGCGGAGGTTGCAGTGAGCCGAGAATGTGCCACTGCACTCTAGCCTGAGTAACAGAGCAAGACTCCGTCTCGAACAAACAAACAAACAAAAATCAGTTTTATTACAGTAATATTACTAAAGTTTTTCTATTTCCAGGATGGATAACTGGTAACACTTAATATATAGATTTCTTTCACTTGAATAACATTTGTTATCTTGAGAGCAATTAAGAATCTATTCAAGCATTCGGGAGGTAATATTTTGTTGGCCAAAGTAGCTAAGGTGATATATGGCAGACTTCATGTGAGCAAAAATTTTAGTAAGGCTTTTAGATTTTAAGACAAAATAGAAATCCTATCATTCAGTCACTTGGTTTTCAAAACAAAAGAATTCTTCCTCACCCACCAGTATAGAATACCAGTTCTCCAGGCCCCTAGTTGTCATGCATCTGATTCATTAATTCATTTAACAAGAAAATATTTCAGGGCAAACTTTTATTCAGGTACTTCCTTAGAGAAGAGCAATGCAAAGATAAATAAGGCAGTATCTCTGGTCTCAAGGATTCAGTCAAGTAGAGGAGCTCTTAGTCTATAGTTGTCTAGAATCTTGTTACTAAAAGTATGATCTGAGAACTGGCACCAGTGGTGTCACGGAATTAGGAATACACAATTTGAAGTTCCATCCAAGATCTACTGAATCAGAAGCTGCATTTTAAGAAAGATACCTCAAGGTGATATATGTATACATATTAAACTGAACTATGTGCCACATTAGATACTGAGTCTTTTCATTCTATCATGTTTAAAAAGCAGTTTATCTTAGCTATTTACTGTACCAACTTATTAAATTTATCTTATTTAACTTAGTAATTTATCTTAGCTTAGTTAGAAAGCAATTTATCTTGCCATATTTGTTTCTGCACCTGTTAGATCCACTTTATTCTGAGAAAACTTTAATATTCAGCTGCCTCTACCAAATAAGAGGTCATTGAAGATTTTTTCATGAAAGCAACTTATGAAAAGTCCCTCTGCCTCTGTTGCAAAAGTGAGGCTGAGGACATTGTTTATTTTAGTGATTAACTTTTCCTTATGTGGAGGATATTTGTTTAAAAAATTATTGCCTTGCATTTCTAGTATTCCATTCCATTCATCTTTAGTAGAATAAAGGTGTATCACAAAAATCCCCCTCCTAATATCTCATAAAATCAACATAAAAGAGTAAAAACTAGAGGAAAAACCTCCACAAGGAACAACCAAATAAGCAAACAACATAGCTTCATAAGTCTCAAAGGCTGGATGGTTAAGGACAGAAACAAAAGATCTTTGAGACACACAGTTCTCCATTTTGAGGCTCCTAATGCTACTCTGGACTCCAAAGAGGTCATAATGGTGAATTCTCAAAATCTTAAAAATTCTCATGAATACCTCTAAATCTACAGAGATGCAAACTAAAAGAGACTCCATATCTTTTTCTTATTGTAAGCAGCTTCTATAAGAAACATGCAATGGAGGGCTGATGGCATTCAAGATGAAGATTCTAGAAACGAAGGCACACTGAAATGGAAATCTAATCTTAAACTTGATGACACTCCTCACATAATGATGAGCTAAACCCTTATCTAGGAAGAAAGATTCTAGCACTGGACATTAATAAAATTTCAGAAGAGCAGAGAATTCCAACAAAGACTATATGTTGTCTCTGGTTTCTTGCTTCCCCTATTTTTTTTCTGTGCAAGTTCCAGATCTGATACAGTCTGGGCTGACTTTTTGTTTTTCTTCCTACATCTCTGCAACAGGTTTGAAATAAGCACTAGTTTGAGGACTGGATATTGTTTTATCAGTTTTTTTCTGAAAATCATATAATAAACAGAAATTGGAAGGTAAGGAGAGGGTAGGTGGGAAGAAATGTAATAGTGCAAATATCCTTATCTTTCATAGCAAGGATTCAACCAACCCTGTCTAAGGTTTAACATATAGTTAACATATGACTGTAACCTATTAATGACTTTCCTATTTTTTAAAATTTAGAGGGATTTCAGCATATAATATCTCTTCTAATAAAAAATAGTTATTTCAAAGTCAATAGGCTCTTTTACTCAGTTCCCTTGTCTTCTGCTTAAGTGTAAATAAATGCTACTATATATTAGCTTCAGAAAATTATCCTAATTGTTTATATAGCTATGTCTTTCACTCATTTAAACATCCATACATTCTTCTAGCTACATAATAGGCAGTGAAAGATGTTGGAATGTTTTATAAACAATGTTAAATATTTATTACTCTTGGGTAGTTAGCTCTGAAGTACATTTTATTTTTTTACTGCCTTTTTACATTTTTGCCTCGTTTGAATTCTTTGTAATTTGTATGTATCATTAAAAAAATAAAGGGATTTCAATAGCCAACGTGGTCCTAAGCAAAAAAACAAAAACAAAAGCAAAAGCAAAAAACAAAAACAAAAAAACAAAGCTGGAGGCATCCCACTACCTGACTTCAAACTATACTATAGGGCTACAGTAACCAAAACAGCATGATATTGGCACAAAAAGACACACGGACCAATGGAACAGAATAGAGAACCCTAAAATAAGACCGCACACCTACAACTGTCTGATCTTTGACAAACCTGACAAAAACAAGCAATGGGGACAGAACAGAGAACCCAGAAATAAGACCACACACTTACAACTCTCTGATCTTTGAAAAACATGACAAAAACAAGCAACAACCTATTCAATAAAAGGTGCTGGGAGAACTGGCTAGCCATATGCAGAAAATTGAAACTGGACCCCTTCCTTACACCATATACAAAAATTAACTCAAGATGGATTAAAGACTTAAATATAAACCCCAAAACTATAAACACCCTGGAAGACAACCTAGGCAATACCATTTAGGACATAGGCATGGGCAAAGAATTCATGACAAAGAAACTAAAAGCAATTGCAACAAAAGCAAAAATTGACAACTGGGATTTAATTAAACTAAAGAGCTTCTTTATAGCAACAGAAACTATCAAAAAAGTAAACAGACAACCTACAGAATGGGAGACAATTCTTTTGCAAACTATGCATCTGACAAAGGTCTAATATCCAGCATTTGCAAGGAACTTAAATAAATTTACAAGGAAAAAACCCATTAAAAAGTGGGGAAAGGACATGAACAGACACTTCTCAGAAGAAGACATACATGTGTCCTATAAGCATATGAACAAAAGCTCAACATCACTGATTAGCAAAATGCAAATCAAAACAACGAGATATCATCTCATGCAAGTCAGAATATTACTAAAAAGTCAAATAATAACAGATACTGGCAAGGTTGTGGAGAAAAAGGGACACTTTTACACTGTTGGTGGGAGGGTAAATTAGTTCAACCATTGTGGAAGACAGTGATGCGATTCCTCAAAGACCTACAGACAGAAATACCATTCGACCCAGAAATCCCATTACTGAGTATATACCCAATTGATTATAAATCATTATATTATAAAGACACATGCACATGTATGTTCATTGTAGCACTATTCACAATAGCAAAGACGTGGAAACAACCCAAATGCCCATCAATGACAGACTGAATAAAGAAAATGTGGTACCTATGCACCATGCAATACTATGCAGCCACAAAAAACAATGAGATCATGTTCTTTGCAGGGACATGGATGGAGCTGGATCCCATTATCCTCAGCAAACTAATGCAGGAACAGAAAGCCAAATACCACTTGCTGTGACTAAGAAGTGGAAGCTAAATGATGAGAACACATGGGGGAACAAAACACAGTGGGGCATGTTGAAGGGTGGAGGGTGAGAGGAGGGAGAGAAGCAGGAAATATAACTAATGGGTACTAGGCTTAATACCTGGTGATGAAATAATCTGTACAACCAACCCTCATGACATATGTTTACCTATGTAACAAACCTACACATTCTACACATGTACCCCTAAACTTCAATTTAAAGTTAAAAAAAAGAGGGATTATAAACATTTATTCATTCTTCATTCTGATACTTAGTACTCATGGTCAGTAAGTTTAGAAATAAATTTTATACTTAATAATTACACATATACTACTGTGGTAAATTAAATATGGTCATACAGTCATTGTAAATCCTCCTGTCAGGAGGTGGGGTCTATTTCCACAACCCTTGCAACTGGGCTGGATTTCTGACTTGATTTGATCAATGGAATGGGGCAATAAGTCATGGTATGGCTGTTCTGAAGCCTAGGTTTCAAAAGGTTTCCATTCTTCTGTCTTCACTCTTTGGTAAACTTCTACTACCATGTCAGGAAGGCTGGGCTAGACAATGGAATGATGGGTGACCATTTGGAGAGAAAGGTCTAGTGGAATATCCAGCACCAAGGTCCTACACATCTGAGTGAGGCTTAGATTCTCCAGACCCAACTGAGGTGACATTATTTCAGCTACATGAGTGACGTTAGACTCATGTGGCTGAAATAATGAGATGAGAAAATATTCCCACTCAGAAAGCCCAGACTTGTGAAAAATAACAAATCACTATATGTGTTAAAGCCACCAAATTTTGTGGTGGTTTTTAACGTAACAATACAATACAAAAACAACTAGTTTCACAGTTAACATTTTGGCATCCTCTTCTTTTTCTGACTATTTCCAATTTATATTTCATTAGTGATAAGTTTATCTTTTATAAAAAGCTTCAGAATAGTTCTAAAGGTAAGCTTGATGTGTTATATTTAAATAAATTGGCACAAAGTCTTAAGAATATGATTATATAAGTTAATTTTCAGTTTAAGAAACATGCAAATACCTAGTATATGCAATGACTATGCCCAGCATGTGTCATAAATAAATATATATGTATACACATACACAAACACACATATATATTATTTTAAAAACCATGACAAATGTGCTTGATGTTACAGACATCAGAGATATGAACAAATTAATAATAGATCAGTATATTAACATAATAGATCAGTATATTATGGTGTTATTAGAGATCGTATACCCTTTTTAAGAAAACTTTCGGAAATACTACATGTATTTATAAATATATAATGTTTTCTTTACATTTACGTTATTTAACAATAAAAAACATGATTATAGAAATTTTTAGCAAAATTATTATTGCCAAAGAGTTAACAACTCATCAAACAGAAAAACAGGGACAGTAATAGAGCTAAGAGAGAGTAAGTTTACGTAAGTCATCATTCTCTGTATCTATCTGGAGCCTTATACTCATCCATTACAAAAGACATTTTTTCTGTCTCAATCTCTTTGAGTTCAGCTTTGATTTTGGTTATTTCTTGTCTTCCACTAGCTTTGGGATTTGTTTGCTCTTGGTTCTCTAGTTCTTTTTAGTTGTGATGTTAGACTGTTAACTGGAGATCTTTCTAACTTTTTTGATGTGGGCATTTAGTGCTATAAATTTCCTTCTTAACACTGCCTTATCTGTGTCCCAGAGATTCTGGTATGTTGTATCTTTGTTCACATTAGTTTCAAAGAACTTATTGATTTTTGCCTTAATTTCATTATTTACCAAACAGTCATTCAGGAGCAGGTTATTCAGTTTCCATGTAATTGTACAGTTGTGAGTACATTTCTCAGTCTTAATTTCAAATTTGATTGCACTGTGGTCCTAGAGATTGTTTGTTATGATTTCAGTTCTTTTGTATTTCCTCAAGAGTGTTTTACTTCTGATGATGTGATCAATTTTAGGATATATGCCATGTGACAATAAGAAGAATGTAAATTCTGTTGTTTTTACGTGGAGAGTTCTGTAGATATCCATCAGGTCCATTTGACTCAGGGCTGAGTTCAGGACCTGAATATTTGTTAATTTTCTTTCTCAGTGATCTGTCTAATATTGTCAGTGGGGTGTTAAAGACTTCCACTATTATTGTGTGGGAGTCTAAGTGTCTTTGAAGGTCCCTAAGAACCTACTTCATGAATGTGGGTGCTCCTGTGTTGGTGCATATATATTTAGGATATTTAGATCTTCTTGTTGATTTGAACCTTTTACCATTACCTAATGCCCTTTTCTTTTTTAACCTTTGTTGGTTTAAAGTCTGTTTTGTCGGAAAGTAGAACTGCAACCCTTATCATTTTCTGTTTTCCATTTGCTTGGCAGATTTGTTTCCATCCCTTTTTTTTGAACCAGTGTGTGCCATTGTATATGTGAGATGGGTCTCTTGAAGACAGCATATCAATGGGTCTCGGTTCTTTATCCAGCTTGCCACTCTGTGTTTTTAATTGGGGCATTTAGCCCATTTACATTTAAGGTTAGTATTGATATGTGTGGATTTGATCCTGTCATCATGATGTTAGCTGGTTACTTTGCAGACATATGTGGTTGCTTTCTAGTGTCACTGATCTGTGGACTTCAATGTGTTTTTGTAGTGGCTGGTAATGGTCTTTCCTTTCCACACTTAGTGCTTCCTTCAGGAGCTCTTGTAAGGTAGGTCTGGTAGTAATAAATTTCCTTAGCATTTGCTTGTCTGAAAAGGATCTTGTTTCTCCTTTGCTTATAAAGTTTAGTTTGGATGGATATGAAATTCTGGATTGGAATTCCTTTTAAGAATACTGAATATTGGGCCCCAGTCTTTTCTAACTTGTAGGGTTTCAACTGAGACGTCTGCTGTTAGTTGGATGGGCTTCCCTTTGTAGGTGACCTGACCTTTCACTCTAGCTGCCTTTAACATGTTTTCTTTCATTTTTACTTGGGAGAATCTGATGATTACCTGTTTTGGGGATGATCTTCACGTGAAGTATCTTATTAGAGTTCTCTGCATTTCCTGAATTTGAATGTTGGCCTCTCTAGCTAGGTTGGGGAAGTTCTCATGGACGATACCTGAAACATGTTTTCCAAGTTGGTTCCATTATCCCCATCTCTTTCAGAGACACCAATCAGTCGCAGATTCAATCTCTTTACATAATCCCATATTTCTTGGAAGTTTTGTTCATTCCGTTTCATACTTTTTTTCCCTTTCTATTCTTGTCTGCCTGTCTTATTTCAGAAAGCCAGCCTTTAAGCTCTGAGATTCTTTCCTCAGCTTGTTCTATTCTGCTATTAATAATTGTGATTGCATTATGAACTTCCTGCAGTGTGTTTTTCAGCTCTATCATGTTGGTTATGTTCTTTTCAGTACTGGCTATTTTGTCTGTCAACTCCTGCCATGTTTTATCATGATTTTTACCTTCTTTGCACTGAGTTTCAACATACTCCTGTAGCTCAATGATCTTCATTTCTACCCATATTATGAATTCTATTTCTGTCATTTCAGCCATCTGAGCCATGTTCTGGACCCTTGCTGGAGAGATGGTGTGGTCATCTTGAAGAAAGAAGGTACTCTAGCTTTTTGAGTTTTCAGCATTCTTGCACTGATTCTTTCTCATCTTTGTGGGCTTATCTATCTTCAATCTTTGAGGTTGCTGACCTTTGGATTTTTTTTCTTTTATCCTATTTGATAACCTTGAGGGTTTGATTACGGTATAAGATGCATTCAGCTGACTGGAAGAATCCAATCTTGTTTTTGGAACATTTTAGGAGGCCAATGCTCAGCTCCCAACTCCTGGACTGTGTGCTGTAACTCTGGGGGACTTGCATTGGGCCCCAGTTTGACCTCTTTGAGGTTCAGTCCATTGTGCTGGGGGTTCTGAGGTGCAGCATCTGCAGAAGAGTGCTAACAGATGCAGGGGTGCCTGCCTCCCTGCAGGTGTTCACCACAGTGGTGGAGGCAACACAGCTGGTGGGGGATGGGGGGCCCTTGCTAGAGACTGTGCTGTTGCACTGGAGGTGGTGTTGACTTGGGGGCAGGGTGCTGACCAGCATAGATCTGGGTGCCTTCTCTGTGCCCCTCAAATAAGAGTGATTGTTCAGGGTGTGGGATGATCCGCGGTTCTCTGTGCAATGTTAGTGCAAGGGTGGTGTGCTGGCAGGAGTGAGACTTGCCAGCTCTGTGCTTACCAAGGGTGTCTGCAATGGTGGTCAGCAAGGGAGGAGGGCAGACTGCGTTCCTGGGTGCTGGCTGGGCAAGTAAAGCAAAAGCCACCTGTGTAGACACGCATCAGCAAAGTGATGTGGGGAGTTCCATGGGTCTGGGAAAGCTGCACAGGCTGGGGAGGGAGCGTGCAGGCTGGTGCGTGGCCATAGGGATGCTTCATCGAAACTCTCTACTGGTCAGGCATGGTCCATCAGTGCTGAAGCTACGGCGTGGGTACCCAGAGACCTCAAGACTGCCCTGCTAGCAGGCATGGCCAGGCTAGGGCCCCAGGACAGGCCAGCAGACCAAGGAGGGCTCAGGTCAGACCAGCCCTGTCTGTTGCGCAAGACTTCCCTGGACAGATCAGGTCCAACAGTTCCCCTAGGACTAAAGTCTCTTATGGGAGCAAGACAAGTCTAGGGGGATGGCTGTCCCTGGCCATGCTCCACTACAGTTACTTCTGCACCAAACCCTCTGGGCTCCACATCAGCTGGCTTGCTGCCCTTAAGACTTCCCTAAGTAACTCTCCCTGCCACCTCATGTGTCTGTGGTGGTTGAGGGGTCCCCTCCTGCTGGGGTTCCAGAGGCCCATGGTGAGAGCGGGTTGCTCCTTGCCAGTTCAACTCACCCATGCTCCTGGAGCTGTTGTGGTTCAAAAATGAGTCCTGGTGCACACAAGTCCATGCAGCGTTCCCAGCTTTCTCTTCCTTTAGCCCAGCTTCTATGTCTTCTCCTGGTCCACTCTTGATGCCTTCCCTGTAAAGATCTGTTAAAAGCATGCCTGTTGTCTCAGTACTTCCATGGGAGCTGTTCCACTTGTCTGTGTCTAGTTGGCCATCTTGCCCTTGCCCCTGCAAACCATTCTTTTAGTGTTTTTGTTGCCATTTGTTTGAATTCAATTATAAAATAATTATAAAAGTTATTGAGTTTATAATAGGCACTATTAGCAAAACATACACAAAAAATTAAACGTGGTATAAATATTTGATTAGAAATGGTACTTTTCCCTAATATTATAACTTTGACTTCAGTAAAAAAAATTATATAAAGGAATCAGACTGTCAGTGAGGGTAGTTTATAGAACTCTTAAACTAGCTATTCTACTATCTACTACTAAATTGATACTGTATAACCCATAAAAAATGCTAAGCTAAAATAATTATCTTCAGTGCAGTTTCTCTCTTGTAGTCAAAGATAATTTTCCAGAGTAAAATCTTGAATATTTCTAATTTTCCTTTCATTCTACATATAATTTCAACATGCATGGATACATTAATATGTTCCAACAGTAAACAATGTAAAAACTTCCCAAACACAAATAAGTAGGAATAAATTTTGTTGGTTTGAAAGCCAATTCAACCTGCTTTATAGAGCTGGATTAGATAGTTTTATTTAATGATACTATATATTTACTAAATGATTTCACTGGCTCAGGTGGGGTCTTAAATTTAAAGAAGATACCCTGAAAACACTTTTCAGCTACTTTCTTTTTCACTTCTTAAATTTCTATTTGGTTCAATAGTTTCTATTTTTTTCTGCTAAGATTTCCTATCTCTTCACTCATTACAAGCATATGTTCCTTTACTGCTTGATTATGATTATAGAAGCTGCTTTAGAATTTTTGTCTGTTAATTACAATAGGTGGGTCATCTTGGGGTTAGTCTCAATTGATTATCTTTTCTCTCAAGAATGGGTCATGTTCACTTGTTTCTTTGTGAAATAATTTCAGACTATATGCTGGACACTGAGTGATATGTTGAATAGACACTGGATTTTGTTATAATATAGATTTTTTTAAATTTTAGTAAGCAGTGACTTCGGCAGACCTAACTGCAAACTCTGCTATGCAGAGGATGGCAATTCAAATTTCAGTTCAATCCCTTTAGCCCTAGTTGTGCTGTTTGTAGTCTACCCAGCTCATTCATGGCTCAGAGGTCAGCCAGAAATATAGGGAGTTTATTTATAGAATTTCAGGCTCCCCTCTTTGGCTCTCTCCTTTCTAGGATTTCCCTTTTTACTTTAATGTAGCTATAGTTTTCCCAAACCATTTTTGTAGCCAAGAAGCCAGCAGGTTTTAGCTGCCAGTTAGGCCAGATTGGGGCCTACTCTCAGGCTAAAAGTTTTAAGAATGGGATAATCAACCAGTGCCTTCTTCCAAATGGTAGAATCTGTCTACTTTATAGATCACTCTCCAGTGCTTTCAGATAATTATTGTTTCTTTGTTTGGTTTAGAGTTTATAATAGTTACTTGTGATACAGATAGGAGCTCTGATAGGAGCTATTCAATTATACTGGAATGAAGCTTACTCTCAAAGTAGCTTAAACACCTATTATTTTATTTGTCAATAAAATGTAGTACCAAATCCATGAGTTTGGCATTTCAAGCCATTTTACTCACTGCTCTAGAATATGCAATATGCAAAAAATGGATGACTATGTGTAAGAGATTTAATTAAATGTATTATCTGTTATACAATTGTAAACTAGGTTCTAGAAATGACAGTTGGTGAAAAATACATTTTCTATATTTTAACCTGTTCTTATATTTTGTTTCTTTTTTTTTTTTTGCTGAATGTAAGAGTAGTCTTAAGTGATTTTTATGATTCTTAAAATACATGCTTACTAAAAAGACCAAAAATAATTCAATCAACAAAAAAGTATAAGGACATTTAAAAATCACATTTTATTAGACAACCAATTTTAAACCTTTGTTGACCATACTTCCATAAATATTTTCATACATAAAAAAATACACACACATGAATTTTTTTCTGTCCTTCCAAGCATGACAAATCCTTTCTTTTTTTACGTTTTATTTTTAGATTCAGGAGTGCACGTTCAGGTTTGTTACATGGGTATATTGCATGATGCTGAGGTTTGGGCTTCTAATGATCTCATTGCCCAAGTAATGAACATAGTACCCAACAGGTAGTTTTTCAATCCTTGTCCCCACTCTGCTCCTCCCTGCTTCTGAAATCCCCAGGGTTTATTGTTTCCACACATGGATGTTTTCATTTGCATTTTCAATTTGACAATATGTCATAAATAATCAATCTGTATTCATAAATGTAGTTCACTATAATGATTTTAAGTCTGCACAATATTCTGTATACTTTAAAAACTACTTTTAGTTTTTCACATTGACAAACTGTTTACCTTTATAAATTTTCTGACTGTAAGGCAGGGAAGTAGAAGCAGAGGTAACAGAAAAGGAATAGGTTTGGGAGTAAGACAGACTTGGGTACCCATTCCAGTTTTAGTCTACTTACTAGCTTTGTGCTCATAGGCAAGTTATTGAAACATGGACCACCATTAGAAGAATGAAAGGAAATGAGAACAGAAAGCATCTGATATAAATTTGGGTACATAACAAGAACTAAAAAATTAAGTGCCTCTTTGTATGTACACATACACACACACAAAGATTATAAAACTATTATGAAAGCAAAGGTACTTGGCCAAATCATATTACTACTGACTTCTGTATATACCAAAATTTGATGTGAGAATACATCTTCATATTAATATTATATATTAGTAAGAAAAAGAAGAATTTCTGTGATAGTTTTATTACCTTGTCTCAAACATCAATGACATATTTTTGACAAAGTTTCACACATAATGTCACTTTTCCTTTGAACATTTTTTTCCATGATGAATATAGCTAGACAAATAATTAGACATGGATAATATATATTATGCAATTAATTAAATTCTATTAATACTTTAAAAATCTTTAACAAAAAAATCTGGAAACAGTTTTATTATTTAGTTCACTAATATTTAGCCCTATGGAGAATACAGAGGTCTGGTTTTCAAGTAATTTTTAATAATAGTCACTATGGTTTAGTTTTCCAGTAGTAAAGAAATACTGGTACTATAGGTGTTACTATAGACTTCATATGTCTATATAAATTACATCTATTTATATGTAAAGAGTAGTGGAGGAAATTCATTTTAGTAAGGTTAAAGAAGTATAATAATTTGATGGAACTTTAGCCAAGACTTCTGTGTAAATATATTATATAATAATTAGTAAGAGGAACAATAGAACACTGATCTATCTATAGGCAGCAAAAAATAGCAAAAAGACAGGTAGATTTAATCTATCTTTTCAAAGAGAGCCAAGAACTCTTCGCTTTACCAGATCAGAATGTTCTGATTTGAGAGGAAAATTACCTACTCCACATTATACAATGGTAATACTAAGTTCTGCTTAAAAAAAAATAAGGGACTAGGTGATCAAATACAGTAGAGAGAAAACCTGGCTATTTGATAGTTTATACTCGAAAGTGTTGCATTTCTTCCACGAATCCTCTGGGATGCTCTTATTCTGAGAATAACACAGTAAAGCATACTCTCAGTTAAGTGAATAGTACCAGAAGAGAAAATAAAAGGGATGAAAATCATTAACACTGAACAAATAAGAAATAAGGACTACACTATTTAATTGGAGGAGCAAATAGATTTCCAGTTGTATGGCGTTACTTGTATGCCATAGAGACTCCTAATAGTCGTTATTCCCCCAAAATATGCTGCTTCTTTTGAATTCCTTAACTCAGGGACTGGGACTCTTAAGAAGCTGTCTAAGTGAAAACCCTGAATTAATCTTTTTTGTATTTCTTGTTTCTGAAGTCTATTTGAATCATATCACATAGTTTTCCTTTACTATGTAAGTACTTTGCTAAGTACTTTACAAACATTTAATATTCGTAATGACAATAGTAGGTTTTATTATTATTATTATTATTATTATTATTATTATTATTTAGGAAAACTCCGAATGGTTAAGATACACATAAGGTCACAATCCTATTAAGGAGCAGAGCCTGTTTTATTAACCACTGTGATATACCCCCAGTACTTTCCATTCCTGTTGCCACAGGCATAAGCCTTATTTTTATCATTATTCACCTAGATTGCTATAAAGCACACTAAGTGGTCTGTCTCTGTCTCATCAATCCATTTCGATAAGAACAGTATATCCCCTGAAACAAATCTGAAAATGTCTTTCCTTTGCTTCAAAATCTTTAGAAACTATGCCCCCGACCAAAACATACAGCTCCTTTAAAATGTGACTCCAACCTAACTTACCTTCTTATTTCCTGCAAATAGAATAATCCCTTGACTTTAGCCACACTTGAACTTTGAAAACCACAATGCTTATTTACATTTAGTACATTTGTTCATATTTCTTTTGCTTTAGAAGTCCTTCCCATCATGTTCTCCATGAAGAATTCCTTGACTCTCTGGTTGGAATTAGTCACTGTTTCCTCTGTGTTCCAAAATATTTTATACATATCTAAAATATATACATATTTTTTGAGATGAAGTCTCACTATGTTGCCCAGACTGGAGTGCAGTGGTGCGATCTTGGCTCACTGCAACCTCTGCCTCCCAGTTTCAAGCAATTTTCCTGCCTCAGCCTCCTGAGAAGCTGCAATTACAGGCACAGGCCACCATGCACAGCTAATTTTTGTATTTTTATTAGAGATGGGGTTTCACCATGTTGGTCAGGCTGGTCTAAAACTCCTGACCTCGTAATCCTTGCCTCGGCCTCCCAAAGTGTTGGGATTACAGGCGTGAGCCACTGCGCCTG
Source organism: Gorilla gorilla gorilla (assembly GCF_029281585.2). NCBI lineage: Eukaryota > Metazoa > Chordata > Mammalia > Primates > Hominidae > Gorilla > Gorilla gorilla. The sequence continues at coordinate 83,693,244 of NC_073239.2, read as the reverse complement.
GTCTAAAATATTTTATACATAAATTTGATACAGAATTTATGTTTTACAGTGATTATCTCTTGTAGCTGACACTGAACTCCTTCAAGATCATTCACTTAACAAATATTTACTATAACTGAAAGATTGACAAGCCAATACATTAAAATTAGGAATTTCTGTTCAGCAAAGATACTTTTAAGAGAGTAAGAAGGCAAACAACCGAGGAGGAGAATAAATGGATGATACATGTATCAAAGGATTCATATCTAAAATTTATAAGAAACACCTACCAATAAATAAGAAAAAGACAAGTAATCTAATTCTTAAAAAGTAGAAAAGACTTAAACAGGCACTTCACAAAAGAAGAGATCCCAATGGCTAATAAAGACATGAAAAGATGTTTAATAACACCTGTAATCAATGAAAAAACTTAAAAACATATTTTGATGTCACTATTTACATTCCAAAATGACTAAAATGGAAAAAGATTGACAATACTGTTAGTAAGAATGTGAAGCAAAATAGAGTTCTCATAAAATGTTGAAGAGAATATAAATTGGTACATCTATTTGAGAAAGGCAGATTCTAGCATGCGGAATTCACTTGCATACTCCACAACTCGGTAGTTCTAAGTCATGTCTATCCTGTCCATTAGGTGGAAATCTAAGAATGCATACATATGTGCACTAAAAGACATATACAAGACTACTCATTGCACGATTATTGATAATACCCTGAAACTGAAAACAACTGAAATGTCCTTCCACAAAAGAATGGATAACTCAATTCTTGTATATTTAATAAAACATAAGACACCAAAATGCTTCTGTTGATATAAAGCTCAAAAGAAGTAAAGATAATTCATTTGCTAGAAATCAGGATAGTGATTACCTTTGGGAGAAGGGAAGGTATAGTAATTGGGAAGTTCAGAAACAACAGTCTTATTAAGAGAAAAGGAGTACTGGAAAGTAACACATATTGATGTAAATGATTCTTAGTGAGTTTATAGCATTCATGCAGAATGATCTACTGAATGATGCTTTGAATTTATTCTACTATTAACTCTCACTATTGTAGAAGAACCCAGACTGTAGGTTTGAATCTGCTATACAACTGCTTGCTGTGTGACCTTTAGCAAGTCATTTAACTGTGTCTCATTTTTCTCACTTATGAAATAGAGACAATAATTATACCTACTGCATATGTTTGTTATGAGGATGATATGGTTTGGCTGTGTCCCCACCCAAATCTCATCTTGAATTCCCCCATGTTGTGGGAGGGACCTGGTGGGAGGTAATTGAATCATGGGGGCAGGATTTTCCTGTGCTGTTCTTGTGATAGTGAATAAGTCTCATGAGATCTGACGTAAAAAGGGAATCTTCCCTGCACAAACTCTCTCTTTGCCTGCTGCCATCTACGTAAGATGTGACTTGCTCTTCCTTGCCTTCCACCATGATTGTGAGGCCTCCCAGCCATGTGAAACTGTAAGTCCAATAAACATCTCTCTTTTTTTAATTTTTTTGTAAATTGCCCAGTCTCGGGTATGTCTTTATCAATAGTGTGAAAACAGACTAATTCAGTAAATTGGTACCAGTAGAGTGGGGCACTGCTGTAGATACCCAAAAATGTGAAAGGAACTTTGGAACTGGGTAACAGGTAGGGGTTGGAACAATTTGGAGGGCTCAAAAGAAGACAGAAAAATGTGGGAAAGTTTGGAACTTCCTAAAGACTTGTGGAATGGCTTTGCCCAAAATGCTGATAGCAATACGGACAATAAAGTCCAGGATGAGGCAGTCTCAGATGGAGATGAGGAACTTCTTGGGAACTGGAGCAAAGTTGACTCTTGTTATGTTTTGCAAAGAGACTGACAGCATTTTGACTCTGCCCTAGAGAGTTCAATAACTTTGAACTTGAGAGAGATGATTTAGGATAGCTGGTGGAAGAAATTTCTAAGCAACAAAGCATTCAATGGGTGACTTGGGTGCTGTTAAAGGCATTCAGTTTTATAAGGGAAACAGAGTGTAAAAGTTTGGAAAATTTGCAGCCTGACAATGCAATAGAAAAGAAAATGCAATAGAAAAGAAATAGAAAAGAATTTCTGAGGAGAAATTCAAGCTGGCTGCAGAAATCTGCAGGAGTAACAAGGAGCCGAATGTTAATCCCCAAGAAAATGGGGAAAATGTCTCCAAGGACTGTCAGAGACCTTTGCAGCAGCCCCTCCCATCACAGGTCTGGAGGACTAAGAGGAAAAAGTGGTTTTATGGGCTGGGACCAGGGTCCTTGTGCTATGTGCAGTCTAGGGACTTGGTGCCCTGCATCTTAGCCGCTCCAGCAGTGGCTGAAAGGGGACAACGTAGAGCTCAAGCTGTGGCTTCAGAGGGTGCAAGACTCAAGCTTTGGCAGTTTCCATGTGGTATTGAGCTTGCGAGTGAACAGAAATCAAGAATTGAGGTTTGGGAACCACCATCTAGATTTCAGACATATGAAAACGCCTGGATGCCCAGGCAGAAGTTTGCTGTAGGGGTGGGGACCTCATGCAGAACCTCTGCTAGGGCAGTGCCGAAGAGAAATGTGGGGTTGGAGCCTCCACTGGGTCCCTACTGGGGCAGTGCCTAGCGGAGCTGTGAGAAGAGGGCCACCATCCTCCAGACCCCAGAATGATAGATCCAACGAAATCTGGTACTGTGTGCCTGAAAAAGCCACAGACACTCAATGCCAGCCCGTGAAAGCAGCTGGGAGGGAGGCTGTACCCTGCAAAGCCACAGGAGTGGAGCTGCCCAAGACCATGGGAACCCACCTCTTGCATCAGTGTGGCCTGGTTGTGAGACATAGAGTCAAAGGAGTTCATTCTGCAGCTTAAAGATTTGACTGCCTTGCTGGATTTCAGACTTGCATGGAGCCTGTAGTCCCTTTGTTTTGGCCAATTTTTCCCATTTGGAATGTGTATATTTACCCAATACCTGTACCCACATTGTACCTAGGAAGTAACTAAGTTGCTTCTAATTTTACAGGCTCATAGGCAGAAGGGACTTGCCTTGTCTTGGATGAGACTTTGGACTGTGGATTTCTGAGCTAATGCTGAAATATTAAGTCCCCCGAAATGTTAAGACTTCAGGGGACTGTTGAGAAGGCATGATTGGGCATGAAATGTGAGGGTATGAGATTTGGGAGGGGCCAGGGGTGAAATGATATGGTTTGATTGTATCCCCACCCAAATTTCATCTTGAATTCCCCCATGTTGTGGGAGGGACCTGGGGGGAAGTAACTGAATCATGGGGGTAGGTTTTTCCCTTGCTATTCTAGCAATAGTGAGTAAGTCTCATGAGATCTGATGGTTTTAGAAAGGGGAGTTTCCCTGCATAAGCTCCCTCTTTGCCTGCCGCCATCCATGTAAGATGTGACTTGCTCCTCCTTGCTGTCCACCATGATTGTGAGGCCTCCCCAGCCATGGGGAACTGTAAGTCCAATAAACTTATTTCTTTTGTAAATTGCCCAGTCTGAGGTATGTCTTTATCAGCAGCGTGAAACAGACTAATATAGAGAATTAAAATGAGTTAGTAATTTTAAAGCAATTACAACAGTGCCTGACACACAGAGCATTACACAAACCAGAATCAAAGAGATTTAAACAGAAGTATCTTTTTTATTTAATCCTAGCAATAATCAGTTAAAAAATATAATACAGGAGTTCTGTTTCTGGGTAGGATGCAAAATGTCACAGCAGGGTAATACTTTTACTGTAACAAGTGGAAAACATCACATAATTATAAAAATGCTGCTTTTAAAGATATCAGATAATTGCAGAAATAATAATGATTAAGTGAAATAAAATTCCAAAGAGGAGGAAACTTTCCAGAGTAAAACGGATAATGTCCAGCTTTTCCTACCAAGCCACCCCCACTGTGTGTATTTGTTGATTTTGGACATAGGCTGACTGTTAATTTTACTAGGCAGACAACCTCTGCTAAGGAAGAATTAGCCAGAAACCTCTTAAAACATTTAAACTTAAAAATTTGAATAAACCCAAGCTCATGGACGTTTTTCTCCTTGGAGCAATTGTAGATTCTGGTGGTATACAGAAGCCTGCAAAGCTAGACAAAAAGCTTATGAAAGGCAAAATGAAATCTTTTGCATTGTTCATAGTAATTGAAAAACAAAGACTTGCTAGGGAAGTAAGTCTGACCAAAGTACAATGCCTATTTCCCGTCAAAGTATTTGCTAGTTTTTGAGGCTATATTGGTTAGGCTGGAGACAAGAGAGCTGGCCTGCAGCCTATGAATATTAGAGCTAAACCTCCTAGTGTCTTTCATGACTGAGGGAATGGAAAACCCACCATGTTCGTAGCCCAGCTGTAATCCGGCTCAATTCCTGATGGGATTGTAGTAATTGATTTCTCACACTTTCTGCCTACAGAAGAAGGAGGAATGTTCTATGATTAAGTCACCTATGGCCAATATGAGTCTTTTACATATAACATAAGATTATTAAAAATTACTTGATTTGCCAGAAAGTAGAACCCAAAATTGAGAGGAAAAAAACAGAACAAAAAAAACCCCAAAAGAGATGCATTGAAAGTTTACAGCCAAGAACTTTCAAGTAAACTATGATTAATATGTTCAAGAAGATAGAAAAAAAATTAACAAAATGGATGAAATGGTACAGAATATCACCACAGCATTAGAATCTAAAAAAGTTTAATGGACATAATAGAAGGGAAATTACAAAGTTCATCGGGGTAAATAATGCAAACACAGGTAAAAGGGAGAAACACTACAAAACATAGGAATACTAAACTCAAAGACAGATCAACAACAATAAAAAAACCTCCATAAACTGATGCAGAGAAAGTAAACAACAAGAAAAAAGAAAGAGGAAAAATATAAAAAGCCACAAAACATGTGGGACACACTCAAAAGTATAGTATAATTGGATTCCAGAAACAGAAGATAGAATAGGAAGAAGCAATAACCAAAAATAATGTCTAAGAATTTCCTCAAATTCAAGAAAGATACGAATAAAAAGGCAATTACTGAAGAGAGGGGTGGAGTGAGATGGTGGAACAAAAAGCTCCACCAATTGTTGCCTCCGCCACCTCCTGCAAGTACACCAATTTAACAACTATCTACACAAAAAAAGTACCTTCGTAAAACCCAAAACTCAGGTGAGCACTCATAGTACCTGGTTTTAACTTCATATTGCTAAAAGAGGCATTGAAGACATAGAAAAAGTTTTGAATAGTCAACAGGACCCCTGTCCTATCCCGTGGCAGTGGAGGTGTGGTGCAGACAGCGTTTCTGTGCCCTGGGGAGAAGGACAGCAGGCAATCATGAGGCACTGAACTCGGTGTTGCCCTTATAGCAGAAAGCGAAACTGGATAAAACTCAGCTGACCATCCCTAGCCATAGGGGAACTGCTGATCCTAGCAATCAGAACTTGAGTTCCTGCAAGCCTCACCATCTGGCACTAAAGTGCTCTGGGGCAGCAAATAAACTTCAAAGGCAGTTGAGGCCACAAGGACTGCAATAATTAGGTGAGTCCTAGGGCTGAACAGGGTCCACTGACAGTGCACTGGGGGTGGAGAGGGAAGCGACCTACTGAGACACCATCTAAGGGAGTACTGACATCACCCCTCCCCTAACCCCAGGATGCACAGCTTGTGGCTCCAAAAGAGACACTTCCTTCCACTTGAGGAGAGGAGACAAAGTGTGAGGACGACTTTGTCTTGGAGCTGGGATACCAGCTCAGCCAGAGCAGGATAGGGCACTGGTCAGAGTCATGAGGTCCTCGTTCTAGGCCCTAGCTCCTGGACACTTCTAGATACACCCTGGGCCAGAAGGGAACCTGCAGCCTTGTCGGGAAGGATCCCGTCCTGGCAGGATTCATCAACTGCAAACTAAAGAGCCCTTGGGCATTGAATAATGAGCAGTGATACCCAGGTATCAAGGGCTTGAGTGAGATGGTGAGACTTGCTGGCATCAGGTGAGATTCTGCACATTCCCACCTGTGGTGGTTATGGGGCAAAACTCCTTCTGCTTGAGAAAAGCAGAAGGAAAAGTGAAAGGGACTTTGTCTTGCAACTTGGGTACCAACTTGGCCACAGGGGGTTGAGCATCAAGTAGGCTCTTGGGATTTCCAGGAACTGCCCCTTGGATGACATTCTGGGACATGCCCTGGGCCAGAGGGTATACCACTCCCCTGAAGGGTGAGTTCAAGACCAGGCAGCATTCACCACAGACTGATAGAAGAGCCTTTGGGCCTTAAGGAAATATCTGAGGTAGAATCATAAGCCTGAGATGGTGGTGGCCATGGGGTTAGGCTCCTCTGCTTCTGGAATGTGAAGGGAAAAGTGCAAAGGACTACGTCATGTGGTTTGAGGGCAAGCTCAGCCATACTACAAGAGAACACTAGGTGGACATCTAAGGACTTTACTTCAGTCCCTGGCTCCTGGATGGCACCTATGGACTCACCTAGGGCCTGGGGGAACTTGCTGCCCTGACGGGAAGAAAATAGGCCCTGCTGGCTTTGTAACCTGCTGATTGTAGAGCTGCAGGACTTTGAGTGAACACAGATGGTAGCCAGAAAGTGGTTCTAGCAGGACTTGAGCAAGACCCAGTGTTGTGCTGGTTTCAGGCCTGATCCAGTGCAGTCCTAGAGATGGTGGCCACAAGGGTGCTTGTGCTACACCACCACCAGCTCCAGGTAGCTCAAGGAGGGAGAGGGAGAGGGAGAGGGAGCGGGAGCGGGCATAGATGGTAGCCAGAAAGTGGTTACAGCAGGACTTGAGCAAGACCCAATATTGTGCTGGCTTCAGGCCTGATCCAGTGCAGTCCTAGAGGTGGTGGCCACAAGGGTGCTTGTGCTACACCACCATCAGCTCCAGGTAGCTCAAGGAGAGAGAGGGGGAGAGAGAGAGGAGGGGAGGGGAGGAGAGAGAGAGAGAGGGAGAGAGAGAGAGAGTGGGGAGAGGGGCAGCGGGGAGAGAGAGAGAGAGAGAGAGAGAGAGAATGAGAGAAGACTCATTTTTTTTTGGGAGAAAGGAAGGGAGGACAACAATAGCCTGCTTGATAATCCAGAGAATTCTTTAGGATCTTATATAAGATTATCAAGGTGGTACCTTTACAAGTCTGCAAGAATCTCAGCGTTACTGGGCTTGGGATGCCCGCTAAAGCTTATAACACCCAGGTCCTTTCATAATATTTGGAAAGCCTTCCCAAGAAGGACGAGTACAAATGAGCACAGACTGCAAAGACTACAGGAAATACCTAACTCTTTAATGCCCAGACACAGATGAACATCTGCAAGTATCAAGACAACCCAGGAAAACATGACCTCACCACATGAACTAAATAAGGCACCAGGGTCCAAACCTGGAAAAACAGAGATATGTGGCCACTGAGACAAAGAATACAAAATAGCTGTGTTGAATAAACTCAAGAATAAATTCAAGACAAGACAGAGAAGAAATTCAGACTTCTATCAGATAAATTTAACAAAGAGAATTAAGTAACTAAAAAAGAAGCAACAAGAAATTCTAAAGCTTAAAAATATAATTGGCATACTAAAGAGTGCATCAAAGTCCTTTAACAGCAGAACTGATTAAGCAGAAGAAAGAATTAGTGAGCTTGAATACAGGCCATTTGAAACTACACAGAGGAGACAAAAGAAAAAAGAATAAGAAACATGCCTACACGATCAAGAGAATAGTCTCAAAAGGGCAAATCCAAGAGTTACAGGCCTAAAAAGAGGAGATACAGAAAGAAATAGGGGTAGAAAGATTATTCAAAGGGATAATAACAGAGAACTTCCCAAACCTAGAGAAAGATATCAATAGCCATTGTAGAAGAGTGGTATAGAACATCAAGCAGATTGAACCCTAAGATTATTTAATATCTCACGGTATTTAGTATTCAAACTCCCAATGGTCAAGGATAAAGAAAGGATCTTAAAAGTAGCATGAGAAAAAAAAAACAAACCACAAATAACATACAATATAGCTCCAATACTTTTGGCAGCAGATTTTTCAGTGGAAACCTTATAGACCAAGAAAGAGTGGCATGACATATTTATAGTGCTGAAAGAAGAAATCTTTTACCCTAGAATAGAATATTTTTCAAACATGAACAAGAAATAAAGACTTTCCCAACAAAAGCTGAGGGATTTTTATCAACACCAGATCTGTCCTACAAGACACGCTAAACGAAGTACTTCGATCAGAAAAAAAGCAGTAAGTAATCACCTGAAGGTACAAAACTCACTGGTAATAGTAAGTACATAGAAAAATACAGAATATTACAACACTGTAACTGGGGTTTGCAGACTATTCTTATCTTAAGTAGAAAGACTAATAAACCAATTAAAAATAATAATTATAAAACCTTTTGAAGACATAGTCCGTACATTAAGATACAAATAGAAAAAACAAAAAGTTAAACAGTGGAGGGATAATGTTAAAGTGTAGACTTTTATTAGTTTGTGGCTTGCTTGCTTGTTTGTTTATGCAAAAAGTGTTAAGTTGTTATCAGGTTAAAATAATATGTTATAAGATAGTATTTGCAAGCTTCATGGTAATATCAAACCAAAAAACATACAATGGAGAGAAAAAAATAAAAAGCAAGAAACTAAGTCATATCACCAGAGAAAATCATCTTCACTAAAGAAAGACAGGATGAAAAGACCACAAAACAACCAGAGAACAAATAATAAAATGGCAGGAGAAAATCCTTACTTATCAATAATAACATTGAATGTAATTACACTAAATGCTTCCATTAAAAAACAAAGACTGGCAGAATGGATGGAAAAACAAGACCTATTGATCTGTTGCCTACAAGAAGAACACTTCACCTACAAAGACACCATAGACTGAAAATAAAGGAATGGAAAAAGATATTCCATGCCAATAAAAACATAAAAAGAGCAGGAATTGATATACTTATATCAGACAAAATAGATTTCAAGGCCAAACTATTAGAAGAGACAAAGAAGGTCACTATATAATGATAAACAAGTCAATTCAGGAAGAGGATATAAAAATTTTAAATATGTATGCCCCCAGTACTTGAGCACTCAGATAAATAATGCAAATATTACTACAGCTAAAGAGAGATAGGCCCCAACACAATAGTAGCTGGAGACTTCAACACCTACTTTAAGCATTGGAAAGATCTTCCAGAAAGAAAATCAAAGAAACATCAGATTTGGTCTGCAGTATAGACCAAATAGATCTAATAGATATTTACACATCATTTCACACAATCGCTGCAGAGTACACATTCCTCTCCTTAGCACATGGAACATTCTCTAGAATAGACCACATGTTAGGTCACAAAATATGTCTTAAAACATTTTTTAAAAACCAAAATAATATCAAGCATCTTCTCTGACCACAATGAAATAAAACTAGAAATCAATAACAAGAGGAATTTTGGAAACTATACAAATATATAGAAATTAAACAATATGCTCCTGAATGACCACTGGGTCAATTAAGAAATTAAGAAGAAAACTGAAAAATTTATTGAAACAAATGATAACAGAAACAATACATACCAAAACCTATGGGATACAGCAAAAGCAGTACTAAGAGGGAAGTTTATAGCTGTAAGGGCCTACATCAAAAAAGGAGGAAACTTCAAATAAGCAATCTAATAATGCATCTTAAAGAACTAGAAAAGCAAGGGCAAACCAAACCCAAGAGTAGTAGCAGAAAAGAAATAAAGATCAGAGGAGAAAGAAATCAAATTGGAATGAAGAAAAAAAAATCAAAGATCAATGAAACAAACATTTAAGTTTTTTTGAAAAATTAAACAATATTGACAAACCTTTAGCCACATTAACTAGAAAAAAAGAGAGAGGGAAGATCCAAATAAATACAATCAAAAATAAAAAAGGTGACATTACAATTGATACTGCAGAAATTCAAAGGATCATTAGTGGCGACTATTAGCAACTGTATCCCAATAAATTGCAAAATCCAGTAGAAATGGACAAATTCCTAGATATGTATAATCTAACATGGTTGAAACATGAAGAAATCTAAAACCTGAATAGAGCAATAACAAGTAATGAGATCAAAGCTGTAATAAAATATCTCCCAGTAGGCCGGGCACGGTGGCTCACGCCTGTAATCCCAGCACTTTGGGAGGCCGAGGTGGGTGGATCACGAGGTCAGGAGGTCGAGACCATCCTGGCTAACACGGTGAAACCCCGTCTCTACTAAAAATACAAAAAAAAAAATTAGCCGGGCGTGTTAGCCGGCGCCTGTAGTCCCAGCTACTCGGGAGGCTGAGGCAGGAGAATGGCGTGAACCCGGGAGGCGGAGCTTGCAGTAAGCCAAGATAGTGCCACTGCAGTCCAGCCTGGGCGAAAGAGCGAGACTCCGTCTCAAAAAAAAAAAAAAAAAAAAAAAAAAAAATATCTCCCAGTAAAGAGAAGTCCAATACCCGATGGCTTCCCTGCTTTCTACCAAACATTTTAAGAAGAATTAATACCAATTCTATTCACACTATTCTGAAAAACAGAGGAGGGAATACTTCTAAATTCATTGTGTGAGGCTAATATTACCCTGATACTAAGACCAAACACACATAAAAAAGAAAACTATAGGCCAATATCTCTCATGAATATTGATGCAAAACTTCTCAATGAAATATTAGTAAAATGAATTCAGCAACACATCAGAAGGATCATTCACCATGACCAAGAGGGATTTATTCCTGGGATTCAAGGATTGTTCAACAAATGCAAATCAGTCAATGTAATACATCATATCAACAGAATGATGGGGAAAACCATATGATCATTTCAATTGATGCTAACAAAGCATTTGATAAAATTCAACATCCCTTTGTGATAAAAGCCATCAAAAAATTGAGGATAGACTGAATATAACTGAGCATAATAAAAACCATACATGACAGACCCACAGCTAGTATCATAATGAATGGGGAAAAACTGAAAGCCCTTCCTCTAAGATCTGGTAGAAGACCAGTATGCCCATTGTCATCAGTATTACTCAACATAGTAATGGATGTTCTAGATAGAACAGTCAGACAAGAGAAATATATAAAGAAAATCCAAACTGAAAGGGAAGAAGTAAAATTTTCCTTGTTTGCAGATGATATGACATTATATCTGGAAAAACCTAAAGACTACACAAGAAAACTATTAGAACTGATAAATTCAGTCAAGTTACAGGATACAAAATCAACATACAAAAATCAGTAGCATTTTTATTTGCCAACAGTGAACAATCTGAAAAATAAATAAAAATAACCCCATTTACAATAGCCACACACAAAAGTAAATACTTAGGAATTAATTTAACCAAAGAGCAAAAGATCTAAATGAAAGATTAATGAAAACTATGATACACTAATAAAATAAAGAGATAAAAAATATAAACATATTCCATGTTCATGGATTAGAAGAGTAACTATTGTTAAAATGTTCATAGTACCCAAAGCAATCTACAGATTTAATACAATCCCTATCAAAATACTAATGCTACTCTATACAGAAATGGAAAAAACTATCCTAAAATTTATATGGAACCACAAAAAACCCAGAATATCCACAGCTATCCTAAGGAAAAAGAACAAAACTGGAAGAAATCATATTACCTGACTCCAAATTATATTACAAAGCTATAATAACCCAAACATCATGGTACTGGCATAAAAACAGACACCTACATTAATGGAACAGAATAGAGAACCCAAAAACAAATCCACATACCTACAGTGAACTTATTTTCAACAAAGATGCCAAGAACACACGCTGGGAAAAAACTCTTTCTTCAATGAATGGTGGTGGGAAAACTGAATATCCATTATGCAAAAAAAAAAAAAAAAAAAAAAAAGGAACTAGATACCTATGTCTCACCATATACAAAAATCAAATAAAAATGCATTAAATAATTAAATGTAAGACCTCAAACTATGAAACTACAAGAAAACATAGGGGAAACTCTCCAGGACATTGATCTGGGCAAAGATTTCTTGAGTAACACTCCACAAGCATAGGTAACCAAAGCAAAAATGGACAAATGGGAGTACATCACATTAAATGTCTTTTGCACAGCAAAGGTCAATCAATAGAGTGAAGAGACAACCCACAGAATGGAGAAAATATTTGCAAGCTACCTATCGGACAAGGGATTAATGACCAGAATATATAAGGAGCTCAATAACTGTACAGGAAAAAAATCTATTCAATTTAAAAATAGGCAAAAGATTTGATATAAATGGCAAATAGGCATATGAAAAGGTGCTCAACATAATTAACCATCAGAGAAATGAAAATCAAAACTATAATATGATCTCACCCCAAGTAAAATGGCTTTTATCAAAAGGACAGGCAATAAGAAATGCTGGTGAGAATGTGAAGAAAAGGGAACCCTTGTACACTATTGGTGGGAATGTAAATTATTACAAACACTATGAAGAACAGTTTGGAGGTTTCTTTAAAAACAAAAAATTAAGCTGGCATATGTTCCAGAAATCCTACTGTAGCATTAGTTGTAGCATTAGCATACTGGTGGGTATATACTGAAAAAAAAAAGGACACAATATAGCGAATAGATATTTGCACTCCCATGTTTGTTGCAGCTGTGTTCACAATAGCTAAGATTTGGAAGCCCCTGTGTCCATCAATAGATTAATAGATAATGTGGTTCTTATATACAGTGGAGTATAATTCAGCCATAAAAAAGAATGAGATTCAGTCATTTGCAACAACATCAGTGGAACTGGATGTCATTATGTTAAGTGAAATAAGCGAGGCACAGAAAGAAAAACATTGCTCTCACTTATTAGTGGGATCTAAAAATTAAAACAATTGAACCCATGGAGTTAGAGGGTAAAAAGATGGTTACCAGAGGCTAGGAAGGGTAGAGGGGGAGAGGGTAAGGTGGAGGTAGGGATGGTTAGTAGGTACAAAAAACAGATGAATGAATAAGTCCTAGTACGTGATAGCAAAACAGGGTGAGTACAGAAATTAACTTCATTATCTATTTAAAAATAACTAAAAGAGTATAATTGGATTGTTTATAACAGCAAGGATTAATGCTTGAGGGGATTGATACCCCATTTCCATGATGTGACTATTACACATTGCATGCGTGTAGCAAACATCTCATGTGCCCTATAAATATATACATTTATTGTGTACCCACAAAAATTAAAAATTAAAATTAAAAAAGCAATTATTCATATTAGAAATGGTAAAAGTCATTATTATTAGTAGAAACTATAATGGATGGATGTTGAAATATACCCTTGGGTAGTCCTTGAAAAAACCCAAACCCGTAAAACACATTCGAAGAATATATAACAAGTTAACTGAAGAAAAAAACTGAATAATAAAAGCTACTGTATTAATCTAAAATAAGGTAAGGAAGTAAGAGAAAAAGGAAACCAGTGGGCTAAATAGAAAACAAACATTGAGTTATTAATAATTATAATAAATGAAAACTGTCTAAATACAGTGAGTGCAAAACAAGTTTCAGGAAAGAAGTAAAAAAATGTTTACAAGAGTCATTTACATTTAAAATTTAATGACAAGGGTGAAATGAGAATGATGAAAATAGATTATCATGAAAGCACCAAGCAAAATAGACTGGTTGTAGCATTAGTATACCAAAAAAGTAGCTTATACGGCAAGAAATGCTATTAGAGATGAAAAACATTTCAGAATGTTAAAAGTGTCAATTCAAATATGCAGATATAAAAATATTGTCAATACCCAGTAAGATAGTGTGACTCTCTCTTTATCTGTCTATTTATTTTATTTATTTATTTTTTTGAGACAGGGTGTTTCACTATGATGCCCAGGCTGGACTCAAACTATTGGCTCAAGTGATCCTCCTGCCTCAGCCTCCAGAGAAGCTGGGATTATAGCATGTGCTACTGTACCTGGCAAAAAACATGAAGTAGAAGTTAACTGAATTCAAAGAAAAAATAGACAAATCCACATAAAAAGTGGTTAGATATTTTTGTGTACCTATCTAACTGAAAAATTGATAAAATTAATAAAAATGTAAAATGTCTGAAAACCACAGGAAATAAATTTGTCCTAATGTACATATATGCAACAGTAAACCAACCATTGCCAAATGGTATAGACCTCTTCAAGATCAAATGTTAATAATTACCAAAGTAGACAATCTACTGGGCCATAAAGGAAGTTTCAGAAATGTTAATGAACTCAAATCAAACAAAGAAAAAGTATTAAGCACTTCTGTTTTTTCTATATTAACTGTATCAATTCATAACTAAATAATAGTTAAAGGGAAGCACCTTTTTATAGAAGTATGCAAACTGATAAAGAATTTTAATTATATATTTTATTTTTCTTTGATTTGTTGTTTCCATGTGTATTTGTCCATTCTCATATTGCTATAAAGAAATACCTGAGACTGGGTCATTTATAGAGAAAACAGGTTTAACTGGCTCACAGTTCTGCAGGCTGTACAGGAAACATGATGATGGCATCTGCTGGGCATCTGGGGAGGCCTCAGGAAACTTACATTATGGCAGAAGACACGTCTTACATGGCCAGAGCAGCAGCATGAGAGAGCAAGTGGGAAGGGGCTACACACTTTTAGATGACCAGATATCTCAAGAACTCACTCAATATCACAAGAACAGCACCAAGGGGATGGTACTAAACCATTCATGAGAAGCTGCCCTCATGATCCAGTCACCTCCCACCAGGCCCCACCTCCAACACTGAACATGAGATTTGGGTGTGGACACAGATCCAGACTATATCAGCATAATATATATTTTTTCTATCCTTTTAATTTCAATCCATATGTATCTCTGAATACACAATATGTCTACTGCAGAAAGCACACAGAGGGGTCTTTAAAAATACTTGTCATTCAGTCTGACAATGTATGCCTTATGATTGAATTGTTAAATCCATTCACATTTAATGATATTAATGATATATCTGGATTTACATTTGCCATTTTTCTCTATGTTTTCTATACGTCTCTTATTAGTTCCTTTATTCCCTTTTAATGTTTTCTTTTACATGAAGTGAATATTTTCTAGTGTAATATTTTAATTCCCTTTTTTAACCATATTTTTGGAGCTATATTCTTTAATCGTTGCTCTAGGGTTTTACGATGAATATCTTATCAGAACTTAATTCCACGAAATATAGAAATGTTACTCCTAAATAGTTCTATTCTCTCTTCTCTCTTTTTGTGCCACTACACATACTACATATGCATGTGTATACTTATGTATAAGTATACACAATCACACACAGATATATATATGTATATGCACATATATGTATACAGACATATGCACACACTCAAAACCCAACAAAAGATTGCTATAATTATTACCTTATATAATTTATGTCTATTAAAGAAACCGAAAGGACAAGAATATATTTATATGGCTTATTATATTAACCATCTTATTTACCATTTCTGGTTTTATTATTTTGTTCCTGTGGATTTGACATACCATCTGGTGTTATGTACTTACTCCAATTCAGCTTTGCTTCTACCCATCTTCTTTGTGCTTTCCCTGTCAAATATATTACATGTCTATATGTTGTAGGTTCAACCAATTATACATGTATTGTTTTTTAAATTAATTAGGAGAAAAAGGACAAGAAATATGAACTTATACTGTCTTCTATAATTGTACAATTAGCTTTACTGTTGGGAACAGGCCCCCCAAAATCTGGCCATAAACTGGCCCCAAAACTGGCCATAAACAAAATCTCTGCAGCACTGTGACATGCTCGTGATGGCTGTAAGGCCCACGCTGGAAGGTTGTGGGTTTACGGGAATGAGGGCAAGGAACACCTGGCCCGCCCAGGGTGGAAAACCGCTTAAAGGCATTCTTAAACCACAAACAATAGCATGAGCGATCTGTGCCTTAAGGGCATGTTCCTGCTGCAGATAACTAGCCAGACCCACCCCTTTATTTTGGCCCATCCCTTCGTTTCCCATAAGGGATACTTTTAGTTAATCGAATATCTATAGAAACAATGCTAATGACTGGCTTGCTGTTAATAAATACGTAGGTAAATCTCTGTTCAGGCTCTCAGATCTGAAGGCTGTGAGACCCTTGATTTCCCACTTCACGTCTCTATATTTCTGTGTGTCTTTAATTCCTCTAGCACCACTGGGTTAGGGTCTCCCTGACTGAGCTGGTCTTTGCACTTTACTAGTGCTCCTTGTTTTTGTGTGTATGCATTTGACTCACTATCTCTGGTCAACTGCTTTTAAAAATTTAATTTTATTTTTTGCATGGTGAGTCTGCTGACAACAAACTCTTTTTTTTTATTTGGACATGTCTTTATTTCATCTTCATTTTTTAAAAATAGTATTCCTTCGTTGACTGACAGTTTTTTTTTTTTCTTTTTCTGTGCAGTGGTGTGATCACAGCTCACTGCAGTTTCTGCTTCCTGGGCTTAACTGATCCTCCCACCTCAGCCTCTTGAGTAGCTAGAACTACAGTTGTGCACTAACATGCCTAGCTAATTTGTATTATTTTATTTATTTTTTGTAGAGATGGGGTCTCATTTTGTTGCCCAGGCTGGTCTTGAACTCCTGGTCTCAAGTGATCCTCCTGTCAGAGGTGTTTGAACCTGAGTAATTCCATCTTAAATAAGGGCTAGGTAAAACAAGGCTGAGACGTACAGGGCTGCATTCCCAGGAGTTACGACATTCTTACTGATAGAGTTTAGCTATGTCCCTACTCAAATCTCACCTTGAATTATAATAATTCCCATGTGTCACGGGCAGGGCCAGGTGGAGATAATTGAATCATGGGGGTAATTTCCCCCATACTGTTCTCACGGTAGTGAATAAATCTCATGAGACATGATGGTTTTATAAATGGGAGTTCCCCTGCCAAGCTCTCTTGCCTGTCACCATGTAAGATGTGACTTTTCTCTTCCTTCTCCTTCCGCCATGATTGTAAGGCCTCCCCAGCCACGTGGAACTGTGAGTCAATTAAACCTCTTTCCTTTTCACATTACCCAGTCTCTGCTATGTATTTATTAGGAGCATGAGAATGGACTAATACACTTACTCACAGGATGAGCTAGGGGGTCAGCAGAAGATACAGGTCATGAAGACCTTGCTGGTAAAACAGGCTGTGGTAAAGAAGCCAGCCAAAATCCACTAAAACCAAGATGGCAATGACAGTGACCTCTAGTTGGCTTTACTACTTGTTATACACTAATAGTAATGCATTAGCATGCTAAAAGACACTCCCACCAATGCCATGACAGTTTACAAATGCCATGGCAATGTCAGAAATTACCCTATATGGTCTAAAAAAATGAGGAACTCTCAGTTCCAGGAATTGCCTCCCCTTTTCTTGGAAAACTCATGAATAATGTACCCCTTACTTAGCATATAATCAAGAAATAACCATAAAAGTGGCCAACCAGCAGCTCATGCTGCTGCTCTGCCCATGGGGTAGCCATTTTATTTATTTATTTATCTAATAAACTTGCTCTCAATTTATGGATTTGTCTCGAATTCTTTCTTGTGTGAGATTCAAGAACCCTCTCTTGGGGCTGGATCAGGACCCTGTTCAGGCAGCATCTCCCTGATAACCCCCAAAGGGACAATACTGAGGAAACCCCCAACCCAAAGGAAATAGACTGCAGCACTGGTTGGCCGACTTTCAGTAAGTGGTGGGGTACCCAGGTAAAGGATGGGATTGGGTTTGAGTCCCAACTTGGGAAAGTTAGAGTCTCTCTTAAGACAGAGTGGGTTAAAAGCCCCTCTTGATAAAAGGCAAGGATGCTTGACTGAACTTGGGTTCAAGGCCCAACATAGGAAGGTTAGAGTTCTTCCTAAGATTGAGGGGGTTAGAGGCCCCTCTTGGTAAAGTCCATTTGGTTAAAAATGTATTTGGCATTAAAGAATTTTAATTACTATTCTCTTTGGATTAATCTGCCTTGCAATCTTTGCTGATGGCTGTTGGTGACAGAATTAGGCATATACAAAATTATGGGACATGGGGAGCTTTCTTCTCCCCAAAGGGGGAAACTTCAGAGCTGATGGGTCTTGTGGAAAAAAAAACCCTTCATTACTGACAAGTGGCTGCCTGAACTTTTCATTCAGTGTCACTGCAATGGGTGGGACTTTCTCTGGCTTCCCTGAGCTCCTGAGTTCCCTGACCCTCCCCGCCCTGCTACAGGCAGCGCAAACCCTTTCTCCCCTTTCCCTTTCCTATCTTTTCTGTTACACAGGGCAACCATCTTGCCCAGAGACCACATGCTGAAAAATGTCCTTGGGAGCTTGACCTTGTAATCATGTGGCAGTACCTTCTCTTGGTCTCTACCTTCCAGGAAATAGGAATTTGGGGATTCATGTCCTAGTTAGCTCTAAAAATTATCTTGAGCATTTAAAAGCCATTTCAAACTCAAAATTTACTGCTCTAGGCTTTTTCTGGGAAGGGCAATGGAAATTGCCCAGTGCTGTAGCTTAGCAGTTAAAGCTTTGTCTTTTCCCAATAGTGGCCCTGGATTCAGGTTCAATTTTCAGCCTAGGTAATGAGTACTTCCTGGCTGATCTTTGGGTAACCTTTGCCATTTGTTGATTCACCTCTCCTCCATGAACTGTCTTAAACTTTCCTTTCACTGAGCCCCTGGGAGGTTACATTTAGTAAAGTTCAAAAGCCAGAAATATTGGCAGTTTGGCGTGACTAAAGCTGGGTAATAAGAGATTTTTAAAAAAACTTTTTAAAAAGAGTGCTATGGTTAAAAGCTTAATTAAAAGTAAATATTCAAGCTTTAACAGCCTAGGGAAAAACAGAGAAGGCACCACAGACCCCATTTTGGGAAAAACTTCTGTTTTCCTCATGAAACCCCAGGAATTGAAAGTAGACAGATCCCTCTCAAAATCTAAGGTTCTGTTTTGTCTTGAATTACGTTATCTTATGTTTTTTATTTTTCAGGATATCAGAAATTACTTCACATTATGAGAGAACTTTGGTGTGTAACAACTGGGTAGGAAATATACTTTTGGGGATAGCTAATGTCAGTTATGGAAAGATACTCAGCTCTCTGCACGTTTGGATTACAGAAGCATGCTCCTGGCCACCTGGAAGGTATGATGATGTCCCCACCCCCCACTAAGAGAGAAGATTCCCATGGGGATGGACTGATTGGCTTCAGATTGCTTTGCAATGAAATGCACAGTAAAATCATCACACTGTTTTCTTACATAGCATTTCTCTTTTGGGGATCCAGGATTCAGTATAAAAATGAGACCCTTAATTCTGGGGACCTGTTTTTGCCTTCCAGCTGAGCCTGGTTATTAGGCCATAGAAACTGCATGCTTTCCTGGCCCTGTTCCTCCAAGGGATCAACCCTAAAGCCAGTAATTGAATTAAGAAACTGGCAAGTGAAAAACCTTTTAACTACTGGATCTTATGTCTGTGTATGTATTTGTATGTGTTGTGTGTATGATGTTTACATATGAAAGAGCTCTAATTAATTGGCTTAAAAATAAAAATGGCTGAGTTAACATTGTAACACATAATTGAGACTACTGAAGAAACAGTTTTACATGCAAAGTGTGTAAGGAAAGTAAGATGTGCTTTTGGTAAAAGATTATAAGAAGGCATGGAAATGTGGAATTATTTGGCTAGATTAAATATTAAAGGATTGTTTTAAGTTAGGATAAAGATGAAGGTTTGAACAAATTGTGGAAGGTTTGTGAAAAATTAATTGTAAAAGAGATTCTGTGTGTGAACATACTGGATAAAGGGGTATTATTCAGTTTTTCCATAAATTGAACATTGGAATAAAAGCACAACAGGGTTTGTCTCAGAACACTGATCTGCTCTTTAACAAAAATTGTAAAGGGTTATACAACGTTTAGAAAAATCTTACCTTCTGGTCAAACTGATTAAAACTGGATAGGTTTTATTAAGAAGTGGGTTTATTTGGGAGGCTGAGGTGGGTGGATCACCTGAGGTCAGGAGTTTGAGATCAGCCTACTGGCAAAACCCCATCTTTACTAAAACATGGTGAAACCCCATCTCTACTAAAACTACAAAAAATTAGCCAGGCCTGGTGGCGGGCGCCTGTAATTCCAGCTACTTGGGAGGCTGAGGTAGGAGAGTCACTTGAACCTGGGGGTTGGAGGTTGCAGTGAGCTGACATTGTACCATTTCACTCCAGCCTGGGCAAAAGGGCAAAACTCCGTCTCAAAAAAACATAAACAAAAATGAACAAACAAACAAAAAGGAGTGGGTTTAACATTAATAGCACATCAATGCAAAGATGAAATGTTTATTTGGTATAAAAATCATACAGGATGCAATGTCAAATGTGAAATGATGTTAGCTTTCTTTTAGCTGTATTTGTATAAATATGTTACTGGTATGTGTTCCAAATAATGGGAAACTCCTACAATTCTGATATGATTTACAGTATGTTATCATTAATAATTATAAATATTACATAAAATCATCATATGTCATTGTGTGTTTTAGGGCAATCACAGTTAAAAACATGATTTGTCAATATTTTGTCATTCATAGATTAACTGTTGTCTCGTTTTGATCCTCTTTTTTGAGATGGAGTCTCATTCTGTTGCCCAGACTGGAGTGCAATGGCGCCATTTTGGCTCACTGCAACTTCCGCCTTCTGGGTTCAAGCGATTCTCCCGCCTCAGCCTCCAGAGTAGCTGGGATTACAGGTGCCAGCCACCATGCCTGGGTAGTTTTTGTATTTTTAGTAGAGAAAAGGTTTCACCATGTTGTCCAGGTTGGTCTTGAACTCCTGACCTCAGGTAATCAGCCTGCCTCGGCCTTCCAAAGTGCTGGGATTACAGGACTGTGCCACTGCACCCAGCCTGCAGTTTTTGTTTTCATTCTTTCACAGAACAAAATTTTTGTATGTTGATGAGCTCCAGTTTGTGAAATTTACATTGTATGAACCGTGCTTTTTGTGTTGAGTCTAAGGCCTCTTCATTCATCTAGCCCCAGGTCATAAAGACTTTTGCTTTTTTTTCTTCTGACAGTTTTACAGTTTATATATATAATATATATTTATTTATTATACTTTTTATATTAAAGTCTACTATGTATTTTGAAATAATTTTGTAATAAAGCATGAGGCATAGACTGAGATTCTTTTTTTTTGCCTGTTGATTTCCAATTGCTCCAGCACCATTTGTTGAAGTCTATTCTCCATTGAACTTTTGCATCTTTATTAAAAACCAATTGAATATATTTGTATAAGCCTATTATAGGTTCTCTATTCTGTTTCATTGATTTATGTTTTTATTTCTCTGCCAATATTATACTATCTTGAATACTGTAGATACAGAATGAAACTTTCATTGGGTAGAGTTATTCTTTCCACTTTGTTCTTTTTAAAAATTGTCTTAGCTGTTCTAGGTTTTGTGTTTTTCCATATAATTTTAAAATAAATTTATATAATTTTATAGACACAAAACACTTGCCAGGATTTTGATAGGTATAGCATTAAATTTATGGTTCAATTAGGGGAGAACTGACATCATTACTATGCTGAATTTTTCAATATTTGAACACAGAATGTGTCTTTATTCAAGTGTCCTTTTATTTCTTTGTTGTTTGGCAGTTTTTGCGTAAAGATAACATGTGTGCTTGTAAGTTTGTATCTAGATATTTTATTTTCTTTTGAACAATTGTAAATGGTGTTATTTTAAATTTCAGTTTCCAAATGTTTGTTTATAGTATATAGAAATCCAACTGATTTTTTTTCTTTTTGTGTTTATCTTATATGCCACAAAGCAGCTAAAATGACTTATTCTTATAGTCATTTTTTCCTATGCAGATAATCAAGTGGTCTGCAAACAGGAAGAGTTTTGTTTCTTACTTTCTAATCTATGTGGTTTTAGCACATATTCTTGCGTTATTGTGCTACCTAGCATTTCTAGTACTATGTTGAATAAAAGTAGTCAAAGAAGATATTATTGCTTTGTTTCCAATTTTTGAAGGAAAACATTCTTTCACCATTAAGTATGCTGTTAGCTATAGGTTTTCTCTAGATGCTCTTAATCAAGTTAAGGTCCCATCTAGTCCTAGTTTGCTGAGAGTTCTTATTATGAATGGGTTTTGAATTTTGTCAGATGCTATTTTTGCATCAATCGATATGATCATTTGATTTTTCATCTTTAGCTCTTGACATGGTAGATTAGATTTATTGTTTTTCTACTACTGAAGTAGTTTTCTGTATATTTCAAATAAATGTCAAATTGTCGTGGCACTTAATTCTTTTTATACATTGTTGGATTTAATTGATAATATTTTATTGAGGATTTTAGTTCGTAAGAGATACTGGTTTTCCATTTTCTTTGCACTGTCTTTCTCTGTTTTTGGTATCAACATTACATTAGACTCATGAAATGCATTTCCTCATCTTTTATTTTTTTGGAGGAGATTGACTGAAACTGATGATAATTCTTTTTTAAATATTTGGTAGAATTCTCCAGTGAAACCAAAAAGAAAGTCCTGAGGCTTTCTTTTTCAGGAACTTTTTCATTATGAATTTAAGTTACTTAATGGCTTTTATACCATGTAGATTGTCTATTTCATCTTGGTTAGTTTTAGAAGTTTGTGATTTTCAAGGAATTGGTCCATTTCTGCTAAATTGTACAATTTATGAGTATGAAGTTTTTAATAGTATTACCTAATTATCCTTTTAAAGAATAGAAGATCTGTAGTAATACTCCTTGTTTTATTCATGACATTGGTGATTGTGCCCTTTCTCCTTTATCTTTGCAATGTAGCAAGAGGCTTACCAATTTCTTTGAGCTTTATAAAGAAGCAGATTTTATTTTACTGACTATTGTTTTCCTGTTTTCAATTTTATTTATTTCAATACTTAATTCATTGTTTTCTTTCTTTTGATAGCTCTGAATATATTTTGCTCTTCTTTTCTTCTAGTTTCTGGAGGAAAAAACTTAGATTACTGATTTGAGAACTTTCCTCTTCTCTTAATGTCTGCATTGCATATAATTTTTCCTCTCAGCCCTGCTTTCACTGCTTTACAGATTTTTTGATGTGTTATATTTTCATTTTCATTTGTGTAAATTTTTAAAATTTCATTTGAGACATCTTATTTGATTATTTACTAGAGTATCTTTTAATTTCCTCTGGCATGTATTAGAGCTTTTCCTGATATTTTTCTGTTTTTTTTTTTTTTGTTTGGTTCCATTATGGTCAGAGGACATACTATGCATAATTACAATTTTTAAGCACTGTTTTGGCTTGTTTTATGACTCAGGATATGGTTTTCCAAGGTAAATGTTTCATGTGTGCTTGAAAAAAAATGTGTGTTGTTTAATTTTTGGTGGAGCATTCTGTATATTTCAATTTTTGGTACACATACTTTTAAGACTGCTGTTTTCCTGGTGGATTGAGCCTTTCACATTATGGGATGTCCTCTCTGTCTCCAGAATTTTTCTTGTTCTGAAGTCTACTTGGTCTGATATTAATACAGCCACTAATGCTTTTTACATTTTATTTATTTATTTATTTATTTATTTTTGAAATGGAGTCTCACTCTGTCATCCAGGCTGGAGTGCAGTGGTGTGATCTTGGCTCACTGCAACCTCCACCTCCCCGGTTCAAGTGATTCTCCTGCCTCAGCCTCCTGAGTCGTGGGGACTACAGGCATGTGCCACCATGCCTGGCTATTCCTGTACTTTTAGTAGAGACAGGTTTCACCATGTTGGCCAGGCTGGTCTAGAACTCCCGACTTCAGGTGATCTACCCGCTTTGACCTCCCCAAAGGCTGGGATTACAGGCGTAAGCCACTGTGCCCAGCCCACTCCTGCTTTTTATTTTTAAAATTTGTGTTCACACATAAATCTTTCGCCATCCTTCTGTATCCTATTGCTTACTACCTACTTATGTCATCGTTTTTGAAATTAGTTTCTTTAGAATGGCATTTATTGGATCATTTTTTAAAAATCCATTCTGTCAAAATCTGTCTTTTAATTGGCATATTTAGGTTATTTATATTTAAGGTAAGTATTAAGACCATAGACCTTAAGTCTGCCATTTTATTATCTATTTTCTGTTTTTGTCCTGTTTCTTTTTCCTGTTTTTATATGCTTGCTTATTGTGAATCACTTAAACACTTTTTAGAATTCTACCTTTATTCATAGCGTTTTGAGTATATTGCTTTGTATACTTTTCTCAGTGGCTGTTCTCAGTATTACAATATACAGATATAACTTACCACACTCTACCAGTATTGACATTTTATCATTCCAAGTGAAATACAGAAATCTTACCTCCATTTAGGCAACTTTACCCTTCCACATTTTAAATATGATTGTGTTAAGTATGTACATATATAGAATACCATATTATACAGTATAACTGTGATTTTAAAAATTATAAGAAAATACAATCTATTGTATTGACCCATTCTGCTGTTTTCTCCTTTCTGAAATTTCAGGCCTTTTTCTATTACTTCCTTTCCCTTTAAAGAATTTATTTAGCCACTCTTTCAGAGTGGTTTTCTAGTGACAAATTCTTTTAGTTTTCTCGTTTGAGTATGTCCTTACTCATTCTTGAAGAATAACTTCATTGAATATGGCATTTGTAGTTGACAGTTCTTTTTTCCAGCACTTGAAAAATGTTGTGCCACTTCCGTCTGTTGCCCCCTGTAAGTTTTCTATATTGGTGATGGTATTTCTCAGTTCTATAATTTTCATTTGGTTCCTTTTATAATTTTTATTTGGCAAGATTTTCCATTTTTTCATTTTTTAAGAGAATTCATAGTTGCTTACTGAAGCACTTTTATAATAGGTGCTTTAAAATCTTTGTCAGATAATTTCAACACCTGAATCTTCTTTGTGTTGGTGTCTGTAGACCGTTTTTTTCTCACTCATGCTGTGATTTTCCTTGTTCTTGGTATGATGACTGATATTTTTATTGTCACCTAGGACATTTGGTATTTTATATTCGAGACTATTTAATCTTTTTTAGCAGATGTCCCCCATGTCGCAATGTAACACAAGGGCCTTATGGACATGCATGTTCAGCTTCTGCAAGGTCTCACTGACACCACTCTGGCAAAAGTGAAGCACTGATTCACACTGCTTAATTTAAGACTGTAAGGTAGAAGTTCAGCTCCCCTCTTGGCTCTGCTGAGACCTTTCTGGTGAAAGTTGACATTATCTTGCTCCACTGTTGATACCAAGTAGGGGCGCATGCTAATACCAAGGGTGGGGGAGAGTAGATGGTTGACTCATATTGTGAGCAGAAGTACGAATAGCCTCACCTGGCTTAGCCTTGTTGATACAGCTGGGGGTAGAGGTTCGCCCCTCTGCCAGGCCTCACTTACGTGGGAAAGGAAAGGTGAAACAGTGGTGACTAGCTCTACTTTGTGCTGCCTTGTTAAGTCTCACTGCTATTGAATGGGGATGGAGGCTCAGCTCATCACTGGACTCCACTGACACTACCCTGCTGGGAAAATTGGAGCACAGCTTGTTTCCACTGGGCTGGTGATAGATCAACTTCTGCTTGGTTTCAACTTTAATATCATAGCCAGGAAATCAGAGTGACATCTGCTCTGCCAGGTGAAAGATGGAAGAATAGCTCCCTACTCAGCCCTGCTGCCACCACCAGGTGAGGGATTCAGAACTATGCCACTTACTTCTGTGGGATGGCAGGGGGTGATGTGGAATATCAGCTGCCTGCTTGACTCAACTGAAACTATAAGGGAACTGAACAGTTTTTCCATTGGTGCTTAGCTGTAGTAGGGCAAATATTGCTGAAAAGCCATTCTTGCCTCTTAGGTGACCCTTGTCCTTGTCTGTTGGCTAGACAAACAGGCTTTTGTAGGGGTATTTTTTGTTTACGCCACCTGTTGGTGGTTCCAGGTTGAAGGCTTTCTTCAGTATCCTGTCCAGAATATACAGGAGATAATAAGGAAACCCAAGTAACTCACTGCCATGTCATTTCTCAATTCCTGAGGTTCCCAGGTAGCCAGGTAGTCTGCCTTCTTCTTTCCATCTTTCAGAATCTTTCTTTCTTTCTTTTGGTTTTTTTGTTTGTTTGTTTGTTTTTGAGATGGAGTCTCACTCTGTCATCCAGGCTGGAGTGCAGTGGCACCATCTCAGCTCACTGCATCCTCCACCTCCCGGGTTCAAGCGATTCTTCTCTTGCCTCAGCCTCTCAGGTAGCTGGGACTACAGACGCATGCCACCACACATGGCTAATTATTATTATTATTTTTGTATTTTTAGTAGAGACAGGGTTCCACCGCATTAGCCAGGATGGTCTCAATCTCCTGACCTCGTGATCCGCCCGCCTTGGCCTCCCAAAGTGCTGGGATTACAAGCATGAGCCACCGCACCTGGCCCAGAATCTTTCTATGTTTATTTTATAATGCCTAGGCATTTTTAGTAGTAATAGGAAGGATCTGGAAGGAATGAAGCTACTCCATCTTGGCTGGAAGTCTCCTCAGCAGGAATACTTTTGAAACATGACAGAGATATTATAATGTTATCTGGAGCAATCAATACATGAGCCAATAAAATAAAAAAGAAAAACAACACAGGACCTTTCCTACTATGCTAAAAAAGCGCTATAATCAAAACCATACAGTGCTGAGAAAAGAATAAATAGATTAATGGAACAGAAGTTCAGGAAAAGACAGACTTAAGTATGCATATGTCCTAAATTGGAAAATTTAGTATAAGATACATGAGGCAAAATTCAAACCAGTGGGGCAAAAATGGACTTTTTCATTAAGAATTATCCCTCAGGATTTTTCCCATGGGCTGGAAAAACAAAGACACATTTTAAAAATATTGTATCAATTTAGTCACCTCACATATAAATAAAATCTATAGTAATATACATTGCAGACAAAGAATATTTAAATCTATCTATTTAAAATAAATGCATTCAAGATGGTAGTGTAAACTGGCATAACTACTTTCGAAAAGTGAGATTTCAGTCAGGAAAGTGGAAAATACATGTTTCTTAATACCCAGGAATTCCACTCTTCAGTATACACTTCAGAGAAACTTACACATGAGTACCAGGATGCTCTTATAATAATGTTTATAGCATCATTTTTCATAATCGTCCCAAATGGAAACAAGCTAAATATTCAACAGTAGAATGTCTCAGTGATCTGTGGTACAGTGGTGTATTTTACAATTAAACAAAGACCTTAGTTACAGTCAATAACATGAATGAATCCTACAAAAACGGTTGATAAAAAAGCAAGGCACAAAAAAACTGCATACAATATGATTTAATTCATATGAAGTTCAAAGAGAGCAAACATGAATTGTAATGCTTAGGGATGTGTATATATGTTGGTAAAACGGAACAAAAGCAAGGAATTGATAATGATAAAAATCATAATAGTAGGCCAGGCGCGGTGGCTCACGCCTGTAATCCCAGCACTTTGGGAGGCCGAGGCAGGTGGATCACTTCAGGTCAGAAGGTTCGAGACCAGCCTGGCCAACATAGCAAAACCCTGTCTCTACTAAAAATACAAAAATTAGCTGGGTGTGGTGGCGCATGCCTGTAGTCCCAGCTACTCAGGAAGCTGAGGCAGGAGAATTGCTTGAACCCGGGAGGTAGAGGTTGCAGTGTGCTGAGATCGTGCCACTGCACTCAAGCCCGGGCAACGGAGACTCCATATCAAAAAAAAAAAAAAGAAAGAAAGAAATCAGAATAGTGGTTACATCTAGGGTGAAAAAGGGACTTCTGATTGGGCCAGGAATTTATTCACTCTTTATGTGGCTAAGGGCTAAGAATCCATTCAGTTTTGAAGTGATTTATTACAATCAATAAATATATGTGTAATTGAAAAAATTTACGAACTAGATAATTTCTGGTGCTAGAAAATTGTGAAAGATTCCCACATCTGCCAAAATGTGATTTATGTTTAATCAGTCATATTATTTTAATAACAAAAATACATATGCATATTTATTTATACATGGTATATACTATAGGTAGCATATCAAATTCAAACTCAATTGTTCTGTTTAGATAATTTAAGATTACTCAGATATTACCCAACTGAAATGAACATTACATCCGTATGCTTCACATTTCTTTCAGCTAAAACAAAAACGATCGTAACTGATTTCAGCTGAAAATGCTAATGTGCCATCAAATATTGGTGAAATGTTTTAGAACAGTTTTTCTTTGAGTACTTTGAAAGCAAGATGAATTCCTCATTTTTTTTAATGCCTCAGGCCTCAAACTCTCAAGTTATTTTAGATATAATACCAGTAATCGACAGAAAAATTATGTTACATATCATCCATGAATCCTGCTTTTTTTAAAAGGAATCTCCTGAGGGATAACTCTTGTAACTCTAAAATAAAAAAAGCACACACAATGAAAAAAAAAAAAGCTCATTCCTTTAGGAAAAAAATCACTATTTAAAAATAGGCAACAGTCCTGCTAATTAATTAAACTAATTAAATAATATATTAATACTCTGCCTTTAGGGTAAGTCTTCCTTAAGGCTACATCTTCAGCCCAATTTTAATACCTCATATAACTTTTCCGTGAGATTCCATTCACTGACTAGCATGGCCTCAATTAACTCTCTTGTATGAGGACAAACCTTAATATCAATTACTAGATTGTGTTTCTCTTCTGAGTTCCAGGCTGATTTATTCAATGACGTATTGGATATTTGGTAATCTGAGAGGGACCTCAAACTCAGTAAGTCCAAAACATCCACTTTCCTATTAATAATATTCTGTCTCCAAAACATCCTTTTTAAGTTAACAGCAACACCATCTACTCAATTTCGCAAGACAGAAATCTGAGTCAATCTTCCCAATTTCCCCTAAACATCCAATAAGTTATCAAGTACTGCTGATTTTACTTTCTGAAATAATATTTTTCAAATCTTGTTTTCTTCTCTAGCCTCATTGTCACTGCTTGAGTTCAGGTTCTAATCATTTTGTGCCTACATTCCTGCAACCTGGTCTCCTTCCATCTAGGTAGAACCTCTTCTCTGCTGAAATCACTTTTCTCATTCACCACAGTAAGGCTTTAAAAAAGTATCAAAATGATTATGTTACTTTTTTCCTTAAAAATCACATAAAGGAATCCCATAATTTTCAGGATAAAAACCAAACTTCTTAACATGGGATAAAGGCCTGCTTCCAGCCCTTTATCTTACCAGTCCTTATTTTATACCCTATAATCTGGTATCCTATTATTTCATGTCTACGCTTCTGTATAAAACTCCAATTTCCTGGGGGTTACCTCTTGGAAAGACTTTGCTGATTTACTTTTTCCAATGTCCAGGTGTCCCTTCTATGTATTTCCATAAAACTCTTGGTTTATCTTCATCAGTTAACACACATTTTAATTGTATTATCAGACAGGGTGCCTTTACAATACATAATTTCAATTCAATATTCTTTACATAAATGTTGCTTATTTATATATATTTATTAATTGCTTAAAGTTTCTAGAGTTCAATTTTTGAGTCACTATAAAATATATTTCAAGAAGTAATATCCTCATGCTTTTCCAACCCTTTAACAACATTTGATGATATTTTTAGAAGTCATTATTGAATGTCAAATAAAATCTTTATTCAATTTCCTCATATGAAAAATGAGAGATCTGGATTAGACCTAAAGTTCCTCCTAGCTAAAATATTTTACAAGTTCACACAAAGTTGAAATAAATTTCTTGAAATTTTTTTTGAAGCTAGAATTACCACATTAATTTCTGATGTTGACCATACATTAGAACACTTGACATACTGAAGCTAATAGTGTATCATATAATAGATCAATGGGCTTACTTGATTTAAAAATAATGCAAACAAATTACAAGATTTTTTTCTTTTCAAAAATGTCCCTTGAGGCTGGGCGCAGTGGCTCAAGCCTTAATCCAGCACTTTGGGAGGCCGAGGCAGATGGATCACCTGAGGTCAGGGGTTCAAGACCAGCCTGGCCAACTTGAAGAAAATTTATCTCTACTAAAATAAAATTAAAAAAAAAATTAGCTGGGTGTGGTGGCATGTGCCTGTAATCTAAGCTACTGGGGAGGCTGAAGCAGGAAAATCACTTCAACCCAGGAGGTTGGAGGTTGCAGTGAGCTGAGATCATGCCACTGCACTGCAGCCTGGGTGACAGAGCGAGACTGTCTCAAAAAAAAAAAAAAAAAAAAGCCCCTTGAGTCTTGAGTCATAGAATTAAATAATTATTTTGAATTGAATTTGAATTTATTGAAAGATTTGAATTTATTGAACTTGATATTGAAAAGTTTAATCAAATCAAGCTTAGTGATTTGTTGAGATCTTTACATGTCATTGTTAACAATTTAACCAGTATTGCTTATTCTTCATTATTAATATCCAATTATTCAATCTTGCTTTTGAAAAAGAACAATATATTATGTTAGAAAATTAATATTCCATAAGACTTAGTAAAATGTTAGAGACAGAATAATGTCATAATGCTCTAATTTTTAAAGAGTAAGTCAATTTTTCATTACTGTAATGTAAATTTTTAATTGAAATTGGCATATCGTGTTTTCAAAGGAACCCAGAAAAATATGTACTAAAAGACTGATACTATTTCACTGAGCAGTGGTTTGTAGTTCTCCTTGAAGAGGTCCTTCATGTCCCTTGTAAGTTGGATTCCTAGGTATTTTATTCTCCTTGAAGCAATTGTAAATGGGAGTTCACTCATGATTTGGCTCTCTGTTTGTCTGTTATTGGTGTATAAGAATGCTTGTGATTTTTGTACATTGATTTTGTATCCTGAGACTTTGCTGAAGTTGCTTATCAGCTTAAGGAGATTTTGGGCTGAGATGATGGGGTTTTCTAGATATACAATCATGTCGTCTGTAAACAGGGACAATTTGACTTCCTCTTTTCCTAATTGAATACCCTTTATTTCCTTCTCCTGCCTGATTGCCCTGGTCAGAACTTCCAACACTATGTTGAATAGGAGTGGTGAGAGAGGGCATCCCTGTCTTGTGCCAGTTTTCAAAGGGAATGCTTCCAGTTTTTGCCCATTCAGTATGATATTGGCTGTGGGTCTGTCATAGATAGCTCTTATTATTTTGAGATACGTCCCATCAGTACCAATTTATTGAGAGTTTTTAGCATGAAGGGTTGTTGAATTTTGTCAAAGGCCTTTTCTGCATGTATTGAGATAATCATGTGGTTTTTGCCTTTGGTTCTGTTTATATGCTGGATTACATTTATTGATTTGCATATATTGAACCAGCCTTGCATCCCAGGGATGAAGCCCACTTGATCATGGTGGATAAGCTTTTTGATGTGCTGCTGGATTCGGTTTGCCAGTATTTTACTGAGGATTTTTGCATCAATGTTCATCAAGGATATTGGTCTAAAATTCTCTTTTTTGGTTGTGTCTCTGCCCAGCTTTGGTATCAGGATGATGCTGGCCTCATAAAATGAGTTAGGGAGGATTCCCTCTTTTTCTATTGATTGGGATAGTTTCAGAAGGAATGGTACCAGTTCCTCCTTGTACCTCAGGTAGAATTCAGCTGTGAATCCATCTGGTCTTGGACTCTTTTTGGTTGGTAGGCTATTGATTATTGCCAGAATTTCAGCTCCTGTTATTGGTCTATTTAGAGATTCAACTTCTTCCTGGTTTAGTCTTGGGAGAGTGTATTTGTCGAGGAATTTATCCATTTCTTCTAGATTTTCTAGTTTATTTGCGTAGAGGTGTTTGTAGTATTCTCTGATGGTAGTTTGTATTTCTGTGGGATCGGTGGTGATATCCCCTTTATCATTTTTTATTGCGTCTATTTGATTCTTCTCTCTTTTTTTTTATTAGTCTTGCTAGCGGTCTATCAATTTTGTTGATCGTTTCAAAAAACCATCTCGGGATAGCATTGGGAGATATACCTAAGCTAGATGACGAGTTAGTGGGTGCAATGCACCAGCATGTCACATGTATACATATGTAACTAACCTGCACATTGTGCACACGTACCCTAAAACTTAAAGTATAATAATAATTAAAAAAAAGACTGATATTATTTAAAAGTGGTGAAGGCTTATAGGGAAAAGAAATTGCAACAAGATAAAAAGATAATCCATTATGCACACCCATGCTTATACACAGTGTTTTCTTATGTAGATTTTTAATGAACTACACAGGAAAGGGTTCCTTTTTGATTCTCCTAATATTGTAGTCAGAAATTCATTGCAAATGGCAGATAAATCTGATGGTGATTATCTGATACATATAAATTTTTAATTCACTATGATAACTGAGAATTAAATAATATTCTAACATAGCCAAATATCAATGGCATAAAGAAAAAGCAACTCTTCCCCACCCCTCACCAAGATGCTAAATGTTTGTAGAGGTGAAAAATGCCATACTATACCTTGATTTCTTCTATTTCGTCTGGTACTATCTTGTATGCTGATATAGTCCCACCCAACCTGAAATTAGGAGAAGAAAATATTCTCAAAACCAGCAATAGTGTTTAAAATGTATGAAAGATTTCTGCCATTACCTTCAGAATGCTACCAATAACTCCCAGTATTCACCCCAACAACCATGGAGGAAAAACAACCATTTTGTGCATATATTTTCCATGTATTAGTTTAAAAGAGGTAGATAATGAATGACTATCGAAGAGAAAATATTGTTAGATTTTTTTACCCATAACTAAGCTCCTCTTATTGATGATTTTAATAATGCTGAAACTGTCACTTTTACTGCTGTATTCTGTCACAGCTAACATGCATCAGGAACTGACAGCAAACATGTTTGACTTTTTTAAGAAAGAAATCATAGCTTTTTACTTTTTATAGTAGCTTTAGGTTTACAGAAAAATAGAGCAGAAATTAGAGCATTCACATATTTCTGCCCTTCCTTCCCCATGACCTTGTTTCCCTTGTTATTAACATCTTGCATTAGTGTGGCACATGTGCTACAACTGGTGAAAGAACATTGATTCTGCTTCTTTTTTTAAGTAATTTGAATAGGGAGTCAGAGAGACGTGTG
This sequence comes from Gorilla gorilla gorilla, assembly GCF_029281585.2. NCBI lineage: Eukaryota > Metazoa > Chordata > Mammalia > Primates > Hominidae > Gorilla > Gorilla gorilla. Next base: position 83,660,261 of record NC_073239.2, on the reverse strand, counting down.
TGCCCAGCACTGTCCAAGGGGAAGAGATGAGAATTCGGGAGTTACAGATAATTTAATCCTTAAAATGTTCTTTGCCTTGAGACAGTGATGCCATTATACGTCATATTCAACTGTTTGAAATATTTTTTAGAAAGCAACTAAGCTTTATATGAGATCATGTGCCAAGTATGTATCATATATTATCTAATTTAATCCTTGCAATTATCTCTATTATAAAAATGGGAAAATTGAGACAGAAACATTCAGTAATTTTTCTTAAGCAACTGAAGGAACCAGCAAACGAACGAGTTGAGATGTACAAAAGTGTAAAATACACACCAGATTTTGAATACTTAGTATGAAAAACAGAATAATTTTAATATATTGACTACATGTTAAAATAACATTTTGATATATTGGGTTAAATATATTATTAAAGTTAATTTCATCTGTTTTTACTTTTTAAAATGTGGCTACTTAGAAACTTTAAAATTACATACAGGGTTGTGGCCCCCAGCACATCTCTATCAGGTACTCTAGGCTATTAAACTCCAAATTACCTAACTGCCTTTGTTCTAATTCAGTGCTTACCAAGGAACCTTCTGATTACTTATCTGCACTTATAAGTATACCTCAGTAACAAAAAAAGGAGTATCATACGTAAGAGACTTAAGTATTCTGGACCCTTTAGGATATCTCCTCTCCCAAATGTAAAATAATAAATACCATTCTGGTTTCCATTAAAAAAAAAGATACCCAACCAAATGATCCAAAAACTATGCTTATTACTTGGGTGACAAAATAATCTGTACACCAAACCCTCGTGACATGCAATTTACCCATGTAACAAACCTGCAAATGTACACCCTGAACTAAAATAAAAGTTGGAAAGAAAAAAAAAAGAACGTATAGGTTTTAATCTCACAATTTCAGTGGCATTCAGAGAAAAGGCATGTTTTAAAGCAAAGGTGTAGTATCTGAGCAGACCTGGAGTTATAATTTTACACAAGACAACAATGTTTGAGATTTTCCTACAGTATTTTAAATAAAGTATACTTTTATATCATTTCCAAATGTAGCTATATTTTTAAAATGTTTTAACAGAGAAAAAATAGTTGAAAAGTGGATACATGTTAATGGTACAAAGGAAGGACCTTTGATTTGCTCTATTTGAACAATAATATAATTATGGAAATCATATATAAAATCAGATAGAAATAAAAGTTGGGTTAGAGAAAAATTATGTTCAATTGCTTTGAAAGTTCTCAACTGAGAATCACACACTGACTAAACAGGTCATTAAACAATATAAGTGGAATACAAGACTTTTTGAGAGAAAAAATATACATAGGTTTAAAAATGCTAAATTATATTATAAAGATGTCCAACCTCAGGAAGAAATGCATTGAGAAGCATGACAAGTTTAATAAGTAAGGTAAAATATATGCATTATTGCTAACCATGTCTTACTAATGCTTTGGGATAAAAGTAAATTTTTTTTTCTAATTGCATTCAAATTATTTTCTTATTTGTGGTACAGCACTTTGAGGAAATAACAATGACAAGATTACAGAAATTAGTCTGAATGATATCTACATTAAAACCTTGTAGATATGGTCGGGCGCGGTGGCTCATGCCTGTAATCCCAGCACTTTGGGAGCCCGAGGCGGGCGGATCACGAGGTCAGGAGATCGAGACCATCCTGGCTAACACGGTGAAACCCTATCTCTACTAAAAATACAAAAAAGTAGCCGGGCGTGGTGGTGGGCGCCTGCAGTCCCAGCTACTCGGGAGGCTGAGGCAGGAGAATGGCGTGAACCCGGGAGGCAGAGTTGCAGTGAGCTGAGACTGCGCCACTGCACTCCAACCTGGGCGACAGGGCGAGACTCCATCTCAAAAAAAAAAAAAAAACTTTCTAGATATGATGCTCAATTACCTTATGTCAGCAGTCAAGATGACAAAATATAAAGATTATCTAGGGCCCAATGATAGTAAAATACTCTATGTTTGACAATATTTAGAACTGACTTCAGGGCTAGGTTCACCGGCTCATGCCAGTAATCCCAGCACTTCTGGAATCCAAGGTGAGAGGATTTCTTGAGGCCAGGAGTTTGAGACCAGCCTATGCAACACAGTGAGAGTCCACTTCTTTAAAACAAACAAAAAAAAGAACTCTTACATCAGTGATGTGTAAGTTCCAAAGCAAAAGAGAGTCACGACCTAGGAACAATATTATTAAAGATTTCCCCAAATCATCTGGTGCGGTGGCTCATGCCTGTAATCCCAGCACTTTGGGAGGCCGAGATGGGAGGATCACGAGGTCAGGAGTTCAAGACCAGCCTGACTAACATGGTGAAACCCCGTCTCTACTAAAAATACAAAAATTAGCTGGGCGTGGTGGCGGGCACCCATAATCCCAGCTACTCAGGAGGCTGAGGCAGAAGAATAGCTTGAACCCAGGAGACAGAGGTTGCAGTGAGCTGAGATTGTGCCATTGAAACCCAGCCTGAGCAATAGAGCGAGGCTCCGTCTCAAAAAAAAAAAAAAAAAAGATTTCCCCAAATCAAAAATTCCTAAGATTTGTTAGAAAGCAAGTCTATTATTGGCAGTGATTTATTTTCTTGTGTCTAATATTTCTGGTACTCAACTATCCCCATGTTATCAGCCTTCAGCCTGTGAAAAGCACGCAAAAGAACTTATTACCTGCCATCTTTTTCCTGACATACACTTCATGGGACAAGTCTGCCCCATTGCACTTCCCAAAGTAGGAGTAGCTCTGCTCTTTACATGCCACTCAGTCTGCACGGCGGCAGTCTTCTCTGGGGAGACCAGAAAACCTAGGCTACTGAGCCAAATGGTAGAGGAAGGAAATGGTCTGGATTAAACAGCAATGAAGGAAGTAAAGGAAGAAGGGGGAAAAAAAAGTCCTGTGATTTCAAGGGCAAGGCATTAATTTTTCTAATGTGCTCAAATATTAAATCATATCTAGAATAAACTTCAACATTGGGGCAAACAGTATCTGTATAATTGTACACATACCAAGGGGACGGTTTTAAAGACCAAATTTATTTGAAAGTATACATTATTGCTTTTTGTTTAAAAATTTATTTTCATTTTCACACTATATCTGATTCTTCTAAAAATTCTTTGATTTTTAAAAACACATATCAGAAATAACAGGGCTGAGGTGATAAATTTCATTATTTTAAAGAAGAATATGAAATTGGTCATTAGGATGGGGAATACTCTATTCAGGAAGAAATAGTGCTAAACGTATACCTGTGAATTTGGCCATTATTCATTATTCGAATACATCTTTGAAATAATCTGACAAGAAGAAATGATGTTTCCAATCTCTCTGACTTCCTCTTTTGCCCTTCTCTCTGCTTTTAAGGCTCATGTGATTATATTGGGCTCAACCAAATAATGCGGGATAACCTCCCTATTTTAAGGTCATCTGCAATGTCACTTTTGCTATATAACATAACTTATTCACAGGAGTAACAAAAGCAGGTGAAAGTCATGAGTCCAAAATTCTGCCTACCACGAGGTCAAAGATTAAAAGCAGGGCCTGCTATCTAAGTAATCAGATGGGACTGTGGCCCACCTATGGTTAACTGTGGCTTCTCCCAGAATGGTAGCAGTGGAGATGGAGAAAGTAAATAATTTCAAGATATATTCTAGAGGTTAGAATCAACAGGAATTAATGATGGATTACATACACATTGAGAATTTGGACAAAAGAGGAGTCAAGGGTCAACACAGGGTTATCTGTCTTTTTTTTTTTTTTCCTAAAGGACAAAGGTTTATTTTTTTGTTTCACAAAAGTGGAATTTTCAAAAGATAACATTTACAATAGTTTACAAAATATCAAATAGTCAATTCTCAGTAGTTGTAATAGTTATTTCTATAAAATTGCCACACACTCTGAAAGAGCTAATACTGAACCACTGCTCCTAGGAGAAATAAAAGTTTAGATTGCTGCAAGCCTGTGGTCACAACATTTTCATCAATAGATAGATATATAAACTTGTGTTATGTGTGTTTCTGTTTGAAGACACCCAATCAAAAAACCAAACACTGCATATTCTCACTCATAGGTGGGAACTGAACAATGAGATCACGTGGACACAGGAAGGGGAACATCACACTCTGGGGACTGTTGTGGGGTGGGGGGAGGAGGGAGGGATAGCATTGGGAGATATACCTAATGCTAGATGACGAGTTAGTGGGTGCAGCACACTAGCATGGCACATGTATACACACGTAACTAACCTGCACAATGTGCACACGTACCCTAAAACTTAAAGTATAATAAAAAAAATTTGCAATTTTGCAATGCCACCTTGGCCATAAGTCTAGCATCCACATATGCCTTGATCTCTTTCTGGCTATATTCTATTCTATTGGGCAATTTACCTGCCCTCGTGCCAGTGCGGTAACTGGTCGAGCGAGTTCTCCCAGGTTAACTTCTTCAAGAATGTCTTGTTAATCCAGGGTTATCTGTTATCTCTGGGTGGCTACTATTCACCCAAGAAAAGACAATATGACGAGAAGGACATGAAAATTAAAGGTATGTTTAATAGAGTATTCGATTGATTACATAATGTAAGCTAGGTAAGGAGGGAAATGAAAGAGGTAAGGAGCCAATCAAAAAGAATTGGAGGTCCACGGTGATCAAAGATTTATCACAGTTGAATTACTAGAGGGAGTTAAATAGAAAGAAGTGACAACTGAAGAGAGTGATAACCGAAATGAAAGTTATAGAGGAGTGATAGTTATTAGTAATGAAAGCAGCTAGGGTGTGACCATTGGAGCCAGTGGCTTAGGAAGGATGAAGGACATCATTGGGTGAAAGATGGTGAAAGAACTGAGAGGCCTGAGAATCCTTTTATTCATCCCATTTGAATCTTTCCAGCAGTCCTTTCTTATCTATACGGGATATGTTCCAAGATCTATACTGGATGCCTGAAACTGAAAATAGTACTAAACTCTCTACATACTGTTTTTTCCTACACACACACACCTATGATAAAGTTTAATTTTTAAATTATTAACAGTAATAGATTAAGAACAATAATAAAATAAAACAATGATAACAATATGCTATAAGTTATTATTTTTATTCTCTCAATATTAATATTTTTGGATGGCACTTGACTGCACGTAACTGAAACTACAGAAAGTGAAACTGTGGATGGGGGGGACTACTACGGTATTAATATTTTTGGAATATCAGTGTTTCATGGAACATAGTGTGGCAAATGCAGAATCAATAAACATGCACGTTTTAGTTACTACTAAAGGTAAAAAGCTGTGATATGTGTATATAACATATTGCACAATAGAAGGGTTGAAATAGATTCTTGTTACAATTTTCTACAGTAACTTTCATGGTTTATAGGTTTCATTAATATTAAAGGTACCATTATAGTAAAATCCAAAACTATAGAAACTCTGGTCCAGACAACCTAGGCAATACCATTCTGGATGCAGGAATGAGCAGAGTTTGTGACAAAGATGCCAAAAGGAATTGCAACAAAAGCAAAAATTGGCAAATGGGATCTAATTAAACTAAAAAACTTCTGCAGAGCAAAATAAACTATCAACAGATTAAACAGGCAACCTACAGAATAGGAGAAAATTTTTGCAAGCTATGGATCTGACAAAGGTCTAATAGCCAGTATCTATAAGGAACTTCAACAAATGTACAAGAAGAAAATGAACAACTCTATTAAAAAGTGGGCAAAGGATATAAATAGATGCTTTTCAAAAGAAGACATACATACAGCCAACAATCATGAGAAAAAGCTCAACATCACTGATCATTAGAGAGATGCAAATCAAAACCACAATGAGATACCATCTCACACCAATTAGAATGGCTATTATTAAAAAGTCAAAAAATAACAGATGCTGGTGAGGTTGCAGAGAAAAAGGAACATGTATACACTGTTGGTGGGAGTATAAATTAATTCAAGCATTGCGGAAAGCACCGTGGCAATTCCTCAAAGAGCTGAAACAGAACTCTCATTTGATCCAGCAATCCCACTACTGGGTATATACCCAAAGAAATATAAATCGTTATATCATAAAGACACATGCAACGTATATGTTCATCACAGCACTATCCACAATAGCAAAGACACAGAATCAACCTAAATGCCCATCAATGGTAGACTGAATAAAGAAAATGTACATATACATATACACCATGAAATACTATGCAGCCACAAAAAAGAACAAGATAATGTCCTTTGCAGGGACTTGGATGGAGCTGGAGGCCATTATCTTAAGTGAACTAATGCAAGAACAGAAAACCAAATACCACATGTTCTAATTTATAAGCAGGAGCTAAATGATGAGAACACATGAACACATAGAAGGGAACAACACACACCGGGGTCTATTGGAGGGTGGAAGACGGGAGGAGGGAGAGGATCAAGAAAAATAACTAATGGGTACTAGGCTTAATACCTGGGTGACAAAATAATCTGTGCAACAAACCCCTATGACATGAGTTTACCTATATAACAAACCTGAACATGTACCCTTGAACATAAAATAAAAGTTAAAAAAGGTAACATAATTTTTAAAAACTCTACATAGGATCAAATATTTAAAAATACTTTTTAAAACTATATCAGATAAGATCCTGACTAACATACACTTTAAGAAGTGAAAGATTAGAATTAAAATTTGGTATATTTCATAGATGATTGGTAATTATTGTAAGTACTCTAGCATTATCTATATGCTTCACTGTCTTGAGACAGAATCATACCTCTTCAGCCTCATGTCCCAGTATTACAATCGTCCCTTATTCCACTTCAGTATACTTATTAAAGTTTCAACAATTCAAAGTCACAAATAGCTGCCCAAAGATACAAATTTTTACACATATCCACATTTTTCTACACACTGTCTAAAATGCTCTTCTCTAATGATCCTAGCAGACAAGTATATATGTATATTATATATATAGTATACGTATCTTTTAAAATCTAGATGACTAGTCAATTATCTTGAGGAGTTGTTTCAAACATTCATCTTCTATTCCCTTAATGCATCCTTCACCCCATGAATGCTTAGAAATAAACTCCTATATTCTACCTTTACTGAGTACCTATTTCTATGGTTTTACTGTATAACTCTGGACTATAATGTCTTGTTCTTCTGAAAAGTTTTTCTATCCATTATTGAAAGTGGGGTACTAAAGCCCCCAACTATTATTGTTTAATTGTCTGTCTGTCCCTTTAATTCTGCCAGTTTTTGCTTAATGTATTTTGAAACTCTGTTTTTGGGTACATGTATGTTTATAATTGTCATGTATGCCTAATGGATTGATCCTTTTATCATCATAAAAAGTCCTGCTTTCAAAGTCACTGCTCATATAGCTCTTTTCCTACAGAATATTGAAAAGTCATGAATAGTGTCAGCTATTCATTTCTGTGTTCCAAAACTTGGCCTAGTGTTTAGAATAAAGCAGGTATGAAATAGAATTTTTAAAAATCAATTTGTTTTCAATAACTTAAAAGAGAGATTATCTTCTCTATAATCATCTGGTAATCTATTCTAATTTCTCATGCCATATACTTTTTTTCCATTAGGATAATTTTAAAAATCCCTCATTTTGCAATTTATATTGATGTTATTTTGCTCTGTCTTGCATGTATATACCAAACAGATGGCCATACTCCTTTCCATATATACCAACTCTGTATACTAGTTGGTTAGATCATTACTCAGTTTTATCTTTAGTAACTTAAAAATTCCCAGTTAACTTTAATCTTCCTCATAAATTTGGTTTTCTAAATCTTTGTATATTTTAGAGGTTTTCCTCTGAGTTATCTCCAAATTCTTCAAATAGATCCATATATTTATGAATAAAAATTTTCATTTGTGTACTATTTATATTGTTTTGAACTTTTGTTGGCAATTCGTAAAACACTATTCATTATGACTATTAGATCTTTTCCTGATATGTGCAAGTATTCTCTTCTTTAGTCTGCTTAGTCATCTCAGATACACTATTGATAACTGCAATTATTTAATAATCCTTTGAGCACTTACTACATACAAACATTGTTGTATGTTGCTGGGAATCAGTGATATAATTTATTATAAATGTATGCTATTTAACTGTGGCTTGGACATGATTGATACTTGACAACTCTTCTGATTATCTTTGTAGCTGGCTCACACATCTACTGGCATGAGTAGCAACTATTCCGTTTATTCTGAAAGCAATTACTCTATGTATTCTGATAGCAATTCCAAATTTCCATTTTCCCCCTAAGCTTATAACACATACCTATATCAGATAAATTTGCCCTCTGTCTTACTAAGAAGACAGAAGTTACTGATAAAACACTTTCTACTTCTCTAGGCTCAATCCCAGAATTTTTCACTGTTTTCACTCTTCATTTTCCCTCTTTTCCTTTTTTTTTTTTTTCTGTTCAAAAAGTGAGTCTGCAATAGAACAAATAGAAAGGATGATAATCTCTCTAGTACTCCTTGGCAGCCTGGATTAGAAATTGAAAAAGTACCAGGGAAAAATATACAGGGCTAGTGACTAGCAATTTAAAAATTAAAGAAATTCAGGGGAAGGACAGCCCATTGTCCTTCCTTAGAAGTCCTAGGGAGCCTCTTCCCATTAGAAGTCTGAGGGGACTAACTAAGGGAATTATAGATTCAAGTCTTTAGTCTTATATACTTACTACAGAGAGTGAATATAATGAGTAGAAATGCGTAACAGGCATCTTGAAATATTTTAAATAAATCTTTTCTTTCATATTACTTTTCTTTTTTAACACATAGTTTGAAAAATTAAAAGCTTATATGAAGTAACTCTACTTATAAAGACAAAGGTGGAATTTGAGGAGAGGATTAGGACCAAGAAGTTGACAAGCTAACTATATTGAAAGCCATCAACAGGGACGCTAAGTTTTTTTAAAAATGGGGGGAAATAACGGACTTAGGAAAGAAAACTATAGTTGGTAAAATCACTGTTCTAAAAAGACTGGAAGCAGAGGCAAGATTAATGAAATTTTTTCTTTGTTTTGCAGCAGCTTGACTATAGTATACCTGGCTTTGTGTGTGTTTGCACATATGTATGTATGTGTATATATACATACACAAACACATGTGCATATAAAATTTATCTTGCTTCCTAAATTTTTGCTTTGATGCTTTCAATTTTACAAAATTCTCAATCAGTATTTTTTTCAAATATTGTTTCTATATCATTCTGTCTATCCATCCTTCTTTTGGGAATATTGCACAAATGTCAGTTATTTTTACCATACGTATCTTAGGTTCCTTTGGTTTTACCTTTCATTTTTCTGTATTTCAATGTGGCGTTTTCTAATGAACTGTCTGTTCATTTACTCTGTTTTTGTGAGTCTAGTGTTTCATTCAACATATCTAAATGCAATGAGTAACTAGTAAATATCTAAAACTATAGTTTTTCTCTTTTTTTCAGTATTTTGCCTTCACTCCTAAAGTGTAGTCCTTCTAGGGTTCCAATGAAGTTTACCAAGGCCCTTCTGCCTTGGCAGGGCTTAAAATTCAGCCTTTCTTCTTAGTCCCATGCACCTCCTGAAATCTCTGCTAACTTGTTCAGACACTCAAATTCTGTTTATTGATGAATTTCCTGGAATTTCAACTTGTACATATAGATACGCATCTTAAGAGTTGGCTAAAGTTGGCTAATGACAGAAAGATTGTCATTTTCCACTTGGACTCCAGTCTTCCACACTAGGAATTGAAAAATGCTCTCAGGGAAAAAGTTAGGGTAAATGTGGAGTTCACTTCCAGTTCTTCTATTCTGTTCTCCCAAGAACCATTATCCCTCAAGTCCTGCTTAAACTGGTTGTTCTCCAATTCCTTCAAACAATTGTTTTATGTATTCTAGCTAGTTTTCATAGAAGCTACTCCACCACAGGTGGAACTGGAGTCTCTATTTAATCAATTCCTGAATAAGAAATATTGAAATGAAGAACTAGTACATATCAGCTGAAGTTAATTATCTAGATATATATTTCATTCTAAATAGATGACTATATGTAGATAATAAATTATACAGCTTTTCCATCATAGTGTACATTCATTCTTTTTTTTTTCTGTTTCAGTAGTACATGTGCAGGTTTGTCATATAGGTAAATTGTGCGTCATGGGAGTTTGGTGTACAGATTATTTTGTCACCCAGGTAATACGCAGAGTACCCAATAGGTAGTTTTTCGTTCCACTCCCTCCTCCCACCCTCTACCCTCAAGTAGGCCCCACTGTCTGTTGCTCCTGTCTTTGAATCTATGTGTACTCCATGTTTTCCACTTATAAGTGAGAACATACGGCATTTGGTTTTCTGTTCCTGCATTAGTTCACTTAACATAATAGCCTCTGGCTCCAAAGGCTGCTGCAAAAGACATGCTCTCATTCCTTTATCCAGTCTACCACTGATGGGCATTTAGATGATTCCATGTCTTTGTTATTGTCAATAGTACTGCAATGAACTTACATATACATGTGTGTTTATGGCAGAAGAATTTATATTCCTTTGGTTATGTATCCAATAATGGAATTGCTGGGTCAAATGGTAATTCTGTTTTTTCTTTCAAATATTGCCACACTGCTTTTCACAATGGGCAAATTAATTTACACTCCCATCAGCAGTGAATAAGTGTTCCCTTTTCTGTGCAACCTTGTCAGTACCTGTTCTTTTTTGACTTGAGATACCCTCTCACATCAGAAAGAATGGGAAGTGGTCAATCAAGGTTCACCCTTCTGTTCTTTTTACTCAAAGATAATCAACAGATTTCTAAAAGATTAACAGTGGTTCTGACATCACATGTTATTTTTCATTTTTTAATTATCTGGATATATAGCAGTTCAGGTTGATAGTATTTTTAAATCATTTAAAGCAACTAAGTGCATACATGCTCAACTATTAAACATGATTATCTTCTTTTTTAAAATAATAATGACTGTCCTCACAGGAGGGCAAAAGAAAAAAGTTTTTAAAAAGTCAAGTAATTCTTTAATTTTTATTATATTTTAAACTTAGAATACTAATCATGTACAATAAGTAATTATATTATCTTTATATTTTAAATTTGTGCTATTATTTCTATACAATAGATTTACTGATTTTTCTTGATGATATATAGCTACAGATGTTATTCTCTATATTTTTCCTTCAGCTTTTTAAAGGTCTCAATCCATTCTGTGCTTAACTTTTTAGACCTGTTTCAAGTTTGTACCACTTCTCTGGATTTATCTCAGAATACTGTGTGAAAGTTAAAAGCATAAAATCTAGAGTCAGTTTACCTAGATCAGAATCTCAGCCCTGACCTGGCACGTATTTGTTGTGTAAGTTTAGGCACGTTTTCTTAATTCATCTTGCATCAGTTTCCTGATCCGTAAAATGATTAAAAAAAAAAAACCTACCATATAGGATTAACTATATGAGTTAATCTAGGCCAAGTTTACAGAACAGTGCTTGGTACAGTCCTCCCTCGGTATCCTTGAGGGACTGGTTTCAGAACACCTTCCCTCCCCCTGCAGATAACAACATACACTAATGCTCAAGTCCCTTATATAGAAAGACACAGTATTTGTGTGTGACCCACGAACATCCTCCCATCATATACTTTAAATCAGTGGTTCCCAAACTTTTTGGCACCAGGAACTGGTTTCATGGAAGACAATTTTTCCAAGGATTGGGGGGTTGGGGGCATGGTTTTGTGATGATTCAAATGCATTACATTTATTGTGCACGTTATTTCTATTCTTATTACATTGTAATATATAATGCAATAATTATACATGTCATCACAATGTAAAATCAGTGGGAACCCTGAGCTTGTTTTCCTGCAGCTAGACAGTCCCATCTGGGGGTGATGGGAGACAGTGGCAGATCTTCAGGCATTCGATTCTCATAAGGCGCACACAACGTAGGTCCCTCACATGTGCAGTTCACAATAGGGTTTGTGCTTCTATGAGAATCTAATGCTGCCACTGATCTGACAAAAGGTGGAGCTCAGGCGGTAATGGGAGTGGTTGTAAATACAGATGAAGTTTTGCTCACATGTCTGCCGCTCACGTCCTGCTGTGTGACCTGGTTCCCAACCAGCCATGGACCACTACTGTTCAATGGCCCAGGGTTTGGGGAACCCTGCTTGAAATCATCTCTAGATTACTTATGATACCTAATACAATATGAATATTATATAAATAGTTGTAATATGGTATTTTTTATTACTTTTATTGTCTTTCTCTAAATATTTTTGATCTGCAGTTGGTTGAATTCACAGATGTGGAGCCCACGGATACGGAGGAACCCACAGATGTGGACGGCTGACAGTATATAGTATGCATGTAAATAAGTGTTAGGCATTATTATTTGCCTTTAGCCAAAATTGAAGATAGAAGACATTCTGATTTATATTACCATATAATCTATGACTTAAAGACCAAAATAGTTTTGGAAAATAAATGTAGCTATTGTTTTAAAATATGGTCAAAATTGATTCCTAAAAGCCTTTGATTAGAAACTCCCCCGTTTAACACTGGTAAATACAGTCATCCTTAGTGAGGTTAAATGGGTACCTTTTTACCTCACCATTCTTTTTTTCTACTATTTTGGTAAATGTGGCCACCATACTTTTGAGAAGAGTCTTTGCTTTCACTTTACTCGGGAAGAAAAGAGAATTAGAATCTACTGAGCATTTCTAATAGGCATTGTGTTAGGCATTTTTACATATACTGTTTCAGCACTATACCTGAGGTTCAGAAAAGTTAACTTGCTCAAGGTTATGAACAGAAAACAGTCTGCTACTTAGAACAATGTCATCCCAGAGCCCAGACTTTTTTTTTTTTTTACTATGTGACACTTCTCTGCAAATCCATATATTTCTTAGAATTAAATTTTCATATATAAATGCTGTCATAAAGACAAGATTGTTCTTCAGATTTTACACCATGGAAAGGTAATTATCATTAAAGATATCGACCATAATATATTCCTCATTTTAAAGAACTTTCACATAGGTTGGCCACTGGAATATAATCAGTTTGTATTATTATGCCTTACATAATTCTTAAAGAGAAAGTAGTTTACAAAGAAGCAAATTAGGAAATCTTTCAAGAGCTTTAACATTCTGACATGAACCATTGGTAATTAGTATATTAATTAGAAGCCTTTATTTAGAAATATGCCATTTCTCTTATTTGCAGTTTTATTTAGTGGTCATATTTTTAATGAACACTAGTAAAATTCCATTGTAATTCTTTTTTTTCTTTTTACCTTTCAAAAGGTTTTATTTTATGTGCAAATAATGAACAGATGGTGTACCCATAAATTCTACTTTCCAAAAACAGGAGCTTTTTAAAAGAAAACCACATAATAACTTTTAAAAGGCACTGGGATTCCTCTGCTTCTACATCATTGCTAGGCTAGAAAAATAAAGTATGCTCTACCAGGAATCACAAGTTAAAACTGAGTATTCTCCCCAGTACTCTGGAAGGCCGAGACGGGTGGATCACGAGGTCAGGAGATCAAGACCATCCTGGCTAACACGGTGAAACCCAGTCTCTACTAAAAATACAAAGAAATTAGCTGGGAGTGGTGGCGGGTGCCTGTAGTCCCAGCTACTCGGGAGGCTAAGGCAGGAGAATGGCGTGAACCCAGGAGGCGGAGCTTGCAGTGAGCCGAGATCATGCCACTACACTCCAGCCTGGGCCACAGAAAGAGACTCCGTCTCAAAAAAAAAAAAAAGAACTGAGTATTTCTCCAAAGTGGAAATTCTAGAGTGTAGTGTCACTCCAGGCAAAGATTATTCAGTTCTCATCCCCAACATCCACAACTACCTATCAGAAGGGTTAAACCAGGTCAAAGCAGTGCAGCATAATTAAGCTTCATCAAACAATGTCATTATGCTCTTCTAAGATGCAAATAAACGAAAACAGGAAATACTAAAATCAAAATAATATTTGACACTGTCATACAAATTGTTAGTTTCTTGTTGTATCCCCCCTTCTATAATATTAATAAAGGGAATATTTTACTGTAAATAATATTTTATCACTAGCCATGAATTTTTGTCACTAGTTATTATACAAATGCTGCCTAGTGCCATTATACAAATGGCATAACCATTTTACATCCACAATTCACTTCTATAGTTATAAGTAGAGTTTTCATGATTTACATTAAGTATATCTATCAGTGAAAATTTAGCACTGAGATGCAATCTAATATCCGTAATATCTGATGTTTTGTAGATGGAAATGTAGGAAAGATATATTAATCACTTTTCATTTAAGTGACCTATGTAAAAAATAAACTAATAATTTAGCAGTTCCAAGTCTCCAAAGGGCATCTTCAAATATACATAAAAGAAATGGTTACAGAGATTTTTAAGAAGCATCTTCCATATCCACATCCTCTGGTAACTGCTATACCATTTTCTCTTCCAACTGCTTCCCTTTGCCTGCAAAAGGGGCTCGGATAAGATGGATGTTTTGCTTGACTTCTTTGATATCCTGAACTTTCTGTCGCTCTTTTTCTTCAATCTGTTCATTATAAATTTCGCTTGGCATTTCTGCTTGATCTCTTCAACTCTCTTCATTGCATCAATACTTTTATTCCATAGCTCTCTCTGTATTTGATAGGTTCATTTCTATGTTTTTCAAATTCAAATGAATTATCCACTATAAGCGCTTTGCCAGCTGCTTTATGGAATGCTTTGGTTCACCTAACTTTGCGAGGATTATCCTTCTTTTTAAAGTTTTTATAACATTTAGATTTACAAAATCTGAACATCTTGCAATCATTGTGGATGAACATCATGCTGTGGCCAGGGTAGATGGGCCCCGAACAGAAATAACACTTCTCGATATGCCTGTTGAACAAGTGTGGGCCTCCACCAACCCATTTTAATTATTTCATATAATATGGATACAATAAACATTCATTAAAAACTTATAGATTATATGACAATTTGACAGACCTCATATAAATTAACCTCTTACGATATACAAAGAGTGCAAAACATAATTAAACAAGATTACAGAGTAATTTTTAAACTACACAGGAAACACTGTGGCTCTCTAAAGATTATAAAGACTCTTGAAACACTACTAAAATTTAATCTATTTATTAAAATAATACTTCTAAACACTTTTGTTCTTTCACTGAATATTCACTGAGAACTTATTATGTGCTAGGCATTATTTCATGTGCTAGATAGAAAGTTAACAAAACACATATAGTAATTGTATTCATGGATCTTATATTCAACCGGGGGAAATGGGTAGTAAATGAATAAGTAGAAAATTTCAAATATTGTAAGTGCTGTAAAGAAAACATTATAAAGAGGATGATGTGACATAATGCATGAAAACAACTTTAGATTTGGTGGTGCTATTTAACCTCTGAGAAAGCAATAATTTAAACAGAGGCCTGTGATTATCTTAGCAATTGTATACATGTAAAATAATAAATCTATTCTAAAAATATGCAAAAACTATAATTCAGAAGTTTCTCTAATTTAAATTTTCAACATTTGATTTTAATTAGTTATATTACATATTTCACTTATGTATACAGTGCACAGACCCTATAAAGCAGTCACACAATGGAAACTACAAAACAACCAGCTAACAACTTCACCATATGATCAAAGCAGCCTCATATATCAATATTAACCTTGAATGTAAACAGTCTAAATGCTGCACTTAAAAGTAACAGAGTTGCAAGTTGGATAATAAAACCAGATTCATCCCTCTGCTATCTTCAACAGACCCATTTCACGTTACACCAACAGGCTTAAAGTAAAGAGCTGGAGAAATACTATGCAAATGGAAAACAAAAAAGAGCAGGGGTTGCTATTCTTACCTCAGATAAAAAAGACTTTAAACCAACAACAGTAAGTATGTTTAACTTATGGTAATATTGTTATTTGCATCAGTGCAATAAGAATCCATTTTCTTTTGCAACAGGACACAATTAGAGAAACTGGTTGTTTTACCAAGGCTTTGAGTAGAAGGTTATGCCTTCCTTTAAGGAATCAAGCTTGACTTGCAGAGCCCCTTGGGAAAACTGGCCTCATACCTTGTCTACACAGTCCCTGTACAGGGTTCCTAACCTGTGGTGAGTAAAGAATGTCACTTTCTAATAGACCCAGGAACCCCAAGTTATCTTGGGACCTCAAGAGTGGAATTTACCCAACTCACAGGCATTTGAGGGTAGAAACCCACGGCTGGGCTCGGCTTTAAGAAAGTCTTATCTGAGATTCCTTGTGGAACAGAGTTCCATCAAAGCCAATTTTAAAAGCTTATGTGAAAAATAATTATTCTTGCTGCACTTTATGCAAATATTCAAGCCAAGTATAAGATTAAAATTTATTTTGCAAACAACGCAGTCCTATCATGATTTGTTTTTGACAAAAATGAGGACTAGAGAGAGAAAAATTATGTTTCAAAACTTATCATACACACTTGCCATTAAATTCTAATCTCATTATTTGTTTTTAAGTTTTTGCCTACGTTTTAGACTAACCCTGTGAACCAAACAGTGGTCTCTGGCTGCAGCTCACAAGAAACAGAGGGATGGGTAAAGTAAAAATCTGGATCAATATTCTAGTTCTGAGCAATTATCCTGCAAATCCTGCCAGGTGATAGAAATAAATGGGGTGCCCATAACCCGGAGGTTTCTTTGGGAAAATAAGGCCAAGGGAGCTAACCAAAGCCAAGCCCCATGCACCCAAACCTTAGCAGGTACAACTATAGCCATCAGTTATCCTGGCATGGTGGCAGCCTCAGGATTTCTAAGCTGTCCTTACCTCCTTTTTTCATTTTGATACATGTCTTCTAATAACCCAGTTTCTCTCTTCTCACCTTCAGGCCATCAAACTCAAAATGGTCATGCAACTGTAGCTTCAAACGATGGCTCCCTTTTACTGGGGATCCTTAGACAAGCCTCTGAGGGAGATTTGACTGCTATTTTCCCCAAACAGTGCCCTGTATCAGCAGAAAGCAGTTAAGATCGTCTCCATTCCTATTCTAATGGCAGTTAGAGGTACCTTTTCAGAGGGGGAAAATTAAGAGTGATAGGAGGCAGCCAAATGCCTAGGCAGATAGGGGGTGGGTCCCCTGTGAAATCCCACTTTCAAGCCAAAGACAGTTTAAAGCCTGAAAGCCAAGCGACAAGTTTAATTTTTGGACTGGATTGATAACTTGTCTCCCTGTTTGGCAGCCTTTCCTCTGACTGATGCCCACCTTCACCTATTTTATATATACCTACCCTTTCCTAATTGGTTTTCTACACTGTCGTGCCCACCTTTGACTGGTGTCTTCACTTTAACCTTTTTTGCATAATCACAAACCAATCAGCACATACTCCCCATTCTAAGTCCATAAAAGGCCCAGGACCAGCTACATGGGGAATTTTCCCACCTTTGGGTGGGGGAAACACCCCTCCCCACCACATCCCCTCTTGGCTGAGAATTTTTCCTTTCACTTAATAAATTCTATTCCACTCACTGTACAGTGTCCACATGCCTGCCTAATTCTTCCTGGTTGTGAGAAAAGACTTGGACCTAGCTGAATTAAGGAGCAGAAAGACCACAACACATTCACATGGTAAAAATAACTGTAATGTTAGGGAAGTGCATACAGTAAAAAGTTTTCCTCCCTACCCTGCCAACCAGATTTTTATGTGTCCCTCTGTGCATATAAAAGCAATTGCAGCCAGGCGTGGCGGCTCACGCCTGTAATCCCAACACTTTGGGAGGCTGAGGTGGGCAGATTACTTGAGGCCAGGAGTTTGAGACCAGCCTGGCCAACATGGTGAAACCCTGTCTCTACTAAAAATACAAAAGTTAGCTGGACAGGGTGGTACGCGCTTGTTATCCCAGCTACTCAGGAGGCTAAGGCAGGAGAATCGCTTGAACCCAGGAGGTGGAGGCTGCACTGAGCTAAGATCGTGCCACAGCACTCCAGCCTGGGTGACAGAGTGAGAATTGGTCTCAATCAATCAATAAATGCAATTGCACTTATATCTCCCATTTATATTTGTGTGTGTATGTATGTGTGTGTGTGTGTGTATATATATATATCCCTTTTTAATGCAAGTATACACACTATTGTGCATATTTTTCTGACAGCAATTAAGGTTTACATATACTTTTGAAAAAGATGATTTTATGTAATAAATACTTCTAGTTCTTGGAGATTGTATCAACTTTAGTTCAAATAAAATATACCAATGAGTTTTCATTTTTTCATAACTCCATGGTTTTCCTGGATTCCCCACCTCCACCACCTCATACATAACCACTCTCAAATAAAGTATCTTGCTCTACACAATTTCCTTCTCCTTTCACTCCCCTATTACCGGTAACTGCATTGGTTTTAATGAAATAATAGAAAATTTAATGAGCTGAACTCAAGTATCTGTGGGATATGTAAGAAAATAACTAATTTAGGTAATTCAAAGACCACTATGTGCTACTTCATTAATTGTCAGGGATTTCTATTTCTGTCTAACAGAATTAGTTTAGAAGTATGCCTGTTCTGTTTTACATGATTCAGACTTAAATAAACA
The DNA here is from genome assembly GCF_029281585.2 of Gorilla gorilla gorilla. NCBI lineage: Eukaryota > Metazoa > Chordata > Mammalia > Primates > Hominidae > Gorilla > Gorilla gorilla. Next base: position 83,641,675 of record NC_073239.2, on the reverse strand, counting down.
TCATAACCTAGATTTATTATACTTCATTCTCATTATCAAAGGTGACTACTATTCTCAGCACATGTAAAATAACCAAAAGCATTTATTTATTTGAGGATCTTATGACAATTATATGTATCTTAATTTTGTAACCATCTCTTAATTAATGAAGAACTAGGTATACGGTACAAAGTTAATGTTGCCATCCAAAAGACAGTAAAAAAAAATGATTCAAGTCCAGGATTGATCACTTAAAAACTTATGTGTTCTTGGAGCAAATAATTTTTTTTAATCTAAACTCCATATTGCTTGCCTATAAAATGGAAATGCAGTTGACTCTCCATATCCGTGGAGGATTGGTTCCTGGACCACTGTGGATACAAAATGCAGAGGATGCTCGAGTTCTGTTGGCCCTCCACATCTGTGGATGCAAAGCACAGTTGCGCCCCTGCCTACACAACCACAGGTTTAGATAAGAAACCTGTGGATATGGAGGAACGACAGCAATATCATCATATGCCTCACAGGATTACTGTGAGCAACAAACATTTAAAAAAATATGTTAGGGCACTTTGTAAAGCTGAAAAAAAGCATTAAATAAATGATAGCTGTTAAATATTGACATGTACACATGCAATGAATATTCATATTTATTATATGTCTATTAAATCGGCATGTACTCCATAAGTACTTTTAAAGTTAATTTGTAGGGCAAAACATTCAAATTCATGAATATATTCAACAAAAACTTTTTTGAGCAACTTCTACCATGTGCCCCACAATATCCTGGGGTTAGAGGTAAAGGAGAGAATAAGATAGACAATCTTTGTGTTTATACAACTTATAATAAAGAGAGGAAGACATTAAGCAGATAAATGCACAAATATTAATTAATTACAAATGTGGTAAGTTGGCAGGGAGAAAACTCTTGAAAGTCAGGACAAGTGGATTACCCCGTACTTCTCTTGCTCATTCACCAGCCCAAATGTTTATTTGGTACCATGCTAGAAAGCTCTCTTATTAACTATTATTTTCCTTTTGTCCACTTTAGAGAAAGCACAATGCATTTAAATTAGTACCTTTCCAATTCTGACTCACGCTTGAAATATATGAAAGAAAAGCATTCTAATTTGGGGAGGGAAGTATTTTATCTCATAACATTGGTTGATGATGTTCATGGGTCACAGGAATTTTTACGAAATTTTAAAATTATTTAAAAATATGTGACTAAATAATTCTAGCTACACACTGATGTAAGATTTTACAGAACCATAAATCATAAAGAAAGGTACCTGAAAAAAATCACCAGAAAATAATGGTAGTTAAATAGCTCTACAGAGTCTACATCTCAAAGAGCCAAAGAACATATGGAAATTTTGCCAATAAAAGGAGTGCACTTTAAATGACTTCTGAGGAACTGTCTATTATTTATGAGTTACTTGCTCATTTTTATAAGGCTTAAAGCACTGAGACAAACTTGAAAAATTTCCCAGAGCCAGATTTGTGACATAAATTTAGAGTAACAGCAAGCTTCATTTAAAACCCATGTTATGCAGTTATGCTCTAATAGATTAATATTAAGCAAACATGGTCAGTAAAGTCAAGCTAATAAATACATTTAATTCCTACAAGAAAACACCATTGAATACTTAAAAATATTTGGCTTGCATGAACTTTACCTGATACCTCTATATAACCGATACTCTCTATACCTTTATAAATCCATATTCTTAGACAGTGAAGTCACCAGCCAATAGCATTGTTTTGCACAAAATCAGAGACAAAGATTTATTAGAAATTTAATTTCTAAGCAAGTAGGAAGACTACAAAATTAACAGTCATATATTTTTATTTAAGTTCTGCTGATTAATGTTTTATTTGAATGCAGGATTTCATCATACAGCATTGTAAGATAAAATATTGTCTAAATAAGACCAAATAGTTCAATGTTAACATATTTTACAGGTTTCCATAAAAGTGCAGGAAAAACAAATATAAAACACCAACTTAGGCTATATAATTGATTCTTAGTAAAGTTCACATTCCCACAGTTCACATTCATAGCACTTGAGATATAATGACAACTTCTCTGAAGTCTATAAAAGTCAAAAGGCTATTTTAATGTTTTTAATGGAGAAAAAATTAGTGTAATTTCTGTATAGGCACAATAGTACAAAGTGAGCTTGGTGTAACAAGATTACCATAGAAAGAAAATTTAATTATTTAATAATTTTACAGAATAGTAGAAAATAAGTAGATCTTATTTCTATTATTGCATTATTTATATTACTCTAGAAAACCTTAATAAGATTTAAGATTGTGTTTTAAAAGGCCTATCTTACACATTTCTTCACCTGTTGCATAACTTACACATATGACTCACTATAGAGAGAAGTACATTTCACAGTTTTATTATTTTCAGATTATCTGATTATTATCTTTTATATATAGTTATTGTCATTCTGTATTATGATACGAAAGTCACTAGTAGTATAAATTGAATATTCAGTATAATTAAATTACTATCAGTTTTCCCTCATAAATTTCTGGTGGGAGTGTAAAATGGCACAGTCACTTTGGAAAACTTTAAGTTTCTCAGAATGCTGAAGACAGAGTCACCATATGACCCAGAAATTCTACTACAACTAAGTACTTATCTAAGAGAAATAAAAACATAATGTTTGTACAAACACTTGTAAATGAATGTTCATACCATTATTGATAATAGACAAAAAGTGGAGAACTCAAATATCCATTAACTGATGAATAAATAAACAAAATGTGATAAACTCAGATAATGGATTATTATCCAGAAATAAAAAAGAAAGAACTACTAAAACATGCTTCAATATAGAAGCACCTTAAAAAAATGCTCAGTGAAAAAAGCTAAACACAAAAATCCCTATATGTTGTATAATTCTATTGCTATGAAAAGTCTAGAATAGGCAAATCCATAGTGATAGGAAGTAGATTTGTGGTTACACAGTCTTAAGCTGGAGGTGGGAGAGAAAAAAAGTGACTGGTAATGGGCACAGAGATTTCTTTTGGGATGATGGAAATGTTTGAAATTACACTGTGGTGACAGTGGCAAAAATAAGTATCCTAAAAATCACTGAATTGTGCACTTAAAATAAGTAAATTTTATGGTATATAAGGTATATCTCAATAAAGCTATTTTTATAAATATTAGTTTTATTTTTCCCTTTCTAGCTGCGTGATTGCTTCATTAAGGCAGTCTAATAAATAAAACCAATAATGCAAGCAGTTTTCCTGTTGGATCAGTTGATTATATTTTGTTTTCACATCAATTGATGTGTGAAAATATAATAGAATATAACTTTCTTTAAAATGATTTTTTTTTTGGCAGAATAGAAACTTTATATCAGTTAGCTATGACTACCACCCTAAAACTCAGGGGCTTAAAACAATCATAACTTATTATTTATCCTAAATCTGTGCACTGCTTAAAAAATGGCTGCTCCAGGCTGGGCTCAACTGGGTTCATTCATGAGTACATGGCTAACTGAAGAATTATCTGGTCCAGGCCTGGGGGTAGCTCTCCCCCATGTATCTCTCACCCTTCTCCTGACACCAAAATACTGTCACACATATTCTTATTGCATGGTAGATGTACAAGAGAGTAAGTATATACCCAGGGGCTCTATCCATTGGTAACAACAAGTTAAGTGGTCAAATACAAATTCATAAGGCAAGGAAGTCCACTCCACCCCCAACAGTGGGTTCCTAAAAAATTATATGGCAAAGGGCTTTGACGGACATGGTTGAAAATCAGGGCCAATAACAGAATCTACCATAAATTTTCATTATTTAAACACGTTTGTATATATTTTCTGTGGGTGTATCAGGATTCAATGCTACCAATTCTATATTACAATTATTTATTAAATCAATCTCTCTTCTCTCTCTCTTTTTTTTTTTTTAACCACTCCTACTGCTTCACTTTAGGATTCCTGACTTAGATAAACATGTTGGTCTCCTGTCTCTAGTCTCAGCTCTTTCTTGTCCATTATAGTCTTGTTGTTTAAGAAACACATTTTTTTACTGTGCTTCGCTTTATTGGGCTTTTCACAACCTGAAGGTTTCTGGCAACCCATGTCAAGGAAGTCTGCTGGGGCCATTTTTCCAAGTGCATGTGCTCACTTCACGTCTGTGTCACGTTTTAGTAATTCTCGTAGTATTTAAAACTTTTTCATTAATATCATGTCTGCTATTGTAAACTGTAATAATTAATCTTTGATATTACTCTTGTAATTGTTTGGAGTCAACATCAATTGAGCCCATATAAGACAGGGGACTGGCCGGGCGCGGTGGCTCACGCCTGTAATCCCAGCACTTTGGGAGGCCGAGGCGGGCGGATCACGAGGTCAGGAGATCGAGACCATCCTGGCTAACACGGTGAAACCCCGTCTCTACTAAAAATACAAAAAAAATTAGCCGGGCGTGGTAGTGGGCGCCTGTAGTCCCAGCTACTCGGGAGGCTGAGGCAGGAGAATGGTGTGAACCCGGGAGGTGGAGCTTGCAGTGAGCCGAGATCGCGCCACTGCACTCCAGCCTGGGCGACAAAGCAAGACTCCGTCTCAAAAAAAAAAAAAAAAAAGACAGGGGACTTAATCAGTAAATGTGTGTGTTCTGACTGCTCGACCAGCTGGCCATTTTCCTGTCTCTCTCCCTCTTCTTGGGCCTCCTTATTCCTTGAGAAACAACAACATCGTTAGGCTAATTAATAACCCTACAGTGGTTTCTATTCAAGTGAAAGGAAGAGTCACATATCTGTCACTTTAAATCAAAAGCTAGAAATGAATAAGCTAGAGAAGAAAGCATGTCAAAAGCTGAGATAACCTTCTCTTATGGCAAAAAGCCAAGTAGTGCATACAAAGGGAAAGTTTTTGAAAAAAATTAAAAGTGCTACTCCAGTGAATACACAAATGACAAGAGAGAGAAAGCCTTATTGCTAATATGGAGAAAGTCTGAGTGGTCTTGATAGAAGCCACAACATTTCCTTAAGCCAAAGCCTAATCCAGAAAAAGGCCCTAATTCTCTCCGATTCTATGAAGGCTGAGAGAGGTGAGGAAACTGCAGAGGAAAAGTTGGAAGCTAGCAGAAGTTGCTTCATGAGGTTTAAGAAGCTATATCTGTAACAAAAACATACGAGGTAAAGCAGCAAGTGCTAGTGTAGAAGCTGCAGTAAGTTATCCAGAAGATCTAGCTAAGATCATTGATGAAGGTGGCTATTCTATATAACAGAATTTCAATGTAGATAAAACAACCTTAAATACTGGAAGACGATACCATCTAGGACTTTCACATCAAGAGAGGAAAAGTCAATGCCTGGCTTCAAAGCTTCACAGGACAGGTTGACTCTCTTGGTAGGGACTAGTGCAGCTAGTGACTTTAAGTTGAAGCCAATGCTTATTGACCATTCTAAAAATACTAGGGTCTTCAAGAATTATGCTAAATCTATCCTGCAGGGCTCTACAAATGGAGAGTTTCTGCACAGCAAAAGAAACTATCAACAGAATAAACAGACAACCTACAGAACGGGAGAAAATTTTTGCAAACTATGCATCTGACAAAAGTCTAGTATCCAGCACCTATAAGGAACTTAAACAAATTTAAAAGAAAAATCCAAACAACCCCATTAATAAGTGGGCAAACGACATGAACAGACACTTCTCAAAAGAAGACATACATGCGGCCAACAAGCATATAAACAGAAGCTCAACATCACTGATCATTGGAGAAATGCAAATAAAAGCCACAATGAAATATCATCTCACAGCCATCAGAATGGCTATTAAAAAGTCCAAAAATAACAGATGCTGGTGAGGTTGCAGAGAAAACAGAATGCTTATAGACTGTTAGTGGGAATATAATTGGTTCAACCATTGTGAAAGACAGTGTGGTGATTCCACAAAGACGTGGAGACAGAAATACCATTCAACCCAGCAATCCCATTATTGGGTATATATCCAAAGTAATATAAATCATTCTATTATAAAGACACGTGAATGTGTAGGTTCACTGCAGCACTATTCACAAGAGCAATGTTTCTTTTAGGAGGCTTTAGAAGATCATGACGAAAATGTAAGTACTAAAATTTTTTCAATATCATTTATTGTTTTTCTGCTACTTTTAAAAATTCTGTGACTTCTAAAAAAAAAGAATGCTATAAATACAGACTTGACATTGATATGAAAATAACACATAATTAATTCTGATCCAAGCCCAACAAAATTAGAAAACCAGCCAAATGATATCCCAGCAGTACAAAAACTTTATTTTCAGGTCACTTGTGCCAACTTACCTCGTTTGCTGGAATCCAAACCAAAGCAACCTAGTACAATTAGGAGTAATAGTAATATGTGGCAGTAAGTCAGAAGTAGCGAAGTAATGAAGTCTTAGAACCGGTTTAATCAAACCTTGATTTCATTTGTTTTTGGATTCAAGAATCACATTTTCGGCATTGATAAAATACAAGAGGGCCAGTGATACTTAGAATTTTACAAAACATTGGGAAGCTTTAATTTACCTTTTTCCTGCTACCAAAAAATTAAAGAAGTACATGTTGACATTATTATGAATCAACTTTACCTGTGCTTAAAAAGGTGAGGAGGCACCAAGGTCATCCTCCTCCCTCACCTCCACTAAGTTAATGCATTTATGTATTTTCCTCTCTACATCTTTTTGGAGCCTTAAGACCATGGCTACTACTGGTGTCCTGGTCCTTTCCTTATTTCCTGACTTGGAAAACAGAGCACTACAATTATAAGTCTGATTTTAGTATGAGAGTAGTGATACGTCCTTGCAGAGCCAAAATTGGAATCCCAGCCAAGGAATGTCTTCCGAAAGAACTCAGAATCTTAAAAGACATGATGTGCAAAAAAATGAATCTAAACACAGACCTGACAGCCTTCACAAAAATTAATTCAAAATGAATCAGACTTAAATGTAAAACATAAAAATATAAAACTCCTAGAAGATAATAGAAGAATATTTAGATGACCTTGGGTTGGTAATAACTTTTTAGATATGACAGCAAAGGCAACATCCTTGGAAGAAAGAAACAATAGGTTAGATTTCATTAAAATTAACAACTCTGTTGACAGCAAAACTGGGTGACTATAGTCAACAATAATTTATTGTACATATAAAAATAACTAAAAGAGTATAAATGGATTGTTTGTAACACAAAGAAAGGATAAATGCATGAGGTGATGGACACTCCATTTACCCTGATGTGACAATTACGCATTGTATGCCTATATCTAAATATCTCATGAATCCTACAAATACACAGACCTACTATATGCTCACAAAAATTAAAAATTAAAAAAAAAAACCCTGCTTTGTAAAAGGCACTGTGAAGGGAATGAAAAGACAAGCCACAGACTGGAGGAAAATATTTTCAAATGGCAAATCTGATAAAGAATTGTTATACAAAATATACAAAGAAATTTTAAAACTCAACAATAAGAAAATGAACAACTCTATTGAAAAATAAGCCAAGGACCTTAACAAACACATCACCAAAGAAGATACACAGATGACAAATAATAATGTGAAAAGATACTCCACATCATATATCATCAGTAAAATGCAAATTAATAAAACAAGGAGATATGACTATAAGCCTATTAGAATGTTCAATATTCAGAACACTGATAATACCAAAGGCTGGCAAGAATGTGAAACAACAAGAAGTCTCATTTATTGCTGGTGAGAATGCAAAATGGTATAGCTACTTTGGAAGACAGTCTGGTGGTTTCTTACAAAACTAAACATACTGTACCACATGATGCAGCAATCATAATCCATGGTATTTACTCAAAGGAATTGAAAACTATGTCCACACAAAAGCCTGTATGTGGATATTTATACAGACTTTATTCATAATGGCCAAAACTTGTAAACAACGAAGATGTCCTTCAGTAGGTGAGTGGATGATAAACAACTCATTTCTTTTTGCTCAATGGTAAAAAGAAATAAGCTATCAAACCATGAAAAGACATGGAGGAAACTTAAACACATATTACTAAGTAAAAGAAGCCTATCTGAAAAGGACACACACTATAAGAATCCAACTATATGACATTTTGGAAAAGGCAAAACTATAGAGACATTAAAAATATCCGTGGTTGCTGGTGGCTTGTAAGGAGAAAGGGATGAATAGGTAGAATACATAGGATTTTTAGGGCAGTGGAACTACTCTAGATTATACTACAGTTTGAGTATTCTGAAGCTGAAAATCTGAAATCTGAAATGCTCCAAAACCTGAAAAACTTTAAGCACCAACATGACACTACAAGTGGAAAATTCCACACTTGACATCTTTGCTTTCTTATAGTTTGTTTTAGGCAAACTTTGCTTCATGCATAAAATTATTTAAAATATTGGATAAAATTACCTTGAGGCCATGTGTAGATGAAACATAAATAAATTTAATGTTTAGATTTGGGTCCCATCTCTAATATCTCTCACTACATATATACACATATTCCAAAATCCAAAATCAGAAACAATTTGGTCTCAAACATTTTGGATAAGGGATATTCAACCTGTATAATGGTGTCATAATACATTTGTCCATACCCATGGAATATACAACACCAACAGTGAATCCTACTATAAAGTATGGACCAGGTAATAATGATATGTCAATGTAGCTTCAATGGCAACAAATATACCACTCTGGTAAGGAATGTTGATAATGGGGGAGGCTATGCATGTAAGGGTGCAGGGGGTATATGGGAAAATCTCTGAGCTGTCTGCTCAATTTTGCTATGAACCTAAAACTGCCAAAAAATAAAGTCTATTTAAAAAGTCTATAAATGCTGTGAATTCCAACAAACATCAATTAAAAGTATGTTATTATAATTCCATATATCATAGAAAGCCTGTGATAACTTTTGCAATTTAAATTTAAAAATGAGTTTATTAATAAGTACTATAGTAAAAGTATTTTTTTGCATTCTCAAGTAATGGGGTAATTAACCTATGGTTTGCTTGACTTTAAAATTATTTTTTACATATTTAAACTATTGTTAAATCAGTATTTCTCAAAGATGATAGCCTGAACAGTGATATTAAGTAATTAATATTATTGGCTAGATGAATGACAAAATAAGCTTTAGGACGTACCATATTCCATTATTTCAAGTTCTAATGGCACATGATCCTACTTATTGATACATCATCACAGTTTATTAATATAGAAATAGGAGTAGATATGTGGATCTCTTTTTATTTAATGTTAACATTATAGTTCACTACCTAAGTAAATAATTTGGCATTTAAAATCTTAAAGGAAAAAATTTCATGGGTTCATTTACAAAAATATGAAATATCTTCCTTTTAACCTGAACAAATTGCTTATTTAATTTATGTAATCATTTAAAGCACATTTTAACAAAATCCTCAGCTATGTCCATACATAAATGCATTAATGTACATTCAACATTACCAGAGCCCTGACCCGTTAAAAGTTTTATCTTAAAGAAAAAATAATAAAACAATTTTTAACATTAACTCTGGGACAGTTTTTTTTTTTTTTTACAATGTACTACAAATGACTGTCTCAAATCTATTACCCCGTCCTGAGAAGGAGCTCTGCCTATCTTGTTCATTATCATATCTGCAATCCCAGGCCAAGAGTCAGTACTCGTTAAATTTCTGTGGAGTGAATAAGTTAATGAATTAACATCTAATTTATAGTCAACTTCTTATGATGTTCTTGTTAAATCTTCCACAAACTTTATCTCATGTCAAAGATACAAATAAGAACAAAAATACCTGATGTTTATTTTATAATTACTTTTTTCACAGTTTAGAAGTTACTTAGTGAAATACTGAAATAAATGGCCTGACAATTATATCACCAATACCATTTAAAAATCAATTAGGGATCCTGATTCCAGTAAGATGAAATAAGACCAGACTCTCTTTATCTCATGCTAATTCAACTATAAAACCTGGCTAGAGACTTATTTGAAAACTCTGAAAAGTAAACACTAGTAGACAGATGAGGGACGAATACCAATGTTGAGTTTAACATTTATTTTCCTCCACTACCTCTGAAGCCAGAAACCCAGAACTGAGCACTATGTGGTGTGAGTGAGGTCCAGGAGAAATTTTCTGAACACTTAACAGTGCAGACAGAGAAAGAGTAGGAGAAATCTCCAGGTTATTTTGTTTCCCCCTCTCCTCTTCCTCATTTTTCTATGCCCCAAACCCTGAACAGTCCCATGGCAGCTAAAATAAAAGAAGACAGAAATGAGAGACTGCAGGAGTCAAAACTCTGAGGGAGGTCGACCTACCTTTCAGAGAAGCAGCAATGCCAAAAGGGCAGCACCAAACCCTGTAGGATTTTTTCCCTATGTCCCTGTCTTCCCACCATGTAGCCTTGGTGGCATCTTATCACCAGCGCTAAATGGTGTGAGGATGTCGTAAAACTGCAGAAAGAAACAATTTCTTTTTTGAAGAACAACAACAACAAAAAAAACAGCCCCAAGGGAAGTAGAAAGTACTTAGGGAAGGGAGATCAGGAAAGCAACTACATAAAGTTGTTTTGAACTTTTACTCACCCTGGATCTGCCCATTTATGGATTTGATACTAATTAGCATATCAAATATTTAAAGGCCTTAGCTAAGAATAGATCTACAAGCTGGTCCCAGAGTGACCACTAGAGGGTACACATTCATGACAGATCCAAATTGCACACCAAAGTCTTGTAAAATAGAGCCAAGGTTAGAACCACACAATCCACAGAAGGCCAAAACAAAAATATCAATATTTTCCACAGGATCTAAATAAGACTCAGAGTCTTATAAAGTAATACAGGATACAAATTCACATGGGATAAGACAATTGATTGAGCCTAATACTGAAATGATGCAGATGTTGGAAAACAGTTTGGCGGGTTTTTATAATGTTAAGTATACATTTATCATATGAGCCAGCAATTGTACATCTGGGTATTTATAGAGAAATGAAAACTTATGTTCATACCAAAACTTATATACAAATATTAACAGTAGATTTATTTGTGACAGCCAAAAGCTGGAAGCAACCCAAATGTCTTTCAATGGGTTAGTAGATAAACAAACTATGGTATATATGTACAATGGAATACTATCTACCGTAAAAATGAATAAATTATTGACATACACAACTTGGATATATCTCAGAGACTCTACTCTGAGAGAAGCTGGTCATACTTTCTGATTCTATTTATTTGACATTCTTAAAAACACAAACTATAGTGATGTAAAACAGATCTGTGATAGGCAGGGTAGAATGATGATGTGAGGATGTGACTATCAAGAAACATCACAAAGGGTTTTTTTTTACTGTATTATTATTATTATTTTTAAAAATTAAATTTTAAAAAGATAAAAATTCAATTAGGGCATCATGAACACTCATTATACATAAGTAAACTGTCAAGGAATTCAAGTTACTTTAATTAATATAATCAACTATATAATAAAAGTCTTAGTGGACTATTTCTAAATTATCTAAATTTACATTTTTTTCATAATTGGCAACACTTTCCACAGTTGCTAACATATGAATTATTCTATATCAAATTTCTGACAATATATAACAAAATGGTGAAGACATATCACTATCAAATTACCATTTATAATCCCTCACAGAATACTGAATCAAAAAATCTATAAATAATATTTTGAGATAATTGGAGAAATCTAAAAATAGATTTGTATGTTATATTTTATGATATTATTGTCTCAATGTTAACATTTCCAGCATATGACAAGAGTATAGTGAACAATGTCCTTAATTTTAGGGAAACATGCTGAAGTATTCAGGGGTAAAGTGTCATTATGTCTGAAACAGTTTTTAAGTTATATATAGAGAGAAGGCAAGACAGAGATATAAATAGATACAGCATGTATTCTCAATCATGAGAATCTAGGTGTGCAGAGTGCAGCTGTTCATTATACTGTTGTCCCAACATTTCTTTAAAGTTTGAAAGTTTTCAGAATAAAAAGTTGTAAAAATAAGAGAGTTGAAGTATAACAATAGCAGCAAAAGGTGAAAATAATGAATTCATAACCAAATGAACTTAATGTAGTATTCATAACCTATATTGAGATGTAGAATTTTAACACTGAAAAACTTGATCTTTTAAGGCACGTTTGTCTTAATTGGCCTTCTAACTAAAGTGTAAGTAGAATTCATTTGACTTAAGACTTTAGAAACTTCTACCACAGGGACAAATCTTCCTTACCCCTCAGGATTTAATCCAAATGTCAAATACAACTTGGTGTCATAAATCCTTATAAGTAAATTTAAAAAATTTTCATTGCTATATTGAATCTCTAACAAGTAACAGTGACTAAAATATCTACTGTCAAAGATGAGGCACCTTTTATAGATGGAATCAATCTACACAGAGTCCAATCCAGAGAGCCAGAATTTTTTTGTATTTGTCTCTAATAACATCTTAACAAAATGCTCAGTCAACCACAATTCCTAATCTTTCAGTATTCTGAAAATGCGTCAATTAATCAATAAAACTGAGTATTCACTATTTGTCTAACATCAGATCAGACTTCTTGTATAAGGAAATTTATCAACATTCTTTCAAGGTGTAAGAAATGCAAAATCTATTAGATAATTCACTGTTTACTCTAAACATTAGACTTACAAGTAGGTAGCCTTGTGTGACTGAATGGGTGCTATAAAGAACTCATTCTCATATACAAACACACATTGTGCCTCACCAAAGCCAATACAACTTAATTCCTTGTTTAAATTACAGGTAATGCTGAAGAGGAACAGATTTCCAACCACTAGTCACTTAAATCTTGGAGTGAATTGGCTGATCAGATCTTCCTTCCCTGAGAAAAGGCTTAATAAGGGAGATCAAGGAGACAAAGAATTGGAAGAGGCTAGGAGGAAAATAATATGGAAAAGAAAGTAGCGTAATAAAATTAAATTTTGTGTAATAGAGTAACTCAGAATAGGCAGTAACTTACTTTAGTTAAAGCAATTTTATAATCAGGTTACAGGCAGAAGGCTACAGAATATACACAGTTGGTCAACCTATTATATATAGCTATTCTAATTAAAATTGGAAGTTATGTTTTTATTGGGATAGATGAAAGATGAAAAAGGAGAAAGCTTGGAGCCTATTAGAAGAAAGGATGAGAAGTAGTAGTGTAAATAACAGGTTTAATTCTGAGGGTAATGATGAAATGTAATCGTTTCATTTAAAGTAACATAATATGGATATAGTTTATTCTTCACTAGTGGTGATTTATCCATATGGTGACTTGGCAAACACTAAATCCCCAAATTTTTCATTTTGCCAAGGTAATATAAGAAAAATACAAGAAGATAAAGGAATTAAGACTTTGTTAGCTGTTTTAAAGCAATTAAAGAGTTTTTTTTTTGTTGTTGTTGTTGTTTTGAGACGGAGTCTCGCTCTGTCATCCAGGCTGGAGTGCAGTGGCACGGTCTCCGCTCACTGCAAGCACCGCCTCCCGTTTCCACGCCATTCTCCCGCCTCACCCTCCCAAGTAGCTGGGACTGCAGGCACCCACCACCACGCCTGGCTAATTTTTTTTGTATTTTTTTTTTAGTAGAGAAGGGACTTCACCGTGTTAGCCAGGATGGTCTCGATCTCCTCACCTCGTGATTTGCCCGCCTCGGCCTCCCAAAGTAAGAGATTTTATATGCAAAGGCAAGTAAGCTTTTCTGGATGCTCTAGTGAAGGAAATTGCAACAGGCAACAAGACCAGTTTGGGCTTAGTTTAAGAGAGTTTGCTGGATATACTGGAGTGATCTAAGAAAAAAGAAAATAAAATTGAATATGTTACCTTGAAAAGTAATTAATTTTCTCTAAGTTTGTAGATAAAGACTAGAACACAATGTTTCAATTTATAGTGGGGCATACTGGGACTTTAAAGTGGCGGGGAAGATTAAAAGTCTACCAGAAGTATAAACTGGAACAATTAAAAAAAAAAGAACTCTCTACACAGGGAATCAGGTCCCTCAGATGTAAGGGAGGCCTCACCCTGGAGTATTTTCCCAATGAGCAAACAATTGAAACAATACAGAGTCTTTATGGTATTAAGGCAGTGGTGTCAATTTGTTGTGAATGAACAGAAGTCCTAACTCCAACTTTCTTAAACAAGAAAAAGAAACTTAAGTATTAAAAAAAAAAGAAATGCATCCTGGCTAACATGGTGAAACCCCGTCTCTACTAAAAATACAAAAAAAAATTAGCCAAGCATGGCGGTGTGCGCCTGTGGTCCCAACTACTCGGGAGGCTGAGGCAGGAGAATGGCGTGAACCCAGAAGGCGGAGCTTGCAGTAAGCGGAGATCGCGCCACTGCACTCCAGCCTGGGCGACAGAGCGAGACTCCGTCTCAAAAAACAAAACAAAACAAAAACAAAAACAAGAAGAACAAAAACAAATGAAGGCCAGAAATTCAGGCTTAGAAAATAAGCAGAAATAAAATCAACTTCAAAAGCAGCAGGAAGAAAAATAGTATTTTAATAGAACAGCATGGCTTGGACTCTAACAATACATCACATATTTCTTCAACCTTAGGCCACCATCATGGCTGCTAAAAACTGTCACCGTTTCTTCTAAAAATCAATTCTACTATGGGGGTGGGATATTGAACAGTGAAAAAAATCAAAACAATAAATTTCTATAACAAGATCTATGCAGACTCAGGGGCATATGCAATCCTACCCAAACAGGATGGAATCTTCAATATAATGGTCTCCAAATCAAACTGCACACATACTAGGAATGTGCATAATTATCCATTAAAAGAAGATATCATATATATATACATAAAAAATCTAATTCTCTTTAGTTTCTAATTTTGTGGTATGCTTTATAATGGATAAAATAGTGTAACAATTAACATGTATCAGAATGTTAAGGCCAAAGTGAGGTATTTATTATATTGTCTATGAAGGAACTGTAAACAATGAGACTCAAAACTGTTTTTGACACTTGTGACACCACCCTGGGGGATATAAGAATGTTGAAATCTAACAAAGCAAAAGAGTTCCTTTTGGAAAAGTGTTGTTAGAGTGTTTTGACATTTTTAGGGAGATGGTGTCAAGGAAGAGCGTTCAATAAAGCATTCTGAGCGTTTGACATGTATCCCTTGGAATTGTGGAAAAGCTTGTTTTTGCTCAAGAGGACTAAAAAAGAAAGACTCACTGGAACCAATGAAGATAGCAAGGCAAGGAGAAAGGACAGTAAGGTGGAAGTTTACACTTTGGTCATTTAGCATGATAAAGACTTAACGAGTTTTTATCATGAATCAGTTGGACAATACTGAAGGTAACTGAGCCAAAGCCAACTCAAAGGACTTTATCCTTGTATCAGAGGCTGCCAGGGTGAGGAGATAATTAGAAGGAGGCTATGGGATATTCTGCTGGTGACAGTAGCTACAAAGGACTTGAGAGGAAGAAATAATTTGATGTCAGCTAGAAAAGTAACTTTTATTTTTAGTAAAGTAACATATGTACAAACTTGAAAACATAAGACAGTGATAAAATATATATGACATAACAACAGCTGCCACCTATCCAACCATCACTTCATAGCGATTCTGCCCAAAGACAACAACTTACATGTCTTTTATAGTTGTTTGTCTCTGGTATTACTCTCCACATTTCCCCCAACCTTTTATATTAATGGACTTTCTAATATTGAATTGCCTTATACTCCTGAATAAATCATATATGCATGTAACATACATACATATATATCCTCTACTATACTCTAAATCTCATCAATGACTGTATATGGTTTCACAAGTCATCTCCAAAATCTAGTGCAACGTGTAGCACACAAAAGACATTCAATAAATATTTATCATATGAATAAATTAAAACAAAATTATTTGCATATTATATTTATCTCATAAATATTGCTAGATCTTACACATATTGAATAAGCAAATAAAGAACGTCTTCAAAGTTGCTTACTGCTATAGTTTGAATGTGTTCCCCAAAAAGCATGTGTTGGAAACTGAATCCCTAATGTTGGGAGTTGGGACCTGATGGGATGTGTTTAGGACATGAGGACTCCACCCTCATGAATGGATTAATGTCAATTATAAAAGGGCTTGAAGCTGCAAGTTTAATTTCTTCCTCTCTCACACACATGCTCTCTTTCCCTTCTTCCTTCTGCCATGAGATGCCACAAGAAGGCCCTCACCAGATGCTGGCACCTTGATACTGGACTTCCCGGCTTTCCAGAACTGTAAGAAATAAATTTTTTCTTTATAAATTACCTAATCTCTGGTATTCTGTTATAACAGCACAAAAGGAACTAAGACACTTACTAAATTGCACCTAAATGAAGACTCTCAGCTTAAATCCCCAGTAATCAACAGTTCAGTGT
This sequence comes from Gorilla gorilla gorilla, assembly GCF_029281585.2. Classification (NCBI taxonomy): domain Eukaryota; kingdom Metazoa; phylum Chordata; class Mammalia; order Primates; family Hominidae; genus Gorilla; species Gorilla gorilla. The sequence goes on along the minus strand of NC_073239.2, from coordinate 83,625,272 downwards.
GTTGCAAATATTCAAGGCCTTACTCTTTATAAATTTTCCAATAACTTTTACTATTCATCCACTTCATTTAAATATACATTAAGAATCTTAAGAGCCAAATATCAGTCATTTTAAAAATATGATAAGCACTTACCACAGGAAAAGCACAGATACAGCACAGAAAAGTTCTAGAATACATCACTAAGTACCACTTTTTAATACTTATTAGCAGCTTTCTGGCTTTTTTTTTTTTTTTTAAGTACTAAATGTTCAGTTTAAAACAACTGGGAAATACAAAGAGCCTACAAAGAAAATTTTAAAGTACCTGTATCCCTAGTATTCAGAAGTAAGCTCTACTATTAAATAAGATATTCTTTCTTTTTATATGTATCGTTAAATAAATAAAATATCTTACTATTCTTTGAATTTGAGATCAATGTATAAATGTAATACTCTTAAGGTAAATATTTCCCTCATGACGTTAAGTATTTATAGTAACATAATTGTAATGGATGAACTATTAACTCTCTGATCCTTCCCCTACTGCTGCACATAATGTTTTTCCTTTTGTTTTCTTCTTATAGAAAGCTCTAAAGACGAATGAGCATATTTGACCATATATTTGATTATATTTTAGACATTTTTGTGAGATATATCGTAAATACACCAGTGTGCATGAAACAGTGTAGTTTCGAACCTCTTTATTGTTTTTGAATTTTTGCTCTTTGTGATAAATTCTCAATAATTTCTTTTAGCCCATTATTCACTTTGCTATTTCTCTCTTCAATTGCATCTGTTCTGCTGTTATACTCCATGTGATTTTAAATTTAGATTATGTGTTTCCAATTCTAGAATTTCTAATTGATTATTTTCCAAATTTGCTAGGACATTTTTACAGTTTGCTGTTCCCTACTGATTTTTTTTAGGCTTTTGCTTTTTAGTTTTATTTTGTTTAACATATTAAGTAAGCATAGTTGTTTTTTACTCTATATCCAATCATTCCAATATTTAATGTCTATGTAGGGTTGATTCTGCTGCCTAGTGTTTCTGATGATTCTTATTCATAGTACTTCATTTCCCTGTAGCTTTTCATGTTCAGTGGTAAATAATGTATGGTATTTCTTTGAATTTTAGGACAAAGTGAATTCGCCAGAGAATTTGCATTTGTTTTGGCCAGTCGTCCGAATGCACTATCCATCATAGACTACTTTAAACTAAATTCATACACTTAAAGTGTTTTTCCTTCCATTGATGGGTTTAAAAAAAAAAAAAAAAAGCAGGGGCCAGGGGTGGTGGCTCACGCCTGTAATCCCAGCACTCTGGGAGGCTGAGGCAGGCAGATCACGAGGTCAGGAGATCAAGACCATTCTGGCTAACACAGTGAAACCCCATCTTTACTAAAAATACAAAAAATTAGCCGGGCGTGGTGGCGGGTGCCTGTTGTCCTAGCTACTCGGGAGGCTGAGGCAGGAGAATGGCATGAACCTGGGAGGCAGAGTTTGCAGTACGCCGAGATTTTGTGCCACTGCACTCCAGCCTGGGTGACAGAGCGAGACTCTGTCTCAAAAAAAAAAAAAAAAAAAAAGCTGTAAGAAAAAATGTAAATTTTTTTATACAGTGCAGACAATATGAATTTGAATTGCAAATTCATTCTAGGCTCAGTTTTTGGTTATAATTTCTCAGGTACTTTTCTTAAGCCCCTGTCATGTTCAGCCCTGAGGTACTCTTCTTTCCAGTTTCCAGTCCTCTGGAAATGGGGTTTATATAAGATGGGGGTAAGCAGAGTAGACAAGTTACTAATATTTTCTCACATGTTTCAATAGAATGCCACCCAAAAAGGAAATATGAAATAAGCATCCAATAAAATATATATCCATAATAATAGTTGATTAATGACATTAATCAATTTCCTGGTATTATACAGTATTAAAATGATTTCATGAGGAGAAAGTGGGGAGCAAACATTCTCAATAGAAACTTTCTGGGTTAGCTAAGGTAATGATTTAAAATAATAAAATAAATTCACCTAACAGAGCTCTAAATTTATGAAATTAATGTATTTATTATGGCAATAAATACATTAAGTAAAGAATTTTTATATATTTAAGTTTATTTACTTAGATTCTGAATTGGATATTTTAATGAAATTACTTCATCTAAAGATGCTCCTTTCCATCAGAGGGTTTAAAACTATTTTTTTAAATGACAGTAACATGTTTTACAAGTAAGCTGTCTGCATCAATCTATTTCTGCTCAAAGCAAGACACATGCTATAAAAAAAATCAAGAATCAACAACGCAAAGGTTTTAAAGTATTTCCATTTTTCAGATCTTAGTCTAAAATACTTATGGGTATTTAGCAGTACAGATGGCTCAAAAGGATAAATATTTGTAGCTTAACATTTTAAATAGAGACTATACCCTTTATAATAAAGTAACTTTATAATAGAATGACTTCTGTGACAACAGACTGTTCTTATGTAACTATTTTAGGGTAGGAAGAAAGTCTGTTTTGATTTAACATTTTAAACTGAAACAGAAAAGACAGTTTTAAATTAACAGTGTTTTAATTTCTAACTTGAATTTTAGGATACTCTTTTGGGGTAACGTTCAAGAATGAATATAGAAAGCCTAACAATTGGTTTCCTATCACTACTACTGCTCCAATGTACCTTTCAAAATTTGCTGTAGTCTTATGAAAGTCAGCTGTATTTTTCAGGCGAATTTTACCATTTTACATGTTCCCTGGAGGATTAGGAGTCACTTGGCTATGATGAGGGCAGCCAAAGAGTTCTAATTCTACTTTTGGGTAAAGTGACAGCAAATTCAGAGAAGAGTTCTAAAGTGTGTAACTTGCTCTAACTTGAGTCAGCACAGAATCCTGTGCTGTCATTCAAAATATTTAATGAATTGCTTTTTTTTGTACTATAGCAGACCAACATATTCAGTTAAGGTCACTTCTAGCATACCACATCTAAAAAGTGTGAATATAATACACATTTTTAAAGACTTATTTAAGCACATGGTTGGCTGGTTGGAAACTAAAAGAATTCATAAAGGCTGTAAGCAAAAAAGAATCATAAATCCAGAAAAGGAAAGAGTTCTGGGGCCAGTATTTGATGGACTCTGATGGTATCTGCTGATGTGTGGCCTACAGCCTTGGTATTAAAGAGCCCAGTGCTTAAAAGCCAGGCTTTCAGAGTTCAATATGGATGTGAAGTCATATCACATAAAATTCAGATGCAGTCAATAACACCCAAAAGGATAAACTAAGAAAAACAATCAAAACTCCAAAAAGGGAGTTGAAAGAGATACATGCCTGTCTACCTTGGATTGGGTAGAATATGAAAAGAAAAAAAAAGAAAAAGGGGCTTCCCTGAGAATTAATAACCACAAATCCACGCTTGTGCAGGGTTATGGCCTGAATCCACACCACCCCAAAATTGAAAGTGGTTTCACATTGACAGTAACCCATGTGCATGGGAGAATCAAATTTCTCCGTGAAGGAATGAACTCCATTCACTCAAAAGCCCGAAAGAGGGGAAGGGGAAGGGGAAAAAGAAAGAGGAAGGGAGAACAGGAAGAGGAAGGGGAAGGGAAAGGGGATACTACCACAAAAAGTATATGTAGAAACGACGAACTACAGAACCAGACCTAAAAATACTGTAAGTATTAGAATTATTAGAAAACATTAATATGTTTAATATGCCTAGAAAAGTACAAAATGTAAGAAAACTTACTAGGCAGATTTGAAAATAACCAACCAGGATTCCCATGAATGAAACATATAATAATTTTAGGACTGGAGAAACAAACTCAGAAGACTGTAAGAGATCAGATACAGATGAAAGGAAAATTCATAAACTGGAAGACAGGTCTCAAGAAGTGATACAGAATTCAGCAAAGAGAGATAAAAAGAAAGAAAATAAGAAACAGAGGTTAAGAGATGTGGAGAATGGTTGAGATAATTCAAAACACTGCAGAAGTTTCAGAAGAGGCTAACAAAAAATGAAGTGCAAATAGAAAATACCTTTGTATAGGTTCCAGAAATTTCTTTATAATTACAAGGCACACAGGCAAGAAAACAGTCAAAATAGGCCAGGCACAGTGGCTCACGTATGTAATCCCTGCACTTTAGGAGGCCGAGGCAGGTGGATAACCTGAGGTCAGGAGTTCAGGTTATCCTGAGGTCAGGAGTTCAGGTTATCATCAGCCTGGACAACATGATGAAACCCCGTCTGTACTAAAAATCCAAAAAATTAGCTGGGTGTGGTGGTGCTCACCTGTAATCCCAGCTACTCAGGAGGCTGAGGCAGGAGAATCACTTGAACCCAGGAGGTGGAAGCTGCAGTGAGCCGAGATTGCACCACTGCACTCCAGCCCAGGCAACAAGAGCAAAACTCCATCTCAAAAAAAAAAAAAAAAAGAAAGAAAGAAAGAAAGAAAACAGTCAAAATAAAAAATTCACAATGAAAATCTAACTCGGTAGTACTTAATTTCTTCTATAGATTATCAAGTTGTAGGTGACCAAGATACAATTTTAACTATGTGAAACACTAAAACAATCTTCACTGATTCTCTATTATGGAAATAAGACTACCAAATATACTCAAATTTAATGATCCAGCAAATGACATGAAAAACTTGCATGAATAATAGGGACTAAGAATTTTTTTAAAAAAAGTAACCTTCAGTGTTTGTTTACAGTAATAAAATCCACAATATAGTAGATCTTTGTTCCTTTGTCACTCCATCCAACTAACTTTCTTAAGTTGAAAATAATACATTAGCCATTGCCATAAAAAGCCTTTAGCTTCTTCAGGCACCATCCAGTTAGCTGTGTAACCTAGCAAAATATCTAATTTTTTTGACCTTTGGTTCCCTGTCTATAAAATGGGAAGATCATCATTATATATCTTAAGATTGCTATAAGTATTAAACAAGACATAAAAATAATGTCCATAACATAGTAGGTATCCAGTAAATATTATTTCTCTTTCTCTATGCTTCTATAGTATACTGTCTCCCACTTATCATAAACATAAATTTCTTCTAGAGAGTCTGTTGAAGACCAGATCTCCAGAAAAATGCTATTAACAATAAAATGATATTTGAATCATAAAAATAAAATAAAATAAAATTTGGCTATATCAGAAGTTCTCAAACTTTCTCAGTTCAAGGTGTTCTGGGTGTCTCAATAATTTTTTCATGGCACCCAGTAAAAGAAGTACCTAATAGTTCTGTTTATTAAGTAGTAAGGTCCAAACAACTTAAGTTTTACATCCTAACAAATTAGTAGCTGTTAAATAATAGATATAAATTGAAAGTAAAAACATATTAATTTTAAATAATTGTTAATAGTAACTACAATTACTAATAGGATGGGTACAACTATTGGGCCCTGTACATATCCTAAACCTTTGAATCATATTGGATACTGCTGCCCTCCTTTCCTCTTCCACAATAATTTTCCTGTAGTACTTGCTTTTTCTCACAGTTAACTGTGCAAAACCCAGCTTCATAAAGATGTGACATCATCAAAGGTACAATCTAACATTGAAACTGCGAACTACCTTGAGATAGTACTTTACGTAGTATCTGACAGATGTTGCTGGTTTCCCTCAAAATTTAAAAAAAGCCTATGGTATCCCTGAGTTTTCTATGGCAGTCTGGGGTACCCTGGTGCACAGTTTGGGAGGTGTGGGTCTTAATTATGGCTTTTGTAGAGAATAACTACTAAGACTTGTTGGTTTTCATGGATTTTACTAATGCATTTCACTCAATTTCTATACCAGATCTCCAATTACTTACTCCATTTAGAATTCATGTTGAACATTAGTGTCCTTTAAGCTAGACAGCTTGCCTAACACAACACTGAACATAGTAAATAGTGAATTTCAATATTAAATATAAATTATCTGTTGAACTGAATTAACAACTTTAGACTTTATAAGTGTGTATGAGTCCTTATCCTTTACTTTATACCTTTAAAAGTAAGCTATTTTCAGCTATAATATAAAATACTCACTTACTGAGTGAATATGGATTATGGTTTTCAGAAATCATCAACTGTCAATTATTAATTTATATGGAGACTACATAAATGTTTGCTATGATTATGATCCTTCATTATAGTTCAGACTTTACTAAGAAGACTGGGGAAATATCCACATAAAAAGTATTTTTACTGAGCACCTAAGTGCCAACAAATGTAGCTACAACAAAGATAAATGGAATGAATTCATAGCTTTTGCAGAACTTAGGGAGATAAAATTAAATAAGGGAGAAAATAAGTTAATACAATAACTTGAGGTCAACAAGGTAGTGATAGAGAGAGGCCACTTTAGACAAGGTTATTGGAGAAGGCCTATCTGAAGAGGTGATCTGATTTTAACATCGATGAGCCAAATAAGTAAAAAACTGGAGAAAAACATTCTAGGTACAGGACAGCAAAAACTGAAAGGCACCAAAATAGTATGGAGCTTGGTTTATTCCTGCAATGAAAAGGCAGCCAGCATAGCTTGTAGGAAGAGAGTGAGGAGAAAAATAAATACATAATAAAATGGTGATGAGATGACATTGGAAAGAAGGTCAGGAACCAGGGTCTAGTAGTCTATCCTGAATAAACTGCATTTCATTCTGAATGTTATAGAGAGCCACCAAGGTTTTAAGAAAAAAAGTGTCATGGTCTGATTTACGGTTAATAAAAGGTTTCTCTGGCTGCTATATAGAGAATGGATTAAAGGATGACAGGAATGGAAACAGATATTTAGAAATACTGCAAATTCAAGTTAGAGATGATGTTGGCTTAAACCAGGGTGATGGTAGAATAGATAATATAGTTGGATTTGATGTTATTTTGGAGGAGGAGCTAATGGGATTTGGTAATGGACTAGACTGAAGAGGGATGGTGGCAATGGCAGTAGTGATGAAGGAAAAATACTAAAAAACCAAGAATATTTCTCAGGTTTGGGATTCAGCTACAATATCTTTGGCAATTTTCATCCAAAATACCTCCTGAACTATGTCTCTTCTGTGCATGAGACTTAATAGATTATTTCAGTCTTTACAAAACTTTATCCTTAATTCTGGTATAGTTATTTCAGCCTTAATTATATACAAATTAGAGTGCTTATTTGATAGATATGTGCCTTCCCCACTTAACTACCGAGAGATCAGGAATTATGTTAGTCTTTGATAAATAAAGTTAATTGTTCAAAAATTGTAATATATCAGTAAATAAAGGAATATTTAGAAAGACATAAAATGGATAATCAGTAGATCTATAGCAACATAATGAAGAGAAACTAGCATAAGAAATAGAAGCTTAAAACTGAGTGAAAATTAGCATTTGTAATCAAAATTCATATATTTTATTGGATTTATATAAATAGATGTTAGTTCTCATCTTACCTGAAAATGGCTCTTAAGCTCAGGGAAGGAATAAATATTATGAATTCTAATAAGAAATGCTAGGTGTCTGTATTAGTCTGTTTTCAGACTGTTATAAAGATATACTTGAGACAGGGTAATTTACAAAAAAAAAAAAAGAGGTTTAATTAACTCACATTTCTGCATGGCTGGGGAAGCCTCAGGAAACTTACAATCATGGTGGAGGGGGAGGCAGGCATGTCTTATGTGGCGACAAGCAAGAGAGACCTAGCACAAGCAGGGAAAACGGCCTTAAACCATCAGATCTCATGAGAACTCACTGATTATCACAGAATAGCATGAGGAAAACTTCCCCCATGATCCAATCATCTCCTTCCCTGGACACACGGAGATTACAGCTCCCTCCCTTGACTCATGGGGATCACAATTCAAGATGTGATTTGGGTGGGGACCCAGAGCCGAACTGTATCATTCCACCCCTGGCCTCACCCAAATCTCATCTCTTTTCACATTTCAAAACCAATCATGCCTTCCCAACAGTCCCCCAAAGTCTTAACTCATTTCAGCATTAATTCAAAAGTCTACAGTCCAAAGTGTCATCTGAGACAGGCAAGTCCCTTCTGCCTATAAGCAGGTAAAATAAAAAACAAGGCCGGATGCGGTGGCTCATTCCTGTAACCCCAGCAATTTGGGAGGCCGAGGGGGGTGGATCACGAGGTCAGGAGTTCAAGAGTAGCCTGGCCAATGTGGTGAATCGCCATCTCTACTAAAAATACAAAAATTAGCCAGGTGTGGTAGTGCGTGCCTGTAGTACCAGCTACATGGGAGGCTGAGGCAGAAGAATCGCTTGAACCGGGGAGGCGGAGGTTGCAGTGAGTCGAGATTGTGCCATTGCACTCCAGCCTGGGCGAAAGAGCAACACTCCATCTCAAAAAGGACCCAAGCTAGTTACCTTTAAGTTACAATGGTGGCACAGGCATTGGGTAACTACACCGATTCTAAATGGGAGAAACTGGCCAAAACAAAGGGGCTACAGGCCCCATGCAAGTTCTAAATCCATTGGGGCAGTCACTCAATTTGAAAGCTTATCTCCTCTGACTCCAAGTCTCACATCCAGGGTACGCTGATGCAATGGGTGGGCTCCCACAGCCTTGGGCAGCTTTGGTGAATGGGCTGGCATTGAGTACCTGTGGCTTTTCTAGGCTCATGGTACTGGTTGTCAGTGTTCTACCATTCTGGGGTCTGGAGGGTGGTGGTCCTCTTCTCACATAGCTCCACTAGGCAGTGCCCCAGTGGGGACTCTGTGTGGGGGCTCCAAAGCCACATTTCCCTTCTGCACTGCCCTTGTACAAGTTCTCTGTGAGGGCTCTGCCCCTAAACCCGACTTCTGCCTGGACATCCAGGTGTTTCCATACATCCTCTGAAATCTAGGTGGAGGTTCCTAAATCTCAATTCTTGACTTCTGTGCACCCTCAGGCCCAACACCACATGGAAGCCACTAAGGCTTGGGGCTTGCACCCTCTGAAGCAATGGACCAAACTGTACCTTGGCCCCTTTTAGCCATGGCTGCAGCTGAAGCAGCTGGAACACAGGGCACCATGTCCCAAGGCTGCACGGAGCAGAGGGGCTCAGGGCCCAGCCCACAAAACCATTTTTTCTTCCTAGGCCACTGGGCCTGTGATGGGAGGGGTGGCCACCAAGATCTCTGACATGCCCTGGTGACATTTTTCCCCATTGTCTTGGCTATTCACATTCCACTCCTCATTACTTATGAAAATTTCTACAATGGGCTTCAATTTCTCCCCATAAAATTGATTTTTCTTTTCTATCACATTGTCAGGCTGCAAATTTTCCAAACTTTTATGCTCTGCTTCCCTTTTAAACATAAGTTCCAATTTCAGATCATCTCCCTCAAGTTCAAAGTTCCACAGATTTCTAGGGCAGGGGCAAAATGCCACTAGTCTCTTTGCTAAAGCAAGGCAAGAGTGACCTTTGCTCCAGTTACCAAGAAGTTCCTCATCTCCATCTGAGATCACCTCAGCCTGGACTTCATTGTCCACCTCATTGTCAGCATTTTAGTAAAAACCATTCAGCAAGTCTCCAGGAAGTTCCAAACTTTCCCACATTTTCCTGTCTTCTTTTGAGCCCTACAAACTATTCCAATCCCTGCCTGTTACCCAGTTCCAAAGTCACAACCACCTTTTTGGGTATCTCTATAGCAGTACCTCACTCTCCACTTTACCAGTTTACTGTATTAGTCTGTTCTCACACTGTTATAAAGAACTACCCGAGACTGGGTAATTTATAAAGAAAAGAGGTTTAATTGACTCACATGTCCATGTGGCTGGGGAGGCCTCAAGAAACTTAAAATCATGGCAGAAGGGGAAGCAGGCATGTCTTACATGGCGGTAGGCAAGAGAGAGCCAGCAAGAGCAGGCAAAACTGCCTTATCAAACCATCAGATCTTGTGAGAACTCACTCACTATCATGAGAACAGCATGGGGAAACCACCCACATTAACCAATCACCTCCATCCCTTGACATATGAAGATTACAGGTCCTTCCCTTGACACATGGGGATTACAATTTGAGGTAAGATTTAGGTAGGGGCACAGAGCCAAACCATATCAGTGTCTGACGCAGAAAACATGTATTCCACACTTATTTACTGAACATTTGATACTTAAAATATGTAGTATGTTCAAAATTAAACCATTAAATATTCCTCTCAAGGAGCTTTCAATTAGCTGATAAGTATTATGATTTGTATATCTGAATCAGTACTATTTAGTACAACTTAGCTAAAATACATAATTCCACAGATCAAGATGCCTTGAACATAGTGTTTAAAAAATGATGTATAACTATTTTAATATTACTTTTCTTCATTGAAGCTTTATGTTTTACAAATAAGCACTGGCATATTAACTTTTTTGTCTATCCACATATCACCCTACCCCAACATTTTATTAAAAAAAAATATGAGAACTTTTATTTCTGACCAAGAAGGAATAAAGATACTGGATTTTCCCTATTTTCTAAAACACCTAAAAAAGTCAGAAGATATATATATCAACAGCTTGGTATTCAAACGATTAAACTCAAGAGTAAAGATAGTGATTCCAGAGAGACAGGAAACAAATAGGTGAGCCTGAGTTTCAAAGGCTTGAGAGAGTTTCCTGGAGGCTGACATAAAAGGAAGAACCCACATGGAGCCTAGCAGACTCTAAGGACACTGAGTCCATGGAAACCACGTTTAAGCACAACCCTGAATCCTATGATGAATTCCTAGTAACTTCTTGTACCAAAATACCTTAGCTCCTTGCACAGCCTCCCTATGCATTGCAGCAAGCTAAATGAATCTAACTTCGACTACCACAATACAGTATAGTTACCATATTATATAAAGTTGTTGTTGTTTCCATTAATTTAACCAAGAGTAGACAAAGCATATGGCTATCCTGGTTATCACTGCCTGGTAGGCACTGATAAATGAAAGTCCTGGAAGAATATTAAATGAGTTTTCACTGCTTTATACAATTGTAGTGGGAGATCAGATCAGAACTAGTGTAATTGAAAAAATTTTCTACCAGTATCCATGGTTCCACACAAAAAATGGAAATTACTACTCTTCTTTCTGACAACCCATTGACTATCAGTGCCCACAAAAGTCATAACCTTTATTTTCAATGTATTCCACCTTCACTGTTGCTACTGTTGCTAAATTAATCTATTTTAAATTAAATGCAAATTGAATCATATTAAACCACATTCAGATTTTCATATCAAGTTAATATATATACAAAAAATAATGATCTCTGATGTTATGTTTGATGGATTTTGACAATTTTATGTAACTGTGAAACTGCCACCCAAGCAACATATAGACTATTTCCATCATCCAAGAAAGATCTCAAATTTCCCTTTCTAGTAAATTCCCTCTACCTCAGGCAACTACTTGTAGATCACTATAACCAAAATTTTGATTATATAATCTTTGAATTATATGACTTATCCAGCTTGTTTTGCTTTTTAGGGTGAAACTGCAACTTTCTACACACAAACTAATCTTCGTTCATGATTTCTGGACAGACAGAGGGTGAACATCCCTTATCTGAAATACTTTGGACTAGAAGTGTTCCCAAATTCCAACTTTTTTTGGATTTTGGAATATATGCATACATATATAATGAGATATCCTGGGGATATGTATTAGTCCATTTTCACGCTGCTGATAAAGACATACCCGAGACAGGGCAATTTACAAATTAAAGAGGTTTAATGGACTTACAGTTTGATGTGGCTGGGGAGGCCTCACAATCATGGTGGAAGGCAAGGAGGAGCAAGCCATGTTTTATATGTGGATGGGAGCAGGCCAAGAGAGAGCCTGTGCAGGGAAACTCCTGTTTTTAAAACCATCAGATCAGCTGAGACTTATTCACTATCACAAGAACAGCATTGGAAAGACTCAACCCCGTTATTCAATTACCTCCCACCAGGTTCCTCCCACAATACGTGGGAATTGAGGGAGTTAAAATTCAAGATGAGATTTGGGTGGGGACACAGCCAAACCATATCATTCCACCCCTGACCCCTCCTAAATCTCATGTCCTCACATTTCAAAACTAATCATGCCTTCCCAATAGTCACCCAAAGTCTTAACTCACTTCAGCATTAACTCAAAAGTTCACAGCCCAAAGTCTCATCTGAGATAAGGCAAGTCCCTTTTACCTATAAGCCAGTAAAATCAAAAGCAATTTAGTTACTTCCTAGATACAATGAGGGTACAGGTAAATACAGCCCTTCCAAATGGGAGAAATTGGCCAAAACAAAGGGGCTAAAGCCCCCACGCAAGTCTGAAAGCCAGCAAGGCAGTCAAATCTTACGTCAAATCAAATGATCTCCTTTGACTCCAGGTCTCACATCCAGGTAATGCTGATGCAAAAGGTGGGTTCCTATGGTCTTGGGTAGCTCCGACCCTGTGGCTTTGCAGGGTACAGCCTCCCTCCTGGCTGCTGTCATGGGCAGGCATTGAGTGTGCACTGCTTTTCCAGGTGCACAGTATAAGCTATCAGTGGATCTACTATTCTGAAGTCTGGAGGACAATGATCCTCTTCTCACAGCTCTACTAGGCCGTGCCCCAGTAGGGACTCTGTGTGGGGGCTCCAACCCCTCATTTCCCTTTTGCACTGCCCTAGCAGAGATTCTCCATGAGAGCCCCACCCCTGCAGCAAACTTCTGCTTGGACATCCAGGCATTTCCATCCATCCTCTGAAATCTAGGCAGAGGTTCCCAAACCCCAATTCTTGACTTCTGTGCACTCGCAGGCTCAACATCATGTAGAAGCTGCCAAGGCTTGGGGCTTGCACCCTCTGAAGCCACATCCCAAGCTTTACCTTGGCCCCTGTTAGCCATGGCTAAAGCAGTTGGAACACAGGGCACCAAGTCCCTAGACTGCACACAGTACAGGGACCATGGGCCTAGCCCGTGAAACCATTTTTCCTCCTATGCCTCTGGGCCTGTGATGAAAGGGGCTGCCTCGGAGACCTCCTACATGCCCTGGTGACATTTTCCCCATTGTATTGGGGATTAACATTTGGCTCCTTATTACTTATGCAAATATCTGCAGCCAGCTTGAATTTCTCCTCAGAAAATGGGATTTTCTTTTCTATCGCATTGTCAGGCTATAAATTTTCCAAACTTTTATGTTCTGTTTCCCTTTTAAAACTGAATGCCTTTAACAGCACCCAAGTCACCTCTTGAATGCTTTACTGTTTAGAAATCAATTGTGCAGATACCCTAATCATCTTTCTCAAGTTCAAAGTTCCACAAATCTCTAGGGCAGGGGCAAGTCTCTTTGCTAAAACATAACAAGTGTCACCTTTTCTCCAGTTCCCAACAAGTACTTCATCTCCATCTGAGACCAACTCAGTCTGGATTTCATTGTCCATATCATTATCAGTATTTTGGTGAAAGCCACTCAACGAGTCTCTAGGGACTTCCAAACTTTCCCACATTTTCCTGTCTTCTTCTGAGCCCTCCAAACTTTTCCAACCTCTGCCTGTTACCCAGTTCCAAAGTCACTTCCACATTTTTGGGTATCTTTTCAGCAGCACCCCACACTACTGGTACCAATTTACTGCATTAGTCCATTTTCATGCTGTTGATAAAGACATACCTGAGACTGGGCAATTTACAAAAGAAAGAGATTTAACGGACTTAAGAGTTCCATGTGGCTGGGGAGGCCTCACAATCATGGTAGAAGGCATGGAGGAGCAAGTCATGTCTTACTAAGATGGCAGCAGGCCAAGAGTGAGCTTGTGCAGGGAAATTCCCATTTTAAAAACCATCAGATCTTGTGAGACTTATCTGCTTTCACTAGAACAGCATGGGAGAGACCAGCCACCATGATTCAATTATGTCTCACCAGGTTCCTCCTATGACATGTGGGAATTGTGGGAGTTACAATTCAAGATGAGATTTGAGGGGGGACACAGCCAAATCATATAAGACTCAAGTCTAAACATAAAATTCATTTATGTTTCATATATACCTTATATTCGTAGCATAAAGATGATGTTTATACAATATTTTAAAATAATTTTGTGCTTGAAATAAAGTTTTGATTGCAATTCATTGCATGAGGTCAGGTGTGCAATTTTTCACCTGTGGCATCATGGCAGCACTCAAAAATTTCAGATTTTAGAGAATTTCAGATTTCAGATTTTCAGATGAGGGAGGGTCAATCTGTGTATCTTTAAATTGTTTGTAATACTTGTGTGCAAATACAGACTTTGTTATTCTGATAACTGGTTTTATGAAATATTTGACTACATGAGGCAATATGCTATATAAATGCAAAATAATAATAGTCTAAAATCATCATATCATCAATCAGCACTCTGACTATTCATTTTCCAGCTATTAATAGTAAAGGGATCTTATAACATCCCTAGAAGAAGACTGCTCTAGCAAATGCAATTAAATACAGAAAAATATTAAAAGGATTCATAAGTGAGTTGATTTGCTTCTCAAAATAGTAAAATATACTAGACTTTTATCAGAACACATCTTTATAATGCCACCATATTTTAATTTGGATTTGTTTTAAATTTAATTAATTTCTGCCTTTTTTAAATTTCAAAATGCTTCTACTTTTGCCATTATGCTACTGCTGACAGCATCCTGAGAGGTGGAAGTGTAAATTATTCCACATTTTTCTGAAATAAAGCTAAAAGGAAAGTACAGTAGTACATGTTTATAAATAGTGTATTTTTATTAATTTGAAAGGGAGTAGATAAGACATATGATTTGCCTTGCAAAAAAGTGTTTACTTTTTGGCACTATTTGTTAATTTATGCATTCTAATTTTAAAATGTGTTAGCAGTAGCTGTTACTTATGTTTCTTTCAGTCAACAATTAGTCTTTGCTTCATCTTTTTGGATCTCAGAACCCAGAAGAAACTGATTTAGAGATTATGATAATAACAATTACTATGCTAAGGACCAGATTTATCATCATGGTACAATACAAACATCAAAGTATAGTAACAATTTGGATAGTCAGTAAGTTATCAGTTTTTTACTGATTTTTTCAATACCAGGCAGGCATACATGACTACCTTGTGACTCTGTGTTAAACATTAAAAACAGAAATATTTTCTTGTTAAAAAAGCTGAAGCATTAGTGGAATTTTAATTGAATGCACAAAAACTGGATTCAGTATTCTGTATTTTCATAGGAAGGGGGCAACTAAAACTATCTGTCACCAGCTTGACCAACATGGTAAAACCCTGTCTCTATGAAAAATACAAAAATTAGCCAGGCGTGGTGGCGTGCACCTGTAATCCCAGCTACTCAGGAGGCTGAGGCAGGAGAATTGCTTGAACCCAGGAGGCGGAGGTTTCAGTGAGCCGAGATTGTGCCACTGCACTCCAGCCTGGGCGACAGAGCAAGACACTGTCAAAAAACAAACAAAACAAACAAACAAACAAAAACACTATCTGTCCTGTCCTCACTTGAAAAACATTATTTACAAGGCTCTTACTACTACATAAAACATACTGTTTTCCAGTGAGGGCAACAAATATGAAGGGAAAAAAAGATTAGAACTAAATAAAGACCTATCTATATCAAGACTGAAGAAAGCAATTACATACACCTTAAACTTGACAGGTGTCCAGCATTTCAGCTTGGCAGATGTGTTAATCAGGTAGGGCTGCTGTAATAAAATACGTACACTGGGTGGATTACATAACAAAAGTCCAATATCAGGGTGCCAGCATGGCCAGGTTTTGATGAGGGCTTTCTTCCTGGCTCAAAGACAGCCATCTTCTTGCAGTGATGTCATGAGGAAGAGAAGGAGGTGAGTCTGTATTCTTGTTATAAGGCCACAGTCCTATTGCATTAAGACTGTGGCCCTATAAGAAGAGCCACACTTTTATGATCTCATGTAACCTTAATTACCTCCTAAAGACCAGACACAGTCACAATGGCAATCAGTGCATCAACATATAAATTTGGAGGAGACACAATTCAGTTCAAAATTCCAATATCAGGTACCCTGATATTATTTTAGTTCTAGGCCCAGCTTTTTCTCTACATTCAGGGTATTCAAATACAATTTTTAATATGATAGGGTGAGAATTAAATGCTCTCTTCCTTAAACTTCAGCAACTTTTAACTAATGAAGAGTTCAGTACATGCTATCACAAAATATTCAGTTGGTATACTGAATATTCTAAGCTGAAGGCATGTGAGAAATCACGTGTAGGAAGGACTTAATGGCATTCCTCTGAAGCAGATTTTAAGACTCTCATGTAAGAGGTACCCTACCTATACCTGAAGGAAAGGCACATCCCTTGAATCCTTGATATTCCTCTCTCCAAGCCCCTACCTCCTCCATTCCTCTATCTACCCCTGTTAGACATTTTCCCTTCCCACTCCAGCCCCTCAGTAACTTGAACTTTAGGAATTTCAGTTCTCAAGGGCTTCAGGGGGTCTGCTGAAAAATAAAAAAAAAAAGGCTAATTGGAAATAGATTGGGTATTGTATTTTCTCAGACAGAGTTTGGAGAAAACTGAACAGCTGCTAGATGTCTCCTTAGTCACTTGTCTAAAGTTTTGTCCACAGCTGCCATTATACTACGTATGACTGGAAGATCTGAATTTGTTGTGGAAAAAGAAAAATAAAAAAAAATTACCTATCAGAAGGGCAATTAAAATCTTAAAAAAAAAACCCTCCCCAAATATTGGTGAAAAGCACTGGTCCTCATATTGAGTAGCTAACCTCGATTTGTCCCATATGCCAGAATCACAAATTGAATAAAAGTATAAGCTGGCAAAAAGACAAGATTTTTATAAATTATATTTATAAAAGTTTATATTTATAAAGTTATAAACTTTTATAAATTATATTCATAAAAGGTTATAAACTTTTTATAACTCATCTTTACAAGTAGATGAGTCTTTACAACAGAGAACTCATCTTTACAAAAAATTAAAAAATTAGTTGGTTGTGGAGGTATGCTTAAGCCCAGCAGTGCAAAGTTACAGTGATCTACAATTGTGCCACTGCAATCAAGCCTGGGCGACAGAGTGAGACCCTGTCACACACACAAAAAAATCTAATCAGGAAAAAACCCTATATGCAAAGTATTCAAGGGAAGTAGAATGTGTTTTTTGATGAGGAAAAGAATGAAGGATGTGGGTTTGTTAAGGGAAAAAGTGTCACTTTGTCCTAAAGTAAGAATGACTGGTTGTGCCAAAGAGAAAGAGAAAAAAGAACAGGACAAAAACTGAATATATTTTTTAAAACTACAGGTTTGTGGAAAAGTAATCTTGGAAACAGGATCTTATTTTGTGTGGTAGAGTTGGCTAAGATTGGACAGATTTAGTCAAAAGTATTTTGTTGTTGTTGTTTTTTAATAAGCTTTAGTGGCCAGGCATGGTGGCTCACTCCTGTAATCCCAGCAATTTGAGCATTAGAGGTGGGGGGATCACTTGAAGCCAGGAGTTCAAGCCAGGCTGGGCAACACAGTGAGACCCCATCTCCACAAAAAATAGGCAAATTAGCTGTGCATGGCGGCATATCCTTGTAGTCCTAGCTACTCAAAAGGATGAGGTGGGAGGATCACTTGAGCCCAGGAGTTTGAGGCTGCAGTGAGCTATGATAGCTACACTGCACTCCAGCCTGGACAACAGAGAGTGAGACCTTGTCTCTTAAAAACAAAAAACAAACAAACAAAAAAAGCCTTAGTATTAATAGAACACATGCCATATTAGAATTCTGTGTTTTCTGTTAAAATGACATACTTTTCTTGGATTACCTGTCTGCTCTTGATAACGATATCGTGAAAGGGTTTTCCCCCAGTTTTTAAGTAATCTGCCTAGAAAATCAAGGTTTTGTATGTTAGAACAATTTCATGTTACCTTTATCAGTTATTTTGATTACTTAAAAAAGCAGAATCCTTTCAATGTTAAAAGTACTCAGTTTTATTTACAACTATGTAACTTCTATATGTGCTTATAAAATATTTTATTACTTTGTTTATAATAAAGTAATAAACAATACTTATATATAAGTATTGTTTTATAATGATGTGCGATTCTAGTGTTTAAAACCTTTTGACATTTTTGACAAACTTTCCCAAATTAAATCAAATTCTTTTTTTTCCTTTTTTTTTTTTTGAGACGGAGTTTTGCTCTTACTGCCCAGGCTGGAGTGCAATGGCATAATCTCAGCTCACTGCAAGCTCCGCCTCCCAGGTTCAAGCAATTCTCCTGCCTCAGCCTCCCGAGTAGCTGGGATTACAGGTGGGCACTAACATGCCCAGCTAATTTTTGTATTTTTGATAGAAACGAGGTTTCATCATGTTGGCCAGACTGGTCTCAAACTCCTGACCTCAGGTGATTTGCCTGCCTCGGCCTTCCAAAGTGCTGAGATTACAGGCATGAGGCACTGTGCCCGGCCCAAATCAAATTCTACATAACGTATTTTTGACTTTAAATTAACATTGAGAGTTCCCAGAGGGTTCCTGGAAAATATCAAAGGATTTGTCTCTTGCCTTGTAAAAGAGAGATGTTATGTTAATTAGTTTGATTTGTTAAATTACAGAGGAAGTAGTGTCAAATAAGAACTGATGCTATATCTTCTTTAGGTTATATGTATATAGATATATGTTATTAATATAAGAGTTTCAGGAGTTATATAAAGTTGATAGAAATTTGTCAATATGTTATTCATGATAGGTTTGGCATAATGTTACCAGTCACAATTCCAATTATTATGTTAAAATATCATTAGCCACAGCAATAAATAAATTTCCTTAGCAAATAAACTCTCATCAGATCTTTATGGTGATTTTAAGCCTTTTGTCATTCTCAATTTATTGTTTTACTTTGATTCTTCTCTGAAAGCATTTACAATCTGATATAGGCCAAAGTGTCTAATGGAAAAGGCTCTGAAAAGTGCTACAGAATAAAGGTTTCTGATAACTTTAAGATCATACCATTGGACTGGGTAAGAATTTCCACAACTCTAATAAAGCAACTGATGAGCTCATAAAATTGCCAAGCCAAGATACAGCAGAATAAGACTTAATTAGATTTGACTAAATAAACTGAAAAGGGTGATTATAATTATTTAATAAACTTTTCTTCAAAATTTTGCTGGCTCTTTTGTGCTTTGGCTTCCAGATTTAAGAAAAGCATTTTCTCTTAGGATATTTATAGTTTACCGCAATGTGGTAGGTTATGCTTTTCTTTTTTTTCCAAAGAGACAGCATTTCTCTCCATCAATAAGGCAAGAGTGCAGCGGTGTGATCATAGCTCACTGCAGCCTTGAACTCTTAGGCTCAAGCTATCCACTTGCGTTGGACTCCAAAAATGCTGAGATTACAGGCATGAGCCACCATGCCTGGCCTAGATTTTACTTTTATAAATAAAATTGAAATAATTACTTTTTCTCTCTACTTGATTCCTCCAGAATCTGGAAACCATTAGTGAGTATTTTTATGGAAATGATGTGCAAAATTAGATACGATGGTCAGCTTTAAGAAACTAAGGTTGACTTTAACAAATGAATGCTAATAAGGCCCCCTGGAAAAACTGGTCTGATATTTGGCTTAGACTCTTGGCTTAGAGTCCAGGAAGTGACTTCTTTATTCAAGAAGTATGTTCAAGTGATTCTCATGCCTTAGCCTCCCAAGTAGCTGAAATTTTAGATGTGCACCACCACCCCCAGCAAATTTTTGTATTTTCAGTAGAGACGGGGTTTCGCCGTGTTGGCCAGGCTGGTCTCGAACTCTTGGTCTCATGTGATCTGCCCATCTCAGCTTCTCATTTTGCTGGGATTACAGGAGTGAGCTGCCACACTTGGCCAAAACCAACTACTTTAAATTTGAACATATTCCTTTACTCTTTATTTTTAGACAATCTTTAGACAATTGAAAATGTACTGTACAAATAAATGAGATTTATGCTTTTTATCTACCTTTTATTTCCCTGATACTACAGTATTCATAATTATAAAATTTAATGGTTATATAATGATCCATTGAGCAGATAAACAATAATTTAGATTCTATGTCACTTTTAATATCAAAATCTTGGAAATAATGTATAAATTAAAATAACCTTCTAGATTACTTCCTTATGAAAAACAATAAAAAATAAGATAATTGAATCAAATTATATAACATTTTAATAACTCTTTAGAAAATGGCAAATTTCTTTCCAAAGTTTTATGATTTACATGGTCACTAGTAGTACCTGAATGTATCAGTTATTACCACCATAGTGCAACTATTACACTTTTTGAAACCCATAGAAAATTTCTGAAAATATGTTATTTATCAGGTTATCTATGATGTTTCCTAAAAACATCTATTTCTGGGTCTTGTCCTTATGTTAATGAATCAGAATCTCTTCACCATGACATGGGAATATACGTTTTTCACAAATTTGTGCAGCAGGGAGATTGGCTGTCATGGTGGATGGGAGGCAGGACTACATGGCAGCTCTGACTGGGATGAACAGAACAGCGTGTGGAGGCTCACACGGTGAATTTTGGCTACAGAACGACTGCAGGAATAAATCAGGAAACCCGAGAGGACCCACAGACCCTCTGAAGAAAGAGGACTGCTCCTGCAGGACCCAGGAGACACCTGAGATAATGTGACTGCCCAAACTGAGAAAGTGGGAAAGGGAGATTCTCAGCCCCCGAACACACATCCTCACTGGGGAAACTTAATGTCTAGTTTATGGGAAAAGATTCTGACCTTATCTGGAGCTGAGTCAAATTAGACAGCCAAGCGAAATACAGGGATAGAGGAATCAGAGGAAAAGGTCCTGTGAGCTTGCTGGGTCCACAAGCAAGCCATTCCTGTCTGGCATTACAGGGATCTTTCTGGAGGGCGGCCAGAGGCACTGGGAAAATGCCACAGGGAGGAAATCTCCAGCTGATCTTGGTAACAATTTGAACAGGAAAATTAAAGCCCTACTTTCTTTCACAGATGGGAAGCAGGTAGCCTGGTGCAAGTTCTCAGCCCTGCTTGCCCACTGCCCGGAAACAGACTTGGTGCTGCTAGCAGGGGCATGGTGGGAGAGACCGCCCCTGTGGATTGCATGGGAGCTGGGTGAGGCCTGTGACTGCCGGCTTTCCCCAAATTCCCTGACAACCTGAAGGACGTGTGAGAGGCAGCCATAATCCTCCTAGGTACACAACTCCATTGACCTGGGAACCTCACCCCCATCCCCCACAGCAGCTGCAGCAAGACCTGCCCAAGGAGAGTCTGAGCTCAGACATCCTGGGCCCTGCCCCCACCTGATGGTCCTTCTGAGAGGTGAAGCCAGCTGGACTTCCTGGGTCGAGTGGGGACTTGGAGAACTTTTCTGTCTAGCTAGAGGATTGTAAGTGCACCAATCAGCACTCTGTGTCTAGCTAAAGGATTGTAAACGCACCAATCAGCACTCTGTGTCTAGCTAAAGGATTGTAAACGCACCAATCAGCACTCTGTGTCTAGCTAAAGGATTGTAAACGCACCAATCAGCACTCTGTAAAATGGACCAATCAGCAAGACATGGGCAGGGCCAACTAAGGGAATAAAAGCTGGTCACCTGAGCCAGCAGCAGCAACCCACTGGGGTCCCCTCCCACGCCGTGGAAGCTTTGTTCTTTTGCTCTTCACAGTAAATCTTGCTGCTGCTCACTGTTTGGGTCCGCACTACCTTTATGAGCTGTAACACTCATTACGAGGGTCTGTGGCTTATTCCTGAAGTCAGCGAGACCATGAACCCACCGGGAGGAACAAACAACTCCAGACGTGCCACCTTTAAGAACTGTAACACTCACTACAAAGGTCTGCGGCTTCATTCCTGAAGTCAGCGAGACCCACCAGAAGGAAGAAACTCCAGACACATCTCAACATCTGAAGGAAAAAACTCCAGACACACCATCTTTAAGAACTGTAACACTCACTGCGAGGGTCCACAGCTTCATTCTTGAAGTCAGTGAGACCAAGAACCCACTGGAAGGAACCAATTCCGGACACACTTCCCTACCCACCCTGGTAGCTGAACACAAAGGGTGTACACTCGGGTGTTCTAGGGCCCCACCCACCTCTGGTTCCTCCCCATACTACCACAGCTGATACTCTCTGGAAAGCACCACCTCCTGGCAGGGGGCCAACCAGCACAAAAATAGAGCATTAAACCACCAAAGCTAAGACCCCTCACAGAGTTCATTTTACCCCCTTGTCATCTTCACTGGAACAGCTGCTGGTATCCACGGCTGAGAGACCCATAGACGGTTCACATCACAGGACTCTGTGCAGACAACCCCTAGTACCAGCCTGGAGCCGGGTAGGCTCGGTGGGTGGCTAGACCAAGAAGAGAGATAACCATCACTGCAGCTTGGCTCTCAGGAAGCCATACCCATTGGAAAAGGGGAAGAGTACTATATCAAGGGAAACCCCTGTGGGCCAAAGAATCTGAATAACAGACTTCAGCCCTAGATCTTCCCTCTGTCAGAGCCTACCCAAATGAGAAGGAACCAGAAAACCAACTCTGGTACTATGACAAAACAAGCTTATTTAACACCCCCAAAAAATCACACTAGCTCACCATCAATTGATCCAAACCAAGAAAAAATCCCTGATTTACCTGAAAAAGAATTCTGAAGATTATTGATTAGTTATTAAGCTAATCAGGGAAGCACCAGAGAAAGGCAAAGCCCAATGCAAGGAAATAAAAAAAATGATATAAGAAGTGAAGAAGAAATATTCAATGAAATAGACAGCATAAATAAAAAAACAATCAAAACTTCAGGAAACATAGGACACACTTATAGAAATGCAAAATGCTCCGGAAAGTCTCAGCAATAGAATGGAACAAGTAGAAGAAAGAAATTCAGGGCTCGAAGACAAGGTCTTCAAATGAACTCAATCCTACAAAGACAAATTAAAAATAACAAGACAATATGAACAAAGCCTCAGAGAAGTCTAGGATTATGCTAAACGACCAAACCTAAGAATAATCGGTGTTCCTGAGGAAGAAGAGAATTCTAAAAGCTTGGAAAACATATTTTGGGGAATAATCAAGGAAAACTTCCCCAGTCTTGCTAGAGACCTAGGCACAAAGAACACCTGGAAAATTTATCACAAAAAGATCATCGCCTAGGTATATTGTCGCCAGGTTAGCCAAAGTTAAGACGAAGGAAAGAATCTTAAGAGCTGTGAGACAAAAGCACCAGGTAACCTATAAAGGGAAACTTATCAGATTAACCACAGATTTCTCAGCAGAAACCCTACAAGCTAGAAGGGATTGGGGTTCTATCTTCAGCCTCCTCAAACAAAACAATTCTCAGCCAAGAAGTTTGTATCCACTGAAACTAAGCAACATATATGAAGATACAATCTTTTTCAGACAAACAACTGCCGAGAAAATTCGTCACTACCAAGCCACCACTACAAGAACTGCTAAAAGAAGTTCTAAATCTTGAAACAATTCCTGGAAAAATATCAAAACAGAACCTATTTAAAGCATAAATCTCACACGACCTATAAAAAATACAATTTAAAAAGCAAACAAAACAAAACAAAACAAAAAACCAAGGTACATAGGCAACAAATAGCATGATGAATCAAATGGTACCTCACATCTCACTGCTAACACTGAATGTAAATAGCTTAAGTGCTCCATCTGAAAGACAGAACTGCAGAATGGATAAGAATTCACCAACCATCTGCTGCCTTCCAGAGACTCATCTAACACTTAAGGACTCACACGAAGTAAAAGGGTGGAAAAGGGCATTTCATGCAAATGCACACCAAAAGCCAGCAGGAGTAGCTATTCTTATATCAGACAAAACAAACTTCAAAGCAACAGCAATTAAAAAAGACAAAGAGGGACATTATATAATGGTAAAAGGCCTTGTCCAACAGGAAAACATCACAGTCCTAAACATATATGCACCTAACACTGGAGGTCCCAAATTTATAAAACAATTACTAATAGACCTAAGAAATGAAATACACAGCAACACAATAATAGTGGGAAACTTTAATACTCCACTGACAGCACTAGACAGGTCATCAAGACAGAAAGTCAACAAAGAAACAATCAATTTAAACTATACCTTGGAACAAACAGACTTAACAGATATATCTATATATATAGAGATATATAGAACATTCCATTCTACAACTGCAGAATACACATTCTATTCAACAGCACATGGAACTTTCTCTAAGATAGACCATATGATATGCCACAAAACAACAAGCCTCAATAAATTTAAGAAAACTGAAATTATATCAAGCACTCTCTCAGACCACAGTAGAATAAAACTGGAAATCAACTCCAAAAGAAACATTCAAAACCATGCAAATCCATGGAAATTAAATAACCTGCTCCTGAATGATCACTGGGTCAAAAATATAATCAAGATGGAAATTTAAAAATTATTTGAACTGAACTACAATAGTGACACAACCTATGAAAACCTCTGGAATACAGCAAAGGCAGTGCTAACAGGAAAGTTAATAGCCCTAAACACCTACATCAAAAAGACTGAATGAGCACAAATTGACAATCTCATGTCACACCTCAAGGAACTAGACAAAGAGAAACCAAACCTAAAACCAGCAGAAGAAAGGAAATAACCACGATCAGAGCAGAACTAAATGAAATTGAAACAAACAAAAAAATACAAAAGATAAATGAAACAAAAAGCTGATTCTTTGAAAAGATAAATAAAATTGATAGACCATTAGCAAGATTAACCAAGAAAAGCAGACAAAAAATCCAAATAAGCTTAATAAGAAATGAAACGGGAGATACTACAACTGACACCACAGAAATATAAAAGATCATTCAAGGCTACTACAGACACCTTAATGTGCATAAACTAGAACACCTAGAAGAGATGGATAATTCCCTGGAAAGATACAACCCTCCTACCTTAAATCAGGAAAAAATACATACCCTGAACAGACCAATAACAAGCAGCAAGACTGAAACAGTAATTTAAAAATTAACAACAGAAAAAAGTCCAGGACCAGACAGATTCACAGCTGAATTCTACCAGACATTCAAAGAAGAATTTATACCTATCCTATTGATACTATTCCACAAGATAGAGAAACAGGGAACCAACCCTAATTCATTCTATGAAGCCAACATCACCCTAATACCAAAACCAGGAAAGGACATAACCATAAAAGAAAACTACAGACCAATATCCCTGAAGAACATCGATGCTAAAATCCTTAACGAAATACTAGCTAACCAAATCCAACAACACTATCAAAAACATAATCCACCATGATCAAGTGGGTTTCATACCAGGGATGCAGGGATGGTTTAACATACGCAAGTCAATAAATGTGATACCTCACATAAAAAGAATTAAAAACAAAAATCACATTATCATCTCAATAGATGCAAAAAAAGCATTTGACAAAATCCAGCAACTTTTATGATTAAAACTCTCAGCAAAATGGGCATACAAGAGACACACCTCAATGTAATAAAAGCCATCTATGACAAACCCACAGCCGACATAACACTGAATGGGGAAAAGTTGAAAGCATTCCCTCTAAGAACTGGAACAAGACAAGGATACCCACTCTCACCAGGAAGTCCTAGCCACATTAATCAGACAAGTAAAAAACGGAATCCAAATAGGTGAAGAGGAAGTCAAAATGTCACTGTTTGCTGATGGTATGATTGTTTACCTCAAAAACCCTAAAGACTCCTCCAGAAAGCTCCTAGAACTGATAAAAGAATTCAGCAAAGTATCTGGATACAAAATTAATGTACACAAATCAGTAGCTCTTCTACACACAAACAGCAACCAAGCAGAGAATCAAATAAAAAACTCAACTCCTTTTAAAATAGCTGCAAAAAAAAAATAAAATAAAATACTTAGGAATCCACCTAACCAAGGAGGTGAAAGACCTCTACAAGGAAAACTACAAAACACTGCTGAACAAAATCACAGATGACACAATTCAGCATCCCTTTATGATTAAATACATCCCACACTCGTGGATGGGTAGAATCAATATTGTGAAAATGACCATACTGGGCCTGGCATGGTGGTTCACACCTGTAATCCCAGCACTTTGGGAGGCCAAGGCGGGTGGATCACTTGAGGTGAGGATTGTGAAACCAGCCTGGCCAACATGGTGAAACCCTGTCTCTACTAAAAATACAAAAATTAGCCAGGTGTGGTGGCACATGCCTGTAGTACCAGCTACTTGGGAGGAGGAGACAGGAGAATCACTTGAACCTGGGAGGTGGAGGTTGCAGTGAGCCAAGATCACGTCACTGCACTCCAGTCTGGGCAACAGAGAGAGACTCCATCTCAAAAACAAAATAAACAAACAAACAAACAAATAAAAAAAACAACAAAGAAAATGACCATAGTGCCAAAAGCAATCTACAAATTCAACCCAATCCCCATTCAAAATACCACCATCATTCTTCACCAAATTAGAAAAAAACAATTCTAACATTCATATGAAACCAAAAAAGAGCCCGCATAGCCAAAGCAAGACTAAGCAAAAAGAACAAACCTGGAGGCATCACACTACCTGATTTGAAACTATACTATAAGGCCACAATCACCAAAACAGCATGGTACTGGTATAAAAATAGGCACAAGGGCCAATGCAACAGAATACAGAAACCAGGAATAAACCCAAATACTTAGACAGCCAACTGATCTTCAACAAGCAAACAAAAACATAAAGTGGGGAAAGGACACCCTTTTCAAGAAATGGTGCTAGGATAATTGGCTAGCCACATGTAAGAGAATGAAACTGGATCCTCATCTCTCACCTTACACAAAAATCAAATCAACATGGATTATGGACTTAAATCTAAGAAACTATAAAAATTCTAGACGATAACATCAGAAAAACCCTTCTACACGTTGGCTTAGGCAAGGATTTCATGACCAAGATCCCAAAACATATGCAATAAAAGCAAAGATACATAGCTGGTACTTAATTAAAGTAAAGAGCTTTTGCATGGCAAAAGGAACAGTCAGCAGAGTAAACAGACAACCCACAGAGTGGGAGAAAATCTTCACAATCTATACATCTGACAAAGAACTAATATATATCCAAAATATACAACAAACTCAAAAAAATTAGCAAAAAATAAAAAATCCCATCTAAAAGTGGGCTAAGGGCATAAATAGACAATTCTCAGAAGATATACCAATGGGCAACAAACACATGAAAAAATGCTCAACATCACCAATGATCAGAGAAATGTAAATCAAAACCACAGTGTGATACCACCTCACTCCTGCAAGAATGGCCATAATCAAAAAATCAAAAACCATTAGATGTTGGTGTGGATGCAGTGATCAGAGGACACTTCTACACTGCTGGTAGGAATGTAAACTAGTAGAACCACTATGGAAAACAGTGTGGAGATTCCTTAAAGAACTAAAAGTAGAACTACCATTTGATTGGCAACAAAAGCCAAAATAGACAAATGGGATCTAATTAAACTAAAGAGCTTCTGCAAGGCAAAAGAAACTACCATCAGAGTGAACAGGCAACCTACAGAACAGGAGAAAATTTTTGCAATTTATCCATCTGACAAAGGGCTAATATCTCCAGAATGGGAGAAAATTTTTGCAATCTACCCATCTGACAAAGGGCTAACATCCAGAATCTACAAAGAACTTAAACAAATTTACAGAAAAAACCAACCCCATCAACAAGCGGGCAAAGGATATGAACAGACACTTCTCAAAAGAAGACATGTATGCAACCCACAGACACATGAAAAAATGCTCATCACTGGTCATCAGAGAAATGCAAATCAAAACCACAAGGAGATACCATCTCATGCCAATTAGAATGGCGATCATTAAAAAGTCAGGAAACAACAGGTGCTGGAGAAGATGTGGAGAAATAGGAACGCTTTTACACTGTTGGTGGGAGTGTAAATTAGTTCAACCACTGTGGAAGACAGTGTGGCAATTCCTCAAGGATCTAGAACTAGAAATACCATTTCACCCAGCAATCCCATTACTGGGTATATACCCAAAGGATTATAAATCATGCTACTATAAAGACATATGCACACGTATGTTTATTGCGGCACTATTCACAATAGCAAAGACTTGGAACCAACCCAAATGTCCATCAATGATAGACTGGATTAAGAAAATGTGGCACATATATATCATGGAATACTATGCAGCCATAAAAAAGGATGAGTTCATGTCCTTTGCAGGGACATGGATGAAGCTGGAAGCCATCATTCTCAGCAAACCACCACAAGGACAGAAAACCAAACACCATATGTTCTCACTGATAGGTGGGAATTGAACAACGAGAACACACAGACCCAGGGCGGGGAACATCACACACTGGGGCCTGTGGGGGGGTAGGGGGCTGGGGGAGGGATAGCATTAGGAGAAATACTTAATGTAAATGACAAGTTGATGCAGCAAACCAACATGGCACATGTATACCTATGTAACAAACCTGCACATTGTGCACATGTACCCTAGAACTTAAAGTATAATTAAAAAAAAAAAAAAAACAGAACTACCATTTGATCCGGCAATCCCACTACTGGGTATCTACCCAGAGGAAAAGAAGTCGTTATATGAAAAAGACACTTGGACACGCATGTTTACGGCAGCACAGTTCACAACTGCAAAATCATGGAACGAGCCCAAGTGCCCATCAATCAACGAGTGGATAAAGAAACTGTGGCATATATATACAAAGGAATACTACTCAGCCAAAAGAAGGTATGAATTAACGGCATTCATAGTGACCTGGATGAGGTTAGAGACTATTATTCTAAGTGAAGTAACTCAGGAATGGAAAACCAAACACTGTATATTCTCACTGATATGTGGGGTCTAAGCTATGAGGACACAAAGGCATAAGAATGATACAACAGACTTTAATGACTTGGGAGTAAGGGTGGAGGGGGAGGGTTAAGACTACAAATAGGGTGCAGTGTATACTGCTCAGGTGATGGGTGCACCAAAATCTCACAAATCACCACTAAAGAACTTACTCACATAACCAAACAACACCTGTACCCCCAATAACCTATGGAAAAACAAACAAAACAAAATACATAAAAAAACAAACTTGTACAATAAAATTTGCATAATAAAGTTTGACAACTATTCTAGTAAGGTATATGTGGACCTTTCTTAGAGTATGTAACTCAAATTATGAAAATAATGATTTATAGCTAACATCTATTAGTCCTTTCCACTTATCAGACTATGTTCTATGAGCTTTTACATGTATTACCTAATTTAAGCCTCATGATAATCCTAAGAAGTAGGTAGCATCTTGAATTACTCTCCCAAGTTTACAGATGTAGAAAGTGAGGCACATAGGTTAAAAAGCCCTATTTAGTGGAAAACCTAATATTTCATTCCAAATTGTCAAGCCCAAATCTGCAGCTGTTAACTTTTGTACAACACTGCTTCTTTCATCTCGATTATTTCCCTAGATTCTACTCAACCATCAATCATTTATTCCCTTAACAGATGTTCTACCTGAGGGCAAACAAGCAGATCTAATGAAGTTGGCTACCGAAAAAATAAAACAGTATAAAATAAACATGCAGAGAAATAATATTTGTGAGTTACCATAAAAAGAAATTTTATACATATAGTGCTATTTTCATATTCACATGTATGTGAAAAAAGA
Source organism: Gorilla gorilla gorilla (assembly GCF_029281585.2). NCBI lineage: Eukaryota > Metazoa > Chordata > Mammalia > Primates > Hominidae > Gorilla > Gorilla gorilla. The sequence continues at coordinate 83,595,694 of NC_073239.2, read as the reverse complement.
CATATCACGACCTGGGTAACAGCTTCTGAAATATGATGATGCATAGACTAAGATTAGATTCACTTTAACACAGCTCATATAATATGTACAATGTTTTGGAAAAGAGAATTCTCAGATTCCACGCCTTGGAAGATATTTTGAAATTTATAAACAGAGGAGTAAATTACCAAATTATTGATAACTGGAATCTATTTGGCATATATTTGTATTTGCAAAAGCAATTCTATTATTTTAGCATCTTAATATACAGTTATCAATGAACTTTTAAAATATGAATAACTAAGAACCCAGGGTGATTTATTGAAATAATATATAAAGCATTTACAGTTGTATAAAGGATCTCTGATCCAGTCCATTTTATAAGCACTACTGTTAATCATCTTTATAAGTACAACTACAAATGTGCTTTTCTGGCTAAAAAATTCCCCTCCCTCCAACATAGCTTTCCATTACTTTCCTTCATATAACTAATGCAGTGGACACTCACTATTTCACAAACAACTTCTATTCTTTTTTTTTTTTAATGGCATCAACTTTGTTCCTGCAATCCAACTTCTCTCTTGACACTGATAACTCAAATTGTCTTCTCCTTACTAAGCATTCCCTGACTTGACAAAAAGATACATTTCCCCTTTGGAGTGCTTTGTACTTTTTTTGGATGTATATCTTATAAGTGGAAGGGCTAAAACATAAAATTAGGTCTGTGACTTCATTAAGGAAAGACATCACTTACTAAGTATGAGGGACTTTGCCCAGCAATGAGAATACAGTAGTCTTCCCTTATCTTCAGTTTTGCTTTCCAAGGTCAGCTGTGGTCTGAAATATTAAATAAAGACTTCCAGACATAAATAATACTTAGGTTTTAAATTATGTGCCATTCTGAGGAGTATGATGAAATTTTACAGCTTCCCACTCCATCCCACTGGGACACGAATCATCCCTTTCTCCAGTGAATTCACATTGTATAGGCTACCCACTTGTTATTCACTTACCAGCCATCTGGGTTATCAGATCAGCTATTGTGGTATCGCAGTACTTGGGTTCAGTAGTATCTGTGGTTTCAGCCATTCACTGGCAGTTTTGGAATTTATCCCCTGTGGATAAAAGGGGACTACAGTACAGGCTTAATGTGATAGATGGGGCTCTTCATTTCAGGGTGCTTTCAATCTAATACAGAGTTCTAATCCTGTTTAATAGTGCTATTTTATGTTTAAAAGAATGGTTGTTTAGAAAAGGCTGCTAATCTTTTAGTTATTGAAAGCTGTAGGAACACTGTTCAAATAAAGGCCCTAACAAAAACGTGGTCATTAGAAAGAGGCATTATATTAATCTCATTGGCAAATTATCTAAGATATGATTATTTTAACCTGAATATCTCCTGACACATTATAATACTGTATTCTCTTCTTTTTAATACCTTTGGATCCATTTTTTAAATTACTCATTTTTCTAAATACCCAGACTGGTCTGAACTCTTATGTTTTAATACCTATGTATAATAGACTATTAAGAGTTCTTCACATGTTTAATAATTTAAAAGCTTAATATTCTACTAAAATTAGTTTTACAATATAAAATATTGATGATAGGGACTTTTGAGCTCCGTACTTGCTGCTAAATGCAAGTTTAGTGGAAGAAAAACAGGCAACCATATAATCTACAGTCCAGCGTGTTATGTGAAAACTATGTAACTAGAAATACTTATTTTATATTTAAAAATATAAAATATTCACATTTTGGCATACTTCTAAAACAGGATCTGGCAAATCCAAGCAAATCTGGCAATCTCTCAGACTCAGTAAATTACTGCTCTAGATTGAAATCTTTTTATATTCTTTCCTTATCATGTTGTGTTAAATACTGAAATGCTTAAAATATATAAATATTTAATTTCCCTAAAGGGGAGTTATTTATCTTGTAAATTCATGTCCAGAAAATGGTTGGTGGATGCCTCTAAATGTGGCTCAATTCTTGTGAAATACAGGAAGAAAGTGTTATACTGATAACAGGATTTTCAGCTACAGCACATATTGACATAACATTTAACTAATACATAACTGTCTCCAAATATTTCCAAAACATTTGTGGAAGCATGGAGATTGAAATACCTTATGAGGTTTTCTCTCATTTTTCTCTTTCTAGTCCTATTATTCACAATTGTTGGAAGGCAAAGAAGGATGTAAGAAGATACGCCGAAAGGGACTTAACAGTTTGTTAAGCTCGCCATTTTTTTTTGAAGTTTTGAGATGTCTCTAAACTAAGATGAGCAAAATTGCTTGAGCCTTTGAAGAACTATTTTTTAAATCAACAAAAGTACCCTGCAATGATACTGAGCACTTTTATGAATAAATCATCTAAACTTGGGTGCATGTTTTAAAAATTCACTTGGAAATCTTTAGTCCAACTGTTCAATCAATTGAGCACCAAAACCTCCAGCTTTTGAAACTTCTTAGGGTGACTATAGCTAATAAGAATGCAATGTATATTTGAAGATAGGCAGAAGAGAGGATTTTGAATATTATCACCACACAGAAATGATAAATGTTTAAACTGTTAGATATAGTAACTGCCTGATTTGACCATTATACAATGTATACCTGCATTGAAACATCACTTTGTATAAAATAAATGTACAGGGTTTTTTGACCTTTAAAATTACATTAATTAATTATTTTAAGTTCTAGGATACATGTACAGAACGTGCAGATTTGTTACATAGGTATACATGTGCCACAGTGATTTACTGCACCTATTGACCCATCCTTTAAGTTCCCTAACCTCGCTGCCGCCGCCCAACAGGCCCTGGTGTGTGTTGTTCTCCTCCATGTGTCCATGTGTTCTCATTGTTCAACACCCACTTAAGAGTGAGAACATGGGGTGTTTGGTTTTCTGTTCCCATGTTAAGTTTGCTGAGGATGATGACTTCCAGCTTCACCCATGTCCCTTCAAAGGACATGATCGCATTCTCTGTTTGTGACTGCATAGTGTTCCATGGTGCATATGAACCACATTTTCTTTATCCAGTGTATCACTGACGGGCATTTGGGTTGGTTCCATGTCTTTGCTATTGTCAAGAGTGTTGCAACAAACAAACATGTGCATGTGTCTTTATAGTAGAATGATTTATATTCCTCTGGGTATATACCCAGTAATGGAATTGCTGTGTCAAATGGTATTTCTGGTTCTAGATCCTTGAGAAATCTACATACTGTCTTTCACAATGGTTGAACTAATTAACATTCCCACCAACAGTGTAAAACCATTCCTATTTCTCCACAGCCTCACCAGCATCTATTGTTTATTGACTTTTTAATAATCACCATTCTGACTGGCGTGAGATGGTATCTCATTGTGGTTTTGATTTGCATTTCTCTAATGATCAGTGATGTTGTTTTTTTTTTTTTTTCAAATGTTTGTTGGCTGCATGTATGTCTTCTTTTGAGAAGTGTCTGTTAATATCCTTTGCCCACTTTTTGATGGGGTTGTATGTTTCTGGTAAATCTGTTTAAATTCCTTATGAATTCTGGATATTAGACCTTTGTCAGATGTGTAGATTGCAAAATTTTCTCCCATTCTGTAGGTTGCCTGTTCACTATGAGGATAGTTTCTTTTGCTGTGCAGAAGCTCTTTAGTTTAATTAGATCCCATTTGTCAATTTTGGGTTTTGTTGCAATTGCTTTTGGCATTTTTGTCAAGAAGTCTTTGTCCATGCCTGTGTCCTGAATGGTATTACCTAGGTTTTCTTCTAGGGTTTTTATAGTTTTGGGTTTTACATTTAAGTCTTTAACACATCTTGAGTTAATTTTTGAATAAGGTGTAAGGAAAGGGTCGAGTTTCAGTTTTCTGCATGTGGCTGCCCAGTTCTCCTAGCACCATTTATTAAATAGGGAGTCCTTTCCCCATTGCTTGTTTTTTTCAGCTTTGTCAAAGATCACATGGTTACAGATGTGTGGTGTTATTTCTGAGGTCTCTGTTCTATTTCATTGGCCTATATGCCTGTTTTGGTACCACTACCATGCTGTTTTGATTATTGTAGCCTTGTAGTATAGTTTGAAGTCAGGTAGCATGATGTCTGTAGCTTTGTCCTTTTTGGTTAGGATTGTCTTGGCTATATGGGATCTTCCTTGATTCAATATGAAGTTTAAAGTAGTTATTTTCTAATTCTGTAAAGAATGTCAATGGTAGTTTGATGGGAACAGCATTGAATCTATACATTACTTTAGGTAGTATGACCATTTTCACGATATTGTTTCTTCCTATCCATGAGCATGGAATGTTTTTCCATTTCTTTGTGTCCTCTCTTATTTCCTTGAACAGTGGTTTGTAGCTCTCCCTGAAGAGGTCCTTCACATCCCTTGTTAGCTGTATTCCTAGGTATTTTATTCTTTGTAGCGATTATGAATGGGAGTTTATTCATGATTTGGCTCTTTGCTTGTATATTGATGGTGTATAAAAATGCTTGTGATTTTTGCACATTGATTTGTATCCTGAGACTCTGCTGAAGTTGCTTAATAATTTAAAGAGTTTTTGGGCTGAGACAATGGGATTTTCTAAACACAAAATCATATTGTCTGCAAACAGAGACAATTTGACTTCCTCTCTTCCTATGTGAATACACTTTATTTTTCTCTTGCCTGATTGCCCTGGCCAGAACTTACAATACTATGTTGAATAGAAGTGGTGACATAGGGCATCCTTGTCTTGTACCAGTTTTTAAAAAGAATGCTTCTAGCTTTTGCCCATTCAGTATGCTATTGGCTGTGGGTCTGTCACAAATAGCTCTTATTATTTTGAGATATGTTCCATCAATACATAGTTTATTTAGAGTTTTTAATATGAAGGGATTTTGACTTTTATCAAAGGCCTTTTCTGCATCTATTCAGATAATCATGTGCGTTTTGTCTTTGGTTCTGTTCATGTGATGGGTTACATTTATTGATTTGGGTATGTTGAACCAGCCTTGCATCCCAGGGATGAAGCCAACTTAATAATGGTGGATAACATTTTTGATGTGCTGCTGGATTTGGTTTGCCAGTATTTTATGGATGATTTTTGCATCAATGTTCAACAGGGATATTGGCCTGAAGTTTTCTTTTTTTGTTGTGTCTCTTCCCAGTTTTGGTATCAGGATGATGCTGGCTTCACTGAATGAGTTAGGGAGGAGTCCCTCCTTTTCAACTGTTTGGAATAATTTCAGAAGGAATGGTACCATCTCCTCTTTGTACTTCTGGTAGAATTCCGCTGTGAATTCATCTGGTCCTGGGCTTTTTTTGGTTAGTATGCTATTAATTGCTGCTTCGATTTCAGAACTTGTTATTGGTCAATTCAGGGATTCAACTTCTTCCTGGTTTAGTCTTGGGAGGGTGTACATGTCCAGGAATTTATCCATTTCTTCTAGATTTTCTAGTTTATTTGCCTAGAGGTGTTTATAGTATTCTCTAATGGTAGTTTGTATCTCTGTTGGATCACTGGTGATATCCCCTTTATCATTTTTTATTGTGTCTATTTGATTCTTCTCTCTTTTCTTCTTTACTAGTCTGCCTAGCAGTCTATCTATTTATCTTTTCAAATGACCAGCTCCTGGATTAATTGATTTTCTTGGAGGGGTTTTTGTGTCTCTATCTCCTTCAATTCTGCTCTGATCTTAGTTATTTCTTGTCTTCTACTAGCTATCCGATTAGTTTGCTCTTGCGTCTCTAGCTCTTTTAAATTGTGACGATAGGGTGTCGATCTGAGATCTTTCTAGCTTTCTGATGTGGGCATTTAGTGCCCTAAGTTTCTCTCTCTCACACTTCTTTAGCTGTGTACCAGAGATTCTGGTATGTTGTGTCTTTGTTCTCAATGGATTCAAAGAACATCTTGAATTCTGCCTTAATCTCATTATTTACCCAGGAGTCATTCTGGAGCAGGTTGTTCAACCTCCATGCAATTGTGTGGTTTTGAGTGAGTTTCTTAATCCTGAGTTCTAACTTGATTACCTTGTGGTGTGAGAGACTGTTATGATTTCAGTTCTTTTGCATTTGCTGAGGAGCGTTTTACTTCCAATTATGTGGCTGATTTTAGAATAAGTGCTATGCAGCACCGAGATGAACGTATATTCTGTTGATTTAGGGTGGAGAATTCTGTAGATGTCTATTAGGTCCATTTGATCCAGATATGAGTTCAAGTCCTGAACATCCTTGTTAATTTTCTCTCTTGTTGATCTAATATTGACAGTGGGGTGTTAAAGTCTCCCACTATTATTGTGTGCGAGTCTAAGTTTTTTTCAGGTCTCTAGCAACTTGTTTAATAAATCTGAGTGCACCTGTATTGGGTGCATATATATTTAGAATAGTCAGCTCTTCTTGTTGAATTGGTCCCTTTACCATTATGTAATGCCGTTCTGTCTTTTTTTGATCTTTGTTGGTTTAAACTCTGTTTTGTCAGAGTCTAGGATTGCAACTCCTGCCCTTTTTTTTTTCTTTTTTTTTTTCTTTTTTTTTCTTTTTTTTTTTTTTTGGCTTTCCATTTGCTTGGTGTATTTTCCTCCATCCTTTTATTTTGAGCCTATGTGGGTCTTTGCACTTGAGATAGGCCTCCTGAATACAGCACACCAATAGGTCTTGAAAATTTATTAAATTTGCCAATCTGTGTTTTTAATTGGGGCATTTAGCCCATTTACATTTAAGGTCAGTATTATGTGTGAATTTGATCCTGTCATCATGATGCTACCTGGTTATTTTGCACACTAGTTGATGCCGTTTCTTGATAGTGTCATTGGTCCTTACATTTTGAAGTGTTTGTGCAGTGGCTGATACCGGTTTTTCCTTTCCATATTTAGTGCTTCTTTCAGGAGCTCTTGCAAGGCAGTCCTGGTGGTAACAAAATCCCTCAGCATTTGCTTCTCTGGAAAGGATTTTATTTCTCCTTTGCTTATGAAGTTTAGTTTGGCTAGATATGAAATTCTGCGTTTAAAATTATTTTCTTTAAGAATGTTGAATATTGGCCCCCAATCTCTTCTGGCTTGTAGGGTTTCTGCTGAGAGTTACACTATTATTCCAATGGGCTTCCTTTGTAGGTGACCTGGCCTTTCCCTCTGGCTGTCCTTAATACTTTTTCCTTCATTTTGTCCTTGGAGAATCTGATGATTATGTGTCTTTGGGTTGATCTTGTGGAGTATCTTAGTGGTGTTCTCTGTGTTTCCTGAATTTGCATGTTGGCCTGTCTTGTTAAGTTGGGGAGGTTCTCCTGGATATTATCCTGAAGTGTGTTTTCCAGCTTCTTTCTGTTCTCCCCATCTCCTTCAGGTATTCCAGTTAATCATAGATTTGGTCTTTTTAAACACTGAAGTCCCATATTTCTTGGAGGTTTTGTTCATTCCTTTTCATTCTTTTATCTCTACTCTTGTCTGCATGCCTTATTTCAGCAACGTGGTCTTCAAACTCTGATATCCCTTTTTCCACTTGGTCGATTCGGCTATTGATTCTTGTGTATGCTTCATGAAGTTCTCATGCTGTGTTTTTTAGCTCCATAGGGTCATTTATGCTCCTCTCTAAACTGGTTATTCTAGTTGGCAGCTCCTCTAACCTTTTATCAACGTTCTTATCTTTGTTGCATTGGGTTAGAACATGCTCCTTTAGCTCCATGTAGTTTTTTATTACCCATCTTCTGAAGCCTACTCCTGTTAGTTTGTCCATCTCATCCTCTATCAGGTTCCTTGCTGTTGTTATAATCATTTGGAGAAGATGCACTCTGGCCTTTTGGGTTTTCAGCATTTTTTCATTGATTTTTTCTCATCTTCATGAGTTTGTCTAATTTCAGTCTTTGAGGATGCTGACCCTTGGATGGGGTTTTCATGACGGCTTTTTGTTGTTGTTGTTGTCGATGCTGTTGTTGTTGTTTTCTCTTTGATTGTTTTTCAATGGTCAGGTCCCTCTTCTATATGGCTGCTGTGGTTTGCTGGGGGTTCACTTCAGGCCCTATTCATCTGGTTCGCTCTCACATCTGGAGATGTCTCAAGGAGGCTGGAGAACAGCAAAGATGGGTGCCTGCTCCTTCTTCTGGGATCTCTGATCTCAAGGGACACCAATCTGATGCCAGTAGGATCACTCCTGTATAGGGTTTTTGACAATCCCTTTTGGAGGGTCTCACCCAGTTGGGTGGCACAGGGAACAGGACCTGTTTAATGAAGTACTTAGATTGTACCTTGGGGGAAGGGCTGTGCTTCACTGGGGGAAAACCCACTCGTCTGGGCTGCCTGGATTCCCCAAAACTACCAGGAGGAAAGGCAAAGTCTGCTGGTCCACAGAGACTGTGGCGACTTCTTCCCCTAGGGGTTCAAGCCCAGGGAGATCTGGGTTCTGTCCCTGAGCCTCTGGCTGGAGTTTTTGGAGTTCCTGCAGGGAAGCCCCACCCAGTGAGGAAGGATGAGTCATGATCACACCTGAAGAGGCACTGTGGCCGCAGTCTGCCACAGCTGGTGTGTTGGGCTGTGGAGGACATGTCTTGGGACCAAGCTGTTCAGCCTCCCTAGCTCCAGGAGGGGAGAAGTACAGCCTGGAGCTATAGAGATGGATGCCACCCTTCCCCCACCCAGGGAGCTTAGCATGCTAGGCAGTTGTGAGTCTCAGTGCTGGCTGCTGCCCCTACCCCAAGGATCTCAAATGGCTTAGACAGTAGGCAGCCATAGCTGTGGTGTTGGTCGCCCCTCCCCCCCAGGAGCTTGGTAGGCTTAAGTAGATTCTAGCTGAGAGGCTGTTGAGAATCTACATGGCTCTGGGGTTGAAATGTTAGGCCCTGGTAGCGTGGGTTCACGAGTGTGATCTTCTGATCCATGGGTGGCACAGTTCCGTGGAAAAAGTAGTTTCCCCAGCTGGTTAGCAGGCTCACTCACTGCCTTCCCTTGGCTGCGGGGTAGGGGCTACCCTGCCCTGTGTGGCTCTCAAGTGGGCTGCCACACTACATTGCTCTTCCTTTCTCTCCGTGGATCACACCAGCCACCTAGTCATTTCTGATTAGAGAGCCTGAATACCTTGGTTGCAGGTGAAGGTTTCACACACTTATTACGGTTCTTTTTGATGGGAGAATCCAATTGCTACTGTTTCTAGTCAGCCATCATGGCCGCACCCAAATGTACAGTTATTATGTATTAGTTATAAATAAACAAGATGCTATGCAGCTATTAAAAAGTGATGTCTGTTTAGATATGAAACATATTTGAGATATTGTAAAAAAAGAAACATGCACAACAGTATACTTTTGGTAAGATGTATTTTTATTCAAATGTGTAATATGTACATATTGCACTTATATGCATATGTAAATATGCATATATACATATGTATATATGTATCTGTACATTCACATTTGTGTGTGTGCACATGTGCGCATGCACAGATAACCTCTGTAACAGAGGTTGCTTTTAGGGAAGGAAAACTGGATGGCAGGGCTGGGCAGGCATAAGGTTTCCTTTCTGTGCATGTACTCTTTGGTAGCTTCATAAGCAAATTTTAAATAGTTGTGATATAACTGAAATAAAAATAATTGAGAAATAATATAGTTTTTTTTTTTTAGATGGTGTCTTGCTCTGTTGCCAGGCTGGAGTGCAGTGGTGCAATCTCGGCTCACTGCAACCCCTGTCTCCGGATTCAAGCGATTCTCCTGCCTCAGCTTCCCAAGTAGCTGGGACTATAGGCGCACGCCACCACGCCCAGCTAATTTTTGTATTTTTAGTAGAGACGGGGTTTCACCATGTTGGCCAGGATGGTCTCGATCTCTTGACCTCGTGATCCACCTGCCTCGGCCCCCAAAGTGCTGGGATTACAGGAGTGAGTCACTGCATCCGGTCATAATAAAGATTTTTAACTGGACATTTGTTCTATTCTAGGATGAATAATAAATGCAAAGACAATAGCAGAAGTGCTAATTTAGAAAAATTAGGTAAAATCCTTCATCCCCGAGTTGTCCCAGACCAATAATTTACTAAGTAAAAAAATACAAATTTAAATTAGATCATAAGGGAGAAATAAATTCAAAACAGCAACAGCCAACATGCCTACATGTATTACTGTTAGGTTTTCCCTCTAAATCTAAATCACAAATCTACTTCTTTCATATAATTTTAACTGTAAAATTATTTTACTTCTCTCACACAGTTTAGAAATTCCACTATGTGTGTCAAAAATAAAATATTCGTTAAATCTCTAGTAGCTAAGTGCCTCTCTCTTTGAAAATGTATAGTCCCACCTCAATCTCTCACCTCCTCCCCTAAAAACAAATAGGGTTTTGTGCAGTTGTCCATTTTACTGATACCAATTTTTCTTTGAATATCCTCTACAGAAATAGAAAACATTTAACACTATAACCTCAGAAATTTTTCTGTAAGTAGATTTTCCACATTTATATCATGTTGAATAGCCCGTATAAGACACACAATTTTAATTGTTTCCAAAAGGAAAAGTTCCTATATGTAATCTCTCTCCTTTTGTAGTCTCTAAAATTAAGATTACTTTAAAAAAATAGTAGTTATCCAGTCATAAGAAAACATAAAGGTTCTTATAAAGTTGTTTTTTCAAATTTTAAACATCCTTCAGCATAGCTTCTTCATTATTTAATTTCATATTTAGTTTTTGTTGCTTTGTTTCTGTAAACAACCAGATTGGAAAAACAAATCATGGCAAACACAGCCATAGTTTACTTCTGTCTGGCATTGATGTTTCTTTCACTCCTATTATCTTAGCCTTTCTCTCTCTAATTCCATCATTTATACAAATAGTATAAAAACAGCAAATAGTGAGAGGTGAAGTTGAAGAGCCAGGAAGTAATCAGATCATTACTGGTCTTGCATGTGCTATTAAAAAGCTGGATTTTGTTCTAAAACAGAATACTTTAAAATACCAGACATCTTCTTCCACATTGACCTGAAATTATTCAACAACAACTTCTTATAACAATTCTAATGAACTATATACTCACAAAGACATAATGAAAAGCTTATGAAATTATCAACATCGAGTCACTATCTTTTTAGCATTCCCTGATTAAATTATCCAGCAATTCTATCACCATATTTAATATAATATTATCATCACTTACCTTTTATTATTTTTAAATTATTTTCTTTTATTTATTTATTTTTTAATTATTATTATACTTTAAGTTTTAGGGTACATGTGCACAATGTGCAGGTTTGTTACATACGTATACATGTGCCATGTTGGTGTGCTGCACCCATTAACTCATCATTTAGCATTAGATATATCTCCTAATGCTATCCCTTTTAAGACTGTGAAGTGAGTAGAATAGTATCAGTATGTTCATTTAACAATTGAGAAAACTAAGATTCTGAAAGGTCAAGTAATTTAGTTATCATGCTACACTGCTGATAACTGGAATATGCTAGACTTCTCTGCAGTAAGTTTAAATCACAGCTCAGTACTCTTTTCATTACCTTGAAGGAGTTACATTGACTAATATTCTTACTCAGGTCACAATGATTTCTTATCTACACCACGGGTCAATAAACTTTTTCTGTAAAGAGAGTCAAAATGCAGTTTACCCTTGAACAACACAAGTTTGAACTCCTTGGTTCCACTTATCTGCAGATTTTTTTCAACCAAACATAGATCAAATTAATGAAATGCAAAACCCGCATATATGGAGGGCCAATGTTTTGTAAACATGCAGGTTCCCCAGAGCCGAATGGAGGGACTGAGTATATGCAGATTTTGGTATATGCAGGGGTCCTGGAACAATCCCCAACACATACCAAAGGATGGATGACTGTATTTCTGGCTTTGAGTGACATATGAAACTACTCAACTCTGCTGTTGTACAGTGAAACCACCCATAGGTAATACATAGGTGAATGAGTAAGACTGTGTTCTAACAAAACTTCAATTTTCATGTATCATTGTCTTTCCAAAGATAAAAATATTTCTTTTAAAATAGCAGTTTTATTGAGTAAACATAAGCACTGGATTTCTCTGATTCAGAATAAATCCTGAATAATTAGTCCCAGGTATCTGCTACTTTTAAAAGAGTATGACAACATCAGTAAGAAGAGTTTACATTCACTGAATATATAGTTCAATTTTCTCCAAAAAATATTACATCCCCTTTTTACCTATGAATTCTGTAATTTCACACAGATTTCAAGTTATCTACAAAACAGTGACAGACCAGAAGCAAATCAGAGGACAAATCTTATTCAGCAAGTATTTAACCTTTTTCTCCATTTTGAAATGCTCAAGCAGAATGACTCAGTTTAAAGACTAACATTAACAAAATTCATCATATCCCTTTTCAAAATGTGTTTTTTAACTTGTGATGAAATTTCAGGCCAAATCCTATATTTTCTATATAATGTATTATTATTTAAATAACTATTTGTAATACTTGAAATTAGTCATTTAATAAATATTTATTTCACAATTTCCAAAGTGCTTTCGAATGGGTCATATTTTTCAATTTCATAAGATGAAAATATTATTTATAAAACCAGGCAGCAGGCTGGGCACAGTGGCTCATTCCCAGCACTTTGGGAGGCTGAGGCAGGAGGATCTCTTATGCCCAGGAGTTTGAGACCAGCCCGGGCAACATGAAGAGATCCTCTCTCTACAATAAATAATAATTGTAAAAAGTAGCCAGCTGTGGTGGCACATGCCTGTAGTCCCAGCTACTTGGGAAGCTGAAGTGAGATGATTATTGGAACCTGGGAGGCTGAGGCAGCAGTAAGCCATGATTGCACCACTGCACTCCAGCCTGAGTGAAAGAGGTAGACCTCATCTCAAAAAAAAAAAAAAGAAAAAAAGAAAAAAAGAAAAAAAAAAGGCAAGTAGCAGGCCAGATTTGACCTGTGGATCATAGTTTGCCAACCCCTAGATTACACCATACTTTTAAATATCCACCATCTATCCAATATAAGAATGAAAGTTCACATGACAGAAGCCAGAGAAAAACACTACACCAGTATCTCCAATCTAATTTGTTCTTAACATCATTCAATACTGTTGAGTCTACATTTCATCTTGTGCCTTTAATAGTAAACATTCTTATATACAACAATTATCCAAAATTACAAGTAGTAAAAAATTATACTTTTCCCATTGGCTTTCTCAGAAAGGATGCCTACAGAAGTTCACAAAACCTGATACTGTGAAGTCACACAACATACTACATAACTAAGGCAAATTATAAATGCTGAATTACAGAGTAGTCAAACACATTTGTTTAATACAATTCATCATTGACAATATTATTTTAGATAACTTTTTGGTATAAATCCAACTAATATTTAAGTAGACTAACTATAAAATGCCTCAGTAGTCAACAAAACATACTAGTACTTATTAAAAGATGAGGTAAAGATGTGGATTCCTGTGAGGGACAAATATAGGAGTAAAGAAATTTACACATGTATTCAAATGTAAAATATTAGTGTGTAGAAATTTTGTTTATAAACAGATAATAAGTCATTACTTTCCCACAAAATTGACAAAAATAAATTATCACTTGGTGAAAAATAAACTTCAACTATTCAGACTTTTTAAAAAAGTGACTTAAATATTTTTCCAATGAGGACTACTCTTTTATGGTTAATTTTACATGATAAACCACAAATCTACATACATTTCTTAAAAGGAAAAACAAAATAAATTCATAGCATCTTTAGAAGTGAGAAATTTAACTCATTTAGTAGTAAAGCTTAAAGTCTCAAAGCTGTGATTTTGAATACCAGAGGTTCTGAGACCCTTTCACGGGACCACAAATTGGGGTACTTCATCACAGTCTAGTGAGGGTGAGAATCCAGGCTCCCCACTCAACTTTTGCTGGCATGGGTTGGTGTAGGACCACAGTTTTTCTGTAGTGTTTGGCAGGAGTAGGGTGGTTATAGTATAAGCTTTCTGACTTGGTATGGTTTCTACGCCCTTTGGCTAAACAGAGAAAGCTTTTGTTGAAGCTATTTGTCAGTGTCTTTCGATATTTCTAGGTTGTCAGCTGCTTCAGCTCCAAGTATAAAATATCTATGAGGCACACACACAAAAACAAGAACACACCACCACATTATTTCTTAGGACTTTCAGTTGTACTTAGCATGAGGAATAGACCAAAGTACATTTACTCCATATTTCCAGAATTGGAAGACTCAAGGCTAATGGATAGTAAAACAAAACTTTACATTTTTAGATTAGTTTCAGGTTTACAGCAAAATTGAGCAGACTTTTAAAATGTGACAAATATTTTTCTAATGAGGATTACTCTTTTATGGTTAATTTTGTTTATGTGATAACCACAAATCTGCATAAACTTCTTTAAAGGAAAAAGAAATTCATAGCATCTTTAGGAAGTGAGAAATTTTTCCATATAATTTCCCATATATCCCTTGTACTGCAATATGCATAGCTTCTCCCATTATCAACATACCCCAACGAAGTGGCACACTTATTACCACTGATAAACCTCCACTGACACATCATTATCACCCGAAGTCCACAGTTTACATTAGGGTTCATTTTCAGTGTTGTATATTCTATGGTTTAGACAATGCATCGTAACATGTTTCCTTCATTGTAGTATCATTCAGAGTAGTTTTACTGCCCTAAAAATCCACTGTACTCTGCCTGCTCATCCCTTCCTCCTCTCTAACCTCTGGCAAGCACTGATTCTTTTACTATCTTCATAGTTTTGCCTTTTCCAGAAAGTCATATAGCTGGATACTTACAATGTGTAGCTTTTGCAGATTGGCTGCTTTGATGTAGTAATATGCATTTAAGTTTCCTTCTTATCTTCTCATAGTTTGATAGCTCATTTCTTTTTGACACTGAATAATATTCCATTATCTGGATGTACCACAGTTTACTTATCCATTCACCCACTGAAGGTTATCTTGGTTGCTTCCAAGTTTTGTCATTTATAAAGTTTCTATAAAAATCTATGTGCAGATTTTTGTGTGGATGTACATTTTCAACAGCTTTGGATGAATACCAAGGGGCAAAACTGCTAGAATGCATGTTAAAAAACCACTGAACTGTCCTCCAAAGTGGCTATGCCATCTTGCATTCCCACCAGCAATTAATGAGAGTTTCTTGCTCCACATCCTCATCAGCACTTGGTATTGTCAGTATTCCAGATTATGACCATTCTAATAGATATGTAGTAATATTTCACTGCTGTTTTAATTTGCATTTCCATGATGACATAAAATGTAGAACATCTTTTTATATACTTATTTGACATCTGTATATCTTCTTTGGTGAGGTGTTTGTTAAGGTCTTTGGCCCATTTTTCAATAGGGTTTATTTTTATTTTTATTTTTATTTATTTATTTTTTTAAGACAGAGTCTTGCTCTGTTGCCCAGGCTGCAGTGCAGTGGCATGTTCTCGGCTCACTGAAACCTCCGCCTCCTGGGTTCAAGCCATTCTCCTGCCTCAGCCTCCTGAGTAGTTGGGATTACAGTCGTGCACCACCACGCATGGCTAATTTTTGTATTTTTGGTAGAGATGGGGTTTCACCAAGTTGGCCAGGCTTGGTCATGAACTCCTGACCTTAAGTGATCCACCTGCCTTGGCCTCCCAAAGTGTTGGGATTACAGGCGTGAGCCACTGCGCTCGGCCTAGGGTTGTTCATTTTCTTATTGTTGAGTTTTAGGAGTTCTTGTATATTTTTAAGTAATAGTACATTATCAGATGTGTCTTTTGAAAATATTTCTCCCAGTCTGTGGCTTCTCTTTTCATTTCATGGCATTGTGTTTGTAGAGCAGAGTTTTTAATGAAGCCCAGCTTACCAATATTTTCTTTTGTGGATGGCACCTTTAGAGCTGAAAATCACTGCCATACCCAAGGTTACCTAGGCTTTCTCCTATATTATTGTCTGGCAGTTTTATAGTTTTGTGTTTTATATGTAGTCCTATGATCCACTTTGAATTAATTTTTTTAAGGGTGTAAGCTCTACGTCCAGATTCAATTTTTTAAAGCATGCAGATGTCCAGGTGTTCCAGCACCATTTGTTAAAAAAACTGTCTTTGCTCCATTGTATTTTGTTTATTCCTTTTTCAAAGATCAGTTGAACATTGTCTTAAGTCTATTTGAGCTGCTATTTAAAAAATACCATGGACTGGGTGGCTGATAAACAAAAGAAGTTTATTTCTCACTGTTCTGCAGGTCTGGAAGTCCAAGATCAAGGTGCCAAGAGATTCAGGTGAAGGCCTACTTCCTGATTCATAGATGTCTGTCTTCTGGCTATAATCACATATGGTGGTAGGGGAAAGGGGCCTGTCTCAGGCCTCTTTTATTAGGGACACTAATCCAATTCATGAGGTCTCTGCCCTCATGACTAAATCACCTCCCAAAGGCCTCATCCTTCAAACGCCCTCACATTGGGGGTTAAGCTTCAACATAAGAATTCTGGGCAGATATATACATTCAGACCACAGCAACTATATTTATATGAGTCTATTACTGGGCTCTCTATTCTTTTTCCTTGATCTATTTGTCTATTTTGCCAATACTACACTGCCCCTATCACCACAGCTTTATAATAAATCTTGAAGCTGTATAGTGTCAAGTCCTCCAACTTTTTTCTTATTCTTCAATATTGTATTGGCTACTCTTGTGGACCAATAGATTTTAACTTAACAGAGTATTATGAAAATGTCCTTAATATGGCTTTGAATTCCACATTGTTACTTATTATGATGATTAATTTTTGGTGCCACCTTGACTGGTTGAAGGATTATACAGAGTACTGATAAAGCATTATTTCTGTGTATGCTTGTGAGAATGTTTCCAGAGGAGATTCACAAGTGAGTCCATAGGCTGAGTAAGTAGGATCTGCCCTCAATGTGGGCAGACCTACCCAATTAGAGGGGACCCAAATAGAGCAAATAGGCTATTTCCTCTCTCTTCTGGAGCTGGGATATAAATTTCTCTTGTCCTAAGACATCAGAATTCCAGCTTACAGATGGCCAGTCAGGAAAGTCCTCAGCCTCCATAACTGCATGAGTCAATTCTCCTAATAAATCCCGTATGTATATATGTATGTATGTATCTACCTATCTATCTATCAATCAATCAATCAATCAATCATTGGTTCTGTTTCTTGGAGAATTCTGACTACTACACTTACCTTTAAGAAACTGTCTATCATTATTGTCCAGTTTGAGTAAAATAGCAAAACAAATAATATCCATATTCATTAGAAAAAGTTATTAAAATATTCCTTCCAAGTTACATAATTGTTCCAAGCATAATTTTCCTCACAAATTTCAACAAAAACATGTTACAACAGATTAAACGTAGAAACAGTTATTTGAAAATTTAGCTATCTTTTATTAAGCCAGAGATTATAGAGATTTACAAAATGTAAAAAAACTGTTAATATTTTGACTATTTTGGGAGTTTTGAAATATACAGCTATTTTTCATTATATTATTTATTTTAATATGTAGTGGGCTTATTTATATTTTATGTGAATTAAACAATTTTATTCTTTAACATAGTAAATATCAATAGATGTTACCCACATAAACAATAGTTCAATGCCATGCTTATAATTTTTTAAAGTGCAATGAAGCTATGAAATCATAAGGTTAGAGAATTACTACCTAGTATGAATAAACATAAAAAATATAACACTATAATTCAAACAAGTGCTCTATATAAGCTTCAGTTCAGGGTTACTTCCTTGGTAATATTTTAATTCCAAATATTATAAAGATTTCTTTGGTATTTCATAACAACAATACAAGCCATTCAATTCAAGCAATCTAATACAATGTCTTTATCCTTTTAGTGCTCATAGAGACCAAAATGTCATATAGTTTATATGCACCAATGGTCATATAAAAATGGTAATTAGAAATAGCAAATATTATAGAAAACTGTTCAATAAGAAAAAAAGGTAGACATCTGTGTTCCCCACTTGCTTTCTGTGTTCTCTCTCCTGGTTGTATAGAGGAGCCAGGATAATTTAGGACTTATTAGAGAGACGTAGGTTGGAGTCCCAGGCCTACTACTAGAGAATCTACAGATAGTGTATCTGCAGATATTTAACTTCTCTGAATTTCAAATTACTCAGCATGTCTAACAGAATTATGAAACATCATATTAAAAACTAGGCATAAAGCACCTGTTTAGTTCCTAGCAGGTAGTTGATAAATGTTAGTACCTCATCATACTCCTCACTCCTTCCATGTAAACTTATACCTAATGACCAGAGCATATGACAATGAAGTGTGTCAGAAAATAGTAAATAAAAATTGCATGTTTTACAGTCAGGAGGTAAATAACAGAAAGCACCCAGGACTATAAGAAGGTTAGCAGGTAAAGTAAAGATATATTCAAACCTCTTTATTTGGGAGTTAACTATATATATTAGTAATCCTTAACCTATTTGCATCTGCAAAACCCACAGAAAATCAAAGGAAAACTAAGGACTTTCGCCCCAGAAAAACAAACATTTGCTCACAAATAAATTTTGCATAGAATTTCAGGAGTTTTATGGACAAATCCGAATTTGATTTTATTGTCAAACATAGAAAAAGAAAAATGTTATCTAGCTTTTATTATCTTTTTTGGATTAGAGGTTGCTAACCAAAGTACTGGATAGTTTTTGCTGTTGTTTGCTTAGTTTTGTTTTCTGCAGACCCTATATCTTAATTTTGGCTTCCATTCTATGTCAATCAGAGAAAGTTCTGAAAATCTCCCAGTGTACACTATCTTGAACAGAATACTGATAAATTATTTAGCTCACTTTGTAGTCTATCCTCTATATCTGATTGTCAGCAACATTTTCTGTAAATGACTGGATAATAAACATTTTCAGCTTAGTGGGCCAAATGATCCTTGTTACAACTTATCATCTCTGCTATTATAATTCAAAAGCAGCCATGAATAGTAGGTAAACATTATGCATGGCTGTGTTCCCTAACAAAACTATTTATAGACACTGAAATATAATTTTCATGTACTATAAAATATTCATTAAAAAATTTTTTTAATCACTTAAAAATGTTCATGGGCCAGGTGCAGTGGCTCACACCTGTAATCCCAGCACTTTGGGAGGCCAAGGCAGGTGGATCACAAGGTCAGGAGATCGAGACCATCCTGGCCATCACGGTGAAACCTTGTATCTACCGAAAATACAAAAATTAGCTGGGTGTGGTGGGGAGTGCCTGTAATCCCAGCTACTCAGGAGGCTGAGGCAGGAGAATCGCTTGAACCCAGGAGGCGGTGGTTGCAGTGAGCCGAGATTGTGCCACTGCACTTCAGCCTGGTGACAGAGCGAGACTCCATCTAAAAATAAAAATAAAAAATAAAAATTGTAGAGACAGTGTCTCACTATGTTGCCTAGCCTGGTCTCAAATTACTGGGCTCAACTGATCCTCCCACCTCAGTCTCCCAAAGTGCCGGGATTATAGGTGTGAGCCACTGTACCCAGCCTATACTTAATTTTAAATGAGGTTTAGGCCTTCAACACTAAATAAAAATCTTTGGGTTTTCACTGAAATATGTAAGTGAGTCAGCATATAGGAGTTCGAATAATACAGACCAAGGTTTACTGCTTTGCCACTCACTACAGTCAAATGTCACTGAACCACAGGGATACATTCTGAGAAATGCATCCTCAGGTTATTTCAACCTTATGTGACCTTCATAGAGTGTACTTACACAAAACGAGGGAGTGAGGCTGTGTCTCAAACAAACATAAAAACAAAAAACAACTAAAAAGAAACATACATAATGATAAAGAGATTAATTCAGTAAGGGAGATAACAAATGTAAATATAATATGCACCCAACATTGGAGCACCCAGATATATGAAGCAAATATTGTTAGATTTAAAGGAAGGAATAAATTCTGATACAATAATAGATGGGGACTTCAACACTCCACTCTCAACATGTGACAGAGGTCATTGAATTTAAACTGTTCTTCAGACCAAATGAACCTAACAAACCTTTACAGAAAATATCACCCAAATGCAGCAGAATACACATACTTTTCATCAGCACATGGAATATTCTCCAGAACAGACCATATATTAGGTCACAAAACAAGGCTCAACAAATCTAAAAGAATTGAAGTCATATTAAGTATCTTTTCTGGCCAAAATGAAATAAAACTAGAAATCAACAAAAGGAACTACTGAAACTGTGAGAATATAGGGAAGTTGAAGAACATGTTCTACAATGAACATGGGTCAATAAAAAAATTAAGAAAAAAATTTCAAATTTCTTGAAACAAATGAAAAGAGAAACACAACATACCAAAAAATATGAGACACATCACAAACTATAGTAAGAGAGAAGTTTATAGCAATAAACATCAACATTAAGTAGAAAATTTTCAAATAGCCTAACAAGCTAACTTAAGGAACAAGAAAATCAAGAACAAACTGTAAGAATTAGTAGAAAAAATAAAAAATATCCGAGCTGAAATAAGTAAAATTGAGAAAAAAATACAACATATAAAAAAAAGTCAAGAAGTTGGTTTTATGAAAAGATCAGTAAAATTGCCAAACTACTAGCTAGACCAACGAAGACAAAAAGAGAAAAGACCCAAATAAACCAAGATAAAAAGAGAAAAGACCCAAATAAATAAAATCAGAAAGGAAAAATGAGACAAAAAATTGATACCACATAAATAAAAATCATTAAAGACTATTATGAACAACTATACACCAACAAATTAGAAAACCTAGCAGAAATGGTCCTGGACACAAACAACCTACCACAACTGAGCCAAGAAGAAATGAAAAACCAGAACAAACCAACTGAAAATTAACGTGACTAAATTTGTAATTTTAAAAAAGCCTGGGACCCTATGGCTTCACTGTTGAATTCTATCAAACATTTAAAGCAGAATTAAAATCAATATTTCTAAAACTTCCAGAAAATTGAGAAGGAGGCAATTCTTCAAAACTCATTCTAAGAGGCCAGCATTACCCTGATACTAAAACTAGACCAAGGACTCAAATGCAAAAACTACAGACCAACATCCCTGATGAACATAGAAGCAAAAATTACCAACAACATACTAGCAAACAGAATCCAGCAGCATATTAAAAAGATAATTCACCATCATCAAGTAGGATTTATCCCAGGCATAAATGAGTGAGATAAATGGGATGGTTTAGCATATGCAAATCAATAAATATGACACATCACATCAATAGAATGAAGGACAAAAACAATATAATCATTTCAATAAACATAGAAAAAGCATGTAATAAAATTCAACATCCCTTCCTGATAAAAACTCTCACCAAGTTAGATACAGAAGGAATGCACTTCAACACAACAAAAGCCATATATAGTAAACCCACAGCCAACATCACACTGACTTGGGAAAAGTTAAAAGCTTTTCCTCTAAGTTCTGGAACAAAAAAAAGATGCTCATTTTTACCACTTTCTTTTTCTTTTTTAAAAAAATTATACTTTAAGTTCTAGGTACATGTGCACAATATGCAGGTGTGTTACACAGGTATACATGTGCCATGTTGGTTTGCTGCACCCATCAACTTGTCATTTACATTAAGTATTTCTACTAATGCTATCCCTCCCCAGCCCCCCACCCCCCGACAGGCCCTGCTATGTGATGTTCCACTCCCTGCGTCCATGTGTTCTCATTGTTAAACTCCCACTTATGAGTGAGAACATGCGGTGTTTGGTTTTCTGTCCTTGTGATATTTTGCTGATAATGATGGTTTCCAGCTTCATCCATGTCCCTGCAAAGGACTTTCACAACTTTCATTCAACACAGTACTGGAAGTCCTAGTCATAACAATTAGGCAAGAGAAAGAATTAAAGGGCATCCAAATTGGAAAGGACTATCCAAATTTGTTCCCGTTCATCTCCCATGTTGTAGATGACATATAGAAAACAGTAAAGACTCCCCTCAAAGACTCTTAGAACTGATGAACAAGTTCAGTACTTTTGCAGGACAGAAAATCAAGGTAAAAAATAAGTACCATTTCTAAACATCAGCAATAAACCAGTGGAAAAAGAAACTGAAAAAGCAATCGATTTTATGGCAGCTACATACAAAAATAAAATTCAGTTAGACCCTTGAACAATACAGACCTGAACTGCATGGGTCTACTTACATGCATGCAGACTTTTTTCCATAAATGTTACACTTGAGTGTGCCTGCCTCTCCTACCTCCCTGACAACTCTTCTCTGCCTCTGCCACTCCTGAGACAGCAAAACCAACTCCTTTTCCTCTTCCTCCTCGTCCGCCTCATCAGCCTATTCAATGTGAAGATGAAAAGCATAAAGACTTATATGTTGATCTACTTTGACTTAGTGAATAGTGATCTACTTTTTCTTTTTCTTAATTTTGTTATTCTTAATAATACTTTCTTTTCTCTAGTTTACTTTATTTCAAGAACACAGTATGTAATACGTATGTAAAATATGTGTTAGTCAGCTGTTTATGTCATTGTTAAGGATTCCAGTCAACAGTAGCTTATTAGTTAGTAATTAAGTTTTTGGCAAGTCAAAAGTTACACCTAAATTTTCAACAGCATGCGGGAGCAATACACCAAATACTCATACTGTTCAAGGATCAACTGTACCTAGAAATAAATTTAACCAAGAGGGTGAAAGATCTCTACACAAACAAACTAAAAAACTGATGAAAGAAATTGAAGAGGACACAAACAAATGGAAACACATCCTATGTTTATGAATTGAAAGAAATAATATTGGCCAGGCACAGTGGCTCATGCCTGTAATCCCAGCACTTTGGGAGGCCGAGGTGGGCGGATCACCTGAGGTTAGGAGTTAGAGACCAGCCTGAACAACATGGAGAAACCCTGTCTCTACTAAAAACACAAAATTAGCCGGGCATGGTGGCACATGCCTGTAATCCCAGCTACTCAAGAGGCTGAGGCAGGAGAACCGCTTGAACCCAGGAGGCGGGAGGTTGCGGTGAGCCGAGATTGCGCCATTGCACTCCAGCCTGAGCAACAAGAGCGAAACTCCGTCTCAAAACAAAACAAAACAAAACAAAACAAAAAACAAATAAAATAAAGAAAAAGAAGTAATATTGTAAAAATGAACATGCTACCAACAGTGATCTATAGATTCAACGCAATCTCTATCAAAATACCAATGACATTCATCACAAAAATAGAAAAAATAATCCTAAAATTGGTATGAAACCATAAAAGACCCTGAATAGCCAAAGCAATCCTGAGCAAAAAGAACAAAGCTGGGGTGGAGAGTTCTGTAGATGTCTATTAGGTCTTCTTGGTGCAGAGCTGAGTTCAATTCCTGGATATCTTTGTTAACTTTCTGTCTCGTTGATCTGTCCAATGTTGACAGTGGGGTGTTAAAGTCTCCCATTATTATCGTGTGGGAGTCCAGCAGCACATCAAAAAGCTTATCCACCATGATCAAGTGGGCTTCATCCCTGGGATACAAGGCTGGTTCAACATACGCAAATCAATAAACGTAATCCAGCATATAAACAGAACCAAAGACAAAAACCACATGATCATCTCAATAGATGCAGAAAAGGCCTTTGGCAAAATTCAACTGCCCCTCATGCTAAAAACTCTCAACAAATTAGGTATTGATGGGACGTATCTCAAAATAATAATAGCTATTTATGACAAACCCACAGCCAATATCATACTGAATGGGCAAAAACTGGAAGCATTCCCTTTGAAAACTGGCACAAGACAGGGATGCCCTCTCTCACCACTCCTATTCAACATAGTGTTGGAAGTTCTGGCCAGGGCAATCAGGCAGGAGAAGGAAATAAAGGGTATTCAATTAGGAAAAGAGGAAGTCAAATTGTCCCTGTTTGCACATGACATGATTGTGTATTTAGAAAACCCCACCGTCTCAGTCCAAAATCTCCTTAAGCTGGTAAGCAAATTCGGCAAAGTCTCAGGACATAAAATCAATGTGCAAAAATCACAAGCATTCTTATACACAAATAACAGACAAATAGAGAGCCAAATCATGAGTGAACTCCCATTCACAATTGCTCCAAAGAGAATAAAATACCTAGGAATCCAACTTACAAGGGATGTGAAGGACCTCTTCAAGGAGAACTACAAACCACTGCTCAATGAAATAAAAGAGAACATAAACAAATGGAAGAACATTTATTCCATGCTCATGGATAGGAATAATCAATATCATGAAAATGGCCATACTGCCCAAGGTAATTTATAGATTCAATGCCATCCCCATCAAGCTACCAATGACTTTCTTCACAGAACTGGAAAAAACTACTTTAAAGTTCATATGGAACCAAAAAACAGCCCACATTGCCAAGTCAATCCTAAGGCAAAAGAACAAAGCTGGAGGCATCATGCTACCTGACTTCAAACTATACTACAAGGCTACAGTAACCAAAACAGCATGGTACTGGTACCAAAACAGAGATATAGACCACTGGAACAGAACACAGCCCTCAGAAATAATGCCACACATCTACAACCATCTGATCTTTGACAAACCTGACAAAAACAAGCAATGGGGAAAGGATTCCCTATTTAATAAATGGTGCTGGGAAAACTGGCTAGCCAAATGTAGAAAGCTGAAACTGGATCCCTTCCTTACACCTTATACAAAAATTAATTCAAGATGGATTAAAGACTTACATGTTAGACCTAAAACCATAAAAACCCTAGAAGAAAACGTAGGCAATACCATTCAGGACATAGGCATGGGCAAGGACTTCATGTCTAAAACACCAAAAGCAATGGCAACAGAAGCCAAAATTGACAAATGGGATCTAATTAAACTAAAGAGCTTCTGCACAGCAAAAGAAACTACCATCAGAGTGAACAGGCAACCTACAGAATGGGAAAAAATTTTTGCAATCTACTCATCTGACAAAGGGCTAATATCCAGAATCTACAAAGAACTCAAACAAATTTACAAGAGAAAAACAACCCCATCAAAAAGTGGGTGAAGGATATGAACAGACACTTCTCAGAAGAAGACATTTAAGCAGCGAACAGATACATGAAAAAATGCTCATCATCACTGGCCTTCAGAGAAATGCAAATCAAAACCACAACGAGATACCATCTCACACCAGTTAGAATGGCAATCATTAAAAAGTCAGGAAATAACAGGTGCTGGAGAGGATGTGGAGAAATAGGAACACTTTTACACTGTTGGTGGGACTGTAAACTAGTTCAACCGTTGTGGAAGACAGTGTGGCGATTCCTCAGGGATCTAGAACTAGAAATACCATGTGACCCAGCCATCCCATTACTGGGTATATACCCAAAGGATTATAAATCATGCTGCTATAAAGACACATGGCACACATATGTTTATTGTGGCACTATTCACAATAGTAAAGACTTGGAACCAACCCAAATGTCCATCAATGATAGACTGGATTAAGAAAATGTGGTACATATACACCATGGAATACTATGCAGCCATAAAAAAAGATGAGTTCACGTCCTTTGTAGGGACATGAATGAAGTTGGAAACCATCATTCTCAGCAAACCATCCCAAGTACAAAAAACCAAACACTGCATGTTCTCACTCATAGGTGGGAATTGAACAATGAGAACACTTGGACACAGGAAGGGGAACAACTGGGGCCTGTTGTGGGGTGGGGTGAGGGGGGAGGGACAGCATTAGGAGATATACCTAATGCAAATGACGAGTTAATGAGTGCAGCACACCAACATGGCACATGTACACATATGTAACAAATCTGCACTTTGTGCACATGCACCCTAGAACTTAAAGTATAAGAAGAAAAAAAAAAGAAAAGTTAGTAGCAAGACCAGAAAGTCTTGCTTAGAGATTCATAACTTTCTCAAATTTTTTTTCTCCCATGGCATCTCTCTGCTATGTTCACACAGTAGCTCACTCGGTTCATTCAAGCCCAGTAACAAGTTTTACTACAATGGCAGTAAAATACTGGAGTATGTACTATACAGTTAAAGTAAATTACAGAGTACCTATCATTGTTCCATTAGCTTGACACAGATTTAGAGTATGAATTATTAGTCAGTTTAGGTTCTGCACTTTCAATCTCTGATGCAGTAAGCCCCTCATCTAGCTCTGACTACTCTTGGTTTACACATTGTTTTATATCATATATTCTTAATAAAACTCATTACAGTTTTATTTCTGTAGTTTGTCCACAGAAATTCTGTATCTGCTCATTTATCCAATTAAGACATATAATACACTACTCTGAGTATCAATATTGACTAGATAAGCCTGGGTTTTCCTTAGTCTAATTTTTCTTGCTCTATTATTCTGTCTTCCTTTCTAACAGTATTGATGCTAAAATTCTTAATTCTTATTTACCATCAACTCCTTTCAGTATCAGCAGCTCAAATGGGTGAATCATAATAAAAATCTGCCAGGCACATTAACATACAAAGCATTCACTCAACACACATCTTATTCTAATAATTTTTATTTGGAACATGTATTAAAATGACATGTATACAATTTTAATAACCATCAGACTAGTCTGGAGTAGTTATCAAATGACAGTGATTTTTTGAGGAGGAGTTTTTTTTTTTTTTTGAGACGGAGTCTCACTCTGTCGCCCACGCTGGAGTGTGGTTGGGCGATCTCTGCTCCCTGCAAGCTCTGCCTCTGGGTTCATGCCATTCTCCTGCCTTGGCCTCCTGAGTAGCTGGGACTACAGGTGCCCGCCACGACGCCTGGCTAATTTTTTGTATTTTTAGCGGAGACGGGGTTTCACCGTGTTAGCCAGGATGGTCTCGATCTCCTGACCTCATGATCCGCCCACCTCGGCCTCCCAAAGTGCTGGGATTACAGGCGTGAGCCACTGTGCCTGGCCGAAGAGATTTTTGTAAAAACACAAAAAAATATTTCTGATATACTTCCTATTCAATGTTGCACCATTAACAATTCAACTCCTTGTAGGACCATCTAGTATACCTGAATCAATGAAAAGTAGTGAACATTTATGCCAAGAATCTGAGACAGAAAAGAGACACCTAGCTTAAAAAAAAAAAAATACTCACCTACAATGTACATACTAAATGAATACTGCAATCAGACAGGAACTCAGAATAAAATATTTCCCATCATAACAACACAAGAATATGAATATATATATATGAATATATATATATATATTTCCACATTGGGCATTTCTTTCTCTAAAAGATTTTACCTAATGAGAAATATATCTTTAAAATATGAATTCAAGTCATCAATAGTATATCCTGACAGTTCTTAATAAAGAAAAAATTCCTTAGAAAGCCAAGCAGGCAGGAGCAAAAACAAACTCTTTCTCCATGAATGCTGACATTCTTACATACTAGACTAATCCAAGAGGATAATGGCAGGTTAAGAGAATGATGCTATATTAAGATATTTCTGGCTGTTTTAAGACAGGTACACTGAGAATTATTTTGTCCTTCCAATGAAGTAGTCTGAGATGAATTTTTTTTTTAGAATACTAAAATTAAATATAGAATTTAGTGGCAGGTTAAATGATGAATGTTATTCTACATTCCAGGAAGAAGCAACAAGTTTTTCCAAAACATGACAATTGATTATTATAATCCATTATTCAAGTGTAATTCTTCAAATCTTTTATATAATTGGAGTTCATGTGAGCAAATTTTTTTCATCATATTGCTGCATTAAACAGATAGATATGCATTCTTATTTTACTAAAACATATCTTACAAATAATACAATAATAATTTTTTTTTTTGAGATGGAGCCTCGCTCTGTCACCCAGGCTGGAGTGCAGTGGCGCAATCTCAGCTCACTGCAACCTCCGCCACCCGGGTTCGAGAGATTCTCCTGCCTCAGCCTCCCAAGTAGCTGGGACTACAGGCACATGCCACCACGCCTAGCTAATTTTTGTATTTTTTGTAGGGACGGGGTTTCACCATGTTGGCCAGGATGGTCTTAATCTCCTGACCTTGTGATCCACCCACCTCAGCCTCCCAAAGTTCTGGGATTACAGGCATGAGCCACCACGCCTGGCCAGTAATTTATTTTATTCATTCAAATAAGCAAAGTCTTTTGAGGAAATTGTAAAGTTTCCACCCATATCCATAAGGATAGTAGAACTCTTAATGCAATTAAATGTTATTCACTAGGTATATTTACATCCTAACAGAATAATTACATTGTTGGTTAAATTTTCACAGGACTCAAAGGACAACTGTCAATCTTCATAGTAGGGATAAAAATCAAGGAGGAGGAATATTTGCAATCCTTTTGAGTTAGAAAAAGAAAGATTGAGAAAAGAAAAAAATGGAGAGAGGTAGACTTGGAAATGCATTCTGAACTCACGACATCATATATAAACTTCAATATTCAATACATTTTCAGCACTCTCATATTTTTTAACATGACTAGTCAATCATTAAAGAATCAATAATCTTCAAGTTCAAGATATTCTTGTGTTTATTCCTCACAAAATTCTCAATGACTTATTAGTGACTCCCGTGGGAGGGTATATTACATGTGATCTGGGAGATGGATTTCCTATTAGGACATATTTAATTGTATGCATTATATGTATCATTAAAGAAGGCACCTGGGAGTATTCAATTTTCTTTACTCTGCTTCGCAGGCTTAACTAGTTTTAATTATTTTTTTTTAATAAACTGATCTTATTGGGAAGGTATGTTCATAGATAGTATGCATATTTACCAGTAAATATAAAAGTGTAAAAAAAAATTTATGAAATAGAAAGTGACATTATTGTAGAGTATATGTATTAGAAAGATATGCCAATAAAGATGGGACTGACTGATGAGCAAAAAAATTAAAAACTGAAATCTATCAAACTCTCCAAAATTCTTGTGCCATATGTAAAACATCAGAAATATATCTAACATATTCAAATGTATATTGTTATAACAAATAACTACTTTATATTTCTAATTATAATTACAAATAATTACTATAAACAATATATTCAAAAAACTTCAAATTGTTGTAAACAAATTCAATCTCTCTTTCCCAAGCAAATCAACTACTAATCATCTTTCTTGGCTAGTAGCTACTGCCACATTGGCAAGATATCATCAGCCATCAGCATTCCTCCTTGAAAATCAATCATTAATCATGACATCATTCCTTCTAAAATCTATTCTATTTCTGAACTGTTCTGTCAGACTTTAATATGTGTAAAACACATTATTAGAAAAGAAAAAATTGTTGTACCTTAAATAAGTTTTCACATAAAACTCTTTTGAGAAAAGGAACACTAATAATAAAGTTTTAATTTATACTTAATACTGAAAGCAAAATACTCACAAAGAAGGATCTTGTACGAGATCTTTGAGATTTATCCCACTGCGGTCTTCTGCAAGATTCCTGAAGCAACTATCACTCACTAAATAGGAATGGGGAAAAGAAAAAAAAATTAATTTTTGTTTACATTTCATTTAAGCTATTGCTGACCAAAAGACATTTTGAAATAGAAAATAGCTTTTTTTTTCATTTTTCCCCAAACATTACTATTGATTTATTTATAGGCCTGGTGAATTTAGCAACAAATATTAATATTCTAAACAAGCCAACATTTCAATAACAATCCACTACTTTAAGCACACCAACTCTATATAAATACATTACATAAAATAATAAACCTGTCAGTCTAAAATGTTGTTCTTACTGTTACAAGATTAATTTAGTAGTACACAGTAGCAAGTCACTGCCCCCACAACAACCAGGAAAAAAAGAGACAAACTACAAAATCATATTTTTAAAAATATTGGTGAGCAAGGGAAATAGAAAGGAGAAACTAAATTTGCAGGATGATTAATATCTCTTAAGTCAGCTAATCCTGCTGATTATTTTAATTTCTGGAAGGATTTGCCATTTAGACACAGACTAGCTAAGAAAGAAGGACACTACTAAGGAAAAGAAAAACCAGCACAGCTCTTGATAATTTGTAAGCTGGCATGAAAAACTGGAATCTGATGAAGTCCAAAATTACAGACAGTTTTCTCTCTGAAAAATTTGCTGAGTGCCAGAATTACCTAAGAGGATTTGGGGCAGCAGTTGGGAGAACAGGCCATGGGGCAAATAATAATCCCTGTAATGTTGTGGTGATTAGAAGACAAAGTCACACTAGAACAGATGGAGCCTACCACTGTGAGGATAAAATTTTAATAGGTCTTCCCACAAGATATTTGCTCTCAACCAAAAGCATCCCCTTAGTGGGTGGGGAGCCAGAGGAAATGAGTAAAGGGAGCAGGACCAGAAAGGTAGAGTAAAATCTCCAACAATTTTACAGTATATAAATACAAAGTCACCAGACAGAAGAGTCTGCAACACAACAGTTCTTGTCATTAGGACATTTAAAATCAAAGGCATTCTAAGTGTATCGAAAGCTGCCACCCAGACTTGATGCAGTAAGATTCATAATTGAGTTGAGGTGATCAGCACTTGATCTTATCTTTCTAATACAGAATTGAAGAAAAATAATATTTAGTTCAATTTCTGCTGCTCTATTATAAACAATATTTGGTATATGATGAAAATCACAAGGTATGGAAAGGGGCACAAAATGTGACTAACAATCAAGGGAAAAGAGAATAAATATAAACAGACCCACAGATGATATAGAGTTAGAAGACAAGGACTTTAAAAAAGATCTTCAAAGTAGATGAAAAAAGGAAAACTTCAACAAAGAATGAAAATCTATTTTAAAAATTAAATAGTGATTTTATATCTGAAAAACACACTATCTGCAATTAAGCAGTTGGTGGGTGGGTTTTATAACTGACTGAATACAGCAAAGCACAGATTAGTGAATTTGAATATAGGTCAGCAGTAAATATCCACACTGAAGCAGAGCAAGAAAGAAATGAAATGAACAGAGCATAAGAGATATGTGGGAATTAAACACTTCAACACAAATAAAATTCCAGTTAGAATAAAGCAGACAGAAAGTGAGGAGAAACAATACTTTCAGAAAAAGTTAAAAATTGCTGAGACTAGCCCAAAACTGACACAATATATTAATGTTCTGACTTAAGAAGTATGGCAAACACCACACTGGCAAAGGTGAAAAAAACCACAACCAACACTCAAAATGCTGAAAATCAAAGATAACAAGAACACTTTAACAACAGTCAGAGGGAGAAAAAAGACATATCACTTTCAAAAGAAAAACAAGAAAACTTAAAGCTGAATTTTTAACAGAAACTATCAAATCCAGAAGACAATGGGACAATATGTTTAAAATACTTGAGATAAATTCTGAATCCAAAAGTTTGTACCTTAATAAAATATCCATCTAAAAATGAAGGCACCCATGTGTGCCACCTGTGAACTCAAAGACTGGCTCAACCAGGGCCTGCTACAACTACAGTCAATGTGTAAACAGGGAGACTTCGGGCCTGAGGGCTGGCCCACCTAGTGCGTACCACAAATGATGACCTCATGAACTCCAGTCCAGTGGTAAGGCCACCATGTGCCTCCAATCACCACCCAGGAGCCCAAGAACAGCCCACTGCTAACACTGCCAGTGCCTGTGCACAACCCTTAGGAGCCAAAGAACAAGCCCACCAAATATCCCTGTTGCCAGGAAAGTCTTGTCGCTGACTCCATGAACAACCTCACCTGAACCCCCTAGGGAAACTGCAGACACTGTTAACATTATTTACAGCCAAAGTAACCATACAGAGACTACACTAATGCAACCACCTGAACCAAAGCCAAAACACTCTACCCAAATGACACTATAGATATGTCTACAGAAAAAAGTTTACCTAAAAAAGCTAATCCAGAAAACTGAAAGACGAAATTGCTAACCATATACACAGTTATCAATGTAGGGATGTAAGACACATGAAAAAGGAAATATGACACTGCCATAGAAACACAATAATTCTCCAATAACAGAGCCCCAAAAGAAAATCTATGAAATACCTTAACAAATTTAAATAATAATCTTTTAAAACTTAGTAGATACAAAAGAACACAGATAGAAAATATACATAAATCAGAAAAAAAAACAACTGGTGATCTAAATGAGAAATTAAATAGAATGTCATAAAAAACAACTAAACAGAAATCCCGGAACTCAAGAATTCAATGAATAAAATTTAAAAAATACAATTGAAAGCTTCAACAATCGACTAGATCAAGCAGAAGATAATTTTAGTACCTGAAGATAGGTTTTTAAAAATAACCCAGACAAAAGGAAAAAAAAATTTAAAAAAAGAATGAATAAACCTACATGACATGGGAAACCATCAAGTAAATAAATATTCACATTTTGTGAATTATAGAAGGAAATGAGTGTAGAAAAGGCATAGAAAACTTATTTGGTAAAATAATGGCTGACAACTTCCCAAATCTTGAGAGACAGACATCAAGATCTGGAAAGGTCAAATGTCCCCAAAATAATCAACCCAAAAATGTCATCTCTGAGACACATATCTCTCAAACTGCCAAGAGTCAAAGACAAAGAAATAATTCTAAAAACAGCAAAAGGCATCAAGTTACATATAAGGGAATCCCCTTCAGACTAACAGTAAATTTCTCAGCAGAACCATTATAAGCCAAGAGAGAAAAAAAATGGTTTAAGCAAAGTACTAAAACAAAAAATACCTACTGATTAATAATACTATACCCAACAAAGTTATCCTTCAAAAATGTGTGTCCAAATGGATCTAAAGATGGCTTACAGAACATATTTGGTCCAACTGCAGCTGTTGGACCAAATATGGCCTGTAAACCATTTTAGATCCATTTTTTGACATCAGCACACAGAACATTCTACAAGACAGACCACATGTTAGGCCACAAGACTGGCCTCAAGAAATTTTCAAAAATCAGTATTATATCAAGTGTCTTCTCAAACCATAATGGAGTAAAACTAGAAATTAGTAACAAGAGGAACTTTGGAAATTCTACAAATACATGAAAATCAAAAATTAATAAGATTAATCAAGAAAAAAAGAGAAAAGACCCTGAGAAACTTATGCTTCAATTAAGAAATTTAGAGACACCAAAAAAGTCTTGAAACAAATTAATATAGAAACAGCATACCAAAAACTTATAGTGTACTGAGAAACAGTACTAAAAGGGAAGTTTACAGCAATAAACACTTAAACCATTTGAACAATTTCACTTAATCAATCTGACAAAGCACCTCAAGAAACCAGAAAAGGAAGAACAAGCCAAACCTAAAATAAGAAGAAGGAAACATCAGAGCAGAAGTAAATAGAGACAAAAACCCACAAAGGATCACAAGAAACACTGGTTTTATCAAAAGATAAACTATATTTACAAACCAGTAGCTAGACTAATCAAGAAAAAAGGAAGACTCAAATAAGTAAAATCAGAAATAAAAAATGAGACATTACAACTGATACAACAGAAATACAAAGGACCACTAGAAATTATTATGAACAACTGCACACTAAGAAATTAGAAAACTTATATTAAATGGATACATTCCTGGACACATATAATCTCACAAATTAAATCAGGAAGAAACAGAAAACCTGAGCAGATCAATAATGAGTAACGAGATTAAATTGGCAATAAAAAAGCCTCCCAACAAAAAGCCCAGGACCAAAAAGCTTTAAAAGAAGAACATCTATTTTGCTGAAACTCTTCCAAAAAATTAAAAAGGTGGAAATTCTTCCTAATTCATTCTATGAGGTCAGTAGTACCCAGATACCAAAACTAAAGAAGGATGCAACAACAATCACAAAGAAAACCAGAGGTCAGTATCCATGATTAGCATAGATGCAAAAATCCTGAACAAAATACTAGGAATCTGAATCCAACGGCACATCAAAAAAAAAAAAAAAATACACTATGATTGAGTGGAATTTATCCCAGGTATGCGAGGATGGTTCAACATATGAAAATCAATAGATGTGCTACATCACATCAACAGGATGATAGATGAAAAGCAAATCATATGATCATCTCAAATCCAAAGAAAGCATCTGATAAAATTCAACTCCCTTCATAATAAACACTCTAAAAAATTAAGTATAGAAAGATTATACCTAAACACAATAAAGTCCAAATATGAAAAACACTCAGCCAATATCACACTGAATGGAGAAAAGCTAAAAGCCT
Source organism: Gorilla gorilla gorilla (assembly GCF_029281585.2). Classification (NCBI taxonomy): domain Eukaryota; kingdom Metazoa; phylum Chordata; class Mammalia; order Primates; family Hominidae; genus Gorilla; species Gorilla gorilla. The sequence goes on along the minus strand of NC_073239.2, from coordinate 83,561,657 downwards.
TTAAGAACTAGAACAAGAAAAGAATGTATACTTTTACAACTTGTATTTAAGATAGAACTGGAATTCCTTGTAAGAAAAATTAGGCCACAAAAGGAAATAAAGTTCATCTAAATTAGAAAGGAGAAAGGCAAATTGTCCCTCTTTGCAGATGACATAATCTTACATATAAAAAATCCTAAAGACTCTTCAAAAAACTCTAGGAAGAAAAATAATAGAAACTGGGGATTCCAAAAGAGGGGAGGTTGGGGTTGAAAAATTACCTATTGGGTACAATATTCACTAGTCAGATGATGAGTAAACTAGAAACCCAAATCCCACCATTATGCTATATATATATATGTGTGTAACAAACCTGCACATATCCCTCCTGAATCTATAAAAGGATAAAATATCTTTGAACTGCTAAACAAATTCAGTAAAGTTGCAGGATACAAAATCAACATGCAAGAATCAGTGATGTTTTTATAGAATAACCAACTAGCTGAAAAAAAAATCAGGAAAGCAATCCCATTTGCAGTCAATACCTGCTAAAAAGAATAAAATATCTAAATGGTGTTGGAAAATTGGATATTTATATGCAGAAGAATGAAAGTAGATCCTTCTCACCACAAAAATCAACTCAAAATGGATTAAAGATTTAAACCTGTGACCTGAAATTACAAAATAACTACAAGAAAACATATAAGAAATGCTTCAGGACATCTGTCTAAGCAAAGATTTTAAAGATTTCAAAGGCACAGGCAATAAAAACAAAAATAGACAAATGGAACTATACCAAACTAAAAAGCTTCTGTAGAGCAAAAAAAGAAGATCAACAGAGTAAAGAAATATAGTCTGTTGAATGAAAGAAAATATTTGCAAATTATTTACCTGACAAGGGAATAATGTCCAGAATATATATGGAACTCACACAACCCATCAAAAAATCTGATTAAAAACTCGAAAAAGAGGCCGGGAGCGGTGGTTCACACCTGTCATCCCAGCACTTTGGGAGGCCGAGGCGGGCAGATCACGAGGTCAAGAGATCGAGACCATCCTGGCCAACATGGTGAAACCCCATCTCTACTAAAAATACAAAAATTAGCCGGGCGTGGTGGTACGTGCCTATAGTCCCCAGCTACTCAGGAGGCTGAGGCAGGAGAATCGCTTGAATTCGGGAGGCAGAGGTTGCAGTGAGCCGAGATCGCGCCATTCGACTTCAGCATGGGCAAAAAGCGTAAAACTCCATCAAAAAAAACAAAAACAAAAAAAAAAAAACTGGAAAAAGAATCTGAATAGACATCTCAAAAGAAGACAAACAAATAGCCAACAAATATATGAATGAATGCTCAACATCCCTAGTCATCAGGGAAACATAAATCAAAACTACAATGAGATATCATCTCACCCCAGTCAGAATGGCTATTATAAAAGACCAAAGATAACATATGCTGGTGAGGACGAAGAGAAACAGGAACTTATGCACTGTTTGTGGATATGTAAATTAGTACAGCCATTATGAAAAACAGTATGGAGGTTCCTCAAAAAGTAAAAATTTAATTACCATCTGATCCAGCAATCACAGGAATGGGCATTTATCAAAAAGCAAGGAAATCAATTATGTCAAAGGGATACTTACATTCCCATGTTTACTGAAGCATGATTCACAATATCCAAGATATGGAATCAAACTAAACATCCATCAACAGATGAATGGATAAAGAGAATGATGTGGCGTATATACATAATTGATTGCTATTCAGTCATAAAAAAGAGAGAATTAAATGCATTCATAGACAGCAATATGGATCACCCTGGAGGACATTATGTTATGTGAAATAAGTCAGAGAGATAAATACTGCATGTTCTCATGCATATGTAGTATCCATTAAAAACAAAAAAAGAGGTCATAGACGTAGAGAGTAGAATTGTGGTTGCTAGAGGCTTAGAAGGGGAGTGGGTAGGGAAGGATGGGAAGAGGCTGGTTAATGAACACAAACTTAAAGGTAGATAATAGGAGTAAGGACCAGGCGCAGTGGCTCATGCCTGTAACCCAGCACTTTGGGAGGCTGAGGCGGGTGGATCACGAGATCAGGAGATCAATACCATCCTGGCTAACATGGTGAAACCCCGTCTCTACTAAAAATACAAAAAATTAGCCGGGAGTGGTGGTGGGCGTCTGTAGTCCCAGCTACTCGGGAGGCTGAGGCAGGAGAATGGCATGAACCCGAGAGGCAGAGGTTGCAGTGAGCCAAGATTGCACCACTGCACTCCAGCCTGGGGGACAGAGCGAGATTCCATCTCAAAAAAAAAAAAAAAAAAGAAAAGAAAAATAGGAGTAAGCTCTAGTCTTTATAGCACTGTAGTATAAATATGGATGACTAGAATTTATTGTATATTTTCAAAAAACTAGAAGAGAAGCTTTTGAATGTTCACAGTAAAAAGAATTGTTAAGTGTTTGAGATTATGGATATGTGAAATACCCTGATTTTATAATTACACATTGTGTAAATGTATTGAAATATCACTCTGTAGACTATAAATATGTACAATTACTACATGTCAGCTAAAAATAAAGGGAAAAATGCAAAGGTGAAATAAAGACTTTCTCGGGCAGTAAAAAAATTGGCTAATTTGCTGCCAGGAGCCCTGACATACAAGAAATGTTAAAAGAATTTCTTCAGAAAGAAGAAAAATGATTATCAGTCAGAAACTGAGATCTTCTTAAATAAAGTGCGTTAGAGAAGAAATAAATGAAGGTAAAGTAAAAATTTTTCTTTTTCTTAATTTATCTAACATAATAGTTTGTTCAAAATAATAATAGCAACAATGTATATGATTATGTAGGCTTATATACACATGTATTCTTCTGCATGCTTTTATAAAGTTAAATGAATTCCAGTAAGCATACACTGCGTGGAAGAGAGGAATTAGGATTATTTTCTCACACTGCTTGTGAATATAGTGTTATTGGACTTGGTTTAGTTGAAACGTATATTAAAAACTCTAGGATGACCATTAAAAAATAAAAACAGGCAGGGCGTGGTGGCTCACGCCTGTATTTCCGGCACTTTGGGAGGCCGAGGCGGGCGGATCATGAGGTCAGGAGATCAAGACCATCCTGGCTAACACGGTGAAACCCCATCTCTACTAAAAATACAAAAAATTACCCGGGCGTGGTGGCACGCACTGGTAGTCCCAGCTACTAGGGAGGCTGAAGCAGGAGAATCGCTTGAACCCAGGAGGCGGAGGGTGCAGTGAGCAGAGATCGCGCCACTGTACTCCAGCCTGGGAGACAGAGCCAGACTCTGTCTCAAAAAAATAATAAAAATAAAAATTAAAAACAGAGGCATAACTGATAATGCTATGACAAAAGAGAAATTCAAATTACATAAAATGTTCAATTAGAAACACAAAAGGTAGAAGAGTGGGAGACAAAACAAGAACAAAGGTCAAAGGCAACAAATAAAAAAGTTTAAAATATGGTAGATATTAATTCACCTACATCAATAACGATGTTGAATGTCAATGGTCCGAATGCACCAATTAAAAAACAGAGATTGTCAGGGTAGATTAAAAAAATAAGGTCCAATTATACGTTTTCTACCAAAAAATCCACTTCAAATTTAAAAATACTTACAGATAAAAGTGAAAGGATGGAGAAAGAAATGCCATGCTGACACTGATCAAAAGAAAGTGACAGTAGCTGTATTAATTTCAGACAGAGCAGATTTCAAAGCAAGAAAAGTTTTCAGGAATAAAGAGGGGCAATATATTATGCTAAAGGGATGAATTTTCCAAGAATACATAACAGTCCTTAGCATATATACACCAAACAACGCAACATTAAAATACATGAGGCAAAAACTGATAGAAGTGCAAGGAGTAATAGATGAAACCCCTGTTATAGTTGGAGACTAACAATCCTCTATCATAAATGAACAAATCTCACAAGAAAAAAATCAGTAAGGATATAGCTGAACTCAACAGCACTAATAATCAATTTGATATACTCTCATCTATTGATGACTTCATCCAATAAAAGCAGAATAGACACTCTTCTCAAACTAACATGGAACATTCACCAAACGGACCACATTCACATCTTACCACAAAATTATAGTGTTGGCTCTCAGACCATAATGGAATTAAACTAGAAATCAATAACAGGAGAATAAAAGAAGTATCCCCAAATACCTATAGATTAAACAAAACACTTCTAAAGAACATGTCAAAAATAAATCTCAAAATATATTTAGAAATATTTTTATTTAAATAATGATACCATAATTTATCAAAATGTAAGGGAGGCAGTAAAAGCAGTGTTTAGAGGGAAATTTATAACATTGAATGCATATATTAGAAAAGAAGAAAGATTTAAAATTAATAATCTAAGCCTCCACCTTATCAAACTAGCTATATGACAGCAACTTAAATCCAAATTAAGCAGAAGCAAATAAATAACAAAAATTTGAGCAGAAATCAATGCAACTGAAAATGGGAAATCTAAAGAGAAAAATGAATGAAACCAAAAGGTGATTCTTTGATAAAATCAATACACCTCTCGCCAAGTTCACTGAAAGCACAAATCATGAATATCAGAAACAAAGAGGAAACATCACTGCAGATGTCATAGACATTAAAGGGATAATAAAGGAATATTATGAACAAGACATGAATCAAGAATCTGATAATCTTGATGGAATAAACCAATTCCTTAAAGACACCATCAAAGTTCACAAAAGAAGAAACAGTTTGAATCAATAATTAATAAAGCCTTTACATGTACATTTAAAAATTCAAAAAGAGAAACTGATGTAAAGATTTCATGGTATTAATGTAATCAATCTAAAATTATAAGCCAAAACAATGATTATATGCAAAACTTATATTACGATAGTCATTTAACAACTGCAAACGTTGTTTGAATTCTAAGTACTTTCAAGCTGTTTTATGCTGTTGAAAGTTAACACATTCTTTTTCTGACAAAAGTTAAAGAAGCAAAATCTCCTTTTCTGACAAACGGGCAGCAGATAAATTTTCAAATTACATTTCCAGCCAAATATTTTTGACCTCATGCAAATTGAAAGGAAATTTCCATAAAAGTCTATTTAACTCTACAACTGAGAACTTTCCACTTCTTATCTTCATTAAGTGATTAATCTGTAATGCAATGACACTCTCAAAGGCACGAAAACCTAACAGAATTCTAAAAATGTATTCCAAATGATTAATATGCCAAGTTAAATCAAGATAATGGATCAAGATTAGTATGTGCCAATAACAATTTTCATGAAAAGACATTTGCAAGGATAAAACACTCCATACAGATTAGCATTAACAGATGAACATGTGCAACTAATTTTGATGACAGGGAACACAAACTATAAACCCTACTAAACATAAACTCTAAACTGTTATTTCCACCATCTTTCATTCTTCATATTAGTAAACACAAATTAGTAAACATTGTACTCCATTACTATTAGTAAATTTTGATTTCATAAATCAAAAAAATCTAAGAAAATTTGTTTTCTTTCTTATAAGTACCTAAGTACAATTCTCAATTTTGCCTCTTGGCCCACAAAATCTAAAATATTTAACATATGGCCTCTTTTTATTTATTTATTTATTTTTTGAGATGGAGTGTTGCTCTGTCGCCCAGGCTAGAATGCAGTGGTGCGATCTCGGCTCACTGCAACCTCCACCGCCTAGGCTCAAATGATCCTTCTCCCTTAGCTTCCCAAGTAGCTGGGACCACAGGCGTTCGCCACCATGCCCAGCTAAATTTTTTTGTATTTTTGTTAAGACTGGGTTTCGCTGTTGCTCAGGCTGGTTTGAACTTCTGAGCTCAAGCAATCCACCCACCTCGGCCTCCCAAAGTGCTGGGATTACAGACATGAGCCACTGTACCCAGCAGAAAACGTTTACTAACCACTTTTTGACAAGAACCAGTAAAATTACGAGGCATTATACAGAGCCAGTTAATATTGTAACTTCTGATACATGCATGAATATAGCATATGCCTATGGCTTTCCAGAGAGGATGCAAATTGATTTATGATCTCCTCCACTGCTTTATATTTCTGGTGAAAGCATATTAAAACTCAAGTTCTACATGAAATCTTCCAAACATCTTCAACCAACCCCACAAAGATTCTCCTACCAATCCTAGCCAAAAGGGGTTCACTGGAGACCTACCAGGGAGCCAAAACTAACATGCCTACACAGCAGTAACATGGAAAACCTTCCGCCTTACCTACCAAGGAGGCCAAGTAAAAAACCCGACTCCCACCTCAACCTTGGAGCAAAGAGGTAGAGGGACTATTCTCAGATGAAGTGTCAGAATGAGACAGCTACACCAGATAATTTAAATAAAGACTACATTCTCATAAGACCCAAAATGTTCAGACCTTAAAAAATAAGTTGTCATACAAAGAACCAGGAAGATCTCAAACTGAATGAAAAAAGGCTAATGACAGGTGCTAAGACCAAGGCAGCAGAGATGCTAGAGTTGCCTGAAAACATTTTAGTCTTGTCATGATAAAAATTATTCAAAAAGGAATTATAAAAACACATGAAACAAATTTTATGAGCAAAAAGTCACAGCAAAGAAAAAGAATCTTAATCAAGAAGTAGAAGATACACAGGAAGACCAAATAGAAATTTTATACCTGAAAAACACAATAACTGAAATACAAAACTTAATGGATGTGCTCAATACTAGAATGAAAGAAACATGCGAAAACAATCAGCAAGCTAGGAGATAAAACACTAAAAGTCATCCAATCTGGAAAAGAAGAAAACGGTTTGGAAAAAAAAATAAAGTCCCCAAGAATTGTCAAACAATAACAAAAGAATTAAAGTTAATATCATCTGAGTGTCAAAGAAGAGGGATAAAAGGATAGGATACATTTAAAAAAAAAAAAACTCAATATAGAGATTCAAGAGTTTAAAAAACCTGAAAGAGGGTACAGTTAATGAAATCCACACCAAGATTTATGATGGCCAAATATTCGAAAACTAAAGACAAAGGAAATATCTTTTTTTTTTTTTTTTGAGACAGAGTTTCACTCTTGTTGCCCAGACTGGAGTGCAATGGCGCGATCTCGGCTCACCACAACCTCCATCTCCTGGGTTCAAGCGATTCTCCTGCCTCAGCCTCCTGAGTAGCTGGGATTACAGGCATGTGCCACCACGCCCAGCTAATTTTTGTGGTTTTAGTAGAGATGGGGTTTCTCCATGTTGGCCAGGCTGGCCTCGAACTCCCGACCTCAGCTGATCCACCCGTCTTGGCCTTCCAAAGTGCTGGGATTACAGGCGTGAGCCACCATGCCCGGCTGGAAATACCTTAAAAACAGCAGGAGAGGACCGGCCTAGCTAACATAGCCAAACCCTGCCTGTAATCCCTGCTACTCAGGAGGCTGAGGTAGGAGAATTGCTTGAACCTGGGAGGCAGAGGTTGCAGGGAGCCGAGATAACGCCATTGTACTCCAGCCTGGGCGACAGTGCAACACTTTGTCTCAAAAAAAGAAAAAAAAAAAAACAGCAGGAAAGTGGGAAAGGTAATACAAATGACAATCAATTTCTTACCAGAAACCAGAAAGGCTAGAAGGAAGCACTTTTTCTTTTTTAAGTTCACGGGTACATGTGCAGGATGTGAAGGTTTGTTACACAGGTAAACGCGTGTCATAGGGGTTTGTTGTAACAATTATTTCATTACCCAGGTATTAAGCCTAGTATCCACTAGTTATTTTTCCTGATACTGTCCCTCCTCCCACCTTCTACCCTCAAGTAGGCCCTGGTGTGTGTTCTTCCTCTATACGTGTCCATGTGTTCTCACCATTCAGTTCCCATTCCTAAGTAAGAACATGTAATATTTGGTTTTCTGCTCCTGTGTTACTTTGTTAAGGATAATGACTTCCAGCTCCATCCATGTTCCTGCAAAGGACATATCTTCATTCTCTTTTGTGGCTGCCTTATATTCCATGGTGTATGTGTACCACATTTCTTTATCCAGTCTATCACTGATGGGCACTTGGGTTGATTCCATATGTTTGCTATTGTCATAAGTACTGCAATGAATATATGGGTGCATGTGTCTTTATAACAGAACAACTTATATTCCTTTGGGTATATACCCAGTAATGGGATTGCTGGGTCAAATGCTATTTCTGATTTTAGGTCTTTGAGGAATTGCCACACCATCTTCCACAATGGCTGAACTAATTTACACTCCTACCAAGAGTGTATAAGCCTTCCTTTTATCCACAACCTCACAAGCGTCTTGTTATTTTTCAGCTTTTTAATAATAGCCATTCTGACTGGTAGGATATGATATCTCACTGTGGTTTTGATTTGCATTTCTCTAATGATCAGTGATGTTGAGCTTTTCTAAATATGTTTGTTGGCTGTATGTACATCTTCTTTTGAGAAGTATCCACGTCCTTTGCACATGTCTTAATGGGGTGGTTTTTCTTCCAAATGTATTTAAGTTCCCTATAGATGCTAGATATTAGACCTTTGTCAGATGCATAGTTTGCAAAAATTTTCTGCCATTGTGTAGGTTGTCTATTTACTCTGTTGATAGTTTCTTTAGCTGTGCAGAAGCTTAGATCCCATTTGTCAATTTTTGGTTTGACTGTAATTGCTTTCGACACCTTTGTCATGAAATCTTTGCCAGTACCTATGTCCTGAATGTAGTTGCCTAGGCTGTCTTCCAGGGTTTTTATAGTTTTGGGTTTTACACTTAAGTCTTTAATCCACCTTGAATTAATTCTTGTGTATGGTGTCAGGAAGGGTCTAGTTTCAATTTTCGACCTATGGCTAGCCAGTTATCCCAGCACCATTTATTGAATAGGGAATCCTTTCCCCATTGCTTGTTTTTGTCAGGTTTCTTCAAGATCAGATAGTTGTACATGTGCAGTCTTATTTTTGGATTCTCTATTCTGTTCCTTTGGTTATGTGTCTATTCTTGTACCACTACCATGCTATTTTGGTCACTGTAGCCCCATAGTATAGTTTGAAGTTGGGTAGTGTGATGCCTCCAGCTTTGTTCTTTAGGCTTACGATTGCTTGGGCTATTCAGGCTCTTTTTTGGTTCAGTACAAATTTTAAAATAGTTTTCTCTAGTTCTGTGAATGGTAGTTTACAGAACTAGATGTCAATGGTAGTTTAATCAGAATAGCAATGAATTTATAAATTCCTTTGGGCATTTTGGCCATTTTACCAATACTGATTCTTCCTATCCATGAGCATGGAATGTTTCTCCATTTCTTTGTGTAATTTCTGATTTGTTTGAGCAGTGATTTATAGTTCTCCTTGTAGAGATCTTTCACTTTGTTGTTAGCTATATTCCTAGGTATTTTATTCTTTTTGCGGCAACTGAAAAGGGGAGTACGTTCATGATCTGGCTCTCACTTGTACTGTTGTTCATGTATAGGAATGCTAGTGATTTTTGCACATTAATTGTGTATCCTAAGACTTTGCTAAAGTTGCTTATCAGCTTAAGAAGCTTTTGGGCTAAGACGACTGGGGTTTTCTAGATACAGAATCATGTCATCTGGAAACAGGGATAGGTTGACTTCCTCTCTTCTTATTTGAATGCCCTTTATTTCATTCTTTTGCCTGATTGCTCTGGCCAGAAATTCCAATACTATGTTGAACAGGAGTGGTGAGAGAGGGCGTCCTTGTCTTGTGCCGGTTTTCAAGGAGAATTCTTCCAGCTTTTACCCATTCAGTATGATGTTGGCTGTGAGTTTGTCTTCTATGGCTCTTATTAGTTTGAGGTATATTCATTCCTTCAATATCTAGTTTGGTCAGAGTTTTTCAAGTAAAGGGATGTTGAATTTTATCAAAAATTTTTTCTGAATCTCTTGAGATAATCAAGTGGTTTTGGTCTTTAGTTCTGTTTATGTGATAAATCACCTTTATTGATTTGCAATGATGAACCAAGTTTGCATCCCAGGGATAAAGCCTATTTAACTCTGGTGGACAAGCTTTTTTTTTTTTATTAAAAAATGTTTTTATTTAATCCAATACAGTAGGTTCATAATGTTATCATTTCAAAATGTAAACCATATAAAATTATTAATAAGATATTGTGCATTCTTTTCTTTTTTTGGGTGGTTGGAAGATGCAATATTTTTTAATATTTTATATATATATTTTTTTATTATACTTTAAGCTCTAGGGTACATGTGCACAACGTGCAGGTTTGTTACATATGTATACATGTGCCATGTTGGTGTGCTGCACCCATTAACTCGTCATTTACATTAGGTATATCACCTAATGCTATCCCTCCCCCCTCCCCCTACTCCACGACAGGCCCTGGTGTGTGATGTTCCCCTTCCTGTGTTCAAGTGTTGTTATTGTTCAATTCCCACCTATGAGTGAGAACATGCAGTGTTTGGTTTTTTGTCCTTGCGATAGTTTGCTGAGAATGATGGTTTCCAGCTTCATCCATGCCCCTACAAAGGACGTGAACTCATCCTTTTTTATGGCTGCATAGTATTCCATGATATACATGTGCCACATTTTCTCAATCCAGTCTATCACTGATGGACATTTGGGTTGGTTCCAAGTCTTTACTATTGTGAATAGTGCCACAATAAACATATGTGTGCCATGTGTCTTTATAGCAGCATGATTTATAATCCTTTGGGTATATACCCAGTAATGGGATTGCTGGGTCACATGGTATTTCTAGTTCTAGATCCCTGAGGAATCGCCATACTGTCTTCCACAATGGTTGAACTAGTCTACAGTCCCACCAACAGTGTAAAAGTGTTCCTATTTCTCCACATCCTCTCCAGCACCTGTTGTTTCCTGACTCTTTAATGATTGCCATTCTAACTGGTGTGAGATGGTATCTCATTGTGGTTTTGATTTGCATTTCTCTGATGGCCAGTGATGATGAGCATTTTTTCATGTGTCTGTTGGCTGCATAAATGTCTTCTTTTGAGAAGTGTCTGTTCATATCCTTCGCCCACTTGTTGATGGGGTTGTTTGTTTTTTTCTTGTAAATTTGTTTGAGTTCTTTGTAGATTCTGGATATTAGCCCTTTGTCAGATGAGTAGATTGCAAAAATTTTCTCCCATTCTGTAGGTTGCCTGTTCACTCAGTTTTTTGAGATAAAGCTCGATTTATCTTTTTGGATAAGCTGGATTCAGTATGCTAGAATTTTGCAGAGGATTTTTGCATCAGTATTCATCAAGGATATTGGCCTGAAGTTTTCTTTTGTTTTTGTATCTCTGCAAAGTTTTGGTGTCAGGATGATGTTAGCCTCATAGAATGAGTTAGGGAGGAGTTCCTCCTCTTCAACTTGTTGGAATAGTTTCAGTAGGAATGGTACCAGCTCTTCTTTGTACATTTGGTAGAATTCAGCTCTGAAGCCGTCTGGTCCTGGGCTTTTTTTTTTTTTGGTTGGTAGGCTATTTATTGCTGCCTCAATTTCAGAACTCGTTATTGGTCTGTTCAGGGATTCAATTTCTTCCTGGTTCACTTTTGGTAGGGTGTATATGTCCAGGAATTTATCCATTTATTCTAGATTTTCTAGTTGATATAGATAGAGGTGTTTATAATATTCTCTGATGGTTGCTTGTATTCCTGTGGGGACAATCGTAATATCCACTTTATCATTTCTGATTGTGTTTATTTGATTCTCTCTTCATTAGTCTATCTAGTGGCCTATTTTATTAATCTTTTCAAAAAAACAACTCCTGGATTTACTGATGTTTTTAATGGCTTTTCTTGTCTCTACCTCCTTCAGTTCAGCTCTGATTCTGGTTATTTCTTGTCTTCTTCTAGCTTTGGGATTTGTTTGATTTTGATTTTCTAGTTCTTTTCATTGTGACATTAGGTTGTTAACTTGAGATCTTGCTAGCTTTCTGATGTGGGCATTTACTGCTATAGATTTCCTTCTTAACACTACTTTAGCTGTGTCCCTGAGAATCTGGTACATTGTATCTTTGTCCTTATTAGTTTGAAAGAACTTGATTTCCATCTTAATTTCATTATTTACCCAAAAGTCATTCAGGGGCAGGTTATTTAATTTTCATGCAATCGTGTGGTTTTGAGTGAATTTCTTCAGACTTTAGTTCTAATTTGATTGTGCTCTGGTCCAAGAGACTGTTGGTTGTGATTTCAGTTCTTTTGTATTTGCTGAGCTGAGCAGTGTTTTACTTCTGATTATGTGATCTTTTTTAGAGTAAGTGCCACATGGTGATGAGAAGAATGTATAGTCTGTTGTTTTTGAGTGGAGAGTTCTGTAGATGTATATCAGGTCCATTTAATCCAGATCTGAGTTCAGATCCTGAATATCTTTGTTAATTTTCTGTCTCAGTCTGTCTAATATTGTCAGTGTGGTGTTAAAGTCTCCCACTATTATTGTGTGGGAGTCTAAGTCTCTTTGAAGGTCTCTAATAACTTGGTTTATGAATCTGGGTGCTCCAGTGTTGGGTGCATATATATTTAGGATAGCTAGTTCTTCTTGTTGAATTGAACCCTTTACCATTATGTAATGCCCTTCTTCTTTGTCTTTATTGATCTTTGTTGGTTAAAGTCTGTTTTGTCAGAAACCAGGATTGCAACCCCTGCTTTTTTCTGTTTTCCATTTGCTTTGTAAATTTTCCTCCATCCTTTTTTGAGCCTATGTGTGTCATTCCATGTGAGATGGGTCTCTTGAAGACAGCAGACCATTGGGTCTTGTTTTCTTTATCCAGCTGGCCACTCTGTGTCTTTTAATTGGGGCATTTATCCCATTTTCATTTGAGGTTAGTATTGTTATGTGCAGATTTGATCCTGTCATTATGATGCTAGCTGGTTATTTTGCAGACTTGTTTAAAATAACTTGTGGTTACTTTATAGTGTCATTTGTCTGTGTACTCCAGTGTGCTTTTGTAGTGGCTGGTAACGATTTTTCTTTTCCATATTTAGTGCTTCTTTTGGGAGCTATTGTAAGGCAGATGTGGTGGTAACAAATTTCCTCAACATTTGCTTGTCTGGAAAGTATCTTATTTCTCCTTTGCTTATGAAGCTTAGATTGGGCACATATGAAATTCTGGGCTGGAATTTTTCTTTTTTCAGCATGTTGAATATTGGCCTCCAATCTCTTCTGACATGTAGGGTTTCCGCTGAGAGGTCTGCTGTTAGTCAGATGGTCTTCCCTTTGTAGGTTGCCTGGCCTTTCTCTCTGGCTGTCCTTAACATTTTTTCTTTCATTTTGACCTTGGAGAATCTGATGATTATGTGTCTTGGGGATGATCTTCTTGTGGAATATTTTACAGGGGTTCTCCCATTTCCTGAAATCGAATGTTGGTCTGTCTAGCTAGGTTGGGGAAGTCCTCATGGAAGATATCCTGAAATATATTTTCCAAGTTGGTTCCATTCTTCTCATCTCTTTCAGGTACACCAATCAGTCATATATTCAGTCTCTTTACATAATCTCATATTTCTCAGAGGTTTTGTCCATTCTTTTTCATTCTTTTTTCTCTATTCCTGTATGCCTGTCTTATTTCAGAAAGACAGTCTTCAAGCTCTGGGATTCTCTCCTCCACTTGGTCTATTCTGCTATTAATACTTGGAATTACATTATGAACTTCTTCTGTTGTTTTCTTCAGCGCTATCAGGTTGGTTACGTTATTCTCCATACTGGCTATTTTACCTTGTCAGTTGTTGAAATGTTTTATCATGATTTGTAGCTTCCTGCATTGAGTTAGAAGGTGCACCTGTAGCAGAATGAACATCAATTTTATCCACATTCCGAAGTCTACTTCTGTCATTTCGGCCATCTCAGCCTCTGCCCAATTCCAAACCCTTGCTGGAGAGGTGATGTGGTCATCTGAACAGAAGAGGGCACTGTGGCTTTTTAAGTTTTCAGCGTTCTTGTGCTGATTCTTTATCTTTGTGGGCACATCTACATTCAATCTTTGAGGCTGATCTTTGAATTTTTTTTTTTTTCCTTTTTACAGTCTGGCCACTTTTCACAGGGCTGCTGTGGTTTGCTGGGCATCTGCTCCAGTCCCTAGTCGCCTTAGGTTTTCCAATACCTGAGGGTATCACCAGTGAAGGCTGCAAAACTGCAAAGATGGCAGCCTGCCCCTTCATCTGGGAGCTCTGTCCCAGAGGGGTACAGACCTGGTTGCTGGCCCAAACAACCAGGTGGTAGGTGGTGGCTGGAGACACTGGTTGGGAGGTCTCACCCAGTCAGGAAGAGTGGGATCAGGGATCTGCTTAAAGAAGCAGTCTAGCCACACTTTTATAAAGCAGCTGTGCTGTGTGGGTGTACCACTTCTGCCCCTAGTTAGCTTGGGCTCTCCAAAGTCTGTAAGCTACGGAAGTTGCTGAGACAGAAAAAATGGCAGCCCACTCCTCCCTCTAGGAGCTCTGTCCCAGGAAGTTTTCAAACCTCTTAGCCACAGAACATCCATGGGAGTGACTGGAGGACACAGTTGGGAAGTCCCGCCCTGCAAGGAGGAACAGATCGGGGACTGCTTAAGGAAGCAGGATGGCCATGGTTTCATAGAGCAGCTGTGCCGTGCTGGGGTACTGCTTCTGCCCTGGTGGGCGTGGGCTCTCCAAAGCCCACAGGACAGAATGCTGAGTTGCCCAAACAGCAACGATGACGCCCCCCCACCTCCCCCTGGGAACTCAGTCCCAGGGTGAAATCAAAACACTGTGAACCAGAGAATACAAGTGAGGGTGGCTGGAGGGTCCAGTCGGGAGGTCCTGCTCAGAGATGAAGAACGGATCAGGGTTCTGCTTAAAGAAGTAGTCGGCCATGTTGTGTTAGAGCAGCTGTGTTGTGTTGGGGGATCCCTTCTGCCCTGGTTGGTTTGGACTCTCCAAAGCCCACAGGCTGGAAAGGTTGAGCTGTCCAAACAGCAGAGATGGTAGCCTGCCCCTCCCCCTGGGCACTCAGTCCCAAAGAGAAATCAAAACTCTGTCAGTTGGGAGGTAACACCCAAGAAGAGGATTTGGATTGAGGGTCCCTCTTAAAGAAGCAGTCTGGCCACATTTTGGTAGAGCAGCTTTGCTGTGCTAGGGGATCCCTTCCATGCCCGGTTGGTTTGGACTCGCCTAAGCCCACAGGCTGGAATGGCTGAGTTATCCAAGCAGCAAAGATGGCAGTCTGCCCCTCCCCACAGGAACTCTGTTTTGTCCCAGGTAGGTACAACTCTGTTGCTGGGGGCTGGCTGAAATTCCAAGCCAGTGGGTCTTATCCTGTGAGAAGCTGTGGAAATAGGGCCCACAGATCAATGCTTCTTAGCCCCCTGGATTCAGATCCCTTCCTAGGGGTAAATATGGATGTCCAAGCTCCTGTCCTGCCTAAGTTGCAATCACCTTTGTTAGGGATACTAGAGCCAGAGTATGTAAAGTTCCCGGGTCTCCATGCATGCCTGAGCAGCTTTTCTGTTGAGACTATACACAGTTCTGTGTGTCAGACCGAAGGCCCTGGTGGAATGGATTCACAAGGGGATCTCCTGACCGGACTTGTAAAGATCCGTGGGAGGGGCATGGTTTCCCAGGGTCACATATTCACTCACTGCTTCCCTGGGCAGGGGTAGGTTCTCTTGTATCCATGTTGCTCCCAGGTAAGCTGTTGCCCTGCCCGGCCCTGCCCTGCTCTTCTCCATTCTCTGTGGGTTGAGTTGTTTCCCTGATCAGTCCCAATGCAAGTACCTGGATGTTTCAGTTAAAGGTGCTGCATTTACTCGTCCCTTTTGTTCCTCTCTGTAAGAGCCACACACCATAGCTGCTTTTAGTTGGCCATCTTGGCGCCCCACTGGAAGTACTTTTTGAAGGGCTTAAATAAAAGAACTGTGAACCCACATCCTATATCCAGTAAAAATACTCTTCAGACATGAAAAAAAAAATTACGACATTCTTTGATGAAGAAAAACTAAGAAAACTTTTTACCAGCATACCAACCCTAATATAATGGTCAATGAAAGATTTCTAAACATAAAGCAAGCAAAAAAATAAGAACTCTTGGAACATCAGGAAGAAAAACATTATAATAGTAGGCAAATATATGGGTAAATACAACAGACAAAATTCTCATCTTGGGCTTTTATGTTTGAATGCTGAAGCAAAACTGTAACATTGTCTAACGTGAGTCTATATGTATGTACAAAATATTTCAGGAAATTGTATTATAGACTCTCACAGACTCACTGTCTAATGTGAGTCTATATGTACGTACAAGAAATATTTCAGGCAATTGTATTGAGAGGGTAATGAGATATAAATTTAAGTTTCCTACACTTCACATGAATTGATAAAATTGATAAAATTTTATACACACACACACATACACTAGAGTAACCATTAAACAACTACTAGAAAAGAGATATCATTAAAAATATTTATAAATAAAAATGAAACTCCTAAAAATATTCAAATAACTCCCAAGAAGAAAGGAAAAAGGAAAAAGAGAAAACAAGTGAAAACAAACAAAATACAAGAAATAAAGTGGGAGACTTAAGCTCCTACAGATAATTAATTATATAAATATAAATGGTGTAAATACACCAACTAAAAGAGATTAGCAGAGTGAATTTAAAGGCAGACTCAAAAATATGCTCTCCATCTGAAACTCACTAAAAATATAAAGATACAAGAATGTTGACTATAAAAACATGGAAAAAGATCTACCAAGTAGACATAAGAAAGCAGGAGTGGCTGTATTAATACCAGGTAAAGTAGGCTTCAAAAGAAAAGAAATTACCAGAGACAGAGAGGCACAATACATAATGATAAAAAAATTAATCCATCGGAAAGACAAAACAATCCTAAAGGTGTATATAACAAACAACAAAGCTGCAAAACATGTGATGCAAAACTGATATACCTGAAAAAATGAAAGAAAAGACATAAACATAGTTGGAGACATCAAGAAGCCTCACAAAATTAGAAAGAACTAGATATATAATCAACAAAGATACAGAAGAACTCAACAATATCAACCACCAGGACATAACTGACATTTAAAGAACACTCCAGTCAAAACCAGCAAATACATGCCTGCACAACTTATTTCAAGATAGACCATGTTCTGTACCTTAAAAGAAAAATCAATTATTGTAAAATAATTGAAATAATACCCAATATATTATTTGACCAGAATGGAAACAACAGAAACATACCAGACAAGGCAAAGATTTGAAATCTAAACAAGAGACTTCTAAATAATCCATGAAACAAAAAGCACATCTCAAGAGAAATTAAACGTGTGCACACAAACACACACACACACTCTGTAAACTGAAAAAAAATATGAAAATAAGATATATCAAAAATTTTGGAATAGAGGAAAAGTAGTGCTATATGGACAATATAGCAATAAGTGCATTTTTTTGAAAACAGTAAAAGTCTCCAATCAATAATATAAGCATAAAATCTAGAAATTGACAAGCATAATAAAACTAAATCAAGCAGAAAGAAGGAAATAATAAAGAGCACAAACCAATAACATTAAAAACAGCAAAATAATAAAACAATGAAACAAAGAGCTGGATCTTAAAAAAAAAAAAAGCTGCCTCTAAGACTGACAAAGAGAAAAACAGAAAAGAAACAAATTACAAGCACACCTTGGAGGTATTGCACGTTCAGTACTAGGCCACCACAATACAATGAATATTACGACAAAATAAGTCACACAACTTTTTGGTTTTCCAGTGCATATATAAAGTTATGTTTATGCTATACTACAGTTTATTAAATGTACAATAGGATTACGTTTTCAAAATGTACATACCTTAATTTTAAAAGATCTTATTGCAAAAAATGCTAATGACCATCTAACCCTTCAATGAGATGTAAAGTTTTTGTTAGTGGAGGGTCCTACTTTGATGCTGATGGCTGCTAACTCATCATGGTAGTGGTTGCAACAGAAAGACAACAATGAAGTTGCCCCACAGGTTGACTCTTCCTTTGACAAAATATTTCTCTGTACCATGTAATGCTATTTAATAGCATTTTATTCACAGAATTTTTTTCAAAATTGGAAGAGTCAATCCTCACAGATCCTGCCACTGTTTTATCAAGTAAGTTTACGTCATATTCTAAATCCTTTTTTGTCATTCCAATAACATTCACAGCATCTTCACCAGGAGTAGATTCCACCTCAAGGAACACCTTTCTTTGATTATCCATAAGAAAAAGCTCCTCATCTGTGAACATTTTATCATGAGATTGCAGAAATTCAGTCACATCTTCAGGCTCCCCTTCTAATTCTATTTCTCTTGTTATTTTTACCACATCTGCAGCTACTTTCCACCAATGAAGTCATAAACCCCTCGAACTGATCCATAAAGGGTCGAATCAATTTCCAAAGTTTTATTAATGCTGATATTTTGAACTCCCTCCATGAATCATTAATGTTATGAATGGCATCTAGAATGGTGAGCCTTTCCAAAATGTTTTCAAATTACTTTGCCCAGGTCTATCACAGCAATCCCTATCTATGGCAGCTATAGCCTGACAAAATGTATTTCTTAAATAATAAGACTTGAAACTCAAAATTACTCCCTAATCCATAGGCTGCAGAATGGATGTTGTGTTAGCAGCCATGAAAACAACATTATTCTCTTTGTACATTTTCATCAGAGCTCTTGGCTGACAAGGGGCACTGTCAGTGAGCAGCAGTATTTTTTTTAATCTATTTTTCTAAGCAGTAGGTCTCAACAGTGGACTTAAAGTATTTAGTAAATCATGCTGTAAACAGATGAATTGTGATTTAGCTTTGTTGTTTCATTTATAGAGCACAGGAAGAGTAAATTCAGCATAATTCTTAAGGGACCTATGATTTACAAAATGGTAAATGAGCAATGGCTTCAATTTAAAGTTACCAGCTGCATTAGCCACTAACTCATGAGTCAGCCTAAGCTTTGAAGCCAGGCATTGATATCTTATCTCTAGCTATGAAAGTCTTAGACAGCA
Organism: Gorilla gorilla gorilla; assembly: GCF_029281585.2. Classification (NCBI taxonomy): domain Eukaryota; kingdom Metazoa; phylum Chordata; class Mammalia; order Primates; family Hominidae; genus Gorilla; species Gorilla gorilla. Next base: position 83,542,733 of record NC_073239.2, on the reverse strand, counting down.
TCTTCTTCCAACAGAAGGCTATTTCATCTATATTGATAACCTGTTGTTGAGTGAAGCCACTAAAGATTAATCAATGATTTTAGCTAGATTATGGATGACTTGCTGCAACTTTTAAATCACCACTTGCAGCTTTACCTTGTACTTTTATGTTACAGAGATGACTTATTTCCTCAAACCTCAGGAAGCAACCTCTGCTAGCTTCCAACTTTTCTTGTGCAACTTCTGCACCTCACTTAGCCTTTGTAGGACTGAAGAGAATTCAGGCCTTGCCCTGGATTAGGTTTTGGCTCAAGAAAATTTTGTGGCTATTCCAATCTAGCCAGACTGCTAAAATTATCTCTTTATTAGCAATTAAGCTGTTTTACTTTCTTATCATTCATGTGTTATCTGAAACAGCACTTTTACCTTTTTTCAAAAACTTTTAGTTTCCATTCACACCTTGGCTAACTGTTTGGTGCGAGAGGCCTAGCTTTTGACCTGTTTTGGCTTGTGACATGCCTTTCTCAGTAAATTTGCTCACTTTTAGCTTTTCACTTAAAGTGAGAGATATGTAGCTCTTCCTTTCACTTTAACACTTAGAGGGCACTGTAGGGTAATTATTTGGCCTAATTTCAGTATTGATGTGTCTCAGTGAATAAGAAAACCCATGGAGAGAGAAAGAGATGGGGAAATGGTCATTAAGTGGAAGAAACAGAACACACACAACATTTATTGATTAAGTTCACCATGTTCTATGGATGTGGTTCATGGTAAGCCAAAACAATTGTATGAGTAACATCAAACATCACTGATCAGAGATCACCATCATAGATACAGTCATTATTAAAAAGTTTAAAATATTGTGAGAATTACCAAAATGTGACACAGAGACAAAATGAAAACATGCTTTTGAAAAAATGGCACTGACAGACTTGCTTGATGCAGGATTGCCATAAACCTCTGATATGTAAAAAGCACAATCTTTGAGCAGAGTCAAAATGTACAGCCCAATAAAATAAAGTACACCTATTCCTACATCAGGAAAGAAACAGGAGAGATATCACTACAGACTCTGTAGGAATCAAAAGGATAGTAAGGAAATACTACAAACCACTCTACACACATCAGTTTGTTAACCTAAGAGACATAGGCAATTCCTCAAAAGAACAACAGGCTACCAAAACTAACCCAATGTGAAATCAGTAATTTGAATAGACCTACAACTATTAAGATCATTGGATTTGTATTTTAAAACTCCTCCAAAAACTGTCTAGGCAATAATTCTTTCACTGGAAAATCCGAACAAATACTCACAAAATTTAACACCAATTCTAAACCATCTCTATCAGAAAATAAAAGGAGGGAATATCCAAATGGATATTATGAAGGGAATATTACCCAGATGCAAAAAGCAAACAAAGACAGTATAATAAAACAAAACCCACAGACAAATATTTCTCATGTGAATATATATCCAAAAGATCCTTAACAAAATATTAGTAAAAGAATTCGGAATTACATATAAAAAGAACTATATATCATGACTAAATTGTGCTTATTCCATGTATGCAAGGCTGGTTCAATATTCAAAAATCAATCAATGTAAAACATCATATTAACAGTTTGAAGAAACACAATCACATGATTATAGAATCAATGCGGGAAAGCATTTCACAAAATTCAACCAATTCATGATAAAAATTCTCAAAAAGATGAGAAGAAAAAGGAAATTCCTCAACTTGGTAAAAAATAGCATTGTTTAAAAATCTACTAACATCATTCTTAATGATAAAAAGACTGAATGCTTTCCCCAAAGACCAGGAACAAAAAAAAAAAGATATATGCTCTCACTACTCTTATTCAATGAAGTAAATAATATTTAGCAAGTGCAGTAAGACAATAAAAGGAAATAAAAAGCAAACAGACTGGAAAGAAGGAGATAAACTGTCCCTATTTGCAAATGGCACATTTGTCAACATAGAAAATCCCAAGGAACCTAGAAAAAACTCCTAGAATAAGGGAGTTCTTCAAGGCCACAAGATACAAGACTGATATATGAAAATCAATTACATTTGTATATATTAGCCATGGACACATGAATCTTTAAATTAAAATATAATGCCACTTATCATTGCTTAAAAAAATGAAATAGGTAGGTGTACATCTACAAAACGTGTAGGGCTTGCGTGCTGAAAACTACAAAATGTTGGTGAAAGGTATCAAAGATCTAATAAATAAATATACAGAATAACAGATTGTTAGACTCAACATTTAAAAATATTAATTCTCCCCAAATTAATAACAAAAGCTTAGCTTGTTACCAATCAAAATCACAGTGAGTATTTTTAGTATACATAGACAATATTATTCTACAACTTACATGGAAAGGCAAAGGAATTATAATAGCTAAAACAATTTTGAAAAAGAATTAAGTGTGAGGTATCAGTCTTCTCAATTTCAAGACATATACAGATATAATAATAAAGACTGTGTGGTATTAGCCAGAAAGATAAACATATAAATCAGTGAAACAGAATAGAGAAGCCAGGAATAGACCCCACACAAATATGCCCAACCGATTTTACACATAAGTAAAAAAGCAACTCAACAAATGGTGCTGGAGCGAGTGCATATCCATAGGCAAAAACCTCGACCTATCTCATGCCTTACATAAAAAATAACTCAAAATGGACATTGGACTTAAATATGAAGTGTAAAACTATACAAGTTTTAGGAAAAATAGGAGAAAATCTTCTGGAGTAGTGCTAGACAAGGAATTTTTATACTTGACACAAAAAGCACCATCCATAAAAGGAAGTATAGATAAACTGTACTTTATCAAAATTTAAAACTTTCACCGTGTGAAAAACCCTGGTAAGAAAGTGAAAGAAGAGGCTACGAAACAAGAACATTTTGCAAACAATGTATCCAAGAAAACACTGGCATGCAGACAATATAAAGAACCCTCGAACACGACAATAACAAAAAAAGCAGAAAATGAGCAAAAGGCATAAAGAGACATTTCATTCAAGAGGATTTGCAGATGGAAAATACATTCAACATCTTAGGCATTAGGAAAATGTAAATTAAAATCATAATAAGAACAGGCATGGTGGCTCACACCTGTAATTCCAGCACTTTGGGAGGCTGAGGCAGGCGGATCACTTGAGGCCAGGGGTCCGAGACCATAGATGCTGAAACCTCACCTCTACTTAAAATATGAAAATTAGCTGGGCATGGTGGCGCACATCTGTAATCCCAGCTACTTGGGAGACTGACTCACACGTGCCACTGCACTCCAGCCTGGGTGACAGAGCAAGACTGTCTCAAAAAAACAAAAACAAACAAAAAAATGTAATGAGATATCATCACACATCTATAACAATAGCTACATTTTTTAAAATAGTGACTAAAAAATGCTGGTGAAGATGGAAAGAACTGGATCATTCATAGTTCACTGGTTGGAATGCACAATTTTACAGTCATTCTGCATACATTTTAGCAGTTATTTTAAGAATTAAATAGGCAATTACCATGCCAACTCTGCTATTGCACCCCTGGACATTTATCCCAGAGAAAAGAAAACTGTGTTAATACCCAAAACCTGTATAGGGGGTTACAGTAGTTTTGTATTTACCCACAATTGAAAGCAACCTAGATTTCCCTTAATCAGTGAATGTTAGACTGTGGCACATCCATACCATGGAATACTTCTCTGTCATACAATGTGGCCAACGCCTGATATACAGTATGGATAAATATCTAGATAATTATGCTAATAGAAAGTACACAACCCCAAAAGATTACATGTGGTGTGATTCCACTTATATAAGTTTCTTGATTTAACAATATTATAGAAATGGAGAACAAATCAGTGTTTACAAGGAGTTCAGGTGGGAGATGGGGAAAGGGAAGTGGGTATTTTACAAATAGGCAAAATGAGGGATCCTTGTGTTGATGAAAATGTCCTTTATCTTCACTGGGTCAGTGTCAAACTCCTGATTGTGACACTGTACTGTTTTGCTAAATATTACCATTTGAGGAAACTGGATAGAGGGTACAGAGGATCTCTCTTTAGAAAATATTTTAACCACATGTAATTCTACAACTATCTAAAAAGTTTAATTAAAAAATCAATTATAATTTTATATACCAGGAACAACAATCAGAAAATAAAATTTAGAAAGATAATTCCAATGACTATGGAGCAGGATGGCTGACTAAATGCAGCCAGAAAGTGCCTCTCCCACTTCACTGAACCCAAAATATCCAGTAAACCATCACACTTTTTTTTTTAAAGAAAACACTGAAAGTTGATAGAAAGGTACTACTGACACTGAGGTAGAAGAGGGAGGATGCTGGGAACACTGCAAAACACTGCCGAGTACCAGGACCAGCTCCCAGCCCTCAACAGTTCCTAAGAAAGTTGTAAGTAAAGGAACTGCAGAGAAACACACTGGCATCCTAGCTACCTCTGGGATCCCATGACCCCCAGACAGCTGAATTGACAGGGAGAACTGCCCAGAGAATAGGCAGAGGCAGAGGTCAAGCCTGCATGGAATGCAGGAGGTTGTGAATATAGGGCAGCTGTAGCAAAACGTAACCATAGGCACCTATTCCCAAAGGCTCTTCATATAGCTCTGAGCGGCTCTACCTCCTGCTGACTGCTGGGATGGGAGAAAGGAGGGCTACCTTTCCTGCAGGATAGGAGTCTGTCTGATCTGTATGCTTCTCTCTCTGCCAACCGCTCACAAGGCCCCTGCATGACCACAATTGCCCCATCGAATTGCTTTGCTGGCAGCCTGGGAAATGCAGACTGTTAGGCCAAGAATGTTACACTATAAAGGATTCAATAGCTCTCAGTCAATATGTGGCAAATAATATTAATGTATAGCTTTAGAATATTAAAACAAAAGTAAATTCATAATTTGCAGGATAACCAAATCCTTAGTTTAAAAACAGAAAAAAAAAACCCACAAAAAACAAAAGAAGCAGAAGCATTTAATGTTTCTTTGTGTCACAGAAAAAATCTCTGCAGCAGATTCTGAACATGTGGTAGGTTACATAGAATGATATTATATATATATGGTATATTATATCAAATATATACAAAATATACACATTTGTACACACGCATTTGCTTAAATTGCATTAAGTTCTATAATATTACCGAATAATAATTTTCCTCCTTTTCTATATGACACAGGATGCATCAATGCTTATCAATAGGGGAATGAAGTGAATATTTTGCAAATGTCTATATTGTTTATCACTCTATCTCCCTGGTATCAACCACAATGTCTGGCATATGATAGGTGTTTAATAAATATTTGTTGCATGAGTTAATGAATATATCCCATTATAGGCCCCCCTCTATATTCTGAAAGACTCAATCTTTTGAAAGAATGGAAAGAAAGATGGATTTCATTTTTCAGCATTCCCCAACCTTTTTGGCACCAGGGACTAGTTTCATGGAAGACAATGTTTCCGTGAACTGGGGGTGGGGAAGTGGTTTCAGGATGATTCAAGCACATTATATTTATTGTGTACTTTATTTCTATTATTACATTGTAATATATTATGAAATAATTATACAACTCACCATAATCTTGAATCAGTGAGAGCCCTGAGCTTGTTTTCCTGCAACTAGATGGCCCCATCTCGGGGTGATGGGAGATAGTGACGCCCAAAATGTGTTGCTTATATTCAGTCTGCTCCATAATCTCATTTTGGTTGCTGTCACTGCAGGAAACCCTGCTTCACAAAGACAGGATATTGGCAATGGAAGCAGGCTTTTTAGTGTTTTGTGGCAATCTCAGGATATTCTGCCTTGACTTTAGTCTAGAACATATGGAGATTTGAAGTTGTCTCAAACATACTTTTAAGGCCACCATAATTTGAAGTCAAGCAGTGGATCCTCTTCTAGCAAGGACAAAGGCAATTCACCTGACTTATTCAGGAATGGGTCACAAATCCATTCCTTCCCGTTCGGGGGTCTTTTGTGGTTGGGAGGTAATACTCAACTCTTTTGAAAGCCGAGATAGGTGATCATACACTAGCTGAGAGAAAGGCAGCCCTGGCTCAGTCTCTCAAAATCTCTGCTAATGTTTGAAACATGTCAGAAATCCCAATGTTCCTTCATCACCCCCATAATTCCAGTTTGGTTTTGAATGGAGCCATTTTATCTGCCGACTTGAACACACTTGTTGTTCTCCCCTGAAGCGACAGATCGAGTTCTCTGAGCAGGTTGAATAGGTCACACAAGTAAGCAAGTTTGGGGACCCTTTCTGTGTCACTGAAATGTGCTGCCAGTGGTGATTGTTTTTCTAAAAGAAAAGAACTGTTCTCCTAAAAGAAATCTCTGAAGCGGCTCTTGTAACTCAAACTCTGGCCAGTGATCTACCTTTAGAAAACCATCTCACTCCTGTGTATTAGAGAAGATGTGTGTGCTCTGTGTCCATCTCCTCACAGAGCTGCACAAACAGATGTGAGTTAAGGGCATGTATTTTAATGTGGTTGATAATTTTAATCACATCCTGTAAAATGCTGTTAAGTTCAGGTGACATCTTTTGGCTAGCCAGCATTTCTCTAAGGATAACAGGGTGTGTAGGCTCACATTCAGAAGCGACCTCTTTGACCCAAGTAGTGAAACCAAAAAGCTGTCAGGTAATGGTAGCTGCTCCATCTGTGCATATGCTGACAGAAAATGACCAGTTTAGTTTTCCTGATATGTAATCATTCAAAGACTTGAATAGTTCTGCAGCTGTGGTGTTGGTTGGCAACAAAAGCACACATAACATTTCCTCATGTATATCCTCCTGAAAAATACATCATACAAAAACAAGCATTGTTCCCTTGTTGTCAACACTGGTAGACCCATCAACCTGGATTGCATACCACAGTGATTCATTAATCCTCTCTAACAGTTGTGCCTCCATGTACTCTGCTATTTCATTGATTCGTCTAGTTAGGGTGCTAGCTCAAAGGGGAACATATGCCACCTTTTGAATTGCAGCCTCTCCTAAAAGTTCATGAAATATGTCCTTAGCAGCAGGCAGGATCAACTCTTCACGTAAAGAGCTCCTTAGCTTTAGCAATGTGGTTAGCCACTAAGAATGATGGTCTCAGTGGAGACACATTTGATGAAATAGTGGCCTTTAGTAATTGCTTCTGTTCTTTATGTTCATGTTCTTTTCTTTTGAAAAACTCCAAAGGCTTGTCTTCTAATGCAGGGCGTGTAGTCTCCATGTGGTGAAGCAGTTTTGAAGGTTTCATGGCTTTGGACAGCCAGTCACCACATATTACACAAAGCAGGCTCTGAAAATGTGAAATCACCTACTGCAATGAACCCATAACTTATGTAAGACTCTCGGTATTTTCTCCTAAATGCAGCTTTTTTTTTTTGTTGGCAGTCTTAGAGTCTTCTGCTATCTCATCATTGGGTCTTTCTCCCTTTTCGAAGAAGCTCTCCAGTGATGTTTGGCTTTTACTTATTTTGGGTAGGGTTAGCTGGTGGGTTTACCAAAACTGTGACTGAGACAAGTGTGTAATGCAGGAAAGAGAAGCAGATGAAAGTGGTAAATAAAATAATAAGCAGGCCACTCATGAATTAAAATAAGTGTTGGATTCTGACTTAAAGCGTTACCACCAGATGCAGCTGTACAATTGAAGTACATCACCTCACTTGCCACTATAAAGCTTGACGTCAGATGCAGCTTGTCACCTGCCACTCACTGATTGGGTTTTGAAATGAGTCTGCAAGTAATTGATTTACTATGGTCTCTGTGCAGTCAAACCTCTCTGCTAATGTTAATCTGTATTTGCAGCTGTTCCCCAGCGCTAGCATCATTGCCTCAGCTCCACTTCAGATCATCAGGCATTACATTCTCATAAGGAGTGCACAACCTAGATCTCTCACATGTGTAGTTCACAATAGGGTTCACACTCCAATAAGAATCTAATGCTGCCGCTGATCTAACAGAAGGCAGGGCTCAGGTGCTAATGTGAGCAATGGGGAGTGGCTGTAAATACAGATGAAGCTTCACTTGCTCATCTGCTGCTCACCTCTTGCTGTGCAGCCCAGTTCTCAACAGGTCACGGACTGCTACTGGTCCATGGTCTGGGGGTCGGGGACCCCTGCTTGTTTTTGTTTTTTTTTTTTAAGAGATGGAGTCTCACTCTGTTGCTCAGGTTGGAGTGCAGTGGCGTGATCTTGGCTCACTGCAACCTCCACCTCCCAGGTTCAAGCGATTCTCCTGCCTCATCCTCCCGAGTAGCTGGGACTACAGGCGCATGCCACCACGCCCTGCTAATTTCTATTGTATTTTAGTAGAGACAGGGTTTCACCATGTTGCCCAGGCTGGTCTCGAACTCCTGAGCTCAGGCAATCCACCAGCCTCAGCCTCCCAAAGTGCTAGGATTACAGGCGTGAGCCACCACACCCAGCCAACACTGATTTTTATATTAACTGTATTACCAAATATATTTTCATTGTAAAGTTTAGGGGTAAGATCAAACAAAACCCTCTGAATCAGAACAGTTATCCCTCAATCTCTGGGTTTGTCTCAGTATTGGGGATTTCTCCTGAGTCTCCTTAGGTGAACATTCACTTATCTGTTAGGGAACAGGCAACAACTAAAGCATTTTTATGTGATGAGTAACTAAAATTATGAGACTTTGTTTTTAAGCCCACTTTAATGGTTTTCATTTATTTTGGTATTTAATCACCTTCTACCATACATTATTTATTGAGTGTTTCTTATACAGTCATGCATTGCTTAACAACAGGGATATGTTCTCAGAAATATGACATTAGGTGATCTCATCATTGTGTGAACCTCACAGTCTATTCTTACACAAATCTAAATAGTATAGCCTACTACACAGCTAGGCTATATAGTATAGCCTATTGATCCTAGGCTACAAACCTATAGAAGATGTTACTGTAGGCAGCTGTAACACAGTGGTAAATACCTATCTAAACACAGAAAATACAGTAAATACACTGTATTATAATCTTCTACAACCACCTTTGCACATGTTGTCCACCACTGATTGAAATATGCAGTGCCTGACTGTAAATTACCATTGGTGGTATTTTCTTACAGCAGCACAAAGACATTATATAAATAAAATGAATAATTATATTTTTACTAGTGCAAAGAAATCCATAAGGACTAATACATGTACAATGATTTACAGTAATATTCAGGGCTTCTTTGACTAACATTATTTCTTATTTTCAAGAGCAAATATTGTAATCTTTATAAATAAAATTTTTTCCTGAATACGTGTCTTTTTTAAAAAACATCTACCCCACTGGGCACAGTAGTAAACCGGAGTCAAAGCACTATAGAATATCTCCGAGTGAACACAGTTAAAAGCTTTGCTCCACAAAATTCAGTCATTTCCAATTCCATAAAACTTATCTCCAAAACACACTTCAGTTATTTGAGTCAAAAATCAACTGATTTATATACATAATATCCAACTGTGACACCTAGCTTTCTGATACCACATTATGAATAGCTCCACTGTGGTATAACTGAGAAAATACAGGTAATAGCAACTTCCTTTGAATTTGCAAGCTGATTGCCTTTGTGAGTGGATCTTTAAATCAGTTTGCAATGTTTTAATATTTGAATATTTTTAAAACATTTTCCATTTAATATGCACATACATATTTCATAAAATACAGTAGTCTCCCTTATGTGTGGTTTCTCTTTACAGAGTTTCAGTTACTTATGATCAACTGACGTCTAAAACCAGGTGAGTACTGTACAATATAATATTATGAGAGAGGGTGACAGAGAACACATTCACATAACTTATATTATTATAATTATTCTATTTTATTATTAGTTATTGTTAATCTCATACTGTGCCTAACTTATAAGTTAAACTTTATCATAGGTATGTATATAAATGAAAAAACAAGGTATATACAGGGCTCAGTAATATCTGTGATTTCAGGGATCAACTAGGGTTCTTGGAATGTATCCCTTGCAGAAAAGGAGGGACTACTGTATTTTGAATTGCTATATATTCAATAATAAATATCTCACGATATTTAGTCTTATAAAATTTATACATCCTTAATACAATGAAAGAAGCACACCTAACTGTGAGAATCATGTGGGCATTTACTGTACATTTTAAAATCTTTTTTAAAAGGATTTTAAATTTTATCTTAAGCACACTAGATGGCTTTAAAGGGTTGGCATGATCTGATTTATGTATTTTTAATTCTACCTATACAATTTATTTTATTTTTAAAATTAAAAAAACATTTGGCTGGGTGTGGTGGCTTATGCCTGTAATCCCCGAACTTTGGGGGGCCAAGGCAGGAAGATGACCTGAGACCAGGAATTCAAGACCAGCCTGGGCAACATAGTGAGACCCTGACTTTAAAGAAAATATTAAAAAAAAAAAATAGCCAGGTATGGTGGCATGTGCCTGTGGTCCCAGTTGCTTGGGAGGCTGAGGAAAGAGGATTGCTTCAGCCTGGGAGGTCAAGGCTACAGTGAGCCATGATAGAGCCACTGCACTCCAGCCTGGGTGACAGAGTGAGACCATGTCACTGTAAAAATAAAATTTTAAAAATAATAATTGTGGTAAAAGACACACAAAATAAAATTCACCACCTTAATCCCTCTTAAGAATACAGTTTGGTACTGTTAAATATAATTACCCTGTTGTGTGACCAAATACCATCTTGTAAAACTGAAACTCTATACCCATTAAACAACAACTCCCCATTTCCTACTCCACTGAACCCCTGGTAACCACCGTTCTACATCCTGTTTTTATGAATTTGACAACAATAAATATCTCATGTAAGTGGAATTATACAATATTTGTCTTCTTCTCGCTGGCTTATTTCATTTAGAATAACGCCCTCAAGATATATATTGTTTTATCTATTTTATATATATATTGTTTTATCTATTCATTCCTTCCACCTTTTGGCTATTCTGAATAATGCTGCTAAGAACATGGGCATATCAGTATCTCTTTGAGACCCTACCTTCAATTCTTGGAATTGTACAATCATAATTCTATTTTTAACTTTTTGAGGAACCATTATACTGTTTTTCATAATGGATGTACCATTTTACATCCCCACCAACAATACACAAAGGTTCCAATTTCTATATATCCTCACCAACATTTGTTATTTCAGGATTCTTCTGGTTTTGTTTTCTTTTTTTACAGCAGCCATTCTTAGGTGTGTGAGGTAATATCTCACTGTGGTTTTGATTTGCATTTGCCTAATGATTAGAGATGTTGAGCATCTTTTCAAATACTTGTTGGCCATTGCGTTATCTTCTTTGTATAATACAAATGTGTATTCAAGTCCTTGCCCAATTTTAATCTAGTTTTTTTTTTTGTTGCTGTTGAATTCTTTTTAATCTTTTGTAACTAAATTGTCACTCTTTAAATGATGGGATTCTAATCGTAGGTAAAGTTGTTATTGGTTGGTTGGTTTTCAAATCATATGAGAAGTGACCTGGAGCAATGGGAAAAGCATTGTATCAGAGAACGGAAGATGTGGTTTCAAATGATAATTATATGGCATATTTGTAGAGTGACTCTGTACATACATTTTAACCTCTGGTCATCAGGCCCCTTGTAAAAACAATGGGACAATTATATCTCCCCTATGAGATCATAGGGTTAGTCTGAGTATCTAATGAGAGATACAATTGTAAAACATTATAAAATAAAATTGTTATAAATAAATGGTGCATATAAAATCAGTTTAAATAACTTTAAAAAAAATTTTTCTTTTTTTTTTTTTTGAAATGGAGTCTCACTCTGTCGCCCAAGCTGGAGTATAATGGCATGATCCTGGCTCACTGCAACCTCCGCCACCCAGATTCAAGCAATTCTTGTGCCTCAGCCTCTCAAGTAGCTGGGATTGCAGGTGCCCACCACCACGGCCGGCTAACTTTTTGTATTTTTAGTATACTGAGGAGGGATTTTGCCTTGTTGGCCAGGCTGGTCTTGAACTCCTTACCTCAGGTAATACATCTGCCTCAGCCTCCCAAAGTGCTGGGATTACACACGTGAGCCACAGCACCTGGCCCAAATTTTTAAATAAAGATGTGCCAACCTGGAGACAGGCTGAGATGTTGTTGTGATGTATTATAAGCAAATCAGAAAAACTCATCTGGATAAACGTAATTAGATAAATATCTGTTAGATTATTTCCATTCTTATAATTCATACCAACATTCTTTTCTATTTTTTATTTCCTTGATAATGAAAGGTTTTTAAGTACCATTTTATCCAGGTAATGCTTGCTTCCAGAATATTTTTATGAAGTTCCTAAATATTCAGGAATTTCTAAGAAGCAATTAAAAATTACAAGTGCAATTTAAAAATGCACTTCATTACAAACAAATATACTACTACAAAAAGCTACAGAACAACCTAACACACTCCTTTAGGATGGCCCATGAATTACCTTTTCCTATATATTGGGAAAGAAAGGATAAACATAAACAGACTTCCAAACATGAAACAGTATGGCAAACAACATTTACATACCTTACTACAAAATTTAAATTAGTATTTTAAATATGCAATTATAAAAAAATTTACCTAAAAATTATTACTATTTAAATATAATCATTAGCTTATTCAAAACTTTGAAAAACTTATAATCTCAGATTTGTTTAGTTAGTGACTGAATTTTAACTTTGAAAATCTCCTTATCTGTCTTTTACTGGCACAGTGGTTAAGGACAAAGACTAGGTAATCTGGATTTAATTCTGACACATACATTTAATAGATGTGTGACCTTCAGCAAGTTAGTTAACCTGTGGTCTGAGACTTTCTTTCTCATGTTTAAAATTAAGCTAACAATCACACCTCTCTCAGTTGTTTCATAAGTTAAATAAGTCAATAAAGTGCTTTAAATACTGATTGACATGTTATAACCATTTGCTGTTCTTATTTCTATAACTATGTTTATTACTATTTTTCCTGCTTTGACACTGTGATAAATCCCCTTAAAAGGATAGAAGGAAAAGTGAAACATCTTTGTTAGTGGGTGGCATAGATAAAGGTTTATCTAATTTCATCAAGGCAATCAGAAAAGATACTGATGTGGGTAGAGAATAAAATTAGTCTTACAAAGCATCATCAGTATCTAAAAAAGCATACTAAACCACTGGTTTATGTTATAATTTAGACATACTTAAAGAGAAATTTGAGAAGAATGATGTCTGCAGTATACAGATCATTTACAATCTTAATATAACTTGTAATTACTTGTTCCCAAACTCAAGTGTAACCCAAGGCGTTCTGTGAATTTTACAGAACTAATCCCAAATCTAAATAATTAAATAGAGAAATCCAAATGTCAACAAAGGACAGGTAGCTTTAGAAGTAAACTCCAATGAATAGACAAGAAAGCAAAAAACCGATTAATTGAAAGAACTAATGTAAAGCCCCCAAATAATTAAGCTATCACTTGTAAATAAATCTCAGCTGGCTCAGTTGGCTGTCTTTGATTATGCGTATACTTTTCCTATCTACCTGGTTGGTACAGGTACAAGACTCAAATAAACGTGAACATAATCAGTATTATTAAACTGATCGAAGTAAAACAGTGAATTAACTATAGTTATTATCTACATAAAAAAAAGAATAAAAAGAGTGAAAACACCAATTCCTCAAACACATATAGAGCTTGAAAGCAGTGTCTAAATCTTTGATTAAAAAAAAAAAAAAAAACCCCTCATACTTTCTCCCAGTCATTGCTCTACCCACAACAGAAGGAAATACTGACTTCTAACACTATATATTAATTTTGTCTGTTTCTGAACTTTATAAAAATGAATCATACCATAGGCATTCCTTTTGTATCTGATGCCTCTGCAGAACATTAAGTTTATGAGATTCATCTATGTTTAAATTTAATTGTATGCTGTTCATTCTCATTGTACAGTATACCATGCTATGAATGTACCATGATTTAGTTATCCATTCTACTATAAGTAGACATTTGGATTGTTTCCAATTTAGGTCATTACAAATAGTATCAACATTCCTGCACATGTCCTTTGGTAAACTTAAGCAAACTTTCCTGTTAGATATATACCTACAAATAAAATTCCTGGGTAACAGATAACATATATGTTCAGGTTTAGTAAACACTCTCAGTTTCCCAAAGTGGTAGTACCAATTTGTGTATCAGATATCCAACTATACAACTTCCTTACAAACACTTGGAAAAGGCATCTTTTTTACTTAGCCACTCTGGTGGGTGTGTAGAAATATTTTGCTGTGGTTTTAGTTTGCATTTCCCTAATGATTTTTTATGTTGAGTATCTTTTCATGTTCATATTGACCATATACTATTTGTGAAGTGCCTTTTCAAGTCTTTTATTCATTTTTAAAATTGGGTTATGGAATATGAGTCCTTTGTTGGATATATGTATTACAAGTATCTTCTTTCATTCTATGATTTACCTTTCAGTTTTTAGATTTCTAAAGTTCTTATTTTTAATGTGATCCAATGTATCAATTTTTCCTATTATTAACAAATCTTTCCCTAACCCAAGATCACGAAGATATTCTGCCATGTTTCCATCTAAAAGCTTTATTTTTTAAATCTTTCATAGTTGGATCTATGATGTACCTAAAATGGATTTTTATGTATGTCAATAATCATATTTTCTATAAGAATATTGAATTGAAATAAAATTCTTTTCTCCATTATACTTAAAAAATCAGTCATAAATCAGGTAGTAGCATATATGCAGACCTGTTCCTGGAAGTAATAGTTTTCTTTTACTTCTGTAACAAATTAGAACAAACTTTGCAGCTCAAAACAACATAATTTTACTATTCACAATTTACAAGTCAGAAATCCAGGTTAGCTCAGCTAATTTTTCTACTCCCAGTTTCAAAAAAAAAAAAAAACCAAAAATCAAAATGTCTGCCTACTGAGCTCGTACTCTTAAGGCTCAGTAAAGATTCTACTTCACACAGTCCAGTTCCTTCTGTTCCTTTGGTTACAGGATTGACGTCCCTATTTCCTTGCTGACTTAAGCTAGAGGCTATGTTTAGCAACCAGAGGCCTCTCTCCAGTCTTTTACATAGGCCCTTAAATCTCATCAATAATAGTGCACAGAATCTTTCTCATGCTTGGAATCAATGACTCCCCTTTCTGCTGCATCTGTATTCTGCTTTCAGCTGGAAAAACGTCTCTGCTCTTAAGGGTTCATGTGATTAGACTGGGCCCACTCAGAAAACCCAGGATCATTTTACTATCTTAATTGTCTATAACCTTAACTGTATTTGCAAAGTTCCTTTTGCCTTATAATGTGACATATTCACAGGTACCACGAATTAGGGCTGGAAATCTTTGAAGGCCATTATTCTGCCTACCACACTGGATACTCTCTCCTGTTACACTAGCCTATTCTTGCACCAGCCTATTCTTGCATCAATACCACTGTTTTTAATAACTCTAGTATTGTGTTACAGAAAATGATGACAATTGGTACTCTGTCTTACACTTATTTTGTTACTCCTTAAGATTGCCTTGATTATCCTTGATCCTTTGAATTTCTAAACAAATTTCAGAAGAGATAGTCATTTTTTTACTTTAAAAAACCCAAAACCTATTTGACATTTTGATTGCACTGAATCTTTATAACTATTGATCTATATCCCCTATTTGGCCAATTTTGATTAATCTTCCAACTGAACTTCAAAAGAATGTGTACTCTCGTATTTTCCAGTGAAATGTTATACAGTTGTAAATTAAGTCACTTATTACTCTTGCTGTAAAAATGTGCTCTACCTCTCTCTTTTTTTTTTTTTTTGTCATCTACTTGTTCTATCAGCTATTGATGGTTGGTACTACTGACAGCATCATAAATTCTCCCAGTATATTTGGGGATTTGTCCAGTTCTTTTGCTTCTATCAATTTTTGCTTTATACATACTATCTCACTATGTGCATGCGGATTTAGGATAGTGAAAACTTCCTGATACAATTACCCTTTCATTATTATAAAACATCCATCTTTTATACAAATTCTCCTAACTTTATGATGAGGCTATATCCTGAGAAACCCACTGTAAGTGAAAAATATTGTTAAGTCAAAAATACATTTCATATACTATAGAGTGTTGGTTATTTACCCTCATGACTGCTTGGCTGAGTGGAAACTGCAGCTTGCTGCTACTGCCCAACACTGCAATAGAGTATTCTATTACATATCACTAGCCTAGAGAAAGATCAAAATTCAAAGCATGGCTTCTACTGAATGTGTATCATTTTTGCACCACCGTAAGGTCAAACAATTGTAAGTTGAACCATCATACGTTATGGACCACCTATATTTAGTCTTTATCTTATAGTCTACCTTATTGGATATAGTAGCTACACCAGTTTGCCTTTCAGTGTTAGGACAGTGTATCTATTCATCCTTTTAGCTTCATCCTCCCTTTTAATTTAAGATGTGGCTCTTGAATGCAGCATATAATTGGGGTTTACTTGTTTTATACAGCCTGACAAGCTTAGTGATTCAATTGTAATAATTAGTCAATTTATATTGAATGTGATTACCAATATAATTAGGACAAAACAGAGGAAGAATAAGCTTTACTACAGATACAACTGGGACTTGAAATACATCCCCAAGGTCAACTCTGATACAGAATGGTGACATGTATATTTTATCTTGATTTTCTCATTGCTCTAAGCAGAAGTACTAATTTGCTACCAGCTACTCCATTCTACTTGGAAGGAAAGTCTCAACACATAGGTTTTCCTAAAATCAAATATTTACTTGAAAGCCTGTATTAAATCCAAGGTGATGTTCAAGGTCAACCTTAGTCTCTGAATAATATTTGCCTCAAACAAAAGTGCTAGTAGCACTTTGGACATTTCATAGTATAACAATAAGACAGTGGTATACTTAAAAAACCCCAAAGGATAAAAAAACTGTTAAGTAATTAATATCATTTCATGTTCATTTTTAATGTGACCTAGGAAATAAACTATTGTAAATGTCTTCCAAAACCATTTCATTTTTTTGTTGTTGTTTTGTTGAGGCAGAGTCTCATTCTGCTGCCTGGGCTGGAGTGCGATGGTGCAGTCTTGGCTCACTGCAACCTTTGCCTCCAAGGTTCAAGTGATTCTCCTGCCTCAGCCTCCTGAATAGCTGGGATTACAGTCACGTGCCACCACGCCCAGCTAATTTTTTGTACTTTTAGTAGGAATGGAGTTTCACCATGTTGGCCAGGCTGGTCTTGAACTCACGACCTCAAGTGATCCGCCTGTCTCAGCCTCCCAAAGTGCTGGGATTACAGGCATGAGCCACCATGCTCAGCCCAAAACCATTTCTTAGGCCACAAAAAATTATCTCACACACAAATCAATTCAGGAATGAACAAAAGAATATGATCCATTGCACCTAGGTGTTTCAGCTTCTTTATTATAAATGCCTTACTCCAGTCTATGTCATCTGTGATCCTTCATTAAATCCCTACATTTAATATCTTCTCTAACCTAATCTCCAATGAATACCCAGTTACTTTCTAAACAGAAATACAATAAGCACTACTTACATTTACATATAAAATCTCCCAATGGCAAGCTTTAATTTCAGATAAAATTTCATATGTATATATCTGTTAAAATTTGTAAATGTATAAACTTATAAATCAATTTAGATATATAAATTTTATAAAATATCATCTATAATTTATATGTTACATATATACGCATATATATGTGTATGTGGGGGTACACACATACATATTTCTAGCTATTCTCTTGTCTCTGCCTTTTATTTGCCAAACTTTAAAATAAGCTTCAAGGTCTAGCTTAACTTTTCAAATGCCAAAAAAAATAATCATCACCATTCACCAGCTGGGTCAGATGGACTATGTAATTTTATTTTTATGTTCAAGTCATTTTATATTGCAGAAGTGAAAATAAAGGAGCAGTGAAATTTCATCAGAAAGTTTTGGTTTTGAACGTATATGTATTCAATGTCTTCTAAATGCAACTAACGCTTCATCAATTGTCATGTATGAACCAGAGACACATCCATCTTGTAAATATTGATTCCAGATGTCAAATACATCCCTAATTGGATCTAACTTATCCTTATTCTCGTTCTTCTTGAACTGACATCATCAAAATACAGCACACCTGATGAATTTTTTTTTAAACCTTTAGCTTATAGTTTTGATGAAGAGAAAATGGCCATCTTCTTTGTTCGATAATTGCAAAAGTTTCATTTTTACACTTATAACACCACTTATAATTACCAATTAATAATTTTTTCATTTCTACATTATCTGTTTCCTTCTAGTCACCTATGCATATATATATATATATATATATATATATATTTACCTTCAGTATTTGTCCACTTAGGAACCATATATAATGAATCTGAGCACGAAATCATAAAAGATTAAAGAATATGTTACCTATCCTTTTAGCAAAATGAGATGGTCCAGGTTCTTGCTGCAAAATACTGTGTGATAAGGTCCTTCCTGTTCTTCACTAACTGAATGTGAATACGTTATCTGCTTTTTGTTTTGAGAAATGCATTATTCACACATTGATAGTTGTCTGAAGAAATGCATCTTGGAATGTGTCATCTGATGACTCAGTATGAGGATCTGCTTCTAAGACCAATTTTGCCATTAACATTAGAGCCCTGATATCTGATTTGACTAGTAAATATTAAAGTCTCTTCTCAATTTTCATAACTTTGTCATTATGGAAAAGAAGAATTAAAGGGAAAATTTACCCCCAAGCAAAAAAAAAGTTTGAAAAAAAAATTAAAAATTCTGAATTCTCAATTGTAAAAGGAGACTACAAAGATGGGGTCTCTGATCTTCTTTTATTTATATATTCATGAAAGATCATGCAATATTTTGGACAACTTGATAAAACTAAAGGATAAAGCAATAGTGACCATTTATTCAACTACTTCACTACCCTTCTAGATGATTTCATCATTCTCCCATTTTCCTTTTATTTCATTGTTTGTTTGTTGTTGTTGTTGTTGTTGTTGTTCTTGTTCTTGTTGTTTTGAGATAGTGTTTCCCTCTTATCCCCCAGGCTGGATTGCAATGGTGCCATCTCAGCTCACTGCAACATCTGCCTCCCTGGTTCAAGCAATTCTTCTGCCTCAGCCTCCTGAGTAACTAAGATTACAGGCATGTGCCACCATGCCCAGCTAATTTTTGTATTTTTAGTAGAGATAGGGTTCCACTATGTTGGCCAGGCTGGTCTCGAACTCCCGACCTCAAGTGATTCACCCGCCTCAGCCCCCTATTTAAGGACAGTTGAAGAAAGCTAGCTGATAAGTAATGATGAAATAATTCTAATAATAATAAAACAGCAAAATGTTTCAAGATGGAGGAAATACAAGAACACTATGATACAAAAATATATCACAGATTTATAAAAAGGCCCAATAGATCCAGGTGGTAAATATAAAATTTAAATATATATATATATATGTACAGAAATAAACACTTTTTCTCTTTGCTCTTTGGAAGAGCCCTAGAAAATAATAAAAGTCATAAAATATCAATCCTTATAAATTCTCAGAATTGCTCAAAAACAGAAACTCAAAAGTAAAACAGAATCCAATAGACCTTGGTGTTGTACTGAGGGTTAAAGGCCACTGACTTTCTAAGATTTTTGTCAGAGAGCAACAAACAAAATTAACCTCATACTTACCAGTTTCCCCACTGTATTTAAACATGCTTCCATTATTCTACCCATTACACTGTATTATACATATTCATAATATATAATACACATGATTTTGATTTTTCAGCTAGACTATATTTCTGGAACTTAAGAAAATGCCTTAAACATGGTAGTCCTTTTAAGTGTTTGTTAAATTAGAACTTTCTCACAAACTATAATACTATCTTATGAGATAGAGGAACTAATTTAACTTCCTGAAACTCAAAGAATAAAAAAGTCTCTAGTATGCATTAGACTTAATAAAGCAGGTAAAGCTTATCTATAGGTTGTCTCATTCCTTATCTATATCTTACTGGTTAGTACCCTAAAATTATATTTTCTGATGAGATAAAATTTTAATCTTATCTTCTTAAGAAAAAGATTTCATTCCCTGAATCTATTAATGTTTCATGTTTATTATAAGGTGGAAAGATATAAAAATTTGTAAAGATAACTAACTTGAAATTTAAAAATCCGGGTTACGTAACTGCAAAGATTTTGTATTTTATCCTAAGTGCAAAGGCATATCATTAGAGATTTAAGTATGGCCATGTATAACCTATTAACTATAAGTCAAATCACACCCTATATTCTAAAGACCAAAATCTTAATATCAATACCCAATGAATTGAAGAGCCAAGCTAAATAAAGTGACAAGATTATTTAACTTACTCTTCAATTCTTTGGAAATCATACATACCAAGGACTGCAGCATCAAAGTAAGCAAGGCAAATACTTACAACTACAGTTAGATCTGACAAAGGAGTCCGGGTGTTAACTGAGGAGATTCCTATATCCTGTTCTAAGAGTAGCATTGTGAAATTTTAATTTGCCAAAAATTTCATTACAAAGAAATACCTGAATCAAAACAGTTAAAAATCAAGATAATAGATTATCCAGATTATTTACTATTTGGGCTACATCAACTTGCCATGTTAAAACCCAATTGTGTTTTTAGAGCCTTATTATATATTCTATAAACCAGCCTGCTTGTTAATTATCTTTTCAGAAACTTTGCTGAAATCCATGTTGCAAGCATCCTGATTTCTACAGGGTCCTTACCATTCTGACTTTTTAATACAATATTGTGTATGTGTGTGTGTCATTTGGGATCCTCTGAAATCCACACTGAACACTTATCATGGAGTCATGTATAGAGCATAAAATAAAGATGTACTGATATAAACTGTGTAACTTTTTTAAAGCTTGGCTGAAGTTAAATTTCAGTCAGTAAAATATTATAACTCAACTATAGTTTTTTATTTTTATTATTTTATTTTTAATTTATCTTGGAGACACAGCCAAATAAAGGAATCTGCTGACTGAGTATAAATTAGCTATCTTTGTAATCACATTAACTTTTTTAGGTGATATGGTATACCTATGTGATAAATTTAAGAAAATTCAAACTGGTCTATATTGTCAGTATTTTTTATGGCTACCAATAATAGATACTAGAGCTGGCAGGTAAGATGGGGAATCCAGACATAAAAAAATCATGGCAGGCTTCTTACTGGCAGCTAAAATAAAGGAATCCTATAAACAGTCACCTGTTTATATGATTTATATAAGCCAATAAGGGGTCCCAATATTGTACTTAATATTTATTAAATGAAACTCTAATGGAGTTTTGTACTTTGCAAAATAATGAACAAATATCCAGGGAGCAATTTATATTTTAAGGAAAATTTACCAGTGAGAAATTACATTTAAAAATTAAAATATGAACAAATACACATTAAACAAATCTTTGAAAAGATCTAAAATCACTTTTTCTTTTTTTTTTTTCTTTAGTAGAGACGGGGTTTCACCGTGTTAGCCAGGATGGTCTCGATCTCCTGACCTTATGATCCGCCTGCCTCAGCCTCCCAAAGTACTGGGATTACAGGTGTGAGCCACCGTGCCCGGCCTAAAATCACTTTTTCTTAAGAATGTAAGTAAACAGCCTGAAAACTCACATAAATTTTTTCTTTGAGTG
The DNA here is from genome assembly GCF_029281585.2 of Gorilla gorilla gorilla. NCBI lineage: Eukaryota > Metazoa > Chordata > Mammalia > Primates > Hominidae > Gorilla > Gorilla gorilla. The sequence continues at coordinate 83,521,030 of NC_073239.2, read as the reverse complement.
TTTCCCTAAAACACAAAAGCCTTAAAAACTGACATTTTGAGTATCACAGTGCTAGGAATACCAGGTACACCTCATTCCTTTCTTTTGCTGATAAGAAATAAGAAGAAATATTTGCTTTTTCGTCGTTGTTTTTGTAATGGCAGATATCAGAATTACACCCACTTAAAACATTTCCTTACTGAGTCTGTCTTCTGTCTAGAGAGACAGTAGTGTGGATTATCAATCATGCAGGATCACTCAGAGGACCAGTTAAACAATGGTATATAAACTCATCACTTAAATCTGGGATTTCCCTTTGTATACTGGCTTCTGTGAAGTTTGAATACACTTAATAATGAAGTTAAACTATTTGGAAAATTGCTAATAATCTTTCAAAGTTTCAAAGTAAGTTTCAAAATTTCACAGGAAATTTCGAATTAAGTAAATTATATTTCTTAAAAGGGCCACAACATTATCTCATCCCACGTGTTCTTTTTCAGCATGACTTTCCCCTATCTGTTAAATCTGAATTGGCTCTATGACCTCTTTTGACCAATGGAATGTGGCAGTGTAACATCTAAGGATTTGTCTTAAGAAAACTGCAGCTACCAATTGGTCACCCATAATACTTCTGTTTAGAATCTAGGTCCCATGCAGTGAGACAGCCCAATCATACAAAGAGTCCATGTTCAAGAGAACATGTGAACATTGTCAACAGCTCCAGTTGAGTTCTAGCTGGCAACAAGCACCAACTGCTAACCATGTGAGTAAGGCCATTTTAGATGCCCCAGCTATCCAGCAGACATCACATCAGAGATGGATACAAATCTATCAACCTACATCCAGTCCACCTACATAACTGAAAGAGATAATAAACTTTTGCTATTTTAAGCCACCATTGTTATACAGCAATATACAGTAAAAACGGGGTACATATCTAATAGTAGTTAGTGAGCTTGTCCCAATCTAATAAACAATGGTGGTAAATCAGCAGCAGGAGTGAAGAAAGCCACACCACACAGCTTAAGAAAGGCTCTTAATATTTAATTTTAAAAAAAAGCAATCTTATAGCTGGCTCCTGTGCGCCTCACCCAGGAGCCTGGGGACCAGCCAGACTGGCCAGTCACCAACACACACTGATGCCTGAGCACCTGAAGACCAACCCACCAGTGCCACTACCAGAATCTGTGTAGCCCGGCCCAGGGATGCGAGGGCCAATCAGGAAGGGCCTGACACTGCTACCACTGGCTCCCCACCTAGGAACTGAAGACTTGCTCACCCAGGACACACAACCACCACTGTTGGTGCCCCCATGTGACACCTAGAGGCCTGAGGATCAGTCTGGCTGATGACCCCTTCCCCACCAAAGTCTCATCACAATCTTCACAAACAACTGCAGGCTAAGCCATTAAGGAAATCACAGACACTGCAGTTGTTGATTACAGTTGAAGTATCATACAAAAACTACACCACTGCAATCACCTAGAACCAATGCGAAAACATTCTACCTAACAAACATTATAGCTACATCTACAGGAAAAAGTCTTTCCTTACAGAAGCTACTCCATAAAATTAGAAGTGACAGTTACACCAGATGTGCAAATATCAATGTAAGGGAACAAGAAATATGAAAAGGCAGGGAAACATGACACCTCCAAAACAATACAATAATTCTCCAGTAACAGACCCCAAAGAAAAGAAAATATGTCAAATGCCTGAAAATGAGTTTATAATAATGATTTGATCCTAAGGAAACTCTACAAGATACAAAAGAACACATATAAATAATTTTAAAACCAGGAAAACAATTCATGACCTGAATGAGAAATTAAACATAGATAGATATTATTTAAAAAAAAAAAAAAACAGAAAGAAAACCCAGAAACTAAATCTTTTCCCAAACCAATATCTTAAAGCATCCTTCAGTGTTTTCTTTTAGTAGTTTGACAGTCTCAAGTCATACATTTAAATCTTTAAACATCATTAGTAATGAGAGAAACCCAAAATAATAAGCAATCTGATGGGATACAATGGGAAGAGTACAGCACCACCTTTGTGACAGTCTGGACAAAGACGTTTAACTTACCATATAATCCAGCAAGTCACACTTAAGTATTTATTCAAAAGAAATGAAAACATACGTACCCAAAAATATATGTACAGGAATATTCACTGCAACCCTATTAATAACAGCAAAAAATCATTAAAAATCTAGCTGTCCCTTAAACTGAGAATGTATAAAATTGTAAAATCCTCATACACTGGAATACTATTCAGCAATAAAAAAGAATGCAGTACTTATTTTATACAGCACAATATAGATAAATCTCAAAACACTAAAATGAAGCCAAACAGAAAGAGTATACAGTGAAATGCAAAATTCCATTTATATAAGGTTGAAGATTGGTAAAACTAATTTATGGAAATAGAAAAGTTTGCCTGCCAGTTGAATAAAACACTTTTTGTTGATTCCTTAATAAAGTACTATGTTCATTAATTATAATTTTAAAAGTAAATTTGAAACTCAAATTGTGCTATTTTTCTTATAAGAAATTGAAGTACATACATAGAATAACAGAATGAATTCAAAGAAGATAAGAAGTATAGGAGAATTTATACCTTAGAAAAGAAAATGGCCTAATCAGAAAGTTAAATTACAGTAGAAAATAAAACAAAACTATGATGTGACAGTATATGATTAAATTTAATATTGACAGAAAACAGTAATATAAGAACTACACAAGGCAGTACACAATTAAATTGGAAATAAGTGCAAGAAACATTGTACATTTCGAATGACGTTGTGAAGAAGGCCTGGCCTGAGCAAGGGCACAGAAAGAAGAATGGTAATAGTCTTTGAGTAAGCAGACCAAACTGGATGGAATGGATGGTTCCACTAAGTGAAGTAAGACAATAAGGAACAATTCCTTTTTTGTTGTTGTTCTTTCTTAGCAGATACATGGCATAACAAACGTGGAATGTTAGAAAAAGTCATCTGACTGGAATACGCAGAATGTATTTATAAGGGGCCGGGCGCGGTGGCTCACACCTGTAATCCCAGCACTTTGGTAGGCCCAGGCAGGCGGATCACGAGGTCAGAAGTCGGAGACCAGCCTGGCCAACATGGTGAAACCCCGTCTCTACTAAAAATACAAAAATTAGCAGGGTGTGGTGGCGCACACCTGTAGTCCCAGCTACTCAGGAGGCTGAGGCAGAAGAATCACTTGAACCTGGGAGGAGGAGGTTGCAGTGAGCCAAGAGCACACCACTGCACTCTGCCTGGGTGACAGGGCAAAACTCCATCGCAAAAAAAAAAAAAAAAAAAAAAAAAAAAGAATGTATTGTAAGAAAGGAAAGTATGGAGACAAATCTGTAAGGAAGCCAACCTTTACATTAATGTACTGCAAATCTGCGCCTGGATCAATATTTCAGCTAAGAGAATACAATAAAATCAAACATATGTGAACATTATAAACCTGAGATTATCAAAATTTGATGAAAAATGCAATACAGAGGGTTTAGAGAAGAAAGGTATCAAAAACAACTATGAGCTTTTGATCCCATATACCGACAGGGGAACTATCATTTGCTAAGACACAGGCACTGTACCAAGTGCATCACTTATACTATCTCATTTAATCTAATCATTTTGCCAATCTCATGTCATGAAACATTGCTCTCCCCTCTTTATAGACAAGATAATGAAACTTGAAGACATTATTTCCCAAAGATCTCAGAGCTAGCAGGATTAAAATGTAAATTTCAACAAACATTTATTTTATTGACCAGAAAAATAATAATACCAATGATACAAATAGGAAATTAGGTGGGGTAGTTGGACTGGGAACAAGGTAGCAGAAGAGAAGGATAATAAAGAGTTCAAACAACCTGAATTTGAAGCAATAGCAAGATTTAAAAAGAAAAAAATGTTTAGAAGCAATGATAGGAAACTGTTTAGGGTTAGAAACAGATTCGGAAATCACTTGCAGAAAAATGTTAATGATGATTCTTTAGTAGGAAATTTCTCTAATATAGAAAATATATAAAGTAGAACTACAAATAAAAATTAACTTCGAATATAATTCATCAAAAAATAAAAAATATTATACTTAGCACAGTATGAGCCTTAATACAATAAGAAATCCTCCTACAGACCTAGTCTAGTTGTTGTCAAATTTTACTTTAAAATTACTTCACTATGGCAATACTGTCTTCTGCAAACACAAGCTAGCTTTGAATCTATGAGATAGAATTATTTACATAGTCAAAATAAAGGTGCTATCTTGTTTTAATTATACATAGAAAGAGCTTTTTAAGACTCATACAAACTTATCTAAAAGTAATATTTGCAAAGAAAGACCTAGTGAGGAAAAAACAAAAATTACATGAAGTTATTCAGCAATAATAAAGGAAACTCAAGAATAATAAATACATTTGTTTTGAGCTAAAATAAACACTGTTAAAAAGGATGACTGTGCCGGCCAGGCGCAGTGGCTCATGCCTGTAATCCCAGCACTTTGGGAGGCCGAGGTGGGTGGATCATGAGGTCAGGAGTTCGAGACCAGCCCGACCAACATGGTGAAACCTTGTCTCTATTGAAAATACAAAAATTAGCCAGGCGTGGTGGTGAGTGCCTGTTATCCCAGCTACTCAGGAGGCTGAGGACGAAGACTCGCTTGAACCCAAGAGGTGGAGGTTACAGTGAGCCGACAGCGCCACTGCACCCCAGCCTGGGCGACAGAGCAAGACTCCGTCTCAAAAAAAACAAACAAAAACAAAAACAAAAAAAAGAACGACTGCAATTAAAGAAAAACTACAGGCAAAATGGGCATGGGACAATAATCCTGACAGTCCACTAGAGTTAAGTAAGAGGGGATCATGTAAACACTCCATAAAATATAAGAAAAAAAAATAACACATTAAATAGGTTGAAGATAAAAGTATTTATTAGTGACAGCTACGATCAAGTCAATATAGGAAATACCAGAAACAGACTATGTAATTAACTGGCATGACAAGAAAGTCTACAAATATAAGTTAAAATAGGATTCTGATGGCTGGGTGCAGTGGCTCACGCCTGTAATCTCAGCACTTTGGGAGGCCGAGGCAGGCGGATCACGAGGTCAGGAGATCGAGACCATCCTGGCTAACACAGTGAAACCCCATTTCCACTAAAAAATACAAAAAATTAGCCAGGCGTGGTGATGGGGACCTGTAGTCCCAGCTACTCAGGAGACTGATGCAGGAGAATGGCATGAACCAGGGAGGTGGAGCTTCCAGTGAGCTGAGATCGCGCCACTGCACCACAGCCTGGGCGACAGAGCAAGACTCCATCTCAAAAAAAAAAATAACAACAATAACAATAGGATTCTGATGACCAATTGCCAACATTAAACTTGCCATTCTTTATTTCTTCCAATTTCTGCTTCTGACATTTATTTCTATCGCCCTGTTTTTCTATTTTAAATCACTAAGGAAATGTGATCAGATTCTTTTTATTTCAGCATAGATCTGACCCCACACATGTCAACAACATTACCTGCCTTTCTTCTATTAAATTCTCTACTTATAAACTTTTCTACTTCTAATGAGCCAGTGAAAATTATAGAAAAGAGCATAACCCAAGTAAAATACTTAAGTCTATTAAGAATATCTTCCAGCATCTCTTATCTTGTCCGTTTCTTCTCTTCCCCATTCATTAGATCTTCATATTGTCATCTAGCTGTCCAGTAAGTTCCAGTAGAACCATCCCTCCTCTGGATGTAATACAGACTACTCCCTTCCCCCATCAATATTTAACTATGTCATTATATTTAATAAACCAATTTAATTAAAATAACATGCTAATGTTACAGTTAACATCCAGGAAAAAGTCCTTACTCTTATTTAATCTTCTTAGGAAGCAATTCAGATAGTAACAGAGAAAGGCAGAAAAAATGATTTCAAATTACCTTAAAAATCAGGACCTAGAAGGGAGATTAAATAGAGTATAATCGAAGTCATGCACTGCATAATGATATTTCAGTCAATAATAAACTGCATATATGATGGTGAGTCCATAACATTATAATGGAGCTGAAAAATTCCTATCAAATAGTGATGTCATAGCCATCATAAAGTAGCAGTAAAAGGCATTCCTACATGACTGTGGTGATGCTGGGATAAACCTACTGCAGTGGCAATCATATAAAAAAATCATATAAAAAAACAATCATATAAAAAAATTATGTACACTACATAACACTTGATAATGATAATATCATTATTTTAGAGTGTACCCCTACTTATTAAAAAAAAGTTGACACTAAAACAGCCTCAGGCAGTTCCTTCAGGCAGTATTTCAGAAAAAGGTGTTGTTATCATAGAAGATGACAGCTCCACAGGTGTTATTTAGTGAGACAAGATAAGGAGGTGGAAAACAGTGATACTGATGATCCTGACCCTGTGTAGGCCTAGACTAATGAATGTTTGTGTCTTAATTTTTAACAAAGAAGTTTACAAAGTGAAAGGATAAAATAGAAAAAAAACTTACAGACTGAAGATACGAAACACACATGTGTGTTTTATATTTATATACATATACATATTTATATACGTATATAAATATATATTTATATACGTATATAAATATATATTTATATACGTATATAAATATGTGTGTGTGTGTGTGTGTGTGTGTGTGTATATATATATATATATATATGTATTTTTTTTTGAGATGGGGTCTTACTCTGTCTCCCAGGCTGGATGGAGTGCAGTGGTGAGATCAGAGTTCACTGCAACCTGAAACTCCTGTGCTCAAGCAATCTTTCCTCCTTAGCCTCCAGAGTGGCTGGGACTATAGGGGTACACCAACACACCTGGCTCATTTTTTAACTTTTTTTGTATAGATAAGGTGTAATTATGTTCCCCATGCTGGTTTTAAACTCCTGGGATTAGGCAATCCTCCTGCTTCACCCTCCCAAAGCACTGGGATTGCAGCTGTGAGCCACATGCCTGCCAGAAATAAAACATTTTTGTACAATATGTTTATGTTTTAAGCTAAGCATTATTACAAAAGAGTCAAGAAGTTTATAAACTAAAAAAATTAAAGTAAGCTAAAGTAAATTTATTATTGAAGAAAGAAAAATATCTTTTAATATATTTAGTGTAGTTAAGTATACATTGTTTAAAAACTCTACAGTGGTGTATGGTAAAGTCCTAGGCCTTCACCATTCACTCACTCACCTACCCGAAGCAACCTCCAGTCTTGCAAGCTCCATTCATGGGAAGTGCCCTATATCACTTTTAATCTTTTATACCACATATTTACAGCATTTTTCTATGTTTAGATACATAAATATTTGCCATTGTGTTATAACTGCCTACAATATTCATTCAGTACAGTAACATCCTGTAATAGTTTGTAGCCTGACAGCAATAGCCTATGCCATACAGCCTAGGTGGGTAGTAGGCTATACCACCTAGGTTTGTGTAAGCATATTTCATGATGTTTGTAAATGACAAAATTGCCTAACAATGCATTTCTCAGAACACATCCCCATCATTAAGCAATGAATGACTGTATTCTATAAGGATAATATAATCAAAGTACTGGTGTTTTTCATAACTTTGCATTTTCTTTATTCAATTAATTGCTGTTAGTAACTGAATTTTCTACAACTTAGATCCCTGATTTTTCACTCCCTCACTGCATTATTCTACTGTTATCACCTAGACAACAGGCTTAATTCTTTCCTCTACCAAGAGCTGACTGACTCTTTTTAGGGCACAAAAAGACAACAAAAACATTCCATTTTCTATTTAGTTGCTTAGCACAAAATAAACCTAACCAAATGAACTTTATATAATTGGGTGGTGTATCTAACGGTAGGTAGAAGAGAGATTTCTTTAATAAAACTATGAACTAATGGGAAAACAGACTAGGTAATTAGAAGCACACCATTATTAGTGAAAGCAGACAAAGAGAGAACAAATAATTTGCTCTTCATTTTAAAAATATCCTAATACCAAAAAACGCAAAATAATTCAATGTAATATAATCTACGCACATCAGATTATCAGTACTTTAAGTCTAACAATATCAAGTCTTTGTGAAACCTCATACATTTCTCATGAAACAGTAAACTGATGGGACTACTTTAAAGAACGATTCAAAAAAATTAGTAAAATGTTTAAAAGTTTATATACTATATGCTGGCCATTCTATACCTAGATACATACCTCAAGGAAATTTTCACCTATTCATGATTCTTTGAAGCACTGTTCACAAGAGTAAAAATTATGAAACAAGCAATAGAGGAATTAATAATAAATTACGATACATTCATGCAATGAAATACTCTTCAACAGTTGAAATAAAGAACTAGATCCATCAACGAATGTATCTGAGAAACAATGTTGGGGGCAGGGGGAAGCATGTTCCAGTTTGATACTATTCAAATATAGTTTAAGATACGTAAAACAAGACTACATTTATTCTGGATGTGAGAAAAAGAGTAAAATTGTGAAACAAGCAGGGAATATAAAACAACAAATTCAGAATAAGGGTTACTACTGGGAAGAGAATGATAAAGGTGAACGGTATAGGTAAGAGATTCACAGATGACTTCCATTTTATCTGTAATGTTTTATTTCTTAAGTTCAATAGTAATTATATGGGTATTCATTAGATTTATACCAATTTTAAGGTAAGAGTCATATATTGCTATCTATCTTCTATTCCCCCAAATGAGAATATTTTATATAAAAGATCTATAGTCAATTATAATAATTCTAACACTGAAATAAAGGCATTCCCAATAAAGCAAATCTCAATAAAGCAAATCTCTGGCAGTCAGAACCTAAAACCTAAATGATAACTGCACTGTTTTATAATTTGTGGGATCACAAAGTTCTTCATTTACATTATCAGCTGTTGATTTTCCATGAGAATCTCATCTCCAGTAGACATGAATCCAATTCAGTTACAAGTACCTCAAATTGAATTATCTATCATTCTACTCATATGCTATCTTCTTAACTACAAAAATATCCTGAAAAATCTTATGGTATGGCATTCATAGAAAGGCAAATATACTACTTCCATCCTCATTACCTAGCTGTGAGGTCCAGTGTTAAGCCAAAAAAACATTAGAAATTATTAAATACATCCAAAAAACAATAACTAGAACCACAGCATTCAATTTAATACATTGGTTCTTGCTGTTTTTATTTAAATGGAAAATATCCTCAAAATATTAAGTTATCTTCTTTCTAACATGTTACCTAAAATCCAACTCAAATATATTACTATTAGCACTTCTGTTAAATCTTCATCCTTCGGTGAAAATTTTGATCAGAATGAGAATGTTTCAGAAAATAAATCCAATTACTTAAATGAATGCGAATGCCTTAGAACAAAGTTTATTATAGCTTCAAATAAAACATCAAAATTTGGAGAAACATCATATTTAATATAGAGAAAAGAATTAACAGAATAACTTTTATGCACTTATATCTGCATTTTAGGCTCCATTTACTTTTCCTATCTATAAGATAGAACATAAATTTCAGCCCTTGCTAAACAGATTCTGGTTCTCTATAATTATCTAAGCATAATAGATGGTAGAGGAGAGGCACCTTATGAAAAACAGGGGTATTAATTGAAAGTTAACATACTAAATGGTGAGAATCCCAGACTTCTCCATCACATGGCTAAAATAACACTGCCAGACAAGTTTACACCATTCAGGTAGAAAGTTAAAAGTTTTTCTCAGAAGGAACTAAACAGCCCAAGAGAAAATACCCTATGATAGTGACATTTATAAGTACCTCTGGATACCTACCTAATAACCCTACAATGAAGTCCACTGGGTTATAAGGCCTGTCCTATTACACAGAAAAGCCAACTCATATTTATTGCCTCCCTATTAAATATAAATCTGCATATAAGAATCATAAGATATGTGAAGAAAGCTTGCATCATAAATAGCACAGATAAAACTAGACGCAGTAACAAACAAAAAGGATTTGGGAATAAACAATGCAAGAAACAGAATAGTCTTTAAAAAACCACACTGTGATTTTATAAGATGGAGACTGACAAATTGTGTACTTGACATAAGAACAGGGTATTATTACAAACAGGCATTGGAGGAAGAATTCTTGGAATTTAAAAATGTAAATGAAACATAAAATGTATTAGAAGGTTTGAAAACAAAGGTAGGGAAAAGAAACTACCAAGAAGTAGGACAAAAGGCAGACAATAGGAAAGAAAAGTTAAGAAAATTGGGGGGGAAACTGAGAAACTCTAACATCCAAACAGAAATTCCAGAAAAACAAAACAAGAAAAAAGAAGGGAGGGGCTGATCAAGTAAATAATACATGAAAATTTTCCAAAAATGAAAGACAATGGCCGGGCATGGTGGCCCATGAGTGTAATCCTAGCACTTTGGGAGATCAAGGCAGGAGGATCACTTGAGCCCAGGAGTTCGAGACCCTTGGCAACACAGTGAGACCCCGTCTCTACAAAAAAATTATAAAATTAGTCAGGTATGGTGGTGCGTGTTTGTAGTTCCAGTTACATGGGAGGCTAAGGAGAGAGGATTGCTTGAGACTGGGAGGTCAAGGCTATAGTGACCATCTCGTGCCACGGCACTGCAACCTGGTGACAGGGCAAGACCCTGCCTCAAAAAGAAGAAGAAGAAGAAGAAGAAAGACAAGTTTCCAGATTGAAAGGCACTAACAAGTGCAGGCTTGACCAGCAGCTTGATTCCATTCAGACTAATTGTAAAAACAGGCACTTACTCTAGGCATCAACATGAGTGACCCAGCCCTTCCAAATGGCAGTTCATAGCTTATGTCTCCATGGAGGGGTGTCTCTGTAATCTACTATTACTACCCAAGTGAAGTAACTGGCAAGAGCCCAACACTCAGGAAAAAGATATCATAACTTAATCCTTAGGAATACTGTCTAAGGTAGGAGTTAGAAAACTTGTTTTCTGAAAAGAGCAGATAGTAAATAGTTTTGGCTTTGCAAGCCCCATACAGTCTCGAGTGTGTATTCTTTTTCCCCCAATGCTTTAAAAAATGTAAAAATCCTCCCAAGCTAAGAGCAATAGAAAAACAAGTTGTAGCCAAATTTGGCACACAGACTGAAGTCTCTCAACCCCTGGTCCAAGAAAATGGCTTTTAATTCAGCCCATTGTGCTGGATCAGCCCTTACCAGTTAATCTTTTAGACTGTCCTTGGAGCTGGAGGGTGGCTGCCACCCAGTGGACACCATTAGCTTTTCACTTAAGCTATCAGAGAACCAGACCCAACCGTTTATTTAATAGAGTAAACTTTGTACATGAAATCAGTCCAAGGGCTTTACCCACAAGGTCAATTTAACATCATATCCCTTGGTAAACTTTCCTCAAATCTAGCAGTTGAATTCAGATACAGATCCTATACTAAAACATGGACCAAGGTGTCTCACAGGCACATGTCAAGGGCTATAGTAATTTAGTTCTTCTTATTACAGAGGAAATAAAGATATTTGAGTCTGCCAGTAAACATGTCTTATGCCATATTAATGAACTGTACTAAGAGAAAACATGTTTCCAGAAATTATGAAATGGTACATTCATAAATTCGACAATCTACAGAGTGTTGGTATGTGACAGCTTACAATGGCCACAAAATGCCTGTAATATCTCCAGGCTGAAAATCTGGGGAGCAGAGAGTACTGGGAGTGGAAAAGGACGATAAGGACGAGGAGCACTGTGTAGACTTTTTCTCTCCTTTGGCTGCTCGCTCCAAGGTTGGTGTCCAAACCCTGCAGTTGTTTCCTCCCTCATGTAGCTTCTGATATTTGGAAAGCAACCTCGCTCAAGGAGGTGAAATATTATGGTAGCTCTTCCCCTTCATCTTCAGCCCTTTTGGCAAGCCCTGGGTTCAGCTTTCCCTTCCCACATGGGACCAAGGATGGTGATCTGGTAACCCATATCCAATAAAGCCATGAAAGTTCAGGTCCCTCCTCTTCTTTAAAATTTCTCCAGGGCACTTAGTTTTCTCCTTGAGGCAGCTGATGTCAGGGTAAAGGGGGCAATGGCAGGATGAGAGGACACAAACTGAGAAAGTGGCACATACACCAATAAGCATGGCTTTGCTTTTTTTTTTTTTTTTTTTTGAAACAGAGTCTCACTCCATCACACAGGCTGGAGCACAGTGGCACAATCTCAGCTTATTGCAACCTCCATCTCCTGGGTTCAAGTGATTCTCGTGCCTCAGCATCCCAAGTAACTGGGACTACAGGTGCGCATCACCACACCCAGCCAATTTTTGTATTTTTAGTAGGCTTTGTATTTGCTTTCAGCTTTGAGCAGCCAGTCACATGATCAAGCAAACTAACTTCCAAGGTTGCTAGTTGATATGGTTTGGCTGTGTCCCCACCCAAATCTCATCCTGAATTGTAACTCCTACAATTCTCACATGTCTTGGGAGGAACCTGGTCGGAGGTGATTGAATTATGGGGGTGGGTCTTTCGTGTGCTATCCTCGTTATAGTGAATGAGTCTCACGAAATCTGATTGTTTTAAAAATGGGAGTTTCCCTGCACAAGTTCTCTCTTTGTCCACTGCCATATAAGAGGTGACTTTGTCCACTGCCATACAAGCTCCTCTTTGCCTTCTGCCATGATTGTGAGGCCTCCCCAGTCATGAAGAACTGTAAGTCCATTAAACCTCTTTCTTTTATAAATTGCCCAGTCTCAGGTATGTCTTTATCAGCAGCATGAAAATGGATTAATACAGTAAATTGGTACCAGTAGAATGGGGTGCTGCTGAAAACATACATGAAAATGTGGAAGCGAGTTTGGAACTGGATAACAGGCAGAGATTGGGACAGTTTGGAGGGCTCAGAAGAAGACAGGAAAATCTGGGAAAGTTTGGAACTTCCTAGAGACTTGTTGAATGGCTTTGACAAAAATGCTGATAGTGATATGAACAAAAAGGTACAGGCTGAGGTGGTCTCACAAGGAGATGAGGAACTTGTTGGAAACTGGAGCAAAGGTGACTCTTGCTATGTTTTGGCAAAGAGACTGGCAGCTTTTTGCCCCTGCCCCAGAGATCTGTGGAACTTTGAACTTGAGAGAGATGATTTAGGGTATCTGGCGGAAGAAATTTCTAAGCAGTAAAGCATTCAAGACATGACTTGGGTGCAGTTAAAGGCATTCAGTTTTAAAAGGGAAACAGAGCATAAAAGTTTGGAAAACTTGTAGCCTGACAATGCGAAAGAAAAGAAAATCCCATTTTCTGAGGAGAAATTCAAGCCGGATGCAGAAATTTGCAAAAGTAATGAGGAGCTGAATGTTAATCCCCAAGACAATGGGGAAAATGTCTCCAGGACATGTCACAGGTCTTCATGGCAGCCCCTCCCATCACAGGCTCAAAGGCCTAGGAGGAAAATATGGTTTTGTGGGCCAGGCCAAGGGTCCCCATGGTGTGTGCAGTCCAGAAAGGTGGTGCCCTGCATCCCAGCTACTCCAGCCATGACTGAAAGGGGCCAGTATAAGCTCAGGCCATGCGTTCAGAGGGTTCAAGCCCCAGGCCTTGGCAGCTTTCATGTGGTGTTGAGCCTGCAAGTGCACAGAAGTCAAGAACTGAGGTTTGGGAGCCTCCACCTGGATTTCACAGGATGTATGTAAATACCTGGATGTCCAGGCAGAAGTTTGCTGCAGGGGTGGGGCGCTCATGAAGAACCTCTGCTAGGGCAGTGCAGAAAAGAAATGTGGGGTTGAATCACCCACATGGAGTTCCTACTGGGGCTCCAACCTAGTGGAACTGTGAGAAAGGGCCACCATCCTCCAGACCCCATAATGGCAGATCCACCGACAGCACTGGAAAAGCCACAGACACTCACTACTAGCCAATGAAAGCAGCTGGGATGGAGGCTGTATCCTGCAGAGACACAGGGGTGGAGCTGCCCAGACCATGAGAACCCACCTCTTGCATCAGCATGACCCGGACATGAGACATGGAGTCAAAGGAGATCATTTTGGAGCTTTAAGATTTCACAGCCGGCTGGGTGCAGTGGCTCACGCCTGTAATCCCAGCATTTTGGGAGGCCGAGGCGGTGGATCACAAGGTCAGGAGATCGAGAACATCCTGGCTAACATGGTGAAACCCCATCTCTACTAAAATACAAAAAATTAGCTGGGCATGGTGGCGGGTGCCTGTAGTCCCAGCTACTCAGGAGGCTGAGGCAGGAGAATGGTGTGAACCCAGTGGGTGGAGCTGGCAGTGAGCCGAGATTGTGCCATTGCACTCTAGCCTGGGCGACAGAGGGAGACTCTGTCTCAAAAAAAAAAAAGATTTGACAGCCCTGGCCAGGCGCTGTGGCTCACATCTGTAATCCCAGCACTTTGGGAGGCCGAGGCAGGTGGATCACGAGGTCAGGAGATAGAGACCATCCTGGCTAACCTGGTGAAATCCCACCTCTACTAAAAATACGAAAAAAAAAAATTCGCTGGGTGCAGTGGCTCATGCCTGTAATCCCAGCACTTTGGGAGGCCGAGGCAGGCGGATCACGAGGTCAGGAAATCGAGACCACCCTGGCTAACACAGTGAAACCCCATCTCTACTAAAAATACAAAAAAAAAAAAAAAAATTGGCTGGGCTTGGTGGCGGGTGCTTGTAGTCCCAGCTGCTCAGGAGGCTGAGGCAGGAGAATGGCGTGAACCCGGGAGGCAGAGCTTGCAGTGAGCCAAGATCACGCCACTGCACTCCAGCCTGGGCGACAGAGTTAGACTCTCTCTCAAAAAAAAAAAAAAAAAAAAAGATCTGATAGCCCTGCTGGATTTGGGACTGGCATGGGGCCTGTAGCCCCTTTGTTTTGGCCAATTTCTCCCATTTGGAATGGTTGTATTTACCCAATGCCTGTACCTCCATTGTATCTAGGAAGTAACTAAGTTGCTTCTGATTTTACAGGCTTATAGGCAGAAGGGACTTGCCTTGTCTCAGGTGAGACTTTGGACTGTGGACTTTTGAGTTAAAGCTGAAATGAGTTAAAACTTTGGGGGACTGTTGGGAAGGCATGACTGGTTTTGAAATGTGAGGATATGAGATTTGAGAGTGGTCAGAGATAGACCGATACGGTTTGGCTGTGTCCCCTCTGCCAAATCGCATCTTGAATTGTAACTCCTACAATTCCCACGTGTCATGGGAAGAACCTGGTGGGAGGTGACAGAATTACTGGGGAGGAAGGTATTTCCCGTGCTGTTCTCATGATAATGAATGAGTTCTCATGAGGTCTGATGGTTTTAAAAATGGGAGTTTTTCTACACAGGTTCACTCTTTGCCTGCCATGATCCATGTAAGATGTGACTTGCTCCTCCTTGCCTTCTGCCATCATTGTGAGGCCTCTCCAGCCATATCAAACTGTAAGTCCATTAAATCTCTTTCTTTTGTAAATTGCCCAGTCTCAGGTATGTCTTTATCAGCAGTGTGAAAATGGACTAATACATTAGTTTACCTAAAGGCCTGTATCCTCATTGCTGACATATGTTACTTCAGCCTCAGGGATCCTTTATGCAGCCATAGCAATACTGCCTTTTGAGTAGAGGCACAGGACTTATTACCACATTGTCAGGATAACCTTCACTTTTTCTATCACATGGGTAAGTGTGAACAACAACCGAGAACCATTTAGGCAGCTTGCCTGAACCCTCTGCTTAACCTCTAAACATTCATTAACAGGTAGGGCAGTGGGGTAATTCCCTCCACACCCACTCCTTATATCCAACACTTAGACAAATACACTGGGGATCAAATCCTGGGGAATCTCCTTACATCTCCTAACCTGGCCCATAAGGGTCCTTGTACTTCTTCCATAAAGCCATCTCTCTATCAGGACCCTATTTGCTCCCCAAAACTACAAAAAAGCTGCTAGAACTATAAGTATGTTTAGCATAGTTGCAGAATACCAGGTCAATATACAAAAATCAATTGTATTTCTACATACTACCAACGAACAAATGGAAAATAAAATTAAATGAAACATTTTAAAATGCCAATTAAAATAACATGTAAAATATAAAAATGCTTAGGAATATGTCTCAAGATAGATGTGAAAGACACTGCTATGAGAATGAAAAGATGTCAAAGACTGTGTGTAAATATTTACAAGCATATGTCTTACTTGCATTCTGAATATATAAAGAACTCTCAAATCTCAACAATAAGGAAAAAACTCAATTTTATAAAAGGATAAAACGTTTGAATAGACAGTTCACCAAAAAAAAGATATACATATGGTAAAAAAAAAAAAAAACCTGAGAATATCTTCAATATTACTAGTCAACAGGAAAATGCAAATTAAAATTATAATAAGATACAACTAGATACCTTTTACAGTGGTTAAAATTTAAAAGACCAAACATAACAAATGTGGGTAAGGATCTGAAAAAACTGAACCTTCATACACTGTTAATGAGAACAACCACTTTGGGAAACAATTTAGCAGTTTCTTAAAAAGTTAAACATACAGCTACCCAATGATCTAGCCATTTCATTCACAGGTATTTACTGAAATGAATAAAAAAGTAAATGTCTATATAAAGACTTACACATGTACATTTTATTTGTAATAGCCAAAAGCTAGAAACAACCAAATGTCTATGATCAAGTGAATATATTCATATAATGGAATATGAATGAACAACAAAAAAGAATAAACTTTATATGAAAAACCTCCAAATACTTACGCTGAGTGAAGGAAGCCAGAAAAAAATGACTTTCTCTTGTAACTATCTATTTACATAAAGCTCTAGAAAATGCAAACTGATCATTGTGTGAAAAAGAAAATACAGTTTGGTGATAGATGGAGATAAGGGAGAACAAAAGGGAAAGATTACCCAGAATCACAAAAAAATTGAGGGGAAACTTGTAGAGTGTGATGGATAGGTTCACCATCTTCCATGTAGTTACAATTTCACAATGAATAATACATAAAACCATAAATTTAAAATGTGCCATTTATTGCACGTCATGTCTACCCTCCCACCACCAACAGAAACATAAATAACACCCTCCAACCCAGGATTCTAGCCACAGATAATATGACTGGTAAACTCTGTCTACTATTTAAATTCTCAACTTACTTTATGAAGTGAGCTAATCCTGAAACCAAATGACCAAGGACATTAAATGAAAACAGAAGTATAGACCCTGACCAGTATTTTCCATGAGTAGAGATGCAAAAATCCTTTTAAAAACAGAAAATGAATACAGCAATATACAGAAAGGATACTATCCCTCAAATGCAATATTGGATTAACATTTTACCATCTCTACACAGACTGATAGATAAAACTATATAACCTTTTCAATAGATAAATTTGATTTAAAAATTCAACACAAATGTATGATTAAAAAATAAACTCGGCCGGGCGCAGTAGCTCACACCAGTAATCCTAGCACTTTGGGAGGTAGACACAGGTGGATCACCTGAGGTCAGGAGTTCGAGACCAGCCTGGACAACATGTGGAACTTTTATGAATAAAAGTAGCCAATAAATAACACCTAGCACTTAAAATGCTTATAACATTACAGTACTGAAGGCTATCATCCTAATAATTCTCAACTAACCAGGGATATTCACTCAAACCACTTCTATTCAATATTGTACTAGAGATCCTAGCCACTACAATAACACAAGAAAAAAAATGTAAGATTGAAAAGAAAAAAAAACCACCAGTTATATATACTGAAGAAATAAAACCAAACTTTTAGAAACTCTTCCAGAAAACAGAAAAATGTTAGCCCTCCCAAAATAACCTCGATATCAACACAAGCCAAAAACAAAATTAGAAGATAATCTCTTTCATAATCACTTATGTGAAAGTCCCAAGCACAAAATTAGCACATTAAAGCCAGTTATTACAAAATATATCTCAGCTAAGTGACTGAAATGAATACATGGAAGGTTTAATATTTCAAGAATGCAATCAATGTAATTCACTACATATGTATTTCTCTTTCAAAGAAGAAAATAAACTATAATTTCAATAATTAAAAAAATAATAAAATTCAATATCCATTTATGAAAAAAAACTCTCAGTGACCTAGGAAAAAGGGAAATTCCTTAATCTGATTAAGACTGTCTAGATGGCAGAGTAGAAACAGCCACATTCGGAGGCTCCCATTGAAAAGAACCATAATAAGACTGTGAATTCCTCACCAGCAATTAAGGTATCCAGGTTATCTCATCAGAACTGACCAGAAAGCTTGTGTGATCCATGAAGAGGAAGGAAGAACAGTGTGGTATGGCAGCCCATCTGAGAGCCACAGGGGCAGGGGAACACCCTCCCCACAGCCAAGGGAGGCAGTGAATGAGCATTCCACCCAGCTGGGGAAACCGTAGTTTTTCCACAGAACTGCGCAACCCATGGATCAGAAGATCCAACTTGCGAACCCATGCCACTGGGCCCTAGCGTCCCAACCCCAGAGCTCTGCAGATTCTCAATAGCCTTTCAGCTGGAATCTGCTGAAGCCTACTGAGCTCCCTACAGGAGGGGCAACCAGCACCACAGCTACAGCTGTCTGCTGTCTTTAAGCCATTTCAGCTCCTTGGGGTAGGGGCCTGAGCCCCTAGAGAAAAGGGTGGCAGCAGTCTCTGCAGACCAGCAAACTTAGCCTTTCCTCCTAGTGGTTCTGAGGAATCCGGGAAGCCCAGACAACGCGCTTCCCCCAAGTAAAGCATAACCCCTCCACCAATGGACAGTCAAAGTGCTTCGTTAAATGGGTCCTGTTCAGCCGGGAGCAGATAGTGGCTCACGCCTGTAATCCCAGCACTTTGGGAGGCCGAGGCAGGCAGATCACGAGGTCAGGAGATCAAGACCATTCTGGCCAACATGGGGAAACCCTGTCTCTACTAAAAATACAAAAATTAGCTGGGTGTGGTGGCACACGCTTGTAATCCCAGCTACTTGGGAGACTGCGGCAGAAGAATCGCTTGAACCTGGGAGGCAGAGGTTGCAGTGAGCCAAGATGGCACCACTGCACTCCAGCCTGGTGACAACATAGCGAGACTCTGTCTAAAAAAAAAGGGGGTCCTGTTCCCCATGCCCCTAACTGGGTGAGACCCTCCAACAGGGGTTGTCAGACACCCTATACAGGAGCAATCCTACTGGCATAGGCTGGTGCCCCTCAAGGTCAGAGATCCCAGAAGAAGGAGCAGGCACCCATCTTTGCTGTTCTGCAGCCTCCTTGAGTGACATCTCCAGGCACGGGAGCAAACCACATGTATAGGGCCTGAAGTGAACCCCCAGCAAATTGCAGTGGCCCTACAGAAGAGGGACCTGACAACTGAAACAACAACAACAACAACAACAACAACAACAACAACAAAACACAAAGAAACAGAAAGCATCCAACAAGGATAGACTGGATTAAGAAAATGTGGCACATATACACCATGGAATACTATGCAGCCATAAAAAATGATGAGTTCATGTCCTTTGTAGGGACATGGATGAAACTGGAAACCATCATTCTCAGTAAACTATCGCAAGAACAAAAAACCAAACACCGCATATTCTCACTCATAGGTGGGAATTGAACAATGAGATCACATGGACACAGGAAGGGGAATATCACACTCTGGGGACTGTTGTGGGGTGGGGGGAGGGGGGAGGGATAGCATTGGGAGATATACCTAATGCTAGATGACGAGTTAGTGGGTGCAGCACACCAGAATGGCACATGTATACATATGTAACTAACCTGCACAATGTGCACATGTACCCTAAAACTTAAAGTATAATAAAAAAAAAAATTTAAAAAAAAAAAAAAAAAAAAAAAAAAAAAAAAAAAAGAAACAGAAAGCAACAACAGCTGACCCATCCATGGGTCAGCAGCCTCAAAGATCAAACTGGACAAACTCACAAAGATGAGAAAGAATCAATGAAAAAATGCTGAAAACCCGAAAGGACAGACTGTCACTTCTCCTCCAAATAATCGCAACGTCTCTCCAGCAAGGGCGCAGAAGAACTAGACAGAGGATGAGACAGACACAGTGTTAGAAGTAGGCTTCAGAAAATGGGTAATAAAAAACTATGCTGAGCTAAAGGAGCATGTTTTAACTCAATGCAAAGAGCTAAGAACCTTGATAAAAGGTTAAACGAGCTCCTAACTAGAATAACCACTTTAAAGAGGAACATAAATGACCTGGTGGAGAGAAAAAACACCGCTTGAGAACTTCATGAAGCATACACAAGTATCAATAGCCAAATCAACAAAGCAGAAGAAAGGACATCAGAGTTTGAAGACCATCTTGCAAAAATAAGGCATGCAGACAAGACTAGAGAAAAAAGAATGAAAAGGAATGAACAAAGCCTCCAAGAAATATGGGACTACATGAAAAGACCGAATCTACAATTGACTGGAGTACCTGAAGGAGATGGGGAGAACAGAAACAAGCTACAAAACACACTTCATGATATTATCCAGCAGAACTTCCCCAACATAGCAAAACAGGGCAACACTGAAATTCAGGAAATACGGAAAACACTACTAAGATACTCCACAAGAAGATCAACACAAAGACACTTAATCATCAGATTCTCCAAGGTCAAAATAAATGAAAAAATGTTAAGAGCAGCCAGAAAGAAAGGCCAGGTCACCTACAAAGGAAGCCAATCAGAAGCCAGAAGAGACTAGGGGCCAATATTCAACATTCTTAAAGAAAAGAATTTTCAACCCAGAATTGCATATCCAGTCAAACTAAGCTTCATAAGCGAAGGAGAAATAAAATCCTTTCCAGACAAGCAAATGCTAAGGGATTTTGTTACCACCAGGCCTGCCTTGCAAGAGCTCCTGAAAGAAGCACTAAATATGGAAAGGAAAAACCAGTATCAGCTATCGCAAAAATACACCAAAATATAAAGACCAATGACACTATGAAGAAACTGCATCAACTAGTGTGCAAAATAACCAGATAGCGTCATGATGACAGGATCAAATTCACACATAACAATATTAACTTTAAATGCAAATGGGCCAAATGCCCGAATTAAGACACAGACTGGCAAACTGGAAAGAGTGAACCTCCTTCCGTGTGCTGTATTCAGGAGACTGATCTCATGTGCAAAGACACACATAGGCTCAAAATAAAGGGATGGAGGAAAATTTACCAAGCAAATGGAAAGCAAAATAAAGCAGGGATTGCAATCCTAGTTTCTGACAAAACAGAATTTAAACCAACAAAGATCAGAAAAGACAAAAGAAGGTCATTACATAATGGTAAAGGGAACAATTCAAAAAGAAAAGCTCACTATTTGAAGTATATATGCACCCAGTACAGGACACCCAAATTCATAACACAAGTTCTTAGAGACATACAAAGAGTCTTAGACTCCCACACAATAATAGTGAGAGACTTTACCACCTCACTGTAAATACTGGACAGATCAACGAGAGAGAAAATTAATAACCATATTCAGGACTTGAACTCAGCTCTGGATCAAGTGGACCTAACAGACACCTACAGAACTCTCCACCCCAAATTAACAGAATGTACATTCATCTCGGTGCCACATGGCACTTATTCTAAAATCGACCGCATAACTGGAAGTAAAACACTCCTTACCAAATGCAAAAGAACAAAAATCATAACAAACAGTCTCTCAGACCACAGTGCAATCAAATTAGAACGCGGGATTAAAGAAACTCACTGAAAACCATACAATTACATGGAAATTGAACAATCTGCTCCTGAATGACTCCTGGGTAAATAATGAAATTAAGGCAGAGATCAAGTTCTTTGACTCCAGTGAGAACAAAGAGACAACATACCAGAATCTCTGGGACACAGCTAAAGCAGTGGTAAGAGGAAACTTTACAGCACTTAATGCCCACATCAGAAAGCTAGAAAGATCTCAAATTGACACCCCAAAATCACAATTTAAAGAGCTAGAGAGGCAAGAGCAAACTAAGAGCAGACCTCTTTGAAGTATAAAGAGGAGCCGGTACCATTCCTTCTGAAACTATTCCAAACAACTGAAAAGGAGGGACTCCTCCCTAACTCATTTTATGAAGCCAGCATCATCCTGATACCAAAACCAGGAAGAAACACAACAACAACAAAAAAACTTCAGGCCAATATCCCTGATGAACACTGATGTGAAAATCCTCAATAAAATGCTGCCAAACCAAATCCAGCACATCAAAAAACTTATCCAACACAATCATGTAGGCTTCATCCCTGGGATGCAAGGCTGGTTCAAAATATGCAAATCAATAAACATAATCCATCACATAAACAGAACCAAAGACAGAAACCATGTGATTATCTGAATAGAACCAGAAAAGCCCTTGGATAAAATTCAGTATCCCTTCATGTTAAAAACGCTCAATAAACTAGGTACTGATTGAACATATCTCAAAATAATAAGAGCTATTTATGACAAACCCACAGCCAATATCATACTAAATGGGCAAAAGCTGGAAGCAGAAAACCAGTACAAGACAAGGATGCCCTCTCTCACCAATCCTATAAAACAGTATTGGAAGTTCTGGCCAGGACAATCGGACAAGAGAAAGAAATAAAAGGTATTCAAAAAAGAAAAGAGGAAGTCAAACTGTCTCTGTTTGAACATGGCATTATTTTATATTTAGAAAACTCCATCATCTCAGCGCAAAAACTCCATAAACTGATAAGCAACTTCAGCAAAGTCTCAGGATGCAAAATCAACGTGCAAAAATCACAAGCATTCCTCTACACCAACAATATACAAGCAGAGAGCCAAATCATGACTCCCATTCAACAGGTGCTACAAAAAAGAATAAAATACCTAGGAATACAGGTAACAAGGATGTGAAGGACCTCTTCAAGCAGAACTACAAACCACTGCTCAAGGAAATAAGAGAGGACACAAGCAAATGGAAAAACATTCCATCCTCATGGTTAGTAAGAATCAATATCGTGAAAATGGCCATACTGCCCAAAGTAATTTATAGATTCAATGTTATTCCCATCAAACTATCATTGACATTCTTCATAGAATTAGAAAATCTTTAAATTTCATATGGAATCAAAGAAGAACCCATATAGCCAAGACAATCCTGAGCAAAAAGAACAAAGCTGGAGGCATCATACTACTTGACTTCAAGCTATACTACAATAATCAAAACAGCATGGTACTGGTACCAAAACAGGCATATATGGAACAGAACAGAGATCTCAGAAATAACACCACACATCTACAACCATCTGATCTTCAACAAACCTGACAAAAACAAGCAATCGGGAAAGGATTCCCTATTCAATAAATGGTCCTGGGAAAAAGGCTAGCCATTTACACTGTTGGTGGGAATGTAAATCAGTTCAACCATTGTGGAAGGCAGTATGGCCATTTCTCAAGGATCTAGAACCAGAAATACCATTTGACCCAGCAATCCCATCACTGGGTATATACCCAAAGGATTATAAATCATTCTACTATAAAGACACATGCACAGGTATGTTTATTGCAGCACTATTTACAATAGCAAAGACAAGGAACCAACCCAAATGCCAATGATAGACTGGATAAAGAAAATGTGATATGTATACACCATGGAACACTATGCAGCCATAAAAAAGAATGAGATCATGTCTTTTGCAGGGACATGAATGAAGCTGGAAGCCATAATTGTCAGCAAACTAACACAGGAACAGAAACCAAACACTGCACGTTCTCACTCATAAGTGGGAGTTGAACAGTGAGAACACATGGACCCAAGAGAGGAGAATAACAAACACCAGGACCTGTTGGGTGATGAGCGGTTAGGGGAAGGAACTTAGAGGATGGGTCAATAGGTGCAGCAAACCACCATGGCACATGTATACCTATGTAACAAATCTGCAGGTTCTGTATATGTATCCCATTTTTTTACAAGAAATAAAGAAAAAAATCATAAAAAAGAATATATAAAACATCTTGAAGTTTAATCATGAAATATTAAAAACTTTCCCTTTTAAATTGGAAATGAGACAAAAAATATGCACTATTATCATTTCTATTCAAATTTGAACTGGTGGTGCTAGACATCACAATAAGCAAAAAAAAATAAAAATAAAAGCTAAAGTTTTGGAATGAAAGAATATAACTACTATTAATATCAAATAACATCATTTTGCATGTAGAAAAGCAAAAAGTATATAATCTATTACAATAAGTAAGTTTTAAATTAATTCAATATCATTTACATCTTAATAGAGGATGGTGAGCATTAATTTAATGACATATGGTAGGTTTTAAAGTGGGATTTAGGCGGCAATACTGTATTGTGCAGTAGTTAAGAGCACTGGCTTTGGAGTAAGTTAGACCTGAATTTGAAATCTTGTTCTGGTACCTCTTACTCGTTTGATCTGGGACAAGCTATCTAACCTCAAAAAGGCTTGATTTCCAAACTACTAATAATAATTGTTTGTTGAGAGACCCAAATTAACATAGTTATAAAAAGTTATTTTACTGTTATGTTATTTTCATTGTCTACGGCCTCAAAATTTGTAAGTGGGAGAGTTGAGCTTTGACCATAGGCATTCTAGCTCCAACGTTTGTGCACATAACAACAAAGGTATAGTGTCTCTCCAAAATATTAGTTTGGCAAATACAAATACAAATTATATACTGCCACCAAAAAATTTCCAGCTGGGAGAGATAAGACGTAAACACATAACTACAGCAAGGAAAAATCAAATGAGTGCTACAATGAGTAAAATGAAAGACTGATAATATCAAATGTTGATGAATATATGAAACAACTGGAATGCTTATACATTAATAATAAGAATTTAAAATGGTGCAACTACAATTAGAAAAAGGCTTGGCAGTATCTTATAAAGTATGGATGCTATTTAACCCATCAGTTATACTAATATTTATCCAAGAAAAATAAGAACATATACAATCTTCATTATTCACAGATTGCACATTTGTGAATTCACCTCCTAACTAAAATTTGTTAGTAACCCCAAAATCAATACTTGAAGCTCTTTCACAATAATTTGTAGATGTGTACGGAGCAGCAAAAATTTGAGTCAGCAGACAGGTACATTCTCAGCTGATGTGGAACATATCAATACTCTCTCTTGTTTTGGCAATCATACTGTAAACAAGCGTCCTTTTCATGGTCTATTTTTTGCCATGTTTTTCAAGTTGTGATGCTTTTTGTTGGTGATTTTGTTGTGTAGAATGGTGCCGTGAAGAATACTGAAGTGCTGTGTAGTATTCCTGAGCGCAAGAAGGCTGTGGTGTGCCTTAAGGAGAAAATACATTTTAGATAAAGTTTATTCAGACATCAGTTCTAGTGCTGTTGGCTGTGAATTCAATGTTAATGAAACAACAATATATAGTAAATAAGGTGCCTTTAAACAGAAACACACATAAAACAAAATTATATGTTGATCAGTTCACAAAAAATGTTGTGACCAGAGGATCACAAGAACCTAACCCTATATTTCCCCTAGAAGCAATGGTTCAGTATTCAATAATTCAGTGTCCACGGTGACTTTACAGAACATAACTAGAGTGAATAACAAGAATCAGTAATATCCACAAAAAGGCTTACATGTATATATTCACAGCAGCTTTACTCATAATAGCTAAAAACTGAAAATAATCAAAAAGTCCATAAACCAAATGGATATACAAATTACAAAACAGTCACAGAATGGAATAGTACTAAGTAATAAAATGGAATGGACTATTGTTCCAAGCAATAATAAGAGATAAATCTCAGAAACATGTTGAGCAAAAAAAGACTTACACAGAGTGTAATTCCATTTACATGGAAAGAACAAGAAAGGTAAAACAAATAAAAGGTGAAGAAAAGTTAAAGCAGTCCTCATGAGGGTGGGAAGACTGACTGGAAAGAGGCAATAGAAAGTTTCTGGAGAGAAAGAAACATTCTATCTATACTTTGAAAGGGGGATTGGGTTTCATGTGTTTACTTAATTGTCATAATTGTCCAGCTCAGATTTGTGAATTTGAATTATGTAAATTTTATCTTAAAGAATTACCAATGACTGAGTGGATGGTGAGAAGTGGAGGAATGCAAAAACGAAACAAGAATGTCATAACGATAACTTGTTTCTGAGTGATGGGTACATGGTGATACATCATACTATAAACTTCATTGTGTTTATTTTGTATAGTCCCTAAATTTTCCAAAACAAAAAATTAAATAAGAGGAGTAGAAAGTATGCAGAGCAACTATGTGGGAGGGAAGGAGAGATGAGCTTTATAAAAGAACAATAACTGGATAGGAGAATGTTTGAGGGCAATAAATAAATAAATACAAAAAAATTAAAAAGAAGTTAGAAGAAAACATTTTTAAAAGTTAAAAAAAATAATAAAAGCAAAGAAAAACAAGTGATAACTTGGTTTGAAGGCCTTCATGGAAAAGTCATTACAATTGGGCTCATTTGGTAGAGTTTAGGCATGCAAAACTGAAGAAAGGCCATTTCAGAGAAATAAAACAATGTAAAGAAAATGAAAAATACACATATTGGTGTTGGGCTATTTAGAGAACAGTTTGTTTTAAGTATTAGGCGAAGAAAAAAGAACGACGGAATATAAAACTAAAAAAGTAGATGGGGGATGAAATCACACAAAAAGGATAGAAATGTTAGGCCACAAAAAACACATTAGTCAATGGGGAATTATTCTACATATTCAAGTTTGTAATGACAGGATAAGAGCTAAACTTTAGAAACTTTCATCTAGCAGTGAAGAATAGTATGGAAGCAATACAAGTCTCTCTAACTGATAATGATGCCCTAACAGGGCAATGATAGGGAGAATGGAAAGCCACGGACACAGGCAGTAGAGCTGGTATTTGATGGCTACGATTAAAAGAGCAAATATCAAGTTACATAGCTTTGAAAAGGTTTAAAACACAGAGATTCTTCTCCTTAGCACAAAATAATGCTGAGAAAACTAACCTACTGAAAACAGAATATCATGAGGTCTGATACCAATTTCCTCAAGATTTATGACTGGAAGTGCTGATTTACAACTAGACGTGCCAATCCAATTAATGTTGAAATTTCAGTTTTGGATGATGTTTTAAAAATAACCTTGTTATGGAACTACTATAAAAGCAAAAGCAAGGATTCCAGATTTACCACAAAGTTCTCCAAATAGCAATGAGTATATTTTCTATGCTTTTTTGTCTCTACAGAAATGCTCTTAAAACAAAATGGACGTATATCAGTGTTAAGGGTATCTTATCTAATAAATTTCTTTGTTCCAGCCCCTACCACCACTACCAATGGCCTTGGCCTTGAAAATAATGCTTTGTATGTATTCAATGGAATTAACCTTAGTGAACAGAAGTCATAACTGCCCTCATGTAACTTCTAACGAACAAAAAGAGGGAAACATGTAACTAAATTGCTAGTAAAAAATCCCCTGCATATTCTTGAAGTATATTAGTTTCTCATTTGAAAAAATTCTATGCAAGGTTAAATTCACAATTATTAAAGCCGCTTTTATTATGTGAAGGGCTTTATAACTGATAAAGATTATTTGCTTGACCAAATGTTAACAAGGTTCCTAAGCCTTCTCCTAGGCCCATCTGTGCACTTTCTTGTAAAATTCAGTTTTAGCAAAAAACTCTGCTAAGTCAGTACAGCAAAAACATTGATAACTGATCACCCTGGATATCTAATTGCATTCTTCATTCTCCACCATCCCCAGGAGATGTCTGATTATCTTGGCCTGTCTTCAGAAAAAAATCCTTCTAGGTGAGTTTAGCCAGAATCACCTTTTAAGTCTGATATTTCCTTTTAGTAATTTTCTATCTACTAACTCTCCATCCCTTCTCATTGGCTATAAATTCCCACTTGCCCATGTTGTATTGTGAGTCTCTCTCCCTCACTGTAAAATCCCATGTCGGTGGTCCTTACATCTATCGCAATGACCCTAAATAAAGTCTTCCTTAATGTACTTTAACAAGTATCACTGAATAAATTTTTCCTTAACATTAGGACAATTATTGTCTATTTCAATGGCAATAACAAAAATACTGGCTTGAAGAAGGATTTGAGAGGGCACAGAAGACAAGATGGCTGACTAGACACAGCCAGGAAGTGCCTATGCCACCAAGAGAGACCAAAATATCAAGTAAACAAACATACTTTGAACAAATCTTCAGAGAGGAAACACCAAGAGTTGAAAGGCAACATAGACACTGAGGGTGAAGAGAGAGGAAACTGGGAAACCTGTGTGGGGTTTCCGAATGTGAGGGCTAGTTCCCGCCACTGAATGGCTCCTAGGGAAGACAGCAGTGCTCTAAACTTGCTGAAATACAAAAGAGCGACAAGTCAGAGCCAAAGGCTATCTATCGGCCATTATACTTAAGCACCATCTACTGGTTGACAGACCAAATTACAACACCAAAAATATTCTGCCAATATACATCATCTGTGAAACCCAGGGAAAGAATCTACTCACAAATAAAAATCCTGTACAGAGTCTTGGCCCTCTGAAAACACTTAGAAAACAAGCCAACTGAGTATACTCAACTCATACTACAGTTAAAGGAACACCAGCCCACTCAGATGAAAAAGAATCAGCAAAAGAACTCTGACAATTCAAAAAGTCACTGTCCTCTTCTTTCCAAAAGAGTGCAGAAGCTCCCCAGCAATAGATCTTAACCAGATTGAAATGACTGAAATGACAGACAATTCAGAATCTAGATAACAAGGAAGTTCAATGGCTTTAGGAGAAAGGTGAAACCAATTCAAGGAATCAAAGGAATCCAGTAGAACTATCCAAGAGCTGAAAGACAAAATAGCCATTTTTAAAAAGAACCGAACTGAACTTCTAAAATTGAAAAATTCACTACAAGAACTTCATAGTACAATCAGAAGCATTTACAGCAGAATAGACTAAGCTGAGAAAAGAAGCTCAGAGCTTGAAGACCAGTTTAGTTCTTTCAATTCAACTTAGACAAAAATAAGGAAAAAAGAATATTTTAAAAATGAAAAAAATTTCTGAAAAATATGGGATTATATAGAGACCAAACCTAGGATTCATTGGCATTCCTGAGAGAGAAAACAACTTTGAAAACATATTTGAAGATACAGTCTATGAAAAATACCCCAATCTCACTAGAGATAACAACATGCAAATTCAAGAAATACAGAAAACTCTTGTGAGTTTTATACAAGATGACCATCCCCAAGACACACAGACATCAGATTCACCAAGGCCGATGTTAAAGAAAAAATCTTAAAGGCAGCTAGAGAGATGAGTCAGGTCACTTATAAAGGAAACCCCAACAGGATAGTAGCGGGCTACTCAGCAGAAACTTACAAGCCAGAAGAGATCGGAAACCAATTTTCAGTAGCCTTAAAAAGAATAAATTCCAATGAAGAATTTCATATCCCACCAAAGTAAGCTTCAAATGCTAAGAATTTGTAACCACTAGACCAGCCTTATAAAAAGTCCATAAGGGAGTGCTAAACATGAAAGTAAAAGAACAGTAT
Organism: Gorilla gorilla gorilla; assembly: GCF_029281585.2. NCBI lineage: Eukaryota > Metazoa > Chordata > Mammalia > Primates > Hominidae > Gorilla > Gorilla gorilla. Next base: position 83,491,553 of record NC_073239.2, on the reverse strand, counting down.
CTGATACCACAAAAACACAATTAAGCATATAGCCCATAGACACTATAAAGCAGCTACGCAAACAACTCTACAAAACAACCAGCTAAAAACACAATTTCTGTATCAAAACTTCACATATCAATGCCAACCCAGAATGTGAATGGAATAAAGACCCACTTAAAAGGCATAGGATGGCAAGCTGGACAAAAAGACAAGATCCAACTGTCTGCTGTCTTCAAGAAGATGCATCTCACATGTAACAATACTGAAAGCCTCAAAATTAAAGGGAAAAAGAACTGCCATACAAATGGAAAACAATAAAGAGCAGGAGTTGCAATTCTAATATCAGATAAGGCAGACTTTAAACTGAAAACAAATAAGAAGGGCAAACAAGGGTATTACATAGTGGCAAAGGGTTCGATTCAACAAGAAGACTTAACTACCTTAAGTCTACACACATCCAACATTGGAGCATCCAGATTCATAAAACAAGTCCTTTTTGACCTAGAAAAAGACCTCAACAGCCACATAATAATACTGGGAGATGTCAACTCCCCAGTGACAGGATTAGACAGATCACTGAGGAAGAAAACTAACAAAGAAATTCCGGACTTAATCTTGATAGTCCACCAATGGGACCTAATAGACATCTATAGAATAGTCCACCCAAAATCACATAATATACATTTTTCTCATCTGCATAAGAAACATATTCTAAGATCAACCAAATGTTTTGGTCATAAAGCAAGTCTCAATAAATTCAAAAAATCAAAATCATATTAAGCACGTTCTCACATCACAGTGCAATAAAAACAAAAACCAACACCAAGAAGATCTCTCAAAACTACACATATACATGAAAAGGAAGGAATTTGCTCTTGAATAAGTTTTGGGGAAATAATGAAATGAAGGCAGAAACCAAAAAACTATTCAAAATTCACAAAAACAGAACCACATATTAACAAAATCTTTGGGATGGAACTACAGCATGTTAAGAGGAAAGTTTACAGTGCCAAATGCATTCATCAAAAATTAGAAAGATCTCAAATTAACAATCTAACTTTGTACCTAGAGGAACTAGAAAAAAACAACAACCACAAAGCTAACAAAAGAAAAGAAATAATTAAGATCAGAACTGAATTAAATTAAGACACAAAAATCCATACAAAAGATCAATGGAAAGAAGAGTAGGTTTATCGGAAGAATAAAAAAGATTGACAGACTTCTCATTAGATTAACAAAGGAGAAAAAGGGAAGATCCAAATAAGCACAAACAGAAATGACAAAGATAACATTACAACTGATCCCACAGAAATACAAAACATCCTCAGAGACTATTATGAACATCTCTATGAACACAAATAAGAAATCTAGAGGAAATAAATTTATGGGAACACACAAACTCCAAAGATTGAACCAGGAAGAAAGTGAAAACCTGAAAAGACCAATAACAAGTTCCAAATTTGAGTCAGTAATTAAAAACCTTCCAACAAAAAAAAAAGCCATGGAGTAGAAGGATTCACAGCTGAATTCTACCAGGCATACAAATAAGAACTGGCACCAATCCTACTGAAAATATTCAAAAAAAACTGAGGAGGAGGGACTCCCCCTGCTCCCTAACTCATTCTACAAGGCCAGAATTATCCTGATACCAAAATCTGGCAAAGACACAACAAAAAAGAAAACTTCAGGCCAATATCCCAAATGAACACAAACACAAAACCCTAAAAAAAACAAAACAAAAAAAAACACAAAAAAAACAAAAAAAAAAAACTAGCGAAATGAATCCAGCAGCACATTAAAAAAGTTAATTCACCATGATCGAGTAGGCTGTATTCTTGGATGCAGGGTTGGTTCAACATATGCACATCAATAAATGTGATTCACCACATAAACAGAATCAAAAACAAAAAGCATATGATCATCTCAATAGACAAGAAAAAGCTTTCTACAAAATCCAACATCTCTTTATGATAAAAACCCTCAACAAACAAGGCTTCGAAGGAACATACCTCACAATAATAAGAATGAAAAACCTTATTCATTCTTATTATTCATTCTCACAATGAAAAACCCACAGCCAACATCATACTGAATGGGCAAAAGCTGGAGTCATTCTCCTTGAGAACTAGAATGAGACAAGGCTGCCCACTCTCAACACTCCTATTCAACATAGTACTGAAAGTGCTAGTCAGAATAATCAGACAAAAGAAAGAAATAAAATACATTCAAACAGGAAAGGAAGTCATATTACCTCTCTTCAGTGATGATATGATTCCATACCTAGAAAACATTAAAGATGCTGCCAAAAGGCTCCTGGAACTGATAAATAAGGATACAAAATCAATGTACAAAAATCAATAGCACTTCTACACACCAAAAACATTCTACCTGAGAGCCAAATCAAGAACACACACCAATTTCCAATAGCAAAAACCTATGCATACGTCTAACCAAAGAGGTGAAAGATCTCTACAAGAACTACAAAACACTGCTGAAATAAATGAGAGACAAGACAAATAAATGGAAATATATTCCATGCCCATGAATTGGAAGAATCAATATTGTTAAAATGGCCATACTGGTCAAAGCAATTTATAAATTCAATGCTATTTCTATCAAACTACCAACATCATTTTTTGCAAAATTAGAAAAGCCTATTCTAATATTCACATGGAACAAAAGCAGATCCCAAATCGCCAAGGCAATACTAAGCAAAAAGAACACTACCTGACTTCAAACTATACTATAAGGCTATAGTAATCAAAATAGCACGGGACTGGTACAAAAACGGACACATAGACCAATGGAACAGAACAAAGAACCCAGAAATAAAGCCATACATCCATAACCATCTGATTTTCAACAAAGTCAACAAAAGGAAGCAATGAGGAAAGGACTCCCTGTTCAATAAATGGTGCTGGGATAACTGTCTAGCCACATGCAGAAGAATGAAGCTAGTCTCTACCTTTCACCGCATACAAAAATTAACCCAAGATGGATTAAAGATGTAAAGATAAGACCTCAAACTACAAAAATCCTATAAGAAAACCTAGGAAATGCACTTCTTGACATCAGGTTTGGCAAAGAATTTATGACTAAGTCCCCAAAAGCAATTGCAACAAAAATGAAAATTGACAAGTGGGACCTAATTAAACTAAATAGCTCTGCACAGCAAAATAAATTATCAACAGTAAACAGCCTAGAGAATGGGAGAAAATACTCACAAACAATGCATCTGACAAAGGTCTAATATCCAGAATCTATAAGAAACTTAAATCAACAAGCAAAAAACAAATAACTCCTTTAAAAAATGGGGCCAGGTGCGGTGGCTCACACCTGTAATCCCAGCACTTTGGGAGGCCGAGGCGGGCGGATCACGAGGTCAGGAGATCGAGACCATCCTGGCTAACACAGTGAAACCCCGTCTCTACTAAACAAAATAGAAAAAATTAGCCGGGCTTGGTGGCAGGCACCTATAGTCCCAGCTACTCGGGAGGCTGAGGCAGGAAAATGGTGTTAACCTGGGGGGCAGAGATTGCAGTGAGCTGAGATCCTGCCACTGCACTCCAGTCTGGGTGATAGAGTGAGACTCCGTCTCAAAAAAAAAAAAAAAAAATCGGCAAAGGATATAAATAGACACTTATCAAAAGAAGACATTGTAAGTGGCCAAGAAACAAATGAAAAATGTTCATCACCACTAATCATCAGAGAAATGCAAATCAAAACTACAACAATATACCATCTTACACCAGTCAGAATGGTGATTATTAAAAAGTCAAAAAATAATAAATGCTGACAAGCCTGGGGAGAAAAGGGAACACATATACACTCTTGGTGGGAATGCAAGTTAGTTCAGCCACTGTGGAAAGCAGTTGAGAGATTTCTCAAAAACTTACAACAGGACTACTGTTTGACCCAGCCATCCCATTACTGGGTATATACCCAAAGGCAAATAAATTATCCTAAAAAAAGACATATGCACCGATATGTTCACTGCATCACTATTCACGATTGCAAAGATATGGAATCAACCTAGGTGCCCATCGATGGTAGAGTCGATAAAGCAAACGTGGCACATATACACCATGGAATACTACGCAGCCATAAAAAGACTGAAATGTGTCCTTTGCAGCAACATGGATGTGGCTGGAAGCCATTATCCTAATTAACACAGGAACAGAAAACCAAATACCGTATGTTCTCACTTGTAAGTGTGACCTAAATAACGGAATACATATGGACAGAAAGATGAGAACAACAGACACTTAGAGATGTCTAAAGGAGGGAGGGGGGAGGGAGGGGGAAATGGGCTGAAAAACTACCTATCAGATATTATGCTCAGTACCTGGGTGACAGGATCATCTATATCCCAAACCTCAGCATCATGCAATATAACCATGTAACAAATCTGTACATGTACCCCCGAATCTAAAATAAGAAATTATTTTTAAAATATATACATAGGCTTAAAACTAAAGAATAAATCATTTTAAATCAGACATATGCATTTCTGAGTATATATACTGTTACATATTGGAATACTTTTCTAATGAAAAGAGTAAAATCTGTTTTTCTAAAGTATCTTTTTAAAAAGAGGAACTTACAAGTTTATATTTTAATTATACTCCAATTATAGCCAGAAAAAATATTTCAGTCAGTGGATAGTGTTTCATAACCCAGTGTCTGCAAAGCAACTATTCAGTTAGGTTTGTGGATTTCTATTCATATCCGAATGCATACACATACATATGCATACAAATATCTATATACATATTCTATATAGTATATTTTTCAATTTTTGTTAAGAGAATAACTTTGGAAAATAATCTTCAATTAGAATAGAAGAAAAAAAACAAAAGCATTAAATGGCATACATTCCTGCTGTAGATGTTTACAAATGCAGGTGCCAGTAACAGAGTTCCTACAAATCAATCATGATACTACCACCTATATTACTGCCTATACTTTGTAGCTCTACAAAGGACTCTATGACACATGAGGACTCTATGAGTCAGAATTCCTCATGTATAAAATAGGATAAAATGCTACCTATAGTTCATGCAATGTTATAAGAATTAAATGAGCTAATCCAATTAAAGTGCTTACTCTGATAGGCTAATATTAAAAACAAGTGTTCATTCCCCAAGACCTAAATTAACAGACATATTTTGTCATAGTGGACAATGTACATAAAGAACTTTACATAAAGGACAGTGAAATATTTGTCTCAAATAATACTAACATTAATCATAAGATGTATAATCAAACTGTTAGATGTGAAGAAATATCAGTTTCCATCTTTCTAATTTTTAGATTTGAGGAATTATGATTCCTTCATTACAACTACAACCGACCTATGTAGAAATAGAATAAAAAATTAAAAATTTTGTTTGTGACAAAAGTGACCTAACTTATCAAGTATTTATTTACCAAGATAAATATTTAAATATATCATTTGATAATATCTAAGACAAAACAGAAGTATAGTTGCAAGGTACAATCAATATAAGAATTAAAATCCCATTCCCTTCATCATACAAAAATAGGAATTGTGTATAAAAAGCTACATAAAAATACTTAGCATAACACTTCATAACTGAAAACTGGATATATCTATATATCTAATGTCCTACTGCTGAAGATCACTTATGATACAGGCATTCAGTGGAAAATTATATAACCATTTTAAATGACTTTGAACTAAATTTTTAGTGGCATAGGAAAATGTTCACAAAGTTGAAAAAAGCAAGGAACAAAAGTGTTCGTACGGTATGATTCAAAGTTTGTAAAATAGTATAGATGTGTGTGCATACACCACACACACACAAAAAAACCCTGAAAATGTATATATCAAAATATTACTATTTCTGGATAGAGGGATTACAGGGATTTTAAAACTTGCTTCTTGTGTGTTTCTGTATTTCCCATATTCTTTTTGTAATCTAAAAGTTAAAAGATTTCAAAATCCTACTGTTTTAGTTTTTATCCATATATAAATTTTGTACCAGGAGGATTTCATAGACACCAAGACTCCAAATATGATCCCATGTTTAAGAATACAATTTTTTCAATTGTTTCTAATAAAATACATTCTCAGTGACACCTATCTTAGTCTTGTAAGCTTGATACGTTTAACGGAGAGAACCAAAATTGAACACTGGATCAAAAAACAATTTCTTCTTGGGAGAGGAGGGGAACTTGACCAAGAGCAAATATTGATAATATTGAAATATATGAATTAATTTATAACTCTTATTTCAAAATGTTCAATAACTCTTGGCACAGAGATGACTTTTTATTGGCTTTTTGTTGAACACTATGTGATTCTTAAAACTGTCATCTTCCACCCCCCTCCTTAATATATATGAATCCAAGCTTGCAAGTCATATTACCATATTCTTTCTTTAGTTTGGTAGAAATTTGTACTTTTGACCTTGAATTTTCCCTACTACCTAATCAGAGTTTTATCATAAATAAACATTTACTATTGCAGGCATTAAAATGGAATAGGACTTAATAATTAGTAAAGTTCCTTCCTAACTTCAGATTTTATGAAGATCTAAGTAACTGATGAAAAATTGAATACTTTAACATGAAAAAACAAAATTTGTATTCACATTTCAAGTTATATGTGTTAAAGCACTGGTGCTGAAACAGAATAGGTTATCTTCTAATTTCACATCACTGAGTTATTCACTGCAGTAATGAGGAAATATATTCTTGAGAAAGTTATGCTGGGAAATTACCTAACATTCTCTGACAATAAAAAAAAAACTAACAATAAAAAGAAAAGCAGGCCAATGGTGTGAAAAAAAATTATGAATTAGTATGGTGTTTTCTGATTATAAAGCTAAATATAAGGACAGGATTTTTGCACTTTGATCACTCTCACAGTGTTGCACTGAAAATAAAACATTAATACATAGAATGGAAGAACACTGATCAACACAATCTACAATATTTACATAGAAATTATTAGTCATAAAGGGTTTTGGAGTATTCATTTAGGTAGGCAGTAACATTTCCTGAGGGCTTTCTATGTGATAGGAACTTTGCTGGTTATCAGAAATGCAAAAAATGAAAAGCCACAATTCTTGCCCTCAACAAGATCATACACAGGTAAGTTTACATATCCACCACCTATGATAAATCAGCCCAGTTACAAGGATACCAAATCTGAAATGATAATCACTATGATGCCTATTGAAGTTAGAATATTTGGCTTAAAATATTCCCTCTTAATTTTTTGGTTTTTACAATGCAGTTAAGAGGTATGGCTAATGAGATGTACTGAAAAACATGATGAGTATATTACAAAAGTATTGTATATGGGGGAAAATCTTTGTATTTCAGCAATTTTTAATATTTACTTGAATTTTTCCCAAAAAATTGGGAAACAATTTTTTCTCCCACAAAACACCCACTATTTGCAGTCCTATTGCACAAATGTCAATCTATTATTGGTTTTTCTTCTTCCATAATAAGAAATTCATACATTTACATTAAAACACTGCCTTTTTCATCTTTAAGGCTTCCAATTAATGGTGCTATGCTTTAGTTCCCAGTATCACAAAGGCAGAATAAATTTTTAAATAGTACTGGAAAAAATGGTCATAGAGTGAGTATATGAATCCCAAAAACTGAAAACTAAAGAGGTTGCCCCTTCACCATCACTTTCCTATTCCAAAAAGACTAGAATCATTGAACGTATTTGATGTAAAAAATGAGTACCTTCTGAAATAGTTCATCTCCTACATCCTCATAAGCCAACTTGATGAAATCTTATTGATTCTAAAAGCCTCCATTTAGAAACCATCACCTAAAGCCTTTCCGTGGTCTCCAAAATAATCCTCCCTCTGAATATCCACTACATCTTGGTAGTACTACACTTATGCTACTTATTTCAAACTACCTTAAATTTAGTTATTTGAGCAAAACACCTTTAACGCTTTTAGATGGAAATAGCTCCTAAGGGCAAACAACATGTCTTGGTATCAGTTATACTACTTTGGTGGTGTCCTCAAACACTCATTGATTGTTCAACACTGTACAAGGAACTTAACCTCTTTATTGTATAGTATGTGTTATAATACCTACCTCATAGGATTGCTATGACCAATAAATGAACACATATTAAATATACAGAAATACGATCAATCCTCATCCACAGATTCCGCATTTATGAATTTGTCTACTCAATAAAATTTATTTGTATCCCAACATCAATATTCGTAGCACTTTGGCAATAATTTGTGGAAATGTGCAGGAGGAGGAGAATTTTGAGTCACCTGATTTGCATCCTATCAGCTGAAACTGAACAAAGTAATGCTCTGCTTTGTTTCTGCTCTCATACTATAAAGGATTATTCTTTTCACAGTCTATTAAGTGCAACAATGTTCTCATTTTTGTGCTTTTTGTTGATGATTTGGCTATTTAGAATGCCCAAGTGCTATCTAGTGTTCCTAAGCACAAGATGCCTGTGATATGCCTTAAGGAGAAAATATGTGTGTTACAAAAGCTTCCTTCAGGCATGAGTCATACTGCTGTGGGACATGAGTTCAATATTAATGAATCAACAATACATATTTTAAATAAGTTGTCTTTAAACAGAAATACACATTTTTAAAAAGCTACGTATTGATAGGTGAACAAAAATGTTGTGACCAGAGGCTTACAGGAACTTAACATTGTAATTCCAGTAAGAGCTAATTTATTATTCACTGCTACGTCACAGAACAAATCTACTTCAAGCAGTGAGAATCAACTGTACTTAGAATACTGACAAATACATAGTAAGAGCTAAGGAACTATTAACTACCATTACAATTTTATTGTTAATAGCACATGGTAGGTACTTGATCATCTGTTAAAACAGTGCCTGAATAAAATAAAAATAAGGACTAGGTTTTAAAAAGGAAAAAAATTTCCAAATTATTTTTATATAACAGATATATAACATTGGCCCCAAAACTTCACAAAACTGCACAGAAAACTGTACAAATCAAACACACTAAAGAATAATGATGCAAAAACTTTAAATGAGATAATATGCAAAAGAATCCAAAACACTAAAAAACATTTGAAAGAGGGGTACATGCCAGAAATTCAAAGGTTTCTAATATTAAAAATGCATTAATAAAATCCATTATATTAACAGAAGATTATATGTTCATTTTCATAACTGCTAAAAATTCAAGTGACATAATTCAACATCATACATAACTACCAAAATAAAAATTTTAACGTTTACATAGGAATTAAGAGGTATTTTTTAGCCTGAATACATATAGATATACATATAGATATATAGATATATAGATATACACATGTGTCTGTACTTGCCCAATTAGCCAGCAACTTACTTAATTGGAAATGTTAGGTACTTTCTCATTAAAATAAGAAATAAGACAAGGATGTCCACTATCTCTTCTATTATTTAATATCTTAAACACAATTAAAGAAAACATTAGAGGCCAAAAATGGAAGAAAAAGAAGGAAAGTAATCTTTATTTGCAAGCAATATAATTTTTATATCAGGAAGGCAAAAACAAAAACCACCAATAAAAACCCTAAAATAATTCACAAGAGAATTATAAGCAATATGTAAAATAAATAAGAAGCAGACAACTTAATGTTTTCTCCTTCTCCTCCCACCACCCAAAAAAACCTGCTTAGTTAAAATAATCGAGAAGACTCTATAACGAAAAGTAAAACAAAATACCTAGGCCTGCATCTAGCAAAAAAAAAAAAAAAAAAAATGCAAAAAACAAAATGTAAAATCAGAGAACAGAGGTAAAAGGATAATAAAAGAAAAAGATATACAAAAAGGGTAAGACCAAAGTGGTAAATAAAATCCCTCAAAATCTTTATCTTAAATTGGAATGAGGATAAATTTGGGATTCATGTTTTTCTCTCCAAAAATGTGTTTCCTACTCTACCCATGGAAAAAGCTTAAAAACAATAAAACAGTAGTAATGAACACTCCTACCAGATTATGCTCTGTTATTAATACTATTTTTTAATAAAAAGTTTCTTTCAAGTATGGAAAAAAATGCATAAAATTTGTCTAGGATATGTTATTACTGAAAGTAAAAAAATTACCGAGGATACGTTACTACTGAAAGTAAAGAAATTATCAAAGATCCATGACTCAAAAGCCTCTTATGCACAACGTATAAAAAAATTGTACTAACGGCCTTCCCTCCCAAACTACGGCCTTCCCTCCCAAACTATCCCAGTGTTTAGCTAAAGACTGCATCAACTGCAAGGCTGAATTAAATGGCTACTGAATTTCTTTCCTTTTTTTTTTTTTTTTTTTTGAGACAGAGTCTCACTCTGTAGCCCAGGCTGGAGTGCAGTGGCGCTGATCTCAGCTCACTGCAACCTCCGTGGTCAAGCGATTCTCCTGCCTCAGCCACCTGAGTAGCTGGGATTACACGCATGCGCCACCACGCCCAGCTAATTTTTGTATTTTTAGTAGAGATGGGGTTTCACCATGTTGGTCAGGCTGGTCTTGAACTCCTGACCTCGTGATCTGCCCATGTTGGCCTCCCAAAGTGCTGGGATTGCAGGTGTGAGCCACTGCACCCAGCCTCTTTCCACCTCTTTATTTTGCTTTTCAGTTTTTAGGGACAGAAGTGGAGGTGAAAGCAAGTACATCTTTTGGCTAAGAACACACATCTGAAGTAAGACCACTGGATTCACTAAATATATAACTATGGGCAAATTAACTAATGCCTTTCTCAGAGTCTCAGTACTTTTTTTTAACTGATTAAAATTATATATATTTATAATATAAAACATGATGCTTTGATACCTGTAGAATGGCTAAATCAAGCTATTTAACATATACATTACCTCACATACTTAACATTTCTTCTGGTATGAACACTTAAAATCTACTGTCTTAGCAATTTTCAAATATACAACATATTGTTATTAACTGCAGTCGCCATGATTTACAAGTCTTTGAATTTATTCCTCCACTTTAAATAAATTTTTCTGTCTTTTAACCAACATCTCCCTAATTCCTCCCACACCCTAGCCTCTGATAATCAACATTTCACTGTTTCTATGAGGTCAACATTTTTACACTACACTTACAATAAGTAAGATCATGAGTATGTCTTTCTGTGCCTGACTTATTTCACTTAACATAATGTCCTACAGGTTGATCCATGATGTTGAGAATGACAGGATTTCCTTCTTTTGTTAAGGGTGAATGATATTTCACTGTGTATATATAACATGTTTTCTTCATCCATTCACCCATTAATGGACACTTAGATTGATTCCACATCTTGGCTATTGGAAATAACGCCACAATGAACATGGAAGTGATGGTAGTAGTGGGGCATCTGGAGTGGCCACTGCCATGATGCCAGCTGCAGTGTGGGAGGTAAGGCTGGAGCTTGTGGACTCCACAAAGCTGCAAGAGCCAGGAACAGGTGGAAGCCCTGCCCACTTCCAAGTTGAAGGGGCAGGAGCCCTGCCCTCCTGGGTGCAGCTGCAGCCACCCAGCCATAGCTGCAGACCCAGGCATTTCTGCACTCTCAGGGGCCTAGGAAGACACTCCTGCAGTCTCGCAAGAGTCTGCTCCTGCTGCCTGGCCTCTCCCCACTCCTGGCACCCACTCTAATTTTGGAGCAACGTTGTGGCCAAGCCTGGGCACTGTCATGACATAGCTGGGTATGTGCACGCTTGGGGCAGTGCTGATACGCCAGCTCCATGCTGCCTCAGCCCCCTCCGGACTTTGTTTTTAAGTTTTGGTCTGCATTTTAGACTAACCGAGCTTGCTCCTGTGAACCAACCAGTGATTTCTGACTACAGCTCAGAAGAGACAAAAGGGATGCGTAATATAAAAAATCTGGATCAATATTCTAATTTTGAGCATGTGAGTAGCCTTAGGGTTTTTGAGCTGTCCTTACCCCTTTGTTTCGTTTTGATCCATGTCTTCCAATAACCCGGTTTGTCTCTTCTCGCCTTCGGGCCATCAAACTCCAAATGGTCATGCAAATGCAAACTTGGCTGATGGCTCCCTTTTACTTTTACTAGGGACCCTTAGATAGGGCCTCTAAGAAGACATAACTGCCATTTTCCCCATAAACAATGCCCCCTGTCAGCATAAAGCAGTTAAGAGCAGTCATTGTCCCTATCCTAATGGCAGCAGATGTACCTCTTCAGAGCAGGGACTGAAGGCAGCGGCAGCCTGTCTGGAATGGTGTCAATCAATCCCTGGCATCATCAATGACACCAGATGCAGTGGGGGAGGCAGAGCTGGGGCTGTGCACTCCACGGAACCAGCAGGAACCAAGAACAGGTGGAAGCCCCCAGCCCATTCCAAGTTAAACAGGTGGGAGCCCCGCCCCCCGGGCGCAGTTGTAGCTGTCAAGCTGTGGCTGCAAACCCGGGCATCTCTACACTCTTGGGGACCCAGGAAGCCCTGCTGACCCACAAGCTTGTAAGTGACTGCTCCTGCTGCCTAGCCTCTCCCCACTCCAAGCACCCACTACAAACACCCGCTCCAATTTTGAAGCTAAGTTGTGGCCAAGCCTGGGCACTGTCATGAATCAGCCAGGTGTGCACACACTCAGGGAAGCTATGACACACCAGCCCCCTCATGCCTTGGCCCCCTCCAGACTTTGGGTACCAAAGAGGATGGGAGAAAGGCTGACAGGGGGCTAAGGGTGGCTTGATGCAGGCCTGCAGGCAACATTCAGCACAAACAGCCTGGGCACCATGGGCACCGTGGATGGCAGGTTAAAGGCAGCAGGAGGCAGACAGGCCTAGACGGAAAGGGGCAGGTACCTGGTGAAACCTCATCTTCAGGTCAGAGGCAGCCTGAGGTTTGGGGGCTGGACTGCCAGTGCCATGGACTGGAGGGAGAACTTCTGGTGCTTTTTCTGGGCCTGCCCATGGCTTTCCATGGACCAATCAGCATGCACTTCCTCCCCTCTGAAGCCCATAGAAACCCTGGACTCAGCCAAACTCAAGCAGATGACAGGACAATCTGCCTGCAGAAAAGAGCTACCCACTGAGGGTCTCCTCTCTGCTGAGAGCTGAGCAGATGATGGGACAACCTGCCCGTGGAGAGAAGCTACCCACTATGGGTCTCCTCTCTGCTGAGAGCTGAACACTTGTCAGGATGCCCTGCCTGCAGAGAGGAGCTACCCACTGTGGGTCTCCTTTAAGCTGTTCTGTCACTCAATAAAGGATCTCTTCACCTTGTTCACCCTCCACTTGTCCACATAACTCATTCTTCCTGGACACAGGACAAGAACTCAGGACCTGCTGAATGGCACGACTGAAAGAGCAGTAACACAAACAGGGCTGAAACACGCCCCTTGCTTGCCACATTGCACGTGACAAGAAGGAGAGAAGAGCTGTAGCACTTCAGGGAGCCCAAACTTAAGAGCTCCCCAAGCCAGAGCTGTGACACCCTCAATGGGGCTCTGCAGTTCCTGAAGTCTCCAAGCTTCCAGGCACCACTGCCTACCCCAGTGCCAGCCATGGAAGCTGCTTGCAGTAAGCCTCATTGAGCCACAGCCTTGCAGGGTGCCGGCACCTGGAGCTGTCCACCACACCACAACTAGTGTGCCTGGCTGTGTGCAGTGGCCGAATCACACGCTAACTCACACACCCCTCACCACTCCATACCTGGCTCACCCTTGGCAGGCTGTTAGTGCGAGCAGAGTGTATCCTGCCAGGCAGAGTGGGCAGAACAAGCTAAGCAGGCCCAAGCAAAATTCAGACAAAGGCAATACCAGCCACAGAGGTTCCCAGCTAGAAAAGTGACACTCCAAGGATGCTGTGACAGAAATACAGGCATCTCTTTGAGATACTGATATGATTTCCTTTGGACATACACCAAATAGTAAAATTGTTGGATGACATGATAGTTCTACTTCTTATTTTTGAGATACCTCCATACTGTTTTCAATTATGGCTGTAATACTAATTTACAACCCAACCAACAGTCTTCAGGGGTTCTCTTTTCTCCATAACCTTACTAATACTTACCTTCGGTCTTTTTTAAAGTAGCCATTCTAACAGCTATAAGATAGTATCTCATTAGAGTTATAATTTGCATTTTCCTGATGATCAGTAATGTTCATCACTTTTTCATAAACCTGTTGGCCAATTATATGTCTTATTTTCAAAAATGTTTATATAGGTCCTTTGCATATTTTTATATCAGATTGTTTTCTTACTTTCAAGTTCCTCATATATTCTGGATATTAATTCCTTATCAGACATATGGTCTCACATACTTTCTCCTTTTCCACAGGTTTTCTCTTCATTCTGTTTCCTTTGCTGTGCAGAAGCTTTTTAGTTTGATGTCATCCTATTTGTCTATTTGTACTTTTGTTGTCTGTGCTTTGGGGGTTATATCCAAAGTACGTGTGATCATACCAATGACAGAGAGCTTTTCTCCTATGATTTATTTACTACTTTTACAGTTTTAGGTCTTACATTTAAGCATTTAATCCATTTTGAGATGATTTATATATATATATGATGTGAGATGGGAGTCTAATATTATTCTTCTGCAAGTGAACACCCAGTTTCCCTACGACCATTTATTGATGAGACTGCCCTTCCCCCATTGCGTGATCTTGGCGTTTTTATCAACAATCAATTGGCCATAAATGTGTGGATTTTTTTCTGGCTTTTCCATTCTATCCTGTAAGTCTGTGTGTCTGCTTTTATGCCAGCACCATGTTGTTTTGATTAACACAGCTTTGTAGTAGATTTTCAAAGCACGCACTATGAGGCCTCCAGTTTTATCCTTTTTACTCAACATTGCTCTAGCTATTTTGAAGTGTTTGTGATGTCATACAAATTTTAGGATTTTTTTTTTCTATTTCTGGGGAATATGTCATTGGAGTTTTTGATGGGGGTTGCATGGAATCTGTAGATAACTTTGGGAAGTAGAGACACTTTAACAATGTTCATCCTTTCAATTCATGAACATGGGATATCTTTCCATTTATTTTATCTCCCTAAATTTCTTTCATAAATGGTTTATAGTTTTCTGCTTACAGAGTTTTTACCTCTTTGGGTAAATTTATACCTAATTTATTTTTGTAACTACTGAAAATAGGATTGTGTTCTTAATTTCCTTTTGAGGCAATTTGATGTTACTGTATAGAAATGCTACTAACAATTGTATGTTGATTTTGTAATCTACAACTTTATGGAATTTATTAATCAATTTTAACAGGTTTTTGGTGGAGTCTTTAAGCTTTTCTATATATAAGGTTATGTTATCTATAAGGAAAGACAATTTTACTTCTTCCTTTCCAATTTGAATCCTTTTTATTTCTTTGACTTGCCTAACTGTCTGGTTAGTACTTTCAGTACTGTGTTGAACAAAAGTGAGGGTGAGTACCCATGTCTTGTTCCTCATCTTAGGAAAAAGGCCTTCAACTTTTCAGTGCTGAGCATAATACTCACTATGGGCTTGTGGTATATTGTCTTTATTATGTTTAGAGGTAAATCTTTGATATGATTTGGCTTTGTGTCCCCACCCAAATCTCATCTCAAATTGTAATCCCTGTAATCCCCGGGTGTTGAGAAAGAGACCTGGTGGGAGGTGATTGGATCTTGGGCATGGATTCCCCTATGCTGTTCTCATGACAGTGAGTTCTCATAAGATCTTATGATTTTATAAGGGGCTCTTCCCCCTTCGCTTCCACTACATGCTCTCTTGCCTGATGCCATGTAAGACATGCCTGCTTCCCCTTCTGCCATAATTGTAAGTTTCCTGAGGGCTCCACAAGCATGCAGAACTGTGAGTCAACTAAACCTCTTTTATTGATAAATTGCCCAGTATCGGACAGTTGTTTGTTTGTTTTTTTTAAAAAATACTTTAAGTTCTGGGATACATGTGCAAAACGTGCAGGTTTGTTACATAGGTATACATACACATGCTATGGTGGTTTGCTGCACCCATCAACCTGTCATCTACATTAGGTATTTCTCCTAATGCTATCCTTTCCCTAGCCCACAACCCCCAGACAGGCCCCAGAGTGTGATATTCCCCGCCCTGTGTCCATGTGCTCTCATTGTTTGACTCCCATTTATGAGTGAGAACATGCAGTGTTTGGTTTTCTCTTTCTGTGTTAGTTATCTGAGAATGATGGTTTCCAGCTTCATCCATGTCCCTGCAAAGGACATGAACTCATCGTTTTTATGGCTCCATAGTATTCCACGATGTATATGTGCCAAATTTGATTTATCCAGTCTTTCACTGATGGACATTTGGGTGGGTTGTACATCTTTGCTATTGTGAATATTGCTGCAATAAACGTATGTGTGCATGTGTCCTTATAGTAGAATGATTTATAATCCTTTGGGTATATACCCAGTAATGGGACTGCTGGGTCAAGTGGTACTTCCGGTTCTAGATCCTTGAGGAATCACCAGTGTCTTCCACAATGGTTGAACTAATTTACACTCTGACCAACAGTGTAAAAGTGGTCCTATTGTTCCACATCCACTCCAGCATCTGTAGTTTCCTGACATTTTAATGATAGCCATTTTAACTGGCATGAGATGGTATCACATTGTGGTTTTGATTTGCATTTCTCTAGTGACGAAAGATGATGAGCTCTTTTTCATATGTTTTTTGGCCACATAAATGTCTTCTTTTGGGAAATATCTGTTGCTATCCTTCGCCCACTTCTTGACGGGATTTTTTTTTTCTTGTATATTTGTTTAAGTTTCTTCTAGATTCTGGATATTGGCCCTTTGTCAGATGGACGGATTGCAAAAATTTTCTCCCATTCTGTAGTCTGCCTGTTCACTCTGATGATAGTTTCTTTTGCTGTGCAGAAGCTCTTTACTTTAATTAGATCCCATTTATCAATTTTGGCTTTTGTTGCCATTGCTTTTGGTGTTTTAGACATGAAGTCCTTGCCCATGCCTATGTCCTGAATGGTATTGCCTAGGTTTTCTTCTAGGGTTTTTATGGTTTTAGGTCTTACATTTAAGTATTTAATCCATCTTGAGTTAATTTTTGTATGAGGTGTAAGGAAGGAGTCTAGTTTCACTTTTATGCATATGGCTAGCCAGTTTTCCCAACACCATTTATTAAATAGGGAATCGTTTCCCCATTGCTTTTGTCAAGTTTGCCAAAGATAAGATGGCTGTAGATGTGTGGCAATATTTCTAAGGACTCCATTCTGTTCCATTAGCCTATATATCTGTTTTGGTACCAGTAACATGCTGTTTTAGTTACTGTAGACTTTGTAGTACAGTTTGAATTCAGGTAGCATGATGCCTCCAGCTTTGTTCTTTTTGCTTAGGATTGTCTTGGCTATATAGCCTCTTTTCTGGTTCCATATGAAATTTAAAGTAGTTTTTTCTAATTCTGTGAAGAAAGTTAATGGTAGCTTGATTGGGATAGCACTGAATCTATAAATTACTTTGGGCAGTATGGTCATTTTCACGATATTGATTCTTCTTATCCATGAGCTTGGAGTGTTTTTCCATTTCTTTGTGTCCTCTCTTATTTCCTTGAGCAGTGGTTTGTAGTTGTACTTGAAGAGGTCCTTCACATCCCTTGTAAGTTGTATTCTTAGTATTTTACTCTCTTTGTAGCAATTGTGAATGGGAGTTCACTCAAGATTTCACTCTCTGTTTCTCTATTATTGATGTATACAAATTCTTGTGATTTTTGCACATTGATTTTGTATCCTGAGACTTTGCTGAAGTTGCTTATCAGCTTAAGGAGATTTTGGGCTGAGACAATGGGGTTTTCAAAATATACAATCATGTTATCTGCAAAGAGAGACAATCTGACGTCTTCTTTTCCTATTTGAATACCCTTTATTTCTTTCTCTTGCCTGATTGCCCTGGCCAGAACTTCCAATACTATGTTGAATAGGAGTGGTGAGAGAGGGCATCCTTGTCTTGTGCCGGTTTTCCAAGGGAATGCTTCCAGCTTTTGCCCATTCAGTATTATATTGGCTGTGGGTTTGTCATAAATAGCACTTATTATTTTGAGATATGTTTCATCAGTACCAAGTTTATTGAGAGTTTTCAGCATGAACGGCTCTTGAATTTTATCAGAGGACTTGTCTGCATCTATTGAGATAATCATGTGGTTTTCATCGTTGCTTCGGTTTACATAATGGATTGTGTTTATTGATTTGCATAGGTTAAACCAGCCTTGCATCCCAGAGATAAAGCCGACTTGATTATGGTGGATAAGATTTTTGATGTGCTGCTGGATTCGGTTTGCCAGTATTTTATTGAGGATTTTTGCATTGATGTTCATATCAGGGATATTGGCCTGAAAGTTTCTTTTTTTGTTGTGTCTCTGCCAAGTTTTGGTATCAGGATGATACTGGTCTCAAAAAATGAGTTAGGGAGGATTCCTTCTCTTTCTCTTGTTTGGAACAGTTTCAGAAGGAATGGTACCAGCTCCTCTTTGTACTTCTGGTAGAATTTGGCTGTGAATCTGTCTGGTCCTGGGTATTTTTTGGTTGGTAGGCTATTAATTACTGCCTCAATTTCAGAACTTGTTATTGGTCTATTCAGGGATTCAACTTCTTCCAGGTTTAGTCTTGGGAGGGTGTATGTGTCCAGGAATTTATCCATTTCTTCTAGATTTTGTAGTTTATTTGAGTAGAGATGTTTATATCATTCTCTGATGGTAGTTTGTATTTCTGTGGGATCAGTGGTGATATCCCCTTTATCATTTTTATAATGTCTAATACTCTCTTTTCTTCTTTATTAGTCTGGCTATCGATCTATTTTGTTAATCTATTCAAAAAAGCAACTCCTGATTCATTGATTTTTTGAAGGGATTTTCGTGTCTCTAGCTCTCATCTTAGTTATTTCTTGTCTTCTGCTAGCTTTCGAATTTGTTTGCTCTTGCTTCTCTAGTTCTTTTATTGTGATGTTAGGGTGTCGATGTTAGATCTTGCCCGCTTTCTCCTGTGGGCATTTAGTGCTATAAATTTCCCTCTAAACACTGCTTTAGCTGTGTCCCAGAGATTCTTCTATGTTGTGTCTGTTTTCATAGGAATCAAAGAACTTACTGATTTCTGCCTTAATTTAGTTATTTACCCAGTAGTCATTCAGGAGCAGGTCGCTCAGTTTCCACGTAGTTACGTGGTTTTGAGTGAGTTTCTTAGTTCTGAGTTCTAATTTGATTGTACTGTGGTCTGAGAGACTATTATGATTTCCATTCTTTTGCATTTGCTGAAGAGTGTTTTACTTCCACTATGTGGTCAATTTTAGAATAAGTGAAATGTGGTGCTGAGAAGAATGTATATTCTGTTGGTTTCAGGTGGAGAGTTCTGTAGATGTCTATTAGGTCTGCTTGGTCCAGAGCTGAGTTAAAATCCTGAATATCCTTGTTAATTTTCTGTCTCATTGAGCTGTCTAATATTGACAGTGGGGTGTTAAAGTCTCCCACTATTATTGTGTGGAAGTCTAAGTCTCTTTGTAGGTCTCTAAGAACTTGCTTTATGAATCTGGGTGCTCCTGTATTGGGTGCATATGTATTTAGGATAGTTAGCTCTTGTTGCATTGATCCCTTTACAATTATGTAATGGTAAGGCCGTTCTTTGTAAAAATGTAAAAAGCCCTTCTTTGTCTTTTTTTTTTAATCTTTGTTGGTTTAAAGTCTGTTTTTTCAGAGACTAGGATTGCCACCCCTGCTTTTTTTTTGTTTTTTTTTTTTTTTTTTTTGCTTTCCATTTACTTAGTAAATATTCCTCGATCCCTTTATTTTGAGCCTATCTGGGTCTTTGCACATGAGATCAGTCTCCTGAATACAGCACATCAATGGGTCCTGACTCTTTATCCAATTTACCAGTCTGTGTATTTTAATTGGGGCATTTAGCCTGTTTACATTTAAGGTTATATAAATATTATGTGTGAATTTGATCCCGTCATTATGATGCTAGCTGGTTATTTTGCCCATTAGCTGATGCGGTTTCTTCATAGTGTCGAAAGACTTTACAATTTGGTATGTTTTTGCAGTGGCTGGTACCGGTTTTTCCTTCCCATATTTAGTGCTTCCATCAGGAGCTCTTGTGAGGAATGCCTGGTGGTGACAAAATCTCTCAGCATTTGCTTGTCTGTAAAGGATTTTATTTCTCCTTTGCTTATGAAGCTTAATTTGGCTGGATATGCAATTCTGGGTTGAAAATTCTATTTTTTCAGAAGGTTGAATATTGGCCCCCACTCTCTTCTGGCTTGTAGGATTTCTGCTGAGAGATCCACTGTTAGTCTGATGGCCTTCCCTTTGTGGGTAACCTGACCTTTCTCTCTGGCTGCCCTTAACATTTTCTCCTTCATTTCAACCTTGATGAATCTGACGATTATGTGTCTTGGGGTTGCTCTTCTCTAGTAGTATCTTTGTGGTGTTCTCTGTATTCCCTGAATTTGAATGTTGGCCTGTCTTGCTAGGTTGGGAAAGTTCTACTGGATAATATCCTGAAGAGTGATTTCCAACATGGTTCAATTCTCCCTGTCACTTTCAGGTACACCAATCAAACATAGGTTTGATCTTTTCACATAGTCCCATATTTCTTGGAGGCTTGTTTCCTTCTCATTCTTTTTTCTCTAATCTTGTCCTCACACTTTATTTCATTAAGTTGATCTTCAATCTCTGATATCATTTCTTCCACTTGATCGATTCGCCTGTTGATACTTGTGTATGCTTCACGAAGTTGTGCTGTTTTTCAGCTCCATAAGGTCACTTATGTTCTTCTCTAAACTGGTTACTCTAGTTAGCAATTCATCTAACCTTTTTTCAAGGTTCTTAGCTTCTTGCATTGAGTTAGAACAGCTCTTTCAGCTCAGAGAAGTTTGTTATTACCCACCTTCTGAGGCCTACTTTTGTCAATTCATCAAACTAATTCTCAGTCCAGTTTTGTTCCCTTGCTGGTAAGGAGTTGTGATACTTTGGAGGAGAAGAGGCATTCTGGTTTTTGGAATTTTCAGTCTTTTGTGCTGGTTCCTCCTCAACTTCGTGAATTTCTCTATCTTTGTTCTTTGATGTTGGTGACCTTAGGATGGGGTCTCTTGGTGGACATCCTTTTTGTTGATGTTGATGCTATTCCTTTCTGTTCATTAGTTTTCCTTCTAACAGTCAGGCCCCTCTGCTGAAGGTCTGCTCTAGTTTGCTGGAGGTCCACTCCAGACCCTGTTTGCCTAGGTATCACCAGCGGAGGCTGCAGAACAGCAAAGATTGCTACCTGTTCCTTCCTCTGGAAGCTTCGTCCCAGAGGGGCACCTGGCAGATTCCACGCAGAGCTCTCCTGTATGAGATGTCTGTCAACCCTTGCTGGGAGTTGTCTCCCAGTCAGGAGGCATGAGGGTCAGGGACCCACTTGAGGAGGCAGTCCATCCCTTAGCAGAGCTCGAGTGCTGTGATTGGGGATCTGCTGCTCTCTTCAGAGCTGGCAGGCAGGAACGTTTAAGTCTGCTGAAGCTGCACCCAGAGCCGCCCATTCCCCCAGGTGCTCTGTCCTAGGGAGATGGAAGTTTTATCTATAAGCACTGGGGCTGCTCTCGGACAGTTCTTTATAGTAATGTCAGAATGGACTAATATAATCTTCTTTACTTAATATTTTAGATTTTGTCAAATGCCTCTTCTGCATCTATTCAGATAGCCCTATTTTT
The DNA here is from genome assembly GCF_029281585.2 of Gorilla gorilla gorilla. Classification (NCBI taxonomy): domain Eukaryota; kingdom Metazoa; phylum Chordata; class Mammalia; order Primates; family Hominidae; genus Gorilla; species Gorilla gorilla. Next base: position 83,469,926 of record NC_073239.2, on the reverse strand, counting down.
GTCCTTCTTTTTGTTAATGTAGTGTATGACCTCCACTGATTTGTATAAGTTGAACCAAACTTGCATCTCAGAAATAAATCCAACTTGATCATGATAACAGATCCTTATAATGTGTTACTGAATTTAATTTGCTAGTATTTTATTGAGAATATCTGCATCTATGTTTATCAGGAATATTGGCCTGTAATTTTTTCTTATAATGTACTTGTTTGTCTATGGTATCAGGGTAATACAGGCCTCTTAAAATAGTTTGAAAGATTTATCAACTCCTCAATTTTTTGGAAGAATTTCAGAAGCATTGGTATTACTTCTTCTTTAAATGTTTGTAAAGTTCAGATGTGAAACCATCAAGTCCTAAACTTTTTCACATAAGAGCTGTTTTTCATTATTGACTTAATCTCCTTACATGTTATTGTTATGTAAAGCTTTTCTATTTCTTCATGATTCATTCTTGGTAGTTGTACATTTCCAGGATCTTATCCATATGTTTTAGGTTATGTAATTTGTTTGTGTATAACTGTTCACAGTAGTCTCTTGTCATCTGTATTTCTGTGGTATCTCCTGTATTGCCTACTCTTTCATTTTTTATTATATATATTTCAGTCTTCTGTCATTTTTCTTAGTTAAAAGTTTGTCAACTGTTTATCTTCTGAAAAAAGCAATTCTGTTTTGTTTATCTTTCCTATTGTTTTACAGTCTCTATTTCACTTATTTCTGTTCTGACCTTTGTTTTTTTCTTTGCTACTATAAACTAGGGATTTATATTGTTGTTTTTTCTAGTCCTTTGAGGTTCAGCATTAGACTGTTTCAGTGGGATCTTTCTTATTTTTGATCTGTGTGTTTATTGCTATAAACTTCTCTTAGACATGCCTTTGTTGCAGAAACTCTACAAGCCAGAAGAGAGTGGGGGCCAATATTCAACATTCTTAAAGAAAAGAATTTTCAACTCAGAATTTCATATCCAGCCAAACTAAGCTTCATAAGTGAAGGAGAAATAAAATCCTTTACAGATAAGCAAATGCTGAGATATGTTGTCACCACCAAGCCTTCCCTACAAGAGCTCCTGAAGGAAGCACTAAATATGGAAAGGAACAACTGGTACAACCCACTGCAAAAACATGCCAAACTGTAAAGACCATCAAGGCTAGGAGGAAACTGCATCAACTAACGAGCAAAATCACCAGCTAACATCATAATGACAGGATCAAATTCACACATAACAATACTAACCTTAAATGTAACGGGGCTAAATGCTCCAATTAAAAGACACAGACTGGTAAATGGGATACAGAGTCAAGACCCATCAGTGTGCTGTATTCAGGAAACCCATCTCACATGCAGACACACATAGGCTCAAAATAAAGGGATGGAGGAAGATCTACCAAACAAATGGAAAACAAAAAAAGGAAGGGGTTGCAATCCTAGTCTCTGATAAAACAGACTTTAAACCAACAAAGATCAAAAGAAACAAAGAAGGCCATTTCATAATGGTAAATGGATCAATTCAACAAGAAGAGCTAACTACCCTAAATATATATGCACCCAATACAGGAGCACCCAGATTCATAAAGCAAGCTCTTAGTGACCTACAAAGAGACTTAGAATCCCACACAATAATAATGGGAGACTTTAACACCCCACTGTCAACATTAGACAGATCAACGAGACAGAAAGTTAACAAGGATATCCAGGAATTGAACTCAGCTCTGCACCAAGCAGACCTAATAGACATCTACAGAACTCTCCACCCCAAATCAACAGAATATACATTCTTCTCAGCACCACACCACACCTATTCCAAAATTGACCACATAGTTGGAAGTAAAGCAGTCCTCAGCAAATGTAAAAGAACAGAAATTATAACAAACTGTCTCTCAGACCACAGTGCAATCAAACTAGAACTCAGGATTAAGAACCTCACTCAAAACTGCTCAACTACATGGAAACTGAACAACCTGCTCCTGAATAACTACTGGGTACATAACGAAATGGAGGCAGAAATAAAGATGTTGTTTGAAACCAACGAGAACAAAGACAAAACATACCAGAATCTCTGGGACACATTTAAAGCAGTGTGTAGAGGGAAATTTATAGCACTAAATGCCCACAAGAGAAAGCAGGAAAGATCTAAAATTGACACCCTAACATCACAATTAAAAGAACTAGAGAAGCAAGAGCAAACACATTCAAACGCTAGCAGAAGGCAAGAAATAAATAAGATCAGAGCAGAACTGAAGGAAATAGAGACACAAAAAACACTTCAAAAAATCAATGAATCCAGGAGCTGGTTTTTTGAAAAGATCAACAAAATTGATAGACCGCTAGCAAGACTAATAAAGAAGAAATGAGAGAAGAATCAAATAGACACGACAAAAAATAACAAAGGGGATATCATCACCGATTCCACAGAAATACAAACTACCATCAGAGAATACTATAAACACCTCTACACAAATAAACTAGAAAATCTAGAAGAAATGGATAAATTCCTGGACACATACACCCTCCCAAGACTAAATCAAGAAGAAGTTGAATCTCTGAATAGACCTATAACAGGCTCTGAAACTGAGGCAATAATTAATAGCTTACCAACCAAAAAAAATCCAGGACCAGATGGATTCACAGCCGAATTCTACCAGAGGTACAAGGAGGAACTGGTACCATTCCTTCTGCAACTACTCCAATCAACAGAAAAAGAGGGAATCCTCCCTGACTCATTTTATGAGGCCAGCATCATCCCGATACCAAAGCCGGGCAGAGACACAACCAAAAAAGAGAATTTCAGACCAATATCCTTGATGAACATTGATGCAAAAATCCTCAATAAAATACTGGCAAACCGAATCCAGCAGCACATCAAAAAGCTTATTCACCATGATCAAGTGGGCTTCAACCCTGGGATGCAAGGCTGGTTCAACATACGAAAGTCAATAAATGTAATCCAGCATATAAACAGAACCAAAGACGAAAACCACATGATCATCTCAATAGATGCAGAAAAGGCCTTCCACAAAATTCAACAATCCTTCATGCTAAAAACTCTCAATAAATTAGATATTGATGGGACGTATCTCAAAATAATAAGAGCTATCTATGACAAACCCACAGCCAATATCATACTGAATGGACAAAAACTGGAAGCATTCCCTTTGAAAACTGGCACAAGACAGGGATGCCCTCTCTCACCACTCCTATTCAACATAGTGTTGGAAGTTCTGGCCAGGGCAATCAGGCAGGAGAAGGAAATAAAGGGTATTCAATTAGGAAAAGAGGAAGTCAAATTGTCCCTGTTTGCAGATGACAAGATTGTATAACTAGAAAACCCCATCGTCTCAGCCTAAAATCTCCTTAAGCTGATAAGCAACTTCAGCAAAGTCTCAGGATACAAAATCAATGTGCAAAAATCACAAGCATTCTTATACACCAATAACAGACAAACAGAGAGCCAAATCATCAGTGAACTCCCATTCACAATTGCTCCAAACAGAATAAAATACCTAGGAATCCAACTTACAAGGGACGTGAAGGACCTCTTCAAGGAGAACTACAAACCACTGCTCAATGAAATAAAAGAGGATACAAACAAATGGAAGAACATTCCATGCTCATGGGTAGGAAGAATCAGTATCGTGAAAATGGCCATACTGCCCAAGGTAATTTACAGATTCAATGCCATCCCCATCAAGCTACCAATGACTTTCTTCACAGAATTGGAAAAAACTACTTTAAAGTTCATATGGAACCAAAAAAGAGCCCGCATTGCCAAGTCAGTCCTAAGCCAAAAGAACAAAGCTGGAGGCATCACGCTACCTGACTTCAAACTATACTACAAGGCCACAGTAACCAAAACAGCATGGTACTGGTACCAAAACAGAGATATAGACCACTGGAACAGAACACAGCCCTCAGAAATAATGCTGCATATCTACAACTATCTGATCTTTGACAAACCTGACAAAAACAAGCAATGGGGAAAGGATTCCCTATTTAATAAATGCTGCTGGGAAAACTGGCTAGCCATATGGAGAAAGCTGAAACTGGATCCCTTCCTTACACCTTATACAAAAATTAATTCAAGATGGATTAAAGACTTACATGTTAGACCTAAAACTGTAAAAACCCTAGAAGAAAACCTAGGCAATACCATTCAGGACATAGCATGGGCAAGAACTTCATGTCTAAAACACCAAAAGCAATGGCAACAAAAGCCAAAACTGACAAATGGGATCTAATTAAACTAAAGAGCTTCTACACAGCAAAAGAAACTACCATCAGAGTGAACAGGCAACCTACAGAATGGGAGAAAATTTTTGCAACCTGCTTATCTGACAAAGGGCTAATATCCAGAATCTTCAATGAACTCAAACAAATTTACAAGAAAAAAACAAACAACCCCATCAAAAAGTGGGCAAAGAATATGAACAGACACTTCTCAAAAGAAGCCATTTATGCAGCCAAAAAACACATGAAAAAATGCTCATCATCACCGGCCATCAGAGAAATGCAAATCAAAACCACAATGAGATACCATCTCACACCAGTTAGAATGGCGATCATTAAAAAGTCAGGAAACAACAGGTGCTGGAGAGGATGTGGAGAAATAGGAACACTTTTACGCTGTTGGTGGGATTGTAAACTAGTTCGACCATTGTGGAAGTCAGTGTGGCGATTCCTCAGGGATCTAGAACTAGAAATACCATTTGACCCAGCCATCCCATTACTGGGTATATACCCAAAGGATTATAAATCATGCTGCTATAAAGACACATGCACATGTATGTTTATTGCGGCACTATTCACAATAGCAAAGACTTGGAACCAACCCAAATATCCAACAATGATAGACTGGATTAAGAAAATGTGGCAAGTATACACCATGGAATACTATGCTGCCATAAAAAATGATGAGTTCATGTCGTTTGTAGGGACATGGATGAAGCTGGACACCATCATTCTCAGCAAACTATCGCAAGGACAAAAAACCAAACACTGCATATTCTCACTCATAGGTGGGAACTGAACAATGAGAACACATAGACACAGGAAGGGGAACATCACACACTGGGGACTGTTGTGGGGTGGGGGGAGAGGGGAGGGATAGCATTAGGAGATATACCTAACGCTAAATGATGAGTTAATGGGTGCAGCACACCAACATGGCACATGTATACATATGTCACAAACCTGCACATTGTGCACATGTACCCTAAAACTTAAAGTATAATAAAATAAAATAAAGTAAAATAAAATAAAATAAAATGCTTTTGTTGCATCCCATAATTTTTTTTTATGTAGTATTTTCATTTGTCTCGAGATATTTTTAATTTCCCTTTAATTTCCCATTTCAGTTTTACTCTTGGTTGTTTAGGGCCAAGTAAGTTTGTGCAAATTTACAAATGTTGCAATATTCCTTCTGTTATGAATTCTATTTTCATACCATTGTGACTGGAGATGATATTTGGCATAATTTCAATCTTCTTAAATTTGTTGAGATTTATTTTCTGGTCTGACATATGATCTATCCTGGGGAAGTTTCCAAAATGCTCGAGAAAAATGTGGATTCTGCTACTGTTGGATAGAAGGCTGAAATGCTCTATGTATGTCTGTTACATTTGGTCTAAGATGTAGTTCAAGTTCTGTATCATTTTCTGTCTGGATGATCTGTTCACTATTTAAAGAGGAATACTAAAGTCTACTATACTATATTGCAGTCTATCTCATTCTTCAGATTTATTAACATTTACTTTATATATTTAGGTACTCTGATGTTGGGTGCAGATATATTTACAATTGTTATATCTTCTTCATAAATTGACCCCTTTACATTATATGACCTTTTCTGTGTCTCTTTTTATAATTTTTATTTAAATTCTATTTCATCTGATATAAGTACAGCTACTCCTGCTTTCTTTTGGTTTCCATCAGCACGGATTATCTATTTCTATCCTGTCACATTCAATCTGTATGTGCCCTTAAAGGTGAGAGTGATTCTCTTGTAGGCAGAACATACTTGGGTCTTGTTTTCTGATTCATTCAGTAACTATCTTTTCTTTGAAGAATTTAATCTATTAATATTCAAGGTAATTATTTATAGGTAAGGATTTACTATTGCTATATTGTTCATTGTTTTCCGGTTGTTTTGTAATTCTTTCTTCCTTTCTTGCTGTCTTCCTTTATGGTTAGAGGATTTTCTCTAGTGCTATGCTCTGATTCCCACTTTTTATCTTAAGTGTATCTAGCATAGTTTTTCTTTATAGTGATCAAGAGGTTTACATGAAACATCTTACAGTTAGACTATTTTAAGCTGATAACTTCGGTTTGAGTGCATAAAGTAACTCTACACTGTTATTCCATCACCCAATAATATTTTATGATTTCATGTAGTAATTTACATCTTTTTTTTTTTTTTTTTACATCTTCACCTTCCTACTGTTGAGTATGATGTTAATTTTGGGCCTATCACATATGACCTTTATTGTGTTCAGGTACATTCCCTCTATACCTAACTTGCTGAGGGTTTTTATCATAAAAAATGTTAAAGTTTCTCTAATGCTTTTTCTGTATTTATTGAGATAATCACATGGTTTTTGTAATTTATTCTATTAATGTATGACATTTATCAACTTGTAAATGTTGAACCACAGACATAAATGCATCCCAGGAATAAATCCTGCTTGATCATGGTGTATGATGTTTTTCATGTATTGGTTTGCTAGTATTTGAGAATTTCTGCATCTATCTTCATCAACAATATTGGCCTGCATTTTTTTTCTTGTAGTGTCTTTGACTTCGGTATCATGGTAATAATGGCCTCTTAAAATGAGTTTGGAAGTTTTCTCTCATCAATTTTCAATTTTTTGAGAGAACTTGAGAAACACTGGTGTTTATTCTTTAAATATTTGGTAGAATTCACCAGTAAAGGCATCAGGTCCTGGGTTGTTTTTTGGGCAGTCTATGACTGCTGATTCAACCTCCTTAATTAGTAGTTTATACAGATTTTCAACTTCTTCATGATTTAGTCTTGATAAGATGTATGTTTCCAGGAATTTAGGTTATCTAATTTGTTGGCATATGATTGTTCATAGTCGTCTCTTATGATCCTTCATATTCCAGTGATATAAGATGTAATGTCTCCTCTTTCATTTCTGATTTTCTTTAACTCTTCACTATTTTTTCAGTCTAGCTAAAGGTTTGTCAATTTCGTCTTTTAAAAAAACAACTCTTAGCTTTGTTGATCTCTTCTATTGTTTTTATAATTTCTATTTCATTTATTTCTGCTCTGATTTTTAATATTTCATTCATTCAACTAACTTTGGGCTTAGTGTGTTATTTTTCTAGTTCCTTGAAGTGTAACACTAGATTGAGATTTTTCTTCTTTTATGTGTAGGCATCTACTGCTATAAACTTCTCTCTTACGATTTGCTGCATCCTATACAAATTGATATGTTGAGTGTCCACTTTCATTAGTGTCAAGGTATTGTTTTATTGTCCTTTAAATTTCTTCTTTGACCCACTGATTATTGAGAAGCATGTTGTTTAATTTCCATATATTTGCAATTTTTTGAAATTCTTCCTATTAATGATTTATAATTTCATACCATTGTGGTTAAAAAAGATACTTGATATCACTTAAATCCTCTTAAATGTATTACGATTTGTTTTCTAGACTAACATGTGGTATATACCCTGGAGAATGTTTAGCATATGCTTAAGAAGGATGTGTGTTCCAATGTCATTGGATGAACTATTCTGATATACCTTTGTTAGGTACAGTTGCTTTACTGTGTGATTGAAGTCCACATATCAAATTATAAATCAAATTTCATATTGATTTTCTAAGTCGATGATGTGTTTATTGATGAATGTGAAATATTGAAGTCCTATACTACTATTGTCTTGCAGTCTTGTCTCTCCCTTCAGATCTATTAATATTTGCTTTATGTATTTAGGTGTTCTGATATTGGGTGCATATCTGTTTACAATTGTTGTATCTTCTTGATTAACCAACGCTTTTATCATTATATAATAATCTTCTGTGCCTCTTCTCACAATTTTTTATTTAATGTCTATTTCATCTAAGTATAACAACCTCTGCTCTCTTTTCGTTTCCATTTTCATAGACTATCTTTTCCCATTTCTTCACTTTCAGTCTATTTGTGTCCTTAAAGATGAAATGAGTCTCTTATTAACAGCATATAGTTTGGACTTTTTTTTTTAATCCATTCAGCTGCTCTGTATCTTTTGATGGGAGAATATAATCCATTGACATTTAAACTACTTGTTTGATAGATAAAGACATACAACTGCCATTTTGTTCATTGTTTTCTGGTAGCTTTGCAGATTTTTTGTTCCTTTCTTCCACTCTACCTGTCTTCCTTTGTAATTTAATGATTCTCTGTTGTGGTATGCTTCGCTTTCTTACTTATCTCCTATGTATCTACTGTAGCTCTTTCATTTGTGGTTACCATGAAGCTTACATAAAACATATTACGGTTGTAACAGGCTATTTTTAAGCTGATAACTTCAATAACACACAAGAACTCTACAATTTTATTACCCACCAACATATTGTTACTGATGTCAAAATTTACATTGTATATATTGTATATCACTTAATTTTTGTAAATATACCTATTTTAACTACTTTATATTTAACCTTCTTACTAAAGATATAATTGATTTACACACCATCATTGTAGCTTTACATACAGCATTCTGAATCTGACTACATACTTACTTTCACCAGTGAATTTTATACATTTATATGTTTTCATATTACCAATTACCATCCTTTTCTTTCAGCTTAAAGAATTCCCTTTTGCATTTCTTATAAGGCAAGTCTAGTGAACTTCCTCAGTTCTTATTTGTCTGGGAAAGTCCTTATCTCTCCTTCATTTCTGAGGGACAACTTTATGGTTCCTGGTGCTTTTTTTTTTCTTTCTTTGAGCAAGAAATTTTTGTTTGCTTTTTTTTTTTTCACTCTATCCCTGACCTGCAAGGTTTCTGCTGAAAAATCTAATGATAGCCATAATGGAGTTCTCTCGTATGAGATTTGCTTCTTTTCTCTTGCTGCTTTCAGGATCCTCTCTTTGTCTTAATGCTTCTGAGAGTTTTACTAAGTCTTATTGTAGCATTGTTTCAGCTGAACATAACTGGAGACCTCTGAGCTTCCTATGTGTGGATATTTATATCTGTCCCTAGTTTATGAATGTTTTCTGTCATTATTTCTTTAAATACATTCACTATTCCTTTCTCTCTCTGTGTTCCTTCTGGAACTCCTATAATGCAAAGACTGGTTTGCTTCACTGCCCCATAATTCTCACAGACTTTCTCACTCTTAAATTCTTTTTTCATTTTGTTCTTCTGACTGCATAATTTCTAATAACCAGTCTGTGAGCTTACTGATCCTTTCTTCTGCTTGATCAAATCTTATGTTGAAGCTCTCTATAGATATCTTCGGTTCAGCCATATTTACAAATTTTTGTTTAAAAACTGAGTTGATTAAAAATGGCTAACATTGGAAAACTGGTATGCAATTTACGATCTTCCAAAATTAATCATAACTTCCTTCTCTTGTTCAGATTGTTAATTTTCATAAATCCCAACAAAATAATAATTTGAGGAGAAATGAGTCAGAGATTCACTCTTCCTTTATTCCTTATCAAATGCAATGTCTTAAAAATATTTACATTTACTACTTTCAGTCCTCTGTCTAAAATAGGATTCCTGTCCAAGTGTCTTGGTTCCAGATATGACACTGGGAAATAGAAGAGTACAGAGGCATTATATATAACCTTGACTGGGAGAGACATTGTAGGCCATATGGTAAAATTTAGTCACAATTCTGTCCATAGTGAAATCTCATTCGTCCTCTCCTCATGCAAAATTCCTTCAGTTCTTTCCTTTGCTTTATTTAGTAATCAAATGGAAAAATCAGTCTCTAAAACACCTTTAGAAGAGACTTATCAAAACAGTAAAGATCAGGATTCCTAAAATTCTGACAGCGGATTGCATATGTATTCATTTTCCTTTAATGTAGGTGTACAGATATCACTGAGACTTTGGTTGACAAATCTTGCCATAATTTAATAATGTCTTCAGTTACTTGAAGAAGGAATAATTGTAACATAGCACATTCCAGGGATTTCAGCTTCACTGTATAGATTTATCTAGGAACTTACATAATATATGTAAATAACTGAAACTTAAGAAGCACTGGTGTGTGGTAGAAAGCACACAAAAACTATAGAATGAGTTGAATTTCTTATAGTTCTGTTAGCTATCATGACCTTATCCCAAGACCTTTGGATTCTCTAAGTTTTAGTGTCCTCACCCTGAAATGACTGTATGCATATTTTTAAGAATTACCAACTTTGTACAGTTCCTTCCACCTTTAAAATTTTGTGATAACCTACACTATTTCAAGTCCCATGCCACTTTTAAGTGTGGTCTATAGACTAGTAACAGCAGCATCTGCGAGTTAGTTAGAAATGCAGAATCTCAGGTCCCACCTTTAGACCTACTAAATCAGAATCGTCAGTCAACAAGATTCCTAGGCAATTAAACTGAAATGAAAATTACAGATGTGCTGCTATAGACTATTTTTTTCAGTTATAACATCAATGTCCAATTGCTTATCAAAAGGAAAGTAAAAGTAAATGACACAGACATTGATTTAAGAAAAGGAAAACATGGCAATTCATGACCCTTAAATATCAGAATAGAAGAACAAATTGAATAATGTTATTTCAAATTATGAATTATTTAAATGGTTGGAATTCATTCTAGAAAGAAAAAGAGGATTTTAAAACAGTTCATCTCTTTCAGTAATTAAATACAGAAGATAGCCAGCACTCATTAAAAATATACTACTCTTAATCATAATAGTCTTGATTACATAAATACATTATTCTGCTGGCAGCACTAAGGGATTGACGTGAAGGTATTTTCTTCCTATTATTTCCACCAACATTTCCTACCCCACCAAATCCCCCAAATAAACTTAGATTGTGCATAGAAAATATGCTTGCCATAAATTTTTAAGATAAATATGTTAGCCTCCCACTCTTCTAAGCAGATTGCAATCCTGAAGCCCCTGTTATTAGAGATATTATTGGCATTATTATACACATTTCCAAGATTAAAAAAAAAAACAAGTACAGAGAGGATTAGTAAATTGATGAAGATCTTTCCACTAATAAGTGGCTCAGACATGATTGATATTGGGCTGACTCTGAGTCCCTTTCTCCTTCCATTATGCCATACTGTTTCCCTCTTGAAAAGAAAAATCCAGGTTTATTTTTAAAGAGCGAAAAGAGCCAAACATTTGTGTTATAAAAGAATTACACTTCCTTTAAAAAGTACCACAAGACCAGTACCAGGCCAGCTCCTGTGGCCCCAGCCTCCAAGCTAGCCAGCACAGATGCAGGACCCAGGCCCATGCCCACAGAATGAGACTCCAAACTGGCCCATACAACCCAAGGCACCAGGCCAGCATCCACAGCTGCAGGCTCCAAACTGGCCCCTGCAGCCCCAGGCTCCAGGATAACCCTAGCACCAGGCAGGGTCCAGCAGACCCAACAACTAGGCCTGCCTAGTAGATCCCAGTGCTGGGCCCACTCCAACAGGCCCAGGCTCCCAAGACCACGCCTGTGGACCCATGCTTCAGTCTGTCTCCCACAGATCAAAAACCCAGGCCCACTCCTGCAGATTAAAGTTCCAGGCCTGCCCCAGTGTCCAGCCAGTTCCCATGGATTCAGACTTTAGACCCATCCCAGGGATGCAGCCTCTAGGACCACCCCAGTAGATCCCAGACACCCAGACACCAGGCCTACCCCAGTAGATCCCAGTGACAGGCCAGCCCCCATAGACACAGGTTCCATGCCCCTACAAATCCAGTTAGCAGGCCCACTTGATTAGACTCTGATGCCAAGCCAGCCCCCATGCACCCAGGATCCAGGCCTGCTCCAGCAGACATAACCTGGTTGTGTCTGGGCACCCGGCAGGCTCCTATGAGCTCAGGCACCAGGCCTGACAAACTGCTGACATGGGCACTAAGCCAGCCTTCCCAAGAATTCTAGTAGCAAGCCCACTCAGAAACACTGGACAGGCTGACTGGTAAAGAGCTTCTTCTGTCAAAGCTAGTCTGTAAAAACTGGCAAAATAATGTACTACTAAATGACTCTAAAGAAATTTATATTTACAAACCGACTGACAATTCAAAATAATTGAGATACATTAAAATTAAATTCTCAAATGGCAAAGACAAAAATAAATGTTTTCATGCTGCAAGAGAAAAAATGCCTACCACATACAAGGGGAAACATTATAAGATGATCAGTGGATTTCTCAGCAGAAGCCTTGCAGGCTAGGAGAGCATGTGAGAATACTGAAAAATGCTGAAAGTGAGAGGAAAAAAAATCTGTCAACCAAGAACACTATACTCAGCAAGCTGTCCTTCAGGAATAAAGGAGAGATAAAGATCTTCTCAGACAAACAGAAGCTTTGAGAGTTCGTAATTACCAGACTCACTGTATTAGTCAAGGTTCTCTACAGAGAGAGAATCAATAGGATATATATACAGACAGATATAAATATAGACATATGAGAGGAGATTTATTAAGGCAATTGGCTCATGTAATTATGGAGGCTGAAAAATCCTACAACAGGTCATCTGCAAGCTACAGACTCTATGCTGGTAACATGGCTGACTCCTAAGTCCAACAGCCTGAAAACCTAGGACAGGGGAGGGGTGTAACTCTTGAAGTACAAAGGCCAGAGAGCCTGGAGTACTAATGTTCAAGAACAGGAGAGTATATCCCAGATCTGGGAGAGAGACAGAGACCAATTTGTCTTTCCCTTATTTTTGTTCTCTACCAGCCCATGGTCGATAGGATGATGCCTACCCACACTGACGGCAGACTTTGCCCACTTAGTCCACTCAGACACACAAACAAATCTTCTCTAGAACATCCTCATGGATATGCCCCAAAACAATGCTTTACCAATTCCCTATGTGTTCCTTATCCAGTCAATAAGACACCTAAAATTATCCACCACACCTACCTTACAAGAAATGCTAAAGAGAAATCTAGTTGAAAGTAAAGGATGCTAACTAGCAACACGTAAACATATGAAAGTATAAAACTCACCGTAAGCTAAGAATATACTCAAATAGAGAACACTCTAATACTATAATGGCGGTACATAAATCACTTTTAACTACAGTATGAAAGTTATAAGAAAAGCATTAAAATAACCATAGATACAATAATCTGTTAATGGATACACAATATATAAAAGATGTAAATTGTGACATTAATAACAGAAAATGTGGGGGAAAGGAGAAGTTAGCATACAGTTTTAGTAAATGGTTAAAGTTAAATCAATTATCAGCTAAAAATAATCTGTTAGAGTGACAAGATGTTTTATACAGGCTTCATAGTAACCACAAAGAAAAACCCTGTAGTAGATACAAGAGAATAAAGAGAAAGGAGCCAAAGCATACTACTACAGAAAAATAAATCAAAAAGAAAGCCAGCCAGAATATAAGAAACAAAGAATCTACAAACTACCAGAAAATGCAAAGTTAGTAGTAGCATATCTTTACCCATCAATACATACCTTGATTGTAAATGGACTGATTCCTGGATCAAAAGACAGAGTGGCTGAATGGATATTTAAAAAAAAAAATTAAAAACAAGACTCAACTACATGCTGCCTACAAGAGATTCATTTCGTCTATAAGGACACAAATAGGCTGAATGTGAAAGGATAGAAAAAGGTACCCCAGGGAAATGGAAACCAAAAGAGGGCAGGAGTAGCTGTATTCATAATAAAGTAGACTTTAAGTCACAAGAGATAAAAAAAAAAGTCATCATATAGGCCGGGCATGGTGGCTCACGCCTGTAATCCCAGCACTTTGGGAGGGTGATGCAGGTGGATTACGAGGTCAAGATATCGAGACCATCCTGGCCAACATGGTGAAACCCCGTCTCTACTAAAAATACAAAAATTAGCCAGGCGTGGTGGCAGGCGCCTATAGTCCCAGCTACTCAGGAGGCTGAGGCAGGAGAATCGCTTGAACCCAAGAGGCAGAGGTTGCAGTGAGCCAAGATCGCACCAGTGCGCTCCAGCCTGGGCAACAGAGCGAGACTCCGTCTCAGAAAAAAAAAAAAAAAAGGTTATTATATAATTAGAAAGTGGTCAGTTCATCAAGAAAATATAACAATTGTAAGTTTATATGCACCCAACATCAGACCACCTAAATATGTAAACAAATACTACCAGAACTGATGGAGAAATAGACAGCAAAACTATAACAGTAGAAAACATCTATATCCCAGCTTCAGCAATAAAGAGAACATCCAGCGAGAAAATCAATAATGAAACAACAGAATCAAACAGCACTATGGACCAAATGGACCTCACAGATATACACAGAATATTCCTTCCAAAAGCAGCAGAATCCACATTCTTTTCAAGTGCACACCAAACATTCCATAATAGGTAATATGTTAGCCCACAAAATAAGTTTCAATACATTTAAGAAGATCCAAATGGTATCATCTATTATTTCCAACCACAATGATATGAAATATGGTAGGAAACCACAACTATGTGGAAATTAAGCAACAGGTTATTCAATAACCGGTGTGTCAAAGAAGAAGGCAAAGGGAAAATAAAACAATGCGTTATAAAAGGATGCACCACAACACAATAAAGACCATATATGAAAAGTGTGCAGCTAACATCATACACAACAGTAGAAAGTTGAAAGCTTTTCTTCTATGATCAGGAACTAGACAAGCATACCCACTCTCACGACTTCTATTCAACGTAGTTAATGGAAGTCTTTGTTAGAGAAATTAGGCAAAAAAGGAAATGAAAACATCAAAATTGGAAAGGAAGAAGTTATATTGTCTTTGTTTGCTGATAGCATCTTATGTATAGAAAACCCTAAACTCTACAAAAAAAAAAGTTAAAACTAACCAAAGATTCAGTAAAGTTTTAAGATCCAAAACCATGTACAAATATCAGTAGCATTTCTATACGCTAACAACAAAATATCTGAAAAAAATCAAAAAACAATACCATTTACCATAGCTACAAAAACAGACGTATACACACACACACACACACACACAGAGGAATAAATTTAACCAAGGAATTGAAAAATCTGCACACTGAAAAGTACGAAACACGCACACAAAAAAATTTAAGACACAGAAAAATTGAGAGATACCCAGTAATCATGAATTGTAAAAATTTTGGTAAAATGTCCATACTATCCAAAGTGATCTACAGATTCAACGTAACCACTGTCAAAATTCCAATGGCATTTTTCACAGATTTAGAAAAATCCTAAAATTCACATGGAACAACCAAAGACCTTAAATAGGAAAACAATCTTGAGCAAAAACCACAAAGCTAGATGCATCATATTGCCTGATTTGAAAATCTCCAACAAGCCTACAGTAATCAAAACAGCATGGTACTGGCACAAAAACAGGCACATAGACCAATAGAACAGAAGAGAGACCAGAAATAAGTCAACCAATTTTTGACAAAGATGTCAAGAATGCACAATGGAGAAAGAACAGTCCCTTCAACAAATGATATTGGGAAAACTGAAAATCCACATGCAGTAGAATAAATCTGGACTTTTATCTCACATCATATACAAATCAACTCAAAATGGCTTACGGACTCAAATATACAACCTGAAACTGTGAAACCACTGGCAGAAATCCTAGGGGAAAAGCTTCCTGGCATTGGTCCAGGGAATGGTATTTTGTTTGTTTTTTGTTTTCATTTTTGAGATGGAGTCTTGCTCTGTTGCCCAGACTAGAATGCAGTGGCACAATCTCGGCTCACTGTAAACTCCGACTCCCAGGTTCAAGCGATTCTCCTGCCTCAGCCTCCCAAGTAGCTGAAATTAGAGGTGCCTGCCACCATGCCTGGCTAATTTTTATATTTTTAGTAGAGACGCGGTTTCACCATGTTGGCCAGGCTGGTCTCAAACTCCTGACCTCAAGTGATTCACCCGACTCAGCCTCCCAAAGTAGGGAATGGTATTTTGAATATGACCCCAAAAGCACAGGAAACAAAAGCAAAAATAGACAAATGGGATTCTAGCAAACTAAAAGTCTTTTGCCCAGCAAGGTACACCATCAACAGAGTGAAGAGACAGCCTACAGAATGAGAGAAAATTACTGCAAACCATATGATAATGGTTTGGCTCTGTGTCCCCACCCAAATCTCATTTCGAATTGTAATTCCCCATGTGTCAATGGAGGGATCTGATAGGAGGTGACTGGATCACGAGGGCAGTTTCCCCCATACTGTTCTCATGATAGTGAGTGAGTTCTCATAAGGCCTGATGGTTTTCTAAGGGGCTCTTCCCACTTCGCCCTCTCTTCGCTCTCCTGCCACCATGTGAAGAAGGTCCTTGCTTCCCCTTTACCTTCTGCCATGATTGTTACGTTTCCTGAGGCCTCCCTAGCCATGTGGAACTGTGAGACAATTAAACCTCTTTCCTTTATAAATTACCTAGTCTTGGGTATTTCTTTATAGCAGTGTGAAAACGGACTAATACACCCCATACGTTTGATATGAGCTTAATATCCAGAATATATAAGGAACTCAAACTACTAAAGAGCAAGAAAATAACCAGGTTAAAAAACAGGCTAAAGACCTGAAAAAGACATTTCTCAAAAAAGGACATAAAAATGGCCAACAGGTATATGAAAAAATGCTCCACATCACTAATCATCAGGGAAATACAAATTATAACCACAATAAGACATCACCTCACACCTGTTAGAATGGCTATTATCAAAAAGATGGAAAATAAGTGTAAATGAGGATGAGAAGAAAACGAAATCCTTTCACACTGTTGGTGGGAATGTGAATTAGTACAGCCACAATGGAAAACAGTAAGGGGGTTCCTCAAAAAATTAAAAATAGAACAACTCTTTGAGTCAATAATCCCACTTCTGGGTATATATCAAAAGTATATGAAATTGGGCCAGGCGTGGTGGATCACGCCTGTAATCTCGGCACTTTGGGAGGCCGAGGCGGGTGGATCGCCTGAGATCAGGAGTTCAAGACCAGCCTGGCAAACATAGTGAAACCCTGTCCCTACAAAAATACAAAAAATTAGCTGGGCGTGGTGGTAGGCACCTGTAATCCCAGCTACTTGGGAGGCTGAAGCAGCAGAACTGCTTGAACCCGGGAGGCAGAGATTGCAGTGAGCAGAGATTGCACCACTGCACTCAAGCCTGGGCAAAAAGAGCGAAGCGAAACTCCATCTCAAAAAAAAAAAAAAAGTACATGAAATCAGTATGTCAAATAGATATCTGCACTCCCATGTTTTATTTCAGCATTATTCACAATAGCCAAGATATGGAATCAACCTAATTGTCCATCAATGGGTGAATGGATAAAGAAAATGTGGTATATACATATACATTGGAAGACTATTGAACCTTAAAAAAAAAAGATATCTTGTCCTTCACAACATAATATCCTCAAGATTCATCCATGTTGTTAAATGAAATAAAACAAGCACAAAAAAACAAATACCATATGATTTCACTCATGGGAAATCTAAAAAAGTGAAACTCAAAGAAGCAGAGAATAGAATAGTGGTTCTCAGGGGCTAGGGATGGAGGATGAGATTGAGGAGATGTTGGTCATCAGATACAAAATTTCTGCTAAAAGGAAGAATAAGCCCAAGAGATCTATTATACATCATGGTGACTATAGTTAATAACAATATATTGTACACTTCAAATTGCTAACAGATTTAACTGTTTTCACAACAAATAAATATGTGAGGTAATGCATACATTAATTAGCTCCATTTAGACATTCCACTATATATATATATGTAACAAAACATGTTGTATACCATAAATATACACAATTTTGTCAAACAAAAATTTATTTATTTTTTTTTTTGAGATAGTCTTGCTCTGTCACCTAGGCTGGTGTGCAATGGCATGATCTTGGCTCACTGCAACCTCCGCCTCCCAGGTTCAAGCGATTCTCTTGCCTCAGCCTCCTGAGTAGCTGGGATTACAGGGGCCCACCACCATGCTCAGCTGATTTTTATATTTTTAGTAGAGATGGGGTTTCACCATGTTGGCCAGGCTGGTCTCGAACTCCTGACCTCAAGTGATCTGCCTGCCTCCGCCTCCCAAAGTGCTGGGATTACAGGCATGAGCCACCGCCCCTGGCCTAATTTTTTTAGAAAGCACAATGGTGTGTGTGTTAAAGAGGAAGGGTATCTGTTAACAAATGGAAAAAGTTGCTGAGCTACAAAAAATAATATTAACTATATTTTAATTCAGCTTCACAATGATAGTGACAGTTTTCCCATTCAGTTGTATATAATCCAGTCCCTAGAACACTAAAAGATTTAAGGTTGCATGGAAAACAGATTCTCTCTTAAGGGAGAATAGTTCTTTCATCAGTGAAGGTCTGTAACTATAAACAGAGGTATTTAAACAGGTAATCTCTCAGTAGTAATGAATTAAGAACCACAAATATAAAAATATATACTATTTCATGTGCTGAATATGATTTATTCATCAAATATGATTTGATTTAAATCAAATATGATTTAAATTTAGTTACAGTATACAACACAATACATTTTACTCAAGATTCCTCATTGCTGGAAGTATATCTTTTCTATAACATCTTTTCAGGGGAAAATCTAATCATACATTTATAAACATGCTTATGAACTTAAGAAATGATGGACTGTCAAAATAATTTTCATAATTAATTATCCCACTGAGTTGAAAATATAAAAATTAAATATATTATTTATTATTTAATCTATTTGAAATGCTTTGCCCTAGGAAGCAGAAAAGATATGCTTGAGGAATAGAGAATATAAAAAGTAGGAAAACATGGGATTATGATGCATAAAGTGAGATATACTATAAGTAGTTCAAGTAGGCTTTTGATAGAATTCAATCTGTTTAATGTACTAGAAAGAGAATGTATTTAAAGTTCAATTGCTATTTCCAACCAAGGAAATTTTTAGAATCAAGGCACCTGCTTACTCATACTTTTTCATTAAAATTTCTTCTGAGACTGAATAAAGCAGCAATCAAATTTAAAAATAAAATAAAAAACAAAAATAAGTGAATAACCATATATTTTCTCCTCTTTTTTCCTCTGGAAATATAGATGGTATATCATGTTGATGACTCAGTAGATGGCACTGTTACCATTAAATCAAAATAGATCTAATAATCTGGCCTAAAATGCCATAACAGGAAACAAGGCACACAGGCCTAACCAGGAACACTAATGTGCTTTTACCAAAAATACAAAACAATATTCTGAACATTTGTATTAATGTTCTAAACCAATCAAATATCAAATATGGTGAATGATTATTTACAGAACATTTATTTATTTCCTACTTCAGCTTCATTAACATTCTACAAATTTTCTTTTGGAAAATTAATGCTCTAGTAACACCACTAATGAAAAATAAATTTGTTATTCTCATCTAATTAAAATGTGAAATAAAAGTACTTCCTATTTTTTAACAGTGCATTAAAAATTGAATATTTGAGAATGTTTTCAAAATACTAGGCTGACATCATCCAGTTTTGAATGTGCACTTATAAACATTTTCTTCTTAACTATCACTCATCGTACTCTGCATTTACTGACTGGCATAGTTACCTACCTTTCTATGAGTTAGCTACACTAACTTGAGCTCGTTAATGGCAGGGAATACATCTTATACTTTTTTTATAGATCTTGCAGCACTTGGTACATGAGTATACCCATAATATACTCAAAAAAACACCTAGTTAACAAAGGTACAAAATAGAGTTAACCACTAAACATAATATTCTACAACAAAATGTATTAAACAATTAGTTACTGAGTGGAGCATATATCAGTAAACAAAAGCAACGAAAGTAATACCAATAAAACCTATAACCCAGACTGGTAATTTAACCTGTAGACTTTATATCTGAGTGCTGAAGTTATGAGATTATCATTCCCTAAGGAAATAATTCACAAATAAACCAGGTTGCATTACTGGCCATAAGAGATCCAAGTGGCTGCTTTCATTTATTCATTCACTCAAAGGATTTACTGAGAACCCACAATGTACTCTATGGCTTTACAATCCCAGATCCAAACAAATCCCTAGGGAATTTTAAAGAGAATCATAACAATCCTAGATCTATCATTTTCTTGTTCCACATCTGGACAGAATGATCAGGCCCCTGGAAGACTTCAGATGAAAGTAATTCAGTACTAAATAGCCTTATCTACTTGTAGGGCCTAGCATTAGAGCCACTGCTGCCAAAACTACGCCACCATCCAAAGTCCCCTACGCTGCTAAAAAGACCTAAGACTGATAATACCTCTAGGCTCTACTGTTGCTCTGGAGTCTCCACTTTCTCCAACTCTATATGCTCAAAATTCTAGGGATGGATTTGGCTCTGATACCTGCTTCTGTTTTCTTATTCATCCTTTATCTGGGGACTGGATGCCATCCATGCCCCAAAAATATGTTAAATGACAGAATTCTGCTGGAAGATGGTAATTCCTTCTCTTGATGAATTTCCTGATACGCCCTGCCTACCTGAGCGGTGCTAGCTCCATTTTAAAACATAGTGCCAACCACACTGTTTTAAAGACAACCTAACCTGCCACGTCTTTTGGTTACTGTATTACATTTTCACCTTAATGTCCAGTCAGCATCTACAGCCAAATCTATACTCCAAAGTTCCAAAGAACTCTAAAGAAGCTAACTCTCTGATAAGTCCCAAGCTCCTTAATAAATGTCAACAGCCTTGTGTTGCCAAGAGAAACCTAGTGATTTGCCCCAAACTGTGATGTTCTCTGCTCTATTCTGCAAAATATTTAGGTGTAGATAAACACTCTTAAGCCACTAAAATGCAAAACAACTCCAGTTCAGAAAACAAATCAACAAACAAAAATTAAGTAATTACCTCCCAGTGCTAGGTATAATTAAAGAACAGATGAAGAAGATAAAATTCTGTCCCTCAAGGAGCCTCAAGTCTAGTGGGGTTAAAACACTTACAGTAAGTCAACATGGTGTAGGGAAAGCATACAACTCAGACTACAAAAAATGTAGACAATAAGAAAGTATTTACCAACTGCCTTTGTGTTACAGACCCTGTCAATACAATTCCTCAGTATTTTATTCCTTCATAAAACAGCACAGCTGTCCTCTCATGTCAGCTGCAAAATTAAAAAAAACAAAAAATCTCAGGGCCTAGAATTTATGTTTCTAGTAAGCCTATTTGATTAAAGGAAACATCTATTCAATTAGGGCTGTTAAACACCTGAATAGATTACAGCAAAATGGTGGCATTTCTTCCTTTAGGTTTTTTTTAAGTAGGCTATAGATACTCAAACATCAAAGATGCTTTAAGTTTAAGGTTCTCCAAGTCAATAAGATGAATTAACTAAATTCCTAGTAATATAAAAGGTAATAGTAGGGAGATGGAAGTAGACTTTTTGAAAAATGACATGAAATGATGAGTTCAGTAAGTGCTAAAATTATCATCACTCTTTATGAAGGTAAGAAGAATATTTAGGATTGATAAACTGGTAGTATAAGAAAGAAACAGAAGATCTTAAAACGAATAGACAGAAAGCAAAAAAAAAAAAAAGAATTTTCTTTTTACTTTTGGTTTTGCTCTTATATTGCTTCTTTTTCCTGAAAGTCTTAAAATAATTTTTCAAATCTGAAACTCTGTCTCCAGTACATACTTACCTATTTTAAATATCAGATTATTCATGTTAAGTGTGGTGAAATGACAAAGATAAAATTGCAAAAAGTAAGCTAATATCTGTTAGTTCACACATATATTACATAATATCTTTTGCTACTGCTTTCTTGATTTTTAAATATTGGAACCATAATAACTGTGATTAGGACAGTAATAATCATTATCACTTTATATAATCCTTTTACATTGATTATTTTAGTCCTAACAATCACATGTGGTCAGTAAATTTGTATCAAATTATATATAAAGGCCAGGCACGGTGGCTCACACCTATAATTCCAGTACTTTAAGGGGCCAAGGCAGGAGGATCACTTGAGCCCAAGAGTTCAAGACCAGCTTGGGCAACAAAGCGAGACCCTGTCTCTTCCAAAAAATTATAAAATTAGCTGGGTGTGGTGGTGCATGTCTGTAGTCCTGGCTACTCGGGAGGCTGAGATGAGAGAATTACTTGAGCCTGGGAGGTCAAAGCTGCCATAAACTGTGATCCAGCCATACACTGCGGCCTGGGCAACAGAGTGAGACCCCACCTCAAAACACACACGCACACACACACACACGCACGCGCACACACACACACACACAGACACGGAAGATAGAGGAGAATTCTGAGTAAGCTACTCACTGCTGGCTAAAAGAGAATAGTAGTCAGTGTTGAAAGCCACTCAGAACCATCTAGCCTATCTCTCCTACAAAACAAAATCCTTAACCTGCAAACCTGTATCTGAGGGCACTGGTGAAATCTCATTGAAACTAGGTGAGAAATGCTGCCAAGACCCATTTGGCCCATGTCCTCCAAGCAACAAAATCCTTTATTTTTAGGAGGAGTGCATCAGTATCATAGCTTGGTGGAAACTCACTGAAGCTAAGAGAGAAAAACATGGGCAAAGAGGTAACTCTACTTCTTGGGGAGGAACACAAATACATGCTAGTCCCAGCATCACAACAGGAAGAAGGACAAGAACACTAGTAAAGGCCATATTCCCAAGATCCAGGTTCATAGTGGCTACCTAAAATTGAGGCTTAATGATAATACTATTTGACAGTAGAGTGTGTACGACACACTGAAATATGCACGCACACACAACCACTTTTATGCATACCACCAAACACGTGAACATATGCATGCACACGCACACACACACAAAATCTTACTATCCCTACCTCACAGTGACCTGGAACCACTGATATTTTTGTAAGAAATGGAAAAGAAAGGATGCAGAAATGATAAATTGTTATTTGCTACATATATCAAAATGTTGGATTTGTGTTCAAAGGAAACCATCCTAAGCAAAAGACTATACTTTAAATACCTCCTACTCCTTGCTTTCAATAATTGGCTAGTTTTA
The DNA here is from genome assembly GCF_029281585.2 of Gorilla gorilla gorilla. Classification (NCBI taxonomy): domain Eukaryota; kingdom Metazoa; phylum Chordata; class Mammalia; order Primates; family Hominidae; genus Gorilla; species Gorilla gorilla. The sequence goes on along the minus strand of NC_073239.2, from coordinate 83,446,771 downwards.
GGATTTAGGAAAGTCTCAGGCCCTACTTAAATAAAAGGGATGACTATATTAGCATTACCCAAGACCCATTTTTTAAAGCAAGTTTTAGTCATTCTAAGTAAACATGGAAAAGTAAAAGATAATATATTGAGTTTTTGTATAAAGCTAAATTTATTGAATTTATAAAATTTTTTTATTCAGTGACTTTGTCTTTCCAAGTTTTTTGATATTCATATGTTCCTTTATGATATCATGGTGAGAGCTGATTATAGTTTAATTTTATTATGCTCTTATTTAGAAAAATAAAAAGTTACACTTCTTTGTACATCCTCCAAATTTTTAAATACATTTTACTAGTCAATAAAATCCAAAAATCTAAGAACCACCAGGGTAGATAAGGACAGTTATCTTTTTAAACCCAATCTCCCTATAATTTAATAAGGAATCACATTTACATAGAGATAGCTATCAATTCCCCAGATGTATGAAGATGAATAGGAACTTCAGAAATCATTACAGAGTCATATACGTTCATGCCCTCTGAATGTTTCAAATGAAACATGCAAGTATTCATCAAACGCTTACTGTGTACTTAACATAATAGTAATGCAAAACACTAAGACAAAAACTTGCTATGGTCTATGAATTAAACTCTGAATATCAGAACCAAGGTTTTGTCAGTAAGCAAGAAAAGCCAGACTAGAAATCACCATCACTTAAGAGAATGATAAGCATCCAGTGAATGGAAATGCAAGCAATCAGAATTAGCAAGATTAAGTTGGCCAAGAAAAAAAATAAAAATAAAAAACCAGCCATGAGGCCTAAGTTTTAGCAGCAGTTTTTTCTACACAAAGATATGGTAGTAAATCAGACGGGATACTGAAAATGAACTACTAGAAAAAGGTTTGGTCATAAGAAATAAAGACATTAGAACTGGAATGTAAAATGAGACTATAACAACCAGCTTAGTTACTAGCTTAGGATTGCTTACATTTCCTTTAGAGAAAGGATTGGTCCTAAATTAAGCTCTGGCTGAATGAACATGTGAATGCTCAAATGAGCATAAAACCAGCCCCACAAGAAAAATTTAGAGAGCTAAAAGGAAAAGGAGTGAAGTCATTAAGATGAAATCTAGTATTCAAAAATAATACAGAAAGAACTCTTCATTCTTGCCTTTGGAACAGTAGACCTATCAAAAAAGAATCAGGTACACATATAGTAAACCCACCATGTAGCAACCCCTACACATGTGATACGAAGCTTAAATTACATCTTAATACATTGTGAAAAGTTAGTCACATTAGATGTTATACCCCATAGTATTTTTGAAAATCATATTTCTAGCATTCAAGAAACTACGTTTATTAGTCTAATAATTAAAAGTTATTATTTGAGAGGTCTAGAGCGTTAAAACTTATTTCATAAGTTCTTCATAGATTATATATTTATACCAATAAAATCCCTTAAAGGAGAAAATGAATTTTAAATGCATAGTTTGTAGGCAGAATATCTCCCCACGAAAGCTGTCGATGTCCTAATCTCTAGAATTCAGAGTATGCCACCCCAAAATACGCCACTTTCGCACAAGGATTATTTTGAGCTAATGTCAATTAAGAAAAGGCAAGTTTGCGCACACACACACACACACACACACACAATCCTCTGCCCTCCTCCTCTCTACCATAAAGGGCAGGACTATTCGATTCTTAGTTGATACTTTATCACCAAAGACAATTCCAGAACCTTATCAGCCAAAAGACAGCACTAGAAGAATCTACTTAGCAAACCATACTATCCCTTATCTTCCATTGATTTCCCCCGTATATTTATTATCCTACAATTTGCTGTTCTTAGTAGCTCAAAGTCCCTTTCCTTCGTCCTGTCTTCCCTCTACAAAATTATTCTTTGGTTAAAATGATACGTAAGCCCAAATTCCAACAAACGCTTTGAGTTACTAATCATTGAGTACTCTCCTGTGTATAAGCAATCCACATGTTAATAAATTTGTTTCATTTTCTCTTACCTGTCTCCCCCACCCCAAATTTTGTTAAGGTATAATTGACAAATAAAAATTGGATATATTTATAATGCACAATGTAATGTTTTGATATATGTATATCTTGTAAAAATGATTAAATCAAGCTAATTAATGTATCCATCACCTCACAAACTTATTTTCTGTGGTAAGTACATTTAAGACCTACTGTCTGAATAATTTCAAGTATACAATACTAGAGTCATCACGCTGAAATAGATCCGCAGAATTTATTCATCTAACTGAAACTTAATCTGTCTCTTATCAGTCTAATTTACAGGACCCCAGAGACAGAACTTAGGAGAGTAGAGGGGGGAAAAAAGGACATTTTTTATTCCCTTCATGTAGCAAATACAATTAATATTAAGGATTTTGAGATGTGGAGATTATCTTGGATTATCTGTGTTGGCCCAATCTCATCACATGAGTCCTTAAAAGAGAGACCCTTTCCCAACTGTTTTCAAAGAAAGAGAATAGGGCAAATGGCAGTGTGAGAAGGACTCAACCCATCATTGTTGGCTTTGAAGAAGGAAGAAAGAGGCCATGAGCTAAGGTATGCAGGCAGCCTCTAGAAGGTGGAAATGGCAAGGAACTGGATTCTCCCTGCGAGCCTCCAGAAAGAAATGCAGCCCTATTGACACCTTGATTTTAGCCCTGAGACCTGTATTGGACCTCTGATCTTCAGAACTACATAATAACAAATTTTTATTGCTTAAGGCACAACATTTATGGTAATTTTGTTATAACAACAGAAAACTAACAGTATAGTGACTTTTGTTTTTTAAATTAATGCCAATTTACTCAGCCTAATTCTAGAAATAATACACATATATAGATTAAAACTAGATATAAGATAAACTATATTCTAGTTACAGTCCGATAGCTAAATATTTGTGTAAACCTGGGTACCCTATTTCTTCACCATCTGGGCACCAATTTCCTTATATGTAAAATGAAATCTGTGAGGTAACTGTTAGGAAATAAAATGGCAATTTTAGTCCATGCTACCTCAGATTCAAGAAACCTCAGGATTCGAAAGAATACAGAATAGACCAATAACAGGCTCTGAAATTGTGGCAATAATCAATAGCTTATCAACCAAAAAGAGTCCAGGACCAGATGGATTCACAGCCGAATACTACCAGAGGTACAAGGAGGAACTGGTACCATTCCTTCTGAAACTATTCCAATCAACAGAAAAAGAGGGAATCCTCCCTAACTCATTTTATGAGGCCAGCATCATCCTGATACCAAAGCCGGGCAGAGACACAACCAAAAAAGAGAATTTTAGATCAATATCCTTGATGAACATTGATGCAAAAATCCTCAATAAAATACTGGCAAACCGAATCCAGCAGCACATCAAAAAGCTTATCCATCATGATCAAGTGGGCTTCATCCCTGGCATGCAAGGCTGGTTCAACGTATGCAAATCAATAAATGCAATCCAGCATATAAACAGAACCAGAGACAAAAACCACATGATTATCTCAATAGATGCAGAAAAGGCCTTCCACAAAATTCAACAATCCTTCATGCTAAAAACTCTCAATAAATTAGATAATTATGGGACATATCTCAAAATAATAAGAGCTATCTATGACAAACCCACAGCTGATATCATACCGAATGGGCAAAAACTGGAAGCATTCCCTTTGAAAACTGGCACAAGATAGGGATGCCCCCTCTCACCACTCCTATTCAACATAGTGTTGGAAGTTCTGGCCAGGGCAATTAGGCAGGAGAAGGAAATAAAGGGTATTCAATTAGGAAAAGAGGAAGTCAAATTGTCCCTGTTTGCAGACGACATGATTGCATATCTAGAAAACCCCATTGTCTCAGCCCAAAATCTCCTTAAGCTGATAAGCAACTTCAGCAAAGTCTCAGGATACAAAATCAATGTGCAAAAATTACAAGCATTCTTATACACCAATAACAGACAAACAGAGAGCCAAATCATCAGTGAACTCCCATTCACAATGGCTTCAAAGAGAATAAAATACCTAGGAATCCAACTTACAAGGGTTGTGAAGGACCTCTTCAAGGAGAACTACAAACCACTGCTCAATGAAATAAAAGAGGATACAAACAAATGGAAGAACATTCCATGCTCATGGGTAGGAAGAATCAGTATCGTGAAAATGGCCATACTGCCCAAGGTAATTTATAGATTCAATGCCATCCCCATCAAGCTACCAATGACTTTCTTCACAGAATTGGAAAAAACTACTTTAAAGTTCATATGGAACCAAAAAAGAGCCCGCATCGCCAAGTCAATCCTAAGCCAAAAGAACAAAGCTGGAGGCATCACGCTACCTGACTTCAAACTATACTACAAGGCTACAGTAACCAAAACACCATGGTACTGGTACCAAAACAGAGATATAGACCAATGGAACAGAATGGAGCCCTCAGAAATAACGCCGCATATCTACAACTATCTGATCTTTGACAAACCTGACAAAAACAAGCAATGGGGAAAGGATTCCCTATTTAATAAATGGTGCTGGGAAAACTGGCTAGCCATATGGAGAAAGCTGAAACTGGATCCGTTCCTTACACCTTTTACAAAAATTAATTCAAGATGGATTAAAGACTTACATGTTAGACCTAAAACCGTAAAAACCCTAGAAAAAAACCTAGGCATTACCATTCAGGACACAGACATGGGCAAGGACTTCATGTCTAAAACACCAAAAGCAATGGCAACAAAAGCCATTTTTAGCTAAACAAAAGCTGAGAGAATGCTTGCCAGTCAATCTACATTGTAAGAAATGCTGAAGAGTGTTCTTCAGACCAAAGACAAATTCTATCAAATGGATATGTAGACTTACAGAAAGGAAAAAAGAGCTTCAGAAATGGTAAATAAATTGGTAAACACAAAAACTGTTTCCTTTCTCATAATTCACTTAAAAATCAAATAACTGTTTAAAGCAAAATAAAACACTGTAAAGTAGGGCTTATAATATATATAAAAGTTTAAAATGTGATTTAAAAATCACAGTAGGGGAGTGAGTAAATGCAATTATTTAGTTGTAAGGTCTTACATTGGAAATTAGAAGCTGGAAGCAGGATGAGTTAGAAAATGAGATGGGAACAGTGAAGTAGAAAGTGTCAGGTGTGAAATAACTTTCTGATGAGATGGGACTGTTCTTATTTTGCCCATGATAGTGATTATACAGAATAAAAAACATGAAAGTAAACAGATTTCCAGGCATACTAGGGAGCCAGACATTAATGAGTAAGTAGATGTGGGGAAAAATGAAAGGGAGGTGTCTAAGATGACTTCATGATTTTTAGATTATAGAATTAGAAGTCCCTCTTAACCAGGCTGGGAGCTTCAGTGACAAGGTTTCAAAGATAAAGGTTGGTTTCTCTTTGGGGCATGAAGGGGTGCTGATACGGTTTTGATTTGTATCCCTGCCCAAATTTCATGCAGAATTGTAATCCCCAATGTTGGAAGAGTGGCCTGGTGGGAGGTGATTGAATCATGGAGATGGATTCCCCCTTGCTGTTCTAGTGATACTTAGTGAGTTCTCATGAGATCTGGTTGTTTAAAACTGTGTAGCACCTCCTCCTTCTCTCTCTTCCTCCTGCTCTGGCCATGTAAGACATGCCTGCTTCCCCTTCATCTTCCACCATGACTGAAATTTTCCTGAAGCCTCACCAGCCATGCTTCCTGTACAGCCTGTGGAGCACTGAGCCAATTAAACCTCTTTTCTTTATCAATTACCCAGTCCCAAGAACTTCTTTATAGCCATGCAAGAATGGACTAATACAGGTGTCTAGAGGATAACCAAGTCAAAAAGTGAATGGAGAACACAACGTGAATATCCGAAAAGCAACAAACTTTCTAGCTCAAGACTTAGATATAGTAGGCAGTATCAAGTATAGGAAAGGTTACCTCAAAATGACATCTAGAGTAAAATGGGCTAAGGACCAGGGATGAACTACAAAAAACACAGATATTTAAGACCACACAGAGGAAGAAAAATTCTGTAGAGAATGAGTGGCTACAAAGATCAGTGATAAACAAGGAAAGAGTAGTGTTACTGAAAGACAGGGTAAAGGAATTTTAAAGACCAACTGGCTGCTTTTCCAGTGCATATAAATGTTTGTTTATACAATACTGTATTCTATTAAGAGTGCAAAAGCATTATATCTAAAAACACAATGCACATACCTTAATTTAAAAATACCTTACTGCTGGCCGGGCGTGGTGGCTCATGCCTGTAATCCCAGCACTTTGGGAGGCCGAGATGGGTGGATCACAAGGTCAGGAGATCGAGACCATCCTGGCTAACACGGTGAAACTCTGTCTCCACTAAAAAATACAAAAAATTAGCCAGGCGTGGTGGCGGGCGCCTGTAGTCCCAGCTACTCGGGAGGCTGAGGCAAGAGAACGGCGTGAACCCAGGAGGTGGAGCTTGCAGTGAGCCGAGATCGTGCCACTGCACTCCAGCCTGGGCGACAGAGTGAGACTCCGTCTCAAAAAAAAACAACGACAAAAAAAAAAACCTTACTGCTAAAAAAATGCTAACCATCCTCCAAGCCATCAGTGAATCATAATCTTTTTGCTGGTGGAGAGTCTTGCCTCAATGTATATAGCTGCTGACTGATCAGGGTGGTGGCTGCTGAAGGTTGGGGTGGCTGTGGCAATTTCTTAAAATAAAACCACAATGAAGTTGCTGCATCAGTTGACTCTTCTTTTTACAAAATATTTATCTGTAGCAGGCAATGCTGTTTGATAGAATTTTACTGACAGAAGAACTTCCTTCAAAATTGCTGTCAATCCTCTCAAACCCTGCTACTGCTTTATCAACTAAGTTCATGTAATAATTAAAACCCTTTGTTGTCATTTCAACAAGGTTTATAGCATTAACACCAGGAGTAGATTCCATCTCAAGAAACCACTTTCTTTACTTATCCATAAGAAGCAACTCTTCATCCATTCCAGTTTTATCATGAGACTGCAGCAATTCAGTCACATCTTCAGGCTCCATCTCTAATTCTAGCTCTCTTGCTATTTCCACCACATCCATCAGTGAAGTCTTGATGGGTGGATTCAACTTCTTCCAAATTACTGTTAATGTTGACATTTTGACCTCCTCGCATGAATTATGATTGTTCTGAATGGTATCAAGAATGGTGAATTCCTTCCAGAAGGTTTTTCACTTACTTTGCTCAGATCCATCAAAGGAATTACTATCTATGGTAGCTATATAGCCTTTCAAAATGTATTTCTTAATATGAATTGAAAGCTGAAATTACTCCTTGATCTATCGGCTGCAAAATGGATGTTGGGTTAGCAGGCATGAAAACATTAATCTCCTTGTATATCTCTATCTGAGCTCTTGGGTGACTAGGTACATTATCAATAAGTAGTAATAATTTGAAATAAAGCTTTCTTTCTGAGCAGTAGGTATCAATAATAGGCTTAAAATATTTAGTAAACCATGCTGTAAACAAATGTGCCATCATTCAGGTTTTGTTGTTCCCTTTATACAGCACAGGCAGAATGACTTAGCATCATTTTTAACGGCACAGGATTTCAGAATAGGAAATATGCACTGGCTTCAACTTAAAGTCACTAGCTCCATTAACCCCTAATGAGAGACTCAGCACGTCCTTTGAAGCTTTTTTTTCCTGTCTAGCTATGAAGACACTAGATGGCATCTTCTTTCAATATATAAGGCTGCTTCATCTATATTGAAAATCTGTAGTTTCGTAGCCACCTTAATCAATGATCTTAACTAGATCTTCTATATAATTTGCTGCAAGTATCACATCAACACTTTCTGCTTCACTTTGCATTTTCATGTAATGGAAATGGCTTCTTTTCTTATACCTCATGAATCAATCTCTAGCCAGCTCCCAATGTTTCTCCTGCAATTTCCATACCACTCTTGGCCTTCAAAGAATTGAGAAGAGTTAGAACCTTGCTCTGGATTAAGCTTCGGCTTAACAAAATGTTGTGGCTTGTTTGGTCTTCTATCCAGGCTACTCAAACTTTCTTCATATCAGCGATATGGCTGTTTTGCTTTCTTATCATTTGTGTGTTCACTGGAGTAGCACTTTATATTTCCTTCAAGAATTTTTCCAGGTGACAAAATAATCTGTTCACCAACCCCCTGTGACACACAACTTACCTATATAATGAATCTGTACATGTACCCCAAAACTAAAATAAAAGTTAAGAAAAAAACTTTAGACACATTCTAATGTAAAAATTTTTCTCTATAATCATACCATGGAGGTATATGACAGCCTTTATTTATATATAAATTAACACATAATACATATATTTAGATACATTATCCATAGAGATATAGTATAAAAAGTGAAACCAATAAAATGAGAGCACGTAAAAAGTCAGAAATGGTAGGAATACAGATGCTACCATTTGTATTTCCATAAATTTAACTGAAATATGAAAATTTGTTATTTTCTCTTAGATCCTCAGAAGTATAATATACAAATCTCTCAGAATAAATGTTCTCTGCTATTTTTTAAAATAATTTTTCCTTCGTATTCACAACTTGGCTATTTGGCACAAGAGGCCTACCTTTCCACCTGTCTCAGTTTTTAGTATTCCTTCCTCACTAAGCTTAACCATTTCTAGCTTTTGATTTAATCTGAGGGATGTGTCTCACATTAAATCAGGATCTCTAGATCTTGAACACCTAGAGGCCACTGTAGGATTATTATCTGGCCTAATTTCAATACTCAGGGAATATTTTGTATCTCAGGGAATAGGGAAGCCTGAGGAGACAGCGAGAGAGATGGGGAAACTGCTCGTCGGTGGAAGAGTTAGAATTCACACATTATGTTCACCATATTATATAGACACAGTTCATGGCTCCCCAAAACAATTACAATAGTAGGCTGGGTGCAGTGGCTCACGCCTGTAATCCCAGCACTCTGGGAGGCTGAGGCAGGTGGATCATCTGAGGTCAGGAGTTCGAAACCAGCCTGGCCAACATGGTGAAACCCCATCTCTACTAAAAATACAAAAATTAGCCAGGCATGGTAGTGGGCGCCCGTAATCCCAGGTACATGGGAGGCTGAGGCAGAAGAATCTCTTGAACCTGGGAGGAAGAGGTTGCAGTGAGCCGAGATCGTGCCATTGCACTCCAGCCTGGGCGACAGAGCGAGACTCTATCTCAAAAAAAAAAAAAAAAAATACAATAGTAACACCAAAAATCACTGATCACAGATCACCATAACAGATATGATAATGAAAAAGGCTGAAATACTAGGAGAATTACAAAAACATGACACAGAGACACGAAGTGAGTACACGTTGTTAAAAAAAAAAATGATACCAACAAGTCTGCTGGACAAAAGATTGCCACAAACCTTCAATTTGTGAAAAATGCAATATCCATGAGGTGAACTAAAACAAGGTATGCCTGTATTATTACTTGCTATCCTATGATGGAATAATAATGCCAACAACACAATGTTTTATGGCACTTTTATATTTATTATCTCATTTTTAAGTCTCATAACCATCACCCTGTGAAAGGTTATCAGGATCAGAGAAAGGATATGATGTATGGTATGCACACCAGTACATGAACCCAGCATAAATGCCTCAGAACATTGTTTCGTTATTGTTGTTGTTGTTCCTGTTTCCTTGTCTTACCAGAATGAACACGAAATTTGTCTGTTAAGACGAACTGATATTTACTGTTTGACCTTGTACAGGATATATCACCACACCGAGCCTCAGCTTCCCATTATAATACTGGCATAACAAAAGAGTTTTATAAGAATAAAACAACAACAGAAAAAGCTTTATAAAACCTAAAGGGCTATACTTTTTTAAATACCTTGTCCTTGCCAAAACTTGTCTATTTCTGATTCACTGTATAACTATATTTTCTCCCCTTGGCCCATGCGTCATAGGACAATACCAGATTTTGCTCAGCATTCTGAACTAAACCTCTAGTTTTCAGACTCTTTTACTTCTTTTAATCAATAGAAAAGACCTGCTATGTTTGGAAAGATCGATTCCACAAAACAAATGGAAAACAATCATCCAAAAATTTGTTAAGCATCAACTATATACCAGAAACTGTGAATCAGAAAATAACATATGGTGAAAAATATGAGACCTACTAAACTGAAAGATCATTAAAAGCTGAAGTCTAACCAATTTTTCACCCATCTACAAAAAGGTGAGATTTCTTTTCCCTTCCTCCTGCTTTAATTCTAATTCTTCCTACCTCCTCTGTTGGATAGAGGAAGAAGGCAAAAAGAAGCATGAGGGAAAAGCTGGATTCAGCCACAAAGGCTCCACCAAGAACAATGGAATAAAACAAGCTATCTAGAAATCTACAGCACTCTGTACACTTCCAGATATCCCAAGTAATTAAGAAATAGAGAAAGAAAAAGAGCAAATTTACTGGACATGTACAAAATGTCAGTCATTGTTTGAGGCCCATACAAGTACATTATCACATTTAATATCTATTCAATCTTGAAAGGCTTGCATTCTTCTTTCATTCAACAAATATTCATTGGGCACTTACAATGTGCAAGGCACTATTCTAGGTACTTGAAATCTATCAGTAAACAAACTTAATAGATGAAAATCCTGCCCTTCTAACAAGTAAAACTTATTCAAATGAGGAGAAAGACAAATGTTAACACAATACATAAATTAAGAATTACCTTAAACAGCAATAAATGCTATAGGAAAGAAACAGAACAGGTAAAGAGGATTAGGAGTATACAGGGGAAGGGTGTATGTGAAAAGGAGAAGAGGTTGTAATTTTAATTACAGTCGTTTGAGAAGGTGACATTTGAGGGAATTTGGTCATGTGAGTCCTGGGGAAAGAGTATTCTAGGCAGAGAGAATCATCAGTGCACAAATCCTAAGGTGAAAGCCCATCTACATGTACCAGGAACAGCAATGAGGTCAGTGTGGCTGAAGTGGAGAGACTAAAGAAAACAACAGAAGTGGAAAGACTAAAGAAAAGAATAAAAGTAGAAAGGTAACACAGAAAAAACTAACAGGTGGTCAGATCCTATACGCCCTTTTAGGCCAGTGGCTTTTAAACTGAGTGAAATGAAGAGCCACTGGAGAGTCCTCAGCAAAGTAGTAAAATATTTCACTTACTTTTTGAAGGCATCACTCAGGCTGTTTGGAAAAGACTGCAAAAGGATGTGTAAAAGGATAACTGAGAGACGAGATAGGAGGTTACTATAGTAATCCAGGTGAGAGATAATGGTGGTTTGAACCAGGGTAATGGCAGTGAAAGTGGTGGGGAATTGACACATCTGGGATATGTTTTCATGGTTTGATCATCATTTTGATGATAAGTTGGCTGTGGGAGAAAGCAAGAGAAGTCTCAAGGATAGCCCCAACTAGAAAAAGAGTAGACATTTACTAACTGACAAATACTCTAGGAAGAGCAAGTGTTAGGCAGGGAATCAGTATTTGGAATACATTAATTAAGTCAATAAGACACCCAAATAGTAATGTCAAGTAGATACAGACGTAGGTGTATATATGTGTACAATTCAGGAATAGTTTCTTAAACAGGTATATAAATTTAGGAGTTGTAAGCACATAGCTGGTATTTACAGTCATGATCATCAAGAAAGTGAGTGCAGAAGATTTTTTTAAAGTATAACATCCCAGAAGTCATGTGAAAAAAAAGTATGTATAAGAAGGAATGATCAACTAAATCAAATGTTGCTAAGTCAACAGAAATGATGACTATTGAGAAATTAACTTGAGATTTAGCAATATGAAGATCATTGGTGACCTTATCAAGAGTAGTTTCAATTCAGTGATGATACGGTTTGGATCTGTGTCCCCACCCAAATCTCATGTTGAAATGTAATCCCCAATGCTGGGGGTGGGGCCTGGTAGGGGGTGATTGGATCACAGGGGTATAGTTCTCATGAATTAATTTTAGCACCAACCCCCCTTGGTACTGTATACTGACAGAGTTGTAAGGAGATCTGGTTGTTTAAAAGTGTGTACCATCTCCCCCCACTCTCTCTCTCTTCCTCCAGCTCTGGCCATGTAAAATGTGCCTTTTTTCCTTTTGCCTTCCGCCCTGATTGTAAGTTTCCTGAGGCCTCAGTCACTATGCTTCCTGTATGGCCTGCAGAATCGTGAGCCAATTAAACCTCTTTTCTTTATAAATTACCTAGTCGCAGGCATTTCTTTAGAGCAGTGCAAGAATGGACTAACAAAAGTGATAATGGCAGAAGCCTAATTATACTGGATTTAAAAGGAAACAGGAAGAAAGAAATTAGAGTCATTGAGCACAGATAATCCTTTCAAGGAGTTTGCTGCAATTGGAAAGCAAATAACTGTTATCTGGTCAGGGAAGTAGTGTCAAACAAAAGAAGGTTTAAAGACAGAGGTAGCAGTAGGTTTGTCTTCATGTGGTAGTGATGCAGTATGAAAAAACTTTATGACATAGGAGTGAGAGTGGAGAACTGTTGGAGCAATGTCCCTAAGAAGCCATTAGGAAATAGATTCTAATGCACAAACTAAGGGATTGGTTATAGAAAAGTAAAGAATAATGGGTAGAAAGATAGGTTATATGGATGGAGATGGTGATAGATGGGTAGACAGAGTAAAAGGAGTCTATGCAAGTTCTGTTCTGATGGCTTCAATTTTCTCAGTGAGGTAGGAACCAAAATCATCAGCTGAGAGATTGAGGATGAGATGTTGGAAGGTCTGATGAGAGAAAACATTAAATAAGTCATCTAAGAAAATAGAAGAATAAACAATCTAGGAAAATACAATATGAATGCCAGGCAGTATTAAGGACTCACTTGATACTTGATATTTGTGACCATGAATTTAAGTAAAACTAGTCAGCATGATTCTGCATTTTCCTCTAGACATATATAGCTGCTAATTTAGACACTAACAGATACTAACTTAAAGTTTAAAAATGGCTGGATTTAAGCTGGACTTAAGTGAGAGTGAGACAAGAAAGCTGAGGGTATATGCAAGGAAGTTGAGAATGCAAATCATAGATAACAAAATACTATAAAATTTAAGTTGGACAGAAGAGAAAGTGATGACTCAAGGAACAAAGGAACACTTAAAAGATGCTAAGATCAAGACGTTAATTATCATCTGTGTCATAAACAAGACTTAATTAAGTTGCCTAAATCACAAAGCATATGAATGACACAAATGGAACAGAATCTAAATCCAGATGTGTAGCATTCACATCATTCTGTCCATGGTACTGACAGCACCAAGCTGCTCTGTGAATTTGTTTTTCATCGGCATACTAACCTCCAAAAGGATGAACCTAATGCAAAACTAAAAGTTAGACTATTTTACCAGGCCTCGTGTACCTCCCTCTCCCTCAGTGTCCAATGCTCAGAGCCTGTCAGTGTCCAAACTTCCATATACTGAATCTTGCCATATCCCACCATTTGTACAAAATCACTTTCACATTTCTCTGCAGATCGATCTCCTTCATAAAAATCTGAACCACTAAGAATTGCTCTGAATAGAAAAATATTTATACAAATAAATGACTATATAAACTTAACCTTCTTCATGGGTATTTTTGTTCTAACAGGGAGTCTAGTTAACCCACTTGAACCTCTATTGTGAAATATATTTAGGTCAAAATAATTGACTTAAGAACTTTTGGTTCTTGACTTTTATTATTTCTAGTACCTTCTCCCTTAAAAACACATATCCTTTACAAAATCTTAGAATTCCATTTTTCTTATCTTTCTCTCAGAGAATGAAAAAGTGATGACACTAACATGCCATGGATCAGACCCAAACTTGTGTTAAAGATATTTCAGGCTGGGTGCAGCGGCTCACACCTGCAATCCCAGGACTTTGGGAGGCCAAGGTGGGTGGATCGCTTGAAGCCAGGAATTCAAGACCAGCCTGACCAACATGGAGAAACCCTGTATCTATTAAAATTACAAAAATTAGCCAGGCTTGATGGCTCACACCTGTAATTCCAGCTACTCAGGAGGCTGAGGCACGAGAATCACTTGAACCCGGGAGGCAGAGGTTGCAGTGAGCCAAGATCGTGCCACTGCACTCCACCCTGGGTGACAGTGGGAGACTCCGTCTCAGAAAAGGAAAAAAAGAAAAAAAAAATTAGCCAGGCACCATGGCTCACACCTGTAATCCCAGCTACTCAGGAGGTTGAGGCGTGAGTATCACTTGAACCCAGGAGGTGGAGGCTGCAGTGAGCCGAGATCACACCACTGCACTCCAGCCTGGGCAACAGTGCAAGACTCTGTCACAAAAATAAATAAATAAGTAAAAATATTTTATACTTAGAACTCTAAATTGAACGTTATAGTAAGCGTGGGACTACCTGGCAAAGCAAGAACTAAGCGTAGCCAGTTGGAGAACTCTAGTGTTCTTCTGAGTATATGGCTAAAAAAACAAGTCTTATTCATAATTTATGTCAAGACTATTATTTTTAAAGAAACCATCAAGTTAGCACAATAAGAAGCTTTCAGACCTGAACATACACCAAAGTATCATCACTGATTATCACGGAAGACAGAAGGAAGAATTCTACTATAAACATTATACATCACTATTTAATTTATTTTCAATTAGCATGTGTGGTGGATTCTATCACAATTTGTAATTATTCACTCCACTTTCCTTCAAAAGGAGCATCATCCACACCTGTTCCTATGTAACTGACAGCACTCCCATAAGAGTAACATCCCTGCTCCACTGACTTTGGCCTTGGCCACTGGTTTGCTTTGGCCAATGGTATATAAACAAACATCCAAGCAGAAGTTTTAAGAGCCACTGTGTATTCCTGCCAAATCATTTTCTTTTTTCCCTCTGTTACAAGAACAGCATGGCCCAAATAGAAGTTGTTCTCTAGCCTGGATCTCAGAATTAGAAGATATGTGGAGCACGAGCAGAGCCACTGCCAACCTTCAGCCAACATGAAGCAAGAGCAAAAATAAGCAATTGTTGTTGTGAGCTGCTGAAATAGAGGTCATTTGTTATGCAGCATAACTTAGCAAAAGTACACAATACATTGTGTATTACTTTTATAATCAGAAAAACAAATAGATTTTGCTGTTTCAAACTTTAAGGACAGCAGTTATTTTAATGCTTCAACAACTAGAAAAAGATGAATTTCAGTCCAATTTTTAAGACACCAGAGTGCTTATGAAAGAACAAGAAGTAGATGAACTGAAATTCTAGAAAGAGAAGAGCCCTTCCTAGGTGTGCAGATAACCATCTGCTATTTTATTTCCTGGGAGCATTTGAAAATTCTGGACAGAGACTGAGAACTGAGATTGGCCCAGACAGAAAGACTCCACTGGTGAAAGCAGAAAGCAGGCTGGGCGTGGTGGCTCACACCTGTAATCCCAGCACTTTGGGAGGCCAAGGTGAGCAGATCACCTGAGGTCAGGAGTTCGAAACCAGCCTGACCAACATGAAGAAACCCCGTCTCTACCAAAAATACAAAATTAGCTGGCCATAGTGGCACATGGCTGTAATCCCAGCTACTCAGGAACCTGAGGCAGGAGAATCGCTTGAACCCGGGAGGCGGAGGTTGCAGTGAGCCGAGATCACGCAATTGCACTCCAGCCTGGGCAACAAGAGCGAAACTCTGTCACAAAAAAAAAAAAAAAAAAAAGAAAGTAGAAAGCAGCTGAGCTTTTTCATGCAGTAGTCTGAAAACTAGAAAGCCCCAAATGCAAGGTTGAAAGGAACATTTGCTGAATTCTAAGTAATGAAGGTGGCTGGGAGACATGCTAGAACGGCAGAGTGAAATCTCCCTCAGTATTACAGTGCTTACCAGAAAAAAAGCCTTCCTAGAAACAGGGGACTAACTGTAAAAAACACATGACAGACCTCCCACATTTGCATGAATTTAAAGCACTGTAAATAAACCAAGAGATTACCGGGCTAATCTCAAAACCTCTAAAGAACAGAATTAGATCTCCTGCAGTCTTTCAGGGCTGTGGAGAAGAAATCTGACAGTCTTTCAATCAAAAATCTGAGTATGTCAATGGAGACAAACCAGAGATAGACTAAATCTTACTAAAACTGCAATGCAGACTGAACCTAATAAAACTCTAATTAAATTGGCCTAACAACTAAAAAGGGGAATCATCTCTGGTGGAAGATATCACCTTCAGCCTCTACATAAATTACTACAAGTTTCAGCATATAATAAATGTGAAATTTATTAATTTCATATATTGTATTTCAAAACATATATTGTATGTTTTTCACATACAATATATGTGAAAAAAAACAAGAAAAAATGACCTGTAATCAAGACTAAAAGTAAAGCTAGAGATGACACTGATAGTGGAGTTAGGAGACAATGGCTTTAAAATAGCCATTATCCATAGGCTAATGAAAGGGAAGGAAAAAAAATGAATAAAATTTATAAAAGGATGGAGATAATCAACAAAAAAGGAAACCTATTTAAAAATAATAAAACTTCCTAGAGCTGAGAAAATAAGCTATTAAAACTTATTGGATAGGTTATTCAACCTGGCACAGAAGAGGAGAGAAATTGTAAGTTTAAAAAATAGCTCAACAAAAAATACAAAATTGAACCACAGAGAGAAAAGACAGAATAACCACATGAGACATGTGGGACAGTCAAAACGTCTAACACAGTTTAGAGGAGAGAGAGATTGGGGTAGAAGCAAAATATAAAGATATAAAATACAATTTTTTCCAAGGTTGATTAAAAAAAAAAAAACATTAACCCAGAGAATCCCAAACATGATAAATGCAAAGAAACCCTTGCCTAGACACCATACAAACTATTAATGAACTAAAGACAAAAATAAAAATCTTAAACGCAGCCAAAAAAACGCACACTCCTTAAAGGAGCAACAATAAGGAAAAACAAACGAATTACATATCTGAAGTGCTATAAGAATAAAAGATTCAGGCTGCACATGGTGGCTCACACCTGTAATCCCAACACTTTGGGAGGCCGAGGCAGGAGGATAGCTTGAGGCCAGGAGTTTGAGACCAGCCTGGTCAACATAGTGAGACCCCGTCTCTACAAAACCTAAAACAAAAAATTTAGCTGAGCACGGTGGTGCCACCTGTACTCCCAGCTACTTGAGAGGATAAGGTAGGAGGATCGCTTGAGCCTAGGAGTTAGAGGCTGCAGTGAGCTATGATCACACCACTGCACTCCAGTCTCAGTAACAGAGCGAGACCCTGTCTCAAAACAGCAACACATGCCAGCCCAGAATTCTGTACCAATAAGATTTTCCTTCAAAAAAGAAGTCAAAATAAAGGGATTTCAGACAAAAGCTGAGAAAATCTGCCTCAAAGAGACTGGCACTACAAGAAATATTAAAGGAATTTTTTCAGGCTAAAGGAAAATTATCCCGGATGGTAGCAAAGAACTGTAAAAATGAATTATGAGCATTAGAAAGGGTACACATGTGGATAAATATAAAAGAATATTAACTGTTTACAAAAAAATTATGTGGTTTGTATCATATATTGAAATAAAATATGAAAAAAATAGCACAAAGGGCAGGAGGGAATAAACAAAGTTAAACTGTCCTAAGTTTTGCATTGTTTGGGAAGTGGTAAAACATTAAGATACACTAAAAAAAAATCAAGAAGGTTTATTAAAATCTCTAAGATAACTAAAAAATAACCACAGAAGAATGTATAACTGAAAAGCTAATGAGCCAAAATGGAGTTTAGAAAACCTGACAAATAATACAGGCAGGAAAGAAATTTAAACACCCAAAGTATGGATGGGACAAATAGAAAAGAAACAGTAAGATAAAAGATTTATGCCCAACTATACTAGTAACCACATTAAATGTAAATAGAATACATATTACAACTAAAGCACAAAGCTTGTGCAACTAGATAAAACAAACATGACCTGACTATATGACATTTCCAAGAGATATACTGTAAATACAAGAATATAGATTGGCTGAACTAAAAAGAAGAAAAAATCATACCATGGAAGTATTGATGAAAAGAAAGAGTGACTATATTAATAGAAGGTAAAAGTAGACTTGAAGGCAAGAAATATTACCAGAGATAAAGAAGGTCATTTCATAATGACAAAAAGGTCATTTCAACCATAAAATAACAATGCCAACTTTTAATTCACCTAGTAAGAGCTTCCAACTACATGAGGGGAAAACTGAAAGAACTAAAAGTCAACAAAACTACAGTCATAGTTTATAATTTTAAGACACTACTCTCAAAACTGAGAGAACAGGAAAAAAGAAATCAGTCATTTGAAGATTTGAACAACTTGATTAACCAATATGACCTTACTGACAAAGAACATTAACACCAACGACTGCAGAATCAACATTCAAGTACACATGAAGTGTATGAATCTATCAATCACAAATGCTTTCAGAGAATAAAAAAGAGAGAGACTTCCCAATTCAAGTACACATGAAATGTATCAATCTATCACAAACACTTTGAAAGAATAAAACAGAGACTTCCCAATTCTTTTTACAAGGCTAACAAACATTGATAACAAAATCTGACAAAAATATTATAATAAAGGACTATTACAGGCCAATATCTTTCATGAATAGATGTAAAAATTCTAAAGAGAATATTAACAAATTGAATCTAATGGTACATAAAAGGGACAATACATTATGACAAAGTAACGTTTATCCTAGGAGTATAAAGTTGGTTTAACATTTGAAAATCAATCAATGTAATTCACCACATCACAGAATTAAGGATACAACCATATGATTTATCTCAACAAAAGCAAAAAATTTGACAAAGTTTACCACCTATTCATGATTTAGAAAACTATCAGACTGGGCGCAGTGGCTCACACCTGTAATCCCAGCACTTTGGGAGGCCAAGGTGGGAATATCATTTGAGCCAAGAGTTCAAGGCCAGTCTGGGCAACAGAGCAAGGCCCTCTCTCTATAAAAATTTTTTCAAAAAAGAAAAGAAAACTAGGAATAGATAAGAACTTCTTTAATCTGATAAAGGTTACCTATAAAACTTACAACTAACATCATAATTGGTAAATATTGAACATTTTCCCCTAAGATTAGGAGTGAGACTATTTCAATTAAACATTGTTCTAGAAGCCTTGGCCATTGCAATAAGGGAAAACAAAGAAACAATTATAAAGACTGGAAAGAAATAAGTAAAATAGTTATTATTCTCAGATGATTTGGTTGTTTGCATAGGAAATACAAAAAAATCTATAAAATATTAAATATTAAAAATAAGCAAATTTAGCAGGTTGCTGCTTATAAGATAAAAATACAAGAACTGTATTTCTATGTATTAAACAATTCAAAAATGAAATTTAAATAATGAATACCATTTACAATAGCACTTTCAAAACATTAAAATAGCTAGCCATAACGCTAACAAATGATATGCAAAACCTCTATATTGTAAACCAAAAAATACTGCTGAAAGAACTTAAAGACCCAAGTAAATGGATAGATAATCCATGTTCATGGACTGGAAGACTCTATATTGTTAAGATTCCAATTCTCCCCACATTGATCTTTAGCCTCAATGCAATCCCAATCATAATATTAACAGTTTTGTTTTCACTGAAATATGATTCTAAATGTATATGGAAACACAAAGGATAGAGTATACCCACCACAAAAAAAAATGTTGAAGAAGAAAAAAAATTGAAGGAACTTATACCACCAGATATCAAGATTTAGTATAGAGCTACAGTAATTAAGACAGGGTAGTATTTGTACATAAATAGACCAGTGGAAGAGCATATACACTCTAGTAAGACTCACCTGATTTATATCAAAAGTGTTCTATAATCCAATGGTGTAAGGGCAATTTTTTTTTCAAAAAATGGGGCCAAATCAATTGAATATCCTATGTTTTATTTTAAAAATTCCTGGTTTTTACCTCACATCATTCATTATAAGATAATTTGAAATGCATCATAGAGCTTCGAGTAAAAAAGAAAGTAATACAATTTCAAAAAGAAAACTTTGGAGAATATTTTCATGATCCTGTAATAGGCAAAGATTTCTTAAACAAAACATTAACAAACCAACTAAACCATAAAAAGCAAACTTGATAAGTTGAGGTTCATTAGAATTGAAAACTTTTATTTATTATAATACACTATTAAGAGAGTGAAATGACTAGCCTCAGACTGGGAGAAGAAATTTGCCATGCAAAGGTCTCATATTCAGAATACATAAGGAATTCCTATAAATCCATAAGACAAAGACAGCATAACTTTAAAATATGTCAAAAATTAATATTAAAAGGTGATCACCATCATTATTTGCCTGGGAAATGAAAAGGAGAAGCCAGTGCACACTGACCAGAATGACTGAAATTAAAAAGACTGACAATACACAATATTGACAAAAATGTAGAACTACTCAAACCCTCCTACATTGCTGGTGGGGATGTAAAATGGTACAGCCACTTTGGAAGACAACCATCCAACAATTATACTCTTAAAAATGAAACAATATATTCATAAAAAGAAATACACGAGAATATTCATAGCAGGTTTTCTTTGTAAGTCAAAAATTAGAAACAATTCAAATGTCCATTAACAGAAGAATAAATAATGATCCATTCATTCAATGAAACACTACACAGCAATAAAAAGAACCAAGGTGTACCAACATCATGGATGAATGTCACAACCATAATAAACGAAAGAAGTCATTCCCTTTACATGAAGTGCAAGAACAGGAAAGACTAATCTATGATGATAAAAATCAGAATAATAATTACTTGGGAGTGACAGGAGAAGTGGATATTAGTTAACCTGTGAAAACCATGAAGGAGAGGCTTCTGGAGTGCTGGAGATGTTCTACATCTTGATCTGAGTGTTAATTGTAAGAGTTTGTACACATAAAAAACTCACCATGCTATACAATTAACATCTGTACATTTTACTGTATGCATGTTACATCTCAAATTTAAAAATTGCTACTACAGCAAGCAATTCATATGGATGTATACTTGGAGAAAATCTTCTTACAATAAAGGATACACTGGATCATTCTTCAAAAATACCCAAGACCAGGACAAAGGTATTTTAGCCCCAACTCAGTCATTTAGATACGTAAGCTCAAATAAATCATCTAACTAGGTCTTAGTTTCTTTACCTACTAGAGTGTGTTAGTATAGATAATCCTTAAAGTTCTTCCTATATCCAAAAATCTGAGTATTTGAAATAAACTGCTTAATTTTAAAAACTGAAGTCTCAAATTTCAAATTACCAGATAGTCACCTAAGGCGTAACTGTAACAAAACTGTGTTCACTCCTGTAATTCTAATTTAAGATGGCTAAAATCAGATAACTGCATGCTGCCATTTATCCTGAATGTCCTATACCTATATTTAAGTTCATCTACTTTAGCCTAGACACTCTGGTACCACCGTTTCAGCAGATGAGAAACTTGACAGCCAGATTACCTTCCCTTTCTTTTCTAAGGATAAGTTATTCATTCTTCCAGGCCTTACTGAAACACTACCTTCCTTAAAATGCCATCCCTCCTACAGCCATTCAGTCAAAATTAATTGTTCCTTCCTCTGTGCACCCACGGCATGTTGCTTGTACTTCTATTACAGCTTTTATTTCATTCTGTATTGTAGCTACTTGCTTTCATGTATGCACGTGGGCCCTTTCCAAAGGAAGGATATACCCATTCAGCCAACCAGATCAGCTAAGTCAAACCTGGAAATCAATGGTGGCAACAGAGTAAGATCATCTTTACATACTATTCTATGTTTATGGTGGCAAAGTAAGATAGCAGATACTAAAAGCTGCCATCCTCTACTCAAAGCAGGAAGAGATTACAATAAATATTCAAGATACTGAATTAATTTCAGTTCTTACTTTTGCTTACACACCAGTAGAACAATGAAGTAGCCATAGGCAGAGAGCTGAATAAAGAAGTAAATTAGGCCTGTAATGGGGAAAAAAATTTATTAATTAACAAATTATTAACTTGTTAATAAATAGATGGCTAGGGAGAAGGCAAGTGGACTGACTATTCGGGGACTACACACTCAGCATCCCTTTGATGTTAACTGATCCTGTTCCTGCCAACATGGTTTGTAGAACCTAAGCTCTATCCTCTGATCACAGATGACTGATCTAGGACAATCAGCATTCTTCCTCAAACATTTTAGAAACACTGCAAAAATAAAGTCAGTCCTCTGAATGGCTAAAATGGTAATATGTAAATAATTAGGGAAGTGTTGACACTGTTTTTCCCAAAGTGGAGAAGGGAAGTCTGTGATAAGAGAAAATGAAGACTACTTACAGGGTAGAGCAAAGATGAGAAACAGTCCTCGGGAATCTTCAACCCTGGGTCCAATGTTCCTAGGACCCAATCTTGTGTTTGGGTTTTGTGAGGCAGACACCCCTATATTCTTATAATAACTGTTCCCTTTTACTAAAGCTAGTTCAATTTGAGTTGTCACTTGCAACCAAAACAATCTCATGATATACTGAGGATAGTTTGAATATCCTCAATTAACCATGCTTCCTAGCATTTACACCCTTGGGTAGTCTCTTCCCACAAAGACTCTGGGCTGAGCCTGTGACTATTTGACCAACAGAATAATGGCCGAAGTGATGCTGTGAAAGTTTCAGGCCTATCCCTTGGCCTGGCATCTTCTGCTTCCTCTGTCTCACAATGCTTGCTCTTAGAATACTTCTTATAACCCAACTATCACACCATGAGCCTAAGGAATCAGCCATATAGAAAGACCCACATGTAGGAGAACCAAAGCCCTGGCCAACAATCCCAGTTGAGCCTCCAGATATCACAGCTCTATCAGAACCCCAACAAATGCCACCAGAAGCAGAACCAAATTAGTTCACAGAAATTTGAAAAATACTAAATCGTAGTTTCAAGTAACTAAATTTTGTGATGCTTTGTAATGCAAATTTTAACTAATATAAAAGTTCGATTCACATGCAGGTAACTTGGAATTATATTTCCCTTACAACAGACTACGTCTTGAGCGGGAGTTGGCAAACTACAGCCCTTAGACCAATTCTGGCCTGCCATTTCTTTTTATAACTAAAATTTTGGTGGGACACTATAATGCTCATTCATTTATACACTGTCTACAGCTGCTTTCATGCTACAAGGGCAGAGCTGAATAGTTGTGAGAGAAATCATATACAGCTCACAAAGCCTAAAAATTCACTATCTAGTCTTTTACTAAAAAAGTTTTGAAAACCCTGTCATACAGTACTTGGCAAGGGTTTCAATATAAAAATACCTTAAAATGTAAACCATTTTACAATCAACTAATCATACTTAAAGCATAACATTATAAATACTTAGTAGTTTTAGCCTAACACCATGCAAAGTACATGATACACTACATATTGAGTTGAGCCGTATTGTTTGTTAACAAGTCAGGCTATGGTCAGACCGATATATTACTCATAGACAGAAAAACAATAAAATAACAAAATTAGATCCATTACCATTCAGCTGCTTAGAAGTTTCTACTATTTGGGAAGTCTGCATTATTCATCTTTGAGTTTGTCATGTATTATATGACCTACTCCTGAATTGTGCTAAAAACCAGAAATGAATGTTTCACTGTGATGCATAATTGACAATTTGTTTGTTTGTTTGTTTTGAGAGGGAGTTTAACTCTTGTAGCCCAGGCTGGAGTGCAATGGTGTGATCTTGGCTCACTGCAACCTCCGCCTCCCAGGTTCAAGTGATTCTCCTGCCTCAGACTCCTGACAATTTTTTAAAATTAACACTTCACAAACTCACCTGCAAAAGAAAATTTGAAAATCCAAGTCCAGTATAAACCTAAATTTGGCCAAGCATGGTGTCTCATGCCTGTAATCCCAGCACTTTGGGGGGCTAAGGCGGGTGGATCACCTGAGGTCAGGAATTAAAGACCAGCCTGGCCAACATGACGAAGCCCTTTCTCTACTAAAGGTACAAAACTCAGCCAGGTATGGTGGCAGGTGCCTGTAATCCCAGCTATTTGGGAGGAGAATTACTTGAACCTGGGAGGCGGAGGCTGCAGTGAGCTGAGATAGCACCACTGCACTCCAGTCTGGGGAACGGAGAGAGACTCCGTATCAGAAAAAAAAAAAAAAATCAAACAAACAAACAAGATAACAGTGGGCTGAGTTGCTGGCAAGATGGCCGAATAGGAACAGCTTCGATCTGCAGCTCCCAGCAAGATCAACGCAGAAGGCAGGTGATTTCTGTGTTTCCAACTGAGGTACCTGGTTCATCTCATTGGGACTAGTTAGACAGTGGTTGCAGCCCACAGAGGGCGAGCAGAAGCAGGGTGGGGCATTGCCTCACCCAGGAAGCACAAAAGGTCAGGGAACTCCCACCCTTAGCCAAGGGAAGCCCTGAGGGACTGTGCTGTAAGGAACTGTGCACTCAGGCTCAGAAGACCGTACACTCCCTTGGTCTTCACAACCCATAGACCAGGAGATTCCCTCTGGTGCCTGTGCCACCAGGGCCCTGGGTTTCAACACAAAACTGGGTGGTCGTTTGGACAGACAGCGAGCTAGCTGCAGGAGGTTTTGGTTTTGTTTTTTTTTCATACCCCAGTGGTATCTGGAACACCAGCAAGACAGAGCCATTCACTCCCCCGGAAAGGGGGCTTAAGCCAGGGAGCCAAGTGGTCTAGCTCAGGAGAACCCACCCCCAAGGAGCCCAGCAAGCTAAGATCAACTGGCTTGAAATTCTCCCTGCCAGCACAGCAGTCTGAAGTTGACCTGGGACACTCCAGCTTGGTGCAAGGAGGGACGTCCACCATTACTGAGGCTTGAGCAGGCAGTTTTCCCCTCACGGTGTAAACAAAGCCCAGGGAAGTTCCAACCCGTCGGAACCCTCTGCAGCTCAGCCAAGCCGCTGTAGCCAGACTGCCTCTCTAGAATCCTCCTCTCTGGGCAGGGCATCTCTGAAAAAAAGGCGGGAGCCCCAGTCAGGGGCTTATAGATAAAACCTCCATCGCCCTGGGACAGAGTACCTAGGGGAAGGGGTGGCTGTGAGCACAGCTTCAGCAGACTTAAACGTCCCTGCCTGCCAGCTCTGAAGACAGGAGCAGATCCCCCAGCACAGTGCTTGAGCTCTGCTAAGGGACAGACGGCCTCAAGTGGGTCCCTGACCCCCATGCCTCCCAGCAGGGGTCAACAGACACCTCATACAGGAGAGCTCTGGCTGGCATCTGGCAGGTGCCCCTCTGGGATGAAGCTCCAGAGGAAGGAACAGGTAGCAATCTTTACCATTCTGCAGTCTCCACTGGTGATACCTATGCAAAGAGGGTCTGGAGTGGACCTCCAGCAAACTAGAGCAGACCTTCAGCAGAGAGGCCTGAATGTTACAAGGAAAACTAACAAACAGAAAGGGATAGCATCAACATTAACAAAAAGGACGTCCACTCACAGACCCCTTCTGAATGTCACCAAAATCAAAGAACAAAGGTAGATAAATCCACGAAGATAGGGAGAAACCAGCACAAAAATGCTGAAAATTCCAAAAACCAGAACGTCTCTTCTCCTCCAAAGGATCACAACTCCTCGCCAGCAAGGGAACAAAACTGGACGGATAATGAGTCTGATGAACTGACAAAAGTAGGCTTCAGAAGGTGGGTAATAATGAACTCCTCCGAGCTGAAGGAGCATGTTCTAACCAAATGCAAGAAGCTAAGAACCTTGAAATAAGGTTAGACAAATTGCTAACTAGAATAACCAGTTTAGAAAAGAACATAAATGACCTGATGGAGCAGAAAAACACAGCACAAGAACTTTGTGAAGCATACACAAGTATCAACAGCCGAACTGATCAAGCAGAAGAAATGATATCAGAGATTGAACATCAACTTAATGAAATAAAACGTGAAGACAAGATTAGAAAAAAAAATGAAAAGGAACAAACAAAGCCTCCAAGAAATATGGGACTATGTGAACAAAGACCAAACCTACGTTTGATTGGTGTACATGAAAGTGATGGGGAGGATGGAACAAAGTTGGAAAACATTCTTCAGGATATTATCCAGGAGAACTTCCTCAACCTAGCAAGACAGGCCAACATTCAAATCCAGGAAATACAGAGAACACCACAAAGATACTACTTGAGAAGAGCAACCCCAAGACACATAATTGACAGATTCACTGAGGTTGAAATGCAGGAAAAAATGTTAACGGCAGCCAGAGAGAAAGGTCGGGTTATCCACAAAGGAAGGCCATCAGACTAACAGCAGATCTCTCGGCAGAAATCATACAAGCCAGAAGACAGTGGGGGCCAATAGTCTACACTCTTACAGAAAAGAATTTTAAACCCAGAATTACCACATATCCAGCCAAACTAAGCTTCACAAGTGAAGGAGAAATAAAATCCTTCACAGACACGAAAATGCTGAGAGATCTGTCACCACGAGGCCTGCCTTACAAGAGCTCCTGAAGGAAGTACTAAACATGGAAAGGAACAACCAGTACCAGCCACTGCAAAAACACACCAAATTGTAAAAACCATCGTCACTATGAAGAAGCTGCATCAACTAACGGTCAAAATAACCAGCTAGTATCATAATGACAGGATCAGATTCACACATAACAATATTTACCTTAAAGGTAAATGGGCTAAATGCCCCAATTAAAAGACACAGACTGCCACATTGGATAAAGAGTCAAGACCCATTGGTGTGCTGTATTCAGGAGACCCATCTCACATGCAAAGACACACACAGGCTAAAAATAAAGGGATGAAGGAATATTTACACAGCAAATGGAAAGCAAAAAAAGCAGAAGTGGCAATCCTAGTTTCTGATAAAACAGACTTTAAGCCAACAAAGATCAAAAGAGACAAAGAAGGACATTACATAATGGTAAAGGGATCAATGCAAAAGAAGAGCTAACTATCCTAAATATATATGCACCCAATACTGGAGCACCCAGATTCATAATGCAAGTTCATAGAGACCTACAGAGACTTAGACTCCCACACAATAATAGTGGGAGACTTTAACACCCCACTGTCAATATTAGACAGATCAACGAGACAGAAAATTAACAAAGTTATTCAGGACTTGAACTCAGCTCTGGACCAAGCAGACCTAATAGACATCTTCAGAACTCTCCACCCCAAACCAACAGAATATACATTCTTCTCAGGACCACATTACACTTACTCTAAAATTGACCATATAATTGGAAGTAAAACACTCCTCAGTAAATGCAAAAGAATGGAAATCATAACAAACAGTCTTCAGACCACAGTGCAATCAAATTAGAACTCAGGATTAAGAAACTCACTCAAAACCACACAACTACATGGAAACTGAACAACCTGCCCCTGAATGACTACTGGGTAAATAATGAAATTAAGGCAGAAATAAATAAGTTCCTTGAAACCAATGAGAACAAAGACACAACGTACCAGAATCTCTGGGACACAGCTAAAGCATTGTTTAGAGCAAAATTTATAGCACTAAAGGCCCACAAGAGAAAGCAGGAAAGATATAAAATCGATACCCTAACATCACAATTAAAAGAACTAGAGAAGAAAGAGCAAACAATTTTAAAAGCTAGCAGAAGACACGAAATAACTAAGGTCAGAGCAGAACTGAAGGAGATACAGACATGAAAATCTCTTCAAAAAAATTAATGAATCCAGGAGCTGTTTTTTTTTTTTTGAAAAGATCAACAAAATAGATAAAACACTAGCCAGACTAATAAACAAGAGAGAAGCATCAAATAGGGGATAAAGGGGATATCACCACTGATCCCACAGAAATACAAACTACCATCAGAGAATACTATAAACACCTCTATGCAAATAAAGTAGAAAATCTAGAAGAAACTAATAAATTCCTGGACACATACACTTTCCCAAGTCTAAACCAGAAAGAAGTGGAATTCCTGAATAGACCAGTAACAAGTTCTGAAATTGAGGCAGTAATAGCCTACTAACCAAAAAAAGTCCAGGACCAGAAGGATTCACAGCTGAATTCTACCAGAAGTATAAAGAGGAGCTGGTACCATTCCTTTTGGAACTACTGCAAACAATAGAAAAAGAGGGAATCCTCCCTAACTCATTTTATGAGGACAGTATCATCCTGATACCAAAACCTGGCAGAGACACAACAAAAAAAGAAAATTTCAGGCCAATATCCCTGATGAACATCAGTGCAAAAATCCTCGATAAAATATTGGCAAACCGAATCCAATAGCACATCAGAAAGCTTTTCCACCACGATCAAGTCAGCTTCATCCCTGGGATGCAATGCTGGTTCAACATATACAAATCAATAAATGTAATCTACCACAAAACCGAAGCAATGACAAAAACCACATGATTATCTCAGTAGATGCAGAAAAGGCCTTTGACAAAATTCAACACCCCTTCATGCTAAAAACTAATAAACTAGGTATTGATGGAATGTATCTCAAAATAATAAGAGCTATTTATGACAAACCCACAGCCAACATCATACTGAATGGGCAAAAACCAGAAGCATTCCCTTTGAAAACCAGCACAAGACAAGGATGCCCTCTCTCACACTCCTATTCAACATAGTATTGAAAGTTCTGGCCAGGACAATCAGGCAAGAGAAAGCAATAGTGTATTCAAATAGGAAGAGGAAGTCAAATTGTCTCTGTTTGCAGATAACATGATTGTATATTTAGAAAACCCCATCGTCTCAGCCCAAAATCTCCTTAAGCTGATAAGCAACTTCAGCAAACTCTCAGGATACAAAATCAATGTGCAAAAATCACAAACATTCCTATACACCATTAACAGACAAACAACCAAATCATGAGTGAACTCCCATTCACAACTGATACAAAGAGAATAAAATACCTAGGAATACAACTTACAACGGATGTGAAGGACCTCTTTAAGGAGAACTGCAAACCACTGATCAAGGAAATAAGAGAGGACACAATGAAATGGAAAAACATTCCATGCTAATGGATAGGGAGAATCAGTATTGTGAGCCATGCTGCCCAAAGTAATTTACAGATTCAATGCTATCCCCATCAAGCTACCATTGACTTTCTTTACAGAATTAAAAAAAAAAAAAACTACTTTAAATTCATATGGAACCAAAAAGAGCCCACATAGCCAAGACAATCCTAAGCAAAAAGAACAAAGCTGGAGGCATCATGCTACCTGACTTCAAACTACACTACAAGG
Organism: Gorilla gorilla gorilla; assembly: GCF_029281585.2. Classification (NCBI taxonomy): domain Eukaryota; kingdom Metazoa; phylum Chordata; class Mammalia; order Primates; family Hominidae; genus Gorilla; species Gorilla gorilla. The sequence goes on along the minus strand of NC_073239.2, from coordinate 83,417,604 downwards.
CTACAGTAACCAAAACACCATGGTACTGGTACCAAAACAGATATATAAACCGATGGAACAGAACAGAGGCCTCAGAAATAACATCACACATCTACAACCATTTTATTTTTGACAAACCTGACAAAAACAAGAAATGGGGAAAGGATTTAATAAATGGTGTTCGTAAAACTGGCTAGCCATATGCATAAAAGTGAAACTGGACCCCTTCCTTACACCTTACACAAAAATTAACTCAAGACAGATTAAATACTTAAATGTAAGACCTAAAACCATAAAAACCCTAGAAGAAAACCTAGGCAATACCATTCAGGACATAGGCATGGGCAAAGACTTCATGTCTAAAACACCAAAAGCAATGGCAACAAAAGCCAAAATTGACAAATGGGATCTAATTAAACTAAAGAGCATCCGCACAGCAAAAGAAACTACCACCAGAGTGAACAGGCAACCTACAGAATGGGAGAAAATTTTTGCAATCTATCCATCTGAAAAGGGCTAATATCCAGAATCTACACAGAACTTAAACAAATTTACAAGAAAAAAACAACCCCATCAAAAAGTGGGTGAAGGATATGAACAGACACTTCTCAAAAGAAGACATTTATGCAGCCAACACACATATGAAAAAAAGCTCATCATCACTGGTCATTACAGAAATGCAAATCAAAACCACAATGTGATACCATCTCACGCCAGTTAGAATGGTGATCATTAAAGTCAGGAAACAACAGATGCTGGAGAGGATGTAGAGAAATAGGAACGCTTTTACACTCTTGGGAGTGTAAATTAGTTCAATCATTGGGGAAGACACTGTGGTGATTCCTCAAGGATCTAGAACCAGAAATACCATGTGACCCAGCAATCCTATTACTGAGTATACACCCAAAGGATTATAAATCATTCTACTGTAAAGACACATGCACAGGTATGTTTACTGCGGCACTGTTCACAATAGCAAAGACTTGGAACCAACCCAAATGCCCATCAACGATAGACTGGATAAAGAGAAGTTGGCACATATACACGGTAGAATACGATGCAGCCATAAAAAAAGGATGAGTTCATGTCCTTTGCAGGGACACAGATGAAGCTGGAAACCATCATTCTCAGCAAACTAACACAAGAACAGAAAACCAAACACCACATGTTCTCACTCAAAAGTGGGAGTTGAAGAATGAGAACACATGGACACAAGGAGGGGAACATCATATACTGGGGCCTGTCGGGGTGTGGGGGGCTGCGGGAGGGATAGCATTAGGAGAAATACCTAATGTAGATGACAGGTTGATGGGTACAGCAAACCACCATGGCACGTGTATACCTATGTAACAAACCTGCATGTTCTGCACAGGTACCCCAGAACCTAAAGTATAATAATAATTTTTAAAAAAACTAAATTAATGATTCCCAAACTTTTCTACCAAAACTTATCTTTGGCAATGCTCTACATTTGATAGATTCTCTTTTAGCATCTGATAGTTCTAAAAGTATCTTTTCCCTTTTATACATAATATTTATTTCCCTTATGCCCCAAATCATTGTTTATTTAACCTCAAACATATAAGGTCCTCATCTACCAATTTCAAGTTCCTCTACTACAAATCAACAATCATGTATATAAATATTTTATTTTACTATCATTTTACCACCCTGCATTACTGCCCCAGTTGCACAATATTTCAAACTTTAAAAACACCTTTTTAACTAGGGTACTTTAACTTTTTAACTAGAACACTTAGTATTCCATAACCATAGTACCCACATATATGTATGTGAATTTTCTCCACAGGTCTTAACAAGCCTTAGAGACTATCAGAGGCAGTTTTCCATACATACTTTACTTTAAACCTATATCTCAAAAATCTCAAATTCTTGCTGTTAGTTACTACACTACAAATAGCATCTTCTAACTCTAACTGCCCAAAACTTAAGCTGGAAAACAAGAATTTAGATCAAGCAGAACCCCAGCTCAGTACTGAACCTTAATGATGTTGCTAAAATAAGATAAAATAGTGGGGAAAGGGCATGGGGATACACCAAGATTGAGGTCAGATACCCAAAAGTTGTACAGGTTGCTTCTGTTGCCCTGTTTATTAAGGTAATTATATTCAAATGTATTATAATACACAACAAACATTTCATGAATATTTAATATGTGGGCACACTCATTAAAGGTTTACTTCATTATCTCACTTACCACAACAACCCTCTAAGGCAGGCATATTAGTATTATTTTCCATTTTACAGATGAAAAAAACTAAAGCTTAGAGAAGTAACTCTAAAAACTTCACTTAGGTATAAACCCAGGTGGTCTAATCCAGAGCCCACCTACTATTCTGAGTATCTGTGTGAACCTAAAACATAATATTGTTCATCAAATGTATTATGTCTTATTTTACAACAGCTTTATTTTAAATTTACAATAGCAAAATAATAACTATTTTGGAGGGAGTGCTAATTTTTTGTTTTCCAGATCTCTAGTGTAGCAATACATTTTAAATTTAAAAAGAAAAAGTAATACTTCAAATACCCCTAAATCACTATTATTCTTCTAAGCTTGATTGTGGGAATCTGTCATTACACTTAAGTTCATATAATTTTTTCTAAGGTCTATATATTTAGCAATTTGAACCTCTGTAGCACATGATATTGAATGAAATAAAATTGCACATATTGTGCAGTGGAAGTAACAGACATTTATTTTCATTTACACTTGTTATGAATGTCTGTGTCTTTTTCTAGTAATTTTTCCTGTTTGAAGGAAAACACTTTAGATCAATAATTTTGCCGTCACTAATAGATTTCAGCAATGATGGGATGGTAAACATGAGGCATGTTCCTCAGATTTAGGATTAATAAAATTTTAGAGCTGAAGGGGATTTTAGAGATCATCTACTCAACTTTCCATTTTACAAATAATGATACTAAACTCCCACTGAAAAAATCCAAAATAGAATTTCATCCAGTGTTCTTTCCCCACATAGTGGTAACAGAACCAAGACTGGTCAGTTTCTAGTCTTTGCTATCATAGATTTTCAGAATCAAATAAGAATATATTCAGTCAACATTTTAACAGGAAAAAAAAAGGACAAACAAAAAAAGAGGTGGTGATTAGAAAAAAAATTATATATTTTAAAGGTAAATCCAGGGTAAAATAATTAATTTTCACAATAAAGATTATTGTAGAAAAACCACTATTTCTACAGCAAAAAAAAAGTAAAAGAACACATATAAAAATCATACACAGATTTTCAAGAGATCATCTGCAGGGGAAAGACCACCATCTCCTAAAAAGGTGTTGAACAGAACTCAGGTGTATCTTGAAAAAGTGTTTAATTTTCAAATAAATTTGGAAGCACTAGACTAAATACAGGTTAAGAGGTCTCCCTCTCCCTCCTCTCCCTCTCCCTCTCTTTCCACGGTCTCCCTCTGATGCGGAGCCAAAACTGGACTGTACTGCTGCCATCTCGGCTCACTGCAACCTCCCTGCCTGATTCTCCTGCCTCAGCCTGCCGAGTGCCTGCATTTGCAGGCACACGCCGCCACGCCTGACTGGTTTTCGTATTTTTTTGGTGGAGACGGGGTTTCGCTGTGTTGGCCGGGCTGGTCTCCAGCTCCTGACCGCGAGTGATCCACCAGCCTCGGCCTCCCGAGGTGCCGGGATTACAGACGGAGTCTCGTTCGCTCAGTGCTCAATGGTGCCCAGGCTGGAGTGCAGTGGCGTGATCTCCGCTCGCTACAACCACCTCCCAGCCGCCTGCCTTGGCCTCCCAAAGAGCCGAGATTGCAGCCTCTGCCCAGCCGCCACCCCGTCTGGGAAGTGAGGAGCGTCTCTGCCTGGCCGCCCATCGTCTGGGATGTGAGGAGCCCCTCTGCCTGGCTGCCCAGTCTGGAAAGTGAGGAGCGTCTCTGCCCGGCCGCCATCCCATCTAGGAAGTAAGGAGCGCCTCTTCCCCGCCGCCATCCCATCTAGGATGTGGGGAGCGCCTCTGCCCCGCCGTCCCGTCTGGGATGTGGAGCGCCTCTGCCCAGCCGCGACCCCGTCTGGGAGGTGAGGAGCGTCTCTGCCCGGCCGCCCCATCTGAGAAGTGAGGAGACCCTCTGCCTGGCAGCCGCCCCATCTGAGAAGTGAGGAGCCCCTCCGTCCGGCAGCCACCCCGTCTGGGAAGTGAGGAGCGTCTCCGCCCGGCAGCCACCCTGTCCGGGAGGGAGGTGGGGGTCAGCCCCCGCCAGGCCAGCCGCCCCGTCCAGGAGGGAGGTGGGGGGGTCAGCCCCCCGCCCGGCCAGCCGCCCCATCCTGGAGGTGAGGGGCGCTTCTGCCCGGCCGCCCCTACTGGGAAGTGAGGAGCCCCTCTGACCAGCCACAACCCCGTCTGGGAGGTGTACCCAACAGCTCATTGAGAACGGGCCATGATGACAATGGCGGTTTTGTGGAATAGAAAGGCGGGAAAGGTGGGGAAAAGATTGAGAAATCAGATGGTTGCCGTGTCTGTGTAGAGAGAAGTAGACATGGGAGACTTTTCATTTTGTTCTGTACTAAGAAAAATTCTTCTGCCTTGGGATCCTGTTGATCTGTGACCTTACCCCCAACCCTGTGGTCTCTGAAACATGTGCTGTGTCCACTCAGGGTTAAATGGATTAAGGGCGGTGCAAGATGTGCTTTTGTTAAACAGATGCTTGAAGGCAGCATGCTCGTTAAGAGTCATCACCACTCCCTGATCTTAAGTACCCAGGGACACAAACACTGCGGAAGGCCGCAGGGTCCTCTGCCTAGGAAAACCAGAGACCTTTGTTCACTTGTTTATCTGCTGACATTCCCTCTACTATTGTCCTATGACCCTGCCAAATCCCCCTCTGCGAGAAACACCCAAGAATGATCAATAAAAAAATAAATAAATAAATACAAAAAAAAAAAGAAAATGAAAAAAAAAATACTGTTATAAACCCTTGGATTGAAAAAGTTTATAATGATAACTTCTACAATGTAAAAAATAAAAAAGTAAAAAGAGTTAAAAAATAAAAATAAATAAAATTAAAAAAAAAAAGAGGTTCCACAATTATTACTCACATCTTTAATATGCCTTCATATACTGTGAATCTCCAAATGGAGGGATACATTATGTGGCACTTTCCACATTTATTTGATCACGTAAAAGCATTTTCATATAATACATACTATAACATCTCCCGGACAAGTGTTGCTAGAACAAAATTTAGGAAAACACTGGGAGGCACCATTTGTAGAAAAAAAGACCAAGACCCATAGGTGATCATAAATTCAAAATAAAGCAACATAAAGGGCTCTTTAAAAAATGGGTAAAATATTTCAATTATGTGTGTATTACTATTCTAAAATGTCTTTAGAGAACCACTCTTTTATATAGAGTATGAAAAAGTGGTGGTCAATCATTATGAGTTCTCCTGATATACAAATTAACCACCCTTCACATCACAGGGGCCTGGGTTTAAGCCATTGATTGCCACACCCTAACTTATTCCAATTCCAATTTGAAACTATCTGCCAGAGGAGCATCTTCATGGCAGAAGCAGGAGAAAGAAGAAACAGTGACTGATATAATGAACTACATTCTCAGGGAAAAAAAGAATGAAGCAAAAAGGCATCAAGACTTCAAGGAACCTCTAAAAAAAAAGTTGTCTGCTTGCTCAGCACACTTTTCCCCTTTTAGTGACAGAAACTCCTCTCCTTTTAAAGACTTCCCTTGTTCCCTCTGCTGTGGTCTGAATGTGTGTGTCCCCCTCCAAAATGTTGAAACCAGACCCCCTATCCCAACCCACCCTGTGATGGTCTTAAAGAAGTAGAACCTTTGGAGGAGATTAGGTCACAAGGGGTCCACCCTCATAAATGGGATTAGTGCCCTCATAAAAGAGGCTTGAGGGAGCCCTCTTGCCCTTCCAACATATGTGGACATAGCTAGAAAGCCACAGTTAAGAAGGCACTGTCCCTGAGGAACAGGCCCTCACCAGACCAGATCTGCTAGTGCCTTGATCTTTGACTTCCCGGCCTCCAGAACTGTAAGAAATAAATTTCTGTTATTTATAAATTACCCAGTCTAAGTATTTTGTTACAGCAGCCCACACTAAGATACCCTCTCTATGTGATCCTGGTGAGGTTACCTATTTAGTATCCCCACTCCCGAGGATGGACATGTGATACAGACCTGGCCAATCAAGCCTCAACCTCCTGGTTACAATGACGGGCTCCAAAATTGACATGTGAGTCGTGCCAGGTGAGCATCCTGGAAGTTTATATACAAATGTCACGAGAAAAAAAAAATTTCCTCTGACCACCATTTAACCCAGCAATTCCATTACTGGGTATATACCCAGAGAAATAGAAATCACTCTACCATAAAGACACATACACATGAATGTTCACTGTAGCACTATTCATAATAGCAAAGACATGGAATCAACCTAAATGCCCACCAATGGCAAACTGGATAAAGAAAATGTGGTTTGTATACATACATCATGGAATACTATGCAGCCATAAAAAAAAATGAGATCATGTCTTTTGTGGGAACATGGATGGAGCTGGAGGTCATAATCCTCAGCAAACTAATGTAGGAACAGAAAACCAAATACCAGATGTTCTCACTTACAAGTGGGGGCTAAAAGAACTCATGGACACAAAGAAGGGAACGACAGACACTGGGGCCTGCTTGAGGGTAGGGAGTGGGAAGAGGGATAAGCAGGAAAAATAACTATTGGGTACCAGGCTTAGTAGCTAGGTGATGAAATAATCTGTAAAACAACCCCTCTGACATGAGTTTACCTATATAACAAACCTGCACATGTACCCTTGAAACTAAAATAAAAGTTAAAAAAAAAAAGAAAATATTTCCTCTGGACTCACTAATTGGGAAGGGGAAACATGAAACTATTACTATAACTTCTCAATCTACCCCTCCTCTATAACCTCACAATTCTGACTATAAGAAGAAAGTCAGCCTGCAACATACTCAGAAAACAGAGCACTGAAATGGAGAGTAAGAGTCCATGATTACACTTCTTCCCGATCACATTATTTGAGTCCCTTAAGTCAGCTCCTCCTCTGTAATCTATGGCTATGTAAGTTTCCCCCTTCACTTAAGCTAATTTTGATCTCAGTAACTCTCATTTGCAATAAAGAATCCTAATAAAAGGATCCTGTGTAACTCAAGAGGTATATTCAAAAGAACTTGTAAAGCTAAAAAGCTAATACCCAATGAAGGTGGGAATATTAATTAATACATCCTTATTGGAAAGTAAATTATCTATTAAAATTTTTAAGTTCATATACCCTTGACCCCAAAATTCTACAGATGATAATCTTACATTATAAAAAACTTATAAACTTGTAATGATAAATGTATAATATTATTATCTACAACATCTGTCTCAGTGAAAAATCAGAAACCTCGATGTCCATCAATTAGGGACTAATTAAATATAGCATAACCTACAATGCAGTAAGACCCATTAAAGTGAAAGACCCATTAAAGATCTCTATGAAATAATTCTGACATGCCAAAGAGGAGTATCATGTAGTAGTTAAGAGCTTACACTCTACGGACAGATTACATAGATTCAATTTGCAGCCTGTTCGTTTACTGCACTAACTTGAGCAAGTTACTTAATCTCTCTCTGCGACAATTTCTTCAGCTGTAAAATGGTGATAACACTAACATATTATTACGAGGATTAAATGAATAGGCTCTGTAACAGGCTCTAGAAGGTATTTTACACTTCATAGGCTCTCAATAAAGTTAACCACTATTATTTTCACTAATATGAAAAGATGTCCAAAATATGCTACAGAGTTAGGGAGTGAAGGAAGAAAGTGCGAAATACTATGTATGAGCAAGAATCACAATCTCAAATGCCTATCAAGGTCAGGCAGCCAACACGTATTAAACAGAAACTGTGGGAAACTGAAGAACGCATGTCCTATCTTATGCGGACAGTAACTCTAAACAACTATTATGTGAGAAACATGTTGTGTGTTGCTGAATCTTAAGAAGCAAAAAAAATATGGATTTTATATGAAATATCTTTTTTTAAGTGTTAGAAACAAATACTTTTTCTAAAATACAGTAGGGGACTAATGAAACACTGGTCAATTAGGGCCAGTGGTCCATCAATTTGCAAGCTCTGATGTACTGTATGATACACATACACATATTCAAATACATCAAATATATGCCTGTATACAAAAGAATAAACAAAAAGATTTTTTAAGTGGTTAACACTAGAGAGAAACTAGAGAAGTAATGTGATGAGGCTTAATTTCGCATTTTACCTTTCTGTATTATTACATTCTTTATAACACATAAATATACTTTAATAAATTTAACTAATTAAAAGAATGACATAAGAATTCAGGAGCTTTCTTATTTGCAATTTTTTAAATTTTCTTTTATATTTTACATTGACATACAATAATTATACATACTTATGAGATACATAGTGATGTCTCAATACATATAATGTATGGTGATCAGATTAGATAATTAATATATCCATCATCTTGAACATTTATCATTTCTTTGTGTTGAGAACATTCAATATCCTCCTTCTAGCTATTTGAAACTATATATTACTGTTAACTATAGTCACCCTACAATGCTACAGAAGACTAGAATTTATTTCTCCAATCTAGCTGTAATTTTGTATCCTATAACACATTTCTCCCTGTATCCCCTTCCCCCGACTCTTCCCAGTCTCTAGTATCCTCTGTTCTACTTTACTTCTATGAAACCAACTTTTTTTAGTTTCCACATAATAGTGAGGACATGCAGTGTTTAACTTTCCATTCCTGGCTTATTTCACTTAATATAATGTCCTTCAGTTCCATCCATGTTGCCATGAATGATAGGATTTCATTCTTTATGGCTGAACAGTATTCCATTATGCATATATACCATAATTTCTTTGTCCATTCATCTGCTGTTGGACACCTAGATTGAGTCTATATCTTAGCTATTGTGAATAGTGCTGCAGTAAATATGGTACACATGTCTCTTCCGTATACTGATTTCCTTTTCTTTGGGTAAGTGCCGAGTGGTGAAATTGATGGATCATATGGTAGTTCTATCTGCAGTCCTTTAAAGAACCTCTATACCGTTCTCCATAGTGGCTGTACTTGTTTACATTCCTATCAACAGTATATAAGAGGTCCCTTTTCTCTACATCCTTGGCAGCATTTGTCATTCTTTGTCTTTTTGATAACAGTGATCCTAACTGGGGTAAGAGAATACCTCACTGTGGTTTTGATTTGCACTTTCCTGATGATTAATGATGCTGAACATTGTTTAATATATTTTTTGGCCATTTGTGTGTCTTCTTTTGAGAAATATCCCATCTTTTTTTAATCAGATTGCATTTTTGCAGGTTTTTTTTGTTTTTTTTTTTCTGGGTTATTTATTTATTTATTTATTTGGCTGTTAAGATGTTTGAGTTTCTTGTATATCCTAGATATTAATCCCCTGTCAGATGAACAGTTTGCAAATATTTTCTCCCATTCTATAGGCTGCCTTTCATTCTGTTGGTTATTTCCTTTGCTGTATAAAAGCTTTTTAGTTTGCTATAATCCACTTGTTTATTTTTGCTTTTTTTGCCTGTGCTTTTGAGGTCTTATTTATAAATTTTTTTCCCAGACCAATGTCCTGAAACATTTCCCCTATGTTTTCTTCTAGCAGTTCCATAGTTTCCTGTTTTACATGTAGGTCTTTGATTCATTTTGAGTTAATTTTTGTACAGAATAAGAGGTGGGGCTCTAGTTTCATTCTTCTGCATATGGATATCCTTTTTCCCAGAAACATTTCTTGAAGATACTGTCCTTTCATCAGCAAGTGTTCCTGGGACCTTTCTCAAAACTCAGTTGGCTGTAGATATGAGGATTAATTTCTGGGTTTTTGATTCTGTTCCTTTGGTCTATGTGTCTGTTTTTACACCAGTACCATGCTGTTTTGGTTACTATCACTTTGTAGTATATTTTAAAGTCTGATAGTATGATGTCTCCAGCTTTGTCCTTTTTGTTCAGGAGTGCTTTGGCTTTATGGTTCCATACAAATTTTAACTTTTTTTTTCCTATTTCTGTGAAGAATGTGATTGGTATAGAATGTCATTGATAGGACTGCATTGAATCTGTAGATTGCTTTGGGTAGTGCCCACTTGCAGTTTAATTCAAACGTAACTTCTACAATGTGGATGTTAATTTTATGAAAGCATAATTTTTAAAGTTTAGACTATAATCAAAATGTTCTGTATAGACTCTTAGGTGAAAGTGAAGAGGAGGGCACCACAGTGTAAATGTTCCTTCATCTTTTTACGTCTGAAAATAGTATTTTTACTCTATTCAGTTTCTTCTTTTTTTTTTTTTTTTTTTTTTTGAGATGGAGTCTCACTGTGTGGCCAGGCTGGGGTGCAGTGGCACAGTCTTGGCTCACTACAATCTCTGCCTCAGGGGTTCAAGTGATTCTCCTGCCTCCGCCTCCCGAGTAGCTGGGATTACAGGCACACACCACCATGCCTGCCTAATTTTCGTATTTTTAGTAGAGGTGGGGTTTCACCATGTTGGCCAGGATGGTCTCAATCTCCTGACTTCGTGATCTGCCCGCCTCGGCCTCCCAAAGTGCTGGGATTACAGGCGTGAGCCCCTGTGCCTGGCTCAGTTTCTTATTTATAAGATATCCAACAGTTCTTAACCATTAATTAGACTTTAAAGATTATTAATTTCAAGTGCACATTAATGTGTTTTTTAAAAGAACAAGAAATAATTAAAAGAAACATTTCATTTTTACTTAGCATTCAAATTGCACTTAATCTCTTTCACTCATAGAGTGGATTTTTATTAACATTTACAACATCAGGCAGACACATTTAGCCATGATCCTGAAATCGTGAAGTACTATACAAAGAAATAAAGCTATTTATTATAGTAATACCCACTCATTTTCTGATGCCCTGAACCCAAAAGTGAAAATATGTGCCTTTAGACCCTCACTTCAAATCTAACTGGATGTAATATCACAAATAATTCTTAGCAAGTTTATGTGGTTCCCAAGGATATAGTAGATTAGAAGGGCAGGGCAGGAAGAGGAAGGGCAAGTGGATAAAACCTGAAAAGCATATACGTTATGGAAACATACTATCATGTCACAGTAACAGATATTCAGAATAGAATGTAGAAATATAATTGCTGGCCAGGCACGGTGGCTCACATCTGTAATCCCAGCACTTTGGGAGGCTAAGGCAGGTAGATCACTTGAGGTCAGGAGTTCAAACCCAGCCTGGCCAACATGGTAAAACTCTGTCTCTACTAAAAATACAAAAAAAAAAAAAAAAATTAGCCGGGCATGGTGGCAGGCGCCTGTAATCCCAGCTACTCGGGAGGCTGAGGCAGGAGAATCACTTGAATCCGGGAGGCAGAGGTTGCAGCAAGCTGAGATCGCACCACTGCATTCCAGCCTGGGCGACAGAGTGAGTCCGTCTCAAAAAAAAAAAAATGTGTATCAAAAAAATGGCTTGACATAAAAACAGTTTTGGTGCTTGTACTTGTTATCTACTTAAAAAATAAAATATAAAAGTACCTTATTCCTTGAAATGAAACATAAATGAAGCATGAATGTGTCAATATTCAACTTGACTGAATAATGTTTTCACAGTAGTGCTAGAATATATGCTTCAAGACAAGAAAGATTGAACTGTCTTAATCACTATTGTATCCCTCACTTAGCACAGGGCCTTGGTACATAGTAGGTGTTGAATACTGAATGCATTATTTCATTTCTCACATTAACCCATCAAGGTAAACACACTTACCCCCATTTAAAGGTAAGGAAACTGTGGTAAAATGTGCTTATCTTGAAGGTGGGAGAAGAGGCATAACTTTTGACTCCTAACAGTGTTATTTTGATCACCAGAATCAACATTAACAGCATTTTCAGAATTTTACCTATAATTTCAAATTTTTAGTTTTTAAGATATCAAATTTCATTAGTCTAAAATTATCTCACACAAACGATACCCAACTAAAACAATACACAAAATTGAATGCTATAAAACATCTCAAACACACATCATTATAAATATCATCCTATTACCAGAAAAACATACCTTTTAAAAACTAATCAACTTCACTCCATCTACCCTAAACTATCCTTTTAGTAATAATAGCCAAGTTCTGGTTTACCTAAATGTTTCTTAAGGTACCATATAAATTTTACACCACCCAATTTTTTTATTAAACACCTTCTATCCAATTACTTCATTAACAGACGCTATGACAAAAGGGCACAAAAGAAGTAAAGAACATAACCATATATCTCAAGAACTTTAAAATCTACTTTGAATAAGACATGTATACACGAAACTGTGGGAAGTTGCTCCCAAAGCAACATACAAAGAGGAAGGAACCAAAAATAACTGAGTATCTCATCTGAAAATGCTAGGCATTTTCATATGCGTTACCTCTATTAGTTCTGAAAATTTTGTAAAGTAGATATTGCCATCTTCATTTTGGAGAAGAAAACTGAAATTCAGAGAGGTGAAATGACTTCCCAAAATAAAGGGCAAATGAGGGTCTGAAGTCCAAGTCTATCTGACTCCAAAGTTCTATCCTTTTTAAGCTATACCATGCAGCCTCCCACATATAGATTACAGGGTATAGACAACATTTATAAACGTTGTAAGGAAAACAAAGAAAGACATCATTGAAGAGAATAATTCCTAGGAAATATTTTATTGACAAAGTCAGTCCTGAGCTGTGTCTGAAACCTAAGTGTAAGATTGCTAATAACAGAAAGATTAATGTCACAAAAATTTCTAAATAAAAAATCTAAATATTTTCCTTCTTTGATCATTATTCTATTTCTTATTCTCTTGCATTTTTATGTATAACCTACCCTCCCCTATAAGCATTCCCATTATAAAGACAGAAAAAAATTAACTAGGTCTAATATCCTATATTTCTCTTTCCTGCTGGTCAGAATGCTAAAAGATAGAAACATATACTGCCATGACAGCCTTGAAGTGATCTTAGAGAGTGATTTCTTCATTTTAGTGGTAAGAAAAGCTGAGAGAGGGTTACATAATATACTGAAGGTTACAAAACTTTACTAGCCAGAATAGTATGAGAACATAGTTCTTACAGTGTTCTTTCTATGATCCAGTGCTCCTTAAATTTTTTGCCATGAAGTGTCAATAACACAGAAGAATGACGAGATCTGGAGCTCACTTGAAATATAATGGGCTCACCTGAAATTTCTTTGAAGTTTCTAATTTCATCTTAAAGCCTCATGTGAATTCTATATTTTGTGCCTAATTTACTCATGCTTATCTTATTATTAAAGTTATTTAAATTAATACCATCAAGTAAAATTGGTACTTAAAAAATTATTATGTTTGTTCCTATGGCTTAGATTCTAAGCCTTATAGGTATCCCTTGACACAATGTCATGTACTCCAGTTTGAGAAAAATGCCCCAAATTATGGTGACAATTCCTTCATCATATTTCATTTCCTTGCTGCTTTATTTTTCAAATTAAGAATTCTTTTTAAAGCATGGTAAATTTAATTACACTCTTTCGAAATGTATAAATACTGACAAAGCTACTGCTAAAATTGTTGGGGTTGTTTAAACACAAAATTTTCAAGAAGCTCTACTTAGTTAAAATTAATTTATTAAAAACAATTTAGTTTATAAATTCATTAAAGAACCTGGATAGAACTTCTACCTAGCAATACTTCATTAAACATTTCCTTTTTGAGAGTTCACTCAAAAAAACTTTTTAATGAAAGTGAGATTAGATGCCATTCATATTGACTACAGTCCCAATTACTTTTAAGTAGGTTAAACAATCTTTTCTTCTTCCTTGGTATTTATCTTCTCTGCCCAGATGTGAAGGAAGAAATCCTTTGTGGTTTCACTACTTTCTTTTTCAGGATCTTTTTTTAATACCTTTCAAATTCCAAATATGCTTCATTATTCTTCAATCCTATTTACAGAAACAGAGTAATAGATTTTATCTATTTTACTGATCGTTTTTAAAAACACCCTGTTCAACTTAGCCAGGAATCGATCACTAGCAAGATTAAAAATAGACTCTTATTCGTCACTTCCTCCCTAAAAACATACTATTGACTTTCCACTATATGCCTACTTGAAGTCAAATAGTCATATGTGTTTTTAATGTATTTAAAACTCTTATTGTATAGCAACTAATACTTTTTCAAGTCCTTGGCCAGTGATGATAGTATTAAGTATATTCACTTTGAAGTCAAATTGTCACGTGTTTTTAATATAGTTAAAATTCTCATTGTATAGCAACTAATACTTTTTCAAGTCTTTGACCAATGATAATAGTACTAAGTATATTCATTAGAAATTAATTTAACATTTTCCTACTTTGCCTAAACATTTAATTCTCTAATACATTGCTTTCAACAAAAAATTCACAAAATAACAATCTATTTCAAGAAATAGGATTCCTTTCAAGTCATATAGATCAATATAAAAAACACATATTAAAAAAACAGCTAAGTTAGGCAGAACATACAGTTCCACTTAGTAGGATTTAATAGTAATTTGCCTACTTAATGACATCTATTCTCAAAACAGATATAATATGTATATATCCTTATCAATAAATGGGCTTTTCAAAAAATAATATTGACACATAATATACCAGAACAGGTTTCAAGAATGTAAAAAAGTAAATGCTTAAACAATTGCAGAGTTATAAGGGTAGCATCTGCTTGGCTCAAGCTTATTTTTTTAATACTTTGAATGACTTCATTTATGAATAACTGAAATACTCCCTACATGTTACTGTAATATTTTGATGTTCTCATTTACAATTAGTCTTTTAACTAATCTCTAGTACCTAGTCTTATATTTGTTCCAATATCTCTTACTGATTTCAAATCAACAGGTTAGTGCAATTAAAATGTATATTACTACAGCAAAAATATGATTTTTAAAAATGCCCTTTCCCAAAAATTTGTACCTTTTTCTCATTCATGCCCCTATTAGTGGCAATTTAGGTAATGGATTATCATCTTCAGCTAAGTACCCTGGTATCAAACATTAGCTGTAGCGAACTAATATGATATTAAGTAGCCAATGGAATAATCTATATGATTCTACATTCTATAGATACATGTAGTCATTATTTTCCTAGTAATGTTTCTGTAGAGCTTTTACAGGTAAAACTAGTATGCTGCTTTGATAAACAGCTTCTTTCAAAATAGAAAAAAGTATGTGAAGAGTGACATATTCCAGATATAGTGAGCCTGCTATGTAACTGGTAAGATTGACTTCAAGTATAATCACTACTAAAGCCGTTAGAAAAAAATTCTACATCTGCACCACATCTTGTTTCTAATTTTCAAGTAGCAGATACTTGTTTATTTGCTTCATGTTACTCATTACCATATTACCTCTAGTCTCTTCTATAAATAGTAATACAAGTAGACAACTAATTAGACACAGAAATATTTCAAACTAGACCTTAGGTCACCAAACACCATGTGACTTTCATTTCTGTCAAGTCAACATAAGACAGTTTCGAACAAAGTTATTGTTGTTAGAGATGGACAATAATATTCAACATAAAATGTTTCCACATACAGCCTATTTTATATACATACATGTTCTCATTTTCCTGATTTTAAAAAAAGTATAATTAGAATATCCATGTTACATTAATTATCATAATCTCATTTTCAAGTGCTTAATAATTCAAAATAATGAAGCAAAAAAATGCTTCTGCTAAATATTTCCCTTTCTACCATTATTCTTTCATAAACCTAATACAATTAATTTATTTAATGAGAAGTCTCAACAGACTATGTATTAAATTTGCCAAATTCACAACTGAAATGAAGATAACGAAAACATCTAATGGATGAAAAGTTTCAAAGAACAAATATCTTTCAACAGGTAATAAAAAATGTCACAAAGTCAATTAAAAACTTTAGAAATGACAATATGACTTCACAAAATACTAAGTAACATATTGTAAAATGTGTGTGTGGGTAGATCACACTTTCCACTATCTTTGTAAAATAGATATAGATAAAATACTTAAAATTAGTATTACGAAGCATGCCAAGGAGATTTTCTAAAAGAGACCCTCCACCTTTTAAGAGCCACAAATAATAATTTACAAAAACCACAGTTCAACTCAACTTTCTTAAGTATGAAATCACAATACTTCAGTTCAGTAAAGAATAATTCTACATAGTAAAACTGCAAAACCTTTAGTTCTAGAATACACAAAATTGTACAGCACAGCTTCATTTTTGTAAGTTCTTTCCCCCAAATCATATGGTATATCAGGCAAGACCACAGAAATTAAGCTGTTGATAATGAAACCCACTAGTTACAGACTTGAGAAAAATCAGTTTTCTTTCCTCTCCATCCTAGTAGACAATATCTGTATCAACAACTTTCAAGAAAAAGCCTGAGTTACTTCTGACTTCAAATATACATGTTATCATCAAAACCTATTTTCCTCTATTATCACTTATTCCAAATCTGTAGCTGCCTTTTCATTCCTTCAGCTACATCCTTGTTCCTGGCCCTAGACTTTTCCCCCTAGACTACTGTACCTCATTCTCATGAGATGGCTTCCCCTGACTGTCTTTAATTCCTCTGTCAATGTTAATGTTACCTTCTCTCTAACATTTTACCTATGCCACCTACCCATTCCACTTCAGCTTTTCAAGGCCTTTACATTGCATTTTTATTTCGCTCAGGAGCCTCATCATCAACTACATATTTATTTATAAAGTGGCTGCTGACTTTCAACTCCCCTTAAAATTGCCAGTTTCTTCTTGACCTAGTAAATGTATTAAATTTTCCCTTCAGGTAGTCACATTCGCTCCTAATCCATCTGAATACGGAATTTCTTTTGCAGTTAACCCCAAACTCATAGGTAATGTATTTAGAAAAGTTTTGCACAATAATTACATACAATGTTTCTTCATTTGTTTGCGTATCAATGTTATCCATATTAGACTGTAGGGACACCAGATAAGGGCTGCATCTTTCAAAGCAGTCTGTACAACACCTATCTGCTATGTCACTTCACAAAGGTAAGTTGATTCGTTAAATGAAACTATTATTTAATGGAAAGCTTAAGTAGAAAATGTTCATTTTAAAAATATTTCTACGGTTTAACTTTTAAACATCTATGGCCTTTTTTATTTCCACAGACAACTGACATATTTTGGTTTCTCACTACTCTATTAATTGTCAAAGAATGGCTAGAATTTAAAGTGCAAGTTGAGGGTAGATAAAAGATATACACTTTCACATCCCACCATCAGATTATTCGAAAATTGGCAATGTCAGCTCCAGGAATTCTGAAATACAACTGAATCTTCACATACCCAAACAGTTACAGGACCAAAAGAAGAGAACAGCGCACCTTCTGATTTGGGGGTTCCCTTTTCTGCAACTGGTTTAGAGTAGTTTCTCTATCCAAGGGTCTTTTAATTAGGAAAATTCAATTAATCACCATCGATATACGGAAAGAATACCAGGGAAAGGCAATCCTTTACTTAAAAGAGAAAAAAGGAGGCTTTGGATATCACCTTTTCATAAAATTCAGCAGCTAAATTAAGCTTTGCACTCAATATCTGCCGGCAGTCTCAGACATTTTTTTTTCTACCTAATAATAAAAGCAAGTCTTACTCAATTTAGTCCCTTCTCGAGCACCGTCTCGACCTGTCAGAATTTGACAGTTAAAGAAAAAATTAAAAAAAGAAGTAAGGGAAACACTAGGATTCCCGTCCACATTGCTTCTTTTTCCGAAATCACATCACTGAGTCTTGGATTTCCTTCACTCCAAACTAAGCCCTCAGATTCCAAATATGGTTCTTTAACCCCCGTCTCGCCACTCAATTACACATAAACCTTGCCAATTAGAGAACCACAGCAGAAACCCCTACAAATCCGCTTGCTGTTCATCTTGGAAGTCATGCCCTGCAGCAACTGCCGATCGCCGAAGTGACGGATATTAACCAAATTCAGCGCAACGGAATCAGACATGCAGAACACACACGGCTTTCGCGAGGGAGGGAAACGCGACCCGGGAAAAGTGCGCTCCTCACCAGCCTCGGGACGCTCTACCGGGGTGGGGGTTCCCAGAAAGGAGGGGGAGAGGAGCCCGAGTAGGGGAATCCTGCCCTCTCAAGTAAAAAGCTGGATCCCCCGGCAGCAGGCTGCAGCCCGTCCTCGCTAAGGAAACGACGAGGCAGACAGAGGGCCTTTTGCTCAGAAAGGCAGAAGGCAGACACTTTCCGAGGTCCGGACGCAAGCCGATCCCCCATCCCCCGAGGGAGGCGAAGGGTGCCCCATGGGTGGCTGAGGGGACGCCCGGCCCGCGAGGGACAACCCGAGGAGGAGCAGTTTCATCTGATTAACACCTGAGTCTCGTCCAGGCAAGCACAGATATTGGCGTGGGGCCGCCCAGGTGGGGGGAAGGGAAGGAGAGGAAGGGGGTGGAGATGGGATTCCCCCCTCTCTGAAGAGCACTAGCGGAGGATGCGCCCAGGCCAGCCGAGAGCGGCATGCTTCAGACTGCGGAGCCGGGATCCCGCCGCCTGCACCGACAGCGCGGAGCCCCGCAGCGCCCTCCGCACCGGCCCCTCGGTCCCCGGGGGCCCAGGACTTTGCTTCCGAAGGCGCTGGGGCCTAACATCCCACGGGGTCGACCCCGGCTCCTGGGGCCTGGGGGAGGGGACCCGCGGGAACACCCCCAATCTCCGGCGGTTCTCAGCGGTTGTAAAATGCACCCCCGCGGTTCCCTTCTTCAGCCTTCCCTCCTCCCGAGGCCGCAGAGAAGGGCCACCACAGGCGAAAAGCCTAAGGCAATGCAGGGACGGCAGCCTCATAGGTCCCGGACCTCCTCCCCCGGTTACCTGTAAGGACTCCGACACGGATTTGATGGTCGTGGTTAGTAAGGATCATTCCCTCGGTCGCCATGTTTCCCAGCGCAGTCACCGCACTGACAGGAGCCGGGAGAAACCGGAGCCCGGAGCGCGCGGGCCGGGAGCGCGCTCGCCGAGGAGAGCGCGACAGCTAGGGAGCCAGAGAAGCGCGAGGAGAGCGGGGAAGGAGGGGGAGGCCGCAGAGTGCTCGGTGGCCTGCGTAGGGGAGAGGCCGCGCCGGGAGTGCGCGGGTCCGCGGGAGGGGGAGGAGTCAGGGCGCGCGGCCCCAAGTCCGGCAAGAAGGAGGCAAGCTTGGGGGGCGCGGTGGCCGCACGGGGAGAGCGCGCGGAGGCGGCAGAACGAGGCAGGAGAGAGTCGGAACGCTCTGCAGAGCGCGAGACCCAAGGCAGCTAGATGGCAGGACTGAGAGGAAAGGATAGCACACGCTCTGGAGGTTGCGGGGGCGGACTCGGGGACAAGGGCGGAGCTACACCCCTAGGCGTGGAACTCGTGGAGAGTGAGGGGAGGAGTGAGAGCTCGGGTGCTGAGTATTGGGAGCGGGAAGGAGCCGGCCCAGCCTGAGTAGGACCGCGGATCGCTCCTGGGCGCGCGAGTAGCACCGGATTGGCTGAGTGAACGCGGAGCGTGTGCGCGCGAGGCACGAACGCAACCTCGGCCGGGCCCCAGACAGAAGCAATCCCCTGCCGAGCCTGACACCTCGTTGGTTGTCCGCGCCTTAGGCTGGCTCTCGCCGGCGGGCCGGCTTTCTAAGAGGGGACCGCGGGGGGAGCGAGGCTGGCTCAGCACGCCGGGCCTCCTCTTGCAGCCCTCCGGAGCGGCCGGCCGCCCCACTGAAAGCGCTGGGGAACCGAGAGGTGTCTTAGAAAGCTGCATGAGTGGCAGAACGGCGGCTACTATGACAGAGAGGCCGCCGTGGGCGAAGAGGGAGGTATCCTGTCCTGCCTCGTGCTAGCCGCTGGCTTCCTCAGTCGGCTTTCCCTGAAGGAGGATTTCCGCTTCACCTGTGCTTTAGGATTCCATCTCCAGTCAGTGCCTGCAAGACGATCCTCACGTGCGAAACTTAGGAGTCTGAGGCAGGGCAGCTGGAGTGGAGATACCTGGCTTCTCTTCCTCCTGCTGTCCCACGGTTTTGTGGCCTTAAGCCTCTTCGCCATGAGCGCTGCTTTTAGATGAAAAGCATCAATCTCCTTAGCGAACGAGAACGTGTTCCACCTGAACCACAGTCCATTGCCGCGGCGATTTTCATTTCAGTATTCGTGGGATGTGAGATTACCATGAAAGTAGCTTTTGTTGCCATTTATTTCCATGTGCCTTTCATGAAACGTGTTATTAATCACCTGTGGCTATTCTACGTTAGTTTCTTACTATCGTTCTGGACCTTTCAACTTCTGAATTTTAAAAAGTTATATGCGTGTGTGTGTGTGTACACACACTCATACGTATATATTTTCTCTTCTTAGCTGTAGTAACCTGGAGGCATAAAAGTGAAAAGCAAAGTATTAAAAAATGTATATCAGTGTTTATACACAAATTTCAAAGTCACTTTGATAGGTTTTTTTTTGGTTTTGGTTTTGGTTTTTTTTGATCCGGAGTCTCGCTCTGTCGCCAGGCTCCAGTGCAGTGGCGCGATCTCGGCTCACTTGCAACTTCTGCCTCCCAGGTTCAAGCGATTCTCCTGCTTCAGCCTCCCGAGTAGCTGGAACTACAGGCGCGTGCCACGACACCCAGTTAATTTTTGTATTATTAGTAGAGACGGGGTTTCACCATGTTGGCCAGGATGGTCTCGATCAAGATCTTGACCTCGTGATCCGCCCGCCTTGGCCTCCCAAAGTGCTGGGATTACAGGTGTGAGCCACCGTGCCTGGCCGATTATGAGTTTTTTATTGTTCCGTTGGAACATGAAATTACCCATCCTCTGAAGATTCACGTGCTTAAGTATTTCATTTTAAATAATGGGGCCTACAAAGTAGATGATGGATGGAATTGAAGTGGGTAAAATAAATTAATGGCTTTTTTGCTTTTGTTTTTGTTTTTAGTATGTGTATTGCTGGTATTTTTGACAGTAATTAAAAATTTAAGCCAGGTCATGAACTCATTTCCTACCATTGTCACCTTAGATCCTGGTGGCCAACGGGTTGTTAACTAGTTTGAAATGAGAGATAAAGATAAGAAAGTATGTCCAAGAGAATGATTTCCGTTATCTCAAACTAAACATGAAGAGCAAATAGTTGGTTATATTGTTATCTTCCTAACCTATCTCTATTCTCTGCAACACACTCTAAATGGTTAGAAAATACCTTGAGCTTATCGTCTATCTTACATCTATCTTAGACGTAAGGTCTAAACCTGCCCACTAACAGGTTGTGACCCTAAACAAATTTGGGCCTTTTCCTTCATCCTTTAAATAAGGTGGTAGACTAAATAAGTACCTTTTAAGTATAGTGGTAGACTAAATAAGCACTCCTTTAATTAGAATATTCTGTAATTATTCTAATTAAAGGAATAAAACTGGAAGAAAACTGGCACTTTATTTCACAAATCAATAATAAGAGGACAAGAGACTAACTTTCTGCATTCATAAAAGGGGTGATGGTTAAATTCATTAAAATTTAAGTGGGAAGGGTGGATATGAATTAAACTTTCTAAAGCAGCAGTCCCCAAGATTTTTGGCACCAGGGACCTGTTTTGTGGAAGACAGTTTTTCCATGGATGGGGATGGGGAGGGTTGATGGTTTCGGGATGAAGCTGTTCTAGAACACCGCAGATCATAAGGTATTAGATTCTGATAAGAAGCCACAACCTAAATCCCACGCATCCGCAGTTCACAATAGGGTTCATGCTCCTATGACAATCTAATGCAGCCACTGATCTGACAGGAGGCGGAGCTCAGGCAGTAATGGTTACTGCCTGCTGTGTGGCCTGGTTCCTAATAGGCCACGGATGGGTACCTGTCCATGGCCCAGAGTTTGGGGACCCCTGTTCTAAAGTATATGGTGGTTTATTAACATTCATTATGTTTTACTGACTGTAAGTATTAAAATTCCTAAAAAATAATAATAGAACTAAATTATAATGCTTGTCTTTCAACCGGTTTTCTTAAGTGTATTCATCTTTCTCAAATTCAGCAACCTTTTACAAACCTTACAAAGGAAAAACGCAGTGACTTTACTGTCTAGAGTGAACTTTTACTGATGGTTATTGAATGAATATTATAATATGTACACACTATTACTCTTGTTACAGTGTGACATTCTTCAGAATTCATCCTGGAATCAATATTATGCCAAAGAAAATTTTCTGAAAGGTAGGAGAGAGTGCCATTTTCCAAATATTGATAAATGTCTCAGGAAACATGGGGCATGGGGTGTGGTGTGGGTTGGGGTGGGAATTTGTGTGTAAATAATTAGAAGTGCCCAGGGAGTTATTCTTTCCATTCTTAGGGTTTTCATCATGAAAACTACAAGAGTTTCCATTAACCATCCAAGATAACATAAAAAAAAAAACAGGTTAACATGTGGCTTTCATTACAATTATCATGGAATGAAACTTTATATTTCAGTAGAAATGAAGTTATTATTATTATTATTATTATTTTTTGAGACAGTCTTGCTGTGTCAGCCAGGCTGGAATGCAGTGGCACCATCTCAGTTCACTGCAACTTCTGTCTCCTGGGCTCAAGCAATTCTCCTGCCTCAGCCTCCCGAGTAGCTGGGATTACAGGTGTGTGCCACTATGCCTTGCTAATTTTCGTATTTTTAGTAGAGATGGGATTTCACCATGTTGGCCAGCCTGGTCTTGAACTCCTGACCTCAGGTAATCCACCTGCCTTGGCCTCCCAAAGTGCTGGGATTACAGTCGTGAGCCACCGTGACCGGCCTGAAGTTAGTTTTTTCCTAGTACTGGTATATTTACACTTAGCCCACCAGTTAACTCTTAGTTTTTCTGTGGTTAATCACAATTTCTTTTTTTTCTTTTTTTTTTTTTTTTGAGACAGAGTCTCTCTCTGTTGCCCAGGCCGGACTGCCGTGGCACTATCTCGGCTCACTGCAAGCTCCGCCTTCCGGGTTCACACCATTCTCCTGCCTCAGCCTCCAGAGTAGCTGTGACTACAGGCGCCCGCCACCATGCCCAGCTAATTTTTTGTATTTTTAGTAGAGACGGGGTTTCACTATGTTAGCCAAGATGGTCTCGATCTCCTGACCTTGTGATCCACCCGCCTGAACCTCCCAAAGTGCTGGGATTACAGGCATGAGCCACCGCGCCTGGCCCACAATTTCAGTATAAGCAAGGCCAAATCTCATTGGGCTTTTCTGGGTGCAGACTCTCCTCTATGTCTTTTCCTACATGTGCATACCTATGATAAAGTGTAATTATATAGTAGTCACCGTAAGAGATTGACAGAAATAACTGATAATAAAATAGTACAATTATAACAATTTACTGTAATAAAAGTTATGTTAATGTGGGCTCTCTCTCTCTGTCTCTCAAAATATCTTATTGTATTGTACTCACCTATTTTCAGACCAGAATTAGTTACAGCAATTCTAGGGGAAAAAATACAAAGCCTAATTCAGCCAATTTAAAGTTCTTCTTGACCATAATCTATCTTTCTTTGGGGAAAAAATACATTTAAAGCAACCAAAGCTTCATCCTCACCATTTTTTAAATGGTAAAATACACATTCATAAAATTTACCATTTTAGCCATTTAAAAGTGTACAATTCAGTAGCATGAAGTACACAGTAGCCCTCCCTTATCTGCAGTTTTGCTTTTCTTGGCTTCAGTTACTCTATTTCCCTGAAGCCCACGATTGGAAACCCAGATGTCTGATGACATGCTTGGTTGCAAGCAACTGATCCTAGTTGAAGCCAAAAGAAATTCATTGGCTCATGCACCTAACAAGTCTGGACTTGTGTAGCTTCAGGGTTGGCTAGATTCAGAGTCTGAAACTATGTCATTAGGATGTCACTTTGAGCTATGCTTTCTTCTTTGTTAACTTCATTCTCACCGTGGCTCTTCCTACATTGCAAAAAGATGGCATTGGCTTCTCTAGGCTGTGTGTGTGTGTGTGTACACACACACAAATATATATTCATATGTTTTTAAGAGAGACAGGGTCTCTCTGTGTTGGCCAAGCTGGTCTCAAACTCCTCACCTCAAGATATCCTCCTGCTTCAGCCTCCCAAGTAGCTGTGATTACAGATACTAGCCACAGCATCTGGCTCTAGGGTATAAGTTAGATCAGTACCCCATTATAGTAAATATTTAGTATATTTAAAATGTTTTTATCTGGAAATTTGAATATAGGTAACCTACTGTATTAGTCTGTTTTCATGCTGCTGATAAAGAGATACCTGAGACTGGATAATTTACAAAGGAAGGAGGTTTAGTAGAGAACTCACAGTTCCATGTGGCTGGGGAAGCCTCACAATCATGGCGGAAGGCAAGGAGGAGCAAGTCACATCTTACGTGGATGGCAGCAGGCAAAGAGGGAATGAGGAAGACACAAAAGCAGAAGCCTCTGATAAAACCATCAGATCTCATGAGACTTACTACCATGAGAACAGTATGAGGGAAACCACCCTCATGATTCAGCTATCTCCCCCCGTGTCCTTGCCACAACACGTGGGAATTATGGGAGTACAATTCAAGATGAGATTTGGGTGGGGACACAGAGCCAAACCATATCACCTACATAAGCAAAAGCTCCATAAAATCCTTAATTTTTATGAATGTAAAGGATCCCAAGAACCAAAACTAAGAATCATAGATTTACATCATGTGCCAATCCGCAAAGCACTTATAAGACAAACTCCTCTTTCTCCATTATACTATAGAGGTTATTCTTTCCTGAGGGCTCCAGTTTATATACCTTTAATTCTGCCTACATAGTCACATATTAATATTCAGAAGGTAGAGAAGTTCTTCCTAGGTATGTACTGACAATTTACAAATGTACGAAATTTCCCCATTTATTTATGTGGCTGTGTATCTGATAAAAGAAGAAAACCAGGAACAAAAATTTTGATTTCTAAAGGAAGCACTAATTTTTCTCCCTCCTGAAAGAAAAAAAAAAAAGGTACACCATAGAAGAGAAGGGCAGTATTTTCTAGAAGAGGGAAAGATCATTAGATATGGGAAAGGAAAATGAGATTTGCTAAATTGGAAAGTAATATTAATTGCCCCAGAAGCTATTTGATTTCTTAAAAGGGCTCTGTCTGCAATGCCTTCAGTTTTTAGGATTCAGTATATATATCAAGAAAAGATAGTCCAAGCTTAAAAACTGACATGGATTGACTTTAAGTGGACCTTTTAAAAAATCAAAAGCATCATGCTTTTCTACCATTATTCATTGGTTTCTATGTAACTAAAATTTATCTTAAAGCCCAGCATCCCCAGAAAAATGTTTTTCCTTAAAAAGCAATGTACAAAACAAAAATTATTTTGTTAACCTAAGTAATCTCACTTTCCCTAGGTTGACCAATAATTGGGGGAAATATAGTTTCTAGGAATGTTTATATCATGTTTTATACTTAAAATGAAAAGTAAGTTTTCATGTTAGGAATCATAAGTGAATTTGTGAAAGAAGTAGAGAAGATGGATTTTTAGTTGTCCTGAAAAATTCTCAATTTTGCCATGTAATAATTACATTTCATATGTATCTGCCTGTGCATCTCCTGCCGTGAAATTGATTGGTTGCAGACCAAGCCTCCCTTTCCAGCACGGGACCTTGTTCTCTTCCCATTTCCTAATATTTGTTGACTAAATACAGAACGTATGAATCAATAGGGACTTTGAATTGGTAGCAATGCAGGCTCCTTCCAAGGTGCCAGAGGGACCAATAGAGATTTTACTTGGCGTGCAACAGGTTACAGAAGCATCTACCAATAAAAGGAGAGACACCACCTAAGGTGGCCACTGTTCACATAAACAACACTAAAACTAGATTTTCTGCCTGGATCTACGAGTGTAAGGCAAAATGTTATGTGTTGTCGCTTCCCCTCTTTGATTATTGCAATTCTAGACTAAAGATGAAAGTATCAGGCTGTTGTTGGCCTTATTTCATTTAGGAAGTGTGACAGACATTACTAATCACTTTCTGGCAATGCAAAAGGCAACTTTTTGGGATAGAATGTTAGCTGATATCCTCTGCATGGCTAGAAAGTCAAGATAAAATAAATGAGATAAGTTACAAAAATAGTCTACCCAAAGTTACGATTTGTAAATGTATTGCTGGTGGGACAGGTTTTTCCTCAATTGACCTTGAAATTGAAAAGTATTGCCCATATGTGGTTAAGGTTATCAGAGATTTTATTCTCAGAGGAATATAATCAGAATATTATGAGTACAAATAAAACTATAATAATGATGTTTCAATACCAAGTACTTTTTGATTACTAGTTCAGTTTACTATAACTTGATTTGGAGATAGGAATACCCTAAATATAGACATATTCCCACCAAATTGTAAGGTATAGCCCTCTCTGTAATTTAATATTCGGTGTATCAGTTAATCTCTTGGGAGTTTGAGTAGCTTGAATAAGTCTCTGACCTTTTGAATAAGTTGACCATATAAATTTGTCTGTACTCACAAAACTGAGATCCATTTCCTGGATTCACTGAAATGCAGACACTCATGAGGAGTCACCCAATCTAACTGATAACTTTATACTGCCCTTATGAAAGTCAGAGTCCAATATAAAGTCCTAAAGACAAAGTAGGATAACAGGCTATCCCAGTTTTGTGTTTTGAAAAAATTGAAAGGTTTGGAACATTTGAAGGAAAGATGTTAAGCCTGACTGGTAATGAACATAAAATGTAAATAATTTGGCAATGGCAAATAATTCACTTTTTAAGAAGTTACAACCTCCGCTACCAAGTAAACTACTTTATTCCATGCCTTAGTTAACAACAAACAAGAAAAAAAAAAAAGGAGGGAGGTCATATACTAATCCAAACTCATTGTAGTGGTTAAAAAAAAAAACCCATAATTTTAAAACATTCAAATGATGCTCTTTTAATTTAATTTTAAAATTGGGAATCTAAAGCCCTGAGGTTAAATGACTAGTTCAAGGTAATCAGTAGTACATTCAGATTTTATATTTTCATCTTTTGTTCTCATTGCTCTGTCTAATCCAATTGACTTGGAAAATCTCTCAGGACTGCCAGAATCTCCCAGGGACTAAATAAGTACAGTGATGGCTTTCTTGAAACAATGTAAATTACATACTCCACTAACTCAGTTGGTAGAATATGAAACTAATCACCTCAGGGTTTTAGATCCCATTATTTTTGTGGTTAGGAGAGGAAAGATACAATTTAGATTGGAATATGAACTGGCAGTATTAATACCTAGGCTCTGGTAACCAGCCCTGGCCCCAATTAACTGTAGGAATTTAGACACCTTTTCAATGTATCTGAACTCCAGTTTCCTTTTTTGGAAAGTGAAGGAAACTTTATTTAAAGTTCCTCCTAATGCCAAAATTCTGTGATTTCTTGTAAACCGTTTCCAGTGCAAAAGTACATTTAAAAATTCATATTTAAAATGCATCTTTAAAGATTTAAATTGACCTTGAGAAAAAGAAGATTTTGAATTGGCTGGCTCACTTTGCTTATTACCAGAAAGTATGAGGGATTCCTACAGATTATGAAGTGTTTTGTGACAAATCAACTCTTCTATACTGACATGAGATAGGAAATTAATGACAACTTAGAGTGAAAGAAAATATCTGAAGATCTCAGGAACTATGATATAATCCAGTGGTAATTTACACAAGGCAAGACATCGAGAGACCTGGGACTTGGAAATTAACTTTCTGTGGCCTTCTACATATCATTTACTGAGCCTCTTTAAAATGCTAGGCACTGTGTTAAGCAGTCAAAATGAAAAGATAGCAAGATAGAATCCTGGCCCTCAAAGAGCTCACCACGTGGTGAGGAAGGTAGCTGGATAAACCAATAATTGCGATAGAGTTCAATTAGTGCTGTGACAGAAGTAAGAGAGCCTAGCAACAAGTCTCAAACCTGATTGCACATTAGAATTTCTTGAGAAGCTTTTAAAAAATACGGATGCTTTTGCCCTATCGCTCAGTTACCATAATTTAAATTATCTGGGGCGGGGCCCAGTAGAATGCTATTTTTCAAAGCTCTTAAGGGGATTCCAATACACAGCTAGGATTGAGAATCAGTGGGATAGAAGGGCAGCACATTCAGTCCTTAAGACAAACAGGCAATGGTCATAGCTAAAGGAGAGAAGTATCTTTCCACTTTGTGCATGGACCTAATAGAACTAATGATACATGGGGAGAACTGTAAATATTAATAGTAATGTGGAGCTCAATGTGGGATGTATGAGAAAAGGGGGACATAGTGAAAGATGAGACAGAGAAGGTAGGCAGGAGGCAG
The DNA here is from genome assembly GCF_029281585.2 of Gorilla gorilla gorilla. Taxonomy (NCBI): domain Eukaryota; kingdom Metazoa; phylum Chordata; class Mammalia; order Primates; family Hominidae; genus Gorilla; species Gorilla gorilla. The sequence goes on along the minus strand of NC_073239.2, from coordinate 83,389,236 downwards.
ATCATTTATGGTCTGTGAAGGACCTTGGACTTCAGCAAGAAACCAGTAGGGGAATGACATGATCTCATTTATCTTTTATAAAAGATAGCTTCAGTGGTACTGTGGAAGATGAATTAGAGGGACTGGAAGCAGGGGAAACCAATTAAGAGGCTACGGTAATCCAGGCAGGAAGGAGGGCCTGGGGAAAAAAACAAAAACAAAAACAAACAAACAAAACCACAGTGGTACTAGGAAAGTGGATGATATTCAAGGAATAGATAACAAGGAGGCAGAATCAACAGGTCATTTTGATGTTTTTGGTGAGAGAGTAAAAGAAGTCTGTGGTATATAATTTTACTTATTTTATACCTACTTTTTCTCATTTCCCACGGTTGGATCTGTCCACAATTACATACTTCAGAAGTGGAGAGGAGCTCCTTTTTATGGACTTAGTAAAAACATATTGTATAATGTGGTTGAAATGTGGTCATTTCAAATCCAAAAGCTATCAAAATAATCAGAGGTTGTTTACAATCCCTAAATGACTACATTCCATACATGTTTAAGGCCAAACATCCAACATTTCCACCCAGATTGGTGGGGGGAGAGAGGGAAAACAGCACTAAAACAAAGGTGTGAGAGATTTTAATTAACACAAATGGCTGTGCCTAGTCTTTAAATCTGTCCAAAGCAAATGGAGCGAAAGCCTGCTAATTCTTCAGTGCTTCATCTGGCAATGACCTCAGAAAAAAGAGCCTCCCTCCTGTATCATCAAGCTGACTTCCTTTAGTTCCTTGTTGTTCTGTGTAGATCTTTGCTCCCAGAATTCTCTAAGACAGGGAAAAACAGAGGAAAAAAGACAGCTAAAATATTGAGTACCCTAGCACCCACTCTGCAAATCCCCTAAAATATTAAATTAGAATATATGTTAAGCAATGCATTCCAAAAATCTATACCCACTATCTATTCAAGCCCTTAAAACGATTTTTTGTTTGTTTAAAGAAAGTAGTTCTCACCACATGGTGTTCATTTCTGCCAGTAGTCACTCTGTCCATAGTTGTAATGCCCATAGTACCTAAGGGGAAACATTAGGAAAATAAGAGCTTCTTTTGAGGGAAAAAAAAAAAAAACCACTAGTTTTGTTTTGTTTTGTATCACTGTGGGTATTAGCATTGATGTGAATTTTCTGATTTTTTTTTTTTAGAAAATAACTTTGTCAAGCAATATTTCAGAAGTTGGAGTGGCAGACTATTTTTCTGTTTATAGCTCATGTCCCACAGGGGGAAAAATCATTTAAGAATTATATGCAAGTAAATAAAGAAGTGGAATAATAAGTTATGTGTATATATACATACCCTCAGATAAACCAGATAGATATATTTCACAAAAATGGTCAATTATAAATAGTGGAGAATAAACAAAAGATAAAGGTGAAGATGGGGAAGAGAAAGAGGAAGCAGATAGAATGGTAGGCGTAGGGTGAGAAGGGAGGCAATGAAAAGGAGAAAAAGGGAGAATTATAGGGTGCTAAATACGACCGATAGTGAGTCTGTTCTAAATTAGAGTTGCCAGACTAAAATATGGGACTCCCAGTTAAATTTGAATTTTAATATAAACACCAAATAATTTTTCATATATCTCATGAAATATTTGGGACACACTTATACTAAAAATTATTTGGTGAAATTCAAATTTAATAGGGTATCCTTTTTTATTTGCTAAATATGATAACATTTTCCTAGACATACTGCTGCACTCCTGAGTGTGTGATGCCCACAAATTATGGAATCTGTTGTCACCCACTAAAATAATATTAATAAGGGTACAGTTTATTTTGTCAAGCTTCAAAATTTATATTTAGGAAGAAAAGAATTTTATTCTCCCCCTGAATTTCTGTGAAGTATTAAAGAAGTAAAAGAATGACTTAGTTTAGAAATTAACTTTATAACCTATTAATACCATAAACCTAACTTTGACATTCAAAAGGTTCAGGTTGCCTCAAAGCTTTAAAAAGCCTGTACTTGAAAGCAACAGTACTGCTTATCAAGGACCTGGATTTGAGCTAGCTGTGGTTTTCTGCGCCTGCCTTTCAGCATTTTAGCTTAACACTACTATTTTCCCTTCAGCAGCACCTGCTGAAGTGTAGTTCAGCCATCAGGAAGAATAATACTAAAGTGAAGTAAAGGTTAAAGCCAGGAAGAATGACTTGCTTTCAGAACAGAAGGAGTTAGAGAGTAAATAAGGTCTCAAAGAGTATTCATTTCCCATTTTGCTGGGCTTTCATCTGAATTTATAAGTGTAGCATAATACTCACATCCAACGTTCAGGTTTTTCTCAGAAGAGCTCAAGGAAATGCTAAGAGTTGGTGGGGATTGAGGGGAGGAGAGAAAAGCAAAGCTATCAGAATCAAATGTCTTAACACAAGTTATATTATTGCTGAAGATAAACCTCTTCTTTAAACACCAGCAGATATGATGGGAAATTCAGTTGAATTTAGAGATTGCTTAGCACCTGTGCTCTCTAAGATAGGTGACTGCCAAAGTCCACAAACTTGCCTTCTGGACTCTATAGAAGTTAGAGAGGGCCTACAATACACCCTGAATCAAATTATAATTTTACACTGGTGGAAAAGTAAATCCTTTCAAATGTCACCTGTCTCCAGAAAGATCAAAAGTAAAGACTTCACCGTAGGTGTAAACAGACTAAGTGAGGCAGCATGCCAAAGAGATAACATGGATGACGGTAATGCCACATCCTGGGCATCAAGGGAATTCACAAGTAGGGATTTGTTGAAGTGTAACAAAATCAGTAATATTAACACAGGATTGTATTTTGCCAGCTACACAGATCATACCACTGCAACTCAGCCAACCAGCACATCAGACAGTGGGAGGAGGAATTCTTGGCTAAGAGTACTGAGGTAAACTCTTCATCTACTTGGAAATGCTTAGAACAGAAGAGCCTGTACCCTGATTTACTGAGAGGTGTGTCCAAAATTATATTCCACCCTTTCTCTAAGACAGGTTTGTGCAATTCAATTCTTTTGAAACTAGAGAAAAAGAAACGCTTTCCTGTAACACTGTTAAGTATACAAACTTCAAATAAGCACCATCTTTTATTTTTTGTTTAGTGCTCATTTTTTATTTTAGTGCCCCAATCGCCTGATTTATCTGTGGTAGAAGGGAACACTATTCTACAAGGATTGTGGAGGAAGTGGGCAGTGACTGTTTTTTGAAATGGAGAGATCTGTAGTACAGGGAGTAAAATACTAGGTAAAAATTATGCAACAGAACACTGAGTTTAACATGGTCTAATCAAGGCTGCCAGTAATACACCTTGGTGCCAAAAGAGCATGTGATAAAACATCAAGAAATTTTTTTCTTTTTTCATTTGATACATGAATGTGGCACCTTTTGTCCTGAGAGTAATAGAAGACCGATCTCTCCCACAGCATTTCATGGTTCCTGAATTACCACTCTGTGGACTTGAAGCCTGGATGTGGTTGGTGCCACCTACTGGGCTAAATGCAGAGTTAACAATTTCTTGCTGAACAAATTAACCTTAGGAGTATGCTTCTTCACTGAGAAGATTATACGTTAAACAGATAATAAATTTGGATTCAAATTATAGCGTTTAGATCTAGAACAGGCATGAAAAGTCACATGCTTTTACACATCCATTTTGTAGCATAGTCTAGGGAATAAGGATTGAATATGGAGCCAGAAGCCTGGCTTCTCTGAGCTTGTTTCTTGTTCTATAATACCTTTCATAGAGTCACTGAGGGTTGCACAAGGTATTAAGTTCTCAGCATGCTCCATGTTAATGTTGTTTGTATTTTTAAAAACTGGAATTAAATGACTTCTCCAAGTCATATAACTGGTGAGCCTCAGAGGAAGGCCTGCAACTCATGTATCTGAGTCTTAAATTCAGTGCTTTTTTCCTTAAATTACAATTTGCCAAAATTTGATGATGAGATGATTTTAGGTGGCAATTGGGATAAATTTCGGTGTTGGGACAAGGCATTAAATACTATAAATCACAGTGAGAAAATTATTGCCTTTTCAATTATTTCAAACTTGATGGCATCAAGGAGAAAGTTGCAGTTTGGTGCTGGCTTTCTTTAAAGTTCTCTGTGTCTTTTTTTTTTTTTTTTTTGATACGAAGTCTCACTCTGTCACCTAGGCTGGAGTGCAGTGGCGTCATCGCAGCTCACTGTAACCTCTGCCTCCCAGGTTCAAGCGATTCTCCTGCCTCAGCCTCCTGAGTATCTGGGACTATAGGTGTGTGCCACCACACCTGGCTAATTTTCTGTATTTTGTTGTAGAGATGGGGTTTCACCATGTTAACCAGGATGGTCTCAATCTCCTGACCACGTGATCCACCTGCCTCAGCCTCCCAAAGTGCTGGGATTACAGGCGTGAGCCACCATGCCTGGCCAAAATTCTGTATGTCTTTCTAATCTCACTTCCTAATGGAGATAAAATAGATCTCAGGCTTATGTATTTTTCTAGAACATTAAAGTCTTGTTTTTTGTGTATTTATTATTAAGTTTACCTTCTATTGTGGAAAACTATATTGATTCTTCATTTAAAATAGTAACATAAATTTTATTTTCAAGGAATGCATTTAGGAAACTAAAGAAGTCAATGTAAACAACAAATATTGAATAAATAATAGTCCAGGTGATACACAAAGTTGGAAAATACTACAACACCTACCATTAAGAAATTATTACCAAATAGGTTGGTAATAACCTCTTTACATAATTAGTTTTAAAATCCTTTATGAAGAGAATATTTGTTTTCTTTTAAATAATCAAATACTAGAGGTGATAAAATAGGCCACATAACCAAAATATAGGACTCCATTAGATTTCAAATCCACTTGGGCTCGAACAAACCTATAGAGTTTGAATACGTGTGTTAGAAAATGAAACTGGCCCATAATTAGTGCTAAATGGATGCAGAATCAATTTAACACATTGATCCATTGCCTGTGGCTACATTAATTTGTGGTAACTAAGCCGTATAGTACCCTATCATTTAATTCTCCAGGAACATAAAAGGAAAGGAGAGAAAAGAAGATGTGGATCTGTGGCTGTTCCAATTCAAAGTTGATTCAATGTTTTACATGCAAGGAGAAAAAATATCTCCTGAGACAATCAAGTTGAATGGAACCCTTGTTTACTAATTTAGACTTAATTTGATTCTGGAGCTAAAAAGCTTTTGGCTCTTTACCATATAGATCCCTTGAGATGACCTTCAGCTAATTTTGAATGAAGTAAAACAGGGACTTGTCTGTCTTCCTCATAACCCTCCTCTCTTCTATCTTTTAAATTTGTATCTTAATGATTTAATACTGCTTCTGGTTGCATTCCAGGATTCTTTCCAATTTTGTGCTGTCCAATTCTTATTAGAACATAAATTGAAAGAAAAATATGCATGGAATACTGCCTGAAGGATAATCAGTTCAGTCTTACTAGTTTTCTAAAATTTACCTATGGATCCAGCCAGACCAGAGAGTCTTATGTACCTGAATCAAATCATCTTGAGGTGATTTGTCACTTAAAATAAATTTCAGATTAATATCTTTTTATCAGATTATGCCAAAGAGCAGAGGAGAAACAACCTAGGAAATTTAGATTCTGAATTTATTTTGAAATATTGTTGAAGACATTGGCGACTATCATCACACAAACAATGTCCTGCCCCCATTATATGGACCTGAAGGAGAAATTTCTCTCAGATTTCAACACCAGGAAAAACTATGTTTCTCCTGAGCAATTGGTTTGTTGTTACTTCGTGAGTTTCATAAATCCATGTTTCTTTTTACTGGAAAATTCAGAACCAAATTTGTAGCCTACCTCTGCCAGCTGTACAGTACTCTCATTATGCATTCTTGTGTATTTGCCCAGCTTCAACTTATTTTCCCTTTTCTTTGATTTACTCATATATTTATTTAACCCTATGTGTTGACTGTGATTTTTGTAAGCTGTTTAAGTGCTTTACAGAATAAGACTAAGAAATTAGAAACATACATACTGATACTGATAGAACATTGTCATCCCTTGGCCATGATTTCCCATCTCGTGTCCTTTTTGAAAAATGGAGTTGATATTCATAGATACTTGAAAATTTAAGAACTTTTTCCCTGTCCTCAGAGCCATCTCTATATTCTATTTTTTAAATGAACTATATTATTTTCTCTAATATTGCCATAAATTCTGTGGGGAAATCGCTGAAACTCTCAGAGTGACAACTGGATTGATAAAATTCACAACCATTGTCAGATGTCTGTCTCCTTGGCCTTCTGCTTTGAAGTAGCAGAGTCTATTCCAGCAAGATTAATAAGATTAAACAATTCTAATTCCTAGAAAAGGGGATGAGGTGGAAAGGAAACATATTTTATTGAGTGCTAGCTATATATCAGCTACATATGCTAAGTATGTAATATATTACTTTATCTTTACAAAGGAAAACAGTTCTCCCAGAGAGAATCTTTGCCTTAGTACAGAAGCTTCTGAGTCATAAAAATGATGATAGGCCGGGCGCGGTGGCTCACACCTGTAATCCCAGCACTTTGGGAGGCCAAGGCAGGTGGATCACGAGGTCAGGAGTTCAAGACCAGCCTGGCCAACATGGTGAAACCCCGTCTCTACTAAAAATACAAAAATTAGATGGGCATGGTGGTGCGTGCCTGTAATCCCAGCTACTCGGAAGGCTGAGACAGGAGAATTGCTTGAACTAGGACCCGGGAGGCGGAGGTAGCAGTGAGCTGAGATCGCACCACTGCACTCCAGCCTGGGCAACAGAGCCAGACTCTATCTCAAAAAAAAAAAAATAATAATGAAAAAATTAATTACTCTACTACTAACATTTAACTTACTGTGTGCCAGGCATTGTGTTGCTCACTTTACAAGTAAAGGTCTCCAATATAAAATAAACAAAACAAAACCTCAAACTGTGTACCTGGGATATTCTACCTACCTTGGGACCCAGGAAGATTTAAAAATGCTTGCATTGGCTCAAAATTCTGCTGCAAATACAGTGATAATTTCAGATCATTGGCCTTCTGGTAGTTCTTCAAGGCTTCAATTCTCAGCTCAATCACTTTGCCATGAAAATCATTCTGAAAGAGAATATTTTCCGAAACTACACATATAGGATTGGCTTCTCTGAATCCATTGTTACCTGAATCCTCTTTACCCGGAAGTTAAAAAGTAATTCCATCATGCTCAGTCTTTAAAAGTTGGGTAGAAAGTATTTGTGATTTTTCCCCATTTAGAATAGAACAAAATCAAGAATATAGGAAGAAATAGCATGTATTCCAAGTTCAGAGATAGGTCCCTTCAGCTATCTTTCTATGATACATTTGTTTTAGCAGGGCAATCGGTAATCTAGGATGTGGGGACTGGGCTTCACAATATGCAGCTAAAAGCCTTTGTATTATATGAATGAAATTGCATCCTATATCCAGCCTTGGAAGACCTTAGTACCTGAAGGATGTTGTTTTGTTCCTGATACTTGACCCATTCCATTTTCCTCTGTTGCTTTTCCTGGTGGAAGAAAGAGCCTCTGGGTGACAAAGTAAATTGAGATCAGCAATCAGTTTTCTCAATATGCTGCAAAAGCCTTATAGCAAAATTATAGTGTCACAGATTTACTATTAAATTGACTTTAACTGCACAATTCTCTTAATTGGCCTCAACTGTACAAGCCATCCTCTAAAAGCTAATGAATAGAGTTATTTTATGTTGGTGAGTTGGTTATGGGAAGATGAGATACCAGCATAATACCACTGAATACATTTTCAAAGACAAATGAACGGAAGTTCTGACATCATTTAGCTGTTGCAGAGTTATCATTGTTGGTATAGCTTCTCTCACTTTTTCGTAATATGATTTCCCAGAAACTTGTGATATCACTCTAACTCAAATATAGTAACACAAGGGAACCAAATCTATAAAAATTGGCATTGGTCCAAGAGCACACCATACCTTAGGCAAATTACTGCAACATTAAAGATTTCTAGTTTACTAGCTCTAAAAGCCACTGCCATTCAGAATGGCCGTACTACCTTCCTTATCTCCTTCACTTTCTCTGCAAATGATTTCTCCAGTTCACTCTCAGTCTTCCTAGGTGATGAGGGGGATTTGGGAGCCTGGGATGAAAGAAGAGAGCTAAAGGAATAAGAGGTCCTAGGAAAGAAGTGCAATGTCTCAGCAGGCCATAAATCTAATAAACCCTAAAAACCCAGATCCTACCTATCTGCCTACCCAAATTAGCCCTGATTGTCAGCAGGCTGTTTCCAGCTGTGTGACATCGACAATCTTGAAATTTTAAGTACATGCAGTCCACTTGCCTTTCCATCCTGCAAGTCTGCCTTGTTTTTTGTCTGTGGTGCTTTTTGTTGATCACTAAGTTCTTCTGTCTCGAATGTCTGTGGAAAGAAATTTTGGCAAAGCTTTAAAGTAGTGGAAATTAAAGAGGGAAGTGGAAAACCAATATGGGTCAAGGTTTTGGTTCCTGCCAGTCAGCAGCTTCTCAGGGCCTGGCATGAAAAGTGTACTACCAAAGGGAGTTGAGAATGTAATGAGCCCTTCCTTTCATTCAGTCCCTTGAGTGTACCTTATAGGAGTGAAAACTATTAGCTGGACCCTTAGCCAGTCACTACTCTAAGCTACTTACTGCATTACTCTGCTTATTTTCCTTACTGTACTATATTGCAGACATTCTCATTTAATCCTCACAGTTCTTTGAGGACCATTTTTATTTCCATATTATAGATGAGAAACCTGAGACTTGGAGAGGTTATTTGTTTAGGGTTACACAACTAGGAAAGTACAGAGTTGGAATTTGAACCAGATCTTTCTGATTCTGAAGCCTGTGTTCTTGACCACTAGGCATGCTGTTCTTCTAAAATATGAGTAGGGAAAGTTGATCACAGGTTAAGTGTATAGATGTCCCTTTTGAGAGCTCTGTAGAAGCTGGATTTAGATAGAGGAATTGTGCTGGCACATTTCCTATTACAAGGACTCAAGAACCCAGGAACTAAAACTTCTGGCAATTCGTAGAACTAATTTGTAACTGCCCACGAGAACCTGGAGCAGATCTCAATACAAGATGCAGGGCTTGAAGGAATTCTGATTATTTGTGGAAAAGTCAGATGAAAAAAAAAGACAGAGATCACACTATATAACTGTTTATATCACAAGACACAATCTACTCTTCTAGTTGCATAGTCTGTAAAGAAGCACTTGGGTCCCAAGGGATTAGTCTTGGACAAAGTCTCGGACAAGGGACAAAGGAATTCCCTGTCCCCTTCCCCCTACTCCCTGGCTCTGGTTTCCCAGCAAAAGGCCCTAATATTGTTATCTTAAACAATGTGGTGATTGCTGTAAAATTATAAGGACATTAGAATTAGGTATTCATTTGTTTATTCATTCAACTTACATGTATTGATTCTCTACTATGTTCCAAGCATTGTGCTAGGAGCTATAGATTTGGACAAAGCAATCAAGATATTGAAGGAGCTTGAGAAGATACAGAAGGAGGCAGGGAAACAAGAAACAATTTAAAAAGTAATAATAATACAATAATAATAATTTTATATTATAAACAGTGCTATTGAGCACATAAGCAGAGTTATATAATAGAAAAGGGGAGGAGGATGCCCTACTTTAGATGGAGCAAACAAGGATGGCCTCTCTAAGGAGATGACATTTAAGCTGAGACCTGAAGGATGAGAATGAGCCAACCATGAGAAAATAGCATTACAGGCAGTGGGGAAGGCAAGAGCAAAGTCCTTGAGATAGGAAAAGGCTTGGCATGTTTGAGAAACCACAAGAAGCCAGTGGCATGGTTGCATAGAAAGCAAGGGAAGGACATCTATGAGAGGAAACTGGAGAATAGGCAAGAGCCAGATTATGCCACAATTAGTGGCTGTAAAGGTTTTTCATAAGAAGAGTAACATGCTTTAATTGTTTTAAAAAGATCACCTTGGAGAATGGATTGGAATGAGGCATGCGGTGGAAGCAAGGACATGAAACAATGAGGATGGGGGCCAGAGGAAAGGGAGGTTCTTTGCATTGTGATCTGTAAGACAATACTTTCAATAGATCCTTAGAGGCACACCTTGTTCCATAGCATCTCCATTTCCTTCCGAAGCATCTTGTTTTTCCTTTCCTGTTGGAGGGGGAAGAACCAAACAACAGAAGCATGTATTTGTCCAGCCATTGAAGTGGGTTTGGAAGAAGTTACTAAGTAATAGTGGAAAAAGGGTCCAGGGACATAGTAAACCACAGAGGAAGGCAATGAATGGGTCTAATCCCAAATCCAGGAGCATAAGAGATGTTTGATGATGATGATGGTAAAAAAAAACCAAGTTATTGTTTTAAGTAATAACTTTAATTATAATAATTGTTAGACAGTATCTATAGAAATGAGTTCCTAACACTTAAGATGCTCTTATGTGGCCATTTCTTGGGGGTTAGACCACTAATTTTTAATTTTTAAGATCCTTTACATTGCTGATTGAAAGAAAATCTTGTAAGAATCCTGCAGAGCAAACTATTACTTTTCTTTTACTTTGATAGGTATTTTCTATTCTTTATAGCAAATATTTTACTATTCTTTCTGAAATGTGAAGAGTTAATATGGTTATATTCATTAATTCCCTAGATAAAAAGTTTTTAAAAGTCAAAGAATAGAATTTTTGCTTGCTAGTCGTGTTCTTCCCAACATTCCATCTGACTCCTTTTGGGTCACCCTGGACTTTCTAGATCAAGGAGATATGAGTGTTGGAGCATCAGATGCTAGAGATGAGTACTCTGTCTTTCTCTCCACATCTGACACTGCAATGGAATTGAGCCCTATTCCGGAGGCTGTTCCTGGAGTCCCTCCTACTTCTTACCAAGTTCTGTTTCATCTTCTCTGCTTCCTTAAGGAGCTCCATGACCGAGGATTCCTCACACCCCTTCCCTGCCATGATCTGTCTCATGATCTGAAGACTAGAAGAAAGAGAGGCATCATAAAACATACATACCTCCTTAAGGGTAATACTGATGTTCTGCAACTAGTCAGAAAGTACTCTACCATGAAAGTTAGATGGGGACTGAAATCTCAGGAGTTATGGAAGCACTTCTGGTCATAGAAGATCTCTGTAACTAAGATGTTTCCATTTCTAATTGACATTTGCCTATCTATGTGCTCTAGAATGAATTCTGTGCTCTTTAATGCTTAAAACTTAGGTCTCCAACAGCCAGGGAGAGTCCTTTCCTCCCCCTCAGAAGAATGTTGCAGTGTGTGACTTTTGGGAGAAGAAGGGGTAATTCTGCCCCCTTTATAAGAAGAGGTTGAAGAACCTGCTATCTTCTAGGATAAATCCCAGAGTTATTTCCTAACCCATCTCTGTCCTCTGTCCACTTTCTCCCACTTCCTTGCTTCTTCATATAAGGACATTTTAGTCTATTGGGGAAGTCACTGATATCCTTTCATAGCCCCAGAGAATGCAAGCCATTAAGAAGTTCTAACAAAATCTAAATCAAAATCAAGTCCTTGTGAGAGAGGATATTCCTTAAAGGCATAAATTATTTTATATTTGTGTTCTTGTACTTTTTTCTCCCCAGTTCTAAATGAAGAACACAATTCTAAGACTTTGTGTTTTCTTGCTCTGAGAGAAGTCTATTTTGCTGAGTTGTAAGCAGCTGGTGCTTGTTGCTGAGTTGTAAGCAGCTGGTGCTTGACCACAACTTTCTGCCTGCATTTTGTTCTCCAAAAATATGAGTCCTTTGAGATGCTTATGATAAGGGTATAGAATAAAGGTAGACTCACTGAGGAGAGACGTTCTGAGACTAGAAAGGAAACAGAGTTTGTGGGTCCCAAGTACAGTGAGTGCTCTGGTAAAGAGTTAAGACTTCAGCTGCCTAGTATATTTAGAGAGGCTGTGCCCTAATTCAGAGGGCTCCTAGGCTTAGAAAATACTGCCATTCCACTGCTTGGCATAGAAAGAGCAGAGTTATTTATTCTAAAGTGATCATGCATAAGAAAGCATCTGTGTGACCGTGGTAAACTAATGCTATTAAAAGCGTTTCACTATTTCTTGGGTGGGCAGCCTGGGGAGGAAGAGTTATAACTAGCCCCACGAAATGAGGGCTGAGTCATATTTAATTTACTAAAGGAAAATAAAGAATTTGTTGTCACCCTGACTTGGTAGTTACAAATTGTTTGCCTACTACAGCTGAATGTCCAAACCTTTAGTAATGAACAAAAAAAAAAAATTATAAGTAATTATTGCCAGTCCTTTGCAGATCAAGTTCTCCAGCCTTTTTACCTCTAGGAATCCAGAGTAAGAGCCCATACCTCCTTTGTTTTTCCTCCAAGTTAGACATTAACTTTTGAAATAAGAGGTTGTTTTTATCTTCTAGAGGTTTGAGCATCTCTAGCAGTTCCTGCTTCCTTAGCTTTAAGTCCTCATTCAATTCCTTCAAGTAGTTGTCATCTATTTTAGAACTTCTGTGGGAAGAGGCACAATAATACCTGCCTTTAGCCTGAGTTGAGAGAGAGAGAGAGAGAGAGAGACCCTCTTTTCTATTTAGCATTTTCCATCAAAGACTCACCTTATTTTTGAGGGCAGGTAACATCCTGAAGAGTTTGCACCACTTGTCATCTTGAAGGGTAACTTCTAAGAATAAAGAGGCCTTCCTGAAAATATGTGCCTTTTTTTCTATCCAGTTAAGTCATTATTTTTGTGCTGCTGTTCTTGAAACTCCTGCTGCAGTGGACTGATCTTAGCTACAGCGAGGTCACAATGGCCCTAATACCACATAATCAACAAGTCTTTAAAGTAATTTCAACATCAATGGCAGTTGACTGGAAATACTAACTACATCTGATCAGTTCTTGCCTTAGATCTAGCCAAATGACAAAGTTTTATTCTGAAGTCTTTGAATGAACAGGATGGAATCACATCATATCTACTTTTGTGTTAGAAAATGTTGGACTGTCAAAAACGACTCATCAACACCTTATTTCATGGCAACAAACCTCTGTGAAATGCCACTATCTAAAGAGCACAGTGACAGAGTCTGCAAATGAAGAAAAGATAAAGACACAGCATATACCTTTTGGGGGCCTCAAGAGGAAGAAGGAATACTTCTAAGAGACTTTTTTTTTAAAAGAGATCAAACTGGCAAATACAGGGTATGGATATAATAGAATAATATAATATATAAGCCACTGTCATTATTTTTCAATCTTTAAAATTTGATATTATCATAATGGCAGGTAAAAGAATATTGGACATGTAGGAAGAGGATTTAATTTGTGAAAGATCCATATCATCAGTATGTCCTTCCATAACCACACTCTTCCCTGAAATATTGTATAATAATTCTAGCCTCCCTTCAGGATTTTCTGGTTCTGCTTCTATTTTCTTTTTTATTATAATCACATTTCTTTTGGACCTTAAGATCTCTTGTCTTCATCTATGTCACTTATTGGAAGGTAACCCAGTTATACATTTGTTTTTTTTTTCATGCCCTTTAAACGCAGTTTTAGAGAAGTATTTTTAATGAAGGTCTCAAAGTGAATTAAGTCATGTCAATGTCAAGTATTAACTGAACACTTCCAGCCATTTTCTAGGGGTGTTCTCCAAAGTAACTTAACCCCTTTATCTTGTGGGAAACATTAAAGGGGGAGTATTATAATGGAAATAACACAAGATTTAGTTTGTCAGACTTTGGTTTGGATCTCAGCTTCACTGTGCATAGTGAGCTGCTTGTGAGCAAGTTACTAAATTTTCTGAGTCTCAGTTTCTGCTTTTGTAAAAGTGAGAATGGTAATATTGACCTGATAGGTTCGTTGTGAGTATGAAATGTATTATGTACAGAGCTTGGTTCATGTTAGGTGTTCCCATTTTAGTGAGTTTGTGTTTATTTGGTTTGGGTTTTAGGATTGCTTAATGCCTCAGTTAAGTGGTCAGATACAGAAAGGGTGATTTATATGAGGCTAATGAAACTTAAACTTTAGAGCCCTTTATTTTCACAGACCTCTTCCAAAGGCCCTGAACCTCATTTTGTATTCATAATTTTGTATTCTTTTTTGGAAAGACAGACCTCTCCAAATTATGTGTTTTAGGGGCCCACAAAACAAAGATCTGCTTCTGGTTAAATAGGATACATAGCTCTCCTAAGTATCCTCTACATCAAAACTTCTTTGGTAGTCTCTACACATACTTCTCTTTTTTTTGAGGCAGAGTGTTGCTCTGTTGCCCAGGCTGGAGTGCAGTGGCACAGTCTCAGCTCACTGCAACCTCCACCTCCCGAGTTTAAGCGATTCTCGTGCCTCAGCCTCCTGAGTAGCTGGGATTACAGGTGTGCACCATCACACCCAGCTAATTTTTGTATTTTTAATAGAAATGGGGTTTCACCTTCTTAGCCAGGCTGGTCTCAAACTCCTGACCTCTAATGATCCACCTGCCTTAGCCTCCCAAAATGCTTGGATTACAAGTGTGAGCCACCATGCCTGGCCTACAAATACCTTTACAACATATATATGTCACTTGTAAGTTTTGTATGATACCTGGTATAATATGATGTTAAATTAGGACAGCCATATCAAATCATACATAATTCACATTGGTTGCCCTAGGAATTTCCATGAAAAGTTTGGATTGAATGAGGGTGAGAAAACGCCTCACAGTTAAAAAAAAGAAACTGGTTGGATGAATTATCATTAGTAGCATCTTTGACTGCATATGTGACAGGTGGTAGCAAATAGTAGAGGACAAAAATGGCATTGATCGCTAAAGTATTGCCTCTCTAAATTTCATGTTGTGATACTTGGTTGGCAGAACTATGATAGAATTTTGAAACATTTAATGGGCAGTAGCAGCCCAACTTACCTTCATTTCTGTTCTTGATTATGAATGATTCAAAGAGGAAGAGCACTTGCTATATATATATATATATATATATATTTTTTTTTTTTTTGAGATGGAGTTTTGTTCTTGTTGCCCAGGCTGGAGTGCAGTGGTGCAATCTCGGCTCACTGCAGCCTCCGACTCCCGATTTCAAGTGATTCTCCTGCCTCAGCCCCCTAAGTAGCTGGGATTTCAGGCATGAGCCCCTGCGCCAGGCCAACACTTGCTATTTTCATGTGCTGTTTCTATAGCCAATCAGCACCTTTTATTTCCTGTCTTTCCAATGCCCATTTGTTAACTTGCAATATTAATTCCAAGGAGAATATTTGCCTTGTAATAATGTATATAGAGTTTGTAGTAAATAGCTTAGAAACCAATGAACAGTATTAAGAGGGGATAGCATGATAATGATCCCCTGGAACAGGGGGAAGGGCACATTAAGATGTAGATGACCATTAGAGGTGGGAGGAAGGGAAATTGAACACAATTTTTTTCTGATGTAGAAAATTAGGTCATCTCTTGATTGAGGAGGTGTGGCAGGAAACCTCAGAAGAGTAATTACATGAGATTTGGAAGAGCACCTGAGCACTGGAAAAGGAAGCCAACCAGGCAAAAGTAAAAGTATTGCCAAGTAGTGCAAAGGGTCAAGGTGAATTTGGAAATTGCAGATTTGGCATGGCATGAATCAGCAGTTACACAATTTTCTCCAGCAGTACTTGGCAAACTAGAAGCAATAGTAGAGAGAACCAGATGGTTGTTTGACTCTGAGCTGGGACTTGGCAGAATAGATAAGCAGAAGTTCAAGGGAGCACTGAGAGTGCTGGTGAGAGTATCCATCAAAAGGTTGATGATAGTGTTCAAGCTAAGCAGGGAAGAAAAGGAAGGGGGTGGCTAAGAGAGGGGAAAACAGACCAGGGTCTGATATTGTGGAGTGTGGGGGTAGAAGAACAAAGGTTATGGTCAAGTAACATAGTTCTTATGAAATAACTTGTGGAAACTCATCCTGTTTAGATAAATTATAGGAACAATTCTATAATTTTTTTCTGCATTAAACTTTCTATCTGTTGCTTCCTATCACAGCATAATATTCACTGAAATTCATGTGGTCTCTTAAAATAGGCCTTATAACAAGCTAGTCACAATGACCTCATCCAACATTATAGCATTTGACTTTAGTATCTGTTGAGGAAACGTATGATTGCTCTATAGTTAGAGAACTTGGAGCAATACCATTTTAGTGTTGGTTTTGCCAGTGGAAAATCAGATTAGTCTAATTAAGCCAGGTCTCCAAGAGTAGAGGCAATTATTTTCATATTAAACAAAACAAAACAAAAAAGGAGATGCTTTCCTATCCTCAGCTTTGTTTGTGGCAACAAAATTACAGAATTCCTCAGGGAGAAAACATGAGGACCTTCTGGTCCTGTCAACCCAGAGCCAATTCAACCCTTGGGGGAATTATAAGAATTTCATTAAAATAAGGAGAGAAGGACTGGCTTTCCTAACAGCAAGGCTTGTTGGCTCTTAAAGATCTCCCACATCTTCCTGTGCTGTTTGTTATGAACATTTTGTTGGCTCCTTCTCCTTAACCCTTGCTATAGCTATCTCAAGTCAGGCTATACCTACATTTAGATTAAATCCAGGGAGTTGAGAAGACTGAGATAAATGTTGGGACACATTAATTTTCTGTAATATTATTGAAGTCTTTTTGAAAGTAATTAATTCTGTCAATGTGTTCAGATACATTGCACAGTGGTCTTCAAACTGAGGTTTGTGAACTTTCCTCAAGACTTTTTGAGAAATGTGGAAGCAAGAGTAGTTTTTAGAAAAGCTTTTCTGAGATCCTCAATTTCCACAAATATTCTTTACTAAAATGAATCTGCCTGGGAATGTCCCTTGGCCTCTTTTCCCACCTCCCCTTTTCCAATCATGCTTCATCCACTTGTTAAAAGAATGGAATACTTTTCAACCATCTGGAATCTTACTTGGGGTAGTTTAATGCCCTAGAGGCTTTTACACATCCCTTTTACACATCTAGAGCATTAAACTAATCATATTTCAAAATGTTGGTGCTGGGATTAAAGAGAGTAAATGGCTATTAATGACTGGATTATAAATTCTTTTGCAAGTTAGGTGATTTCCAATTCTGTGCTATTAACAAAATTGAAGGAAGACCTAATAAAATTGTCAGCTTAAACTTAATACAATTAAATTTTGATGATAAATTATCTATGATTTGGGGTTTATAATTCAGAAGAAGTTCAAAGATTTGAGTGATATTGCTATAACAAAATACTTTCCATTCCCATCTCCTTATTTGTGTAAACACTCAGTGAGTATTGTATGTAAAGCAAAGCATATGAACAAAATTGATGCTTAAGCTTGTCTTATTCTAGTAATAAGTAATACTCACCAATGAATACATGAACTAACCAGGGGACAAAACAGCCTATCCATCAAATTAATAGAAGCACTTTCCAAAAATTGTCATAATTAAAAATTAGTTATGAAATATATATAATATGTATGTTTTTGTTAATTGTATACTAATAACAATTATAATGCTAACTTAGTTCTGAAGAAATGTTAACACAGTCTTAACATCACAAAAACTAAAACAACAAAATTTCAATGTACATATTTTGCAGAGAAGCATGATGGGATGTTAAAAAAGACTTTAAAACATAAAATACATTGCATTAGAATAAATTTCTATGGGGAGAGTGTAATGGAAACATGAGTTCAAGGAGAAAATGTAAAATTTTTGACTGTTGTAGAAGAGTTTTTCATTTATTTACATTTCATTAAGTATGAGTATTTAAGACTCGTTGGATACATTTTAAGGTGATAGATAAGACTTATTTGAAAATATCAGTATTACAATAAAGCAGAAATTGTATGTTTTGCAACTGTATAAAATTAGAATAAAAAATTGAGATGGCAACTTAAATGTGACACCGTACTTAGTTTTTCAAAATTCTTTTATAACACACAAGCAAAAAAAGCCTGAAGACCACTGTTCTGGGACAGAGGTTCTCTTTCTGATGGGATTTAAGAATCACTTGGGGAGCCTGGAAAAGCTGCATCTCCTCAGGGTTATCCCCCAGAGATTCCTACTCTGTAGATACGAAGAACGTGAGGTTTTAAAAAGCACTCGCTAATCCCTGGTGGTTCTGATGCGGGATCTGTGGAGCTATGACTGAGAATTACTGCTTCCAGGTTTCTTCTCCAATCACAGCGTATCAGCCAAAAGCTGTTTACTTGAATTGTTTTTGTTTTTTTTGAGTGGGAGTGGGGGCATCTGTAGAACTTACCTCCTGTGTGACATTTTGTGTCACATATCCACCTTGCATTTGGGATACCCTGAGTAAGTTTTATGAAGCCATTCCTGCATTTGTAAAGAAAATTATCTAAGACGTCTTTCCATGACCAGCTCTCCCCAGCTGCCACTACTGTCCACATATCATAAATTTCTTTCAGAATTAGATACTAAAGAAAATGTTGCTTCTTTGGGGAAATATTGGCATGTATTTTTCCTTAGGGACAAATCAGTAAACTGGTTTTGTTTTTATTTTCTTTTGGTATGCAGGGGATCTCAAAGCAATTTTGTGACCAGACATGTGAGACCCAACCCCTGTTTATGACTTTCTAATCTAATTAATGCTTTTTTGTGCCTGATTTTTTAATCAGTTTTTTTCTTATTTTCAT
This sequence comes from Gorilla gorilla gorilla, assembly GCF_029281585.2. Taxonomy (NCBI): domain Eukaryota; kingdom Metazoa; phylum Chordata; class Mammalia; order Primates; family Hominidae; genus Gorilla; species Gorilla gorilla. Next base: position 83,370,633 of record NC_073239.2, on the reverse strand, counting down.
AAACCTCCTCAATCCTTTGTAGAGAAGTATAAATAAGTAAACAAATGAGCAAAAATAATTCTCTGTATATATTTTTAAGATGTATGGAATACAATAGATTGGAATGAAAACTATATTCTACTTTACCTAGTGTGTGTGTGTGTGTGTGTGTGTGTGTGTGTGTCTGTAAAGAAAGTTTACTTTGCTTCTGGAAGCAGAGTAGATTTTTGAAATTTACTATTATATTTTGGGTGCACTCAGCTAATAAGGTATATTGGGGTTTTAGGTACACATCTGGGTAAAGGGATGTGGGACAGACTAGACAGGCTTGGGGAATAGCTGGATGCCCAGGCTTCAGTTCCATCAGGGAACAGTAGCACATAGCAAGTAAGAAAAGGAAGTAGAATCTATTAATGTGGAGCAATCCAAGTCAATAGGGCTTCCTAGTCCACAGAATTCCTTTTAAAAGAGGTTCAGATCCCATAGGCTGGTGACCGTGAAGGTGCCAATATTCCTCCAAATATACCTTAAATCTTTTAAGAGCCTTTCAAAGTAATTTTTGGTAGACAGTAGAAGCTGAATCATTTACTTGTCTTACATTTTTCGAATCCTATTATGTGTTCTAGACCTGCCTAGCCCCAAGATTACAAAGTCAAATGAGACAAATAAGACAAAATTCTTGCTCTTAGGACTTTTTAGGCTTAGATCAGAATTCTGTGAGGGCTGCTAGTCTCCTTTTGTATTAGAAAAAGATATCCCCTCTAGGCAAATCCCCTCTAGGCAAAATTAGGAAATGATTTTCATAATAATTTTAGAGGGGAAAATGATTTCCCCTCTAAGGCTCCTCCTGAGGGGGCTTAGAGGGGATATCTTCCTTCCTTGATGAAAGAAGCCCCCACTTCCTTCTTAGTGAGAGTGTCCTTATGAGGTAACCACTAGCACAACCACATGCCTGCTAGATGCCTTAAATGAGAGAAACTGGCAAAGTGGGAGTGCTAAGTGCAAGCACTGAGCCCATTGCAGCAGGGACTGTGCAGGGTTACAGGAGAGCAGAGGTCTTGTCTACAGTAGGGTGTGGGGATGGGGAATCAGCTCCAGCTGAAAATCCAGAGACGTAATCCTGACAGTTCCTAATGATTTTCAAGAGAAGCTGGAAATGTGAATTTGTTGTGACTTTTGGCTTTTAAATATTGTGTAGAGTAAATACATGCTTGGAGGCTGCACCTGGCCTTCAGGCTGTCATTTTGGATACTCAATCAGTCTTTTTCTGTGCTAGGTTTTTCTTTTTTTGCAATGAAATAACGATTTTTAAAGACGGCATTTAATCCAGGTAATTCAAGGATTGTTTTGCTTAAATTATATGAAATGCCAGTTTGATCTTATTACCTAATTTGATAGATTTAGATTCAGTGTGTCAGAGAGTGAAAAACAGAAGTAACACTTTTAAAATAAAATGAGAAAACCCAAAAAAACAAATATTCTTGACACCTATGATTAGGCATTATAGGGGACATAGAAAAGTACTAAATAGATAAAATATAAAATTTGTAAAGGGCTGGGTTATATAATACATCTCAAATTAGATAATCTAGTCATATTCCACAGCCAAAATAAAAAGTAGTCTCCATAGTCTAAACTGAGCAAAAATTATCTAGTTCTGCGTTAGCTACTCATACAGGCTCATCTGCCACCTCTACTGAAATGATTGAACAACCTAAAGTATGCCACTGGTATAATTTTCTCAATTTAACAATAACCATCTACAATATTAGGCACTACAAAATAAAAATAACCAAATTATGTACCCTTGCCCCATATGCTGCTTCAATAATGACATTTGTCATATTAGGCCTTTTTTCTGTATAGTAGCATTTTTCCATCTTTTATTTACATTTGTATTTGCAAATAAAAAATGATATATAAATAAATGATAATTAGGAAAATATAAAGAAGCAGAGTCTGAACAGGTTCTGTATATTTTTTAAAGGCTGTGTAAGCCCTAGGTGACAACTCTGAGAATCTTCTGGCTTTATAAGCTGGTCATTTTCCATGTAAAAAAAATTTTTATTCTGAGACTTGTTTAATATACCAGATCTGACTCCCTTTCAAATTTCAGTTTGGATGCACTGTGGCAAACGTTCTGAATGTCATAAAATGAAATACTATTTATGAACCACAAAGTCATTTTAAATAAATGAAATTTTATTACTTGAGTACATGTGTTAGAAACTGGTCTATAACCCAAGCAGCGTTTACTAAAAATTAAATGAAGGCCATTACATATAGTAATATATCATGATAATAAAACCCTGAATTAGGATATTAACAGTAAATTTTTAAATTAAATCAGGACTAGTTACTCCTTTGTCCAAATGGTCAAAAAGCTTGATCTAAGGTGTTCACATTAATTAAAAATTTTTGTAAGTTAAATTATGATATAGATTGACATTTTAAAATATAACTCTCCCAATTTCATAAAGAAGTTTAAAAAGGTTAAATGTCTTAGTGACTATGCTGGGACTTCCTTTATAAATCCACTCTTGGGCATGTGATTATGACATGCCCAAGAGAGAGATAGATACATTCTTTTGTCTTGCCCATTGAATAGACTCAATAATTAACAAATTGGATTGGAGTTGGTAGTTGCAAGTATCAGCATTTTTCAGCTTGAAACTTTTCTTACATGTAGCCAACACTATTATTTGCCTACATCAATGTTACTTCCTCTTTTGTCCATATGTTCAGTCCCAGGGTTAAAATCACAATTGATCTGAACCAACTGTGGCAATTCACATCCTCTTTGCCAGTGACAGGTCTGAGAATGGACATGGGATTCAGTCCTGGCTAGTGAAACATGAGGTGAAGCCTTCTGGGGTTTCTGGGCAAATTTTTTCTTTCTCTTTAATAAAAGGAGGAAAACAATGACAAGTAAAAAATATGTTTTCTTTACAATGTCTTTTCTACTTTGGATATGGTCCTAAAAGGACAGGAAGCTTGGAGCTACTCTGGCTGTTTTGTAACAATAAGGTAGAAGGCCAAGAGAATTATGGAGAAACTGACCCAATACCCTGAGATGGTGGAACTGCTGAAACAAACTTTGAACCGCTACGTCCAGACTTCTTTTACATGGAAAAAAATATATATTCCTTTATTGTTTAAGCCACTGATAGCTAGATTGTTTGTTGCTTGCAGCTGAATATATTTTTCCTTGAATACCATATAAATGCAGGGCCAGGGTTGTGCCAGAGCCGGCTTACACTGGCTTGTGAGATGATTGTGCCTATCTGTTTCCAATTCCACATTCAGTGACTTTAAATCATCTGGGGTGAATAGTCACACTCTGGAACTAGGCCAAAGATACATATCCAAGCTGTTTTCACCAGAGAGCTGGTTGTTGAAAACATTTATCAGCATCACACCACTAGGTGACTTACATTAACTCCTACAGATAATGTCATAGCAACTACTATGCTACCTATCATCTTTTAAAGTGCATTTTTAATAGTAAATGGGTAATAAGTTATATCAAGACATTTTTAATTTGTGGAATTTTAGAACCAGAGGACACTTTAGTAAATTTAAAAACCAAAATTAAATACTGGGTGATTTTAAAACTAATCTAACATTATATAACTAATTAATAGCAGAGTTGAGTCTCGAATTTGACTCTTTATTCCCATTTTGGTGATTTTTCCAGTATACCATATAGCCATTATATTATTTATACAATAATAATAATAATTCTTTGAATGCCAACATCTATCTTCAAATCAAAATAGTAAGTTAGCAAGATACTCAATTTCCGTATAAATAGACTGGCCTAGTTTTGATGATGCATATAATGTAACATTTAATTATATATTGTAAGTTTTGGTCTATTTAGCAAAGATGCAGACGTTGAAGAAGGCTGACATATGGAAACTTAGCACGACAACCATGCTTAGCCAACAACCTTCAATTATCATGACTCACACTACTTCCAATAAGTAACTGGATGATCAGAATTGAGCTTCGATTCCCCAACTACACCAGAGATACTCGTACAGAGGGGAAACTGCTACCCACATCCATTTTCCAAAGGCTGAAGGACTGTCAGTTGAAGTCTGAGCTCCTCTGCTGAATTGAAGGTAGACAATCTTGAAAGATAGAAACTGCATTGTGAGATGAAATGAATTTTTAAAGGATCTAGACTAGACTCTTAGGACAATGTGAGGCAAGATTCTGACAACTTAGGTTTGAAATAGCTAACCATATTTGCCAACAATGATCAGATATCAGAGACACACAATTCTAGTTAGAGTTCTTGTGGGAGATTCACAATGATAGTGAGAATAAAAATTGGTCAATTTCTGGAAAGCAATTAGACAATGTACTGCATATCAGGAACCTTAAAAATAAAGATTTTGCAAAATTCTTTATGTTGATTGTGGGATGATTTGTATAAGGGAGTTCATTATATTAGTCTCTATTTTGGAGAACAGTTAAATTTTTCACAAAATTTGAAGAAATATTGATAATATTTGGCTCAGGAATTCTAAGTTTTTTTGTAATTCATTTTGTGATTCATTTTAACAAAATAGTATAGATGAAAAGATCAGTGAACATTATAGAGTGGTGAAAATTGGAAACAATCTAAATTTCTAACAACAGGGAGATGGATGAATAAATTATGATATATCCATACAAGGGAATGCAATAGAGTCATTAAAATAATATTTGGAAGGATACTTAATAAAAAGAATACATCAAAGTACATCAAATAAAACAATACGGAACAGTGTAGTCTGTATGTGTGTATATATGTGCGTGTTTAGAAGATGAAGAAAATGCATTAAAATCGAAATATTCTTCATGATTATATTATTATTCTATTTTTCTGAGTTTTTCAAGTTTTTTATAATGAACATATATAAGCTTTTTAAGTTAAAAATACCTATTTTCTTTTTTTTTATTATACTTTAAGTTCTAGGGTACATGTGCACAAGGTGCCGGTTTGTTACATATGTATACATGTGCCATGTTGGTGTGCTGCACCCATTAACTTGTCATTTACATTAGGTGTATCTCCTAATGCTATCCCCTCCCCCCCCACCCCACAACAGGCCCCCATGTGTGATGTTCCCCTTCCTGTGTCCATGTGTTCTCATTGTTCAATTCCCACCTATGAGTGAGAACATGCAGTGTTTGGTTTTCTGTCCTTGTGATAGTTTGCTGAGAATGATGGTTTCCAGTTTCATCCATGTCCCTACAAAGGACATGAACTCATCATTTTTTATGGCTGCATAGTATTCTATGGTGTATATGTGCCACATTTTCTTAATCCAGTCTATCGTTGTTGGACATTTGGGTTGGTTCCAAGTCTTTGCTATTGTGAATATTGCCGCAATAAACATACGTGTGCATATGTCTTTATAGCAGCATGATTTATAATCCTTTGGGTATGTACCCAGTAACGGGATGGCTGGGTCACATGGTATTTCTAGTTCTAAATCCCTGAGGAATTGCCACACTGACTTCCACAATGGTTGAACTAGTTTACAGTCCCACCAACAGTGTAAAAGTGTTCCTACTTCTCCACATCCTCTCCAGCACTTGTTGTTTCCTGACTTTTTAACGATCGCCATTCTAACTGGTGTGAGATGGTATCTCATTGTGGTTTTGATTTGCATTTTTCCGATGGCCAGTGACGATGAGCATTTTTTCATGTGTCTTTTGGCTGCATAAATGGCTTCTTTTGAGAAGTGTCTGTTCATATTCTTTGCCCACTTGTTGATGGGGTTGTTTGTTTTTTTCTTGTAAATTTGTTTAAGTTCTTTGTAGATTCTGGATATTAGCCCTTTGTCAGATGAGTAGATTGCAAAAACTTTCTCCCATTCTGTAGGTTGCCTATTCACTCTGATGGTAGTTTCTTTTGCTGTGCAGAAGCTCTTTAGTTTAATTAGATCCCATTTGTCAATTTTGGCTTTTGTTGCCATTGCTTTTGGTGTTTTAGACATGAAGTCCTTGCCCATGCTTATGTCCTGAACGGTATTGCCTAGGTTTTCTTCTAGGGTTTTTATGGTTTTAGGTCTAACATGTAAGTCTTTAATCCATCTTGAATTAATTTTTGTATAAGGTGTAAGGAAGGGATCCAGTTTCAGCTTTCTCCATATGGCTAGCCAGTTTTCCCAGCACCATTTATTAAATAGGGAATCCTTTCCCCATTTCTTGTTTTTGTCAGGTTTGTCAAAGATCAGATAGTTGTAGATGTGTGCTATTATTTCTGAGGGCTCTGTCCTGTACCATTGATCTATATCTCTGTTTTGGTACGAGTACCATGGTGTTTTGGTTACTGTAGCCTTGTAGTATAGTTTGAAGTCAGGTAGCGTGATGCCTCCAGCTTTGTTCTTTTGGCTTAGGATTGGCTTGGCAATGCGGGCTCTTTTTTGGTTCCATATGAACTTTAAAGTAGTTTTTTCCAATTCTGTGAAGAAAGACATTGGTAGCTTGATGGAGATGGCATTGAATCTATAAATTACCTTGGGCAGTATGGCCATTTTCATGATATTGATTCTTCCTACCCATGAGCATGGAATGTTCTTCCATTTGTTTGTATCCTCTTTTATTTCATACTATACTACAAACGTAGACCGTATACCTGCAGCCATCGGATCTTCAACAAACCTGCTTGCTTTGAAGGGCAGATGAGGTCCTGGGTCAAAACTGAGTGAGTGTTCCAAGGTGAATGGAATGATTTCCAAGCTGAGTGTAATTCCGAGGTGGGTGGAATGATTTGGGAAAGGTGCTAATGCTTCTTTGTATTTGTAATACCTACTAGAGTGCTTGGCATTTGTAGATAATTAAATTTGTTTGTTAAAAGCATGTGTGATTATCTGAGGATATTAGGAGTGAGAATGCAAGCCAGGTGTTTTGCATGTTTTGCATGTTAAAGCAGTTTCTGGGGTTTATAATATGGTTTGATTATACTGGCTGAATGAAAACGTAAGAGAAAATGTGATTCAGAATATAAATTACTCAGTTCTTTCTTATCCCCCGTGGCAAGGCATATCCCCCAAGTTTGCTGATTTGGAAAATCCTTATTTTTTCAAGGACCGAATTCCCTTGCTTGCTATTTATCAGCATTCTGCTGACAACTGTTGTTCCTTCTCTGTCCTTAGCCCCTTTTTTGTTTTTCTTGTTAAAAGATCTATTTAAAAAGTCAGTTCAGTAGCCCAACTATTTCAAAATCTCATTTCATCTCATTTGTCATTTATTACTAGGCCTATTTTCTCTTCAGTGTTTCTTATCCCCCAGATACATTTGAGGAAACTCTTTTAAATCTCTGCAACTATTGCATCACTAGTTCATTTTACTGAAAAAAAACGACTCAAACTTTGATCACTATATATTACTCCTACTTTTCAATTTCAAGTATTTTTTTCTTATAAATCTAGAACTTTGAAAAATCCCTAGTGAGTCTAGTCTGAATAAAACACACGGTTTTGAGAAATTTATCAGATGAATTATAACGTATTACTATATACCTCTAGGTTATTTGAGGATAGTCTGGTCTTTTTTTAATCTAACAGTTTTCCATACCTTCTATCATTAGGGTTCACAAAGATGCAGCTTGTTTTGTAGATATTTCATATTTTTCCCTAATTTTGACTTGCTTTTGGTTTCTTAATTTTTAAAAACAGGCTTATCTGGAACCCAGTTTTAATAAATCTTGCCTTCTAAACATGTCTTTTGCTAGTGTTCAATGTCAAGGGCCATTCTCCTTTTGCTTTTCAATATTCATTAGGTGCTGTTGAATAGCAGACCCAAGAAAAGAAAAAAAAATGCCTTCAGAAGAATAGTAGAAAGAACATTAAGTTCAGAGTCAGGAGTCCACTCTTAAGCTTTCTGTCTCACAGTTTATTTTACTTTTTTGGATTCAGGCTTTGCCTATCCCTCTTTCCCCATCTGGAATCAATCATCTCCCTTCTCTTCTTATCTAATACTGAGAAAACGCATAGGAAATTTTGCAAAGCACTATGAATGCCTGTGAAAAAGGGCATCATGTAAATGTGCAGTATTATTATGCTGGAATTTTGCCATTTCTCTGTATGCAAAAGGATAAGATTTAGAATAATATTAGCTCCTTTCAACCTCCAGTCCAAGGATGTTCAGTTACCAAATACTAGGAGAATGGTATTTTGATTCTTATTTGGTAGGCCACAGCAAAGCTTCAAGACACACTAGATTTATGCTATTTTTTTTTTAATGATGATTAGTGTCATTATTATGTTTACCCTCTTGGGAGAGGGATGGCAATGGAGGGAATTGAGGGCAGGATGTTCTGTTTTTGCTTATTTTGCTTTGATGAGGGAAAAGGCAGTGGAAGAGAGGGTCCTGACTGAGGTCTAAATGGTCCAAATAGCTCAGTTAATACGTGAAAGGGGGAAAAAGATGGCAAAGATGTTGCATAATACAAATGAAATTTGTATAAATACTGACACTATTGTGAACCTCCAAAATTTGAGACAGGTCTCAGTTAATTTAGAAAGTTTATTTTGTCAAAGTTGAGGACACGTGCTCATGACACAGCCTCAGGAGGTCCTGACGACGTGTGCCCAAGGTGATCAGAGCACAGTTTGGTTTATACATTTTAGGGAAACATGAGATGTCAATCAACATATATAAGATAAACATTGGTTCAGTCTGGAAAGGCAGGATAACTTGAAGCAGGGAGGTGGCTTCTGGGTCATAAATAGATAAGAGATAAATGGTTGTATTCTTCCGAGTTTCTGATTAGCCTCTCCAAAGGAGGCAATCAGATATGCATTTATCTCAGTGAGCAGAGGGGTGACTTTCAATAGAATGGGAGGCAGGCTTGCTCTAAGCAGTCCCAGATTGACTTTTCTCTTTAGCTTAGTGATTTTGGGGGACCAAGATATTTTCCTTTCAAATTTCTCCCCTTTTTTTTGTAAAATCTTTTGGAGAAAGCATTTTAGAAGAAATTGAGCCTCTGGTCCCACGTTTTGTCTGATCTCTCATGGCTAGGATGATTTGTTCCTAGACAGGTAAGCACCAAGTTATTAGGAAAGTTTTGTTAGAAGGTTGTGAAGTCTCATGTCCTATGAAGAGAAAATAGGGGGAGGAAGGGAGAAAAACAACAACCACAAAAAGAACAGTCCTGCAAAATCTATATAGGCCACATTACTCTGAAGTCCAAACATTGGCAAACAGGCATGAAAGTGGTTTATGTATGTAAATAGGTTGCTGTTATTTTCTTCTGAAGTTTATTGTCTAGCTTAAGTTCTCAGGGCTTTATGAAAGCACAGCTTAGTTTTCAATGACTCCAAATTAGAAAAAATGGGGGAAAAAGAGGGAAAAAATGGAAAACATTATTTTGAAAACTTGTAGCCAAGAAAAGTTAGAATTTGGTCCAAACTGTAGAAAATAATAAAACTGAAAAACATTAGGCAAGACTAGAATCTAACAACAAATGTATTTTAGTTTTGAAACATAAATTTTCTCTCCCCAGTTTCCCATTTTTATTAATGACAAGTCATGATAGGACTGATATGCTTTATTTTACTTGGCCTAATTATTTGCATACAGTGCAGCAAGAATAAATATTTTTCACATAGGCTTTTAAATTGGCTTTGATGGAACTCTGTTCCATAGAAGGAATCTCAGATAAGACTTTTTTATAGTTGAGCCCAGCCATGGATTTGTGCCATCAAATACCTATGAGTCGGGTGATCCTTTCCTCTTGAGGTCCCGAGATAAACCTGGGGCTCCTGGGCCTGCCAGAAAGTGACATTATTTACTTATCACAGATCAGGAACCCTGTACAGGGAAGTTATGAGACCAGTTTCCCCAAGGGGCTTTATTGGCTCCATAAGTCAAGTTTGATTCCTTAAACGAAAGCACACCATTCCAATCAAAGCCTCATTAAAATAACAAGTTTCTCCAATTGTGTCCTGTTGCAAAATGAAAACAGATTCTTATTGCACTTATGCAAATAACTATTGTATAAGTTAAGAATACTCACAAATAGTTTCCAAATTCTGGAGAAATCAGGTAGAGAGAAACAAATATGCTCCAAATTTTGTTCATAGGAGTATATAAAATTGTTAAAAGCTGTCAGTAGCTCAAAAGAAGTTTCCTTGACTCTGAAAAAAAAACAAAGATGAGCAATGTTTAAAGCAAATAGTCAAAAATATTACTTTAGTCTTCTATCAGTTCAGTTTACATAGTTAACTTCTGTTCTGCTTGATATTCATGAACATTTCAGCTCTCCATGAAAGTCCTGAAAGTTTTTTTCCTCTAGTCTAATGTCACAATTTCCAAAGTTATCAGAAACCTGCATTTAAGAACACCTGTTAGAGTTCTATAGCTGATTATAAAACCACCTTCTAAGGAGGACCAAAACAAGACAACAGTTGTCCATGGATGACAAAAGATTTTAGAGCAGCCATAGTCAAAGACACGAGTGACAAGGAAATTTGTTACCTCTGTGGCACACAATAATTTAACATGGCAATTACAATTATTCCTGATAATGTACACTAAGTCATATCAGAATTACAGGAATTTCCTGTGATTTTGGAACACATACCAATAACATATTTGTACAAATACAGCCTAAAGAAAACCAAACACCATTTTATATTTGACAATGTTTCCTATATAATTTTTATACCAAATAAGCCAGACTATGTCATTTCTGGACTTTAGGGAGCCTAATACCTTAAAGGATAAATTTGGTTAGAAAAAGACATAATGTATAATTTGATTTTGGAAAGTTTGTCAAATATCAAAGGTTTAAAACTCTTGATATCACAAAACAGGATCATTCATTTGACCAAAGTGATAACTCAAGGATTTCAAAAAGGCAAAAACCTTCATTCTTTGAGAGAGGAGACTTAATGTTGCAAACCACAAGCCCTGATAAAAACAGCATGAAGCCAATTAAATGTGTTTTTCAAAATTTTATAAACAATCTATAAAGTTTTAATCTTGACCATAAGATACAACTTCCATAAGCCTTTTATAACCTTTATTAGGGAGTCAGTTAATGCTTCAAGAAAACCTTGTTAATTTGACACAGGGGCCCATATGCTGGTCTTGCATCAGGGTGCCTTTAATATCAATGACTAATTTATAGAGAAACTGAACTTATGTTTCAAAATCAGCCCTTTCAATCTCATGTGCCCACCTTTTCTGCGATAGTCCCTGGGCCTTGGGTTGAAATAGCTTTACTTTCTGGCCCTGTGTCTCAGGAATGTTTATTTTGATTGACATCTTCTACAGGGCCTGAAGATGGGGCTTTAATTGCTTTTGGTGTTTAAAATTTAGCAGGACTTGGTGTTCTTTTTAGATCCAGGAGTCAAAGTCCTGTAACTTAGTGTCACAGGTACTTTAAAGGTGCATCAGAGAGTTAGACAGATGTAATAACCTTAATTTTAAGAAAAGTAATCTGAGAATTTTCCTAAGCAAACAAAACTTAAATAATAATATGACAACTTGGTCATATAAAAGATTTTTTTAAATAAATCCTCTTACTGTGGCTTACACAGACCGTTCATGATATGCTTGGACATTCTGGTTTGTCCTGAACATCCCTCTTTCTTAAACAACTAGTCATTTTACTCTAGGACTAAATTTACCATACAAGATCCTTTCTCATGTGAAATTATTTCCCTTTAAGCTTTCTTACAAAAAAAAATCTTTATTTTTATAACTTTCTTTAGTAATCTCTTTTACTTCTTGGTTCCTTTTACCTTGTTTTATACATACCTTCAAGCTTTAAATTAGACAAAAATTGTTCACCATTTTTTAAAAGGATACACTTTTTTAATGTTTTCCTACAAGTTTATTTTTATTGGAAAATACCCAAATAATGAAATATCTATTATTTAATTTAATATAACCTTAGATTCTAAGTTATGATGAGTTTGTCTACAAGTATTTATCCTATTATATTTACCTAATTATTTTATTTATTTTAACAGTTTACCTAGATTATTTATAAAAACTGGAATTGTCATTATTTAAAGTTATGGAGCTGCCATTGCAAAATTATAACTGAGACAGTGAAAAAGATTTGATCTAACTGACTCCATCTTACTTCTAACCTGCAAGCGGTCCTTGTTCATTCCTGGGCATGGGCCAAACTAACTTTGGGAGGAACTTAGTTTATAGTTTAGCTTTGAAACAAAGACAGTAACAGTCCTTTCCCAAAACAGACCTTACTGCCTATGGACTAGACCACCTAAAGCCACAAGATGAGAAGTTATAGTAATCTCACTAAATTCAAGATGTAGCTATTTTTACTAAACTAATATCAATGTCTTATTTATTAAAGATTACACAAGCAAAGATCATTCTGTCTTGGGCTGGGTTTATAGTTTTGTAACCCTTATGCCAAATTTTTACACCTTATAGTATCTGGTAGGGATAAGTATGAAATTGTTTGATTAATAATTGCAAACAAAAATGTATGCTGGTAATTCTTAAGACATTTCTAATATTACTTTAGCAACAATTTTAAAGCTAACTTATTTATTAAAGATTTTACTTAAGTTATGTAAACTTGAAAACCCATTTGGCTAGTCTTTTTTTTCCTGATAAAGTGTTTGATTCAAGCACTTTTATTTTCTTAAGCCAATTAATTAAAGCTCTTTTATATGTTTTTTGTAGTGAAATATTTTGTACATAATACATAAATATATAGACATATTAGGCATGCCAATAGAAATACATCTTAGAGATTTATAAAACTCTTTTTTTCTTATCTTAGACTTTCAGATTCTTGATAACCTGTTTCACGACTCTAGGCAGCTGTCAGCTAAACAGCTTTAAATTTGCATATTAAAGGAAACAACTCAGATGAAAATCAAATAGCAAAATTTACATCATAAAGTACATAGAGAAAAAGTCTAGTGGTGCTAGAGGGAGATTAAAGATGGATGTCAAATCAAACGTAAAATTGTGGAAATCAATCATAGGATTGTATAAGGAGATCAGTTTTATTTAGATAGGGACTACCTATCTTTTAACTGTATCTCTGTGCTCTGGGAAGAGCCCACACTGAATCCTGGGTTTCCAAAAAGTAAGAATTATTATGAGATTGGACCAGGTGATGCTTTTACAGTACACTTAATTTTTTTTAAACAAAGACATTTCTAAGTGTCTAAACCACAGTCTTCCTTAAAAACCCAAGAGTAACCTCTGTTGCAATAACTATGTTAGTAAAAATATAAAACGGTAACACAATACAAAATTAAGGAATTTAAGAGCTGAGACGAACTTGTCTGTTTACATTCTTGGGGTTCCATAAGGAAAAAATGTTTCTCCCCCAAAGAGAGTCTGGTGTCTTCTTCATTTTCTTTAAGGAACCCTAGGTTATTATAATCTATTTTAGGTTCTCCATGCAGTAGAAGGTGCAAGAGAAGAGACAGCAGAAGTAAATGAAGAAAACAGAATTCAGTCAACTGAGAAGAAAAATACTTTTGCTCAAAAAAAAAAAAAAAAAAAAAGACAAGGTCCTAGGATAAAAGCAAAAACAAAATCACGAAAGCCTGTTAAACACAAGCACACACATATGCACACAAACACACACATAGGCACACACACACACACATCTTGGATGTTAGCTTTTAATTAAGCTGACTTTTAACCACTGAGCTCCTTTAAAAAAATATTTTTAAATCTCATTACCGTATTTCAGCTAGGAAAAATTCTGCTATTTCAGAAGTATAGCCAATGCTCTTTCAGTTTGGTCTGGCTAGCAAAAAGGTGGCCTTGTTGTTTAAATAAAGACTCTTTGTAGTCAAAATAAAAAATATTTTCTCTTTTTCTTTTTCCTTTTGCTGGCAATTTTTCTGCCCCTACCACACCACCTTTTTGTGTGTGTGTGTGGAAAGTTAGCCACTTCAGAGGCCTTGTTCCCCATAATTTGGAACTTCCTTTGGATTTAATTAAGTCAGATAGAGTTGATCAAACCCAATGAGAAAAGACCGAAACAACAACAAAAACAGAAACAAACAACATAAAACAGTTAAGCAAAACAGAAGATCACACAACTTATATGATTACTGAGTGCTCTAATGGTAAGGAGAAATTAAGACCAGCTGGTTGTTAACTTTAGCCAAGACAAAACCCCAATTCAGCTACTTACCTAGAGATGGGTCTCAGGCTGAAGATGGCTGTCTACCATCCTAGAAGTAGGAAAAAAACCCCTCATCTGCCCTGTTGGAAGTGAGCTCAAACTCCATAAAGGAGTTAACTGCCTTCTATCATCATGGAAGCAGGAAAACTTGTCTTCCTTGTTGGAAGCAAGTAGAACTTCAAAAAACAAACAAACAACAACAAAAAAAAACGGGGAGTTGTACAGCAAAATAAACCTTAGGTCTTAACCAAATTTTGGGAGATCAGGGATTCTCTGGAGGGGGTGCTCCCATACCTCAGCAAATTGTCCTGTTGGTTTGAGCCATAACGTTAGCTCATGCTGGTACCAAGCACTGATAGGAGATTTGTCAAAGGTCAGGGGCACTTCCATTCAGAATCCCTATGTGGTTACCAAAATGTAAACCCCCAAAATCTGAGACAGGTCTCAGTTAATTTAGAAAATTTATTTTGCCAAGGTTGAGGATGCATGCCCATGACACAGCCTCAGGAGGGCCTGATGACATGTCCCCAAGATGGTCAGAGCACAGTTTGGTTTTATACATTTTAGGGATATATGAGACATCAATCAACACATGTAAGATGAACATTAGTTCAATCTGGAAAAGCAGGACAACTCCAAGTGGGGAGGGGACTTCTGGGTCATAGGTGGATAAGAGACAAATGGTTGCATTCTTTTAGTTTCTGATTAGCCTCTCCAAAGGAGGCAATCAGATATGCATTTATCTCAGTGAGCAGAGGGGTGACTTTGAATAGAATAGGAGGCAGGTTTGCCCTAAGCAGTTCCCAGCTTGACTTTTCCCTTTAGCTTAGTGATTTTGGGAGCCCAAGATATTTTCTTTTCACACTATGTAGAATATAAGGATATATACTGCCTCCAGAGTCACTAGAAGGTACAAGGCAGTACTAAACACTCCCAGATGTAAAAGAGTCAGCATCCTTCACTGAGCAATTTAAGGGTACATGAAAGCCCAGTCAGCCCCAACATACCTCCTGCTTCCTCAGTGCCATAATCGGCTGTCTCCACCATCAGACCCACTTCATTAAATTGCATTTGCAGTTAATTATTCTATTCAGAGCCCCTGCATAAGACTAGGAGCTCCTGCATAAGAGCTAGGTGCTTATGATTAATGCAACCAGCAACTAACTTGCTGTAAGTATTGATTGATTCTCAAACCTTGTAGAAAAGATGACTTTTAGATGAGATCTTGAAGGATGAGTAGAGGTCAAAAAGTCAAGTACCCTGTGCAATTAACATAAACATATGAAGTAGACTAGATACAACGCAATAGGAGCCTAGCTACTTTTGTTAACTGGGTAAGAGTAATATCTACCTCATTACTTGCTACACGCCCAACGTAATGGCCAAACAAAATGTATCTAGGGTCATATAGAAATCCTTGGATACCAGCTTGAAATCCTTAATTTAAATAGATGGAGGAAGGATAGTAAGGTATTTCCAACTGAAGGAGTAATATGGAAATAAAAAAAAAGTAACCATGACTTGCATGTTACCTATGAGAACTCTATTGGCTTTGATTAATTTATAACAGGGATTGGCAATATTTCAGAAGCATGGGTACAAGAAATTACCACTCTTCTTTTGAAGAGATAGAGACTGGTAGGGTAAGATCTCATAACCTAAAGTGAGCAAAGGGCTTCTTTATGGCTCAAGGTTCAGAAACATTTCCCATAAATATTTCGCCATTAATGTTAACATATTCTTCTTTAAAATGCAGATGTCAATCAGAAAAATTCAAATCATGTCACCTTGTATAACCTAGCTGAGACTAACCCCAAAGAGGGAATAGAAAATTGCATGGGGGAGGGAAGAGGGGAAATTTAGAGCTTAGGTCTTGGGTAGAAGTCAGAATCGTAGGTGGATGTGAGTGCTTTGGCAAGCTGAAGGCAGTTGAGGAAGCCTGCAGGTAGTGGGGGTGGATACTGCAGGAGAGGAAGGAGGCAGGCTTTGCCTACTGTGCAGTTTTGCCTAGGGCAGCTAATTGCTTGTGCCTAGAAAATTGCCTCTGGAAGCCTTGGGCAATATGCGGTAGCTTTTCCCTGATGCCTAGTTTATCAGGTTAAGTTGATATTTGATGGGGAGAAAGGGAAGAATGATGAGCTGAAAGAATTCCTGAGCTGAAAGAATTCCTGAGCTGAAAGAAACCTTAAAGATCACCAACTTTTTTCAACAAAGTATCTCCAATGATAAGAGAGGGAACTTGAACCTCCAGGAATCTGGGGACTTAGCCCAAAGTAACCCACTACAAGTGGGAATATCTTTGAAATCTCTTGGTTTATCTTAAAACTTTGCACAAAGTTTGTATTGATTCAACATAACCATGTTTGTTTTAATATAATAAGGCTTTAAATTACTATACCCAACCCACCAATCTGTAAATAAAACTGTCTAAGGCCCTACCCGTGATATGTCAAATGGCTTGGTCAAGACATTTAACTAGTAAGAGCCAAGATAGAATAAGAATTCAGGGCCTGGTATGGTGGCTCATGCCTGTAATCCTGCACTTTGGGAGGCCGAGGCGGGTGGATCACCTGCGATCAGGAGTTCGAGACCAGCCTGGCCAACATGGCAAAACCCCATCTCTACTAAAAATACAAAAATTAGCCAGTCATGGTGGCAGGCGCCTGTAATCCCAGCTACTCCAGAGGCTGAGACAGGAGAATCACTTGGACCCAGGAGGCAGAGGTTGCAGTGAGCCCAGTTTGCGCCATTGCACTCCAACCTGGGCAACAGAGCAAGACTGTCTCAAAAAAAAAAAAAAAAAAAAGAATTCAGGTCTCCTGACCACAATGCCATATCTCAGTTATGTACCAATGGAGATGAATAACAGTGCAAGATGGTGAGGACTGTGTCTGAGGAGAAGGGTAAAAAAGGGAAAGTGGAAGGGATCTTCACTTTATAATTTTTCTTTAGGATTAACTCTGGTGTGAAGATTATATAAAGTAAGGGAAGGGATCTAACATTCATTTCTATGTGCCCACACTTTGTACTGGACACATTATCTTTATTATCTCTCTTAATTTTCGTAGCAACTGTGGAATAAGTTATCACCATGATACAGTACAGGATGAACAAATTCTGAGATTAACAAATCTGCCTATGGCTGCTCAACTGGTAAGAGGTAGAGTTAGGATTTGAATCCAGAAATGTCTGACTAAGCCACACTGCCTCTTTTCCACAGACGTTTATTAAACGTATACTATATGCAAAGTACTATGCTAGGTGCCTTAAGTGTATAAATAAATAGAGAACTGATTAGGGATATAAACAAGGAGCTCTGACTGTCTTGTTCCTGGAGTCTATAGCCTAAAGAAGGAACTCTGTAATTAATTAGCTGGTCATTTTTATTTTTACTTTTATTTTTTTTGAGATGGAGTCTCGCTTTGTTGCCCAGGCTGGAGTGCAGTGGCACAATCTCACTGCAAGTGACACAATCTCACTGCAAGCTCCACCTCCCAGGTTCACGCCATTCCCCAGCCTCAGCCTCCCAGGTAGCTGGGACTACAGGCGCCCACCACCACGCCTGGCTAATTTTTTTTTTTGTTTGTTTGTATTTTTAGTAGAGACGGGGTTTCACCGTGTTAGCCAGGACGGTCTCCATCTCCTGACCTCGTGATCCACCCACCTCGGCCTCTCAAAGTGCTGGAATTACAGGCGTGAGCCACCACGCCCGGCTGGTCATCTTAGCTGTCTATCTAATGCCCCAATCTGATAAAGAAGTGAATTAGATCACTCACAACCACAAAAATTAGAAGATATTTTCAGTGTTCATTAAATCTTTTTTAAAAATCAGAGGATGCACCACACATGGCCAAACCCCTTTTTATTAATATTTTATAGCTTTGCGTGGCATATGGAACAATGTTGCCAAAGAGTCCTAAGTTATTAATAGGTTCAGCAAAACCAAAAACAAAACCAAAAACCTGGTGTTAGCAATATTTTCTTCAAAAGTGCATTAAAAATATAAGTGTAAGAAAAATACTAAGTACATTTCTCTTGTTCTTATTATGTAAGTCTGTCTTTAAGGAATGGTGGGCAATCTTAAGAGCAAAAGAAGTTGTATATGTTACCTGAAGGACAAATGACTGGTGCTCAGTTTGTTAGTCAATGCAGAGTCAGGTTTTACCATTTTACCAACTTATTCTAAACTTTAATGTATGTCAACTATTCAGTGATCTTCAGCCTTTCTTATGCATATTTGTGATGTAGATAAAATTTTGATTGTTTTAAGGCAGTTTCCTTGAAACTGTTTCTACTGTTTACTTTAATCTAAATGACTATTATATTTCATGGGTTCATATTGACCTTTCATCACTACTTTATAATGCGTTTTGAGGGCAAACAGTTTTGGGAAATACTGATCTAGAAATTATTGCTGCCAAGTTGGTACCAGGTGTCGATTGCCAGTTTCTCAAAAGAGATACTAATCTTCTTGATTTGGCTTCCTACTTTTTGAACTTTTGTTTACATGTTAGATGGATATGTGGTGTCCAATGTACGTATATCTACAATGTTAACAGCACACAGATTTAATGCACATAGATGCACTTTTCTTATGTACTTGATAACAAGAAATATTTAACGAGAGTGTTTAAAGAAGCAAATTTTATGTTATATGTATTTCATTACAATAAAAAGTGCAACAGGGTGATACTGGTACATAAGGAAGAACATAAACTTATGAATTGCAAAACATAATATTTTTGATGTCATAATCAGATATAAGACAATAAATAATAATCATATCTTATCAGTATGAGAAAAAACATAACCAGGAGCTGGAGCTACATGTCCCAGAGGATATAAATAAGAAATAAACTCATGAGAATATTTACATAGAATAAAGTAAAGAGGTAGACCCCAATTCTCTTTTTCTTTTTTTTTCTTTTTTTTTTTTTTTGAGATAGAGTCTCACTCTGTCTCCCAGGCTGGAGTGCAATGGCACGGTCTTGGCTCACTGCAGCCCCCACCTCCTAGGTTCAAGTGATTCTTGTGCCTTAGCCGCCTGAGTAGCTGGGACTACAGGCATGTGCCACCATGCTAATTTTCGTATTTTTAGTAGAGACGAGGTTTCACCATGTTGTTTTGAACTCCTGACCTCAAGTGATCCACCCACCTTGGCCTCCCAAAGTGCTGGGATTACAGGCATGAGCCACCACGCCTGGCCTAGACCACAATTTTTAAAAGGAAATTGGTCATTGATGTGTTCTCAGTACTTGGTATAGTGTCTGACAGAATAGGTGTTCAAGAAATATTTTTTGAATGAATAATAAGATTATTTCCACACTGGAGCTCTTTCCCTAGTTGCCCATTTAACCCGTTTACTTCCTAGAGCAGGTTACATAACTTATTCCCTTAGAACATAGTGAGGCTAAACCGGAGTGATTATAAAACTCTTGATAATGCCACATTAAAAAACAAAATGTTGTATGTAACAAATATATCTGGGTAAAAATACTTTTAGGAAGCTTTGTTTAAAAAATCATTTATGTATCTTTAGTAGCATATTTGGTTGAACCATATGAAATTGCCATTTTTTCATGGGTCAAAAATGAGCAATTTTATATGGTTTGGTCTTAGTTTATCAATTACTGGCTAGCGGGTGCCTCCAGTTTTTCATGTTGGAAACATTACAACTTGGAGAAAATGTAATTTAATGTTCATTAAAATGATTCTTTTTTGCTCCCAAATGC
The DNA here is from genome assembly GCF_029281585.2 of Gorilla gorilla gorilla. Taxonomy (NCBI): domain Eukaryota; kingdom Metazoa; phylum Chordata; class Mammalia; order Primates; family Hominidae; genus Gorilla; species Gorilla gorilla. The sequence continues at coordinate 83,350,779 of NC_073239.2, read as the reverse complement.
CAGGGACTGAAAAGTGATTTCAGAAATCAGAACAAATATTATAACACCTTCATTAAAATATGTGAACCTGACACCTTTACTAGTAAATTTTATGGTTAATCACAAGTCTCCTACCAGAGGCTGTGGAATGACCATCTGAATGTATTGTAAGAAGTCTTTTTTTTTTTTTTTTTTTTTTTTGAGACGGAGTCTCACTCTGTCACCCAGGCTAGAGTGCAATGGTGCAATCTCAGCTCACTGCAAGCTCTGCCTCCCTGGTTCACACCATTCTCCTGCCTCAGCCTCCCGAGTAGCTGGGATTACAGGTGCCCGCCACCACGCCCAGCTAATTTTTTAATATTTTTAGTAGAGACAGGGTTTCACCATGTTAGCTGGGATGGTCTCGATCTCCTGACCTCGTGATCCGCCTGCCTTAGCCTCCCAAAGTGCTGGGATTACAGGTGTGAGCCACCGCACCTGGCCTGTAAGAAGTCTTAATGGTCTTAAATATCGATTGCCTTAACACACAGCAGTCCCTTTCACTTCCGACGTTTAAATAAGCCTTCCCAATTGTGGTTAAAAAAATGGTAATGTCATTTATTTCATAATTAGAAGTGTAATAATAAAGTAGATCTATAATTTGTTCTTAAAAATATTTCAAATTATGATCAAAGGCAGGGAAATTAATTTTGATCATTTATTATTTTAATAATTTTAAGTCCCTAAATGATTACAATCAATTGAAGGCCCCCAGAGGTAGTAACCATGGGCAAAGTTTGACACAGGAAATAGAACTCTTTGCTTCTGACATCATACATGACACCTTTAGCTACTTGTGAACACTGCCACAAGAGAGACCTCAGGGACACAACCTTCAAAGCTGAGAAGTGTAAGGGAGAGAATTAGAGAGGTACAGACTGTCACCTCTAGCTTGTAACCAATATGCCCTCTTTATTCTCTCAGTCTCAGTTTAGCAAGGGAGGATTTATACTGAGATTATACAAGAATGCCCCATTACCTAGACTTGCTAGTAGACCGTTCCAGCATTAGTGGGAGGAGTGAGTGGGTGATGCACTACATTTTGGTCACTGTAAAGCCTTCCAGACATTTTCTATGCTTATATCTACCTATACACTTTAAAAAATCGTTCCATATGGGACATCTTGCATCATAGCCTGCTATTTAAAAATTAAATATATATATAATGAACTTCTTTTTCATTATTATTTTTATACAACATTCTTTTTAGAGCTTCTTAAAATTGTATTGTACATGTGTTGCTCCACAATTTATCCACGAATCCTCTATTGTTGTTCACTACGTTTTTTTAAGTTGCTTCCTCACTATTAACAACATTGCAGCTAAATGTGAGCATAAATCCTTAATTCTTTCTTAGGATAAAATCCTAGGAGTGGAATTTTTTGGTTGAAAATGGAGGTTTTGAATGATTTCATGCAGAAAACATTTAGCTCACAAAAGCGGAGAGATGGATGAGATCAGAGGCAGTAGGGTAGACTTTTTCATTCTCCGGGAGCTTCTGAAGAGAGTCTAGTCTATGCAGCTTCGAAATATGAATTAGACATTGGAAACATTTTGTATTTTCCACCTTATACTTAATTATTTTAAAGTAAGGCCAGAAAGATGGATAGGGTGAGGAAATCTAAAAATGGTTAACATTTGCTGGGGTATTATGTGTCAGGCCGTGCTTCAAGCACTTTTCATGTCTGTGATTTCACTTTAGTCCTACCATAACTCTAAGAAGTGGGTAAGGAATGGAGGGAGGCAAGAAAAACTAAACAACTTTCCCCAACGTCCCACATCCAGTACTGTATATGGTAGAGCCCAGAGCTGTCCATACTCTTAACACCTGTGCATTGCTTCCTGCCATCCAACACACTGGGCTGCGTAGGCAGAAAAAGTAGGAAAGCCTCATAATAGAAGAGGCTATAGTGCACATGATATCTTTCTAAAATCTTCTACATTCCTCTTTTTTAAAAGTTTTCTTTTTCTACCAATGCCACATTCTCTCTTCTAGTAAATACAATGACTATATAACCTTAAGTATTTTACAGTTTGCCACCAATTATTAATGTCACTAAAAGTTTATCTATATTAATTAGAAGCTGCCACATCAACTGTTGCTACAGTTAAATTAATTCTGATAGTTGGTATGAGTAAATAATTATTTTTATGTGATTGTACTTGGTAAGGACATTTCTGAATTCTCACTGGATAAATTCTTTATATTTTGATTAGTCTTAAAGTCAATCAGACACCACAGACACAACAGGGAAGATTGTGGAACTGTCCTTTCTAGGAAGTAATGCTGCATAGGATTAAAAAAAAAATTTGGTGGGGGGGTACATAGTAGGTATCTATATCTATGGGGTATATGAGATTTTGATACAGGCATATAATGCTTAATAATCACATCAGGGTAAATGGGTTATGCATCACCTCAAGCATTTACAAACACTCCAATTGTATTCTTTTAGTTATTTTGAAACGTACAATAAATTAATGTTAACTGTAGTTGCCTTGTTGTGCTGTAAAATACTAGATCTTATTTTATCTGACTATATGTTTGTACACATTGACTATCCCCATTCCTGTCTGCACTGCCTGCCCCACTCCCCTTCCCAGCCTCTGTAAACATCATTTTACTATTTCCATGAGTTCAATTGTTTTAATTTTTTTTAGCTTCCACAAATAAGTGAGAACATGTGAAGTTAGTCTTTCTGTGCCTGGCTTATTTCACTTAACATAATGACCTCCAGTTCCATTCATGTAATGTTGCAAATGACAGGATCTCATTCTTTTTTATGACTGAATAGTACTCCATTGTGTATATGTACCACATTTTCTTTATCTATTAGTCTGTTCATGGACACTCGGATTGCTTGCAAATCTTGACTATTGTAAATACTGCTGCAGTAAACATGGGAGTACAGATATCTCTTCAATAGAATGATTTCCTTTCTTTTGGGCCCATACCTTATAGTATGATTGCTGGATTATATGATAGTTCTATTTTTATTTTTTGGGAGAATCTTCAAACTATTCTCCATAGTGATTGTACTAATTTACATTACCACCAACAGGATACTAGGGTTTCTTTTTCTCCGCACACTTGCCAGCATGTGTTATGGCCTATTTTTGGATAAAAGCCATTTAAACTGTGAGACGATATCACATTATAGTTTTGCTTTTCATTTCTCTGATGATCAATGATATAAAGCGCATTTTCATATACTGGTTTGCCATTTGTATATCTTCTTTTGAGAAATGTCTATTCAGATTATATTACTCGGGGTTCCCTAGAGGGGCAGAACTAATAGGATATCTATATTGGTAGTTTATTAAGTATTAACTTACACGATCACAAGGTCCCACTGTGGGCTGTCTGCAAGCTTGAGGAGCAAGGAGAGCCAGTCCAAGTCTCAAAACTGAAGAATTTAAATGTCCGATGTTTGAGGGCAGGAAGCATCCAGCATGGCAGAAAGATGAAGGGTGGGAGGCTAGGCCAGTCTCGCCTTTTCACGTTTTTCTGCCTGCTTTATATTCGCTGACAGCTGATTAGATAGTGCCCACCAGTTAAGAGTGGGTCTGCCTTCCCCAGCCAACTGACTCAAATGTTAATCTCCTTTGACAACACCCTCACAGACACACCCAGGATTAATATTTTGCATCCTTCAATCCAATCAGGTTGACGCTCAGTATTGGCCATCACACAGATCTTTTGCCCGTTTTAAAATCAGATTATTATATATTTTTTTCCTATAGAGTTGTTTATATAGTCTGGTTATTAATCCCTTCTCAGATGCATAGTTTGCAAATATTTTCTCCCATTCCTTGGATTGTCTCTTCACTTCCTTGATTGTTTCCTTTGCTATGAAGAAGCTTTTTAACTTGATGTGATCTCATTTGTCCATTTTTTTCATTGGTTGCCTGTGCTTGTGTGGTATCACTCAAGAAATCTTTGCCCAGTCCAGTATCCTGAAGAGTTTCCCCAATGTTTTCTTTTAGTAGTTTATAGTTTCAAGTCTTAGATTCAAGTTTTTAATCCATTTTTATTTGATTTTTGTATATGGCAAGAGATAGGTATCTAGTTTTAATTGTCTGCATGAGGATATCCAGTTTTCCCAGCACCATTTATTGAAGGCACTGTCCTTTCCCCAATGTATATTCTTAGCACCTTTGTTGAAAATGGGTTCACTGTTGATGTGTGGATTTGTTTTTTAGTTCTCCATTCTGTTCCATTGGTCTCTATGTCTATTTTTATGCCAGTACCATGCTGTTTTGGTTACTATAGATTCATAGTATAATTTGAAGTTAGATTATGTGATTCCTCCAGTTTTGTTCTTTTTGCTCAGGATAGCTTTGGTTATCCTGGGTCTTTTGTGGTTCCATACAAATTTTACGATTATTTTTTCTATTTCTGTAAAGAATGTCATTGGTATTTTGATAGGGATTGTATTGAATCTGTAGATTGCTTTGAGTGGTATGGACATTTTAACAATATTGATTCTTCCAATTTATGAACATGGAATATCTTTCCGAGTTTTGGTGTCCTCTTCAATTTCTTTCATCAATATTTTTGTAGTTTTTATTGTAGAAATCTTTCACTTCTTTGGTTTAGTTTATTCCTAGGTATTTTATTTTATTTTATTTATAGGTATTGTTAATGGGATTACTTTCTTGAATTCCTTTTCAGATTGTCCACTATTGGCATATAAAAATGTTACTGATTTTTATATTTTGATTTTGTATCCTTCAACTTTCCTGAATTTGTTTCTGAATTCTAATAGTTTATTGGTGGAGTCTTTACAAATATAGGTTTTTTACAAATACAAGATCATATCATATGCAAACAAGGATAATTCAACTTCTTCCTTTCCAATTTGGATGCCTTTTGTTTATTTCTCTCGTCTCATTGCTGTAGCTAGGACTTCCAGTACTATGTTGAATAACAGTGGTGAAAGTAGGCATCTTTGTCTGTTCCACAACTTAGAGGAAAGGCTTTCAGTTTTCCCTAATTCAGTATTATAGTTGCTGTGGGTCTATCATAGATAGCTTTTATTATGTTGAGGTGTGTTCCTTCAATAGCCAGTTTTTTAGGGTTTTAAAAATCAAGAAGAGATGTTAAATTTTTTCAAATGCTTTTAAGCATCAATTGAAATGATCATATGGTTTTTGTGCTTCACTCTTGATATGATGTATCACGTTGATTGATTTGCATATGTTGAACCATCCTTGCATCCCTGGGATAAATCCCACTGCATAGGTTTTGATTTTTTATTTCCGCATAGTACATAAAAATGTTTAATCTTAATAAATACCTAACCATGTCCAAGTCTTCATATTCCATAGAAAACACCCCCATAACACTGTCTCTACCTTTAAAATGGCTGAAGATAAGCACACATTCAAATTGAAGAGTTACTTAAAGCACGCTTGAATAAATGAAGATTATATTTGTACACTGATCAACTGGAACAGATGTCTTTCTTTTCTCCATTGCTACTTCTGCCCTCCTTCTTCAAAATTCTCAACTCCTTTTAAGTTCCAGTGAATATAGCACAGTAGTTAAATGCATAGATTCTGGAGCTAGACTACCCAGGTTCCAATCTCAGCTCTGCCATTTGCTACCTGTGTGACCGCAGGAGAGTTTCTTAGCCTCTCTCTGTTCCTTAGTTTCTTTATCTCAATTGACAAGCTTATATCTCCACATTTGACTACTCCTCAGACCTGTAGATTTGTACCTAATTGGTATCTCAACGTGGTGGCCTAACAGGTCTCTTAAACTTAACATCACCCAATAGAGCCTGTCTCATTCCTGTCACATAAATGGCAACATCACACTCCTTTTGCTCAAATGAAAAATGTGGGAGTTGTCTTTGATTCTTCTTTTTCTCACTCCCTCACTCAATCCATCAGTGAATCTTATCCCTTTTACCTCCAAAACAAATCTCAAATCTGCCCACTCCCACCAGCACTGCCCTATATAAGCCACGTCCTCTAATGTCTGGGCTCCTGCAATGGTTGCTTTGCTGGTCTCTGTTCTTTCACCCTTGTCTAAAATCCAGTATCCCTGCAGCCAGAATGATTTTTTGTAAAGCATTAATTTTATTAGTCATTCTCTTACACCAGATCCCCCAATGACATCTCATCACATTTAGAATAAAAGCAAAACTCCTTAATCTGGCCTTCAAAGTCCTACAAAATTAGGTGCTGCAGTGGGTTGAATAGTATCTTACCAAAATTCATGTCCTCAGAAGGTGGGAATACAATTTTACAGATGTAATTAAGATGAAGCCATATTGGATTAGATGCAACTAAATCAAATGAGTGGTGTCCTTATAAGGAGAGGAGAGAACACACAGAGACAGAGGAAATACAGAAAAGACCATGTGAAGGGGAAGGCAATGATTTGAGTGATGAAGCTATAAGGTAAGGAACACCAAAGATTGCCAAGAGTCACCAGAAGCTAGGAAAAGACAAAGATTCTTCCCTAGAGCTTAGAGCATTTGGAGGCAGTGGAACCTGCTGACACCTTGGTTTCAGACTTCTAGTCTCCAGAACTGTGAGAGAATTTACTTACATTGTTTTAAGCCACCAAGTCTGTGGTATTTTGTTACAACAGCTTCAGGAAACAAACACAGGTGCATTTATAACACTCCAGCTTCAACTCTATTCAACTCTGCCCTCCCCTTGCTCTCTACCCTCCAGTCACCCTGTTCTCTCTCTGTCCCTGGTGTTGGAACACCAGTCTTGTTCTCCTCTTAGGACTTTTGTACTAGCTGTTCCCTCTATTTGGCAAACTCATTTCTGGATCTTTTCATGGATCCTTCCTGTTATTCACGCCTAAAGTCACTCGTTCAGAGAGACTTCTCAAACACCCATTCAAAAGTAGCCTCCCAAACACTGTCTTTCACATCACCCCATTTCAGTTGTCTACTTTGCACTTGCTACAATCTGGTGTTTCTTATTCATTTACATATTTATGGAGTCTGTTGCTGTTCCCTCAATATACACATGCACACACACCACATACTTGTGCATTCACTGCACCTACACTGTCCAAAAGGGTAGCCACTAGCCACATATGGTGATTTAAATAGAAATTTAAATTAATTAAAATTAAAGAAACATTTAAACTACAGTTTCCAAGCTGCAATAGCCACAATTTCAAGTGCTCATAGCTGCTTGTGGCTAGTGACTACCATAATGAACAGCATAGATGTAGAACATTTTCATGCATTGCATTAAATCCTACTATTCATTGCTGCTCTAGAATATAAGCTCCAGAGAAAGAGGAATTTTATATCCTCAGTCTGAATTTGTTTGATACATAATAGATGCCAAATAAATATTTCTTGAATCAAGAATGAATGAGCTTTCAAGAAAAAAATTGAGCATTAATGTGAATAAACTTTGTAAAAGCAATGACCATTTCTGCTACTGAAAAGAAATATGGCTTTTGGGGAAACTGACTTCTGTTCATCTGGGCAGAGTTTCTGGAACCACATTTGTCATTGATTATTCTTTTTGTTTGTTTATTCAATAAACACTCAAAAATGGATCTGGTTGTAAAGAGGATTTCAACAAATTCTCTCATCTTGAGTGATAGCTTTTTTGGCTTATAAGTAAAAAGTTTTAGCAAGGATCTTCTGAGAAGTGGGAGGAGGGCAGGTAGGGGTGTGGGTTGAATATTATCTTCTGTGCAGCACAGCATTTTCTCTAGATGTCTAAAGAGACAGTGTTATCAATCTCACATCTTTAGTAATCATTTCTCTGTGCTTTGATTAATGTGGGTGTAAAATGTGTCTGATGTAGCAAGCATGTGTCTGAAACATTCTGAGACAAGAAGAGTAAAAAGTATTTTAATTTAAAAAACAAACTTTAAATATGCTAAAAGGCATAAGATTATTTAATATAACAGATAAAATGCTATATTACTGCATTGGAATAAAAATCATGGAAATATGTCTTTGTCAGACTTGCAGAGCAAATAGAGCCATATGTTTAAAAACCATTAAATGTTTCCCGTAAGTGCCCTGCTCTGCTTTCAAATCATCACAATGAGGTTAAGATTAAAACTTGTGAGTTTCTGATACTGTGCCTAGTATATGAAAAAAAGTCAATCTTGGTTTCTCTTCTTTATCTCATTCCTCTATTTTAATACTCTGATATATGTCAACATTCTTACAAGGAAGTTCATTGATTGGTTAATGAAAAATTATTGTTGATTAGTGAGAATTATTGTCTTAAGAGAACCTTTGACTGAAAAGCTAGGGACTCACAAGTCATCTGAAGACCAACTCCAAATGGTTAAACTTGAATAATATTTAGTAAAACTTACCCATATCCTATTACAACATTGACTGACCACAGAGGGGGATTAAGGCATTGTTGAGCTGCAGTAATCATAACTTGGTCTGAAACCCTGTATAGATTCTCCATGTGCTATTACATAATTAAAGTATAACATTTCCACGTAATAAACTTTATGGCTTTAGAAGCATTGCTAATGTTTTTACATGCAATTAAAATGGAGGAAAATATAAGGAACTAGGTAGAATAAGACCTCTTTGCTATAAAACTGAATAAAGAGGGGGAGTTTGTGCGTGTGTGTGCGTGTGTGTGTGTGTGTGTGTGTGTGTGAAAGAATGCACATGAGAGAGACAGAGAGGCAGGCAGAGACAGAGACAAGCAGAGAGAGAGAAGGAGAGGAGAGAGGAATAAAAAATTAGAAATGAGGGGAGTATACCTGATTTCAGAAATCAAAAAAAATAGAATATTGAAAGTGTTCAGAAAGCTTGATTCAGACTCTAGATGATTTTCTCTAACTATTCAACACGGAGAGATATCTCAGCATTTCTGTGCTGTGTTCAGTGGTCAGAGGCCCATGGCTGATGACAAAGATGCTCTGGTAGAAATGAGTTATCTCATTCCCACTGGGATTCTGGTAAGAGGCAAGAAAGGAGCAATGATTCTTAGATGAGCAGTGCCTTGGTTAAAGTGACCCAATTTCAGATCCACCAATGTAGAAAAGAGACAAGTCCTTTAGCCATGGACAAAACAATGAGGAAATAAGAGTCTCTTATTTGGGGGTTCCCTGCACAGTCCACCTTTTCCAGAAAGTAACTGTCTCAACAGTATTTCTCCAGAGAAGTGACCACAGTTTCCCTCGTTTTGTGTGTTTTTTTTTTCTGACATGAATGAGAGAAGATATACAGTGAGGAGAGCAGAGCCAGGGAGGAAGGGATGGGAAAAAGAAGGGAAAGACAAAATATGGCAGTAAAGTCCTTTTGTGAATATTCCAGATAGGGCTGGAAATCAAGATCCCGCATGACCCTGTTTATATAAGGAAATCTGGTTTACATAATGAAGCATAACTTATAAAATGTGCTGTCCATAAAAAAATCAAATGTCAGCCCCTCCTGTGTGTAGTTTAAAGAACTCCCTTCCTTTCTCCTTTGAAAAATTGAAGTGGGTGTGGATAAAAAAGGACTGGTTTTTGGCAAGGGATGAGATTTGGGGTAGAAGTATATAGAAAGGGAGAAAATTGAGACGATAAATGCTTCTGCTGGGGGTGTTTTCCAGGAGTTTCCTTAGATGTGTGAGGCAGTTGCAGAATTGAGTTTGGGCCTTGAGTTGGCCCCATGCTCCTCTCCTAAATTTGAAAATTGATTGAGTTCTATTGAGCAGAGATTGCAGACCATGGAGCCCACTTTATCTCCACTTTGCTTCCTCCTATTTACTGCTCTTCCCTTCCTTCCCAACTCCATTCAGCAGGTGTGCAGAGAGGGAATTTGCTGTGGCAGCTCTCATCTTGATTCTTTCTGTCTTTGGCTCCAGCTTCTTGTCCCAGGGAAGGCTGAGGATCCTACAGGACTCCTAACCTTATTCTATCTCTGCTACGCCCTCACTGTGCCTAGAAATTGAAGGAAGGAAAAGAACTAATGGCATTTATTTTCCTGATTCTGTTTTAAATTAACCCTGAATCAGAAGGTTAGGAAGACAGTGAATAAATGAAGTTTGGGCAAATAAACAACTGTTCTGTTTTTGAGAAAATTTTGCATGACAATCTTCAAATTGGGTAAGTAGGATTAGCACTTTATATTGCATTAAGCCATCTGTCATTGTAGGTTCAGTAAATCAAATAGCAGACCTAAAATCTCTAAGTGATATGTTATTCCACAAATGATAAGAGCAATATTTGTAACTTAAGTGTTGCGGAAATTAGAAATATGGGGTCAGAAGAGCCAACATCCTGATGATCTAGCTGCTGTACCTTAAAATGTAGTTATAATGCCACTACAAAACCAATATCCCTTAAATTTCTTTTTATCACATCAGCTCCCTACTCTAGATATTTCACCCTCTCCCTATTTACAATCTTTTTTTGTCTTCCTACACATTTTGTTCTAAACTGACATTCTTCCAAATTTTTAATTGGTCTTGTAAAGTCCACCTCTAGTTTCCCACCTTCCATCTATAAGCTCTGTTCCCGTAAAAGCATATGCCTGTAAGGACACTGTGATCAGCTTTTTATGCTTCTTGCCTTGTTTGCATCAGATCTCTTTCCTCTGGAGTGTGCTTCTTTCTCTCCAACTTGACCTGCTCCACAATAGCTCAACATCTTGGCTGAAATCCTCTAAACTTCAACACAGCCATCTCTGAATGTAGCTTAATTGATATTTCTCTCCTCCAACCTTCTGTAGCTCTGAAAAGACTACATAGCCTAGCTTTTAATTATATACACTTGACCATTCTTAAATAACATGTGAAAGAACCTTACAATCTAAAAAGCATAACAATTTCTGGCATGTAATATCACCCGGTACATTTTTATTCATTCATTTGTTCTTGATTGTTATTGCATATGGTTTGCTTTCTTCCCAAGAAGGGTGGCAGCTAATTGAAGAAAGTGACCATTTTGTTTCCTCTCCTATGTGTCCCCATCAGGGTCTGGCCCCCTGGAGAGCACTCAGTAGATAATCAATAAGTACTTACTGACTGAATGATTGATTGACTAATGCACTTTGCTTTTGGATTCCAAGTGCAGAAGCCCTTTAAGATGGCCTGGTTTTCTTCCAAATGATTTGAAATTGACCTCTACTACACAATAGAAAGTTCACTGATCTTTTGCCGATGAGAAAGTTGAAATAAAAAGAGGATTAAAATACTCTCAAACTCAAGCAGAAGATCAGAGATAGCTACAGCCTAGAATTAGAAGCCAAGCACATCCTGATGCCAGTCCATTGAATTCAGAGTCATTGAACCGTGCTTTGTTTTCTGACATAGGTAGCTTTTGTCCACCTGTTAATCTTTAATGTGTAAGTTATTATATAATACATTGCTATGTGAATCTACCTCTTTTTCTTGTTTGTTTCATTTTATTTTTTTAGTGACTCTTAATAGGTAAAAAATGTATCTAATTATCCTTCATGATGTTGCTTTTTGTTTCTTAGTTGGCCTTTAAGGTCAGGAACTATGCCTTAAGCGCCCTCACACTTTTGGTGTATGGCACAGTACCTGGCGAATAATAGATGTTTAATAAATACCTGTTGAGCAAATGAATGTTATCGGATGAAATCATCTTTTTAGAGTACTGAACAATTAACATGCCTAAATCCTCTTTAGAGTATCAAAGAGAGTCAAACATCTAAACTGTCTTATTTAATTCATAGCAACCTATTCTTAATGCTGAATCATAATTCCCTTGCTTAGTTATTGTCCTTTAGGGGTAAAATAAGAAACTGAACCCTTACAGCATCATTCTGGATTTGATTCCTAACTATAGGCTGAAGTAGGCTTTAATTTCCACAGGTAAGAGTATAACATTTACATATTTAAGGAAAGAAAGTAACTTCTCCCAACTGAAATAAGAGGTAATTTAAGGAGACAGAATTATTGGTCCCAAGTTAGCAAAAAGCATTTTAAACCTGACTCATCTGTGCCTTATGGATTTCGTAACTGATGATTAGCTTCTCTTAATCAGTTGAACATCCATTTAAAGGACAAATTGATTAGCTCCTTGCATAATTAAAAGAACATTAAGTGCCATCACTTGGAGTTTAAAAAATTGTTTTGATTAACAGCAAATATGCACAGTTTAACATTAAGATATTAAATGGTGTTATCTCAAATTATTATTAATTTGTTATTTTTCAAAATGTTAAGGAGGTGTTTGCAGCTAGCTTAGTGACCAATATTTGCAATTCCCCAAAAAATGCAATTTTCATTTTTTTCTGGCTGGCATTAAATTTAATATGCTTTTTCCACAAAGCATGAGAGCATAATATAACCTATAAATAATAACCAATGTTACATTGTAATCAAACAATCAAATTTACTAATTCTTTATTTAGTGAAAGAGTAAATAGCATGGTGCTGAGGTACAGAACAAGGAAAATAATTAAATATTAAATATTTACAAATCTTTTCAAAAACAATTGGTAAGAGTTAGAGGAGGATTAGCAAGAATGTTAAAATGGAGAAAATGGCTATTAAAGGCATCAGGAGCCATACAGGACAAGATTCACAAGCCAGTACAACTTACAGAATTGAACAATGTGTAAAAATAAAAGAGTAGAAGTGAACAAGACATTAGAGAAATGAAGGATGGAAAAGACTCTTCCTGCTGAATCCAGGTACAAGGAGATATTCAGGTGGGGGAAGAATGACTGGGAGATGGATTTTCCAATCCACAGGGGGTCAGTAAAGTTGTTTAAAGATGTTCTATGTCAGTAGTCCATAGAAAATTGCATAAAATTACACAAACACGTAATTAAAGCTAAACATTCAGAATGTTAGGCAGCACCATTCTGAGCCAGATGGTACTTGATTCTGACTATACTTTGGGCACTGAGGACCTAATTAGTCTTTGCAAAAAGGTGTGCAGGTGTCAGTCAATTCTGAAGTTAGCGCTGAGCAGAACAGATTAATAGATACATTGGAATATTTGAAATTGATGAGGCCTGAGGTAAGTTTCAAACACTTCTTTGCAGAAGCTTAGGAGCTTAGAGAACATGTAAGACATTTGATTTAGGTCTGTTTCTGAAAGTCTACAAGTATGGGCTGTATGTTTATCTTTTTCTTTCTTCATCTCAAATCACCAGTCCCAGTAAGGATTAGTTTAAAAGAGGACTGTTTTGTATGCTCTAATACTGAACTATTACTCTAAAATGATCATGTTTTTGTTTATTTATTTATTTATTTTTTGAGACGGAGTCTTGCTCTGTCGCCCAGGTTGGAGTGCAGTGGTGCGATCTTGGCTCACCGCAACCTCCACCTCCTAGGTTCAAGCAATTCTCCTGCCTCAGCCTCCTGAGTAGCTGGGATTACAGGAGTGCACCGCCATGCCCAGCTAATGTTTGTATTTTTTAGTAGAGACAGGATTTCACCAGATTGGCCAGGCTGGTCCCGAACTCCTGACCTCAGGTGATTCACCCGCCTCAGCCTCCCAAAGTGCTAGGATTACAGGCGTGAGCCACTGTGCCTGGCTGATTATGTTATTTTAATATCATTATGTTTTACCCATTCATTAAGAGATGTTTGGGCTTGACAATGTAAACCTAACCTGAATGGTAGCAGAGACCACATAATTCCTGAGAAACAGTCAAATAACTTGAGTTCCACTAGACTACCTTCTCAAACATTAGTGTTCATAAGTTTTCCTGGCTAACAAATTGAAAATACAGATTCCAATGGTCATCCTCAGTGACTCTGGTTCAATAAGTTTGGGATGGGAACTGAGAATCTGTACTTTTAACAAATACTGATAGGCAACCCATAAACTATCCTTTGCAAATCACATACAAGCCAAGAGTTCCTTGAGGGTAAGGACAATTATTTATTGTTTGTTATTGCTTCAGGATCTAATGTGATGATGTTTGTCAATAGTTAATAATGATTTGTTGACTGAATAATAGGCAAACTTTATGTCTCATGATTGTTTCTCACTCTGTCTTGTTCTCATTTAATATCAAAGTACTTTCAGGTTCTGCAATGTTTGCCTAGAATACTAGTCTTAAATTCTTCATCCTAAACAACAGAATCATATATTGTAATTGGGATTCCTGTACATTTCATCCTTCAACATTTAAAAAATATTAATTGAGCTCACACCATATCCCAGAGACTCTTCTAAACACATGGGATGTATCTGTGACAGACACAAAGATCCCTTCTACATGGAGCTTACGTTCTAGAAGTCTGAGGTTTGAAATTATTTTCTCAGAATATAATTATATAAGTTCTTAACACTAAAGAGTTTCTTACAGAGTCTCGAATTAAGTAAAAAATTTATTTTGGCAACTTTCGAAGCTCACTGAGGGAAGAGAGATTGGCTTAAACCACCAGGGAATTTTATTTTTGCACATAAATATTTATATGTGTAAAGGGGTGTGTGGTTAATTATAAGCGATGGGAGGAGAATGACAGATGCTTAGATCCTCTGTCCCCATGGAGAGACAGACCTTGCCTGTTGGAGTGTAGTGGCACATTGTGTGGTCTGTGTACTGAATCACTGATTTAAATATTGCAGCAGCTGGAGTGCAAAGTATATCAGCAAATACTACAGGAGGAGGAGTGCATGTGTCCTGAATACAAAGTAAGAATAAAATAGGTTTGCATAGTCACATTGAGCAAGGCTGTGGCTGTGGATGGCCTTTTTTTTAAAAAAATATATTTTAGTTTCAAAGGAGAACTAGAGAAGGACAACTGGACAGTCCAGGAAACACAGACTGGACACAAGCAGGTAAATTAGTAGAGGACGGGTGCTGCTTCCTGAATCCCAAATTTCTATTCCCTGCAGAGAGGGAGAGAGAAAGGAGAAAGGTGGGGATGGGGGGTGGGGGAGGAAGGGAGGGAAAGAGAGAGATAGAGAGAGAGAGAGAGAGAGAGAACTCTACTTATGTTGGGGAAAACCTACTCGGATACTTCATCTCTGTAATGAAAGCAGTAAACCAAACAGGTATAGACCCAACTTCAAGGCTCATGAGAAAAATGAAAAGGAAAAACTAGTTTTCTTTATCAACTTTAATTTTATTACTTCTACTTCTGGTATGAAAAGAAGTTCAAAATTCTTTTCTCAATTTTCCTTTAATAAATAAATAATATCTCTAAGGGCTTTCTAGTTTGCACAGACCACTCCTTTCATCATTTACTATTTTTTCCCTGTTTTACAGATTGGGAATATGAGGCACAGAGTTCAAATGATGGTACACAAAGACCACTTTATTTTGTAAATAGCAGAACAGACTAAAACCAGGTTCTCTAATTACAAAATCATATTGCTCTTCTTACTCGTACTCCTGTTTTTGTTGTTGTTGCTGTTGTTGTTATTGTCTGTCCTCTCCCTTTATAATTTCCAAAGTCAGAAATGACAGAAAAGCTGGAGGAGTGAAGCTGGGGGTGGGAGGTGAAAAAATGCTTTACACTGATGGGTAGAAATTTTGTTCTTACAGATATGATGTTGAAAAGGAGTAGGAAAAAAATAAAAGCAGTTTATGCAGAAATGTGAATTCAAACAATAAATGAACAGATACATTTCATACTTGAAACAATGAAATAGCTAAAAACCTTAAACTCCTTTTCTCGGTAGTCTAGATTCCTAATCTACCACCTGTACTGAAGATGTCATATCATCTGGTGAACTTCCTGTAAAGATCATCTGACTAAAAAGTGTGTCCCAAGTTCCAGGTTATCACAAGAGCCACCTTCATCTCAACATGAAAAGGTCCTTCATAGTCATCAGAAATCATGACCCAGGGTCATTTAATGTGCTAGTTCCTTGTAAGTCTGGGTCACAGCTCCCCATCCATGCTGATGCCAGTGGATTTTGTAATGTTCATGTGGAAACAGCAGGGAACAGTTAGCTGGATTCCATTCTGCCTCATGCCTCATCAACCAGATGGTTGGCTGTATCAAAGCCAGTAATGCTGATGTCAGAGGCGAGAGAACACAGCTGGATTTTCAGGTTCAAGGGGAAAGAGGGAATCTATAATGCTTAAAGTTTGGGAGAAAATTGCCTTTGGACTGGTGAGTAGAGCCAACTAGAACTGATGGAGAGTTTTTAATGTTAAGTCCTGCAGCAACATTTCTGTGTAATTGCTTTTTGAGCCGTGGTAGGATCCGAATCCTCTTTATCTCACACCTGCTAACAGGCCTGCTGGTGCCAGTCAGCTAGCTATTGTGTACCAGATCTAGATGAGATTTTAGCACTGACATATTAGCCTACCACTAACTCCTGGCTACTACTGTGTATCTTCTCTTATCCCTGGATTTCTGGTGACTAGCATGAAACCAAAAACTACAAGGATGGAAAATAGCTTAGAAAACCAGTTCCTAGAAACTTGATGAAGATTTTATTTTTTGGTATATCACTATAATTTTGCACCTTGACTAAGATGTGAGAAAGGTAATACATAGCCTTGTTTTCTGGCTTGATCATGCTAGGGCTAGGAGGAAATCTAATTGTAGGCATATGGGACAGAGGAGGCTGGACAGAGCTGTTTCCTTACTACTTCCTTACTAGGGCTCATACAATGTAGAAAACTTGAAAAAAGGGACTCAGGTCTTCATTCTCTCACAGTTGCTGCTAAGATGTTCATTGCCCAATTGTACTTGTCCCATTTGGAATATGAATACTCCCTTACAAAATTTTGGCCATGGCTCCAAAGGCCCTAGCACATGCTACCCATGTGTTACCACATCAGAAGTCTTATCACTTCTGGGACGCTGCATGGAAAAGGGGTTCAAGTCGTCTATCCACACTTGAAATAAACAGTATTCCCCTCCCTTCCCCAAACTCTTTCACTCTGTAGGAATCTCTCTCTCTCTCTTGCCCTCTCTCTCTCCAGAGTTCAGGCTGTTAATCCCTGTTTCCCAAGTACCAGCTTCTTCCCAAAGATCTAGAGTGAGGTTGGGGTAGTGGGAAGGGTGTTGCCTTCAGGGTCTCTTCTGGAAAACAAAGAATCTACTACAATAATTCCCACAGATCAAGGGAGACTGATCACAGGGACATGATTATTCTTGGAAGGGAGGAAGGATGAGGAAAATTTCCCTTTTATTCTTTGTATTCTCCTACTGCAGTAAGAACGAGGTAAAATAAATATCTCAGTGAATCATCCTGCCACAGATAAGTAGGTGACTTGTAGGTTATTGAGGTTCAGTGAAGACTTGTGGGCTATGAACACACTTATCTGTGATTAAATCGAGTTTGGGAATGTAGGACCAGAGAATGATTGAGCAATGATTTGCAGATGAGTGCTTGATCCAGGAGGATTCAGGCAATACTTCATTGGGGCAATAAATGTGACATTTGGTGTCAGGGGAATAACAAATCCAGGGAGGGAGGGCTATTCAGACCTAAATGTGCGGGGCCAATAAACAGTATTTCTGATGCCAGGAGTGCCTGCATGTAAGTGTGCATAAAATGCTTAAGCAGTAATCCCTCTGTGATGCTGCAAAAAGGCAGTTTCTCTCACAGCTGCAGCAGCAAAAGGGGTGCCATGGATTTTAACCCCCAGGAATTAACCTATGTAAATGACTTCTGGGTAGCAGGAAAGATTTTTTCCAAAAAGCACTCAGCCCAGAAGTATCTCTTTTCTTGCCAACATTCTGGGTGACTTATACAACTGTTCTCACTGAATAGTGCAGAGAGAAGGGATTTTGCAGCAGAACGTGATTGTAGAACTGGAGGCAAGAGATGTCCCCTGAAGTTGTAATAATTGCATAGAGGCAGAGTGAAAAGATCAGCTGGACCAAGACAAAGACATTTATTTTAGCCATAACAGCGCGCTGATGTGATGGACTTAATAAATAATGCCTTGGCTACATGATTTTTATTACTATCTATTATTTGTAAATAATAACTAGTATGTGTTTATTGTATTTACGATATATTACAATAAGGTAAAGAAAAAAATAACATGTATTAAATAGTTACAATTTTGCTATGTTCTATGGTATATTTCAAAAATGTCTACAAATTTGTCCCCTCTCCATATCTATACCACTGATGGTAACTTCCTATGCTAACTCTGGGCTAGGCAAGTATGACTTGTATTGGTAAATGAGAAAAATAGCAAATGTAACACAGGTGGATTTTAAAAGTGCTTGAGTAGTGGAGTTGCTCTGTTGCTGCTCTTAGATGCCTGAACAGTCCTGTGAATAAGCCCAGGCTACTCTGTGGGAGGATTGGGGCACAAGGTCTACTTAGTCTGTCATTAGAGCCAACAATGAGTTAAACTCCAGAAGCAGGATGAATAGTTGGTCAATGATGGACTGTATACACTGGAGTAAGCTGCACTGAGACCAGGGGAAGAAACTCCCAGAGAAGCACAGCCCAAATTGTGACCTACCCAATTGTGAGCTAAATAAATGGTTCTTATTTTAAGCAAATAAGTTTTGGAATATTTTGTAATACAGGCTTGTTATGCAGCAATAGATAATTGATATAGTTGTTTACACACATATAGTTCACTTAATGTTCACAACAGCCCTATAAAATTGATATTATTATCACTTTCATTTTACAGATGAGGAAGCAGGGGCAAAGAGGGAATGAGTACATGAATCAGTCTCATACAGCTTGTAAATGGTGGGACCAAGATTGAGACAGCCTGATTCCAGTGTCCATGCACTTAACTACTATGCGTGATTAAACATTAATTTAAGTATTAATTAATTATTAAACAAAAACCAAAGCAAAACACCTGTCCTTTAAAAATGATTAAATTATTTTATTTAAAAAATTACTGTATTATGTATGATGGATTATTACGTAGGTATGATTGACATACAAAAAGTATACATACCTAACGTATAAAACTTAATGAGTTTGAAGATAAGTATACACCTATGAGACCATTATCACAATCTATGCCATAAACATATCCACCACCTACAAATGTTTCCTCCTGGCTTCTTTGTGTATTGTTATTATTATTATTTTGTGATAAGAACACTTAATATAAGATCTACCCTCTCAGCAAATTTTAAAATATTAAATACAGTACTCTTAACTGTAGGCACTACACTGTATAGTACATCTCTAAGACTTAATCATCTCATCTAACTGAAACTTTGTATCCTTTGACTAATACTTTACCATTTCCTCCTCACTCAAGTCCCTGGTAACCATAATTCTACTCTTTTTCTATGAGTTTGACTGTTTTCAATTTCTCATAACAAATGGCATCATGTAGTGTTTGTCCTTCTGTGTCTGGTTTATTTCATTTGGCATAATGTCCTCCAGGTTCATTCATGTTGTTGCAAATGGCAGGATTTCCTTCATTTTTGAGGTTGAATAATAATCTTGTGTGTGTGTGTGTGTGTGTGTGTATATATATACACACATATATTTCAATTAAACTTTACACCTGTGTAAAAAATGTCTTATATTAAAAAGAACCCCTCAGGGAACTTCTGGTCATGATGGGATAACAAGAACCATATTCACTCACCTTCCTTAAGCAGCTATAAAACTGGACAAAGTAGATGAAACAGTAGGTTTCAAGCATTAGACAAGTGGTACAGGGCAGTGATCCCTGAGATGAAGAAAACAAAGGAGGTGACCCTACAATTCTAACAGTTCATTACCTAGAAGGAATTTCTAGAATGCAGCACAGGGAAGGGAAACCCACACAGAGACGGACAGGCTGAGTTTAAAAAGCAGAGTTTGCAGTTTAGACAGACCAAGGTGGCTAGAATTTGCAGGGCAAAATACGAGAGAGGTGAGACCTGCACAGAGAAAGATCTTCTGGTATCTCCAAAGAGAACCCATGAGTCTTTGGATGATAAATTATCTGCTTATGTATGTAAGAAAATTACCTAAAGTCATGTAAAGAACTCTGGAAAGGAGTAGGTAGATTGTATAGGCCTGGAAATAGTTGGTGTTCTCACTAGCCAGAGTGGTAAGACCTCCTAATAAAAAGAGTCTAAAGTAGAATCTTTGGAGAGGTATAGCCATAATCATGAGGCCAAATTAACCCTAGATTAAAAGTTGCTTAGAATCCACACTAACAAAACTTAAGAGCAAAATAATGATCAAAATGATTCCAAGTAACTTAAGTTCATCCCAGAACAAACTTAGCAATAGTTAAAGAAATATGACATACTTATACCCAACAACAAAAACCTCAGAATGTCCTACATTCAGCAAAAATTACCAGACATTTAAAGAAGAAGAAAAGTACCACTCATAACCAGGAGAAAAATCAATAGAAGCATATCCAGAAACCACAAAGATAATGGAATTATCTGACAAGGACATTAAAACACCTATCTCCATATGTTTTAGAAGGGAGAGGAAAGCATAAAAATGATGAAAGAAAGGCAAGATATAAAAAAGACTCCAAATGAACTTCTAGAAATAAAAAACATGGTGTCAGAAATGAAAAATAAGTGGGATTAATGGGTAATTAGAATTTAGCAGAATAAAAGATTAGTGTTTATGAAGACATCACAGTATAAACTTACCACAATGAAATATACGAAGAAAAAATGTCAGTAACAAGAAAATCAGTGATTTGCAGAACACTATTAGGTGATTTGCTATACATGTAGTTGGAGCCCAGAAGGAGAAAACAAGAAGGAGGGATATATACATATTTGCAGAAATAACAGTAAAAAAGTACAAATATGATAAACTCTGTAAGTCCATATATCCAAGAGGTTTAATGTATCCCAAGTAGAAGAAGCAGAAGAAAACCACCCAAGGAACTTCTGAAGTCCAGTGACAAAGACAAAATCTTAAAGCAGCTGGAGATATGTTACATGAAGAGGGATAAATATATAAATGATAGCATATTTCTCGTTAAAAAAACACACAATCAGAAGATAATGGAATAGCATCTTTATAGTATGGAAGGGGGAAAGAAATCTGTCAACCTAGGATTTTATACCCAACAAAAATATCTTTCAAAAAACAAAGGCAAAAAAAAAAGATAGTCCCATTTTTAAAAAAGCAGAGCGATTCATCAGCAGCAGACTACACTGCAAGAATGTAAAACAAAATTCTTTAAGCAGAATGAAAATTAGACTAGATGGAAATATGAATCTATGTGAAGACATGAAAAGGACTGAAAATGACAAATATAGAGGTAAATATAAAGGATATTTTTCTCATTTAAATACTCTTTAAAAGATGACTACTTAAAAATTAGAACAATATGTTTTCTGAATAACAATATATACAGAAATAAAATAACATCATAATAGTATGAAGGACAGAAGGGGAGAAATGGAAGTGTACTGTGTTAAGATTCTTATGATATACATGAAGTATTATAATATTTTTTGAAGGTAGATGTGATAAATTAGAGAGATATGTTTAAAACATGAGAAGTTTTAAACAATTTCTAAAATTTAGAAAAAAGTTTAACCCTGGTAATCAGTAGCTACCAGAACTGGTTTTATACCTGTTTAATCAATCAGCAAGTCACCTCAGCTTCAGCGCCTCACTGGTGAAGTCAGTCAATCTAGGATGAACTCTACAGATGATATGTTATCATCTGTATGGATATCAGTAACCATACTTCTACGGATGATGTCAGTCTCGATCTAGTTTTTCCTCTTAAGGTCTGCCAATCCCTGAGCTCCACACTTCCCTTAAATAAATATATAATCAGTCATCTGCTCTAATTTGAGATACTGTGTCTGTCTAATCAGCATGGCCCTCCTTTTCTCATTTTTTTATTTGAGGTATTGAGTGGTGGTCTCATTATCCCTTAACAAATCCTAGAGCAATAGTAAAATAAAACAAAGAGATATAACTAATAAGACCATGATGAAAATAAAGTGAAATTATAAAAATAACCAATTACTCCAGAAGAAAGCAGGAAAATGGAAAAAAGAAACAAAGGATAATTGGGACAAATAGAAAACAAATAATAAGATGCTAGATATATAAAGCCAACCATATCAGTATTCACACTAAATATAAATGATCTAAAGAATCCAACTAAAAGGAAGAGATTGTCTTATTGGATTAAAAATCAAGTCCCAGCTATATGCTGTTTCTAAGAAAGCAACTTTAATGCTAAAGACAGATAAATTAAAGATAGATAAAGACATAATATGCATGCACCACTTTAAAGTAAGCTGGGGTGATTATATTAATATTATATAAAATAAATTTCAGAACAAGGAATATTACTAGGGATAATGATAAATTGATCAATATATGAAAAGGACAACAATTACAAATATGCATGTGCATAATAGAGATTTAAAATACATGATACAAAAACTCATATAACTGAAGTGAGAAATAGAAATCCATAATTATAGTTGGAGACTTCAACATTCCTCTCTTAATAATTGATGGGAGATGTATGCAGAAAATCAGTATAGAAGAGTTTACAGATTACAAAATAATCTATGTGGAAAATCCTAAGACCTCTCCAAAAAATGACTAAAACTTGTGAGTTCAGCAAAGTCACAGCATACAAGGTCAATATGAATTGTGTAAACAATTGAAAAACAAAATATATTTAGATATACCATCCTCATTTTAGCAGATTCTGTACTTTGGAATTTGCCTATAGTTTTAGGCAATTTTAATTTATTTGTAACCCCCAAATGTATACTCCTGGCACTCTCACACTCACTTGTGGACATGCACAGAGCAGTGAAAAATTTAAGTCACCTGGTGCTCATATTCCCTGCTGATGTTGAACAAGATGATGCTCTGTCTTCTTATTTCATCTCTCATACTATAAACAAGTGCCCTTTTTGTGCTCTATTTAATGCCACTTTTTGCATAATTTTGGTTTTTTTGGGTGGTTTTGCTGTTCAAAATGTCTCCCAATCATATTGCTGAAGCGCTGTCTAGTATTCTTAAGTGCAGGAAGGCTGTGATATTCCTTACAAAGAAAATATGTGTGTCAAATAAGCTTTGTTCAGGCATGAGTTACAGTGTTGTTGGCTATGAGTTCAATGTTAATGAGTCAACAATATATAAGAAATAACATGTCTTTAAGCATAAATATGCATAAAACAAGATTATGTACTGATCTGTTGATAAAAAGATTACCAGAGACTTGCAGGAACCTTATCTTTATTTTCCCTAGGAACAATGGTTTAGTATTTGCTAATTCAGGTTTGTGGAGACTTTATAGAACATAACTACTGTGCATAATAATAATTTAGGGTACTTACAATGAACAATTAGAAATTTCAATGAAATCAACGCCAGTTGTAATAGTATTAAAAACTGTGTAATATTTAGGAATACATTTAGTAAAATATGTACTAGTCCTGTACTCTTAAAACTACAAAACATTGTTGTGAGAAATTAAAGAAAATCTAAACAGTTGAAGAGATATACCATGTTCATGAATTGGATGACTCAATACTGTTAAGATGTCAAAATCTTAGTAGGCTTTCCTTGGTAGAAATTGAAAAATTCATTCTAAAATTTATAAAGAAACAAAAAAAATCTAGTATAGACAAATTTTGAAAATAAAGAACAAAGTTGGAGGAATTATAGTGTCTTAAAATCAGATACATGGTGCTTTGATTTTGGCATAATGATACAAATATAGATAAACAATAAGACAGAGGGTCTTTGCATGTTCTCATAAGTGGAAGCTAATCAATGGGTACTCATGAACATAAAGATGGCAGCAATAGACAGTGGGGACTACTAGAGGAGGGAGGGAGGAAGGGGGACAAAAGTTGAAAAACTAACTATTGGTTACTATGCTCAGTACTTGGGTGATGGGATCAATTGTACCCCAAACCTGAGCATCACACAATATACCCAGATAACAAACCTGCATATGTGCCCCTGAATCTAAAATGAAAGTTGAAATTATTTTAAAGAAAAGAATAGAGGGTCTAAAATTAGACCTCGCCAGAGATAGTCAGCTGATTCTTGACAAAGGTACCAAGGTGATTCAATTAGAAAATATAATCTTTTCAACAGATGTGCTAGAAAAATTGGACATCTATTAATATATGCAAAAGAACCTTTTGCAGGTACAATTTGGGAGAGAGTTACTATAGGAATGGATAATTGGAAACAAGATTCTGAGTTTATGGAGCCTTGTAGGATGAAGCCTGGAAGAGGCCTCTTCCTGGTATATTTCAACTCTGAAGTGCATTTTTTTGTACCTCAAGTCTGAGATGACTTATGTTTCTGAAGACTGGTGTTATTAAGTACATAGGGTATTACTCATTAGTTTCAATTGAAGAGCTACCTCTCCTCTGGTACTTAAGCAGCTAATCTCACCCACACATGTCTAAGGTACTCGTAATAGAGAATATATTTGGAAAATGCTTAACCTTTGACTAGAGATCTAAGTATAGAAAACGGAGATATGTTGAAGGCATAAGAGAGAGATCCACTTCATATTTCACCTGATATAATTCTGAGTTTAGCAAACCCAGCTTGTTTAATGGTTTTATTACTAGATTAGCCATAAACTTGAATACTTTGCCTACATTTTCCTTGTTGACTTTTTCCATTCCTTAGATGTAATTTTTCGGTATGTTTATATTGTAGTAAAATATATATAACATAAAATTTATCATTTTAAAGTGTGCAATTCAGTCACATTAGTCATATGTCACTTAATAACAGGGATACATTCTAAGAAATGCATTATTAGGCTATTTTATCATTGTGCAAATGTCATAGGGTGCACTTACAAAAATCTAGATGGTATAGCCTACTACATACCTAGGCTATGTGGTATAGCCTACTGCTTCCAGGCTACAAACCTGTACAGCATGTTAGCGTACTGAATAGATACTGTAGGCCAATTGTAACACAATGGTATTTGCATAGCTAAACCTTTCTAAACATAGAAAAGGTAATGTATCACAATACAAAGTTACCACAGCTATGACATCACTAGGTGATAGGAATTTTTCCACTCCATTATCATCTTATGAGAGTACCATTGTATATGTGGTTTCTCATTGACTAAAACATGATTATGTGGCACATGACTGTAATTACATTCACAATGTTGTGTAATCATTACTACTATTTCCAAAACTTCTTCATTACTCCAAACAGAAACTTCATAACCATTAAGCAGTAACTCCCCGTTCTCCCTCTCCCTAGCCCCTGGTAAACTCCAGGTTACTTTTTCTGTCTATGAATTTGCGTATTCTAGATATTTCATATAAGTGGAATCATATATTCATCCTTTTGTATTTAGCTCATTTAACTTAGCATAATATCATCAAGGTCCATCCATTTTGTAGCATATGTCAGAATTTCATTCCTTTTTATGACTGAATAATATTCTATTGTATGTATGTAACAAGTCTTGCTTATCTATCCATCTGTCGAGGGACATGTGAGTTGTTTCCACTTTTTGACTATTGTGAATAATGCTGCAATGAACATTGGTGTACAAGTATCTGTTTGAGTCCCTATTTTCAGTTATTTTGGATATATACCTAGGAGTGGAATTGCTGGATCATAAGGTAACAGGGCGATTTTTTAAAAGCATAAATAATGAGTAACAATTGCAGAAGAATTAAACTGTAAAGATAAGCTCAAAGAAAGAAACAAAATCTGCCTGTTAGCAATAAATCATTTTTCCTGTCTTGTTCTGTGCTTCTTACATTGTATAGCATAATGTTTAAATGCAAAGTTGGGCACAAATGGTACTTGAAAGTAGTTTTTGTGATCATCTTCTCTTTATAGTTTATACTGCTAGCTACATGCTCAGAAGTGAGAAGATTGCCTTTCTAAGCAGGAAAAGAGTAGAAGGAAATCATAACTAAGGTAGCTTCAGAATAGGGTGAACAACTTCTCCCAATTTTGCTGGGGACTTTCTGGTTTTAGCATTGAAAGTCCAACATTCTCAAAAACCCCTAATTCTCAAGCAAACTGATGCAGTAAGTGACCATATTGCAGAGTCTGCCAATAACATATACAGGAATACCTCAGAGATATTGCAGGCATGGTTTTGACCACCACATTAAAAGGAATATCACAATAAAGTGACTCATGCAAATTTGTTGGCTTTCTGGTGCATATAAAAGTTATGTTCATACTATACTATAGTCTGTTAAATGTGCAATAGCATTGTCTAAAAATAATGTACATATCTTAATTAAAAATACTTTATTGTTAAAAAATGCTAATGAGCATCTGAGCTTTCAGCGAGTCATTATCTTTTTGTTGGTGGAGTGTCTTGCCTCAGAATTTGATGGCTGCTGATTGATCAAGGTGGTGGTGACTGTGGCAATTAAACAAAGAGACAGAAATGAAGTTTGACATATTGATTGACTCTTCCTTTCACAAAAGAGTTCTCCATAGCATTTGATGCTGTTTGATAGCATTTTACCCACAGTAGAACTTTCAAAATTGTAGTTAATCTTCTCTAACCCTGCTACTGCTTTATCAACTAAGTTTGTGTAATATTCTAAATCCTTTCTTGTCATATCAACAATATTCATAGCATCTTCACCAAGAGTGGATTCCACCTCAAGAAACTACTTTCTTTGCTAATCCCTAAGAAGCAACTCGTAACTTGTGAAAGTTTTATAAAGAGATTGCAGCAATTCAATCATGTCTTCAGGCTCCACTTCTTATTCTGCTTTCTTTGCTATGCAGATACATCCTTCACTGAAGTCTTGAACCCCTCAAAGTCAACCATGAGGGGTGGAGTCAACTGCTTTCAAAATACTGTTAATGATGACATTTTGATGTCCTCCCTTGAATCATGAATGTTATGAACAGCATCAAGAATAGTGAATTCTTTCCAGAAGGTTTTCAATTTACTTTGCCCAGATCCGTCAGAGGAATCACTATCTATGGCAGCTATAGCCTTACAAAATGTATTTCTTAAATAATAAGAATGGAAAGTCAAAATTACTTCTTGATCCATAGTCTGCAGAATGGCTGTTGTGTTAACAGGCATGAAAACGTTATTAATCTACTTATACATCTCCATCAGAACTCTTAGATGGCCAAGTGTGTTGTCAATGAGCAGTTGCATTAGGAAAGGAGGCTTTTTTTTTCTGAGCAGTAGGTCTCAACAGTGGGCTTAAAATATGTAGTATATCATGCTGTAAACAGATTTGCTGTCATTCAGGCTTTGTTATTCAATTTATAGAGCACAGGCAGAGTAGATCTACCATGATTCCTTAGGATCCTAATGTTTTTGGAATGGGAAATAAACATTGGCTTCAACTTAAAGTCACCAGCTGCATTAGCCCCTAACTCTTGAGTCAGATTGCTTTTTTTAAAAAATTTTTTTATTTCAATAGTTTCTGAGGTACAGGTGTTTTTTGATTACATAGATTAGTGCTTTAGTGGTGATTTCTGAGATTTTAGTGCACCCGTCACCTAAGCAGTGTACACTGTACCCAATATGTAGTCTTTTGTCCCTCACCCCTCTCCAAACCTTCCCTGCCAAGCCCGCAAAGTCTATTATATCATTCTCATGCCTTTGCTTCCTCATAGCTTAACTCCCACTTATAACTGAGAACATATGGTATTTGGCTTTCCATTCCTGAGTTACTTCACTTAGAGTAATGGCCTCCAGCTCCATCCAAGTTTCAGCTTGCTCTTTGAAGCCTTGGAGCAAAGCATTGACTTCTCTCCTACTCCAAAAGTCCTAGATGGCATCAATGATCTTAGCTATATCTTCTGGATAACTTACAGCAGCTTCTACATCAGGGCTTGCTCCTTTACCTTGAACTTTTATGTTATGAAGATAGCTTCCTTTTATTAAACCTCATGAAGCAACCTCTGCTAGCTTCCAACTTTTCTTCTGCAGCTTCCTCACCTCACTCACCCTTCATAGTATTGAAGAGAGTTAGGGCCTTTCTCTGGATTAGGCTTTGGGTTAAGGGAATGTTGTAGCTGGTTTGATCTACTCAAACCACTAAAACTTTCTCTTTCCATATCAGCAATAAGGTTGTTTGACTTTCATATTATTCTTGTGTTCACTGGAGTAGCACTTTTAATTTTATTCAGTAACTTTTCCTCTGCATTTACAAGTTGGCTAACTTTGACACAGGAGGGTTAGCTTTTGGCTTAGGTCAGCTTTTGACATGCCTTCCTCACTAAGCTTAATTATTTCTAGCTTTTGATTTCATGTGAGAGTTGTGTGACTCTTCTTTTCTCTAGGGTTATTAATTAACCTGATTTCGATATTGTTGTGTCTCAGGGAATAGGGAGGCCCAAGGAGAGGGACAGAGACAAGGGAATGACCAGTCAGTGGAGCAGTCAGAACACACACAACATTTACTGATTAAGTTTTCTATCTTATTTTGGCACAACTTGTGGTGCCTCAAAACAGTTATAATAGTAATATCAAAGATCAGTGATCACAGATCACCGTAACAGATATAATAATAATGAAAAAATTTGAAGTATTGCAAGAATTACCAATATGTACATAGAGACACAAAATGAGCATGTGTTATTGGAAATACGAACTTACTTGACACAAGGTTGCCACAGACCTTCAATTTGTGAAAAATACTGTATCTGTGAAGCACAAATACAGTGCAATAACATTAAGTAGTGAAAGTAGGGCTTTAATATGGACTTGCTTTTCCTTTATGGTACAGCCTTAAGGTTATGCTTTAAGAAAAGTGTTGTGCAGAAATCTAAATATAAACCCAGATAAGTTAGGAACTTGTTATTCACATTATAAAATCATACTTACTTTACAAACAAGTTTTCTTAACTGGCAGCATTTCTTTAAATTACAATTTCCTTGGCACATTTTGTTTATTGGTCATTAGTCACTCAATGGAGAGTCTGGGGAATAACTGCCAAATGCCAATCAATCAGAAATGAGGATTAAAAAATTATCAAATAATAAATCACTGGGAAAGTGCAACTAAATATATTTCCTTTTCCATAAATACATGTATCCTACAACTGGATTGATTTGGGCTGGAAAGATATTCTTCCTTGGTAGTTAGGAGATGTATTTTAGAAGTTCTGCATTAGAAAGAACCTTGTCAAATGACATTAAAAGAATCACTGAACTGAACTGAAAACTGGAGACAAGATTGTTATTTTTGAAATGGGGAGACCAGGTAAATAGGTTATGCTAAATTCCATGGATAAAGAGATGCTGCTGAAACCCCACTCAAAATGTTGTAACAGTTATTTTTATTCTATCAGGATCGTCACACTTGAAGATTTCTTGTACCCTATCTCCTTTAATTACTTCTATTTCAAATATCATACATAGAATACCCAAGTACTACTGAAGGGGCACACTAATTAGAATCATAGAAGGATTTAGCATCACAGAACAATAGTAAGGGATTAGTAAAGATGTGATAGAGTCCATAACAAGCATATTTTGAGTAAACAAAAATTAGCTTTCTTGAAGAGGATTCCACAGAATGAGAAAGTAACATGAAAGATAAAAATGATGTGAAGAGAAATGGAAAAATAAACTTCTGCTTTAATAAGCCTCTATGATTAGATAACAAGATATGTATGTGATTACACAGGACCCAACCATTAAGACATTAAATTGATTCAGGATGGCAGTTCTTACTAAATATTCCTTTTAAAGTAATTTTCAGCTTCACTTTTTCAGCTTCATCAGTCTCTTATTTTGTATTGTGTCATTGCTTTTCAAATCTAAGCATATGGTTTTTATCATTATATTTATCTGAAGCACACCTTTTTCCTTTTTTACAGACTTCACATTTGTATTGCTCTACCCCTATAACATACTTGAGCGATTTTCTTTCATAATAATAATAACAGCAGTAACAATAACAATAGTATCTGCCATTTGTGTGTTTCATTTTTCCTAGAGGGTTTGCCAAGTGCTCTGTATGATTTATTCTCATTTAATCTCCCAACATCCTAATGAGAAAACTGAGGATTAGGATTATGTGATATGTTCAAGGTCAAACAGAGCTAAATGGTAGAGCCAAAATTTTAATACCAGGGTCTACTTGACCAGAATCTGTGCTCTTAACCATTGCATAGCACCTGCCACCACTGCAGGTTTTTAAGGCTATAGCACCCTTGGCTACAGGGGAGTCATAGTCCTGAGACCATGGATCACCCATCTTTGCCAGGAAGGGCTGTCCAAGAGACTTCAGGGCTTTTTGTCTGATAACTGAGCAGTAGCTGTTAGTTCCTTTATCTTCTTATATGTGACTCTTTAATTCCTAATTATTCTCAGAAGATCTTTGGAAGAGTAGTTAGACAGCTATTATTTTAAATCACAATATTAGGTCAAGAAGAACTAGTCAAAGATTAAATGACTTGCCAGGGTACCGAGCAAACTCCTCTGGGCTAGGCTCTGCAGGAGAGAGAAAAGCCAGATGGGGTAATTGCCCTCACCCTGGGGTTTCAGTCCTATGGGGTTCAGAGCTAGAGCCTCTGGTTCTCTCTGTCCTCCTGCAGTGGTTTCTTTCTCTACTGCTAATTTTTGCCCCAGTAAAACTGTGCTATCTAGTTTATCTTAGGGTAATTTGGGAATACCCCTAGAAGGCCACTGTGTAAACCTGCATGTAGTAAATTGAGGTCTATGTTTCTGTAATGGATGGAAAGAAAAGCAACAAAACAAACAACTAATTATGTTAAATCTGATTTTAATTCTTCTTTTTAAAAAAAGCAAATGGCATGATATTTTGGCAGACTTTTTGACAGCACCCACATTTGATTTGATGAGATGTGTGCTCCTATTTGAGTTATGTCCAAAAGAGGGCAGACAGATGGAAGGGTTTTACAAAAGGAAAAAAAAATCCTGGTTAGTGTGAGCCTAGAATTCCTAATATGCTTTTAATTTTTTCTCTTAAAAAGCAATAAATAGGTCTTAACAGATGGACTAACACTTGAGTTAAAAGCATCCTTTGAGAAACTACAAGCAATGAATGCTTTATACAGATGTAGAGAGTTCAAATGCATGCAAATCATAGCAAACCACACAGAGTGAGGCTAGAGAAGCATAAACTTTCTGAGAAAGGAGGTTTAGGAAAACGTACACTCAGACCTATAAAACAATCTTCTGTGACCTTCCAGCATAGATTTTCTTTTCTTTTTTGAGACAGGGTCTCACTCTGTCACCCAGGCTGGAGTGCAGTGGCGTGATCTCAGCTTGCTGAAGCCTCGGCATCCTGGGCTCAAGTGATCCTCCCACCTCAGCTTCTTGAGTGAGTGGGATTACAGGCACATGCCACCACACCCAGCTGGTTTTTTGTTTTGTTTTGTTTTGTTTTTTGTAGAAACTAGATTTCACCCTGTTGCTCAGGCTGGTTTCGAACTCCTGGGCTCAAGTGATCTGCTCGCCTCGGCCTCCCAAAGTGTGGGATTACAGGCAGAGGCACTGTGTCCAGTCCAGCATAGATTTTCAAACTGTGAGTCATGACCCATTGATAGGTCATGAAATCAATCTAATCAGTTGTGATCAGAATTTGAAAAAAAAAAAGGTGGTGGTGGTGGTGCAGCCAGGAACAGGATCTATTCAGAGTGTACCATGTGTGGTAAAAATCAATGCTGTTTCATGATGGTTTGTTTCTATTACATACTGTTTCCTGGGTCATGATGCATTATTTACTATAGGTCATGGTTAAAATATATGTATTCTAGAAGATGCTGCTCTAGCAGATGATTAATGCACATATATTGCAACATGACTCCATTCATGAGCCCCTTTTTTCTGCTTCTCTCCACATCTAGTCCATTAGCTTTCTGCCCAAAATATGGGATATGCTGTATTCATTCACTTCCATCTACTTCTTTTCATTTCCACTGCTTTCAACCTTATCCAAGCCATTAGCATGCCTCATCTTAGGCTATGGAATAGTCTCCTAACTATTCTCGTGGCTATCATTTGGGCTACCTGCAATCCACTCTCTATGTGGCAGCCACAGGAATCTTTTAAAAACATAAATAACTCTTGCACCTAAACCGCTGCGCTGGTTTTCCTTTGAATTTAGCATGAAGTCTAAACCTCTTAGCATGCTAAAACCTACATAGACTGTTCCCTGTCTATCTCTCCAGCTTTATATCCTGCTGTCCTTCCATAGACTCTGACTTGGCCTACCCTCGGGGTCTTGTATCTGCTCTTCTCTTTCCCTGGAAAATGCTCTGCTCAGATCTTAGCAAAGCTCTCTTCTTTCACCACACAAGACTCTCCTGAACCATGTAGATGAAAGTGCGTTCTCGTACACACCCTCCCCATGACGCTGAATACTCTCTCACATTCCCTGCACCAGCTGCCTCAGATTTACTTTCTTCATAGAATGTCATCACTGTCTGAAAGTATCTTCTTTGTTTACTTGCTTATTGTCTGTTTCCTTCTGTAAACGCCAGAGCATTGGGACCTTGGCTGTGTTGTCCTAGGCTGTATCCCCAGCCTTTAGAACAGGGCCAGCGTGGCAATAGTATGCACTAAAAAATATTTGTGAATGAATGAATGAATTTGCTTTAGGATATTCCAAAGGCCCACATTATTTTTTTCAAAGTTTTATTTTTAATTGACAAATAATATATATATTTATGGGGTACAATGTGATATTTTGATATACGTATACATTGTGGAATGATTATATCAAACTAATGAACATATCAATCACCTTACATTCTTAACTTTTTTTTGCAGTGAGAACATTTAAAATCTACTCTTTTAGCAATTTAAAAACATACGTTATTATTATTACTAACCATGGTCACCATGCTAAGCAATAGATTTTGAAAACCTTCCCCACTGTCTAACTGAAACTTTGTACCCTTTGATCAATATCTCCCCATTCCCCACTCCATACCACCTGGTAACCACCATTCTACTCTCTACATCTATGGATTTGACTGTTTTGGATTCCACATAGACATGAGAGCAAGTAGTATTTCTGTGCCTATTTCACTTAACATGCCTCCAGATTCATCCATGTTGTGGCAAATTACAGAACTTCCTTCTTTTTTAAAAGATGAATACTATTCCGTTGTTTATATGTATCACATTTTCTTTATCTATTCATCTGTTGATAGACAATTAGATTGATTTTGTATTTTGCCAAAGGCCCACATTCTGAGGATGCCAAAGATCGACAAACTATGAATAGAGTGAAGCTGGAACTTTTTCCTTATCGTACCAGTTG
Source organism: Gorilla gorilla gorilla (assembly GCF_029281585.2). NCBI lineage: Eukaryota > Metazoa > Chordata > Mammalia > Primates > Hominidae > Gorilla > Gorilla gorilla. The sequence goes on along the minus strand of NC_073239.2, from coordinate 83,317,725 downwards.
GATGTGGCATTTTGAAGCCAAGGGTCCCAACTGGACTCTAGACTAGAGCTCCTCTGGGTGTGGCGTCCTTGATTACTGCCATATTTGGTTCTCTTTCCCCTCAAGACTTGTTGCCATGACCCTGACAGACTTGAAGTGCTGATAATATGGTGTCAGGAAACCAGAGTTCTGTGATCTCTCTGAATCTTGATTATTTTATCTGTAAAATAAACACAAGAATAATTTACCTACTAGAGATGTTTTGAGGACTAAATAAGAAAGTGGGTATGAACAGTAAATATCTGCTATTGTGATTACTAGTCTCTTCAGGTATTTTAAAAGAATCAGAAGTGAATGTGGAATGCTTTTTGTTAATTCCAAATGCTGGGAAATGCCTCTGTCCTCCAAACTGCTCATCAGAAGTTGGGGCATCATCCTCAAGGACTCGTTTCCTTTTATCCCCACATCCAATCACCTACCAGTTTATATCAATACTTCCTCTTCCTTATAAAGTGGGGGCACCCCCATTTAAACTCCTTTATAATTTGAGGTCTGGCATGGGGCCCAAGAATTTGTTTAGATGAGCTGACATGCCTGGAGCACAGAGATATTTTTAAAATATTAGTTTCCTTCCTTTTCCTAAGGAAAATTCATCTGTCCCTTTCCTCAAGATATTTCTAGTATTTGGTACCACACAAGTCTCTCCTGTGCTGTGTAGATCAGGGTGCTTTCTTGGGTTTGTCAACCCTCAGTTGTTACCACCCTCTTGCATAGATGCAGGATGAAAGGGTAAATCTTCCTACAGTCCCCCTCCCCTGCCTCACATTCCTCATGTGATTTAAATAGTTGCTGAAATCTCACATGATTCCACTTAGGTATCTCAGCAGTTCTACATTACTCCTAACTTCTAACCGGTTGAAGTAATCACATGCTTTTACCAAACCAGTCATGTATGCCTACAGTCCTCCTTCATGCTCTTATCAGGTAAGGCACTTATATTTTGGCTGGCCTTGCGCTTTTTGCTAGTAATAAGCCACCTTGGTTTATTATGATTTTTTAAATAAACTTAATTTCCCCAATCTTTCTTCCCTTCTCATCTAATTATTTATCAGCTGGACTATTGTAATGGCCACTAAGTGGTTTTCTTGCCTTTCGTCTCACACCCCTCCAATCTTACTTGTTGTTATTGTTATTATCTCATCCTCCCAGGACCATCCCCAAAATTTTACAGTGACAATTATACAGTCTGGGAAACAAAGTAAAGCCAGAGCGATAGAACTGGTGAGGCATGACTCCTACCTTTCTTATCCACCTCAAAGGAGCTACTCTAAGTGTACTAACTATAGACCAAATAAGAGGGTAGTGCCCCAATAGATCAATTCCAGGTCTGAGTGTGTACTAAATTGCTGGTTAACCTGGGAAGCTCATATCATGTCTCTGAGCCTTAGTGTGCACATCTGAAACAATAAAAATAGTAATGACTAAAGTTTCTTTTGAATTTACTATGTTCCAGGCACTGATTTAGTGCTTTACATAGACTACTTATCATTTCAAATGCCCTTTGAGGTAAATAGTACTATTGTCTGCATTTTAGAGATGAGAAAAATGAGGCAAAGAGAGGTTGAGGAACTAGTCCAAAGACACCCTATGGTAAGAACCATAGTCCCAGAGCTAAAAAGTGTTGGGACTATGGTTCAAACCCAGGCAGTGGCTCCAAAGTCTGCACTTGGATGCTGTAAAAAGGAGTTGAATTAGATGAGCTTCTGGGGTCTCTCTAAGTTCATGTGCCAGAGAAGGCTGCTGGTTTCCCCCAACAAACAAAGGTTAGGAACAGTGCTATGTTAAGGTGTGACACTGCAGCCAGTACAGTTCATCCTCAGGCAGGGAACATTGTCTAAATATAGAACCTCCCTTAACGTTGGAAGGTCTGACTAAACTGGGTTAGTTGCTGGGTGAGGTGCTAGAGGCAGCGCAAGCAGAAAGGTGTGCCAGCTTCGCAGTAGTGCTGCATAACAATGTAGGGCAAGATTTCTCCCTGAGCTCTGCCCTGCTTGCATCACTGCTTTCATTGCACATCCTTTAGCGGGATTATATAATGCCGATTAAGGTAGATTACTTTATGAATCAATTTGCCTCTCAGGGAAATCAGGGCATTTGCCAAACTCTTTTTCACCAAAATGACAATTCCATGGCTTTAGGTTGATTCTCTTTTTACTTGTTTGTCAGTTGCAAGGGAAACTCTGGTTTATGTCTGCTCCATGCGCAGCTGGACTGTCTTTGGACATGCATACTTTCCAACAATGTTAACTTCTTCTTCTGGCTTGTCCTTTGGGATATGTTTTTAGACCTTTGAGATACTGTTGTGAGTTGAATTGTATCCCCCCAAAAGAGATGTTTAAGTCTTAAACCCCTGTACTTGTGAAAGTGACCGTAATTTGGAAATAGGGTCTTTGCAGATATAATCAAGCTATGATGAGGTCATACTGGAGTAGAGTGGGCCCTAATACGATAGCTGGTTTCCTGAAAGAGAGGTAATTTACACACAAACACGCAGACACAGGGAGAACACCATGTGATGATGGAGGTGGATATTAGAGTGGTTCATGTATAAGCAAAGGAATGCCAAGGACTGTGGGCAAACACCAGAAGCTAGAAGTAAGCGAAGAACCATTCTTCCCTAGAACTTTCAGAGGGAGCATGGTTCTGCTGACACCTTGATATCAGACTGTGAGAGAATAAATTTCTGTTTTTATGCCACCCAGTTTGTGGTACTTAGTTACGGCAGCCCTGTGAAACAAATGCAAATACTTCTCTGGATCTTTTGCCAAAGATGTTAAAAGGCTCCATAAGCATAATTTCATTAATTCATACAATATAAATTGAACTATTTAAAGAATGTGTGCCATGGGAATAGGGCTAGGATGTTGGCCCAAAGACCTGAGATGCAGCTCTGGCTCTGCTACTTACTAACTGTATGACTGGGGGACAAATCATTCATCCTTTCTGAGTTGTTGTTTTTTTTTTTTTAAATAAAAAATGAGACTATTGCAAAAATACTGCCTTGTTTGCCATATAAGGTTGTTATGAGAATCAGTAATAATTTACATTTGTGTAGCACCTGAATGTTTACAAATCACATTCAGGTAAAAACACTATGTTATTTGTTCTTCTCAATAACCCTACAAGGTGGATAGTTTTCTTGATCTAATGTTGCTGATCAATGCAAAATTTAGAGAAGCTGTTTGTTTGCCAGAGACAACACAGCTGGTAAATATTAGAGACGGGACTCCTCTCTTTTCTACTCTACATACTCCACTGTATAGTGCTTAGGAAAACACTTAGCCCATTGTATATGTTTAATATGTATTTGTTGAATGAATAGAGGGATGAATGAACCTTGGTTTTCTGATACTTAAGCATGTGAATCTTTTATAACCCTTCAGCTGAAAGATTAATGTATTCAGTATACAGTTCCAATTATTTATGTACACAAAAATATTTGTTGAATGCTTGCCATGGGCTAGGCATGGGTCTAGGTATAGACTTATAGCAGTGACAAAACAGACCAAATCCTTGTTCAGGCAAAGCTTACATTCTAGTCGGGGAAATAGATAGTAAAAAAACAAACTTCTATCTTGACATGAAATTGCCAAGGAGAAAATCCAGCAGAATAGTAGGGATGGGAATTATGGAGTGGGAGGAAGGGAAGAAGGATGTTATAGGGTAGTCAGGAAAGGCCTCTGTGATAAGGTGACTTTTTAGTAGAGCTGTGAAGGAAGTGATGAGTATCTAGGGAAAGATTATTTCAGGTTAAGGAAATAGCAAATAAAAAGTGTGAAAGTTTTCTTGAGACCTTCAAAAAACAGCAAGGAATCCAGTGTGGAAGAGGGGTGGATTGGTGGTCAGAAAGTTATAGGAGGCCCTATCACATGGCCCTTGTATGGACCTTGTAGACCAACGACAGGAGTTTTTGGTTTTTACTACAAGATAGGAAGCCATTGGAGGATTTTGCACAGAGCAATGACCGGATATGTTTTAAAAGGATCATTATGGTTGCAGTGTGGAGAATAGATGGGAGAGGGAAAAGGATGGAAGTTGGCAAAGGTTGTTATAATAATGTAGGCAAGAGATGGAGTTAGTGAGGATGGTCAGATTCTGAATACATTTTGAGGGTAGAACTAACAGGATTTTATGATTAATTTAGATGTGGGGTGTGAGAGAAAATGAAATGTCAAAATGGCTCCAAGAGTTTTGATATGTGCAACTATTAATACAACAGATGTAAGAGTTATTAAGGTGGGAGAAGCAGGTTTGGGATAAGGGTGGGGAAACCAGTTTAGTTTTGGACATTTCAGTTTGAGATTTATCATAGACTTCCAAGCAGAGATGTTGTGTAAACAAATGGAAATATGAGTCTGGAGTTCAAGGAAAAGGCCCAGGATAGAGATAAAATCTTGGGAGTCATTAGCATATACAAAGTATTTAAGTCCATTAGATTGGATGAGATCAGCAGATGGTGAGTATAGATTTTTAAAATAGGTTCAGGGTTTGAGGCCTGGAGCATTCCTCCTTTTGGGGATCAGGAAAATGAAAAGTAATGGGCAGAAGAGACTGAGGAGGAACAGCTAATGAGGAAGAAGGAAAACCAAAAGGGAGTGGCGATGTAGAAGCTGAGGAAAGATGCCATTTGAAGAATGTTTCAAAACTTATTACACAGAAGAGAGAGGGATGATTGCTAAAGCAATGCTCGCAGTTCACATACTGCTGACTGACTGAGTTAGGTGAAGTCTAAGTTGTTTCTGTTTAGTATGGCAATTTGGAGGTAATTAATAAGTAACCTTGACACAAACAGTTCAGGTGTGGGTTGGGAAAGATCCTGATGGCAGTAGGTTCAAGAGAAAACAGCAAAAGAGAAAGTGGAGTCAAAGTACACACCCTTTGGAGGAGTTTTGTTATTAAAGGGGCAGAAAAATAGTGCAGTAGCTGGAGGGTAATTTGATGTTAAGGGAGAAGGAGGTTGGTTTGTTTGCTCATTAAAAGGGGAAATGCTAAAGCATGCTAATGGTAATTGTATTATAGAAAGAAGAAACATGATTACATAAGGAAACAGAGTGAGAACTGCTGTGGTAATATCCTTGAGCCAGTGAGGGAGAAGACATCCAGTGAACAAAGGGAGGGTTCAGCCTTAGAAAGGCACACTTTTCTATTGTGATCCATTGTCACAGAAAGGAAGGCAGAAAACGTGGGTGCAGACACTGGTGGGTTGTTATACAAGTGAGAGCTCATGGAATTTTTCTCTGATTGGTTCAGTTTTTCCAGCAATATAGGAAGCAAGGTCATCAGCTAAGAGTGAGGAGGGAAAGAGGTGTGACATTCGGGAGAATGGGAGAGTGAATAGACTAAGGGAATGCAGTAGTAGGGTTTCCAGGCAGCATTGCATAAACATGTGAGAGATTACTTTGATGAGTAGAGAACAAAGATGGGAATTTCATATATTCGTTGACAGCTCACACATGGAAGCCGTGTATAGGCTTTGAGATACAAAGAAGAATTCTCACCTCCAGGAATGTAAAATCAAGTGTCGGTGATAACTAATAAACACAGGAAAGATTCAAATAATGATTTAAGACAATAGAAGAAAATATATGTGACAAGGAAGCATTAAAACTGCTGAATGTGTTTAAGGAGTTCAGAGGAAAAAGAGAGGTGATCTAAAAGTGACATGAATCTGGTAGAAAAGATAAATTCAGAGAGGAACAAGTGAAAATAAAGTAAATAATAGGAACAAAGACCAAAGCCTGGAGGGAAAGAGGCAGAAATACATCATCACCAAGTAGGGTTATCAGATAAAATACGGGACACCCAGTTAAATTTGAATTTCAGATAAACAACAAATAATTTTTTAGTATAAAATACGTATTTATACAGAATCAAATTTGGGTGGCCTGCAGTTTTATTTGCTAAATCTGGCAGCCCTAGAATCAAGGTTAAGGGAAACAAAAAAATGTTATTGAACCAAGAGAAGGAAGAATTTCAAGAATACAAAAGGTGTTCGATGGTGGCAGAATACTTCAATAAAGCCACGGAAATAAAGTTTTGTCATTAGAACACTACTGGTGACATTTGACATGGCATTGAAGGCAGAGGGCCAAGCAACAGATGTGGAATACTCAGTAGAGAGGCTTGGCAGTAAGAAAGGAGAAAAATACATAGTCTAAGGCCAAATGTAGAGGTGAATCCCAGGACCTGGGCTCACAACCACTGGGATGCTGTATGCATTTAGATAATGTGTGAACAGCAAAGATCCTATCTTTAAGATGCTCTGTAAAGGCCAGAGACTGGCTAAACAGTGAAGTCACAACTTAGCTGGCTTGGTACTCTAGGGCTCAGGTATCCTCCATTGGGGAGCAAGACAACGGAAGGAGACACATTTTGCAAATGAAATACGAAAGAAAAAAAAGGATGGAAATCCTATTGTTGTCAAAATGTTTATTTCAATTCAATATTAGACCAAATTCAGATACTCTCAGATTGAAATAAGAATGTGAACTTTAGATTATAAATCATTTAATAGAACAGACTTTCTGCCCACAGAGGCCTGCCCTATGCTGGATTTTATTTCTTTACAACTGGATAGAGGAAAGCATCAAATAAATTCCATGAGAAACAAGCACTATTGTGAAAAGGCAATGGCAGAATTTTTCCTGCCTGGCCACTAGTGTTAGGGCACTTGGTCATAGAGGATGGGCATGTCTGAGGGCTGTACACTATCAGTCGGTGGAAGTGTTAGAATGACAGTGACAGTAATGTTTTATCCTTAGGGGCCTCAAGGTGCTGTAGTATCATTACAGAATATTTATTGCTGAATTTTCTGCCCCCAGGAAGAAAAGGTAGCAGCTTTTGGAGGAGATTTTTTAAAAATGAGGGTTAACAGAGTAACCATTGACAATAACTGCTAATGAATTAGGGTCAGGGACATCTCAGTGCTCACAGACCTTAAAAATACTGTCATCTATCTTTCTCTCTGAATTGAGTGTTCATCTTGCCAGTTCCTATAGTTAATTAGATTGTTAACTCTGTCTATTTATAGCAGCAAACACTTCACTGGCATGTAGCAAATGCTGATTATTAATCAGGAGCCTCTACTGACTCAGGGTGGAATGAAATGTAATTATTCAAATTAGATTTAGGCCAAGGTCCAGTGACCTCACAGGCAACATCTTGATTTTGCAAGTACTAGTTTCCATAAACCATGTCTCTGGAAGATGTAGAGATTACCATCTTTAGGAACCTAGGGGTGAATAGTGATGCCGAGTTTAGGCATCCCCTAGCATTCTTAAAAAAATTATGCTCTCTTCTATAAATGTACCTATGCACCTGCCAGCTCATGACGCAAAATCAGCCTTACTGAGTAAATCATTATACAAAGTAGTTATGGATGTAGAATTTTAATAGCAAATCAATTAAAGTTAATTTTCATGGATGCTATTAGGGAGGATATTCACCAAGCCTGTCTCTTTTCATATATCACAGTACTTTATACTTTGAGAGAAAAGCTGTCTGTTTTTTCATCTTTTGCCTTTTGTATTTTTTACTCATTTATACTTTAAGAAATTTTAGATTCGGGGGTACTTGTGCAGGTTTGTTATGATGGTATATTTTGTGATGCTGAGGTTTGGGCTTTCATTGACCTCATCACCCATATAGTGAACATAGTACCAACAGGAAGTATTTCAGCCCTTGCCACTTTCCCTTCCTCCCTTGTTTTGGAGTCCCCAGAGTCTATTATTCCCAAATTTATGTCCATTTGTACCCAGTGTTTATCTCCCACTTATAAGAGAACATGTAATATTTGCTTTTCTCTTTCTTCACTCATTTGCTTAGGATAATGGCCTAAGCTGCATCAATGTTGCTGCAAAAGACACGATTTTATTCTTTTTTTGACTGCATAGTATTCCTTGGTGTATGCATACCACATTTTCTTTATTCAATCCACTGTTGATGGACACCTAAGTTGATTCCATGTCTTTGCTATTATGAATACTGCTGCGATGAACATACAAGTGTAGGTATCTTTTTGGTAGAATTGTTTATTTTCCTTTGGATATATAAAGGAAATAAATCCTTTAGGATATATAAAGGAAAAGTAATGGGATTGCTGGGTCAAATGGTAGCTCCATTTTTAGTTCTCTAAGAAATTTCCAAACTGAAATTTATAAGCTTAAGTAAAAATAAGGGATCTATTAAGTAGGTATGGGTATATGTATTCAGGGGCAGGATGTTCAGCTGGATCTCACAAAGATCCATACTAGGACTTGGAGAGCTTCATCCTCCTAGGGGCTGCTAATTGTCTTGTCTCTGCTGCTGTCTTGAGTATCTAATCCTTCCCTGTTTCCAAGGAAAACTTTCTCTGCTTAGCTTGTATATGGCTCATCATGAATGCCCTCAAATTGTACCCTCGTTCTCTAAGTTATAAGATGTTCCTTGTCTAGAGTCCATAGCTACCTGACTTAATCTTTTTGCTTTTTAAAAAGTATAGCATTTTAAACAATTGAAACATACTTCATATAAAATAAGTCACCATTTGAAAGTGTATGCTTCATTGGTTTTTAGCATATTTGTTATGTTGTCCAGTTATCACCACTACCTAATTCCAGAATATTTCCATCACCCTAGAAAGAAATCCCATACCTCCTAGCAGCTAGTCCCAATGACCTCCCCACCACATACCCTGTGCAACCTCTAATATAATTTCTGTCTCTATGAATTTGCCTCCTCTGGATATTTTATATAAATGGTGTAATACAATATATGGCCTTGTGTGTCTCACTGATTTCACTTAGAATAATGTTGTAAGGATCATCTGTGTTGTAGTATATGACAGTACTTCATTACTTGTTATAGCTAAATATTATAATAGTCCATTTATGGATATGCCACATTTTGCATATTCATTCATCAGCTGATGAACATTTGGGCTGTTTCCACTTTGTGGTTTTTAACAATAATGCTGCTATGAACATTGTTTTTAAAAAATATTTATTTATAATTTAAAAATGACAAATTTATGTGTACAATATGATATATTGATATATGTTATACATTGTGCCATGATTAAATCAAGCTAATTAACATGTCCATTACCTTACATACTTATCTTTGTGTTGAAAACATTGAAAATCTATGGACTTAGCAATTTTTATTATTACAACAATAAAATAATAATTTATATTGCTATAATCAATGATAATAATTTACATTATTATTAGTTATAGTCACTATGCTATACAATAGATCTCAGGAATGTACACCTCCTGTCTAAAAGAAACTTTGTATGTCTTAACCAACATTTCCTTATTTCTTACCCTTCTCCCCGTAGCTCCTGGTAACCATCATTCTACTCTCTGCTACTATGAGTTTGATATTTTAAGATTCTACATATAAGTAAGATCATGCGGTAATGATCTTTCTGTACTGAGAGAAGTTGGAAAATTGGAAATTTCTCTTATTTTACTTAGCATAATGTTCCTCCAGATTCATTCACATCATCTCAACTGACAGGATTTTCTTTCTTGAGGCCTAATAGTATTCCATTTGTGTATGTGTATGTGTAATATATATATTATATATTACACGTTTTCTTTTTCTTTATCCATTCATTAATTCATTGATGGACACTTAGGTTGATTGTATCTATTGGCTATTGTGAATAATGCTGCAATGAACATGGGAGTATAGATATCTCTTTGACATACTGATTTCGTTTCCTTTGGATTTATACCCAGAAGTGAAATTGTTGGATCATATGCTAGATCTATTTATGATTTTTTGAGGAATCTCTATACCGTTTTCCATAATGTTTGTGCCAATCTACATTCCCACCAACAGTGTAACACAGTTGCCTTTTCTCTACATTCTTGTTTACATTTATTATCTTCCATCTTTTGATAATAGTCATTCTAACAGGTGTGAGATGATATCTCATTGTGATTTTAGTTTACATTTCCCTGATGATTAGTGATGTTGAGTACCTTTTTATATACCTGTTGGCTACTTGTGTCTTCTTTTGATAAATGTCTACTCAGGTCCTTGGTCCATTTTTTGATCAAGTTATCTGTTTTCTTGCTATTGAGTTGTTTGTGTTCCTTGTGTATTTTTGGATATTAACCCCTTATCAGATGTGTGGTTTGGAAATATTTTCTTCCATTTCTATAGGTTATCTCTTCACTTTGTTGATTGTTTCCCCAGCTGTGCAGAAAGTTTTAGTTTGATGCAGTTCCATTTGTCTAGTTTTGCTGTTGTTGCCTTTGCTTTTGGGGTCTTATCCAGTAGATCTTTGCCAAGACCAACATCAAGAAACTTTTCTGTTTTTTTTTTTCCACTGGTTTTACAGTTTTGGGTCTTACCTTTAAGTCTAATTTATTTTGAGTTGATTTTTGCCTGTGAGGTGAGATGGGGTCCAATTTCATTTTTCTACTTGTGCATATCCAGTTTTCCTGACACTACTTACTGAAGAGATTGTCTTTTTGCCATTGTATGATTTTGTCACTTTTGTCGAATGTCAGTTGACCATAAATGTGTGTATTTATTTATGGCCTCTCTATTCTATTCCATTGGTCTATATGTCTGTTTTTTGTGCCAGTACCTTGCTGTTTGGATTATGATAGCTTTGTAGTAGATTTTGAGATCAGGTAGTGTGATGCCTCCAGCTTTGTTCTTTTTGCTTAAGATTGCCTGGCAATTCAGGGTCTTTTGTTTTTCCATATGAATTTTAGGATTGTGTTTTCTATTTCTATGAAAAGTGACACTGAAATTTTGATAGAGATTGCATTGTATCTGTAGATCACTTTGGATAGTATAGACATTTTTATGATATTAATTTTTCAAGCCTATGAACATGGGGTATCTTTCCATTTATTTGTATCTTTGAAAACTTCTTTCATCAATGTTTCATACTTATAAGTGTACACATCTTTCATTTCCTTGATTAAACTTATTTGTGTTTTTCTATGCTATCATAAATGAGAATATTTTCTTGGTTTCTTTTCTGGATAGTTCATTGTTAATGTATAGAAATTCTACTATTTTTATATGTCGATTTGGTATCCTTCAACTTTACTGAATTTGTTGATTAGTTCTAACTTTTTTGATGAAGTGTTTAGGGTTTTCTATACATAAGATCATCCTGTCTGTAAACAGAGACTATTTAACTTCTTCTTTTCCAATTTGGATGCCTTTTATTTCTTTTTCTTGCCTAATTTCTCAGGCTAGGACATCTAGTACTATGTTGAATAGACATGGTGACAGTGGACATCTTTGTTTTGTTCCTCACCTTAGAGGGAAGGCCTTTCAACTTTTCATTGTTCAGTATGAGGCTAGCTGTAAGTTTGTAATATATGGCCTTTATTATGTTGAGGCACAGTCCTTCTATACCTAATTTGTCAAGAATTTTTATCACGAAAGGATGTGAATTTTGTTGAATGCCTTTTCTGCATCTATTGAGTTGATCACATGGCTTTTGTCCTTCATTAGGTTAATGTGGTGTATCATATTTATTGATTTGCATATATTGAACTATTCTTGCATCTAGGGATAAATCTCACTTGATCAGGAATGAGTGATCCTTTTAATGTGCTGTTGAATTAGGTTTGCTGGTATTTCACTGAGGATCTTTGCATCTGTATTCATCAGGAATATTGGCCTGTAATTTTCTTTTTTTACAGTATCCTTTTTGGGCTTTGGTATCAGGGTATGATATGAACTCTGTTTACAAGTTTTGGTGGAACATATCTTTCCAAGTCTCTTAGAATTATATTTAGGAATGAAATTGGTGAGTCATATGGTAATGCTATGTTTAATTATTTTAGGAACTGCCATATTGTTTTTCATAGTGGCTGTAGGTTTTTACATTCGCACCAGCAATGTATGATGAAGGCCCACTGATTTTTAATTTCAAATTTCTAGGAGACAGAGTCTGGTTTCCCCATCTCAATCAATATCCATTTGGGGTTCTCTTTGGGTAAGGTATGTACTCTGTTCAACACAGCTCAGTATGGGTGTCGGCAGTGGGACATGGAAGTAGAATGGTCATGAAAACACTCATATATGCAAAGGCCCATTATGTAACAGTTCTCAGAGAAGGGATCTGGTATTTTGGATTTCTCCCTTCCAGTCTAAACTCAACCTCACCCCTAGTATATCAGATTTAAAATAGTTTTGAATCATGAAAGTGGTTGGTTGATGACAATTTCTTATTTTTAAATTGAACTGAGCCTTGAACTTTTCTTCAGGAAAAGGCACAAAACTCTTTAGTGGCTAGTAAAAGTAACATATTCACTTTGAATAGATATTTCTTACATCAAACCTGTGAGGCATGTGAAAACTGTGACCCAATGTGGAGCTGTTAACTGAAATGTACAAGATCATAAAGCGAGTTAGTGACCATCACAGAATTAGCATAGCATTTGGAATCTTATTGCCACTGATTAGATTCTTAGGCCACTTGGCTGGAACCTTAATTATTGTCCTTCCATGCTATTTTGGGACCCAAAGTCCCCTTCTTTATTCGTTCTTTTGGGGAATTTGTAGACAAAACCTCACTTAATACTTTGCAAAATGAGTTGCTTTATAAAAACCCCAGAATGCAATCAAATCCATCTGTTTTCTCTTCTACATTAACTTATTTGTTGTAGTAAAGCCCCAGACAGTCCTCAGAGAGATACAGTTATAGGAAAGAAAACTGATTATAAGGGAACGATTTTAGGGTCATTGAGATTTATTCCCCCATATGCAAAATCTGCACAATGTGTGCAATAGCCTGAGATCACCTTGGCATAAGGCATAGCTCACATTTGAGAAGCTGATCATGCAGCCTGCACATGAGGGGAATAATAAGCAAAGGATTCCCACTACAGAAGGTTTAACAATCCGGAGCTTAAGATATTGCAATGGAAATGAGGCTGGTTATGCAGCCTTTTAACTGAACATTATTCTGAAGCTTGTCTCCTAGTATTAAGGCTCTTGAAAATTATTGATTTGGATTCAAATGGAGAGAAGGATTTAACATTTGCCTTGCTTTTTGTGAAAGTCAAGATAATTTATACCAGCAAACCTGAACCTGATATAGACTATATGTGTGTATGTGTGTGTGTGTGCATGTGTGTGTGTGAGAGAGACAGAGAGAGACAGAGAAACAAGGAAAGAGAAAGAAAGATTAAGTAATAGATATAGAGACCTGAGTATGGAAGATTAAATAATGATGGATAGTAAACCTTATAGAAATTTTATTTCCTTCACATTATTTTTGATAATTTTGATTTATTCCACATTATTTATAATAATTTATGATTATTGGAAGTTATGTAGCTGAGTCCTTGTGGAGTGGCAATTCAAATGTTATATGAGCTCATGGATTGTGGGCCATGTTGCTTCTCTTCTACTCCTCTCTCCAAGAGGGCCCCCAGACACAGCAGGTGACACTGATGGATGGTCCCTGCCTGGCTCTTTATTGAAACTCCACATTGTACACAGAAAGGGTGAGATAGTTGATGCCTCAGTCAGGAGCAGACAACTAACAGGTCAATAGAAACTGAACCTGAAATTGCTGTCACAGAAGCTTGTTATAGCTTTTGGCCTTGATGTACAGCTACACTACTTTGTAATTCAGCAAATGTGGTGCTGAGGGACTGCTCCATTAGATCCATCTGTAACCAGAAGTCAGGTGATCTGGAGCCCAGCTTCAGCAGGAGCCCTATGACCTTGGGAGGATTTTTCAAGACCCCTGAGATTATTCCTTCACCTGCCAGAGTGATTGGGTGGGTGTTGGGATTTTCCTAACCAGGGTTGACTAGGATAATGCATGGGTAAGTATCTTGAGAAAGAAAAGGTATTACCAATAAAATAAAACTAGACAGGCCCAAATTCCCTCAGGGGCATTTCTCCTTCTAGTGTGGGAAAAGTGGTAGAACTAATGTGCTTCAAAGCAGATATTGTGTATTTTGTCTCATTTAACCCCATTAAGGTTGGTATTATTATACCCATTTTGCAGATGAGTTCACTGAGGCTCAGAGAACATAAATGACTTGCTCGAAGTTGCTCTGTCAGTTTCCACTTGGCAGAGGCAAGATTGGAAGAAGTATGTCTTACTCCAAAGTTGAGTCTGAGGTGTGTTGAGTCTTACCTCATTGCTCAGCCCAGTACTTACTTCTACATTAGCAACCCATCTCCTCTCCCGTACTTCTGCCACTTACCTATTATATGACCATGGGCAAATTAACCCTTTTGAGCCTGGTTCCTTATTTGTAAAAACAGAATTAATGCCACTGACCTTGCAGGCTTGTGTGAAGATAAATAAGCATTATAGCGCCTGGTCATGGGTGGGCACAGAAAATACGCCTTATCTCTTCTCACATCCAGGCCTTCTGCCTCTTCCATGCTGCTGACTCTATGATGTTCCCTAAGTTCGACTTGTGCCTCAAGACTTCCCTTCTCCCATCAACAAGAAGAATTAGAAAATGTCACTGCACATTATCTTTCCATTTTTACTGACATTAAATACTTTTTGAGAAATACTGTTAGATATTTTCTGAGCTAGGCACACAGGCAAGTTCTCTGGAGGAAGATTACTCTTCCTCCAGAATGTGCCTTGAGCTGTTGCAGGGGTGACTCAAGGCAGAGATTTTTGACACCGTTGATCATTTTATTTGTATTTCCTTAATAGCTGACAGCCATGGCACCATTATTCTCTTCTAGTGACCATTATTAATTCCATTTAACATTTATCAATACGTAAAATATTAATGAAGACTGTGATGTAACATTATTTCACTTTAAGATGGTGATTTTGATGCACACACTTAACTGTCCTTCCTTCCACCCAAATTCCATTAAAGACAGCCAAAGAAATTATGACAACATCTGCAGCAGAGCTGGAGAGTAGAAAACAATGCTATCATCAGGCCAGAAACTTTCAGAAATTTTGATAAGATACAGTTTACAAAAAACTAGATTTAGGGTCTTACTGTATAGTAAGAGAAACTCTGTCTTAGTCTGTTTTGTGTTGCTATAACAGAATATCTGAGGCTGGGTAATTTGTGAAGAAAAGAGGCTTATTTAGCTTACACTTCTGTATTCTGGGAAGCATCTGCATGACTTCTGGTGAGAGCCTTATGCTGTTTCCATTCATAATGGAAAGTAGAAGAGGAGTGGGCATGTGCTAAAAGATCACATGGTGAGGGAGGAAGCAAGAGAAAGAAACCAAGGAAGCCAGATGCTTTTTAAACAGCCTGCTCTCCTGGGAATTAATCCTACCTATTCTTTGTCTTAGTCTGTTTTGTGTTGCTATAACAGAATACCTGAGGCTGGATAATTATAAAGAAAAGAGAGAGATGCCCTAATCTATAAAAGAAAGGCATTTATCTATTTATGAGGAATTTATGAAAGGAGCCGGGCACATTCCTCAGCCCCGGGCTCAAAACAAACAAGCCCAGTACAAACACATCCCATCCTCCCATCTCACCACATATCGCCATATATCTCTCAAACTTCCTGAGCCCAGTACAAACACATCCCATCCTCCCATCTCACCACATATCGCCATATATCTCTCAAACTTCCTGAGCCCAGTACAAACACCACCAGGAAAGTCTCCGATAAGGAGACAGCCGTTCAAAGTTTTACTGAAAAAGCGGGAACCAAAAGAATTCCTTTGTTCCCCTGTAACTTTCAGGCTATAAAAAGCAAACACTCACATTGTTCAAGGCCCTCTTGTATGCTGTGGAATGGAGGGACCAGGTTCGAACTTGTAGTAAAGATCCTTGCCGCTTGGCTTTGACTCTGGACTCTGGTGGTCTTCTTTGGGGAACTAATGGTCTGGGCATAACATTTACTTCCTGCTAGGCCCCGCCTCCCAACACTACAATATTGGGGGTCAAATGGTAACATGAGTTTTTGCAGGGATGAGCCACATCCAAACCATAGCACTCTTATTTTATAAATTTTTGTTAAAACTTCGTTGTGGTTTGAATTGTCTCTCTCTGAAGGATATGTTCAAGTCCTTACATACATACCTATGAATGCGGCCTTATTTGGAAATAGGGCCTTTGAGGATGCAATCAAGCTAAATCGAGGTCCTACTGGATTAGGGTGGGCCATAAGCCAATCACTGGTGCTTTTATAAGAAGCAAGAAATTTGGACATAAACGCACAGGCAACAAAACCGTGTGATAATGGAGGCAGAGATTGGAGTGGCGTGTCTGAAAGACAAGGAATGTCAAGGATTGTTGGCCCCCACAAGAAGCTAAAGAGGGAGCATGATTCTGCGAACACCTTACTTTTGGACTTCTAGCCTTTGGAACTATAGGAGAATAAGCTTCTGTTGTTTTAAGTCACCTAGGATGTGGTAATTTTGTTATGGTGGCCTAGGAAACTAATATGAGCCTTACTAAACACTTTAAAACATGGATTCAAAGAAGTACTGACCTAGCTGCAATTCAACACATGTGAAGGAAAGATTCATCTGGCAACAGTGGATGGATGCCCTTAGTATGGACCCAGATAATCTTCCAGCTCAGAGTAACTGGGGCTCAAGCCAGTGTGAAACAAATCTGAACCCTATAAATGACCTTGGGGAGTTGGATCTTGACTACACACAGAACAACTGGCCAGGCATTCCACCCTTGCTATGATCTACTATGTCAGGTAAAACAGTGGCATCATTTCCGCAGGATCCTGTTGAGGAAAGCTCTGCCAGTCAGAGAAGGGGCTGGCACAAAGGACTACAACAGACACACAAAAACATCCACTAAGCACAGGAGTAAACTTTCTCACATATGCTTGCTCCTAACTTCAGGGTACAAATTCAACTGCCAATCTTGAAAAACTAAAAGTACAAAAATTTGAAAATTTTCATTCTTTTTTGTCTAAAACTAAACAGTTTGAATAGAGATCCTTATAGTTTCAGAGAAGCCACCTTTTAAATTCCAAAACAGGAAAAATGTAGACATTCACTCGTTGAACTGAAATTTTAATTGAGCACTACTATTTGTTAGTAGTGTTATGCTGAATGTTATGCTAGGATGAGTGTTTTATTCAGAGGTAACATCATATGCAAATATCAGAAGGCAGGATAGAAAGAGTACATGATACAACCAGGGAGCTGCAGGAATGGATGAATAGGGAAAAACCATTGGACCTGTGAAATTTTAAAATAATTACTCAAATTATTGAAATAAAGGGGGCCAGTCAGGGCAATCAGAGGAAATGACCCTTTGAAATGGACTTATTCCCCAAAAAAATGAGAAAAAGAAAAGGCTTTGGTCAATCACCAATTCTTTTTATTATTTTAATACAAGATTAGAGAGGACACTGTATTTATGAAAACAGAATAATTTGAGCCTAGGAAATATTGCCATAAGAACAGAAGTATAACCCTTAAATTAAAAGTTTTAAAAGCAGCAGAGAGAAAATTGAATTTTGCAATAAATTGAATTGGTAAATTAGATGATTAGGTTGAGAAATTCTCCCAGAACACAGAGGAAAATATGCAAGCATAACCATATGAGTGTAAAGAAAAGGTACAGAGGAAAAATCCAACAGATCCAATATTGGTATAATAAAAATATCAAAAGGAGAGAGCAGGTAGAGAAAAGATAACAAAAAATAAAAAAAGGTCCTAAACTTAAAGAAATACTGAGTCTTCAGCTACCTACTAGGTTTCAAGTAAAATTTAGTATTTAGACTCTCACACTGAGATACAGCCTAATGCAATCTTCTTCCTGCATTCAAGCAAAACCAAAAACAAACAAAAGAGATTATCTAGGGAGGGAAAAAATAGATGTTTCAGCATACTGCTTTTTTATCACATGAATTACTGGAACATAGGAAATAGTATACATAGAATTTTGAGGGAAAAGATTGTTACCCAAGAATATCTTCTTCATCTTATGCATGAGGGCAACAGAAAATCTCTTCTCAAACACCCAAAAGCTCATAGTGTTCTTTCTGAGAAAAATTCCTTGAAGAAGTCCTATAGCAATTCAAGAAAGAAATCAAAATAAATAATTCAAATTGAAGGAAGCCAGAGCATCCCGGAACTATTTGCAAGGAATGAACCAGTCAAATTTAGTGTAGTATATGTATACTTGTGTAATGGTTAACATTATAAAATTCAGCAAAAAATGTTAAAATGATAATCTGGATCTAAGAAGATAGTTTATTTAGATAAAAACTTAGGAGTGTATAGTAGGGAGAAGACATGCACAGGGGCTCTGCAAGGACATAAATTTTGTCTAATTTGTTTACTATTTTAGCCCCAGGCTTAGAACAGTGCCTGACACATAGTAAGTGCTTAATGAATTAATGAAAAGTCTGCTAAATTTCTCTAATCAATAAACATGAAAGATTCCTATGAATCAATAATAAAAAAGACAATTTAATAGAAAAATGAAAAAAACACAATTTATAGGCAATTTGGAGAAAAGCCAAATGACTAAAAAAATGAAAAAGAGAAAAGATGCTCAACCTAATTAGTAATCAGAAAAATGCAAATTAAAATAACCAAGATATACTAATTCTCATTAACAAGCTGATTGTTAAAGATCAGTATGGCTCACAGTATCAAATGGTGAGTATATGGGGAAACAGAAACTCAGTCTGTTTGTATTAGTCTGTTCTCACACTGCTATAAAGAAATTCCCAAGACTGGGTAATTTATAAAATAAAAAGAGGTTTAATTGACTCACAGTTCCACATGGTTGGGGAGGCACTGGAAAACTTACAATCATGGCAGAAGGGGAAGCAGGCACGTCTTACATGGTGGCAGGCAAGAGGGTGAATAAAGGGGGAAGAACCCCTTATAAAACCATCAGCTTTCGTTAGAACTCACTTTCATGAGACCAGCATGGAGGAAACTGCCCCTGTGATCCAATCATGTCCCATTAGGTCCCTCCCTTGACACGTGGAGATTATGGGGATTACAATTTGAGGTAAGATTTGGGTAGGGACACAGAGGCAAGCCATATCACTATTAGTGAGACTTTAAATTAGTACTAAATATTTGAAGAATTTGGCAATATCAAGCAAAGCTAAAGATGTGCATACTCTGTGTTTCAGCGGTATACTCTAAAGAAACTTACAAATGTTCCCCACATGAACACCTCCAAGGATGTTCACTGGATACTGTTTATAATAGTGAAAAATGGAAACAACCTAAGTGTCCATAAAAGGGGATAGGTAACAGTGGTTAATTCATACAATTGAATAATACACATCAGTTAAAATTAGTGGATAGCATTTGTGTTTCAACTGAATTTTAAAAACGTATAGTTACTAAGAGAAGAGCAAATTGTAGAATGGTGTGTATAGCATGCTAATATTCACAAAGAGTTAACAAGCCCTCAGAGTCATACATGCATTACTATGAATTTCATATGCCTGCTTAGATAGCTAATAACAGTAAGAAACAAGAATTAGAAGGAGATATTGCAAATTCATGATAGTGATCACCTCTACAAAGGAAGGACAAAGAGTTTTGAGACTGTGGATTGCAACAAAGAACTTCAGTTTTATCTATAATGTTTTACTTCCTTTCTTTAAAAAAATTTAAACAAAGAGATAGAATTTAGTATTTATTAATTCTGAATAGTAGATACATGGGTGTTTGTTTTATTATTCTTGTACTTTGTTTATTTTTAAAACCTTTCATACTCCCCCAGAAATATAATCAATATCTAAGCCTATGTCTTTATAAAAATGATTCCTTTAGAAGATTAGCTGATGGGTTTCTAGAGACGAGGCAGTAAGTCCATGTAACTGCTAAAATAATACTAATAACAACAACAATAAAATTGATGTGTGCTGTGTATGTGCATTGCTTTTTGGAGAGGGTAATACTCTGTCCTTTTCAAAGGCATTTGTAAATCTGTTTACAAATTTTGATTTTGATTTTGGTTTGTGCAGTAGTTGAATGGTGTTTCTGGTATTTAGCGTCTGAGGCCAGGGATGCTAAATATCCTGAAATTTGCAGGTGTGCTCCCATAAAATAAAGAATTGACCAGCTCCAAATGCCTATTACATCCCTTTGAAAGATATTGAGTTAGAAATTGAGGCTGGGCATGGTGGCTCACACTTGTAATCCCAACACTTTGGGAAGATGAGGCGGGTGGATCACTTGAGGCCAGGTGTTTGAGACCAGCCTGGGCAATATAGCAAAACCCCATCTCTACTGAAAAAAAAAAAAAATGAGCTGGGCACAGTGGCACATGCCTGTAATCCCAGCTACTTGGGAGGCTGAGGTGTAAGAATTGCTTGAGCCCGGGAGGTGGAGGTTGCAGTAAGCTGAGATCGCACCACTGTACTCCAGCCTGGGTGACAGAGCGAGACTGTCTCAAAAGAAAAAAAAAAAAAAGGAATTATATTTATTCTGCTATGGATAACAGAAAATCCTACTAGTGGTTTAAACACATAAGCACTTTCTTTTCCTTATGTAACAGGAAGTCTGCAGGTTGTTGGCATTGGTTCAGTGTCTCAGGGAGGTCAGGGCTCAGTTCACTGTTTCTATTTTCCTTTCCCTCACAGGCTCACAATGGCTGTTGAAGCTCTAGCCATCAAGTGGAGTGTCCAAACAGAAAGAAACAAGGGCTGGAAAAGGGAAGGGCAGTAACTATATTTAGAAAACAAGACTTTTCCAGAAATCCTCAGTAGACTTCTACTTAGGTCTCATTGTTCCACAAAGTCTTGCCTGCTGCAAAAGAGTTTTTGGCTTTGCAGCCTTTATACTAGAGGAAAGAAGAAGAAGAAGAAAAAAAAAGAATTTGGAATGGGTGCTAAGTAAACCAACCCACAGTATTTGCTGCAAAAGTGAGTAGGTTAAATTTTCATACTAAATTAAAAAGAGTGGGTATATCAAGGTTCATTCAGAAAAACAGAAACTACTCTGAGTATTTAAAACAAAAGGAATTTAATGCAGGAAATTGGCTACATAAGGGATAGAAGAGTATAGAAGTTAAATATGAGACAATGAGGTAGCCTAGGGATTACAGCCTCAGGAAGCCACTACCTGCAATTTGCAGAAAGATGAGGGGAGAAGGCAGAATTATTAGGGTCACTTGGCAGAATCTGGAAGCAGAACAGGCCCATCTATCAGGAGTTGGAGCCAGAGAAAAGCTGTAGCTATTGCAGGAAACAACACATGAGAGGTAGGGGAAGAGAAACAGCCTGGCTTATCCTTTTCTCTTACTGTTTTTTTCTGTTGGCCAAACCCAGTTGAAAGCCAGCTAACACAGTCTGTAGGGGCCCCACTGTGATGCAGAACTGAGCAAGAATGACAAAAAATAAATGAGAGGGCAAACAGGTCCTCGACCAAGCACTTTGGGTCAAAACACAAAACATACTTCTATGTAAAGTAAAGGAAAGTATGGGCAATAAAAGTAAATCAGGAGCGACAAAATTAATATCAGATGATGATGTAGAATTAAAGGATCAGGCCATTAAATTAGATGAGAAAGGGTTTCTTCCTTCCTTCCTTCCTTCTTTCCTTTTTCATTTTTATTGCTAACGAGTATAATTCATAACAGAGAAATCATTGAAACTCTAGGTGCTAAGCAGTATGGCATCATATATATATAAACACCTCTTAGAAATACGAAGAGAAATTCAAAGAACCATAATCATAGAGGGTGACTTTAATCTCTTTGATAGACAAACAAACAAAAGTAAATAAGAATATTCAATAATGGTTCATAGTAAGACATATGGCAGCAGCCAAACCTAAAATCAGAGATATTCACAGCTTTAAGTGCTTTTATTAATACACAGGAAAAATGAAAATACATGGATTCAATTATGGCCTCAATTCAAGAGGACATAAAAAAGCCTATATAATTTTAGGAAAGCAAGAGAAAGAAATCAATAAAAATAACAATACATTTAAACAAATAGTAGAATTGATAAATTTACCAACAACCTATTTCAAAAAGATCAATAAAAGACACAAACTCTTGGAAAACCTTATTACAAAAAAAGTAGCAAAAATATCCAAATACACAGCATTAAGAATAAGAATGGTAATATAATCACAGATCTTGAGATCAAAAATATTATTAAAGCTATACTATGTATTACTTAGTTCACTTGAAAATCTCAACAAAAAGGATAATTTTATAGTGAATTTTAAAAAATTAAAGAAGGCCTCATTATGGTTCATGATGTCCTGCAGTTATACTCTGTCATGGAACCAGTAATTCTCCTGTATGACATCTATCATGATGAAATGCAAATTGAATATTCTGAACCATTTACCCCATTAAACTATTAGCATCCTGAGGGCAAGAACCATGTCTTATGTGATTTTTCATCCTAGAATCTAGCTAAAGGATACAGCAGTAGATGCTTAGGGGATGTTTGTTGAAAAAAATTCTCCTTTCCTCCCTCTCTTCCTTTCTTTTTCCCTCTGCTTTTACTTTCCTTCATTATTCTTTTCCTTCTTCAACACCCCAAAGAATAACCAAGAAGCAAGATCCATTTACCTTAGAATAAAGAGCACCTATTTATGTCATTCTTTACAACCTGTTGCTGATCTGTTCTCTATAGATCCCGTAGCCCTTCGAAGGAGACATGTGCATGCAGCCTCCTGTGTGGGGTCCACAGAGGTTTTTTCTGCAAGCAACGCTGCTTATCAAGAGCTGCCTGGAGCTGGTGACTCAGAGAATGGCCCGGCAGTCTCTGGCTGTTGCTAGGAAACCACAGTTCCCTTGTGGAACCCAGCACCATACTTGTAGGTTGTCTCTGATAACTTAGAGGAAATGAAGAGCTGTCAAAAAAGGTAGAGGGCAAAACAAAACACTAAAATGAAGAAAGTAATTTTCCTTGCCCAGCACTAAATGACAAGTATCTATGGGGATTAGAGACAAAAATAGTCAAAAGAGAGGTTGGCATCATTAACAAAAAAACACTTTTGCTTTTGCTACTTTTGACATTGTAAAATGCGCTGCAAGAACACAGCCAAGAAGATGTCTGTACTGTGGGCAGAAAGGGCTTTCTGGAACTTTGGCCATGGAAGGGCCTAGAGAAGTGATGGAGGGTTCTCCCTCAGGATCCACGTCCACACTCTGATTTGGATCTCTCTGGTTACCTGGTCAGCTGACTTTTGCAAGTGAATGCCTTCCTTGACTTCTAACACATCTTTGACCAATTGCAAATTAGTGTTGCCAAGAAACACCCAAAGAAGAAACAGCAGAAGGAGAATAATAAAACCTTACAGCAGTGGTTCTCAAAAATGACTGTGTATATGAGTTACTGGAGAGTTTCTTACACACAGACTGCTGGGTCCTATCCCCAGAGAGTCTGATTCAGGAGACTAAAGTGGGGACTGAGAATGTACATTTCAAATTAAGTTCCCAGGTGATATTGATGCTGCTGGTCCTGTGACCACACTTGGAGAACCTCTGCCCTAGACTATTGGATCTTGCAGGAAATTGACAAATCACTTAACTGATTAAAAACAAACCAGAGGTTCAAAGAGGAGGTGGTGGATCAACCAAGGTCACTTTTGCTACTGGTGGTGGGCTCAAACCCAGGCTTCCTGAATTGAACACCAATGCTTTCTCCACTACAAAATGCTCTTCAAGCTGTGCTCTTTAAAAATTCTCCAAAAGACACCAGATGGCTGCCAACAGGGGTGGTCCTACCAAGTGAATGCCAAGTTGCTAAATCCAACTCTGATAGCAACAGCTTTGAATATGAAGCTAGAGACAGTTTGCAAAAGCCTTTGTGTTCTTCGCAGCGTTGTCTCTCATCTTTCTAAATACTGTAGATAGAAAAGGAAGCACGTTGAGGAGGAGCAGACACAGCTAAGCAGGGCTCCAACACATTTCCAAAGGGGCATGCCTCCAGTGCCATGCTGCTAAGCTAGGGCTGCTAGTGGGAAGCCCCATTGACTTTGGATGCAAACCACAAAGCAGTCTCCTCTGCCACCACTGACTACTCCCTGCCTGCAGCCCCTGTATGTGCTGAGATGGCTTCAGAGATAAATTTAAAACTTAAAAAAATGCATTCTTTCTACTTTTGCTTGAATATGGGCTTCATCAGCCATCAAGGCTAATTGTAAGCTGCAGGATGCAAAAAGAATTAGTTAGCCAAACAACATTTGATTAACAAGGCCTGGTGAAAGCAAAGCTAGGGAGAATATGGAGTTTGTTTTTGGTTACCCCGGTCTCTTTGACCCTCTCATATTTCTCCAAGGTCCTCCACTTTGCCCTGCCCTTCTTGATTTCTATTCCTGTAAGATCTTTTTCATTTACCTTCAGCTAAACTCTGCTGAGGTATGAGATGAAAGAGATCTAAGGGCATGTTCGCCCATGGGCCTTTCAATTTTGATAAAAGACATTAGAAGAGTTAAAATCCCCTGATGCTCGGGAAAAATATGAAGTTCTGATGATGAAATTTTGGGTGTCATGGGAGCTGGAGTGAGAATCACAAATCAGGACCTTCCCTGGAATTCTTTATATTGAACCTCATAGGTGTCCAGCTAAGGTGAAAGCTTACCTTGTGTATTGGCAATACCAACAGAGGCTAATGCCTTATGAACCATCACTTATGTCTGCAGTACTTCTCACAAAAACTTTGTGTCCACTAGATGGCATTCAGATAGAGCTGTTGGATGAAGTCTTGATTCTGTAACCTACCGAGGTTAAAAAAAATCGTCCAGGGAGTACTTCCTTCCTGCCAGGGTTTTAGCTTTGTTCCTAATATCTCCGCCTCAGGATGTGTACTATACGTTTGTGCCTGCTACTGAGTGCAGAAATACATGTCATCTTACTTGCGTATGGCACTTTATAGTTTTCAATGTACCTCACATGTATTACTCCTTTTTGAGCTCACTTCTCAGATTTGTAGAAATTATCATTTCCATTTTACCTCTGAGGAAACAGAGGTTCAAATACATCAGCTAGGAAGTAGCAGAACTAGAACTTGAATCTAAACCTTTTGGTTCTCATTCTAAATAGACCATATTTCATCCCAAAATGGGAAATCAGGGGTATATCATAGAAGAGACAGAGAGGTGCTGGCTGACTGAGAGGGCAGGAAAACCCTTAGAGGACTACCTGGAATTGGAAAGTGAGTCTGGTCAGCATATGAAAATATAGAAAAGGGGAACATTCTGGGAGCAGCCTTCCCTCTGATGATACCAGTGGATGCTATGATTTCCGTGCCTTAGGTCCAGAGCAGTGGGGCAGACAACAACATAGTGTAGTCTGTGACTTTCAGGAAGTCAGGAGATTAGGAAACCGCAGGTTGGGCTGCAGAGAAGAAAGATGGTGCTTTACATGGAGCGGAGGATTTGCCAGCTACCTCTGAGATTCCACTCGTGCAGTCAAGACAAGTCCTGAGAAGATGAGACTACTTCAAAATCACATTTCAGCTGGGAATGCAAAAATGACTCTGGGTACATAGAAGGGCTTGTGCTGACCGACGTCTCCCAGGAATTATCTGCATGTTGTCTACTTATTTAATGCATTATATAAATGTTATAGAGTGGTATATTTCATTAATACTGTCTTGTTGTAGAATACCTGTCCTGTATTCCAGATGTTCCCGGGGATAGTGGGAGAAGGGTTTATATGAACCAGCAATATTCCATGCATTTAGTTACTCCTGGGAAATTAATATAGCAATAGCAGTGACTAAGGAATTAAGAGAAGGAAGGTGGTAGATTAGCAGACACAAAGGTACTAAGATGGAAATGAGCTTATCTGCAGGGAAGAATACAAACCCCTGCCTTGTCAAAGTGGAGAATCTGGGAACAATTGAAAGTAAGGTTGGACAGGTAATTTGAGACTGGATTATTGGGCCTGGTGTGCCACACTGTAGAGGACTGCCTTGATGATGGCATTTGGACATCATTAAAAGTTTTTAGTGTGATGCTAGGAGGATTATTCCAGCAATACACAAGATGGCTGGGAGTGGGAAGAGCCTGGGGACAGGGAGAAAAGACCTACAGATACTGGATTAATTTTCATATGAGGTAATAAGGGGCTGACTTCATGTGGAAATGGAAATGAAGGACAGATATGAAAGATACTAAGATGAGTCAATGAGAAAGTCAGTTGTTTATTGAACATGTTGTCCCCACTGGGTTTTCCTGTTATTCTTTTAACCTCACATTCTTGCTGCTTGTTTTCTCATGTGGTCCCCTGTTGTCTTAATAGAGCAGTGGAGCTCTGCTCATTAAAATTATGCAGCACATTACAAGTATCACTCATTTTAAGTAACTGATTTTATAGCACTTCAAACCTGCCAAGTTGATAAATTAGGCACTGTACTATTTTACACAATCTGGAGTCTCAGATTTAGGGAATTTTGAAAATTGGCACATCCTGTGGCAAATGGCAGCACCTGCTGGCAAATATGATATTACAGGCTAACTCAAGTAGACAGTGCAATGGCCCAGAAGAAGATGAACAAAGAGAACAAAGCTGGCAGGAGCTGGAAGGCTTGAGGAGGGGAATCCATAGGCTTGGAAGAAATTAATGTATTCTGGGAAAAGCAGTGATGGCAAAATAATTTGGGAAAATCAATTCAGAGAAATTTTAAAAAACTAATATGTGCCTATCACTATGCTAGGTGCTCTGAACAATATAAGTGTGATATCAGACAAGGTTCCTGACCTCATAGGCAATCATACATTTAGAATGATACATTCTACAAATTGAAATGTTGCAAAAAGTTCTTTTAGGATAACATTACAAACCAGCATTTCAAAAGTCTGACTGCCCTCCCCAAACCTTCTGCAAAAATAATTTTGTATTTAATGCATTTGAGAATTATTTTCTTCAGAATTGTTTTCCCTGTGAAAATAATTTTTAATATGCTGAAACTTGGTGTATGTGAAGCAGAGGGTAGGAGAGCATGGAATTCACTTTTTAGCCCTTACTAAAATTCATTCACTCTGTAAAGTTAGGTTTTCCAGACCATCTGGTTCAAGGAAGATGACAAAAGTCTTTGTAAGGTCTGGTCATAGATTTTCAGGGAGACTGATGTGCAAGAAACCTCCATAGCTTCTTGCTCATTTATATTTCACCTTTTCCCCCAGAAAGAATTTAAGACAACTTTAAGGCAGTCATGGACAGCAAACGGTAATAACTACCCATGTGCAAAACTTTATAGTGGCTACAGGAAGGGATAAAATGAGACAAGAGATGTAGTAACTACCCTTAAAGAATCTGATTGGGAAGACGGGAGTAGATATAAAAAGTTAATGAATAATACAAGATTATCTATAAAGAACACAGTTTCTGGAGCTGACTGACTGGGTCAAAATCCTGGCTTTGCAGTTCTCCAGCTGGGTAACCTTGGGAAAGTTACATAAACTTTCAATCCTTATTTGTAAAAGGGGGATAATAATAGTATCTGCCTCACAGGGTTGCTGTGAGTTTTAAATAGGTTAATATATGAAAGTAGTATACAGAGCATAGAGTATAGTAAGCACTATAGATATTAGCTACTATTATTATGAAAAGTGGTAAATGAGTGGCACATTCAGCAATTTCTGCAGGAGTCAGCTGTAAATTCTTTTGGGAAATACTAACATAAATAAAGAAATAGTGTTTAGAAGAAAAGAACAGAGAAGATGAACTTGGGAG
This sequence comes from Gorilla gorilla gorilla, assembly GCF_029281585.2. Taxonomy (NCBI): domain Eukaryota; kingdom Metazoa; phylum Chordata; class Mammalia; order Primates; family Hominidae; genus Gorilla; species Gorilla gorilla. The sequence continues at coordinate 83,290,108 of NC_073239.2, read as the reverse complement.
GTTTACTGGGAGGGTGGTGGTCATTCGTGTAAGCTGAATTTTTGAAAAGAAGAAGGATTTACATAAGAGAAGAGACAGGGAGAATGGCCTGAATCATAGTGCAGAGACAGAAGTGCATGTAGCCCGTTCTAGGGACAGGAGGAGAGGCTGGTCTGCTTGAAGCGGTGTCAGTATAGGGGGAAGTATTATAGTTGAGGCCCTTTACTGGGATGATCCTGGAAGCCTTTAAATATCAGGGTAAGTCAAAACTTTACTCTGAAGACATGGGAACCACAGATGAGGTTTGAATGGGATAGTGTGGCACATTAGGAAAGTTAATTTGTGCTATGCAGGTGAAGTATGCCAGGAGACTGGTTAAGGGTCAAGTAAGTATAGGACCAGTAGTGCAACTGTGAGAGTCCGGACAAGGGGAAAGGCAGGTGGAAAGATGATGAGGTGGACCTTACTGAGGAAGAGCTGATGACACTGAATGTAGAGGCCAAGGGAAGGGGTAGGAAGATCCTACTGTTTGAAGCTGGAGACATTGGAATAATTGAGATATAATCAAGTGAGCTAAGGAGCATGTGGCTGGGGATGCCACAGATGATGTTTTATTCTATACATGTTGATAGAATATTGAGATAATAGAAAAAAATGAACATTTATAATGTCTGGGGCAGTTTCTAGCAACAGTCTCAGACAAATATCCTTAGCAGTTCTAGGGTGGAGGGGCCCCTTGAGTATGGAGTCCATCCCTTGACAAAAATCCAAATAATTTCCCCAACTTTTCATTTTTGTATATGTAATGTTATTATAGGACTGCTGATTTCACTGCTGTTAGTCTGAGTCTCGGTCGTATTTGAGCTCCTCAAAAAGCACCTGAGCAATGTACAGTTTTTATCATCAGAAGTACTAAGTCTGGCCCGTCCATCCTGGCTTATTCACATTCAGTCTTTTGTGCTGACTTTCTGCCTGAGGACCCCAGTGTCTCATCTTCCAATTTGGCATTAATATTAATGATGACCGCTAAAGCAGAAAATCAGATCAGCATGCAAAGACATAGATCTGTTCCCTGGAGAGTTGCTGGTTTACCCAAAAGTGAAAGTCTTGGTGTGTTTTTATCCTTCAGGTAAAGTCTGGTAAATGATGAGAAGCACCCCTTTCCTCAAGTGAAAGGTTGACGCCGTTAGAAATGGTTCGCTCTTTGCAACCTCATTTAGCAGCACACTCAAAAGTAGTTCATTAAGCTGTAAGCAGCTGTGTAGTGGCACCAGAGACTTCTGCAGGCATTGGGCTGAGATGGTGGCTTCACTGTTTAACTTCTGAGTCTGGGGCCATTTAGAACTCAGTAGGAAGAACAGACAGAGTAGCAAGTGCAATGAAATTGAACATGGCCAGATTTACCCTAACATTGAATTAAGGCTATAGACACTGAAATCCAGAAATAGCAATAACCTTACATATAAAACAAGAAGGGGTAAATTTTGCAAGGGCTCATTTGTTTACCCATTTCAAGGTTTGAGTGGTCAGATGCAATAGGGTTACAAAGGAATATAGAAATAAAAATCCTAATCTATAGCTTGCCCCCTGCCATATTGCAGCTAAATGCATTTCCTATGTGGTGTTGTGGATGAGTTTAAAATTATATTCACCTTATGGAATTTCTCCAGTGTGCAATCTATTCACCTGTTCTTCCACTTATAAGTCAGCAATGCCCCCCGTGGCAGTGAGCACAAGTAGCTCAATATGCTTTGAGTCATACTTTCCATTTTTATAACTACTGCTTGTTTTAGAGTCTAATTTTAGGCTTGACTTATTTTTTCCTCTCTAAGTGTTATATTAATAAAATTCACAATGCCTTGACTGTAGCGAAGAGTCAAATATTCATTGAATGACTGTTTCATAATCATAGGAGACAGGAAAGAGCTCAGGAAGAAAACTATTGTCTTTGGTGATGCTATTGTGCAAACAGTATAGTCAAAAGAGCAAGGCACATTTGGGTTCCAATTCTATGTGACATGTGCCTATCACTTACAATAGCTGTATCTCAGTTTCCTTATCTGCTAGACGGGAGAGCATGATCTTTATAGAATCATCATAAAGAATGCAGACATAACATATAAGAAGTGCCTAGCAGAATACCTAGTATATTAAGAAGGCCCTTAGAGAGTCTTTGTTGAAGAAATGAATAACTCCAAGGGAAAATTTCAGAAGACACAAACAATCTGCTATATACAGCAAAGTTTCTGAAGTGCCATGCTGATGATATATCTATCATGGTGCTAGATACATATTATAATCATCTCATTCCATATCCACTTTTTTTTTTATTTTTCCTGACACTTCATTTTGCTTTTTTTCTTTTTATTTATGTATTTATTTTATTATTATTATACTTTAAGTTTTAGGGTACAAGTGCACAATGTGCAGGTTTGTTACATATGTATACACGTGCCTTGTTGGTGTGCTGCACCCATTAACTCATCATTTAGCATTAGGTATATCTCCTAATGCTATCCCTCCCCCCTCCCCCCCCACAACAGTCCCCGGAGTGTGATGTTCCCCTTCCTGTGTCCATGTGTTCTCATTGTTCAATTCCCACCTATGAGTGAGAACATGTGGCGTTTGGTTTTTTGTCTTTGCGATAGTTTGCTGAGAATGATGATTTCCAGTTTCATCCACGTCCCTACAAAGGACATGAACTCATCATTTTTTATGGCTGCATGGTATTCCATGGTGTATATGTGCCACATTTTCTTAATCCAGTCTATCATTGTTGGACATTTGGGTTGGTTCCAAGTCTTTGCTATTGTGAATAGTGCCACAATAAACATACGTGTGCATGTGTCTTTATAGCAGCATGATTTATAGTCCTTTGGGTATATACCCAGTAATGGGATGGCTGGGTCAAATGGTATTTCTAGTTCTAGATCCCTGAGGAATCGCCACACTGACTTCCACAATGGTTGAACTAGTTTACAGTCCTACCAACAGTGTAAAAGTGTTCCTATTTCTCCACATCCTCTCCAGCACCTGTTGTTTCCTGACTTTTTAATGATGGCCATTCTACCTGGTGTGAGATGGTATCTCATTGTGGTTTTGATTTGCATTTCTCTGATGGCCAGTGATGATGAGCATTTTTTCATGTGTTTTTTGGCTGCATAGATGTCTTCTTTTGAGAAGTGTCCGTTCATGTCCTTCGCCCACTTTTTGATGGAGTTGTTTGTTTTTTCTTGTAAATTTGTTTGAATTGATTGTAGATTCTGGATATTAGCCCTTTGTCAGATAAGTAGGTTGCGAAAATTTTCTCCCATTTTGTAGGTTGCCTGTTCACTCTGATGGTAGTTTCTTTTGCTGTGCAGAAGCTCTTTAGTTTAATTAGATCCCATTTGTCAATTTTGGCTTTTGTTGCCATTGCTCTTGGTGTTTTAGACATGAAGTGCTTGCCCATGCCTATGTCCTGAATGGTATTGCCTAGGTTTTCTTCTAGGGGTTTTATGGTTTTAGGTCTAACATGTAAGTCTTTAATCCATCGTGAATTAATTTTTGTATAAGGTGTAAGGAGGGGATCCAGTTTCAGCTTTCTACATATGGCTAGCCAGTTTTCCCAGCACCACTTATTAAATAGGGAATCCTTTCCCCATTGCTTGTTTTTGTCAGGTTTGTCAAAGATCAGATAGTTGTAGATATGCGGCATTATTTCTGAGGGCTCTGTTCTGTTCCATTGGTCTATATCTCATTTTGGTACCAGTACCATGCTGTTTTGGTACTGTAGCCTTGTAGTATAGTTTGAAGTCAGGTAGCGTGATGCCATATCCACTTTTTAATTATTTGTGATGAAGGGAAACTTGCATATCTCCTAAAATGATGTGAAATTTTTCTAAAGGTGACTTTAAAGGAATTTTACTCTTTGCTTTAATAATGTAAATCAGCAGCAAAAATGGGCTCTATAAGGTACATTCCAACTTGCTATGAGAACTTAAGATTGCCTAAAATGATGAGTAAACAAAAAAGAACAATGTGAAGTGAGCTTTATGAAAACTTCAATGTCTCAAAAAAAGCATTTGCTTATGACATTGTAGTATCATGACCTGAAGATCGGACAACTGCCTCCCTGAGGGCCACCAGGGATACACACATTCTCACGGACTTCCACGACCATTTGTGGGTATCAGCATCTCTAATCATCAAGAAGAAAAATAGTGTGATGGCCTTATTTTCATCTTAGGACTTCATTAATTTTTCTTCACTAAGTGATGAAGTCAAATTATTTTTGGGAAATAAGTAGAGCTTCATCCTGAGAGTGCTGTTGGACAATTTGGCCTTTCCTATCAATTATCTGTAACTCAAACAATCTGAGAAGATAGACAGGCTCAGAATTCTCAGTAAATAATATAAAAATGGAAGCTCACAGATTCCTTTTGACCAAATGTTCTCTAAACTTAATGTTTGCCGTAGAAATTGAACATGTGGTCCTCAGGGAGATTGACTCAATAGGTCTTCAAAGCCAGTAGATGCTTCCAAAATGTTATAGTGTTATAACTTAACCCTCCTCCCCCATTATTTTTTAAAGTCTTGGCTCACTTCTCAGTCATGTCCTTTTTTGGACCCTAAATCTTAATTCATATTACCTCTCAAAGGGAGAAACATACCATTTCATAACATTAAACACACACACTAAAAGCTGCCTTACAGGTAATGATGTTTAAGCTTCCCTCATTTTAGCAGTCACCTGGAGTGTCTGTTTTCTAGCTGAGGTTCTGAACTCCCACAGAGGGTTATGAGGCTATAAACAACTTACTTGTAACTATACTTAAATATGACAATGGGGAACTCCTGAAGATGGCAGCAGCACTTTAAATTTCACCAGACCAGGAAGGGCCTGTGGTTAACACAACCAGAAATCAAATGATGCTGGCAGATTCCTGTTTGTCACCCCTGCTGCACTCCTCAACGTTTTCAGCCACTAGTTCAGATTTCAACTTTACTTCTTTGAGCTTTGCACACAACGTAGAGCATAGAAAGAGGGACTTAAAGCCAGAGAAATGTGTATCTAATTCCCCTTTTATCAAAGGAGGGGTTTTTTAAACCTTTCAATGTCACCAGCCCCTCTACTTTCCTCCTAAACATGGCTTCTCTCTATACTTGAGTGTGAACGGAAGGAATAGACACAGAGATTGTAGGGCATACACTGATTTTAAAAGTGATATTACTCTCCTTTGGCTAGTTACACTATTAGACAAAGAGTGAACAAATTATTCCTTCTAGCTTTCTGTTTCCAGAAATGCCCATTAAAGAAAATTAATGTTTATTCTGTAATTGCTGAAAACTGTAAGTTGCAATGCCTATGTGTAAGAGGTATCTATAAATACAAATCTGAGTCTTTCCCACTTGATTTGAAAAGCTATATTATTCATATAATTTTCTATGTGAAGCTGAAGATCTAAAACATATTTTCTCGGCTGGTTATTATGTTTACATTTATAAGTATTTTTAACTTAATTAGATGTTTAAATTGTAAAGACAATATGAGCTTATATAAAAAGTCAAATAATTCATAAACATGTATAGATGGTAATTCCTCTGCTCTATCCTACTTCCTCAGGTAACTGTCAAATAGGCTAAAAAAATTCACACAAAAAAGTGAGATTGTATTGTACACAGTACTGCAACTTTCTCTGGATCAAGAGATACAGATTGAACTCACATAATAGCTGAATACTATTCCATAATATGAATGTAACTTAACTTAATTTATTCAGCCATAGCTCCTGTGATAGACACTTATTTCCAGTTTTGCCATCACCACAAGCAATGCTGCACTTTCATTATGCCTTTTCTACTGATGCTTTTATTCTTGTAGGCTAGAGTACCCAAAGTGGAATGTTGCACAGAGGGTTTTATGTACTGTAAGTTTTAGTGCATACTGCAAGATTACCTTCAAAAAATGCTGCAACAATATATGAGTGAATATATGAGGGTTTATTTGCCCCCATCCTTACCAGCACTTGATGTTACCAATATTTAAATTTTTTTGCCAACCTGATGGGTAGAAAATGGTACCATGTTTGAACTGCATTTCCCTGGCAAGATTGCATGGCGTAGTATCTAACAGCATGGACCTAGAACCCAGTTCCCTGGCTGTGCAGTGTACTAGCTGCATACTGTGTGGTCTTCACAAATTACATAAATTCTCTGTGCTTCAGTTTCATGTTTCCCATCAAAAATGGGGAAAATAATACCATTTGCCACATAGGATTATTATTGGGATTAATTGAGATAACATTTGCCAAGACTTAGAATGATGCCTGGTGCTTAGAGCAGTGCTTGACATATATTAAGCACTATATGAACTAAATGAATGCATTCTAGTGATGGGGAACATCTTTTCATACATTTACAACTATTTGCATTTCTTCTATTAAATACAAATGTCAAAATGTTCGATTTTTAGTGTAAAAATGAATCCTGTTGGGATTTTTTCTTATAAATTTATTACATAATAATATTACAATAATTATTTCCAATAATAATAATGTAAGAAACAGATCTCTGTGGAGTGTATCACAATGTCAGGGTCAGGAGGCCTCAGGACTGGAACAGGGGGCAAAATCCCCCCAGATGGAACCCCATACAAAAGCAGGGGTGAAGCAGAGCTGACCCTGTAAAGTTAAAAACCCAAGTTGAATGGAACCAAAAACCCACAGGTGATTGTGAGACTGAGTGTTTATGTAGCAGTCTGTTACACTGACTGCTGTTGTGTGACCTGGACTGTTGGTGGAAGGGTGAGTGGGTGTGACTCTGTACCCAGGGAGTGGGGCTGGTGGGCCAGAGCAGGGTGGGTAATATGCTTATTACCTGGGCGATGAAATGTGTATACCAGTCACCCTCAACGTGCAATTTACCCATGTAACAAACCTGCACATGTACCCTCTGAACCTAAAAGTTAGAAAGAAATTTTTCTCTTTGCAGCGCCCCAGATGTTTCAGGCAGCTTCATGTCTCCAGATTGTCTCACCTGATGTTTCCTTTGTGTTCTCCCTCATTAAAAAAAAAAAAAAAGAGGAAGAATGGCTTTTTTTTTTTCCACTTTTGAAATCAGATCACTCTTGGGGAAAAGGACAGCAATCTCCACACCCCTTCTCTGAGAAATGCTCCCCTGCTTGGAAATGCCAGATGCAGAGAAGAATTTTGCTGAAATGTTTGAATGAGAAAGAAAATAGAAAGGTTTTGAAAAGCAGAAAAATTTTCTTAATGAAGGAATATTTCAAGATTAACCCCTTCTAAAAGTGAATTAAACTTTTCTTCCCTAATAGGTAGGACCTCAGTTTACCTGGATAGAAATTTAAATCCATTATTGGCTTTTCAGAGAAAGTGAGATGAGGCAATTGGAAAACAATTTAATTGCCAAGGGTACAATATTCTAGGTAAAAAATAGACATTTTATATCTTGAATTTCAGGATAGCTCAGCTTTCCTGTTGAGACTACTAACCACATACCTCTCTTCTCGTCAGTTATTTTTCACTTGGATTTGTCCTCTACAGGGAAACTTGTATTATTTATCAGTCACATAAATCTAAAAACACCCAGCATCAGGCTTGCTTAAATGTCAGAGACAACTATTTCTTGTGTTCTTTCTCTCAGCTTCTATCAGCAGCATGCTCTTTTTATGTTTTTTTTCTACATCTTCAGTACTATGGAGAGATGCTCTTTCATCAGGCATTGGTTTCTGTCTGTTTCAGTTAAACTCAAATTTGAGCAGTTATATTCCTTTTCAAAATTATAAGAGAGAAAGGAGAGAGAAACAGAGAGAGGAAAAGTCTCAATGGAATGGGGGCTGTATAGAGTTTGGGAGAAAAAGGGGGAAAGAAAGGAAGAGAGGGAGGAGTGGGAGATTTTTGAAACACACTCATCACCATTTGTGCAGGATTCTTAGGCAACATCCAATTGATTTTTATTTGGCCTTAGAAATAATGGCAAGTCATGAAAGTGTTTATGGGAATGCCCCCCTACCCCATATTATATCAATTTAAAACATCCGGATCTTCTACCACCATCTCCTATTTTTCCGGCGCATTCCCTCTAATACTCTGATTCCAACAACTCCTGGACCCTTGTCCCTATCACCTTTGCACAGATCATTTCCTCCCCTCCTGTCTTTACTTCCCTCCTTAATAGGCTATCTTATTCTATTCAGGCTGCTATCACAAAATACCTTAGACTGGGTAATGGATAGCCAACAGAAATTTATTGCTCACAGTTCTGGAGGCTGGAGGTGCTGGCAGACTCAGAGTCTAGTCAGGGCTCTCTGCTGCATCCTCACAGCAAGAGGGCACCATCTATGAGGAGCAAACAAGCTCCCTCAGGCCACTTTCATAAGGGCATTAATCCCAATCACAGGGGCTCCACCCTCATGACCTAGTCCCCTTCCAAAAGTCCCACTTATTAATACCAGCACATCGGGGATTAGGTATCAACATATGAGTTCTGGTGGGACACAGACATTCAGACCATAGCATAAGCTTAGACTCTATAGCCCACTACCAGAGTAATTTTTTCGCATGCATCTTCAATTCTCTTGCTCCTTTCTATTCCCATCATCCTATTCTGAGTTCGTTACCACAAACCTTAGGTGGATCATGAGGCCAGGCAATCTTACAGCATCTCCCTAGTCAATTCATACCCTCCCTTCCTGCTAGACCAACATCTCATACTGTCTTCTCTTCCCTCCAGCCTCTAACATTCCTCCCTACTCTTCACTTTTGCCTCATGACCTAATTTCTTATTTCACTAAGAGTTTACAAGCAATCAGAAGAGAAATTTCACAGGCTTTCACACCAGAACCCATAATCTAGCTGCATCTGTATCCACAAACCAGTTTCTACTGTTCTTGCAGTAGGTGAACTATCCCTGTGCCTCAGGAGGAGAATCCTTCAAGTTGTATACTGGATTCTGCACATCCCCCAACTTCACTTACTCAAGGACAACACTTCAACAATTTCACATTATCTTTCCTGCATGGCCAGCTTCTCTCTCCTTACTTGATCATTACCACCAGCATAAAAACATATTGCAAAATTCCATCTTTTAATAATTTTTCAACATAGGTGTTGGTCAAAAGCTTTATAAACAAACTTTTATATAGTCATTTTAATAAGGGGAAATATTATGTGAAAAGGTACAAAACATGAAGCTGGATTATTTCCCTTGGTGAAGTATAAAACATTTGTACAAAGCCCAAAATTAGTGACACAGTAAACAGACATTCTATAAAACCAGCTAAAGCAAACCTTGTTAATTGTTATATTTAAAACTGAATAGACTCCAACACGAAGCAGAAACAGGAGCTATTACCAGGTTTCTGTGAAAGAATTAGTAAAATGCACATTGATGGGCCACGAACTTCTAGTAAACTTAGGAAATTATATAACTTAGATACAAATAATGTTAAAGTTAGTTCAGGAGCAGTATAGCTTAGACTTTCCCACTCCCAAGAAAGTGTCAGAAAGATAATCTACACATTCTTAAAGGTGAAGCTGATAGATGATTAATAAAATACATACATACTGCCTAAGGACTCTGACACTTCTGTTTCCACAAATTTTTGAATTGTATTTCTCAGCACTGATAGGATGCATTGTCTATAAGGATACAGGGTGCAGGTGCATTGTGCGAAATTGGCTTTGTCAGTGCAGGTTACCAGACTCATTGCGGCCTCTCATCCCATGCTGCTGGAGTTTCTATTCCCATGATTCATGGAAGCACCTGGTTGCCCTGCAAGTGGTTGCCAATTCTGCTGCTGACTACCTTTTGTTGGACCTCCATTCTCCACCAGCTGCCCCCTTCATCTGGGTCAGATCCTCTGTTCATGCCACTGAATACCGCAAGAATATTCCTAGGACCTGTTGTTGATGCTTTGATGTCCTAAGTATCTGAGCAGTAGAAATAAGTAATTTCAGTTTCACAATGGCTATCTGTATGTAGAAACAAGGTCTCTGATTACTAAAAAGGCAACAAACCATTGTTTCCAATTTCTCTGATTTTTTGAGAGTCACAGAAAATAGTAACCTTTGGGCTTAGCCATAGAGAGTTCACCAGATATCTTCGGGCAAGGGACCTATGCAGAAACACTTTCCACTCCAGAGGCAGTGGTGCTTTCTGGGGGAAAAAGTCAAACTGGATGTTGTACTGCGCACATCTTGGACACTCTTGGTCCGGGACCCACTGTGGCTCTTCCACACTTACCTGGGTGCTGAAGCTCTGTGTTTGTGTACCAGGAGAGTACCAACTTCTTGGTGCATGGCCACTCTGGGGACAGGACACCATTTCAGTCACCTGCCCCAGCTGCTGACCACTATCTCAAAAAGCCCCACCTATTTTGACCCCAAATCACCCTGCAGCTACTGCCCTATAAATGTGTCTGTCCTTGTTCTTGCTAGTTTCTCTCTTCCCATTTTTTTCTCAAACCCATTCCAATCAAACTTTCCTTCTCCCCTGCCACCCCCATTTTATCAAATCTATAATGCTGTTAGTTGAATCTGGCATAGTTGATCACTCCCTTCCTTCTTATAACGATTTCTTCTCTTGGTTCCTGGAACAGTCTGGTTTCTGATTTCCCTTTTCTGCTTCCTCCTCTTCCTTCTGATCTTTTAACATTGTAGTGCCCCAGGGCTCAGTTCTTGGGCCCTCTAGCCACGCTAATTTTCTATGTCATCTCAGCCAGCCCCACCCATGGGACTGACAGATAAACTACAGGATTCCCAGTTAAATTTGAATTTCAGATAAGCAACCAATAAATTCTTAGTCCTTTATTTTTATGTGCTAAGTCCAGCAACCTTGCACATTCAGTCTTTTCCCTAATGATGTCCAGATTTCTATCTCCAGCCCAAATCTTTCTCTTGGACTTTTTACAGGTGGGGAAATTGAATCTTACATATTAAATTACCTCAACATCTCCACTTAGATTTCTAACCGGCAGCTCAAACTTACCATGTCTAAAACAAATCTTGATTATTTTCCCTTCTGCCAAACTAACTCCTCTTGTAGGCTTCCCCTTCTTAGGAATGACATCACCATTCTCACTCTCCTAGTTGATGTAGTTCCCGTTGTCCCCTCTTTTCTCTCTTGCTGCACACCCAGTCCACTAGCAAACCCTGCGGACAGCATCTTTACAATATAATCAGAATTCTCACTTCTACCACTTCCACTGCTGCCATGGTAATTCCAGCCATCATCATCCCTCACTGGACTAGTATAATAGCCTCCTAATAGTTCTCCCTGCTTCTACCCTTGCTCCCCTCCCCCAATATATACTCCACAGAGAAATTTTTAAAAAATATAAATCAGATCATGTTGCCTCTCTGCACAACAATCTGTAATCTCTTCTCTTTTCACTCTGAGTAAAATGCAAAACCCACACATTCTTACCGTGGCCTGCAAGACTCCACACCATCTGGCTGTCTGCCACCGCCCTGGCCTCATGGCCATCACTGTCCCATTTGCTGCACCTGCTCCAGGCACACTGACCTCTTAACTCTTTCCAGAACATACCAAGCACCTTGTAGCCTCCAAGACTGTATGACTGTTCCCTCTGCTTGGGATATGCTGCCCACACATATCTGACTGACTTGCTGCCTCTCTCTGTTCAAGTCTCAGCTGAAACGTTGCCTAATGAGAAAGGCCTAACAACCACGCTGTCTAACATAGCAGCCTCCCCCACCTCCATCCTGCTGTACTCCCAATGCCTGCTTTATTTTTCTTTGTATGACTTAGCACCTCTTAACATGTTTATTTATTGTCTGTTCCCACCCCTTCCCACAACTAGAACTTAAGCTCCATGAGAGCAGGGCATCGGTTTTGTCACTTCTGAATGTCTGGGGCCAAGAACAATGCCTGGGATCATCAATATTCATTGAACAAACAGTAGAGTCCATCCATGAATGGAGGAGAAGACGTTTATGATGGAAGTTGTGATGAAAGAAATAATCATCTTCCTGTTTGTTCTGGATCTTAATTTAGTTTATAACCCATAAGTCCCTCTTTTGATTGGCCTAACTTTTTAGCCCTACAAAATGCTTGTGTGGGAATAGCTGTTCCCCTCCCCACACAAATCGTAAGAACCTTCCATTATTTCTAAGAATTCAAGCAGAAGAGAGGGATGCTTCTTTCAATAAAATAGTTTGAAGGAGTAAATACAAAAAGTTAATTGAGTATTTGTCCCTGTAACCTTTCCAGGCTATACATGCCCCTTGGAACAGTAAATTGTCTTAGAAAGAAAGTATTACTTTAGAGTTTATATAGGTTTATTTTGAATCATCATCTCCATTTTACAAGTGGGAAATGGAATCTCAGAGAAATTACAAGGTCAATTAGAGGTGGAGCTATTGTTGAACTCTGGGTTACTAGACTCAGTTAAGTCTAATGAGATGAAGAGATGGCACCTTGGAAACTACTCTTATGAGAATCACCTAAATTGGGTGTGAGGTGGGACAATGTCTTTCCCAAAAAATTCTGAATAAAGCTTGAGAAAGTTACGTTGTCTAAAAAATTGGAGAATTTTCATAAAATTTTTGAGAGAACAAATTCAAAGATATTTCTATTTTGGCTTCCATTTGCTTATCTGCATCTGTTAGCCTAGAGTTTATTTTATATATTTTTCCATACTTTTTGTTAAAGAAGGAACTGTTTTTATGCAATTTGCAATCTTTAGTGGGTTTTAAGATTTTAGAAGACTGTGATCCAAATATGTTTATATTATTTTTAAAGCTATAATTGCTAAAAAGTCACAAAATTAAAAAAATATATAATGAGAGACTTTGAGGATCCTGAAGGGTCTCAAGATCTCCTTTTCAAACACACATATTTTCTACTTCCTCCTCATGGTAGAACACACATATTTTAGGATAGGTAGTTGGTGCAATACAAGGCCTTATGACCTGTTATTAAACTTTTTTTTTTTTTGAGACAGAGTTTTACTCTTGTTGCCCAGGCTGGAGTGTAATGGCATAATCTCAGCTCACTGCAACCTCCGCCTCCTAGGTTCAAGCAATTCTCCTGCCTCAGCCTCCCTAGTAGCTGGGATTATAGGCGCCCGCTGCCATGCCTGACTAATTTCTGTATTTTTAGTAGAGGCAGGGTTTCACCACGTTGGCCAGGCTGGTCTCAAACACCTGACCTCAGGCGATCTGCCCACCTCAACCTCCGAAAGTGCTGGGATTACAGGAGTGAGACACTGCACCCTGCCTTATTAAACGTGTGTGTGTGTGTGTGTGTGTGTGTGTGTGTGTGTGTGTGTGTGTGTGTTTGAGACAGTCTCACTCTGTCACCCAGGCTAGAGTGCAGAGGCATGATCTCTGCTTTCTGCAATCTCTGTCTCCTGGGTTCAAGTGATTCTCCTGCTTCAGCCTCCTGAGTAGCTGGGATTACAGGTGCTTGCCACCACACCCAGCTAATTTTTGTATTTTTAGTAGAGACGGGGTTTCACCATGTTGGTCAGGCTGGTCTTGAACTCCTGACTTCATGATCCACCTGCATCGGCCTCCCAAAATGCTGGGATTACAGGTGTGAGCCACTGGACCCAGCCTATTAAACTTTTAAAAATAGGAAATGACAAACACTTTGCATGCTGGTATCTGCTCTCCAATCTTTGCTATTTTTTTTTAAAGTGTTACCCTAAAGTTAGTTTTCAAACTGGGCCTGTCATATTTATTGTTCCTGGCCACAATCTTCCTTCTGTTTTTTTCTATGAAAAGAGCGTAAGCAACAAATGTGTTGGCACATCTTCAGAAACAGGCTGGTCAGAAATTTAAGGAGAGAGGGATGCCTTTGGGGTGAAAGATGAATCCAACTTGCCCAGGATAATTTCTCTGCTGGCCTCTGCTGCTCCCCTCTTCTGCTCCCCAATTCTATAGGGCTTTAAATTTCTACCTGTAGGAAATGTTAGGGGGAAAGTGGGCTTGTTTAGGGCTTTTCAGAGAGGTTAAAAGCTTAGTGGGGATAGTTGGGATCCATCCTCAAAGTAAACCACAGAGTTTGGCTAGAGAAGAGCTGGATGGGTGTTTCTGCCAATGAGGAGGAGAGGGGCAGAACATCTGTGCAGAGTAACGCAACAGATGATGCGGAAGGGAAAGCATTTCTGGGCAAAGACTGAGTTGAGTTCTAGGGTATTTATTCTGTGGAATATTCAGACAGGAGATGGACAAGAGGACTTGCTTTAGTTCTCTACTAATATTAGCCATCTTTTTTTCTTCACTGCCCTATAAAATTTTATTCAAATTTTTATCTATTCTAGGGCCACTTGTGAGTGGTGGTGGCCAGAGGGATTCATTGGGAGGTATGTGAGTGATAGCTAGAAGAAGGACAGAGTCCAGGGACTAGAGAGCCTGGTGGCTGTGGTCCTATCTGTAGTGTGTAAGGAGGGCCAGAGAGTTGTCAGGGGTCATAGGTATCTAGAGAGCTGCCTGCCTATCCAAAGGGATGCAGGAATTTTTTCAGAAAATGGGACATCAGCAAGGTTTTTCAACACTTTCCCTTATTAATGAAAAGATCTTCGACTTGTACAATGCTTACTGTATATTCTAGGTACTGCTCCACTCCACACACTTTACATATATTCACAAATTCAATCCTTACAACAATCTCATGAGAGGACAATTTTATTATGTCTGTTTTACAGAATAAGAAGCTGAGACAAAGAGAGGTTAAGTAACTTGTCTGAAGTCAAGTAGCTGAAAACTGGCAAAGCTGAGATTTGAACCCCTGCAGAGCCTGGCTCCAGAGTCTGTGGCCCTTTTACCACACTGCACAGCCTTACTCATGTCTAGGAGTGGCTGGTTGATCAGTTAGCCAGTTATTTAGAGTCACTGACTTGAGCTAGGTAACAAAGATGCTGGGTGTGGGGGCGGTGGAGTGGGAGGCTACAGCCTGAGTTAAGGAAACAAATACTTGAAGGCAATGGTGGGATGGGTGTTGCACCAGAAAGGAAGACATCAGAATGGGGTGAAAGCACTCTTCGCAGGCCACTTATGGGACAACTTAGGCTATCTGTACAAATACTCATGGGAATAGCACAGAGAAAGAAACCAGAGTAAGTTATTTGTAGCTTGTTGTTTAATTTGTACCTGATTGGCTAGGCCTGAGGGACATTAAGTTAGTACTTATTTTCTTGATTGCTGTAGAATTCCAGATAGGAAATCTTTGATGAATTAAATCTGAGTTCAAAATGCTCACATTTTATACCAGGTTAAATCACTGTAGGTTATTGGCTATTCTGATTTTGAAAAGGAACCAGGTGCTTTCAGCATCCTATGCAAAAAAAGAACAAGTAGTCCCAGGTTATTTCCAGTTAGATTTCATGACACTCTGAGTCTTCTTGCCATTCGGTAAGTTCCAGGATCAAAGAATAGGTAAGTGACTGAGTTCCTGTCATTGCAATAAAGTACATGCTATGTGGTCAGCTTATTTTCAGTTAGGAGCTTATACTTCCAGCCCAGGCAGCCAGACATGTTATACCTCTAATATTTTCAAAACCAATTTGAGATTAGTCAAGACTAATTGTCTACATAATTAACAATTAAAGACCATAGTGAAGCTTGGTGCTTCTCTGTAGATACAACCGTTTCTTCTTCTTCATCATCATCATTGTTATCATTACCTCATCATCAACAAGAACATACGTTTGTATGATGCTTTACAGTTGACAAATCATGGCACATGATGTTGAGTTTGCTTGTCTTTTTCTTTACTGTTCCATTAAAGGCCAACACTAAATTACTGGAAGTTGAAATTGTTCCTTTGCCTGTTTTAAAACTGTGTGACAAGGACATACACAATTATCAACTTTTACTGAAAATAATTCAACAAACATTAAAAATATGACATTATAATTAGGTCAGTTGACTTAGACAATTAAGATATGGATATGGCCTTTGAATATTAAAATAAATAAAAAATTAGGCTTCATATGACCAACATAGGGATAATTCCAAGTATGCAGTCTTTCATATCAATATTATTTCATATCAGAAAATTCATGTTAGAAGCACCTGGGGCTGATTACAATAGTGAATAAAGAAAAAGATACAAAATGAGTAATGAAATTGCTATAGAATTGGCCAGAAAAATTTTCTAGGAAATACGACTTAACTGGTTAACAACTGGGGCTGGGAATATGATGGTTACATAATTTATTCTCAGTTCTTACTTAAAAGGTATGTACTCATATATTGTTTCTTGATTTGAGATGTTGAGTGAAGAACCTAACCTCTCTGTGTCTCATTTGCAAACTGACATTCTCTGGTTTGAACCCCAAAAGCAAATTATTTCTGAGGGCCAGATGACAGGTATGGTTCTAAAGAGCAGCCAAAAGTGCAGTGCTACTTAAATGCTAAAGCCAATGATAATGATACAGAGTGGGAGGAAAGGTATGTTGCCTCCTTTGCCTAACAATGCTGCCTATAGTTTGACCTCCAGGAAAGTTACTTTGTTTGTGGGTATGTGAACATGTGTGCATACACTTGAACTCACATAGAATATAGATTTAATAATTTTTTCAAGTCAGATTTTTACATTTATCTCATGTTTTCAAGCATTTATAGATGAGAAGCTGGGAAAATATTGAAATTTGTAAAATGAAAGCATTTTTCTGCACAAACTTCCTCCTGTATCTGAGTTTGGCTATATAGATAGATGGAAACACAGGGTTTTCCTTGTCATTAACCAACATTAAAGGCAACTTCAGTTTAATAGGCTGTAGCTGAGTGCTCCCAACCCAGTCAGCCTCTCTCTGCTTGAGCCCAGGCAGAATAATTCACTGTCAGTAGGAAGCAGAAAGGGCGTGTACTGTTTTCCTAAGAAACCAAAGTAAAAGCTGTGTGTCTGACAGGCAGTGACAACCCCCCACCCCACCCCTGGTGGTGGCTGTGTAGCAAGTCTGTTGAGAACATTTCTGACAGTGTCACTGAAGTGTGTGGATTTATGTCCTGGAGGGATTACTCCTTGGTACAGTCTTCCTGGTGTGACTGCCCTCCCAGCAAGATCTCATCCTAATTTTGCATTCCGGTGTTACTTCCTGGAAAACTGCCTGAAACCAATTAGGAAAAGTAAGACTAATTGTAGCCAAGACCCCAATATTGTGAAAAATGAAGATCCAGTTTCTTAATGAAAAGATTTCAGTTGAGAGAATTCAGTTCTCACTTGAAAACTTAATTAGGCTTTATGGCTTTTGATTCTTTCAAATTCTACAACATTTAATTTTGTTCTAGGAAAAAATACCAGGAAACTACTGTAGAGGTCCTTACCACATTTCTCAAATGCTTTTAAAATTAAGACAATATTTGTATGGCAAAGGCATCACAATGTTTGGCAATGTCCAACTTTGCCTTCTATTTTCGTCTTTATTGAAAAATGTATCTGGACTCATAACGTTGAGTCTATAAAAATCATCATCTTTGTCTCACCAAGTTCTTTCTTGAGAGAAACATTTCATCCATTGTTCCTCTTCCACTTGGCACTTTGCCTTGGAGACCACATAGAGAAGGATTATGAATTGATAATTCCAATACGAAGTCAGCTATGAATCTGTAGCCAACCTGAACCTTCATAGCATGCATTCTACTTCTCAAGAAAATGCGGTGGGAAGTTTGTCTGCCAGTCATGGTTTTGTAATTCATTATGGGTAGATGTAGCCTCTGGCATTTTTCTGCCTATTTGCCTGTCATCTGTAATCAGGGCAAGCTCCCTCTGTTTTCATCTGACATTCACTGAAGTCAAACTTCTCTTCTTCTAATTCTTGGAGTACCTATTACACCCAAGGTACCCTGTTGGATGCAAAGTTCACCATGCTTCTATAGCCCAGCGGGAGAAAACGTTAGATGAGAAAACATGTAAAATGACTAGCACATATTTGGTCCTGAGGGCCTTTGTGTCTTTCATTTATATCTCAGTGGTTTATTGCTTCTGAATGTGAGCTCACAGGATAGAGACTGGATCTAATTGTACATTGTGTAATATTATTGCTAACATTCAAGGTGCTATCTTTTATAAATAGTAAGAACCATAAGCCTATTTTTGGAGCTAGCTAGAGCCTTCCTAGGAAAAGAAGGAAGAAGGAGGTGAGCATTTTTCTTATGAGTCTGAAAAGGCCTGAAACCTCTCAGAGACATTGATTTTTCTGACTTTTATCTTTTTTTCCTCTCTTCCCTTTGCATATTATTTGATTTACACCAATAAGCAGGGGTGAAGTCTGTCTCCACCTGTGCAGATTTTCCTGGGTGTGGATAGGGGACATGATTTCTAGCAGACACTGCATGGAGTTCCAGCTTTGATGAATGGTCGTTTGATGAGTCCTTTGATCTTGCTCAATTTTTAGGGATTTGTTTCCAGACACCTGACAATAAGCACACTCAGCAGAAACAGCCTTCAGGCTTCACTTCCCTCCCACCCAGGGAAGCCGTCAACCATACCCTTTCATCTCCTCCATGAAAGCCAGATTGTGTCTCTGGCTTGAACTCGATGGATTGATGTTAGGGTTCTAAATGTCCTTGCTGTCTCTGCTTTTTTACTCAAATGAAGCAGTTGTTGCTGGACTTTTGATGAAATGGCTCCTTCAGTAACTCCTTAGAAGGCTATGGTGCCCTGGGAGGTGTGAAAAGGGAAAAGTGGGTAGGATTTCTTACAAACCTGGGCTTTTATTTTCAGCCACTTCCATGCTTTTCCCAGTTAACAAATCCCAATGCTGAGCATAACTGAAATGTGAAGAGTGACATGCACAACTAAGACACAGGACTGCCAATCTGTGGATGGTGCAGGCAGGAAAAGAGAGGCAACTGACTATGCAGTTAAGGAAATAAGTGCTTATTCCAAGGTTCATAAATGAAGAGAAAAGCTGAATGAAGAATATTTCTGGGCTAACTTGAAAAGGAAAAAGAGCAAAAATTCAGAGCTTTTAGGGTAGAGTTATAAACCTCTTACTCAAAATGACCTTTTTGAACATCTTACGCATGTTGCTAGGGCTTAATAAAGATTAGGGAGTTTAGTTTGCAGGACATTTTCTGGAAAAGGAGCACCCCAGGTCACACACTGTCAAATAAACTTTTAAAATATACATTAGTGAAATGTTTTGACATAGGTGTTAGAAGAAAGGTAACATTTTAGTAGCCCTGAGCAAATGATGACTACTTAAGTAATACAGAGATTTGCACCAAGGGAATGGAGAGAAATGAGAGATCACTGTGAAAAGGGCTGGTCAGGGAAAGCTTTGCGGAAAGGATAATGAATGATAATGGCTATCAGGTGCCTACTGTGGGCATTTCTTTCTACATCAACTGTTTCACAGATTTTTTTTTTGAAAGGGAGGTATGATTATCTCTGTTTTACAGATAATGAAACAGAGACTCAGAGAAATAATTTGTCCAAGGCTTTTGATTTGAACTAAGGCAACTTTCCTCTATGCCACACTGCTTTCACTTGGGCTGGACCTGAAAGATAAGTGCAATTCAGCTATAAGGAAGAGCATCTTGGGAAGAGTACTGGGCCTAGGGGAGGGGAATGGCCAAGGAGAGGGAGTGATGAATGAACATCAGCTCCTTACCATGCATGTCACACTGCAGTAGTGAATAGTGAGAAGGGGACCAGCCCAGAGGTGAATGTCCAGCCTAGATTTGATAAACCCAAATCTCCTGACAACAAATGAAATGCTCCTTTCACTGTGTTTTGGCAAAAAAAAATTATTACACAGTTGGAACAAAAGATAATAGGTCTCAAAATGCAAAAGCATAATACAAGTGAATCAGTTCGTGAATGTATAAAAGAATTGTGGGGGAGGAGAATTTGAAAGTCAAGGACTAAATCCTTGAAATGAGGTAGGGAGAAACTGAAGATAATAGCATCTATTCTCTGGTGTTACCCCAGGGTGGCACGTGTGTGTGTGTGTGTGTGTGTGTGTGCTGTGTGCACATGCACTGGTGCACAAACAGAGGCTCACAAGGATACTTCCTGCCCTGTTTGGCCATGGGCACACCTGCTCTCCAGTGGCAGAGCTAATTGTTTTAGCTTTCTCTTTCTTGTCATTGGCAAGACTTGCTATTATTTTCCATTATCTAACTCCTACACAGCTCACATCCCACTTTCTCTTTCTCTGGAGTTACAAGGCTGGCTGAATCAGGTTGTGGATAGGCTGCTGCAACAGCAAGAAATATTTAAGATGATTCTGGCTAAGGTGAAATTTTGTCACGCTGTCCAGTCTTTTTGTCTTCCAATTCTACTCTGTGTGTCTGATTTCCGAGTCTCTCCCATTCCTGAGTACTCATTTGCTCACATGGATTCTCTTCCAGTGTTGAATAGCCTCTAGAACCCAGGAACTTCCCAGGTGTAGCTCCTGGAAAGGAACATGCTCTGCCCTCCTACTCCTGTTGTAGAACTCTTGGTTTGGGACTCTATAGTGAATGTCTACTGTTTTTGTCTGCCTTGAATCCTTCCCTCCTGCTAGTAACAACTACTCTTCCCACATTGCAAGCAACTCTTGGTGAGACTTCCTATTGAATTATTGTGTCCTTTCTTGATGCATACACACGTGCGCGTGTGCACGTGCACACACACACACACACACACACACACACACACAAACACACCCCCCCAGGGCAATCAGATGCTCTCTTCAGGAATTTAAATCTCAAGCAGATTGACCCAAGGATGGAGAGTGTTTGGAGGAGTAACCTGAACTGACTGTCCAGTAGTTCTGCTATTGAGACTGCCCAAGCTGCCCTTATTTCTGGCTGCTGGAAGGTCTAAAGTTCAACTTTTCTTTAATATTTGTGAACTGCCCTGTGTCCTTCCCAAAATGTACTTTTTATTGTTCAAATTAGCTAGAGTCAGAGTCTGTTGTTTGCAACCACAGAATCTTAATCAATATGGATCCTTACTTATGTGAAATCATAACTGCCCAAGGGTAGGGTGGTGGTCACTGGGATGATGAAGCCCTTTCTGTATCCAGCCAGCAGAGATGGTTCATATGGTTGGCCTATGTTTGATCAGGGAATGGAGACCAGTCAGGGTGATGTGGTCATCCTGGCCCTGCACACTTACTCAGCCAAGAAGTTCGCATAGTCCCCACTGAACCGGCTGAGCTGCTCTGCCAACTTCTTATCACTTACCAGTCTGGGCAGGCTTCCCGGGCAGTGGGAGAACTGCTGAGTTACATCAGACATAAATGAATCAATACAAACTAATTCCTTCACAAAAGAAAACCTAATTAGTCACACTGCTGCAGGAATCAATGGCTTCTCTCTCCTAGCAGCTAACACATTCCAATTCCTATATACAACTGCATTCTGACTCCTGTTAATAGAAAAATACATATCCATTTTGTTATTGCCATATGCTTAGGCCTTGACAAGTTTGTTTTCTAAGACAACCAATAATGGAAACTTTGTTGTGGTCTGAGAAGGGTTTTCACAGTTTAGAGATAAGTCTACTCTATGTTAGGAAATGGAGTACTTTCACAGAAGGTGATGATCTAATCAGAGGTGGATTCTTGCTTGGCCCCCTTTGCAAGAGGGACATGCAGAGTTGGGGGGTGAAAGTGAGTGTGTGACGTCATGGTACCTTCTGGAGGACATTGTCACCCAACCTAAGGCTAAGCAACAAGCACTGTCCATATGCCTCTCCTACTTGCGGATGCTTTCTATTACTGCGGGAGACCCAAAGATGTCAAAGGCCACCTGTTAAGAGAAACTCTTTTTTTCATTCATTCATTATTCATCACTCTTCCCAGTGACACTGACAATGAAAAAGACTGCTGCTTTCTCTTTATTTTGAGATGGAGTCTCGCTCTGTTGCCCAGGCTGGAGTGTAGTGGCGCGATCTCGGCTCACTGCAACTTCCGCCTCACAGGTTCAAACAATTCTCCTGCCTCAGCCTCCCGAGTAATTGGGATTACAGGCACCCACTACCACACCAGCCTAATTTTTGTATTTTTAGTAGAGACGGGGTTTCACCATGTTGGCCAGGCTGGTCTCAAACTCTTGACCTCAGGATGATCCACCCACCTCGGCTTCCCAAAGTGCTGGGATTACAGGCATGAGCCACAGCACCCAGCCGAGACTGCTGCTTTCTAGGGCCAGCATAGACCACTGATTACCACAGTGGCAACTCACATGCTGTGAGTGGGAATACCTGTGGAACGTGGTTTGCAGATAGTTAACTGTGTGAGCTTCAACTACCTGAGTTCAAATCCCGGGGCTCTTACACTCACCAAATGTATGACCTTGGACAGGTACTTTACTTTGTCAAGCTGCACTTTCCTCACCTGCAAAAATGTGGTTTATATTGTATTTCCTTGAATCTGGAGTGCCATCATTATTTTATGTACAACTAAGGAAAAAAAATGCTGCCAATTAAACTATAACATGACATTGATTGTAAAATTCACCAATATTAGAGATGTTAAAATGTTAAAAAAATTAGCATATTACAATTGAGAAAATAGGATAGCATCTACCTCATGGTGCCAATGTGGACTGAGATAATTCATATAAATGGATAGCATTTTGTCTGTCACTCAGGAAGCCCTATATAAATGATTACTACTATTTTTACTGCCAGAAGGTGGTAGTTTGAGTAATTTCAGCAAATCATTTAACCCTATGTGCCTTATTCTCTTCATTTTAAAAATAAATGGGTAGCCATATGGTCCTGCCACCCAGAATTGGGAAGAAAAACTAATTAAAAAATGTTTTTAGGTCCTTAGCAGCTCTAAATGTGAAACACTATCAACTCTTTCTGCTATTCATCTTCAGTGTCTGGAAACTGATAAGGAAATATGCTCTGTATATTTTTTATGTATGTATTAATTTACTTGGAATTCCAAGGCTAATTTAAACTTTTAACTTGCAGTATTTATATTTCTATTGTAATTGTTGAAAAAGAGCTCTTAGTTTATTGCTTTATACTCTTCAATCTAACTCTGATTTTCCATGAAATTTTGTTTTATACTGAGAGGAGAGAAGTTACATTAATGTCGTGCTCTCCATGTTGGACAAGCCTAAAGAAATACCTGATTGCAAAATTTTGTGTCTCTGTGAAGTCCCAGAAATTTTAGATGACTGATAGGGTTCATCTCAGTTGTTTGGTGAGAAAGAAAAATAAATTCCAGGTTATTGCAAATGAAGACTAAACAGAGAGAGACTCATTTAAAGCAATTCCCAAATTGTAGTCACATAGAGTCCACTATTGGTTCCCACTCTGAGTAGCAAAGAACTAGATCAATAGGGTCAGTGGTTGTGTGAGAGGAGTTCAATTTAGTTCAGCTTTTAGTTGTTGAACCTTTAGTATGAAGCAGGCATGGGGTCAGGCTATAGAAATAAAAAGAAATTTAAGAAAAAGTTCTTGCCAGAATTTATAGTCTGACAAGAAATGGCAATACAATGTGATAAACACTATAAAGCAACATGGGAGTCCTAAGAAGCAGCGACTAATTCTGCATGGGTAAGCAAACAAAGACTTCAAACTTTGTATAGGTGTTTACAAAACATAAAGTTTAGAAAAGAGGATTGCCTGCAGAGAGAACAGTGTTTGCAAAATCTCCATGTACTTAGCATGACTGCAGTGTAATGTACATTGTGCATGTTTCTGTGTGTGGGTGTGTGTTGGGTGATGTTCTTATACAGAACATAGGTGGAGAAGTTACAGTGAGAAAAGCACGTGACTGAGACTCAGGAGACCTAGACTGAGCTTTCAGAAAATAACCTTTGGAAACAATTAGATCAGGTTATTGTATTATGTAACATGTTACACTTCTCTGTGCCTCATTTTCCTCATGTTTATGACAGGAAGATGAAGAGGAAGCGTATACCAAGATGATTTAGGAGTCAGGCTCTATGAGTTTAATTCCTAACTCTGTGATTTGGGGCAAGCTACAATATGTAACCTGTTACCTCACTGGAAGAATGAAGAGTAATAATATCCACCTATAAGTTTGCTATAAGTTATGCATCTTGGCACATAGTAAGCCCTTAATAAATATTTGCTCTTATTATTTTTATCTGTTTTAAGATTCTGCATTTCAAAATATATTCTATGATACTTTTGGCAAGAGGAATATTAACATGTTTGTCCTTTAATTTGAGGCAGCATAGTATAGTGGTAGTAAAGAACAGAAAATGGAACCAGGAGTATTTGAAATTTAGTCTGCATCTGCCACTTGTTAACTGTGTGATCTTGGGCAGATTACTAACTTTTCCGAGCCTCACTTTCCTCATCTGTAAAATAAAGATAATGATAACACCAACTTCCTATGGTTGTTTTGAGGATTAAATGAGGTAATATGTGTAAGGTGCTTTGACAAGTGCCTGGCACAGATTAGTAAGTTTTGTTATCATTATGTAAGTGTTACTATCATTATCCGTATTTTTATTTTAATTTTTAAATTATAAACAGTGAGTGGGATACTTCATGGCCTCCCTAGAAGTAGCTGCTTTTCCAAGTCAGTAACTTTGTTCAGATGACAGAGCAGTCCCTGAAGAGACAGTCCTGTATTCAGTTGGGTTACACTTAATGTGTCCCACAAGCCAGTGAAATTGTGGATCACGGCTAGCCTCTGAAATGGCTCCTCTGAATTAAATGGGATGTCTTTCTCCCCCAGATTCTGTGTGGGAGGCTTATACATTTGGTTTGGTAATGAGTTTGCTTTTTGAGCCAAAGAAGAGAAGAGAATAAAAGAAGAGAGAAGGCGTGAGAGGCAATCATAGAAACCTGGAGGCTCACATTCTCCAAAATGAAAAAGAAGCCTGCATTTCTGCAGAAACGAGAGAGAAACAACTAACAATCTCAAAGCTCATTATGATTTAACTTTCAGATAGCACAAAATGACAGTAATGTGACTACTGAAGCCTGTTTTAACTATAAGCAGGTCAAAGGAGTGGAAATGGAGTGTATTAGCAGTGGCATAAAGATAACCTCCTCGCTTATAGGCTGTGCATACATTAGTGCATGAATGTACTGTTAAAAGCCACTAAATCTCTCTAAAGTGGCCATTTCCCTTTCTTTGGGAAATGATTGAAAAATATTTGTTGTGTATTTTCTTGAAGCAAATTTCTGGAACCTTTTCAGACACACTCTCTGTTTTAGAAGAATGTGAACTGATGCTGATGGCAGCATCAGACAGGACTAGGAGTGATGAACTCAAAGGGCACATCGCCTTGCAAAGCCAAAAGAGTACAGCAGGAGCGCATCCATTTTTTTCCCCAAAAACGAGCATTTTCTTTTGTGTCAGATTGTTGTGGAAGATTTAAAAATGGAAGAATCTGAGTGCCCTATTTTCCCATTGACTGATAGTGTCAGTTCCTTTGCATGTCTGTCAGTCTGCTATTACTATGATGATCACTATTACCATCTTTCTTTGACTTTTCCCTTTGAAGAAGTACAAATTATCCTTGGCATTATATTGTGAGACAAAAGTCTGAAAGGAAGCGCTAGGCGTTGATATTTGTCTAGGTTAACTGCATAAGTTAGGAACTTTGTCATTTGATCTTGGGTATTCGAAGCCAGTGTCCATAATTATTTAACTGAACTCTTTCAATGTACACAATCCTAAGATAAGTTTTGAGAAAATCAAGGGATCTGAGGAATTTTTAAAATTTCAAGTCAACTGAATTGGCTCACTACAATGCACTTCCAAATAATATTGAGAGACAACTGCACAATTGCAACGCAGAGCAGCAGGTCTGTCAATGTCATCCAGTCAGCCACACTTGTTGAATTCAAATGAGGGTATCCAGCCTCTGGTATTGGACAATGCAAAAGAAAGAAGATATTCTTTTTTTTTTTTAACCCTTGAGGTGCTTACTCTGTCTTTTGTCACGACTTTCTATGGACGATAAAGCAAAAGATGGTATGAATCAGATGACCAGGCCTCAGTACCCCTCCCTGACTCTTACGACCTTGAGCAAGTCACTTAAATTCTTGTGGGTTAAAGCTTTTTCATTTTCAAAATGAGAAAGTGAGGAAAAATATTTTCTAATATCTCTTTCTGTTCTAAAAGTACATGATTCCAAGTGGATGCAAATTAACATGGTGTGAACAAGATGCTTTGTTCACAGATTCAGCAACATTGAGGGCATCTTAGGAGCTAAGTACTTGAATGGGCCTGGGCATGTAAAAGACAGGAACACTTTGTCCTGCTTTCAGGAGGCTTGCAGAGTAAGAAGCAAGACTGACCAACTAGCAGTTACAATGCACTCTGCTCAATGTGGGCTGACTAAAGCCAGGGCAATTCCAGGGGAGGGCAGGGCTAGCTCTGAGATTGGGCAAGGGGCAAGGTAGACCTTCAGGTTGTGATGATATCTGTGGAAGGCCCCAAAACATAAGCAAAAATGCATCAGGTAGAGAAGACAGGAGGATGCCCCAGGCAAAAGAAGCAGCATTAACAAGGCTCAGAAGTGCAAGCAAACACCCCGTGCTTCAAAAGTTAACTCGAACATGAATATATCGGTAGTGGAAAGTAATGGAGACAGGAGAATGTTTGGGACTTAATTGTGAAAAGCCTTGAATGTCATGGTAAGAGCTTTTGATTTTATCTCAAAGGCATTGGAGAATCATGAAGAATAGAAGACATGATCAGATTTCTTTCAGAAAGTTCACTCAGGTGGCCCTGTGGAGTCTGAATTGAGGGACCGTGGAAGGGAGAGGAGGCTCTTAGGAGGCTATTTTGATGGTCCATGGGAGAAATGATGAGATCCTTATCTGGGGCCATGACAGCGAGAACAGGGACGAAGGACACATTTGAGAGAAAGCTCAGAGACTGAATGAACAGAATCCACTTATTCATTTATTCATCACTTGACAAATCTTTATTCAGTGCCCACTATGCCTCTGTCAGTGTAAACCTGGCACCACACAAAGAGGATATAAACACTGCTGAAATACTGAGTGGGGGAATGGTCAGAGTGGGATGAGTGAAGTGGTGCTGGTTTGGGTGGGCTTCCTGGAGGAGGTGAGGTCTGACCTGAGTTTCCAAGGAAAGAGAGGAGACATGAATACGTAGAAAGAGGCAGGAGAACATTTTTACGCCTTTCCATAAAAAGGAAAGAATGAAGAGATGACCATCAGGTGAGCTTGGTGAGCAAAGAGAACCTTTAGTCAATGCTAAAAATGATGGAGAGATAGGAGGGTGAAAAGACTGAGCAGAAACATCTAAATTTGATGTGCTAAGCCATGGTGAACCACTGTGGGTTTTTTAGAAAGAGAAGGGTTGTGTGGTACAATAGAGAAGATTATTGAATTAATGCTTGAAGACATAGGTTATGGCATTATCTTGCCGGGTCAGCATTCAAGTTACTTAATGTCTTGAGAGCTCAGATTTGTGTAGTTTGGATAGGAACAAAAATGTGTTGAGATGTATATTAGTCAGGGTTCTCCAGAAAGACAGAACCAATAGGATATATGGGAGAGGATTTATTAGGGGGAATTGACTCACACAATCATAGAGGCAGATAAGCCAACTGCAAACTGGTGAACTAGAGAAGCTGGTAGCATGTCTCAGTCCAAGTCTGAAGCCCCTGAACCAGGTAAGCCAACAGTACAGCCCTTAGTCAGGCCCGAGAACCCTCAAGAGGCCACTGCTGCAAGTTCCAGAGTCCAAAAGCTGAAGAAGCTGGAGTTGGATGTCCAAAGGCAGGAAGAGGAAAAGCATTCTGCTCCCTAAGGGAGAGAAAGAGTAGAGAGAGCCAATTCTCTTCTTATTGTTCCAGCTAGGCCCCCAGCCAATTGGCGTATTGAGGGCAGGTCTTCCTCTTTCTGTCTGCTGGAAACATCTTCACAGACACACCTAGAAACAATGCTTCACCAGCCCTGCAGGCATCGCTCAATCTGGTCAGGTTGAAGTCTCAAATTAATGATGGTTAAGTATAGTCCACCCCTTATCAACTTACCATCTATATGCATCTTGTTAAATTATAATTTCCAATCAAAGACAATAACAAGGTCATAATTCCACCTAAAGTGAGAGAAATATCCTTTGCACCAGGAACACACTAATACCATCCCTGGAAGAGAAGGTAAAGTTCTTGAGTGATGTTTACTCTTCTCCTGATATCCTGTAAGTTAGATATCATGATGAACAATAACACAATTATTTTGTTAAACAAAAATGAGCGATACTTAAATACTGGTATAAAGTCAATAAGCCTGAAGTTACATGATAAAGGAACAAGAGAGGAAAGAAAACGAAGATATTTGCTTGATATATGTGTATATATACACAAACGTATTCTTAGCAAGTGGGGAGGAAATATGACAATTACAGTTCCCATTTCTGTACCTGGCCAGGTGGTGATAGGTGGTATTTATAACTGCCATCTTATACTACCCATTCTATATTCCCTTTGCTTTCACCAGCACTTCAGCTAGTCATGGTTCTTAACCTGGTTGGGTGACCCAAATGTTCACTCCTGAAGGATCTGGGCCATTCAGAGTCCTTCCTGGATTGGATTGTTGGAATTTCCCATTTACTTAATCACAGGGTATGGTAATACTAAGGGGTCTCCTTTATTTCAGACATACTCTTTGATATGGTTTGGCTCTGCATCCCCATCCAAATCTTATGTTGAATTGTAATTCCCAATGTTGACCGAGGACCCTGGTGGAAGGTGATTGGATCATGGGGGCATATTTCCTCCATGCTGTTCTCGTGATAGTAAGTGAATTCTCAAAAGATCTTATGATTTAAAAATGTGTGGTACTTCCCCCCTCACTCTCTCTCTCCTGCCACCATATGAAGAAGGTGCTTGCTTCCGCTTTGCCTTCCACCATGATTGTAAC
Source organism: Gorilla gorilla gorilla (assembly GCF_029281585.2). Classification (NCBI taxonomy): domain Eukaryota; kingdom Metazoa; phylum Chordata; class Mammalia; order Primates; family Hominidae; genus Gorilla; species Gorilla gorilla. The sequence goes on along the minus strand of NC_073239.2, from coordinate 83,261,317 downwards.
TTTCCTGAGGCCTCCCAGTCATGCTTCCTGTGATGCCCGCAAAACTGTGAGTCAATTAACCTCTTTTATTTCCTTTTTTTTTTTTTTTTTTTTTTTGAGACGGAGTCTTGCTCTGTTGCCCAGGCTGGAGTGCAGTGGCGCGATCTCGGCTCACTGCAAGCTCTGCCTCCTGGGTTCACGTCATTCTCCTGCCTCAGCCTCCTGATTAGCTGGGACTACAGGCGCCTGCCACCATGCCTGGCTAATTTTTTGTATTTTTAGTAGAGATGGGGTTTCACCATGTTAGCCAGGATGGTCTCGATCTCCTGACCTTGAGATCCACCTGCCTTAGCCTCCCAAAGTGCTGGGATTACAGGTGTCAGCCACTGTACCCGGTCAATTAAACCTCTATTCCTAAATTACCCAGTCTCAGGTAGTTCTTTATAGCAGTGTGGAAATGGAATAATACATTATTCCTCACCTCCACTGTGAAGCAGGAGTCCAATTTCATCTTAGTAGTCCAGGTCAATTATCCCAATCAACACCATACCTCCCTTCTTAACTTGTTGACCCAGAGATACAAGGAACCCAAAGTGACTGGGCAGCAGCCTTAACTTCCAGTTCAATGGAATCATTGTTATATCTCCTGGTAGAAGCATTCTTCTCTCTGGAACTAAGACCTCTAGGCTAGCAGAACATGATGTTATAGGAACAAAAAGCAAAATTTTGCTAGTGGATTACTAAGGGTAATAAAGGTAACCGGTGCCACTCTCATTTCCACCCCTTTATTCCTATCTAGGGGAGAAACAGTACCATACATTGAGCGCTGATTCAGGGCATATACAGCCTTCTGGAGAACCTTGCTCCAGCCCTGTAAAGAATTTTCACCTAGCTGGTGCTGTAACTGCAACTTCAAAAATCATTCATTCCACCATTCTATCAAGCCAGCTGCTTCAGGATGATGGGGAACACAGTAAGATCAGTGAATTCCATGAGCATAATCCATCACCACACTTCTCTGGCTGTGAAATGTGTTCCTTCATCAGGAGCAATGCTGTGAGTAATGCCATGATGGTGGCTAAGGCATTCCTTAAGTCCACAGGTGGTAGTTTTGGCATAAGCATGGTGTGCAGGGAAGGAAAATCCATATTCAAAGTGTTTATTCTACTAAGGGCAAAATGCTGCCCCTTCCATGATGGAAGTAGTCCAGTGTAATCAACCTGCCTCTAGGTTAGTTTGCTGATCACCCTGGAAAATGGTGCCATGTTGGGGGCTCCATGTTGGTCTCTGCTACTGGCAGATTAGGCATGCAGTGATGCCTGTAGCAAGGTCAGCCTTGGTGAGTGGGAGTCCATGTTGCTGAGCCCATGCATAGTCTCTCTGCCACCATGGCCACTTTGTTCATGAGCCCATCGGCTGATGACAGGGGTGGTTGGGAAAGAGGCTCACTGGTGTCCACACAATGGGTTATCCTGTCTACTTGATTATTAATATCCTCCTCTGCTGAGGTCACCCTTTGTTGAGCATTGACATGGGACACAAATATCTTCACATCTTTTGCCCACTTTGAGAGGTCTATCTACATACCTCTTCTCCAAATTTCTTTGCCACCAACTTTCCAATCATGTTTCTTCCAAGTCCCTGACCATCCAGCCAAACCATTGGCTACAGCCAGTGAATCAACATATAATCACATGTCTGGCCATTCTGTGCCCCCTGTTCAAGCAAAGTGCACAAACAGGTGCATTGCCCAAAGTTCTGCCCATTAGGAAGAATTCCCTTCACCACTGTCCTTCAAGGATGTCCCAGAAGGGAACTGTAGTGCTGCAGCTGTCCACTTTTGGGTGATGCCTACATATCATGCAGGACCATTTGTAAACCAGGCCTGATCCTCTCTTCTTCTGTGAACTGATCATTAGGTACTACCCATAAGGTCCTAGGTGCAGGCTGGGAGAGAGAAGGCAGTAAAGCAGGAGTAGGAATTATGGGCATTTGAGACACTTCTTCATATAACTTACTTCAGGACCTGCTTGGGCCTGATCAAATACATACCGTTTCCATTTGATAACAGAGTGCTGCTGTGCATGCACAACTTTATGGCTTGGTGGGTCAGATAACACCTAGTTTATGATAGGCAGCTCAGGTCACATGTTAACTTGATGGCTCATAGTCAAGCATTCCGTTTCTACTAAGGCCCAGAGCAGGCCAAGAGCTATCTCAAAAAGAGAGTAGTTATCTGTGGATGATTGCAGGGCCTTACTCCAAAATCCTGAAGGCCTCCACTGTGATTCACCCATGAGGGCCTGCTAAAGGTTCCAGACAGATCCCTGTCTGCCACTGACACCTCGAGCACTATTGGATTTGCTGGGTCATATGGCCAAAGTGGCAGAGCAGCTTGCATAGCAGCCTGAACCTGTTGCAGTCTTCTTCTGTTCTGGGCTCCACTCAAAACTAGCAGCTTTTTTTTTTTTTTGTATCACTACATAAATGGGATAGAGTAACACACTCAGAGAAGGAATGTGTTGCCTCCAAAATCCAAATAGGCCTAGTAGGCTTTGTGCCTCTTTCTTGGTTATAGGAGGGGCCAGATGCAACAACTTATTGTTCACTCAGGAGGGATATCTCAGCAGGCCCAATAACACTGGACCCCTAGACACTTCCCTGAGGTAGAAGTGAATTTAAGTTGGATTTATTTTCCACCCTCTGACATGCAAATGTCTTACTGATAAGTCTACAGTGGTTGGTGGAAGGGAGCAAAAAAGGTGTTGCATTGTGCTGAGATGGGAACTTAGCTAAGAGTCAACTGGAGTAGTCCTTTAGAAAATGCATATAAAGTGCATTTCTCACTGTACAAACCATTGGCCCAGCATTCCATAGAATGTGCAAAACATGGAATAGACACTGTATAGACACTGGAAAAACAGGAATAAGAAGTGGCACGGAATTGGAATTCTCAGCCTGCTGAGCACAGGGAGGCAGAGATACTGTCGAAGAATAGCTGGGTACTTGCTTCCACTTTCTGCCCTCCTATCTCATCCAACTTCTCCCTCTGAATGTGGCCTTGCCTATACTGGGTTTGGCTCAAGAACCACAAAGATGATGGCTAGCTGGAAGTATTTCCTATAAAAGGCATGGATCGTATGTGCGTATTCTTGAATAGTGATGTGAGTGTGGGTATAAAAGGATTAGGCCTGGGCAACAATGCCCAGCTTCTCTGGGTGTTCTGGGCACCAAGGAAAGCTGTGCTGAGAATTGCTCCTCTGATTCAGCTCCAGGTGGCTTCCCTGCTGCTTCTGGCATTCTTGGACAAATAAAGCAGGCATGGAAGATTACAACTTAAGTGGTTGTGGTTTCTCCCTGCTAATTTAAATCTACCTGAATGTTTCATCAGTTTTTGCCCTCGGTGGATTTACAGTCTAATGGGAAGACAGACATATAAACAAACAAGTTAAAATATGACAAGTGGTCTTCAGTCCTGCAACTAGCAGGATCATGATAGAGACCCCAAATAAAGTAATTTACTCTGCTGAGTTTGGCTGTATCCTAATTTAAGGGTCCCAACAATTGAGCTTCTTTTTGTTTCTTTCTAAAACATTGCACTGAGCCCTAACTAAGTGGAGGTGCCCTGGTTGCCCAGGAAAAAATATTATCCCAGGGGCTTCAGCCTAGGGAAATGTGATTCTCCTTGCCCCCTACAAAAGTAATCCTGGATTTCTGTGCTTAGAGTGACACTTCCTAATCTGCCTGTGTATCTTCCCATCTTTCTCTGTACTGGCCCTTCTTGGGCTGCTGATCTAGTGGAAGCTGATTGATTAAAATAACCTTGTCTTCTGTAGATGCTTACCCAGAGGCCAAGCACCAAGCTGGGGAGGCTGGAAACCTGAGCTCCAGAGAATCTCTGAATTGGAAGAGACCTCAGAGGTCACTAAATTCATTCCCCACAAGAAGTTTAAACCTATTCTGTTATTATTCAGATATGAAAATGAAGGCAAGTTGCTTATCCTTTTGGATGTAATTCACTCATCAGGTAAAAAGGACTATCTGTTCCTTTTTCCTCAAAAGGCTACTATGAGGATGAAACACTATTTGGGAAGACATCTTTGCAAAATAAAGAATCACTAAATACAATGCACAATTTAATTATCAATTCTTTCTGTAGCTTCTTCTAGCCTCCAGTCTCTGCTAGCCATTTTTAGTTTCATCAGCCGTCTTGAAATGTTCTCCTTATATTCTTTCAATGTCAGTCAAACTACTGATGGACAGTTGTAATTCATGTTCTTCCGAAGGGACACCTGAAGTCAGCTTTTGCTTCTAACCAGGTACCCAAAGCTAGATTTTTTTATTTCTTTTCTGAAAAGGGAAATGAAAGCCTCAATATAAAGGTTGTCTGGCAACCAGATAAAAGAAAGAATTTCTTTCAGTCTTTCCAAGAAGAACAGAATGGAAGTCTTGAAATATAAATTATTTTTTAGTGGTGTCTTGAAAAAGGTGTTATTCTTCGTTATCTGCCTTTTTTACCCTTTTTCCTGAACATGGCCTATGCAAGCAATTAAACCATTTTGTATCTTTAAAATGAATAAAAATGGAGATATTTTTAGGAGATGGAAGGAACCTTAGAGATGTCCTGGTTTATCCATTTAGTTTCTGAAGCAGAGAAGTGGGATTTAGAATAGGTGAAAGATCTCCTCATGATTTCTAGCTTTTCAGTGCTGAGCCAAGCCCAAACCTAGGGTTCCTAACTCCCAATCCAGGGTCCTTGCTGCTAGGACAGAGGTAAGATATAAACACAAATAACTACATTGAGGTATTCTTACACTAGTACCAGTCCTCGTTGTCCAACCTGGTTGTAAGTGTGGCTGAAGAAAAGACCCCAGGCCAGGGACCTTCCGCTACACTGTCAAAGGGCTTTTGGGCTGGAGATCCTAAGCGGCATTTCAGATGTTTACCTTGGAGGTAAAACATCTGTTTTGAATCTGAATTGTGCCCATTTCACAGAGGATGGAAAATTGGTTAGTTTCCTTTCTCCTAACGCAGAATTTCTCACGTTGTTCTGACTTTTCTATTGGGGTTGAGGCCTCTCTCTCATGCTCCGCCCCAGTGGGAAGCCTGTGACTTTCCTGGAATGGCAGGTTGTAGAGAATAAGAGTTCCCAAGAAGAGGGAAAATGTCCTTCTGGTCAAATCCCATTACAGTGAACTCCCCACCACTGTCTAAACTCCCTTGGTGTTAACCCAGATCAATCTTACTGAAGTTATGTAGGCCAATGCCTGGGGCATTGAAATAGTTGTTTCACATCATCTCACTGTGACAAACATTATCTCTCTCCCACTACCAATCTTTGTCATAGAAATGAGTTTCTCATGAGCCCAGAGGGAGATAGGGTCTACGTGGGTGGGGGTGGATCTGGTCTGTCTGTCTACCTCTGCCTCTCTGTCCAGTCTTGAGTGATGCAGCACATGCTGTCTGTCTTTTGCAGTGCATGACCCACCACATGGGTAAATTACCCTGCGGCCACCCAGGACCTCTTCTTTGATGAACTGGGTGGCCAGCGGGGTCTTTCCTGGAGCCTTGATGGTCTCTCCTCTGCAGAGGTGGGGCAGTGGATTTTCAGGGGATTATTTACAGTTATACAACTTCTAGGTGGTGGTGGTGGGGGCAGGGGCTGTGACTCTCAGGCTGGGGGGAATCAAAGGGTTAAGATGTTCTATGCATAGGGAATTCTGGAGGCATAGTATCATAGAGTCCTAAAGCTGGAAGAGGCTTAAGATTATCTGTGCAAATGGAGATGAGTTTAGGTGTGAGATACTTTGGGGTCTGGCTGCAGCACAGAGTCAATTGGAAGTCAAAGACCTGACAGAAAAACATGTTTGTTCATGGAGATATAGCAATGTGGATCTGGGAAAGAAGGCAGGAGACAAGAGGCAGGCTTTCTCTGGCCCTGAGATGGGAAGTGACTTGGCTAAGAACACTTCCCTTTCTCATGCTACAACTCAGGTGGGCCTGCTTTCTAGAGCAGCCAGTTTGGAGATGTGAGGGGAACTAATCTTCATTAAATGAATCAGAAGCCAGATGTTTGCACCTGGAGTTGGGCTGCATGATTCCTGCTGCCTGCTGCTGGCAATTTGTTTCTGGGTCAACCATGAGACCTTTTGTCCGCAAAATGAAGCCGTGAAACACTCCTGCCAACAAAGCAAGGGAGAGAGTCCTCTTCCCACTGCGCCACCATGAAAGTAGCATACTTGGTGACAGTTGTTGTTTGAAAGTGTTGATTAATCATGCCATCTGCCCTCTGAATCCTGAACCAGTTGAGGACTAGGCATAGGAGTCCAAAACGGCTGGGTGTATCTATCTTATTCCAGTCCCAGGGGAATGTGGCTCACAGTCCAGGGCAATATGGACTTCATAGTCTTCCCCCTCTGAATTGAACTTCTGACCTCATCACAGGTAGGGAAGCGAGATCCCACAGGGCTGAAAGGTAGACTTTTATATCTTGGAAAAGTCTGGAGTGTGAAGGAAATCACCTGAGGGTTATGGGCAGATGGTGTCCAAAAGAGAGCCAGTGAGAGCTAGCCACATGCTCAGGACACTTCCATGCACCAGCAGATGGGACATGGAGGGAATGCAGATGATGGGAGAGTGGGAGGACTTTCTCCCCAGTATACCAAGAGGGCACACATTCTTATTTTAAGATCTGATGCAGGAACAGGGGGAGAAAATAGCTCCTCTACACCCACCCTCTCTTTCTTAGTGAAACCTACTTATCTCCCTACCTTCATCCACAGTCCTCACTAGCCGCTTGTCTCGAGGTTGTCTTCTGCTCACTTTGTGTTCTCCTCCAGCCTGCACAGTGGTGAGCACAGAGTAGGTTTCTTTGCAAATCCATGTTCAGAACATGGTCTACACCTTGGTGAAACAGCAGGTGGTTGTCCCAGGCTGGCTACTCCTTGAGACAAGGATCTGGGTGCCAGTAGTTCATTTGGGAAGTGATGCCAGGGAACACCAGTAGAAGAAGGGGGAACTGAGTCAAGGAAGGAAAGGGTGTTATCAAGCAGGTCACCACTTGGGCAACTGGAGCTTCTGCCCATGGGGAACTCTATGCCAGTACAGAAAAAGATGCCCAAAGCCATCCTAGTGAGAGTGAGAGACTCAGGGTGTTTATTTACCATATTCTATTAGTCAAGTAGTCTGCTAGATACGTGCACATGATATGCAATTTTTGCTTTACGGAGTAAAACTCCATCTAGCAGTTAGATGTGAGATACTCACCAGCTCCCTGTGGCTTCTCTCTGTGATTTTTGTTAATTTTGACACAAGACGTTTTCTGAGCTCTGCTCTCAAGTAGAAATGTACTGCAGTAAACTAACACAGCAACAGAAAACCAAACAACGCATGCTCTCACTCATAAATGGGAGTTGAACAACGAGAAGGCATGGATACAGGGAGGGAAATAACACACACTGGGGCCTGTCAGGGGTTGGGGGAAAAGGGGAGGGAGAGTATTAGGACAAATACCTAATGCATGCAGGGCTTAAAACCTAGATGACGAGTTGACGGGTGCAGCAAACTACCATGGCACAAGTATACCTATGTAACAAACCTGCATGTTCTGCAAATGTATCCCAGACATTCAAGTAAAAAAAAAAAAAAAAAGGAAAAGAAAAGAAAAAGAAATGTACTGCAGTAGTCTCCAACAGTTCATCCACTGTTGGTACTGAGAAACCCACCCTTCAAGGACCTATGAGGCTTCTGACACATACAAAGACAACAACAGCCTTGAGCAAAGCTCCATAACCATCTCTGTCAGTGGGTGAGGTCTTATAGAAACTATCAAGAAAGAATGGCAGGTACTGCAGTCCTTCGTAAGCTTCACAAAATGCCTCCTGCTGCCAAGTTGCTGACCTTATTTCAGATATTTACTAGTTGAAAGCAAATTGGCTCTGACAAGTTTCTTTCTCTCTGAGTGTGGCATGAGCCTTGCCTGCTTTCTACTTGGCCATTCAAAATGCTGTCATGGAGACCTGGACTGACCTTTGGGGTTGGCACCTGGAGACCACCCCTTGAGGCCACTGTCTAGCTCTTCCTGGGATGAACAGGAAAGTAAATCATGAATAGGTGATGGGTCCTGGGAAGGCTGCCTCTCAAAAAGATTCATCAGCTGAGCTTCCTGGCTCCTGTCCTGCTCCCGGCTCTCAGCCTGGCTCCTGTCTTGCTCCCTGCTCTCAGGAATCTATGCTCTGTCCAGGCACCCCGAGAAGCCCCCTTGGCTGGTCCCAGGTGTCTCCTCCCACACCTTTGCAATGCAGCTCTCACCACATGGCAACTTATCCTGCCGTCTCCCCAGGGCCTCTTCTCTGTTGGGCTTGGTGGCCAGTGGAGTCTTTCCTGGAACCTCAAGGGTCTTACTTTTGCAGAGGTAAGGCAGTGAAATTCAAGGGATTATTTGCCAATTCTGCTAAATTTAGAGACAATATAGTATGGAAACACATTTTTTCAGGCTATAGTTCAAGCATCTTCAAGGGCAGAGCTCTCTATTAGTTTTCCTATAATGCAAGCAAAATAGTTTTGGGGGTAAAAATTCCAGTCTACATAATTCAGGTATGCAAAAGTAGAACTTTATTTCTTTTCCCCAAATTTGACACTTGTTATGGGTTGAATTGTGTCCTCCTCAAAAAGATATATGGGAATCCTAACCTCTGGTACCCAGAATATGACTTTATTTGGAGATAGGGTCTTGACAGAGGCAATCAAGTTAAAATGAGGACATAACGGTGGGTCCTAATTCAATGTGAAGGGTGTCCTTATAAAAAGGGGAAATGAACACAGACATGCACACAGGGAGAACTTCATGCGGAGATGAAGGCAGGGATGAAAGTGATGCTTCTAGAATCCAAGGAATGCCAAAGATTGCCGCTGAACCACCAGAAGCTAGAGGGCAGGCATAGAAAAGAGTCTCTCCTTCCCTGCACTCAGAAAGAACCAACCCTGTTGATACCTTGATCTCTGAATTCTAGTCTCCAGAACTCTGAGATGATACATTTCTGTTGTTTGAGCCTCCCAGTTTGCAGTGCTTTGTTATGGAAGCCATAGAAAGCTAATACAATGCTCAATTCTTCTTTTTCACTGGTGGTGATAAGCTTGCCAATTCAAAGCACGTTTGAGAGTCTTCCGTTGAACTCAGTATCTTTAGAATAAATACTCAGGCAATTCAGACTTGCCTCTTCTCTCCCCTTCTGTCCTACTCTCCTGCCTGTGGCCCTGGGCAGAGCTTTCCTCTGTGGATTCTGCTGCTATGTGTCTGTTTCTTTTTGCTGTGTTGGCTCTAAACACTGTCTGTTGCTGAAGTGTCCACTTCTCGCAACTTCCCTGGCTTCAGATCACTGTGTCCAACAAATTTACTCAGTTTCAACATTCTCATCTTACATATGAGGCTTCCCCAGGTCTTCCAGCTGATTCTCAGCCTCACCTGCACCCGTCTTGTTTTGAGTGATGTGGGGATGGGGTGGGATTAGGCAGGGGTGGGGAAACTTTGCAGATATTCTCTTGAGCCTGTCTCTGGGGCCACAGGCTGCCAGAGCAGGGAGGTAGTAGTTCCAGGACGTACCTTTGCCATCCCAGACCCATTCCACCACCACTTTGCCTCTCCTCTGGCTGCCCACATGTCCAGGGACTCTCTGTGAGGCCAAGGTATATGAACCCCGAGGCATCACTATAGCAACTGGAAACAGAAAACATTCCGAAAGCCGGTCAGTGGGAGAATGATTAAATAGGTGAGAGAGTATTTTTATTGTGGAATACTATGCAACTGTTAAAAATGTGAGGACACTCTCTATCCTGACATAGAAAGATCCAAGACCTATTGAATTCTACAACAGCATGGATGGCATAATTCTGTTTTCATAAAACTCTGTATGTGTGAATGCATACAAAAGCACAGAGAATCCTGGACGTATATCCAAGTTATCAGTGCTACCAACAGGGGACATGTGGATTAGGAGAGAGAGGAAGGTATGTGAGAGGAGATGTTCCCTTTTCCCTAAAAATCCTTTTGTGTAGTATATAAAATATTATCGGGACTATATTTATAAATGATAAAATTTTAACAACAACAACAAAAAATCCTCAACAAATAGCATAAACCATACTAAGAATGGCCGGTCTGTTCCTTTCTCAGTGCCTCTAAAATAACCTGTTTACTTTCTTTATTAAGTCTAAAAAGGATCAGGCATACTTGTGGAGTTTCACTGAATTCTCTCTTTTTCACTGAGATATTGTTAGTGCAAAACTTTAATGAATAAATAAAGGACCAGAAAATACAGCTCCCAATTGCTCTCCAGACCACAGCCTATGTTGTCACAGAGGCCTCTGGCAATCCAAAAAGAATAAAGTTGAATCAAGTAACAAGGGGAAATCAATATCTTATTCATGTTAAACCTGCCCTAATGCCCTCCATTATGGGACTCACCACACAGAGAATCGATCTGTTTCTCTTCTGGTGGAATGTGGGGGCTGTAACATTTTCATTTATATGTATTAACTTTTAGGAAGGGAACTTCACTCATGGAGCCATTTCCTGTCCCTATAAAACCGGCAGATTTAACAGTAGAGTTTCAGAGCCTCTTATGTTTGAGCTCCAGTTTGCATACTAAGTAAACATTCTAAGAAATAGTTTTTGGGTCAGGACAAGGATAATAATGATCATTAATAACCATCACTCATTACAAGGTTCTTCTTCCTCTGAGCTCTTCTACCCTACTGTTTATAAATGCATTTTAATTTGCCAAGCGCACTCCCCCACCCCTCCCAGGCAGACATACGCTTGGAGGGAGGTTAATTGCTACTGCCTTTATTTGCCCTGACCTGTGCAGACAGCATTCTCGGATCACTTCTCCCACCTCTGGGGCCGAGGTTAACAGTCACTGTGCAAGAGTGCTTGGGACAGGGAGTGGTAGAATCTAATTACTGGCTCTTGTGGGGTGGACCCATGAGTGCGTCTTTATGAACATGATGGGCTGAAGTAATCTCCAAGTCTGCGTGCTAATGACCTTCTGAAAGCTATTGTTATTTCCAAGGCCCTGAGGAAATTATATCTTAATTGTGAGTCTAAAATGCCCCCTATTAACTCTGTTGCCCTTACCTGATTCTTATTGCTCTGAAATCTGCTTGATCCAAATGCAACCAAATTACTTCCTCATTTTGTGCAAGAGATCCTAGATTATTTCTGTTTGAACCACCATCCCCTGTGTGGGTCCCTGTCCTCGTTTGTTTCCAGCCTTAGTTGGTCCTCTCCCTAACTGGTAGATTTCCCCATGGGTACGAGTGCATAATTCTCTCTTTCTGAACAAGTTGCAACAGATTTTCTGTTTTCTGCTTTTTGAAGATATGGCTGGACATGTTAAAATACAGATTTTTGCATCTTTATTTTCTTGACTCTCTTAGTAGGTGAGTCATTAGAAGTAACAAAGAGAAAGCAGGATTAATGGTGAACATTATAAACATAGTTGGAAATAGTATTTGCGAGCTACTATTAATAGGATTTCCCCCCTCTGATTTGTTTATGTGTGTTTCAGTTATGTATATTAACATTTATTTTGTCCCTGGGTTAATTCTTTATTCTCTGAAACTCCAGGAGAACAACATTGCTGTGTTGTTAACATGCCGGTGAATATTCTGCATATATACACATCCCCCTGCTGTGAATCTTTCTGGCAGACATTGTTTTCTGTGAGGGCAAGAGCTAAAATTTAAAAGCATCTCACCTGACAAATGATTAGGGAATAATTCTTCTTCAACCAAATGCCAAAACAAATCAGTTCCCTAAAGTGATGTGAGATCTCCTCAAGCTGTGCCTGGTAATATTAATAAACGAGGAGATGCCTCTGCCCACAGCTTGTCATTTCAGTGTCCCCCCAACCCTACAGGCAGCAAAGCCAAACAAAAAACAAAAAACAAAAAACAAAACAAAACAACAACAACAAAAAGCTTTAGGGTGCCTTTAGGAAGTTAAAGCCTGCCATCTTGTGGCGAGTTCATACAATTACACTAATATTTCATCAAGTTTAAGAATTGCATCTTGGAATTTACCAAAGGTATTTTTGGCATGCACTCACAAATGGCATCTGTATTTAGGCTGCGCTTATTCTCTGATAGGTACCAAAAGCTCTAAAGCTTGAAAATGACTACGAGCGCATCTTTGACATCTTGCCTTTGAGAAGCAAGTGAGAAGGTGGATGCTGGGGTGAGAGCTCTATTGTACTGTCAGGTTCTTCTAGGATTTGTAATGCTAAAAAGTGGGACCATCTGGGATACCAGTGACTGCAGCTGCCTCCAGTTCTAGGCAAATGGGTAATTTCTTTAAGTGCCCTTCTGATGAGCAGAAAAACTTCAGGCTTGTTAGCTCAAAAGTCATTTGCAGATACACCTGGAGAGATCATAGCAGGTGGTGCAGTAGAGCACCCAACTCAAGAGGCTGATCCATCCATTGGGTGCTCAGCAAATGAAAACTAATGATGCCTGTTAGTGGTTGGGGAATTTTCCTTTAACCTGGACAAATGGGAATTAAAAAAAAAAAAGGAGCATATTCAAGCATAATCCTCTGGCTTGTGCATTTTGAGGTTAGAGAACACCTGGAAGATTTGCTTTTAAAAAACTATTTGACAGATTTTAGTGATTTTTTTTCCACATTCTGCTCCTGCTTTCTACAGGTTCTCACAGTTGGAAAATGACAGGAGAAGGTGTTTGCTATGATATATGCAATCTATCTGGTGGTCAGAACATGGGAAAAAGAGGGGGAAGTTGGGCTTATCCAGATTTAAGCTCACTTAAAAAGCAAGAAAAAGTTTGAGGGAGCTGAGTAATTTACATACTTTCAGACACAGCTGCACAATTCTTTTCAGTTTTCCCATCTGTGAGCTAGAAACGAAGGGAATGATCAAATTTGCCAATTGATTGTCTTCATGGATGTTAATGCAGTGAGGCAATCTCTAAGGTTGTTAGTGTAGCAGGGTATGTATCCTCTATTAAAAGGGGTGCACAAACTTTTAATTAAATTTGATTAAATTCGAGGGGTTTTTCTTCTTTTTTTCAGTGCCATTTGATTCAATCAGGTTGAGAATAGAGAATCACTTTGAAGTAAATATTCCTTGTTCTTCAAAGAAGGCTTCAGTAGGCTTCCTTGGTTATGTAAATGTCAGATAAGTAAGCCTCCTGGTCCCAGGAGAAAGCTGGAACAAGACATCCTGTGCTTTGAGTGGTTTAGAAAAGGTTGCCTCTTGGCCGGGCGCGGTGGCTCATGCCTGTAATCCCAGCACTTTGGGAGGCCGAGGCAGGTGGATCACAAGGTCAGGAGATCAAGACCATCCTGGCTAACACGGTGAAACCCGGTCTCCACTAAAAACACAAAAAATTAGCTGGGTGTGGTGGCGGGTTCCTGTAGTCCCAGCTACTCCAGAGGCTGAGGCAGGAGAATGGCGTGAACCCGGGAGGTGGAGCTTGCAGTGAGCTGAGATGGCGCCACTGCACTCCAGCCTGGGTGAAGAGTGAGACTCTGTCTCAAATTAAAAAAAAAAAAAAGAAAAAAAAGAAAAGGTTGCCTCTTAACTTGTGTGAGGAATTGGTGGTGCAGGGCAGCATGGAGGGCTGTTGTTGTTGCAGTTGTGTGGTCTAGTAAGATGAAATTAATTAAATGCCTTTTGGATTTAGTTGATAGCTCCCTTTTTTCCTTGACTTACCTTGACTTTTGTGCCCAAACACTCCTGCTTCTTGTTCTGCTTCTGCTCTTAGCTCATCTCCTTTGCAAGGCCATGCTCCTCTGACTATTCTGTTGACCATCCTCAAGGCCTTGGTCCTGCTAAAGTATAATTTTCAAGAAGGTAAAATCAAGACTCTCACACAAATACAAAAGGAATACATCAAAGGCTTTATGTAACTTATTATTTAGTGAAGAAACCAGTATGTTAAAATCAGGTCAAAGGAAAATTTGAAGGCACACATAAGTATACTTAGGAATGCAGAAATGAATTTGCTCATAGATGCAAAATTGATAATATATTGTAGAAAAATAAAATGTAATGCTTGGGGTCAGGGTCATCTTTTTCACCCCAAGGTAAAAATAAATTTTATCTCTGTGGGGACAAAATTTATTCACAGTGCTATGGACAACAGTCATCTGCATTTCCATTAGTTTTCTACAAATTAACTTCTACCCCTAGAGAGTAGTGAAATAGCCTGGCCAATAGGAAGACAATCAGTGATGCCCAGCTTTAAAGAATCAAATCACTCCTGGAGGGTCTACTAGACAGAGCCCAGAACTCTCAGTAATCTCTTTTGCTCATTTCCAAGATTTTGACATTTTTTCCTGACAGACTTGGGCATCCAACCATTCTGTGCTCCTTCTGGGCCATCTCACCTAAGCCATAGCTTTGATTACCTCCAATAACAACTGACTTTTAACTTTTTATCTTCTGCCTAGTCCTCTAAGTTCCAAATCCGTACCTCCGTATGCTTACCTGGCAACTCCTCTTAGAAGTTTTTGAGGCTAAGAGAGAGGACAATTTACATGTTAGAAGAAGAGGAGAGGTTTGAACTCAGCATTATATGATTTCAGAACTGGAGCCAAAAGCCTGCAACATCAACACGAGGTAGTTTTTGGAGGTGTCCAAACTCAGGGGGCTGGAACCTATGTGGTAGATCTCTCCTTTTTGTGTCTTATGGTGGGAGGGGTTATTGTCTGGGGAGGAGGAGGGTGGTGGAATGGACCTCACTGTTTTTCTAGCTGAACTACAGATAAGAGCCTATGCTGCTGGCTGCCCATGGGGAGAGTTGCTCTTTCCTGTTGATGAGGCAGGAGTAGCTGATAACCTTTTTCTACAGAAAAAGAGTTTGAGAGACTGTGGATTCTGGTGTTGTACCCTTGATCTGCCTCCTTTTTTTCTTCCTATACAAGGAGAGAGGCCTCCAGCCTGTGCTCTGGGTGGTAGTGGAGTAGAGGGTTGGGTTTTTCCAATGCGGATGCTTCCCAGGTCTCCCGAGGGTTATCCATATTTTCTACCTCTGCCCTGCTGACCACCGTTTCTGCTATCCTGTCTCCCTAACTTGTCTTTCCTTCAATGTCCACACATTTAAGAAGAATGAAATCTCAAGCCTCATCAGTCCCTGACTGGCCTCACAAGTTTAGCAGCAATTTTGATCTGTTCAGGTGCTTATTTCTTCCTTTGTTGTCTCTTTTTCTTCTCTTCTGGCTTCTCAGGCCTAAACCCAGAGACTGTTTAATCAGTTGGTGATCAAATGAAAACAAATGTCAGAGAGGTGACGGCAGCTAATAACCAAAGCCCTTCCTCAATAGAGAATAGCTTGCTGTTGGAAAAAGTCAATTTCCACCAGGTAGAAAGTATGTGGGAAATATTATTGAGTAGGGGGAGCCCAGCTGCCTGCCAAATCTAACCACTTGTCTGGTGTTTCATTCTTTTCTCTGCCAGGGAGCCGCCATTTACACAATCCCTGCACTGGCAAAGACCATCTCAGTGGGGACTTACTAACTTTATTGGGAGGGCAAGGGAGGTCAGGTTGCTTGACATTAGTGTCCACACAGAAACCAGAGAAAACACATTTTGTTAAACATGGCATTCCCTAACATGTAAACAGTTTTAACATAATGTTTTTGATAATAAATTCTAGTGCAAAGAGAACCAAACTGGAGGGTCACGGGATAGAACTGGGAGGGACACTTATTTCACCCCTTTTTACTCGAGTTACCAGCCAAATCACAGAAATGGGCTCTGCACAGTCTCGTCAAGGTGACCTGCAGTATCCACGAATTGTGTGGCCTGCAGTATCCATGAATCAACTGCAAGTCACATGTCAGCTTCTGAAAGGCAATGGGAGCGGGTGAGGAGGAGCAGCTTCTGCCCACGTAATTCCTCCTCCCTGACCTCATGACCTGCCCAGAGCTGTGCCCCTCTGCCCACTTTCCTGGGATGACTCCTAGCCAGGGAAGCCTCTCAGGTCCCAGGTACACTCTCAGCCTGCTCTTTCTGAGCACATTCCTAGTCTTATGAGATTAAAGGCTCTTCTGCAGCCAGAGAATCCTAGACACACCTCCTTTGAACTCCGGCCACTCTGAAAAGCAAACAAAAAAAAAAAAAAAAAGAAAGAAAAAAATCTGCCTATAACATATTTTTGGAAATTCTTTTCCCTTTCTTTCCAATCAGAACTGTATGAAACTACTTTCTTGCTTGTATGACATTGCTTATTGGTGCAGTACTTCAGATATCAATGCCTTAGAAACTCAAATTCTCTTGAATTACAAAAACATACTCTTTTTTTTTAGGGTCTCTGTCTAGAAATGAGGTAAACTTATCCCCTGCCAACTGTCTCACTCCCTTTCCAGGAAGAGTCACCTTCCTCTAGTTATATTGGGTGAAAATGGGCTTTAAGAAATATTATTATTAGCCAGAAATGGTAGCTTGCACCTGTAGTCTCAGCTACTCAAAAGGCTGAGGCAGGAGGATCGCTTGAGCTTAGGAGTTTGAGGCTGTAGAGTGCTATGATCTTTCCTGAGAATAGCCACTGTACCCCAGCCTGGGCAACATAGTGAGGCCTCATCTCAATATACACACACATACGTATATACACACACACAACATATGTGTGTGTGTGTCTATGTATGTATATAGTTTGCATACACACGTATATGTATATATATATATGTATATTTAAATTAAGGTATAATTCACATATAACATTTCCACTTTTAAGTTACAATTAAGTGGTTTCTACTATAGTCACACAGTTGTGCAACCATCACCATGATTTAGTTCCAGAACATTTTTATCACCCCCACAAAAGGAACTCCATACCTATTAATGGTCACTCCTCATTCCTCTCTTCCCTGACCTCTTACTACTACCATTCTACTTTCTGTCTCTACAGGCTTGCCTGTTCTGGACATTTTATATAAATGGAATTATACAATATGTGGCCTTTTTTGTCTGGTTTATTTCACTTAGCGTGATGTTTTCAAGGTTCATCCTGTTGTAGCATCAATCAGTAGGCCATTCCTTTTCATTGATGAATAATATTTCATTTTATGGATATACCACATTTGTTTATCCATTCATTAGCTGATGGACACTTGAGGTGTTTCTACTTTTTGGCTATTGTCAAAAATGTTGCTACAAACATCCATGTACAAGTTTTTGTGTTGATATATGTTCTCAATTCTTTTGGCTATATATCTAGGAGTGGAATTGCTGGATTGTATTTTAACTCTGCATTTAACTCTCTGAGGAACTGCCAAACTATTTTTTAAAGTGGCCTTATCATTTTACATTCCCATCAGCAACGGATGAGAGTTCCATTTTCTCTACATCCTCCTCTCTTGTTATTGTCCATTATTTTGATGATAGCTATCCTACTAGGTGTGAATAGACATCATTTGTATATTACTGTAATTTTTGTTTTTTGTGTTAAGAAACACATTGCATGGTATCTACCCTCTTCAGCAATTTTAAAGTTTATAGTACCGTATTGTTAATTATAAACACAATGTTGTACAGCAGATCTCTAGAACTTTTTCATCTTGCATGACTGAAACTTCATACCCATTAAGAAGCAACACCCCATTTCTGCCTCCATCCAGCCCCTGGCAACCACCATTCTATTTTCTGATTTCTATTTTCTGATTCTATGAGTTTGACTATTTTAGAAACTTCATGTAAGTGGAATCATGCAATATTTATCCTCCTGTCACCAACTTATTTCACTTACAATAATGTCCTCAAGGCTCATCAATGTTGTAGCATATGACAGGATTTTATTCTTTCTTATGGCTGAATAATATTCCATTATAATATAGAATATTACATGTATATAATATGGAATAATATTAATATGGAATATTAATTATTACATTACTACTGGCAATGCATAAGGGTTCTAATTTCTCCACATCCTCATCAGCACTTGTTAATTTCTGTTTTTTTTTTTTTATAAATGGCTATGCTACCAGGTGTGAGGTGGTACTGCATTGTGGTTTTGATTTGCCTTTCCCTGATGATTAAATGATTTTAAGCATCTTTTCATATACCTTTTAGCCATTCATATGTCTTCTTTGGAGAAATGTCTATTTAAGTCTTTCACCCATTTTTAAATTGGGTTATTCGTTTACTTGCTATTGAATTTATACACACACACACACACACATGCTGCTTGACTTAACAATGGAGTTATGTCCCAATAAATCCATCATAAGTTGGAAATATCATAGGTAAAAAATGCATTCAATGCACTTAACCTACAGAACATCATACCATAGCCTAGCCTACCTTAAACACATTCAGAACACTTACGTTAGCTTACAGTTAGGCAAAATCATCTAATACAAAGCCTATTTTATAATGAAGTGTTGAATATCTCATATAATTTATTGAATATTGTACAGAGAGTGAAAAAAAGAACGGATGGGTGGGTACTTGACGTACAGTTTCTACTGAATGCATATCACTTTTGCACCATCATAAAGTCAAAAAATCATCAGTCAAACTATCGTAAGTCAGGAGCCATCTGTGCGTGTTTGTGTGTGTGTGCATGTGTGTATATATATGTGTGTGTATATATATGTGTATATATTTAAATTGACAGATTAAATTATATTTATTTACCATGTACAACATGATGTTTTGAAGTATGTATACATTGTGAAATGACTAAAATCTAGCTAATTAACATATACATTATCTCACATAATGATCATTTTTTAGTGAGAACACTTTCACTTTACATTCATTCTCTTAGCATTTTTCAAGAATACAATGTTGTTAATGTTGTTACCATATTGTACAATAGATCTGTTAACCTTACCCCTTTTTTCTAACTGAAATTTTGTATCCCTTGACCTACATCTTCACAAATCTTCTGCTCCCAACCACCTCAACCCCTGGTAACCACCATTCTGTTCTCTACTTCTGCAGGATCAACTTTTTTAGATTGCACATATGAATAAGATCATGCAGTATTTGTCTTTCTGTGCCTGGCTTATTTCATATAACATAATGTCCACCAGGTTTATCCATGTAGTCATAAGTGACAGGATTTTCATTTTCTATGGCTGAATAGTCTTCCATTGTGTATATGTACTACATTGTATTTATTCATCTGTTGAAGGGCACTTAGATTGATTCTAAATTATTTCCTTCCTTCTACTGACCTTGGGCTTAGTTCATTCTTTTTTTTCTGGTTCCTTCAGGTGTAATATTCGATTTTTAAATTTGAAATCTTTCTTCTTTTTCAATGTAGGCGTTTATTGCTATAAGCTTCCTTCTTAGAATTGCTTTTGCTGTTTCCTTAGGTTTTGATATGTTGTTTCCATTTTGGTTATCTCAGTAATGTTTAATTCCCTTTTAATTTCTTCATTGACCCCCATTGGCTGTTCAGGAGTATGTTGTTTAAATTCCATGTATTTGTGAATTTTCTAAAGTTCTTCCTGTTATTGCTTTCTAGTTTTATACCATTGCGATCAGAAAAGATACATGATACAATTTCAATCTTCTTAAATTTGTTAAGAATTGTTTTGTAGCCTAACATATGATCTATCCTGGAGAACGTTCCATGTGAAGTTAAGAAGATTGTATATTCTGTAGCTGTTGGATGGAATGTTCAGTATATGTCTGATAAGACTATTTGATTTAAAATTTAGTTTAAGTCTAATGTTTCCTTACTGATTGTCTGTCTAGATGATCTGTCCACTGCTGAAAGTCCCCTACTATTATTGTATTGCATTCTGTCTCTCCCTTCAGATGTAATAATATTTGTTTTATATATTTAAGTGCTTCAATTTTGGGTGCATATACATATACAGTTATTATGTCCTTTCATTGAGCCAGTTTTTCATTATATAATGACCTTTGTCTATTTTTACAGTTTTTTATTTAAAAACTATTTTATCTGATCTAAGTATAGCTACTTCTGCTTTCTTTTGATTTCTGTTTGCATAGAATATCTTTTTTCTTCTTTTCAATTTCAGTATGTGTGTCCTTAGAGGTGAAGTGAAGCTCTTGTAGGCAGCATATAATTGGGTCTTGTTTTTTTATCTATTCAACCACTCTTTCTTTTGATTAGATAATTTAATTCATTTATATTGAAAGTAATATGGATAGGTAAGGACTTAATACTACCATTTTGTTAAATTGTTTTATAGTTGTTTTGTATATCCTTTGTTTCTTCTTCTCACACAGTCTTTCTTTGTGGCTAAGTGATTTTCTCTAGTGGTATGCTTTTATTCATTGATTTTAAATTTTTGGGCATCTGATATATGTTTTGCTTAACATGAGGCTTACAAGAAAGCACCTTGAAGTTATAACAGGTTATTTTAAGATGATAATTAACTTTGATCACACACACACAAAACCCTCTATGTTTTTACTCCACTGCTCCTATTACCTATGAATTTTTGGTGTCATAATTTACATCTTTTTATATATTGCATATCCCTTAACAAATTATTGTATTTATTATTAATAGTTTTGTCTTTTCACCTTCATAACAAAGATATAAATGATTTACATACCACCATTACAGTATGGGTTTTTCTTAATTTGACTGCATATTTTACCATAAGTTTTATACTTTCATATGTTTTTGTATTACTTATTTGTGTCCTTTTCTTTAGCTTGAAGAACTCTCTTTAGCATTTCTTGTAAGACAGATATGGTGGTGATGAACTCCTTTAGCTTTTGTTTGTCTGGGAAAGTATTTATCTCTACTTCATTTTGAAGGGCAGAGTTGTTGGGTAGAGTATTCTTGGTTAGGGGTTTTTTTATTTTCCCCATTCAGCACTTTGAATATATCATCCTACTTTCTCCTGGCCTGTAAGATTTCTGCTGAGCAGTGGGCTGCTAGCTATATTGGAACTCCTTTACATGTTATTTGTTTCTTTTATCTTGCTGCTTTCAGGGTCCTCTCTTTGTCTTTGTTTTTTGGCTGTTTGATTATAGTATGTCTTGTGATAGCTATTAGAATTGAATCTAATGGAAACCTTTAATATTTGCATAACTGGATATTTACATACTTCTTTAGGTTTGAAAAGCTTTCTGCTACTATTTCTTTAAATAAATTTTCTATCCCTTATCTTTTTCTTCTACTTTTTTAACTCCTATGACTTGACTATTTGCTCTTTTGACACTGTCCCCTAAGTCTTAGTAAGCTTTCCTCATTTCCTCATTTCTTTTTATTATTTTTTCTTGTCTGACTGTATATTTTCAAATATCCTGTTTTGAAGTTCATAGGTTCTTTCTTCTGCTCGATTATTTGCTGTTGATAATCTCTATTGCATTTTCATTTGGTTCATCGTATTTTTTTTTCAGCTCCAGAATTTCTGTTAGTTTTTTTGTTGTTGTTGTTATTTCAATCTCTCTATTAAATTTCTGATTCTGGTCATTTAATATTTTTCTCATTTCATTAAGTTGTTTCTTTATATATTCTTGAAGCTCCCTGAGCTTCCTTAAAACAGTTATTTTGGTTTCTTTGTCAGGCAGTTCACACATCTGCATTTCTTTAGGGTCATTCACTGGTACCTTATTTTGTCTGTTTGGTGATGTCATGTTTCCCTGATTGTTCTTGATCATTGTGGTTGTGCATTAATGTGTGTGTAGTTGATGAAGTAGGTACTTATTCCAGTGTTTAGAGACTGGCTTTGTTTGGGAATTCCCTGTGGCAAGTGGGGTGCTGGGGTGCACCAGAAGTCCAGGGCAGGTGTGGCTGGCATAGCATTGAGGCATACCAGAAGTTTGAGACCTCTGAGGGCTGCCTGATGCTGAGGACTCTGTGGAGCCTGGTGTCACTGAAATTGGCCTAAGTGTTGAGGTCCAAGGCAATGTTTTGTGTTTACTTCTTTCACTTTTCTCCAAGTGAATGATATTCTTTCCATGCTGTGCTGTTGGGGAGGGGTGATGCGTGTAATGTAAAACTGATCTTTTTACCCTCTTCAATGCATCTTTTATTGTTAGCTCTTTTGAAGATATTTTTATGCATGGATAATTGTTCAAATTAATATTTCTGTCAGGGAATGCTTGCAGGAGAGTCATTCTCCACCATCTTGCTCTGCCTCTAGCTAGATTTGAAATTTGAGCCCATTATCAGATATATGGTTTCCAAGTATTTTTTTCCCATTCCGTACATTGCCTCTTTACTGTTATTTGTTTCCTTTGCTATTGCAAAAGCTTTTTAGTTTGATATAATCCGTTTTGTCTATTTTTGCGTTGGTTGTCTGTGCTTTTGGTGTCATATCCAAGAAATAATTGCCAAGACCAATGTTAAGGAGCTTTTCCCTCTACCTTTTCTTCTAGGAGTTTTATAGTTTCAGATCTTATGTTTAGGACTTTCATTCGAGTTGATTTTTGTGTATGGTGTAAGATAAGGGTCAAATTTTATTATTTTGCATGTAGTAATTTAGTTTTCCAAACACAGTTTATTGAAGAGACTATTTTTACCTCATTGTGTAGTCTTGGCACCCCATCAAAGATCATTTGACTGTATATGTGTGGGTTTCTTTCTGGCCTCTCTATTCTGTTCCATTGATTTAAATGTCTGACTGTATGCCAGTACCATACTGTTTTGATTACTGCAGCTTTTATAATATGTTCTGAAATCAGGAAGTACAAGGTTTATATTTCTAGGCAGTTATTTAATATTTATAGATTGTCCATTTGTTGGCATATAATTGTTCATAGAGGTTTATACTCTTTTTTATTTCTGTGGCATAAATTGTAATGTATTTTCCTTCTTTTCTGATTTTATTTGCTTAAGTCTTCTCTCTTTTTTTATAGTTAATCCAGTTAATGGTTTTTCAGTTTTGCAGGTTTTTTCAAAATGCCAACTCTTAGTTTTATAGATTTTTTAAAAATTGATTTTCTATTCTCTATTTTTTTTTACTTTGCTCTAATCTTATTATTTCCTTTTGTCACTTACCTTTAGGCTTAGTTTTTTCTTTATCTTGTTACTTGAGGTGCAAAATTAGATTGCTTATTTGAGATCATTTTTCTTTTCTAATGTAGGTGTTTATAACTATAAAATTTCCTTTTAATGCTGCTTTTGCTGCATCCCACAAGTTTTGGTATGTTGTATTTTTATTTTCGTTTACCTCAAGGTATTTTCCAATTTCCCATTTGATTTCTCCTTTGACCAGTTGGTTATTCAAGTATATGTTGTTTAATTTCTATGTATTTGTGATTTTTTCATATTTCCTTCAGCCATTAAATTTTAGTTCCATTCCATTGTGTTTAGAATATATACTTGTTATGATTTCAATCTTATTAAATTTGTTGACTTGTTTTGTGATCTAACTTATGATCTATAAGTTCCATACATGGAACACTAGGGAGTGTTACATGTATGCTTGAGAAGAATGTATATTCTGTTGCTGTTGGGTGGAGAGTTTGTGTAGTCTATTAGGTCTATTTGGCCAACAGTAGTATTCAAATCCTCTGTTTTCTTACTGATCTTCTATCTGAATGTTCTTTTCATTTTTGAGAATAGGTATTGAATCCTTTACTATTATTATGTCACTATTTTATTTCTCCCTTCAGTTTTGTCAATGTTTGCTTTATATATTTGGGTGTTCTGATGTTTGGTGCATATATAATTATAATTGCTGTATATTCCAGATGAATTGACCCTTTTATCATTGTATAATGGCATTTGCCTCTTTTTAACTTAAAGTCTGTTTTGTCTGATATAAGTCTAGACGGCCATCCTTGCTCTCTTTTGGTTACCAGTTGCATGAAATATCTTTTTCTGTCCTTTCAGTTTCAGTCAGAAGTAGCTGCTGTCAGTTTTTATAAAATATAATACTCTTCAGCCCCTCCCTACAGGGGAGTTAAAAACTTTTTTTTTTTTTTTGAGACGGAGTTTCTCTCCTGTTGCCCAGGCTGGAGTGCAATGGTGTGATCTCGGCTCACCACAACCTCTGCCTCCGGGGTTCAAGCGATTTTCCTGCCTCAGCCTCCTGAGTAGCTGGGGTTAGAGGCATGTGTGATCACACCCAGCTAATTTTGTATTTTTAGTAGAGACGAAGTTTCTCCATGTTGGTCAGGCTGGTCTCAAAGTCCTGACCTCAGGTGATCCTCCCGCCTCGGCCTCCCAAAGTGCTGGGATTACAAGCGTGAACCACTACGCCTGGCTTTTTTTTTTTTTAAGAGCTCTTAGTCTGATAAAAGAGTCATTATCTGGGAAATCAGAATATCCCCAGATCACCAGACCTTACACTGTCTTCCTGCAAAGCAAAGCAGGCTGCTGTTGGGAAGTGAGGGTGAATCTACACAGCATAACTCAGATACTCCACATGTCGTGTGATGGGAATTCAGGGATGACCTATGTGGGAGCAGTGTTTACTCTCAGGTTATGGGAAATGAAAATAAAAGCTAGTACTGAAAAAGTAGTTAAAAGTTTGGACTTCAGAGCTGGATTGCTTGGGTTTAAATCCCAGCTCTGCTGCTTTATAAATGTTTGACTTTGGACAAATTACTAAACCTCTGCTATAGTCCTGCCTTACTTTGATATTCCCTTATCCACACCTCAGCTCCTTTATCTAAAGGGGGATTAAAAAGAGCCTCATAGTGTTGTTATGAGGATTAAATAAGTTAATGCACTTGAAGCTCTTAAAACATTTGTTGTTATGTAACAATAAAAATGTTTGTTAAACAATTGCAATAATAATACTAGCCTGAAGCATATGAGGTCTTTCATGCCAGACTGAATTTCTGGGTGGGGAAGGATTGCATCTTTTTAAATTAATTTCTGCATCTTAGTACCTAGAAAAGGGTTGACACATAATATGGACCTTTATTAAATGTCTGTTGCATGATGGCATGAATGAACTTTTTAGATCCACTCAGAGGGTGATTCCTTATCAGGCTATAGACCAAAAGAAAATATTTTCAAGTGCTTTGTGATAAACTTTCCTTGGGGGGATTTTTCTCAAAGTCATAGGGGAGTGTGTGGATGAAATGTTGCAGTGAGTTAAATTTCATAAGTTAAAGAAGAGGCTATAACTTAGAAATAACAATCTAAAGAGAAGAAAAGGCAAACATTAAGCAAGGTAAAAATAAAGGTTATTATTTTAGAGAAGAACACTTTGCAACAATTCAGATGAAGAAAACCACTCTAGAGCAGGAACTAACAAACTTTTTCTGAAAGGGGCCAGACAGTAAATATTTTAGCCTTGTAGGCCATATTGTCTTTTTTGCAACTCACTCAACTCTGCTGCTGTAGGATGAAGGAAGGCATAGATAATATGCAAACAAATGGGCATGGCCGTTGATATGGTTTGGCTCTGTGTCCCCACCCATATCTCACCTCAAACTGTAATCCCCATAACCCCCTTATGTCAAGGGCGGGACCAGGTGGAGGTAATTGGATCATGGGGGCAGTTTCCCTCATGCTGTTCTCTTGATAGTGAATTCTCAGAAGATCTGATAGTTATATAAGCATCTGGTATTTCCCCTGCTTGCACTCATGTTGTCCTGCCACCCTGTGAAGAATGCATGCTTCTCCTTTGCCTTCCACTATGATTGTAAATTTCCTGAGGCTTCCCTAGCAATGTGGAACTGTGAGTCAATTAAACCTCTTTCCTTTATAAATTATCCAGTCTTGGGTATTTCTTTATAGCATTGTGAGATCAGACTAATACAGCTGTGTTCTAATAAAACTATTTATAAAAATTGGAGGTGGATCGGACTGGCCTGTGGGCTGTAGTTTGCCAACCTCCACATTAAAACAATGTGAAGAATCAAGAAATATGAGTGGAACTGTGATAGCTGAGAAGCAACTTGTGCAGAATCCTACATGAGAGAAGAGAGTGAATACTGCGATATACTGGAGTATCTTTCTCCTGCTATATGTGAGGTTCCGAGGATCACTTAACACTACCACTTCAGTCTTAATGGGGACAAACATGGAGAAGAGAAGACAAAAAGACATGCAGTGCCGTAACTTAATGATAAGAAAGGAAACTTCCCCAAGTTGAAACTCATGTATTTATATATAAAGTACAGAGGACAAAAAATCCAAGAGATTCCTTAAATCATTTCTATTTATCTGTTGAGTGGATAGTAAAGAAAAGACTTATAATCTTTTCTTAATGTTTTTAGGGTATAGTTTTAAGCACCACAATGAAAATATACCGTAAAAACATTATGTCCAGATTGCAACTTCAGCCCTTCTAGCTTCCTTCTTCATGCTTCTTCAACCTTTCCTTAAGTAGGGATGCAACTTACTTAAGATAAAACAGATTCTTTGGTAGCCTAGAAATGCAGCCTTTCTGGGACCACATGCCCACTCAAGAACATGTGACCTGTAAATCAACCTGCAAATCATTTTCTTGTTCCTAAATAAGATTTTTTTTCTATTTGACTTGTACCTGGAAAAGAAAGGAGAAAGAAGGAATAAACTTTCTCACAGAGGCAAACTCTCACTTTCTCACAATTTCATTCGTGGAATGGCCCTGTGGGACTTTATATAAAGTATCTGAGAATATTTGGTTTTAGCTCTAATGAGTCAGTTCTGGTATGTTAATTTCCTAACCATTCGAGCCGTCAATGTGGTTGCTAAGTCTGCTGAATCACAGAAGAAATATACCTTCAGCCTGTTGTATAATTATCTCAGGAATTATAAAGGCAATAAATGCATGATTGCTTTTTTATGAATACATTAAGGCAGAGGTGTGTAATTGGCACTTTAACAATCTAGTGGCAGCAAATTAGATATTAATGTGATTACAAAATGACAATTACTTTTAGCAGTTAATTGACATCACCTCTCAGTAGCCTTTTTCAATATCTTGTTGGGGACTCTTTTTGCCAGTGAGAAATGGGATCATTCTAAGGCTGAGAGGGAGCCATGAGGAACAGTAAGTTAATTACCTAACAAAACAAGTGGTTGATCTTTATATTCTCGATCAACGGGTCTTCGGGGTTTAATAACAGCAGTAACATACTATACCTTTTTTCCGAAATGATGCCCAAATGATGTATAAACTTTTTGTGATGTAATTACCACCCATCAATCACTTCATTTCTGAAATATGGTGGCTTCTGATGAGATGAGATTGCTTTCCACATTCTCATTAGTTTACGAAGGAAAGAGAAAAAAATCTTGCCTCTGTTAGAAAGGCAGGTACGGATAGAAAGGTAATTTGGTTACATACTACACAAAAACTGGGTAAGAAAGGAAAAATAATGTCATTATACATAAGCTCAAATGTTTGCAAAACCCTTTTACATATATAGTTAAGTTTAATCCTACAGATCTATGTTTTGGTAGCAGTGGATTTATGCAAATCATTTTAAAAAATGTCCCCAAACATAAATCTAGTGGTTTATATCAACATCCCAAAATTCAATCAGGGGAAGTTTCTATAGCCTTTCTATACTTAATAAGGCATTTGGCATGTTTTTCATAGATTAAAAATGCTAATAATCAATATACCAAAAATAGATATTCTTACAATGTTTGATGAGTCATAATTATTGATAGGTAAACATGTTGAAATTGATTATTGCAACATTACCCTATCTGTTGCTAACTTATCCTAACCCTAGATAGATAGACAGACAGATAGGGTTATTGCTCTGTCTCTCTCTCTATATATATGATATATATATAAGATGTATATATGATATATATAAGATATATATATATATATCTAAGGCTGAGAAGGAGCCATGAGGAACAGTAAGTTAATTACCTAACAAAACAAGTGGTTGATCTTTATATTCTCGATCAATGGGTCTTTGGGGTTTTTTTTTATATATATATATGTATATAGTCTGTATTAAATTTTACTACATGCCTCTCATTCTCTACTGAAACTGAGTAATGAGATTAGACATCTCTCAATAATAAGAGCAGACACTATGTTGACTGATTTCTAACTGCTCAGCTCTATCGTTGTTTTGTTGCATATACCTTAGAGTATCTAAACAGATTTTTTGCATTATAATATCTAGCACCAGAAATTGTATTACAAGGCAACTGAGAACACGGGCAGAGTGAGAGCTGAAATTGAGGCCATCCTTCAGTACTCTCAAATTATTTATTTGAAAAGGTCTTCTTGTGGGGCGAGAGAGATGGTTAAGTTACAGCCAGTAGGTGCAAACCAAGGGGCACTCCTATCTGGAATTCCAGTTTCAAGTACTGAGTTATTAAATAAAATCAGTCCTTTGTGTTGTTGAGTTCTTGGTTGCAGAGTGAACTCTAGTAGCCACTGGGCATGCAGAAGTGAGCATAGGAGACATGATCTTTGCCTTTATAAGAAATATAGCCGAAAGGAGAAAATAGTCCCATATTGTTTTCTGTAAGCAAATTTCAATCCTGATGCAATTGGTTAGCTTTTCCCTATCTTCCTAAGTCTTCCCTTCCTCTCCCCTTCTCTTCTCCTCCCTTCTCCTCCTTTCTGTTTCTTTCCCATGTGGTTCCAAAAATTGTCCTGGGTAATAATTAATCTGTGTAATTATTCTGATATCACTTGGTTTATTACATAATGCTAATCTGGGAATGTGAGATAATAAAGTCATGTTTCTATCTAACTCATGTTTCGTTTTTGATGGGTGTTAGGTGTCCTGGTTAGGTGTCATGTTAAACATGCCCAGGAGGAATGTTAGTATTTAAGAATGCTGTTTGCTAGTTCCGATTCTCTGCTTTAAAATTCGTTTTTACAAAGGAGGAATAGAAGAAAGGCCACCAATGTCTGTTACACTGAATAACTAACGTTTATTAAGCTCCTACTGTGTGCCAGGTAATTTCTATAGATAATCTGTAATTTCTCACAGGAAACTTTTGAGGTGGCAATGATATCCTCCTTCTACGGATGAAGAAATTGAAGCTGAGTGAATTTTGGAGACTTGCTAGGGTCACACAACTTGAATGTTGTAGAGCTGGGGTTTGAACTCAATACCATGAGAGTATAAAACCCTTGTTGCCTTCACCAGTTCTGATTGCTTCTAGAACTCTTAAGTGTCCTGATGTTTATTTGGACTCTTCTTGTTTTCTTCAAGTAAGGACACAGACAGTGGATGCTTCTTCTCTCCTACCTACCAGACTACTTTACCTTTGTGTATCAGATTATCAACTGATGACTTTGATTTTGGTTTAATCCTAGAAAGAGCATTGACTTTGACCTGATTCCAATCATAGTACAAAGTCTGGCCATGTCTTTCAAACTCTGAAGAAACAGAAAATATTTATTTCCACTCTTTATGGGATAATGAGGGAGTTGACGCCATCAATAAATTGTATCAAGGAAATGGGATCTCTATAGAGTCTATATTCACATAGTAGTAGATATCTTTGCAGGTAGAAAAAAAAAACAAGGTCAAGGGCATAACCAAATTAATTTTCTATCACTCTGAAGTTAGAGATTAGTTGTAAGACTAATACAGATTGTTTTGCTGGGGTCATCACATGAAGATAATATTTTAACCAGAAACATGTTGGCTCTACTGGTGCTTTCTGAAGTTCTGTCATCATTTAGCATTTCTTAGAAGGTGGTCGTAGGGCATTTGTAAATAAATATCACTGGCTGCACATTTTGTTTTATTTTAGAAACATTATTTGCTTACCATTGAAAAGGGAGGTTTTTAACCTGACTTTGAAGTGTACTTAGCTAGGAAACTGTATTTGTAGCTGAATAAAAGCTTTTAACTCCTGATATATTGCCTTTGGTTGCTTTTATGCCTGTTGTTTAAATATGCACGTAGGAAGGAATTTACTTAAAAAGCTGTACATACTTTTAGTGTACTTGGAATATATGAAGCATTCACATATTTCATTCATTTATTCATTCACTCATTATTTCAACAATGATTTATTTAATGCTATACTGTGTACCAGGCTCTGGGATGAAATAGAGAAGAGAACAGTCATGGCATTATTTTTTTCTCAAAATATGTTGTAGAATTCACAAGGAAGCCATCAGGGCTTAAAGTTTTCTTTGTGGGAAGGTATTAAATAGTAAATTAATCTTTAATTTTAGTTTTGCTGAGTTGTGTGTATGTTTTATGGCATTTAGGGGTTTTTTTGTATTATCTTCTCATTATCCTTTCAATGTTTGTATGATCTATAGTGATGCCCCCCTTTTCATTTCTGATATTGATTGTTTTTGTCTTCTCTTTAAGGAGTTTATCACCATGTTGGTCTTTTTGATAAGCGTTCTGTTTTCTTTGCTGGTACCCTCTATTTTCTGTCTGTTTACTTTTTCATTAACATATGCTCAAATTTTTATAATTTCCTTCTTTCTCATTTCTTTGGGCCCAATTTTCTGTTCTTTTTCTAACTTCCTGAAGTGGATATTTAGTGCATTGATTTTCAGCCTTCCTTCTAATGTAATGTAAAACAGGTTGGGTAACACCATCTTCCAGAAGGTACCATGGAGTCACACCCTCACTTTCATCCCCAAATTCTTCATGTCCCTCTTGCAAAGGTAGCGAAGCAAGAATCCACCTCTGATTAGATCATCACCTTCTGTGAACGTACTCCATTTCCTAACATAGAAATGCTTCCTCTTTATATATATATAAACACACCCACATATATATACACATACATAAACACACACACATATAATTGTTTGGTTAATATTGGTTATATCATTTCTTCTGTGATTTCTTCTTTGGCCTATCAGTATTTAGAAGTTTACTTCTTAATATATAAACATAGGGATTGTCATTCAGCTTAATTCCACTGAAGCCAAAGAACATACTCTGATATAATTTTGATTTTTGAAACTATATCGAGACTGGTTTATGGCTCGAAATATGGCAATTTAGGTAAATGTTTTGTGTGTTTTTGAAAAAAAATATATTCTGCAGTCATTAAGTGCAGTGTTCTCTATATATGTTAACCATGGAAAGTTTAATCATGTTGTTTAGATCTTCTGTACTCTTCTTTTTTTTGACTGCTTGTTCTCGCTGTAAGAGAGGCATGTTTTCCTTTGTAATTGTGAATTTGAACATTCTCTTTCTGTATTTTTTGCTTTATGTATTTTGAAGCTACACTATAAAATATAAGCAAATTTAACAGTTATATTTTCCTCATGTATTGACCTTTTTATTATTATGGAATGTTCTTTAATAATGTTTTTTGCTCTAAAGTCTTATTTATCTGAGCAATATAGCTATCACAACTTTCTTTTGGTTAGTGTTTTTATGATATATCTTTTTCCATTCTCTTACTTCTGACCTTTCTGTATTATATTTAAATATGTTTCCTTAAGCAGGGTATATATTTCTTTGGAAATCCAGCCTGTCAACCTTTGTCTTTTAACTGAAGTATTTAGTTTATTTACATTGAAGGAAATTATGATATATTTGGACCTCAACCTACTATCTTACTATTTGCTTTTTATTTTCCCTACCTATTCTATGTTCTTTTTTCTTTCTCCTTCCTTTGTCTTTGGATTACTTTCTATTATCCCAAGTTAAACATTATTTCATTATTCTTCCATTGGTAATCCTAGAAATTATATTATGCTTCTTGACTTACCAAAGTCTAATACATATTAGTACTTTTTCCTCATACCAAATAATGCAAGAATCTTAGAATAGCAAACCATGGTTCTTGGATCAGCGGCTGGTTCACAAACTTTCCAGTTTTCAATGAACTAAGAAGGTGGTACCAGAATGTAAATCAACTATATCACTAAGTATATGTTTATTTCAGCTGACATTTGTTTTTTAAAAAATAATATTTTCTAAATGAAAGAAGTAGTGCATCAATTTATATTTTGGAGCTAGTTCCTTAATTTGCTGTGGACTGGTGCTTTTAGTAGCACTATCTTAGAATATTATATCTCTAAATTACCACCCCCAAATGTATATGCTCTTTTGTCATATTTTGTCATTATATGTTTTAACTCCAACAAGATATTGTTACTGTGACTTTATATAGTCAATATAATTTTATATTCACCCACATATATAAATTTTCATTGCTATTCCTTTTTGCATCTCTGTGCTTTCATCTGGGACCATTTTTCTTCTCAAAGACTACCCTTTAGTTAATTATTTTGGTGTATGTTTTCTGTGACAAATTGTCTTTTTAAAGTTCATCAAAAATGTCTATTTTTCCTTCATTTTTGAATGATAACTTCCCTAAGTGAGTAATGTATTCTAATATGGGAATTACATATATATTTAGTACTTTTAAGATAGCAATTCACTGTATCTTCACTTCCATGGTTTGTAAACTGTCAAACTTGTAATTGCTCCTGTGAAATAATCATGCTACACCCAGCCACTTTTTTTTCCTGTTTTGTTTTTTTAATTATTACTATACTTTAAGTTCTGAGGTACATGTGCAGAATGTGCAGGTTTGTTACATAGGTATACACTTGCCATGGTGGCTTGCTGCACCCATCAACCCATCATCTACAATAGGTATTTCTCCTAATGCTATCCCTCCCCTAGCCCCCCACTCACCTACAAGCCCCAATATGTGATGTTCCCCTCCCTGAGTCCATGTGTTCTCATTGTTAAACTCCCAGTTATTAGTGAGAACATGTGGTGTTTGGTTTTCTGTTCTTGTGTTAGTTTGCTGAGAATGATGGTGTCCAGCATCACCCATGTCCCTGCAAAGGACATGAACTCATCCTTTTTTTATAGCTGTATAGTATTCTATGGTGTATATGTGCCACATTTTCTTCATCCGGTCTATCATTGATGGGCATTTGAGTTGGTTCCACGTCTTTGCTATTGTGAATAATGCCGCAATAAACATACATGTGCATGTGTCTTTATAGTAGCATGATTTATAACCCTTTGGGTATATACCCAGTAATGGGATTGCTGAGTCAAATGGTATTTCTAGTTCTAGATCCTTGAGGAATTGCCACACTATCTTCCACAATGGTTGAACTAATTTATACTCCTACCAACAGTGTAAAAGCGTTCCTATTTCTCCACATCCTCTCCAGCATCTGTAGTTTCCTGACTTTTTAATGATTGCCATTCTAACTGGTGTGAGATGGTATCACATTGTAGTTTTGATTTGCATTTCTCTAATGACCAGTGATGATGAGCTTTTTTTCATATGTGTGTTGGCTGCATAAATATCTTCTTCTGAGAAATGTCTGTTCATATCCTTCACCCACTTTTTGATGGGGTTTTTTTCTTGTAAATTTATTTAAGTTATTTGTAGATTCTGGATATTAGCCCTTTGTCAGATGGATAGATTGCAAAAATTTCCACCCATTCTATAGGTTGCCTGTTCACTCTGATGATAGTTTCTTTTGCTGTGCAGAAGCTGTTTAGTTTAATCAGATCCCGTTTGTCAATTTTGGCTTTCGTTGCCATTGCTTTTGGTGTTTTAGTCATGAAGTCTTTGCTCATGCCTATGTCCTGAATTGTATTGCCTAGGTTTTTCTTCTAGGGTTTTTATGGTTTTAGGTCTTACATTTAAGTCTTTAATCCTTCTTGAGTTAATTTTTGTATAAGGTGTGAGGAAGGAATTCAGTTTCAGCTTTCTGCATATGGCTAGCCAGTTTTTGCAACACCATTTATTAAATAGGGAATCCTTTCCACATTTCTTCTTTTTGTCAGGTTTGTCAAAGATCAGATGGTTGTAGACATGTGGCATTATTTCTGAGGCCTCTCTTCTGTTCCATTGGTCTATATATCTGTTTGGTACCAGTACCATGATTATTATTATTATTTTTTTTTTTTTTTACTGTAGCCTTGTGGTATAAAGTCAGGTAATGTGATGCCTCCAGCTTTGTTCTTTTTGCTTAGTATTGTCTTGGCTCTGTGGGCTCTTTTTTGGTTCCATATGAAATTTAAAGTAGTTTTTTCCAGTTCCGTGAAGAAAGTCAATGGTAGCTTGATCGGGATAGCATTGAATCTATAAATTACTTTGGTCAGTATGGCCATTTTGATGATATTGATTCTTCCTATCCGTGAGCATGGAATGTTTTTCCATTTGTGTCCTCTTTTATTTCCTTGAGCAGTGGTTTGTATTTCTGCTTGAAGAGGTCCTTCACATCCCATATAAGTTGTATTCCTAGATATTTTATTCTCTTTGTAGCAGTTGTGAATGGGAGTTCACTCATGATTTGGCTCTCTGCTTGTCTATTATTAGTGTGTAGGAATGCTTGTGATTTTTGCACACTGATTTTGTATCTTGAGATTTGTTGAAGTTGCTTATCAGCTTAAGGAGATTTTGGACTGAGACGATGGGGTTTTCTAAATACACAATCATGTCATCTGCAAACAGAGACAATTTGACTTCCTCTTTTCCTAATTGAATACCCTTTATTTCTGTCTCTTGCTTGATTGTCCTGGCCAGAACTTCCTAAACTATGGTTGAATAGGAGTGGTGAGAGAGGGCATCCTTGTCTTGTGCTGGTTTTCAAAGGGAATGCTTCCAGTTTTTGCCCATTCAGTATGTTATTGACTGTGGGTTTGTCATAAATAGCTCTTATTATTTTAAGATACATTCCGTCAATGCCTAGTTTATTGATAGTTTTTAACATGGAGGGCTGTTGAATTTTTTGAAGGCCTTTTCTGCATCTATTGAGAAAATCATGTGGTTTTTGTCATTAGTTCTGTTTATGTGATTACATTTATTGATTTGCATATGTTGAACCATCCTTGCATCCCAGGGATAAAGCCAACTTGTTCATGGTGGATAAGCTTTTTGATGTGCTGCTGGATTCTGTTTGCCAGTATTTTATTAAGAATTTTTGTATTGATGTTCATCAGGGATATTGGCCTGAAATTTTCTTTTTTTGTTGTGTCTCTGCCAGGTTTTGGTATCAGGATGATGCTGGCCTCGTAAAATGAGTTAGGGAGCATTCCCTCTTTTTCTGTTATTTGGAATAGTTTCAGAAGGAATGGTACCAGCTCCTCTTTGTACCTCTGGTAGAATTCGGCTGTGAATCTGTTTGGTCCTGGACTTTTTTTGGTTGGTAGGCTATTAATTGCTGCCTCAATTTCAGAACTTGTTATTGGACTATTCAGGGATTTGGCTTCTTCCTGGTTTAGTCTTGCAAGGGTGTATGTGTCCAGGAATTTATCCATTTCTTCTAGATTTTCTAGTTTATTTGCTTAGAAGTGTTTATAGTATTCTTTGATGGTAGTTTGTCTTTCTGTGGGATCAGTGGTGATATCTGATATCTCCTTTATCATTTTTTATTGCATCCATTTGATTCTTCTCTCTTTTCTTCTTTATTAGTCTGGCTAGTGATCTATCTGTTTTGTTGATCTTTTCGAAGAACCAGCTCCTGGATTCGTTGATTTTCGAAGGGTTTTTTTATGTCTCTATCTCCTTCAGTTCTGCTATGATCTTAGTTATTTCTTGTGTTCTGCTAGCTTTTGAATTTGTTTGCTCTTGCTTCTCTAGTTCTTTTAATTGTGATGTTAGGATATCGATTTTAGATCTTCCCTGCTTTCTCTTGTGGGCATTTAGTGCTATAAATTTCCCTCTACACATTGCTTTAACTGTGTCCCAGAGATCCTGGTACATTGTGTCTTTGTTCTCATTGGTTTCAAAGAACATCTTTATTTCTGTCTTCATTTCGTTGTTTACCCAGCATTCATTCAGGAGCAGGTTGTTCAGTTTCCATGTAGTTGTGCGGTTTTGAGTGAGTTTCTTAATCCTGAGTTCTAATTTGATTGCGCTGTAGTCTGAGAGACTGTTATGATTTCCATTCTTTTGCATTTGCTGAGGAGTGTTTTACTTCCAATTATGTGGTCAGTTTTAGAATAAGTGTGATGTGGTGCCAAGAAGAGTGTATATTCTGTTGATTTGAGGTGGAGAGTTCTGTAGATGTCTGTTAGGTCTACTTGGTCCAGAGCTGAGTTCAAGTCCTGGATATCCTTGTTAATTTTCTGTCTCATTGATCTGTCTAATATTGACAGTAGGGCGTTGAAGTCTCCCACTATTATTATGTGGGAGTCTAAGTCTCTTTGTATGTCTCTAAGAACTTGCTTTATGAATCTGGATGCTCCTGTATTGGATAACTATAAATTTATATATAATTATAAAATATATAAGTATATATTTATATATTCTTGTTGCATTGATCCCTTTACTATTATGTAATGCCCTGCTTTGTCTCTTTTGATCTGTGTTCGTTTAAAGTTTGTTTTATCAGAGACTAGGATTGCAATCCCTGCTTTTTTTTTTTGCTTTCCATTTGCTTGGTAAATATTCCTCCATCCCTTTATTTTGAGCCTATGTGTGTCTTTGCAGATGAGATGGGTCTCCTGAATACAGCACACTGATGCGTCTTGACTCTTTATGCAATTTGCCAGTCTGTGTCTTTTAAACGGGGCATTTAGTCCATTTACATATAAGGTTAATATTGTTATATGTGAATTTGATCCTGCCATTATGATGCTAGCTGGTTATTTTGTTTGTTAGTTGATATGGTTTCTTCATAGCACTGACGGGCTTTACAATTTGGTATGTTTTTGCGGTGGCTGGTACTGGTTGTTCCTTTCCATGTTTAGTGTTTCCTTCAGGAGCTCTTGTAGGGCAGGCCTGGTGGTGACAAAGTCTCTCAGCATTTGCTTGTCTGTAAAGGATTTTATTTCTCCTTCACTTATGAAGCTTAGTTTGGCTGGATATGCAGTTCTGGATTGAACATTCTTTTCTTCAAGAATGTTGAATATTGGCCCCCACTCTCTTCTGGCTTGTAGGGTTTCTGCTGAAAGATCTGCTGTTAGTCTGATGGGCTTCCCTTTGTGGGTAACCCAACCTTTCTCTCTGGCTGCCCTTAACATTTGTTCTGCATTTCAACCTTGGTGAATCTGATGATTACATGTCTTGGGGTTGCTCTTTTTGAGAAGTATCTTTGTGGTGTTCTCTGTATTTCCTGAATTTGAATGTTGGCCTCTCTTGCCAGGTTGGGGAAGTTCTCCTGGATAATATCCTGAAGAGTGTTTTCCAACTTGGTTCCATTCTCTCCATCACTTTCAGATACACCAATCCAATGTAGATTTGGTCTTTTCCCACACTTCTTGGAAGCTTTGTTCATTTCTTTTCACTCTTTTTTTCTCTAATCTTGTTTTCTTGCCTTATTTCATTGAGTCGATCTTCAATGTCTGATATCCTTTCTTCCACTTGATCGATTCGGCTATTGTTACTTGTGTATGCTTCATGAAGTTCTCATGCTGTGTTTTTCAGTCCCGTCAGGTCATTTATATTCTTCTCTAAACTGGTTATTCTAGTTAGCAATTCGTCTAACCTTTTTTCAAGGTTCTTAGCTTCCTTGCATTGGGTTAGAACATGCTCCTTTAGCTCGGAGGAGTTTGTTATTACCTGCCTCCTGAAGCCTGCTTCTGTCAATTCATCAAACTCATTCTCTGTGCAGTTTTGTTCCCTGGCTGGCGAGGAGTTGTGATCCTTTGTAGAAGAAGAGGCATTCTGCTTTTTGGAATTTTCAGCCTCTTTGTTCTGGTTTCTCCCCATCTTCATGGATTTACCTACCTTTGGTCTTTGAAGTCAGTAACCTTTGGATGGGATCTCTGAATGGACGTCCTTTTTGTTGATGTTGTTACTATTCCTTTCTGTTTGTTAGTTTTCCTTCTAACAGTCAGGCCCCTCTGCTGCTGGTCTGCTGGAGTTTGCTGGAGGCCTGCTGCAGACCCTGTTTGCCTGATTATCACTGGTAGAGGCTGCAGATCAGCAAAGATTGCTGCGTGTTCCTTACTCTGGAAGCTTTGTCCCAGAGGGCCACCCGCCAGATGCCAGGCAGAGCTCTCCTGTATGAGGTGTCTGTCGGCCCCTACTGGGAGGTGTCTCCCAGTCTTGATGCACCGGGGTCAGGGACCCACTTGAGGAGGCAGTCTGTCCCTTATCAGAGCTTGAACACTGTGCTGGTAGATCCACTGCTCCCTTCAGAGCTCAGTTGAAAATGCAGAAATCATCTGCCTTCTGCATCGATCTCACTTGGAGCTGCAGAGTGGACCTGTTCCTATTTGGCCATCTTTGGGTTCCTGTTTTTCCCCAGCTACTTTTAATGTTTCCCTTTGGTCTTTGCTTTTCAATATTTTTACTATGATATGATTTTCTTTGTTCTATTACGTTTGGAGGTTCATAGAACTTTTTAAATCTGTGGACTTACGTCTTTTATAAGTTTTTAAGATTTCTGACCAGAATCTCTTCAAATGTTGCTTCTCACTCTTAGTCTAATTTTTCTCCTTTTAGGACTCTGATTTACATATACATTAGGTCTTTTCACAGACTTGTTTTCTGTGTTTCAGTTTGAATACATTCAATGTACTGTTTTTTCTTTTTGATATATGCAATTTGCTACTAAACCGATTCACTAGGTTCCTAATTTCAGATATTGTAGTTTCAGCCCTGGAATTTTTATTTGGTTCTTTTGTTTTTAAGTTTTCAGCTTCTGCCAAAATTCTTAATTTTTCATATTATTTCCTTGCCTATATTTAACATATTTACGTGTCTGTTTTTATTATTTGCTGTTTTGCTTAGTTTTTGCTCATATTGTCTGCTTTCTTTATATGCCTATTATTTTTCAGTGTATTCCGAACATTATATATAAAAATTATAAAGATTATAAAGATTATTTGAGGCCCATGATACTATTATCTCCCTTTGGAGAAAGGGACATGTTTGCTTATAAAAGACATTAGGGGCACTAGTAATTCTTGATTATCTTATACTATTTGAGGATTGAGATAATTTGGGCTTCAAACTCTGTAAGGGCTACCTTTTTCTTCTTCACCTTTCGTTTTAGGGTGTGGCCCCTTCTGGTCTGTGATGGTTAATTTTATACATTAACTTGGCTAGGCCACTGCACCTAGATATTTGGCCAAACACCCATATAGATGTTACTGTGAAGGTATTTTTTTGAAGACGAAATTAACATTTAAATGAGTTGGCTTTTAGTAAAACAGATTACCTTCCGTAATGTGGGTGGCCCTCGTCCATAATGTAGGTGGCCCTCGTCTAGTCAGTTGAAGGCCTTAAGAAAAAAGCCTGAGGTTCCCCTGAGGAAGAAGGAATTCTGCCTCCACACTGCTTTTGGACTGAGCTACAACACTAACTCTTCCTTAGATTGCTGACCTGTCCTGCAGATTTCAGACTAGCCAGCCTTCGCAATCATGTGAACAAATTCCTTAAAATAAATCTCAATATCTCTCTCTCTCTACACACACACACACACACACACACAGACAAACCCTAATACAGGGTTTCAAAGCAAAGCCTAGGAGTTTACTAGGGTTCCCTTTGTTAGGAGGCCCTAAATTCTAACCTTTGTCCTATTGCCTTATAAGTTTATTGAAAGCTTTGCTCAGTTTCTCTGCCTCTCCACCATCTCTACATAAATTGAAAGTTGTCCCTAGGGAAAAGGTGATTTTAGATGCTGGGCTCATCACTCTAGGTCTCCTTCTTTTCTTATGTCTTGGTCTCATAATTATTCACTGCTGTATTAGTTCTCTTGGGCCCTCAAACAGATTTACAACTTTTCCACTAGCTTTTCTAGTTGTTCTCAGTGGAACAGTTGGTCTGACTTATCTAGTCTACCATTACCAAGAGTGATTCTTCTAGGATAGGTGGCAGCCTGTTTTTATTGAACAAAATGTATGGAAGAAATCAGATAAAGATTTCAATTTTGCTTTTGTTGAATTGAGTAGCTTTTGAGACATCTAAGGTAAGATAATAGGAAAGTAGTTGGATAAACAAAGCTAGAACTTGGAAGAGGGATCTCTGTGGAGAAAAATTTTTGTATCAGTAGTATATAGATAGTATTCAGAATGATGAAAATGAATGAGATTACCTAAACAGAAAGTCTGGATAGAAAAATAATAGGGACTGAAAGCTCTTTTAGGAACTCCAACTTTTAGAAGTTAGTTAGAGGAGGAGGTATCAGTGAAACACTGAGAAAGGGTTGTCAGAATAAGAGTTTGGTGTCATAGAAGCAGATAAAAAAGAGGATTTAAAGAAGTAGGGGATGATGAAATATGATTTATGTGATGAAAATTCTGACGAAATAGGGCCTAAAAAGTATCTGAGTATTTGAGCCTCACAAACATATTATAGCCACTTGATAGATGACCATGCTTTTGCAGTAGTGTGGGTGGACAGCCTCAGGAAGAGTGATTCAGGGCTGTGGGAGGTCTGCCCAGCAGCAATCACCCTGGTGGCCTTCAATCTCTAATCTGATAATGAGTTCTGTGCCATCTCAACCTGAAAGACTTATTTGAAACCTGTGGCCCTGTCCTTTTGGCAAATGATTTGGGTAATGCCTGTCATGAACAAAGAAAGATAGTGGTGTTCCCACTTTTTCCTAATACTTACCAGCTCTTCAGGGAGAAAACCTGTAGTTCTTCACTGTTCTAAACCTGAGCACAGCTGTACCTCCTGAGGTGAGCTTTCATTGCTTGCCCCTGCAGAACTCCAACTCGACACTTCACCAGAATCATGAGGCAGAGGAAATGCTAATTTCTCAGACCAGAGAGGTGTGCTTGTCTACAGCACGCTTTTACTGTTTTCAGCTCTCTGTATAGCTTTTTTTTTTAGTCTTTAGTCCAGAAGAAAATTTAGACTAAAGAACCTTTTATTTTTGCCAATATTTCAGAAAAGTCCAGTGATAGGGATTGAAAAAAGTGGCAGTAATATGCAGCATATATCTGACTATGGTTTCCTTATTTTCCTAGAAAACATTAAAGAATGGTTGTTTTTCTGTGTAAATGCTTCACAATGCATTTGCATTTTTATGGTGAGTTTGACTACTGGGCACACTGATGGTATCTAGAGTGTAGTGAAACGGGCATCTGCATAACAAGGAAGATAGTGATCCCAAAGCCCATTGTCCTTATGGGATAAGTGTGGGGTAAAACACAGACCTTCAGTCTGAACCTATTGACTTGGAACCATGTGTAAAATGAATTTATTTATTTATTTAAATTTATCTGATTCATGCCTGATGAGGCAAGCAGAGCCTGTGTGAGTTATTTGAAAAATTAGAGCAAACTGGTTCACTCAAAGACAGTTTTTCTTTTCTTTTTTTTTTTTTTTTGAGACGCAATCTCGCTCTGTCGCCCAGGCTGGAGCGCAATGGCTTGACGTCGGCTCACTGCAAACTTCATTTCCCAGGTTCAAGTGATTCTCCCACCTCAGCCTCCTGAGTAGCTGGGATTACAGCCATGTGCCACCATACCCAGCTAATTTTTGCATTTTTAGTAGAGACGGGGTTTCACCATGTTGGCCAGACTGGTCTCGAACTCCTGACCTCAAGTGATCCACCTGCCTCGGCCTCCCAAAGTGCTGGGATTACAGGTGTGAGCCACCATGCCTGGCCTCAAAGACAATTCTTTAGAGAGAAACCATTCTGATGCTTTGGAGAAAAGCTGTTTGGATATACTTTAAGGCCCCATTAAATGCAGTCTTTAATCAATGCAATCCCAGCCAAGCTAACATGTTACTTATTTGGTAGATCTTGATAGTTATTAAAGAGTCACTACTCATACATGGTAATACCTTCATGAGTGAGATTAAATAATTGGTTGGATGACTGGCAGGATGACACACTCTGAATTGTATTAATTTTGTGTAGTTGACTCACTTAGTTTCTCTGATTTTGATCCTTAAATATAAAGTGGGACTAACATAGTTTTTGTCCTGCCTATATCACAAGGTTATTAAGAAGATCAAACAGGATAATAATGTATGGAAGGCTCTAGATAAATATAGGACTTTGTTTACTGTAATATAATCACCTCATTTTTGGAAATTGTGACTGTGGCTTTACCTCGTGTCAATCAGCAAGTGTTGGGAAGGCTCTGTGTGGTATCACAACAACATCCAGCACTCATAGACTCCCAGGACTATGACAAGCCCTTAGGAAACTTTAAAAACACTAGTATAAGCTCTGTGGAAAATAGCCAAGGGCTTAAGATGCAAAGTCATAGGCAGTGCCTTATGATTAGTCATTTTACCAGCCCAGAAAGAAAAATTCATTTTCATTGGCTAGTGACAGCCATAATAGACAACTCTGTCAGCAAAAAGCCAGGAAGCACAGGAGGAGAGCAGGAAAAGGTAGGAGAAGAGGTAAGAGAGAAAGAGAAATAAGAAAGACAGTTCATGGCCGGGTGCTTAAGTGTCAGAACTCTGGCTGTGGAAGCCAGCTGGAATCTAGTCCAATATTGGTTTCCTTCATCAAGTCACATTTAGCATTAGAGGTGTTTTTTCAAGAAGTTGCCAATAACAGACCATGCAAATGAATTTTTAAACCATTGTGAATTCTATATTTATCGTATAGTGTTCAAGGTACATATTACTGTGGTTAGGAGAAGGGAAAGTGGCCAGGTGGAGGTAATGCGTATTACTGTGGTTAGGAGAAGAGAAAGTGGCCAGGTGGAGGTAACACTCTGCAGCAATGAATGAGTCCTGCAAAACTTTAGAGTGAGGTTCTGCTGTTCTGCTGCTAGAGGAATGGGCCAAGAACAACCGCAGCTTGGGCAGTTAGCAGACACCCATGAATGAGGCTCCTCTAAAGATCGTGTGGTTATATGAATCAGAAAATGCCATGCTCTCTACCACCAAACAGAGCACGGAAACACCCGAGGTCGCCAAAACTCTCTGCTGCCCTTAAGCCTGCCCCCCAAGAAAAATGGTGAAATTTGTCATCGATGCCGATTTTGTACTTCCCCTCTTTTCTTCCCAGTTACCCAACTCTTTGGTGGCACCTCTTTTCCAACTCCCTCAAATGCTCAGGACCATGCTCTGTTCCTCTTCCTCACCATGAAAGTTATTCTTTGGTGGGGGGAGGTGGGTCGTAATATATATTAATTCACACTTAGGTGTAAATGACTGATAAGAGTTTAAAGTGGGCTCTGACTTTAATGATTTGCAAGTGACTGCCAAGGCCTTAAATTACAGGAACAAAGTTATAAGGCTAGAAGTAGGGGATCATTCAGCTCTAAATGGCACCTCTTTTATTAGCTAATCAGACTAAATTAAAATGCCACATTATTAATTTATTCTCTGTAATGGTAAATGATCTAGGAATTTGCTGATTACATTAGCAATTTTTCTTTAATTTCAGGAAGATGCAAAATAGAAAGTTATGGAGATATGAACCTACACTTGTTTGCACTGCTTGACTCACCTACATCTGTGCTGGCAGTTTCCATCTAACTTACCCAGAATCAGATAGCACAAGATGTGCTATTGAGTCCTTACTGCAGCCCCTTCTCTTTTCTGCTAGCTTGAGAGCATAAAATCCAACCTATTTTTTTCCTTGGCAGTAAGAAAGGCACCCTTCTTTCCACCATGGTCTCCTTGATGGCACCAAATACTATGGAATCACCTTAAGAGAAGGACTTTCCCTACTCCTTTTTTTTTTTTTTTTTTTTTTTGAGATGGAGTTTTGCTCTTGTTGCCCAGGCTGGAGTGCAATGGCATAATCTTGGCTCACTGCAACCTCTGCCTCCCGGGTTTAAGCAATTCTCCTGCCTCAGCCTCCTGAGTAGCTGGGATTACAGGTGCCTGCCACTAAGCCTAGCTAATTTTTTGTAGTTTTAGTAGAGACGGGGTTTCACCATGTTGGGCAGGCTGGTCTCAAACTCCTGACCTCAGGTGATCCGCCCACCTTGGCCTCCCAAAGTGCTGGGATTACAGGCGTGAGCCACCGCACCTGGCCTTCCCTACTTCTTTCATGTGAAATTCACCAGCCTTCCCTTTCTCTTGTCTACGCTAAATCTCCCTCAGTTTTTTGACTAACTCAGTCAAAGAGACAGGATGTAGAGATCTTGGTACTGGTTAGGTGTTTGTGTAGGTGTAGGTGAGGGCCCTAGCAGAATCTGTGGGAGATGAGGAAGACCCTGACGGGACATTTTTTGGATACTGACTTAACTCCTTACTGTCCCTCATTGTCTCTTAAGCATGGCTCAGTCAGCCACTGAAGGTGGGTGTCAGCTTCCAGAGTACCTCATGGCAAAAACTAACACCCTCACCTCCTAAGAGAGTTCAGAGAACCCTCCAGGGGAGACAGGTAGCATTCCTCCCTGGGAATTAACACAAAGACAGAAAATACTTGCTCTTGCTCTCTCTTATTCTAACAATTGACCTAACAACTTTATAGGACATATTAGCAACTGGTGAATACAGGAAACAGGACCAGCAGATAATAAATAATTCAGTGAGAAATATATTCCAGAAAACCAATTGACATGATTGGAGAGTTCTTGATAAATGTAACATATTTACAAACACTCATTACATTGTATTGCTATCCCAAAGGCTAATTTATTCTGATTCAAAATTATTTTCC
The DNA here is from genome assembly GCF_029281585.2 of Gorilla gorilla gorilla. NCBI lineage: Eukaryota > Metazoa > Chordata > Mammalia > Primates > Hominidae > Gorilla > Gorilla gorilla. Next base: position 83,217,054 of record NC_073239.2, on the reverse strand, counting down.
TGGAAAAGAATGGCTGGGGGAACTAAAAATTCTAGGGAGACCAACTCCAAAGTTAATCTAAATAGCTTCTCTGGAGCAAATGCATTTTTAAGTTGATTACCAACTCATTGAGTTTCTTTGGCCTTGGGATCCAGCGGAGGTTGCCATTATGTACTTTGAGGTTTCACTCTGACAGAGAATGGAAGTGTAGAGATTCAATTGCTATGAAAAAAAGATAGAATAAGTCTTATGTTATCAGTAGACACTCCAGGGCACAAAATTCCTGTTTGGTTGGGTGAGTTATTTGAGAGTCATGCTGAAATTAATCAATGGCATTGTTGGCTATTTGACTGCCTGTTCCTCTGCACTCTTACTTTTGTTTTGTATGTAATCGTGTTTATTTAATTTTTTAATAAAAGCACAAACACATCAAATTAAAAACCCTAAAAAACTGTAACTTCAAACAGTACCAAAAAAACCTAAACCCTGAAAAGTAAATATCTTTCCAAAATTGTCCCATTTTCCTGGTACTGTTCCCTAAAGGCAGCCACAGTTAACCGTTTCTTTAGTCTTTTCAGAGATCTTCTAAGCAGATATTAATATATGTTTATCTCTCTCCACACACATACTCATATACATATATATACATACACACACGTATATATATATATATACACACACATATAGAAGCATAGTATACATGTGGTATCATGCCTTGCTTTTTTCATTAAATAATATGTCTTGGTCATTGTTATCACCTGTCTGTCTATTGTCAACCTAATTCTTTGTGATAACTGTATAATATTCACTTTATGAATGCATTATAAGTTATTTAGTCAGTTCCCTGTTGGTGTTGGGGTGGCTTTGTCTTTGGCTGAAGTGATTTCTAAGGTGGAGGTGAGGAGAAGGTGCGGTGATGCTGGATTTTGCTTTGATGGTAGGGCATGTATCTCCCGGATGGTTGGGACAATTGAGGGGCATCTGTGAAGGCTGAGTGGAAAAAGGAGAGGAGTTAGATCAGAGAACAGACATGTGGTAGGGGACTGGGTGAAGTCTTGCCACGTGATAAAATTCCCTTCTGTCTTCCACCTCCCAAGGAAATCCTCAGTAAAATTGACATTACTGGCAAATGCATTTGGAGTTTAACTATTCAGCAAATATTATTTGCACCTTTACGTGCCAGGCACTGTTCTAGGTGCTAGAGAGACAGCCATGAACAAAACAAAGTTCCTGCTATCATGGCATTTACATCAGTGGTGGAGGGAAATAATACTAAATAATATATTTTATATCTATATATTATTTTTTTTCTGAAAGCAAATAAAGCAGGAGATGGGGCTTGAGAGCAACAGAGGGTGTTGGGATTGTTTTCCTTGGGAGGCAATGCCACGTGATGCCTCACGGCCAGGTGGATTCAGGGTGGGTGCTGAGGCTGCCGGGCAGTACCACTGTATCTGGATTGTCTGGAATGCCCAGGTGGCCTCTTGCACCACTCCCATCTAAATTCCCACACTGAAAGTTCCCGCTGCTGGCATTGCTGTCAGATGCTGGATCTGTATTCGGGAATGGAGTGCCATCTCCTTTCCAGGTATGTGATAGCATTTGTGGGGGTAGGAGGGGCAGGAAGTGGGAGAAACCTAGAATAAGGGGATGGTGGCTTTGGAGAAAATATGGATGATCTACCAACAGATTAATTCAACATCACTGAATTACCAAAGGGCTTCTCATCATTCACTGTTTAGCAGGGGGCAGGAAAAATTATTCATTATTCAACATAGGCTGAAATGAAAACGCCACACACACTTTGTAAAACATGCAGGGTTACCTACTATAGTAACTGCTTGCAGAGCCTTAATGTGTCTGCAGCACGGCTAATTAATTTGCTCTGAGCTTCACTGGAATTCTTATTTAAGATGATTGTCTTGGTAACTGAATGCACCACAGAGAGCGAAAATATTAAAAATGCCATTTGGGGCTACTGTAGTAATCTGAGTCTTTCTCAGGACTTTCTCAGACTCCATCAGCAAGGACTTCTCAGTGCCCCTGTCCAGCTCCCATAGATCTGCAGGGTGGGCAGGGTTTACCAGAGCTGCATAGCCTGTAGTGTTGCAGTTTAGAATCCAGGCTCTGAAGTCAGACCAGTCTTGGAATTCACATTTACACTAGCAGCCACTGACCAGGTGACCTCACACATCTAATGTCACCATTTTCATCACCATTGCTACTACCACAATCATCATCATCACCATTTTTCCCCTTCTATCTTTGTTTTGTGTCTTATTTGTGTGTTGGGATTTTAAGTATTGTGTGCAAACTGGGCAAACTATAAAAGACGGTATTGGCACAACTGAAACCAACTTCTGAGGCCTCAAAGAAATGAACAATTGGGGGAACTGAGCCCTGGTCGAGGCTTTGCTGCTGCCATGTGGTTTGGACCAATTCCTTCATCTCTCTGGGCTCCACCCTCCTCTCTGGTAGGCCAGAGAGGTTGGAATTGGTGATCTCTCAGGTCCTGTTTCACTTTGAAGGGAGTGGCTCCTAAACAACCACAGGTAGGTAACTTAGGGTGTGTTTGGCAGCAAGTAACAAAGTAACCAATAAACAGTGGCTTAAACAAATAACATAGGCTTAAAAAATCCTAAACAAATTTTGGCAAACCAAATCTAGCAGTATGTAAAAAAGATTATATATTACAACCAAATAGAGGTAGTTTTCTCTTTGTATCCTCTGAATACAGCTCGTTAAATAATTCACTAATATGTGTACAGTGTCTCAACTATATTGGACATTTCCTAAGAACAGAAGTAGTGTCTTTTAAATCTTTGTACCTCCTGAGTTTCTAGCTTAGTATTTTGCTAAATAAGCATCTATTGATTTAAATTAAAAATTAGAAATAATGCAAAATCTTGGGTAATCATCATATTACCTGGTACTTTACTATCTTTGTGTTTTAGATCTATCAACAATTTGTAAATGAGTAGATTGTTGAGGCTTCTGTTTTTAGTCTAATGGTTTGCATGTATAATTCCTTGGGAGCTTGTAACGCATCACAAGAATATTATTAAACAACAATTAACCTTGTGAACAAAAGAGAAGTCACAAACATTATTTATTACTTTGTCAGTTTCAATAAAGACCTAATGTGCTAATAGCTTTTCATGGAGACAGCTGCCATCAGTTAAGTAAAAACATCATTAAGTTGCAACCATAAGTATAAATAGAGGCAGAAGCTACTAGTTTTCTGATTGCTGACAGGCATTAACTGGTTTATGGGTATCATTTCAGTAGCTTTCTATTGCATTGTGTTTTTTTATGACTGTCTGTTGAACACATCCATATCCACATACATTTATTGAATGCCACAGCTGAGAGGCATTTTAAGAATGTCTCACTCATTGTTTTTTTAAACTATGGTCAAAGATTTCTTAGGAGTTACTGGGAGTCTGTTAAAGGATTTCCTGGGTGTTGTAAGGTCAGGGACAGTGGACGGTTCTCCAGGAAAAGCAGGGCACTTTGACATGGCTACCTTGATGCAAGTTTCATCTTGGCTCAGTGATTTTAATGAAGGTATTTTGTCATGGCATGGCTGCACAAAATAATCCTATAAAATAATAAAATCACTGGTCCTTATCATCAATAATGTATGCAATAGCTACCCTTAATTCTTAGTCTACTCCAACCTCTACCCCTGTTATGGTGATTTTCATTTTCTATTTTATTCACTTATCTATTATTTGAATTTTTATGCATATTTATTACTTTTACTTGGAAATAATATTAAAGATATTTCTTATAAGTCTGATTAAACTGGGATCAAGTCTTAGGAGCATCAGGCTTATCTCCCCAAACCAGCATTGCACAGGGATATTATGAAATGAAAATGTATATTACCAAAAGTTCTGAGAGAACTGCTAGAAATTCCTAACTGCTAGTAATTGGCAATTTCCTGTGCAGTCGGGAGCTGAGAACAAGAGGCTAAATCATACTCATAGTGTCTTTAACTCTGATGGATGAATGAGAGAATTTAATTTACTTATGCCAAAGCGTAAGTAAAGGCTTGGAAAATTTTGGGATCTCACTCCATCTCTGAACCTCATCCCACCCTTACTGCATACTTCAACTTGACCTTATCCTCAGTTTTTCATCCTGAAATGGTGTTGGCAGTGCAGTAATGCTCAGGTATAGGGTGGGCTTATTGGATTTTCATATTACTTGGTGTATGAGATTCTTGTTGCTGCTATAACAAGCACACACTTGGTAGCTTAAACAACAGAAATTTATTGTTTCACACTTCTGGGGGCCATAAGTCCAAATCAAGGTGTCATCAAGGCTGTGCTTCCTCAGAAGGCTCTAAGGGAGGATTTTTTCTTGCCTCTTTTAGCTTCTGGTGGCTCCAGGTGTACCTGGCTTACCTTACACCAGGTGTACAAGGTGTACCCTGGCTTGTGGCTATATAAAACCAGCCTCTTCTGTTTTTACATGACCTGTGTCTGTGCCTTCTCCTCTTTGGTGTCCTATAAGGATGGTGTCATCAGATTTAGAGCCCACCCAGATAATTCAGGATCATCTCCTCATCTTCAAATTCTTAACTTCATTTTATCTGCAAATTTCCTTTTTCTAAATAAGGTAACATTCACTTATTTACCACCTAAGGTAATATTCACAGCTTCTAGGGATAGGAGGAGGTGAATTTATTTTTTGCGGGGGAGGGGGGCTATTATTCAATCGACTACATTTGCTAATTAAAAGAGAATTGGTAAATTTTTTTTGAGACAGAGCCTTGCTTGGTTGCCCAGGTTGGAGGGCAGTGGTGTGATCTTGGCTCACTACAACCTCTGTCTCCCAGGCTCAGGTGATCCTCCTACCTTAGCCTCCCAAGTAACTGGGACTATAGGCATGTGCCATCACACCTGACTGAAAATTGCTAAAATTTTAAGGTAAAAGTTTAATGGATTGTATCTTCTCCTGAATTAAAATGTTCCTTCATCAAAACAGTGGCCAGTATCAAAATGTCACTTCCCTGACTCTGGAGCCTACCTCTACTTCAGCAAGAGCTGCTTTCCTGCTTTTGACTGTTCCACATGAGCTTAGGCTAGTATGAGGCTTCCACAGCTAAATGGAAATTCAGAAACTCCTACTCCTTTTTTTTGCTTTATTATTTTTAGTTGACACATAATAATTGTGCATATCTATGGAGTACAGTGAAATATTTTGATATATGTATACAATGTGTAATGATCACATCAAGATAAATAGCATATCTATCACCTTAAACATGTATTATTTCTTTGTGTTGGAAATATTCACTGGAACTTATTCCTCTTGTCTAGCTGTAATTTTATGTCTGCTAATCAACCTCTCACTATCCACAGCTCCCTCTATCCTTCCCAGCCTCCAGCAACCACTATTCTACTTTCTGATTCTGACATCGACTTTTTTTTACCTTCCACATATGAGGGAGAACATACAGCATTTATTTTATTGTGCCTAGTTTATTCCATTTAACATGTCCTCCAAGCTCATCCATGTTGCTGTGAATGAAAGGATTGACAGGATTTCGTTCTTTTTGTGGCTGTATAGTATTCCATTGTGTACATGCACCACATTTTCTTTATCCATTCATCTGTTGATGGACACCTAGGTTGATTCCACATCTTGGCTATTGTGAATATGCTGCAATAAACATGAGAGTACAGATACAGCTTCAACATAATGATTTCCTTTCCTTTGGATATATACTCAGTAGTTGGATGGATGGATCATATAGTACCTCAATATTTACTTTTTGTAAGAAGCCTCCATGCTGTTTCCTGTGTTGGTTATTATCTATAATGGCTGTATTATTTACATTCCCACCAACAGTGTATGAGAATTCCCCTTTCTCCACATCCTTGCCAGCATTTGTTATCTTTTGTCTTTTTTGATAATAACCATTCTGACTAGGCTGAGATGATATCTCATTGTGGTTTTGATTTGCATTTCCCTGATGATTAGTGATGTTGTGCATTTTTTTCATATACCCATTGGCCATTTGTATGTCTTCTTTTGAGAGATGTCTATTCAGCTCATTTGCCCATTTTAAAATCTGATTCTTTTCTTTTTTGCTGTTGAGTTGTTTGAATTCCTTGTATAGTCTGGATATTAGTCCCTTGTTGGATGACTAATTTGCAGCTATTTTCCACTCTTCAGGTTGTCTCTTTGCTCGGTTGATTGTTTCCTTTACTGTGCAGAAGCTTTCTGGTTTGGTATAATTCCATTTGTTTATTTTTGCTTTGTTACCTGTGCTTTTGAGGTCTTCTCCATAAAATCTTTGCCCAGTCCAATGTCCTGAAGTTTTCCCCATGTTTTCTTCTGTTAGTTTCATAGGTTCAGGTTTTAAGTTTAAGTATCAAATGCATTTTTATTTGATTTTTGTACATGGTGAGAGATGGGGGTTTAGTTGTATTCTTCTGCATATGGATATTGAGTTCTCCCAGCACCATTTGTTAAAGAGATTCCTTTCCCTCGTGAGTGTTTTTGGTGTTCTTTGTCAAAATTCAGTTGGCTGTAAATACATGGATTTACTTCTGGGTTTTTTATTCTGTTCCATTGGTGTATGTGTCTGTTTTTGTGCAAGCAGCATGCTGCTCTGCTTACTAAAGCTTTGTAGTATATTTTGAAGACAAGTAATGTGATGCTTCCGGCTTTGGGTTTTGTTGTTGTTGTTGTTGTTGTTGTTGTTGTTGTTCTGAATAGCTTTGGTTATTTGGGGTCTTTTGTAGTTCCATATAAATTTTAGTATTTTTTTTCTATTTCTGTGAAGAATGTCATTGGTATTTTGATAGGAATTGCATTGAACCTGTAGATCACTTTTGGTAGTATGTTCATTTTCACAATATTCATTCTGCCAATCCGTGAACATGAAAAGTCTTTCTGTGTGTGTGCGTGTGTGTGTGTGGTGTGTGTGTGTGTGTGTTGTGTGTGGTCAGTTTCTTTCATCAGTATTTTATAGTTTTCCTTGTAGAGATTCGTCACCTCCTTTGTTAAATTTGTTCCTAGGTATATATTTTGGTAGCTACTGTAAATGGAATTACTTTCTTGATTTCTTTTTCAGCTAATTCATTGATTTTGTATATTGATTTTGTATTCTCCAACTTTGTTGAATATGTTAATAAGTTCTAACAGTTTTTTGATGGGACGTTTAGGGTTTTCGGTACATAAAATCATGTAATTTGAAAGCAGGGACAATTTTATCTCCCCCTCTTCAATTTGGATGCCCTTTATTTCTTTCTCTTGACTATTTGCTATAGCTAGAACTTCAAATATTATGATGAATAAGAGTGGCAAGAGTGGGCGTCCTTGTCTTTCCCAGGTCTTAAAGGAAAAGCTTTCTGCTTTTCCCTATTCAGTAGATGTTAGCTGTGTGTTTGTATAATATATGGCCTTTATTGTGTTGAGGTATGTTCCTTTTATACCTAGTTTTTTGAGAGTTTTTATCATGAAGTGCTGTTGAATATTATCAAATGCTTCTTCTGCATCTATTGATATAATTGTATGGTTGTTGCCTTTCATTCGATTGATGTGATATATCATATTTATTGATTTGCATGTTAAGCCATCCTTGTATCTCTGGGATAAATATACTTGATGATGGTGAATGATTATGGTGAAGCATGTTGTTTAATTTCTATGTATTTATAGTTTCAAAAGTTCCTTTTGTTATTGATGTCTAGTTTTATTGCATTGTGGTCAGAAAAGGTGCTTAACAGAATTTCAATTTCTAGAAATTTGTAGAGATTTGTTTTGTGGCCTAACATATGGTCTATCTTGGAGAATTTTCCATGTGCTGATGAGAAAAATGTTTATTATGTAACTGTTGGATGAAGTGTTCTGTAAATGTCTGTTACATCCAGTTGGTCTAAAGTGCAGTTTAAATTCAGTGCTTCTTTGTTGATTTGCTGTCTAGGTGATCTGTCTAATGCTGAGAGTAGGGAGTTGAAGTTCCCAACTATTATTCTATTGGGGTATATCTCTCCTTTTAGATACAATAATATTTGTTTTATATATGTGGATGTCCTGGTATTGGGTGCATATATATGCACAATTGTTATATCCTCATGCTGAACTACCCCTTTTTCATTATTTGATGACCTTCCTTGTCTCTTTTTATAATTTTTGACTTAAAGTCTGTTTTATTTGATGTAAGTATAGTACTACTGCTCTCTTCTGGCCTATATTTTACATGGAATACTTTTTAATCCTTTAATTTTAGTCTTTATGTGTTTTTAACAGGTAAAGTGTTCCTTATAGGCAGCATACAGTTGAGTCTTTTTTTTTTTTTAATCCATTCAGCCAGTTTATATCTTTTGGTCTAAATTCAAAGTTATTATTGCTAGATAGGGACTTACTCCTGTCATTTTGTTAATTGTTTTCTGGTTGTTTTGTATATTCTTTGTTCCTTTCTTCCTCTTTTATTGTTTATCACTGTGGTTTGGTGGTTTTTCTGTAGTGATAAGGTTTGATTCTCTTCTCTTTCTCCTTTGTGTATGTTCTCTACCAGTAAGTTTTATACTTCTGCATATTTTCACAATGGTGGCTATCATCCTTTTGCTTCAAGTTGTAGGACTGCCTTGAGCATTTCTTGTGATGCCTGTCTAGTTCCTCAGTTTTTACTTATTTGAGAAACACTTTATTTCTTCTTCATTTCTATAGGATAGGATATCTTTGCTGGGTATAGTATTTTTGGCTGACAATTTTTTTCCATCACTTTGAAAATGTTATTTCATTCTCTCCTGGCCCATAAGGTTTCTGCTGAGAAATATGCTATTAGCCTAATGGGGATTCACTTATATGTATCTTGATGCTTTTCTCTTGCTGTTTTTAGAATTCTCTTTTTATCTTTGACATTTAACAGTTTGTCTATAATGTGCCTTGAGGAATACCTTTTAGAGTTGAACATATTTGGGTATCTGAGCTTCCTGGATCTAGTTGTCCATATTTATTCCAAGACTTGGGATGTTTTCAGCTATTATCCCATGAAATACGGTTGTTTTTTTCTTCTTCAAAAAACCCCTTTCTTCTTTTCTTCTGGAACTCTACAATGTAAATATTTATTTCCTTAATGCTGTTTCAAGTTCTATAGGCTTTCTTCACTCTTTTTCATTCTGCCATTTTTCCTCAGACTGGGTAATTTCAGACAACCTATCTCAAGTTCTTTCTTCTGCTTAATCAAGGCTGCTGTTGAAGTTCTTGATTGTGTATTTTATTTCATTCATTGCATTCTTCAGCTGCAGGATTTCTGCTTTTTAAAAAATATATATAACTCTGTTAAATTTCTTATTCATATTGTAAATTGCTTTGCTGATTTTGCTGAATTGTCTATATGTCTTTTCTTGTATCTCACTGTGTTTCTTTAATATCATGATTTTGAATTTCCATTCTTGCAATTCATAGATTTCCTTTTCCTTGGTGTCTTTTACCAGAAAGTTAGTGTGTTCCTTTGGTGGTGTCATATTTTCTTCCTTTTTCATGTTTCTTGTGTTCCTGCATTTTTGTCTGTATATCTGGTGGAACATTTTCCTCTTCTGAACTTTCTAGAGTGGATTTTGTAGAGAAAGACTTTCACCTGTAGTTGGATCTTAGTGTGCTTGTTGGGAAGCGTATGATGACTCTGATTCTGAGTAGATGCAGTAGTACTGTCTTCATTCTGCTTCTTCATCTGTGATCAATGTCAGCAATAACTGTGGGTGCCTCAGTGACTCAGGCTGTAGAAGTAGTTTGTGGCAGCTAAGGTGGCAATGTAAGTTGTTAAAGTCCTCAGTGGCAATGGCTTTTGGGGTCCTCTTATTCTCATTTTCCCCACAATGGGGAGACCAAGTTGAGAGGATCCCTCTTGATGATGGGCCTGACATAGTCTACAGGCACCTTCAGTTGTGTTGGGTTCCAGGTATAGATGCTTGATGGGGTTGTGGAGCCAGGGTTCTAAGCTCAGGTCTTATGAATCTAGTTTTGCATCTGGGTCTTGGGGTACAGGTTCGCTCTCTGTGGCAAAGTTTTATTTACATTGCCCACAGAGCCAGTTTCTGTCACTCTGAGGCACTACCTAACAGCTTGACCCAGGGACTGGGTAGTAACTGTTATTCTGACCCTGGTGGGCAAGGCACAGCTCTTGGCCCAGCTCCAGGAAAGAAGTAGTGCTGTTGAGGTTTGGGCTCAGGGAGCAGTGCATGGCTGCAATTCAGAAACCAGAACCAACAGGGCTCAGTGGCAACTCAGATCCCAGGGGATCAGGCCCTGTGCAGTAGTGACTGTAGACTCTGGGATGGTGAGGATTGACACCTGTGAGGCCAGGTGCAGTGGCAGAAAGGACCCAAGATGAGCAGAGTGTAGCTGTCATTTTGGCCCTGGGGATTGGGAAGCAGCATAGTAATGACTCCAATACCCAGGGAGAGGGGTGTCTCAGAAGTTCAGTCTCTACAAGGTTAGTCTAGTACCAGGGAAGCAGGACACTAGAGATGTTTGGCCTGTAGGGAAGGGTGTTTCAGTTCAGCCACCGCTCTGTTTCCCTGGAACATGGGATATTATAGCAGGTCAGCACTGGAATACTCAGCTGCTCAGCTCTTCCAAGGCCCCAGTTCCCCACGGATGATGCACTGCTTCAGCTCAGGCTTGGTGAGGGTGACTACTCTGGACAGCCCACATATCATTTCCCTAAAATGCATGATGTTGCTTCCACTTAGTACTTGTGTGCATCACCACTCTGGGGGATGAAGGCACAGGTTTCTTGGAGGCAGGGTGCTGCTTCAACTTAGGTACTAGGGAGGCAGGACTATCTGGGAAGCCAAAGTACTGCTTTCCCAGGAGGCAGGGTATCACTTCAGCTCAGGAAGTGGGCGGCATGACAGCTCTGGGTGGCCAAGGCTCCATTTCCCAGGATTCCAGGCATTGCTTGAGCACACCTGAAGCACAGGTGGCAGGGTGTAGCATCGACTGGGAGGAGTATATGGCACATCTCCATGAAAGCACCATTTCCGTGGGAAGCAGTGCATAGCGTCAGCTCAAGTCCCTTGGGACAGGTGCAGCAGCAACTGGGAAGGGTAGATGAAGCAGCTCAGCCAAAGCACTGTTTCCTTGGAGAGGGTGTGCAGCTTTAGCTTGGCCCTGAGAGCAATGCGGAGAAGTGGATGGAGTGGCTCCATTAAGGTAATGTTTTCTTGAAAGACAGTGTGCAGCTTCAGCTTAGGCCCCTAGGGGCAGGGCACAGCAGCCACTGAGAGGGGTAGATAGAGCTGCTCTGCCAAGATGCTATTTCCCAGAGAAAGAGTGCTCAACTTCAGTTCCAGCTCGTGGGGGTGGGGTGCAACCTTGACTGGGAGGGGTGGATGGAGTGGCTTCACCACTACTTGTCCCCATGGGAAAGGTGAAACAGTTGCTGTTAGCTCAGCTTAGGGATGTTTGGGCCACAAGGTACGGGTGGTTGTATAGCAGCTTAGCCTCAGGGAAAAAAGAGTACTATGGCCACTTGTCCCCAGAGCAAGATAGACTCCAGCAGTAGTTCTAGTTCCAAGACAAAATACCATAGTAGCTGCGTGGACCACAAGGGGCAAGGCATAGTGTTGGCTCCTTCTCTGGGAGGAGCACAGCTTTGTGGACCACAGGCAGCTCCCTCAGCTGGGCTTAGTGCCTGTGAGGACTGCCAGGGCCCCCAGTGGTGAGGTCTGTAGGTGTTCAGGGTGTTGATAAGGGCACTGGCGTCCTCTTGCTGACCTTATCCCCAGAGAAGGAAGTTCCTTCTGACTCCCAGCTGATCCCAGCTTGGGGATGGAATGGTTCCTTTGTTCTTTCTGTGGCTATCCTCAGTTTCTGTGCTTGCCAGGGTTTCTGTGACTCCTTTCATGTACTCTGGTGCTCTTTTTAAATTATTTTCATTTAAATGTAGTAAGTACATTTAAATGTATTTAATTATTATCATTTAAATGTTGTTATTTATTTTTAGTTTTGTCTGTCTTTGTTGGGGGTGGGGAGCAAGTGGAAGGGCTTCTAGTCGGCCATCTTGCTGATGTCTGAGAATGCCTACTCCTTGTTAAATAACTTCATTTGTTCTATGAGGAAACAGAGATCTTGAGGTTGAGAAGGACATTGCCCTTAGAGTCCTAAGGGCTACAGGCTTCATCCCTCTCCACCCTGACAGTTCTGGGGCAGTGGGTATATCATCTAATTTCTTTACTCTTTAGTTTCTTCATCAATAAAGAGATGATAATAATACTTCTACTAACCCATTAGAATTATTATGAGTATAAAATGCTTTGAAAATAGGTATAAAGTTTATTTGTGATGTTATGGTGACTTTTCAACATATATTTGAAATTGCCCCTGAAACGTGTTTATGCCTCCATGTTTAAAGTGAACAGGAAAAACAGGTGATTATGAACCCTAAGCTCAAAAGGACTTACTCCTCCATTATAACCTGCAGCTACCTGGGGAACTATTGAGAGCACAAACAAAGGTTATAATTTAAAGGTTTAGAAAGGGAATAAGGAGGCAGCTATAAATAACAGGGCCAGTTTAGAGCAGAGTTGGCAGCCTCACAAGCTTAAAGAGGCCAGACAGGTAATATAAACAAAGCAGGTAAGAGTAAGAAGAAGAGGAGCAGAGACACAAGGGAAGATACTCATTGATATAATAGTTTGGGGTAATGTTACAGAGTAGCAGGGATTGTAGTGCATGGGGGAATTGGAAGCAGAATTTGATTCAGTCTAAGGAAATTATTGCTCTTCAATTGCCTGCTGATGGTTGCCATGCAGAGACACAGGCCCAGCAAGCTACATCATCCAAGGAAGCAGTATAGATTTTTACATAAAATATTCTTGTATCATTATATGGCTAGGCTAGGCTATGCCGTGAAAACCAACAGCTCCCCAAATGCCAGTGGCTTAAGAAAAGTTTATTTATCCCTCTTTGAAGTATTCAAGCAATCTGGATAACTCTCCAGGGCAGCTTCCCTCTCTGCATCAACTCAGCCATCTGAGCTCCACCATCTCAATACCAGGTCTCCATGTTCCCAGTGGCCATGTGTTATGGGTTGAATTGCATCCTCCCTAAAAAGATATGTTTGAGGCTTAACCACCAGTACCTCAGCATGTGACGTTATTTAGACAGGATTTTACAGAGGTAAGCAAGTTAAAACGATATTATTAAGTGGGCCCTGGCCCAATAGAACTGCTGTCCTTACAAAAAGGGGGGATTTTGTACACAGAGAGAGACACATACACAGGGAAAACATCACGTGAAGATTGGAGTGATGCTGCCACAAGCCAAGGAACCACCAGGACCTCGGATAGAGACCTGGAACAGATCCTTTCCTGCTGTCTTCATAGGGAACACAACCCTGCCAGCACCTTGAGTTCAAGCTTCTAGCCTCCAGAACTGTGAGACAACAAATTCCTGTTAGTGAAGCCACTCAGTTTATGGTACTTTGTTATAGCAGCCCTAGGAAACGAGTACATCAAGAAACAGAAAGACGGTCATCTCACAGAGGAGCTTTTCCCTGCCTCAGCCTTAAGGACACATGTCATTTCTGCTCATGGTCTGTTGGCCAGGGTGGTCGTGTGGCTCCACCTACTACTAAGGGACTGAGAGGTGTGCCCAGAAGAGGCTAAGTGGACATTGGTGAGCACTCATAATATCTACTCTGCTTTTTAGAGTATTAGTAACCAAATTAGTTTGGAAAAGAAAGAAAACAAAACTGAGCAAGCTGAGCTTCCTATGTGAGCCAAACTCTCCCTTGTTCTGGGTCTCACCAGTGTGTTCCACCTTGGGACCTTCTCCTGAGGGTAAACCCACAGGCAGTGCCATGGAGTGGGGTTTGTGTTTCTGGGGGAATGTGGATTTTAGTCATGGACAAGGAATAAGCACAGCTGGTTTATGGAGCCTTTGGTATCAAGTGGGGGTCTTGGTAGGGGAAATGATTCCAGAACATGAGACTTAGGGCAGCATGGCGGTCTTGGAAAGGGGAGCATGCAAAGACCAGCACCCAACCCAGTAACAGTTTTTACATGGAGCTGTTTTTTTGTTTGTTTGTTTGTTTTTTTGTTTGTTTTAAATCCTCTGCTCTCCTGTCCTCTTTTTCTCTCCTTCTGAATACATACTCCATTGCCACTGGGAATCAAATCAGTCCTACCGAGTTCCTCTGAATTATAGGTGAAGTTGGTTTTGGAAGGATGATCCTGGGAAGCTGCCTACCATTTACGCATTATTTCTGGAAACATACAATCTAAATTTCCAACAACCAGCTTAGAAAATAATTTTTACAAAAGAGCACATTGGCGAATGTGGGACCTTATGTGTGTGTATGCATGAACATATTTACCACTTTGATTTATATTCAACCTAGCAACAGCATTTTAAAATTATTTGTATGCAATATACTTTACTCATGTGCATGTAATTTAAAAATTATCTAGGTTCTTTCAACTGAATTTCTCTTAGAATATATATCATATTAACTTGGCTTATGGATTGTGTTCAAAATTATTCTTAAAGAACATGCTTGGTTGGTTTCACTAAGCCAATTTTTTTGAATATTCTAAAAAGTAAGAGAAGGAAATGAGACAAATTGTACTTTTCATGTACTGTGGCACAAGCTAGAGAAATATAATTGGGCTTCAGGCCAAGTTCTGAAGGCAATCGGAGCTGCTTATGTCAATTGGGCATAATTATTCCTCAACTCCTGTTGACAGAAAGAAAAATTGGTAGTGATCTGCTTTCCCATGCCTGGGATTCAGAGAGAATATTTGGGCTCCAGATCACGGCAGATGGATACGTGCAGAAGCCACTGATTTGTCATTTGCGGGGAGCAGGGAATCCTCCAGTTTGGAGGAGGCCTTGTATATCAGTTGCCTTGGGCCATCTGTTCTATAGTTGAAGGCAGCACCATACACTCAGTAAATGTTTGTGGAATGAATAATGAATCTTTCCTAGAGAGCTTCCCTGCACGTGTGTCTGCCTGTTCTTTTCACCTGACTACCCATATGGTCCATTCTCTGGTGACTATGGGAAAGTGCAGAGTCCGCACTGAACAGGCTAAGACTCTGTCCCTGGGTTGATTTATTCAGCCGGTATTTAGTGAACCTACTAGGTGCTAAGGAGTTGTGCCAAGTCCCAGATGTGTAGTTAACAATAGCCCAACCTGGAAAAATGTGTTTGTCCTGAAAAAGAGGGAGATAGCGGAGCAGGGCAAAAGCCCCCAGTAAAGCAGAAGTGATAATGTGAAGAATTTATTCTAGGGCTTGTATGGACAGCAGAGGGAGAGTCTAGGTATCCTGACTTTTTTGTTTGACTTCAGGGACATAATCTGCTTATGCAGAAGATTCTTATGCCTGATGCTATTTCTTCTTCCTGAACGCTGGATTGCACACCCCTAATTCCTTGGGAACCTTAGGCCATAAGTTTCCTATATTCTCTATATTTTCAACCTACCTGTTAACTGGCACATGCCCCTCCACATATAAATGTGCCTAAGTCTTTTACCTGAACAAAGCCAAATCCTTGATTTGCTTATAAGTTCCTTCTAGTTTCTATTCTTTCCTTGTCATTTCATGCCCAGTCAAGAAATTTAAAAGGTTAATTTACTCAGTGCCTCATCTTCCTCATGTTATACTGCCAGTTTGGCTTCTGTGTCTTCCCCAGTACAACTGTTCTGATGGAGGTCACTCATGATATCTGCATGTGAATCTATTTTTAAATCCACATTGTGAATGTTTTGGTGACGTTTGACCCTGCTGACCAAGCCTTATCTGAAATCCTTTCCTCCCCTGGCTTTAGTGACCTCAAATGCTCTTGATTTTTCAATTCCCTTCCTGGTTCTTTTTCTCAAGCACCTTTCTGAATAATGCTTATTCCACCCACTCTTTAAATGACATTTTCTGGGATTTGGATTTTGGCCACCTCTTCTTTTCACTCTGCTTACTTTCCTTGGGTGTCTTCATTTACCTTCACATCCTTAGCTAAACTCTATCCATGCTGACAATTCCCAAATCTGTATTTCCAGCCTAGATTTCTTTCCTGAGCCAGACCATGTACCTACTATATGCTTAATTTCTCTGCTGGTAGGTCCCCTAGGAAACTCAAAATCAACAGTTAAATAGCGAACTCTTTGTCTTTCCCCTACATACTGCTTTCTCTCTACCTCATAGTGTTATTATTCTCTACTCAGTTACCTAAGTCACACCACTGTTCTGTTATCACATCCTGTCAATTCTACCAACTTAAAAATTTTCAGATACTTCTCTTTTTTTCTTTCTTTCTCTCTCTTTCTTGTTTTTATTTGTTTGTTTGTTTTGTTTGTTTGTTTTGACAGGGTCTTGCTCTGTCACCCAGGCTGTAGTGCAGTGATGCAGTCACGATTCACTGCATCCTTAACCACCTGAACTCAGGTGATCCTCCCATCTCAGCCTCCCTGGTAGCTGGGACTACAGGTGCACACCACCATGCCCAGCTAATTTTTTGTATTTTTAGTAGAGACAGGGTTTTGCCTTTGATATGGTTTGTCTGTGTTCCCACCCAAATCTCATCTTGAATTGTAACTCCCACAATTCCCACGTCATGGAGGAACCCAGTGGGAGGTGATTGAATTATGGGGGCAGGTCTTTCCTGTGCTGTCTTGTGATGCTGAGTGAGTCTCGCAAGATATGATGGTTTTAAAAATGGGAGTTTCCTTGCACAAGCTCTCTGTTTGCCTGCTGCCGTCCATATAAGATGTGACTTGCTCCTCTTTGCCTTCTGCCATGATTGTGAGGCCTCCCCAGACACATGGAACTATAAATCCAATAAACCTCTTTCTTTTGTAAATTGTCCAGTCTCAGGTATGTCTTTATCAGCAGCATGAAAATGAATTAACATAATAAATTCGTACCAGTAGAATGGGACACAGCTGAAAAGATACCTGAAAATGTGGAAGCAACTTTGGAGCTGGGTAACAGACAGAGGTTGGAACAGTTTGGAGGGCTCAGAATAAGACAGGAAAATGTGGGAAAGTTTGGAACACCCTAGAGACTTGTTGAATGGCTTTGACAAAAATGCTGATAATGATACGGACAATGAAATCCAGACTAAGGTGGTCTCAGATGGAGATGAGGAACTTGTTGAGAACTAGAGCAAAGGTGACTCTTCCTTTGTTTTAGCAAAGAAGACTGGCAGCATTTTGCTCTTGCCCTAGAGATCTGTGGAACTTTGAACTTGAGAGAGATGATTTAAGGTATCTGGTGGAATAAATTTCTAAGCAGCAAAGCATTCAAGATGTGACTTGGGTGCTGTTAAAGGCATTCAGTTTTATAAGGGAAGCAGAGCATAAAAGTTTGGAAAATTTGCAGCCTGCCAATGAAATAGATAAGAAAAACCCATTTTGTGAGGAGAAATTCAAGCCAGTTGCAGAAATTTGCATAAGTAACAAGGAACTGAATGTTAATCCTCAAGACAATGGGGGACATGTGTCCAGGACATATCAGAGGTCTTCACAGTAGTCCCTCCCATCACAGGCCCGGAAGCCTAGAAGAAAATGGTTTCATGGGCTGGGCTCAGAGTCTCAGTGCTGTGTGCAGGCTGGGGACTTGGTGCCCTGCACTCTACCTATGGCTGAAAGGCCAACGTGGAGCTCGAGCTGTGACTTCAGAGGGTGCAAGATCCAAGCCTTGGCAGCCTCCATGTGGTGTTGAGCCCTTGAGTGCACAGAAGTCAAGAATTGGGGTTTGGGAACCTCCACCTAGATTTCAGAAGTTGTATGGAAATGCCTGGATGCCCAGGCAGAAGTTTGCCACAGGGCTTGGGGTGCTCATGGAGAACCTCTGCTAGGGCAGTGCAGAAGGGAAATGCAGGGTCAGAGCACCCACACATATTCCCTTCTGGGGCACCATCTAGTGGAGCTGTGAGAAGAGGGCCATCATCCTCCAGACCCTAGAATGGTAGATCCACTGACAGTTTGCACCATGCACCTGGGAAAGCCACAGACACTCAACACCAGCCTGTGAAAGCAGCTGAGAGGGAGGCTATACCCTGCAGAGCCACAGGGGCAGAGCTGCCCAAGACCATGGTAACCCACCTCTTGCATCAGCATGACCCAGATGTGAGATTTGGAGTCATAGGAGATCATTTTGGAGCTTTAAGATTTGACTGCCCTGCTGGATTTCAGACTTGCATGGGACTTTTAGCCACTTTGTTTTGGCCAATTTCTCCCATTTGGAATAGCTGTATTTACCCAATGTCCATACTCCCATTGTACCTAAGAAGTAACTAATTTCCTTTTGGTTTTACAGGCTTACGGGTGGAAGGGACTTGCCTTGTCTCAGATGAAATGTTGGACTGTGGACTTTTGGGTTAATGCTGAAATGAGTTAAGGCTTTGGGGGACTTTTGGGAAGGCTTGATTGGTTTTGAAACATGAGGACATGAGATTTGGGAGGGGCCAGGGATGGAATGATATGGTTTGGCTGTGTCCCCACCCACATCTCATCTTGAATTGTAACTCATGGGAGGAACCCTGTGTTCCCCATGTGTAACTCATGGGAGGAACCCTGTGGGAGGTGACTGAATTATGGGGGCAGGTCTTTCCTGCGCTGTTCTTGTGATAGTGAATGACTCTCATGAGATATGATGGTTTTAAAATCAGGAGTTTTGTTGCACAAGGTCTCTTTCTTTGCCTGCTGCTATCCATGTAAGATGTGACTTGCTCTTCCTTGCCTTCCACCATGATTGTGAGGCCTCCCCAGCCATGAGGAACTGTAAGTCCAATAAACCTCTTTCTTTTGTAAATTATTCAGTCTTGGGTATGTCTTTATCAGCAGTGTGAAAATGGACCAATACAGCCATGTTGCTCAGGTTGGTCTCAAACTCCTGGGCTTAAGCAATCTGTTCACCTTAGCCTACCAAAGTGCTGGGCTTACAGGAGTGAGCCACCATGGCCAGCCTTCAGATATTTCTTTTTTTCTTCATTCCTACACCCACCAACTCAGTGCAGGCCTCAGAATTTTTTGCTTGAATTGTGGCAGCTTTCTCCTCTTTGGTTTGTCTGCCGCCAAACTTGCCCACTGTTATGGACTAAATTGTCCCTCATACCAAATTGTATGTTGAAGCATAACCCCCAGTGGGACTATATTTGGAGATGGGACCTTTAAGGAGGTAATCAAGGTTAAATGAGGTCATAAGATGGGGCCCTAATTTGGTAGGACTCATGTCCTCATAAGAAGAGAGAGAGACACCAGTGATGTGTACACCACAGAGAAAACACCACATGAGGACACAGAGAGGAGACGGCCATCTGCAAGTCAAGAAGAGTGGCCTAAGGAGAAACCAATCCTGCTGCCATCTTGGTCTTGGACTTCCAGCCTCCAGAAGTGTGAGAAAGTAAATTTCTGTTGTTTAAGCCACCCCATGGCTATTTCATTATGGCAGCCCTTACAGAGTAATATACCCACTTAAATAGATTTATTTCAAAAACAAATTTGATCACATCACTGTCCTGCTTGAACTTCTTTGTACAGAAGACCCCTCCCACCCCATCTCCTGCCCCTTCTCCTCCACTCACTGCTCTGACTTTGCTAAATTATAGCATGCAGCAAGCTCTCTCTACACCTTTGCTAATCTTCTTTCCTTGACTGCATTCTTCCTTGTCTAGACCCCTTCTCTGATAACTTCTATTTGCCCTTCAGTCACCAGTTCTTCCACGAAGCCTTTGTGACCTAATTCTTCCCTCCTCAGTTGGCTGCGTGCTGTCCCTGAGCTCCCTTAGACCTCCTCCCCATCCCCAGGCTGTGAACTCCTGAAGGACAGGACCAAGGTCTTACTCATCTTTCTATTTTCAGCCTTTGAACAATGCTTGGAATACAGTAGGTATTCAAAAATGATTTTGGATGAAAGAACAAAGAGTAAATGCCATTCTCAGGGACACAACAAAAATACACACAAAATGACAAGTCATTGTGTTACCACAGTGAGAAAAAGCCAGTCAGGGTACAGCCTCTGCTTGGGTTTACTTTGCCTTATGATCTCCTGGCCCAAAGAACAAGAACAACAACATTATCGTTATAGTCATCTTTGTAATAACAATAGCAGCTTTCCTTTACTGAGCCTGTACTATATGCCTGAAGTGTGCCATGGATTGTAAATAGAACATTTCATTTAATCCTCACAACCACTCTGAAGTATCTATTTATTATGATTGCCATTTAACAGATGAAGAAACTGAGGCCTAGAGAAGTTAAATAGCTTACCCCAGATTGTAAGTGGTGAAGCTGACTTCAAACTCGGTGAATATTCTATTTGATCTCCACAACTCCTAGTCCTGCTTGCTGTTATTTCTAGGCTAGATGGGGCTGTGTGGCTATTTCTGACCTATTGGCCATGAACAGAAGTGGCTTGTATCAATTCTCGGGTGAGGCCTGATCCTCCAAAGTCTCTTTCCCTCCTGAAGTAAACCTCAAAGTCCCATCTTGGGATGACAGAGCCTGGGTCCCTGAACTAGGAGGACCAGAACCCCTTGCTAGTCTGCAGTGGCTATGTGTGTAAGCAATAAAGTCTTGTGGTTTTAAAGTCACTGAGATTTTGGTATTGTTGTCACCACAGAATGATCAGTTCTATCTTTACTATTTAATTCCCTTGTCCCTTCCTACACAGGGAAGCCCTGGGTCCATTGCAGCAATCCCATCTCCTATACAAAGAGAATGTGCAAAGCCAAAGGGAGATCTGGTACTTTTTGGCAGTCTGTATAATCCTTATCAACACAGAGTAAGACTGCCAGATGCCAACTGCTCAACCAGGTCTTACTGGGTTACTAAGTATATATAAAGGATGTTTTATTTCCTTGAAGACCTCAAATGTCTAAGTTGGAGGGACAAGAAGGAAAAACCTATGATCAACAAAAATGTATACGAATACATGCAGTAATTATGTGAGTGCATTGTGGAGGTGGTTAGCAACTGAATAATATTAATCAGGGTTGAGGAGGGTAGACCTTGAACTGCCACATCCAAGTTGGACGGGCTTATTGCAGAGGTTTTCAGCCTTGGCACTATTAACAATTAGGGCTGGATAATTCTTTGTTTGGGGGACTGTCTTGTGCATTGAGGATGTTTAGGATTTAGCAGCATCCCTGGCCTCTACTTTAGCTGCCAGTAGCATCACCATCTCATTCCAATGCGCAAACCAACAATGTCTCCAGATATTACTTTAAGTCTCTTGGGGGAAAAATCTCCCCTCACTTGAGAACCACTGGTTTATTGAATGCAGCTGCAATGATCTCATCTATTTCTACTAGGAGCCAGACAAGTTTAGTTTGGGAAAAATGGTAGGTTGTTACACAGCAGATTTTAAAAGCACCAGAATGTCAGTCTACAAATATCCCCCCTTTCTGAAAGATACATTCTCTGGAGACCCTGAATGGGGATTCCTTTTTGTAAAATCAGAGAAGCCTTGCATTCCCTTTCAATATCCAATATCCTTGGGAAGAATTACACAGGAAGCTCTAGCCAGGCATTTATACATCATCAAAAGAAGGATCTGAGAATAAATTTGAACCAAGAGGGAGAAAAAAATAGCAAGACACTTCACGCTGAAGAAGCAGCAAGGCCAAGGAGGCAGAACTGACAGTAGGAAGGGACAGGAGCTCATAGTGTTGCCCCAGGCTAGCCCAGGATGAGAGCCTGGAAGTTTTCATGGGGAGGAGGAGGAGTGAGTGAGGATTTTGAAATTCATGAGGAGAGTGTGCAAAGGCAAGTTGGATGCAAGCTTGGGGGAGCTCTGAGGATACTAGGTGAGGGGATAAAGAAAAGCCAAGAGGAGAAAATCCTCAGGGCCCCAGCGTGTGTCCAAGGGTCTGCTGCTGTGCCTGTGGCCTTATTCCGTGGCCTCATCTCACTACTCTCCATCATGCTTGGGGCTCAACCATCCTGGCCTTCTTCCCACTCTTGAGATGCTCTGCAGTTGTTTCTGCTTTTCTACATGCTAATCCACCTGCCTGGAACCAGTCCCCCAACCCTGCCCCAGTTCTTCTCTATGCCGTCTGCCTAATTAACTGATACTCATGCTTCAGAATTCAGCACAACCTATTATTTCCTCTGGGTGCTTCACAGCATCCTGCTCTTTATAGCACATCTCTCAATTCACAATTAGATAATGATTTGTGGGATTATTTTATTGGTGACCATCTCCCTCCGAAACCTGAAGTCCTGATGATGGTAGAAAATGTGTCAATTTTGCTCATTGTGATCTCCATAGAATCTAACTTCAGGACTGGAATATAGTATGTGCTCAATAAACGTTTTTAAATGATCTTATGAAGGTCTGGATTTTCCTACTCCGTAATTGTGTTTGGTTGAGTTGAGGCAGAATCCAGAATGATAGGAAAAAGGTAGGAGGGGGAAATAAAAAATTTATAACAAAAAGCACAAACTCATCACATCAATAGTTTTATCTCTGTTACTTATAAAGTCTTGTTCTCCATGATCATATTCTAGGCCACTAAAAAAATGCCATTCCCTACCTGTTGGTATGGTTTGGCTGTGTCCCCACCCAAATCTCATCTTGAATTGTAACTCCCATAATTCCCACATGTCATGGGAGAAACCTGGTGGGAGGTAATTGAATTATGCGGGCGGGTCTTTCCTGTGCTGTTTTTGTGATAGTGAATGAGTCTCATGAGATCTGATGGTTTTAAAAAAGGGAGCTTCTCGTTTCTTGTGTGCTGCCATGTGAGATGTGCCTTTCACCTTCCACCATAATTGTGAGGCCTCCCCAGCCACGTGGAACTGTAAGTCCAATAAACCTCTTTCTTCTGTAAATTGCCCAATCTCAGGTATGTCTTTATCAGCAGTGTGAAAAAGAACGAATACACCTGTATAATCAAAGTTACCCCAGAAAGGTGTCAATGATTAGGTTATAGGACTATTTTGGCCAGACGCCATGTTGTTATTTCATTCAGTGTTGCATCCTTTTGACCAAGGGAGCCCTGGGTATGTGAGCTCAATAAATTTGAACCTCAGCTGGGCAAAAAGGTTTCTGTTTCCATGTTTATCTTCCTGAGTTGACCCAGTGGTGCAGAAGCAATCCCAGAACCCCATAGACTGCTCACAGAGTGCTGGGTATCCCTGAACATTTTATATCATTCACCATTAAGATCATGATGGCCTCCCAGGATGGTTGAATTTGGGATTGAAGAACTGTATTTAGATGGACTCTGTGACAGGCTGTTTTCACATTGCTACAAAAAGAGTACTCGAGGCTGAGTAATTTACAAAGAAAAGAGTTTTAATTGGCTCACATTTCTGCAGGCTGTACAATATGACACCGGGCATCTGCTTGGTTTCTGGGGAGGCCTCAGGGAGTTTTCTCATGGAGGAGAGTGAACAGGAGCAACCATGTCACATGGCGAGAGCAGGAGCAAGGGATGGGGAGGTGCCACACATTTCTAAACAACCAGCTTTCATGAGAACTCACTATAGTGAGGACAGTACCAAGCCATGGGGGACCCACCCCCATGGCCCAAACACCTCCCACCAGGCCCCACCTCCAATGTTGGGGATTACATTTCAGCATGAGATTTAGGGAGGACTAATGTCCAAACCATATCAGACTATGTTTAGGGTTAGCTGGTAACACTGAAGTTCTCTGTTGCCATGTGGCCATCCTTTTCTCTACTTCAGATGTTCTGTACCATGAAAATCAACTGCAAATTCAATTTCTTCTACATGTGTCCTTATTTAAGGGGTTAGCAAATACTAGAAAACAAATGAAAAAATAATCTTCTATGAGTTATAACTTATCAAATCTACCTTCTTGAGGATCAAAGTCAAGGCTTAATCAACAACCTTTGTAATGTGCTGATATCCATTTCTGTCTAGTCTAACACCATAACCTCAGCCTGCTTGCATTGTGCTAGGAGCTGAGGTTATGATGTTGGACTAGACATGGAGATTACAGACTAGATTTCTAGAATCTTGGAATAGTTGGATCTATCTATCTATCTATTTATCTGTCTATCTATCTATCTATCTATCTATCTATCATCTATCTTTCATCCATCTATCTATTCTAACAAGGATTATGCTCAGAAATAAAATAATCAAGAAAACTTCCAATTCAGTGACAGTTTAAGTGAAAGTGCTAAACTCTTAACAATAAATACTGATCAATAGGAAAGAAAATTTTGCCTGAATACAGGTAGGAGAAGAAAGCTTTAAGATATTTTAATTATTTTATCTCTTCAGGAATTGAGATTATTTTCTTTTTTTTTTAATGGTTGTATTACCTACTTTATTGCACTTAATTTCACCTTTTAATTAAATTTTCTTTTTTTTATTATTATACTTTAAGTTTTAGGGTACATGTGCACAATGTGCAGGTTAGTTACATATGTATACAGGTGCCATGCTGGTGCGCTGCACCCACTAACTCATCATCTAGCATTACAAACAAATTTACAAGAAAAAAACAACCCCATCAAAAAGTGGGCAAAGGACATGACCAGACACTTCTCAAAAGAAGACATTTATGCAGCCAAAAAACACATGAAAAAATGCTCACCATCACTGGCCATCAGAGAAATGCAAATCAAAACCACAGTGAGATACCATCTCACACCAGTTAGAATGGCAATCATTAAAAAGTCAGGAAACAACAGGTGCTGGAGAGGATGTGGAGAAATAGGAACATTTTTACACTGTTGGTGGGACTGTAAACTAGTTCAACCATTGTGGAAGTCAGTGTGGCGATTCCTCAGGGATCTAGAACTAGAAATACCATTTGACCCAGCCATCCCATTACTGGGTATATACCCAAAGGACTATAAATCATGCTGCTATAAAGACACATGCACACGTATGTTTATTGCAGCATTATTCACAATAGCAAAGACTTGGAACCAACCCAAATGTCCAACATTGATAGACTGGGTTAAGAAAATGTGGCACATATACACCATGGAGATTATTTTCTTGACGAGGGTTAACAATACACAATATCCTTCCTTTAATAGTTATTGCTCTTGTATAAACACATATGCACACATACACTAATGTGTATATATATATACATATATATGATATTTAGGAATTGAGGTGAATTTTATTCTTCTGTATCTGATATGGACAGATTTTACAAACCTCCAAAGGTAAATGAGGTCTGGTGATGGCCTGAATATCTAAATTGGAATAATCCTGGAAACTCAAGGTCATAAAGGAGTCACGTTTATCTCTTAGCCCTTCCTGGCTCTTCTCTGGCTTCCTTCTCTCATAACTGAAAGCTTGCGAGATGCATGTATATGTAAAACATGGTTCCCTTGCCTCGGAAAGAAGCATACTCTGGATAGTCTCAAATGATCCTCTTTTCTCTGTCTCCCTCCCTATCCTATTGACATGCTTGGTCTGGGACATTGAAGATCAGCCATAAGGCATCCCCAGCATGACTCGTGTGTTAGCCTCAGTCCTCCAAGAAGCGAATACCAAGGCAGGATTTTATTAGGGAAAATGCCTGATAAAATGGGAAGAGAGTTGAGAAAGGGGGAGAAGCTGTCATGATGCAAGTCTGACCCTGAGTGAAGGAGAGAGGAAAGAAAGATTGGGGGTAAAGATTCTAGATTGCTTAGCAAGCTAAGGAAAGTCCTAAGAAAAGTTTGACGAGCCTCTCGGGGAGTCCTTAAACCAACGTCACCCACCAGTAGAGTATTCTGTCTCTCAGGAAAGGGCCTGCTTTAGAGTCCATGCCATGTTAGTTATTGCCTAGGAGCAGCTTGTGGGACAAGTGGCCTTGGTGCAATAGCAGTGATGGATTTCAATGAATGTCAGAGCCCAGCAGCAGCTTGGGGCTGTTGGTCAATTAGGCTCCCTGCAATTGGAAGTCTGTGTGGTACATTCTCATAACTGCCACAGCTTGTGATTCATTCAGAAGTTGGTTTGGAAAACATGCTTCCTTTATGCAACAGATGGGAATGTTTTCAAGATTCTGAGAAAACATTTGGTAGGACAGATACCAGTCTCAATTACCGTAATTTCTTTCCAGAATGCTGGCGGCCTTCTATACAGAGAAAGTCATAGAATAAATGATATTTCAGGAATGTAGTACATTTTGTTCTTCTGTACCTGATGTGAGCAAGTTTTACAAACCCCAAAAGGTATATGAGGTCTGATGATGGGCTCAAGTGTTCAAAATTGGAAAAATCCTGGAAAATCAAGGCCATAGAGTAGTCATATTTATCTCTTAGCACTTTCTGTTTCTTCTCTTGCTTTGTCCTCTCTCATGACTGAAGCCACTTTTCTTGTTACACTGAAAGAACTTCCCAACATGGATTGTCTCTTTTAATCTTCACCATCTTTCTAGTTAGGTTATTTTTTTTTGAAATGTTATTTTTATTATACTTTAAGTTCTAGGGTACATGTGCACAATGTACAGATTTGATACATAGGTATATATGTGCCATATTGGTTTGCTGCACCCATCAACTCGTCATTTACATTAGGTATTTCTCCTAATGCTATCCCTCCCCCAGCCCCCCACCCCTGACAGGCCCCAGTTTGTGATGTTACCCACCCTGTGTCCAAGTGATCTCATTGTTCAATTCCCACCTATGAGTAAGAACATGCAGTGTTTGGTTTTCTGTCCTTATGATAGTTTGCTGAGAATGATGGTTTCCAGCTTCATCCATGTCCCCGCAAAGGACATGAACTCATCCTTTTTTATGGCTGCATAGTATTCCATTGTGTATATGTGCCACATTTTCTTAATCCAGTCTATCAGTGATGGACATTTGGGTTGGTTCCAAGTCTTTGCTATTGTGACTAGTGCCTCAATAAACATATGTGTGTGCATGTGTCTTTATAGTAGCATGATTTGTAATCCTTTGGGTATATACCCAGTAATGGGATTGCTGGGTCAAATGGTATTTCTAGCTCTAGATCCTTGAGGAATCACCACACTGTCTTCCACAATGGTTGAACTAATTTACACTCCCACCAACAGTGTGAAAGCATTCCTATTTCTCCACATCCTCTCCAGCATCTGTAGTTCCCTGGCTTTTTAATAATCGCCATTCTAACTGGCGTGAGATGGTATCTCACTGTGGTTTTGATTTGCTTTTCT
The DNA here is from genome assembly GCF_029281585.2 of Gorilla gorilla gorilla. Lineage (NCBI taxonomy): Eukaryota > Metazoa > Chordata > Mammalia > Primates > Hominidae > Gorilla > Gorilla gorilla. The sequence continues at coordinate 83,189,980 of NC_073239.2, read as the reverse complement.
CTGATGACCAGTGATGATGAGCATTTTTTTCATGTGTCTGTTGGCTGCATAGATGTCTTCTTTTGAGAAGTGTCTGTTCATATTCTTTGCCCACCTTTTGATGGGGTTGTTTGTTTTTTTTCTTGTAAATCTGTTTGAGTTATTTGTAGATTCTGGATATTAGCCCTTTGTCAGATGAGTAGATTGCAAAAATTTTCTCCCATTCTGTAGGCTGCCTGTTCACTCTGATGGTAGTTTCTTTTGCCATGCAGAAGCTGTTTAGTTTAATTAGATCCCATTTGTCTATTTTGGGTTTTTTTGCCATTGCTTTTGGTGTTTTAGTCATGAAGTCCTTTCCCATGCCTATGTCCTGAATGGTATTGCCTAGGTTTTCTTCTAGGGTTTTTATGGTTTTAGGTCTAACATTTAAGTTTTTAATCCATCTTGAATTAATTTTTGTGTAAGGTGTAAGGAAGGGATCCAGTTTCAGCTTTCTACATGTGGCTAGCCATTTTTCCCATCACCATTTATTAAATAGGGAATCCTTTCCCCATTGCTTGTTTTTGTCAGGTTTGTCAAAGATCAGATGGTTGTAGATGTGTGGTGTTATTTCTGAGGGCTCTGTTCTGTTCCATTGGTCTATCTTTCTGTTTTGGTACCAGTACCATGCTGCTTTGGTTACTGTAGCCTTGTAATATAGTTTGAAGTCAGGTAGGGTGATGCCTCCAGCTTTGTTCTTTTGGCTTAGGATTGTCTTGGCAATGTGGGCTCTTTTTTGGTTCCATATGAACTTTAAAGTAGTTTTTTCCAATTCTGTGAAGAAAGTCATTGGTAGCTTGATGAGGATGGCATTGAATCTATAAATTACCTTGGGAAGTATGGCCATTATCACGATATTGATTCTTCCTATCCATGAGCATGGAATGTTCTTCCATTTGTTTGTGTCCTTTCTTATTTCGTTGAGCAGTGGTTTGTAGTTCTCCTTGAAGAGGTCCTTCACATCCCTTGTAAGTTGGATTCCTAGGTATTTTATTCTCTTTGTAGCAATTGTGAATGGGAGTTCACTCATGATTTGGCTCTCTATTATCGCTGTATAGGAATGCTTGTGATTTTTGCACATTGATTTTGTATCCTGAGACTTTGCTGAAGTTGCTTATCAGCTTAAGGAGATTTTGTGCTGAGACGATGGGGTTTTCTAAATATACAATCATGTCATCTTCAAACAGAGACAATTTGACTTCCTCTTTTCCTGAATGAATACCCTTTATTTCTTTCTCCTGCCTAATTGCCCTGGCCAGAACTTCCAACACTATGTTGAATAGGAGTGGTGAGAGAGGGCATCCCTGTCTTGTGCCAGTTTTCAAAGGGAATGCTTCCAGTTTTTGCCCATTCAGCATGATATTGCTGTGAGTTTGTCATAAATAGCTCTTATTATTTTGAGATATGTTCCATCAATACCTAATTTATTAAGAGTTTTTAGCATAAAGCGCTGTTGAATTTTGTGGAAAGCCTTTTCTGCATCTATTGAGATAATCATGTGGTTTTTGTTGTTGGTTCTGTTTATGTGATGGATTACATTTATTGATTTGCATATGTTGAACCAGCGTTGCATCCCAGGGATGATCCCGACTTGATCATGGTGGATATGCTTTTTGATGTGCTGCTGGATTTGGTTTGCCAGTATTTTATTGAGCATTTTTGCATCTATGTTCATCAGGGATATTGGTCTAAAATTCTCTTTTTTTGTTGTGTCTCTGCCAGGCTTTGGTATCAGGATGGTGTTGGCCTCGTAAAATGAGTTAGGGAGGATTCCTTCTTTTTCTATTGATTGGAATAGTTTCAGAAGGAATGGTACCAGGTCCTCTTTGTACCTCTGGTAGAATTTGGCTGTGAATCCGTCTGGTCCTGGACTTTTTTTGGTCAGTAGGCTATTAATTATTGCCTCAATTTCAGAGCCTGTGATTGGTCTATTCAGAGGTTCAACTTCTTCCTGGTTTAGTCTTGGGAGGGTGTATGTGTCTAGGAATTTATCCATTTCTTCTAGATTTTGTAGTTTATTTGCATAGAGGTGTTTATAGTATTCTCTGATGGTAGTTTGTATTTCTGTGGGATCAGTGGTGATATCCCCTCTATCATTTTTTACTGCGTCTATTTGATTCTTCTCTCTTTTCTTCTTTATTAGTCTTGCTAGCAGTCTATCAATTTTGTTGATTGTTTCAAAAAACCAGCTCCTGGATTCATTAATTTTTTGAAGGGTTTTTTGTGCCTCTATGTCTTTCAGTTCTGCTCTGATCTTAGTTATTTCTTGCCTTCTGCTAGCTTTTGAATGTTAGTCTAATGGGCTTCCCTTTGTGGGAACCCAACCTTTCTCTCTGGCTGCCCTTAACATTTTTTCCTTCATTTCAACCTTGGTGAATCTGATGATTATGTGTCTTTGGGTTGCTCTTCTCGAGAAGTATCTTTGTGGTGTTCTCTGTATTTCCTGAATTGAATGTTGGCCTCCCTTGTTAGGTTGGTGAAGTTCTCCTGGATAATATCCTGAAGAGTGTTTTCCAACTTTGTTCTATTCTCCCTGACACTTTCAGGTACACCAATCAAACTTAGATTTGGTCTTTTCACATAGTCTTATATTTCTTGGAGGCTTTGTTCATTTCTTTTTACTCTTTTTTTCTATAACTTTGTCTTCCCGCTTTATTTCATTAATTTGATCTTCAATCACTGAAACCCTTCCTTCCACTTGATTGAATACGCTATTGAAGCTTGTGCATGCATCACGTAGTTCTTGTGCCATGGTTTTCAGCTCCATCAGGTCATTTAAGGTCTTCTCTACACTGTATATTCTAGTTAGCCATTTGTCTAACCCTTTTTCAAGGTTTTTAGCTTCCTTGCAATGGGTTGGAACATGCTCCTTTAGCTCAGAGAAGTTTGTTATTACCGACCTTCTGAAGCCTACTTCTGTCAACTCATCAAAGTCATTCTCCGTCCAGCTTTGTTCCATTGCTGGCAAGGAGAAGAGCCACCCTGATTTTTAGAATTTTCAGCTTTTCTGCTCTGGTTTCTCCCCATCTTTGTGGTTTTATCTACCTTTGGTCTTTGAAGTTGGTGACCTACAGATGGGGTTTTGGTGTAGATGTACTTTTTGTTGATGTTGATGCTATTCCTTTCTGTTTGTTAGTTTTCCTTCTAACAGTCATGTCCCTCAGCTTCAGGTCTGTTGGAGTTTGCTGGAGGTCCACTCCAGACCCTGTTTGCCTGGGTATCATCAGCAGAGGCTGTAGAACAGCAAATATTGTGGAACAGCAAATATTGCTGCCTGATCCTTCCTCTGGAAGCTTCATCCCAGAGAGGCACCCACCTATATGAGGTGTCTATCGGCCCCTACTGGGAGGTGTCTCCCAGTTAGGCTACACGGAGGTCAGGGACCCACTTGAGGAAGCAGTCTGTCCATTCTCAGAGCTCAAATGCCATGCTGGGAGAACCACTGCTCTCTTCAGAGCTGTCAGACAGGGACGTTTATGTCTGCAGAAGTTGTCTTCTGCCTTTTGTTCAGTTATGCCCTGTCCACAGAGGTGGAGTCTAGAGGCAGTAGGCCTTGCTGAGCTGTGGTGGGCTCGGCCCAGTTCGAGCTCCCTGGCCACTTTGTTTACCTACTGAAGCCTCAGCAGTGGCGGATGCGCCTCCCTCAGCCAGGCTGCTGCCTCACAGTTCGATCTCAGACTGCTGCGCTAGCAGTGAGCAAGGCTCTGTGGGCATGGGACCTGCCCATCCAGGCACAGAAGAGAATCTCCTTGTGTGCTGCTTGCTAAGATCTTGGGAAAAGCACAGTATTTGGGCGAGAGTGTCCTGTTTTTCCAGGTACAGTCTGTCACAGCTTCCCTTGGCTAGGAAAGGGAAATCCCCCGACCCCTTGTGCTTCCCAACTGAGGCGACACCCTGCCCTGCTTCAGCTCACCCTCCATGGGCTGTACCTACTTTCCAACCAGTCCCAGTGAGATGAACCATGTACCTCAGTTGGAAATGCAAAAATCACCCATTTTCTGCATCGATCACACTGAAAGCTGCAGACTGGAGCTGTTCCTATTTGGCCGTCTTGGAACGGAGCTCCCTAGTTAGGTAATTTAAAAAACTATAAAACTACATGTCTCAGGCTCATGAAGGTAAATTTTCTTCTGCCAATTATGTGCACTCAGTTTATGATTTGAAAAAAAAGAGGCAGCTGCCATTTTCCTACAGCTGTTGTTGCCGGGAAGCTGGGTTATGACACGTGAGTGTTGGAATTGTTGGGATGATGGGAGCCCTGTCTAGTCACCAGCTTTGTAAGTATTAGAGGAAGTCATGGCCATAGCCAAAGCAGCACATTCCTGATCTGTGGGTAACTAAATGGACAGATAAACATTTGTTAAATGAATAAGTACGTGAGTGAATGAAGAACAAATGAATGCATGAAATAATAAACCATAATCTTTCCTTGAGAGAGTCATGATGGGGTGACCTTGAAATCTATAGTTGAGGGGCAGCTCCCTGACCAATGCTCTTCTAGTCTTCTCAATATCTCCTTAAGCCCTAATACCCAACATTAAGCTCCATGCTTGAACTCTCTGGAATAGATTCTATTTTCTGCACTCAACCCACATATACAGTAACTAAATTCCCCATAAAGGAAGGTTTTTTTGAGATGGAGTCTTGCTCTGTCACCCAGGCTGGAGTGCAGTGGTGTGATCTCGGCTCACTGCAACCTCCACCTCCTGGTCCAAGCAATTCTGCCTCAGCCTCCTGAGTAGCTGGGATCACAGGTGCCCACCACCGTGCCCGGCTAATTTTTGTATTTTTAGTAGAGACAGGGTTTCACCATGTTAGCTAGGCTGGTATTGAACTCCTAACCTCGTGTTTCACCTGCCTCAGCCTCCCAAATTGCTGGGATTACAAGTGTGGGCCACCATGCCCAGCCAGGAAGGTTGTTTTTTAATTAGTTCATTTGTTTGTTCATTCATTCATTCATTTGTTCATTTATATATTCATTTATTCAACAAATGTTTATTTTTCCGTTTAATTATTGAACACTGGCTTTGTGCCAAGCACTGTGTAGGGCACTGAGGATTCTCTGAAGCCAGGTTCTGCCCTTAAGGAGTTTACAGTTGAAAGCCAGGGTTTGTAATAGGGTGGACGAGGCAGTACAAATTATTAATGACTGAAAAGGCCAGAGTAGAATGCCTAATTTGGGGAAAGAGGGAAAAGTAACATTTACTGAGCATCCGTTATATGTTAGGTATTGTGATGGGATTTTGTATATGTTATCATATTTAATAATCACAACAATCCAGTGAAGCCGATTATTATCCCCATTTTGCAGATGTGCAAACTAAAACTCAAGAGGTTAATTGTCTTCCCAGAGGATCTGAATCAGGATCCACTTGACCCCAAACTTCATGGTCTTGGAAAGTAAATGTTAGTAACCTTAGACAGTGCTTTGCAATTGCCAGGTCCTCTGAAGACCTGCATGATGAGCAAGGCCTTGGTGCCTCTTCAGGTTCTCAGCATCTCTGTAGTCTACCCAGCATCCTTTAATTCATTTCCACTTTCTCCTTCATTTTCATTTCTATTATTTTTCCTTTCCTTTTTTTTTTTTTTTTTTTTTGCTTTGGCCTGTCCATCAAATGCCTTTTCTCTAACTTTCATTCTGCTTCTGATTTTCTCTTTACCACTTTCCCCTTCCCTTTGGGCCTCTTGCATTTCTCTCTGTTCATCTCTTCTTTCTCTCCTTCATCTTCCCTGTATCATATCCTCTCTGCCTCATTTCTGTCTCTGGGATCCTTCAGGCTCTCTGTCTGTCTGTCTATATCATTCATTCTTTGTCTGCCCATTACATATCCCAAAGAGAGTCCCTGACTTAGAGCACTTGAGTCTCTGTATTTCTGCTTCCATGTTCAAGTTGGGGGACACATGATTTTACTTTCTGTTTTGATTCTGCCTTTGGATGGTTTCTGCTTTGGATGCCTTTCCAAAAGCAGAACATGGTTCACTGATAACCAAATTTTCCTGGCTGTCGATGAAAATGCTTCTTTGTACATACATAAGAATTTTGACTTCCGAACCTTATTATCATCTGAAACCTAATCTGTTTTTACCACATGTTATTCTTACTCTCACAGAACTCCACCCGGTGACGCCATTTTTCCTCCTTTCTCTGCCTGACCCTGCAGGGAAGGAGTGGCTTTGCAAATGTGCCAGCTGCAAAGGCTGCACACACTTTGGGATGGCAGGGAGTGTGGAAATCCTTGCCAGATTTTTAGAAGTATTATTCTTTACCTGGGATGCAAATAGAATGAGAAACAGAAAACTCAGAGGATCCTGCTCCCAGACAATGTTCTCTCATGTTACTATCACATTCAGTAATTGCAGGACTCTTTGCTGACACTTCCCTCTCTGCTGATGGGCAGTGTGCCCTTGTTGGGCATCTTCAGGGAGGAGGAGTGGTAGTTTACAGGGCAAAAGAGGTGTGTTTAAAAAGATAATCTTTAGAAAAGGAAAGGAATCCTATCCTATCATACTTTCTTTTTTAAAGATAATTTTACCTTTTGAAAAGACCTACATTTTCTTGTTTTCTTCTGAACTGGAAGAGAGAAACTAGTGAAATTATGGATCAATTTCACTCTTTGTCTTTATTTTCCTTGGTTGTCAGACTTTATCCTAATACTTTGTTTGCTTGTCTCTCAAGACTCTAGCAGAATAGTGGCCCTCCAAAATTTCCAAATCCCCTTTCCAAAATTTCAGCAGTAGAGATGCAGATTACTGTTTTATATTTTGTGGTAAGCACCTTAACCTTTTCAAAGAATGAAATAATCACAAATGAATTATATCATTCAAGAACTCATTTTCTCTCCATTTAATAAAAGCATAAAAGGGTGGAGTTAGGTGGTTTCTTCCAAATAACTCACCTTTTCTTGGCCCTTAGGCTAGAAGGGCCCTTTTCCATCTCCTTGTGGAATGGCTGCTGAAAAGTTAATGGGATCCAAGACTGAATTAGCAAGCAAGTTATCCAGTTCAAGGGAAATACAGTTGCATTGTGCTTTGTGATACTGACCTTGGCATTCAGACTTTGAGGCCACACATTTTGGAAATAACCTACAAACTGAAATTTATACAGGACAATTAGAGTGATGAGATGAATGAAACCTACATTTTGTAAGGACTGGTGAAGTAACTAAGTTGGAAAAGAGAAGGGGCTAGAGTAACAAACAAGGGAGACGTAGAAGTCAGTAGAAGACAGTGTTATACTTATCACAGTGTGGAATTCATCTTTTAGTTTAGAACACAGGACATTGAGATGTGATAGTAATAAGAACAGTTCTTTATTGAGTATTTAGTTCTTATGTGTAGTGCTTCATATTCATTTTGTTTTAATCATTAAGGTAGGCATCATTATATCCACTTAACAGGTGAGAAACCTGAGCTCTTGGAAAAGTTAAAAATTTAGCCCCAAATCAGGCAGTTCATAAAGGCCAGAGCAAAAATCCAAACTCAGGTTCTTCTGACTCTAAAGGCAACACCCTTAAAGACAGTTTAAGTATTCCTCAAAAGGCAGAGATGGTTAGCAAACAGCAAACCAAAAGTCCTTTGTTTCATGTGTAGCTGTGTTATTATATCTTCCCACTAGATAAGATGGGAAACTATGCTACCTCTTACTTCCATGCATTAGCAAGGTGAATGCATCCCACTCATCTCAATTTACAGAGCAAATGCCATGGCATGGGTTCAATGGAAATTTTCTCCCTTGCATTACAATCTATTGCTGATGTGACAAAGACAGAATTGTCAGAGCAACTTCTAATTAAATAGTTCAGGGCTTCATTAGGAAGATGTAACTGGATGCAGGACTTGACAGGCAAGTGTTGACATCACAGCTGACACTAATTGGCCCCTTGGCTGGCAACCTTGGCACAACATGGGAACTGGACACTGAGGGGAGGGAGGTGGAAGGAAACCAGGCTTGCTGAAACTACTTCTGAGGTAGCCTCAGAGACCATCACTATGGGTCAGGGAGGAAATTCCCACAGGCACAAATTAGGGACAAGGGTTGGGTTTGTTGCTTTGGCTTTCACTGCTTTAGAGAGTAGGTGGTCTTCTAGAGCTAGGGCACTTCCATTGCGGTTGACATGCCTTCAGTGTGTGCTTGTGTGTATGCACTCAGGGAGCATGGAGGAACACAATATAGCAGAGTTGTGAAGTCTGTCATAGACGCAGGACTAACCTATTTAATTAATTTTCCTCCTTTGAGATGTGATAAATATTCAGGAGACCGGGCCACCCCAGAAGGCTTCCTATATGAAAATAAATTCTTGCCCCTTTCCCTTAATAGCCAGAGCAGGTGAAAAGACTCTGCTCTGGCTATTAAGCACCGATTTGTTCAGTCCCAGCATCCATGGCATAAGTTCTGTGTTGGATTCTCACTGCACTGTGGGACCTTTCTGACTCAGGGACTTAGGAGTGGACTAGTTCATGCCCAAGGTCACACAGGCCACCGTGAGACCAGAAAATACTAATACAAACAATAGATCTTCCAAATAGTTAAGAAAACTGTTAAATATCAGGATTCTGGGTCTATCACTGATTTATCTTTATACTTTTCTCCCTGAGATCCTAAATAAAGAAAACAATATTTTGATTTCACAAGGCACAGATTACTACTATTTTCTCCATTTTATAGTTGATGAAGCTGAGGCTTAGAGAATAGGAAAGACCTATGCAAGGTCTTACTGTTGGTAAGAGGCAGAGCAATGACATATTTCATTCTGTTGACCCTAAATTTAATACTTTTTCTGCTACCTGACTTTTTAAAAAATAACATTATCTTCTCTTTCCCACTTGTTCTGCATTCTCTGCCTTGTCACCAAATAATTTTGGTCAAGTTTCCATACGTGCTTGATATGTTTGATATCGTACACATACCCTATAAAGACACGAGGTAATTAAAAAACAATTGAACCGTGGTTAACCTTAAACACAGATATCACATTGTCTAACTTCTAGCAGGGAGACGTCAAGAAGTTTGTGTTTATACCACCTTCCCTGTTGCCCTGAGTAAATGAACGAGGGCATAATGGCTGCCATCTTAACCATGGCCCTACAAAGGGTCTGGAATGAATTGGACATCAGAAGTGATGCGTGTCCTGTGAAATGAGGGGTGCATACTGAGCATTTGTAAGATTATAGAAATCCTGTGACAGTTCCTTTACAGATTTTTTTAAATTATTATTATACTTTAAGTTTTAGGGTACATGTACACAATGTGCAGGTTAGTTACATATGTATACATGTGCCATGCTGGTGTGCTGCACCCATTAACTCGTCATTTAGCATTAGGTATATCTCCTAATGCTACCCCTCCCCCCTTCCCCCACTCCACAACAGTCCCTAGAGTGTGATGTTCCCCTTCCTGTGTCCATGTGTTCTCATTGTTCAATTCCCATCTATGAGTGAGAACATGCAGTGTTTGGTTTTTTGTCCTTGCGATAGTTTACTGAGAATGATGATTTCCAGTTTCATCCATGTCCCTACAAAGGACGTGAACTCATCATTTTTTATGGCTGCTTATTATTCCATGGTGTATATCTGCCACATTTTCTTAATCCAGTCTATCATTGATGGACATTTGGGTTGGTTCCAAGTCTTTGCTATTGTGAATAGTGCTGCAATAAACATACGTGTGCGTGTGTCTTTATAGCAGCATGATTTATAGTCTTTTGGGTATATACCCAGTAATGGGTTGGCTGGGTCAAATGGTATTTCTAGTTCTAGATCCCTGAGGAATCGCCACCTTGACTTCCACAATGGTTGAACTAGTTTACAGTCCCACCAACAGTGTAAAAGTGTTCCTATTTCTCCACATCCTCTCCAGCACCTGTTGTTTCCTGACTTTTTAATGATTGCCATTCTAACTGGTGTGAGATGGTATCTCATTGTGGTTTTGATTTGCATTTCTCTAATGGCCAGTGATGATGAGCATTTTTTCATGTGTCTTTTCGCTGCATAAATGTCTTCTTTTGAGAAGTGTCTGTTCATATTCTTTGCCCACTTTTTGATGGGGTTGTTTTTTTTTCTTGTAAATTTGTTTGAGTTCATTGTAGATTCTGGATATTAGCCCTTTGTCAGATGAGTAGGTTGTGAAAATTTTCTCCTATTTTGTAGGTTGCCTGTTCACTCTGATGGTAGTTTCTTTTGCTGTGCAGAAGCTCTTTAGTTTAATTAGATCCCATTTGTCAATTTTGGCTTTTGTTGCCATTGCTTTTGGTGTTTTAGACATGAAGACCTTCCCCAGGCCTATGTCCTGAATGGTAATGCCTAGGTTTTCTTCTAGGGTTTTTATGGTTTTAGGTCTAATGTTTAAGTCTTCAATCCATCGTGAATTAATTTTTGTATAACGTGTAAGGAAGGGATCCAGTTTCAGTTTTCTACATATGGCTAGCCAGTTTTCCCAGCACCATTTATTAAATACGGAATCCTTTCCCCATTGCTTGTTTTTGTCAGGTTTGTCAAAGATCAGATAGTTGTAGATATGTGGTGTTATTTCTGAGGGCTCTGTTCTGTTCCATTGATCTATATCTCTGTTTTGGTACCAGTACCATGCTGTTTTGGTTATTGTAGCCTTGTAGTATAGTTTGAAGTCAGGTACAGATTGTTTTTGACTACTTGTTCATCTGTAACCTAGTTACAGAGTAATGCATTTTTGAAAGTGTTTATTTCTTTTTAGATCGCTCTGTACATTTTTTACTCATGTCTGCCTTTCAGCCCCAGTGGAATTCCATCAAAAGAGAGGCATCTCATGTTGGGGTTTTCTTTTCTTTTTTTTTTTTTTTTGGTGTAACTTGAAGCAATACTTATAAAAGTCTGCAATCATAAGCATCAGTAAAAAAAAATTATTGTATGAAGTACCTTCTTCTATGGGCTCAATAAGTTGATGTATTTCTGAGGAGGATGTTGTCACTGTCTCTAAATCTAGTTGGTTGTTTACATTCTGGAATGTTGTGTATTCTGGCTTCCTAATCTGTTCCAGGTAGCTGAACTCTGTTGCCTTGAATACTTTTGTATGACAAGACTGTCTCGCCCTTTAGTCACTGGGACAGCTGGCCTTGTCATAGTTCCTCCTGAAGCTCTCCAATCCTTGAGCTGGGGCTCTGCTCTTCCTGGCTGGTTAGCTAAGGGTGTGATCTCATCCCCAGAGGCCTGCCTCAGGGCACGCTTCCTCTGCTTTGGATTTAGCTGTTTGAGTAAATGAGTACCAACTGAGTGAGATTTCTCTATCTTATGACTCTGAGAGAAGCGTATCGAGTGGTGTGCTTTGAGAAGAAAAAGGATTCACCCAATGAGCACACTGACATTTTGACACCTTGTCAGCCAGGGACCAGGGGCCTCTGAACTGCAGCCTTCACCTCATTTTATTCTCAAGGAATGCCCTCTTCCTGTCTCAGGTTAAGGTGACTGTAGCTTCTTTAAATGGGATATTTGGTCTTCATATTCAGAAGTAGTGGCTTTTACTTTCAGGAGCGCCATTTTTGGTATGCAAGGACATCCCTCCCTGAGCTCCCTGGGCCTCACTGGCCAGCACGGCCGGGTGCAGACATAGCTCTGAAATTCTGCTTTCAACACAGATGCAAAAGGGCATTTATAAGTGAGAATTTCTAGCTCAGGGAAAGGAAAAGAAAATACTTTCCATTTTTAAAGGAAAGATAACATGCCTTATTATTTGAAAAGCAATTAAATATTACTTGAGATTTCTTTTTTTGCTTCAATAAAGTCACTTTTGAAAGGTTCTATTTATTAATCCATTCAACAGATATTTAATATGCTTCTCCTATTTCTTTAACAATAACAATAAAAATTTATTAAGCCCTTACTTTGTGCCAGGACTGTGCTATTTTACAAAAAGTATTTTTTTGAGCTTCTCAAAAATTCTATGAGGAGGGAATTATTATCAATCCCATTTTTTTTTTTTTTTAGACGAAGTCTCACTCTGTCACTCAGGCTGGAGTGCAGTGGCGCAATCTTGGCTCACTGCAACCTCCACATCCTGGGTTTAAGTGATTTCTGGCTAATTTTTATATTTTTAGTAGAGACGGGGTTTCACCATGTTGGCCAGGCTGGTCTCAAACTCCTGACCTTAAGGGATCCACCTGCCTCTGCCTTCCAAAGTGCTAGGATTACAGGTGTGAGCCACCATACCTGGCCTATTATCAATCCTATTTAATGAATGAGGAAAGAGAATCTTAAGAGGCTAAAGAAAAGTAAGGGGGAATAGCTAAGTGTTATGGGAAATATTTAAAAGATACAGTCCTTGCCTTAGAAGTCTAGAATGTTATAATGACAAAGAATCTTAGAGCTCCCCCCATACTACAATCTCATTTTATAGAATAAAGACCTGAAAGGTTCAATCACTTGCCCAAAGACCCACAGTACTTAGAGGCAGGGTCTGGACAGGAACCAAGAATTCTTATCCCAATCCACTGTATGCTGCCTTCCTTCAGGAGTTTAGAATATTGTTAAGGATGCCACCCCTCACCCACAAACACCCAGTAAGGAATAAGGGTTCCAGATGAAAAGTTCCATAGGTGCCAGTAGACCTTTGGGAGGCTGCTGGTGTTCCAAGAAGGCCTAGTAGAGAAGAGGGCACTTTAACTTAACCTAGAGTGGGTGGACAATCAGAACATGCAGAAGTAGAAGAGAACAGGCATTCTAAGGAACAGCCTGAAAAAAAGCTTTGAGTTTCAGGGAGGGATAATGAGGAGACCTGCCTGGTTGACAGAGGATTCATATAAGGGAGTAGTGGGAGACGAGGAGGTATGTTATTCTGAGCTTTGCGTCCAGGTGTAAAAAGGACAGACAGAGACGGAGGGAACAGTTTCCGGAAACAATCTAGATGTGAAATGATAAGTGGTGGCTATGGAGGAAAGGATATTTTCATGTGGTGACATGTTTTAAGGCATTTCGGGATCAGAATATGCATTTGGATAAATAGGCAGATGCTGTGGGGAGGAGGTTAAAGTGGGGGTGAGGTGCTGTCTTTGAGAAGCAGGAATGCTGTAGTTCAACTTTGAGGGTAGAAAGAGGTGCAAGGCTGCAGGGCTTGAGTGCAACTGATTTGCACCCTATTGATTTTCCTGAGCAGACCATTTTCACCCCATAGATTTTCTTGGTTGATTGGGCTGTGTTTTCTTGTTGGTTAGAGGTCACCTTGTTCTGTTTAGATTCATTTTTGGCCCTTTGATAATTCCTTTTGTTGGTGTGTGCTGCTCCAATCATGACTGCCAGCTATTGACCAAATGTGACATTTCCACTCATGATAGTTTTATTGTTTGCAGAAAAGCTGAGGGTACATTCAAGATGCTGAACTTGGAAAAGAGTTTTGGCTTAGCTCAGCCATCCTCAGATAGGTGTCACCTTGGGTAGCATAGAGAGATTAGGGTCACAGAAAGCTACACTGTCGGCCGGGCACGGTGGCTCATGCCTGTAATCCCAGCACTTTGGGAGGTCAAGGCAGGTGGATCACTTGAGGTCAGGAGTTTAAGACCAGCCTGGCCAACATGGCAAAACCACATCTCTACAAAAAATACAAAAATTAGCCAGGCATGATGGTGCACACCTGTAGTCCCAGCTATTCAGGAGGCTGAGGTGGGAGAATCGCTTGAGTCCAGGAGGTGGAGTTTGCAGTGAGCCGAGATTGCAGTCACTGCACTCTAGCCTGGTCAACAGAGTGAGAATCTGTCTCAAAAATAAAAAATAAAAAAAAGAAAAGAAAAGAAGAGAAAATAAAAGAAAAAGAAAACTACGCTGCTACACTGTCCACTCTTGTTAAATACTTGCGTGGATGCTATGGTTTGAATGTCCCCTCCAAAATTTATGTCGAAAGATAATTGCCATTGTGACAGTATTAAGAAGTGGGACCTTTAAGAGGTGATTAATGACATTATCATGGGAGTAGATCTGTTATTGCAGGAGTTCAGACCCCTTTTTTTCTCTGTCTCTTGAACTTGCTTGCCCTTCTGCCTGTCTTCCACCATGGAAAGACCTTTGTCCATTGCTGGCACTTGATATTGGGCTTCCCAGCCTCTAGAATTGTGAGAAGTAGATTTCTTTTCTTTCTAAATTGCCCAGTGTGTGGTATTCTGTTATAGCAGGAAAAAGTGGACTAAGACAATAACCAAAAGAGGCAAGTTAGGCAGTGACCAGAATTGCCTGCTTACCTCCCGCAGTCACAGCTGAGCCAAGCTTGTTGAAGACAGTTGTGAAATGACCTTGAGCAAACTTCCTTCATTATCCTGGGCTCAGTTTCCTCCTCTGTAAAGTCAAAAGTTGGTATTGATGCACGATTCCAACATCTGTGTCCTCCTTCTTGTTAAAATCCTATCATCCCACCATAAGTGGTTTAGATTCATTAGGTCTAGGGTGAAGCCTAGGAGTCTGTATTTTTAATAAACTCTTAAGATGATTCTAATAAATTGGTCTGAGGCCTGGTGTTTGGAGACCTCTAGTCTGTATGCCATCCATGCTCTTTCCAGTTTTATTCATTTGCTCTTCTCTTTAGATTCAAGGGGCTTTTGGAATGCAGGGTCTGCCCTTTCAGTGAGGACCTCCTAATTCCCTACTCTTCATGTAACCAAGGCTTATATAAAATCTCCTTTTCTACTTTGATATGTAATACACTGTATCACCCATCCCAGAACTATATGTATGTTAAGCCATATTTCTGTTGTGGAGTGACATTGTTTGGTTCTAGTTAAAGGAATCCCAAGCAACAAAGATCAGGTAGGGAAAACAACTTAGGAGGTTTGGAATGGGACAGAGTCTTCCCTGTGAGAAAGTCTGTGTAAGCAAAGCCCTACGTTTTATCTTTGTATTATTCTTCTGACCTTCCCATGGAGGAGATGGGAAACAATGGCAGATTTAATTTTTTCCTCCTTATAAATTGTATGCCTCTTGCCAGGTTCTAAATTTAAATACATAGTCTTTAAACAGCACAAGTGTTTTAGCCTTATAGAGAGCTTCCCTGGAGACTTTCTTTCCAGGAATAATAATAATGGATAATAATGGTGATAACTATCTTTATTGAGTATTTACTATAGTCTATATATCTTGTGCTGAGTACTCTCATCCATCATCTCCATTAATTCTCATAAAACTATTTGAGATAGATACAGTTGCTATCTCATTAGACAGATGAGCAAATGCAGTTTAGAGAGATTAAATATATGCCCATAACCATATAGCTGGTGAGCGATGGAGCAAAGATTGAGCCCAGCTCTCTAGATTCTTAAGGCCTGAGGGCTGAGTCATCAAACGGAATTGTTTGCACTGTGTGATCTGATTGAGGAAAGGGAAGAGCAGGGTCTGATGAGCAGAAGGCCCTGGATTTAGATTCCCAGACATCAATCTTTCACTGCCTTTCTCTGTCTATACATCTCAAGTCAAGATCAAGCATGGGTATTTCCAGCTAGATCAGATGAAATGTGACAACTGGAAATATGTTTCCTACTATGTGTTTTAACTTTAGCATGAATTGTAAAACTTTTTGCCTGATGTGCATCACATGCGTCGAGACTAGCATAGTCATAGAAGGCCATTAGGCTCTCTTTCCAGCCAGGCATCATAAGGTTTCTAGTAAATTCTATCTTGAATCCCTCTTTAACAAATTCTACTATGGTTAGAGACTTATAACTTCTATTCTTTTAAGTCTGTTAAGGTTTTCTTCTATGGTCCAGAACATGGTCTGACTTAGTGAATGTTCCATATTCATTTCAGAAGAATGTGTTTTCTGCTTTTGTTAAGTGAGATATCCCATAATGTCAATTAGCTTAAGTTGGTTGATAATGTTGTTCCTTATTGATTTTTTTTGTCTTCTTGTTCTACTGATAGAGGAGTACTGACACCTCCAATTTTAATTGTGAATTTGTCTGTTCTTCCTTTTAGTTTGATTAGTTTTTGCTTAAGGTTGGTCTTTCTTTAATACAATTGGGCAATCTCTATATTTTAATTGGTGAGTTTAGACCATCTGTAATTAGTGTGGTTGTTAACACGGTTGCTTTAAAATCTACCATCTAGATAGCTGTTTTCTATTTTTTCCATCTTTTTTTATTTTTTCCTTTTTCCTTTGTTGAAATAATTAAGTATATCTTATGATCTATTTTATTGCCACCATTGGCTTATTTTTTATACCTTTTCTTTTTTAATGTTTTAGTATTTGCCCATAGGTTTATAGTATATGAATTTATATATTTGTAATTAATCAGAGTCCACCTTCAAATAATATACCTCTGTATGCATAGTGTCATGACCTTACAACCTTACTGGTATATTCCCAATTCTTTCCTTTAGTTCGTTGTGTAATTGTTGTTATATATTTTACTTTTGTATATAATACAAATACACAATATATTGCTAATATGTTTTGCCGTAGATAATCAGTTATTTTTTAGAGCCATTAAAAATAATAAAAAATAGGCCGGCACAGTGGCTCACACCTGTAATCCCAGCCCTTTGGGAGGCCAAGGCGGGCAGATCATGAGGTCAGGAGTTCGAGACCAGCCTGACCAACATGGTGAAACCCCGTCTGTATTAAAAATACAAAAATTAGCATGGCATGGTGGCACATGCCTGTAGTCCCAGCTACTCAGGAGGCAGAGGCAGGAGAATTGCTTGAACCTGGGAGGCAGACGTTGCAGTGAGCCGAGATCGCGCCACTGCACTCCAGCCTGGGTGACAGAGGGAGACTCTGTCTCAAAAAATAAAAAAAATTAAAAAATAATAATAATGAATAAATTTTGTTTTTACCTTCATTTATTCTATTTCAAATGCTTGCCATTTCTTTGTGTGGATCCAAATTTCTGTCTGATGTCATATTGCTTTTGCCTAAAAAAATTTTTTTTAATACTTCTTGTAGTTCAGGTCTTCTGGAAATAAATTCTCTTAGTTTTTGTTTGTCCGAGAAAGTGTCTGTCCTTAATTTTTGACAGATATTTTTGCTGGTTATAGAATTCCAGTTTTTTGTTTGTTTGTTTTTTCTTTTGCCCATTAAATAGTCACTTAATTGTCTTCTGGCTTGCTTGGTTTCTAACAAGAAGTCTCTTATCATTCTTACCTTTTTTCCCTTATATGTAATGTATTTTTTCCCATGGCTCTGTTAAAGTTTTCTTCTTTTTTTTACTTGTCTTGTGTTTTCTGCAGTTTTAGTATGATATGCCTAGTGGTTTTTTTGTTTTGTTTTGTCTCTTGACAATTTTGTTTTCTTCTTTCTTTTTCATATGCCTTATAATTTTTTTTAAAAAAGATAGACATCTTGTATAGGATAGTAGTAACTGTAAATAGCTTTTATGGCCTGGAAAGGGCACACTTTTCCTTCTGCTAGGATTTTAGTAAACTGGTTTTGGAATTTGTTATCATAATTTGAAGGCTCAGTGTCCTGAAGGCTTAAAACTCCTCTAGTATTGCCTTGTGTTTAGGGTGAGAGCTGGTTTATCAGAGAGCTTTTATTAATGTCTTTTCCTTCCTCAGTTTTTGGTCTTCTCTTTGAGTTGTGCCTCGGAGAGAGTCTCTCTTCATGCTCTTGTTCCCCTCTCAGCAATATTCTAGTATGAGTTGTTACTTGCCGCTTGCCAGCCTGGTGATGGGAAGTGGTGGGGTAGTAGAGAGACATTCTCACTCATGTCATCCTAACTAGACAGTCTTAGACAGGTACTGGGTCCTGGATCTCAGGGTTGTGGTGTGCTCAGTGCTTTTGTTTCCTCTCCTAGGGGTCATTCTTGCCCTGTCCCCAAGAGTAGAGGACTCTTCTGTTTAATTCCCTCAGCTGTAGTGCCTTAAGGGTTCTCAGGGAGGTCCATGAAGAATAGCCTGTGAATGGGTGCAGATTTCCTATAGATCTGCTTCCCCCAGGGGTCCTATATTCTCTTACTTTCCCTATTTCTTAACAATTTTGGCTGAATTTTTCTTATATTTGACAGCATTGGCAAGGGCTCATGACACATCTCTCCTTGCAGGCACCTGTCTTTCCTTAGAAAGTTGTTTCTGTTACCTCAACTCTCTCTGATGGCTTTAAGAAAAGATGCTGCTGATCTGGCTATTATTTTTCCTGCAAGTGTGGGAGTGATGCCTGTTCCATCTCAAGCAGAAACCAGAAGTCTTGCCACACACTCTTAAGCCTCCCTGGCTTTGCACATGTTGTTCCCTCCCCTTTCCTCAACTTGGCAGTCCCTGCCTTGCCTTAATTCCTGTGACCTGATGTTCTCGGCTTCTCAGAAGACAGGAGAAGATTTACAGCGAGATTAAATCATTAAGTTACTTCATGGTTTCATAGACAAAAGTCAGGATTTATGGTCAGAAGACCTAGAATTTGACTCTCAGCTCTATTCTTGGCAGGTCCCTTGTCGTTTCTGGGCCTCAGTTTTCTTATTTGTAAAGTAGGAATGCTGATATCTGCCCAACCTACTTTGCTGGATGAAATGATGTGTGTGGCAATGCCCGACACACTTTTAAAGTTCAGTTTCAGCCTATCAACCCAGCAACAGGACTGCCCTGAAGAAAACCTCACATTTCCCAGCCATTCCAGAGAGTTCGTGGCCTAGAGGGGGCTGGCCGGGGCTTGTGTCAGAGTGAAATCTCCAGGGAAACAAATACTGCCCTCAGCCAGCAGCCATGCAGTAGAAAAGGGTGAAGAAAAAGGCAGATCTGGCCCTGGAAAAAACCATATTTACTTGTTTTATTTATAGAGTTTATTGCCAAATGCTAAGGAAAATAGATTTATTTCCATCTTTACTGATGTGTTAAAATTGCTGCAACACCTCACATTACCAAATAGATTTACTGTATAAATTGGAAAATAATTGATACTTCAGGCAGATCACAAATCTACTTTGGCAAGAGAATATCACTCACTGTACATTGATTATAAAAAATTAGTTAATTCAACACAAACATTGCATTCTCTATTTTCTAGCACCAATCCTTCCAAATAGTCCATGCATTACTGCCATTGAGCTAAAAGATAGATATCCATCAGGTTGCTTGATTCTCTGCAGGCCTGATTTAGATGGTACTTATCCTAGTGCATCCACCAAGAAGAGATAGATCTCATTTATTAAATCTGCCATGTGAGAATCTAAATGATGGGATTTAGTAATATTGCACTAATCTGTTGCTTTTATTTACTGCTCCCTGTCTTACTGGTATAAGTCTTCTCATGGAGAATGTCTACTAATTCATTCAATTTTGGCTTTCCTCATGAGGAACCGGGGCAAAACACATCCTCATGCGAACCAGCATTATTTGAGTGCCCCTGTGTAGTGGACAATATCAGTGCTCCACCCAGATCACCTTGAATAACTTTGTAATGGTGGTGGTGGTGGTGGTGTGTGTGTTTGTGTGTCTGTGTGTGTGCATATGTGTGTAAGGGGTGCAAAGGGTGTAGCAACCTGGATTTTGGTGTGTGTTCTCTTTCAACAGCCAGCACCGACATCTGTTTTGGGGTACCACTGTCAGGCTACTTTCTTCAGGCTGCTGGAGCCTGCTTTGCCACACAGAGAGGCAGAGGTCCCTGGGCATTTATGCTCCCAAGCGGTGGCTCTTAACCAATAACTGATGGGTTCAGGAGCATGAAAACTCCATGCG
Organism: Gorilla gorilla gorilla; assembly: GCF_029281585.2. Lineage (NCBI taxonomy): Eukaryota > Metazoa > Chordata > Mammalia > Primates > Hominidae > Gorilla > Gorilla gorilla. The sequence continues at coordinate 83,170,351 of NC_073239.2, read as the reverse complement.
CTTGGCACAGGTGTAACTTACCCTCCAGAATTCCCCTGCAGAATCAAGCTGAACCCCCTTTCTATGAACATGACCCATAACTGCGCGTTTGCTTTCTTCAGCCTCTTCCATGCCTGTTTTCCCCGTGCTCTTAATGGGTCTTCCTGGGAACACTTAATGAATCACATGTACATGAATCTTTGTGTCAGGGTTGGCTTCTAGGGGATGTGATTTGAGACACTCTGTGTGTTAGATATAGGTGAGGCACTTCAAATCCACTATCTCATTAAATACTCATAATAAACTCTACGTTAGGTTTATGTCCACTGTCTCACTTTATCTTTGTGGTAAACCAAGAGCATGCCAGCTCTTGGTTTCTCTCCATGTGGCCTCACTGTGGGGTGGCTTGGGCTTCCTCACAGCATGGCGGCTGGGATCCAATATAAGCATCTGAAGAGACAGGAAGTAGAAGATAGTTTCTTAAGGCCTGGGCCTGGAAACTGGCATAGCCTCACTTCTGCTATATTCCTTTGGTTAAACAGTCACAGAGTCCAGAATATATATCCACCTTTTGATGGGAAGAGTGTCAAAGAATTTTGGAGCTACATTTTTATTTATTACAAAATTCTGCACATATTTAATGTACACAATTTTATAAGTTTTAAATATGCATACACCCATGACATTGTCACCACATTCAGGGTAATAAACATATCCATCACCTCCAAAAGTTTTCTTATGTCCCCTCATTTTTGTGGTAAGAACATTTAACAAGAGATCTACCCTCTTGATAATTTTTTTTTTTTTTGAGACGGTGTCTCCCTCTGTCACCCAGGCTCATGTGCAGTGGCACGATCTTTGCTCGCTGCAACATGCTTAATAAATTTTTAAATCACACAATACAGTTTTGTTAACTATAGGTACTAGGTTATACAGAGGATATCTGGAACTTTTTCATCTTACACAGCTAAAGCTTTATGCCCATTGAACAACTCCTCATTTCTCCCTCCCCTGATTCCCTGGCAACTACTTTCTACTCTCTGCTTCTGAGTGTGACTATCTTAAATACTTCATCTAATCAGAATCATGTAGTATTTGTCCTTCTGTGTCTGGCCTATTTCACTTAGCATAATGTCCTCCAGGCTTATCCATATTGTCATAAATAGTAGATTTCCATTTTTTATTTTATTTTATTTTATTTTTTTATTATACTTTAAGTTCTAGGGTACATGTGCACAATGTGCAGGTTTGTTACGTAGGTATACATGTGCCATGTTGGTTTGCTGCACCCATCAACTCCACATTTACATTAGGTATTTCTCCTAATGCTATCCCTCCCCCAGTCTCCCACCCCCTGACAGGTCCCGGTGTGTGATGTTCCCCACCCTGTGTCCGTGTGTTCTCATTGTTCAGCTCCCCCCTGTGAGTGAGAACATGCAGTGTTTGGTTTTCTGTCCTTATGATAGTTTGCTGAGAATGATGGTTTCCAGCTTCATCCATGTCCCTGCAAAGGACATGAACTCATCCTTTTTTATGGCTGCATAGTATTCCATTGTGTATATGTGCCACATTTTCTTAATCTAGTCTATCATTGATGGACATTTGGGTTGGTTCCAAGTCTTTGCTATTGTGAATAGTGCCGCAATAAACATTCGTGTGCATGTGTCTTTATAGTGGAATAATTTATACTCCTTTGGGTATATACCCAGTAATGGGATTGCTGGGTCAAATGGTATTTCTAGTTCTAGCTCCTTGAGGAATTGCCACACTGTCTTCCACAATGGTTGCACTAATTTATACTCCTACCAACAGTGTGAAAGCATTCTTATTTCTCCACATTCTCTCCAGCATCTGTTGTTTCCTGACTTTTTAATGATCACCATTCTAACTGGCATGAGATGGTATCTTATCATGGTTTTGATTTGCATTTCTCTGATGACCAGTGGTAATGAGCATTTTTTCACGTGTCTGTTGGCTGAATAAACGTCTTCTTTTGAGAAGTGTCTGTTAATATCCTTTGACCACTTTTTGATGGGGTTGTTTGTTTTTTTCTTGTAAATTTGTTTAAGTTCTTTGTAGATTCTGGATATTAGCCCTTTGTCAGATGGGTAGGTTGCAAAAATTTTCTCCCATTCTGTAGGTTGCCTGTTCACTCTGATGATAGTTTCTTTTGCTGTGCAGAAGCTGTTTAGTTTAATTAGATCCCATTTGTCTGTTTTAGGTTTTTTTGCCATTGCTTTTGGTGTTTTAGTCATGAAGTCTTTGCCCATGATTTCCATCTTTTAAATGGCTGAATAAGGCCAAGCATAGATGCTCATGCCTGTAATCCCAGCACTTTGGGAGGCTGAAGTGGGAGGATTGCTTGAGTCCAGGAGTTTGAGACCAACCTGGGCAACATAACAGGACCCTGTCTTAAAAAATAAAATTAAATTAAAAAATAAAAGACTGAATAATATTCCATTGCGTGTATATCCACATTTTCTTTATCCATGGACATTTAGGTTGTTTCTGTATCTTGACTATTGGGAATAATGCTGCAGTGAACATGGGAGTGCAGATATGTTTTCAAGGTCCTGATTTTAGTTCTTTTGGATATATACTCAGAAGTTGGGGGGTGGGAGGACGTTTGTAAATTGCCATACTGGGGGCTAGTGAGAGGTGAGGACAGGATTCAAACCCAGGCCTGCCTGAATCCATAGTCAATCCTTTGGCTCTAAATTTCCTTAGTGTTGATCATTTCTTCCTTCTACTTATTGGCTCAGTTCTTCACCAGTGTGATGCTCCACCATTCACAGAACATACACCTTGAAGGAATCATCAGGCACCCTTTAAGATGAATAGTCTACCCCGGTGTTTAGGATCCAATAAGCCTTCCCTCCAAGGCTGTTATAAAAGTTAAATGAAATAAAAGCTGTATGATAGCTAACACAGTGTGTGACGCATAGTTGGTAATTAAAACTATTAGCACCTTTTCTACCCTTTCCCAATGTGTCCCACCAGTGCCCTTTCCTGTCATCTTTGGTAAATTTCTCATGTCTTACACATGATTTTAATGTTGATTTTATCTAATCTAAATATCTTCTTAATGCTTTGTTCTCCCATCTGCAAGCGTTTAACTTATTTGACTATGATCAGGACAGGAATGATGTCTAATGTCTCTTGTCCTGTCATAAGCACAGAAAGGTAATTTCTGGCAAGTCATTTTTTTATCATGAAGATTATACAAAATTTTCACCTGTGGAAATTTTTGGCAGTCACGTTAGGATCGGATAATTAATTAAGAAAAGGTTTGTTTTTGCAAAAATATTGGGCTGACCTTGGTGGACCATTTGGCCTTCTTTTTAGGATATGAGACTTGGGAAGGAAGTTGTGCCTGGTGGAAGAGCCATGTAGTCATTGCTGACTTAACCTGCCTGCATCCCTGAAGGGGCTCACTGATGTTCCTTGTACTGTAGGACAGTTGGGAGCTATTAGGCCTTGGTTGTGCCTTTATAATCTTTATTATAATCTATCATGGGGCCCATGAGCATTTAGCCAGAGAGACTCCTCTTGAGCACCAGTGACACAGAGCAGGTCAATAGTAGGTCAGCCATTTTATAGGGCCACCAGGGGCTGCCTAACACAGTAGTACTTGGCAAGACACCATTGCCAGGCAGATCTGAAATGGACACTGTGATCCTCTGTGCACAGAGCTCAGTGCACGGAGCCAATTAGAACCTGGGGGACTGCCCTCATCTCATCTTTACCTGCAGCCCCTTGAAGGAGATACCAGTTTTGTCACTGAGGGAACAAAAGAGAATATTTATGCAGAACCCATGAGATTCCACTTATATTTCACATCTCTTTAATAGACTGTGGCTACTAGGAACAATGTTTTCTCATTATTAATAATTTCCTGAACATTATTCCAAACCAAGCTGTCCTGAGACCAGGCTGATAGGAAGAATTAGGATGCTACATCTCCAGTTTCCACCCCGATGATTTAGAATTAAAGGTCTCAGTCAAATGTTTTTAACCGACCTTCATCTCAGACATTGAATGACCGAGAATCTGATAGCACAGGAAGCTTCATTTTCTAGTCACCGACCTTGACTTCAAACTTTGAATTACACAGAAAATGAGAGCTATTGTACCTGAGAGGATCAAGGAAAGAGAAACAATTGGAAATCTGCCATGGGGGGCTCCAGGGTCATGGAATTCTATTCAGCCCCATGGAGATTTTGTCTCATCTGCTTAAACTTGAACTAGAGGGGGGCAGTCCTTCTTTGGGGAGAGTGGTTTTGAGCAACAGACTAGCAGTCCTAGTCCTCAATTCCCTCCCCAAACTTTAATTTCTTGTATGATTTTTAGATCGCTTCTTTTGGGTATTCAGCCTTGGGAAAGCAGAAACAACCCCCAGTTATACATACATGCCCCCATTTATACAAATGTATAAAATACGAACCCCTTTCAACATAGGCTCCATCTGAGAGATCCTTATTTGAAGACTTGGGACACACTTACATTAGTCATCCCCCTGTGAGGAGTAGGTGGATGAGCCAGAAATGTAGATAATTGTAGCCCTGTCCCTCCCAGACAATGACACTATTGTCCAGAATCTCCAGGGCCTTCAGTATTATCAACTAGACTTTCTTCATCCTTTGTGTTTCTCCTTTCAGGAAAGCAGATGTGATAAGCTTGACAGAGCCTGCAATTCCATCTAACACCTTGACACCTTCTCCTCCTTCAGAACTCGCCTCCCTGGCAGCAGCCAGAAACCTCCCCAAAGAGGGTGGATGCTCAGCAAGTGAGAAAGGGAAGGAGGGCATGAGAACTCCTGGTCTAAGGGGAAAGATACCAAAGAGGAAAGAGAAAGTCAAACCACAGACAAAATAATCCACAAAAAGCAGCAAATGTACATATATTTGGGGACTACAGTAAAACTCCATGATAATGTGTCATGTGAGTCTGTAATTTAAATATAGGTTTCAATCATTTTTCACTGTGTGCCATAGTAAAAAATAAGTTTTATGTTGTGACCCAGTACATATACACGGTTTTACAAAACAACCTTCACCCTTACTACATGGGATACATTCTGACATTATCTTCCATCCTATCCAACCCTTCTCCATTTTATCCTACCTTACATTACCTTAATCTATTCCAACCTTTTCTGTTCTGCTTCATTTTTTAAAAAAGGAAATGTTGGCTACTCACTAAATTAATTTCATGACCCACTAATAAAGCATAACCGGCAACTTAAAAATAGTAGTTTGTTAAAATTCATGGATGTGCAGACTTCTGATTCATAGACTTTTGGAACTGTAGATCATCTGTTTCTAGTGTAACCTCGTTTTCCAGCTGAAGATAGCGAGCCCTAAAGAGGTTGTAATTAATCCTCAATTGTGTGCCTGGTTGATGGCACGACCAATATTCTTTCTTGGATTTACATGGTGATGCAAGAGGGAGTGTGGTGTAGGGCAGAGCCTGGGTTGACATTGGTAGACACATTCTGTTTAGAGCTCTGTGACCTTAAGCAGATCACTTAAACCATTTGGCCTCAGTTTCCTGGAAAATGAGGTGTGGTGAGGATCAATTAAGTAAGACATAGGAGAGGCTTTGCAAGCAGTAAAGTCCAAAGGTGAAAAATTATTACTTCTCTTTTCTCCCTATGATAGTCTGTGGTGCAGTGTTATTTGTATTTTTTGTCATCAGTTCTACAACAGAGACCCTGGCTTTGGAACAGAAAAGAAAAAAAAAATCTATGCAGTAATCAGCCTCTTTCTCATCTTTCAGAGACCCCCAAACCCTCTAATTTATCCTCTACTTTATCCTCTCCTCTTTGTTTTTCTAATTTGTTTTTTACTTCTTGATTCATCTTATCATTTCCTGCCTCTTCTTAAAGTAGTCAAGGTCAATGCATGGGCAGAAATAAAGAGCCCATATAGAGTTGATAAACATATTCAGAAGTGTCTGTACAGGTCTGTAGCAACATATATACCCAAGTCTATCTCCATGCAGGAGTGGCAAGGGGTAGACTAGCCATCTGGAAATTTATCTAAGATGTTCAGCTGTGTCTTAAGAGGATGATGACATTCCACAAACAGAATCAGTAGGTGTGAGTAAGACACGTGGATCCTGTCCTCAGTTGGTTCTAGGGAAGAACCATGTTGCCTCTGGGGCATCCAGATGCATGAGATTTTCTCTGATATGTAAACATGTCTGAATGGTCTCGTGCCAGGAGAACCCATTAGTTCATGTGATGACTTCAGATGGCATCTGAAAGACAGTCTTGCTCACAGGTGGCTTTGTCCAGATGAAGATTCAGTTGACATCAATGGCATGGGAGGGGCTCTGCTTGAGCGGGGCAGGTGCCTCAGGAGGCTCAAGGAGCAGGAGCATGTTGTGGCTCTCCTGACAGCTCTTCAGACTTGGTTTACCCTGTCCAAGGGCTTTCAAAAGGAAAGTTAAGCTTGATGTGGCCTCTTGGTCACTCTGGAGCCATTTCTCTGCTCTGCATCAGAAGAGGTCCAAGGAACTGGAGTCTACCTCTCTAAGGATCTTGATATATCTTAGAACCACAGGAAAAGTTTAGCTGGAAAACATTTAAATAAATCCATCTGCACATCCCTGTCTCATATTTGAAAGATATAGCAAGGGTAAGGCTCATTTTGTGTTTTCTCCTATCAACATAAATTCTGCTCAAATATCTGGTTCAGTTTTCTTAGTAATTTATGCATTTTCAGCTCAGTGATTTTCTGCAGAACCAGCCTTTTATGAGAAACTAAAATTTTCCCAGGGAGAAAATTGCCTTCTCTGTCACAGTAGTCTATATTTAGTGCATAACCACCTGTGTGACATGACCTGAGTTCCCCCATCTAAAATGAAGCTGTACCTAGAGAGGACATTGCTTTATGGTGGTGGAGAGCACAGATTTGGGAGCCAGACTGTCTGCGTTTGATCCCTACTTTTCTGCTTATTAGTGATGTGACCTTGAGAAAATTACTAAACCCATTTTTGTTTCAATTTTTTTCATCTGCAAATCAATGATGATAATAATAGTATCTATGTCATGAAAATTATGAGTTAATGCAGTGCCCAGTTACAGTAACTGCTAAAGATTTAGTATTTTTCTTACTGAAATGATCTGTGAGTTCCCCTATGGTTTTAAAAGTAAATGATAACATTATAATAGTGATATTTTACATTGGCATATCTTTGTATTATTTGTAATACTTGTCCTCATATATTATCCCTCAGATGAGGAAATTGAGGCTGAAAAGTTAAGTGACTTTTTTGAGGATATATTTTTTAAGGGGAGTAGCTGAGTCTAGCAGTAAGCTTTCTTATTCCCAGTTTGCGGCAGTCCCCTCACACGATGATGCTTTCAGCTGGGAATAGATACCTCCCTCCTAGATGGCCCTCCTCCTGATACTTTTCATTATTTGAAAATAGTGCCACCATTCTCCAAATTGCTGGATGCCCCCATAGACTAAAAAGTGTTTATAACTTTTCATGTCCATGTCTGTTTTAATAATGATAACAATAGTTGCTATAACTAATAAGCCCAAAAATCTTAGTGGCTTACCACAGTAGTGATTTATGTCTTGTAAACCAAAAATAAAACTCTAAGCCTCCCAGCCAATTGAGTGGACCCCGTCTTGCCAAGGGCACTCCAGAGTAAGTCTGAAAAACTAGTTCAGGCCATGATGGGAAATGGGGTTTGGGCATGCCTCATTATACCCTCCTCTCTTTGGAATTCAGGGAAAACTGACCAGCATTAACATCAAAACAGAGATCTTAAGACTGACCAAACAGACTCTCTGTAGTAATAAAATACATCACTAAATGACAGATAGCAGGCCCTGACAGAAATAAAAATATTTTACCCTGAAATATATTTCTTTGATGTATTTTAAAATGGCCCTGCAGAGATGTCTCTTGTGGGGGAAATCTACATACTGTAGAGAATGTCCTCCCCTTTCTAGGTCTTTTCCTGATCCTAGAGAGATAAAGAGTCTGGTACCTTTTTAAGTCTGATAAGAAACATTTACAATCTATTCTCTCTGAAGCCTGCTACGTGGAGGCTTCACCTGCATAATAACAACCTTGGTCTCCACAACCCCTTATCTTAACCCAGACATTCCTTTTCATTGACTCCTGGTCTTGAGATAATAACTTAACTCTTTCAACCAATCACCAATAAGAAAATCTTTGAATCCACCTATGACCTGGAGGTCACCCTGCCCCCACCATTTGAGTTGTTCTACCTTTATGGACCAAACCAATGTATACCTTACATGTATTAATTGATGTGTGCTTGTGACTCCTGTCCCTGCTAAAATGTATAAAATCAAGCTGTAACCAAACTACCTTTGATACATGTTCTCAGGACCTCCTAAAGCTGTGTACATGCTTGTCCTTAACCTTGGCAAAATAAACTTTGAAATTGGTTGAGACTTGTCTCAGATACTTTTTGGTTTACAGTCTCACTCATGTAAAGTATAGCATCAGTGTTCTGGGTTGGGAGGAATGTCCACATGGCCATTCAAGGACATAGACTTGAAAGTGTCCTCAAAAGTATCCTCTCTAGGACCCTAGAATTCTTTTCTATTCAGTGGTGGATGGGGCAATTTTCATCATGGAGAGATTTTTTCATCCACTTTTTAACCATTTTGATCCACAAGCAACACACATCACTTTGTTTCACATTTTAATAGCAAAAGCTCATTATGTAGCCCCACTGAGGTACCAGGAGGGCTGGGAAATGTTACCTGTTGACAATACTGTCTGTATAGTCACTTCTTGACAATGCTCTTAGAAGAGCGTGAATTTTGGCCATCAGCTGGTCATTTTTGTCACACTCACAACCCCACATTTAATCACTTGCCATACTGTGCCTATTCTCTCTCCAATTTTTCTATCATATTGACACTGTATTCCCATTCCCATCACCACCACCCTAGTTCAAACTCAGAAAATAGCGATACTGGTTAAAGAACAAAGGGAAGCACTAGATTTGGGAGGAGGCAATGAGAATGTACTTAGTTTCTGAAGCTAAGTTCAAATCTCTGGACCTGGATAAATTTTATTTCAGAGAGCTGAGTGAGATCTATGTATGGAAAATTATGGAAATTGTTATTAAGTAGATGGGGTAGACCTGGGCTTACTATGAACAAATCATTTCAGATAGATCTTGTGTTCTCTCTTCCAAGAGGATCATTAGCGTTAAAGACCAGTGAAAAACAGATATCGAGTTTATCTGAATTTTGGCTAGAATTTTGATCAGTTTGAATGAAATTCTTATGGAGGAGATGAAACACTGTAGCCAGGGTTGATTTATAGTTTGGTGGATTTAATTTGTTAGATGAATGAATAGAAACTTGGAGAGAGGTATGTAGAGGTATGTTCCAGGAATCTGTTGTTGTCCCCAACCTCTACCCTTTATTAAAAAATTAATAGTTTTGGTGGAAGACTTCATCCTCAGATTTATGGTTTATGTGAATTTGGGAGTTAAGCTAGTATCTTTTAGGTAGTGAATTCTTAAAATCCTCTGGGTGAATTTCTAATCTTGAGGTTAGAGTGAAAAAAGACAAATCAAATATTGTTCCATGTATGATCATATTCTTCTGTATATGTTTATCCCCTTTGGAGAAGATAGAAACCAAAGAATTTTTAATTATATTTTGGCCTCAAAGTGATCATGTATTAAAAGTTAACTTTGTACCAGTGAGCATGACTTAGCCAGAAGAGTGTTCTTACTTATTAAATTTTAAAAAGAAATGGTCAAATGAATTATTCCCTGAATTCTTTGCCTGGGTTTCAGAGGAAATAAGTCAATGAGTTGTACCTCCCTCCATGCCTCACTACCACCTCCCCTGCTCCCTGCTTCTGAGGTGATAGCCTTGGGGAAAGGATCAGTGGGAGGCTGGCTGTGATCTGATGAACAGAAGTCTGGAGACTCAATGTGTTTGTCCATTTTGCATTGCTATAAAGGAATACCTGAGGATGGGTAATTTATAAAGAAAAAAAGTTTATTTGGCTCACAGTTCTGCAGACTGTACAAGAAACAAGATGCTGGCATTGGCTTCTGGTGAGGTCTCGGGAAGCTTGTAATTATGGCAGAGGTGAAGGGGAGCTGGCATATTACATGGTAAGAAAGGGAGCATAGGAGAGTGGGGAGGTCCTAGATTATTTTTAACAGTCATGTCTGGTGGCAACTCATTACCAAGCCATTCATGAGGGATCCATCCCCATGACCCAAACACCTCCCACAAGGGCCCACCTCCAACATTGGGGATCATATTTCAACACAATATTTGAAGGAGACAGACATCCAAACTATATCACTCAGCATAAAAATCTGAGGCCTGGGCACTAACAGGGAGTGCTATGGTTAGTGCTATCAGGAGATTCCCAAAGGTTCATCTCTACTCTCCTGCACACCACAGAATGAGAAACAAGGGGACCTGCCAGGCTGAACCATGGTTTAGACAGAGTAATTAAAGTCATGCCACCACAAGCCAATGCCATTCCAAGCAGAAGGATCCTGGATTGTGAGCATCTTCTATTCTTGTGCCAGGGCTGGGGGGACATGGGATAGGTCCATGCTTCTAAAGTGGGCTTCTTTTCCTTTATAAATACCCAGTGCTAAAGAGTGCCTCATTCAGTTGAGTCAGGCAATGGGCTGCCCTCTGAGTCAGATGGGACCTATAGCTGGAAACATTAAAACAGAAGGTACATGGCCACATGCCAGTGATATTGTAGAGAGAGGTCCTAAGCAGGGCAGGGGACTGGAAGGCTTTAGGAGGGGGGCTTTGAATATCCCTTTGGGTACCAAAAATGTCCAAACTCCTGACTTTCCATTTATAGCCTCCACTGACTGCCTAAGAGATTGGACTTCAGTGTCTGAAATATCTGAGTTTTAGTCCCAGCTCTGCCATGTGATTTTGAAACATTTTGAAAGTTAGTTCGCCTTTCTGTGCCTCAGTTTCTTCATTTGTAAAATGTGGATATAATACTGGCATGTCAACTGTTGACTCCACAAAACACAACTAAAAATCCTGTTAATCAAGCACAGTTAAGTTTATCAGACTTACTTCAATAAAAGAGAGATCACCACTTGCCAAAGTCTTTATAGTATCTCAGATGAGGGGAGTTGATGGTATTTATATAATCCTTCTTAAACTCTTCCAAAAAAGAACAGGATCTTCTTTCAAATTCTTTTTATGAGGCAAGCATCACCCTGATACCAAAGCCAAAAAGACCACACGAAAAGAAAACTACAAGCCAATATACCTGAAGAACATGGATACAAAAATCCTCAATAAAATATTAGCAAACCAAATTGAATAGCACATTAAAGGGATCATATACCATGATGGAGTAAAACATATCCCTGGGATGCAAAGATTATTCAACATATGCAAATAAATAAATTTGATACACCATATTAACAAAATATAGGATAAAAATCACATGATCATCTCAATAGATGTGGAAAAAGCATTTGACAAAATGTAACACCCTTTATTGATAAAAACTCTCAACAAATTAGGATAAAAGGAAGTTAACACAATAAAGGCCATATATGTAAAGTCCACAGCTAACATCATATAAAATTCTGAAAGGGTGAAAGTGGTTCCTCTAAGATCTAAAATAAGGCAAAGATGCACACTCTCACCACTTCTCTTCAACATAGTACTTGAAGTTCTTGCCAGGACAATTAGGCAAGAAAATAAATAAAAGGCACCCAAATTAGAAAGAAGGAAGTGAAATTATCTCTGTTTGCAGATGACATAATCTTATATGTAGAAAACCCTAAAGGGACCCCCAAAAGATTATTAAAACTAACACACAAATTCAATAAAGATTCAGGATACAAAATTGACATATAAAAATCAATTGCATTTCTATATACAAACAACAAATTATCCAAAAAGGAAATTAGGCAAACAATCCCATTTATGATAGCACCAAAAAGAATAAAATATTTAGGAATAAACTTAACCAAGGAGGTGAGTGAAAGGCTAGTACATTGGAAACTATAAAACACTAATGAAAAAAAATAAAGTAGATGCAAATAAATGGAAAGATATCCTGTGTTCATAGACTGAAAGAACTAATATTGTTAAAATATCATACTATCAAAAGTGATCTACAAATTCAATGTAAGCCCTATCAAAATTCTAATGTCAGTCTTTACAAAAATAGAAAAAAATCCTAAAGTTCATATATATCCACAGAAGACCCAAATAGACAATGCAGTTTTGAGAAAGAAGAATAAATGTGGAAGCATCATGCTTCCTGATTTCACAATATATTACGAAGCTACAATAATCAAAACAGTGTGGTACTGCCATAAAAACAGATGTATAGAGGGTTGGAATAGAAAAGAAAGGCCATAAATAAACCCACACATATATTATGATCAAATGATCTTCAGCAAAGGCCAAGAATGTACAGTAAGGAAAAGATAGCCTCGCCAATAAATGTTGTTAGGAAAACTGGATATCTACATGCAAAAGAATAAAATTGGATCCTCACCTTATACCATACACAAAAATCAACTCAAAATGGATTAAAGACCTGATACAAAAACCTAAAACTATAAAACTAATAGACGAAAACAGGGGAAAAGCTTCTCGGCATTGGCCTCAGCAATGATTTCTTGGTTACAATAGCAACAGCACGGGCACCAAAAGCAAAAATAGACAAGTGCGACTACCTCAAACTAAAAACCCTCTGCACAAGAAAGGAACAATCAACAGAGTGAAAATCAGCCTACAGAATGAGAGAGGATATTTGTAACTCATATATCTGATACAGAGTTAATATCTAAAATATATAAAGAACTTCTATAACCAATAGTAAAAAAAAAATCAATTAAAAAGTGGGCTTTCCAGATCTAAGAAAAAAATTTTGTTTAAATGGACAAAGGAACTGAATAGATATTTCTCAAAAAAGATGTACAAATGACCATCAGATATATGGAAAGGCTTTCAACATCACTAATCATCAGGAAAATACAAATAAAAATGACAATTAGATATCATCTCACACCTGTTAAAATGGTTATTATCAAAAAGACAACAGACAAATGTGGGAGAAGGTGTGAAGAAAAGGAAACCCTTGTATGGATGATGTTGGTAGGAATGTAATTGGTACAGCCATTATGGAAAACAGTGTGGAGGTTCCTCAAAAAACTAAAAACAGAATTGCCATAAGATCCAGCAATCTCGCTTCTGGGTAGATGTCCAAAATAAACAAAATCAGCATATCAAACAGATATCTGCACCCCAATATTCATTGAAGCATTATTTACAATAGCCAAGATATGGAAACAACCTCGGTATCCATCAACGAATGGATGGACATTAAAAATCTGGTGTGTATATCTGTGTATATGTATATATACACTGAAATATTATTCAGCTATAAAAAGAAGGAAATTCTGCCATTTATGACGACATGGGTGAACCTAGAGGACTTAATTAAGTGAGCTTATTAGCCAGGCAGAGAAAGACAAATACCGCGTGATCTCACTTAGGTGTGGAATCTGAAAACCCTGAGTATTTTTGCATCCTTTTTATCCCGTAGGTGAATTCAGTGCTTTGAGCTGTCTTTAAATGCGACTGAATGGTGCCAGGCACTTATGCCCAGGTGATTTCTGGAAAAGGGCATGTGTACAGAAATAGCAAATAGGCGGTAGAACTTCATGCAGTACATGGTAGTGAGAGAATATAAAGAACTAGTAGTTAAGGTCAGAGATTCAGCCACAAAAAGCCATTTCAAACATGAATCATTAGATGTAATTTATGGCTGAAGGTCTAAGAGGAAAGACCAACTAGCAAATACATAAGATTTTCCTGTTTTTCTTAGGAGATGGGCATTGCTTGTTAGGTTACCACAGTTAGCAACATTTTCCCTCCTAGAATCTGTTAAGTTCTACATTATTTGCGAGTTTAACCTTGGAAATAGAGACCTAATTTTTTAAGTTGGAAACTGATTATATTAATATTTATTAGCGCTTCCATACATAATTTATTAAACTTTTAACAAAAACAGTCACATTGTTTTATAATAATGACCATCATTTTATAAATGCTGTGCTTTATTATACATTATTAATTCAGGTAATCTTCATAATAACCCTACAAGATAAGATTTTTTTATCCCCATTTTCCCTGGGAGGAAACTGAGGTTCAAAAGGGTTAAGTAACTTGCCCAACCTCTCTTAGCTACCAAATGGTGGAACCGAACTTTGAACTTAGGTTGGCCTCACTCCAAAGTAATATTTTTAACCATAGGAGTAATTGAATATGCATGTATATTAAAAAAGATTTTCATCTAAAAGTAAGTTTTTTTTTTTTTACTATGAAACTGATTTTGAGGGATCAAGGAGACATTGTAGATGAGGTAGTATATGAATACTATATAAAAATAAGTTTTTCTTATTATATAGGTTTATTATACATATATAACAAACTTACAGGTTTATTATACATATATAACAAACTTATAGGTTTATTATACATATATAATAAACTTATAGGTTTATTATACATATATAATAAACTTATAGGTTTATTATACATATATAATAAACTTATAGGTTTATTATACATATATAATAAACTTATAGGTTTATTATACATATATAATAAACTTATAGGTTTATTATACATATATAATAAACTTATAGGTTTATTATACATATATAATAAACTTATAGGTTTATTATACATATATAATAAACTTATAGGTTTATTATACATATATAATAAACTTATAGGTTTATTATACATATATAATAAACTTATAGGTTTATTATACATATATAATAAACTTATAGGTTTATTATACATATATAATAAACATAGGTTTATTATACATATATAATAAACATAGGTTTATTATACATATATAATAAACATAGGTTTATTATACATATATAATAAACTTATAGGTTTATTATACATATATAATAAACTTATAGGTTTATTATACATATATAATAAACTTATAGGTTTATTATACATATATAATAAACTTATAGGTTTATTATACAGGTATAAATGACTGATTATAAATAAAATACATCTTTAAATTTGCTCACAGGTACTTAACTATATCACTTGAATACACTCTGTTGCACTCACATTATGGTTACAAGAGATGTATATTTATTAACAAATGCAGGGGTAATGGTCTGGATAGTCAAGGAATTTAAAAGACTCAAAAATTTTTACTTTCTTTACTTACATAAACTAACAAGTACAAAAGTGAGCACAGGACTCTCAGACCCTTCAATGGGCTCTGGAGTTTACATGTGCTTTTTTATGTTTGTTTTCAGTTTCATTTTCCTACCAAGAAGACAATCATAGTCAATATGCTCATTTAATAGCAGATGAAAGTGGCCAAGGGTGACAAAAACTAACAATTGACTTTGCGTTTAAAGTTCAAACAGGATAATGTATATCCTTTCAAATGGTCCTCCTGTCCCCGGAATCATAAAATAGAGTATCTTTCCTCAGTCTCTTGTGGCTGCACTTCCTCACAAATTGACTGGGATTCTTATCAAATTAGCATCATTTCTGACCAATGATATTGTTGATGTTTCCTGCAGTTTTCTCTTTTTTCCTTTTTTAATGAGTGGGGAGGAAGCACCCGTTGCTGGCTCCCCGGACGCATCACTCACAACCCTGTCTTGCTTTCTGGCCTTCGGTGAATTGGTGGAATCACTGGAGTACAGTCCTCCCTGGCAGCGTGTTTGCACAGTCACCTCCTAAAATTATAGGCAGCACACAGCTGTCCATGATGCTGTGGAATACAACATTCTTTGTGATCCAGTCCTTGCTTTCCCCAGGTTGTTTGTTTCATAGGGATTTAGGAGAAGTTGGAGCTTAGAGATTATCTGGTTTCTTTTTTCATTTTATTGATTTGGAAACTGAGGCCCAGAAAGGCCCAGTGGTTCCCAAAGTGGGGTCCTTGGACCAGCACCACCAGTTTCCCCTGGGAAATTGTTAGAGATGCACATTTTCAGACCCCACCCTATGGAATCTGCAACTCTGGGGGTGCTGCCCAGAAATCTGTATTTTAACAAGTCATACTGAGACCCTTGGGTCATGCTATAGTTTGAAAAACACTGGGTTGAGGCATTTGTCCAAGGTTATGTATCAGGCTGGTGCAAAAGTATTGCAGTTTTTGCATTGTTGAAATTTGCCATTTGATATTGGAATACATTCTTAAATAAATGTGGTTATGCATATACACCATGGAATACTATGCAGCCATAAGAAAGAATGAGTTCAATGTCCTTTGCAGGGACATGGATGAAGCTGGAAACCATCATTCTCAGCAAACTAACATAGGAACAGAAAACCAAACACCACATATTCTCACTCATAAGTGGGAGTTGAACAATGAGAACACGCGGACACAGGGAGGGGAATATCACACAACGGGGCCTGTTGGGGGGTGGGGGGCAAGGGGAGGAAGAGCATTAGGACAAATACCTAATGCATATGGGGCTTAAAACCTAGATGATAAGTTGACGGGTGCAGCAAACAACCATGGTCCATGTATACCAATGTAACAAACCTGCACGTTCTGCACATGTATGCTAGAACTTAAAATAAATAAATAAGGAAATAAATAAATAAATGTGGTTATGTTATACATAATTTTAACTTGCATTTCTTGCTTTATGTTTTTTTTGCTAATGACTTACTACTTGCTGTTTATTTTATATTTATTTTAGACTATGGAAATGATGTTAAACAAAAAGCAAATTCAAGTGATTTTCTTATTCAATTTCAAAATGGGTTGTAAAGCAGCAGAAACAACTCACAACATCAGTAATGCATTTGGCCCAGGAACTGCTAACAAACATACAGTGCAGTGGTGGTTCAAGAAGTTTTGCAAAGGAAACGAGAGCCTTGAAGATGAGAAGCATAGTGGCTGGCCATCGGAAGTTGACAAAGACCAATTGGGGGCAGTCATCGAAACTGATCCTCTTACAACTACATGAGAAGTTGCTGAAGAACTCAATGTCGACCATTCTACAGTAATTTGGCATTTGAAGCAAATTGGAAAGGTGAAAAAAAATCCATCTTCTCTTATTCTACGCAACAACAGTGAACCATGTCTCTATCGAATCATGATGTGCGATGAAAAGTGGATTTTATATAACAACCGGCGACAACCACCTCAGTGGTTGGACCAAGACGAAGCTCCAAAGGCACTTCCCAAGCCAAACTTGCACCAAAAAAAAGTCATGGTCACTGTTTGGGGTTCTGTTGCCAGTCTGATTCACTACAGCTTTCTGAATCCCAGCGAAACCATTACATCTGAGAAAAATGCTCAGCAAATCGATGAGATGCAACACCCACAGCCAGCATTGGTCAACAGAGAGGGCCCAATTCTTCTCCACAACACCTGACTGCACGTCGCACAACCAGCGCTTCAAAAGTTGAATGAATTAGGCTACAAAGTTTTGCTTCATCTGCCATATTCACCTGACCTCTCGCCAACTGACTTACTTCTCCAAGCATCTTGACAACTTTTTGAAGGGAAAACGTTTCCACAACCAGCAGGATGCAGAAAATGCTTTCTAAAACTTCATCGAATCCCAAAGCATAGATTTTTATGCCATAAGAATAAACAAACTTATTTCTCATTGGCAAAAACGTGTTGATTGTAATGGTTCCTATTTTGATTAATAAAGATATGTTTGAGCCTAGTTATAATGATTTAAAATTTATGGTCGGAAACCACAGTTACCTTTGTTGGCAGGACATAAACCCAGGCTTCTTAACACCCAATTTAGAGTGCTTTGTGCTCCATCACTTGGCTTCTGCCCCTTCCTCACCTTACACATCCAGTTTTTTTTTTTTTTCTTGTTGGCATTCTTTTGGAAGCTGGCATTTATTCACTTGGTTTTAATGAGGTCCAGTCTAGCTGCTTTTTTTCTGCTGGTTAGCTTGCTGAGAGATTTAAGTTCAGGGGCTATACCTAATTATATTAATTTCATGTCTGGAGATTTTAACAATAATTTCTTCAAATTGAAGTTTTAATTTGACCACAAATCCTCACCCTGAGCAGAGGTACCATTAGTTCTCCCGGTTAGTAGATTTTTCTTTGCTTTTCAAGCAAAGTTCAGCAACTGAGCACATACATTTCCTTTCACCCTTCTGGGTAGACGAGAAAGGCTGATGCCCTTTCGTAAGCAATCTTCTTTTTTCTAGTGACAGTTTTCGTCCTATTCTGATAAAATTACACATCAGGCTTAACCCTTTCCACTTCATTCTCAAAGCTCCAGCTTTGGTGTCCCTTATTGATACCGCATGTTGAAAGAGTGTGGCCCTGGGAAACTTCTGAGGCTCCTTCTTTGCCTCCGTGGATCCAGGCAAGACAGCCAGCCTTGTCTGACCCTTTTCGACTATTCTCCAGTGATGATGGACTACATGTGGCTGGGCTTCCAAGGGGCGTACACTTTCTTTTAGTCTTCCTTCTCTCCACCTGCGTTTTGTTTGGGCTTCCATTCTTGGGCTAGAAGCATGTTGTGGTCACAAGGCCCTGGCAGGAAACTGTGTGATTTATGGCTTCTTTCTTCAATAAAAGAAGTTTCAATGGGGGCTGAAAGGCACTTTTGAGCTTGACTAGCCCCCTGCTTGTTGTAACCTGAGTCAGGGAAATTCTGAGGACCTTGGGAATTTATGTTTTCTTTCCTTACCCTCGGTTCTTCCTCTTCTTCCCAGGGGAGCTCTTTCAATCTTGTGCTTCTCCAAGAGGTTTGACAAAGGCCACACCCAATCGGGAGAGCTCTTAGGAGGCTGGGGGTTCTAGGCTGAACTCTGCAAATAGGTATGTTCTGGGCAGGTGCTGAACCAACACAGAAGGAGCCCAAAAGGCCTGGAGTTGACTTGGCTATGCAAGGGTCCCTCAGGATGAAATTTGTCCTGGGAACTAACTAAAATCCAATGAGCTGCAGTGAGAGAGAGATGAAGATTTCAGGAAATGTCTCCTAAGTACTTTGATCCGTGACATTTGTCTATTTGAGGTTAGAATTACTGAAAAATGTAAATATTGATATTTATTTTATGTCTCTGGCCTAGGGTTTAAATAAGAAAATTTTTGCATGATGGTTCTGCATACATATGAAGTTGTTGTGGAGCCCCTCTTGATATATAAAGAATGACAAAGATAATAATTACTGTTATGGAGTACATGCTATGGATTCCTTAGTAGGCAAATTACAGACATTGCTACATATCCTTCAGTCTAACCTGCAAGGTAGATACTATTAGTTTCATTGTCCAGGTGAGGAAATGGAGACTGAGTTTAAGCACTTTGTTCAAAGTAAAACACTAAGTAAGAAAATTTAGTGAAATTTTCCTTTTTCTGTGGGAGGACTTGATGTAGTGAGTAAGCACAATGACTCTGAAGTCAAACTGCTGAGTTCAGATCCTAGCTCTGCATTTGGTGTTATGAGATGCAGCTATACTCAATTTCCCTGTACCTCAATTTCCCTATCTGTAAAGTAGGCATAATAATGACATCTACTTAATAAGGTTGATATAAAAATGTAAATAATTAATATACATTAAGTACTTAAAGTAGTGCCTGGGATAAAATAATTCATATGCATTTTGGCTATTAAGAAAATACAAGGCTGAAAAAAAGGCACTGTTTCACATCATTTGCCAAATAAACTAATTCTTTAGAGGAGCTTTTCTACACATCTAATACTCATTTCTGTCTCTTTTCAGGGGTTGGTAATAAAATACTTCAGTACCTAGTAAGAAAGTCCAAGAGGGGATATATAATTTTTACTTAGAACAAATAAATCATTTATCACTCCTTTCTCCCCCTCTCCTACCCTCTTAGAGTGCTCTCCGGGCACCCTGCACCTTTGTAACTCATGTGGCTGCAAATCACACAGCAGCCAGAACTGAATCCCATTTGCAGTGCAAAGAGACTGCCAGGGAAGAAATGGGCTTAATTAGTGAGAGATGTTCAAGGTAAAGCCTTTACAAAAGAGCTAACTGTGCTGTGTTAAAGGGAAGAAATATGATGAAAGCCACTATTACGGAAGCCGGAATGATGCATATATTTCCTTAGCCTTTGCCTGCCATATCACATCCACTTAGATGTCTCAGCTCCAATTTCAGGGGCAGTTCAAAGCTGAGGTTTCTGTTAGGAAAGTACAGAACTATGCAAGAGCCTTGGAACTTATCCCATCAGATCTGTAACCACTCTGGCCAATTAACATGCCAGCTTGGGGAAGATGAAGGTGAAGACAACAGACACCCCTGTCTCAGAGATATATGTGAGAAACAGACATGGAAATGGCCAATCACAAATACAATGAGAGATTTCTAAGCCTAAGCCTAGGATGTTGACTGAAAGGTGAATTTGCATGGTGAGACAGGATAGCTCAACAGAGGCAGGGACACCTCAATACAGCTGGGACCTGACCAGGTTACTAGGGAAGGAGAACATGAGCAAAGAAATCCAAATTCTCAGCTCCAGTGTTGGCATTGTCATTTGCCAGTTTTGTGATGTTGGGTGAATCTCTATAGCTATGAGCTGTAGGTTTTTAAGGTTTTACATATTAGTCTTAATAACCTCCACATATACAGTAGTCCCATGCAAGGTCTTACAGGAGGGACAGATACTCTTCTTTAATAAACGGTTAAAGGCTCCAGAGAGACTGCTTGGAGATCAGACCAATATTTATGTGACTTAAATGGAATCTTTCCTTCAA
This sequence comes from Gorilla gorilla gorilla, assembly GCF_029281585.2. Taxonomy (NCBI): domain Eukaryota; kingdom Metazoa; phylum Chordata; class Mammalia; order Primates; family Hominidae; genus Gorilla; species Gorilla gorilla. The sequence continues at coordinate 83,149,620 of NC_073239.2, read as the reverse complement.
TGGAAATGCTCCAGATTTACATATCTTACCCAGTAGTGGGTGGGCATCTCAGAATTTCTAGCTATTCTAGAGATAATTTTCAAACTACAACTAGATAGTTATGAACTACTTCTTGGCTTTAATTAAGGCTTGCATCTTGTTTCTAGCATTGATTGGAACCTGAGAGTTTAGGGAAAACTCTGACCGACCATACACAATGTGTAGACTTCATTCTGAACATTCTAGGATTAGACTGATGCTATTAGGATGCTTAAGGGTGTGTGATATTGACACAATATGTAAACTGAGCAAACTTTATTCATTCAACAATTGACAGTACAGTTGGAGAGCCCTTTTGGATGTTGTGTCCATGCTCTCTGGAATGTGTGGTCTCCAAAGTCATCAAGGTGAGCTAAGAGTGAGCATGGAGAAAGTATACCCTGGACAAAAGTGGCACACCACTTCCACTCACATGCCATTGGTGAAAATTAATCACATGACCGTATCTAGATTCAAGGGGGCTGGGAAATGAGGCAAAGCAAATAGAACAGTGAGTGGCAACAGTCTGTACCATGCTTCCTACACTTCCTCTGTAGTGAAATGTATCACATCCTATTGCAAATGTGTACCTAACTAGTTGTCACATTGGTAGATTTTCAGCTTTGTTGTGGCAAGACCTGACTTGGTCACTGCCATCTCCTCAGCACCTAGTATACTGCCTGGAGTGTAGTCAGGACTCATTAATGACAGCATAGATATACGATCAAGGAAGGCTGTCCACTCTGCCTCAGACTGTAATAAGAGTGAGGATAAGCTTTAAATGTCAATGTCATAAAAGGTAAAGAAAGATTGTGGCAATGCTCTAGATTAAAGGCAGCTAAAGAGACTTGACAACTAACTGCAATATCTGTCCCCAGACTGGATCCTGTACTGGAAGGGAGAAAATGTTACAAATGACATAATTAGATCAGATGACAAAATTGGAATATGGATGTCAGGTTAGATTTTTTTTAAAGTATTGCATCAAAATTAGCCTGTGAAGATAATAATTGTACTATAGCTATGTGAAAGACCTCTCTGGTCTTAGGAAACATACACTGAAGTATTTAGGGGCAAATGACCATAATTATATAGTTTACCTTTAAATACTCCTGCAAAGGGGTAAAATGTTAACAATAGGCAAACCTGGGCAAAGGATATGTGGGTATTCCCTGTACTATTTTTTAGTTTTGCAACTTTCTGTATGTTTGAAATTATTTCCAACTTAATTGTTAAAAAATAAAATGTAATTGTGTTAAGTTGCTAATATTTTGGGGTTTATTGTTGCTAGAGCATAGCCCATACTGTCCTGACTAATAGAAATAGAACTGGGAACACATTGCAGGGCGGACAAGCTTTATTCAGTGGGTCAGAGAAGAGTTTTTAGAAGATGGCTTGAAAAAAAAGCAGAAGCCAGTCAAGCGAAGAAGTGGGAGTATTGCAAGCAAAAGAACTGTATTTATGAGGGCCCAGTAGTAAGAGAGGGTACAGTGCATTAACAGAAAAGAAAGAATTCAGCATAGCTGGGACACAGAGGAGAGAAGAGGTGAGAGATGAAACTGGATATGTAGACAGGGCCAAGTCCTGATGGGCCCTGTAAGCCACATTAAGGTTTTGAACTTTAAACAATAGACAATGGAAAACCATGAAGGGTTTTAAGCAAGAGTGACATACGATTTAGATTTTTAGAAGATTACTCTGGCTACAGAGTGTATTAGAAGAGAGGAAGACTATTTTAGAAAAGGTCAATGGGACAGACGTGTGGGAGGTTTGACAGCTCGTTAGGAGATGATGTCTATTGGCCTGGGTGATTGATGGGTGAGAAATGGGAGGAGTGAATGATAACTCAGTTCTGGCTAGAGGAGTCAAAGAGATGGTGCTCCCATTCCTCAGACTAAGAAACCCAGAAAAAGGTCAGGGTTGCCAAGGGAAAATAATGGTTACAACTTGGACATTTCAGCTGGGACATCCAATGAATAAATGTTCAGGAGGCAGTTGGATGAGTGGGAAGGGAGCTTATACAAGAGGTCAAGGCTACAGGTAGAGATGTGGAAGCTCTCAGCACTTTTACGGGAGGAGTGAGGTCACCAGGAAGAGCATAGAGTGGAGAAGGTCCAGGGCAGATGCTGCAGGTTCACTGGGAGTATAGATGGATGGGTAGATGATTTGATAATTACTCTGGGCTTCAGCAGTACCAGTGTGGATAGACTATACTACTCTTGTGACTCAGTTTCTCTCTCATTGGGGTAATAAAGCTCTGTTAATTGATACTTAGACAAAGGCTTAGATTTAGAAGTTTCAAAATAGCATGTGTTCACATTTAGAAAGGATTTCTGCATTAATTAATGATGAAAGTATTTTCTATAATTAGTAGGTGATCTGTTGACATCCCATTTTACAGATAAGGGTCAGAGGGTTCAAGAAGTTTTAAATGTTTTATTTCCTGTTTCTCAGGGATTTGGCTGACAAGCTATGAATCAGATGCCAAGATTTTGGCTTTTAGACTTAGTATGATTCCAAATTAATTATTTAGAGGTTGAGACTTGCTACACATGCCTTTTTATATACTTTTTTTTTTTTTTTGAGACGTAGTCTTGTTCTGTCTCCTAGGCTGGAGTGCAGTGGTGCAATCTCAGCTCACTGTAAACTCTGCCTCCCTGATTCAAGCAATTATCCTGCCTCAGCCTCCTGAGTAGCTGGGATTACAGACAGGCGCCACCACACCCAGTTAATTTTTGTATTTTTAGTAGAGATGGGGTTTCACTACATTGGTCAGACTGGTCTTGAACTCCTGACCTCATGATTCGCCCGCCTCAGCCTCCCAAAGTGCTGGGATTACAGGCGTGAGCCACCGCACCCGGCCACCTTTTTATATTCTTTACTTTTTTTTTTTTTTTTTTTTGAGACAAGGTCTTGCCCTGCCGCCCAGGCTGGAGTGCAGTGGTATAATTATGGCTCACTGCAGCCTTGAACTCCTGGGCTCAAGCAATCCTCCCACCTCAGCCTCCTGAGTAGCTGGGACCACAGGTGTGAGCCACCACACCCAACTAATTGAAAAAAAAATTGTAGTCTCAATATGTTACCTAGGCTAGTCTTGAACTCTTGGGCTTAAGGGATTTTCTCACCTCAGCCTCCCAAAGTGCTTGAGATTACAGGCATGAGTCACCCCACTTGGCCTATTTTCTGGGTTTTGATCCTCAATTTATTCACTGGTTCAATCAGCCAGTGCTCTTCTTTTCATCTATGTGCTTTTTGGAAAGTTACATGGAAACACAAATTTTTAGTCAATTAGCTGATCATTGTCCTTCAACTCCTACTTATACTTCTAGGCTCAGTTCAGATATGTTCCTGGAAGCACTGGTCACTCTTCCTCTCTTGGCGGGGGAAGTGCCTATGGGCAAACTTTCAGCATTCTGCTGAGAAGGTCTGTTTCCTCTGGTTCTCTCCTGCTAATTTGCACCTTGAAGACTGGAACTGGCTGGGTCTGACTTGCTCGTCTTTGAATCTCCAGCACTATGAGCAGGACTCATAGAATATGTTCAACCCCATGGTTTGTTAGAGGATAGGATTAATGAGGCCTTGTGGGTATGATTTCTTTGTGGGCCTGTCATTGGCTATCTCAATGCTGCAGACATACCCCCTTACCCATGGTTGACTTCCTTTCATGCAATTGTCAGCTTTCAGAGTTGGCCATTGACCGCAAACCTCTCTTCTCTGTCAGTTTCTCCTTTCTCCACTCACTACCCTGTATGGTATTTGGCTTCTGGCACAGAGTGATTTGGCCTTGCCAGCAATTTATTGGGTCTTATCTTACAGGACACAGTTGGCTAGTCATCTTTCACAAAACTAGCACACAGCAGGCACCTAATTAATGATGATGATGGTAATAACATACTGACAATTGAGCTGGACACCTTCTGTTAGTATGGTATCCCGTAGGGACTGCTGTTTTCCTTTGTTTGGATCAATGTCTTTGTACTAATACTTCTTGAAAGATGAAATGTGTGTTGTGGAGATGAATATGCAGGCAGGACCTGATGGGCTGATATTGCTAGGGTGGCTGGAAATTAATTCTTCAGGAGAAGGTGGGAGGCAGGGAGAAGAAGAGAAAGGAAGGGGAGGAGGTTGGAAATAAGAGATTTGGAAGGTATGGGTCTCCAGGAATAACTGCTACTGTTTTTCACGTTACAGATTATTTACCCCTCAAAACAACCCCCAAGGTGAGTAGTGCCTTTGTTTTGCAGATGAGAAAACTAAAATCTAGAGAGATTAAATAACTTGTCCAAGATCACATACTTAGTAAGTAACAGAGTTAGGATTCAAAGCCCGGGCTGAGCTACTAAAACCCGTATTCTGGTACCACAATCCCTCCCCACCTCCCCCTCACCCTCCAGGACACGACAATCCTGAATAGTTAGCTTGATCACATAGGACCCTGGAGAGATACTTGTAGGCCTTTCTTCTCACATGAAATCAGAAATACTAGAACATAGTGTCCCATGTAACCACCTAGAGACCACTGAGTAGCTAAAGGCCGAGTCTGAGCATTTAGGGTTTGGTAATCATTACACAGCTGTTCACAGTGTGGCTGTAGTCTGGCCACTCCTCTCTCTGTCTCCTTTCAGAATGTTTTTTCTTGCTTCGAAATATTTAGTGTGGCTGTATTTGAATTGTTAAAGTTATAGCATCTGGTACTTTGTGTGCATTTCCTCTGAAATTAAAAAAAAAAGCCTATTATTTTCTCCCTCCAGCAAAATCTCTGTCTCTCTCTGTGCCCACCCTTCCCTCTTTTTAATTTTAAAGCATTTGTTTGGCACATTCTCCTCTCTTCAGACTTGATGGAATTCAGGTTTCAAGAGCATCTGCTCCGGTTGCAGCAGGATTTTGAGGACTTTAAAATTTGTCAGCCAGTCCCTTTAAGCAACGGACTACCCTTTCAATAATTAAAGGAAAACCCCAAAGCTACGAACAACCTGCCCTTCCTCCCCCTTTTTTTCCATACTACATTCAGCATTTTTGGTTAATACTACTGCTGGGTAAATTGGAAAACAAAATCTCTGTGGGTGACCAGGCAAAACTTATTAATCATATAACCCTAGCAGATGACATAGCCCTAATACAAATATTTGTGCTTCTGTCACTGGCACTCATCTGATCACTGCCAAATAGTGACAGATTTTAAAGACAATCACATTAAGTATTAATCAAGCTTGAAAGATGCAGCCACACAGAGGCATACTAACGAGCAGGCATTTCCTGCCTGCTTTCTGCACTGACAGCATCCTATGCCAGCGTACTATTGAAACTGTTCTTTTCCTTCTTAAAACATCATTTTCAGCATGCCTAAAAATCTAAGATGGCTATTGGTTGGCTGAGTGGCCTTGAGCAGATGACACAGCTCCTATTAGATTATGACCTGGGCTGCAGGCTCCCCTGCCATGCCCACATTTCTTGTTCCAGCCTGTCTCACTGGTAGAGTATGAGCAAGTGCTGGATGTGAGAACTCTCGGGGATTATAAATGGGGACCAGTCCATGGAGAAGGCAGTGTGAAATCAGGGGAGCTCAGCCTGGGCCTGGAAGGAGGAGGAAGAACACTGCAGGAGAGGGACCCAAGCAGTGGTGGGAACAAAGTGTTGGCCATGTCTGCCTGGCTTGGATTGGAGATTAGCAGAAGATAACATTTGCTAAGTCAGGGGGGTTTGGCAAAGATAAGAAATGAAGAAAAAAAAATCATACTGTTTTAACGAAACCTTCTACTTGAGTGAGGAGGCTCCTTAAATAAAAAGGCATCTGGGAGGGTAAAGTGGCCAGTCTGTACACTCCGGAAAGTCAGTCCCAGAGAGAAGGGAATTAGGTGGGGACTGAGACTATGCAGATGGACAGTCCCAGGATGATAGGTTCCGTAATGCTTGGAGGATGAAGAGAGGAGGAATTGGAACTCCAGTCCTACCACAGCTACCCCTTGAGTTGTTAAGTCCTTACCAGCAGAAAACGGATCCCAGGCAGGGCGCAGTAGCTTATGCCTGTAATCCCAGCACTTCACACTTCGGGAGGCCAAGGCGGGCAGATCACTTGAGGTCAGGAGTTTGAGACCAGCCTGGCCAACATGGTGGAACCCTGTCTCTACTAAAAATACAAAAATTAGCTGGGCGTGGTGGCATGCACCTGTAATCCCAGCTACTCTGGAGGCTGAGGCAGGAGAATCGCTTGAACCAGGAGGTGGAGGTTGCAGTGAGTGGAGATCATGCCACTGCACTCCAGCCTGGGCAACAGAGTGAGACTCCATCTCAAAAAAAAAGAAAAAAAAAAGGGGGCTCCAGGGGCTCCAGAGCTGTTCAGAGTTCCTGGGGAATAATGTTGAAGAAAGAATAGACCAAAGTTACCAAAAAGAGGAAGAGGCAAACAGCTCACTCAGGGCCCCATGGAGACTTGCCTAGGTGGTGTCAGCTTTTAAGCTTTGTGGTTTCAGACACATGAATTAGCCTGAGATGTCCAGACTCAGGGGACTGACTTACACTAAACAAACTCATGTGAGATTGATGTATAAGATTAAAAAAAAACCCCAAAAACCCAGTTTTTTGTTTATAATAAGAAAATGTAATTATTGGAGTTGAGCAGTGGTGAGTGTAGTTTGTGTGTGTGTAAATATTGATTTGGCTGGTTGGTACCTTTTCCCTTCATAGACACATTTACAAATTATAATTTTAAAAGTTGTTTGTTAAGTACAAGCTCATAAAGAGGACACCTTATTTATTTTTATTATTTTTTTAAGTTCTGGGATACATGTGCAGGATGTGCAGGTTTGTTTCATAGGTAAACGTGTGCCATGGTGGTTTGCTGCACCTATCAACCCATCACCTAGGTATTAAGCCCTGCATGCATTAGCTCTTTTCCCTAATGCTTTCTCCACTGCCTGCTCTTCCCTGACATGCCCCAGTATGCATTGTTCCCCTCCCTGTGTCCATGTGTTCTCATTGTTCAGCTCCCACTTAAAAGTGAGAACATGCAGTGTTTAGTTTTCTGTTCCTGCATTAGTTTGCTGAGAATAATGGCGTCCAGCTTCACCCATGTCCCTGCAAAGGACGTGATCTCATTCCTTTTCATAGCTACATAGTATTCCCTAGTGTATATGAAACACATTTTCTTTGTCCAGTCTATCATTAATGGGCATTTGGGTTGATTTCACATCTTTGCTATTGTGAATAGTGCTGCAATGAACATTCGCATACATGTATCTTTACAATAGAATGGTTTATATTCCTTTGGGTATATACCCCGTAATGGGATTGCTGGGTCAAATGGTATTTCCAGTTCTAAATCTTTGAGGAATCACCACACTGTCTTCCACAATGGTTGAAGGCATTTACATTCCCACCAACAGTGTAAAAACGTACCTATTTCTTTGCAACCTTGCCAGCGTCTGTTGTTTCTTGCCTTTTTAATAATTGCCATTCGACTGGCGTGAGATGGTATCACAATGTGGTTTTGATTTGCATTTCTCTAATGATCAGTGATGTTGAGCTTTTTTTTCCATATGTTTGTTGGCTGCACATAAACGACACATTATCTTTTGGACAGTGCTGCAAACATGCCAGCCAGTTCTTGTTTGGCCTCCATTTTTTAAACTCCTTGAAAACCACTTCCTCTCATTCTATTTTCACACAACTTTCTGTACACTTAACTAGGTGCCAAGTCGTTTCTTAGAAATTAAAGCTCTTTCAGTTAGGGTTTTCCCAGCTGTTAGGGAAGCCTGCTGATGAGACACTAGGTAGAGAATATCGGAAGATAATGATCTCATGGTAACTCTTTGCCAAGCAACCAATCCACTTAAACTCCCAACATTTCTGTCTTCCCTTATTTTTGGGAAAAAATCATGGAATCATAGAATTTTAGGAGCTGGAAGAGGCTTTAGAAATAATCTAACCCAGCACCTTCTGTTGATAATCTGCTTGTTTGATTATTTGAGTTAACTTCTCACTTATAAATCTCCATTTTTTTCTTTTTCTTTCTTCTGAGGAAAGAAGAGATCCTATCAAGACCAACTACTGTCCCTTCTATGCAGTAGATTCCATTTCCTTTATTGTGACCATCTAATTTACTGTCCAAACTGGGACACTGTTGAGAGTAAAGGAGGCATTGGTAGTAATGAAGCCAAGACAGCTGGCAAAACCAAGACTGTCCTGAGGAAACATAGATGTATGCTCGTCACTGCTTCTGCTTCCCCTCCTTTTAAAACTTGATTCTTGAAGTAGCCTTTGTTTCAACTGATTTTTCAATCTCTCCATTTCATTTGCATAGAAACCTAATCCCTCATCCGCATGTACTGCGGGCCCTCATTTGGCTAATCTGTAGAGGCTTGGGCTGTGGTTTTGCCCCTTAGTTAAGACTCACCTTGTCTCCTGCCTCGGGAAGCACTGAGTGAGGGGATGTTTCTTTTGGGGCAGATGTTTCTTTTGGTGGTTGAAGATAAGAATGCTGAGAGGGAGAAAAATAGCTTCTTCTAAGCAGTCTGTGCCACTTCTGTATCATCGCCATCCCTGACTTCTGCCCTTACCCAAGACCCATCTGGCTTTCTTCATCCTCACCCTCTCCCTCAGTTCTGGGACTTGTCTCTCAGAGCCACCCTTGATTCTGGAAATAGTCCTCATCTTTGCCTTCAATATCAGCATACTTTCCTGAGACCACTCCACTGCAGGATGAGTGCTGGGGCCACCTGACTCGCTTCATTTGCCCCCTGCAGGTAACAGGGAGTCCCGCCTGGGCTGACAACTCAACCAATATTCGTTGGAATTAAAATGGGGTGGGGGTGGGGGGCTGTAAGTGGAGCTTCAGAGTTCTGTTTGTAGCTTTTTCCTCTTTCTTCTTCCCCATGACAACTATTTTGGGTGTTGTTTTCTCTTTACCTGGCAGAAGAAACAACTAAAGTGCTTTGAGAGCCATCATTCACACAGTAGGAGTCAAATTTTCATCAACCCACTAAATTCCCAAATTTAATGCCCCATGGGAGTTAAAGTGGAAAGGTCCCCAGTTATTGGGACGTCCTGATTTTAGAGATTGATGAAATAATAAGTTACATCTAAGCTTCTCTCAGTTTTGGAGTTTTAGCCCCTCCAGTCCACTAAAGGTTAAATGCCCTATACAAAGCCCCTGACTATCTAGCTAATGAGATGTTCACTGGGGGCTGCCTGGTGCTCTCTTTGTAGATGTTGGTTGAAGCTGGTTTGGCCTCAGGGTGTGGTAAGAGATACTTTTACTGGTGATTTATGAAACTTATTCCAGGATTCAACTCTTGGGGATTTGTCTATTAATGTGGCTGGAACCCATTCCTGAACCCTTTCCATCTTCTGCCAAAAATCTCCCAAGGTTCAAGAAGAATTGAGTTTATCTTCCCTGAATTACTTCCTGTTCATTATTTTAATGTCAGCTTCACCTTGGTTTCTTACCCACAGCCTGACTAGCAATGAGGATGAAAATATTGATCATTTCCCAGGAAGCTGCTACAAGGCTCTGTCCAGGGCATTGAACACTCAGCTTTTGGACAAAGCCAATAATTCAGAAAACTTTTCAGGCTTCTGTATATTTAGTTGCATAGGCTCTTCTGTCTTGCTGCCCGAAATGCATGGCGCACCTTTGGCCTACAGGCAGATTCAAATCCAGCACCTACTGTGTGCCAGGCACAGACCCACTCTTGACTCCTTTTTACTAAAACTGTGGACTTCACCTTCGGAGTTCTTTTGCTTCCATCAGCCTGCCCCTGCCTCCTCGGGAAGACTGCCCCCAGTCACTAGAGCCCCTCTGCTCAAACCCACAAAGTTGTCAATACCTGGAAATTTATGGTCTTCGAGACAGCCCTTAGCCAATGACTGACAGGTGTGGAGCTGGGACAAACTCAGGCATAATTTATACTCCAGAATTTCCCTGTGGGTGCAGGTGGAGGTAACTCTCCAAGGGGCTTGGCCTGAAATTGTGCCTTTGTTTGGCTTTTTTTTTTTTTTTTTCTGCTCTGTTCTACTTTCCCCCTTTCCCCACTTCCTTGCCTGTTTCTCCTGAGAGGATTTCTTAGTAAATCACTTGTCCATGAATCCCCATCTTAGACCCTGCTTCTGGGGAACCTGACCCAAGGCAATATTATCTTATTGAGTTCTCAAAGCCACCCTGTGAGAATTGAATTTTAAAAACTACCTTCATTGTTCTCATTTACAGATAAAGAAACTGAGATGTCTAGCATTTAAGTGATTTCCCCAGGACCATACAACTAATAAGTAACATGCTGAGTTGGGATTTAAATCCAGAACTTCTGACTCCAAATCCAGGACCCGGTCAATTTACCACTTTTTACTGTAGTATCACCTTCCATCCCACATGGAGGATGGTTGTTTAGTCAATAAATATTTAGAAAAGCATCTACTTTGGCCAGACGTGGTGGCTCATGCCTGTAATCCCAGCACTTTAGGAGGCTGAGGTGGGTGGATCACCTGAGGTCAGGAGTTTGAGACCAGCCTGGCCAACATAGTGAAACCCCGTCTCTACTGATAATACAAAAATTAGCTGGCTGTGGTGGCGGGCACCTGTAATCCCAGCTACATGGGAGGCTGAGGCAGGAGAATTGCTTGAACCCGGGAGGCAGAGGTTGTAGTGAGCCGAGATCACGCCATTGCACTCCAGCCTGGGCGACAAGAGCAAAACTTCATCTCCCAGCCAAAAAAAAAAAAAGAAAATGGAAAAGAAAAATATATACTTTGCATTATATATTGTGAACACAATAGTATGAAAAGTAGTTATTAATGAAATGATTATATAAATGTATAATTATAAACCACAATAAAAGCTATAAAGTACTTCTATACCAGGTTTATATTGGGTAGTGTGTGGGTGGGTGGGTGGGTATGTCAAGGAGAAATTTTGGTTTGGGGGAAGACAGGTTTGCATGAAAAAACAAACAAACTCTTATCTGCCTGAAATGCAATGACATGCAGCTGAATGAAATTAAGTTTAATTTTGTATTTTCTATCCAAATAAGTTTAATTTTGCAAGCTTCATGTGGCCTGGAGCTGTTTGTGTAGCGTGCTCTTACTGACTGTCAACAATTCTATCTGCACACAGCTCACTGCTCCTTCTACACACCCCAAGACCTTAGCAAGCCTCCTTGCTGCCAATCAGCAGCCCCTAGTAATGTAAAAAGCAGTGGCAGCTATGGTTTCCCATTGCAGAGTCCCTCATTAAAATCTGTGCTTGGCAGAGCAGCTGGTCCCAGATCACAGATTCCGACTCACAGTGGGGAGCTCTGAGTATGGAGACAATGAAAGCACACAGCTTGTTAATGACACTGTCAGAAGGTGGGGTTCCCTTCCAGCTATTTCTAGAGAAATTTGGGCCATTTATCATACACACAGACATTTATTCACTCATACCTAAGCTCTTCTATTTCTTCTCTAAAGGAATGTTATTAATAAGCAAAACTTTGTTCAAAGTTTTTTTAGTTGGTTGCCATGAAAGAAGTGCTAGGATCTGAGCTGTCTTTGGAAGGCAGCTGTGCTCACCACTATACCACCAACGCTGAACTGTCTTTGAATAAACCCAGTTTAGATGATGCCTTAGTTTATTTTATGTTGCTATAACAGAATACCACAAATTGGGTAATGAAATAAATTTATTTCTTACAGTTCTAGAGGCTGAGAAGTCCAAGGTCAAGGGCCCCACATTTGGCCAGGGCCTTTTTGCTACATCCTCTTATTGCAGAAGGCTGAAGGAAAAGAGACCAAGAGAGGACCAAATTTGCTTTTATAACAACCCACTCTGAACATAACGACATTAATCCAGTCAGGAAAGTGGAGCCTTAATAGCCTAATCCCTCTCCATGGTCCCATCTCTTAATATTGCCACAGTGACAATCATGTTCCAACATGAGTTTTGGAGGGGACATTCAAACCATAGAAGGTGGTAGGGGATATTCCAAGAAGCATAAGACCATCACCTCCCCTTAAGAGAATCCCTGGAATTTAATTATTATCAGGGGTGATAGCAATGGTGATGACCATTGTAATACTCATCCATGAGCTGCTATTTTACAGTTGACGAAGTCTTTTCAACTTTATTAACTAATTCTTCCTGTAGTGCTTTCTCTGGGGTGGAAACTCAACAGATTTATTCCATGCTGATTGGTGATCAATAAACAGAGAAGCTGGCTCTGCTACTACTGATCCAATCAAAGGTTCTAAGGCTGTCATCTATAAATTACCCTGAATTACATTAAAAAATAAAAAAGTAATCTATCTATCTATTTTCATGTGAAGTTGGAATCAGTAAAGGCCAGAACAGCTTCTATGGCCACACATCCTTTCAAGGTCTACTTTAATTAATCATATTTCTAGCTACAGAAATGTCCACCTATACCTGGAACCTCAAAAATCAGGGTTAGAAGGTTTTTGCTTAATGGACACTTATTGGTGTAAGATAATGTTTTTAAAAAAGTTGTTGAGGCCTAACTAAATTATAACAATAGCAATAATGGTTTAGATTCATTGAGTTTATATGTGCTGGGAACTTTGGTAAGGACTAGGGAATCAAAGGGGTATAGGAAGCCAGTTAGGGTGGTTCACACCTGTAATCCCAGTACTTTGGGTGGCTGAGGCAGAGGATCTCTTGAGCCTAGGAGTTTGAGCTGGGCAATTTAGCAAGACTCCATCTCTACAAAAACAAAAAAAAATTGTTGAGTGTGGTGGTCCATGACTGTAGTCCCATCTGCTCAGGAGGCTGAGGTGGAATGATTGCTCATGCCAGGAGTTCGAGGCTGCAATTAAGCCATGATTGTGCCACTGCACTCAAGCCAAGGTGAAAACAAAAGGCAGGGTATAGGGTGATGTCCACACCCTCAAGCAGTTTATACTCAAGCTGGGAAGACCCAGATAGGCTAATTGGTAGATGCTTGGTATAGAGAAAAAGTTTAATGGATGGAGATAGTGCTGTGGTCTGGTATAGTCAGAGATGATTTAGAGAGAAGACAGAGTAATTTAAAGCCCTTAAATAAGGGATCATATTTAGATAAGTGAAAGGGCATGGGAAGAATGCACCAGGCAGAGGTAGCAAAAAGAACTGGTATTTAGAGCTGAGAAATGTATGAGTCATATTTGGAAGACAACAAAGAGAAGAGTATGATTAAAGTGTTGATGTAAGAGAGGGTGGAAACATAAGCCCAGAAGTCCAGTAAAAGCTTGAATGCCAAACTGGGAGGTTAGATCTCTGGTGATAGCTACCATATATTGCATAGTAATTAAATATGAAGAACATAACAGTAATAATGACTGGCACCATTGGTAAAGGTCTAATATTTACCCGGTCCTACAGTAGGTACTTAATGTGCTTTCTCATTGAATCACTCTTTAAGTCAGCACATATTCATTGCCCACTATAATCCTTTAACAATCTAGTAGAGTACTTGTTGATACTTCCTTTTAAAGATGAGAAAACTGACGCTCAAGAGGACTAAGTAATTTATGCAAAATCCCATAGCTAATCAATGGCAGAGCCACGATTTGGCTTCATGCCTGTCCAACAAAGCCTGCCTTTTTCCCACAATGCACACTGCAGGCTTCTGAGTCTCTATAGAGGTAGGCATAATGAAAGTTGTTTGGCGAGGGTGAGCACATCATAGCAGAGAGAGTCTGGAGGGCAAACAGTTTGCAATAGGGCAAACAGTGCAGTAGAAACTGTGGTGTGAGGAGAAAAATGAGAAAAGAGTTTGTAGTGAAAGTCAAGATGAATGGAAAGGAAAAGGTGACTCCGAAGACGTAATGAGGGAATAAGAATGTTCAGGACTTTGTGTTTGAGTATAGGTAGAGAGAAAGAGAAGAGCCAGAGAGTTTCCATAGATCCACACCTGGGACTTGAATGCATGTGAGATGTGACCGTGATAATCAAGAGTTTGTGTTTTCTTAAACATACTATAATATGTGCATCTAAAGAACAGGGTCCTTCAAAGCAGTTACCTTGGGAGACTTTGGCCTTGTTCTGACAATGTTGCCACTACTAAAATTTATAATTACGGACTCTTCCTTCAGGACTGCCTTCAACCATATGGGAAGAGGTCTCCTAACTGTAGCCAAGGATGCCATTTCTCAGCCTAACCACTCACTTGATATTCCAAACTTGGCTCCAAGTCACTTACTTGTTAAAAAAAAAAAAAAAGTAATTGTTAAAGGACAAAGCTTTTCCACTTTCGAGGGTTTGCTCAGGCTCGCTTGCTCCCAGGGGGACAGTGTGGACAACACAGATCCCAGGCAGTCCTGGGTTTGAACTCTGACTCAGCCAGTTCCTTGGCCAAATTATTTAACCCCACTGTGCTGCAGATCTTTCAGCTACAAAATGGTTATTACAATTCCTTCCCCAGAGTGTTGTACAGTTAATTAGGATGCTCTCAGTAGCAAATAACAGAAAAGTCAACTCAAATTGACTTAAACAATGTAGGAATTTATTTGCTCACATAGGGAGAAGTCCAGAGGTAAAGCGAACTCCTGGCAGAATACAACTGGGGCTCAAGCTTTAGTTCTCTGCAGTTCTCTTGGCTGTGTCCTCTTCTGATTTCCAGCATTTTTGTCAGGCTGGTTCCCTTTGTATTTGCAAGAAAGTCATTAACAGCAGCTAGGGCAACGTGCTTTCTTCCTCATGTCTAGCGCAGGAGAGAGAAACACCTCTTCCCCAGCAGTTGAATATAGGCACTTCCCTCCCATACATTTGGATCATCTTAGAACACGTGCCAATCCATGGGCCAATAGCCAGCATCACAATGCCATGCATAGATCAGCTTAACATGGGGAAGACTGGGTGTCAGGAAGAATTAAATAGTATAACTCGTGGACATTAACTGGCCCAAAACTAGCAGTCAATACAAGTTTATTATTTTATCTAATAATGAAAAGAGAATTATTTAGGCCAATTACACATATACTTCTGATTATATATGGAATGTCTTTTTTCTTTAATGTTTACCTTCCCTCTCTTTTTTGGTCTAGGGCCACAGTCTCACTTCCCATCAGAATGGATTACAGGGCAGTACACAAGCTAGGACAATAGCCCTGACCTTGCTTGTTTAGTGCCTGAAAAACAGCTCCAGTTTTGAATGCAGAGGCAGAAGCCAGGACATATAAACAGGAAAGGAATGCTGAGTAGGGACTGGAAAAGGGGATGATTGGGAATTGGGAGGAGACTCCAAAATATTATTGATTTTACTTTTGCTCTGCTCCTCTCAGCTGTGTTCCTAGTGCTATCTCTGCCTTCGCAGGACTCACTGGGACAGGGTGTGGGAGTAGGTGGGTCTTGCCAGCAATTAGAGGAAGTTTTAAACAGCTCATCCATCCAGGCATACTTAGGACCCCATTTCATCGTTATGTATTTGGCAACTAGCTGGGAAAGACCAGAACTGAGGCTTTCACACCTATTTAGCACCTGGTTAAGCATCATTTGGCACCTGCCAAATGGGTCTCTACCATTTAGGGAGAATTTGCACTGATTACCATACTAATTAAGCAGAAGTCATTGCTACTCACAATCATTAGACTAAATCGGTTTCTGGGGAAAAGTCTTGATAAGCAGCTGCCCAAATGAAATGGATTTGAAGGCATCCCACGCACACAGGCTCACGCACCAGAAATTGCTCACATGCTGTCAGCCAGCACAACCTGATTATTCATATGAACAGATTCTTGATGAGACTGAACCCAGAGATAGTTGACAGTCTCAAAGCCAGGTGACATGGGCTGGGGAGTCTTACAAGGTGAGCTGCTCACACTTAATTGAGGTAAATGATACTGAGTACCAAGCTTGAGGAGCATGCCCTGCAGTGAGTAGATATTTTGCGTATCCTTTGGCTTCATTCCCTTCCCTTTTATTTCTGTTCCATGGATGCTCTTGGAGTAAACAATTCTCTGCCCCCATGACTTTTTATAATTGCCCTTTGGATTACTTAGAGCATTTTATAGACTCAGTTTTGAGTGGGGAGAAGTAGACTCTCAAAACTTTGATTCTTAGAATTTCTGTGAACTTGACATTTGCTCAACAATTTTGGGGAGTGTGTGTGTGTGTCTGTGTATATATGTGTGTGTGATGGGGAGGATATATAGCTTTGATATCCAAGACATTAGGGATGCTTGTAGCCATCTGAGGACTTCTGTAGGCAACATATTCTCAGAAGAGAACAAAAACTCAAATAACAACATAAGACACAGTAGTCCCCCCTTTTCTGAGGTTTTGCTTTCCATAGTTCCAGTTACCCATGGTGCAGTAAATTCGATGTTTTGAGAAAGAGAGAGAGACCACGTTCACATAACTTTTACTACAATATATTGTTAAAATTGTTCTATTTTATTATTGTTGTTGTTCATTCTTTACTGTGCCTAATTTATAAATTAAACTTCATCATAGGTATGTGTGTGTAGGAAAAAAAATTAGTATATATAGGGTTTGGTGCTATTCGTGGTTTCAGGTATCCACTGGGGGCCTTGGAAGATATCCCCTTTGGATAAGAGGAGAGACTGCTATACTATTCCTGGAAGACAATTCTTTTGGATCAAGGCACAAACTGCATCTGAAGACTTATTCTAGATCTTTTTATAACATGGCTATGGATTTTAACAAAATGTGTTGGAAATTGGAGAAATGCTGAACTGGGTGAATATTATAAAAATATAATATAGAGAAGAACTTGGCATATATATATTTGGGGTACATAATGTACTATTTTGAGGTAAGCTTGAGACATTGTACTGGCTACTTCTGGAGATCCTATTGTGCATCATGAGGTCAGTAAATTTTCCCAATATTGTGCAAGCCAGGCACATTTATGTCTTTACTAGATTTTCCTGGAACCCTAAGGGAGGTAATTTATTTTAGAGGAGGAAGTGAATGGCTCCATATTATTAAAAACTGTGATGATGTTTTGGGACAATTGCATCTCACTTTCTAGAAGGTCAGGGAAAGAAATTCAATATGAAGCCAATGGAAATTTTCAAACATGTGTGCAATCCCATATAGCAAATGCCGTGGAAATCTCCACATTCCAATGATTCTCAATGGCCTGTTTGTACCAGGCAGTATTCAATGAGGTGAAACTTTGTCCTAAATAAAAATGTAGACAATTACTTGGAGTTTATTCTAATGGGAAACTGTTGCCCAAAATCTTGAGGGAGGAGGGGTAGGAGTAATGAAGGAACACTGACTTGGAGAGTAGCTTCTGCAGGAAACTCTCAGAGGGGATTATTTGAGAGTTTAGTTGGGAGGGAAAACCAGATAGAGGGATGACCATGAGGACAAAAGCCTTTCAGAAATACACAGAAGCCTTCTCATTTAATGGAATGAAGGAGAGATGCTCAATTCATCTTATTTTTCAAATTGAAGGGAAGGGTAATCTGTCAAAAGCTAGAGAATTTGGGACACACAGATAGCAGGAATCTGAGCGACACATACATATTATCATGCTAGGGGCTCCCAACCACTTAGAGCAGTGTTTGGTACCTGCTAGGTGTGCATTAAATAACCATTGTGTGTATAAAATGAGAATGGGACACAAAGGTATCCTATGAGTAGTAAGTGCTACATTAAAGTGCTACACAGGCGTGGTGGCTTGTGCTTGTAATCCCAGCACTTTGGGAGACCAAGGTGGGAGGATAGCTTGGGGTCAGGGGTTTGTGATCAGCCTGGGCAACATAGCTAGATCCCATCTCTACAAAAATCTAAAAAGGTTAGATATCATAGATAATTAATGGATATTAATGATTTATCAGTTTCATTTCCAGGAGGGAGGTGGGATGGGATTGGGGATGAGCAAGGCTGCTGAAAGCAGAGAAAGAGAGCAGAGATGGGGAGTGAGGGAAGCTGCAGGTTTCTCCCTTATTGTAGCTGAGAGGGACTCTCTTGTCTCTTGATTTTGAAAAAGAAGAGCATTTTAATCTTTTGGTTAAGCTTTCTTTGGAGCCTGATATTGCACATCCCTACAGTCTTGATGATCCCAGAGCTCATTCTGTCTGGCTTCTGGCAACTTTGCAGAGCACTGGCTCATAGTTCTGAGTCAGTTTAACAGGTGAATAGGTCACTGGGATTTGAAGGCCCCATCCCCAACAAGGCTTCCTGGGCCACCAGGAAGCTCCTACTGTTCTATAGTGACAACGCTGTTGCCTGCCTCTGTAAACATGTGGAGCTTTCCAAGGGTAAGCCTCCTTCGATGGGAACCTTGCTGTGGAGCACGGGGTCCATCTGTGTGTGGCCTGAGCTCTGGGATGATGAGAGGTCCAGAGCTAACACGTGCTCAACTGCTTCTCTGCGTGTAAGTTTCCCTCTATAAATCCTATTTTATCTCTATACTGCATGATCCCTTTGATCCTTGAGATTGGGGTCTTTTTTGATATGAGGTTCAGGTTTTTCAGACACCTGGAATGGCAGATGGATAATCCCCCACCATGAAAGATTAACAATAAAGGTATCTTTTTCCCTTGAGCAGATAGGCATGGCCTGTGAGCAGGAGAAAGAGTGGAAAGGAGAAAGAAAGGCAAGATAGGTCAGCTAATCTTTCTTTATGCTGAAGAGAAGCCCATTTCCAGCCTGTCCTTTGACAGGGATGCTGTTGGTTGTATCTGATACTTTTCTCTTCACATCCAGAAGCTTCCTAGAGCGGCTGGGTTGTTTTGGACTGGCTGGTTTTCTGCTTATTGCCAGAAAAAAAAAAGGGGTATCGTTATCTCTGATAGATTATCTCTGGCTCCTGAATGAGGACACAATGAGAGCTGTCCCTGCAGGGGAAAGGCAGGCCAGTGGAATGGTTTGTTGATCAGCATGAGCTGTGGGCACAGAGGCTGGAGCACCTATAGTGTTTGTCCACCCTTCAGGGGTCTGCAGTTTAAGTGTCTATTCCTACCAGAAAGTGTCCCAGAGAGCCCTCCTGAGGCTTGCTGGCAGATGCCCTCCCTGTCTCCTGCTGGGTGAAGCTCCTTAATCTGGGCAGGTGATGCTGCCTTTTTGTCCCAGGAGGGCTGTCTAAAGTAACTACAGAAGGGATTGGTTTATTTCACTTTGAAATTCAGCCTTCCCCTAAATGGAAGGTGGCAGCTCTTGATCCAATAGTATCGATTTGCTACAGCTGGTCTGCTCAGGTTGTAGAAAAACTCCACACAATTGGCTACCTAAGGAAGCAGAGAGGTGGCTCAGCTAAGCAGATTCAAGCTGGGATGGGGTCAGGTGTGGGTCAAGGCTGCAGGTCTTCAGTGGCTCAAGTAGGGGGATCCTTCTCCCTGGGCCTGGCCCCTGTCTACACAGCACTGTGGTTCAGATCTCAGCGTGGGAATCAAACAGCCCTGGCTTCAAATTCCCCTTCCTCATTTACTAGCTATATGGACTTGACCAGGTACTTAACCTCCTCTCATTCATTTTTGTATTAAAACATTTTTTTCTGAGCACCTGGGAAATCTCTGCATCTTTCTACAACTGTGAGGCATGTCTGGCTCCATTTATGTTCTG
Organism: Gorilla gorilla gorilla; assembly: GCF_029281585.2. NCBI lineage: Eukaryota > Metazoa > Chordata > Mammalia > Primates > Hominidae > Gorilla > Gorilla gorilla. The sequence continues at coordinate 83,130,101 of NC_073239.2, read as the reverse complement.
GATATGTGAAAAGAGCCAAAGGTACAGATGGGAGGGAGGCTGCCTGGCTTTCCTGTCTAGCCGTTTAATTGGGGAAAAAACTTGGACCCAAGGTGGCCCCTAGCGTTCTGTGAAAAACGCCATTTTATCTTTCTTCAAACGGAGTCTGAAAGCAGCCAGATGCCTCTAGGAGGACAGTGAGGCAGCTGTCACCTGGGAGAGGCCACAGCATAAATCACAGAGAGCCAGGAAGGCAGGGCGGGTTCAACTATCACATGAAAACACGCTCAGTGTTTATGAATCGATGACCTGCCAGGGAACTGGGTTGTGTTTCCTTTTCCTTTGCCTCCAGATCAGACCCTTGAGAGCTGAAAACCCTGGCCCTCACTTACCCTTTTCAAATAAAAATAAAGGATAGCTCTGGACAGCCAGAGGTGACTCTGTAAATCTCTCTTGGTTCATGACTGTCTTTCCAGGGCAGTCATTTGCTGAGCTTGACAGTGCCAGTCTCTTCCTCGGTGGCCTGATGTTCTCTCTTGGGCAGCCCGATGCCACAGTTGTACTGTGCCAAGAGGCCAGGCACTTTCCAAAATCATAGTTACTTCCAGTTAAACACAACAGTTAAACCTTTACAGTCCACTCTTCTTACCTCACTAAAATGATGGCCAAGGAATAAAATGTTAATGTGGGAAACTGTGAAAGAGGTTGATGCATTGTTGAAGGATGGAAAATAGATGAAGGAGCCTCCACTCACTCACCAGGGAGGGGAAAGTGATGCCTTCAGTGCCAGGAAGAAGAGTGCAGATGAGAAGCAAGCCAATGGCCCCAGCAGTGTAGCAGGCAGGCCCGCCACATAGGCTGAAGCCAGGGGGTTGTTTGGAAATCTGTCTAGGTTCAATTAGAGCCCCAGATCCACCCCACCCCTGCAGAGGCAGTAACTAGATCCCTCATTCTCCACTTCTCTATTTAAAATTGAATCTGAAGATAACTAGACCTCCTCCCCTCTGACACTCTCAACTTCTCTATTTAGAATTGAATCTGGAGAGGCTAGGCTCAAGACAAGAGGACATCCTATACCAGAGATAGTGGAGCTATCGCATAGGTTGAATGTGGGGATTCTGAATGTGGGGGCCTCCACCTACTCTGCTCTGCCCTCCAAATGCTGACAGCCTTTGGTCACTCTTTACTAATTTCAGAAAGTTTTGTGTGGTTTTATTGTTTGTTTGTTTTTTAAATTAAGTGCAGGGTTATAGTTGTCTTTTGGGGGAGGACTGGTCTGATAGAAGCTGATCAGAGCTAATTTTTGGTAACCATTATGTTTTCATAACTTTTATTCTCCAATCACTTTTTCCCACTTTATTTTTAAATATGAATGAACAATCGAGGATCAGCACGAACTTGAAGTAAGCATTCAACGTAAAAGATGAAGAAGCAAAACAAACAAAAACAATGGGGGAAGTTTGGGGAAGGGTATTTGCAGAGGAAACGTACTGCCGAGTGCGGTAGTTGCCTATTCTCTAGAGAGGCTTAATAGGAAACACTTACAGACCTTGTTGTTTGAGGACCCTCTTTTTTTTTTTTTTTTTTTTTTTTGAGATGGAGTCTCGCTTGTTCGCCAGGCTGGAGTGCAGTGGCACAATCTCGGTTCACTGCAATCGCCGCCTCCTGGCTTCAAGTGATTCTCCTGCCTCAGCCTACCGCAGGACCCTCTTAAACCTCAGAAGTTGGTAAGTCAGGTCCAGGCATTCAGAGCTTCCCATCACTTCTTTTTTTTTATTTGTTTGTTTATTTTAAAATTATCAGGAAGTTAACTTGTCTGAACTCAAACTGCAAACTCCATCTCCCCGTGGGCAGGGGCTGCAATCTCAGTTCCGTGTTTCAGCCTTAGCTGAGTGGCTTAGCATCTGCCCCGCATATGTGTGGCTCAGAGGCAGCCAGAGATCAGGTGGGAGTTTATGCACAGAATATGGGGCTTCCCTCTGGCTCTCTCCTTTCCTCTCTTTTTGCTGTTGTGAAATAATTGATAGTCTGATTATTAAAGCCAGCAAGCCTGCAGATTTCTATTAGAATTTTTACCCCCTGGTGCAGAATGGGACTTGTTCTCAGGATAGAAGCTGTTAAAGAAGGAAAAATGACCTAATGCTTCCAAATGTCAACTCTTCAGTATTCGTCTACCTTTGGTCATGCTTCACCAATTTCAGAGAGTTTTCTGTTTTTTTTTTTTTTTATTTTATTTTTTAAGTTCAGGGTTATAGTCATCTTTTGGGGGGGGGGGCTGCTCTGGTAGAAGCTGATCGGAGCTGATTTTTGGTAGCCATTATTTTTCGGTAACGTTTATTCTCCAGTCACTTTTTCCACCTTACTTTTAAATATGAATAACATCCAAGGATCAGCAGAAGTTTGAGGAAAGCATCCAACATAAAAGATGGAGAAGCAAAACAAAACAATAACCATGGGGAAAGTTTGGAGAGGGATGTTCTCAGAGGAAACAGAGGTACTGCCGAGAGCAGAACAAAATGCAAAAATAAATCCTCCAAAATAACATTCTCAGACAGACAAAAACATTTCACCTGCAAAACAAAAGCAGGCTACCATTTTCAAAAAAGCAATGAGAGAAAAACAAAATTCTAGAAATTTAAAAAATAGGATTACAGAAATATTTAATAGTGAAAGAAATCTCCTATGAAGCAAAACAAACAAAAAACAACCCAGATGCGGACAAAAAAGAAAGAACAGATTTAAAAAATTAGAGAAACAATCTCAGGGCCAACAGAAAAGAAGAATAGAGAAAATGGAAGGGAGCATATTTTCAAAGAAATAACACAAGAAAATGTCCCTGAACTGAAAGACATGAATATTTAGAATCTAGATCAGGGGTTAACAAACTATGGTCCATGGGCCAAATTCAGCCTGTCTGTTTTGTAAATAAAGTTTTATTGGAACACAACCATGCTCATTTGTTTATATATGGTTCATGACCACTTTGCTACAACAATAGAGTTGAGAAGTTAAGATGGGGCCATATGGTCCACAAAGCCTAAAATGTTTACTGTCTTACCCTTTACAGGAAAAGTTGGCTGACTCTTGGTCTGAATTGAAATATTCCTCCTTTGACCAATACCATGAATAAAAAACGAACCAGACCAAGGACATTACTGTGAGTTTTCAGAACATCAGAGATAAAGAGAAAAACCTGAGATTCCACAGAGAAACGAAGGTCATTTTACAAAGGATCAGAAATGAGAATGGGATTGAACTTCTCAAAACCAGCAGTGGAGAGTATAAGAAAGTAGAGTATTGCCCTCAATATACTGCAGGGAAAACAACTTTCAACGTGGAATTTAATCCAGTGTAAGGATAGAATAGAGTGTTTTTAGACAGCCATGTCTCAAAAATTGTACTTTTTGTCTTCTGCAGAGGAGATGATTCAGTGCAATAAGGAAATAAGCCAAGACATGAAAGATATGGAGAACTGTGGGCAGGACAGTGACAGGAGATCCTAGAAAGACAGCTGGGCTCCAGGCCCAGAGAGCAACTGGTCCAGGCTGGAGCAGAGCTGAGTTGGCCAGGGCTGGGGTCTCCAGGGAAAAAAAAAGGAACCAATGGTTTATCTATGTGCTGGACCCAGTGGAGCAGAGCACTGACCACTGCGTGTTTGGGAACTCTTGGTGCTGGTTATTCAGTAAACTAAGAAAATCACAAAAAATGCAGTTATTTCAGGAAAAACAAAAAAGTTGTGTGACAAAGAAAATGTAATTACAGCACTGACTCAAGAGTGGGTAATATTTATATAATCGCCAGGTGGCTGCAGGGTTCCCCTCTTGCTGGGCAGCCCTGGAACACCTCCTTTCCCTTTGTTCCTCCAGCGTTGGGAGAGGCAGCAGCTGAACTTACCGATTTCTGTTTGCTTTTTTCAGCAATTCTAACACTTTCTAGCTAATACCCTATATTAAATCTCCCTCTATTGAGTTATCTGGCATGAGTATAGGGAGTCTGACTGGTCAGTCAATTAATAATTCTAAAATGAATAAATCAAGAAATAGCAGTGTAAGCATCATGTTAGAAATATGGGAGTACATACCAGGGGAAAAAAAAGAAGGAAGGAGTTGAAATTATTTGCCTCTGAGGGGAAGAACTTGGACATGCAGGTGGGAGAGAGAGGGATATATTAGGGGAATGTTGTTTTTGTTATAAATCTTTTATAATATTATTTGGCTTTAAACTAGGTGTATATATTACTTTAAAAAATAAATACAGCAAAATTCACTGACTTGTTTGTCAACCTGAAAATGAGTCTGATCACTGCGTCCCACATTACCACAGATCAGGAACACCAGCAAGTTAAAGATTCCGGTGAGGCCTGGCGCAGTGGCTCACACCTGTAATCCTAGCACTTCAGGAGGCCAAGGCGGGCAGATCACGAGGTCAGGAGATCGAGACCATCCTGGCCAACATGGCGAAACCCCGTCTCTACTAAAAATACAAAATTATCTGGGCATGGTGACACATGCCTATAATCCCAGCTACTTGGGAGGCTGAGGCAGGAGAATCACTTGAACCAGGGAGTCGGAGAGGTTGCAGTGAGCCAAGATCAAGCCACTGCACTCCAACCTGGTGACAGAGTGAGACTCTGTCTAAAAAAAAAAAAAAAAAAAAAAAAAAAAGATTCCGGTGAGCGTGGGGACCTCCTCTAGGCTGATAATAGGTTACAGAGGAGGAGACCTAGATTGCTCATCTGATGTAGGTATTCACTTGGAAATGTTGCTTTCATGGAGTGTTTTACTTGGATCTCACACACACACAAATACCATATTTCATTTTCCTAGCACATAGCAAAAGGCATAGTGCACAGAAGTTTCTTAGTTCTGATAGGTGGAAGAGATAGGCTGGGGAGGGAGTACTCCACTTTCTTCTACCTTAAGCTTGAAAGGCAAGAATTCTATGGTGACTCCTGGCCTGGCCCTCTGGCCATTAGTACAGGCAAACACCATCACAAGCAAGCCTCAGCCCAGGAGTAGGATTGTCATGCTTGACTCTTTCTTGCTGAAACCACCTTTGCAAAAATTATAGCACTGAGAAAATTATGACAGTGAAAGAGACCTGACCTACTGACTCCATCTTGCCTTTAACCTCCAAACTGCCCTTGTTCATTCCTGGTAACCATAAGAAGAATTTAGTTTATAGTTTAACTTAGAAACAAAGATGTAAACAGCCCTTTCCCAAAACAAAACCCTTCATTGCCCAGGGACCACATCACCTTATAAAACTAACAAAGTAGGTACAAGAACAGAAATTATGGTTTAGGAGTCATGCAACTGGAGGACACAAGATTTCTAACCTCCCCAGTTGCTCCTATGGATAATATCACTATTATAAAACCTAAGATTGGTGTTCAAGATATTTTTCAAACTCTGAATTCTGATGAATCAGCTGGCATCACCTAGACAAGTAAACTGGCTCATCTGATCTTGGGGCTTCCACCCAGGAACTGACTCAGAGCAAGAAGACAGCTCTGACTCACTATGATTTCATCCCTGACCCAGCCAATCAGCATTTCCCATTCCCTAGCCCTCTGCCTGCCAAACTATCTTTAAAGAACCCTAGCCTCCAAATTTTCAGGAAGGCCGATTTGAGTAATCATAAAACTGCAGCTTCCATTTAGCCTGCTGTATGTGTATTAAACTCTTTCTCTGTTGCAATTCCCTTGTTTTTGATAAATTGGCTCTATCTGAGCAGTGGGGAAGATGATCTGTCAGGTGTACACTATGCCCCATTGCAGAATGGGCCATGATAACATTGAAGCATATGGACCCTCCTAGTTACACTTACAGACAAAGATAAATGGGAAAAATTAAAACAACACCACTTCAAAGTTGGAAGACTTCCATTAGAGGTATTTCCCTCTCAGCTTCCCTCATGCAGCCTGAATCTTGTACCATCTCTCAAAGTCATGATTCTACCACCACAGGACTGGCATAATCTTCTACAATTGTAATCTTCCCAAACAATTCACCTTTAAACTTCTCTCTTCTTCCCCTCCCTTCTTTTTCTTTTTCCTCTAGCTCCAGACCCTCAGTTGTCTCCTATCTCCTAATTTTGAAACAGGTTCCAGGGACTTTCCCAAATAGAGACCACCCTAATAGTTCTGATCTAGCCAAACTTTAGTAAAACTCCAAATGAAGAAACCATAGAGTTAACTCCATGGCTTTGTTTCTCATGTAGGGGATGCAGTGAAAAGTCAGGGTTTCAGAGCTAAACATACATAACAGGTGCACCATTGATAATTCCCAGTAGTATCCCTTCCCCACAACATTGCTTTTCAGCCCTGTTCTGTCACCACACAGAATGTATCAGCATAGTGAGCAAAGATCTTTAGGCACAAGCAAGGTTGGCCTGATCTGGGAAATTTATAGAAATGCAGTTTACTATCTGTATAGTGAGAAAAGACAGAAAAGGCACAAGTCTTGGGGTTTGCTCTGGAAAGGGAAGGAAACTATAGATTCTATGAAATTTTAAGTATTATACTTGCAAAGATACTTGAAGGGGAGTAAAGCAAAAGTTCTTAGATCTTGAATTTTGCTTGAGAGCTGGCAAGGGCTCCTATGAAGCTCTTAAAGAAAATCTTTACCTCCACAGCTTCTGCTAGTTCTTGGTACAACTAAGAGGCCAGAGGAGATAAAGAAGAAGGGCATGGTAATTTTCTTTAAGCAACAGGTTAATGGCTTTTGGTTCTGAAAGACAAGGATTTGGTATTGTTTGAAAGAGAGCAATTATGACAATGAGGCCTACTGCTCTGCTTGAACAGAATTGAGTTCCCCCTTCTTATGACTCTCAGCCCCACACCAATCTGTCAGTGTAAGAGCCAAGGCTGGGTGAGTGCAGATCTCTAGGGAGTGAGGAGATGTGAGGACCAGCCCCAGGTACCTGATGGGACATCAGAACTCTGGAGAGAACTGATCCAAAATGGAATCTTCCATGGCAGAAATGGTCTAGAGGCTAAATTTACAAGGGGAATGTTGTCCTGAACAGTGCTATAATTCTCTTCTGCTTCACACATGATACGGTTTGGATTTGTGTCCCTGCCCAAATCTCATGTTGAATTGTAATCCCCAGTGTTGGAGGAGGGGCTTGGTGGGAGGTAATTACATCATGGGGATAGATTTTTCTCTCGCTATTCTTGTGATAGTGAGTGAGTTCTCACAAGATCTGGTTGTTTAAAAGTGTGTAGCACCCCACCCCACCTGCTCTCTCTTCCTCCTTCTTCAGCCATGTAAGGATGTGCCAGCTTCCCCTTCACCTTCCACCATAATCATAAGTTTCCTGAGGCTTCCTCAGCCATGCTTCCTGTACAGCCTGTGGAACTGTGAGTCAATTGAACCTCTTTTTTTAATAAACTATCCAGTCTCAGGTAGTTCTTTGTAGCGGTGCAAGAACAAACTAATACAACACAAAAGAGAAAAGGTCACCTCCACATACCAGCCATGTGTTAGAGATGTTAGAGGAACTAGAAGAGAAAGAGGTAAGTGTCCCGGTTTGGTGAACAAGACTCATGAGAGGAAAAGTGGCTGGAGTGGTGACCACTTGCTGGAGCTCAGAGTGAGTAAGTGACAACCACCCTGAAAATGGAAGCACCCTTCTTCCCCAAAGTGCTCATAAATATTGGGGAGGGAGCTGAGTATCCTGCTATTTGTTCTCTCATTGATTCAACAAGTATTTATGGAATGCCTTCTATGTGCTGGACATTGTCTAGGCCCTGGAGACACAAGACTAAATAAGACAAAGTCTTTTTCCTTATTTTGTTTCTCTCAAATGACTACAGTGTCTTACTAGCCAGAATCTCTTTAAAAGGTTTTCTTTCATCTAATTAATCCCATGAGCTAAGTTTATGACACCAGCCCTCAAGGGTGAGGTCATAGAAGCCAGATACCCTTCTGTTGACTTCATCAACAAAGTCCTTTTATTGGGTGCTACATGCCCGGCATCCTGTCAAGCTCCTTATATATCTAATTTATTGTGACAATGTGGTGGAAGAAAAATATTTTTTCTTCACCCCTCATGAGTTCTTAGTTGGAACAAATCCTTATAATGAAAGACACCAACCTGGCACATGTATACATATGTAACAAACATGCACATTGTGCACACGTACCCTAAAACTTAAAGTATAACAATAATAAAATTTAAAAAAAACCGGAAAAATAAACAGAAGTTTATTAACATGTACATTTCATATTGTTGGGGCTCAGAAAATGATATCCCAAAGTATGCTATTTTTGACACCCTTTTTTTAAGTAGGAGAAAAGGCATACCAAATATTGTTGTAACATGGGTAACACTGGGGGATCACAAGAGGGTAATTATTCAATAATCCAGTGTGGTATAGAAGCTTATATACCCATTTTCATATGGGAGGAAGAGATAGGGAGTGTAGACAATTCTTTTGAGTGGCAGTAAATCATTAGGGAGAATGAATGGACCAAGTGAAATGAGTGGAGTTCCCTTATCCCCCTTGCAGGGTGTGTGACAGGGGAGTGGCTCAAACCCATAGAGGGAGCATGCAGATGGGCAGGTCATTGGAAGCATTTTTGGGCTCCAATCCCATGGCAGCCTCCAGGATTGAGTGTTTACAGCTCCCGAAGCCCCAGTGGGTAGGTGTTACAGTGCACTCTTTTAGTTTTGCCATCTGCAGGTGGCTTGTATTAATCAACTCAATTAGACCCTCTGCCTTATCACAAGGACAGAGGGCTTTCTGTATCCCGAGCTCTTGCCCTAATGTACCGAAAAATTGGATCACATGTGGGCTTAGAGAATGAGTGCAAGGTTTTATTGAGTTGGGGAAGTAGCTCTGGAGAACCAGAAGAGGGGTGGAGTGGGAAGGCGGTCTTCCCCTGGAGTCAGGCCGCCCAGCAGCTGGGCTCTCCTCCTACTGCCTCTGACAGACTGAGTTCCATGTCATCCCATCTCAATGGTCTGCTGGCACCTGTTGGTGTCTGTCAGTGGGCTCTTCTGTTCCTCTGCTCCTCTCAATGTCCATACACTTTTGTGTGTGCCCACTAGGGTCTTGGGGGTTTTATGAGCACAAGATGGGGCAAGGGGCAAGGTGGGGCACAGTGGTCTTGGAAAATACAACATTTGGGCATGAAAACAGGAGTGCTTGTCCTCACTTAGGTCCGTGGGCACAGGCCCAAGGGTGGAGCCCTCATCAGGAACCCTAGCTTTCTCTACCCAGCACTTCCCTGCCCCTCTCCCATACCACAAGGAAGTAGGAGGCAAATACTACAGGAACGTGAGAGGAGGGAAGGTGAGAGGCAGGGTTGCACAGGAACAAAGGTTGTCTTATTACGAATATGCTGAGCACTTTGAACTAAGGAGGCAGCCATGGGGCCAAGGTTCTCTGACCTTCTCCAGTGCCCTTGTCTCTTGCCCCTCTGCCCCTTCAAAGACAGAGGGAGGGGTTTTCCCTGAAGCTCCTTTATTTGATTAAGGGAAGTTCCTCCAGAAAGAATGCAATTGTCTTTAGATTGTCCAGGGACGTTTAAAAAAGAAAAAAGAAAACAAAATGCAATTGTCTTGGATCCCTCCCTATAATCTTATCAAATAGAATTGTAATTCCTAGGAAGAAAAACCAGAGTTGACACCACACTCAGAGCCCAGATAAACTTTGTCCCAGGCTATTATCTATTCTTCACACCCATTCATCTCCCCTAAAAATCATTTCTTCTGCCTCTAAAATTGCCTACATGCCCCCTACTTACTTCTCCCCTCTGAAGAGGGCATGTGAGCTTCAACCATCTGCCCCGTATTTGAGTTTCATATTTTGTGTGACTCCTGTGCAAATTTGTCTGTCTTTTATGCTGTTAACCTGTCTATTGTATTGTTTTATAGACTCAACTTCTCTAAACTTCAGGGGATGAAAGGAAATTTCCTTTTGCCCCTACAACATACACATGGGGGGCACCCAGGTAACAAGTAGCTCTCAAAGGGGTGGCTTTTAATTACAGTTTATAAAACATCTTCAACAAAGAACAGTAAATTTTTAGAGAAGTGACAAGACAAAGGAAAAGAACTTTGAGCATCTAGGGGCAACAACTTGTGAGAAGGCAAATAAATGGCAGACAAAGAGGCCAGTAAAGTTAGTAAAGCTTGTTAATGTAAATCTTCTGGTACATCTCCAGGCTGATAAGGGTCTAAAGTTGTCTTCTGTGGCTGAACTTTGTTTTCCTGGTAGAAAGGGGGTCAGTGGTAGAGACAGGAGGCAGCCAATGGTTCCCTGGAGAAACTCCACCTTCAAGCCTAAAACAGCCTGAAGGCTGAAAAACCAGACTGCTAGTCCCTGATGAAGCCCACCCTTTCCTGACTAATTTTTTCTGAATAATGCCCACCTGCAAACTGGGAGGATGGGGTGGGACCTCAGGAAGTTTGTGCCATTTGCAGAGGGGAGGAGCCTGGCCTCTCCTGTTCCTGTGTGATTACTTGGGATTCAATCTGTGAGATGAGGGCCTGTTAATAGGAACCCCTCTCACTTTGCTGAGTTTTTTCCTTTTTGCCCAATAAATTCTGTTCCCCTCACCCTTCAAAGTGTCTGTGAGCCTAATCTTTCCTGGTCATGTGACAAGAACCCAGTTTTTTCTACAACATCAGGATACCTCTTGTCTTTATAAATCTATGTTCTGCTTTTAGGCAAATAGAGGATGGGCAAAGAGCTTTCCTGCATCTGCTTCCTAAGTGCCTTCATCTCAATTATCCTTCATATTTTGGGGTGGCATCTTCTGATATCCCACAACAACATCATGGTTTATCTGACTCCAAAGCCCTGGCCTGGACAATTTTACAGTCGCTGAAATACTAGCATCTTAAAAGCCTAATTTACTTTCCTATTAAAGTACTTCTGGCCACTAAAGAGTTACTTTAGAATATACATATACACATCTTTGGAAAAAAGATAGTTTTTAAGCATTCTTTCTCCCTGGGGAGTTTTTTTTTTTTAATTGCCCCTTAGGTCAAGTATACCTAGGCTGAAATATCATGTTTAAATATTCTCTTTCAAATATTAAGATATATTCATTCAAACTCTGATTTCTTGCTTATTCAAGTCTCTAGAAAGTGCTTTCTGGACTGGCACCAATCCTTAACGTGTTAATACACAAGAAAGTACATCTTTAAATACAGACAATGGAATTCAGTTCCCCCTAGAGCCTCCTGAAGGTCAGATGGGGTTGGGGGTGAGGTGGCATATGACATAATCTAATAGTCTCATGCAAAAGTCGCCTGTGCTTATTAGGATATAATTTAGGTCATCTCCTGGGATTGTTGCAGAGAAATCCCTGCAAGAAAGAAAAATGCTAATTTCTTATCCCAATTACCAGTGTGCTCTTTAATTTAAATAGAATGCCCTCAGTGTGTTGGATGCTTTATGAGATCCATCACAAAGACATGCTCCAGCCCTCAAGGAACTTCCATCAAGAAAAGATATGACACATTCTGGGGCTATCAAGGGCCAAATAATAGAAGGGAGAAGAGGAAGGGCCCTTGAACCATTTTTTCCTATGGCAGAGACCAAAGAGACTGGACCCTGATTAACCTTTCTTCCCTTTTATGGCGTCTCTTGCTGTGGATAGAGAAATAGAATGTTTGGAACAGGAGTTAATACTTCCTTTCTTTTAGTGTGCGCAAGCTCACCCCAAAATCAAACCTTCAGTGCCTACAAGATAAAGTAAAGGCCACACGGGCTCAAGATTTTTTTATGGCCAATTCTCTCTCCTACCAAATATCCCAGAAATTTGTAAGGAAAGTCAACTCCTTTTGAGTCACTGTCCCTGCTCATTCTCTGCTATAGGGAATAATGAATAGGGGGATAGTGAAACCGAGGCCTAACCTGATTAAGCCTGCCACATTTAACATGCTTTGCTTGCTTTTAATCATGTACTTCTAAAAGTGATCTCCTCACTGCTGAGCAAGGAGATGGAATAAAATCTTTTCTCTTTTGTAAAACCTGTTGTCTTGCTTGCTGCATGCGGGCAGAACAAATTGATATTGGTTTGATATCAATAGTAATGTGTGGGAACTATGGATGACACTGGTTTGTTTACAGTTGGGTAGAATGAATTATTTCTCCTGCTGTGCTTTTCAGCAGTGGTGGTGGTAATGGCGGCCCCAGCTCTTGCCTAGGTTCTAGTGGCAGAGTTCAGGGCACACTCCCACAAAATATGGCACTTTGCAATATTGAGTATTTTAAGCTGAAGGAATTTGAGAAAAGGGAGATGCAGGAAGGACTTTCCAATCTTCCCCTGAAAAAGGTCATAATACCCTCATGTGAGAGGTGCTAGAGGAAAGGATCCTTATTGGAAAAGATGGAGAGATGCTAAGAGGAATCTGAACAAAAAGGACTTAATTTTTCTCCCAGGTTACTGTCCTTGTCTCATAGCCCTTTGTCCTATCACATTTTCCTGTAACTTTCCGCTATTGATGAAACATAGTATAAAAACACTCAGGTTTAACCGTTTCTTCTGGTCCTCACTTCCTTATGAAGTCTTCTGTGTCACATAAAACTTATATTAAATGAACTTGTATGGTTTTCTCTGTTAATCTGTCTTTGTTTACAGGGGCCCCAGCCAAGAACCTAGAAAAGAAAATATTTTTTTCCTTTCCTACAGTTTCTGGTAATGATGAAGGGAAAATAAGAGACTGGGACATCCATTCACCTTAGAAATTGCAGTTTAGATCGGGGATAACTGATAAAAGTGTGTCAGAAGGTAAGAATTCTCACCACATCAGCTTCACTTCCCAAATCTATGAGGAAGGTAGAAGAAAATAAAAATTTCTCCTTGTCTTTGGCCAAGCTTGGTGGCTCATGCCTGTAATCCCAGCACTCTGGGAGGCCAAAGTGAGAGGATCCCTTGAGCTCAGGTGTTCGAAATCAACCTGGGTAATATAGTGAGATGCCATCTCTACAAAAAAAAAAAAAAATTAGCTAAGTATGGTGCCACCACTCGGCTACTCAGGCAGCTAAGTGCCACTGCACTTCAGCCTGGGCAACAGAGCAAGACCATCTCAAAAAACAAAGAAACAAAAAAATTTATCCAGGTCCATTTCTTTTCAAATTCAGATTAGCAGGAGAAAACCATTTGTAAACATTAGTTCCTTGGATTGGTTATTGAAAGAAGTAATTATTTTCCTCCTTTATGTCAGTTTACTTGGATATAGTCATGCTAGGTATAGGCAGCAATTAAGCTGATGTTAGTAAGGCTGCAAATAACAGAAAACCCTTGCCAAAGGATATGCCTTCTTAAAAGGGGTAAAATTTTGATTTTCATACAAATATAGAATGAACACATGCCAAATATTTTATTGAGCTCATTAATTAAAGAGGGAACTAGTAAGATATTATAACCAATTTAAAGGAAAACCCAAGGAGTAGAGACGTATGTAAGCAATCAGAAATACAAAAATGAGGCTGGTCGCAATGGTGCATGCCTGTAATCCCAGCACTTTGGGAGGCCAAGATGGGCAGATTGCTTGAGGCCAGGAGTTCAAGACCAGCCTGGACAACATGGCAAAACCGAGTCTCTACTAAAAATTAAAAAAATTAGCTGGACATGGTGGTGCATGCCTGTAGTCTCAGCTACTCGGGAGGCTGAGGCACAAGAATTGCTTGGACCCAGGAGGTAGAAGTTGCAGTGAGCCGAGATCCTGCTACTGCACTCCAGCCTGGGCGACAGAGCTAGACTCTGTCTCAAAAAAAATAAAATAAAATAAAATAAATAAATAAATAAATAAATAAATAAACTAAAATGAATTTACTTAGTAGAACAAAACTATGGGAGATTAGTCATACTTTTGCCAGACAAAATTCATTTGCATGTTTATGGACAAGAGTTATTTGCATTGCTGGCAGCTACATATAATATACAGATTTGTAAAATAGTTCAACAACACAGAAAGGTGCAGAGACCCCATAGAATCAGATAACCTGAAAGAGTGCACTAAACAGTGCCTAGTTTTCCTTTGAAAGTCATTTGTCTATTTTAAAGTCTTTCAGAATTTTTAGCTTTATCCTTCAGTGGCATAAACCAGTAAGTTTATTTTTCTCATGTACCAAATAGTCTGGAGATAAGCAATATGACATTGTGATTTATATTAAGATATGCACATTTGGTCTTCCTCATTTCCTGGCACATAGCTCCTAGAACCCTTGGAATCTCCAAAATGACATGTCTTTTTGTATGCTAATGAGATGACTGATGACTAGGGGACTCTTGGATGGTGGTTGGTTGCCAGGGGAGCCCAAAGTGTGATTGGAGGGTTGAGACTTACAGCCCTCCCCAAACTGCAGGGAGGGGAGAGGGGCTAAAGGTTGAGTTATCACAAATGATCAGTGATGTAATAAATCATGCCTACATATTGAAGCCTCCATTAAAAAACAAAAGGGATGGGTAGGGAGAGCTTTTGGCTAAACACATGGAGATGCCTGGAGGATGATGTGCCTGGAGAGGGCATGGAAGCTCAGCCCTACTTCCCACCTGCCTTGCCCTGTGCATCTCTTCCATCTGGCTGTTTATCTGTATCCTTTATAACATCCTTTATAATAAATGGGTAAAGGTAAGTAAAGTGCTTCCCCAAATTCTGCGAGCTGTTCTAGCAAATTAAGTGAACTTGACAAGAGGGTTGTGGGAACCCTGATTTACAGCCAATTGGTGAGAAGTACAGATCACAACTGGGACTTATGGTTTGCATCTAAAGTGGGGGGAAGTCTTGTGGGAGTGAGCTCTTAACATGTGGGACCTGACATTATCTCCAGCAGACAGTGTCAGAAGTGAATTGAACTAGAGGACATCCAGCTGGTGTCTGCTGGAGAATCTGGCGTCAAAAGTGTTGTGTTGAGTGACTGTAAGAGAATAGAGTAGGAAAAGCAGTTTTGTTTTCCTATATCTCAACACCAGTCCAAAGCTGGTACAGTGGCCTAGGTGCGTTAGATCCTGTCTCCTTCTATCTCCTGCTTTTTATCTGTTGGGACTCAGAACATGATATCCCAAAATATGGTGCTTTGGTGCATGCTGAGTGCTTTGAACAAAGGAGATGGAACGGCCTCTGAAATAAGCCTTAGTACCAAGGTCTCTCTCTGACCTTTTCCTGCTCCCTCCTTTTCTTTCCATGAGGGGCTGTCTCTGAAGTTCTTTTCTCTGATCGAGGGAAATTCTTCCAAAAGGAATGCAATTATCTTGAACCCCCTCTCTAGAAATCTCATCAAACAACCAGGGAAGATTAATCACCAGAGAAGAGATTAAAAGTTATCAGCATGCCTAGACAGGCTATTGTCTATTCTTCTGGAGGCTGCTCCACAACAACTTTTATTACTGGAGACACTTTTCTCTGCCTTGTAAGACAACCTTTGTTCACCATGCAGTTCCTCCCCTTTACATCCCCTAATTTGTCACCACCTCCCGTGAAAGCCTCAAGCCTTTATTCCTTTATGCTATTTAAGCTTCAGCCATCTGGCCCTTCTTTGAGTCTTACATTTTGTGTGGCTCCTGTGCACAGGTGCACATTAATAAATATGTATGCCTTTTCTCCTGTTTATTGTCAGTTTATTTCAGCAGACTCAATTAATTGAACCTTCAGAGGGAAAATTTAAACTTCCCTACACATCCTTAGCGTCATGGGCACAACTGCCAGTGTCACAGGCAGTAAAGCAGTTTACCAAGACAGTTGTGAGGAAAGAAAGGAAGATTTATTAGAGGGAAAGTTTGTTGTAAGGAAGCAACAGGCAGCATGGTAGAGAAGGGGCTGTCTGCAGAGAGGTAGGGGCTGGAGGGAAGTTTTATGTAAGGTTGTGCTGGAGATGTCACATGTGGAACGAGGTATTTGGGAACAGGATGTTGTGCCAGCAGGTTGTCTGTGATAAGCTGTCTCTCAGAACAATTGTTCTCCCCAACGTGGGACCCCTTCCCTCTTGTTGCTTACTTATCTTTTCAGGACTCCACATTCTCTCATGACAGAACAACAATGACAGATCTTTGGCACTGGGGTGAAGGTCTTATCTTCCAACTATTTCCCACTGGTCTGGGGCATAGAGTTGCCCTTACCTGTGATTGTTGTTCTGTCAGGAGACCCTGTGGACTATTGTCCCAGACTGTGGGACTTGGGATATTGAATTTTGCTGGAGGAAGTAACTCATTGGAGAGGGGGAGCATGTCAAGGCAAAACTGATGTCCAGCTGAATCCAGTGGAGATTCGTAAAGGTAGCAAACATCATTAGGGAGAGAGTGATATCCTGTTCGCAGCATTATTTGAAGGTGAAACTGTTGAATTCTAGAAGATAAAATTTTGTTTTTTAAGCCAGTTACTGAAAAGGCAAAAAACAAAACAAAACAAAACTTTTTGCAGTGTGACTGTTTTTCCTTATTGGAAGCCCATTTAGATAACCTGGAAGTTAAACTTGAAAAAATGTGCTTGAATTTAATCTGACACAGGAAGAGTGTGTTTAAGGTTGTGAGTGTAACAGGGGAATATATGACTCTTAAAGCATGAGAAGTTTCTGGATTACATTGAAAATTTAGACATATTAAGAAAAGTTAAGAGCACAGAATTAAGTTTTACTGGAGGAAATCTTTACTTCTCTAGACATTCAAAATAAAACATTTTAGCAGTAAGTCATAACAACAGTTAGAACTGGAGGAAAAAAGTTACAGGAACTGACAAAAATGCTGAAAGAGAGAATTATTATTTTAGGCCTTTTCAAGGGAAGAGAAAAGCTGAAAGCAATGAGAGAAACAGCAAAAGGTGAATTTCTGAGATATGATTCTGATAAATTTTTAAGATGTTATAAAATAAAAAGTAAATTTTATTTCAGTTTCATTAAGAGCAAATCAATACCTTAAGAAAACCTTGTTTTAACATAGGGGACCAATCTTTAAAGACCATTGTAAATAATTCCCTTTTAATTATAACCAGCTTAATCACATACAAAATTCCTTTAGTAAATTCCCCTTCATGAACTTTATCATGACTTACACAGACTGTCTATGACATGTTTGGACTTTCTGACTTGTCCTAAACATCTCTGTTTTTAAACAACCAGTCATTTTACTTTAGGACAAGAATTTACCATACAAGATTCTTTCTCATATAAAATCTTTCTTTTTTATAACTTTCCTTACCAAAAATACCTCTTTAGACAAAAGTCATTTTTCTTATGTTAGGAAGTTATGGTTTGTATTATAATATATGTTGCTGTGCAAGTCCTGTGAAGGAGGGGCAGATAAGAAAGTTGTCTACATACTTCAGAAGTTATCCCCCCTCAAGAGATTGTTCAGTTAGACTTCTTGCTAGGGCTTGTCTGAATAAGTGTGGGCTCTTTTTTAAACCCCTACTTAGGACTATCTAGGTTGGAGATGATGCAGGATTTTTCTTGGCCCCTTTGCCAAACTCCCAGCAGGGGCTCCTTTTCTACTTAGCTCACCACACTTAACCCCTTGTGGGAGGGAGCATGTGAGCAAGTGAGTGCAGGATCCATCTGGTCACTCTGCCAACACAGGAGGAGCAAGCTCTGTGCTGGGCCCACAACCAGGGCCCATAGCCAGAACAGGTATGTCACCTCAAGGGGAGCACCATGTTGCCCTGGCAAGGGTGCCCATGACCCCAAAACCCTGGGGTTGCTGTTAGTGTGCTAATTAGCTCTTTTGTTCTGCTATCCACACCCTGATGGATGGCAGTGTGTTAGCAGCTCAGTCATCCCCTGGCCCCATTGCACGGGGCAGCTGCCTCCTGCTGGTGAAGGCAAAGGGCCAATGTGACAGCCTTTCTGTGTACCTGCACTCAGTGGGTCCTGAGCTCTTGGTCTTGTTCAGCATCCAAGAAGAATGAAGTCATGCTTGATGATTAAAGGATGGTGAGGATGAGAATTTTACTGAGCAATGAAAACAGTTCTCAGCAGAGAGGGGAGCTGGAAGGGCAGGTCATCTTTCCTCAAAGTCAGAAGGTCTCTTCCCCAAAGTCAGGCTGTCTCCCCACTGAAGTCAGGCCATCTCCTCCCCAAAGTTAGGCCATCTCTTCCCCCAAAGTCAGGCCATTTCCCTCTGCAAACTGAATCTGGGATGGGGGCAGGGCAGGCTATAGGTAGTATTGGAAAAGACAACATTTGGCTACTTTTCCTGGAAGGGAGGGAGGTTTTCTCCTATCCTTTCTGGTCAAAAGTTCCCAATACCTATGTGTAGTGCAATTGACACATATGTTTTGAGACTGCGAGTGCACAGAAGTCAAGAATTGAGGTTTGGGAACCTCTGCCTAGGTTTCAAAGGATTTATGGAAATGCCTAGATGTCTAGGAGGAAGTTTGCTGCAGGGGCAGGGCCCTCATGGAGAACCTCTGCTAGGACAGTGTAGAAGGGAAATGTGGGGTCAGAGCCTCCACACAGAGTCCCCATTGGGGTGCTGCCTAGTTGAGCTATGAAAACAGGGCCATCATCCTCCAAACCCCAGAATGGTAAATCCACCAACAGCTAACACCATGCACTTGGAAAAGCGGCAGATACTCAACACCAGCCTGTAAAGGCAGCCAGGAGGAAGGCTGTATCCTGCAAAGCCACAGGGGCAGAGCTGCCCAAGACCATGGGAACCCCCTCTTGCATCGGCATAACCTGGATGTAAGACATGGAGTCAAAGGAGATCATTCTGGAGCTTTAAAATGTAACTGCCCTGCTGGATTTCAGACTCGCGTGGGCCCTGTAACCCCTTCGTTTTGGCCAATTTCTCCCATTTTAAACAGCTATATTTACATAATGCCTATACACCCATTATGTCTAGGAAGTAACAACTTGCTTTTAATTTTACAGGCTCACAGGTGAAAGGGACTTGCCTTGTCTCAAATAAAATGTTAAACTGTAAACTTTTAAGTTAATGCTAAAATAGGTTAAGACTTTGGGGGACTGTTGGGAAGGCATAATTAGTGTTAAAATGTGAGGACATAAAATTTAGGAGGGGACAGGGTGGAATGATATGGTTTGGCTGTGTTCCCACCCAAATCTCATCTTAAATTCCCATGTGTTGTGAGAGGGACCCGGTGGGAGGTAATTAAATCATGGAGGCAAGTCTTTCCCATGCTGTTCTTTTGATAGTAAATAAGTCTCACAAAATCTAATGGTTTTAAAAAGAGGAGTTCCCCTGCACAAGCTCTGTCTTTACCTGCTGCCATCTATGCAAAACATAACTTGCTCCTCCTTGCTTTCCACCATAATTGTAAGGTTTCCCCAGCCACGTGATATTGTAAGTTCATTAAACCTCTTTCTTTTGTAAATTACTCAGTCTCTGGTATGCCTTTATCAGCGGCATAAAAACAAACTAGTACAGAACCTAACAGGGCAGCAGTGGTCAGACGTTTTTCTACTGGGACCTTCTGGTCCACTGGGGAGTGGCCCCAGCTGGGGACCTTCAGTTGTCTCTGGGCTTGGTTGCTATCTACTGAGAGGTTGGGTTGCAGGAGAGGAAAGGGAGAGAATAGGGGAGCAGTCCCCAAGCAGTTTCCGTGCATTCCCCAAGCAGTGGCCGAGCAATCCCCATAGGGGTCACCAAAATGTTGCAGGTGCAACTGCTGGGGCTGGTGTCATGGGCAGGAAAGGAATTTACCAAGACAATTGTAGGGAAAGAAAGGAAGATTTATTAGAGAGAAAGTATGTTGCAAGAAAGAAATGGGCAACACAGCAGAGAAGGGGCTGTCTGCAAAGGGGCAGAGGCTGGAGGGAAGTTTTCTAAGGTTGTGCTGGGGAGGCTGCATGCAGGATGAGGTATTTGGGAACAGGATTTTGTGCCAGGGAGTTGTTTGTGATTAGTCTCTCAGAACAATTGTTTTCTCCCACCTGGAACCCCTTCCTCATTGTTGCTTAATTGTCAGGACTCCATACTCAGTTTTATCTTCATGGTTGCAAGATAGCAGCTCTGCCTCCAGGAAGCTCTTTCTGAATTCCAGGCAGCAAGAAGGGGAAGTGCCCTCGCTCTTCTCCTTTTGAGATTTTCTCTTCATATTTGGAAAGGGAAAAACTCCACAGGGATCATATGGCTACCCACAGCTGCAAGGGAGACAGGGAAGGTGAGTGTTCTGGCTGTTTGCCCTCTATAGCAGAGGAGAACAAGGGAACAGGGGGCACCCAGTGGTTTTCAGACAGCTGGCCTTTATCTACCATGGTATACTTAATCCCTTATTAATATTTTAGATGGGATCCTAAAAAGAATTTCTCCACTTATGTCTATAGATAAACTTTTATTTAAGATTTTAAAGATGCTTATATTGGGTATATATGTAGGTAATTATGTGGTGTAATGGTCAGACTACAAAACGGCGAGCTTAAATATAAAAATCCAAACTGCTACTGGGAAGATTGTGAACTAAAATTCCTAGTTTAGAAAAGTCTTCAGGCATGCAGAGCTACCTGCAAAGAAAGGTCCAAGAAGTTGAGTTGATGTGTAGAAGGAATTGTTTTTCTTTTTATATTTTTATTTTTTTAGGAGTGAAAAATTGAATCTAAAAATCTGACAGCTAGAGGCTTTTGTGAATGTAGATGGAATTTGTAGGAATGAAATATTTGAAGTGTTGTGTTTGAGCCAGCAGGGTTATTCTTTTGTGCTTTTTCTCTTAGATTTTCTATTCTCTTTGGTAGGGAAAGAGGCCCAGATGTGTGAGCCACATGTTCCTAGGTAGTGCTCAGGAAAGGCTTACCTGCCATCTGGAATAGTTTACCTTCCACTTTGGGAACAGAAGGACTCAATCCCATTTACATGTGTCACTGCAGCCTTCTACATCCAAATTTCTATTCTGTAGTCCCTGTCTCAGCTTTCTGTGAGTAAGAGGTACAGATAGTTAGCTTCTCCTTGAGAACTGGTTTCAGTAAATGTTAGCCTGCTGTCCCAAGAAAAAGTCTCAAATGACATTTGACATTATAGCTATGACTTACTTCGTGTTATTATTTAGGTGTCTACAACCAGTTCCACATGTCTTGTACCAATCCATCCCTCCTCACTCAGGTAAGTGGTAAGAGTTTTCCAGCCATGGAAAGCTCAATGTGTGACTCCTTTCTGTCTGAAGGCTAGACCATCTTCCCTGGCTGGTGTTACCCATGATGTTACTGATGGTCTTGTGAAGGCCAAGGCCCTTGGCCCCCTAAAGGTTCACTGAAAAATTACTGACATGAGGCAGATTGATTAACAGGAGAAAGGCCATATAAATGTATTTAACATGTAGGCATGGGAGCCTTCACAATGGAGACCCAACACCCCCAACATGGTTCAGAAACTTATATACTATTCTGGCAAAACTGGTTACGGGAGAGGGGGGAAGATGAATTCTATTGAGGGGATTACTGCAGAGAATGAATGGACTGAGAACAGAAATTAATTTATAAGTAGTGAAACTGTCTTTGCAAAAATTATTATTATTTTAACCTAAATAGACAGTAAGAGATAAAAAATTATATCAGTGAGAAAATTAGAACAGTGAAAGAGATCTGAGCTAACCCATCCCCCGATCTTGCCTTTCCCTTAAGTATTACTGGATTATTAGGCAGAGCTAACTTTGGAAGACATTTAGATTATAATTTACATGATAAGAGGCCTCCCCCTAAACTGAACTGCTTTTGTAAAGTTAATGGGAGGCCCTCAGGCTGGGGGCAGGAGAGGAGCCTGAGTCCTGCTAAGGCTCAGACATAAGCAATTGTCAGTCCTTATCCTGGAGGTTATAAGATATGCAACTTCCCCAATTACCCCTGCACATAACATCACTATTGTATCACCTAAGATTGGCCTTTTGAGTATCTTTTCAGGGTTTTTGCATGTCTGACACCCATGGCTCCACCTGGACTCATTTGGATCTGCCAACCCCATTCTCGTGGCCCCACCCAGAAGTGATTCAGCTTACAGGAGGACAGCTTCAGCTTCCCATGATTTTGTCTATGCCCCAACCAATCAATAGCAAGCATAGCCACAGCCACCCCTTTCCCAAACTGCCTTTGAGAAACCCCTAACCTATGAACTTTGGACGAGAATGATTTGAGAACTAACTCCATCTCCCACCTGGCGTGGCTGGCCTTGTGTCTATTAAACTCTTTTTCTACTATAATGCTGTGGTCTATACTTGTGCAGCGGGCAGGAAAAACCCCTCCAGTGGTTACAATAGTTCTGTTGACAGTGAAAGGATCTTTTCAGGTGTGGTTACATGCTTGGTCTTACAGGAAGAGGAAGAAAAAATAAATTGTTCTTGGTGGGCCTGGATCTTAGGCAGATAGAGGATCTTCAACTTTTTTTGGGAAAGACGGTGGTGGTAGAGTCAGTGGGGAGATCAGACAGAACCTGAGCTTTCTTAAATTCAGCATGTCAAAATGCCATATTTTGGGGTATGAGTTTCTGAGCCCCAAACAGTCTCTTCTGTGGAACAGCTTTCATCTTTCACAGCACCTTTGTCCTTGATGTTCTCCCTGCTATGTGAGCCTCACTGGCTCCCAGTTCTAGTTTTCAGCTCTCTTATTCCCCCTGTTTCTCTATGTCCATTTTCCTCCTCTCCTTTCTCTGTAGGAAAGGGAGAAAATAATCCTTTGCTTCTGCCCTTCCAGGTTCTTGGCTGGGTCTCTGTAATGAAAGACAGATTAACAAGAAAAAAACAAACAGAAGTTTACATGTATATTTCACACATACATGGAAGAAACTCAGGATGAGTAATTCAAAGGGGTGGTCAAAACTTCAGTTTAAATTTCAACCAAAGAAATTGAGCTTTTGGGCTTCTGGTTGTCGGGGGCAAGTTTTGGGAAAGTAACCAGGAAAAGTATGGTAAACAAGGGTAAGATTTGTAGTGCAGACTTAAGCAGAGTCCTTTAATAAGAGTATTCTGATATGGAGAGGGAGATACCCTTACAGATGGAGATTTCCTTTATAAATGTAAATTTCACTTACAAAAGAGAAACTTACACTCATGTCTTTGCTGTTTCTCAAAATAATCAGCTCAAAATAATCTTGATGTCCAAGAGGCATATTTTGGGGTGGCATATTCTGGTCTCCTACATTCCTGTGCCTTTTCTTGTCTTAGTATCAATATCTCAGTTTTGTTTGCTTTTTTTTTTAAAGCCCCTCTTCTTGCTCTCACAGTGAGAGGGTTTCTATTTCCTCTCAGAATGCAATCAGAAGAACGACCTCCTCAGGAAACAGACTCTGCATTTCTGGGAATTCTTGCTTTTTAGAAGCAAAACCAGGTAGCTTTCTTTGCTTCAAAATATCTATAGCCACAGCCAGTTGCAGAGGCCTACAGGGATCCAAACCTCTGAAGTTCAAAGGCTGTCTACTGATCAGCACCCTGAAGAGACCAGGGAAAATATTCCCTGGGGCTTTTAATCTTCCACATGGGAGCAATACGAATTGTCTATTTACATTCTGATGAATAATGAGGACCTGGAGAATGACTGGCTGTCTGGGAAATGTCAGTACCAGTATAAAAGGGGTAAAGAGAAGGAGCTGGCTGGAGATGCCACTGGGGTTCCCCAACAACCACAGCTAAGGTGAACAGTTATGGCCAAGGGGTTCCTCCAAGGCTCCCATGAGCAAACTGGGAGTAAATGAGTGTTCAGTGAGAATAGGAGATCCAGACCATTCTCTATCTTAATGTGGATTGTGGAAAGGGCCGTGAACCCAAAATGAAGAGATTTAGTTCTTGTCTTGGCTTTTCCTCTGATTAGATGTGCAGGTCTTACTTTCTATTACTTCTCTGGGCTTTACTTTTTAAAATTATTATATCTACAGTCTCCAGCTAGAAACACATGATTTTGATACCCTAGAGGTTTCTATTCTCAGTGAACTATACCGGCAAAGCCCGCAGAAGAGCAAGGATGTTCTTTGAAGACTGGTTCCCATAAGGAATGTTTAATATGACAGGAATTGAAAATGCAGTGCCAACATTACATTAAGGAGTAGCAGTGCTTTGTAGTTGGTCTCAAAAAAGGTTTTTATTATTATGTCAGACTAGAATATCCCATACTGGTTCTCATGCATTCTTAGAGTGATGGATTCAAAGAAACTTAACCACCTTCTAAAGAGAAACTTCAAAAGATATAAGATGGCATAGGGGCTTTATCTCCCATCTTTTATCCCTTGTCCCCCCAAAAATTAAAAAGCAGGAGCTCAACTCTCAGATAGCAGACACATGCTGAAACAAAGATCTTAGACTATCAAGAATAGAAACTGTAGGGGCAAAGGAAACTTTGCTTCCACCCTCTGAAAGTTTGATAATTTGAGTCTCTGGAATAAACCAGACAATAGACAGATTAACAGGAGAAAAGGCACACAAATTTATTATGTGCATGTGCACAGGAATCCCACAATATAGGAGACTCAAAGAAGGACCAGATAGTCAAAACTTAAATAGCATTTTGAACTATGTAAAGAAATAGGAGATTGGGGTATCTTTAAGGGAGGTAGCAATAGGTCTGGGATGTTAAGAGGAGGAAATGTGTGATGAACAAAGGCTGATGTTTTACACAGATAAAGTCTCTCAGGTAGAAGTCCTCAGAAGAATAGGTAGTATCAACCTTTAGTCTATTTTCCTGGGAATTAACCTTCTTTGTTTGATGAGCATATAGGGAGGGTGCTGAGCACAATTGCATTTCTTCTGGAGGAACTTCCACTAAACAGGTAAAGGAACTTTAGAGAAAGCCCCTCCCTGCATTTGCTGCTCCCCAGGGGCTCTCAGTTTGAAGTCCAAAGCTGCACATTTTTAGATATCATTTTCTGAGCCCAAACAATATCTCTACACTTCAGGCCAGTTGAGGAAAAGATCAGTGAACAAAAAGGCCAGTGAACCAAAAGAGAGAGAGAGACCCTGACATTATGATTGTGGACTTGTTGGAGCAGGGAAGAGATAAAAATATGGCTTTAAACTGCAAGGTAAATAGAGTTATCCCTCTTTGACCCAAGTAGTGTTTCAGTTCCTGATAACACTAACAATAATAATCAAATTGATTAGCCAAGATTTATTGAATGCAGATGGCTAACTATAATGTTTAAGTGCTTTCTTCATTTGACCTTCACAACTGCCCTATCACATAGGCCGTATTATTATAAACAAAGAAACCAAGGCTCAGAGAAGTTATTTGCTTGAGTTCTCAAAGTGAATGAGTTAGGTTGTCAGGATTTGCATCCATATCTGTAGCTGGATGTGGAGGCTAAGGCAACTCTATCTTGGATGATAATCCACCATATTAGCTTCTGATTAACCCCTGTTCCTGAAAGGACTTTAAGATCTCCAGTTTATCTATTGTTCCTTGTGTAAAAGCAGATACTCACTGTAAATCCTGCCCTTAGGTCAAACAATCTTGATGCTATTGTAGTTCAATTGTCCTAGATATCCCTCCTGAATCACCCCTCCCCTATGGTATATAAGCCCTGGGTCTGGAGGGTAATAATGTGGGGATCCACCATCTTGTCTCACCGTCTACCGAGACACAAACATGGATTCTGTTTGTAAGTCCCTATTAAATGTGGTGTGTGTGTGTGTGTGTGTGTGTGTGTGTGTGTGTGTGTGTGTGTGTGTTTAAACTGGCTATGTCAGTCTCTTTCTTTGAAGTCTTAGCTTCCTTGGACTTTGGGATAGGTTTGCATAGACCTGCCCATTGAAGAACAGTGAGATTTGTGGCAATGGAGTAATTGAAGTGTTCTGTCAGATCCAGGGAGGTTATTCTTTTGTGCCTTATCTGACTCTACAGGTTGTACTTTCAACTGCTTTGCTCTGGTGTCTCCACTTCTGGTCAGGAGGCTATGGCCTCACTCTGCACAGCTGCTACCATCACTATTATAAGAGACCAGAATATGACACTCCAATATATGTCACTTTGGCATGATAATTATTTTGAGCTGAAGGCAATTGAACAGAAATAAATACAAGGAAAACTCTCTGCCCTTCCCCATTGCCTCTGAGGACATAAGTTTACAATGGCAAAGGTAGCCTCCCTCCCTCTCTACCAGAGAAGACAAAAGTTGATCACTAAAGAAAACTTTTGATCCTGATCAGCTTGGAGGCTACACCAGATGAATCTAAATAACTCCCATTTTTCTGCCTTCCCTCAATTGGTTATCCATGGAGACTCAACGTATTTTTCCTTTGTCCTGTCACTTCTCTAAAAATCTACTATTTTTTTGTTGAAAATGCTATATAATCTGGATTTCTAAGCCACTTCTTTGAGAAGTATTCATTCCCTGTAAATCTTCCATGTATACATGAGGTATACATGTTAATAAACTTATGGTTGTTGTTATCTTGTTAATCTCTCTTTTGTTACAGGAGTCTATCCCAGCTAAGAACTATGAAGGGAAGACGGAAAATTATTTTTCCTTCCCTACACTATTATAACATCGAATGCCTTCCTTTTCAAAGGCTTCTGGAGCCCTGGGGTTACATGGAAATTTACTAGGGTTCTGTGAGGATAACTTTTCCAGTGGAGGTAGCCTCTAGGTGCCTTTGTGAATCACTGCCTATCCCCAAGGCTCATTTTGGCTTTGTGAATAATTTATTTTTTCTCCTTGAGTTCAAGTCGTTTTTTCCTTTCCTTCTTTAAATTACATCCCCATCTTTATCTCTAATGCAATTAGAGATGGTTCCAGAAAGCTAAATCTGCAAGTGTTTCTGGCTAAAGCTGAAAATTCATTATATTTGTCTAATTGCAACCCAAATAGAAAACAACATGAGGAAGAAAGTCCCATTCAACCTACATCTCTAATCCTATTGCCCTATTTTCCCCATGCAACACTGTGTGATGATACAACATTCCCTTAGGAGGGGCTGGAGACGGCAGAAGGAAGGGTCCAGTATAACTGCTGGGATGGGACTTTGGCATTCTTAGATCCTTGATTATGTCTCCATCAAAACATTGTTTCAAATTCTTAGAAGTTGGGGGTTTCAAACAGTGTCCCTATGGTTTTCTCCATTTTGAATGAAAAAATTTTAGCAACAGAGGGAGAAGAAACATGCTCCTCTCACATTTATTCTCAGTTATGTTTTGAATTTGAATGTGCAAATAGATGTAGCCAGACTCTCAAAGTCAAGAGTTTCAAACTCAAAGTCCACAATGAATAATCAGGTGACATAACCAAACTGAAGTGCCCTCCCTGCTCAGGGAGACAATGGAGATGGGTGATGTATTAGTCTGTTCTCACACTGCTATAAAGATACTACCCAAGACTGGGTAATTTATAAAGGAAAAAGGTTTAATTGATTTATAGTTCCACATGGCTAGAGAAGCCTCAGAAAACTTATAATCATAGTGGAAGCAGAAGCAAACACATTTTCTCTCACAAGGCAGCAGGAGAGAGAAGTGCGAGGAGTGAAGGGGAAAGAGCTCCTTATAAAACCATCAGATCTTGTGAGAACTCACTCACTATCACAAGAACAGCCTGGAGAAAACTGTCTCCATGATCCACTTACCTCCCACAGGTCTCTCCCTAGACACGTGGGGATTATGGGGATTATAATTCAAGATGAGATTTGGGTGGGGACACAGCCAAATCATATCATTTCACCCCGGCCCCTCCCAAATCCCATTTCCTCATATTTCAAAATCAATCATGCCTTCCCAACAGTTCCCTAAAGTCTTAACTCATTCCAGCATTAACTCAAAAATCCAAGTCCAAAGTCTCATCTGAGACAAGGCAAGTCTCTTCTGCCTAGGAGCCTGAAATCAAAAGCAAGTTAGTTACTTACAAGATACAATGGGGGTACAGGCATGAGATAAATGCTCCCATTCCAAATGGGAGAAATTGGCCAAAACAAAGGGACTACATGTCCCACCCATACAAGTCCAAAATCCAACAGGGGAGTCATTAAATCTTAAAGCTCCAAAATTGTCTCCTTTGACTCCATATCTCACATTCAAGTCACATTGATGCAAGAGGTGGGCTCCCACAGTGTTGGGCAACTCCACCCCTGTGGCTTTGCAGGGTACAGCCCCCTGGCCTGGCTGCTTTCACAGGCTGGCATTGAGCATCTGCAGCTTCTCCAGACACATGGTGCAAGCAGTTGTTGGATCTACCATTCTGAGGTCTGGAGGACAGTGGCCACTTCTCACAGCTCCACTAGGCAGTGCCACAGAGGGGACTCTGTGTGGGGTCTCCAACCTCACATTTCCCTTCCATACTGCCTTAGCAGAGGTTCTTCATGAGGGCTCCACCCCTGAAGCAAACTTCTGCCTGGACATCCAGGCATCGCCATACCTCCTCTGAAAACTAAGTAGAGGTTCCCAAATCGCAATTCTTGTTTTTTTAATTTCCTTAGAGACAAGTTTAATCTAATCCTTTTTTTTATATACTTTAAGTTTTAGGGTACATGTGCACAACGTGCAGGTTTGTTACATATGTATACATGTGCCATGTTGGTGTGCTGTACCCATTAACTCGTCATTTAGCATTAGGTATCTCTCCTAATGCTATCCCTCCCCCCTCTCTCCACCTGACAACAGTCCCCAGTGTGTGATGTTCCCCTTCCTGTGTCCGTGTTCTCATTGTTCAGTTCCCACCTATGAGTGAGAACATGTGGTGTTTGGTTTTTTTCCTTGTGATAGTTTGCTGAGAATGATGGTTTTCAGCTTCATCCATGTCCCTACAAAGGACATGAACTCATTTTTTTATGGTTGCTTAGTATTCCATGGTGTATATGTGCCACATTTTCTTAATCCAGTCTATCATTGTTGGACATTTGGGTTGGTTGCAAGTCTTTGCTATTGTGAATAATGCCGCAATAAACATATGTGTGCATGTGTCTTTATAGCAGCATGATTTGTAATCCTTTGGGTATATACCCAGTAATGGGATGGCTGGGTCAAATGGTATTTCTAGTTCTAGATCCCTGAGGAATTGCCACACTGACTTCCACAATGGTTGAACTAGTCTATAGTCCCACCAACAGTGTAAAAGCATTCCTATTTACCTTCATCCTCTCCAGCACCTGTTGTTTCCTGACTTTTTAATGATTGCCATTCTAACTGGTGTGAGATGGTATCTCATTGTGGTTTTGATTTGCATTTCTCTAATGGCCAGTGATGATGAGCATTTTTTCATGTGTTTTTTGGCTGCATAAATGTCTTCTTTTGGGAAGTGTCTGTTCATATCCTTTGCCCATTTTTTGATGGGGTTGTTTGGTTTTTTTCTTGTAAATTTGTTTGAGTTCACTGTAGATTCTGCATATTAGCCCTTTGTCAGATAAGTAGGTTGCAAAAATTTTCTCCCATTCTGTAGGTTGCCTGTTCACTCTGATGGTAATTTCTTTTGTTGTGCAGAAGCTCTTTAGTTTAATTAGATCCCATTTGTCAATTTTGGCTTTTGTTGCCATTGCTTTTGGTGTTTTAGACATGAAGTCCTTGCCCATGCCTATGTTCTGAATGGTACTGCCTAGGTTTTCATCTAGGGTTTTTATGGTTTTAGGTCTAACATGTAAGTCATTAATCCATCTTGAATTAAGTTTTGTATAAGGTGTAAGGAAGGGATCCAGTTTCAGCTTTCTACATATGGCTAGCCAGTTTTCCCAGCACCATTTATTAAATACGGAATCCTTTTCCCATTGCTTTTTTTGTCAGGTTTGTCCGAGATTGGATGGTTGTAGACGTGTGGTATTATTTCTGAGGGCTCTGTTCTGTTCCATTGGTCTATATCTCTGTTTTGGTACCAATACCATGCTGTTTTGGTTACTGTAGCCTTGTAGTATAGTTTGAAGTCAGGTAGCGTGATGCCTCCAGCTTTGTTCTTTTGGCTTAGGATTAACTGGGCAATGCGAGCTCTTCTTTGGTTCCACATGAACTTTAAAGTAGTTTTTTCCAATTCTGTGAAGAAAGTCATTGGTAGCTTGATGGGGATGGCATTGAATCTATAAATTACCTTGGCCACTATGGCCATTTTCATGATATTGATTCTTCCTACCCATGAGCATGGAATGTTCTTCCATTTGTTTGTATCCTCTTTTATTTCATTGAGCAGTGGTTTGTAGTTCTCCTTGAAGAGGTCCTTCACATCCCTTGTAAGTTGGATTCCTAGGTATTTTATTCTCTTTGTAGCAATTGTGAATGGGAGTTCACTCATGATTTGGCTCTCTGTTTGTCTGTTATTGGTGTATAAGAATGCTTGTGATTTTTGTACATTGATTTTGTATCCTGAGACTTTGCTGAAGTTGCTTATCAGCTTAAGGAGATTTTGTGCTGAGACGATGGGGTTTTCTAAATATACAATCATGTCGTGTGCAAACAGGGACAATTTGACCTCCTCTTTTCCTAATTGAATGCCCTTTATTTCCTTCTCCTGCCTGGTTGCCCTGGCCAGGACTTCCAGCACTATGTTGAATAGGTGTGGTAAGAGAGGGCATCCCTGTCTTGTGCCAGTTTTCCAAGGGAATGCTTCCAGTTGTTGCCCATTCAGTATGATATCAGCTGTGGGTCTGTCATAGATAGCTCTTATTATTTTGAGATACATCCCATCAATACCTAGTTTATTGAGAGTTTTTAGCATGAAGGGCTGTTGAATTTTGTGAAAGGCCTTCTCTGCATCTATTAAGATAATCATGTGTTTTTTGTTGTTGGTTCTGTTTATATGCTGGATTACGTTTATTGATTTGCATACGTTGAACCAGCCTTGCATCCCAAGGATGAAGCCCACTTGATCATGGTGGATAAGCTTTTTGATGTGCTGCTGGATTCGGTTTGCCAGTATGTTATTGAGGATTTTTGCATTGATGTTCATCAGGGATATTGGTCTAAAATTCTCTTTTTTTGTTGTGTCTCTGCTAGGCCTTGGTATCAGGATGATGCTGGCCTTATAAAATGAGTTAGGGAGGATTGCCTCTTTTTCTATTGATTGGAATAGTTTAGAAGGAATGGTGCCAGCTCTCCTTGTACCTCTGGTAGAATTCAGCTGTGAATCCATCTGTTCCTGGACTTTTATTCGTTGGTAAGCTATTAATTATTGCCTCAATTTCAGAGCCTGTTATTGGTCTATTCAGAGATTCAACTTCTTCCTGGTTTAGTCTTGGGAGGATGTATGTGTCCAGGAATTTATCCATTTCTTCTAGATTTTCTAGTTTATTTGCGTAGAGATGTTTATAGTATTCTCTGATGGTAGTTTGTATTTCTGTGGGATCAGTGGTGATATCCCCTCTATCATTTTTTTATTGCGACTATTTGATTCTTCTCTCTTTTCTTCTTTATTAGTCTTGCTAGTGGTCTATCAATTTTGTTGATCTTTTCAAAAAACCAGCTCCTGGATTCATTGATTTTTTGAAGGGTTTTTGTGTCTCTGTCTCCTTCAGTTCTGCTCTGATCTTAGTTATTTCTTGCCTTCTGCTAGCTTTTGAATGTGTTTGCTCTTGCTTCTCTAGTTCTTTTAATTCTGATGTTAGGGTGTCAATTTTAGATCTTTCCTGCTTTCTCTTGTGGGTATTTAGTGCTATAAATTTCCCTCTACACACTGCTTTAAATGTGTACCACAGATTCTGGTATGTTGTGTCTTTGTTCTCCCTGGTTTCAAAGAACATCTTTATTTCTGCCTTCATTTCATTATGTACCCAGTAGTCATTCAGGAGCAGATTTTTCAGTTTCCATGTAGTTGAGCGGTTTTGAGTGAGTTTCTTAATCCTGAGTTCTAGTTTGATTGCACTGTGGTCTGAGAGGCAGCTTGTTATCATTTCTGTTCTTTTACATTTGCTGAGGAATGCTTTACTTCCAACTATGTGGTCAATTTTGGAATAAGTGCGATGTGGTGCTGAGAAGAATGTATATTCTGTTGATTTGGGGTGGAGAGTTCTTTAGATGTCTATTAGGTCTGCTTGGTGCAGAGATGAGTTCAATTCCTGGATATCCTTGTGAACTTTCTGTTTTGTTGATCTGTCTAATGTTGACAGTGGGGTGTTAAAGTCTCCCATTATTATTGTGTGGGAGTGTAAGTCTCTTTGTAGGTCTCTAAGGACTTGCTTTATGAATCTGGGTGCTCCTGTATTGGGTGCATATATATTTAGGATAGTTAGCTCTTCTTGTTGAATTGATCCCTTTACCATTATGAAATGGACTTCTTTGTCTCTTTTGATCTTTGTTGGTTTAAAGTCTGTTTTATCAGAGATTCGGATTGCAACTCCTGCCTTTTTTTGTTTTCCATTTTCTTGGTAGATCTTTCTCCATCCCTTTATTTTGAGCCTATGTGTGTCTCTGCACGTGACATGGTTTTCCTGAATACAGCACACTGATGGGTCTTGACTCTTTATCCGGCTTGCCAGTCTGTGTCTTTTAATTGGAGCATTTAGCCCATTTACATTTAAAGTTAATATTGTTATGTGTGAATTTGATCCTGTCATTATGATGTTAGCTGGTTATTTTGCTCGTTAGTTGATGCAGTTTCTTCCTAGCATCAATGGTCTTTACAATTCGGCATGTTTTTGCAGTGGCTGGTACCAGTTGTTCCTTTCCATGTTCAGTGCTTCCTTCAGGAGCTCTTTTAGGGCAGGCCTGGTGGTGACAAAATCTCTCAGCATTTGCTTGTCTGTAAAGTATTTTATTTCTCCTTCACTTATGAAGCTTAGTTTGGCTGGATATGAAATTCTGGGTTGAAAATTCTTTTCTTTAAGAATGTTGAATATTGGCCCCCACTCTCTTCTGGCTTGTAGGGTTTCTGCCAAGAGATCAGCTGTTAGTCTGATGGGCTTCCCTTTGTGGGTAACCCGACCTTTCTCTCTGGCTGCCCTTAACATTTTTTCCTTCATTTCAACTTTGGTGAATCTGGCAATTATGTGTCTTGGAGTTGCTCTTCTCGAGGAGTATCTTTGTGGCGTTCTCTGTATTTCCTGAATCTGAATGTTGGCCTGCCTTGCTAGATTGGGGAAGTTCTCCTGGATAATATCCTGCAGAGTGTTTTCCAACTTGGTTCCATTCTCCCCGTCACTTTCGGGTACACCAATCAGACGTAGATTTGGTCTTTTCACATAGTCCCATATGTCTTGGAGGCTTTGTTCGTTTCTTTCTATTCTTTTTTCTCTAAACTTCTCTTCTCACTTCATTTCATTCATTTTGTCTTCCATTGCTGATACCCTTTCTTCCAGTTGATCGCATCGGTTACTGAGGCTTGTGCATTCGTCACGTAGTTGTCGTGCCGTGGTTTTCAGCTCCATCAGGTCCTTTAAGGACTTCTCTGCATTGGTTATTCTAGTTAGCCATTCGTCTAATTTTTTTTCAAGGTTTTTAACGTCCTTGCCATTGGTTCAAACTTCCTCCTTTAGCTCGGAGTAGTTTGATGTTCTGAAGCCTTCTTCTCTCAACTCATCAAAGTCCTTCTCCGTCCACCTTAGTTCCATTGCTGGTGAGGAGCTGCGTTCCTTTGGAGGAGGAGAGGCGCTCTAATTTTTAGAGTTTCCAGTTTTTCTGCTCTGTTTTTTCCCCATCTTTGTGGTTTTATCTACCTTTGGTCTTTGATGATGGTGATGTACAGATGGGGTTTTGTTGTGGATGTCCTTTCTGTTTGTTAGTTTTCCTTCTAACAGTCAGGACCCTCAGCTGCAGGTCTGTTGGAGTTTGCCGGAGGTACACTCCAGACCCCATTTGCCTGGGTATCAGCAGTGGAGGCTGCAGAACAGCAAATATTGGTGAACAGCAAATGTTGCTGCCTGATCGTTCCTCTGGAAGTTTTGTCTCAGAGGGGTACCCGGCCATGTGAGATGTCAGTCTGCCCCTACTAGGGGGTGCCTCCCAGTTAGGCTACTCGGGGGTCAGGGAGCCACTTGTGGAGGCAGTCTGTCTGTTCTCAGATCTCAAGCTGTGTGCTGGGAGAGCCACTACTGTCTTCCAAGCTGTCAGACAGGGACATTTAAGTCTGCAGAGGTTTCTGCTGCTTTTTGTTTGGCTATGCCCTGCCCCCAGAGGTGGAGTCTACAGAGGCCGGCAGGCCTCCTTGAGCTGCGGTGGGCTCCACCCAGTTCGGGCTTCCCAGCTGTTTGTTTACCTGCTTAAGCCGCAGCAATGGCAGGCGCCCCTCCCCCAGCCTCGCTTCCACCTTGCAGTTTGATCTCAGACTGCTGTGCTAGCAATGAGCAAGGCTCTGTGGGTGTAGGACCCTCCGAGCCAGGCGCGGGATATAATCTCCTGGTATGCCATTTGCTAAGACAATCAGAAAAATGCAGTATTAGGGTGGGAGTGACCCGATTTTCCAAGTGCCGTCTGTCACCCCTTTCCTTGGCTAGGAAACGGAATTCCCTGACCCCTTGCGCTTCCCAGGCGAGGCAATGCCTCGCCCTGCTTAGGCTCATGCTTGGTGTGTTGCACCCACTGTCCTGCACCCACTGTCGGACAATCCCCAGTGTGATGAACCCAGTACCTCAGCTGGAAATGCAGAATTCATCTGTCTTCTGCGTCGCTCATGCTGGGAGCTGTAGACTGGAGCTGTTCCTATTTGGCCATCTTGGAACCACCCCCCAATTTTTTGTGTTTTAGTAGAGACGGGGTTTCACCGTGTTAGCCAGGATGATCTCGATCTCCTGACCTTGTGATCCGCCTGCCTCAGCCTCCCAAAGTGCTGGGGTTACAGGCATGAGCCACCACACCTGGCTAAATGTTTTTATAGAGAAGGGGTGTTGCTCTGTTGCCCAGGCTGATCTCAAACTCTGGGGCTCAAGTGTTCCTCATGCCTTGGCATCCCAAAGTGTTGGGATTGCAGGTGTGAGCCACTGTGCCTGACCTGCTTTTGTTTTTATGATTGCTTGATCAGGTCTCTGTCTTCCAGTTTGCCGTAAGCTCAGTGAAGACCATTTTTCCTCATTTTTGTATCCCCTGTACAATGATGCATGGTTGGCATTCAAAACTTATTAAAGAAATTTATTGAATCAAGTGCCAGAAGGCAATAAAACAATGTCTATAAAATCATGAAGGAAAAATGTTATGACCCAAAAGATTAAGCTTTAATTGTACTGGTAATATTTCACTCCCTCCTTGATTAGAAAAATTTAAATGCTACAGGTAACATTAATGGGGTGTTTGACCACTGCCCACTCCCAACACCACACACATGCACACACACACACACGCACGCACACATACGTGCACACAGTGAAAATACCTTTCTTAAGAGAGATAACTACTGTTGAAAATTTAGTATGTATCCTTTCAGAATTTTCTCTATACATTTACATATATACACATGTATCTAAAAAAATACACAATACTAGTTTGTGAGAATGAGAGGGTAGGATCCTTGAGAATTTTCTACTTGGATAAGTTGCCTTTAATTTGGGAAAGCAACAAAAAGACATTCCCAGATAAACAAGTACTATGTGTGTGTATATATATATACATATATATACATATATACACACATATATATACATATATACATATATACACATATATATACATATATATACACATATATACATATATATACACACACACTATATATATATTTAGTGTATATATACTATATATACTGTATATATAGTGTGTATAAATATATATATCACACATGTATTCTTTTCAAAGAAAGTTTTTTGAAAAACCATTTCATTGAAGTTAAGATACAGAAAAGTTATGATAACAAAGAATTCATGGATTATCTCCACTGATTTTAAATCCCAGAATTGTATTGTGTGTTTTCAGATGAGGTCTGTGGTCAGAGGAAATCTTTCTTTACGCTGTCTCACACGATGTTTCCCTTTTGGTTTCAATGCCTTTCAGTGTGCCAGGAAATTGTGGTCTTAAGGCATATTCTCCCCTCTCCAGTGACTGCAAATCTTGTTTAATAACATCATTAATAATAATGCCATTCCGGTCTTTGCTAAAAATAATCAAACACCATGTGGCTAGGATGCTGTCCTAGAAGAATTGCTAGAAGAAAATCTCTCTTCTTTTCATCACAAAAGCATAGTTGTATGAATAACATATTGTTCATTTTATTGCCAAGGAAATTTAGATATGATTAGCTGCTATAATAATAATAAAAAATATGCTGTCTGTCATTACACTTTATCATTTTTATCTAGTATCTGTAAATGTATCTGTAATATTGATGCTTAAAATAATATAAAAATAAATGATGTTTTAAAACATAAATAAAAATAAGTACACCAAAATGTTAACAGTTATTGTGTCTAATTTTAATTATGTGACCCTACTGTGTGACAAGTACTAAGGACAAAGCAATGGACAACACAGACAAGAAAGGGTAGCAGAATTTTGGCTGCTTTATCCATATTTTATATTTTATGAAAATTTATACTTTCTACAAATTTGAACATTTCTCATGCTTTCACTTTCATTGCCATTAAGCTATTCATACTATTCTTCTGTAATATTCTTAAGCTTGCCTGCTTCCATAGTTTTGTCTTGTTTCATTCTTCATATTTCTTTATAGCTTATATTATAGTTTATTTGTAGCTTCTGCTTTTTTTCTTAAGCAGTTCTGCCAGAGATTTGTCAATTTCTTAAGGCTTTTCAAAGGAAAATGTTTAGTTTTGTTGGTCGCTCTACTGTAGCTTTCTTTCATAGTTCATTAATTTCTGTCCTTTCATTATTTTCTTTCTTCTATGTTAGAAGTTTAGTCTATTTTTTAACTTTATAACTTCATAATTTGGGTGCTTAGCTTATTTATTTTCAGCCTTTCTTCTTTTCTAATGTAAGCATAATAGGCTATGCATTTCCCTCTAAGTATAATATACATTTAAGACTATAAATTTCCCTCTGAGTATCACCAAATTCCATATTTTATTTTGTAGTTTTTTTATTGTTCAGTTCTAAATGCAAAAGAACTCTGAAAATAATACCTACGATCTGTACTTCGCTAACAATTTGCAATGACCACAGTCTGTCACAGTCCATATACCTTATCAAAATTTTCCAATAATCCTCAAGCTAGAAGCCATGGAGTACCTACTAGTACTAACAGTATTATGAATAATCTAAGCATAAACTCTGCCTTATTTCCTGAATACAAAGGCTGTTGGCCAAACAGGCTAAGACTGCATAGCATTCATTTCCTGTGAAGTTGCCAATCCATTAATTTGGTAAATAACCTGATTTTACATTTACCTGAATAAAAATTATTTCCTATGTATTCTTGGGAAGTCAATTTTCTGACTGTGTGTCACGTATACATCTATACATGTATTTATGTATACAAATCTTAAATGAAAATTTGGATAGTGTTCAATTTAGTTACTGCTTTTGGCTTTACCACAAAATTTTTAATACTCATTATTTCTGAAAGGACTATTTAGAGGTAAGCGTTAAAATGTACAAACACATGTTTCATAAGTTATCTCTTTGGTTTTTATTTCTAATTTGTTAGCATTGCAGTCATAGAATATGGTCTGAATAATACCAAATCTTTAAAACTTGTAAAGATTTGCTTAATTGATCAGAATCCATTTTTATAAATGTTCCATGAAACCTTGATTCAAACGTATGTTCTCTATTTGTTGGGTGAAGCACTCTATATGGCTAATAGAGTTGCTTTTTGTATTATTCAAAAATTCTAAGTTTTGAATTTTGTTCTGTTTGACTAATTGATTATTGAGAGATGTATATTTAAATCCTCCGCTTTATTGTAGCTTTGTCTGTTTCTCCTCAGAGTTTCATCAACTAAGAGCCATGTAATTAGGTATATGCAAGATTAAAATTGTTGTATCTTTGTAGTGAATTAAAGCTTTAACTATTATTTAGATACTCTATCTCTAGTAAAGCCTTTTGCTTTAAAGTATGTTTTATCTGATAATAATATACATAGCTATGCCAAACTGTTTTTGGTTACTATTTGCCTGCATATACTTTTTCTCATGCTTTTAGTCTCAACTTTTCTGTGTTCTTATGTTTAAAGTCTCATATAAACAGTCATTGGATAGATTATTTAAAATTCAGTGTGACCAGCTTTGTCCTTTAACTAAAAGGTTCAATTTGTGATTTTTTTCCCACTGCTTTCTGGCTTCTGTTGTTATTGAAAGATTACCTATCTTTTTGTAGGTAATATCTTTTTTTCTCTTGCTGCTTTTAAGATCTTTTGTTTGATTATTGTGTTCTGCCATTTTACAACAGCAGATGCATATGGGTGTAAACACAATGAGTTTATAAGTGGGTTTTCTTTTAGTTGTTATGCTTAGAATTCATTGAATGTATAGAATCTGGGATTGGTGTCTTTTATTATTTCTGGAATATTTTCAGCTATTATATTTCCTAATTTTCTCTCTCCATTCTTTCAACCCACTCCTTCTGAGACTATGATTAGACATGTATTGCAGCCTCTCTTTCGATTATCCATATCCTTTACCTTCTCTTTTATATTTTCCATCTTCATGTCTCCCTATGAGTTCTAGAAAATTTCCTTACATCTATCTTCCAGCTTACTAAATCTCCCCTCAATTGTGTCAAATCTGCTACTTAACCAATCCATAATTTTCATTGTTATATTTTTCATTTCTACAAATTCTATTCAGTTATTTTTTAAATCAGAAACTCTATATTGTCCCTTAATGTACTTTCAGTAACCTCTATTTAATTTCTTTAAACATTGAACATACCTGTTCTATATTTTAATCAGTGATAACTTCAACATATACAGACTTTGCTGGTCTAATTCTATGGTTTGGTTTCTGCTAACGCTCTCTTGCTTCCTGATATGTGTGGCGATTTATACTTGCGAGCCAAGATTCCTTGGAACTTTACCTGTGGAATTTGTTGAGGCTTGAGTTTAAAGTGAGTGTCTCCAGAGATCATTTGCATTTATCCCTACCAAATACCTGAGGACACAACCATCCAGGACCATTTTATATTAACTTTTCAGGCCTGGTGTGGTGGCTCAAACCTATAATCCCAGCACTTTGGGTGGCCGAGGTGGGGAGGATTGCTTGGGCCCATGAGTTTAGGAGTTTAAATTTAGCCTGGGTAACATAGTAAGACCCTGTCGCTACAAAAAATTTAAAATTTATTTAAAAAAGAAAAAAATAAATTTTCAACTTGGGTGTTTTTAGGCCAAATGATAGCATGAATTCTAGTCCTGAACCTTTTCAAGTATAAACTTATGGCTCAGCAATTCTTAGAGAGTTATGTCTTTGCCCTCTAACTTAGTCCACCAACAGAGCAGGTTTTTTTCCTAGTTTTGTTCCACTCTGAGTATGTTGCCTTTCAGGGAGTTTCAGCTTTACTGAGGGGGATGTTCTCTGACCTTTCATCTGTTTAAGACCCCTATCTTACCTCTTGTTCTGAGTGTAAAGTGCTCTTTTGAACCCCGACTCTGGCTTACAGAGATCAGCAGGTATTCTTAAGGCAAACACCAGCACATGAGCAACGTTCTCTTTAGTTTTATGTTTTTCTATGATTTTGCCTCAGATATATTCCCTTAGTGTCTCCTACATCAACTGTACATTAAAAACAATAGGATTAGGGTTTTTCTTCTTTTATCTAGCATTTTTAAAGTGCTGCACTAGTAGGAATTTCTCTGAATGTGTACTCTGCCATATTGCCAGAATCTGAACCTTTTGATACTTTTTTGTATTTTCACATTTTCTACAAAGAATGTTTTGCTTTTATACTCTTCAAACCAGATATTTTTTCCAAAAGAGGTCATATACACCATTTTGAATATGATCACAGTAACACTGAAACGTAGGACCCAGAAATATTAGAAGGAAATATGCTGAAATATATATAGGTAGGAGAATTATAGAGAGATTTTTCTTTCTACTTTTCTGTATTTTCTGAATTTTTAATAATATTTCTTTTAGAGACAAAGAAAGAAAACCAGTTTTTAAGAAAAAGAATGAGAGTGAAAGACAAAAATATTATATCAAGAAACTACCCACGTAGGTAACCATATATTAGGTAAGCATTATCAGTATAACCAACTGTCAGGATATTTGAAAGCATTCAAAAACATTCTCTGTGTTGTTCCATATTGACATATTGATGCTGGAATTTTCTGTCAGCCCCTTTGCCAGACTTACAGCAGGGGTGTCCTGCCTACTTGGCCTGCTGCACTTAGCCCCTTACAGGAGGGAGAACATAAGTGAGCAAGTGCAATATCTGGGCAGCCACTCTGAGCACTGACAGAGGAGCAAGTTCTGTGCAGGGCCCATGGCCAGACAAGGCATGTCACCTCAAGGGGAATAAGGTGGCACCCAGGCAAGGGTGCCCACAACCCTGAAGCTCCAGAGGGGGTGTTAGTGTGCTAATTAGCTCTTTCATTTCCACCATCCACAGCCCAGTGGAGGATGGGGTGTTAGCAGCTCAGTTGGCACCTGGCCTCATCGTGTGGGGTGGCTGCCCTCCACTGGTGGGGGAAAAGGCCAGTGTGACAGTCTTTCTGGGTACCTGCACTTGGTGGGTCCCGAGCATAAAAAAAGGATAAAAATATACTGACAATCAAAGGGTGAGCAAGACAGGGAGTTTCACTGATTGATGACACAGCTTTCCATGGAGAGGGGACATGGAGGTGGTCCTCCTACCTGAAGGTGGGAAAGTCCCCCCAGTGTGGCTGAGTCTGGGACTTTTATGGGCTCAGAATAAGGGAGGGGCAGGCCATACATAGTATTGGAAAAGGCAATATTTGACTGGTTAAAAGGCATTATTCAGAAAGAATCAATTGGGAAAGGGCTGGCAAATAGGAACAGAAGTTCTCACTCTGGGTCATGGGTTTAATCTGGGACCAGCAGTCTGGTCTTTCAGCCTTCAGGCTGTTTTTTGGCTTGAAGGTGGAGTTTCACTGGGGACCCGCCCCTATCTGCCTAGGCATTTGGCTATCTCCTCTCACTATCAATAGGGCTGGTTATAGATGTATTTTTTTTTTTTTTTTTTTTTTACTGAACCCTTGTACCATATGGTTATGCATCTCTGGGCTTGGAAGGGTCTGATTTGCATGTATTTATTTGTATGTGCTTACATGTATTGACCTACTTACCTATCTTTCTCTGCCTGCTTACCTGACTGCATCCTCACCTGCTCCTGGGCTATCGCCTGCCATTGGCTGATTCCTTTGGCCTCTTCCTTAGGAACCCCTTCAGGCTCAGCACTAAGGATGCTCATCTTCATCTTAAAGGAAGGCTTAACACAGTAATTGAGGTGTAGAAGGCCTTTAACAAATGTCTGGTGGAGGGAAGGACAATTCCCATGATTATATGAATAATAGGCTTTAGTGGTACAACTGGAAGATTGTTTTCCTCTCATATACATACAAAAAAACTCCCCAAAAGAACTAGACATAAAGCCTCAAACTTCACTATCACAGAAAGTTTTTTTTTTTTTTTAAATAAAAGACCTGTTATTTGAGGTCTTTATTGAAAACAAAATGCAAGAAGGCAAGTAGCCCTGACAGGTGTTCATTTTCAAAATCAAGCTCATTTTCACTCACAGCTGCCTTACCTCTAATGGGTTAAACTAATTAGACAACTGAGAGAGACCTGTGGGCCTGGTTTCAATTCACAACAATCCACACAATGCTTGAGACTGCATTGTGTGGGCACCAGGAGAAAGCAGGAATAGGCCAGCTAACATCTATAGGCAGGCCCAGGAGTAGCAGGTAGGAGGCAGCAGCCTTACTGTGGGGAGGAGTCAGCCTAGAAAGTTGTTTGAGGTTCAAATGACACAAACTAAGAGCGAGCCTTGGTGAACTGGAAAGCCCTAGGCTAAGCTTGGGGGCTAATATTATCGTAGAGAGAAAGTGTTTGTGAACTACCAGAAAGTCGATTGCCTTATTCAGGATTCAGCTGGGGCTGGCCCTGTTCAGCCATGGGTGGAGAGAAAGCAAGGACCCCAGGGTGTCTTTGAGAGGCCTCAAACTTCATGCTTGTCTAAGCTACCACCCTCCTGGTTGACCATGGACAGAAGGAATAAGCTTCTTTTTAATGCATATCCTAGGGAGTGATTACTACAAATCCCACAGTGCTCTTAGGGATTTTGAGTCAATTGTTGTGCTTCCTTCATGCTGTTTACTTTGCTCTCAGAAACCTGAGCAGCAAGCAGGTAAGTCTCCAGCAATCCACCCCACTCACCCCACCCCTTCCTCTTAAAGACATCTTAAGGGGCAATTGCTCCAACAATCTACCCTTCTGGGCTGAATGAGGCCTCAGCTTCCAAATGCTTAACAGCATGCCAGGGTAAGGAGAACACATAAGGCAAAAAATCTGCTTCCCCAAGAAGAGCAGCTCTGGGAATTCTCTCAGTTTCACAGTCTCCCTCTCTCACAACTCTTGGTTAATTTTTTTAGGACAAAGACAAAACTAACAGATGATTTTTAAAAATATCCAATGCTTTATTTGTTCAATATGAATATAGGAGTTTAGCATAGATGGAAGGAATTAATCAAAGAGGCAATTGCATTTGTAGTCATCTATTTGACGAATCCCAACTGAAGTTCAAAACAGCAGAAAAAAGGACAAAGAGGGCAAAGAGAGGGAGAGGTGCAACCCTCCAAATAAGCAGACTTTGCCCAGAGGTATATAGGCAGGATGTTCTAAACGGGAATTTTAAGTATCAGATACTGACATATTTGTAAAGTCCTTTTCCCCTTGTCTACAAAAATGACATCCACATTGCCACAGCCTTTTCTCAAGTGACAAGTACAAACCAGCACAGGTGTTAGTGAAAGAAGGGCCCACCAAAAAATGGGGAAAAGTTAAAAATATATGCATAGAGATAAAAGATAACAGTTTGGCAAGGATGACAGCTTGTTTGCAGCCGAGGCCCCATTGTCACATCATATATCCTTCTACAAGCTTGCTCTCATGCTCCAGCTGTGCCCCTCTACCACTGTTTCATTTGACCAAAGAAAACCCAAGTGCCTATGTTTGGCTTTCAAGTACCTGCTTGATCTGATCCTCTACTTACTTTTCTAGCCTTCTCTCACGTGGACTCTGGAACTGGACTGCTGGTGCTGAATCTGGCCTCTGCCACTTAGACCTTGGGTAGGTAACTGGGTTTTTCTGTGCCTCAGGGTAATATAATATTTCACAAATGCTGTCTTGACCCAGTTTTGAGATTATGGCTAAAAATCTGTCAATTCTCCTTTGCAGGTAGTTTCCTAAATCCACATTCCAACCTTCTTTATTGGGCTCTAATTTACATAGGTTGCAACTTACACATCCAGCTGCCTGATGCCGAAGCTCTAAGGATGTGGCCCCTTCTTCCTTGCCCTTGCAGAAGCATTAAAAATATCCAAACCACAAGAAGCCTGAGAAACCTAGCTAACCCCACCCACTTGCCATACACAAGCCCCCTTTTAACAGTTCCAGCTGCTGTTACCCTTTTCCTGGGGGTAGCACCCTGTGTGACTCTGTGCAGCAGCCTTCTCTCATAAGGAGCTATAAGGAATAAAGTGTCTGCCTTTCACCTGTCCAGGTGTCCTTGTGTTCTGCCCCACCCATCATCCAAACTTAACAAATGTTTAAATAATAAAACACTCCGTTTCCTCATCTATAACATGAGTATGATTAGTACTATTGATTATAACTGCCTCATGGTAATGTTATGAGAATTAAATGAGTTAAAGCGCTTAGAAGCTAGGCCAGTGTTTGTTAAATAAATAAAATAAATGGTGAAATCTAACTACTGGAGGCTGCCTGAATGTGGCATATATATACTATCTCTGTGACTTTCTCACACTGCTGCTTCCTCCGAGGGTACTGTTTTTTCCATCCAAGCTTTTTTGTGTCCAAATCCTTCCTATTCTTTAAGTTCCAGTTTTAATGTCATATCATTACATGGATTGGGTTGTCTGTCTTTTCCAGTTAGTTTTCTCACAGAAACCTAAGCACCAAGCAGGCCAGTCTCCAGCAATCCAATCCCCACCTTCCTTTCAAAGACATCTTAAGAGTAATTGTGCCAGCAATGATGACATCGATACACACAACTGGAAGTAACTTGTCCATTTAACTCTCATAGTACCTATTTCTTGGTTGCATAAAATCATAGACCTATGGAGCTAAAAGAAAGCCAAAGTCAGCATGTATCAAGTAGGAGGTCTGTCCAAATTCTCAGCCTCTGCTCAAATCTTCTTCAGGCATTCATTTTTGGCCTCATGCAGCTGGTTGTGGAGGAAGCCACTGAGTGTGGCAGAGCACCACCCAATACCCTCTAAAATTTCAAAATGTCTAATGCTTTCCTCTTCTCTTAACCCAAATCCTGGTTTTACCTTCACTCTATAAAGTTCTAGAGTAGAGGTTGCAAAATGGCAGCCTGCAGTGCCAAGTCTGTGTTTTGTTTATCCTACATGTGGGGTTTTTTTTCTACAGAGTGTTTTACACATTTTAAAATTAGCTGCCAGCATTCAAAAATTCAGAGCTTTCATGTAAATTTCTGGATTTCTGGATCCTCTTGAAAAATTAAAAGATATAGTTATGTTGAATCTCCAATTCCAGGAGGCAAAAATTAACTGAGGCTAAATAGGGGCAGTCCCTAAAGAGAGGCATGTGCCTTGCACAGTTCTCACTTTATATGGTTTGGCCTTGTCCCCACCCAAATCTCATCTCAAATTGTAATCCCCATAATCCCCACA
Organism: Gorilla gorilla gorilla; assembly: GCF_029281585.2. Classification (NCBI taxonomy): domain Eukaryota; kingdom Metazoa; phylum Chordata; class Mammalia; order Primates; family Hominidae; genus Gorilla; species Gorilla gorilla. The sequence continues at coordinate 83,085,621 of NC_073239.2, read as the reverse complement.
TGTCTAGGGAGAGGCCTGGTGGGAGACAGTTGAATCATGGGGTCAGTTTCCCCATGCTGTTTTTGTGATAGTGAGTTCTCATGGGATATGATGGTTTTATAAGGGGCTCTTTCCCCTCTCCTCCTAGCACTTCTCTGTCCTGCTCCCTTGTGAGGAAGGATGTGTTCGCTTCCCTTTCTGCCATGATTGTAATGCAGCAATGCAGCAATGCAGAACTGTGAGTCAATTAAACCTCTTTCCTTTATAAATTACCCAGTCTCAAGTAGTATCTTTATAGCAGTATGACAACGGACTAAAACAGTAAATTGGTACCACAGAGAGTGGGGTACTGCTATAAAGATACTTGAAAATGTGGAAGTGACTTTGGAACTGGATAACAGGGAGAGATTGAAACAGTTTGGATGGCTCAGAAGAAAACAGGAAGATGTGAGGAAAGTGGGTAACTTCCTAGAGATTTGTTGAATGGTTTTGACCAAAAGCCTGATAGTGATGTGAACAATGAAGTCTAGGCTAACGTGGTCTTAGATGGAGATGAGAAACTTTTTGGGAACTGGAGTAAATATCACTCTTGCTATGTTTTAGCAAAGACACTGGCAACATTTTGCTCCCGTTCTAGAGATCTGTGGAACTTTGAACTAGAGAGGGATGAATTAGGGTATCTGGTGGAAGAAACTTCTAAGCAGCAAAGTGTTCAAAAGGTGACAGAGCATAAAAGTTTGGAAAATTTGCAGCCTGACCATGCAATAGAAAAGAAAAATCCATTTTCTCGGGAAAAATTCAAGCCAGCTAAAGGAATCTGCGTAAGTAATGAGGAGCTGAATGTTAATCACCAAGACAATGGGGAAGATGTCTCCAGGGCATGTCAGAGAACTTCATGGCAGCCTCCGCCATCATAGGCCCAGAGGCCTAAAAGAAAAAAAAATGGTTTTGCAGGCCGGGTCCAGGGCCCTTCTGCTGCTCTGTGCAGCCTCAGGACTTGGCATTCCGTGTCCCAGCCTTGGTTATAAGGGGCCAATATACAGCTCAGGTTGCTGCTTCAGAGGGTGCAAGCCCCAAGCCTTGGCAGATTGCATGTGGTTTGGGGCCTGGGGGTGTACAGAAGTCAAGAATTGAGATTTGGGGAAGGTGGAGCCAAGATGGCCAAATACGAGCAGCTCCAGTCTACAGCTCCCAGCGTGAGCGACGCAGAAGATGGGTGATTTCTGCATTTCCAACTGAGCTTTGAAGAGAGTAGTGATTCTCCCAGCACGCAGCTTGAGACCTGAGAACGGGCAGACTGCCTCCTCAAGTGGGTCCCTGACCCCCGAGTAGCCTAACTGGGAGGCACCCCCCAGTAGGGGCAGACTGACACTTCACACAGCTGGGTATACCTCTGAGACAAAACTTCCAGAGGAACAATCAGGCAGCAGCATTTGCGGTTCACCAATATCTGCCGTTCTGCAGCCACCGTTGCTGATACCCAGGCAAACAGGGTCTGGAGTGGACCTCCAGCAAACTCCAACAGACCTGCAGCTGAGGGTCCTGACTGTTAGAAGGAAAACTAACAAACAGAAAGGACATCCACACCAAAAACCCACCTGTACATCACCATCATCAAAGACCAACGGTAGATAAAACCACAAAGATGGGGAAAAAACAGAGCAGAAAAACTGGAAACTCTAAAAATCAGAGCGCCTCTCCTCCTCCAAAGGAACGCAGCTCCTCACCAGCAATGGAACGAAGGTGAACGGAGAATGACTTTGACAAGTTGAGAGAAGAAGGCTTCAGAACATCAAACTACTCTGAGCTAGAGGAGGAAGTTTGAACCAATGGCAAGGAAGTTAAAAACCTTGAAAAAAAAATTAGATGAATGGCTAACTAGAATAACCAATGCCGAGAAGTCCTTAAAGGACCTGATGGAGCTGAAAACCGTGGCACGACAACTACATGACGAATGCACAAGCCTCAGTAACCGATGCGATCAACTGGAAGAAAGGGTATCAGCGATGGAAGACAAAATGAATGAAATGAAGCGAGAAGAGAAGTTTAGAGAAAAAAGAATAGAAAGAAATGAATAAAGCCTCCAAGAAATATGGGACTATGTGAAAAGACCAAATCTATGTCTGATTGGTGTACCCGAAAGTGACGGGGAGAATGGAACCAAGTTGGAAAACACTCTGCAGGATATTATCCAGGAGAACTTCCCCAATCTAGCAAGGCAGGCCAACATTCAGATTCAGGAAATACAGAGAACGCCACAAAGATACTCCTCGAGAAGAGCAACTCCAAGACACATAATTGCCAGATTCACCAAAGTTGAAATGAAGGAAAAAATGTTAAGGGCAGCCAGAGAGAAAGGTCGGGTTACCCACAAAGGGAAGCCCATGAGACTAACAGCTGATCTCTCGGCAGAAACCCTACAAGCCAGAAGAGAGTGGGGGCCAATATTCAACATTCTTAAAGAAAACAATTTTCAACCCAGAATTTCATATCCAGCCAAACTAAGCTTCATAAGTGAAGGAAAAACAAAATACTTTACAGACAAGCAAATACTGAGAGACTTTGTCATCACCAGGCCTGCCCTAAAGGAGCTCCTGAAGGAAGCACTGAACATGGAAAGGAACAACTGGTACCAGCCACTGCAAAAACATGCCAAATTGTAAAGACACTTCTCAAAAGAAGACATTTATGCAGCCAAAAAACACATGAAAAAATGCTCATCATCACTGGCCATTAGAGAAATGCAAATCAAAACCACAATGAGATAACATCTCACACCAGTTAGAATGGCAATCATTAAAAAGTCAGGAAACAACAGGTGCTGGAGAGGATGTGGAGAAATAGGAACACTTTTACACTGTTGGTGGGACTGTAAACTAGTTCAACCATTGTGGAAGTCAATGTGGCGATTCCTCGGGGATCTAGAACTAGAAATACCATTTGACCCAGCCATCCCATTACTGGGTATATACCCAAAGGATTATAAATCATGCTGCTATAAAGACACATGCACACGTATGTTTATTGCAGCACTATTCACAATAGCAAAGACTTGGAACCAACCCAAATGTCCAACAATGATAGACTGGATTAAGAAAATGTGGCACATATACACCATGGAATACTATGCAGCCATAAAAAATGATGAGTTCATGTCCTTTGTAGGGACATGGATGAAGTTGGAAACCATCATTCTCAGCAAACTATCGCAAGGACAAAAAACCAAACACCGTATGTTCTCACTCATAGGTGGGAATTGAACAATGAGAACACCTGGACACAGGAAAGGGAACATCACACACTGGGGCCTGTTGTGGGGTGGGGGGAGGCGGGAGGGGGAAGGGATAGCATTAGGTGATATACCTAATGTAAACGATGAGTTAAGGGGTGCAGCACACCAACATGGCACATGTAGACATATGTAACAAACCTGCACATTGTGCACATGTACCCTAAACCTTAAAGTATTAAAAAAAAAAAAAAAACCACACACACAAAATTAGCCGGGCATAGTGGCGGGCACCTGTAGTCCCAGCTACTCGGGAGGCTGAGGCAGAAGAATGGCGTGAATCCAGGAGGCGGAGCTTGCAGTGAGCTGAGATCATGCCACTGCACTCCAGCCTGGGTGACAGAGCGAGACTCCGTCTCAAAAAAAAACCACACACACATTTAAAGAAAATAGCCAGGCATGGTGGCATAAGCTTGTAGTCCCAGCTACCAGCAAGTTGAGGCAGAAGGATTGCTTGAGCCCAGGAGCTTGAGGTTACAGTGAAATATGATGTGCCATTCACTGCACTGTAGCCTGGGTGACAGAATTAGACCCTGTCTAAAAAAAATAAAAATTAAAAAAAGAGTTCAAGTCAATTTTGGCTTCTATTTTATAACGTTCATTGTATTTTAATTTTAAAAATGCCCTCAATTACTTTTTATATAGCTTATTTTACCCAAATAGTTAAGCAAAATTAACATCCCTGAAAGATGCACCATCCTTTTTCTGTGGCTTTGAGTGTGCCTTGACCCACTCAGTGGCTTCCTGAGCATAAGATGTCTAATTTGGAAAGCACGATCTTAAATGTTAGTTGTCTTTTGCTCAAGTTTTCTTTCTGCTAGGGGTGCCATTTCCTTCTTGAGCAGGAGAATTCTTGGTTATCAGCTCAAATCCTACCTCTTAATTTAAAATTACTGAACATGTTAATTCAATAAAGAGTTCATGATAGGCTTTTCCTGCTAGCCTACCTGGCCCTACTCCTCCCATTAGAACTAACTTAGCCTCCCTTTGTATTTCCATAGCACTTTGTAATGCCCCTGTCATAGTTCTAATCCCATCATGTTAGGACTTAGTTTGGATGTGTCTGTTTGTCACTAGTTCAGTGAAGGCAAAAGCAAAAGAGAGTCTTACTTATTTTTGCACCTTGGAGCCCATCACAGTGCCTGGTATGTGGCTGGAGCTCTTTTCACCAGAAAGGAAGAGGCTACCCAGGTTTTGAATGGTGTGTGCTGTTGAACTCTGATGGTAAAGAGAATCACCTGGATCACTGCTCCCTACAGCAGAATCACCTGCAGGGCTTGATTGGGTAAAGTTTCCCACTCTTGCCTTTACTCATTTCAGGCTGAGGATGTTTGCAAGAGATAGTAGGGACCTTTCCTCTAACCCTAATTAAACTTGCCTTTGCTGGCAAATATATTCCAAAAGCCAGAAGCAGATATCTTTAACATACATGAAAAACAATCTATGACTGAGATGCTATCCCACTTCCAGGGGAGGACTGTGGCTTTCTGGCAATTATATCAACTTCCAGCCTCAGGGATCTACTCAGTCTCTAGACCACACCTGGTCCGGTGGTTCTCCAAGCTGCTCACGTGTGCCCTCCTCCAGGAGCCCTGCTTGGAGGAGCAGAGATGTCAGCTGCAACCCTCCAGGTTCAGCTCAGGGAACACCCCCTTCTCAGTCGGCCTTCCTTTTTATTTTCTCTCAGGAATTTCCTAGATCTGAGATCTCAAGGCCATGGGCTCTTCTTCTCCCACATATGAGGAGCCTGCCTTCAGCAGTTGCAAATAAAAGATCATTTGATTCCACCATACCTTCAAAATCTGGGTTTTGACCTTGACGATATTTATTGACTGAGGTCATCCAAACAAGGATTTCCAAAGGCTGTAGCATCCAGTGGTTTTTGTGAATGTGACGCCCCTGTTGCTGCCTCTATTTATAAATTTTGAGCTCTGGTTTCTGATGGTTCCAAACCTAGCAGGTGGGGGTGGCAGTCTTTTCTTTACCTTCTATTTGCCTGTTGGCGGCTCCAAGAGACTAAAATACTCTCTTCCTACAAGCAGGCTACTGAGACTTTGGAGCACAGAAATAGTTGTTTTAGCCAGAGCGGTTATATGACAGGAATCTCTGTCCAGAAAAGAGGGATAAATCAATGTTTGCTTAAGGAATAAAGACCAAACTCCTCTGGAAACACAAAATGTGATTTTTAAATGATCAAAGCTGGCTTTAGTAATCACTGAGGGAACTGAACTCCTTGAAGCTCTCAATGGGTGTCTGATGGTATTCTTGCGGTTAAATATCAGATTTATTTGGCCATGATTAATTGCTGATGCCAGATTCCTGTCTTCCCCTTGGCTACATCTTCTTCTCAGCTAACCCCAGTCACTTGCTCCATTTTCATCTTTATGCTTTTATGACATTTGCATCAGCCACTGTATTATCACTTATATATGGATAAGGTGGAAAGAAAAGGAAAAAATGAAGCCTCGTTTTCAAGACATATGTTCATGTTACATTGAATAACATGATATATATCATTTCTTGCTTTAACCATTAAAATAGCAGCTCTAAACCAACCAGCTGCTGCTCCTGATACTTCTCTAAAGAGGAGATTTGAGCCTGCCTGGTGCTGGCAACAATAAGTGGCATCATTGTCCATGCAGGGCCTCCAGGATTTCACCCTGCTTCTCACTCCTGCCATGTGATCCACCACCAAAATGTCCAATGTAATATGAACTCCCTTCACAGACCCAGGTTTCCAACACCATGCCAGTCCCAAAGCTTCCCTCTAATTAGGCCTTCCAAAAAGGGTAAGATGTAAGTCCAAAAGTAAATGAAAAAGGGAAAAGAGAAAAAGCTACCAAGAAAGGATGTGCAATAGGAGGTAATGGAGGGGAGGATAAATTTTCTTTTCCTTTTCCACTTCCCAGTTGGCAACTGGTTGGATGACAACAGCAGCAGATGCAGCAGAATTAGGAAAGCTGGTAAATATATGCCTTTTTTTACTTGAAAAAGGTTTTTGGGCCGGGCATGATGGCTTGCCCTTATAGGCCCAGCTGCATGGGAGGCTGAGGTGGAAGGATTGCTCGAGCCCAGGAGTTCAAGGTTGCAGTGAGCTGTGATTGCACCGCTGCACTTCAACCTGGGTGACAGAGTGAGACCCAGTCCCTCCCAATACAAAACCAAAACCAAAATAAACCACTACAGTAAGTGGTCTGAAAAGGATATAGATACATGTTGCTTATGAGAGCAGGTAATAGGAGAAAGGTCCTGGTCAAGGGGTCAGAGGGGAGCCCCTGTAGAAATGACTATGTGAAGTAGGTGAAGGACCTTTCAGGTAGAGGGAGCTGTGAGTGTAAATTCTTATGACAGGAGCTAAGCATGGCACTTAGGAGGGACTGAGAAAAGTTTGCTGTGTCTAGAGAGCAGAGAGTGGAGCTGGAGGGGTAGGTAGAAATCAAATTATGGAAAGTCTTGGAAGCCAAGTTAAGAATTTGGTTTTATCCTAAGAGCCACTGGAATCCATTGAAAAGTGTAAATGTGGAAGTGACATCAGATTTGTATTACAAGGTGGTCACTCTGGATATTGTGTGGATAATTGAATGCAGAGGAGTGAGGGTGAGAATAGAAAGACCAAGGAGGATTCAAAAGCAGTAGGCTTGGAGAGAGATGATAGTTGCTAGGACTAGAGTGAGAGTAGCCGTAGAGATGGAGGGGGGTATATTTGAGAGACTTTTCGGAGATAACATATACAGGACTCTGCAATCAATTGGATATGGGGAGGAGTGAGGGAGAGGAATGTGTCAAAAATAACTCATAGTTTCTGGATAAAGTGACTGGAGCAAGTGATGATGATGGCATCTGTGGAGATGTCACATGAAGAGAACTAGGTTTGGAGAGAGTATAATAATTTCATTTTGCATGAGTTGAATTCAACAACCATTTAAAATGTGTAAGCAGAGATGTCAAGTAGACAAGGATTCTACAGATCCAGACCCAAGGAGAGGTCTCAGCTGGAGATTTGATTCTGTGAATCAGTGGTATAAAGGTGGTAAGTAAATCCCTGTGTCTGGATGACATTGCTGGAGAGTGAGTACAAAGAGGGAAGATGGCCCCAAACCCAACCTTGAAGAGCTTCAACATTCAATGGCCTGCCAGAGGAGAATACTGAAAAAGGGTATAATGGAGGAGCTGTCAGAAAAGTAAGAGGGAAATTAGAGCGGTGCTGGGTTATGGAAGCCAAGGAAAGAGGGTTTCTAGGAGACACTGATCAACAGTAGTAAGCGGTTCTGAGAGATTAAAATCTAAAGTGTTTTGGGGGTTTAGTGATATGAGGAGTCATTAGCAATCTTTTTTTTCTAATGGAGATGGGGTTCTACTGTGTCGTCCAGGCTGGTCTCCAACTCCTGGGCTCAAGTGATCCTCCTACTACAGCCTCCCAAAGTGCTGGGATTACAGGCATGAGCCCATGCCCAACCTCATTAGCAATCTTAATGAGAGATGTTTTCATAAAGTAGTGTATGCAAAACTCAGGTTAGAGTGGGCTGAGGAGTAAGTGGGAGGCAGAAATAGAAGTAAGAATAGAGAACTTAAGAATTTTTGCTATGAATGAAAGGAGAAAGACAAGTAAATGGCCAGATGAGAATGTGGGTGAAGAAAGAGTATTAAATCAGGAGATATCTAAGCTTGTTTAAAAACCGCTGAGGTTTATCCAGTTGAGAGGCAAAGCTGGGGATAGGGATAAAGAGCACAAAGAGTGGACAAGATTTATACATTGGACCTTAACTGATAAAAACAGAGATGCTGGCTATGGTGGATTCACCTTCAGTCTTTTTTAGAAGGGTGAGCACTAGGCCTGTGGGTGACATTTCTTTCTCTTTGACAAGGTCATAGTGCATTTAGAGATAGGTTGTCTCCATGTTGCTGCTTCATTTACTGTTAAAGAGGTGGAATCAGAGACCAATTTGTACAATACATTCCATTGTAGATTCCTTGTGATTTCCATCTGGCTGCTTAAGGATTTTTTTTTTTTTTGAGACAGGGTCTCGCTCTATTGTCCAGGCTGAAGTGCAGTGGCATGATCTCCACTCACTGCAACCTCAACTTCCAGGGCTCAAGTGATCCTCCCACCTCAGCCTCCTGAGTACCTGGGACTACAAGCATGTGTGCCACCAGACTTGGCTAATTTTTGTTTTTTTTGTAGAGATGGGGTTTCATTATGTTGTCCAGGCTGGTCTCAAACTCCTAGGCTCAAGCGATCTGCCTGACCCAGCCTGCCAAAGCGCTGAGACTACAGCACTAGCATGCTCTAACCCTAGAACCAGATAGATAATTGTCACCTGGATTCAGTGGTTGTAATCAGTTAAAAAAAAATCTGGAAACTAAATAATATATGGCATAGTACTATGTTGTGGAGGTTTTAACACATTTGACACTTTTCCCAATAAAAGGTGGAGTCCAGTTACCCTCTCCTTAAATATGGGCTGGTGACTTAGTGGCTTGCTTCTGATGAATAGAATATTATGGAATTGATGCTACATGACTTCTGAGGTTAGGAATAAAAGCTTCCACTTGGCTGTCTCTCAAAATACGTGCCTTTAGGACCCTGAGCCATCATATAAGAAATCTGGATACCCTGAAACCACCATGCTGAAGAAGCCATGTGAAGAGATGGGAGCCATGTAGAGATAGGTAGATGCCTGAGGGGTGCCAGCTATACTTGTCTTCTTAGCCCAGGCACCAGACCTGTGAGTAAGAATACCTTTCAGGCAGCTCCAGCCTCACCACTGTCTGCAACTGCCTGGGAAATCTTGAGTGAGAACCACCCTGCTGAGCCCAGCCAGTTCCCAGAACCATGAGGACTAATAAACTTATTGCATACCACTAAGTTTGGAGTGATTTGTTATGCAGCAGAATTTGTTTATTAAGAACCAGAAAATTGATTTTTAGTATAAGTTTTAAATATACCTGCCAAGAAAGTATATCTGGTTTGGAAAATTAAAACTTAAAATTGAAAAAGAAAAAGTTTTAAGTGGGAAAGATTTTTTTTCTAGCATAAAAATGAGAAAAGAGAATGTAAACAAATTTCAAGTAAGACTTATGTTTATTCTTAATGAATATGAATAACTAATACATTTACAAGTGATTAAAAACTGAATCGGCAGGCATTTTCAGTCAGTTAAAATGTTAATTCAGTACATCAAGTAGATTCCTTATTTTGAATATTAAGAATGAGGTATATAATTTTAAAATAGAATATCAATATTTTTCTTTCTTGCCCATCTAAATAAATATGAGACAGATATTTAATAAATATTTGCTTGAGGTAGTGAGTTATCTCAATTGATTGCTCAGTCCATTACAGATCAAACTCCTTGTTCTAATCTTCCCCCCTTCTCACCACTGCATTTGACTAGTCTTAAGAAAAAATTTTGTTTGAAGAGTCACCATCATATTAAACCTCCTGTGTGCCTGTGGGAAACATGGGGAAAAGAGGGCTACCCGAGTGCAAGACTGGCTGTTCATGTTCCTGGTTGGTACAGACACTGGGTCCTGGAATCAGGATGCAGGGGCGGGGAGGTGGAACAGGTTATTATTTTTTTCAGGTGGTTTTGGTTGCCAGGAAGAGAGAAATGAAGCATGAAATTGATTATTTTTCTCAGTTTAGCTTTCTATAGTTAGTAAACATTCCTCCCATATTCTGACAATTTTTTTTCTGTCAGTGTTTTCATTATCACTAGGAGTTCTAATGTATGTATTTTAGTGGGAATTTTGGAGAGGTTGCATAGGGGCTGTTAGTTAGATGTGATTTAAATTGGAAGCCTTCATCTCTCTTGATATGAATTAATACATGACCCACAAAAGGAGTTTTGGCTATCAACTATTGAAGATGCTGGCCTCAGGAAGCTTAAGATTTCAATGGTCTAGTGTGCAGAGGGAAAAAAAGGTACCAAGGGACTAAGGCTAATGGAGCCCCTTAGCAATCCTAAGGGATGGGAAACTCAACCAAGGCCACTAAATCACATATGGTGGTGCAGGTTCGGCAGAGCCAAGGGGGCTGGCTCCCTTGTCAAGCCTTGCTTCAGCTCAAGCTCCCTTGTCAAGCCTTGTTTCAGATGAAGGGAGACTCTTTGTTATTTGGTTCTCCAGAGGAGGTGACTTTAATTTGCACAAAGGCATCTTATTAGCTAGCAGAGACTGAGTGTGTACAATGTACACTGTTGTGCGTTTGTGTGTGCTTGTATGTGTTTATGAGTATATACAGTTGTAGATGATGAATGTGGGAAGATAAAGGTGAGTTCTTAAAGCTTGTGGTTACTTTCTGACTGAGGTCTTGGGAGGTTTGTATTTGCTCAAGCTGCGATAGTTGGGTTTCTGTTACATGCTACTTTTACAGAATACATATAGCTAAATGTTATTTCTCATCACATGCTTTCTGTTTGTTTCTGTCTCTGTCCTTTCCTTCATGTTTTCTTGATCTCTCCTCCCCTCTCTGCTTATACCAGTCATGCCTGGTACATGATATGTGCTCAATAAATTGTAGCTGTTATTTAATAACAAGGTCAACGAATATATAGAGAGTTTTTTTAAAAAAAAATGCTTATCTTGGAAGATGACTACATGACAGTAAATGAAGAAGATGTTTATCTAACTTTAGTGCCATTTTGATGCAACAAATGGAATGGAACCTTGGGTTGTCAACATTTCTGAAATGCAAAAAATGTGTGCTATACTTTGCTATACCAAGACAGGAATAGTACAATCAGAAGAAAATAAGCCTCCTCTTCTGATGAGGCAACTTTAGGGAAAGAGAACTGAATCCTGGAAAAGATCCTGGGGCAGCAGCAGATAGGCACTCTTCCCTTGGAAGCCCACTGAGACCTGATTCATTCCTCTGACCAGGAGCAACCAGACAAAACTACCCTCACTCCTAGCACAGAGAAGGACCCCTCCTACAACTAAAGTGACCGTGCCAACCAGGAGAACTTCATTGAACATTCTGTGTTGTCTACCGCACTATGATGATAGACTCCAGTTTAAACATCTGAGCATACTGGATGCTTGAATTTGATTGAACACCCCTGGGATTAGGCTGCAGAACAGGGTGACCCTATTGCTTGGGACAGTTAGGCCCAATTATCAGTCCAGTTCCAGATCTGGTTCTGTGGTGAGTGCCCTGGGAGGCTACCAAATCCTCAGTTCCCTGGAAAGTGAAGCCCTAGAACTTCCTAGAGCTATAAGGCTCTGTTCTTGAACTAGACTGAAAATAGGCAGGAATCAGAAATCAGAAAAGCCTCCTAGACATAGTAAGATTTAATATGACTACACTGCTATTTCCATGAAGAATGTCCCTCTGTGTCTTTTGATGTCTCCCCAACCGGGAAGTTCCTTCTCATGTCCTGTTAGGGAAACACAATCCAGGCCCACCTAAAGTGGAAACCAATGGTTCCTTTGCACCATCTGTACTGCTGCCATCATTTTGAAAATGCATTGCTTTTGTAACGGATGGGGCTGACCAAGACAATAGGAAGGATCCCTTGAATTACTAAGTCTGGGAATCCAGAGAAGGTGATTTGAGCAAGGCCTGTGTGAGGATGGTTGCCTTACAAGACCAAGCAGACCAGAGGTGCAGTGAAGTTGCTGCCCCAGATCCTTTACAAAGACATGGGGTCCAGTAGCCCAGGATTCCTCAGAGAAGAAACACCTAAATCCTTGGGAAAGGAGGGAAATGTGAGTTCATGACTTACTGTCTGTGTTGAAGACTCTCATGATCAGGAGATAGTATTGGGGAATGATGTTAGCAATCCCCCTCTGTGTACTGTGAAGCAGAAGCAGCTTCTCTGAGAGCTATGGTACCAGATCAGTGGATGGAGTGCAGGGAAAGGTGTGAGGAACTGCCTCTTCCTACCTGTCTCCAGTGCCATCTTGATTAGCACCAAGAAATGCCCTCTGTTAGGGGGCTAGAGAATCCATGCTGAATGAACTTTTAAAAATATAAGATGTGGGCTCCAGATATTAACAAATGCTGACGTGGATCCACACTTTTTTCTTATCTCTGGTTCTCACTCTTCTTTGGAATTCAGCTACCCCAGCTGCTGGTGGTGGTGTCATTAGCTGGAGGCTGACAGGGCCCCTGGAACTGAGCTTATTAAGAACAAATGAGCCTTGGGTTCAGACCCCTTAGGGGTTTTGCTTTCTGAAGCTAGGCACAAATGAAAACTCAGCTGCCTAGGCTTTGCATTATTACATTTTCTGGGTTATATTGGTCTCCAGGGAACCTGCTTTACGCATTTCCAAGTTGTTTGTTTTAACAAAGGATATCAAATTTTAAACAACCCTCAATTATCAGAGAATTCTCCTTTAAAACTGGAGTTCTTGGCAGCAAAACCACTATTTTGAAATATCCCAGCCAGTCAATATACTGGCTCCCGGAGTCTTGGTCCTGGCTGCTGACTCAACTGTGCAGCCACAGCTTTTTGCCCCAGTTAGTGTTTGTTGAGTTCAACACAGCTATGGGGTAGGAAACGGCTTCTAATTTTCTTGCTGCCTCATCAGCAGAATTGACAGCTAAATTCCAATTGCGGAGGCTTTATTACTTTTGAAGGTGTGAGAGGCAGAAAAGAGCACAGCTGGGTCCTTTATCACAGGCGGAGTTTGCAGGACTGGCACATAGAAGGATCAGCTTTTGACTGTTAACTGAGGACAATTTAGTCTGGAGGTGCTTGTGGGCAGATGATATTTGAAACCCCCTTATGTTGGATTCTGTGAATAACTACACTCAAGAGTGCACGTCAGGGTTTAGCACTTCCTCAATAAAGTGTGCTCCAAAAAACCAAGGGACGAAACGTTTTAAGAAGCTCAGCTGTTGCAGTGAGGCAAGTATGCTGCACTGTCGTGGTGGGACAACTTATCCACACTGGTGGATATCTCCCACTTTCCTGGAAATGCAACAGCCAAGTGGCATAGGGGCTCAGCCTGAAGAAAGAGTAGCACGGACGTGGTAGAATCAGGTGAGGTTTCTGGTTTTCTGTAATTCTGTAGGCAGAGGAGGCTGGCGAAAGGCTTTCTAGGCTGGGATGTTTGTTGAATCCTTAGATAATTACTTTCTGGCCACGTATTCACATGTTTCTATTTCCTCAAATGAATGTTTACTTCAGAAAATATTTCTATTACAGAAAAATGGTATTTTCCCAGGAAGCGCATGCTCAACCATCCTTCCTCGTGTGCCCTTGCTCAAGATGGTAATCTACCAAAAGAGTGTAATTATGCAACTGAAAAGCCTTTAAATTGGATTGTGAGGGGAAACCCTGTGGCGTTCCTCAAAACAGGCCAGGTGTGAACATAAAGTAATGAGACCGATATGTCAATTTTTGTATACCTGTACAAAACCAAAGCAATAATTCTGAATGCTCGCTTCCCCCTTCCCCAGGTTAACTTAGGGTTATTGAAGGCAGACCCTGGATACATTTTGTTAGAGCATTGTTTTCTCTATTTTGGAGTTGCAAGCTTTCATTGAGGGCCCCTATTGTTTCTTGTTTATTTATCATGTCTCAGGTGAAAAGGTCTCTTCCGAACTGGGGCTTGTTGATGGGGAGGGCAGAAATTTTCCTCCTGGATCCTCTCACTGTGCACATGGTTACTTTTAGAATCATCTCAGTTCCTGAACGGGAGCATTGTTGGAAAGGCACAAATTCTACCATTTTGTAGTCTTCTGTTCTCATATTTTACTAAATATTCCAAGAAAAGGGTGTATCAGGTTACTAACTTTCCACTATTTTATCCAGAAATCTTTCCCTCACTATATTAATAACACTTCTTTCATCTTGTGGCTGGTTTTTGAATAAGGAGCTACTGTAGGCCTAAAACTCTTCTAAGTTTCTTCGTAGAATCTCAGAGCACTTGAAATTCATATGGTGTTTTGCAACACAGGCATTTCTGACATGTGAGCTACATATACATTCCCAAAGACTGTTGTTTCTCTAGTTGCCATAGGACTCCATTAATTTATTCCAACAATAGTGCCATTGCTCAAAATGCCCAGACATCCCCTCTTCTGGAATTGTCTCCCAAGCTGGTTGGCAAATCATGTAGGAAAACCTGTCATAAAGTAACGCACAGTCTCACCTTTTTTTTGTTGTTGTTGACTAAAGCCAGAATTGTATAGCTAGGTCATCTAAATTCAACTTTTATTCATCAAAATGCACTCCAAGCAACTTCTGTTTCTCAAAATCAAATCCATTTTCAAAGGATGGATATTTACCAGCCACAATTAAGGAAATTCTAAAGAAAATGCCGCAGGCTATCAAAGTAATTCCTAAAATGAAGCTCCATGAATTCTTTTAAATGGCAGTAGTATTTGACTAGTATAGCAACTCCAAAGAGACTTTGCTGGAGCAAATAATACTTGTTTAGATGTGTGAGTTCTGATAAGTTGGTTACAAAAAGAGTCTCATTTGGTCTGGGAAACAAGATAGGTTGGTTTAAAAAGATCATGCCATTTGATATGGGATATGATATATGAGATAAATGGGTCCTAGCTCTGCCAGTGAACATGGGCAAAGTGCTTAGAATCTCTAGGTTTCTGATTCTTCACATTTAAAATGAAAGGTTTAGATGAGGTGATCTCCAAGGACTCTTTTAGCTTGAATACACTACAATTCATTCATCAAACATTTATTGAGCAAATACTGTAAATGTTAGACACTGCTTTAGGAAAAGTAATACAAAATCCCTGTCCCAAAAGGTCTCAAAATCTAGCCAGGCATATGGATTATATACAAGTTTTATATCATCAATATCATAATATGATCAACTTTCATATATTATACAATATAACATAATATTTATTGCTGAATAAACTACTTGTTCATCAAATATTTTTCTTTTTTCCTGACAGGCATTGTAACTGATTTGCCACACCTAATTAATTACAAAGGAGTCTGGGAAAAAAAGTTTAGCCTGCAAGTGTCAGAAAAATAAAATAAGGAACCTTTGGCTATTACCTTTCCACTTTTCCTAAAAGTTCTGGAAGCAAGGGGTGTGGGAGAGGGAAGGGGATACATACATGAAAGGAAGAAGGTAACATAGAAATACAGGAATAGATCAATGAAGAACAGATAATAGTAATTATTAGAGAAGTTAATTGCCTAACCTCAAGATGTATGCCAAAAAAAAAAATTACCTGAAAAAAGAAAATGGGCTAGCCAGCACCTTTTCAAAAAAAGTGGGGATAATGGCCAAAGGATCCTTGCTTTATTTTTCTAACACTTGCAGGACAGTAAAAATTCTTTTGAAAACTATTCAATCAAGAGTGAAATCTGGGTTACTGGCAAGAATGTTATCTGAAATGATGACTCTAAGACATGATTGCCTGCTGTCTTGCAGTTTGGAATTTGATATGAAGCTGTGTTGAGGTTTAAAATGCCATTTGTTAGGAGTTAGAACGATGTTAACCATGTTACAGGTAAATCTAAGTGAATACTTAAATTCATCTAAAAGCCAATGTCTTTGGCTATTTTCAGCTTAATTGTAAGGAAGATAGCAGTAAATTGTTATTATATTGTGGTAGGTAGATAATGGCCTCCCCCAAGGTGTCCACATGCTAAGCCCAGAAACCTGTGAACATATTACCTTACATGCCAACAGAGGCTTTGCAGATGTGATTACATTAAAGATCTTGAGAGAAGGGGGTTATCCTGTATTATCTGGTGAGCCCAAGGTAGCCACAAGGGTCCTCACAAGAGGGAGGCAGGAGTGTCAGGGTCAGATCAGGAGCTGGGACAGCAGAAGCAGAGGGCAAAGTGATGTGGGGCCATGTGCCAAGGAAAGCAGCCAACTTCCAGAAGCTAGAA
Source organism: Gorilla gorilla gorilla (assembly GCF_029281585.2). Classification (NCBI taxonomy): domain Eukaryota; kingdom Metazoa; phylum Chordata; class Mammalia; order Primates; family Hominidae; genus Gorilla; species Gorilla gorilla. The sequence continues at coordinate 83,069,523 of NC_073239.2, read as the reverse complement.
AAAGCAAGGAAAGGGATTTTCTCCTAGAGCCTTAGAAGCAGCGCAGCCCTGCCATCCATCCGTTTTGGACTTCTGACCTGCAGAACTCTAAGATAATGCATCTGTGGTGTTTTAAGCCACTGAGTTTGCAGAAACTTGTTATAGCAGTAACAGGAAACTAACACATACATAACACACTATGGCCTATGCATTCTCCTCTGTTTTATTCATAAACAATTTTTAGGCACTGCTATGTATGAGTCACGTACTATCTAGGTGCTGTAGAGGGAAAAGAAGATTTAAAAAAAGCTGTTTTCCATAGCTTTTGTGTTTTTGAAAGAAATTAATTTTTGAATCCTATTATGCTTATCGTGTATTTATACTATGTGCCTTATAGTGTGTGTGCATGTATATATATATATATATATGTTTTACATATATACATCTGTATGTGTGTATATAGTATACAGCTATTCCTTAAGGATATTTATACTAAGGGCTTTACAGATAATCATTCCTTTAGCTCTCTCATAACAACTTAAGTTACTACTGTCTCCCCTTCACAAGGGAGAAAACTGAACTGAGGGGAGTTGAAACCTGCAAGAAGTTACCAATAAGGAGGAGATCTCCATTTTGATGGTTTGGGGGCAGACCAAAGTTGGTTCTGTATGAACTGACCAAAACTCTGATAAGAAACTGTGTTCTTTCAGCCTTGAAGAGAGAGGACAGAGATCAGGAATCTCACAGTGACTGTAAAGTGAGAGTGGTATTCTGGAAAAAAGAGTGTTGGAGCCCTAGATTCTGTCTGTAAACTTCTGCACCATGCATGCCTGGGACAGACTCTAAGTAGCTCAGCAAAGCCCAAAAGATGAGAAGTGAGATTTGAACTGTTGCCCAAGAGAGATGTTAGAGGTCGAACCAAATCAAATAAGTTGACTGCTAAAACAAAAACACTGACATTCTTTGGGGGAATATAAAATATAAAGATGTCTCTAGAACATAGAATTGACAAGGTCCATGATTCAATCCAAAATTACTTGACATATGAAGGATCAAGAAAATGTGCCCCATCCTTAAGAGAAATAACAATAAACTAAGACCAGCCCTGAGGATTTAGGAACAGCCCTTGGAATTAGCATGCATGGATTTTAAAATTTTAGGCTATTATGTGTATGCAGAATGAAGAAAAATATGTTTGGAATAAATTAAGAGAAGAATCTGAGCAGATAAGTACTGTACAAAAAGAAATTATGGAAGTTGTAGAATTAAAAATATAATATCTGAAATTAAAAATTTACTGAATGTATGTAACTCAAAAAATTAAGAATGACAGAGTAGAGAGTCAGTGAATGTGACTAAATAGCAACAGAGATGATAAAATATGAAGAAAAGAGAGAAAAAAGTTTGAAAAAGATAAACCTAGTCTCAGACACCAAGAGGTCAACAAACACTGTATCATCCATATAATTGTAATTCTAAGAAGAGAAGATAGAGACTGAGACAGAAAAATCTATTTAAAGATAGAATGGCTCTCAAATTTATTGAAGGGCATAAATGTGGAGATTCAAGAGTCTCAGCAAAATCACACTTAAAAATCACAAAAAAAGCTATGCCTAGGTGCATCAAAGGCAAATTGCTGAAAACCAAAGATAAAGAGGAAATATGGAAAGCAGCCAAAGAAAATGACATATCCAAAGAGAAATGATTTGAATCATCATTCACTTCTTGCCAGAAATGACAGAGGCTAGAAGATAGTGGAATAACACATTTTTAAAAAACGTTTTATTTTAAAATAATTTTAGACATACAGAAAACTTTCAAAAGTAGTACAGAGAGTTTTGCTGTTTATTTTTCACACAGTTTCCCATAATATTAACATCATACATAAGGATTGTTAATTATCAAAGCCAAGAAATCAACACTGGTACAGTACCATTCACTAAACTACACAATTTATTGGAATTTCACCAATTTTTCCACTAATATCCTCTTTCTGTTGCAGGATCCAGTTAACTATCCCACATTACATTTAGTTATTATGTTTTGTCTCCTACAATTTCTGTCAGGTCCCCAGTATCTCCCTTCTGTCTTTCATTATCTTAACACTTTTGAAGAAGGATGCTGGTCAGTTATTTTGTGGAATGTCTCTCGGTTTGGGTTAGTCTGATCCTTCCTGGTGATTAGAAGGAGACTGTGCATTTTTGGCAAGCATATCACAGAAAAATATTGTATTCTTCTCAGTGCATCATATCAAGGAGTTCATGATGCCAGTGTATCTCATTCCTGGTGATGTTAAGTTAGATCACTCAGCTAAGGTAATGGTTCTTCACTGAAAAGTTAGTACTTTTCCTTTTGTAATTAAAAGTATCTTGTGGGAAGATACTTTTAGACTGTGCAAGTGTCCTGTTTCTCCTCCAACTTTCACTAGCATTTGTCTGTAGATCTTGCCTGTGACAATTTCTACTGGGGTATTTGCCTAATGGTGATTTTCTGAAATAATGCCTTTAAGTGATTTAATAAATCTTTTTATCCAAAATATTACATCCATTACAAACATTCTTTAAGAACAAAATTGTACAACTCAATAATAAAAAGAGAAATAACCCAATTAAAAATGGGCAAAGGACATTTCTCCAAAGAAGATATGCAAATGAGAAGATTCTGAACATCATGAGCCACTAAGAAAATTCAAATCAAAGCCATAATGAAATACCACTGCACACCAAGTAGGATGGCTATAATAAAAAAGACAGATAATAACAAATGCTGGCAAGAAGACAAAGAAATTGGAAGCCTCATCGATTGCTGATAGCAGTGTAAAATGGTGCAGCTGCTTTGGAAAACAGTCTGGCATTTCCTCAAACCATTATACGTAGAGTTACCATATGGCCCAGCCATTCCACTTTTAGGTATTTACCCAATCAAAATGGAAACATATGTCCACATAAAAACTTATAACAAAAATGTTTATAGAAGCATTATTCACAATAGCCAAAAAGTGAAAACAGCCCAAATGTCCATCAACTGATGAATAAATAAGATATGGTATATTCATACAATGGAATATTATTTGGCCATTAAAAGAAATGTAGTTCTGATACATGCTACAACATGGATAAACCTGGATAATGTTATGCTAAGTGAAAGAAGCCAGTCACTAAAGACAATACATTATATAATTCAATTTCTATGAAATGTCCAGCTGGGTGCAGTGGGTCATGCCTCTAATCCTAGCACTTTGAGATGCCAAGGCAGGAGGATCACTTGAGCCCAGGACTTTGAGACTAACCTGGGCAACATAGTAAGACCCTGTCTCTACAAACAATAAAATAATTAGCACAGTGTGGTGGCGTGTGCTTGTGGTCCCAGCTACTCTCAGGAGGCTGAGGTGGGAGAATTGCTTCAGCCCAGAAGATTGAGGCTGTAGTGAGCTGTGATCATGCCACTGCACTCCAGCCTCGGTGACAGAGTGAGATCCTGTCTCAAAAAAAAAAAAAAAAAAAAAAAGAAAGAAAGAAATTTCCATAATAGGCAAATACATAGAGACAGAAAGATTGGAAAGATTAGTGATTGCCTAGAGTTGAGGGATTAGGAGAGTGGGGAGTGACTGCTAATGGATATGGAGTTTGTTTGGAAGTTGATGTAAATGTTCTAAAATTGGTTGTGGTAATGGTTCCATAACTCTGTGAATATACTAATAACCATTTAATTATACATCTTAAATGGGTGAATTGTATGGTATGTGAATTGTATTTAAATAAAACAATTTTAAGAAAAAAGAACAATGTTGAGGTAAAGACATTTTCTGAAGAAAAAAACCCTGGGAGAAATTATTGGCAGAAAACTTGCACTACAAAATACTATAGACATTTCTTTAGACTGCTGGTCTATTATACCATATGGAAACTTGAATCTTTAGAAAGAAATGAAGAACATCAGAAATATAATTATTTAGGCAACTATAAAATATTATTTTTATTTCTTTAAGGTACAAATAACTGTTTAAAGAAAAATGATAACACTGTCTTATGGGATGTATAACATTGCATTATAGACCTTTCCTAGCCAGTGCAATAAAGCAGGAGCAAGAAACTAAAGATATGAGGATTCTGTAGCTTGCTTACTTGGAAAATGCATAATAATTAGAATTAATAATGAATTTAGTAAAGTCGTTATACAAAGCCACTATACAAAAATCAATTGCATTGTATATCAGCAACAAACAATTAGGAATTGAAGTTTAATTAACAATGCCCTTAATGAAAGCATTTAATCCTCTGAGAAATAAACACTGACATAGATTTGGGATGGTGAGAGATTTATTGGGGGCTAACAAGATAAAAGAGAGAGGAAGCAAAATTTGGCACAGAGAACCTCAGATTATCATGCTTGATCAACTCATTTGGGGAGTTCCTTTGAAGCAAAATTATGTTACAGAAGATCCATATTGGGCAGAAATGGCCAGACCCCATGATATGGTTTGGCTGTGTCCCCACCCAAATCTCATCTTGAATTGTAGTTCCCATAATCCCCACATGTGATGGGAGGGACCTGGTGGAAGGTAATTGAATCATGGGGGCAGTTTCTCCCATGCTAGTCTCATGATAGTGAGTAAGTTCTCACGAGATCTGATGGTTTTATAAGAGGCTTTCCCCTTTTGCTCAGCACTTCCCCTCAGTGTTGTCATGTGTGTTAGTCCATTTTCATGCTGCTGATAAAGACATACCTGAGACTGGGTAATTCATAAAGACAAAGAGGTTTAATGGACTCACAGTTCCACGTGGCTGGGGGGGGCCTCACAAACATGGTGGGAGGCAGAAGGCGAAAGGCATGTCTTACATGGCAACAGACAAGAGAGAGAATGAGAACCAAACGAAAGGGGTTTCCCCTTATAAAACTACCAGATCCCATGAGACTTATTCACTACCATGAGAACAGTATCGAGGAAACGGTCCCCGTGATTCAATTATCTCCCACCGGATCCCTCCCACAACGCATGGGAATTATGGGAGCTATAATTCAAGATGAGATTTGGGTGGGGACCCAGCCCAACTGTATCACCATGTGAAGAAGGACGTGTTTGCTTCCTCTTCTGCCATGATTATAAGTTTCCTGAGGCCTCCCAAACCATACTGAACTGTGAGTGAATTAAACTTCTTTCATTTATAAATTACCCAGTCTCAGGTATGTCTTTATTCGCAGCATGAGAACGGACTAATTCACCACAGTACCTTAACTGTGTTCAGTCATCACCTGGGACTGCCCAAGAATAGTTTGACTATATCTCTAAAGATGAGGCAAAATCCTGAAGGTGCTAACAGCTGCAGGCTGTCAGCTTGCAGACCTTATTGCATCTCAACAGTAATGTTATTTTGTAAAGGGAAATTCAAGTGGTGCAGCTCCATGACTGCCACAAGCAATAAAACATATCATATAACTAGGGAATAAATGTAATGAAAGAGGTGCCAGACCTGTATACATAAAACTACACAATAATATTAAGAGAAATTAGAGAAGACCTAAATAAACAGAAGGATATAGCATGTTCATGGCTTCAAAGGCACAACATTGTAATGATGCCAACTTGAATCACTAATCTCTAGATTCAAGGTGTCCCAGTAAGTACTATTTTTTTGTGTGGACATTGACAAGTTGATCCTAAAGTTCTATAAAAATTTAAAGAATAACCACAACACTCCTGAAAAACAAACTCAAAGTTCTTATATTTCCAATAAGAAAGAAAGTATAGTGTTGACACAATCTTCTCAACAAATGACCAATAGAATAGTAAGTCTATTCTATTGTTCACCTAATTTATACCAAATTGCTGTTGAAAATAATGGGAAAAAATTATCTCTCAATAAAAGATACTGGTCAAATTGGATACCCAAGTGGAAAAAAATGAACTTTTACCCCATGATACCAAATATAAAAATTGCAGATGGATTGTAGTTGTAAATATGAAAGTTAAAATAACAATGCTTCTAGAAGAGAATATAGAATAGTATCTTTATAACCATGGAGTAGGCAAATATTTCTTAAAGGTATTAACCAGGAAAAGAAGGATTGATAAATTGGAACACATAAATGTTTAGAACTCTGTTTATTATAGGACACCTCTAAGTGAGTGAAAAAGCAATTTATGGAATGAGAAAAGATATTTGTAATACATATAGCCAACCAAATTCTCATACCCAATAACTAGAAAGAATTCCTGCAAATCAATAATATAAGGCAGGCAATCCAGCTAAAAAATAGGCAAAAGACTGGAATAGGTACTTTACAACAGAGCATCTCCCAATGTTCATTAAGAATAAAAAAGTGCTTTAATTAATCATATATTCATATTATTTGTATTCTGATGCTTTGACATCTTAGAGCCTTGCTGACCTTGGAGGGACCTTTCCTTCCAGAATTAGCTAATTCCTAGAGATAGATTAAACAATCTGAGAATATGTTTCATATGTAAACCAACCAATCCAGAGCCCATATTTCAACCTCCTCCTTTGTGGGTCTCCAACATTTGGAGCCACTATTCTCCTATCCTAGTCACCTCAGGACCAGGTATCAGACAATTAGGAACAGCCCCTACACCCCAGAGAGTACAAATATTATTCAAACTAGCCAATTTTAAACCTGTTCGTCTTGCCTCTCCTGTTCCTTCCCATGAAAATCACAACAAAGGCACTTGCCCAGGTTTTGCCCTTGCTTTCCTGACTGCCTTGTTGCTTTCCTGTGTGGCCCCCCATATGGTGTGCTATACCTCCTGTTTTTAGGGATCTGTGAGTATGAAAACTGTGTCTGTGTGTCTTTTGATACCTGATTAAGAGAAATGCAAGTTACTCTTAAAACAGTGCCTCACCTCATTGGAAATGCAAATAAAAATCACAGTGAGATCCTACAACTTACCTATCAGAATAGCTAGAATGAAAAAGACTAAAAATACCAAGTATTTATAAGAATGTGGAACAATGAGAACTTTCACATACTGCATATCCTGCTGGTGGGTGTGCAAATTGGCACAACTATTTTAGAAAGTAGTTTGACAGCATCTACTAAAGTTGAATATTACATACCCTATGACTTGCCATTTCTACTTCTAGATATATGCTCAACAGAAATGCACAATATATGTACCAAAATACATGTTTAAGAATGATCATAGAAACATTACTTGTGATAACTCCAAATTAGAAACAACTCTAATGTCCATCAAGAGTTGAATGAGTAAGTATATCACAGTATATTCATACAATAAAATACTGTGGGACAATGAAAATTATCTACAACTATGCACAGTGAATCTCAACAAATATACTGTTGAACAAAAGAAGTCAGGCAGTGAAGAGTATATGATGTATGATTCCATTTATATGGGGCTCAAATCAGGAAAATTCTATGGTGACAGAAGTTGAGATAATAGCTTACCTTTGGGGATGGGGGGCTGGAGGGATTATGACTAGGAGGGATATGAAAGGAAACCTACTTGTGTGTTCACAATATTTTCTTTCCTGATGTCAGTGGTGGTTACATAGGTGGATTCACTTGGTGAAAATCCACAGAGCTGTACATTTAGGACTTGCGCACTTTCTGTATGAATGCTATAATTCAACAAAAATGTTGAAAAAAATCAATGAGAATTTTTGTGTACAGAATAATTGTTGCAAGGATGTAAATTATATTGTTATAAATACTTGCAATCATTTATGAGGAAAGCTTGTCCTAGTAGGGGATCACATTGCTGGAACACATGTGAAATGAGCTTGCAATCTAAATTTTATGAGGCTCCTTACGTTAAATGCTGTCCTGGCTGTCGGTCATGAAACTGTTTTGGTTATTACTGAAACTGAATGAAACTGTGTTTGGGGGGCTCCCACCTGGAGAGTTGGTGGCTTATTTAGAGTTGTGTTTTACTCTGTGCCCTTGGCCAGGTGCTACTTACTGACATTAGTTAATCTTGCTGAGTCTCTATTCTCTTATCAGTGGGATGTGACTAATAATAGTAATTGCCTCACAGAGTTGTGAAGAATCAATAAAGTAGTGTATGTGAATGGCTCAGTGCAGAGCCTGGCGCCTGAGTACATGCTCAGGAGTTATTCACTATTAATGTTTTTGTTGTGTTTGTGTTCTGACATGTTTTCAAGATTTATAATTTAGTTGTGTTTCTGTAATATGTAAACAGGAAGTAGAGGAGGGATATTATAAAGAGGAGCTTGGGCACAGCTTCACCTACCCCACCATGACCCCAGTTCACCCATGGAACCCGAGATCTTTGATGAGGGCCCATCCTGGGTCAGACTAGGTTTGGCAATCGTGCATGGGAGATGATTGAATAGAGGGCTCTTGGGCTTGCAAAGAGAGTAAGAGATGGTATTTCTACTGGAGAGTTTGATCTAAGCCTGCTGAGAAGTGGTCAGCACCATAGCCAGGGAGCTCAAGGCCATACCTGAAATGTAAGTTCAAATTTACATGGGCCAAGAACTGAAGCTCCTGTGTTTATCTGCTTGTCTGAAAAATAAGACTTTTTTTTTTTTTTTTTTTTTCCTGAGACAGGATCTTGCTCTGTCACCCAGGCTGGAGTGCAGTGGTGCAATCATGGCTCACTGCAGCCTCAACCTCCCAGGCTCAATACATCCTCCCACCTCAACCTCCTGAATAGCTGGGACCACAGGCTCATGCCACCACACCTGGCTAATTTGTGTACTTTTTGTAGAGACGAGGTTTTACCATGTTGCCCAGGCTTGTCTCGAACTCCTGGGCTCAAGCTATCCACCAGCCTCAGCCTCTCAACATGCTGAGATTATAGGCATAATGAAAAACTAGACTCCTTCTAAAAAGATCAATGTGAATTTGGAGAAGATGTCCTAGACCTGAGGTCATATCTATACTAAAGTATAGTGTGGCAATACTCACTATTTGTAAAGCACAGTAAAAGCTCATATAAAAGTACTTAGAAAGGGTAAAAATCATCCAAAAACACAAGTGGGCTTCTGAGTTACCCAGGAGACTCTGAGCATTGCCCTTCTCGCCTTTAGCTTGTCACTCCAAATGCTTCCAGTGACTGGGCTCTGAGGCTGGCCTCACCTTTCAGTGTTCCACCCCAGGGATTCTCCATCAGCCAACTTCATAGGCCAGGAGTTATTACGGGCTGCTTCACAAGATGTTCAAAGGCCAGCTGTGAGTTTGTTTCACTTAACTCAGAGAAGGTTAATGGAATCTCAGACATGAAATCTCTAAGTAACACATGAAATTCCTCACTCCCTTTATGCAGCCATGGTCTGCATGAGAAATCAGAAGAGGAAGCAAGATTACTACGGTGTTAGGCTGGGATCCCACCAAGTGGGCCACGGCTGGCTCCCATTCCCTCTGCATATCTTACATGTTAGCTGGAGACAACTGTCAAAGTTCAAGGAGGAACCAGCTCAACAAAGCCTGATCATGAAAAGTTATATCAAAATCTGGGATCTGTTATTCTGACTCTTCATACCAGCACCAAAGAATTTGTTTACATTAGAAAGAAGAGTGTCTTTCCAATATGCTTTTGGAGATAAACTACAGGCAAACATGGAAACCTATACCAAAAAAAATAATGTGGCTTTTACTTTTTTTCCTAATTGATAAAAATCCTCATTAACTAGGCATCCAGAAAAAGGAAGGCATGAAAATCTCTTGTTCCACGTTTCCTCTTTCTTACTACATTTTGATTTCTTCAGGCTGATTGTGCACACAATTAGATAAGAACCAAAAACAAGGATACATCTTGTACTTTTTTGAAAGATTATTGAGGAAGACAGATATTTGAAGTGAGAGTTTTGCTTCAGTCTCTGCTCTGCCACTTACTAGTTGTGTGACCTTGGGCAGGCCACTGTGCCTGTGTTCTTCATCTATCAAGTGAGGATAAGAATGCCAACAGACAGACGATAAACACAAGTCTTCAAGGTGCATCCTAGGCCCTGCTCTCTTTCTTGTGAACAATTCTTCCAACAACTCCCTGCTCCCTAGGTGAGCTCAGCCACATTTCCCACCTTCCATGTATGCCCTGCAGGTGCACCTGCCTACCTGACATCTCCTTTAGTTGTCACAAAGAGAACTTAACACATCCAAAATCAGACTCTTGATTTTCCCCCAAATTGGTCTTCTTTTAGTCTTTCTTAACTGAGAGGCTTCCTTTATCTACCAATTCATGAAACTAGAAACCTGAGAGTCCATTTTGATTCCTCCCATTCCCTCTCTTTGCCTCCTCTCCCACTTCCAGTTCATTTACAGTCCTAGCTTGTAAATGCTAACTCCCAAAACCTCTTGAATCCACCTACTTCTACCCAGGTCCACTGCCACCACTCTTTTTTACTTTACCCTGATACATTCCCATCCAGCAGGTCTCACCTTCAGTTACTCGAGATCCTCTGGAGTCTCTCTCCGCTGCCCTGGAGCCAGTGTGATCTTTTTAATATGTTCATCTTGTAGTGTCATTTACCTGCCTGTGCCTTTTGGTGGCTTCCCACTGCTCTCAGGATAAAGACCAAAACCTTTAACACGATCTTCAAGGACAGCATGGTTTGGCTTTTCCCTGTAAGTTCGGCCTCATCTCAACTCACACTCTTATCTACTGAGCTCCACTCATAGGAGTTTTCTTTCATAGCTTTTTGTTTTTTTCCAGACTTTTATTATGAGGTAATTTCAGACTTACAGAAATGTTGCAAAAATAGTACAAGGAATTCTTGTATATCTTTAACACACATTCTTCAAATGCTAAATTTTACCACATTTGTTTAGTCTATTTTTTTCTGAACTTCTTGGGAGTATTATAATAAAGAAATTAATATAAATATAGTACCATTTTCTAATAAACAAACCTTCTTTAAAATTTGACTAATTATCCCATTAATGTCTTTTATAGCAAAAGAAAAAATGTTCTGCCCCAGAATCACAGATTCTACTTAGTTGCCATGTCTCTTTCAACTCCTTAATCTTGAACGGTTCCTCAGTCTTTTTTTGTCTTTTATGACCTTGACACTTTTGAAGAGACTTGGCCAATTATTTTGTAACATGTCTCTCATTTTAGGTTTGTGTGATGGTTCCTCATGATTAGAGATAGGTTATAAATTTTTGACAGGACTATCACAGAAAGGATTCTGTGTTCTTGGTGCATCAAATCAGGAAGCATGTGATATCAATTTATCCTGTTACTGTTGATGTTAACTTTGAGCACTTAATTAAAGTGATATCTGTCAGATCTCCACAGTAAAGTTACCATTTTTCCCTTTGTAATAAAAAATATCTTGTGGAGAGATACTCTGAGACTACAAAATAAACTTTCATCTTTTAATAATACAATCCACTGATGATTCTCATCTGAAATAATATTTACTATGGTGGTTGCCAAATGAAGACTCTTTTAAATTTAAAATGCCATGTTCTCTCCAACCCCAGGGCCTTTGCACATATTATGTCTTCTGCCTAAAATCCTCCTCCTCCTCTTCAACTGATTAATGATTATTTCTTTAGATCCCAGACCAAATGTCATTTTCTGAGATGTCTTCTCTGGCCCTTTCCCCATCCTGGGTAAGTCTCTCATTTATATATTGTTGGACATCATGTAGTACTTTGTAGCACTTGCAGGTGTAGTTTTACTTATTTTTGTGATTATTTAAAGTCTGTCTCCTCCCCTAGGCTATAAATACCATGAGGGCTTGTTTTTATGGACTATTATGATTCCAATGCCTAGCACAGTTCCTTGTATACATAGGCTGCTCATTCAATTTAAAGAACTCATAGAGTTCTTGTGATGATTAAACAAAATAAGATACATAATATTCCTAACATACAGTAGAATCTTAACAAATATTGGTGCTCTCCCCGTCCTCCAGCCCTCACATTGGTAAGGCTTTCTGTAACAGGTAAAACATCTTATACCAAACAAAAATTTGTCATTGGAAGTGACCTTCTGTGCCCTAAAGGTTGATCTTCACTTGAACTTTACTAACACTTCAATGGAAGGACATTTATAAAGAACAAGTCAGACTGAAATACAAGGTTACATTTCCTTTCTTATCTGCAACATATGTTGAAATGGGCTTCACTTGCCAATTTGAGAAATTAAACCTCCTTCTTATACTCTCTTTCAAAGTGACCCACGGTTATTTATGAGAGCTCTGCAGACAATTGATTTACATGTGAAGAACTTGTCTCTCAGGGTTTTCTAATCTGGTCTCTTTGCCCTGCTGCCATACAGCTCCTGTGGCTCATCTTATAAGAGAGCCATTCTGCTCTCTTTGCACAATTGTCCTTCACAGGCAACCTCCATTGATGTCCCCTCTCTGGCCCCGGGGGAGGGACAGTACTGCTCTCCTCTTGTCTAAACATCTCAAAACAAGTGTTGGGACTTCTGATTCAGGATGCAAAAGCTGCTCATTCATAAATTCCCCCTATTCCCTGAGACACTTGAAATTTCAGGACTCAGAGAAACATGAATAGAAATATGCTTATAACAGAAAAGAATTTGGAAGGAGAGATCACTGGTGAATACATGATTTCAAGAAATTCCCAGGCCAGGCACAGTGGCTCATGCCTGTAATCCTGGCAGCTTGGGAGGCCAAGGTGGGAGGATTGCTGGAGCCAAGGAGCTCAAGAGCAGCCTGGGCAACATAGCAAGATCCCGTCTCTAAAAAAAAATTTAAAAATTAGCCAAGCACAATGGTGCACACCTGTAATCCCAACTACTTTGGGAGGATAAAGTAGGAGGATCGCTTGAGCCCATGAGTTCGAGGCTGCAGTGAGCCATGATTGTGCTACTGTACTCTAGCCTGAAGACTGTCTCAAAAAAAAACAAAAAAAACAAAACAAAAAAAAACAAGACAGAATTCCCAGAAGAGGGCAAATTAAAATGTGTTGATTAGTGTGCAATGCAGAGGAAGCTATAGGGCAGGTAGGGCCAGGAGGGGAGGTGGGAGCTGATCTTACCTGTGAAACTTAAGAGGCTCTGGGCTCTAGGTCACAGGTATAAGAGGCAGTAGTAAGAGAGAACAGGAAGAAGGAGGATTTATTGAAGATAAGCGGGTCAGAAGTCAGCCCCACACTCCTTCTCTCCTTGATGTCCAGTTACAGAACAATTACGAGCTTAGATTCACTCCAAGACTGAAAAATAAATAAGAGCCAAAACTAAACCAAACCAAACCAAAAAATGGTCATTCCTCTAAAGAAAGAGAACAATCTTGGAGCTCCAGTGGTGCAGTCAGTTAGCGTGTTGTACTTATACAGAAAGACAACAATCTTCAGAGACTGAGACTTCTAGGTGGATATTACTTCCTCCAGAATAAAACATTTTTTTCTTCTGGAATTTGGGTAGATTGTTTATCACTCATCATCCTGAAGTGAAGCCTGCCATTGGCTATTTCCCATTCAGATACACAAAGGTTACAATAAGCCTTACCAGGGCAGAGGACTGTTAGGGAAAATAATTATAGAGTTTCTATAAAGCAGGAGAAGGAAACCATACCAGCTACCTAAAATAATCAGCCTTGTCCCTCATTCTCGAATATACATGAACAACATATAAGGAAGAAGACTAATATGTAAAGAATGACCAAATAAATAAAACTGACCCTGGAGGAACCAGAGCTATTTAGGGAAACAGAAGATAACTTTTAAAACATCTAATTATATTCTCAAAGAGAAGTGAGAATATGTTGTCAAGACAGGAATACAACAATATAAAAAAGGAATAGTCAAAGATTAACCCATGAAATTAAAAAATTCTGTTAAAATATTTAAAAATCAACAGCAAGGTTTGGTAATAAAGTGAAAGCAATCTTCCAAGCTATAGAACTAGAAGATAAATAGAAAACATAAGAAAAAAATAAGCAAAAGATCAATCCAGGGTTCAACATATGAGTAATAGTAGTTTCAGAATTTAGACTATGTGATATAGGGTAGAATTTTTTGTAATTGTGAGTAAAATTTCCAAGAGTTGACGAAAGGCCCAAGTTTTCAGTTTCATGGGGCTCATCAAGTGCTTTGCTGTATGAAAGGGAAATTGACCCATGTGTAAGAATAATTTCATCAAATTCAGAAAGGTGAAAATAAAAAGAAGACTCGAAAGGTTTCAGAGTGAGACAAACTAACACATCAAGTAGCCCACATTGTAACCAAAAATCTGGCATCAGCAACTCTGGATACTAAAAGTTGTGGAGCAATGCCATAAAATTCTTAGGGAAAATTATTTTGACTTGAATTTAATTTGACCTAGAATTCTGTATCCTGCGGAACTGTTACTCAAGTGGGGGGGTGGGAGGGGGGGTGAGGGGGGCGGTAAATACATTTTTAGGCATTCAGGGACTCAGAGGGTAAAGAAAGCTACGATTAAGGACAGAGTGGTTTCTAACCTGACCGTGTGCTGAAGGAAAGTTCCAGCATGGCAGCTGTGCATTGGGCCTGGAGAACAGTTACTTTACAAGGAGAGAAGAATTGGAGAGCTGTTGGAGGTTGTCTGGGTGAAACGAGGGTTCCGTGCAAGACTATCATTGAAAGGCAGGGAGAAATTGAGGATATTCTAATAGCTTATTAATCTTCATTAAACAAGAAAAACAAAAGGCAATTTGAAATCTTGGAAAAACCAAATAGAACAAAGTCATGGGTCACACAGAAAATTCACTGCATTGTGATATGACTGGGAAATGGGTTGAGTGTAAGGACAGGGAATTTATTTGATCTTGACTCTACCAACGTTTTTCTCCAAATGTCCCAGGGGTTAAAATATTTTACTTGTAGAGAAAGAAGAGTAATTATATGATAACAACTGGCTCTGTGATAAACAATATTTACATAGTAATTGCCATGTAAAAGGTGTTTATTGGCTTGTTAGTGTTGAGACTCAATCTAGAAAGGAAGTGTGGAAGATTTAATTAAGCTTATGGAATTGTACTTAAATGTTATTGTCCTCAGTCATGTAAAAGAAAATATACAACAGAAGTATGGATAAGGAAAGAAGATAAATGAGAACAGTAAGTTAGGGACAGTCAGATCCTCAACTTATAGTGGTAGGTGGTAGTTAAGTAATACTGCCAAAAGTTGATGGAACCAAAACTAGGTGTTTATATACGTTATTTAAAATTATACTGGCAGCTGGTAGATATTGTGAATAGTTGAGTGCTACTATTTATTTCTGATAGAAAATAGAAGATGGTAAAAGGAAGATTGTTGTCATTTCTCCAGCTCATCACTAAGCAGTAAATAGTCATGATTATTGCTAAGAATATTGACTGGGGTATATTTGAAAATTAATGAGTAGAGACATACAGTGCTTTTCAATTGCTAAACATTTTCTTTAAAGGGGACAGGCTCTCTAGGGCACTTACTTAATGTTTTTAGTGCTTGAGGCCCAAGTAGAGTGAAGAGTGCGAATATTCCATGTTTCCAGCCACCCTAATTGTCTATGATAATGGTAAAACTGCCGGAGAAATGTCCCGTTAAAAACCAAAGAGGGCCAATTTCCAGATGCACCACTGAGCACAAATGCACTTATTCTGCTGGTCCATTTGACAGCAGCCTCCTCAAGCCCAACTCAAGTGGCACTTGCCAGGGAGATGAGACTGGAGCCAGTGGTCCCATCCACAGGACCAGCAAGGCCACAGCAGCACTGTCTGGGCCTCTGTGACCAAGGCAACTCTCTCTGCCAAGCCATCACCTGAGATTCAGATGAAAGAGGATGTTTGCTCCTGGGAACATGTCTTGTACAAGGCAGGTAACAGCTTCAGACTCATGTCAGTGCTCTGCTTGATGCCCTACGAGACAGTAGAACTAAATGAGTGGCAAAGGCAGTCCTTCTCTGGCAGGCTTTCTTCTGAACTGATCTAGAGACATGAACCTCTCGTTATGAAGAAAGAGTTCCCTATTCAGGGAGAATTACTGCTCTCTCCTGCTGACATTGAGAAACCTGCTAAGTCTGATGCTTTAAGTAGGAGGCTCTTTAAGTTGGAATTCTTGTCAGGCATATAAGTTCACTTTTCACTTTATAGTGGAAATCGGGCCCGGCCTGGTGGCTCCTGCCTGTAATCCCAGCACTTTGGGAGGCTGAGGCAAGAGGATCACTTGAGCTCAGAAATTCAAGGCTGCAGTGTTCTATAATTGCTCCACCGCACTCCAGGATGGATGACAAAGTGAGACCCTGTCTCTCTCTCTTTCTGTATATCTCTATATCTATATCTATATCTATATCTATATCTATCTGTATATAGATAGATATACAGAGAGAGAGTGGAAATTGGGTCAAATGCCTGTAGTTATATTCTTTCTTAACATGGAGATAATGAGATTCTGTAAAATAGGATTTTAAATTATTTACTATGACCCAAGAAATATGCAGAAGTATGCTCAGGTAACTGACAGCTGAGCTCTTACCTCCTAATTTTTCAGGATAGATAGGCTAAGTTTTGAAAAGTCTGCCTTGACTGCAGCCTCATACTAAGGGATTCCTGTGCACTGGCTTCTCATGATGGAAGTAATGGTCAAGTTACACACTAGTGCCTCACTTCTATAGCTTAAACAAATCAGACCTGTAGAAGGTGTCTGATGTATAGATTAGCAAATCCATAGCCTGATGAACGGCAGCCTGTGATAGCACACGGCGTGGAAACTCTGCCAAATAGGAACATCATGAAACTTCCTCAGAAATTTGAACTGGAATTAGAGGAAGGCAGTTGATGAGTTTGTAGGAGTAACAGAAGTGGGACAGCACAGTCTGAGAAGGTAATACACAGATAAAATATGGAAGAGTCCAGGAGACATCATTATCATGAGCATACACATTTCAAGATAGAGCAGTCACTAGAGTAGAGGCTGGCATGGATTGTGGAGACGGGGTGGCAGAAGCAAAGACAGAGACGAACTGAGTCAATGTTAATGGTGGAGTTCAAAAAGCAGATTAATAACATTCTGCAACTGAGAGAATGTCTGAGGTGCTCTGATGCTTCCCTTGAGGTCTGGTATGCAGCTGTTTCTCGGCTTCATGGCATACCCTTGCTTCCTTGTGTAACTTTATGAGAGACTCCCACAGTATGAATGAACCGGCAAGGGTCTCTGTTCTTTGCAGCCCAAAGAACCCGGCTAAACACACCAACCCATCAATGCTGCCTTTCTAGTTGGACATGTTCTTTTGAGACTGCTTTCCTGGGGAGGTGATAAAGTAACTGAGGCAATGAAAAAACTAGTCTGAAGCAAAGAAAATCAGCATTGCCCCCTAAAGCCTAAGAGTAGCACACCAAGGCAAGTTATTTTCTGTATCCAGGAAAAGACAACTGAGGAGCAAGTGCTGAGTGCTTGGGGATTATGTCAGAAATTCCATTGCCAATGTCTTCACTGCCAAGGAATCCCCATTACCCCCACCCCACCCCACCCTCAACCAACCACTTTGGTTTTTCTCCAAGGACACTAAGTTTTGAAAAGATTTAATCTAGCAAACCGGCTATGTTTATTTAGGTAATACATCATTTTCTCATTGGAATAGATATGAGTCTTACCCATAAGCTCAGGATGAATAGATAATAGTTTTTTTACTCTCTAACTCTACCTAATTTTATTCTGAGTCCCCATTTCACTGAGGCAGGAGGAAATTTAACTCAGTCATTCTTGAGGCACTATGTCCCAAGTGAGATAGGGTGCAGGGAATGGTACTGGTCACTGGCCATCTCTATCCCCATGAGCGGTTAATTCTGAGATCTCCATGGTTCCTTCAGGCTCATTCTCCACGGCTCCCACACCACAGTTGGGCATTGAAATCTTCACTGTGGCCAGAAACTCAGTGCTAGTGTCCCTTTCCCTGAGTGTGACTTGCAGCCATCCCCTGGAAGGTCTGGCCCTTGCCTAGGGGCACTGTCTTGGAAAAGGGCAGTGGTCCAAGATTTTTCTCTTCCTCTTCTGGGCCAGTTGGGAAATCTTTGCTTTTTAGTTGCAGAGCCCTCCCCTATAAAATTAATCTGGATGATAGGAAGTTGAACAGGAAGCCCAGTGCCTGTGGAAAGTTTATTATATAACTGTAACTTGAGTGCTTAGCCATACACACACAAATGTGCATGCATGTGTGTGCTCAGCTGAATTAAATTAGTCACTAAAATCGTGTTTTCTCTCTCAGAATTAAATAATAATTATGTTGATTGAATGCACACGGCGTATGAAGTGACCTGGTAAGTATAAATAAGCTAGTGGGATTTCTGGAGTTTGTTTTGGTTGAGTCCCAAAGCAAAGAGGAGCCATGTGGATTAGAGACTTTCATAAAATAAATTCCGTGAGGCAAGTCAATGAACTGTCAGCTCAGTCTCATTAACTTTAGGGAGACCCCAGATGAGGCCTTATTTCTGAAATATCTGGTTGCAGGAAAAGTAAAAACCTGCAAATGTCTCCTTAATGTCTCTTGTTGCCACTAAATTGCTGCCCACTTAATTCTAACCCTGGGCCTCTGCGGAAGGAACTGAATGACCCTGGGCTTGGGGATACATTTTGTTTCTGGGCTCCTGAGTTTCTCTTGTAAGTACCCTCCTGCCTATCTTCCAGACTGCAAGAGTCCTCTCTGTGTTTCTCTCAGTTGTCTGTACTAACAGCCTTGACATTTTAGACCTGTCCCCAGTGATTGGAAAGTGCTGACTCATCAGTTCCAGGATTTTTCTAAAATGTGTCTTCAGTGGCCTGTGTGGGGAGAGAGGGAAAGACAGAGCAGAAACACCTTTCCTGTGACCAGGGCTTTAAGCTTAGTGTATTCAGGACTCCAGTGCACATTACTTATCTGACCTCACACAGCACTGTGCAGAGTGGTGGTGGTGTCCTTTCACATATGTGATACATGGGGCTCAGAGAGGCAGAGGGGCTTGCTCGGGGTCATAGAGCAGAGCCAGAACTGGACCAGCTCTTCTGTTTCCCACCTCCGTGCTCTTTGCCTGATACCCAGTCCTTCTCAATGGAACTAGGTAGTAGCCATACAAGGAGCTCTTAATGTGAGCGTGCTTCTGGCCCAGTGGAAACAGCAAGAAAATATTAGACACATTTCTTGCGCTTGAGTCACATAGAGCTTAGTTGTCGCTTTTTTTTTAACTTTTATTTTAGGTTCAGGGGTACATGTGCAGGTTTGTTTTACAGGTAAGTTGCATGTCACGGAGGTTTGGTGTAAGGATTATTTCATCACTCAAATAATAAGCATAGTACCCAGTAAGCAGTTTTCAGTCTTCTCACTTCTTACACCCTCCACTCTCATGTAGGCCCCAGTATCTGTTGTTCCCTTCTTTGTGTCCATATATACTCAGTGTAGCTCCCACTTATAAGTGAGAAGATGTGGTACTTGGTTTTCTGTTCCTGCATGAATTCACATAGGATAATGGCCTCTGGCTCCATCCATGTTGCTGCAAAGGACATGATCTCATTTTTTTTATGGCTACATAGTATTCCATGGTATTTATGTACCACATTTTCTTCATCCAGTCTACCACTGATGGGCATTTAGGTTGATTCCATATCTTTGCTATTGTGAATAGTGCTGTGATGAACATATGCATGCATGTGTCTTTATGGTAGAACAATTTATATTCCTTTGGGTATATACCCAGTAATGGAATTGCTGGGTCAATTGGTAATTCTGTTTTAAGTTCTTTCAGAAATCACCACACTGCTTTCCACAATGGCTGAACTAATTTACATTTCTACCAGCAGTGTTTAAGTGTTCCCTTTTCTCCACAACCATACCAGCATCTGTTATTGTTTGACTTTTTAATAACAGTCATTGTGACTGGTGTGAGATGGTATCTCATTGTGGTTTTGATTTGCATTTTTCTGATGATTAGTGATGTTGAGCATTTTTTCATATGCCTGTTGGCCATGTATATGTCTTCTTTTCAAAAGTGTCTGTTCATGTCCTTTGCCCACTTTTTAATGGGGGTTGTTTGTTTTTCATGTAAATTTGTTTAAGTTCTTTATACATTCTGGATATTAGACCTTTGTTGGATACATGGCTGGAAAATATTTTCTCCCGTTCTGTAAGTTGTCTGTTTACTCTGTTGATAGTTTATTTTGCTGTGCAGAAACTCTCTAGTTTAATTAGGTCCCATTTGTTGATTTTTATTTTTATTGCAGTTGCTTTAGGTATCATTGTTACAAAATCTTTGCCAGGACCTATGTCCAGAATGATATTTCCTAGGTTATCTTCCAGGGTTCTTATGGTTTTATATTTTACATTTAAGTCTTTAAACCACCTTGAGTTTTTTTGTATATGGTATAAGGAAGGGGTCCAGTTTCAATCTTCTGCATATGGATAGCTGGTTATCCCAGCACCATTTATTGAAAAGGGAGTCCTTTCCCCATTTCGTTTGTGTCCAGTTTGTCAAAGATCTAATAATTGCAGGTGTGCAGCTTTATATCTGGGCTCTCTATTGTGTTCCATTTGTCTGTGTGTTTGTTTTCATACCAGTATCATGTTGCTTTGGTTACTGTAGCCCTGTAGTATAGTTGAAGTAGGGTGGCATGATGCCTCCAGCTTTGTTATAGCCTTGGCTATTTGGGATTTTCTTTTGGGTTCCATGTGATTTTTAAAATAGTTTTTTTCTAATTATGTGACAAATGTCATTGGTAGTTTGATAGGAATAGCACTGAGTCTATAAATTGCTTTGAGCAGTATGGCCATTTCAATGACATTGATTCTTCTTATCCATGAGCATGGAATGTTTTTCTATTTGTTTGTATCATCTCTGTTTTTTTTTTTTCTCAGTGAAGTGTTTTTTTTATTCCTTCTCATTTGCAGACACATATATATATATATATATATATGCAAACACAAACATATAAACAAATGTGTTTTTTTTTAAGGATGTTTCTTTTTTTTAATTTTACTTTAAGTTTCGGGATACATGTGCAGAATGTGCAGGTTTGTTACATAGGTATACGTGTGCCATGGTGGTCTGCTGCACCTATTGACCCATCCTCTAAGTTCCCTCCCCTCGCCCTGTACCTGCAACAGGCCCTGGTATGTGTTGTACCCTACCTGTGTCCATGTGTTCTCATTGTTCAACTCCCACCTATGAGTTAGAACATGAGTTTGGTTTTCTATTCCTGTGTTAGTTTGCTGAGAATGATGGCTTCCAGCTTTATCCACGTCCCTGCAAAGGACATGATCTCATTCCTTTTTATGGCTATGTAGTATTCCATGGTATATATGTATCACATTTTCTTTGTCCAGTCTATCATTGATGAGCATGTTGGTTGGTTCCATATCTTTGCTATTGTAAATAGTGCTGCAGTAAACATACATGTGCATGTGTCTTTATAGTAAAATGATTTATATTCCTTTGGGTATAGAACCAGTAATGGGATTGCTGGGTCAAGTGGTATTTCTGGTTCCAGATCCTTCAGGAATTGCCATACTGTCTTCCACAATGTCTGAACTAATTTACATTCCCACCAACAGTGTAAAAGCATTTCCATTTCTCCACAGCCTCACCAGCATCTGTTGTTTCTTGACTTTTTAATAATCGCCATTCTGACTGGCGTGAGATGGTATTTCATTGTGGTTTTGATTGGCATTTCTCTAATGATCAGTGATGTTGAGGTTTTTTTCATATGTTTGTTGGCCATATAAATGTCTTCTTTTAGAAGTGTCTGTTCATATCCTTTGCCCACTTTTTGATGGGGTTTTTTTTTCTTGTAAATTTGTTTAAGTTCCTTTTAAATTCTATATATTAGACCTTTGTCAGATGGGTAGATTGCAAAAATTTTCTCCCATTCTATAGGTTGACTGTTCACTCTGATGATAGTTTCTTTTGCTGTGCAGAAGCACTTTAGTTTAATTAGATCCCATTTGTCAATTTTGGCTTCTGTTGCAATTGCTTTTGGCATTTTCGTCATGAAGTCTTTGTCCATGCCTATGTCCTGAATGGTATTGCCTAGGTTTTCTTCTAGGGTTTTTATGGTTTTGGGTTTTACATTTACATCTTTAATATATCTTGAGTTAATTTTTGTATAATGTGTAAGGAAGGGGTCCAGTTTCAGCTTTCTGCATATGGCTAACCAGTTTTCTCAGCATCATTTATTGAATA
Organism: Gorilla gorilla gorilla; assembly: GCF_029281585.2. NCBI lineage: Eukaryota > Metazoa > Chordata > Mammalia > Primates > Hominidae > Gorilla > Gorilla gorilla. Next base: position 83,047,480 of record NC_073239.2, on the reverse strand, counting down.
GGAGATCCTTTCCCCATTGCTTGTTTTTGTCAGGTTTGTCAAAAATCAGATGGTTGTAGATGTGTGGTGTTATTTCTGAGGTCTCTGATCTGTTCCTTTGGTTTATCTTTCTGTTTTGGTACCAGTACCATGCTGTTTTGGTTACTGTAGCCTTGTAGTATAGTTTTAAGTCAGGCAGAGTGTTGCCTCCAGCTTTGTTCTTTTTGCTCAGGATTGTCTTGGCTATATGGGGTCTTCTTTGATTCCATATGAAATTTAAAACAGTTTTTTTCTAATTCTGTGAAGAATGTCAATGGTAGTTTGATGGGAATAGCATTGAATCTATAAATTACTTTGGGCAGTATGGCCATTTTCACGATATTGATTTTTCTTATCCATGAGGATAAAATATTTTTCCATTTGTTTGTATCCTCTCTTATTTCCTTGAGCAGTGACTTGTATTTCTCCTTGAAAAGGTCCTTCACTTCCCTTGTTAGCTGTATTCCTAGGTATTTTATTTTCTTTGTAGCAATTGTGAATGGGAGTTCATTCATGATTTGGCTCTCTGATTGTCTTTGTTGGTGTATAAAAATGCCTGAGATTTTTGCACATTGGTTTTGTATCCTGAGACTTTGCTGAAGGTGCTTATCAGTTTAAGGAGTTTTTGGACTGAGATGATGGGATTTTCTAGACATAAAATCATGTCATCTGCAAACAGAGAAAATTTGACTTCCTCTCTTCCTAATTGAATATGCTTTATTTCTTTCTCTTGCCTGATTGTCCTGGCCAAAACTTCCAATACTATGTTGAATAGGAGTGGTGAGAGAGGGCATATTTGTCTTGTACCAGTTTTCAAAGGGAATGCCTCCAGCTTTTGCTCATTCAATATTATATTGGCTGTGGGTTTGTCATAAATAGCTCTTATTATTTTGAGACATGTTCCATCAATACCTAGTTTACTGAGAGTTTTTAACATGAAGGGACTTTGAATTTTATCAAAGGTCTTTTCTGTATCTATTGAGATAATCATATGGTTTTTGTCTCTGGTTCTGTTTATGTGATGGATTATGTTTATTGATTTGCATATGTTGAACCAGCCTTGCATCCCAGGGATGAAGCCAATGTGATTGTGGTGGATAAGTTTTTTGATGTGCTCCTGGATTCAGTTTGCCAGTATTTTATTGAAGATATTTGCGTTGATGTTCATCAGGAATATTGGCCTGAAGTTTTCTTTTTTGTGTGTGTATTTCTTCCCGGTTTTGGTATCAGGATGATGCTAGTTTCATAAAATGAGTTAGGGAGGAGTCCTTCCTTTTCAATTGTTTGAAATAGTTTCAGAAGGAATGGTACCAGCTCCTCTTTGAACCTCTGGTAGAATTTGGCTGTGAATCCTTCTGTCCAGGGCTATATTTTGTTGGTAGGCTATTACTGCCTCAATTTGAGAACTTGTTATTGGTCTATTCAGGGATTCGACTTCTTCCTGGTTTAGTCTTGGGAGGGTGTATGTGTCCAGGAATTTATCCATTTCTTCTAGATTTTCTGGTTTATTTGCATAGAGGTGTTTTTATAGCATTCTCTGAAGGTAGTTTGTATTTCTGTGGGGTCAGTGGTTATATCCCCTTTGTCATTTTGTATTGTGTCTGTTTGATTCTTTTCTATTTTCTTCTTCATTAGTCTAGCTAGGGGTCTATATATTTTGTTAATTTTTTTCATGTCTCTATCTCCTTCAACTCTGCTCTGATTTTAGTTATTTCTTGTCTTCTGCTAGGTTTTGGATTCATTTGCTCTTACCTCTCTAGCTCTTTTAATTGTTATGTTAGGGTATTGATTTGAGATCATTCTAGCTTTCTGATGTGGGCATTTAGTGCTACAAATTTCCCTCTTAACACTGCTCTAGCTGTGTCCCAGAGATTCTGGTACATTGTCTCTTTGTTCTCATTGGTTTCAAACAACTTCTTGATTTCTGCCTTAATTTCATTATTTACCCAAGAGTCATTCAGGATCAGGTTGTTGAATTTCCATGTAATTATGTGGTTTTGAGTGAATTTCTTAATCCTGAGTTCTAATGTGATTGCACTGTGGTCTGAGAGACTGTTTGTTATGATTTCAGTTCTTTTGCACTTGCTGAGAAGTGTTTTACTTCCAATTATGTGGTCGATTTTAGAAGAAGTGCCATGTGACACTGAGAAGAATGTGTATTCTGTTGATTTGGGGTGGAGAGTTCTGTAGAAGTCTATTAGATCCACTTGATCCAGAGCTGAATTCAAGTCCTGAATATCCTTGTTAATTTTCTGTCTTGTTGATCTGTCCAATATTGACAATGGGGTGTTCAAGTCTCCCACTATTATTGTGTGGGAGTCTAAGTCCCTTTGTAGGTCTCTAAGAACTTGTTTTATGAATCTGGGTGCTCCTGTATTAGATGCATATAATAGCTCTTCTTGTTGAATTGTTCCTTCTTATGTAGTGCCCTTCTTTGTCTGTTTTTGATCTTTGTTGGTTTAAAGTCTGTCTTTTTTTTTTTTTTTTTTGGCCATGGGCAATGCACATGGTTTTCTTTTATTTATTTATTTATTTATTTATTTTTATTATACTTTAAGTTTTAGGGTACATGTGCACATTGTGCAGGTTAGTTACATAGGTATACATGTGCCATGCAGGTGTGCTGCACCCACTAACTCGTCATCTAGCATTAGGTATATCTCCCAATGCTATCCCTCCCCCCTCCCCCCACCCCACAACAGTCCCCAGAGTGTGATGTTCCCCTTCCTGTGTCCATGTGATCTCATTGTTCAATTCCCACCTATGAGTGAGAATATGCGGTGTTTGGTTTTTTGTTCTTGCGATAGTTTACTGAGAATGATGGTTTCCAATTTCATCCATGTCCCTACAAAGGACATGAACTCATCATTTTTTATGACTACATAGTATTCCATGGTATATATGTGCCACATTTTCTTAATCCAGTCTATCGTTGTTGGACATTTGGCTTGGTTCCAAGTCTTTGCTATTGTGAATAATGCTGCAATAAACATACGTGTGCATGTGTCTTTATAGCAGCATGATTTATAGTCCTTTGGGTATATACCCAGTAATGGGATGGCTGGGTCAAATGGTATTTCTAGTTCTAGATCCCTGAGGATTCGCCACACTGACTTCCACAATGGTTGAACTAGTTTACAGTCCCACCAACAGTGTAAAAGTGTTCCTATTTCTCCACATCCTCTCCAGCACCTGTTGTTTCCTGACTTTTTAATGATGGCCATTCTAACTGGTGTGAGATGGTATCTCATTGTGGTTTTGATTTGCATTTCTCTGATGGCCAGTGATGGTGAGCATTTTTTCATGTGTTTCTTGGCTGCATAAATGTCTTCTTTTGAGAAGTGTCTGTTCATGTCCTTCGCCCACTTTTTGATGGGGTTGTTTGTTTTTTCTTGCAAAAAAGAGCCCGCATCGCGAAGTCAATCCTAAGCCAAAAGAACAAAGCTGGAGGCATCACACTACCTGACTTCAAACTATACTACAAGGCTACAGTAACCAAAACAGCATGGTACTGGTACCAAAACAGAGATATAGATCAATGGAACAGAACAGAGCCCTCAGAAATAATGCCGCACATCTACAACTATCTGATCTTTGACAAACCTGACAAAAACAAGCAATGGGGAAAGGATTCCCTATTTAATAAATGGTGCTGGGAAAACTGGCTAGCCATATGTAGAAAGCTGAAACTGGATCCCTTCCTTGCACCTTATACAAAAATCAATTCAAGATGGATTAAAGACTTAAACGTTAGACCTAAAACCATAAAAACCCTAGAAAAAAACCTAGGCATTACCATTCAGGACATAGGCATGGGCAAGGACTTCATGTCTAAAACACCAAAAGCAATGGCAACAAAAGACAAAATTGACAAATGGGATCTAATTAAACTAAAGAGCTTCTGCACAGCAAAAGAAACTACCATCAGAGTGAACAGGCAACCTACAAAATGGGAGAAAATTTTCGCAACCTACTCATCTGACAAAGGGCTAATATCCAGAATCTACAATGAACTCAAACAAATTTACAAGATAAAGTCTGTCTTATCAGAGACTGGGATTGAAACCCCTGCTTCTTTTTTTGCTTTCTATTTGCTTGGAAAATTTCCCTCCATCCCTTTATTTTGAGCCTATGTGTGTCTTTGCATGTGAGATGGGTCTCTTCAATATAGCACACCAATGGGTCTTGAAGACTCTTTATCCAATTTGCCATTCTGTGTCTTTTAAGTGGGGCATTTAGCCCATTTACATGTAATGTTAGTATTGTTATGTGTGAATTTGTTCCTGTCATCACGATGCTATCTGGTTATTTTGCACACTAGTTGATGCAGTTTCTTCATAGTGTCATTGGTATTTATATTTTGGTGTGTTTTTGCAGTGGCTGGTACTGGTTTTTCCTTTCCATATTTAGTGCTTCTTTCAGGAGTTCTTGCAAAGCTGGCCTGGTGGTAACAAAATCCCTCAGCATTTGTTTGTCTGGAAAGGATTTTATTTCTCCTTCGCTTATGAAGCTTAGTTTGGCTGGTTATGAAATTCTGGGTTGAAAATTCTTTTCTTTAAGAATGTTGAATATTGGCCCCTAATCTCTTCTGGCTTGTAGAGTTTCTGCTGAGAGGTCTGTTAGTTTGAAGGGCTTCCCTTTGTGGGTGACCTGTGCCAAGACCAGCTCGGTTGGGGAGACCCTCACCCAATGGCGCTAGAGGAATTAAAGATACACACACAGAAATATAGCGTGTGAAGTGGGAAATCAGGGGGACTCACAGCCTTCAGAGCTGAGAGCCATGAACAGAGATTTACCCACATGTTTATTGACAGCAAGCCAGTGATAAGCATTATTTCTATAGATTATAGATTAACTAAAAGTATTCCTTACGGGAAACAAAGGGATGGGCCAAGACAAAGCGATGGGCTCTGGCTAGATATCTGCAGCAGGAGCATGCCCATAAGGCACAGATCACTCATGCTATTGTTTGTGGTTCAGGACCCCCTTTAAGCAGTTTTCCACCCTGGATGGGCCAGGGGTTCTGGTAAACCAACAACCTTCAGCGTGGGCATCATGGCCATCACGAACATGTCACAGTGCTGCAGAGACTTTGTTTATGGCCAGTTTGAGGGACAGTTTATGGCCAGATTTGGGGGCCTATCCCCAGCAGACCTGGCCTTTCTCTCTGGCTGCTTTTAATATTTTTTCCTTCATTTCGACCTTGGAGAATCTGATGATTATGTGTCTTGGGGTTGATCTTCTCGTGGAGTATCTTAGTGGTGTTCTCTGTATTTCCTGAATTTGCATGTTGGCCTGTCTTGCTAGGTTGGGGAAGTTCTCCTGGATAATATCCTGAACTGTGTTTTCCAGCTTGTTTCCATTCTCCCCATCTCCTTCGGTTACTCCAATTGTATATTTGGTCTTTTTACGAAGTCCCATATTTCTTGGAGGGTTTGTTCATTCCTTTTTATTTTTTCCTGTAGTCTTGTCTGCATGCCTTATTTCAGCAAGGTGGTCTTCAAACTCTAATATTCTTTCTTCTGCTTGGTCCATTTGGCTATTGATGCTTGTGTATGCTTTACAAAGTTCTTGTGCTGTGTTTTTCAGCTCCATCAGGTCATTTATGTTCCTCTCTAAGCTGGTTATTCTAGTTAGAAGCTCCTCTAACAGTTTATCAAGGTTCTCAGCTTTGTTGCATTGGTTAGAAAATGCTCCTTTGGCTCAGTGTAGTTTTTTGTTACCCATCTTTGGAAGCCTGCTTCTGTCAATTCGTCCATCTCATCCTCTGTCTAGTTCTGCACCCTTACTGGAAAGACATTGCTATCATTTGGAGGAAAGAGGCACTCTGGCTTTTTGGGCTTTCAAAATTTTTTCATTGATTCTTTTTCATCTTCATGAGTTTGTCAAGTTTTGATCTTTGAGGCTGCTGACCCTTGGATGGGGTTTTTTTGGGGGCTTTTTGTTGTTGTTGATGCTCTTTTTGCTATTTTCTGTTTGTTTGTTTTTTAGTGGTCAGGTCCCTCTTCTGTAGGGCTGCTGTGGTTTTCTGGGGGTTCACTTCAGTCCCTATTCATCTGGTTTGCTCCCATGCCTGGAGATGTCACTCAAGGAGGCTGGAGAACAGCAAATATGGGTGCCTGCTCCTTCTTTCGGTATCTCTGACCTCAAGGGGAACCAACCTGATGCCAGTAGGGTCACTCTTGTATAGGGTGTCTGACAACCCCTGTTGGAGGGTCTCATCTAGTTGGGTGGCATGGGGAATGGGGCCCATTTAATGAAGCACTTTGACTATCCCTTGGTGGAGGGGGTGTGCTTTGCTGGAGGGAAACCCACTCATCTGGGCTGCCCAGATTCCTCAGAACTACCAGGAGGAAAGATTAAGTCTGCTGGTCCACAGACACTGCAGCCACGCCTCCTGCTAGGGGCTCAGGCCCAGGGGGTTCTGGGTTCTGTCCCTGAGCCTCTGGCTGGAGTTATTGGAGTTCCTGCAGGGAAGCCCCACCAAGTGAGGAAGGAACAGTCAGGGTCAGGCCTGAAGTGGCACTCGGGCAGCAGTCTGCCACAGCCAGTGTGTTGGGCTGTGGGGGACACATCTTGGGACAAAGCCATCCAGCCTCCCTGGCTCCAACAGGGGAAAAGTGTGGCCTGGAGCAATAGAGATAGATGCTGCCCTTCCCCCACCCAGGGAGCTTAACATGTTAGGCAGTTGTGAGTCCCAGTGCTGGCTGCTGCCCCTCCCCAAGGAGCTCAACTGGCTTAGACAGCAGGCAACTGCAGCTGTGGTGCTGGTCTCCCCTTACCCTAGGAGAGCTCAGTAGACTTAAGCAGATTCCAGCTAAGAGGCTGTTGAGAATCTGTGTGGCTCCAGAGTTGGGATGCTAAGGCCTGGTGGTGTGGGTTTGTGAGTGGGAGCTTCCAATCTATGGGTTGCAGTTCTGTGGAAAAAGCATGGTTTCCCCGCCTGGTTAGCAGGCTCACTCACCGCCTCCCTTGGCTGGGCAGGGGATCTCCCCTGCCCTGTGTGGCTCTCAGGTGGCCTGCTGCACCACACTGCTCTTCCTTCCTCTCCGTGGATCATGCCAGCCACCTAGTCAGTTCTGATGAGAGAACCTGGATACCCTGGTTGCCAGTGAAGGATTCACAGTCTTATTATGGTTCTTTTCAATGGGAGCCTCTAATTGCTGCTATTTCTATTCTGCCATCTTGGCCCCATCCCCTCTCTGTTTTCTTTGAGCAGTGTTTCATTGTTCTCATTGTAGAGATCTTTCACTTCCCTGGTTAGCCATATTCGTAGGTACTTTATTCTTTTTGAGACTATTGTGAATGTTATTGCATTCTTGATTTGTCTCTCAACTTGGATGCTGTTGATGTATAGAAATGCTACTGATTCTTGTACATTGATTTTGTATACTGGAACTTTGCTGAAGCTGTTTTTCAGACCTAGGAGCTTTCAGGCAGAGCCTATGGGGTTGTCTGGATATTGAGTCATATAATCTGCAAACAGAGATAGTTTGAGCTCCTCTCTTCTGATTTGGATGCCTTTTATTTCTTTCTCTTGCCTAATTGCTCTGGCAAGGACTTCCAGTGCTATGTTGAATAGGAGTGGTGAGACTGAGCATCCGTATCTTATTCCAGTTCTCAAGGCATATGCTTCCAGCTTTTGCCCATTTAGTATGATGTTGGCTGTGGGTTTGTTATAGATGGCTCTTGCTATTTTGAATTATGTTACCTCAATGGCATTTGCTGAGGGTTTTTAACATGAAGGGATGTTGAACTTTACTGAAAGCCTTTTTTTACATCTATTGCAATGATCATGTGGTTTTTGTCTTTAGGTCTGTTTGTGTGATGAATTACATTTATTGATTTGTGTATGTTGAACCAACCTTGCATCCCAGGGATAAAGCCTACTTGATTGTAGTAGATAAGCTTTCTGATGTGCTGCTGGATTTGGTTTGCTAATATTTTGTTGAGGATTTTTGCATCGAAGTTCATCAAGTAAATTGGCCTGAGCTTTCTGTTTTTGTTGTGTCTTTGCTAGGTTTGGTACCAGGATGATGCTGGCCTCATAAAATGAATTACGGAGGAGTTCTTCCTCCTTAATTTTTTCGAATAGTTTCAGTAGGAATAGTACCGGAATACATCCGGTAGAATTTGGCTGTGAATCTCTCTGGTCTTGGGATTTTTCTGGTTGGTAGACTTTGTACTAATGATTTAATTTTGGACCTTGTTATTGGTCTGTTCAGGCATTCAATTTCTTCCTGGTTCAATCTTGGGAAGTTTTATGTTTCCAGGAATTTATCCAGTGCTCAGCTCCCAACTTCTGCACTGTGTGTTCTAACTGTGGGGGACTTGTATCGGGCACTGACTTTGTTCTCTGGTTCCTCGAGATTAGGAGTCCACTCATTGGGACTCCTAAGTGCATTGGGAAGGCCTAAGTGCTCCCAGACTTCTGGCCACTACACTCTGATGGGTGGTGTCAGCCAAAGCATTTCATAGTATAGTGGCAGTGGGATCCATCCTTGTTTGCCTGTGCCAGTAGTGGCAGCAGTGGCAGCACAGCAGGGTGCATGCTTGTTGGCTATGGCCGGGTGCTAGAGGGTGCTGGGGTGCCTGCCTCCATGCAGCCATTTACCACAGTGGTAGAGGTAGCATGGCTCGGGGGGTGTGAAGCCCCTGCTGGTGACTGTACATATGATCCTGCTGATGTTGGTGTCAGCATGGGGGCATGGCACTGGCAGGCACAGGTCTGTGTGAGCATTCTTACACCACAGGCAGGAGTGGTCACTCAGGGTGGAGGAGGGTTCACTGTTCTTTGTGCTTAGTTTCACTCCCATGGCAGTGTGGGCACAAGTTCAGGGCTGGCTGACTCTGTGCCCACCAAGGTGCCATCTGCAATGGCAGTTCAGTGGAGGCAGGAGTGGGCAGTGTGCACTCCCGCTGCAGCACTGGTAAGGAAGGGTGCATGGTCACATGCGTGCTGGTGGGGCAAGAAAGGCAAAACCCATCCACACACACATCCACCAGCAAAGCAATGTCAGGGACTGCCGTGGGCCTGGGGGAAGTTGCAGTGTGGAAAGGGAGCAGGTGGGCTGGTGTGTGGTTATGGAGGCCGCTCTGCTGGAGCTTTCTGCTGGTCAGGCATAGTGTGCCAGCACAGGAGCTATGATGTAAGCCCCCAGGGCACCCAAGGCTGCCCTGCAAGCAGGCATGGCCAGGCTGGGGCCCCAGGAGAGGCCAGCAGACCAAGCATGCTTAGGTTGGACTGACCCAGTCTGATGGGCAAGACTGCCCTGCAGAGTTCAGGTGAACAGTTCCCCTAGGGCTAAAGTCTCCTATGGGACCACGTCGAGCCTCGGGAGATGGGCATCCCTGGTCATGCTCTACTAGAGACACTCCTGCACAAAACCCTCTGGGCTTCACATCAGCTGGCTTGCTGTCAGCACCACTTCTCTAAACAGCTCTCCCTGCCAATTTGAGTGTCCATGGTGGTTGAGGTGTCTCTCCTGCCAGAATTCCAGAGGCAGAGGCCCATGGTGAGAGCATGTTGTTCCTTGCCAGTTCAACTCATCCATTCCCCCATAGTTGTTGGGGACCAGGAACAAATCCCATTGTGCAACAGCCCCATGCAGGGTTCCCAGCTTCCTCCCTCTTCAGCCCAGCTTCTGTGTCTCCCTCTGTCCACGCTCGGTGCCTTCCCTCTGATCTGTAAGGAGTGCTCCAGTTGTCTTGGTCCCTCAGTGGCAGCTGTTCCACCTGGCTGCAGCTTTTTGACCATCTTGCCCAGTATTAAGGTGCAATTTTCTTTGCATGTGAAATGAGACCCATCTCACTGAGACTCCTAGTGCTGTGTGTGTGTTACTGGTGGTTACTATTATTTCCATAGGATACATCCTCCAACCTGCTGACGTCCATTCTCATTCACTCTGCCTCCTCTCCGGTGACCTGAATCCCATGCCCCTGAACCCATTCTGGCATTTTACTCTGGCAGGAATTGCCACTCTCTGCTAGGTCATTCCCATCCACATCAAACAAGTACTATAATACCTCCCAGCTTTAAGAAAAATTACCTGTCCTTGACCCTGCTTTTTTCTCCTTCTATAGCATCATTTATCTGCTTCTTGTTGCAGTAAAACTACTCAAAAAAAAAAAAAGTCTGTATTCACTGTCTTCACTTCCTCTTTTTTCATTTCCTCTTGAGATCACCCAAACAAGCTTTGATCCTCACCACTTCACAAAACTAGTCTTGTTAAGATCACCAGGGGCATCCCTGCTGCAAATCCAATGGCTCAGTCTTTGTCCTCTTCTGATCGGCCTCCTGCAGCATTTGGCACTATTCACTCCCTGCTCCTTGCAGCCTGTTCGTCATTTGGCTTCTAGGACACCATTCTTCTGGTTTTCTGCATACCTCATTTCCTAGCTTTGTCTCTTCCAGGTCTCTAAATTACCACCTTCCTCAGAGCACAACCCTCTTTTCTAATTACATTCACCTCCCAAGAAATCTCTTCCACTTTCATACTTTAAGTGGCATCTATCTGTTGTCAGTTCCTGTGAACTCCAGGATTGTACATCCAACTACCCACTCAACATCTCTACATCTCGCTTTCTCTTACACCCCACATCCAATCCTTCAGCAAATCCTGTTGGCTATATCTTCAAATTTATTCAACTTCTCACCTCCCTTCACTAACTAGCCCCAGCCATAATGATCTCTCTCCTTGACTACCACACTAGATTTCCTAACTGTTCCCACATCTATACTTGTCGCCCCGTAGTGAATTGCTACATGGCAGCAAGAGTTATCTTTAAAATGTAAATCCTATTATATCATTCTCCTGCTCAAAACTCTCCAATAGCTTCCCATAAAATTCTAAAGGTCTACAAGGCCCCACATGATCTGACCCCTAATTCTGTCTTTAACCTCATGTCCTCACACTCCCTCTCTATCACTGCTCCAACCCCACTGGTCAACTTGCTATTCTTGGAGCATGCTGAGAGTGTTCCCAGCAGGGCCTCTACCCTTGCTATTCCCTGTGCTGGACTCCTTCTCCCAGAGAGTAGTGAGCCTGTTGCAATAGTTTTCTATTCTTGCAGTCATTTTAGAAATTACCACATATTTAGGAGCTTAAAACAACACCCATTCATTGTCTCACATTTCCACAGGTCAGAAGTCCACCACTGTGGCTGGAGCATTCCACTCCTAGGTATATTTCCAATAGGTATATTTCCAATAGAACACATACATGAGAGTACCAAGAATGTGTACAAGGATGTTCAGAGAGCCCGCTTCATGATACCCTCATATGGGAAAGAGCCCTAACTAATAATAATCAACAGTAGAATGAATAAATAAGTGCTGCATATTTTTTAGATGGAATGCTAGGCAACAAAAGGAGTGAACAAATTATAGCCACAGACAATGATGTGGATAAATCTAAACAACATAATTTTGAGTGAAAGAAGTCAAAAATCTAAAATGTGTGATTCCATTTAGTTAAGTGAGTTCAAAACACAATGAAACTATAATATTTAGGGATAAGGCATATGTGACAAACTATAAAGGAACAAAAGGATTAGTCACAGCCCAAGTCAGGATGGTTTCCTTTGTGGAGAAGGATGAGATAGGGATGGGAGGGGATTCTGAACATTCTCTTCTTGATCTTGGTGGTGGTCACACAGGGCTCCACTTTATGGAAACTTATTTAGCCATATAATTTTGATTTATGTGGGGTTTTTTGGTATATGTTATAACACATAGAGAAAAAGATATATGTACCTGGAAATATAGGTTTAGAGGAAACTGTTCTGTGTCTAGAATTGAAGGCACATTGTGGGTTTTATTCGGTGGGATAGGAAACTGTTGAAGTGCTTGTTTGCTAGGCAGGCAGGGGATCTTTTTGCCAAAACATTAACAAAAATCCAAATAAATGAGAAATTTTCCTATAATTCTACCATTTTCACTTTTGAGTACTTCTTAAAAAATTTTTACCATCCTTGCTAGATGAGTGGATAAAACAGGATATGGCTTTAATTTTCAATACTTAAAAAAAGATATAGGTCAATGTTTCATGTCACTAACCAGACTTCATAATAATTTTTATTGACTTTATAATGTTCATTTGAGTGGATTTACCTTAATTTACTTAACCATTCTCTTATTATTGCTTTAAATCCATTCTGACATTTCATTATTATAGGCAATACCTCATAAGCATCATATCCCCATTGAATGACTGCCTCAGAATACATTATCAGAATATCATTTTAAGGTCAAAGATTATGAATATTTTAATGAATATTGATACTTGCAAATTACTTTCCAAAAGAATTTTTTCTAGTTCATATTGCCAGCCAGTATGCATGAGCAGATTCATTCATTTAGTCATTCAACAAATATTTAATGAGCACCTATTGTATTCCAGGACTACCTCTGCTGTCAGAGAGTTCAATGTCAAGTAAGGAAGACACACAAGCAAAAATAAACTATGATTGGGGGCCAAGGGAAGATCCCCCAGCAGATCAGGCCCACACAGCAGATTAGCTGTGAAATGTATGTGGCTGTGTTTTAATAGATGTGAAAGTTTATTGACAGTTTTTGAGCAGTGTTTGATATGAAAAGAGCAATGCTTCAGAAAACTTAATTTGGCCATCAGTTGTAGGAGAGATTGGTTGTGAGAGTGGCTGGTGCCAGGGAGAAGGGTGTGAAACTTTGGGGAAAAGGGGAATGAGGGTTCCTGAACCAGAGAATAACTAGGAAAAGAAGAGCAGCAGAGAGATGAAAGTGACTGTAACACTGTTTAACAAGCTAGGAGATAATGTATAAGCCATACAAAATGTTATAGTACAAACACAAATTATGACTAGACCATTAGGGTTGACAATTCCACACTGCAGATGGCTGATTGACTTTGGGGTCTCATTGTGACATTTGTCAGCTCTACTCAGTGCCATGCACAACCTGATGGTTAGAAAATAATGTGGCCCAATTAGTGTGACTGTGGGAATCTTAATGTCTATATTCCTAATTTTCTGTGTATTTAAAAATATGCCCTAAATGATACTTGAAGGTAGTTTTTGCATCTTGTATATACTGTGATTTTCCCAGGATGTCACCAGCCTTATACAATAATAGACTCTGACTGTCTGATACATTTGCTCTTGCAACATCGTCACAATTTATTGCTGATAATGAATACAAGTGGCATCAAAATGCTCCCCAACAGCTTTTACCAGCCCTCTTCATAAAGCGAGGAGGCCATAAATCAGGCAGATGTTAAACATCCGAGTCGAAGCTGCATCTCTCGGCCTGCGCCCAAAGCCTCTTGGCTAGCACTGATGTGTGGCTGGGAACGGTTTATGCTTGTCTTCCCCGCCAGAGCATATGGGACAGCACTAACTGAGAATTACAGACTGGGGATCCTGAAATCTCACAAAATTAATGAACTGTAATGTTTTTACAGAGATGGGGGAAATAGAAGAATTATAACTTAGGAAAATGGCTTGGTTTAGCAACCCATAAGCTGCTGTCTGTTCTGCTGCTTCTTATGTGCAGTGGATGTTGAGGTCAGTATCTAGACAAATGCTGCCCCAGCACTGCGGGGGCCGTGTGTCATTGCTAAAAGCATTCAAACCAACAAAATGAGATTTTGAATGTTCAGGAGATGTTGACTTGACTTAAATAATTTAAGGTCTTGTAAAACCAGGAACAAGCCCTGAAAAACTAAAATCTACATAAAAGAAACTTAGCTGTTCATATTTTCTTCTGTTCCCATTGGCTGCCCATTAAATTTTCTGATCCTTCTCCACCTATCTTCATGTACTTTTTGATTTCCCTGCTCTTTTTAGTGATTTTCTTTCTAATCTAAAAGCCAACATTTATTTTCTCTGTATGCACCTCCTGGAACATTGTGAACTCTGTCAAAATCTTTCAGAACAATACATTTATCATTTCTTAAGAACTTACTATGTCCCAGGCACTGTGTTGATTCCTTACATGTATTATTTCTATAAGGTTATTACCATCTTTCACTGGAGACAGTGGAAACTCAGGCAGGTTAAATATTGTCCAAGGTCACAAAATGGCAGTAGCTTAACTGGTATCAGAATCTGTATCTGACTATCTCTAAAACTTATTTTTCTTTCCATTCTGGCTTCTACCTCCCAGATCTAAAACTTAGCAAAATAATCTAAACCCAGTTTTTCCCCTGAAGAATTTTATAAAGTTTGATATTTTATCAAATTTTACTGCAGATTGCACATTGTCACGGGCTCCTGCGCCCAGGAGGGGTTAATGCCTTGCTCGGCTTCCAGCGGCAGCACTCCTGTACTTAGAAGTCTGGCTGAAGTTTTGCAGAGAGTAAGGAAAATCCCATTTGCTCCAGGCTGCAGACTCTGAGCAGTTTGGCTGCTGAGTCTGGGTCCTGTCCTGGAGCTGAAAAATATCACTAACCATGTCCTGTTTGGCAGCTAAATCTTGCCACCATCATGCCTGTCACTGGCGCATCTCACATGCCGCAGGCTGCCTCCTGAAGAAGAATTGCCTTGCCAGGTGGCTATTTAGGCCTGAACCACTGCTGCATATATCACCCAGGGAAATCAGGTCAAGCCAAGAGTGAATTCATTGCATGTATTGAGGAGTGATTTCACCAGATAAAATACATAATGTGTCTTTGTTGATCTAGCAGTCACCAAGGCGACCTTGCTGAGAATGGTCTGGTCTGGTCAGGAAAAGGAAGGGCTTCAGAGAGAGGAGTTAGGGAACCACCACTGTCACTGGCAAGTTCACAGCAGGAAAAACCCTAAAACCATGTTGCATAAAAAAGTTTTCATCTTTTTATTACAGCTTTGAAATGCACTCAAAGTTAGAGAAAGTAGTAAAATGAAGTCAGGTCAGACTCAACAGTTATTAAGATTTTGTTACATTTGCCTCATTTATCCCTAAAAACCCACTTTTTGGGGGTGAGAAGTAGGATTTCCACTTCAGGCCTTGGGTCTGCCACAGTAGAGGAATAGCAAGAGTTGAACTCAAGCTCCCTATTGTTTTTATGAGTAAACTGATAACCATTTATTTGTTTAAAAGCATTTACTGAGTGCCTACTATATGCCAGGCCTGAGCACTAAAAATGACAAAAAAGAAAAAGGCAGCATGCTTTATTGGAAAGATCTTTGGCTCTGCCACCTGCTACGTGCTCAGCAAATGGCCATGAACAATCTTCATAGTCATGGAACTATAATTACTATAATACTATCAGGATAAGATCCTGCCCATAAGGGGCTTTCAACCTTACTGGGGGAGACAGACCTTCAAAATAATAGGTACAACAAGGTCATTAATATTGGGATAAAATTTTCTATGGGGCACAGTGGGGAAAAATAACAAGAGGTTGAGTTGTATCTGAGTGGTAATTGAACTGAGCCTGGACAGACACAGTAGGTGCCTCCAGGTGGAGGCTTGAGTGTGGGTGGAATGGCAATCCAGGCAGATGGAAGATCCCCAGCAAAGGCACAGTGGTGTAACCCTTATGGGGAGCTCATCACACTTCAAATAGGTACATGACTGAACTGGTGGGTAGCAGGGGCCACGTCAGAAAGAATCATTTATGCTTCGAACTTTATCCTGTAAACAGTGGGGACTAACGATGACAGGAGTCACAGGATTCAGTCTGGAAGCTGTACATGATGGTGGGCTTAAAAGACTGGAGGTGGGGAAGCTTGGTAGTAGGTGTTAGTTCAGATGAGATATGATAAAGACCTGTGCTAAGACAGTAGCTTTTGGGGGCAAAGAAAGAGACTAGATAGGAGAAACGTTGGTGCCAACATCAATAGAACTTAGTGATTCACTAGATCTTTGAAGAGGCAGAGGCCAGAGGTACCTTGAGAAAGAAGAAGGAGTCAGGCTGGCTTGAGGGTCCAGCTTTGATGTAATTCACAAGGGGAGCAAGTCTCAGGCTCTGGTTACAGGCAGGATTGATCAGAAGGCACTTGATCACACACAATGATGTATTGTCCTTATGGTTCTCATTATATTTCATTTATATATATCATTATATTTCAGCTTTTATAATAGGCCTCTCTGGAACTTTATGAGCATATAATATTTATTTAACAGTTTTTTCAATAATTACTAGGTTCTGCTATTCTAGGCACTGTGAATACTAATGAACCTCATTAAAGCAGGGACCCCCATGATCTAATTTCAAAACAGGATTATGATTAACGAAAAACATAGTCCATCAACTGAAAAGAAATTTGCAAGTTTTTTTATAATTACTATTTTTGGATATGTTGAAAGGACTCACAGTCCTGAGAAACAGTTCTCTTTTTAATCTTTTTCTCTTCCATCAATTTTTCTCATACACTGCAAATACTCCCCCACATTTCTTCAGAACCACTCCTGTTAAGCCTTCTCCCTGCACTGGCTCTGATCCCTCTTATTCTATCCTTTCTCCTTCTCTAGATTCTGTGCTATGAAAGGCCAAAGGACCAGAGGCCAAGAGCAGGCAGAAATTGATCAGACAGACAAAGCCAGATCCCTCTTTAATGAGCAATGAGAGAGAACAGTCTGAAAATATATACAATTATACTTTGGGTTTCATTACACAGAGATGAATAAGCCATCTGTGATGATGGACACCTCGCTCCCCAGTGATGTGTATATTATAATCATTTTATGTTTATTTTTGTTGTAGGCAACTTTCATCTTGTGGATGGCAATGCCAACATTATAATGAGCCAGGAAATCTTGCTTATTGGAAGAGGGGTTGAGGGCAGCTGGTGTTAGAGGAACTGCCTCTGCCAGGAAGCTGGGACTATCTGTTCTCCTTCTCCAAATTCACACTTCAGGCTGCTTTTGGTTGATGTTTTAGGGAGATGTTTTGGGACTGGCTCTTACAAGGGTAAGAGAATAATAGTAAGGCAGCCAGGGCTGAGCCAGAAGTTTCCTTCAGCTTTGGGAGGTCTCCTTGTTGTTGGTGACCTCTGACTGTTCTCTGGCCTGCTGGCTGCTCCTGCCTGGCCCCTTTAGCATTTCCAATCTCTGATTTTGCCTGACCCCTGACTTTGCCTAGTCACTTGCCTATTCATTTGCTCCAGTATCTCCAGGGCCTGCCAATAGGTCTTAATTTTGGATGCTGTTTGCTATCTGGCCTTCAACCCCACTGCTGCTGTGCTCCTGCATTTCGAAGGGCTCCACTGAGCAGTCCTTAGGGTCCTAAGCACTCAGACAGATGCACCCTTGGGACCTACTGCCAGGGGTGTACCTGCCTGACTGCTTAGGACCAGAGAGAATTTAGCAGCAGGATGTGATGAGCCAATTAAGGACATGCCAAAGAAAGGGATTGAAATGACCAAGTTGGGTCAAAAGAGAAGGTAACGTAGGAGAAACTCTATATAGTTATTAAACTTGGTGGCAAATTGGAGTTACCTAGGGAGTTTAACAAAAGAAAAAGATGATTGGGCCCCAAACCAGTTAAATTTAAATATTCAGGATTAGAGTCTGTAAAGGCCAGTCTTCAAGGCCCCCAATGTTTCTTCCCCCTGATATTCTCATCCTTTTAGGATTTTATCCCACCGAGTGTGGGTAGAATTTAGTGATTTGTTTCTAGTAGAATAAGATGGAAGTGAAGATATGTGACTTGGAAACTATGTCATAAAAGGCAGAGTGGCATTGCTTTGGAGAAAGCAGAATGTCATGTCATGAGCAGCCTGGTGGAGAGGACCACATGGTGAGAAACCTTGGCCAAGAGCCAATGAATGAGTGAGATAGAGGTAAAATATAGCCTCCCACCCAGTCAAGCCTCAGGTGACTGCAGCCCCAGCTGACATCTTGATTACAAGCATCATGAGAAACTCTTAGAACTACTTGGCTAAACTGCTATGATATTTCTGATCCACAGAAACTATGACATAATAAGTGTATGTTTCTTAAGCCACTAAGCTTTGGAGTGATTTGTTACACAGCAATAGCTAATTGATACAGGGCTCAAACATCTGCATTTTTCACAGGTGTCCCAGGTGATTCTAAAGTATAGCCAGAGTTGAGAACCCACTGGAATCAAGGATTGAATAAGAGCAGGAACCTAGGAGCTCACTGGGAGCTGTGGAATGAAACAAATGTCATGTGTCAGTAACCGTGCTATATATTTATATATGTTATCACTTGCTGAAGTCACAGCACCTTCTATAGGTTATGTGGTATCCTCCCTATTTTACAGATGAAGAAACTGAGACTTGGCAAAATTACCCATTAGGAAGAGTTGAAACCCAGGTCTAACCTTATTCAGAAGCCTGAGTTTCCTCTGCTGTTTCTGATGCAGCATCCCCAATCCCCTGTGAGATATCTTGGACCAAAGACAGAGGTCTGACTCCTGCTAAGCCAGGAGCAGTAATTTGCCTGCATGTCAGTTTACCTGGATTTACCTTCTGCTCCAGTGGCTGCTGAGAGCTTGCCAGAAGGAGTGCTGATTACATGCTCACCAGGGATGTAATGTGCATCAGCATCTACCACTCAATATACATTGCTGGGGAAGCCTGAGGCAAGAGCACTTTTGGAGAGAAGAGGCCAAGCCAGACTGTGCAGTCCTGACTGCATGATCCTAGTGGGGCCTCTTTCTTCATCCCTTGGAGAAGATTTGTGGGCCTGAGGTCCTGAGCTCCTCTCTCGGACCATTTTACGCCACCATTTAACTATGATTATTAAATTTGAAGCCCTTTATGACTTCACGCAATGTACTAAAATGGTCCATGTGCTAGGGATACCTGGGCTTCCAACAGACACTGCCTAAATCTATGTCCGTCTCCAACCCTAGGGAGAAAATCTGCCTTGAATTAAAGATGGTTCTGAAATGAAGTTTAGAGAACAACTAGCCATAGAAAAAGTGAGAAAGCACGTCTCCTTCAGTTGGAACTTTATAGGAGATTTTAAACAAAATCATTGTCATCCAAGCTGCATAGTGTTCATCAGGCTTCAGCTGCAAAAACCAGTCCTAAAAGAAATACATTATCATAATTGAATAATCTTTAATTACTGATACCAAAATGAAAAACAGCAAAACAAAACCCAAATCCAGCTCTTAATTTATGTTTAGTGAGGATTACTTACAGTTAATATCTTGTTGAAATAGCTCAGTAAATTTAATTACTCAGCAGTGGTGTCCCATAAATCTGAAAGTCAATAGCTAAGTCAATTAGCTGCTCTAGTCTGACTCACATTATCTTCACCTTCTATGGTGGCTTCTGGATAAGTGTCTTTAGTGACCCGAAGCTGTTTTGTCATAGTGCTGAAGTACATGGAGATACTCCTGGGGCTTTGAAAAGTAGGGATAGTCATAGGGAGATATCGCATTCCTCTGATGACCATCCATCACTATAGGACAGATGGTAATGAAGCAAGGCACACCCGAGCCACCAGAGGCATGGGACTTGATGCAAAGTGGAAATCAGTGAGGTGCAAACACTACACCCATGAGGTCAAGGCAACATTCACTCACTGCTCCAATTTTGTCTCTGCCCTTCAAGTCTGGATACGACTTTAAAATATGTTTGCAATAAAGGTAAGAGTATGACATTTACAAGGTAAAAAAATTTTAATATGGAAAAATATGAATAAGAAAATAAAATTGCCTGTAATCCACAGATAATGCTCCATAGATAACTACTTCTAATATTAATAGTTTGGTGTTTTCTGGTCTTTTTTAACAAACACACATATTTTTAAAGTCTGCATAGTTTCCTTTCTTGATTTTTAATTTATAATTATGTCATGAACATTTCCTCTTGCCATTTAAAATTCATTTAATGGATGGTCAGTATTCTGTTGTTAGGCTGAGTCACAAGTTAATTTATCCATGTTGTATTATTGGACATACAAGTTGTTTTCAATTTTTCTTTATATAAACACTATTTCTAGAAGTGTTCTATATAAATATTTGTACTTGAACTTTTCCCTGATAATTTTCTTAGAATAAATTCCAAGAAGTGGACTTTCTGGGCCAGAGGATTGCACATTTTTAGATCCCTTTAGTCATGCTGTTAAAATCACTACACCTGTAGATACAGGACTGCCTTGTTTGGTTGTACAGTTTGGACACTGTGCAAAGGTACCTAGGTGAGAGGATGAATTAGGGCTGAAATTCACTCAGCAGTTCCCTTGCCCAGCCTTGCTCCCTGCAAGTGCGACACCACAGAGAAAGAAAGAAATGCTTTGAAAGAAAAAAATGCTTGCCTGAAAGCTCCACCAGATTGTCATACAATACCACCCCACCTGCCCAGAAGGGGTTTGTCTTTCCACCTTGTGAGCCTAAATAGACATATTTTTGTAAATGGTACATAGGCACTGTATAAGTTAGCTGGAGGCTGGCTCAGCAGTATAATTTTTTAAAATTGAGAAATTGAATGGCACAAATTGATATCTCATTAAAATTTACACAGGATGTCTCTTTCAGTTGTTTGGATTGCCAAAGCCCTCCTTCAAACCACATCCACTGTTGTGTTGCATCTTCATGTCAAAGTGCCTTCAACCACTGTTCTCTGGATCACAAAGTTCTCCAAACTGGGCATTCAGCCTTATCAGAATCACCACTGTCCTGATCTAGCAATGTATGTGTTTCTTAGCAACCTTCTCCATGAGTCCAAGCTGGGTTTGCTATAAAGGTAATGTAGCTTATGCTTCTAGGCCCTTCCCAAGGCCCTAGATCTAATTTGGTATTAGTAATTTTTTAAAGAAGAGTCATCCAAATTGTATAATCTTCAAATCCTGCAAAACACAATTCACTCCTGCCTGGGAGCTACCCCTCTCAATTATTCCTGGTTCTAAATTTCATTTGAGTTACTATTCGCACTAACTGAGGTCTTTAGAAGCCGTGGATACAGGAAACTGCTATTTTAAAACATTTTTTTCAGCCTACTCAGGCCTTTTATTACCTACTCAATACTTTCTCAGTTATTGCCTCAGGATTACAATCTCTTCTGTCCATCACGATTACTTAAAAATATATAATTTTAAAATATGTTTTTTATAACTTTTGGCTTGCTTGTCCCTTGACTGCCAGCTCAACTCCAGTAATCCTCTGCCTCACATTCCTGTCCATGTGCATGATACTCTTGACGGATCCCCAAACCGTCTCTGGGTAACAAAGTCATCAGTGCCTCCTGATTATATTCATGCTGACTTTGAGCCTCTTGGCAACCACAGATAACCCTCGGGGCTACTTAAATATATGCACATTGCTAGACAATTTTTTTTGTAATACATCTGTTCACATTTCAACAGTGCTAAAGAATCTAATCTTGCTTTGTAACCATAATCAGGGATGCTGAATTTAGCAGTAAGTAATTTAGTCAAACTGCCTCGTGTTACATCTTGTCTTTGTCCCTCTCTAGCTGGGGCAAATTACTTAACCTTTATGATTTTCACTTCTGTAAAATAAGAATGATAATAATAATACCTACCTCATAGAGTTTTCTGAAAAATAATAATACATATTAACTATTTAGAATAGAGCTTATAACTTAGGCAGTTATTGTAATAATTATAATGGCTTTTAAAGCAGCACTGGTTAGAATTAGCATTTTGGAAGAGAATAAGTAAATTAACATGAAGTCTGTTTTGTACATTATTATGTCCCTGATGCCTAGAACAGTGCCTGGCATTTAATAGTTATGCAATAGATGTTGGTGCTTAAATGAGTGAAAGAATGAAGCCTAGATCCAGAATTTGCAAACTTTGAATTGAAGGGCTACAAAGAAACTGACATTTGGTTTGAGAGACTGAAGCAGGAGATGGAGGATGCAGTGGTTTATGATTTAATCAGAGATTGTCAAAAACTTCAAGTGGAGACAATCAATAACTAAGACATGATTTACTTAAAGGAATCTGGCTGTTTCCTCTAGACCCAAGAAACAACTACTGCGCGGTCCATGGTGCCAGTTTAACTGGCAAGCAATCTTTGTGCTGAAACCCAGCAGTTGGAGAAGGTGGGAAGGAGTGGAGGAAGAAGGGATAATCATCTAGGGTGATGTTCTCGAGGGGCGTTAGCAACAGAGGGCCTGCCTAGAAACAGGGCTTCTGAATCTCGAACCCACAGAATCTGGGTCCACAGATGGGTGGGGGAGTGTGGTCTGTGAACTCCCTTAAAATTATATCCAGGGCTTGGGGAATATCTGAGTATGTACATATGTGCATTATTCTGGGAATCCCAGTACTGTTGACAATTTTCAAATCGTTCCAAGACCCAGAAAGGATTAAGAATCATTTGATGTCTGCTTAAAATCAGGAAGCTACAGGGAGGTCGTGGAGGGTTCAGGGTGGAAGACAAAGCAGCAATATTCCGTGACATCAGGAAGCTACAGGGAGGTCGTGGAGGGTTCAGGGTGGAAGACAAAGCAGCAACATTCTGTGATATCTTCTATCACTCTGCCTCTCAGGCAGGAAGGAACAGCTGTTTCTCAGACGGAGCTGTGCTATTCTCTCCAGTGTGGCCCCTTTGGGTGCTCACTAAACATTAGCTGGTCTTGGCCTCCTTGTTGAGCCATCCATTTGATGCTTGAGCATCCATTTGATGCTTGGCTTGTGTGGGAGCAGGCAACGTCCATACCCTAAAGGCACTGAGTCAGAAGACAAAGAAGAATGTACAAGGTAAGCATCGAGGACTGGAGGAAAGAATGGGTCAATGTCGATGCTCATCTCCTGTCTTACTGAGGGCTGCCCACATTCTTCTTCCCTTTGGTTGTTTCACCATAGGAGATCTGGGAAGAAAAGCTTCAGGCAAAGACATTGACTTTTAGGAAGTTGTTTTCTAGATGAACAGCTGCTGACTTTGATGCTAGAGTTATAAACTCTCCCCTGGTCTTCAGGAAACACTGGAGTCTTCCTGACTTTGCCAGCCAAGGGCTGGGTGGAGATGAAGTAGTCACTTCAGGGCAGACAGATCGCATTTGGCTTTCAAAAGCTGTAAATAGAAAATGTATTTTTACAGAATAAGCCCCTGTAGGTCTAGCCTAACTTTAGGGTCCTTTACATTCAACAGGCTCATCCGTTGGGTATTGTCTTAGAGTCTCTCTGAGGTTTGTTAACACAGCAGGCAGACTGGACCCCAGCAGTTGTCCTGGGCGTTCAGCCTCTGCTACGTGCCACCTTCTACCATGGCCTATTTGAGGTCACCACCTCACCTTGCCCTTGAAATGTAGGGAGGTGGGGCTTACTTTGAAACTGAAGGTGAACACGCTACTCATTTGAGTTTGAGAGCTTTGGAATACTTGAAATAACTATTTTCTTTTCCACTATTACTTTTTAAAAGTTATTTTAAAAAAATAACTATCAGACATGAGTGACTAAAGATCTCATAAGGCTGATTGTCCTACACATCAAGAGGTCATGCTGATTCCCATCTTGTTGGTTTTACCTAAATACCACCCCCAGCCTCCAAGTGAGCACATTGTTTATGTCAGGGACTTTAGGTTACATGACTTTTTTGCTGCCATCCTGCCCCAAGCGTCATACCTTGTTTCTCAATAAAGAACATGAGTCTGATGATGATCCCTGGGGTGTTGACTTCCAATATTAACAATAATAAGATATGCTGTGAAGATGAAGAGAGGGGAAGAAGGGACACTCACACAGGGTTCTGGGCCTGGTGGTTCATGCCTGTAGACCCAGCTACTCAGGATGCTGAGGCAGGAGGATCCCTTGAGTCCAGCAGTTCAAGGCCAACCGGGGCAACATAGTGAGACCCTGTCTCTTAAAAAAAAAATTTTTTTTCACCCCAGAATTCATACAGGTTAAAAGAGCATTTCTTAAAAAGAAAAACAAAAAACACAATGAAACAAAACAAAACAAAACAGGGTGCTATTTTTTAATGTGTCTTCAGTCAGCAGAAAATTTTTGTCAAAATTGTGTTGAGCATGCACAACTCATGACGTAGTAAAAGCTCAACCCTATCATTATCAGTTTTTGGGTGATTTAAATTTATCCCCTGCCCCTAGAAAATGTTTGGTAAATAATAGATGGTCCTATGGTCATTTTGAGTCTCAACACACAATCTCAATTCAGTAAATAGAATCAATCCAGTCCATGACATTAATCAATGTCTCAGTCTTCATTCAGAGGAGAGACATGGCCTTCTTTTTAGTGGGCTGAGGCCAATAATTGGCAGCTGCCTGCCTTTAAGGTTCTACTCTTTCTCTTACTTACCTTCTTGCAGACTCCCAGACTCCTATGTTCTATCCTGCAAGGGCTTGAAGGGGCAGAAAAGAGGAGAGGTAAGGGGAAAGAAAAGCTCTGACTTGGCTGAGCAGCTTTTGCTCTTGGTGGAGAGTGGTTAAAACTCATTCTTTCTCTCCTGGGATATGCAAATACACTTGTCACTAGCGATTTCCCACATGCAAGTCTTGGACTATAAGGGATGCTGTCTATTTCCTAGGCAAGCTGTTTCCCTTGTACCCATGGCTCCCTGGTGGCCCACCAGCCGAATGCTGGAGCTGACTTACAATACAATCAGCTCACAAAAGCTGACTGTGCATGTCCATCCCAACTCCAGAAAGACTTCAGACAGGTGGCTGGAAATTGGCCACGAGGGAGTACTTACACCCAAGAAATTGGCGAATGCAAAAAATTAGATCCTTTTTTTTTTCTTTCTGGAGAGCTGGTTCTTAAACATTTACCAGCACATCGCTGAGTCCACCCCATCCTGGCTCATGCTTTTGGAGTCCCACTGCTCTCCAAGGCCAGTCTTCATGGGCAGGATTTAACCAGCTCTGGCCCAGCTTTCTCTCCCTCCTATGTCTACAGGAAAGCCATCTTTTGTCTTACCAAGCTCTGTGAGGACTATAGGCAGATCCCAAGGTAACAGTGGCAGCTACTTTCTCCAAAGAATCTCTTCATCACATTTTCTGCCCTCTTCACACTTTGATTGTTTTTTAATAGCCTTTATCTGGCAGGGAAAAAGGGGCAAGTATCATGGAACCAGTTAAACTGGTCATTTCCTTTGGAAACTGCATCTGGGGAGGCTGTCTCACACTCATTTTGATATTTGATGTATATGGACTTTGTTTTAATTCCTCTTATTCATCCATGTGTCATTCTGGGCCAGGTTATCATTCTGGGGCTTTCAAAATACTGGGGAAGCAAGCATTGTTCCATGTCATGACAATTAGTATTTGTGCTGTCCAATATGGTAGTCACTGCACTCCTGTGGTTAAATGTAAGTTTAAATTTAAAAAAAGTAAGTAAAATTTAGTTCCTTAGTTGTACTAGCCACATTTCAAGTGCTTAGTAGCCATATGTGGCTACTGGATTTTTATTGGACAGAAGATTTCCAACACTGCAAAAAGTTGTATTGGACAGTGCTGATTTAAATGGACTTCCCCATGAGAAGTTTAAAATGGCAAGGATATGATATGATAATGAAGGAGAGTCCTAATTCAGAATAAGTGCCAGTGCATATTAAGATCCTTAAAGTCTAGTTTGTACAGGCTACACAGCATTTCATAACTAAGATTCCACTGTCAAGCACCAGAGAGGGACAAGAGACTGACGTTGCACCATCTTATAGCCTTTGGCTGCAGCACCACAGGAAATGAACAGATTCCTTGGCAAATGTCATGAACATTTGCAAATTTTGATATGTATACTCTCGACTTTGGCACTTGCTTTTAAAATATGGCTGTCTGTTTGACAATGTCATCCTTCAACTGTTTTAGTCTGCCTGGAGGTGAAAGTTGGGATGTGGGGCTGAGGAGAGGAAGCTTGGGAATGTCAGCCAAGGGGCATTAAAAATTAATAGAGCCGGGTGCGGTGGCTCACGCCTGTAATCCCAGCACTTTGGGAGGCAGAGGTGGATGGATCACCTGAGGTCAGGAGTTTGAGACCACCTGGCCAACATGGAGAAACCCCGTCTCTACTAAAAATACAAAAATTAGCTGGGCCTGGTGGCGCGTGCCTGTAGTCCCAGGTACTCAGGAGGCTGAGGCAGGAAAATCGCTTGAACCCAGGAAGTGGAGGTTGCGGTGAGCCGAGATCGGGCCATTGCACTCCAGCCTAGGCAACAAAAGCAAAACTCCGTCTCAAAAAAAAAAAAAAAAAATTAAAAAAAAAATTAGTAGTTTCAGTAAAGCCCAAACTGGCTCCAGGAAAAATTTCCTTCTTACCAAGCACCAGAAATGTTTCAAGTTATATGGGAATTTTGAAGATTATTAGACATAATACAGGGATTTTGACTTTATACCATCTTGACCAGATTATTTGTAATTCTAGTGAGTGGATTTTTGTTCTCACTGTAGGCCGTGGATTTTCTGCAATGATGAGTAAAGGGAATTGACGCTCATGTTTCAGAATCCATGTATGAATGCATATATGTTTTGAGGTGGTCAAGCTAGCTCTGATCACCAGTTCTGAGATCTGAGCAATGGGCCATGCCTGGGTAATACCTCAGAGCTAGCATCATCAGCATTACTGTGCAGTAGTTTGAGGCCCCCAAAGACAGAGTGCTTGAGTGAAAAATGGCTTTGGTCTTGGAAGCGGCTTTCTGAGGGCAACCCCTCAAGTCCAGTTCTTGAGAGGCTTGTGTAAGCTGTGAGAAATCTTTATAACCTGGAGCAAAAACAGCAGTGAGGCAGTTTTGCTGAAGTATGTAGGCTTAATGGTCTAGATATTGTCATCCAGAGTTATGAGGCTTTTCCAAGGCTTACGGCAGTGCAAGGACTGATGGCAGAAGAGGAAGTCAAGGTAAAGAAATGTGAGGAGCTCCAATGGTAAATCAGGGAGCTCACCCCAAATGTGGAAGAGCTGGGCTTGGCCTGGAGAGGCACTTTTCCCCTAGGATACATGAAAGTCTTTCAAGAAAGATCACTAAACCTTTGTGAGCAAGAAGCAAATGACCTAAAGATAACTTACTTGGACGTTGATGGGTTGATGGGTAAATGGAAAATGATTGTAGTTTTTCTTTCTCTCTCTTGGATGCAAATATGGAATGATGAAGTTGTCTGAGTTTCTAGACACCATGCAACAGCAGCAGCTCCGTCCTCTATTTGTTTTGGAAGACCAATACTTTTCTTTGCCTTTTTTGGGAATATAGAAACAGAACATAGTTGCTCTTAGAGAAGTTCAAACATAAATCAGCTTGTATACCTTGAAGTTTTGAGGTTTTTTTCTTGTTTTGTTTTAAAGAGAGAATATTCTTCAGTGTCTGCCCAGAGGAAGCTTTGGGAACACGTCTTAGCCAGCTGCCCCCAGGCTCCTGCCTAACCTGGAGTGGATACCCGTATGGATGCCTGACTCTGCAGATACTATATAAAAACTTGGATCCTAAGTCAGGAGACCTTAATTTGTTTTAAAGTCCCTTTTACCACTGGTCTCTAGTACCTGAATCTATTGCCCTGGTTCTTTTTGGGGATCTTTTACTTACTCTTTTCTCACTTCCATTGGGAAATTGAAAGATTTCTATTCCGTATTTCACATTTTGCTATATTTTAATTTTTTCCATACAGACTCCATCCCTGTGTTTTCAATATCTGGATGTCTGGGTCCCGGATTCTCACCTGGAATCCATGGGCCACTGATCATCTGCTTCTATAACTGTTAGAAAAAAGACACTGCATTTGCTATGAACCCAGACTTAGGTTTGCTCTCTTTAGGATAGTATTTTGGAAACACCAAAGGGAAGAAAATAGATTTACACCAAATGTTACTTTAATCTTTAGTCACGAATACAGCCGTGCACCACAGAATGACATTTCAGTCAGCAATGGACTACATATGCAACAGTGGTCCCATAGGGTTATAACATCATATTTTTACTGTTCTTCTATGTTTAAATATGTTTAGATACACGAATACTTACCATTGTGCTCTGCTGCCTAAGTATTCAAGACAGTAACATGCTGTACAGGTTTGTTGCTAGCAATAGCCTATATCATATAGCCTAGGTGTGTAGTAGGCTATGACATCTAGGTTTGTGTGAGTACAAGCTGTGATGTTCGCCCAGTGATGAAATCGCCTAATGATGCATTTATCAGAATATATCCCCATGGTTAAGCAACGCGTGACTGTATTTCAAGAACACTTATTGTAGGCATTAACCTATGAGAATATAGAAATGTATGAGACTCAACTCTATCCTTAAACAACTTAAACTTTAGTTACATACATAAAACAGAAGCATATGAAAAATTAAATGAGACCAGTATTAATAGCCAGTGTATTAAATGCCTACTGTGTGCTAGGTGATTTACAAGCATTATTTTAATCGTCACAATTACTCCACAAGGTATGATTATCTGCATTTAACAGATGGTGACCCCCATGTCTTAGAGAGGGTAAAAACTTTCCAAAGTTTACTTGGCTAGCAAGGAGAGGCACCAGGGCCTGTCTTCAAAGTCAGAACTCTTTCTGCTGAAATATATTGACTTTATATTTGTTCATTTTAACAAAAATAGAGATTATTGAGATTATTGCTGTGTACAATATCGATGCTTGGTAAAAAGTTATAAGGAATTCTAAGGAGGGAAAGTGTTCTGTGGCCTGGGATGGTTAGGGAAGACTTTGAGTAGAAATGGAGTGATTTGATCTAAGATCCAAAAACTCAGGAGGATTTGCCTAGGGAAGAGGAAAGAGAGACCAGCCCACCTAAAGGAGGACGGGCTTGAGCCACAGCCTTCTGGAGCCATCTTGAGGGATGCACTGGGAGGCGCAGCTTAGTCTCATCTCAGTTCCAACTGAGAGACTCCACAGGGCTGGAGAAGTTTTGGGGATAGGATGGAGTTATGACTGTTAGCCCCATGGTTGGGTTACCTTTCAATGCCCAGGTTTGTTCCTGGAAGGATTTTCTTAGTTTGTGTCTCCCATGGCAATATTTAGATGGGCACGGGGAAAACACATTTTGGGGGTGTAAAACAGTGTTGGCATCCCACTTCTTACTGGTGCAAGTTATGGGGCCCGAGAATTGCCTTAGAGGTTGAATAATTACTGGGTTTTGGGTTTTATAGTTCTCTTAAAAACTCTTCAGGCTTTGGGTCTATGTGTATGCTTCTGATCCAGAGCCAAAGTTCTTAACGACACAAAGCGATTGAGCCCAAGAAATGCTGTCTTTCTTTCTTAATTGAGACAGAGTCTTGCTCTGTCACCCAGGCTGGAGTGCAGTGGCACAAGTTTGGCTCACTGCAACTTCTGCCTTCCGGGTTCATGCAATTCTTCTGCCTCAGCCTCTCCAGTAGCTGGGATTAAAGGTGCCCACCACCACGCCCAGCTAATTTTTGTATTTTCAGTAGAGACGGAGTTTTGTCATGTTGGCCAGGCTGGTCTTGAACTCCAGACTTCAAGTGATCCACCTACCTTGGCCTCCCAAAGAGCTGGGATTACAGGTGTAAGCCACAGAGCCTGGCCCAAGAATTGCTGTCTTTCAACCAAGGGCCTGTGCTCTGATGTCTCCCAGATTGTCAGAATAATAATTTTGGGGCACCATCTGTAATCCTACCCCATAATCCAATCTTGCCCACCTTCATCTTCGCAACCACCTCAAAAAGGTTATCATCATTATCCTAATTTCACAGACAGAATAAGACACCAATGGAAAGGAGCAGAGGTCTTCAGGGTTCTCTCTCCTCTCTAGGTTGGATGAGGCCCTGGAACACAAGTTCTCTAGGGAGTCCCCAGGTACATTCCACAAAGTTCTGGTCCATCTTTCTTAACAACAAATCTTCTTCTGCCTTTGAGGTTTCTCTTCATGCCATCCTTCTGCCTTTGATCTGAGAAAACACAGGCCCAGTAAGTGTCAGGCCTCTGGACTCATGGATCCTCCTTTTTAGAAGTGGTCAGTAGGGTGTGAAGCTTCAGAGAGTGCTCCTGGCCCCCTATGCCTGTCAGAACCACAGGGAATAAATCCCCTCTTGGCCCAGCAGTAATCAGCTCATGCCTTGGAGCATGAAATTTGATTAGCTCTTTATCTCAGCTGCATTACTTGGACTGTTATTATGAGTCATAAAATTTACAAACCCCCATCCCACCCACCCCTCTGTCAGTGTGACACTGGTGTAGGACTTGGTGACCTTTAGGGAACGGGAGCAGGGCTTTGCTCTTTTTTATTTCTATGAATTTGCATATACAGACCAAGGTCATACTGCCACAAAAGGAGACTCACTTCTTAGGGAAATCCTAAGAGTTACTGAGGTTACTTTTTGCCCCTTTGGTATACCATTCATACAGGGGAGGGAAATGGTATAGGTATGCATAAGACATGCCTATCGTATTTGCAATGCAAATTCTGTCCTAAATTAGAAAAAGAGCTACATTTACTCTGTAGAAATGAGTTGAGGGTCTGTATCTGGAAATAGTAGCCTATACTGATTTCCCAAACTGATTTGCAAATTAGAATATTCTAGAGCACTGTTAAAAAAAACAACAACACGTATTTCAAGCCCCTACTTCCTACCTTTTGCATTGGAATCCATATTTCTGAGAATCTAGCCAAGGAGTCTGTATTGATCATGTTGGACCAGCGTTTTGGGATGCACTCATTAGCCTCCATTTGGATGCCTAAGGATCATGCATGTCAGGGCTTGGGTGCCTTGTCAACAGACAGAGAGTCAACAGACAGTCTGTGCCTTGTCAACAGACAGAGAGTCGCTAGGATTCAATAGGCATGAAGGGCCAGAGAGAGAGTCCTCCTGAGATGTGTGAGAACAGACACTGTAAGAGGGAGTAAGGAGTCAGGATGGAGCCTGCCCTCATGTTCCTGAAAGGCCATAGGCCCCTGCCTGACAGCTTCTTATGCCTCATTCTCTGCCTGTACACAGCCCAGCCTATTCAGGTCAGGCATCTGCCATGCTGACTGGTTTCTGTATTTTGTGATCCAAATTCTTTGGCTTTTCTCTGTCGTGGGTTCAATCACAGCCAAACTGACTGAAACTGAGAAAGCCAGGTCAGTGAGACTCCCAGATCTCCCTTTCCAGGCCTCTGAAGATCTTTCTCATTAAGACATAAGGAACAGGCTGGGAACAGTGGCTCATGCCTGTAATCCCAGCACTTTGGGATGCCGAGGCGGCCTGATTATTTGAGGTCAGGAGTTCAAAACTATCTTGGCCAACATGGTGAAATCTTATTTGGCTAAAAAT
Organism: Gorilla gorilla gorilla; assembly: GCF_029281585.2. Lineage (NCBI taxonomy): Eukaryota > Metazoa > Chordata > Mammalia > Primates > Hominidae > Gorilla > Gorilla gorilla. The sequence goes on along the minus strand of NC_073239.2, from coordinate 83,016,382 downwards.
ACAAAAATTAGCGGGGCATGGTGGTGGATGCCTGTAATCCCAGCTACTGGACAGGCTGAGGCAGAAGAATCGCTTGAGCCTGGGAGGTGGAGGTTGCAGTGAGCAGAGATTGCGCCACTGCACTCCAGCCTGGGTGGCAGAGCAAGACTCCATCTCAAACAAAAAAACAAACAAAAAAAGACATAGGGAACAATGAGAATGACAGGCCCATTGCCCAACATGTTCAATACACCATCAAAGAATAACATGCCATTTTAACAAGAAAATTTATATGGACCAGAAGGAATCATGGTGGCATGACCAGCACATTCTCTTGTAGTCAAGATGCATGGGAGGTCAAGTCAGAATCCGTAATTTTTATGGCATTTATTGTTCATCTCTTCATTCATTAAAAAGTATTTATTCAGCACATATTATGTGCCAGGTGCTTTGGGACCTTGGTACTGTTTAGGTGCTTAGAATACTTTCATGAAAAAATTAAAGATACTTGCTTTTAAGGAGCTTGCATTCTAGAGGAGAGATGGGGGAAGATAGACAATAAACAATAAATAAGTTATGCAGTATGTTAGGAAGTGATTACTTCTATGGAGGGAAATACGTTAGGGTAAAAGGGATCGAGAATTCCAGGGAGGTAGATTGCAATTTTGAATAGGGTGATCAGTATGGTCTCATTGAGAGATAACATGTGAGGAAAGATTGAAGGAGGGTAGATATGTGTTGGGAGAGCACTCTGGACAGAGACAACAGGCTAAGAAAAGGCCCTAAGGAGGGAAAACGCCATTATCACTGGAATGGGTGAGTGAGGACTGATAATGATGGCAGAGGCCATAAGGACACAGCACATGGGAACTTGTAGTCATTTAGACTTTGGTTTTTTACTCTAAATGAGATGGAAGTCAAGGCAAGGTTGTAACCAGAGGAATGATATAATTTGACTTGCTTTTTCATTAATTTTATGTTTAATTTTTATTATGTAGACAAATAATATTATCACATAATTATATTATTATATAATAATATTATATATTGTTACATTATAATATAATATTATTACATAATAATTATATTGTGCAATAATAATGTCAATTATTATGTATTTTATGTAGACAAATTTATATTTATATTTTTTATTTATTTTTTAAGCTAAAAAAGCAGACAAAATAGTATAACAACCCTTCATGTGCCCATTACCCAATTTTACAATTATCAACTCATCAATATTTTATAGACTCCCCTTTCACTTCCCCTCCTCCCTGAATTCCAGATATAATATCATTTACTCAGTAAGCACTTCCATTATGTAATGTCTTTTTGATTGAGGTACAATTTACAATAAATTACAGCTTCATGAATATTTTCATACCCTTGTAACCATTATTCAGATCAGGATATAAAACAGAGTCTTTCCAGCACTCAAGATTCCCTTGTTTCTCAATTCATAACCCTACCACCACTATCCAAGGTAGCCACTATTTTAACTCCTATCATCAAAGATTAATTTTGCCTGTTCTTGAATTTTTTTGTAGAAAGAATCATACAGTATGTAGCCTTCTGTGTCTGACTACTTTAGCTCACCATTTTGTCTGCAAGATTCATCGATGTTGATTGTTTGTAGCAGAAGTTTGTTGTTTTTTACTGATGTGTAGTATTCTGATATTACTATTCCACAATTTATCCATTCTGTTGACAGACAGAGGAAAGGTCCACTCCAACATGAAGACACTGGGAGGAAAGAAAGAATAGTGAAGGAAGCTAAAGGTGGAATCACTGGGATAGGAGGAGAAACAAAGAAAGTCCATCCAGGAAGCCGGTGAGTAACAGTGAATCGGGAACGGAGTCATGCCAAAGGCTGCTGGTCAAACAAGTTAGATAAAAACAAAAAATAAGCATTAGACTTAGGAGTGTGTAGGTAACTGGTAACCTTTATAAGAACAATTTTAAAGACAAGAAACTGATTGAAGGGTTTCAGAGAGAATGAGAGGAAAGTGCTTGATTAGAATACACAGCACTTTTGAAGCGTTTGGTAGGAGACAGAGCAAAGAAATGGGGCCAGAGCTAGGGGAAAAGTAGGGTTAGGAGAATGTTTATTTGCTTTAAAGATAGAAGAAATAATAGTATGCTTGCATGCTCATGGTAATGATCCAGTAGGAGAAGAAAACCTGAAGATATAAGAGAAGGAAGCGAATTGCTGGAGCAAAATCCTCAGGTAAGTGACAGAGTTGAGATCTAGTGCACAAGTGGAAGATTGGCTTTAAATAGGGAAAGGACATCAACCATGCCTTAGAGACTGAAAATAGTTGTGGGGGCAAGATTGGTAAGCACTGATATCCAGGTATCTCTGACTTTGTCAGATTGGGAATAAAGATGTAGTCTCCATAAGAGCCAAAATAACGTCTGTGAGCCCTCTGCTTGCTGCTGGAATCTCAGCCTTTTCTCCCAGTAGATTTAGAGACCCCGGGATGCTGCTTATACTTGTCCCCACATGAATCCTGTTTGTTAATAGCTATCACAGGTAGATAAACTTCGTTCAAACCCTGACAGTTCTACAAGGCTCAAGGCCAAAGCTCCTTTATCCCTGCTGTAAATAAATATTCCTTCTTAGTTATGCAAAGGTCCCAGAGCGGAGTTGTTTATGCAAACTGTTTCTCGAAAGGCACACACGTGACACCGGCAGAGCTGGATCAGAGTAGATTCTGGTGTCAGTTGCTGCACAAGGCCAAGAACCACTATTTCCTCCCAACATCTGATCTTAGCATTAGCTTGGGCTCATCATAGCTCGTCTTCTTCCCTGTGGTGAGTTAGATCTGAACACCTCCATTATTGCTTCATTTAAGCTGGTTTTCACTAGTCTTCCTGCTCCCCACCAAACTGGAGCATGATAAAGACAGACAAAGGACAGAGAAAGACATTTGTCTCCAGGCACCAGCCTATGTGGGCACCAGAAACACTAAATGCAAATTTCAGTGCTGTAGCAGCAGAGAACAGGGAGGGAAGGAAAGCACAAGCACATTCCACTGTCCCTGGGCATCCTACACCCTCTTCTTGCCACTGCACCAAGTCCCACCATCTGCTAAGTCCACCAGCTGTGTTGTTTCTAACTGAACCCCACAATTTGAGTCTTTGCCCCAGTGATTTCTCAGCTTTTATGTAAATCAAGGGTCTGAAATGTATGTATTGGAGGGAGTGGCATGACCTAACTCCTCCAGCTTCTATTCAGTCAATACATATGGAATCAGAACAAGGAATGCTTAAGTGTGTAGCGGTGTGAGGCTAAGATGGCTGAAAGGATTTTTCAACAAGGGAATCTGGACCACATAAGTGTCTCTCTTTCCAGGACACTGCTGTCGTAGGCACTGCCAGTGGCTGTCTTTATTGCTTTTTTTCTGAGTGTCACAGCTGATCAGCCGACATTTGCATAGGCTCACTTTTCCTTTACTCATGTTAATTAAGTCAAAGGTGTCATGGCAAAGTTTTGCTGGCCAAGATGCCAGAATTTTAGAAAGGATTTAACTCCAAGAATTCTAGAACTTTTATGTTAATTAAAGTATTTTTTGGGACAAAAATTGATGAGGCTTGTAAAAATCACCAGAGGAGGAGACTCAGTGCTCTTTGACACCCTTTGCACATTTCTTAGATGAGTCATGCATCTCTCAGTGGAATTCAATTGGTTTGCTCTAAATGAAGTTATCAATCTGCCTTTCTCTGGCCCCCAACATATACATTGATCATAATGGAAATTACAGGGTTGCAACATCATAACACTGTTGTTACTTGTCAAGGATGACCATGAGTGAAAGTCCTGTGGATCTGGCCTTGTGGGAGACATGTCTTCTGCTTCATGGTCTCTTGTTGGGTCTGCTGGTCTGTTAGGTGTTTCTCTCCCTGGCTGACTCCTGGGAGACTGACTTGCAAGAGATTCTCTATTCTCTGTGCCCTGTAGGGTGATGGGGAAAGCTAGGCTTCAAGTAGCCACAGACTGAAACATCTATTTCTGCTGCTTCTTTTCGTCAGGAATCCTCCTCCTTTGTACCCTATGTCCAGATCCTGCTGACTCAGCCTAGATCTCTCTACAACAGAGGGACTATAGGTCACTGTGATAGCATTTACCTGGTATTCCCTCAAATAACAGATTCAGACAAGACAGCAGAATTTCTTCCTCTGACATATACATCCCTGGGATAGATAGTTGGGTAGTGCATACAACTTTCCACTATCCTACTGTCATTCCCAAATATACATCCATTTGCAAGGTGTGGTAGCAAAAGGTTTTCAAGTAAGACAAATGCAGATCCAGATTCCAGTTTTGCCACTCATCCTGTGACGTTAGGAAAATCACTTTATTCTTTACATGGGAATAGTGGTTTACGGTTACAGTGGTAGCCATTTGTGGGTTCACAAAACCAGCACGGTCAATCCCCTCCACAATCCTCTGAGGCTGCTGTAGTACCCCAATTCTACCAACAAGGAAAGGCAGCCTGGGCAAGGAGAAGAGGGAGGACCAGGTTTGCCTGTCCAGAGCAGTGAAATTGGGTCTTGTCCCAGGCTTTATGGAGAGAATCCCAGTGTTCTTTAATTTTTTTGGTTGTCACAACTGCAGGGTGAAATGTTCCTGGCATCTAGTGGGTGGAGGTCAGGAATGCTTCTAAACACACTACAAGGGTGCATGGGACAGCTGCTCACAATAGGGAATTATCCAGCCAAAATGTCAGTAGAGCCAAGGCTGAGAAACATGGCAATGGCAATAGACCCAAATATGACCTCATCGAAGATGGGTGAAAAATGTCCCCCAATTTGCTGAGTTCACTTGAAAAGAATTGTATTTTAAGCATATGCCAAGCTGCAGAGAATACTAGAATGTTCCTCTTGGCGTTTCACCTTGGCATTGGCTCGCTTTGCATACATTCCTCTTTGCATAGGCTCACTTTTCTTTTACTCACGTTAATTAAATCAAAGGTGTGATTGCAAAGTTTTGCTGGCCAAGGTGCCAGAATTTTAGAAGGGATTTAACTTCTTGAATTCTAGAACTCCATACCATACACATAAAATAATTGCAAGTAGATCATATATCTAAATGTAAAAGCCAGATTATCATTAAAAAAACTGATAAATTAGATTTTATTAAATTAAGAATGTCTGCTGATCAAATCACATCAAGAAAGTTATTAAGCAACTGTGATGGTTAATATTGAGTGTCAATTTGATTGGGTTGAAGGATGCAAAGTATTGTTCCTGGGTGTGTGTGTGAGGGTGTTGCCAAAGGAGATTAACATTTGAGTTAGTGGGCTGGGAAAGGCCACCCACACTTAATCGAGGCTGCCAGTGAGGCCAGTATAAAAGCAGTCAGAGGAATGTGGAAGGGCTAGACTGGCTGAGTCTTTGGGCTTTCATCTTTCTCCCGTGCTGGATGCTTCCTGCCCTCGAACATTGGATTTTGGACTCTTGAGGGACTTATACCAGTGGTTTGCCAGGGAATCTTGGGCCTTCAGCCCCAGACTGAAGGCTGCACTGTCAGCTTTCCTACTTTTAAGGTTTTGGGACTCAGACTGGCTTCCTTGCTCCTTAGCTTGCTGACAACCTATTGTGGGATGTCACCTTGTGATTGTATGAGTCAATACTCCTTAATAAACTCCCTTTCATATATACATCTATCCTGTTAGTCCTGTCCCTCTAAAGAACCCTGACTAATAGAGCAACTAATAGACTGGAAGAAGATATTCATGATACAAATGTCTGACAAAGATCTGGTATCCAAAATATATAAAGAACTACAAGAAAAAGAAAATAAATAAACCATTTTTTTAATTGAATTGATCTTTTATAAACAAATATTTTATAAAAGATTAATTCAGATGTCTAGTAAGCATATGAAAAGGTGTTCAATAACATTCATTAGGAAAGTACAAATTCCCATACACACCAGAATGGCTAAAATTTTTTTCAAAACTAATAATACTAAGTGTTGGTGAGGATGTGGAACAATTAGAACTCTCATACATTATAGGAGGGAGTGAAATCAGTTCAACCACTTTGGAAATATCTATTAAAACTAAATATTTGTCTGCCCTATGACACAGCAGTTGCACTCCTAGATGCGATGCTGCTAGGTATATATCCACGAGAAATGAGTTCACATGTCCAACAGAAGACGTGCACAAGAATGTCCACAGTAGCCGCAAGCTGGAAACAACTACTGTCAACAGAATGGATAAATGTGGTATAGTCGTATCATAAAATAGTACATACATCAATAAAGAATAACAAACTTCTACATACAGTTACATCAATGTGAAACAGCTTGCTGTGACAAAGAACAGAATTCTAACAAGTAGGAAACTCTTGGGTAGACAATTTAAAATATAGACCTGTATTAAATTCATGGAATAAACTAAACAATTTTATAAAGGAAAAGAATATATTAGACGTTGTTTATATATTTCATAGGCTGTAACCACTAGTGTGCTGTATGACAAGACTTACAATTTCTAGAAACTATTTGTATATTAGATTCCCTGATAAAATAATTCATGTCTTTTTGTAAGAAAAACTTCTAATAAATGTATTTGTCAGTGGGTAGTGTAGTTTATGGACATCTGGCAGCAAAATCACCAAATTTCAAACTAATAACCCTTGTAGCATCAGATCCTTACACATTTTACATGTTGTTTTGAGATTCATAGATTCACATACATTCACTTCCCTCAGCTCATGAGAGTAAGGCTCATATTTTTCATGGCATATTCAGAGGTCTCAATCGTAAATTCTTACACAAATTCCAAAGGCAATATTTTATTTAGACCCAGGACATGTATTAGTATTTCTGACTGGAGTTAGGTGAGATAACTCTCTAAAAGTGATGGCAGAATATTAAAGAGGCAGGTAGAGAAATCTCATACTTGGAAGCTACTTAAGTGAGCTTGTTTCCAACATCGGTGATTCTAATACCAATGATGTTGACTGTTTCCCACTGAGGTGGCCACAGGAGTCTCTGTGAGGAGGGTTGTTTTTGAGTTGACATTTGAAGAAAGACTGGAATTCTGGTAGAGAAAAAACCACCTAAGTGAGGGAAATGGCATAAAGCAAAGGCCAACGTCTGGGAAGTAAAAATGTAGTTGAAGGAGAGTAATTTAAAGTACAGTGTTTATGAAGGAAGTATTCATGAAGAAAAGTAGTTGGAGATAAGACTGGAAAAAAGCGATTAAGATCAGAGTTTTGAGAACACAGATTAGGGCTTTGGGTGTTTAGGGGGGCAGAATCATGTAATTACTTTAGCAGGTTGGGAATAGCTTTCTTTAAAACTATTTTTGAAGTCTCAGACAAATTATGAAGTCTAAGCTTCCATAGTCTGATGAAGAACAAGTGAAAAGCAGAATCCAAAAGGAGTAGTTAAGTTCCGGTTGGCAGGAGTTGGGAAGACGGTGGAGGAAAGGAGCTCCAGCCTGTGATGGGCACAGTGTGCCAATGGCGGGAGTCACGCTGGGCTGCATGAGGCAGGCGTGCACCTTGGATTGGCTAGGGTGGAGGTGTCAGCAGTTCCGCCCCAAGCCCTACCTGACTTGGCTGTGGTTTCCTAGTGTTGGCCTGAATATCCCCGGAGAAAGTGAGCTTTCCTGTTGGCATTCCTCACCTCTGACTTGAACTTGGCTCCTCCTCTGGAAGCAGAGATTTCTCTGTGTGATTATGCTAACTGGCAGATTTTAGAACATTCTCTGGGTCTCTCTTCAGTCTTGTATATATGAATCTAGATAAACCCTCTTTTCCATTATGGGACCAGGAGAAATCGTTGCTTGGTTAAGTGTAAGTGGAAAAATACCAATAAATTGGATTTGTGGTAGGTAATTTACTGTTTTGTCTTCCTGATTTCCCTTCTGCCCTTCTCTGGCATTCCCTTTCCTTAGGGAAATGCACAGTTTTCTATTCCATGCAGTTCTGGTGGGACTGTCACTGCTGGTGCTCTGCTTCAGAAGCCACAGGTGTGGGCATGTGACCAGAGTCTGGCAAATCATGGTGTCCCATCCTCCAGGCCACAGTGATTGGACTAAGATGCAAGCATGTGTCTGAAGCAGGACCAATCAGAATCCTTCTCTGGGACTTACTGGATCTGCCACAATAATGCTTAGAATTTTCTGCAATAAAGATGGTTCTTCAGTTAGAAAGAATGAGGCCACCACACTGAAAGAAGCAGAGCTGAGAGGGAGAGAGACCTGATAACTTCCCTTTGTGTTCCTAGATCTCAGTATGTCGGAGCCTGTTCCCCTACTGTCCCCTCTCCCCAGTACCTATTTCTTTTTTGCTTGAGTTAGTTTGAGTTGTATTTTGGTCACTTCAACTTAAAAATGAATCCTGATTAATATAAAAGTTGTTTCTTGGTCATTTGCTTTATTATTGGCTTCAGCTTTATAACTTTCTTGGTCCTACACAACCAGCAAAGCCTTTTGAGGATGAGACCCTCTGTAGTGTTCATTTAAGCTTAGTCCAGGAGGTATCCTTACAGATGTGACATCTTTTTAATGTCTCCTGGCTTTGTATTCTCAATTCTGTGGAGTTGTGCATCCCTAAAGACATCTCAAAATACTTGCTGACAACATAGACAGGGATACCTGCTCTTTGGGTCTAGTTTTCCAGCAAGGAAAATAGATTTTGTAGAGTATTTCTGAAAAACAGATGAAAATTGTGATGATAACATACATTAAATACTAAAAAGAAAAGTGGTTCAGAGAAAAGGCATTATATCTAAGAGTATCATTAAGGTGTTCCATTATGCAGTAAATGAAGTGCACTTTCACACTCCATCAACTTATGTTTAAGACACTGTGTGCATGTGTTTGTATGTGTGTGTATGTGTATAAAACTTTGCTACAGAAAATGGGACAACCTAAAGCCACTACAAAACCTTGAATCTTTATATTAGGAAAACGTTTCACTCGTGTGTGTGTGTGTGTGTGTGTGCATGTACACAAGGAGTTCTTAAAGTGTTCTAGTAGTACACTTCCTGTCAGAAACATTGTTGTTATCCTAATCCATGCATGCTCAGCTGTGAGTGAGTTGGGACAAATGAAAGGGGGAACCAGGAAAATGTCCCTGAAATGAGATCATCTGAACCAGCCTCACCAGTCAAGATGAGTGACTTTGTGGGGCAAGGCATGGCGTTAGGAGTGGCCAGGCCCCTGGGATGATGCCTGGGTCTGCAGTGGCAGCACTGTGGTTCTGAGCGGTTCTTCTCTTTGGAGCAGGACTTCAGGTGACAGCTTGCAACTGAGGCAGAAAAGCTGTGCAAAGCTGGTTAGCCCAGCAACAGCAGGAAAGAAAAGCGGTCCAGGAAGAAATGAGACAGGACACCATGCTGTCTTCCCCTTGCAATGCTCAGATCTAGTAATGCCTCCCATGAAGTCAAGTTTGCCACAGTGACTTCAAAGTGTAGCCATCTGTCATCTCTACAAAAAGCCTGAGGACATGAGGGTTAGTGGAACATGCCATGGTCTGTGACCTTACGACTGATCCCAAGGCCTCAGTCGAGATCCGTCATTCTCCACCTTGGTTTCTACATTTCCCTCACCACAGTGAGCATTTTGGTGGGTCAAGGCTGCTACCCTGTGGGGTGGCTTGAACTTTCATCTCCAACGGGTCTAAGCCTTTCCAGACCACAGTTGTATACAAATGGCCCACTTGTGGTTATCATGGGCACAGGAATCCCTGAGAGACACCCCAGGGGATCTCTGGGTTCCAGAGGCACTCATTCTTGCCCCATGTTGTAGAGCAGCAACCTGGCTCCTCGTGGTCATCAGGGCTGATTGCCCCTGCCAACAACGTAACTCCTTGCCATGCCTACTTCTTCACGGGCAGGAGAAGCCTAAAAGAAATAGATAACAGGCATGTCTTCTAGCAGAATTCCAACCATGTTCCCCCTTGGGACCTGGGGGCCTTTACCAGCAGAGCATAAGGTCATGGGACAAGAAGTGCAAATTCCACAGGGGGCCACTAGGAGTGATGGTGAGGGAGGAACCACTCCTACTTCCACCAGGTCACACCTTTGCAAATTGGTTACCATGGCAGTGTAAGATGGAGCACAGAAGATGGCCAACACACTCAGACTCTCCCTCCATCTGTGTTTCTGTCTCTGTCTGCCTCTTTCTCTCTGCTCTCTGTCTCCTTCACCCACTGAGAGCCTGGCTCCCTATCAGAGGGCAGAGACAGTGGCTACTGAGGTCACCTCTGCACCTCATGGCCTTTCTAGCTCTGCCTCACCTGGGCTGCTCCTTCCTCAGAGTTCTGGGAACACTGGAAAGTGAGGGCAGAGGAAAGCCTGTTGGTAGTTCATGCTTGTGAAGGCAGTGCCCAGAAGGAGGGAAGATTCTAGAGCAGAAGGCTCCACTCACAGAAATTTGGTCAAGGATTAGAATTATTGGAAACTTGAATTTAACTGAACCCATCTCAGGGCAAACATCCCTTCTGTCCTTCCTGCCCCACCAGTGGGGAAGTCACAGGAACAGATGGGAAATGCTCCCTCTCTTTGTCCAGAACCACTCTTCCTTGGACACAGTTAAGGACTGCTTCCTTCTTGCAGCAGGAGCTCTGTAGATCATCCGGACAGGCTCCTCCCCCAGGTACACAGGCCCTGCAGAGCCTGGGAGAGGAGGCCTGAGGCTCCAGCAGCCTCCCCTTCACAGCTCCCTCTGCGCTCCAGCCTCTCACCATCCAAGAAATGTGTGTATTTTCACCTCTGAGCTGTTGTTCATGCTGGCCTATCCTCCAGCATGACCTTTCCATCTCTTTTACACTTTTCTTAAAACCTTAAACAATTTTTTATAAAGCCCAGCCCAAGGATCATTGTCTGTGTGAAGGTGCAGGTGGAATTCTCAAGTATCCTCTCTTCCTGTGATATCTCTACCCTAGCACTAAGTGCTTTATATGTAATAATACATTTAATTCTTATCACAATCTTTGAGGTAGAGGTTATTATTATCCCCATTTACAGATGAGAAAACGGAGTCACAGGGAGATTAAATAACTTGCCCAAGGTGACACCATGAGTAATGTTACATTCCAGGACCATATCTTATCTTCATACTGGCATCCCCCAGTGTGTAGCATTGTGTCTGTCACATAACAGGCCACAGATAATGCTGCCAAGTGAATGATTTAGATGCTGGTGCTTGTTCAGAAGAGCCAAATCAAGTCTGATTTAAGCCTAAAGCAAGTGTTGTTGGTGCTTCGTAATACTAAGGCAGGTTCTTTTGTTTGTGAACTCTCTGGGCCTTGCAGTGCCCTCTCTACCTCTTTTCTTTCTGCTTTCCCTGTTTATTTCTTTCTCTGCTAGATGAAGAACATAAAGGTGAGTTACAAAGAGGGAGAGGTTTGCTTGGAGAAGAAGATTGGGGCCCTTGCTAAGTTAGGTGTTTGGTGACTCCGTTGGCTTCATAGTCTTTTTTAGGGTTGGATAAATCAGAATTGGCTTCTGGAAGGGGTGGAAGAAGGAAGCTATCAGAGTGCCTGGTGAGAAATTGAATTCAGAGAGGGGGAATGAAGTGGAATATGTTCTTTTCAGTCCCATTGATCTTCCTTTCCATCAAGGCATTTCCTGCAGGCTTCATTTAGAGGTATAGAATTATAGGAATTAGATATGTTACCCTATCTACAATGATGGCGGGATCATTTGTCAATGAAAAAAAATTCAATTGTAGAGTTTCTAGAACACTCTTCATGCCTGACTTGTTTCTGAGATCTTTTTAATTGCATGTGAGCCTTTTGTTTCTTAGGACAAAGTCATTAACCTCTACTCCAATGGGCTGAAAGAAGAAATGAAAGGCAGTTTTCATTGTCAGGGAACCGTGAGTAAAATGTTTAAGAGGTAGAATCCATGCCTGCTCTTTGTAGTGAGGATCTAAACCTGCTCCCTCCTCATTTGCCTCAGCAATGCTGGGAGAAGGAAGTGATGTGGTCCACTATGACCTCCGTTCTTACTAGAAGTTTTCCAGGAAAGTAGCATCACAATCAAGGCTAAGCCATGGGAGTTAGGAATATGCTGATCTGGTGACAGAAGCGCAGGGTAGAGAAAGTAAGTCTTCTCTATACTTCTGACTGTGTTGTTGAACTATAGATTGGGAGAAATAAATGTATTAGTGTTGAAAATGTTTCCTTGCTTGTAAAAGGAGAGAGAATGAATTAAAAGTGTTCTAGACTCAGAACTGAGTTTCAGTGTAGAATGCTACGTCGGCTATGAAATACAGGCACACATTTTTCCTTATTCCTCATTCCCTTCTTAATCCCTCCTTTATTCTCAAGCCATTCCCTCTTTAATCCTTCTACTCTAAATTGTGTCCTCTGAATATGGAACATATGAAGATGATAATGATCAAGATGAAATAATATGAATATTAGTGATGATAATATTAACATGAGCTATACTTATCAGTTAGCATATAGTAGAAACACCAAAATATTTAATTCTTAAAAAATTCTTCATAGATACAGTTATTTCTGTTTTAGAGATTGGAAAACTGAGGTCGAGAGAGGGAAAGTAATTTGTGCAGGTTCACAGTAAGTAATGGCTGAGTCAGGATGGGCTTCAGAATATTTTTTTGCCCCAAAGCCCATGCTCGCTCTTAACCAGTATTTTACACTTAGTAGGAAGAGAAATGTGGTCCAGCGAATCTCAGATGCAGAATCCAGCGGACTTTTCCTTCATAGTTCTTGGCCTCTGAGACAGTGTTCATGTTCCATCTCCATTATCTATCTTAAGCCCCATCCTTGGCGTCCCTGAGGACAAGTCCTCATCTTTTGTGATAATTTTATGTAGCAACATGCCTGGGCCACAGTGCCCAGGCATTTGGCCAAACATTATTCTGGATATTTCTGTTGAGAGTATTTTTTGGGTGAGACTAATATTGAAATTTGTAGGCCTTGAATAAAGCAGATTGCCCTCCATAATGTAGGTAGCCCTCATCTAATCAGGTGAATAGAACTGACCTCCACTGGATGTGGTGGCTCACAACTGTAATCCCAGCACTTTGGGAGACTGAGGCAGGAGGATCACCTGAGGTCAGGGGTTGGAGACCAGCCTAGCCAACATGGTGAAACCCGTCTCTACTAAAAATACAAAAATTAGCCGGGTATGGTGGCACACCCTTATAATCCCAGCTACTCAGGAGACCGAGGCATGAGAATCGCTTGAACCTGGGAGGCGGAGGTTGCAGTGAGCTGAGATCATGCCACTGCACTCCGCCTGGGTGACAGAATGAGACTCTGTTTCAAAAAATTAAAAACCAGAAAACTGACCTCCTCTGAGCAAGGGGGAGCTCTGCCAGCAGGAAGGCTTCAGACTTAAACTGCAGCACTGGCTCTTCCCTGATCTCCAGGTTTTGAACTTGCCAGCCTCCATAATTGTATAAGCCAATTCCTTAAAATAAATCACTCTCTCCCCCACCCCTCTATACAAACATCTTATTGATTCTATCTGCAGAACCCTGACTCATACATTTTCCTTCTTAGACTTATTTTCCTTCCCTTTCTCACTCATCCTTCTGCCCTGACAAGAGGGCTTCTCTTGTCAGTTTTTGGATAGCAACTCTGTGCTTTTTTCTCTCTGTGTCATTTCCCTCAGAGAACACGCCCATCCTCACAACTTCACAATAGATGTGAGTCACTCCAGGACCCGAGTTTTCAGCCCTGACTGCTTTCTGTACCTCCAGATCCTCCATGCTTGCTACTGACTGCATCTTTGCAGGCAGATGTCATCAAATCCAGCGGCTGATCATTCAGCTCCAACATCATCGGGCCCTCTTCCTAGTCTTGGGATTCCTTTAATCTCCCAGGCTTGAAACCTTGGAGTTTCTGACCTCTCTCTTCTCCCTGCTCCATATCCAGCTGGCCAGCCAATGTTTCAAATTGCATTTCCTTGGGACTGTCTTTCTAGCTGTTCCTTTCTCTTTCACTGTTGGCACCACCTGCTGCAGGCCCCACTTATCTCCTTTCTGAATGGGAATCCTTGTCTTCAGGTCCACTCTTTTCCAGTCTGTCCTGTGCAGAAATGACAGATTAGCTTCCCTAAAGCACATCTTCTTCGTCTCTCATTTCCTAATTTGGCAGGACTGGAAGACCCAAACTTGTCTTGAGCCAGTGGTAAGGCTAGTCCTGAAGTTCATCCTTTATTGAGAAAAAGGCCCAACTCAGCGTCTCACCACATGCTTCGCCGTCCTGGGAACAAATGCCACAAAGAATCTTACTCTCACTCAGAAACTCCTCTGCAGCCAACAGTCTCTTATCAGGAGCTTCAAACATGCAGGAGCACTGAGTGAAGTTTAGACTGGATTGGACTTGGAATCTTAGGGAGGGCTACACCAGAATCCAGGACTAACACCCTACATCATTCTTCTAGCCCTCGAGGGCTCTTCCCTGCCACTAGCCCTTGGCCTGGCAGGGAAGTCTCCCTCTTTGTTGTGTCTCCCTGGAGTCTGAACTCACATGTGGATGTCAGGGAGGGGACAGATTTGGAGAAGCAGCTCCAAAGAAAGTAAAGAATTTTTGTATTTCTGAATGTTACTGTAACCTCAGGAAGCTTCAGTGAGCTCATAAAGACCAACAGCTGCTGGAGCAGTGGCTGATGGAAATAACTTACCTGTAAGTGTCTAAACTGGAAGGAAAACTATTTTGGAGGGTGGGGATAATGTTGCAGAATTTTGCTTAGTTCCCCTAAAACTGGGTTCTTGTCACACGACCAGGAAAATTTAGGCATGCGAACACATTGAAGGGTGAGTAGAACAGGGTTTTACTGGGCAAAAAGGGAAGAAAAAAAAAAAAACAACTCAGCAAAGCAAGTTGGAGTCTTGCTGACAGACCCCCCACCTCCCAGATTGAATCCCAGGCCACCACACAGGAAGAAACCAGGCTCCTCCCTCTTGCCCGTGGCTCCACCCCATTCCCCCAGTGCGCATGTGGGCATGTTCAGACAAGGCTCTGGGCAGGTTCTCTCATCTGCACAAAAGCATCTGATGTAAACACTTGTGGGGCAGGTCAGAGATTCTCTGGGGACCCCTTTTTATTTGCCTAGGCATTTGGCTGTCTCACTGTGATTTTTAAAAGTTGCCTTTCAAGGATGATACAAGTATTTCTGGGTACTTCAAGCTAAAGACTTTTTACAAAATTGGGCCAAAGTTATATAACAATAATTGCTATTATTTGTTGAGTACTTAATGGTACCACACACAGTGTTAAGCACCTTGTATATGTTAACTCATTTACTCCTCACAATAACCTTATGAACTATAAACAATTATCATTTTAATGTTACAGATTGGAAACTAAGGCATAGAGAGGGTTGCCCATGGGACGGCTAAATAAGTAGCAGAGTCAAGATCCGGACAGGCGGTCTGGCACCAAAGCTCATGTTTGTAGCTACTTAAAATTTGAAGACATAGAGAAGGAAGGATATGTGATTGATTCCTCTGTTTGGTAGGTGAGAATTAACTCTAAACAGTGATATTCATGTCTTGTCTTTAGGCCACAGAGAAACAATGATCACTAAATAGGGTCTGATTAACAGCTTTAGAAAAAGCTTTGGGGAAGACAGTTGTTTTTATGGAAGCCTGAACCATGCTGAATGGGCTAAAACTTGCTGTTGTGATATAATTCTATGTTGACTAGCTGGTCAGATTTGGTTCATTGCTGCAATCCACAATCACTTATCAAGCACTTACTGCCTATTGGGAGCTATGCAGAGAAGTAAGGATAAAAGAGTGACTCAGGCAGACCTGGCCCCTGTCCTCATGGAAGGGTTGTCCTACATTAGAAGCAAAGCTTTAAACCATAGTTTGATAAAAGATGGATCCAAAGGTAATATTCTATATGGGCGAACAAGTCACTTGAAAAATTGGGCAAGAATCCTTTAGCTTATAGAGTAAAACAGTGAAAAGAGGCCACATCAACTATCAGAGTAAAAAGTCTGACAGCACACAGGAGGGGATTGGTCTTGTGCTGCTCACTGCTCTGTTGAGTACAAAAGGGTGAGGTTTCTGTGCAGATTATTCTCAAAAAAGTGTCAAGTACCTGTAGGCACTTTCAAAACCCATCTTTTGGTGTTGATGCTGTTGGTCACCAAGTCAGTGCAAAGTTTCACTTGAGGGGAACAACTTGGGGGACATCTCAGAGGAAGACTCTTGGAGCACAAGGAAAAGAAAAACAGAAAACATCCTTGGACTGGTATTAAAGTTCAGTGGACCTGCCAACACTTAGGCATTTTGCTTAATCAGGTGAAAACATTGACTTGGCCTAAAATTAGTGTCTGTTTTGGGGCAATCAAAATAGCCTTAATTAGACATTGGCCCAATTGGAAGAGTTTTATCTTGACTGAGGAAAGAGTAATTTCTCTATGTTGAAAATCTAACTTTAAAACTCCTGATAGGTGACTTAGAACTTGCTATGGTACCAAATGGCTCTCAAATTTGGAGTGGAGGTAAGGTCAAGACAAAATTTAATATATCCCCAATGGCTGGTGGGTTGTATGCAGGCAAGGACCTAGAGGCTGCTTTCCATTGGGTCACAGGGTGACAAGGGGAGAGATAAGAGTAATTGAGGATAGATGGAAAATGTTAAATCCACTTGCTGTAATTAAGGATAATTTTTCTTCCTTTCAATGATACTGATTGCTCAGGGGCAGATAGAAGGAGCAAAGGCATCAAGAATGCTGAGTCTAAATTCTCTTGGTGTGTAGATAAACTTTAGTGGGTGTCCTTCTGCCTCATATTGATGAGGCAAAGCTGTCACATGAGAGTGACACATTGTTCATGAACCTCAGGTGCTTCTCATAGCACTGGGGAGCTGCTGGGGCTGTCATTCTAAGGATTTCCATCTGAAACGGGAGAGTTCCCTGGCCCTCCCTCACAGTACATGTGACAGGGGTATGGCTCATCTGTTTGGCTGCCATGTGTGCTCAAATCCCTTACCGAATGGGGAGCACATAGATGGGCAGGTGCAGGAGCCGGGGCAAGCTCCCCTGGACTCTGGCTCCACAGCAGCATCCAAGGGTGGGTGTCTGCAACTGTTGAAACCCAAGTGGGCATGTGTTACAGTGCACTCTTTCAGCCTTGCCAACCATGGACAGCTTAAGTGTTAACCAGCTCAATGCCCTCTTGGTATCCAGGTCCTTGTCCAGTGTCCAGGAAGAATCAGGTCACACATGGACTTGAAGGATGGTGAATGCAGGGGTTTGACTGGTGGAGGTGGCTCTCAGTGGGATGGATGGGGAGCTGGAAAGGTGATGGAGTGGGAAGATAATCTTCCCCTGGAGTTCGGCTGTCCAGTGGCTGATCTCCTCTCTGAATGTCCCCAGCCAAACTCCTCTCGACATTCAGATGCTCCTCTTCTCTCTACTATGCTGCTCTGCCATTCTGCTGCTCTTCTGATCATCTCCTCATCTGCTTCTGGGGCCTGGGGTCTGGCACTTACATGGGTACAGGATAGGGGAGCAAGGCAGGCATGAAAACAGGAATGCATGTTCCCATATAGGGCCTCGGATTTCCAGGCTTGAGGGTGGGGCTTTTGCTGGGAACCACCTTCTTTTAACCAGTATTTCCCTGTCTCCTGTCCCTATCACATCCAGTTGGAGCTTTTAAATTGTAACCTCCACTTCCCAGGTCATCCTAGCCTTAAGCAGAGTGTTCAGAGAATGTGAGTGATTATTAGAGTGATAACAGAAACCACTTTTGGCAATGAGTTCCCAGTGGGCCTGCTGGGACTTCAAATTTCCCTCTCCCTTGGCCCAGTCCCTGGTAGCTTCTGTGTTCTACTATAATTCACCAGTGGATTCTTCTTGCCTGCTGTCCAAATAGAGCCAATTTGTCAAGGCAGGAGAATTGCAATGGAGAGTTTAATTCACACAGAGCCAGCTGAATGGGAGTTTTATTATTACTTAAATCGGTCTCCTTGAGAATTGGAGGGCTAGGGTTTTTCAAAGGTAGTTTGGGGATGGGGTGGGGTTGGGTAGGCAAAGGAGGCTCACTGCTGATTGGTTAGGGGGTGCAAGCATAGGGGTGTGGGAAATGATCCTCCTGGACACTGAATAGCTTCTGGGTGGGGCCACAGGAACAGATGGCAGGTCCAGGTGGAGTCATCATCGGTAGGTGGGTCCTTGGAGCCATAGATTTCAGATATGCAAAAAATCTGAGAAGGTATCTTAAAAGGCCAATCTTCCAATTCTACAATAGTGATGTTATCTGCAGGAGTAACTGGGGAAGTTGCATATCTTACAACCTCTGGAATAATGACTGGCAATCATTTATGTCTACACCTTAGCAGAATTCAGGCCCCCCTCCTTCCTATGAACCCAAAATATCTGAGACAGGTTTCAGTTAATTTAGAAAGTTTATGGCCGGGCACGGTGGCTCATGCCTGTAATCCCAGCACTTTGGGAGACCGAGGCAGGCGGATCACGAGGTCGGGAGATGAGACCATCCTGGCTAACATGGTGAAACCCCGTCTGTACTAAAAAAAAAAATACAAAAAATTAGCCGGGCGTGGTGGCAGGCACCTGCAGTCCCAGCTACTTGGGAGGGTGAGGCAGGAGAATGGCGTGAATCCGGGAGGCGGAGGTTGCAGTGAGCTGAGATGGGGCCACTGCACTCCAGCCTGGGCAACAGAGCGAGACTCCATCTCAAAAAAAAAAAAGAAGAAGAAGAAGAAAGAAAGTTTATTTTGCCAAGGTTAAGGACGCACCTGTGACACACCATCAGGAGGTCCTGAGGACCTCTGCCTAAGGTGGGAGTGGGGGGACTTCCAGATCAAGTAGATTTAAACATATTCTAAATGTCAATTGGTTAAAAGAGTTATTATCAGTAGAAAGGAATATCTGGGTTAAGATTAGGGGTTGTGGAAACCAACGTTTTATCATGCAGATAAAACCTCCAGGTAAATGACAAATACAATAGATTTGATAATGACAGATAATGACAGTAATGACAAATAGATAATAGATAATAATATAATAGATAATGATAATAGATAATGACAAAGACAATAGATCGTAAATGCTTTGTAGCTGACTTAAGGTCTGTCTTGATTCCGGAGAGGTATAATCAGGCACATCTGACCCCCACTTCTCATCATGGCCTGAGCAGTCTTTCAGGTTAAATTTTAGAGTGCCCTGGCCAAGGAGGGAGTCCATTCAGATGGTGGCAGCGTTCAGGGGGACTTTGAATTTTGGTTTACATTCCCCTAGGCTGGTGTTCTCTCAGTAGCTTTACAAAGGCAGTTGAGTTTTGGGGAAGGGCTATTATCATTTAAAATATAAACTAAAAGCCTCCCAAAGATAGCCCAGGAGTAATTAAAGGTAGCTTAAAGGCTAAAGGCACAAGAGGATTGGTTAGATCAGATCTCCTCCACTTTCATAATTTTCTCACTGATACAATTTTTGCAAAGGTGGTTTCACTATGTCACCCTTCAAGTTCTCCTGCAGCCACCAGTGCATAACCTGGCTCTTGTGACTGTGAAGTCACATTCCAACCTCTAGGGTTGGGTTTGACTCATCTGAGGGCCACTAATTTGACTTCAAAAGATAGTAGGATTTGGGGAGAAGGGAGAAGAAGTTAAAAATTCTTGTTTCTGAGGAGAATATCCTTCTTTTGCAATCCTTCTTGCTGTCAAACCTGTGGGTTCCCTTTTTCCTGCTGTCATCTTCTTCTTCCTAATTGGATTAACTTGGGAGAAAATCCATTTGGCTTTCTTTAATAAGTTGTGATGAGATGGGATAGTTCCCTTGACCCCCTTCGTGTGCAGGAACTGGCTGGTTTCACTCAGCCCACTGCTGGCCACTCCTCACAGGAGGAGCGTGAGAGCAAGTGAGTGCAGAAACCAGGCTGAATGAACGCTGGAACCAGCCAGTTGCTCCTCTCTGGCAGGAGCAGGCTCCGTGCGGGCCCCGCAGCAGCGTCCAAGCATGTTACAACCAGTATTATTTCGGCTCTGCCATCTGGGGATGGCCAAGTGCCAACCAGCTCAGTGGAGGGCAGGGGTGGGCAGCCCCTGCCCTCTTGGCACCTGGGTTCTTGTCCAGCATCCAAGAAGAATCAGGTCACACAAAGTGTCTGAAAGGTAATGAATGTGGAAGACTTTATTGAGTGGTGAGTGATTCTCAGTGGAAAGGGAGGCTGGAAAGGGGATGAGAGGTGATCTTTCCCTGAAGCCCAGTGTTCTCTAGCTGGGCCCCTCTCTGAAGCCGCACCATCTGAAGTTAGCTGTGTCTATCTGTAGTCTCCAACGCTGATTGCTTCTCTGCTCGATGCTCAGCCACTTGTGTTGCTCTGCTAGCTGAAGTCTTTTATGGGCACAGGATAGGGGTGAGGCAGGCCAAAAAGGCAACATTTGGGTGGAAGAACCAGGTCAGCTCTTTTCCCTTAGGGCGACAGTTCCAGGCTTAAGGGTAGGGTTTAGCTGGCAGCCCAGCCCTTTTGTATCAGTGGTAAGATGGGCCTGAGGCAGCCTCTTACTGGACAGGAGTCCCTGCTCCTCGTGTACTGCAAGCAGGGCCTAAAGGGAGCAGAAGGAAGGCATAGAGGGACAGGAATGGACCAGATGTTCAGAGCCTGAGAGATGTAACAGGTGTGACTGGCTGGGGCTGGCATCACAGGCAGTAAAGAATTTACCAAGACAATCATAGGTAAAGAAAGGCAGATTTATTAGAGAAAGTATGAAGATATGTTGCAGGAGTGCAACAGGCAGCTCAGCAGAGAAAGGGCTGTCTGCGAAGAGGCGGGGGCTGGGGGAGGTTTTATAGGGTCATGCTGGAGGGGCTACATGCAGACAAAGTTTGCATATAAGATCGTGCTGCTGGGGCTCCATGAAAGGAGAGAGGTATTTGGGAACAGGATGTCGTGCCAGCAGCGGGACCTGGTGCCCTTTCCTCATTGTTACTTAGTTATTTTATTAGGACTCCACAAGACAGAAATCCCCTTTCTTCCTGTGTATGTCCCTCTGTGCTTCTCACCAACAGAGCAGTTAGAATGGATGCCTAAAGCAGGATGTCAGCCTTGGGGACAAAGCCAGAGGGTCACTTGATCTGCTTCCAGCCCAGCTCACCAGCTGAGGACCAGGTTAGGCCGAATGTTCAGGGCCACCATGTATGATGGGTGTTTTGTGCATTTGAGACACAAAGGTCTTGACTGAGGTAGCAAAAAGTGGGGATTGTGTCCAGTTTATGTTCCTTTAATTAGGATGACTCTGTCCAGAGGAAGGGGCACAACAACACTGTGAGCCTGGGGATATTTGCCCAAAGAGGCCTCCTTTTTCTAATTTTCACGAAGGTGCTACATCGGCTGCCCTGCCTTTCAGAGGTGTTCATTGTGCCACTGATAGCCCTTAGTATCCTGCAGCAGCTGTTGTTGGAGGAGTTCACGGTTTGGAATCATAGCTTTCTCTCTTTCCTTCAAACGCTAGTCATAATATAGAGCTGCTGCTTTTGCCACGAAGATCAGTCTTGGCCTTTCCGTAGGGAACTGACTGACTTTGTAGGGAACTAACTGACTTTGTTGGGAAGTTTGACACTTTCTGATTCTCTTCCTTTATGCGTGCAACAGGGATTCTCAGGAGCATTTTTCATCTGGAAATGTAAGGATTTGGAGAGCTGATTCTCGGAGACTATGGGTTAGCAAGTCTTACATTGCTCCATTCCCAAGAGAAAATTTTAGGTAATCAAAGGAATAGAACAAAACCAGGATGGGGGGAGGGTTTTATTCTTCATGCCTTACACAATGTCATGAGAACTTTTGCATGATAAATACCTATAGAATATCTGTCAGAAAATAGAGGCCATCCACTTCTTGGAGCCCCACATGACAAAGAAAAAGCTTTAATGTATGGCACCTGTGAAACATCTTTTGGTATAAATGAAAGAGATTGGTCACTTCCAGGGGGACACGGTGAGCAGCTGGTGTCTGTAGATCTTTTCCTTCCACAAACCTCTTTCATTCAGCTTTCCCAAGACAAGTGGCAGGCAGGTCTCAAATCTCTATTCTGATGTTTGATGCCATTCAAGGAGCAATCTCTTTAAAGAAAAAGGCTGAGAAACTAGTTTGAGTATTATCTGACTATAATTTGACATTATCATGAGTTGAAAATGACAGAATTTTGTTGAACAAAAACTCTTTTGACTGATGTGTGTCTCTTCTAGTTCGGAGCATTTCAGTCATTGTTTTATAAAAATAATTTTATTTACTTGAGGTTTGGCAAAGAGAAAGAGAAACAATTTACTCTTTAAGTCAATAATTGCCTTATAAAGAGTATATGACCTGTTTTATTTTTTGCACAGATTTATGCAGTACATGTGCAACTTTGTTATGTGCAGAGATTGGGTGGTTGTCAAGTCATAGCTTTTAGTGTATATTCCTCACCCAAATAACATACATTGTACCCATTAACTAATTTGTCATCATTCATTCTCCTCCCAACACCCCCCACCCCGCCACTCTTCTGAGTCTTCGTTGTCCAGCATCCCACTCCCTACATCCATGTGTACACATTTTTTAGCACCCACTTATGAGTGAGAACATGTAATGTTTGACTTTCTGTGCCTGGATTGTTTCGCTTAAGATAATGTGACCTGTTTTGTTGTTTCCTTTCCAGAAACTCTTTATATCTTTTCCTATCTCCAGTGCTCTAAACTGTCATGATTATATGCCTTGGTCTTTTCCATGTACTGTGTTGAGAGCTTGGTGAGCCTTTTAATCTGAAAGTTTATGTCCTGTGGTCTGTGACATTTATCTCTTTTACATTTCTTTGAAAATCTTGTCCCCCTCTGTTTACTCTGTTTTGACCTTCTGGAGCTCAGAGGATTCAGATGTTGGATTTCCTGAACTAAACCCCTAACTCGTTCAAAAATATTTTTTTCTCATGATTTTACTTAATTAACCATTTTTAACACTTTTAAATCTTTTATTGATCTTTTATTCATTAACCATTTTTAAACATTTTAAGACAAACCCAAACTTACAGGAAATTCACAGATATGAAAAAGAAAAAGAACTTTTTTCCTAGTCCGTTTGAAAGCAAGTTGTGAACATGACACATCATGACATCTCACTGCTTTAGTCTGTATTTCCTGCAAACAAGGACATTCCCCCACAAAAACACAAAATAAGCATAACAATTAGAAAATTAACATTTATACATGACTACCATCTAATTCTCAGACCCCAGTTAAGTTTTTCTGTTTTCCTCAATAATGTCCTCAACAGCAAAAAGATCCAGTTCAGAATCATATATTGCAGTTAGTCATTTCCCTTTAGCCTTCTTAATCTAATTTTTCCTTCATGACTTTGACACTTTGCAAAATCACAGGCCAGTTATTTTGTAGACTTTCCCTCAAATTGGGTTTGCCTGATGCTTTCTTTTGATTCGATTCAGGTCACGCGTCTTTGGTAGCAGATTTCACAGATGGGCCACAGAGCATTTGCACTGCATCCGCTCAGGTGGGGCATGATTTTGATTCGTCCTATCCCTGATGATGTTCTCTTTGATCATTTGATTAAGGAGATACCTGCCACACTTCTCTGTAAAGTTGCACTTTTTCCCTCTGTAATTAACAAGTACTTTATGGAAAGGAATTCTGAAACTCTGTAAATATCCTTTTCTTCATCAAACTTCCCATATAGTCAGTATTTATATGCATATGACTCATGGTTTCCTATTATGTTCAGTGGATTAGAATCCCTTACCATCATTATTGATTTTGATGCTCAGAATGTCCCCAATTTGAGCTGATTTCTGGATCTTTTGATATGTCACATCATTCTTTGAGAGCTTTCTTACTTTTAGGCATACAAAATATTTCAGACTCACCTTAGTGTTGGAATTAGCCATCTTTCTAGTGGTCAATGGTATTTAGAAGTTGAGATCTGAGTGCTGTGTTCATTGCTATTGGGGCACTGCCAGGCCCTCTCAGAGTGTAATACACAAAATACACACACAAATGCACAAACAGTATACACAACTATATATACATTTTTATTCCTATATCTATCTATAGTGAAAACAATATATAAGTTCATTCCAATACTTCTAATACCATAAGGTTCATTCTAGTTTTCTCTTTTTCCATATTTTTAACTTCCTTCTCTGAGAGTGATATCTTTAACATCTTTACTTATCTGATCAATGGCTTTATGTAAACCAACTCCCAATCAAAGCCATCTTCCCCTCCCCCACAAGGATCTCCGCCTCATCCTAGTCAGGATCTGACTCCCTGTGCCAGGCTGCCAGTGAGCCCCCAACTATGTGGATATCTTCCTCGCTCCTCTTGTGCTCAGACACCCCAAGCAGGGCTTCTGACCCTGCACAGATACCATTTCAGGGTCACCCGGCACCAGGCCACCACACCCCCACACCCCCAGGTCAGGCTCCAATTCCTGCACTGCGCCAGCACATGCCCTCCCCTCCCTTAGCCTCCACACGGTAAAGACCCTCACTTTTCTCAGCCTCATCTCGTGGTTTTGAGACTGACTTGTTCATAAAGGGAAAAAGAAGAAATTATCTTGATCTTTTTATTTTGCCTTCTAGAGGCTCTCTTCTCCTTTACCTTCCAATCTTTCTATTAAACTTTTAAAAATTTATGACTTTTTTTAAAGACAGAGTCTCACTCTGTCACCCAGGCTGGAGTGCAGTGGCACAATCGTAGCTCACTACAGCCTTGAA
Source organism: Gorilla gorilla gorilla (assembly GCF_029281585.2). NCBI lineage: Eukaryota > Metazoa > Chordata > Mammalia > Primates > Hominidae > Gorilla > Gorilla gorilla. Next base: position 82,991,713 of record NC_073239.2, on the reverse strand, counting down.
CTCCTGGGCTTAAGTGATTCCCCCTGCCTTAGTCTCCCAAGTAGCCCAAGTGTGTGCCACCATGCCCAGCTAATTTTTAAAACTATTTGTCGAGATGGAATCTCACTATGTTGCCCAGGCTAGTCTCAAACTCCTGGCCTCAAGCGATCCTCCCGCCTTGGCCTCCCAAACGGTTGGGATTACAGTCATGAGACGACCTTGATGGCAGTGGCAGGCCCTCCAGAGCGTCCACTGCCATCGTGCCAGCTGCAGCTGGAGGCGTAGGTGGTGGTGGCAGGAGTGACTGCAGGAGCAGCAGTGGCCATGGTGGGCGCCTGTGCCTCGCGTCCCCGAGGCAGCTGACTACGCCACCTCCATCGTCGCACAGCCGGGCAGGACCCGCTCCCAGACCCAGAGCCTCCGCTGCAGCCTCAGCCCTGCTTCCTGCTGCATCTCGGAAGCCTGCGAGCACCCGGCGGAAGGCACAGCCGGGACTTACTGGGACAGCTCTGAGAGCGTCAGGTTCATTTGTTGTGGGGCTGGCCAGGGCCGCCATGCCACCTGCACCTTGTCCACCGATGCTGCGGTGAAAATGCGGACAGGAGGTGGGCAGTCCCTAGAACCCGCCCCTGGGAGTCCCTCAGAGCCCACTGCCCTGGGAGCCGCAGTGATGGGGTAGGGCTGAGTTGTCCGCTGCTGGGGGAGCAGCACAGTCGGGCATGGAGGGACGGGCAGAGAGGGGCCTCGAGGCGGAGGTAGGTCCAGGGTGGTGGTGCGCTCCACTCTCCACGGAACCAGCAGGGGCTGGGAGCAGGCAGGAGCCCCGCCCTCCCAGGTGCAGCTGCAGCCACCCAAGTCATGGCTGCACACCCAGGCATCTCTGCACTCTCGGGGTCGGGAAGGACCCCAGCCCTGCCCCCGCAGGCTCAGAGGTGTCTGCTCCTGCTGCCTGGCCTCTCCCCGCTCCCTGCACTTGCTCTGATCTTGGAGCAAAGTTGTAGTCAAGCCTGGACGCTGTCGCAGCCTGGGCAGGTGTGTGCACGCTCGAGGCAGTGTGGACACGCCAGCCCCCTGCCTCCTCGCCCCGCTGGACTTTAGGCGCCAAAGAGCACAAGAGGGAGTCCAGGTGGGCCTGAGGGCAGCTCAGTGCTGGCACACCGGTGCCTCTTGGCCCAAATAGCCTGAATGCCATGAATGGCAGTAGGAGGCAAACAGGCAGAAGGGGACGAGTCCTCTGTGAGTCCCCACCTTCAAGCTGGGGAGCACCTGAACCCTGAGGGCGGGGCTGCAGTTCCCATGAACCGGAGTGGGAACTTGTGGTGTTTTTTCCAGGCCCGCCCATCGACCAATCAGCACGCACTTCCTCCCCTCTGAGACCCATAAAAAGCTTGGGACTCAGCCAGACGGAAAGAGATGACTGGAGACCAGCTGCAAAGAGGTGCTATCTACCCTAGGGTCTCCTCTCTGCTGGGAGCTGAACACTCCTTAGGATGACCTGCCCAGCGGAGAGGAGCTACCCTTTCTGCTAAGAGCTGAACACTCGTTGGGACACCGTTGGGACACCAGAGAGGGGTTGCCCACTGCGGGTCTCCTGTGAGCTGTTTGTTACTCAATAAAGCTCCTCTTTGTCTTGCTCACCCTCCACTTGTCTGTGTACTTCATTCTTCCTGGACTCAGGACAAGAACTTGGGACCTGACAGATGGCAGGGCTAAAAGAGTTGTAATACATACAGGACTGAAACATGCCCCTTGCTCACCACGTTGTGGGCAGCAAGGAGAGAAGAGAGAAGGAGAAAAGAGCTGCAGCCCTTCAGGGATCCCAGACCTAAGAGCTTGCCAAGCTGGGGCTGTGACAGCCTCTTTAGGGCTCTGTGATTTCTGGCGTCTCCAAGCTTCTGGGTGACAACACATTTCCTGGTGTCAGCCGTAGAAGCTCCCTATGGTACGCCCGGTCCAGCTGCCGCCTCACAGGGAACCAGCCCCTTTGCCGGTGCCTGGGGTTGCCCACCCCACTGGAGCCAGCATGCCTGGCTGTGCGCAGTGGCTGGACCCCATGTTTACTTGCTTACACACCCCTCGCCGCCCCACTCACCCTTGGCAGGCGTGGGATCCAGGCCGGAAGCGTGAGCTGAGCACAGCCTGCAGGGGCCGAGCAAAACTTGGGCAAAGGCACCACTGGCCACAGAGGTTTCCAGCTGGAAAAGCAACAGCCCAAGGATCCCATAACAACATATTTTTAATCCTCAAGAGTTCTTTCTTGTTCTCTGAATGTTCTTTTTAAATAGCACTCTGATCTTGTTTAACAGTTATATTTCTTATCTGTCTTCTTAACTGTTGCTTTTCTTTCCTCCTATTCTCTGCATCGTTTCTGATAGTCCTAAATTTCTTTTTTTTGTTGTTTATTATAATTTCTGTCTTTCATGTAGGAGACTTCCTCAAATACCTGTTGATGACCTGTCCATTTGTATTTAAGAATGAGCCAATAAAAAGCTGAATGCAGGTCCTACGTATGGAGGAGACCTGCCAGCCAACTGACCTCACCATGACAAAGACCTCCCTTATGACTCCTTGGTTCCCTTGTATCACAAGACACCCCTACACTCAAGCTTCCCTATGTCACAAGTTACATCTAACCATAAAAAAGAAATAGTTACTAGGAAGAAATCCTTGACAGCTTTCTCTAGTTACTAATCTATTTCTGCATAAATGTTCCATGCAAAGGCATACAAGAGAACATCTAAAACTTCTCAGACTTGAGACTGAGGAGTTGAATCACTGAGATATTGAACTTCTCCATTTCTTCCTCTTCTAAGCAGATTTTAGTAAATGTCAATTATAATCCAAAATTTGAGTCTTTATTTAAAAGCTAACTATAGGATATAGATGTATGTGTGTGTGTACACAGATTTATCTTCTAGTTCTGTCTGCTGAGAGGACCTAGAATTAATGTTACCCTTGTAACTAAAGGCACATTAAGAACAAACCCTAGTTTTTAAATTTCATTCTCCAGTAAAAGCAATGAGAGCTCCTTGGAGAAATGGCTCATTTTAGGCTAGATTAGAAAAAGTACAAGGTAAACCTGGAACATCTTATGTTTCCAGAAAGTAAGAAAGTACTCAAAAACTGTTGGGGATATGTCAAAAGGACAGAAAAGCCTATTTTAAAAAGTTTTCACTGGTCAAATTTGGGACAATTTGAACAACAAAATAAATATGAGAATAATGGAAAATAACCCATAGAATAAGATAAATGTCCCTGAGTCCATACTGATATAAATAGATATTTTAATAAACAAATAACTGAGGAAAGAGAAGAAAGCTCTCACTGTAGAATTTCAATTAAAAATGTAGAAGGAGTTATGGAGAAAAAGAAAATCACCATTTGGCAATCACCAGAGTGATAGTTGTTACAGTCAAGAAGCATCAATGCATGCTAAAACTAGTGGGTCAAAATTTGTTGAGAAACAGAATATGTTGCTCCCTATAATGTAGTTAACTAATTTAAAAAGCAACGTTAGGGTGGAGAGGCCTGGCAGACACCACGTTAACCAAGTGATCAAAGTTAACCTCACTAGTAATGAGATATGTGTACATCATGTCCTTTCTGGTATGGTGCACTGAGAAGGAACATTCTCTAAGGCAACTGACTAGTACTTTTTAAAAGTATTAAAGTCATTCAAGACAAAGAAATAATGAAGATCTGTCTTAAATTGGGAAAAACTAAGGAGACACAAGAAGTGCAGTGTCCTGTACTAAGTCCTGGACCAGAAAAGTAAAATTGGTAAGGTTTGACTAATGGCTTAAATTAATTAATAGTATAGTATCAATGTTAATTTCCTCATTCTGATAATTATACTATAGCTATGTAAAACATTAGCATTTGGGGAAGCTGGGTGAAGGTATATGTACTATACTTGCAACTTTTTGGTAAGTCAAATTGTTTCCAAATGAAAAGTCTTTAAAATTTTTTAATAAAATAATTAAATCAGGACCGTACCTTGCTTTTACACAGCTGTGAAACATCATCATAGATAAGTCTTTCACTGGTGTTTTTCATTTTCTCCAAAGAACCTCTTTGCCAGCCTTCTGGGAGGGGATGAAGAAGGCACTTAGAGTTTCGTTATTTAGTCAATGTGTAGATGTTCATGCAGTTCTCTCCTTTTCATTTAGTGCTTTACCCTTTATTGAGCCTTGTGTCTCTAGGTCTGAGACCTTTATGGCTCAGTTTCTCCAAGGGTCATGCTTCTTGTTTCCTGTAATAGGTAGGGCAGGGCTGGCCATGTGGCTTCCTGGGGTGGGAGAAAGGACAGGACTCAGGTCTAAATGTTTCTCATGAAGATTTTTACCAGTTAGGTTGTTTTCAGTCCCACTCCTCAACCTCCCCTTCAGAGGTACCCAGTGCCTCCAAACCCAAAACTTTTTAGGGCCTGCATGGTACAAGTCAGCTTGCTTCTCATTAACCATCCCTCTGAAGGCAGCTGGGCTTGGACTTCCTCCATGAGTTATCACTCACCCATTCACCTTCCATTGTCCTGCTCTCTATTGTCTCCCTGCCCATTCTCTTTGTCTATAGGATTTATTCCTTTAGGTGTCTGAATGGTCATTTTAGAGACATTGCAGTGGAAAGCAAAGATAAATGCATGCTTCTAATTTCCAGGCCTTACTGGAAGTCCTCAAAATATTTTGTATCTTTTCTCTGAGCAAGTCCATCTGCTCCTTGTGCAAAATGGATTTGGGCTAATGCTGTAACATTCAGAATTCTGAAGCTATATATGAAGACTAGGTTCTTTCTTTGAACCCTTGCAACCTTGAGGATCACTTGACCTCAGCACTTAAAAAGGCCTCTAGTCATATGAGAGACCAATGTAGGTTTTCATTTCAGAAAATACTGTCTGTCAAATATTCAGGCAATAGACCTCCAGGTGTATTGTAGAGGGGACTTTTTTCTGGGGGCTTTCAGATACAGGGTCATTTGACTAAGCCTTGAGATGCAGCCACTCTGGGAAGGGAGGGAGTAGAAAGTGAAGAGGAAACGTAACATGGCTAAGAGCATGAGCTTTGGAGCTAGACCTTCGAGTTCAAGTCTCCGCTCAGCCACTTGCTTGCTGTATGTTCTTGAGCAAGTTATTTATCCCTTAATATATTCAAGTTATTTACCTATAAAATGGATATAACAATACTCACCCCATTGGTTCATTGTGAGGATTAAATAATACCATGTATATAAAACATAAATGTTACCTAATTTTATTACTACACCCTATTAAAACGGTTTACTTACTGGACCTTCCAAGGATGACAGAAGCAAATAGTAAGGAAAAAAATATTGTGCTTGTTTAAGAGACGAACTGTGATAATCTTGCCATTTAGAACCGAGGTGGAAAGCATGGACTGTGTGCACTGCTCCCCTGGATGCTCTGAGCTGGTTTTGAGCCATTCGAGCCATTCGAGCTGCAGGGGTCACCTTCCCACTCCGTGCTCTTCCCTGTGGGTGATACTGTTCTCTCCTTAGCAAACCAGACACCTTTCAGGTGAGGCTTCTTGGCAAAAAAGACCATTTTTATTCTCCTTTGGAGTCTGTTCAGCAAATAATGCCTGTCTCCTTTTTTTTTTTTTTGGAGGTTTAAACCCATGTGTATCTTTGGTGTAAAGCACTGATATCTGACCCAAGGCCTTTACTCCAGATGAGAAGACATGCCTGAAGGAAGCAGCAGTACTTCTGGCCCAGGCAGTTGCCTTTGAGTGGGGCCATTAGATACATAGGAATGTTGTCCAGGGTCTTAGAGAGCACTCTGTTTCTCTTTCTCTCTCTCAAGTTCTCTCTCTCTCTCTCGCTCTTTAATCTCCTTCTTGTGTAGTTCATAGAAGGAAGGGTTCATAAGCCCCATCCTACATGGTTAGCTGGTGGCTGCCAGGAGGTCTTTTGGATCAAAGAGATGGTGGATAGGTGGACTCTGCTCTTGAATTTTAGTAGATTCCCTCCAGAAAAGTTGTACGGCTGCCAAGAAAGATTGTGTTACAACAATAAGAAGAGCAGCTGTTGTCTCCATGACTGTTGTTCCAGAAACTCATAACAGCATGAGCCTTGGTTTTAACATTCTACTAGAGGGCCTCGGAGAAGACATTTTACAGCTAGCAAATGTTTTTAATCATCGTAGGGTGTGTGTTCACCAAGGAGCCTGCAGAAACCAAGGGGGATACAGAGTATGACTAGAAGCCTTGTAATTTCTATAGAGAGCAAAGTGGGGGAAGAGAAGTGATCGTTGTTGTCTTAGAAAACAGGAGAAGTTAACTTCTCTTAAGAACATATTTTGGGGAATAAGATTGTTTTCACTCACATACAGACAAATATTTTAAAACACATGTTCTTCTCCCTAATCCATGGATAAAACTTCTTAAAGGAAACTGAGACCCACTTCATGCACATGGGTGACTAGCACAGATCACCTCTTGTAAGTGTTACTTTTTCTATTGTAGATGAAAATTTTTGAAATCTATTAAATAGTACTGTTTTCAGGCCACAGAAGATGATTTTTATACAAATGGATGGGAATGTCTTCCTGTGCAGCATGAGCAAAGGATTTGAGCTCTGGCTTTAGGTACTACAGTCCATAGAACACGTCTATAGTTTCTTCACTTAGACTCAGTCACTGGGTAGGGCCCACCAAGTAGCTGATTGCATGTAAGAAAGCACCCAACCATTTTGTTCTGTATGAAGTTGAAAAATGAAACACAATTAGAAAAAATGATAATTCCAACTTCACTGACTACATAAAATTAACCAGCCCCAAAGAAGTAATGAATCTAAGGAGCATCTTGAGCAAATAAATGGTCTTATAACATTTAACGTGTAGGATATTATATTTTAAAACCAAGATCCAAGGCTACTGTGAGGAAGCATTAAAGGATTCAGCCGGCTGCCCACACAAGCTTCTTGGAGTATCCTTTAGCAGGGACATCTTTGTCTAGTATCTGAATCTTCAGCATCAGTACGTACAGATGTGCCCTAGCTCTCAAGTATGGAGGAACATTTTCCAAATGCATAAGACACTGATTTTTAAACATAACACCACAGGACTTCTACAATGAGAGACCAGGTTTTTCAGTACTTGGATACTTAGTCCACCTATCTGTATCATCTCCCTCTCATTGTCTTCCCTGGAGACCATAAGGTTCCTTGGTGAACTTAGAGAGGAGAAAAGATTACCTAGTTTCATGGGACCAGCATGTCACAAGAACTGGAAGTCTTGTCCCAGTTCCACAGGAAAAGGCACTTTTCTAGCAACCAGAAACCATGAATTGGTCAGACTACTGGTTAGACCTATTTTTAAAACCCAGACCAGGACTTCTCTATTTATCTGCTGTCCCTAGGGTCCTTGGAGAGTTTTGCATTTGCATTTGTCATTAGCATGCTACAATTTTCAAAACTGTAGCTTATCTCAATAAGCTAAAGTCCATTTGAGATGAGAAGTTTCCTGTGGAGACACAGAAGACACCCGGGGCCCTTGGCAAGATTCGGGAGACACTCCAGTCTTGTCGGTAATGTTTGCCAAACATCTCCAAGTGTGGATGACTCACAGAGGAGGAAGAGCTGTTGGGGGCTAATCCCATGCATTGCATATTGATTTGTCACTTTCTGTTTTCAAAAATGTCACTTTCACTTTCTGACTTGTTTCTAAATCCTAGTGCTAATTTTAGGGACTTTTCTGACTATCCAGAATTATATTTTGTAGGATATTTATTGGATCACCAGGGAAACAACTTGTTATAATTCTACGTAGTCAAGCTGCATATATACAAAATCAATAAGAAGAAATAAAACAAACCATGGCTTACCCCCATCAGCTTCATTCATAGGTGTGCAGCCTCTTGAGATTCTTCTCTCTAACTTAAAATGGGGATGGGAGGAATGTTTAGGATGCCTCGCACACCAGTCTGCCATCCATTCTGCATTCATGGTGAAGTGTCTCACCGTCTTCAGTCAATCAGCAGCTTGAGGGTACTTGACCCTGGTATTTGGCCATTGTCTATTCATATCTGTCTGGAGGCTTCATGGCCTCTCTGAAAAGCTCTGAGTCTGCTTCTTGGATACATGGTGGTAAACCACTGAGATGGACTGGGACCTGATGAAAACTGCAAATGCAGCTGGAAACAGCCAACTTTGCCATCTCTCAAAAGAGAGGTTGAGATGCTCAAGTTTAATCTATTGTGTATGTGTGATGAGGAAAACATCAAGAGCCTAGGAAAGGAAGCCTAAATCTTCTTCAGCCTTCCCCTTGATCAGGGTTGTGTCTGCCTCTACTATATTTGGGAAACTCTTTCCATGTCCTGGAGAAAGCCCAAGAACTTTGACCTTAAGTTCTATGTAAGAATTTGATCCAGGATATTGGAAAACCTTTAAGGAAAAGTTTTATTTTCAAAGATGCTTTTACATCTTGTTAAAAGCTGCAATCAAAATTCACTTCGAGGCCGGATGCAGTGGTTCATGCCTGTAATCCCAGCACTTTGGGAGGCCAAAGTGGTTGGACCACCTGAGGTCGTGAGTTTGAGACCAGCCTGGCCAACATGGTGAAACTCTCCCTCTACTAAAATTACAAAAATTAGCCAGGCATGGTGGCACATGCCTGTAATCCTGGTTACTCAGGAGGCTGAGGCAGGAGAATCACTTGAACCTGGGAGGTGGAAGTTGCAGTGAGCCAAGACCACGCCACTGCACTCCAGCCTGGGTAACAGAGCAAGACTCTATCTCAGAAAAAAATAAATAAATAAAAAATAAAAAATATATATATATATGTAAAATTTTTTTTAATTCTCTTTGATTCTTTTGTTTATGTAAAAATCGTTCTGTGAGAACTTTTTTTTAAAAAAAAACTTATTTTTTAGAACAGTTCAAGATGTACATGTCTCTGCTTAGCTGGGATAGTTTGCCAACCTTTTCTTGCTTTTGATGGCCTTGGCATTTTTGAGCAGTATTGAGCAGGAATTTTGTAGGACAGTCCTCTAGTAGAATTTGTTTGATGTTTTTCTCATGATTAGACTGGGGTTATAGATTTTGAGGAAGAAGATCGCAGAGATAAAGTGTCATTTTTACCACATCATATCAAGGTTACATAATCACATGATTTATGGTTGTTGATGTTGACCTTGATCGCCGGACTGAGTTGTGTTTGTCAGGTGTCTCCACTGTGAGGCTACCTTTCCTTTTTCTCTCTTTGCATGCTGTACCCTCTGGAAGGAAGCCACTCAGCACAGCCCCCCTTAACGAGTGGGGCATTATACTCCTTGAGGGCAGAGTGTGCATATAAATTGTTCGGAATTCTTCTGCGCGGGAGCTTTATCTCTCGCTCCCCTCCCTGCATTTATTAATGTATTCAATCATTTGCTTATATCAGTATGGACTCATGGATATTTATTTTATAGTTGGATTATAATACAATATACTTAATTGTGTTGCCTAAATTGCTTCAGTACTGGCTATTGGGAATTCTGATAGTTGGTTCCTGGGCTCCTTTGATGTACTCCCACCAATGCAGTATTTTTGTTTGACTGGTTTTTTAGTACTTCCTTTCTTTCCGGCATTACGCAATGATCCATACTTATCGTGTATATGTTTTGCCCCAGCCTTAGAATCAGCCATTTCTCCAAAGCACTCTGGTTCCTTTTATTGGAGAATAAAAATAGAAATAAAGATCTGGGTTGTAGATACACTCGGTGCTACTGGAGTGTCACTTCCTCTAGGCCCTCTGAGCTGAGAAAACCAAGAAATAGGTGTGTGTATCCCAATGCATGAGTATACATGCATCTATAAGTATTTTGATATGTAACTGTCTGTATCTGTATTAAACTAATAAATTCCTCTGATATCTCCATCTCTAATCCATTACCATACGAGTCATTCTAGCCTCCTCCCCTTGCTTATCTGTAAATTCCCACTCCAACAGTGAGAAATCTGGCTCTTCGGGAACTGTTTTATGCAGATAAACCAATGCCAACATTTAAGCAAACATTTTTCTGACATTTCTGTCTTTGTCTCTGTCCACGTTCTTGCCTTTCTGCTAATATTTTTCTAAATATATATGCTTATCTGTATTATTTCCATATTTTCACATAAATTGTACCTATTCTTCCATATGTACCTTTGTAACGTCCTTTTGTCCTATGTAACTACTTACCGGACACTTTTTTTTTCTTATTTCTATAGGTTTTCAGGAACAGGTGGTGTTTGGTTACATGCATAAGTTCTTCAGTTGTAATTTCTGAGATTCTGGTGCAGCCACCACCCAAGCAGTATACCTGTACCCAATTGATAGTTTTCCATCCCTCATCCCTCTCTAATCCTTACTCTCATGTCCCCAAAGTCCACTGTATCATTCTTCTGCCTTTGCATCCTCATAGCTTAGCTCACACTTATGAATGAGAATATGTGATGTTTCGTTTTTCATTCCTGAGTTACTTTGCTTAGAATAATGTTCTCCAATTCCAACCAGGTTGCTGCAAATGCTATTATTTTGTTCCTTTTTATGGCTGAATAGTATTCCATGGTATGTATATACCACAATTTCTTTATCCACTCATTGATTGATGGGCATTTGGGCTGGTTCCATATTTTTGCAATTGCAAATTTTGCTGCTATAAATATGCATGTGCAAGAATTTTTTTCATATAATGGCTTCTTTTCCTTTGGGTAGATACCCAGTAGTAAGATTGCTGGATCAAATGGTAGTTCTACTTTTAGTTCTTTAAGAAGTCTCCACACTGTTTTCCATAGTGGTTGTAATAGTTTACATTCCCACCAGCAGTGTAAAAGTGTTCCCTTTTCACCAAATCCACACCAACATCCATTATTTTTTGATTTTTTGATTATGGCCATTCTTGCAGGAGTAAAGTGGTATCACATTGTGGTTTTGATTTGCATTTCCCTAGTCATTAGTGATGTTGAACTGTTTTTCATATGTTCGTTGGCCATTTGTATATCTTCTTTTGATAATTCAGACACGTCTTTTTATGTTAGTAAATTCTGAGGTACTCTTTGTTTTTAAACATATGTATTCCATAAATTAACTAGTCCCTTATTAATGAATGCCTCGTTTGTTCCCGAATTTATCACTATTACAAATAATGCCACAGTGCAAAATCCTTCTGGACGTTACCTCTGCAGAAAATATTCCTAAAAATAGAATTTACCCTACAGAGACAGGAGTCTTTGAATTTTTCAAAGCACTTCCAGGAAGATGAAATTTAATTTAGGCTGGACTTCTAGGAGTCAAACAAAATCCAATAGTTTGTTTGGGGGTGCACTGAGTGAGGGCTCCACTGGCTCTGTCTTGGTGCCACAGTAGAGAGGGGCTGTAGGAAGGGCCCAGGTCTGTTTTGGCCTCCTCCACGGATCTGATGCCTTCTCCCCTGCAGGTTGCTTTGGACTGTACTTGGGTCAGCACCTAGGATCTCTGTAAAGACAGAATCTGGATCATTGCACTTGATTGTTCTCTGGCCTAGTCTGTCCTTACTCAGGAACCAACTGCTCAAATCTTCTCTGAGCCCCAGTCCCCCGCCACCACCTTTCCCCATATTCCTCTGTCTCAGCATTTCTAGGTCGATTCAACCCTGACCTAATTGATTATTGAAAGCTCTGTGCATATCAGCCTCTGCTGTATCCCGGGAGCACCATTAACACATTTCTTTAAGTATCCGGGATAGGTGAGTCAATTTGCAGATCAAGCAAGAAAGAATAGAAATTAGATTAAAGCTTCACTCAAACCTTGCAGCCAAACCCGGGACAAGACCTACTAGAAAGTCAGATGTAGAGGCTTTGTCTTTGACATCCTGGTGTGCTGATTCTACTAATCTCTGCCCTCAGTGTCAACTGCCAAGCTGCTTGCTGAAAAAGCCGTGGAGAACTTTCTTACAGGTATTTTCTTTAAAGAAACTCTCAAGGATTAGAAGTCTTCTTGATTCAAGGGAGTGAAGTTGTGATGAAATGGCAAAATGACAGTCTGTGGGGTCTGTGACTCCTAAACTCATGCCACCTGGGTGAACATTTATTCCCCTCATGTATTTGTTGTGAGAATTAGATGAGAAAATGTGTAGCATTTAGCATAGAGTAGATACTCCATAAATATGTAGTAACAGCCAAAATAGCTAATATTTATTGAGAATGAATTATGAACCAGACATTCTTCTAAGTATTTTACACGTGCTAACTCATTTGATCCCTACAGCAATACTGTGAATTGGGTGCTATTCTATTTCCTAATTTTACAAATGAGGAAATGTAAGTATAGGAAGTTAAAGCAACTGGCCCGAGATCACACAAGTAGTAACAAGATTCAAGGCCAGCCATCTGTCTTCAGAGTTTGTACCCTCCATCCCACTCCGCTGGCTCTCGTGAGGCGCAGTGTTCCCTAGTGGGATGAGGGTTACCTTTGGAATCCATGGCAGACACTGCTAGATGCCTCCCCAGTGTCCCTTTCCCCACCTCCTCCTTGCTAATTGAACTCCAATATTTTTTGCAGGATGGTAACATGTCCAATTAAAAACAAAGACCTTCCCAGGGTCCCTTGCAGCCAGGGTGGATGAGTGGCCCAGTTCTGGCCAATGAGATGGAAGCCAAAGGGACAGACTCCACTGGCACCACCTATCCATCATCCCCTCCTCTCCTCTCCCGCCTGTCTGTGATTGTGCTTGCTGGAAGTGCAGCAGCCTTCTTGTGGGCAGGAGGATGACACCACATGCCCAGGGTGCAGGAGCAGGAAGACAGAGGGCGGGTGGGGTGCTGGCAGCAGTGCAAGCCACCAGCAGTCCTGGAGGGCTCACAGCTGACCCTTCGGTGAAGGAGAAAAATGATTTCCTGTTTAGTTCATTCACTGTAAGTCTGGTTTCTGTTATCTGCAGCCAACAGCAATGGTAATTGAAACAAAATCCCAGCTGTGCTAGGGGGTCCCTTGAGTGAGAGGGAAGTGTGTGTGCGCATGTGCTCATTTTGCTTCTTTAGCTCTGAGCCTTGGTTTACTTATTTATTCTTATTCCTCATGTTACACCCCACAATATCTGGAAAGGCAGGTATACAGTCCATTACCGATGAGAATGAAAGGAAGAAAGGAAGGAAAAAGGGCAGAGAGGGAGGGAGGGAAGCAGTAAACACCCATAGTCCAGAGGGTGATACAGAGTAGGACTTATCCTTTCCCATTGGGCTACAGAGTCAGCCTCGGATGGATGCCCAGAAGTTTTGAGTCCCCTGGCCTTATCTCTGCTTCCCTTTTCTAGCCCTTTCCCTTCCCTCAGACTCCAGTTTTATCTTGCTGGTCAAAGCCAAAGAGATCCTCAATTTTGGTTTTACCCTACAAGGGCAGCAGAGGAACCTCCTACTGTTCTCTGTGTGAAGGTCACTCAGCAGGTTCTGAGACCTGCTAAAATTGATATTACTAATAGCATGGATGCAGGGGACCAACTATACGGGTTCAAATCTCACTCTATTATTCTTAGCTGTGTGATCTTGGAGAAGTTACTTGCCTTCTCTGTGCCAAGGATTACTTATCTCTTAAATGAGAGTAATAATAGGGTTAATAGAGTTTTTATAAATTTATATGTAAAATATTTAGAATAGTGATTCTTGACTGGGGGCAATTCCTGTCCCCTAGCCCAGGGGTCATTTGGCAAGGTCTGGGACATTTTTGGTTGTCCTAACTTGAGGAGGAGTGCTGCTGGCATCTCTCTAGTGGGTAAAGACCAGGGATTCTGCTGAACATCTTATAATGCACAAGACAGCCCCTACGACAGAGAATGATCCAGCCCCAAATGTCAGTAGTGACAAGCCTGAGAAACCCTGATTTAAAACTATGCCTTGCTCATGATAAATGCTATGTAAATTAGTGTCACTTTGATGTGTTTTGCTAAAGATTCCCTTTCCACTCTGGGTGTTGATAAAAAAGAATCAAAGAGGGAAAGGGGACCAACATTTTTGTTCTGCCATGTATGTGAGAGGTACAACAATGAGAAATTTTAAGAGGGTTGCAAGTATTTGAGATGTGTCTTTAACATGCCCCACACTGTGCCTGGCATGTAGTAAGTGCTCCTTAAATAGATTTTAGGACTATCGTGCTTTAGTCATTGATCACATGGAGGGCTATGGATCTTCTTGTGAGTTGGAGTTGCTTTGTATTTTCCTGAAGCCCTTTGGTAACAGGACATGAGTGTGTGGGGGTAGGGAAAGTGCTGGAGCTGTTGAGTTCAGCCTTGGGGAGGTGGTGTCACGGCTGGCTTTTTTCTTCCCCACTGAAAATGTTGCCATTCTAGGAGGGAGAGTTGGTCTGCTTGGCCTTGGTATTTGGGGTGGGGGATCTGGGAGGTGGGAAGACTGAGCGTCCTGAGGCTAACTGCTTAGAGAAGGGGTTGGCAAATTGTTTGTGTAAAGGGCCAGATTTAAATAATTTAAGCTTTTTGGGCTAAGAGGAAAAATTAAGGATATTATGCACATAATCATGTAGCAAGAGAGAAAACACATTGCTACACATTTTTATTGAGATAATTTAAAACTTTATGAACACTAAATTTGAATTTTATATAATTTTCACATATCATAAAGTATTATTCTTCTTCTGATTTTGCTCAATCATTTAAAAATGTAAAATTCATTTTTAGCTCTTGGGACATATAAAAACAAATGGTGGACTGCATTTGGCCTGTAAGGCTGTGGTTTGCCAACCCCTGGCTTAGAACATCATCACTTAGCCTGTGGCTGGTCTTGCCCTGAAGCCCTAGCCTGGTTCTCTCCGTCACCAATGCCGGTCATGTTCCTTTTAGTGAAGTCCCTACTGGAATTCCAGGCTCTGCAACTGAATCCCTGTGCAGTTCCCCAGCAGCCAGACTGACTGCAAACAGTCAGCCCCTAGAGCATTGGGCACTTTGTGCTAGGGGCCAGGACTACACAGGTGGAAAGGTTGTGTCTCCCACCCGGCGTTGCTTGCCATGTAGCGAGGAGACACCACGGATCAGGACAGTGAGATGGAGGCCATCATGGGCACGGTGCTACAGATCAAGGGCATGGGGAAAGGAGCACCCAGGTTCTCAGAGGGCATAGGGAAGGCTTCACAGAGGTGCTATGCCTGAGCTGAGACTGGAAGAATACATCAGAGTATTTTAGAGATTGGGGGTTGAGGGTGTAAATTTTCAGGCAGCTGAAAAGATCATGTGTGAATGATGGGAAATGAGATGAGAGGGCACACCATGTTCATGGACTTAGAGATACCCTCCTTTTTATTGCCAGCACATAGTTTGGGGAGGGAGAGTGGCCGCTATAAAGCTGGACCAGCAGGCAGTGCTGAGTGTGGCTGTGGGCTTGCCTCTGGGGCCTGCAGAACACTGCCGTGTTCTCATTTGTCACCCAGGCCTGCACCTGCTGCTCAGACTCACACCTTGAGGCTGGGCTACAGTTGGTGCTTTCAGACCTCCCACCTGCCTAGACTTCTGCATATCACCCAACTTCAGACTGGGCCAAACCTGCTCTTTGCCAACCTGGTAGCCAGCCCTCCTGCGCCCCTGCTGATGCACCTGCCCTACCCCTGAGGATTCTTCCAGCCCTCTGGCTTCCACAGAAAAGACTCCTAATTTCTGATAAATAAAATTGTTTCCTGGAATCTGGCCTGTTTCCTCTCCTTCCTACTCACCAATAGGACTCACTTATTTTCCTCATCGGCTTTCTAAATGGGACAAAGTAGAGATGCCACATGTGGGCATTCTTACCTAATCGATCTAGGAGACAGAGCATGTGATGCCCTTGCTATTCTGAGCTGCACAGAACCCTGCCTCATGTGATGGCTGCAGAGAACACATCTTGGGAGGTGCATGGCTAGAGGCATCAGGGATAAGCTCAGATTCAGCCTGATGCTATTTCTCCATTTCAGGTGTTAAATTCTGACTCTGTTGCTCTCCAGTTGGTTGTATTTTTTCAGGGTCTACCAGAGAAAACCCGACATTAGGAATTAGACACCTAAGATGTTTAAAAGTGAGTGAAGTGGAACCCTCACACACTACTGTTGGGAATATAACATGGTACAGCCACTGTGCAAGACACATTTGGGGTTCCTCAACAAATGGTAAACATTTGACCCAGCAAGTTCACTCCTAGCTATATACCCAAGAGAACTGAAAATGGATATTCACATAAAAACTTGTATACAAATGTTCACAGCAGCCAAATATTCATAAATGCCAAAAAGTGGAAAAAACCTAAATGTCCACCAGCTGGCAAATGGATAAACAAAATGTGGTAATATCCACAGTGGCATATGGTTCAGCCATGAAAAGAAATGAAGCTCTGATACATGCTAGAACATGGATGAACCCTAAAAACACTATGTTAACTGAATGCAGCCAGACACAAAGGACCACATATTGTATGATTCCATTTATATGAAATAGCCAGAATGGGAAAATCCGTAGAGACAGATGATAGACTACTGGCTACCAGGGGCTGGGAGGAGAGGGGATTGGGCAGTGAAAACTTAATGGGTACAGGTTTTCCCTTGGGGGTAAATATGCTCTGAAATTAAATAATGGTGATGGTTGCACAACATCATGAATGTACTAGAAGCCACTGAACTGTACATTTTTAAAAAGGCGAATTGTATGTTATATGAATTTTATCTCAATAATAATAAAAAAGTGAGTGAGGTCAGCATTCAGCTTCCTGTGTAAATAGAACCCCAGGTGCCACAGAGATGTTTCCGACATCCTTAGCTCCTGGCTCTTACAGATCCTGAAGCCCGGTGGGCCTGAGTCCAATTTATGCTACTCTCCAGAAGAAAGCAAAATGAAGAATTGGCCCCTCTCCAATCCCAGGAACAGGCAGTAATTCTTCTTTTGTGACACCATTGAGATGGATATTTATATTTGGATAGTTCATCTGTTAGTCTTATGGATTCTATGTTGACACTCAGTTTATCCCCTTGATCTGGAGGCCCAGGGCTCGTCTCAGGCAGGGGCTCCATGTCCGCATGGGGAAGTGTCTTTTCTTCTTCACTTCACCAAGTCTCCCCAGCTGTCTGCAAGTTCCCTCCACAGCCTCTCCCATTTACAGGTTCATGCATTCCAAAGGCACCCCTCCAGGCTTTTGGGCCAGGGCCAGGTACTGTCCTAGGCTCTGAGGATCTAAAGATGAACAAGACACAGTCTCTGCTCTCCAGGAAACAGTTGGGGAGGCAGAGAGGTGAGTGCACAAGTGCAACACTGGTGTGACGGAGGAAACAGCCAAGGGCAAGACAGTTGGCAGAGAGGCCAGTGGGGGTGCACGAGGTGGGCCTGGGAGAACAAGTAAGAATTCACCAGGGAGACAAGGCAAAGAGACAGACTTTTCAAAGCCACAGTGTGTGAAATAGCCTGGGACCTTGAAGGCAAAATTTGGGAGTGAAGACAGAGGGTGGTCAGTAGATGAGCAGATAAAGTTGGATAACTAGGCAGGAGCAAGGTTTGGAATGCCTTGTTTGCCAGCCTGAATTTGGGGTCTATCCTGACAGTGAAGAGAAACTACTCAAAGATTTTAAGAAGAGAAGTTCCATTATCAGATTTGTACTTTAGGGGGTAAAACATTCTGGGAGCAAAAGAGAGGCTGGATTAGAGAGAGAGTTGGAGTGGAGGTCAGTCAAGAGGCTACTGCACTGGTCCACACGTGAGATGATGAGAGCTGGATGAAGGTCATTGGCAGTGGGGATGAAGGGGCAGGGACAGAACTGACTGGGCTGTAAGATGCTGAGTAGCCATGGATGGTGCAGTAGGGTCGGGGATATGAGGGAAAGAGCAGCCCTGGCAGACTCCAGGTTTCTGGCTTGAAAAGAAGTCATGATGTGAGAAGAGGAGCATATTTGGAAAAACAAGTGACAAGCTGAGTTTGGGGCAGGATGAGCTGAGTACCTGAGGCACATCCAAGTAAAGACGTCAGGCAGGCCAGTAGGGCTTGGAGCTGGGGCTCAGGGTAGAAGTCAGGACAGGATGGTGGCCTTGTGCACATGCCCCATTTCTCCCCAGAAGCTCAATTTGGGAGCCATGACCTGGAAGCTGCTGGCACCTGTCCCTGCCAAGGTCATCCTGGTTTAAACTCTTTCTCCCCGTTGGCATGTGATTTCATGCTGTTCACTTCTCCCTTTAAATGGAAATGCATAAAATGATCTCCGTCCTCCGGTGGGAATTGAGATCTTTTTCCTCTCTCAGCTCTGACACCTGCTACTGTTTCACTCATTATTAAAGGTCTGTGTGACTGGTTGGCATGCCTCAGGTGGTGCTAAACAGGGGTGCAGGAGGGCCTGGAGAAATGTCAGGAGAGAGGTATCAGAAAATGACTCACAGCAGCAGAGAGCAAGTAGAGACACACTGCATGTGCTCTAATGCCTTTGCAGGGCCTCCGAGTAAAGATGCCACCCTGTCCCTGGACTATTAGACTGTGCTGCCATGGTGCCTTCCCTCTTCCCAGGCCTCCTTCCTACCCTAGCTCCTCCAGTCCACCTTCTGGGTGTGTCTTATTCTGCAGGGCCACTGCCTTTCCTCAGTCCCTCCTGCAGGATGCTACCCTGATCTCGGCTGTTGAAATCCTCCCCTCTGTACTGGTTGCCTATGCTTTTGTAACAAATTACCACAAACAGAGTACTCACACAGCACAGATTGATCACCTTACATTCCAGAGTCAGAAATCTGACATGGGTCTCACTGAACTAAAATCAAGATGTTAGCAGGCTGTGTTCACCTCTGAATTTCTAACACAGAATCTGTTTTCTTGCCTTTTTCAGTTCCTAGAAGCCAGCAGCATTCCCTGGCTCCTGGCCCCCTTGTTATCTCCCAAGCCAGCAACAATGGATGGAGTCCTTATATCACATCACTCTGACCTTTTCTGCTTCCTTCTCCCACTTCTAAAGACTCATGTGATTACATTGGGCAGGCCTGGAGAACACAGGCTGATCTCGCTACATTATGGTCAGCTAACTGGCAATCTTAATTCCATCTACGATTTTACTTCCACTTTGCCAGTTCGTATGTAAACACATTCCAAGAATCAGGATATGGACATCTTTGAAGGCATTCTACACTAGGCACGTGTGGCTATTTACACTTAGATTTAAATGAAACTTTAATTCATTTAACTTACAGTGAGGCTGATACTCTGCAAGTCTCTGAGGCACATAGCAATAAATCAGACAGTTTGATCTAGAGATACATGAGCTGATAACACTTGGGTCTGGCTTGTACCAGGTTCTCTTCTAGGGAAGATATTTATGTTTGAGCAAGAAGATTTTTGTTAGGGGATCTCAATTATAATATTAGCAACATATATTGAGCATTTAAGTTCTATGCTAGCAATATGCTAAGGAGTTTTCATGCATTTTCTCATTTAATTCTTAGAATAACCTTGTGAGGTAGATAGTATTATATCCATTTTACAGATAAGAGATTTTGAGGCTTGCAGTGGTTAATTAGCTTGTCTAAGTCCACATAGTCACATAGTTTATAAGTAGTAGAGTCAGAATTCAAGGTGGGGTTGCACATGGCAGTCTGGGCTCTCTCAGTCTCTGTCCATTGTGCTGCCTCTGTCACCATGAGGAATGGCCCCATTAGGGCCAGACTAAAGGGCAAGCTACCTGACCCTACCAGGCTCCAGCCACAAGTGGCACACTCAAGGGGACCTCTATCTGAAAGGCCAGTGGCCAGGAATGAGATATTGGGGTGGGAGCAGAGGCTGTGGGCGGTGTTCTATGCAGCCCCTTGTCCTGGCTTTCCTCAGGGCCTGCCATAGCCTTGGGTTGCTTTTCTCCTTCAGCCCTACTCAGGCTGCAGAGGGAGGCAGGAGCCACCATCTAGTCCCAGCTTGTTTGCCAATTTATTATCTTGCAAACAAATCATGCCTTGTGGTATTGTTGCTGTAATGGGAAAGAAGTTCATCTATTTCCAATTCTGCAATGTGGGCAGACTTCTAAGGGGTCTGTTTTCAGTTCACATATTAATGTGCCTCCTGCCACAGCTCCAAATAGCTTCTGCTCCTACATGTGGGCCATTTTACTTGAAGGGATGGGGAGGGAGGAAGGAAGGGGAGTGGAGCAATATTTTGTTTGTGTATACTTCCAAATGGGACAAGGCTAAAGGGACCAAACCTTGTCCTGTCTTGAGACAATACCCAAAGGCACCTGGACAAGATAAAAATCCAAATCCTTTATCTGTGAAAATTCTTTGCTCCAACAGAGCTGAAAAGAAACATGCATTTGTGTATGTGTGTGTGTGCTCATGCATGCAGGCATGCACAGTAAAGCTGTCAAGATCTCAGGTTACCCCTCCTTCAAACAGCATGTTACTTACTGTCGTCTCCGTGATCCTCATAGCTTCCTTTTTATCTGGGGACACCACAGGTCTTAGAAGGACCAAATCAAGGAGTGGGAGATCCTTCTCTATGCTCTTGAGGCCAGCCAGGGACACAGTTTTCAACATCTTGTTTTCCCCAAACAGCTCTAGACTGAGACACTGCCAGTTAGAAATTCTACATTACAAGGGTTTTGCTGACATTTAAAACCCCAAACCATATGACGCCATGATATTATTTCATGTTTAACAAACTGAAAAAAACAAAACAAAGCATCTTCTCAGCCTTGGTGGGCAGACCCCGGCAGAGCTGAGCTGTTGGGAGGCCAGGGAGTGAAATCCTGGAGGGGACCCAGGAGTTCTGCAGCCCCCACCCCACCCCACATCTGCTGCTCTGACCATGGCTCCTCTTGTGCCAGTACCTAATGAGTTTTATTATTATTATTATTACAGAGACAGAGTTTCACTCTTGTTGCCCAGGCTAGAGTGCAATGGCAAGAACTCTGCCTCCCAGGTTCAAGTAATTCTCTTGCCTCAGCTTTCTGAGTAACTGGGATTTCAGGCACCCACCACCATGCCTGGCTAATTTTTAAATCTTTAGTAAAGACGGGGTTTCACTGTGTTGGCCAGGCTGGTCTCAAACTCCTGACCTCAGGTGATCCACCCGCCTCAGCCTCCCAGAGTGCTGGGATTACAGGCGTGAGCTACCACGCCCGGGCCTAATGAGTTTAAGAAGTTAAAGTTCCAAACTAGAGAGGAAGGTGTAAATGTCCTTAATTCTCTGTCCTGAAACATCATTCATTAAAACCCTAATGTTTTAATCTTTACTTTAGATTACGTTTTTTAATTTATCTCCCCCTTCCTCATATGGGAACCTAGTGACTTTCAATTACCACTATCTGAGAAGAGATGTGTTTGTGTTCTTAGCCAGGGGCTTAGATGTGTGCTTATTATTTGCAGAGTAGTTTTTGTGCTCTCCCAGATTTTTTCTCGCTTATGTGATGCTCCTTAAAATCTACCTTTTAATCTTGACAGTCTGGGACTCATTTGCGTTCAGGCTTCTGGGTCTTCAGACCCATGCGTTGCCTGCCCCACCATGTATTATTCATAGACACACCTGTTCTTAAGAAGAAATCAGAGATTAATTCATTTTTTTGAATTAATTCATTTTTTAAAAATTCATTGTAAGTGGGAAATCACAACTCTCATTTGTAAACCTGGTGCCCCCATCCACTCATGAGTTATTCTGGAAACATCCTTTGAAAGCCCTCTTCCCCAGCAAGCAGAGGGCTGCCTTTCTTTGCTTCTGAGGGAACGCAAGAGCCCTGCTGGCGGGCCTTTGCCAGGGCCATATCTCTGTAATCTCTGATGCCGCTCAGTTGCGTTGTTTTTGCCTGGCAGGAATGGCTCAGCGGTGAGGATAAGGCTGCATCACTGGAACGCATTTCGTGTTGATATAAGAAATTTGCAGAATTTGGAAAATGGAGCACATTGTGTCCTATGAGAACCTTGCAAGGTTTGCATTATTATCGAAATTTCACCTTTGCTATTATTGATTAGTTTTGTTCCTAAACTTTATTTTTAATGCATTTGAAGTAGTCTTCTGGTTGAGGATTATTCCTAAATTTTTAATTGTTCCTTTAATGCGTATTTGTCTTTGAGCTTCTTAGTTATACTGGGACCCAAATAACACCTCTTCTTATGCTAGATTTTTCTCCCAGAATGAACCAGCTGCTGTTTTGATTCAGAGCAATGCAGCAAATAGGCATGGCATGTGAGGCATGGAAACCCACAAAAGCTTTTGACAGAAAACTGACATTTCTTTCTTTCTTTTAGAGATGGAGTTTCCTCTGTGTTGCTTAGGCTGGTCTCCAACTCCTGACCACAAACAATCCTCCTGCCTCAGCCTCCCTTACCTGGCTGAAGTTGACAAAGGCGTTTATCACTTTGTAACATAGCTTAAATGATTGAAAAGAATGGCCTCTGGGGTAGGAACAATTCTTACATATTAGTCAACTGACTTTGGACAGGCTATTTAACATCTCTAAATCTAAGTAAACTCATCTGGGGGTGGGGTGGGGAGAGAGAAAGAGTAAAAGTTTAAATGAGATACTAGATTTTAATACTGACTGCTCTCATTGTGTTAGAAGTTATTACTGTTGAGTTTGTGAACCGAGATTTAAAAGTATGTCATTGAATGGGATATAGTTACATATCCGACATGTGTAGATAGATGCACAGGACGGTTTGTGTTGAAGACAGCTGTCTCCATGACAACCACATTGCCCTCTACTTAGCAGGTCCCCTGACAAATCACCTAAGGCAGCGTTTTACTCATAGCTCAATGATTCCTGGCTGTTGCAGATGCTTTAATAAGGAGGAAGAGAGATTTTTCTCCTTTTTAATATAAGAATAGCTTTTATTAATTTTAATTACACATATAATACATTAACACATTCTTTTTACTAAAAAAAAAATTACAGATAAGGCTGAAATCCCCTTTGACCACCAGCTCCAATCCTCATCTCTGCCCCAGAGGTAACTCTTGGTATCAGTGTTATATGTCCTGTGCATTTTTCCATGCTTTAAAGACCATAGTATCTATACCCATAGAAAAAATATTGTTTAATATGCCTGGGTGTTTTACATATAAGTTATCATAGGGTGTGTCAGTCTGCAGCTTGATTTTTGTTCACTCAACAATAGGTCTTGGGGATCTTTCCATGTCAGTACACATAGTATATATATTTTAAAACACTGCTATATATATATAATATATATTATATATATTATATATATTTTATATATATTATATATATTTTATATATATTATATATATTTTATATATATTATATATATTTTTTATATATTATATATTATTTTATATATATTATATATATTATATAATAGATAATATATATAAAATATATAAATAATATATAATATATATAATATATATATAATATATATAATAATATATATTATATATATATAGCAGTGTTTTAAAATATATATACTATGTGTACTGACATGGAAAGATCCCCAAGACCTATAATATATATTTTATATATAATATATTATTTATATATTTTATATATTATAGATAATATATATAATAGATAATATATATTATCTATTATATATAATATATATTATTATATATAATATATATAATAGATAAAATATATATAATATATAAATAATATATATAAAATATATATATAATATATAATATATATATGATGAATGAATCATAGTTTATTTAACCAATCCCATTTTTACGCTAATTTCAGTTATTTCTGCACCTAACATTTGATATTTTGCAAACAAAGCTGCCACAAACTTGCTGGGCACATGGGTATGTGTTTTTCTGGGGTAGATATGGAGAAGTGGACTCACTGGATCAGAGTATGAATATTTTGCATTTTAATAGATATTGCCAAATTTCTCTGCAAAGTGATTATACCAGCTTATGATCCTACCTAGAGAGTAAAGAATATCTTTTCTCCCATGCCCTTTTTAATTTTTTCTAATTTAGCAGGTTAAAAAAAAAATCTCTCTCTGATGTTTGAATTTCTATTTTCCTGATTACTGGTAAGACAGAGTATTATTGTCATGCACTTATGGGCCACTTATATTTTCTTTTCTGTGAATTACAATTTTATATCTTTAGAACATTTTTCTGTTGGATTTTTGTTTGTTTTCTTTTCAATCTGTAGAGGTTCTTTATATAATCTAGATACTTATCCTTTGTTACAAGTATTTTCTCCTTTTGTCTTTTAATTTTGCTCATGTTGTCTTCTGTCACACAAAAGTTTTTGTTTTTGATGTAGTCAAATGTATCAGTTTTTTTTGTGTGTTTTCTTTTTCGTGTCGTTTAGAAATCTTTTTCCACATCAAATCATAAAAAATCCTCCCACCTCCTACTCAAATTTTTTTCGTCTAAGTCCTTAATGAGAGAAGCTTTCTAGGTAAGTCAGTCCCTACCTGTGTTGCAGGTGTATCTGCAACCAGGTAGAAGGAGTGAAGGTCCCTTCTTCTGGAACCCGGCAGGACCCCTCAGGGAGGATGGAGCAGTCCCAATAGTTTCCAGCAGAGGGCAGTGTCTGAGCGGGTCTTCCTCTACTGGGACCCTGAGGAGTTCCCTGCCTCACCAAAGGGAACAGGTAACTGCTCTGAAATTAGCAGGTCTTGGGGAGGGGAGCATGTATCTGGTCACGGAAAAGACCAGGAGCAAAGTCTGTTTCTGCGTGTGTTCCACAGTGGTGTGGGAAACCACGGGGAAAGTATCCTGTTGGACTCTGTGTTTTATCTGCATATGGAAAGAGAGAAGACTGGAGTGAGCCAGGATCATAGCCGGCTTTCTCCAAGGGAAGCTTCGAGGCCGGCTTCAATCTCGTCAGCACACCTGAGATAAAAGCTTAGGTTTTACAGAGAACACATTATTTACCAGACAAACAACAGGCAAGATGGAAACATGCAATCCCCAAGCTTATTCTTTTGATTTCATCAATAATTCAAGCCCTGTCTCCTTTGGTGGAGAAGTGGGGAGAGGAGGAAGAACAAAAGAGCCCCGTGGCCAGAGGCACAGCTGACTTCAGAGGGGAAACTGAGGAAACAGACAGCTCCGTTCAGCGCAGTTCCCTCCCCACCTCACCCCAGGCACATCCCGGGCTAGCAGCTCTGTCTTCCGTTGGTTGTTTAATACTAGCAACATGCGCTATACTGTATCATTATGAAACCAAGACTGCCTTGGCAGTGAAACTCACAGACCCATATAAATATATTAATCTGCCTAGATTTGCAAATCTGAACCAGTCTCTTGGCCCACCCATGTGCTGGGTTTTCTCTGATTGCCCCCATGTGTCCACTTTGCACCTTTCTCTGAACTTGCTCTGTGCCCGGGAGGCTGCCTGTGGGGTAGGTCAGTGCGCTCCGGGCTCATCAGTTTCTGCTTTGGGTGGACCAATGGGAGGCACCTGTGGAGAGGTCTGGGAATTTGCCTTCCAGGATCTCTCCTGGTTGAACTGTAGTTGGCAGTGGATCCATTCTTCTGCAGATTCAAGGCAGCCTCCTGCCACACTTGGACAAACAACTACCCACTCTCTCCTCTTTTCATTTCATGCCTTGGGGCGTTGGTAGTTTCTGGATAGTTTGTGCTTCACTATCCCTCATTGGCTTCCCTTTTCCCTGCTCACAGCCTTAGAAATAGTTCCTTCATTCATTTCTCTTCAACCTTCTCTTCTGAGTGTACTGTTTGATTCCTGCCCGAACCCTGAAGAAAACAGAAACCTAAATCTGTCTTAATTCTTCATCCTGAAACAGATCAAGCATACAATTAAAATTTTATTGTAGTTTTGGATTCTCTTTTCCACACAATCTCCAAGCCCAGGGTGGCTGCTGCCCTCGCACCTTTCCAAAAGACGGCACAAGAAGTCATTGGAAACCTGCCTGAAAAACTCCTCCGGCTGCATTCCTTTTTTACAATTCTCTAGTGTTGATTTATCAAAGACCCCTTTCCTCAGGCTCACAAAATGTCCCATTGCTATAAATACTCTTCAATCCAGTTCTAAACTTTAAAGGCAAACAACCTGGAAGATGAAAGGATCATAGGAACCAATTTGGATGCCTGGAGGTTTGACTAATTCATTAAGGGATGGTTGCAGAAAGTTACTGGATATGTAAACTGCATTTATATGCAGCTCTCCTCTTCAGGGACAGGATTGTTGTTCTGTAAGCCAAATAGTTGCAATAAGCTGGCATTCCAAGTAGATGAGGCCACTTAGTGTTCATCTCTCCACAAGGCATACATTGAGTAAGTGAACTGGGTCCCCCCAAGTCCCGCTTCCCTTCTCCTTCCACCTACTGGTGAAGATGTAAATGAACAAAGCCCAGAGATTGCAATAGGAGGAACAGGACCCTAATTAACACATTGGATAACCCAAATAACTGAGAGCTGTTTGGACACCTACTTTAAGTAACTGCTAAGTCAGTCTTACTCCCTGCAGACTGTCCTAGTTTTCATCATGTGTTCTTTCTGGGTGCATCTCTTCTACATCTGTAGCTAAGTGACTGCCTCTCTTCCTGTCCAGCTCTCACTCCATTTTCAGCCCAGCCTAGTGACTAAGAGATTCCCTGGACACCTTACCAATGTCCAATCCATATCCAAAGCCTAAGGATGTCATCGAAGTCTCTCCTTGATCTGCAGTCCTCTGGTCACCTCTACCACCAGCACTTGGTCCTAGGCCCCTGGACAACTGCAACAGCTTCATAGTTGCTTATACTCCTGAATCAGCACTTCCCTCTCCATGGCACAGCCAGAGTAAGCTTTACAACATGGAACTCTGTCCCTGATACTCTCCTACTTAAAATCCTTTGAAGGCTCTTCATCACTTTTAGGATAAACACTCAAAGCTTTACAAACCTGCGGCCTAGTCCTGCCCACCACTTCTGTGCCCATCTGATGCCACCTCCCTCTGTCATGACCTGAGTCTTTTTATGGTGCTTTTCTCTGATCCTTAAACTTGCCATGGTCTGTCTCAGCTCATGTCCTTTTCTTTTGCCTGTGATGCTCTCCTTACCACCATCAACACTTGCCTTTGCCTAGTTAACTCCTGTGCATTCTTCAGAACCCAAACTCCAACAATCTCCTTCCTTAAAGGAGCCTTCACTGACCTGAGACTAAGCCAGGTTCCCTGTCACACAATCCCCCGACATGGCCACATGTTGTGGTGACTATATACTTAAAAAATTGAGGCTTATCTCCTCCACTAGAATGTACACTCCTTGAAGTTGGGAGTCGTGTCTTTGTGCACCTGGCGTTGTGTCTGGCATCTAGGCCTGTCTCAGCAAAGACTTGTTGAATGAATGGACACTATTGTGCTCTTTCTTTTAATATCAGCGGGTGGTGAGGGCACCACCACAGACTGAAGAAACGGAGGTCCTCAGTCTGGAGAGATGTAGGTGTGGTACTGATCAGAGTGGGAGGTGGACTGTGTTGTTGTCTGACAGCTGACAATTCTCGGATTTTGTGGACTAGGAGGGTATCCACACGTTCTTGCCTCTTCTGTCTGTGTAGATACTCTCTCCCGTGTGGCTCCATCTTGTGCCAGTGTTGTGTACATGCCCACCCACACCCCCAGCCTGTGACCTGGGAGAGCCCCACCAAAGCCCCCCTTCCTTGTGGCTTCATGCCCTTGTTTATTCTTGGGCTGGGAAACCTGAGTCTTCCATTCCCAGGCCTGCTTCTGATCATATACAATGCAGTACTAAAAAGCCAGTTGGTCTCCTGGAACTTCTTTCTTCCCATTAGTTGTTGGCAATGCAAATGAAGGATTAAATTACAAGCAAGACAGACTTTTTGTTCAGAAGCTTGAGTTTTAAGAACTGTCCCCAGGGAAATCAAATGGAAGGGGGAAAACCGAGTATACAAGGCCTTCCTTCCATTCCCCCAAATGTCAGCCAAGTTTGCAGCCTAAGGGATGAGTCAGAAGTAGGGGAGCCAGGGCTTGGAAAACTAATTGTCTATACCAGGGCTTTTCATACTTTAGCATGCATCAGGATCACCTGGAGGGCTTGTTAAACACAGATGGTGAGGGCCCACCCCTAGAGCTTCTGATTCAATTGGCCTGGGGTGGGGCTCAAAAATTTGCGTTTTCAAAGTACCCTGGTAATGCCGATGCTGCTGGTCTCTGGGGCCCCATACCTTGAGAACCACAGCACTACACTGTAGTCTCTCCCCATGTATTCTAACTCAGTGCCTCTCAAACTCCAACGTGTATTCCACTCCCCTGAAAATGTTAGCGCACAGGCTCTGATGGAGGAGGTTGGAGTGCAGCTGGAGTTTCCACTTTATTAACCAGCTCCCTGGTGATGAGGATGCTGCTGCCGCACTGAGGTCTCTACGCTGAAAAGCAACGCAAGGTAAACAATTGTCTTCTGGAGCTCTGCTTCTCTCTGATAGACATCTTTTCCTTCCTTTATGCCTTCCTGGTATATTGGGGATATTAGGGGAGACCTTTGAGAGAGATGGGTGCCAGGGAATATCACTCTAAGTCTTCCTGGGTCTCGTTGGCCTGACCAACAGGAATCCAATGTTTATGTGCCAGAGGTTTGTTTTGTCTAAGCTACAAAATGAAACTTGGCCTTCTTTAACCACCCTTTGCTGGAGAGACCCTTGCCCATGATGCTGATGGGTGTGAAGCAGAAATGCAGTGGAAAAGCTACCCTGGAGGAATCATGTTGCCAAGTCAGACAACTGGAACATGTCTCACTACCGGGAGTAGTTTCACTGAGGTTGTGAAAGGGTGGGATTCAATGGGGAAAAGGAAAGCTTGCTCCCTTTATTATAAAAAGTGTTTACCAGGCACAGTGGCTCACACCTGTCATCCCAGCACTTTGGGAGGCTGAGGTGGGTGGGTCACCTGAGGTCGGGAGTTCAAGACCAAGCCTGGCCAACATGGTGAAACCCTGTCTCTACTAAAAATACAAAAGAAATTAGCCGGGCATGATGGCAGGCACCTGTAATCCCAGCTATTAGGGAGGCTGAGGCAAGAGAATCCAGGAGGTGGAGGTTGCAGTGAGCCGAGATCGTGCCACTACACTCTGGCCCAGGCAAGAAGAGCAAAACTCCATCTAAAAAAAAAAAAAAAAAAAAAAAGGAAAAAGTGTTGTGTTGGCAGCATATGGTTTCTGACCATGAGCTCTGTCTGGGGTTAAGGGACATAGACTCAAAGCTTTAAATGAAATCGCATTTGTAGGTTGTTTACCACAGAGCCAAGCCCTTAGTGTGTGCTTAATGAATGACAACTGCCATCATTTTTAAATTGGGAAGTACTAATTGTAGTAGAATCAGAATCCATATCGGAGGAAAACTGGCAGCTTGATAGCCTATAGAATCAAACACGATGTTTTGGCCACTGGGATTTCCTGTGCTCCGGAGGCCTAGCTCAGCCCCTGTGATATTTAGTACATTTTCGTTGAATGAAAAGAAGGAGCTATACAAGTCTGGGTAAAATGGTAGGTGGGGGGCATTTGATCTCATGGAAATTGTCCAAAAGGAAAAAATGAATGGAATTCTGAAAGTGAGGTCTTTCAGGCCCTGGGTAACCTTGCTCGGTTTATTTATAAAATGGATCACTCCCACTCCTTGACAGGGTTATTGTGAGAAATGTTTTGTGATGGAAAGTGCTTGGTTAATTACAAAGCATAAATCAAGTATTCATTATTTTAATAAAGTGGAGGACCTAAAACTACCTAACAGGTCATTTGAATTGTGACCACTTCAGTGATGAGGCTGGGAGTAAAATTTTCCTGCCATCAGGTGTTAGTATGTTGGATAGGCCTTTTAGGCTGGCTCTCACTTGCTAGAAAACCCTCTGAGCTTCTTAGTATTATTTGCTAAATGGGACATAAACCTTTTCAGAAAGCCAGAGTACAGGTGGGCCAGCAGGCAAGGCCGCCTGAGAAGGACTCACCTTTGTCGACCCAACAGGGAGCCCGTGAGCCTGGCTGGCAAGGAAAGACCCTCAAATCTCCCTTCCCAGCCCCTTCTCAGTCTAATGCATCTCATTTATTGTTAATGCTGTTTCCACGGGCTCATTTGCAAACAGCCTGAATAAAACATCAGAGCAGAGCGGGAGGGGTAGTTCTGTCTTCTGCAGCTGCCTCTGCCACACTCCTGTCCTCCTTCCTTTCCTCCAGTCCCTTCTCCCCTCATTACTCTGATTAACAATCTTTACCTAATTGGCTTGTCATGAAACAGCCAAATAGGACTCCTAGGCTCTTGCAAGGATAGTGAGGAAAAATCTCGGGCAGGCCCAGCATTTGCTTTTGTTTTTTTTGGTTTTTGTTTTTCTGGATGTGGGGGGAAGAAAAGCAAACACTGAGTCTTCTCATAACCTTAGAGAGGAGATCTAGGAATAAAGTGGCTGCTCTGCTCATCCCAGGGAACTGCCTTAGCCTGCAGGAGGATGGCAAAGGGTTAGCCCAGTAGCAAACCATTCAGCACAGGTGAAACCCTGTGTAGTGTTAGGCCCTGTGGTTGCTAATGCACGTGCTACACATTGGGCTAGAGATGCAAACCTAGGCATTGTCCTGAAAGAAGGCAGATCAGGAAAAGCATGGCTCAGTAGGCATGTAGTGAGCATGACTTTCAATCCGCACACACAATTGTAAAGAAATAGAGTTTCTGTAATTTTCTCTAGGTTAACTTAATTACTGACTACCCTGATTCTTACAGCAACCACTTCCTTGCATTTCTTTATAGCTTTATCACAAAAAGTGCATCCCTAAGGCACTGTAATTTAGCTTTGCCTATTTTTAAAAATTTGCTATGTCTTTTAAATATTTTTCACTTAGAAGTTCCACCTAGACTTTCTCTTATTCTTATAGTTTGTTTTGTTTTGTTTTGTTTAAGAACCCGAAAACGTTAACCTGTAAAGTTTCTCACAGTCTGGATTTTGCTGATTGTGTATTTAAGAAACAGTTCAATATGTTCTTCTGAGCTCTGTATTTTCTGCAAATTGGTAGCTGGATCCAACGGCTTGATTAGGCTTAAGTTTGATCCCCTTGGCAAGATTATAGATGGTGTTGTGTTTTTTGTTAGGAGGCAAATACCGTCTGCATGTCTCCCTTTTGTGATGTTAGCAGCTGTTGAAGTTCAGTGCCTAGATCCATTAATTCACTGGGGGTTGCAAAATGAGAATGTTCTAATTCTATCATTTCTTTTTCATGTATTAGTTGGAATACTTCCACAGAGATGTTTTCTCTCCTCTCTGATTTTGTTACCCAGTGGTACAGTTCACAAAAGAAAGACAGGATAAATGCTTGATTCTTTGCCTTTATTTATCAGTTTTCAAGATAATAAGTAGGTGCTTTTTATCCTCCCAAAGCAGCCAGTTTGTTTTGTTTTTCAAATATCACTAGGAACTCATGGATTTAAACGTATTAGATGGATTAAATATATATATACAATTGAAAAATTTGTTTTGAGATACAAATGTCTCATCTTTGGCAGCGAGAGCTTCTTCACTTGGCTCCTGAGTCCTTTTGACATGACTGTAGTAGTCTTTGATAGCTTCCTTGCTATCTGGAATAACAAGATGTTCCAGACCCATCCCCTGTCCCAGACTGAAACCAGCCATTTCTTTAAGAAACCCTGATTTCTTTTAATGGGATATAGTATTTTGAGACCTTAATCATGGTGCTATGGATGCTCATTGGTATTCCACTGCGAGGTTAGTCATCGTTTTAAGTCCTTTCCATTGGACAGAGCTAAAGGAGCTGGGGGAAAATCTACCCACAGCTGTTCTGCAATAACACTTATTTTGAAAACACTAATTTGTTCAACCACAATTGATAGGGAACAAGTGGAGCATTACACAAATTTTGTGTTTGGCTATTTTATACAGAAGAAATATTCGACTAATGCAGAAAACTACACCAAGCTGAACAAAACCATGTAAGAATACATACAATAATAAAAAATAAGAATAGACTTTTTCAAAATCAAAGAGAAGCACAATCTATACACCATCTCTCTATAAACACCTTAAACAGAAATTGCCAGATCTAGTAGATGCGGCACCTTTTACTGCTATGAGTAGTGGGTTTGGTGGTTTCAAACACCACTCTAATTTCCAGAGTTTTCAAATGAGGGGCAAAGTTGCAAGTGCAAATGAAAAGGCAGGAAAGGAATGTCCAGCAATTATTCAGAAATTAACTGAATAAGGCTAGAGAACAGATAAAATTTTCAATTTTGATCAAACAGGCTATCTATTACAAATGCATTCCTCAAAGGCAGAAAAAAATGACCCAGGATTTAAGGCTACAGAAGGTCAGGTAACTCTCATGTTCAGCGTCAATGCCCAACTCTCATGTTCAGCGTCAATGCCCAACAGAGGACACTGAGCCACATTCATCCACATCTAATGTGACAACTTTCCGTCCAGTTTCAGATAAGCTTTCTTCCACCCCTTCATGATGACTGAACATGCTGCAATCCTTCCAATGCCCACTTCCACAAGCAAATTTCAGGTCTTTTTCAATGTGAGGTACCATATTTATTGTAGTATTTACCTATTTTTAGCATATTTTTAACCATGTATATAACTGCTATGTCATTTTTGCTAGATTTATATCCTTTTTTTACAAATTTTATTATTATACTTTAAGTTTTAGGGTACATGTACACAATGTGCAGGTTTGTTACATATGTATAAATGTGCCATGTTGGTATGCTGCACCCATTAACTCCTCATTTAGCATTAGGTATATCTCCTAATGCTATCCCTCCCCACTCCCCCAACCCCACAGCAGTCCCCGGCGTGTGATGTTCCCCTTCCTGTGTCCATGTGTTCTCATTGTTCAATTCCCACCTATGAGTGAGAACATGCGGTGTTTGGTTTTTTGTCCTTGCGAGAGTTTGCTGAGAATGATGGTTTCCAGTTTCATCTATGTCCCTACAAAGGACATGAACTCTTCATTTTTCATGGCTGCATAGTATTCCTTGGTGTATATGTGCCACATTTTCTTAATCCAGTCTGTCATTGTTGGACATTTGGGTTGGTTCCAAGTCTTTGCTATTGTGAATAGTGCCACAATAAACATACGTGTGCATGTGTCTTTATAGCAGCATGATTTATAATCCTTTGGGTATATACCCAGTAATGGGATGGCTGGGTCAAATGGTATTTCTAGTTCTAGATCCCTGAGGAATCGCCACACTGACTTCCACAATGGCTGAACTAGTTTACAGTCCCACCAACAGTGTAAAAGTGTTCCTATTTCTCCACATCCTCTCCAGCACCTGTTGTTTCCTGACTTTTTAATGATTGCCATTCTAACTGGTGTGAGATGATATCTCATTGTGGTTCTGATTTGCATTTCTCTGATGGCCAGTGATGATGAGCATTTTTTCATGTGTTTTTTGGCTGCATAAATATCCTTTTAAAAATTTGTCACTGAAGCTTTTGAGTGTTGTGCCTTTACCCACATTTTTTACCAGAAACCCAGTGGTTTTTAATCTTGTGATTTTTTGCACCATGAGGTGATTTTTTTTTTTTTTAGGAATGCATATGTCATATTCTGGCAGAACTGAATACATGCACACACCTCATGAATTCATATGGACTTTCCAGTTTAATTTCAGTACTATAAGATTTTTACTTAATCTATAGGACATCTGTACTTCCTTTCTTCTATGCCCAAAATCCTGGTTCCCAAGGACACAGGAGATAATAGACTATTCAGTAATTATTAATTTGCATTATCCCATTTTATACATACAACAGCCTCAGAATAAGAGTATGAAAACCACCACCACCTCCATAATTACTGAGAACCTTCCCAGGGGGAGCCCTGACTGCTCCTTTCAAGAGCAGGCAAGGTGTAAAGACAAGACTGCTCTGGTCTCTCCAGAACTCCTTACAAACCTCCCCGCACTCACCATGACTGGAATGGTGTGGTGGGTAATTTTATGTGTCAACTTGACTAGATTAAGGGATGCCCAGATAGCTGGTGAAACATTATTTCTAAGTGTGTCTATGAGGGTATTGCTGGAAAAGATTCACATTCTAATCAGTAGTCTGAGGAAAGATCTGCCCTCACCAATGGGGGTGAGCTTCATCCAATCCATTGAGGCTCCACTTGATAGAACAAAAAAGTGAAGAAAGGGACAATTCTCTCTCTCTTCTTGAGCTGGGACATTGTGATCTGCTGCCCTCAGAGCTCCTGGTCCTTGGGCCTTTGGATTCTGGGACTTACACCAGCAGCCTCCCCAGTTATTATTAGGCCTTTGGTGTTGGACTGAGAGTTTCACCATCATCTCCCCTGGGCCTAAAGCTTGCAGACCACATATTGTGGAACTTCTCAGCTATTATAATCATGTGAGCTGATTGCCATAAAAAATCTCCTCCTATTTATCTATCTATCTATCTATCTGTCTGTCTGTCTGTCTGTCTGTCTACCTACCTACCTACCTATCCACCCATCCATCCCGTTGATCCTGTTTCTCTGGAGAACCCTGACTAATACAATTGGGTAAAATCCCTCCTAGGTCCAACTGCTATTCTCATGAGACCCTGCTTTGCTTCCCAGTTCTGGGGTTGGCCTATTCTCAAATCTGTCAGATTTCCCCTTCCTTTCTTAGCTTCCTCTGGCACATACGCTGACACCTTGAAGATCTTGAGGCTGCTGGTGGTTTGCCCCATCTGCTTGTATTTTAGGGTTTGTGGGAATACTTTGTCACTTAACTTTGTAAATGTTGTCCATGGATTTTATAGTTTTTGGTTGTCTAATAGCTCCATCTGTTTTATGTCAGAATTCTGGGAGATTTAAAAACTATGCCACTGTCATTTCTGTCTTCTCAGAATCCCTCCTTGATAACCATTTTTTTCATAGTTTCTCTTTGAAGATAAATATTGATTTTTTAAAATATACAGATGTTTTACATTTTTATTAGTTAAATCTATTTGATCTTACCCCATTGTTTTTATGTTTAATTTAAATAGTCCTTTACCATGTAGAGGTTAGATAGAAATCCTTCTACAATTCCTTGTGATGTTTTAAGTTTCATTTTGTACACATAACTCTCGTGTCCATCTTATCCATTTGGAAATTATTTTGTAAAATACTCTGGGAGGAATATCTAAGTCAATTCTTTTTTCCTAAAATACTAAAATTTCCAACTCCATTTATTGACTTTGTAATTCCTCCTTTATTATAGATCGATTATAAATATCAAAGTCTATATCAAGGTTGTCTCTTCTTGGTGTGTCTGTCCATTTTTGCAATTGTACCTTAATACTAACTTATTTCAGCTTACTGGTATATTTTAATATCTAGGGCATGTCCCACCTCACTATTTTTATTTAAATAAAAAAGCCTACTTGTTTTCATCTGTATTATCTCTCAATGAATTCCAGCAGAGGGAAAATTCAAAGTCCATCTTTTGGGTAGCTCTTTGGTTCCCTGACAATTTTCTTATTTGAAATGTATCTATATCTACTTGTTTGACCTCTTCCAAATAGTGCCAAACATTCCAGGAAGTGCTATCCATGGTTGTAGCTCAGGATAGGCTGGCCAGGCTCATGACATCAAACCTTCCGTTGGGGGAAGGTTTAGGGCCTGACATTAGACCTGCTCAGTAAGATGATGGAAAGTCATTGAGCTTAGGCATACCATCTGACAGTCAGGGTTCAACCAGGTAGACAAGACTTCTTGTGCCAAGAGACTTAGCCTTTCCAGCTGTGGTTCAGAACATGCTCAGCATTGATAGGTCCAAGATGGGGAAGAAGGTCCATTCACAGGTAACAAGAACTCAATGCCAAGCTTCAGGTCAAAGCAAATGCTTCTTACAACACATGACATACATTTACAAGATAGCTGGTTAGAGCTAGGACCATTATCTGAAGCCATGGGACAGAACAAAACTCATGAAATTACATGGAACATGAATCCATGGTCTTAATCTCTCAAGGTTGCTGAAACCATCTGACATGGCACAGTCATAAGTCAGCAACAGCAATACAACATATTTGAATCCTGCACTTGAATTTTTCTACACAGAGCTTTCAGTTCTGACCTTGTGAGGTGAGACTGACAGCTTATAAATACCTTCTCTTGTCTTCCTGAGACAAAAAAACAAATGAATATGTCCAAAAAATGGAATATAAATACTCATCTTGTAAATAAACTTGGAAAAATATTCTTAAATATCTCAGGAAGCATCATGCTAGAGCCTCAGCTGAGATTCAGTAGATTTTATTTTATGTGCAGCCTATTGTTTAAAGGGATATGAGGAGTCAAATAATAAAACTCAGCCTTCAGGAAGATGCAGAGATACTAAACAGGAACAGGCAGCTCATGTCTGTCGGCAGTGAATCCTCTGGCAATAGGCCCATTAATCTTTTTGTATTTTCGGTTTTCAGTAGTCAGAATCTTCAATGCACCTGCAAGAAAATATATTCACTGATTCCATTATCTCATTCAAATTTAGAGCATCAAGAACTCTTAAGCATGACCACTTCCATCCCTCTCATTTCATAGGCCTAGACAGGAGGCCCACAGTCCTGCAGAGGAAAAGGACTGGCCCAGAAAACCTGTCTGCAGAAAAGCCAGAACCTCCTAGGTCATTGCTGTAAAATGGCAGCTGCACTCAAAGACTTCACATTCTTCTCATGTTGTAGAAGAGCCAAATGAAGCCAGCAGTAGGGAGACTGTGGGGACAAATTACCAAAGGATATCCTGGGAATCCTACTGGTGAGAAAAGCATCAGGCTGGAAGGACCAGAGCTTATATGTGGTTGCTTTTGTATAAACTGCCCACAGTGCTCTCTCAGCGGGTGCAATCCTATTAGCAGCCACAAATAGAACATGGGAGCAGTGCATTTTAATTACCTAAAGAAAACAATAAGGAATGATTTTAAGCTAGGAGGGCTGCCATAATACTGTAAGTAAAGTCAATGCACTGCTTAGTACATGAAATGAATTAATTAGTATTTAAATAATAGAAACGACTATCGATTAGAAAACATTACCACAAATCACTTGCTGCACCAACAGCGCTTTTTTTGCTATTATTAATAATTCTAGCTACTGATTTTCTGAAATTGTAAACCACAATTTCCTTTTGGATGAACAGCTGAGCAGGGTCGCAACGCAAAGTCAAGTTCCCACTCACAGGGATGCAAGTCACCTTGTACCCCGTTCCCCCTTCTGCTGACCCTTCAGAGCTCTCTTTCTTCTCATCCTCTGTTCTCTGCTGTAAGAGAAACCTAAGAGAATCAACCGCTTAGGATTTGCCCATTATGGATAGAACTGGCTTTTATATTAAAATCTAACATTCAAGAAAGCACCTGAGGCAACATTTTCTGTTTCTGAGCATGGCTTGCTCTGATGAAATCATTCCACCTTGTGTGACCAACTCAGTAATGGTAGGAAGCAGATCTTGTTGGGTAGCAGATGACAGGGAATAATGTGATTCATTAGGAGGCCTGGGCCTGTGCTTTAGAAGAGCAGAATTCAGACTCCTACTCTTTAATAATCTCAATGTGGGACAAGTTATTTAACCAATTTGAGATTTTATTCTCCCAGTTATAGAAGGTAGGCTGTGCTTCTAGGCATTTATTTGACAAAGAAACAAGTGGAGATTATAACTGGTATTTAAATCCTAAAAAGGACATATGACAGATGAAGAAAAACTTTGCTCTCCTTTCCTCATTTAAAATAAGTTGTCTGTTAAATCTCGGGCTGACTGTGGTTGGGTCAGTCATCTATCCTTGGTGGACAGGGCTTCAAGAACAAAGGTGCAGGCTTTGTGTGTTCTGCACCTTCCTCGTCCCCTCTGAAAGACACACATAGAGTCAGGTGCTGCCAAATTAGCAGAGCTGGCCTTTACCAAGTGCTCCTGGTGGCCAGTACCATCCGGAGCCTTGACGCACACTTTCTCATTCATTCCCCCGGCAGCTCTATGAGGTAAGCCATATGTGCCCCTTTTTACAAATAAAGACACTGAGACACAAAAGGTTAAGGTCACAGAGCTAGCAAATGATAGAACCAGCATGTCACCCCAGGAGGGCTCTTAACCACCCTGCCAAGCTGTCATATGTACAGTGGTCATCTTGGGATGGGCCTCTGCCCTGAACCCCTGCCAGCTCTCCTGTTCAGTAATCTGGGTCTAACAATGTAAAAGGTAATTGTCTTACATCAAGGGGGTTTTCCAAGCAGAAGCCAGCTCAGACTGCACTTCCTCCAGGAAGCCCTCCCCAGGGCTCTCATAGCTCCTGGGCTCTCCCTATCCTGGCTTTAGGCTCAGTGGCCCTGCAAGACTGGGAGCTTCTGGAGGACAGACAGGTCATTGCTGGGCCCTCAGTCTGTTTTGCAGAGTCTGCCACTAGTTAGTAAATGTTTTGATAACAAGGCCTTTCCCTTTCTCTTTCACACACACCCAACAAAGACTGATGACCTTTGGACCCCAAAAGTCCCAGAACTCCTCTCCAGAACCCCTGAGTTTGTGATCTCTTCCCTCTGACCAAGGGCCTTTTCTAACCTATCCCCAAAGATGGGTAGAGGGAGTGGGGACTGGAAAGAATGGCTGTGCCACTCAAATTCTGGGTTTCTATCAGACACGGTGTAGGGTTTCCAGTGCCTCTTTGCCCATCCCCCTAGGCACCTTTCTCCCCCAGAACACTGGATATATTTTCCCAGACCCTTCCTCTGGGGGGCTGGGTGGAGGAGGCAGCAGACAGAGTCCATGAGAGCCAGAGGACCCCGGTCTCTGCTGGGCTGCTCTCCTACCTGCCACCTGCGAGCCACCTCCACCCTGTGAACCATACCACCCACTCTTCAAAGGTTACTGCAATAAAACAGGAAATAAAAAGCAGAAAGCCCATATTCTTTGGCTGATCAGTCTTTGTAATAAATGCTACAAGGTGGAACAGAAATAAGTGTATGAACTATCTGAACTGCAATTTCTTGATTTCAAAGTAATCCAATTGTGGGGAAATGTCAGTTCCAATTGAAAAGGAAAACAAACTTCAAGTGTCTGGTGTTCCCTAGCCTGAGCAATCGCCAAGGTAATAAATGTGGTAATTGTTTGAGGGCTCCAACAAGTCCTGTGCTGGGCTTAGTGGCCGTGTGTGTTTGTGTGCACTCCTGCAAACTTTTCACTCCTCAATAGCTCACGTTCTCACCTCTCCCAGTGCCCCTCCTGCCCACCATAGAAGGGGCATTGGTATTTGAGCCACAGCTGGTCTACAGAATTCAGAATCCAGAATGCAAGGGAAAAGAGCCCAATGTCATATTAAAACCAGGAGCCACCATGGATCTAGAAGGCAGAAGCCAGGCTGGATCGATGAGAGGCTGCCAGTGCATTCAAAACATTTACCTGGATCAATGTTAGAGACTGCACCCAGCCCAAGTGCCTGACAGACACAACTTCTCATGGACTTGTAGGATGGTGTGGCAATCAGGCAATAAAACGGTCTACACTGGCCCTGATTTCTACCATGCAAATTTTACTGTGTTACTCCCCATTGTCCATTGTTTTTGAGATAGAGTCTAAATTCATGATCTGACCCCCAGCCTATCTGTCCTCTCACACCACCAATCACACTCTGCTCCTTTTTACTGCATTATACTTATTTTCAAAATTTGCCTGAGCTCTCTTACTGCCAAGCCTTTGCACAGCTGTGTTTCTTTGCCTGGAGCATCTCCTCATCCTCTTCCCATCCCACCCATCATCTGGCTAATTCCATTTGTTCTTCAGGTCTCTCTTATAGCCTCATATCCTCTGAAAACCCTCCCTGACTCCAAGATAAGGCTATGTTACCCTTCTAACCCTAGAGACATTTCCTTGTTTCTTGTTCTTGTCCCTGCAATAACACATAACCATCCATATTGTAATTAATTACCCAAGGAGAGAAACAATGTCTTCGTCCTAGTGCTTAGCCACTGTGCCAAGGTCACTGTAGGTACTCAATAAATAATTTCTAATGGATGGCTAAAGGATATCACATGGGAATCTGTCCATGAATACTAGTTTAGTGCCTTTGTCTTTTTCTTTTTTACATAAAATTAGATAAACTTAAGGTATCTGTATACAAAGGCCCAAGGTGGTCTCGTTCAGTTGATAAGATAAACATCTCAGATTTGGGCATAAAGTGTGCCTTATTCTGAATGGAGATCCACCTGTTTATGCATTCACACATTTAAAAATAAAAAGCAAATCATGTTTCTGTGGCAGACATTGCTAGTTGCCAGTAGCAATATCAATAGATATTGCCCCTACTTTGCTTTTAATAGAATTCCAATTCTGCTTGTGGTCTCAATGTGTCCAACCCCAGAGGATGATTCCTGATTGGTCTAAGCCAATCATGGAATCCTGGTTCCCTTTGCCAGGGTAGACATGTGACCTGACTGGCCGTTGAGATCTGGGGTGAGGTCAGCTGGCTACTCCAGGAAAATGTTTCTTTCTGATAAAAGAGGGAGCATGTATTAGTTCATTTTCATGCTGCTGATAAAGATATACCTGAGACTGAGTAATTTACAAGGAAAAAGAGGTTTAATGGACTCACAGTTCCATGTGGCTGGGGAGGCCTCACAATCATGGTGGAAGGCAAGGAGGAGCAAGTCACATCTTACATGGATGGCAGCAGGCAAAGAGAGAGAGCTTGTGCAGGGAAACTGTCCCTTATAAAAGCATCAGATCTCATGAGACTTATTCACTATCACAAGAACAGCATGAGGAAGACCTGCCTCCACAATTCAGTTACCTCCCACCAGGTCCCTCCCACAACACATGGGAATTCATGATGAGATTTGGGTGGGGACATAGCCAAACCATATCAGAGCAGCAGGAAGAGAAAGGGTCCTACTCCCCATCCTCTTCTTTGGTGCTTGGGAAGATGTTTTGTGAGGATGTGATTCTGGTGAATGTGCAGCCATCTTGTTCACCATGAGGAGAAACATCACTGACCTACTGGGAAAGGCAGAGGAGAAAGGCAGAGAGTGCCTGGGTCTCTTCTACCCCTGAGCTGCTGCCCCCATATTGGGATCACCTACCTCTAAGCTTTCTGTTACAGGAAATAGTCAAATGCCTTTATTGCTTAAGCCACTGTTTTGTGGTTATTCTATTATTTGTAGCTGAAATAATTCCTGGCACAAATGACTTTGAAATTTATCTCTGAACATCCCAAATTCATTATTAGCAAATATCAGAAACTTCACATCACTCCAGTCTGTTATTTCACATGGTTTTCTCAGGGCCTGGAAAGTTTTTACAGCTGGCTTTTATTGACTGTGGTGGCTGATATGCTGAAGAATGGAGCTCATTGGTTTGAGGCTTCTGCCACTGCTTTTTTGATTAATCAATATTCCAATCCTTACATTTTTCACATTATATTCCATGACTCCTTGGAGGAACTGGCCGGGGTGGAACTGAGACCACCTCACCTGTATTTTGAGACTTGCCCTAGGAATAACTCACCAGTGTGCTAGGGGGAAATAATGGCCCCCAAAGATGCCCATGTCCTAATCCTTTTGAATAGTTTACATTGCAAAAGGCATTTTATAGGTGTGATTAATTTAAAGGCCGTGAGATGAAATTATCCTGGAATATCTGAGTGGGCCCAATATAATCACAAGAGTCCTTAAAAGTCAGTCAAAGGGAGAAAGAGAAAAAGAGTGTGAGGTGGAGATGCACTACAGGAGAATGGTCGAAGATGCAGCACAATTGGCTTTGAAGATGGAGGAAGGGGCACGCACCAAGGAATGCAGGCAGCCTCTAGAGAGTGGAAATGCAAGGAGAGGGATTTTCCCCTAAAGCTTTCAGAAAAGAACACAGCTCTGCCAACATCTTGATTTTAGCCCAGTGAGGCCCATTTTGGATTTCTGACCTCCAAGACTACAAGATACTAAATTTATGTTACTTAAGCTGCTAAATTTGTGGCAATTTATTATAGCAGTGAAGGAAACCAATACAATGAGAGGGCCTTATTGACTGTAAAACTGAGCACTCCTGATTTGAGCAAGTATCTGGGTGCTGCCTGCCTGAGGGAGCATCCATAAAGCATAAACTCAAGCCAAAGCTTGAGAGGCCGGGCTCAGTACTGGAGTAGGCCTCGTTTCGTAAGCATCAGTAAGTAGGTAGGTCTCTGATATGGTTAGCCTTTGTGTCCCCACCCAAATCTCATCTTGAATTGTAATCCCCAGGTGTTGAGAGAGAGAGAGACCTGGTGGGAGGTGATTGGATCATGGGGGTGGTTTCCCCCTTGCTGTACTTGTGATAGTGAGGGAGTTCTCATGAGATCTGATGGTTTTAAAAGTGCCAGTTTTTTCCTGTGCTCTTACTTCGCTCTCCTGCCACCTTGAGAAAGCTGCCTGCTTCCCCATCTGCCATGATTGTAAGTTTCCTGAGGCCTCCTCAGCCACATGGAACTGTGAGTCAATTAAACCTCTTTCCTTTATAAATTACCCAGTCTCTGGTATTTCTTTATAGCAGTGTGAAAACAGACTGATACAGCAGTTCTCCTTAAGAGAAAGAAAAACCACCATGCTGTGAAAGACAGTACAAGTCCAGGGGGGCTGGGAGTTCTAAAGATGTCATTTAACACTGGGGAAAGCAGGGCATCTGACTCTGCTGTCTTTTCTCCCCACTCCCCTCTCCCACCTCTTGTTTTCCCTGCTAATGCCCACGGGAGTGCCCAGAGTGTGTGTCTCTTATAGCCTGCAAGCAGCCTTATATCCCATGTGTGCTTAGGAAGAACCTGAGTCCAGGTTGCAGGGTGGAGAGAGTGCTCTGGATCCAGCCCTGGAAAGATGTCAGCCTTTTCTTCTATCAACAGCAGCAAATGATGGGCCATTCATTCAACAAATGTGAGTTAAGTTCCAACTCACTGCACAGTGCTAGATGCTGAAGATACAGTGTTGAATAAAATAGATATGGTCCCCATCTTCTCCCCTAAATTCTTCTGAGGAAGACAGATATTGAACCAAAATACATTAAATAAAGATATAACAACACTTAAGATATATGATATGTGCAATGGAGAAGAACAGGATATTAAGAGAGAATATGAAGTGACTGATTTGGATTGAAGGGCCAAGGGAGGTATTTCTTAGGAAATGATACGGGAATTGAAACCTGGAAGAAAAGTAGGAGTTAATCCAGAAAAAGCTAGAAGAAGAGACATCCAGGCCCAATAAGCAGAATGTGCAAAGGCCCTGAGGCAAGAAGGGAGG
Organism: Gorilla gorilla gorilla; assembly: GCF_029281585.2. Lineage (NCBI taxonomy): Eukaryota > Metazoa > Chordata > Mammalia > Primates > Hominidae > Gorilla > Gorilla gorilla. The sequence continues at coordinate 82,948,665 of NC_073239.2, read as the reverse complement.
GTGAGGTTGCTGTGGCAGGTGTGTAGTGGATAAGAGGGAGCAGGGCATGAGAGGGACTGGTGCCTTTTTAAAAGTCTTTGGTGGTTTCAGGCAAAGGTTCTGATTTTCATTTGTCAAGATGTCTCCGACATTAACTATGAGTGCCCATTTATTGAAGAAAAAACAGTACAGAGGAAGGCTCAGGGCCCCAAGCTCCATGGTCCCCTGAAGCCCATCCTTTCTCTCAGGGGTGAATCACGGGGCAGGGGTGAGGGGAGCCAGGAATACTTGTATCATTTCTGTGTATGTCTTTCTTCCTGGCTCAGTTTCTTTGCTATAACCTCTGGAAATTTTCAAAATTAGAATCATTACCTATATGGGGAACCTGAGATGCAAATCAAATGAAAGGCAGTGGAGGGCTAATGAAGGCCAAGGACCTGGCAACTCAATGAAATGAACAGCCCTGTTCCAGGTAGAGGATGACACCATATTATATGCTGCTTGAGCAGGAACAAAGGGAAATTCAGGATTTGTATTGTGCTCTAAAATGGCAACTAAAACTTAAATATCTATTATCCATCTGCCTGCCCGTCTGTCTATCTATCTATCTATCTATCCATGTGGCAAAGGAAAAAAAATAAGGTTTAGATGCCTTGGACAGGCAAAGTGCTGTTTAATTGAGTTTTCTCAGGTCTCAGTCAAGCTTTAGTTAATGAGGTCATGAATGGGTCAGAAGATGAGCCTCTAAAGCCAATATGGTAGAATGTACTTTGGATTAGCTGAGTCACATGTATATGTCCAAACTGAGATGAAGAAGTAAGATTGAAGGATAATACAAAACAAAAAAAAATTTTCCTTTTATATGTAATAAAATATGAACATAGTATGCATATATACTTAAAAGCTTTGATACTTATACACATATGTAAAGTTAATTTATTCATTTGAAAACCATTCCTTGAAAACCACATATGTGCCAGGAACTATTATAGGAATAGACCTGATTTTTTCTGAATCACAGAAGTTTGAAAAATACAGGTTGTCCCTAAATTTCATCTGATCCAAATTGTATGCCACTTTTGGAAAATACATGTCAATGTAGTTGGCAGACCATCATCCTCGGAGTCTATCTTAATGGGTTTTTCAGTTTGGGAACTCAGTGAGGTCCAGTGCCAGTAGGCTCTGTTTAGGTGTTTCCCCATTATGCTGTGGGGTTACAGGATCTTGGTTTTCTGAAATGTCATTCATTCAAGAAATACTAATAACTGCGCAGATGAGGTCCTGGGACACTCTGGTAAAGATGACAATCAAAGTTACAGCTCTGAGTGGGCTGACAATCAATTAAGAATTCAGTGATCAATTCTTGATATTAAACAATGTCAAAACATTGGAAGCTCAGAACTGGGGAACATTTGCTTGAAACCCACTAACTCAGGGTAAATCAGTTAAGCTTGCTCATTTTCTCAGCTCATCCAGTTTCCATAGAAGCTTTTGTTTGTTCGTTTTCATGAAAATTAGCCCCTACTTTTATTGTCAGTAAGTTAGTAGGCTTTATTTTTATATTCTTTTATCCTGAGATATAATTCTTTTTGTTCATAGATCAATATTAGGGGAAATTTCTTTGCCAAGTAATGATCCATGTAGTTATAATAAAAGGGAAAAATTCCAAAGGTTTTTAGAGCCAAAAAGAATTATTATAGATTCAAGTGGTTCCATGACTGTGTTGTCCAAATGTTTCACCAAATTTATTAGCCATTTTCAGTTCTTTCATGATTGAGAATGAACCTCTTGCTAGCTGGGGCCAGAAAATAGTCTGTTGAATTTTAGAGCTTGAAGGCATCTTACATGCTATAAAATCTAATTCATGCACTTAGGGATGAGGAGACACAGACCATGCTGTTGACAGCTCTGCCCATGCGAAGTCTTCCAGGTCGTGGCCATTGATTTCATAAATTACAAATAGGATCTTGCTTAACCACTTGTGTGAATCTTTCTGCCAGTCTAAGTTGCTTTTTGAGAAAGGCTGAGGCTGAAGGAAGTTAATCTTCTTTAGAAGTAGCAGTCATTGTAGAATTGAGACTAGACCTTAAGTCTCCCTAACAATTAATCTCGGACTAATTTTCATGTAACCAAAAAGCATCTATAAAATGGGGATAGTAATACCACCCCCACTGTGTTATTGTAAGGATTAAACAGGACAATCTGTGAGAAAGCATTAAGTTTACTTAGAATTTGTTTTACCGTAGGTCACTTGCCTAATCAAAAAGGTGGGTTTCTCGAGGGCAAGTTTGCAGGGAGACTTCAGGAAAGAACTGAAACCAGGAACTAGAATGCATCAGGGCTCTCTCTCTAGCTGTCCTCTCTAACTCTCCCTTCACATCTATTTGAATCTTCTTTATAGACCATAAATCATGATTCATAAATCATGGTCACCGAATTTATGTGTGGGAAACGAACTCTTTCAGTTTCCATTGGTCATTCTCAGGGAAGAAACTTTACTTGCCCATAGGTTAGGCACAGACCAAGGAACTGGGTATGTTAGGGACAGAAGTAGTGGGGACAGCAGCAGGATGACCATAAGTTTGAAAAGTGTCAGTAAATAGGTAGTTCTCCTCAAGGGAGAAGAAAATTCTCATGATATGAAGGACTCAGTTCAAGCCCAGACTGGCTGGGAGTTCTAAACATTTCCTTTAACATTTTGGAAACAAGGACATCTACTCTGCTGACTTTTCTTCTCACTCCTTCCCTCCACTTTTTTCCCCCCTTCCTAATGCCCATGGGAGTGCCCAGAGTCTATTGAAACTGTGAGCATTCTTGTGTGTGGTTAGGAAGAACCCAAGGCCAGGTTGCAGGGCGGAATGTCTGCTCCGACTCCAGCCCTGGAAAGATGTCAGCCTTTTTTAAATCAACAGCAGCAAGTGATGGGTCATTCATTCAAAAAATGTGAATTAATTTCCAACTAACTGCGTGGTGTTAGATGCTGGGGATACCATGATGAACAAAATAGATAAGGTCTCCATCTGCCCCCCTAAATTCTTGTAGTGAAGCAGATGTTAAACTGAAGACAACAAAATATATGATAACACTTCTAAGTGTGATAAAGGAGGAAAATAAGATACTAAGAATAACAGAAGGGACTAATTTAGATTAGCGAGCCAAGGGAGGTTTTTTTTTTTTTTTAGGAAATGATATATAAATTGAGACTTGAAAGATAAGTAGGCATTAATCAGGGATACAGCTGGGGGAAGAAAGATTCACCTCCAGGAAACAGCATGTGCAAAGATCCTGAGGCAGCAAAGGGGCCTTTGAGCACCTTTGGGCTCCTATCATATAGAATATGATGACTAGAGGTGGGAAAGAATGGTACTCAGAAAAAGAGGACCAGAAAAATAGCTCAGGAAGTATCATCTACAACTGTAAAATATTGTACATATGAGAGTTTTAATATAGACTTAGAGAATCTAAATCATTATAAACTTAGAGAATCTATCCTCACATAGGCAGATTGTTACACAATTAACAACCTGACATTGGGACTTTTGGAAACTACTCATGCAACAAATGCTACACAAGTGGAGAGGAACATTGTGTGGACTACCTTTGGGGCCTCTGCTCTGGTGGAAGAAAGTGACAGGATCCCATTGATTTCAGGATCCAGCTCGGGACTTGTCATTAGCCTTATGGGATAGTGGAGAGTGGTTGCCAGTTGGCTTATCAGTCGGGTCAACAACAGTTTGGGTTCTTGGTCTCTTTTCCCTTCACGAATATGGAGCAATTTCTTTCTAAGTAAAGACAATTCGCTTGGAGCATATACAAGGGGTCTTCAAAAAGCTCATGGAAAATGTAAATTATGGAAAAACTGTGCATGGATTTCAATATTATTTTTTGCACCAAAATAAAGGTGTAATAACTTGTTATAACACGTCTTAACAGGATATAATTTGAGGTGCTAAGAAGAATAACACATCCACTTAAAAAGAGCCCCTATCACTTTGGAAGACTGAGGTGGGCAGATCACTTGAGGTCAGGAGTTTGAGACCAGGCTGGCCAACATGGTGAAACCCCATCTCTACTAAAAATACAAAAAAAAAAAAAAAATAGCTGGGCATTGTGGCAGGCACCTGGAATCCCAGCTACTCGGAAGGCTGGGGCACAAGAATGCTTGAACCTGGGAGGTGGAGGTTGCAGTGAGCTGAGATTGTGCCACTGCACTTCAGACAGAGCAAGACTCTGTCAAAAAACAACAACAACAACAACAAACAAAAAACGTATCAGAGCAACATAAATTCTGCTAAAATTAAAGCAAGAACAAACATCAGGTTTATGTTGAAGCTTGGGTGGAAGAATGGTGAAATCATTGATGCTTTGTGAAAAGTTTATAGGGACAATGCCCAGGAAAATCAGCAGTTTACAAAAGGATACCTCATTTTAAGAAGGAGTGAGGCAATGTTGACAATGAAGCTCATAGCAGCAGACCATCCACATCAATTTGAGAGGAAAAAATAATCTTGTTTGTGCCCTAATTGAAGAGGACCAATGATGAACAGCAGAAACAATAGGCAACCCCATAAACATCTCAATTGTTCAGTTTTCACAATTTTGACTGAAAAACTGAAGTTAAGAAAACTTTTCACTCAAAAAGTACCAGAACCATTGCACCCCAGATCAACTGCAGACAAGAGCAGAGCTTTGAATGGAAATTTTAAACAAGTAGGACCAAGATTCTGGAGCATTTCTTCAAAGAATTGTAACAGGAGATGAAACATGGCCTTACCAGTACGATCCCAAAGACAGAGCACAATCAAAGCAATGGCTACCAGGGAGGGAAGGCGTCCAGTCAGAGCAAAGGTGGACTGGTCAAAAGCAAAAGTTATAGGAATGGTCATGGCATTTTGCTTGTTGATTTTTCTGGACACCCAAAAAATAATAACATCTGCTTAGTATAAGAGTGTTTTGAGAAAGCAAAAGCTTTAGCAAAGAAAAAAAAGAAAGAAAGAAAAAACACCTGGAAAAGCTTCATTAGAGTCCTTCACCACGACAATGCTCCTCCTCATTCCTCTCATCAGACAGGCAATTTTGTAAGTGTTTCAGTGGGAAATCATTAGGCATCCACATTACAATCAAGATTTGGTTCCTTCTTGCTTCTTTTTGTTTCCTAATCTTAAAAAAAAAAAACAGGTCTTTAAAAGGCACCAATTTTCCCTCAGTTAATAATGTAAAAAAAGACTGTATTGACATGGTTAAGTTTCTGGGATCCTCTGTTCTTTAGTGATGGACTAAATGGCTGATATCATCTCTTACAGAAATGTCTTGACCTTGATGGAGTGTATGCTGAGAAATACAGTTTATATTTTTTATCTTTATATTTTAACTCAATTTTTTCGTGAACTTTTTGAAGTCCCCTCTATTTGTGAACTTCTATATTTAGGCTGTGAGATAAATCCTATATTTAGGGATGTGAGAGAAATACTATCAGGTCAAGGGCAGTACAGTGAGTGATCTAGTTAGTCTCAGCTCCTCCCTCATTCAGTTTAACCTTGGAGTTCTCATACAGGCTTCAAGAATTGAGGAAATTGCTAATGGAACCATCCCAGGGGTTGGCAAACTATAGCCCATGGACTAAATCTGGGCTGCCACCTGTATTTATAAAGTTTTATTGGAACACAGTCACACCCATTGGTTTACCTATTACCTATCACTGCTTTCTCACTTAACTGAACGACCCACAAAGCCTAAAATATTTACCCTGGCCCTTTACAGGAGTTTTCCAACCCCTGGACTATACCACGTATTATCCATAAACTATTATGTGAATGATAATTTCACATTAAAAAGCTAGAAACAAGTTACAAGCAAAAGTGTAGGCCTAGTTTTTTTTTTCATTTGAGGAAAGAGTTCCATGTGAAGAAAGGGAGGGAGGGAGGGAAGGAGGGAGGGAAGAAGGCAGGCAGGCAGACACCGATTTGGTCTAGTCTAATTCTTTTATTTTACAAATAAGAACACTGAAGCTCAGAGAAGTAACATGGCCTCCTGTGGTCATATGACTAGTCACATGACTCCCAGTGTAATGCATCCTCTCCATATTCAATAGGGCCTAATACATCAAATTGCAAGTCTTTGTTCTCATTTCCAGTATGCATGCTCATATTCTATAGTTTCTTTACTTGGGAGGTACAGGAGTTAATTAATGGCATGGAAACTTACCTTTTGGATGGTCAGAGAGTTGCCTGGATTACTAGCACACAGGCCCCTTTCACTCTCTGTAACAGTTATGAAAAGGAGGAGGGAGTGTGTCCAGGGACCGTGTGCTTGGAACCAGCGTGGCAATGTGTGAGCTAAGCAAATATGAGCCATCATACTGGCTCTGCTGCACCCTTTGCTCCTCACACATGTCTGCAAACACACATCAGACTTCCTAAACAGGGCGGATGGGTCTGAATAACTTCAAGTACCCTGAACACCAGCCATCTGAATGTAGTCAAGTAATATTGGAGCTTGCATTCAGCACATGCCACTCATCCCTTCTTATCTGCCACAGTCAGCAGCATGTCAGCAGCTGGGAGCGCTTAATCCACATTCTTCAGGCTCTCCCATTTCCTCTTGGTGCCGGGAAGGATTAGACAAACTCCCAAATAGGTCCAGCCAACTTGCGTGGGGCCAGGGCACCTGGCAGAGCACTGCTGGTGGCTGATTACATCCTCTGTTCTCTCAAGAGCAAGTTGCAGGATGAAGTCTGGGGAATAGACAAATCCCTTCCTGGGCCATTTGATCAGAAGGTTCATGAGCTCAGCTTTGGGGCAGTCCCAGGCCAGTCCACTCACAGCAATTACCATGGCTCCCCTGAGGTCTCCTCTTGCTCCCCTCCACCAGGGAGATGATGATGGCTCTGAATATTTGTCCTGGCTCCTAAATAGCCACAGCCTTTTGAATCCCCAGATGTTCACTTGGGCCTTTCAGGTCATGGTCTTTTCTATCAAGTAATTTAGCAGATAATTTACCCTAAATAATCTGCCTAAAAAGGCCACAGCATGTGCTGACTGTCTTTTACCTGAGGGTGAGTCTGCTGTCTGCTGCCTCATTTCTTTTTAGGGCTGCTTCTTTGTTCTGCATCCCCAACCACCCCACCTCACCCCACCCCACTCCACCCCTCCCCACCCCACCCACACACAGCCACTTCTGAGATTGGAGCAGCCCTTTGTTTGAAAGGCTCAAGACACCATTCCAGCCCTGAGCTCTCCCTCATCATGTTTTTCATCAGCTCTTGATGCATTCATGCAAAGAGGCTCCTAAAAGCCCCTGCGAGTCTAATGAACTAAAACCATGCCTTCCCTAGGCTTCTCCTTCCATCACATTCAACAAAGATGCGATTGAAGCATTCACTGTAATATTGGGTTTCCTTACACTTGCACACTCTGCTATTCTCCTAGATGACTCTCAGACTACCAATGCCTCCTTCACTATTCTTGCTCTAGACAGATAATCTTGTTTCTAATTCTCTGGAAAAATTGAAGCAGAGACTTTCCACAGATTCTCACAACCACATCTATCCCCCACCAGCATCTGCACCACAGATTCTGCCTCTGTGTACATTAGCTTAGATAAACATCCATTTTCTTTTGTCTTTTCAAGGACATTCTTCCAGCAATTTATCTTTCTCTCTGCTACATCATCAATTTTCTCTCTATACTGAGTCATTCCTTACTTGGGAGATACATGCATTCAGTTATTTTCCCCATCTAAACAAAACTGAAAAAAAAAGCCTTGTTCTTAACTCCACTTTCCCCCACCTACTACGTCCCATTTCTTTGCTCCTCTTTGCAACAAAACTCCTTGGAAGAGACGAAGGCACTAGTTTCCATCAGTTCCCCTCCTCCCATCTCTCCTAAACTCTTCTAACATCAAAGTCTTCTTGTCAAAATCACCAATAACTTCCATTTGGTTAAATCAAAAGGTAATCCACATTCCTCACTTTCCGTGCCCTATCTGCATCATTTGACACAATTCAGCCTTTTCTCCTCCTGGATACACTCTCTTTCCTAGGCTTCCAGGACCCCATACCCTCCTGGCCTTCCTCCTTTCTCAGTGAATGCTTCTTAGTCTCTTCTGAGTCATTCTCTTTTTCCCAACCTTTCAGTGTTGGACTACCCTGGGGCTCAGTCATTGAATCTCTTCTCTTCTCTGTCTGATTTCATTTCCTTAATGATCTCAATCATGTCCCTTGGTTTTAAATACCATCTATATTTCTCCAACACAGACCTTAGTCTGGAACTCTGGACTAGTACATGCCACTGCCTACTTGACATCTCCACTTGGATGTCTGCCTTAGTTCATTCCTGTTGTTATGACAAAATGCCTTAGACTGGGTAACTTATAAATAAAAGAAATTTACTTCTCATCATTCTAGAGGCTGGGAAGTCTAAGATTAAGGCACCAACTGATTCAGTATCTGGTGAAAGCTAACTCTCTGCTTCATAGAGGTGCCTCTTGCTGCCTTCTCCCATGGCAGAAGGGGAAAACAATCTCTCTTGGGCCTCTTTTATAGGGGCAATAATCCCGTTCATAAGGGCAGAGCCCCCAAGATTTTTATTTTTTATATGGTGCCTCACTCTGTCACCCAGGCTGGAGTGCAGTGGCATGATCTCAGCTCATTGCAGCCTCCCAGGTTCAAGTGAGTCTCCTGCCTCAGCCTCCCAAAGTGCTGGGATTACAGGTGTGAGCCACCGCGCCCGGCCCAGAGCCCTCATGATTGAATCATGTTCTAAAAGGCCCCACTTCTTATACAACCTGCCTTCAATTCCTCTCCTCCCATCTCTCCTAACTCTTCTAACATCAAATTCTCCCTGTCAAAATCACCAGTAACCCCCATGCGGTTAAATCCAAAGATAATCCACAATCCTCACTTTCCTTGACCTATCAGCATTCATTTGACACCAATATCACATTGGATACTTGTTTCCAATGTAATTTTGGGGAGATACCAACATTCAGACCATGACAATGTCAAACCAGCAGACTAGCACCTCAAATTTGTCCCAAACTATCAATCTTCTCCTTTGAATCTGCTCCACCAGAAACGCTGTTTTTCTCTGTTGATGGCAACTCTATTATTTTTTATTCAAACCCAAAACTTTGGAGTCACCCTTAACTCCTGTCTTTCTCTCATACTCCATATCTAATCTTTTAGTAGATGCTGTTTGTTCTATCTTCAAATATACTCAGAATCTGACATTTCTTACCATCTCCACTGCTATCACCCTGATCTGAGCTACTATCATGTCTCACCTGGATTATTATGAAAGGCTTCCTGCTATCATGTTCTTCCTGCTTCTGTATTTTTCTCCACTACCTGAGGGTTCTTTTCATGCTTTTAAAAGGTATATTTGATCATGTTTGCTCAAAACCCTGCGGTGGTCTCTGTGGTGGATGGGAAAACAGTCTCTATAACATATCCATGTCCTCATCCTTGGAACCTGTGAGCGTTGCCTTACATGGCAAAAAAAAAAAAAGGAGGTGGGAGCTCTTTGTTAATTGCAATTAAATTAAGGATCTTGAGGTTGGGAGATGACCCTGGATTACCTAGATAGGCCCTAAATGCAATCACATGTCTCCTTATAAGGGAGAGGCAGGGGGAGAGTTAACAGATAGAAGAGGAGAAGCCAGCGTGATCATGGAGGCAGAGATTGAAGTGAAGCAGCTTCAGGTGCTGGGAGAGGCAGGGAGCAGATTCTTCCTCAGAGCTCCTGAGGAGCACAGCCCTGCTGACACCTTGTTTTCAGTCCAGTGAACCTGACTATGGACTTCTGAGCCCTAGTCCTGTGAGAGAATATATTTTATTATTTTAAGCCACCAAGTTTTTGGTAATTCGTTATAGCAGCCACAGGAAACTAGTATATCCCTGATTTCATTCAGAGTAAAAGCCTATAAAACCCTGCATGATCCAGCTCCTATTAACTCCCTGACTCCACTCCTGCTGCTCTCCTCTCCCTCACTGGTTCTGGGCACATTGGCCTTTTTCCCTTTGTTCTTTTTTTTTTTTTTTTTTAACTGTAAGTTCTAGGGTACATGTACACAATGTGCAGGTTTGTTACATATGTATACATGTGCCATGTTGGTGTGCTGCACCCATTAACTCGTCATTTATATTAGGTATATCTCCTAATGCTATCCATCCCCCTCCCCACTACCCCATGACAGGCCCTGGTGTGTGATGTTCCCCATCCTGTGTCCAAGTGTTCTCATTGTTCAGTTCCCGCCTATGAGTGAGAACATGCAGTGTTTGGATGTTAACAGACACTTCTCCCTTTGTTCTTGAATAAACCAGGCCCCGCCCTACCCCATGAGGCTTTTGCTCGAGTTGTTTCCTCACCTGATGCCCAAGTGGTTCCGCCACTTCCTTCAATCATAGCTCGAATGAGGTCTCTCCTGAACACAGTAATACCCCAAGCTGCCCTGCCCTTTCCCACCCATTCCTAGTCCTCTTTATCCTGATCTGCTTTTTTCTTTTTCTAAGCACTCCTCTCCTTTTAACCTGCAATGTAATTTTCTTGTTTATTGTCAACTTATTATTTATTGTTCTCTTCCCCCGCAAGACTGTAAGATTCTCAGGGCAGAATCAACCACCTCATTTGTTCTGTGCTGTATCCCAAGCACCTAGAATAGTGCCTGACACGTGTAAATATTTGATTAATATGTGTTGAGAGCATGAAAGGATGTCCTTAGAGTTCCTGTGGTAAAGATAAAAATTAGAGACACCCCCCTGTTTCTCCATCTCCCACCCCCTTCCTTCCAAGGCCCTCACTGTATTGTCAATGCGAACAAACACAGTAAGACAGAAAATTAAGTTCAAGATGATGGGGAATATCTGGGTAGGTTAACACAAGCAAAGGTTTCAACCTTCTCCTCCTCCCCTTACACTAGCCTTTTGTACACATTAATATGCAAGACCCGTAATCTACCAAAATTTTGATGGTTAGTCTACAGAATTGTTTATGTAGCAGGCAAAATAATTGCAGGCCACAAAACTTAGGTGTTCAAACACAGAAGTTTAAATTTTTTCTTTATCTTGAGTCATTTCACATGGTTGCAGAAAACACAATCTCACCAATTGAGGGCAAACTCAGTCATTTCAGGCTTATTTCCTTCCCCCACTTTCCTTGGTGTAGGCTCTATGCCCAGGGGACTAGCATGGTGTTGTGGCATCAGGACCCTGGCTACAGAGATGCCTGCCAAGCTGTCATTTCCTAAAATGTTCACATTCCTTTTTGGTCCTCAGCAATTACAATTCATACTAGATCCATTAAGCTTCTTACCCCAGTTAGGAGGCCAGATCCAACTATCACACCTGTGCTACTCTTAGCCTTAAGAGAGACAAGCAGGCTGCCTTGGCTTAGCTGCCTCAGCAACCAGGTGATCTGAAAATACCGAGCACCACTGATTCCTGGGCACTGCAGATGGCAATGCACAAGTCTGCCATCAGAATATTATGTTCTAGAGAAGAGAGCCAGGTCATAGACACGAAAATGAATCAATGAAAAGAGGAGACAAGGAGTATTGTGAAGGGGACCAGAGGTGGTGAAGCTATTCTCAGTCATGACATTTAGGCTGAAACAGAATGATGAGAAGGAAGCAGCCATGCAAAAATCTGGAGGAATGGATTTCCAAGGGGGAAGAAAGAGAAGTGCAAAGGCTCTAAAACAGGAAGGAATTCGGCCTCTTTCATGGACTGAAAGATGATTGCATAGCTAGAGTGGAGAGAAGAAAGGGAGAGTGAAGAAAGAAAACCACAGAGGTGGGCACAGCCAGATCAGGAAGGGTCTTGCAGGCTATAGTAAGGGGCTGGTATTTTATCCTACATGTAAAAAGATCCCCTGAAGCCATCTCTACAGCATTCTGACATCTGTCCTGCTATGGTCTATTGGAAAATATATGTCAGGATTTTCCCCTTCCATGGAAACTGAAGGGAAGCCTGGCACTTGAGCTGTCTACCTGCTCCTCCTCCCCCAGCCCCATTGCCAAATCCTTGGGTGTCTATATAGCCATACCCTTGGCTTAGCTGGGAATAGGGCAGGACACAGAGTCCTCTCTTAGAGACACCCCTCATACCTAACCACCTTGTCAGCAAAAATTGTGAAAGACTTTGGAAATAGGCAAAATTGATTAGTGGGTGTCCTATCTAGAGCACACTTTTGGGTCATCTTTTATTACCAACTATTGTACAACTCTGTCAAGATGTGGAATTCTGGTACTAATGCAAGTGATTCCAGTCCATGGGAATGCAAACTGTGTCCAGGGGGTGGAATTTGATTATTTCTCTGTAGAAATTGATCAATTTTATATCTATCTGTATTTATTTCAGCATTTCTGATGTTCTATGTGATGTTTTAAAAATTCTCCTTTGAACTAGTTATAACATCTTACCAGTTTCCTCATTAATAATGACATGTTTATTTTGTATTTGTGAGTCAAGATTTTGCCTTTTATAAAAAAGTACTATTTGGGAACCTTAACCTCCTCTCTATTCTTTCTCCCCTGCCTTCTTTTTCTTATTCTTTTGTTCTGAACAATCACAAGACCCAAAGGTAAGTGAAAGGTAGATGGCATTCTTGTTCGTATACAGAGGAAACAACTGGAGCTTGGGGGAGTGAAGACACCTTTGGTTTGCTGACTCCTGTTCTGGGGCTCCATGGTAAGTGGGAGAAAAGCACAGCCTCATAGGTTCTTTGGGAAATGCTCTGAAGTATTCTTGGGAATAAGGAGGGGTCTATTCCCGGGATGTAAATTTCCTGCAATGTACAATGCAACCCCACCCCGCCATCAAATGAAGATTATCCTGCTATAAATGCCAGGAGCACCCTCAGGGAGAAACACTGTACTTGGACAACATAGATCTACAGAACGTTGCTCTTGCATATGCGGGCTTTAATGGCTGCCCCCAAGAATCCAGCTGGGACCCAGACAAACATTTTATTCATTTCCCAAATCACTAACCCAGAGCCAGTTTTATGGTCATATCCCCCCTGCCTGACATGCAAAAAAAGGTTTATGGCCTTCAATAAAGACTTTTCTCTATTGAATATTGAGTATAAACTCCAGCACCCTCCAGTAAGATTTATATTCTTGTTTTGCTTAAGAGTCACATTTTAATGTGGCAATAAAAACAAGTAAGATTTGTCTCACTGGAAGGCATCCTGTTTAGTTAATTGTCAGACCCCATGCTGCAAATCACTGCTTTGGATTTCTTGTACCCAGAGAAAGCCGTTGTTTCTTCCTCTCCTCACATGAGTCACATGAGCCTGAGAGCCATGTTGAAGGAGAAGATCTGGAGCTAGAGGCAGTGGGGAGGGGAAAGTAAGAAGGAGGAAACTGCCCTATATTGTGCAACACCTTCCACAAAGCCTGCAATGTATGCATCAGTTCCCTTGGAGGCAGTGTGGTGAATGGACAGTGTTCCCATTCTGAAGTCAGATCTGGAATCCCAGCCCTGCATTTACCAGCTCTGTGACCTTGGGTTGTTTAATGTCTCCAAATTTCCAGTCCCCTCCCTTCCCCCACATAGATTATAATGATGCTATATCAATCCTCCTGGCTTTGTTTTGAACATTATATTAGGTAATGGATTTAAAGAAGCTGGCACCAAAAAAAGCAAGCAGTACATGTTGGATCTTTCCCCAGTAGAGGCTGACAACCTTGAGAGGCATCCAGCACAATGTGCCTGACACTTGCCAAGGGTCACCAGAACTATAGGCAAGTAGCCAGATAAGTGGAAGCAGACAAGCAGGCATTGGAGGCTTAGGGATTCAGGCAAGAGTCTGAGCAGCAAGGAGCGAGGACCCAGGCAGGCTTAGGGACAGAGGAGGTCAGGAGCAACACAGAGAAGGGGTGACAGGCACACAAGTGAAGAACAAGAGTGGGCTTGTTATTAGCCCAGTTAGCTTCTGGGGTATTTCTGGATCAAGACCAGGAAGGTCAGAGACAGCAGGTCGAAGACAATGGGCTGCTTCACTTGACAAGGAGAGTGGTGTGTGTTGGGCAGGGTGAAGCATCTAGGGCTGCTAGGCAGAGGCAAACCAAATAAGTCCCTCTGCAGGGCCCTTCTGTATACAGCACAATCTGCCCCTTAAGTAGACCTTGGTTTCCCAGCCTTCTCCACCCACAGTGCACATGAGCAGTGCTAAGGGTATCCCGACAATACAGGATGGCAGCTGTGATGCATCAATGATTCAAGCATCCATTTAGGAGGAGCCTCTATGCCCTAACAATAATTTGTATACCCTTGGGGCTTTCAAATAGGTTTTATCTCTAGTGTCAACTCTGAACAATTGGTAGTGGCTGCCTGAAATATATTTCTGTAGAGAAATATTTTGAAGGCCACATTTGAGAAGAATGCTGTGATTGATTATTTATGTCTGCCAAGAGCTTAGAAATGATGAGTGGAGGTATACTTGCTATCTTTTAGCTTGAAGTAATGCAGCCAATTCCTCCTAGCTGGTGTGCAGCTGGAGCATGCCTATAAGGTGCTGTTGGAGGAAGTTACTCATTCATGTATTCATTTATTCAGCATTCTCAGAATAGCCTCCATCAGCAGCACTGCTGCACTGGAGGAAGAGACGAGGTCCTGTAGGAGGAAGTTCTGGGGACTCTCAGAGCTGTTTTCCAGACTTGAGTATGCTTTGGCACTTCATTTAGATTCAACATCAGTAAATAACCCTGGGAAGTATAAATTATTATCAACCCAGTTTTTCAGGATAGAAAACTGAGGTTAATTTTGGTTTGGAAACAGCCAGTGGAATAATTCCTACCATAATAATTATCATGTCCTAAAATGCAGTCGTTTGCATCTTTCACTGAGGGCCCTGAAGAGAACAAGATCATGCTTGTTAGAAGCCATTTGCCCTCTGTGTTATTTAAGGGCAGCCTTTCTGACATATCAGCCAGCCCTCAGCCAAGCTCTGAGCAATACCTAAACTCAGGGAATGCGTATTCAGTGAATTGGCCCATATTTTATCTCCCTACAAAATAGCTATTTAAATATCCCTCGAGTATGCACTTTCTGAATCATTAAGGCTTCAGGGTGCATCAATTACACTAATTTGGGAAAGTGATCAAATTCATGCAGGGCTGTTATTTTTAAAGACAAGACATTTTAGTGTATTGATGGGATATTGGTGTCCGGAGTATATAGATTTCCAGTTATCTCCTGTCATGGCAAGAGTCCATCGGTTTCCTTTAAGAGATGGAGAACACATTATGCCTGGTATTAACAAAGATCAATTTCAGTAAAGGAAGACATTCAACACAAGGGAATTGAACTGAGCTGGGAATAAATGATGTAATGTTTGAAGCAATAAGGGATAAGTCATGCTGGGACTCCAAGTTCTTGTATAAATGATGATTAAATGGAATTTTTGTCCCTGCTTTTTGCTAGGGGTGATTTTTCTTTACTGTAAAGTATAATGTATCTATTTCAGCCTTGTCAGCAAAGTATGCAGCTCATAATTGGACTTCTTAAAGATTTCAGATTTCTTTGGTCCTAACGTGAAGGGAGGGTCTTATCTTTATTGCCAACTCATTTCTACTCTTCAAACCAAAGTGACAGTATTTTATAAGAATTTGGCTTTGGGTGTTATCTTTCAAGAAAACTGTATTCCAAACTTCAATACAGTGAATAGAGTTACAAAGACACCATGAGGATAATATGGAAGATTTTGGAAATAGAGTACAGATAAGCTCTCTGTGAGATGTGAGATGCAGTGAAAAAAAATGACAAGATGAATAGGAACAATAGTGGTGCAGGATTTCTATCAATGTCTCTATGGGAAAAAGTCAAACCAAACCAGACTTTTTCATTTTCCTGTGAATACATTTTGCAGGGAGAGGGGAGGCAGTCCACAAAAGCTATTTAGCTATTTAAGCATACTCATAACAATATGTAGAGCTGGGAATGACCTCAGATAGTTCAACAGATAAGAATACTAATACCCAGGGAGGGAACGTGACTTACCCAAGATCACAGTTTCTCTTCCTTCTGGCTTGAGGTATTTCTTCATAGCTAATTTAGGAAATTTCATTTTTTAAAAGGAACATCATTCCAATTTTTTTCAATTTTGTTTTTGATGGTGATATTGATTTTTGAATATGCACCAAAAACTAGCACCGTGATTGGATGCCAGAAGTTCTAACTTGGAACTAAATTGAATGCTGAGTTTCTGATTCCATGTTTCTTGGGGAAGATGTGGCAAGCATATAAAAAGCACATTTTCACAGAGCAACATTTGGAGGGCAGGCAAAAAAAGAGAAAAATTATATTTAAAAAATTAGTTTTGGTTTATCAAGTAATAGCTCTTTTCTTACCAGCACCCTCCCAAGATGGAGGACTTGGAAGCAAAAAGAGAGAAGGGTTGAACTACCTGAGGGTTGGCATTTGTGATGTCTCCAGCTCAGAGACACAGTCATGGAGGAGCCAAGGTCTAAACCAGAAGAAAAGAACCAAGCACCTAACCCTTATTTTTATTTTTGTCCATGCCAACATTTTCCCCCATCTAACCTTTAGATGGGTCCTTTTAAAGACTTACTCCATAATGAAGAGGTTTGCTGGGAGCCACAGTTCTCAACCTCAGAGAAAGACACATCCAGGGTTTTCTTGAGCAGAGACAGAGCTGCCATCCTGACACCTAGAATAAGAGCTCTGAGGTGGGGCTTCAGAAGTTTTATTCTTTGGGAGCTACTTATAGCAGAAAAGGTGTGCAGTGCTTATTAATGGAGAACACACACAAGATGGCAGCCCAGAGGTCTGGGCTCCAATCAGAGCACTTCTGTCTACCAGCTCCATGTTCTCTGGAAAAATCTACTTCCTGCCATTAGACTAACTGACCTCTAGGTCCATGGGGACAGGTCATCCAACAGCCCAGTCCATATTCTCACCCGTTATCCCCTCTGCCTTATCCACCAACTGCCACCATCACATCAGGAACCATGCCATCCTCCTCCCTCTCTTTGCCCTGCCTTAGATTTGGAATCTCCACTCCTGGTGTATTAGTCAGAGTTCTCTAGAGGGACAGGACTAATAGGATAGATGAATATTTGAATGGGAGTTTATTAAGGAGTACTGACTCACACCATCACAGGGTGAAGTGTCACAATAGACCATCTGCAAGTTGAGGAGCAAGGAAGCCTGTCCGAGTCCCAAAACCTCAAAAGTAGGGAAGCCAACAGTGCAGCCTTCAGTCTGTGGCCAAAGGCTCAAGAGCCCCTGGCAAACCACTGGTATAGGTCCAAGAATCCAGAAGCTGAAGAACTTGGAGTCTGATGTTCAAGGGTAGGAAGCATCCAGCACAGGAGAAAGATGAAGGCCTAAAGACTCAGCCAGTCTAGTCATACCACATTCCTCTGCCTGCTTATATTGTAGCCTTGCTGCAGCTGACTAGATAGTGCCCACCCAGATTGAGGGTGGGTCTTCCTTTCCCAGTTCACTGACTTGAAAGTTAACCTCCTTTGGCAACACCCTCATAGACACACCCAGGAACAATACCTTGCATCCTTCAATCCAATCAAGTTATCACTCAACCATCACACCTGGCCATCTCCCTATTCCTCCTACATATCTCTAGTCCCACCAGAGCTGCCATCTAGTCCCTCCATCCTTCAAGATCTCCAGTTCCCTGACTCTGCAGAACCTCCCAGCATTTTCTGGCTTGCCTTCCTTTTCTACCTATGTTCTTCATGGGTAGTCACTTCAATAACACTCTTCCTAATACCCTTATCTGCCTCTGGAGCTGTCCTTCCTGTGATTGTCAGCACAACAATTCCAACTCTGGACAAATACAACCATCCACTTCCTCAGATCCTGCTGCTTAGTGGTGCCTGTGAAAACTTATCATGGTGCCTGCCTTACAAATTAAAGATTCCAACCCCTTGGCACCTGAAGTTTCCAATCTGGTCCCAAATGTCTGTTTTAAACCTTTAGCACTCTCCTCAAGCCCTCCACTCCATTCCTAGTCCTAGTTTCCTTCCTGTCATTTGCAGCAGATGACTTGGCTTTCTATTTCCTGAGAAAGAGGTCAGCAGGAGTTGGGCTAATACAGTTTCATGAAGTCTGAATGTCCTGTATTGGGAGACAAGAGGGCAGTTCAGACCAGGGTAGCATGAACCAGAAGGAAGAACATTCTTTAGCCATCAGAGAGGATGAGAAACCAGATGGCTCTTCAAGGTGGGTCCCAGTGCAGGAGGTCCTGAGGCCGAGGCAGCAGAGTTCATTAGACACCTTTCAAGAGGACTAGTTCCATGCCCCATGGAATTTCTAGTTGGATTCAAATCTCAAGATTTTTTAGTTTCTCCTCTACCTGAAACTCTTAAATTGTCCAAATCACAAACAAATTTGCTTTGAAAGGCATTTCTGGATATAGAGTGAAAGAAAAGATGTCACATAATAAAATTGTCTTCTTTATATTGAGTTGAGCTACAGGAGTCCTTCTCTGAAATTCTGTAACTCAAATAGGGTTCTGAGCCAATTATTTCCCCTTTTGTTTTCATCCTCTGGCTTCCCCACAGGTGTAGAATTTTAGCCTGAAGAAAGATTTTTGGCTAGGGATTCTGCTCAAGCCATGGAGTTGTGGAGGAGATTCTGACAGATCAGAAGTACGCTACATGGAGGGGCCCTATTATGGTTGGCTTCTCTGCCTCACTTTGTTTTTACTCAGCTTGTTTTTTTGATGATTCACAGAATTCCTAAGCAGGATGAAAGAAAGTAACGACCAAGAGCAAAGAGCATCGCTTATTTTACTTCTTTTGGTCATAAGGTCTGGGTGTCTTTTGGCTCTTCCCCAACGCAGGAAGATAATCCATAGCAAGTTATTTTTTAGGTGCAGTTTTTGGGAATCAATTTCTCGTTATGGAAGTCAGTAGTTCTGTGCACATATAGGCCTTAGGGACAGCATGGCCAATGAGAAAGACTTTATCCTACATAAAAGTTCCTAGATAAAGTACAGCTGTTGAGCCTTTCCCCAGGGAGTAGCAAGGGCAAGTGTAGTGAGAGCAAGAGAAAGATTACAAAGTGGACAACATAAGGATTACGAAGTGGACAAAAGAAAGCACCTGCCCAACCTCTTAGCTGAGTCAGCAACCTTACAACTCCAATGGAGTCAGTGGGCCTCCTTTCTTAAAAGCTGAATGACAGCCAAGGTGGGGAATAGACACTGGGTAATGGTTAGCAGGAGATAGTCCCACCACTAAAAGCAGGAGCTATTGGTCAGTGGAATAGCTGTGGGCCAGGGCTTCTCTTCAGATATATTTATTAAACCAGGGACATGTTTAAATTTCGAACCAAATTTATTTAAATGAGTTTATATCCTTTAATAAGCCATGATGTTTGTTATTTAAAGAAGCCTAGACAAATTATTCTGAAATACAAGTTATTAAATTTTGTTATGTCAGTAAATATGGTTATCCATGAGGCGGTTTATGGTAGATACTCTCACCTATTTCTAAAAGAGGGTTTGGGGTGAAGCCAAGATGGCTCCGGAGCCAAATAGGAACAGCTCCAGTCTACAGCTCCCAGCATGAGCAACACAGAAGACGGGTGATTTCTGCATTTCCAACTGAGGTACCGGGTTCATCTCACTAGGGAGTGCCAGCAGTGGGTGCAGGACAGTGGGTGCAGCACACTGTGCGCGAGCCGAAGCAGGGTGAGGCATTGCCTCACTCGGGAAGCACAAGGGGTCAGGGAGTTCCCTTTCCTAGTCAAAGGAAGGGGTGACAGACAGCACCTGGGAAATCGGGTCACTCTCACCCTAATACTGTGCTTTTCCAATGGGCTTAAAAAACAGCACACCAGGAGATTATATCCCACACATGGCTCGGAGGGTCCTACACCCATGGAGTCTCACTGATTGCTAGCACAGCAGTCTGAGATCAAACTGCAAGGTGGCAGCGAAGCTGGGGGAGGGGCGCCTGCCATTGCCCAGGCTTGATTAGGTAAACAAAGCAGCCGGGAAGCTCGAACTGGGTGGAGCCCACAATAGCTCAAGGAGGCCTGCCTGCCTCTGCAGGCTCCACCTCTGGGGGCAGGGCACAGACAAACAAAAAGACAGCAGTAACCTCTGCAGACTTAAATGTCCCTGTCTGACAGCTTTGAAGAGAGTAGTGGTTCTCCCAACACACAGCTGGAGATCTGAGAACGGGCACACTGCCTCCTCAAGTGGGTCCTTGACCACCGAGCAGACTAACTGGGAGGCATCCCCCAGTAGGGGCAGACTGACACCTCACACGGTCGGGTACTCCTCTGAGACAAAACTTCCAGAGGAATGATCAGGCAGCAGCATTTGCGGTTCACCAAGATCCACTGTTCTACAGCCACCACTGTTCTGCAGCCACCGCTGCTGATACCAAGGGAAACAGGGTCTGGAGTGGACCTCTAGCAAACTCCTGCAGCTGAGGGTCCTGTCTGTTAGAAGGAAAACTAACAAACAGACAGGACATCCACACCAAAACCTCATCTGTACATCACCATCATCAAAGACCAAAGGTAGTTAAACCACAAAAATGGGGAAAAAATAGAGCAGAAAAACTGTAAACTCCAAAAAGCAGAGCGCCTCTCCTCCTCCAAAGGAACGCAGCTCCTCACTAGCAATGGAACAAAGCTGGATGGAGAATGACTTTGATGAGCTGAGAGAAGAAGGCTTCAGACAATCAAACTACTCCAAGCTACAGGAGGAAATTCAAACCAATGGCAAAGAAGTTAAAAACTGTGAAAAAAAATTAGATGAATGGATAACTAGAATAACCAATACAGAGAAGTCCTTAAAGGAGCTGATGGAGCTGAAAGCCAAGGCTCGAGAACTACGTGAAGAATGCAGAAGCCTCAGGAGCCGATGCAATCAACTGAAAGAAAGGGTATCAGTGATGGAAGATGAAATGAATGAAATGAAGCTAGAAGGGAAGTTTAGAGAAAAAAGAATTAAAAGAAACGGACAAAGCCTCCAAGAAATATGGGACTATGTGAAAAGATCAAATCTACGTCTGATTGGTGTACCTGAAAGTGACGGGGAGAATGGAACCAAGTTGGAAAACACTCTGCAGGATATTATCCAGGAGAACTTCCCCAATCTAGCAAGGCAGGCCAACATTCAGATTCAGGAAATACAGAGAATGCCACAAAGATACTCCTCGAGAAAGCAACTCCAAGACACATAATTGTCAGATTCACCAAAGTTGAAATGAAGGAAAAAATGTTAAGGGCAGCCAGAGAGAAAGGTCGGGTTACCCACAAAGGGAAGCCCATCAGACTAACAGCAGATCTCTCAGCAGAAACTCTACAAGCCAGAAGACAGTGGGGGCCAATATTCAACATTCTTAAAGAAAAGAATTTTCAACCCAGAATTTCATATCCAGCCAAACTAAGCTTCATAAGTGAAGGAGAAATAAAATACTTTACAGACAAGCAAATGCTGAGAGATTTTGTCACCACCAGGCCTGCCCTAAAAGAGCTCCTGAAGGAAGCACTAAACATGGAAAGGAACAACCAATACCAGCCACTGCAAAAACATGCCAAATTGTAAAGACCATCAAGGCTAGGAAGAAACTGCATGAACTAATGAGCAAAATAGCCAGCTAACATCATAATGACAGGATCAAATACACACATAACAATATTAACTTTAAATGTAAATGGGCTAAATGCTCCAATTAAAAGACATAGACTGGCAAATTGGATAAAGAGTCAAGACGCATCAGTGTGCTGTATTCAGGAAACCCATCTCACATGCAGAGACAGACACATAGGCTCAAATAAAGGGATGGAGGAAGATCTACCAAGCAAATGGGAAACAAAAAAAAGGCAGGGGTTGCAATCCTAGTCTCTGATAAAACAGACTTTAAACCAACAAAGATCAAAAGAGACAAAGAAAGCCATTACATAATGGTAAAGGGATCAATTCAACAAGAAGAGCTAACTGTCCTAAATATATATGCACCCAATACAGGAGCACCCAGATTCATAAAGCAAGTCCTTAGTGGCCTACAAAAAGACTTAGACTCCCACACAATAATAATGGGAGACTTTAACACCCATTATTATTAATGTTTAACTGTCAACATTAGACAGATCAACGAGACAGAAAGTTAAAAAGGATACACACGAATTGAACTCAGCTCTGCACCAAGCAGACCTAATAGACATCTACAGAACTCTCCACCCCACATCAACAGAATATACATATTTTTAGAACCACACCACACCTATTCCAAAATTGACCACATAGTTGGAAGTAAAGCACTCCTCAGCAAATGTAAAAGAACAGAAATTATAACAAACTGTCTCTCAGACCACAGTGCAATCAAACTAGAACTCAGGACTAAGAAACTCACTCAAAACCACTCAACTACATGGAAACTGAACA
The DNA here is from genome assembly GCF_029281585.2 of Gorilla gorilla gorilla. Classification (NCBI taxonomy): domain Eukaryota; kingdom Metazoa; phylum Chordata; class Mammalia; order Primates; family Hominidae; genus Gorilla; species Gorilla gorilla. Next base: position 82,926,295 of record NC_073239.2, on the reverse strand, counting down.
ACCTGCTCCTGAATGACTACTAGATAAATAAAGAAATGAAGGCAGAAATAAAGATGTTCTTTGAAACCAATGAGAACAAAGACACAACATACCAGAATCTCTGGGACATATTCAAAGCAGTGTGTAGAGGGAAATTTATAGCACTAAATGCCCACAAGAGAAAGCAGGAAAGATCCAAAATTGACCACCCTAATGTCACAATGAAAAGAACTAGAAAAGCAAGAGCAAACACATTCAAAAGCTAGCAGAAGGAAAGAAATAACTAAAATCAGAGCAGAACGGAAGGAAACAGAGACACAAAAAACCCTTCAAAAAATTAATGAATCCAGGAGCTGGTTTTTTGAAAAGATCAACAAAATTGATAGACCGCTAGCAAGACTAATAAAGAAGAAAAGAGAGAAGAATCAAATAGATGCAATAAAAAATGACAAAGGGGATATCACCACTGTTCCCACAGAAATACAAACTACCATCAGAGAATACTACAAACACCTCTACGCAAATAAACTAGAAAATCTACAAGAAATGGATAAATTCCTGGACACATACACCCTCCCAAGACTAAACCAGGAAGAAGTTGAATCTCTGAATAGACCAATAACAGGCTTTGAAATTGTGGCAATAATCAATAGCTTACCAACCAAAAAAAGTCCAGGACCAGATGGATTCACAGCCGAATTCTACCAGAGGTACAAGGAGGAGCTGGTACCATTCCTTGTGAAACTATTCCAATCAATAGAAAAAGAGGGAATCCTCCCTAACTCATTTTATGAGGCCAGCATCATCCTGATACCAAAGCCCGGCAGAGACACAACCAAAAAAGAGAATTTTAGACCAATATCCTTGATGAATATTGATGCAAAAGTCCTCAATAAAATACTAGCAAACCGAATCCAGCAGCACATCAAAAAGCTTATCCACCATGATCAAGTGGGCTTCATCCCTGGGATGCAAGGCTGGTTCAACATATGCAAATCAATAAACGTAATCCAGCATATAAACAGAACCAGAGACAAAAACCACATGATTATCTCAATAGATGAATTTTGTCAAAGGCCTTTTCTGCAACAACCCTTCATGCTAAAAACTCTCAATAAATTAGGTATTGATGGGACGTATCTCAAAATAATAAGAGCTATCTATGACAAACCCACAGCCAATATCATACTGAATGGGCAAAAACTGGAAGCATTCCCTTTGAAAACTGGCACAAGACAGGGATGCCCTCTCTCACCACTCCTATTCAACATAGTGTTGGAAGTTCTGGCCAGGGCAATCAGGCAGGAGAAGGAAATAAAGGGTATTCAATTAGGAAAACAGGAAGTCAAATTGTCCCTGTTTGCGGATGACATGATTGTATATCTAGAAAACCCCATTGTCTCAGCCCAAAATCTCCTTAAGCTGATAAGCAACTTTAGCAAAGTCTCAGGATACAAAATCAATGTGCAAAAATCACAAGCATTCTTATACACCAATAACAGACAAACAGAGAGCCAAATCATGAGTGAACTCCCATTCACAATTGCTTCAAGGAGAATAAAATACCTAGGAATCTAACTTACAAGGGACATGAAGGACCTCTTCAAGGAGAACTACAAACCACTGCTCAATGAAATAAAAGAGGATACAAACGGAAGAACATTCCATGCTCATGGGTAGGAAGAATCAATATCATGAAAATGGCCATACTGCCCAAGGTAATTTATAGATTCAATGCCATCCCCATCAAGCTGCCAATGACTTTCTTCACAGAATTGGAAAAAACTACTTTAAAGTTCATATGGAACCAAAAAAGAGCCCGCATCGCCAAGTCAATCCTAAGCCAAAAGAACAAAGCTGGAGGCATCACGCTACCTGACTTCAAACTATACTACCAGGCTACAGTAACCAAAACAGCATGGTACTGGTACCAAAACAGAGATATAGATCAATGGAACAGAACAGAGCCCTCAGAAATAATGCCATGTATCTACAACTATCTGATCTTTGGCAAACCTGAGAAAAACAAGCAATGGGGAAAGGATTCCCTATTTAATAAATGGTGATGGGAAAACTGGCTAGCCATATGTAGAAAGCTGAAACTGGATCCCTTCCTTACACCTTATACAAAAATTAATTCAAGATGGATTAAAGACTTACATGTTAGACCTAAAACCATAAAAACCCTAGAAGAAAACCTAGGCAATACCATTCAGGACATAGACATGGGCAAGGACTTCATGTCTAAGACACCAAAAGCAATGGCAACAAAAGCCAAAATTGACAAATGGGATCTAATTAAACTGAAGAGCTTCTGCACAGCAAAAGAAACTACCATCAGAGTGAACAGGCAACCTACAAAATGGGAGAAAATTTTCACAACCTACTCATCTGACAAAGGGCTAATATCCAGAATCTACAATGAATTCAAACAAATTTACAAGAAAAAAACAAACAACCCCATCAAAAAGTGGGCAAAGGATATGAACAGACACTTCTCAAAAGAAGACATTTATGCAGCCAAAAGACACATGAAAAAATGCTCATCATCACTGGCCATCAGAGAAATGCAAATCAAAACCACAATGAGATACCATCTCACACCAGTTAGAATGGCAATCATTAAAAAGTCAGGAAACAACAGGTGCTGGAGAGGATGTGGAGAAATAGGAACACTTTTACACTGTTGGTGGGACTGTAAACTAGTTCAACCATTGTGGAAGTCAGTGTGGCAATTCCTCAGGGATCTAGAACTAGAAATACCATTTGACCCAGCCATCCCATTACTGGGTATATACCCAAAGGATTATAAATCATGCTGCTATAAAGACACATGCACACGTATGTTTGTTGTGACACTATTCACAATAGCAAAGACTTGGAACCAACCCAAATGTCCAACAGCGATAGACTGGATTAAGAAAATGTGGCACATGTACACCATGGAATACTATGCAGCCATAAAAAATGATGAGTTCATGTCCTTCGTAGGGACATAGATGAAACTGGAAACCATCATTCTCAGCAAACTATCACAAGGACAAAAAACCAAACACCGCATGTTCTCACTCATAGGTGGGAATTGAACAATGAGAACACATGGACACAGGAAGGGGAGCACCACACACCGGGGACTGTTGTGGGGTGGGGGGAGGGGGGAGGAATAGCATTAGGAGATATACCTAATGCTAAATGAGGAGTTAATGGGTGCAGCACACCACATGGCACATGTATACATATGTAACAAACCTGCACATTGTGCACATGTACCCTAAAACTTCAAGTACAATAATAATTTTAAAAAACATAAATAAACAAATAAAAATAAAAATAACTAAAAAAAAAAGGGGGGGGTGTTGGCTAGGCATGGTGGCTCATGCCTGTAATCTCAGCATTTTGGGAGGCCAAGGCAGGCAGATCCCTTGAGGCCAGCAGTTTGAGACCAGCCTGGCCAACATGGTGAAACGCCACCTCTACTAAAAATACAAAAAAGTAGCCAGGCGTAGTGGTGCAGGCCTGTAGTCCCAGTTACTGAGGAGGCTGAGGCAGGAGAATCACTTGAACCCTGGAGGTGGAGGTTGCAGTGAGCCGAGATCACTCCATTGCACTCCAGCCTGGGTGACAAGAGCAAAACTCTGTCTCAAAAATAAATAGATAAATAAATAAATAAAACGAGTTTAAAGAAAAACAACAAAAGAGGATTTGTAGTTGCATTTTCCATCTCTCATCCCTTTGGGTTTTGTTGACATAGGCTAAGTTCCTTGTTCAGAGTGACCCCAAGTGACCCTTCCTCCATGACCACAGCTCTCACAGGATCCTGGTAACAAGCACAGGGCTGGTGATGGCTTCCGCCCTTAGCAGGTTCTTGGTGCCTTAATATGTCTTATTGTTTCTCTTAACCCTGCCCACACCTTTGTAAGAAGGCTCTTATTAGAGTCTCCTCATTGAATTCTGTTTCTTGATGGAACTCTCATTGCTATAATCTCCAACATGTTGGAAAATCTATAAATTGTAACAGTTAAAAGAACCTCTGTTCTTGGACAAGATACCACACTTATAAAAAGATAGCCCTGGTGTAGTGCTTTGTACTTGTTTCATGTGCTGTTTGTTAAATCTCAATTCCGTCTTACAGGAAAGGCAATTGGAGTCACTGGGAGTTTAGGAATTTCTACAGGGTCTGTGACTAATTAAGGTTAGGGTGGTCAAGAACTCAGCTGTCCAGCACTCTGCTCCAGCCCAGATTGTTCTGACCCAGCAGCAGCCAAAGGAAGGTGAACCTTTGCTTTATTATTTATCCTTCATTAGTTTCTAAAGACTTGAGAGAGATGCTCCTGCCTAAGTGCCAGCCTTAGAGTAACTTCCAAATTGAAAATAACAGGTCTCCCTTGAAGGCCATGTGGTCATCTCCTCTTAATTTCCACACAAGATCCCTGCTGCTTTTTAAAACCATCAGCCTTGCATAGGAGGTTCTGTCTCAAAGATCTTTCAGAAATGTGACTAGAATGGGCAGCTAGGTAGAGGTCTCATATCATGCCATCAGGTATGTTTCTCTCCTGCTCTGTCTTGCTCTCTGTTTCTGTTGCCCGGTTTCTCTCTGTACGTCCCTTTGTCTTTCCTATTTTCTTCATGCCTTCCTCTCCTGAGAAGTCTTGTGGGACAGGCTGACAGTCCTTTGCCTGTTGAGATACCCAATAACTGCTAACAGTAGAAAGCCATTGCCACCCCAGGCCATTACCAGAGCCCAATGAGAGCTGTAGCCACTGAGGCAGGCTCACTCAGCCCCTGCTAGAGGGGTGACACTGATTCAAGGAGGTGACAACCAAGAAATGCCATGGTCTCCTCCTCCCCTTCTATCTTCTGATCTCCTGCTGGTGCTTCCATTGTCCCAAACCAACTGTAGGCCAGAGTGCAAGGGGATCTGGGTGATGGGGTCTATAGGAGCAGCTTTTGGGGGAACAGTAGTATAGAAAAGGGCAGAGCATGGATGGAAGCAATGGCATGGGTGGAGGTGGGGAACAAATAGAGAATAACCAACACAGGGATGACCCCACCTATTGACAACAGTGAGTCTGAATAGTGGGATGAATGAAAGCTATTTTAGTTCATTACTTTATTACCTCCCCCTGCCCAAATGGCAGCTTTGATTCCTTTCTTGATGAATTCCAGAGTCACTCTAAACATCTCTGTTTTCCTCATTCTCTCCTCTCCTCTGTCTTGTGCTCTGTTGGCCCAGGCAATCTACCAGTGCCTGGACGTGATTCTCTACAACAAAGTTGAATTGGGAGTTGCATCTCCTTTCTCCTGCATTCTTCTTTGCTGAATGCTAAAAAGGAAGGCAGTTGCCATGTAGTTAATATATGATAGATCTATCGACTGAGACTCCTCAGACATGTGGTCCAGTCCATGGGCCCAAAAAAGGAGCAATTGCAAGATGCCATCGCATCCTAATAAAGCTGTGGAAGTGAAACACAGTTGGTGACACAGGTGACAAAGGCAGGCTGTTGAGGTCTGGCTAGTCACAAAGCATTGGTGCTCTGCAGTTTAATAAAACCCATATGTGACACCATGGGGACAGTCACCTTGGCTGCCAGCTGGCCAACTTGTGCACCTGCTTTTCTGGGAGGTATGGTGAGGAAAGATTTGGGCAGGCCCTTTCAGAACTAAAACTGGTCCAGGCCATGGGGATGCCAGCAGGAGCTCTGCACCTGGGTATATTTGGAAATGGCCACCCTAGAATAGAGTACCCTGGGTTGGGTCACAGAAATGGGGCTGTGGCTCATTAGTTCCAGCCCCAGCTGATACTGCCAAGCACCAGGTTATGTCCCAACCATCAGATTTCTTTTTATCCATAGTCACAAAATACCTGCAAAGCTTCATGCTGTTGGCTTTAGGGAGCGACAGGTTTAGGATACAGATGCCTCAGTGCTGATCCTTCTCTCTACAGAAAAGTCAAAGACCCAATCTGGATTGACAGCCTACTATATGGCAGCACTGCACATTAAAAGAAACAATTTACATTTTTATATGTATTTAGAATTTCAGAACTTAGCAGGTCCTTATTTAGAGACAGAGGAGAAGGAAGATGGAGGAGAGAGGAAGGAAGGGAGAAAGAATACTATGCTTACCAAAGGGATTAAGAGCAAAGACTCTGGAGAGTTTGATCCCAGCCACTTTACCAGCTCTAGGTTTCGGGCAAGAAACATCACCTTTCAGGGCCTTAGCTTCCCAATTTATAGGATAGGAATAAAAATGGTACCTACTCCCTGGGGTTGCAGTGTGGATTAAATGAATTAGCACGTAAAACCCTCAGAGCCATTCCTGGCACAGGGGTTGAGCTCAGTAAATAGTAACTGACGCTATTTTTTATATTGTTGGACAATATTGCAGGCCAGAAGCACCATGTTTGTTGGATGAAACTCTGTCTTTGCATAGAAAGGACTAAGGCTTTGAGCTTACTAGCCACAGGAACTTGGTCCCTTGACTTCCTCCCTCAGTGTCTTCCATCTATAAAGCAAGGATGCCAATAATCTCTGCCTCATTAGGTGTGTTCTAAGAAGAAAATGAGGCAGCCTTCATGCCTGACCTTCTATGCTCTGTGAAGGAAATCGGAATGGCTGTATTATTTGAAAGTCATAAAATTACTAAGTCACCTTGGGTTTGCCTTCCTTGTTTGCTGAAGCTAGAACCTCTGTCAGCTCCCCTCCTCCATCCTGAGGTTTAAGTGTTTGCCTTCACAGATGCTCAAGACTCCTGAGAAAAGCCAGTCCAACCTCCACAGCCTCCAGGATGCTGCAGGGTTTCATCCTGAGGCAGATTCACTTCAGAACCCCCACACCTGCTCAGGATGGGACACTGAGGACCAGCCGAGAGCTCAGGCTCCACAAAACGCTCAACAAACTGGGCACGCTGGGCCTGGGAGCTACCCAGGCAGCTGGGCCGTGAGGAGGGCAGGAGCTCCGGCTCCTCTCCAGCTGGCAGGTCTGCTTAATGAGCTGCACTCAGAGCACAGTGACAGGGGCTTTTTGATGGGCAGAGTCATTAGCACTCCATTTTAATTATGCCTCCTGGCGTTCCCCATCGCTTTTCTTTCACTTTACCTGACAGCGCTACTAGTGGCTCCCAAATGCCAAATGGTAACAAGTAAATTGAATTACTGTAAATGTGGATGACTATCAAACTGGTTGGAAAACAAAGGACATTAGTCTTCTCTTTCAGTGTCAGCTGAACAAGTCTTGCCTCACCTCCTTGGGGGCCCAGGAAAGGGGCTTATATCTGAGATTCACTTATGTCTCCGTGGGGTCTAATTTCTAACAACCGGTGCAGACAGCCCATTCAGGAAATGCAAAGAACAACATGTCAGCAGCTCCTTAATGCCATTCCAGCAAGGAGATGAGAGAAGAAATACAGCTATCCCCTCCAGGTAGCTCTGAGAAGATGGGGACTAACATAGAAAGGAAGCATGAGGGGAGGAGAAAGGGAGGGACATGCTCCTCATTAGGAATTATTTCTAACGTTTCTATGACTATCATTGTGATTAAGAACTGTTCTTTGAGAAGAAAGAGGGATCTCTCAAGATAAAAAGGTTATTCAAGAAGGTTCTGTTGGTGGCAAACTCCACTGACGTTTCCCTGAACAATATTTTTTTCCTATATTTCCAAAAGACATTTTTGCAGGGTATACGATTCTTGATGGGCGGTTATTTTCTCTCAGCCTTTGGAGATAGAATCCCTCCACCTGCTGGCTTCCATTACTGCTGTTGAGGAGGCTAAAGTCAGTCAATTGCTGTTGCTGGGATCTGAGTTTCCTCTCTGGCTGTTTTTAAGATCGTCTCTTTGCCTTTGGTATTAAAGAGGTTTCACTACAATGTGGCAAAATGTTGTTGATGGAAAAAGCTAAACTCTGTAAAATACTTGAAGAGGTTTATTCTGAGCCAAGTATGTGAACCATGGTCCATGACACAGCCTCCAGAGGTTCTGAGAACATGCGCCCAAAGCAATTGGGTTATAGCTTGGTTTTATACAGTTTAAGGAGACAGAAGTTACTGGCAAAAACATAAATCGATACATGTAAAATAGACACTGGTTCAGCCCAGAAAGGTGGAACATCTTGAAGAGTGAGGGCTTCCTGATTGGCAATTGGTTGAGAGAGTTAAGCTTTGCCTGAGGAGTTGAAGTCAGTATAAATACATGCTTGAGTTAAGATGGGGCAGGGGGTTATGGAAGCCAAGGTTCTTGTTATATAGATGACACCTCTAAGCAACAGACTTCAGAGAGAATAGATGGTAAATGTCTCTTACTGGACCTTAAAGTGTCAGACTCTTTGGAAAAGACCAAGAAAGTATAGGAGATTCTCTACAGTATGCAAATTTCTTCCACAAGAGATAGCTTTGCAGGGCCATTTCAAAATATGTCAAAGAAATGTATTTTGGGGTAAAATATTTTGATTTCCTTCAGGGCCTGCTATGTGTCATATGATGCTACGCCACAGTTAGGTTGGAGCTGGGTATCTTATTGCCACAAAGAATCTGTTTTTTCAGTCTTATGATCTCCCTTTTAATGTTAGTGCTGGTCAGTTGTGCCTAAACTCCTAAGGGAAGAGGGTATAATGAGGTATGTCTAGGCCCCCCTTCCCATCATGGCCTCTCTTGGCCAAGGAGATTCCATTCAGTCAGTGGGGAGACCTAGAATTTTATTTTTGGTTAACAGTATAAATTTATTTTTATTATCGTGCTTGGAATTTGTTGCAGTTCCAAATCTGGAAAATTCTTGGCCTTTATTCTTCAAACATTGCTTCTCCCCATTTTCTATATTCTCTCTCTGGAACTCCCCTTAGACACATGTTTGACTTCTCTGCCCTTCATATCTTCTTGTTTCTCAGGCTTTTATCTGTGGGAATCCCAAGAGTCTGGTTGAAGGATTTTCCTCCAGAGAGGATTTGCATTTGCTTCTGCCACATGCTAGGGGTGCTTCCAACACTGGGTTGCTTTGAATTAATTTCTCATTAACTAATATCTCTGGGTTTTTCTGGTATACATAGGTAGTGTTTAAGCTCCAAACCTGTATGGGCACAGGCTTGTGGTTACAAATATTTAAAAGAGATTTTTCATCTTCCAAAGGCCAAAGCAAAAATAGTCACATTTTTTTGTTTGTGCCCTTGTGAAGCAGAATTTTTTCCTAGTGTTTTTTTTTCCCAGTGGGTGTAGCAGGTAGGGAATTCCTGCCCTTCCAATTCCCTACCTGGTGGTGAGCCATTGTCTGGACACCTGCCCCACCATGGCCATAACAACCCACAGCTCTAGAAAAGATGATGGGGCCAAGGAACCCCTGGAGGGCAGCTGTTGGCTTCCACAGCCACTTTATTTTCATATTCTGAGCCTTTCTCTACTGTCTCAAAAGTTCTGAATTCTTAAAACATTTTGTTCTGCATTTTAAGTTGTTATTGTTTGCCTGTTTATTTTAGAATGGGAAAGTTTTCAGGATTTCTAGTCCACTATATTTTTCACCTTCTGTATTTATAATCACCTCTTGGAAGAATTTATCAGCTTCTCACTCTCTTGATATTCCCTTTGTTCCCAGCACTCTCCTATCGTATGGGAAGAAAATACCTCCTTTTGTATGTTGTATCTCATACATTGCTTAGCCTCTATTTTTATATATATGCTTTATCGTGTGCACCTTATGTTAGTATATTAGTATATTCTTATAATGTATTAATAAATAAAAATACAATTTTTAACTGATAGGGTTACGGAATCATGAGAGTTTGGAGACTCCACTGCCTTTTTTTTGAGACAGAGTCTTGCTCTGTCACCCAAGCTGGAGTACAGTGGTGCGATCTCAGCTCACTGCAACCTCTGCTTCTCAGGTTCAAGCAATTCTTCTTCATCAGCTTCCCTAGTAGCTGGGGTTACAGGTGCCCGCCACCACACCCAGCTAATTTTTCTATTTTTAGTAGAGACAGGGTTTCACCATGTTGGCCAGGCTGGTCTGGAACTCCTGACCTCAAGTGATTCGCCTGCCTCAGCCTCCCAAAGTGCTGGGATTACAGGCATGTGCCACCATACCCAGCTTCCACTGCCTTTTAAAGCCCATTGTCTATGTTTTTATGAGTTTTAGGGTTGGAAAGAAAATATTCAGAGCTTTGTGCACACTGAACTCTGCTTCTTCAGACTAAAAACAAAAGGTCTGGCAGGGTTACACAGACAGATCCTGCACCTCAGGGCGGAGGTGGGTAGGCAAGTAATGTACTTGCTGGGCTGCAGGTTAGGAGACTTTGGTTGAGTCTAACTGACCCATGCTCTAAGACTCATTTTCGCTTCTCTTCTCTTCTTTAGCCCATGCTTTTTCATTTCAGCATTTCTCTCTGCTACCTAACAAGCTTTTCTACAGCTTTGATTCACCCTATTGATACCACAATAGTTTAGTTTCTCTGTTTAAAGAAAAAAAATAGAGAACTGGCACAAAAAAAAAAAAAAAACCTATCAAAACTTTCAAAAACAGTTGACAGCTTCTCGCCCCAAATCACCAGTTGAAGCTCACCTGAGTTGTCCTCCAGATACCTTGCCTAGGGCTGTATTTGCTGTGAGCCCCCCACCACCCTTTCAGCAATCTGTGATGCCATGTTCCTCTGCCTGTCTGTCTGCATTCCCTGTCTGGGTTATGTTTTCAGGCCTCAGAGAGTGCATTTCATCCTGACAGTGGACACAGTGAACGAGGTTCAAGGAAGCCTCCTGGCTGAATGACCACAGTTCAAGAAGTCTATTAACAAAAGCTAGAGAATCAGAGCTGTCTTCCCCATTTTGGAACTGAATTGCAGCCTTGGATTCTTTTTTGATTATGATCCCAGGTCTCTCATTTCCTAAAATGACCCCACATGGGGGTATAGAAAAATGCTCAGTCTAAGGCTATTTACTGTTTATAGCCTTAGAAGATAGTACACAGAAGACTCACATGATAAATATTATATAAATATGTGTGTATCTATCTGTGTCTGTGTATGTGTAAATTGATACAATCCTTGTGATAGCAACAGCTTTTATGCAGTCATAAATCTTTAGATGTAAAATTGTGATACTCTGGTTTATTAGTATTAAGGAAACATGGCACAAATGAACAAAACATTTCATGCTACAGTGCTTGTGTGCACTGTTACCTCCATCACATAGACATATGAATGTGCCATGTCATAGGTGAGTCACTCACTCCCAAAGACATTCAAAGCTGAAGCTGGAGCCATTTTTTTTATCAGAATCTTCGAGAACTCTGAATCCATTAATGTGGACAAAAAAAGGTCCAGACTGCACTGTGCCAATGGGCACTATTACCTCCTGTTCAGTCAAGTGAAATAAACTGGGTCTCCAAATAGGCTTACATTTTCTGAGCTAACAGTCCTCCCCTGTTTATATTTTCTACTTAAGGAGGATATTTTTTAAAAGCCTATTTCACATAATCAATTTTAGTGGGCCCTTTAAAATGGAAGGTGAGCTGGAGGTAGTTCAGTTTGTTTAACAATAACTTCAGCTTATTGAAGTGAGCATTAGCGTATCATGTCCCCATATGGCAGTCATTAGAGACAGGGGAAACTTGAGAAGCTTATTACTCTGAGATAGCTAGTAAAAGGAATTGAAGACATTTTTATAGGACCTAAAGATAGTGCCAATAAAGTAAGGACAAAATCCATTTGTAGATGATAAGCAAGAGGAGGAAATCTTTGAGAAACTAAAAGGTCTTAGCTCTACAGTATACAAAGTAGAGAAGCTTTCAGGTGACAAGTCTATGGTTCATGTGCATATTCATTAATGTATTTACCTTTCTCAGTCACTCAGTTAACCAGTGTTTACCGAGCACCTACTATGTTCCCAAATGTGGTGACTCCTGAAAATGCAGTGATAACCAAGGCACAATCCCTGCCTGGAGGACCTCACACATAGATGATAGACTAGGAAAGAGGCCACTGAGTGCAAAGGGATGGAATAAGTGGAAAGGGAGGCAGAGGGTATTGTGCCAGTGCACCAGGAACGCTTCCTACCTGACCTGCTAGGGCAAGGCTGGGGTGTGGGTTGTTCCAGGCAGATAGAGCTAGAGGTACAAAAATCTGCAAGGAGAGAGAAAATGGGGTGTCCTTCAGCAACTTCCAAGCAGCTATTTATGGCTTCCACTAGTTCAAGGAAGGGAATGTCAAGAGGTAAAAGCTGGAGAAGTAAGCAGGGATCCAGATCACAAATAACCTTGTATGATTCTTGAAAATGGAAAACTCTTAAAAGGTTCTAAGCAGGGGGATGATGTGATCAGATATCCATTTTAGAAAGATGGTGTATTTGTCTGTTCTCACACTGCAAATAAAAACATACCTGAGACTGGATAATTTATAAAAGAAAGCGGTTTAATTGGCTCACAGTTCAGCATGGCTGGGGAGGCCTCAGGAAACTTAACAATCATGGTGGAAGGGAAAGCAAACAAGTCCTTCTTTACATGGCGGCAGTGAGGAGAAGTCCCAAGCCAAAGGGGGAAAAGGCCTTATAAAACCATCAGATCTCGTGAGAACTCACTATCATGAGAACAGCATGGAGGTAACTATCCCTATGATTCAATTACCTCCCACCAGGTCCCTCCCATGACACATGGGGGTGATGGGAACTACAACTCTAAGATGAGATATGGGTGGAGACACAGCAAACCATATCAGATGGTATAGGCTGCAGTGTGCAAAATGGATTGGAACAGGGAAAGGTAGACACAGGAGGCAAGTTGGGAGTCTGATAAAGCAATAAATAATCAAGCCAAAGGATATGAGTGGCCTGAACTAAGGTACCTGACATGGGATAGAAAGAAGTGAACAGACTGAAGATATGCTAGGAAGGTAAAATTAGGACACAGACATGGGTTGAATGTGGAAGAGGAGGAAAGAAAGAAGCTAAAGGGATTTTGGGTTATACCACTGGGTGGGAAATGGTACTACTTACTGAGATAGTGAACAAAAGGGGAAGAGGGAGTTTAAGGGAAACAATGGTGAATTAAATTTTAGATATTTCATGTTTGCCTTTGGGATATCCAATAAACTCTTAGATATATGTATCTGGAGCCCAGGACAGGGAACTGGCAGGACTTAGAGATTTGGGAGTTATCATCTTATTCTTGGTAATGTAGGCAATGAAATATGGATGAAATTATCCTTGGTATGGGGAGAAGAGATCGTAGAACAGAGCCCTAGGGAACTAACCAATATCAAAGAGATAGAATGAGGGTGAGGAGCCCATGAGGCAGCCTGAGGATCAGTGGAGTAGAAGACCTAGGAGAGTGCGTTGTCAGAGGTGCCATGGCAAGAGAGGCTTTGGGAACAAATGGTTTGTCAACAGAGTCAAATGTTACAAAGAGGTCATACAAAATGAAAGAGGAATTTTAAAAGAATTACTGGAGGTGTCCACTATCATCAATGGCAAACAGATCATTGGTGGCCTGGGTAAAAGCAGTTTCAGTGGCACAATGGAAGAGGAAATACAGCTGCAGTGAGTTGCAGAGTGAATGGAAGGTGAAAATGTGAAATTTAGAGTGCGAACAACTTTTTCAAGATTCCATATGTGAAGGACATGGGGAGAGGAGGCAATAAGTGCCAGAGGAGAATGACAGGATATAAGGCAATTATTTTGAAACTAAATTATTAGAAACTAAATGATAGAAGAGACTTGAAGTGATTCAAATGCTCATGAGAATTAGCCAATAGAGAGGCAAAGTTTCATGAGATGGGAGGAAGAAGGGGTGATGATTAGAGGGGCATATGTGAGAAGGTGAGATGGGGGGCTTGCCTGGGTCCTGGGTGCAGAGAGAGGTACTGACCCTGTCAGGAGGACAGACCTGGTGCCAGTTAAAAAACAACCACAAAAACCCAGGAAGGTACACCAATACATGTTGATGCTCTCACATCTGGAATCAACTGACAATCAGCTAACTGGCTCCACTGATCTTGGCTGTACTAAACTCTCCAGGACTCCACAGCTGTCATCTGATCTGGATGAGCCTCATCTGCTCCACAAGACCCTCAGCTTCATCCTGGGATGGGTAGACTTGCCTGGACTTGTTTTTTCTCATGGCAATGGCAGAGATGCAATAGAGCAAGCTACAATTTCCAAGCCCATCTGCCGCCGCCTCTTGTGTCATGCCTGCTAATCTACCACTGGCCAAAGCAAATCATGTGGCTGAGCCCAGTGTCAGGTCAGTCCACCCACACATTGCAAAGTTAAATGGCAGAGAGCATGAGGTCACAGATATCTTAACACAGATAAAGAGAAATACAGCTTTGACATTTTGTCAAACACAAGAAGAAAAAGCAGTTTGTAAGAATCCAAGGGGAAAAGACAAAGGCCTAGCCATTCACTCCTCTTTCATGCAGATCAAGGTGCTGCTGTATTATTTATGTCCAGAAAGGTTAACACTCAACTGTGGTTAATGAGCAAAGTCAGCCTAGATGAGAACACTTCATGATAGGGTCAGCATTACCTTATAAAACTTAATGACAGCAAAGTCAGCTTTATTGCTTTTGTTGAAAGGGGGAAAGCCCTTCACCACCTCCATGAAGTTGGTGGAATCTGCTCCTGGGCAAAAGAAAAGAAATGTTCTCTCCAAAGCTTGTTTATGAGAGAAGATTATTGGACTGTGAAAGAGTTTAATTTAAAGAGCAGGGTGGGGAGACAGGAGTGTCTGCAAAAGTGAGGAAAAGACAGCTCTGGCTTACATCCATATTACACTTGGAAGGGCAAGAAATGAGCTTGTGGATCAATGAAGCCAGGTTTCCAAGGGCTAAACCACAAAGGTAAGGAGCAGAATGGTGAATCTGTGATGGGGAGTGCTTTCCCCATATGCTTCAGACATTCCCCAAAGTTATCATCACCTGCCCTTCTCCCTCCTCTCTATTTTCAGGTGGAACCATTCTATAAACACCTCTCTCTGCTTCTGAAACACCAAAGCACGGCACTGCGAATTATAAACCTTCAGTGTACAAAGGTGTCCATGGTTATCACCTGTGGATCTTGAGCTTACATAAATCAGGGGTCTAGATGAGTTGCTCCCCCTTCTTTCAATTCAGTGTAGTGTGATGTATTCCCCCTCAGGGGCATTGATGGAATATAGTGTCTAATTTTAACTAAACTGTCAGAAAATTAACACATGGCTTTAAAAGTTTCCTGTAAAGAAACAGCAGTTGGGAGATTTGCTGGCCTCGGACAGGAGAACAGACCTAGTGCCAGTTAACAACCACAAAGACCCAGGCAAGTACACCGATACATGTTGTTGCTCCCACCACTGGAATCAACTGAGGGTTGGCTAAGGGGCTCCACTGATCTTGGCTGGACTCACCTGTCTGGGACTCCACAGCTGTCAGCTTACCTGGGACTCCAGCAGCTGTCAGCTCATCTGCTACACAGGACCCTCAGCCTCATCCTGGGATTGGTAGACTTGCCCAGGCTTGTTTTCCTCATGGTGATGGCATAGGTGCAAGAGGACAAGCTCCAATGCCCAAGACCATCTGCAGCCTCTTCTTGTGTCATGTCTGCTAATCTCCCACTGACCAAAAACAACAGGGAAATGGCTGGACTGATGAGCAGCCCACCACAAGAACAAGCTCTTGGTCAGCCACACTGCAAAGTGACACAGTGGTGAGGTGATGTGATCACTCCAGAGAAGTCAGCTAAAAGGGGAAAAAATTGAAATGATGAAGATGATTACTATTTAAAATACGTATTTATATCCACTATCATTAACTATCTTTAAACTGTCCCAAGTGCACGTTGTACCTGAAGTTGTCATAACTGGTAGGACATAAAAACTTTAAGCATTCAGTTCGATCGGTAGCGGGAGCGGAGAGCGGACCCCAGAGAGCCCTGAGCAGCCCCACCGCCGCCGCCGGCCTAGTTACCATCACACCCCGGGAGGAGCCGCAGCTGCCGCAGCCGGCCCCAGTCACCATCACCGCAACCATGAGCAGCGAGGCCGAGATCCAGCAGCCGCCCGCCGCCCCCGCCTTCAGCGCCGCCGAGGGCGGCACTGCCCGGCACTACCGGCAGCGGCGCAGGGAGCGGTGGCCCGGGCGGCCTCACATTGGCGGCGCCTGCCGGCGGGCACAAAAAGGTCATCGCAACGAAGGTTTTGGGAACAGTAAAATGGTTCAGTGTAAGGAACGGATATGGTTTCATCAACAGGAATGACACCAAGGAAGATGTATTTGTACACCAGACTGCCATAAAGAAGAATAACCCCAGGAAGTACCTTCGCAGTGTAGGAGATGGAGAGACTGTGGAGTTTGATGTTGTTGAAGGAGAAAAGGGTGCGAAGGCAGCAAATGTTACAGGTCCTGGTGGTGTTCCAGTTCAAGGCAGTAAATATGCAGCAGACCGTAACCATTATAGACGCTATCCACGTCCTAGGGGTCCTCCACGCAATTACCAGCAAAATTACCAGAATAGTGAGAGTGGGGAAAAGAACGAGGGATCGGAGAGTGCTCCCGAAGGCCAGGCCCAACAACGCCGGCCCTACCGCAGGCGAAGGTTCCCACCTTACTACATGCGGAGACCCTATGGGCGTCGACCACAGTATTCCAACCCTCCTGTGCAGGGAGAAGTGATGGAGGGTGCTGACAACCAGGGTGCAGGAGAACAAGGTAGACCAGTGAGGCAGAATATGTATCGGGGATATAAACCACGATTCCGCAGAGGCCCTTCTCGCCAAAGACAGCCTAGAGAGGACGGCAATGAAGAAGATAAAGAAAATCAAGGAGATAAGACCCAAGGTCAGCAGCCACCTCAACGTCGGTACCGCCGCAACTTCAGTTACCGACGCAGACGCCCAGAAAACCCTAAACCACAAGATGGCAACGAGACAAAAGCAGCCGATCCACTGCTGAGAATTCGTCAGCTGAGAATTCGAGGCTGAGCAGGCCGGGGCTTGAGTAAATGCCGGCTTACCATCTCTACCATCATCCGGTTTAGTCATCCAACAAGAAGAAATATGAAATTCCAGCAATAAGAAATGAACAAAAGATTGGAGCTGAAGACCTTAAATGCTTGCATTTTGCCTGTTGACCAGATAAATAGAACTATCTGCATTATCTATGCAACATGGGGTTTTTATTATTTTTACCCAAAGACGTCTCTTTTTGGTAATAACAAACGTGTTTTTTAAAAAAGCCTGGTTTTTCTGAATACGCCTTTTTAAATTGTTTCATATCTGGTCAAGTTGAGATTTTTAAGAACTTTGTTTTTAATTTGTAATAAAAGTTTACAACTTGATTTTTTCAAAAAAGTCAACAAACTGCAAGCACCTGTTAATAAAGGTCTTAAAAACAAACAAACAAACAAAAAAACAACTTTAAGCATTCAGAACCCAGATACAAACTTCTGCAATTGCCTCAGCAATAGTCTAGGTCATGTGGTACCCAATCCAGTGTTTTTAAAAATGCTACTAAACTACAATAAAGAAGCATCTTTAAAGCCTTCTTACTTGGAAGAAGCAAAAGGCCACACATCTTTTTTCTAGTTCTTCCTTCTATTGTGAAAATAACTGAAATCAGATGTGGAAAAGAATATGGCTGCACACAGAAATGAATTACTTTGTCAGCTAACGATATTAAAAGATGCATAGAAAACATCGTTGAAGGTTAGAAGAAATGCGTCTAGAACAAGAGTGGAAGGTTTGTAAGACTTGGGGATGAAAAGATGTTATCTAAATGAATGGTATTGCTAGGTTCTGTTTCCATAATGACTGTAGAAGAACTGACTTTGTGAGTCAATTAAAAAAAAAGAGGCATGAAAGAAGACATATTCTCCACAGAAAATGACATCTTGAAAACTGAATATTACCTCCAGTGGAGCAGGTGGTTTGATGGGAGAAAAAAAAGGATTCCAAAGTCAGGCTGCAGAGTTATCCCATGTGTGAAATTCATTTAGTTCATTTTTCCTTAACAAGCTACTGTGGCAAAGAAGTAGAAGGCAGAATTTCATAGGGCAGTACTCGCAAACCTGAAAGTGCATATGTTTCACCTGGGGATCTTGTTAAAATGCAGATTGTCATTCAGGAGGGCTGGCCTGTCCTGGGATTCTGCATTTCTAACAAGTTCCCAGGCAATGCCGACACCGCTGGTCCATGAACTGCACTTGGAATAGTGAGAGCATAAAGAAATACAAAATGTTAGGGTTGGTATTCACTTTATAAGAATAAGATCATTGACAATATAATAAAATCTTCAGGTTATTTGGTATGGATCATGCAAAGCATTTTCACAGAGAGGTTTGCTGCTCATCTTGTGTCCACGTCCTAAAGAGCTGTCATATAAGAAGATGTGCTGCTAATTTTGCTTTCACAAAAATACAATACTTTCCGATTTCTGACCTTTTAAATAATGACAAATAGTTGTTGGTAGAATTCTATCTAGCAGGAAATAAATAAATACATCTAATCTATTTCTTTATGTAAAAGTGGCAATTTAACAATGAATGGGAAAGTAACTGCTCTTCCAAAAGCTTTGTGCTATGAAGAGAGCATTGTGAAAACAGATGTTTTCATTATGATGAGTTTTTGTTGAAATGACAAAGCACCACCCACAAAAACTTTCATATTTTCACACTAAAAATCTTGGAGACTGAATTTTCTAATATTTAAGTCATTTACATAGTGAATTTTGAACACATTTGATAAAAATGTAAAAACATCAACTTCTAATTTCTTTGCAAGAAAACTAATTTGGTATCAGAGAATATAGAAAATGTTAGCTGAATTTTCACAAATACTTTTGCATAATAAGATTGAATAATTGTAAGGAACATGGCTGTGCTTTGGTCAAGGACAGGCCGAGGTAAACATCCAGAGTGACTCAGCGAGTTTAGAGCACAGGTGTATAACTCCACTTGTTATCACAGCCATGTAGCCATAACAGAGGAAAGCCATCTCTTGGCTCTAAGTCACTATTGTCTGTAAAAGGTATAATTGCCCTGCTGACACTGTACATGTGCACTGGCACCCAGAGAAAGAGAGAGACAATCAGAGCTGTCCATCTTTGCAGACAGACAGAGCAGAGGCCAGGACACAGCTCAGCTCGCTTGTGCCCAGAGAAAGAGTTAAGCTGCTGACCCTGAAGGCAAGGGAGAGCCAGCCATGCAGCTGTGTGTGTGGAAGCCACTGGACTAAGCAGCTGAAACAGGATGGACAGAGTGAGAAAGCTGTTGATGACAGCTGCTGCTGAATAAAATCATCTTTCACCCGCCTGTGGCCACCTAAGTGTTCTTTCTGCTCATCTACGCACTCCCTCAAACTTCAGCATGGGCTGGAACCTGACCCTGAGCATGACAATAGTGAATACTATAATTTAGTAAGAGAGACCAATGGTGCATGCCTTCCATATGAATCTATGAAGGATCTTTTTTCCCTCTGATGGAAATTAAAATCAAGCAAGCAAACAAACCCAATTTAGAACTGGACCCTCCAATGAGTATACTACAAAGTCCTAAACCAAGATTTGAAAACATAAAGTATTTTCAAGTGCATTGTTCTCACGAATATTAATAATGTGTAAAAAGGGTTTAGTGAGAATAACGTTTTATCATTAATAACACAATTACTTAAAAAGCATTGTTTCTTTTTTATCTTATCCTTTATAATTTACATTTTTGTGTATATTTTCACATACATAAAACATTGATACATCTGAATAAGCTATGCAAATACACATATATTTTAGGGGGTTGTTTACCTTTTTTAACATATGTGTCATTTAACCCAAAAAGAGCAGAAGACACTGATGTAAATTAACACATTTATAGACTGTAAACTCTGTGTGGCTATTTTCTTCCTTTTTTTTTTTTTTGAGATGGAGCCTTGCTCTGTCACATATGCTGGAGTGCAGTGGTGTGATCTCGGCTCATTGCAAGCTCTGCCTCCCAGGTTCATGCGATTCTCCTGCCTCAGCCTCCCCAGCAGCTCGGACTATAGGCGCCCGCCACCATGTCTGGCTAACTTTTTTCTATTTTTAGTACAGACCGGGTTTCACCATGTTAGCCGGGATGATCTCGATCTCCTGACCTCGTGATCCGCCCACCTCGGCCTCCCAAAGTGCTGGGATTACATGTGTGGCGATTTTCATTCATTCAATGAATATTCACTACACAAAAACATTAGCTTAATGCATATTGATTGCATTTATATTCTAAAAGATATTTAAGTTAAGGGTGATTAGATTTTGTTAGCAATATGCAAAAAATATGAATGGGCTATTCTCACAGAAAGAAGAAAAAAGTTATCCTTTAGGTTGGATCAAGCAGCTGTGCCATGGAATGCCAAGAGTCTGGATCATCCCTGTAGCATTTATTGCATCCCTGACAAGCCTGGTGAAAAAGTGTGAGCCAAGGAAAGGATTTGTTCCTGGAGATCTTAAGATCTTAACATGATTCACAGCTGGATCCCTACTGCTGACTCATGAGGTCCACCCTCTGGAGCTGGCATTCTTCAGCGGAGCTGTGCAGAAAAGCTGAAATGCCCAATCAGAAGATTTGTATAAATGTTGCTTCATTTTTCTGCTTAAGAGCTTATCTTTTCCTTTAGAAAAAGAGTTTCTGAGGAATTCTTAGCATGAAAACAGTTTGTATAAGCTGCCTCTTGTGAAACCATTGCTGTGGTTTCGCTAAGGTAAGTCCTATTGTATACAATCAGTAGTTTAAAGAATTCCCAATGAGAAAACTGAATGGAGATATTTGGCTCTTATTTAAAGAGAAGTAGAAATTGCTTTCTTTGTATTAGAAAGAATCTGAGGCAGACCTATGCTTTCAGAATAAAGAAATAGGTGTTTTTTTCTCTCTGTTTCTAATTTTGATTTAGGGAAGAGAAGTAAAAGAGCTACTGTTGAGGAAAAGGAGTTGAAACCCAGGAGGAACTAAGTCATCAGCAGGCTCTAAATGAGGCTAGAGCTAACAGCTGAGAGAAGCCACAAAGCTTTGCAATATAAATCTAGCCTGAAGGTCCAGCTCCCCACATCAGCCTCGAGGCCTTCACGTCAAATTAGAAAGAACATTTAAATCAGAATATGGCTATGTGGGAGGATTTAGATTTAATGATGATTAATAACAAATATGTAAGGAGTTAACAAAATGTTTCTCTAAGTGTTTATTTTTAAAGAATAAACAGCTTTATTGTTTATTGTTCTTTCAAGTCAGCAATTTTTAAAGTATGTTGTGTAACTAATAATTAATTATAAATTTGTTAGCATGGACTTGGGAAAATAACAAAATGTGAATCTCAGGAAAAAATCTTTCCTGATAGAATGCCCAACAGGGCACTTACTGCCATTTGGTGGCAATGCATACTGATTGCAGGAAAAGAGCCTACAGGTTTTTTTAATCCTAGTTTTGTATACAGAGATTCATATTTCCACCCACTCTTGTCCTATTTTCTAAGATGATATGGATTTTCAAAAGCTATAAAGATGAAGACTGCAATGTTAACTGATTCAACAAATCATTACAGAGCATCTACTCAGTGTCAGGCACTATTATAGGCACTGGGGATACAGAGATGGCCTAAAAAGTTGATGAACATGCTCTCATAGTATCCAAATTCTGGTAAGAAAACGGGCAATGAATGAATGGATTAATAAAATAATTTCTGTTGTTGTTAAGTGCTATATGAAAACAAAACAGGGTAAGCTGGTAAGGAGTGACTGGGAGAAGGGCTCAGGGAAGAAGATCTCTTTGAGGAGCTGACATTTGGACTAAATTACAAAATGGAATTGAACTTTGCAAAGATCTGAGAGAAGAGCATTCCAAGCAGAGGGAACAGAAAATAAGAAGGTCCCAAACGGAGTGCAACTGTTTCTTTTTAGTGAGCCAATGAGAGATTGATAACAGGTCAATTCAGATAGAGAGGCAGGTGCTAGACTATGTAGGGCCATTTTGAACTTTATTTCAAAATTTTGATCATTAATTTTAAATTTATTATTAAACTGTATTCTAAGGACAATGGAAAGCTGTGAGAAATGGAAAAAAAATGGCACAATATTTTGCAGCTTTTCCCTTCAAGAGTTGGACTCTATTTTCCCAGCTCTGCCATCTGGACTAGGCTTGTGGCTAGCTTTGACCTCAGAATGGCAAAAGCAATATGTTAATTCCAAAGGCTCAGCCTCAAGAGTTCCTATAGCTTCTACCTTCACCTCTTGAAACACTTCTGCCATTATATAAGAAATCCCCAACTGAACTGCTAAATAGTAAGTGACCACATGGAAGAACTGCCCAGCTAAGCCCAATCTATATTGCTGATCCACAGAATTATGATAAATAATAATTGGCTGTTTTAAGCATCTAAGTTTGTGGATGGTTTGTAATACAGCGATAGATAACAAACAGGAACCATAAGAGAATTTTAATCCTAGGAATGACATGATCTGATTTATATTTTAAAAGTTTACTTGGGTATGTCACATTCAGAGAGAAACTTTGAGAATCTAAAATATTGAGAGAGAAACACCAGGATTCCAACCAAAATACTTGTCCAAATGGGATGGATACATTGTCTGGGGCTGGATAGAGTGTTCTCATTGAGAAATGATCACTGTGCGGTTTACTATAGCTAGGATACATGGCTCATAGCAACTGTTGTTGCAACATTGAAGTTGAACTAATAGAATCTAACCTTCTGTCTGAGTAGAGCAAGGTTTTCTAAGGCCCCTGAAAGCCTCACTTCTCTGAATGAAACTCCCTTTGCAAACAGGTTGCATTTTTGTAGACACTGATGAAGCCATTATGAGAGGTAAATCCAGGAGTAGAGTTTAAAGTATAAGAATCAGCAATTTGTTTCTGGCTATGGTCATGATGGAGTAATGGGTATCGGTCTTACCCTCCTGCCTTAAACAGGTATAAAACTGAACAAACGTTGCTGAGAGAAACTAAAGAAGACCTAAACAGAGAGTTATACAATGTTCATATTTTCCCCAAATTGATCTCTACATTCAACACAATCCCAGTCAAAATTCTACCAGGCATTTGTTTTTTAGAAATTGATAAGCCCATTCTAAAATTTATATGGAATTAGAAAAGTCTGGAAAAGGATAAATTTTGCTAAAAAAAAAAAAAAACAAGAGTAGAGAATTTTATAAAACTTGATTTCAAAATGTAGTGTAAAGTTACAATAATCAAGTAGGTGTGGTATTTGCATAGGATAAATAAATAAATAAATATATCAATAAAACACACTAAAGGGTCCAGAGATAAACTCACACTTATATAGGCAATTGATTTTTTAAAAATATGTCACAGCTATTCAGTGAGGAGAAACAAAGTTTTCTTTAACAAATGGTAATACAACAACTAGATTTTCATGTGGAAAAATGAGTGTCTTGGCCTCTATTTCACATTAAAGGAAACCAAAATATTTCTCCCTAAAATGGGGAGGATTGTTAAGTTAAAGACACTGTAAACACAGAGCAAACACTCTGCCTTAGCCTGTACTTGCCTGATGGCAGAAGGGAAATCCTTCCTTGCTGAAGGCGGCACTTGCTTATCAGCCCAGAGAAGATACCAGCAGGCACCAGATGAATCTGGGAACAGATTTTACTTCCCACATTTTCCTGCCTTTTAAAGACGGAAACTGTCCTCTCCTTTGTCTTGTCACTGCAGAATTTATGACTGTTTGTTAAAATACTGTTTAGGCAAGGCTCCTGAGATGCTGCCTTGGCAGGGATACTTTTGAACTGAGGCTTCTCCTGCATGACGAGCACAGCATGTGTCAATAGACTTCTGCAGGTTTTTCTCTTGTTAATCTGACTTTTGTTTTCAGAAGAATGTCTCAACTAAGAACATATGAGGGTTAACAATACATATATTTTTTCTTTCCTACAACATCACATATAAAAACCATCCTAAATGGATCACTAACATAAACAGAAAAACTCAGATCATAAAGCTGCTAAGAAAAAACATGAGAGAACATCTTGACTTGGGATGAGCAAATCTTTTCTACGTACAGAAAACAATGACCATATGAATTTCATCAGAATTAAAAACTTCAATATAAAGTTTATGTTCATGTAAAATATCATTACGATAACTTAAAAGCAAAGCATAGATTGGGATAAAATATTCACAATACGTATGTTTGATAATGAGCTTTTACCCAAAATACATGAAGAACTCTTGCAACTCAACAATAAAGAGACAACCCAGTTTTTTAAAAATGGACAAAAGATGCAGATAGACACTTCACAAATGAAGATATTCAATAACAACATGAAAGTGTGTCCAACATCCTTCATTATCAAGGCAATACAAATTAAAACCCCAATGAGATACTACTTCACACTCATCAGAATGGCTAAAATTTAAAAGACTAACACCACCAAATGATGGCAAAGATATGAAGCAACTAGAACTCTCAAACATTATTGGCGGGAATTTAAAATGGTTCAATCACTTTGGAAAACTGCTGACAGTTTCTAATTAAGCACCTATCAATTATATGACCCAGAAATTCTTCTTCTAGGTATTTACACAAGAGAAATTAAAACATATATCCACAAAAAGAACTATAAAGTGTTCATAGCAATTTATTCATAGCTCTAAATTAGTAACAACCTAAATCTCTATCAAAAGGAGAATGAATAAGCAAAATGCAATATAGTTGTACCTCAGTATCCATGAGGGATTTGTTCCAGGGCCTCCTGCAGATACCAAAATCCACAGATGCCCAAGTCCCTGATATAAAGTGGCATCATATTTGCATATAACCTATGCACATCCTCTCATATAATTTAAACCATCTCTAGATTACTTATAATAGCTAATACTTACAGTACCTAATATAAATGCTACATAAATAGTTGTTATACTATATCATTTAGGGAATCACGACCAAAAAACATCTGTATATATTCCATACAGATGTAATGTTTCTCAGATATTTTCTACCGTGGTTGGTTGAATCTGTGAATGTGGAACCCACAGATAAAAAGGGCCAACTGTGTATTTATACAATAACATATTCTGAGATAAAAAGGGACAAACAACTGATCCATCAACAACATGAATGACTTTCAAAATCACTTTGCTCAGCCAAAGAAGCCAGGCACAGAGAGGATGTAAACCAAAACCGGCAGTGATCTATGGTGTTCAGAAATCAGAACTGTGTAGCTGATCTGTGGAGGGACAGAGCAGAGATTCACTGCGAAGGGGCATGTGGGTTAACTGGATCGTGGTTTTTGCGGTCTTTACAGGATGCACGGTGCTGGCATCTGCTAGGCTTCTAGGGAGGCCTCAGGAAGCTCACAATCATGGCAGAAGGTAAAGAAGGAGCAGGCATGTCACATGGCAAAGCAGGAGAGAGAAAGGGAGTTGGGGAAAGAGAGGAAGAGGGAGAGAGAGAAAGGAGGGAGAGGAAGGGGGAGAGAGAGAGAGAGCATGAGAGTGAGAGAGCAAGAGAGGTGGGGGAGATACCAAGCCCTTTTAAATGACCAGATCTTGCAAGAACTCATTATTGGGGAAAACAGCACCAAACCATGGGGGATCTGCCCCCATGATCCAAACACCTCCCAGCAGGCCCTACTTCCACTGGGGATTACAATTCAACATAAGATTTGAGTGGGGACAAATATCCAAACTATATCAGAAGATATTTGTTAGGATTCCTTGAAAACAGAAAGGTTTTCTTGGGATTTAAAGTTTTGATTTCTAAGAGGTTTTATCTGACCTTTACAGATGTGGGATGCAGGGATGCTAGCCCTCAGGCAACCTACCCTACCTCATATAAATAGATTATTTATCTACTCTGGCTGGACCCTGTGTTAAGCACTGGATTATCTCATTCCACCTTTACAACAACCCTCTTACAGATAAGGAGACTGGGGTTTAGTGAGGTGAATTAACTTCCCAGTGTATCCCAGCTAGGAAGTGACAGGTGGTGACTTGAACCCATTCCACTATTCTACTTGTTCAACCAACCCCTGTCCCCCCCAGGAGTGACTGGGCCCAGACAGACAGGAAAAGCCACAGCACCGGTAGTAGAGAAACTGGAGCAGTTGTTAGCAGAGGCGGCATGTCAGGGAAGCAAAACCACACTGCAGAGAGAAAAAGGGCTGCAGATGCTGGGATTTAAAAGAGCTGACAATGGAAGCGCTGTCAGGAGCATTACAATTGCTGGCCAAAGCCGGCTCCATGAGGTGTGGTAACAGCAGGATCAGAGAGAGGTTTTTCTTGGCAGTTACTGGAAAATGAAGAGTTGGGGGCGGGGTGGAAGAGAGACTTGGAATTACAATAGAAAGGGGAAAATAACCTGCAGAAAATGCTTTTCTGTTCTGGAGAAAACTCTATAAGGAAGCTTGTGGCAACCATGGAAATCGAGCAGGGCCATGTTTCTGAACAGAGCTAGTGCTCAGTAAGAGCAATTTCCAGCAGGAGAACTGGGTGTGGGAAAAGCCCTTGAAAACCACTGTGTCTGGTTTGTTTGTGAACCTGATGACACAGCGGAAGCCTGCCCCAGGGCACAGAATTGTGCTGAAACCTGACCGTGTCTTCGAGACTCCAGGGAAGCTGAGCACTGAGGTATATTGAGTTGGGATTTTAGGGTTCAGAATGGAATGAATTTTTACATCTATCCACTTGTAAAATGATGTAGGGTACATACACCTACAGCAGCCTTAGTAGGAACTGAGTGGAGAGGAGGGGATTCTGGCCTCCCCACCTAAGCTTTTGGAGTCTGAGAATTAGCAGTGTTTTTGCCCCTTGGTACCGTGAATTACCTTCTCTCTCAAATGACCTTATCTCTTAATTACCAGTGACAAGCTGCGCTCTGCTTATGGTAGAGCATTCGCCTTTTCCCTAGTTGACATTCAGAGTCTGTAGAATTCCAGGCACTAATGAGCTGACTCAACACTCCTGGATATGGGAAAACCCACAACCAACATGTCTGGTAAAGCCCAGATTCCTCCATGCTCATTTGAAAATGGTAATGAGATGCCAAGAGCTCATCAGGGGACCTCCCTGGCAAACATCTCTGCTAGCAGAATGAGGGTCTCAGTGGTAACTGACTCACCCCATCTCTCCTGCTATGGTTCTCCCTTCCCTGTCATAGCAGAGATGGAGCAGTCGGCAGCTGCACTGCCTGTGAACATGAAGGTGGGGACTTTCTATCTTATTCTGTAAGCTTTGTTCACACAATGTCCTTTCTGAAGCTACAAGGGAAATTTCCATACTAGCTCCCTTGGTATGACAGGTGCCATTCCCTTCATAAATCCGCCCTAAGATTCCACAAGATGGTGCTTGGGTCTCGTTTTAATTTGCCTCAGCAACCCAAAGAATCACAACTGCTGAAAAGTGGGATCCTGGCATCATTAATAGTTACAACCAGATCCCCAGCCAGTCAACCCAGTCCATCCCAGAAGTATCTCTTGACTGCCTCCTGGACTACAT
This sequence comes from Gorilla gorilla gorilla, assembly GCF_029281585.2. Taxonomy (NCBI): domain Eukaryota; kingdom Metazoa; phylum Chordata; class Mammalia; order Primates; family Hominidae; genus Gorilla; species Gorilla gorilla. Next base: position 82,898,892 of record NC_073239.2, on the reverse strand, counting down.
AGCCTGTGCTTGGGCTAGAAAATGTCCACTGTATTGTTCCCCTGCCCCTCCTCCCATCCATCTCTCCACCCATGTCCAGTCTTGTCTTTCAGTGATACCATAATGACCTTCTCTTCTCCACCTATGTGAAAAAGGTGAGGAGAAACCTCTACACCCAGGACTGGCCTTGAGGCCTCTGGTTTTGACACTGATGTCTCTTTCTCCTTTCTCTAGGCATGTCTGTGTCTCTAGATCTGATTCCACTTGAGTGGTTTCCAGCCTCCCCGTTGGCAGCATGGTTTGCATTTAGGTTTGGCTGCAAATAGACCATTGATGCAGGAATTCCCTCCCCTCTTGGGGTTTGCCCTGCTTTGTCTTCCTGACATTCCCTCTAGAAAGGAGACCATGGGGAGCTCTCCCAGAGAAGAGTGTTGTCTTAATGGCCAGGAAGCGAGAAAATCATGGCAAGAGGTGAGGGGAGTGATTAATAGCTAAAGGAAAGGGTACAGAAATTAGAAAATAGGGAAAGTAAGAAAAGAAGTATTAGGAGCTGCCTAAGCACAAACTACCCATCTCAAAAGGAGAAAAAAAAAAGATATACATAGGGAAAAAAAATTCCCTGTGTCTTTGGAATTTGAATTGTGATATAGACTCAATCATTCAAACTTAATTGAATATCTACTATGAATCTGCACAGTCCCTGCTCTTGAGAGTTTACGCTCTCAAATACATTTAACTAAACATTATGATGCAAGAAAGAAGAAAGGCTTGTGTAAACTGCTCTGGGAGCCCAGAGCCAACCTGAACAGGTTGAAGGAGAAGCACTCCAGGAACTCACATTAGAACTGGGTCTGCAAGGATTTTACCGAGTTGAGAAGGAGTGAAAAAGGTTTTCAGGTGAGGAAACAGCATAAGAAAAGCATGGGGGTGCAATCAGGGAAAGGCAGGCGTTTCTTGTGGCTGGAGCACATAAGATTTGGTGGAAAAGTGGAAAGAAGAAAGGAGTGGCAGGGGCATGAGGTCAGGAAGTCAACATCTGGAAACAGGAAAGCAGCATGCACCATATTAAGGGATTAGGACTTTATCTTGCAGAGAATGGGGATGTGGCAAAAGTTTGTAAGCAAAGGAGTGACAATGAATATATGTGTTTTGGAAAGATAAGTGTGACAGTATGGCTTGGAAGCAAGAGAAGTTTTAAGGCAAGGAACTAATATACTAAACATACACTAGCATATATAATAATATAGATATACTAGAAGTTGTCAGGAGAAATTACCTCTTCAAAATTAAGACAGGGTCAGGGAGTCTGAACTGGAGGGAACTGATTCTTGAGGTTCAGCTGAGGAGCTAGTGTCAACATGATTTGTTGTCCAACTGGATGTGTGAGTAGTGAGGGAGAGAGAAGAAAGGAAACCTTGGGCACTTGTGTAGATCTCTGTGCCATGAATCAAAATCTGAAATACAGAAAGAGGAGTTGATGTTTGGGGATATTACAAGTTGACTTTTACACATAAGAAAATAGCTCTGGAGTTCCAGAGTTGAGAAGCATTCCATTTTTGGTGGACAAACATGCCATACCTCACTCCCATTTCTGTCCCTTTTATCCATCAGCCCCCACCCAAAAGCAAACTGAAGAACAGGAAAATGTGAATGTTCTTTGAATGTAAATATTCCACTCCCCTAGTAGCTGAGAAGACATATGTGTTTGAAGCCTCACCAGCTTTCCAAGGCATCATGCAGCCTTTGCTACATGAACACAATCCTTTCCTCTTTTCTCTTCCCTACGCCACCTCCTCACCCCTAGAAGTCAGGAGGAATTCCAAAAGGAAAAGAAAGAAAAGGAGGAGTATACTGCCACAGCCTCATGCAAGAGCAATTAGGAAGTGCATCTACAAAATAGAAAGCATGGTCCTTTTCAAGTCTGTTTCTCTTGGAACAGTCAGCAAGGATGAGACAGATTCTCTTAAATTCAAGAAAGGCACCTCAGGAAGCTGTTCTTCTTTCCAGGGCTTTGGGAACTATGCTGCAAAGAGGCAATCTCTCCAACTGTCCCCTGACACTGGGAAGGGTTACTTTCCCTCTTGGAGCCATTTCTCCTCACTCCCATGGAGTCATTGCCTTGAATAGGCTCCTTTAGGGCTTTGACCAATGCCTAGGAAATGAGAATCCAGGTGGAAAATTATACATTGCTAGTCTTTTCCTCAAGATCAAGGCCTCAGTATGGTTCATGCTGATTTTCGCTGATCTGCTGTTGTAGGAAACAGGAGGACCAGAGAGACCTTGGGGTGTATACAGGAGGAGCTTTACTGAGTGCACTCAGACCCACATTCCTTTGTGTCCTAGCTTCTTAGATAGTGTTTATCAAGGCTTTTCCTGGGTCTGGGCTGTGCCTGTTGCTGCCTCTGGGATAAGTCAGCCTAATACAGGAAAGCTTATTTCTCTTTGTTTAATTTAATTTTTTTCTTTCTTTAATTTCCCACCTCACTGTTAACAGAAGGGTCCTCACTTAGTTGACTTGTCTCTTTACCCATACTAACATCACATATGTGGCATTTGATAGTACCTGGGATCAAGGAAAGAGTGAATTTAGTTTTTTCAAGTTGTATAGAAGTAATACTGTTTAAATATTAATGGATGATATTTTCCCCCATCTCTTACCACCCAGTTGACTCTATCCCACCCGACATTCAGGCAGCCAGGCCATTCAACATTCATTTTCTTGGGAAAGAGAATTAATAGCAGAAAGCAGGAAGATGGGGGAAAAACACCAGGACTCTTCTAAACTTTTGAACTTTAAATGTGTAGGCCTTAGGAAATAAGATAGGATTCATGTCACAGATGAAATAAATAATATTCCCCAGGCTAGAGAGGGTAGGTGTGTAAGAAAGGATAATGAAATGAGTAAATTATGGGTACATATTTATTGGTGGATGCCTAAGAAAGAGGGAGGAGAGGAAATAACCCAGCTGAGATCTGGTTGTTCAAAGAAATGGGAACTTTGCCCAGGATCCTGAAATTTAAGGGAGCAAAAGTATGAGATAGTGATGTTTAAATATTTTACCTGTTTCAAATCCCCCCTCCACCCTCAGCAAGTGTGGCCCCTTTCCCTTCACCTGTCTATCCTGTGATCAGCTTAGTTCTGCCAGACTTTCCCCTTGCCACTCCCATCAGCCAGGCAGAAGAGATGGTTGAAATGAGAGACCCAAAGTAAGGAGGAGATAGAACTTGCTGTGCCTCAGACCTGTATCCTTTCCTTCCTTTTCTTTCCTCACAACCAGTTACCTCTGTTGATTGGAGGGCAGGTCTGTGCTGCTTGCCCACGTCACTGTTTATGACTCTGTTCTCAGGTATTCTCATGGGTACCATGGCTGGAATTGACCCTGGGAGCTTCCTCTTGTTAGCCCAGGTGATGAGCTAACTATGCTGGGATAGGTGCCAACCCTCAGCTCAGCTTCCCATAGGATGATGGGCTTCCTTGCCCCAAAAAGGGTTCTGTGATATCCCAACAGTACCAAGTTTTCAGGTGCTAGGCATTTGGTTTCCTAGACAACTCCTGCAAAGAGCTATACCCCAAACCCAGGCTGTTTGTTTGTTCCCCAAGTTACCAGGTCATTTCTCACCCTTGATCTATGAAAAGGCTGAAATAGCAGAGGGCAGGGTACCTTGGCACCAACACGTCTCTCATGGATTGATGGTTGATGGGGGCCTGTCGTTTCTCTTCTTTTGTTGACCTGAAGCTCTTTCATTTCCTGCAAAAAGCTATTCCCCAACCCATGTCAAGCAATGTTGAGCAATTTGTCACAAGCCTGTTACGTTGCTAATAATGACTGGGAGGTACTCAACTGGCAGGACTGTGCACTTAAAAAATTAAGAAGTCATGAAATGTAGATGAAACAGCACAGGCTCTGAACCCTGTATTTCCATGCTAGCTCTGTTCTTTATTACCTGTCTAATCAAGTGTGGGCAAATTTACTTCCCAGTCTCCATTTTCACATCTACAAAATAAGCAAAATTAACATTAATAGGATTGTAGTGAAGGTCACATGAGATAATGTCCCTTGTATGTTTGGCACTATAACTGATGTCCTCAAAATTATTAGGTTGATACTAGAGAAGCAGCTTCAATCGTGCATAATTTCTCCCTCTCCCAGGGTGTCATGTAGTTTCTCTGCACTAATTAATTTCTGCCATGTGATTTGTAGAACTATGTAACTGACCTCATCGTGACCCACTTTACCCCTCTGTAAAGTTGCATACTTTAAGGAAATTTAGGAGTTATATATAATCACTTATCTGGGGACTTGATTCCTTACCTGGTAACCTTTCCCAGCCAGAACCCAACCCAGACTCTGGGAGAAAGTGACAAAGGCCTATGAGCAGTAGGTGTTAGAAGGTCCAATCATCACAGCTCACATAGATTGGGAACAAAAGTTCCCTGGGTTTGGAAGGAAGAAAAAGTTCATGGCTTTGAAACCAGACATAATTTCAAATTTTAGTTTTACCACTTTGGAGTTGTGTGACCTTTGAAAGGTCACTCACTTTCTTTGAGACTCAGTTTCCTAAATTCAAATTAGGGTAACAGGGTATGGTGAAGATTAGAGATAACATTCCTGGCCCATAGAATCTCCTTCATAACCAGGACTATTATTATTTCTGTATAGGCCAGGCTCCTCTGGCCCTTGTTGGGAGCCTATTTGATGCTAGCAGTCAGGAACACAGTTGCACAATTGTGAATAAGCTTGTTCTCTAAACACTGAACCAGCAAGTTCAAGCAAGTAAAAGAAAGTCACCAGACAGCAGTGGTTCTAAACCCTGTATGCACATTAGAATCACCTAGGGAATGCTTAAGCTCTAATGCCCTCACCACACCCCAGACTAATCATGTCAGGACTATGAAGAAGGAGGGGTTGGGCCTAGGAATCAGTATTTTTAATGTTCCCTGGCCAATACCAACGTGCAGTCAAGGTTGAAAATCACTGGGCTGTGGCCAGGGGCAGTGGCTCACGCCTGTAATCCCAGGACTTTGGGAGGCCAAGGTGGGCAGATCACGAGGTCAGGAGATGGAGACCATCCTGGCTAACACCCTGAAACCCCATCTCTACTAAAAATACAAAAAAAAAAAAAAAAAAAAAAAAATCAGCCGGGCGTGGTGGCGGGCGCCTGTAGTCCCAGCTACTCGGGAGGCTGACTGAGGCAGGAGAATGGCGTGAACCCGGGAGGCGGAGCTTGCAGTGAGCCGAGATTGCGCCACTGCACTCCAGCCTGGGCGACAGAGTGAGACTCCGTCTCAAAAAAAAAAAAGAAAATCACTGGGCTGCTTCTCCAACATTACTGTGCATATTTAATACATAGGAAAGTAATTAAAATGCAGAATTTGATTGAGAAGGCCTGGGAGGAGGCCTTGATTCTCCGTCTCTAATGGGCTCCCGGGTGATGCTGACGCTACTGAATAACAAGGGCTAAAGGAAGACTCGCTCTCATCATCAAGACAGAACGGCTGAGAGCCTGTCATTTTGGGAAGAGACAGAAAAACTATGAATTGTCCTCTTGCTCTCCAAAAGTAGAGTGGCCTGGGAGCCACTTAAAGAAGAGGCGTGTAGCCCTATACCTACAAGTAGTCTATAGGAGTATTACTGTTATAACAAAGCCCAAGTTGATGGTCATAATTGTGACCCTGAGTCTCTAAAAAAAGTTACACTGGGTGTAGGAGCATTTGTTTAAGAGGATCCGGAAATGTGTTTATCTTAGTCAGTTCAGACTGCTGTAACAAAGTATCATAGACTGGGTGGCTTATAAACACCAGCAATTTTATTTCTCTTAGTTCTGAAGGCTGGAAGTCTAAGACCAGGGTGCCAGAATGGTGGGAATCTGGTGAGGGGTCTTTTCCATGTTACAGACTGCTGACTGCTCATTATATCCTCACATGGTGGAAAGAGGGTGAGAGAGTTCTTTGGAGTCCCTTTTATAGGGACATTTATCCCATTCATGAGGGCTCCACCTCATGACCTAAGTTTCTCCCCCAGATCCCACTTCCTGATACCATTACCTTGGCAGTTAGGATTTCAACATATGAATCTGTGGGGGACACAAACGTTCAGTCCAATGCAGTATTACACATTGTAGAGACTCTTAAACAAAAACTTATCTCCAATTCTAAGAAGTAAGCTATAGACAAATCTTCCTATGAGAAATAATTAATGTCTCATTGATGCCAATTACTGAGCTTACCAGTCAGGTGTCACTCAAAAGGCACCTGACTGTTCAACCCTAGTCAGGAACTGAGGTAGACAGCATTATCGTTCCCAATTATCCACTCTCCTCTCCCTATAAAAGGATTATAGTTTCTACCCCATATGACTTTTTTTGGCCAATAGAATACGAGCAGATGCAACATGCTACATGCCACTTCCAACCAGAAGTTCCAAGGGCCATCACCCGGTTTCTTTTGTTGCTCTTTTCTCTCTACCGTAAGATTCCTTCTCACTGGACTCCTGGGTCCAAGAATGAGGAAGACACAGCAGGGGCTACCGCTGATTTGTATAGGAGTGAAAAATAAGCATTGGTTGTTATAAGCCACTGGGATGTTGGGGATATTTGTTACCACAGTGTAGCCTAGTGAAAACTGGCGAACATGTGAGACATGGAGACAGGGCTGCAGAACACAGAGCAGGTCCCACATGGGGGGTTATGGCACGAAACAGCCATGAATGTCATTAGTTGTCAAAATGTTTCAACATATATACATCCTGGAGGACTCTTCACATATAAATGGGGGGACGAGAAGAATACAGATACCTCTTGGTAGATTTGGGGAGGTTTCTTAGAGAAAATACTCTCTTTGAAATGAAGGGAGGACATAGCAGGACAATAAAAGGGAACATGAGGGTGGGTCTGGAAGCAATTAATATAGTGAATTATTCTAATTCACTGTATTTGGTGAATAAGAGGGCTTGAGTAGATGTTAGATTTGAAGCCCAACTTCAGAGTTAGATTGTGGGAGGGGACAGAGGGAGGACAAGAAGTGGCTGAGGGTGTTGATGAAGAGTGACAAGTTTGTTTCTTTAGTAACACCAGGTCTTCAAGATGTCTCTTTTCTGATCTCCACAGAGAAGGCATCTGAGGCCACTTTCAACTTCTTCTCTTTAGTTATAGTTTAGACTGGGGAGGAGTCCATGGGCCCGACTGGCCAGATTCCAGGGCGTTGATTTGGCATTTCTTTGTTCTATCTCTGATTCCATTTTCTCTGGTGCTGATGGAAGTAGTTCTGGAGAATAACAAGGACACTGAATTCTCTTGCCTAGAAAAGCAAGGTAGTTCAGGACCTACTCAAGTTCTGCCTGGGTCCTAGGTAGAAGCCCCAGCTGTCATGAAGTATCACTCTGCTTGGCCCACCATTGTCCTATGCATATATCTCCCTTGGAGACCTCCTCTGCAGGGAGAAGTCATTAATGCAGGCAGGCTTCAAGTATTCCTGGATTCTCTGGGCAAAACTTTTTCTTTAATACCATTTTAATTCCAAATCTCTCTCTGACCTCTAAGACTACTCATGCCTGTCATCCCTATAACTATCAACTGATATTCAGACACATTTTCAGCCAGAGTCAAGTCTTAAAGAATTGTGTGTGTACATGTATTTTAAGAGCACCACGGCATGCTCTAATTATGCCAATGTAGGGATTATTCCCTAAACCCTCCTCACCAGTTTATCAGAATCCAAATGGGAACATAAGATCTGAAAACAGGTGAATGCAGCTCAGCTATTCTGGACATAAAAATAGTGAAACTGAAGTGGACACGTAGGGAGGAGTAAATCCCACAGAAGTAGAAAAGGTGACAGAAAAAGATCAAGTACAAAGGAAAGGAAAGTTTTAAAATGAGAAAATCAGCCAGGGACCTAATGACTTTAGCATCTCTGTCTATGTCTTTGACCTCATCACTCCTTCATTTGATGAAGCAGCCAATTTTAGCTTGCTAAGGCGCTCGGGCTGAGGATAATGTTTCTTTGTGTTGCAAGCTAACAGAAAAGAGTCTTGCAAAATCATTTTCTTTTCCTTCTCTGCATGTAAAATCCATTATAAAGCTGGAGGCCATCTCTACTCTAGAGAAAAGAAAGTATTTACAAAGAAGGCAGAAGAATGTCTTCACACATATCACAAAAGAAAAGGCCAATTAAAGCCCTGAATGAGAGAGAGTTCTGTGAGCTTGTTTCTGTCAGGAGCAAAACAGCCTGGCCATTGACCAGCTTTCTTTAGACAAGGAACCAAACTAGAGTCACAGAGATAAGAAAATAGAAGGGTGGGGTCAGAATTCAACATCCACCAGCTTGTCCTCTGCCATCTTCCTCCAGGCCTCTGCCATGAGGGTGCCAGATAGAATAGCCATGGGAAGCAGACAGCAGAATTATCCGGGTACTGGCAAAGATGTTGGATGATCCAGGCAATTAGAAAGACACAGCCCAATTCAGTCTCCATTTATACAGCCACTTACCTTCCCTTCTGTATTCCTCATTTGCTTTCTACTTTTTTGTTTTTTTATTTTTTTGAATCTTCAAAAATACATTTCTCTTACTTCCTCCTAATCACTACTAACTTAAGATTAACAGGGAGGGCTCTCCTCCAATTTAACCACAGTCTCCAAAGTTCAGCACGTTGGGTACCATGTTAGTGATGCATCAGGAGTGAAGGCAGCGGTGCTTCAGGCTGTGAGATGGGGAAGAGACTGGAGTTGAATGTGAGGAGAAGACCCTAAGGAGGCAAGATTTGCTGGGTGGCAGTGGGGCACTGGGTTGGGAAGGTAAAGGACATCTGAGTCACACGTCAAGGCAGAAAGCTGGCCTACCATCTCATACCAGTGGAGAGATCATTGTTATGGCAAAGGAATGTGTCTTGAGGTGTCTGACTCCATTTTTTGATGTTTGGCACCTGACAGCTTTTAAGCCACCCCTCCCTCTTCCCCATATGCCTACATAAGAAGGCCTGGGCATGCCCTCCTTTGGGGAGGGTAAAAGATTCAGACCAAGCACTCTCATCCCTGCCTGGGAACTTTCAAGCCAGCCCCACCCACTAACCACAATAAAAACCCTTTCCTGGCTCCCTCAAGCTATTTCAGACCTGCGTGAGAGGACTGCCCTGCTCTCCTCAGAGACCTCAGTTATGTTGTCCAAACCTTTTCAAACTCCCTTGTTTTGTGTGGCATCATCAGTTTCAATATCCAAACCAAATTTTGGGCAGGCATCCACCTACCTCTGCAGGTAATCATTACAGAATAGACCTAGGAAATACCTGGTACTCTCATCATTTATTGTGGTATCTGGCAGCACTTCAGAAAAACTGGGCCAAGTTAACGAGGAAAAGGCAAGGTTAGATGTTGATATCATTTACAGGGGACCGAGTGTAAGCAGGAGTGGATTAGAGTAGTCTTAATCCCAGTTTATTAGTCAGGGTCTATCGCCTAGGTCACTCTCATGAATCTGGGCTGTCTACAAAATCACATGCTATAAACATGTAAAATGTAAGCTTGGAATGTTGGCCATGGCTCTAGGATGACTCCTAGACAGCAACCACTGTTGTCTCACTTGTTCTGATCCACACTAGTTCTCCCTGCTTTTGAAGCCTCTATCTGGTTCTCTCTCTGCCTCCAATTTTTATTTTACATGCTCATGATTTGATGACTTGCTGTCGATATAGTAGCCTGACTTGAGCCACTATTCCCATTCATATTTCATCTAGAATTTGGTTTTTGCTACCACTCATCAAGACTCTAGGTAAGTAATACGTCTACACACACACACATACACACACACACACCAGGGATTGGGTATGAATGGATTAGATGGATAAGTAGCTAGTGAGAATAAAAAGATATTGAGATATATTCAGAATCTAAACTTCCCAGACATCTCAAGTACCCCCACCCTAGGGTTTATATCAGGTTATACATTATGAGGAAATTACATGAGTATAGAATCTAGTAGTACCATCTTGTTTTCTCTGAAGTTAGAGCAGGACAGCTGATATATGGTTTGAATTTGTGTCCCCACCCAAATCTCATATCAAATTGTAATCCCCAGTGTTGGAGGAGGGCCTGGTAGGAGGTGACTGGATCACAGGGGCAGATCTCCCCGCTTGCTGTTCTCATGATAGTGAGTGAGTTCTCACAAGATCTGGTTGTTTAAAAGTGTGTAGCACTTCCCCTTTCCTCTCTTCCTCCTGCTCTGGCCATGTGAAGATGTGCCTCCTTCCTCTTTCCTTTCTGCCATGATGGTAAGTTTTCTAAGACTTCCCCAGCCATGCATCCTGTACAGCCTGTGGAAGTGTGAGTCAATTGCACCTCTTTTCTTTATAAATTACCCAATCTCGGGTAGTTCTTTAGAGCAATGCAAGAATAGACTAATACAACAGCTAAGATCATTGATGAAAGAGTGGTTTTGTCGAAAAACAAGAGAAGAGCCCTTGGTCTAGTAGTGTCCACTTTTCAGTTAATCAAGAATTGTGGCTAACTGTGAAGTGAGGTTGAAAATATTAAATCCAGGTTATATATAAATCAGCACAAAATATACTCTGTGATGGTAGAGACAGCTAAATTGGAAGTTCCAGTTTGAATGTTGCCTCTCTCTCTCTCTCTCTCTTTCTCTTTCTAGCACCTCATTTTTCTGTGCCTTCATTTCCTTATCTATGAATTGGTAAGTTTAGACCAATCTCTAAGGTTCTTCAAACTCTAAACCTTTAGTGGATATGTTAGTTAGGATAGTCTAGGCTATGTGACAGTAACAAAAACTGAGAATTCTAGTGACTTAAAACTTAAAGTTTATTTCTCTTTCATATAAAATCCACTACTGTTCTTGGGACTGTCCAAGGAAGTTCACACACAAAGATCCAAGCTGACAAAAGCTTCATTGTTTTTGTCAGGCTTCCAAGGTCTTTGCAGCAAGCATAACAGATAAACTGAAGGTCAAGCACTAGTTTTTAAATGCCCTGGCTTAGGTATGACATATGTCACTTCCACTCACAGCCTAGTAACAGCTGGCTCTGCCCAAGGGTGTGGCAGCGTGGAAGAGCACATAGATATTCAATCTTTGCTGTAGTGGTTCTGGGACTCTCATCCAATATGGGCTCACATCACGTATGGCCCTGTTACCATGACACAGAGATATTCCAATGACCACAGGCAACACCTCCAAGAAGGAGCTGCCATCTTCCAGAAATGGCTCAGGACTTACAAACACACTAGCATGTCAATGGCCCCAAACAGCTAATCACTAACAGGGCAAAACCAGCCTAAACACAAGGTCTTCTAACAGTGCGAGAGGAAATGCACAGATGATTTGTTTGAGACCAGTAGGAGGTAGGAAGAGGATCCTGTGTGAAGCTAACAGACCACTGTGATTCTTGTATTCCACCTCACCTAGTATGTTGGGACAGAAAAGTGGACCAAAAATAAGTTGTTTGTAGAGTTCTTTCTGATGCAGCAAAACAGATTCCAGATGCAAACTAAACAAGCTGGAGGCAAAGAAAGCGTCTGCACCCAACAAACGTGTTTACTGGTTGGCTACCTGGCTGGCTTTCTCAAACTCAAAAGTAAAGATCTATTTCCTCCATACTCCCAGGTGAATTGAAGAATCTCAGTTGTCTTCCACAGAGCTTGTACAGCTTTGGTGAATTTCAGGGGATGAGGGGTTCTTTTCAGAATGAATCCAATTGTAGGGGAGGAAAAGGAGCATTGGAATAAATCCATCTGGGGCCTGGGGCTGCCATGATTGGGTCATAGATTATGCATACCCTGGAATAAATCTCACTGGTCACTGCCTTTATAATTAGAACAAATTTGGCTTCACAAGGCATTAAAGGGCCCAGGAGATATGGAGAGGAAAGGAAGGAAAATGGAGTGATCGTCCAGGTAGCAATTCTGTTTTTCTTTAGGCTGAGGGTTCGACCATCTCTTCATCTTCTAAAAGATCCACTGGGGAATGTTTTCAAAGGGTAACCTCCTCTTTGCTTTACCAAAGGGGTTATCTAGAAAAATAGCTGTCTCACTTGGTAACACCCAATTCATCTAGATGACTCCACATATAGCTTCTCTCAGGGAAGTCACTTTTGCAAGGCAGGGGGAAGATTCTCAGATGCCAGGCCATTGAGTAGCATTTGCTGAGGCAGCAGATTCCTATACTCTCTAATTTCCTTACCTCCCCCTGCCTGTTCTGTACCCTGACTCTTCAGAAGATCCCTCATCCACTGGAAGCACAGCTGGGAAGGCCTGAGGTTAAGCCATGCCTAATTCATGTGGACTGCTTCTCAGAAGTCTGTTAAGAAGTATCCTGGGAGATCATTCATTCTAGTGAGTAAAAGAGCCAGCATTAACTAGCTTTATTCTCTAAGAAAACCTTGGTGGTCAGAGGAGTTGATCTTAGAACTCACCACTCGATTTTTGTTTTCCAGCCAGCCCTGTTGAACTGATGTCAGTCTGATAATGAGAATAAGAACCATTTGCTGAACAAGTTAAAGTTAGATTTCAGTCACTATACTACATGCTTTCAATACTTTATGTGACTTAATCCTTCTAACAACCGTATATAGAAGGTAGGTCCTTCTTCTTTTTTTTTTTTTTTTTTTTTTTGAGATGCAGTCTCGCTCTGTCTCCCAGGCTGGAGTGCAATGGCGCCATCTCGGCTCACTGCAACCAGGTGAGTCCTTCTTAAAGATAAGACACTGATACTAGTGGAGGTGTTTGGAGGTATAGTGACTGGCTTGGGTTGCAGGGCTGGCATTACAGAGGAGCCCTCCTTCCTACTAAGAAGTAGAGCTGGGATGTGAACTCACCTCTGCCTGGTTCCAAGACCAGTGCTCTTTCTACCATATTATTTGCCAAAAATAGTAAGACAGAGTGTAACGCAAGAAGGATGCAAGACTTTCTCAACTTTCCCACAGAGCCTCAGGCAGCCTTGAATTCACAAGTGCTCCAGGTGAGATAGGAGAAGAAAGAGGCTGAAAGCCAGGATGTTGCCCAGCAAATGTGTGGCCTGAGAAGATGGAGTGGCAGCAATGCCTTTCAGGAACAGACTGGTTAACAAGCCTATGAGAAGCACCCCGGCCCCCTAAAGGAATCTGGGGACCACTTACAGAGTGGAGACCCTGCGCAAGCAGGTGAGGCAAGACCCGTGAAATCTAGGTTAGTGTCTTACTGCAATACCACTAATTCTTACGGGAGAGTAATTCCCAGGGAAATTGGGGCCATGAAAACAAACAAACATGCTTAGAACCATCTAACTGGAAGAAGCTTACGCATTCTTTATTTCAGGGGTTTTTGGGATGCCGAGGCAGGTAGACTGCCTGAGGTCAGGAATTCGACACCAGCCTGGCCAACATAGTGAAACCCTGTCTCTGCTAAAAATACAAAAAAGTAGCTGGGCATGGTGGCAGGTGCCTGTAATCCCAGCTACTTGGGAGGCTGAGGCAGGAGAATCACTTGAACCCAAGGCAGAGATTGCAGTGAGCCAAGATCACACCATTGCACTCCAGCCTGGGCAACAAGAACAAAACTCAGTCTCAAAAAAAAAAAAAAAAAAAAAGAGTAGCACCTTTATTACTTTTCTAATAAGTTTTAAGTGGAACCTCAGTATATTAAAAAATAAAAAATAAAAAACCTGAAGCCTGCTTCACCCCCCTTTATTCCTCCATGGGGGCCACTGAACTAATCTGATCCTCTCATTTTGCAGGTGAGGAACCAGGCCCTGGGAGAAGAAAAGTGAGGTGCTCCAGGTCATGGTGCCAGCCAGATCAGGTCTTTTTACTCCTGGGTGAGGAGTCTTTTCAGTGTACTGCACAGGCCACTGAGCCAATGGCTGTTTGCTGTGAGAGGCTGCCTAGTCCTGTGGGCCTGGGAGGAGTTTCCTAACTACACCTGGCCTGTCCTCTAGAGCCATGTTTCTCAAAGTATGGTTCATGGTCAAGGATGGTCCACAGGCAAGTGGTGGACTATGAGGATGGCAAAGAGATGGGAAAATATGAGTGCTCTTGGCAATTCTGATGAGAAATGATGCACAGTTCCATAGGCTTTCATTTTTGTGTATGAATATTGGCTAGTTCTTAATAACATACCAAGCACGCAATTAGATTGTCAGAAAGCTAAATGTATGTATTTATGAACTAAAATGAGCAGCTTCTTGAGTCTCCTGGGGACTCTGATTCAGTAGATCACCAGAGTCTGGTGTTCTCACACTAGTTGGCACATAGCTGAAGCTCCTATTATGTGTGTGGATACACAGAGAGCTGAGATTCCTGGAACTCTGAGGAATATCTGTGTTACCAACATGGCATCATTGTTGTCTGGAGTGGGTCATAATTTCAACTGTTGATCTTCGTGAATGAATGAAGATATTTGCAGACTCACACTTATCATTTTGTGTTTAACTCGTCCAGTATTACATATTCATTGTTATTATGTTCTCCAATACCTTGTTAATACTAAGTAACTTTTCCACTTGAGACGGGACCAAGTCAGACAGATGGTCTTGTCTCCATTTTGGGAGCTGGGCTCCAGAGAGAAAAGAACTCCAACTCCAAATACCTGCGTAAACAGCCAGTAGTCTGGTTTGAAAAAAAAAGAAGTCGTTTGAACCAAAATGGTAACCCATTTCAGCCACTAAAATCCTGAGAAAAGAAGCTTTGATGTCAAGAGCCACAGTCCTACCAGGCCAGCAGCATATACTCCTGTGGAAGGATGATGGAGTCATGGAATGAATCTTGGTGGCTTCAAAGTATAACCTTCCGCAGAGTGCACAACCATGCCTGCACCTGCAGAAGAGAAAAAATCAATCACACACGAGAAGAGCCCTCCTCCCACTCTTTGCAATGCTTTTTGTCCCCAACTCTATCCCCTGCCCATACTTTGCTCATTACCCCCAGGCCATCTGGTTTCCATTCCCATGTTTTGAGCCAAATGGCATTCTTGCAAACCTTACCAGTCACCTCTTGACTGCTAAACACAACCGTCTGTACTAGGTCCTTGTTATATGGGTTGAGTCGTGTGCTCCAAAAAGAAATGTTGAAGTTCTAACCCCTAGTACCTCAGAATGTGACCTTATTTGCAGATGTAGTTAGTTAAGATGAGGTCATACTTGAGTATGGTGGGCCCTTAATCCAATATGACTGATGTCATTATAAGAGAACATGTAAGGACATGGAAACACATGGGGAGAAGACTCGTGTGAAGGGATTGGAGTTCTGCTGGCTGTTACAACCAAGGAACACCTGGAATCACCAGAAGCCAGGAGGAGGCAACGGAATCTCCTTTCCTAGAGGTTTGGAGGGAATGTGGTCCTGCCAACACCTTGATATTGGACTTCCAGCTTGCAGAACTGTGAGAGAATAAATTTCTGTTGCTTTAAGCCATCCAGTTTATGGCACTTTTTGAAGGCAGCCCTGGGAAACTAATACAAGTCCTCATTTTGCATTTTCAACCTTTTCTACTTACTGCTCCTTTATCAAAACTTGCCTTCATCTTGACCTCCTTACCCCAGCATTATCTCTCTTTGCGATTACTCTGTTCTTTTCTCCTCTCTGACTCACATCTCTAGATATCTCATCCCTAAATGTATACATATGCTCCCTATACTTCTGCCCTCAAACTTTGCTCTTTTTGTGCAAAGCCTCTCCTAGGCTTCACCTGTCACACTCGTGGAGATGACTCTCCAATTGAGATCATTCATTGATTGCGCACCTGCTGTGTGTGAAGCATAGAGTTAGATGCCACAATGACACAGCTATAGGGCTAGTGGAATATTTAGTTTCAGTTTCCAGTCCTCCAGCTCCATATTACCTACAGCTCTATCTGGCACCTCAACCCTAATTCACCAGCCTCCCGGAACTGTCCCTCCACTTGCTTTACTGTTTTCTTAATTGCTACATCAGTGTTCTGTCCCCTCAGGCTGGTGACCTTGGATTCATCTTTTATTGTTCCTTTTCCCATAACACTCAATCAATTATCATGTCCCCTAGATTATACCATTACCTTCTCTCTCCATAACCACTCTTGTTTAAACCCACATTAATCCTCATATGAAATATTCTGGCAACTTACTCTTCAGTATCCCTCCCTCCCATCTTTCTCCCTTCTGAGTCATCTTATGAGAATAATTTCTCTTCCACAAGCATAGCTGTGATTAGACATTCCTTTACCAAACCCCCAATGGCTCCCCACTGACTGACAAATTAAGTGTAAATTGCTCACCCAGTACTTAAGGTCTTTTATGACAAAGCCCTGCTCAACCTTATCCCCTGATCCTTCCCTCCTGGACCTTCTATATCAATCAGATCAGATGACTTCTGGCCCTTCTCCATCTTCATATTTCTGCTTATGCCACTTTACCTAAAAAGTGTAGAATTCTTTTCCCCACTTCTCTAGCCCATCTAGTTAAATGGATGAAATTCTATCTATCATTCTTCATGGCTCCCTTGAACACCACCACGGCTCTTCCACCAGGTGAGATCTCTACCCTCTTTGACCTCCTGTCATTCATGGTTTGTACCTCTCTTGGGCTGATTGTATTCATATCACTTGTATTCTTGTCTTGTCCCCACAGCTGGACTGTGGGGTCCATCCACCATGATAGATGTGTGGAGAACATACTGGAAATGGACAGTGTGGGTTCTGTTCCAATTTTATTGAGTTGGTAACACTCTAGGAATGGCAACACCCTGGGATATAATAATATTCCTAAAGGTGTTATTGAACCAAACTGGGGTTCGCTTGCCCAGAATAAGGCCAAATGTTTGTAATGAGGTTTGTAGTGGGAAAAAAGGAAGTCATTTGTTTCTGGGCCACCAAGCAAGGAGAATCCGGCAGCTCATGCTTAACACCTGACCTCCCTGATGGCTTGTAAGTAAGAGCTTTAAAAGACATGGGTAAATTTTAGGAAAGCAGAAGTTATAGGCAAAATTGTAAATCAATATATGGTGGTTACACATTAGTTCTGCTTAAAAAGGGCAGGATATCTTGAAGCAGGGTCTTACAGATCATCAGTAGATTGAAATACTTTCTGATTGTAGTTGGTTAAGGAAGAGAAGTTTTGTTTAAAATTTGGAGTCAGCAGAAAAGAATGTTAGCTGTGGCTCATAGGTGTGACTTTCTCTAGGCACCTCAGGAAAAAATTTAGAACAAAGAATGGAGTTCAGGGTTTAGTCCTCAGTTTCCTGCTAACACATAAACCTCCTTATCTGATGTCTATGTGTTAGCGGGTCCGTTTGGCAGGGGTCTGGGTTTTTGAAGAACAACTCAGGGACATATGTTAAGATGTTATGTTTAGTTTTTATAAGGAACCACCAGATAGCCCATGATTTTAATTTTTTTAGCTATTGTTTTAATCTATTTTTTTAATTGTTAAGTTGTTTATTTATTTTTTTAGGGCCAGTTACACGCCTGAAATTTCTGTCGAAGGAGTTTAAGGTTTTTAAAAAGTTTTATGGGACCCTCAGGACCGTAAGTGGGCTCCCTGCTGTGTTTTAAAAGCTCTTTGTTAAAACACAGAAGACTTGACATGGACCCGAGATGCTACAGTGACCTCTCCTTTTGAGATTTAGTGGTATTTGAAAAGAAAGAAAAATCTAATTAAAAAAAAAAGTTATCTTACAGGTAACTGACATCTTCACAGCATAATATCATAAAAATAACAGCCAATATGTATATACCACGTACTACATGCCAGACATTGTTCTAAATGTTCCACATATATCAATTCATTTACGCTTCACAAAACCCCTTTGCTGATGAGGAAACTGAGTGCAAAAGGTTACACATCTTGCCTGAAATCACAGCTAATTAGTGAATGAACCAGCCCCAGTAGACTGGCTTCACATGCTTGTTCCAAACCACTGCTTTATCACTGCTATGCTGTAGGGACAGGAGGGGAATCCTCTCCCAGGAGCTGTGCTGAGGCCTCAGGACACATCCCGCCTTTCACCTTGCATGGTTCCATCTAAGAAGCCACCTCACATGTAAAATAGTGTCCCCGACCAGAGGATGAACATGACGGGAGTGACCACTCAGGAAGTGTGTAAAGGGTATGGGGCTCAGATGCTCTGAAGAAACATCCCCACCATGTCTTGAGGTTGGGGTGGCAGCCTTAGCTGGGTCTATTCCTCTGCACATACCACCTGGCCCTTCCTTTTCCACCCCCTGCCAAGAGGCCACGGTGAGTACTAGGATGTAACTTTGTGCTGAAGCCACATATCTGACCCTCTGGCCCCATCCCTTCTCCATTTCCCACTCATGATCTCCTCTACTTAAGAAATGCCACGTCAGAAGATGAAGCCTGGCGGGATGGAGTACACAGATACCAGGATGGGTGGGCAGGCTGGCATTGGGGAGTACCCTGCTCCACTCACCCATTAGACCACACCAGCTAGTGTGAATTGAGCTCCCATTTGGTGCCAGACACTAGTCTAAGTACTTTGTACGCATTAACTTATTAACCTTCACAGTAACCACTTACTGAGTTGGTGCTCTCTCTCTCTCTCTCTTTTTTTTTTCTTTCTCATTTTACATATCAGAAACCCGGGGCACAGGAAAGTAGAGTGATTTTTACAAGATCACACAGCTAGTTAGTGGAAGAGTCAGGATTTGAACATTTTCAGAGTCTTTGCTCTTAACCGCTAACCTGACTGAATGCCCTCCCCAAAAAGGAAAAGGATATGGTTGGAGGTATGTGAAATCGCCCTGTAGAGTGGTGGTTCGCAGCCTGGCTGTACTTTAGAATCAGTTAAACCGCTTTCCAAAATACCAGTGGCCAGGCACTGCCTCCAGAAATTCTGATCCCCTTGGTCCAGAATGGTATCTGAATGTCGATATTTTTTACAGCTACCCTGTGGATTCTAATGCATTGGACTGGGAGTTGTTTGGTCATCCATGTAAAGTGCATTCATTCTGTCTTTCATCCCTTTGGTCATCAAGTGTCATATGTGCCAACATACAACAAAACTAAATCCACCGCCGAAAAGAGTGCCACAGAGTTTTAGCCAATGTAGACATATGAGCTTCTAGAAGTATAGACAATATAATCAAAACATCTACTTATATTTAACTTATTAATTTAGTTATACATATACATACATTTAAAATCATACATTACACAGAGTAGTGATTTATTTTAGAAGTGTTGCTTTTTCCATTCTCATATTCCACAAAATGATTTTTATTTTTTTTTGAGACAGAGCTTCACTCTTGTTGCCCAGGCCGGAGTGCAGTGGCGCAATCTCAGCTCACTGCAACCTCTGCCTCCTGGGTTCAAGCGGTTCTCCTGCCTCAGCCTCCCGAGTAGCTGGGATTACAGGTGCCCGCCACCATGCCCGGCTAATTTTTTGTATTTTTAATAGAGATGGGGTTTCACCATGTTGGCTAGGCCAGTCTAGAACTCCTGACCTCAGGTAATTGCCCGCCTTGGCCTCCCAAAGTGCTAGGATCACAGGCGTGAACCAACGCGCCCAGCCCCACAAAACAGTTTTATTCAAACTTCTCACACGTGTCTACCACATTCGTTTCTTCACATCACTGAAGCCATATTTGGTGTCATCTCCAAAGTTTTCTGGTACACATCACCCACAGTGCTGTTTATTGATTGAAATCAGCAGTTCTTTAATACATGTGTGATGTAGTCACTGGAAATTTTATCCCCATGTCACAAAAATATGCATTTGTATAACATCAGGACAGTTGGTTGTTTGTGTGTGCTGTGGGCAGGGCGGGAGTCACCTGAGTGGCTAGGTTTACCCCAGCCCCCTTATGATTGATCTACACTTTGTTCTGATCAGTTGTTAGATATTTCAAATATTACCACTGCTTTCTATCATACTCTTGATTTTTACAGTTTACCAACCCCTTGCCGTATTGCCCTTTAAAGTGAACCTCAAATGGCTTATTTACGACAGCCACACTTGCAAGTGTGACGTCACACACGCAGCAATGATTGCTAAAATTGTATTGAATGTTTTTTTTTTTTGAGATGGAGTTTCACTCTTGTTGATCAGGCTGGAGTGCAGTGGCACAATCTCAGCTCACTGCAACCTCTGCCTCCTGGGTTCAAGCGATTCTCCTGCCTCAGCCTCCCGAGTAGCTGGGATTACAGGTGCCCGCCGCCATGCCTGGCTAATTTTTTGTATTTTTAATAGAGATGGGGTTTCACCATGTTGGCTAGGCCAGTCTAGAACTCCTGACCTCAGGTAATTGCCCGCCTTGGCCTCCCAAAGTGCTAGGATTACTTACTTCTCTTTATTTTTTTAAATGATTCTATCAGAGGTGACCTCTAAGATGTTGTTTGTGGCAGTTTCTCCAGTGTTCTGGATTCAAAATAAGGTAACTGAGGATATGTTCCAGCATGTGAAATACTTTGTAAGGATTCCATTATAAGATGACTGATTTCTTCCAAAAGATCATTCCGAGAAAGAGAGATCTCACCTTTCATCCAAGCGTAGAGTTGTATTGAACACCAAATGATGAGGAAGTCATTGTTATTTACATTTCTACACCCAAGGTGCTAAGAGGGATCACATTTAGGCCTCCACTTTGAGTTTCTTTCCCTTCTTTCGGGATCCTCAGACTCTGAAAAGTGACAGAGGCACAAGAGATGTCCTCCTCCTCACACCTCCGCCCCTGCCTCCTTTCTGCCAGGTGTCTGCATTCTGCCAGCTCCCTGTCTCAGCGGGACTGTGATGCAGCCAGGCAGCTTCTGGAAGGCACCGTGTTTGAACAGGGATGAGACAAACCTCCTTAAGCTGCTTATTCTAAGTTGGGGATTGTTCTTCCTAGTCAATTGATACTGGAAATAATTACTTCTTAGAATCTTTGAAAACTGAATGTGTAAAGAGAAATTAAAATCTAATTAAATGGATGTAGGCAGCTCTGTCTGAGCTGACGACTCTAAAGCCACTGCAGTTTGTTGAAGGTTACATTATCTCTCTGTCCCTGGGCACTTTGGGCTCTGAGCCCAGTGCTCCCTCTCCAACACCCTTTTGTCTGCCCTGTCCTGGTCCCAGGAGTCTCATTGTTCTTGGGCAGAAATTCTGGCTAAAATAGGCCATCTAGGTGGGAGTTGCTGAAGGGCTTCCTGCAGAGGATGGGGGTTCGCTCTGATCTCGAAGCTTCAAATCAGTGCTTTGCAACAGGGGTGCTTCTGGCACTGCAGCGGGATAGTTCTGTTTCATGCATCTTTGGTAGGAGGAGGGGGCCATGCCTCCCCAGGTTGAGAGCCACTGCCTTGAGCCAGCTCTATTCAGCTACCAGCATGTAGCTGACAGCCAAGAACAATAAGCCTTAGACCCTCAGCTTCAGTGTGACAACCTCATAGACAGTGCTGCCCCAAGTGTGGTCTGTGGACACATTACCAATCTTCCATGAGACCCCTGAGTAAGTGGCTAGAAGTTTTTATTGCCATTTGACATTGCCACATTTCCACTGCACCTTAAGGATTAGAAAATTGGTTTGCAATGGATTGGAGGAAAAAAACATGGGCCATCATCACAGATTGTTTGAGAAGTTCTGTCCTAGAACCTTCTGGCCTATTCTGGACGCTGTTCTTTCCAACTCCAGCTTCTCCACACTCATGACCACAGGCTTGGTCTTGACGTTTGAACATGGTTTCTCTGGCTTTATTTGGTATGTGGTTCTTTCCTCTTATATTAGTCTGTTTTCACACTGCTGATAAAGACATACCCAAGACTGGGCAATTAACAAAAGAAAGAGGTTTATTGGACTTAACAGTTCCACGTGGCTGGGGAGGCCTCACAATCATGGTGGAAGGCAAAAGTCATGTCTCCCATGGCGGCAAACAAGAAAAGAACAATTATGCAGGGAAACTCCCCTTTACAAAACAATCAGATCTTGTGAGACTTACTATCACAAGAACAGCATGGGAAAGACCCGCCCCCATGATTCAGTTATCTCCCACTAGGTCCCTCACACAACACATGGGAATTATGGGAGCTACAAGATGAGATTTGGGTGGAGACACGAGACAAACCATATCATTCCACCCCTGGCCCCTCCCAAATCCCATATCTTCACATTTCAAAACCAATCATGCCTTCCCAACAGTCCCCAAAAGTCTTAACTCATTTCACCATTAACTTAAAAGTCCACAGTCCGAAGTCTCATCTGAGACAAGGCAAGTCCCTTCTGCCTATGAGCGAGTAAAATCAAAAGCAAGTCAGTTACTTCCTAGGTACAATAGGGGTACAGGCATTGGGTAAATACAGCCATTCCAAATGGGAGAAATTGGCCAAAACAAAGGGGCTACAGTCCCCATGCAAGTCTGAAATTCAGTGGGGCAGTCAAATCTTAAAACTCCAAAATGATCTCCTTTGACTCCAGGTCTCACATCCAGGTCATGCTGATGCAAGAGGTGGGTTCCCATAGTCTTGGGCAGCTCCACCCCTGTGGCTTTGCAGGGTACAGCCTCCCTCCCAGCTGCTTTCACAGGTTTGCGTTGAGTGTCTGCGGCTTTTCCAGGCGAAAGGTACAAGCTATTGATAGATCTACCATTTTGGGGTCTGGAGGACGGTGGCCCTCTTCTCACAGCTCCACTAGGTAGTGCCTCAGTAGGGACTCTGTGTGGGGACTCTGACCCCACATTTCCCTTCCACACTGCCCTAGCAGAGGTTCTCCATGAGGGCCCTGCCCCTGCAGCAAACTTCTGCCTGGGCATCCAGGCATTTCCATACATCCTCTGAAATCTAGGTGGAGGTTCCCAAACCCCAGTTCTTGAATTCTGTGCACTTGCAGGCTCAAGACAACATGGAAGCTGCCAAGGCTTGGGGCTTGCAACCTCTGAAGTCATGGCCTGAGCTCTATGTTGGCCCCTTTCAGCCAAGGCTGGAGCAGCTGGGATGCAGGGCACCAAGTCCCTAGGCAGCACACAGCATGGGAACCCTGGGCCTGGCCCATGAAACCACTTTTTCCTCCTAGGCCTGTGATGGGAAGGGCTGCTGTGAAGACCTCTGACATACCCTGGAGAGAGACATTTTCCCCATTGTGTCGGTGATTAACATTTGGCTCCTCATTACTTATGCAAATTTCTGCAGCTGGCTTGAATTTGTCTTTAGAAAATGGGATTTTCTTTCTTATTGCATTGTCAGTCTGCAAATATTCTAAAGTTTATGCTCTGCTTCCCTTATAAAGCTGAATGAATGCCTTTAACAGCACCCAGGTCACCTCTTGAATGATTTGCTACTTAGAAATTTCTTCCACCATATACTCTAAATCATCTCTGTCAAGTTCAAAGTTCCACAAATCTCTAGGGCCGGGGCAAAATGCTGCCAGTCTCTTTGCTAAAACATAACAAGAGTCACCTTTGCTCCAGTTCCCAACAACTTCCTCATCTCTGTCTGAGACCACCTCAGCCTGGACTGTATTGTCCATATCACTATCAGCATTTTGGGTAAAACCATTCAACAAGTCTCTAGGAAGTTCCAAACTTTCCCACATTTTCCTATCTTCTTCTGAGCCCTCCAAACTATTCCATCCCCTGTCTGCTACCCAGTTCCAAAGTGGCTTCCACATTTTCAGGTATCTTTTCAGCAGCACCCCACTCTACCAGTACAAATTTACTGTATTAGTCTATTTTCACACTGCTAATAAAGACATACCCAAGACCGGGCAATTTACAAAAGAAAGAGGTTTTTTGGACTCACAGTTCCACATGGCTGGGGAGGAATCATGGCGGAAGCTGAAAGGCACGTCTCATATGGCAGCAGATAAGAGAATAACACTTGTGCAGGGAAATTTACCCTTTTTAAAACCATCAGATCTCATGAGACTTATTCACTATCATGAGAACAGCA
Organism: Gorilla gorilla gorilla; assembly: GCF_029281585.2. NCBI lineage: Eukaryota > Metazoa > Chordata > Mammalia > Primates > Hominidae > Gorilla > Gorilla gorilla. The sequence continues at coordinate 82,875,091 of NC_073239.2, read as the reverse complement.
CAGGAAAGACCCGCCCTCATGATTCAGTTATCTCCCACCAGGTCCCTCCCACAACAAGTGGGAATTATGGGAGCTACAAGATGAGATTTGGGTGGGGACAGAGAGCCAAACTACATCATCTCCCCTGGCCACATTCTTCCACTGAGGCATTTTTGGTGGCAGGAAAGAGACTCATTTGCATCACCTGGAGAAAAGGTGGGGTGGGATGGGGACTGCCGTGACTCATGTGGGGAGAAGCTGAGTGTATGTATTAGTCAAGGTTCTCTAGAGGGACAGAACTAATGGAAAAAAAAAAAATATATATATATATATGCATACATACAAACATATATATACACACACATATATATACACAAATATATACACATATATACACATATATACATATATACACATATATACACACACATATATACACGTATGTGTATACACACGTATGTGTATATATATACACATATATATACACACACATATATATACATATATACATGTGTATATATATGTTATTAGCTCACATGGTCTCAAGGTCCCACAATAGGTCATCTGCAGGCTGAGGAGTAAGGAGAGCCAGTCCGAATTCCAAAACTGAAAAACTTAGAGTCTGATGTTCGAGGGCAGGAAGCATTCAGCACAGAAGAAAGATGTAGGCTGGAATGCCAGGCCAGTCTCTCTTTTCACATTTTTCTGCCTGTTTATATTCTAGCCATGCTGGCAGCTGATTAGATGGTGCCCACCCAGATTAAGGGTGGGTCTGCCTTTCCCAGTCCACTGAGTCAAATGTTAATCTCCTTTGGCAACACCCTCACAGACACACCCAGGATCAATACTTTGTATCCTTCAATCCAATCAAGTTAACACTCAGTATTAACCATCACAGTGTGTTTCTATGAGTGCTGAGCAGGGAGGTGAGAGCAGGGAGCAGCTGCTGGCCTCAGCTCTCTCCTCTAAGCATCCCTGTGCTTTGTCCTCTCCTGCTCCATGCCCCAGCTGCCTCCTTGTTTGCTCTGCGCATGGTTTCTACTCTTCCCCATTCTGCCCTGCCTTGACCCTTCTTTGCCTTTTCCAACCTCATGACCTCAGCTCTACCTGCCAACAGCACCAGCTCTGACATCCTCTAGGTGAAGGTAACAGGAGAGGGAATCTGATAGGCTCTGGTCACTTTCCCTGCCAGGCCTCAGTCTGAACAGGTTCATGGATTGGCTGTGCTTGAGCCAGGTGCCCTCATCTGGGCCCATTGGTTTTCTCAGAAGAGGGAGGGGAACAGAACCATTTGGTCAAATGCAGACCCCTAAGCAGCAGGGGCTGCAGAGGGGCAGTTTCCCTTGAAAATATCCTGGGCTCAGTCTGTTGAAAACACTTGCTTCATCTCCTAATACCCAAGCTAGGTGATCTCAGACAGTCTGGCTGACTCTTGGCCCACCCCAGTCCTTGTGAGAGGAGGACTGGACTGGTAGGTACTGGACTGCTGCAGGGGCATCACCTATCAGATTTTGTAACTCCATGAAAGGCACACTTGTGGACATTTCTCTCGTTGGAACCATCCCAGCTCTAAGGCTTAGCTGGTGAAAGGGGTGTAGGAGATGCTGGCGGCATTCCCCAGTACCCAGCCACAGTGTGGTAGATGACTCCACAGGGGTTAATTGGTTTCCGGCTGATGAAATCACAGCAGAGTTATCCATTGTTGAAGCTCTTCAACAGCATAACAGTTATTACTCCCTGGGCACTTCCCCATTCCCTTCTGAACCATTTCATTTTCTCGGTCTTGTCGGAAATGAGCATTTGCATCAACATGTCGGTGCCCCCCTTGTAATAATGCAATAATATTATTTTCACACGACTGTTAGGAGCAGTGCTGCAGAGGCTGCCACACAGGCATACCCACTCACTGGCCAAGCCCTGTCTGGGGCCCAGGGCCTCACTTAGTGGTACGCCTGGGTGGAGAGGCCATCCTACCACCAGGGACCTCTCCAGTGGCCGGTGGGTGACCTCCCCACCAGCATGGGTGCTTCCGTCCCCACGACCAGGCACTAAGAATCGAGATCTCAACCCGTGCCCTTCCGTTGAGTCCGGACAAAGCACTCAGTGGGTAGAAGACTGGAAACAAGGCAGTGTTTTCCACACAGTTCAGGCACATTCTGGCCCTTAGTGGGAGTTCAAGGGCTCCTGCAGTCCATTTCTGGAGAAGGGCACTGCAGCTTCTAGCCCCTGGAGATGACTGAGGATCCAAGTCCGACTTAGAGCCTAGGGACAAAAATAAAAGAAGGACTCCTGTACTGTGTCTGGGTTACAGGGACCTGCAGAAAGCTCTGGCTACCAGCCAGGTGTGCTCGGGTGTGGTCTTCTCGCTGGCCTTGTCCCTGTGCATAGATAGACATCTCAGAGGGGGGCCTCCTGCTGTAGGAGCCTCATTGCCACAGATAAAGAAGTCCAAGATCCTGGCTCCTGCATCCCATTCCTTTCTCTCCTCCTCCTTCTCCCTCTCCTCCCCTTCTTCCCCCTCCTCCTCCTCCTTCCCCCTTCTCCTCTTCCCCTCCTTCTTCTCCTCCTCCTCCTCCCTCCCTCCTCCTCCTCCCTCCCTCCTTCTCCTGCTTCCCTTCTCCTCCTCCCCATTCTCCTCTTCCTCCCCCTCCTTCTCCTCCCTCTCTTCTCTTTCTCTGTATCTTTCCACATTACGGATAGTTAGCAACCACTTCTTGCCCCACCTCCCTTCTCCTGGCTTGGACAGAGTTAAAAACTAGATTGCTGTTGCCATTTCTTGGACCAGTATCTTCCATTCTCATTTCTTCCCACTGGAAGGACATTAGTCCTGGGACAATCTCTTAGAAACTACCGTATCCTCAAATCATGCCCTTATGAAATTCAATGCCTGACCTTCAAATAATAACCTACACTTTCCCTGATTTTCCTCATACAGAAGTGAAACGGGTACTAAGAGATGGCTGGAGAGAACGCTGTTGCTATGAATTGCCAACATGAAATGAGGCCATCTAGGTAGCTTCTCTAAAACTGTGAGGCAGAGAGGAGTGAAGGGGCCTGAGCACCCAGGGGCACTATCCCCAGACATGCAGCCTTACTGTCAAGCAGTCGCTCTCTGTCTTGCCACATGGGAGGCATATTGGAGGGTTCATGCAACTCTGCTGAGTACTTAATAAAGCAGCCAGTGTCATGGGCTAGTGGCTGGAAGTACACCGGGGCTCTGTAGTGTTATTTTTTAGCCCAGACATCTGCTCTTTCACATCAGACTAATAGAGACGGGAAGGTCACAGTGCTCTGCAGGGGAGCCGTCTCCAAGGACAGGAGCTAGTCAAGGACACTTGGGCCAGGTAATCTGTTACCTCTGAGCAGCACATAACAGTGACTAATCACCTCTATGGTTATGGATATATTTATAAATTCGATATTAACACCCAATACATTATTAATGACCCCAAATATGAATAATTCAGTGTGTCCACATTTAGCAGGTTTCTGCTTAAAAACCAGCTTTGCTTTGGTCTTGGCTCGTTACATTGATCCAGAAAAAAAGGACTAGGAAAGAAACAGCCTAGCTCATGTTCGGTGTGCAGGGAGGCTGGGGCTCATCATGGGGAGTGTTTTCAGCTCAGACTCATGCTGATATAGGGAATTCACTTAGCACCCTCCACTACCTGCCTTCAGCTTATTCATCCACATAATGAAGAGAGTTGGGCTAGATGATCTCTAAGACTTATTTCAGCCTTAAGATTCTGAGAAGGGGGAGAAAATAAAGCTAATGAAACTGGCAGAAAAAAAATGTAACATCTGTGCTCCAGAAATGGTGGTACTTCACTGCCTCAATCTTGCCAGTTGTCCGAGGGATGAGGCTGGGACTGCTTGATGGCCTGGTTTCCTGGGTGTCTACATGCTTGCATCACCTAGCAATAGGTCCCACCTGCCTGTAAGCTGCTTGGGGTAGGGACTTATGTATCTTTGGGTTTACCGCAGCACCTAGCACAGTGACCAGCACTTAGTAGGTCCTTCTACATGAACGTCAAGTGAAATAATTAATGAGGCAGGTGTGAGGTGGACGTAATTCCTACCCCTTTGCCAGTTTAGGCCATCTCCATAATGGGGAAGAAGAAAATTGCCCGGTGTGGCTTTCCCAGAATTTTGGAACTGTTTTTCACTCCAATAGGGCCATTCCATTCCTTTTTAGCCCAGCAGACTTACGGAAAAACATATGAACCCTGAAGCTCTCCAAAACTCATTCATCTTTTGCCTTTGGTTGAAGTTGAGCTGATCTCCACTCTTCCTAAGAGTTAATCTTCTGTTCTTTGGCTATTGAAACAGTGGCCTGGGTAGCAGCAGGAACCTACCAGTGTGTGGCCTCAGGCAGGTCAGTTCCCTAAGCCTCAGTTTGCTTATCTGCAAAACGAAAGTGTCGGACTCAGAGATTTATAGGGGCATTTCCAATCCAAAATTCATTATAAAAAGTGGGTGGGGAGAGAGGCAATGGGACCTGCCTTGCATAACCCAGGGTATAGTGGCACTCAGATAGTAAAAAGTGGAATTGTCCATAGTGGTTTAAATGATGGAAGAACCATGATATGACCCCCAGACTCAGTGAGCCAATTGCTGTGTTCCAGGGCCAGACCCCAGCAGCCAGCAGCCTCAGATTTGGGCTGACCATCTGTGAACCCAGCAAGTGGCTGCTAAATCACACCTGCTCCTATAAAAATAACTCCAGGTGCACTCCTGCAGGAGAAGAGGAGGGAGGCTGAAAGTCTCCCTTGGGATGATACGTAAGCTCTAGGCAAGAGACAACATTAGGAGTGATGGGAGTTAAAGTTGGAAGTCTCCTGGTCCAGCCAAATGTTCCCAAGTGCACCGGTTCATGTAGGAGAAATTGGGAATTTTTCTATTTTGAAAGATATGAGCCAATGGAGGCTCAATTACTTCTTTTGAGAGCCTGTTCTGCCTTGTGATCATGGGCACAGTTTCGTCCTAATTGAACTCTCTCTTAATGAGGCCCATTTCTTCCTCTTTAATCTTCTGAGTTGATAGAGAGGCACTGGCTATGGCTAGAAACTGAATTTAGATTTCCCCACTTCATTTTCCTGCTCTTATTTACCAGCCTTCCTAATAGGGTCTCCTCTTTCTCCAGGAGAAAATACCCTTGTAAGCTTAAGGCTAGAAGCCATTCCTCTATTTTCCATGTTTCCTCTCAGGATCATTTCAGGTGCTGCACCTTCTTCTCAAAATACAGTGACCCAAGATTAAATGTACTCACCCCCTCCAAGAGTATAGGTATGTTTTCTGTCACCCTGCCCCAAATTTCATGTTTGCTTTCACATAACTCCACTTCTAATTTAATTCAGCTGCTGTTTCACTGTGATTCTCAGATCGTTTTCTCCCCAGAAATGCCTGTTTTTGTTGTGTGACGCTGAGCTCATTTACATGCATATGATAACACTGAGAAATAGCAGACAATGATGACTGTGATGATGATAATGAAAATGAAAAGGAGATGGTGATGACATAGTGTTGGTAAGAGTGAACAGTGTTCTTGGAATGCACTAATCCCAGAAAGCATATCATTCCATAGGAATGTACTTCAATATGTGTTTCTAAAAGATAAAGACTTTATTTTAATATAAGCACTATATAATTATATTTAAAAAATTCTTCAATATCATCAAATTTCCAATCAGTACCCAATTGTCTCATAAATATTTTTCATAGTTGGTTTGTTCAAACCAGGATACAAACTAGATTGATGGGTCTCTTTAATAGTTTTCTCCTCCTTTTTTTCCTTGCAATTTTTTGTTGTTGAAGAAACTATGTCATCTGTCCTATAGAATTTGCCAAGTTTGGATTTTGCTGATTGCATCTCAAGAACATTTAATGTGTGCCTCTGCTCCCTGTAGTTTGTATAAACTAGCAGTTCAATCTAGAGCTTCATCAGATTTGGGTTCAACGTTTTTTGCAAGACTGCTTTGTAGGAGAAGTGGGGCATTTCCATCAAGAGGTTCATAATGCCTAATAGCCTCTCTCTATGAGGTCAGCAGATGCTAATAGTCATCTTCCAGACCCAATGCTCTATTGCTTGACCTGGATTACCATAGGAATGCAGACGGTTGCTTTGGAATTATTTGACAACACGAATGTGTCTCATGAGATTTCTTGTGTGTGTTATATCACAGTTTTAAAATGTTTAAAAGAAAGAATATGGGCATTTTAACAGGCGACAAGAAGCCCCAAGGGCTGTGTGCAGGGCAGTCATATCCAGGAGATAAACCAGAGTGCCTAGCAGATTAAAGGTAGGCCTTAACAGCTAACATCCTAATTCCTAAAACCAAGAGGCCAATTAAACTGCTGGTTCTACTGAGGCAAACGCCCATGGGCCTATGCTTTGGGGTGCTTTCTCCCTGGAGTAGATTATGCTTCTGCCTCCCACAAGGACCATTCAGAAGATTCCAAGCAGCCCTAATCAAGAGATCTGTGAAAGAGGCTTCTCTGCCAGTGTTTATACTAAACAAGAGGGTATTCTTAAGTGGCTGTTTCCAGCAGCTAATCAGGTAGGAGTGAGCCTCAGCCAGGGAAGTTTCCACATTTTGATCAATTAATGTGTGGCCCTAGGGAGACTCCCAGACAAGAGAGAGGGAGGGGTCTTGCGGAGTCAACTACCCTCAGTGCCCTCAACTATAAAATGGGAGTAATAATAGCACCTATCTCCTAGTGTTGTTTTGATGATTAAATGGGCCTATGCTTGCAAATGAGCAGGCATACAGTAAGGAACCAATAAATGTTGGCTATTCTTGTTAGGCAGTTCCTGAAACTTGTGACATTTGCTTCTACAGCCACAGAACAGCCAGTCTTGACATAGAGTGTTAAGAAATATCAATTGATGAAGACAGTATTTAAAAATGCCACTTTCTTAGATCTATGAAGGGACTTGGCTATGACATCAACACGAGTCAAGTGGTTTCTTTCCTTTTCCTTTTTCTAGTAAGGAGATTTTGTGTATTCGGGAAACTGGTGAACTTTCTGAGAGTCGAAGCAGGACATAAATTATGATGATCACACTGATTGCCAGCCTGTTCCTTTGACCCTTAGCCAGAACCCTGCCAATGCCCCATGGGAATTGTAAAGTCATTGGAAACAAAGATATAATTAACATCCAAAATGGGCAGGGAGACAAGTTGTCAAACTTTGTGATCTCCACATGACCGTGAGGCTAAAAAATCACTAAAGAGAAAATTAAAACACAAAAGCCAAATTTGCCTTTGTCTTTTACTTTGGTTTAATGAGGGCCTGGCTTGAAGCTCACTGATGGAGATGGGATGGCATGATGGGCTGAGAGCATCTCTAAAATTAGGTGACTCTTTCAGTTTAGAAGTGATTTCCAAATGAGGAATTTTCCAGGACTCTTAACATTGCTATATAGGCAATGATCCATCCAATAAATATGTATGGAGCATGTAGTATGAGATCCTGAAGAGCCAGTAATAAACAAGACAGACTTGAGTGTGGCCTTAGGGGACTTACATTCTAGTGGTAGAGACAAATAAATGAGCAATTACAACAGGAGGAGAAGTCATGTAACTTAAAGACAGCCCAGTCTAATTAATAATATCCAAAAAGCAGTTCATGGGTCACTAGTCAAGGATTCACAAGAATGGATACCATTTCTGCTCCTAACTGCTGTTGTCTTCCTCTAGTTTCTCATCACTTTGTACCTAGACTCTTAATACGTCTCCCTAATAGTAGAGTCCTCTTCCCAGAAGACCACTTTTATCACGTCAGATCCCTGCTCAAAAATATTTGGGGACTTTCCACACTGACAAGGTTATGTGCAAATTCTTTAGGCTGGGTCTTGAAACCTGAGTACAGTTTTACAAGTAGATAAGGGAGGTAGGGTTAGGGGAGTAGATTCATTGCAAATGGTTGGAGCAGGGAGTACGTGGGGAAGGAACAGTACCAAATGAGACAGGTGGAGTCAGTGACCTCCTTTTCCATTCCATCTTTTCTTGGTGAGCTGTTGGCATCTTCTGAGCTTCTGCACCTGCCCCAAGAGCCTGAAGGGACTAGGGCTACACTAGATGTCCCAGAACTAAGATTTGTTGGTTCCTCCTTCACATTGATACTCACAGCTCAGACGAATATCAGAATTACACAGAGCCTGCATGTCAGTTGTGAACAATAATGGTGGCCCAGTTAATGAATGTCATGCCAGGACTGAAGGATGATTAAGAAACCAAAGAAAAGAAATTTTAACCAGAGTAGGTTAAATCTGTCCTAAGCAGGAAGTGTAACTCCACAATTCCAATGGCTTTTTAATGTGTTATGTCAAATTCTCCAAACTTAAAATATCAACTGTTGGAACACTTATCACACTGTATTTTAATTACATGTCTCCTTACTACCTCTCATCTACCAGACTGTGGCATCTTCTTCAGGAACCATCTTTTACTCATTTCCTAAACAAAGCACATGGCATAAAGTCTGGCACACAATAGACACTCAATAAATGGTAAGTGAATTCTGTCCCATTGCCTTACAAAGTCATTTCTGAGAACCTGAGGCCATGGTAATTTGTCTTTTCTGTGAAGTTTCAGGGTACCAATCTGTCCTATTCATATATTTTCTGAAATTGCCTTACAACTTTTAAATGAATTCTAAAAGTTCATTGGAATAGTCTCTGGTCACAGAAAAAAAATGTTATAAAGGCTGTCATTGCCTACACTAATCCACAAATCTTATTTTTAAACCGCCATATTCGACTCAGCCAACACTTATTAAAAACTTACTATGTGCTGGGTGGTAGAATAGACTCTGGAAATAAAACAGCAATTAGGCCCTGTCTTTAAGAAAACTTAAGATCCAGAACAGGTAAATGATGATAATACAGGATGAGGCACAGAGGAGGAAGTTTTTACCCTGATGGTGGTCACAAAATCTTCCCAAGGAAAGTGACATCTGAGCAAGGTTTTAAAAGATAAATAACTTTTTTTTTTAGAGACAGGTTCTCACTCTGTTGCTCAGGCTGGAGTGCAATGTTGCAATCATAGCTTACTGCAGCCTCAAACTCCCAGACTCAAATGAACCTCCCACCTCAGCCTTGTGAGTAGCTGGGACTACAGGCATTTGCCACCACACCTAACTTTTAAAAATATTTTTGTAGAGACAAGGTCTCACTGTGTTGCCAAGGTTGGTCTCGAACTCCTGGGCTCCAATGATCCTCCAGCCTCAGCCTCCCAAAGCACTAGGATTACAGGTGTGAGCCACCACACCTGGCCTTTGAAAGATGAATTAGAGTTCAGCCAGGCAGCAAGATTGGAAAGGAAGAAACTCTGGCAGAAGCATGAGAGACAGAGAGGCCTGAGGTGCTGCACAGTCTAGATGGCAGAGAAGGGAAGTGCCTGGGGACCAGTGAGCTGAGTGAAGCTTCTGGCCTTAGGTAGAGGGGAGCGACAGCCTCAGGTTCTCCTCTGTGAGCAGACAATCACAGAGAGCCTTTAAGGCATGAAAGAACTTGGACTTTATTCTGTAGGTGTTGGAGGCGCTTTGGGCAGAGAAATGCTGAGATGAATCCAGTCCAGTTGCAGACCAGAGGGCATGGGTTGGTGATGCAGCAGCCAAAGGCAGAGTCCAGGCAGAGGGCACTGCATAGCCTTGGTGAGAAATAGTGAACGTCAGAACCAAAGTCATCCAGGCTTTTCTAAGCATTTCTATTTCCCCCAGTTGCCTTTTTCTCCACTTCTGTGCTCTCATATTCTCCAAAAGAATGGGTAGTGGGTCATGGGCTCCAGCAATGTAAGGAGTGTTTGTGTTGAAGTGTAGACATGGACATTTGCAAGACTGCTATTTATTAGTGGAACTCCCTTGAATGCATCTTATCTTCCACTAACACCACAAACCACTTGAGGGTAAATGTTGCATCGTATAGATCTCTCTACCACTCTTCCATTCAGCCTCAAGAACAGTGTCCTGCATTGTGTTTAAGCCATTGAAGACTGGTGAATTCAAATGTATTGATTAATCTATACATTTTGCCTAAAATATATACTTGAGGGGCGGCCAGTATCAAGTGAACATTTTGTTTACTCCTGATATGTTGTAGACACACAAACACCAATTAAAATCACACAAGTGAACAATTCTAGTCTACAGATGGCATGGCATTAAATCATAGAGTTTAGCCTAGACTGGGTGCTGATCCTCACCTCGGTCCTGATTCAATTCCACTGCACAGCCATGGGTTCAGTTAATTTCCTCAAGATTCAAATAAGGCTCTGGCTCTTCTCTACCTAAGTAGCAGCTCCTGTGAACCCCCAGCATAAGAAACAAGTGATGGGCAAGTTATGATTAATAACCCATGGCTGACTATCACACGGTGTTTTTCCTTTTTTGAAATTCAGTGAGAAGTTCCCAATATATTATCCAGGATTTACAATCACCAGAAATTTCCAAAATAGCAAATCAAATTGAAATTCATTGACTCTCTCTGAGAATTTAGGAGCACTTTGAGGTTCTCCAGGGCCCCCAATAAGAGCCCAGTTTTCATTGTTCTGTGGGTGGGTGGGTACGGCTAATCTGCACTCCCTGCAGAATCTTGCAATTGAAAGCTCTATGAACCGGGAATTCACTGGGTGTTGGACAGAACTGGTAAAGAAAGTTATCTTGCATTTGACCCACATTTATTGGGTGGCAATGTGTTTTAGGCACCAAAAGGCAAACCAAAGAAATAATAAAAAGAATGCTGCCTGAGTCAATCAGACCTGGGTTGACTATGCAGCCAAGTGTTAAGTTGCTTAACCTTTTTGAGCCTCAGTTACTTATCTGCAAAATTTGGACAATAAAATTCTTCTCTGGGTTGTGATTAGAATCCTGAATCATGATATGTAAATGGCCTTGCATAGCACCAGTATCATAGGTGTTCATATAAACTGAGATCTCCTCTCCTTCCTTGTAAGGATCTTAAAATCCACAAGTGAATACAAATATCAAATAACTAGAGAATTACCTAAAAGCAGAGTAAAATGTTGCATTAATTTACAGCAAACTGCTCAGCATCAAACAAGAGAGCCTGCAGCTGTCTAAAGAGAAACTGCTCAGACATTCAAGGTAATTTTGCAAAAATCCACTCTAAACAAGCGTTGACATAAACTCATCTTTAGCTGAGCTGTAGCTTTGTGGCACTTTAAAAAATCTGTAATATTAAAAGTAAATTAAACAGTGCATATGACTAGGCATTGAAGGTGTTTAGGGAGTAATTTCACAGTTGACGACTCAAGCCTTCCTGTCTGATGAAAATTCACATTTTCCCATGGGTGGAAGAGCAGAGTTGCAGGAATTGGAAAGGAGGAGACAAAGACACAGGAAGTGTGACCTTGTTTGGGAAGGTGAGAATGTGGGCTGGGGGCTTTGACACATGCCTTCCTTTGAAGACCCCTACATGAGGATGGATGTCATTTTCTGAGCCTTCATTCAGCCAAGTGAACGGATACTCTTGACTACAGAATCTGGGTCAGGAAATGTGGGCTAGCCTCCTAGTTTCTCTGCAATCCTGCAGGGTAACTCATCTGGAGGTGCAGGTGGTCATGGGGCTTCCCAGGATGCGAGGGACCTCCCTCTTATCCTCCCACCCCACCGCCATGTTGCTATCCTCTTCACCACCACCACCCCCTCCCGCCCATGTTCCCATCACCTCCCCTCCTGTGTCCTTGGGGTCATTACTGTACATGTGGTAGGCTTTGGAGTGAATGTCAGAAGATGGAGCTTCTGTTTCTCCAAAGAGAGATGAACAATGAGCTACCTCTCCAGCCGCAGGGAGGGATTCAGGTCTGGCCGAGCTTTCCACATGCTCTTGTCTGTCCATCCATAGGATGGGACTTGGCAGAAACAGAGTCCAGGGCTCTTCTGTGTTATCAGTGAGAGGCTGGCCAGTGGATGTGGTTCTCGCCTAAAGGACAGAGTTGAGTCAGGCTGTGTGTCAGCCATCCAGAGGAGAGAGCCAGAAATCCAAAGTCAAGGTGGAGTGGATCAGAAACCAAATGGGACCGGCACAGAGCCAGTGGAGGACAGAATAAAACCACAGTTGGTGATGAGAAGGGAGCCAAGTCACAGCAGACGGGAGTCATCAGCCTAGAGCAACTTTGACAAATCTCACCAAGTTGCTGTTGACCCAGCTGCAAGGGCTGTCACTCTACTGCCATGCCTGCAGGAGGCAGGCCAAGGCAACACAGGCAGTCTGTGTCTGTGGTCAGAGCAAACCCACCTGGCCACAGGAACAAGCTTAACAGTCTTTCAGTGCTTAGGACCTGAGAATTCACAAAGCATTTGACATCCACTATGACACTCAAGCCTTGTGAAAACCCACTGTTCCTACCCATTTTGTAGCTGCAGGATAATAAAGATAAGAGACTTGCCTGAAGCCACTCAGCTCTTAAGTTGTGGAGCCTGGTCTTGTCCTACCCCTTCCTGTATATCCCATATTGGATCTGTGAGCTTGGTTGTATCCATACAATGGTTGTATCCATTCAGTCTAGCTTCAGTGGAAAGCTGGAACTATTCATTACCCTTGGTTCACAGGCTGAATGAGAGTCTTGCTGGGTAATGATCAAATGATTAGCTATTACCCTATTTCTGATCTCACCTGTCCCACCCAGATCTGGGAGGCCACAGTGTCTCTGAGAATAGGGTATAGCCCATTCTGGCCACTCATCCTCCACCTGTGCCATGACCTAACTGCAGGTGGTGACCCTCATCCTTCCTCCACATATATCCAAACCTCATTTTATTTTCCCCATTTGACTGTGCTTTAGCATAGCTGTTCATTTCCTGCTTAACAACACTTGGCTCTGAGAGGAATCATGGCACGAGTTTTAACAGCTCTCCTATTATTGGATAATCACCTGTATGAAATCTCAACAAATCTAGGTAGCAATCAATCTGTAGTTAATTAATATAAAGCAACCAGTCCCATTAAATTCAAATGTTGCAACTGACACGGTTGGTTGACTAAATATTGGTGCCATTTATAAGTACATGCTTCTTGGGATCATCCTGGACTTAAGAATATTTTTCATTAACTAGCTGGTATTTAACATAAATTAATTGTTGGCCATGTAGCATCAATTCCGTCTTACAGAATTAAGACCCAGGGCTGCCTTGGAGCAGCTGTGTGCGTAGAGGAGCTTTCTGGGTAGTTCTCTGAGACACATCATATTCTCACCTTATTCCCTGATTGTTACCTCACTTCTACATCTCCCTACCCTGCATGGTAGTGAGGCTTCTTGTAATCAGGCTGCAACTTTGCAAATTCTTCTTTAATTTGTGTCTTTGGGCTTGGCTCACATTCCAAAACATTTTATTACTTGTTAATATCACAGTGGGCATGGAGACTCACAAAATAAGAGAACTGGAATCAAGAGAGAAGAGTGGGAGTAAAGCACTGGTGTAACTCTGAATGAGGCATCCCTGAGTTCATCTTGCAGTGTCAGGACCTTCATTTAAAGAACACCAATAAAAACATGTGCCACCAACCTGCCCCGTCTGTACTAGTCAGGATTCCTTTATGTGACAGAAGTGACAGAAACCCACTCAAAAAAAAAATAATAGAAGCAAATAAATGACATTTATTGCCTCCTATCAGTGAGTCAAGGGAATTCAGCATGATTGGACCCCTGGATTCAAACAATATCTTTAGGACTTTCTTGCTACATCTCTTTGTCAGTTTCCTTGGGCTGCTATAACAAAAACCTAAACTTGGGATGGTTTAAAACAATAGAAATGTCTGCACAACAATGTGATTGTGCTGAATGCCACTGAACTGTACATATGAAAAGAGTCCAAATGGTAAATTTTGTGTTATGTATGTTTTATAGTAATTTTAAACATAGAAACAACAACAAAACCCAGACATTTATTCTGTCACAATTCTGGAGGCTAGAAGCCTAAAATCAACGTGTCAGTAGAGCCACACTCTCTCTGGAGGCTCCAGGGGAGGATCGTTCCCAGCCTCTTCCTAGATTCAGGCTGTTGCCAGCATTCCTTGGCTTCCCCTGGCTTGTAGAGGCATTGCTCCAACTTCTGCTGCCATTGTCACATGGCAAGCTCCTTCTATGTGTGTCTTTGTACCTCTTTTTTTCTCTTTCATTGGATTAGGACCCACTCTGGTCCAATATGACCTCATCTTAACTAATGCATCTGCAGCACCTCTATTTCCAAATAAGTTTTTGTTCCGAGGTTCCAGGTGGACATGGATATGTGTGTGTGTGTGTGTGTGTGTGTGTGTGTGTGTGTGTGTGTGTGTGTGTGTATGTGACCATTCAACCAGGTACAATCTCTTAGCTTCCTTTGCTTGTTCAGCTTTTTTTTCATTCAGCTTCCTGTAAGCAGCAGCAATATAACTTCAAGAAACCCTAGCAATTTCCCAGAAAAGAGGTGAAAGCCCCTCCCCAAACAACTGGATTCTGAGTAGGCTGTGCTTGGATCAAACCACCCCTGGACAAATCACCCATCCCATCCGAGCCTGCAGAGTCAGGCCATGTCTGGGGCAGGGACAGCAGAGCAAGGTGACTGACACACATCTTTCCAGAATTCCATGGAGAAACTGGACAGACACAGAGAGCAGGTATCTCCACAACATTTCTCTAGCTTTCCATAAATGTAACTACGTTTCTATTATTAAAGAAAAGAACCTGTACTTTTTAAAGTGCTATTTCCACCTGCAGAAACTTGATCATCCAAACATGATGGCTTTGATTTTGAAGACATTAAATTAGGAGTTCCTTTGGGCTAGGAATTAATCATATATATAAAATGTATATATTGGAAGAAAGTGGATTCAAATAGGGTTTATAGGAAGACTATATTTAAGAATCCCAACTCCTTTTTTTTTTAACATATTTAAGTCAGAAATGTAGGGGACAAGACCCTTAGATGACACAAAAATGTGATATGTGTCATTCAGGTGTATTTAGAACTATGGGATATTCTGAGTAATTTCTTAAAGGAACACCTAAAGTGGATTTCAAAGTCCACCCCGCTCTCACCACCGACCCTGGCTGAATCTCATTTTGTAGCTCTTTTCTGTTCTCATTAAGGTGTCATGTTTTTCAATGGAAGTGCCACCTTCAAACCCAGACTTGCAGAATGAACTCTCAGTCATACAGATTATTAGGTCTTTCTCTCTTATTTCTGACATATAAATAGGGCAAGAACTATTATTCCCCTTTCCCTGAAGGGCAAGGTCAAAGACTTCTTTCAAAAGATTCTGACATCCTGGGTGGGGAAACAAAATAGATTTCATCCTCTCCAGGGTATGACATTTGGGGCAGAGACTAGCAATGTTCTCCGGCAACTTGCACCTTAAATGGCTTTTCTAAATGCTTGCTTATGGCAGCAAGAAGATTTACTAGACAGACATGCCTGCTGTCATTTCATTAATTTGCTTAGTCAGCAAATGGGTATGCCGGCCCATCAGTAACATTCGGCAGAACTTGAGCTTCCTCTGTGGGGCTGCATTTGCCTGGCCCTACTTATGCATCAGTTAACAACCTGCTTTTCCAGAACTCTGACAGTGTGAATGATGGTTTAGACTTAAGCACCACACAAACACTTAGAGAAGCTGATCCCTGCCTCTGCCTGACCTCACATCATAGGAAAAAGGGCTACAAAATAGCCTTTTCTTGCCTCATCTGAGTTGGCAGCAGTTTTGATGGGTACCAAACTAATTTAGTTGCAAGATCCTCAGCAGTAACTAAGCACCCAGCAGGCACATTCCATTCATCAGTCACCAACCCAGATGGTGTCAAAAGTGTGGTGCCTGAGACACCTGGAGAGATGGAACAGTCTCATGAATTGGAGACGGAAGTCTGAAAGCAAGAGAGGGGTAAAAGGAGGCTGAGGGATCAGAGAAGAAAGAAATAATAAATAATACAAATAATTAATATGGCCAAAGGAGGGAGGGAAGGATCAAGAGCCTCTGGCAATGCAGGTAACCTAGTGACCAACTCGTCCCAGTTTGCCCGAGACTTTCCCAGTTTTGAAACTGGACGTCCCATGTCCTGGGAACCCTCCTTAGTCCTGGGCAAACCAGAATGGTTGATCACCATAGGTAGTCCAAGGTGGGCTTTAATAATGCAGGGCAGGTGGGGAAGAACCTGAAGAGCAACCTGACATCACGTTGGGGCCAGTTACATTTAAAATTTGAAAATGCCTCTTTTGACTCTGCCACCCTCGTCCCAGGAAGCAGATCCCACAGCATGCCACAGATGCGGCCCAGGCTGCTCAGCTTTGAAGGCTGTCACTTACGGTGTCACTCTTCATACTTCTCTGAAGTGCCATTAAAGGGAACATTTTGTTCTCACACATCAAGCTCCCAGCATACACCAAAGGTTGACCAATATGTATCTCTGACTGGCTGGACTAGTATTTTTTTTACATGCATTTCTTCCTAGTTGTTCATTCTTGGATTATACAGAAATCTAGTTGACAAACTGGTGCCCCTAAGTGAACGAGGCCATGAGGCTAACACTAAAAGCAAATCACAAAATTACAGTAGGAGTCTGAACCAGAAATCTCACCCTAGAGTCAACATGGGCTCGCCTGCAAGGGAGTGCGTGGCCTTCAAAGTTTCTCAGGCACAGACACTCACTGTCCCAGGAGGTTGTCCTGCTCATCCCACAGCACAGATCTGGCTTTAGCACTTTCCTGTTCATCACTCTTGTCTGTCTTGAGCCTCAGACTGCCCTGCTGCTGGTCTTGGCATTGCCCTTACTAGAGTGGACATCTCATTATATCTGTGCCTTCCATTCTTTCTGCTGCCATGCTTCGGGACCTCGCCCACTCCTCCCTGCTCACAGGTCCTTGGCCTTGGCTTTCTGGCTAGGCATTGGCAGCCTACCTTGGCTCCAGCAGGACTCAGCCCAGATTATACAAATGGTGTCTATTTTTCCAGAAATTCTCCAGTGCTTGGTTTCCCCATGTTGCTTGCTACCCATCTTGCAAAAGTGGAATAGACCATTTAATTAAGATGCTGTTTCAGGAGCAGAAGGCAACACCTAGGCCCTAGGTTTTCTACAATGCCCATTTCTCAATAGCAACTAGCTTCACACAAACATTAACTTACTTTTAAAAATATTTATTAAGAAATTAGCACATGCCAGGGTCTAATGCAGGCATTTAGAACACAGCAGAGGACAAGACAGGCAAGAGTGCAGTGGCCTTTGCCGGTGGAGCTTGTGTCCTGGAGAGGCAGAGAGAGATGATAAGAGTATAAAAACTGACCAATAACACTTCGGAAAGTAATAAGCACTGTGAAGACAACGAAAAGAAGCTGCAGCCTTCCTGCAGAGGATGCTTTCCCCTTACGGACCTTCCCACCCAGAGTGTAGTCTAACATCTCCTCCAAGAGCTCTGCACTGCCTCCTGCTGGCCAAGGTCAGCAGAACATGCTGTACTGTCCCGGGGTTGCTTCCATCTCTCCATGAGTCACTGTTTCGTTTTTTGCCTCTATCCCTCCCCTTCTTGCCATTTGTGAAACACACAGTCTTAGTACTTTTTAAGGAGACGGGGGCTTTAGGAACTGAGCTTCTCTTGGTAAAGTCCCTTCTTGAGATGTTCTCTGTCAAAACAGAAAATGTCTTCTGCAAGACTATGCAGCTTGGCAGTTATGAGCATGGGCTGTGGCATCAGGCAACCTGAGCTCTTTTCCTTCACCCCCATCTGTCTTGCTAACTGGTATTGGTCCTTCAAAGCATGGTGCAAGTGTCTCCCCCCTGAGAAAGCATTTCCTGGTCCCCTGCAATATGGGTACCCAGCAGTGTCGGCTTATAAATGCCACATGGGCATGGTCAAGTCTTATTAATTTGATACCGAGTCACAGCATCTGAGGCATCAATGGGATTCAATAAACATTACTGAGTGCATGCATGAATAAATGAGTAAGTCTGGAGCTCAGGAGGCCAGCCTGGATCTGATAAACTTGGTCCCCTAGCTAACCGCATAACCCAGGTGTCTACAATGAAAGGCACAGTAAAGTTGTTTTCCCTCAAATCACATTATGCACAAAGAAAAAGTTGGGAGGGCATCTCTTGGGTGGCTCAGATTGGCTCTCCCCAAAGCAAGACACACAACCGTTTTTGTCAAAGCCACACAACGACCTCTTCAGTGGACTTCTTTGAAGCATCTATTGATCTTTAAGAAAAGTATAATTTAACAAAAGTGCTTCTTCCAGCTTGTCTTGTTCCCGGAATTCCCTCTATGTATTTCCAGCTGTAATGTGAAATTCAACTGTGTGTCAGTCCTGATGATGGTGAACTCCCTAGCTCAGACACTGGCTTGTTTGGGGAAAGCTGCTTTCACAGCTTTCCCTGGACAAGGTGCTAATCTCTGACAGATTGGAATGAAAAGTTATCCCAGCAGCTCAGACCACCCCCTGGCTGTGCTGGAGTGAAGGCATCAGTGAACGTTAACTCCTAGGAGCCATCTTTGGCATCTCTTATGGTCTCTGCCTGCTGAGCAGAGAGGGGGCTTCAAAGTTGTTTAAGGAATGATGGAAATGTCATAGAGCCACTCTGTTGCTATGTTGCGGATAGTAAGCAATGAGCACAAATCCCTGATATTGAAGGATGGATCACGATACCCTTCTAGAAACTTCCTTCCCCTCTATTATCTTGGCCTGGCAACACTAAGGGAAGGTCATCACCAGGGTTCCAGTTTGCTGAAGTGTAACTTCTCTGCTAATTTTCTACTGAACCCTCATTGTGGTTGATAGCAGATGGCTCTAATATGACAGAGCACTTGACTTGCCGGACAGCTGGGGCAAGTCAATGATTATAAGAGTCTCCATTGCCAATGGAGCCCACAGGAAATAGTGTGTGAACATGCTTTGGAAACTGTAAAGCACTGTACAAATATGAGAAGTTATTATTATGGACCACCCATAAACTACTAATCTTGAACAGAACTGTGCTGAATATCATTTAATATCCTTTTAATGTCTCAGAAAACATTTTAAAACCTCCCAATGCTTTGGTGGTATAATTCTGAACTTCCCTTGTTACAGCAGACGGAGTTCGCAAGCTCCTAAACTTAGACGACTTCGGTGCTGTTTTAAGGGGAGCAGGACAGTTTAAAGATGATAATGGTAGATCTCACCACAAGATGGCACTATTGATGACATTTCTTTGCCTTGATTAAAACGGACCTGACATTTGAGGGGTCCAGGTCAAGAGGGAAAAAGAAGGCCTAAATACCACATGTTTAATTATTTAAAAGTTAAGTCAATCTAACACACAAAGTAAATAGAATACGTTTCCTATCTGGAAAAATATATCTTCCTAATGAATTGGAAAGCGAGGTACAAATTGCAAAAGCTGAGGCTCAGGTTGCAGGCAGAACAGGATGGCTGAGGGAGGGTCAGCATCCAGCACCCTCGTCAGCCCACCGTGCACTGTGAGGGCCTTGCACGCATGCCTCTGAACCCCATCCACATCCCTGTGGCCCTCAGCCTTGGGCCATCCTCGGAGGCCAGACCAGGGGAAAGGCCCCTGCATGATCTGGAAGTATACTCAGGATTGCTTGCGCGGGGACTTGTGAGGGGAAGTCATCTAGAACAAGATCAGCTGACTTTTCTATAAAGGGTCAGATGGTAACTATTTTAGGCTTTGTGAGCAATGCGGTCTCTGTCACCCCTATTCAACTTTGCCACCGTATCATGAAAGCAGCCATAGACAATACATAAAATGAATGGGTGTGGCTGTGTTCCAATAAAACTTCAGGTACAAACATAGGTGGATTCAGACCACAGGCCATGGTTTGTAGGCACGTAGTCTAAAAGCTGGGGCTAAGGCTGCCAAATAAAATACAGGGCACAGAGTTAAACTTGAATTCCAGATAAACTGAATACTTGTATAAGTAGGTCCCCAATATTGCATGGGGCATACTTATACTAAGAAAAAAATGGTTTATCTGAAATTCAAATTTAACTGTGCATCATGTACTTTTATTTGCTAAATCTGCCCATGCTAGCTGGGGTGGGAGCAGAGGGTGGGACTGTCCCATTGACCCTGGGCACTCCTTACCCATGGGGAGGGCCACACGCTGAGGGAGGCCAGAGCGGGGCCTCCAAAGCACAGGCCGTAGGTCAGGGCTACGCTGCCCCAGGCCTGAGGACAGTTGTGGTTTTAAAATGACAATTACGTGCTCTCAAATAATAAATAGAATATTATGTTTCCAATTTATATAGTTGATTTTCTGGAGTCTGGGCATTTATATAGTCAACAAATATTTGTCAAGTTCCTGTATGTGCTAGGTACTGAAGGATACACAATGGTGCCAGACAAAAAGGGAAAAAAGGCATAATCCCTGTCTTCATGGGGCTTATGCAGGGGAGGCAGACATCGCACCAATGTGCAAATTCACACAGAAATAATCATTACAAAGCAGAGGGGCCATGAAGAAAAGAAGAGTAACAGCGGAGACAAATTAACCGGGGAGCAAGGAGGCAGACTGAGAAGTGAGGTTTGAGCTGAGATGCGAAGGAGCACTAGGAGTTGCTGGGTGAAGCAGAGAGGAGAGGAACCTCCTGAGGGAAGACCCTGAGCTGGGGCAGGAGAGGGGCCAGCGGTGAGTAGGAGGGGGCTCTGCCAGGCCTGTGAGCAGCTCCCATTCATTTCAAATGCAGCAGGAAACTCCCACAGGGTTTTTTAAAGGGAGGGAATATGATCCAATTCTCATTTTAAAAGCTCACACTTGCTGATTCTTCGTGCAGAGCGGATGGGGCAAGAGGAAGAGGAAGAGAGAGGAGACTTCGGAAAGAGTGGAGTCATTCTGGGAAGAGCGAATGTTGAGAAGGGCACAGCTTTGAGAAGCCTGTGCAAGGGCTAGGGGATGGGGCAGGGACAAGAGATAGGGGTGTCCTGACGGCAGCTCCTGGGTTTCTGGCTTTGCTGAGCAGAGAAAATATGAAGCAGACGCAGGCTTGGGGAGAAGATGGACATTTCAGTTGTTGATGTGTTAAGTGGGAGGTGCTGTTTATACCACTGAGTGGACATCTCAAGGGAGCAAGTAGATAAACAGTTGGCCCTCCGTATCCACAGGTTCCATATCTATGAATTCAGCCAACCTCAGATCACATAAATAAAAAACAATACAATAGAACAACTATTTACATAGTAGCATTTACATTGTATTAGGTGTTTAGGTAATCTAGAGATGATTTAAAGTATATGGGAGGATGTATACGGCTTGTATGCAAATACTATTGAGGGAAGAGAGAGACCCTTTCATATTGTTTTATATTGTTTTATACTCAGTACCTGTTTTTAAAAAAAAAAGAAAAGAAAAAACAAAGAAGTGAAATCAAAGACAGGCAGCCTGGCACCAGGCCCAAAACCAGGTCTGGGCCTGCCTGGCCTAAACCTGGTAGTTAAAAATCAACTCATGACTTAGAACCCAATGTTACCCATAGATTTCAGGCATTGTATGGAAGAACATTGTGAAACTCCCTGCTCTGTTCTGTTTCACTCTGACCACCCGTGCATGCAGCCCCTGTCACATACCCCTTGCTTGCTCAAATCAATCACGACCCTTTCATGTGAAATCCTTAGAGTTGTGAGCCCTTAAAAGGGACAGGAATTACTCACTCGGGGAGCTCGGATTTTGAGACAGTAGCTTGCGGATGCTCCCAGCTGAATAAAGCCCTTCCTTCTACAACTCGGTGTCTGAGAGGTTTTGTCTGCGGCTCGTCCTGCTACACTGCGCCATTTTGTATAGGGTACTTGCGCATCCGCAGATTTTAGTACTCATGAGAGTCCTGGAACCAGGAGATATGACTGTACTTGTCATATCTGCAGCTCAGAAGAGAGGCCAGGGCTACAAATGGAAGGGAGCAGGTGGTCAAAGTCCTATGGGAGGCATCTGCAGCCATGAGAGTAGCTGGGACCTTCCTGGTGAAAAGAGAAAGGGGTCTGAGGTGGACCCCTGAGGCACTTCAATGTTAGAAGAAGGGGAGGCAGCAAAGACAGAAAACAAGCAAGAGCAGTGCTGTGCAAGCCAAAAGATGGGAAGGCGTTAAAAAGTTCTATTTCTGACAATTACCAAATACATCCTTTTTCCTTGAGAGCTTGTAAGTCCCCTCCTCGTCATAGCCTCTCTTACCTTATCTTATTGCTATATATATGATGATAGAAAGATAAAGCAGATGAGCGAAAGATAAAGCAGATGAGCGAAAGATAAAAACACATCCATCAACAGCCATTACAGTCACTCTCATTAGTATTTACACACTCAGTGTTAAAGGAGTAAGTAAAAAGATGAATGGGTGACTTTTGAAGAAGTGAAGGACGATCTTCATTCCCGACTTCTTGGTTAGGAAATAGATTTTGAATCTTCTTTAAAGAATTTTCCTTAACAGAATGGCAGCCAGTAAAGGTAGAGGCTCCTTGAACAAATCTAACGTGGGTTGGCATTTCCCAGCCTAGGAGGGCTGCCCTCTCATGGAACCTCAGTCAAGCACACTGGGCTCAGGAGCCTGGAAGAGTCAGTCTCATGCTCAACTCACTGGGATGATGGGTGCTGTTCTGACTTCCTACGGGGAACTCATGGAGCTCCTGTGACTCAGATTAGTGACATTTCTTAGTTCCTAGTAAATAACCTTGTGTTTTGACCTGTACCAATGTGAAATGTTAACAAAGCCATGAGGAAATTAAAATCCCTTGATGTAGGTTGGAGGCTGCCTAAGTGGATCCTGTCCAGGTGACAAAAGGTCTGCTAGACCCTGGGAAGAAACAAAGAAAGAAAAAGGTCACCGAGTAAATAGCTATGTGGTGAAATGCCAAAGTACAAGAGTTTATTGAGACCAAAGAGGTGCCTTTTACATGAAAGAATTCCCAGCAAAAGGTCACTAACAGGTCCAAACACCAACTAATACAGGTAAAAATGGAAGTTGATGGTTAAAAGAAGACCTGGGGCTCTGATTGCTGCATTGGAATGAAATCTGGTGAGCAGCAGTACTTTGGTTTTATTATTTTTCTGTGGAACTTTAGTTTTCAAAATGTTTTTCCATATATAACCACCTTATTTTTTCAGAAACCTGACAACTGGTCATAGCAGGGATTAGGATTTACATTTGGCAGATGAGCAGGAGAAAGGCTCAGAGAAGTTAAGCAATTTGCCTAAGGTCACAGAGCAACCTAGTCAGGTGGTTGTCAGAACCCAGGTCATTGATCAACCAGTTCGTTGATCGTTCTAGCACAATATCTTTCAGAACAATATCAGATCACAAAATGAGATCAACACAAGGCCTCAGTGATTCCACAAAGAATTTTCTGCCCAGCCATTAGCCAGTTTCTATGGCTGATACGTGTCAGTGTCTAACAACACCAGGGGTCTGTATAAATAGAAGCCATCAGTGAAGACACAGCAACAGAATTCCAAAAGAGGCATCACATGGAAAGCTCATGTTTTCCAAGCCAAACAAAGTACTGGCTATTACTGGAAGCCATGAAGTAAGACAACATTAATATCAATTTGTTGCTACTTACTGTTGCTGTCCACTCCTAAGAAAGGAGGACACAGCCAGACTGCTCCGCAGAGTGGCTCCCTGCTGGGATCTGTGGAGCTCGACACAGTCAATAATACCTCATCTCTCTCAAGTCATTTGACCACCTCTCTTGGTTCCTTCTATGAAAACCTGCAGAATAGTTAACCACTGACCTTCCAGAAATGCAATCTGACTCCTGCCCCCGTCTGGCCAAGCCTTGGTGTGGATAGGATGGGAGCAAGAGAAGAGGCTGAGATGCAGCTAAGAATTCTGGCCAGCACAGGGACATAAGATTCCAAAATCCTCAAGGGCAAGGATCAAGCTTGAGGGCAGACTGAGTTTTGGGCTTCACTCCTCTTGGTATCTCAATTACCAAATATGGTCATGCAAGTAGCACTCAGTTACAGCTTGCTAAATTGAATTACCCTAAAAGGATGTGAGATGGACAAAGTGGAGAAGATGATTACTCAAAAAAACATGGCTTCCCCTACAAATCAATAAGAAGAAGGCAACCCATAGAAAAACAAGCAAAATATCTGAAGAGGCACCTCACAAAAACAATATCCAAATGGATAATAAGCATATCAATAGGTGCTCAAATTTGGTAGTGTCAGGGAAGTGCTAATTAAAACCACCTGAGTTACCATCTCATACCTTTGGAATGGCTAAAATAGAGGACACTAATTCATACTCTAGAAGCGGGTACAATTCATACATGTCAGAAAACCATTTGACAGCCCCTACTGCAGCTGAATATATACATATCCCATCACTCAATAGTGCTATACCTGGGTACATACCCACCGTAAATGCATACATGTGTTCACCCCAAAAGGCATGAACTAGAATGCTGAGAACACCATTATTTAGAACAGCCCCAAAATGGAAACTGCCCAAATGTCTATTAATAGTAAGCTAAATAAGTAATAGCATATTCACAAAATTAAATATTATACAGCAATGAAAATGAACAAACTACCTCTACATAGGTGAATCTTACCAATGTAATGTTGAACAAAAGAAGCTGAAAGGGGACATACTATATAACCACACTTACAGGAAGTTCAAAAGTGGGCAAACCTACGCTAGGGTGTTAGAAGTTAATATCATCACCCTTAAGGGATAATGACTATGAGGAGGACTCTTGAGGTGCCTATCATGTCTTGTTTCTTGATCTGGGTGCTGGTTACATGAATGTGTTCAGTTTATAAACATTATTTCAGCTGTACATTTGTGATTTGTGCATATTTCTGAATCCATTTTAAACTTCCAAAACAGCTTTTTAAAATCTATTTTATTATATTTAGAGATTGGTTCTCGTTCTGTCACCCAGGCTGGAGTGCAATGGCACATTCATAGCTCACTGCAACCCCAAACTCCTGGGCTAGAGCAGTCTTCCAGCCTCTGTCTCCTAAGTAGCTGGGACTACAAGCACAATGATCACAAAATGTGGTCATTTTAAAATCACGTTTTGTTTTTCCAGAGGAGTTTGGTCTTTATTCCTTAAGCAAACAGTGATTTATCTCCTCATTTCTGGGCATCAACAACCAGCTCAAAAACCCTTTTTAAGGGAAAAAAATAATTTACCAGCATTTCTAATTCCACCGCTGCTGTTATCCAACCAGGTGCAGCCTGGGAAGTGAAGAAGAAAAGGAAAATTTCTTCTCCCCTTCATTACCTCCCACTGCACATCCTTTCTTGGTTGCGTTTTCTCTTTTCCCTTTTTTATTTACTTTTGGACTTAGATCTTACCCCTTTTGGAAGGCCTAATTAGAGGGAAGTTTTGAGACTGTCATGGTGTTGGAAACCTGGGTCTGTGGAGTAAGTCCACATCACACTGGATGTTTTGGTGGTGGATCACATGGCAGGAACAAGAGGCAGGGTGAAATCCTGGAGGCCCTGCATGGACAATGATGCCACTTATTGTTGCCAGCACCAAGTAGGCCCAAATCTCCTCTTTAGAGAAGTATTAGGACCAACAGCTGGTTGGTTTAGAGCTGCTGTTTTAATGGTTGAAGCAAGAAATGATATATATCATGTTATTCAATGTAACATGAACATATGTCTTGAAAACGAGGCTTCATTGTTTCCTCCTTTTCTCTCCACCTTATCCATATATAAGTGATAATATGGTGGCTGATGCAAATGTCATAAAAGCATAAAGATGAAAATGAAGCAAGTGACTGGGGTTAGCTGGAAAGAAGATATAGCCAAGGGGAAGACAGGAATCTGGCATCAGCCATTAATCATGGCCAAATAAATCTGATATTTGACCGCAAGGATACCATCAGACACCCATTGAGAGCTTCAAGGAGTTCAGTTCTCTCAGTGATTACTAAAGCCAACTTTGATCATTTAAAAATCACATTTTGTTTTTCCAGAGGAGTTTGGTCTTTATTCCTTAAGCAAACATTGATTTATCTCTTCTTTTCTGGGCAGAGATTCCTGTCATATAACTGCTCTGGCTAAAACAACTCTTGCTGTGCTCCAAAGTCTCCATAGCCTGCTTGTAGGAAGAGAATATTTTAGTCTCTTAGAGCTGCCAACAGGCAAATAGAAGGTAAAGAAAAGACTGCCACCCCCACCCACTAGGTTTGGAACCATCAGAAACCAGAGCTCAAGCTTTATAAATAGAGGCAGCAGCAGGGGAGTCACACTCACAAAAACCACTGGATGCTACAGCCTTCGCAAGTCCTTGTTTGGATAACCTCAGTCAATAAATATCGTCAAGGTCAAAACCCAGACCTTGAAAGTGCGGTGGAGCCAAACCGTATTCATTTGAAACTGCTGAAGGCAGGCTCCTTAAGTGTGGGAGACCAGGAGTCCAGGTCTTGAGATCTCAGATCTGGGAAACTCCTGAGGAAAGAGAAAAGGAAGCCAGACCGAGGAGGGGGTGTCCCTGAGCTGAATCTGGAGGGTTGCAACTGACATCTCTGCTCCTCCAAGCGGGGTTCCTGGACCCACTCCCCCCACCACCCCCACAGAGGGGACATGTGAGCAGTTGGAAAACCACCGGACCAGGTGTGGTCTGGAGGCTGAGTAGATTCCTTCCCCATCACCCCCACCCCCCATGAAGGATGGTAAAATTGCCAGAAAGCCACAATCCTCCCCTGGAAGGGGGACAGCATCTCAATCGTAGATCACTCTTTATGTCTTTTAAAGACACTTGCTTCCTCCCAGCTTATGGCTTTTGGTATATATTTGGCAGCAGAGGTGTGTTTAATTAGGATTAGAGGAAGGGTTCTGATACTGCCTGCGAACAACCTCAGCCTGAGTAAAGGCAAGAGTGGGAGACTTTACCCAAGCCAACCCGGTGATTCTGAGGTAGGGCACAGTGATCCAGGTGAATCTCTTCACCATCAGAGTTCAACAGCACACATCATTCAAAACTTTATTGGCCTCTCCCTCCATGGTGAAAAGAGCTCCTATTACGTGCCAGGCACTGTAATGGGCACCAAGGAGCAAAAATAAGTAAGGTTCTCTTTTGCTTTTGCCTTCACAGAACTAGTAGAGCAGGCAAACAGACACATCCAAACTAAGTTTTAACACCATGGGATAAGAACCACAGTGGAGGTATTACAAAGTGCTATGGAAATACAAAGGAAGGCTGAGTCAGTTCTCATGGGAGGGGTGGGGCCACGCAGGCTAGCAGGAAGAGCCTCTCATGAACTCTTTATTGAATTAATCAGTTGATCAATTTTAAATAAGGAGGTAGCGTTGAAGCTGGATCTTGAAGTATAAATAGGAATTCTTCAGCTCAAAAAGAGAATGGCACCCCTAGCAGAGAGAAAATTTGAGCTACAGCTACCATTTAAGGAGGTGCTTTCCGAATTACATATGCTCAGGAAGCCACTGCTGGGGTTCAAGGCGTACTCAAAGCCATGGAATAAGGATGACGTGCCTTTTCAGGGATGTTAATTTTGCTTAAATATTTGGGTAAAATAGGCTATACAAGAAGGAAGTAAAGGCATTTTTAAATTAAAATAAGCATGAATGTTACATAATAGAAGACAAAATTGACATGAACTTTTTTCTTTTGTTTGGTTTTGGTTTTTTTGTTTGATTGAGTTTTGTTAGAGACAAGGTCTCACTCTGACACCAAAGTTGGAGTGCAATGGCACAATCATAATTCACTGCATCCTCGAACTCCTGGGCTCAAAGGATCCTCCCACCTCAGCCTCCAAAGTAGCTAGGACTACAGGCGTGTGCCACCATGCCAAGCTAATTAAAAAAAAAAAAAACCAATTTTTTTTTAGAGATAGTGTCTTGCTATGTTGCCCACATTATTATCAAGCTTCTGACCTGAAGGAATCCTCCCGCCTCAGCCTCTCAAAGTGCTGAGATTACAAGTGTGAGCCACTGCACCTAGCTGACATGAATTTTTAAGATAAATCATTAGCCCTCAAAAAAATAAAATAAAATAAAATACTGTGTGCAAGCGGGGATGGGGGGTTCTGCCTTCTGCTACAGACCTCGGTCTGTGTCTCTTTCATCTGTCATTTAGGGTATTCTGAAGGAAAGGAAGAGAAGCCTGGTTTACATATAATCTGGGGATCAGGGTGTTGTGTGAGGTGGTCCAGTGGCTGATCAGGGCCGGGCAGCCAGAGCCACACAGTGATGAACTTCACAGAGCATGTGAGTGAGTTTGGACTGTACTTGGTAGGTAGAGGAGAGTCCCTGGCGGCCTGCCCAGACAAGGTGACTATGCTGCTTAAGCTGCACTGTGATCCTCACTACACGGACTTGCTGTCTGGACACCATAACTAAAGCACAGTGCTGACCTATTCATTCCCCTGCTCAAGACTTTCAGGGGCTTCTTGTGGCTGCTGAATGAAGTCCAAACTATAAGCAAACCTGGGCTGCAATGTGGAGAATGGATTGCAAGCAACAAGACTGATGGTGAGGAGACGGGTGAGCAACCTGGGAAGCTGTTCTAGGCTGAGGCAAGGAAGCACAGTGGGAGTGGAGAGAAGCAGATGGCATCTGAGGTCCTCATTGTTCTCTAACTTGCCATTGCAACCTCCATCTCTCATGTACATTTTTCTACATTTGAATCAAGCTAAATGACTCACTACTACTTGTGGTTTCCTGCAAACACATTTTTTGCTCATTCTGTTCCTTCTACCTGAAATGTCCTTTCTTGACCCCATCTCCTCCTGATGAAAAGGGCACCTGTCCTTCAGGGTCCAGCTCAAATAATCTTGGAAGCCTTACACTAAGCATCTGCTATGTGCCAGGCACCACGCCACATGCTTTGCATACTCTCTAATCTCTATTCCCTGCAAAGTGAGTAGCACTATCTCTATTTGCAGATGAGGGAATGGAGCATCAAGGAGGTTAGGTAACACACTCAAGGCCACTTGGCTTGCAAGAGATTGAACCAGAATTTGAATCCTGATCTAGCTGATGCTAAAACCTGTATTTTTTCTACAACCCCAGACTACCTGCTCCTTCAACTGACTTTCCCTCATAACCAAGCCTACACATGAGTTGAATTCCTCCCATATTTCCTCAATATAGACTGGCACCTCTCTGGATATATAGCATTATTAGAATTGTGGGATATGATGAAGGAGATATGGGTAGACAAGAAGCCCTCTACCTTTTTCGTTTAATTTCTTTTGAATTGAGATGGGGTCTCACTCTCTCACCCAAGCTGGAGTGCAGTGGCGCGATCTCAGCTCACTGCACCTTCTGCCCCCCAGGCACAAGTGATCCTCTCACCTCAGCCTCCCGAGTAGCTGGAATTACAGGAACACGCCACCACGCCTGGCTAAAGACCACCTTTAAGAACAACACTGTTTCCATACTCTAGCTTGAACTCTGGCAGCTGTGTGGCTTTAGGCAAGCCACGTCGCAAAACCGAGTTACACTTCATGGGATGATTGGAAAACAAAATGAAATAAAACAAATGAAGCTTGGCAAATGAGTATGCACTCAATGATTGGTTCCTCCTCCCTTGCACATGACAGTTGGTCAATAAATGTTTTAAAGGCTGAAGGAACAAAATGCTGTGACATCACTTGATCGTTTTGTCTATATAAAGCTTTGAAAAAGTGGAAACTCTATGTTTAGGTCCCAACCCTCCACCCCCAACACACACACACACACACACACACACACACAGCTTTCAAATACTCTACAACATATATTTTCAAGTAAATTAAAGCCCATTTTGGGAGCTTCTCAGACCTGCCAATCCCAGAGCCCAGTCTCTGAGCTGAGTTCAATCCCAGAGCCCACAGTGTGCTGTGCCTGTGGGGGCTGCCCTGCCTCAGGGCTGGAGTCTGTACCTCACCAGGTGCTTGCAGAAGAAAGGGCCCTGAGATGCCCTTTATCCTGACTACTCCTGCCTCCCACCCGCTCAACTAATCACCAAGCCTGTGGGTTCTACCATCGGCTTCTCTCCCTCCCCTCTGCCCTCTGCGGATAGAGCTCTTCCATTTCCCTGCCTCCTGCCTCCAGTGTCATTGATTGCCCTGAATTCTTGACATTGCAGCCAGGGTGATACAGTGGTGAACAAAATGAAGCCTGCCCTCATGAAGATCAAACTCTTCAAATGCTGTTTAGAAAGTTCACCGGTGTCTGGGCCCTCCTTGCTTCCCAGCCTTGTTTATTCCCCCCATTCCTCTGGCATTCTCCACTCCAGTCACACTGAGTCTCGTGTCTCACCAACACAGCTTGCTCTTCCTCCCCTCTGGGACTTTGCATATGCCCTTCCCTCTGCACGGAGCATCTTTTCCCTACGCATCATCCTTGCCACTTGACTGCCAGCTCCTCTTCACCCTCCCAGTCTCAGCCTCAAGGTCACCTCCTTCAGGGAGCCTTCCTTAACCCCCAAAGGCACTGGTGCCCCTGCTAAGTGCACCCTTAGCACAATGGTTTTTTTTTTTTACTCTCCTTGAAGTCAGAGACCATGTTTTATATTAACTTTATATATTTCTGTCTCTCAAGGGCATAACACAGTATCTGAGGCTAGTATATCACTTGTTGATGAAATGAATAGTTGAAGCAGCCAGTCCAGCCTGTGACATAAGGTGTGCTGAGACCTCCCCAGGTATAAATACCCTTAGGCAGTCCTGCCTGGGCATCTGAAACTTCGGAGGGGCTGATGGAGAAGAGGAAAGGAGCAGAGAGGCTGAACAAACGAGTGTTTGGCGTCCATCCTGCCTCTCTCCCTCTATCCCCCAACACAGCACAAATCCAAATTCAGTGTGAATCTGTTCAGCATCTGGATGACAGAAATGACATTTTCTTCCTTGCCAGGACATTTTGCAGCCCTCAGGGTCCATTGTTTCTATTAACTTTTAATGAACTTTTTTTTTTTTTAAAGATGGAGTCTTGCTCTGTCACCCAGGCTGGAGTGCAGTGGCGTGATCTCGGCTCACTGTAGCCTCCACCTCTGCGGTTCCAGCGATTCTCCTCCCAGGAAGCTGGGATTACAGGTGTCTGCCACCATGCCCAGCTAATTTTTGTATTTTTAGTAGAGACGGGGTTTCACCATGTTGGCCAGGCTGGTCTCGAACTCCTGACCTCAGGTGATCCGCCCACCTTGGCCTCCTAAAGTGCTGCGATTACAGGCATGAGCCACCATGCCTGGACAACTTTTTATGAACTTTTTACAAGAATTTGTGTTAATAGGGAGTGGCTGGTAGACCTGGTTGGGAAAGGTTTTTTTGGGGGGGTGTTCTCTGTGCCTTGAGATGTGTTCTAGGAGAGAGAAGGGAATCATCAGAGAGAGTGGGTGTAGCCTTGAGTCATGTCGAGAAGCCAACGTCCTTCAGTTTTTTCATCCTGGTAAACGTTTTTCAGGTCTGCTGGGTTTTGGCACCTATCAGCAAGGCTATTTTAAAGCACATAAAATCTGAAAATAAATGGAGAAGGGCTGTGGCAGAGGAAGGCTGGTTTGGCAAGCTGCTTGTGAGTTAGCGTTGACACTGCAGGACACTGCAGCAGAGAGCAAAGACAAGGTTAGAGAGAAGGGCTTCACATGGGGCATCACACTCACACCCTCAGGCCTCCTCCGTCCTCACTGGAGGAGACACTGATGTCACACACCCAGGAACTTTCTTCTGCTTCTCCTGGAATCTGAAGGATGGGGTTGTGGGGAGAGGAGCAGTAAGAAGCCACTAATTTCACTATTGGGGAGAGGTACTAACATTCCACCTATCCCCCAGCCCTTCCTCATGCCAGGCCCCTACCAGTACCTGCAAGCCACATGGCTGCTCCCCGACTCAGATGGCCTCTCTTTGACCCAGGTGGCCAAAACCCAGTAACAGAGAGTGCCTAACCTCCTGCCTTACTCTCAGCTATATCCTGCCCCATCCTGTCCCATTCTGTCCCACCTGCCTTGCACTCCATTAGTCTAACCTGTTCCTGGTCACCCTGGAAGCTGACCTCTGACCTCACGCTCTGTGTCCCGCTCTACTGCTTGTCTGGTGTAGCTGACACATGACACTAATCAGCTTGTCCCTCCAGGACTACTCCCCTCGCTGAAGATCATTTGCATCTGTGTCACAGACCGCCTGCTTTAGAATGCTGAGGATGCACCTGAGGCAGCCAGGAAAGAGGAGGCGCCTGGGTGAGACTCCTTGGGTGTGAATCCTAGTCCAGGGGTTTATCTGCTATGAACTGGATTGCCAGGGTGAGTTCCTGAATCTCCCCCAGCCTATACCTCTTCATCTGTAAAATGGGAATTATAATAGCACCAGCCTCACAAGGTAGCTGAGAGAATTCCCTGAGCTGATTTACATTGTAAGTGCTTAGCAAAGCACCTGACCCATGGTAAGTGCTCAATAGATGCTGGATAAAATAAGAAAGTCAGCCCCCAAGGCCCTACTGATCTTCATGAGTGAGAAATGGATGCTTACTCCCCACACCTCCAAAAATACAAAATCAAGATGGTTAGAATAATGGTGCCTTTCTCCGTCCTGGACACCTGGGTTCAGAAAAGAGAAACAAAGCTCCAGGGAGGGTCCATGAATTGAATGACTGCAGTGTGGCTGAGGAGTAAGCAGGGGTCCTTGGGGAAGGAGTCTGAGGAATGGGGGTTCATTGGGTAGAGATTGGAGAGTAAGGACCTGTGGCGCAGGGGTCTGTGGGGCAGGGACCCATGAAGTAGGGTCCATGGCTTCCCTAGAGAATCCAGAGCAGGGAAGAAATCAGGATGAACCACAGCTGTCACCCCCAGGGCATCAGGGCTGCAGAGGCTGCATGAGGGATAGGAGCTGATGGGCCGTGTATGCTGATAAAGCCATAAGAATCATTAGAGGCCAAGCAAACAGCACTTTTCAGGAGACCTGTGTGGCATGTCCTGGCAAATGCAGAGGATGGAGAAGGGGCATTTTCAGTGGCACCTGCCAGAATGAAGAAGTCCCAGGTACTGTTCAACCCCTTTCACTGAAGTTCAGACTTGATTCTAGGGCAGCAAATGCATGTTCTGTGGGTCCTGCTCCTTTCTGAGACACCTGCCTTCCCCTTGACCTTCAAGTTCAGGAATGATAAAAATGCCAGACCTTCCACAGGTCTCTAGGGAGGCCAGGCCCACTCATCCCAGAAAGGCACAATCATTACTGTCATCTCATTAAGCTGAAAACTGCTGCTGACTCAGGCTGGAGCTGCAAAGAGTGCTGCCTCCTGGCTTCTGTGTGGCCTTCCCTGGGAGCTCCCCATGGTGGGATGAAAACATGAAGGTGAACAGGACAGGAAGGGGTCCTGAGCCATGGTGGCCTGCTGCTGCCAGGCAGTGGGCTGCGGGCAATGAGGGTACCATGATGAAGGTATTATTTGGGATTAAGATTTGGCTGCTGTCACAGAGACAGCAAGTACAGTGGCTTAAATAAGATAGAAGTGATTTCTCTTGCATCCAACAGCCTGGGTCCAACACGGATGACCCAAAGTGCTGGGGACCCAGCCGCCTCCTCTCTTGTTGCTCCACTATTCCTAGGGTGTTCCTCTCAAGGACAAGGGGAATTTGGTCAAGGACAAATTCCCATAACATCTGCACCCTAGCCAGTGGGCGGAAGGAATCCTGTGAGCTGTGTCCATCACTGCTGCTGGTATCTCTTCCGCCAGAACTTAGTCATGTGACCTTTCAAGAAAGTCTGGAAAACATTGTCTCTGTAAGAGTGCCCAGCTAAAATTCAGGGGCTCTATGAAAGAGAAAACAGGTGTGGGAACAGTTGACAGTCTCTGTTACAGGATTAAGACAGAACCCTGCCCATGAGGAATGCACAGTGTGCAGACCAACAAACCACAACAACGCAGTGGGCAAGGAAAGCAGCACTGTTCAATCATTTACTCAAGGAACACATTTATTAAGGCCTACACGCATTCAGGAAATAGATGTAAAAGTACAGTCCTCTCCCTCACAGTCATGGTCTTAGGGGAAGGTCATGGTCTTAGGGGAAGGTCATGGTCTTAGGGGCTCGTGGTCTTAGGGGAAAAAATCATCTAATGTACTAGGTGCTTGCTATGGTTTAAATGTTTGTCCCCTCTAAAACTCATGTTGAAATGTAACAGTATTGAGTGGAATCTTTGAGAGGTGGTTAAGCCATGAAGGCTCCGCCTTCCCTCATGGGTGGGATTAATGCCATTATAAAAGGAGGAGTTCAGCCTTCTTTTGCCTCTTTGCATTCCCTCCTTCTGCCATGTGAAGATGAAGCCTTCCTCCCCGCACCCGGGACGAAACATTCAGGGTGCCATCTTGGAATCAGAATCACTAAACCTGCCCGCACCTTGAT
The DNA here is from genome assembly GCF_029281585.2 of Gorilla gorilla gorilla. NCBI lineage: Eukaryota > Metazoa > Chordata > Mammalia > Primates > Hominidae > Gorilla > Gorilla gorilla. Next base: position 82,840,837 of record NC_073239.2, on the reverse strand, counting down.
CTTGAACTTCCCAGCATCCAGAACTGTGAGCCACTACTTTTTTTTAATAAATTGCTCTGTCTGTGGTATTTTGTTACAGTAGCACATAATGGACTAAGTGCTATAAAGCAAACATTTGTTCATTCACCACGCCCCTGCTACATAATAGTCCATGCACCAGCCCCAGGGATCTCATGATAAAAAACACAACTCTTTCCCTCAAAGTGACTCACTCTTTAAAAGGAGAGACAGACATCTAACCAGACAACTGCAATCCGCATGGTTAATACTGTGATTGTGATAAGGCCAGGGACCCCTAACACAGCCTGGAGGTCTTGCAGGACCAGAGAGCCTTCCCAGTGCTTTAACACCAGGTGGGACCCCAGAGTCTTGGTGCAACCCTGGGGAGCAGCCTGTAAATGACTAAAATTGAGTTTCTCACAAGCCCAGCTGGGAGGATCAGAGTTGGATTTAGATTTATTTTTTAAAAATACAGAAAAAAGATATTATTTGCACGCTGGGTTATACACTAAGATTTATTTCCACCACTCAAATGTAACTCCAGGAAACTGTGGGCTCAGGAGGCAGAACTTGGAAGATTCCCAGAGGCAGGAAATAGGTTTAGAGTGTCCAGAGGATGCACAGCGAGCAATTCATTTACCTCCTCTGCATCCCAGAACTTTGCAATGTTATTCCCGCCAGCCAGGAATGTGATGGCTGTTGGGTGGGGGTGAAGTCAAGGCTGTGTGCCCTGAGATACCCACTCCCTTTTGAATCTCCCCCAAGGACAGAGTCCACAGCCCCCAGAAAACTTGTTCTTGAGTTTTCTCCATGGCCAAAAATGTTCTTTGTCTAACCAAAATCAGTATTACCTTGAATTAAAATCTACTTCCTCTTATTTGGGCTTTGAAGGGGTAGGACAGTGTTTGTCACCCTAAATTATCAGAAAATGCTTTCTAAGCTATCAAGTCTTATGAAAATATTAAGTGGTTTTGTTTTCATCATAGGTAAGATCATGTAGCAGGTGAGGTGGAAGCTAAATTTTATTGAATAACAGCCTGTTCCAGGAACTGTGCTAAGCACATTACATACATTACCTCCCTGTAAACCTATCACAGCCCTCCCAGGTGAGCATTACTTTACCCATTTTCCAGATGGGAAACTGAAGCACAGAGAGGTCAAGTAACTTGCCCTTGGTCATACAGCTAGTTTGTGGTAGAGCCAGGACTAGAACCCAGGTCTGTGTGACTCTTTTCAATCTTCCATAATCCAAGAAGATTGTAATTAGGTCACCCATAGTCTTTTCTTCTCTACGTTAAGCAACTCCAGCTCTATTTAATTTTTTATTCTTTTTATGATGGACACTTCATCTGATAGAATATCTGACAGTTTTTAAAGTTTAAAAGCTATTCTTGAGAGGTACAAATAGGTGGAGTTGTCTTAGGAGCTTTGTATATTGTAACCTCTGAGAAGAGTTTGTTCAAATCTTAAAAATCCCAGTAGTACTGGGATCTTAAGATAATTATGACCATGTGGGGTCACATGTGAAGTGCTTTATTCAAAAGTGAAGACATATGGTCCATGAGTTTTATTGTGTTGTAATAAAAACTTGATTAATATCCTTTGAAAGACTTAAAATGATATTAATACATAAGAATAGTAGGAAAGGTGGCAGTAGAGAAAAAAATTATCCAGCCAACAAAACCGTTTGGAATACATAATGTTTGTGTGTCAGGGGAAGGGGGTGGTATGCTTGAGGAAGGGGAATTATTATGTCCATTTGTTATCCATAGTTAACTTTACCTCCTTGCCTTGGTTATACCAACTTTATCCTGTACTTTTTATTTGTCTAAGCATGAGACAAACATCAGAAAAATTCCAATAGCATCCTACAATATACCTGACCAGTAATCCTCAAAACTGCCAACATTATCAAAGAAACCGTCACAGCCTAGAGGATCCTAAGGAGATATGATGACTACATGTACTGCAGCATCCTGCATGGGCGGAACAGAAAAAGGACCTTAAGTCAAAACTAAGGCAGTCTAAATAAATTATAATCTTCAGTTAATAATAATGTTTTTTTTAAAAATCACCCATCAGCTCCAATTGGGTAATAATGTTTTTCATCAAGGATGAGGCCCAAGGATGGATGAGACTAAGGGATAGACGAACCTCACAGTGGGGCAGCAAAACTGTATGAACCCAAGGAGGAGACCTTGACTCTGCTCAGCCTCCAGCTGCTGTCTCAGCCTTAGGGCCATCATCTCTTACCAGTGTGGCATGAGCCCTCTGGCCAGTGACGGTCTTGGGTTCTTGACCAGCCTAGGGCCTTCCATAGGATCCACACTCATCCCAGACCACTTGATTTAAGTCATGTAAGGTAAGCCCCTCATCTCTCATTCACCACCTTTCAATTGGTCATTGATTTAACTTGGCAAGATTTAAAAACAATCCCCACCACCTTGTTAAGCTCTCCCCTTAATTAGCAGAGGAAGAAATGCAGTTATTGGAAGCAGCCTCTCTCCAGCACACTTCTCCCTGTTTGGCAAATTAAAAGCATTTGGATGAAGCTCTTCTGTGGTCCCAATCAATAGCTCACGCCATAATTATTCAGCGGTGCTTGCAGTTTTCTGTGCTGACAGCCAGCTGGGTGTGCTGATCTGTAATTGTTTCATATGCTTATGCGGCTGGTCTCTTCCCATGATTGGGGCCTGCAGCAGACTAATCAATAGCATCGTTGGGGAAACTGGGGAATGTATTTGCCAACATCCAAACCTGCTCCCCTCCCCATCTCTCCAGGTGAGATGTTAACCACAGTTACATGAGGCTCTTATTTTTATGTTCCTGCTTTTACCCACTTGATGCGGAGCCGAGCAGCACTTTTGGGAGACCAAAAAATGCCCACTTTATAGGATAATTGTGTAATATCAGGCTTTAGATTGTGTGTAGTGGTTATGTGCCAAGGAGCAGTAAACGATAAAATCTTATTAGCTTAGATTTTACCAGTTTCAGAATTACTGATAACTTGGATGGAATGTGAATTTTTGAAGTTTGAATTTTCTCAAGCAGATCATTGCCTAACGGATGGTGCAGCTTCAGGTTGTAAACAAAACTGCAGGGGTGGATGTTTAAGATATTTCAGAGGATTACATTTTTTCGGTATCACCTGTCAGTCTTTTAGAAGTGCCCAGTTACACACAGGCAGCCAATATGTTCCTTGCAAATCCTTCTAGAGTCTGATAGTGGAAAGAAAAAACTCCAACCCTCCCTCCGTATTTCTCTAGACAGGTTACTTAGCTTTCCTTCTGAGTCGGTTTTCTTTTATTTTGTTTTTCTGCAAAATAGAAATATGGCCTGTCAACTTCCTAGGGGTACTGTAAGAATAATAAGAGGAAATAAAAGATATGACAGTGGCTTTTAAATGTAAAAAATAGTGTGTCAGCTCATTATTTCACACATTAAAGAGAGTATTTTAAACACCTGTGGTTAATTTTTGGTTTTATATTCTTTTTTATAATTTGCCTATTTAGGCTTACTCCCCATGTTCCTAAAAGTAGTCAAATTAATTCTTTTAAGATCTATTAACATAGATTAACTTAGGCTATATTTCCATTTATGAACAATTAGATCTGAAAAGACTACCTTTTTACATGAAAAGGAACATGACGCCACCAGTTCCAATGTGAACCTGAGCCCAGGTAGCTTGCACCAAGTGCATTGATTATTAAGTATGATTAGAGACTATACTAGATCAACGTATTGAGGCTCCTCTAGAGTATCCTAGGAATGATGTCATGAATGACTATCCCTTGGGTTCAGTGCTGAGATGCATCCAAAATTATGGGTGCTCTTCTTAAGAAGCTGTGGTTTCTGAGGATCTGACCACTTTTCTGTAGGAGAAAATGGCTTGACGGCCTGGGCAAGGCACTGGAACTACACAGCCATAGAATCTCCTTTACATAAGCCTTTTGAAAGTGTCTGCAGTTCCCCCAGTCATCAACACCCTCCCCTGGTTTTTAATAAATACCTGTATGCACATGGTCTTGTAAAAAGTAAGCTGCCTGGAAGCCTGAACAATCATGTAAATGGATGATGTCACTGATGCTGACCTGAGCCCCCTGCTGTCCTTTTACTGAACATACATGTTGCCACGCCCTTGGAAGCACCATATCAGTCTATCTTGACATCATCCTTTTGTTTCCTCCAGAACTGAACCAGCTTGGATAGGGTTCAAGAAGAACTTACCTTATACCAAATCCAAGGCATTTTAGCATCTGTATTGAAAGACTTATTCGAGTCTGCAGAGATAGTTCATAATCATTGTTATTCTATTTTCATTTTCTCACATTCAGCCTCCGTCAACCACCACCCATTCATCACATTTTAAAAAATTCAATGTGAATAATATTGCATATATTCTCTGAGCCACTCTCTCCTTATGTCAGAGGAGAAATTAAAGCAAACCAGTCAAAAATCTCTGGAAACACGGAGTGGGTTGGAAATAGCTGTCTCTTTAAATGAAAGAGAACATGAAAACTGATGGCTCCAATCTGACAGTGAGCCACACTTTATCCTGGAAGAATTATTAGAAAGAAAGGGACATATATTTCTGTTGATACTGTATATTAAGTGAACTTTCTAAACCCTATTTGTCTGTATTGAATAAATATGCTAAGAATTTCCTATCATGTCCTGTATTTCTTCTGGTTTTAAATCAAAGGGATTAAGACTCCTAATTAAGACACTGTAGGAAGACCTGATCAGTTTTGCTAGTGCAAATTAGTTCAGAGGCCCAGAGCTGCTCCTTTCTGTTTGCTGGTATGGGAGGTTTGTTTGATTTAACATGATTGAGGAAATGAAATATCCCTAAGACAAAGAACCAATACTGCACTTCTGGAGAGTGGCTGAAGGGAAACTGGATTGGAATTGCACATTAGTAGTGGATCCAAAATAAAACCAGAAGGAGAAATGTTCTTTAGAAGGAAAATGATGTGATGACTAATCATTTGAAATAGATTGTACCTTCTTCTTCCTTTATCTTTTTTTTTCTTAAAGGAGCATAAATGAGTCTCAGTTTTCTAACAAGGTCCTATGAGCTTGGGACATTGTCTTTCCTTCCTTTGGTTCATGTCAAGGTTTTAGATACATTATCTTGTTATTATTCACAATATTTCTACAAAATCATTATTATTATTACCCCTATTTAACAGATAAGGAATCTCATATTCCAAACAAAGATACAGTAAATCGTTATTTGGAAAATGTGACTTAAAGCAAAGATACAGCAGGTCGTCGAATAATGTCGTTTCCTGCAATAATGTCATTGGATTTCATCATGACGTTGATGAGGGAAAAAATGTTGGTTTCTAATATATCTCGTTTCACTTAAAGTCACAGTTTCCAAGAACCCACTGAGGATGTCAAGTGAAGACCTACTATATTGACCTCAGGTGAAGAATTCTGTGAGATCTTGGTGACTGTTTCTGATTCCACTGATCCATATTCATTTAGTAAGTCTGAGAAGAAAGATCTTCATCAAAGACAGTATGGCCTTACCCAGTTTTGGTGTTGCATTTTGTGTGGTTTGGTTTTATTCCTATTTAGTGGATCTGGTCAGGCCAGGATGATTCTCCAAGGGCAATGGGAAAAACAGGCAGGATGCACAGAGTACTCTTGTATTATCAGCAGAAATCAGACCACAAACAGCCTGGAATGGCTGTCTCTCAACCCAGGTTTGGGTTTGCCTTCTCAAGGCTGATTTTCTTCTCCTCCCTGTCTCCCAGGGCACACAATTTGCACTTACTTCTTCAAGACCTTGAGGGCACTTTTACAACTTCCGTGCTCAACAAATTCAGTTGTTTGTATCTTACTTACATACTAGTGTTCAATAAAAATGAAACTTCTTGTGTTGTTTGAGGGAAAGGGAGCTGGGGTCTACTGTGTGGCTGTGTGCTACATATTTGCAGTGACAATCACCTTTGTCAGGGGATTGTTTCTAGTACCTTAAGGGTTGATCCCATTTTATGTCTGAGATGGCTAGTCAGACTTTGAGAAAGAAGAGGATGAAAGATGGACCATTTTAATTTTGTCAAGTTAGATGTGGTAATTCAGAGCAAACCCAAATCAACGAGTTCCTACTTCCTACTTCATCACAGATGAGACACACACACAAACACACACACCAATAAGACAATGGGATATATATGTGTGTGATAGATTTATGCGTGCATGTGTGTGTGTGTTTATATGGTAGATGAGACACTGGAAACTTTAAGACCTGGGTTTCCATGAGTAACACATAATGGGGTAGAAATGTGTAATTGCTATGTGTGGACAAAGTGGATGTGAAAAATCAGTCCCTAACCATGGGATTCAGGAGTCCTGGAGAAAGATTCCAACCATACCAATTATTGCCTTTTCTGTTACTTATCTCCTAGAAGCACTGATGTCTATGACTGTCATGTGACTTCCTGCAATGTATCAGGCCAGGGCTTAACAGGCTTCCAGAAGTACACTGACTTAAGATTACCCAAGATTTGTTTTAATCAGGTATGGTAAGACACGTAGACATGGAAATGACTGCCATGAAGGGAGAAGTTTGTTACACTCACAGAGCTCTAAAAACGGGAGGCACCGGCGGAACAGGAGGAAACAGGAGCAAGGGAATATGTGGTGGGCAAGAATTTCTATTGTGGTTTCCGCGGGAAGAAACAAGCAAGGCAAGGCGAGCAGGTTTAGGATTCACTAGTTTGAATAATTTCAGCAGACTCTGGAGAATAGCATTGCCTGGTATTTTGGTACTTGGCTCTGGCATGATTAGGGAAGGGGAGAGTGGCCCAGAATGTGAGAGCCATAAAGGAAGAGGTTGGGGTGTGGGCTCTGGATGGGCTGGTTTGTGTATGAAAGGCACACTCTCAGGCTATTTGTTTACTATCTCTAGGAATTAGGTAGCCCTGGGAGAGTCAGTCCCTACAGGGTTAGCAAAATCCCAAGATGTCAAAGCATCCAAATACAGAAAATAAAAACACAGTGTTCATACATTTTGAACTTTGTACTTCCTGTGGTTCTGAAGACAGAGAAAGGGCTTCCGGGGTACTGGTCTCATGTATGTGGGGAAACCTTGACTGTGACTCTCCAGCATGTGAAAGAGTTAATGGCAGAGGGGAAAGCCCTACTTTTGGGGGGTTTGGGGATAAGTGTACAATTCAGTAGTTTTTAGCATACTCACAAATTGTGTAACTATCACCACCATCTAATTCAAGAATATTTTCATCACCCCAGAAAGAAATTCTGTACCAATTAGCAGTCACTCACTGTTCTTCCTACCTTCAGCCCCTGGCAATCACTAATCTACTTCCATCTACATGAATTTGCATATTTGGACATTTCATATAAATGGAATCCTACAGTATGGAGCCTTTTGTGTTTGGCTTCTTTCACTTAGCAAAATGTTTTCAAGGTTTATCTGTGCTGTAGCATGCATTGATATGTCATTCCTTTTACAGCCAAAAAATCTTCGGTAGTATAGCTAGACCACATTTTGTTTATTCATTCTTCAGTTGATGGACAGTTGGATTGTTTCCACTTTTTGGCTATTATGAATAATGCTGCTATGACATTTGTGTACGAGTCTTTGTATGGATGTATGCTTTTATTTCTCTCGGATATATACCTGGGGGCGGAATTTCTGGGGCATATGGAAGCTCTATGTTTAACTTTTTGAGAGACTCTCAAACTGTTTTCCAAGATGGCTGTGCCAGCAATGTATAAGGCTTCTGATTACTTCACATCCTTGAAGATACTTGTTATCATCTATCTTTTTGATAATAGCTATCCTAGTGGATGTGAAGTGGTATTTCACTGTGGTTTTCATGTGCATTTTTCTAATGACTAATAATGTTGACCATCTTTTCATATGAAAGCTCTATTTTTTTGTGATTTTTCCTTAGAATGTGTGGTAAAAATAAACAAGAAAAGGCAGTAAAAATCATTCTTAGTTTTCTAACTCAGAGATGATTTCTAATACTTTTATATATATATATGTGTATATGTAAAAGTATATATTATATAAAGATTTTATATATCTTATATATAGAAAGGTGTTACTATATATACATATATGTGTATATATGTATATAAATACCTTTATACACATATATGTATGTATATACATATATATAAAAAATCTACTATTTTGGAGGATCTAGACTGTTTCAAACTTTATGCTAACTTGGCAACAACATACTGTAGTCAATTTTTTGTAATAAATCTTTGTAACCTTTACAATAAATCCCTTTATATACAATATGTATACACATATGTATGTATGTACATATACATATGTGTATACATGTACATAAATACCTTTATATATAAGAAATATACCTTATATGACATATAATTATATTATATACAAAATATGTTAGTTATTTATATATATTATGTTATATGTGATACATAATATTGTTACAAATATATATAAAGGTATTTATTATAAAGGTATTTATATGTGTGTATATATATACACATATGTGTGTGTGTGTATATATATATATATATATATATATATAAAGGTATTTATTCTTTTCAGATTTCTTCCAAGAAAGAATATAAAGTCATGCTGCATGTGCTACTAACTTCCCTTTTTAATTGAATATATATTATGAACATCTTTCCATGTTAATACATATTTTCTACAATATTATTTTATATGGCTGCATATCATTCCTCTGAATGCATTTACAGTATTTATTTCTCCAATCTACTATTTCGGAGGGTCTAGATTATCTCAAACTTCGTGTTAAGGTAATCTGGCAAACAACATTCCGTAGTCAAATCTTTGCACAAATGTTATTAGTTTCATAGTATAATTAGCCAGAAGTGGAACTTCCAAGTCAAGCAATATGCAAAATCTTAAGGTTTGATGTGTGTAAAACTGGCAATGCCAATTTCATCTATTGTCAGTTGCCAAACTCTGGGCTTACTTGAGTTCCTTTCTACTTCCACTTCAAACTTGACACCGAGGACATGGCTGGCTATCTTAGTTAGTTAGAGAACAGAAATAACAAAGGCAAAGCTGTGGATTTGTTTTCTGTCTGATAAGCCTTGAGTGGTCCTTTCCAGCCAATTTATGAATGTCCATTATTGGTCATGAAGTCAACAGAAGGAGGGAATGTGGCCAAATATGCATATTTCCTTCAGGTCTCACTCAAACACCACTTCCTTTGGGAGCCTCCCCGGCCACCTGCTAAGCCAGGTTGTGGGATTTAGAGGGGCTCTGTTTGCCTTGGTCATCAGCTAGAAGCTCTGTAAGGACAGGTACAGTCTAACTTGCTCAACCTTGTGTCCCCAGCACCTACATAGCACCAGAAAAATACATGTTTGCTGAATAAATGAATAAAAGAATGATTTAATACTACTGAGAGAAAGAAGCCAAAGCAAGCCTTAGTATTGTTCGGCCATACACAAAGAGAAACACAACTATTATTGATGACTGCAAATAGAGACAATATAATGACCAAACATGTCAGCTTCCTGCCTTGCTGAGAAGGAAAGGGAGGGAGCAAACGCAATTGAGTGTGCATTGTGTGCTCTGCATACATTATTTCATTTAACCCTCACCACAATAATACCTGTCGAGTAGGTCTTATTAGCCCCATTTTAGATGAGAAAACCAAGACCCAGAGAAATGTGGTTACTTAACCTAAGATCTCACATCCATAAAAAAGAAGAGTTGGTATCCCACACCAGATGTATCTGCTGGCAGAGTACCTTTTTGCTTTTGCTACGTAGTCACATTCCATTTATTCCAGAAAGGTGAGAAACAAATCTAACTATGTGTGGTCTGAGCAAGGCTATCAGGCCTTTTACATGGCTCCGTGGGTGACCGATGTTGTCCTAAAATGACATTACGTCTCATTTCACCATGGAGAGGCCAAACTAGAAATGGCCTGATTGGTCTCAAAAGCAACGTGTCTTTGGGGGCCAATTCTGCTTATGCTCCTGTCAAAGGGGTGCCTATTCAGGACACGGGTCATGGTGACTCCCAAGTATTGATGGCATAAGTAATGCACAGCCTGTACAGCCTCCTCACCAGCAGTCAGAAAAGCCATATATCTGCCAGCTAATTCTAAGAGCAGTGTTCCCCTTCGTGCAGATTTGTGACTCTCCTGGGCCTTGTAGGCACATTTAAACAATGAAAGAAGATTAACCACTCAGCCAAAGAGACAATTTTAATGTCACCAGCATAGCATTGACTTTTTCCATTTCAAACATTCTGCTGGGATAATTCGATGCAAGGCTACCATGTATACCAGAAATACTCTCTCACATTTCAGCAATATCTGCCAGGGGAAGTCATTCCAAAGAGCTTTTAAGTCCTGCTTAATTGCAAGACCACTGAATGAGTCTGAGCTCAGCTGAGCCAGGACAAACTGGCCTACTTCAGCATCCCAGTAGGGGATTTTCCCCCTTAAAATGGAGATAAATGGTTCTTGCCTAATCGCCAAGCAGAGTGAACTTGGCCAAGTTGCTGTCAGGCCTGAAGTAGACCATGACCTCCTCAGGGGACCATGAGGCCTGACAGGATTTCTCTTTGACTTCCAGGGTCTTAGATCCACAATTACTTTAAAAAAAAAAAAAAAATGGGGATGCGTACACTAGCCTTCCTTATTGACAGGTTTTCAAGGGGTCATGAGCAGAGTCCCTGTGGTTGGAGACAGGGGTTAATGAGACTCACCTCCCTCAGTCTGGCCAGGCTCTTCGAAGTCTGGTCTGAGACCAGAAATTGGGCCTGAATACAACTGGGTAGGACTGGGAGGGAAAGTTGCTGAGATCTGCCAAATGCCTTTCCCTAATATTATTAATGCTTAGTAATTCTGGCAACTTTAGGATCCTAAATTGTTGTCTTCAAGTGCAGAAAGAAAAAAGGAGAGGGGCCAAATTGAGAAGTTTAAGAAAAGCACAGTTTTTAATGGATCAATTTTCTGTTGCCTCTAGTCTGTTCGAAAGAATACAATTCTATGAACCATTATTCACGAGCACTCATAGATAATAATTACAGTAACAACAACATAAATCTCCCCTGATACGGGCAAGGAGTAGCTCCCCAGACATGTTTAGTAAGCTGAGGGAATAGATGATAAACTCTTTAGAGCACTTGTAATTATAAAAAAAGAAATCATTCTTATTTGTCTTTAGGATTTAGAGATATACAGATGGCCACCTATCTGGGCTCAGTAGTCTCCACACTTTTTGGGTTATTTACCCCATCTGTAAAATTTGTTTCAGCACATATCCCCCAGTATGTCATGTGTCTATGCATTTTATGCATGTCTTCCCATCTTCACCTATTAGGTACATTTAAAAACATGTACAAGAAATTGAAACTAGCACAGAATCAGATAAAAATCAATAGAAATAAATAGCACCATGTTTTCTTCCTTCATCTCAAAAGATTGTCTAGGTCCAACTCATTCTGAAGACCCCTGCTCTAAATCTCATGGAACTTGCATTAATCAGCTTGGCTACCGTAACAAGATCCCATACAGCAGGTGGCTTAAACAACAGAAAATCATTTTCTCATACTTCTGGAAGCTGGAAGTTCAAGAGCAAGATGCCAGCAGGGTTAGTTTCTGGTAAGGCCGTACTTCCTGGCTTGCAGAAGGGCACTCTCCTGCTGCCTTTTCACATGGTCTCCCTCTGTGACTGCACACCCCTGGTGTCTCTCTGGTGTCCAAATCTCCTTTTATTATTTATTTATTTATTTATTTTTGAGATGGAGTCTTGCTGTGTCGCCCAGGCTGGAGTGCAGTGGCACAATCCTGGCTCACTGCAACCTTCGCCTCCCAGGTTCAAGCAATTCTCATGCCTCAGCCTCCTGAGTAGCTGGGACTACAGGTATGCGCAACCACACCCGGCTAATTTTTGTATTTTTTGTAGAGATGAGGCTTCACCATGTTGACCAGGCTAGTCTCAAACTCCTGACGTCAAGTGATCTGCCTGCCTCGGCCTCCCAAAGTTCTGGGATTACAGGCATGAGCCACCATACCCGGCCCACATTTCCTTCTATTATAAGGACATATGAATCTGGTGGTGGTGGGGAATGACACAATGCAGCCCATACTAGAGCCTCTTACATATGAAAGTCCAGATGCTCCCACAGGAAAAAAGGAGAAGCTGCTGTTTGACACTGGTGCCCAGGGGAAGTGTCTTGGGGTTCTATCTGTCCTTACACCATTAGTTACATGCACTTGCATTGCAACCCCCCGGGGGTAATGTTGCCCCTGTGATAACCATAGGATCACCTTTCTCAGAAGCCAGAGCTGATCTTTCTAATGTCAGGTAATGTCAGGCCACTGGCTGACTTCCCAGAGCTGACAGGTCACTTGCTCCCCAACCTCACAAAGGAGAAAGGCAAGAGAACTTCCTCCCCAAGAGCCTTGGACAGTCCTGGCTGGTCCTTCCTCAGTCTCTCTCAGCTGCAGAAGCACAAGCCAAGGCACTAAGGAGTTAGTATCAGAAGATCCCGTGATGAGCCTAGTCCATGAAACTCCTTCCAATACGGTGCAGAGGCAGGGCTGGTCCTTGGCAACACCTTCAATAGTATCCTTTTACATATTTGCCTCCCTCTTTGAACATCCTCTAATTTCAAAATCGTTCAGGGCTAATGCCATAGTGGACGGGCCTCCATGATTCATATGCCCAGGTGATTCCTACTTTTCAAGAGACTCAAGTATATGTTGGGGTGGGGTGGGGTGGGGTAGGACAAAACCAATCCAAAGGAGTTAATCTCTAATGCTAGAATTTCAGATACTAGGAAATGCTAGGTTAGGAAACTATTTGAGAAGTAGCAGAACCTTCCTTGGCCATTCAAATCACCTCTTGACAAGAGATACTAATGTTGGCTACAGTATTCCTATCATTCAAAAGCTACCACTTCCTCTGTGGAACAACTCTTGTCCAAAAGGGACATCAGTGAGAGGGGTTAGGATCTGACTTCAGATGATGTTGACTCCAAGTTATTGATTACAGGCTAGGGAGCAAGCTAGACAGTGACCTTCTCCAATAATGAACAGATGAAGTGAATCGGTGGATTGGTGGGAGGCTAACATGAGGCTCTGGAACTCTGCTACCTGAGTTCCAGTTCTGGGTTCTGAGTTCTGGGCCGGCCACGTCCTTCCTGCTATACTCTCTATGCCCCGTTTTCTTATTTTAAAATTGGGATAATAGTAGTGTCTATTTCATGGCATTGTTAAGGGTTTTAAACGAGATAATACAAGTTCTTAGCATAGTGCCTGACTTATAACAAGCTCCCAGCCAATGTTAGCCACTGTCATTACCAAGGGTCTGCCAAGTCAGAAGGCCTGAAATCAGGCAAGAGCATGGCAAGCTTGCCTCTCTTCAAAAGTGATGGAGATCTGCAGGAAGAAGGACCCATAATAAGAATTTTTTCTATCAATACAATAAAATATAAATATGCAGAATGAGTATTTATTTATTTTTGAGATGAGGTCTCAACTCTGTCACCAGGCTAGAGTGTTGTGGCATGATCTCGGCTCACTGCAACCTCCACCTTTCAGACTTAAACAATCCTCTCACCTCAGTGTCCCGAGTAGTTGGGTCCCCAGGTGCATGCCACCAGACCTGGCTAATTTTTTGTAGTTTTGATAAAGACAGGGTCTTGCATTTTGCCCAAGTTGGTCTCGAACTCTTCAGCTCAAGTGATTCCCCTACCTGGACCTCCCAAAATGCTGGGATTACAGTCATGAGCCACTGTGCCCACCCAAGCATTTAAAAATACATAATGCAGAATAGTGGAGGCTTTTCAGGCAAAATGGAGACAGGCTTTAAAAGGCAAATGCTGATTTTGAATTCCTGGAAATACTGTGAAGAGACGAGGTGAACACTATCCAAGGCCTTTAGCATTGGGAGGCGATGGTGAGAATAAGAAGGAAAATTAGCCAGGAAAATTTTAACCTTGAAAATCAGAGCCCAAAACAATGGATCTTAAGTTTTTGGGGATCACAAATCCCTCAGAGCATCTGATAGCTATAAACACTCTCCCCAAAAACCCCTCACATTCACATAAAACTCTAGATATAATCCCAGGGTGACCCTGTACTCCCTAGGAGTCCATGGATCCTGAAGGAACCTGTGACCCAGGATTAAGAATCTCTTATAGGAGAAGGAAAAACCCACAGATGACACAGCTTGATGTCAGAGAAGATCTGGAAGCATGCGCATAAGGCTCAGACACTGAGCCCGGCCAAATGGGGCCTAAGGAAGCCACCTGGGCCGTAGCCCCAGCCTGGCCATGTAGAATGTGTATCTAAAAGTGGCCCCCCTGTGGCTATAGAGTTATGTGGACACCTACCAATGGTATGTGCTGGACTCCAAGGACCAAGGTGGGCAGTGGGGTATAGTTGGGGTGGGGGGACAGCAGGGAAGGAGCAGAGCAGCCCACGGCAGCAGTCATTTCCCTTTGGTGAAGAAGCCCTCCCCCTGTAAGTAAAGGGAAGTCGGGGAAGTGTGACCTGAACTGAGAAAGGAAGGCTGCAGACCTCACAATGGTGTGCCTGCCACCGCTCTGCAGATCTGTTGGGTTCCTAGAAGTCGCCCTGGACCCCATTCTCTCCCCACCCTGCTTTCTGGTTATCCCACACATCATCTCCCTCTTGCCTCCTTCCCACCATCCTGGCCCTCAACAGTCACCCAGGCTCCTAGGAGTCACATCCCCACCGTTGCTGCCCCATTAGCCCTCTGGGATTTATGCTCCACGCTGCAGCCAGAGTGCTCTCCAGAATCACATCCAGCTTCCTGCATGCAGCTTCAAAGCTGTGTGGTGGGCGTGTTCCCACCCCCCCAGCCACTTCTCTTGCCCCCACCACCCGATGGGACCCATTGGCTGAGCACCCTGTGGTCCAGCTCCCTTTCGACCCCCCAGGGCTCTCAGCCTCCCCAGCCCCAAACCCTTTGCCTGGCCAACTCTACACATCATTTTAGGTCACTTGTCGCCTCCTTTAGGAAGTCTTTCCCAGCCTCTTCTCCACCCCGCAGCATCTCTTACCACTACCCTAAACTCCAGCCAACGGGACTATGGTCTCTGCAGTCCCCTCTAAGCACTCTCCTGGGCTCCAGGCCATTCCTCCTCCTGCCTCAGCTCAGCCGGTGCCACTCCCTCCAGAGGCCTTCAAAGCCTTCCAGAAGGCTAGGGCTCCCACATGCGCTCAGCTCCTGGCTTTCTCCCTGCAGAGGTCTTGCCTCACCTGTGGGCTACATGCTCTTTCCCAAAAGGGTCTGTGCCTTGTTTACTTGTCTTGGGTAGTATTGGGTTGTTGTGAGGATGAATGAGTGGCATGTAGGTGAAGCACTTTGAACAGTGCCTGGAAAACATCAGGAGCAATTGTTAGTTCTGTTATTGTTATTGCTGTTATCATCACCATCATTATTATTATCATTGACTGCTATAACCCCAGTGCCTGATATAGGGAGATATCCAATAAGTTTTTGTTGAATGGATGGATGGAAGGATGGATGGATGATAAAATTGTGTATTACTGCAGTCATCTTCAGTGCTTTTTATTTTCATTTCAATGCCTTTTTTAAAAATCACTTCGTGTTCTCAAAATATCCTGGGGAGGATTCTGGATCTGGCAAACCCTGAGGCTGAAGTGTAGAAAGACCATCCAGAATCACAGCAGAAGGGGACAGAATGCAGCAATCCAGGTCCTTGCACCCCTCTCCTTCAGGATTCACCTTCCAGGAGAGTTTGAGAGGTCTACCTCTCAGATCAGCATTGGGAGGAGATGGGGAGAATTTCAGGACCAAAGAATGGGGTCCCATTGTGCTTCCTGAGTCTTCATGCTCTGCTACTGCTGCCCAGGGCAGGGGGTGGGGGCCGTGATTGAGCACATTCAATCCCATTGAGATTTCATTAACTTGCATTCATTTGTGTCACTTAATTATTGTGAACGGGATCCTTCTCTAATAAATGTGTTTTCCTAACCCACAGCCTCTGGGCTATCATTCTAACCATATCTGTTATGACTGAATGGCTTCTTGGGAACAGAGCGACCTTCTTTGTATTTGGAGCTAAATAGGGCATACTAAAGAGCTTCCCGCCCTCCAGAAAAGGGGGGTGGACAGGCAAGGACCCCGTGCTCTGGGGACCCAGCCTCCCGCTCCATTGTGAATCACCTGCTGAAATAACGGATCTGGAGCCTGGTGTGTTTATATAGCAGCGCGCCACGCGACAGCTAAGGTGTTACACCGCAGCCTTCCAGGAAAGGGCAGGGGCCTGCTTGTGGGTTTAAATAACAAGGCAACTGAGAAAGCTTATTCATCTTGATCTGTTGGCCTCATCAGTGAAGTGAAGGTGCTGAGATAACATCAAGCGAAAAGCAGCCCCACCCTGGGGGAAAATTTAGATCCTACGTCTTTCTCATGAACATTCCTATTTAAAAGGAATTCTGTGCCTGCGCAGGGTTTTGTTTCCCTCTGCAAACTCCCTCTGTTTGAGTTAGAATTCTTCTTTCCTCTCTTGCCCTCCAAAATAGATCTCACTGGGCAGCAGAAGCTGGGTTCTTAAAAACAAGCAATTGTATTTAATTGCAAACTCCACAAACAAATGAGCAGCTGTATCTGTATTGATGAATGAATGTCTTTTGTCTTTACAGATACTTTAAAAAATGCATAGTCAACAGAGAACTGTATGCTATTTGGGAAATAGATTTACCTTCTTAATTATATTTTTACTTGTCCTTAGATTAAAATTAGTTTGCCTTGCCTGAGCTGACACTGCCTTGGGTGGTGAGAGATGATTAGAGAGAATCGTGGGGGGAGGAAAAGCTGATCTGATATGAAATATCTGGGGCCAAGGTCCTGTAGGGGGATGGTCTTTGAGGACTCAAAGAGCTGAGGGTTACTTGGGGCTCCTTTCCCTCAGTTTTACAGAAGGTACTTCTGGCTGGCAAAGATGTCACTGATCAGTTTTCAGGAGGAATTATTGTGGCTCACTGAAGAAGGTGTCTCTCCAAACTCACAGATCCTAATGATCACTTTATCAACAGAGAAATGAAATCTAGGGTGGGGTCTCTGTGCTTGGCTGGAGACCTTGCATCCTCTTTAGCCAGGATTCTCTTGTGGAGATGAGGAGCTTCGTCAGTAATTGTGGATCTTACTAACTCCACCCAGCTAAGACTTGAAGTTCTGGTCTAAATGAGCAACAAACATTGAGGTTGTTGGGGTTTTACAAGCCCTCCCAGCCCTTGTGCTGGCAAAAGAGGAAGCCTGTGCATGAAAGCCAGACTTTGCCATAGCAATGATGCAACTCCATGAGTGGAAGAACACCAGGGTTCTTCGTCTCAAGTCGAATTAGATAAAATAACACGGACACACGTGGAGTCGTTTTAAGGACTGGAGAGTTTAATAGGTAAGAAAGAAGGGAAAAGAAAGAAAGAAGCAGCTCCCCTGTACAGAGATGGTGGGGTAGGGAGTGGTTCCAAAGCGACAGAGGGGACCCCAAGTACGCAGAAACCAGCCAGGTATATGGAGAGGCTGGAGGAAGCAGTATCTGATGTGCATAGGGCTCAGAGGATTGGTTTGACCAGGCATGTCATTCACGTAGCCCTTGAAAAAACTGACTCTCCCACCCTAGCCTTTTAATATGCAAATACAGGGCGCCATAATGTTCTACACACGTGGGGATATGTGGGGGCAGTCATGTTGCCAGGAACATGTGGGGCAAGGGGAAGAAGGAGGCAGGCAGCAGGAATCCTCTTGTTGGGGTGGACCCAGTTTCTAATGGCCAGCATTTGCATATGAAAGATTGCCTGCCCAGTTCTAAGAGCCAGGGCTTTCTTGCTAGACAAGAAACGTTTCTGGAGCTGCTTTAAAAGAGATGAAAACTTTCCAAGGACCCCTTTTCCTATCTGCCTAGAATAATTTTTAATACCTCCTATCGCAGCAAGTCCCCATGTAGTGGGACAGCAGAAAGTATGTTCAGCAAGGAAGAGGTGCTGTGCCTTACTTCCAGCCTCACCTGCATAAACCTTCTGCTCCAGCCTTCATTCTCTCTTATCCAATGTGCTGGCCTATTAGAAGATCTAACAGGTAGAGACACTAAAGAAGGTTCTTTTGTGTATGCAAGATTGATCATGGAAAGCCTCTCATGAAACACCAGGTGTGAGCAAAAAATAAACTTCCGTTGTGTTAAACCACTGATATTTGGGAATTTGTCTGTTACAACAGCTAGCATTACTTAACTAATAAATCTTCATATTTAGGAAGTAATAGGGAACAGGTTTCTCTAAGTTATAGTTTCTTCCTCCCTTCCAATGACCCATATCTTGTATATACAAAGATGTCTTTGGAATGAATGGAAATTAGTTCATTAGTTCTAGAAAACACACAAGTTAAGTGAGAGAGAAGTTTATCTCTTCCAAGAATATGTTGAGAAAAGGAAAGCAGATGAAAAGCATCTTGAAAGAGATTTTAACCTTCTTAGTTGGTAAGAGTGATATTATAAGCCTCTTCTTTATAGTGCTTCCAGTATGTTTGGAAAGTGATGAGTGGTGAGAAGTGGCATTACCATCTTATAAAGGAGGAACTGAGGCATGGTGAATGCTTTGCTGAGAAATCCTTCAAATCAGGTCTGCTGGGTTTGTGATCCCCATTCTACCAGCTTAATGAGACTGTGCAAATAAGACCAGTGTTATAGCCCTATTGAGGGACAGGACTAGCTGGATTTCCTAGGCCGACTAAGAATCCCTAAGCCTAGCTGGGAGGGTGACCACTTCCACCTTTAAACACGGGGCTTGCCACTTAGCTCACACCCAACCAATCAGATAGTAAGGAGAGCTCACTAAAATGCTAATTAGGCAAAAACAGGAGGTAAAGAAATAGCCAATCATCTGCTGCCTGAGAGCACAGTGGGAGGGACAAGGATCGGGATATAAACCCAGGCATTTGAGCTGGCAACGGCAACCCCCTTTGGGTCCCCTCCTCTTGGGTATGGGAGCTCTGTTTTCACTCTATTTCACGCTATTAAATCTTGCAACTGCACTCTTCTGGTCCATGTTTGTTACAGCTCGAGTTCACTCGGTGTCCACCACTGCTGTTTGCCACCGTCACAGACCTGCCACTGACTCCCATCCCTCCAGATCCGGCAGGGTGTCCGCTGTGCTCCTGATTCAGCGAGGTGCCCATTGCCGCTCCTGATAGGGCTAAAGGCTTGCTATTGTTCCTGCACGGCTAAGTGCCCGGGGCCATCCTAATCGAGCTGAACACTAGTCACTGGGTTCCACGGTTCTCTTCCGTGACCCACGGCTTCTAATAGAGCTATAACACTCACTGCATGGCCCAAGATTCCATTCCTTGGAATCCGTGAGGCCAAGAACCCCAGGTCAGAGAACACGAGGCTTGCCACCATCCTGGAAGCGGCCCGCCACCATGTTGGAAGATGCTTGCCACCATCTTGGAAGATGCTCACCACCATCTTGGGAGCTCTGTGAGCAAGGACCCCCGGTAACACTATCAAAGGAAGTAGGTGGCTGGGTGCAGTGGCTCATGCCTGTAATCCCAGCACTTTGGGAGGCTGAGGTGGGCGGATCACGAGGTCAGGAGATTGAGACCATCCTGGCTATCACGGTGAAACACCATCTCTATGAAAAACACAAAAAATTAGCCAGGCATGGTGGCGTGCACCTGTAGTCCCAGCTACTCGGGAGGCTAAAGCAGGAGAATCGCTTGAACCCAGGAGGTGGAGGTTGCAGTGAGCCGAGATTGTGCCACTGCACTCCAGCCTGGGCGACAGAGCAAGACTCTGTCTCAAAAACAAAAACAAAAACAAAAAAAAGTAGGTTAAAAAAAAAAAAAAAAAGGAAGTAGGTATCAGGTTCTCCTCTACAGTAATCCCCCTTATCCATGGCGTATATGTTCCAAGACCCCCATATCCTGGGGGTCTGAAGTGCCTAAGTTTTAGTCTGGATGACTGAAACCACGGATAGTATTGAAACCTATATATATATATTATGCACGAATTTCGTTTTCCTTTTTCACAATTTCAGATAGAATATTCATCCTTATTTAATATCTAAGCAACCTGAGCATATGATTTTTAAAATTTCCTTATAAGTCAATAACTTTCACCTTTTCACTTAAAGTAGGCACTTCACAGCTTCTCTTTGGCATATCCGAATTGCCAGCATCACACCTCTTGCGCTTTGGGGCCATTATTAAGTAAAATAAGGGTGACTTGAACACAAGCTATACGATACCTTGACACTTGATCAGATAACAGCCAGCTCCTAAGTGATTCGTAGGAGGGGACATGTAGAGCATGGATGTGCTAGACAAAGAAATGATTCAATCCCAGGCAGGACAGAGAGGGAAAGTGGGAGATTTCATCACACTCTTGGAATGGCATGTAATTTAAAACTTATGAATTGTTTTTTTCTGGAATTTTTCATTTCATATTTTCAGACAATGATTGACCAAAGGTAACTGAAACTTGGGAAAGTGAAACTGTGGATAAGGGGGGACTACTGTACCGTGAAACACACAAAGAGAAAAGGCACACCGAAATCACCACTTTTCCTACAATCCTTTCCTAATTTAAATTCTAATTAGATAAATCCAGAAGTAGGGGAGATTACAGAGGATGGGGACGAAGCTCCACCCTGGAAGAATAATCAGAGACATTGTGAAGAAATCGGTAGGAGCAGAAGAGGAAGAACAGGATTTGACAGAAAGAATGCTCCTTTTTCTTGCATTGACCATCCCTTGAGAATCATCATGAGGTCCAGGGACTGTGTTGGGGGCACTGGAGACACGCTCAATGCTCTGTGCAAACAGGCCTTGAGTGGGGACTTTCCATACCTAGAGCCTGCTAAGATTTAGAAGGGTTAGTGGGGAAGGTTGGAGGGTGTCGGAAGGGTAGATCCCAGGTTGTTTGTTGCCTCGTTTTATATAATTAACCCACCGTAGGCCGGGCATGGTGGCTCATGCCTGTAATCCCAGCACTTTGGGAGGCCAAGGTGGGTGGATCACCTGAGGTCAGGAGTTCGAGACCAGCCTGACCAATATGGTGAAACCTGGTCTCTACTAAAAGTATAAAAATTAGCCAGGTGTGGTGGCATGTGCCTGTAGCCCAGCTACTCAGGAGGTTGAGACAGGAGAATTGCTTGAACCCTGGAGGTGGAGTTTGAAGTGAGCTGAGATGGCGCCACTGCACTCAGCCTGGGTGATACAGCAAGACTCCATCTCAAAAAAAAAAAAAAAAAAAAAAATTTAACCCACTGTAGTCTAGGCTGCGCTTTCAGGGCAGATTTAGCCCTTCACAGACAGTCACGGTGCTGTCCAATGATATTTGCATAATAAAGGAAATGTTCTCCGATTCTGTGGTAGCCACTAGCCACATGTGGCTACTGAGCATCTGAAATGTGACTAGTGCAACTAAGAAACTGAATTTTAAATTTTGCTTTAGTTAATTTAAGCTTAAATATCCGCATGTGACTAGTGGCTACCATCGTGGATAGCAATGTGAATTAGGGTGTGGTGAGGTTACCAGTGGCATCATGAGAGCTTTAAGCTTTCTCCAGCCCACCGGAAGGAAGGTCAAGCTCATCAGGGGCACTACAGATATTCTTGGTAAAACTTATCTGAAACACACTGTTGAAAATTAAAGCTTCTGGACCTGCAACTTATGAAGAAATCCTACAATTCTTATACTCTTTTTTTCTCTATCATTTGCTCCATCTCAGATTGCTAAAAAAAACAATGGGTTTGGAAAAGTATCCAAACATGGCCCTTAAACCCTTTGTGTGGGCATAGGCATAAGTATTATTTAATCTTTACCAGTAAC
The DNA here is from genome assembly GCF_029281585.2 of Gorilla gorilla gorilla. NCBI lineage: Eukaryota > Metazoa > Chordata > Mammalia > Primates > Hominidae > Gorilla > Gorilla gorilla. Next base: position 82,818,993 of record NC_073239.2, on the reverse strand, counting down.
ACTATGAGATAGCTAGAATTCCCATTTTCCAGGTGAACAAACTAAGGTTCAGAGAGTTTTAAAAACTTGCCAGAAACGCTCAGCAGAAGAAAGGATTTTTACCCAGATCTATCTGATTTCATTATATCCTTAACCACACACACGAATGTTCCATAATTCAAGCCACAAATGTACTTTTCTCCTCCTGTTTCTTGCACACAAAGCATCTGGCCTCCAGATTGTTTTTTTTCCCCCCCCATTTCTCTGTCATTACTGGCTTGATGTTAGAAATGCTAAGTAAAAGAAGTGCCTGGAACCACTGAATATTAATACCTGGCATTTGCACAGCGCTTTACAGTTTACAAAACATCCTGACATTTGTTATTTCATTTAATCCCCACTCCCATCAACCATATGGGAAATTATTATCTCTTTTTAATGAAGTTGGGGGGGGTTGGTAATTCATAGAAGCTAAGTGAGCCCCCAGTTAGACAGAAATGGACCCAGGGCTCAGACCCAGGCCTTCTGACTGGGAGACCTGGGCTCTGTCTCCTGCTCAAAGCTTTTGCCTCAGACCCTAAGAGGCAGCAGATAGATGCAGACAGGCAATCTTAACCTTTCCGTGCCTTGAACTCCTATGACCACTTATAGAATAATGGTTTTTTTTGAGACAGTGTCTCACTCTGTTGCCCATGCTGAAGTACAGTGGTGCAGTCATGGCTCACTGCAGCCTCAACCTCCTGGACCCAAGCCATCCTCCCACCTCAGCCTCCCTAGTAGCTGGGACTACAGGCACGTGCCACCATGCTCAGCTAATTTTTTTTTTTTAATTTTTTGTGGAGACAAGGTCTCCCTGTGTTGCCCAAGTTGGTCACAAACTCCTGGGCTCAAGCAATCCTCCCACTTCAGCCTCGCACAGTGCTGGGATTACAAGCATGAGCCACCGCACACAGCCAGAGTAATGTTTTTAGATACACAAAGTCAAATACATAGGGTTTCAATGGAAACCAATTACATTGAAATTAAAAATATTTTTAATCAAATGTGTGAAATACTGTTACACATGTGCTTCTTTATTAACCCGATCTAGCAGCTGGTCTAATAACTTTTGCAGTTTCAAACCAGTGATCAGTGTAAATGATACTTGAAGGTATGTGCAACGATAGTAATGTCATGAAAATCTCTTCAGTTTCTGATAGTGAGAAAGACATACGTACTGCTAATACTATTGTGGGGTTTTTTGCCCACATTTATAATAACAGAAAAATACTTAATTTCAGTTAAAGGCTAGTAAAAATAAAGACATTTTTTCCCAAGTTCACAGAACCATTTAATTTTATCCATAGAATCCATAGGACCACCCACGTAGACCTCTCAGTCTAGAGGCTTCAAAAATCCTCAAGACTGAATCATATCTCCCTCCTCCATGACCAACGAAGAAATTTGAGATTGCTGGCTTGGATTAAGTAAGGAAAATTAGAAACATTTTGATGGCCATGACGGTCAACTTGGGAACTCTACTTCTAGTGCATTCTCACTACAGTGCCCTGGAGTCAATGAGTTTTCTGTGTACCCATGCTAATGACCATAAGCATCCCCACCATCTACCTTGTGTCTATGCGGCACCTTCCTGCCCAGGACTCAGGGGATTACATCCAGGAATACCCAAGAGGGTCAGGAACTTGTGGCTTCTTCCTTTCATTTTAAACATTCACTTCCATAACTGATTGTCAGAACACCTCATTTTGGTTGTTCAAGAGCAGTATTATTATCCCTGTTTTATAGCTGGAAGCAAAAATGAAATACCAAGTGATTGAGTGACCATCCCAATGTCACACAGCATTACTGCAGAGAAGGTAATTCAGTGCTCACGACATTCAAAATCCTATTCAGTATTTAGAAATTGGGGATGAGGAGGGGTCAATGACGCGGAAGGGTTCAGAAGGCAGACACATACAGAAATGAGGCCAGGTAAATCAGGCTAGTGACTGTGCATTTAGCAGGTATGTGCTCAAAGTTCTTAAAGTAAACACTTTAATTCTATTTCCATCACTGAAAAAGAGAAAAGAGAGAAAGGTGACCCTGGTGATTTGTCATCTCAAATTTCAAGGATTGCATTGCAGATGGCGGCATGCCCAGACCTAGCAGCAGCTCTTGGCTAAAGGGAGATGTTGAATCTCTCAGCTCCTGCGGACAGATTTATAGTAATTTCTTGATGTACCCAGGCAGAGCGATTGGCTGTCGCAAATCATTCCAGAACTCACGTAGAAGAACAAATACGGGAAATGGCATTTATACGGACTCACCCTCAAGTAAATAACTTTACTGTTTTTCTCTCCTATCATATGATAGGCGAGAAAATCACTGAAAGCCTGTTTTTCCTTTGGTCATTAGTTTTAGCCCATTAACTGCATGATAAACAAGGATTTAATTAAAAGCCACTATCATATTTAAAACTCATGACACATACCAAGAATAAGCTTATGTTGTTGAAAGGATCACAGTATAGAGTAGCAGGGGGAATTCTAAGAAAGTTATTAAACTGGAAATTCATTCGCTCCAGTGGAGAAACCCCAAACACTTGCATTTTAACCTGTCAAGGATCTTTAATTTGCCTTTCATCTAGTGAGGAATTTGGAGGTTCTTGAGTATTTGAAGCAATTTATCACTCCCTGTCCTTTTACTTATCTCTGTGGGCATTTACCAAAGAAAGTCTGGAGCTAAAACATGAACATATAATTTGTATGTGATATATATATATAAACCAAAATGTCTTTCCCAAGCCTGGCACAACTGTCACCGGTGCCACTACTGAACTTTCCTCAGGATTTTACAGCTCTAGAGAAGATATGCCTGTTCCTAGGCTTTAATTTCAACAAAGGACCACAAGAGGTGGGAGGGAGATGGGGTGGAAGGGACACTAAGGACTTGCCTTGTTGCCTGAGAGGCCCTTGTCATGCTTGCCACAGTGCATAGGGGGCAAAGGTTCGTGGAAATTCTTCCTCCTGGGCTGGTGGACACAGAGATGGATACCTGTGAGTCTCCCTGTTGTTTGTCTCTTCCTGGGGGAGCAGTTTAAGAAAAGGGACTAGGGCAAGTGGAAATGGAGTTGATTAGGAAACTCCACCCTACACTTTGCTTATGTTTATGTCAAATACATGAGGGTGACCAGCATCCTCATCAATAGATCATAATGTTCTTGCTCATTAAGCCCAGACACAGCCCCAAAATGCCTCTCTACAGGAGCCTCCACCAATCAGAGTTGGGATAAGAGATAGAATCCCCTTACCATGTTCAGCCTTTGCCTGTCTTTGCCCATGCAACAGATAGTTGCATTTGTGGTTGTTTTAGCCTTTTAAATATCCTGCATGGTGAATGGTGAAATACCTATCATGGATCATTAGGCCTCACTGTCCAACAGATGCTACTCACACATGTCGTACTCCTAGTATGCTAATTATAACTCGACTGCCCTCTCCTATGCCAGAAAGCATATTCAAATGCGGGTAAATGTCAGGGGCAATATTCTAGGGACAATAAGGAAAACATTTTATTTCTTAAGTAAACAATCAACAAATTTCATTATAAATGTTATAAGAAATTACTTGCCACACATCTCGCAGCTGTGTAGCAGTGAGGTACCTTAAGCACTGCCTTAGACACTGGAAAGCAGCTTCAGGGTCCAGGACAAGACGACAGTCCAGCCCTCATCCTGGAAATCTGAGGGTGCCGGCAGGAGTCAGCCTGACATCCATGCCACACCCTGGCAGTGTTGGTCTGTTCCTTTTGATGAGTTACCTGTAGGCAAACTTTCAGCCCCTGCTTCAGAGAGAAGCTGAAGACCTAGGGGCAGCTTTGTCTACTAATGGCTCCCCATGAAGTGCCTCAAATTAGTCTTGGGGTTGTAATAAAAGAGGAGCCAGGACCTGCCAACTTGTCCCACCCTATATTCCCTCCCTAGATCTTCACACACACACACCACCCACCCCAAATCCCCACATCCCCACATCTAGCATTAGGTATATGGAAGTCTTGAGCAAAAGCCAAAGAAACAAGAAAGAAAAGTTTGAATCGGTAAATGGCTTTATTGCTCCATGTTTAACCTCAGCGTCTTCCAGGCAGGAAACTCTCATTCCCCATTTGCTGTTTACCTTGAGGAATCTGAAGTTTAATGAATTTCATGCAAGAAATATTCATGAGACGACAACTGCCCAGTGAATCCCTCCTACTGGGGAGGTGGGCAGGACAGGGAATTTGACTAGAGGCATTGCCAGAGCCAGAGCCCCTGGAAATAGGGAGGCTTCCTGTCTTTGTTTCCTTTTAATGGATCCAGTGGCCTTCTCAGTTACAGCTCTTGGTGAGTAGGGAAGCATCCTGGATAAGGCTGCATTTTGCATGATGCAGCTCGTCACTGAACTCCACCAAAGTCAGCTCTGGGATCACAACATTACCAGGCAGTGTTCACACAGTGAGGCCAGCTGCCCTCTAACAAGAACTGATGGAGCCTCCCAGAGGAGGCCCCCCAGAAGGTGAGAAGAAATATTAATTAGAAATTCAAAAATAAGATTTTCACCCTCCCAGTGGGCTATGCTGGGCTGCAGCCCTTGCAGAATAATTGAAAAAAATATTATGTCAACAACTCCCTGGGAAGAGAGACATGACCTCTTCGAGGCCCTGAGCCTTTAGTTTTCAGAGATTCAGGAAGGCCTTCAGCTTGGCAGTGGGAGAAATTAAGTCCGTTCGTTGATGCCACATTTGGATCGTTGATGCCACATTTGGAGGCAAGCCTCGGTTTGTCACAGGGTGGTTTATTTCATGGTTAAGGATACAGGAAAGTAAAATCAGAGATGGTAGACCCAGCAAAACATTTGTCTGACTGAATTTGGGTTTCAGACCCTGCTGCTGTAGACGACCCCAGGCTTGGGTCGCCATGAGAGCTCATGAGTTCTTGCTTGGTGACTGAGGGCTTTGCTGTGGGTTCCTGAGAAAAGAGGAAGTTGGAGGGGGGGTGGGGAGGAAGAGATTCAAGTAAAAGGAAGACCAGGGAAAGGTGTGATGCCCTTTCTGGCTCAGAGTTTCTGTACTTAGAATGTGATACAAATCTGACAGGCGAAGAGATATTTGAGATGATCAGTGTTATCTTTTTGACAGAAAAAAAAAAAAAAGAGAAGGAAACAGAGACAGTCAGCTTAGGCCCTACAGTGCTGCTGGCAGAAGGAAAGTCTCGAACCATTAGCTCTCACTCACACAGCAGGGAATGACTCCACCACTGCCTCCAGCTCCTCCTCTCCAAGCTGGGAGATCACCCATTCACCACCCTCTTAAAACCCATTAAAAAAAAAAATCATTTCATAATGCTGACAAATACACTGGGGACTCAACTTAAAAAGAAACTTTAATTTCTGTGAGTAATCTTTGATAATGATTGTGATATGGAGATTTATTGAAAAAAATTAAAATGAAATAGCAGCAAGCTATTCAATGCACATTTCTGACCTGGCACCTTTTTAAAAGCCTGATGTTGCTGTGCTGAGATGCACTTCTGTGACCAGCGGCCTCCCCCTCCCCCTCCTTGAAGTGGGTGTCAAGGCCACCCGCAGTGAGCTAAGCCAGGCTTCCGGTCCGGGGATCTATTGAACTGTCACACCAGCAAGCCCACCCCAACATCATCCCCAACAAACATCAACCTCACTTTTCTTACTATTATTCCAAGAGTTTTTATGACCAGCTTTAGGAAGGCATGAAGCATTAAAAGCAACAGTAAAGCAACTTTTTCCCCCTACAGACATCTTGGTCTTGGCATACACTGTATTGCATTACATTCCTAACCTCTCTTTTTCTCCCCTAGATTACCATGACTCTTTTTCTTCTCTGCCACTTTGTCACTTCTCTTCTTATTCTCTCTTAATTCCACAGAATATTCTTATTTTGGTCAGAAATAAGATTTGGAGTAGATTATACTGATGTGCAGCAGCACATCAGGGCCAGATGTGTTTGTTTTGTAATTCCAGAGCCAAGGTATTTGGTTTCCTGGGTCTAAAATGATGAGGCGCCAGTGTCACAGTGGGCAGAATCTAAAAAGTTCTTGACCGGGGGACCACATCATTCACTTGACAAATTTAGTATCCACGCAAAAGGCACTTGACCTGGCAGATTCCAGGAACCACAAGATGATAGTCATGTCTAATGGATGGCCTGGCCATAGGACCCCCTCGCTCTGTCCTCTTGATTAGAGCAAAACATTAGGAAGAAAATACAAGAATGAATCTTTCTGGAATTCTGATAAGCACTTGTCCTTAGTCAAGTGCAGAAAGCAGAACTTAGCATAATGCTGACTTATGGATTTTTAGCTATCAAAAAGTTGAAGAGAGCTAACGGGTCAAGGAGATGAGCCAGGACACTCTTTGCAAAATTGGTGAGAACAATGGGAAAGACTTAACAGAATCTTCGATGATGGGTAAGTTTAGAGCAGGGATCAGCAAAGTATAGCCTACAGGTCAAATAAAGCCTGACATCTGTTTGTTTGTTTTTAATAGCTTTTTAAATTATAATTTAGATACCATACAATTCACCATTTAAAGTATAAAATTCAATCTTCTAGTAAATTCACACGGTTGTGCAACCATCACCACAATCTAATTTTGGTATTTTCGTTCCCTATACAAGAAACCTCATTAGAAGTCAGTCCCCATTTTCCTCTTTCTCCTTTCTTCCCCCCACCTCCATCCTAAGCAACCACTAGTCTACTTTCTATCTCTATAAATTTGCCTATTCTAAAAATTTAAAAATTTGAATTGAAAAGTGAATGAAAACAGAATCATATAATAGGTCGCCCTTGTTACTGACTTCTTTCATTTAGCATAATTTTAAAAAATCCATCCATGTTATGCATGTATCAGTATTGCTTTTTAAAGCCAAATAATATTCCATTATATAAATACACTACACTTTATTCATTTATCATTTGATGGATATTGGGTTTTTTATCTTTTTGTTATTATGAATACTACTATGAAATTCTATGTGTAAATATTTGTGTGAACATATATTTTCATTTCTCTTGAGTATATACCTAGGAGTGGAATTACTGAATCATATGTAACTCTCTGTTAATTATTTGAGGAACTGTCAGACTCTTCCAAAATGGCTGCACCATTTTATTTTTCCACCAGCAGTGTATGAGGATTCAAATTTCTCCACATCCTTGCCATCACTTGTTATTGTCTTTTCTTAATCTAGCCATCCCAGTGGGTGTGAAATAATATCTCATTGTGGTTTTCATCTGCATTTCCCTTAATGACTCATGATGTTAAGCGTCTTCTCTTGTGCTTGTTGGTATGTATATCTTCTTTGGAGAAATGTCTATCAAATCCTTTGCCCATTTTATTCATTGGATTACTTGTCTTTTTCTTGTTGACTTGTTAAGAGTTCTTCATATATTCTAGATGCAGGTCCTATATCAGATATATGATTTGCAAATATTCTCTCTCCCTCTGTGGATTGTCTTTTTACTTTCTTGATAGTACCTTTTGAAGCACAAAGCTTTTAGCTTTGATGACATCCAATTTATCTCTTTTTTTTCCCTTTGTTTCTTGTGCTTTTGGTGTCATATCTAAGAATCCATTGCCAAATCCAAGGTCATGCAGATTTACCCCTGTGTTTTCTTCTAAGGGTTTTATAGTTTCAGCTGTAACATTTGTATTTTTGATCCATTTAGAGTTAACTTTTGTATATGGTTAGAGGTAAGGGTCCAACTTCAACCTTTGCATGTGGTTATCCAAGTTGTTCCAGCACCATTTGTTTAGAAGACTTTTCATTCTCTATTAATTGGTCTTGTCGCTCTTGTCAAAAATTAGTTGACCATAGACACATGGTTTTATTTCTAGATTCTCAATTATATTGTATTGATCTACATATCTCTCCTTATGTCAGTACCACACTGTCTTGGTTATTATAGCTTTGTAGTAAGTTTTGAAATCAGAAAGTGTCAGTCCTCCAACTCAGTTTTTTCTGCAGGATTGTTTTACCTACCTGGGTCTCTGACATTTCCATATAAATTTTAAGATCACTCTATAAATTTCTGAAAATAAACAAAAAAAGCTGCCTGGTATTTTGACAGAGATTGCTTGAATCTGTAGATCAATTTAGGAAGTATTGCCATCTTCACAATATTGTCTTTCAATTCATACATATGAACTGTCTTTCCATTTATTTGGATCTTCTGAATTTTTTCAACAATATTTTACAGTCTTCAGAAGTCCTGGACTTACTTTGTTAAATTTATTCCTAAGCATTTTATCCTTTGTTATGCTGTTGTAAATGAAATTGGTTTTGGAATGTCATTGTTAGTGTATAGAAATACAGTGCATTTCTGTAAATTGATCTTGTATGCCACAACCTTGTTAAATTTATGTATTAATTCTAATCATGTTATTTAGGATATTCTGTATGCAAATGTCATATATCTATTTACAATGTCATCTACAAATAGAGATAGTTTTATTTCTTCTTTTTCAGTCTGGATGCCTTTTACTTATTGTTCTTACATAATTGCCCAGGCGGAACCTTCCAGTGCAATGTTGAATAAAAGTGGTGAGAACAGACATCTTACTCTGGTTTCTGATCTTTTCTGATCTTAGAAGGAAAGCATAAGCATGATGTTAGCTGTGGATTTTTTGTAGATGCTCGTTATCAAGTTAAGGAAGTTCTCTTCTATCCCTGGTTTGTTGAACATTTTTATTACCACTATCTCTTTTTGTATAAAGTTTTATTGGAGCACAGCCATGTTCATGCATTTACATATTGTCTACAGCTACTTTTGCACTGTTAGCAGCAGAGTTGAGCAGTTGTTACAGAAACTATATGACCCACAAAACCTACATATTTACTATCTGGAACTTTATAGAAAAAATGTAGTGGCCATTGGTTTAGAAAAGAAAGGGGTAGGCCTGCTGGAAGAAGAGCATCAATCAAGCTTGCAAAGGGATATTAAATGGAAGAGAAATAGAGGAATCAGATTATGGAGGCTGAGAAAACCTGACACAAATGAAATAAATAAATGAGCCATTATAGGACACCCAGAAGAGAGTGACATCAGGAATATGGAAAGCAAGGAGAGGTGTGAAGAAAAGAGCAGCCCGGGAGGATTTGCAAACAATCCTGGTGGAGGTAATGTGGGTCTGGACTGGACAGGGAGGTGAGCCTGCGGGTGACCTTCCAAGGAACCCCATGGCTGGTGCTGGGAAAGGGCTGTGGGCGAGGAGTCAGGAGCCCTCGTTCCAGTCTTGACCCAGGCTCTCCCCTGGGCAGCTCCTTCCATCAACCTGGCCTCAGCTTCCTCAGCAAGTGAAACAAGGGAGTTAGGTTCCATAACTGAAGGTTCCTTCCACCTCTGCTTTTCCACAGTTCGAAGCTGTAGTTTCAAGGACAATGAGAAACAGCATTTCCTCCTTTTCCTTTCTATCCTCCTATGAAAGGCAGGCTGGATATTTCCCATCACATCCTCATTTTAAGGCCAGCACACTCTCCGAGCCCCTTTCAGCTACTTTACAAGTTTGGTCGTAAAAGCCACCCATGCACTGACACATGGTTTTCCATGTTCATGGATCAGAATCCCCTAAAAATCTTGTTGAAACAAGCTGCTGGGCCCCACACACAGTCTCTGAATCGGTGGGCTGTGGTGGAGCCCAGGAATGTGCATTTGAAGTCCGCAGGTGCTGCTGATGCTGAGGCCACACTCTGAGACCACTGGGCAAACACTCTTTCTCCAATCCATCCCACTGTTAAAATAGGAGAGTCAGATTTTCTCTCCTTCTCTCGGCTCTTGCTGTCCAGCCACATCTTCCTTCATCAACATGTATTTCATGCATAGGGGACTCCTGGAACTCTTCTTGATGTCCTCCCAAGCCAAGTAATCTTCAGACAACCCCAGTGCTCCAGCATCTCTTGAGACCTGTTTCTAACATAGCCCTAGAGGGAGTGACTTACCCTCCACTTACTGTTTGGGAAGTCAAGGTAATTCAACAACACAGGATGCCATGAGAATTGATCATTAAGAGTTTGCCAAATGCTCTAGAGGGCATTCTGTAATAGATAGTGATGACAATGGCAGAGTACTGAATTTGAAAGAACCTTGATAGAAGAGTGTGCACAGAGTAAGGAAATGGACTCATAAAACCCCTCTGACAAACGTGTAAGGTACAAAAATTGAGATTTAGAGATTTACAACTATTTGGAGACAGGAATTGCATACTTCTGCTGTGAGGCATTAGCAATATACATTTCAAAACAGTCTTCAAAAACTTTTTTTACATTTTCCAGTGATGGACTGAAAAGTAGCCTGCTTCTCCTCTTTGGGGACTGGCTGCTTTCCCTAGCTGTTGGCTGGGCTCACACTCCAAGGCTCCTGATTTCCACTTCTTTAGAGCTCATCATGACTAACAGGCACATCCCAGTTTGTTTTGTTTGTTTGTTTGTTTGTTTTATAAGTCTCCATTATTCCCCACCAGCTCTTAATGCTTCATTTGCTCAGCTCTGACCTCCCACCACTAACATCTCTGATTGTGATGTTTCTCAGCCTAATTCCAGTCCAATAGATGCCTTAAGAAAGGAGAGCCCGGCCTAGTTTTCTATTCTCTGTGCTGGCTTCTCGGCTGATAAATAATGCCGGTATTGAAATTACTGCATTGTTGCTGTTGTTGGTGGTGGTGGTAGTGCTGTTACTATTACTGAGAACCACATGATAGGAGGGAGAAAAACAGAGTTCTATCTTGCTCACAACCATGTTTTCCCCCAAGCTGCTTCTTAAGACAAAAGGAAAAGTTAGCCAGCTGACCCTGGGAATCTGGGAGAGTCTCAGATGTGACAGCCAAAGTTGGATGTGTACTTAGTGGGTAATAAGTACCAGGCTGAGCATGTAAAATGCATTATTTCATACAGTCCTTAAAGCCCCAGGAGCTAGAAGTAGATACTGATGTTCCCATTTTACAGAAGAGGAAATCAAGGCTTAGGGTGGGTAAGCAGCATGTCCTTAGACATACAATTCGCGAGGAACAGAGCCAGGAATACTGGTGGTCTGACTCCAGAGCCTGGGGCTCTTAACCTCTCATCATATCACACTAGTGGGAAAGACAGATAAGTGAGATAAGATGATAGATAGATAGATAGATAGATAGATAGATAGATAGATAGATAGATAATAGACAGATAGCTAGCTAGATAGCTAGCTAGCTAGACAGATAGATAGCTAGATAGATAGATAGATAGATAGATAGATAGATAGATAGATAGATAGATAGGATAGATAGGATAGACAGATGGACTTTAAACTGTAATTAAAGAGTGGAACATGCCACATTCAACCAGAAACATGCGGAGCCTACTGCCCTGGTTGTACTTCCTGTCATGGGTATTTTCAACCCCCAATGCAACAGTATTGAGAGGTGGGGCCTAATAAGAGGTGTTTTGGTCACAAGGGCTCTGCCCTACTGAGTGGATCAATGCCGCTATAAAAAGGATGTGTGGGAGTGAGTTCTCTCTCTCCTGCTCTCCTGCCATGTGAGGTCACAATGTCCCTCCTCACCAGAGGATGCAGCAATAAGGCACCATCTTGGAACCAGAGGCTGGCACCTGGATCTTGGACTTCCTAACCTCTAGAACTGAGGAAATAAATTTCTGTTCTTTATAAATTACCCAATCTGTGGTATTCTGTTATAGCAGTACAAAATGGACTAAGACAGGCATCATCTTTCATCAGCTACTAAACAGTTACACCATGAGGGCAGTGATGATGTCTCGTCATCACCACGTCCCCATAGTCTAGTTCTGTGCTGGGCACAGGCTAAAGAATTGTTAACTGGATATACAATTGTTATCTAGGCATCTGAAAGAACAGTAAGAGAATTCTGTGGTATCACAGAGGTAGCAACTGCAGAAAGCAGCCCCGCGAGGTGCCCAACTGGCTGGGATAACCCTGATAGGAAAAAGAACCAGCAGAAAGTAAATAAAAGCAAGTCCCCTGCCTGCTCAGCATCACAGTCTCCCTGTAGCACCCCCTGTTGCAAAGTATAGTAGAGAGCCATCCAGCAAAGCAGAAGTGTGCTTTGCAGAGTCTCAGGTTCAGTATCACAAAATATTATGTAGGGAGTGGGTTTGGAGTGAGAGATAATACCTGAATAATTGGATAGCTCATTATAGTGGGTTAAAAGAGTGTATATTTTTGCAAAAACAACAAATTAATTGGGGTATTTCTCTTAGCCTATAATAGTTGGTTTATGCCTTTTTCTTTCCTCTGCAGCATCCCTTCTCAGGGATGACTCAGAAGCAACTATTCTGTAATGTTTGCCAGGGAAACCCTGCAGAGACTGGCTGTTTCCATCCAGACGTGATGCAAACAATTCCAGGAGCTGCCAAAGGGAAGTCATGGAGGCTTGAGTTATGAATAAACTCTTTTTCAGGAATGGCTAGTTGAGAGAGATTTAAGCACTTGCCTCCAAACTGAAGGCACTTGCCTCCAAAGTCTTTACTAAAGAGTTATGATGTTTAGTGTTTTTCCCCCTAAACATCATAACTCTTTAGTAAAACAACCAAAACAACCATGTTGGGTATTATCTCCTGTACTCACAGGCAAAAAAAAAAAAAAAAATATATATATATATATACTATTTGACTCTACTGTTGTTGACTCTCAGAACAAAGTAATATGTGAACAGGTAAATTACAGGTGCCTCCTGGAAGGAGCCCACCTTCATCCAGTAAGAGATATAAAAGTCTTAACTAGAGGTTTCTGGAACCTAAATCCCTGAGCCCAGGTTTTTGTGCACATAGGTCTTTCATCCTGTTCTCCAAAGCTTTCTGGGTGTTTTTTTCCCGAGTTTATTCTTGTGTCTCTCCTCAATAAAAGCTGGACAGTGAAAAAGCAATGTGTCATTTATTAAGGGAATGCTTTTGTTTAAAAGTGAATTACACCTCAAGCCCTGGAAAATATCACCTCCTGCTGCTTGGTGTTTGCTTTGTTCTATGCACTCTTTTTTTATTTCTGTCTCCTGCAATTTTGGGTGGAGTCACACAGTGTTTTTCGCCACATCCCTCCCTACCTCATCCTGGCTGCCCACCCTGTTCTTCCTATATGCCTTCCATAAGGTGTCACACTCTGGGCTATAAACACCTTAATTTGCATCAGCTATAAGAGGGCTGACACTGTGTGGAGTCAAATATCCAAAAAGAAAATAGGCCTTAGGGAGTTTTGTTGTTTTTTTTTAATCACTGAAAGGGAAGTCCTGACCCAATGAAGCTTGACTTCCTCTAGAATAGTAATATGTATGCAAGATGCTGTTGGCATAAGATACTTTCTAAAATAACATGGATTGTGGGAGTTTTCCTTTTTTATAATGCAAAGACAATTTAAGCAATAAAATATGTGGTGGTGTCACATGGAAGCATACAATATACATGCCATCACTGAATACTGCCTATGCTTCTAAGGTCTGATACGAATGATTATGGAATGGAGAAAGAATGTCCCCCAAAAGTATGCTGGGAAGAATTAAGCAATTTGTCCACTGCACTTTTCAAATTGGCCACGATTTTTTTAAAGATGAAACTCAGTGCTGGTGAGAGTGTGGAAGGACATAGACTGCTGATTGGAGTACACTATTACAATGGTTCGAAAACGCAACTTAGAACCATATATCGCAAGACTTAAAAGTGATAACATATCGTGTCCGGGTAATTCCAATTTCAAGAATCTATACTAGGAAACAATTAGCAACGCTATTAAAGATTTATATAAAAGAAAGTTTATGAAAATGTTACTTACAACAGTCATTACTATTAGCAATAGTAATGACTGTTATAAGTAAACTAACTATAGAAAAGGTCCAATAAACCATGGCATATTCGTATAATGAAATGTTATTTGGTACTTAACAATCATGTTACTGAGAAAAACTTAGTAACACGAAAAGGGGCTAGTGATGTAAGGCTATATTTTAAAAATAGCAGAACTCAGTACTGTGTATATAGTTTGCAACATGTTGTTGCAAAATATGAGTATAATATATGCAATATATGCACATATATATACATATATACGTGTGTGTGTCTATGTGTATTCCCTGAATGTTTGGTGGGTTACAGGTGAGTTTCGCTTTTTTGTTAGATCCTACATAATTTCCAAATTATTTTTAAATGAGAAAAAGGTTATTTTAGAAACATATCTAAGTTATTTGATAATAGAAAATGATACCAGCATATTTATCATATTCCTTAAAAATACGACCTTAGTTGGGTTAGCAAGAACAATTCTCACAATGGGCTTTCCTTTTCTTTCCTGACACCTAAAGTCCACTGACTTGTGAGTTTTAGAAATGTCTCAATTTTTCTTCTTTTCCAGCACTGATATATTATGACTGGACAAAGTTCTAGTGTCAGCAGCTAGGACGGCATGATTGACATTAACAGTAGGTTGGGCAGTTCTGAGATGTACCTCAGAAATGTTTGAAAACCATGGAAAGGGGCTAATTTAGTTTTTGAGGGTTAAGGACAAAATTATGTGTAATAATACATGTTCCTTTTGAAAAAGGTAACTAAAGTAACATAAAAGCTATTATGTTTTTTCTCACATCGTTTGGAGTAAAATGGCTCCTAGGAATTTTTACTAGCTCCCTTTTTTAGTTCCTATCCAGCAAACTGGGCTGATGCATGGATAGGAAGAAGAAATTATATTCTAAGAAACTGCTTAAATATATTAATAACTGAAGTAAGGGGTACTTTATTTTTCCATTGTTCTTTTATGCATAGCCATCTCATTTGACCAGCAAAACAACCCATAAGCATTAGAACAGAAATTATTAAACCAAGTTGTGGAGATTAAGCACAGGATGAGAACATTCACCTACAGACTCTGGTGATTGTCTCTGAAGTCCTTCAACCTGTTGTTGCCCGAGGTTTCTGCTCCGTCCTTGGGCCACGCAGAACCTAGTTATTATATTAGAGCTCACTCTCAACATGCCCCATGTGAGTGTCCAGAGCGCGAAAGCCCTCCCCAACCCACACTACACTCACCCCCCATTGCCAGAGCAGCAGGTTGACTGGGCTGTCAATTCCAACTGGGGCTTGAACCTCAACTTTCCTGGGACTCTCACATCCTATCTAGCCCTAGACTGAACTCATTTGGCTTGGGTTTCCCAGCTCTGACCCCTACCCTACTTATGCCACACACATACACACACACACACACAGACACGCACACATGCACACATCACCATCACTACCACTACTGCCTCCATTAAGATGCCGGATTGTTTGCAAGCTGAGTCCTTACAGGTCGTCACGGGTCCCAAACCCATGTAGTTGTCAAGGCTGTAACAGAAGCAGTGTATGTCTCCAGATTCTTCCAGCCTTGTTTCCTCCTTTCTTCCTTCCTTCTCCCTCATTCCCTTCTTTCCTTCCTTTCTTCCTTCTCCCTCTTTCTGTCCCTCACTTTCTCCCTCCCTTTCTTTCTATCCTTTCTTCCTTCTCCTTCCCTCTTTTCCTTCGCCCTCCCTCCCTTCCTCCCTTCCTTCTTTCTTTCCTTCTCTCTCCCTCCCTTCTTTGCTCCCATCTTTCCCTCTCTCCCTCCTTCCCTTGCCCTCCTTTCCTCCTTCCTTCCTTCCTTTTCAGTTGTTACTTTGTTGTCCTTGGACTTCAGGTGCTGTCAGTTAAAGTCCTCAGCTGTTATCACCACTTTATCACAGTATCATCATCTGTCCATGCAAGGCCTCTCCATTGTCCTATTTATTAATTGATTCACTCTTTTTTCCCAAAGCCACTCCCTTTGTCTTCCCTCACAAGGCAATTGTAATGTGTTCAATGTGTATCTCTGTGCTTATAAGTGGTATAAAAGATGCAAATTGTTGATTTGCGTGCATATATTTTTAATTGACATAAACAGTTTGGCATTCTCATTTTGTTTCCTACTTTTTTCATTCAACATTTTGTTTTATGATCCGTTCATATAGTAACTAGGTGTTCATCACATCCAGTGCTTCTAATTGCTGCCTCCATGGACCTGAATCCATGACATTTTTCCATCCCCTTTCACACTGACTGCTATTCAGTTGCCAAGAAAAGCAGATGTGGGAGGAAACTGCTCCGCCTTTAATCACTGCTGAATTGCATCATTCATTCTGCCTCGTGTGTACAGCTATAAAGCATGAGCTCTCCTAGAAAAAGTACACACTAAGTTATGCCAAGGTTCAATCCTAAACTGGCTACCAATCTACGTGGCCCTAAGTTTCTCCTGCCTACCAATCCCTACTAAGAAATGTTTAGTTTTGGATGTGTTCAGATGACATATTGAACCCATCCTTGCTCTATGTGAGCTCATAACAGGACTCATTAAACTGTTTTTGTTTTTCTGTTTTTGAGACGGAGTCTCACTCTGTCACCCAGGCTGGAGTCCAGTGGCGCGATCTCGGCTCACTGCAAGCTCCGCCTGCCGGGTTCACGCCATTCTCCTGCCTCAGCCTCCCAAGTAACTGGGACTACAGGTGCCCGCCACCATGCCCGGCTAATTTTTTGTATTTTCAGTAGAGACGAGGTTTCACCGTGTTAGCCAGGATGGTCTAGATCTCCTGACCTTCTGATCCGCCCGCTTCGGCCTCCCAAAGTGCTGGGATTACAGGCGTGAGCCCCCGCGCCCAGCCAGGACTCAGTAAACTTTTTCCATTGGTGGCTGGGGAATAAATATCTTAGGCTTTGAGAGCCATACTGTTGTGGTTTCAACTATTCAACTCTGCCATTTTAGTGTGAATGCAACCACAGACAATATGTAAGCAAATGTATGTGGCTGCAGTCCAATAAAATTTTATTCATAAAAGGATGCAGTGAACTAGATTGACCATGAGCTGGGTTTGTTTGTGAGTCAGATTTGGCCACAGGAAGTAGTTTGACCATCCCTAGTTTATAACAACTGGTCTCACAGAAAAGAAATAAGGGTGATTACTTCTGGGACTCCTCCTTGTCTTACTGCCATATTGCTCGTCTATTGGTGAGAAGCTGAGGTTATAAAACTCTCTCCTCCCTGATATGCTTTTCTTCCAATTCTCCTCCAAACACTGATAAATCAAAGCCCATGGTACTTGGCTTACAGTACACAGCCATTAAGTTTGTTGAATGAAAAAATTTCATATATACAGACATTTAAGTTTGGTCTTAAAGATCACCAGAGACCAATCCCTGCAAATCAACAGCATTTCAAGCTTAAAGGAAGAGGATTTCTGCCTGGGTGTTTTCTGCCTGCTCTGAGAGGCAGCCCACTCCTTGGTGAGGCAGCCTCCTGTGCTAAACCACCAGGGATCAGCTACAGAAAAGCATTTCTGAGGCTGTACAGGATGTTTTCCGGTACCTGTTCGGGAAACCCTCACTTCTGTCTCCTTGTTGTCTATTACTGCACACTTCTGCAGTTGCTGAGTAATGCTCCTGGAGACATCATCCCAGCACAGCAGGCTCCCAACCACAGCTACTGCTGACAGCCAGGGAAACACAGTCAAAATCCTAGAAACACACACTTGACCTGGATTGAGGGCAGCAGCTTCTGGATTCATTCCTTTGCTAATTTCTTTTCTTTTCGTTTGGAGACCGGGTCTTGCTCTATCGCCCAGGCTAGAGTGCCATGGCACAATCATGGTTCACTGCAGCCTCGACCTCCTAGGCTCAAGCAATCCTCCCACCTCAGCCTCCCAAGTAGCTGGGACTACAGGTATGTACTACCATGCCTGGCTAATTTTTGTATTTTCTGTAGAGACAGGATTTTTCCATGTTGCCTAAGCTAGTCTTCTCTGCTAATTTCTAATTTCTTAAAGTGAAAGCAGATTCTCTGGATTTTCTGTTCTGTGAAGAAGGCTCCTTGGGAAGTAGGGGGCACTTACTTCCTCACACTTTGGTGGCTATGGCTAAGGTGGCCAGAGGACTGGTTTCATCATCACTGTCCTTAGGTCTTGACAGCCAGTTCCAGGTCGGATTCCTGGAAAAACCCCTGGACAGATTTTGTTCCAGAGCCAGGGGGCCATGGTCCAGTCCAGATAAAGGATGGAGTGTATTATGTTTTTTAAATTGCAATATTTGCAGTAAGCCATTGTAACCCCTCATTGGGCACAAAATGTTAAAAGGAAAAAGGAAGAGAGAAATAGAAGAGAGAAAATTAGGTGCAGGGGAAAGGACCAGAAAATCTAACTATAAACCAAAAAGATAAGTCTCTGTTCTATGAATTTTCATATCCAGTATACTCATTCAACATATTTATTTTAATTAACATTTTTAAAATGGAAATGTAATACATTCACATGGTCAAAATTTCAAATAAAGGTAAATAATGAAAGAGAAGCCTTCCTCTCATCTGAGCCCCTAGGGAAACACTATGTATTCTTCCAGAGATATTCCCAGAATTGACAAACTTATTAAAATAATTTTTTTTTTGACAGAGTTTCACTCTTGTCACCCAGGCTAGAGTGCAATAGTGCAACCTCAGCTCACTGCAACCTCTGCCTCCTGGGTTCAATCTATTCTCCAGCCTCAGCCTCCCAAGTAGCTGGGATTACAGGTGCTGCGACCATGCCCGGCTAATTTTTGTATTTTTAGTAGAGATGGGGTTTCCCCATGTTGGTCAGGCTGGTCTGGAACTCCTGACCTCAGGTGATCTGCCCACCTCAGCCTCCAAAAATGCTGGGATTACAGGCATGAGCCACCACGACCGGCCTAAAATAATTTCTTAAATGATGTAGAGTTGAGCCTCTTGCTTTATTCATTTCATTCCATGTCTTGGGTTGAAATCTACCATTTTGCTAATTTTTCTACCTTTCCATTTTGTCCTACCTGTTTTCTGTTTCTTTTTCTGTTCTCTTTTGCCCTCTTTAGAATTAATCAAAGTTTTTGTTTGTTTGTTACCATTCTACTGGCCTCCCTCATTAGTTTGTTAGTTATGTAATCTGTTATTTTTTTGAAGAATTCCCTAAATGTGCAACATTAATTCCAAGAGTGATTGTGATTACCTCAGGCCCACACAGATGATTCAGGATAATCTCCTCATCTCAAAGGCCTTAACTTAATTGCATCTGTAGAATCCCTTTGCCATGTAAGGTAACATGTTTACAGGTTCTAGGGATTACAGCATGGACATCTTTGAGGAGTGGAGGACATTTTTCTGTCTACCACAACTAGAAATTCAAGGATTGTAGACTTGAATTACTAGATGTGGAAATATTCTGTAAGGATAAGCTATCTCTTCTCTCCTACTTATTCAATTATTTATTTATATCAGTATGGACTCATGGATGTTTATTTCAGTCTATAGATTATAACCCAATTGTACTATTATTTTTTTATTGCTCAAATTGTTCAGATTTGACCATTGGTTGCTCCTTCAGATGGGTTCCTGTGTCGTTTTGACAGATCCCTATCCTTTGAAACATTCCTTCTTTTCTGGTACCATATGATATTCCAAGTTCATTTTGTATTTTCTATGCCCAAACCCTGGAATCTACCATTTTTCCTGTGGAATTCTGGTTCTTTTTATTGGAGAAACCAAGGTCTAGAAATCAGGCATGTTCATTGTTATTAAGTTCCACTCAGTGGACAGTTAGAATTAAACCACACACAATTGCTTCTTGGCCTTTTGGCTAAGATCAAGCGTAAACCACAAACACATACACACACACACATTCTATACTTGTGTATCCATTAAAAAAAACATGAGTTCACACTGATACATCTGATTCCAGTCCAACAACACAAAGCTTATTTGTGTTTCTCCTTTCCTTATTTGTGGCTTCTTTCACCAACAGTGAGAAACCCAGTTCTCATTATCTATACTTATTTTTTCCTAGTATAAACATAAAGTAGTTACAGAACTGCTCACCTATGCCCCATGTGCAGGTTCTTGTGTCTTTCGTCATGTAAGATCTAGTCAAAGTAACTGTTTTTCAAAATGACGTAAGTCAGTTCTTTCCTTCCCCATCCTCTTCAATATTTTTCATTTTTTAAAAAATTCGCAGCTGGGCACAGTGGCTTATGCCTGCAATCCTAGCACTTTGGGAGGCCGAGGCGGGTGGATCACCTGAGGTCAGGAGTTCAAGACCAGCCTGACCAATGCGATGAAATCTACTAAAAATACAAAAATTAGCTGGGTGTGGTGGCACGTGCCTATAGTCCCAGCTACTTGGGAGGCTGAGGCAGGGGAATCGCTTGAGATGGAGATTGCGGTGAGCCGAGATCACGCCACTGCACTCCAGCCTGGGCAACAAGAGCAGTGAAACTCCGTCAAAAAAAAAAAAGAAAGAAAGAAAAAAAATTTGCTTGTTCTGGTTTTTATTTCATTTTGATTCTTCTTACATCCTGTTTGCTTTGAAGTGTTGTTTATATTTGGGGGTATGTGTAAGATACTGATTCTAAGAGTCAAGGCTATACAAAATGGTGTACTCAACAATATATCTAGACGGTCTTCACTGGGAGTCACCGAGGTTTCCTGCTTCAACAGTGTTTGGATGTAACACAGTGCTGGTCCTCCACCCCCACCCCCCACCCCACCCCTGCGGCTCACAGTCAGCCCTCTGCCTCCTCCTCACCGAGCCCTCAGACAGCTCCAAGGCCCCGGCTGCTCCAGTGCCGCACAGCCGCTGCCACCTCTCCTTAGCCTCCATGATGACTACATTCCCCTTGCAGGTGAGCCACCACTACCATACTATTGGAAGGTCTTGACGGGGAGTCATCCAGATTCTTGGCATTTTGAACAAAGAATTAGACAAAATGCACAAGCAAAGCAACTAAAAGATGAAGCAAGGAAAGGACAGATTTACTGAAACAAAAGTACACTCCACAGAGAGCAGGAGCAGGCTGAGCAAGCAGTTCAAGAGCGCTGGTTACAGAATTTTCTGGGGTTTAAATACTCTCTAGAGGTTTCCCATTGGTTACTCGGTTACACCCTATGTAAATGAAGATTTGGCCCACGACCAGTCTGATTGGTTGTGGGAGGGGACCAGCAGCTGAAGTGAAGTTACAGAGGAGGTACTTTCTATTTTTCATCTGCAAGGCAGCACAAAGAGAGTAGCCTCTGATCTTTTCGTTACTTGGGCATGGGGAGGTGGGGTTTTCCTTTTGATTCAGTTCTAGGACATAGTGCAAATTGGCCTTAGGTTCCCAGCCTCCAGACCCTATTCTCCTGCCTCACCACCAGAACACAGAGGCTGCCATCAACTGCCAGCTCAACCTGGAGCTCACGCTACACCTCCTAACTCCTCCTGTCCATATCTTACTACTTTGACTGTGATTATGTGGCTTTGAAGAACTTTTCCAAGTACTTTCTTCACCAGTCTCATGAGAAGAGGGAACATGCCGAGACACTGAAGATGCTGCAGAACCAGCAAGGTGGCTGAATCTTCCTTCAGGATATCAAGAAACCATACTGTAATGACTGGGAGAGCAGGCTGAATGCAGTGGAGGGTGCATTACACTTGATAAAAAACGTGAATCAGTCACTACTGGAACTGCACAAACTGGCTACTGACAAAAATGACCACCACTGTGTTGACTTCATTGAGACACATTACCTGAATGAGCAAGTGAAATCCATCAAAGAATTGGGTGACCATGTGACCAAGTCACACAAGGTGGGAGCCCCTGAATCTGGCTTGGCAGACTATCTCTTTGACAAGCTCACCCTGGGACAGAGCGATAATGAGAGCTAAGCTTTAGGCTAATTTTCCCATAACCATGGGTGACTTCCCTGGTCACCAAGGCAATGCATGCATGTTGGGGTTTCCTTTACCTTTTCTATAAGTTGTACCAAAACATCCACTTAAGTTCTTTGATTTGTACTATTCCTTCAAATAAAGACATTTGGTACACCTCCACCCCCCCCAAAAAAAGTCACTCCTCTTCATCACTATCAGCACATCCCCATTCCCATTACTTCCTACCCATCCCTAAGATAATCTCATTTATCCTTCCTGAATTTTTTTGTGCAAACAAGCAGCTATGTGTGTTTTATCCTTTTTTTCTTATACAAGGAATGGCATACTATAGATATTCTTTTGTTCTTTCCTTTTCTTGTCTTAACAGTATATTCTGGAAATCATTCCAAATTGGTTCTTATAGATTGTCTTTATTCTTCTATATAGCTATACAATGCTCCATTTTGTAGATGTCATATAGTTTATTCAACCACTTCTCTATGTATGGGCATTGAGGTTGTTTCCAATACTTTGCAATTCTAAACAATGCTGCAACAAATAAACGTGTACATATGCATTGTGTTAGTTTATTTGCATTGCTAAAAAGGAATACTGTAGACTGGGTAATTTATGAAGAAAAAAGATTTATTTGGCTCACGGTTCCGCAGGCTGAACATGAAATGTAGTGCCACATCTGCTTCTGGTGAGGGCCTAAGGAAGCTTACAGTCATGTTGGAAGGTGAGGGGAAGCCAGTGTGTCACATGGTGAAACAGAGAGTGAGAGAGGAAGAAGGTGCCAGGCTCTTTTAAACAACCATATCTTACATGAACTCATAGAGTGAGAACTAACTCATTACTGTGAGGACTGCACCAAGCCATTCATGAGTGATCCATCTCCATGACCCAAAAACTTTCCACTAGGCCCACCTCCAACATGGGAGGGCACATTTCAACATGAAATTTGGAAGGTACAAAACATCCAACATATATATAATAAATGTTTGTGCTCTTGGAGATATGTCTTCAAGGTGTTTCCTAGAAGTAGGATTGCTGAATCAAAAGTAAGTGAATAGGTTGTTTTGATGGTATTGCCAAATTTTTCTCCAAGAGTTAGTATATTTTTAAATATTTTGTGTGACAAAATACGAAGTATACATAAAGCACTTTTGCTGCATTCCAAAGTACAATGGCTGCCTTGAAGAAAGGCATTTGTGCAAATAATTGAGTTGTGAGCTAAACTATCAATTTTTAAAAATGACACAGCAGTTTTTAATTGAAAAAACAAACTGACATCAGCAATAGTTATTCAGACTTAGGAATCTGGCAGATATTTTCTCAAACATTAACAAAGTAAGCCTGGAAAAAAAAAGACAGTATTTGTTGCCAATTATGAAATCTGAGCTTTCACATGAAAATTAGAATTTTTTAAAACTGGTCCCACCACTATGAGTTTTCCAAAACTTAAAGAATCTTCAGATGAGATGGTGGCAATTTTAACTATTGGGATTTTTTATATTGCATAATAAAATATGTCAACATTCAGAAGATATGTATAACTCATGAGCCAACATATTCAAAATGACCGATGCATAATGTTATAAAATCATACTTAAGTAAAAGATCCACTCAAAGAGCAAGATAGACAAAACTATATGGTTTCAGATTCCACATTCAAAAAATTCTTAAGAAACTACTATTTATCAAATTCTGGCATAATATCAAAGAAGAATGCCCACAATTACCTGCAAAATCTATTAAACTACTCCTCCCTTTTCCAACTGCATAATTGCGTGAAACTAGATTTCCTTCAGATACTTCAACCAAACCAAAGTATTACAACACATCAGTGCAAAATCCAATGTAAATTCAACTGTCTTCTCTTAAACCACACATTGAAGACATGTAAAACAATGCCACTCTTCTAATTAATTTCTTATTTTGGAAACTACAGTTATTTTTCATGAAAATATGTAACTTATTGTTGTAAGACTAAGATGGTTCAGATTGCTTCTATAACAAAATACCATAAGTTAGGTAGCATATAAAAACAGAAACATTTGTCTGATTTCTGGAGTCTGAGAAGTCCAAGATCAAGGCGCTGGGAGATTCAGTGTCTGGTGAAGAGTTGCTTTCTGGTTCGCAGATGGTGTCTTCTCCCTGAGTCCTCACATGGGGGAAGAGGCAAGGGAGCTCCCTTAAGCCCTTTTATAAGGGCATTAATCTGATTCATGACGGCTCTGCCCTCATGACCTAGTCATCTTCCAAACGCCTCATCTAATACCATCACCTTGAGGATTAGGATTCTAACATGTGAATTTTGGGGCAGGGGGACAAACATTCAGACCATAGCACTAATGTTACAGTAATGGTTTTATTATCATTATTTTTGTTCCTGTTTATTTGTTTTATTATGCTAAAATATACATAGCAGAAAAATTGTCATTTTAAGAATTTTTTTGTTTTGTTTTCTTTTTTATTATAATTATACTTTAAGTTCTAGGGTACATGTGCACAACGTGCAGGTTTGTTACATAGGTAATATATGTGCGATGTTGGTTTGCTGCACCTATCAACTCATGATTTACATTAAGCATTTCTCCTAATGTTAGCTCTCACCCAGCTCCCCACCCCCGACTGGCCCTGGTGTGTGATGTTCCCCACCCTATGTCCATGTGTTCTCATTGTTCAACTCCCACCTATGAGTGAGAACATGCAGTGTTTGGTTTTCTGTCCTGTGATAGTTTGCTTAGAATGATGGTTTCCAAGTTCATCTATGTCCCTGCGAAGGACGGACATGAACTCATTCTTTTTATGGCTGCATAGTATTCCATGGTGTATATGTGCCACATTTTCTTAATCCAGTCTATCATTGATGGACATTTGGGTTGGTTCCAAGTCTTTGCTGTTGTGAATAGTGCCGCAGTAAACATACATGTGCATGTGTCTTTATCGTAGAATGATTTATAATCCTTTCAGTATATGCCCAGTAATGGGATGGCTGGGTCAAATGGTATTTCTAGTTCTAGGTCCTTGAGGAGTTGCCACACTGTACTCCACAATGGTTGAACTAATTTACACTCCCACCAACAGTCTAATAGTGTTCCTATTTCTCCACATCCTCTCCAGCATCTGTTGTTTCCTGACATTTTAATGATCACCATTCTAACTGGCATGAGATAGTATCTCATTGTGGTTTTGATTTGCATTTCTCTGATAAGCAGTGATGATGAGCATTTTTGCATATGTCTGTTGGCTGCATAAATGTCTTCTTTTGAGAAGTGTCTGTTCATGTCCTTTGCCCACTTTTTGACGGGGTTGTTTTTTTCTTGTAAATTTGTTTAAGTTCTTTGTGGATTCTGGATATTAGCCCTTTGTCAGATCAGTAGATTGCAAAAATTTTCTCCCATTCTGTAGGTTGCCTGTTCACTCTGGTGATAGTTTCTTTTGCTGTGCAGGAGCTCTTTAGTTTAATTAGATCCCATTTGTCTATTTTGGCTTTTGTTGCCATTGCTTTTGGTGTTTTAGTCATGAAGTCTTTGCCCATGCCTATGTCCTGAATGGTATTGCCTAGGTTTTCTTCTAGGGTTTTTATGGTTTTAGGTCTTACATTTAAGTTTTTAATCCATCTTGAGTTAATTTTTGTATACGGTGTAAGGAAGGGATCCAGTTTCAGCTTTCTACATATGGCTAGTCAGTTTTCCTAGCACCATTTATTAAATAGGGAATCCTTTCCCCATTGCTTGTTTTTCTCAGGTTTGTCAAAGATCAGATGGTTGTAGATGTGTGGTGTTATTTCTGAGGCCTCTGTTCTGTTCCATTGGTCTATCTTTCTGTTTTGGTACCAGTACCATGCTGTTTTGGTTACTGTAGCCTTGTAGTATAGTTTGAAGTCAGGTAGTGTGATGCCTCCAGCTGTGTTCTTTTTGCTTAGGATTGTCTTGGCTATGCGGGCTCTTTTTTGGTTCCATATGAACTTTAAAGTAGTTTTTTCCAGTTATGTGAAGAAAGTCAGTGGTAGTTTGATGGGGATAGCATTGAATCTATAAATTACTTTGGGCAGTGTGGCCATTTTCACAATATTGATTCTTCCTATCCATGAGCATGTAATGTTCTTCCATTTGTTTGTGTCCTATTTTATTTAGTTGAGCAGTGGTTTGTAGTTCTCCTTGAAGAGGTCCTTCACATCCCTTGTAAGTTGGATTCCTCGGTATTTTATTCTTTTTGTAGTAATTGTGAATGGGAGTTCACTCATGTTGTGGCTCTCTGTTTGTCTCTTATTGGTGTATAGGAATGCTTGTGATTTTTGCATATTGATTTTGTATCCTGAGACTGTTGAAGTTGTCTATCAGCTTAAGGACATTTTCGGCTGAGACAATGGGGTTTTCTAAATATACAATCATGTCATATGAAAACAGGAACAATTTGACTTCCTCTTTTCCTAATTGAATACCTTTTATTTTTTTCTCTTGCCTGAATGACCAAGCCAGAACTTCCAACACTATGTTGAATAGGAGTGGTGAGAGGGCATCCTTGTCTTGCGCCAGTTTTCAAAGGGAATGCTTCCAATTTTTGCCCAGCCAGTATGATATTGGCTGTGGGTTTGTCATAAATAGCTCTTATTATTTTGAAATACATTTCATCAATACCTAGTTTATTGAGAGTTTTTAGCATGAAGTGCTGTTTAATTTTGTTGAAGGACTTTTCTGCATCTATTGAAATAATCATGTGGTTTTTGTCATTGGTTCTGTTTATGTGATGGATTACATTTATTGATTTGTGTATGTTGAGCCAGCCTTGCATCCCAGGGATGAAACTGACTTGATTATGGTGGATAAGCTTTTTGATGTGCTGCTGAATTTGGTTTGCCAGTCTTTTATCGAGGATTTTTGCATTGGTGTTCATCAGGGATATTGGCCTAAAATTCCCTCTTTTTGTTGTGTCTCTACTAGGCTTTGGTATCAGGATGATGCTAGCCTCATAAAACGAGTTAGGGAGGATTTTTTTTTTTTTTTTGAGGCGGAGTCTTGCTCTGTAGCCCAGGCTGGAGTGCAGTGGCGCGATCTCGGCTCACTGCAAGCTCTGCCTCCCGGGTTCACACTGTTTTCCTGCCTCAGCCTCCCAAGTAGCTGGGACTACAGGTGCCCGCCACCACACCCAGCTAATTTTTTGTATTTTTAGTAGAGATGGGGTTTCACCGTGTTAGCCAGGATGGTCTTGATCTCCTGACCTCGTGATCCACCTGCCTCGGCCTCCCAAAGTGCTGGGATTACAAGCATGAGCCACCGTGCCTGGCTGATTCCCTCTTTTTCTATTGATTGAAATAGTTTCAGAAGGAATGGTACCAGCTCCTCTTTGTACCTCTGGTAGAATTCGGCTGTGAATCCATCTGGTCCTGGACTTTTTTTGGTTGGTAGGCTATTAATTATTACCTCAATTTCAGAACCTGTTATTGGTCTATTCAGAGATTCAACTTCTTCCTGATTTAGTCTTGAGAGGGTATGTGAGTCCAGGAATTTATCCATTCCTTCTAGATTTTCTAGTTTATTTGTATAGAGGTGTTTATAGTATTCTCTGATGTTAGTTTGTATTTCTGTGAGATCAGTGGTGATATCCCCTTTATCATTTTTTATTGCATCTATTTGATTCTTCTCTTTTCTTCTTTATTACTAGCAGTCTATCAATTTCATTGATCTTTTCAAAAAACCAGCTCCTGGATTCATTGGTTTTTTGAAGGGTTTTTTGTGTCTCTATCTCCTTCAGTTCTGCTCTGATCTTAGTTATTTCTTGCCTTCTGCTAACTTTTGAATTTGTTTGCTCTTGCTTCCTAGTTATTTTAATTGTGATGTTAGGGTATCAATTTTAGATCTTTCCTGCTTTCTCTTGTGGGCATTTAGTGCTATAAATTTCCCTCTACACACTGCTTTAAATGTGTCCCAGAGATTCTGGTACGTTGTGTCTTTGTTCTCACTGGTTTCAAAGAACATCTTTATTTCTGCCTTCATTTCGTTATTTACCCAGTAGTCATTTAGGAGCAGGTTGTTCAGTTTCCATGTAGTTGTGCAGTTTTGAGTGAGTTTCTTAATCCTGAGTTCCAGTTTGATTGCACTGTGGTCTCAGAGACAATATGTTGTGATTTCTGTTCTTTTACATTTGATGAGGAGCATTTTACTACCAATTATGTGGTCAATTTTAGAATAAGTGCAGTGCAGTGCTGAGAAGAATGTATATTCTGTTGATTTGGGGTGTAGAGTTTTGTAGATGTCTATTAGGTCCGCTTGGTCCAGAGCTGAGTTCAAGTCCTGGATATCCTTGTTAACCTTCTGTCTCGATCTGTCTAATATTGGCAGAGGGGTGTGAAAGTGTCCCATTATTATTGTATGGGAGTCTAAGTCTCTTTTAGGTCTTTAAGAACTTGCTTTATGAATCTGGGTGCTCCTGTATTGGGTGCATATATATTTAGGACAGTTAGCTGTTCTTATTGAATTGATCCCTTTACCATTATGGAATGGACTTCTTTGTCTCTTTTGATCTTTGTTGGTTTAAAGTCTGTTTTATCAGAGACTAGGATTGCAACCCTTGCTTTTTTGCTTTCCATTTGCTTGATAGATCTTCCTCCATTCCTTTATTTTGAGCCTATGTGTGTCTTTGCACGTGAAATGGGTCTCCTGAACACAGCACACCAATGGGTCTTGACTCTTTATCCAATTTGCCAGTCTGTGTCTTTTAATTGGAGCATTTAGCCCATTTACATTTAAGGTTAATATTGTTATGTTTGAATTTAATTCTATCATGATGCTAGCTGGTTATTTTGCCCGTTAATTGATGCAGTTTCTTCATAGCATTGATGGTCTTTACCATTTGGCATGTTTTTGCAGTGGCTGGTACTGGTTATTCCTTTCCATGTTTAGTGCTTCCTTCAGCAACTCTTGTAAGGCAGGCCTGGTGCTGACAAAATCTCTCAGCATTTGCTTGTCTGTAAAGGATTTTATTTCTCCTTCACTTATGAAGCTTAGTTTGGCTGGATATGAGATTCTGGGTTGAAAATTCTTCCCTTTAAAAATGTTGAATATTGGCCCCCACTCTCTTCTGGCTTTTAGGGTTTCTGCCGAGAGATCAGCTGTTAGTCTAATGGGCTTCCCTTTGTGGGTAACCTGACCTTTCTCTCTGGCTGCCCTTAACATTTTTTCGTTATTTCAACCTTGGTGAATCTGACAGTTATGGGTCTTGGGGTTGCTCTTCTCGAGGAGTATCTTTGTGGTCTTCTCTCTATTTCCTGAATTTGAATGTTGCCCTGCCTTGCTAGGTTATGGAAATTCTCCTGGATAGTATCCTGAAGAGTGTTTTCTAACTTGGTTCCATTCTCCCCATCACTTTCTGGTACACCAATCAAACTTAGATTTGGTCTTTTCACATAGTCCCACATTTCTTGGAGGCTTTATTTGTTTCTTTTCACTCTTTTTTCTCTAACCATGTCTTCTCACTTTATTTCATTAATTAGATCTTCAATCATTGATATCCTTTCTTCCACATGATTGAATCAGCTAATGAAGCTTGTGCATGCATCATGAAGTTCTCACACCGTAGTTTTCAGCTCCATCAGGTCATTTAAGGTCCTCTCCACACTGTTTATTCTAGTTAGCCATTCATCTAACCTTTTTTCAAGATTTTTAGCTTCCTTACGATGGGTTAGAACATGCTCCTTTGGCTTGGAGAAGTTTGTTATTACTGACCTTCTGAAGCCTACTTCTGTCAACTCATCAAACTCATTCTCCATCCAGTTTTGTTACCTTACTGGCAAGGAGCTGCGATCCTTTGGAGAAGAGGCCTTCTGTTTTTTTGGAATTTTCAGCTTTTCTGCTCTGGTTTCTCCCCATCTTTGTGGTTTTATCTACCTTTGGTCTTTGACGTTGGTGACCTACAGATGGGGTTTTGGTGTGGATGTCCTTTTTGTTGATGTTGATGCTATTCCTTTCTGTTTGTTAGTTTTCCTTCTAACAGTCAGACCCCTCAGCTGCAGGTCTGTTGGAGTTTGCTGGAGGTCCACTCCAGACCCTGTTTGCCTGGGTATCACCAGCGGAGGCTGCAGAACAGCAAATATTGCTGCCTGATCCTTCCTCTGGAAGCTTTGTCCCAGAGAGGCACCCACCTGTTTGAGGTGTCTGTCAGCTCCTACTGGGAGCTGTTTCCCAATCAGGCTACACGGGGGTCAGGGACCCACTTGAGGAGGCAGTCTGTCCATTCTCAGAGCTCAAACACCATGCTGAGAAAACCACTGCTCTCCTCAGAGCTGTCAGACAGGGATGTTTAAGTCTACAGAAGCTGTCTGCTGCCTTTTGTCCTACTATGCCCTGACCCCAGAGGTGGAATCTATGGAGGCAGTAGGCCTTGCTAAGCTGCGGTGGGCTCCACCCAGTTCATGCTTCCAGGCCTCTTTGTTTACACTGTGAGATACTCAAGCCTCAGCAATGGCGGATGCCCCTCCCCCCATCCAGCTGCAGCATCGCAGGTCGATCTCAGACTGCTGTGCTTGCAGTGAGCAAGGCTCCGTGGGCGTGGGACCTGCCGAGCCAGGCATGGGAGGGAATCTCCTGGTCTGCCAGTTGCTAAAACCATGGGCAAAGTGCAGTACTTGGTCAGGAGTGTACCATTTCTCCAGGTACAGTCTGTCACGGCTTCCCTTGGCTAGGAAAGGGAAATCCCCTGACCCCTTGCACCCCGCCCTGCTTCAGCTCACCCTCCATGGGCTGCACCCACTGTCCCAGTCACAGTGAGATGAACCAGGTGCCTCATTTGGAGATGCAGAAATCACCTGTCTTCTGCATTGATCTCGCTGGGAGATACAGAACGGAGCTGGTCCTATTCAGCCACCTTGGAAGTGACTCCTAATTTTTTTTTTTTTTTTTTGAGATGGAGAGTCACTCTGTCACCCAGGCTGGAGTGTAGTGGCATGATCTTGGCTCACTGCAACCTCCACCTCCTGGGTTCAGGCGATTCTCCTGCCTCAGCCTCCCGAGTAGCTGGGACTACAGGCATGTGCCACCATGCCCAGCTAATATTTTTTGTATTTTTAGTAGAGATGGGGTTTTACCATGTTAGCCAGGATGGTCTCGATGCCATTTTAAGAATTTTTAAGTGTGCGATTCTAATTATATTACCACAAACAAAAGCACTATGTTCTTAAAGCAATAACTTCCATTCCTTCCCTCCCCTAAGCCCTGGAAACATTTAATCTACTTTCTGTCTCTATGAATTTGCCTATTCTAGACATTTCATATAATGTAATTATACAATATTTGTCCTTTTGTATCTTGTTTATTTCACCTAGCACATTGTTTTTCAGATTCATCCATGTTGTAGCAGAACTTCATTCTCGTTTATGGCTGATAATATTCCATTATACGTATATACCACATTTTGATGGTATTTAGCATTGCATTGATGGACATTTGGGTTGTACACTCCTTTAGGCTATTGTGGAAAATGCTGCAGTAAACACTGGTACACAAACATGTGTTTGTGTTCCCACTTTCTAGAAGTGGAATTGCTGGATTATACAGCAATTCTAGATTTACCATATATCCAATACTTTTTTGAAGTATTAATATTATTTCTAATGAACCAAGAAATATTTTTAGATTTTCATTTTAATTTCTAACGCACTAAATACTGATAGGTATAACCTATATAAACAAACGGTATTTGGGCTTCCCAATAATGTTTAACAGTGTAAAGGGGTTCTGAGAGCAAAAAGTTTTGAGAACACTGCTATATAGCAATGAAACTTAGCAAATTAGTTTTGCCAGCAACATGAATGAATCTCACAAATACAGTGTTGAGTGAAGGAAGCAACTTATAATAAAGTTCAGGACAGCCATAAGTGCAAATTTTTCAGATGAATATACAGGTGGTAAAACCCTGACGAAAAGGCTAGATGAAATTAGCACAGTATCAAGATAGTGATTGCCTCTGGAAATAAGAAAGGGGCCACCATCAGGCAAAGACACGTGGATGGACTGGAGGATGCTCACAATTTCTTAGTCTATTCCCTGCATGATAGTTACATGGATGATCATTTTATTAAAAGCTGTTCTTTTCATTTTATATGCTTTTCATTATGTGTGTGTGTTTTCACAATTTCACAATTAATTTTAAATGAATTAATTTATAATTAAGTTCACAATTAAACAGGTTAACAGAAAGAAAATTATTTGGAGAATGGTAACACTAAAGAGAGATAATAGTGCCAGAAACAGAGTTATTTCGGCAGTAATGGAGAGAAAGACACAGAGAATAGAATTACCGTGATAGGCTTTGACCATAGCCTGGAACCAGGGAAAGGGCCTACCTTCCCTGCACACTTTGAGCCCCTCTATACTAGAAAAAAATTAAGGGTCTGATCTCAAAAAAGTGGTGAAACATAGTAAGTCAGCAACCAACAATATCTTCTATACCACCTTATTTAGTCAGTTACATTTCCTCTGCACCATCCTCTTTTACTGAACTTAATTTTTCTGATTACATATCAGTACCTAATTTAAAAAAACTTTTTTCTTTGTTTTTGTACACCATGATGAAATGGGATTAAGTCCCATGAAGGCTTGGCCCAAATCTCCCCTCTTCTCAGTGATCCCCCAATCGCTTAACACAGTGCTATCACCTACTAAACAGCAACGAGACCTTTACAGATTCTAGGCACTTTCACTTTTTTTTAATATTCCACTCCACGTCAAATCAAAGATAGTAAAAGGTACCTATGGCCCACATTTAGTGTAACTGTTTTGCTGTAAACTTTGTGTGATTTTTACAATTTTTATACTTTTGAGCCTTGTCTGTGAAAGACTTTGAAATGGACCAAAACAAACAAACAAAAAGACGAGAGTATATCTTCAGTGGAAATCTCTATGTTGTCTAAAGCACACCCCTTTAGGTTTTCTGCTCTATGGGGTTTTCATCTTTCATAGTCTTTGAGCTATTTTACAACTCTGTAAATTGTAGATAGCTGGTGGCAATGCAAATCATTCTGGTCTATAAACATGAAAACACATTTTGTTAGGTGGGGAGACAATTGATTTCCCTTCCCCCTCTCACTATGGAAAAAGCAGATTTTACATTTATTTGTAAATTCATGTAAGTGTAACTTACATGTAACTCCAAGTTCAGGACACATTGCCCCAACATATGCCACCCACCTTGGCATACTGAGTATTTGCAGCTGAAGGAATTTGAGAAATACATAGTGCAGAAAGGTTTCTCTGACTTTCCCCTGCCCTTCTCCCATGAAGGAGATCATAAACCTCTCATGTGAAAGGTGCCCTCCCTACATCCGGAGGAAAGAAGCATCCTTACCTCTGAAGATGGAGGGACACAGAGAGGAATGTGAGTGCACAGGCCTTACTAAGTTCCCCCGATTTACTCATTCCCTTTGTCCTACCACATTCTTCTACAACTTTCCCCTCTTCATCAAACCTGGCATCAAAACACAGGTTTAACTGTTTCTTTGGGGTTTTCTTTCCTTAAGAAGTCCCCAGTGTTACAAAAAAACTTGTATTAAATAAATATGTTAGCATTTCTGTTGTTCCCGTCTTTCGTTACAAGGGCCCCAGCCTACAACTCTAAGACCAGTAGAAGGAAAAGCCATTTTTCCTCCCCTGCATGCCTGCATGTGTCTCTGCTCTTTGAAATCTCTTTTGAATCCATTGTAACATCATACTATTTCTCTTATTAAGTTAAATAAAAATATTGACATGTTCATTTTATATTTGTATGTTATGTTTACTTTTTTAAAAATATTATTTTTTAGCAGCTTTAGACATCTTCCAGCGATGTGCAGAGTGGACTCACCTGACAGAACAAGAGAAACTGCACTCCCAGAGAAGAGAAATGCATCTCCAGGAAGCTGAAGCCCCAATATGTAAATTCTTGGCTCCTGGAGAGGAACCTGAGGTAGTGTGATGGTTAATATTGAGTGTCAGCTTGACTGGATTGAAAGATGCAAAGTATTGTTCCTGGGTTTGTCACTGAGGCTGTTGCCAAAGGAGATTAACACTTGAGTCAGTGGACTGGGAGGCACCCACTCTCAATCTGGGTGGGCACCATCTAATCAGCAGCCAGCAAAGCTAGGATAAAAGCAGGCAGAGGAACGTGGAAGGGCTAGACTGGCTGAGTCTACTGGGCTTTATCTTTCTTCCATGCTGGATGCTTCTTGCCCTCAAACATGGGACTCCAAGTTCCTCAGCTTTTGGACTCTTGGACTTAGACCAGTGGTTTACCAGGGGCTCTCAGTGTTTGGTCACAGATTGAAAGCTCTTAAGGCTGCACTGTCGGTTTCTCTACTTTTTTTTTTTTTTTTTTTTTTTTTGAGAGGGAGTCTCTCTCTCTCTCTCACCAGGCTGGAGTGCAGTGGCACGACCTCGGCTCACTGCAACCTCCGCCTCCCAGGTTCAAGTGATTCTCCTGCCCCAGCCTCCCGAGTAGCTGGGACTACAGGCACGTGCCATGGGGTTTCACCATGGTGGCCAGGATGGTCTTGACCGCTTGACCTCGTGATCCGCCCACCTCAGCCTCCCAAAGTGTTGGGATTACAGGCTTGAGCCCCTGCGCACTGCTGGCTTTCCTACTTTTGAGGTTTGGGGACTCAGACAGGCTTCCTTGCTCCTCAGCTTGCACATGGCCTACTGTGGGACTTCACCTTGTGATCATGTGAGTCAATTCTCCTTAATAAACTCCCTTACATATATAGATCTATCCTATTAGTCCTGCCCTCTAGAGAACACTGACTAGTATGGGTAGCAACAGAACATTGTTGACTGTTTCTCTCGTTTTTTTTTTTCCCCATCTCCACGAATTCTGTGTCTTGTTTTGTTTTATTTCATTTCATTTGTTTCTTTTGCATATGGCTGAGAAGTCATCCCCCAGTGGTGGCAACAATGAGCGGGAATTTGGTTTTAGAGTCTGATCATTTAACCGTTTCTATAAATGGATTAATATGTTATATAAATCTGTTTTCTGTTAAATAAAAAGATGACAGAGAATCTGGTTGGTTAGTCTTAATTTGTTTATCAATTTGTCTATTTTGAGCTCAAAGACGTTTGTGCCCATCGGGAAGGAGAGTAGCCCTTTGATATCTGTACCAGTGAGTTTTTGTGTTTCTGTGCCTTCTATCTCTTAACCTGAGGCTAAAACTGTAGAATTGAAGCTCCTTTGTGGCTAGACATCTATTTCTGTAATTCAAGCCTTTACCTCTTGTTGTGTGAGTACAAAATCTTTTCCTACCTCGAAAGAGTATTAATAAATTAAATTTTGGTTTCTTAAAGAAGTTCTATTCTGATTGACTTAAAGACATAAATAAGTGCTTTTATAAATTGACTATTCCTAAAATTTTAATAAACTGAGGAGATTGGATTTCTAATACTTTAAATGTACTACACTAAAATATGCTTGCAGAAACAAATTCAGAAACCCTTTAAGAATCCAAGTAATTTTTTTTTTTTTTTGAAACAGGGTCTTGCTCTGTCCCTCAGGCTGGAGTACAGTGGCACAACCATGGTTCACTCCAGCCTCACCCCTGGGTTCGAGAGATCTTCCCATCTCAGCCTCCTGAGTACCTGGGACTACAGATGCATGCCAACTACACTCAGATTTTTTGTTTGTTTGTTTTTTAAATTTTTAGCAAAAACAGATCTCTCTATGTTGCTTAGACTGGTCTCATACTCCTGACCTCAAGTCAGCCTCCTGCCTCAACTTCCTAAAGTGCTAGGATTACAGGCAGGAGCCACCCTGCCCACCTTCCACCTTTTTTTTTTTCTTTGAGAAACAGGGTCCTGTTCTGTCATCCAGGTTGGAGTTCAGTGACACAGTCATAGCTCACTGCAGCCTTGAACACCTGAGCTCAAGCCATCCTTTCGTTTTGGCCTCCCAAAGCACTGAGATTATAGGTGTGAGTCACTGCACCCTGCCCAAGCTCACATAATTACAGCAAATCTTTGGCAAATAAGACAGCAGAAAGTTCCCGATTTACCATGGTTTGATTTAGGGTTTTTCAACTTTACAATGGTGCAAAAGTGATATTCATTCAGTACACTCCTCAGTTTCAATGGGGTTACATCCAGATAAACCCATCTCAAATTGAAAATACTGGCTGGGTGCTGTGGCTCACACCTATAATCCCAGCACTTTGGGAGGCTGAGGTGGGCAGATTGTTTGAGCCCTGGAGTTCAAAGCTAGCCTGGGCAACATGGCCAAACCCCGTATCTACAAAAAATACGAAAATTAGCCAGGCATGGTGGCATGTGCCTATAGTCCCAGCTACTCAAGAGGCTAAGGTGGGAGGATCCACTGAGCCCAGGAGGCCAAGGCTGCAGTGAGATGATTGCACCACTGCACTCCACCTGGGCAACAGAGCAAGACCCTGTCTCAAAAAAAAAAAAAAAAGAAAAAGAAAATATCATAAATTGAAAGTGTTTCTGGCTTACAATACTTTCAATTTACAATGGGTTTATTAAGACATAACTCCATCGTAAGTCAAGGAGCATTTGTAGTTTAATATGTTTGGTTTAATAAAACAGTTATGTCTTCTCTGATTTATCTGTGCTGAGTATAATAGAAGCATACATTTTATTCTACTTGGCTTTGCTTTGTCCTATAGTTATCAGGTTACTGATCAAACACACTAACATTATTTGTACATAATGTAAATTTGTGTCCAACAAAATTGAATCATGATTTCCAAAACTTTATTTCCAGAATAATTATGTTTCGTAGCCTGCCAACCTGAAGATAATTTCCAAGATCCTTAGGTAGTTGAAAAACCTTGAACTGGTATTGAGTTAATTATTAGATATATGGAGAATATCTACATAATTTCTAAGTAAGATAGACTACTGTACCATATAATTAATTAATTAAAAGCTCTAGAGGGGCTATGAGTAATGTTAATGAACATGTTCACTTTTGCCACTTTAAGAACATGTAAAAGAGATGTGCATGGCTGTAGAAAATTGTTTCAAGCTTTTCTAGTTTGCTGTAATGCTCATGTATTGCAGGAAGTTCTCAATTACCCATCCCACACTGACTTTTCTCTGTAAATGAGAAGTTAGTTACTTTGTTTAAAAGTAATAATTAATGAGTGGTTGCCACTAAGGAGCAATAGTGACAGGGAGATCCAACTGCATGTGTGTTTGGATATTTCATGGAAAAAGAGTGGCTGTCCTCAAATTTTTGGTCTCCAAACCATTTTACACCCTTGGGGCTTGTTGCAGATCTCAAAGGTTATCTGTGTATGTAGATTATAACTATCAATATCATATTAGAAATTAGAGCTGAGAATTTTAAAAATATTGGTTTATCATCTAATTTGAGAATAGCAGTGATGAACAAATTGCATGTTTACATAAGTAACATGTTAGAAATACTTTAAAAATTTGTTTTGATCTTTTGGACCTGAGATCTGTCCTTATGTCGTGTGTCAGTTTGTCCCAGAATACCTAAGAGCAAAAGGAAAGACCACACTTGGAATGTGGATTCAGCTTGGCCTTTGTGGATGATAGCTCAGTCTGAAAAGAAGTGATGAAATGTGTTAAAATCTTAGGAAAGTTCATTCTATTTTGATGGGTTTGCTTCCCTGGTTTACTGATGCATGCCTTTGTTCACAATATGAATGGTAATTCTTCACCTTCTGTAATGAATACTATGCTTACTTTACAAAATTAAAGTGAAGAATTGTTTCTGTCTAGAGAGAAAACATTCTGCGTCTTACCAGAATAATTTTCTGTGTTATATGATGACCTTATAATGTCTTTGATTATTTAAGGAGAAAAAAATTCCTCATTTATGAAAGACATAAGGGTTTTTTCTAACTGCATTGCTGTTAGTATATATTTTTAAATGTTTTATTGTCACTTTAATTAAATAGGTAACCAAATATTGCTTCTTAGGTATCCATGGCCTCTCTTAAGCAAGTGTCCAAACTGTTCTGACAACTTTTAAAAATTTGCCTTCCCCAAATAGGATCCTAAATGTAGAAAAAAAATGAAATAAAAGTTTCAAGATTTTTTTTACACCTAAAACTTTCATCTTTGAGATTTCCCAGAAAGCTCCTGGGAAAAAAAATGACAAGGTTTTCTCTTTTACTTTATAAAAAGAGAAGTATTAGAAATAAGTGGGTTTGTTTGATATGTGACTAGTGTAAGAGTTTCATGGGAAGAGATATCAGAAGAGACATTCAGACTGCCCCAGGTGAAATCTGTGTAAGTTAAGTGAATACTTCAGAAATTGTATGAATTGTGGGATGTCCCTGGGGATTTGTCAATGTTCTCACTTTTTTAGCCTATGTTTTCACCTCAGGGAAAACACTGATCAAAACTCTTAAGAAATGGTTTCTTTCAAGTTTTTCTGTATTTGTTAGTATCCTGGCAATGTTTTGTCTTATATTAGATAACAGCAGTATAGCATATAGCATTATTAGTTGTAAACTCAGTTATTATTTGAAATGCTAACTTAACCAAAACCTTACTTCTTTAATTTGAATCTAGAGGATTCTAGATCATTAATTCTCAACTGGGATATACATCAGTCTTACCCATGGAGTATTTTTAAAAATATAAAATAGAAGAATATAAGCAAGAGGACCAACTAGACCAATGAGTCAATGAAGAAATTAAGAAGGAAATTTAAAAATTTCGTGAATCATGAAAATAGAAACACAACATACCAAAGCCTATGGGATATACTAAAGCAGTATTAAGAGGGAAGTTTACAGCAATAAATGCCATAGATTTCAAATAAACAACCTAATGTACATCTCAAGGAAGCAGAAAAGCAAGAACAAAGCAAACTCAAAGTTAGTAGAAGAAAAGAAATAATAAAAATCAGAGAAGTGAACAAAATTGAGACAAAAAAATACAAAAGATCAATAAAATGAAAAGTTAATGTCTTGAAAAATAAAGAAAATCAACAATACATTAGCTAGACTATCCAAGAAAAAAAGAGAAAAGATCCAAATAAATAAAATCAGGAATGAAAGAGGAGACATCACAACTGATACCACAGAAATAACAAAGGATAACTTGAGACTATATGAACAACTGTATGTCAACAAATTGGAAAACCTAGCAGAAATGGATAAATTCTGGGTCACAAACGACCTACCAAGATTGAACCAAGAATAAATAGAAAACTTGAACAGACCAATTAAAAGTAATGAGATTGAATCAGTAATAAAAACTCTTCCATGAAAGCAAGCCCAGGACCTGATGGCTTCACTGCTGAATTCTACTAAACATTTAAAAAACTAATACTAATTCTCCCCAAACTCTTCCAGAAAATAGAAGAGGAGGGAATTATTTCAAACTCAATGTATGAGGCCAGCATTATTGTGATACCAGAACCAGACAAATATACAATAAGAAAAGAAAACTATAGGCCAATATCCCTGATGAACACAGATGTAGAAATCCTAAAAATAAAAAATAAAAAATAAACTAGCAAACCAAAACTATCAGCACATTAAAAAGACCATTCACCCTGATCAAGTGGGATTTAACCCAGGGACCCATGGATGGTTCAACATACACAAATCAATAAATGTGATACATCACATGAACAGAATGAAGGACAAAAACTGATCATCTCAATTAGATGTAAAAAACACACTTGATGACATTCAACATCCCTTCATGATAAAAAAAATTCCCAACAAACTAGTTATAGAAGGATCATACCTCAACACAATAAAGGTCATATATGACAAACCCACAGCTGTACTGAATGGGGAAAAGCTGAAAGCTTTTCCTCTAAGACCTAGAACAAGACAAGGATGCCCACTTCATCCTAGTAATGAAAGTCCTATGGCAATTAGGCAAGAGAAAAAAAATATTCATCATAGTAGTGAAAGTCCAGGGCAATTCGGCAAGAGAAAAAAATAACAGGCACTTTAATTGAAAAGAAAGAAATCAAATGACCCTATCTGCAGACAACATAATTTTACATATAGAAAACCCTAAAAGTTTCACCAAGAAAATCTCTTAGAACTGATAAACAAATTCAGGAAAGTTTCAGGATACAAAATCAACATACAAAATCAGTTGCATTTCTATACACCAACAACAAACCAGCTGAGAAAGAAATTAAGCACACAGTCACATTTAAAATAGCTATTAAAAAATTAAAATATCTAGAAATAAATTTAACCAAGGAGGTGAACTATCACTATAAGGAAAAGTATAAAATGCCAGTGGAAGATATTAAAGAGAATACAAACAAATTGAAAAATGTACCATGTTCTTGGACTGGAAGGATTAATATTGTGAAAATGACCATGCAACCAAAAGTGTTCTAGAGATTCAATGCAATCTCCATCAAAATTCCAATGGCATTATTTACAGAAATATAAAAGGCAATTTTAAAATGTATATGGAACCACAAAAGACCCCAAATAGCCACAGAAATCCTGAGCAAAAAGAACAAAACTGGAGGCAACATACTTGACTTCAAAATATACTGCAAAGCTATAGTAACCAAAAGGGCATGGTGTGGCATAAAAAGACACATGGAACAAAACAGAGATCCCTGAAATAAATCTGGGTATTTACAACCAACTGATTTTCAACAAAGGTGCTGAGAACATTCAGTGGGTAAAGGATAGCCTCTTCAATAAATGGTGCTGGGAAAACTGAATATCTATATGCAGAAAAATGAAACTAGACTCCTATCACTCACCACCTACAATAAATCAACTCAAAATTGATTAAAGATGTACATGTAAGATGCAAAACTGTGAAACTACTAGAAGAAAACATGGGGAAAATGTTTCAAGACATCGATGTGTACAAAGATTTTATGGAAAATACATCAAAAGCACAGGCAACAAAAGTAAAAACAGACAAATGGAATTATATCAAACTAAAAAGCTTCTGCATAGCAAAGAAAACAACAGAGTGAAAAGAGAATCTGCAGAATTGGAGAAAATATTTGCAAACTATTCACCTGACAAGGGATTAATATTCAGAATATACAAGGAACTCAGACAACTTAGCAAAAAAAATCAGATTTAAAAATAGACAGATTTTAAAATGTGCTGAATAGACATCTCTCAAAATAAGACATACAAATAGCCAGTAGGTGTATGAAAAAATGCTCAACATCACTAATCATCAGAGAAATGCAAATTAAAACCACAATAAGATATCATCTCATCCCAGTTAGAATGGCTGTTATCAAAAAGACAAAAAATAACAAATTCTGGAGATGATATGAAGAAAGGGGAACTCATACATACATACACACTGTTGCTGGGAATGTAAACTAGCATAGCCATTATGGAAAACAGTACAGAGATTGCTCAAAAAAACTAAAAATAAAACTACCATATGATCCAGTAATTCCACTGCTGGGTATATGTTCACAAGAAAGGAAATCAGTATATCAAAGAGATATCTGCACTACTGTGTTTACTGCAGCACTATTCACAATAACCAAGGTTTGGAAGCAACCTAAGTGCCCTCAACAGATGAATGGATAAAGAAAATGTGGTACATATACTCAATGGGATATTAGTCAGCCATAAGAAATAATAAAATTCTGTCATTTGAAGCAACATGGATGGAAATGGAAGACATTATGTTAAGCAAAATAACTCAGGCACAGAAAGACAAATATTCCATGTTCTCACTCTTATATGAGAGCTTAAAAAGTGGATCTCATAGCAGTAGACAGTAGAATGATGGTTACCAGAGGCAAAGAAGAGTGGGAAGGGGACATAAAAAGAGGTTGGTTAATGGGTACAAAAATACAGTTAGATAAAAGGAATAAGTTCTGGCATTTGATAGCAGAGTAGGGTGACTATAATTAAGAATAATTGATTAGAGTGTACCCAAAACAAAGCTCTAGCCAATCAAGTCTCTGTGTGCCTGGAGAGACTGGGCAGTTTGACCTTTAAGCCTGAATATTCAACTGTCCTACTCTTTGAAGCAGACACAACTGCTCTGCTTCAGACCATCACCACATTTGTGTCTCTCAAAACCAAATTCCTGAGCACTTGATGGTTCATGCTAGTTCATCAAATTTTGGGCCTTTCCTGGAGAAACGAGGCTATATCCCAATGCAAGAGCAGAATCCAGCATCACAACTGTTCCTCTCAGCAAATGGCTCCTTGGAAGCAAACCTGCCAGTGATTGTCTGGACTGACTCACCCAAAAGCAGACCTTGGAGAATAGTCAGACTTCTGCCAGAGCCTGCAATTTCTTCAGTAGTGTCTGGGAAAACCTAAAGGGCTTAGAAAACTGGCTCCTCAAGAGTCAGCGACAGGAAGTTCCTGAAAAACCAAGTTATCAAAAGTGTAACAGCCATTCCACTACCAGTTCTTTCTCCATTGAAACTGAAGATCAAGAGTTTCCTGAACAAGATGAGACAGATCTATCAGATTGGTTGGTGACTCCCTAGGAACCCCAGAAGCTGGAGAAGCCTGAGAATGGCAGTCATGAAACCAGTGAGAAGTTTAAGCATTTGTGCCAGTCCTACAACGTGAACGATTGGCTTGTCAAGACCAACTCCCGCACCAACTGTCAGGGCAACAAGCCCAAGGGGGTGGAGATTGAAAACCTGGCAATCTGAACTGCCTGAATGACCACTTGGAGGCCAAAACACCATTGTCCACCCCCAGCGTGGTTACTGGGATTGGCTTGTCCAGAAGCATCATGACCCATGTAAGGTAGAGGAGATGTGCAAAGCCAATGAGCCCTGCACAAGCTTTGCAAAGTGTGTGTGTGATGAGAATTGTGAGAAGGAAGCTCTGTGCAAGTGGCTTCTGAAGAAAGAAGGAAAGGATAAAAATGGGATGCCTGAGGAACCCAAACCTGAGCCTGAGAAGCATAAAGATTCCCTGAACATGTGGCTCTGTCCTTCTAGAAAAGAAGTAAGAGAACACAGGCACTAAAGGTAATGGTTCCTTCTAGAATTTCTGATTCCTTCCAAGTCATAAGGAACAGCTGTCAGAGTGACTCATCTGGCCGCCATACAAAAAAGGAAGTCCCAAGGAAGACAGAGCTGGCAAACCAAAGCCTAAAAGCCCCATGACCACTTTCTGGTGTCCCTTTAACACAGCTGACTGGGTCCTGCCAGGACAGAAGATGGGCAACCTCAGCCAGTTATCCTCTGCCAAAGACAAGTGGCTGCTTGGAAAGAAGGCCCAGGAAGTATTACTTAATTCACCTCTACAGGAGGAATATAATTTCCTCCTAGACCTTTTCGGCCTCCCTGCAGTTTGTGACCTTTTCGCCTGTATGCAGCTTAAGTTGATAAAGAGAAGTGGTTACATCAAACTCCTCTGCAGATGTGAAGGAATGGACAGCAAGAGTTGAGCAGTTTTCTGCCGATCATCACACATCATGAGCTGAGTGACTACAGGTTGCCAAATCATTGTTTCTGAGTCTAACCAGTGAGCTTAGTTCTTCTCCTGCCTAATTTTGTACTAGTGAAGTGAGGTGAGTCATGAGACTGAGTTACCGTTTAAAAGAAAAACCCTGTTTAGCAATGCTGAGGTAACTCAGTTCCTTCCTTCTTACAGAAGTATTAATCCACCCTACACTAGAAATGCAGCAACTTGGTGGACCCGTCTTTTTCACAAGCCTCCAAGTCTCCTTAGATTGGGTTGTTACTAAAAGTACATTAAAGCACTCTAGTCTTAAAAATGAAATATTTCTATAATCGAAGTGTATTGATGTATTCTAAAGCTAGTAAACTTCCCTAACTTTTAATTGCCCTATAGATGCTTCTCTTGCTGTGGGTTTTCTTCTGTTAGTGGTCAAAATAATGATTTTTCTGTTCTGTTAACATA
The DNA here is from genome assembly GCF_029281585.2 of Gorilla gorilla gorilla. Lineage (NCBI taxonomy): Eukaryota > Metazoa > Chordata > Mammalia > Primates > Hominidae > Gorilla > Gorilla gorilla. The sequence continues at coordinate 82,775,481 of NC_073239.2, read as the reverse complement.
TTGTGTATTTTACAAAAAAAATTAACCTGGCCAATAGTGATTACCAAAAATATACATTAACAATCTTGGCAATTTTTGACATTAACTACCAAACATTTTAGCCTACACGCTAGTTCTACATTATTTTTCATCTTCACTTGAAAGAAACTCAGCTATTGTCTTTATTTCTCTCTGTAAATGTTATTAAAGTATCCAGTGAGCTCTTTTAGAAGGGCTCTGTATTATTTCAAGACTATTTTCAGGGTAGTTCCGGCCTTTCAAAATATTCTACAGACCTACAGGGTTTAAAAGAACCTCAGGCTCTCCCTCTCCCTCTCCCTCTCCCCTTTCCACGGGCTCCCTCTCCCTCTCCCCTTTCCATGGTCTCCCTCTCATGCCAAGCCAAAGCTGGACTGTGCTGCTGCCATCTCGGCTCACTGCAACCTCCCTGCCTGATTCTCCTGCCTCAGCCTGCCGAGTGCCTGCGATTGCAGGTGCGCGCCGCCACGCCTGACTGGTTTTCGAATTTTTTTTGGTGGAGACGGGGTTTCGCTGTGTTGGCCGGGCTGGTCTCCAGCTCCTAACCGCGAGTGATCCGCCAGCCTCAGCCTCCCGAGGTGCCGGGATTGCAGACAGAGTCTCGTTAACTCAGTGCTCAATGGCGCCCAGGCTGGAGTGCAGTGGCGTGATCTTGGCTCGCTACAACCTCCACCTCCCAGCCGCCTGCCTTGGCCCTCCAAAGTGCGGAGATTGCAGCCTCTGCCCGGCTGCCACCCCGTCTGGGAAGTGAGGAGCGTCTCTGCCTGGCCGCCCATCGTCTGGGATGTGAGGAGCCCCTCTGCCTGGCTGCCCAGTCTGGAAGGTGAGGAGCGTCTCTGCCCGGCCGCCATCCCACCTGGGAAGTGAGGAGTGTCTCTTCCCGACCGCCATCCCATCTAGGAAGTGAGGAGCGTCTCTGCCCGGCTGCCCATCATCTGAGATGTGGGGAGCGCCTCTGCCCTGCCGCCCATTGTCTGAGATGTGTGGAGCGCCTCTGCCCGGCCGCGACCCTGTCTGGGAGGTGAAGAGCGTCTCTGCCTGGCCGCCCCGTCTGAGAAGTGAGGAGACCCTCCGCCTGGCAACCGCCCCGTCTGAGAAGTGAGGAGCCCCTCTGCCCGGCAGCCGCCCTGTCTGAGAAGTGAGGAGCCCCTCCGCCCGGCAGCCACCCCGTCTGGGAGGGAGGTGGGGGTCAGCCCCCGCCAGGCCAGCCGCCCCGTCCGGGAGGGAGGTGGGGGGTCAGCCCCCCGCCCGGCCAGCCACCCTGTCCGGGAGGGAGGTGGGGGGTCGGCCCCCTGCCCGGCCAGCCGCCCCGTCCGGGAGGGAGGTGGGGGGGTCAGCCCCCTGCCCGGCCAGCCGCCCCGTGCAGGAGGTGAGGGGCGCCTCTGCCCGGCCGCCCCTACTGGGAAGTGAGGAGCCCCTCTGCCCGGCCAGCCGCCCCATCCGGGAGGGAGATGGGGGGGTCAGCCCCCCGCCTGGCCAGCTGCCCCGTCCGGGGGGTGGGGGGGTCAGCCCCCCGCCCGGCCAGCCGCCCCGGCCGGGAGGGAGGTGGGGGGGTCAGCCCCCCGCCCGTCCAGCCACCCCGACCAGGAGGGAGGTGGGGGGCTCAGCCCCCCGCCCGGCCAGCCGCCCCGTCCGGGAGGGAGGTGGGGGGTCAGCCCCCCACCCGGCCAGCCGCCCCGTCTGGGAGGAAGGTGGGCGGGTCAGCCCCCTGCCCGGCCAGCCGCCCCGTCCGGGAGGTGAGGGGCGCCTCTGCCCGGCCGCCCCCACTGGGAAGTGAGGAGCCCCTCTGCCCGGCCACCACCCCGTCTAGGAGGTGTACCCAACAGCTCATTGAGAATGGGCCATGATGACAATGGCAGTTTTGTGGAATAGAAAAGGGGGCAAGGTGGGGAAAAGATTGAGAAATCGGAAGGTTGCTGTGTCTGTGTAGAAAGAAGTAGATATGGGAAACTTTTCATTTTGTTCTGTACTAAGAAAAATTCTTCTGCCTTGGGATCCTGTTCATCTATGACCTCACCCCCAACCCTGTGCTCTCTGCAACATGTGCTGTGTCCACTCAGGGTTAAATGGATTAAGGGCGGTGCAAGATGTGCTTTGTTAAACAGATGCTTGAAGGCAGCATGCTCGTTAAGAGTCAGCACCACTCCCTAATCTCAAGTACCCAGGGACACAATCACTCTGCCTAGGAAAACCAGAGACCTTTGTTCACTTGTTTGTCTGCTGACCTTCCCTCCACTACTGTCCTATGACCCTGCCAAATCCCCCTCTGCGAGAAACACCCAAGAATGATCAATAAAAAAATAAAATTTAAAAAATAAAAATAAAAAATAAAAAATAAAAGAACCTCAGTACCGACTAAGCAAATAGGCAAGACGTTGGAAATGTGGTCTAGTACTTGAACCATTCACTATCGTAGGGATTTTGGGTGCATCCTGTGTAAATGGAAGCTGAGCTTGACACATCTGGTGCTTTTAACTAGGGATAAAGTTGTCCTCTCACTGCAAGCACAGTATATCTGTACCTCCAAAAGTACAACGCAGTGACATTTTGTGAACAGACCATTTTCAACACTTGTGCCTTGGGGTATTCATTGAAGCTTTATGAAAACTACTGATGTTTTTTCAATATCCTTAAAGTTATGTCCATGCTTTAGAATGTCTCTGTAGGAGAGAAGAGAGGTTTATAATGTTTTTAAATTTTCTAAGATATTTTTGCTGCTTTCCAGACTTTGAAACTATTAAGCTTCTTAACTGCCTATATTATTAGAAATACTTCTGGGGAAATTTCATGGTCCCACAATGTCATTGCCATACAGCTTCACTAGAGTTCTTTGAACCACAGCTGAAAAGAGCTTTGTATTATTTTTTAATCCCCTCCCCAGATATCATTTAGAACTATTATAATAAAGGTGGTGGGTAAAAACAACCTAAGGAGCCTTTCTAGTTACCTTAAGTTGCAGCTAACTCTGTGGTTTCTTTTTTGAGGCCTAACAAACATACTGTATTTTACATTATCAAAATGTAATTTACATTACTCACTATGTTAATGAGTATATAAAAGATTCTTTTGCATTGATGCATTTTGTATCTGCCTTCATTAAAAGCAAAACAGCCCTAAAAAAAAAGGAAAAAAGAAAGAAATTAACCACAGCCATATGTCTCTGTTACCTACAAATGGTTTTTGTTTTACTCTAATACATCCCTGAGGTGATGCTATAAAGTGAAGGCGAGAGTTTATGTCTTAAATAAAGCTTCCCGGAAAAGGACTATACTAGGTACTTCAAACTATTGACATTTCAAAGAATAGACTCTTGGGTACAGTCTTCTGATGTAACATAACTTAGACAACACTCAGACTGCACCTGTGGGCTAAGGCAAGATTTCTAGAACTCTTTTTAGTTGAGAAGCAGACAGCTTCTTGAGATTGCTAACCCAAGATCCAGAGGAACAAGAATTAATTATAGGACTGAATATACTGATAAGGGAAATTTTATTGGGGTTAGCTGGAATATTGTTTTTGTTTTAATGTTCTGTTTTCTGAATCTATAAGAAAGCCACTTCCCTCTCTTCTTATACTTCTTTAACCCATGACAATTTAGTAAACTCTGCTTTTGTAAACTGAAATGACACTGATTTTAGACCACTCCTGCTTACAGAGCACAGAGAAGTCACACAGACCTGTGCCCACCGGCATCCCACCCCAAGCCAAAACCACCACCAATGTGACTGCTCACACATTTGCCAGCAGGGTCCTCAACAGCTGCATTGCCTCCGCCACTGTGGTGAACGCCTGCAGGGAGGCAGGCACCCCTGCACCTGTGAGCACCCTGCCGCAGCTGCCACTACTGACGCTGCTGGCATGTATGAATGAGGAAGGATCCCACTGTCACTGCACTAAGAAATGCTTTGGCTGACACCACCCATCGGAATGTAGTGACCAGCAGCGTCGGAGCACCTCACTCCCCACCCCCAACCAGCAAAGTAGATTCCTAACCTCAAGGAGCCAGAGAACAAATTTGGGGCCCAATACAAGTCCCCCAGAGTTAGAGTGTGCAGTCTCAAAGTTAGGATCTGAGTGTTGGCCACCTAAAATCTTCCAGAAACAAAGCCAGTTGGCCGAATCCACCTTACACCAAAATCAAACCCTCAAAGTCATCAAATAGGATAAAAGAAAAAAAATCCCAAGGTCAGCATCCTCAAAGATAGAAGGAACATAAGTCCACAAAGATGAGAAAGAATCAACACAAGAACCATGACAACTAAAAAAGCCGGAGTGTCTTCTTTCCTCTAAACAACCATATCAGCACTCTAGTAAGGGTTCTGAACCAGGCTGAGATGACTGAAATAACAGAAATAGAATTCAGAATATGGACAGGAATGAAGATCATTGAGCTACAGGAGTACATTGAAACCTAATCCAAGGAAGCTAAGAATCATGATAAAACAATGCAGTAGCTGACAGATAAAATACCCAGTATAGAAAAGAATGTAATTACTTGACAGAGCTGAAAAACACACTACAATAATTTCATAATGCAATCACAAGTATTAGTAGCAGAAAAGATCAAGTGGAGAAAAGAATCTCAGAGCTTGAAGACTGGCTTTCTGATAACAGACAATCAGACAAAAATAGAGAAAAAAGAATGAAAAGGAACAAACAAAACCTCCAAGAAACATGAAATTATGTAAAGAGACCAAATCTATCACTCATTTTTGTCCCTTAAAGAAATAGGGAGAGAGTATAAGCAACTTGAAAAACATATTTCAGGATATCATTCATGAGAACTTTCCCAACCTAGCTAGAGAGGCCAACGTTCAAATTCAGGTAATGCAGAAAACCCCCTAAGATACTTCACAAAAAGATCATCCCCAAGACACATAATCATCAGATTCTCCAAGGTTGAAATAAAAGAAAAATTATTAAAGGCAGCTAGAGAGAAAGGTCAGGTCATCTACAAAAGGAAGCCTATCAGACTAATGGTGGACCTTTCAATAGAAACCTACAAACCAGAAGATATTGGAGGCCAATATTCAACATTCTTAAAGAAAAGAATTCCAACCCAGAATTTCACATCCAGCCAAATAAAGCTTCATAAGCAAAGGAGAAATAAGATTCTTTAACAACTTCAGTAAAGTTTTTAAACAACTTCAGTAAAGTTTTTAAACAACTTCAGTAAAGTCTCAGGATACCAAATTAATGTACAAAAATCACTAGCATTCTTATACAAGCAAATGCTGAGAGAATTTATTACCACAAGACTTGCCTCACAAAAGCTCCTGAAGGAAGCACTGAATATGGAAAGACCGTTACCAGCTGCTACAAAAACACACTGAAGTACACAGACTAGTGATACTATAAAGTAACCACATAAACAAGTCTGCAAAGTAACCAGCTAACATCATGATGACAGGATCAAACACACACATATCAATAATAACTTTGAATGTAAATGGGCTAAATGCCCCAATTAAAAGGCACAAGTGGCAAGCTGGATAAAGAACTAAGACCCATTGGTATGCTGTCTTTTAGAGACCCATCTCACATGCAATGACAACACAGGCTAAAAATAAAGGGATGGAGACAAATCTACCAAGCAAATGGAAAACAGAAAAAGACAGGGGTTGCAATCCTAGTTTCAGACAAAGCAGATTTTAAACCAACAAAGGATCAAAAAAGACAAAGAAGGGCATTACATAATGGTAAAGGGTTCAATTCTACAAGAATACCTAACTATCCTAAATATATATGCACCTAACACGGGAGCAGCCAGATTCATAAAGCAAGCTCTTAGGGGCCTTCAAAGAGACTTAGACTCCCACACAATAACATTGGGAGACTTTAATACAATACTGACAATATTAGACATATTATTGAGACAGAAAATTAACATTGATATTCAGGACCTGAACTCAGCACTGGATGAAATGGACTTGATAGACATCAACAGAACTCTCCAAAACAACAGAATATACATTCTTCACATCACCACATGGCACATACTCTAAAATAGATTACATAGTTGGAAGTAAAAGACTCCTCAGCAAATGCAAAAGAACTGAAATCATAACAAACAACCTCTCAGACCACAATACAATCAAATTAGAAATCAAGACTAGGAAATTCACTCAAAACCATACAATTACATGGAAATTGAATAACTGCCCCCGAATGACTTTTGGGTAAATAATGAAATTAAGGCAGAAATCAAGAAGTTCTTTGAAACTAATGAGAACAAAGATGCAACATACCAGAATCTCTGGGACACAGCTAAGGCAGTGTTAAGAGGGAACTTTGTAGCACTTAAAGCCCACCTCAAAGAGTTAGAAAGATCTCTATATGACAACCTAACATCACAACGAAAAGAACTAGAGAACAAAGAGCAAACCAATCCAAAATCTAGCAGAAGACAAGCAATAACCAAAATCAGAGCTAAACTGAAGAAGACTGAGACACAGAAAATCATCCAAAGATGAATGAATCCAGGAGCTGTTTTCTTTGAAAAAAATTAATAGAATAGATAGACCACTCGCTAGACTAATGAAGGAGAAAAGAGAGAAGATCCAAATAAAAACAATCAGAAATGAGAAGGGGGATATTACCACTGACTCCACAGAAATACAATAATCATCAGAGAATATTATGAACACTTCTATGTACATAAACTAGAAAATCTAGAAGAAATGGACACATTCCTGGACACATACATCCTCCCAAGACTGAGCCAGAAAGATATTAAATCCCTGAACAGACCAATAATGAGCTCTGAGATTGAGTCAGTAACAAATAGCCCACCAACCAAAAAAGCCCAGGACCAGATGAATTCACAACTGAATTCTACCAGATGTACAAAGAAAAGCTGGTACCATTCCTACTAAAACTATTTCAAACAACTGTGGAGGAGGGACTCCTCCCTAACTTATTCTATGAGTCCAGCATCACCCTGATTCCAAAACCCGACAGAGACACAACAAAAAAAGAAAACTTCAGGCCAATATCCTTGATGAACATTGATACAAAAATCCTCAACAAAATATGGCAAACCAAATCTAGCAGCACATCAAAAAGCTTATCCACCACAATCAAGTAAGCTTTATTCCTGGGATGCAAGGTTGGTTCAACATATACAAATAAATAAATGTGATTCACCACATAAACAGAACCCAAACCAAAAACCACACTATTATCTCAATAGATACAGAAAAGGCTTTCAATAAAATTCAACCCCGCTTCATGTTAAAAACTCTCAATAAATAGGTATTGAAGAAACCATGTGTGGTGCACATGTATCCTAGAACTTAAAGTATAATTTTAAAAAAAATTTTGGGGGGGAGGTACCAGGCGCAGTGGCTTACACCTGTAATCCCAGCACTTTGGGAGACCAAGGCAGGTGGATCATGAGGTCAGGAGTTCAAGACAAGCCTGGCCAAGATGGTGAAACCTTATCTCTACTAAAAATACAAAAATTAGCTGGGCGTGGTGGCAGGTGCTGGAATCCCAGCTACTCAGGAGGCTGAGGCAGAGAACTACTTGAACCCAGGAGGCAGAGGTTGCCGTGAGCCAAGATTGTGCCACTATACTCCAGCCTGGGTGACAGAGTAAAATTCTGTCTCAAAAAAATAAAAAAAAAAATTAAAGAAACAGATTTTAAATATCTGATTCTCACTGAGTTCCCAGAATTCAGAAACTCTTAAAGAACCTCCTTACTTTTCATGGCAATATAGCTATCTGCATAATTTTGGTAGGAATTGGTCCTGCTTTTCACCAGAATATAATTAAATAATTGATAGTACAATCAAGGCCTTATCTGAAGTGTCATATCTGAGAATGGTGCTCATTTAATCAGATATGAACACCAGTTTGTTTTAACAAACAGAAGTTGGTCATACTTAGAGAATCAGTGCCTACAAAGCCCTCCCAGGAAAACTGGCCTGGTTCCTGGCTGACAGAGTCCCCACCTTTCCGGTTGTTAGAAAGGTCATTTTCTAGTACACCAGTAACTTTAGGATATTCAGGGACCGTAAGAAAAGAGGATTTCACCCAAATTCATAGGTACTGCAGGTGAAATTTGGTAGAGAGAGTTTCTTGGAATTGATTTCCTAGCCTCAAGATAGTAAATAGTAGAGGCTTTTAAACCCATCTGAGATTTTTATGAAAACTCCCAGACATAAGTTAATTTTGTAGCATTAGTTGTTGCTCAGTACTATATAGCTCAAGATTTGCAAAGACTGGCAAACTTAAGAAAAACGATATGCTAATTAACATCCTTGCTGCATCTATGTAAACAATCAGGCTAAACCTAATTAAAATCAGCCTTATTTTGTGATCAAGAATTCTTTCTTTGAGATTATGTAATCACAAGGGGAAGAAGGAGATTGTTAGAAAAAAATTGTGAAAGACTTTGAAATGTACTAAAAACTACCAAAGAGATTACTGGATGTTTTTATTGGAAAACTATGCGTTGTCTAGAGCATACCACTTTGGCTTATCTAATTCTATGTGGTTTAGACCTATCCTATCTTTGAGCTATTTTACCACTCTGTAAGTTATAAAAATAAAATGATAGCAATGTAAACAATTTTTTTCTATAAACATGCAAATTAATTCTGTCTGGTGGAGGAACAATTGAATCCCACCTCACCCCAACAATTATGGAAAAAGCCAATTTTGCATTTATTTGTAAATTCATTTCATGACCTACATATAGCTCTACTCTTTGAATTCTCCTTTGAACTACTTGTAACATCTTACTGATTTCCTCATGAATTAATAAGTTAAATAAAATATTTGACATATGTTCACTTTGTATATTTATTTGACAGTCATGGTTTTATCTTAAAAAAGTATCCATAAACAGTTAAATTTGTTTTGTTTTTGTGGTGTAAACTCTATTATATTTATTATTTATATATAGTTATAAAAGCATTGCATTGTCAACAGTTAACTGGTTGACATAATTTTAGTTTAATAGACACTCAATTAAGCATTTATTAAATTTTGCTTTCTATCTTGGAGTTAATAATTTAATTTTAGGTTTCTAACATTCTTGCAGGTACTTGAAAAGTTCTTAAGCCCTAAGCACTGTAACTGTGGGGCAAAAATCAATGTAATAACTGTGTAGTCACTCAGTAAATACTTGTTGAATAAATGATTGAATTACAAATAATATCTATGATTTTGGTGGCATTTCCCAAGTGCCATACATTCATATATACACCAGAAATAAAAAATACAAGATGAAAAATAAACTAGGTAGTAAGATTTGTTGGAAATTATTATTGTTGTTATTATTATTGTTGCCATAATGGCAATAAGGCAATAATAATGGGCTAAAACCGGCTGAATATCTTGCCTGCAATTGCACAGTTCTAAGTGCCAGAAGTAATATTTGAACCCAGTTTTCTGACCACAGAGTTCATACCTTTTCACTACCCAGGATATGGTCCTGAGTCTTGTGCCTCTTTGAGGAAGTCCCATCATGGTGATTCATATTTTCTTTTCTTTTCTTTTTTTTTTTTGTCCTTCTACTCTCAAGCCCCATTATCCTTGTTCTTGGCTATGGAGACATCTCACTGGAAAGCACAGCACTCACAGGCCTTGGATTTCCAGTTCTGCGAGCAGGAGTAAAATCCTGGCCCTTTCTGAAGCTATGTATTCTTAAGCAAGTTATTTAATATATTAAAATAAGAATATTAATAACAGCTTACCGTAAGGGTATTGAGAAGGAAAATGAGATAATGAAGTAACAAGCTTGGCACTGTTCCTGGCACAGAGTAAGTGCTCAGTAAGCAGTGGTCGAGGTCATAGTTGCTTACAGATTCCTGCTCCTCTCTGGCCACTCTAAAGCCTCTGAATTGCAGTCAAGGGCGGCAGGGATTGGGTTAGGAAGGAAGAAATGGTAGCGAGAGGACACGATTTGCATAAGCCTTTACATTTTATGAAAACTCTTTTTATTCCACAATGAAACAAGTCTTTTGAAGCAAGGCAGTACAACCTAGAGACAATTTAAACAAATTCCAACTGGAGAGTTACAAGAGAGATTGCAAAAGGAAACTGGAGTCATGCCTTAATGGGTCCAAATCCCAGTGGCTCTGAGCCAAGCAGTTTCCAAATCTGCCTCAGCTCCTGATTGCACTGAGCCCAAATCCTTCTCCAGGCCCCAGAAATAAAAGGGAAGTGAGGAGAGGAGACCACAGGGCACTTGGGGGCCCAACTTAGGCCAAGCCAAAAACTCAAGTCTGGGTCCCAGTCTTTGTTCTTGAGGAAGTTATTTGTCAGCAAATGGAGGAAAACCTGGGAGGGGATTGTGTTGTTGGAAAAAAATGTTAGTTTCTAATGCACACAAAGTCCCGAAATAAAGCTCAGCAAAGCAGCCACTGTGTCTCCCATTGCTTTTGTAGATCCCCGTGGCCTTAGCCACTGAGTTCTGCACAAAGGGGGCTCTAGGTAAGTGCCGATTTCCTAAGGAAGATATGCCAGGCTGAAGCAAGAAAAGCAGGGTAGGTAGGGGTCTTAACTCATTTCTGAATGAGTGTGATTGTGATCTGCACTGTCATAGCACGGGTCTTGCTCTATTCAATAACCACCTCCAAAGAGAGTTTGGGGTTGTGCAGGAGGGGCTGTGGAGAGGTGGGAGAAGTCATCATTACAGGTATAGAACAGGACTCTAACTTTAATCACAACCTCCAGTGAGGTCTTCCAGACCCGCCAAATCTCACAACTTCAGTTGAGACTTGGACTTGAAAATGCGTCCCTGTCAGCTACAGTGTGGCATAGAGAAGGAGCCTGGGCTTTGTTTGCCTTTAACAAAACACTGGGTTGAAACCAGCCACTTACCCACAGAGTGACTTCATTTACTTAACACCTCTAAGCCTCAGTTTCTTCATTTCTAAATTAAGGTTAATAACATAGATCCCATACGGTTGTCGTAAGGATTAAATGAGATAAGTGGGAATTAAAAACACTTGCCTTGCAAGGTGTTTTAAGATTAAATAAGATGATGTATGAAAATCCAAGCCTGGCACTAACAGGCCCTTAATTGTGACTGGCTTGGTTTGAGGGAGGGCTATAAATCACCCCCTCTCCTTTTCATGATCTGAGCAAGTGAGATACAGAAAAAAAAATGGAGTCTAAAAGATTAGCTTTGGAGCCAGTAGAGACGGATAAGAGACAGAGGCATTGGCCTGCAGACAAGGGGGCTTCCTTGGAATCAGCAGTGTCTCTCCAGTGCTGTTTCCTCCTAAGGAGTAGAGCTAACATTTCTTCATGGAAGCATCGGGACCGGGGAGTTAAATTCTTCCTGGCAGTAATGTATACAACTACCCCTCAAACAGACAGCACATATTATTAAAAACATCCCACTGTTATAAACAGGTATGAACTTGCCTTCTTAATTCAAGTCCTGACCCTTCAACTTGTGGTCTTGAAACATGCACATCACTCATCCATGTGTTAACATCTTAACAAGGAATTCTTCACAGATCAGCTTTTCAGAGAAGCACAGGATCCCTGGGTGATCAATTTCTCTTCCCCACACTTAAGCCACATCCACAGACTTTCTATTTTCATCACAACACTATAAATATCACAGTAACATTTTAAGTACCTCCTTAGGTTTTCTTTCCTCATCTGCTGTCCCTAAGGAGCAGGTGGGGTGCAGGAGAAAAGATGGAAACCATGCTCAAGGAGCCCCAGCCTCCTCTGCTCTCTTCAATAAGTGCTGATGTCCTGCCCATAAGCCTGGCACTGGATTGGGACTGGCTCCTGGTCCTATCAATTTGAACTTTCTACCTAATACTATATTATGTCAAATCTTCTAGGCTTCTTTTAAAACTCTGGATGAGCATAGGAGCTCAGACACACATGTACACAGTTGTGCATGCACACGTATGCTCACATCCACTCACAATCACCCCTCACTCTCAGCAGGTGATGCCTAGATGACGTCTCCTGCTTCGTATAGACGATAGGAACCACCATCTGGAAAGTCCTTCAGAGTCACACATTCAGAGCTACAATCCACCCACATCCACGTGCATTCTCTTTTCCTTTCCCTCTCCTGTAAGAAAGTTCAATCAAAGCAATCTGAGGCAAGTTCTCTTACCTATTTTTGGATGCCATCAACCCCTCCTTCTCAGGAATCTTTACTTTCAATGATCCTTTTTCTCTTTTGTACATGCAAGCTCTATATTTCCATTGAATTTTCATGAAGAATGTGCTCCCATTAAAAAAAAACAAAAAACAAACAAACAAAAAAAACCTCTCTCACCCCATCCTCATTGGTCAACTGGCACCCTGCCTCTCTCCTCCCTGTCGTAACCAAGTGTCTCAAAAGTGTTGTCCAGCCCCACTGACAACATCTGCTCATGTCTCACTCAGTCCTCAGACCTCCCCAATCTGACTGTTTACTCCACCAAAAAAAAACGAAGGCTACCAATGATCTCCAAGTTGCTAAATCCAGCAGTTTCCAGTCCTTGCCTCAGTTGTGCTCCCAGCAGTGTTTCAGAATTTGAAGGCTCCCTTAGATACCTCAAGGCAACCAACGTCACAGCCTTGCCGCTGAACTGATCCTGACTTGGTTCTCCAAGCTCAAGAGGGTTTCCATCATCTAACCAGCTGCCAGAATTCATCTGGAGCCACCCACAACCCCTCTTTCCCTCTTACCCTCTACATCCAATTCACCAACAAGTACACTGTTCTGCTTTCGAAATATTTAAGTTGATCTGTTTCCCTCCATTTCACTGCTACCCCTCTCCAAGCCACCATTGTCTTTCACTTGGTCAACAACACTGACCTCTTAAGAAGTCTTCCTCACAGAGCTTTCTGTCCTGAATGAACAGAAGCTGAGTGTTATGTTTTTTAATGCAAATTTGGTTTCCTCTCTCTCTCCCTCCCTCTCTCCCTCCCTACCCTTCTTAAAACCCTTCAGTGGTTTTTTATTGCTCTTAGAATCCAGGTCCAAATCCTTAACATGGCTTATAAGATCCAACAAGGTCTGGCCCCTGCAGGGCCTCCATTTGTCTCATAGTTTGTGTGGAGCTCCGCTTGAAGTTGTGCAGTGCACAGGTTGCACAGCTGTATACCTAGGTCCTGGGCCCTGACCTATCTTTCCAGTCTCATCTCTACCACTCTGGCCCTTCTATTCTAAACTCAGCCACATTCTCATTTCTCAAATGTGTCCTGCTCACTCCAGCCAACAGTGTTCTTTGCTACGAGTACACTCTATTCCTCGCTCCCAAATTCTTCTCTTGGATAATTTTCAATCAAAAGTCACTTCTTCAGGGTAGCTGTTAGTATTGATCACAGTCCCAGCAAGAAACAGACAGCATACTCCAAGAGGGCGAGTGAAAGGAGTTTAATGAAGGGGCATGTTACAGCATCCAGACGGGGTCAAGGGAAACCAGCAAGGGCTGGAGAAGCACCCTGAGCTGGACCCTGTTGCCACCCCTGGGTCTAAAGGAGCAAGAGGAGGACAATGCAGCCGTAGGAGAGGGGTCTCCTGACAGCAGCTGTGATCCCCAGAAGAGGAGCACACCACCACTAAACTGTAGCCCAACGGGGAGGAGGCCAGGCTAGAAACACTTCTACCCCTCCCCTTTCACTCTCTGATCTCTCGCTAGTGTCTCCCATTGGCCAAACCCACCCAAAAGTCAGAGGGCAAGAGCCACAGTGTTGTGGCTCTCTAGGGATCAGAGCAACTAGAAGAGGTTGCTCTGACCTGGAGAGCAAGTGGAGCATGTTGCGCCTACCTTCTCTCTTCCTCCTCATTCAGCTCTCTTTGATATATGCTGCTTTAACACAGCACTCTCTTCCTTCATAGTTATTCTCCCCATTTGTATGTTTCCTATGTTAATAATTTGATTAACATCAAATTATTATCAAGTAATTATTAATTATTTGATACAGATAATTTTTCATATCAAATGATGGACACGATGCGTTCATAAGCTCATGAGGATAAGCACCACTTGGATTGCCAGTGCCTGGCACAGTGCCCAGTGTGGAGCTCTGCAAACATCTGTTGAATGAATAAACATCCTCATCAACTGCTGATTATAGGGTGTTTATATACTTTGGCCCATGTTTGTGAAGACTAAGGAAGGCCTGGCGTTAATGGGAAGGGCAAGGCCCTGGGCGAGACAGACAGTACAGATGAGGATCCTCATCAGAGTGTCAGGGAGGTCCAGAACCTTCACTCCACATTCAGTCGAAAGTCTTAATGAAGCCTCTGGACCAAAGCTCCGGCTTTTCTCCTGCCCCATAGGCAGAAATAGTGAGAGGTTCCAACTGGACAATGGGCCAGATGGGGCAATAAATGGAAATACAAAACAAAGGAAATACATCAGAATTTAGAGTTAAGGAATCCATGTCCTCCCCTGCTCTGACACTTACTTGGCTGTGTAACTTTGAGTAATCATGCAACTCCCTGGCTCTCAGTGTCCTCGACTGTCAAGCAGGAATAATGACTAAACTTTCCATTACAGTTGCTGGGAGGACCACATGAGGACATGTGTTATGTGAAATGTAGTTTATAAATTCTTAAGCACTGAACAATTCATCCCTCGGTTTCAGAGGCACACAAGATGGTTCTAATAAAGCTCATTTCCTAATTTTTGTATGGGGAGGGCACTCATTCTGGAAGCAAAATATTCACCACAGATACTCCTGAGTCTCATGGGACCTCATTCACCAGGGCGGTTCCTCAGAGTGGCCCTACCTAGTGGCAATGGGAATAATTATTGTAAGCACCTAAATCCCTCCCTCCAAAATCAGGAAAGTCTCTTGCTACTTCTCACCCCCCTTCCTCAGCCTGAGAGAAGCTCCCAATGGCCAATCAGAATCATCACCCCTAGTTTTCTATAAGCACACACATGAGAAAGATACACAGTGGCTCATGCCTGTAATCCCAGCACTTTGGGAGGCCAAGGAAGGCAGATCATGAGGTCAGGAGTTTGAAACCAGCCTGGCCAACATGGTGAAACCCCATCTCTATGAAAGACACAAAAAATTAGCTGGGCGTGGTGGCACGTGCCTGTTTCCCAACTACTCGGGAGGCTGAGGCAGGAGAATCGCTTGAACCCAGGAAGCAGAGGTTGCAGTGAGCCAAGATGGCGCCATTGCACTCCAACCTGGGCAACAGGGTGAGACTCTGTCTCCAAAAAAAAAAAAAAAAAAAACCTTGCCTCAGTTTCCCCATGGATCACTTGCTACATATTTATGAATGTGTAATTAGGAACATGTGATGTCATCATTTCCAATTATGCGGTTTTAGCTTGCAGCAATGACACATTACCCTAATGTGTGCTTCCTTCTAATTGATAATTATCCTTGATCCCTGTAATCATGATATAATATCTCTAAGGCAGAAGTGCTCTTATTTTCCTTTTCTTCTTCCCTTTTCCTCCTCAGGTTCATCCTTCCTGTGGATTCCTGATATCTCCTAAATTCATTATGGATTTCCTTACCTCTCCTAACAGATGGCTCAGTGCCATTAACTTTGTAATTTCATCTTTGAAAAATCTAATCTTTGTACTCCCTTCTCTGCTTTCCTTAACTTTTTAATAACACAGACTTGTCAGAACAGAAACTGCTTCTGGCCTGGAACAGGCTGTGCTATCAATGGCATGTATATTGCTGAGGCTGGGGTGGCTTCACTTTGACTTGACACAAACCCAATCAGGATATGAGACCTCCGAAGATTTTCATCTTTATCTGAGGTCTCACAGTTGTTAGGCAAGTGGGAATGATATTGATGTCTGTATACCTCCTTGTAGTTCACACCAAAAAGAGAGAGAGAAAGAGAGAGGTTCCTGACATTTATCTCTTAAACAAGACATGTGAGCAGCCAGACGCTGTCTGACAGGACAAATATTTACTGTGCCTGCAAACAGCCCTGAATGCCAGTCCAGCCACGGCAAAGACTCTGACCCAAGCTGATCGACATTCAATGGAGACACCGGGTCCCAAGGGCTGAGGATTAAGGACATTATTTAACACTGAACCATGCACAAGATTTGTCTTGTTGGCCTTATATCAAAACTGGGCATTTTATTTTCATTTCCTGGATTCTCCATGGGCTCACATTCTTTAGGGCAAGTAGCTGTGAGACCTTTTCATTCCTGCGAAATCTGTCTCCAGGCCCATATTTCACCCGGCAGTCAGAAGGATTATAGAATTGCAGAGTTCTTCTGAAGATTTGCTAGCTCTCCTCCAAAAGGAAAATTAGACTCCTGAAGATCCACATCGCCACTAAAAGTAAGCAAGGAGATGAGAGACCCGTCTGGGGACTGTAGCTAGAAAAAGCACTTGAGGCATTTTTTGCAGCAGAGTCTTGAACAAACCACCGAGGAAAAAGAGGGGCAAGAATTTCCACTAACAAACTTGACAGTTATTCTGTAGCTCATAGAGAAGTTGTGCTTACTTCAGCAGCATTATTTTTTTCTACAGAAATGTCTGATTAGCAACCTCCTAGAGTGATAGTGCTTAATTGACACTGGCCACAAAGGCGTTTGAGAACTTTTATCCCCTGCCTTTCATATAAAATCCTTAAAGTTCTGCTGTTGCAGGCAATATTTGGGAATAAGTCTTTATCTCTCTGCTCCGCTAGCTTCCCAGGTGACCTTCCTTTCCAAGGAAGCCATGTGCTGCTTGCTTCTGACGCTCTCTGGTTTGATTCCATTGAGTAAGCTGTTTAACCTCTCATGCCTCAGTCTCCTCAACTACCTGAGATGTTGAGGAGGAATTAAATGAGAACGTGTATCTAAAGCTCTTCTAGGGCCTGAGATTTTTGAAGCAGACACTCACTACATGTTAACTCTCATAAGTATTATCATTTTGACAAATGTCAGGCTTGTCTCAGCTGAGGTGAGTTGAGGCTTTCTCCCTGCCTTGGTCAGGATAATGAGGGCTGGGTGTGGCAGATACGGTAATAGCCCCCAAATGATGTTCACGTCCTAATCCCCAGAACCTGTGAATATTACCTTATATAGCAAAAGGGTCTTTGCAGATGTGATTTAGATGGGGAGATGATCCTGTATTACCCAGGTGTGTCTAGTGTCATCACAGGGTCCTCTCAAGAGGTGGGAGCAAGGGTCAAAGTCGGAAAACAGGATGACGAAGCAGAGCTCAGAGAGGAGAGATGATCCTACACTGGAGAGATGATCCTACACTGGAGAGATGATCCTGCACTGGAGAGATGATCCTACACTACTGGCTTTGAAGACAGAGCAGGAGGACACAAGCCAAGGAATGCAGGAAGCCTCTAGGAACTGGAAGAGGCGAGGAAACAAAACCTCCTCTACAGCTTCCAGAAGGAACACAGCCCTGCCAACACCTTGATTTTAGACCAGTAAGACATCTGACCTCCAGAACTGTAAGATAATAAATTTGCATTATTTTAAGCCACTAAGTTTATGGCAATTTGTTTCAGCAGCCCAAGGAAGCCAATGTACTGCGTAACAGTAGAGACCTGTGGGTCCCATCAGGAGCAGAGGAAAGAACGCAAACGAAACTCTAGAGGGATGGCCTCGGGGACATGGACTCCATCCCACCAGAGGGCTCCTTGCAGGGACCTCAGCCCTGCAGGGAAGAGAAGCTGCTGTCCCTCCTGGAAAGCCTTGGCATCAATGAGGCTTGCCTCAAGGCCTCGAGGGGTGAATGGAGGGGCTGGAGGACATGCTGTCCATAGGGAAATTCCAAGGTGGAAGATGGGAAGTGAGAACTGAAAGGCTATTGGAGCATTATTTTTTTAGACAGAAATGTCTGATTAGACGGGGCTGCTGGCTGCTGTCTCCTCAGAGAACTGCAGAGGAAGGGGCGTGATGGGAAGATGTGGCCACAGCGGCGGGCTCAGTTTCCACAATCTGCTTAGGTACTCCTGCGATAAGGAGGCTATTTTCACACAGGGCTTATGAGACTCAGTCTCATCTCTCCATAGACTCTGTGCTTTTTTCATTTCCCCTACAGGCCAGCACTCAAAAATACATAATGGATGAATAAATGAATGAATGAATGAATGAACCAACAAGTAAAAAGAGCCCAGATGTTATCACAAAATATCACCATTTCTCTTGGCTTGGAGGTGGGGGTAGGGGGCTGGGAATGGGAAGGAGATTGGGAAAAGATCCTTTTTTTCCTTTTAATCTTCCTAGGAAGGACCTGACTGAGCAAATCCCTTCCCTATAGTCAGACACACTGGAGGTGTCCTTGGGCCCAGATTAGAAAGGTGGCTCCAGGCCCTAGGTGCTGCTGCTGTGGTTGGTATGCAGGCAAACGCTCCCAGTGCATTTGAAATCTGAGGGGGTGGATGCTAATAACCCATAATCAATGTTGCATTTGCCAACAGCCAAAAGAAAAATGAACCTTTAATTGAGCAAGCTTTGGCATCAATCAATGATGTGACTTTAGTCAGGCAAAACCGACAGATTACTGAGCTGGACACCCAACTGTGAGAACTGCTCTCTACTGGTGTGAAGAATGCAAAATGTGGATAAACAACCTATCTTGCCAGGCCCAGGATCATAACTCACTGGGAAAAGCACCTCTTTATATCTGTTTGTAAATCTTTTTCATTATTCTCTTTTTTATGTTCTAAGAGCTTAAGTTACTTTGTACCTCTGAGCCCCTTCACAGAAGTTTTGTATTCTTATACGATGATGATAATTTCTAAGAAGCCATTGGACACAATGGAATCAGCAGATTCCCAGCACCCAGCCAGAGAGGTGATAGAAGAGGAGCTTGAAGAAGCAACAGTCAGAGGCCAGAGAATTCTGGCAAGATGGTAGGGATGATGGCCACACAGGTTTTGGATCTTCCTAAATCCCCACCTAAAAACAGATACTAAGTAGCAACACCAAAAAACCTGGCCATGAACAACATTTATCACAAACTAGCTGATGGGGTATCCCCATGAACCCCAAATACAAGCAGGTCAGGATAAACCACCAACTAAGCCCTGAGCGCCCTCAGTATCTGTGAGGGAGTAGAGGGAAGTCCTGGGCAGCTACAGACCCAGCACAGGAGAACTCCAAACACCAACAGATGGGAAGCGCTGCAGGCCTGAGACCAGCAGCTGCTACTGGGAGGAGCGTGCAAGGAATCTGTGGTCGGCTCTGAACTATGAACTTTTGAAACTGACCAGCCAGGGTTCCCCTCCAGCACAGGGCCCCAGAACAAGAAAACTACCAGGAGGGAAATCAAAACTGAGCCGGCTTGGGCTGCAGACTGATGAAAATCAGCGTGTGTGTGTGTGTGTGCACACGCGTGTGCACGCGCACGCGCCAGTGGCCTCCCTCCCACCTGCCTAGATGCTTGGAAGGCTCTTTCCTTCCTGTCCATGGCCAGGATTTTGGTGTTGCTACTTAGTATCTCTGTTTTTAGGTGGGGATTTAGGAAGATCCAAAACCTGTGTGGCCATCATCCCCACCATCTTGCCAGAATTCTCTGGCCTCCGACTGTTGCTTCTTCAAGCTCCTCTTCTATCAGCTCTCTGGCTGGGTGCTGGGAATCTGCTGATTCCATTGTGTCCAATGGCTTCTTAGAAATTATCATCATCATATAAGAACACAAAACTTCTGTGAAGGGGCTCAGAGGTACAAAGTAAGTTAAGCTCTTAGAACATAAAAAAGAGAGGCCCTCCTGTTGCTCTCAGCCATTGCTTTGATGACATGTATGGACATAGTTCTGCAGCCCCAACACTTCTCACTCCTTTCAGACATGGTTTTGCATTCACCCTCTGGCTTCATGCATAATTCCAATCGATTAGTCCTAATTCTGCCCTCAGGAGTTACAAAGGAATCTCCTCCCTCTTCCATATGACAGGTTTCAAATATTTGAAAACAGCTATCGGGGGCCCTCTAAAGAACCTCTTTTTCAGGCCAAGCATCTCCAGTTTCTTCAAAAGCTCCCTCTAGGATGTGGCTTCCTGAAGCCTCAGCCCTGGCCACCTGCCTCTGAGCTTTTTGCGGTGCAGAGAAGCAGCATGGTAGAGCAGAAAAAACACCAGTCCTGGTGCCAGACAGCTTGTGTTTAAGTTCTAGAACTTCCACCTCCTGGCCTCAGTTTTTTATCCTCTCTGAGCCTCAGGTTTTTTCATCTGCAATATGGGGATAATATGAAATCCTGGGTTTATTGTGAGGCTCAGGGAATTAATAAATGTATCCTCTTTGAGAGCCCTAGAGCATGGTAAAAACATATATATACATACATGCATGTTTGGGTATTACTTCTCCAAGTTGTAACATCAGTGGCACTTCAAGAGCCTGGAAGAGACCACTCCAGAAGTGATCTGTTTAGAGGAGAGCACAATGGGCCTATTCTGTCCTTATTCTAGTCCCAGGCTTTTCTTATTGTAGTTTACGTTACACAAACTTGGCAGATCCTTATTGAGCCGGCAGTCAACTGAGCAAGAGGCACTCCATTTACTTTAGGCTCTTAATTGTCTCAGACAAGGTTATACATAGCATCACACATCACCTTAATAAAGAGAGCTGCTTTCAGCCCCATGCAAAGGACCTCCTATGTTGAATTAGATAGGCCCATCATTCTTTTTCCAACTTGGTCCCAAGGAATATTTTATCTGGGAGGAGAGTGCAGAGATTATCCTTTCTCATTAAAAAACATTCTAGTCTGCTCAGGGGTCAGGGGTCAGGGACCCACTTGAGGAGGCAGTCTGCCCATTCTCAGATCTCCAGCTGCATGTTGGGAGAACCACTGCTCTCTTCAAACCTCAGATGGAAATGCAGAAATCACCCGTCTTCTGCGTTGCTCACGCTGGGAGCTGTAGACCGGAGCTGTTCCTATTCGGCCATCTTGGAGACACCCCCCAGTAGGAGCAGACTGACACTTCACACAGCCGGGTACTCCTCTGAGACAAAACTTCCAGAGGAATGATCAGACAGCAGCATTCGCAGTTCACGAAAAACCGCTGCTCTGCAAACACCGCTGCTGATACCCAGGCAAACAGGGTCTGGAGTGGACCTCTAGCAAACTCCAGCAGACCTGCAGCTGAGGGTCCTGTCTGTTAGAAGGAAAACTAACAGACAGAAAGGACATCCACACCAAAAACCCATCTGTACATCACCATCATCAAAGACCAAAAGTAGATAAAACCACAAAGATGGGGAAAAAACAGAGCGGAAAAACTGGAAACTCTAAAAAGCAGAGCACCTCTCCTCCTCCAAAGGAATGCAGTTCCTCACCAGCAATGGAACAAAGCTGGACGGAGAATGACTTTGACAAGTCGAGAGAAGAAGGCTTCAGACGATCAAACTACGAGCTACAGGAGGAAATTCAAACCAAAGGCAAAGAAGTTAAAAACTTTGAAAAAAATTTAGACGAATGTATAACTAGAATAACCAATACAGAGAAGTGCTTAAAGGAGCTGATGGAGCTGAAAGCCAAGACTCGAGAACTATGTGAAGAATGCAGAAGCCTCAGGAGCCAATGCAATCGACTGGAAGAAAGGGTATCTGCGATGGAAGATGAAATGAATGAAATGAAGCGAGAAGGGAAGTTTAGAGAAAAAAGAATAAAAGGAAATGAACAAAGTCTCCAAGAAATATGGGACTATGTGAAAAGACCAAATCTACGTCTGATTGGTGTACCTGAAAGTGACGGGGAGAATGGAACCAAGTTGGAAAACACTCTGCAGGATATTATCCAGGAGAACTTCCCCAATCTAGCAAGGCAGGCCAACATTCAGATTCAGGAAATACAGAGAACGCCACAAAGATACTCCTTGAGAAGAGCAACTCCAAGACACATAATTGTCAGATTCACCAAAGTTGAAATGAAGGAAAACATGTTAAGGGCAGCCAGAGAGAAAGGTCGGGTTACCCACAAAGGGAAGCCCATCAGACTAACAGCAGATCTCTCAGCAGAAACTCTACAAGCCAGAAGACAGTGGGGGCCAATATTCAACATTCTTAAAGAAAAGAATTTTCAACCCAGAATTTCATATCCAGCCAAAATAAGCTTCATAAGTGAAGGAGAAATAAAATACTTTACAGACAAGCAAATGCTGAGAGATTTTGTCACCACCAGGCCTGCCCTAAAAGAGCTCCTGAAGGAAGCACTAAACATGGAAAGGAACAACCGATACCAGCTGCTGCAAAATCATGCCAAAATGTAAAGACCATGGAGACTAGGAAGAAACTGCATCAACTAACGAGCAAAATAACAAGCTAACATCATAATGACAGGATCAAATTCACACATAACAATATTAACCTTAAATGTAAATGGGCTAAATGCTCCAATTAAAAGACACAGACTGGGAAATTGGATAAAGAGTCAAGACCCATCAGTGTGCTGTATTCAGGAAACCCATCTCATGTGCAGAGACACACATAGGCTCAAAATAAAAGGATGGAGGAAGATCTACCAAGCAAATGGAAAACAAAAAAAAGGCAGGGGTTGCAATCCTAGTCTCTGATAAAACAGACTTTAAACCAACAAAGATCAAAAGAGACAAAGAAGGCCATTACATAATGGTAAAGGGATCAATTCAACAAGAAGAGCTAACTATCCTAAATATATATGCACCCAATACAGGAGCACCCAGATTCATAAAGCAAGTCCTGAGTGACCTACAAAGAGACTTACACTCCCACACAATAATAATGGGAGACTTTAACACCCCACTGTCAACATTAGACAGATCAACGAGACAGAAAGTTAACAAGGATATCCAGGAATTGAACTCAGCTCTGCACCAAGCAGACCTAATAGACGTCTACAGAACTCTCCACCCCAAATCAACAGAATATACATTTTTTTCAGCACCACACCACACCTATTCCAAAATTGACCACATACTTGGAAGTAAAGCTCTCCTCAGCAAATGTAAAAGAACAGAAATTATAACAAACTATCTCTCAGACCACAGTGCAATCAAACTAGAACTCAGGATTAAGAAACTCACTCAAAACCACTCAACTACATGGAAACTGAACAACCTGCTCCTGAATGACTACTGGGTACATAACTAAATGAAGGCAGAAATAAAGATGTTCTTTGAAACCAACAAGAACAAAGACACAACATACCAGAATCTCTGGGACACGTTCAAAGCAGTGTGTAGAGGGAAATTTATAGCACTAAATGCCCACAAGAGAAAGCAGGAAAGATCCAAGATTGACACCCTAACATCACAGTTAAAGTACTAGAAAAGCAAGAGCAAACACATTCAAAAGCTAGCAGAAGGCAAGAAATAACTAAAATCAGAGCAGAACTGAAGGAAATAGAGACACAAAAAAACCCTTCAAAAAATTAATGAATCCAGGAGCTGGTTTTTTGAAAGGATCAACACAATTGATAGACCGCTAGCAAGAAAATAAAGAAAAAAAGAGAGAAGAATCAAATAGACGCAATAAAAAATGATAAAGGGGATACCACCACCGATCCCACAGAAATAGAAACTACCATCAGAGATTACCACAAACACCTCTATACAAATAAACTAGAAAATCTAGAAGAAATGGATAAATTCCTTGACACATACACTCTCCCAAGACTAAACCAGGAAGAAGTTGAATCTCTGAATACACCAATAACAGGAGCTGAAATTGTGGCAATAATCAATAGCTTACCAATCAAAAAGAGTCCAGGACCAGATGGATTCACAGCCGAATTCTACCAGAGGTACAAGGAGGAACTGGTACCATTCCTTCTGAAACTATTACAATCAATAGAAAAAGAGGGAATCCTCCCTAACTCATTTTATGAGGCCAGCATCATCCTGATACCAAAGCCTGGTAGAGACACAACCAAAAAAGAGAATTTTAGACCAATATCCTTGATGAATATTGATGCAAAAATCCTCAGTAAAATACTGGAAAACCGAATCCAGCAGCACATCAAAAAGCTTATCCACCATGATCAAGTGGGCTTCATCCCTGGGATGCAAGGCTGGTTCAATATACGCAAATCAAGAAATGTAATCCAGCATATAAACAGAACCAAAGACAAAAACCACATGATTATCTCAACAGATGCAGAAAAGGCCTTTGATAAAATTCAACAACCCTTCATGCTAAAAACTCTCAATAAATTAGGTATTGATGGGATGTATCTCAAAATAATAAGAGCTATCTATGAGAAACCCACAGCCAATATCATACTGAATGGGCAAAAACTGGAAGCATTCCCTCTGAAAACTGGCACAAGACAGGGATGCCTTCTCTCACCACACCTATTCAACATAGTGTTGGAAGTTCTGGCCAGGGCAATTAGGCAGGAGAAGGAAATAAAGGGTATTCAGTTAGGAAAAGAGGAAGTCAAATTGTCCCTGTTTGCAGATGACATGATTGTATATCTAGAAAACCCCATTGTCTCAGCCCAAAATCTCCTTAAGCTGATAAGCAACTTCAGCAAAGTCTCAGGATACAAAATCAATGTACAAAAATCACAAGCATTCTTATACACCAACAACAGACAAACAGAGAGCCAAATCATGAGTGAACTCCCATTCACAATTGCTTCAAAGAGAATAAAATACCTAGGAATCCAACTTACAAGGGATGTGAAGGACCTCTTCAAGGAGAACTACAAACCACTGCTCAAGGAAATAAAAGAGGATACAAACAAATGGAAGAACATTCCATGCTCATGGGTAGGAAGAATCAATATCGTGAAAATGGCCATACTGCCCAAGGTAATTTATAGATTCAATGCCATCCCCATCAAACTACCAATGACTTTCTTCACAGAATTGGTAAAAACTACTTTAAAGTTCATATGGAACCAAAAAAGAGCTCACATCGCCAAGTCAATCCTAAGCCAAAAGAACAAAGCTGGAGGCATCACACTACCTGACTTCAAACTATACTACAAGGCTACAGTAACCAAAACAGCATGGTACTGGTACCAAAACAGAGATATAGATCAATGGAACAGAACAGAGCCCTCAGAAATAACGCCACATATCTACAACTATCTGATCTTTGACAAACCTGAGAAAAACAAGCAATGGGGAAAGGACTCCCTATTTAATAAATGGTGCTGGGAAAACTGGCTAGCCATATGTAAAAAGCTGAAACTGGATCCCTTCCTTACACCTTATACAAAAATCAATTCAAGACAGATTAAAGACTTAAACGTTAGACCTAAAACCATAAAAACCCTAGAAGAAAACCTAGGCATTACCATTCAGGACATAGGCATGGGCAGGGACTTCATGTCTAAAACACCAAAAACAATGGCAACAAAAGCCAAAATTGACAAATGGGATCTAATTAAACTAAAGAGCTTCTGCACAGCAAAAGAAACTACCATCAGAGTGAACAGGCAACCCACAAAATAGGAGAAAATTTTCACAACCTACTCATCTGACAAAGGGCTAATATCCAGAATCTACAATGAATTCAAACAAATTTACAAGAAAAAAACAAACAACCCCATCAAAAAGTGGGCGAAAGACATGAACAGACACTTCTCAAAAGAAGACATTTATGCAGCCAAAAAACACATGAAAAAATGCTCACCATCACTGGCCATCAGAGAAATGCAAATCAAAACCACAATGAGATATCATCTCACACCAGTTAGAATGGCAATCATTAAAAAGTCAGGAAACAACAGGTGCTGGAGAGGATGTAGAGAAACAGGAACACTTTTACACTGTTGGTGGGACTGTAAACTAGTTCAACCATTGTGGAAGTCAGTGTGGCGATTCCTCAGGGATCTAGAACTAGAAATACCATTTGACCCAGCCATCCCATTACTGGGTATATACCCAAAGGACTATAAATCATGCTGCTATAAAGACACATGCACACGTATGTTTATTGCGGCACTATTCACAATAGCAAAGACCTGGAACCAACCCAAATGTCCAACAATCATAGACTGGATTAAGAAAATGTGGCACATATACACCATGGAATACTATGCAGCCATAAAAAATGATGAGTTCATGTCCTTTGTAGGGACATGGATGAAATTGGAAATCATCATTCTCAGTAAACTATCGCAAGAACAAAAAACCAAACACCGCATATTCTCACTCATAGGTGGGAACTGAACAATGAGAACATATGGACACAGGAAGGGGAACATCACACTCTGGGGACTGTTGTGGGGTGGGGGGAGGGGGGAGGGATAGCACTGGGAGATATACCTAATGCTAGATGACGAGTTAGTGGGTGCAGCGCATCAGCATGGCACAGGTATACATATGTAACTAACCTGCACATTGTGCCCATGTACCCTAAAACTTAAAGTATAATAATAAAAAAAAAACATTGTAGTCATATACATCTAAAATTCATTTTCCTCAATATCCTTTCATTGATCTTCAACCCAAAAACCAATCTAAAACTTTAAGTTATTCCCATCTTTGGTATAATCTGCCTCTTCTGGATAATAAATGCCATATACCCACTGTAGGATATAGCACATCCTTTTACTCGACCCAGATTTATGTGTTTCCAGTTTCCCAGGGTGTCTTCACCAATACACCAAGATTTGTTCAACAGCTTCACCACATGGCCCATGGGTTCTTGATTATTACCTTAAATACTGCCCTAAAACCCAGCCATCTTTTAAAGTCGGCAGTAAAGTTTTAGAAAACGCATGTGATTCGCTGTTTTAATGAAAGGGTACTTTAAAAAATAAGAGGCAAAGCATGTTATTCGCCTTAGTTAAGTAAGCAGAAACTCCTGGGAGCCTGGCAGCTTGGCTTGCGAGGCCTGAGTCAATAAGCCCATGTCCACGTGGTGTCAGTTACCTTGGATTGCCAGCCAAGAACATAGGAAGAAATAAACAGCCTCATGGGGACTAATGTTGGAAATCAAAACATTCACACTTTATTGGGATCATTTGTCCTCTCACATGCTGTGAATGCACATAAGCTTTCAAATATATGCTCTTTTCCACGCACTTACTTCCAGATATAGGATTGCCCTTACATCAAACAAGAATATAACTTCACATACATTATTGGTGAAAGGGTGATGACAATATAAAGGTGTGTAACGATATTATCCAATGACAGCAAGGCAAGGAATAAATTCTCACCTCATAAGATTTCAAAGGGAAAAGAAGCTGGTGACTAATCAGCACCAGGCTCTGGTTAATAGTCCCACTGGTGAGAATTCCCAAGTGATGTTGATCAGCGAAACCGCCATAGGCATTTGAGTAGCTAAGCACATCAAAGATCCCTATGATATCTACATCCATGTGGCTAGATCTGGGACTTAGCTGGATGTATATTAACACAAAATGTGTTTGTCAAATATCCCAGACAAGATGGGTGGATTTTCATTGTTTCAGTCCCTCCCCTCCCTGGTGCCCCTTATGGCCATTTGTATTTTGTAGTTTATGATTTCCAAGAACTACCTCTAATTGTTTGACCTCAGGATATCTCCCAGTAAGATCGCAAACCCTGTGAATACAAGAACCAGGTCTTCAGATCCCTTTGTCTCCTCACTCAGGTCTTAATCCCAAGCCTTTTATAAACCAAACACCCAGTAGGTATTGCCTAACCAAACGGCCTCATGTGGACTCAGAGATATCGACATGACGACAGTCTTGAATTGCATTGCGCTGCATGACAAGAACTGTAAAGAGGGAGGAACTGGGGCTTGGAAACTGTCCTGCAAAACCATCTCTCCCCACTCCTACTGCAGATCCACTGATTTATTGGTCCTTTGATGTATTTTTGCTTTGGTTGTATTTTTTTTAATCATGCTATTAGGGTTTTGTTTTTCTTTCAGGTGGTGAGTTGAAGAGATAACCCTTTCTAAATTGCCAGCATTCCAAAGAGTCACAGGTTTGAGGCCAAAGGCCCTCCTAAACAAGAAAGGTCAAGTGTGGTCACTCACCCAAGAAGCAGAGCAGGGCAAGCCACTTGCCCCCAATTAGAGACAGTCCCTTCATGTGAAATGCCAAGAAGCCTGCTTTTGATTTGTGGCAGCCTATAACCTGGCCATTGCTCGAGGTCTGAGTCTTAATATATTTTCTCCACTTTCCAAGTGTATACTTATTTAAATTTTAGAATCATCTGGTTATAAAGTCCTAGGGGTTTTGAAGAATAAAACAACAGGTCAGCTTGAAGTTAAAGAAGATAAATGAACACAGACCATGGGAACAAGGGCTGATGCCTGCTGGAAACTCAGCTAACCTGGTGTCGCAGAGGCACTGGCTGATTGCTTGAAGCAGCTGAGTCTGCATTAAAACTGGACACACCTGGAAATGATCATTTTGCAGTTTGCTTGGCCTCTTCCCTATGGGTAGACCTCACCGCCTTGTCTTATGTAAACAACAAACTCACACATTTCTGGCCAAAGAGGTTGAACAAACTGGCCTAGCACATTCATGACAAGGACTTCACGGTCAGGAACAGATCACCAAGTACAGAAGGAACATGCTAGACAGGGAGACAAGTTCATCACCCACAGTCAGTCTCTCCTAGTGTGCCTCTGGCCAAATACACTATGACAATAGACATGCTGCTTCATCCGAGTCCCTCTTAAGGCAGACCAGCAGCTCCCCAGTGCCCCAGTGGCCCATACAGGACCATCTCCAAGCAGCTAACAGACAGTGGTCACTGGTTGAGCAGACAAGAGCTTGGTCTCAGGGGTCCTAAGTCTAGAGCCTGGAATGAGGGTGAGGAGTCATGTTCCTGATCTCTTGCCATCCTATGTAGGGAATGTTGAAGGTCACTTTCATCAGACCCACAGAGCTAACCATCCCTTTCATAAAGACTGAGTCCAATGGGCTCCTGGCACACACTCTGGCAGGCAGGTTTGTTTGAAATTTTTGAGAAAATAAATAAGCAAAAGCAAGCAAACCAAAGAAATAAAACCAAAATGACTGACTTCTCCAGCTGACAGGGCATTTCCTATACCTGCCTCCAGGAGCTCTGCGCCTGAGCCCAGCTGCCTCCTCACTGGACGACTATCCATGTCCCAAGCTACCTCTGTCATGAGAAGCCCTGCTTCTCTCTACTCTAAAACCACCTTATGGTAAAGGCAAGACAATCAAGCAGTACAATCAGTAGCCAACCCAACTAGTATGATGACCCCAACATCGCTGAGTAAGCCCAAGACACAGAAGGTCAGCCCCTTCAGCATGGTCCCTTTGGCAACTGGAGGAAAGAACACGGATGCCATGGTTTTAAGACTCAAGGAACGTGATCTACGCTAGTGGGTAGAGCACAGGTGAGGGGCATTCAGATACGGTCCCACTCCATTCATGACTGAACCTGACTGTGGTGCTGGCTCAGGAATGTTTTGCCTGGCACAGTGGTGGGCATCTGACATTTCAGGATTTGGGGACTAGTTACAGTCAAGGCAGTGACATGGTTTCTGTGACTTTCCTTTGATGAAGAAAGTAGGGTAAGGGTTGCACAAGAGAGGAATCATTTTACTTACAGCAACCACTTGTGCAAATTTAAATAAAGGGATATTTATTCTAAAGGTCTGGATTAAGAGGATTCAAGGAGAAGGTGACCAAGCAGACCCTGGAGCTGGGCCCATTTGGAGACCCCTGCAGCAAGCGTGCCTGGACCATCACTCTAGCGCCTGCGCATTGATCCCAGTCGGCAGCCTGATTCCTTCGTCTTCATTTCCCAAGAGAGGAAATCTGATTGGCTTCTGGCCAGTCAGAATTGGTCCCTTTTTGGTCAATGAGATTGGGATAGAGAGGGGACATGATGAAAGGACTCCCCTTGTCTGATTAGAGTAAATGTAAGTCCTCTGGGAAGAGAGTGCAGGGACAGGAGGAGACTGGTGGGCAGTTCTGCCGCAAAAGTCCCCTCCTATTTCACCCCTTAGCGACGGGGCAGGATTCTTCTTTGCATCCCAGCATTATGACTCAGAAGAGTAGACCTGGAGCAGAGAAAACCCTTCCAACCTGGCCATCAAGGCTGATTGAAGGGAAACCAGGTACCTTCAGGTCAGTACATACATCATTTGGGAAAGTTGGGATGGGGGTGGGAGGGAAAGGGCAAGACGATATGCACATTGCAGATTAATTAAATGTCTGCATGGAGTGGACTACCCTGCTTCCCTCAGACCCTGTCTCCACTGTGCTCCCACCCAGAGGAATGGCTAATTGGCAGAAGGTCAGTGCATTTACCTAGAGTCATTCCAATCCATCCGAGAGGCAGGAAGGGCAAGGAAGGAGTGGCTGGATGACACACTTTTATGCAATCATCTGGAAATCTAATTTGTGGAACAAGTAGCCATCTGTTCCATGGGTGATGTGCCAAAGTACCTGCCAACAACAGAACAAGCTTTCTGCTGTTTGGGGAACTAATTGCATCTATGGGACCAACACAGCATGAGACTCAACCCGTGGAATATGATCTCCCACTAAATTACCACTTTTGCTTCAGCTTTTCTTGGGGAGCCAGTATGCATACTACAGAGTCCCTGAAACAGCAGCAGAGAAACAGAGAGGCTGGGCAACCCCAAGCCCCCCAAAACGGTATAGGACAGCAGGTGTCAAGGGTAGCACGTTCCTGGATCTGTGCAGGAGACTGTGGCTTTGCTCTAGTTTCTTTTTCCCTTCTGAGAAACACGGAAGTCTGACTCAGTATGAAGCTGGGGAGGGTAGTCGGGGCCTAGAAGTGCTAAGTTGCTATCAGTGATTCCTTTTATGCCTTTTTCTTTTCGAAGATACCTCATTTAGAAACTAGAGGGAGTAGAATGTACTGGAGGTACGAAATCTGCGTCTTCACGCCTATCACCACTGATGGCATGGTGGCCAACAGTTGCCTTATTTAAAGTTTCAATGGTAGGTTCATCCAGTGTCATAAACTCCTCATAGAAAATGACCTCTTGTTGTTTGGTATCACCCACGACAAGCATTACCCTACAGGAAGCAAGCCAATAGCAGGTGGATTCTCTTTCACTTTCTGCACCCGCTATCCCCAGAGCCCCGTCCATAGGCAAGAGAATCTCAAAGAGCCTAAGCAGACTTTTTCCTAGGTTTTCGTACTGCTTGATTAGTTATCTAGGAATGGATGGCTGGATCCGTATCTATTCTGCCTCAAGAAACTTAACCCCAAACTCTTAGTGACAGTACATTTTTTCATCTCTGTTTTTCTTTTTTTAAAGAATATATCAGCATCTTCAAAAATGTACCAAGAATACCAGTTGTCATAGGGGCCTTAGTATCAGCTGCTTTGGCCTTCCAGTGAACTGGGGACAGGTCTCTCATCAAATACCTGGCTGTCTGCTGGGCTCTTTCCAGTCTCTCATTAAATCCCTATCATGCTGGATTTGAGCATTAGTGAAAAAAACACTTCCTGTTTTCCTGACAAAGCAGAACCTAGCACACTGCCCTTGTGTGATGAATACTTAGCGATTATCTTAGTGCAACCAAGAGGAAAAAAACAAGGGATTTAACCAGCAGGAGGGGAGTATGCTTAGCACTCAAGATGCTAAGCTGCTAATAATCAGTGTGAACCAAAGGTACTTCTGGCTGTCTGGTCCTCCAGGGGTCGGTGAAAGGTGTTGCATCAAAACTGCTGCAGAAGGCAGCTCCCTAACAGGCAGAACAGTTATTAGGCTGGGCCCACTATGAAAAATAAAAAAGAAGTATTCGAAAGGATTAAATCAGCCTTATAGAGATGTCTCCATTAGCCACGGGAATAAAGGTTTCAGGTGGAAACCTCAGCATAATCCCACAAAACAAAGTATGATACCTAACAGTCACTTATGAAATGGATTTTATGAGGTTTTTGGTGTTTCATTTTTTTTTAATTTAAGAAGCGACTATAGAGTTCCTTCTTTCTGATTGTATTTTGCTTGGAACTGGGAACACATGAGCCAGATGGTGGAAGGAATGTTGGCCAGGATTCACAATTCAGTGTCACCTCAGAGGTGACATGAGCCCCAAGAGCGTGTTGGTAAATGTCTAACAACTGGCTCTACCATAAAAGCCCTGATTTGTAGTGTTTGCCACTTTTAGTAGTGTAAATGTTCCCGCCACAGCTGGTTTCATGGTATCAACATAATGTTAGTGAACACAGTGTTGGAAGAGATGAACACAGATAGTAGTATTTCCAGACAGATTCACCAGGCATAACAAAGAAAACCCAAGAGCATAGACAATAGTAAAATACAGCCAAATCGTTAGGAAGTCATGAGTTTTGAGTACTTATTAGCCTTGTTTTAAAGGTAATTTATTGAAGTGTGAGTTTATATCATTTAATTTTGAATACTGATTCTGGTTCACAAAATGCCTGAATATTGAACAAACCTTTGCAGGCTTGTATGAGCCAGACCCCACATACCACTGTATCCACCAGAACAGAGGCTGAATTCAGGTGACAGAAACCAGGAGACCCACCAACTTTGGTGGGGCCTGAACTCTTATGACTACATTCAAATAATCACTTTTCATAAAAATTGATATATCAAAAAAAAAAAAAAAAACAATGTCAAGGAACACCTAAAATGTACTTGGATGGCTTAGTCTACCATTTGAAACAAAACATTTGTCAAGCCTGTAATCCCAGCACTTTGGGAGGCCAAGGTGGGTGGATCACAAGGTCAGGAATTCAAGACCAGCCTGGCCAACATAGTGAAACCCCGTCTCTACTAAAAACACAAAAATTAGCCAGGCATGGTGGTACGCACCTATAGCCCCACCTACTCGGGAGGCTGAGCCTGGAGAATCACTTGTACCCGGGAGGCAGAGGTTGCAGTGAGCTGAGACCGTGCCATTGCACCTGGGTGACACAGTGAGATTCCATCTCAAAAAAAAAAAAAAATTATCAGTAAATTTCTCGTATTGGCACAACATTGATATCTAAAGGCTTTCCATGAAATTCAATATGTAATAGAAATTACAGTACTGGAAAATTGCGTTCAAGTGACCAATTATTAATAGAACTCTAATTAATCTTAATTCAACTAAACTTAAAACCTTACAAGATTTTTAGAATAATAAAAAAATTTTTTAGGATCTCTTAACTTACATCTCATTCTCAATATTATTGACTAGGTTTTTTTTTAAACTATGCCTTTTCGATGTCTCTGAGAGTATCTGATCGTTGTTTTTGTACAAAGGGGAAAGGTAGGAGGCAGTTTCCTCTCCAGGAGATGTTGGGCACAGATATGTAATAACTAAACCACAAGGCAGAATTGTCTGTTGCTTTAGATTCTACGTATTTGAACTGTAAAGTGTCTTTCAACTCTGAACTCTGGGAATCTACATTTCTATCTGAAGGGCCAAGAAATGCCTTTCTGTCATGTGTGAGCTGGAAGAGTTTGCTTTGGAAACTCTTTCCGTCAGTGATGAATATGCCTCCTCTGTGTGGTTCTACTGGGTGCTGGAGATGCACATACACAAGTCCATGGCAAGGTCTACAAAATTCTCATACACCAGGAGAAATTCACCCAAAGAGTTCATTTCAGCAGTGTTCATAATAGTTAAAAAACGAAAACAAATGCATGGTAAGGTATTGATAAGCTCAAAACAAGCACTGCCCTGGGCCTGCTTCCCACAATAGCCTCAAGGTCGTTCCTCTTCCGCTCAGTCATCCTCAGAGGTGGTAAGACTTGGTGAGAGATCTAGAAAGAAACCATCAGGTGAAGGCCGTGTTTTCTATGTCAGGAAACACATGATGCACAGTCTCTTGGAGACAAAGTAGAAGTAGAAATGTCTCTGGGGACAAAGTAGAAGCTGGTGATACGAAGCAAGTCTCCAGGAAATATGTGCAAATGATGAATTTCCCAACCCTGTACCTGTAAGAACTTCAAAATTTCCTGGGCCAGGTGTGGCTAGGGAATTATTCAATTCCATAATTCCCATGTGGGTTCTGTTGTCTCCCCGCCCACACTTTCCTTGAGTCTGTCTTTTGCCTCTTCACTCATCACTGTCCACCCCCATTCCTGAGAAAAATTAGGTGTCCAAGTCCCTAAATCTGGTGCCACTTCCATTTCCACACATCCACCTTTGTTAAGTTCTGGTGAAGGAAACTACTTTAGATCTTTGTTCAAAAGTCATATATTTCAAATATAGTTTTACGTGGTGAAATTCTACCTTAAGCTGGCATTTATTTGACTCATTTTTCTAACAGAAAAAGGTCTGCTACAAAACAGCAGAGTGAGCTGATTCTCAGGTAGTAATGGTTGCTAGGAAACCATTCTGTGGCAAATCAGAATCAGATAAGCTCTGACTTCCCCATCTTGTGAACTCCTATAGAATTAATGCAGGCTCTACTCATGCAGTGATGAATCAGTACTGCCCAGGTATATCGCTTCTCTCTTACTGTAAATTGTTATTTAATAATTAACTTTTATCTATAGTTTATGTCTTAGCTTTCCAGTTAGTTTTTAAACTTCAGAGCATGAGTCTTTTAGCCTGTGTATTTTGAGACCTCCACTTGCAAATGCCTAGTCGGCAGGGCTTAAC
The DNA here is from genome assembly GCF_029281585.2 of Gorilla gorilla gorilla. Lineage (NCBI taxonomy): Eukaryota > Metazoa > Chordata > Mammalia > Primates > Hominidae > Gorilla > Gorilla gorilla. The sequence continues at coordinate 82,741,098 of NC_073239.2, read as the reverse complement.
CAATATGCACTGATTGTATTTGAAGGCAGGTGGTCATGTGGAAGAAACACCTCCAGACTGGAAAAAGAACAGTCTGGTACTTTCTACCAATAATTAAATGAGTTTTCAAAGCTATTTTCTTTCTTTGGCTTATATGTCTGTTTTCTGCTCTTAAATTTGAGGCCACAGAAAACTTGGTGGAGTATTCAAGAAACGGTTATATGAATTGATGCAATTTCTTTAGAGAAAAATTTGGTAATATTTGTTAAAGCTGGAGATACATGTAGGCAAGTCTATTGCTAGGTGCATAAAATTCTCATACACCAGAAGAAATTCACTGAAAGGGCTCATTTCAGCAGTGTTCGTAATAGTTTTATAAAAATGAAAACAAATGTTAATAAAGAAGAATAGATTAAAAATGGTGGGCTGGGTGTGGTGGCTCACACCTGTAATCCCAGCACTGTGGGAGGCCGAGGCAAGAGAATCACTTGAGGTTAGGAGTTCGAGACGGCTTGGCCAACATGGTGAACCTCGTTTTTACTAAAAATACAAAAATTAGCCAGGCATGGTGGCATGTGCCTGTAATCCTAGCTACGTGGGAGGCTGAGGTGGGAGAATCGCTTGAACCTGGTAGATGGAGGTTGCAGTGAGCCAAGATTGCAACACTACACTCCAGGCTGGACAACAGAGCAAGACTCTGTCTTGGGGAAAAAAAAAAAATTGGTGCCAGATTCCTATAACAGCATACTACACTAATATCATTCTACACTACACAACGCTATATCACTCTAGGCCATACTAATAACAGTTAAAATGAGCTGGAGTTACATATGTCAACATGGTACATCACTGGGCAAAACAAACCTATTTGCAGAGAAATGCATATCATATGATATTATTTAGATAAAGTTTAAGATGTGTTATACCAAATTGTGTGTATGAATATAATACATAGTAAAAATTTACAAATACTATGTTATGGTAATAAAATCACTAAATTCAGTAAAGTGGTTGCCTTTGGGAAAGGGGGAAAGAGGATGTGTTGGGGGACTACACAATTTTTCCTATAATGTTTTATGAAAAAATATATTTGAAGAAAACATAAGCTGGGTGTATAATGGCTATATTATTCACCACGTGTTTTTTATGTTTTATATATTCATTTTCTTTCTGGAAATTTGTTTTAGGGTGACAAAAGGCCCATGATTCTTTCACTTGGGCAGATCACTGCACAAAGCTGGCACAGGAGAAGATAGTTAATTTCGGTTCAGGTATTTGATTCCTGCCAAGTTAGATGGATTCTTCTGAAGTTCTGTCTACACACTAGAAAGCTCACATGAATTAAGTCTTTTAAATATCAGTTATAAAACAAATGGAGGTCAGACAATGAGGCATGATTTTTTAAATATAGTAAATAATAATCTTTGTTTTGCCTTGTCTGAATAAAGTTAATTATAAAAGCAATATATCACTTTGGCAACTAACAATGCCTAGAGCGATGGCGCCAAAGCTTTAATAAGCGTAAAAATCACCTGGGATGCTTGTTAAAAATGCAGATTCCCAAGTCCCAGTCCCTCCCCCACCATGATGCTGAGTCAGTATAGCAGGGTTGAGGCCCTGTCATTTCCATCTTTAGCAACCACCCCAGCTAGTTCTGGTGGGTGAACAGGGTAACCATCGAGTAAACTGGGACTCTCTCAGACAGATAGCCCTACCCATGAACCAGAGAACGTTAGTGATTCTGATTACGAGAACACACTGCAAGCATTGCGGATGTAATATAAATATTAGCCAGTAATTATCTGCTTGAAAATTCAAATCTACAAAATTATCACACACAGCATCCATTCATTCACCAAATATTTACTGAATGTCTATTATGTGCACAGTACTCTTTTGGTCTTCCTTCATTCTACTCTGTGACTCTCTTTACACATATACATATGTATATTTTCACATAAATGTGATCAAAAAATTCATCATCTTGGCTTTCTCTTTTTTTTGCCCTCAAAGTCACACTGATGTGCCACGGATACATTTTTTCCATGAGGTCGGTGGGTAAGTGTAGTAGTTTTGTGCTTAACCACCCTTTCCTACTCTCCTCCTTCTTCCATCTATATTAGCCACCCCTCACCCAGATAATCTATGTTAACACCTTAATACGTACCCTTCAATATATTTCTTTATGCTCATAAGATCTTATAAACATAAAAGCACAACATATTTATGTGTACGGATGACTCAGTGTAATAACAGATATGGTCTCTCTTCTGGGAGCTGACCATCTTTGGAAGGAGACAATGCACATTTACAAGACAAAGCAGGGAAGCTTGCACACATGGCACAGTGCCATAGCAATACAGTGAAAAAATAGATGGAAAAGACCTATCAGCATGAGGGTTGCAGCTTATGAGAGGCAGAAAATAGAAAATGTAAGGGGTCGTCAAGAAAATCCTGACTGTCATGGTCTCCACATGGACCGCTTGAATCAAAATTAACTCAAAACCCAGATGCTATGTGTACTAGAGACACATCTGCCAAGTCAAGAAGGAAATGTCTCTCCCTCAGAGGACAGAGCTGAGGGGAGCATCCCTCCCTAAGGTGGGGTTCCTGGACCCCAGGAGCATCGTGGGCCTGGAGCCAGGGGAAGGTCAGGAGAGCAGAGGCACCATATTCAACTGAGCAAATGCCACAGTGACATTTGCAGGCACAATCATGTAAATGTTATTTACTGTGAGAAATGCATTTCCCAGACAGATGCTTCCCACCATCTATTCACTTGGCTGCCTCAGAAAGAAGCGATTCTTTGCTCAGCCTCCCAGGTGGGTGTTGGTGTGTCAGGGGTCCTGGGATTGAGACTTGGCAGTCAACCTACAGGTGTAGCTAAAATCCTCCTCTTGGCTGGTGAAATTGGCCTGGCAGGGCCTGAACTTGTAGGCTTTGAAGGACGCATCAATCCCCTCCTTCCAGGTCAGCCCCGTGACTCTACTGAGAAGGGAAGTGAAGCTTTGGGTAGAAGCTGCTGCCTTGGTGAAACCAGCATCAGAGCTCAGGGATGCAGCAGGGTTACAAAAAGATGAGAAAGTGACACAGAGGCAAACAAAGCAGCCAAACAACAAGCAGCCGGAGTCTGTGAGGCAAAAGGAGATTGCTGCCTGTTCAAAAGCCCTTGCTTCTCATTGCCTACTGGGCAGCCCTATTCATCCAGCATGACTTTTATGTTTTCAGTCCCCTTGGCAGAACAGAAATGTAGGGTCAGAGGCTCTCCAGTCCTTGGCTGGACCAGGTATCAGGTGGAAAAATAAAGTCTGCTAAACAAAGAAATCCACAGCATGACTTTCAATGCTACCTGGGCTGGCCCCATACCATTCAATGGAAACAACCAGAACCCACTAGAATCCTCTGAGAAATATATTTGTTGCAGTCCTACCAAAGTAAGGTGATAAAGTTTAAACGCCACTGCACCTGGAATTGAATACCTAGAAAGGCAGCACAGTGGAAAGAAAATGAGACATCACTGGTTGATATTCCAGCCCCACCACTTGCCTATAGATCCCTTAACCACACTGAGCCTCCATTTCTTCATTTGTAGAATGAGGATATTAACATCCTCCTTTTTAACTCACCTGATGGATGTAGGGATTGTGCGTGGCGATGACCACCACAGCATTTTTGAAATAGTAAAGGTTATATCATGCTAAGGTATTTATGGCACTGTTTCAGATCTTCTGCTACTAAAGATTTGAGAGACCCCGATGATGAGGTCTCAGGAGAGATGTACAACCTAGGGACATTTAGCGAGGACACCCAGGCAATGCCTAATTACCTGCTAAACGTGGTAGAGAAAAAATGGCCACAGCCGTTCAGAAAATCAAGTGATGACTGGTCTATGGGGTATAGTTTCAGAGAGGGGTTGGGAGTTGAGTCAGTTCTTGCAAATTTATATAATGGCACCGTTAAAGAACCCAGATAAACACAAAGCATGTAGTGGCTTTATTAGAGGGCAGAGAGAAGATATCTGTGCCCCCAAGTTGGCAGGGTATCTGTGAAGCTAAGCCTACATCTCCCCCTTATGAAATGGCCTCTAGATGTCCTCTGCTGACCCCACCTACCTTTTAGATGAGAGATAATGAACCACAAAAGAGCCCTCCAACCCCTCATTTCCTCATACTCCTTTCGTTAGGTTTTTCCTCCAAGGCCCCAGTGTTAGGAAAAATGTTCTACAATTAAAAATTCAAGCAGTAATCCAGGCACTCCAATCTACTTTGTAGGACAGAGTGTAAATGATAGAAAAATAAGTGTATGTCATTACCTTTTCCCTACTTATTACTTATTCAAAATATAAATGGCTGCCAATCAGCTCTTCAGATTAGCATGAGATCACCAGTGTCACCGCACTGAACTAATAGGATAATCCTTTCTTTAAAATTTTATTTTTGTAGAGATGGGGTCCCACTGTGTTGCCTAGGCTGGTCTCGAATTCCTGGGCTCGAGTGATCCACCCACCTCGGCCTCTCAAAGTGCTGGGATTATAGGTGTGAGTTATCACACCAAATTAGTAGTATCATTTTAACCAAAGAGCAGAGAAACTTGGTATTTTTGTTAGTAAATACATTATTATCTGTGTAAATGTACAATTTCCAAGAGATTTTCTGAAATACTGAAACGAGTTCGAGTATCTGATGGGACCTGAAACCTCAGATTTTTAGGTTGGCAATCACTTTTCTAGAAGGTAGTTTATAATCCACCTGCCATGACAAGGAAGTTAAAAATAAATTGCCTGGACCAACTTTGAGGCTTAGAAGTGAAATGAAGGTGACCAGAAAAGCATCCACGCTGTTCATCTTGGCTCTTCCTCCTTATTTCCCGCGTGCTTCAGAGCGGGACCCTCTGCCGTCGGCCCAGTGGGTTTCTTCCAAACGGGACTCAGTGGCGGGCCCTCAGCCATGAAAAGCTCTTCACTCAGAAGAAGCCTGGATGTGTACTTGTTGGTTGTCAGGAACTGTTCAATTGCCCCACCCCCACCATTAGCCCTGCTACCCTCATTCCCCAGCCACGTGCCTCACTTGATCTCAGCCCCAGACGGGAGTCCACGCTGAGCTTCTTCGAGGCCAGAGCATCTGGGCAGGAAGGGAAATGGCTGGACCAACCCCTAGTCCAACCCATTCATTGGGCTGACTTGCCCAAAACCACAAGGCTCACTGGGGCTGAACTGAGCCTGGCATTGGGTTTTCCTGCCTCCTAATCCAATTCCCTTTCTGTTTCTTCTTTGGAAGGCAGAATTTGTAATGTATTGGTGTGAAATAAAACTAATCTCAGAAATTCCACCATGGTTTTCACAAAGCAGTGTTGTAACAACAGAAGGTTTAAGGCCTAAGGAAGAATATTGGAAAATAAAACTTGGTGAGTAAGAATGCACTGGACCATCTCCAGTAAACATCAAAACAGAAAGTACTCTGAATTCCAAAGACTGGTATCCATAAACCAGGCAGAGAGATCTCTAGAGAAGAGAAGAGTTGTTTGCCAGTGGAAATGTCCTTTGAGCAACTTCCCTATCTGCCATGTTGTGTGGTCTCCTGGGCAGACCACCTGCCAGGAGGATTACCATGCAGGTGGCTGGAACGGGTCCCCCTGTATACCAACATCTGCCTGTGGAGGTCTTGAATCCTCTTGTGAGATCAATAGGCATTCTTTCCCTGGGATCAATCCCCCGTAGATACTCTGGTAACAGAGCTTGTGAATTCCCAGCACCAAGACCCAGCCCTGAGGAGCAAACTTGAGAACAGGGCCCAGGCAGCCCTTCAGCCACTGTCTTCGGCAAGCCTTATCTGCACTGGGGGGCCCTTAGCACCAAGGACTGGGGAGGGAGGCAGCAGACTGCAGCGGGTAAGGGCGTGAGCTTTGGTGCTGGGAGTCTGGCGATAGCTGTGTGATCCAGCAAGTAGCTCAGCCTCTCTCAGTCTCAGGGTCCCCATCTACAAAGCTTGGTGGGGTATAATAATAATACCTATTTATGAGGGTCATTGTGAGGATTAAATGGTGCTTAGCGTGGCAGCTGGCACACTGTAAACGCTCCATAAATGTTTGCTGTTGCTATTAATACCAGGCAGGCTTCCACCACGTTGCTTTGGCAAGGACACTGCATTGCGCTTTGCAGTACTCAAAGACAGCCTTCTCTTTTCAACACTGTCCTTCAGCACCCTGGCCTGGGACATCCGGAGCCCCCAGGATGTCATTTGCCTAGACTTTACAGGACAGGATCAAAGGACATCCTGCTAGCACAGTGGTATTAAACCCACATGACCAGCCCATGGGCTTGCCTGTCTCAATGAGGGACTGGAAGCTTAGAACTTCAATTGCTTATAAATGGCAACAGATCAGGAAAGAAAACCAATGCACCCTCTGTCACTGTGGTTATTCCAAGAAAAGGAAGTCCTCTGATGGTCAAGGGGGAGTCCTTGATGCTAACCTCTGTTCTAGCAAATCCCAGGGTGCGGGGAACCAATGCGTTGGAGATCCAAGATGTAATGGGAGAAGAAGTGTGATTGAGGACTGACCCAGGCTCTCCCATCTCTTCCTCTCCTCTCCCAGAGGGAATTTTGGTTGGAAAACATTGATTTAGCATCAATCAACCAATTTAGCACCTGGTTTAATGAAGGTTCCTAGAGAGAGCTGGGGCAGCTGTGACTCCACAGTCCTCTCAGAGAAAGGGGAGCTGACAAAAGGCCCCAGAGCATTATTTCCTGTTACTTTCTGGAAGCTTCCAAAACAGTCAAGCAATTATTTATTTGCAAAACTCAGGAAAAAAAACAGAGAAAGAGAATTTCTGAGAAAACAGGATTCCTTCTGCAGAAAAGCAGGAACAAGATGAGCTAAGAGCATGGAGGGTACAATTGGAATAGATGATCTGTACTTTACAGAGGAGGAAACTGAGGCTGAGAAAGACAAGGCATGTTTCCCAAGATCACAGCCAAGCAGAGGCAGACATGAACTAATAATAGAAATAACAGCAGCCACATCTGTCTAGAGCTTCACACATTTCAGTTTTGGTATTCAGGGCTTTACATGGACCTTGAGAAAGTTATTTAATCTCTCCATGCTTCAGTTTCCCCATCTATAAAATGGGGATGATAATAATAATGCCTATTAAACCTTGTAGGGTTATTGTAAGGATTTAAAGAGTCCACCTTGTAAGGATATTAGAATAGGGCCTGGCACATGGTGAGTACAATCTATGTTGGTTCTTACTATACTATGGCTATGAAAATCTTTGTCATTATTACCTTCCTAGGTCAATGCTGGGGAGGAGTGAAGATGTTGTAGTCCCTCAGAAGGGCAAAGCCTGTGCCTAATTCAAGGATGAAGGCAGTGCCTTCACCAGCTAAAGTAAGCATGGTTGACATCTCTGGTAAGAAAGCCATCATGACCTCCCCAAGAGGGCAGGAATGTCACCTGCCAAGAAGCAGGGGGCCCCAGCCATGCAGCAGCCACCCCAAAGCCACTGCAGGCAGAGGAGAAGCCCTGCCTGGCCAGAGGGAGCCGGCAGCCAAGGAGGCGATGAATGTGAGAAAGGCCAAGGCAGATCCTGCAAAGAGCAGAGCAAGGAGGAGGAGCCAGAGGACTGAGACTTAGAGGACGGACAGTGGGGAGGAAGTGGCAGATGACCACTTCCTTCTGGAGCCAGAGGGACCAGAATTCTTGTTGGGAATGTGGCCAGTGAGGAATCTGGATGCTGAAAATTTCTGCAAAGATGGCCAAGGTGAGTTTTAAAGGAAATTCGGGCAATTAGTATTGGAGTCCACCTTTGTTCGTGAATGTGTATAGTGTTACCGTGTTTATTAGGATGTTGCTTTCAGCACACATCTCTGCAGAAAGTTGCTCCTGCTATCTGTTTCAGCAGCCTGCTTGGGGATGCATAGGATGCTAACCGGGTTAAACACTGGGTGGGAATGATTGGTCCCTGAGGCCCAAAGCACTCTGCATCTGTGGCTGTGGGAGCCCTCATGTTTCAGGATCAAGCCTGGCTGTGTGGCCCATTTCAGTCTTCAAGCCATGGAAGACGCTCTAGCAAGCAGTAGATAAGCCCTTTGCACCAAGGTTCTGTACCAGAAACTTTCCTCTGACACCATAACACCACCTGGTTGCCTGGCGGGGACTGGGCTGGCCCTAGAGAACTTCAATCACTTATAAATGGCAACAGATCAGGAATACAAAAAACAGATCACTGATAACAGATCAGGAATACAAAAAACAGATCACTGATAACAGAGCTTTCCCTCCCTTGCTCTGTCATCTAGGCTGCAGGGACAGTTAAGGGGCATTTTAAGGAAAACAACACACGGGGCTCCAGCATGCAGGAGGGGGTTTCTTGAGCACATCTGCACAGGCCATGTTTACATGTCTGCGTCCGCATACCAACAAAAAGCCACTGTCCACAGAGATAAACCATGGATGTTTGTTAACTGGTACCTGGGTTTTAGGTCTTTCCCTGAACTTGGTTAATTGGGTTGGGGAGAGGGTCCTACATTCACCAGAGTCTTTTAATGCGTGAAAGTAGATATTTTCAAACAGGCAGGAAACAACTAGACTTAGGAGGATAAAGACAAAAACCATTTGTCCTGTGACAGGTTCAACACACAGGCTGCCCTTGTCTTCTGTCTTCCTTCCTGTGCTCTCCTCCTCTGCTTCCTCTACAGACCTTCCCTGGATGATTTGTCTAATCAGATGCCTCCTACCATCACCTGTAGGTCCACAACTCCCAGAGGGACATTTCTAGCTCTTCTTTGCTGATCTTGGTCCCACACTTCCCAACTTCTCCTGACCATCCCCCAGCGTAGTGCTGGCTTCTCCAGCTCAGTATTCCAGAACTAAATTCATCCAGTACCCCTCTAAAGCCTGCTTCTCCTGAGGCCCCTCCCTCTGCTGGGGCACCATCATATCTCAGCTATGAAATTCAAGCCGTCTGATCTCTCCCACCTCCCAGCCACCAATATTCCAGGAGCTTCCCAGCCCCTCCAGTTCTCCCCTCCAAGGGGCCCTTGCTTCTGTCCTCTCCTTTCTGCTCTGTCACTGCTGCCTCCCTAAGCGAGTGCTTCCTCTTTTCCCGCTAAACAGCTGCAATCCTCTCGTCACTGGCCTCCCAGGCTCACCTATGCCCTGCTCCATCCCAGTTCTTTCCAGATTCTGTTGGCAGATTAACCATCCAGAAGATCTTGTTTGATTATATCACCTCTTCAAGTGGGAAAAAGAAGACTGTTTTCTCCCGTCATTGTCTCCAGAATAAAACGCTAATTCCTTAGCCTTCATGTGGAGGAAGGGTTTGGAGAGGGAGTTTTCCTCACGAGCTAACTCCAAAGCATTATTGGTGGCTGTGGAGTGCGCAGTGTGGAAAAGGACCCCAAGGCTCTCTGCGGAGTGAGTGGAAAAGATGGCCGGGATCACTGGCCATGTCCAGGAGCACGGGACACCCATGCTGCCTACAGGCCACCCCACCTCTCGGCCTGCCATCCTTCAATCCCCCATTCTCCCTTTTTCACCCTGAGAGCTCTCCAGTCTTCTGTGCTAAAATAACAGAATGCAGCACTGCTCTCCAAACCTATCCCACACCCGCTGCGGCTGTGTGTGGTTTGTGCCGTCTTTCCTCCTCCACCAAATGTACTTGCTCTCACCTTAAACTACACAACCAATTTCTCAAATCTAATCTGCTCCCTAAAATTGACCTTATGTTTCCTGAGCTGAACAATATTCCCTTAACTCCTTAACTGGTGGCCCCTCGCTGATGTCACCCCTCCCTTTCCTTAAGCAACTTAAAAGCAGATGCTGTGTGGTTTGTCCAGTGTTTCACACATGGTAGATAAATATTTGTCAAATGAATGAATGGATACTCAATTGTGATATGTGTCCCTAAGAAAGGCACCATCTATCAGTTTTTTTTTCAACTAGGTTAATAATGCAAGTATCACAACCAAACCATTGACCAATTATCAGCAATCAAAGCTATAACAGAACTGCGAGCGAGTTCTGGCTTACCTGCCCCTCACTGTATTCTAAACCCTGGGAACTTTATTGTTAAACATTCCAGTCTCTTCTCTTGCCTGGCTCCCTAGGAGCACATGTGTGGAGGATAATTGAACCTCTCCAGGGCTTGTACTCTACTGAGGCAGACAGTGGAGCCTTGGAGAGTTGTCTTGGCAGCATGATGCCATTTGGGGAATTTATGCTGATTTTGTTGCAGATGGCATGTTGTTTTAGTTTGCCTCCTATAAGTTCACATTCATTGTTCTCCCTCTGGGTTTCGAAGACTCAAGAATTGGTTGACTCAGAGCGCCCCCAAAATAAAAGGAAAAAACACATATCCTGGGTAAACACACTCCAAGGCTGGTGGTGGATTTGGATCCTTGAGCACTGAGTTAAGAATGAATCACCTATTGGTGTCCTCTGCGTATGACCCTGATTGGCAGAGCCCAGTGGTCCCCTCATCTGATTGGGCATCAAAGACTACTAGAGAGTGTTTTTTATATTTTTTTCTAAAATTACTTGTTGATTTCTGGCACCTGTCCTGAGATTTTGATTTCGTTAACCTGGGAGGGGGCCTTGAAATACACATTTAAGAAAAATATTTCCGGGCAATTCTGGTATGCAGGTATGTTTGGAAGCCACTAGGAGAGAAGAGGAAACATGTGCAGAACAGGGTGGTTGTAAGGCCTGAGGGAGCACTGTACTTGCCCACAGGGCCTTGGAGCCTGCACATGAGGCCTCTTGCTGGTCCTGCTGGGCTGGGGTAATTTCCTTCAGGGTGGTGGTTCTCCAAGTTAGTGTGCTAGAAGCACCCAGGGCAGATTACGAAACCCGTAGATTCCCAGACCCAGTCCTCCTCGTTCTGAGGTGGTAGGTTCGCAGACTCAGGAGTCTACATGTCTAACAAGTCCCCCATGGGAACCTGACGCAGGAGGCCAAGCACCACTGAGAGGAAACCCTGCCTCTACAGACTGGAGTCCAAGCCTAGCTTTGGGGTGTCCCATACCAGCACTATGAGCCTTTGAGGATGGCCCACGTGCGCCACCTCCTGCTTCAGCACACAGAGCAGCCTCCCTAACGGATGGTGTCTTGGTTTCTTGGCATTTACAGGCACACAGTGAGCTCTCTGTTCTGAAACATATAGGAATTCCTTTGCCTAAAAGGACAGATAATGAGACCAGCAGCAATAGTCTCTCTCACATGCTCATCAGAGGCTGCACAGCCCACAGGCCTCTCCAGGAGGTGGTGAAGATGAGGGAGTGAGGGACCAGCAATGGGACCTCCTGCATCCTCAAAGCCAGACCAGTGCTCCCTCCTCCACACGGCCGGCTCTCTTCACCACCGCCACAAGTGGGCTCTCCTTACTTTGCACACCTGAAAATGAGTTATCCTCTTCTTAGAGTCTTTGCATTACCTTAATAACGGTGGGTATTCACCTAGCCAGTCAGTATGGGGCATCACTTTAGGCAAAACCAGGCCTGTCTTGCCTGATATGCCCAGCCCTCTGCCTTGCCTCACCCTCACCCTGGGCCTGCTGTGGACAACAGTCATTGAGCCCCACCACTGTGAGCATTAGGTAGCACAGTGAGGGTATGCTGGTTGTCATGGCAACTCTCCCCCTCCCCAGTTTCTAAAAGCCTGGCTGCAGTTGGAACCAGCCCATTTCAGCTATCCGAAGTAAGTTGGCTTTGCAGCGATGATGCCACAGTCTCCTTTAGCTTCCATGGCCCTGCAGATGGACAAGGACTCTTGGAATCCCCAGTAACAACAGACTCCTCCAGGGTCAGTGGACAGATTCTGTGTGCCCATTGCTAAGAATGCACTTGGCATGCTTGATGGGAAATTTAGCACTTGGTTCTATATTCCCACCAAAGTGGAAATTCCACTGATGCATACTCCTTCTCTGTGTGTATGTATCTTAGCTATTGCTGTGTAACAAACCATCCTGAAACAGTGATTTGAAACAGTAAACACTGATTATTGTTCACAAGCCTACGTGTGTCTGCAGTCAGCTGAAGGTTGCAGTCAGCAGCGTTTCTTACCTGGGCTGGTCTCACACAGGTCGGGGGCCGGCAGGCTGTAAGAGGATCTATGATGTCCTCAAGCTGGGACAGTTGGACTGTCCTCCATTCTCTATTCCTCCAGCTGAGAACAGCACTGTGCTGGGCCTGCTCTCAAGGCGGCAGGATTCTGAAAGAGTGGAGCAGAAGTGGGCCAGGCCTTCTGAGGCCCTGGCTCCAAACCATCCTTCCTGCCGTGCCTGCTGGATCCAAGAAGGTAACAAGACCAGCCTGGATTCAAAGGCAGGAGAAACAGATTTCTTCTCTTCCATGGAGAAAACTGCAAAGCCACATTTTTAAAAAGTGTATATAGGGAGGAATCATCGAGGCCATTTATGGCCAACAATTTTTCACAATGTGGAAAGAAGAAAAGGCACAGGGACTCACTTTGCAGTATATTGCATTACAGGAACTAATTTGTAATTATATTAATGCCTTTTAAGTGAGTGGGTGAATGAGTGAATGAACGAATGAATTTTAGCCCCTTAGACTTGGAGTTAAGTGCTGCCATTCTGTCCCCACCCCTGTATAGTACAGGACTTCAGTGGAGATGCCCGAGCCACTCTGTTTCTATCATAGATTTCCATCGCAATTGACAATCCTTTGATTCAGGGCTTTCCCAAGGCCAGCAGGGTGAATTGAGGTCAGCGGGAATGAGGTCCAGACGTTGTAATCCAATGCCAGCAAGATCCCGCAAACAACACAGAGCCCAGCAGCATAACAGGACTCCTCCCTGGGGCTTTGTAGCCCAGAAGTTGCTGAGCTTGAGAATACACAGAGATGTCCTTTTTTAAAACAAGTGGCACCAATGAGCCAACAAGGGAACGTAGGATATAAATATGAATTGTACCTGGGAACATAATCCTAACACTAGCCCCAGGAGGGATGCTGTCTTGAGTTGCCAAGCCAGCAGGTCAGGGACAGGGAGGGGCTCAGGACACTTCTGTACTCTCTGCCTCTCCCCTCAACCACAGAACCAGAGACTCACAGCGTATGGTTTTTAGTTTGCACTCTTTCATGGCTGACTTTTGAACAGTTGCCTCTGTATTTTGGGTTAGAACTTGAAATGTTCCTTGTTCCCAGTGTGGATGAAGGTTTTTAATCCTGGGGACACAAGATGGCTCCATCTAAAAGATACAATTTCTTAGCGTGCTGAGTGGCAGGCCTCAGGGGCCCTGCAGCCACCACACCCTCCTGTATGCTTGGAAGCGAGCTCTTCTGCTCACCCACTGTGATCCTTCACCCAGAGCCCAGCTCAACATCTAATGGAACCCGACAGTGGGAATCTCTTGGTTGCATGTTTCACCAGCTTCGTGCAGCTTCCTTAGGATCTACACAGCTCTGAGTCTAGGCTGCTTATCTTTTTCCTTTCTAAAAAGCCAGCAGGGGGAGCAGCAAAGCCCCCAGCCTTGTGTTTATTGTTTATTTTTAACATGGGTCTCCTGCATACATTATACATAATCCCCTCACCCCCAAGTTACTGTGATCAATTTGTTCTTCTCAAAAGCGAAACTGTGGTTAAAAAAAAAAAAAAAAAAAAAAAAACCCTAAATACTAAATAATTAACTCGAGGACATCTTCCAAGAAAAACACAATAATTCAAAAGAGTAATCTTCCACTTGAACGATTTGGGCCTCTATTAATTATAACTTTTATTCACTGTGATTAATGATTGCTAGGATGACATTTAGAAAAGAAAGTTGAGAAAGAGTAACAAGAGGAAGCTTCTCCTTGTGATCAGATGTAACCATGGAACAGGCTTTCCCCGGGGAAGGGCCAGGACTTCATTTCAGGATACTTTTAAAACCAGGCCTACCAAAGCCTGGGAGAACATGCTAGAAGAAGCAATTGTCCTCCAGAGAGAGACTAGAATTGACCTAAATACTTACACCTCTGCTTTCTGAAGTAATTAACAGCTGCAATAATGGGGGTGACAACACCAATAACAAATACTGCACATGTTCTGAGAGAAGATTTAATTATTTTAGTTTTAAAATAAATTATTGCCACCTGCTTAACAACCTGATAGAAGCCATTGATGAGCAGGTAGTAATCGAGTTTCATGCTGGGAAGTCTTTCTTCCATATTTCTTTTTTTGTTGTTGTCATTTTTGTTTGTTTGTTTGGAGACAGAGTCACGCTCTGTCGCCCAGGCTGGAGTACAGTGGCACAATCTGGGCTCACTGCAACCTCTGCCTCCTGGGTTCTCCTGCCTCAGCCTCCTGAGTAGCTGGGATTTCAGGCACCCGCCACCACGCCTAGCTAATTTTTTGTATTTTTAGTAGAGATGGGGTTTCACCATGTTGGCCAGGCTGGTCTCAAACTCCTGACTTCAAGTGATCCACCCACCTTGGCCTCCCAAAGTGCTGGGATTACAGGCATAAGCCACCATTACCAGCCCCATATTTCTTATTTGAATCTATTTTTTTCTCTATGGCTACGTTAATGCATAATGTGGATCACCTGCTAAACCCAATGCCAACTGTACCACATAATTCAGATGACAGCCTATAATGTAGGAGGAAATCCTCCAGAGACACAATCTTCATTATCTATTAGAACATGTTACCATTCCATGCCTTACTCAGAGTGGTGAGGAACCGTTGGTATCTCAATGCCACTGAGGATGAGATGCACCAGACCTATCTGGCATTTAACAACAACCATTGCAAATAAACAATGATATTTACATGACTGCCCCAGAGCTCAGCAGCTCCAACCCCCACCCAGTTTCCTGGCAGGGTCTCCAGGCTTTGCCTGGTTTCTGAGGGTCCCTTGCCCTACGGCAGCCAGCTGAAGGGCCAAGACCCCAGGCGGGTCCCTTGAGGGTACATGCCCCAGCCCTGCCCTACCAGCCCCTCCTGAGGGATTCACTTACTTAGGCACCACCCCTGCCCAGACAGAAAAGCAGCCAGGGTCTTTGGAGACAGGAGCAGTGTTCAGGGCCATGGTTTGCTCAGAAGCATGGCTCACCAGCCGCCTAGCCCAGCCTTCCCAGGTTTAGCCTCTGCCGTTGCAGTCCAGGTTGCAGAAGGCTCCACCAAGGGCTCAGGATGCACCCCCATCACGCATAGCTCCTTCTACTCAACACCTGAAACCATCGGCCTGGGTCACCGAGGTCAGGGCCACTCCAATCTGTCAATGTGGATGAGGATCTACATTTTGGATCACCTGCTAAACCTACCATGGCACATGCCACCATTCACGTGTAGGTGGCCAGGAGATGGACACCAGACTTGGAAGTTTAGGAGCCTCTGCCAAGATCCTACTCAGCCCAGAAGCAGTGGGCACGCCCTTCCTCCCATCATCTTTTCAGTATTGACCCTAAGGGGGTGGCGACCAGGGGCTCTGCCCCAGAACATCACGCTCCACCTGGGTTCCCTGGGATTTCTGCAAGCTCCTCAGGGAGAGGTGGGGCTAACCCATAACCAATCTTGACTTCTTATCACTGGTGCCTGGGAGCTCAGAGACATATTTGATTTTTCTTTAGAACAAATTAAATAGTGTGACAGCCGTTGTTTCTGAATGTGGTAGAGAAATTAGGGGAGATAAGATATTTATCGTCACCCATCCACGGAGTCTGAATCCCAGACCTGAGTACAGCCAACACATCCCATTGCACAATGACAGAGGACCTCCTCCTAGCTTCTAATTATTATTTAGAATCGATACTGTTAGGGGTCAGAAACCAATACCCCAAAATCTGGCACCTTGACATGCTGAACTGAAGAAACAGCCTCTAGGTCTCTCTGGCCTTCGCCTCCCTCCTGTCTCTCAATCCTCTGTCTCTCCCAAAGCACAGGAGGAAGCTGCTCTCTGAAGTTCCCTCGCCTGCTATATTAGTCCATTTTCATGATGCTGATAAAGACATACCCGAGACTGGAAAGAAAAAGGTTTAATTGGACTTACAGTTCCACATGGCTGGGGAGGCCTCAGAATCATGGCAGGAGGTGAAAGGCATTTCTTACACCGCAGCGGCAAGAGAAAAATGAGGAAGATACAAAAGCAGAAACACCTGATAAACCCATCAGATCTCATGAGACTTATTCACTACCATGAGAACAGTATGGGGGAAACTGCCCCCATGATTCAACTATCTCCCATCAGGTCCCTCCAACAACACCTGGGAATTATGGGAGTACAATTCAAGATGAGATTTGGGTGGGGACACAGAGCCAAACCATATCATCTGCCTAACGTCCAGAGCCACCAAAGAAGAAAAGAGTTACTTCCAGTCCCTTCCCTGAGTCTTCATTAACTGAACTCATATCACGGGAAGAAAGACTGAAGTCTAACAGACTTGGACAGACTTGACACAAATCATGGTCTGCTCTGTGGGCCCAACAGACTTTGTCCCAGGTCACTGTATGTTCTTCAAGCCCATTGAATTCCCCTAAAAATCTTTTACTGCCCCTCTAAAATCATCCACACTCCCCCATCTCCCTTTCTCCTAAGAAAAAGGGTATACAACCATCCGTACCCCTTTGTGAGGCAGACATAAGATAATCCCTTTGTGATTCCCCCCAATGCATGTTAATAAATTTATATGCCATTTCTCCCATTGATCTGCCTTTTGTGAGTTGATTTTTCAGTGAAGTTTCAGAGGATGAAGGGGAAGCTTTCTCTTGGCCACTACACGAACCATGCAGCAGGTGAAAATTTGACTCTGCCTTAGTGACCCTGCTGCCTTCCCTCCCCATTCCTGTCCTCCTGGGTGGTCCTCAGCTGGGTCTGGGTGAAGGTGGCTGGAGAGGCCCTGTTTCAGCAGAATCAGGAGATACATTCTGGCTTGAACTCCAATCCTTCGTGCCACGTCTTGCTCAGAGTGGGCTCTCAGTGGGTACTGATTTCTTAGCCAATTTTTCTCTTTCCATCTTTAGAACCTAAATCAAGCCCCCACCCTGCCCCCTCCAGAGGACTAGCCCAACTCCATCTTTTCTTCGTTGCATCTGCATGTCCAACTGCCCAAGTCCCTTGCTGGGCTACCTAGGCTGCATTAACTGATAGTTGCTCTTATCCCAGTTAATAGGAACATTTCTAGGTATTCTTGCTGTGGTTTGTTATTTGTTGCTTGTTTGCTCCAGAAGGGCAAGAACCTGTCTTCTACTCCTCTAGCATCTCCAGCTGATGCCAGTTTAAAGGCAGTGCTCTAAAGTCCCAGGGCCACTTTATGTACATGGCAGCCCCCTTGCAAGAATATGGTACCTGGAGAATGGAGCTAAACCCTCACTGACTCCTTGTGCCCTCCTCATTCCACCTGCCTTTCCACCTGCTTACAGCCAAGGTTATACCATCTCCTGATCCAGGTTTGAGAGGAGTTTGTGAAATCAAAAGTGCTTTAAATCAGTATTTGGAGGATAGAACCAAATTCAGGATTGGAAGCAGCCAACCAGCTTTAGCCTATTAAGGCCCGACTTGCTTGGTTTGGTTCTGTACGTAAACAGTTTTCTCAGCTGGGATGGATTTATTGCTCTGCCAATGACTTCCACAGCTAACCAGACCAACCTCTGAATCTCTTTCTGCTTTTGGGTCCCCCCAAGGGCAAAGTCCTTCCTATGAAAAAGAGGAGATTATCTCCTTTACCCCCAAAATCATAGCTCTCCTCTGAAGCCAGGCATCTCCTTTCCCTTTAATTCAATTCTCAGGCTGGGATTTCTTGCCAACCCATTTCTCCAAGGCCACATGCTGCAGGGAGGAGAGATGAGTCTAAAGTAACACCCAGGCTCCCTAAAGATGCTTTCAATGCTTCAAATCCTAGCATCGCAGGGAAGGGAGAGGCAAACTAGAAACTTCAGTAATTAGATTTCCTGGAATTAACTCACACATTCCATGCTGAGCAGTCAGGGTAAGCAATGCATCTTCAGCTCATCAGCATTAATTAACGGCCATTCTTTTACACCTGACCCATTTATGGGAATAAATCCCAGGTGATACCGTGCAGCCACCACACACCTGTGCCTTTTTAAACAGCTCCTAGGCCTCCAGGAAAGGCATCTGCAGCTAATTGAGCCCACCCTCCTTTCTCACGATAGTCAAGCCAAGAGAAAGAGAAACATACTCTTGTCAATTAAACAAACAAAAGGGAGAGAAAAACAAAATGCCACCAGCAGATTTCACATCCTATGTGCCCAGGAGGATGCCACCACCCCAGCTGAGCAGATGTAGGATGGCTGGTTGGTGCTGTTCACCTTGTCCTCCTCTTTGCCATCCGCCCCTTGACCACCTTGAACTGCTTTGCCAGCTGCCTGCACTGATTCCCTTTCAGGAGATAGCTCAGCAACCAAAACATGCAGTGTTTTGGTGCTGCCCTGCGCGCACAGCAGACACTCTGTGGATGTCCGGTGTCTCAGCAGCCAGTGGGTTGCATGCCTGACATGTTATCTTCCGGCCGCCTCTGTTGCTGCTTCATAGTTTCTGATCTGCTTTGCCTGTTCCTTGTATTCTATGTTCAATCTTCCCTTTACCACAAGTTTTATCTTCTCCCAAAGAGGTGGGGGTCGGTGGGGGTCATCCTTCTCCTATTTCTATGGCAAAAATCCTGCTTGTGCAGTGAGAAAGTAGCTCCACCTCCAGGTCAGGCCCAGAGCATGTCTGACCAAGTGGAGCACCCACACCTCTGGACTCAGTGATTGGTTCACTTTGGGGGTGATGTGGGTGTCAGGGGAGGGAGGGGAATTTTCCTTCTGCTTTGTGGGAACTAAGAACCTTGCAAGCTCGAAGTTCCTCAGGTGGGGCGGGGTGCAAGGTGGCAGATATTTACCATGTGCAGAGAAAGCCAGAGAGCCACCCTGGGAAGAAAACTAACACTGGGGAAGACAGACGGAGCAGAGGGTTGGAGAAAAAGTGGTGCAGGGGAGCGAAAAGTGGTTTCCTTCTACTCTTCTAGGTTCATCGGCTAGGCTATGAATTAAATTGACATAAGACAGCGTAACAGGAGAAAAGCCACGTTTAATTATATACATATGCATGGCAGTCCTGCAGAATAAACCTTGAAGACGGGCCAGGTGATTGAAGCTTATGCAGCATCCTGAGCTACAGAAAGGAATAGGGGCTTGGGGCTTTGGGGGGTGGTGGGGACACAAGTTATGGGAGCGTGAGGGGAGGAAATGTGTGCTGAATAAAGGCTGTCTTGTTATGCAGATAAAAGTCTCTCCGGTAACAAATATTGTCTCAGGAGCAGAGGTGACAATCTGCCTGCGCTGGTGCCAACCTCTATTCTTCTTTCCTGTGAGCTGAGTTAATCTTCCCCAGTTGAGAAGATTCCCAGGAGGGGATTCATGACAACTGAGTTCCTTTTGGAGGATCCGTCTTTAGGCAGATAAAGGGGCTCAGAGAAAGTCTCTGCCTGCATCGCTGTTCCCCAAGTCCCCTGACTTCAAAGTCATCAGCACACCACAGTGGCATATTTGGGGCTGGCATTTCCAGAACGCCTTCATTGGGATCCTGAAGATATCGTCTGAGTGCTTGAATCAGGGAAACCTAAATTGAAGGCTTTCCTGAACATTTCTGTCCCTCAAGCCTATCCTTTATTTTTTATGCTTAAACTAATTGAATACGGAATTTTGTCACTTGCAACTGCTGCTTCACTAATGTGTCTTCTGACCTAAATCTTGGAGTTATTTCTGTATTATTTAAGGTTCTTTCACTTGCAAGTAACGGAAACTCTATTCAAGTTAACTTATGCCAGAAAGGGGAGAAAATCCTAAGCTGCAAAGAAAGAATATGGGTGCAACTGGACCTGGGGACGGTGGCACTGGGGCATTCTTTCTTAGGCAGCCACTCCTGCCTTTTCCCTTGGTCTGCACATCCTTGAAAGACTGCTTCCTTCGCTACCAGAGATCTGGACTTGCGCCCTTACAGACTCATGAAGAAAGCACAGTTTCGGAGAAGGACTCTGCCTTGCTTTGTGTCTGTCCCTGGACTCACCCCTGTGGCTGGGGATGAGCAGCTGTGACTGGTCTCTTCTGGGTCACACATGCACCCAACAGGGAGGAAGGAGAGGTCTGTCGCCAGAAGAAGGTAAAGGAAAAAGTATAGGCAGTGGAAACAATACTCACCCCCAACTTCCTACCTCAGAGGTCCAGTGAAACTCCTCCCAAAAGCATCCCTGAAAAGCCCCCTTCAGATTGCGGGCATCTGGTCATTTCATTCACCCGGCAATAAAGCACCCTCGCAATTTGTGTCATTGAAATTTTTGGAGCATACTTTTGGAGTGTTAAAATAGGATTGACTTTCTATTGAAAGCTGTAAACATTTTTATTTGTAGCTTAATTTTTATCCTCGTGTTGTTTGACAGTTTCTCCTCAAGAGGGGAAGAAGCAGTAGGAGTCTTTTGGCAAAGCACTCCATATTGCTGAGCGGCAAGTAAACCAGCAAGCATGGCGCTCCCAGCTGCACACCGTCTCCTCTGAGACCCAGCTACCGCCATCCAACTGAATGACTTCTTGCCTTTTGGCCTTCAGAGTGCACGTGTGCCCGTGCGTGTGCACGGGTGTGCTTGGCGTCATGTGTGCATCTCTAGACAATGAGGAGTGTGGAGGGACAGGTGAAGGATCAAGGCAGGAGGTACAGCCAACTCAAGAAATGAGGCAGGAGAACAATGCACAGTTCCCCTTCTCACTGTGCACGTTGACCTATTTGTCACAGGCTGAAAAGAGCTGGGAACATGGTGGAAGGCTCTTACTTGTAAATATCGTTTAGACTTTTGAATGGATCTTTTAAGATCAGGAAATGGGATCCATAGTTTACAGGCTTTGTTAGCAGCCAATTTGTTCTACTTGATCCAGAGCATTTAGGCAACGCTACCAAAGAATCTCCTACCAATGAGTTGTGAGTGTTCTTGTCAATATTTTACACATTAACAAGGGTCCTAGTTAGAATATGAAGTTAGACATGTTTCTTTCAAGGGAACACATTACAATGACTGACGGATAAATATAGATATATAGATATGTCTATATATTAAAGAAGGCAACATAGGACTAATTAAATATTATTTATAATCACTATATGATTTAATACATTAATCTATTAATAGTACCAAAATAAAATTTTAATCCTTCAAGTAATTTGCAATAATATTTAGTAATTGACAGCATTCCATGTAAAGTAGTAATTTTTTTAATGAATCATGTGTTAGTTAATTTAATAGGCCTTCTACCTTAAAAATAATTATGTTTGTAATTAAAACATTTCAATTAATTATAAGGGCTTCTTATGTGATTTAAGTCTATTAAAGACAATTTAATTACCAAACTTTGAATGTGTTATCATTCCAATCACAAAACGATTTTAAAGACTTTTCTTAACATCCAGGTCTTTATATTAGTCATTTATTCCTGTTGATATAAAAAGCATCCTAATTTGGTCTTGATGACAGCTACTGATATCAAGAAATAGGGGGGTAATTTGAACAAATAATAGTGAACATGGTGGATAGTATAGTCTGCATGCAGCCTTTCTGCGGGGCACACATGCAATAACTAAAGGTGGACACTAGAGGGAGGCAGACAGAGAGGGTGAGAAAGGAGAAAAAATAGAGCTATACATGAGCTGGACTTGAATGAAGACTGTGTTTTGGTTTGACCCCTTTGATGCTCATTTTCTGGAGGCCATACCCAGAAACCTAACTAGAAATATGGTTCATGATTCACACACCATGAACTTACTTTATCCAGGAAGAGACCTGAGCAAGTCATGCTCACCTCTGAAGAAAGCAAGCTCATTATAATTCTCCTTCTCCACACTGAATACCTGTGTAATACATCTCAGTTTTCAAAGTGATTTCATATACATTATCTTATTTTGGAGTCAATATGGTGTAGCAGAACGAAAATTAGACTTGAGTCAGGGAATCTGAATTGTAGCCTGGTCTCTTTCACTAGATGCCTGTGACCTTGGATGAGGTACTTAACCTGTCTGGCAGAAGCTTCCTCATAGGTAACATGCTGGTGTTAGAACAGATGATCTCTAAGGTCCCTTCAATTCCAAAACTCTGTGATTTTATGATGCAGCCTATATAAGAGAGACTGTGTGTGCATGTATGTGCACTTGGAATGTGTGTGCCTTGCCTTAAATGAGAATTATTTCAAATAAAACACTATTCTGGCTTCAGTGAAAGCATTTTCTCCTTCTGCCTTGGAGGGATAATGCAAACACAAGGGAACTCCCAAGTAGTGAAACAGCCCCTCCGGGACCCAGCAAGTACCAAGATTGGGTTACAAAACTTAATGTGTATATGAAATGTTTCCATCAACTTATAAAATAAAAGTACAATAAAAGCAGTGGCTTTTTATTATTATTTAGATTTAAATCATCCCCTGCAGTGTTAAAAACCCAAGGGCAACCTTCCGAATTTAGCAGGATCTCAGAATGAAATGGAAATAGAATGTAGCAAGGGAAATAGATGCATTAGACATCATCGTCCTACCTAAGAGGCAATTCTTGTTCTTTGTTCCTTGTGTTTCTTTAAGCCCAGCAAACGGCACAAATGTTGAAAGCTTATTAGAATTTTAAAGAATTCTCAGCATACTGATACATTCTAACTTTTAGAATCTCTGAATTATTTTTTGTCTGAACACTGGCTCTTCTATGTCATTTTCACTGAATGAACACACAGCAATTTTCATCCCCAGCCTTGAAGAAATTCTTTAACTTTCTTGCCTGGTTGTATTTAAGTGTCCTCAGATGTACTCCCTATTTCTCATCCATTTCGTTACCTCTCTGTTTCCAAGCTTCTGGCTCAGAGGGGAAAAAAAAAGCAGAGCCACATTCTAGGAGAACTAGGAATGTGCACCCAGAGTCCCACTCAGAGACAGGAGGGATTCAGTTTCACGGACTCTCAGGTCAGGGCTTGGGTAAGGGACCCAGGAGGCCCAGAAAGCCCGTACTAACAAATACCATTCCAGAGTGGCGGTATGACCTGGCT
This sequence comes from Gorilla gorilla gorilla, assembly GCF_029281585.2. Lineage (NCBI taxonomy): Eukaryota > Metazoa > Chordata > Mammalia > Primates > Hominidae > Gorilla > Gorilla gorilla. The sequence goes on along the minus strand of NC_073239.2, from coordinate 82,718,116 downwards.
AAGGTGAGCTCCAAAGGGCAGTTCACCAGATCAGCACAACCTAATCTGGAAAGCAGAGAAAACAGGCAAGGCCGTGAGGAGGGTACTTAGAATCTCAGATGCCATGGCTGCCCAAAGATTAAATGGAAAGCAACCATACTGAAAGAAGGGCTAGCAAGTAGAAACATGAGATGCATCAGAAAGCACTTCGGTGAGATCCCTAGAGCTCCTTTCCCCACAAGGAATTCCAACTTAAGGGGAATATTTCATTCAACAATATGTATTAAGCTCCTATTGGCACTGTTTTAAATACTAGAGCTACACCACTAGACAAGTCAGACAAAAACCTCTGCTCTTATGGAGCTTATGTCTCTGTGAGGAAAAAGAGCCTAAATGTATGAAATAAATACATGATTGGGTATGTTAGATACTGGTGGAAACTGCTGTGGAAAATATACAGTAAGGTAAAGAGGATAAGAAGGATTAGGGATCAGGGAAAATCTGTTTGCCCTCTAGGGTGGTCAGGGTGGGCCTGGCTAAAAATATGATGTTTCAGCAAAGATTTTTAAAATGTGAGGGAGACAGCCATGCAGATATGTAGGGAAGACACATTCTAGCCAGAGGAGCAGCCAGCACATGGGCCCTGAGGGGGCCACAGTATGTGGGAAGACACGAACGCAGCTGGAACAGAGGGAATGACAGGAGTCATATAAGAAGGCGAGGTCAGAGAAGTCATCATAGCCGAAATAGGCAGAGCATGTAATGCCATTGTGAGGACTTTGGGTTTTACTGTGAGTGAAATGGGGAACCATTGGAGGGTTTTGAGCAGAGGGTTTGAGTGCCATGACCTGATTTATACTTTAATTGGACCACTCCAGCACCTGTGTTGAGATTAGCCTGCAAGGGGCAAAGGGGGAAATAGAGAACACAGTTAGGAAGCCATTGCCATATTTACGTAGCGGCTGATGACAATATGGACAAGGAATGGAGCAGTGGAGGTGATGAGAAGTGCTAGGAGCCCAAGTGAGATGTTGAAGGAAGCATCAGCAGGGCGTGCCGACGTGTCAGATATGAGTGTGAGAAAGAGGAATCAAGGATGACTGACCACCAGGTCACACAGTGGCCATCAGCTGAAATGGAGACAGCCACAAGTCATGTGGGGGTTCTGGGAAAAAATCAGAGGTTTCCATTGGATGTGTCAAGTTTGAGAAATCCAGTGGACATCTAGTGAGGTTGCTGAGTAGATCCAGCCTGAAGATGTAACTTGGGAGTCCTCAGCAAATAGAAGGTAATCAAAGCTGTGAGACCAGAAAAGATCACCAAGGTCACCAGGGCAGTGGGTAGAGATGGAGAAAAGAAGTAAGGACAGAGCTCTGGAGCACTGAGTGTTCAAATGTCTGGATTGCATGGGGACTGGATTTTGGTTAGGTCGGATTTAAGAAATTACTTAGGGACTCAAACTTGAAGAAGGTGCCTGGTGTGGTGAGAGGGAGGGCAGGTGTACCCGCAGCTGACTTTTCCCGGGGATCACTTCCCCCACCATCCTCCATTGCCGTGGCCCTTGTAAGTCTACATCCAGTAGACACTTTGACCCCAGGGGCATCCGAGTGTCTTCTATGTGCTTAGGCATCTCAAGCAAGCATCCAATCCTAAAAAGCCTGGATTGCTAAGTCTCTTTGTTTTCACTGGGCCTCCTATTGTTTCCAGTCAAAAGCATATAACTACTTCATGAATTTATGCAAAAGTAAACGCAGTATCCCCTGCCTAGGGCCTAGCCATGCCTGTTTACCTGCGCTGCTTCTGAGCTGCTGTTCATTGGGGCCAGTGCATCTGCCGCCTTGAGCTATAAACCTCTCTTGCTCCTGGCTCCTCCAATCCACGTTCCTTCCTTTATGGCTCTGTCCCCGGTGCTTTCCCTCCCTGCAGCACCTCCTTAGGATGGTCCGCCACAGTTCCCGCACACACTCACGGGTTTCATATCCAGGGCGTCACTACCAGCCCGTAGCTGCCCTGTACCACCTGAGCAGCAGGCTGTGGGAGGGTGCCTAACCCACCCAATCACCACAGCTGGTTTCTCACCGTGGCCCAGGAGCAGCAGGCTTAGCTGAGTCCATCCACCACCCTACCACACCATGTGGGCCCCACACCTGCCTTCTTTCTTGAGGAATGACTGATTTTCTTTAAAATTTACATGAGAAAAGACACAGGTTTGCAAAGCACCTCCATGGTCAACTTCCCCTGGTATATCCTACACAAGGTGAGGGGTTTGAATTAGCCTGATAAGCTCATACTGCACTGCATATAACTCAATGTTAAGTGTGGCTTTCTCTCTGAAATGCCCTCCCAAATGGAGCACCTTCCTAAATCTCTCGTGTCAGTGTTGCAGCTCTGCCACGCCCCACTCTTGGAGGTGTCCTCTGTGCCACAGCAGGCCCGCAGAGCCCTTATGAGGTGAAAAGGTCTGCCTCCAGTCCCTTCTTGGCTGGAGCCACTGCAAGGTGGTTCAGAAGCACTGTGGTCCCTTCCCAGAGTACTTTCTGGCTACTGGACCTTTCCCAGGTCAAGCCCAGAGCATACTATAATCTCTGAGAGAAGCAGGCCATGAGAAAGCAGAATGACTATTACTTTAACTTAGAAACGAGAGGCTTCCTAAGCTTGAGCCTTCAAACAAAGCTTCCTTTCCCCAGATCTCCATCTCTCTCCCCTTCTCAGTCTCTACCGTTTTCATGCAGCCCCTCTCCTTCAGGTGCCCCACCCAGCCCTCCTCTTTACAGTGGAAACTCCACCCTTTTCCACAAACACAGAGGAGGGGTGCTGTCCCCTCCCTTCCCACCTCCTCCGACTCCAGCATCTCATGTCCTCTGGCTGGTTCCCAAGTAGAGTGGGAAGATTTGGAAATGGAGGGAGTGTTGGGGACAGCCACAGTGACTGGGGCACACTATTGGCATTTAGTGCTGCAGGGCCAGGGATGCCAAACATCCAACAAGGGTTGAGACGGTCTTTTTCCAGCCAAAGCACCAACTAATCCCAGTAAGAATCACTCAGGCACCGAGAGGGAGAGCAGAGACAGAGCCCACACCCCAGTTTATTCCCACCAGCGAGCCTCACCGCTGATTTTCTCACTGCTTTGTCTAGGAACTAATGTTCATGTTTCTCCAACATGAACATTAATTTTCCTTATAGAAAATGTAGTCCAGTCTCCTATGAGGAAGCTTATTTCTCCTGATGGTGTGTCTTTGACCTTGCCCCTTAATGACAGTAAGGTCCAGCATCGCTGTGCTGGATGGCATCCTTATACCTCAGTGGGTGGGAGCACAGGTTCTGGAGTTGAACTGCCTGGGTTTGAGTCCTGACTCGGGTACTCTGAGTACCCGAGGAGGCTACTTGACTCAGTTTTTTCATCTGCAAAACAGGGAGAATAACAGCATCTAATTTCCATGGCTGTCATAAGAGAATGTGGTAAGGTGCTGAGCCCAGTAGTACTCAAGAAATTAAATTCTCTCCTTGGAAAAGGGTGTGCTCCGGTTCATCCTGCCTCCACCCAAAAGATCACTACATGGAATGAAATATACCTGTAAAAAGACTCTGTATATTTTTTACGTTGCCTGGTTAGTGACTGGTCCAAAAGCATAATTCAATATGAATCTAAACAAATTGCTATCTTGCCAAAGCTCGAGGGGCTTAACAAGTGCAGATGGTTGTCAGCTTTGACGCATCCCAAGAGCTGCTCTGTCATCACATAATACGCACTCAAGGCATTCTGAAGAAAAGAATGCTCGTGCAATTTGAAGGTGATGCTGCTAGTGTGTGCTTATCTCTCCCAGCAAGCCCATCCACGGAAAACAGGAGCCAACTTTAACCTAGCTGTGAAAAGAAGAGACAAATCATCACCCCAAATCCTTACGTGTTTTGAGGCAATAGTTTTGACCTGCTGTTCCTCAAGATCCTTTTGCCAGAACTACAACCAACAAGTGATGGGTTTTTTATGAGCCTTTTTTTAACCTCTCCCCAAATTGTAACTTTGTTCTTTCCCTCCATTTACTTTCTTGAACCTCTCCAGTGGAATGGCGAAATTGCATCCCTTTTTCTCTAAGTGAAATCAACATGGCCTTTAAGATGTTGAAAGCATAGCAGAGATTCTCCTTTCTCACTAAGTCAGCTGGGAGGATGAGAAAGGGGCCTAAAGAGTGTGTGTGTGTGTGTGTGTGTGTGTGTGTGTGTGTGTGTGTGTGTGATGTGTATATGTTTGTGTTTGTCTGGTGTCACATTGTATGTTTGTGTGAGGTCTGTGATATATGTATAATATATGTGTGTATGATATGTGCATGTGTGTATTTTGGCAGTGCGTATGTGTGGTATGTGTGTGGTGTATGTACATGTGTGCAGTGTGTGTGTGTGTGGTGTGTCTGTGTTTATGTGGTGTAATGTGTGTGTGTGTGCATGGTGTGTGGTATGTGTGATGTGTGTCTGTATGTAGTGTGTGTATTTATATGTAGTATACGTATGTGGTATGAGTGCAGTATTTATGTGTGTGGTGTGTTTATGTTTGTGTTTACTGTGGCATTGCATATGTGTGTGGCATGTGTGTACATGTGTGTTTGTGTGTATGTGTGTGGTATGTGGGTGTGTGGATGTGTGTGGTGTGTGTGCATGTATGTGTGTGGTATGTGTATGTGTTTGTGTGTGTGTGGTGTGTATGTGGTGTGCATGGTATATCTGTATCATGCATGTGTGTGTTGTGTGTGTATGGTGTGTGCGTGTGGTCTGTGTGGTGTAGTGTTGTGTTTGTGTGTAAGGTGTGTATGGAGTGTGGGGTGTGTGTGTGTATGGTATGTATTTATGGTATGTGTGTATCATGTGTGTTTGTGTGTATGTGTGTGGTATGTGGGTGTGTGGATGTGTGTGGTGTGTGTGCATGTATGTGTGTGGTATGTGTATGTGTTTGTGTGTGTGTGGTGTGTATGTGGTGTGCATGGTATATGTGTATCATGCATGTGTGTGTTGTGTGTGTATGGTGTGTGTGTGTGGTCTGTGTTGTGTTTGTGTGTAAGGTGTGTATGGTGTGTGGGGTGTGTGTGTGTATGGTATGTATTTATGGTATGTGTGTATCGTGTGTGGTGTGTATGGTGTGTGTGGTGTGTGTGTGTGGTACGCATGCAGTATGTGTATGTGTCTGTATGGTATAGTGTGTTTGTGTGTGGGGAGGGTGGGGGGGTATGTGTGTATGGTATGTGTGTATAGTGTGTGTGTGTGGTGTGTGTATGGTGAGTGTGATGTGTATGCTGTGTGTGGTGTGTGTGCAGTGTGTATGTGTATGTGTTTGCATGGTATTGTGTTTGTGAGATGTGTGTGTGGTGTGGGGGGTATGTGTGTATAGTGTGTGTGTGGTGTGTGTGTGGTGTGTGTTCAGTGTGTATGTGTATGTGCTTGTATGGTATAGTATGTTTGTGTGTGAGGTGTGGGTGTGTGTGTGGTATGTATGTTTAGTGTATGTGTGTGGTGTGTATGGTGTGTGTGTGGTGTGTGCAGTGTGTGTGTGTGTGTGGTATAGTGTATTTCTGTGTGAGGGTGTGAGGTGTGTGTGGTGTGTGCAGTGTGTATGGTATGTGTATGGAATGTGTGTGGTGTGTGTGCAGTGTTTACGTGTATGTGTTTGTATAGTATAGTGTGTCTGTGTGTGGGGTGTGTGTGTGTGGTGTGGGGGGGTATGTGTGTGTGGTATGCTGTGTATACTCTGTGTGTGGTGTGTGTATTGTGTGTGTGCAGTGCGTATGTGTGTGGCATAGTGTTGTGTTTGTGTGAGGCGTGTGTGGTGTGTGTGTGTGGTGTGTACGGTGTGTGTATGGAATGTGTGTGTGTATGGTGTGTGTATGGAATGTGTAGTGTGTGTACAGTGTGTATGTGTTTGTATGGTATAGTGTTGTGTTCGTATGTGTGTATGGTGTGTGTATGGAATGTGTCGTGTGTGTGCAGTGTGTATGTGTTTGTATGGTATAGTTTTGTGTTTGTGTCTGTGTCTGTACGGTGTGTGTATGGAATGTGTAGTGTGTGTGTGCAGTGTATATGTGTTTGTATGGTATAGTGTTGTGTTTCTGTGTGTGTGTGTATCGTGCGTGTATGGAATGTGTAGTGTGTGTGCAGTGTGTATGTGTTTGTATGGTGTAGTGTATGTGCGTGTGTGAGGTGTGTGTGTGTGTATGGTGTGTGTATGGAATGTCTAGTGTGTGTGCAGCGTGTATGTGTTTGTATGGTATAGTGTTGTGTTTGTGTGTGAGGTGTGTGAGGTGTGGTGTGTGTATGTATGCGTTGGGCAGGGCAGTGAGCAAGGAATGGAGGGTGCCCCAAGTCAGGCCCTGACCTAGCTTTGGTAAGAGCAGTGCCTGCTCTTTGAGTAATTTTTTCACATTATCTCTAAACTGCACTGCAACCCCACAAGGGTTATTCCCAACTGCAGAAACTGAATCTTAAAACAGGTTTAGGTTAGGCAAAATGTCTGAGATCACATAGCCAATAAGTGGAGGAACTGGGATTCAAATGGGCCTGGAAAATTCCACAAGCATGCATTCTTTCCATCGCATCAGGTAGTCTGCCATATAACAGTTTAGGGAAAACAAACATCAATAGATCCCATCAGTATTTCTTTGCTTTTCATGGTACCTTTCCCCCAAAGTTCTCTATACCCATTAAATGTGTCCAGTACCAGGATTTACCTGTCTGGGTGGATTTAAGAGGAGGGAAATAGAGCTGGGTCTTACAATCCTGGTTATTCTGGGAACTAATCAACAATTCTCTACTCTGGACCTTAAGAGTGAGAAACAGAGAACAAAAGAGAAAGAGAAGAAACAACTCAAAATTGCCATCTTCATGGAATTTGTTGGAGGAGGAATTGGGCACAAAGCCATTATGTTTGGTCTTTATTCATTTGTAAAACAGTGATCATGAAACACTGGTACAAAAGAATATAGAATGTAGAATTTATGGGAAAGGACATAAGGGTAAGAGGTTTGAGGGTTTGAACTGAAATGAAAGGATTAGAAACAGAATGGCTGCAAGGTGGGAACGCCTGCCAGGTGTTCGATGGATTCAGTAGGGCACTTGGCCCCGCATCTCCCACAGGTGAAAAGCTGAGACTATTGTGGTTCCATAACTTACCCAAATTCAAGGGCCGACATTCTGTCCAGAACGGGACTTTGGAAGACATGCAGTTAGTGAAGGGTATCGACTGAGTGGCTCTACTCCTGTCCAGCTCTGTCACGGGCTGTCATTTGGCCCCCAGAGACCCTGGAACTATCTGGGCTGTGGGGATGCAGACCCCGGGGACAAGCACTGCAGCACATTTGAACAGACATTGGAAGGACTTACAATCTCTAGGAAGTACAGGACAAACAGGCAATAGATACAGCTTCGGATTCTAAGAGGCATGAGACCTCATAATCTGTTACTATTGAATGAATAAAACACATGCTAAAAAGTACTGAACATGTTTTTGAGTTTAACAGAAATGCTAAGTAGGGTTATCTCCCTCAAAGAAATCCATGGGAGATTGGTTCAGTTCATTTACTCATCCAGCAAATATTTACTGAATGCCTACTGTGGTAAGTATGATATCAAGACTGGAGGTACAATTGTGAACAAGGTCTGGTCTTTGCTCTCTATGCAACTGATATGTTAATTGCAAGAGACAGAAAACAAGTAAGCCAATAAATAAGATAACCCTAGGCTGCAATAAGTGCTATAAAGTAGAAAAAGCAGTGACGTGCAGGTGAGCAACCAGAGGTGGGAGGAGGCAAGCTCCATCTGATGGGGTCTGCAGTCAGTTGGGGTTGGGTTCAAACCCAGCTCCAACACCCGCTAGCCACATGGCCTTGGGCAAGTTACCCTGGTGTCTTGATTTCCTCATCTCTAAAATGGCTAATAATATTTGCTTTGTGGAGTACTATTCAATGTCTTTCTGCTTAAACCAGAGTGGATTCTGTTGTTTGTGACCAAGAACTCCATCCAAACTCTCACTCTTTGAGGTCTTTATATTTGCCAGTGTCTCCCACACGAATCTCTAACAAGTACTCCACAGGACCTGTAAAGCAGACATATGACATAAAACAAATTTGGAACATGAAGAATGAGGTGCCGTGTGGGTTCTAGTCTGGAGGAGGGGTAGAGAGACATCTGCTGTATCTCCTCTTATCTCTAAGACATACTTAGAGATTGTGTGGGAAACCCTGGCAAATATAAAGACCTCAATAAAGGAGAGTTTGGATGGGGTTCTTGGTCACAAACAGAATGCCCTCCAGTTTAAGCAGAAAGGCATTGAATAAAGGACAGCTCAGAGAATAAGAGGGTCAGGGAAGAAGCCTTGCCTTCTGGAATGGCGCACAGTTGCACTCTAGACTGCTCCAGGGAACACACCATCACAGCAGCTATCATAGCTGAGCATGGCTCCAGGATGCCACCTTCAGGAGCTCTACCACTGTGGCCTCCGAAAGTAGATGTCTCTCTACCCCTTCTCCAAACTAGACCCGTACAATACAGCACCTCATTCTTCAGGTTCCAAATTTGTTTTATGTGGGTATGTCTGCTTGCAGGTCATAAGCTCTGCCTAAAATCCTGTTCCTTGGGTGGCTAGTGAAGTGAGTTTCTGATTTCTACCTAGGGAGGCAGGACACATGATATGGGAAATTCTTCCAGCATAAGAAGGGTGGTCAGCATCACTGGGTGTTATGCACCTCAAGCATCCATGGTACAGAGCAAAAAACCACATGGCTGTTCAATAAAACCTGTACCCAGTGTTCCTCCTTCTCCCTTCCTAGGAAACAAATCAGCACACAGAAACATCTTTGCAGACTGTGGCAGCTCTTCTTCTAAATTCATTAAAGAAAGTAGGGAAAAGAAATGGGGAAAACAACAATGATATGCCATTTTACACCATCAAATCAGCAAAATGTAAAATTCTAACAGTGCTGTGCAGTGATGAGCATGCAAAGAAATGAAAACTCGTATGTGGCTAAGAGGAGTGTGGATTGATGTGGGCATTTTGGCATGCAATTCAGAAATAATCAATGAAATTGAAGATGTTTGTGCTCTATGACCCAGAAATCCCACTTCTAGAGATATTCTCAGATGTGTGTACAGAGACATATAGAAGCATGTTCATTGCAGCACCATTTGTAATACTGGAAAATTGGAAATAACCAGAACGCACATCAACCAGAAAATGGATAAATAAAATGTGGCTTATCAAATAATAAAACATGATTCTGCAGTTAATAAATGAACTAGAACTAGACACAGAAGCATGGAAATGTCTAAGACATAAAATTTGAGTAAAAAACAAGTTACAGAAGGAAAAAGAGTAAGTCACAGTCTGATACCAATTGTAAACCAAAAATAAAATTCTAGGCCTCCCAACCAATTGGATGAACCCCTCCTCTCTGTCAAGGGCATTCATTCCTAAGTTGATCTGAAAAGCTAGTTCAGGCCATGATGGGAAGTGGGGGTCAGACATGCCTCATTACACCCTCCTCCCTTTGGAATTCGGGCACAGCTGACCAGCACTTAACATTAAAACAGAGGCCTTAAGACTGACAAAGCAGACTGTTTGTAGCAATAAGGTACCAACATGACAGACAGCAGACACTAAAAGGAAATGGCCCTGCAAAGCTGTCTCTTATGAGGAAAATGTAGATATTCCCTTTCCTTTCCAGATCTTTTTCCTGATCCAGGAGAGAATTAACTGAGAGTCTGGCACCTTTTTAAGTCTGATGAGAAACATTTACTATCTATTCTCTCTGAAACCTGCCACCTGGAGGCTTCATCTGCATAATAAAACCTTGGTCTCCACAACCCCTTATCTTAACCCAGATACTCCTTTCTATTGATTCTAGGTCTTTAGATAAACTCTTTGAACCAACTGCCAATCAAGAACTCTTTGAATCCACCTATAATCTGGAAGCCCTCCTCTCTCCCCACCACTTCACGTTATCCTGCCTTTCCAGACAGAACCAGTGTACAGCACATGTATTAATTGATGTCTTATTAAAATGATAAAACCAAGCTGTAGACTGACCACCTTGGGCATACGTTTTCAGGACTTCTTGAGGCTGCATCACAGGCACGTCCTTAACCTTAGCAAAACGAACTTCTAAATTGATTGAGACCTGTCTCAGATACTTTTTTATTTACACAAATAAAAGTTAAAAATGAAAAACACTGCAATCGCATGTCCACAGGTACATTTACTTGGAGTAATAATGTAAGTCATGCATGGGGCTGATGTAGACCTAAGTGCCGTGGTGCACCACTCTGGGAGACAGGAAGTAAGGAAGACTTCAACTCTATATGAATATGTCTATGTATACTGTGCTTCTTTGGGCGATTAAAAATTTTACGACTTTTTTAAAACTAAAGAAAAGAGTGGGACTTAGAACCACTCAACCCTGGGTAGAAACTCTGACTCTTCTACTTACTAGAAAAAAAATGTTAAACCTTCGCGGCCAGGCACAGTGGCTCACGCCTGTAATCCCAGCACTTTGGGAGGCCAAGGTGGGCGAATCACTTGAGGTCAGGAATTTGAGGCCAGCCTGGCCAACATGGAGAAACCCCGTCTCTACTAAAAATACAAAATTAGCCGGGCATGGTGGCGGGCGCCTGTAATCCCAGCTACTCAGGAGGCTGAGGCAGGAGAATTGCTTGAACCCAGGAGGCAGAGGTTGCGGTGAGCCGAGATTGCACCATCACGCTCCAGCTTAGGTAACAAAAGAGAAACTCTGCCTCAAAAAAAGAAAAAAAATTAAATCTCTCTGAGCCTCAATGCCTTCATCTGGAAAATGGGGCTAATAATACCTATTAGTTTAAACCACATGAAATTGCCTGTTTTGCAGGACAAATGCATTTGCACATCAGCAACTTCATGGTTCAGCCTAACTTTGTTCAGCAGAGCTGTGCTGAGAGCTCATGTAAAGAACCACTCATCTGGCACTCAATGGATAGCTGCCCTTATGAAAAGGAGAGGCTGGCACGGTGCCTCACGCCTGTAATTCCAGCACTTTGGGAGCCTGAGGCGGTGGAATGCTTGAGCCCAGGAGTTCAAGACAAGTCTGGGCAACATGAGAAAACCCCGTCTCTACAAAAAAATACAAAAAAATTAGCCAGGCATGGTGGCACACGACTGTAGTCCAATAACTGGGAGGCTGAGGCGGGAGGATTGTTTCAGCCTGGGAGGTCGAGGCTGCAGTGAGCCATGATCCCATCACTGCATTCCAGCTTGAGCAACATAGTGAGACTCTGTCTCAAAAAAAAAAAAAAAAAAAAAAACAGGCTGGGCACAGTGGCTCACACCTGCAATCCTAGCACTTTGGGAGGCCGAGGTGGGTGGATCACCTGAGGTCAGAATTCGAGACCAGCCTGACCAATATGGTGAAACCCTGTCTCTACTAAAAATACAAAAATTAGCTGGGCACGGTGGAGGGTGCCTGTAGTCCCAGCTACTTGGGAGGCTGAGACAGAATTGCTTGAACCCAGGAGGTGGAGGTTGCAGTGATCATGCCACTACACTCCAGCCTGGGTGACACAGCAAGACTCCATCTAAATGAAAAAAAAAGAAAGAAAAGGAGATACGTTTCATTGGAAGGTTGAGTGTATCCCTGCCTGGAAGCAAAGGAGGAGCTGGATGACCTCTTGGGGGCTCCTCTTTCTAGGCAACCATGGTCTTATCAGGTGAGCCCAGAGTCACCCAAACCACTGGAAGAGGGGACTCTGGGATGAGGGAAAGATACTTGCCCATATCAATTCTTACAGCACAGCATTTCCAGTGTTATTTCAAAACAAGAGTATGGATTGGGGGAGACCTTTCAAAGACAGATGAGGCTTTCTCTGGCTCGTGTCTGATGGGGAGGCCTGCAGAGACACATCTGTTTGGCTCAAGTGCAGGACAGCACCAGCCAGAGACCAGACTGTGAGGTCAAAGCCAATCAATATGGCCAACCTGGAAAAAGCGCTCCGAATAAGCTCTACACGAATCTTAAGCTGAACAGACTGGCACATTCTCCCTAGAATCAGCCTTCAAAATATTGAATGCACATCTTCATTATACTCGAGATGGAACAAATTGCCTAGTAAATGTTTGCAGTGAATGCCAGAAATGGCAGCACATGGCTGTTCGGTTTTTTGGGGAAGGAGGGGATGGCGAGGGAAGTAAAGAGCTGAAGACGATTAATGACCAAACCCTAGAGGAAAAGACACTCTAGCCAATTTGTGCTGATTTTCTTGTCTGAAAATGGGGAAAACCCATAGATTATTCAAGCTTAATTGATGCTTTTGCAGCAAAGGAAATGAAAGGTGCTTAATTCATATATATACTCTCCAAGGTCCATTACCAAGCTGTCACCTCCATCAGCCAAGCCAGTAGGCTTTCTTCTAGCTCTCCTGTCTATGCACATACAGCTGTGCACCCAGCAGTACATCAATCCCTGGCAACTGGCCAGTCGGGTTGTTTAAGAGAAGAAAGTAGAATGGAGAAAGAGCTGAAAAAAATCTGGACAGAGAAGCAACACCTTTGGTCTTTGCAGTTTAACAATTTAATTTGTTCTCTTCAAGTTGCAATTTTTCTGGTCTTATCCCTGAAATGGTATTAAAGGACTTATCCAAAGTCACATCAACTTCACTGGCCAAACTTGAAATTCCTGGGAAAGTACTTAACCTCTCTGAGTCCCAGTGTGTTCATCCATAAGACAGGGACATTTGTAAATTAGGAACAACATTTTCCTCACAGAGTTGTGGTGGAAGATACATGAGTGACACAGACTGGATGTTCCATAAATGTTATCTGCCCCCACTGGCATTTATCAGAACAGGTGGTTTTCATGTATAGAACCCTACAGTACGTAACAGGTTCAGGAAGAGGAAGAGAGTACAAGAAAATGTGTAGCATGTAATAGATTTTAACTACCTAATTTTTCCTACTTTGACCAAGTGAACATAAATGTAATACCCTTGCATACTCAGAAGCCTAAGAGTGTACCCAGTTAAACCAGCACACAAATGAACAAGATTTTATACAAATGAGTTAGCCCTTCAAATCACATGTTAACTAACCAAGAGGAAAGCATGAAAGAAGCATATAGCAAAGCCCTGGTGAGACCATATTTTCCAGTAAGTGAATGCCTTTTAATTCCAGCTGTTGTTAAAAGCAGCCTGAAAAAAGAGGGGGAAAAAAAACAATGAGAGGGGGAGGATGTTTGCACAATGAGAAGGAGTTGTCCAGACAGCACTCAGCTGTGAACAGTCCTTTTCCTCCGGAAGCCCTTTCCCCAGCAAAGGCTGCTTAGGATGCACTTGCATTCAAGGAGAGTTGCCCCTCCAGCATCTCCCAAATTGCCCAGATGGGCATTCATAGGAAATGCAAATTTAAAATAAAAGCTGAGAAAATCAGTTGAGTTCTACAATGGGCATGTATTTCTTTTGTAATCAGAAGACAACAGCTCTCATAAAAAAGAAATAAAGGGAGCCAAATTGATTAAGCCTATACAATTGAGGCAGAAAGTCTGTGTACATTAAAGCCTAATCTTTGTAAACAGTTGCAGACAGAGAGATTGAGAGTACACAACAATCTGTCTACAAACTTTGAGGTAAGGGGGCAACCAATATAGTGTTCAGCAGCAGGATCCAGCAAGGGACATGGGTCATTAGGGTTCATCAGCAAACAACAGCTAAAGAGAAGGAAAAGAAAGGAAAGGTTTGGACCCAGAATGAAACCACCTTAGCACTGCTCATACCTGTAGAGGACAGAGAAGATTGGTAGTTATCAACAGAATTGCTTTACTGGAACAATTATAAAGCAAAATATCCCTTAGGTCTTACCATACGCAAAGTTGTTTTAATAGTTGCTCTAGATAATGTCCCCCAGCTACCAAGGTGCAGGATTTCAATCCTGCTTTCTTATGTCTCCTTAAGAAGCTCCAAAGGCTGAGTGTGGTAGCTCATGCCTGTAATCTCAACACTTTTGGAGATTGAGGCAGGAAGATCACTTGAAATCAGGAGTTTGAAAACAGCTTGGGCAACATAGCAAGACTTTGTCTCTCCAAAAATTTAAAAGTTATCTGGGTGTGGTGGCATGGACCTACGATCCCAGCTATTTGGGAAGCTGAGGTGAGAGGATCGCTTGAGCTCAGGAGGTTGAGGCTGCATTAAGCCAAGACCACACCACTACACTCCAGCCTGGGTGATAGAGAACCTGTCTCTTAAAAAAAATCTCCAAAGGAAGGGAGAGTGATTTCCATTTACAGAGTCTCTGTCCCCACTCCAATCTCTGTCTACAACTCTACTCCACTGTCTGCTGTTACTCTGCTGGCCCTAGTTGGTGGGCCATGCCAAGTGCACCTCATTCTCCCAGGCTACTGATCCAGATGCTTTTCTTGGCTGTTGCTTCTGCCAATTGTCTCCAGGCAGCTAGTCTCTGCTGTGCTACGTGCTACCGCAGACAAACTGCCACAGTTCAAAACCATGGATGCTCCTGACAGCATGCCCAGTCCACCCACCCCAAGGCCCTAATCTTCTGTGACCTCCAAACTGCTCAGGGTCTGTGCCACCCGACACTGGTCCTCAGCTTTCCCTCCATAGCTGCACTGCTTGCCTGTTTTTTTCACCATGTGTTCACAGTGCTTGGTAAGTAATTGTTGACTGAATTAGTCAATGAACATGAAAGTGATAGTGGCAAGAGGCAGACAAACGCCTAGGCAGATGGGGCAAGTACCTGGTAAAACCCCACCTCCAAGCCAAAGACAGTTTAAAGCCTGAAAGCCAAGCTACAAGTCAAATCCATGGACCAGATTAAGAACCTGTCTTCCCATTTGGCATGCTTTCCTCTGATTGATCCCCACCCTTCAACTATTTTACATATACCTACCCTTTCCTAATTGGTTTTCTATACTGCCATACTCACCTTTGAGTGGTGCATTTGCTTTAGCCTTTCTCTGCATACTTACAAACCAATCAGCATGCACTCCCCTATTCTGAGCCCATAAAAGCCCCGGACTCAGCCACACTGAGACAGAAATCACCTGACTGTGGGGGTGGGGGACCCCCTCAGTTCTCAGCATGCCCTGGAACAGCTCTCAGCATGCTTTCTCTGCTGAGAGCTGTTCCATCACTCAATAAAATTCTTCCCCATCCTCCTCTCCCTTCAATTGTCAGCATATTCTCATTCTTCTTGGACACAGGACAAGAGGTCAGGAACCACTGCACGCAAGTACAATCTATAACACAGGTGGGCTGGGGCACACCTGGCCCAGCCACAGGCTAAGCCAGTGCACAAGCTAGACTAAGCATGGGTGGGCTGAGTGAACAGGGTGCCTCCTGTGTCAGGCAGTGTGCCTAAGCAAGGCCTGGGGTGGGTCGTCATCGGCTAGAGGTCCGCAGCTGGCAAAGTGATTGAGAAAAATCCTATGTCAAAGGGAGGAGGAAGAGATATTTCAGACTGTTCTTGAAGGACAAGGAAGTGAAACATATTAAATACTCACACAGCTACACATTGATACCAGGTTTTTCTTCAAGGGAAAAGGCCCAGAGGCTGTATTTACCACTCTGGTCAATTTTCCCACAATCCAGAATCTGCCCCTCAATCTTCTAAACCAGAAACCCAGTTTTCACATTCCCTGAAGAATCAGGCTCACAGTAACCAAATAATAAACTCAGAAAACCCACTTACTTCCTCATACACACACACACACACACACACACACACACACACACACACGGTAAACAAAAAAACCTGTTATTTGGATGACAAGAGCCTATGAACATAAGTGATCAGTAAACTCACTCCTTCTGGAAAGACCCACTTGGAAAATCAACAATAATCAGAAGGCAGCTTGGTAATAATGAAATGAAACCAAGGAAAGTGAGAGGAAGCAAATGTGTAATTGCCATTAGGCTTAGATGGTCTGATGTATGAGTGGTCATTAGAATTCTTATGGTTGCAAATGACAAAAAACCCAACCCAACTGGCTTAGGCAAAAAAGGGTTCATACAATTGAGAAAAACAGAAGCAGAGCTGATTCCAGGCATGACTTAATATAAGAACCCAAAGGGATCTAGTTCCTCTCTTTATATCTCTTGTCCTGGTTCCTCCTGGTTAGCTCTACCCCACACAAGTTCTCTCCACCATGACAGCAATGTGGCTGCAGTTGCTCCAGCATCACACTCTAAACTCCAAAACTAGGTTAGGACATAGTTTCTTTTCTAGTAGATCTGCAAAAGTCCTAAGATTCACACATTATAGTCAGGGGAATGAAAAGTGCTTACTAGCCTAGGCTTATCCCATGCTCCAGCCCTTGAATTGGGGGTGGGACCATGCCTAAAGTATGTGGCCTTAGAATGAGGGAGGGTGAATCACAACATTAATCAAAGACTATTAATAAAAATAGGATGAACAGATACTATGAAGAAAACTTAACATCTTTCACAGCCTACAATTTATGATGATATGCTCTTGTGAAGACAGTGGGAAAACTTAGTTTGCTGTGCACACTCCTGCACCCAGTCTCCACATTATGCATGCCCTCATCAGTAAGCCTGTGGTCAAGACTCTCCCTTTCCTGGTTAGTGCGTGGACATGCACTTCTTTTCCTGGGGCTCCACTGCTCACCAACTGCAGCTAACATAACACATTTAGTCCATCACAGCCGAGGCCTCCTGGTTGGAAGCTCTTTATTCTCTCTCCTACAGATGCCTTCACATGCCTGTGCTCTTATCCAAGGCAACTCAGATCCTTTGTGGAAAAAACAAATCTGTGCCCCATAGAAAGCTGGGGGTATAGTCTAACGAAACTCCTACAGACACATTTACTTTAAAGCCTTAAGTGCCACCTTAATATTTAATATAGATTTTTTCATTCTATGCTGCAGTATTTTTCCTACCTGCCAGGACAAATGGGATCCCCAGGACTATATGTCATGCTCCACACACTGAGCCCTGATTCACCCAAGTCATCAGTCCACATATAGACTTGGATGGAATGCGATCCCGTAAAGTACGGAATCTGGCTCCCTGAGTGGCCACTAAGGGACTAGCTGATGAACCTGGAAGCACAGAGAAGTCAACTTGGTGTGCGGCAAATAACCGGGGACAGAGAGAAGGGAAGGAGTTGGGCAGGTGAGTTTCCTCGTTCTCCTTCCCAGGGGCTGTCCTGCAATGTGGTTTCCCCTTGCTACCCTTGCCTGCCAGGTGACCTGTTGTGTCTCCATGGCTTGCAATGGAGTGGGGCCAATGCTACTGAGTAGTGCCTCATATCACTTCCAATCTCCCCTTTTCTCACCACCATTTTTTCCCCTCACCTTCATCCCCTGGCTTCTACCTCTCCCATAAAGCAGCAGCACATTAATCTTGGCTTCTGGCTCTGCTTTCTAGAGGAGCCCAGGCAAAAATATGATCCGTTCTTGCATAACTCTCAAGAGAACAATCTTATTTCCAACTTTATAAGACATCTCAATATAGCAAGATCTGGCAACAAGCAGGGTAGAAAGGAAGGAAATCCCAAGCCTAGAGATTAGCACGGCCAGAGGCACATAGCTGCCAGAGTCCATGATGGAGCAGGATGATGAGGGGAAGTAGCAAGAAAGATGTCCCAAACGCAGGAGGGGCTTATGGGCCAGGCCCTCCGGGAAGATGTTTACTATCCCTGCCTCCATCCCAGATTCTGAATACTGAACTAGGAGACTCCCTCCCCCCATCCTCAGTAAGTATTACTAAAGTAACGAGTCATTGTTACTGATCCCTCGGTTGTCACTGGGCAAGGAAAAGGCTGAGAGACACTGGCACAGGTGGGAAATGCAGGTCAAAGTGTGACAGGCACACTAACGGGCTTAGTGTTCCTCCTATAAACCATGGAGGGCATAAAGAGGTTTCTGAGCAATGGAAAGATAGAAACGATGATGGTTAATTTTGAGGGTCAACTTGATTGGATTGAAGGAAGCAAAGTCTTGACCTTGGGTGTGTCTGTGAGGGTGTTGCCAAAGGAGATTAATATTTGAGTCAATGGACTGGGAGAGGCAGACCCACTCTCAATCTGGGTGGGCACCATCTAATCAGCTGCCAGAGTGGCCAGAATAAAAGCAGGCAGAGGAACATGGAAGGAGTAGACTGGCTGAGTCTTCTGGCCTCCATCTTTCTCCCATGCCAAATGCTTCCTGCCCTTGAACCTCAGACTCCACATTCTTCAGCTTTTAGACTCTTGGACTTACACCAGTGATTTGCCAGGGTCTCTTGGGACTTCAGCCACAGGCTGAAGGCTGCACTGTTGATTTCTCTGCTTTTGAAGTTTTGGGACTCGGACTGGCTTCTTTGCTCCTCAGCTTGCAGATGGCCTATTGTGGGACTTCACCTTGTGATCATGTGAATCAATACTACTTAATAAACTTCCCTTCATATATTCATCTATCCTATTTGTGCTGTCCCTTTAGAGAACTCTGACTAATACAGAAACAGAGCTGATTTTTAACAATACAATCCTGGTGACAATGTCGAAGATGAATAGTAAGGAAATGAGTTTGGGGCTTTTTTTTTCTAACCTGATGACTGGTGAGATGAGAAGGAAGTTGTTTCAAAAATGATCTCCAGTTGAGTGATGATGCTATAAAACAAGTCAGGAAATAAAAGAGGAAAAATTGTTTTACCGAAATGTGGAATAAACAATGAGTTTGGTCTGAGATGCTCTGGGCGTGAGGTCATATGGGACATTAAAATGAACCTATCTTAGCAGGCAACTGGAAATACAGACGTGGAGCTCAGGAGAGAAGTGGGGACTGGAGATAGAAAGTCACGTAGCATCAGCATGATGTGAGGGTGGAAGCCAAGGCAGTGGGTGGCATTGCCTGTGGAGAGAAAGGACTGTGGTGGAGCTCTGAGTGCAGCCAACCCAGCTGAGCGATGGCGAAGGAAATGGGACCAGGAGGTGGAATCAGAACAATCTGTCAAAAGGCAGAGGAGAGGCAGTCTCAAAGACTTCAAGAAAACACCCAAAAGAGAGGCAAATCAAGCTTAGATGTTGGATAATTTGAGGTTTCCTGAGCCAGTGCAAAGCACTACCCAGTACTTAGGGCAATCTAACAAACAAGGATTTACTGCCTGCTCAGCACTGAACCCACGACACTAAATTACCCCATTCATCATGGAGTTCTGGGCTGGCAGGACTACTTGGCATCACCTTCAGTTCTCAGCAATGCAGCTGCCGGACCACACAGGGGCCCCCTTAGCCCGGACGGGAGCCGAGCCACCTATGGGAGGCAGATTCCTGAGGTTCCTCACTGGTGGCCTCACACCCTTTGTTACCTGCTCCCCGTTTGCCTTCAGAGGCCCAGAAAGGAGGAGGGGATGGTCAGGGTGGGCTGCTGCCTGCAAACTCATAGAGTTTGCTAAGGGGCTTGAGCTTTCTCTGTAAAGATGTCTGTCCGCTTGTGAATTGCTGGACTGAAGAGGTGGACAAAAGCTGTTTTAATTCTTAGGTCCTCTCCAGAGGTGACAGTTACCAGAGTGTTTACAATGGAGACTTTTGCTGGCAACTTCAAATTTTCCCTACGACTGAGCTTTGTAACTTAGCAGAACCACTGGAGAAAGAGGAGGAACAAACTTGGATTCTCTAGGCTGTGAGCCTGGCACCATATTGAACACTCCACGCACATCGCCTCATTTAACCTTGAAAATGCCCCTGAGTAGTAGGTGTTGTTATCGATTATCTCCGTCTTACAGACGAGGAAACAGGGCTCAAAGAATTAGTAAGCGGGGAAGCTGCATCAGACATTTTCAGTTTTCAGTAACAACTTTAGAGTTTCAAAATTCTTCCACATAGAATATTTCTTTTTGATTCAGAGACTCACACTGACTGTGAGAATTAACCCCATTATAGAAATATGAAAACTGAGAACCTGAAAGTTTAAGTGGCTTGTCCAAGATCCAAAGCTTGGGCCATCCAGACTTTGAGCTCAGTGTGCTTTCCACGATGCCTGCTGCTTCCTGCCCATTCCAGGAGAAAGTCTGGATGATACAAATAGGTGATTTTTCCTATCGTTGGTAAAGACTTTCCTAAACCAGAGGCCTCTTTCTTGAAAGACTTATTAGGAGATCTCAAAATCTGCCAAGTTCCCGAGTGAATCCTGCAAAATAGAGTTACAAGACGGCATCAGTGTAGGGGGAGATGGCCTCTCTGTGTTTAACAAAGCCCCGATGGTCACATTCTGGAGGTGCCTAGGAAGTATGGCCTTCCCCAGAAGTATGCCGCCTCCCTTCTTCATCTGCCACCCTGGGCCTCTGCTTCTGTAGGAACCAGCAAGGCTGCAGTCTTGGCCACTCACTGTGTGTTCTTAAACCGCAGACTCCATGAACTTGGCTTCCACTAATGTCTCTGTTCTAGCCCCCACAGGCTACTCTGTGCCACTCATTCACCAACTCACCTTGAAACAACCCCCTAATCGCATGTGTTTGCACTGTGTTCTCATTTAACTTACCCCTATTAAATGCTTCAGGCGCAGATGGCCGCCTCCCCAACGCAAATGCAAGGGGCCTTGTCTTGCTCCTCTTTGCACCTCTCCTCAGTTCAAACTTAGATTTGTTTTTTATTCTAGCCAGAAGTCAGATTAATTTTTTTATGACAATAACCTATTTCTTAGCAAAAGTATCTTTTTTGCTGTCAAATGAGTTTCAGTAACTTGTAAGAGGGAGATAGTGGCAATTTCCTTTACAATTCCCTTTGCCATGGAGTCCTCCTTTCCAAGCAGGCTGTCGTGACATTGTTCCCCAAGGAAGACACCCTGACCAGTCATAAGTCCTGGATTGCCTCGCTCCCTTCGCTAAGCACTGGCCAGTGGAGAATAGCAGGCTATTAAGTACCTTAGCACAATCTTTACTTTACCATTTGGAATAATGGTAATAATAACAAGTATGGTATTTTTATCATAATTTCTCATTTGATTTTAGACCTGGAAGGGCTGAGAGATTGAGTCTATCTCTCACTCACAGGTGAGGAAACAGATAAAGCTCAGAGCATCTAACATCCTGGACAAACCTCACAATCCTGTTCAAAGGTAGGCCAGCACCCATCTCACCAATAAGGAAACTGAGACATAGACAGTAATTTATCCCAATGGACTCAGGCAACTCCCAGCAGAGTGGGACCAGACTTTCTGTTTCCCAATTCCAGGTCTGGCACTCTTTCCCCTCAGCTGCAGGGTCTCTCCTTTGGCCAGAAAACCACTGGAAGAGGTACTAAGTAAATTGGATCATTTGTGACACTGGACTGACCTTGGCCCATACCAGCTTGGAGCACTGCTTCCAAAGGCCTCCCTGCTCCTAGGGGGTCTTTCGTCCATGCTCCAAGCAGCTGTGTGTGCTCCCACTCCAACCCCCCTTCCTTCTCAGTCTGCCTTGAGTCATGAAGTGTGGAAACTCCGAATACCAAATCATCTGTTAGATACAAATTTCAGCTGAGTGCCAAATAGCTCACTGCCATTACAATTAATGTAAAGTGCACTGTCTGAAGCTCCCTATAGCAGCAGTTCCCATTTGTTTAAAGATGTTTTAGCTGTAAGTGATGTGAATCATTATGCAGCCCTGTTTGGCTGGAACAGATGAGGAGGATCAGGGACCACTCAGGAAGTGAGCCCAGCTAGGACTGCAGTGACAGCCCCCAGCCAGAAAGACAGTGAGGGCAGCCCCTGAGAAAAAGGTACAAGGTGCTTGCTATCCTTGGGGCACAAAGAGAAAGCCAAGGAGAGGGACAAAGGTGGCTGGACTTCCAGAGCAATTCCTCAGTCTCTTCTTAGGTCAGCCTGCATTGACAGCCACTTCCCAGCTGGCCATGCACAGCAGCTGGACAGACAGGCTGCCCCTGCAGCAGGTGTTTAAGGCAGGCTACCCCTTGTTATGGGGAAGGCAAGACGAATTGAAGACGCAGGTTTCAAGTTCAAGGAACTTAGATCTTTCTGGGAATTCAGGAGGTAAAACTCTGCTATCATTTGTGCCTGCCTGGCAACCTGTTCCCTTCCTTCTGGCAACAGCATCAGATTTCCCACGAGCATTCCTTCCCTCCCTCCCAGTCTGTGTTGGCACGGCCCATCTCCAAGGGCTTTACAACCCGGACTGCCCCAGGAGCACTTAGGAGTCCCTTAAGACCAGATAAACTATCTCCTTCCTCTTCTAGAATGACCCTTGAGAGTAGTTATTCACTTTCTCCTGTGACATCCCTCACCTCCATCTTTGCACTTATCACACTGAACTATGACTATGTGTTCACGTGCCGGTCTTCTCTCCCAGACCCTGGGCTTTTAAGGACTGGGGTGTCTTTTAATTATCTTCATATCAGCAGTGTATTAGTCTGTTCTTCACATGGCTGGGGAGGCCTCACAATCATGGTGGAAGGTGAAGGAAGAGCAAAGTCACGTCTCACATGGTGGCAGGCAAGAGAGCTTGTGCAAGGGAACTGCCCTTTACAAAACCATCAGATCTCATGAGACTTACTCACTATCACAAGAATAGCATGGGAAAAACCCACCCCAGATTCAATTACTGCCCACCAGGTCCTTCCCACGACACATGGGGATTATGAGAGCTACAATTCAAGACGAGATTTGGGTGGGGACACAGTCAAACCATATCAAGCAGCTTCTAGCACAGTGCCTGGCACATGGTAGGTGCTCAGTTGATGTTGGATAGATGGATGAGTGACAAAACACACATAAACTATAAATAATATAAAAATACCATATGGGCAGACCCAGATATACAGACTTGTTGACGTTTTGTCAACCCTGAGTGCTACAAACCGTGACACGCAGAGGCTTTATTGCATTTATTAGTGAGGCAAGATAA
The DNA here is from genome assembly GCF_029281585.2 of Gorilla gorilla gorilla. NCBI lineage: Eukaryota > Metazoa > Chordata > Mammalia > Primates > Hominidae > Gorilla > Gorilla gorilla. The sequence continues at coordinate 82,695,286 of NC_073239.2, read as the reverse complement.
ACCCCATCTGACAGAGCCTCCTAGTCATATATCAGGCAGACAGTGCAAGACTAAACAATCAGCCCTGGCAGGCACCCACAGCAACCTGGAGGTTATGCTGCATCTGGTGCTAAGAGGCTGGGCAAGAAAGCTTCCACCCCAGAACCAGAGTGTTCTTCAAAGCTGTGATCAGAGACGGGCGGGAGGAAGGCAGCCTGCAGAGGAGAAGGTTGTACACTTGCCCTAAATTTTCCTGGTGTCTAGTTTAGAAAACCAAAATACTTAATACTTGCCTGAAGCAGCTGAGGACCACCAGGCCACATGGAGTGAGGCTTCAGAACAAAATACTTCGCTATAAAAAACAGTTAGGCCACAGGTCAGGTTCAGAGCAATACAGGGCATTTCTCCCTTTGTAAAATGCATGAACTTAATCAATAAACATCCTTCTTTCACAGCTTGGGTGCCCCAGGACAATCTTGCCTCAGTGGAAGAATTTTACATTTGAAGGTATGTTCTCAAGATAAACAAATTCCAACTGAGATGCTATTTTCCTTCTCTTTTTCTCTCCGCCCTCAACTTAAAAGAACTGGTATATCTGCTTGTTCCCCAAGTTAGTATTAAGGGTAAGGTAAACTAAAAGTTATTTCTTCACTGAGCCACAATATGCCTCTAAATCCAATTTTTGTTGGCCCCAAGCAAAAACCAGTTATCTGATGGAAAGAAAATGTTTCCCTTTTACAAGATATGTATTTAGTAAACCCATGCATTCTACCAATTCTCATTATATTCCTATCCTTCAGTTGTTTTCAGAATGAGTCTACTGACTCAGCCATCTCCCAGGTTTTGGGGCTCATGGAAAAGGACATCTCCCTTGTCTTGCCCATTCCCACTGTTCCTGTGCACTGTCCTGGTATAGCCATGTAGAAGGGTTGCCACACTTATTTCTTGTCCTTCCCCTTCCCCTTCAGATGAGGACCAATCTCCAAGAATCTTTTGATACCTTCCAGGTACAATTTCGGACACCAAGTTGGCCCCAGGGTTTGCCGAGCTGAACAAGGCTGAGTGTAACTCTCCCTCCTGCCTGCTGTTGAGGCTGTTCCCTTAAATTAATAAGTGGCCACCTCCTGGGTCCTCTCTGCATGGGCAGCAGGTACAGCAGGGCATCCTGCATTATGAACACCTCTGCTTTGTGGCTGAGCTTTACAGCCTCCCAGTGAGGGTAAGAGAGCAGGTGCTACATTTTACAAGGGCGAGAACTGGGCTTTGTATCCAGTGACTCTGGAGATGGCAGGGCTGGGATTAAGCCACAGCTCTGGCTCCAGACCCAGGGCTCTTTCCTTTCTGCCTCCTCCTCGTGTCCCCCTCAAGCACCATTCCACCGCAGGCAGTGCAATCCCTCCATTGCTTAAGCAGAATCTTGGCTCTGCCACTCAGGAGCTGTGGCACTTTGAGAAAATTACTCTGTCATTCTAAGCCTCCATTTCTTCATCTGTTAACTGGAGCTAAGAAGAACCCAGTTAATATTCCTCCAGGCTATTTCAAGAGATAAATGAGATGAGGTAGATGGAGCTCCTGGAACAGCAGACACCTCATAGTAAATGCCCAAAAGCTGTTATTGTTTTAATTATTGATATTGTTACTTGGCTGAAACTGTTCAGTTTTGGAGCCAAAGCAAACCACTCAACTAGTAGGTCTTAACTCAGTCTTGGTCTTGGCATCATTGTTCCTGCATCCACCTCCCTTTCTTATTCTATAAACTAAAGAATCTGTCCCTTTTAGGCAGAATGTTTGTGGAATGTTGCTTGAGCTTCTAAGATACTTAGACAGCTTCCTCCAGGGAGGATTCTTAGAGACACAGTGAGGAGAGAAAGATTCAGGCCAGACACCTATCCTATGAGGAAGTCAGGCCTCTGGCAGGACGACCCTTCCCTCGTCCTCCCACGTGGAGCAGAAACCTCACTAGAGGCCACGGTATCAGGCTGGCTACCTGGTCCAGAAGTGGCCCCAGCCACCCTCTGTCTCCTCCCCATCCATTTCACCATGTCCTGCTGACTCTGCCCCAGTGACATACGCAGGCTCTCTTGCCACACCCACTGCCACCATTGCAGGCCATGCACCTCTCGCATGGACAGTTAACTGGCCATTAATGAGTCTCCTTGCCTTCAGACTTTCCTCTCTGAGGAGCTCAGCAGACAGAAGGCACCTCCCAATGGTGCCCCTTCTCAGCTACCCCCGACTTCACAAAGCAAATGCCTCAGCCCCGGGTCCCAGGCCACGCGCCATCTGGCCATACCCCACATCACCCTACTGTCCTGCATGGTGCCACACTAATGCTCCAAATATCTGCCCAAGGGCCAGACTCACCCAGGTGTTTTATAAACGTGGGGATTCCCAGGCCCGACCCAGCCTTATTTACTGACCCTCTCTTGGGTTAGACACCAGAACTCTGCATTTGTAAAAAGTTCTCCAGGTGGCCGAAGCACAGTGGTGTATCCTGCATGCCTGCCAAAGAGAACCTGGCCAGCCCCCTACATTCGCCACATATGCTTGCCTCAGTGTTGCTCTCTCTGACAACAGCTCCAGTCTCTGCCTACTACAGCCCCCTCATCCTCCCAGGCCCACATCAAACATCCACTCCTCCAGTAAGTTTGCCCCCACTCCTCCAGCCAGAAGGATGCTCTCTGTCCTCTGACTCCTGTACCATGTCGTCATTTCCTAGCCTTTCCTCAAACTCCCAGCCTTCGTTTCCTTATCTCCCACCCCAGGCTAACCTGAGAGGTATCCTTGCCTGGCTGCTCTCTAGCCCCTCTCCCCATCCATGCGGGGATGTTTTAGGAATTAATGAGTTATTTCATGTGGAGTACTTGAAATTCTGCCAATAAATGTAAGCCATTGTAATTATCGTTGCCATCCTGTCATCTCTGTTTGCGTTTTTGTCATGACTTGTGTGTATGTGTTTCCTCCCTCGGGACCCCGTTGAGAGAAAGGACTATGCCTGTATCGTCTTCATATCCCGCATGGCAACTGACACAGTGTGGGCCACCTGCAGCACCTTCACTAAACGTTTGCTGAACGGACAGCAAGCAGAACCATCTCAATGCTTCCCCTTTATTCCTCTGCGCTCCGCCTGCCACTGCTACTGTAATTCAACCCGAACAACCCATCACCATCAGAATTTGTAATTATTTATTTACTGTTTTGCAATTATTTGATTATCATCTGACATTTCCACCAGACTCTAAGTTCCCTGAAGGCAGGGATCTTTTTTTTTTTTTTTTTTTTTGAGATGGAGTTTCACTCTTATTGACCAGGCTGGAGTGTAATGGTGCAATCTCGGCTCACTGCAACCTCCACCTCCCAGGTTCAACTGATTCTACTGCCCCAGCCTCCCGAGTAGCTGGGACTACCACGCCTGGCTAAGTTTTGTATTTTTAGTAGAGATGGGGGTTTCACCATGTTGCCCAGGCTAGTCTTGAACTCCTGACCTTAGGTGATCCACCCACCTCAGCCTCCCAAAGTGCTAGGATTACAGGTGTGGGCCACTGCACCCGGCCGGGGTCTTATTTTTTTTTAATCTCACTATTGTGTCCACAGACCTAACACATACGGTAAATAGCTTCCCCAAAAAGATTTTCAATTAGCAAACTCTAGTTAATCAAAAACTGATTCATTCATTTACCAATGGATTTCTTTTTTAGTTATTTTATTATTCTAATATAATAGATGGTTCTGAATATTATAGTGGTTCTAGTCAATGAGTGCTCCTAGCAGCTAGACCTAGTCAGGGGTCGTGTCAGGGTCCAGGGCGGTGAGTATTAATAGTTGGATTGTTGCCTGCAGTCCAATGCTAAGCAGGCATTCAGAGTGTGGGCTCTGCCATCAGCTGGGCTAGTGTAGGACCCCCTCTTATCACCTGCGTGACTGTAAACAAGTAACTTTTCTCATCTGTTAAGTGGAGATAAAAGGAGATCTACTTCATAGGGTTACTACGCATGTAAAATGCTTACTCAAAAGTTGGTTACTATGAGGATAATAATATTGGCTTCCAAATAACATTACAGACTAGCTTAATTAAACTTTTATGAGCTAGATCATGTGCTTCAATTTTCTTATCTATAAAATACTATATTCAAGTTCTTATTACATGATAAAAATGATGAGCTATTTACAAGGGAACAACAATAATAGAAATTTAGGGCCCATCTAAGTACATCCTAACCCCTGACCAGAAATTGTGACGGCTTAGTTTCTAGAAAATAAAGCCGTCACATGTTCTGCTTCCTTAAGGAAAGTTTGAGCAAATTTTAAACGCTCCTTGGGGAAAAACTAAAATGAGTAATTCTAGAACCGGGACAGAGAAAAGAAAGAATGGATCAACTCAACCACATTCTATAAGCCCTTCTAGCTGTAGCCCTTCACTTCCCAAGAATGTTGATGACAAACACTAAACATCATTATGACCCTAATAAAATTTAGAGTCCTACACGATCAGTCTGTGCACATTCAAAATTGCACAATACAGGGGCCACATGTAATTAAAGGGAACTGCTCATCTTCACTTGTAGCTCACAAAGTACATTCAAAGAGATTCGATTCCTAACTCAGCACAACACATCTCAACGCGCCTCCTCTCTGTGTGATGCTGTCTGGGAGATCCTCTAAACCCCAAATTCTTCCTTCAGCCCCAGCACCTGAGAAGGTAGGCAGACCTTTCTCGTGTCTCCTCCGCAGTCACTCTCTGTATTGACTGATTTGTTCCTCTGTCATCCCACTCCCAACTCTTTTAACTTATCCCCCTCGCTCCACATCACAAAAGATCCTGGACCAGGGCTGGCAAAATCTCTCCTTTCCTGGAGGATTGAATGGAGGCAAGTAGTCTGGGTAGAAGGCGGTCATTGTCTTCCCAGCATCCATCGCCTCCTCTTTTAGTAGCTGCAAATTTTGTTTTCCTTTGCCGACTGCGGGTCATTTTAGTGGAACTGCCAATGAGTACCTGGCCAAGGGGAGAGCACGTGACTCAGGCAAGATGAGGCCAACCCTCCCCATTCATTCTCATGGCAGTCCCTGGTTCTACCCTGGCTGGTTCCTGCCTCTCACCAGCTCTAGCTGCCCAGATCACTGACATCATTTTCCCAGCCTAATTCTTCTGTCTTCCCTTAGACTCTGTGAGCTGTCTAAAGTACTTCCAACAAATTTGTCTGCTTAACTTACCCAAGTTGATTATTGTTGTTTGCAACCAAAGAACACAAGCTGATATCTAAAACTCACTTTTTAATTTAATTTTTTTTTTTTTTTGACAGGGTCTCACTCTGTCACCTAGGATGGAGTGCAGTGGCACAATCTCAGCTCACTGCAGCCTTGACCTTGTCAGGCTCAGGTGATCCTCCCACTTCAGTCTCACAAGTAGCTGGAGCTACAGGCACATGCCACCTCGCCTAGCTAATTTTTTATTTTTTGTAGAGATGGGGTTTGCCATGTTCCCCAGGCTGGTCTCAAACTCCTGGGCTCAAGCGATCCTCCCACCTTGACCTCCCAAAGTGCTGGGATTACAGGCATGAGCCACTGTACCTGGCCTAAAACTCACATATTAATAAATCTTGTTGTCACCTTAGTTTGTAAGAATATGGTGCAGCATGGACTAGTGAACCTAATCTTAACTGATGCAGTTATTACAACTCCAGTCCAAAGTTAGCTTTTATGAAACCTGCTTTTTACTACTTATGTCTATCCCCCACCAAAATCATTTGAGCATGTTCAAAATTCCTAGTGAAGAAAGGAATCATGGCTACTCATTTTGTAAAACCTACATTTACCCTCTAGAGGCTACTCAGAGTAATAAAAACCACACATGGCAAGGTGTCAAAATATTTGGCCTCTCTCATTTACTGGCCGTGTATCTGCAGCTCAATCATTTAATTTCCCTGACCTTCATTTACCTTGTGTATAAAAATACAGATAATAATATCAGCTCTTTCTACTTCTCAAGGTGATTGTGAGGTCCAAATTAGAAAATCAAATGAAAAAATGCCTTGGGAATCATTAACTTTGGGCCTATGGCCCAGAAAAAAATTAAAGCCAACTATGGCCACTGTCTTCTCCTAACTGGTTCTTCTTCCTCTTACCTCCTGGCTTAGCTATTCTCTTCACTGCTTCCCCCTCCCTTCCCGCTGTTATAGTGCCTGTGAGTAAAATTGCCCTTTCTCAGCTACCATCACGGGTCTGGATGAAATACGCCAGATGAAATACAGCTATATCAGGATCAGTAGTATCATCCTTTTACAACGTGAATTCCTAATTAGACTGCATCCATCTCAGTTTTTTAAAAAATGAATTTGTATACAGTACCTAACTTCAGACCATAGCATGGAGGCACACACTCAACACAACCCAGAGGGACGATGATGGGCCCACTCGAAGTGGAGTCCCCTGGGCTTAGGAGAACCGAGATCCTCTCTGAGCTTTGCTTTTTTTTTTTTTTCTATTAGAAATCAAGATGGAAGAAAAATGTTCCTCATTCTGCACTCTTGAAAGTAAGAAATTGTTACTTTATTGCAACTTGGTTAGCTAGAGATCTTAACCAAAACCTGCAATTATAAATGGTTTCTACTCAAATTTCTGTTAAAAACAAACAAACCACATTCTAAGAAGAGGAGGGAAGTGCCTGGTGGAGAGAGAAGTGGAGGCAGAAACTCTGAAGATGTAGACAGCAAAGGAGCAGGACAAGATGCCCAGAGTCCAGAGGCCATGGCTGAGGAGTGTGGGGAGTTGAGGGCAGAATTCTGTGGTTACCATGGGGCTTACGTTCAGAGCAAGCCACGGGCTCCACTGCCTCTTCTGCCCCATAGTGACAAACTACTTAATGAGAGCCACTGGAGATTTTCCTAGGGACTACCAGCAAGTTGCTTTCCAGGGCACTGTAGCCTGTTAATAATAGTAACAGCAATCATCGCTGAGCTCTCACCAACTGCCAAGATGCCACACTAAATTCTTTTAAAACTCTTGCAGGTAGGTACTGGGGTCAATTGTACTGTCGTCTGAGTATTTACTGCCCTTCCAAGGGAGAGCGTATACTCTTTTCCCCATTGATTTGGACGTCATCAATGATCCCCTCACCCCACCTTCTGCCACTGAAATGGCAAGGGACCCAGACAGGTGCTCCTGTGTTAGCCAGGGCCAGAGAGAAGATGACAGGGAGTGGCAGAACTGCAACTGCTTCACCATGAACATGAGCATGAGCAAGAAATAAACCTTTGTGCTTGTTTAACACCGCACAATGTATTTAAGCTGACATTATCATGGGGCCGTTGGAGGCTCAGAGAGGGTAACGACCCAAGGTCACACTGCCAGTGGGTGGCAGCGTCCTTCTGAGTGAGCATGTCGCCACATCCTTCCTGGACACCCTCTCCCTGTTGCCCCTCTTCAGCCACCTGCCCTCATGTGCATCTTACCTGGCTTTGGCTCCCCATGAAAGCCAACGACAAAGGCAGCCCTCACTTCTCACCTCGGTTGGCTTCTCTTTAGCACAGGCGCTGCTAACCATTTCCTCCTTCCTCAAATGCTCCCGTGGGAACCTCCATGACCTTGCCTCTCTCCGGACCTCTTTTGGCATTTCTTTATCCGCCCCCACAAGGCAGCCTTGACTTTGTAGTTACAGCAGAGGCTTTACAATCAGACTGACTCCAGAAGATCAAATATACAGTCTTTATTTCACCAGCTGTGTGATCGTGGGCAAGTCACTCATCCTCTCTGAGCCCCGGGTTCGTAAATAGAAAACTGGAATAAGAACACCTCCCTTGGCCGGGCGCGGTGGCTCACGCCTGTAATCCCAGCACTTTGGGAGGCCAAGATGGGTGGATCACCTGAGGTCAGGAGTTCGAGACCAGCCTGGCCAACATGGCAAAACCCCATCTCTACTAAAAATACAAAAAATTAGCTGGGCCTGGTGGAGGGCGCCTAGAAGTCCAGCTACTTGGAAGGCTGAGGCAGGAGAATCGCTTCAACCCGGGAGGCAGAGGTTGCAGTGAGCCAAGATCGCACCACTGCACTCCAGCCTGGGTGACAGAGTGAGACACTGTCTCAGAAAAACAAACAAACAAACAAACAAACAAAACCTCCCTTGCAGGCTGTGGTGAGCATCACTAAATGGGCAGGCATGAGAATGGGAACATGCCAACCAGGGGACTACCCAGGCCCTGTCTGTATGTGGGAGTCTTTCCCCACTCACTTGCCTGAGGAGCTGCTTTGTACTTCCTGACCCTACCCTTCTCCCTCTGGTCAGTCAATTCATAGGCTGTGCTGGACCCGTTAAGATTTTCTTAATGAGTCAAACTGTAAGATCCAGAAGCAAATCAGTTAGATCCATCTGCAGTTGTATCTGCGCAATCTTCAAATGTGTCCAGAATCTGACCTTTTCTGTCACCTCCTCAGCTTCTGCCCTAGTCCAGATCGTCATGTGTCATGCAGATGGCTGCAACAGTCTCCTACCTGCTCTCCTGGCTGCACCCTCCCTCCCAACTTCTGTCTCCACACAGTGCTCGGAGCTATGTGGAAGTGGCACCATGTCCCTCCACCACTCCCGTCTCACACCTCTTGTGGCTTTGCATGACTCATTCCCGTGTTATCTCTTGAAATTCATGTCTGATGACTCCCTGTCTCCACTCCACCCAAAGCACATGGGTCTCCTGACTGCTCTGTGGACACCTCAGACAATGCCCCACCTCAGGGGCTTTGCCCAGATTCTCCCATTTCCGCTGCTGCACCCGCATCCTTCGGGTCTCTGCTCTGATGTCACTGGGGCAGAGAGGCCTCCCAGGTCAGCAGTTACCAAGACAGCCCCAGCCCACACCTCTCAGCTGCTTTCCAGAACCTCCTTCAGCTTCCTTTTTCCTCACAGCAGGATTGCCACCTGAAATATCTCTTTTTCTGTTGAATATCTGTCTCTTCCACAGGAATGTCACCTCCTGAGATCAGGGACTCCGCTTTGATATTCACTGCATCCCCAGTGCCAAAAAATACCTCCTGACATACATTTGTATTGAATGAGTGATTAGATGAATAATGCTAAACTCTTGAACTAAAAAGCCACAGTTGGGCCATGGGGAAGCAAGGAAGGCGTCAGCAGAGAGAAGCAGGGAGAGGAAGCAGACACATTCCTCCCGGAGAACGGAGATGCCAGAGAGAGGGGAGAAGCACTGCTCCTGATGGCCAAGGCCAAGTCCCAGGGGGTCCAGCTGTTTCCTGCCTGCGATATGACAGCACCACAGACATGCACACACAGACCACACACACCTCATACACACTATATACCCACAGACTGCAGACACCTCATACACACACAGACCACACACACCTCACACCTCACACACTATATACCCACAGACCACACACACCTCACACACTATATACCCACAGACCACACACACCTCACACACACAGACCACACACACCTCACACACTATATACCCACAGACCACACACACCTCACACACACACACCACACACACCTCACACACACAGACCACACACACCTCACACACGCAGACCACACATGCCTCACACACACTACATACCCACAGACCACACACACCTCACACACTATATACCCACAGACCACACACCTCACACACACACACCACACACACACAGCCTATGCATAAAATGCACACATCACCCACCACACACACACCACAATCCCACAGCTTACACCACGCCTACATGCATACCGCACAGACCACACCCCCCAACCACCACACACGTACACACATGTCACACACATGCACCTTACACCACCCCCAACCCCTACACACACACTTTCTGGAAAGCCTGGAGCAGGTTCCCGAGTCCTGCTGCTGCCGAGCCCACATGGTGGTGGTGCATCCAACACAGACCCAGAGCACAGCAGGCTCCTTTAGTGCGAGTTCCCCGTCTCCCATCTAATGCCTTCACTATGAGCAGCTCTCACGCTTAAGAACTTACTCCAGTCTCCACTTCCCTAGAGTCTTGTTTCCTGTAGAGTCACAGCAGCAAATAGGCCCTCGCCCCAGCCCAGCCCTCCCCACCCCCGCACAGCACTTCTGGTCTATCAGTGGGTCTGCGGAGCTCAGCATGTTCCATGCTGCTTCCTGTGCAAAACTGGCTCTCCACCCCAACTGCCCTGTCCGACAGCAGCGCCTTTGATTTTGTTATTCTGGTCAGCACCTAGAGAGTCATATTTAGCATCTATCTCCTTCACCCCTATATCTGTCCACACAGCTTGTCAATTCTCTCCAAACTTCCTGAAGCCAACCTTCTTTTCCATTTCCACAATTAGAGATTATAGCACTTCACCCAGAAATCCTTCTCTAACCCCAGAAGAAATCAGGTCCCCATTTATACTCGAATAGCCCCTGTACTTTTATAGAATTGGCCATCGCTTTTAACAACATATTTTTGATAGTATTTAATTAATGTCCCTCTCTCCCATTGCACTATAAACTCCCCTGTGGGAGTTTACATTCTGGTCCTTTACAATAGTATTTGTAAATACATAGTTACAAATACTATCAGGGCATTCCCAATAAATGCCACTGGGTGAATGAATAGAGCTATTTTTTTCCCTTTGTTTCTTTTGCCCTCGCCCCCAGCTATAATGTAAGTTTCCCAAAGGATGGCGCTGTGTGTTGCTGCTGCTTGCATCTGTGTCCCCAGCCCCTGTGCTTAGCACAAAACCAGGAGCACACTAGGTGCTCAGGAAATAAGGACTTATTGATTGCTGTGTCCCTGTCAATCATTCAGATGTTGAGTTTGTTTGGGGAAAGGCAAGTCCTCACTCCCAAGTGACCAGGCAGGCATCAGCCAGGCCCTACCAGCCCCAGCTACCCGACAATCAGGAACGTCAGTGTTTCCTCAGTGGCCCACCAGGCTGGCTCCTTCCTCTGCCTCCTGATAGGGCAGTAATTAGAAACAGCAGTCATCACCATGTCACATTCCCTGGAGCACCCTGCTGCAAGCACGGAACACATGTAGCTGTGAGACCACCCGCCAGGAAGAGAATAGAAGAGTCATTTGCTGAACATGCAGGGGTGAGGGCTAAGGGGACGAGCTGCTGCATAGCAAATAGCTGCCTCCTCTTCCCCAAAGCCCTAAATAATTTCTCCACTTAAAAAAAAAAAGGAAAAAATACACAATTAATTTTTCATGTAGATCATCCCACTTGGAAGCTTAGGAAGGGCTGTGCATACTAACAGCCTGAAATGCCACACAGTTGGCCTGGCTTAGACAAAACCAAGGAGGGAATGAGTGGAGAAAAAGCCCAGTGGCCCTGGCCTGTGGCCCTCACTGAGGGCACTGACAGAGTGGAGGGTCTCTGCTGATTCTCTCTTGTCCTTAAGGGCCTGCTTCAGGCCATGTGGGGTCACCTTCACTGCCACGTTTACCATAATGACACTGGGAGGTAGGATTCATTGTCTTCATTTTATAGATGAGGAAACTGAGGCAAGGGGAAGTTAGGCTCCTCGGCCAAGGTCACCCAGCCAATGGGAGGCAAAATCAGGATTCCATGTCCAGCGCTCAGCCCCTCTGCACACCCGCACACAGCACTGTTTCCCAGCAGGCATTTAGGCAGACACTGGGTGACCATCTGTCTGCGACAGAGGCAGGCTCTTCCTTTCTGGGAGGGAGGATGGGCTCCAGCAGAGTTGCCCAATCCAGATTTTCCTGCACACGTGTTAACTGTTTATCTCCCTGCCTTCGCCCCAGAGTGAGGAAGGGAGGAGGAGAGGTGCAGAGGGGAAGAGAGGAAGAGGGCTCCACGTTCCTCATGGCTCCTCACTCCTCCAGCACTGCCACAGCAAGGGGGCTCAAAACATCAACGCTGGCCAGATTCCCCGGGCCTGCATCCTCTCTGTCGCCCACCTGGCTGTGTGACCGTGGGCACATGGCTTAACAGCTCTACATTGTTGCCTAGGGCTGCCGTCCCAAAGTACCAGAGACCAGGTGGCTGGAAACAAAAGAAATCTTTCACAGTTCTGGAGGCCAGAAGCCCAACATGAGAGGGGCGTTGGTGTTGTTTCCTTCTGAGGGCTCTGAGAGAAGCTGCCCCAGGCTCTCCCCTGGCTTCTGGAGGCTGCCAGCCATCTTTGGTGTCCTTGATTTGTAGCTGCCTCACCCAGCCTCCACCTCTGCCCACATGGCATTCTCCGTGTCTCTCTCTCTCCTGTTCTCACGAGGACATCAATCACAATAGGTTATGAACCCAACTCTACTATGACCTCATTTCCACTAATTATGTCTGCAATACCCCTTTATCCAGATAAGGTCACATTCTGAGGTACTGGGGGGTTAGGACATCAACGTATCTTTTCCAGGGGACACAATTCAACCCATATCTATCTCTGTGCCTCTCTTTGGCGTAAAGGAAGAGAATAATAGTACATACAGTCACATATTGCTTAAAAACGGGCTTCCGATCTGAGCAATGTGTCATTAGGTGATTTTGTTGTTGTGCAAACATCACTGAGTGTACTTACACAAACCGAGATGGCATAGCCTACTACACACCTAGGCTATACGGTGTAGCCTATTGCTCCTAGGCTAGAAACCTACACAGCATGTTACTGTCCTGAATGCTGTAGGCAATTGTTACACAATAGTATTTGTGTATCTAAACATAGCTAAAGACAGAAAGGGTGCAGTAAAAATGTGGTATTATAATCTTACAGGACCACTGTCATATATGCAGTTTGTCATTGACTGAAATGTTGCTATGTAGCACGTGGCTGTACTTCATAGGGTGTTTGTGAGGACTGAATAATTTAGTACATGGAGTGGGCTTAGAACAGTGCCTAGTGTAGAGTAAGAACCCAATAAAGTTGTAGGTGATTAATAATGCTGTCATTATAATTGTCTGCAGAAGAGAGGGAATTGTCCCTTTTTTTTTTTTTAAACACTCACTGAAGAGACTCTATTTTCTTACAGAAACAAATGACTAGGCCCAATGTGGTGGCTCACACCTGTAATCTGAGCACTTCTGGAGGCCAAGGCAGGTGGATTACCCAAGGCCAGGAGACCAGTCTGGGCAACAGGGAGAAACACTGTCTCTACTAAAAATACAAAAATTAGCCGGGTATGGTGGTGGGTGCCTGTAATCCCAGCTACTCAGGATGCTGAGGCAGGAGAATTGCTTGAACCCGGGAGGCAGAGGTTGCAGTGAGCCGAGATCATCCCACTTCACTCCAGCCTGGGAAACAGGGAGAGACTCCATCTCAAAAGAGAAAAAGAAAAGAAACAAGTGAATAGATGTTTAGATATTCACTAGCTAGGACTCTTGGTTGAATATAGCAGAAATCTACTCAGGCCAGCATTGGCAGAAAGAGCAAGTCAGTGCTATAGACTGAATGTTTGTGTCCCCTCAAAATCGATATTTTGAAACCTCACCCCCAAGGTGATGGTATTTGGAAGCGGGGCCTTTGGAGTGATTAGATTATGAGGGTGGAGCCCACATGAGTGATATTGGTGATATAGTTAGGAAATCAGAGAGTTTGTTTTTCCTTCTGCCATGTGAGGACACAGCAAGAAGACAGCCATCTATGAACGAGGATGTTCATAGCTGGATGCCTCAGGGCAACTAGGATGTCCTCACAGATACCACATCTGCTGGTGCCTTGATCTTGGACTTCCCAGCCTCTAGGACTGTGAGAAATAAATTCCCATTGCTTAAAAGCCACCCAGTCTATGGTATTCTGTTACAGCAGCCTGAATGGACTGAGACAGTGAGTAAAATGGAGGAATAAAAGCAGGAATTCCAAGAAGGCTTGAAAACCAATATCTGGATGGCTGTGGGGAATTCAGGAAGCCTCATTCTCTATGTTGTCTCTCTGCACATCCACTTTGCTCTTCAGCCTAACAGGACATAAATCCTCCTTACCTGTGTGATTTGGGGCAAATCAACCTTTTTGTACATCAGTTTCCTTATCTGTGAATGGGGATGAGAATAGAGTTGCTGGGAGGGTAAATGAGTTATTACATATAAAGTGTGTAGCATGGCATAGAGGAAGACAGTATGAGAGTGCTAGCTTTTAGTATTAGTCTCCCTGTGTGGCTTCTCCTGCTATTCTGTCCACAAGGTAGAAGACACAGCTGCTGACTACTCCAGAGTTTTCCCAAATCCTCTCTTCAAGAGAGCTACCTGGGCTGTGGCTGAACCTCTTCTTGGTGACTGCAAGTTGCTGGAGAAGCATCTTCTGGCCAGCCTGGGTGGGGAGCCTACCCTTGTGGCCATGTGGATAGAGGAGGAGGCCTGGGAAAGAGGCCTGAGAGGCAGCCTGACTCATGTCCAAGGCCATCGCATCCTGTTCTAGATTCTTTTCTTCTGCTGGAAAGGTCTCTATAAGCACTAGATGTAAGTTTGCTGCCTAGACTTTCAATGTAAGCCAGATCACATCCTTCCCCATTTTCACTGGTTTCCCATGATACCTAGAGTAAGATCCACATGTGTTAGCTTTGTTTACAAGTCCCACCCAGATCCAGCCCCTGCCTGCTCCTCAGACCCTCCCCAGGCCTCTCACCCCTGCTGACATGCTGGCTTGCTTTCTGCTTCTTAAGCATGGCAGGCTTGTGTCCTTCTCAGGACTTTCGCATGTGTCATTCCTGCTGCCCATAAAAAGTCTTCCCCCAAGATTTCCACATGACCAAATCCTTAGATCTATTTAGAGCTCTGCTCAAATGCCACTCACCTCCCGAGAGAGACCTTCCCTGACCTCCTTATCCAACAGCCGCCCTTATCCCCACCTCCCATCATTCTCAGTCCCATCACATAATTTTCCTTCTTCCAAGCAGTGATCACCCTCTGATTTTATCTCGTCTGTCTCCGGGCTTACTTGTTTACTTTCCATCTACCTCGCCTCCATAGAACATCAGCCTCTTGATAGTAATGACCTTGTTGCTCTTGTTTACCCTGATGTCCCCTGTGTCCAGTGCAAAGCCTGATAGATCATATATACCAACTTTTTATTTATTCATGGGATGAACACGTCCGTGAATAAATACATTCTGAACCTAGTAACATGTGAGGGATAGGGTCAGAAATTTCTCCCTGTGTTGCCATTAGGGAGCGATTCCAATCTTGCACCACCCACCCTAGCATGCCAACATAACATCTTTAGGCTCTGCACTGCTGGCTTCTCAGACCCCCCATATTATGCAAGGTATATGAACTGTCCTTTAAAAATTCATACCAGGCTTTTTTTCCCATTGCCCTGGATTTACTTGATTTATCCAACTGCCAGTAGTAGAGATCTTCAGTTATGATTTTTAGACATCACTAATAGCACTTATTGAAGATCAAAGCCAAGCTAGCTATTTTCCCCCTTTAGTCCTCTGCAACCATAGAAGTTCTCCAATCCCATGGTTTGTCTGATTTTATTATCACCCAAGGATGCAAGATGATTTATTTGTTTACATAGGCTCAGATTATTCAAATATTCTTTTATCTACTCTGTAATAACCATTCTTTTTCTATTGCCTTAATTGTATCTTATTAGACATCTTGGTTTTGTTTTATGCCATGTGGCCTTAGGATATACTGATGTGCTTAAACATTCTCACACGTACTTTAATATATTGTAAGTCACTTAAACTCATTGTAACTTGTCTTCGAGCTAAGATAGCATCATGGATTGCTCTCTTGGGAAGAAACACTAAACCAAGTGATCTTTTCCTGCATTCTAATATGAACACACCCAGGCTTTGGAACACTCTTGCCCTGCTCTCCTCCACATGCTGGGCATATCCCAGCACCTTCAAGAGAAAGAGAAGAGAAAGTAGAAACCCCCTCAACTATCAAAAGAGGTTCTCAGTAGCATAGCGGCCAGAAGTGTCCAGGTACCAAAAAATACCTCAGAAAGGGTTTTATAAAATCTTTTGACTACAAAGATGAATTAGTCTCTGGTCCTCACAGCACGCAAAAAAAAGAAGCAGTCTAAGTAATGACACCTGTCCCAGTTGGACTCCAGCTTGCTTTCCTTCGCTGCTTCTTGGAGTCTGAATTCCATGTTTGATTAGCCAGTGTTTCCTCTCTGTGACCCACAAGTTTCTGGGTAATCATCTGCAAAGTCAGAGAATTGAGCTGAGGTTGGATTGCAGGCAACCCCACCAAAGTCTTGGAGGTCTCCAGTGTCCTCTGTCCAGATCCCCTTGTGGCTTTTCAGAAGCTGTCCTGTCCCTGTGAGTTCCTCTTCAGTCCCAGCACCTCTCTACAGCTGAAGGGCATGGCTATGGGGCCCTTGGCCCAGAAACTCATCAGAATGGACTCACATTCCTGAATTACATGTGGAATGGATGGGGCCCAGAGTAATTGCCTCATTTCATCAGAGAAGACCTGAAATTAATTCCTCTCTTTAATGAATTACCCAGGGAACTGCCCTTTTCCAATTTTCCTTCTGATTTTAGGTTTCTTTCATTTTCTTTCCTTCATTGTTCCCCCAATCCCTCCTGGGGCTGGAGATCATAAAACTGTTTCTTTTCCTGCTGAACCCTCACGGTTTATGGCCATTGGCACTGGAGCTTCCCTGTGGCTCCCCAATCATTTCCTTCCTAATAGGAAGCAGCAGGTTTAGAGTGGTTGCCTTGTCTTCTTTCCAAGCCATAACATTTTCTTTCTTCCTTGTGATTTAAGAACTTCTAGGATGCTCCATGGGTCCCCCAGCAGCCAACAGTAGTTAAACTCCTACGAGTGTCCTGCTACTAGATTCTGTGTTTATGGTGACCTGTGTGACCACAGCAGCCAAGCCATCATCAGCTGGTGGGTGAAATTTTCAGAACATTTAAAAATGCCTAGCTCCCACTACACACCAATGAGGTGTTGATTAATATGGCTAACTTTAACATAGTCGATGAAGGCCATAAAAGCCACCTGCAGTTCTGTGTGGCTGACCCAGGGCCCCCTCACAAAGCCCAAAGACAGACCATTTGGCTGTACTAAAAGTACTGCAGCAGGAGGAAACAGAAACTTTATGCTCTCTGTCCTTGTGCCTCATGGAGAAGACTCCCCTTGCTCCACTCCCCGCACCCACTACCCCACCTGCCCCACACACCCCATTGATATACATTAGCAATTGTGTCTAACCAAAGAGGAACATAGACATGGATGCAATAGTTTACTTGAAGACTTCCCTCCCCCAAGGAATGCAAGGCCTTTTACAAAATGGCCATTTCCTGATACAGGAGAATTGCTTATAAAAATGGAAAAACCAAGACACAGATAGAAGATAGCCCAAGGTCACATTTGAGAGTCAGGAGTAGAATGAGTGTGGCCCTTGGTCTTTTCCAGAGTTGTGTTGTATGCAGCACTGTGAACAGTGATGTTCTCAGAGCAGCTGCTGCAGGGCAGGCAGTAGTTTGAGCAGTCAGTGCAAGCTGCTGGCCTGGGAATCTGAGTGGCTTTTAATTTTCTCAGGATTCTTGGGGCTGACAGGACCTTTTCCCAGTCCAGGTCCACACAGTCAGTTTCCAAGAATTAGTCACAGATTTCTATGTGTAGACTGAACTGCCAAGTCACCACTTAGCCTTGGCTCACAACACTGAAATCATAATTACACTGACACAGGTTACCATAGGGGGCCCAAACTAGGACACTTGACATTTACAGATAGGAAGAGCATGACTGCTTATGTAAATTACATCATAAAATAGAAAGGAATTTAATTATTTTCTGTTGCTTTGGCAGCAAAACAAAATGACTTTTAACAAAATATTTAACAAGGATTTTTTTCATGTTGAGTCTTAAGAGATTTATGTTCTGGAGCAGCTATCCATTCATAAACAGTTAAAAGGCAACATATATAAATACAACCTAATACTTATCATTAAATTGAGTTAAATGTTGATTTTTAAAATTTCCTTTTTAGTGTGTGTAAGCAATGTGTAGTGGTATGTGGAAAATAGCTTCTGTGTGCCTTTTGTTGAAACTTTGCATCACAGTTGTATAATGAATGGTGTGAGGTGAAGGTGGCTTAGTGTAGCGGTGTGAACCCAGGCTTTGGAGTCAGTCCAGCTTCCTGAGATCAAATCCCAATTCTGCCACTTGTTAGTTATGAGATGCTGGGTGCTAATGTGGCCTTTCTGAACCTTGGTTTTTCATATGTAAGATGGCAATGATCACCCTCTACTCTATAAAGTGGAGGCTTAAGTAAGTTAATTTTATGAGTATCTTAGTTCCATACCTGCTACATAAATAAGCGCTTGAGAAACAGTAATAATTATCATGAAGAAGAATGTTATAAATTTCAAACATGCCCATGTGAACCATGACAGGGCTGGAGAGTGGGGGCAGGGAGACTCTAGAGGGAAAGATCATCAGCTATGCTTCGCTTCCACCATTGGAAAAGGGAATATTTCACCTAGGAAAGGTAGGAGATGAAAGATAAAGATGGCTATTAAGTTAGAAGAAGGAGCCATTCAGTAGAGTTAGAGAGACAGGCTGCTGAATTCTTTGAAAGACACAACCATAGACCTATGGAGAAGACTCTAATCGTGTAAAAGTGAGAGAGAGAAACAGGGTAGAAGTCGTTGCTCAGACCACTCCAGCTTTTTACTGGTGCCCTAATATTTGTGTTCTAGAGTATACTGTGTCCACTGGGGGACACTAAACAGCCCTGGGCACCATGGTTGGTATTTTGAATAAGCCATAACTGAGCTGGCACCTTGGCTTAAGCAAACATTCTGGTGGAGGACTATAATCAGAGGTAAAGGCCTCAAGTAAAAAGCAGAAAGAAATGTGTAAAATGAGTTTAAATGGGGGGAAAAAACTAAAGGAAACCTGAAATCAAATATAAAGCCAGAAAGGGAAAAAGAAAATTGATTTTATGATAGATCCAAGATTTTTTAAATCTCCTCTGCTAAGAGGGACCCAGACTTCAACCCTCCTCCTACTCACTAAGCAATAGCAGCCCAGATTATGCATCCATCCTGAAGGACTCAAGAATAACGCCTGATCTGATCCACTTACCATCAAGGGGGCTCTGCCAGAATGAGGGCCAAAGGGACTCTTTTGAGGAGAAGCTTTGACACTGGGGATATGAAACCCAAAGGTGGAATTGAAGCATTGCTAAGCATCAATGGATTCTGGGAATTGCTTATCTCAGGGCCTCCGAATGCTTTGGAATCAGGTGGATATCTTGGTTAGAGAGTTCTCAGACCAGAGTCTCACCATTTGGCTTCAAAAATGCAAATCTTCCTGCTGGCCCAGGGGTGGCACTATTTGAAATTAAATCAGAAAATATCAGCTCAGAGTATGGGTCACTGTTTTTCAGGCAACTGAGGAATAGAATGTCCAGGTCATGCATGTTCTGCCCATTAGATCCTGAAAATGGCCAGGGCATTTCTCAGCCTCAACAGTTTCACAGGGCATATGTGGAAGACCGATGTTCATTGATCTCCTTTCTGAACCCCTTTAGGATGGTAGAATATTAGGTATTTACAAGGTCCAGCTTTGTGAAGACCAAAAAACTGGTCCAAGAGATAGGGAAACAGCTGAAGAGGTTGATGGTCTATATGTCGATCAAGCTGAAGCCAAGGTCACCTTGACTGAGGAAAAGCCCCCTGTTCCTCTGCCTAAGAAAGCCCATGGGCTCTCCTGGGGCATGGGAATGGCCTAGACGATTCCTGAGACAAGTCAGTCCTGGTCCTTAAGGACACCCACACTGTTAGGCTCAGCAAAAGAACATGCCTTCTTGGAAGAAGCAAAGCCCAGGAACCAAGTCTGCCACATAGAAGACTGGAAGACTCCACTATGTTTTAATTTTTCCATCTACACAATGAGGATAATAACGACACCCACCTCAGAGGAGTAGTTCAAGGATTCAATGAAATGAGTATATCTACAGTGCTTAGAACAGTGTCTAGCACATTCAATTAATGTCAACAAATACATCTCAATAAATAGCACTCAATAAATGTCAGTGATGAGGACAATGAAGAAGAGGAGGAGGAGGAGGAAGGATATGTCATTCAAAGTCAACTAAAGCCAAATCCCTCAAGAGAACAGTCTTTCAGCATTTAGTAAGAGAAAAAAATGTTTTCTCCAAGGGAAACTGATGAGAATATATATATTTTTTCCCTGTGTGCAAGATTCTCAAAGTTAAGTTTTAATCTTCAGTTGCCACTATGTTAACTCTTGTGTTTAGAATATTTTCTTTTTTCTCTCCTTGGTCCTGATCTTCTATTTTATTGCTCTTGTCTTTTATGTCCTTGGTTGTAAGCTGCCTGAAATTCCTGTTGGAAAAGGTGGGATATAAACAATAAAATAAAAATAAAGAGAGACACTCCATAAAAGTTTGCTGAATTTTGGCCAGGCGCGGTGGCTCACGCCTGTAATCCCAGCACTTTGGGAGGCCGAGGCGGGCGGATCACGAGGTCAGGAGATCGAGACCATGCTGGCTAACACGGTGAAACCCCGTCTCTACTAAAAATACAAAAAATTAGCCGGGCGTGGTGGTGGGCGCCTGTAATCCCAGCTACTTGGGAGGCTGAGGCAGGAGAATGGCGTGAACCCAGGAGGTGGAGCTTGCAGTGAGCCGGGATAGCGCCACTGCAGTCCAGCCTGGGCGAAAGAGTGAGACTCCGTCTCAAAAAAAAAAAAAAAAAAAAAGTTTGCTGAATTTATTGAATTGTCAAATCTTTCCACATAAACTGACTGCTTCTGAAAAACGAGTAAGCACAAGAGAGAGCAATAACAGAAAAACATTCTCCTTATTTTCTTGTTTATGTATCAAAATTCTACCTAAGAGAGCAATCCCATTTCTCTTACTTCCTGGAGCCATAATGCAATTCCCCTTTTCCCTGTATGAGGATCTAAGGACCTGCGTGAGGGCAGCTGCCTCAACAGGCTGATAGTCCAAGTTACATGCCATCTGTTCATCCTCTGCCTTGAGGCATGTGCCATTTCTTGTTGGAGTGGACAACTTCCACTGCTGATTCAAGCCCTCTCTTTTATCATCCTTCCACCACTGCTTTGCCTTGACTCAAAGAGGAAAAAAGAAAGAAAGAAAAGCACACCTGCATCCTCAAGGATCACAGATCCCATTTGAAGCCATTCTTGAGGTTGCTATGGTGATGGACAATTTTAACCATCACGGTGCAGGAGCCACTGGTGCTGAGGAAATCATTGGGTTACAGAGTTACAGACGGATGGGTGCAGAGAGAGCCCCAGAGTGCCTCCCAGTTTGAGAAAATGACTGGCTTGTCCAGCTCACTCTCCATACTCCAGCAAAGTCTTTCTGATGGAAAGGCAGACACTTCACACACAGATTAATCACTATCTGGCCCTTCTCACACTCCTGGTGTGCTCTTGTGGAGTTCTTTTTCCACTACACTCTAATGGGCTCTACAACGAAGTGCTGAAGGAGTAAGCAATTTGCTCTGAGGGCTCCAAGTCCGGATGACGCTAAGAGAAGCCCAATTTCTCCACTGATGAATACTTGGGAAATGGCCTTTCCCTCTGTGCCCCTAAACGTATAAGCTTCTGAGCTTGCTGGAAGGACTGGCTTCCAGCAGTTTGGGAGTGACAATAATGTATTTTAGGCTGATGTAGTCCCAAGTCTGATGGCATTCTGATGGCACTCTGATGGCCTCCTCCTCCAAAGCTTTTTCTTGCTCAGCCTTCTTTGCACACTCCTGTCCCCTACATAACTGGGCACTTCTCTTATTTTGCAAAAGGTTAAGTCTATTGGAGAAAATGCACAGGGTCTAAAAACCGAGCTGTTTGTGCTGACTAAAGTGAACTGGCAAGGAGAACAATGCCCCATAGCCGATGGTCAGCAGAGGATGTCTCAGACCCAAGGTTGTGGACCTTGGTGGAGACTGAAGGTGAGTGGAGACTGAAGGTGGGTGGAGACAGGGCACGTTCCCAGCCCCATTTTTGACAAGCTCTCCTACAACGTGAAGAAGGCAAAATTCTTGTTTTCCCAGTCTCCCCTGTTTTTAGGAATGGCCAAATGACACCATCTTGCCAATGATGCCTGCTGGGGCCTCCAGGCAGGTTTTTGTTCTTCCCAATATAAAAGTACTACTCTTTTGTTCCTTCTGCCTTCTTTTTTCCTTGAATTAAGACATGATAGCTGGAGCTCCAGCAGTCATGTGGCAACCCTGAGAGAAATGCCAAGGTCCCTAGGGCCTCAGCCCTTCTATCATTTAACCTCTGAACAAAGACTGGCAATCTTGAGACCTCTTGTTTGAGAGAAAAACGATTCCTATTTATTTAGACCATTTTTGTTAGATTTCCTTTTACTAGCAGCTCAGTGTTTTCCTCATTGATACAGGTACTCTCGTTTCCATATTCTGACTCTTTCTCAAAATGTAGAGGTGTAGGAAGAAGCAGACACCAAAACCAAGGAAGGGACACTTCTTGGAGATTTTACACTGTCAAGTTATCCGATTTAAATAATTTGGCAGTTGCCAGTGGTCTTCCATGCACCATTTCTACTATTTCTAAAAGTTGGCCAAACAGATATATGAAAAAATGCCCAACACTTCTAATCATCAGAGAAATGCAAAGTAAAACCACAGTAAGATTTCACCTCATACCTGTTGGATTGGCTACTATCAAAAAGATAAAAGATAACAAGTATGGGCGAGGATGTGGAGAAAAAGGAACTCTTGTGTACTGTTGGTGGGATTGTAAATTAGCACAGCTATTATGGAAAATGGACTGGAGGTTCCTCAAAAAACTACAAATAGAATTACCGTATGATCTAGCAATCCCACTTTTGAGTACATATTCAAAGAAATTAAAATTAGCACGTCAAAGAGATGTTTGTACTCACATTCACTGCAGTGTTATTCACAATAGCCAAGAAATAGAAACAACCAAAGTGTCCATCAATGGATAAACAGATTTTTTAAAGTGGTATTTATACATGATGAAATATTTCTCCATTTTTAAAAAGCAGGAAATTCTGTCATTTGCAACAACATGAATGAACTTAGAGGAGGACATTATGCTAAACAAAATGAGCCAGGCACAGAGAAACAAATACCACATGACCTCACTTAAATGTGGAATCTAAAAGAGTCAAACCCATAGAAGTAGACAAAAGAATGGTTAATAGAGGCTGGGGCAGGGGTAGATGAGGCAAGGGGAGATTATTGCTCAAAGGGTATAAAGTTTCCATTAGGAAGAATAAGTTCTGGTGATCTCTTACACAACATGATAACTAAAGTTAATAATAATTTATATCTCAAAATAGCTAAAGAACAGCCAGGCATGATGGCTAATGCCTGTAATCCCAGTATTTTGGGAGGCCAAGGCGGGAGGATTGCTTGAGCCCAGGAGTTTGAGAACAGCCTGGGCAACACAGTGGGACCCTCTCTTTACAAAAAAATTTTGAAATAGCTGGGTCTGGTGGCATGCACCTATAATCCTAGCGACTTGGGAGGCTGAGGTGGGAGGGTCACTTGAACCCAGGAGTTCAAGGCTGCAGTGAACCATGATTGCACCACTGTACTCCACCCTGGGTGACAGAGTGAGACCCTGTTTCAAATAATAATAATAATAATAACAATAACTAAAAGAGAGTATTTCAAATGTTTTCACCACAAAGAAGTGATAAATATTTTAAGAGATGGATACGTTAATCACCCTAATTTGATCATTCCACAATGTATACATGTATCGAAAATCATGTTGAATCTCATAAAATATATGCAATTATTATCTATCAATTGAAAATAAAATAAAACTTAAAAAAATAAAAATAAAATAGAAGTGGCCCAGGTCAGGGTTTTCTTAGAGCTTCAGAAATTCTTCTGTATGCTGTGACAAATGCAGAAATATTCCTCTTTCTTCTGAGCAAACCATTTTGAAACAGAGGAAAGGAAAAGATAGCACAGTAGAATTATAAAGTAACTTAGCCCTGTAATTTTCTGCAGGCATAGATGAAAGCCCTCTTCAATAAGCAAAATTTTTAAATGCCTCAAATGGGAGCACAATAATAAAGAGAGAAATGGGACCCTGATTTCCTTTTTCCTTTTCATATGACAAGCCTCAATGCCAACAACTCAATCTGCTGTCCCTTTAAGAAATTTTCCCCAAAGAAGAAAACTGGAGATGGCATAAGGATAAGTCCAGCTCCTAAATATGGCAATGAACGATTTACAATACCAATTTTTCCAAATCATTTTCATTCAGTTTGTGCATGCTAGTGATGTTGGCAAATGTTCTGAACTCTCTGTTCCACCTCCTGGACTCCGTATCCATAGGTCATTCAAAAGTAGAGCCTGGCTGGGCACGGTGGCTCATGCCTGTAGTCCCAGTACTTTGGGAGGCTGAGGCAGGTGGATTACCTGAGGTCAGGAGTTCGAGACCAGCCTGGCCAACATGGTGAAACCCTGTCTCTATTAAAAATACAAAAATTAGCCGGGCATGGTGGTACGTGCCTGTAATCCCAGCTACTCAGGAGGCTGACACATGAGAATCACTTGAACCTGGGAGGCCAAGGTTGCAGTGAGCCAAGATCGTGCCACTGCACTCCAGCCTAGGCAACAGAGTGAGACTCTGTCTCAAAAAAAAGAAAAAACAAAAGTAGGGACCATTTCTTCCAAAGTGAGAAGAAAGCAGGGGACCCAAGCGCCTACTCTCCCCTCATATCAGGCCTCTACCAGGTCCTCAGATCATGTAAAAATAAGGTGAATAAAACTCCCATTCTCCAGGTTTATCATCACTTTCCTGTTTCTCCAAAAGTTCTTCTTCAGCTTTCTTCCAGGGCCTTTCTCTCGCAGAAGTCATATAGGTTTCTCAGGAGACGCCAATTTTTTTGTGGCTATTGTTGCCCTCTATCTAATCCAAGGGTCTGAGAGAATTCTGAGAAGACAAAGAGCACCTGCCAGAATATTCTTCGTCCTCAGACCTAGTGGAAAATCTTTTAATACATGATATCATACACATCCCTGTGCTTTAGACAAAGACTTGCTACCTTGGGACTGAAGAGCCAGAAAGCCTGAGAACTGTGGCCGCCAGGATGATCCTTCATAGGGGATCCCCGGGAACTGCTGTGCAAGGACTTCACTTTGTGTTGCCTCTAGATAAAGGAAAAATCTAGCCCCAAATACACTTGGGAAATTGTCCTATGACCTGTTCATAAAAGGAAAAGACAACTTTTCAAATTACTTAGTAAGATATATTAATCTATTCCTTCATTAACAAAACATACTGAATGACTGCTGTGTGCCAGGCACTAGCATACTAATGAACAAGACGCACCCTGCTCTCATGTAGTTTACAATATGATGCAAGACAGAGTAATAGAAACATCGTAATATGGGATGATAAGCACTAAAGAAGAGCATACAAGCTGCAAGGGTGCAGTGAATTAACCAAAGGAGGGACTCCAGATGTAAAGGTGTCAGAGGGACTCAATGTCATCACTCCAAGCATAAAAAGAATTTTAAGAGTGTGTAACACATGTTTTTCCAAAGCAGCTGCACTCCTATGCTGCCTGACTCCTGGGCGTGGACTCAGGGGTCCACATCTTCATAGACTCCCAGAGATAGATTGTTAGATTTCCCTCATTTGTCCTCAATCTCTTCATGTCCTTATTCAACAGAGAAACAGGGAAGGAAATAGGCTTACTGCCTAAGAGAATGCCCCAGTTTCCCTCTCTTCTTGCCAACTTCAGCTTCCTGTCCTTGGTTAATAGGTCATCCCTCCAAAATGAAAAGCTAAATTGATGTTGAAGAATGATTTTTTAAAGGGGTAAAATCATGACTCATAAAGATAAAAAACACACACATTAAAGAACTTATTTAACTTATTACTAATGCAGGAACCAGGTAGAAGGTACAATTAGTTCAAAGGAAAATGTAAAAAACAGACATAGAGACATCAGGAATATTGAAATTTTCAAATGGAGGCAAAACTGGCTTCCTTCATATTTGATAAATTAAGTAAATATCCACCTGATGGAATTTATTTGTATATCTGTAGACAAGAGTTATCTTGCATTGCTATCAGTTATCTACAACTTACAGAGTCTGATAGCATCTTGCAGGGGAAAGTAAAGTCTGATTTGTTGAGACCTTGCCGTGAAATTTGGCATAAAGCCTGTCTTTCAATGGGGAGGAAAGGTAAAAGAAGATTAGATGAGGATAATGTTTGGTGGACACAGCAAGATGAGGATGTTGAGGGAAGGGACATCTTGGGATATCTGTTGATGTTTTCTGTTTAAGAGTTGAAAGGTCTTCTCAGAAGTTCCTGTAATAAATTGTATTGGTCATGCTTCTCCAGGGAAACAGAACCAGAGAGGGATTTCTTTTTAAGGAACTATCTCATGCCACTGTGGAGGCTTGGAAGTCCATAATCTACAGAGCAGGCTGGGAGGATGGAAATTTCTGCAGGCTTTCATGTTAAAGCCTCAAGTCTGCATGCAGTCTGGAGGCATTTCTTTCTCTTCAGGACCTCAGTCCTTTTTTCCTTAGGCCTTCAATGAATGAGATGAGGCACAAACACACTATGGAGAGTAATCTACTTTTCTTGAAATCTACAGATTTTTTTTTGCTTTTTTTTTTAATTTAATTTTATTATTATTATACTTTAAGTTTTAGGGTACATGTGCACAATGTGCAGGTTAGTTACATATGTATACATGTGCCATGCTGGTGTGCTGCACCCATTAACTTGTCATTTAGCATTAGGTATATCTCCTAATGCTATCCCTCCCCCCTCCCCCGACCCCACCACGGTCCCCAGAGTGTGGTGTTCCCCTTCCTGTGTCCATGTGTTCTCATTGTTCAATTCCCACCTATGAGTGAGAACATGCGGTGTTTGGTTTTTTGTCCTTGCGATAGTTTACTGAGAATGATGATTTCCAATTTCATCCATGTCCCTACAAAGGACAGAACTCATCATTTTTTATGGCTGCATAGTATTCCATGGTGTATATGTGCCACATTTTCTTAATCCAGTCTATTAAAAGTTAATCCCATCTAAAAAGTGCCTTCACTGCAACATCTAGACTCGTGTTTGACCCAAAAACAAGGTACCATAACATAGCCACACTGAAACTTAAAATTTATTATCACATAGACAATAAAGCTGTTTGCAGTTTTTATCTTCCTGAACATGAGTCCTCTGGAGCAGTAAAGTTATGCTAATAAAGACAACGGAATAGGAAAGTCATGCTAATATACACAGTTGGCTGTGTGCAAGTAGAAGATTTCAGTTCTCAACTTTTTTTTTACATTACAGCTTACATATTGTCTATCATATCTTTATTATCATGGCATCTACATTGTTTGCATCCATGTTTGCAATCATTATTTAGATTAACTCTCTGTTTGATTTCATCCAGTCTTTTCTGTAATTTCAGTTGGCACATAGCATCTCTGCCCTTTCCCTCTGGGAAGCTCTCACAGCAAAGGCCTCATGTACCCATGATAAGGAGTTTGAACTTTTTCCAATAGGGATCTGTGGAAAATATCTTGGGTTGCTTTTGCCTGCAAGTAACACCAGAAGGCCCAAGTAAACATTGCTTACATGATAAGAACACTATATTTTCTTACATAATAAAAAGTCTAGTGGAAGAAAGCTTCAGGAACTCATCAATATAGGGCTCTGGGTCACTGTCTCCCCATGACCACAATATGGGAGTCCAAGTCTAAGCATCATGGCTTAAGCACACAAAGCCCTAAACAAGGAAAAGGGATGTTTCTTTTGATGTGTGTTTTATATGAAGAAGGGATATATTTCTCTGAAACCCTCAGAATTCTTCCCTTCAGATCCAGTTGGTCAGAATCAGGTCATGTCCCCATGTCCTACCTGTAAGGGAATCTGAAAGGGCACATATTTGGCACTTTCAGCATCTTTCATGGGGGACCAGCTCTATCAACAGAGCTGGATAGGTTAGCACTGGGGATTGCTGAGAACAAGCAACTAATAGTATATGCTACAGATGGGCTTTGAGCAGGAGAATATGTGGTGAGATCTGCACTTGGAAGACATCCCTGCTAGCAACATGGAAGAAGGACTGAAGGAGGCAATAAAGAGGTGACAGAGGGTAGATGGAAAGGCAGATTAAAAGTAGGTAAGGGGAGATGGTGCAGCATTAGTGGCCCCAGATAAGCAAAGTTCTCCATGCACCCAAGTGAGACACCCCTTGAAACTCACAAAAGTAGTAGAGGAATGCTTTCAGGAGCCATGGTGCTACATGAGCCAGTGACTTCTGTGTTACTACAGTGCCTGGAATCCCTTCTCAGCCTGCCAGCTGAAGAGGCCTGGGAAAGTTAAGGCTATATCAGACATATTGGCATTCATTTCTCTTAAACTTCCAATGACAGTTAATACTGAGCTGCTTTATGTTGGAAACCTCAAAAAGGCTTTCTCAGGGCCAATTGATGTAAATGTTTAAACAGGTTTATAGAACTGGATTTCCAGAAAGCCTTTCAGCCTAACCTTTCAACAGCTGTCATATCTACAAGCTACCTGGAAAGATTTTTCAAAAGACTAAGACATTAATCTCTGTACTTTGAGAGTTTGTTCCTGGTTTGAGGGACAAGACTTAACACATGCAGACTGTACAAGATAATGTTCTGATTAGGGAAGTTGTGGTTGTAAGGGACTAAAGCCAATACAAATAAAGGGTAGGAGATAGGAGACTGTAAAAATCCATGCCGGCCAAGGGTAAGAAAGGAAATTTAGCAGAGCCTCATGACACCAGAAATTGCCAGGAGCTGAAGCCCTTCTTTCCGCCTCAGGGGAACATGGTCTTTTAGGCCCATATTTCTCTGTATGGATTCCACCCTCCTGCTTCTTCAAAAAGAACAACAAAAAACAAAAAAACAGCCTTTTCTGCTTACTATTCCTGCGCAAGGCCCAGTGTGACCAGCCTAGTACCTGGATCTATGTGACACCTACTTCCATCTAGCACTTAACCGACAAACCACAATTTCTGTGTCCCTGAGTTCAGCCAGGAACTAGGCCATGTTGTTGGCAGATAATCAACCTCTGAATGGGGCTCCCCAGGGTCAGATGTTGCTCTCTGCTGCAATCAGCTACATTTGGGGTCTCAATCAGTGCGGGCAGAGAGCAGATACCAGATACACCTAGTCAAACAGCCAAGATCCAGTACATACTGAAACGGATACCCAGACAGCCTAAGAAACTAAGGGTGGAGGGTCTGTGGAGTCAGAGAGGGCATACGAGGGCATTTCCTGATTATGAGACTCTGAAGTGGACATATTACTCGTTTTTTTACATCATCTCCTTGTTTTGTGTATGTTTTTCCATGATGATGGAGTCAGATACAAAAAGTAGAAATGTAAAGAGCATGCAACTCTTCCCAGGCCACAGAGGAGGAGCAGCAGGTCACCAGGAACTGTGTTTCTCAGACCATGTTCAGACCATGTTTTCTGGGTGTCCTGAGGGCCCAAGTCCCCTCACCTCTCTGAACCTCATTCCCTCATCTAGAAACTGAGGGAAAGATGTAAAGGGGCTGAATTAAATCATTTCTAAGGTCCCTTCCAGCTGGGTCATTCTGTGATTGTGGCCTTTTTCCTTAAAGGAGGTGTTGTAAAAATAAGCAAGTGAGAAGCAAGTCTTATCCTAGAAAGCGGGCCTCATTACTTTCTGCTGTGGTACAATGTTGTCAGCATTAACCACCTCTTATTTTTAGAAAATAATGTGTGATAGAAGGAACCAAGATCTTAACTGTGAGGTATATTAAAAAAATAAAATAGGGCAGGCGTGGTGGCTCATACCTGTAATCTCAGCACTTTGGGAGGCTGAGGTAGGAGGATCACTTGGGGAACCAGGAGCTCAACACCACCCTGGGCAACAAAACAAAACCCTGTCTCTACAAAAAAAAAAAAAAAATTAAATTAGCAGGGAATGTGGCAGTGTGCACCTATGACCCCAGATACTCAGGAGGAGGCAGAGGTGGGAAGATCACTTGAGCCCAGGAGGTCAAGGCTGTAGTGAGCTTTGATTGAGCTACTGCACTCCAGCCTGGAGCCCAGGAGGTCAAGGCTGTAGTGAGCTTTGATTGAGCTACTGCACTCCAGCCTGGGTGAAAGAGCAAGACCCTGTTTTTAAATAAATAAATATAAAAATAACTCACAGAAGGAGACCTTCATTCTCTGCTGCAGTCTGTTCTGGTAGCAATGGAAGCAAAGATGCACGTATACCCTTTGCTTGTCACACCTGAAATGCCACTAGCCAGGAAAATCTGAGTGCAGCTCCAGCGAACTGCCACTAATGATCTTGGGCTGCTCCCAAGTGACTCTGGAGGCTAATGGAAGAACTGAGGACTGAAAGGATGGGGGTGCAGATAATTAGGGGGTTTATGGAGGGGCCTCTGAACATCCACCCTGACTCAATTTCTCATCTTGAAGCAGCTGCGGCCCCCTTGGCTGCTCACCTAGAAGAGGCAGGTTCCTGCCTTGGAGCTACTGCCGCCACTTGGTATCCCTCAGAGCCCAGCTGCCATGCATGACCAGCATGCAGGGCTCCCTCATATGGGAATAAATTTAGTTTGACCTTTCGGAGAAAAGGGAAAAATGTCACCTTCCTAGCACAAGTGATAGGTAGATGGCCTCTGTGATGAAGAATAACTTCACTGTATAGCTTTTCAAGGAGGTAGAGAAAGGCTCTAAAGAAGAGCTGGGAGTGAAAAATTGAGGCCACAGCAAAGCCACACAGCATAAAGTTTAACTCCTCCCATAGGCTCCCCATGACGATCCCATAAGTCCCATTTTCTCATGGTCTGATTTCTCTCCTTTCCTTCCAACCATTTTTGGAAATCTCACTGGCTTAGAAAAACAGCCAGGGCCTTGTGTGTCACTAAATTGGACTTGGCAAGGAGGCTGGCAGCACTTACCAGGTGATGCCATTTTAAGGGGTGGGATCCAAAGGGGTAGGTTTCTCTCCAAGCAGGTGACCAGGACAGCTTCCTTGGTGGGACTTTGTGGGGATGAGGATAAGCAGTAGGGATTCAAGTGCTTTGAGTATCCTTCACCCACAAATGGGCATCATCCTTCAGAGAGAACTATGGGACCCAACCTTGGTTAAAAGCCTCGGTCCTGTTTTTAAGACAATCTCTCCAGTCTGAGAGACATTGGTTCCATTGACCTGGACAGTGCTCAGTTGATAATGACAAATGGAAAGCAATCCTCTGACCAGAAAACAGACTGTGTCGGGTAGCTGGGTCTTGAGGCAGGTGACGTTTCACACAGGGCACAACACAGCTTGAGGCTTTGCTGGTCCCCTTGGTGTGGCTGATGGTGTCTTGGAGTGAGAAGGAAGGCTGGGACTCCCTGGAGAGACGTTCGTCTGGCCTGAGTGGACCCAGAACGGTCACCAGCTGTCAGATTGGAGTTTATGGGACACAGGAGCTAGAAGGTGACTTCTTCCTCCCTTCAGCCCACACAGATCCTCCCAGGTTCACCTCTT
Organism: Gorilla gorilla gorilla; assembly: GCF_029281585.2. NCBI lineage: Eukaryota > Metazoa > Chordata > Mammalia > Primates > Hominidae > Gorilla > Gorilla gorilla. The sequence continues at coordinate 82,663,896 of NC_073239.2, read as the reverse complement.
CTATGAAACCCTCTCTGATTACTTCAATCTCCATTGATTTGTTCCCCCTTTGAACTCCTAATGGAATTATCGTTCCAACACTTAATGGGATCATAGAGCTGGGTGGATGTTACTTAGAGACCATCCATTGTATTGAGTGTTGAGATGAAGGTATTTCACAGATGAGGAAATGATATCACAATATTATGAGGGAAATACTATGTAATACCCCCATTTTATGGCTGGGAAACTTCCCTAACTGATTCTTAGGGAAGTTAAATAACTTGTCCCAGAGTCCACAGGCAGTGAGAGTCATAGCCCATGCTGTAAGCACGGCCATCATTCTGCCTCTTCCTGAGCAGCATGCTGAGTGGTGGCATAAGCCTGGCAGCTCGGCAGGGAGGGTGAAAAGTCCCACAGTTTCAGAACCGTCTTTTTCTTCTTCTTTTTTTTTTTTTGAGACAGAGTTTTGCTCTTGTTGCCCAGGCTGGAGTGCCATGCAATCTTGGCTCACTGCAACCTCCACCTCCCGGGTTCAAGCAATTCTCCAGCATCAGCCTCCCAAGTAGCTGGATTACAGGCACCTGCCACCATTCCTAGCTAATTTTTTGTATTTTTAGTACAGACAGGGTTTCACCACATTGGCCAGGCTGGTCTCGAACTCCTGACCTCAGGTGATCCACCCACCTTGGCCTCCCAAAGTGCTGGGATTACAGGTGTAAGCCACCCAGCCCAGAACCATCTTTCGTAAGACCGCTGCCCCTCTCCAATTCATTGATTTGTTCCATCCACTTTCTCAATGGTTACACAACAGGAGGGACAGTGAAGTTTAGCATCAACTATATCGGTGAGTCTCATTCCAGCCATGACTGTGACCTTGGACAGCATCATGAGCCAAGAAGACAGAACTGATTCAGCAGGGATGAGCAGAGTCCAAGAATAATCCCTTTTGGCTGTGATTCATTGCAGGTGGGTGGAAGAGAAAGCAGCGAGGCAGGGAGGTGGTATAATGTGGTGGAAAAGTGCAAGGATTCTGGAGCCAGATGCCTTGGGTTCTAAACCCAGGATTCTCTACTTACTAGCTGTATGACCTTGGGAAAATTATATAATCTCTTTATGCTTCTGTTTTCTAATTTATAACATGGGAATGATAAAAATATGTACCTCATTAAGATTTTTACAAGGATAAAATGATGTTGTATTTATAAAGCTTTTAAAATCATATCTGGAATACATTAAGTGCTATACAATGTTTGTTAAATAAGGATTAACAGGAGGACAGAAAGAGAAACTGTTAACAGAATGAACAGACAACCTACAGAATGGGAGAAAATGTATGCATCTGACAAAGGTCTAATATCCAGAATTTATAAGCAATTTAAATCAATAAGCAAAAAACAAATGACCCCATTTAAAAATGGGCAAAGGACATGAACAGACACTTCTCAAAAGAAGACACACATGCAGCCAACAAGCATATGAAAAAATCCTCAATATCACTAATCATTAGGGAAATGCAAATCAGAAGTATCATGAGATACCATCTCACACAAGTCAGAATGGCTATTATTCAAAAGTCAAAAAATAACAGATGCTGGTGAGGCTGCAAAGGAAAGAGAATTCCACACTGCTGGTGGAAATGTAAATTAGTTCAGTCATCATGGAAAGTAGTCTGGAGATTTTTCAAAGAACTTAAAATAGAACTACCATTTGACCCAACAATCCCACTACTGGGTATATATCCAAAGGAATATAAATTGTTCTACCATAAAGACACATACATGTGTATTTTCATTGCAGCACTATTCAGAATAGCGAAGACATGGAATTAACCTAGTTGCCCACCAGTGGTGGACTGGATAAAGAAAATGTGGTACATATACACCATGGAATACTACACAGCCATAGAAAAAAGAATAAGATCATGTTGTTTGCAGCACCATGAATGGAGCTAAAGGCCATTATCCTAAGCAAACTAACACAGGAACAGAAAACCAAAAACCACATGTTCTCACTTACAAGTGGGAGGTAAACATTGAGTGCACAGAGACATAAAGAAGGGAAAAATAGACACTGGGTCTTACTTGAGGGTGAAGGGTGGAAGGAGAGTGAGGATTGAAAAACTACCTATCAGGTATTATACTGATTACCTGGGTGACAAAATTATCTGTGCAACAAACTCCCAGGACACACAATTTATCCATGTAACAAACTTGTACATGTACCCCTTGAACCTAAAATAAAAGTTGGAAAGAAAACAAAAACAACAAAGGATGGACAGCAGACTACATCTTACCTTAAAACTTTAAACCTCTATCCTTGGTGGTATTGGGTGGAAGTGGGGACTGTTCACAGGTGCTGAGTGGGGGATGAGTGGGGGGTAAACTAGCTCGTGCTTATGCCATGAGGCCATAAAGGGCAAGTGCTCAGGAAGGACAAGCTTTCCCTTGCCTGATTCACCCCTCATGTCATATTCCAAGCACCTAGTAGGCAAGAATTGTGTCGCTTTTGAGTTTTCACTCCCATAGTGACTGACACAACTGGGGAATAGAACAGATACGTAATAAATACCTGTTGAATGACTCTCCCACACATTCCTTACACTCGTCAGCCTCCGGCCTTGCTTAATCCCACATTAAGGTTTACCTAGATGGTGACAGCTCTTCTAACTGGCCTCCTCCTCTCCATCCCCTGTTGCATCTGACGCAGGCTGCACACGGCTTCCCAAATAGCCTTCCCAGGGCACATGGCACTCCAGTGCTCAGAAACCTTTGATGACTTGCCCTCATCATAAGGGTCCTGGCCTAGAATTCAGGCTCTGTATAATCTGTTCTCAGATGGCACTTCTAAAACTGTTTCCCTCCACTTTCAGTAGCTGTGCTCTCACCACCACTTCCCCGCTATGGATATCTCCTACTTCTCCATGTTTGATCTGTCCCTCATCTCCATATGTTCAAATTATGCCCCACCTTCAAGATTTACTCAAATGCTCCTTGATCCCTCCAGCTAGAAGGGATTTCCTTTCCTCTGAATTTCATAGCACTTTGTACCTACCCTGCTTATCATCACATTCTTGTCTGTCTTAAAATTATTTAGGAAGATAAATTACCTTCTCTTCTGCAAGAATGTAAGCTCTTCAGGGCAAGTTGTGTGTAATCTATCTTTGTATCTACTACAGGATCTAGAAGTGTTCCTCACAAATGCTAGGCACTAAACAACTATTTTCTGGATAGATGGATGAGTGGACAGATAAGCCTGCTTGATGCTGAACAAAGTTTCCATGGGGAATCTTTCTTCTTACTTTATCAAAGACATTTTTGTCCCAGGATCCACATTCACTCATAAAGTAGGGGATGGAACTGGGACTCTAAAGCCCTAATTTTGCTTGACTTGACAAATGTGTTAGACGACCTCCAAATTTCAAGATGGTGCCCGAGAAGGCAGAGAAGTGAAAGAGGGAAAGCCCAAGTCCAAGCCCTAAAGGAAATCCCTCTCTTCTGGTCACATTCAAATTCATTCACCAGGATGCTTATGACAATATGAATTGTCCTTGGCCATTAGAAATTAGAACATACCACTCAAGAGGCGAAATGCCCTCCAAAATTGAAATTACTTACCAGTCACTGGAGGCACTGAGTTTAGAATTCACAGCTGAGAGGAAAATGAGGAAAATATCATCAAGTACCAGTTATGATGTTATATAAATAAATCATCTATCCACAAAAGAATTTTGTGAGATAGGCATTACTTTCCCCATTTTACATGAGAAAACTAAAAAAGATAAAGTAATTGCTCAAGATCACATAGCTAGAAGTGGTGAAGCCTGGATTTAAACTCAACTCTGACATCCAAATCCCTGCTCTTTGCACAAAGCAATAACGTTATACTCTTTGTTAATTCTCATTGCAGTGTCACCCAAGTTAGATTACGTGCTTCCTTATGTTTATGCCTTGGATGCTCCATTGTTCTTGGTGGCCTCTTCTTTAGCACCTCCACTGTATTAGTCAAGGTAATTAACCCTAATTGCTGTAACAAATCACCCTCAGAATCTTAGTGGCATAACACAATAAAGGCTCATTTTTCACTCATATCATAGTTGGACACAGTTGGGCAATTCTCCTCCAAGTAGCAACTTAGGCATCCAAGCTTCTTCCAGCTGGAGATATTGCAACCTTAAACATACGGCTTCCACTGTTACCATGGAAGAGGAAGAGGGTGGGCTCAAGTGCACAGGGGGTTTCATGATCAGGTTTGGAGGTGTTATCATCTCATTAGCTATGACTGAGTAATACAGCCTCAACCTACTGCAAGGGAGAATGGAAAATGTAATCTTCCTGTGTGTCCAGGAAAAGGAATTAGAGTTGGTAAACATTCATCAGTCCCTGATATACCCATTGTATCAACCAGGGTTCTCCCAGAAACAGCAGGCATGTCTAGCAGGGATTTTGAATTTAATGGAGGTACTATTTACAGCCATGTGAATAAGGTTAGGGTTGGAACCTATTAAAGATGTTGAGGCATCCAAGGACTAGAAAAACAGGAAGTTTATACCACTGCTAGTCTTGGGACAAGTAGAGGGAACCATGCTATCAGAGCCCAGTAAGAGCTGGAGCCATGGAAGAAGGGCCTTCTGATAGGAACAATGGCTGTAGAGGGATACACTCACTGTCAGCACTGCAACACTTAAGCAGAAAGGGAGTGGAGGAAGAAATACCATGACCTCTCTCTCCTACCTCAGTCTCCTGCCAATGCCTCCCTATGGTTAAAGCCAACTGGAAGCCACAGAGTAAGACAGCCTGGGTGATGCACTCCACAATGGTCAGCCTCTGTGGCACAGAGAATGGCAGACAATGAATCTTGGGGATGGACAGTCAAAGAATAAACAGCACACTGAACCATTCCATCTAACCTCCCCTCCCTGGGAAGCATCATTGTCCTTTGGGTCTTTCCCTGTGTGCTCCCTTCCCTAAACTCTGCCTATCCAGACTCACTTACTTACCCTAGCTGTGTACCCTGTGTCACATGCCCCAAACTCTTCCCTGCCCCTACCAAATGTTCGTAAACGTGATGCGGTAGTATGCAGAATTATGAATCTTTAGTTTTTTCCAATATGACTTGTAGAATCCAACAGGGTATTATAGCAACTCATATTTCACTCTAAATCTGGAACTCTCTATGAGGAGAGGTCCAGGGCTGAAAGGACCCCTGTTCTGAGAGATCTTGACACACTAGGCCCTGAATCACAGCCCTCCACTCCTTTCCAATGTCACTCCCTCTGTCCTTCTCCACCTTCAGCAACCACCCCCTGGAACCTACATCGACTTGGTTCTGTGTTGATTGTGATTAACTGTGCAGATACACTCACAGGAACTCAGTGCTCTTGCAGGGCTTGGAGAAGCAGCTGCAGTAATTACTGTGAATTTCTGAAATGGAGACTAATGGCGCAGGTTCACATCTAAAATAGTTTTGAACCTCTTCATCATTAAAAGGCCATTAAAGGTACAACACATATATTACCAGACATCAAATCTACATTGATGTAAAAAGAAATTGGGCTAATAATTGTTCCCAATGCCATTATCTCCAGTGAGTAAGGGCACATGGCACCCTTTGTGGTTTTACAGAAGGGCTTTCATTGACCCTGATCGGTTTAAGTTAGACAGCATTGATTAAGTACATACTATGTGCCATCCTAATCAGATGTCAACTTCTGTGACTACCTGATTTAAAATGTGACTTTTAAGAACTTGCTCTCTGGCTGACAGGCTGAACCCTAGGGAAAAAAACTCACAGACCTTGAAAGACCACAAAAGTTTGTGGCAATAGCAATGAAAGGGTCTGCATGAAATAGTAACCCCAGCAAGAGAGGCAAAACCACAATGTGTAAAACGATAAAACAGAGACTGCAGAACCATCCAATAGAATGCTTTGCATGTAATAGGTATTCAATCCATATCAGTTTAATTAAGAAATTAACCAATTACTCAAAAAAGTCTTTCTTTACAGGCTTAATATAAGGATAGAAATTAAGTCATTCTTATTGGCTTCGGTCCTAACTACTTTCCCTTAACTACCACCAAAGAGATTCTCCATCCAGAAGACGTACTGTAGGGTAAGCTCTCCTCAGCTAATCCCCACATCCGTATTCCTAATCATCTGTCAGCACCCAGAAGATCCATCTACCACCCCATCCATGTCACCATTGCACCTTCAGGTCTGGTTTCTCATTGTCACCACACTCCATTTGTCACCCAGGTGAGATTAGAGGACAACAACGTGGTCCTTATGTTTCCAGGTCTTCCAAGATGGGAAAGAGGATGAGGAAAGGATTCAGGCAGGAGAGGGAACTCTGGGATTCACAAGGCACTGACTTCTCCAGAGAAAAGAGTGGGGGCAGAAAACAGTGCAGAAGTGAACAGTGATAGAGAAAGAGAGCCTCACAGAGGGAACATCATTAAACACGTGGCACACGGCTTATCAGCTCTTAGAGCTTTCACAAGGATATCTTTGGAACCATGGCAGACCCAGTCACTGCCAACAAAATTAGTAAAAATAAATAGGTATGGGTTTGAGCTCAGCCTTGGTCTCTTGGAGCCCCTCAGCCTCAGAAGCTGAGGCCTAGATATGACTGGAGGCTATGGACAGGGTGATGATTGCAGGTCCAGAAGAGATCAGGGACAGAGAAGTCATTCCTAAAGTACAAGTCATCCTTGTATCTGAGGCTACCTTCACTATGACTGGGCTTAAATGTCCACTAATAGGGAGCTGGTTAAGTAAATGATGGTTCAGCTATTTATTCTAATTCTGTATATACCAATACAGAAAGATCATCAAAAAAGGAGTATAAAAGAAAAATCCAAAGGGGCATAAAAGGTAGTATAATATGCTGTACTACCATCTATGCAAAAAAGGGGGTAAAGAATACATAACTATATGTTTGCTTATATATGCACACATTTTCTCTAAAAGATATGTAAGAAGCTAATAACTTTGGTTGCCTGTGGAAAAATGAAGTGAGTGGCTGGAGGTCTGAGGCAGGAGGGAGAACTTTCACTTTTATATTTAAAAAATTTTGAATGTGGTTGGGCATGGTGGCTCACGCCTGTAATCCCAGCATTTTCGGAGGCCGAGGCTGGCGGATCATGAGGTCAGGAGATCCAGACCATCCTGGCTAACACAGGGAAACACTGTCTCTACTAAAAATACAAAAAATTAGCCGGGCATGGTGGCACGTGCCTGTAGTCCCAGGTACTCGGGAGGCTAAGGCAGGAGAATCACTTGAACCCGGGAGGCGGAAGTTGCAGTGAGCCGAGATCGCGTCACTGCACTCCAGCCTGAGCGACAAGAGTGAGACTCCATCTCAAAAAAAAATTGAATGTGACTATTATGTATTCAAAATATAAAATGAAGTAAAATTATTTTTAAGTGGGGAAAGGAACTATCATTTATTGAAAGTGTATTAGGTACTTCACATATGTTGTCTAGTTAACTTCTCTTAATAATCTTATCTGGTGCTTTTATTTGTATATAATTTTTTTAAACTCACAAAAGTAACACATAATGCAGCAAATCACACACATTTGCAAAAAACCACTTTTAATTCCCATTACCCTCAGAAATAACTATTGTCAACATTTTGGTGTAGTCTTTTTATAGTTTTATAGTTGTTTTTATAAAAACTGAATTGCAATGTTCATACTGTCTTTTAACTCGTTTTTCTCATTTCTCCCCATATCATGAACATCTTCCCACGTGAACGCTATTCTTCCACAAGGTAATTTTAGGAGGGTGCATGATATTGTTTCATATGGATGCATCACAATTTTTAAATGAACTTGGTATTTTAAAATACTGTTATGAACATTCTTTTATACATATTTTATACAGCTCTGATTATTTTATAATCACTTTTTCCCAGAAGGATTAAATAACTGCTTAAGTTCACATGGCTAATAAGGAGTACAGCTGTAGCACTCAGTATGTCTGCCCCCAAAACTGGAGTTCTTTCCACTACCCCACACTACCTGGGCCTGCTTACTAAATGGTGGGTTTTTAAGATGTGGTTGAATGGAAATGTTCTAAGTTTTGTTGCACTGCTCCTGCAGGAAGATGTTTCAAGTGAATATGACAGCTTCCTAGAGGTGGAGTAAGTAAAGCTCAGTGTTACCAGAGCTGTGCAAGCCTTTCTTCTCACAGATGAAACTTGGGGGAGGTCATCTGTGCTGGACTATTTGTTGTTAATTTAGCATTATCACCCCCCCCCCACCCCACTCCTAAAATCTCTGCATTTCAGGAGAGAAGTCTGGAACTACATTTCTGAGGATCTCTCTTCCTATATGGTACTGGGTTATATTCTGCCATTAAGAAGCACATATTTGAGATTTAAGGCAGAAGAGATGTCATATTTCTCTGGTGGCAACTGGGGCAAATATATAGGCAGATGGCAGAACTGAGGTTTGCATTGATTTTTGGGTAAGATTCTGCAAATCACCTGCTTTGGTAGTGCAAGCAGCTGAGACTGAAGTGGCTTCTTTGAGATCCCAGCATGTTTCAATTTTTTAACCTCTAGCAGTGGCTTCCTGACCTTCACTCCCCCAGCTTATCCAATGTTTGTCTAAGTCAGACTCCATATTAAATTATTTCTACTTGAAATACCAAAAATGGCTTCCATTTTCTGACCATCCATTACCAAGATTTTAGATGAGAAACATGGTCTTTCTGAAAATCAGTAAAAATATTTGTTGACCCCCAAAAATGATTTACAAGGCCAGTGTGCTGTGTGGTTTCTTCATCTGCCACTGTTCAGGTCACTTTTTTTCAGATATGCTGCACTTACTCAATAAACATTAAAGGAACAGATACCATGTGTCAGGAATCTGGATAGTGCTGGAATCAGAGATGCACACACAGTCTAGTAAGAAAAGCAGCCAGAACAATCAGCAATACAAGTCATTGGCCAGTGTGGTTAAAGCCAATTGAGCTAAGTCTCATCTGTGCCCTATCTAAAGGGTATGGAAAATTGCTCATGCATAGAAGAATCAATATCATGAAAATATACTGCCCAAAGTAATCTGTAGATTCAATGCTATTCCCATCAAACTACTATTGACATCCTTCACAGAATTAGAAAAAGCTATTTTAAATTTCACATGGAACCAAAAAAGAGCCCATAGAGCCAAGACAATCCTAAGGAAGAACAACAAAGCTGCAGGCATCATGCTATCCGACTTCAAACTACACTATAACTACAGTAGTATTTGGCTACAGTAGTAGTAGTTTTGGCTACAGCAGCCAAAACATCATGGTGCTGGTACAAAACAGCTAGTGCTGGTACAAAAACAGACACATGGACCAATGGAACAGAATAGAGAACTCAGAAATAAGACCGCACATCTACAACCATCTGATCTTCAACAAACCTGACAAAAACAAGCAATAGGGAAAGGATTCCCCATTTAATAAATGTTGGTGGGAGAACTGGCTAGCCATATGCAGAAAACAAAAACTGGACCCCTTTCTTACACCTTATACAAAAATTAACTCAAGATGGATTAAAGACTTAAATGTAAAACCCAAAATTATAAAAACCCTAGAAGAAAATCTAGGCAATACCATTGAGGACATAGGCACAGGCAAAGATTTAATGATGAAAACATCAAAAACAATTGCAACAAAAGCAAAAATTGACCAATGGGATCTAGTTAAACTAAAAAGCTCTGCACAGCAAAAGAAACTGTCATCAGAGCAAAGAGACAACTTACAAAATGGGAGAAAATTTTTGCAACCTATCCATCTGACAAAGGTCTAATTTCCAGAGTCTAAAAGGAACTTAAACAAGTTTACAAGAAAAAAATCAACCCCATTAAAAAGTGGGCTAAGGACATGAACAGATACTTCTCAAAAGGAGACATTTATGTGGCCAACAAACATATGAAAAAAAAAAAGCTCAACATCACTGATCATTAGAGAAATGCAAATCAAAACCACAATGAGATACCATCTCATGCCAATCAGAATGGCAATTACTAAAAAGTCAAGAAACAACAGATGCTGGAGAGGCTGTGGAGAGATAGGAACGCTTTTACACTGTTGTTGGGAATGTAAATTAGTTCAACTACTGTGGAAGACAGTGTGGAGATTCCTCAGAGACCTAGATCCAGAAATACCATTTGACCCAGCAATCCCATTACTGGGTATATACCCAAAGGAATATCAATCATTCTATTATAAAGATACATGCACACATATGTTCATTGTAGCACTATTCACAATAGCAAAGACATGGAATCAACCCAAATGCCCAATAGTGATAGACTGGATAAAGAAAATGTGGTACATGTACACCATGGAATACTATGCAGCCATAAAAAGGAATGAGATCATGTCCTTTGCAGGGACATGGATGGAGCTGGAAGCCATTATCCTCAGCAAACTAACACAGGAATATAAAAACAAACACTGCATGTTCTTACTTATAAGAGCTGAACAATGAGAACACACAGACACAGGGAGGGAAACAACATACACTGGGGCCTGTTGGTGGGGCAGTGGTGTGGGGAGAGGGAGAGTATCAGGAAAAATAGCTAATGCATGCTAGGCTTAATATTTAAGTGATGGGTTGATAGCTACAGCAAACCACTATGGCACACGTTTACCTACTCAACTAACCTGCATATCCTGCACATGTACCCTGGAACTTAAAAATAAAATTAAATAAAATAAAAGGTGTGGAAAATAAGCTTCATCTGTCTAGATGTCTCTTCTCTTTGGAAGCCTCCCTATTTCTATAAGCAGAGTTAAGTGTATGTTCCATGGTGCTTCCAAGGTAACTTGTACATATATATATATATATATCTCCAGTATAACCCTCAGTTATAGTGATTTGATCTGCCCCCATAAGACTGTGATCTCCTTGAAATAAGATGTGATGTACTTACCAATCTATATGGGCTCACTTGATAAAAGGATTGTATGCTTTTTCATCTCAAAATGGGGAATTCTGTGCCCTGCTTATATCCTGGAGTATAAATGGTATTAATCACATTAATTTCTTTAACATTTAACCAATGAGCCCTTGCTAGAGTCAAGAAGTGCCACATATTTATATTTTGTAGAATATAACATTATGTTGATGCAATTATAATTACTTACAAATCATGCATGAATAATGCTGCAATGATCATAAGAATGCTGATATCTCAAGATACTGATTTCATTTCCTTTGGAAATATACCTAGAAATGGGATTGCTAGATTATATGGCGGTTCTATTTTTAATTTTTTGAGGAACCTCCATACTGTTTTCCATAATTGCTGTACCAATTTACATTCCCAGTGTACAAGGGTTTCCTTTTCTCCACATCCACACCAACACTTATGGTTTACTTTTTTGATCACAGTCCCCTTAAAAGGTGTGAGATGATATCTCATTGTGGTTTTGATTTGCATTTCCCCGACGATTAGTGATGTTGAGCACCTTTTCATATATCTGTTGGCCATTTGTATGTCTTGTTTGGAAAACGTCCTGTGTCTATTTTTAAATCAGGCTATTTGTTTTTTGACTATTGAGTCATATGAGTTTCTCATGTATTTTGGATATTAGCTCTCTGTCAGATTCATGGTTTGCAAATATTTTCTCCCACTCCATAGGCTGCCTTTTCATTTTGTTCATTTTGTTGATTGTTTCCTTTGCTGTGCAGAAATTCATAGCAGCATTATTCACAATAGCCAAGATATGGAATCAACGTAAGTAAATGGTAAAAGAAAATGTGGTATATATATAAAAAATACATACACAATGGAATATTAGCCTTAAATATATACAATTTTTTATTCGTTAATTCTACCTCAATAAAGCTGAAAAATAAAGTAGATTTTAAAAAATCATGCACGCATAAAGATAAGAACTGAAGGGAATACATTAAAATGAAAATAGTGGATTGCATAGGGATTTGTATGTTAGACCATGAGTGGCCTTGTTCTTTAATTTTGATTTCTGTTCACGTTTAGCAACAAGTACTCCTTAAGACTTATTTGTTACAATGGTGGCCTTAGCTGTGCTCAGTTTCCTCAACTGTAATATGAACGTGGTGCATTTACACCCCTCTCTTTTCATTCCACACATCCAATCTGTCAGCAAATCCTATTGGCTCTACCTTCAAAACATTCCTCAAATATGACCACTTTTCTCTCACTGTTACTGCTCTGGCCTGACTCACTGTCATCTCTTATTCAGACAATAAGAATAACGATAATAATAACACCAAACACACAAACGGCCTTTGCTATGTACTAGTCTAAGTGTTTCAACTCCTCACAACAACTCTGTGTTCTAAGTGTTTCACATTTATTAACTCATTAAATCATTACAAAAACCCTATGAGGTGGGTACAATTATTTTCTCCATTCAACGGATGAAGAAACAGACACAGAGAGATTGGTTATGATGTTTGCCCAAGGTGATGCTGCTAGTAAGGGCATGGCTGAGATTTGAATCCAGGCAGTCTGGCTTCAGGGACTCTGCTCTTAATACCTAAGCTTTATCACCCCTCCAGATGAGTGCAGTATCTCCTAACTAGTCCCCCTGTGTTTACCTCTAAGTTATTCTCAAGGCAGTCACCAGCATAATCACTTTTATTACATAAGTCAGATTATGTCAATCCACTGCTCCAAACCATTCAAAAACTTCTCATTTCATTTGGGTTAAGTCCTAATGATGGTCTGCAAGGCTCTATACTATCCAGACCTTCATGACCTCTCACCTTGTCTCCTGCTTCTCTCCTTTCTGGTCACGCCAGCCTCCTTGCTATTCTCCGAACAGCCATGCTCCTGCCTCAGGTCCTTTGTGTTTGCCGTTCCCTCTGCATGTAATGCTCTTCCCCTAGTTAGCTATATTCCTCACCCTCGTCTCCTTCAGCTCTTTGCTAACATGCCACCTTCTAAGTGAGGGCTTCTCTGACCACCCTATTTAAAATATTAACCCTTGGTAGCACTCTTTATACTCTTCTGTCTCATTAGCAATTCTTATTGTTTCAGATACTATAAATTTCATAGATTTATTCATTGTCTGTCTCCCTACTTGATCATAAGCTCCATGAAGGTAGAAACTTTTTCGGTCTTCTGCTTTAAGACTCAGAACAGTGTCTGGAAAATAATACGTGCACACTATTTGCTGAATAAATAGTCTCTAAGGTCCTTCCAGCTACCACTGTGTTCCTTGGTAACATCACAGAAAGAATCCAGTGAGGACTACTTTGCTGCTCACTGAGCATATAAACTGGCAACGGGAATTGCCAATTACCAACTTGTTTGTATTGGAAGAAAGAGAAACAAGGGAGAGAGAAGAAAAGGAGGGGAACGGTGGGGGAAGCTCTGAGCTACTGAGCATAACCTGTCTCACCTACAGACTTATTAATACTTGGCTCTGCATTATTTAACCACATCAATCTATTAAGGTTTTAAGCATGAAAAAAAAAAGGCCAATTGTTCTATCAATGCTTTTTACTTTTTTATTGAGGGCTGCTTCCGCAAGATGCTTGGGATAGACTTTCCTGAGCTACATGGCTTAGCCCAAATCTCTGAATTAGACCAGTGTTTGGGTTCTGGGAGACCCTTAGAAGGAGGGACCACCTCCAGGGTAACTGACAAAATTTCAGACAGGCTAAAATTTAAAAACAAAAAAAAATATGAACAAATAAAATCCGATAGCCTGGTTTTCTTAAGAATTGGCCTTGTGTCACAACTCAGAGGGAACTGTCTTGGAACACTTGTTAGAGGGGCTCCAAATTGATGTCAAAGACTTGGGCCCAGGAAGCCAGGAGATTGAAATGAGAGGCTAAAGAAGGAAAAGAGGGGGGAAAGCCAATAGAAAAGAACAGTCTTGGGAGAGAACAATCAATCAGCTGGGCAGACATCGTTTTAGAGGGGCTTTTGTGGTATCCACTGGAAAGGTAAAGTGTCTCGGTCTAGGAAGTATAAAGCATGATGGTCTTTATCCTCTCCCTGAGGATAAAGTGCCGCTGGTCCCTGAACAACCTCTGCTAGTTTGGAAGTCTCCTTGGAAGAGATGAGAGCGTCAACCTTTGGGGCCCAGGGATCCTTCTTTCCCAGGTAGGCCATGAGGTGAGCTGCTGGGACGGGGGCTTTCAGTTGTTCCCATACTCTGCCAGCTCACTTGGGCAGCTGCTCAAACAGGAGCAGCTTAAAGAGGTCTACTCTGATGTCAATTGCCCCTCACTCCAACTCCTCTTCCTTTTCAGGCCTTTCTACCATTTCTCTGTTATGTCACTTACTAGTTGTGTGAGCTTGAACAGTTACTTAAACTCTCCGAAGTATAGCTTCCTCATCTATAAAATGGAGTATACTAGCATCTAGCTCATGGGATTGTTGCATGGATTAAATGAGATTAAATGTGTGTAAAGCACATAGTAGGTGCTCAGTAAGTGAAGGGTTACTATTGATGCTGTTGTTGATATTAGCCATAGGAATAAGATGGAAGGGGGTTCTGTTAGAAATAACCCGAGGATTTTCCTGGAGGCTCATAGCTCCAAGTCACAAGCAGGGCAATGTTGAATTAAGGCTGAGCAGCAAGGGAGTAGCTCCTGGTGGTGTTTTTACTCTGCTCCCCACCTTGGTCCCACCTTTACCATGCATATGCCGCACACTGTCTTGTACTGCCCATCTCGCATCCTTTCCTCTCCACCCCATTTCCCTATGAAAGCAGCTTTCTCCATGAAGATGCAGATGTTATGGCCCCTTTGAGATCGGTCTAATTGCAAAGCTCGTAAGTGCTCAGCACCGTGCTGGCAAACGAGGCAGTAGGGATGCATAATGTTTAAGCTCTGGTTATATTAATAAGAAGACATGGCCAAGCGATAAATAAGCCAACTCAGGAAGGAAAATAATATTAGAAGGCTAATATGGAAGAACAAAGATAAGACCAAGGAGAGAAGAGAGGTGGGGTGGAACAGGGAGGTGGGATGGGGTGCAGATCTTGGCTTGCTTCAGTGGGAGCCAGCGAGTGGAAACTGCACAAGCTGAGGAGGCAGACTCAGGTTTGAATTCTGCCTCAGGCAGATGTGACCTTAAGAAAATTGTTAAACTCAGTTTCTTCATGTGTAAAAATGGGACCAACAAGAATACACCTCCACTAAACTGCTGTGAGAATTAAGTGTGATAAAGAGCCTAGCAAATGTTATTTTCTTCTGTGTGCCCTGAATTCCCATAGCCTCACAGCCAAGCCTAGGAGAGATGCCCTGGACCCAGCCCAGACTCTTCACCTCATCCTCATGTTGGGGCAGAGAAAGGAGCTGAGGCTTTGGGATGCAAAGCAGATAGGAAGGCCAGGAGGAAATGGTCAAGAGTCTCCCAACTCCAGACAAATGCCAATGCTGCTCATTCATTCAATCAAACTGCAGTGAGCACTTATAATATACCAGGTCCTTGGGATAGAAAAATGAATAAAATATGGAATATTTCCCCAAGGAGCCAGATGTTAAAAGGGAGAGACAGATATGTAACCACAAGTGCTAAGATGGGAGTAAGGACTGAATTTATGATATCTATGTATCCTGATTTCAAAGAATCTGCTTTATTGAGCAAACTGCTAAAAAGTGCAGAGGAGAATAATGAATACTGCTTGGAAGAGTCAGAGGAAGGCGTTTGAACAGGGTAACAACAATAATGAGGGCTAACATTTGCTAATGTTTACTGACACTAACATGCCAGGCACCAAGTAACCAAGTATTTTACATGTATTAACTTATTTACTCCTCATGACAGAAACATTATCATTGCAAGGGTATTCATATTTACAAGAATAAGGTCACATAGTTTGAAGTGGCAGAGCCAGGATTTGAAGCAAGGGTCTGATTCTAGATCTCATATTCTTAATGTCTATGCCAAATTGCCTCTCTGCATATTGAAGAATGAATATTGTGGCCATTCTGAGATCTAAGGCCAGTCCCGTCCCCCCACTCCCCCCAGAATGATCTAAAGTAATAGAGATTGGATCATCCATCCAGTCATACCGTGCTCATTTAAAAATACACTCTATGCAAGGATAGGTAAGATTCAGAACTGTAGGACTTGTGGGGGAAGCCACAACCCACAGCCCCTTACTCCATCCATGAGTTCTGTTTTGCTGTAATTCTCCTTGGCTCTGGGACCTAGAAAGTGGGCTGTTAGGAGTTGGGAGTGTCTGCTGGGCTGGTCTTTCCTACCTCCGCTCCTGGTGGGCAGGAATGGTGGAAACTGAGAGATTCAAGAAATTAACGGGCTCAAAAGTTTGGCGATCCAAAGGATCTTCCAAAATAAGGGGTTTATTTCTCTCTCTCTTTCAAGGATGGAACAATTCTCCAAATGCAATCTAACGTGAAGCAGATAAAGCGGAACTGCCATGACAGAAGTGGAGTTGGGGGATGTAGAGCCCCATTCATTCAATGCTTATGTATCTTCTCCCATCTTCTCAGATGCTTCTTGTAGCCTCTCCATGGAATGCAGTTTGAAAAATTCTGTCCTAGGTAGTGCACTGGCAAAAAGCTTGATGGTGGCCCCTCCTCAGCTCTCTTGGCTGTTGAAGATAGGTAGTGTCTGCAGCAGGCAAGTGAAGTCAAAAAGCAAGGGAGTAATTAATCACTGTTGTCATTTGGAGGTTTTATGAGCATTGATATGACTCTCTGCCCTAATATGTGCTCTGAGTTGCTTGAAAAAGGAGAGAAATAGGCTCTGGGTTGGGATCCGGGAGAGGGGGTCATGAAGGGTGGGTGAGGAAGGGGGTGTAGAAGACTGGCAGATACAGGTAAAACAGATGACAAATATTTCCCCCCTGTGGCAAATGCAGGAGAGGCCAAGGTTGAGCGGAAGAAAATTGAATAAAAGAAGAATCAGTCAGAGTGGACGAAGCACTGACACTAAGTTTTATCCCAGATCATACCATTGTTAAACTCTGCTCACTAGAATGCCCTTTACGGGGGCAGTGGAACAGCAGACTTTGGACCTTTTCCGGTTTTGTGTACTCCTCCCTAGAATGGGAGTCCAGCACTGCTTCTGTAGGTGACATTATGTGTTCAGATATTGCTTTATGCCAGGACTCAACTCCCATGGCAAAGTCCAAAATATTGAGGAAGTATTGTGGGCTGGTGGAGGCAGAGTTTGGGAGGCAAACTTCCTGGATCTGAATGTGGACTTTGCCACTTACAATTTGTTTGACTTAGGCAAGTTATTTAGTCTCCCAGTTTCTTCCTCTATAAAATTAGAACAATACTAGTTTCTCCCTCATAGGGTTGTTGTGAGAGTGAAATTAGTTTATACATAGAAAGCACTTAAAACAGTGCCTGACATATAGTGGCTATTCAAAAGATGCTAGTTTTGTTATTATCATCATCTTCAGAGGTATTTAATTATAGCTCTGGATTCTCTAAAACGTCAAATAACTACTGAGAGTCTCCTCCCATGTCTGAAATATGTAGGCTGAAAACCTGGTTTGCAAGATTATGGGCAATTCAATACTGTACTTACGACAACAACAACAACAACAAAGGCTTATCTCAGTCACCTTATAGTCTATTATAGATTCATCAGTAGAAGAGAGTGATGGTTCTGCTCCATGAAATCATTCAGGCATCTAGGCTCTTTCATTGCCTAGGAGCTTGAAGCTTTTCACTGATTTCCTACATCCAGACTGGAGGCAAGTGAAGAGAGAATGCTTAGAGGATCATTCAGAATAATGGTCACACTTGGAAGAGGCTTACATCAGTTCTGTCCACATTCTATTGGCCAGAACTTTAATTACGTGGCCTGACTACAAAATGCAACCCAGCTATTTGCTTAGCAAAAAGATGAGACTGTTTGGAGAGCACTAGGCCAGTCTTTGCCATATCCTTCAACATTTTGTTATACTTAATACAGATATTAATAAAAAAACTTTTTATTGTGGAAAACATTGAACAAACGCGAAACTAGAAAAAACAGTAACAAATCCCTACAACATATCACTCAGATTAAAAAGTTTTCATCTCATAATCCATCTTGTTTCATCTATACTTACACTCAATTCCTCCTTCCACTCTATTACTTTGAAGCAAATCTGAGACACTGCATCTTTAAATCTGTAATTATTTCAGCACAGTACATTCTCAACCACTTACTATGTGCCAGTCACTGTGCATGCCCTAGGAATACAATAAGGTATGCTTTTTGTCTTTAAGGAGATGCAGCTGAGGAGCTCACAGACTAAAGCTTACTGAGATACATCAGACTGAATCGCAACGACAAAAGAGAACTCTTTTCTTACACACACACACACACACACACACACACACACAATCCTTGCAACAGCCAAAATGGCCATACTAATAAATAAACGTATTTTTCCTGACCTCCCTAATTCACTAATGAGCTTTCTTAAGCATCTTCACTCTTCTTTGAGTAGCGGCTCCTGGGAGAGCCATTTTAGCTTAGGAGCTCTGTATCACAGAGGATGAGCTTACCTGTCAGTAGAGGAACCTGATAATGGAACAGCTGCTGAGAGAGGCTGAGAGGCCCTTTCTGGTCTAGTCAGCTCCTGGGGCTTCTACTAAGCGATGACCTAAGGCTTTAATTCTATCTTTTCCTGAAGGTGGGTAAAATGGCCTCCAGGGGGTTAAGAGGCAGCATCTTAATCAAAAAGAAACTGATTGTTGACAGCTCTGCTGGCTCCAAGTTCTCTCTAATCAGAGCTCAGGACACCTTAA
The DNA here is from genome assembly GCF_029281585.2 of Gorilla gorilla gorilla. Lineage (NCBI taxonomy): Eukaryota > Metazoa > Chordata > Mammalia > Primates > Hominidae > Gorilla > Gorilla gorilla. Next base: position 82,645,187 of record NC_073239.2, on the reverse strand, counting down.
TGGGTCACTAACCTTGCCCCAGATGTCCTGCCACATATCACCACTGGCACACCAGCCATTCAGCTAGCCAGACAAAGCAATGAAAAAAATACCATCTGTGTATTCCTTCTACTTCCTTCAGCATTCTCTACCCTGCAGAAGCCTGGAGTGAAATTCAGATGCAAGTGGGCTTGGAATTAGACAAGCCATAATTGGGTAAAACACAAGCAATACAAGACTTCATATTAGAACACTGTGCTCTCATGTACATCAATAATTCCAGTGTCAAATTCAGCCACAGAATATTAACCTGCATGAGACAGTGGGTTCTCTGAAGCACAGACAGGGAAACTGTTTCTGCTCTGAGATGTATCTTGTTAAGCACAGAAGGTGCATAGAATCACACATGGATTTCCTCCTGCACTTACGGGCTGGGAAAATGATAGCTTAAGTAGCCACTTACTATAATTTAGTGTCTCTGTGTAAACACAACTGGCTGAGCTGGGAATAGACACTCTTTCAGGGCTCACCTTCCGGTGGATGCAGATAAGCAGAAGTCCACAGGGAGAGTGTGACCAAGCAGATGACTCCAGAGCCCAGGGGCAGTCTGCTATCAATTCAAAGAATTTTCACTTGGCCCACCTGCCCACCTATTTCCTGTTGTGGATATGGGTAGAGTGAGTAGAAAGAAGTATGGGATGCTAGATTCAAAACTGATTGAGAATGGGGTAAGGGGACAAGATTAAAGACCACGGTTAACAAAAAAGTTACCCTTAAAGTGAGTCTGGATGATCAAACTTCAAAGAATCAGTACTGTAAGGATAAATGGAGTCTGGGTCATGCAGTTTGGCTTTTCACTGCAGAAGGGCAAGACTGTTTACAGGCTGGAAGAACAGACTTCAGAGAAACATAGTCCTGAATTTGCCTTGTAATTTAACCCATAGCTTCCCAACAACAAATAGGTTGAAGGTGTACCATAAAATGCAGTTGGTTGTAAATTTTTTATAATGATACAATATTTAAAGCAATTGTCATAACTCTTCAACATTATACTGGTTGAGCTTACATTGAAACACTATTTGTGTGACTCCCTGAGGCTTGAATATACTGTTATGTTGTATACTTTACACTTAGTACCCATTGGCAGAGAGCAACCTGAGATGACTACATCACATACACCTTTCCTGATGCTCTACTGAATCGTCTCAAATTATCAATAGAGGTGTACTGAAGTTTTCACTGAGCTCTATTTCCCAAATCCCCTCATTTATCCCAGAATGCCAAATAAATAGAATTTTCTATGTAAAAAAGTTGGGAAAGCACTTATTTAAATTCTGTGAACAAATTTCCTCATCTGAAAAATGAGAATAATAGTACATATCTCATAGGGTATTGTGAAGATGAAATGAATTAAAATATGTAAATAACTTTAGAATAGTGTCTGGAACATAGTAAATGAATAAATGCCAGCTATTATTTTTTCCACATCTGTAAGATGGGGATAATATCTACCTGATAGGGTTGGTGTGAAGATTATACATGAGATAGCACCTGTTAATTGCTTAGTAGGTATGACACAAAGTAGGTAAGTGCGAAGCAGTATGACTAGTGCTCCAATTAAAATGTGTGTAACTTTTTATGTTAGATTCTAACTTTCTAGTGCAGTTCATATGTGCACAACTTTCTAGTTAGACTGTAAGCTCCTTAAACTGATTTCATTCTCTTCAGGACCTATTATAGTTCCAGAACTACAGAAATTTTCCAAAACGTGATTGGAGATTTCTTTTGCAGAGCTGATAGACTTTACAAAGCAATTTTATGCCTGTTATTTCCCAAAACAACAACTAGAAGCTACCTCCATTTTAAAGGTAAGAACAACTGAGGCCTAGGCACATTATGTAGTTTGCTCAAGATATCAGCAGGTCAGTTTCAGAGCCGGAAGCAGAATTTAAGTCTAAAAAAAAGTAGTGTTCTTTTTACCAGATCACACTACAGTAGTGAAACGCCTACATGTGGTTGCACAGGGAGTGCAATTCATATTGTAGACGTTGATAGTTTGTATATTTATTGAGCAATTTTCTGGTGGATGGCAGTAAGAGTTTTATTGATTTTGTTAAAAATCAATAGATTACAACAACTGTCTTAGGAGCATCTTTATCCAATTTTCACAAACGCACCATACAGATTAGCAGAGGCCCTAATATACTACCACCACTATCAAATTTTTCTCTGATGACTGTCAGTGTTTTGTGACGTTGGGCCTTTTTGGATTATCAATTTGAATCTAAAAGACAGGACTACTTTTGGCAGGGGTCACTAAACATCTTTTGCAAAAGGCCAGATAGTAAATATTTTAGGCTTTGTAGGCCATACATTTAGGCTTTGTGGTAACTACTCAAGTGTGCTGTTGTAGCCCCCAAAGTGGCCACAGTCAATATATAAGTGAATGCGTGTGGTTATGTTTCAACAAAACTTACAAAAACAAGCAGTGGGCACAGCTTCCCAATGACTGACTTAGAGAATTCTGGTCATCTGAATTACCAACAGGAGTTTCTGGAAAGAGCATAACTTGTTAGAACCTGTTGATGCTCAAAAGGTGTGAAGCCAAAACTTGAAATTAGAGCTGATTTCAAACCCCTTGTTCTTTAAACTTTACCTGTAAGATGTTCTCATTCTTGGTGGTGTGACCTGCCACTATGTGGCAATCAATTGTGCAGTATGTTTGCGAACAAATTCCAGTGTTTTTGAATATCACTTAAAAAATAATGAAATAGACTAGATGGGACTCATCATGGTGGGTACTCATTCACACTTCTTTTGATTTCCTGAACGGTATGGGAAGTCCGACCTGAGCCAGAGTGGGATATCATCTCCACTCTTTGGCCTCCAAGGAGACACTGACACCTCATTTCTCTTGGCTTTTATGCCCACAAATCCCTCTTCTCTTAGTTTAGCTGAAACAAAGCTGTGATTCTATGAATGAAACTTTACCAGGAAACAAAAGGTGGGAAAGAAAACAACAACAAAAGGAGTTTCTAAATATAAACAGGTGAGTTTGAACAGCCTGTTAATTAGGTCAGGAATTAAGTTACTCTATTTTAACAGAGGTCTAGGCAAAGACATAGTCAGCTGCTCTAACAAAATGACGCTTGTTCCTCTTGCAACCAGATCCAGCCACCCAGGTTCCTAACCCAGGCAGGTGCACCCTGGTACCACATATGACCTTGTTACAATCTCAGGCTCTACCATGACCTTCTTAGAAATTTAGGGCTGGAAGAGAACTTAGAAGTTATCTAACCCTTGTTACATACTTGAGGTCTTCAAGGCCAAGTCTGAGAGGGGCCCAGCCTACGAGCTTCATAGCATATTGTCATGAATATGCTATGAATATGCTACGAATGGGCTATTCTAAGCCCAGGATGACAGCCAGCTAAGCAGGTATTTCTGAGGAATTGGGACACGTGCAGCAACTGAACTTGAAAGCATTATGCAGCTGTTACCCTCTTACCAATCCTTTCCAGAGATATAATCTTATTTTAAAAAAATTTTAATGGGTAATTTTAATAATGTTATTTAACCCAGTGTACCCAAAATATACTTTACATTTTTTCTTTATACTTTTATACTAACCAACCTGATGCATAATTTATATTTACCGCACATATCAATTTGCTTTAATTTTTATCTCAATAGCTTTTAGGGTCCAGTGGTTGTTACATGGATGAATTATATAGTGGTGAATTCTGAGATTTTAGTGGATTCATCACCAAAGTAGTGTATATTGTACCTAATACGCAGTTTTTTATCCCTAGCTCCCCTCCCACCCTCCTTTTTCTGAGTCTCTAAAGTCCATTATATCACTCTGTATGCCTTTCCGTACTAATCGACAACTTGAAGAATCAGGAGATGAAAGTTATTCCCCTACATTGTTTCAATGTAGGGGAATAACTTTCTATGTAGGGGAATAACTTAGCTCCCACTTTTAAGTGAGACTATATCGTTTTTGGTTTTCCACTCCTGTGTTACTTCACTTAGAATAATGGCCTCCAGCTCCATCCAAGTTGCTGCAAAAGATATTATTTTGTTCTTTTTAATGGCTAAGTAATATTCCATGGTGTATATATACCACAATTTCTTTATCCACTCATTAGTCGATGGGCACTTAAGTTGGTTCCACATCTTTGCAATTGTGAACTGCTATAAACGTACGTGTACAAGTGTGTTTTTCATATAATGACTTCTTTTCCTTTGGGCAGATACCCAGTAGTGGGATTGCTGGATCAAATGGTAGATCTACTTCTAGCTAGAGATATAATCTTGAAGTTAGAAAAGAGCTTTCCCAATCTAGTCCAGAGGTTATAAACTAATGGGCCATGGGCCCAAAGGAGCCACAGATATTTATTTGGACTCCTTAGTGTTTTATATATTTTTTAATTAGTTGCTGATACTTCAAAATCTGAAGATCTTGCACAGAAAGATCCACATTTTGCTTGTCTGGAAAAACAGAAATATCTGTCCACATTATGTCCTTAGAACAACAATCAGCTGAGGCTGAGTAGAAGCTACTCCCTTGAGACATGTGAAACTGAACCAGTCAACCAAATTTGCAAACCCTGAATAAATCCAACCAATTCATTTCACTTATGAAGAAAACGAAGTTCTGAGAAAACCGTTTGGCCTGTCCCCATTTAATGACAATATCAAAATCAGAAGCCAGATATTCTGAATTTCAGTCAGTGATCTTCAATGAGAACTGTTGCTTTTTCCCTAAAGAACCCGAAATACAGGGATATTACGTGCTTGTAGGCACTATGAGGAAAAACAAAACTGAAAACTAGGTCTTCTGCCTCTGCACTCACTATGTTCTATCTCCTTACTGGGCCAGAAGTTCTTATGCAAATCAATAGGGAGGTAAGACTAGCCAGGAACTCAAAGCCCAAACTTTCCAAGGCCTGTGATCCTGGAACAGCTCTTCCATGTGTCCATGAGAGAGACTGGTGCTAGGAACCAGTAAGTATAGAGGCTAATTCTTTGTGCTCCTTTCTGAGCAGCGCACTTTAAAAATTCCATACAGTCTGTAACTGACATAAATTAGGGTATTGTAGCCAAGTTGTCAATTTCATCAATCCTCAAGCCACATGTCTATTCTGTGCAGGTCTATGGAACCTAATGCACAGTTTCCTGAGAGCATAAATGAAGTATCGGGCAATTGGCTATGGCCAAAGGGGACTTGTCTTTTTCCCCTGAGAGATTTGCTCTCATTGAGGCAGAAGAGACTCTTCTAGATGCACCATTTAGACCCCAACACTTTTCCTGCTCACCGAATGTACAGTGACTGTATTCTCTCAGAACCAAATAATAATGACAATAATCACTGTATGAGGTAGCTTTTAAAATGTGCTTTTTTTTTCTCTTTTAACTCTCAACTCCCTTAGAAGCTGGGGCTGTTCATCTTCTCAACTTTACAAAGAGGGAACCCAGTACACAGGATTGGCTCTATATAACAACAACAACAAAAACCTAAAGCTTGAACAGAAAAGGAACTAGTCTCTTACTCATTTAGGTACAATGAAATCCTGGATTAGGGCTTTCACAACAGGCATGAATTCGTTAAGTGCCCAGCTGAGCACTAAATCAGACTTGAGTGGAAGAACTAGGAAAGCCTTGGTGAGATCTTTCGTAATTGCTTTGTCATTAATAAGCAGGATTTTGTTACCCACATTCAATGAGCCCACGCTAATAATTTAATTCCAGGCAAGTCTCTCAGAAATAGGTCTTTCAACAAGGAAAAGACCCAAATCCTAACCTAGCACTGGCCACTCAATTCAAAATCATGCAGGATTTTTTAAGTACCAGGGCTTTATGGAGAAATTACAATAGTGGTAAGAAAAATGTCAGCCTTCTCAACACGGCAACATGTATTGAATGAATCACCATCATGTACATGATGATTACAAAGGCAATTTAGAAAGATGTGGTCAACAGTATTCATTAGCCCTTCACAAGTGCAGGTCTAACAGTTTGGTTACTTCTTCATCTTCTTACGTAAGGCTACTGGCTACTTGGCTATTGAGGCCAGAGTCTCAACAGGGGTTTCACAAGACTAAACCTCTCCTCTCCCCTGCTGTTTTTTCATTTTAAGTTAATGGTGGAGTAAGCACCCACTGAACCAATATTCCAACGAATAACAACCATAAACTCTCAAAAAAATACAAAAAATACATGAGGGTAGGAGACAATAAAAACAGGCAAGTTCTGAAAAGAGATTGAAATTTTAAAGAAGGGAATGGCACAAGGTGAGTTTCCCATTGTACAGCTTTTGGGCTGAAAGAAAACTGCAGTTTTTCTGGTCTAAGAATCAGAGCAACCACAGCTGCTGGAAAATGAGGGGGGAAATCTCAGAAGAAAGAGAGCCAAAGAAAAAGCACCACAAATTCTGTGCATAAATTCTATCCATCTCTCTGGCTAAGCCCTGAACTATGTGCGGCATAGACTCCAGCTAACTGAATTGAGATTTTCAGCTGCTGCCCAAGACAGTTTACAATTTGAGTCCAATAAAGTTAAATGCCTGCTAACACAAGCAATATATATATATACACACACACATACACAATATATATATATTTTTGTGTGTATATTTTTGTATATATATTTTTGTGTGTATATATACACACAAATGTAATACACAAATGTTGTATATATATATATTTGTGTATATATATATTTATGTGTGTGTATGTATATATCACAGCACTTTTCAGAGCAATATAACAGAATCTACAACATAAACATTACAATGTTCAGGATGCAATCTAAATCACTCAATATATGAGGGACCTCCCCCCAAAATCTGACCATTCTGTAAAGAGGAACAATGGAGACCAATTCTAAGATGATCCAGATGTCAAATTTACCAGAAAAGAATTTTAAAGCATAATTTAAACTCATTGAACAGTTATTTGTTCTCTACTGAGAACACATAATTTTTTTATTTATGTGTTCTCTACTGAGAACAATTTTTTTATTTATGTGTTCTCTACTGAGAGCAAATAATTTTTTTATTCACTACAGTTATGTTCAATGTTTTGTTCATAGTTACGTTCATGGTTATGTTTATTTGTTATGTTCATTTGTTATGTTCAATGTTCATAGTTTTATTCACTACACAGTTATGTTCAATGAAAACATGCATGTAGTGAATAAAAAAATCTCAGTAGAGAAATATAAAGAATTAAGGAGAAATTCTAGAACCAAATGATAAAATGTCAAAAATTAAGTCTTCAGTTGAAGACTCCCTTTGGGAAATACTCCTTAATTTATTTCCTTCGTATCTCTGTTCTTTGGTCCTTTCACCCCGGAACTCTGTCAATTTAGAAGGAAAAGAGACTAACTTAATTTACCTTTGGATCTTCTATAAGGGCACAAATCAGATCCACAGTTACTGATGTTCCAATGACATGTGAGATGTGAGTTGCAAAATAACTCATAATCAAAATTACCTCCGCTCAGTTGGAGATTGTTTCAAATGACTTTTATTTGTACCAAAACTAAATGGAAAATTGCTTGCTGACACTGTAGGAAGTTAATTTCTTTTTTCTTTGGGAGGCTTGACTTGAGAAAAAGAATTTAGTTAAGTTTGGTGGTGAAATTCTATATACAGTATTTTCATTTGGTGAAGATATGAAGGCCAGGACTAATAGCTTTTCTGCCTAGGATCCCTAATATTTCACACTAGGCCTGATAGTCGCTCCTACAGAGGCGACATTTTTCTTTTAGAATGTAGTAACTCCTACCAGGCCTCTGTAGGAGGCAGGCTACATACAATAAGGAAGTGTTTTTATGAGGAGAAAAATGATGCTCAGAGACAAAGCATCAAAGTCTTATTTTCTGAAGTGATTCTAACATGGAAGTATTTGGAAAAGATAATCCCAAGACTCAATCCATTGGGAGTCTCCCATTGGTCCCACTTCTCACTTGGTCACCACGTTCTGCACACTATGAGACATATACTTCTGAAACAGCCAGCTTCCCAATCCCAAAGATACCTGGTACTCTCAAAAGCAGGGCATGATAGGCTAGGGCAGAAATTGGTTCCTGGATAAAACAGGACCCTACTCACAAAAAGCGATAATAAATACATTAAGAAAGACTACCAAACAAACCTCAAATGGTTTTAGAAATGGAGGTGATAGCTTCTCTGGGAGCAAGGAGTTATGATTATTTCACTCAATTAAAACAATGTCCAAAATATGAGAATGAAAGCTCCCAAACAGTGTTCTTAGCAATTTTGTAATGTGCACCAATGAAAATTGGTTTTCAGTATTAAAATGGACCAATGTCTCTGAGTTAAGAATTAGTTACTATATCAGAAACAGGAAAAAAAACAAAGTAAATAAGCTGAAAAACTAAAAAGCTCCTCTTTTTATCACAGTTCTTCCACATAAGGCTGATCAACATATCATCCAATGATATAAAATTCTAGAAACTTTACAAAATTCCTTTTTAAAATTTATTTTTTGTTATCAAAGAGAATGTCCAGAAACATTGAGTACTAAAGAATTTGTTCATGGCATTGTTTTACAAAATTTTCTAATGGAGAGTGAATATTTTATTTTCTGATGTATTCTTCACTTATTAATGATGAGGTCAATGAACTGATGCAATTATTTAAAAAAAAAAAACCAGACAACCTTATAAAGGAAAAAAACAAAAACAAAAACAAAAACAAAAAAACCAAACGTCCATTCTCATTCTGAATCTGTTGACTGGAGTGAATTCAGTGGTCACAATACCACCACCAAATAAGAATCAACTTCCTCAGAGTAAGGAGCTGTTCAGGTCTTCTCAATAGTTCACATAGGTCTCTCAGATATAGGCACCATGTTTTAAGTCTCACACAAAATGTCTGTGTCACTTAAATTACACAATATGGCAGTGTTTGTCTTATGGGGACATATTGAAAGAAAGGGGCAAAGTAGAAAACAACCTGTTTGCATGTTATATGTGAGTACATTATTGTACTGTGCATGGGTATGAGGGCATTGCAGCCCTTGTTAAAGAGGAATTCCACCAATTGAAGCCTCTGTCAGTTCCCAGCTGCTCTTGGTGCTAAGAGTATCTACTCATATAACCTTATTTTGTTAGATCAGAGCCCTCTTCATCTACAGTTTGGCTCAAATGGTTTGAACTGAGTTTGGTCGAACTGAGTTTGGTCGTTTATCTCTTCCATCTGAGCTTTATTTCTCAGCCTCAGGATATGTGGGGTACTTGACCGTTTCTATCTTCTCTCGAACTTTGTAGGAGGGATATAGGCCCGTCCTTCCCAATTTCCTGTTGACACCTTTAGAATAGCCATCCCAATGATTTCCAGCCACACCAATGATATCTCCAGGTTCCATGGGAATTTCATCTGCAGTTCGGGGTTGGTGAGCATAAATGGCAATTTGATTGTGGGCATTCTGGCCCCCAAAATAGTAGATGTCATCTAAAGAATGGAAGTTTGCAGAGGCATCAGGATGTAGTGTTTGCATAATTTCATAAGCAACTCGACAGACCTTGGGAAAGAATTTAAAAGAAATTGTTAGTATATAAACACTCTCCTTCACAGCAATCTAAAAGCCCTTGGCCAAAAGGATGGGCTCTAGGAGTTAGAGGTTGAAAAGTAGTGGATTCTAGTCACAAGCTTTCAGTCCATTTGCTCTCAGAAGATGGTACAAGTCATTCTTCATCTCTGTGTCTGGATCCTTTTTCAAATAAAAAAGAAAAACTCACGAAAGATTATTACAACTAAAATCTCTCTATCTCTATATAGTACAAAAGAATTTAAGAATATGAATTAGTTAATTTTAACAAACATTTATTAAGAGCTACATACACAGTGGTCCAGCTAGGTAGGCACTCATGATACCAAAATGAGTAAGACATAGTTTGTGCCCTTAAAGAATTTGAAGTTTACAATTAGGATAAAAAAACTTAACACAAATGCTGATGGTCCCTTTCCTTCATACACTGTTAATCAATCACACATTCTCGTCTGCTAATTTATAACTTGGTGTCAGAACTGTTTTCTTTTTTTTTAATTATACTTTAAGTTTTAGGGTACATGTGCACAATGTGCAGGTTAGTTACATATGTATACATGTGCCATGTTGGTGTGCTGCACCCAGTAACTCGTCATTTAACATTAGGTATATCTCCAAATGCTATCCCTCCCCGCTCCCAGAACTGTTTCAAGAGAGATTCATGTAATTACTGACAATCAACAAGCACTGGCAAGTGAGCTAAAACACATCAGCAATTTCTGTTCTAAAAAGTTTTAAGTGTGCTGTGTAGAGAGTGGCATGCTTGGATGACATAAACTAGGCAAGCCTTTGAGGAAATGCATCACCCTGATTACTATAGTTTTAAGGCTACTTAAAAGGTCCCTATGTCCAAAGAATACCTTCTCTGCTCACTGGATAGCAGGTGAAATTCCACAATCTGAGCTTCAATCCTTGAGGTTAATGCTTAGTAATAAAGTTAAACTAAACTATCACCCAATTTAAGCAATTTATACATTGTGAATAGAGAATAATGCAACTCAGATGAAATTTTCCTATATCTCCAGTTGTGGTAATCTTGGTTAATAATGTTTTATTGTCACTATACCAATACTTTTGCATGTATTTAAAATGACGCTACTCATAGTAATTGCTTATCTGCTCAGTGGAGCAATTTAGGACTACCCAGCAGTCTTTTAAAACCTTGGCATCTATGAAGATTAAAAACTTGAATGGTGATATGGTTTAGATCTGTGTTACCCGCCCAAATCTCATGGTGAATTGTAATCCCCAATGTTGGAGATGGGGCCTGGTGGGAGGTGATTGGATCATGGGGGTGGCTTCTCATGGTTAAAACCATCAACCCTTGATGCTGTGGTCACAGTAGTGAATTCTCGTGAGATCTGATTGTTTAAAAATATGTGGCACCTCCCAATTCTCTTCCTCCTGCTCCAGTCATGTAAAGTGCTGGCTCCCTGTTTGCCTTCCGCCATGATTGTAAGTTGCCTGAGACCTCCCCAGCATCATGCTTCCTGTATAGCCTGCAGAACCATGAGCCAGTTAAACCTCTTTTCTTTATAAATTGCCCAGTCTCAGGTATTTCTTTTTAGCAATGCGAAAACAGACTAATACAAATGGAGATGCCTATTCTTATCAAATAAAATCTGACTAGGTTAATCATCACCTCAACTTAGAGAATCTGAATTTCAGAAAACTTTAGGGGCAATTCTCAAATGCTATATATAATTTGCAAATGAAACTACATTTAGACAATATTTTTAATTTTGCAGATAGGCAACTAAAACACAAGGAGATTAAGTGATTTATGCAAATTTTAGTGATAGAATTTCAACTAGATATAGAACCAAAATAATAAAAACCTTGCTTTCAGATTTATTAGTTCAACAAAGATTATATTGGCAATGTCATTTTACAATTGAGATCATTGGCAGAATACTGAGACTATAATAAAATAGGGATCAAAAAGATTTGGAACTTTTGAATTTCAAATTCAGCCAAAGGCTCATAGAAGGCAAGCAAAATTAAGTGGGACTCAGGAAAAGAAGAAACTAAATAATTAAAGCAGCTCCAATAATAGCAAACTACAATAACAATGACAGAGGCTAATATTTACTGAGCTTTTGCTAACTGTCAGACATTGTTTTTAGATATTATCTAATGTAATTAGATTCCTTTCAGCATCCCCATAAAATTCTATCATTATGTTCATTTTACAAATGTCAAAGGGAAGTTAAGGCATTGCTCAAGGTTATACTAATAAGTGGTAGATTCAGGTTGGAACCTAGGCAGTCTGCATATGCTTGAAACCGCTATATATATTTTCTCTTGTAAATCTTATTCTCCATGTTCATATTGTAACACCAGAAAGATATAGCATAAGACCAAAGACAGCCTTGGGTAAACCTGACAGTCTTCTTTTCAGGGTGTCTTCACCCACTCTTCAGTCATCCCTAGCCAGGAATGCAGGACCTTGTGTTACTCTTAGGATGACCACAATCTCTACTGTGACAATGAACCGTGATGTGTTTCCTCCTCTCCACTCTTAAACGTCTTACTGTCATAAAAACAATATCGCACCCTGTCCCACACCCTTAGAGACCTGATTCTTCTGGGGATAATCCTAATAATTAGTGTATGTTTTGCTATCAAGAGTTGTTCATGTGTTAACCTTGGTGGATAACAGAACAGTTTTCTTAAACCAAAGAAATAACTATTATAATAATAGTAGAGATTTCAGACACTGAGGTGGCCCATTATAAAAATGACAAATGTGACTGTAGGCCTCTGCAAGCATACCAGTGCTACACAGGTGTGGCCCTTTATTTTTCTCATAAGAATGACCATTAAGGATAGCAGCTGAGCTTAATGAGCACTGATTATGTCCCAGGCAGTGTTATAATAGTGTGCTCTTCCCTCACCTTGTCTCAACTCATTTAACTATTATGACAAACCTGTGAGGTACTATTATTATTCATATTTTACAGATGAAGAAGCCAAGCCACAGAAAGATTAAGTAAATTTCAAAAAATAAAAATAAAAATCCAAAAAGGAACTAGTTAATGGCAGAGCCACAGTTAGAACTCTTTCAGGCTCTTGAGTATATATTCCCTTAGGACAAACACCTAGAACAATGCCTGCCACAAAGTACGTGCTCAATAAGTATCTGTTGAATGAATATTGCTCCAGGCATAATACCAGCCCAGTAATGGAGACACAAGTCCATGGGTGATATTTAACCCTTAAGATCCATATATAACATTAAGAGGAAGTAATTTTAAAACTGTCTATATCAATCATGGGACAATTTACTGCAAAAGGCTAAAAAGATTACTGTAGTGTTAATGTTTGCATTTAGTCACTCTATGCTTCCTCTCTTCTTTCCTTACCTACCACGTGGTTTACAAGTTCAAATCACATGGCAGGTAAATGAAGGCTTGCAGCTGACGTCCATACTCAGGTTTGATGCTTGACAGGTGGCATGACTGAGAGCAGTCCATGGTTTGCAAAGCAGTGGTTGGCTACATGTAGTATGTTTAACTTTATTCTGTGTTGACATGGCACTGTATCACTTTTAGTACATCGTAAAGCACACAGTAATGGGTAACAGCAAAAATCCTGCCAAAGGATAAAACATATGACTGTATTAAAAAAAATTTTAAAAAGGGGGAGGAATCCATTAGTCTGAATTTCATCCCTTAGAAGTAGCCTGAGTTTACATAAGCCTCCAAAGCTTTCTCAGAGTAGATGGGATCTTATTTTTGTCAAAATAGATAGATAGGGGCAGGAGGATATCCTAGTATGAGAAGATGGAAGTGGCTGAGAGATCTGTGCATTTTTCCTGTAATCTGCTTTGTTTTACTATACAATAAGAGAATAAGACCCAGGTCTTTTCTTTGTTGTGAGAAACACCAGAAGGATTAATGCAGTAACAGCTGCACTGTACAGCACTCAGCATTGTAAGCTAGATAGAGCCTCTGTAGATGCAAATACTTTTCTTGTCTTCTGCTCTGGGAAGTAATCACAGAGTTCACACCTTGGGATTTCACCCTGTGCTTTCCTCCATGGTACTCTCAACAGGTATCCACTGTTGTTTCATGAGCCACATCTCAATGGAAATTCCTATCCAGAGCCATTGGTCTGGAATAGTTAACGTAGTTTTCGGTTTTGCCCTCTGGGCTTCCAAAATCTGATTCAAAGTGTAATAAGGGGAGTAGAATTGCGTGCGGATTTGGAATTAGACCAAGAGAGGCTCATGAGAGTATTGTAATAACTGCCATAAAGGGAGGTGTCATAGGGGGAAAAAAGGGATTTTGTATTATGATGACTTTTAATGGCTGAAACTACAGAGTAACACTGACTGCTCTTTAAACAATGTCTTTAACAATGTTAGTCTTTAAAGTGAGCATCTGCAACCATTTTTGTAAGTCAGATTTCAGAAAAATAAAAATTGATCCCAGAACCTGATAAGCAATATTTTCAGAAAACCTTTCTGATACTGTGCCTATCTACAACTGGGCTGTCAACTGCTGTTATTCTCCAACTATAAATTCTTTGCTTTAGATTTAAGATTCAAATAAGAAAATAGGTGACAAAGGAGATGCTTTGCACATAGGTGATTCCCAGCAACACAGAATAGGATTAATGTATTTGGTAGAATGTTTTAGAATGTAGTTGCATAGCTTTCAAAATTCACTTGATGCACTTGAAAAAATGCTAATATTGCCTCCAATTTTCATATTAAATCCTGAGGACTGTGCTATTCAATTTATGAGGCTTTTAGGACAAACTTGGCTTTGAGAAACAGATGTGATGAAAGTTAAGAGCAATAATAGTAACAAAATTAGAGAGCAGAGCCACAGTGTTGGCTTTTAAAAACTTTTCATTGAAGAAGAGAGAATTCCCAGACCTCACTTATGGATATAAAACCAAGAAAGATCAGAAGTTCTGAGACTGAGGGAGATAGGTCTAAAAACTTATGAGAAATCCCGATTAAGGTCCCACGACATTTTTGCCTGCAGTTTTCCAAACATCTAGCCTTGTATTTTTCCTTCTAGCACGGCATTTCATTCCTGCAGTATTGTCTACAATAGCTCATGGTCAACAGGTCAACTCTTTCTCACTATTGTTATATGGTATAAAATTCCTGAAAGGATAGTGTATAGGAGACAGAAAGTTTACATGAATAAAACTTAAAGATTGTCAAAGAATTATGAAGGAGATATTAAACTTGCATCATTTCCTAATATCTCTTGGCACATGAAATTACCATCTAAGAAAGTTGAGAGTTGGTTATCCATGTTTTTATTCTGGGCTGAACTTATTCTCAGTGTTTATCTTCTGTCACTCTTCTGGATGTATGGCTTTAGTCTTCCTCCATTTTCTAGAATGCTTATGACATATATAGGAAAGTCTGAAGATTAATTTCACTAAAGTCAACACACATACATTTACTTCAAATACTAAGTCTTCACTCACCTTTTGGGAATGAAGAACTTTTGTTTCTGAAAAATCACATCATATGGCAATATTCTCTTTCAATAAGCTAAACAAAATGAAGTTGAGGTGGTACACTGGCCCAGAGAAATTGTACATGCTGAATGTTAACAGTTCCTCTTCTTTACGGACCCTAAGCATTACCCATGACCACAAGCAGAGCTAATGGAGGCCTTGACTAGCTTGTTTCATGCTCCTTCTAAAATGTGAGAGCATACAGTCTGAAATGAAGACATGTGAAAAAGAGCTGCAAAATAAATACTATAGAGTGTCTCTAACAGGCAGAGATATTCCTATAACTATTCATATATATAATAATAGCAGCTAATGTGTTTAACACTGTATTGCTAGGTACTATTCACAGTGCTTTACTTTTCATAACTCCTTAATCCTCAAAAAGACTCTATACTATAGGTACTATTATTTTTTCACACGTAGAAAAATAAACCAGTTAAGAAATAGGCTAAGCAATTTGTTCAAGGACACACAGCCAGTAATTGGTCAAAGTTGGATGCAAATACAGATATCCTGACTCTACAGCACAGGTTGCCTCTTTCTTGTTCTGTGATCAGTGGTAAATGGTTTGGCATTTTATCCCATCAGTGACTTTTTCTCACGCTCTATTGGCAATGATGGCAAGATATTTCTAGGGCATTTTCAAACAATTCCAATTTTGGTCTATGTAAAGGAATCTACATAATAATCCTGCAAACAATTTCATTCACACTATAAAAACATTAAACTTTACTAAATACTTCTTTACTAAAAATATTTAAGAAAAATAATGAGGTGCAAGTAAGCTCAAAGATTTATCACTGAATATGGAATTACTCTACAACTTGAAATGCTACAGCAGTTAGTCATCAAATAAGGTACATGATAAGGAGGTAATCACATTAGGCAAACTGCCACTCACTATATAAATGTAAGGTACTTCTACTGTTAAACTTTTATTGTGAATCCTAACATAAAATATTTTGAGGTATTCAAGTCTATTTTGGGTTATGAAATATTGTTTTAATTTTGCCTAGGTTCAAATGAGTGAAATTATTTTGGGCAAACTTTGACTGCCAGGAGTTTTTAGGAACAATGTGAAATATTAAGTATGAGCCTTATTCCTTTGGATACAGAAAGTCTTCTCAGCACCACTCTTTCTTCATATGAATTGCTTCTCTGGACCCAAGGTCTGAATACACTGAAGTTGACATTATGCATAAAACCAAACAAAGTAATACAACAATATTCTCCTCAAGCCTAGACAGAATTCTACCATCATGAAGTGACAGAGATCCTGATTTGTAGGTCAAAATTGGAGTTATGAGGATCCAAAATTCTAAAGTACAACTGCAAAAAGGAAAAAAAAAGAGTAAAGCAAAAAATTTTCTTTCTATTTCAGAATAAGCCTAATGGTATTACTAAGGAGGGTTGGGAGAAGAAAAGCAAAACATGACTACAACCCTGTTAAGTCTCAGTGCCTACCTACATGTGAGGTTGGTAAACATTTAGACATGTGTATGTTTATTTAATTTTAGAATCTTGTGACTAGAACAGTAGTTCTCAACCAGGGCACTTTTGCTCCACAGGGGCATCTGGCATCTGGCAACATCTGGAGACATCTTTGGTTGTCATAATTTTAAGTGAGGGTCTTACTGGCCAGGGATGCTGCTAAATATCCTACATGCACAATACGGCTCCTCACAACAAAGAATTATCTGGTCTAAAATAGTGCTTTGGTGAGAAACCTGGACTACAGGAGTTGACTTCAGGCAGGCCTAAAATCCAGGCCTACAGAGAAGGTGGCATAGCTGGGGAAGTGACTCTTGATTCACTCATTGTAACAATAAGCATCGAGAATGTTTGGAGGTTGTTACCAGTTACATGTTCCTGTTGATCAGGCAGATGCATAGTCAGACTCTCAAAAACAGTTGGAAGGAACAAGTAGTTATAAACCTTGCCCCTTTCTTGCAGTAAGAATGGAAATGAGTTTCTTAAAGATAGGATCCGCACCCCAATTAGGGAGAAACATAAATAGTGGATGCCTTCATGGGAACTTGAAGACATTTTCCCTTCTGATTAAGATTGCTGCTACGTGTTCTGTGCAGCTATCTTTGGGTAGTAAGTTGTATTCTTATTCCATATTAAAGGAATCTGTAACCTTTGCCTGGCAAGGTATCTTTCCAAAAATCATATCGCCATCCCATCATGACAATGTGTATTGTCATATAATAAGAAAGTCTCCATTTCCTTTTACTCTCCGAAGTATACCCTTGTAAAAATGATGTGGCTTTCCTTTTTTTCACATTTTCTTTTCTCCACTTCTTCTCAGCATTTAAGCATACATTTATCTTATACCAATTTATATGTTCTGGTAATTATTCTCTAGTTATTTCATGTGTGTATTTTGCTTATTAGATTCTGGACCAGGGCAAGAACTGTATCTTCAATCTCCTTTGAAATCTCCTCTGCACCTAGTATAATTTTGAGCGCATTTAACAGCTGGTTGAATGAACTAACGAATAATATATGCATAAATGAGAGAACAGAATAAAATCCACAATAAATATTGTTATCCTGATATTCCACAGGGCATACAAAGCTGGTTGGACCCTCATAAAAACACATACACCAAACCCATAAAACATAATCATCTGCAACAATTAAATTCAAACAAAGATTGTGATATTATATTGCTTAAATTTAACATATAGTTTCTCACTTGGTAGAAATGTAATAGAACTTGAAAGGGAATTACATTTACTCTCTTTTCTATAAAGCAATCAACTGAGGTAAAATTTAGGGCATTTAAGCCTCTCAGCATCAGTGCGCTGATGTGTAGAAATGGATGGATTCTGGTTACATATTGACTATATGCAAAATTAGAAAGTATTAAGTAAGCTTAATTACTTGTTGTTTCTGTTAAATGCTGTGAACAAGCCAAGTACTTTAAACAACTCTAGTAACTGGCTTCAGTAGAGATGTAGTCAACCATTACTTGCAAACAACTAAATATTCAGTGCATGTCAATGGCTATTTTATGGGATCTTTCCATTCTTTCACAAAAGGGATCATTACTGAGTATCAGAAAAATTGCACCTGAGTCACAATAATGAACATTAACAACACATAGACACACAGATAATTTTTCTGACTCCTATACAACCAAAAAGTATTGGTTATTTTAAAATGCCCTACTGACACTTACCTGGGATGAAAAAGTACACACTAGGAAGTCTGCCTGAGAGAGAAAATGTATATCCAGGATCACTCCACGAAGTGAATTTTCTGTGTATCGATTGTGCAGTCCAGCTGACCAGGAAATAGAGTTATCACTAATAAATTCATAATTGGGGTACCTGAAAAAATAAATTAATTTATAGATGGTCATAGATATCACAGTATCCTATCAGAAGGTAGACTTTCTCCTTTGACTAAGAGCTTCTCACAGAAAGGAGACCTTTAATTATGGCATTTAATACTGTAGTTGATAAGACATATTTGAAGTCCATCAGTGGGGCAGAAACCATTCTGGAATGCCCTGTATATTAAATTTTATTGGCATATCATATAAAACACACATACACACATCAAAATGTCCTTTATCAATTCATGAAATAGCCGAAAATTGAAGTCTCCTTTTTCTTTTTGTAATGAGTGACTTTTAAGAGTTTATTCAAACTGCTTTCATATTTGGTCACTGAGCTTTTCCTTTAGAATATAAATACTGTGATAAAACCTCATTAAAATTTTTAATTTAGAATTTCTGATAATTCAGATTTGGGTTAGACTTTGTAAATGTCTTCTTCATTGACATTACAAGTTAATAATAAAAAGAAGTTAAGAGATGAATATTTTAAAAATTTGTGAGAACTAACAGTCTCCCTTAACCTGCATCCTTCTTGAAGAACCATCTACTCTTACCTAATAACAGTAATAGAAAGCCCATTCTAATATTTATGGAAGCAAATTCCATAGATGTCCACCAAGTAATATTTTGGTAGTCTTGCTAGAGATAGAGTGTGTGTTTAAAAGTATTCATACAGGATGTCTTTTGAAAAGAATCTGGAATATAACAGAGGAGGAATAAATATTTGCTGAAGGAATAATAGTTCTTATATAGAAACCCTGAAGCATCAGGAGTCAGTTTACATGTTTGTCTTCCAAACAGTATTCCAAAAAAGGTTAGGACCATGACTTATTTTTCTTTGCATCACAGCATCTAGCACTCCACACAATGCTGAGTGAATAAATACATGAACAAGTCAGTGCTACCTATGCCTGGGACTTTCCCTAATCCCCTAAGAGCTGTTTCAGTTTCTCTTCATTTCATGGCCACCAAGGAGCTTTCCCTCATTGCCTCTGTAATAATGATTGTAAAGGCAAAGTCTCTGAGCACTGTTTCAGACTGCTATTCAGTGTTCAAATCCATTTGGCCTCATTATTTTTGACAGTTT
This sequence comes from Gorilla gorilla gorilla, assembly GCF_029281585.2. Taxonomy (NCBI): domain Eukaryota; kingdom Metazoa; phylum Chordata; class Mammalia; order Primates; family Hominidae; genus Gorilla; species Gorilla gorilla. The sequence goes on along the minus strand of NC_073239.2, from coordinate 82,625,704 downwards.
GCCTTTTTCAGCTCAAAATCAAGGAGATGAAGAAAATGTCACATTTGTTCAGAAAAGAAAACAACCAGAAATAGTTTTAATGTGATTCTTGGGAAGCTGCATACCCAGGCATGGAGCAGAAACAACAACAAAGAAATACGAAATGCTAGAGGGAGAAAGAAAGGGGGGAACTGATAAAACCAGCATAGGTTTCATCCTTGAATAAAGACTAACTTTGTCAGCATGATTTGGATGCTCAGTGAAACAAAGGAGTGATCAATTTACCAAGAAGTAACACTAACATTAATGGCCTTCCTAACTAAAAGAGCCCTCTCTGGAACCAAATCAAAAGGGTACCTAAGGCTGGGTACGGTGGCTCATCCCTATAATCCCAGCACTTTGGCAGGCTAAGGCAGGCAGACTGCTTGAGCTCAGGAGTTCGAGACCAGCCTGGGCAACACAGTGAAACCCCACCATTATTTTTTTTAAAAAAAACTGTACCTAAGTTCCTCAGGCCCATCTCTACATGCAAAAGAGCCCTCAGGCCTATCTCTACGGCTTCATAAAGAATACCTAAGTGTAAAACAAAACAAAACACACACAAACAAAACAAAGTAAATAATGGAAGAAGGAAATTGTACATCTTTCATAATGAGCATGAAACTTTTTGCACAAACATGCTTCTTGTCTTTTGCCCTCAAGTATGTCAGTGGAGGAATTCTACCTTGAGGTTTCAGATACTGGGAATAATAATTTTTTTTCTTTTTCCACTTTATAAAAATTTATTTTTATATCATCCACAAAGGACTAGCTTGCAGTTATAAACTAATATCTGGTGTTCTTTTCTGAAGTCCTTCTCTTGACTGAGGGAGATACTTCTCTTTGTGACTTCACTGTACCTGGTACATAAACTCCTTCAGGAGACGTATCTAAATTTACTGCAATATGTGTTACATGTATATTGTTTACCTGTTGGTTACTCCCTGAGATAAGGAGCCACACATTATATTTTGACTTTGTATTCCTAGTGCTCTGTGCTGTGTCCAGCATATTATAGGAGTTCAATAAAACAGTGAACAAATACACCACTCATTGCTGATTCTTTGTTTCACAGGGCAACCAAATACAAAAAACTTTTAACAAATTATTCTTGTCTCTATTCATTTCAATGTACCTACTTTTAGAAAGAACTCATTCAGCATTTTAAAAGTAAAGAATAAACTCAATTTGTAAATATTTTACCTGGGAAACTTTTAAAGACTTGTTTTTCTTCCTATTTTAACCCCATCCCTAATCTCCACAATCTTAGAATGCAATATTGGATAGCCGACTTTAATAGTTCTTATTTCTTTGACTGTCAATGATTCTGTGATTCAAACACTGTAATACTGAACTACTTAAGAGATCGCCACAATAGCAATGGCTGCCACAGTCACTGGGATGCTGGTGGTAAAATCTTGTGGATGAGCTCAATTTTTTTTTTGAGATTGAGTCTCGCTCTGTTGCCCAGGCTGGAGTGCAGTGGCGCGATCTTGGCTCACTGCAACCTCCGCCTCCCGGGTTCACATCATCTCCTGACTCAGCCTCCTGAGTAGCTGGGACCACAGGCGCCCACCACCATGAACGGCTAATTTTTTGTATTTTTAGTAGAGACAGGGTTTTACCATGTTAGCCAGGATGGTCTCAATCTCCTGACCTAGTGATCCGCCCACCTCGGCCTCCCAAAGTGCTGGGATTACAATCGTGAGCCACTGCGTCCGGTCGGACTCAATCTTAACATGGAGAAATCTGAAGTGCAATACCAAGCCACAAAGCATTAACCAATCATCTTCACACAGAAGCTATGTGTATAAAGCTAATTTTAACCCCTTTTCAAAGAATGAGCAACACAGAAAATAGATTCTCCTCTGACTGTGTCAACACTATACCTCTGACTGTGTGAACACTATACATCATTTAAGTTTAATTTTTCATCTCTTCACCCTCTTGAAGCAGAAAAGTCTTACAATGATTACCTTGGACACTATATACTTTGATAATAGATTAATTCATGCTTTTGGTCTCTTAAAACAATGGCAGAGATTTTTATGATTTGCTTAGGTATCAAAACCAATCCTGAGTAGTTTAAAGCAGAATTAAATCAGAGTAGAAAAACATTTAAGTAAAAGAGTAAAGAAAAAAAACCCATCATTTAAATCCCCGAGAAATGACTCAAGTCGAAAATAAAAATAAAAGGATTTACAAAGAGAAAAAATTATGCATAAAAGGCTACTACTATATTTATAACAGAATATGGAGAAAATTGCTGCCTGGACTACCACTGGCAGGGGAGTTATAGCTGTTGGCTACAAGTAGGAAATTCTGGTTTTACTATTCTTGCAGTCCAAGTAGATACTGCCAACTGTACTATAAGGGTTGTTTGGTATAAAACTGTCATGCTGTGCTATGGATCAAAGCTGTAAAATGTTTATATCTAGCCGAGTGTGGTGGCATGTGCCTGTAGTCCCAGCTACTCAGGTGGCTGAGGTGGGAGGATCATTGAGCCCAGGAGGTCGAGGCTACCGTGAGCTGAGATTGTGCTACTGCACTCCAGCCTGGACCCTGTATTTAACAACAACAACAAAAAGTTTATATCCTTGCATCTAAATACTTCCAAGTCCAGAAATCTAGCCTAAGGAAATAATGTGGATAATTTTAGGCATACGTCATATCATTACTTATAAGAATGAAACATTGGAAATAACCTGACTGCCTAATATTAGAAGAATGGTTGGTCAAATAAGCAACAGCATATCTGTACAGCGTATATGTATGTAGTCATTAAAAAAGATGTTTAGGCTGGGCATGGTGGCTCACGACAGTAATCCCGGCACTTTGGAGGACAAGGCGGGAGGACTGCTTGAGCCCAGGAGTTCGAGACCAGCCTGAGGAACATGCGATCCTGTCTCTACCATAAAAAATTAGCTGGGCATGATGCTGCATGCCAATGGTCCCAGCTACTCAGGAAGCTGAGGAAGGAGGATTTCTTGAGCCCAGGAGGTTGAGGCTGCAGTGAGCCATGCTTGCACCAACGCATTCCAGCCTGGGTGACAAAGCAAAAAAAAAAAAAAAAAAGATGTTTACAATGACTATTTTAGCAACCTAGGGGAATGGATCTATTGCTGTATTAAGTGAAAAGAGTTTAAATTGTATAGAATTCAATCTACTACAGTCATGCTCCAGTTAACAATGAGGATATGTTCTGAGAAATACATCATTAGGCATGTTATCATCATGCAAACATCATAGGGTGTATTTACAAAAACCTAGATGGCATAGCCAACTATACCACACCTAGGCTATACATATATATCCACCTAGGCTATATGGAATAGCTTATTGCTCCCAGGCTACAAACCTGCACAGCAAGCTATTGTATTGAATACTGAAGGTAGTTGTAACACAATGGTAACTATTTGTGTATCTAAACATAGAAAAGGTACAGTAAAAGTACAGTTTTATAATCTATGGGACTACCATCATACAGGTGTTTCATCACTGACTGAAATGTTATGTGGTACATGACTGTATTAGAAAATGAGACTACATAAATGGGATTGAGGATAATACTTTTTCCTTGATTCCGTAATGATATGGTTTGGCTGGGTCCCCAAACCTTTCCCGTGCTGTTCTCATGATAGTGAATAAGTCTCATGAGATTCGATGGTTTTCAAAACAGGAGTTTCCCTGCACAAGCTCTCTTCTCTTGTCTGCCACCACATAAGTCACGCCTTTCACCTTCCATCATGACTGTGAGGCCACCCCAGCTATGTGGAACTGTAAGTCCATTAAACCTCTTTCTTTTGTAAATTGCCCAGTCCTGAGTATGTCTTTATTAGCAGTGTGAAAATGTACTAATACAGTAAATTGGTACAAGAAGTGGAGTGCTGCTGAAAAGATACCTGAAAATGTGGAAGTGACTTTGGAATTGGGTAACAGGCAGAGGGTGGAACTGTTTGGAGGGCTCAGAAGAAGACAGGAAAATGTGGGAGTTTGGAACTTCCTAGAGACTTGTTGAATGGCTTTGCCCAAAATGCTGACAGTGATATGGACAATAAAGTATGGGCTGAGGTGGTCTCAGATGGAGATGAGGAACTTGTTGGGAACTAGAGCAAAGATGACTCTTGTTATGTTTTAGCAAAGAGACTGGCAGCATTTTGTCTCTGCCCTAGAGATTTGTGGAACTTTGAACTTGAGAGAGATGATTTAGGGTATCTGGCAGAAGAAATTTCTAAGCAGCAAAGATTTCAAGAGGTGACTTGGGTGCTGCTAAAGGCATTCAGTTGTATAAGGGGAGCAGAGCATAAAAGTTTGGAAAATTTGCAGCCTGACAATGTGACAGAAAAGAAAATCCCATTTTCTGAGGAGAAATTCAAGCCAGCTGCAGAAAACTTGTGTAAGTCATGAGGAGCCGAGTGTTAATAACCAATACAATGGGGAAAATGTCTCCAGGGTATGTCAGAGACCTTTGTGGCAGCCCCTCACATCAGAGGCCCAGAGGTTTAGGAGGAAAAAATGATATTGTGGACTGGGCTCAGGGTTCCTCTGCTGTGTTCAGTCTAGGGACTTGGTGCCCTGCATCCCAGCTGCTTCCATCACGACAAAAAGGGGCTAAAGTATACAGCTCAGGCTATTGCTTCAGAGGGTGGAAGCCCCAAGCCTTGGCAGCTTCCACATGGTGTTGGGCCTGTGAGCGCACAGAAGTCAGGAACTGAGGTTTGGGAACCTCTGCCTGGATTTCAGAGGATGTATAAAAACACCTGGATGCCCAGGCAGAAGTTTGCTGCAGGAATGGGGCTGTCATGGAGAACCTCTGCTAGGGCAGTGGAGAAGCAAAATGTGGGGTCAGAGCCCCCACACAGAGTCCCTACTGAGACACCACCTAGTGGAGCTGTTAGAAGAGGGCCACCATCCTGCAGACTCCAGAATGGTACATCCACCAACAGCTTGCACCATGCACCTGGAAAAGCCACAGACACTTAATGACAGCCCGTGAAAGCAGCCAGGAGGGGTGCTATACACTGCAAAGCCATAGGGGTGGAGCTGCCCAAGGCCAAGGGAGCTCACCTCTTGCATCACTGTGACCTGGCTGTGAGGCATGGAGTCAAAGGAGATCATTTTGAAGCTTTAACATTCAACTGCCCCACTGGATTTCGGACTTGCATGGAGCCTGTAGCCCCTTTGTTTTGGCCAATTTCTCTCATTTGGAATGGCTGTATTTATCCAATGCCTGTACCCCCACTGTATCTAGGAAGCAACTAACTTGCTTTTGATTTTATAGGCTCATAGGTCGAAGGGACTTGCCTTGTCTTGGATGAGACTTTGGACTGTGGACTTTTGAGTTAATGTTTAAATGAGTTAAGACTCCGGGGGACTGTTGGGAAAGTATGACTGGTTTTGAAATGTGAGGACATGAGATTTGGGAGTGGCCAGGGGTGGAATGATATGGTTTGGCTGTGTCTCCACCCAGATCTCATCTTGAATTCTCAGGTGTTATGGGAGGGACCCAGTGGAAGGTAATTGAATCATAGGGGCAAATCTTTCCCCTGGTGTTCTCGTGATAGTGAATAGTCTCACAAGATCTAATGGTTTGAAAAATGGGAGTTTCCCTGCACAAGCTCTCTTCTCTTGTCCGCTGCCATGTAAGACATGCCTTTCACCTTCTACCAAGATTGTGAGCCCCCCCAGGGATGTGGAACTGTAAGTCTATTAAACCTCTTACTTTTGTGAATTGCCCAGTCTGGGGTATGTCTATCAGCAGTGTGAAAATGAACTAATAGGGTATTTACCAACTTGCATATTTTTAGGTGAGCATGAATTAATTTGCTCATCAAGAAAACAAGGAAAAAAGCTTGTGATGCGTTCCAGAACAAGTGAAAGAGTAGACAAAATTAGTATCTTTTTCTTCAACCAAGCTACAAATTCAGTTTGGTGTTTTAAATTGAAGAAACATGGTAAACTATACATTTTTTTATTGTGTTTTGTGCCCAAATGTTCATTTAATCCCTCTTACATTAACTCATTCTTATACTTGGCTGATGAATTATTTGCCCTTTGTTTACATATATACACATCTCAGTATGTGTGTGTGTGTGTGCGTGTGCACGTGTGCACGCGTGCGTGCATGTATATGGTAGTGTGTGTATATGCTCAAGAGAGGGAGCCTTGAATAAAAAAAGCAATTTGCTTCAGGTTCATTTGGATTCTTCAGAGGTAGAAAGAGGATTTAAATTATTATCTAATGACTTAGATTAATACCTGCATTATAGTCCTCATTCTAAATTTATTTTCCTCATCCCCATTTGAAACATGCGGGACAACAAATACATTAATTAAATAGCCAAAAAGCTTAAATGATTAAGTGTTAATGTTTTCAAACTGATGGGATTGAAATCAATATCATTTAATATTTACTGGGCATTTAACTACAGCTAGGTATTATGTCCAAAGTACTTATAATCTAGTGAAGGAGATAGAAGTAAGCAAGTGCTAAACACTACAACAGAGGACTGTACAGAGTGGGGAACACAGGCCAGTCAAGGGTTCAGGGATGACTTCTGGAGCAGACAGTATCTGAGCAGAACTAAGACTAGAATTTTCTTCTCCTTAATTTCCTACTTTTACATACATTTAATACATCCTTCATTTATTGATAGTAAATAAAGACTAACTCCAGGTTTACTCAGATCCTGTAAGAAGTGTCCAATTAGGATTTGTGCTTTATCTATGTGTTTTCATAATACCCTATGTTAACCCTATAATAGTGTTACTCACACTGTAGGGTAATTGTTTATTCCCCTATTAGATTTGGGAATTCCTTGACAGCAGGGAGTATCTTGTTTATCATGAAATCCCCAGCACCAGCACAGTGCCTGAAAAACAGGCAAGCTCAAAAAATAATTGTTACTGTTCCATACACAGTAGTAGTCTTTATTCCTCAACTTACAAAACTTACTTTTTGATTCCTTACCTTTCTTTAGTATAACTTTCAAATTCCAGAAATTATTATAAGACAAAACTCTACATATGTGTTCAGTTGTCTGTAACTGTTAATGAAGACAGTGAAATCAAAACAATAAGCACCTGGTTTTATTGCTAACAGTCTGTATAGCTGGCTAGTGTTATCGACTGAACGTTTACATTTGCACAAATTCCTATGTTGAATCCCTAACCCCAATGTGATGGTGTTTGGAAATAGGACCACTGAGAAATAATTAGGCTTAGATGAGGTCATGAGAATGGGGCTCTCATGATGAGATTAGTGTCCTTATATGTGGAGACATCAGAACACTTCCTCTCCTGTTCCCTGCACACACAAAGAAGAGGTCCCAAGAGCACAGAGTGAAATAGTGGCTGCTAAGCCAAGAGAAAATGAAATCTACCTTGCTAGCATCTTGATCTTGAATTTCCCAGCCTCAGACCTGGGAGAAATAAATTTCTGTAATTTAAACCACTCAGTCTATGTTATTTTGTTATGGCAGCTCCAACAGACTAGTGAAGATTTTAGAACCAAGAAGTAGGGTGATACTTTTAATGATAATAATGATTATTGCTGGTGACAATGCATAAGTCAGTGCTCCAGTTCATTTTAGACTTCTTATAAGGCATTATTGGATATGGCTAATAAAAACGCTTTGATTAGACTGACAGTTACACAAGTACATAGTCAATTGAATTTTTAAAACCCTAATAATTAGCAATAATAATATACAAAAATCACAAGTCATGGGAAGTAAGAATTCTTTTAAACTGAAAGAGACAACCCCACTCTAGAATCACTAGTTGGTCTAACTTACTTTGTTTTTGCCTCCTTTAATAAAGAAGGGTCATCTGTGGCCAAATACACTCTTTTTTTGTCCACTTGCATTCTGCGTGCAAGAAGCTGAAAATGTTCTTCAACATGCACCATGTACTCTTCAATGGGATGGAAGGCAGCTTCTGTTCCCACTTTGTCTGTGCGTCTGACATGGACTCTGGGGGAGAAATTCAGATTCTACTGGTAATGTACTGACACTGGGTGCTTTGAGGGTACTCAATTTATACCCCTACTTATGGTGGCATTATAGGCATTTTTAACTGATTTTTCTTTCATTTTCACTATTAGAAAAAGTAAAACACATAGTATTTTAAAAACTCAAAAATACATATTCTAAATATATTTGCAGGCTTAACAGTACAAGGGGAATTAGAAAGTAAGTAAAGCCTTTGAAGAATGATTTCTTATAGAGAAAATAATTCACATCTTAGGAATAAATGGGAAATTTCAGAGTTGCATTTCATACTAGGCAGCAACCAACTGTCTGGAAAAAAACTGAATACAACTTAAGATTTTTGTTACCAGGATGATACCAGGATTCACAGTTGTTACTAAAGAACATTAGAGATATTATTTGTAAAGTTCTGATACCAAGGGTTTTCCTCTTTATTTTACCCTGTAGAGTCACCATAACTGCCAGCTTGTCCCAGGAAAACATAGACCTGGATAAACTTTTACGGCACCGTTAAGACCAGCAAAGCTTTTAAGGGTTTTTACTATTTTAGGTAAATGAAACTGATTCCAGCCCTTCTGTTGTGGGCATAATGAAATTTCCTTTCTCTGTTTTTCACCATATCAAATGACAGCAGATATTAATTTCACCTGTCATATTTAAGAAAAGCCCCAAAATTGTAAAATTGGGGACACAGATTCACACTGCCCTGTACTGAATAAGGCACTGACTTCCACAGTTTTCTCCTCTCTCCTCCCATCTTAGTGTTTCCAAAGTAATTTTTTTTTTTTTTAAGACAAGGTCTTGCTCTGTTGCACACATTGGAGTGCAGTGGCGTGATTATGGTTCACTCCAATCTCTGCCTCCCAGGCTCAAGTGATCCTCCCACCTCAGCCTCCCGAACAGCTGGTACTACAGGCATGTGTCACCACGCCTGGCTAATTTTTGCTTTTTTTTTTTTTTTGTATTGATGGGGTTTCAACCATGTTGCCTATGCTGAGTTTTCTCAAACTTCTGGGCTCAAGTGATCCACTTGTCTCAGCCTCCCAGTGTTGTGATTACAGGCATGAGCCACTATGCCTGGCTCCAAAGTAATATTAATGGAAATAAAAATAACAGTTTATTTTCATAAATTAAAACACCCTCCTTAAATCTTGCCTTCCCCTCCCCCCAAATTACTAAATCACTATTTATATGTAGAAAAAGGTAGACTTATATGCCTTTAGGTCACGGTATATGGGTATGCCTTAGGCCAAACTTAAGGCCAGTTTTTTATTATGAATCTGGAGTGAAGGTTTGATTTCACCAGAGTTACTCTGCCATCTCACGGCTATTCTTTGCTTTGCATTCCAGACTATAACCCAGATGTGGATACAATCATATGAACATCTATTCTATCACCTTTTCCTTCCCACATCCTTCATAATCACTCTTTCTCTGGGGAAATTGGAATTGTTCAGTGGGCTCTATAGAGATGAAGTGGGCAGAACGAATGATTCCACTGAATTTCAATCAAAAGTTACATGAGAAGAAATACGATTTGATATTCTGACTTCACATGTACCTTCTTTACATCTAACACTTAGAATGGGGTCAATAACTCCTCTACATATGAAGACTAAGACACAAGGAAAGACGTGGGGTGGGAAATATGAAAATAAAAATAAAAAGAAGCTGGACATGGTGATACATGCCTTTAGACCCAGCTATTATACTTGGGAGGCTGAGGTAGGAGGATCACTTGAGCCCAGGGTGGTTGAGGCTGCAGTGAGCCACTACACTTCAGCCTGGGTGACAGAGTGAGACCCTATCTCAAAAATAACAACAACAAAAGCCAAAAGAGAGCTGTGATAAGAAGAGAAAGAAACAAATGGAGAGGAGAACTGGAGACAGTAATAGAGCACTACTAAGCAACTTTCTTAGCTGTTCTAAGTAAACAAACAAAAAAAATAGTCTCCATGTGTCCTTAGGATAGCTCTAGAACCTCTGTTCTTTGGTGGGACTATAAAAATTAAACTACATATTGTAAAATTCACAATATATTGTAAAGATACATAACCCTAACTACTACATATCACAGTTTGAGGGAAAAAATCAGATTCTTACCCAATAACTGGATGTTTGAAGCCAAGCTTCTTGGTGGCTTCTTCTATTTCTTTTTCTAGCCAAGGCTGTGGGCGGATCAAGTATTTGACAAACTGAGACACCCACCACACTGCAGGGTCACCATGCACTCGTACAAGTCGATCTGCGAGGTCTTCTGGTACAGCCAAGGGTAAATATGGAGGACGGGGATGAAGACTGTCTACAATGGGAAGCTCGACCACTTGAACATTTTTGTCCTTCACTTCACCTGACAATATCGAAACATATAATCATTACCACATGGTATTCCTTATACATCCACCATTCAACATGAACTTATTCTAAGTGCTTTCATCCTCATAGCAACTCTAAAGAAGTATAATCTTCACTTTACAAAGGAAGTTAAATAACTTGCTCAAAATACCAGAGCAAAAGTGACGGAGGTAAATTTCACATGCAGGTTAGTCTCTCAAGTCTCTGGTCTTTTCTAAAAGTTTGTATCATAACATGCTATCATACCAACACCTCATGGTATGCAGAACTCAAAGTATCTAATCAAAGAATGACAGTAGACACAGCCAGCTAGCGAAGTTCTATTTTTTGTTGTTGCTTTGGAATTAGAAAAAAGTGTTCTCGAAACTTCTAGCTTTTCATTACAGCAAATTGCTCTTGCATTACTTTCGTGACAGAACACAATGACTCTGGAAACACCTGAAGATTATAAGCCAATCATCTACATCTTTTAAAGAAAAAAATTAGATAATTCTAAAATCTTTTTTTTTAAATCTATTGGAGGGAGATGAAGCAAGATGGCTGAATAGAAGCCTCAACCAATCGCTGCCCCCACCACAGGAACACCAAATTTAACAACTATCTACATAAAAAAGCACCTTCACGAGAACCAAAAATCAGGTAAGTGATCACAGTACCTGATTTTAACTTCATATGGCTGAAAGAGGCACTGAAGAGAGTAGGAAAGACAGTTTTCTATTGTCTATGCTACCCCTTCCCCACCCCCATGCAGTGGCCGTGTGGTGCAAAGAATCTGTGTGCTTGGGGGAGGGGGAGCACAGTGATTGTGGGACTTTGCACTGGAACTCAGTGTTACCATGTCACAGCAGAAAGCAACACCTGGCCAACTGGCAAGCAACACCTGGGCCATTAGCAAAGAACTCAGCCAATGCCCATGGAGGGAGAACTTAGATGTGCCCTAGCCAGAGGGGAAATGTCCATCCCAGCGGTTGGAGCCTGAGTTTCAACAAGCTGCACCACTATAGGCTGAAGTGTCCTGGGGCCCTAAATGAACTTGAAAGGCAGTCTAGGCCACAAGAACTGTAATTTCTAGGCAAGTTTTAGTGCTGTGCTGGGTTCGAGAGTCATTGGACCTAGGGGGCACGTAACCTAGTGAGCCACCAGCTGAGGTGGCTAAGGCAGTGCTTATGCCACCCTTTCCCTAACCTAAGGCAGCGCAGTTCACAGCTCCAAAAGAGACTCCTTCCTTCCACTTGAGCAGTGGAGAGGGAAGAGTAAAGAGGACTTTATCTTGCAACTTGGATAACAGCTCAGCCACAGTGGAACAGAGCACCAAGTGGGCTCTTGGGGTCCCTGATTCCAGGCCTTGGCTCTTGTATGGCACTCCTGGACCTGCCTGGGCTAGAGGTGAGCCCAGTGCCCTGAAGGGCAAGTCCCAGGCCTGGCAACATTCACCACAAGCTGACTGAAGAGCCCTTAGGCCTTAAGTGAACATGAACTGTAGCCTGGCAATAATCCCTGTGGGCTTGTAGTGGTGGTGGCCATAGGGAGAGACTCTTTTGCCTATGAAAAGAGGAGTGAAAAGTGGGAAGCACTTTGTCTTATGGTTTGGATGCCAGCTCAGCTGCAGGAGAATAGAGGACCAGGTAGGCTTCTAAGGTTTCCAACTCCAGATGCTGGCTCCCAGATGGCATCTCTGGACCTGCCTGGGGCCCAGGGGAACTTGCTTGCTGTCCTGAAGGGATGGATAAAAGCCTGACTGGCTTTGCCACCTGCTCATTGTAGAGCCCTAGAACTTTGAGCCAACACAGGAGGTAGCCAGGTAGGGGTTACACAGGGCCTTGGGTGAGATCCAGTGCTATGCTGGTTTCAGGTCTGATCTAGTGCAGTTCCAGTGGTGGTAGTCACAAAAGTGCTTGTGTCACCACTCCCCCAGCTACAAGAGGCTTGGAGCACAGAATCAGAGACTCGTTTGTTTGGGACAAAGTAAGGGAAGAGAACAAGAGTCTCTGTTTGGTAATCCAGAGAATTCTTCTAGACCTTATCTAAGACCACAAAGGTAGTACCTCTGCAAGTCTGTAAGAACCACAGCATTATCGGGCTTGGGGTGCCCCCTAATGTAGATATGGCTGCAATAACCAAAACTGGATCACAACACCCAACTCCCTTCAAATAGCTGGAAAGCCTTCCCAAGACAGGTATAAAAAAGTTCAGATTGTGAAGACTACGATAAATACCTTCAATGCCCAGACACCAAAGAACACCCACAAGCATCAAGACCATCCAGGAAAACATGGCCTTGAAAAACAAACTAAATAAGGCACCAGGGACCAAATCCTGAAGAAACAGAGATATGTGACCTTTCAGACAGAGAATTCAAAAGAGCTATTTTGAGGAAATGCAAAGAAGTTCAAGATAACACAAAGAAGGAATTCAGAATCCTATAAGATAAAGTTAACAAAGAGGTTGAAACAATTAAAAGGAATCAAGCAGAAATTCTGGGGTTGAAAAATGCAGCTGACATACTGAGTCTCTTAATAGAAGTCATCAAGCAGAAGAAAGAATTGGTAAGCTTAAAGACAGGCTATTTGAAAATACACTGTCAACAGAGACAAAAGAAAAAAGAATGAAAAACAATGAAGCATGCCTATAAGATCTAAATAATAGTTTCAAAAGGGCAAATCTAACAGTTATTGGCCTTAAGAAGGAGGCAGAGAGAGATAGGAACAGAACGTTTATTCAAAGGGATGATAACAGGGAACATCCGAATTCTAGACAAAGATATCAATATTCAAGTACAAGAAAGTTATACATCAACCAGATTTAACCCAAAGAAGACTACCATTCAAGGCATTTAATAA